>NC_141699.1:657828143-662828143 GCF_964263255.1 Lissotriton vulgaris
TGTTGTTCACTTCCCGTATTTTTCTGGAGAGTTCTATCTAGATATCTGTATATGGTTGAGAGTAGCACAGTACCTGGAACCACCTTGAGATGTACTCTCATCACCATTCACATTATTTAGATAATTTCTAATTATCATGGTACTTAGCCACAGGTAATTATGAGCGGCCTGAAATGTGCTCCAAGCATTAGCTATTGTTAAGCCACAGGCAAAGACAATTTATGTCCATTTACCTGCTCATTTTATCCAATATGGTTTATAACAGTGGATTATTTTGTTATAATATTTAATTTCCGCATCAACAGAGTCTAACATTACTTTGCAAAAGCACCCGTTAGTCCTCTAGGTTGCAATACCGATTAACAGTCCGCGCTGGAACTACAAGTCCCATCTTTTTTGTAGTCCAGCGCTACCTCGCGCCATTGAATCACTTCCGGGTTTCCATTCTGAACCCGGAAGTGCCTTTCAGAAGACCGAGGACAGATAACGGCGCGTTCCAACCCGATTGGTACCTCCCCGACGGCTCTGAAGACCGTCCGAGGTACCGACGGCTAGGTGAGTGCTTTGTGCTAAATCTTCGGCGTAGTCCGTTTATGTATTTTGTAACAAGGGGCAATGGTACTTGAACTAGTTTAGATCGCTCGAGACTTGTGGGTCCTGAGATTAAGGGCAGCACAGCACATTTTAGAAATTAAGATCGCTCATGAGGGCACCACTATTATTGTCCACACTGTGGCAAGAAGCAAATTTCGCACTTTGTCCACTGTTACAACAATGATATAAGTGGCCCACGACTATGTATGTTCCTATTGTGACTTAACCATACAGCTATGATGTATTTGAAGTTTATATCTTGCGGAGACACTATATAATATCCAGTAGTGTTATGATGATGGTGTATATGTATTTCGCGCCGCAATGGGTCGAGTTGGACCATGTGCTGTTGACACTTTATTCTGTTTTTTGAATGTTTAAATGTGATACACTACAAAAACTTTAGGTTGGTGTATTATTCTTTTTTAGAGCGGTGCCTCCTTTATCCTAAGCTGTTGCCAGGTGGGGTGAGGCTTGATCCTCCATACTCTCGAGGTAAGATGGAGCTTTGCCCTAATCAATGGGCTTACATGATGGTATAAAAGAGTTAGCCCACATGTGTTGATGGTACCATTGATTCATTTTTCTTTTTCAAGAATCATATGTGTTGTGTGTTTTCTTCTTTTCTATTTCAGAAACTTGCTGAGACAAGGAGGAATACTGGATTGTGAGAGTTCTATCTCACACTATATCCTTTATGACTATTTGGTAGTTATAAGAGTATGTTTGTCTTTTCTTTAGAGGTCCTGACGAAAGCACTTGGCTTAATTTCTGGCCAGACGTGCTGAAACATGTTGACCACTAGTATTTAGGACAGCTATTAGTTAAAATTGGTCCTAGTATTCACGGTTTTTACCTTTTGATCGTGACAGACACTAATAAAAATTCATAGTCTGTTCACGCACCAATTTTAGTCTTTGCACTTCACCACTTGCACTGCACATATATCTGTTCCCATACACTTTACTTTGCTCATCTTGGTTTCTATACCTTTGTGACACCTGCACCTCTGATTTCCATAGAGCATATTTGTCACTCTTATAGACAAAGGATACCCAAATGATGAAGATGATCACTGTTCCTGGTGTATGATGGGAATCCGCACACATAATATTTTATGTATCTCTTTCAACCACACTTTGATTCTTGATGAGTTTGTTGTTTCTTTTGGTTCCATCATATCCTAGACGCTAGAGCATATTTTGTATTTACATGTCTATATGGGGCTGCATGTTCTAGTTGGTCTATAAACCTTGGCCTCTGACCCGTATCAACCTTTCTGTGTGTTTTGCTATTTTTCCAAACATGCCTTTTTTGCATTGGGGCTTGTGCTGCAGCACTTTTCCAGGCCACAGCACAAGCGTCAATGCAGAGGCATTTCTCTGGCCTCCTCCACAGGAGTTGGATTGTAATTTGGTAGGTGGGACTGCCAACTATCTGTCAGCCACTCCCGTTACTGCAACAATGGCAGTTGTAAGCTCGTCCAACCGCCATCGTAATCGGCCCCTTAGTGTCTATAGCCCTTAGACCAGAACGGACCTCAACCAGGATCTCCTTTATATCCACATTGGGCTGCAGCTAACCATTGTTGCGCTCAGGAGCTGCTTCAGAGCGCGTGCCAGACTCACCCAGCCTGCTGTCGCTTTTTCCCATGATGAGGTCTCTTCATGCGGGGCAACTCATCCGCGACATCACTCGGCGCCAACCCCACCAAGGCACAGCGCTGTAAGGGATCTCGCCCCCACTGACTCAGTCCAGGGGTTAATGACTCCTACCTCCTGCAGCAGGCTAACTAATATTTCCCACGCCAGAAGTCCAACTTGCAATAGGATCGGGGGTCCGGTCCAGTGCACAAGCTTCAGTCACAGCATCGCGAGTTAGCCAGTTTATATATTCACTGTGGGGGGCCACCCTTCAGCAGCGTCGTTGGGGCCCTGCACCCCCATCCGCGTGGGCACAGATGCAGGGCTATGGCCAGGGCACCTTTGATATCCTTCTCACTGAGGAGGGAGACCTTTCCTATAAACACAGCCCACTGAGTACCTGCGCCCCTCTAGTCCTTGCAAGTTGCCTAGCTGCCCCGGTTCCTGGATGCCTCGGGTTCCTGCACTTCACCCTCTAATGTTCCCTGCTCCCCTCTCAGGCCCAGCAGGCCCGGGGAAGGCCACACTCCACCACTGAGTCACCGCAGAGCAGCAGCCACACCGCCTCGGCCTCTACGCCAAGCAGGCCAGGAGAATGTTCATGTGCAGGGGCCCCGCCATCCTGCTGCTGTTATTCACAGTGCCCGCCTCCCTACATCACCATCGAGCAACGGGAAGCGTCATGCAACTTGGGAACCCAAGCATGATTTTACCTCTAGGACGGCAATCTCACACTTTCCATGGGTCCGGGCCTTCCATTCAGCGCGGCACGCCGGTGGGTGAGGTGGAAGGAGATTCTGGCACAGTGCATCCCTCCACCACCTACGATGCTTCTCTAGCGGATCCAGTTGTCCTCCAAGGAGAGTTGGGGGTGGTAACAACACACCCGCAGGCCTCCAGCCCACTCTGCTCTGATGTCAGGAAATCACCCCCCATGCTCGTACGAGCACGGCCTCCACGATCACTTCAGCCTGCAGCCTCATCACTCCGCACAGGCCAAACCACGTGGCCGCCAAGGTCAATCTCGCCACTTTCTCTGTCACCAGTCCTGCTCACTCAGAGAAGTTGTCACTGAGCCAACATCAGCACAGGTGAGCAGGGGAGTAAAGCGACCCCCGTCTGCGTGCCTCTCAGACCGTGTTGCTCTGAATCGTGCCGGATCTGTATCTGAGCCAGGGGAACCCTCTCAACGAGCAGCAATCTCACTGCCCGGGTGAGCTCTGCCCCCTCAGCCTTTCTTTTGTAGTTCAAGGGATTCATAACATTGCTTTTGGACGTAAACATTTACTGACTAGGTGTCTGTGTTTCATTTATAACTTGTTTTATAGGTCGTTCACCATATCACTCTCCAGAGCCAAAGATAGGAACAGGATGAAACATTGTCCCACATGAAGTGCACAACAAGGTTCCATTTTAATATGATTTCAAAACAGAGGCTGCTTACCAGATGTTTTTATCCTGTTCATCTGTTAAGAGGGATGATCTGCTGACAGACCCATAAAAAGCACATTTAGCTCAAGGCGTCTTTGCATTTTTCTCTTCTGTTTATTGAAGCTAATGATTTTAATCCTTACCATGATTACCAGACAAGGTCTAATCAGTCTCTGCTCACAAAGACTGCAGCCTGCATCTTTAAACAGTGCACTAATGTGAAATTTCTACTTTCTTTTTGTGCCCCACCACTTTAAAACTTCACCTTCTACCACTGGCATGCCAATGTGTTGTCAGCAAAATGAAAGTGGGCACCACTTAGCTCCATACTCTGGAATTACCAACAGCCTCGGAATCTGTCCAAGCTGTTCATTGAGCTGGAGGGTCACTCCATATTCTTTTCTCAAAGCCAGTGACTAGGTCAGCAGCTTAGTGCAGATTCCAGTCCAGTAGATTTCACAAGTTCAATTGTCTAGGCATCCAGAATTGGTCAGAGTGTCCATCCTCAGTGAGGAGTCTAGGAAGTTCATCTTCCCATAATGCACTGCTCTAGGCACGACTGATGTTCTGATGACCACGTGCAACTGCAGGGGGCTGCTCTGGTAGGAAACTCTATGGATTTGCTCCAGACAGCCCACAAAAACAAAGAATGAGAGTAGAAGTGGAGGATGGGCTTGCCTATTGTCAAAAGTATACATCCTCCACCTTGCAAATGCCCTTCTTACGCAAAGTAAATGTTCGTGGACCTGATGGCTAACCTTAAAGACGCCATCAAAGTTGTCAAAGCTTTTATCATACACATTCATTATGAGGTTTGTGAAGGTTACTGCAGTTCTGATTGCATGTAATATCCCCAAACAATATATTCATTGAAGGGGAACTACCTTAATGAGACTACACGGTGGGAAGATCAGTTCGTTCTATCCCCTGTGACCCTAAGGTGCTTCATATGCAATTTGAAGAGTCCCTCACAAGTAGACACCACACAAGCTGTTGCTGAAAATAAAAAACACAGGGTAACTTTCACAGGCAAAGTAAAAAAAAAGTGCACAGGTGATAAAAAAATCTGATATATCACCCACGTTATAAACAAACTCCACTGTCTCCCTCTCATGCTTGAATCCACTTGAAAATGGCATGCTTCAATCACAAAACCTTCCTGTCAGGTCTTTCCCTCTGTTTGAATGACAAACCTCTCATCACATGAGGGAGAAGAAACACCTGAAGCAAATATGTCAAATTTTGGAAATCCAGAAAGTAAAACATATACATTGACATTAGATAAAGCATTTTCATGCTTATCCCCAAGACTCTGAAACCATTGGCACAATCTTCCCACTAGGAGCTCTTCCCTAGGGGCCGCGGCCCTGGCAATGTCCCCATCTCCTAATAACGTTCCTGGTCTCCCAACAGGGGGTAATCCTCAGAAATCTCGGATCTCAACAATAGGGGACAGCGTTGACAGGCTTGAGAAACTAGCAGTGTTACTGCCGGGGCCGGAGGTCTACGAGGCTGAGGAGGTTTTCGAGGAGCCCGGGGTCTCTCCCCCAAACGGAATGCAGCCTCCGACCACCAGCGTGGTACCCTCTCCAATTAACCAGGATATTGTGGAGGACGTAGTTGAGCCCGCTAGATCCTTGGTCCTGCCCGCACACGAAAAGGGGAAGAGGGGTGGTTACTGTCGGAAGGGGAAGTACGTCACCCTTTCTAAACGCTCCAAGAAGCAAGAACGCAGAGGGCAGGGGCCAAGATCACATTCCCTTCCAACCCCCACCACAGAGGATGTACCAACAGAGGGGAACCTCCCAAGCCCAACACCTGAAGAGGGGTGCTGCTTCCCAAACCCTAATAGTAATACACCGAGCATGGCAGTCCCTGACTACTCCAACATTATTATCAAAAAGCTCACTAGCCTTCTAGCCCCCCTGTTAAGTACAGTTGAGGGATTGGGCAAAAGACTGGATAAGCTAGAGCAAACAACACTTGATAACTTTTGCTCGCTCAAAAATCTGATTAAATTGCAGACTAGAGTGAGCGAGAATAATACGGGGGGGGAGGTAGGGAAATCACTCCCTGTAGCACAGGTCCAGACGTTGGCTCCACTTATTGCACTTCCAGTGGGGGGGAAAACAGCTGCACCCTTAACCACAGTTCCCTCTTGTGTGTTCACAGTAGGATGCCACCCAAAATCCAAACAAAAATCCCCTGATCTTTCTAAAACTCAACCCCAAAAGACATCTCAGCCCAAGGCAATTGATAAAGTGGGTACGTCTAAGGGCAACCAAGCCGTGGAGGGGGCAGAGAAAGTAAAGGGCATTAGCCCTAGCCCTGCACCTATCCCCGACAAGAACAAGACAACTCTTGCGCCACCTGTAGTCGGTCCCCAGAGGCCGCCACAAAGGAGGCAGTCGGCAAACCTTCCCCCTGATTGTTATCATTATGTGGCTGTTTTGGTAAAAGTTCCCCCATTGAAGGAAAACCAAACAGAAACACACCAGATGCTAAAAAACAAGTGTATTCATTGGCTAATGTAAAAAAAACCTTACCCCCCCAGTGTGGACGGGCTGATATTAGCCGTTCGTAGAGTGGATTGGGTGGGCAAAGGCAAGAAGCATCTGGAGGGGGACTGCATTATTGTCAACTTCCAGGACCCTAGGGTGGCAGGACTAATTTGTGCCTTGGGCCAAGAGGGAACTAGCGAGGGTATACAAGCAGTGGATTTGTCTTATTTTTACCCCAGGCCCGTGTTTAAACCACAAATACTGGGTGTGAGTGTTAATCCTCCTTGTCAAAGCATGGGTGTATGTTGGCCAGCGGATCCTCTGTCTTACCCCCAGGTCGGCTGGTCTGTTCCCCATTTGAATCTTGGGGGGTGTTGACCTGAGGGAGCTGATGGGCTGTTAGGGGAGGAACTGAACAGTGTAATTATCGACCCGAAACAGATGCCCAATTCCGCTCCCTTGGAGAAATTGCCGCTCACATCAAATGACATAGTGGGAGCTAGTAGGCCCCAAACCTTTAGCCTCTATCTGGGATCTGATGGCCCTCTGGCGAGCTTGTCCCCCTGTCCTGTTCCTGCGAGCAGCTGTGCTGCGGCTATAGTGGACCCCGATCTCAGGGTCTCCAGCTGGAATGTGGCTGGAATTACTAGGAAGCTACAATTGCCAGACTGGAATGCTTTGATAGAGGAATATGCCATATGCATCTTCCAGGAGACCTGGAGCATGGATCCTGTGCACAGAGCAGGTTACTCAACCAGCTCTGTCCCGGCTATATGCTCGCCTTCTAGGAAAGGACGCCCTTCGGGTGGTCTTTTAATATGGGTGTCAGCGTCTCTAAATTGTAGGATAGTGGAGTGTCAAACGGGTTGCCCTGACATTCAAAACATCATCTTGAAAGACTCCCGGAATCGAGCCGTGCTGAATATTTTAAATATTTATGCACGTAGCACCAAAGGGGGTAGCCAGTCAGCAACTATTAAAATACTGGAGGGACTTCTAAAAGCAACTCCCCACAAGTCTTGCACTATGGTCGCAGGTGACATTAACTGCACATTCGAGCCCTTGGGCTCGGATGTTTCCCTGGACCAGGAAGAGTTGGATAGCGTCAGAGGGATTCCGGGCTTAGAGATACAACCAATCAGAAGGTGGTCGCAGGTGGCCCTCCAAGTATACTCCCTTTCTATTGAGTTCGAGCTACGGGCGGTGAACGGCAGGACCAAATCAGACAAGGGGGGGCCCACACATATAATAGACCAAACCACACATCGCGGATTGATTATATCATGCTCGATGTGGGTTTATGGAGTGAGTTAAAAGATATGGTCGTGGTCCCCACCATAGAGAGTGACCATAATTTACTCTCTCTTACATTGGGGTGCTGGTGGGCATTAGGAAGGGAGGGTGCATCCACCTCTCGTCTGGTAGGTCTCGGTGAATCACAAGTTGCCCCCTGCGGGAGGCGCCTAAAGTGGGAAAAACTTTCACTTTCCAAGGAGAGGGTTGAACAGGTAATGCTTGGCTTATCTAAAGCCCAACAAAGTTTAGACTCATCCCTGGGGGGAGTGGGTGCAGCCTGTGGGGAGTTTCGAACCTTGACAGAGGCTCTAACAAATTTATTCACTGTTCCATCAAGTAGCTGGGAGGGAAAAACAAAGCAAACCCAAGCTAAGGGATGGTATACCCACACATGTAGAGTGTTAAAAATAAGGCTGGTAGAAGCAGTAAAATCCAATTCCCCATCCAGAGTGAAAGAGGCAAGGAGATTGTACTCTAGGTCAATCTCTCTTGCAAAGAGAGAATGGGAGGAACATTTTGGGAGGACCTGCTAGTAGCTAGTAGAAACAAAGACTCAAGAGGGTTCTGGCTACTTGTGGGGAAGCGTAGCAAGCCCGATGACACCCTAAGGACTTGTAATATCCCCTCCCAGAGTTGGGCCAATCATTTTGGGGCACTTTATTCCCTTGGAGAAGGGGCTCCCTTTGAAATTGTTCCTCTAGCACCCGCCCCTGAGCCAGCTATCCTAGACCTGTTTACCCCTCAGGAGGTTGAGAATGTTATTCAGTGGGTGGCACCCCGGAAGGCGGCAGGACCGGATGGCCTGCCTGGAGACCTGTTGAAGGCTTACCCAATGGAGTGGGGGAAAATAATATCGGCAGTTCTTAACGATATTATGAAGGGGGGGCCGTTCCCTGATTCCTGGAAAGGGGCAGTGGTAATCCCCATTTTTAAAAAAGGTTGCAGGAATAGCCCTGGGAACTACAGGCCCATTAGTCTCATTGACTCTTCGCAGAAAGTGGCGGGAAAGGTGCTCCTGGGGCGTATTCTGCATTGGGTCGACGAAAATAGAATACTCTCCGACTATCAAGCTGGGTTCTGTACAGGAACAGGAACCGTGGAGCAGGCGTTTAGGCTGGCCCTTATTAACTGGAAGGTGGTGGAACTGGGCAAGGGCAGTCTTTACCTAGCCTTTATTGACTTGAAGACTGCCTTTGACCTAGTTCCACGGGGGCGGTTGTGGGAGGTTTTACACAACCTGGGGATGCCTCCCTATATGTTATCTCTGCTTATCAAGCTGCATGAAGGCAACTTCGCTCAGGTACGGTCGGGGAGCAACGGTGAGACCACGGAGAAGATCCCAGTGTTAAGGGGTGTGAGACAAGGGTGTGTGTTGGCCCCCACCCTGCTTTCGCTGTATGTTAACGGGGTGGTTGACTATCTTCAGAAGGAACCGGCTGACGCCCCTTGTTTGGGGGGTGTACGAGTGCCGACTCTGCTTTTTGCGGACGACACTCTTCTAATTTTGAAAACCCCCCAAGGATTGCAGAAACTACTCAACCACTTCCAGGACTTTTGTGTCGCTCGAGGCCTTGTCATCAATGTAGACAAAACGAAATACTTAATTCTACATCCCCCGAGGAAGCTCGGAAGCCCTCCTGTTCTCAACTCTATACCTTTGGAGATAGTTTCCCAATTTGATTATCTGGGTCTTCGTTTAACAGATAGCATGAGCTGGTCCATGCACATAGACAAAATGCTTCTAAGTCACAAGAGAGTGGGTGGCGCCCTGTTGAGAGAATTTCGGGAGTCACCCAGACATAGAATAGCGCCAGTCCTCGAAATATACAAGGCTAAAGGTGTTTCGTCTGCCCTATATGGGGCAGACTTATGGGGACATGAAAACCTGGATTCATTGGAAAAAGCTGAGAATAGGTTCCTGAAGGACCTCCTTTGTCTCCCCCTAAGTACACCAACAGTTCCCGTACTATTAGATACGGGCTGCAAGAGCATTAAAATCCAAGCACGTTTACGTCCGCTCTTATTGTGGTCCCGGATCTGGAGGGTGGAGGAACTGAAATCCTATGCAATTGGTTTAACTGAGATAATGAATATGGGTGGCTGGGCCAAAATCAAATGGCTGAGGGACACAAAGAAACTGTTATACGACCTTAGCCTTGGTGAACATTGGAGCGCAAAAACGTCACCCCCAAAAGAAGTCTTGAAGAAACTCTATTGGGATTGGGCTGCGGGTCAGCTAATCATGAACTCTTCCCATTGTAATTCCACAAGATCTTTTTTGCTCCTAAAGGACATGACAAGATACGAGCCCTACTTTGATTTTATCACCCTCCCAGCCGATAGGGCACTGTATTTTAAATTTAGAGTGGGCACTCTCCCAATCGGAGCTTTAATATCGAAATGGAAATCTGGTGCTTCTCTGTCTCCGTTTTGTGCCCATTGCCCCACTAGACCTGAAACGGTGGCTCACATTATGTTTGAGTGCCCGGACTATCTAAGTCCAAGGAAGTACTGGCTCAAGCCCCTTTTTTCCAACATGGGAACACGCAGTCACCTGGTTGCCCTTCGCATTTTAATGTCAGATACCTCCCCCGTTATTGTTTGTGGTGTCTCCAAATTTTTAAAACAATTCTGGTTGATTCGCTGCAAGAGGCTGTCAATTTCTGTTTAATTGTACTCTTAATTAATTCATTCGGGAGCTTACCCGGTTCTTAACTTTTTAATGATGTATGTATTGACTAGCTGCATGTCTTGAAATGTTTTTTTTTTATTGTATGTAATTTGCTTTCAAGATATCTTGTATATCGAATAAAAGCTTTTTTCAACTTCATTGGCACAAGACTTTTGACTGAATCGAATCCTACTATCTTTTAGTGAAAACCAAGAAAAAACAATAACTCAGAGCATATTTGAAAGATGAACCCTATTATTTTGAAGGCAGAAAATGCTTTCTGGCCTTCCTGGCTAACAAGGACTGACCTTGTCTTCCCTGGTTGAAGACCGTTCACTAGATTTAGAGATAATCGCCTATCAGGTTGTTCTTGAGGCTGAAGGGTTTGCCAAGCAGTCACCGAATCTGTTTTTTTAATTTTTTTATTTTTATTGAAAGTTCATGACAATATCATATCAAATACATAGGAGAAAACGCACACTAACATGACAATACCAAATAATTATACATACAGAGATATAAATATGGCTAACAGATTTTCAACTTCTAATAAGAATGTTCAAACTGATTAAAACCATTAATATAACGGGAGATACAAATACAAATATTATGTTAAGATCGTAAGGGGAGTAGCGCTATGGATGTTAAAAAGCTATAAGCCCAGGGTTTTTGACCGCCTCCATGATGCCACGGGGGCCCAGAGCCTTAGTCCCATATCCCTGGATTTCACTCCCTTCAGTGCGTACAGCTCTGGCTCAATGTTATGGATCCCTAGTAGCCTACACATCCACATCTGAAAGGTTGGGGCCTCGGTGTCCTTCCATGCGGCAGCAATTAATATTCTAAAGACTGCTGTTGCTATGAAAACGAGTGCCTCCATCTCTACGCTCAAACCCATTTTAGCGTCAACCCCGAATATTAAAAGTGTTGGGGATAGATCGATCCTGACATCTAGCAGCCCCTCTAAAAACTTTACAATTTCATTTTTAATTGGCCCTAATTTCTCGCAGCCACAAAACATGTGAAGCAGATCGGCAGGGCCCTTACCACATCTAGGGCAGTTGTTATCTGCTCTCTTGCCCCAGTCAAACAGTTTTGCCGGTGTGTGATATAAGTTAAATAAAGTTTTAAAATGCTGCGCTCTTAGGTTTGAAGATCTTAGAAACCTTTTATCCATAAGAATGGCTCTATCTAGATCAATATCGGGGTCATTCAGTTTCCCAACCCAAGTAGCTTCTGTTTTAAGCATATCATCCGGCAGTGTCCCCAAAAATAATACATACATTTTCCTTATACGGCGGCCGCCTCCCTTCATATAATCTAAAAGTGCACATTCTTTAGATACATCTATGATAGGTCTCTTGGATTTAATTGTGTTGGTCAATTGTATGTATTTAAACTCTTGAGAACCTTGAAGTGCATACCGTGACATCAGGAGAAAAAAAAAAAAAACAGATTTGATTCCCTGATGTCACCGAATCTGTTTTTTTAAGAACAAAGTTTCAAATTGGGAGTTTGTTTGTAAAAAACAAATAAAATCAACCCCCTTGATGCAAAATAGTATTTCAATCAGCATGTTGGCCCATTGAGCAACTTCCCTGCCCTGGTCCTCTTCGAAGTACTGAGCAGGGAAATGTAGGGACTGTCACTATGACCTGGTTGTCCATTGGTAGTCAGGTCAAGGGTTTACATTTGTGTAGCCCATTGAGAATCTACTAGTAAAAATCCTTTGGTCCCCAACTCTTGGTGTGGCAAAGAAGTGAAAGATTGACAGGATGACTGATCTGCCAATCAATCAATCAATCAATCAATCAATCAATCAATCTTATCTGTTTATCTGTTCCTTGACAAAGGTTCAATGTGTTTCTTATTTCATAATAAACACTCAGTTGAAAATGTGGCTGGGTCAGCACTATACAAATACCGCGTTAAATAAATGTAAATTAAAATACATTTGAAGGACTGCATGCAAGTTGTAGCTGCTTTTCAGAAACTAGCTCAACATGTGTTTGATTCTTCCTTAGCCTTATCAGAATTTTAGAGCCATAGGCATTTAATTAAATCTCTCAATTTCTGCGGAGGTCAATCCATTTTTTCACTTAGACCCTCATTTATGGGGATTTGGCTTAGGGCAGCGCAGCAAGTCAGCTTGCTGTGCTGCCCTATGCCAAAGTGAAAGGGCAGGTATGCACCATATTTATGCAACACGGTCAGGAGCGGCTCCTCCGTGTGGACATTGGAGCCTCGCGCCACTGCTTTCTCGCAATGCGTGAAGTAGAAACATAAAATGGTATAAATACCATTTTACATTTCTGCATCTTGCACTGCGTGAAAGCAGAAGACGGGTATGCCTGGTTGGGTGGGCAGGTCTGGAGGGAGTGGCTAGCCCAATGTTATGGGTGCTGACTTTTTGGTCGGCCCCAGGGCCGACCAAACCAGTCATAGCACTCTCCGTTTTCCCCAAGTAGGCTGCTGCACAGCCAGCATTGAGAAAAAGGCCTCCCAATAGACGCCTGTACGGATGGCGTCCTAGCCAATCACAACAGTGCCATTGCAGTGTTGTGATTGCCTTAAGGGAGAAGAGGGAGGCTGCCTGCTTCTGCTTCCTGTGAGCACTGAGCAGGAGATGCGACACAGGAATCCGGGACCAGAGTCGAAGTCAAGTTCTATTTTTTAAATTAAATTAACCCCCCTCCCAACGCTACACCCCGTCCCCCCTACCCGGGAGTCACACCGGCCGCTACTGAACACAGTGAATTCTTGCTCTTTCTCCGTTCACTGGTGCCATTTTGGCAGCTTAGCGCCAATGCAGGCACACTTGCACCATGATGCAAGGGTGCCTTTGTTGTCAACATGAATGTTCTTGTGCATTATGGGACACCTTCCTGCATAGAAACAACTAAGAGGCATTTCTCTCTTTCTATGTTTGCTGCAGCACACAAAGGAAGAGAAATAAAGATATTTCTCCTCGTTGCACCTCACCCCAGGAGGCGTAAGGTTTTAGTGCTCCCCAGGTCTACATGCTCTTGTTTTTGGGGAAGTGTCAAAATCCATCAGTGCTGCAAGGGAAAACCCTCCACAAAGCCCATTAAATGCTTCCTGAGTGTGGAGTAAGGCAACACAGCGATTTGCACTGCCTTGTCCTACACCATATCTACGAGACTATTCACAGCCATGTATGGTGGCTTTGTGTGGCCTCATGTATATGAGTTTGTGATGTGCGTTGCCAGATCGTCACAAAAATTGATGCTCCAGATGTGCGAGGGGCTCGTAAAAATGCCCCTTAGACTAGTTCTGACCAGCAAGAGCTCATGTTGTGTCTGCTTCCTCTATCGCAAGTATTGAGACACTGCTTCCTCTACAGCTCCCCCCTAAGCAGTGCAACGCAAAGAGCATTTTGCAATTAATGGTTTACTTTACATTTTGTTAAATATTGACCCATTGAAAAGATTTCAGTGCCTTTACACAATGTCATCTCTGTGCAGTTGCTCTAACGAAAGGTAGCATAGCCTCCAGGAACGGATTAGAAATTATATAAAATCCTGTAAGATCATAAATATGGAAACTTGTATTTATTTGGGGTGTTAGTAAAATATGACCAAAACTGGTGGCTCATACTCACGTTGCTATTGTGATTAGGAGCATGTATGATGACTTAAATACCAGAAATGAAGCATAACAGACCCAGATGTTAGGAATGAAGCGCATGAGAAACAAAGCTCCAGCGTCCAATCCAGTAAAAATGGCCAGAGCCAGTTCTCCAGAAAGATCCCAATTGATTTTGACATATCCTACGGAAAAGGATGTCACGGCACCTAAAAAGTGTCAAAAGGAAAATATAAAATTATGTTTTTCAACCAGCACACAACATGCCATGCTTTTCAGTTTCATAAATGGAGAACAGTTACTTCCGAGCTCCACAGATTAGAGCAGTGCCCCCCCAAACCTTTTATTTAGAACCACAACCTACTTTTAAGTATGACAAACATTCGTGACCCACCTAGTTTTAATGATCATCACATAGGCGATTTCTTTATTTAACTGAAGCAATTTTTCATTGAAATGGTCACTAAAGTTGCACAGACATTCAGTTTTACTGAAAAAATCAGTGCTAATTGCTAATATGTGGAAAACATGTTTCAGAGAATATTGATTATTTCTGCATCACCATGTAAAGTATCGCAATGTGTTTTGATCCTATTAAAATCTTTGTTTCTATCACACTTAAAAAAGAACAAATTGTGCTTAATTTTTTTTAATTTTATTTTTTTTAATCCTCATCTGCCAGACACACGTTCCTTAGATGCAAAGAAGACAACCCAACCACCTCACTGCTATTGGGAGCAAGGCCCTGGTAATTGAGCCGCTACACAAACTAGGCAGAAGTTATTACGAGTTGGTGGGAGATACAATGCACCTTGTTAACGCTCCTCTAGGCAACTTCATGCCTGTTAGGCCAGTAGGTAAATAGCGGAGTCGGGGCAGACCACAATACTGAGCCATGGAGTAGATGGGCATAATCATCGGATCTTTGGGGGGGGGAAAAAAAAACCCAACAAGGCGAAGAAAGCTTCACTTCCAGTCTATCAAAAGTTTCCAAAATGTGAGGCTCTGGACTCTACCAGATCTTTTCAAATCTACCTTGGGTGTTTTTATAGAGTGAGGTTAGCCAAGCGGAGTGGGTGGGAGGGATGGTATCCACCCAGTGCATACATATCTGCCGTCTTGCCAACAGGATAGCATAGAATAGAAAGGACCGCGCTGCCCCAATGATATTCTGATCAAACCCGAAGATGACAAGTGGTAGCGTTAAAGGAATGTTGGTCTTGAGAATTGCATCTAGAGTGACTTTAATCTCTTTCCAATAAGCGGATATGTGGGGGCATTCCCAGAACATATGTGTATCTGAGGCTGCTGGTAGTTGGCATTTATTACAGCATTTCCCGTCCTGATATTTAGATAGACGTAAAGAGGAGAGATACGCCCGGTGTAAGGTAAACAAATGATTTCGTCTAAGCCAGGCGGGTTTAACTAATTTATACAAAAGGGAGAAGGATTTTATCCACAAGTCCTCGTCTAATGACAAAATTTCTCTTCCCCATAGCTCCATTGGCAGATTGAAATCCCCATCTATCTCTTCCCATATGGACCAATACCAAAGAGCCACCTCCTTACCTCCTGTCTGTTTTTCGACTAGGTGTTGTTCTAGGGGGCTAAGTCTCCCAATATTAGGATTTTTCCTAATTAATTCTCTGGCCCAACTACTGATTTGTATGTACTTAAATCTTGACAGAGTTGGCCCTACTTTCTCCCTAAGCTCCTCCCACTCTATCAAGATGCCTCCAGATATCAATTCACCCCATCTTGAGAACCCAGCTGTAATTAGGGGGGCTGCCAGGGAGTCTTGCAAGCACTGTGGGAGCCCAGGAGAGTCCCATATCTGAGCATAGTTAGAAAAATATGCCAGCCCCACTCTAAGTTTGATTTGCACCCAGGACTTCAATAGTGTTAAAAGAGTCTTAAGCCTCACCTTTTTGAAGAACTTTCGGTCTCCAAACTTAAATAGAAACCCGTCTAGCGGGAGGTTTGCCCCTACCAGCATTGCCTTAAACAATCTCCCATTTGAAGAGAGATCTGGTGACTTCAGGAGCATACTTGAGTGAGAGAGCTGGAATGCCCAAGAGTAATACTGCAAGTCTGGGAGGGCCAACCCACCTTTTTCCCTCCTCCTCCTTAATTTTTTTCTAGGCCAACCTAGTAGCCTTATTGCCCCAAATAAAAGAATTGATTTCTTGCTGGCACTTAAGAAGTTGCTTGTAGTCAAAAGCCAAGGGGATAGAGTTAAAAATAAAGGTCAGTTTCGGAAGGATAGACATTTTTACAATGTTGACTTTCCCCAAAATTGATAATCGAAGACCCGCCCAGGATTTCAATAGGGCCCTACATTCTCGGAAGACCAGATCTAAATTAACTTTTGCTAGGGTGTCAGTGTCTTGCGTGATTTTAACTCCGAGGTAGCGGATTGAGGGTGTCACCCCAACGCCTGGATTAGCAATGTTCCACGTCATGAGCTCAGTCTTCTCAGCGTTGATGTCATAGCCCGATATGTTTCCAAATTCTTTGGCCTTTTCAACCACAATGGGGAAGGCATTTGCTGGGTCACTGGTGTAAATTACTATATCATCGGCGTAGAGCCCTACCCTTCTTTCCCAACCGCCAAATTCAAATGAGGAGATTCTTGGATCGTCCCTGAAGGATTGTGCAAGTGGTTCAATATACATGTTAAAAAGTAGAGGGGACAGGGGGCAGCCCTGTCTTGTTCCCCTACTGATCTGAAAGGACTGGGTACATGAACCGTTGACCAAAATGCTTGCACTGGGATTGGCATACAGCAGACCAATGGATCTCCGAAAGTTGGGCCCAATTGCAAATTTCTTCATGACCTCAGCTAAATATGCCCAATTTACTCGATTGAACGCTTTTGTAGCGTCGAGGGTCATAATGGCCAAGGGAAGGGAGAACGTTGAGGCAATGTCCACTGCCCCAATTAGGTCATACGTAAGATCTGAGGGCTGTCTACCCCGAATGAAGCCCTTCTGGTCCGTGTGTATTATTGAGCCAACTTCGCGTCCCAACCGAGTCGCCAACACAGCCGCAAAGAGCTTATAATCGCTATTTAAAAGCGAAATTGTCCTATAAGAGCCACATTTTGCTGGATCTTTCCCGGGTTTCGGAATCAGGATGAGAGTTGCCTCCCCCCATGATTTAGGTGGGGTAGCACCATTGGCTAAGATGTCATTAAAGAGTCTGGTAAGCACTGAGACTATTTCGGGTGCTAAGACCCGAAGTAATTCACCGGGAAGACCGTCAGTGCCCGCCGCCTTACCCGCTTCACCTTTTTAATAGCTTCGCTCACCTCTTCCTCTGAGATAGGTCTGTCAAGCCGGCCACTTTGTTCCGAGGTGAGAGTAGGAAGAGTAATCTTCTCTAACCATCTAAGCTTAGACATCGGGTCGTCCGAGATCTCCTCCTTATAAATTTGCTGAAAAAACTCCAGAAATGCATCTCCTATGTCTCTAATAGAAGATCTTTTGTGGGTCTCTCCCTCTACGCTGATATGCTTTATGTGTTTTTTGGCCTGGTCAGATTTAATTTTCCATGCAAGGACCTTGCCCGCGGATTCACCATATTCAAAGTTTGAGAGCTTGCTTGCTGCCCATCTCAATGCGACCCTCTCTTGAAGGATACTATCTAGCTTCTCCTTTAATTCCTTTCGTTGTTCCTGCTCTTTGTTAGTCCCATTTCCGGAACCAATACGTTGGTCAAGAAGGGCGATTTCCTTTTCAATGTTGGCGATCTTTGCCCTGTATAATTTCCCTTGATAAGAGGCCCTGTTGGTTATGTGGCCTCGCAAATTTGCTTTATAAGCCTCCCATACTATATCTAGCTGAGTAGAATTTATGTTGGTGTCCATAAAGAATTTTGTTTCTTGGATGAGGAGGTCGGTTTCCTCTTCCTCTAAAAGAATAGTACGGTCAAATGACCAGGACGTATGAGAGGATTGCTGAACTAATTGTAAGGAAAAAAATATGGCAGAATGATCTGATAAATGCAAGGGCAAGTACACTAAATCCTTCAAGGGGGTCTCTTAATGAATAACTAAAAAGAGCGTAATCAATTCTAGACTTATGATTGTATTTATGATTGTGATATGATACGCCAGGTGCATTGCCTGCTCTCTCCCTCCATGGATCTGCCAATCCAAGCGTTGACATGATCACCCCAAGCGCCTGCCTGGATTTCTTATAGGTTAGTGCCCTTGAGTTATGGGATTTGTCCAATTTTGGGTTGAGTACTAAGTTAAAATCTCCCATCCAAATTATTGGATCGTGAGTTGTTAAAAGGTAGCTCTGGATTTTGTTCAAGTATGAGGGGTCGTCCTGATTAGGTCCATAATAACCCACCAGATTATATGGTCTGCCCTCTAAACTTACTTTGACATATAGCCACCTACCACTGAAGTCTTCCTCATAAGCAATAATCTGTGCTCTAACTTGCCTTTTGAAAATGATAAGGATGCCCCGGATATTTGCATTATGGTTAGCACAAATAAAACCTACCCATCTAATTTTCCTCAACATATCCTTCACTTCTTGTTGGAGAAGGTGTGTTTCCTGAATGACAATGACCTGCGCTGGAGAGTCCCTCAAATATTGTAGTAATCTATACCTCCTATTCTTAACACGCAGGCCATTGACATTCCAGGACAGGAATTTTATTCCCAGCATCTAATATCCTTACTCCTACACCGACTCATTGAGTCAATATAAAGAAAACAACTCCCCAGGCAGGTTAAACAAAACTGAGATATGTTTAATAAGGTATGTAAGTGTAGATCGGTGTCTGACAAATGAGGATATTGTGCATTTTGTTATTATACATAACCCTCAAGAAGGCAGGAAACCTCATCTGGACAGTAGCTCCCAGAGCCCTGAACTTCTCCATTCTCTGGCCTAATTCCCATTGTCTATCAAGGGTTGTTTTCGACAAGTCAGACCTAACAACATAGGAGAAATCTGGGGCTTTTAAAGATGTAGATTTAAGTGCTAAGTTCAATATCTTCTCCTTGGTGGAATAGGTTAGAAAGTTGACTAGGATCTTTCTTGGTTTTGATCTCCCCTGCTTTAAGCGGAACGGGTCTCTATGAGCTCGTTGAATATCCTTTTCCAAGTCTTCAACAGATTCCTTCAAGTTCAGGGACTCTTTAAGCAAGGAGGCGATACATTTTTTCATTTCTCCCCCCTCTTTTCCTTCCGGAACCTTCAGGAGTCGGATGTTGTTCCTCCGTGAGTAATTCTCCAAAGATTCCACTCTTTCTTTTGTTGCATTTCCGTCACGTCTTAAGTAATATATCTTTTCTTGTGCAGATTCCAATTTGGCTTTTAATTCACCCACTGTGCTTTCGAGAGTTTCTGTCCTTTCAGTAAGCAGGTCTACTCTCTTGTCAAGAGCATCAAACGCCGCTTTTATCTCTTGCTGGTTGCGTTTAGATTCAGCGAATCCGCTTTTGATCTCATGTAGAAGATCTTCCATAGAAATCCCTTCCTGCGTTTCCCGGGTTTCACCAACCGGGGGGGATAGATTCATTGGTATTTCCTTTGGCATGCAGAGTTGAAGGTCCAATCTCCTCCGAGATATTATCAACAGGGACCACAGAGTCCGCGACCGGCGAATTTGAAGAGGCGACCCCATGGGTATTGTCTATACCACTCATCCTTTTTATTTGAGGTCTATTCTCCCCTGCTCTACAAGTGACTTCTAGGACCTGTGGCAGTACCTTGAAAAAAGACTTAGGGGCCTATTACGAACCTTGCGGTCCGACCGCTGGACCGCTGCTGTGGCGGTGTTGTTTCTGTGGTGTAATGGCGGTGGCCTGCTTTGGCCCATAGAGAGTATGCAGCACATGCTGCAGCTGTGTCACCACCAGCTTCACGTCGGTGAACTGTGTGCAGGCGCCATTTAATGAACAACATGTTCCCCCATGCCCAGTCTCCAATGGGCAAACTAGCACTGGGGCCCCTTTCGTGCCTTTCTTCTGACCATTTCATGGCAGGGTTGTAATCGGAATGGCAGTGCCAGCATCTGCACCGCCTCCATAGGCCGCTGCTTTCCCAATCGCCACCACCACAGGATCCAAGATCCTGGTGTTGAGGCAGTGTTGTGGCGGTCCGACCACCACACTCATATTCGGGCGGCCGGACAGCTGAGGTTGTGGCGGTCGAACCACCACTGCGAATAGGAAGGTCTTGGGACTGCAGTACTCTTAATCGGGCTCTTAGCTTGACATTTGCCCTCGTCTTGGAAGTGTGGAAAATGTGACAAGATAAACAGAGAATTTAAAGGCATCAATATTTATTGCTTGTATTTTAGCAACTCACCAAAAATTGTCTCATGACCCATTGTATGGGATACACTGGACTAAAGGATAATCCATGTTTATTTATAGAAGGGACTCTGTGTACTTAAATTAACCTTGGCTAACCCCACAAAATAATTGTTCTCTACTTGAGATACAACAGAAAACCCATTACCTCTATGAAGCAATTCAAAGACTAGAAATGCTCTACCTTCAGGAGAGAGAGACTACCTGGCAGTGAAGTGGGGAAGAAGCGCAGAAATCCGAGATGGCAACTTACATGAGATGGTTAATGTATCAATCGTGCCAATGACATGGCAGCAGTGAGCAGAGAAAGAGATGATGGGGTAAATGAAGTGTTGTATTACTGTTGAGATAGACAAGGGCTTAGGTCCTCCCTGAAAAAATAGAGTTAAGTATGTGAAGATCTTCTACTAAATTAATAATTAAGTCATCAATTAGCTAGTTGATCATCAAGAGCTAGAAATTGCTATCTTGAAATTGGCCTTGGTTCGAAACTGGGCTTCTCTCTTTAATGAAATACCCCAGTTTACGGAGCTAAGCAAAATAAATCAGAAAACGTCTCAAAATAATTGTTTAAACGAACCAGTTGTCTTATACATCACATCAGCATTTTCCACAAGCATATTTATATGATAGAATGTGGATATTAAGATTAACACTAATCTTACAAAACAAAAAAATCACAGTTCACATGATTTTATTACGCTTTTGTAGGTTTAGGTTCTAATGATGATGATGATGATTTGACTTACTAGACCTAAGCCATTTCATTGGTAAGTTGTGTTTATCAGCCACTGGCCTTCTCAAACCATAATTTGGTTGTATTTCACAAAGTCATGGTTGAAATGCAATAGATTTGCATCAATAATATTGGCTTATGTATTATTGTAAAGTCAAAATGTATCTAAGGGTAGATTTACTATTCTTCAATCCACATCCGCTTACCTTGAATGGTAATTGAAAATTATGGATTCAATATTTTTGCAGGTCAATACTTCAACCAAGATATTGTGGTATAACACCCCAGAATGTAGGGTCAGGCTTACAAAAGTATTTTGTAGCCAAAAAGGCTATAGGCACCGATTTGCTAAATCGAAGCCCTTGCAACTACAAAATAGCTTTGTGGTATGTTACTGAATTGCTATTTGGGTTGTGAGTACATTCTGAATTGCTATTTAGAAGGGCATGTTTAGGATGTAACTTTCAAACAGCAATACTCAATAGGATGTATAAATGTTTGCAGCCGATATCCAGTCACAAACCGTTAATATTTTAATCAACTATTCAGACGTAGTGGTAACACATTTGCATTTGGGACGGGGTTCCCAAGGGACCTCTTCCATTTTGTGAATGTATTTATTTCTTTATTCTATATCAAGTTTTTTATAACACAAACTCAACCCAAAGGGATCAGAGCGCTTCACAAAGTTTGCATAGCAGCAATTGCATGAGTTATATTTGGAGTAAATATAGATTCATAGTGGCAGTGTATAAATGAAGTATACGAAAGACATTAGGACATGTTGACAATACAGATTTAAGGTAGATAAGGTATATATGTATATAGTGCTTTCAGGTTGGCCCAGCAACAATTGCAAGAGATTACATGTGGAGTAAATAAAAATACATAGTAACAATACATGACGGACAATTTACGGACCGTAGTATAGATAGACGCTATTGTTCTGAGTTAGCTAGGATAGGGTGTTGTCAAATTGGGGATAGAAGAGACAACAGTTTTCTCCGAGGTAGTGATGCTCTGATTTATTTTGGGAGAGTGGGATAGAAGTAAACAGACCAGTCAGATAGTTTAAGGGGGAGGTTTTGGATATTTGTTGAATAGAAGAAGTTGCAGTTTCTCCTTGCAGTGAGTGGATGATTGATTGTCACTTAAGTCCTGGGGCAGCAAGTTCCAGGTCTGGGAGCATTCCTGGAGAAGGAGTGGGTGCAAGATTTCTTTCTTGAATTTTGGCGTAATCAGGAGTAGTCTGTTAGAGCTTCAAAGAGTTTTATTTTGTCCACATTTTGATAATTTATTTGTGAGGTGACTGGGTTTTCCGTGTAGAGAGCTTTGTGAGTTAGGCAAGCAGTTGTGAGTATAGCTCCTGACTCGATTGGAAGCCATTTGAGCTGCTTCAGAGTGGGAGTGTTGTGATCGAAGACATTTTCCCCCAACAGTAGTCTAGCTGCTGTGCGGAGTGTAGCCTTCAAAGGGGCTAGGTGTGTTTTTGGGGTGTCCTTATTCATTGCTGTAGTCCAGCTTGGGGAGGAATAAGGATTGAACCGCAGTCTTTAGGTCTGTGACGGGAATTCATTGTTTGATTTTTTCAAGATGTTTCAGAGTGTAGAAGGCCTTTTTTGCAGAGGCATTAATATGTTCTTTCATGCTCAGGTGACTGCCAAGTGTAATCCCCAGAAATTTAATAGAGTTAGAGATGTTCAGTTTGCAGTTTAATGCAATGAGGTTTTCGAGACAGTGATTTACGGGAACATATTTTTCTTTAGGTTGGATGAAAAGGAGTTTGATTTTGATCAGGTTGAGATTAAAATGGTTGCTGGACAGCCAGGATTGAGCCACAGAAAGAGTGCAATTTATGTGTTGAATGTCTTTGACTGACAATATTTTCATGTAGAGTTAGGTGTCATCTGCAAAGAGATGGTAGACAAGTCTGGCTAGTTTCAAGACTATTGAAAGGGGTTCCATATAGAGGTTGAATAGGGCAGGAAACAGAATTGATCCTTGAGGAACTCCTTGTGAGACTGGCGCTGCTTTTCAGGTTGAGTTGTTTAGTTTGATTAGCTGTGAGGGTTGGTTCAGGAAAGAAGCGAACCACTGAAGGACAGTTCCATTGATGCCTGCACACTGTGAGCAGGGGTTTAGGAGGATGTCAGGATTGACAGTATCAAAGGCATCAGAGAGCTCCAGGATGAGGAGGAGGCTGGCTGGCCATGTGTGCTTTCAGGTGAATCTGAAAGCACATGTCGTGCTTGTAGACATTCTGCATTTCTTTTGTTGATAGAGCGTGGCACACAATCTGTCCAGCGATTAACAAATGAAATGCAGCAAGTCTACCAGCACAACGTGTGCTTTCAGAATCACCTGAAAGCACCTGTCGTGCTTGTAGACTTGCTGCCTTCCATTTGTTAATAGGGTGCAGCTGCAGGGCAGATTGTGTGCCTTTGTGAAAGTATTCATGCTAATTGAGGCGCATGACAGGCACTGAGATTGACACAAATATTTTCAAAATGGCTCACAATCTGCCCCACAGCTGTGTCCTTTTTAACAAAAGAAATGCACCAGGAGAAGGAGCCATTTGCTGATGTACTTGCCTTCCGCTCGTGTTCTCTTCTTGGGTGGTCCTACCGCAGAAGGAAATGACATTTTTCACGCTGCTTGCGTTTTAAAAGCGACAAAGCGAACAGTCCTTAAAAAGTTGCTGGGTATGTATTCTTCCACATGACACTGCACCCTAGGGGTGACATACGTGCATGTGCGCACCTTACAGGGAACAGTGGTTACAAGTATAAGTTACAAAAAAAGTTACAACAAAAGTGTAAGTTACTACAAAAGTGTAAGTTACACATATATGCTACTACACAAGTGTAGCTGCTTTCTCTAGTTCTCTCCTTACATCTACTTGTGAAAGAGCAAGCCCTTTTACAAATTTATGAATTTACCTTTACTAGTCGTCCTGTAAGCAGAAGAAAATACCTCACCACATCCAGGCCATTGTTCCTGCTGTTGGAGCAGCTTTTACACCTCCTTAAGGTCCTGCACTGGCTAGACAGCTGTTGGAATGCTAACACTAATTATCTTCCAGAGGCTTAAGGCATGGAAAAGGCAACTTTCTAAAAGTTCATTTTCTTAAATATTTATGTAACATCCAACATCACCATTGCATTGTGCCTTTTTCTAACTTGTCCATAGCCCAGGATAGCAGAATTAACCTTTTAATCCATATTCTAGTTTTCCGCATAGCAGAGCCAGAGCCTTCCGCAGTGAAAATAACTTTTTGGGGCCTTGTCACTGTAGGAGGACTGTAACATTTAGGGGTATATTTACTAAAACTGTGCGCCATGTCTGTGTAGCAAAAGTGATGCAAATCAATGCAAAATCTTTATTTACCAATTTACTTTCCTGTGCACAACTTGTTTGCATTACTTAGCATCAAGGAAGCGTTCCATGGGTGGTGTATGGGCGTTCCCATGCAACCACCCAAGGTTTTTGACACAAAACCCTATTTACTGAAAAAGGTAGATGGGTTTTGCAAAAAAAATGTGTGCCCATTTCAAATAGGTGCTATCACAGAGGAATGCTTATATTTCTCCTTTGTTTTCTGACTTTGCATGTGTGCTGCACTCTTTCAGGACACACACACAGAGGGAAAAGTTTTAAAGTTATTCTAAACATAGTAGTTTGTACAGGAGGGATATCCCTCCAGTACAAAACCTATGTTAGACTCACATGGGCACCCTTGCTCTATGGTGAAAAGGTGTGTGCCTGGTGCATGGCAGCACATTTCTTTGCCACAATAGGGAGAGGGAGGAGAGTAGCATATCTCTCTTAATATGGCTCTCTCCAGCTCTCTACTTCTCAAGCAGTGCAGCTCAGATTTTTTTGCTGCTGAGTGTGTACATGTCTTACTTTTAAATACCATACACTCTACTATGTAGGCTCAGAGTCTACATAGGGGTGACTTGGTAATGTATACAAGAGGGGGTTTCCATGTCAAAAAGGGTTGTTTTCACAGTTAGGACTACAGATTTAAACTGCAGCAGTTAGATTAGACGGACAGGCCAGAAGCCATGTCTGTCCTTTAAAACCAGTGGATGGCACAATAAGTGCTACAGAGCATGGGTGACATTACCTTTCCATACCATAGGATTATTTCTGCACCATATTTCATGGCTTATAAAAAAGATACATATATCAGTTAGGGGTTAGCTAGTTTTACCTACACATGAAAAATCTGTGGAATTAGTCCAGAAAAATAGGGATTACTCTGCCTGAACACACAGGTCCTTGAAACAAGTTGATGCATGTTTTGGCAGACCAAGAAGACCATTTTTCACTGCCTTTTTCAGGATGAGCTCAAATCAATGCAAAGGCCACGTGTCAAAGGTTCTAGTTTTCTAATACATCTAAAAAATACATACATATACTTAAGTGTGTAACAAAGTACAACATCTGAATTCATACATATTTGCTAGCTAAAAATACTTAAAAAAACAAATGTTTTGTTGCTGTTGCCAGGTTTTTCTAATACACAATCACACTTTTTCTTACATATTCATCATAATACCTGTATGATGAGTAGATCTTTTATTCTTCATCAGTGATTCACTCCAAAAGCATCTAATTCTCATTTTTAGAGACTCCTCGCTTATCCCCAATTACACACTTGTTAAAAATCATGCATTCTTCTTAGAAATGTGCTTCCAAATAATAAGACAGACCTCTACATATCCCCATGAAGTGCTCCATTCAAATCATCCTCCACAGAAGTTATTTTTAGAGGATACCATGAAAATATTCATTCTACAGGTGTTAAAAAATATATATAACATATTTTAAGAATCATCACCTATTCCCATAATTTTTTTTTATAATGGCCAAATGTTAGATCTGCATGTATACCTGTTTGTTAAATTCCCATTAAGGCATATTGTTGACCATATGTTGTAGATAAGAAACTACTAGGAGTTAAACTTAGGGAGTTATCACAACGGAGGTCTGATGACCGTCTGACCGCCATTGTATTGGGAATAGGACCGCCCAACAAGTAGTCAGCAGTTCCACCCTCCAAATTAGGATGTGACCACTGTGCTTGCAGTCAAAAACATTCCTTTTTCATTTGTGGCTTGTGCTGTGGCCCTAGCACAAGTTGCAATTGAAAAGGGATGCTTTTAAACATCCATGCACTGTGTGCCAGGCACCACGGGGTGCCTGGCATATGGTGGGTGGATGTTTGGGGGCACCACATGTGCCCCCCTGTCCATATTGCTGAGGTCCATGGGGCATGAAGGTCCTACTAGGAGCCCCTAAAGTCCCTTTCTATCTGTCTTTGCATGGCTGTGGGACCGCCATGTAAAGGCTGGGGGAAAAGGATATTTTAATCCTACAGTGATGCCACTGCAGGCACCGCACAGCCTCCATTGTAGGGATTATGCTCCGATGGGCTCCTTGAGCCTGTCAGAGGCAACAGTCTGTCCCTCCGACTAATGTGCTTTGACCGACCGCATTGTAATGCTGCGGTTGGATGGCTATCCTGGATGTCGGTGGGACCACAACTGATGGCCTGTCGGTGGTTGTCCCACAGACATTATTATAAGGCACATAGAGTTTTTAAATCAATAATATTGACGTAGATGTTTTTCAAAATGTTCCATCAGCTATTGAATATAGACAATCCCATAAAATCAGAAACCAACATCTCTTATATCTCAGTAAAAGATAATTCAAGCCCCCAATTAAAACTACCCAGAGAAATTCTAATATCGGCAGGTGATATTTCAGAGCCGTATGCCAAACACCAGAAATAGTACACATACAAGTAATGTTTTTTTTATAATGTATTACATTGCATTACATGCTATTTTTCTAAAATTGTCGTCAGCTTTAATGAGAAATATTGTTTGCTTGAATAGGGAAGCTAGTCCACCTCATCTTTTGCCGATACGATTTTGAGTGATAGTGTGATAGCCTAGAGGAAAGTACCTGCAGTCTATTGCACAACTTTCATCGTCTGTCTGATACCTCTATGAGAGTTTTCGGTGGCCACAAGGGAGGACGTTGCTCCTAGGAGAAAAGAAAAGTGTAAAATGCACTTAGGATGCAAAGCACTACCTGGGTATGGGGCACCAAAATCCGATATGAGAAACATTCCATGTACTATGCAACAGCAGACATCAGGATGACAATAACAATGGGGGTAGACCAACTACCTATGAGTCAGACCATATTGGGCACTTCAAAGGGCAGTATGATGTGAATCAGGGTTGGTAGATGGGGTGGTGAAAGAAAGAGAGGGCCACATTTATGAAAAGTGTTTTTTTTTCTTTTGTCCTGGCCGCCATATTGCTGCTGTTCACGGCCTCTTTTCTCTGGACCGTGACCTGCCATCTTGTCCATTCCCTCGTGCTTTCCCCTTTTCCCTCATGTCCCCCTTGACGATCCTTAAATGTTTCTTCCTTTTTCTGATTTGCCTTTTCTTCATACCCTTGGATCCTTCACACCCTCCCTTGGTGTTGTGACTACATCCCCCATCCAACCCCACTTAATAGAACTCTGCTCTCCTGCTTTTTTGGGTCTTGACCTGAGAAAATCTATTTGTATATCTATGTATATAGAGATAACTCTAATCACTAGTAGATCATTGTACTATCTACCATTCCTATGTGACTCTTGGAGTATATCCATTCGTATTCCTTCCCTATGAATATAGAGATAACTCTAATCACTAGTATGTGCAGTAGACTTTTGTCCTATCTACCTTTCCTATGTGACTCTTAGAGTATATCCATTCATATCCCTTCCCTATGTATATAGAGAGAGCTCTAATCACTAGTATATGCAGTAGACCTTTGTACTCTCTACCATTCCTATGTGACTCTTAGAGTATATCCATTTGTATCCCTTCCCTATGTATATAGAGATAACTCTAATCACTAGTATATGCAGTAGACCTTTGTACTCTCTACTATTCCTATGTGACTCTTCGAGTATATCCATTTGTATCCCTTTCCTATGTATATAGAGATAACTCTAATTAATAGTATATGCAGTAGACCTTTGTACTCTCTACCATTCCTATGGGACTCTTAGAGTATATCCATTTGTATCCCTTCCCTATGTATTTAGAGATAACTCTAATCACTAGTCTCTTCTTTGTGTGGCTTTACATCTTGGACATTTGCAATTTCTTCTGTTTGTATCTTTTATGTAATGCATGTAATCCTTAGTCCTTATGTTTTGCAACTGGTTCTTATGTAAAGCGCTCTGACACCTTCGGGTAAAGTTCGCGCTATATAAAATCGCATTAAATAAAATAAAAAAAAACAGTGCTGCAACACTTTTCAGTGTGCCCTCCTTGCGACACCATGGATGCCCCGTTTTTAAACATGGACCTTTTTGCATGGAAATTCCCACCCTGTATTTATTATATCTGTTGCCGGTATAATGTAGCGCAGGTCTTTACAAAGTGACGCATCTGCCTAGATGCGTCACTTTGTAAATAGGGCACAGTGTGGCACTTTTTTAATGCCGCCGCAGCATTACAAAAAAATGATGTGACAGCGGCATAAGGCTTCATAAATAAGACCCGGAAGGTCTATCTATATCTGTATGTTTTTCTTTGCTGCCGTGCATCTCACCATGGTGAGACTCCAGGTCCCAGGGTACACCAAAGGCCAACAATCTGCCGCAGCTACTTGGGAGAGGTGTGGCCATCTTGCGCTTATAGCTCTGCCTCGTCCCCCACAGTGCAAGTTGATGCTGTCATTGGGATGGTTTTTCTTTGCTGCCGTGCAACTTAGCCTTGTGGGACTCCAGGTCCCAGGGTGCAACAAAGGCTCACAATCTGCTGACGCTGCTTGGGGACAGATGTGGCCACCTCACGTTTATATCATTGCCTTATCCCCGCAGCATGGGATGCTGTGGTCATCAGGGCTGTTTCCCTTTGCTGCCGTGCATCTAACACTGGTGGGACTCCAGGTCCCAGGGTGCAATCTGCAGCAGCTGCTTGGGGAGAGGCATGGCCACCTCGCGCTTATAGTGCTGCCTCGTCCCCGGAGCGTGGGCGGCGCCCGCACCAAGCCTGGGCCCACGCTCATCAGACACAGGAAGGGGCAGAGCAGGGACACCCTCCATGGTCTTCCTCAACTGGATTTACTGTGTTACTCAAATCCACAAGAAGGTGATTACTTTGAATTTGGGACCTATTCAAGATCACTGACAATTTTTACTACAATCTACTACAGGAGCAAGGGAAATTGAGACCTGGTCTAAAACATTTTCTGAACTGTGTCTTAATTTGTAGCCTTAATTTGTAGTGTAAATCTAAGTGTTGCCTGAACTGTTGTTTGATCTCGTTGTTGGGCTAGTGGCTCCTAAAGGTTTATGGGAACGTGTTTTCTTGGATTATACACCATATGAGCTAAACATAAACATAAGATATTCCTGCCAATTCTGTGTTAAGTTTATCAACAAGCAAGGAAAATAATGGGAAAGAGAAAGGCCACAGAGACCGTTGCCGGTAGGAATAAAGGGGCAGATTTATGAGGCCCTTGCGCCTCCTTGCGCCGCAATTGCGTCACTTAATGTGACGCAACGGCGGCGCAAACAATGTGCCCTATTTACAACGTGACGCATCTAGGAGATGCGTCACGTTGTAAAGCCCTGCGCCATAAGGAGGCGTTCCTGCGCAGGGGGGGCGTTCCTGCGCAGGAACGCCTCCTAAAAGTGGCTGAGTGAAATCTATGAGATTTCACTCAGTCACTTTCTTCGTCAATTCCTTACGCCTGCTTGAAGCAGGCGTAAGAGTGACGCACCATGCATTGAAGAGGTGGCTCCTGTGCATTGCAGGAGTCATGTCGCACTTGCGACATGACTCCTGCAATGCGCCGCCCGTACGCCGAGAGATGCGTCACGCATGTTCACTAACTTGCACCATGGTGCGCCGCATCATAAATGCGGCGTACCATGGGTGGCGGAGCAGTGGCGCAATGTGGCGCATGTTAACTGGCGCATCCCTGGGGATGCGCCAGTTAACATAAATCTGCCCCAAAGTACCTAAGATAACAGAACCTTAAAAAACTGCAGCAGATAATTGCACCCCAGCTGTGACCGATGATTTAATTCAGGAAGTAGAAATGATACTATCCAATGGGAAGAAACTATCTAGTGTTGGTACATAAAAGATTTCGACTTACTAAAGCAAACAGGGTAAGTCCAACTGCCCAAAATTTCCATCACAAAATATCATTGACCGTCACACATGTGGTGAGGCAGGGCCTCAGAATTTAATCTTACCAATGCCCTCCACAAAACATGTGATAAGCGATCCTTCCCAAATAAATGCTCCTAGGTCTGGGACATCAACTCCCATCAAGGATGGGAATACTAACAGTGAGATAGCAATTGTAAACTGCTCAAATAGATATGCACCTTTAACACCATTACAAGATCAATGCAGCCCGGGACTACTAAAGCTGGCCCAAAACTGTAAGTCCAAACTAAGAAGTAGCAAGGATAAGGGGTGCAGACTCAAAGGTTAGAAAACATCGACTACACCATAGACATACACCATAAATTGAATTCTCTGAAGGATGAGGTATTAGTCCTACAAAAACTAATTGGGGACCCACTACTTCGGAATAATATCCCTGAAAATGATAACATACAAAGTAACAAAGATCACTTTGTTGAGAAATCAATCAATACTCAATGTGGATATCCTCGATGTGGGCACACATATAAAAATCTTCAATTGGATTTTCCAAGTCCACATGTAAGGAACGCTGACCATTCACCATATCCTAACTTTTCATCATTCACATCAGGACTTGGAAATAATCATCAAGACACAGGACCGAAGCTAGGAGGTTTCCTGCACTTATACACGAGGAACCACATATGGTGCAGTCGGATTTTCATAAAGTGAATAATCCTAAACCCATATCATCAAAGGAAATTTGCCCACACTAAAGAACAGGTCAAGAGGGCATGGGGAAATCACAGCCATACAGAACAAATAAACTTTACTTGTACAACAGAAAATTATGCATTCTAATCAGCCTGAGACGGGAGCTTATAATGTCTTTATGACAAACGTACCCGGATTAAAGCAGGGTGTTGAGGAAGATGAGGATTCATGAAAGAACAAAGCAATACATTGGATTAGAGATAGGCGCCAATGTCTGTCTGTCATAAGATCTGACAAGATAAACGCTGAACGCCAACACCAAGAAATAGGGAACTTGGGTGAAATAAAATTAACTTTCAAATCAAAATTTATCGCAGACGGTCTGATAGCCTTGAATTTACATACACATTCCCTGTTTGAATCCAGAATTGTGTTTAGGTTGAATACAACTATATCAGAGAAGAAGTAGAATCCTCTATATGCCCTTAAGGAAACTAAGAACTTTGACCTGGTTGATTGACTAGCTAATTGGGATAACAGCAAAAAATGCGTCAAATCCACACCAACTTACTCAGCTGCAGTTTGTCCTTCCTTAGTGGTTGGCCAACTGGAAGTACATGACACCCAGACACATAGTATAATTTTAACTAAGAACATGGTCAGTGAAAACACACATCTTGAATATATTCCCAACCTGATTCCTGAGGTACCACTAGGAAATATAAACATAATGTCTTGGAATGTAGCCAGGCTTAAACAAAAGCTTCTAGCTCCAGATTGGCAGGAATATATTGGGAACTTCAATTTCTGCCTATTCCAAGAAACCTGGTTATTAGAACCTTCATATAAATAGGGTATAGAACATTTAGGGGATGATTACGATGTTGGTAGGAAAGCTATCCCAACTAATTGGGTTAGTAATGCTTTCCTAACCATTCATATTCAGGGCGTCCTTGTGACCGATTTCAATGTGTCCGTATGCTTATGGACTCAGTTCACTTGGATTCACATTGACTTCAATGGGAGATTTTGTACCACATATGAACACAGTCTCCCATCGAAACAAGCATTGGAAATGCAATAGGTCTCGCATTAGAAAAGTTGGAGCTATTGGTCTTGTAAATGACAAATATTTTATTTATTTGTTGGTTTTTAAAATAGCTAAATTGATAGCTTTGTCATTTACAATGCCAATAGTTATAACTTTTGCGAATGTGACACCTATAGCATTTGGATGGCAACATGTTTTGTATTTACGTGACATAGATGGCAGCTCTGGTCGTTAGGCCACATCTCTAGAGAGCAGGAGAGTGCAGCAGGGGAGAGAAGCACAGCAATATATAGATTCAATGTATGGATACTTTAAGTTGATATAATGAAAATCTACACAGATCCGCCCATGAGGGACAGACCTTCACAAACCAGCTCCAGAACATCACATCAAATGGTGGAACAGACACTCGATTTTGTGAACCACTGCCATGAGCTTATTTTTCATCCTAATTTGGTCACAAGCAAAAAAGAAAAGGGAGACAAAGGAGGACTAAAAAAAGATATGAACACAGTGACCAATGTTGAAAGCAGAAACCGAGAAACGTGCAAGTGAGAAATAGAGGAGACTTAGGGAAGTGGAAGAAAATACACAGCTAACGTGTTATCTAACCAATCGACACCACCAACGTAGCGCTCCTAAGAAACCTGCTCTTGTGATTTTTTTCATCAAAGTAAGCACTGAAAGTAAGTCTTAAGAGTCGCTCACCTTGTCCTACCTAGCAGGACAGTCAGCAGCGCGGCCAGTAGCCCGGTCCTCCGGAAGCGCGGGGAATCAATCACTTTACAGACAGGCAGGACTCAAAGGGGCTTTAAGAAGGAGCACGCGGACCCGCAGCTGAATGAAAGCAGCCCTGCCTCGTGAGCCTGCTGCTGGAGAGCGGGGCCTTCCTGGCACGCAATGCAGCAGAGGGTTCCCGTGCAGCGAGACTGTCTTCCCTTGCTGAGGCAGACTCTCTCACAGCACTCCTCGGGGGAGGGTAGAGGGGGAGGTGTGCGGTGCTGCGGAGGCGAGCAGAAAAGTTGTTTTTTTTTATTTTGTGCAAACATTAAAACTATATTTGCACTTTTATTTTCTTAGTGTTGTTTTAGATCATTTTTGTCTACGCTGTGTCTGCCTGCTGGCAATCTAAAACCCACAGACGCGAAAGTGAAAGCGCTCAGGCTGGGTAAACACAAAACCTGTAACGTGATCCAGGAATGCAAGTGGCACACAGTAGGAGGAGAGTAGGAGGAGGAGGGGGGAGGAGAGTAGGGGAGGCACGGCCTAGCGGCCGTGCATTTAAGAAGTGAGGGGGCGGGAGAGTAGGCAAGGCAGGCGGGAGGGGGGAGGAGAGTAGGGGAGGCACGGCCTAGCGGCCGTGCAATCAAGAAGTGAGGGGGCGGGAGAGTAGGCAAGGCAGGCGGCTGGGGGCATGTGCACGCGCTTTTAAGCTCAATGCGCATGCGCATTGAGCTTAAAAGTCACGGGCACTGCAAGGAATCGCCACGATTCCTTGCAAGTTGGACAAAGAGTGGATAAGCCCCCATAGTCTCGCTTGCTCGATGCGCATGCGCATCGACAGGCGAGACCTAAAAAGGGGGGTGGGGAAAAACTGGCACCCTTTGGTGGGAACCCCATGGTGCCTACCACATTGTGCATGCTTGGGAAGAGAGGTCCCTTGGGTACTTCAACAGGCCACATTCGGTCACCTACGGGTGAAGTGGGACCCACAACGGGCCCCCAAAGACTGTTTACCAAAGCTGTTTCATCTCGGGCAAACCGATTCGGAACGGTTGTCCGAATCGGTCATTCTACTCACTTGTTCAGATACCGTCTCCATTGGGCTGTACGATTCGGCTCCCAACGAATTGGGCTGCCCGAAGTGTATTAGGAACCGATTCAGACAGCCCGGATGGTTTCCTAGCATCGTACGCGTTCATCCTAAGGGTGACCGATTTAGTCAGCGCCAATGGTTCTGAATCAGATTTGATATTAACAAATCCCATTCAGATCCTTTCCTAACGACACCGTAATCGGCCTCTTAGTGTAGAAGCACTACCATCAAAGCAAGTGAGACCCTCTGGTGGGTTGACAATATGGGTAATATGGGTGGGGGGACACACCAAATTGCTTTAAATGCAAATGTTAATGTATTTGAGCTTATATAGCGCACAGCTACCCGCAGTGGGTTTCCCGGCGCTTGCTTAGGGAACCCGTCCTGGTATTCCCCTGTGAGATAACCCCGGGAGGGTATCCACAAGATGAAAGCCAGGCATCCCGCCGCGAGGGGCCGTTGTGGAGATTAAGCAAGCCATTGCCCAGAGTCGCAGAGTATGAACCCGTGAGTCGAGAAGGCACCGGAGCGAGAATTATCGAGTCCATGGAATTTTTAGCCCAAGACCCGCTGAGGCAGGGAATTGAACCCTGGTCCAGGGCCGATCTCAGCTTCCGGGTCTGCCGCCTCTAACCCCTGAGCCACACTTCTCCACTTACCACCTCCTACCTCCTCCTACCTCCTCTTACCTGTTTACACCACAATAGAGACATCGCGTTAACAGCTTGCCCGGGTCAGGATCAGTGCTGGTGTTCCGCTCTCCCCTCCCTGCTGCAGTACATCAGCTTCCGCCGAGTAGGGGAGAGCGAGAGAGCTCAAGAACTACCCTTCCCAGCAGCCCTTGCCCCAGGACCGGAAGTGACATCACGCAGCAGCGCGCCAGGCTCCACATCGGTGGAGCAGGGGACACACCAAATTGCTTTACCTGTTGACGCCACAATAGAGACATCGCGTTAACAGCTTGCCCGGGTCAGGATCAGTGCTGGTGTTCCGCTCTCCCCTCGCCGCTGCAGTACATCAGCAGCCGCTGAGTAGGGGAGAGCGAGAGGGCTCAAGAACTACCCTTCCCAGCAGCCCTTGCCCCAGGACCGGAAGTGACATCCCGCAGCAGCGCCAGGCGGCGCATTTAAGCCAGGATCCACACCTGTGTCGCTGGAGCCCGCGGGAGCGCCGGGCTAAGCCCGGGCAAAGGGCTGGCCCTCTACGGCCCTCAGAGGCTGAAGGAGGCTGGGCCGGGCCACTCCCCTAACTTTTTACCTGTGAGCTACTGTTATCCGGACAAACTGCACATTACAAGGTATTTTTAAGCCCACAAGCATTTTGCACTTTGAGTTTCGCTCGTTCACCCTGAGTGGCTTATCACCCGTGCAACTTAGGAAGAGAAAGTTGCTAGGGGGAGTTAACTCAAAATATACTGCCAAGCACAGACCCGAGTAGTATGAGGAAGGTGACCAAAACTACCAGGATGCCCACGCTACGATCCAATACCAAACAGAAGGCTGATACACCCCAGCCACTACCCACACTAACAGCGATAGACAAAATGCTACAACAAACTATAGGGGTAGTAACCACTGCAATAGTTAACACAGAAAGGAGGCTCTCTTTACCACCGACCATAATTACCCAAGATGTACAAGATGCAGAAGATGACCTCTCAGTAGTCACAATAGATGCAACAGATGCCCCAGATAGAAGCTTTTGCTTTACCTCTTCCTTTGCGGAGCTCCCATGCGCACGGGCCCCCATCGAGACCATCAGAGGTACTGAGAACACCCAGATTAACCCAAGTCCTGCTCGTGTCACAGAAAAGGCTAGCTTAAGTAACCAAGAGCCGAAAAGAGCCAAAGAAGCTTGTGTATGCAATAAAAAAAAGGGGCAAAGTCATATGAAGAACCATAATTTAGTGGCACCAATAACTAACTCTACACCAGGAATTCCTTGCTGGGTGGAAAACATGGTAGCCGATCTAAAGGCAGACCTAGAAGAAACAATCTTCTCCCACATTAAACCCCTTATGTCAAAGATTGACAGATTAACACCCATAATAAATAATAAGGGGGTAGGAACCTCTAGGCAAGTGGGACAGGGCGGTATACCGGTTAAAGCGGGGCAAGAAGGGGGATTCGCTAATAACACACCGAAGGATAAGACAGTACTAGCCAATAATCTCCCTATAAATAAATCAAAGAAAGGTATTCAAACTAATACCCCAAAAGTCAACAAAGCCCCTATACCCACGAAACCCAGTACCATTATCACCACCCCACAAGTACAAACAAAGCAAGGAAAGGGAACCCTCCCAGTTTCAAATGATAAAATGCCCCAAAACTAAAGGAGAGTTCCACCACAAAAAACTCTACCAGAAAAAATAAGGTCGACTCGCTTCCATACAATTAACCTTCCACCGGAAGCTTTGCCTTTCGTTGTTGCATTGACAGGAGTTCCCCCCCTGAAAGAGGGGAAAATGGAAACACACTTTGAATTAAAAAATAAAGGTGTGCAAGGGCAAATAGACCTTTACTCCCAAACATCTCTGGCGAAATACTCGCAGTCAGAAGATGGGATTGGATAGGGAGAGGAATAAAAACGATACCAGGGGACATTATAACAATCAATTTTAAAGACACTGCTGCAGTAAACTATATATGCAATGCACCCCCTAGTAGAAAAACACACAAATCTACCCGCTACACTTATCATACTTCTATCCGATTGCACAGCAAAGACCAATGCAGACAAACAGGGCACCTGTGAGTAGGGTCCACCAGTTAGAACCCCAGCACAGATTTCACCAATGGCAAACGCCTTGGCAGGAAACACCTGTCTATGACCCTTTCCTATCCCAGTATGCTCATTGGAATAGGTTCTGTGCACTGGACAAGGTGGACTGACTCGCACTTGAGGAAATTAGCATCTCACAACCTGACACGAGATTAGTTGGGGAAGGGCCCCCAGGGATGGGAAACCTCATACTGACCGCCATAGAAGATAGTGGTAGCAGGAGGGCTAGCATAAGGAATGCCCAAGAACAAAAAAGGGGGACAAAGCACATAGACCAAAAAGATCAAATGGTAATAGCCAAACAAGCGAGGTGTAACACGGAAACCACACTTGCACCCTATACTAAAACCACACCAGCGGGGGAAGATAAGAAAATTTGCTCAATAAGGGAACTGAAAGGACCCACAATGTTGGACACCCAGGATACTCTTAGAATCATATCGTGGAACATTGCAGGGCTGGCAGCCAAATACGACTCCCAGTAATGGCGGAAGTACATAAATAATTTCCAAATGATATGCCTGCAAGAGACCTGGGTGGTTGACCCTAATCAGTACAGCATGGAGGGGTATAAATGTTTTTCTGTCCCAGCTGTAAGATCATCATCAGGGAGAGCAATCGGAGGATTTATAATATATGTAGACCTCCTCATTCAAGGAACCTGGTTTAACTACAACTGGGATTCGCAAAATATGCAAGCGATAGGGTACCGCTCCAAAGGGATTAATTTCCTATTGCTAAATTGGTATAACGCGGTGGGCTTGACAGGAAGAGGGAACGTAAAAAAAGAACTGGATGGGCAGATATCATTAAATAAGACAACAAACTCCCCCAGCATAATACTCACGGGGGACTTTAACTGTCACCTCTGTGAGAACTTGAGACCACTGAATAAGGACTGGTCGCGATGCACCGTGTTAAAAGGTCCACACTTTGCACATACCACAGAGGGGTGGGAACTAGAGAAGATAACAAAAAGGCACAATCTGGTCCATACTATGGACCTGATAGTTTGGCAGTAATGGAGACCCTAATCCAACATTCAAGGGCAGAGGCTGCCACTCGTATATTGACTCTGTTATGGTTTCGCCCACAATAAAAAGAAGCACCAGTAGTATGACAATTGACATAAGCATATTTAGTGATCACAACCCCCTGGTTTTGGAACTAAATGGCATTAATTGCAAGAAAACATCATATAGAACAGATACTATGGAAAAGGCGGTGGATCAGGGGGGGAGGATCAAGTGGGCCAGGACCGATGGAGACAAATTTTTATAGAAGCCTAATAACAGCAGGGCAAAACGCAATAAATATATGTCTCGATCTCAGTATGGAGGGAGCAATAGTGGTTAGTGCATTCGAGGAAATAGCACGTCACGTAAACGGTCTATTAAAAACCACCAAAGGCAGCAAAACAGTACTTACACCGCGCTGGTTTGACCAAGACTGCACTAAGGCACACAAAAACCTTAAACTTAGCCTCAGGTGCGCCCCAGGGACAACTCTAAAATAGCCCACTGCAGATCAGAATATAAAAAGGCCCTGAAATCCCGTAAAAAAAGCTTACAAATACAAGCGTGGGAGGTTAAGGGAGGTGGCAGAAAGGGGAGACATGTCAGGGTTTTGGAAAGTCATAAACACACCGTGTTTCCAGGATCCAGGCAGGCCCAAATTAACAAATACCATTTTACCAGAACAATAGTACACCCACTTCCAGAGTCTCTATAATTATACAGGGCAACGAACCCATGATGACAGATTAAGGCCAAACCTGCCTGCGCGATTAGACTTTTCCCTGGCAGAAGTGGAACTGGCAATCTCAGGACTAAGTAAAAACAAAGCACCGGGCCCTGATGGCATACCCCCTGACCTCTACCTGAGCAACATAGAGCTGTGGACTCCCATTCTCCGAGGGTCTTGAACAAGGCAGTTGTGGCAGGACTGCCTCGTTCCTGGTCAACGGCAACTATCGTTCCAATTTACAAAAAAGGGAATCGGGATGACACACAATGTTACTGTCCTATATCTCTTATCGACGTGACGGCTAAGGTGCTGGGCCGTGCTATTTTAAACCGACTACAGGAGTGGGCGGATGAGAACCAAATCCTCACAGACATTCAATATGGGTTCAGGGAGGGCAGATCTACCACTGACCAATGCCTGAATCTATACCTCTTGACAGCCAAATACATCATCGCTGGCAAGGGGGCCATATATATGGGGTTTATGGACCTCTCCGCGGCCTTTGACCGTGTAAACAGAGTAAAACTATGGGCACTAATAACAAACTTAGGAGTGGAACAAAGGCTAGTTGACCTCCTGAAGGCCCTACATTGGAACACCTCTGCAACGGTCCGATACACTCAAGAGGGAAGTAGGACGGAGCAATTCTTATGTACGAGTGGAGTGAGGCAGGGTTGTATTTTAGCGCCTTTTTTGTTTTCTGTATATATTAACAATCTGCACAAAGAACTATCTAAACTGTGTGTGGATTCCCCCCCAAATAGGACATCGAGCTGTGCCCGTATTGCTCTATGCGGACGACGCGGTGCTGCTAGCTAGAACACCGTTGGGGCTCCAAAAGCTGATTGATGGATTTGTCAATTTCATGGCTAAACTCGATCTATCCGCCAACTTGGAAAAATCCTATGTCATGGCAGCGGGAGGCAGAGAAAAAAGAAATTTCACATATAAGATTGGGTCACATAAAATAGGCCAGGTCAAGACTTTCTCGTATCTGGGCGTGTTGTTCGATGAACATCTAAACTTTAAACCTCTGATGGACAAACATGCAGCGAAATTGGTGGCGTCATCAGGGGCCATGATGGGCTATGGGAGAAGACTTGGCAGATGGTCCCCGGAGCAAATGTTAAACCTGTATAGATCAATTTGTTGCGCCAAAGTAGCCTATGGATCAGAAGTATGGGGTTTCACAAACAAACATTTGCAGCAGATCCAGGTGGAGGAAAATAAGTTTCTCAAAAGAATTTTGAAAGTGCCACAGAGTACTCCAGCCTACATCATACACGAAGAACTGGGGGAGCCCTATATTGAAGATCGAATTAAAATCAGACCACTTCTGACCTGGATTAAAATTTGGACTAACCCGGAAGCGGGCCTCACCAGACAAATCTTTAAAGACTGTCTAAAACGCGACAGAGGAGGCCACATTCCATGGTTGAAATATGTAAAAGACTCACTGGAGGCAATTGGCTGCATAAACTTTTTCACTCCACCAAAATCTCTAAACATCCAGAATAAATCAATGGTCAAAAAACTTTTTTCAGATTGGACACTTACGAACAGGGCCAACGCTGAAAAGTGCAAACCTACTGCTTCATCCTATTGTTCATTGAAAAAAGACACATGGAATGGAACCATACCTTGCCATAATGTACAACGCACACAATAGATTTTATATGACTCGGTTCAGACTCAACATGTTACACCATCTACTCTCTGTCCCCGCTGGTTTTACTCTGACACTGGAGGCGAAGGGTACCTGCGGCTGCGACGGTAGGTCTCCGCAGGATACCCTTCACTTTGTATTGCTATGTCCCTTTTATTCTGTTCCCAGGCGCAAATTCCTAGTGGGGATCCTGAAAGAAGCTAAATTTAGACAAGCAAAAGCGGCCCTAAAGTTTCTGCAGGAAGCCCCTGATGCTCATACATTGTTTTGCACAGTAAGCTTCATCAGGGTGGCAATGAGGTTAAGGAACACAAGAAAAATTACCGATTGCAATGCCCCATAAACAGAGACTTATTACGGAAATCCCCCTTTTATTGCACGTAATGAATTTTAGCCTTTTTTATTCTTCTTAAAAAAACTTTTTTTTAAAAGTATTTTTATAAAAATGTAATTGTCTATGTACTTTTATGGTGTCTTTCTAAGTGCCGAATAAAGATTTGAATTGAATTGGTTAAAAATCCAGTTAAATATAACTATAGAAGTTATGAACGTCACTACCCCAGATATTTTAGGGCTAAAATGGAAGCTTCCAAACAAGACATGTGCATATCTCTTTAATGTTTATTTAAGACAAAGATTGCTCTCAACAGAATCATCAGTCATGTATTTGTTAGAGAGGCTATGGAATCTACAGAACCTGGTGGAGTGTTTTCTTTTGTGGGGGGCGATTTTAATTGCTGCTATGACCCATATCAGGGCTAGAAACCATCTTTGAGGATGAAGAGTTGACTAGAGGAATTCCTCTTTTAGCCACTAATTCCTCAGTGTTGTGGTCTACAACAGCAAAGCAACTAGTTCATTTTACTATAGAAAGAGGATTGAGGGCTTGCAATGGCATGTTCCATTTAGATAGCCAATTCTCTAACACCGTTAGCAAAGGCACATCAAAATCTAGAATAAATTATATGATGGTAAGCATAGCACACTAGGGATATATATGTGATTTTAAGATAGATAATAGAGGTGAAAGCAACCATTCTCCATTATGCCTAACTCTGTCAGGAAGTTTGATTGCCACTCATACAACTCCTCCTATTAATAAGGGGAATAAGTCCACTCAATTGACAGTAACAATCATAGATCAGTCAAATGGTCCTTCATTATCAACCAAGTTGAGCCCCTCAGGAGCATTTACAATGCTTTTTGTGATGCTCTTACCCCTTATAGTGATACCAGTTTAGATTCTATACCTATTATAAAAATTCACAACTGTGTCTGAGAGTATAAAAACGTTCTTGACAAAACTGCAAACGATAGGCCGGAAACTAGGAGCCAAGAGCCAATCCATTTTTCCTTGGTTCAATAAAGATTGCTCTTCATCCTAACAAAGATTATTAGTTGCCCTTAAAGACAGACACATGGTACAAATTAGGCAACAGAGAGCAGAATATAAAAGAGTACAGAAAATAGCATTAAGGAATTTGGAAGACTCTAACTGGAATGACCTTATAATTGCTGCTAGAATTAATTATCAGTCCTCCTTTTGGAGACTAGTTGCACATGGTAACAGATGGGGCAAGACTGATACAGAACCATTTTTAGACCCCGGTACTTAGCACAGAAATGTCTCTAATTATTATACACAAGGCCTGTTGAGCATGCCATAAATCTTACTGATTCTATCGGATGCCCTTTTCACCACTTATTAAAATCCACACACCAATTTAGGGTTGAAGAAAAGAGATTCACTATAGAAGCTAATAAATTAGGGAAAGCACATGGTCCAGATAAAATACCGGGGGACCTTTTCAAACATGCCCCAGAAATATGAGTTGGAAAGGGGAATAAGGGAACCCCACTCACTGGGAACCTGGGTATAAATCTTAAGAAGATTGCCATTGTGCGTCATCCTTACCAGAAGTGCTTTATATTATTCCACAGGAGCCATTGTTTTTTTCTTAACCAGAAATATGAGTACCATATGTGAATCATATAAGTACTGCAGTTGCTGAAAGAACACCCATTCAGAATCCTGGAAAGGTGCGGAGATAGTTCACATCAACAAGAAGGGCAGCAAAGGCGATCCAAAAAACTATAGGCCTATAAGGTTGATAAATACCCCCACAAAGTTTATGCAAAGCAAGATTTGAGCAGATTAAATGATTGAATAGTAGAGGACGATATCCTCTCACCATGTCAGGCAGGCTTTAGACCAAAGACAAGCACAATCGATCAGGTCTTTAGACTTTCATGTATAGCCTGGAAGTGCGCCAAATTGAAATTAGGGCATCTATACACTGCTTTAATTGATTTGAAAGCAGCGTTTGACAAAATACCAACTAACCTTCTATGGGAAACCTTACGCCTTCAGGGAGTACGAGACTTGCTTTAACTGCAAATAGTAAGGCTTCACCAGATCAATTTTTCCAAAGTGCAATGGGACCTGAGAGGGAAGTTACTTAGTAAATCCCTATTAGGAGGGGGGTAGGACAGGAGTGTGTGTTGGCCCGACCATCTTTTTACTGTACGTGAATGACTTAGTCAGAAATTTGCAAAAATTTACCCATGATTCTCCAAAGTAAGGAAGGGTTCACACATGTGCTCTAATGTTTGCAGATGATACAATGTTATTGTCCCAGACTCCTAGAGGGTTACAAAGATGATTTAACATTTTTAGTCATTATTGTAGGCTAAATGGCATAGAAATAAATCCTACTAAGACTAAATACATGACTATTAGGCCCCAGAAAAAGGTTCAAAAACAAATAATCTTGGATCATGTACCATTACAACATGTAGCCAATTTCATTTACCTGGATGTGACACTTGACTCAAAATTGTCTTGGAAATTACATACAAATAAGGCCAAAACAATTTTATTGCAAATGTCTGTCCTATTTGTTAAGGAACATTTACTTAGTCAAAGGCAATTCGCCGGTGTTGGAGGTTCACACATATAGAGCTCAAACAGCTTCCCTTTATGGCTCTGAGCTCCGGGGCAGAGAAAATTTAAACCCAATAATATTAGGGTAAAATAAAGTCATGCAGACGATTACATCATTACATCATTACCCCAAAACGCCACAATGATCCCTCTTACCTATGATATAAAACGATTGAATCATTTAAGCCATATAGACAGGGCCTGAAAGAACTATTGAAGCTTGATGACCAACTCACATTCCCCTGGTTTAACCATGTACGAAATTGACTCCTCCAGCTGGGTCTGAATAGGTTCCGGATAAATCCTAGTTCATTGAAGACAGACACAAAGAAGGAGATCTAGTGTGTTTATTTGAATTTATTTTGAATAAGGTTACACTAGATTGCACACTGGGGAGACTTACCATGCAATTTCTATCTTTTAAAATGACCCCTAGTTTAGACCCATTCTTAGATGAAATTAGGAAAAATCCTATATCTGAAATGCTGATATGAGATACTTCAGATTAACTCATTCTGATAGATACATCTGCCTTGTGGATTCCTCACCTTTTGAATATCCCCCTTGCGCCAGCAACGTTCGGAAAATTCTTTGTAGCACGCCGGCGTGGACAACGTCATAGGAGCACGGCATTGCGCGCGACTCCGTCTGACGTCACTGACTCCTCATAAGGCCCACGTCGGCGTGATGACGTCAGTTCCCTTTTTTCCACGTCGTCGACGCTAACGGTTTCTGGGATATTCTGAGATACTTTGAGAATCTTGTTACTATTTTGTGTAACTGTTTCTCTTTTGAGAATTTCTTCAACGTCGAGGATGTCGTCGAAGAAGACGGGGTTCAAGCAGTGTGGTTCGTGTGCCCGAATGATGTCGATCACTGATCCGCATGGCGATTGTCTGTGGTGTTTTGGGTCGGACCATGATGTTAAGAACTGTCGTTCCTGCTCCAAGATGAACCCCAAGGCCTTACGAGAGTGGGAGGCGAAGCTTCTTCTTGAAAAGGTGAAAGGAAGAGAAGCTGGAAGGTGTTCAAGGTCGGCGTCCAGGCGCTCGAAGTCGAGGCAGATGTCGGGGTCGAAGTCGAGGTCGGCTTCGAGATCGAGGTCCAGAGCGAGGTCGAGATCCAGAGAGAGGTTGAGGTCTGGATCCAAGTCGGCTTTGGGTCATGCTTCGAGCTCCTTGAGAAAGAAGCCCAAGAGGAGTAAGCATCACTCTAAACATCACTCTGGCAAGGAGTCTTCGGATTCGAAGAAGAAGTCTCGTAGACATCATAAGGACTTTGTGTCTCCTTCTCCGATGCAATCTCGTGGAGGTTCTCCGGTTCAGGAGCAGGAACCAGATCTGGAGTCGCACCATTCTTCGGTGCATGAAGAAGAAGAGGTTCCTCGGGCTCCGACTCCGGAGGTGGAGCCTGACAGTCAAGAGGGCCAGGGTGAACCTTTGCCGGAGCAGCCTCCTTCGGAGCGGCCGTTGGGTTCGTACCCTCCCTTTCCTGGTCCGGGACAGGACCCCTCGCAATTTCTAAATGCCATGTTTGGTGTTTATGCAAGGCCAATGTACCCCACTGGCGCACTGGTTGGTCCCATGGGTCCATTGTCTTTTAATTTGGGCGTGCCTCAGGCTTACGCTCTGGCCCCCTTTATGCCGTTCATGCCGACGCCTTGTGCTCCTTGGCTTGGTACGGCGCCGCCGAGGTCGTCAACTTCGCATGCGGCTTCGCCGGCTCCGGATCGACCTCGTGTTTCGGATCGAGGTGCTTCCTGTTCTCCAGCTCCTAGTTCGACGCCTGCTCCGGCTCCGTCGGAGTCTTTGCCGGATCCGTTGACTTCGGTTCGCATGGAATGGTCGAGGCGCAGAGCTCAGCGCCTCTTGGAGGATAAGGAGTACATGGATTCTGAGGTTGAGGAAGGAGAGCTTCAAGAACAAGGGGATTGTTTTGAGGACCTCCAAAGCGCTAGTGGCCCGGAACTTTCCCCTGAGTGGGGTTTGCCATCCGTTTCGGATACACCATCCAAGGACGTTGCACCCTAACACGTCGTGATTAGGAAGGATGCGGATTTGCTCGGGTTGACTTTGCCCACTGTTGAGTACAAGCCCAACATCCTCACGGAGGTTTTACATTCGCCTTCTTCTATAATAGAGCCTACACTTCCATTCACTGACGCTTTGACTGAGCCTATAAAGGAGGTTTTGGAAGAGACCTTTGACTGCTCCTGCGGTTTCCAGGTCGGTGGCAAGGCGTTACAGGGTGGCACCTGGTGACCCTGAATTTCTTTCTTCTCATCCTTCTCCGGAGAGTCTGGTGGTGCAGGCCGCTTGTTCCAAGAGGTCTGCAGGTTCATTCCCTCAGGTGCCGGCAGACAAGGACTCTAAAAAACTGGACCAGTCTGCCAAGAAGATATTCTCCTCGAGTAGTATGGCTCTAAAATCTACTAATGCTACTTGCCTGTTAGGGAGATATGTTCATGCATTGATGGACTCAGTGAAACAACTCTCATCTAAGCTTCCAGAGGATGATAGAAAGAACTTTAATGAAGTGGTCTCCGATACTCAGGCTGCAGCCCGTGTGGTAATACAGAGTGGCATGGACACGGCAGACTCTGTTGCCAGGATTATGGGCTCTACTGTTGCAACCAGAAGGGCCGCATGGCTAAAATCTTCTGATTTTTCAACTGATGTACAATCTACCTTAATGGACTTGCCATTTGACGGGACAGGCCTCTTTGGTAAGAAAGCGGATGTGGCCTTGGAGAGATTCAAGGACAGCCGGGCAACAGCGAGGTCTTTGGACTTTCAGGCAAGGGGTTCTGCAACTAGGAAGTTTAGGGGATTTGGCAGATCCACTTTTCGTTCCTATAACCAAGGTCAGCAGCAGCAGCAGCAGCAGCAGCGACAGAACCCTCTGTACAAGACATACAGAGGAAAACAAAGGTGCCGTGCTCGTGGACGCCAGGCCTCCTCCTCCTCCTCTTCCTCTAATAATCAGCCCCCTCCCTCAACAGCAAAGCAGCCCTAGATCCGCCATTCTGGATCATGCGGGTCCGGTAGGGGGTCGGCTTACTCATTTTCTACGGGATTGGGAATCGGTTACATCAGATCTTTGGGTTCTCAATCTCGTAGAAAATGGGTATGCACTTCCTTTACAGGAGTTCCCTCCCAATTACCCTCCTTGCCAGGGTTATTGTTCAGAGGACCACCTGCTTCTCTTGCAGGAAGAAGTCCTGGCTCTATTCAGAAAAGGTGCAATAGAGTTGGTCCCGGAGGAGGAGAGGGGTCAGGGGTGCTACTCCCGGTATTTCCTGATCCCCAAGAAGGATGGCAGGTTGCGATCAATCTTGGACCTCAGGATTTTGAATCTCTACCTCAAACAGGAGAGGTTCAAAATGCTCACACTTGCGCAGGTTCTTCAAGCGCTGTTGGAAGAAGACTGGATGGTATCGATCGACTTGCAGGATGCGTATTTTCACATCCCAATCCTGAAGTCACACAGGAGGTATCTCCGTTTTACGGTGGGATCGCAACACTACCAGTTTGCGGTCCTTCCATTTGGACTTACTACTGCGCCTCGAGTTTTCACCAAGGTGATGGCGGTGGTGGCTGCACATCTCAGAAGATCGGGGATACCGGTGTTCCCCTATCTGGACGACTGGCTGATCAAGGCAGAGTCGCCCGAGATGGTGCTTCATCACCTGCAAGAAACATCGCAGCTGTTGTTCAGATTGGGTTTTTCGATAAACGTGCCCAAATCTCACCTGGTGCCCTCCCAGCGCAACCTGTTCATAGGTGCCGTACTGGACACTACTGTCTGTCGTGCATTCCCTCCACCTCAAAGGATTCGCGACATTCAGGAAGTGATTCCTTTGTTCTACAATGGAGCGGTTGTTCCAGTCCGGAAGGTCCTTCGCCTGCTCGGTCTGATGGCTTCTTGCATTCTGTTGGTCAACCATGCACGCTTGCACATGAGGGCACTCCAGTGGTGCCTCCGCAGGCAGTGGTATCAGCACAACGGAGATCTCGGGGAGTCAGTGAAGATCTCCAGAGAAACTGCGACGGATCTGTCTTGGTGGAGCGTGGAAGGCAATCTGTCACAAGGAAAGCCTTTTCAGCTACCACCATCGGTGGCCACGGTGATAATGGATGCATCCACTCTAGGGTGGGGTGCTCATCTGGGGGATCTGGAGGTCAAGGGTCTTTGGTCTCTAGAGGAAAGGTTGCTTCACATCAACCTTCTAGAGTTGCGGGTGATACGTCTGGCGCTCAAGGCCTTCCTCCATTCCCTTTGCGGTCAGTCGGTTCAGGTCCTGACGGACAACACAACCGGTACACAGTCAAAATATCGAATCTTTAATTTCGACTTACACTTATATCGAGTTGCTAATATCGAAGGGACAGAATATCGATGTCCAGAATATCGATGGCCAGAATATCGACCCTAAGGTAAGTAATATCGAAATTACTTATATCGATAGCATATATATCGATGTAAGTAATTTCGATTTACTAATATGTGTTAGAAATTTTAGTTAAGTATTTAAATTAATTGTTATAATATGTGTTTAATATGTTTTTATAAATAAAAAATATATAAAAGTAAATTATATGTTTTACTACCAGAGCGGGTTGTGGGTTTTTAGGGGAATAGGGTGGGAAGTAATTTATTTGTAATTAAATAATTATTTTTTAATGATTAATTTATTTTGCAATTAAATATTAATTGGCAATGAATTATTTTAATTGATTAATTGATTAATTAATTGATAATTTATGTATATTTTTAAGTAAATTATATGTTTTACTACTGGAGCGGGTTGTGGGTTTATTGGGGAATAGGGTGGGAAGTAATTTATTTGTAATTAAATATTTATTTTTTAATGATTAATTTATTTTGCAATTAAATATTACTTGGCAATGATTTATTTTAATTGAATAATTGAATAATTAATTGATAATTTATGTATATTTTTAACTAAATTATATGTTTTACTACTGGAGCGGGTTGTGGGTTTATAGGGGAATAGGGTGGGAAGTAATTTAATTGTAATATTAATTAATTTTGGGTAAAGGAGTATTTTTAGGGTTCAGGGTCAGTTTTGGGTTTTTGGGTAAAGGGGTATTTTTAGGGTTCAGGGTCAGTTTTGGTTTTTTGGGTAAAGGGGTATTTTTAGGGTTCAGGGTCAGTTTTCAGTTTTTGGGTAAAGGGGTATTTTTAGGGTTCAGGGTCAGTTTTCAGTTTTTGGGTAAAGGGGTATTTTTAGGGTTCAGGGTCAGTTTTCAGTTTTTGGGTAAAGGGGTATTTTTAGGGTTCAGGGTCAGTTTTCAGTTTTTGAGTAAAGGGGTATTTTTAGGGTTCAGGGTCAGTTTTCAGTTTTTGGATAAAGGAGTATTTTTAGGGTTCAGGGTCAGTTTTGGGTTTTTGGGTAAAGGGGTATTTTTAGGGTTCAGGGTCAGTTTTCAGTTCTTGGGTAAAGGGATATTTTTTGGGTTCAGGGTCAGTTTTCCCTACTGTTGCACCCACTGGAGTGGGAATAGTAATTTTAACCCCTACGCTATCCAGCACTTTCCCTACTGTTGCACCCTCTGGAGTGGGAATAGTAATTTTTACCCCTACGCTATCCAACACTTTTTCTACTGTTGCACCCTCTGGAGTGGGAATAGTAATTATTGTTAAGTAAGTATATATTATATATGATTTGTTAATAATTTTTTTTTTATTAAATATGTATCATTATTTTTTTACCATTATTAAATATATTTAAATATGTTTAAGTAATTTATAAGTATTATTTACAGTATTTTTCATGTTATTTTAAACCCCAAAAAAACGATATATTTTACAACGATATTTTTAACATCGATATTATTTTTTCGATATTTTGGTACTTACCATGTTGTACATATGTGGTAAATAAAATTACCTGGTAAAGTTCAATAAAATAGCTTAATCAAAATAAGAGACACAGAGTCCGTGGCATCTGAGTTTTAAGGGGTTTTATTCCATAAAATGGAATTGTATGGTCCGGACCAGGATATCATGTTCCTTTCACCACTGGGGTTCAGGAAGGGACAGAGCAATGCTTTATTAACAAGGTACAATATTTATAGTTCATTCATGCAGAAGGCGTAACAGCTGAGAGAAGCGAGATAGGAAACATGTGCGTAGCAATACGTAATCAGAAGGCGTGCACTAGGGCGTACACGGGGGTGTGTACTAGAAACGTTACATAAAAGTGTCACAAGTGGGTGGATACATAGCAGAATCTTGCAGTGTCAGCAGAAACTATGGCATGGATGCGCGCGCAGCTGCATGACGTGTGATTGACGTGAAACTGGAGGGTGCAGGGGACTTGACATTTAGCGCTAGGATTAGAGACAGAAGTCTGGTGGGTCAGATCAACTTGTTCCTAAAACATATCTGGTATCTTGTGTTTGGAGTACATGTTGCTGGAAACTAAAGGCTATCGGGACAGAGGTTACTTGTCACTAAGGCTAGGAGATGCATATATTTCTTTAAGTAACTGGAGTTTTCTATGGAAATTGGTACAGTAATACACTTGCATGGAGACGGAAAGACTGGACTGTATCTATTGCAGCCAGGATATGTTTATCCTACTCGTTAGCTAGGAATGTGGATTCACGGAGCAGAACTGATAACTTTGAAGGCAAAATACCATCTTGGCAGGCAGGCTGGCTGAGCCAGGCCCCGCGCTGCTTGGCAGGAAGGAAGGCAGAGTTCAGAGATGCAGGTGGGGGCTGCCGTTTTCAGAGGCAGAAATCAGGAAAAGGCTCGATGGCAGGCCTTCGCCAGAGCCATGAAAACATGAAAGTGCACCATGTAAAGACGGTGGCACGGCATACTTAGGAACTGAATTATTGATCCATTCATGGCGGATCTGAAAGAGGACATGTTAACGTTGGACGCAAATGTATTTGCGTCTTCATAGAGGGTTGTGGAGGGAACTTACATGCACTTGAAGCACATACATGTAGCCGTTGGGGTACGTAGTAGGGGACACAATTGAGCATAAAAATTCATATTACCTCATTCCCTCCTTGTCCCCTACGGACCCTTCATGATATATCAATCTTCATTAATCCATCTATTTGTTCATATAACATCATTTGCTCTTCCTTTTTCTGACGGGAATTTGAACTTGAACTTGAATGGGGAATACATGACGTGGCGCACAATCCGCAAATCGATGGCCCACATTGTAAACATAGGCAACAACTGAATACTATGAGCAATATGATACCTAGAAATGACAGTACTTTCCATCCCCATGCAGAGATTACATTCCAGAACCAACCGGACCATGTCCAGGAGCCTGGATTCTGATGTATCAGATGAGCTATTTCGTGAAGCCTAGTGATGGCTTTGTAAACCGATGGTGCGTTGTCTGGAATGAAAACGCAACAGCTCGAGTGGATGACGGTACAAGCCCCGCCCCTATCGGCCAGGATGACGTCAAGGACAAGACAATTTTGAAGAACTACGAGTCTCATAGCAGACTGTTCCTCTGTTAGGTTACCTAGGGCAGAGGTAGTTTCATTCACTACAGCTTCAAGAGTTCTGGTCAATCTACGTATCAGTTTACTATTCGAGACAGTACCTAAGTAGGGAAAGAAACCTTTATTGAAATCTGTATATTGCTCCCATGCCGTTTCAGTATAATCAACAATCGGGAGTTCTCTCTTGTGTCTAGTATGTACTAGGTGGGAGTTCCTATGATAATCAGGTGGGGCTAGAAAAACAGGTGGCAGAAGGAATGCAATGTAACAAGTACCATCCCAATCTAGGGGTAAACGTATGTATGCTGTATGGCCACAAACAAAATAAGAATGACGGGAAGCTTTGAATGTAGACTTGCCCTTATCACTAAATTCAACTACAGTAGTACATTCGCTATGACCTAGGTGTACTGAACCATTCTTTCTGACACATAATTCACCCTTAACTGGTAATATTGACATAGAGGGCAGGACTGATTCGGCTTCGGACTGAACATTCAGAATCATGAGGTTAAGTGTAAAATTACATAATCCATATACTTCGTTTTCTAGGTCGGTCCCTGTCCTTTTGGGAAGACCCTCCTTGTCAGGGAAACATACTTTGTGCAGAACAGTGTTCATATTTCCCCATACCCAAGTGCCTTGGTAAACTATGGAATCAGAATCTACGGAATTAATTAGACTAAACCATGCACCACAGGTGCCATTGTGTGTGAACGGGTACGGAAAGAGGGGCAGAACTCCCTTGTACTTCTGATAGGGAGGGAGTCGGCCACATATCCAACAATTGGTAGCATTGCTGGTCTGATGGGAATGGTGTAACATACTAATGAATGTATTGTTGCGCAGCGCAAGTCTGTATGACAATTCATGCGGGGGTAATTCACTGAAAGTGTGCTCGATAGTGACATTTGAAGTAGAATGTGTACGCTTGAAAATAGGGTAGTACAAGTTTAACAGTATACTTGCAGCAATAATCATAAGACTCAGAAAAAACATAATCAATAATGTCACTATGCAGTGACTGCGGAGGGATTTACAATATTCACGTTTCTTGAGCTGTTTCTGTCTATCTCTCTCTCTATCGGGGTCTAGCGGGAACATGTCAGAATCAGGTTTAACCGATTCACCTGAGGAGGACTTAAACAATTAAACTGTCTGACTTACTAGACCGTAATTTGGATTAATTTTACTGATGCAGAGTTTTTCTAGAAAAGGGGATTTTGAGTCACTGGTTTCAAGGCAGAAAGTTCCAAATTGTCCATAGAATTTCCTTTTCGTCCTTCGAGCCGGATAGCAGTCCTCGTGGTGTGTAGCACAGGCTTCGGCGTCCTCCAATGCGGCTTAAGGGGGCTTGATCGGTCCAAAGTTCCGCTCATAGATAACATCTCCAGGGACTATGGCAGGCTCCTGGACTTGGGTGTTGTCAGGGAAGGCGGTGGCAACCTGTGAATGAAGAGAGAGTAGTGCAGACATCAAGGAAGCCAGGTAATCTGTCAGCATGTTATGGTCAACATCAGATATTATCTTGGCATAAGAGATAGGCCTGTTCTGGAATGGGCTGTTCTGGAATGGTCTGATTATGGCTTTCTACAAGGCTTGCTGTAGTATAATCTGGGACTGGGTACGCTTCTGTCCATCTGGTTAGTGCACACACTACTAAAACATACTTATAACCTTTACATCTGTCCATTTGGATATAATCCATCTGGAGGACTTCAAAAGGATGGTCAGGAGGATGAAATCCACCTTGCTCTACGGGAATGCCTTTACCTGGGTTGAACTGACAACAGATCATGCAAGTACGCACTTTCTGTTTTGCTGCTGCTCATAAATGTTTATTGAACCAAAGGTTTTGAATACTGTCTAACATGGCTTTTTCTCCTAAATGTGCAGGACTATGTGCTGTGTTAATGATAAGTTGAACCATAGAGTCGGGGAGAAACCATGTTGCTTTTCCCTTCGTCATCCATCCCTGTTCTGTCTGGATCCCTCCTAGTTCAGTCCATTTCTTGATTTCGTCTGTTGTAGCATGTGTCTGTATGTTAATTACATCTAGGGCGGGATCCTTAACTGTCATGCAATGAGTTGGCGTCGGGACTATTGTCTTTGTCAAGTCAGGTGTGTGAGTCTGTGCTGTAAGCTTGGCTGTTCGGTCTGCCAGGTCGTTGCCCTGGGAAATGTTGTCAGTGACTTTAATATGTGCTTTACACTTCATGCTGGCTATTGCTGTAGGCAAATGTATTGCTTCTAACAGAGCTTGAATAAGGGAACCATGTTGGATCTTGGCCCCATGAGAGGTCAGGAAACCTCTTTCTTGCCAGAGTACACCGAAGTCATGTACGACTCCAAATGCATAACGGGAATCTGTGTATATGTTAACTTTCTTGTTCTTGGCTAGAATACAGGCTTGGGTCAGAGCAATGAGCTCTGCCGCTTGGGCTGACAGGGTGTCAATATGATGTGTTTCTATGACATCAGTTTCTGTTGTTACTGCATATGCAGCCACTAACTCTCCTGTACTTGTTCTCATACATGAACCATCCACATAAAGTGTCAGGTCTGGATCTGGTAATGCGGTGTCTGTCAAGTCTTGTCTGGGTTTCGTCGAAATGGTAACAACTTCAACACAATCATGTGCCAAAGGGTCTGTCATATTTAATGGCAAAAGTGTAGCTGGATTCAATGTGTTACAGCGTCTTATTTCTATGTGTGGCTGAAATAATGTCAATTCATAACCTGTCAGTCGTGCTATAGTCAAGTGCTGAGTCTGTGTACGGTTTAAAAGAACTTCCACGGAATGTGGAACTTGTACTGTCAATTGGTGTCCTAACACTATAGAATCACTTTGTCTGATTGCTAGAGCTGTTGCTGCTACTGATTTCAGGCACGCAGGCAAAGCCTGGGCTACTGGATCTAATGTACTAGAGAAATAGGCACACGGTTTGTGTGACCCTGCTTGGTCTTGAGTGAGGACTGACAATGCAGTACCTTCACGTTCTGTGACAAAAAGTGTAAAAGGTTTGCTGTAACATGGTGTCGCTAAAACTGGTGCTTGACATAAAGCTTTCTTTAATTCGTCAAAAGCCTGTGTATGTTCCTGAGTCCAAGGGAGGACAGTCGATGACGCTGCCTCCTGTGTTGTCAACTGTATAAGTGGCTTGGCTAGAAATGCATACTGAGGGATCCATTGTCTGCAATAAGAAGTGAGGCCTATAAAAGCTTGTACCTCCTTCTGTGTCCTGGGCTGTGACATATTTACAATTAACTGGATACGGTCGGGTGTTAGCTGTCTCCCCCATTTGGACAGCAAGTGTACAAGGTACACACCACTTGCTGTGCACTTTGAAAGGGACAGTCTGTAAAACCTTTAAAAAATTTAAAGCTACGTCCACTTAAACTGAATCAGAAGAGATACTGGCTACCTGGATGAATTGGAGCACTGAAAAAAAACATTTTTCAGGTCAGTTACTGTAAAGAATGATGCTTCAGAATCAATAGCAGTCAGTAATGAAGAAATGTCTGGGACCACTGGGTATTGTGGTACCACACACCTGTTCAACCACTAGTCTGTAAACTGGTGGTGCATTAGGGTCTGATTGTTTAAGGATAGAAAGGAAAGGTGAGTTACATATATTTGAGTCAGTCTTCACCACCCCCCCATGTGCAATGAGTTTGTCAACAATCTTTAATAAGGCCACTATGGCATCAGGTGGTATCTTGTATTGTCGTATACGTGGGAGTACTACTCCTGCTTTGAAAGTGACACGGTGTGGTGTTATGTTCATGTGACCTACGTCAGTTGGACCTTGTGCCCATAGGTGCTTTATACCTAGCAAGTTTTCTGGACATGATTTGGTAAGTACCAAGTCTGTGGCACGTGACAGTGGACCAACTCCAAGGGAAACTGGCTTTGACCCTTACTCTACCCTCTCTAGGCTGTTTTATGAGAAAGATTGGTAGTCTGACTGCATATACTGCCTCACTACTCTGAGAAGCAGCCCCCACCTCTAGAAAGATGTTCGCGCTCAGAGCTTGAATCTGATCCAAGCATAATCAAGTAGAAGCCGAGCTTCATTGCGATCTAAAATTGAATGACTGCCACATGTTGATCTCATCGCAGGAGCAAAGCTTCCTGCCAATTATCCTGTTTACACTACTGAGGGAAAAACTATTCATTTGCAAGCATGCTCTTATCTGAAGTCAATGAAGCTGGCTGCAAGGAAGAGCCTGACTCAGCTGGAGAACAGCCAATAATTGTCTGCGGAAAAGAATTGGAGGATGGCTCCAAGAGGGAGTAGCCCTCCCTTTATATAAACATCATTTACTGGGAACCAGGCCATCTCGGTCTCGGACGGATTGTCTCAAGGTTAAAAAACACATTCCTTGTACGTCATAACATATCTCTTCCCAGGCCAGAGCTTTTCTAACTTTAACTGAAGCAAACCTTTAAAACGTTAATTAATAAAGACATATATTTTTCTGTAACTGAGTGACATGCTAGCATTTTAAAAATAATTCTGTACTGCTACTAGCTGCAAGGGAAACAAAACATTCATGGCATGGAAACACACCATATTTTACCTTTTTTTTTTTGTTGAAAATAACATGTCGAACTCCTTAATTCTGCATTGCATAACCAATATTTTCATAAGTAAGTGTGCAAACTTTTCTATTCTACCTATTAAGAGGGCCAGATTCATACTTTTTCAAAAGGCCATGTTTTCTAATTTTAGTGGGGACTGTTCTCTGCACACATCAATTGAAGCAGCCTGTCAAAGTACATAGGTCAGTCTTAAAACTAAATGCAAATTAAACTAATGTAGGGGACACATAGCAATACATTAAGATGGTAGTGTATTATAGCTATCAAAAAGGGCCATGTTCATTAATTTCACAGATAGCCATTTTCCTAATTGAGTGGGATAACTGTCACACGCTATTCTAAAGGGCAGCTTGCATTGGGAAAAATATTCTGTAGAAACATTCCTATTTAAAAAACACACTGTTCTATTACACTAATAAAAACGCATTCTATGAAGGGTCTGATTTATATTTTCTTGTCAACCCTGAAAACATCTAAGCACCCTCTGTGCAAAACCCTTATCTCAATTCGACTGGTCTATTTACAACTTTACCGTCTTCTGAGCTAAACACATTAAATCAAGTATTCCAAGACAAAACCCTTCACAAAAACACTCCTTTACCCTCCATGCAACATTTTACCATTCAATCTGCAAACTGAATACGCCCATTGGATAACATGGCAAATCGCACCCCCGCACAAAACATGCTTTTTCCACCACTTCCACAGCTCGGATCCCTTTCAAATTTTGCATCACAGTAGTCCAAGCTATTCCCTAAATCCTCACCAAAAAGCAACCAAATCCCTCCACTGGAACGGGTACGAATTTCCGCTCAAAAACACGCCCCCCCGCAAACACCAAAAAACGCTAAAATTCCTCAACACCTTGTCAAAACAAATACTGCCTTCTCAATCCAAGAAATTAACCCTTCTTCAAAACATTTTCTCCAAGCACTTGAAAGAGATCCAGCTCTCTCCTGACTAACGCAATGATAACATGCTCTGTACAAGCCATATCCACATGGCGCTATTCACAAGCCATATTTACAAGAAAGTAAACAAGTCCAAAAATGACATGCTCTTCACAAAGCATATTTACAAGGCGAAATGCACAAGGAACACAACAAGTCTAAATGAGAATATGCTCCTCACAAGCCATATTTACAAGGAGCTATTTACAAGAAACTACACAAATCTTCCTAGTCTTAGTGAAATCACGAGCATTGAACCCTTTCCTGGTTCTGGATCATATATACAGTGGGGAATTGCTACATCTTCCACGACCTGCTGAAGCTGTTGGAGCTGGTCTGCTGATGGGGGCGGAGGTAAATCTGCGTTTACGTGGTCCGGTGCGGGCTCTTCTAGATAGGCGGAAATAAAAGCCTCAGATGCTGTCGGCTTCTTTCTACATACTCTAAAGGTACAGGTGCCATTCGCGACTTACGGGGTGTTTCTAAGGGGGTCACTTTTAGCTAGTTCTTCTGAGAGGACCAGTAACAACGGCATTTCTTTCTCTATCAGCCTGTTCTGCCTTGACCTTGTCTAGTTCTCTCTGCTTGATGAATTTCTTTTTCTGTAAGTCTATGTGATTCTTAACGCCATAATTCTATGGCGTCTTTCTGTGACTGTCGGGCTTTCTTTTTCAATAATGCTTCCTCTACTCTCATGATGCACTCGGCATCCCATGTTCCTAAAACAGGCCATCTATATTTCTCTTCTAAGTGTTTGGTATAATTGACCCACAAGTCTAAGTACAGTATGGCATCTAAGCCATGCTTGTGGTACATAAAGTGCCCTGGAGTGTCCCTGGGTGGAACAGGCACTGCTTCTTCTAGAATCCCCTTTCTAGTTCCTATCTGTCGTAACTCACTGAACAGCGGCATTTTTGAACCTTGATACTTGATACTTACTCGAACTTGAACACCATAAATACAATATACACAGTAATGCAGATCAAACAATCACTCATACCATGACATTAAAACACATTTAAACATTTCGAACAGAAAACCACATATTAACTAGTAACATTTACTTGATGTACTGCTAAACAGCACAGATACACTGCTAAACAGTGCAGACCGGGTCTGTGTACCCAAACTCGTCTTGACCGGGGCAAACTAATGCACCCGTCTAGATGCGTCCCCAGCAACGGTACTCACCGGGAAGCACGGAATCGGAAGGCCTCGGAAAACTCGACATTGGACTGGACCCTGGACTGGACTCGACTCGCGACGTAGATACTTCGGAACTTCGGAACTGGTGGGCCTCAAGACACCTCGGACCTTGCACTCTCGGCTGGACTCGGGTTGGGATCCTCCGCACTCCTCACCGCCTCGTTTGGGTGTCGATCGCAGTCTCAGTCACCTCCGTTGGCCTGAGGGAGGTACAGGAAATCCTGCGGATGCGCATGAGTGTCCGTCCGGCTGTGGCAGGGGACTAGGCCTGCAACGCACCGCCGGCGAGTAAGGTGGGGGAGGGTCCCATCTGGGGTGCCAATTTATGTGGTAAATAAAATTACCCGGTAAAGTTCAATAAAATAGCTTAATCAAAATAAGAGACACAGAGTCCGTGGCATCTGAGTTTTAAGGGGTTTTATTCCATAAAATGGAATTGTATGGTCCGGACCAGGATATCATGTTCCTTTCACCACTGGGGTTCAGGAAGGGACAGAGCAATGCTTTATTAACAAGGTACAATATTTATAGTTCATTCATGCAGAAGGCGTAACAGCTGAGAGAAGCGAGATAGGAAACATGTGCGTAGCAATACGTAATCAGAAGGCGTGCACTAGGGCGTACACGGGGGGGTGTACTAGAAACGTCACATAAAAGTGTCACAAGTGGGTGGATACATAGCAGAATCTTGCAGTGTCAGCAGAAACTATGGCATGGATGCGCGCGCAGCTGCATGACGTGTGATTGACGTGAAACTGGAGGGTGCAGGGGACTTGACATTTAGCGCTAGGATTAGAGACAGAAGTCTGGTGGGTCAGATCAACTTGTTCCTAAAACATATCTGGTATCTTGTGTTTGGAGTACATGTTGCTGGAAACTAAAGGCTATCGGGACAGAGGTTACTTGTCACTAAGGCTAGGAGATGCATATATTTCTTTAAGTAACTGGAGTTTTCTATGGAAATTGGTACAGTAATACACTTGCATGGAGACGGAAAGACTGGACTGTATCTATTGCAGGCAGGATATGTTTATCCTACTCGTTAGCTAGGAATGTGGATTCACGGAGCAGAACTGATAACTTTGAAGGCAAAATACCATCTTGGCAGGCAGGCTGGCTGAGCCAGGCCCCGCGCTGCTTGGCAGGAAGGAAGGCAGAGTTCAGAGATGCAGGTGGGGGCTGCCGTTTTCAGAGGCAGAAATCAGGAAAAGGCTCGATGGCAGGCCTTCGCCAGAGCCATGAAAACATGAAAGTGCACCATGTAAAGACGGTGGCACGGCATACTTAGGAACTGAATTATTGATCCATTCATGGCGGATCTGAAAGAGGACATGTTAACGTTGGACGCAAATGTATTTGCGTCTTCATAGAGGGTTGTGGAGGGAACTTACATGCACTTGAAGCACATACATGTAGCCGTTGGGGTACGTAGTAGGGGACACAATTGAGCATAAAAATTCATATTACCTCACATAGGGCGTCGATATTCTTGCAATCGATATAATTACGCCGATATTTGTGTAGGTCGAAATTCTGTCTGTCGAAATTCTGTCATAGATCCAACACAACCGTGATGTGGTACATCAACAAGCAGGGCGGAGTGGGGTCGCAGTGTCTCTGCAGAGAGGCTCTGCGTCTCTGGTCCTGGGTTCAGGACCATCAGATTTGTCTGATTGCAAATCATCTGGCTGGAGTTCTGAACGTTCGTGCAGACGTTCTCAGTCGGCAGTTCTCTGCCGACCACGAGTGGAGGCTTCACCCGGAGGTTGTTCACGACATCTTTCAGATGTGGGGAATTCCTCGGGTGGACATATTTGCCACTTGCAAGAATGCTCACTGCCCGTCATTCTGCAGTCTCCAGTATCCGATGCAAGGAGCATTGGGGGACGTGTTTCAGTTGAGTTGGGGAGGTCAGCTCCTTTACGCGTTTCCCCCATACCCTTGATTCCTCGTGTTCTGAGGAAGATTCGCCAGGACGGGCCCAGGTCATATTGGTCGCCCCGGATTGGCCAAGAAGGGTGTGGTGCTCGGACCTTCTCCACCTCTCCTCTCACCCGCTGCTCCGTCTCCCTCTCAGGGCAGACCTCCTCTCTCAGATGGAGGGGCAAGTTCTACACCCCCACCTCCAGACATTACACCTTCATGCCTGGAGTTTGAACGGGGCAACTTGAATTCCTTTTCTCTCCCACACGATGTGGTGGATGCCATTCTTTCTGCCAGGCGTGACTCCACCAAGTCCGTCTATTCGTATAGGTGGTCTAAGTTTGTCTCTTGGTGCAGGGAGAGGGATGTTGACCCTTTGAAGGCTCATTTGTCTGACATTTTGCTGTTTGCTCTTTCTCTGGCACGGCAAGGGTTTGCTGTTGCTACGGTCAAAGGATATCTTTCGGCCTTGTCGGCATTTCTCTGTTTGCCGGATCAGCCCTCTCTTTTTAAGTCTCCTATAATGTTAAGATTTTTGAAGGGACTCACTAATAAGTTCCCTCCTTCTCCGTTTATTGTTCCTCATTGGGACTTGAATCTTGTGTTAACTTATCTGATGGGTTCTCTATTTGAACCCTTGCACAAGTGTCCCATGAGGCTTCTTTCTTTTAAAACGGTATTCTTGGGTGCAATTACCTCGGCAAGGAGGGTAAGTGAGCTTCAAGCTCTTAGTTCCAAGCCCCCCTTCTTGTCCATTCATGCTGAAAGAATGGTTCTCAGGACCAGGGCTGCTTTTCTGCCTAAGGTGGTAACTCCCTTCCATCTAGGACAATCCATTACCCTTCCTACCTTTTATCCTCCCCCACACCCTTCCAAGGAGGAGGAGAGGCTTCATCGCTTGGACTCGAAGAGAGCAGTTAGTTTCTATCTTGATAGGACTAAAGACTATCGTGTTGACGATCAGCTCTTCGTGGGTTTTACTGGCTGCAAGAAGGGCAGAGCGCTGCACAAGCGCACACTTTCCAGGTGGATTATCCTGTGCATCAAGATTTGCTACTCTCTGGCGGGTAAGGACCCTCCTGAGGGTATTAGAGCTCATTCAACTAGAGCGAAGTCTGCAACATCTGCATTGTCTAGAGGTGTTCCTGTTGAGGACATCTGCAGGGCCGCGACATGGGCCTCCCTCCACACTTTGGCGAAGCACTACTGCTTGGATGCTGAGGTGAGGAGGGACGGCCACTTCGCGCGTTCTGTCCTCCAAGATTTCCTGGTGTAGCAGAGTGGACACCCTCCTCCGGGAGTGGGGACTGCTGTGGGACTCTATTCACAAGGTGAGGAATCCACAAGGCAGATGTATCTATCAGAAGAACAAGTTACTTACCTTCGGTGACGCTTTTTCTGGTAGATACAGTATCTGCCTGTGGATTCCTTACTGACCCACCTGCCTCCCCATTGTCCACTCTGCTATACCTGGGTTTATGTACGTATGTATTTATGTACTTATTTTTCTGGTATTTTATGCTTTTGCTATGCACTTTTAGTGGGTTTTTGGATTGCGTGTACTGTGTACATTGTGTATTTGTATATATTTGTTTGTCCGTCCGGGTGCCTCGAAGGCACGGAAAAAAGGGCGGAACTGACGTCATCACGCTGACGTGGGCCTTATGAGGAGTCGGTGACGTCAGACGGAGTCGCGCGCAATGCTGTGCTCCTATGACGTCGTCCACCCCGGCGTGCTACAAAGAATTTTCCGAACGTTGCTGGCTCAAGGGAGATATTCACAAGGTGAGGAATCCACAGGCAGATACTGTATCTACCAGAAAAAGCGTCACCGAAGGTAAGTAACTTGTTCTTCACAGCCAAGTGGTCTTCCCAACAAGCATTAGGAGGGGAATCTAAATGTACACTATGCTCGCTGAATACAGAGGAAGATACTGCACACATTTTATTTTTTTGTCCAGTATATGCTAACCTGAGAAGTAAGTGGATGAAGCTGCTGTGCTTGAGTTTGATGATTAGGACATATAAGTAGGCTTAAAGAATATTTAAGTCAGATAGCTCTAGACTTATTGTATTTGGCGTTAGTACATTTTTACTTGAAGTGAGCTATTTACTGAAAAGGAGGGGATTAAAATGTTAATGTTTGTATATTATATGATGCCTTATTTATTGAATCTTAATATTGTCTATGATCCAATGTAGTTAATGGTTATATTGTATTTTTAGTACTATTTTAACAAAACTAGATTCTTTGACTGAGTCATTCTATTATGCACCTTGCACTTTATTTAGGCCAAAAGCAAATGTTCCTAGTGGTGAAAGCCCTTTGGCTAAAGTTGAACTTTGTTATCCTGGGAATTTACTTTGTATTTTATCTCCTATATATATTATGTCTTTTCTAATTGTTTCTGCAATAAATGTGCTTACACTAAAATTGTTATTGCTAAGTTACTTTATGCTTCTTTGAACTGAAATAAAGACATATTGATACTATCTATCTATCTATCTATCTATCTATCTATCTATCTATCTATCTATCTATCTATCTATCTATCTATCTATCTATCTATCTATCTATCTATCTATCTATCTATCTATCTATCTATCTATCTATCTATCTATCTATCTATCTATCTATCTATCTATCTATCTATCTATCTATCTATCTATCTATCTATCGAGATGAATAGATAGATAGACAGATAGATAAATAGATAGATAGATAGATAGATAGATAGATAGATAGATAGATAGATTGATAGATAGATAGATAGATAGATAGATAGATAGATAGATAGATAGATAGATAGATAGATAGATAGATAGATAGATTGCGAAATAGATATAGATATGTGTATGTACAGATGTAGATAGACCCTCTGGGTCTTATTTATGAGGCCTTAAGTTGCATGTGCATCACCTTTTTGTGACACTACGGCAGCATAAAAAATGTGCCACACTGCGTTCTATTTACAAAGTGACGTATCTCTATATATACATAACACATGTCTGCCTGTTCAACCGAATGACAGAGCAGAACTCAGAAGATTTGACCACCTATAAGAGAATCTACACGCTTTTTAAGCTACCATCTTCAGATGCATAACAAATGGAAGAACACATGTGCAAGTAGACATATACCTCAGTCATAAGAGCATGCAGAACTTTAAACTTGTACATCCCATTGGAATATAGAAACAGGAGAGAGAAGGACAGAAAGGAGCAAGAGAATTGAATGAAAAAAACAAGATAGGTGCAGAAAGAATTAGAAATGTGCTGGAAGATTTAAGAGAAGTGCAGAAAAAGAGACAAGAGAAGTGTAGAAAAAGGCAAAAGAAGTTCAGAAATAGGCAAGAGAGGAGCAGAAAGAGGTAAGTGAGGTACAGAAAGAGATAAGAGAAGTTCAGATAGAGTCCCAAGAGATACAGAAAGAAGCAACAGAGATGCAGAAGGAGACAAGAGAACTGCAGAAAGAAGGAAGAGGAGTGGAGAAAGAGGGAAGAGAGGTGCAGAAAGAGGCACAAGCGTTGCAGAAGGAAGCAAGACAGGTGTAGAGAGAAGCAAGAGAGGTGCATAAAGAAGCAACCGAGTTGCAGATAGGGAGAGGTGGGGTAGAGAAAGAGGCAAGAGGGATACAGAAAGAAACAAGAGAGGTACAGAAAGAAACAAAAGAAGTGCAGAAAGAAGCAACAGAGTGGCAGAAAGAGGAAAGAAGGGTGCATATAGAGGGAGGAGGGATGTGAAAGAGGCACAAGGGGTGCAGAGAGAAGCAAGAGAGGTAAAGAAAGAGACAAGGGGGAGCAGAATTAGGGAAGAGGGGTGGAGAAAGAGACACAAGAGTTGCAGAAAAAAGGGACAGAGGTGCAGAAAGAGGCAAGAGAAGTGCAGAAAGGAGCAACAGAGATGCAGAAATGGGGAGTAGGGGTTGAAAAAGAGGCAAGAGGGGTGCAGAAAGAAGCAAGAATAGTACAGAAAGAAACAAAAGAAATACAGTAAGACGCAAGACAGGTACAGAACGAGGCAAGAGGAGTGTAGAAAGAGGGAAGCAGGGTGCAGGAAGAGTCACGAGGGGTATATAAATTAGCATGAGAGGTGCAGAAAGAATCAAGAGAAGTGCATAAAGACGCAACTAAGAGGCAGAAAGCTGGAAGTAAGGAGGAGAAATAGGCAAGAAGGATACAAAAAGAAGAAAGAGAGTTGCACAAAGAAACAAAAGTAGAGCAGAAAGAAGGAACAGAGGTACAGAAAGAGGCAAGAGAGCAGCAGAAAGAGTGAAGAAGGGTACAGAAAGAGGCACAAGGGTTGCAGAAAGAAGGTGCCGAGGTACAATAAGAAGCAAGAGAAGTGCAGAAAAAAGCAACAGAGGTGCCAAAAGAGGGAAGAGAGCAGCAGAAAGAGTGGAGAAGGGTGCAGAAAGAGGCACCTGTGTTGCAGAAAGAAGATGCAGAGGTACAGCAAGAAGCAAGAGAAGTGCAGAAAGAAGCAACAGAGGTGCAGAGAGAGGGACAAGGGGTGGAATAAGAGGCAGGAGAAGTGCAGAAAGAAGCAATAGAGATGCAAAAAGGAAGGAGCAAGGGTGAAAAAAGTGGCGAGAGGGGTGCAGAAAGAAGCAAGAGAGGTGCAGAAAGAAACAAAAGAAGTACAGAAAGAAGGAAAGGGGTGAAATAAGAGGCAAGTGGGGTGCAGAAAAAGGGAAGGGGGTTACAGAAAGAAGAATGAGTGATGCAGAAATAAACAAGAGAGGCGCAGAAAAACGCAAGACTAGTGCAGAAAGATACAACAGAGGTACAGAAAGAAGCAAGGGAAGTTCAGAAAGAGGGAAGAGGGTGCAGTAAGAGGCACAAGCAGTACAGAAGGAAGCAAGAGAGGTGCAGAAAGAAGCAAGAGAAGTGCATAAAGAAGCGACAGAGATGCAGAAAAGGAAGGTGGGGTGGGGTGGGGTGAAATTCGGGCATCTATACACTGCTTCAATTGATTTGAAAGCAGCGTTTGACACAATACCGACTAACCTTTTATGGGAAACCTTATGCCTTCAGGGAGTACGAGACTTGCTTTAACTGCAAATAGTAAGGCTTCACCAGATCAATTTTTCCAAAGTGCAATGGGACCCGGGAGGGAACTTACTGAGTAAATCCCTATTAGGAGGGGGTAGGACAGGAGTGTGTATTGGCTCGACCATCTTTTTACTGTTCGTGAATGACTTAGTCAGAAAGTTTCAAAAATGTACCCATGATTCTCCAAAGTAAGGAAGGGTTCACACATGTGCTCTAATGTTTGCAGATGATACAATGTTATTGTCCCAGACTCCTAGAGGGTTACAAAGATGCTTTAACATTTTTAGTCATTATTGTAGGCTAAATGGCATAGAAATAAATCCTACTAAGACTAAATACATGACTAGTAGGCCCCACAAAAAGGTTCAATAACAAAATAATCTTGGATCATGTACCATTACAGCATGTAGCCAATTTAATTTCCCTGGATGTGACACTTGACTCAAAATTGTCTTGGAAATGACATATAAATAAGGCCAAAACAATTTTATTGCAAAAGTCTGTCCCAGTTGTTAAGGAAAAATGTACTCAGTCAAAGACAATTCGCCGGTGTTGGAGGTTCACATATATAGAGCTCAAACAGCTTCCCTTTATGGCTCTGAGCTCTGGGGCAGCGAAAAGTTAAACCCATTAATATTAGGGTAAAATAAAGTCATGCCGATGATTACATCATTACCCCAAAATGCCACAATGATCCCTCTTACCTATGATATCGGTATAAAACGATTGAATCATTTAAGCCATATAGACAGGGCCTGAAAGAACTATTGAAGCTTGATGACCAACTCACATTCCCCTGGTTTAACCATGTACGAAATTGACTCCTGCAGCTGGGTCTGAATAGGTTCCGGATAAATCCTAGTTCATTGAAGACAGACACAAAGAAGGAGATCAAGTGTGTTTATTGGAATTTATTTTGAATACGGTTACACTAGATTACACACTGGGGAGACTTACCATGCAATTTCTATCTTTTAAATTGACCCCTAGTTTTGAACCATTCTTAGATGAAATTATGAAAAATCCTCTATCTGAAATTCTGATATGAGATACTTCAGATTAACTCATTCATAGCCAAGTGGTCTTCCCAACAAGCATTGGGAGGGGAATCTAAATATACACTATGCTCACTGAATACAGAGGAAGATACTGCACACATTGTATTTTTTTGTCCAGTATAACCTAACCTGAGAAGTAAGTGCATGAAGCTGCTGTGCTTCAGTTTGATGATTAGGACATATAAGTAGGCTTTAAGAATATTTAAGTCAGATAGCTCAAGACTTATGTATTTGGCGTTAGTACATTTTTACTTCAAGTGAGCTATTTACGGAAAAGGAGGGGGTTAAAATGTTAATGTTTGTATATTATATGATGCCTTATTTATTGAATCTTAATATTGTCTGTGATCCAATGTAGTTAATGTTGATATTGTATTTTTAGTACTATTTTAACAAAACTATATTCTTTGACTGAGTCATTCTAGTATGCACCTTGCACTTTATATAGGCCAAAAGCAAATGTTCCTAGTGGTGAAAGCCCTTTGGCTAAAGTTGAACTTTGTTATCCTGGGAATTTACTTTGTATTTTCTCTCTTATATATAATATGTCTTTTCTAATTGTTTATGCAATATATGTGCTTACACTAACATTTTTATTGCTAAGTTACTTTATGCTTCTTTGAACTGAAATAAAGACATATTGATACTATCTATCTATCTATCTATCTATCTATCTATCTATCTATCTATCTATCTATCTATCTATCTATCTATCTATCTATCTATCTATCTATCTATCTATCTATCTATCTATCTATCTATCTATCTATCTATCTATCTAGATGGATAGATGGATAGATTTGTATATATACAGATGTAGATAGACCCTCTGGGTCTTATTTATGAGGCCTTACGTTGCAGTTGCATCACCTTTTTGTGCTGCTACGGCAGCGTAAAAAATGTGCCACACTGCGTTCTATTTACAAAGCGACGTATCTCTTTATATACATAACACATGTCTGCCTGTTTAACCGAATGACAGAGCAGAACTCAGAAGATTTGACCACCTATAAGAAAATCTACACGCTTTTTAAGCTACCATCTTCAGATGCATAACAAACGGAAGAATACATGTGCAAGTAGACATATACCTCAGTCATAAGAACATGCAGACCTTTAAACTTGTACATCCCATTCGAATATAGAAACAGGAGAGAGAAGTACAGAAAGGAGCAAGAGAATTGAATGAAAAAACAAGATAGGTGCAGAAAGAATTAGAAATGTGCAGAAAGATTCAAGAGAAGTGCAGAAAAAGAGACAAGAGAAGTGTAGAAAAAGGCAAAAGAAGTTCAGAAAGAGACAAGAAATGAGCAGAAAGAGGCAAGAGAGGAGCAGAAAGAGCTAAGTGAGGTACATAAAGAGATAAGAGAAGTGCAGAAAGAGTCCCAATAGATACAGAAAGAAGCAACAGAGGTGCAGAAGGAGACAAGAGAACTGCAGTCAGATGCAAGAGTGTTGCAGATACAAACAAAATAAAAGCAGGAAAAAGGAACAGGGATGCAGAAAGAGGCAAGAGAGGTGCGGAAAGAGGGATGAATGGTACAATAAGAGGCAAGAGGAGTGCAGAAAGAAGCAACAGTAGTGCCTAAAAAAGCAAGAGAAGTGCAGAAAGAGGCACAAGCGTTGCAAAAAGAAGCAAGACAGGTGCAGAAAGAAGCAAGAGAAGTGCATAAAGAAGCAACCGAGTTGCAGATAGGGAGAGGTGGGGTAGAGAAAGAGGCAAGAGGGATACAGAAAGAAACAAGAGAGGTACAGAAAGAAACAAAAGAAGTGCAGAAAGAAGCAACAGAGTGGCAGAAAGAGGAAAGAGGGGTGCAGATAGAGGGAGGAAGGATGTGAAAGAGGCACAAGGGGTGCAGAAAGATACAAGAGAGGTAAAGAAAGAGACAAGGGGGAGCAGATTTAGGGAAGAGGGGTGGAGAAAGAGACACAAGAGTTGCAGAAAAAAGGGACAGAGGTGCAGAAAGAGGCAAGAGAAGTGCAGAAAGGAGCAACAGAGACGCAGAAAGGGGGAGTAGTGGTTGAAAAAGAGGCAAGAGGGGTGCAGAAAGAAGCAAGAATAGTACAGAAAGAAACAAAAGAAATACAGTAAGACGCAAGAGAGGTACAGAACGAGGCAAGAGGAGTGTAGAAAGAGGGAAGCAGGGTGCAGGAAGAGTAGCACGAGAGGTGCAGAAAGAATCAAGAGAAGTGCATAAAGACGCAACTAAAAGGCAGAAAGGGGGAAGTAAGGAGGAGAAAGAGGCAAGAGGGATACAAAAAGAAGCAAGAGAGTTGCACAAAGAAACAAAAGTTGAGCAGAAAGAAGGAACAGAGGTACAGAAAGAGGCAAGAGAGCAGCAGAAAGAGTGAAGAAGGGTGCAGAAAGAGGCACAAGGGTTGCAGAAAGAAGGTGCCTAGGTACAATAAGAAGCAAGAAAAGTGCAGAAAAAAGCAACAGAGGTGCAAAAAGAGGGAAGAGAGCAGCAGAAAGAGTGGAGAAGGGTGCAGAAAGAGGCACAAGCGTTGCAGAAAGAGGGTGCAGAGGTACAGCAAGAAGCAAGAGAAGTGCATAAAAAAGCAACAGAGGTGCAGAAAGGGGAAGGTGGGGTGGGATGAAGAAAGAGGCAAGAGGGATACTGAAAGAAACAAAAGAGGTGCAGAAAGAAATAAAATAAGTGCAAAAAGACAGATGGTGCAGAAAGAGGAGTGTAGAAAGAGGGAAGAGGGGTGTGAAAGAGGCATGAGAAGTATAGAAAGAAGCAAGAGGGGTGCAGAAAGAAGTAAGAGATGTGCAGAACGAAACAAAAGAAGTACAGAAAGAAGGAGCATAGGTGTACAAAGTAGCAAGAGGGCTGCAGAAAGAGGCACAAGGAGTGCAGAAAGAAGCAAGAAAAGTGCAGAAACAAATACAGAAAAGTGGAAACAGAAGAGACAGGGGTAAAGAAAGAGACAAGAGGAGAGCAGAAAGTGGGAAGAGGGGGCAGAAAGAGGCACTAGGATTCCAGAAAGAAGCAACAGAGGTGCAGTAAGAAGAAAGGTGGGGTACAGAAAGAGGCAAGAGGAGTGCAGAAAGAGGGAAGAGGGATAAAGAAAGAAGCAAGAATAGTGCATAAAGAAGTAACAGAAGTGGAGAAAGGGGGAAGTACGGAGGAGAAAGAGGGATACAGAAAGAAGCAAAAGAGTTGCGGAAAAAACAAAAGAGGTTCAGAAAGATGCAACAGAGGTGCAGAAAGAGGCTTGAGGGGTGTAAAATAGGGAAGAGGGGTGCAACAAGAGGCACAAGGAGTGCATAAAGAAGCAAGAAATGTTAAGAAAGAAGGAATAGAGGTGCAGAAAGAGGCAACATGGGTAAAGAAATAGGGAAGAGGGTTGGAGAAAGAGGCAAAGGGGTGCAGACTGAAGCAAGAGCTGCAGAAAGAAACAAAAGAAGTGCAGAAAGAAGGAACAGAGGTGCAGAAAGAGGCAAGAGGGGTGTAGAAAGAAGCGAGAGATACATAAAGAAACAAAATAAGTGTAGAAGGAAGAAACAGAGGTGCAGAAAGAGGCAAGAGGGGTGCAGAAAGAGGGAAGAGGAGTGCAGAAAGAGGCACAAGGGGGGATGGAGAAATAGGCGAGAGGGATACCGAAAGAAACAAGAGAGGTGCAGAAAGAAACAAAAGAAGTACAGAAACAAGGAACAGAGGTGCAGAAAGAGGCCAGAGTAGTGAGAGAAGAGGGGTGTGAAAGAGGCACAAGGGGTATAGAAAGGATCAAGAGGGGTGCATAAAAAGCAAGAGAGGTACAGAAAGAAACAAAAAAAGTACAGAAAGAAGGTACAAAGTGCAGAAAGAGGCAAGAGGACTACAGAGGGAGGGAAGAGGTATGCAGAAAGAGACACAAGGGATGCAGAAAGAAGCAAGAGAGGTGCAGAAAGAAACAAAAGAAGTGCAAAAAGAAGCAACAGAGGTGCAGAAAGAGTCAAGAGGGGATCAGAAAGAGGGAAGAGCGGTGCAGAAAGAAGGGATAGAGATGCAAAAAGAATCAACAGAGATGCAAAAAGAGGTAGCGAGGATGAAAGTGGCAAGAAGGGTGCAGAAAGATGGAAGAGAGGTGCAGAAAGAAATAAAAGACCAGAAAGAAGGAAAAGAGGTGTCGAAAGAGGCAATGGGGTGCAATGGGGTGCAGAAAGAGGGAAGAGGGGTGCAGAAAGAAGCACGAGAGCTGCAGAAAGAAGCAAGATAGGTGCAGAAAGAAGCAAGAGAGGTACAGAAAGAAGCAATAGAAGCGCAGAAAGAGGCAAGAGGGGTGCAAAAAGAGGGAAGAGTGGTGCAGAGAGAGGCTCAAGCATTGCAGAAAGAAGCAAGAGATGTGCAAAAACAAACAGAAGAACTGCAGAAAGAAGGAACAGAGGAGCAGAAAGAGGCAACTGGGGTACAGAAAGAGGGAAGAGGGGCAGAGAAAGAGATAAGAGGGTGCAGAAAGAAGCAGCAGATCTGCAAAAAAAACAAAAGAAGTGCAGAAAAAATGAACAGGGGTGTAGAAAGAGGCAAGAGGGGTGCAGAAAGAGGGAAGAGGGGTGCAGAAAGAAGTGAGAGATGCATAAAGAAACAAAGAAGTGCAGAAAGAAGGAACACAGGTGCAGAAAGAGGCAAGAGGGCTGGGGGTAGAGAGGTGTGAAATGGGCAAGAGGGTGCAGAAAGAGGAGCGGAGGAGAAAGAAGCAAAAGAGGTGCAGCAAGAGGGACCAGGGGTGGAGAAAGAGATAAGAGAGGAACAAAAAGAAGCAACAGAAGTGTAGACAGGGAGAAGAGGGTGGAGAAAGAGCCAAGAGGGGTGCTAAAAGAAGCAAGAGAGGTGCAGAAAGTAACAAAAAAGGAGAAGGAAGAAGTAACAGAGGTGCAGAAAAAGGGAAGAGGAGTGCAAAAAGAGAAGAGGGGTGCAGAAAGTGGCACTAGGGGTGCAGAAACAAGCATGAGAGGTACAGCAAGACACAAGATAAGTACAGAAAAAAACAACAGAGATGCATAAAGAGGGAAGAGGGGTGCAAAAAGAGGGAAGAGTAGTGCAGAAAGAAGCACAAGTAGTGCAGAAAGAAGTAAGAGAGGAAAAGAAAGAAGCAAAAGTAGTTCAGAAAGATGCAACAGAGGTGCAGAAAGAGGCAAGAAGGGTGTAAAAGAAGGGAAGAGGGGTGTAGAAAGAGGCACAAGGGGTGCAGAAAGTAGCAAGAGATGTGCAGAAAGAAACAAAAGATGTGCAGAAAGATGGGAACAGAGGTGCAGAAAGAGGCAAGAGGGGTGCAGAAAGCTACAACAGAGGTGCAGAAAGAAAGCAAGGGAATGTCAGAAGTAGAGAAGAGGGTGCAGAAGGAGGCACAAGCAGTACAGAAGGAAGCGAGAGAGGGGCAGAAAGAAGCAAGAGGTGTGCATAAAGAAGCAACAGAGATGCAGAAAGGGGAAGGTGGGGTGGGGTGGAGAACGAGGCAAGAGGGATAATGAAAGAAACAACAGAGGTGCAGAAAGAAATGAAAGAAATGCAAAATGAAGGAACAGAGGTGCAGAAAAACGGTTGCATTAAGAGGGAAGAGGGGTGTGAAAGAGGCATGAGAGGTGTAGAAAGAAGCAGGTGCAAGTGCAAGTGCAAGTGCAGAGCGAAGTAAGAGAGGTGCAGAACGAAATGAAAGAAGTACAGAAAGAAGGAGCAGAGGTGTACAAAGTGGCAAGAGGGGTGCAGAAAGAGGCACGAGGAGTGCAGAAAGAAGCAAGAAAAGTGCAGAAAGAAATACAAAAGAGTGGCGAGAAAAGGGACAGAGGTAGAGAAAGAGACAAGAGGAGAGCAGAAAGAAGGAACAAGAAGCAGAAAGAGACACAAGGGTTCCAGAAAGAAGCAACAGAGGTGCAGTGAGAAGAAAGGTGGGGTTCAGAAAGAGGCAAGTGGAATGCAGAAAGAGGGAAAAGGGGTGCAGAAAGAGGCACAAGAGATACAGAAATGTACAAGAGAGTTGCAAAAAGAAGCAAGAATAGCGCATAAAGAAGCAACAGAAGTGGAGAAAGGGGATGTGGGGAAGAGAAAGAGGGATACAGAAAGAAGCAAGAGAGTTGCGGAAAAAACAAAAGAGGTACAGAGGGAAAGAACAGGGGTGAAGAAAGAGGTGACAGGGGAGCAGAAAGAGGTAAGAAGGATGCAGAAATAATCACAAGGGTTGTAGAAAGAAGGGACAGAAAGAAGCAACAGAGGTGCTGAAAGAGGGATGAGGGGTGGAAAAAGAGTCAAGAGAAGTGCAGAGAGAAGCAACAGAGATGCAAAAACGGGGAACAGGGTTGGAGAAAGTAGCAAGAGGGGGCCACAAAGAAGCAAGAGAGATACAGAAAGAAATAACAGAAGAGCAGAAAAAAGGAACAGGGGTGCAGAAAGCGTTAAGAGGGGTTCAGAAAGAGGGAAGAGGGTTACAGAAAGAAGCATGAGAGGTGCAGAAAAATGCAAGACTAGTGCAGAAAGATACAACTGAGGTGCAGAAAGAAAGCAAGGGAAGGTCAGAAAGAGGGAAGAGGGTGCAGAATGAGGTACAAGCAGTACAGAAGGAAACAATAGAGGTGCAGAAAGAAGCAAGAGAAGTGCATAAAGAAGCAAAAATTATACAGAAAGGTGAAGGTGGGGTGGGTGGAGAAAGAAGCAAGAGGGATACAGAAAGAAAAAACAGGTGCAGAAAGAAATAAAGGAAGTGCAAAACGAAGGAACAGAGGTGCAGAAAGAGGGTTGCAGAAAGATGGAAGAGGGGTGTGGAAGAGGCATAAGAGGTGTGGAAAGAAGCAAGAAGGGTGCAGAAAGAAGTAAGAGAGGTACAGAACGAAACAAAAGAAGTACAGACAGAAGGAGAAGAGGTGTAAAAAGTGGCAAGAGGGGTGCGGAAAGAGGCACAAGGAGTGCAGAAAGAAGCAAGGAAGGTGCAAAAAGAAGCACGAGTGGTGTAGAAAGAAGCAAGAGAGGTACAGAAAGAAGCAAAAGTAGTTCAGAAAGATGCAACAGAGGTACAGAAAGAGGCAAGAGGGGTGCAAAAAGAGGAAAGAGGGGTGCAGAAAGAGGCACGCTGGGTACAGAAAGAACAAGAGATGTGCAGAAAGAAACAAAAGAAGTGTAGAAAGAAGAAACAGAGGTACCAAAAGTGGCAGCATGGGTGCAGACAGAGGGAAGAGTGGTGGAGGAAGAGGCAAAGGGGTGCAGAAAATAGGAAGAGAGCTGCAGAAGGAAAAAAAGAAGTGCAGAAAGAAGCAAAAGAGGTGCAGTAAGAGGCAACAGGGCTACAGAAAGAGGCAAATGGGGTACAGAAAGAAGTGAGAGGTACACACAGAAACAAAAGAAGTACAGAAAGAAGAAACAGAGGTGCAGAAAGAGGCAAGAGGAGTGCAGAAAGTGTGAAGAAGAGTACAGAAAGAGGCACAAGGGGTGCAGAAATAACTAAGATAGGTGCAAAAAGAAGCAATAGAAGTGCATAAAGAAGCAGCAGAGATGCAGAAAGGGGGAAGTGGGGTGGATAAATATGCAAGATGGATATTGAAAGAAACAAGAAAGGTGCAGAAAGAAACAAAAGAAGTGCAGAAATAAGGAACAGAGGTGCAGAAAGAGGCAAGAGGGGTTCAGAAAGAGGGAAGAGGGGTATGAAAGAGGCACAAGGGGTGCAGAAATACAGTGCACAGTACAATACAGTAAGAAGCAAGAGAGGTACAGAACGAGGCAAGAGGAGTGTAGAAAGAGGGAAGCAGGGTGCAGGAAGAGTCACGAGGGGTATAGAAATTAGCATGAGAGGTGCAGAAAGAATCAAGAGAAGTGCATAAAGATGCAACTAAGAGGCAGAAAGGGGGAAGTAAGGGGGAGAAAGAGGCAAAAGGGATACAAAAGAAGCAAGAGAGTTGCACAAAGAAACAAAAGTAGAGCAGAAAGAAGGAACAGAGGTACAGAAAGAGGCAAGGAAGCAGCAGAAAGAGTGAAGAAGGGTGCAGAAAGAGGCACAAGGGTTGCAGAAAGAAGGTGTCCGAGGTACAATAAGGAGCAAGAGAAGTGCAGAAATAAGCAACAGAGGTGCAGAAAGAGGGAAGAGAGCAGCAGAAAGAGTGGAGAAGGGTGCAGAAAGAGGCACAAGCGTTGCAGAAAGAAGGTGCAGCGGTACAGCAAAAAGCAAGAGAAGTGCAGAAAGAAGCAATAGAGATGTAAAAAGGAAGGAACAAGGGTGAGGAAAGTGGCGAGAGGGGTGCAGAAAGAAGCAAGAGAGGTGCAGAAAGAAACAAAAGAAGTACAGAAAGAAGGAACGGGTGAAGAAAGAGGCAAGTGGGGTGCAGAAAAAGGGAAGGGGGTTACAGAAAGAAGCATGAGTAATGCAGAAAGAAACAAGAGAGGTGCAGAAAAATGCGAGAGTAGTGCAGAAAGATACAACAGAGGTACAGAAAGAAGCAAGGAAAGTTCAGAAAGAGGGAACAGAGGTGCAGAAAGAGGCAAGAAGGGTGTAAAAGAAGGGAAGAGGGGTGTAGAAAGAGGCACACGGGGTGCAGAAAGTAGCAAGAGATGTGCAGAAAGAAACAAAAGATGTGCAGAAAGATGGGAACAGAGGTGCAGAAAGAGGCAATATGGGTGAAGAAAGAGGGAAGAGGGGTGGAGAAAGAGGCAAACGGGTTCAGAAATAAGCAAGAGAGCTGCAGAAAGAAACAAAAGAAGTGCAGAAAGAAGGAACAGAGGTGCAGAAAGAGGCAAGAGGGGTGCAGAAAGCTACAACAGAGGTGCAGAAAGAAAGAAAGGAAATGTCAGAAGTAGAGAAGAGGGTGCAGAAGGATGCACAAGCAGTACAGAAGGAAGCGAGAGAGGGGCAGAAAGAAACAAGAGGTGTGCATAAAGAAGCAACAGAGATGCAGAAAGGGGAAGGTGGGGTGGGGTGGAGAACGAGGCAAGAGGGATAATGAAAGAAACAACAGAGGTGCAGAAAGAAATGAAAGAAATGCAAAATGAAGGAACAGAGGTGCAGAAAAAGGGTTGCATTAAGAGGGAAGAGGGGTGTGAAAGAGGCATGAGAGGTGTAGTAAGAAGCAGGTGCAAGTGCAAGTGCAAGTGCAGAGCGAAGGAAGAGAGGTGCAGAACGAAATGAAAGAAGTACAGAAAGAAGGAGCAGAGGTGTACAAAGTGGCAAGAGGGGTGCAGAAAGAGGCACGAGGAGTGCAGAAAGAAGCAAGAAAAGTGCAGAAAGAAATACAAAAGAGTTGCAGTAAGAGGCAACAGGGCTAAAGAAAGAGGCAAATGGGGTGCAGAAAGAAGTGAGAGGTACACACAGAAACAAAAGAAGTACAGAAAGAAGAAACAGAGGTGCAGAAAGAGGCAAGAGGAGTGCAGAAAGTGTGAAGAAGAGTACAGAAAGAGGCACAAGGGGTGCAGAAATAACTAAGAGAGGTGCAAAAAGAAGCAATAGAAGTGCATAAAGAAGCAGCAGAGATGCAGAAAGGGAGAAGTGCAGAAAGAAGCAATAGAGATGTAAAAAGGAAGGAACAAGGGTGAAGAAAGTGGCGAGAGGGGTGCAGAAAGAAGCAAGAGAGGTGCAGAAAGAAACAAAAGAAGTACAGAAAGAAGGAACGGGGTGAAGAAAGAGGCAAGTGGGGTGCAGAAAAAGGGAAGGGGGTTACAGAAAGAAGCATGAGTAATGCAGAAAGAAACAAGAGAGATGCAGAAAAATGCACAGAAAGAAGGAACTGGGTGAAGAAAGAGGCAAGTGGGGTGCAGAAAAAGGGAAGGGGGTTATAGAAAGAAGCATGAGTAATGCAGAAAGAAACAAGAGAGGTGCAGAAAAATGCAAGAGTAGTGCAGAAAGATACAACAGAGGTACAGAAAGGAGCAAGGAAAGTTCAGAAAGAGGGAAGAGGGTGCAGAAAGAGGCACAAGGAGTGCAGAAAGAAGCAAGAAAAGTGCAGAAACAAATACAGAAAAGTGGAAACAGAAGAGACAGGGGTAAAGAAAGAGACAAGAGGAGAGCAGAAAGTGGGAAGAGGGGGCAGAAAGAGGCACTAGGATTCCAGAAAGAAGCAACAGAGGTGCAGTAAGAAGAAAGGTGGGGTACAGAAAGAGGCAAGAGGAGTGCAGAAAGAGGGAAGAGGGATAAAGAAAGAAGCAAGAATAGTGCATAAAGAAGTAACAGAAGTGGAGAAAGGGGGAAGTACGGAGGAGAAAGAGGGATACAGAAAGAAGCAAAAGAGTTGCGGAAAAAACAAAAGAGGTTCAGAAAGATGCAACAGAGGTGCAGAAAGAGGCTTGAGGGGTGTAAAATAGGGAAGAGGGGTGCAACAAGAGGCACAAGGAGTGCATAAAGAAGCAAGAAATGTTAAGAAAGAAGGAATAGAGGTGCAGAAAGAGGCAACATGGGTAAAGAAATAGGGAAGAGGGTTGGAGAAAGAGGCAAAGGGGTGCAGACTGAAGCAAGAGCTGCAGAAAGAAACAAAAGAAGTGCAGAAAGAAGGAACAGAGGTGCAGAAAGAGGCAAGAGGGGTGTAGAAAGAAGCGAGAGATACATAAAGAAACAAAATAAGTGTAGAAGGAAGAAACAGAGGTGCAGAAAGAGGCAAGAGGGGTGCAGAAAGAGGGAAGAGGAGTGCAGAAAGAGGCACAAGGGGGGATGGAGAAATAGGCGAGAGGGATACCGAAAGAAACAAGAGAGGTGCAGAAAGAAACAAAAGAAGTACAGAAACAAGGAACAGAGGTGCAGAAAGAGGCCAGAGTAGTGAGAGAAGAGGGGTGTGAAAGAGGCACAAGGGGTACAGAAAGGATCAAGAGGGGTGCATAAAAAGCAAGAGAGGTACAGAAAGAAACAAAAAAAGTACAGAAAGAAGGTACAAAGTGCAGAAAGAGGCAAGAGGACTACAGAGGGAGGGAAGAGGTATGCAGAAAGAGACACAAGGGATGCAGAAAGAAGCAAGAGAGGTGCAGAAAGAAACAAAAGAAGTGCAAAAAGAAGCAACAGAGGTGCAGAAAGAGTCAAGAGGGGATCAGAAAGAGGGAAGAGCGGTGCAGAAAGAAGGGACAGAGATGCAAAAAGAATCAACAGAGATGCAAAAAGAGGTAGCGAGGATGAAAGTGGCAAGAAGGGTGCAGAAAGATGGAAGAGAGGTGCAGAAAGAAATAAAAGACCAGAAAGAAGGAAAAGAGGTGTCGAAAGAGGCAATGGGGTGCAATGGGGTGCAGAAAGAGGGAAGAGGGGTGCAGAAAGAAGCACGAGAGCTGCAGAAAGAAGCAAGATAGGTGCAGAAAGAAGCAAGAGAGGTACAGAAAGAAGCAATAGAAGCGCAGAAAGAGGCAAGAGGGGTGCAAAAAGAGGGAAGAGTGGTGCAGAGAGAGGCTCAAGCATTGCAGAAAGAAGCAAGAGATGTGCAAAAACAAACAGAAGAACTGCAGAAAGAAGGAACAGAGGAGCAGAAAGAGGCAACTGGGGTACAGAAAGAGGGAAGAGGGGCAGAGAAAGAGATAAGAGGGTGCAGAAAGAAGCAGCAGATCTGCAAAAAAAACAAAAGAAGTGCAGAAAAAATGAACAGGGGTGTAGAAAGAGGCAAGAGGGGTGCAGAAAGAGGGAAGAGGGGTGCAGAAAGAAGTGAGAGATGCATAAAGAAACAAAGAAGTGCAGAAAGAAGGAACACAGGTGCAGAAAGAGGCAAGAGGGCTGGGGGTAGAGAGGTGTGAAATGGGCAAGAGGGTGCAGAAAGAGGAGCGGAGGAGAAAGAAGCAAAAGAGGTGCAGCAAGAGGGACCAGGGGTGGAGAAAGAGATAAGAGAGGAACAAAAAGAAGCAACAGAAGTGTAGACAGGGAGAAGAGGGTGGAGAAAGAGCCAAGAGGGGTGCTAAAAGAAGCAAGAGAGGTGCAGAAAGTAACAAAAAAGGAGAAGGAAGAAGTAACAGAGGTGCAGAAAAAGGGAAGAGGAGTGCAAAAAGAGAAGAGGGGTGCAGAAAGTGGCACTAGGGGTGCAGAAACAAGCATGAGAGGTACAGCAAGACACAAGATAAGTACAGAAAAAAACAACAGAGATGCATAAAGAGGGAAGAGGGGTGCAAAAAGAGGGAAGAGTAGTGCAGAAAGAAGCACAAGTAGTGCAGAAAGAAGTAAGAGAGGAAAAGAAAGAAGCAAAAGTAGTTCAGAAAGATGCAACAGAGGTGCAGAAAGAGGCAAGAAGGGTGTAAAAGAAGGGAAGAGGGGTGTAGAAAGAGGCACAAGGGGTGCAGAAAGTAGCAAGAGATGTGCAGAAAGAAACAAAAGATGTGCAGAAAGATGGGAACAGAGGTGCAGAAAGAGGCAAGAGGGGTGCAGAAAGCTACAACAGAGGTGCAGAAAGAAAGCAAGGGAATGTCAGAAGTAGAGAAGAGGGTGCAGAAGGAGGCACAAGCAGTACAGAAGGAAGCGAGAGAGGGGCAGAAAGAAGCAAGAGGTGTGCATAAAGAAGCAACAGAGATGCAGAAAGGGGAAGGTGGGGTGGGGTGGAGAACGAGGCAAGAGGGATAATGAAAGAAACAACAGAGGTGCAGAAAGAAATGAAAGAAATGCAAAATGAAGGAACAGAGGTGCAGAAAAACGGTTGCATTAAGAGGGAAGAGGGGTGTGAAAGAGGCATGAGAGGTGTAGAAAGAAGCAGGTGCAAGTGCAAGTGCAAGTGCAGAGCGAAGTAAGAGAGGTGCAGAACGAAATGAAAGAAGTACAGAAAGAAGGAGCAGAGGTGTACAAAGTGGCAAGAGGGGTGCAGAAAGAGGCACGAGGAGTGCAGAAAGAAGCAAGAAAAGTGCAGAAAGAAATACAAAAGAGTGGCGAGAAAAGGGACAGAGGTAGAGAAAGAGACAAGAGGAGAGCAGAAAGAAGGAACAAGAAGCAGAAAGAGACACAAGGGTTCCAGAAAGAAGCAACAGAGGTGCAGTGAGAAGAAAGGTGGGGTTCAGAAAGAGGCAAGTGGAATGCAGAAAGAGGGAAAAGGGGTGCAGAAAGAGGCACAAGAGATACAGAAATGTACAAGAGAGTTGCAAAAAGAAGCAAGAATAGCGCATAAAGAAGCAACAGAAGTGGAGAAAGGGGATGTGGGGAAGAGAAAGAGGGATACAGAAAGAAGCAAGAGAGTTGCGGAAAAAACAAAAGAGGTACAGAGGGAAAGAACAGGGGTGAAGAAAGAGGTGACAGGGGAGCAGAAAGAGGTAAGAAGGATGCAGAAATAATCACAAGGGTTGTAGAAAGAAGGGACAGAAAGAAGCAACAGAGGTGCTGAAAGAGGGATGAGGGGTGGAAAAAGAGTCAAGAGAAGTGCAGAGAGAAGCAACAGAGATGCAAAAACGGGGAACAGGGTTGGAGAAAGTAGCAAGAGGGGGCCACAAAGAAGCAAGAGAGATACAGAAAGAAATAACAGAAGAGCAGAAAAAAGGAACAGGGGTGCAGAAAGCGTTAAGAGGGGTTCAGAAAGAGGGAAGAGGGTTACAGAAAGAAGCATGAGAGGTGCAGAAAAATGCAAGACTAGTGCAGAAAGATACAACTGAGGTGCAGAAAGAAAGCAAGGGAAGGTCAGAAAGAGGGAAGAGGGTGCAGAATGAGGTACAAGCAGTACAGAAGGAAACAATAGAGGTGCAGAAAGAAGCAAGAGAAGTGCATAAAGAAGCAAAAATTATACAGAAAGGTGAAGGTGGGGTGGGTGGAGAAAGAAGCAAGAGGGATACAGAAAGAAAAAACAGGTGCAGAAAGAAATAAAGGAAGTGCAAAACGAAGGAACAGAGGTGCAGAAAGAGGGTTGCAGAAAGATGGAAGAGGGGTGTGGAAGAGGCATAAGAGGTGTGGAAAGAAGCAAGAAGGGTGCAGAAAGAAGTAAGAGAGGTACAGAACGAAACAAAAGAAGTACAGACAGAAGGAGAAGAGGTGTAAAAAGTGGCAAGAGGGGTGCGGAAAGAGGCACAAGGAGTGCAGAAAGAAGCAAGAAAGGTGCAAAAAGAAGCACGAGTGGTGTAGAAAGAAGCAAGAGAGGTACAGAAAGAAGCAAAAGTAGTTCAGAAAGATGCAACAGAGGTACAGAAAGAGGCAAGAGGGGTGCAAAAAGAGGAAAGAGGGGTGCAGAAAGAGGCACGCTGGGTACAGAAAGAACAAGAGATGTGCAGAAAGAAACAAAAGAAGTGTAGAAAGAAGAAACAGAGGTACCAAAAGTGGCAGCATGGGTGCAGACAGAGGGAAGAGTGGTGGAGGAAGAGGCAAAGGGGTGCAGAAAATAGGAAGAGAGCTGCAGAAGGAAAAAAAGAAGTGCAGAAAGAAGCAAAAGAGGTGCAGTAAGAGGCAACAGGGCTACAGAAAGAGGCAAATGGGGTACAGAAAGAAGTGAGAGGTACACACAGAAACAAAAGAAGTACAGAAAGAAGAAACAGAGGTGCAGAAAGAGGCAAGAGGAGTGCAGAAAGTGTGAAGAAGAGTACAGAAAGAGGCACAAGGGGTGCAGAAATAACTAAGATAGGTGCAAAAAGAAGCAATAGAAGTGCATAAAGAAGCAGCAGAGATGCAGAAAGGGGGAAGTGGGGTGGATAAATATGCAAGATGGATATTGAAAGAAACAAGAAAGGTGCAGAAAGAAACAAAAGAAGTGCAGAAATAAGGAACAGAGGTGCAGAAAGAGGCAAGAGGGGTTCAGAAAGAGGGAAGAGGGGTATGAAAGAGGCACAAGGGGTGCAGAAATACAGTGCACAGTACAATACAGTAAGAAGCAAGAGAGGTACAGAACGAGGCAAGAGGAGTGTAGAAAGAGGGAAGCAGGGTGCAGGAAGAGTCACGAGGGGTATAGAAATTAGCATGAGAGGTGCAGAAAGAATCAAGAGAAGTGCATAAAGATGCAACTAAGAGGCAGAAAGGGGGAAGTAAGGGGGAGAAAGAGGCAAAAGGGATACAAAAGAAGCAAGAGAGTTGCACAAAGAAACAAAAGTAGAGCAGAAAGAAGGAACAGAGGTACAGAAAGAGGCAAGGAAGCAGCAGAAAGAGTGAAGAAGGGTGCAGAAAGAGGCACAAGGGTTGCAGAAAGAAGGTGTCCGAGGTACAATAAGGAGCAAGAGAAGTGCAGAAATAAGCAACAGAGGTGCAGAAAGAGGGAAGAGAGCAGCAGAAAGAGTGGAGAAGGGTGCAGAAAGAGGCACAAGCGTTGCAGAAAGAAGGTGCAGCGGTACAGCAAAAAGCAAGAGAAGTGCAGAAAGAAGCAATAGAGATGTAAAAAGGAAGGAACAAGGGTGAGGAAAGTGGTGAGAGGGGTGCAGAAAGAAGCAAGAGAGGTGCAGAAAGAAACAAAAGAAGTACAGAAAGAAGGAACGGGTGAAGAAAGAGGCAAGTGGGGTGCAGAAAAAGGGAAGGGGGTTACAGAAAGAAGCATGAGTAATGCAGAAAGAAACAAGAGAGGTGCAGAAAAATGCGAGAGTAGTGCAGAAAGATACAACAGAGGTACAGAAAGAAGCAAGGAAAGTTCAGAAAGAGGGAACAGAGGTGCAGAAAGAGGCAAGAAGGGTGTAAAAGAAGGGAAGAGGGGTGTAGAAAGAGGCACACGGGGTGCAGAAAGTAGCAAGAGATGTGCAGAAAGAAACAAAAGATGTGCAGAAAGATGGGAACAGAGGTGCAGAAAGAGGCAATATGGGTGAAGAAAGAGGGAAGAGGGGTGGAGAAAGAGGCAAACGGGTTCAGAAATAAGCAAGAGAGCTGCAGAAAGAAACAAAAGAAGTGCAGAAAGAAGGAACAGAGGTGCAGAAAGAGGCAAGAGGGGTGCAGAAAGCTACAACAGAGGTGCAGAAAGAAAGAAAGGGAATGTCAGAAGTAGAGAAGAGGGTGCAGAAGGATGCACAAGCAGTACAGAAGGAAGCGAGAGAGGGGCAGAAAGAAACAAGAGGTGTGCATAAAGAAGCAACAGAGATGCAGAAAGGGGAAGGTGGGGTGGGGTGGAGAACGAGGCAAGAGGGATAATGAAAGAAACAACAGAGGTGCAGAAAGAAATGAAAGAAATGCAAAATGAAGGAACAGAGGTGCAGAAAAAGGGTTGCATTAAGAGGGAAGAGGGGTGTGAAAGAGGCATGAGAGGTGTAGTAAGAAGCAGGTGCAAGTGCAAGTGCAAGTGCAGAGCGAAGGAAGAGAGGTGCAGAACGAAATGAAAGAAGTACAGAAAGAAGGAGCAGAGGTGTACAAAGTGGCAAGAGGGGTGCAGAAAGAGGCACGAGGAGTGCAGAAAGAAGCAAGAAAAGTGCAGAAAGAAATACAAAAGAGTTGCAGTAAGAGGCAACAGGGCTAAAGAAAGAGGCAAATGGGGTGCAGAAAGAAGTGAGAGGTACACACAGAAACAAAAGAAGTACAGAAAGAAGAAACAGAGGTGCAGAAAGAGGCAAGAGGAGTGCAGAAAGTGTGAAGAAGAGTACAGAAAGAGGCACAAGGGGTGCAGAAATAACTAAGAGAGGTGCAAAAAGAAGCAATAGAAGTGCATAAAGAAGCAGCAGAGATGCAGAAAGGGAGAAGTGCAGAAAGAAGCAATAGAGATGTAAAAAGGAAGGAACAAGGGTGAAGAAAGTGGCGAGAGGGGTGCAGAAAGAAGCAAGAGAGGTGCAGAAAGAAACAAAAGAAGTACAGAAAGAAGGAACGGGGTGAAGAAAGAGGCAAGTGGGGTGCAGAAAAAGGGAAGGGGGTTACAGAAAGAAGCATGAGTAATGCAGAAAGAAACAAGAGAGATGCAGAAAAATGCACAGAAAGAAGGAACTGGGTGAAGAAAGAGGCAAGTGGGGTGCAGAAAAAGGGAAGGGGGTTATAGAAAGAAGCATGAGTAATGCAGAAAGAAACAAGAGAGGTGCAGAAAAATGCGAGAGTAGTGCAGAAAGATACAACAGAGGTACAGAAAGGAGCAAGGAAAGTTCAGAAAGAGGGAAGAGGGTGCAGAAAGAGGCACAAGGAGTACAGAAGGAAGCAAGAGAGATGCAGAAAGAAGCAAGAGAAGTGCATAAAGAAGCAACAGAGAAGCAGAAAGGGGAAGGTGAGGTGGGATGGGGTGAAGAAAGAGGCAAGAGGGATACTGAAAGAAACAAAAGAGGTGCCGAAAGAAATAAAAGAAGTGCAAAAAGACAGAACAGAGGTGCAGAAAGAGGAGTGCAGAAAGAGGGGTGTGAAAGAGACATGAGAAGTGTAGAAAGAAGCAAGAGGGGTGCAGAAAGAAGTAAGAGAGGTGCAGAACGAAACAAAAGAAGTACAGAAAGAAGGAGCAGAGGTGTGCAAAGCAGCAAGAGGACTGCAGAAAGAGGCACGAGGAGAGCAGAAAGAAGCAAGAAAAGTGCAGAAAGAAATACAAAAAAGTGGAGACAGAAGGGACAGAGGTAAAGAAAGAGACAAGAGGAGAGCAGAAAGAGGGAAGAGGGGGCAGAAAGAGGCACAAGGGTTCCAGAAAGAAGCAACAGAGGTGCAGTAAGAAGAAAGGTGGGGTACAGAAAGAGGCAAGAGGAGTGCAGAAAGAGGGAAGAGGGATGCAGAAAGAGGCACAAGGGGTGCAGAAATATGCAAGAGAGTTGCAGAAAGAAGCAAGAATAGTGCATAAAGAAGCAACAGAAGTGGAGAAAGGGGGAAGTAGGGAGGAGAAAGAGGGATACAGTAAGAAGCAAAAGAGTTGCAGAGAAACAAAAGAGGTTCCGAAAGATGCAATAGAGGTGCAGAAAGAAGCTTGAGGGGTTTAAAATAGGGAAGAGGGGTGCAACAAGAGGCACGAGGAGTGCATAAAGAAGCAAGAAATGTGCAGAAAGAAGGAATAGAGGTGCAGAAAGAGGCAACATGGGTAAAGAAATAGGGAAGAGGGTTGGAGAAAGAGGCAAATGGGTGCAGATAGAAGCAAAAGAAACAAAAGTGCAGAAAGAAGGAACAGCGGTGCGGAAAGAGGCAAGAGGGATTCAGAAAGAGGCAAACGGGGTGCAGAAAGAAGCGAGAGATGCGTAAAGAAACAAAACAAGTGTAGAAAGAAGAAACAGAGGTACAGAAAGAGGCAAGAGGGGTGCAGAAAGAAACAAAATAGGTGAAGAAAGAAGCGACAGAGGAACAGAAAGAGGCAAGAGGCCTGCCTAGAAAGGGAAGAGGAGTGCAGAAAGAGGCACAAGGGGGGGTAGAGAAATAGGCAAGAGGGAAACCGAAAGAAACAAGAGAGGTGCAGAAAGAAACAAAAGTACTGAAACAAGGACCAGAGGTGCAGAAAGAGGCAAGAGTAGTGAGGGAAGAGGGGTGTGAAAGAGGCACAAGGGGTACATAAAGGATCAAGAGGGGTGCATAAAAAGCATGAGAGGTACAGAAAGAAATAAAAAAAGTACAGAAAGAAGAAACAAAGTGCAGAAAGAGGCAAGAGGACTACAAAGCGAGGGAAGAGGTATACAGAAAGAAACACAAGGGATGCAGAAAGAAGTAAGAGAGGTGCAGAAAGAAACAAAAGAAGTGCAAAAAGAAGCAAGCAACAGAGGTGCAGAAAGAGTCAAGAGGGGAGCAGAAAGAGGGAAATGGTGTGCAGAAAGAAGGGACAGAGGTGAAAAAAGTATCAACAGAGAAGCAAAAAGGGGTAACGGGGAAGAAAGTGGCAAGAGGGGTGCAGAAAGATGCAAGAGAGGTGCAGAAAGAAATAAAAGACCAGAAAGAAGAAAAAGAGGTGTCAAAAGAGGTACTAGGGGTGCAATAAGAGAGAAGAGTGGTGCAGAGAGAGGCTCAAGCATTGCAGGAAGAAGCAAGAGATGTGCAAAAACAAACTGAAGAACTGTAGAAAGAAGGAACAGAGGTGCAGAAAGAGGCAACAGGGGTAAAGAAAGATGGAAGAGGGGCGGAGAAAGAGACAAGACGGTGCAGAAAGAATCAGCAGATCGCCAGAAAAAAACAAAAGAAGTGCAGAAAAAAGGAACAGGGGTGTAGAAAGAGGCAAGAGGGGTGCAGAAAGAGGGAAGAGGGGTGCAGAAAGAAGTGAGAGATGCAGAAAGAAGCAAAGAAGTGCAGAAAGAAGGAACACAAAGTCAAATACATTTTTTTTTTATTTGTTTCGGTACTCAACTGAGGACCACAAATATTATATAAAAACAGGTTACAGGGAAAAGAATTCATTACAGATTAATATAATGTTAAAAAAGATTTTAAAAATTTATAGAAATTGTAACATACAAATTCATTAGGTGGTTGTTTGCACACAAATAACAATTCTTTTACTGATGAAATTCTACATTTACGGTATATAGGATCAAGATATCTTGACCGTGCTGTTACTACTTTTGAGTTTGGGCATACAAATAAAAGGTGCTCGATGTTCTGATCTCCCCCTTGACAAAGAGTACATAATGGGGATCCACCTGATGTCCATCTTGATGTAAAAGCTAACACTGGTAAAATACCTAATCGAAGCATTGTAATTGCCCTCCTTGCACCATGTGTGAGGGAAAACCCTATGTATGTCTGTACATGCTTGTACTCCAATGTCTCAACGTAAAGTTTATACAAAGATAGTTTGCTACAGTGTGCAAAGTCGAGTTCAAAACTCAATTTAGGAGTAAAACATTTTAAGAAAAGTTTCAGTTGCGAGGCTGACCAGGTAAGCAAAATATCCGTACTGATCTTAGCAATTTGGAATACCACGGTCATATTCCTGAAGAATATTTGCTCTGAAGCATCTAGTTCAAAAGTCTCGATCTTTAGCAGGGATCGTAATGATCCTTCTTTTGCATGAAGGAGATTGTGAGCCCACCTGATAACATTAGCAACAGCTGTAGCATAGGAACTTGTAATTGAGAATTCAAGTCTTAGAGCTTGCACCGGTGTAGATTCTGAGACCTTCAAGACTTTCTTCAAAATATTCCCTTCTTTTTGGTCCATATAAGACCACTGTTTTATTGGAATATGTTCCGTAGCATAGGATAAAACAGGGGGAATCTTTACTCTGTATACTTTTAGCAGTGACGAGAAATGCCTGTTCTCTGTAGCGGAGTACAGTCTGGAAAGGGCCCCGGCATGTAATTCTGATTTCCTCTTTAAATTATTTATCTGCTTTGTTTTTTCAGACTCTTTGAGAAGATCCTGCCGAGATAAGTATATTCGTCAACCTCTTCTACTTTTTCTCCGCCGAGCCTCCAGCAGTACTTAGCACTTTGTTTCCTACCAGAAAAGGAAACAACTTTTGTTTTCATTAAGTTTGGGATTAAGAAGTTATCCTTAGAATATTTATGTAAAATATCTAGGAGCTTTTGCAAACCAAAGGGCGTAAGGTCCAAAATCACAATGTCATCTGCATATAGCAGGGCGTGTATACTTTGTGCAGCAATCTTTGGAGGCAAACTTGAACCTTGTTGCAGATGGTATGGCAGGTCACTGAGGTATAATGAAAATAATATCGGTGCTAAAAGGCACCCTTGTTTGAGCCCGTTAGCCGTTTTGATTGTTTTAGTCAAACCTTTTTCACACCCCATTTGGACTTGACACCATGTTTTGGTATGGAGTTTAACAATAATCTGCAGCAGTTGTTCAGGAATGCCTAGCCTCCTTAACTTATTCCATAAAGTCGGTCTGTCGACACGATCAAAAGCAGTAGAATAATCAATAAATGCTGCGTATACTGACTGAGATTTCCGTACTATGTATTTGTCAAGAATGGTCTGGAGTATTGAAATATTATCGGTGACAGAATGGTTGGGTCTAAAACCTGCTTGAAACATGGGTATTAAACCCTGCGAAAATGCCCAGTCTTTTAGTCGATCCAATACTTCTGCGGCAAAGATTTTCCCTGTAGCATCCATCAACGCTATTTGGCGATAGTTACCAGCTATGTTTTTGTTCCCCTTTTTATAGATAGGAATAATGATACTCCCCTGCCATGACTTTGGTATTTTCCCAGATTTAAAGATGTAATTAAAGAGGGGTGATAGCATCTGACTCCACTCCTTGGGGTCAGCTTGCAGGACCTTGATGGGTATTTGGTCAGGGCCTGAAGCTCCAGTGCTTCTTGCTTTTCGAATATGCATTGCAATGGAGAATGCTGAGGTATTAGTAATTGGGGTAGTATTCCTTTCCATAGTAGTATCGGCATCCTTTCCATCTGATTTGATTAGGTTTGCCTTATATACATCACTCAGATAAATTTCCCAGTCCTGAGGTTGGACTGGGATGGCTTGAAGTTTCTTTTTTGTTCCGGTTATTTTAGCAATTAGGGACCAATATTGTCGCTGATTATATTTTTTAGCAGCTATTTGAATATCGACCCAGTTATAGTCCTGCAACATTCTTTTATGGCTGTGCTTCTCTCTTCTTAATTGATTTTTTAGTTTATTGATTTCTGCCTGAGTTGATGATGAAAAATTCAGGTATTGTGCTCTAATGAGTTTATTGAGCCTTTTTGCAGTAGGTGAGTTCCAGGTTTTGTTTTTGTTGTTGTTCTTATTATTTCCAGATGTGACCTGTTGTAACTTATTTAAGAGAGCACACTTGAGTTTATTGACTATACATTCAAAATTTGTTATTGGATCATCTGAATGTATATTAGTTAGAAGTTGAGTATGTGCAATCAGTGCGGCTATATTGTCCAAGGTTGAGGAGTTCCAGAAAATCCGCCTCTGATTAGTGTTGACTTCAATTGTGCTATTGTAAAATATTATCTGGCTTGTAGGGGAAGGGATGGCCATCCAATGGGTAGTTAGGTGTAAAAATGCATGATCACTCTCATCTATAAAGTTGGTATGCAAATGCGTAACTGTCTCCAATAGATCCATACCACAGATTATATAGTCGATAATTGAGAGAGTTCCATTTCCCCGTCTAGTATAAGATGCCGGTATATCTCCTTCCACATTGCCATTCAAGATTGTCCCATTTAAACTTGGCAATAATGCTAATAACAATTTACCTCTTTTATCCGAATTTTTACCATTAGGAAATTTTGGGATGGACATTTCCAATGTTTCTTCTTTATATAGGTTTACCCATTTTCCAATTTCAATGTTTGAGATTTTTCCATTCAGATCTCCCATGATTAGATATGGCATGTATGATCGATCTTCTATTATCTGAAAGATTGCTTCCATGATATCCTCGAATAAGGCATCTTGGTTAGTGCCAGGTGGGGCATATATATTAAAGAGCAGAGTTGCCTTTTGGGGAGCTGTGATGTGTGTTTTCAGGGACACCTTAATACACTGAAAGTTTTCGGAATTGGTCTCGACGATCTCTTGAGCCCATAAGAATTCCTCACTTAGCAGGATTACCAATCCACCCTTTGCATGGCCCCGGTTAGTTTCTTTTGCAGGAATATCATAAACGTAGTAGCCTTTCTGACAGAAAGTTTTTGTAGCCCAAGTTTCCTGTAAAACCAGGATATCAGGTTGATTTTTGGTTGCTTCAATCATTTTATTAGTTGTTTTTCTAGCCATATTCCATGAAGTGATCTCCAAACCATTGTTAAACAGTATGTTGTTGATGGTTAATAATTCTTTTACTGTTTAACGTCTCCGAGATCCAAGCCCAAGACTTTGTGGTTTTTTTTAACCTCCTTTGCTTCTAAGTCTTGGCTCCAGACTACCCTTTCACCATTATTCACATTTTTTTTTAGGGTGTCATTTCCTAAACGGTTTAATCCCAAATCTTCTGAAATTATAGTGTTTTTGTACTGATTTTTGTTTTGCATGTCAGAATTTAGCCCAGAAGGGCCATTGTACCTTTTATTAGATTTGTTTTCCTTTCGTTCAGGTCTTTCAATTACATCATAGCCACATTTATGTATTATCTCCTTTTCTCTAAGAATAATCCCAGGAAGTACTGGTGACCAGAATGATACCATCGCTATTTTGCTGTTTTCTTTTTTGGGGAAGATCACCAGGTCTATTTCTTTACTAGTCAGAGATTGTAGAGACAGTATTTGTTGGAGAAGATTGATTATTCTTCCTCGATTGAGTGGCACGTTATCGATAGGGAAGAGTTCTTCAAATAATAGGTATTTTGACGGTGTTCCTTCCCTGCATAAAGATATCTTGTCATCATCTTCTTCTGCTCCTTTAATTCTCTGCCCTATTTTTGAGAATAGCATAGCCGGGAGATATTCATCAGCTCTTGGATTCAATGATTTTACATTCTGTATGATGTTTCTGTCACTGGTTGCCTCTATTGTGGTAGTATTAGGGATTGTAGTGTCATATTGTCCCTCTCGGATTTTTAGAGGAGTGATTAGTTTTTGAAATTTGAGCTTACGAGCTTTCTTTTTATTAATTCTTCTTTGCGGCTTTCTTCTCATTTTTTTCCCCCCTTCTTCCTGGGTTTCTTTTATTTTAGAAATCTTCTCTCCTTGATCTACATCAGGTATATATTTAGTGATGTTTCCCTGATCATCCTTGTCACACCCAGTTTTATATGGATCTATTTTTTTGTTAGGGTTCGAAAAAATGGAGTACTGTTTGAGAGTATTTGAAGGTTCTTCTCTGAAGAGTTTCTTTAGGGAATATATGGTGGAATCCTTGTGTGATTTTTCCGAGTTTCCTTTATTTGTTTTTCTAGTGTTACTATTTCTGATGTTTGTGTACTAATATCACATTTTGTTTGAATCTGTATACTTTTAGTGATATTTGTTGTGTTACTATTTTGGTCTTGCATCGCATCAGATGTTTGTTGTTTATTCGTTACGTCAGCAGATTCTTTTTTTCTTTTTTCCTCTACTAGAAATTTTAGTATACCAATTTGTACGTCTAGGGTTTGATCCGAATTTTTCAGAATATGTCCTAAAAAAGTAAGGACCGATTCCAAAATTTCCTGTAGAGAAAAAAGTGCCTTTGACATTGATGTTACGGAATTTATAGAATTAATATTTTTAAGAATGAAAGGGTCCGGAGAAAATTCAAGTGCTGGATCGTGTTCTAATGATTTTTTCAGAGAACTAGTGAGTAACTTATCTGGGCTTGACTGTAATTCTGATTTATTTTCCACTGACTTCATGCTGTTTCCATAGGGATCCTCAATGCGGTGTGGGCTACCTGAACGTTTTATTGGAGCTAAAGATGTTGAGTGTAACACCTCATGGTCCAGGGATTGTAGTTCCTGTGATGATAACATTATCTTTTGATTAAGTTCAAGATCTAGTTCGCTTAAGTTTTGAGTAGATTGATGTTTTTCCTCCTTATTTTCCAAAGGATCAAGGTTTTTTCCTACTTCCAGAACATGAGTGAGTGATTGTCTTTTTGGTGATAAGGCAGAAAAATAATTGCTTATTGCCGGGGTCCTAGTTATCCGGCCATGTTTTACTGCTTTGTCAGAGGATTTCCTAACTGCTTCCTCTGTGCCCATTCGCTTCATAAATATTGTGCGAGATCTTAACTTTTTTAATGCCATTCTACTTTCCTGAGATAGACCTGGTAGGTGTAAGTGATAGCTCCTTCTCCGATGATATATGTGAGAATTTTATAAACTCTTCTGCTCAAATCACTGTCACCCCTGCCTCAGTCTCAGTATCTCAGACTCAGTATCTCAGATGTTACACTCACCACCCTACCATGCAAATGTATTACTTGACACCAGATTGCCAAGTACCAGAAGATCGGAGATAGGGATGTAAATAGGGTGGCCCGTCCCGTCCTTGTACGTCCCCGGACGGCCACAGACGGCCCGCCCTTTGCCCGGGCTTCACCCGGCGTCCCGCTGGCGTCCCGCGAGATGGCCCTTCTGCTGCAATTATACGTAGGAGGGCGGCCAGGGGCGGGGCACGCAGGGGGCGCTGACCGGATGTTGTGAGGTCTCGCAGGGACTCCTGGAACAGTGAGTCCCTGCAGCGCAACACCCCTGCAGCCTCTCGGCGCCGCGGCAGCTGGGCTGATAGTAGTTTCCAGGCAGAGGTGCAGAGCAGCACGCAGCGGCTCCCGCGCAGCGGGATCGGCAAGTTGTAGCGTAATCACCGGCAGAGGCACCGGCAAAGCGAGCAGGTAGGCAGTATATTTATAAGCAGGCTCCAAATGCTTTCAAAGGTTCTCGCCGGGTGTAGCAGCTATGGCCCCTTTTCTTCTGTCAGCCGGCCGGGGGCGGGGCACGCAAGGGGCGCTGACCGGATGTTGTGAGGTCTCGCAGGGACTCCTGGAACAGTGAGTCCCTGCAGCGCAACACCCCTGCAGCCTCTCGGCGCCGCGGCAGCTGGGCTGATGGTAGTTTCCAGGCGGAGGTGCAGAGCAGCACGCAGCGGCTCCCGCACAGCGGGAGCGGCAAGTTGTAGCGTAATCACCGGCAGAGGCACCGGCAAAGCGAGCAAGTAGGCAGTATATTTATCAGCAGGCTCCAAATGCTTTCAAAGGTTCTCGCCGGGTGTAGCAGCTATGGCCCCTTTTCTTCTGTCAGCCGGCCGGGGGCGAGGCATGCAAGGGGCGCTGACCGGATGTTGTGAGGTCTCGCAGGGACTCCTGGAACAGTGAGTCCCTGCAGCGCAGCACCCCTGCAGCCTCTCGGCGCCGCGGCAGCTGGGCTGATGGTAGTTTCCAGGCGGAGGTGCAGAGCAGCACGCAGCGGCTCCCGCGCAGCGGGAGCGGCAAGTTGTAGCGTAATCACCGGCAGAGGCACCAGCAAAGTGAGCAGGTAGGCAGTATATTTATCAGCAGGCTCCAAATGCTTTCAAAGGTTCTCGCCAGGTGTAGCAGCTATGGCCCCTTTTCTTCTGTCAGCCGGCCGGGGCGGGGCATGCAGGGGGCGCTGACCGGATGCTGTGAGGTCTCGCAGGGACTCCTGGAACAGTGAGTACCTGCAGCGCAACACCCCTGCAGCCTCTCGGCGCCGCAGCAGCTGGGCTGATGGTAGTTTCCAGGCGGAGGTGCAGAGCAGCACGCAGCGGCTCCCGCGTAGCGGGAGCGGCAAGTTGTAGCGTAATCACCGGCAGAGGCACCGGCAAAGCGAGCAGGTAGGCAGTATATTTATCAGCAGGCTCCAAATGCTTTCAAAGGTTCTCACCGGGTGTAGCAGCTATGGCCCCTTTTCTTCTGTCAGCCAGCCGGGGGCGGGGCATGCAGGGGGCGCTGACCGGATGTTGTGAGGTCTCGCAGGGACTCCTGGAACAGTGAGTCCCTGCAGCGCAACACCCCTGCAGCCTCTCGGCGCCGCGGCAGCTGGGCTGATGGTAGTTTCCAGGCGGAGGTGCAGAGCAGCACGCAGCGGCTCCCGCACAGCGGGAGCGGCAAGTTGTAGCATAATCACCGGCAGAGGCACCGGCAAAGCGAGCAGGCAGGCAGTATATTTATCAGCAGGCTCCAAATGCTTTCAAAGGTTCTCGCCGGGTGTAGCAGCTATGGCCCCTTTTCTTCTGTCAGCCGGCCGGGGGCGGGGCATGCAGGGGGCGCTGACCGGATGTTGTGAGGTCTCGCAGGGGCTCCTGGAACAGTGAGTCCCTGCAGCGCAACACCCCTGCAGCCTCTCGGCGCCGCGGCAGCTGGGCTGATGGTAGTTTCCAGGCGGAGGTGCAGAGCAGCACGCAGCGGCTCCCGCACAGCGGGAGCGGCAAGTTGTAGCGTAATCACCGGCAGAGGCACCGGCAAAGCGAGCAGGTAGGCAGTATATTTATCAGCAGGCTCCAAATGCTTTCAAAGGTTCTCGCCGGGTGTAGCAGCTATGGCCCCTTTTCTTCTGTCAGCCGGCTGGGGGCGGGGCACGCAGGGGGCGTTGACCGGATGTTGTGAGGTCTCGCAGGGACTCCTGGAACAGTGAGTCCCTGCAGCGCAACACCCCTGCAGCCTCTCGGCGCCGCAGCAGCTGGGCTGATGGTAGTTTCCAGGCGGAGGTGCAGAGCAGCACGCAGCGGCTCCCGCGCAGCGGGAGCGGCAAGTTGTAGCGTAATCACCGGCAGAGGCACCGGCAAAGCGAGCAGGTAGGCAGTATATTTATCAGCAGGCTCCAAATGCTTTCAAAGGTTCACAGGTGCAGAAAGAGGCAAGAGGGCTGGGGAAGAGGGGTGTGAAAGGGGCAAGAGGGTGCAGAAAGAGGAGAGTAGCAGAAAGAAGCAATAGAGGTGCAGAAAGATGGACCAGGGGTCGAGAAAGAGATAAGAGAGGTACAAAAAGAAGCAACAGAGGTTCAGACAGGGAGAAGAAGGGGAAGAAAGAGGCCAGAGGGGTGCAAAAAGAAGCAAGAGAGGTGCAGAAAGTAACAAAAAAAGAGCATGAAAAAGGAACAGAGGTGCAGAAAAAGGGAAGAGGAGTGCAAAAAGAGAAGAAGGGTGCAGAAAGTGACACTAGGGGTACAGAAACAAGCAATAGAGGTACAGCAAGACACAAGGTAAGTGCAGAAAGAAGCAACAGACATGCATAAAGAGGGAAGAGGGGTGCAAAAAGAGGGAAGAGTGGTACAGAAAGAAGCAAAAGTAGTGCAGAAAGAAGCAAGAGAGGAAAAGAAAGAAGCACAAGTAGTTCAGAAAGATGCAACAGACATGCAGAAAGAGGCAAGAAGGGTGTAAAAAGAGGGAAGAGGGGTGTAGAAAGAGGCACGAGGGGTGCAGAAAGTAGCAAGAGATGTGCTGAAAGAAACAAAAGAAGTGCAGAAAGAGGGAACAGAGGCGCAGAAAGAGGCAACATGGGTGAAGAAAAGGGAAGAGGGGTGGAGAAAGAGGCAAAGGGGTGCAGAAAGAAGCAAGAGAGCTGCAGAAAGAAACAAAAGAAGTGCAGAAAGAAGGAACAGAGGTGTAGAAAGAGGCAAGAGGGGTGCAGAAAGAAACAAAGGAAGTGAAGAAAGAAGCAACAGAGGGGCAGAAAGAGGCAAGAGGGGTGTAGAAAGAGGGAAGAGCTTTACAGAAAAAAGCATGAGTGGTGCAGAAAGAAACAAGAGAGTTGCAGACAAATGCAAGAGTAGTGCTGAAAGCTACAACAGAGGTGCAGAAAGAAAGCAAGGGAAGTCCAGAAAGAGAGAAGAGGGTGCAGGAAGAGGCACTATCAGTACAGAAGGAAGCAAGAGAGGTGCAGAAAGAAGCAAGAGGTGTGCATAAAGAAGCAACAGAGATGGAGAAAGTGGAAGGTGGGGAGGGGTGGGGTGGAGAACGAGGCAAGAAGGATAATGAAAGAAACAACAGAGGTGCAGAAAGAAATAAAGGAAGTGCAAAACGAAGGGACAGAGGTGCAGAAAGAGAGTTGCATTAAGAGGGAAGAGGGGTGTGAAAGAGGCTTGAGAGGTGTAGAAAGAAGCAAGATGGGTGCAGAGCGAAGTAAGAGAGGTGCAGAACAAAATGAAAGAAGTACAGAAAGAAGGAGCAGAGGTGTACAAATGGCAAGAGGAGTGCAGAAAGAGGCAAGAAAGGTGCAGAAAGAAATACAAAAAAGTGGGGAAAGAAGGGACAGAGGTAAAGAAAGAGACAAGAGGAGAGCAGAAAGAGGAAATAGGGGGAAGAAAGAGGCATAAGGGTTCCAGAACGAAGCAACAGAGATGCAGAAAGAAATACATTAAAGTGGGGAAAGAAGGGACAGGGGTAAAGAAAGAGACAAGAGGAGAGCAGAAAGAGGGAAGAGGGGGAAGAAAGAGGCATAAGTGTTCCAGAAAGAAGCAACAGAGGTGCAGTAAGAAGAAAGGTGGGGTGCAGAAAGAGGCAAGAGGAGTACAGAAATTGGGAAGAGGGGTGCAGAAAGAGGCACACGGGGTACAGAAAGGTACACAAGAGTTGCAGAAAGAAGCAAGAATAGTGCATAAAGAAGTAACAGAAGTAGAGAAAGGTGGAAGTGGGGAGGAGAAAGAGGGATACAGAAAGAAGCAAAAGAGTTGCGGAAAAAAAGAGGTGCAGAGGAAAAGAACAGAGGTGAAGAAAGAGGCAATAGGGGAGCAGAAAGAGGTAAGAAGGATGCAGAACGAATCACAATGGTTGTAGAAAGAAGGGACAGAGGTGCAGAAAGAAGGAGGAAAAGTGCAGAAAGAAGCAACAGAGGTGCAGAAAGAGGGATGAGGGGTGCAGAAAGACGGAAGAGGGTTACAGAAAGAAGCATGAGTGATATAGAAAGAAACAAGAGAGGTGCAGAAAAACACAAGAGTAGTACAGAAAGATACAACAGGGGTACAGAAAGAAGCAAGGGAAGTTCAGAAAGAGGGAAGAGGGTGCAGAAAGAGGCACAAGCCGTACAGAAGGAACCATGAAGGGTGCAGAAAGAACCAAGAGAAGTGTATAAAGAAGCAACAGAGATGCAGAACGGGGAAGATGGGCTAGGGTGGGGTGGAGAAAGAGGAAACAGGGATACTGTAAGAAACAACAGAGGAGCAGAAAGAAATCAAAGAAGTGCAAAAAGACAGAACAGCGGTGCAGAAAGAGGGGAGAGGGATGCAGAAAGAGGCACGAGGGGTGTAGAAAGATGCAAGAGAGTTGCAAAAAGAAGCAAGACTAGTGCATAAAGAAGCAACATAAGTGGAGAAAGGGGGCAGTGGGGAGGAGAAAGAGGGATACAGAAAGAAGCAAAAGAGTTGTGGAAAAAAGAAAAGAGGTTCAGACATATGCAACAGAGGTGCAGAAAGAGGCTTGAGGGGTGTAAAAGAGGGAAGAGGGGTGCAGAAAGAGGCACGAGGGGTGCAGAAAGAAGCAAGAGACGCGCAGAAAGAAGGAACAGAGGTGCAGAAAGAGGCAACATGGGTGAAGAAATAGAGAAGAGGGGTGGAGAAAGCGGCAAAGGGGTGCAGAAAGAAGCAAGATCTGCAGAAAGAAACAAAAGAAGTGCAGATAGAAGGAACAGTGGTGCAGAAAGAGGTACAATGCATTCAGAAAGAGGCAAAAGGGGTGCAGAAAGAAGTGAGAGATACATAAAGAAACAAAGGAAGTATAGAAAGAAGAAACAGAGGTGCAAAAAGAGGCAAGAGGGGTGCAGAAAGAAACAAAACAAGCGAAGAAAGAAGCAACAGAGGAACAGAAAGAGGCAAGAGGCCTGCAGAAAGAGGCACAAGGGGGGTGGAGAAATAGGCAAGAGGGATACCGAAAGAAACAAGGGAGGTGCAGAAAGAAACAAAAGAAGTGCAGAAATAAGGAACAGGGGTGCAGAAAGAGGCAAGAGTGGTGCAGAAAGAGGGAAGAGGGGTGTGAAAGAGGCGCATGGGGTACAGAAAGAATCACGAGGGGTGCATAAAAAGCAAGAGAGATACAGAAAGAAACAAAACAGTACAGAAAGAAGAAAATAAGTGCAGAAAGTGGCAAGAGGGCTACAAAAAGAGGGAAGAGGTGTGCAGAAAGAGGCACCAGGGATGCAGAAAGAAGCAAGAGAGGTACAGAAAGAAACAAAAGAAGTGTAAAAAGAAGCAACAAAGGGGCAGAAAGAGTCAAGAGGGGAGCAGAAAGAGGGAAGAGGGGTGCCTAAAGAGGCACAAGGATTGCAGAAAGAAGGGACAGAGGTGCAGAAAGAAGCAACAGAGGTACAGAAAGGGTGATGAGGAGAGGAGAAAGAGGCATGAGAAATGCAAAAAGAAGCAACAGAGATGCAAAAAGGGGTAACAGGGAAGAAAGTGGCATGAGGGGTGCAGAAAGATGCAAGAGAGGTGCAGAGAGAAATAAAAGACCAGAAAGAAGGAAAAGAGGTATTGAAAGAGGCATTAGGGGTTCAGAAAGAGGGAAGAGGGTTGCATAGAGAAGCAAAAGTAGTGCAGAAAGAAGCAAGAGAGGTGCAGAAAGAAGCAAGAGAGGTACAGTAGGAAGCAATAGTGCAGAAAGAGGCAAGAGGGGTGAAAAAAGAGGGACGAGTGGTGTAGAGAGAGGCTCAAGCAGTGCAGAAAGAAGCAAGAGATGTGCAAAAACAAACAGATGAACTGTAGAAACAAAGAACAGAGGTGCAGAAAGAGGCAACAGGTGTAAAGAAAGAGGGAATGGGGTGGAGAAAGAGACAAGTTGGTGCAGAAATAAGCAGCAGAGCTGCAGAAAGACACAAAGAAGTGCAGAAAAAAGGAAAAGGGGTGTAGAAAGAGGCAAGGGGGTGCAGGAAGTGGGAAAAGGGGTGCATGAAGAAACAAAGAAGTGCAGAAAGAAAGAACACAGGTGCAGAAAGAGGCAAGAGGGCTGGGGGAAGAGGGGTGTGAAAGGTGCAAGAGTGTGCAGAAAGTAGAGAGGAGCAGAAAGAAACAAAAGAGGTGCAGAAAGAGGGACCAGGGGTGAAGGAAGAGATAAGAGAGGTACAAAAAGAAGCGACAGAGGTGCAGACAGGGAGAAGAGGGGTAGAGAAAGAGGCAAGAGGGGTGCAATAAGAAGCAAGAGAGGTGCAGAAAGTAACAAAAGAAGTACAGGAAGAAGGAACAGAGGTGCAGAAAGAGGGAAGAGGAATGCAAAAAGAGAAGAGGGGTGCAGAAAGCAGCACAAGGGGTGCAGAAACAAGCAAGAGAGGTAGAGAAAGACACCAGATAAGTGCAGAAAGAAGCGACAGAGATGCATAAAGAGGGAAGAGGGTTGCAAAAAGAGGGAAGAGTGGTGCAGAAAGAAGCACAAGTGGTGCAGAAAGAAGCAAGAGAGGAACAGAAAGAAGCAAAAGTAGTTCAGAAAGATGCAACAGAGGTGCAGAAAGAGGCAAGAAGGGTGTAAAAAGAGGGAAGAGGGGTGTAGAAAGAGGCACGAGGACTGCAGAAAGAAGCAAGAGATGTGCTGAAAAAAACAAAAGTGCAGAAAGAAGGAACAGAGGTGTAGTAAGAGGCGACATGGGTGAAGAAAGATGGAAGAGGGGTGGAGAAAGAGGCAAAGTGGTGCAGAAAGAAGCAAGAAAGCTGCAGAAAGAAACAAAAGAATTGCAGAAAAAAGGAACAGAGGTGCAGAAAGAGGCTAGAGGGATGCAGAAAGAGGCAAAAGGGGTGCAGAAAGAAGTCAGAGATACATAAAGAAACAAAAGAAGGGCAGAAACAAGAAACAGAGGTGCAGAAAGAGGCAAGAGGAGTACAGAAAGAAACAAAGGAAGTGAAGAAAGAAGCAACAGAGGTGCAGAAAGAGGCAAGAGGGTTGCAGAAAGAGGGAAGAGCTTCATGGAAAGAAGCATGAATGGTGCAGAAGGAAACACGAGAGTTGCAGAAAAATGCAAGAGTAGTGCAGAAAGATACAACAGAGGTGCAGAAAGAAAGCAAGGGAAGGTCAGAAAGAGGAAAGAGGGTGCAGAAAGAGGCACAAGCATTACAGAAGGAAGCAAGAGAGGTGCAGAAAGAAGCAAGAGAAGTGCATAAAGAAGTAACAGAGATGCAGAAAGGGGAGGGTGGGGTTGGGTGGGGTGAAGAAAGAGGCAAGAGGGATACAGAAAGAAACAACAGAGGTGCAGAAAGAAATAAAAGAAGTGCAAACCGAAGGAACAGAGGTGCAGAAAGAGGGTTGTAGAAAGAAGCAAGAGGGGTGCAGAAAGAAGTAAGAGAGGTGCAGAATGGAACAAAAGAAGTACAGAAAGAAGGAGCAGAGGTGTACAAAGTGGGAAGAGGGGTGCAGAAAGAGGCATGAGGAGTGCAGAAAGAAGCAAGAAAGGTGCAGAAAGAAATACAAAAAAGTGGAGAAAGAAGGGACAGAGGTAAAGAAATCGACAAGAGGAGAGCAGAAAGAGGGAAGATGGGGCAGAAAGAGGCATAAGGGTTCCAGAAAAAAAGCTAGAGAGGGGCAGTAAGAAGAAAGGTGGGGTGCGGAAAGAGGCAAGAGGAGTGCAGAAATAGGGAAGAGGGGTGCAGAAAGAGGCGCAAGGGGTACAGAAAGGTGCAAGAGAGTTGCAGAAAGAAGCAAGAATAGTGCATAAAGAAGCAACAGAAGTGGAGAAAGGGGGAAGTGGGGAGGAGAAAGAGGGATACAGGAAGAAGCATGAGAGTTGTTGAAAAACAAAAGAGTTGCAGAGGGAAAGAACAGAGGTGAAGAAAGAGGCAACAGGGGAGCAGAAAGAGGTAAGAAGGATGTAGAAAATTACAATGGTTGTTGAAAGAAGGGACAGAGGTGCAGAAAGAAGCAAGAGAAGTACAGAAAGAAGCAACAGAGGTGCAGAAAGACGGAAGAGGCTTATAGAACGAAGCATGAGTGATGCAGAAAGAAACAAGAGAGGTGCAGAAAGAAGCAAGGGAAGTTCATAAAGAGGGAAGAGAGTGCAGAAAGAGGCACAAGCAGTGCATAAGGAAGCAAGAGAGGTGCAGAAAGAAGCAAGAGAAGTGCATAAAGAAGCAACAGAGATGCAGAAAGTGGAAGGAGGGGTGGGGTGGGGTGGGGTGGAGAAAGAGGCAAGAGGGATACTGAAAGAAACAACAGAGGTGCAGAAAGGAATTAAAGAAGTACAAAAAGACATAACAGATGTGCAGAAAGAGGGGTGCAGAAAGAGGAAAGAGGGGTGTGAAAGATGCATGAGAAGTGTAGAAAGAAGTAAGAGAGGTGCAAAACGAAACAAAAGAAGTAAAGAAAGAAGGAACAGAAGTGTACAAAGTAGCAAGAGGGGTGCAGAAAGAGGCACAAGGAGTGCAGAAAGAAGCAAGAAAAGTGCAGAAAGAAATACAAAAGAGTGGCGAGAAAAGGGACAGAGGTAAAGAATGAGACAAGAGGAGAGCAGAAAGAGGGAAGAAGAGGCAGAAAGAGGCACAAGGGTTCCAAAAAGAAGCAACAGAGGTGCAGTGAGAAGAAAGGTAGGGTTCAGAGAGAGGCAAGTGAAATGCAGAAAGAGGGAAAAGGGGTGCAGAAAGAGGCACAAGAGGTACAGAAAGGAGCAAGAGAGTTACAGAAAGAAGCAAGAATAGTGCATAAAGAAGCAACAGAAGTGGAGAAAGGGGAAGTGAGGAAGAGAAAGAGGGATACAGAAAGAAGCAAGAGAGTTGCGGAAAAAACAAAAGTGGTGCAGAGGGAAAGAACAGGGGTGAAGAAAGAGGCGACAGGGGAGCAGAAAGAGGTAAGAAGGATGCAGAAAGAATCACAAGGGTTGTAGAAAGAAGGGACAGAGGTGCAGAAAGAGGGATGAGGGGTGGCAGAAAAAAACAAGAGAGGTGCAGAAAAATGCAGGAGTAGTGCAGAAAGATACAACAGAGGTGCAGAAAGAAAGCAAGGGAAGGTCAGAAAGAGGGAAGAGGGTGCAGAAAGAGGCACACTCAGTACTGAAGGAAGCAAGAGAGGTGCTGAAAGAAGCAAGAGAAGTGCATAAAGAAGCAACAGAGATGCAGAAAGGGGAAGGTGGGTGGGTGGACAAAGAGGCAAGAGGGATACTGAAAGAAAAAACAGGTGCAGAAAGAAATAAAAGAAGTGCAAAACGAAGGAACAGAGGTACAGAAAGTGGGTTGCAGAAAGAGGGAAGAGGGGTGTGAAAAAGGCATAAGAGGTATGGAAAGAAGCAAGAAGGGTGCAGAAAGAAGTAAGAGAGGTTCAGAATGAAGCAATAGAAGTACAGACAGAAGGAGCAGAGGTGTAAAATGTGGCAAGAGGGGTGCTGAAAGAGGCACAAGGAGTGCAGAAGAAGCAAGAAAGGTACAGAAAGAAGCACGGGTGGTGTAGAAAGAAGCAAGAGAGGTACAGAAAGAAGCAAAAGTAGTTCAGAAAGATGCAACAGAGGTACAGAAAGAAGCAAGAGGGGTGCAAAAAGAGGAAAGAGGGGTGCAGAAAGAGGCACACTGGGTACAGTAAAAAGCAAGAGATGTGCAGAAAGAAACAAAAGAAGTGCAGAAAGAAGGAACAGAGGTACCAAAAGTGGCAACATGGTTGAAGAAAGAGGGACGAGTGGTGGAGGAAGAGGCAAATGGGTGCAGAAAGAAGGACGAGAGCTGCAGAATGAAAAAAAGAAGTACAGAAAGAAGCAAAAGAGGTGCAGGAAGAGGCAACAGGGCTACAGAAAGAGGCAAATGGGGTGCAGAAAGAAGTGAGAGGTACATACAGAAACACAAGAAGTACAGAAAGAAGAAACAGAGGTGCAGAAAGAGGCAAGAGGAGTGCAGAAAGTGTGAAGAAGAGTACAGAAAGAGGCACAAGGGGTGCAGAAGTAACCAAGAGAGGTGCAAAAAGAAGCAATAGAAGTGCATAAAGAAGCAACAGAGATGCAGAAAGGGGGAAGTGGGGTGGAGAAATAGGCAAGAGGGATATTGAAAGAAACAAAAAAGGTGCAGAAAGAAACAAAAGAAGTGCAGAAATAAGGAACAGAGGTGCAGAAAGAGGGAAGAGGGGTATGAAAGAGGCACGAGGGGTGCAGAAAGAATCAAGAGGGTTGCATAAATAGCAAGACGGGTACAAAAAGAAACAAAAGCAGTACAGAAAGAAGGAAAAGAGGCAGAAAGAGGAAAGAGGACTACAAGAAGAGTGAAGAGGGGTGGAGAAAGAGGCATGAGGGTTACAGAAAGAGGGAAAAGGGGAGCAGAAAGAAGGAAGAGGGGTGCAGAACGAGGTGCAATGGTTGCAGAAAGAATGGACAGAGGTGCAGAAAGTAGCAAGAGAAGTGCAGAAAGAACCAACAGAGGTACAGAAAGAGGGATGAGGGGTGGAGAAAGAGGCAAGAGAAGTGTAGAAAGAAGCAACAGAAATGCAGAAAGGGGAGAGAGTGGTGGAGAAAGAAGAAAGAGGGGTGCAGAAAGAGGCAAGAGAGGTACAGAAAGAGGCAAGAGGGGTGTATAAAGAAGCAAGTGAGGTGCAGAAAGAGGCAACAGAGGTGCATAAAGAAGTAAAAGAGGTGCAGAAAGTAGAAGAGATGCGGAAAGAGGCAAGATCCCCAAAATTTCATTGCAAAACATAAAACATAATTCCACTACACATAACATACATCTACTCCATTCCATAAACCATAGGTAAAAAACGTTTACATTTACAATGCAAAAGCTGTAACTCTTGCAAATGTGAAACCTATTAAATTACAAATGCTTCTTTAACGGGTAGTCATGTTTGCAGAGTGGTGGCGAAAGAGGGCTAGTCCTTTAACAAGTGCTTAGGAATTCAGCTGCGTAGTACTTACAGGAGGTACCAGGAGGTCTTCTTGGCTACCAAAGTCCCTCAGGAATAAAGTGAGCTTCATCCCCTAACCAGTCCTGTGCCAGGAGGCGTGTTTGCAGAGTGGTGGAGAAAGGGGTGTGTGGCCTCATAAGGCCTCTTAGCAATCCCACTATGTGGGACTTAGTGGAGGTAACAGGAGTGATAGTTGGCCCCCAAGGACAACCTTGGGGGACCACTACCCCTCCTATTACCTCCAGTAAGTTCCACACAGCAGCATTGATATGTTCTCATGGCAGGCCATGCCCCCTTTCCCCACTACTCTGCAAACGCACTCCCTGGCATGCTCTTGGACGGGAATTAAAGTCCACTGCGCTGCTGGGGGTCCTTAGGAGCCAACTCACCTACCTGATACCTCCAATATGCCCCAGATAGTGGGATTTCTGCTAGATGGACACAGGCCACGCCCTTTTTGTCCACCACTCTGCAAAACCGCCTCCTGGCACGCTCTTGGTTGGGGGATAAAGTCCCCTTACCTCCTGAGGGGTCCCTGGGGACCAACTAGTCCACTAGGTAACTGCAGTAAGCCCCAAACAGCTGGATTGCTGAGAGTTGTCTGAGGTCATGCCCCCTTTTTACACCGCTCCGCAAAGGTGCCTCCTAGTGCACTGCTGCTTGGGGGATAAAGTCCTGAGGTCCTCAGGACATAAGAGGACCTTATCACCCCACCAGTAGTGTGCCAAGAGGCACGTTTGCAGAGTGGTGTAAAAAAGGGCGTGGCCGAGGACCACCTCTCAGCAAATCCAGTGTGTGGGGATTACTGGAGGTACCTGGTGGTCTAGTTGGCTCCTAAGGAGCCTTAGGATTGAAGGGGACTTAATCTCCAATTCAGAACATGTCAGGAGGCGCGTTTGCACAGTGGTGCATGGAGGGGGCAGGGCCTTTAGTTTTTTTTATTTGCTCTTTTGGAAGAGGGACTGTGTGGCCCTGGGGACCTCATCCCGCCTGAGCATTTTTTTTTAAACAGTAAGGGGTTGTGCAGCCACCCTCCCATGGGGGATTTTGGCCCCGGGGCATGGCCACATATTTAAGCTATTATTATTTTTTTTTAATGTAAAGAGGGGGGCTGCGTGGCCCCCTCTCCTGAGGCTATTATTGGCCCCAGGGACCCCATGCACCGGGGCTTTGCCTCATTCTTTTTTTAGGGAGCGGAGCCACATGGCCAACTTGCCTCCCTGGGACACTATTAGCCCCTGGGACCCCATCCTCTGGGGCCTGGCCTTGTTTAAAAAAAACTTCTGGCCCCCGGGACGTCATCCACCAGGGCCTGACCCTCAAATTTGGGGAACGTGGGGGGAGCCCCAATGCCCCCACCATCCCAACCAGCTCCCCCCTCCTGCAGAAGCCGGCATCACTTTTGGACAAGGGGAGCTGCTGACAAGCAGCCGTCATTGCCCAAATGCAAATCTGCTTTGCTTCTTTAAAGCGAAAGCAGGTTTCCTGCTCTTGCTCCCAACAAGCAAATTAGTGTTTGCTATGGCAGGGCGGGTCCTGTGCTCACACTGTGCCATAGCAAATGGCAATGTTCCAGGGGTGGGCACCCTTGGACTTTGCAGGAGCCGGCTCTGGGTGTTGATGGTCCCCAGGGCCATATAGGGCTCCAGGAGTGGGGCTGCATGGCCCCTCCTCTTGACTGATTAAATCCCAGGGGGGTTGGTGGTCCCTGGGGTCTGCAACAGTCTCCCAAATTTTAATCAACGGTGCCCGGGGAGGGGAGGTCCCCAGGGCATTGTGGGAGGGTCAAGCCCCCCAAACTTTGTTTTTCAAAGAAGCCCGGGAAGGAGGCAACCCGGGGTTGCTGGGGGGCCATGGACCTCCGTCCAAAAATAATTAAATGCTTCGGGGAGCTGGCGGTCCCTGGGTAGCATGGGTGGGCAGGATTCCCCCCCCACACATTTTTAAAAATGAGCCCCGGGGGGGTGGGTTCCCAGGGGCTGTGGGTCCCCACATATAATTTCCTCATTGCCCCGGGACCTGGCCCACCTGGGGGCTCAAAGTAATGAAGTGCGGAACCCCATGCTTCGTTTTCTTTATTTTTGCAGCCGGATTCACGCACCCAGTGTGAATTTGGCCAAAAACATATAAAAATACAATGCTTTTTTGGCACTGGGGGTCCCTTTGGCACTCCCTGAGCAGGCCTAGTGGGTCAGGGTGTTTCTACTCTGCGACCCTTTCCTATTTTTAATCCATTTATCTACTGTTTTCTTGTGACTCATTTTACCAAGTCACAAGATGGCTGCCAACACTTCCTGGTTTGGAGTGTTGACAGCCCATCAGAATGAAGCTCGTGCTCAGGAGAGTTATCAAGTCTTCCTCGGTCCTCAGATATCAATATTTTTATATTTTACATTTCTCAGGAACTACTGAACAGATTTACACCATTAAAAAAAAGCACCCTTTCTAAACCAAGAGCTACCTTTTTGCCAAATTTGGTGTAATTCCGTTCACTTTTTGAATAGAAAGAAGGTCCTAACTATAACTCCCTACTGGCCAGTAGGTAATATAGATATGGATATAGTTATAGAAAGATAGACATATATACATCACACCCTGAAAGAATCTGGAGAGGAAATAGCAAAAACTCCCATCTTAGGATAAAAAATATCATAAAACATATGCATAGTTGTAGCCGTAGACCAACAGATGAGAACGTACATTAACTTTTCCTGTATCCCCGAATGTGGGGATAACTGAACACAAGTCTTATCACTGAGTGTAGTCCCCCTGACCACGTATGTTTAGTCATGCAGTCTGAAGTTATTAATAAGTGACAAAAAATAACATAAGTAACTCTGCACTTTCAGAAATGGGAACCAGGGTATGGACTGAAAGTCGGTGGGGAAAGAAAGGGAAAAAGGGAGGACGGGAGAGGCAGGGAACTCCAGACAAGCAGAATTGAATGGGAAAAGGAGCTGCAGGAAGCATAATGAGATGACCCTGGAAATAAGCATGTGAAGTTTGGTCAGGACTTCAATAAACTGAATAGATATGGAGAGCCTATCTTTGTATGGCAATGGCAGGATGGGAGCCACAAACAAACTGGAATTGTCAATGTGGGGGTAGAGCAAGGGAGGTTCAGGACACCCTAAGTATAAGGGAAATGCCTGGCTGAATCCGCAGAGGCAGAGGGCGACATAAAAGACGGCTTGAGAAACTATATGTTAGACAATGACTCAAAGGAGTAAAACACAAAGTGGGAACTGCAGCACAAGGGAACCGTCCAAGTCGAAGGCTATTAGGTTTGAGATGGGCACTCACACAAGGAGTGGAAACAGATATCTATATGGACACACACACATACACACACACACACACACACACACACATACACATGCACACACACACATCCACATAAAGTCCAGAGAAGACTAGGAAGTTCAGGGAAGACCAAACTTTTCATGGCTTTTACTCATAAATACCCCTGAAGTAAGTGGCCCATCAAGTGCTCTTGGGTCAAATGCCAATAGCATTGGCAAGGGTTGTCGTGGGCTTCAAGGGAGATCTATTTTGGTCCCTGATGTTATCATGGGTGATTTCCATGTCAGTCTTTATCTCCCTCTCTCATTCAGTTAGATTCCTATAAGACTTATCCTGTCCAGCCACCAGCCTTGCTAAGTAGGTAGTGGGTCCTTACTCTGGGGAGAGACCATAACATCTAAATATGATAATAAAATAGTGTCCACTGTGGAGCCTTCCGGTCTTCCAAAAAATGGAGGTCAGGAGGTTTATTAAAGTCCCTCGACTGTCCATTGTTTATTATCCCCATCCGAGAAGGCTCTAGCAGACCAGATTTGAAGTAATATTTCCGCAATTGAGTTCTTACTGATAAAAAGTCTTTTTGCTTTGCATTAGTCTCCCTGGAGAATTCTGTGCTGATTTGAATTTTATAACCATCTATGTCAAACAGGCTATATTTATGTGCGCTGCAAAGATCTCCCAAGTCTTTTCATGGCGTAAGAGGCAGCCTCTTATTTGTCAAGCCCTGTCCCTGGCATGAGGTGCTTTGCCTGGGATTCAATGCACCTGTTGAAGATCCAAGGGGATGTTGAAAGAGAGGCCTGAAGGTCAGAATATAACTTTCATGAGGTAGCCCATCATGTATTCTTTTTCCAGGTTCTCAGTAAAACTGTAAAAGCGCACAAATCCCTATGGGGCCCTGTCATACAAATTCACTGCCTTATGTTGGAATTACCAGCTATCGGAGTACTAGGCTACCAATTGACCAATTTATTTTAAGGCTCTTTTGTCTAAGCCTGCCACTTTTTCCGGAAAAAAAATCAATCACTTAGTGCATGGACTTAATTTTTGTAGTAAGATCAGGGATTTTAGAGTTCATTGTCCTGGGGTTTCTCATTTTAATTTTGTCCCTCTCAAAATCACCTCAAATATTGGTTTCTATGATTGCGTTGCACCCAATGGCTGCTTGCCACCTACATAACATCCATAATTATAGTTGCCTAGAAGCCTTGTCAGAGGCCATACTTTCTATGAAGCATATCAAGGTAGAGCACTTTTTAAATATATTAAAGCATGACATATCACCTGAAAGTGACACAAATGTCAAGAGCTTTACACTAATTTTGCAAAGCAAAAAACTACTCAAAGTGCACAAAGAATATGAAGATTGTTAGGTGACCAGCAACTTCACAAATCTGAAAAGAATCCAGAATATCCCTCTAAGAAGTAAGGAAATAAATGCAATTCATCCTCAGTCTAAATTTTTACACCATTCTGTAAAGGATGACAAAATGAGGTGCACCATTCAAGAATAGAGAAACGTTCTTAATACCCCAATGTGGAGTGAGGTGTTTCACCATCAATTACTTACCTCAGTGTGGGTGGTGTGATCCTCCCTCTCCAACACAGATATAACATGATGTCCAACCAATAGATCCTACTGTTGTCCACATGATGCCCAAAGTAGACTAACACACTTGGCACTTGGTAACCTTGACGGTCACATTTGCTCCCTGTATACTGACTACCCCTTTTCTAGCTGCCTCAGGTGGTCCTCCCACAAACTGGTTAAGATGGGAGTGTCATCAAGTTAGGCCACAAAGAACTCCAAATATGAGAGGACAAGGTTCATGAGGCATTGAAAAGTCCAAGGGACATTCCTGAGTCCTAAAATTTCATGAGAAACTAGTATAACCCTTCTGGTATGGAGAATGGTATAGAGAATGCAGTTTTTACCATGGCACTTTGCACTAATGTGATCTGCCAATAGCCAGTGGTCAGATAAATGGGTACTTAAGAAGAAAGCAGCAGTCAAAAGGTTATCGAGCTCAGTTGCTCTAAAAGAAGAGTGTATATGTGTCTTGGTCACCTCCTTTAGGGCTCAGCAGTCCACACAAAATAATAAATGTATGGATATTTGCTCAGGCGTCAATATCACTGAACTGGCCCAAGGACAGCAGGATGATCAATCACCCCTAAATCCAAATTTGCTAAATGTCTTGATGCACACCTGGACTTGGTGTGACATCATTTAAACCTTGTTCTTTACTGGCAAGCTATCACCTGTATTTATGTCATGCAAACAGTGTGAATCCTGGAGTTAGCAAAACGTGATGAGGGAATCATCCCATTACCTCTCTATAGTTTCTGTACTCTTCAGCTGCAAGTTGTACCCCTTCCACAGAACCATCAATATCAGCACTGTGCAATAGGTCAAGAAGTTGTTCACTATCTTCCTTCATATTTCCTGTCACTCTCAGAATGTTCAGTGAAAACACTCTTGCGGTATGTCTTAGGCCGGTTCACATTGAACACTGTTTGGCTCCCATGTGCCACCTGTGTTCAGAGAGTAGTTCATTTCAGAAACCTTCTGCATTACCTTGCATGGTACACACCATTCAGAATCCAAAGCTCCTGGGCAAATTATCCAAAAAACACTGACCCTTTTGGTACCCAATCAGCATTGCTTTCTGATCATGCTATACCTTCATCATCTATTGTCTTGCTGAAGTTTAGCCTTCGTCTTACTTATGTATTGTGCCATAAACTTACTAAGGCCAATCAAATAATCCACCACAGCCTTTTGAGGTGACTCTGAAGTTTCCTTCCACTGCTCTCTGACTAAGGTCAGTGGATCAAATACTTGGTGCCTGCTGGAAAATGGCCCTCCTTGAGGGGATCAACTCAAACATTTTGTCTTCCACCTTCTCTTTTTCTGACCTTATTTTTGTTGCCATAGGGATTTGAAAACCTTACCACTGCTGTCCAGTGCTAAAGGGAATGTGCTTCTTCCCCGAACATGGTAATTCACAATTGGGATATTTAATTTATCTGTAAGCCCGTAATAGATTATACTACCTGTGTCCAGGACCTGTAAATTAAATGCCACTTTTAGACCTGCAGCACTGAGTGTGCAACCAACAAAGGCAGCCCTTTAAATGTGTCTCAGGCCTGCCACTGCAGAGCCTGTGTGTGTGCAGTTTTACTGCCATTTCGACTTGCGATTCAAAGACATTTGCCAAGCCTTAAACTCCTCTTTTATTACTCAAACATCACACATAAGGTAGGCCCTTAGTAGCCCATTGGGCAGAGTGCTGTGTATGTAAAGGGTAGGACATGTACATTTAAGTTTTGCATGTGCTGGTAGTGAAAAACACCTATACTCACTTTTCATTACTGTGAGGTCTGCTCCTCTCATAGGTTAACATTAGGAAATCCTTATTACACTTTTAAGCTGTAATTCAAGATTAGAAAGGAGTAACTCTGTATGTTTTATATCTTTGGAGTTGTAATGTCAAATTCCCTTTGGATTTGACATTATACTTTTATAAATGCCACTGTTATTAAGTTGGCATTTCTCTGCTCCTAAAGCTCTCTGCCCTGCAGCCTGTCTCCAATATACGTCTATGGTGGGTGACATCTTGACTTTGTGCATTCCTTCTAGACAGCCACATACAAAGGAAGGTTAGATGTGTCTGAGTACCCATCTGCATCCTGATGGCTCGTCCTGGGCAGGATGGGAGGGAGGAGCCGACACACCTTGATAGGCAGTGTCCTGTCCCCACACAAAGGGCTGATTATCCCCTGTAATGACTCTGGAGCCAGGGCTAGCAGTTCAAAGACCCTTCTTTAAAGTCACCTCCAGTTACAAGGCACAACTGGGTATAAGCACTCGGTCTTTGACCCCACCATATCCAACACTTCTAGACCTGTAAAGATCATCTGTCAGAAAAACCAATGTGCTGCTACAGGGACTGTCACTCTGCTGGACTGCTGCTCTGGAAGAACTGCTTTTCTGCTGTGCTGCCCTGATGCTCTCTGACCCTGCTGAGGGAGAGACTTGAATCAAGAGTGATCTCCAAGGCTTGTTGGCTTGCCTCCTGTTGCTTGAGACTCAATGTATCATCACCTGCTCCTGTGAATGGTTGATTGGATTGTTGTTCTGGTCTTGTTTTATTTATAAAATTCGTATCTATTTTTCCTACCTGGTGTTTTGTGGTGTTTTCATTGTGTTACTGCGTGTTATGTTGCACAAATACTTTATTTACAAACAACAGAAGAGTGCCCACTTAAGGGTACAGATGTCCAGCACAGAGACAAGGAAAGTCAAATCAACCTGAATAGGAGTTTCCCAGGGATTCTTTTTAAGCCCTCACTCACCACCCTGGGTGGTGACATGCTTCATCATTGGGCCCACCAGGAGAAACCGAGTGCCTCCCTGGTGTGCTGCGACGCCAGGTTACTGCGGAGCGGGGTTTTTTTGTGACAAAATGTGCAAAAAAGTGAGTTTAAAAAATACCAGCAGCTTTTACCAAACAAAAAACTTTATTCCGTGGTTAGCTGGGTATTGGTTAAAAATATGTGTAGGGAAATATACCAACTAATGTGTTGGGTGTTTTCCCCTTTTAAGTTACAACGGGGTCAACATGTTTCTGCCCTTTAAGTGTACGTATGTTACTGGGCATTCGTCAGGACCATGTAATTGTGTACCTCGGTGGTATAGGCGCGCTAAGGCCTACCCTAGCCAGAGGACGTGAAAGTTAAAAAACAGAATTATGTGTCAGAAAAGGGTGCAAAAAGAACAAACCAAAAAAGGGGCTCGAACTAAATTAAGCAAACCTGTGGTCTGAAAAAGATTGACAAACACACATGAAAAGACAAAACAACAAGGTTATTGAGTGGACTGGAGCGTCTTTCTGCTAAATTTTCGAAGAGAATGTTGGTGGTATTTCTCTCCGAGGTTACTTGCTCGATTATTGTCCATCTTAGATCATTGGGCGTATGGTGTTGTTGGAGGAAGTGTTCACTCATTTTGGTTGCAGACTTATGACACCTGATATTGCTGCGGTGCTCGCAGATTCTTTGTCTGATTTTGCGTGTTGTCATCCCGATATACCTTTTGTGACACGGACACGTTATCATATAGACGACGTTAGTCGAATTGCAATTAGTGTGGTTCTTCTGTGTCCATGTTCTCCCCGGTTCGAGTGACAGTTCCTTAGTATGCATTGTAAGGTGGCATACACTGCAGTTGGCACAAGGAAAGTGCCCTGTCACTGGTGGCAGGCCCCATGCTTCAGTGATGGACCTTATAGTACCGGAGGTGGAAGTGTCGACCTTCGGGCGTGTATGAACCAAAGAGTCTTTTAGGCTAGTGCCTTTTTTGAAAGAAAAAAGAGGTTTTTCCCAATTTCTTTTGTTGCTGTTTAGGATTCTCCAATGTTTGTTGACCGATTTTTTCATAGCATCCGAGATAGAGCTATAAGTGGTTACGCAAGTCAGCGGTATTTCAGTTGGAGCTCTGATGCTATCTTCCAGTAAGGCCTCTCGTGGTTGATTCCTGGCACGTTTGTTCCCCTTTTCCAGGATCTTTTTAGGATAGCCACGTGTTTGTAGTCTTTTTGTCAGTTCAGAGGCCTGGGATTTGTAGTCCTTGATGTCTGTACAATTTCTCCGTATTCGGAGATATTGGCCATATGGCAAATTTTCTCTCAACGGTCTTGGGTGAAAACTAGAGAAGTCTAAAAGGTTGTTTTTTGCCGTTGGTTTATAGTGGGTAGTTGTTTTCAAAGTTGGTCCCACTTACAGAAATGTTGACATCAAGGAATACGACTGTCTCCTTACTGAAATGGTTGGTAAACTTGAGGTAAGGATCTCGGGTGTTTATCCAAGTCAGGAATGTTTTTAGGATGTCTTCATCACCTTTCCAGATTAACAGTATATCATCAATATACCTTTTCCATAAGGTAATTGATGAAAGGAAAGGGTTGTCAGCGGGCAGGATGTGTTTTACCTCAAAATCATAGACATACAATCCAGCTATGCTCGGAGCAAAAGTACTGCACATTGATGTTCCAGTACTTTGTAGCTAAAGCTCACCTTGGTATTCGAAATAATTTTCTTTAAGGGCCATTGTGGCACACTGGACTATAAATTCCTTTGGGGTTACATAGTTCCATTCGAAGGAGTCTAAGGCTCTTTCCATGACCCTGAGGGTGTCATCTTGAGGAATGCTCGTATATAGACTCTCTATATCGAGTGTGACAAGGATGATAGAGTTCTCTGAAAAGGTCACTTGGCCTAGGAGTTGTAGGAGGTTTTTGGTATCTTTTAGGTATGTTTGGGTGTTTTGTACCAATGGTTTGAGATAAAAATCACAGAAAGTTGAAAGGGGTTCAAGAACCGAGCCGATGCCGGAGACGATTGGTCGTCCAGGTGGTGGGTTAGTGTTCTTATGGGTTTTTGGTAAGGTATAGAAATACGGGACGACACTCCCACTTCCAATGAGGAATGCCGCTTCATGTTTCGAAATCTGGTCATTTTCCTCTGCTTCTTTTACGAGGTTGTGGATGCGTTCTTTCAACTCTGGTGTAGGGTCTACAGTTAGCCGTCTATAGTTGACTCTGTTATCCAAAAGAGTGCGACATGCTTTGTCGTAGTCAGGAGTGTTTTGTATCACTATCCCTCCTCCTTTGTCCGCCGGTTTGATTGTTATGCTCTTGTCGTTTTTCAATTTGTCTAATGCCTGGAATTCTGCTGCTGAGAAATTTTTAAACGTAGTTGGTAATGGTAGCGATTCCATGTCATTATAGACCGCCTGTTCAAAAGCTATTATCTCTGCTGGAATACTGTGGGGCGGTGGAACAAAAGTCGACTTTAACCTGAAGTTAGTGTCAAAAGCAGGGGGTTCAGTTTCAGCTTCTGTCCTGGCTTCGAAGAAAGCTTTCAACTTGAGTTTACGGAAAAATTTGGCTAACTCACAATGGAGTTTAAACTTATCCGGTCTGGCGGTAGGGACAAAGCCCAATCCTCGCTCTAGGACTCTCTCTTCCACTTGGCTAAGAGATTTGTTGGATAGGTTGGTGATTAGACTCCTTGACCACTGGTGCTCGGTGTCACTGTTTTGCTCCGGGTATGGTCGCCCACTCGGTCCTCTGTTTGCCAGGTTACTCGTTGGTTCTGGTTGTTGTGGTTGTTGCCTCTTCTCCTTCCCCTTCCCCTCCCGCCTCTCTCTAAAAAAGGCATCTGGTGTTGGTGGTGTTGGGGGTAATGGGGCTGCATGTAGGGATTCCATCCCATTAGGGGAAATGGAGCATGCTGAGGGAACATGAAGGGAGGTGGACCATTTTCTGGCGGTCCAAACTGTGCCCAACCAGGAGGTTGGTTATGAAAGTTCGCCCTGCCTCTTCCACCTCTGCGTCCTCTCTGTTTGTGAGAGTGGTTGCTCGAGTTGCTACTATTGGAAGAGTCGCTGTCAGTGTCGTTTGACTTGTTGGAGTCCCTCCGAGGTGGGACGTAGTCAGGTTCGGAGTAGGGGTAAACTGTCTTGAATTCAATTTTTTTTTAGATCTTTCTGGAATTTTGTTATTTTGGACTGCATAAGAGATTCCTTGTAATCCGTCATCTCTTTATTGATTTCCTCCAGCTTCTTTTTATAACCAGTAATTGTGGCTTTAAAATGTGATTCTGTTTGCTGGATTTCAACCATAAGTGCTTCAGATAAACGGAGAGCTGTTTTTATAATGAGCACCAGCCAGTCACGGGTGCAATGCCAGGCAATCATTGCCCATTCTTTCCGGAATGTGGCGTCGTTGAGGAATATTCGTGGGGCATTGGTTACTATTAGTCCCTTTGGTGCAGTGTTGGATGTCAGATAGTGTTTTAAGATGGTGCCATGAAGGATAGGGAACAAACGTGCCAGGAATCAACCACGAGAGGCCTTACTGGAAGATAGCATCAGAGCTCCAACTGAAATACCGCTGACTTGCGTAACCACTTACAGCTCTATCTCGGATGCTATGAAAAAATCGGTCAACAAACATTGGAGAATCCTAAACAGCAACAAAAGAAATTGGCAAAAACCTCTTTTTTCTTTCAAAAAAGGCACTAGCCTAAAAGACTCTTTGGTTCATACACGCCCGAAGGTCGACACTTCCACCTCCGGTACTATAAGGTCCATCACTGAAGCATGGGGCCTGCCACCAGTGACAGGGCACTTTCCTTGTGCCAACTGCAGTGTATGCCACCTTACAATGCATACTAAGGAACTGTCACTCGAACCGGGGAGAACATGGACACAGAACAACCACACTAATTGCAATTCGACTAAAGTCGTCTATATGATAACGTGTCTGTGTCACAAAAGGTATATCGGGATGACAACACGCAAAATCAGACAAAGAATCTGCGAGCACCGCAGCAATATCAGGTGTCATAAGTCTGCAACCAAAATGAGTGAACACTTCCTCCAACAACACCATACGCCCAATGATCTAAGATGGACAATAATCGAGCAAGTAACCTCGGAGAGAAATACCACCAACATTCTCTTCGAAAAAGAGCAACGTTGGGTCTATAGGTTAGGCACCCACATTAATGGGTTAAATGACCAGATCCCATGGTCGTCTGTTCTCAAACGATAGCCTGTCTCGATCCTTTGTTCTATCCTTTTGTGATCTCCACAATCAACCTCATTTAGAGTTCTGACCCCCCTGCTCTCAATGAGTTTCTCCCTCTCTGTGTGTTTATAGTCTTAACACAATAATGGTCTACGACGAACAGGCTCTCTGTCACTGTAAGACATTAACTAATCACTCACCATGACAACGCGAATGTTTGTGTGGTTCACTAGCCTTGGTTTGACGTTTTTCCCTACCGGGCTACTGACACGCACACGTCAATCCTTCACCATAAGAATGCGAGGGCTTGTATTCCAAGCCACGTTTTTGTCCGTGACTGCGATTGGGCACACCCCTAACCCCAGACACGCCTACCTCCCCGGGAAGCGACGCCCATCTCCGCGCGCTTTACCTGGGAGAGAGTATATCTATGCCATTCGTTATCCGGACATCCATCCACGGGGTCCGGTTCGAGGAGAGCGCTAGGTGCCTAGCGGGTGTTTGGCGTTGCGGGCGTAAGGATCTCTGCTTATACCATCGGGCCCTGCCTTACACCAAGCTAAGTAATCCCAATATCACTCTCATCGCTAAAGTAAGGTTGTGTCCCTTTACTCATTCTCTTAGGGTGTGCCACTGTCGCCACCACCCCCCTCCCGAGACCCATGAGGTGTGGATCTTTTAACACACAAGTGAGAAATTTGCCATTTTTATTCTTTTATTCCTTTTAAGTAAATTGTATATACTGGTTGAACCGCTATGGTCCAACATAGTCACTAGTCCCACTTTTGGGCGCATTGATCGCACTAGTACGAATGGTACGTTGTCTGCATTGCGATCGTCCTTTTTGCTTATAAGCTGGATGCCCTGTGATAGCCTGGCCTTCACTGCTTCAGGCTTAAAATACCTATAAATCTCACCCGGGGCACGTTTTTCCACCTTAGCCCAAGCACAGAACTCCGTATTCAGTATTAGCAGAAAGACGCTCCAGTCCACTCAATAACCTTGTTGTTTTGTCTTTTCATGTGTGTTTGTCAATCTTTTTCAGACCACAGGTTCGCTTAATTTAGTTCGAACCCCTTTTTTGGTTTGTTCTTTTTGCACCCTTTTCTGACACATAATTCTGTTTTTTAACTTTCACGTCCTCTGGCTAGGGTAGGCCTTAGCGCGCCTATACCACCGAGGTACACAATTACATGGTCCTGACGAATGCCCAGTAACATACGTACACTTAAAGGGCAGAAACATGTTGACCCCGTTGTAACTTAAAAGGGGAAAACACCCAACACATTAGTTGGTATATTTCCCTATACATATTTTTAACCAATACCCAGCTAACCACGGAATAAAGTTTTTTGTTTGGTAAAAGCTGCTGGTATTTTTTAAACTCACTTTTTTGCACATTTTGTCACAAAAAAACCCCGCTCCGCAGTAACCTGGCGTCGCAGCACACCAGGGAGGCACTCGGTTTCTCCTGGTGGGCCCAATGATGAAGCATGTCACCACCCAGGGTGGTGAGTGAGGGCTTAAAAAGAATCCCTGGGAAACTCCTATTCAGGTTGATTTGACTTTCCTTGTCTCTGTGCTGGACATCTGTACCCTTAAGTGGGCACTCTTCTGTTGTTTGTAACTACTTCCTGGGGGACCGAGAGTGCCCCTTCCCTCTCTCTCTCGTTGTTGTTATTGCACAAATACTTTACACATTGCCTCCTACCTTAGGCTTGACTTCTCAGTGCTAAGCTTCCAGATTATGAGCACAGGATAATGTATAGTGAATGCAGACTTACCCTGACTAGGATTGTGGTTCCTATTTGGACAACTAGAGACCCAATTTCTAACAGTGGCCCAACAGACGTTCTAAAAGACTGGACCCAACTGCCTTCTATCGAATTTCTCTGCAGGCGCACAAGAGACATGGCAGGAGATAACCTCATTTTCCCATGAAGTCCTCTGGAAGAGTTTCCATCATGCTCTTAAGGGTCTTATTAAACCTTTCTACCTACCATTGGCAGGTGTTATGTCATGGAGAAGTGGTAGGTTCTACTAGCTTGCTCCCACATTTTTACCAGGAAAGAGGAGATGCAGGGGGATATGTACAACAGAAGTGGTGGAGTGAAGAGTTAGCTGTCATGGTTTGACGCCTCACTCTGCTGCTTCTGAAACACAAGGCTGCACCATATTTACAACAATATGGTGCAGCCTTGCATTTCCCCCTGCGCTGGTGCTACACTTAGCAGTGTAGCCCCAAAGCATGGACCCTTGCACCATAGTGCAAGGGTGTCTGCATCTAGGGAGATCCCCTTTCCTGTACATAAACACTCTTGAAATTCCATTTTGTCACATCTATGTGTGCTGCTTAATGCAGCATACTTAAAAGTCACAAAATGTCATTTTTTCTAAAGATTGTTTATGTGCAGGAAGGGGTACCTTCCTGTACATGAACAATAAAAGGCGTTGTGCTTTTTCCATGTGTGGTGCACAAGGCAGCACACATGGAAAAAGTAAAAACGAAAAGAAATATGGCATTTATCTTTCTTTCGCCAATTTAAGACCAGGTTTTCCCTGGTCATAATTTTGGTACCACCTCCTATTTACACTGCTCTTGTAAATAGGAGGCAGGGCCAAAATCAATGGGTGTTGCGGTGGAACACCCACCGCAACACCCACAGCCCACCCCTTTCATGCTAAGCATAGCGTGAAATTGGGCCTTATTTGCAAGGCCCCCTTAAGCTACGTTAAAGTGCCTAAATGCTGCTTTGTATATAAGGCGAAGCCCCTATCGCCACGGAAACATCACAAGAAGTGATATTGTTGTGGTGATATGGGCCTGTACATATGCCCCACAATTTGTTCGCTGGTCGCAAATCAATGTCTTAGGAAATCCGACTGTTGAAAAGATTCCTACCAGTGCCTCAGCTACTATCCAATTGCCTTTGAATACCGAGTGGGAGGATCAACCACAAGTAAGGTATACTTGTTGACTGATGATCAAGGGGTGTCAAGCAGACCAGCAATGTCAAAGCCCACCAGCTTGGATGGAACAGCTCCTGGTGTCAGTGGGACTATTGATGCATTGATCTTATGTCCTAACTCATTTCTCAAATGGCAAGTAAGATAGATTGTAGAGATCCTCTCTGTGTTTGAGTGTATCCTTTACCATTAGAGCAAATAATTCAACCTTTTTTTATGCCCATGTGTCCTTCCAAGGACATCTTTTGGGTCAGGGACAACAGGAAATTGCTGTACACTAGGTGAATTGTGGGTCAATTTCAAGCACCAGGCTCAATATTCAAAGGCTTAGCATTTAGTGTTTCATCATACCAGTCCACATAATACCTTTCAATCATTCCCATGCTGAGGTTTCACTTGGTTTCCTTTCAAAGTTCCACAAGTGTATGACTCTCAAAATGTGTATCTTTATATATGATTTTCACATTCAAAAGGAAAGCTGAGTTTCCTCAAAAAGACATGTTGGTTGTAGCACAACCAAATATGCAGAGGACATTCGATGGAATAGTGGGCCTCAATATGATGGCGGTCAGACTTTTGTCCGACTGCCATCCTTTTGGAAATGGGACCGCCTGACTGGCATCCCCTATAGGGATTAGGATGCAACAGCCTTCAAAGCTGTCACAATGTGTATGTTTTGTATTGTGGCGTGTGTTGTGGGCTGTAAGCACATGGCGCAGTACAAAAAGTACACATTTTGCATATCCCTGCACTATGTGGCAGGCACCATGCAGTGCCTGCCACATGGTGCAGAGATATGTAGGGGTGCACCATAGGTGCCCCCGAACACAAGGCTGAAAGCAAAGGAGAAGGGGGTCCTGCTAGGGGCCCCCAAAGTCCCTTTCTGCCTGACTTTTCATGGGGGTTAACTGCCATGAATCAGCCAGTAGAAAAGGGACACTGTAAACCCTATGGCGGTGCCTGAGCAGGCACCGCCACTTTTGAAGGGATTCAAGTCCCTCTGATAAACCGACGGGCTGCTTGAGCCTGTCTGATGCATGACAGTCAGTCTCTCCGACCGTCAACCGTCCGCCCGTCATTACAATGTGGTGGTCCGACCTCCACGGTCCATTGGCGGTGAGACCGCCATTGACAGGCTAACAGTGGCGGTCCCACCACCATCATTATCAGGCCCATGGTGACCAGTTATCTTAAAAATACTTTGAAAAGAAAGTATTAAATAATGAATTTGACTGTAAACAAAATCTATTACATTTTATACCATGGGTAATACAGGAGATACAGAAGATTGGTATACTAGCTTACCCATCGCGCGTTGCTGCGATCTCAGAAGAAAGGAAATTTAATGAAACTTGTTATGATAACATTCAATTTACATTGTGTCATTTTTCCTGAAACGTATTCATTTGAATATGGAAAACAAAACATCAATGGCATTCTTTAGAGGCAAATTGGCCGCGGCTAGTCTGTAGCGGTCAGACGCATCTATTCTGGCTTCCCTGTAGATGGACCTGGCTCAAGCCCTGTAGTGGTGCCTAAGATGATTTTCACTCTGGTGGCAGTGTGAAGCATGGAAACTACCCTCTGGAAGTCTATGAACATATCGAATCTACAAAGACTTTTAAAGAAGTTCAGTGACCGCGCATATTCTAGTCTGAACGGGTTTGTGGCTTTGATGGTCAAGGGATCATTGGCCATGTCGCTTCAGTCTTCAAAGCCCTCCAAGGAGATGAAAGACCTGAGGAAGACCCCCATAGAGGGAAGGAAGACCTGAAGGGCACTGGTGTAAATGTCAGACAGCGCACGGGTGGCATGGCGGTCAGTGCAGCACGAAGAATCCAGCTAAAGAAAGGCGGCGAGCAGAAGGGCAAGAATCCCGAAGCTCCGAACCCAGCTTCAGCAGGAAACCACAGTGAGACTCACTTCGATCCCGGACAGAAGGGCCTGGGGGCTAGACCTAAAAATAAGGACACTCTAAGGTAGCCTACCTTGGCGGAAGTCTTTGCAGCGAGACCGGCAGCAAGCCAGCCGACAGGAGAGTCTACAGCCATCAGTATTCAAGGAACAACAGCTGGCGGTCGCAAAGAGAGCAGCAGTGTCCACGTGAACGCAGAAGCCGTGGTTGCCAGGCAACGTCAAGAGATGGAGCAGGCGGTGATGGTTGAGAAGTTGCAGCAGAGCGCGGTCATAGAGGCACAGGCAAACGCGCACGGAAGCGGGCAGCAGCAGCTTGGAACAGAGGGAGCCCCCAGCGTGCTCGAAAATACACAGGTGACCTCGTGGGAACATTTACTCAAGAGTCTCGGCAAAATCAGTCTGGTTCTAAAGAGGGACAGGGTAACTGTGAGGCGGGGAGGCAGCTGACCGGTGTGGGCTTATTGCATGCGGTGCACAAAGACACTAACTCAAAATGTTGTGCATCTGACTCTGGTGGAGAGGGGGCTCAGGCGAGGACAGAAGGAGGATCACTGAAGGCAGACAAGTTTTACTCAGTGAATGAGGATTCCGAATCTCTCCCCTCAACCGAAGTAGACACAGGCAGTGACACAGACTCTGCCAGCAGCTTTTCTGCCCAGAAATCAACACAAAAAAGGCTCAGGTCCAGGAGGAGAGGCAACTCATCGGCGAGCCCCTCTGACCCTTCTAAAAAATGTACCTGGGATTATTCAGCAACTTTGCTGGTGTATCAGGAGCAGGGCAGCCACATGCAGAGGCTGATGGACAGAGTTACAATCCCCCGCAACCTGCTACACTAGATCTCCGGTTTGGTATGTTGAAGCAGATGCAGAGCAAAGCAAGAACAGAGAGCCGTAGAGCTAGGCAAGGGACAAAAAAATACAGAGCTCTCTGCGAAAGATGAACAAACTATACGAAGAAGTAGCAGTAAGAGTAACGCAGGTAGAAGAAAGAACAGGTCGTTTGGAGGACGATTTTAACTGCTTTCAGTCTTTCAAGCAAGAACAGCAGAAGATGGCGACGGACATACAGTGGAAGCGGGAAGATTATGAAAATCGCCAGCGAAGGAACAATATAAGACTGCTGGGAGTGGAGGAAGGGCTGGAGGGGCAAGATACGAGATGTTTTGTGGTAGGCCTGTTGAAGGGAGCTTTCCCGGAGTTAACTAGTTGGCAGTGGGAGACCGAAACTTCAGAGAGCACACAGATTCCCTCTGGTTAGAAAGACACAAGGGGCCATCTTAATATATGTTGGCAATTACTTACTCAGGCAGGAAATCCTGGATAATGCGAAACCTGAGGCCAAGAGGGCAGTCAACAATATCAAGTTTTTTGCAAAGACCTGACTTCTGTCATGTTACCGAAGAGATGAGATGGAGGTTGAGGCAGCTCATAGCCCCCCTTCAGGCCCTAGGTTCAGAGGCTTTCTTACTGTATCCTGCCAAGCTAAAACTACTGACTAGAGGGCAAACAAGAATGTTTTTTTCGGATATAAAAGCACAGGAGAATGTGGATGAGCTGGGCAGTGAACTAGGGTGCTAACATGCAGGGAAGAAAAGGTTTCCTTAAGGGTGAAGTAATCTAATAAAAAATATATATATATATTTATATATATAAAAAAGGGAAAGCAGGGGATGGGAACGTTGGGGCTTAGGCAAATATCAATAACAGAGATAATAGAGGGGAGGTGGGCCAGGGTGATGGGGAAGTTGCAGGCTGAAGCGGACACACATAGGTCATGACTGACCTATTTGCCGGTAAGGTGGGGGGGGTTGTGGGGGGGAAGAGGGAGCAAGGGGGGAGGGGGAATGGGGGGGCACATACAGCACATACAACACAGCACTTTTCTTCTTTTTTGAGTAGCAGAGTTAGACAGGTATTTAGATGAACCTTTTTATGTATTCTAGATGATTTGCAGAATAGCCTCAATTAATGTCTGTGGCTTGAATGAACCTCAGAAAAGGATTCGGGTGGCCGCATTGCTTAAAACAATGAGGTTAGATATGGTATGCTTGCAGGAAACGCATATCGAGGGAGGGAGGATATTTTCCCTAGACCAGCTGGGTTTCAATCTGCTGGCATGCACAAGGCAGGGATCTAAGGCAAGGGGTGTGGCGATATTGGCCAAAGGGAGGGATAGTGTAGTGATTAGGAAACAGGAAGACCAGAGGGGTAGGTGGGTGATAATTGAAATAATGCATAAGGGGGTGAAGTTTACAATTGTCTTGGTATATGGCTCTACGGAGGATGACCCTGAGATGTTTGAATACCTTGATACAGAGCTGGTGCACTGGCCAGAACCAATAGTAGGGATTTTAACATTAGCATGCCCTCTGGTAGTGGAGTGCATGCAGGTCAGGGATATACTGGCAGGAAAAAAAGAGTATCTCGAGCAGTCACAGCCATGGCACAAAATAACTTACTCTGTGATGTGTGTGCAGGACTTCACCCGCAGGTAGATGGTACCACATTTTACTCCGCCCCTCACAGAATTTTGGCAAGACTAGATTACTTTTTAATTTCCAATTCCTTGGTGGCAAGATCTAGAATTCAAAAATATCCAAGGATCGTATCAGATCACAACCCTCTGGTCCTGGCGGTTAACCTGGAGGGGGTGACAGTCAGTGATAATGGCTGGACATTTAAAAGAGCTCTCCTGAAGGACTCAGAATATGTCATGCATATGAATAAGTGGATACAGGAGTTCTGGGAGTTTAATAGGGAGAGTGCGTCAGCGGGGGTTGTGTGGGATACATTTAAGGCAGGATCTGGGGGGAGACGATGAGTTATACTTTGTCTAAACAGAAGCGGGAAAGAGTCAGGGTGGAGCAGCTGGTAAGGACAATTGGACAGGCAGAGGAAGAACTGTGTCCTGTCGCCATTTTGTGTTGCCCTCACTCAGACAGCACGGCGAACGATGTGCTTTTGCTTTTCCCAGCTGCTACGTGTCCTTTCAGTTACAAAGTAACTTCATTGTCCTTGTTCATGAAACCCGATGTCAGGGTTTGGCTGAGTTTGCTAATTCATGTCTGGTTCGATTGATCCCTGTCTCGGCCAACTATTTGCCCTCTCCTATTCTTCCCTTATACTATCTCATCTGACTGGCCTTCGCTATTCTCTCCTTGTATGCTCCTATTACACAACTATCCTTTGAGACACATAAGCATGTCCTGCCACCTGCGAGAGGGTATTGTGAACACCATCACTGATTAATTTGTTGGGAGGGGCAGCACACGGGACCCGAGAAAGGGGTGTATTTTTGGATACCTGATAACTTGTTTTCCAACTTTTCTCATTGGTTCGTTTTGTATGTGTAAGCAATGGGATATTGTAAATGTGTTTGCTATAAAAGATTGTACGCCACGGATTGAAGTGGCAGTCTCCTCAGAATCCACTTCGAGTGTAACTTCTAGGATAACTGTGCTTAGCTGCAGCTAATAAACCTGGCTTCCATGCTCAACGGAGTGTCTCGTGTCTCTATTAGTACCAGGCAGGTGAATCCGGGGATTTAGGCGTGCCCTGCACCGCCCGGCCCATAAGGCCCGGTTCTCCAACATGATGCACTGCATTGTTTGTCTAATGCATAATCCAGGAAAGGGAACCCCAACTCCAGCAGGTCATTTTGCTCCTCCTACGTATCCTTTTGAGGGATTGCAAATCGATTACATTCATATGGATCGTTGCAATAACCTCAAGTATGCTCTGGTGGTGGTTTGTGCCTTTTCCAGATGTATAGAGGTTCTTTTAAAGGAGTTTTTCCCGAGGTTTATTTTGCCGCGCATTGTCTGGTCTGACAATGGGAGTGAATTCGTAGGCCAGATCATGCAGAAAGTATGTGCAGGTCTTGGTATCAAACAGAAATTCCATGTGGCAAACCACCCTCAGCGGGATTGATAGAGTGTTATAATGGTACTCTCAAGCTTAAATTGGCAAAGATTCAGGCGAGCACAGGTCTCGCCTGGCCTGATGCCTTACCTTTAGCACTCTTGTCTACAAGAACCACTGTCCATTCCTGTTTAGGTTTGAGTCCGTATGAGGTCGTTTTTGGGCGACCAGCAAATGTCTGGGGAGTTCCTCGACCTAAAATTTATTCTGATATTCCATACCCAATGCTGATTGACTACTTGCATGACCTCACCACTAAATTACGTGTTCTTCATCAACAGGTTCCAAACGCTTTGCCAGAGGCCTCCGTAGACCCAGGTCATTCCATCCAACCTGGCGACTGGGTCTGCGTGAAGAACTTTCAACGGAAGCGGAATCTGGAACCTCGTTGGGGCCCTCCACGTCAAGTGCTACTAACTACACGGACAGCAGTAAAGGTTGTTGGGAAAAAGAACTGGGTCCCTGGCGTGCACTGTAAAAATATACCCCTACCCTTGCATTTTGATCAGTGGATTCGTGAGGGTATAGCTGATAGCGGGAGTGAGAAAGTGGCTAGATTTGTACCATTTAGTAGTGCACGCCTGGTCCACACAAACTCAGAGAAAGAAGACGATGACGTGGTACAGGAGGCCGTCCCAACACATATGCGTTTGAATACCGTGAATCCAGAAGCTTTGTTTAAGGACCAGACGATCCCTAACAAGACTCGCTATAACTTGCGACCAAGAACGGTCAAGAACAATTGAACTTTTCCTTTTTACGATTTTTCTCATTATACCTTTCTTGTTTTGAAAAACATTTTATGTGTTTTCTTCCACTATCCATCAAGTTGAAGGGTCACGGTAGGATTCTTAAACTATGAACTGAGTAGTGGCCTAGGGTCTGCAGGACTTGCAGTGTCATAGGACGGCTAACAATCACAGCTAAGTGATCTAGGAAGATTATCGTGAGCAACGCCTTTAGAGTAATGGATACAAAAGTGGAAATTAATGATCAGACTGTAAATATGAAACAACGATTTAAAAAATTGATGGTTAGTCCATGTGGGATAACCTTATGTATTTTTATATGTTTATGTACTTTATTAGCGAGTGGAAGTCAATTGTTTATGTTCTGCAGCCGTTACCTGTCCCTACCTCTGTCCCTGTATCTTTTCCTGCTACTGCCTCCCCACATCGGTTCTATACACTTTCGGGACACGAACAGATTAGGAGGACTGAATACTTCAACAATTTGTTTATTCAGCTATTACATCAACACCAATTAGTAATGAATACTACTGATTGTTGGGTTTGTGGGCTCTTGCCTCACAATACAGAAAGAGGCATGCCATATTTGGTTTTTCCATTCTCCTATGAAGGTTATACCTGGGCTTATCTGGCTATGTTTTTCAACCTTTATCAGAACCAGATGCGATATCCTCCTGGTAGTCCATATGGTGGTGGAGCAGATTTTAGTCATAGTACTTTGATTAAGGGAATTGTGACTATGGCTAAGATTGCTCAGATTAGTAAGATTCCTGTAGATGAGAAGAGAGCATATGATGGGTGGAACATAACGCGATATGTTACTAGCCTTACAGAAAAGGCTAAACTAAGGAGCTCTCCGCCAATTTGGACTGTACCTCATCGAGGTAATTTCTGCCTACAAATTAATGGTCAGAATGTTAAAAATCAGCCAGAGAGGAGTATTTGTTCTCATACCTATGTCTACACACCTCAGATTCCCTCACCACTAGTGCCATCACAAGGCACATATTTTATCTGTCACGAAAGAGCCTGTACATGGCTTCCTACGTATTTCTCAGGAACATGTTATGTGGCTTTTCTTCTTCCCCCAAAGTATACTGCTCCTTCGAGTCATTACAAGAAGATACATGGTAGGGGAGTCTTTGATCAGAAGGACACAGCAGGACAGGAGGCAGCTGACTTCATTAAAGGGTTGCATCCTTTCTGGGGCCCAATGGCCAATAGCAGAGACATCAGACACCTCGCTCGTATTTTTGAGGCTACCATCAATGAAACTTCCGGAGCTTTGATTGATGTTACAGACGAGCTTCAGGCGGATCGTCTTATGACCTTACAAAATCGGATAGTTTTAGACATTATCCTTGCAGCTAGGGGTGGAGTCTGTAAATTGATCGGGTCTAGTTGCTGTGTTTATATTCCTGATAATGCCCCTACAGTAAACCAAGCTATCTCTAAGTTACATACCATCTCCGAGTCTATACATCAGGACACAGTAGATTGGTCTGTGATCAGATGGTTTTGGGGACTACTGTCCACATGGGGATGGAGGATACTAACTTTCTCAAGTTGACTTTGTGTGCAGTGTGGACCTGCAATATGTGGTCTTTTTGCCGTTATGTGTGTCCCGAAGCCTGTATCATGGAGAACAGAGAACATTAAAATGATGCTACAGCAACAGCTCGATGACCTTATGGCCATTGACATCGACTCAGATTGACTTGAGTCCCTGGTGTATTGCCTGAGTAATGGCAAAAGGAGGGCCTGAGGTTCTGCGATTTCAGATTTTGTCCCGTATCTAGCCGCTATTTTGTGTCCTGTCGCCATTTTGTGTTGCCCTCACTCAGGCAGCACGGCGAACAATGTGCTTTTGCTTTTCCCAGCTGCTACATGTCCTTTCAGTTAAAAAGTAACTTCATTGTCCTTGTTCATGAAACCCGATGTCAGGGTTTGGCTGAGTTCGCTAATCCATGTCTGGTTCGATTGATTCCTGTCTCGGCCGACTATTTGCCCTCTCCTATTCTTCCCTTATACTATCTCATCTGACTGGCCTTCGCTATTCTCTCCTTGTATGCTCCTATTACACAACTATCCTTTGAGCCACACAAGCATGTCCTGCCACCTGCGAGGGGATTGTGAACACCATCACTGATTAATTTGTTGGGAGGGGCAGCACACGGGACCCGAGAAAGGGGTGTATTTTTTGATACCTGACAGCTTGTTTTCCAACTTTTCTCATTGGTTCGTTTTGTATGTGTAAGCAATGGGATATTGTAAATGTGGTTGCTATAAAAGATTGTACACCACGGATTGAAGTGGCAGTCTCCTCAGAACCCACTTTGAGTGTAACTTCTAGGATAACTGTGCTTAGCTTCAGCTAATAAACCTGGCTTCCATGCTCAACGGAGTGTCTTGTGTCTCTGTTAGTACAAGGCAGGTGAATCCGGGGATTTAGGTGTGCCCTGCGCCGCCCGGCCCATAAGGCTCGGTTCTCCAACTCTATCCCAAAATCTTGGGGAGGGGCAGATGTTATAGTCATTCTAAAAAAAGGGAAGATATATACAGCCCCAGGCTCTTATAGGCCAATCACCTTGATGAATGCCGATTCAAAAGTGTACTCAAAGATACTAGCCAACAGACTAGCAAAAGTGATCGAGGGCTTGGTTAGTGGTACCCAGCATGGGTTCATTCCTGGGAAAGGAACTACACAGCACATTAGGCAGGTAATTACCCTGTTTGATGCCACAGGGGTCCCAGGGGATCCTATTGCAGCTCTCTTTTTAGATGCAGAGAACGAGTTTGATATGGTTTCCTGGGACTACCTCTGGGCAGTACTTACCCATTATGGCCTAGGTGCGGGATATGTTCAAGTGATCCAGGCACTTTACACAGGGCCAACATCCAGGATAAAGATTAACAGGGGGTATACAGCCTCTGTGCAGATCTCCAGAGGGACAAGACAGGGTTGTCAAGCTTCACCTCTATTGTTCGCGATCTACATGGATCCCCTGCTTAGGAGGTTAGAAGCCAATGTCAACATACCCGCAGTGAGCATAAACCATAGGCAATTTAAAACATTCGCCTACGCGGAAGATGTCGCAATTGTTTCCCCTAATCCCACCTTGGCCATTCGTGAGATTGAAGCGGAAGCCCAGCGGTTTGGTGAGGCTTCAGGCTATAGGTTAAATAGGGATAAGACCCAGATAGTCAAGAACTCGCATGCTATATGTAGTGACCATCGGGTAGTGAAATCTGCTGTATACCTTGGGGTGGAGATCTCCGCGGATTTAGATGATATTGTAGATTGTAATATGACACCTCTAATGGCTAAAGTATCTTCAGATCTGGTACAATTGAATAACTTAAATTTAACTCTGGTAGGATGTACAAATGTTATTAAAATGATTGTTTTGCCTAAGTTTTTATATTATTTTAGGGCGATTCCATTGTTTTTTTAATCCAGCTGGTTTAGTAAGTTAGAGGCGGTGCCGAATAAGTTGATATGGGCCCATAGAAAGACAAGGAGGGCATATAGATTAATTTACCTCCCCAGGGATAGAGGAGGATGGGGGGCCCCAGATTTTAGATTGTACTATTGGGCAGCCACTATACAATATAATCAGGGTATGATAGGAGTTGGGGGGCTGGAGCCTAGGATCACGGCCAACTCAACGGAGGTCTATGCAACTGTTCTCGGGATTGAAGCGGAGAATGCATTTCTTAACTCTCTGGACTCATCATATTTTAAAAGGACACGGTTCAAGACAGTGCGGGCTGCACATAAAATATGGGATGCCTTTTTGAAGAGAGCTGGATTAGGAAGATATAATAGGTACATTCGGCTTTATAAAAACAGATCCCTACCCTCAGAAATATTTTCAGATTCAGTCATGGCAGAATGGGCAGGGAAAGGGATTGGAAAAAAAAATTGTGGAACTGCAGGATATGTTTAATATAAGTAGGAGTAGTTTTCTTAAATACCTGCAGGTTCGCAGCTTCCTGTGTAATAAACGGGGGGTGGCAGGATTTAATAGTAATAGCATATTGGACCTTATAGAAAGGGGAGGGGGTGTGTCGATTTACAGTGTATACGCAAACTTGGTTAGTACTAAACCTAATGATATGGAGAAGAATGGTGGCAAATGGGCGAACAAGTTAGGGATCGAGATGGCTAGGTTTCAAGATTCGCTGGAGCTAGGATGTACAGTGTATGCTCAGCCCCGCTGCAATCTCAGCACTACAAAACACTCTTCTCGCTTTACTATACGCCAGCGAGAATTGCTCAGTGGGGTGGCACTTCAGGGACGACATGTTTTTGCTGTGATGCACCAGAAGCGGATATCATACATATTTTTTCTACATGCCCACAATTGTATACACTTGTTAAAGGCATTGAGCATTTCCTATCACAGGTCATAGGGGTTAACATCATCCTTACTCCAGGGTTAATGCTGCTAGGAGTTGCAGCAGAATATACTAGTATGTACACAGAATTCCTATTCTTAGCTATGGCTTTTTTAAGATTATTGCTCGCCAGGACATGGCTGGATAAATCTCCCCCAGTTATGCAGCAATTGCTTGCTAGCTTGTTGGGGGTTTACAATCTGGAAAAGGGTATATACGAAAGGAAAGGCAAGGCAAAAGATGGAGGGCATTAGGGAGGAAGATTTGGAAACCAATAATGCTGTGGAAAGGGGATAGGGTGGAGGTATAGAGAAGGGATGGCAGTAATGATATATAGGTAGCTACCGCTGTGTTTTCTTTTATTTAATTAATGTTTGTGGACTTTTATATTCTGTTTTGCTAAATCATTTCTTTTTGCTTTTATACATTTTGATTGTATAAGTATACAATGGGTCTTTTCTCTCTATAATTTATGTTGTGCTGTGCTATACGTGATAAAATTTCAATAAAAAATATTTAAAAAAGAAAACAAAATGAATATGGAATACATTTTAAATTGTTGTTTTAATTCTGTTTATCTATTCGAGTGCTTGTGGATACATGTTTTTTTTTGTTTTTCCATCTGGTGCGTACACAAATAAATCAGAAGGTTTTCCGACGTGTGAGCTGGCCACATACAGTTGTCCATGTGAGAAGCACGGATCCTCCACATCTATTCCACACACTTGCAGCGATTGTCCTTGTGCCTTTTGAGGGTCATTGCAAAAGCGAGTCGCACCGTAAACTGTAAATGTTCAGTATTGGAAAGATTATGTGGGCCCTGGGGGCCGATATTTAACCATTTAAAAAATTTTTTTTACATTTTTTTGCCAGAAACCTTCGCGGGAGTGTACTCAACAACTTTTAACAAATTTGTTAAAAAAAAACATTTTTTTGCCAGAAACCTTCGAGGGAGTGTACTCAACAACTTCCCAAAGTTTCATGGCGATCGGATGATTGGTGTAGTAATGCATAAAGGACAAACAGACATACTTTCATTTTTATATATATAGATTATACAAACAAAGGTTCTCCCAAGACCTATATAAATTCATACAGTTATTTACTCAGACAAGTGTAGGACCTAGCATTTGTGGTACACCCAGAGCTTTAGGTGATAACTTTTCAAACAATACCCAAGTTACTTTGTTACAAAAGTGAATTTAGTTGCCACATTGAGTATATAAGGCATTGTTTGGGCAATGTTGCAAGTGGTTGAAACTATCCCTATCGGATTGCTGCTCTAAATAATTACTGAATTTAAACATATCGTGAATCCTGGAGGAGTGATGTGAAACACGTTTTTTTTTGTTATTAGATAAATGGACTCCTTGACCTAGATATATGTGATAGTTCATGTTTTGTCCAATATGACACAGTAAGGGTGCTTTTGAAAATGAACAATACAAAATAAATAAAAAGTAGATCTGTAAGGAATTTGTAGCAGACATTTTTGTGAGGATCACAGGTAATGTCTATTAATATGGCGCATTATTTTATGATTTTATAAGAAAAACTATTTTGAATTTGGATTTAGAGATATATGGACATTATACAGAATGGGCAAAAACATGACCCTAAAGGGATTTGGTTTCAATATTAGATGGTTAAAAATATGAAAGACCACACGCATGAGAGCAAAAAGGGCATTTATTTAGTTTTGAATAAGGTAAAAACCGAAGAATAAAAGTAAAGAGAAAAACTTTAAGGATGCTACATTGTGCATTAGTATTCCTTCCAACCTACTGTCATACTAATTTGCAAAGACCGATTGGAGAACTGCTGTAGTGGCTGTAGGGCTCACGAATAAAGAGCCGCTATAGTGATTTCTAACACTGAACAAATATATGGAAGGTGTAGGTACCTAGATCTTGCTGGTGATTGTTACATTATCTGGGTTATTTATGGGAGCCCTGTGTCAATTTTGCGTGATACAGGTTTCTAAGAAGGATTTATGAAGCCAAGCAAAGCCAACCTGCATGGCTTTGAGTGGCCTCATAAATCATGAGTAAGACGACGCAGCCCAAATCACTGTGTCACCTGATTCTGCGCCTGAGAGGCATTCCATTGATGTTGCTGTGGGTTTTCCCACGCAAAACCCATGGAAGGTAATACTGCTCTAGATTTACAAAGTGATGTAAACCTGGAGAAGCAACAGATTTTTCGCCTCCCAAGGTGAGACGTAACGAGGAGTAATATGTTAATTTCTCCTTGTTTTTTCCTCTTTCCATATGTGCTAAATTCTGCTGCACACATTTAAGAGGGTTGCCTTGTAGGATTGTTTTTGTGCAGGAAGGTGCTCCTTCTTGCACAAAACAATCCTGCCTGCAAGTGAGGCACCCTTGCACCATGTTGGGGCTAGGCTGCCAAAATGGTGCTAGTACAGATAGAAAGGACAGGAATGCACCATTGTGCGTAAAGACAGTGCTTTCCTGCCCTTTCACGTCAGCATAGGGCAGTGCAACAAGGTGCCTTGCTGCACGGCCTACACCCAAATGCCATAAATGAGGCTCTATGTGTGCACACAATGACAGTTTCAGTTTCTCTAGGACTATCGAAAAAGAAATGTAAAACTAGTAAATCAAAAATAACATTGTATCTAAAAAAGTGAAATTACCCAGTAAAGTCAATGTGCATTTATAATGTTCTCACTCGTCATCTCCTGTGATCACCATGTAAAAAAACCTTTTGAACTAGGGGGCATATTTAGAAAGATTTGGTGCAGCACAGCTCAGCAAACAAAGTTGCTGTGCTGTGTTGCGTCACCTGAAGTGAGAATAACTGCCCCATATCTTCAAAGAAATAGTGCAGTTCTGCTCTTTCCATGCACTGGAGCTCTCTGGGTGCCTAGTGCCAATGCAGGCACTTTTGTGCCATAGCGCAATGCTGCATGTATTGTTGTCACAAATGCAGCAGACATGCAAAGAGGAAATAACAAGGAGAAATACAGATGTTTCTCCTTGTTACGTCAGCCTCAGGAAGGCACACCATTATGATGTAAACCCAAGTCTATATATCTTCATAATTATGGGTTTGTGTCAAAAACCATAGATTGGTGCCCAGTAACATCCGTGCACCACCAAAATAACTCCTGCAATCTACTGTGTTGCTTTACTGTTTCTTACAAAGCCATGCAAATCAACATTTGCATGGATTTGCAATTTTTTTTATAGGGCTGCATCAAAAAAGTGATGCAACACAGACGCAAAATCCTAACACATCATGTGAATTTGCAAAGCAATCATTCACCCAAGGGTATCTTGACCCAACTCCTTTTATTGAGCTCTGAAGGAGGAAAGGCTGAGTGGGCCCACTTGGAATTAAATCTATGCTCATGAGATCAAACACAAGCCCCCACAGTGGACGCATTAGTCCACAAAGCCACCAGACACAGCAAATCTTTGTAAATTGGGTCTTTTGTTTACACAGCAAATTTACACAGTCCCTATGTATCACTCCATTTACCCAAAGAATAAAATGGGTAAATCCCCATAATACATTTAGTCCCAAATGAAATACTGGCTTAACTTCAATGCTAAATTAACTTACCCAAAAGTGTTGCAAGAGCTTCAACCCCACCGTTGTATATGGTGGAGTTTTGTGATGGCTCGACGTGTTCCCAAAGAACCTGGACGTAGTTCAAAATCTGATTATAGCCAGTGGTGGCCAATGCCCACCACAGTGACCAGTATATGAGTTGCTTTGTAGAGTAACAGTCTTTTAAGTCCATCAGCAACTGCAGAAGAACTCGAAATAAATGTCTGTGGCTATTGCTTTGGAGAGGGTCCTGGTCTGACAGTTTTCCAGCACTGGCTAATTCTCCTGGAGATATATTTTCACCATGGCTCCCTTGATCTTCATTAGTAGTAGGGGGGTGAGGGGGCTTGTTTTCAATTGCTTCTGTTTCTGTTTTTTCTCTTGACAGTGTTTTATGGAAGAACATACTTCTCTTGGGCATAGGTAGAAAAAGTGAGGCTATGAAAGCCACACATGCTGAGCACAAACCTATGACATTTAGGTAAAAATATGACACACCTCCTAAGGACACCAGAAGTTGTCCTAGCACTGATCCAACTGTGTAGCCAATCAAGGAGATGCTTCTGCAGTAGCTCGTTACTCTCTGATAATGATCAGGACTGACAACACTGTAAATATAGGCATAGTAGGCTATCTCAGCGGCTGTAACTAGGCCATAGACCAACTCCATTGCCTGCATGGCAGAGACTCCGCTGCCAAATAGCAAAATCAACCACGAGGTTATGGCACTAATTCCCTGCAAAATAATGACTGGCTTGTATCTCAAATAGTCAGTAAGCAGAAAAACAGGAAATAACAGCGCCAGATAGGAATATGTCCAAACGGGAAATATCTGATTTGTAACCTGTTGAGGAGATAATAAAGAGTTGTATTATGATTTATTCAACATGATTGTGAAACGTGTGTAGCACACACATACAGATATCAGACACATCTAAGACTCTTACATACATTAAATACAGATACAGACAAACTTTAGTGCATCCTTTAACGGGAAACACGCACACACAAATATACACAACAAACACTAAACACAAAGAGAACACAGTTGCATGAGCACCCCAACATATCGAAAGACAAAGGTTTCACATGAACTACATACACCTAACCTACATGGCCCTAACCAGTACACTGCGAGCTACGTATAGAAGTGCTTATTTAGGAGCCCCTGCTGCTGGTATGTTACTTTTTACCAAATTAAAAAGTGGCGAACAGATGGCGCAAGGGGCTTGTAAATAAGCTACACAATGTTAAGGCACCTAAAAAAAGGGGAAATTACAATACATTTCTGGATTCCCATCACTCACCACCTCAGTGACATGCTTCATCATCTGGGTCTCCTCTTATAAGTCACCCCCACCCTAATGATCGGGGAGCCCGAGGATGTTTTAGTTCAACTGATAACCTAAAATGACTGTTTAGATTATCTGCTGAGAGCAGCGGATAGTGTGGGAAGTGCAGTGCATTTAGTGACAAGTGAGATTAAAATCAGACTGCGACAGACCCTATCTCTATTGTTGTCTCCCGTAGTCCAAACTAAAAACATTGCAAAGACAGTTTCACAAAATATCTGTCTGGTGTTATGTAGTGGTCAGCATGTTTTGGCACACACAGACTTTTGTTTATCCCGTGCCTTCTTCAGGACCCACTAAAAAAGTATTTTTGCTACTGCAACATGTAAAAACAAACCAAATTCAATAAATCAATGTAATCAATGGATAGAACTGGTATTCGTACACTCGATGAGGTTGGACACGATACAACCAAATCACCTGTATTGTAGGGTGTACAAACCTTCCTCTGAAAAAGTCATACCTTGAGGTATCTGTAAAACAACAAAGGAGAAATATGCGCCGCATTTTGTTACCTAGAATTTTGGAGGAACCCACCTCACCTCAACTGGCATCTACTCAAGAAAAAGAGGATGTCAGGATAGGCATAACATCCTAGCGAATGATGGTTGGTTATGCTTATTTCCTTTTTAGAGCGGTGCCTCCTTTTTCCTGAGCAGTTGCCAGGTAAGGTGAGGTGGGTTCCTCCAAAATTCTAGGTAAGAAAGAGAGCCTTATACTCGATATGGAAGAGGGATAGATGGCAATGATATTGTCACTATTGTTATAATTTTCACTTACTCTCTTTGTTGTGGTAATGGACACAAATATGGCGCATATTTATTAAATTTGGTTTGTTTTTACATGTTGCAGTAGCAAAAATACTTTTTTAGTGGGTCCTGATGAAGGCACGGGACAAACAACAGTCACCAGACAGATATTTTGGGAAACTGTCTTTGCACTGTTTTTAGTTTGGACTACGGGAGACAACAATAAAAATAGGGTCTGTTGCAGTCTGATTTTAATCTCGCTTGTCACTAACTGCACTGCACTTAGTTCCCACACTATCCGCTGCTCTCATCAGATAGTCTAAATAGTCATTTTAGGTTATCGGTTTAACTAAAACATCCTTGGGCTCCCCGATCATTAGGGTGGGTTGCAGCCCTTAGGGTCACGAGAGTGACTTATAAGAGGAGACCCAGATGGTGAAGCATGTCATCGAGGTGGTGAGTGATGGGAATCTGGAAATTTATTGTCATTTCCCCTTTTTTAGGCACCTTAACATTGTGTAGTTCGTTGTCCAGATCATAGACGGTTAGGTACTTTATTCTAGACCCCTGGATAGTTTAGGTTTGTGGATATTGTGAATTTGGGGCAGGGTACCCAGGTTGATCTCTAAACATAGCCTCTGACCCCTCTCTAAGTGGTTTGTTGTTGTGCTTGTAAATAAGCCCCAGAGTTAGTAGATGTGGAGGTAAGAATCATGAATGTATATTTACCTTGACGTTGTAGTGTTTGGTGATGTAGTGGAAGTGATAGTTTAGGGAGTTGATCTAAATGACCTTGATATAAGTCAATACAACTAACACACATGTATTGTATAGATGTACATACACAAACATTCACAACTTGTACTCATGCCCATCACCAAACATACAGCATACAAACACAAACACACACCAAACACACATGCATTCCCACCAACCCCACTTCCACCAAATACCCATATAGGTCAAACACAAACACACAGGCTCAACACACACTTCACGTGTACAAACCACATTCACTTACTTTTCTTCAAAAATCTTTGCTTAATAATAGCATGCAGTCTGTTACAAGAACATGCTTGATGTTTTAACTGGAGTAGACAGTTCTTCCTCCATAGTCAATCAATGAGGATAAGGCTAATAGACTGAAGGTACTTTGTGGAAGCATCAGTCTTCTGAGAATTCAGAAAAGTCACTGAAGTGTGTTGAAAATTGGGATCCCAAAAAAGAGCAGGTCTTTTTTTCGTGTGGAGTCAGCCCCCCATCAAAAGGGAGTAAGAATATGTTTCCTTAAAAGGAACTAATATTGTTTCCACATCCTAGTCATATTTAGTGGTTCATAATCATAGTGCATGATGTATTTGGTGTTTAGATAAGACATACCCGTGTAAATATCGGGAAGCAGAAATATCGTAAATAAAATATTGTGATACATAAATATCATAATGAAAGAGTATCGTTGACAAGAACACAGTTTTTTGAGGTAATATAATTTTTTATATCAATGTATTTAATATCGTTTTCAGTAATATAGTGGTTAGAAATATTATTACTTAACTTTTTTAATATGTTTTAGTTGCAATATTAATTGTATGTCCTATTATTGTTTATATTCATGTTATTTGTTTTATATAGCATGCATTTTATGTGATTTACATTTTTCTTTCTTAATATATAATTTTAATTTATAGTGTCACAGTGGGTTGTGGGGTTTAAAGGGGATAGGTGTGGGAAGTTAATTAATTAATAAGTAATTATGAATTGTTTAATACATGTTATTTAATTATATGAGTGATATTTATTAAGTAAATTATGCAATACTCATTTATTTTTGTTTTATGTTATTTGTGGGCTTGTAGAGGGTGGGAAGGAAATTAAGTAATAATGAAATAACAATTCTTTATAGATTGTCAATTAATTATTTAGTAGCTTTTTAATTATGCAAAATATGGAATACTGTTTTATTTTACTTATATTTTAGTTGTGGGCTGCTAGGTTTGCAGGGGTCTAGAGTGTAAGTTACTTAAATAATAATTAATTAGCATTATATTACTATTGGATAAGTAAAATATGTAATTGCTTTTTAATTATGAAAAATATGTAATGCTGATTTATTTTACTCACATTTTTGTCGTGGGATACTAGGTTTGTACGGATATAGATCAGGAAGTTAATTAGGTAATACTTCATTAACTATTAATTATCATTTGTAAATTAATTAAATAATTTGATTTTTAATATGCAATTCATGGAATCATTTTTTTATTTAATTATATTTTGGTTGCAGGCTTCTAGGTTTGTGAAGGTCTAGAATGGGAAGTTATTTAAAGAATAATCAATTAACAATTAATTATACACTATTAAATATTTATTCAACTGATTTTAAATATGTAATTTATGGAATAACTACTTTTTTCAGTTATATTGTAAGTGTGGGTTGCTAGGTTTGTAGGGTACAGGATGTACAATTAATTATTTATTCATTGAATAACAATTCTTAATTAATTGATAATCTTTTTAAGTACTTATGTAAATTGATGACTATTTTTTAGTTACAAAAACACACACATATATATATATATATATATATTCCACACAAAGTCTTCTGCAAGAATATTATATATATATATATTCACTGAAAAAACCATAGGTTTCACACCAGTTATAGTTAGGAATTAGCATTTAAAAAACCTATTAAATTCACTGAAAAAAACATAGGTTTTACGCCAGTTATAGTTACCTGGAAATTTTACTGACATAAAACCATTGAAATTCCCACGTTATAGTTAGTTGTACTCACTATAACTTGCGCGCCTGCAATGCACTGCTGATGACGTCACATATTACATCACTCATGACATGGTCAGTGACATCACTCATGACATCACTGATGACACCATCCAGTGAATGTGTGTCTTTCTGAAAAATAAATATGTTTTATATATGTATATGTAAAGGTCGATGGAAGAATAAATGTTTTAATAAGTGTTTAAATGGATGTTTTTAAAAAAAAGTTGATTGGTTAACTGGCTTATTAAATGTATCTTAGTGAATACATATATTAGCGAATAATTTTTAAATATTTAAATATATGTATCAGTGCTTCACTTTGTGTATAAGTGGCAGCATGGGTTGGTGAGTAGCTACATGTGTGTGTATAGGGGTTATTAGATGTTTTTTTAGTATCAGTATGAGTGTCTGTATGGTTTGGTGGGGGTATTACTTAGCACATAGATGCATCAATGACTGACTTACTGTTTGTATGTGTTTTGAAGACAGCATATGTGCAGGACTGTATGGGTGGATGAGTGTGTATATGTGTGTGTTATTGAGTGAACGACTGTGTCACTAGTGTCTTTATCAGTAACAACATATGTTTTAATCTAGTATATGTGAGTATTGATGTATATAAGTGAGTATATGTGAGAGTGAGAGATTGTAAGAGTTCCTGTTTAATTAAGTATGTGTTTCTATAAGTGATTGTTCAAGAGAGTAAGTATGTGTAAGTTCCCTTAGAAGTAAGGTGGTAGTGTGTGTATAGTTGTATATGCAAATAAATGGATGTTCAATAGTTTATTTGCATGTGTGAGTATGTGTGTGAGTAACTTTTGGATGACTGTCGGTGTGTAACAGGATGTATAGGTGTATCACTACATATGATGAGTGAGTATATGTATGAGTGACTATATAGAACTGTTTGTGAATGAGTGGATGTGTACATAGATGGTGGAATTACTGAATTGTTTGTTGTAACTGGTATGGGTATCTCCACTTTTTTGAAAATGTTAAATACTATTTTTGAATATGTGTTTCAAGGCTTATATTACACTGAAAGGAGGTCTGTCACTCTGTCACAAGGATAGTGTCATCAGTGATGTCATGAGTGATGTCACTGACCATGTCATGAGTGATGTAATATGTGACGTCATCAGCAGTGCATTGCAGGCGCGCAAGTTATAGTGAGTCCAACTAACTATAACTTGGGAATTTCAATGGTTTTATGTCAGTAAAATTTCCAGGTAACTATAACTGGTGTAAAACCTATGGTTTTTTCAGTGAATTTAATAGGTTTTTAAAATGCTAATTCCTAACTATAACTGGTGTGAAACCTATGGTTTTTTCAGTGAATTTCATAGGTTTTTTTAAATGCTAATTCCTAACTATAACTGGTGTGAAATCTATGGTTTTTTCAGTGAATTTCATAGGTTTTTTAAATGCTAATTCCTTTCTATATCGAGTTTCTAACCTATTTTTTTTTTTACAATTTGCTGTTTTGTGTAAGTATTCATTTTTGATTTTTTTATATAATTTTTTTCTTTTGCGCTCTGGTACGCGCTCCGGTAAGCTCTCCGGTAAGCTCTCCGGTAAGGTCTCCGTTAATATCACCGGTAAGCTCTCCGGAAAGCGCACCCAGAGCGCTACTTTTGTTCGTGAAAAAAAATATGAATGAAAAGTTAATAATAATGCAAAACATTTCGTACCATACAAATAAAATCAGTTTTTTTTATAAGGAAAATGATTATGCATTTCCGTAAAAGTTTGATGACGTCACTTCGGCGCGCAACGTAAACGCCCTCGGAAGCGCCTACGTTCGCTCTGCGTAAACGCACCCAGAAGCCCCTACGTTCGCACCGCGTGTGCGCACCCGGAAGCGCTCCGGAGCGTGCAGCGTAAGCGCATCGGGTCATGTGACCTTAAAATAACACTTTTCATTGGTTGCTAACAGTTTTTTTACAAAGAATGAAATCCCCACCCATTTCCTTCACTTCTTCTTTCACTTTTGTGACTGCAAGACCTGCCTTTTTGCTCCTTGGTTTTACAATGGCTGCCAGACAATCCAGCAGTGAGGATGACCCAGAATTCATTAATGAAGAGCCTCCTCAACGAAAAGTTAAGGAACATTTCATTTGGAAATTTTTTGAAATCCCACCTGGACAAAAAAAGGTAAATGCTCCAAAAGTGCAGTACAGGACCTGCAAAGAAGAGCTGTCACGAGGTAACCCTTTGAAAAAGAACTCTTTTGGGAACTTCACAATGATCCGGCATGTGCAGAGGAAGCACCCCCAAAATTTTGCTCGGGAAAGTGTCAGGGCACAAGAGGTTCCCAGTGATGGGGCCTCTACATCCACCGGAGGAGCAACTTCTTCTGGGAGGGGGCAATCACAGGAGCAGGTGCCAAACATTCAACCTGCATTTAACCATGGTGTCCTCAGATGCAGATACTGCAATCAGCTCCTCACCTATGGGGAGCAAAGTGTCCAGCTCATGGTTCGAGCATTGGAGAACCATTGCTGCCCTTCCCACCCCTAATTTCTTTTGTTTTTTTTGCTCCTGTTGAGCAGTTTCCATTCCCTGTTTTTGTTCCTGTTTAGAAAAAAAAAGAAAACCAAAAGTTCTTTTCAGAACTACCTCCAATTCTCATCAAAGAGCTATATTCTTAAAAAAATGAAAAAGAGTAAGTGAAATAGAGTGCATTGATAATGGAAAGGAGAATGAGTAAGAAAGAACAGAAAGTTATGAGAGGAAAAAGGAAGTGAAGTAGGAGGACTGAAAGAAGGTGAGTGTTAGGAAAGAAAGTTATGAGAAGAAGAGTGAATATGGGGAATGTTGATATTCAATGAAAATGTTGAAAAGGAACAGGAGTTTTGAAGGATAAGAAAAGATGCATTGCTGGAGTTGAAGGTAGAAGGCCTCATTTATGAAGTCATGCGTCACTTTAACGCCACCAAAGCATCACTTTTTGTGACACAACAGTCCAATAAAAAATGCACCTTATTTATTCATATTTACAAAGTGGCGTTTCTAGGTAAATACATCAGTTTGTAAACGCCTGTGCCACATTATTCCTACGTCAGGTGTAATGTATGCAAAAGGGACGTATTGACGCAAGAAAGGGTCGCAGAGGTGACAAAGTGAATAAACTGGAGGCCTCATTTCTGAAAAGTGACGCATCGCTACGTGAAAACAGCGATGCGTCACTTTTCTGGGCGCACTCCTTATGACATTCCAGATATGTCATATTTAATTTATGACTAATCAATTCGCAAGGAGTTACAGATACGTCAGTATTTCTGACGTATCTGTAAACACAAAAGTGACGCATTGCTGGAGTGCGTCACAAAAGTGACGCAACTCCAGTAATGCATCCTTTCACATGGGGAAAGCACCATGTGAAAGGTCTTGCGTCAGTCTTACACCTGCTGTGAGGCAGGCGCAAGATTTTGACGCAACAGCATCCTAAAAGTGACGCAGTGAAATCTCATAGATTTCACTGCGTCGCTATTACAAAGCTTTTTGTGGGGAACGCCCCCTCTGCATACATTATACCTGACGCAGGTATAATGTGGCGCAGGGTTTTAAAAAGTGACCCATCTACCTAGATGCGTCACTTTTTAAATATAGCGCAACGAGGCTCATTTTTTTACACCGCTGGTGAGATGCGTCACTTTTCTGTGCGCACTCCTTACGACATTCCAGAGGTGTCATATTTAATGTATGACGAATCATGTCGCAAGGAGTTACAGATACATCAGTATTTCTGACGTATCTGTAAACACAAAAGTGACGCATTGCTGGAGTGCGTCACAAAACTGACCCAACTCCAGTAATGCGTCCTTTCACATGAGGAAAGCAGCATGTGAAAGGTCTTGCGTAAGTCTTACACCTGCTGTGAGGCAGGCGCAAGATTTTGACGCAACAGCATCCTAAAAGTGACGCAGTGAAATCTCATAGATTTCACTGCGTCCCTATTACCAAGCTTTTTGCGGGGGAACGCCCCCTCTGCATACATTATACCTGACGCAGGTATAATGTGGCGCAGGGTTTTAAAAAGTGACCCATCTACCTAGATGCGTCACTTTTTAAATATAAACCACGAGGCGCATTTTTTTACACCGCTGGTGCGATGCGTCACTTTTCTGTGCGCACTCCTTACGACATTCCAGATGTGTCATATTTAATGTATGATGAATCATGTTGCAAGGAGTTACAGATACGTCAGTATTTCTGACGTATCTGTAAACACAAAAGTGACGCATTGCTGGAGTGCGTCACAAAACTGACGCAACTCCAGTAATGCGTCCTTTCACATGGGGAGAGCAGCATGTGAAAGGTCTTGCGTCAGTCTTACACCTGCTGTGAGGCAGGCACAAGATTTTGACGCAACAGCATCCTAAAAGTGACGCAGTGAAATCTCATAGATTTCACTGCGTCCCTATTACCAAGCTTTTTGCGGGGGAACGCACCCTCTGCATAAATTATACCTGACGCAGGTATAATGTGGCGCAGGGTTTTAAAAAGTGACCCATCTACCTAGATGCGTCACTTTTTAAATATAGCGCAACGAGGAACATTTTTTTACACCGCTGGTGCGATGCGTCACTTTTCTGTGCGCACTCCTTACGACATTCCAGATGTGTCATATTTAATGTATGACGAATCATGTCGCAAGGAGTTACAGATACGTCAGTAATTCTGACGTATCTGTAAACACAAAAGTGACGCATTGCTGGAGTGCGTCACAAAACTGACACAACTCCAGTAATGCGTCCTTTCACATGGGGAAAGCAGCATGTGAAAGGTCTTGCGTCAGTCTTACACCTGCTGTGAGGCAGGCGCAAGATTTTGACGCAACAGCATCCTAAAAGTGACGCAGTGAAATCTCATAGATTTCACTGCGTCGCTATTACCAAGCTTTTTGCGGGGGAACGCCCCCTCTGCATAAATTATATCTGACGCAGGTATAATGTGGCGCAGGGTTTTAAAAAGTGACCCATCTGCCTAGATGCGTCACTTTTTAAATATAGCGCAACGAGATGCATTTTTTTACACCGCTGGTGCGATGCGTCACTTTTCTGTGCGCACTCCTTACGACATTCCAGATGTGTCATATTTAATGTATGACGAATCATGTCGCAAGGAGTTACAGATACGTCAGTAATTCTGACGTATCTGTAAACACAAAAGTGACGCATTGCTGGAGTGCGTCACAAAACTGATGCAACTCCAGTAATGCGTCCTTTCACATGGGGAAAGCAGCATGTGAAAGGTCTTGCGTCAGTCTTACACCTGCTGTGAGGCAGGCGTAAGATTTTGACGCAACAGCATCCTAAAAGTGACGCAGTGAAATCTCATAGATTTCACTGCGTCGCTATTACCAAGCTTTTTGCGGGGGAATGCCCCCTCTGCATACATTATACTTGACGCAGGTATAATGTGGCAAAGGGTTTTAAAAAGTGACCCATCTACCTAGATGCGTCACTTTTTAAATATAGCGCAACGAGGCACATTTTTTTACACCGCTGGTGCGTCACAAAAAGTGACGCACAGGCGGCGCAAAACTGGCAGCGCAAGGCCTTCATAAATATGGTCCTGGATTTTCCCCTTACTTCGCTCCCTGGTGCGCTTCCCGGTGCGCATACCGGGCGCTCCCCCGGCGCAAATCGGAAAAAAATGTTTTTTTTAAATGCCCCGCGGGACCCTATTTTAGCCCCCACATTAAACCTAGGGGGTCAGGAGGGGGTCTACCCTGCCCCCTTATGGTCAATTCCTCCCTTTGTTTTGCCACCTCTTGTGTCTCGATTTTACCGAGACAGAAGATGGCGGCCGCTCCAGACTGTTTAGAATGTTTACAGACACCCAAGAGCCAATCAACTTTCTGCGCGCAAGTCACGTGGCGCGCCCGGTGCGCGTACCGGGGCACGCCTATAGATATATATATTTTTTGAACCTAAATTACTCAAAATCCACTGGAGCACATATCTCGAGCCATAGCAAAGGCACATCGGGCTACCAGTCCCTACAATTTTGCCAAGTTTGGTGTAAATCCATTCAGCCGTTCGAGCTAAAAGTGAAATCGACCGCCCTATGGAAATTAACATGGGGAAAACGCGTTTTGGGACCCCCCTTTTATCTCGGACCCCACTTGACGAATCCCCCCCAAACGTTCAGGGAAGGACCGGGGCGCCGCGAGGCCATTTTGAGGAAATTTTCAGGCAGATTCGTCAACCGGCGCCAAAGTTATTCCAAATAGAATTTTGAGATTTAACATTGAAAAAAATCCTAACTATAACTACCTACTGGCGACCGCCAGTAGGTATATATAGTTAGGATTTTTTCTCTATGGGACTTTTGAAAATTCTATGTCTAATAACTTTGGCGTTTGTGGACGGAATCTTCAGGAAAATGGCACATTTTGTTTCTGAGCAGCCCCTGAAAATTTGGAGGGGTTTCATCAAGGGGGGGCCGAGAAAAAAGGGGGGTCCCAAAACACGTTTTTCCCATTCATTTTTCGATAGGGCGTTTGGCCTCACTTTTAGCTCGAACGGCTGAATGGATTTGCACGAAACTTGGCAAAATTGTAGGGACTGTTAGCCCGATGTGCCTTTGCTGGGTCTCAATATATGTGCTCCAGTGGATTTTGAGAAATTAACATTTTAAAAATCTGTGACAGCGTCCCGGGTAGCGCTCCGGTTCGCGAACTTTTCGCGTAACGGAGCTTTGCGAAGCGAAGCTGATTGGCTCTCCGGTGTCTGTCAACATTCTAAACAGTCCGGAGCGGCCACCATCTTGTCTCTCGGTAGGATCGAGAGACAAGAAGAGGAGAAAAATGAAGGGGGAATTTAATGAAAGGGGGCAAGGTAGACCCTTCTTGACCCCCTAGGAATGATGTTGGGGTTATTAAAGGGTCCCGTGGGGCAAATACATTTTTTTTGATTTTTGGCGGTAGAAGCGCTTTCCGGTTCGCGAACCGGGTAGCGAATCGGGACGCGAAACGGGAATTCGCCATTTTGTGTTTCGTTTTAATTAAATTACAAGATGGAGGAAAAACAATGTGAGAAATGGGTTTAAGGGGGTACGGGAGACGTATCCTGACCCCCTATGCTTTCTGAGGATGGCTGAGGATGCTCATATATAAATTGATACTTGTCTTCCAGCGGCTGCGCGTGAGCGTTTTTTTTTTTTTTTTTTGCTGCGTGACGTCTGTTAACGTTCGATTCGAAGGAAATCAGGAAGTGTTGACCGCCATTTTGACACTGCGAGTAAATATATTGTTAAAAATAATTGTTATAAATTAATCCGTATTGATAAACATTGTCTGCGCCATCTTGCTTTTTTTCCAATGCCACACTTTTGTCGTGCACGGCAGCCATTTTAGATGCCTTGACCAGACCCACTCTCTGCACGCCGCCGATCGTGACGTCTGTTAACGTTCGATTCGAAGGAAATCAGGAAGTGTTGACCGCCATTTTGACACTGCGAGTAAATATATTGTTAAAAATAATTGTTATAAATTAATCCGTATTGATAAACATTGTCTGCGCCATCTTGCTTTTTTTCCAATGCCACACTTTTGTCGTGCACGGCAGCCATTTTAGATGCCTTGACCTGACCCACTCTCTGCACGCCGCCGATCCTCAGCATGGCTCCCCACCCTTGCAAGCATCTCCCCCCGCACTGGTCACCCCCGCTCTCTGTCTTATGCATGGGCCATAAACCTCCCCCCATCTGCACTGCTCTTCCCTGAGAATCACACCCTGTGCCCGCCCGACACCTCCCTTTCACCCTATTCACTACCGCACCCTCTGACACTCTTCTTCCTTTGTGTCTGATTGTCCAGGCCGGTCCCAGGCTATCACCTAGCCCTGCGGATGTAGTTTATGGCCTCAACTGTAAAGAATCACCCCTCTTCAAAGGAGTTACAGTAGATCAAGGCCCCCACCTCATGAGATCCGTCACACCACACGCGTTCCTACTATCTGATAACGATCCTGTATTGTGATTGGGGAGGGGATTCTCACAGTGAGGGTGTGTGGGACCGAGCCTGAAGCGGAAGATTCCAGGGATGCCTTTTTGTACATCAAAGTCTTCACAATTATGTGTCACATTAAAAATATATAGCACTCCAACAAAGTAGTAGGATTATAACACTTTAATAACTTATAAATATATACAACGCACCAAAAACAGTAAACACGTTAAAAAAAAAAAATTTAAACAAAAGCAACAATGGTCAGTAGCGGTCTGTAGTGCGAACAGTCCGAAGGCAGCACAACGCGCCGAGATCTGGACGGCACCCAGGTGATGTCCTTTACTTGCCGCACTAGTCTTGGCATCCTACAATGCTGCACCGAAAAACGGCGTGGGGCGCCCGGGGGGGGGGGGGAAGGCGGCGTGAACGGGCCTCCCCAGGTGGAGGCTCGTCTGCTGTAGTGGGGCGCCCCTTTAGCATTTCACTTGCCATTCAGCGGTTTTCCGCCCACTTTTGCTGCACTGTGTCTCATCAGTAGCGGTCCGTTGTGCGAATAGTCCGAAGGCAGCACAACGCGCCGAGATCTGGACGGCACCCAGGTGATGTCCTTTACTTGCCGCACTGGTCTTGGCATCCTACAATGCTGCACCGAAAAACGGCGTGGGGCGCCCCGGGGGGGGGGGGGGGGGGGAGGCGGCGTGAACGGGCCTCCCCAGGTGGAGGCTCGTCTGTTGTAGTGGGGCGCCCTTTTACCGTTTCAGTCACCAATCAGCAGTTTTCCGCCCGCTTTTGCTGCACTGTGCCTCATCCGCTATTCAGCTGTTTAGCGCCCGCTCTTGCGGCTACAGCGTCTCGTCCACCATCCAGTAGAATTGCGCCCACTCTTGCGGTGCAGCGATAGGTGGCTGCCACAGGACTCTTAAAATGGCGGCCGTCTCTTCGGATTTGGGCCTGGTCCACTAAAATGGCCCTGGGACACATTTGAACTCGGACATTTGCCTGCTAGGGCTTGGGCCCCATTCTCGAAAGTGTCCCCTCAGCCTTGAAGATTCTACAAAAGTCATCGGGGCCCCCGACTCCCGCAGGCTTCCGGTGGGGAGCGGCTGCCATGATTGCTTGTGGAATGGCCACGACGGAGCTACGAGATGGTGGTGCTCTCATGCTGACGCCAGCTTCAGTCTGAAACATCCAGAAAAAATGTAGACTATCAATTCGATGAGTTCCGGGGGAGCCCCAACGTGACCCGGTAGGGAAGAACTTGCCCTCCCCTTTTTTGAGTGATGGTTCTTGTTGCCTGTCCCCTCTGTTGTCATCTAGCGGAACCTTTTTGGATTGCCGAGTGAGAAAAAAAAAGGTGGGGCTTTCGTCGTTTGGGAAAAAAAAATGTTTCAATCCAATGAAAAGTGTTATTTTTAGGTCATATGATCAAGCATTTCATCATTAGGAAACCAAAAGTAAAATGAACCAATGAAAAGTTTTATAAACAAGTCACATGACCTGTTATGCGGATTTGGGCTATAAAAAGCCTACAAAATCCGTTGGCCTGTGAGGCGGCGTCAGTAGCGGACCGATGTGCGAATAGGCCGAAGGTGTCAGGATCGCAGTTGCATCGCGCCTACCGCAATGGGAAAACTACATTTCCCATGAGCAGGCGGGCTCACGCAGGAAGCATAACTCGGGTCCCAACGCGCTTCCTGTTGCGCGTTATTCTGGATTCTTTTGCTGCCATCGGCGTGAGAGCGGACGCTCTGCACGCCAGCCTTATCGTGTCTCCTGTGGGCTTTCTCTATTCCCCAGGGCTCATGGGGAGAGCTTCCGCATTCTGTCCAGGGAAGTGACAGCGGCGGCGCCCGCAGGTACTGTGGTTCTTTGTACCCGGCCGCTTCAGCGGTCAGCTGTTTGTGTTTCTGTCTTCAAAGGGCTTGGAGACAGGCTGCCTTAGTATTTGGCAGTTTCTTGCACAGTGTTTCGGATTGGGCATTTTGGAGGCGGCGGAACACCGTGGCGGTCGAAACCACGTGTTACCGTACCCTCTGCAATTGTTCTTGGAACTGAAATAGCGGGGCGCTGTAGTGAGGTCAACTACGCGTCTCCGTTATATGCTGTATATATTTACATATAAGGAAATAAGGATCAGGGCGTGTAGTGAAGGAACTACAGATTACCCCTGGTCTTATGGTCCTGTCTTCCAGTGGATGTATTGTTAACAGAACTCAGTGGTGGTCGCAACTACGTTTTCCTGTTTTGGCATTTTCCAGGCACACACTTTTGGGTTGTTTTATAGAGAGCGGAGTGTTGTAGTTCTTGCTTCCTACACACTACCGTATCCTTATTTACTTTGTGGTGGAGCATCTTGACTTTCTTTGGATATCTTTGGACCCCCCTTATACATCGAGTCCTATGACAAATTCTGTGGTATGTTGTGAGTGTTGGGTTAAGTGTCTCAGTACGGTGTGTGTGTGTATGTTAATACAGGACTGTGTTCATTTACCCTATATCTATGTGTTCCTTAGGCCTTCCTCACAGATTATGCCAGAAGGATTGTAGATGTTTTCTAACCAAGGTCGGGTTTTCTCTCTGCCCAGGTACTTATCCATGTGCATGCCTTATTAGTGAGACCATATGAGAGTAGTACTAAATGCTAGTAAGCACTTGACTGAAATCTGTCTTGTCTTCTGTTACAGGCGTCCTTTCCCTGCTGACCCTACCTTTACCCATCCCACATTTTTTATTTTAGTTTGTTATTTTTCTCCCTCGCCTAATGGCTCGAACACCCTGTGCTTATACTTCAGGGTGTTGGTGACATTGGGAGGTGGAACCATAATTGCATCGGCTGGATCCCGCAGAGTAAACCTGACAGAATAACGCGCCCACGAACGTTGCTCTGCCCGGTCCAGTTGTTGCAATATGGCCACCATGGATGATGTTCTGCAGGCACTGCTTGTAGTGCAGCAGGAGCTGGCCTCCTCTAAAGCAGAGGCAGCAGCACTCAGAGAAAAAGTAGATAAGTTATCTAGGAATCCCTTTTCTACATCGGTACCCCAGGTACAAGTAACGGTCCCCCCCCCCCTATTCCTCTAGCTAGTCCGGAGAGGTATTCTGGGGATCCATCCAAAACTCAGGCGTTCATAACGCAAGTCATGTTGCACTTTTCATGTAAACCTGCCTCGTTCCCTAACAACCATTCTAGGGTGGCTTTTGCGATTTCGTTCCTGACAGGGGATGCAGCCAATTGGGCTGTACCTTTGGTACGGAATGACGACCCAATGCTCTCCGATTGGGCAACTTTTCGAACTGAATTCGAGAAGGTGTTTGATCGACGGGCCACCACCTTCAGCGCAGATAGAGAACTCCTGGAACTAAGGCAGGGGCTGTCGGATTTGATAACGTATCTTACCAAGTTCAACCGTCTGGTGTCAGAAACTTCATGGCCGGAAGAAAAAAGGATGTCCTTATTTTACCAGGGTTTGAGGGATGGTCTTAAAGACGTCATTGCTCAGATAGATCCCCAACCAACCACTTGTGTAGACATGGTAAACTTGACTCTAAGATTGGATGGTAGAATGGCAGACAGAGGAGGGGATAGGAGACTATGGGATAGGGGCCCCCCCCGGTCGGAATGGAGTCCACGTAGGCCTTTGCCTTCTGCAGATGCACAACCTGAACCGATGGAAATTGGTGCAGTTCGGTCCCCACTAACCAGGGAAGAAAAAGAGAGTCGTCGTGTTGCAGGTCTTTGCCTGTACTGCGGCAAAAAGGGACATTATGTAAGGAACTGTCCTTCCAAATCCAGAAACACTGGGTCATGGTCTCGTAATAAAAGTGTAGCCATAGCAGCGGGCAACGTTCTAGAAGAAGCTGGTGCTCAGGGAGAGAGAGACCAAAAGGAACCTCAGCCTTGGAAGGTGCCATCGCTAACGGTGTTAACTCTACATGAATCCGAATCCCATATACTGCTGCCCATGAGGCTGGAGTGTCAGTTGCAGGTATACAATGTCACGGTTATGATAGACTCGGGGCCACAGGGAATTTCATTAATAGCGGGCTTGTGACCTCTTTGTCTATAGACAGGGTACCCAGAGATACCCCTGAGGAAGTATTGGCGGTGGATGGAAAACCACTGATATCAGGCCTCATAACGGAACAAACTGAGAGGGTAACACTTTCTGTTGCGATACCTGACGGCAGGCATAGGGAAGAACTGGTGCTTAACATCATCGAAGCCCCTCAATACGAGATAATTCTCGGTATGCCTTGGCTTAGTCATCATAATCCCTCCATCGACTGGAAGGAGAAGTCGATTCGTTTCTTGTCTGAGGAATGTAAAGATCATATGGAAGAGGGCGTCGGGTTCTCTCCGTCTGTTCTTCCTTTGGTGGGTGCAACAGCTGCTGAGAAAGACGTGTGTCTATCCCTGGAATATAGGGCTTACAGGGATGTCTTCAGCGAAAGTCAGGCTGAGAATCTCCCTCCGCATAGGCCATATGATTGTAGGATTGATCTAGTGGAGGGAGCCACCATACCATCCTGTAGGGTTTATGCCTTGTCCGACCCTGAGACTACTCATCTGAAGGAGTACTTGGACCATTATGTGGACATCGGCTTCATACGCCCATCCAGGTCCCCTGCTGCCTCGCCCCTCTTTTTCATTAAAAAAGCCAACGGAGATTTAAGGGCCTGTGTGGATTATCGTATGCTTAACAAAAACACCATCAGAAACCGATACCCACTGCCACTTATTTCTGTTTTGCTGGACCAAGTACGATATGCCAAGGTTTTTACCAGATTGGACCTAAGGGGGGCATATCACTTGGTCCGGGTTCGTGAGGGGGACGAATGGAAAACCGCCTTCAAAACGAGATACGGCTTGTATGAATACACTGTGATGCCGTTCGGGCTGTGTAACGCCCCAGCGGCATTTCAATACTTTTTGAATGATGTTTTGAAGGATGTGGTGGATATCAGTGCTGTGGTATACATTGACGATATCCTGATTTACTCGGAAAACATCAAGGACCATACACAACACGTAATTGAGGTACTCCAAAGATTGAGAGAAAACCGTTTGTTCTGCAAGTTGAGCAAGTGTGAGTTCAGTGTGGACAAGGTTGAGTTCTTAGGAGTCATGCTCAGTCACGAGGGACTGCAAATGTCCGATAGAAAGGTACAGGCGGTGCAGGAGTGGTCTACACCTACCTGTGTGAAGGACGTGCAAAGATTTTTAGGCTTCGCCAACTATTACCGCCGATTTATAGCACGGTTCTCCCAAGTAGCAATTCCCTTGACGAGATTGTTGCGTAAAGGTGTGCAGTTCGAGTGGTCACCCGAAGCCACAGCAGCATTCCAGTATCTAAAAGAGGATTTCACGACGGCTCCCATCTTGGCACATCCTAGACCAGAACATCCTTATGTTGTTGAAGCGGATGCCTCCGACGAAGCTATAGGAGCCGTACTGTCTCAAAGGGATAAGGACACTGGACAGCTACACCCCGTGGCGTATCTGTCCAAAAAACTAAGCCCTCCTGAACAGAACTATACCATCTCCGAGAAGGAACTGCTAGCCATTAAACGAGCCTTTCAGGAATGGAGGCAATACCTGTGGGGGGCCAGATCCCCTGTCACCGTCTATACAGACCATCGCAATCTGCAGTACATGAAGACTGCAAAACACCTCACGCAAAGACAGATGAGGTGGATGCTCTTCTTTGCAGAATACGATTTCACCATTACCTTTAGACCAGGGACAGACAACCTGAAAGCCGATTCCCTATCCCGGCGAGACCAGTCGGAGGAGAAAGACAAAGGAGACGCTAAAGTGTCAATAGTCAGTCCCGAGAAGGTGATTTGTGTAATTCAGGCCAATACCTTTCTGGACCTTGTCCGACAAGCCAAGAATCATGATGCCTTGATCAGTTGGGTCACAATTGGGGGTAATCGCACTTTGGTGAAGGGGTTGCCTTTTCAAGACAACAGACTGTTTCTTCCCTCTCTAGCGTTGCGAAAAAAGGCCTTCATGTGGTGTCATGAGTCCCCTTTAGCAGGACATCAGGGGGTGCAAAAAACCATGCGGCTCATGAAACGGCATTTCTGGTGGGACTCACTTAACACCGATATCCCTGTATGGATTGGGCAATGTGAGACATGCGCCAGGGCTAAAAACACAACTGGACAGAAAAAAGGGTTGTTGATGCCGTTGCCTTCCCCTAGGAAACCTTGGCAGACAATAAGTCTGGATTTCGTCACAGGACTCCCTCTTGATCAAGGCAAATCGGCGGTGTTGGTGGTCATTGACAGCCTCACTAAGTTAGGCCACTTTATTCCATGTGTCAACTTGCCAACTGCTGGGCAGACGGCCCAATTGTTGCTAACCAACGTCATACGTTTACATGGAGTCCCAGAGGTTATAGTGTCTGACAGGGGGCCCCCAGTTCATTGCGAGGTTCTGGAAGGCGTGGTGTCAGGCATTGCATATACAGTCTTCCCTCTCGACCAGTTTCCATCCGCAGACGGACGGGCAAACAGAACGGTTGAACCAAACATTGATAAAATATTTGCGGTGTTTTGCAGAGGATGCCCAGGAGTCATGGGTTTCCCTGTTATGGATGGCCGAAATGGCCTATAATAACTCGTGGCACTGTTCTGTGGGGATCTCACCTTTCCATGCTACCTATGGGTTTGATGCACGCATCCTTCCTGTGCACATCCCGGAGGAAGTGTCTCGACAGCCTACGGTCTTAGGACAAGTACGGAAGCTCCGTGTTCTGCACAAGAAGGTCAGGGGGCATCTGGAGAAGGCTAAGGCTGTGTACAAGAAATGGGAGGATAAACATCGTAAGGAGGGCCCATCGTTCCAGGTTGGTGATAAGGTCTGGTTGTCGACTCGCAACATTCGGTTCAAGTTGCGTAGTGTGTTCCATCCACGATACATTGGGCCTTATACCATTGTGAAACGTATCAACCCTGTTGCTTTCAAATTGAAACTGCCTGGTTCTTTGCGTATTCATCCTGTGTTCCATTGTCACTTGTTGAAACCAGCTCATTCGGCAAGAAGGAAGGCCACACCTCCGGTGCTCGGAGATGCTGGGGCTGAATACGAGGTGCGGTGTATCAAGGACTCCAAACTGTGCAGAGGCGTCCTTTGGTATCTGGTGTCATGGAAGGGCTACTCTGTGGAGGATGATTCCTGGGAGCCTGTGGGGAACATTCATGCCCCGGCGGCTATACGTGCTTTCCATCGTAGGTTCCCCCTGCGCCCTGGTCCTAGGAGGCGCTAGGGAAGGGGGGATGTACTGTCAGGATCGCAGTTGCATCGCGCCTACCGCAATGGGAAAACTACATTTCCCATGAGCAGGCGGGCTCACGCAGGAAGCATAACTCGGGTCCCAACGCGCTTCCTGTTGCGCGTTATTCTGGATTCTTTTGCTGCCATCGGCGTGAGAGCGGACGCTCTGCACGCCAGCCTTATCGTGTCTCCTGTGGGCTTTCTCTATTCCCCAGGGCTCATGGGGAGAGCTTCCGCATTCTGTCCAGGGAAGTGACAGCATTGGCGCCCGCAGGTAATGTGGTTCTTTGTACCCGGCCGCTTCAGCGGTCAGCAGTTTGTGTTTCTGTCTTCAAAGGGTTTGGAGACAGGCTGCCTTAGTATTTGGCAGTTTCTTGCACAGTGTTTCGGATTGGGCATTTTGGAGGCGGCGGAACACCGTGGCGGTCGAAACCACGTGTTACCGTACCCTCTGCAATTGTTCTTGGAACTGAAATAGCGGGGCGCTGTAGTGAGTTCAACTACGCGTCTCCGTTATATGCTGTATATATTTACATATAAGGAAATAAGGATCAGGGCGTGTAGTGAAGGAACTACAGATTACCCCTGGTCTTATGGTCCTGTCTTCCAGTGGATGTATTGTTAACAGAACTCAGTGGTGGTCGCAACTACGTTTTCCTGTTTTGGCATTTTCCAGGCACACACTTTTGGGTTGTTTTATAGAGAGCGGAGTGTTGTAGTTCTTGCTTCCTACACACTACCGTATCCTTATTTACTTTGTGGTGGAGCATCTTTACTTTCTTTGGATATCTTTGGACCCCCCTTATACATTGAGTCCTATGACAAATTCTGTGGTATGTTGTGAGTGTTGGGTTAAGTGTCTCAGTACGGTGTGTGTGTGTATGTTAATACAGGACTGTGTTCATTTACCCTATATCTATGTGTTCCTTAGGCCTTCCTCACAGATTATGCCAGAAGGATTGTAGATGTTTTCTAACCAAGGTCGGGTTTTCTCTCTGCCCAGGTACTTATCCATGTGCATGCCTTATTAGTGAGACCATATGAGAGTAGTACTAAATGCTAGTAAGCACTTGACTGAAATCTGTCTTGTCTTCTGTTACAGGCGTCCTTTCCCTGCTGACCCTACCTTTACCCATCCCACATTTTTTATTTTAGTTTGTTATTTTTCTCCCTCGCCTAATGGCTCAAACACCCTGTGCTTATACTTCAGGGTGTTGGTGACATTGGGAGGTGGAACCATAATTGCATCGGCTGGATCCCGCAGAGTAAACCTGACAGAAGGCAGCACAACGCGTCGAGATCCGGATGGCACCGAGGTGTTGTCCAGCAAGTTGCCGCACTGGTGTGGCTATCCTACAATGCTGCGCCGAAAGACGGCGTGGGGTGCCCGAGGGGGGGGGGAGGCGGCACGAACTGGCCTCTCCCCTTTGCCGTTTCACTCGCCGTTCAGCAGAGTTGCGCCCGCTCTTGCGGTACAGCGACTCACCCGCCATCCCGCTGAATTTCTCCCACTCTTGCGGTACAGTGACTTGCCCGCCATCCAGCTGAGTTCCGCCCGCTCTTGCGGTACAGTGACTCACCCGCCATCCAGCTGAATTTCGCCCACTCTTGCGGTACAGTGACTCGAACACGCCGAGATCCGGATGGCACCGAGGTGGTGTCCAGCAAGTTTCACTGGTGTGGCCATCCTACAATGCTGCGCCGAAAGACGGCGTGGGGTGCCCGGGTGGGGGGGAGGCGGAGCAAACGGGCCTCTCCCGCCTCCCCAGGTGGAGGCACCTCATCTGCAGTGGGGCGCCCCTTAGCGTTTCACTCGCCTTCCAGCTGCATTGCGCCCGCTCTTGCGGCTACAGCGTCTCGCCCACCATCCAGCTGAATTGCGCTTACTCTTGCGGTGCAGCGAAAGGCGGCTGCAACAAGACTTTCAAAATGGCGGCCGGCTCTTTGGATTTGGGCCTGGTCCACTAAAATGGCCCTGGGACACCTTGGAACTCGGATGCTTGCCTGCTAGGGCATGGGCCCCATTCACGAAAGCGTCCCCTCTTTTGACTGATTGTTCTTGTTGCCTATCTCTTCTGTTGTCATTTAACAGGACCTTTTTGGACTGCCGAAAGAGGTTCTGGTCCGACCGCTTGTTGGTGGAGACATTTTGACCTGCCCGGCCTTGCCCAAAATGGCGCCGGTATAAATGGGACTCGTAACTCCTTGTTGTGTACTGGTTGCCCAACCTTGATATCACGAGATACGTATGCAGTTTTGAAGCACATGGCGGGCGGGGACGAGTACTGATTGAACATTTGGACATCCCTATTGATATTAAGTTCTGATGTGTTATTGATTACTGTACTATTGAAAGATCGAATTAACGTCACTCATGGTACTTGCCCGCAAATGTATATCTCGTTAATTTTATTGTAACTGGCCCTGTTGTACTTTAATTATAAAATGTACGTCCACCGATTCCGCAACTGTTGGACACCTTAGTTCTTGCAACCTAATGGCCCGCCCGTTACGTTCTTCTACAGTGTAAATGTCCCCTCATCATATACGATTCCAGTTTCCTCCGTGGCCGGCCCACGTGGTTATAGGCCCGTATTTGTATACTGACATTTTCACAATAAAGGTTTTTAAAACAAAACATGGTAGTAGTACATTTTTTGGTAAAGTTTTGAATAATAGCCACTGTTTTCGAATCAGTAAAAGGCAAGTGAAATAAAGCAGCCTGATTACATGACGGTTAAAAGGTATAATACGCAGGAACGCAGTAAAGATAAATGGTCAAGGGCTGTTGTGTTTTCCACTCCTGCAACATAAAGTGATCGATAAGAATCCGATATTCATGCCTATCAGCGACTAAGACAGCAGGCCGAGCCTCTTTTGCTCAACAGCTCCCTCATGGAACGAAGAAACGCCCTTTTTCTCGAAATAGGAATATTTTACTTGCAGGACAGTTGTAAATTTCCCGGGAAAATACATTAGCCTGGAACATTGTTAGTGATAAACTGTAAATGCATCTGGGTCCTTTGCTTTACAAGTCAGAGTGAGAAAAAAAAAGGTGGGGCTTTCATCATTTGGGAAAAAAAAATGTTCGAAAGCAATGAAAAGTGTTATTTTTAGGTCATATGACCAAGCCTTTCATCATTAGAATAACAAAAGTAAAATGAACCATTGAAAAGTTTTATTAACAAGTCACATGACCTGTTATGCTTACGTTACGCGCTGCGCGCCGTGCTCTGGATCGTTTCCGGGAAGCTGCGCCTCGCGCACCGGAGCACTTCCGGGTGCGCTAACGCGGCGCGTCATATGACGCATTACGCGACAACGCAGGTCCAGAATATAGTCAAAATGTCTCCACCAACCAGCGGTCGGAACACAACCCCTTTCAGCAGTCCAAAAAGTTCTGTTAAATGACAAGAGAAGGGACAGGCAACAAGAACTATCAATCAAAGAGGGGAGGGCAAGTTCTTCTCTACCGGGTCACGTTGGGGCTCCACCGGAACTGATCGAATTGGTAGTCTACAGTGTTTCTGGATGTTTCAGACTGAAGCTGGTGTTAGCATGAGAGCACCACCATCTCGTGGCTACGTTGTGGCCATTCCGCGAGCAATCATGGCAGTCGCTTCCCATCGGTAGTCTACGGGAGTCGGGGGTCCCGGTGACTGCTGTAGAATCTTCAAGGCTGAGGGGACTCTTTTGGGAATGGGGCCCATGCCCTAGCAGTCAAGCGTCCGAGTTCCACGGTTGCCCAGAGCCATCTTTGCAGGCCAGGCCCAAGTCTGTGGAGCCGACTGCCATTTAGTGAGCTCCGTAGCAGCCGCCTGTCGCTGTACCGCAAGATTGGGTGCAATTCTGTTGAATGGCGGGTGAGACGTTGTAATAGCAAGAGCAGGCGCAATTCAGCTGGCCGAGCGAGGCACTGTGTCGCAAGAGCGGGCGCAAGTCAGCTGGTCGAGTGAAGCGCTGGGGTGTAGCTGAGAAACCTCCACCTGGGGAGGTGGGGGAGGCTCGTTCGCGCCGCCTCTCCCTTCTACTGCACCCCACGCCGTCTCCTGGCGCAGGTATATGTGATGGTCGGACCAGGGCACCGCAGGACGTGTCTTCAGGTCAAACGGATTGTGGGACAAGGTGTGGAGCAGGCGCAATTATCTCGGGGGCCTCCGTCAAGCGGTTCAGGGAGGCACCGCATCACATTGTTTTCCAATGCAGTCAGGTCCACAAACAGCCCCCACTTACTTTGAGAATAGTGAAGCTGCAGCAGGTGCAAATAAGCTTCAGACAGTGTTACAAGCGCTGCTCCGAACCCTCAACTATGGCACCCAACATCCAGGACTTATGCCATTTGTGCAAGGCAGTGACATCGAAGCATCTCAGGGACCAAGCAACATACCATATCCAGAGTCCTTCCCACAACCTCTGCCTTCCTTCTTACCTAGTTATTGTTCTTTCACTCCCACTCCAGGCTTTTAGTCTGTGGATGGAAAACCATGAACCTACACTCATCTATGAAAATCTTACTATTGATGGTTTATTTTGAGCCCAAAATACAAAGGCTTGTTTGGATCGATGTTGCAGCAGGCTGCCATGTAAATAGTTATTTAATAAAACGTTTTACCCTGTTACTTTGCTGGTGTGTTGTATATATTTATAATATTTTCATAGTGTTTGTCGTTATTTTGGGTGGGGTGGGCGGCGGAGCCGAGCTGTCTTGCAGCCATCATGGTGTCGAGCTCAGTTCCTCTCACTAGTTTCGTATTTGTCATGAGGGGTTGTTCATAATGTTTCTATTTTAGCGAGGTCAAAAAGAGATCGCATTAGTGGACTACTGATTTTGCTTGATTCCTTTTGTTTTTTAACGATTTTTCACTATCTGCAAAGACTAAACAGAGTATTGCGACTCTGTGCTTGTTTGTAAATAGAGAATGAACCAAAGAGAACCAATTCCAAAACAATAAATGCTAGGATAACAATCAATCAAATGGAGAGGGAAGCAGGCACGACGGATTACAACGGGGGCAAAGGCCTGTGTTAACTACCCTTCACTAGCTGCAAAGAGAGAATATTCCTAAAAGAAAAGAGGAGGGGGGGGGGCAGCGTTCAAAGCACATCAGCGTGCATAAATACGAAAATGTTTTTACCTACCACGTACTTGACATTTTACAGCTTTTGATATTTGCTATTACAAAACCATTGAAATTCACTGAAAAAAATAGGTTATAGACCATATATAGTTAGGAATTAGCATTTACAAAACCTTGAAAATTCACTGAAAAAACCATAGGTTATAGACCATATATAGTTAGGGATTAGCATTTACAAAACCTTAATTTACTCGCACAAAACCATTGAAATTCGCATATAAAGTTAGTTGCACTAACTATATATCGCGCACCCGCAATCCACTGCTGATGATGTCACATATTACATCATTCATGACATGGTCAGTGACATCACTGATGACATCACTGATCACAGCATCCAGTGACTGTATGTTTCTGTAAAGTTAAAATATGTCTTACATATTGAAGAATGAGTGGATGTATAAGTGTCTGGATGAAGGATTTAGTTGGTGCATGACTGACTGTATGAGTGAGTGATTTAATGTGTCTCACTGAGTGCATGGGTTAGTGACTAAACTGTCTTAATTTGTGCATCATTATGTCTGTTCTTCTGTAAACTGCTGCATGTGTTGATCAGTAGCTATATGAGTAACTATATGGGTTTTTGATTGGTTGCCCAAGTATTTGTATGGGAGACTGAGTGTGCGTCTGGGTGGCTGGGAGGTGTGTGACTCTGTGCATAGATGTGTGAGTAGTTGATTCACTATATGTATGGGTTCAAAAGTGCATGTGGAAACAGCTGTATGGGCAGTTGACTGTCTGCATGAGTGTATTGGTGAGTGAATGGATTTGTAAAACACAGTACATGTGAGAGTTGACATATATAAATAACTGTGCATAAGAGCCAGTGAATGTGTGAGTGTCTGTAAGGATCATTGTGAACATGTATCAGGGATTGTATAAGAGAGTAAATATGTGTTAGTATATGTTTGAATAAGTAAGGTGTGTATAACTGTATAGTTGAGAAAATGGAGGTGTGATTGATTCTTTGCATGACTGACTAGGTGTGTGAGTAACTCCATGGATAAGTGACAGTCTGTGAGTGTCTGTTTATACTGAATGTATCTAAGGTTATATTAGAGTCTGAAGATGTTCATTGTATTATCACATAAATTATATCATCATTGATGTGATCAGTAATGTCAAATGAGATGTCATCAGTGATATCATTTGAGGTGTCATCAGTGATGTCATCAGTGATGTCATTTGAGATGTCATCAGTGATGTCATCAGTGATGTCACTGACCATGTCATGAATGATGTATATATATATATGTAACGTTTTACAATTTGTCCAAGACGAAATGCACTCGCATCGAACCTTATGTTCGTGTTTACTACATGAAAATATGCACTTGCACTTAAATTATTAAATTATCAAATTGTTTTTTTCGAGTGTCATTATCGAGTTATGTTTACTCTCATTTAGGGATTTTAACATTTGTCTACTTGTATATTTGCTTTCAAGCAGAATAACAAATGTCTTTACCTGTGAAATACCCATTTTCGATGTACTTAAAAGTGTCAAAATGGCCATCGTATTTACAAACAACTGAACTTTTTCGATGTGAGTCCTTTTACAGTTTTTACTACCTTTCACATGCATTAAAGGAGGGTTCCATGATAACGCAAAAACATCGTGATCAAGGGAGCTTGACTCCCGAAACGCGTTGATGATATTGCTGTAACCCAATAAAGAAGCCTAAGTAAATGATATTCGTGAGTGCCGGAAGATTTCCATATGAACGGAACTGGAGTTGGAATCTTATTTTCAATAGAGAGCGACGTGGCTGATTGTCGCAGAACCAGGCACCGCCGGCGCTTTGGTAGCACGCCAGAGTGAATCGCCGATTCGAGAAAACAAACAGAGACAGGCGCGACCCCCGCAACGACCCAGCTGACCTGCAAATTGTTTGCGTGTGGTGTAAACCGAGGAAAGGCAGTCTTCTGCAGCCCGGGGATCGGAGGGTCCTAGCGATTCGGTAAGTTAGCCCGACTCACACACACACTCGCTTTACTTTCACGGGTCTTTGTAACTGGGTAAAAGGGAGCCGGCCTGCGATACTTTCCCTTTTATTGTGTTCGACTTGAGAGCCATTTTTTCCGCTGGTTATTTAGCGGGAAGCATTTAAACAAAGGCAAATATCTAACGAATATCGTAAGGCTCAGCTAGGAGCGATGAGGAATATGCAGCCAGAGAACTCGAGGCTGTTAAACTTTTTTAAGACTCTGTGCAACCTAGATTGGATAAAGGGGGGGCGGCTGTCCCTACTGGAAATTCGGGTCTGACCAAAAACCTGCAAACATATGAAAAATTGAAAAAAAGAGAAATATCCCGCTGGTGGGAGGTGGCCTCATTACGTCGTTATCTTGAAGTAAGCAGAATTCCACGAGGACTCCGTATAATGATTTCCCCCTCCTCCGAAAATCCAGATATAGAAATGCTTGAGGAATGGGCTGAGAAGAGTGCTAGAAGTTCAAAAAACATGATGCAAATACTCCTCAAATATGCGGAAAAGGAACAACTGGAAGTAATTGATAAACTGAAAGATCTGAATGACACACTAAGCAAACATGATGAAAAACCTAGAATTTATAAATTTAAATCTGATCTTAAGCCCAAACTGGAAAAATATGAGTAACGCATCAAAGATAGAAAGTCCACAAAATTCATAAGAGATCGTATCGATTATGAAACAGGGTGGATTTATACATTCGACAAGAAATTCGACATGGCCAGACGCCAGAAAATTTTCAGTGGACAAATTGCCCAACAAACGCTGATTCAAAGTGATGCAAGTTCAGAAACGGGCTCAGAACAGGAATCTGACAACGGCAGTCGAAAAGGACCAAATGATGTACGACTGCCAGTTGCGGACGAATTCCGTTTTATGATCATGGAGCAACAGTCAGACCATCGCATGGGGAAAGGAAGATGATGTGGAAGGGGTCGAGGAAAAGAAGACAAAGACGAGGGGGCGAAGGGTACAGGAGGAGCACAAGGGTGGCAAATAAAAAGATCTCTGCGCTTGAACACCAAGAAATAGCCACCTTATCCAATAAAAACTCTACAATTATCAGTTTGAGTTCTGTGCCGCTGACTAGCGAGCATGAGACAATCTTAAAATTAGGTCTTTCCTACTGTGACACTAATGAATTTAACTACCCAAGCAGCCGGATGGACCGTTACCGGTATATCAGGAAACTCAAATTGTCGAAAATGCATGCTACTAAAATCAGCAATTCTGGATTGAGCTCAGAAACAGAGCCGATACCCCACAGCCTTTCCTTAGTGTTAATGAATTACCTGCCCTGACGGATATGATAGCACTAATGGATGACACCTCCTATGAGGAGAATATTGACAATACTGTATGTGGAAATGACTTACTAGCTAGTGATCACACGCCGTTCAGAGCTGCATCAAAGTTTCTTCCACAAACTCTGAAAGACAATGTAGACCTGTTAGGTGAAAATGTAAGTAAAGATCGTAAAAATGTATATTTCCAAGAAAATCAAAAGAAATATAAAATGAATCCTAGGAAAGCTCTTTTCCATAAAACAGTAAAGAAACTACAGATGGAAGATGACCTCTTAGTGAAACCTTCGGATAAAGGAGGGAACGTAGTTCTCTGGGGAAAAGAACAATACAAGAAAGAAGCAATGGGACAATTATCTGACCACAGCTGTTATAAGCGAATAAGCCCCAGGGAATATGAAAATGTAATTGTGGAGTTTTATGGAAGACTGGATCACTGGAAGGAAACTGGTTTGCTCAGCTGGGATTAACACAAATACATCAAACAAGACAATCCTGTGATTCCAGTCTTCTACATGTTACCAAAAATCCACAAAAACCCCACTAGTCCACCAGGGAGGCCCATCATTTCATCATGTGGCAGTCTATTCGAGACCGCTTCGAGATATATAGACTACTTTTTTAATCCTATTGTCAGAACACTCCCATCTTATTTAAAGGATTCTACCGATTTTTTGAAATGTATCTTTGATATCTGTTGGGACCCTACAACTATGGTTCTTGTGACATTGGACATCTCAACCTTATACACCAGTATAAGACATACAGACGGTCTCAGAGCATGTGAGCATTATCTTAATAGGAGACCGATACGTCTTGCATCCCAGAATAGAATGATCCTTGAAATCATGGAATGGTATCTAACTAAAAACATCTTTCTCTTTGGCAGTGATCTGTACATCCAGGAGTGGGGGACCGCGATGGGCACCTGCTTTGCCCCCAGGTATGCCAATTTACATCTCGGCTACTGGGAGGAGCAGGTGCTCAGAGGGGGTCCTCTCGACCACTGGTCGGAACATATCTTACTGTGGGTTAGATATATTGATGATGTCTTCGTGCTGTGGCAGGGCACGGAGACATCTGTTTATCGAAGAAATAAATCAGAATTCTCTTAATTTGGAATTCGTGGGGAATTCTAGTAAAACTTCTATAGATTTTCTCGATAGCAGGATTACCCCCCAGAAAAATAAACTAGAGACTACCGTGTTCCGAAAGAACACTGCTGGGAATTCAATCCTACATGCCGAGAGCGCCCACCCAACGGCATTAATAAGAAGTATTCCATTTGGGGAATATTACAGGGCGAGGCGTACCTGCAGTAGTGATGAACAGTTTAATACTAGAGAGATTGAAATGACCCAGAGGTTCCTAGAAAGAGGATATAGTGAGACGGTCCTTAAGGGTGCTTCCAACAAGGCCAGAAGGTTAACTAGACATAACCTACTCTTCGAGCCTTCTAGAACTCAAAAATTGAATAAAGGACAGCATGATCAAGGTAGTTCAAGATTCATCACTACATTTAACACCAAGCATAAGGAAGTAAGAACTATCCTCAGAAAACACTGGTATCTGATTAGAAATGATCCGGTGTTGGGCCCAAAGGTGAAGAAGAATCCTGAAATTACCTATAAAAAGTCCAAATCTTTAAAAGATTTAATTGTACAAAGTGAGTTCTTGGATAAGAAAAGGAGTAATGCAGACTGGCTGAAACCCAAACCTGGTTTTAAAAGGTGTTTTAAATGCAAAGCGTGCCAACATGGAATGAATCGCATGGATTTTAAAACATCTTTTAATAAGATCGTAAAAGTGAGAAGTACCATTACTTGCAAAAGTGAGTACGTACTTTATTTACTACAGTGCCCATGCCCAAAGGTCTATATCGGTAGCACCATTTTACCTGTACACCAGCGAATCCTTCAGCACAGAAGAGCCATTGTTAATCAGGATAGGTCTTACCCAGTGGCCCGACACTTTGAATTGCACCATCAAAGTAACCCCGCAGGCCTGCAGTACTCGTGCATTGCAGAGGTTCCGAAGAAAAGGAGAGGGGGAGATAGGAAAAGTGAACTTAGAAGACAAGAGACCTATTTTATACTAGAATTTAATTGTAAGGAGCCACAGGGATTGAACGTTTATGAAGACCTTTACACATGTTTAAACTGATTAACTGTATATATAATGAACTGTTTTTTCAACCTCGAGTATACCGAAACTGCATTAATTTGAAAACTTTTTGTTAATGATTTTAATTGACAGAAATTTTTAATTTTAATAGTCTTATTTTTTGGTTCCCTTCTTTTTAATTGCATGGATGGTAGTATGTTGTTCAGAAATGGAACTGGCTCAGGGAGGAATGTATTGTGATGAGTAATGCGTTTTTTTGTTATATGCACGGACACTTTAGATAATCTTCTGCCGAAGTGCAATATGAGTGGACTGTTTACATACATGAGGTTCTGTTGTTGATATTGAGGCATTAGCACTTTATTGAAAATGAGACGCACTTTAGCACTGGCACTTTATTATCCCCATGTGCAATATATAGATAAATGTTTACAGTAAAAGAAAATTACTGGTTTACAGAAGCACTTGCACTTTATGACCAATGAATAAGGTTGATTTGATAGATTAGCATTACCATCTATATAAGTCCTACTCCGATCTATGAGGTATATAAGATCAGTAGAGCCACGAGGTTAATTTAACCAAGATTCAGTTGTTCATTGTTAAATACAATATGGCAAACACTTAAGAAATATTGTGGTATAGTAAAGTATAATCCCTAATTGTTAAGAAGGTCCCATTTGTTGAAATAGGCACTGGCCTTTTGTAATTGTGGAACCTTATGTTCGTGTTTACTACAGGAAAATATGCACTTGCACTTAAATTATCAAATTATTTTTTTCGAGTGTCATTACCGAGTTATGTTTACTCTCATTTAGGGATTTTAACATATGTCTACTTGTATATTTGCTTTCAAGCAGAATAACAAATGTCTTTACCTGTGAAATGCCCATTTTCGATGTACTTAAAAGTGTCAAAATGCCCGCCGTATTTACAAACAACTGAACTTTTTTGATGTGAGTCCTTTTACAGTTTTTACTACCTTTCACATGCATTAAAGGAGGGTTCTATGATAACGCAAAAACATTGTGATCAAGGGAGCTTGACTCCCGAAACGCGTTGATGATATTGCTGTAACCCAATAAAGAAGCCTAAGTAAACGATATTCGTGAGTGCCGGATGCAAAAAAAAAAATTGGGGGGGGGGGATTTTCGCGGGGAGAACGCCCGGTACGCGCACCGGGGAGCGTACCGGGGAGCGTACCATGGGGAAATAGAATGACAGTTTTTAAAAAAAGTAGCTGTTTTAAAAAAAAAATCTTTTTGTTGTTTTTTTATATATATATATACATATACATACATATATATAAATGCATATATATGCATATATATGTATATGTGTGCGTGTAGAGAGCGGTAGAGAGGTAGAGAGGTAGAGGTGTAGAGGTAGAGAGGTAGAGGTAGAGAGGTAGCGGTAGAGAGGTAGAGACTAGTAGAGAGAGAAGTAGAGAGAGAGGTAGAGAGGTAGAGAGTAGAGAGTGAGAAATAGAGAATAGAGAGTGAGTAGTAGAGAGCAGTAGAGAGAGTAGTAGAGAGTGAGTAGTAGAGAGTAGTAGAGTGAATAGTAGAGTGAGTAGTAGAGAGTAGTAGAGAGTGAGTAGTAGAGAGTGAGTAGTAGAGAGTAGTAAAGAGTAAGTAGTAGAGTGAGTAGTAGAGAGCAGTAGAGAGTGAGTAGTGGAGAGTAGTAAAGAGTGAGTAGTAGAGAGTAGTAGAGAGTGAGTAGTAGAGAGTGAGTAGTAGAGAGTAGTAGAGAGTGAGTAGCAGAGAGAATAGTAGAGAGTAGTAGAGAGTGAGTAGTAGACTGAGTAGTAGAGACTAGTAGAGAGAGAGTAGTAGAGAGTGAGTAGTAGAGAGTAGTAGAGAGTGAGTAGTAGAGTGAGTAGTAGAGAGTGAGTAGTAGAGAGAGAGTAGTAGAGAGTAGTAGAGAGTGAGAAGTAGAGAGTGAGTAGTAGAGAGTAGTAGTGAGTAGTAAAGAGTGAGTAGTAGAGAGAGAGTAGTAGAGAGTGAGTAGTAGAGAGTAGTAGATAGTGAGTAGTAGGGAGTAGTGAGTAGAGTAGTAGGGAGTGAGTAGTAAAGAGAGAGTAGTAGAGAGTAGTAGAGTAGTAGAGAATGAGTAGTAGAGAGTGAGTATTTGAGAGTAGTGGAGTAGTGGAGTAGGAGAGAGTAAGTAGTAGAGAGTAGTGGAAAATATTCCAAAGTTTGGCACAGCACCACTTGCACAATGAGTCCAATCAAATCATACCACTTAGAGTCCTTATTGAAGCACTGAATCTTGGTGTATATTCAAATGCTTTTATTTTCCTTAAGTTTATGTACCACAACGTTTCGTTCTGTACAACAGAACTTCTTCAGGGCGTTCTTATTTCCTTCAAGTTATGTCGGCATCCTGTTGTCATATAACTAGATAGTTCTTCCAAATGTTAGACGAGACGTAAGTACATTCTTATTCAAAGTGACTAGGTATCAATTTTACCCACACAATTCGGGCAGACTTGAGTAATTTATAGCATCCTCAAAGTCAGTCTTTCAAAAATTCCAAAGTATAGGACATGATAATCCAAATCCAAATGTTTCTCAAGAAAAGTCATTTTCAATCGTTCGGAATATCGGTGTTTGGGCAGATATGACCCAGGGACCCCCAGTATGCAAGGGGAATTAGTCCCCCCTCTGCAAACGCGCCAGTGGCCTGCATTGCAGAGAGGTGTAAAAAGGGTGTGGCCTCATTACACCTCTCTGCAATGCAGCCCCCTGGCACATACTGGAGGCTCCTGGTGGGCTAGTTGGCCCCCAGGGACCCCCAGTATGCAAGGGGAATTAGTTCAACCTCTGCAAACACGGCAGGGGGATGTGTTGCAGAGCGGTGTAACAAGGGGCATAGCCTCATTACACCTCTGCAATGCACCCCCCTGGCGCATACTCGAGGTTCCATGTGGGCTAGTTGGCCCCCAGGGGCCCCCAGTATGCAAGGGGAATTAGTTCCCCCTCTTCAAACATGCACGGGGGCTGCGTTGCAGAGAGGTGTAAAAAGGGTCGTGGCTTCATTACACCTCTCTGCAATGCAGTCCCCTGGCGCATACTGGAGATTCTTGGTGGGCTTTCAGGTCTTATATTGTTAGGAATTAGCATTAAAAAAACCTTTGAAATTCACTGAAAAAACAATAGATTTTACACCAGTTACAGTTAGGAATTAGCATTTAAAAAACCTATGAAATTCACTGAAAATTCAGTGAAGTTAATAGGTTTTTTAAATGCTAATTCCTAACTATAACTGGTGTGAAACCTCTGGTTTTTTCAGTGAATATATATATATATTCACTGAAAAAACCAGAGGTTTCACACCAGTTATAGTTAGCTGGAAATTTTACTGACATAAAACCAATGAAATTACACGTTATAGTTAGTTGGACTCACTATAACTTGCGCGCCTGCAATGCACTGCTGATGACGTCACATATTACATCACTCATGACATGGTCAGTGACATCACTCATGACATCACTGATGAAACCATCCAGTGAATGTGTGTATTTCTGAAAAATAAATATGTTTTATATATGTATATGTAAAGGTCAATGGAAAAATAAATGTTTAAATAAGTGTCTTAATGTATGTTTTTTATTAAAAAAAGTTGATTGGTTAACTGGCTTTTTAAGTGTATCTTAGTGAATACATATATTGGCGACTAATTTTTAAATATTTAAATATATGTATCAGTGTTTCACTTTGTGTATAAGTGGCTGCATGGGTTGGTGACTGACTCACTGTTTGTATGTGTTTTGAAGACAGCATATGTGCAGGACTGTATGGGTGGATGAGTGTGTATATGTGTGTGTTAGTGAGTAAACGACTGTCTCACTATTGTCTTTATCAGTAACGACATATGTTTTAATCTAGTATATGTGAGTATTGATATATATAAGTGAGTATATGTGAGAGTGAGAGATTGTAAGAGTTCCTGTTTAAATAAGTATGTGTTTCTATAAGTGATTGTTTAAGAGAGTAAGTATGTGTAAGTTTCCTTAGAAGTAAGGTGGTAGTGTGTGTATATCTGTATATGTAAATAAATGAATGTTTATTAGTTTATTTGCATGTGTGAGTATGTGTGTGAGTAACTTTTTGATGACTGTCGGGTTGTAACAGGATATATAGGTGTATCACTACATATGATGAGTGAGTATATGTATGAGTGACTATATAGAACTGTTGGTGAATGAGTGAATGTGTATATAGATGGTGGAATTACTGAATTGGTTGTTGTAACTGTTATGGGTATATCCACTTTTTTGAAAATGTTAGTTTCTATTTTTGAATATGTGTTTCAAGGGTTACATTACACTGAAAGGAGGTCTGTCATTCTGTCACAATGATGGTGTCATCAGTGATGTCATGAGTGATGTCACTGACCATGTCATGAGTGATGTAATATGTGACGTCATCAGCAGTGCATTGCAGGCGCGCAAGTTATAGTGAGTCCAACTAACTATAACGTGTAATTTCATTGGTTTTATGTCAGTAAAATTTCCAGCTAACTATAACTGGTGTGAAACCTCTGGTTTTTGCAGTGAATTTAATAGGTTTTTTAAATGCTAATTCCTAACTATAACTGGTGTGAAACCTATGGTTTTTTCAGTGAATTTCAAAGGTTTTTTAAATGCTAATTCCTAACTATAACTGGTGTGAAACCTATGGTTTTTTCAGTGAATTTCAAAGGTTTCCTAACTATAACTGGTGTGAAACCTATGTTTTTTTCAGTGAATTTCAAAGGTTTTTTAAATGCTAATTCCTAACTATAAGTCTCACTTTATAAGTAAGACTGTTAGCGCTCTAGTTGTTCTTTAGAACACTCTGGTTCATTCCGTCATTGGGCTATAGTTGGGCTACATCTGGCTGATATTTGGGCTACATTTGTTTTTTTTGTCTCTGGTGGCCATCTTTGGGCTACATTGGGCTACATTGGGCTACATTTGGGCTACATTTGGGCTCTAACATATATATAGCCCAATGTAGCCCAATATATATTTTTTCAAAGTTATTTTTCGTGAAAACCACTTGAGACATAGCAAAGGCACATCGGGCTACCAGTCCCTACAATTTTGCCAAATTATTATTTTTTATTTTTATTTTTTATTTATTTTTTGCCTTGGAGCGCTCCCGGTTCGGGCCCCGGGGAGTGCCCCGGAAAGCGTAGTTTTATGAAGCGCCCCGGGGCGCGCACCGGGGAGCGTCCCGTAAGCGCCAATATCGCAAATGAAAACATGATCGTGACGTATCGCGTAGCCGCGTCCGCGTGATGCGCACGGCGTAAGCGCACCCAGAAGCACTCGAGCGAATACGATCGCGCAACGTAGGCGTCCAACGCGCTTACGCGACGCGCCCCGGGGCGCATACCGTAAGCGCGTCGGGTCATGTGACCTGAAAATAACACTTTTCATTGGTTCATAACAGTTTTGTTTTCATAATGATGAAGCCCCTGGTCATGTGACCTAAAAATAACACTTTTCATTGGTTAAATACATTTTTTTTTTCAAAAGGATGAAAGACCCCACCTTTTTTCCTTATTCTGCCTTTGTCCTTTGACTTAGGAAGACCTGTTTGTACCTCTCTGTACCTTTTTGATCAATATAATGGCTTCAGTAGTAGCAGCAGCTGGTGTATCTGCACCACCACCACCACCACCACAACCACCAAGAGGACCACCTCAAGATATCATTGGTGGTCAACAAGAAGAGGAAGAGGAGGAGGAGGAGGAGGAGGGGAGTTCAAGATGGCTTCAAGAACAAAATACCCCATACCAGCCAAGACCACATATTATTTGGGAGTTTTTTTCTATCCCACAGGGGAAGGAAAAAAGTAAATGCAGCAAAGGTGACTTGCAGAATCTGTGGCGTGGAACTTTCCAGGGGAAACCCGAATAAGAAATATTCATTTGGGAACAACACGATGATACGCCACATGCAGCGCAAGCATCCAATAAATTATTCTGCTGCAGAGATGAGGGAACTGGCCAGTAACCCTCCCTAATTCACACAAACCACCTCATAAAGGAAGCAACCCCATCCGTCTGCACCAGAGGAAAGTGAGACGATGCCTTGCATTCAGCCACGATTTGCAGATTTCAGAATTATCTGTAAATATTGTGGGAAGACCATCTCCTACGGAGAACAGAGCGTAAAGCTCATCGTCCTTGCTGGGGCAACCACAAATGCCCCAATCAACCCTAATTATTTCTTTTCATTTTTTTTTTGCTCCAATTGAGCCATTTTCAATTCCCTGTTTTTTCGTTTCTCCCCATGAAAAATACAAAAAAATATAAAACTGTTCAGAAAACCCCAAAAAAGTACAAAATGTTAAAAAAAAACAATAAAAAATATAAAACAACAAAAAGAAGAAAAAAAACAGTTCTTTGTAGAACTACCTCCAATTTATAAAAAAAGGCTTCATTTTTGGAAAAGTCTGTCATTCTTTTTTCCCCATGGTACGCTCCCCGGTCCGCTCCCCGGTGCGCGTACCGGGCGCTCCCCCCGCGCAAATAAAAAAAAAAAAAAAAAATGTTTTGCCCCACTGGGCCCTTTTATGGCCCCCACATCGAACCTAGGGGGTCAGGGGGGGTCTATCCCTGCCCCCTTATGGTCATTTCCCCCTTTGATTTTTCCACCTCTTATGTCTCGATTTTACTGAGACACAAGATGGCGGCCGCTCCGTACTGTTTTGAATGTTTACAGACACCCAAGAGCCAATCAGCTTTCCGTGCGCAAGTCGCGTGGCGCGCCCGGAGCGCTCCCCGGTGCGCGTACCGGGGTGCTGCCATAGATATATATATTTTTCTTAACCTAAATTACTCAAAATCCACTGGACCACATGTCTTGAGACATAGCAAAGGCACATCGGGCTACCAGTCCCTACAATTTTGCCAAGTTTGGTGGAAATCCATTCAGCCGTTCAGGCTAAAAGTGAGGTCGACCGCCCTATAGAAATTAACATGGGAAAACACATTTTGGGACCCCCCCCAAACTTTCAGGGAAGGACCGGGGCGCCGCGAGGCCATTTTGAGGAAATTTTCAGGCAGATTCGTCAACCGGCGCCAACGTTTTTCCAAATAGAATTTTGAGATTTAACATTGAAAAAAATCCTAACTATAACTACCTACTGGCGACCGCCAGTAGGTAATATATATATATATATATATATATTCACTGAAAAAACCATCGGTTATAGACCATATATAGTTAGGGATTAGCATTTACAAAACCTTAATTTACTCGCACAAAACCATAGAAATTCGCATATATAGTTAGTTGCAATAACTATATATCGCGCACTCGCAATCCACTGCTGATGATGTTACATATTACATCATTCATGACATGGTCAGTGACATCACTGATGACATCACTGATGACATCACTGATGACATCTCATTTGACATGACTGATCACATCACTGATAATATCATTCATGTGATAATACGATGAACCTCTTCAGACTCTAATATAACCTTAGTTACAATCAGTGTAACCAGACACTCACAGATTGTCACTCATCCATGGAGTTACTCACACATCTAGTCAGTCATGTAAAGAATCAATCACTCCTCTATTTCCTCAACTATACAGTTATACACACCTTACTAATTCAAACATATTCTAACACATATTTACTCTCTTATACAATCTCTGATACAAGTTTAAAATGATTCATAAAGCCACTCTCACATTCACTGGCTATTTTTTTTTTTCCTTTTTTTTTATTGAACAAGACAGTAGGTATATTTTGGTACATTTGATTTTTCGACTCTAAATAAGATTTTCATACAGTATACAAGAGACAGACCAAGCATATACATTATAGCTAACAAATAACTTAAGTCGATCTTAAAATGCTAGTGCAAAATGGAATAAGGAAAACAGTTAATCCAATGCGTCAAATTTCCTATTACATTGTACCCTTCTTTAAAGTACTAAAGCAGAATCATACAAAGTTAACCGAAATAAGCTGCTAATTTGTAGCTGCAAAAATACAAATTATATTAAAGTGCTTGTGCAAGAACATGGAGAATTAATAATATACGAAGAGGGCTAAGGAAGAAAAAACATTTGAGTTTCCACTCTAATTCCTTTAACCCTACTAATTTAAAATACAGAAACATCATATATAATAAAGATATAATTCTAAAGTGACAGTGCTAGAATATACATCGTTGTTACTGAATGATTCTTCATATACTAGTATATCAAAACCCATCAGATAAAGTAGCAAAGTTATTATTTGAATTATTAAAGTGCGAGTGCAATACAGTGCAAAATATCCGAATAAAGTGCAAAAAATGTGATAGCAGCTAATAAAAAGACAATGGTACAATATCAATTTCCTTTTATAGATTCCAACCTCTCAAAATATTTCCAATTCCTTTCAAATCTTTTGATCGCACCCACCCTACCTGCATAAGCTCTCTCAAATGAACATGTTCTTTTCATTTTATTGACCCATTTTAATTGACATGGGATTACCTCAGATTTCCAATTTTGTAAAATCATGGACCGTGCTACCATAGTAGAAATAAAAATAAAAGCCTCTTCTGTGCTATTTAACCTATCCCTATCTTTACAAATACCAAAAAGGACCACTTCTGCTTCAGGTAGCAGTGTTTTCTCAGTTGCCAGTTCCATGTCATTAAAAATCCCCTTCCAAAAAGATTCTAACTTTGGACAAGAGAAAAAAACATGGTGCCAGCCACCCTGACCATTGGCTTTGCATCTAAAGCATTTATTCTCATAATCAGGGAATATTCTCTGCAAGGCCTCCGGGGTGTAATATGCCATCCAGCGAGAGAGAAAGGACATTCATTTATAATTAGCTGCCCGGAGTGCTTTATGTCCTAGCTGACATATTACTTCCCAGTCTTTTTCTGAAAAAACGCACTGTGTCGTGAGGCTTATTTTGTCTAGATGTTTAAGAATTACCTGAGGAGGTCCTGGAGGGAGTAGCCTTTTATACCAGTATCCTATGCCCTTATGTTTTTCCCCATATAAAGCTGATAACAAGGCATTGGGTAAAGTGTCAGACCCCCCAAACTCTTTTCTTATCAGATAAACCAGTTGTAAATAGTCAAAAAACATAAGCCGCCTAGGATATGCTCTATCTACAACTGTTTGCCAGCTAATTACCTTATGTTGGGAAAATAAGTGTCTTATTTCACGAAACCCAGCTAAATCCCATTGTAGCAGATGATTATGAGATATCTTAAGTCCCATTTTACCACATTCTATTAATTTCAAAAAACTAGAACCATCTGAACCAAATTTTTTATATAAAAGTCGTAATCTTGAGGAGTACACTAGTAGTGTCTTGTATCTTGTTTTCTTAGGCAGCTTTGCAGTTTAAAAAAAAAAAAATGTGAGAGCCTGCTTCCTCTAGCATCTTATCTAAAAATAAATTGTCCCTTGACTGTCTGGTTCTTAGTAATCATGCCACTATATCGAAGAGGGCTGCTTCATAGTATGTTTTAAAATGGGGGAGAGCCAGCCCACCTTGATTTACCGTAAGCTGTACCGCCGAGAGCTTAACTCTTGAAGTTTTTTTATTCCAAATAAATCTAGTCATCATAGAATCAAGATCCTTAAAAAAGGCCAAGTTGACTTTTATTGGAATATTACTAAAAAGAAATAAAACCAAAGGAAGTATGTTCATCTTTACCAGTGCAACTCTACCTATCAAAGTCAAGGGCAAGGAATCCCTTTTAGAGTTAAACCTTACAAAATCACCAAAATGCTGACATGTAAATCTGAATACGTGGTTTATGTTTTAACGTGCACATGTGGTAGAAGTTACGTTGGAAGTACAAAATTACAAGCCAACCTAAGAATACTGCAACATTTGCGCTCGATAACTAATATGGACAATACCTATCCAGTGGCCAGGCATTTTAAGGAGGTCCACGGATCTAACAACAAAGGTTTATCCTATTATTTGATCAACTCTGTACCTCCAAATAGACGGGGAGGGGACAGAGAAAGTAGATTGCGCAAACTAGAAACAAGATACATCCTATTACTAGACTCCAAACAACCGCAGGGTCTCAACAACACGGAAGACTTATATACATGTCTAGAATAAGTAATTTTTGAAATGAAACTAAGATGACACAAGTAAAAAGATAAAAACAACTTCAACTATGAGATCAAAATGCCATTAATATACCTAAGAAAACTTTTAATACACAAAAGTATTTATTATATATTTTGATATACATTTTAGGATGGGATGTTTATATGATATTTTAACTTGTATATAGTATTTATTTATTATATCGATGTTATTTGACATATTGAATCTCTTTATGTATTTTTTGTATATAATTAATCTGTGACAAAGGTTGGATCTAAGTGACTGGTAGACGAGAAAAAAATGTGTGACAAATATAGAATATATGGAATCCAAAATACGGCTAGGAAGCCTTTATTGACCGTATACAATATACAGCAACATACAGAATTATGATGAAATAATGTGCTGTACATACATTAAATGCATTTTATTATTTATCACAAAATGAATCTTATGATTCAGACACTGGCACTTTAGGGGTTATTTTTATCATTTTTTCTGTATTTAATTATATCACAAGTATATAATTTTTGAACTATCTCCAGAGTATTAAGAACATACAATGGTATTTTACCACAATCACCTTCGTCTTTTGCGAATTTGCACATACAGTTGAGTTGTTAGTTTGACAATAATGGTATTTTACCTATATTAGTCTATGCTTATATTTGCACAGTTAGGATATGAAATACGTAGTACATGAGGTCTCAGGGATACAAAAAGCTTTTTACCTAGACAATAATGAATTTCTTTCCTCGTTGTACTAGTATATTCTATTTTACGCATAAAGAAGTGATTTCATATCGTGTTGATTTTTAATGTCAGAATGGATATTTTACGGATATTTTATTACAACATTATTTAAATTCAACTGTACATTTGCACGTTTGCGTACTTGCACTAATATGTCAATTTTGACAAAGAAATGTAAACAACAGCGACATGTTCTAAAGAAGTATGTTTTTTATCTCCATTGGTATTGATGTCACGTGAGGGATTCGAAATGTGCACTTTCACTTTAAAAATGCCTTCCATTGGTTATTTCATTGTCGAGTGAACAAGCGGCGGGAGCCGCGAAACGCGTCTTTGACTTTGGGCAAATAAACAACTTAAGAAGGAATTTGGGTCCGTGTCCTGCTTTCTGGCTTCACGCGCGAGTGAGGCGTATGCGCTAGGCTTCTCAGGATCTCGTAATATATATATATATATATATTCACTGAAAAAGCCATAGGTTATAGACCATATATAGTTAGGGATTAGCATTTACAAAACCTTAATTTACTCGCACAAAACCATTGAAATTCGCATATATAGTTAGTTGCACTAACTATATATTGCGCACCCGCAATCCACTGCTGATAATGTCACATATTACATCATTCATGACATGGTCAGTGACATCACTGATGACATCACTGATGACATCTCAAATGACATCACTGATGACATCACTGATGACATCTCAAATGATATCACTGATGACATCACTGATGACATCTCATTTGACATTACTGATCACATCACTGAATATATCATTTATGTGATAATACAATGAACATCTTCAGACTCTAATATAACCTTAGATACAATCAGTGTAAACAGACACTCACAGACTGTCACTTATCCATGGAGTTACTCACACATCTAGTCAGTCATGCAAAGAATCAATCACACCTCAATTTTCTCAACTATACAGTTATACACACCTTACTTATTCAAACATATACTAACACATATTTACTCTCTTATACAATCCCTGAAACATGTTCACAATGATCCATACAGCCACTCACACATTCACTGGCTCTTATGCTCAGTTATTTATATATGTCAACTCTCACATGTACTGTGCTTTACATATGTACTTACTTTGACATGTAGCACTGAGATATCCATTCACTCACCAATACACTCATGCACACAGTCAACCGCCCATACAGCTGTTTCCACATGCACGTTTGAACCCATACATCTAGTGAATTAACTGCTCACACATCTATGCACAGAGTCACACACCTCCCAGCCACCCACACACACACTCAGTCTCCCATACAAATACTTGGGCAACCAATCAATAACCCATATAGTTACTCATATAGCTACTGATCAACACATGCAGCAGTTTACAGAACAGATATAATGATGCACAAATTAAGACAGTTTAGTCACTAACCCATGCACTCAGTGAGACTCATTTATTCACTCTCTCATACAGTCAGTCATGCACCTACTAAATGCTTCATCCAGACACTTATACATCCACTCATTCTTTAATATGTAAGACATATTTTAACTTTACAGAAACATACAGTCACTGGATAATGTCATCAGTGATGTCATCAGTGATGTCACTGACCATGTCATGAATGATGTAATATGTGACATCATCAGCAGTGGATTGCGGGTGCGCGATATATAGTTATTGCAACTAACTATATATGAGAATTTCTATGGTTTTGTGCGAGTAAATTAAGGTTTTGTAAATGCTAATCCCTAACTATATATGGTCAATAACCTATGGTTTTTTCAGTGAATTTTCAAGGTTTTGTAAATGCCAATCCCTAACTATATATGGTCTATAACCTATGGTTTTTTCAGTGAATTTCATTGATTTTTTAAAAGCTAATATCTATAGCTGTAAAATATATTCTTATTCTAATTCACAAATATATTTTATATATTTTTGTATTATATTTTTTTAATTCAATTTATATTCTAGTTTAAATTATATTTTCTTGTTTCGCTGCCGGTACGCGAACCGGTAAACGTTCCGTTAGTGCAAGTACCTCATTAGAAAGCCACATCGTGACACGTCGCGTAAACGCAACGTATCGCGTTATTATGTAATGCCCCTCATGACGTGCTGCGCTAGCGCACCCGGAAGCGTTCTAGAACGCGAACCAAGGTGCGAAACGCAAAGCCCCGGAAACGATCCGAGGCGCGGCGCGGAGCTCGTAACGTAAGCATAACAGGTCATGTGACTAGTTCATAAAACTTTTCATTGGTTCATTTTACTTTTAGTTTCCTAATGATGGAACGCTTGATCATATGACGTAAAATAAACACTTTTCATTGGTTTAGAACATTTTTTTTCCCAAATGATGAAAGTCCCACCTTTTTTCCTCACTCCGACTTTCATTTTTATGAGAGAAAGACCTGTTCTTGCTTGCTTAGACGTGGCATTTGTATTAGCTGCAGCTGGTGGATCCCCACCACCTCCACCCCCACTAAAGAAGAGAGGACCAACTAGCCAGGTCATCTTCCAACAAGAGGAAGAAGAAGAGGAAGACGAGGAACAGGAGCAAGGGACAAGGCGGTTTCTCCTGCATTATAAAAGTGACGCAACAGCAACACAAAAGAGGCGCACAACCATCATAAATCTTTCCCTAAAACTTTAAGAGACAGATGTAGGTCGGTCGGTATCGGCCGAAAAACAGTATTTTCGGCCGTTACCGACCAGTTTACAAAATGTGTTATGTAGGGGGCAATATATTACAGAATCGGTAAAATTACCGAATCGGTAATTTTACCGATTCGGTAAAATAAAACATCGGTAAATATACCGATTTCATGCCACCCATATGTAGGTGGGACTCTTCAAAGTGCCAGGAGCCTTTACGAATCGGTATTTTACTATCAAAAACAATATCACCGATTCAGTAAATGTAGATTTACCTACATGTGGCCTTGGATTTAGGCCCCTACATACCGATTGGCCATTTACCAGTCGGAAACAGCCGAAATCGGCCGTAACCGGTCGGTAAATGGCCTGAAACGACCACCTACATCGGGCCCTAAGTGTGCATGCATTTAATTTCAAAAAAAGTTTTTAAACCTTTTATGTAAAACAATTATACGCCTACATTCATGAGGAACTGACTTAAAATGCCCTAATACACATCAAAACGTTTTTTTAAGATACTTGCACCTTTTTTTCAATAACTTTTAAGATGGCTATGTAACTCAAACAATCAAAATGAAAATTTTTCAGGCACACATAGGGCTGTATTTACAAGGGCCATGCACTACGGGAAAAGTGACTTCAAATGACCAGACACACATGGGGACGTATTTACAAGGCCCTTGAACCCGGGGAAAGTGACTTGAAATTGCTAAGCACACATAGGAGAGTATTTACAATGCCCTTGCAACACTTATGCATCATTTTTTACATATACACCGTAACAATAACAACACAAATGCATCATATATCTGTTCCGCAAAACCGACACATTGCAGGAGTCACATCACAAGTAAATAATTTCTCATAATTTTTTAAAGCATGCCTTTTCCTTAAAAACGATTTTCTGATCATAATTTGAAAACACAGCACAGCTCCTATGTACATACACACCTTGTCAGTACTAATACTTTACATTATCTACAATTACAATTGGTAAAAGAATCCAAAATCGCCTTTGAAAGCAGAATGCAAACACTTGACGCAAAACATCATTTTAAATACACAGCTGACTTTCTTATTTACGCAAAAAAGCATACTAGTCTTTATCTAAAATATATAAACGATAACTCACCTTTACAAATTCTTTTTGAAATTCAAAACAGACTCAGAAACACACCAATTATTCTTTAGCAGAATTAAAGGTATGCACTACAGAGGCTGGAACCATTAAAGGCACTGAAACGCTGATATTCATCACACATATCTCTCATGTCAGCCAATCAAAACTCTTCCCTCACTATTTTCAAATCAACACCCTTCCCCCCTCTGCCCTTTCTACCTCTTTTCCATAGCAACTACCACCTGCCAGACCTCTCATGTTTACAAGTTCACACAGCAATGTTTCAAATGAACTCTGAACTCTCAGTACACCTGCTAATCCACTGCAATGTTTCATAACAACATTTTTAAATAACCATTCAAAATACATCTTTCAAAGAACACATCCATGCACCCTAACTTTCTGTTTTCAGCAATGGAAATACACCAATCACTGCTAATGAATCATTTGCACTTAAACTCCACATTTTTTTTCATTACAAACTTCACTATTTCAACTGCCATTTCATTCCCACACTTCATCTGACTGCAGCAAAAACTCCTCTAGCCATGTTTTCAGTCTGGATTCTTGGACATAGCTACATCCACTGGGCTCACAGGTATGCTGATAACAGAAATTTACACAACCTCAATTTACAAAATGTGGAAATCAAATGGATTGGTCGAAGAGGATTGAAATGTCACCAATTGATACCATTGGTGAAAACCTTTTTGCATTTGCCAAACCCTGACCTCATAATAGTGCACTGTGGAGGAAACGATTTGGGCACTTTGACTGGGGTAGGTCTGGAAATGCTCCTAAAAGACACCTTTCAGCAATTGATGACACTTTTTCCTCAAACTGCCTTGGTATATTCCAATATATGCCAAAGACAAAAATGGAGGTGGTCCAATCAATTTTGTCCACAAATTGAGAAATCGAGGAAGCATGTAAATAAGTCTGTTTCAGCTTACATGAGAGACCATGGAATGGGCTGCATCTACAACAATACCTTGCGTTACTATATGCAAGATATCTACAGAGGAGATGGCGTGCATTTCTCAGATGAGGGGAACAGAGTTTTCATACTAAATTTAAGAATGTGTATTGGTTCCTACTTATAAGTTTCTAGAACTTACACAGAACCCAAAAGCTCTTTTCAGAGCTACCTTAACTTAATTTACTCATTTGAAATTTCGAATGTACCTTTTTTCACTTATTTTCACTTATATTCGCTTCCCGGTTCGCTACCCAGTTCGCGTACCGGCAGCTAACCACGCGAAAAATTCATTTTTTTTCTCGACATATATGAGCCTCCTCAGCCACCCTCTGAAAACTTAGGGGGACAGGATAGGTCTAAAGTACCCCAATCTACCCATTCTGAACATTATTTACCCTCCATCTTGTATCTCAATTCTACCAAAACACAAAATGGAGGACTCCCGTAACGCTGCAAGTTCGCGTACCGGGAAACGCACTGACAAGCACTCGCTCAAAAAAGGTGGGAAAGTAATTTACAGAAAAACCGAGAGACAAGATGGCGGCCGCTACGGACTGTTTAGAATGTTGACAGACACCGGAGAGCCAATCAGCTTCGTTTCGCAAAGCTCGGTTACGCGAAAAGTAAGCAAACTGGTGCGCTATCCGGGACGCTGTCACAGATATATCAGTTTTTTAAAACATTAATTTCACAAAATCCACTGGAGCACATATATTGAGACCCAGCAAAGGCACATCGGGCTAACAGTCCCTACAATTTTACCAAGTTTCGTGTAAATTCATTCAGCCGTTCGAGCTAAAAGTGAGGCCAAACGCCCTATGGAAAAATGAATGGGAAAAACGCGTTTTGGGACCCCCCTTTTTTCTCGGCCCCCCCTTAACGAAACCCCCCCAAATTTTCAGGGGCTGATCAGAAACAAAATGTGCCATTTTCCTGAAAATTTCAGCCTATTCTGTCCACAAACGCCAAAGTTATTAGACATAGAATTTTCAAAAGTCCCATAGAGAAAAAATCCTAACTATATATACCTACTGGCGACCGCCAGTAGGTAATATATATAAATATATATATATATATATATATATATATATATATATATTACCTACTGGCAATAGCCAGTAGGTATATATAGTTAGGATTAATTCCCTATGGGATTTCTGAAAATTCTATGTCTAATAACTTTGGCGTTTAAGGACGGAATCGGCTGAAATTTTCAGGAAAATGGCACATTTTGTTTTTGAGCAGCCCCTGAAAATTTGGTAGAGTTTCGTCAAGGGGGGGCTGAGAAAAAAGGGGGGTCCCAAAACGCGTTTTTCCCATTCATTTTTCCATAGGGCGGTTGGACTCACTTTTAGCTCGAACGGCTGAATGGATTTGCACGAAACTTGGCAAAATTGTAGGGACTGTTAGCCCGATGTGCCTTTGCTAGGTCTCAATATATGTGCTCCAGTAGTTTTTGAGAAATTAACGTTCAAACCAAGATATATATCTGTAACAGCGCTCTGGGCAGCGATCCGGTTCGCTTACTTTTCGCGAAACGGAACTTTGCGCGCAGAAAGCTGATTGGCTCTCCGGTGTCTGTCAACATTCTAAACAGTCCGGAGCGGCCGCCATCTTATCTCTCGGTAGGATCGAGAGAGAAGAGGTGAAAAACGAAGGGGGAATTTATTGAAAGGGTGCAAGGTATACCCCTCTTGACCCCCTAGGATTGTTGTTGGGGTTATTAAAGGGTCCCGTGGGGAAAATAAAAAAAAAAAGATTTTTCACGGTAGAAGCGTTTCCCGGGCCGCGAACTGGGCCGCAAACTGGTAGCGAAACGGGAATTCGCCATTTTGTACTTCGTTTTAATTGTTTAGAGACAAAAATTATCGCCGCACATCGGCCACAATGCATGAATATCGTTGAAAAGTCAGCGATATTCATGCATTATCCAGCAAATGCTCTTAGCCATGTTATCCACCTTCCATTGGATAACAGAAAGCTGATTGGCTCTCCGGTGTCTGTCAACATTCTAAATAGTCCGGAGCGGCCGCCATCTTATCTCTCGGTAGGATCGAGAGAGAAGAAGAGGTGAAAAACGAAGGGGGAATTTATTGAAAGGGGGCAAGGTATACCCCTCTTGACCCCCTAGGAATGTTGTTGGGGTTATTAAAGGGTCCCGTGGGGAAAATAAAAAAAAATATATTTTTCACGGTAGAAGCGCTTCACGGGCCGCGAACTGGGCCGCAAACTGGTAGCGAAACGGGAATTCGCCATTTTGTGCTTCGTTTTAATTGTTTAGAGACAAAAATTATCGCCGCACATCGGCCACAATGCATGAATATCGCTGAAAAGTCAGCGATATTCATGCATTATCCAGCAAATGCTCTTAGCCATGTTATCCACCTTCCATTGGATAACAGAAAGCTGATTGGCTCTCCGGTGTCTGTCAACATTCTAAATAGTCCGGAGCGGCCGCCATCTTATCTCTCGGTAGGATCGAGAGAGAAGAAGAGGTGAAAAACGAAGGGGGAATTTATTGAAAGGGGGCAAGGTATACCCCTCTTGACCCCTAGGAATGTTGTTGGGGTTATTAAAGGGTCCCGTGGGGAAAATAAAAATTTTTTTATTTTTCACGGTAGAAGCGCTTCACGGGCCGCGAACTGGGCCGCAAACTGGTAGCGAAACGGGAATTCGCCATTTTGTGCTTCGTTTTAATTGTTTAGAGACAAAAATTATCGCCGCACATCGGCCACAATGCATGAATATCGCTGAAAAGTCAGCGATATTCATGCATTATCCAGCAAATGCTCTTAGCCATGTTATCCACCTTCCATTGGATAACATGGCTAAAAACCGCTCTGTGCGTGAGCTTTTTTTTTTTTTGCTGCGTGACGTTTGTTAACGTTCGATTCGATGGAAATCAGGAAGTGTTGAACACCATTTTGTCACTGCGAGTAAATATTTTGTTATAAATGAATCCTTATTGATAAACATTGTCTGCGCCATCTTGCGTTTTTGTCCAATGCCACAATTTTGTCGTGCACAGCAGCCATTTTAGATGCCTTGACCAGGGCCACTCTCTGCACGCCGTCGATTCTCAGCATGGCTCCCCACCCTCGCACGCATCTCCCCCACGCAATGGTCACCCCCGCTCTCTCTCTCATGCATGGGCCATATACTTCCCCCATCTGCGCTGCTCTTCTCTGAGAATCACACCCTGTGCCCGTTCGACACCTCCCTTTCACCCTATTCACTACCGCACCCTCTGACACTTCTCTTCCTCTGTGTCCGATTGTCCAGGCCGGACCTAGGCTATCACCTAGCCCTGCGGATGTAGTGTATGGCTCCAGCTGTAGAGTATCCAGACATGCCAACCCTCCCGATTCAGGTGTGAGACTACTGATTTCAGTGCTAGTCTTTCGTTTCCCGATTCCTGCAAGGAAAAACCCGGGGGCATATTTCCAACAACTAGCGGTAATTTTTGTCTCTAACTTGTTTAGAGACAATAATTATCGCCGCACTTCGGCGAATTTTATCGCACATAAACCTTGCTATTAGCAAGGTTTATCGCAAATGCGATAAAAAACGGCCGCAATGCATGAATATCGCTGAAAAGTCAGCGATATTCATGCATTAGTCAGCAAATGCTCTTAGCCATGTTATCCACTTCCCATTGAACAAGCGCATGGTCTTTTAAAGATTTGTGAAGTACTCGGGGCGGCGGTGTGTGTGTGTCCTCTTTCAGGAGCGGGCGGGGGGGCACTGGCAGCAATTTGCAGGCCAGGCAGTGTTCAACACGTGCATCACCCTTTCTCTGCCTGCTATTGCGCTCCATGCTTCGGAAAGGTAAGAAAAAGAACGTGCATTTGAGTTTGAAATGTCCGATCTTGTAGCAGTACACTTGCAAAGCCCACACATGACAATAACCCGATTCAAGGCCCCATTCACCCGATTTTTAAAAAAAATATAGTACTCCAAGACAGTTACATTTTAAAACTTTATTAATATTTAAATATAACGAACGCAACAAAAACTGTAAATATATTTAACCATTTTTTGAAATTAACCAGAACTATAACGATAACAACAACAACAACAATAATATAACTTTTATGCCTAAATTACGCAAACATTTAGCTAATCTGCTAAAGGGGGGAGTCGCCATTTCTTTACAATAATCAATAATGAAAAATCCACATCAATAGGGTTGCCCGTTTTGTCGATGCAGCACTATAGTGCAATATACACAGCACCTGGGGTGTCAAGAGTGAACAGGTGTTTCTTTGTTCCTTAAGATGTTATCTCCGAGAATGCTGATGCATTGGTGTCTGTACACTTCTTTGTCAATTCTGTCAAGATGATAACTGCTTTATAAACAGACGATATCTTTGTTTCATCATTAGTGTTAAGTGTGTCTGAAACTACAGTGCCCTTCTGTTTTTTTTTCTTCAGGCTCTACAGAGTTTTGTGTGTTGTTCTTTTGAGCGACAATTATTCCAGAGGTTTCAGGTTCACTTGTTTTGTTCTGCAGTGAGTTAACAGCTTTAGAGAGTTCATGTTTATTTGCTATGTCCTGCTGTTCGTGAACTGCTTCAGAGACGTCAGCCTCATTTTTTATGTTTCAGTAGATCCTGGACCTGCCCGGCCGCGCCCAAAATGGCGCCGGTGTAAATGGGACTCGTAACTGCTTGTTCTGTACTGGTTGCCCAACTTTGATATCACGAGATACATATGCAGTTTTGAAGCACATGGCGGAGGCTTGTCTGCTGTAGTGGGGCGCCCCTTTATCGTTTCAGTCGCCATTCCGCCCGCTTTTGCTACACTGTGCCTCATCCGCCATTCAGCTGTTTACCGCCCGCTCTTACGGCTACAGCGTCTCGCTCACCATGTAGTTGAGTTGCTCCCACTCTTGCGGTGCAGCGGTAGGCGGCTTCCACAGGACTCTTAAAATGGCGGCCGGCTCTTCGGATTTGGGCCTGGTCCAGTAAAATGGCCCTGGGACACCTTGGAACTCGGACGCTTGTCTGCCAGGGCTTGGGTTCCATTCTCGAAAGCGTCCCCTCAGCCTTGAAGATTGTACAAAAGTCTTGGGCGCCCTCGACTCCCGCAGGCTTCCGGTGGGGAGCGGCTGCCATGATTGCTTGCGGAATGGCCACGACGGAGCTACGAGATGGTGGTGCTCTCATGGTGACGCCAGCTTCAGTCTGAAACATCCAGAAACAAGGTGGGGCTTTCATCGTTTGGGAAAAAAAAAGTTTTAATCCAATGAAAAGTGTTATTTTTAGGTCACATGACCTAGTCTTACATAATTAGGAAAAGAAAAGTAAAATGAACCAATGAAAAGTTTTATTAACAAGTCACATGACCTGTTATGCTTACGTTACGCGCTGCGCGGCGCGCTCTGGATCGTTTCCGGGAAGCTGCGCCTTGCGCACCGGAGCACATCCGGGTGCGCTAACGCGTCGCGTCATATGACGCATTACGCGACAATGCAGGTGCAGAATATAGTCAAAATGTCTCCACCAACCAGCGGTCGGAATTCCACCGCTTTCAGCAGTCCAAAAAGTTCGGTCAAATCTTAAGAGCGGGAGCAACTCAACTACATGGTGAGCGAGACGTTGTAGTCGCAAGAGCGAGCGGTAAACAGCTGAATGGCGGAAGAGGCACAGAGTACCAAAAGCGGGCGGAATGGCAACTAAAACGGTAAAGGGGCGCCCTACGACAGCGTGTCTTCAGGTGAAACGGATTGTGGGACAAGGTCCAGAATGAAAGATTCTTCAAAAGGGAAAAAATTCCGCCGGACCCCGGGAGCCGGCCACCTATGCCGGGGGCGATCTCAGGCCTCACCAGGGCAACACGACTTGGGGAGGGGGCAGGAGCCAAGCGCCCCCTCTCAGTCCGCGCCATCTCACCGCTCCTCGGGAGCCTCCGTCAAGCGGTTTAGGGAGGCACCGTATCACATTGTTTTCCAATGCAGTCAGGTCCACAAATGGACCCCACTACTTTGAATAGTGAAGCTGCAGCAGGTGCAAATAAGGTTTAAACAGTGTTACAAGAACTGCTTAGAACTCTGAAGTATGGCACTCAATAACCAGGACTTATGCCATTTATGTAAGGCAGTGACATGGAAGCAACTCAGGGACAAAAAGCATGAACGAACATTCACGTATGAAAATCTTATTTGGAGAAGGGGTAGAATCCAAACGCCCCCTGCCAGTTCGCGCCACTACACTGTATGTGGAAAATCTGAAGCCATCATTCTACAAACTCTCAACGCTTGTTATCAGTGCATGACTTTCATGCTCGATCGATTGAGCTAGCCGGATCGGGCAATAAAAAGTATAAAATAGTTATGTAAATAGTTATTTAATAAAATGTTTTATTCTGTTTCTTTGGTGGTGTGTTGTGTATATTTATAATATTTGCATAGGGTTTGCCGTTATTTTGGGCGGTGTGGGTGGCGGAGTCGAGCTGTTTTGCAGCCCTCATGGTGTGGAGCTCAATTCATTTCACTATTTTCGTATTTCTCATGAAGGGTTATTCCTAATGTTTGTATTTTACCGAGGTTAAAAAGAGATCGAATTAGTGGTCTACTGATTTTGCTCGATTACTTTTATTTTTTTTGCACGATTTTTCACTATCTGCAAAGACTAAACAGAGTATTGCGACTTTGTGCTTGTTTGTAAATAGAGAATGATCCAAAGAGAACCAATTGTAAAACAGTAAATGCTTGGATAATAATCAATCAAATGGAGAGACAAGCAGGTACGACGGATTACAACAGGGGTAAAGGTCTGCGTTAACTACCCTTCACTATCTGCAAGGAGAGAGTACTACTAAGAGAAAAGAGGGGAGGGGGGGGGCAGCGTTCAAAGCACATCAGCGTGCATAAACACGAAAACGTTTTTACCTATCACGTACTTGACATTTGACAGCTTTTGATGTTTGCTATTAAAAAACCATTGAAATTCACAGAAAAAACCATAGGTTATACTCCATATATAGTTAGGAATTTGCATTTACAAAACCTTGAAAATTCAATGAAAAAACCATTGGTTTTAGGCCATATATAGTTAGGGATTTGCATTTACAAAACCTTATTTTACTCACACAAAACCATTGAAATTCCATATATAGTTATAAGCGCTAACTATATATCGCGCACCCGCAATCCACTGCTGATGATGTCACATATTACATCATTCATGACATGGTTAGTGACATCACTGATGACATCACTGATGACATCTCAAATGACATCACTGATGACATCACTGATAACATCTCATTTGACATGACTGATCACATCACTGATGATATCATTCATGGGATAATACCATGAACCTCTTCAGACTCTAATATAACCTTAGATACAATCAGTGTAAACAGACAGTCACTCATCCATGGAGTTACTCACACACCTAGTCAGTTATGCCAAAAATCAATCACACCTCCATTTTCTCAACTATACAGTTATACACACCTTACTTATTCAAACATATACTAACACATATTTACTTTACTCTCTTATACAATCTCTGATACATGTTCACAATGATCCATACAGCCACTCACACATTCACAAGCTCTTATGCACAGTTATTTATAGATGTCAACTCTCACATGTATTGTGTTTTACATATGTACTTAATATGACATGTAGCACTGAGATATCCATTCACTCACTAATACACTCATGCACAGTCAACCGCCCATACAGCTGTTTCCACATGCAGTTTTGAATCTATACATATAGCGAATCAACTACTCACACATCTATGTACAGAGTCACACACCTCCTAGCCACCCATACACACACACTCAGTTTCCCATACAAATACTTGGACAACCAATCAATAACCCATACAGTTACTCATATAGCTACTGATCAACATATGCAGCAGTTTGTAGAACAACAGATATAATGATGCACAAATTAAAACAGTTTAGTCACTAACCCATGCACTCAGTGAGACACATTTAATCACTCACTCATACAGTCAGTCTTGCATCTACTAAATCCTTCATCCAAACACTTATACATCCACTCATTCTTCAATATGTAAGACATGTTTTAACTTTACAGAAACATACAGTCACTGGATGTTGTCATCAGTGATGTCATCAGTGATGTCACTAACCATGTCATGAATGATGTAATATGTGACATCATCAGCAGTGGATTGCGGGTGCGCGATATATAGTTAGCGCTTATAACTATATATGGAATTTCAATGGTTTTGTGTGAGTAAAATAAGGTTTTGTAAATGCAAATCCCTAACTATATATGGCCTAAAACCAATGGTTTTTTCATTGAATTTTCAAGGTTTTGTAAATGCAAATTCCTAACTATATATGGAGTATAACCTATGGTTTTTTCTGTGAATATATATATATATATATATATATATATATATATATATATATATATATATATTCACTGAAAAAACCATAGGTTATAGACCATATATAGTTAGGAATTTGCATTTACAAAACCTTGAAAATTCACTGAAAAAACCATAGGTTAGAGACCATATATAGTTAGCTGGACATTTTATTGACAAAAAACCAATGAAATTCCATATATAGTTAGTTGCACTAACTATATATCGCGCACCCGCAATCCACTGCTGATGATGTCACATATTACATCATTCATGACATGGTCAGTGACATCACTGATGACATCACTGATGACATCTCAAATGACATCACTGATGACATCACTGATGACATCTCAAATGACATCACTGATGACATCATCTAGTGTCTGTGTGTTTTTGTAAAGTTTAAATATGTTTTACATATTGAAGAATGAGTGGATGTATGGAAGACTGAGTGTGTGTGTGGCTGGCTGGGAGGTGTGTGACTGTGCATATCAATGTGTACTTGTATCAGTGATTGTATAAGAGAGTAAGTATGTGTTAGTATATGTGTGAAAAGTATGGTGTTCTGTGTTTAACTGTATAGATGAGGAAATCGAAGTGTGATTGATTCTTCACAGGACTGACTAGGTGTATGAGTGCATATGATAGTGTTGTAATAATGAGTGACTGTATGTATGAGTGATTGTATGGGTGAATGAGTGAATGTGTGTGTAGACGTAGGAATCAGTGAGTGCGTATGTAGTAACTGGTATTGGTGTGTCATGATGTCATCAGTGATGTCATTTGAGATGTCATCAGTGATGTCATTTGAGATGTCATCAGTGATGTCATCAGTGATGTCACTGAAGTATGGTGTTCTGTGTTTAACTGTATAGATGAGGAAATGGAAGTGTGATTGATTCTTTACAGGACTGACTAGGTGTGTGAGTAACTCCATGGATGAGTGGCAGTGTGTGAGTGTCTGCATAGGTGTATGAGTGCATATGATAGTGTAATAATGAGTGACTGTATGTATGAGTGATTGTATGGGTGAATGAGTGAATGTGTGTGTAGACGTAGGAATCAGTGAGTGCGTATGTAGTAACTGGTATTGGTGTGTCATGATGTCATCACTGATGTCATTTGAGATGTCATCAGTGATGTCATCAGTGATGTCATTTGAGATGTCATCAGTGATGTCATCAGTGATGTCACTGACCATGTCATGAATGATGTAATATGTGACATCATCAGCAGTGGATTGCGGGTGCGCGATATATAGTTAGTGCAACTAACTATATATGGAATTTCATTGGTTTTTTGTCAATAAAATGTCCAGCTAACTATATATGGTCTCTAACCTATGGTTTTTTCAGTGAATTTTCAAGGTTTTGTAAATGCAAATTCCTAACTATATATGGTCTATAACCTATGGTTTTTTCAGTGAATTTCATTGGTTTTTTAAAAGCTAATATCTATAGCTGTAAAATATATTCTTTATTACGTGACGTATCACGTAGCCACGTGAGACGCCTCATGACGCGTCGCATAACCGTGACGTATCGGTTCTGCAGCGCAAACAAAACCCGTAACGTAAGCGTGCCGGAGCACGCTTACAGATATATATATTTTTTTTAACCTTAATTAGACAAAATCCACACGTGCACATATCTTGAGGCCTTGCAAAGGCACATCAAACAAACAGTCCCTACAATTTTGCCAAGTTTGCTGGAAATCTATTCCCTTAATTTTTTTTTTACTGTTTCTCTTGGTTTTCCCCTTGTTACGCTTACCGGGACGCTACCCGGTACGCGAACCGGACGCTCCAAAAACACAAGATGGCGGACTCCCGTTACGCTGCCGGTTAGCTGCCCGGTTCGCGTACCGGGAAGCGCCTCTACCGCGAAAAATCGGGGGGGACTTTAATATCCCCCTCATAAATCCTAGGGGGTCAGGAGGGGTTTACCTTGCCCCCTTTCCTTCATTTCCCCCTTCTTTTTTCACCACATCTTGTCTCTCGAACCTACCGAGAGACAAGATGGCGGCCGCTCCGGACTGTTTACAATGTTGACAGCTACGCTGCCGGTTAGCTGCCCGGTTAGCTGCCCGGTGAGCTGCCCGGTTCGCGTACCGGGACGCGCCTCTACGGCGTAAAATCGCAAAATTTTTTGCCCCGCGGGGCACTTTAATATCCCCCTCATCAATCCTAGGGGGTCAGGAGTGGTCTACCTTGCCCCCTTTCCTTCATTTCCCCCTTCGTTTTTCACCACATCTTGTCTCTCGATCGTACCGAGAGACAAGATGGCGGCCGCTCCGGTTTGTTTAGAATGTTGACAGACACCGGAGAGCCAATCAGATTCGCTTCGCGAAGTTCCGTTACGCGTCAGGTACGCGAACCGGGGCGCTAACCGGAGCGCTGTCACAGATATATATATTTTTTTAAACGTTAATTTCTCAAAATCCACTGCAGCACATATATTGAGACATAGCAAAGGCACGTCGGGCAAACCATATCTACAATGTTGCCAAGTTTCATGTAAATCTATTCAGCCGTTCGAGCTAAAAGTGAGTCCAATCGCCCTATGGAAAAATGAATGGGAAAAACGCGTTTTGGGACCCCCCTTTGTTCTCGGCCCCCCCTTGACGAAACCCCACCAAATTTTCAGGGGCTGCTCAGAAAAAAATGTGCCATTTTCCTGAAAATTTCAGCCAATTCCGTCCACAAACGCCAAAGTTATTAGACATAGAATTTTCAGAAATCCCATAGAGAAAAAATCCTAACTATATATACCCACTGGCTATCGCCAGTAGGTAATATACATATATAAACATATGTAATCTGCATATCTATATAAATATAAATGCATGCATACATATACATATATGCATACATATGCATGTTATTTACATGAAAGTTTTAAAAACACTAATAAAAGCAAAGCTAAAAAGCCACCTCATTACAAACAGAATGGCTTTAACTTAAACGAGGGCGAGATCTATTGCATTTTCAATGCTTGTTTACTTTGGTTCTATCAAGAAGGCATTCAGATGTGTCACACATTTGCCATAAATTCTGAATGTTAGCACTCTAGTTGCTCATTAGATCACTGTAGTAAAGCTAGTGCTCACCAGGGAAGTCTGCTGCTAATCATGGTTTGCAGCCATTTTCCCGCATTTTTTATCCCGCAGACTTTCAGTCCGCATACCATTATCCCGCAAGGTCATTGAGCTCGCATACCATTATCCCGCATTTTTTCAAAACGCATGTGCATTTATCGCGCATGCCTTTACAAAGAATTACGTTTTAAAGGCATGTATGGTAAATGCATTTGCGTTGTGAAAACCACGATGACGAGAGAGGTAAGTGGGTTTGTGTTAATTTTTTCGTGGGTTAGTGATTGTGTAGTGTAGTGTAGTGTTGTGTAGTGTAGTGTTGTGTTAGTGTAGTGTAGAGTTGTGGTGGTTGTTTAGTGTAGGGTCATGCTGGGGGTAGTGTTTTAGGGTTTAGGGTTGTGTTGTAGTGTTTGCGTAGTGTAGGGTCATGCTGGGGCTAGTGTTTTAGGGTTTAGGGTAGTGTTGTAGTGTTTGCGTAGTGTAGGGTCATGCTGGGCGTAGTGTTTTAGGGTTTAGGATAGTGTTGTAGTGTTTGCGTAGTGTAGGGTCATGCTGGGGGTAGTGTTTTAGGGTTTTGGGTAGTGTTGTAGTGTTTGCGTAGTGTAGGGTCATGCTGGGGTGTAGTATTTTAGGGTTTAGGGTAGTGTTGTAGTGTTTGCGTAGTGTAGGGTCATGCTGGGTGTAGTGTTTTAGGGTTTTGGGTAGTGTTGTAGTGTTTGCGTAGTGTAGGGTCATGCTGGGGTGTAGTGTTTTAGGGTTTTGGGTAGTGTTGTAGTGTTTGCGTAGTGTAGGGTCATGCTGGGGGTAGTGTTTTAGGGTTTTGGGTAGTGTTGTAGTGTTTGCGTAGTGTAGGGTCATGCTGGGGGTAGTGTTTTAGGGTTTTGGGTAGTGTTGTAGTGTTTGCGTAGTGTAGGGTCATGCTGGGGGTAGTGTTTTAGGGTTTAGGGTAGTGTTGTAGTGTTTGCGTAGTGTAGGGTCATGCTGGGGGTAGTGTTTTAGGGTTTTGGGTAGTGTTGTAGTGTTTGCGTAGTGTAGGGTCATGCTGGGGGTAGTGTTTTAGGGTTTAGGGTAGTGTTGTAGTGTTTGCGTAGTGTAGGGTCATGCTGGGGTGTAGTGTTTTAGGGTTTTGGGTAGTGTTGTAGTGTTTGCGTAGTGTAGGGTCATGCTGGGGGTAGTGTTTTAGGGTTTAGGGTAGTGTTGTAGTGTTTGCGTAGTGTAGGGTCATGCTGGGGGTAGTGTTTTAGGGTTTTGGGTAGTGTTGTAGTGTTTGCGTAGTGTAGGGTCATGCTGGGGGGTAGTGTTTTAGGGTTTTGGGTAGTGTTGTAGTGTTTGCGTAGTGTAGGGTCATGCTGAGGGTAGTGTTTTAGGGTTTAGGGTAGTGTTGTAGTGTTTGCGTAGTGTAGGGTCATGCTGGGGGTAGTGTTTTAGGGTTTAGGGTAGTGTTGTAGTGTTTGCGTAGTGTAGGATCATGCTGGGGGTAGTGTTTTAGGGTTTAGGGTAGTGTTGTAGTGTTTGCGTAGTGTAGGGTCATGCTGGGGTGTAGTGTTTTAGGGTTTTGGGTAGTGTTGTAGTGTTTGCGTAGTGTAGGGTCATGCTGGGGGTAGTGTTTTAGGGTTTAGGGTAGTGTTGTAGTGTTTGCGTAGTGTAGGGTCATGCTGGGGTGTAGTGTTGTAGGGTTTTGGGTAGTGTTGTAGTGTTTGCGTAGTGTAGGGTCATGCTGGGGGTAGTGTTTTAGGATTTAGGTTAGTGTTGTAGTGTTTGCGTAGTGTAGGGTCATGCTGGGGTAGTGTTTTAGGGTTTAGGGTTGTGTTGTAGTGTTTGCGTAGTGTAGGGTCATGCTGGGGGTAGTGTTTTAGGGTTTAGGGTTGTGTTGTAGTGTTTGTGTAGTGTAGGGTCATGCTGGGGGTAGTGTTTTAGGGTTTAGGGTAGTGTTGTAGTGTTTGCGTAGTGTAGGGTCATGCTGGGGTGTAGTGTTTTAGGGTTTTGGGTAGTGTTGTAGTGTTTGCGTAGTGTAGGGTCATGCTGGGGGTAGTGTTTTAGGGTTTAGGGTAGTGTTGTAGTGTTTGTGTAGTGTAGGGTCATGCTGGGGGTAGTGTTTTAGGGTTTAGGGTAGTGTTGTAGTGTTTGTGTAGTGTAGGGTCATGCTGGGGGTAGTGTTTTAGGGTTTAGGGTAGTGTTGTAGTGTTTGTGTAGTGTAGGGTCATGCTGGGGGTAGTGTTTTAGGGTTTGGGGTAGTGTTGTAGTGTTTGCGTAGTGTAGGGTCATGCTGGGGTGTAGTGTTTTAGGGTTTTGGGTAGTGTTGTAGTGTTTGCGTAGTGTAGGGTCATGCTGGGGGTAGTGTTTTAGGGTTTAGGGTAGTGTTGTAGTGTTTGTGTAGTGTAGGGTCATGCTGGGGGTAGTGTTTTAGGGTTTAGGGTAGTGTTGTAGTGTTTGTGTAGTGTAGGGTCATGCTGGGGGTAGTGTTTTAGGGTTTAGGGTAGTGTTGTAGTGTTTGTGTAGTGTAGGGTCATGCTGGGGGTAGTGTTTTAGGGTTTAGGGTAGTGTTGTACTGTTTGTGTAGTGTAGGGTCATGCTGGGGGTAGTGTTTTAGGGTTTAGGGTAGTTTAGTTGTTTAGTGTATGCTAAAGGCATATTCGTTCTAAAAGTTTTCGTTATTTTAATTTGCGGCCTAATAGTACATGCGGGATTTTTTTTGCGGACTGATGGTATGCGGGATTTCGTCATATATTCGCTAATCATACTTTCTATGGCAAAATGAACCCCCTCATTTTGTTCCTTTTTAAATTAAATGTTTTAAGAGTTACCACTTTATTCCAATCAAGATGGCTTCAGGTGTGCCATACCTTTGTAATAAGTAGGACTGTTAGCACTCTAGTTGTTCTTTAGAACACTCTGGGACAATCTGTCATTGGGCTATAGTTGGGCTACATCTGGCTGATATTTGGGCTACATTTGGTTTTTTGTCTCTGGTGGCCATCTTTGGGCTACATTGGGCTACATTGGGCTACATTGGGCTACATTTGGGCTCCAACATATATATAGCCCAATGTAGCCCAATTTATATTTTTCAAAGTAAATTTTCGTAAAAACCACTGGAGCCTATATCTTGAGACATAGCAAAGGCACATCGGGCTACCAGTCCCTACAATTTTGCCAAGTTTGGTGTAAATCCATTCAGCCGTTCAGGCTAAAAGTGAGGCCAACCGCCCTATGGAAAATTGCATGGGAAAAACACGTTTTGGGACCCCCCTTTTTTCTCGGCCCCCCCTTGACGAAAACCCCCCAAATTTTAAGGGGCTGCTCAGAAACAAAATGTTCCATTTTCCTGAAAATTTCAGCCAATTCTGTCCTCATAAGCCAAAGTTATTCGACATAGAATTTTCAAAAATCCCATAGGAAAAAAATCCTAACTATATATACCTACTGGCTATCGCCAGTAGGTAATATATATATATATATATATATATATATATATATATATATATATATATATATATATATATATATATATATATATTAAACCACAAAAGAGTTGCCCCCTAGGTGAAAGCCACACAACGCCAGGTAAGTTGTAAGTGGTTTATTGGGAGAGCTGCAGTTGCCTCGTGCAAACACCCAACTGGAAGTTACAGTCATTCGCCGATGTGTTTCGTGCGAGTTACGCACTTCTTCACAGGCTGACTTGATGAATGGTGCAAGCAAAGTCAGGGCACCTGTATTTCATTAAACCAACACGCCCCAGTGGGCATAAACAGTCCCGCTGCCTGCTGGTTGATGTAGAGCCATGCGTTTATTCTCCAAGTGGATTGCTTGTCAACAGTCATTCAAATTAGAGTAAAAGATCCCAAGTGGGTAGATGGGGGTTTCCAACAGGGCAGCGACACCATCCGCCTCTCCTCCCCACTCCTAGTGCCTCCAAATGCCGGCGTCGGTTGGCGCCAGCACACGGACCGAAGATCAGCAGGGCTTCCACCGCGGCCGGACCAGCCGCATCCAATTAAACCACAAAATAGTTGCCCCCTATATATACATAACGTTTCACAATTTGTCCAAGACGAAATGCACTTGCATCAGGTAAAATTATTCGGCAGCGAACCAGAGTCAGCATGTTCCTTCTTTTATTAATTAGCCCAACGTGATCCAAATTTTAACATCCTTTTTCACGGTCAGACGGCATCTATTACAGAAGATCGTCTTTAGGGACTCTCCTTAAATACCCACATTTCTCATTGTTAAACCTCCAGTGAGTACATATAATCTCCATGCATTGTGGGATCGGTAGTCCATGATACAACATCACCATACCCAAATGTCGTCAAAATTATTTGCTTAATGTTCATTTACACCCTGATACGTTTTAAAAGTCCATCCATAACACTGGCAAGCAAATATAGCCACCTGATGCTCTGCCAGGCTCAACTGTCGGGAAGCCCCAGATCTGCCTTCCAAGTATGGGCGGGGGTGCGCCTCCACGGCTGGACTGCTGTGATATGTAACGTTTCACAATTTGTCCAAGACGAAATGCACTCGCATCAGGTAAAATTATTCGGCAGCGAACCAGAGTCAGCATGTTCCTTCTTTTATTAATTAGCCCAACGTGATCCAGATTTTAACGTCCATGCTCACCGTCAGACGGCATCTGTTACAAAAGATCGTCTTTAGGGACTCTCCTTAAATACCCACATTTCTCATTGTTAAACCTTCAGTGAGTACATAAAAACTCCATGCATGGTGGGATCGGTAGTCCATGATACAACATCACCCTACCCAAATGTCGTCAAAATTATTTGCTTAATGTTCATTTACACCCTGATATGTTTTGAAAGTCCATCAATAACACTGGCAAGCAAATATAGCCACCTGATGCTCTGCCAGGCTCAACTGTCGGGAAGCCCCAGATCTGCCTTCCAAGTATGGGCGGGGGTGCGCCTCCACGGCTGGACTGCCGTGATATGTAACGTTTCACAATTTGTCCAAGACGAAATGCACTCGCATCAGGTAAAATTATTCGGCACCGAACCAGAGTCATTATGTTCCTTCTTTTATTAATTAGCCCAACGTGATCCAGATTTTAACATCCATGCTCACCGTCAGATGGCATCTGTTACAAAAGATCGTCTTTAGGGACTCTCCTTAAATACCCACATTTCTCATTGTTAAACCTCCAGTGAGTACATAAAATCTCCATGCATTGTGGGATCGGTAGTCCATGATACAACATCACCCTACCCAAATGTCGTCAAAATTATTTGCTTAATGTTCATTTAAACCCTGATAAGTTTTGAAATTCTATCCATAACACTGGCAAGCAAATATAGCCACCTGATGCTCTGCCAGGTTCAACTGTGGTGAAGCCCCAGATCTGCCTTCCAAGTATTGGCGAGGGTGCGCCTCCACGGCTGGACCGCCGTGATATGTAACGTTTCACAATTTGTCCAAGACGAAACGCACTCGCATCAGGTAAAATTATTCGTCAGCGAACCAAAGTCAGCATGTTCCTTCTTTTAATAATTAGCCTAACACGTTTCAAATTTTAACATCCTTGTTCATGGGCAGACGGCATCTGTTACAAAAGATTGTCTTTAGGGACTTTCCTTAAATACCCACATTTCTCATTGTTAAACCTCCAGTGAGTACATCAAATCTCCATGCATTGTGGGATTGGTAGTCCATGACACAACATCACCATACCCAAATGTCGTCAAAATGATTTGCTTAATGTTCATTTAAACCCTGATAAGTTTTGAAAGTCCATCCATAACACTGGCAAGCAAATATAGCCACCTGATGCTCTGCCAGGCTCAACTGTCAAGAAGCCCCAGATCCGCCTTCCAAGTATGGGCAGGGGTGCGCCTCCACGGCTGGACTGCCGTGATATGTAACGTTTCACAATTTGTCCAAGACGAAACGCACTCGCATCAGGTAAAATTATTCGTCAGCGAACCAAAGTCAGCTTTTCCCTTCTTTTAATAATTAGCCCAATGCGTTTCAAATTTTAACATCCTTGCTCACAGGCAGACGGCATCTGTTACAAAAGATCGTCTTTAGGGACTCTCCTTAAATACCCACATTTCTCATTGTTAAACCTCCAGTGAGTACCTAAAATCTCCATGCAGAGAAAGAAAACCGCAAAAGTTTCAACGAGATAAAATGGATTATGAGGTAGGGCAGATATTTACGTTTGCCAATAAGTATGATGCGGGAAGACAATCGCAAAAAAGACAAGGATCGGCAGCCAAGAGGACCAATGCTCGCCAGAGGAAGGTGGGGGAAGAAATAGCCACCAGCAGTTCAAATGAACAAATATCATCCAACAGCGAGGAAGAATCTGAACTAAGAAACCCCCCAGGGGAAACCAATGGAACAAAACCATCGCCGGGGGAAGAGATGAATATTTTAGCAGCCCAAAGATGGGCATCACTAAGATCCAGAAATCCGCCGCAGACAAACACAAATGTGCAAACAACAAGTGCAAACAAAGGCGCAAAGCAGCAAACCGGAAATCAAAATGTGCAAAAAAAGAAAAAAACATACTGGAGAAACAAATAAATGATACAAACAAAACTATGGTAAACTTGACTAAAATAACATTGACAAGGGATGAGGAAACAACATTGAGTCTGGGTTTATCATACTGCCCTCCCCAAAATTTCAATTATCCAAGAGTCTGGACGGACATATTTAAAGGAATAAGAAACTCAAGTTGAAAAAAATCTTTGCAACAAAAAATAAACGAGTTGAAGACAGTGCACAGGGGGACCTACAACTTGAATCCACACCTCCAGGATCAAATACTGAAGTGGAATTATACGAGATGTGGAACCAAGAACAAATGGAGTCTAACACACAGATTATGGAATGTGGCACCAAGGGAGCAGGATTGACTAAATTTAAACAGAAATCAACTTTTTGACCTATTACAACTCATGATGCCATTGATACCTACCATGAAATCATCACAACTAAAATTAAAAAATTAAACAAAAAAATTGGATTGACCACACAAAAATATCGAAACCAAGATCACAAATATTTCCAACTAATAAAAAAAACTAAAAAATCACAGAGATGTCATCATAAGGAACAGTGACAAGGAAGGAAATATTGTACTTTGGGGACAGGAGGAATATAAAATTGAAGCCATGAGTCAACTGAATGACATAAAATGCTACAAGCGCTCGGACACAAAATCACTAAAGGAAATGTATCAAATATATTATAAGAAACTCTCAGGATGGCGAAGTAAGAAATTAATCAGTGAGGATGAACAGAATATCTAACTAATAAAAATCCAGTTGTACCTACGATGTACTTCATCCCAAAAATCCACAAGGATGAAAAAAAGTCGTCCGATCATAAGCGCAATGAACAGCATTTTAGAAAAAACTTCTGTATACGTTGATTACTTTTTACTGGACTATGTCAAGTCTTTACCCTTGTACATCAGGGATACAAGTGACTTTATAAACAAAATCAAGGACTTTACATGGCATGAGGAATACTTATTATTGGCTTTAGATGTGTCCTCATTGTACACCAGGATCTCCCATGAGGATGGAATTAATGCGATCAAATATTACTTATCCACTAGGGACCCCATTTACAAACAACACAGCAAAATGATAACATCTATGATAGAATTTTGCTTATATAACAATTACTTCATGTTTAACCACTTGTTATACTGCCAGGTGCAAGGAGTAGCAATGGGGGCTAGCATCTCCCTGAGCTACGCTTGCCTTCATATGGGCATGTGGGAGAAGCTAGTCCTCATGAGGGAATTTGCCGAAATTATGACTACTAAGATTAAGGTGTGGTTTAGGTTTATAGATGACCTTTTTATTATATGGCATGGCACTAGAACAGAAGCGCTGGAGTTTATAGCACAAATTAATGTTAACAAACTAAATCTGAGATTTACAGCAGAGATCAGTGCAAACAATGTAAATTTCCTGGACACCAAGGTATATATACAGAATAACAAACTTGAGACTCCCTTATTTAGAAAGAGGACGTCTGGGAATTCGGTTCTTCATGCTACAAGTTCACACCCACGCCATTTAATAAATAGCATTCCCTATGGCGAGATGCTTAGAATCAAGAGGGTTTGCAGCACGGCAAATGAACTAGAAAAGGCTCTACATGAAAGTAGGACAAGATTTTTAGCAAGAGGCTATTCAGAACAGGTGATAGACCAGGCCATGGCTAAAACAGGGACACTAGTTAGGGAGGACCTACTGTTCAAAAGCAACAATAAAACTTTGGTCACAATTGGTGAAGAAAATTTATCTAAGGATAACAAGACTACTTTTCGCTTAATCATAGGCTACAGCAGACAACATAAAGAACTAAGAAATATCATTCAAGAAAGCTGGCCAATTCTCTTAAGTGACCAGGTATTAGGACCCCTGCTTCCGCAGAGGGTGTCCATTACCTACAGCAGGGCTCCCTCCATGCGTGATAATTTGGTAATATCAAGTCCCGAAATTTTAGCCAATCCTATTTGGTATCAAAATCTAAAAGACTTTAGGAGATGTATAACATGCAAAGCCTGCACACATGGTATCAATACAACTACATATGTAAGTCCTTTTAGAGTTAAACCTTACAAAATCACCAAAATGCTGACATGTAAATCTGAATACGTGGTTTATGTTTTAACATGCACATGTGGTAGAAGTTATGTTGGAAGTACAAAATTACAAGCCAACCTAAGAATACTGCAACATTTGCGCTCGATAACTAATATGGACAATACCTATCCAGTGGCCAGGCATTTTAAGGAGGTCCACGGATCTAACAACAAAGGTTTATCCTATTATTTGATCAACTCTGTACCTCCAAATAGACGGGGAGGGGACAGAGAAAGTAGATTGCGCAAACTAGAAACAAGATACATCCTACTACTAGACTCCAAACAACCGCAGGGTCTCAACAATACGGAAGACTTATATACATGTCTAGAATAAGTAATTTTTGAAATGAAACTAAGATGACACAAGTAAAAAGATAAAAACAACTTCAACTATGAGATCAAAATGCCATTAATATACCTAAGAAAACTTTTAATACACAAAAGTATTTATTATATATTTTGATATACATTTTAGGATGGGATGTTTATATGATATTTTAATTTGTATATAGTATTTATTTATTATATCGATGTTATTTGACATATTGAATCTCTTTATGTATTTTTTGTATATAATTAATCTGTGACAAAGGTTGGATCTAAGTGACTGGTAGGCGAGAAAAAAATCTGTGACAAATATAGAATATATGGAATCCAAAATACGGCTAGGAAGCCTTTATTGACCGTATACAATATACAGCAACATACAGAATTATGATGAAATAATGTGCTGTACATACATTAAATGCATTTTATTATTTATCACAAAATGAATCTTATGATTCAGACACTGGCACTTTAGGGGTTATTTTTATCATTTTTTCTGTATTTAATTATATCAGAAGTATATAATTTTTGAACTATCTCCAGAGTATTAAGAACATACAATGGTATTTTACCACAATCACCTTCGTCTTTTGCGAATTTGCACATACAGTTGAGTTGTTAGTTTGACAATAATGGTATTTTACCTATATTAGTCTATGCTTATATTTGCACGGTTAGGATATGAAATACGTAGTACATGAGGTCTCAGGGATACAAAAAGCTTTTTACCTAGACAATAATGAATTTCTTTCCTCGTTGTACTAGTATATTCTATTTTACGCATAAAGAAGTGATTTCATATCGTGTTGATTTTTAATGTCAGAATGGATATTTTACGGATATTTTATTACAACATTATTTAAATTCAACTGTACATTTGCACGTTTGCGTACTTGCACTAATATGTCAATTTTGACAAAGAAATGTAAACAACAGCGACATGTTATAAAGAAGTATGTTTTTTATCTCCATTGGTATTGATGTCACTTGAGGGATTCGAAATGTGCACTTTCACTTTAAAAATGCCTTCCATTGGTCATTTCATTGTCGAGTGAACAAGCGGCGGGAGCCGCGAAACGCGTCTTTGACTTTGGGCAAATAAACAACTTAAGAAGGAATTTGGGTCCGTGTCCTGCTTTCTGGCTTCACGCGCGAGTGAGGCGTATGCGCTAGGCTTCTCAGGATCTTGTAATATATATATATATATATTCACTGAAAAAACCATAGGTTATAGACCATATATAGTTAGGGATTAGCATTTACAAAACCTTAATTTACTCGCACAAAACCATTGAAATTCGCATATATAGTTAGTTGCACTAACTATATATCGCGCACCCGCAATCCACTGCTGATAATGTCACATATTACATCATTCATGACATGGTCAGTGACATCACTGATGACATCACTGATGACATCTCAAATGACATCACTGATGACATCACTGATGACATCTCAAATGATATCACTGATGACATCACTGATGACATCTCATTTGACATTACTGATCACATCACTGATTATATCATTTATGTGATAATACAATGAACATCTTCAGACTCTAATATAACCTTAGATACAATCAGTGTAAACAGACACTCACAGACTGTCACTTATCCATGGAGTTACTCACACATGTAGTCAGTCATGCAAAGAATCAATCACACCTCAATTTTCTCAACTATACAGTTATACACACCTTACTTATTCAAACATATACTAACACATATTTACTCTCTTATACAATCCCTGATACATGTTCACAATGATCCATACAGCCACTCACACATTCACTGGCTCTTATGCACAGTTATTTATATATGTCAACTCTCACATGTACTGTGTTTTACATATGTACTTACTTTGACATGTAGCACTGAGAAATCCATTCACTCACCAATACACTCATGCAGACAGTCAACCGCCCATACAGCTGTTTCCACATGCACTTTTGAACCCATACATATAGTGAATCAACTGCTCACACACTATGCACAGAGTCACACACCTCCCAGCCACCCACACACACACTCAGTCTCCCATACAAATACTTGGGCAACCAATCAATAACCCATATAGTTACTCATATAGCTACTGATCAACACATGCAGCAGTTTACAGAACAACAGACATAATGGTGCACAAATTAAGACAGTTTAGTCACTAACCCATGCACTCAGTGGGACACATTTAATCACTCTCTCATACAGTCAGTCATGCACCTACTAAATCCTTCATTCAGACACTTATACATCCACTCATTCTTCAATATTAAGACATATTTTAACTTTACAGAAACATACAGTCACTGGATGATGTCATCAGTGATGTCATCAGTGATGTCACTCACCATGTCATGAATGATGTAATATGTGACATCATCAGCAGTGGATTGCGGGTGCGCGATATATAGTTAGTGCAACTAACTATATATGCGAATTTCAATGGTTTTGTGTGAGTAAAATAAGGTTTTGTAAATGCTAATCACTATATATGGTCTATAACCTATGGTTTTTTCAGTGAATATATATATATATATATATATATATATATATACAAACAAACCCCTCCATTGCCGAAAGGAAAGAGGCCACACAGGAAATTTCCATTGGAAGCCCTTTATTTTAACAGCTGTCTCGCATTTCGGCTGATTTAGCCTTCCTCAGGTGCCGCTGTTTCTACCAGGTTGCTGCCCCACCTATGTTTAAGATAGTCCTGCATCCCTCTGGTTGGTGGGAGCACATAGTGCTCCAGGTCATGCGCTCGCCCCTCACGGTGCAATGCATCTTACACTAAATCTCCCAGGATTCCTCTTGCCTGGGTGGAGGTTGCGCGGAGCTGAATTCGGAGACAAACCTCCCTTCTCTGATGGTGCGTTGCAGGGAAAACACAGGTAACTGAGGGAAAGTGTCCTGGTTGCCGTATGTCCTCACAAAGTGCTTCCTCAGGTCCCCTTACGCTCGAGCCTCATGAAGCCTCATGAAGTTAGTGTCCACCGGGCTGCGGGCTTACATTTCAGTGAATGAAGCCCCTCGTGAAGTCACAAGCTGCATTTAGCAGCAGCCCACGTATATCCCACTTGCTGAGGTGGGCTGGAGAATGTCCGATATCTCAGGTGAAGAAAGGTGAAGAAAGGAGCGTTAAAAACGCAGGAGCCAGCAGATCTCCAACCAACTTGCAGAGCGGGGCCTCTTAACACGCTTCTGGCTAGCGTGAAAATATGCAAACAAACCCCTCCATTGCCGAAATATATATATATTACCTACTGGCGGTCGCCAGTAGGTAGTTATAGTTAGGATTTTTTTCAATGCAAAATCTCAAAATTCTATTTGGAATAACTTTGGCGCCGGTTGACGAATCTGCCTGAAAATTTCCTCAAATTTGCCTCGCGGAGCTCCGGTTCTTCCTTGAAAGGTTCGGGGGGATTCGTCAAGTGGGGGCTGAGATAAAAGGGGGGTCCCAAAACGTGTTTTCCCCATGTTAATTTCCATAGGGCGGTCAAACTCACTTTTAGACCGAACGGCTGAATGGTTTTCCACCAAACTTTGCAAAATTGTAGGGACTGGTAGCCCGATGTGCCTTTGCTATGTCTCAAGATATGTGCTCCAGTGGTTTTTGAGTAATTTAGGTTAAAAAAAATATATATATCTATAGGCACGCCCCGGTACGCGCACCGGGGAGCGCACCGAGCGTGCTACGCGACTTGCGCACGAAAAGCTGATTGGTTCACGGGTGTCTGTAAACAATCGAAACAGTCCGGAGCGGCCGCCATCTTGTGTCTCGGTAGGATCGAGACACAAGAGGTGGCAAAAAAAAAGGGGGAAATGACCATAAGGGGGCAGGGTAGACCCCCCCTGACCCCCTAGGTTTGATGTGGGGGCTATAATAGGGTCCCGCGGGGCAAAAGAAAAAAACGATTTGTTCGTGGGGAGCGCCCGGTATGCGCTCCGGGGAGCGGACCGGGGAGCGTAGCATGGGGAAAACCCAGTTTATTCACTGCGTCACCTCTACGGCCCTTTCTTGCGTCAATACGTCCCTTTTGCATACTTACACCTGATGTAGGTATAATGTGGCGCAGGACCTTACAAAGTGACACATCTACCTAGATGCGTCACTTTGTAAATATGACTGAATAAGGTGCATTTTTTACAGCACTGGTGCGTCACAAAAAGCGACGCTCCGGTGGCGTTAAAGTGACGCATGGCCTCATAAATGAGGCCTTCAGTCTTCTACTCATGCATCATATTAAATTTATGACGTATTATGTCGGAAGTTCTTACAGATACGTCAGTATTTCAGACGTATCTGTAAGCGCAAAAGTGATGCATTGCTGGAGTGTGTCTCAAAAATGATGCAACTCCAGCAATGCATCCTTTCACATGGGGCCAGGCCCCATGTGAAAGGGCCTGCACGCCTGCTGTGAAACAGGTGTAAGATTTGGACGCAACAGCGTCATAAAAGTGACGCAGTGATATCTCATAGATTTCACTGCGTCACCTCTACGACCCTGTCTTGCGTCAATACGTCCCTTTTGCATACATTACACCTGGCGTAGGTATAATGTGGCGCAGGGGCTAACAAAGTGACACATCTACCTAGATGCGTCACTTTGTAAATATGACTGAATAAGGTGCATTATTTACAGCACTGGTGCGTCACAAAAAGTGACGCACCGGTGGCGTTAAAGTGACGCATGGCCTCATAAATGAGGCCTTCAGTCTTCTAGTCATGCGTCATATTAAATATATGACATATTATGTCGGAAGTACTTACAGATACGTCAGTATTTCAGACGTATCTGTAAGCGCAAAAGTGATGCATTGATGGAGTGTGTCACAAAAATGATGCAACTCCAGCAATGCATCCTTTCACATGGGGCCAGGCCCCATGTGAAAGGGCTTGCATCAGTCTTACGCCTGCTGTGATACAGGCGTAAGATTTGGACGCAACAGCGTCATAAAAGTGACGCACTGATATCTCATAGATTACACTGCGTCACCTCTACGACCCTTTCTTGCGTCAATACGTCCCTTTTGCATACTTTACACCTGACATAGGTATAATGTGGCGCAGGGGCTTACAAAGTGACGCATCTACCTAGATGCGTCACTTTGTAAATATGACTGAATAAGGTGCATTTTTTACTGTACTGATGCGTCACAAAAAGTGACACTCCGGTGGTGTTAAAGTGACGCATGGCCTCATAATTGAGGCCTTCAGTCTTTTAGTCATGCGTCATATTAAATTTATGAGGTATTATGTCGGAAGTTCTTACAGATACGTCAGTATTTCAGACGTATCTGTAAGCGCAAAAGTGATGCATTGCTGGAGTGTGTCACAAAAATGATGCAACTCCAGCAATGCATCTTTTCTTACCCTTCCACACCCCCGTTCCTTTTCAACATTTTCTTTGAATATCCACATTCCCCATATTCACTCTCCTTCTCCTTACTTTCCTTCCCAACACTCACCTTCTTTCAGTCCCCCTACTTCACTTCCTTTCTCCTCTCATACATTTCTGTTATTTCTCACTCATTTTCCTTTCCATTATCAATGCAATCCACTTCACTTACTCTTTTTCATTTTTTAAAGAATATAGCTCTTTGATGAGAATTGGAGGTAGTTCTGAAAAGAACTTTTTTTTCTTCTTTTTTCTTTTTTCTGAACAGAAACAAAAACAGGGAATGGAAACTGCTCAACAGGAGCAAACAAAATGAGGGCTGGGAACGGCAGCGATGGTTCTCCAATGCTCGAACCATGAGCAGGACACTTTGCTCCCCAATGGTAAGGAGTTGATCGCAGTATCTGCATTTCAGGACACCTTTGTTGAATGCTGGTTGAATATTTGGAACCAGCTCCTGCGATCGCCCCCTTACAGAAGTAGTTGCTCCTCCGGTGGATGTAGAGGCCCCATCACTGGGAACCTCTTGTGCCAGAGCCCTGACACTTTCCCGGGCAAAATTCTGGGGATGCCTCCTCTCCACATGCCGTATCATTGTGAAGTTCCCAAAAGAATATTTCTTTTTGGGGTCACCCCGTGACAGGACTTTTTTGCAGATCCTGCACTCCACTTTTGCAGCATTCACCTTTTTCAGTCCTTCTGGTATGGAAAATTTTTTCCAGATGAAATGCTCTTTCACCTTTGGCTGAGGAGGCTCTTCATCGATGAATTCAGGCTCATCTTCACTGCTGGATGGTCTGGCAGCCATGATTAACCAAGAAAGATGCAAGAGCAAAAAGGCAGGTCTTTCAGTCACAAAAGTGAAAGAAGAAGTGAAGGAAATGGGAGGGGATTTCATTCTTTGTAAAAAAAACTGTTAGCAACCAATGAAAAGTGTTATTTTAAGGTCACATGACTTGACACGCTGACGCTGCGCGCACCGGAGCGCTTCCGGGTGCGCATACGCGGCGCGAACGTAGGCACTTCCGGGGCGAATACGCGGCGCGAACGTAGGCACTTCCGGGGCGCATACGTGGCGCGAACGTAGGCGAATACGCGGCGCGAACTTAGGCGCTTCCGGGGCGCATACGCGGCACGAACGCAGGCGCTTCCGAGGCGCATATGCGGCGCAAACGTAGGCGCTTCCGGGGGCGCTTACGCGGTGCGCCGAAGTGACGTTTTGATAGTTTCACGGAAATGCAAAATTATTTTCATTTCCTTATTCAAAAAAACTGCTTTTATATGTATGGTACTAAATGTCTTGCGTTATTATTTACTTTTCATTCATATTTTTTTACACGAACGCAAGTAGCGCTCTGGGTGCGCTTTCCGGAGAGCTTACCGGTGCGCGGACCCAGAGCGCCCCCAAAAAAAATGATAAAAAAAAAAAATTAAACAATTATTATTATTATAAAAAAAAATAATACTAATTAATACTCATACAAATCAGCAAATTAAAAAAACGTAGGTTACAAACTCGATATAGAAAGGAATTAGCATTTAAAAAACCTATGAAATTCACTGAAAAAACCATAGGTTTCACACCAGTTATAGTTAGGAATTAGCATTTAAAAAACCTATTCAATTCACTGAAAAAACCATAGGTTTCACACCAGTTATAGTTATCTGGAAATGTTACTGACATAAAACCATTGAAATTCCCACGTTATAGTTAGTTGGACTCACTATAACTTGCGCGCCTCCAATGCACTGCTGATGATGTCACATATTACATCACTCATGACATGGTCAGTGACATCACTCATGACATCACTGATAACACCATCCTTGTGACAGAGTGACAGACCTCCTTTCCATGTAATGTAACCCTTAAAACACATATTCAAAAAAAGAAATTAACATTTTTAAAAAAATGGAGATACCCATACCAGTTACAACAAACAATTCAGTAAAAAAACGAAGATTGTATTACAGCCAAGTCTCAAATCTAGAAAAAGAGATTCGAGAGTGTGAATTCACTCGAATTTCTCAGGGACCTACTATCTCAGATGGCCCATGGGAGAAAAAACTTTTAGATTTAAAGGTTCAACTCACTGCAACACTTACTCAAAGAGTTAAAGAGAGATGGGAAGCTAGTCAGTTGGCACACTTCTCATATGGAGAGGGATGTGGCAAGTTACTAGCGTGGAAAGCCAAGAAAGATGTTACACGGAATCAAATTAAGGAGATTAAGAAACCGGGCACAGATCAAATTATAACAGAAAATAAACAGATTGTAGAAGCGTTTCAGCAATATTTTGCAGATGTTTATACAGAGGACCTTTGTCCAGATAAGGCTGAGATTGAGACCTGGTTGCCCCTAATAGAACCATTTGCAGCTGAGGATATGTTGGAGTTAAATAAGGAAATCACTCAAGAAGAGCTGATGAAAGTCATTAAGGAAAGTAAAAGAGGGAAAGCCCCTGGGCCAGACGGTCTACCTGCAGAAGTATACAAAGCCCTAGGAAATACGGTGGTCCCCACTTTGTGTCATCTGTATAATAACATTTTTAGAGGGGAAGTGACAATCCCAAGCTCATGGAATGAGGCAACTATTGTCCTAATACTCAAACCAGGGAAATCTCCAAAAAATATGGATGCGTACAGGCCGATTTCACTATTAAATTGTGATTACAAATTCTTCTCTAAAATCCTAGCTGACAGGCTTGGTAAAATCATTCATAAATTGATCCATGAAGATCAAAGAGGTTTTATTAAGAAGAGATACCTAAAAGAACTTACTTTCTCCTTGATAGGTATGATAGATTTAGCCTCTAAGTATGAATACCCCTTGGCAGTGATTGCGTTAGACGCTGCCAAGGCTTTTGACCGAGTTAATTTTGTATACTTAAAAACTCTTCTGCACTATCTCAATCTAGGAGATAAATTTACGCAATCCATTTTTTCTTTGTATTGTGCACCGACATCAAGAGTACTCGTAAACGGAACTCTTACACTTCCTATTAGAGTAATGCGGGGCACCCGACAAGGATGCCCCTTATCACCTCTGCTCTTTAATATATATATAGAGCCTCTTGCATGTAAAATTAGAGCTTCAGCAGAGATACCCCCCTTTGTTGTGATGGACTGGTCAAAGAAACTTGGGTTATATGCGGACGATATTATTGTTTATTCCACTAATTTAGTCGGATCTTTGGAAAATTTAGTGAAGACAACAAAGGAGTTTGGTAAGATTTCTGGATATCAGTTAAATCAAGATAAAACTGAAATAATGACTTGGAATCTTAATAAGGGAGGGGTAAAAACTACAAAAGAAATGAGGTACCTTGGAGTTAGGATTACTCAGAAAATTGAAGATTTGGCAAAAACTAATTTTGACAGAGTGAAAAAAGAGGTTGGTGATACGCTAAAAGGCTGGATGAATTTACCCCTGTCAATATATGGAAGATCTAATCTTGTAAAGATGGTGATTGTACCTAAAATTACTTTTTTGTTTGAGACTATTCCGTTGGGTTTTAAAAAGGAATGGCTGGCGAAGCTACAAAGCATGATAACATCATTTATTTGGGCGTCAAAGACCTCTCGAATCTCATGGAAGAAAATAAGGAGGAAAGTAAAAAAAGGAGGGTTGGCGGCTCCAGATGTACGAATATATGCATGGGCTTTTTGTTTAAAAAACTGCAGGATGTTGTTGGGTACCCTTTTCAGTTCTCAGATCGGAGGACTTTTTGGGATAATGCTGAAGATATCAGGATATCATGAGTTTGGTTTTTTGTATAAGTTTGCAGACCCTAAATTTTTTAAAAAGGTGAGACTCAAGACTCTGAGATACATATAAAGGGGGGTCCCCGTAGAGGAGAAAGGTGTATTGTAAATTACATACACAACAATTTATTTAGAAATCGCTAAAGAAAAAATTTTTTGTAGACAAATATCCAATTGGCATATGTTATTTAATGACCAATGGTTTGTGAATATCACGAGCAATACAGAAACTTGTGTAAATAAAGGGCCCCAAAGGGGGGGAAAAAGGAAGGGGAAGGTAGTGCTCGGGGAAGTGTAGAAAGGTTATGACACAGTTATAAAGAGGTAACAATACAAAATAGCACAGATTATCAAGGGATAATCAACATACACATGTCCCAAATCAGGACTAGGAATTAAAAAACACATATAAACATAGCATTTCAACGGTCACATCTGATTGTTAGAAAATTAAGGGGTGTGCCGGAATGCCAAATTAAGGAAGAACAGTCGATGTTTTGACCCCTATCTATAGGCCAATTGGAGTCCTTTTACGGGGTCTTCATCAGGACATCAAATTAGGGAAGGGAGATGGGGCCATTCTCTATAAAAAAAAGTGTAAACGAGTATTTAGCTACAATTCATAGGGAGGATGAAGAACATCACCCTATCTACAAGTTAGACACAGAAGAAATGAATTAAATCTGAAATACCATGGTTGAAGATCCAAAAGGGTTCAATACATAAGCGAAAAAACCACGCTGAATATCGTGGTCGATCTGATCGGGTAGACGATTAATTAGGAGAAACACTATATCTTCTCAATCAATTACAGGTAGACAGCAGGTCCCAATCAGAGTGACCTAGGCATCAGTCCAAATCTTTATTTTTCTCCATGTAGCCCTGATTAGTCCTTCATAGCTAACTGGGTATCCTCAATGTTGTACTACACCGTGGCAAAAGTGATATAATGTACTCTCAGGTTAAATGTCCTCTGTTATGTTGAGTGTAGATACCAATTAGTAAGATTGGTGTTTCTCCTAATTAATCGTCTACCCGATCAGATCGACCACGATATTCAGCGTGGTTTTTTCGCTTATGTATTGAACCCTTTTGGATCTTCAACCATGGTAATTCAGATTTAATTCATTTCTTCTGTGTCTAACTTGTAGATAGGGTGATGTTCTTCATCCTCCCTATGAATTGTAGCTAAATACTCGTTTACACTTTTTTTATAGAGAATGTCCCCATCTCCCTTCCCTAATTTGATGTCCTGATGAAGACCCCGTAAAAGGACTCCAATTGGCCTATAGATAGGGGTCGAAACGTCGACTGTTCTTCCTTAATTTGGCATTCCGGCACACCCCTTAATTTTCTAACAATCAGATGTGACCGTTGAAATGCTATGTTTATATGTGTTTTTTAATTCCTAGTCCTGATTTGGGACATGTGTATGTTGATTATCCCTTGATAATCTGTGCTATTTTGTATTGTTACCTCTTTATAACTGTGTCATAACCTTTCTACACTTCCCCGAGCACTACCTTCCCCTTCCTTTTTCCCCCCCTTTGGGGCCCTTTATTTACACAAGTTTCTGTATTGCTCGTGATATTCACAAACCATTGGTCATTAAATAACATATGCCAATTGGATATTTGTCTACAAAAAATTTTTTCTTTAGCGATTTCTAAATAAATTGTTGTGTATGTAATTTACAATACACCTTTCTCCTCTACGGGGACCCCCCTTTATATGTATCACATTGCGCCCAGGTCCCCGTGACTGCATGGGTTTAACCCCCTTCTTGGTAAAGTCAAGACTCTGAGAGACTTGGCCGAGATATGGTATAAAATCAGGAAATTATCTAAGCTCCCGTATTTTAGCTATAGGGCTCCAATATGGGAATCTCCTGGAGCCCCTTCCTGGACAAGAGATGCGCTAGCTTTAAATTTGAAAAAGGAACCTGATTTGCAAAGGTGGAAAGACTTGTTTCAAGACGGCAATTTAATTTCTTGGGGTTTTTGTCAGCAAAAGTGGGGCCCAGTTTTTTCAAAATACAAAGACTTACAGATTCAAAGCTGGGCAAATCATTTGGAATCGGAGATCGGAATGGAAAATGATTTTGAGTTAAAGTTGGAGACACGGGCTTTCAAGAAGGAAGTAGCTTTCTGGTATTGGCGAATACTAGATATGGAGGATGGATCATTTGACCTACCAGAGACCCTTGGAAGGATAGCTTGCCAAGGATCGCGACAGAAGACCAATGGCAAGTAACTATGTGCATGCTATATAGAATTGTTAAACCTGCAAACCTAAGGCGAAACCTTTTATTTACCATTCACAGGGCATACTGGTCTCCGTATAGACTTTCTAAATTTAAAGATGGAGGGATTGTCGGATGTCCAAAATGTAAAGCTCCAAATGTTGATGACTTACACATGTTTGTGTCTTGCCCAAATATCAAGCAATTCTGGATTGACGTGAGTAACTCTCTCTCCAAATCTTTGAACCAATCCATTGAGGTAAGCCCTGAATTAATTATTACTGGGAGATATGATTTACAAAACAGATTTTTGAATAATAATGTTAGACTTATTTTCTATGCTATGTAGCTGGCACGTCGAGAGATATGTAAACTATGGGTCTCACCACTTAGTCCCACTTTAATAGACTGGATTTTAGCCATGAGTTACATGGCTAAGCTTGATATGTTAGACCGATCTAAAAGAAATAGAGGTTTTTGGATACCCTTCCTGCTAAATTTTGGTTAAGTTATATTTATGTTAAAGTCCGATGATTAAGCCCGTGCCTGTTTCGCTGGTATATGGACTATCCCAGGACGATAAATAGAGATGGTGGAGGACACACATGCTGGGTTAGGTGGTCAAGAAGGATAGTTTAGAGGAAGGCCAGACCCAAAAATATGTGTTGTCTATGCCCCATTACTCTAATCCAGCCTAAGAGACAATAACAGCCCAGTGGTGGATTAGTAAGAAGATATGGGCGGCAAGACGGCAAATGAGGATATAAAAAAACAAAAAAAAAAAACAAACAATTCAGTAATTCCACCATCTATATACACATCCACTCATTCACCAACAGTTCTATATAGTCACTCATACATATACTCACTCATCATATGTAGTGATACACCTATACATCCTGTTACACACCGGCAGTCATCCAAAAGTTACTCACACACATACTCACACATGCAAATAAACTATTGAACATCCATTTATTTGAATATAGAACTATACACACACTACTACTTTACTTCTATGGAAATTTACACATACTTACTCTCTTAAACAATCACTTATAGAAACACATACTTATTTAAACAGAAACTCTTACAATCTCTCGCTCTGACATATACTCACTTATATACATCAATACTCACATATAATAGATTAAAACATATGTAGTTACTGATAAAGACACTAGTGAGACAGCCATTCACTCACTAACACACACATATACACACTCATCCACCCATACACTCCTGCACATATGCTGTCTTCAAAACACATACAAACAGAGAGTCAGTCACCAACCCATGCAGCCACTTTTACACAAAGTGAAACACTGATACATATATTTCAATATTTAAATGTTACTCGCTAATATATGTATTCACTAAGATACACTTAATAAGGCAGTTAACAAATCATGTTTTTTTTAAAACATCCATTTACACACTTATTTAACCATTTATTCTTCCATCGACCTTTACAAATACATATATAAAACAAATTTATTTTTCAGAAAGATACACATTCACTGGATGGTGTCATCAGTGATGTCATGAGTGATGTCACTGACCATGTCATGAGTGATGTAATATGTGACATCATCAGCAGTGCATTGCAGGCGCGCAAGTTATAGTGAATCCAACTTACTATAACGTGGGAATTTCAATGGTTTTATGTCAGTAAAATTTCCAGGTAACTATAACTGGTGTGAAACCTATGGTTTTTTCAGGGAATATATAGTTAGGAGCTAGTTTCCATAGGAAATCCACAACATTCTATTTGGAATAACTTCGGCGTCAATTGGGGAATTTGCGTGTAATTTTAAAAAATTTTGGCCCTTTAAGCTTCGCTCCTCCCCTGAAAGTCTCGGGGGGATTTGTCAAGCGGGGGCCCAGAAAAAAGGGGGTCCCAAAACGTGTTTTCCCCATGCAATTTTCCATAGGAAATTTAGACACAACTACAGCCCGAACTGATGAATGGAATTACACCAAACTTGGCAAAATGGTAGGGCCTGGTACGCAGTACGCCCTTTTGGTAAAAAAGTGTAAATCCCTCCAGTAGTTGTTGAGAAAATTGGATTTAAAAAATATATATATCTATAGGCATTGCACTGTACGTGCACTGTAAGCTTACTGTACTCTGTACCTTCCCGAGTACGAGCTGCATGAGATGTCATCAGTGATAACAATGAGAGGAGTATCCCCTACGTAGAGTTTGGAGAAACTTTCGGAGGGAAAACTTCTTGGCAAAAAGGAAAAATTCAACCTTTTGTTTTAAAACCCCTCACTCACCAACCTAGTGGTGACTTGCTTCATCATCGGGGTCCACCCTGGTGACCTAGCGTCACCAGGATGTGCTTCGACACCTGTGTTACAGTGGAGCGGGTTGTGACTGTAAGTGCAAAAAAGTGTGTTAAAAATTGTCCTGGTTTAACTTAAAACATAATTTTATTTTAAAGTAACTGAACAATGTTAAAAATATCGGTGGCGAGATACTGGTAGGTGAGTTACGACCAGTGTATCTCTATATGTGTCTGTGTAGCTTGGTCAAAATGTTTCTACCAAATGGGCAACTGCCCGGTATTCTTCAGGACCAAAAAACAGGCGGACGGGAGGTGTGGGCCCCCTAAAAGGCGCACCCTACCCTGATCCCCTGTGCACCTACTGGAAGAATAGCCAGTGGTTGATGTGCTCGATCAAGATAATGAGAGCCGTCAAAAAAAGGGTAAAAGAAAAAGAGACCTGTGGAGAAAGTAAAGTAAACATTTTTCAGTTATGTTCCTTGTTACTCTCCTGTTACGTCGTGAAGTGTCTCTGTGCTCTGACTTTTCATGCCAAAGGGAAATACCCTCCGAGTGATAAGATATCGTGTTGGATACGTGTAGCTGGAAAGGAGGTATTATCGGGACACACACACTTATCAATAGGTGCGTGCATTTTTACATGCAATATTATTTATCGCCTTCATATCTGCTTGCAAGCATGCATTTCTTTTCGAATACATGCTTCCGTGTTTCATCATTCAAGTCGTCCATCTAGTATCCACAATTCAGCGCAGTGAATATCATAGTGCACCTCGGGTATTTGTGGGTAATTGAGGCGCTTATATCTTATGTGCATTTACATTCAGTGGCGCCGAATGACAAACTGTAACATACAGGACATACACACAGTTAACATATAGGAGTACACACAAGTTCCATGGTTCGAAATGGGGCTTACTTGTTTCTAGCCTCTAAAGTGCTTCAACGGGCAGGGGGTAGGCTCTTCAAACCGACATAACATAATCTGAAATGGCGCGAAATTTCATTGGTGAGTGATACACATATCTAGCGCGCACCGAGCGAAGTGCCCGGCAGGCTTCAATGCGTTCTCCGGTTCTGGTCTCCGGCTCTCTGGGTAGGAAAGAGGGGGGGGGGAGGCTTTTACTTACAGTTTGCGGAAGAAGGTGACGGCCATTAACCTACTGCTATCCTCCTCTGCTCGGCTAGTGTTGCCGTGTGGGAGTTCCATCGTTAAGTGGTGTTTCCCTTCCGGGATGGGCGTGGTTCCGTCCGCCGAAGGGGGAGGAGCTACTGGGCGGGTTAGGAACGTAGTGACGATTGCAACGTGTATGTTGTAAACAAACAGCGTGCCATTACTCTTTTGGAGTTATGCATAACGAATGGATATTCAAACGCCGGCTGGTAGTTCAACATCAGCACGTTGTTGGTAATTGTAATAGGGATTATGGTGGCATAGTCATTATATTATTATTTTAGGAAACTAGACCCAAGTAGATAATTTAAGATGAGAGCGTTAGTGACAAAGGGAGTATATCTTTGCCCATCATGACGGGGGTGGCTTCCTGGTGAGGTATAAGGGATAAAGCACATGGCTATTGTGCACATTAGATATGGATGTTATTTTGGGACCACAAAAATGCGGGTGTAGACTGATATGTGTTATCATCGTGGATGATGTACAGACAGTCCTCAGTAGGTCCATGAGACAGGGAGATAGGGTTGTGGTGCGCAGACCCAAACTATAGCGGATCATTTGAGTACATTAGCCCATGGGATATTATCATTGAGCCCTATCTTATGAGTGGAAAGTCTGTAAATCCACCTTTGTTCTTTTTCATAAAGGCGTGACTGTATATTGGGGCCTGGTTGAATTTGTTCAATAACTGTCCACCTCATATCATTGGGGGTGTGCTGCATAGTAAGAAAATGATCTGTAAGTCTTGTGTTATTTTTCTTGCACCTGATTGTGCTGCGATGTTCTGATAAGCGTTGCTTCACTTTGCGTGTGGTTATTCCAATATATGGTTTTTCACAGGAGCATTTGATCAAGTAAACAACGTTCTGACTGTTACAGTTCGTGTGTGATCTCTGTTCCCAGGTTTTCCCTTCCTCAAGGTTCAATGTTTTTGTGTTAGTGGTCAAATGGCAGACACTACAATCCCCACATCTAGAATGTCCCGTTACTGGAGGGAGTCCCCATATTTCCGTGATGGTTGGGTTGGTAGTGGTCAAGGTCTGCTTAGGTCTAGTGTTAACCAGAGTGTCTTTCAAACTGCGTGCCTTTTTATAGGAGAACAGAGGTTTTTCCCATTTGTGGTTGCCCGTGTGGAGTATAGACCAGTGCTTCTTTATGCTCTTGCTCACCTGGTTGGACACTGCATTATATGTCGTGACGCATGTTAGTGGAGCGTCTCCATTGTTTTTGGCTGTGTCTTCCAGTAGGGCTTGTCGGGGTTGGTTCCGTGCTCTCTTCTGGCATTTGCTTGTTATTTTTTGAGGGTAGCCCCGAGAGGATAGTTTTCTCGTTAGGTCTTCTGCCTGGCTTTTGTAATCGGTCAATTTGCTACAGTTTCTTCTGAGGCGGAGATACTGTCCATAGGGTAGGTTTTCCCTTAGGGGAAGGGGGTGGAAGCTGTCGTATCTTAGTAAGTTGTTTTTTGCCGTAGGTTTGAAATGTGTCTTTGTTATCAGAGTGTAATTTTCTCTTTGTATTTCAATATCCAGGAAGACCATCCTGTTCTTGTCTATGCAGTGAGTGAACCGTAGATTTTGATCACAGGTGTTTAGCCAAGTTATGAATTCCATCAAGGTCTCTTGTGGACCTTGCCATATGGCAAAGACGTCATCTATGTATCGCCGCCAAAACTTGATATGACTGCCATATGGATTGTCAACTGCCAATATGTATTTCAGTTCAAAATCATACACATAGAGGCCCGCCACACTAGGGGCAAAAACACTGCCCTCCAGTAACGGGACATTCTAGATGTGGGGATTGTAGTGTCTGCCATTTGACCACTAACACAAAAACATTGAACCTTGAGGAAGGGAAAACCTGGGAACAGAGATCACACACGAACTGTAACAGTCAGAACGTTGTTTACTTGATCAAATGCTCCTGTGAAAAACCATATATTGGAATGACCACACGCAAAGTGAAGCAACGCATATCAGAACATCGCAGCACAATCAGGTGCAAGAAAAATAACACAAGACTTACAGATCATTTTCTTACTATGCAGCACACCCCCAATGATATGAGGTGGACTGTTATTGAACAAATTCAACCAGGTCCCAATATACAGTCACGCCTTTATGAAAAAGAACAAAGGTGGATTTACAGACTTTCCACTCATAAGATAGGGCTCAATGATAATATCCCATGGGCTAATGTACTCAAATGATCCGCTATAGTTTGGGTCTGCGCACCACAACCCTATCTCCCTGTCTCATGGACCTACTGAGGACTGTCTGTACATCATCCACGATGATAACACATATCAGTCTACACCCGCATTTTTGTGGTCCCAAAATAACATCCATATCTAATGTGCACAATAGCCATGTGCTTTATCCCTTATACCTCACCAGGAAGCCACCCCCGTCATGATGGGCAAAGATATACTCCCTTTGTCACTAACGCTCTCATCTTGAATTATCTACTTGGGTCTAGTTTCCTAAAATAATAATATAATGACTATGCCACCATAATCCCTATTACAATTACCAACAACGTGCTGATGTTGAACTACCAGCCGGCGTTTGAATATCCATTCGTTATGCATAACTCCAAAAGAGTAATGGCACGCTGTTTGTTTACAACATACACGTTGCAATCGTCACTACGTTCCTAACCCGCCCAGTAGCTCCTCCCCCTTCGGCGGACGGAACCACGCCCATCCCGGAAGGGAAACACCACTTAACGATGGAACTCCCACACGGCAACACTAGCCGAGCAGAGGAGGATAGCAGTAGGTTAATGGCCGTGACCTTCTTCCGCAAACTGTAAGTAAAAGCCTCCCCCCCCCCTCTTTCCTACCCAGAGAGCCGGAGACCAGAACCGGAGAACGCATTGAAGCCTGCCGGGCACTTCGCTCGGTGCGCGCTAGATATGTGTATCACTCACCAATGAAATTTCGCGCCATTTCAGATTATGTTATGTCGGTTTGAAGAGCCTACCCCCTGCCCGTTGAAGCACTTTAGAGGCTAGAAACAAGTAAGCCCCATTTCGAACCATGGAACTTGTGTGTACTCCTATATGTTAACTGTGTGTATGTCCTGTATGTTACAGTTTGTCATTCGGCGCCACTGAATGTAAATGCACATAAGATATAAGCGCCTCAATTACCCACAAATACCCGAGGTGCACTATGATATTCACTGCGCTGAATTGTGGATACTAGATGGACGACTTGAATGATGAAACACGGAAGCATGTATTCGAAAAGAAATGCATGCTTGCAAGCAGATATGAAGGCGATAAATAATATTGCATGTAAAAATGCACGCACCTATTGATAAGTGTGTGTGTCCCGATAATACCTCCTTTCCAGCTACACGTATCCAACACGATATCTTATCACTCGGAGGGTATTTCCCTTTGGCATGAAAAGTCAGAGCACAGAGACACTTCACGACGTAACAGGAGAGTAACAAGGAACATAACTGAAAAATGTTTACTTTACTTTCTCCACAGGTCTCTTTTTCTTTTACCCTTTTTTTGACGGCTCTCATTATCTTGATCGAGCACATCAACCACTGGCTATTTTTCCAGTAGGTGCACAGGGGATCAGGGTAGGGTGCGCCTTTTAGGGGGCCCACACCTCCCGTCCGCCTGTTTTTTGGTCCTGAAGAATACCGGGCAGTTGCCCATTTGGTAGAAACATGTTGACCAGGCTACACAGACACATATAGAGATACACTGGTCGTAACTCACCTACCAGTATCTCGCCACCGATATTTTTAACATTGTTCAGTTACTTTAAAATAAAATTATGTTTTAAGTTAAACCAGGACAATTTTTAACACACTTTTTTGCACTTACAGTCACAACCCGCTCCACTGTAACACAGGTGTCGAAGCACATCCTGGTGACGCTAGGTCACCAGGGTGGACCCCGATGATGAAGCAAGTCACCACTAGGTTGGTGAGTGAGGGGTTTTAAAACAAAAGGTTGAATTTTTCCTTTTTGCCAAGAAGTTTTCCCTCCGAAAGTTTCTCCAAACTCTACGTAGGGGATACTCCTCTCATTGTTTTCATGAATATTCCTTTCAGGGGAATAGGAGTTATCTCTTTTTCACTTCTTAGTGAAAATATCCCTTGCTCTCTTTTTTGATCTCAAATGTCATCAGTGATGTCACTGACCGTGTCATGAATGATCTAATATGTGACATCATCAGCAGTGGATTGCGGGTGCGCGAAATGTAGTTAGTACAACTAACTATATAGGAGAAATTTCAAAGGTTTTGTATGTGTGAAATGTCCAGCTAACTATAACACCCCTAAAACTTATAGTTTTTTGAGTGAATTTCAAAGGTTTTTTAAAAGCTAATTCCTAACTATATAAGGCCTGAAACCTATGGTTTGTCAGTGAATTTCAAAGGTTTTTTAAATGCTAATTCCTAACTATATAAGGCCTGAAACCTGTGTTGTTTTTGAGTGAAAAAATATATATATATAACCTACTGGAGGTCACCAGTAGGTAGCTACAATTAGGATCATGTTTCCATAGGAAAAGTGCTTTTTGACTAGCCTATATCTTTGGCGCCCTTTGATGATTCTTCACAATTTGTTTTCAAAAGTCACAGTGTACCTTGTGCATAGAAAGTTTCAGAGTGATTCATGAAGTGAAGGCCGAGAAAAAGGTGTGGGTAAAAAAAGTATGTCTCCTATGTTTATTCAAATAGGATCTTTAGTCAAGCCTTCAGCCCGAAGCACTCAATGGAATTACACCAAATTTGGAAGAAAGTTAGATTTGGTTACTCTGATCACGCTTTCAGTTATTTGTTGTAAATACATCAGTCGTTTTGGAAAAAGTTAAGACAATCTAGTTAGTGATATCTATGGACGTGGTGACTTCACAAATAATAGCAAGCTCATGCAGTGAAATGCAGAGCTCTGATTGAGTGCCAAAATTTCAACCAGCAATCTTGGGACTCGCTTCAGCAGAGTGTCACGAAAAAAGGTCAAAAAAAGAAAAGGGGCATGGTAGAAATACCCTGACACACAAGCCTCAGAAAAGCATTAAAATAAAGCTGTGAATATCATGAAATTGTAAAAAAAAAAAAGCAAGATCCAGTTCCCATCACTTGTTTTGATTATAGCCCCCCGGTGGGCTAGGTCCTAGAAGTATGCAGGGACTAATATAAAAATGGATGGGCACCCAAGGGCACCATCCAAAGTCTTGCAAAATACCCTGGGGTGGCATTGTGGCCCCCAAGCTCTAGGTACCACCACCTCCTGGGGCTTTTTAAAAAAGGCTATGGGGGTGCACTGCCCTCCCTGCACCCTGGGGACCACCATCTCCTGGGACTAAGTGAATTAAGGAGCAGGGGCTATATGGACCCCGCATCTCTTTGACCACCACCTACTAGGGCTTTCTTTTTTTTTAAAGAAGGAGGGGGACAACAACGCCTCCCTCCTAGGGCATTCTTGGCCCAGGGGACCACCACATTCCAGAGGCAAACCATACAAAGAGAAGGGGGAGGGTCACGCAGCATCTCTCCTAGAGCCATACAAGACCCTTGGGACAGCAACTCACCAGGACCATCTCCTTCTATGTCCCAGGGTGCCCACCCTTGAAACATAGCTGTTTGCTGCAACTTGGCAGGAGCTTTGACAGCTCACACCAGGTCAGAGAAAACCCTCCACTTCCAGCAAGCATGAAAACGCTCTTATTTCCTGAAAGTGGATGTTTCATCTGTTTCCCTCCCTGCTGTGAAGCAGGCAGGGAAACAGACAAAAGAATTGCTCTCACAGAAAGTTGCATGATCAGCAGCTCCCTGCCTGTGAGAGCAATACCGGCTCCCGCAGGAGGCGGCAATCTGGCAGGGACTGCTGAAGCATTCTGGCCCCCGTGGTCTGCTCATTGCTGAACTTAATTTTGCCTCTTTCTGTTCATTCATTTCTCACCACTATCTTGCCCCCCGCTGCTTGTTGCTCACCTTTATTCTGCTGAAGAGAGGAAAACAGCACACCCAGGCACTCACACACCCATTCACAGACCAACTCTGAGACTCACACAATAGAATTGAATAAAATGTAGAAATTCACTGACAAAAAACAAGGGTTTAATGGGACGTTATAGTTAGGTTCACATTTCACTCATACAAAAAGAGAGCTAACTATAACTTGCGTCCCTCATGCACTGTTTATGACCTCACATATTACATCACTCATGATATGGTCAGTGACATCACAGATGACATCACTGATCACATCTCAAATGATATCACTGATGACATTATCCGGTGAGTGTAAGTTTTTCCTGAGAGTTTATATTTGTTAAACATATATAATAAGCTACTACAAAAGTTAAATTAGTATACTAGGTGTACAACTAATGAGTAATACTATTTCTAATATATATTATGTCAGTGTCTGTATAAGTGTCATAGAATCGTTTATATTTTTGCGGTTTACTGTGCATGTATATATATATATATATATATTCACAGAAAAAACAACAGGTTTCAGGGGTGTTATAGTTAGCTGGCCATTTCACTCATACAAAACCATAGAAATTCCTCCGTTATGGTTAGTTCTGCTAACTATAACTCGCGCGCCCGCAATGCACTGCTGATGATGTCACATATTGCATAATTCATGACATGGCCAGTGACATCACTGATGACATCTCTGATGACATCTCAAATGACATCACTGAAGACATCACTGATGACTTCATCCAGTGAATGTTGTTTAGTTTGAAATTTAAATATGTAACATATATATATCAATCTGCATTGAAGATTGAGTGGATATATAACTATCTGAATGGAGGATTTAGTAGCTGTTTGACTGTCTGTTTAAGTGAGTAATTAAAAGTGTCTCACTTGATACATGGATTATTAACTAAACTATGTGAATGTGTGCATCACTGTCTCTGTTGTTGTATAACATGCTGCATCAGTTGGTCACTAACTACATGAGTGTGTATATTAGTTATTCATTAGTTGGGTGAGTATTTGTATGGGACTCTGAGATTGTGTGTGGTTGGTTGGGGTGTGTGTAAATCTATGCATAGATGTTAGAATGGTTGATTGACTAGATGTATCGGTTTAAGAGTGCATGTGGAAACAGTTTTTTGGGAGACTGAGTGTATTTATTTGGGTGTTGGTGAGCGAATATATGTTTTAGTTGTACATCTTCAACAAAGTAAAAAAATAAAAGGCATTGTATATGAAAGTTGGTGTATATAAATAAGTATATGTAAGAGTCAATGATTGTGAGAGTAACTATATGAATTAGTGTATAATTGTAATGGAGATTTTTTAACATATTAACTATGAGTTACTATGTGTTTGAATAAATGAGGTGTTGTTGGATAATTGTGTAAGTGAGTAAAGGTAAGTGTGATTAATTTTTTTCATGAGTGAGTAGAATGACTGCATAACCGACTAAGATTACTGCTGATGTGTCAATGTCTATATATGTGTATAAGTGCATTTTGATAGTGTTCTATTAATTAGTGATTGCATGTATAAATGATTCTGTTGTTGAATGGGTAGTTGTGTGTGCAGACTTAGGAATCAGTGAGTGGGTATGTAGTAACTGGTATTGGTGTGTCAATGGTTTCAAATATGGTACTCTGTATTTTACAGCGAGTGATGAAAGGGTATACTAGTGTATGATGAGGTGTATCAGATTGTCACATGGATGATGTCATCAGTGATGTCATTTGAGATGTCATCAGTGATGTCACTGACCATGTCATGAATGACGCAATATGTGACATCATCAGCAGTGCATTATGGGCGTGCGAGTTATAGTTAGCAGAACTAACTATAACAGAGGCATTTCTCTGATTTTGTACAAGTGAAATGGCCAGCTAACTATAACACCCCTGAAACCTATGTTTTTTCTGTGAATTTCTAGGGTTTTTTAAATGCTAATTTCTAACTATAACGTCTATGAAACCTATGTTTTTTTTCAGTGAAATTCAAAGCTTTTTTAAATGCTAATATCTAACTATAATGTCTCTGAAACCTATGGTTTTTTCAGTGCTGCTCTAGAGGCACAGAAACTGGTCAGCAGAACTGCTTTAGAGCCAGAGAACCAGGTCAGCAGAGCTCTTTAGAGGCAGAGAACAAGCTCAGTAGAGCTGTTTTAGAGTCAGAGAACCAAGTCAGCAGAGCTGCTCTAGAGCCAGAGAACCAGGCCAGCAGAGCTGCTTTAGAGCCATAGAACCAGGTCAACAGGGCTGCTTTAGAACCAGGTCAGCAGAGCTGCTCTAGAGGCAGAGGACCAGGTCAGCAGAGCTGCTTCAGACCCAGAGAACCAGGTTGGCAGAGCTGCTCTAGAGCCAGAGAACCAGGTCATCAGAGCTGCTATAGAGCCAGAGAACCAGGTCAGCAGCTGCTTTAGAGCCAGAGAACCAGGTCAGCAGAGCTGCTCTAGAGGCAGAGAGCCAGGTCAGCAGAGCTGATTTAGAGGGAGGGAACCAGGTCAGCAGAGCTGCTTTAGAGCCAGAGAACCAGGTCAGCAGAGCTGCTCTAGAGCCAGAGAACCAGGTCAGCAGAGCTGCTTTAGAGCTATAGAACCAGGTCAGCAGAGCTGCTATGGAGCCAGAGAACCAGGTCAGCATCTGCTTTAGAGCCAAAGAACCGGGTCAGCAGACCTGCTTTAGAGCCAGAGAAACTAGAGGGAAGAAACCCGGTCAGCAGAGCTGTTTTAGAGCCAGAGACCCAGGTCAGCAGAGCTGCTCTAGAGCCAGAGAACCAGGCCAGAAGAGCTGCTTTAGAGCCATAGAACCAGGTCAGCAGAACTGCTCTATAACCAGAGACCCAGATCAGCAGAGCTGCTGTAGAGCCAGTGTCAAAGCCCAGCTCACCTGAGTTTCTGTTCAGTTCTGATGGAGGTTGAAGACAGTTGACCCCACCCTGAATCTGCTTGTTCCAGCACACTAGTTTTAAAACAGTGCACTAAGAACCAGAAGCGCAAGGGAAGGGGGGAAGTGGATAAAATAAAAAAAGAGAGACAACACCGTTCTTGCGTTTCACTGTAGAAGAGCAGCTAAAATCTGCGGCCCTCTCTGACCTCTGTAGAAACTGGTGCCTAATGAAACATAAACAAAGAACAGATAAGTGCAACCTATCCCTAAATGTGTTCCTGACTAAACCTTAATCTTATTAGAAATTCTCTTCATCCTCTTGGATCCTGGTCTCAAGCTTCCAGGTTTGGAATGTGTTACTGTTCTGGGATGTGCTTTCTATTACTGTAAAACTTCTGTAAAATCAAACGAATATCATTATCAGAATTACCTACGTCTAACATTCACCTTAATAAAACTAAAGCCTACATTCTTAATAGCAAACTCACTTTTCACACATTTCCAGACTTTTTATAAAACAAATACTGTACTTTTACATCAAAATACAGCAGGTAATTTGTGCAAGTCCTTGATTTACTGTTTGCCTTGCTGTCAATGGTTTCCTCTGTTCAATTCTTAAAAAAGTTCCATGAAAAACAATGTTTATTTCACAAAGTTCCTGCTGACCGGGTTTCCTCCCTCTAAAGCAGCTCTGCTGACCTGGCTTCTCTGGCTCTAAAGCAGGTCTGCTGACCCGGTTCTTTGGCTCTAAAGCAGCTGCTGACCTGGTTCTCTGGCTCTAAAGCAGCTCTTCTGACCTGGTTCTATAGCTCTAAAGCAGCTCTGCTGACCTGGTTCTCTCGCTCTAGAGCAGCTCTAGAGCGAGAGAACCTGATGTCTCAGGGCTGACTCCTGCAGTGTCCTGGGGTGTGTACCCCTGGGATACTGTTTTTTGGCATGGTAGGGCGGGAGCGTCGCAGCTTCCAATTTAGCACAGCAAACCGGTTTCTTATTTGAAAGGGAGAGCAAGTTAAGCTGCTGTGTCTTTTAAGTAGGAATTACACTGCATTTCGTTAGAGAGCAGCATGTAATCTGCTCTCTCTGAGAAAGCAATGCTGGCTCTCAAAGATGCGGGGAGACGGCTGGGACCGTGTGGGCATTGATGTTCCCCACACGGTTCCTAATGATATTTTTTCAATCCCAGGGAATGGGTTCATTTGCCGCTCCTTAAACATTCGTTCATATAGTTTTTGCTAAATTCTTTTTTTGTGTTGGGGAATAGAGTATTAGTCCAGTGACTTTGTCATGCATGTATGTTTTTTTCTTTTTCTTTACTTGTATTCCGTTTTATTTGAAGTATGTTTCTACGTCTCTTCAGAATGAGTTTTACAGCGTAGCGTCTGTGGCAGTGTTGTTTTCTGTTTGCCTCCCTCCACCCTAATTGACAACGTAATGGGGGCACTGATGTTGTCTCTGTTTTTATTTTGCAAAACAGTAGGTAGGATAAACAAAGCACTTGACACAATGTAGAGTGACAGTATTTATTGTATTGAATTTTCCAATGTTTTTCAAATAGAATATACTCATGTACAAAATATTGTTTTATTTGAAAAATAAATACTTAATATAATTTTTGGGAATCACCACAAGAGCTGATATTATAGTAAAGATAAAAAGAAGTGTTTATGTACAAGGAGCTACAACAGAAGAAATTTAGTATGGAAAATCAACAACAGAATTTGAACACATTTTCGAAATTAATAACAGTGTCATAGAAGAGCTGAACATACTTTTAACAAGTAGCAAGAACGAAGAGGAAGATAAAAATGCTGGAGATATTAGCTGTGATTTCCTAGATTAAAGGTTAGATGTTGATTTTCTGGAAGAATTACATGACATCGAGTATGATCATATGAGTTTTGAAATTGATAATGAGGTATATGAAATACATGATGAAATTATTTTAGGTCTATTAAGTTATGAGATGTTATAGGAATACATTTATTAAAATGGCTGCAAGTGTGCAAATTACCCAGTGCCTTTAGCCGGGAAGTAGTTTCAACAAAAAGGCTTGATGCAGGGCCTTGACGTTCAATCAGAATGTGATATTGAAGAATAATTGATAATACCAGTCAAGAAAGGCAGAAAGTGTGCAATTTAAGCACTGCTTTAGGCTGAGGTAGTTCATACTAATTAGAAGATACTGTGAAGAAAGTAATGTTGAGCATAGTGATGCTCCTGATCCATGCATTTTATTAGGTTGATAGACTGTTCCTCGTAAGAGAAAACTTCTTCACAATAAATGCATAGAATGTTAATTTCACCGAAATGGGGATTAATTTGTGGGTGTGGATTTCTTGCTGAATATGCTGCTGCAGCAATTGCTGTGCTTGGTGCAGCAGTAGGTGGGTTCTCTCTGTAAATGAAAAGGAGGACATTTTTCTGTGTTAGGCTCTATACGAATAATAGCCTGAAATAGATGGACACATTTAATAAGAATAGGCTCATAGGTATTTATATCCATCAGTTCAGAAGGAATTATTACGAAGTCTACATTATTATGCACAGCACTAGGAGGCACTTTGTTCTTATCTAATTTGTTATAAAAATATTGAGAAATATGCTGATTAGAATGCAATTCAAAACAATTCAGTGACAAATACGTTGCGAAATGTTTTGTCATTATTTTCCTTTTTAAATACAGATGAACAGTACTGGTTTGATTTTTATAACGAGTTTGTTGAAAACAAATGGAAGAATAATTTGGTGTTTTGGTGTTAGTGAAATCACCTACAACTTTGTAGTATGTTGCTCACAATTATCTACAGTATAACATTGTACATTCTGTTCCACATTTTCTTCTATTAATATCTCAGTTTCTGCACGGTTTTCCTGAGGACCAAAGTAACTAAGCTGAATTTCTTCAGAGATATTTGTTACATCTGATACAGATACACGGAAAAGAGTACTGTTCAATTTTTTTAACATTAGTGCTGGAATTTTTGCGTAATACAATGTTCTGATGAATTTTTTGATTTGAATATGATGAACTGGTAAGATTCTGAATTGGTGAAAAACACTTTGGCATACTTTTTTAGAAAGACAAGGCAGGGAATGACTTGGCAAACCAGTATTTTCTCTCACTCTGCAAGATTCTAGTGCGTGCCACATCTTAATCTTTTGTTTAACACTTTTGTTATTATACTTAGGTAAAAAGTTGCATTAAAAAAATTATAAGATTCTTAACTTACAGTATAAATACTACTACAATTGGAAGTGTTCACTGGAGTTTTAGAACGTGTCCCTAAACGTTCCTCAGGTAACACTTCTTTTGCATTTCTAGGAACAATTTTGTGCTTCACAATAGCACAAGCATTTCTAACCTCATAGGTACGAATACTAGTGTCATCTGTATGCAAATCATTTCTCTGAAGATAACTTGTCATTAAAAAAAGGCTTAGAACTTGATCTATTGTTCCATTCTCCTAAGAAAAATGTCTGAAAAATGTTGTATTAGTTTCTCTTTTCAATTTATTTTTGGCCTTTATTAAAGGGATCTATGAATGCAATTTTGTCACAGTTAACAGAATGTGTGGACACAGTACAATTGTCTGTCTTAAATAAAGTAAAGCTACATTCAATGTTGTACTTAATGTAGATGGAAAGATGAATTGAAGTTGTTATGCCTCTTGTCCATAGTGTAGGTTGAAGGCAATAGGTGACAAAGTAATGCTTTTTGTCTCTTTTTTAATACGAAATCTGAAGACATACAGTAGAAACATCTATAATTTTAAGAAATGAAGGCTGAATTTCCTAATGTATAAACTCTAAGGAAATGTGATGACATTGTGAAATTGTCTGTTTTAAATAAATCAAGATTGTATTGAATGTTTTCTGTACTACTGGCGGTATTGGTATCTAGTTGTAAACTCTAGTGAGCGCAGAATTTATTGAAGGCTCTTCTTTGAAGACATAAGAGAAATTTACATGCAAAAGTGAATTGAAGTTGTGAAACCTGCTGTTTGTAATGTACATCGAAGGTACTAATTGATACAAATATTGATGAATGCTATTTGTTACAGTTAACAGAATGTGAGGACATAGTACAACTGTCTCTGTCTTAAGGAAAGCAAGGCTGAATACAATGCTGTGATTAATGTAGAAGGAAAGCTGAATGCAAGTTGTGTACCCTGTTGTCTGCAGGTTAGATTGAAGGTAATTGTTGATAGAAAGACTGAAGAATGCTATTCAGTTGCATATAACAGAATTTGAGGTCACAGCTGAATTGTGTTTGGGTTAAGGAAAGCAAGGCTAAATGCATTGCTGTTCTTAATGTAGAAGGAAAGTTTAATTGAAGTTGTGAACCCTGCTGTCTGCAGTGTAGATCAAAGGTAGTTGTTGACAGAAAGATCGGTGAATGCAAGTTGTCAACCCAGTTGTCCGCAGTGTAGATTGAAGGTAGTTGTTGACTGAAAGACTGAAGAATGCTATTTAGTTACAGATAACAGAATCTGAGGACATAGAATTGTATTTGTGTTAAGGAAAACAGTGTTGAATGTAATGCGGTCCTTAATGTAGAAGGAAAGGTGAATTGAAGTTGTGAACCCTGCTGTTCGCAGTGTAGATCGAAGGTAGTTGTTGACAGAAAGATCGGTCAATGTAAGTTGTCAACCCAGTTGTCCGCAGTGTAGATTGAAGGTAGTTGTTGACAGAAAGAGTGAAGAATGCTATTTAGTTACAGATAACATAGTCTGATGACATAGAATTGTATTTGTGATAAGGAAAACAGTGTTGAATGTAATGCGGTCCTTAATGTAGACGGAAAGCTCAATTGAAGTTGTGGCGTCCGCTGTCTGCAGTGTAGATTGAAGCAGTTGTTGACACAAAGATTGAAGAATGCTATTTAGTTACAGATAACAGAATGTGAGGACTGAATAGAATTGTATCTGTGATAAGGAAAACAATGTTAAATGTCATGCGGTCCTTAATGTAGAAGGAAAGGTGAATTGAAGTTGTGAACCCTGCTGTTCGCAGTGTAGATCGAAGGTAGTTGTTGACAGAAAGATCGGTCAATATAAGTTGTCAACCCAGTTGTCCGCAGTGTAGATTGAAGGCAGTTGTTGAGACAAAGATTGAAGAATGCTATTTAGTTACAGATAACAGAATCTGAGGACATAGAATTGTATCTGTGATAAGGAAAACAGTGTTGAATGTAATGTGGTGCTTAACCCCTTCGATGCTGATGACGAGCTCAGCTCGTCATCACCCACGGGGGTCGTGTGCTGATGACGAGCTGAGCTCGTCATGGTGCCACTAAAATGGCATTTTCCAGCACACAGCGGGAAAACGCCTAGCATCCAAGTGGTTAATGTAGAAGGAAAGCTCAAATGAAGTTGTGAACTCTGCTGTCTGCAGTGTAGATTGAAGGCAGTTGTTGAGACAAAGATTGAAGATTGCTATTTAGTTACTGATAACAGAATCTGAGGAGAGTTGAATTTTATCTGCGATTAGGAAAACAGTGTTGAAAGTAATGCGGCCCTTAATGTAGAAGGAAAGGTGAATTGAAGTTGTGAACCCTGCTTTCTGTAGGGTAGATCGAAGGTAGTTGTTGACAGAAAGATTGGTCAATGCAAGTTGTTAACCCAGTTGTCCGCAGTGTAGATTGAAGGTAGTTGTTGACAGAAAGATTGAAGAATGCTACTTAGTTAAAGATAACAGAATCTGACGACATAGAATTGTATTTGTGATAAGGAAAACAGTGTTGAATGTAATGCAGTCCTTAATGTAGAAGGAAAGCTCAATTGAAGTTGTGAACCCTGCTGTCTGCAGTGTATATCAAAGGCAGTTGTTGACAGAAAGATCGGTCAATGCAAGTTGTCAACCCAGTGCCGCAGTGTAGATTGAAGGTAGTTGACAGAAAGATTGAAGAATGCTATTTAGTTACAGATAACAGAATCTGAAGACATAGAATTGTATTTGTGACAAGGAAAACAGTGTTGAATGTAATGCGGTCCTTAATGTAGAAGGAAAGCTCAATTGAAGTTGTGAAGTCTGTTGTTTGCAGTGTAGATTGAAGGCAGTTGTTGACACAAAGATTGAAGAATGCAATTTAGTTACAGATAACAGAATGCGAGGACTGAGTAGAATTGTATCTGTGATAAGGAAAACAATGTTAAATGTAATGCGGTCCTTAATATTGTGGTAAATATTTGATTTACCGTCCTAATTTCTATGCAGGTAAGTACTTAATCAATAATAACTCAATCGGAAAGAAAAAGGCAGAGTCCGTGGTGTTAGAGTTCTTAAGGGTTTTATTCCTTAAAAAAGGAATGGTCATGACCGGATATCTTGTTCCTGCTACCACTGGGGTGCAGGAAGGGATAGAGCAATATTTTATTGACAATACATAGCTTATATACTTAAGTTACATTATAGAAACCAATACAGTAGGCGTAACAGCTGAGATAAACAAGATAAAACACACACGTGGTAATGATACGTAATTAGAAGGCGTGAACTAGGCGTGAACATAGAGGTGTGTGCTAGAAACGTCATAAGTAGGTGTCATAAGTGGGTGGCAACAAAAAGCAGAATCTTGCAATGTCAGCAGAAATCTGAGGCCTGGATGCGCGCGCAGCTGCATGACGTGTGATTGACGTGAAACTGGAGGGCTCAGGGGACTTGACATTTACAATGGCGGAAAGAGACAGAAGTCTGGCATGTCAGATCAACTCGTACCTCTATCATATCTGATATCTGATGTTTGGGAACCATATTATCTGGGCGAAAAAGGTCTCTGGGGCAGAAGCTATTCTATACTGACTGTGAGGGCGTGTATAAGCGCCTAAGTGTCTGCATGAGATGCGAGGGGCATGGGCCTGCCATGGTAACAGAGGCTATGAATTACTTGCACGGAGACAGTAAGGCCGGGCCCTTCGCTCTGCAGCTGGGGGGATGTTTACTTAAACTAGTAGGCAGGAATGCATTTTCGGAGAGCGGAACAGATAACTCGAAGGTTGAATTCAGTCTTGGCAGGCAGCAGGCTGAGCTAAACGCGGTGAGCCGCGCAGGGAGTAAGGCAGAGGTCACGGGTACAGAGACAGCCTGGGCTGAGGCTTTCAGAGTCAGAAAGCGGAAAAAGGCTCGATGGCAGAATTCAGGGCCTGCTTCGCCAGAGCTGAAAAACGTGTAAAGTACACCACAAAAAGATGTTGGCATGGCATACTTAGGAACGGACTATTCAACCCATTCTGGGTGGGTCTGAAAGAGGACATGTTAACGTTGGACGCAAATGTATTTGCGTCTTCATAGCTGGCACAGGAGGGAAGTTACATGCACTTTAAGCTAGTACATGGAGACGGTGGGGTACACGATAGGGAACATAACTTGACCAAAAATTTATATTTCCTCATTCCCTCCTTGTTCCCAACGGACCCTTCATGATATATCGATCCTCATGAATCGATCAGTCTGTTCTTGTAACATCATTTGCTCGTCTTTCTTCCTTTGTCGGTTTGAGAGAAAACTGGAATGTTCAATGCACGATGTGGCGCACAGTCCACAAATCGCTGGCCCACACTGTAGGCACAGGCAACAACTGAATACTATGACAAGGGCAATGCCTAGGAAGGATAGGATCTTCCATCCCCAAGCGGTTAACGTTGTCCAGAACCAACCGGACCAAGTCCAGGTGCCTGGATTCTGATGTATCGAACTTGCAATCTTATGAAGACGTGTAATAGCTTTGTAGACAGTTGGCGCGTTTTCTGGAATGAAAACACAGCAACTTGACCCGATGACCTTACAGGCTCCACCTCTATCTGCCAAGATGACGTCAATAACAAGACGATTCTGAAGAACAACAATCCGCATAGCAGACTGTTCCTCTGTTAAGTTACCTAGAGCGGAGGCAGTTTCATTTACTACTGCTTCGAGTGTTCTGGTTAATCTACGTATTAATTTACTGTTTTGGACGGGGCCTGTGAAGAAAAAGAATCCTTTATTGAAATCTGTGTATTGCTCCCACGCCGTTTCGGTATAGTCGACAATCGGGAGATCTCTTCTGAGTCTACTCTTTACTAGATTTGTATTTCTGTGATAATCAGGAGGGGCTAGGAAAACAGGTGGCAGAAGGAAGGCAATGTAACAGGTACCATCCCAATCTGGAGGTAAGCGTATGTATGCGGTATGGCCACAAACAAAGTAGGAATGACGAGTAGCTCGAAAGGAAGACTTGCCATGATCACTGAATTCGACCACGGTAGTACATTTACTATGACCTAAGTGTACTGAACCCTTCTTTCTGACACATAAGTCACCTGTGACTGGTAGTACTGACATAGCAGGGAGAACTGGTGCGGCTTCGGATTCAACAGTGAGGATCATAAGGTTAATTGTATAATTACCTAATCCATATACTTCATTTTCTAGATCAGTACCCACTCTAGTGGGGAGTCCCTTCTTGTCAGGGTAACAGGCATTAAGCAGAACTAAGTTCAAGTTTCCCCAAACCCAGCTCCCTTTAAAAACAGCGACATCAGGATCTAAGGAATTGATTATTCTAAACCATGCACCACAGGAGCCATTATGAGTGAACGGGTACGGAAAGAGGGGCAGAACTCCCTTGTATTTCTGGTAGGGAGGGAGTCGGCCACATATCCAACAGTTTGTAGCATTGTTAGTCTGATGGGAATGGTGTAACATACTAATGAATGTGTTGTTGCGCAGCGCGAGTCTGTAAGAAAGTTCGTGGGGAGGTAATTCACTAAAAGAATGTTCAGCAGAAACATTGAAAGCAGATTGTTCACGTTTGAAGATAGGGTAGTATATGGGAAGCAATATGCTAGCAACAATAATCAGGAGACTTAAAAAGAACATAATCAATAAAGTCACTATACAGTGACTACGGAGTGATTTGCAATATGCACGTTTCTTGAATTGTCTCTCTCTCTCTCTATCTCGATCTAGGGGATACATGTCAGAAACTATTTATCCGATTCACCTAGGGGAGGACTTAAACAATTAAACTGTCTGACTTGCTAGATCGAAGTTTCAGTCTGTACTCCTCTTGGGGAGTTTTCTCTCGTTCGGGAACCTTAAAGTCACTAGGTTCGATACAGTCTTTGGAGGGGGTGGACGAGTCTGGGTCTGGTTTCAGTTCATTGCACTTTTTAATATGACTCGTATGGATCCACCCCTTTCTGCCTTCCACCTTGATCGCGGTCTTCGTAGTAAGAAGGACGGTCTTCGGCTCTTTCCAGCGGGGCTCCAGCGGACTTTTCCTGTCGAAGTTCCTAATTAGGACAATGTCCCCTGGTCGGACATCGTGTGGCTTTACATCAGTGTTGTCAGGGAAGGCTGCAGCAACCTGTGAACGACATGATTGGAGTGCAGACATCAAGGAGGCAAGGTAATCTGTCAGCATATTACAATCGACATCAGTAATTTTCTTAGGCATGGGCGTCCCCCACATATTCGGTGGTCTACCAAAGACCACTTCGTACGGGGATAGTCCTGATCTCGAATGGGCAACCATTCTCATGTAGAATAATGCAACTGGCAGGGTGACTATCCAGTCGACCCCTTTCTCTTTACAAACTTTGGCAAGGCGGGTCTTTAGTGTCTGATTATGCCTTTCTACAAGGCCTGCGGCTTCGGGATGTGGGACACAATGGAATCTCCACTGATATCCTAACAGAAGGGAAACACGCCTCATAAGTTCGGATGAGAACGGCTGTCCGTTATCTGAGTACACGACACGAGGCAAGCCGTACCGTGGGAAGAATTCTCGAACCAGCTGCTTGGCAGTGGTCGGGGCAGTGTAATCTGGGACTGGATATGCTTCGGTCCAACGGGAAAGTGCACAAACAACTACGAGGACATATTTGATTCCTCGACAACGGTCCATCTGGATATAATCCATCTGGAGGACTTCAAAAGGGTGATCGGGAGGATGGAATCCACCTTGCTCTACAGGAACGCTTTTACCGGGGTTGAACTGACAACAGATCATGCAAGTACGCACTTTCTGTTTTGCTGCTGCTCGTAAGTGTTTGTTGTACCAGAGATTCTGTAAACTGTCTAACATAGCTTTCTCTCCTAGATGTGCCGGACTATGTGTTGTATTTATCATGATTTGAACCATTGAGTCGGGGAGAAACCATGTAGATTTTCCCTTCGTGACCCATCCATGATCTGTCTGGATCCCTCCTAGTTCAGTCCATTTCTTTATTTCATCTGAAGTAGCATGTGTCTGGATATCGATTACATCTAGGGTGGGATCCCGGACTGACATACACTGTGTTGGTACTATTGTCTTTGTCACATCGGTAGTCTGGGTGTGAGTCAATGCTGTATGTTTTGCTGTCTGGTCTGCCAGGTCATTACCCTGGGAAACAGAATCCGTAACTTTAGTATGTGCTTTACACTTCATGACGGATATGCCTGAGGGCAGATGTATTGCTTCTAACAGTGCTTGAATGAGGGGACCGTGTTGTATCTTGGCACCATGAGAGGTCAAGAAACCTCGTTCTTGCCATAACATTCCGAAGTCGTGTACAACTCCGAACGCATAACGGGAATCAGTGTATATATTAACATTTCTGTTCTTGGCTAGTATACAAGCTCGGGTCAGAGCGATGAGCTCCGCCGCTTGAGCAGACAGTGTGTCAATACGATGTGTTTCTTTAACTTCAGTTTCAGTGGTCACTGCATACGCGGCCACTAATTCTCCTGTACTTGTTCTCATGCATGAACCGTCCACGTAAAGTGTCAGGTCTGGATTTGTCAGTGGGACATCTGTTAAGTCTCGTCGAGGCTTTGTTACTGCATTAATGATCTCTATACAATCATGCGGGGCTGGATCTGTCATAATTGTAGGTAACAATGTTGCGGGATTCAGAATGCTGCAGCGTCTGATTTCTATGTGTGGCTGGAATAGTGTCAATTCGTAACCTGTCAGTCGTGCTATAGTCAAGTGCTGAGTCTGAGTTCTGTTTAAAAGAACCTCTACAGAATGTGGAACTTGTACTGTTAATTGATGTCCTAAAACAATTGAGTCGCTCTGTCTGATTGCTAGTGCTGTTGCTGCTACTGACTTCAAGCACGCAGGGAGTGCCTGGGCTACTGAATCCAATGTACTTGAAAACTAAGCGCAAGGCTTATGTGAACCTGCTTGGTCTTGAGTGAGGACAGACAATGCTGTACCATCACGTTCTGTAACAAAAAGTGTGAACGGTTTGCTGTAACATGGTGTCGCTAGAACTGGTGCTTGACATAAAGCTTTCTTTAATTCCTCAAAAGCCTGTGTATGTTCCTGAGTCCAAGGGAGGGCAGTCGAAGTCGCTGCCTCCTGTGTTGTTAACTGAATCAGTGGTTTAGCTAGAAATGCATACTGGGGAATCCATTGTCTGCAGTACGAGGTGAGGCCTATAAAGGCCCGCACTTCCTTTTGTGTCTGGGGTTGTGGCATATTTACAATTAACTGAATGCGATCGGGAGTGAGCTGTCTCCCCACTTTGGACAGCAAGTGACCCAAGTACACAACTTGCTGAACACAGAATTGTAGCTTCGAAGGAGACACCTTGTGTCCCTTGTCGGCCAGAAAATGTAAAACTGTCAGTGATGCTTGTTCACATTCGGGCTCACTTCGTGCGGTGATCAGCAGATCATCGACGTATTGCAGTAAGGCAGTGTTAACTGGCATTATGATACAATCAAGTTGTCTTTTCAGTGCTTGGCTATAGATGCTGGGGCTTTCTGTGAATCCTTGAGGTGCGCGTGAAAATTTGAAACTTCGTCCATTTAAACTGAATCCGAAGAGATATTGGCTCTCTGGGTCAATAGGTACACTGAAGAAGGCGTTCTTGAGGTCAATTACAGTAAAGAACGTTGCTTCTGAATCAATAGCAGTCAATAGGGAAGAGATGTCGGGAACCACAGGGTACTGTGGAACAATACATTTATTCAGTTCTCTTAAATCAATCACCAGCCGATATACTGGCGGTGCATTGGGATCAGTACGTTTAAGAATTGGAATGATAGGGGAATTACAGATATTGGAGTCGGTCTCTACGACCACTCCTTGGGCAATGAGCTCTTCAATGATTTCCAGTAAAGCCACTACAGCATCGGGTGGTAACTTGTATTGTCTGATTCTGGGTAGAACAACACCTGGTTTGAGTGTAACACGGTATGGTGTAATGTGCATACAACCTACGTCAGTTGGGCCTTTTGCCCATAAGTGATCCGGTATATTTTTCAATCTGACATCAAACTCTCGTAATACATAATGACCCTTAAAGTCTCTCAAGAAAAGTCTAACTCCTTCCGGAGAACAACAGATCACAGCTCCTAGAGCCTTCAATATTTTTATTCCTAACAGATTTTCTGGACAAGATTTCGTAAGTAACAAGTCTGTAACACGTGATAATGGACCCACAGCCAGGGGGACGGGTTTCGATACCTCATTTACAATAGGCTGTCCTGAAAAACCAAGGGAAACATTCTGTGAGCCGGAGAGGGGTGCCCCTGGGACTTCATCATGGCTGATTGTGGTGCGACTTGCCCCTGTGTCAATTAAAAACTTTCTGTCTTTTCCCAATACTTGACTGTGTACATAAGGACCCTCTTGATCTACAGGAATTTCAATAAGAGGCAAGCCACCCTCCCTCTCTAGGCTGTTTCATGTGTATCGTGGATAATCGGGGTAATCAGATTGGGCATACTGGTACATCTGCTGCAAGACTTGCTGAGTCGCGGCAATGGGCTGTGGCTGTGACTGTGACTGTCTCTGTGGTACCGCTACTGTCTGTGCTGCATGTGGTGAAACATGCATAGGCTGTGTATTCTGAATGGGCTGTATATTCTGTGAAGTCTGTTGCTGAGTCGGATTTGTCTAGGTGGATGCGGTCTTTCTTTAGTTTTACCTGTCGATATATTATGTTTCAGGACTGGGCATTCATGTACGTAGTGACCTGGCTGCTTGCAATAATTGCATGTCCCTTTAACGGGAGCTGCGGCATGACCTGTCTGGGTCGTACCCTTTCTCTGACCGTCGGCTGGAACCGACTGGGCCACTAAAATTTTCATTTTCGTGTCTTTCATGCGTTTCTGTTCCTGATCCTGTTCTTCTCTGCTTCTGTTCTGATGGTATTGTAACATCTGTAACATCTGGGATGGCGTATTTGCTTGCCAAGTACTTTCAACTTTGTACACGCGGTTCTTAACTAGTGGCAGGGAATTCTCGACTAATTTTGATACAAAAAGATGCGGGTACGACTCGCTACTCGGCTTAAGGCCACTATTGATAATAAAACATTTCTCGAATCTTGAATAGAAGTCACTAGTATCTTCATCGTGTTTCTGTTTACAGGCCGAAATTGCGTCCCAGTCTTCCTTTCTAGTTGTCAGTAATCTTGGCAGAACCTGTACTATTAAACCTGGTAATGCTTTAGTTTTCTCCCCAAGGCCTAGCCCAGGGGTACGAAGTTTCTCCTCGTCCTCTATTTCTGTCCACACAATCTTTTTATCTCCCACCTCCCATTCTCTTTCCTTCAGCTTCTCGTAGATGCCCGTGGGCAGCAGTACCTTTAACATTTTCATAATATCTTCATATGTGTAATCTCCCATCAGTAACATGTCTTTAAGTTCTCTGTGAAAACCTGCAGGGTCTTTATCGTGACACGGTACTAGTTTCTTCATTTCCAATAGTTCTAACTTGGTCAGAGGTGTGTGTACATACACACGTTTCAGGGTGTTATCAGTACCCATGACTGGGTGTACTTCTCGTAAGGGGTTCTGACTTTCAATGCCATGTAAACGCTCCATATGATACGTTTTTCTTTCTGGGGGCGGAGCGGGAACGTATTCGGAGCTTAAGAACGTGTTATATCTGAGCCGTTGTTCTAGAATTATTTGAATTAACTTGGTACTTAGGCCTCTCCATCTATCCATGAGTAGTGCTTCTAATGTATCCTGTAAGGGACCTGGGTCAGAATGTTGATGTCTGAATAACGTGAGGAGGTGCTGAATCATGTATACACCTGCTAATTTCTGCTCGTCTGGGGAAAGGTTCAGGAATGTCTGCGCTACTGTGTCATTATTGTATATGTTCGGATTGTCAGCCCATAATACAGCTGACCGGGCTAGTTCTTGTTCATCCATAGAATTTAGTACATGGTACCCCATTCGTTCTCGAAGCATTTTATCAGTCTCTTGAAACTGATGTTCAGGAGAATTCGGTTTTGTTATGCCAGAGAGGAAGACTCTCTTGCTTTCTGGACGAATGCCTTTCCTAAGATAAGTTCCTTTACCTACATACGCTATCGTGTCTGTAGTCTTTTCTGGTTCTCCAGATCCTTCCTCCTCCTCAGAGGAAGCTCCTTCTTTCTCATTTTCGTGTACTTCTATTACTGCTCTTCTTATTTTCCTGTACATACTGGCTATGCAATTCTGTTTATCATGCTTTCCTTCGGCTATATTTTGACCCCACTTTGTTAGGGCATCCATTTCATCCTGTTCTGTCTCAGGCCTGTCTCGTTCTCTTATTAAGCAATTTATGAAAAAACGTAGTATATATGCTTGAGTGTCGACTTTCTGATGTGCCATGGCCTCCTTAATACTTTCAGGGTTTTCCCCAGTCCGGACAAAATGATATATCCTATCTAGGTGCTCTTTCATTCCTGCGAATAACACTAGGTAATCTGTAGCTTGTCGTAAACGTAGCGATGCTATCAACATCCTATCGTCTTTACCGGGTACTGGATCATATCTGCAAACTTGAAGTGGTTCTTTGAGTATGTCGAGGCGGGGTGATTGGAATGTAAAGGGCTTCTGCATGTCCCTAAGGTTTAATCTGTGTGTTGCTGGCGGGGTCTGGTAACCCCCGGTCGCACCTCCTGAGGCGGAGGCTTGAGCATTATCTCTCTGTGGAGTCTGTATCTGTACTTGAACTTGTCTTTTAGTAGGATCTAGCGCAAGCGGATTTGATATATTAATTTTAGGTGGGGGGAGTGGTGGAGGTGGAGGAACAGGCTGTCGGACGGGAGAACCTTGTTGCGGTAGTGGCAAAATACGATCTTGGGGCGGGTTGCCACCTCCGTCACCGTCAGTAGGCGGGACGCGGGCAGGTGGATTGGTGTAAGCGGGTGCTACATCATTTAGATAGGAATTCAGAAAGATGTCTTTAGTAGTCCTGTGTTTTACTTTAATTGGAACCAATGGTGGCGGCAGATTTTTCGGCATTTCTGAAGTGGCCTCAGGCGTACCTTCGGCTACTAAGTACATACCATTTACAAGATTGTTTCGTGCGCGGTCTACTTGTTCTGATTTTACTCGAATCCCTTCAGTAACTAATTCGTTTTCTCGGGCTTTATCTGATTCTTCTCTATGTCTGTCTTCTCTACGGAGTGCTTTTTCAGCACGTTTATGTGATTCTTTACGCCAAAATTCTATGGCGTCTTTCTGAGATTGTCTGGCTTTCTTTTTCCATAATGCTTCTTCTACCTTCATGATGCACTCGGCATCCCATGTTCCGGTAACAGGCCATCTGTGTCTTTCTTCTAGATGCTTAGTATAATCGGCCCATAAATCTAGATACAATATGGCGTCTATGCCATGTTTCTGATACATGAAGTTTCCAGGAGTGTCCCTAGGGGGGATAGGAATTTCTTCCTCTAGTATCCCTTTTCTAGTTCCTATCTGTTTTAACTTATTGAAAAACGGCATCTTGTCTACTTAGTACTGAATGCTCAATCCTAGCTGTTTAATTCTGACTCTGAACACAATTAGTTACACCAGAACACAATAATGCACATTAGAAACAGTCACTCATACCACGACATTAAACACATAAAAAAGACATTTGAAACATATATGACTACCCCCTATACTGGATGTACCGCTAAACAGCACAGATACACTGCTGAGAACAGTGCAAGAACTAGGATAACTGATATACTGCTAAACAGTACAGATACACTGTCTAAAACAGTGCAGACCGAATTTGTGTACCCAAACCCGTCTAGATACGTCCCAGCAATGGTACTCACCGGGAAGCACGGAAAACAGAAGGCCTCGGAAAACTCGACTGAACTGGACCGGACTCGACTCGACTCGACACGTTGATACTTCGGAAAACTGGTGGGCCTCTTGACACCTCGGACCTTGCTTCTTTCGACTAGGCTCTGGTCGGGATCCTCCGCGCTCCTCACCGCCTCGTCTGGGTGCTGATTGCAGTCTTCGTCGCCTCCGTGGGCCAGAGGGAGATACAGGAAATCCTGCCAGTACGCGTAGTTTCCGTCTAACTGATGGCAGGGGACAGAGCTTGCAACGCACCAACCGGCGCGTGGGGTGGGGGAGGGGTCCCTATTCGGGCGCCAAAATAATGTGGTAAATATTTGATTTACCGTCCTAATTTCTATGCAGGTAAGTACTTAATCAATAATAACTCAATCGGAAAGAAAAAGGCAGAGTCCGTGGTGTTAGAGTTCTTAGGGGTTTTATTCCTTAAAAAGGAATGGTCATGACCGGATATCTTGTTCCTGCCACCACTGGGGTGCAGGAAGGGATAGAGCAATATTTTATTGACAATACATAGCTTATATACTTAAGTTACATTATAGAAACCAATACAGTAGGCGTAACAGCTGAGAGAAACAAGATAAAACACACACGTGGTAATGATACGTAATTAGAAGGCGTGAACTAGGCGTGAACATAGAGGTGTGTGCTAGAAACGTCATAAGTAGGTGTCATAAGTGGGTGGCAACAAAAAGCAGAATCTTGCAATGTCAGCAGAAATCTGAGGCCTGGATGCGCGCGCAGCTGCATGACGTGTGATTGACGTGAAACTGGAGGGCGCAGGGGACTTGACATTTACAATGGCGGAAAGAGACAGAAGTCTGGCATGTCAGATCAACTCGTACCTCTATCATATCTGATATCTGATGTTTGGGAACCATATTATCTGGGCGAAAAAGGTCTCTGGGGCAGAAGCTATTCTATACTGACTGTGAGGGCGTGTATAAGCGCCTAAGTGTCTGCATGAGATGCGAGGGGCATGGGCCTGCCATGGTAACAGAGGCTATGAATTACTTGCACGGAGACAGTAAGGCCGGGCCCTTCGCTCTGCAGCTGGGGGGATGTTTACTTAAACTAGTAGGCAGGAATGCATTTTCGGAGAGCGGAACAGATAACTCGAAGGTTGAATTCAGTCTTGGCAGGCAGCAGGCTGAGCTAAACGCGGTGAGCCGCGCAGGGAGTAAGGCAGAGGTCACGGGTACAGAGACAGCCTGGGCTGAGGCTTTCAGAGTCAGAAAGCGGAAAAAGGCTCGATGGCAGAATTCAGGGCCTGCTTCGCCAGAGCTGAAAAACGTGTAAAGTACACCACAAAAAGACGTTGGCATGGCATACTTAGGAACGGACTATTCAACCCATTCTGGGTGGGTCTGAAAGAGGACATGTTAACGTTGGACGCAAATGTATTTGCGTCTTCATAGCTGGCACAGGAGGGAAGTTACATGCACTTTAAGCTAGTACATGGAGACGGTGGGGTACACGATAGGGAACATAACTTGACCAAAAATTTATATTTCCTCAATATAGAAGGAAAGCTCAATTGAAGTTGTGAACTCTGCTATCTGCAGTGCATATTGAAGGCAGTTGTTGAGACAAAGATTGAAGATTGCTATTTAGTTACTGATAACAGAATCTGAGGAGAGTAGAATTGTATGTGTGATAAGGAAAACAGTTTTGAATGTAATGCGGCCCTTAGTTTAGAAGGAAAGGTAAATTGAAGTTGTGAACTCTGCTGTCTGCAGTGTAGATCGAAGGTAGTTGTTGACAGACATATCGGTCAATGCAAGTTGTCAACCCAGTTGTCCGCAGTGTAGATTGAAGGTAGTTGTTGACAGAAAGATTGAAGAAGGCTATTTAGCTACAGATAACAGAATCTGACGACATAGAATTGTATTTGTGATAAGGAAAAAAGTGTTGAATGTAATGTGGTCCTTAATGTAGATGGAAAGCTCAATTGAAGTTGTGAACTCTGCTGTCTGCAGTGTAGATTGAAGGCAGTTGTTGACACAAAGATTGAAGTATGCTATTTAGTTACAGATAACAGAATCTGAGGACATAGAATTGTATTTGTGATAAGGAAAACAATGTTAAATATAATGCAGTCCTTAATGTTGAAGGAACAAACACACGAAAAATGCCTAGCCACCTACATTCACGTCCACACTTGAGGAATGTCAAAATTGCTAACTGTCAAGTTTGACAAGGTACTTTTATTTATACCAAATAATTCGTAATTAATCAAAGTTTATCAAAGACAATAATTAAAGGCATACAAAAACAAATATCTACATCACATATTTACACCAAGATTGTTGCAATTATATCAACACAAAATGTGTTCTGAACTTGTCACATAAACAGTCATCAAACAAATCAAGAGAAAATATAATACAAACAGAAAACAATTTAATGCATGTGCAAAAAAAGGACAGTGATTCTATATAAATGTAATAAATGGATAAAGCATCAATAAAGAATGAGTAAAGTAAGAAAAAGGAGGAGTCAAGACAATTTATGGCTGTTATTGCCACCAGCAAATGCTGGTATGAAGGATTAAATAGCGGTTACTCCTTTTTAACAAGCCGACGCGTTTCAAATCCAGGTATTGGTTTCCCGGAGTCTCATCAGGGCGCTGTCAATCTGTCTGTGGGGGGACAATGAAAAGGGGAAAAGGAATTTCACTCTATTGAACTCTAGGCTCGCCTCGCTTCTGAGTGACACTCAGGACAATTAGTAAACCTACCAAAGTTTGAGAAGAAGCGACTTTGTGGGACAGAGAATTGGCACGCAGGATATGAGCGTGCTGCAGCCTTCTTGGTTATATGTAAACTCCTCATTGTACTACCAAGGCAATGGGTGGAAGGGGCGGGGGGCCACCTAAAAATGAATAAAGCGGTAAGGAAAAATGCCCTCGTAAAACCATGGTGCAAACTGAGTTAAAGTGAATCCTGAATGGACGTACCTTCAACTGGTTAGTTTAAGGAAGCAGGCGTCTGCCGCCGTCGTGGCGTTATGTGCCTGACGGATGTCACAAGGACGACGGGGCGTGTGCGCTAGAAGGACAAGGGGGATATAAAAGTGCTGTTTCTTGGGTGATCACTATTTACTAACTGGGAATTTTTATGTAACAACATACCTTTTATTGGCGCTTGTTATTAACTGGAACTTCTTATTTTCTTCTACTCGCGTTGCAATTTGCCATTTCTAAAGGGGCGTGAAAGCATCCGCTGTGAAGATAGCGGAACGAGTTAGTTTAAGGTTCTAGAAACCAAGAGTTTGTATTTAATGCATGGTAAAAGCGCGAGCACAACATACCTGTGTGCTCCCCTGTCCTCACCTATGGCGTTCTGCGGTGAATAAAAATGGATGCCGAGTATGTACCTGGTTATATCCCAGCACTACTGGGCCTGAGCATTGTGGGATACGTAGTTCTAAATTTGTCCTTGTACATCCGTTTGGAAAGTTGCAAAATTCAAATGCGGGATGGATCTTAGGGCAAAGGAATACGTCAATAATTGTAAAGAAGAAGCAATTTGCAGGAAGAACATGGGGGTGGCGCCCCGTTTCAAGAAGGATTTTTTAAGGAATCTGAGGAAGACTGAGACGGGCAGAGCAGTCACGGTCGCTACTTGACGCATAAAGCAGCATAGGGTTATAGTCTTGAGATCTCATATAAGCTATTTAGCCCTTTCTGCACACTGTTAATCTTAAGAATTAAATATGCTTCCTTTTTTAAGAAGCATTCTGTCCACGTCCACGTTCCAATGTAATGATCGTAGGGTGTACAAAACTGTCCAACCCAGGTCATTTTCATCATGTTTGGCCGCCAAATAGTGTTCAACCATTGGTGCATTCAACACTTTGTTTTTAATCCTTGACCTATGTTGGCAGATGAGGATGTTAACTTGTTGCCTTGTTTTGCCGATATAGATTTTATCGCAAGGGCATTGGACCAGGCAGACCACATTCTTGGTCTTGCAATTGGAGAATTCGGAATGTTTCCATCTGGTCTCTCCATGTTGGAATTCACCTCCTTCGATCGTGTTTGGACACACCACGCAGGTACCACACTTGTGGTGCCCTGTGATTGGTTTCAGATTCCATTGGGCCAGCAAGTAATTTTTCTTTTTTGGTAAAGATACATCTGCCCTCATGATTTGTTGGCCTAGATTCTGGTTTTTCTTATATGCGAACAACGGGCGTGGAAAAGAGCATTCAAGGTTGTCTAACAAATGGCAGTTGTTCAACACAGCTTTTCTTAGTTTGTGAGTGTCTGATCCAAAAGTGGTGACACAGACTGGTCTTTCAAGTGCAGGTTTGGATCGTACTTGGAGGAGGGTATCTCGGGGAGTGAAAAGAGCTCTTTTCAAAGAGTGCTTCAATAATTTCTTCGGAAAACCTCTTTCTTTAATTTCCTGACAAAATTTCTGTGCATGGGACGAGAAGTCTTCCACGTCAGAGCAGTTTCTCCTAATGCGCAAGAGAAGGTCGAGACCATTTCATCTCAGATTCATATAATGCTGTACATGTGCTAGAGGCTAAGTTTAAATATTGTCTCTAGGTATCAAAAAATAGAAATCTTGTTCTCTAAGAATAGTTCTACATTAAGCAGACTACTCTGTGCCAAAAAAAGGTAAATATTTTGGTATTGAGAAAAAATAATTTCGTTGTAGTAAAAAATAGTTCCACATTTTAGAAGTTCTATATATCAAAACTGAAGGCCGAAATCAAAGTTCAGGGTACGCTGTGTGCTTGTTTCTCAAGAGTTATGCTCGTTGTTAGGAGAAAACATTAACTCAGATAGGCTGGCAAAGAATTTGTCTACCACAGTAGGTGAAAGTTGGGCCATTTCCAAAAAAGTAGAAATAGTGCATATGTGAGCTGCATTACCCTCAGCGTGATCTGGATCAGTAATGTTCACAGAAAGTTGTACCTGTGTGCCGCTTTCATCTTGTACCTCACCACCACCTAGTCGTAATGGTGAGGTCTCAACGAATGCCGTCATCAGAATTGGTAGCCGCTGGGGACAACACGTTGCATGAGCCGTTACCGAACCAAGCAAAGTATCGACATCCATAGGTACTGCTGATGGAAGTGAGAGACAGATGTCTAACACGCATTCTTCTCCACAGATCAGGCATCGTAGAACAGGTAAGATGCAATCTTGCCAGATTGGTCTGAATGATAGAAACCATGTGGTATTCAGATCTCTTAGACGAGCCAAGCTGAGGACCTGTGTTATCTTATTTTGGTACCGCATTGCCTGGATCGTTTGTTCCATGGTAATCTGGGTATCGCTGGTGACTGGACTTGCCATATCGGAGCAGAAGGAACAAAACTAGAATTCCTGCTACGAGTCCCAAAATGAGAGTCAGACCGCAGAACACAGAGTGCACGAAATTCGGAAAAATGCTCAGGACTGCTTCAAAGGCTGCTAACAGTCCCGAAAAAAGTGTCTTAAACACATGTGCGATGCCACTGGTATCTGACATGTTTAAAATTTGACCTAACATTTCTACAAAATGTACGGGGTAGTTTGTTGATAATATTGTATTATCTCTGCTGAGGTCCTTGCAACTTGCAGATCATATGTTTCTCTAGACGAGGTCAAAGGCATAGTTTTTTGTAAAAGAATGGCTTTCATTCTGCTTAATGTATCAATTTTAATAGAAGAGATATTCAATGAAGGCCAAATTGTTGCCTCCTTGTCTGGCTTGCTGTTTGGATACAATACTTGCATACAACAAGTGACCCTGGATGTAACACTGACGAGATAGGCCGTTCCTGGCAACATGCCACAACAGCTGTGGTCACTTAACACAACGTAGCTGCCATTGGAAAGCTGCCTGAAAACAGGTTCTATTTGTGTGGCTGGGGTACCGTGCAAGTGGCAAGAAAGGTCATTAGATGAACCCTCACAGGCTACATGTAAATTAATTTCTTGACACAGAAGTGTACCACTTAGCGAGTTTTCGCAATTTTTTTCACTATGAAATACTTCTTTGTTACGCCCACTCCAACATCTATGTGTGTAAGGTAAATTCCAGGTCGACTTAATGTATCCTTTACCCAATCTTTCATACAGGCCCGCTTGTATGTCGTTATTGATATTGTTATGGTACCATGTATTATCCATTCAATGACAGGCCTCTCGGAAACTGTTAATGGTAATCTTTCTAGTTTTTCAATGCTCAGCAACGTATAGTCTGCTCCTTTTTGTGCCAAAGAGATTTGTTTATCTGTAAGATTAAAGATAGAAAATAATGATGTTGTGTTGATTAGACGCCAAGTTACATAGCCTGAACGCAGATTTTGTAACGTCCAGCCTAACTGTACAATAGAACGTAATTGGGACTGGCCATGTAGTAACATTAGCATATCCTGTTCTATTATATCAATAGCAGGTGATACAATGCTGTCCAAAGAATAAATTCTGGAGGACAGAGTCGTTACCCCATTGTCCACTACAGACAGTGATTTTTCCAAATGAATACGATCAATTTCTCGTATTTTTTCAGCAGTTTCAATTTGTGTTACTTTCCAAGCTTCGTTGTAAGCAGCATATATACCGGCATATATGAAACGTTTTTGACGCTGTTTGCGAGGTCCCAATAAGAAATCCCGCTAGTCAGCACCTTCTTTAAGTAAGGTCAAGTGTTGCTTAATTTCAGGTAGTGTGGATTTCTGTAGCCATTCGAGGAATAGTTTTCCTACACTGTATGTTGTTATTATCCCTGGATGTTGTTTCTGGGAATATCTTGGGTCTGGCCTGTTCTGTTTGAACCCCTGTGTTTTGTCCAGGAATCTGTCTTGACAGGTATTAGTGTCTGTGGGCCAGATCAACCATTTTTCCAATCAGGATTAGTTCTGTTTTGGTGTAAAATATGGGACACGTCTAACCCCTCATCTGTAGTGCTATTACCATCAGGCATAGCTTTGGTATAGACGGGTTGTTTAAATCTTTTATCTTGGCTAGGCCAAGACAGGTTGTTTGTTGAATGGTGTCATTCAAGAACATTATTTGTTCTGGGATCATGCAGGCTCTGAATAATGATTCTAATCCCTGTACTTGCCAATCTTTTGAACCCCAGATTGTTTTTGTTTCAATGATATCTTTCCAGAATTCAAAACCAAATGTAGACAATTGTTCATAACATTTTGCAGAATATATCTGTTTTGTATTGGTCAACATATTTTTCATTCCTGTCTTATTCCCATTTTTGAAATAAAACGTTTCTGGATCTGTGACATTAAACCCTGAGAAGTATGGAAATTTCTCATAAAATGTTTTTGAGCTGCCTTTTGGCGGTGTTGGACAATGTTCCCATTGATTATAAGTAAAAACATTTCTAGGTTTTGCAGATTTATGCAAATAGTGGTGCCCATAATGATTAAAGCAATACATTTCTTCATAATCAGATGAACCTTCTAAATAATCATGATCTGTAAATTTTGCTGACATTTCTAAATCAGACATCATATAATTAATGGCCTCAAAGTTCCATTCATCAGAGAAAGTGCTCGGTGAGACAAAGTCACTTAAAGAAACCTTGAGCTGGTGTGTATACTTCAAGAGTTTAACCTGGCCATAGATGTCGTAATCAGTAGCGCCCCATGCTATACCACCAGGTATAGGAATGGCTGTGATGTTTACTGATGACAGGTCAGTTTTTTTAACATGAGATGACTTGTGGGGTGTCAGGACCAAATTGATGTTCTGACATGCTGTGTCCATTGTACTGTATTTTCCATCAATCATTCTTCCCAAGCTTAAAACCAAAATGAGCCAGAGCAGGAGGAAAAGTACATCTAACAGAATCCACAATTCAATCCATGGTGAAATCAGATATATTTCTCCAAGTTGATGAAAGAGTTCTCTTATTTTTTCTTTGAAAGTTTTGTTTGTTGGCTTATCTTCATGTTCACTAGGATCTTCAGAAAAGTCATCGAAATTGATGAAATAGCCAGAGGCAGTTCTGTCAATTGTTGGAATTGCATCATGATTCTTACTGATCTTTGTAGTTGCTTCTTCATTTGTCATATTAGTATAGTCAGAGGCTGCATCATTGTAGACAGGTGCTTCTTGACGAACTGTTGCAATTTGGGTTCCAAGAGGCACAAGTTCCATGGATTTGTTGCATAGTCCTTTTTTATTCACTGCAGGTTTATCAAATGTGATTAGTCTCTCAATTTGAACCTCTTGAATTGTAGCAAGGTTTGGTCTTCTGCTACAACTTGGGAGTCCACTGGGCCTACTACTTATTATTGGCCACATGATTGTGGTTTTACCATGTCGATTGATACAACTCTGTTCTCCTTTTTTCCAGCAAGGGGCGGTAGTACTACTGTTCTTGTTCTTTTGATTGCTAAGACAGGTACTGCTTTTCTGTAAGAAGGACCAAATTCCTTCTTCACCGCAATCTTTTCTCTGACCAGATCCCCAATCTTTGGAATCCAGACAGTCATTGCTGGGACAGGTGGTTTTTCTTCAGTGGCCGTTGGCTTTAGATTTGTGTTACTCAGACTTCTTCTTGTTTCATTTAAGTCCTGTAAAACAGCCAAACGATCTTTGATATCAAAGGTTTTTTGTTCCACCACTGAAGTCTGACTATCAAGGTCTTCGATTATCATTCTAGTACCAAACAAAAGTTCATACGCAGTGATTCCACCCAGAGAATTTCATGGCAGATTATTAAGACTACGTTGGACATTTATTAGATGTTTGACCCACCCATCACCCGAACCTAATACCCTCGCTGTTATAGATTGCTTTATGTCACAGTTTTTTCTTTCCACTACCGCATTACCCTCAGGATGGAAGGGACTAGAGTACCGCAATGCAACGCCCAAGCTGGCTATGGCCTCCTTGTAAGCTCGAGAGTCAAACGCAGGACCCTGGTCAGAAGGTAGAGTGACGATTGCGTATGTGCCGATAAAGACTCGCAAATCTTTTACAACAGTTCTGACGTCAGCCGAGCGCTGGGGCCACATTCAAATACATCTTGTGCAGGAATCCACTGCGACCATGATATATTTATAGTTACCGTCCCTTTGTAAGGGACCACAGTGGTCCAGGTAAACACACGCTAATGGTTTATCTGAGATCAGAAGGGGCATCTGCGCAGGATGTTTCACTGTGGATAGTTTTATTTTGTGGCATATCTCACAGTCTAGAACATAGTTTCTAGTCTGTTTTCTCATGCGCGGCCACCAATATCTCTGCTTTAATAAAGATACTGTGGCAGGAACACCTGCGTGTGCAGAGGCGAGCCCTTCATGTGCTGCTACGATTAGTCCTAACCTATGTTCCATGTTTGGAATTGCCCTATCCCCCACTCCAGGGATTTGAGCAAAAGGAAAATTGTTTGCATCAGTTTTATATGAGTACTTTACTGGAAAGCCTTTCGGGAGTGTCTTACCACTGCTTTTTATTGAAGCAGTGACAGTTTGCATTATTTCGCTGTCTATTTTCGTTTTTGAACGAGTGATTGCAGCTACGGAAGCAGTGTGGACGGCTGCCTTTGCGGCTTCATCAGCCAATTAATTCCCTACAACGTGAACGCCATCAGGTTGATGACTCAGTGTATGGATCATGTGAGTCTTTTGTAGTTCTTTCTGTAAAAGAACTACTTGTTCCCAAAGCATTTTATGCTTTATTGTGCCACCTTTCGCATCTTTGAAACTGTTTTGAACCCAGTTCTGCAAGTATTCATTGTAAGACTGGACGCAGTAATACGAAACGCACACTATTAGCGATCGGTATTCTCAAGCGCCATCTTGAAAGCCTGTAGTTCAGCTCGCTGAGCTGTACAGTCTCCGAGTGATTGAGTTTTTGTGACCATAGGTTTGAATTTACCTTTGCGCCAGCGACCTTTTACAATCGCGCACGTAGCACTATAGGCTTGTTTACCCCCAATTGCGGGCTGTGCTGATCCGTCTGTATATATTCTACAGCCGTAATGTTCAAGAGGCAGAATTTCGGTCGGCAGAGGACATTAGTACTTGTATTGGAGAAATTCTTGTGTTTTAAAGCTAGGGTCAAAAACTTATTCAACGTCTGTTGCAGCAAGAGAATTAACCCATTGTATCCATCTTGGATGAAAAGCTTTAGCATTTTGAATGCTCGCTCTTGTCACTGCCTCTAAGGCAGGTACAGGTGTAACGACCGATATGTGTTTTCCCTGTGCAAGGGCTCTTTCTTTTGCTATAGCAGTTTGAACTGCTGTCAGAATGTTCTCAGTTGAAGTGAATTTTATTTCAGCTTGTGTGTACAAGTGTGATTTGTAAGCTATTGGTACCGTTTCACCTTCGTTATAGGTCAGGTACGTGAATCTGCATCTTCCTGAGATGACTCGGATTACAAGGTTGCGTACGTTTACGCGTGTTTGCAGCTTTGTTTTAGCTAACATGTCTGTTTGTATTGAACGTAAAATTTCTGTGTGTTTCTGAGTCCAATTAGTTTGTTTGAAATCAGGTTTTATTAATTCGTAGAGAGGTTTAACCCTCTCTGCGTAATACAGAACGTAAGTTCTTCCAAAATTCAGGAAACCTAGAAAAGATTGTAAGTTTTTCAGCGTTTTTGGTGCTTGGAGCAGTGCACATTTCTCTAAGAAATTGGCTGCTAGGCTTTTCCCTTCACTTGATAACTCATATCCTAGAAATAGGACAGTGAGGTGGGCAATCCGTGATTTTTTAAAGTTGAATTTACACCCTTCAGATGCGAACCCAAGTATAATGGTGTTCACTCTTTTCAAGTGCCTGTCCAAATCATCGTCTGTTAGATAGATGTCATCGACATAAGATAATGCCTCATCATCATACTCTGTTACTCTGGCTGAAAATAATCCTGGGCTATTCTTGAATCCCTGGGGGAGACGGCAAAATTGCCTCTGGGTCCCCGTACTTGAGAAAGCGGTCAAATACCTGCTTTCTGGTGCAATGTTTTGACAGAAGAAACCATTTGAAATATCTAATGTTGTTTTATATTTTTTGCGCATGATGTTATTCATCAGTGCTGCACTGTGTGAATTTTGTACTGTAAATGTTTTGCAACAAGAGTTTAACCCCTTGCGTGCGGGGTGTATTCCCCGCCTGTGCTGACTCCGCCTTGCGCGGGCGGAGTCATGACGGAACGGTTCCGTCTTCAGCACAGCTCAACCGATGCTGATGACGGAACCGTTCTGTCATCAGCACGCAAGGGGTTAAGTGTCTGTAGTCCAATAGTAGACGATATGAATTGTCTGGTTTGGAGACAGGAAACAAAGGATTGTTCATTTGTGAGGTGCATGTTTCAATCACCCTCTGGTACTCAAATTGATCTAAGATCTCCCTGACTTGTTTTTTAGCTTCTTGCTTAACAGGATACTGCCTTTGTGCAGTAGGTTGATTTTTTAACTGGATTTTATGGTGAGGGGATTCCTCATCCCATCCTACATGATTTTTATATAATGCAGGGGCTTGGGCCACTGCCCATTTTCTTGCATATGTGTATTTTTTATGAATTGGAATACGATTTGAGAAGGCAGACATAATCATTTCTTCGCCATGTGGGCACTCCTTAACAAATTCTGGTGGCCAGTCTTTCTCAGCTAGAAGAATATCATAGCCCTTAGATAGCTTCTCCCAAAAGAGAGTTCTTATTTTCTTAGTTATGTCCTCTTCTATACGCAATGTGATTTCATATAAATTATGGGGTACACTAACTCTGGTGTCTGCAGTTTCCACCTGAATGTACTCATTCGTGTCCACTGTCTCCAGAAGATTCATCAGGATCTTGCGAGCTATGGTCACTTCTGCTGCGCTGTCTAGCATTGTTTGGACCCACTCTCCGTTCTTGAATTGTGTCCTCAGGATCCTCAGCATGTTTTATCTTTATGCTTGTGACCTTCTTTTTGGAAAATGTAGCTTTTTACTTTACTTTGGTTCCTTGTCGTTGGACTTGAGGTGCTCTTCTTTATGTTCTGACTATCCTCTTCTTTCCGATTTCTGTGAGGAAGTCTGAAAAGATCGAGAGGGACGTGTATCATTGTCTTGATATCTGTCAGGTTTTTTAAAATTATCCCTATATTTGAGGTTATATCTTTTCTCAGAGGGCTCCCGTTGTAGAGACCTACCCCCCCTTCTGGAGATCTATATTTCCTTTGGGGAGACCTTCCTCTGGACTGAAACTGTTTCTCTTTAGGAAGAGTCTGTCTGATAGTTGCCCATTTCTTTTTAGGAGTAATTAAACTATTTTTAATGAAAGTTTTTTCAGGATTTTCTGTTAGTTGTGATTTTAGTGGTTTCCCACTGAAACTATCTCTACCTAATTCTTCATAGGATTTTTCAACTATTCTGGCAAGTTCAAAAGGTTGTTCTGCTATATCTGTTTCTTTAAATTTTTGGCGGCAGGTTGTACCGTCAATTGTCAATTGAACTAATTGTCTATATGCTTTTGTTAATTGTTTTAGTTGAACTAACAGTTCTCTGTCTGACATTTCTTCAATGTCAGGATGTGGTGTTTAGCTGGCTAGAACCGGCCATGTGGCTCCTGGTCTATCTAGTGGACCGAGCCTGGTAATGTGATTTTTATGTTTTAGGGCGCCATTAAACCAGAGCTAATGCTCCTGGTAAGTTAGTGGAATTTCAACGTCATCGAAAGGAACGTATTCCGCTGGAGGTTTTTCTGCTTTGTAATAGTGGAACTCGTGTGTCACAGCATTTGCTGCTGGAAAAGTTATCCATGAATAGAATACCTCTGTTTGCCGATAATTATGTGCCTCTACCACAAATATGACTGTACTAGCTCTCGATGATACTCCATTATTTATTCGTTTGTAAGTTACACTCTTTCTTACATTTACCGGGATGATTATTGCATCTGGGTCATTTTGCTGAAGACTTGTGTCCTCTGCTAATAGTTGAGTTGCTATTCTATTTCTCTCCCTTTCGTCATCACTCTCCGCCATTTTGCTGAGAGAAAGTTTGCAGAGCAAGTTTCAAGGAAACAAAGATTAGGTGCACAATATTTTGGAACACCGTATCCTTCAACGTTGAATAAACCAAAAACTAATACATAGGATTCTCGTCCTATTTAGTTCTGGCGGATAAAAACCTTTTACCCACTCCAGACGTCTATTGGAGTTTTTACGGAAAAAGGGGTCTGTGTGAAAAGCACGACTGACTTACTCTAGTATCTAGCGTTAAATTATCGCCTTACCAAACGTTGGGCGCCATGTAGTGTAGTTCCTATATTCCCAATAAGCTTTGCACATTGGAATAACATAAACAATAGTTTAGGCGTAGGACTGAAGTCGACAAGGTCTATTGAGTATGTTAGACTTAATTGTGAATGCCCGCTAGCTCAGAGGTCACTAGAAACTTTCTCGAATACACAAGAAGGGATTCGTTTCTGACAACCATATAACATGACAACTTTGTTCCCCAAGAATAAGAAATATATCTGCAGAGTCGCGGAAACAATAGATGGCCATTTCACTCAGTCAATCGTGCATGCTTTGTTTCACCAGAAGTGCAGAGAAATAGAGAGACAGGCGTTTTCAATAAAAAGGTTATTTATTGAGCAGTCTTCTTTCTCATGGAAGAGAAGTTATTTCCAACAATCGCAATACTTGCTATGAAGTAAAGTGCGTACAGTAAAAAGAGTATTATGAAATAATACTGTAAAAGCATTTATATGGTTTCTAAGCCATAAGATACTTAAAATGGATAAAATACATACAATGATAAATAATGACTAAAAGTACTCAACTGGTGCATCTAAAATACGCCTACCCCAGTGTACCTAACCTAAGTCTAGTACAAGGGAAGAAGTAAGTGAGGTGTAGCTTGAGTTAAATAGTTTTTGCCAAGAATCTATCCAAGAATTCTCTAAGGGTCTAATCAGCTCCATACCTTTGTTATAGAATGAAGGAGGTCTTGTATCTCTCTCTCAGGACTCGATCTCCCAGTAACCCGCAAGCTGGATTTCTCGGCAGGAGAAAAGACAGCGTCTCTCTCAGTGCGTCAGCTGGAGGGTCGGCTTCCTTCGACACTCGCTACAGCAGGGCGTCGGGCAAGTAGTTAGTCGATCTGCTCCAAACCACTGTGTGTTTGCTAGGGCAGATGTGGGTATATTTATACCTGGAAGATGCTGAGTTTGACGTAAGGGTGGACATAATAGCGTCACTAAGAACTCGAAGTTCTTTACACGCTCCAGGAGTTCTGGGACAAATCAATACTGAAGCAGGGGGAAGTCCCGTACTGCTGAAGGCTGGTTGTCTTCAAGAACTCGTTGTACTCTAGAAGCTTAGTGGAAGTAGCCATTCCGTATTTGGACTGCATTGGCTGTGCCTAAATATGGTTATAATTCTTATGCCTATATAAGGATATGATAAGTTATACCTATATAAGGGCATGAATCGGGAAAATTACACTAGAGCCCTAGATACGTTTACAACAATTTAGCCAATGACAAGTCCTTCCCTGCTTTAAATTCAAAATGTCAGCACTGCAAGAAAGTGGGTCACTTCAATAAAGCATGCAGACTTCAAAAGAGTAAAAACAAAAAATGTGTGAAGGAAGTGTGAATAGAAAATGAATCGGATTCTAGCTCTGATGACCTATATTGTGGACAGATTCAGACAGAGGTTTCTCAAGTCAAATCTTCTAGTCCAGTCGATTGTGTCCTAATAAATGACAGACCAGTTGATATGCTATTTGACTCAGGAGCAAAAATCACTTTAATCCCTAAAACCTTCTATGATACCTTCTTGTCTGGGAAAGTAAAGGTCTTCAAACCGGACATTAAGCCACTTGCTTATGGTGGACAGCCTATTAAGTTGTTTGGTTACTTTAAGGGAGAGATTGAATTAGAAAGAGGTTTACAGCTGGGAAGATTTATATTTCGTCCAAGGGCGATAGTATAATTAGTTGGATTCACCAAACTGACCTTGGCGCTATGTTGGTCCCTGGCTGTAATCCTTGCATTGTGCTGAGAGAAGACTATTTTAACTCTTCAAAAGAAGCTCTCACATTATCACACACTTCTGTTATCAACCTTGATTCCAACAAAATTGTGGGAGTAGACGATTTACATTCAGAATTCAAAGATGTTTTTAGTGAACTTTTAGGCTGTCTATCTGATTATATCCACAAAATTATCTTGAGGCATGACTTCACTCCTGTGACTTGTATGGTACGCAATGTTCCCATAGCTTTGAGAGATTCGATGGAAAAGGAACTAAAGAAATTGCTCGAAGAAGGAATCATTGTTGAGTCTGAGGCGTCTGATTGGTTAGCCCCTGTGGTTCTTGCTCGTAAAATCTCTGGTGAGGTCAGGCTTTGCGTTGACTTGTGCTCTCTGAATCATGCAGTCATATCTGACAAATATCCCCAAACCTAATATTGCCATGATGCTGACGCAATTGGACGGTGCTGAAGTTTTTTCTACCCTTGATCTCAGGGCTGCATATCACCAGATTAAAATTTACCCTGAATCACAAAATCTCACGGCCTTTATAACGCCCTTCGGCACCTTTAAGTTCACCAGACTTCCATTTGGTCTCAAGTCGGCTGCTTCAGTTTTCCAAAGAGCTATGGAAGATGTTTTACAGGGTCTTCCTGGCATAACGATCTATCAAGACGATGTTCTTGTTTATGGCCCGTCTCAAGTTGTTCATGATGAGAGACTAAGAGCTGTTTTAGATCATTTCAAGTCACGTGGTTTGACCTTACGTGAGAATAAGTATAAATTCAATCTTCATGAAATCGACTACTTGGGTCATAAACTGTCAAAGGATGGTGTCAAGCCTAAAGATAAGTTAATAAATACAATCAATAACCTTCCTGTACCTGAATCAAGAGATGAATTGATCACTTTTCTAGGAATGGCAGAATAATATAATAAATTTGTTCCTCAGTTTGCCTCCCGCACTCACTCTCTCAGATCTCTTCTCAAGAAGGGTGTAAAGTTTGTTTGGTCGGAAGATTGTCAAGGAGAATTTGATAACATTAGAAAAGCTTTGAGTCAAGCTCCTGCTTTACATAGTTTTGATACCTCTGTACCTTCTGTTCTTCTTACTGATGCTAGCTCAAAAGGGCTTGGTGCAGTGCTCAAACAAACTAAAGATGGATATGAAACGACTATAATGTTTTTGTCAAGAGCTCTTGTGGGTGCTGAGTTACTGTACTCAGTAATAGAAAAGGAAACACTTTGCATTTTCTGGGCAATTAAAAAACTAAAAAAGTTTCTTTTGGGGAAGCTCTTTCACTGTACAGTCTGACCACAAACCTTTAAAAGATTTGTTCAGCAAGAAGAATTTGGATTCTCGCTCATCCAGAATTGTCAAATGGATTGTTGCTCTGCAAGACTTTGATTTTGTGGTTCATAACATGCCTGGCAGGCAAAACAAAGTATCTGATTGTCTGTCACACCTTGTTGCATGTGATTATAATGAAATGAATGATGAGTTAACTGATCTTCATTGTGTTAATGATGACTATAAAGTTTGTGAGGTCACATGTGGTGTCTTGAGTGAAGATAAATGGAAATCCTCTTCGGAAAAAGATTCAACTATTGCCATGGTTTGCAAATTAGTTCGTGAGGGTTGGAAAGGAATTAGGAGCCTTGACGAGGAAACTAAGAAGTTCTGGAGTGTAAGGCACAAATTATCTGTTTCCTCTGGGTTACTTCGTCGGGGAACTAGATTGGTACCACCACAGTCTCTCAGAGAAATAAGTGAACAGGCTCACCAAGGTCACCAAGGTATTTCAAAGACAAAAGAAATAATTTGTCTACATTTCTGGTGGCCTGGAATGGATTTAATGGTAGAACGCATGATTAGGGATTGCCAAGAATGTAACACCTCTGACAAAATTCTTAAAACCAGAGTTCAACCTATGTGCATGCATGAAGCTCTTTCTCGTTGCTGGCAGGAGCTTGCTCTTGATATTTTGGGACCTCTTTACTGTAACTCTGGTCAGTCTTTTGTTATAGTTCTAATTGATTTATTTTCGAGGTGACCGGAAAATAAAATTTGCTATAGTATTGAATCCAAGGTCATCATTAAGTTTCTTGATGAAGTCTTTTCTCGTGATGGTCTTCCAGATTGTCTCCTTATGGACAATGGAGTCCAATTGATTTCTAGAGAGATGGAGACGTATCTTGCTGAGAAAGGGATTAGACACAAGCGTTGTTCCCTCTACCATCCCGAAACCAACGGTATGGTGGAAAGGTTCAATTGCGTATTGAAGGAGTCCATTCAACTTGCCGAGTCTTTAAACAAAGACTGGAAAGCTGCAATTCAAGAAAGAGTTATGTTGTATAGACTTACTCCTCATTCCACTACATCTTTGGTTCCTTTTGAACTTTGTCGAGGTAGAAAACCTAATACCCGTATGTTTCAATCATGGATGAGGTGCAAGAACAAAAGTTCACAAAATGTGGGCAATACTGTTTGTTCAACTTCATGGAAGGCTAGTCAAAAGAAAAAAAATTGCTAAGAGAAAGGTTTACTTTGACTCTAGACACACTGTCACTCACACTTCTGTGCCTGTGAGTGATTGGGTACGTGTTCGTCTTCCGCAATGATCCTCTGGTGTTTCAAAATATTCCTCACCCTATCTTGTAAAGAAACATTTCCTAAATGCTGTCAAGTTAAGTGATGGGCGCATTTGGAACCTTAATAGAATTGCGATAGTAAGGATACCTAGTAGTTCTGTGACTACACCTAAATCGTGTAATATAAGTGTTAACTTTCCTCTTGCTTCACATGAGTCAAAGAATGGTAATGCCCTTGATGTTGTGCCCAATTCAAGAAAGAGTTTGCGTATTGGTAAACTTCCCATGAGACTCAATGATTTTATCTTTCATTGAATTTTATTTCCTACTTTTAATTTTCGTTTATTTCTGTTTTTTTTTCAGAAGGGGGAAGATGTACAATGTCCTTACTAGAATCTCATGAGCATGACAGAATGACCTCCGTGTCATTCAGCTCTAGAGATTCTAAATTCTGGAAAAGTCAGTTGCTGTTTTCTGCTCGCTGTGGGTAGGACGTCACTTTTTACTTGTCCCTTAATTTATCCAATAAATATCCATCCCACCATACTTCGAGCACCAGTGCTTCTTTTCACTGCTGCATTTGCTAGCTGCTGGTGACAAAAAGTCCCAGAATCCCGGTTGGACCCCGCTCCTGCAAGCATTTGACATCACCTAAGTGATATTAAAGCACGCTGCCTCCCCGCAGCGTGGGAAATGCAGGGGTGCGCACAGGCAAAGCCGGGGCCAAGGTCGGGCCCATCACCGGCTGCCCCCGGCTGGGCTGGGCCAGTCCCCTTAATTGTTCATTGACACCCAGGGATATCGATCCATCTCCTCTAAAACCATCTTTCAGGATAAACCACATTTTGTACTTATGGTAAGAAAATGGGGATGAGAAAATCTGTTATGCCTACTACTAAAGAAAGTCCATTGTCTGCTATGGTCACTAGTTTTCCCACCACAGCTATTGGGAGCGATCAATAATGAATTCAAATGTGTGAAAGAAAGGTTAGGGGCCACGAAGAAAGCTCTGCAAGGCAATCCATCTGGTGGGACTCCTAGAGAATTATAGACATCTTGTGTGACAAAAAAATTATACAAATCTCCCTTAAGACTTTAATCCTAGTGTATGTAAGGGCATCTTAGGGATCACCTGTTCAGGCGGCCAAAATGACATCTCCTGCTCACCCCTCAGAAAAAGTCCAAAGGTGTATTTAATCTACTGTGCAGCATAAACTACCAGTAGCTAATAAGAAAATTATTTTGGCCCGGGGGAACACTCTGATCTCTTCCCAGACTGAATCAGATGGGGGGATTCTATGTAAAGTGTTAACACATGCTCTGTTCACTGACATTTTGGAGAAGTCTTTGAAAAATGTTTTGACCCACTTATGGCTACTGTTAGCAATATCAATGCCTCATTGATATCCCTAATTGCACCAAGTCTAATCAGCAGAACTCAATTGTCTGCGGAGCTGAATTTCTGGCGGTGACAACAATCCATTGTACATAATTGCGACAAGCCATGTCAATTCCATATGATGGCCAGCCGGTTAGCACTGTGGCTTCATCCCATTCTGATTTGAATTTCCTGAATTCAGGGATTAGGAATTTGAGTCTGGCTCCAAAAGAAGTACCTAGCCAAACTGACCATGGGCACACTATTCAACATAATGACAGGGCAGTCAGTAATGAGCCCCCTGTATTGAGATCTATTTTTAGAAGAGCTCTTCACTTGCTGACAGAAGCTACCCCACGGGTTATAGTCCTGAAGAATGCCCCCCCTTTTTTGCATGAGAAAGATGAAGATACACTGCAACTAAAGAAGAAAGTTGTACACTGAGTAAAAGAGCTTCGAACTGGCACAGTTGCAAGACTATATTCCCGAGCATAAATAATGCTAAGAGAGTATCGAAGGATGTTTTCGGAAACTGTGCTAGTGTTAATTTTAGATAAATTAGAATGGCTGGTTCCCTCTTGGAAAGACTTTCTAGGCTTTGTCCCTCAAAGGATAGTATCATGGCAGTACCCTTGGGTCACTTTTATAAACCGGGCACTCTACTATCATCCACGTGTCGACGCACAGAACGTCCTGTGCCTCAATTATTTGCTGCCCTGACTTACAACTATTTTCCCCCCTGGAAGAAATTGATTGACATCATTGTCAGAGGGTATCTACACCTTTGGAGACGTTACCCAAGGTTATGTCATTAGAATCCCACTGAATCATGTATACAGCCCCTTTATGTGCTGAGATGGCAACTAATATGACAATGGGCCCTGGTAAAGAAATGGTAGCAGACGTTCTTGCAAGCATTGCTTCTATCCCTGCTGTAGTCTCTGGAAATACTAGGCCAGCAGATACACCCTATTTGGCTCCCAAGAACGTTTATAATGTTTTTAAATGTTTATTTTGGAAAGTGTCTGGGCTCTCAAATAAATTGAAGAATGATGATTGGCTTGAACTTGTGAAGGGTTTTAATATAGTGTGCCTTCAAGAAACTTGGGCCCAGGAAGTAGTATATATAGATGTGGTTGTATCCATTATCACCCCAGCTTGAAACTCTTTGGAGGTTCATCATAGAGGTGGTCTGCTTACTCTAATAACAATGACATTGTATAAAAAGATTGACAGTGTTTATCTTGACTCTCCTCATTTCCAATTTGTTTGCCTTTTATACAAACCAAATGTTACATTGGTTATCAATACTTTTTATCAAAATAACTTTGTTTCTTGGAACACTGATATAACTTTATGTGTGATCGCTCCTTTTTGTAGACATTTAACTGATATTAATATGGATTTTCTTGTTTTATTGAGTGGGGACTTTAATTGTAGATTATGCCCCATCTTAAACGTCTGCTTGAATTTTGATGGGAAATGATAATGACGCTCAATAACACTTTGATCATATTCCCTGCGAGGACATTTTTAATTCTATACTGTCTAAATTTTGAGCTTTTTTGACAATTGCTCTAATTTTTCCAGATCATGTAACTTACACAGTTAGAGGTCAAGGTAGTCTTATCGACTTCATTGCTCTTTCGGAGCATTGTAGACCAAAGTTTGTAGGTTTCTCCATCCGTCAAGAATGTTTTATTGATCATTCCCCTTGCCAATTTATTTTGAGACACAGATAAAAAACATCTTACTGATATTTGAATGCAACCAATCATCTACAATAAAAACAAGGAGCTCATGCGTAAATGGTCATCAGTAAATCCTGATAAAGTACTGGAGAAGGTAATACAGCAAAACAGGTCCCAAATTTCAGTCTGTCTTGAGAGTGAAACCAATCCAATAGGCATGATGGAAGCCTTTGACCATATAACCTAAACAATTAATGAATTGTTGCAGGATGCTGGACAACCTGGAGCCCAAAGGCTCAACAAATAGCTTAAAAGTGATTGATCCCGGTCCTATAGCAATCTTATCATGTCCTTGAAACAGAAACCTAGGGAATTTGTGATGGTGAGGTTGTGCAGACTTCAATATACACAGACTCCCTCGGCCCGCAAGTTGACCATTAGGCAACAGACATGGGAAACATTTCAAGAAGCAAGCATAAGTAAGGATTCTAGCTTCTTCTGGAAGATTATTAATGCTTAATTTTCCAGAAGATGGTCAAAATACCAGTATATATGTTACAATCCCTCCCAAAAAATCTCCAGACAAATGGGTCAAGCTGTTTTTTTTTTAGGAGTGACAGTGACTCTAGTTGCCCTCCCGAGATTAAAGACTACTGTTTAATTGGAACATGGCATCGCCTACATATCAGGAGGTGGCCAAAGTTTTACACCAGACGATTAGGAACAAAGGACATGGCCCTGATAAGGTTCCTGCTTATCTCTTCCTGGCAAATCCCGATCTCTGGCTCCCAATGCTAACAAATGTTTTAAGCAGTGTAGCTAACATGGGCCCTTCAAAATCTTGGTCTTGTGTGACTATAATTCCCATCTTTAAAAAAAGGAGACAGGTCAAACCCCAAATATCATTGCACAATTTCTTACATTGATTTTACATGTAAAATAATGGACTGGGTTTTACTTGATAGTCTTGAAGCCTAAGTAGGCGCTGAGGTAAATTCTCGGACATACAACATGGTTTCAGGAGAGGCCTTGGAGCCGTTGAGAAATGTCTCAATCTCCACTTGGTCATAAGAAACAATACTTTGGTTAAGAACAGTCCCGACCATTTATGGATTTAACATTGGCGTTTTACAGGGTGGAGAGAGGGAAATTATGGTAAAATATGCTGGATATGGGCAAAGATACATCTTTGGTCCATTTCTTAGAGCAGATGCATCAAGATGTGGTTGGTAGAATTAGAGATTGTGTAGATGGCAAACTTACCGCACTAATTCAAATGAGGTGTGGAGTAAGGCAAAGATGCATATTAGCTCCTTTCCTGTTTTGACTATATATCAACAACCTTGAAAGCCATGTTAACCAGGGAGCTGTTGAAGTACCACGGTTAGCAAAAGAAATCTACCAGGGCTGCTTTATACAGATGAATTTGTAATGATTTCACACAGGTATCAGCCTGCCAAAACTCCTAAATAGATTTAAAGAGTTTATGAGTGATATGGGTGTAGAAAAAACCACAGCAAAGTCACATTTTAAGGTGGTTGGGAATGCTCGCCCCCCTTTAAAGTCTTGTTTTATCAACAATGATAAATGGCTCAATATTCCAACCTCCCCCTTTTTAGGTGTTCACTTTAATCAAAGAGGCTCCTTGCAACATCTTATAGATGTTAAGATATGGTGCTTTGAACAGGTTCATAAGGAAATTGGGTTCCAAACCAATTGATGCGCTTCTTAACATTTATGCGGCATGTCGTTACTCTGCCATCATGTACGAGGCACGTTTTAGGGGTTTCTGTAAAGTTTAATCACTATAGACGGCAGAGGACGCCTTTCTCAGAAGGTTCTTGGCAGTACCTTCAAGCTAGCCGATTATCCTTTGTCACATGGAGTTAGGTCTGGTGCCCATAACCCATCCCATCCAAATTGCACAAATCATGCTATGCCATTCTCTTTGGTCAAATGATGAACCTGCATTCAATCGAGCCATAATTCAAGACTTGATCATGTGCACAAAATCTCATGGCTCAGTAATGTCAAAAAGCAGCTTGATTTTATGGGGAGAGTGGATAGTTTTTATAACCCACAACCTATTGATCCATTATTAAGAGTCTTGAACTTTAGACAATGTACTGAGTATGTTTGTCTAATAATATACAAATTAATTTCACCTGTGGTACGTATGAGGAATCTAGTAGGAAAATGAGATCTCAGTCTGTGGAAATATTTAATTTTGTGATATGTTATCAAGATTGCATTTGTAGGATGCACTTTGGTGATTTACTTTCAATTTTTATTGTTAGACTGTGCTTGTGATTTGCTTTGTATATTTGCTAAGTCTATTTCACTTTGCTAATATATAGTTAGCGCTAATATGTAATGTTTTATATTACTAATTTTATGACATTATTTTTGTGATGTTTCATTACTTGTATTCTGTATTCATCTTTTATGGTAGCAAAAAACAAATAAAAATATTGTTGATGATGAAAATTTGATGACCTCTGAAGGCTGAAAGGATGAATGACTATACCTTTGTAGCTCATGGCTGCACCTATGGTAGTTATTGCTATGCTTGCTAGCTTTGGCGGTGTCACTTCCTGTGATAATGTTGGGGTTAAAGGTCATGGGACATCACTTCCTGTGACATCACCAGGTTAAAAGTTAATGTGACATCATTTCCTGGGATGTTGTCAGGAATCACAGGCCTATGATTCAATTTCTGCTCACCCTGACATATTGGTCAATTGACGACCATGGGAGAAGACCTTTACCACAAGATGATGATCCGGCACTTCACTAAAAGCTTAGTACAAGGATCATAATTGCAGCATTTTCAAGGAGCACCTGTCCTTGTTTTTGTAGTTTATTTGAATTCAATCTGATTGGAGAACGTGCTTTGCAAGATGACAACCCAAGCACATTCAAAGCCAATCTCTTTTCCAGTTAATAAATGTACAAAGTTAACATTTCAAGCTTGTTTCCTTTGTAACTACTATGGCTTGACTCATTTATGGCAACAATGTGTGCGTTTCTTTCAGACAGTTTCACAAACATTGTATGTGTGAATTTGAATCTATTTGGGAAGCTGAAAAGATAACTCTATTCCACCAAATCCCTTTTGACTAATATCTTTGGGTGAATGGATACATAGCTACCTATCTAATTTAATGACAATTACCTCTAAAACTATATAAATCACTAACTTGACAGTATGACATATGTCTTGACAATAAACGACCTATAGCGACTTCAATACTGCACCATGTAAAAGTAGGGGTGTGTGTCCATAAATCCTTCATTTTAGAACATCGGTTCTTAAACTGGGCTAGGGGTCCATCGATCTCAACTTTTTTTTAAATGTCTTTTTTATTGAGCAGGATATACATAAGAAAGAGAACTGTTTCTAAAACTTGTAAATATAAATGTAACATACTACATTGCAGGAGAAAATTACAAGATAAGCCATGATAGATGTTAAAAGACAATAGAGTGCTCTGGTGCAACAAATAGATAATAATCTATTAATTCCTAAATTACACTGATAAAAGCTACCTAGATTCCTAAATTCAATACATATCCCAGAGATTATTAATGTACAAATATGGCTTCTAATAACAGCATTACTGTATCAGAGTTGTCAGTGTGAATCTAAAACGTAAAGTGTGTCAGTGCTAATAGCACAGTCAAGCCACTCATATTAAGAATATTCAATCATTCAATAGTCAGTAATTATAAAATTAATAAATTCACCTCAGCTGGTTTAACATTCAGAAGTGAGTCTAAAGCCTAAAGTGCATATGTGCTAATATTGCAAAATCTAGACATTCATGTGATAAAATCCTCAAAGGTTCCATGGACAGTGAATACAAATTCATTAATTCAGTACAGTTGTTTTACATACTCAACAATTGCATCAACACAAAATACAGTTCACGAAACAGTCAAGGCTCCATTTTCTATTTCCCATTACACAAAAGCAGGAATAATGAGAATGGTATTAAAAATCTAAAAATCCCTTAACGAATCAGCAATACATTTTTATCAAATATGAACAGTGTAGGAAATTAGAAACTGCTTCTATGGTTACCCCCACTTTTTGCTTGATGTGTTGCTATTTTTCACTAGTCTGACTAGGATCCTGCTAATCACAACCCCAGTCTATACGCTTTCTCCTTACAACTGCTATGCATGTACTTAGGTATACCTCAGATTGAATACTGGGGTACCCTTTCCGGTCCCTAGTATATGGTACGCATGTTCCCAGGGCATAGGTACCCCAGAGGACCCCCAAGGGCTGCAGCATGTATTATGCTACCCATGAGTGACCATTCAAAATGAAACTACAGGCCTGTCATTGCAGCCTGTGAAAGTCGGTGCATGCACCACTTACTTAAGATATAGGATTAGTATATCTAAGGATCACTGCACTTAAAACCTATAAGTCACCCCTATATCAGGCCTTTACAAACCTGAGGGCAGGGTGCTTGGTTCTAAGTGAGACGGTGCCCCTGCATGAGCAGGACACTCCTGCAGCCTATAAATTCAATTCTCCCAGGTTGTCAGTGAAGCAGCCATGTACTATATATATAGAGGGGCATTAAGCAACTGCGTAATGACCAACTCTAAAATGGCTGAAACGAACCCTATTGTGTTTGGTGGTATACATGTAGGAATCATACCCCCACACTGGTAACCTGCGTGGGAGGTATGATTCCACCCCTCAGAAGCGTCCCTCGTAGTGCTCCTGGGGTTCCCAGTGCCAGCCTTCTAGTCTTGGGCAGCACAAAATGGTTGCTGCGGACCAGAGACACATTTCTGCTATCCTGCTGCTGAGTCAAGCTTGAGCAGGGGAAGGCAGAACAATAGGTATCCTGTTACAGGGAGGTGTGACCACCTCCCAGACAGGATTTAGTGTATTAGGGCTGGGTGGGTGCCAGTGTTTGAAAGTCTGCATGACGGGCACATTTGGTGTCCCTGTGCATAGTCCAGTTCAAACCAGTCGTGAGAGCTGTTGGTTCTTGCTCTGGCACAAAACTGGACAAAGGACATGGAGTAACCTTCCTCCTGTCCAAACCCTCCCCTGGGAGGGTACCCTGAATCGTTCCAACCCTCTCCAGTGGGTACGTAATGGCTTACCTGGTTATAGGACCTTAGATTCATTGTGGACAAGATTCAGAACTGAAACCACTGCACTGTGACCGTCTGGGCACTCTGGACTTCGTTTAGGCTTGACTTCATCTCCCTCTCAGTTTGTTGCATCGTCTGTGCCGTGCATCATACTGGATCCATGTTGGACCTGTGAAGCATCCAAGACATCCAAAGATAATCTCCCTTGGAGGGAAGGAATCACTTCCCTACATTCTCAGGCACTGCAAGACTGCTGAATGGTCTGCTGATCCCAAGCTCCTACGGACTCAGAAGGGTCCAGGAATGCACAAGGTTGGTTCCTCCATCCCTCAAGGCCCGAACTGCCCTCTTTCTTAGTTTGAAGCCAAAATCCCTTGTGCAGGCTGCAATACCCGAACCCCGTGCACCACATACTTTTGCAAGTGCATGTGCTTGTTGGCAATTCTGTGACAAGTGCAGTGGGCTTCAAGTAGCCCCAACCTCTGGCATCCTACAAAAATCTTCAACCACCTTGCACGGCACTGAAACTGCCCTGCTTGCGATCACCGAAGAGTCACGAAAGATACTAGATCAGGGAGGATCAGTGGCAGTGATCCTCCTTGATCTAAGTGCGGCCTTTGACACGGCCAGCTATGCCACCTTGCTGAACCGTCTATGCAACATCGGTGTCACAGGCGATGCTCTAAGGTGGTTCGATTCATTCCTGAACAACAGATCTTTCCAGATCTGTGACGGGGATACAGTATCATCCAGGAAATCCCTGAACTGCGGGGTACCGCAGGGCTCCTCATTGAGCCCTGCGCTGTTTAATGTATATATGAAACCACTGGCTGGGATCGTCGAACCATACGGTATAAAAATTGTATCGTATGCTGACGACACCCAGCTAGTGGTCTAACTGGCTCAAGAGGGTACTAGACATACTTCAGAAGGCCTGATGAAATGCCTAGAGGATGTCAAGGAGTGGATGACATGCTCCTCCTTAAAACTTAACGAAGACAAAACTGAGCTCATGCTCCTGGGCTCAGTATCACCAGTGTCTTTCACCTCCCTATGGCCTCCGTGCCTAGGTACCCCTCCCACCCCCAAGGAAAGCGTAAAAAGCCTAGGAGTATGGCTTGACAAAAATCTCTCCTTCTCCACTCAGGCCACCAAACTATCCGCCACATGTTTCGGCTTACTTAGAACACTAAGGAAAGTCCTTCCCCTCCTACCAATGGAAGCCAAACAAGTGGCAGTACAGGGCCTGATTCAGTCCCGGCTAGACTCGAACAACGCCCTGTATGTTGGAGCCCCCGAGATGACCCTGCGAAAGCTACAGGTGGTGCAGAACTGTGCAGCCCGCACCCTGCTACAGATTCCACGGACCCAGTCAGCTAAACCCGCATTGAACAGCCTACACTGGCTTCCAGTGAGACAGAGAGTGGCATTCAAGGCATTATGTATTGCCCACCGGGCCTTCTGGAAGTCAGGTCCAGCTATAATTGACAAACTAGTCACTCAATACCACCCAAAGAGAAACCTTCGATCTGCGGAGGCCTACCTGGCCGTGGTACCCAGAGTATGGAAAGCCAGGACCGGAGGTAGGATGTTCTCCTTAAACACCTCTAGGATGTGGAACTCACTCCCCCTACAACTCCGGACTAATTCAAACCTACTCTCTTTCCGCAAACAATTGAAAACCTATCTGTTTGCGAGGTCCACCGAATCCTAAGCCTCTCCGTTACTCCCAGTTCTGTCTTCATGCTTCAGCGCTTGGACGCCCACTGGGCAGCAACCGCGCTATATAAAATAACAATACAATACAATACAATACCTCGAGTGTTCCCTGGCCTTCTGTTTTGTGAAGCTACTTGAGGTCCTCTTGAAACTCCTGTGCCTCCGGCCTGTGCGTTCAATTGAGGGTCAACTTTGCTTTCCTTGGGCTCCCCTGATTGCTTGGGGCCTGCCCTGACTCTCCTGTGTGTAGTGAGTCTCCGGGACCTTGCTGGTCTGCACCGTACACTTCCTTGACTTCCTGCAAGGGTTGCTGTTGCCAAGGCTTGTTGGTGCTCCTCCTGGACACTGATTCGTCAGCACTGGACATCCGTCACAGTACAGTTCATATCCGGCTCCTGGTTGTCCTCAACATTGCCTGGTCCCCACAGCTGCAGAGTCAAGGTCCTCATCAATCATACTGAAGCACCCGACCTAGGTGGCCATTCGTCTATCAGCCCCTGGTCACTCTCAAGTGTCCCAGACTCTGTACCCCCTGAGTTTAGGTACCCTTCAACTAGAATACAAGTTTGGATTCCAACGGACACTTTTCTCCCTTCCACAGTGGGTTTTCCACGAAGTCCTCCATTGGGTCCAACTGCAGTTTCCGAAGCCACTTCACACCCATGCACCCAGCATCCCTGGGTTAGGTAACTTTGGTACCTCAGTATCCCAGGGTGGGGTGGTTCTCCAATCTTCTGTCTTCCATGGGGTATCTTCTTGGTCCACTGGGAAGGGTCCCTAAACTTTAAAATTCCAACAACACATAGACTTGTACAGACAACACGGTCGTGTTCTCACACTTCACACGGACTCCGTGGAGTCCCTATCTACTCCCCTTGGGTGGTTCCTTGAGGTCCCATCAATTCTGTGTTCTCTTGACATTGTCCTGACTCGAGTCGTGGTATTTATACCACTTTTTTTAGTATATGGTTTGGCCCCCCCCCTCCGGGCCCATTGTGTATTAGTGCTATTTACTGTGATTTCTTTGCTATGACATTGTGTGCTTTGTGTATATCTCCGTTTAGGAGTACTGGAATGTACTAGAGAGTATTACATAATAAATACATATTTATATAAATACCTTGTGTGGTTACCTTTCATTTACTCTATACTATAAGATTGCATTCTGGTAAAACAAGCTTCAAGACTAGTCTGAAGGTTGCTCTCCACAGCTACCTCTTATAGCTTTCTAAGGTTGTCTGAGACCTCTTAAATCACCATAAGGGTTGTCTGGACTGGTGCAAGGTGCCCACTTACATTAGTGGACAATATTTGCAGGCCAGCCTCTCACAAATGTCTATCTTTAATAGTAGCCAAATAGCTATAATGTCTCACTACTACAGCCTGATGAATATATATATCCTCAAAAGGACAATTTGCAACAAACTCCTAAAATTGCTAAGAGCCTCGGGAGAGCCCCTACTTGCATTGCATATGCCTCTTCAAAAATATTATTCCTATGCATTTTTGCAGCCCATACTTTCAAAGTAGTGACATTATTTGTTCCCATTAATGCAAAATTAACCAATGGGCCACCGCTATTGCTATCAAAACAAAATTATGAGAATATTTATTAATTTTGTTCAACAGATACGATGAGCCAAATAAAACAAATGTAAGCTCTGGTAGCATTGTTGCTTGAAAACCTCAGCTAATTTTAGAAAAGACTTCCTCCCAGAACTGATGTAGTCTAGGACAGGTAAATAAGATATCAATCGAATCGTCTCTGTCCCTTGCATTACATCCGAAACATTAATTAGGTTGAAATGGAAACATCTTATGCAGCCTATGAGGTGTATATATTCTAACCAACTTGATAAGAATTACATTATTTTAAAATGTACTGCTCTGAGTGAATTATGCCACAACTTGCAGAAATATTGCCACTCACTGGTAGTTAGCCTACAGTCGCTTCTGCACAGATATTCTCAAAAAATTCCGGAATTTCTGTTTGATTGGAATATTTTATAAGAAAACAATACCAATTCCCAACTCAAAAGAGTTTATTTTCACAAAAAAGATGAATTAGCAAATGGGTTTATTCCCTCATTACTTGCTAGTTTGCTTTTAGAAAACCTACTATTTTCCAAAAACTAAGCAGCAGCATTAAATTATCAATGCCAAATCATTGGGTTGTTTGGTCCCATGAAATTAGATTAAAGGCATTATAAAAGTCTCCTAATTTATTTAACCCCTTAGCTTCCCATTGTTGTAATCCAATATCCACCATCATGCAATCAGGTAAAAGTTTGACATACTGGAACTCCCCGGAGTCTAAAGAAAGTCTGCATACGCAGTTCTAACAATATTAAAACTTTGAATCTCAACTTTTTAGGACTTTTTGCCATTTGCTCTTTCTTTTTTTTTTCAGAACAAATTTTATTTCGTTGACAGCCAGCTTACAGGACACTGTCCCTCAAAAACACCGAAGGACCAGTGAGCAAATATCAAAGCATTGCATACATTGCAGTTCATCAACTTTTTGGAAATGTAACAGCCCTCCCAACTCCCACCCCCTACCCCCACCCCAGGTCCAATCCCCCTCCCTTCACAGTGTCAACAGAGTCCAAGAGCAAAAGGAACAAGATCATGTCACTACCAGTGGGTACTCCCATTCAAGCGGGGTCTACTGAGAATTGTTCGGCATCAACATCCTGCTGCACAGGCGGGTCCAACCACAGCCCCCTGTAGTCCGCCCATCGCTTCCATATCTTAAAATGTTTTTGGGGGCAGCCCCTGGCCTTAAACACTGGACACTCCAACCCCATGCAAAAATCCAACCCCCGCTTCCACACTTCCACCAAAGGGGGCCTGGGGTCCTTCCAGGCTCGAGCAATGTCCCGTTTCGCTACAGTGAGGCCTAGGACCAGCAGGTGACGCTTATAGATGTTTCCTCCAACTCGTTCCATGACATGCAACAGGCCCAGCTGCGGCGTGCGAGAAAGGTCCCAGCCCAGAACCTCAGATAGGCAATTCCACACTCCCACCCAGAATCTCGACAATTTTTCACATGTCCACACAGTATGGATGAACGTGCCCACCGCTCTCTCGCACCTCAAACAGGAGGCAATTAATCCAGCTCTACACAGATAGTCTCTGGTGTAGTAAGCCCTGTGTAGATATTTGAATTGGATGAAACGTAAGCGCATTGCTATTGCCACCCCTCTCCGGGCTTCCAGGGCCTCCCGCCAGTCGTCCTCTTCAAACTCCCCAATGTCATTTTCCCACACTGTACGCAATTTGTCTAATGGAGAGGAGCAATGAGTGAGCAGCGTTTGGTATATGTTGGATATTTTCTTACCTTCTAGTTCCCCCATGAACGCCTTAGCCTCAAGAGGGCTAAATTCAGGCAGCGAGTCCAGGCCCTCCAGGGAGGGGGACAGGGCGTGTCGCAGCTGTAAGTACCTAAAAAACTGGGTTCGGGGCATGGCATACTCCTCACTCAATGCCTAGAACGACTTGAGTGTCGTGCCTTTCATCACATGCCCCAACGTGGAGATGCCAATGGCATTTAACTGCCTCCATGTTGTTTTTTCTACCCTAGCAACCATTGATTGTGATGTTGCAGGCCCCTAGGTCCTTCTATGCTTGTATGTGTATGTTTGCATTATTTCAATAGTGAGAGAGATTGAGATGTGTATGTTTGTTTAGTGAATGACTGTGGGAGTGTGTGGACGCTAGCGTTCAGCGCGGAGGTGGATGCAGCCCTGAGTGAGCTGAGTGAGCTGATCTGAAGGGAGGAGCGGTTTTGGGAAAACGGCTATGGCTACGGCTGTGGCTGCAGGCAGTGCTGGTCTGCTGGTCTGCTGGTCTGCTGTTGCCTGCTGTTGCTGCTTCGCCATTTGACACGCTCGGGCTCGGGCTTCCTTGAAGGCTCCCTGGAGGTAACCCCAAATAGCTTGCTGGGGGTGATAACGTGGAATTACATTGCAGTAGCTGTGTAATAGTCGTGACTGTGACTGTGTGGACTTGCGAGGGTTGGTCACGAGGAGAGAGGCTTAAAAACTATTTTTTTTTGCTGCTTATGGCTGTTTGTGGCTGTTTGTGGCTCACTAAGGAGGCAAACCGCAGCCTCAATGACTCGTAAAAAGCCACTAACTTACTCATTCATCGTCGCTGAACTTTGCTGCTGATTTCCACGGAGGACTGGGAGACCTACAGGCTTTGCTATTGCTGGGGCTAAGGAAGGACGTTTGTAGCGCCGCACTCGCTTTCCCAGAGTGCTACTGCCTGCTGCTTTACCGCTGCGGGACTGCGAGGCTTTGAATCAGCTGTAGCCTCTTCCCACAGTGGCCACACCCCCTGCCTGCTGAGCCGATAACTTTTCGCGGCACCCGCTTCGCGGGTGCCACTCACTTACTCATTCATCGTCGCTGAACTTTGCTGCTGATTTCCACGGAGGACTGGGAGACCTACAGGCTTTGCTATTGCTGGGGCTAAGGAAGGACGTTTGTAGCGCCACACTCGCTTTCCCAGAGTACTACTGCCTGCTGATTCACCGCTGCGGGACTGCGAGGCTTTGAATCAGCTGTAGCCTCTTCCCGCAGTGGCCACGCCCCCCTGCCTGCTGAGCCGATAACTTTTCGCGGCACCCGCTTCGCGGGTGCCACTCACTTACTCAATCATCGTCGCTGAACTTTGCTGCTGATTTCCTCGGAGGACTGGGAGACCTACAGGCTTTGCTATTGCTGGGGCTAAGGAAGGACGTTTGTAGCGCCCCACTCGCTTTCCCAGAGTGCTACTGCCTGCTGCTTCACTGCTGCGGGACTGCAAGGCTTTGAATCAGCTGTAGCCTCTTCCCGCAGCGGCCACGCCCCCCCATTTGTTGAGGGCTACATAAGCAGTCAGTGCTCTCCGCAAAGCGGGACGCGAGCGGGACTATACCCGGATGAAGCCCGGACAAAGGGCGGACCCTCTGAGGCCCTCAGAGGCCGAGGAAGGCTGGAGCTGGGCTTACCCCCTAACTTTCCTCTTCATTAATTAATTGTGTGGCCTGACACATCATATATGAATTGTTGAAAGGTCTATTAGGTTGTATTGTGTTTAGGTGTCTCCAAGTTTACGCATAAGGATGACCGCAAAAAAGCTAAGGTCCGGGAAAATTCTGTTGGGTTGAGCATGTTCTAAAACTAAATCTAACCCACTTAGAAATAAGGTTGGTCTTACAACACACTTAAAGGGAAATTGCCAACTATTCAGTCTTTGGGAACGGGGTTCGAATAAGGCGGGTATTGTAAAACCTAATTTGAATGATAAGGCCGAAATCAGTAAGGATGTGATAGATCCACTTCCTGTAAAGGTCATTTGCACTTCTGAGAGATTATCAGTGACAAACAAAAAAGAAGAGGTCAAAACTTATATAAATGATGCAGCAGAGATTGCTTCTTTGCCCTCAAATCTTCATTGTACCCTTGAGAATTATCTCAAAAGTGAAAGGGTGAAGGCCTTAGTTCATAACCCCCCTCCCAATTCCATCGTACATCTCCCTAAACGTTGCCCTCGTGGGTCTATTCGAAAATCTTCCTCCAGCTTATTAGCTCAGAGAGAAGATGATAGTAATAAATCCGTATCCTCCGAAATGGACTTGGAGCTTTATAAACGCTATGTTGCCGATGAGTCTAGCAGGATCTCCAATCTTGCAAAGACTCCGGCAACATTTGTTCCATCTGGCCTCCAACTATACAGTAGTACACCTTCCAATAAATCTCTTGCTAACAGCACATCAATGAGTCCCGTCCTTAACATAACAGGCCTAGACGTTTCTAATCCTATTAGATCTGATAAACCTATCTCCGAGTCTCTGATTTCATTGGAATGCTTGCTTTCCTCTATATTAGCTTTATTGGAGAAATTTGTAGGGGGTTCGGATTGTGTTTTGGAAACGGTAACGCAAATCCTAAAAGTGCTATTAAATAATCGTCAGGAGAAGGTTCCTCCCTCTAACTTTGGTGTCAGTTCCCCGGAGGATGATGGGTCGAATAACACATTATCAGAGAGTGTACCTGTTACCTCCGATGTTCCCCAAGTGTTTATAGCTGGTGAAAAGGTGGTCTCTCCTATACATATACTTGCCTCTAATTGTGTGGTGGAGCACGATAGCTCTATAGTTGTAGCTCCAGCCGCCTTGAGTGTGAGGCAGGAAAAGGAATGTTTTCCGATCTTTAATCAACAGAATGATAAGGAAGCCAGGGTAGTTTCGGAAGGAAGGAAAAAAGGAAAAATTGGGAAATTAAATAAGAAGGGAAAAAATAAAAGGAAGTTAATTCGCAGGATTGAAAAAAACAGGCACAGGAAAATCTTCTTTGAAGCCCAGCAGGAAATTTCCATTAAAGAAGATGTTTCTGAGGGGCTCCCAAGTGGGGCTAAAAATATGTTGGGGGATTCAAAAGTAATTCATGACTTTTCCCAACCTCCTCCCTTAGAATTAATTACTATTCCTAACAAAAAAATTCCAGCCTCTCCTCTATTGGTTTCTAATCCTGTTTCTCTCGTCTCAAATGTTGTAAAGTGTGGATTCCATGTTGTTAAGGGAGAGCCACTTAAGGCAGGTCATTTGGGGGTGATTATTAATAATCCTTTGGATACGGGTTTGTCAGTTCTTAACCCATTGGCTAGGTCATTTTCTGGCTTGACGGTAGGTGTAGAGGATACAAGCAGAACCACTGATTCCAGGAAAGAGGAAAACATAAATACATGTATCCTTGATTTCTCTCCCCTGTTTGAGGCAGATTGTATTTTGAATAGAGCTGCTCTTCTTAAATGTTTTCATGAGTCCGGAAAATTGGAATTAATCCAATCTTCAGATATAGATCTGATTTTTATTTTTAAAACAGATGGCAGATTTCTAACGAGGGCTAAGTTCCATTCTAAGCTCATTGTAAATTTGATTCTTCAGTGTTCTGAGAGCTTTCAGAGTAGGGGGATTGATGTTACGCCTTTCTGGGGGAATGTTTTGAAGGATAGATTATCCAAATCCTCAAGGGGAACATGTTCTCCCACCCCTCTTTTCCCCACAGCTCTGGGTAGAAAAGAACATTTTGGACGTTTACAATGACTTAAACATTTTTTTATCTAAAAATATTCGCTGCGTATCTGAAATTAATCCTCCTCCTCTTTCGGTACGTAGTAGAAATGAAGATGAGAGCTCCCGTTGGAATTAGCTACCGGGTGTTCTTGCGAAGAAACCCACAATGAGTCAGGAAATGCAATCTGATCTTTAGCAGCAATCTAAAAATGTTGTCCTGGAATGCAGCTGGCTTAAAGAATAATTCTGAAAAAATCGAGTTCCTTCTATCTTCTGAGGCCAGTGTGATTTGTCTCCAAGAGACTTGGCGCACTGAAAATCTTATTGTGGGTAGTGATTACATTGTTTTGGAGGGTAAAGCCTCCTCTTCATCTAGAGGCCACGCAAGAGGGGGTATTGCCTGTTGTTTATCAAACCGGATAAAATGGAACTTTTCACATTTTTTGGATCCCTGTAACTTGTTTCAGGCAGTAACATTATTCTGTCTTGATAATGTGGAAATTCCTTCTCCGCTCGTTTTGATTAATGTGTATATTCCTCCCGATGAATATTTTAAGCCAATTTTGAAGAAAGTTTTTTCCTATGCCAAGAAAGTGCGAGAGAAAACTCCATCCGCTCACATAATCTTGTTTGGAGATTTTAATTGTAAAATTTCTAACTCAAGCCTGTCTTTATTTAGAAATAAATATAGGGAAGAATCTCTGCACATTCCCCAAGCTGTTTTGCCTGGGAACATTAAAACAAATAAAAGAGGGAAAATGCTTTTGGAAGAGGTATTTGAGTTGGATGGGATTGTCGTCAATGGAAGACTCCCTTCTGATTCTCCGGCAAATTTCACACACGAATCATACCAGGGAGAATCAATATTGGACTATGTAATAGTGGATAATTCTGCTTTTATTTTATTGAATGATCTTGTGATTTCTAAAACGTGTCTCAGCGACCATACTATTTTGGCCATCACTTTAAACACTTTACCTCCTATGTCTGACCGTTGGTCGCTAAATAGGGACTTGGTCAGCTTCGGTGGTTTATCGGGGAGATGTTATTGGGATATAAAGGCCCTTAGTGGGCTGGAGAGCATTCTTGATGTTGCAATATCTGATTTGGTCAATTGGGATGGTGTTGAAATTGAACGTTTCTCTGACCTATTGGTGGAAGTGACTTCTTTAGCCAGACAACCTAAAAGAGATAGGCTCCCGAACCCTCCTCCCAGCTCCCTTCGCTTGTTGAATAAAGAAATGAATAAATTGGTAAGGGACCAATATTTGAATATTCTCCCCGAAAGATCTCGATGTATAGCCCTATTAAAAAGAAGAAGGAAAAGGTTGAAGTTCAGATTACGTAAAGATAGGGAGGACCAACTCTGGATACAACTGAGGGAGGCAACCTTTCATGGCCAAGCAAGAACGTTTTGGTCTTTAATAGGTAGGGGTTGTGGTGCAAGGACGAGTCCCACCCCCATCCCTATTGAGGAACGAATCTGGGTTGACCATATAAAAAACCTTTATGCAAGTAATGGTGAATCTTTTCCCGCGGGAAGTTTTAGGGTGGTTCATTCGGACCTAGAGGAATCTCCGTCTGAAAAGTCTATTGAACAGGCAATAATGGAAATGCGTTCGTCTGAGGCTATGGTTCCAGACGAGCTGCCTATTTCTGCCTTAAAGCAGAGTAGTTTAACAGGGAGTAAAATACTCTTTCCTGTATTTGCCCACTGCTTTTTAAGCAGGTCGGTCCTTCCTTCTTGGAAGGGGAGTATTTTGGTCCCCCTTTTCAAGAAGGGCGATCGACTTTCTCCTCAAAACTACCGCCAGATTGCTCTCCTGGATGCCATCGGAAAAGTTTTTGCTAAATGCCTGTTGAAATTGTTAACTGAATGGGTGGATCGGAGTAACATTCTTCCATTTGAGCAAACGGGTTTCCGCAAAGGCCATGGCACCATGGATAATCTAACAGCTTTACAAGTGATAATGGATAAATACATCACGGTCCGAGGTGGAAAAGTATATGCAGCCTTCATAGATTTCTCCACAGCTTTCGATAAAGTTGACTGACCCCTGCTGTGGAGAAAACTATCGTCCTTAGGCATGTCACCTTTACTGTTAGATTTAATACAGGACCTCCATACAGATACCTGGTGCCGAATAATGATGGGAGGGGAAAGAGGCCTGTCACACACCATCCCCTCTGCAAATGGTCTTAAACAAGGATGTTTGTTGGCTCCCTTATTCTTCTCCCTTTATGTTTATGATCTCCCTCAAGTTTTGTCTCTGAGTAGTGGTATTGCCCCTGTATTGGGAGATAAAGCTATTGCATGTTTAATGTATGCTGACGACATACTGTTGTTAGATCTGACACCGAAAGGCCTGAACAATCGTCTGCATGCATTACATGCCTTCGCAGAGTTGCATTTTTTACAGATAAACATCTCAAAAAGCAAGGTTATGTGTTTGACCGGAAAGAAAAGATACTCTCTTGGGAATTTCGCATGGTCAATAGGCGGCCAAAAGTTAGAAATTGTTAAATCCTATACGTTTTTAGGGAAAATAATATGTGGTAACATGAGCAATAAGGCCCATATTGAGAATAACATGCGCAAGGCTCTGATGCAGGGTAGGGGCTTAAATGCACTCTACAAAGCCACAGGAAAACGGCATTTTCCCTATTTGCTCGAAGCTTTCCGCGCAAAAATCCCGGCTTCCTTGCTTTATGGCACTGAACTTATCGATGTGAGTAGCTGGGGATTTCTCCACACTATTGAAGGCAGACTCCTGCGACAACTAACCTCTGTTAATTCTGCCTGCTCAGCGGCCTCTCTTAGGCTTGAGTATGGCATGAGAAGTAGTTGGGTTCAGGGCTTGGCTGGGATAATTAGATGGATTTTTTACCTAGCTAAATGTGAACCAGCCACATTAAGACACCTTATCCAAAAGGAATTATTGGGCCCTTTAAAGGAGTTTTCCCCAATTGTAAAAAACTTCAGAAAGGCGGTCACGCTATTGCAATTGGAGGAATCTACCCTTTTTTCTTTATCCCTATATCAGTTAAAAGCTTCCTTAAAATTAGCAACGTGGAAGTTAAGCTTCTCGTTGGATAGGGACCAGATAAGGACAAAGAAAGGTGATCTGACGGTGATTAATTCTTATGATCTTAAAACTATGCAACTCTACGCTACTTGGAATCTTCCCCACAGCATTCATCGTTTTTGGTTTTTATTAAGGCAAGATATGCTACCACTGAATAACCTTTTATCCAAGTGGAATGGTTCCTCTAACAAGTGTACCTTGTGTAAAAACTCGATCCAAGATCTCACTCATGTCTTATTCATATGTCCGGCCTTGACAAATTCTCGTCGTAAGTGGGTGAGACCAATTTGTCTAAAACTTGGTATTTTATCTGCCAGTGCCTTTTCTGAAGCTATCCTTAAGCCCCCCAATGAAATGTTTTGTTCAAAATTTTTTAACTTTTTTAAATGCTTTTTGGAACTGTATTAATATGTTTGCTGTTTTTTTTGTGTGTAATATTGGATTGTTATTGTAGATGTAAATTTTATGTGGACCTCTCACGAGTTTCAAAACATAAATAAAAACTTACTAATAAACTCTTATTCCCTGTATGAACTCTTAATGACGATACTTATTTAGCCCTAAGAGAAAAACATGTTTTCCTGTGTTTGTATATATGCTTTAGAAAGTTATTTCATGGACTCTTCGTATGAATTGTTATTTTAAAAAATAAAAACTTTTCTACTTTTCCACAAATTGCTCTGAATGTGTTTGATATATCATTGGCTCCGAAGCATTAACCTATGTCACCCCCCCCCCCCCCCCCCCTTCACCCTTTGGATCTCGCTGATGGGACCATGTAATCATACCCTGGCAGGGTAGGTCTCACTTTCTATTACAAGGTTTAAGTTCAATGTCACAGGGGAATGGTCAGACAGGCCACGCGGAAGAATAGACGTGGAGTCCACTCTCCCTATCCAGGGGGAGGGGACGAACAGGTAGTCCGACCTAGAAAAGGACCGGTGCACCGCGGACACGTAGGAGTATTCCCGACCCAGAGCATGTTGGTATCTCCACGAGTCAGTCCATCCCATTCCCTTCACCATACCGCTCAGTTTCGTGGGGGTGTCAGCTGTGGGCCTCCCACCGGGCCTGTAGTGATCCATCCGTCCATCCATCACATCGTTCCAGTCACCACCCACAATCGCCAGCACGTTCGGGATATCTGCCCACACCGCAAACAACTTTTCAATGAGAGCCTCTTGTAACGGGGGCGGGGCATACACACTACCAAACACAATCTGTTCATCTCCAACCATAACCTTCACAAACACATATCGACCATGGGCATCAATCCATTGAGTCTCGTGTACATATGAAAGTCTACGATGCACGAGGACTGCTACACCTCGAGATCCCCTCACAAAGCCCGCATGGAACACCTGCTGGTAGCCATATCTCTGTAGACTGAGGGTTTTGGTGCCCTGGAGGTGCGTCTCCTGCAAGAGGAAAACGTCTGCCCTTTCCTTTTTCCCCAGTTGCAAAACCGCACTAAGTTTAATTTTATCTAACATGCCCCGGACGTTCCAGCTTACCACTCGCAGCAATGCCTGCTGGCTGCCCGTGTCCCGGATGTCAGCCATGTTCAATAGGTGGGATAAGCAAGATCCCGGGCGTTCGGAGCCCCACACATACACATAATAGCAATCGAGCTCGTACAGACACTGTGATCAGAAAGACCTCCCCCCAACTGCCCCCCGCTTCCCCTCCCTCCCCCAGACCTACCCAACTGCCTCCGCATCACACCTCCCCTCCCAACACCCACCCCCAACAGACCCAAGAACCCCCCATCTCCCCCCCCCCACCCCATACCTCAGTAACATTGAAGTACCTGACGTGGTTTAGATCGTCACCGGCCCCCAGCGGGAGGTCCGAGAGCCACTATCCCAATGGATCCTCAACACAAAAAGGGAAAAAACTAAACCACTACCCACTCAGTACGAACTACCCCCCACTAACTACCCTTACGAACAAAGGGCTCATGGCCGCCCTCTCTAAGTCGCCCCCTAACCCTCGCCCCCCACCCCACAATGTTACTTGTTAAACTGGAGAACCAAGTGGCGATCTACAGCAATCGTCCCTGTTCAGGAGAAGTGGCGATCCCATAGCAGTTCTGAGTCCGAAGTCCTGTGCACCCCTTAGAGGCTATGATGCCGGATTTTGGGAGTCCGCCGCCTCGGCAGCGTCCGCAGCGTCGTTCTCAGGGGGGGGAATTCTTCTTTGTGCGAGACCTCCAATTGCTCCTACTTCGTGACCGCCGAGGGGTCCGAGGAGGCCCCGCTGCTGAGGATGAGTCCGAGTCTCGACCTGGGGGAGTGTGCACTCTGATTCGGACAGTCTCATCAGTCCATGCAAAGACTTCCTCCGGAGTATTGAAGAATTGGGTCTTGGATTGGAAGAACACCCGCAGGCGGGCCGGGTACAGCAGGGCGTACTGGATGTTTAGGCCCCGCAATCGGGCCTTAGCCTTAGTGAAGGACTGGCGCTGCTGCTTTACCAACCTGGTGTAATCAGGGAATATAAGGATCTTGTGGTTTTCATACTGCAGAGTCTCCTTCAAGCGCGCTTGCCTCAAGATCGTGTCACGGTCGTGATAGTTAAGCAGTTTGGCGATCACTGGTCTGGGACGAGCTCCAGGCGGAGGTTTTTGAGTCAGCGCTCGGTGCGCGCGTTGTATAACAAAGCAACAGGAAAGGGAGTCCGGAGGGAGCCACCTTTCTAGCCAGTGTGTCAGGAAGGCCTCCATGTCCCCCTTCTCACAGCCCTCCGGAAAGCCAACAAAGCGGAGATTATTTTGGCGTGCCCGCCCCTTCAGCATCCTCGACCCTCATTGCCAGGCCCTTCTGTATCCCTTCCATATGGGCCACCTTCCTTTTCAGGGTCACCACGTCGTCCTCCACTCCCGTAATTCTTGTCTCCGCTTCAGTAATGCGAGTTACCGCGTTGCGCAAATCCTGGCGCAATAGCGTAACATCAGCGCCAACCGCCCCGATTTTTGCGTCCAACATGTCCCTTGACTGAGTGATCACCGCCATGAGGGCAGCGTTATCAGGGCCCAATGTTAAGGTGTTCCCAACCGTTCCTGCACCCCAGGTCGGCCCAGTGAATTTGTCGATTGGGCCTTGCTTCGAGTTGTGCCCACTGTTGCTGCCCCTTGTCATGTTGGTATAGGCCACAAGTCCAGGGCGTCGCGGGAGCGCCGACAGGGGTGTAGAAATGTGATCCTAGGCCTGTAAGTTCGGCCGCCAGGCGCACGATGGTGGACGCCAAGGCTGCGCCGATCGCCTCGTCGTGTAACAAGCCCGGAGCCGTCTAGGCTGTGCGGCCAGACCCGGCCGAACCCCCTCGGGGAAGCAGCACCAAGGAAAGAAGTCCAATAGAGTGTGAGGGGGAACGAGGGTGCCCGCCGCGCCCTCCGGCCAACAGCGTCCCCTCGGTCCGACCCGACCGCCGAGTGGGGTCCGTGCGCCCTCCGTCTTCACTACTCCACACCTGAAGGGGGAAGTCGGGGTGGTTCCGCCACGCTGTCCGGCACTGAGACCCTCTCCCGCCGCGTCTTGAATCACACAGCACAGGCGCGGGCACCATAGGGCCCGGACCACCTCCCTCTCCTCTGCCTCGCCGGCCGCGACCCACTTCCGGCCGGCGGCTCGAAACTCAAGGCCCCGGCTCTCCACGTGTAGCAGGCCGCACCTCGCCGGAGCCCGGATCTCCGACCAGCGGTCAACTCCAGACACCAAATTACAGCCAGGACACCATGGCCGGTTCAGATTGCCAAATCATCCGGTTAGGGCGTCTCAGGGTTGGGGAGACACAGGATTTTTGCCGGATAAGTGATCGGCGGGATGGAGCTCGCTTAGGCTGCGTCCGCCATGTTCGGCGCCGTAGCCACGCCCCCATTTGCTCTTTCTTTGATCATAAAATGTATTAAGAAGCTATCGAAATCCATAGATGCTAGCAAAAGCTGAATCATGTTGTCCAAAAGAGCTGCCTGATAATACGTCAAAAGATGAGGTAGTGTCAACCTATCCAGAACTTTATCTAATTGCAAAATTGTCATGTTTACCCATGGCTGCTTGTTATGGCATATAAACTTTCCCAAATAATAATATTGAGTTCTTTCAAGTATGAGCTGGGAACTCTTAAAGAAAGATTTGCAAAAAGAAATAAAAGTTGTGGAAGAATGGACATTTTAATTAACGCTTCTGATGGAGCGCAAGCTCACCTGTTTAACATACACACCTGGGCCCATAAAACTAAGTATATATTTAAACAGGTAAACTTACACTCAATCAATTTTAAAATGTTACCATTCAGGATCTATACCATTTGTCTTACCAATCCAAGTGATCGATACCTATAGTCCTAAAGGATCACGGGAGTTAGTAAGAAAATAGGCAGTAAATAACATTTAGTATTTCATAAAATAACCACAAACTCAAGGGAAACAGTTTAAGTTCTTTTATCTAAGTAAATCTTTAAAAGTTTTAAAAACCATGAACTCAATAATTTCTTGATCTATTTAGAGTGATGTAGATTAAAACATACGTATGCAAATAATGTGGAAAAAAATATCATTAAGCATTCTGACAAAGGGTGCGTAGAGAAAAGGAAACAGTATAATGACAACCCCACTCTTTATAGTTACCTAGAATGGTGTGGTGACCAACCCTGGCCATGGGCTGATGACAAAGAACAAGAATCCCAAAGTGCAGGTGCCAGCGATAAAGAAAACAGGTGCAGATCAGTATCAGGACAGGTTCCAGACCAAATTGGATCAGGACAGGACCACCACAGGCTAAGACCGGCACCCACAGCTAAAGTGCAACGCCTGCGTCACACCCCTCTCTGCAGCTAACAGCCGAATCCCGATTGGGTCATCGAACTCCTTCCCAGAACCCCAATTGGGTTATTGAATCTTCTGAAAGAGTGCTGCGCCAGCAACTCTGCTCTCGATCACCTATTGAGTGCGTTGGGTCAGTGACAGGTCAGCTATTCGGACAAGTTGGACGATCTAACTAGCTAAGCCTACCCTAGTTATACTATTTTCCAGGTAAGTGTACCACCCCCAAATATTGCAAATGTGTGAATCCCCAAAATTTTTGGGACAAAGGACGAGGAGTAATCATCAGACCATATTAATATGAGGTAGCTTGTCAATCATGTATTCAAATGTGCCCTCCCATAACATTATCTTACCATGTACTTTTATTCTGCCCGGTAGTGAAATGTAGCAATAAGACATTCAACAAATTATTCAATTTCAGCTACCTCTGGCAGGGTGAGGAGTTCACTCTTCTCATAGTTCTTGCCATCCATGTCAGATTGGCATTGGTTCAATGCCACAGCTTCAGCAGCTTGGGGTTTCTTTCGCACAGGCGCAGTCTCTCGAAAGATGGAGTTCCTAGGTACATTTAGGCCCAAATACGATACATGCAAGAATAGAAAAGATTTAGAGACACAGAATAAAATGAATGACTGTATACCACTTCTTTCTACTCTATTCCCATTATTTTATTTAAACTATTGCATTAAAAGTTAAGGCAAAACAAACAGCTTAGCCAAGCAGCGATGTAAGCTTCTTGCACGTTAGGACACAGAACAGCCATCTTAGTTCTAGTGCGCAGAAGCAAAAGTTTCCCACCAAGCATGTCACGTGAGTGTGACAGACGCATGCGCAGTAGAAAATCCAGCGTAGAAGCAGCCATTTGTATGCAAGCAGATTATAGTTAGTAAAAGCACATTGTCAAGCTTCCCCTAGATACCTAATATGTTGTGTAATGCAATATTAATATGACAAACATGTTAGTTAGTTCCTTTAATATTATTTTCGAGAGGGTTGAATACAAGCAAGTCACTTTATGTGTGCAACCTTGCTCCATCACTTCCAATCAGTGATAATGACAAAAAAGTTCACTTCTCAAGCAATGCTTTAATCTGGTTGAATGCTGCACCATAATTCATTTGAAAAAGCTGAGAAAAATTGCTAGTAATGTATATTTCTAGCTAACAGATGGGGTTCTGAGAGAGCATCTGGGGGCTAGAAATTACTCCGTATTTGAAGCGTTAATAAAAATTCAGTTTTCACTTGGCTAATTTTGTAGCCCTCTATACCTGTGAAGTTTGCAATTTCATCTACAACTTGTATATTCAAGCTATGGGTTCTTAAATATAAAATGATTTAATTAGCGAATAACTTGATTTCAGACATCCCTGCTGTAGGTGGCAAAATTGCTTCATTATTCTGAATCCTAATCGCCAGAAGTTTGATCAAAAAGGTTAAAAGAATCGGGGACAGATGGTACCCCTTCTGGGTGCCTCAATTATACTTCACTATCCCAGCTTCCTTGGAGTTTACAATAATCTTTGCCTCTGCCCCATCTTTAAAGGTTCTTAATAATCCAAATTTCTATAAGATATAAAATAGCGCGTGAGATTTTACTAAATCAAATGCCTGTTTGGTCTCCATCAAAAACATTTCCGCTTTTTGTTTATTTACTGAAAAATAGTCATTTGTTTGTGCCAGAAAATGCGTGTCTACAGACATTGAGCTTTTTGGTAGAAACCCATTGTGGTCTTTAAGTATCATCAGTTGGGCCCTTAAGGCAACCCACCCTGCCCACATTTTCATAAAGAGCTGAGAGTCTATATTCAGCAAACTAGCTGGGTGATATGAGTTGGCATCAGTAGCATTTTTGTCTTTTTTTAAGAAAGCTAATAAATATGGACTTTTAAAAAAAATGGGCTCTCTATGCTTTCACTCATTTGAGTAAGCAGAGCTGTTAAAAAGGGAGAAAATACCTTGCGAAAACTTTATAAAATCCGGTACAACTGTCACCTGTCTCTTGAAAGTGGCCTAAAAGTTTTCCCAAAACATGAACTTGGAGGCAGTGTTAAAATGTATCTCAAAAATGTATTTTATGAAGCACCTCAGGTCCTCCAGCCAAATCTTATCGAAAAAACTATTTGCTGACTTGCCATTTTTGTCAGTTTTTTAGTAGAGGATTCAGTATCACTTGAAGGGACACTGTAGAATGGCCAGAAAATGAATTTGCAGAATCTCCACAGAGTCCCATGCCATTGTGCTTGTAATAAGAAAAAACTCTAGTCGAGATGCTGAGCCAAATCTATGTGAATGGCAAGTATGCTGCAGGGATTCAGGGTAATCCACCTGCCAAGGGTCAACTGAGCCAAAGTCCTGCTTCATTATTTTCAATAGCTGGGCCGTCTTGGGCTTCAGCAGGTTTTTTGGCATTGTTTGAGATATCCGTCCTTAAATCTTGTATACAATTAAAATCTCCACCCATCACTAATGACCTCTCTGGGTTCATTGCAAGGTTATTAATCTGTTCCAGAGACGGAGGTTCATCTGACACAAGGCTGTAGTAATTCACAAATATAACATCCCTAACTTTGACTAGAACCTTCACCCAAATCCACCTACCATTAATAATCCTTGCTGTTTCTTTCGCCTGCCACTCAACCGAGTTTGAAAATAAAATTGCAACGCTCCTCATTGCCACCCCTACTGAGGCAAAATATGCTAAAGAAAACCTTCATGGTAACTGCACTTTTGGGGCATTAGTTTCCTATAGATATACTAAATGAAGACAACCATTACAGCAATGCACCACATTTACATCTACTCCCCAGTCCATTTACATTGCAAGTAATAGCTTTAAAAAATTTCAATATTTAGGCCTTTGTCCACCAAATTTCCTGATATCCAAAACCTACACATTTATTTCCCCTGCTGCTTCTAGTCATAGTTAAACTCAAACCAATAAGCCTGCTCTTTTTTCCTGCTCTTTTTGAGTACTCGCACCCCCCACTGCCACCACACCTACCTTCCATTCCACCCTTAGGTCCAGAAATTGCCCACTCCCCCGGAGACTGCCAAAGCTCAACTGCTACCCTGGTGCTGTACCTGGCACCCCTCGTGTGACCCCCCCTTGCATAGTTGTTAATGGAGACTGCTCACTCACTCATCTACCTCATGGACGATACTTCAAAACCACAATCGTAACTTTTGAGATCTTAGAAAGTAGAGCCTGAACTTAACCACCATAAACAAGTGAAATTGGCCATTAACAAGGCCCTTCAGCTTAAACTTCTGGATTAAAAGGTTTACACCCCTAAAAGTTTAAAATCTCTAGCCAGTCCTTGGAAAGATTTTGATGTTGAGCCGCCGTGATTGATGGATCCGAGAACACCCTCATGTGAACACTGTCCTCGATCGTAAAAGAATTCTTGTGGATTTCTGCAGCCAGGATCTGCTCTTTGATGCGAAACTCTGCGAAATTTACCAGGATTATTTGTGGGTATTTCATGCCAACTGTCAGATGGGCTGGAGCTCTAGGCGTCTTCATGATTGTCAAATCAGATGGCGCTTTCAATGTAAATAAAAAATATATACTTGCATAGCGCACTACTCACCCGCCAGGGTCTCAAGGCGCTTGTACGAATACCGCTGTGGAACCCATCCTGGCTTTCCCTGTGAGGCGTCCACTCCTTGGCACCCCCAAGGTGGAGGCCAAGCATCCTTAGCGTTGTGGGGGCCATTGTGGAGATTTAGCAAGCTATTACCCAGAGTTGCAGAGTGGGACTCCATGATTGGAATAGGCACCGAGGCGAGAATTACCAGGTCTGTGGAATTTCGAGCCCAAGACCCGTCGAGGCAGGGAATTGAACCCTGGTCCCAGGCTAGACCTCTGCATCAGGGTCTGCCGCTCTAACCATTGAGCCACACTTCTCCAATAAAATATGCTTCTGAAAAATGAATCCATCAGCTGGGGCAGATGCTGAGCATCCCCTACGATTCACTCCCCTCGCATGGTTCTCCATTTCTTCGATCGCATTCTCCAAATGCTGAGCCTTCTTTTACTCAATCAAGACATCAATTAAAACACCAGACTTTGGCCTTTAGTCTAAAGTCCTTTGTTCCGCTTCTTGCATCCTTTTGGGTAACTTTTCAAGATTCTGCTCGATCTTATCCAGTCTTTGGTGTAATATGTCAGTCTCCTGGGCCTGTTTTTGCTTTAACCCACAAATATTGTCTCGAACAGCAATTTTAATGGCTCAGACTGCGATTCAGACAACCACTTACAACTTGGATCCCAACTCAGGGTGCTTGTTTGGAAAATTAAATAATATTAGCAGATTAATAAAGTATATGAACATTAAAAAAGCAAAATTGAATATGTTAAAATACTTTGCAAATGTGAAGGGTTTTACATTTGAAGGCTAAAACGTAAGTTAGTAGCCTTATTTGATTAACTGGAGCAGCACAATTACAGGAGTGCAGACATTTGGAGGCCAATTAAAATGCTAGTACGCTCTGACAAAAGCAGAGCCAGCAGTTGATGCATATAAAACAAAGCAATATGCAATAGCCTAGCATAGCCCTTATAATAAGTTCCAACATTTCCATTAAAATGGAAATCTTGATTCTTGCTTGTGTTTTAAAGAAAATGTTTCAAATGCGTGTATTCGTTTTATGTTTAAGTATTTCTGTAGTTTTGGGGTCTTTTTTGAGTTTCACATTGTAGAAAATGTGTCGGTGGAAGTCCATTGCTTCAAAAAGTGTTTCAGTGGGGTCAACTGAGGACAAAAGGTTAAGAACCTCTTATTGTAGACTATAGCATATGTTTCATATTTTTGAGGTAAAACCAAATCTTGGACAGTTGCAACCTTCCCATAAAAATTAAAATGTTGTTTTTGTATCTTTTTTATTTGTTATATAATAAAATATCTCGGGAATGTATGTATCTGTTTTATGGAGTCTTATTTCCACATGTGTGTGTATTGTTTTGAGATCCAAATTGTAGAAATTCCTGAGGTAGGGTCCCCAGATTTCTATAGTGAATCAGGGAATCCACTTAAGCCAACAATTTAAGGGCCGCTGTATTTGAGTATTTCTTCTTTATGTGCAAAATCAGGGTTAATTCTACGAAAAGAAAAAAACTAGGCAGTCGCCTAGGGCTCCTCCAGAAGGGGTACCCAATTGGTTCTAAAAGCATCGAATGTGCCCTGATTGATGAGAGAACGTTGGCAAAATATCCCTTCTACTAGTGAGCCAATATTTATTGCCCTGCCCCTTCACAAAACATGTAACATATTCTGGGCTCAAAAAGAGTTGGTAATTATTGACCTGGGGAACATAGTCAAGAGCAAACATAATCTAATGTATAAGTCAAATTCACTTTTTGAAGCCGTCAAGCATAATATAGATACGCTTATTCACAAATCATAATAGAAACATACCTCATCCAGGGTCAGATTTTTGATCTCACTTGTTAAATAAGAGGCAATGAAAGGTTCTGTTGGCCGAAGTGCAGCAAAAAAGCCATTAATACAGAGGATAACTGTTGGAAAAATCCATCCGCTTCGTTGTATCTTGCCCCAGCAAGACATGTTGCCTGTTGCTTTATGTAAACCTGTGTAAAGATAAACACTTTAAAGCAATGTCTATATGGAAATCTGTGCATGATAAATGCTTACAAGATTACATACACGTTCTATACAATTTCAACCAGAACTTAACAGCTTTAAGGCAAACATAATTTTATTTATTTATTTGTATGGTTTATTGTAGCTGGGAAGGGGCCCCTATGTGGCATCAGGTTGCTAATCTAGGCAGGCATCAAGAACATACACTTTAGGAGGCAGAAAGAACACAGGGGCATATCAGCAACCGCCAGTGATAATTATCGCTAAGCGCGCTTAGTGCAAGGATAATTATCTCCGGCTATCGCTGGATTATATCTCCGATGGGATACAAAATCCAGAGATAGCTGCAAAATGTGCGATTATCGCTGGAAATCCAGCGATAATAGCACAGCAATAGGAGATTCCTTGTTAATAGGGCAGGGAGTGCTTATCCTCACAATCCACCTTCCTTAGGATACAGTGGCTAAGTAGGAATAAAAGGAGGCGTAATGAAACCTGTGATAAGCGTGGTTAGCGCTACTATTATCATTGCTACGCAGGTTAGCGAGCAGATTGATATTAGGAGAAAGGATTGTTAGCGTCATTTTTCACGTTATTCCAGTAAGGTATGCCCACTTTCCATATCATTGGCGTTGCAATGCTGGCCGTCAAGGAAACTGGCGGAGAGGCATAGGAACACACGCTAGCGTGTCCTTGCTGATAGTGCGATAAAATTATCGCTGCTTTTCGCCCAAAAACAGATGCTAAATCAGCGATAATTTTATCGCGGGCCTTGATAATATGCCCCACAGTTGGCAGCATCTTTCAACGAAATAAGCAGCAGCATGTGTGCCAGACATGCAGCTCTACTATAGGACCAACCTGTAGCAGGATTGGGCTCCTAGTTGCAGCATTAGTCATGGTTGGGTGGTGTTTCACACTAGGGTAGATGTTAAAGAGTTGGGCACAAGAGGAAGCCCATTCACCATGTAGGTAATCAGCTAAGGGGTGACCCACAGACCAGCATTATCTCTTAGATGAGAATATTCTGATTTACCCTGGTTAGTGGGTATGTTTGTAGCTATAGATGGTATAGGCACAAGGTTATCCAATATTGTGTGTCTTGCACAACCATTAGGGCTTTTGATGTGTTATCTTTGACTTCAGCAGAATGGTCCGAACAATTATATTGTACAAAGTGTCTGGATCTGTGGGAAGGATTAGGATCCCTATATGTACTTTGCAGTAGGCTTGTAGGTTGCATCAATTGACTGTAAACACCATATTAAATTAGAGCTGGCCCACGTTTTCCTACGTCTTCTCCATGTGGGGGTCACTTGCACTTCCCCATACCATACTCAGGAGTGATAGGCCACTTTTGTTATACCAACATAAGTAGCAACACTTTAGTTCATGTTGGGTGTGGATGATGGCAACTAAATTTAGAATGGTGCTGTCTTTTTTGGGTCACATTGGAAATAGGAGCCTTTGCAAAGATATTTGCTGAGTGAACCTGGAGAGGAGGCTCATGAGACACAGAGTGAGGAGGCACTGACCATGCACAAATGGAAAGGGAAAGTAGAGGTGAACTGGTGGTTCAGAGGGTAAGGGGAATGTAAAGTGGATATCTAGGGTTGGAGCCGAAAGATGTGCCTAAGGTAATTTGAGGAATGGACAAGCAACCAGTTTATTTAGAGGGGGACATTTGGGAAGGGGCAGTGAAAGGGGGTATATGAATCATGGATGGAGACGCAAGGGGAAATTGTTATGGGCATCTAGTAGCATTAAATAGGAGCAAGGAGAAAGCAAATGCACTGTTTGGGGCACAGAGGAAAAGGATACAGAGGGAGGGGGTGTGGGGAGATGGTGGTATATAGGGGGAGGCATCATTGGCACAAGATGAGCATGTGGGGCACTCAGGACAAACAGAGACATGCTTCGGTAGAGCCATGCTGTGGTACAGTGCAAAAGAATGCCTAGGGGTTCTGGCCATTGAGGATGAGGGGGTACAGATGTGAGTAGTATCAGACACATATGACTGGGGTACCTGAATGAAATTAAAAAAGACAGAGGGTAATTGGTGGGGGGTTTGTGCAGAGTGCAAGACTGAATCTTTGTGAAACCTGTAGAGGGCAGTTTTGGTATAGGTCATGGAAAGGTAGCCTCCGAAGCACACAGAGATTATTAAATTGTGACACGTGGAAACACATTTATAAAGGGGCCGCTGATATGAAGCCTCTTGAAAAGACAGGGCTATTGTCAGGGTTCTAGAGAGTGTGCGGTGACACCCAAATATATATGGGACACCTGGAGACACCTAAAGATGACAATTAAGGCAGGGAAGCACAGTGTTAAGTGGACAATGAGAAAAACATAAAAAAGAAAAGGCAGTCTGGGATGGAGAAAAAGCACATTTGGATGTTTGCAGGTTGTTACTGTGGCTCAAGGCACAGTGCCTGAGGGGGCAAGTGGGGTCGGTATCATTTGATTGATAGGAATGATTGGCCTGAGATGTTAAGAGAGGTACCAGACCAACAACGATGACACCCTCAGCACCGCCGAACACCTGCACTTCCAGATCCACAGCGATCCCAACACCACCCTCAGAGGAACCCTCATCTACAGACCCCGGACCCTGACCACAGTTCAGCGACTCCATCGCCGACTTCGTCAGCACACACGCCCTCGCCTCCACGGACTACATCCTCCTCGGGACCTGAACTTGCACCTCAAGAAGAACAACAATACCAACTCCACCACCCTGATCGCCAACCTCGCCAACCTCGGACTCAGACAACTCGTCACAACACCCACCCACTCTGCCAGTCACACGCTTGACCCCATCTTCTCCGCAAGCCCCCACGTCTCCTTCAACCACACCACCGAACTCCACTGGACTGACCATCGCTGCATCTACGTCACCTTCCGTAAACCCACCACGCACCACCGCACCCAACAGATCCCTCGCTGCTGCTGGAGAAAAGTCACCAAGGACCAGCTAACCACCACCCTCGCTCGGAGACCACTCGCCGACCCCACCGACCCCAACACTGCCGCCCGCAACTTCAGACAGTGGATCGACGACTGTGCCAACACCCTCGCCCCATTCAAGAAACCCTCCAATAGCCACACCAACAGGAAAGCCAGCTGGTTCACTGAAGACTTCCAGGCCTCCAAGAAAACCTGCCAAAAGCTTAAGAAGAACTTGCACCGTGAACAAACACTGGACAGCCGCGCAGCCCACAAGAACACCCCCACGGACACCATCACCTCATCAGATCCACCAAATAGACCTCCATCAAAGGCCGCCTAGACAACAATGCACACAACAGCAAAGAGCTCTTCAACATCGTGAAGGAACTCTCCAACCCCAGCTCCAACACCAACAACATCCCACCTTCGCAAGACCTGTGCGACTCGCTTGCCAACTTCTTCCATTGCAAGATCGCAGACATCCTTCAACGCCACGACCGCCCCGACAACCACTGAGACCTCCACCCCGCGACCACGATCCGCATCGACCGCCTGCTCTCCTGGGCCAACATAAAAGGCGATAACACCATCAAAATCATGAACAGCATCCACTCCGGATCTCCGTCAGACCCATGCCCACACCACATCTTTAACAAAGCCAGCACCGCCATCATACCCCATCTCTGTAAAGCCATCAACATTTACTTCGAGACAGCAACCTTCCCGGAGAGCTGGAAGCACCCCGAGATCAATGCCTTACTCAAGAAACCCAAAGCGGACCCCAAGGACCTTAAGAACTTCAGGCCCATCTCCCTGCCCCCTTTCCCGGCGAAGGTCTTTGAGAAGACCGTCAACAAACAACTGACCTGCTACCTTGAGGAGAACAGCATCCTGGACCAGTCCCAGTCTGGGTTCTGCAGAAACTGCCCTCATCACCGCCACCGATGACATCAGGGCCCTGCTAGACAACGGAGAAACCGCGGCCCTCATCCTCCTGGATCTGTCAACCGCCTTCGACACGGTCTGCCACCGTAAACTACGCACATGCCTCCACGATGCCGGGATCCAAGAGAAGGCCCTCGACTGGACCACCTCCTTCCTCTCAGGCAGAACACAGAGCATCCACCACCCCCCCTTCCACTCCGAAGCCACCAAGATCATCTACGGCGTACCCCAGGGCTCATCCTCAGCCCAACGCTGTTCAACATCTACATGGCACCGCTCGCCCACATCGCCCAACTGCACGACCTCAACATAATCTCGTACGCCTATGACACCAAGTGGATCCTCTCCCTCACCACGGACCCCCAAACTGCCAAAACCAACCTTCACGAAGGAATGAAAGCCGCCGCGGAGTGGATGAAGAACAGCCAACTGAAGCTAAACTCGGACTCGAAAGAGGTCCTCATGCTCAGATCCAACCCCCTGGCCTGGGACGGCTCCTGGTGACCGACTGCACTGGGAACAGCTACAACACCCACCGACCACGCACGCAACCTGGGGGTCATCCTCGACTCCACCCTCTCCATGACTAAGCAGGTCAACGCCATCTCTTCCTCCTGCTTCAACACCCTTCGCATGCTCTGCAAGATCTACAAGTGAATCCCCACCGAAACAAGAAGAACGGTCACCCAGGCCCTCGTCAGCATCAGGTTGGACTACGGAAATACCCTCTACGCAGGAGCCTCGGACAAACTCCTGAAATGACTTCAACGCACTCAAAATAAATTCTCGGCTCACCTGATCCTCCACATCACTCACCGCAGCCACATCACACCCCACCTGAGAGACCTTCACTGGCTCCCCATCAACAAGAGGATAACCATCAAGCTCCTCACCCATGCACACAAGGCACTCCACAGCACTGGACCAGCACATCTCAATAGACGACTAAGCTTCTACATCCCCACCGCCCTTGCCACAGTCCCCCACATCCGAAGAAGCAACCTCCGGTGGCAGATCTTTCTCCCACCTTGCCGCCAAGATCTGGAACACCCTCCCCATCCACATACGGCAGAACAAAGACTTGCTGACCTTCAGAAGACTCCTCAAGACCTGGCTTTTTGAGCAGTAGCAGCTTCCCCCCCCCCACCCCAGCGCCTTGAGACCCTCATGGGTAAGTAGTGCGCTTTACAAATGCTATGATTGATTGATTGATTGACCAGAGCGATGCATATGGGACAAATAAGGATTCGTTTTTTGTTGGTACCCAAAGTGGGTTATTGAGGATGGAGACATTGTGCTTGATGATACTTGGAGAAAGCCATCTTGACATAGCACGTGTGGCTATATGGCAAGTAGGACAGATACAGAATGTACTTGGGAGGCTAACAATGGACTTGGGTAGAAGGGAATGAAACTGTGGAGGCCTCAGAAGGAAATGAAGGGATAGTATGTAAAATACATCTGATGGTGTATGGCACCTCAGGACACATAAAGTATGTAATTCGAGCTTTCAATACCAGTACCTAGGTACTTTTTTAGAGTATTTGTATAGTGGTGGATCATGATAATTCAAATTATTTATGTGTGTTTTATGGATCTATGATTCCAAAATGAACATATAGTACTAAGAGGGCTATTATCGACCCTGAGGACAGTAGGCATGGAGGATCTGTACAAAAATCCAAGTAATTGCCTCCAAATATCAAAGACATTTTTAAAAGAAATGAGTCTTCCACCCCTTTTATTACCTAGAAGAAATTTCAAGGCTGCAGCATAGATTTATTCTAGTAAGATTCCGCATGAATCTGTTTCCATTGTTGGTGGGGTACCCAGCAGGAAAATATAAGCTCTGCGGCTTGTCTGCCTGCCCATGTGACCGAATCTCTGAACAATCAGACCGCCATATAATTTTATTTTGTAAACTGTATAAAGAGGATCTCCGGAGAGTGGTGGACATAGAGGGTAGATTTGCATTACTAGAGTGGCTCTTAGATGTAAAATCCATCCTATTGGGCAGCATATATGCCCCAAATGTTGAGCAGGACAGGTTCTGGCATTCCCTCACTGGGGTTTTAGCCCAATTTGCGTCTATTCCATGGCTCCTAGGGGGCGACTATAACTGCGCGCTCAATATCGCATTGAACAGGTCGCACCGCCACCGTCACATTCACCTGCCCTGAGACAGACGGAGCGCTTTCAATGTTGGGTCTCGCACTGGGTGCTAACAGACGCATGGAGAGCACACCACACTCTATCACGACTCTACTTGTTACACTCCATCCCACACAACCTGCGGATCCGGTTGGACAGATGTTTATGTTCCCCATCACTGATCCTCAAAGTTCAGCACAGGGATTACTAAGGCAGCGTAATTTCCGAGTACGACCCACATATCTTACGCATTCATTGGAGGCCCCCTCATCCCCCGGTGCCCACCTGGCACCTTCCCCATGACTGTCTGACAGACCAAGTGTACATGCAGACCATGCAGAAAACATACAGGTCTACTTTATCAATAAAACAGGGACCAACTCCTCCTGATAGGTGGAATGGGATGCATGTAAGATAGTGGCTCAGGGAGCATGCATCAAACAAATAGTGGGGGTGAAACGCACACTAGAACAAACACTCGCCACCACTGAACAAAAGTTAGCAACCCTCACAAAACGAGAGGATGCTAATGCTGCAACGACGGAACAGGTGGCGTAGGCCAAAATGCAATACTCTGCGGCCATGGCAGACTTACATAAATACAACTTTAGGGCCTACGCCACTCGAATGCACAAGGAGAGAGACAAAACGGGCACACTCCTAGCATGGTTAGCAAAACAAGACACAGACACAAAACCCATCACCAAGATAATAGACCCCGCCGTTAACTGAGTGCAATGCCAAATGGACATCTTAATCACATTCCAGCAATACTATAACACGATCTACCGCACCCCGACGCAGCTCTGACAGGAGGCGATAAGCCACTTTCTGGATCCCCTGCCCATCTGACACATTAAGGAAGCAGAAAAAACCACACTAGATGCCAAGATAACGCCGACTGACGTCACCCGGGCGATCCATGCGCTAGCGCGGCACAAGTTACCAGGCCTAGATGGTTTGCCACTCAAATATTACAGCACTTTCTCCTCCCTGTTAATCCCTCGTCTCGTAGAGATGTTTGGGACCGCACTCAAGAGGCGAGAATTGCCTGGCTCCCTCCTCGAGTCGGTCATTGTAATGTTCCTTAAACCACACCGTAACCCGCAGCAATTATCTTCCTACCACCCTATCATGCTCTTTTCTGCTGACTGTAAAATACTGGGGGAAATTCTGGCAGATAGATATGAACAAATTCTGCGACCCCTAGTTCACCCGGATCAGTGTGAGTTTGTTCCCAGCAGGAATACGTCCCAAAACATATGTCGCCTGTTTCACATTCAGGATCAAGTGGGGGATACGCACCCTAATGCGGCCTGCTTGATCTTGGACCTCGAAAAGGCCTTCGATACCCTCATGTGGCCATACCTTTTTGCCGTTCTGCAACACGCAGGAATTGGTCCAACTCTCCTAGCATACACACAGCTTCTCCACACCAAGCTTACATCTCGTATTCGATTGAGCCGATATGTATCGTCCCCCTTTAAGGTGGAGAGAGACACAAGGCAAGGGCGCCCATTATCACCCCTGATCTTCGCCCTGGTGGTCAAACCTCTAGCAATACGATTGCGCCATGAGGGACCAGAATGAGGCATTCCCATAGCGGACACCATTCATAGTGTCTCCATGTACGCGGACGACCTTCTCCTATATATCCGTGATGTTACCGCGGATCTCACACCCATCTGGACAATCCTGACGGAGTTTGCTGAGGCGTCCGGACTTAAAGTAAACTGGGACAAATCTACAATCTATCTACTGCATTCCAACCTCGCGCCACGCGAGGTACATATTGGTGGGAAGAACTTATCATGGAGCACAACCGCCCCTGTTATCTTAGTGTCCGCCTGTACCACTCCCCCACGGCATGTATGAGGGGAACAATTGCAAAGGCCACACGGGTGAAACGTACACATCTCGAGTCCCGGTCCCTACCCCGGAATGCTGCTCCCAGGTACCAAGCCACCGCGGACTTTTACGCTGCAGGTGTCAGTAGCCCGTCGATGCATGCAAAGAATCCACCGTATGTTGACAGAGACCCCGCACTACTCCCCTCGGTTGCCGCTGGTCGGCTGTCCCAAACGGGAGAATACTTTACAACTACTATGCTTTGTATGTGGACGGACAGAGTGATTATAGAGGCTGAATCGCTCTAAACAGATGGGCAACTTCGGCCCTACGCCAAGCTCATGAGGGCTACGATCTTCCCCGGGACACTTTTTGACCCACCGACAGCTCCTAGAACACTACTGACCGCACTTTGACTTATCTGCGGACGAGCCTACAACACACCCGGTTGTCCACACCATCCTGTATATGGGTACAGGCCGGCCCTTAGTCACATGGCTGTATAAGTCCATACGAGAACTCACTAACAAACCACTGCTTGCTGTCCAAGCCTAATGGGAGGACAAACTTGAGCATCAATTGCACGATAGGGAGTGGGAAAGAGCATTAGAGTTCCACAAGAAGGTGTCTAGGAATGCGCGTTTAAAACAGTATTATGTCCTACATAGAGCGTATCAAACACCAGCCCACCTACATCGATTCTACCTGGACACCCAATCCACTGTCCAAGATGCCATTCACCTGATGCGCACTTCCAGCGCATGTTCTGGAGCTACCCCACCTTACAACCGTACTGAGCAGTAGTCCTCAAGACACTCATAGAATTCAAAGGTCGCACAGATATTCACACGTGGGAGGCGGTCACTCTCAGAATCTTCCAATGACCAAAAACACACAAAATCTCTGTCCGCTTTGCGTCCCTCGCAACAGTCCTAGCAAAAAGAAGTATGGCCATGCACTGGCGAGCCACGCTGGCCCCCCCGATAGAGGCGTGGGTGGGTGTGGTGCAGAAATGGGCGGCGGCGGCAGAAGAAGAAGAAACACTGCCGGAGGAGGAAGTAAGGGGACAACAAAAACACCCCATATCTATGGAATGGGCCCTCTTATCCCACCAGTACAAACAATTGCACACTCGCATCAACCCTAGCGCCTTTCAAAGCAACCCTCCAAACTCAGATGTACAAGCTCCACACAGGGGTACGCGAGACACCGCTCTCACCATCCCAACCAACGCGTAATCCATAACTCCACAACGTACAGCACCGGAGACTACTATTAGGAACACTGTCCAATGATAGCCTGCAAACAATACAGTTACGCACCTACTAGCTGTAGCTGACGTGACCCAGATGCCCTATATGAAGCAAGCACCCTGACCCCCCCTCAAGATACCCCCGGTTTCTTCTCCCCAGTTACCCCCTGGCATCACTTTACAGAAAGGACAAGTGGACTGCAACGACATGTACCCCCTTCAAGTACAGAATGTCTGTCCTAAGGACAGACAACAATACTACTGTCGTCCAAATAAACACAATGAGATGTGATGTAATTTTATTGAAAAACTGTTATTAAAACCATTAAAAAAAAGGGGTACCTCTATAAATATATTTTTAATGAGGACTCAGCAATTGGAGCTTTTAACCAGATGAACACTGCTTTGTGGGCTACTGGAGGAGAGAGAGAAAGGGAAAGCCTAGAGGCACAGAGATGTGCAGGTAATGACAAGGTGAAATGGTGCATACTGTCAGGGAGTGCCAGGACCCTTTTTCAAGGAGGAAGTAGGTGCTGTACATTGCCTGGCCATACCTTAAGATAGCTATTGAGGCACAGATCATGGAACCACAATGACAGCACAGCTGGGGCTAGACGACTAAGGGAAAGCTCTTTGGGAAGTCATTGAGTTAGGGATTGAAGAAAGCCTGTGCAATCAGAGACGTGCTATCTTGGAACTAAGGGCTCAGCTTGGAGAGGGGCAGAGCATGTATGGCACACAGCTAAGAGAAACGTTGAGAAAATTGGTAGTGTGGGATATTGAGGGCTCAAGTAGGTAAACCATCTCTGGTGCATTTTGAGGGGAAATGGGTAGGGACTGATTGCCCGCTGATAGTTGGATGAGCTATGGAGAAACAGTATGTTGTGAATGGAGGGCACTTAGGATGTCTTTGGATGGATAGGCAGTGACAGTCTGAGTACACTGTGGGCTGCCTGGGACCCTTAGTCAATTTGGACTGGGAAAGGAAACTTGAAGGGAGGAAGAATGAAGAGCAAACATCTGGGACACACATGGTAGGCTGTTGGCACCTACCAAATAAACTGGTATAAAGGCACACATTAGTGGCACATAGGTGCACAAATAGAGTGTTTTAAAAGGGACAATTGGTCACCTGGGCACAGAACATAGGCAATTTATGCTTGGGTAGAGGAAGCAATGAATTGGATTACCTGGAGTGACAAGCTGGGAGTAAGGGCATGGAAATGTCACATCTGTGAGGCAGCAGCAAGGGAGGATGATGGCCACATAGAGTTGGCAGTTGAATGCAGGGGGTGTTTGGTAGTGGCTTTTGAAACATGGGAAATGGGCAGCCACAGGTAGTACAAAATGTCTCCTGGGTGTACAATAACGCCTAGGGGTATTGTAAAGGGTTCTCTTGGACATAAACATAACAGTAGACTAGTGTAACTGGGTTCACAGATGGAGGGGAGTTGGAGAAATCATAGGGAGGGCACATAACAGCAGAAGCACAGCTCTTGTGCCATTTCGACAGGGGCATTAGGCCTGAGGTGCGCCCATAGAGCATGTTTTAGGCGTAATTGGGAAACACAAAAGAATGTTTGATGTTTAGAAAAAGAGCCGTGATATGGGGCCCATAGAGAACGGATTGACAATGAGAACTCAGTAACTAATATTTTGTTAACTGGGGACACTGAGAAATGGAATGGAATGGAAGCATCAGGAGTGCCCAACGCTGGGTGTGCTGAGCATATTTTTGTAGAGGAATCAGCGTCTGGGTACATACGGGGTTGAGATACATTGCCGGGGCTGAGGACTAGCCTGGGAGTACTGAGAATTAACATTTGAGGGCACCTTTGCCTGGTAGAGGAAGAATCGGATTGTGGTTAACTATGGAAACAAAAGCTAATTGCCACTAACAGGTGCAAAAGGGGGAAAGAAAGTATGAATATTGGCAAGATGGGATAGACTGAAGTCACATGGAAGTGCAAGTGTTGGCGGGGTGCAATACTTGTAGCACTTGCAGAGGGCAGTTGGAACTGGGGCCTCAGGGGATGCTAGGAGGCACGGTGGGACTGAAGGGTGCAGTAAAAGTGTAATTAGGCTTTGGGCACAGACCTTTATTGGCAGTCTGTGGGCCTAAAGAGGTGAACAATTGAGGGCAACCAGGGCTCACAAAGGCGAACAGTTAAAGTTGTGGATTGGCAATGGAGACACTATTTGAAGCACTTGGGTGGAGTACGATGGGACAAAGGGAGCATCACCTTAGGAGTAACTATGGGGCACAGGGGCAGCTTGGAGGTACATCAATTTGCAACTCATGCAACTTCTGGCGAGGTGTAGGGCACCTTGGGGATAGAGAAGAGGGAATTTGTGAAATAATGGGAGGTTGTGCCTATGGAAAGATGATTGAAAACTTACAGAGGAGTTGGTTGCAATTGTGGCTGTGAAAGGGAGACCGTTTCATTGGGATAACGGGGAGAACACAAAAAGGAGTATCAGTCTAGGGGCACTGAGAGATGCAACAGTGTGAATTTGAGAGTACAATTGGCAATTGAATCTATGTCCTTAAATAGATATGGTAATATCAAAAATGATAGTAAGCCTGGTGATGCTTCAATGGGTCTCTTACAAAGGATAAAGTGATGTGTTTTATCTAGGACCCCGTTCAATATTGTGACCTCATGCCCCTATACGGCTATAATCAATACATATCCCTATAAACGGCATAATAATCAGAGCCATATTTCAGTAACTCGCCTCTGCAGTCCATGACAATCCATGACACAGCAGAAGCCACTTCCTTAGATTCCTAGATAGCACACCGAGTTCTTTCGACATACCAAACCCCCAGCAACCTGGGAAAGCCCCGCTTGCTTTGTTTTGATTAGTAATAGAACTCCTGCGAGCACTGTAAGAACGACCAGTTCTTAGTGACATCTTTATTGACGTCTTATGTCCAAAAACTTACGTCAAACTCGGCACCTTTTAGGTATAAATATACCAACGTTGCCTTAAGCAAACACACGGTGGTGAATACTGGAGCAGACCAGCTGTTCCCTTGCAGAGAGCCCAGCAGATGCGAGAAGCCCACGGACGCTGCCCCTCCTCCTTGACGCGCTGAGAAAGACGCTGTCTTTTCTCCTGCCGAGAAAATCCAGCTCCGGAGTTTCCAGCCTTCCCTTTCCGGGTGACTGGGATATCGGGTCCTAAGAAGGAGATACCAGACCTCCTGCATTCTATTCCAGAGGTACGGTGCTGACTAAACCCTTAGAGAGAATTCCTGAAATAAACTCTTGGCAAAACCAACTTAACTTAACCTGCTACTTACCTACTCCCTCCCATGTATTAGGCTTAGGTCCGGTACACCGGGGTAGGCGTAGTTAGAAGCACCAGTTGAGGTCGTTAGCCAATGTATATATGAATGTATATATTTTATTCATTTTAACTATTTTATGGCTAAGAAACCATATCAATGCTTTTACAGTATTATTTCGTAATACTCCTTTTATTGTACGCACTTTTCATAATAACAAGTCTTGCAATTGTGGCAATTCATTTCTCTTGCATGAGAAGGAAGACTGCTCAATAAATAATATCTTTTATTGAAAACGCCAGTCTCTCTATTCTCTGCACTCTGCTGAAAGTAAATCTGCACAACTGAGTGAAATAGCTGTCTATTGTTTCACACGACTCTAGAGATTGACTCTTATTCTGAGGAGCAAAGTTCAGTCGCGTAGCTAGGGGGGGGCGGGGGGGGCGGTCCGCCCCAGGCGGCACTCTTTTTGAGGCGGCCTCCTTTATAATTTATTTGGAAACGAACAGTGTCCCCAAATAAATTATAAAGGCGGCCGCGCCTATGCCAGGTGCTAGCAAGCTCCGGCGCCAGCCAACCACCCGGGGCCGGGCGGCAGAAGACTTCCCTTGCGACTCGAGCAGCAGCAGCTCAACAGTTAAATATCTGCTCTAGTCGTCCTACAATGTAACATTATCTGCGCTGCTTCCTGTGTTCGAAAGTCCCGCCGGCGCACATTTCGCCACGCTCACTGCAGCCCAAAACACGAGACCACGCAGGTATTATATTTTTTACGAAATGTGAGTGGAAAGCAATGATTAGGTCAACAACCCTCCGCCGCCCCCGGGGTTCCACAGCTGAGCTGATGCTAACAATCAGCATATACCTCCTGGCCGGGGCCCGGGGGCACAGGGTGCTTCAACAGTGTAAATAGCGTGAGACTCACACTTAACAGAAGACAGGAGCCGCCGTCTTGCCCGATTTTTGCAAAAGCGGCCGGCACTAGCAGCAGCAAACTTGACCCACTAACCCCAAGCACAGGAACGGCGCCGTTACTTCTAGATCCCAGAACACACTCGGCTGTTGAATTTGCATGCAGCTCGAGTGGTTGTGTTCACGAGGAGGCCGGGCCCGTACTAGTTTGCAGCAGCTGAAGCTCACCTCTCAAAGTAAGTAGAGTGAGATTTCCTCACTCTTCTAAAATGTCAAATGTGGCTTCATTTTTTGTATTATTTATCATGTGGGTTATCTTCGCCTGCCTGCCCTGCGTTTACAGCTTTAGACTTAGTGCGAGTACTTCATTTTCAGCTGCAACATCTACTGTACCATGCTGGTGGCTGTTGGGCTGGTGGCTGTGGGGCTGGTTGCTGCGCGCCGACCGGGACGATCGCAGCTCTCGGGGTGACTGATTTAGTGTCGAGTCATAATTTTAAATAAAGATTGTCATAGCGTGCACCTTGGTTGTGACCTATGTATGTTTTGCTCCTCAGCCTGAGGCTTCAATGCTCGGCTGTCGAGTCCGATAGTCAGCAGACTGTTGACTATTTAATTTTAATTACTTCAACAGGTGACGAAGAAGATCCATGTTGTTGGGGCCTCACATCCTATTTTGGCCGGGTCCCACGTGGGGCAGAGTGGCCTGCAGTGCACATTTCCTCGGCATCGGATTGATTGCCAGGGAGTACCCAGAGGGGGCCACTAGGCAAAGGCTGGCTTAAGCAGGGTCTGTTACCTCATTGTCTGCCGGCCCGGTGCTGGGGCACACCTGTCCGGTCACACTGTGACCAGGTGCCCGAGTTGTCATTAAAAGACAGCATTGCGCTACTGCACTCTGCTCTGCACCACAGACCATGTCGATTTAAGGCTCAAGCGTGAGCGAGTTATAAAAAAAAATGTCTTTGTAAAGTGTATATAGGGGGCTTTACTTAGACAGTTATTACCTTCGCAGCTCCAGAACACTGCAAAGTGTTTTTGGTTTTACTGTTTAAAAAATGTGCTTATGAGGGGAAAAATATCGACTTTCAGGGCTTCTCGGAATTTTTGTAACAGCCAGGACAATAAAATACTAACAGAGCCTGATGGTAACCCTGAAAGTAAGTGACTGGTAGAGTAGGAACTACATGAGATCTGCGGCAGAATAGAGAGAAATAGTGAAGGCAGTAATCCTTGTTATTGGCAGGAGGGTAAATGTTCAAACTGAGCAGTATCTGCTGCTGCTTCTTTTGGGCCAGTCCACGCCTGGTTGTATCTTTTTGTTATTATGGTGGGGAGAAGGGTTTACATTACTTATCAGGTGACATTTGTGTCAAAGGGCGGCTGGCTTTCTGTGTCACATGACACCAAGTACTATAATGTGACCTATCCGTAGCTGCTTCCTGTTGTGTGCTTCATGCAAATTGTAACACAGTGAATCCTGATTTTTTTAATCCTAAATACTTTGGAATCTGAAATTAACAGTTTTCTCCTTTCCTATAATAATGCATGGGCATGCAAACCCCAGAATACAAAAAACACCTTGGTATACAAAGCAGACATTTGGTGATCAATAGGAAACTTTAATTTCAGGTGCTCTGCAGCAGTTTCAAGATCTTTTTAGAGTTTCTCACAGCTCAAAAGAGTATAATTTGTAATATTTATACGTTCCCATGGACTTCATTGCTTGGTTTTGCTTGCGAGAAATTGTCCCTCATAAATTATTGAAATGCCACTCATAATTGCACTGAAATTTAAAAAAATGTCACGCATAGCAATCTGAAACCTTGGCAGCTACGACGGCCCTGTAGTGACATTCTGGCCTGGTGCATGCAGCTTTTGGCGTTGTTTTGCTGGCTCTCTGGACTGAGAGTCTGGCTGCTGCACTGCAAACTCAGTACAGCAGAAGTTATTAGGGTATCAAAGCTCAAACCAAAGCACCCCTGCCTGCCATAGAGACCCTGCCTGGATCGAGTGAGGTAAAAGGAGTGCAGCAGCAGGTTCAGAGGGGTGGGTGGCTGAGTCTGTGGCCCACCCATAGCTGCCAAGGTTTCAGATTGCTATATGTGGCACTTTCAGAATTTCATTGTAATTATGAGTGACATTTCAACGTCTAGGAGTCACACTTTCTCATGGGGCAAACATTAAAATCACTCAATAAAGATGAAGGAAAGTGATATGAATACCAGAAATTACACCCACCTTTCAAGTGCTCGCCGTCCTTTTTCCCCAGCACCCCCCCCCCCCCCCCCCCAAGGGGCGGCAATCTGAGGGGTAGCCCCGGGCGCCACAAGCTCTAGCTACGCCCCTGGCAAAGTTGTCATGTTTATGCGGTTGTCCGAAGCTGAATCCCTTCTTGTCTGAGCCAGGGAAGCTGATAACTTCCTATTCAGTCAAGAAAGTTTCCAGTGACCTCTGAGCTAGCTGGCGCAAACCTAAATTAAGTCTAACATAGTCAGTAGAGACCTAGAAGACCGCAGTCCTATGTCTACACTGCTGTTTATGTTATTCCAATGGGCAGGGCCTATAGGGAAAATAGGAACTACACTACAAAAGATTTTCTGACCAATTCCAACGATGCTAAAGCTAAAAAGAACAGCCATTCTAGATGTGTTTGAGGGTGTGTGAATGGTAGACGTTAAGGTGAAAGTCTATCAGTTTTTGTGGAGTACGTTTTGGCAGACTCTCCACCACCATTGCTGAAACAACAGTACTACCCCAGGAACACAGGGTCATCCCAATCCTTAGTCCACATATATAAAGGCAAGGTTAGCTACATTCTACCTAAAACTCCTATGCATTGTCTGGGACTAGAAAATTGATGTTTAATGATATAAGTTCCATACAATGCCAAAAGACTACCACCAACCCCCTATCCTTCATAACCTTAACATTGGTCACAGGACTCAATAAAAGGTTTTATGCTGTTTTGCAGCATAAGCACAAGAAACCTGTTTGGACCCATAAATCCATCCCAGAAAATAATTGCATCTTTAACATTTTATGCATAGTCCCATTCTAATTACCACACCATTCTTGTAAATAGGAATTTATTTCTCTTCTAAGTAGTTGCTAGGACTGAACATTGAGTTCAACCATGCTACCTCTGGAATATCAAGCGTGCTTAGAGAGAAACCCAGTCGTCTAATTAGAGTGTCTATGTGTCTGGGAGCCAGTGACATACTGGCAGAAGGCAGAACTCTCAAACAGCTCGAATTGAATGAACCACATGAGGCATTTTCCTTAGGGGATACTACTAGGTGAGAAATTGTTCACAGAGGACTTCATACTTGTAAACCTGGCTGGTCTTGCGTGCACTCCACCAAAGAAACTTTGTTAGGAAATGTGTACTTAACAGTTGTGAAGATCTAATATAAACTAGCCATAACTAACAGATCTGTGCTTTTTACGTGCAGCACAGCCCAATGCTACAAACGTGGGTCAAGGTCAGCAGTAGAACCCTCCCAGAGGACGTATCCAAACCCTTCCAGCAGCAAAGAAGAGTGTGATTCTGTTGAAGCTCTAGCTCAAACAAGCTGGGATTTACAGATGGCCTTTACCACTGGAAAGAAAGCAATTCCCAAAAGCTACTTTAAGCGAAAGGTAGCATATATTTTAACCATTAATGCTGCTACAGGGTAGGATAAGAGTCCACAATACTTAACAGTGCCCTAGAGAACAGAGGAGCCTAGGAGGCACTGAGAGCAGAGCCATACATGCATATACCATAGCTCCTCTATTACTGTCTACCGACATCTGTGGCTAATCGGAGACTCTTAAAGCTCCTTGCTGTATCTTTAGTTTGGTGACTTCTGAGTCTGCCCTGCTGAAGCTTCAATGTTGCCCCTTCGTTGCCAATTGCAACTGAACATGTGCTTGTGGTGAAACTTGTACTCATCATAGTTACAGAATAGAAGACATTCATTGCTAGAGTAGTATAGATTTCATTCTATAACAATGGACTTTAGGGGAAATTATGATCAAGTTGTCACCACATCTGCACAGCACAAAGGAACAATAGGACCCCTGTCTCTATGCAGACTAAAATACATATTACTCCAACAAGACTGTTCGTTAATAGGTTTGCTCTGTATGGTATTAGTGAATGTTAAAACAACCAACTGCTGTGATGAGGACTGATCAACATGTGACTGATGCTTACAATGACCAATGTCTCAGCAGGCTTGACAACTTGCCCCTTATGTACATCTTGATGGTATAAACTCTGAGAGACAGCTAAAGCCACCTCTGCCCAGACCTAAGAAACACCCATTTTGATAAGATTACAATTGTTCTCAAGTTGCATCCTCTATTTCAAGTGTTCCAGCCACAACCAGGCTGTTTCTATGTAAAGGTTGTGGTATTGTAGTACAAACAGCTGATGACAGCCTGTAGAGCTGTCTTTATTAGGACTTAAAGGAATGTCAGCAGATTTTTTATACATGGGACTAAATATGCCAGTGGTTTGCAATTTTACATTTTGTGGCACATTTTCCATTGCAGGCTACCAGTTGCAATTTTCCCACAGTTTTTAGATTTCTACTAAGGCTGCTCATTAACAAAGCCAACATAGTAATAACTGTGACAATTACTTTATGGTGATATAGATAGTTGAATAAAGATCTGTGGATTTATATTTCCAGGACTTACTACTTGCATATGTGTATTAGAGTAAATTATTTAATGTGAACAAACTAGCTTTGCTGAAATCCCACCAAAATGCTGTGAAACTCTGCTATACCAAAAGACCACTATGCATCAAACAATATACCTATTGAACTGGAAATACTTATCAGGCTAAATAGGATCCCACTGTCATCATCAAGAGGGATGTAAGCAGCACCATCTCACTTATTAAAATGTGTTGTCGTCTTCCCTGTGTAGGACAAACCAATGTAGGCTATGGTCACTTCAGATACCCCATTGCCGCCAACTGCTGCTATGGACACATTTTGCTTGGAGCAAGCAGCAACAAGCATTGGCCAAGTCAAAAGGTTTCGCCTATGAAAAATCTATTGTCTTTGTCATTGGCTTGTGTTGCAGATGACTATAATAAAGATGTGAAATAAAGGAAAGAGTTGTAAACTTGGAGATCCGGGTTAGAATCTCGGTGTCGACTCAACATCCTGATCCTGGCCAGTACATTAAATCTCCCCAGTGTCATAAAAATGGTGCTCAGTGCTCTCCCCTAGACCTTTTGGCCCCTAGTGCCTGCAAGGTAACTGCACTTGTGACTGTTCATTACTAGTAAAATATAGCGATAATTGGGATGCTCTCATCTAGAGAGTGTAAATCAGGGTCTGATCCGGTGCTGAGCAGAGTTATATTGGCATTTATGATATAAAATGTGACTTTTGGCGTCAAAGGAGTGGTAGCAGTGGGTGACTGCCCTGAACAAGCATAGGAGGCTGGCAGCAGAACATGAAAGAAAAATTACACATTCTTCATAAGTGTAAACACGCGCTTCAGTGTCACACTTATATTCTGACAAAATCAATAAACATTTTCTTATACAAGCGGCTTCCTTCCTTCACAGCCACACCGCAAAGCTTGCCACTTGCATCGGCCATGGTGGGACCTGGTCCCCTAGTCTAGTGGTTGCCTGAGGGACAGGGCCAGATTCTATGTGCTAAAAGTGCACCACCAGACCCGCAGCATGGTGTTCTTTTACCTGCAGCTTCCCTGCTTCACAGCCACACTGCAAAGCTTGCCACTTGCATCAGCTGGTGTAGGACTTGGTCCCCAGACCACTGCACGCCTGAGAGGTGGGGCAAGCCTCAATACACTAAAAGTGCCCCAACAAACCCACAACACGGGATGCATACAGGACACGTGGCTGGGCGAAGACTAGGCCAATACCAGGCCCAACTGCGCCCTTCAACGGCCGGAGGAGGTTGGGATGGGCCTCATCTCTTTCGTTTGCTTCTTGGCCATAGCACAGAGAGAGCTACTGTTGGGGTGAGTGGTACAAACACTTAGTTTGATTTATTTAGACATTTGGTTGGTCTAAAGGGCCATTGTTGTTTCTGAAAGACCAATTGATGGACAGAATGCAGAACAATGTCATACATTCACCCCAGTACAGAAATATGGGTCTTAATCCATCATTTTTTGCTCCCCATGCCATTCCAGTTTGAACCCAGCCATATGCAAATCAGTCTTGACCCTGCGCCCAATGGGAACAGTCCAGCCCGAACTGCCAGGCCAGGTCCTCCCTGGACTGGAAACAAGCATCCTAGGACCGGTTTCCAGGTTTCGCCCCTCATCAGTCATGATAGCTTGAATCCAGTGGCATGGAGAGCATGGGACCCACATATCCGACCGACTCTGGGTGACAAATGCTAAAAGAACAAATGATGGACAGAATTCTGAACAATGGCATACATTCACCCCAGTACAGAGACCTGGGCTTAAATCCAACATTTTTTTGCTCCCCATGCCATTCCAGTTTGAACCCAGCCATATGCAAATCAGTCTTGACCCTGCGCCCAATGGGAGCAGTCAGCCCGAACTGCCAGGCCAGATCCTCCCTGGACTGGAAACAAGCATCCTATGACCGATTTCAGGGTTTCACCCCTCATCAGCCAGGATAGCTTGACTCCAGTGGCATGGAGAGCACGAGACCCAGGTCTGGGCATACCGTCACACACAGGGTGACGAATGCAAAAAGAACAATTGATGGACAGAATGAAGAACAATGTCATACATTCACCCCAGTACAGAGATCTGGGCCTAAATCCATCGTTTTTTTGCTCCCATGCCATTCTAGTTTGAACTCAGCTATATGCAAATCAGTCTTGACCCTGCGCCCAATGGTAACAGTCCAGCCCGATTTGCCAGGCCAGGTCCTCCCTGAACTGGAAACAAGCATCCTTGGACCGGTTTCGGTATTTCACCCCTCATCAGCCAGGATAACTTGACTCCAGTGGCATGGCAAACACAGTACCCACGTCTGGGCATACTCGTCCCACTCGGGTGACAAAAGCAAAAAGAACTTGGAAGTTCGGGCTGGACTACTCCCACAAGGAACAGTGTCAAGACTTGTTTGTATATGGCTGGGTTCAAACTGGGGTGATGTGGTGAGCAAAAGAATTATGGATTTAACCCAGATCCTTGTGACTGGGGGTAAATGTTTGCATTGTCCAGCATTCCATCCATTATTTGTTTCTTTTGTATAAGTTGCCCTAAATGAGAAGAGTATGCCCAGAAGTGGGTCCCATGCTCACTACACCACTGTATTCAAGCTAGCCTGGCTGATGAAGGGTGATGCCCTGAAACCGGTCCTAGGATGCTTGTTTACGGTCCAGAGAGGACCTGGCTTGGCAGTTCCGGCTGGACTGAACCCACAAGGAACAGGGTCAAGACTGATATGCATATGGCTGGGTCCAAACTGGGGTGGTGTGGTGAGCAAAAGAATGATGGATTTAACCCATATCCTTGTGACTGGGGGTAAATGGTTGCATTGTCCAGCATTCTGTCCATCAATTGTTTCTTTTGCATATGTTTCTCGGGTTGAGGCAGCCCTTTTACTCTAGACTTGGGCCTCCTCCTATCAAAGTCAGTGCTGTGGGAATTTGTTCTATTGGCCCAAGCAATGGTGTAGCAGGAATGCCCAGGAAGGGCCCTGTCTCTTACATTTCCCAGTAAAAAGTCACTCATGTGGAGGGCACGCCGGCAGAGATTGGGTCCCCACTCCCATTGGCTGCTCTCAGTCAGGTGGGACGCGAGATACGTGACCTGACGTATTTAATTAGGATGTCCCTATTCGCGCACAGCGAATTTGCGCCGAAGTTTCGCCAAAGTTAGGCCCGTCTGCGCCCGTCCGCACTGAGGACGGGCTGCAGGACGGGCTGTGCAGAGAGGAGACATCGTTGGGCAGCCAGGTAACTCGGTCTTATGCCTTTACGGATATAGTTGCACTTAAGTCTCCTTCCCTACCCTGTCACCATACCTTTCCCCCAGAAGCTTTTCTTTACCCTTCGTTATGCCGCTGCTTCACTCATAACATCGAGTCCCCTCCCCCTTATCCCCTTAAAGGGCAGTCACCGGCTAATACCCCTGCCATGCACACCTTCTATACGGAAAGGGGCTTTCTCATCAATGCCAGGTCATTGAATAAAAATAACACCGCATTTCATGACTTTGTCACTGCCAGGAACCCTTCATGGGTCTTTATTACTGAAACTTGGGCGTCTGATTTGTCTGGTCCCGATCTCCTATACGCTATCCCTGAGGGCTATGCGCTACATAGACTGGACAGATCAGGACGCAGGGGTGGAGGGCTGGCAATTCTTTATAAGCTTTCATCTGTTTGTCGCATTAAAACTCTTTCTGCGCCATCAGATCTCTTTCAGGCTATTCACTTTTCGATTTCCTCCTCTCCTTCAGTGTCCTTCACCGGTCTCCTCATTTACAAACCCCCCGGCCCCAGATCCTGTTTTATCCTCAATCTATTTAATATCTTAGAGCCCTATTTTGGCAAACCCCACTTCACAGTTCTGGGGGATCTAAATTTTCATCTAGACGATCTCTGTTCTAAGGACACTCTTTCCTTGGTGGACCCCCTGGCCACATGTGGCCTTTATCAGCTGGTTAATAGTCCTACCCACCTGGCTGGCCATATTCTTGACGGGGTGTTCTCCAACGACCCCAGACTTTCTGTGGGCCCCCCTATTCCCCTGGTCTGGTCAGACCATCTGGCGGTTCCTTTGGAACTTAAATCCCTTCCCTCCTTTTCACCACAACATGGTTCTATTAACAAAACACTTAAGCGGAACTATAGGGTTATCACTAATGAATCCCTTGCCCCCTTATAGCGCAGATCTCTATCTCTTCCATGAAGGATGCCAGTGATGCTGTACTGGAGCTTGACAACTCTATCTCCAGAGCAGTAGATCTTTTAGCCCCTGCCTCTCTGCGCTATTCAGTTAGGCGGAAACCGTCTGCCCCCTGGTTTACGGAGCCTCTTAGACTCCTGAGGCAGGGATGTAGGAGGCAGGAGAGACAATGGCGGAAAACTTGGAACCCCAAAGATAGAGAAACACATAAGCTTCTGCTTGGAGAATACAAGATTAGGGTTATTAAAGAAAAGCAGGACTACTTCTCCAGGCTTACGTCATCCCTCACCTCCTCCAGGGAATTATTCAAGATCGTTGATTCTTTGTGTTCTCTACAAATTCCCGACCCCATCCTAGGTTCCCAAGAGCTGTGCGACAAGATCGCACAGTTCTTTCATACTAAAATCGCTGACATCTCTCTCACTCTGGAAGCACAGAGAGATCTAATGCGCTCCAATCCTTTCCCGACTCAACCTGTCTCAGAGTGCTGGGCTAAAGATCCCTCCAAGAACCTGACCAACTTCCCGCTCCTTACCCTCGATCAACTAGACTCTTTGTTAAATAGGACAAAATCAGGTTCGCCACTTGACCCCTGCCCTCTGAAGGTCCTGAAGGATTGTAGGGAAACCCTGTTGCCCCCTCTTCTGGAGGTGATGAATCGGGCTATGACTCAGGGCCTATTCCCTGCACCCTGGAAAAAGGCCATAGTCAAGCCGTTACTTAAAAAGCCCACTCTGGATCCGGAAACCCTTAAAAACTTTCAACCAATTTCTTTATTGCCTGCTCCAGCTAAAATGCTAGAATCCCATCTTAATCAGCATTTGACTGCTTTCCTCAATGCCTCTGGGTTCCTAGACCAGTCTCAGCATGGCTTCCGAAAATTTCACAGCATTGAGTCGGCGCTCATGGTAGTGATAGACAATATACGATCAAAGGTCGACCGAGGCCAGACCACTCTTTTGGTCCTTCTCGACCTGACCGCTGCCTTTGACACCCTGTCTCCCTCGACTTTAACAGCTCATCTGAGGGAGATAGGGGTGGAGGGCCCAGCATTGAGTCTTTTGTCCTCTTTCCTCAACCAGAGAGAGCAGAGGGTCAAGCTAGGAGAGTGCCTCTCCCCTGCTAATACAAAAGGGGGTGGTGATGGACGGAGCATCCGAATCAATCAAACACTCACACCCAGTCAAAAGATCTGGGTTTAATCCATCACCGTTCTTTAGCCCACTCTGCCACCCCAGTTCAGACATGGCTATATGCAAATCAGTCTGACCCTGTGCCTCATGGGAACAGTCCAGCCCGAACTGCCAAGCCATGTCTTCCCTGGACCGGAAACAAGCTTCCGAGGACCGCTTTCTGGCATTCCAGCCGTCTTCAGCCCGGCTTGCTTGAATCCAGTGACAAAGTGAGCAAGGGACTCACGTCTGACCATACCCTGCCACACTTATGGCGGCCAAAAGCGGTACAAAAGGGGGTGGTGATGGACGGAGCATCCGAATCAATCAAACACTCACACCCAGTCAAAAGATCTGGGTTTAATCAGAGTGGGCTAAAGAACGGTGATGGATTGCTGGTTGTAGGCTTTTGGGCACTGTGCCACTGCTATTCTGTGCCACAGTGCAAGTGGTCCCTATTTTAAATTGATGTACTAATTAGTGATTCCATGATTGGGTTATTTGATTTACTTGAAAGACCCTAGTACAGTGCACCATGTGGGCCCAGGGCGTGTACATGAAATGCTGCTGGTGGGCTTGCAGCACTGGTTGTGCCACCCACAGAAGCAGCTTGTAAAGTGTGCCTCAGGCCTGCCATTGCAAGGCCTGTGTGCAGTCTAGGACTGCCATGTCGACTTGGCAAGTGCACCCACTTGCCAGTCCCTAAACCTTCATATTAGATACCCCTATGGTAGGCCAAAGGGCAGGGTGCATTGTAAGTATAAGGTAGGACATGCCCTGGTGTGTGTAGCATGTCCTAATAGTGAATTACAGCCATTTTCGTTGTTCATTATTGCAAAGCGTTTTTCTCCGTAGGCTAGAATGGGCAGTTAGATTCTTACATTCTTATAATCCTAACTGACTCAGGGAACATGATATGCCTGAACTCAGAATTTATTTATTTATTTATTTATTTCATTTGTATAGCGCAACAGCTACCCAACAAAGGGTTTCCCGGCGCTAAAGATCCAGTTATAGGTTTCGGGGCAGGCATTTCAGATGTTGAACAGCCATGTTTTTAAAGCTTTCCTGAATTTCATAAATTTCATGAATAATAAAATACATCTTTTAGTAAAGTTGGTTTTAATATTCTGGGTTTGTAAATACCACTTTTAGAAAGTAGGTATTTTCTTGCCTAAGCGTCCAGGCCTGCCTCTGCTAGGTTGTGTATTCCTTGTCTGGGTTTGTGAGTGACAGGGCTGGGGGATTCCAGGAGACAGGCTGGGGCAGCCCAGTGGTGAATAGATAGATCTGCAGATGGTAGGGAGGAGTTGCAACTGGGACCTGAATAGGGCTGGGCCTTCCCTCTACAATGCTGGCTCCACCTCCTGTGGTTTGTCTGATGTCTCTGCCCTGTGAAAGGAGAGAAGGAATCATGTCAACAAAGTGCTCAGGAACTGGTTTGGACTAGGCAGAGGCCTCTCTGAGTACAGAGAACAAAGGATTTTGGGTTATAAATATTGAGACCCTGTCCCAAGAACTTTAGATCACTTCTGGGAACAAGAAACCTTTTTGCCAAGGAGAAGAACCAAGGAAGCTGCAGGAGTTTGGACCGCTCCTCTGCCAGTGTGCTGTTTGCTGGGTTGGCCTGCAGTGGTGTCTTCATTGCAAAGGGAAAGGAGAAGGAAATTTTTAAGGACTTTCATCATCTACAGAATATTCTCCAAGGGCTTGAACTTGTGCTTGCCTCCAGCTGAAGTCTCAGGGACAAAAGACTTCACCACCAGTTCCCCCTGTTAATTTCCTTGCTGGGAATTCTATCTACAGACATTTGCGTGTCGTTGGGAGCTGGAAGCGCGACACACCAAGAGGAAGTGTATTGCCGCCGCAGTTGAAATCATCGCATAACCGGAGAAGCGTGACGCCATCGAGAGAGTTGCCATCGCATCCCCGGAGAAGCGTGTCGCAGGGCCTGTCGTGGCTCCAAAGTACAGAGTTGTCGCAAGGCTGCCAGGGCGTCTACGCATCGTCATCGCATGGCCCCATCAAGGGCGCCATCTTGTGCACCGCAGAGGGCCCGCAGGCCGAGAATCAATGCATCACCTCAGCACCGGTAAGGATCACGACGCATCCCCTACTCTGCGCAAGCATTGAAGCACAACGCATCCTTTCCCCCGGATCACGGAACCAACGCATCTCCCCTTTTGCGAGCCTTTTGTTCACTTAGCGTTATGCATCCAGGTACTTTGTTAAGAACTTTGTTGCATTTATTATCAACTTGATCTAAGCAATGTTTATCATCTTTAAGTCAACTTTAAGTATAGTATTGTGGATTTTTGTCGTTTATGGTCTTGTGTTAAGTCTATATAAAGAATACTTATTTTTGTACAAACTGTGTTGTGTCCATCTGTAGTGTTTTCACTGTATTACTGTGTGTATTCACAAATACTTAACACACTGCTTCTGAGATAAGCCTGTCTGCTTGTGCCAAGCTACCAAGAGGGTGAGCAGGGGTTATTTAGGAGTGTAATCCCTTATCCCGACTTAGAAGTAAGGGTCCCTATTTGGACAAAGGTGAATACCATTGTCAACTAGAGACCCCCAGATCTAACAGTTTGTTTTTATGTTGTGATTATAATCCTGATTTTAGGATGCACACTCGACATATATGACTGAACGTACTGGACCGGAGTTACCTCTGGAGCACATCCGAAATATAGAAACTTCACTAATTATCACATCACAATTTGGTTTTGCGCACACAGAACACTATCACAATGGTAACTTCGGCTTTATGCCAGTTTTAAAGTTTATTAAAGTGGCGTCATGGAATGTTGCTGGACTGAAGGGCAAATTGAAGTGCAGTGATTGGGGGTCATGTATAGCCCAGTATGATATTTGTCTGCTACAAGAAACTTGGTTAGCCAAGAAGCCCAGGCTACTCAGTCTTTTGTAAGGTGGCCATCGGAGGAGGGAGGGGTAGACCTTCAAGGGGGTTGCCCACGAGGGTAGGTAATCATCAGGCATGTGTGGCTAAAATGGTAGAGAATCTTTTCAATGATATTATATACATTTTACTAACCTTCGTCCCCAAAGTCGATGTGTTCTTGGTCAATGTTTACTCCTGACCAGTGGGCATTGGTCATGAATCTCCGATTGTGGAGCAACTAACTACTTTTTTGTCCACACTACTGGAAAGGATTTAAAGTTGGTGAGGGTGATTTTAATTGTCACTTTGAGCCCCTTGATAATAATCATGATGATACCTTGATATGTTGTAAGCCATCCCAGTGGTGACTATTTCCCTCTTTAAGAAATAGTCCCCACTGGCACTCCAAATTAACGCCCTTACTTAGAATTATTCGGGCTTGCAATGGACGCGCTAAGTCAGACAGCCAGGGGGGCCATACGTTTGATCGAGTAGGGTGTTCATCTTTCAAAGATTAGGGGGCAGATGTATCAAGTCGTTTGCATTTCGCAAACGCTGCGAATCGCATTTCGCAGCGTTTGCGACAAAAAATGTGCAACTGGCATGTATGAAACAAATCGCATCGCATTTTTAGAATTCGCAATTTTAGAGAATTCTTAGTGTGCGAGAAGAGTTTTTCTCAGAATATTTTGCGATTCCTTATTCTGCATGTTCCTAATTTAGCGATTTTTGCAACTAACAAATCGCAAGTTAAGAAATCGCATCAATATGTATGAAAAAATCGCAAATAGCGATTTTTCAAAAATCGCTAAATAAGAAATCGCTATTATAACCAAATAGAAGCTGGTGGTAACAGAAAAAATATATAAAAAGGCTCCCAGAATGCATTGTTTTAAATTCCAAAATGGCGGGACTGTACCTGATTGCCAGGAGGCTGCGCATTCAAGCTCTTGCCCAGAGAAGACAAATACAGGAGAGAATCTTCAGAATACGCATTACGCTGTTCCAGCAGACTCAGGAAACAAGCCATACAGGAAACAAAGTTGGATTTCTATCAAATAGCACGATTTCCACATGTGATTGGATGCATTGACGGAACCCATATTGCTATCACTCAACCTGCAGCCATAGAATATGTATTTCGGAATAGAAAAAGCTACCTCTCACTCAACATCCAGATCATATGCAATGCCAAAAACATCATCAATGATATTGTAGCAAAGTTTCCAGGGAGTACACATGACTCCTTTATCTTCAGACATAGCGCAATTTATAGACGTCTTAGTGCTGGTCAGTTTGGAGACGGATACCTGCTAGGTGAGTAACACTCATGCAAACATCCAACCATCCATCCATTTATTTCCAATGGAACATACAGTTACTATTTTCTCTCTTACATGCAGGTGATAGTGCCTATGCAGTGCGTGATTTCATCCTAACACCATACTTAAATCCTGCAAATGCAAGTGAAAGACGGTACAACAGGGCACACCGGTCCACATGTGGGGTAATTGAACGTACTTTTGGAATATTAAAAAGCCGTTTCAGATGCATACACAAAAGTGGAGGAGCTTTGCAATACAATCCTGAAACATGTTGTAAAATTGTAACAACATGTGCAATGCTGCATAACATGGCCATGCGCAAAGGCACAGACATTGAAGTGAGTGAGTCTGACTCATCTGATAATGACATCCCTCCACCAAGAATGGCAGTAGCAGGAGTTGGAGCAATGGCTGGCCGTCAAAGAAGGACAGAGATTACACGAAATAATTTTTAGGTAAGAAAAAACAAAGTACAGACTCAGGTTTGTAATTGTTGTTTTAATTCACAACAGACAAACTATAGTGCATTGTGTGTAAAACATTAATTTCTAATGTTGTAAATGAAAATATCCATACATGTAACACAAAGATTGCTTTCACAATGCATTTATGCTGAATAGGTTACTATTCCAAATGTTACTTTTTGCACTGGCGGCTTGAAGCATGTTGCTCCTGTGAATGCATGGCTTCTTGTTCAGGTCCTGAACTAGCACGCCTTCCACTTCTGCGTTGGCTCAATTGGTTTCTTGGGGTAGGGTTTCTACTGCTCCTACTGGAGTTGTCCTCACTTTCTGCAGAGCTTAGGAGAGCGCTTGCACCAGAGTTGGAGGTTTGCATAGTTTCCAACACCGAGGTCATTTTGTCCACACTTTTCGCCATTTCACGTGTGCAGTCACTCAATTTGTGCTGCATGTTAATGCTGCGCCTGGTGAAATTGCTTGTGACAGAACAAAGCCTGTTGATTGCCTTAGTGTATGCATGCATCCTGACATGTGCTGTCTGTGCAGCCCTGTTATGAGAATTTTCTGTTTGTACAAGGGTCTGGCAGAGTTTTTCAATTGATGCAGCCATGCCTTCTTGATTTTTATTAGATTTCAAAAGCTGCCTATTTATTGACCTGAGTGCCTTGTGTTGCAGGCGCTGTACATGAAGCATATCCTGCTCAAGGCCAGCAAAAACAGTGCCTCCTTCACTTGGTCCTCTGTTGCTCCTACATGTCTACAGATGGAATGCCCGTGCCCTCCTTGGTGTCTGTGGTTGGTCTTGTGAGTCCTGAGGGGACACTGTGACAGTCTCATTGGGTACTGACCCTCCATCTAAATTTTCGTCTTCTTCCATTGCTGGCAGAGGTGCAACATGTCTGCGCTTCCTGTGCATGTTTCTATTTTGGACAGGGGCATCAGTGACTACTTCTTCTGTGTCAGACGTGACATGTGGAGGAGAATTCTCCAAATCAATTTCTGCCCTGGAGTCTCTTGTATGTTCTGTGGATGTAGAGTGTGAAAAATGAATGTGTGTTTCTTCAAAATAAATTGATTTCATTGCTGACAATAACTTGCACTACACTGTTTTAGTATCCCAAATTACTACTTGCAAAAAAGTCATGTGTTACTATGATGATAAGTGTGACAATCATTATTGCACTACAACTCCCATGATGCATTGCTTGCTTCTGGTTTTACAGTGTAACTGGACTACTATTTATCTGAAAATGAGTATAGGCACAGGACACACACACATTCATTACACACATTCTTTGAACCAATTTGCATTCATCTTACCTTGTATAGTTGCTGTAGGGTCTGAGCTATCAATGCTAGCCACTCCACTCACACTCTCTGGTAGCAGGGTTGATTCTATCAATTCCTCATGGGGTGTTGGTTGGTCCACAGAAGAAGTTCCACCACCTGTTTTATTTGATTTTTTAATTCTGTCTGCAAGTCTCTCTTTTGATCTTAGTCGCATGTCGTACCATCTCTTTTTGATTTCATCAATAGAGCGAGTGGTAACTCCTACTGAATTCACTTTTTCCTGGATCTCCAGCCAGATTTTCCTTTTTCTTGAGTCAGGAACTTTCAGGGCCAGATGTAGGTAAATGAGATTTACCGATTTTTAATTACCGAATTTTACCGATTCGGTAATTAAAAATCGGTAAATCTGAGGGGTGGATATGTAGGAACATCCAGATGTTCCTTTTACCGAATCGGTAAATATCTGTATTCCGACCGGTAATGCCCCATTCATTCCTATGGGCTTTGAAGCGCATAGGAATGAATGGGGCATTACCGGTCGGTATTTACCGAATCGGTAAATACCGATTCTGACAAGGGTGCAGGGGGTGTCACTTTGACACCCTCTAGCACCCCCAAAAAAGGTTCGGGGGCCATGTGGCAGGCATACCTGCCCTAAGGGCAGGTCTGACTGTCATATGGCACAGGTGTGCATGCACACATGTGCATGCACACCAGAATCGGAATTTTACCATCAAATAGTTTTTGATGGTAAAATACCGATTCTGTAATGCTTGTGGGACTCAGAAGAGTCCCACCTACATATCAATTTTACCGAATCGGAAAAAATACCGATTCGGTATTTTACAGAATCGGTAAATTTACCGATCGGTAAATTCACCGATTCTGTAAAATACAGGGCCCTACATCTCAAATTGCATTTACCGGTCGGTAACGGCCGAATTCGGCCGTTACCGACCGGTAAATGCCTACCTACATCTGGCCCTCAGTGCTTTCTTTCCAAAAAGATCCTCATGGTTACAAACCATTTCCTCTATAAGGATTTCTTGCTCCTTTTCTGAAAACTTTTGCTTCCTTTTCTTCTTTTCAGCTGACATTTCCTCCTGTGCCTTCTGTGACTCCATTGCTCTCCAAACAGGTCTGCTCTGCCTCACAACACTCTTCCAACTGCCACTGGGTGTGGCTCTGGGAAGCAGGTGCAAGCAATCACTGGGACTTCCTGGTTGTGATGTCATCAGGCTGTTCCTGCATTGCATTCTCCCGTTTTAGCGATTTCTTAATTTGCGAAATTCGCTAATTAAGGAATCACATAGAAATCGCAAATAATTCTGCGATTTTTAAGAAATCGCACATTTATCGCAAATATGTTCATACATCCCATTTTGCGATTCCGAAATTGCGACTCGCTAAAAATCGGAATTATGGACTCGCAAAATGGAATGTTGATACATCTACCCATAGATCTTTGTTGATGTAAGGCTACGGCCCTTAGCATTAGATCTGGAAATCCTGCTCAGACATGATATAGCAACCCCAATGCTTTGTCCCTTGATCTAGCTCTACATACTACACAAGCCGATAAGTTGGATGGTTGATTTAGACTGATTTCCTTCAGACTCAGAATACAATGTATTGCGTTGAGCAGTCCCCAGACTCGATTGACGCTTTATATAAGGCATGGTTATTTCCCTAACAGATTTGAACAAAGCTATTTCATCTGACGCCAAAGTCTGTTAACTACCAAGGGTGACTGAGACTCATGCAATGGTAGTTGGCAAGTTAAAGGATGTATTTTATGTAGAAGCACACTCTAGGGGTCCTAGGAAGAATACATCTTCGTAGTTTAATAAACAGTGTAGAGTTGCCAAATGAATGTTATCAGAGGCATTAAACACTAAAGAAAGCAGTCTGATTCGAACTGCAAGAATTGCTAATAAAAAGGCCATTAGCTCTGCCAAAAAAGAGTGGGAATTCGCAAAATGGGATTTCCTTCATTGTGCTAACAAATGTAAGGATTCTAGGGTATTCTGAAGTATAGTTACGTCTGGGAAATGTGAGGGTAGAGTCAATATAGAGCATACCATCTCAGCAGCTATGTGGAATGTGCACTACCAGTCCCTGTATGGTACCCCGAAGGGACAAGGTAAACATGTGGTCGGAATTATTGGCAAGGGTCTGTTAAGCAGGGATTTGCTTTTCTATGGTCAGAAAGACTATCCTGTGATAACCTTTGTGTAAGCTTTTATGGCCATTAGTGAGATCATTCCTCATTTAGCACCTGGCATTAATAAAATACCAGGGGATCATTATATTTCTGAACCTGAAGTCTGGTGCTCATATTTGTGGGTAATGTTTAACGCCATGATGGAGGAGATGCCTTTCTCTTATTCCTGGGGGGAGGGCGGGCGGGAATTAACTCCATCTGTAAGAAAGGTTCTCCATTGCTGCCTGGTAACTACAGACCTATTAGTCTAATTGATACAATGCAAAAATTATTTTCTTGAGTGACACTAGAAACACTACAGGATTGTATGGAGGAAAATAAGGTTCTTAGCATTTTCAAGCAGGCAGCGTACATCCACAATAAACCACAATTTCACACTACATCTTTTATATTAGAAAACTGTTATCTTGCAGGGTGGTAGCCTCTATTTGATATTTGTAGCTCTAAAGTCAGCATTTGATCTAGTCCGGATGGATTTAGTTTAGTATGTTTTGGCCAATACGGGAGTCCCCTCTTACCTGTGACATATAATTTAGAGACTACTTGATAATTTTGCACAGGTTAGTTGTGGTAAATTGGGTGAGCTTTCTGAAAACGTTGTTGTTAGCAGGGGAGTATGACAAGGATATGTGTTGGCACTGACATTATTTCGTTTGTATATTAATGGCCTTATGGACACATTGGATACTATTAACAATGAGGCACCTAGGCTCACCTCTGTCAAGGTGCCCCTGTTGATATTTGCACACAATACCCTCCTTTCAGAAACCCCAATGGGTATCCAAAGGGTAGTGGATAATTGTAATGTTTTCTACAAATCAAGAGGCTTAGAAATTAACATGACTAAGCCCACATTTATGGTCCTACCCATCCCACTCTACAAGCCCAAACCCCAGTTTGAATGGCACTCCCTTGGAGATGGTATCCATGTTTGGATATTTAGTAAGCACATGGATTGGTAATTCTATATTGCCAAAGAAAGGCCGAAGCTGGCACAACACACAGGTGGTCTTTCCAGGGTATATAGGGTGGTCTTTTTTTAAACCTATTAGCCCCAATATTTAGATTTATCAATTGCAAGCTCTTGGCACTACTATGTATGGGCTGAGCTCTGGGGACACAACCCTGTAAGCAACATCACACAGATAGAGAATAGCTTCATTAGGCAACTGTTGAATCTCCCCTCCAGTATTCCATTGGTCCCCCTTTAGACTAGATCTCGGTGTCAGACCTATTTTGGAGTGTTTTAGACCCTTCTCTTTTGGAGAAAAATTTGGACCACTCACTAACTGATCTCTTACAGAATGGCCCTGCAGGAGATTTTAGCTTCACTGGTGGTGGGAAGGCTGCAGTGGCTCCATCACATTAGGGAAACTCTCAAAAGCATGGGTAAAGCGAGCCTGTTGGATGAACACACTGAGGCCTGCCTGACTATGACAAAACAGGAACTTGCTAAATGCTATGAGCTCAAGTTGTCTTTCCTCCTGATGAGTTCTTCTTTGACAGCAAGACCTTTATGGCACAAAGATACATATAGATTGGAGTTTTATTGGACGAAGTCCAACCAGCTTTAATAAGGAAGCTTTACATCAAGTGTAGGCATGGATCACTTCCCCTGCGCCTATTCACTAAACGTTGGAGAGGTGAGGACTATGACTCATTACCGAAATGTCCATCTTGTGACATATCTGAGAAAACAGAGGCTCATGCTTTATTTTTCTGCTCAGTTAACAAGAAATCTAAATCCAAATGGTTGGGCCAACTTTGCAGGAATATACAAACATTGCATTGCTCTGAGGCTCTTAGAATTCTGAAAACTGATTCACACCTACCAATTGTTTTTGACTTCTCCAGACATCTATTCTCAATGTGGGGTTTACAGAAAAAGTTCCTGTGACTGTTTGTTCATTTCATAATTGGATTTTGTCAGCTACCAACCTTGGTTCCTGACATAAAGCCTTGAGAATCTGTATGTCAGACAGTACGTGCAACATTGTTCAATCAGTCCCCAATTTCTCATGCTTAATCTGGCACATTAGATCAAAGGTCAGAATAAATATTTTATCTCAAGGGTGGTTTTTAAAGTCCTGTGTTTTTAGATTTCTTTCACTCTATGCACTGTTCACTTTATGTTTACCTACATTAGATAGTGCTTGAGTATCCTGGAACTAGTGCGCACTGCTAGACTTACTGGTTCGCATAGTGGACCCTCTTAGAGCTCATTTGTAGGTTCTTTCTGAGGTTTTTGCCTCTCTGGAACCTTTATTACAGGGAGGTGCTCGAATGTATTCTACCGTAAACAGATACAATATGCTTTGTAATTAATTGTGCATTTGTCCATCTCAAAATATGTCTGTGTGGAGTTATTTGTTGTGCTTTATTTTATGACTGTAACGTTTTTTAATCTATTGATAATGTAACAAACTGTCTACTTTTGTATTATGCATTTTATTCACTACTGAGATGCACTGTAATGAACTGCTCATTTAGGGCCCGATTCACAGAATTAACTTAAGACTAAATCCTAAACTTACTACTATTTGGTATTCACAGAATGCACTTACTACTTTCGGGATTCACAAAGTGAACTTACTACTTTCGGGATTCACAGAATGAACTTACTACTTTCGGTATTCACAGAATAGATTTAAGACTTCTAACTTTACGTCCGCACTCGGGCCGTAAACTCCGGCCCGGAGGCGGAGTTTCTGGCTTGGGGCGGAGCTTACGACCCGGAGGCGGAGCTTGCGGCTTGGGGGCGGAGCTTACGGCCCAGAGGCGGAGCTTGCGGCTTGGAGGCGGAGCTTCCGGCCCAGAGATGGAGATTTCAGCCATGGGTATATACCCACCTTTGAGCCGGAAGCTCCACCTCCAAGCCGCAAGCTCCGGGCCGTAAGCTCCGCCCCCAAGCCGGAAACTCCGCCTCCGGGCCAGAATTTACGGCCCGAGTTCGGACGTAAAGTTAGAAGTCTTAAATCTATTCTGTGAATACCGAAAGTAGTAAGTTCATTCTGTGAATCCCGAAAGTAGTAAGTTCACTCTGTGAATCCCAAAAGTAGTAAGTGCATTCTGTGAATACAAAATAGTAGTAAGTTTAGGATTTAGTCTTAAGTTCATTCTGTGAATCGGGCCCCTTGTATCCATTGTGTATCTTTTTTAGGTGTTTGCTAATGAGTACAAAAAAGACAAAATAATGAAGTGATACAATCACAAAATGTTATGCACTAAGCCACATAATTTGTGCTTTCTTGTCACATCAGTCTATTCAAAATTCCTGCATAATTTAGCCACCACCGTATAATTCCACTGGCCATGTCTGTATTTCAGCAATATTGTCATATAGTTCACTTTATAAAATTCTCTCACTTGACCGCTCAAAAGAATAAGAAGCAATTTGTCAGAAGATGCAGCAAATGTAACAAGACAAAAGCTCAGAGAATACTTTTGTGTGGGACCACCTACCCTATTGCTGCTGCCTTCTTCTGCCCTGTTGCTGGTCGCCTTGGTTCCCCTCCCGCTGCTGCAGCCTTACACTATCGCAGCGCGGCTAGCGTGGAGCAGGGGGACTACAAGCCCCATGAGCCTTAGCGGCGGAAGCCACCACCGCCCTTACCGCGCCCGGAGACGCATAAATTGGAGCTGAGCCCTGGTGGAGCAGGAGCTCAGAGAATACTTTTGTGTGGGGCCATCTACCCTATTGCTGCTGCCTTCTTCTGCCCTATTGCTGGTCGCCTTGGTTCCCCTCCCGCTGATGCAGCCTTACACTATTGCAGCGCGGATAGCGTGGAGCGGGGGACTACAAGCCCCAAGAGCCTTAGCGGCGGAAGCCGCCACCGCCCTTACCGCGCCCGGAGGCGCATAAATTGGATCTGAGACCCGGAGTTGCGGGATCGCGCGCGGGTCGCGCCGGATTAAGCCTGGGACAAGGGCGGGACCGTCTGTGGCCGTCCGAGGCCAGATGAGGCTGGGTTGGGCCACCGCTCTGACAAGCCAACTTCTGGACAGTAAGCTCCTCCAATTTTGGACTGTTGCACTAGGCTGCAGGGGGTTGTTAATGGGATATTAAAACTTGACTGTCATAGTTTTTTTTGGTATTATGTCTAACAGGATAGTGGGGGACAGGGTGGTGAGAACGCTTGATGCCTTTCTCATAAGAGCGGAATCAGTACTAATCCATGAGATTGAGGCTACTGAACATAGACTCTCCCTTTATCCCACTCTCTTAAGGAGGGGATCATTACAATGTGCCCAGTTACCCATCACCCAGATAGCCCCTGATACTGCTGCTCCTAGTAACCACTCGTCATTTAGGTCACCAAGTTTGCTTCCCACTAGCCCAGAACAGCCTACCCCTCAGCCCCTGGCTAAAGTCAGTAGTCCAGTCATGGTAACAACAAGAGGGATGAAGGCTATGGGTGCTACAAACAATGAACCCCCAAATAAAAAAAGAAAGGGGCGAGGTACTAAGACATTACAGTCCCCTCCAGCACCCAATGGTACGAGTGGGGTATTTGTATTTGGTAATCCAAATACTAAATCCTCAACTAACCCCTCCACAGCTATTAACAATCCCCCGCTGACCAAAAGTGATATCTGTATTTTATTAAAAGAGCAACTGACAGCCCTACTCGAACCGATTCTTAAAAGATTAGACTCTGTGGATAGTAGACTATCCAAGATTGAAGTGGCGCTGGCACGTCCGCCCCAAGCGACCCAAGCAATCCCTAGTAAGCAGGCCGTAACAAGCGCTATTCCTGTTAGAGTAGGGGAAATACACAGGGACCAGGGTGGTGCTAAGGCGAATGCTCAGATACTGGTGGGAGGAGATCTCCAAGCTGGAAGGCTTAGGAGCACTCCTACTACCGGTAAAAGTGTGGATAAGACCTTGCCCAACAGAAGGCCACTAGAGATAGAGGGTTCCCGGAGGTTGGAAAATAATGAAAATAATGGAAATGATGGTCGGATAGTGAAGCACCCCTACCTCCACTTACCACTGGAAGCAACTCCCTACACAGTAATTCTAGTGAATGTCCCCTCTCTTTCCCACGGCTCTTACGAGCACTGGTCAACACTTAGAAATAAAGCCCTCCACTATTTGAATAAAAAAACTGGTTTAGGGGATGCCTTATTTCAAGAGTTCAAAATGGTTAGACGTATACAGTGGGTCGGACATGCCACAAAGACCATGCCAGGAGACTGTGTTGTCTTGAGCTTCGGGTCGCCAGGCCTGGTCTGTCACATACTGGAGATGGCCAGTCAAGATCTACTCGATAGGGCTACCATTGGCATTCTTCCCCTTGTTTTTTTTTATAGGCAACATATTTCTTCCAGACTGAGGGATGCTCGAGCCCCACAGGATGTTTATCTCAGGCCTGATTTGTCTATCCAGCTTAGTAATCACTTTGAGGCTTTCTCCACTCTTGAAGAAATCGATTGACTGGGGTCAATTGTACAGGGCGGTTTAGTGAGTGGGGACAGTGAGGATTCTGAAGGGGTTATTATGACGTCTGGCTGTACTATCCCAGCAGATTGTAAAGTACTATCCACCCTCCAAATTCCTATGGCATTGGCGCCCGACAAACTCCAAGTGGTAAAAGTAGCCGTCACTCAGCGATTTGACCCTGCCTCTCAGAAGACTCCCATGGCTATTTCTTCATGGAATATAGCGGGTCTGGAGTCAAAGGCTAATCCAGACATTGCATTGGCCCTCCCGCAAGGATATTTAATTCAAAGATTGGACAGCCAGGAACAATGTGGGGGGGGGCTCGCAATCATCTATCGCGACACCCTGAAGTGCACCACCCATGAACTACCAGATATCAAAGGGGCAGAAAGTATGGCCTTTTGTCTACAGATTCATGAGTCCTTTACTTTCTCAGGTGCTTTGGTCTATCACCCACCTGGTCAAACTAAAGAATTCTTGGAGAGCATTGGGGAGGTACTCAGCGATCTTACTCTTAGATTTGCCAACTTTACGCTGTTAGGTGATTTAAACCTTCACCTTGACTCCCCGACTGATCCAGAGGCGGCCTGTGTCATGGACATAATCAACGTCCTCGGGCTAACCCTGTTAACCCGTGACTCTACGCATAAAGCAGGCCATATGCTCGATTGTATTTGTTCCAACTTAGGTAGAGAACTTGTGGAGAAGTGTGGCTCAATGATTAGAGCGGCAGACCCTGATGCAGAGGTCTAGCCTGGGACCAGGGTTCAATTCCCCGCCTCGGCGGGTCTTGGGCTCAAAATTCCACGGGCCTGATAATTTTCGCCTCGGTGCCTATTCCAATCATGGAGTCCCACTCTGCAACTCTGGGCAGTAGCTTGCTTAATCTCTACAACGGCCCCCACAACGCTAAGGATGCCTGGCCTCCACCTTGGGGGTGCCCAGGAGTGGATGTCTCACAGGGAAAGCCAGGATGGGTTCCATAGCGGTATTCGTACAAGCGCCTTGAGACCCTTGCGCGTGAGTAGTGTGCTATACAAGTATCAATTTACAATTTTTTACAGGTACCTTTAAGGTTAAACCCCCTTACGTACAAACATGGACAGGCCACAAATTCATTCCGTTCGACCTTGTGGTTGAAGGCAATGCTCTAGGGAAAGGCCTTGGTAAAGCAGGCGGGCGTGCCAAACTGGGCTGGATAAAGCTACTCACCAACCCAGACCTTCCATGGAGAGCTAAAGATAGCAAACCTATATTGACTGGCCACACCCTAATAGATAATAAACGCTTCTGCGATTGGATCACTGAACTCAGTGGACCCATGGACCCCATAGGCCCAGACAACCTACACGGAGTCAAAAAAATATCTGCTCCTTGGTTTTCGCTCTCCTTAAAGGAGGAACTAGGTGAAGTTAGAGTGTAGGAACGGAGGTGGCGCCGAAACTATGAGGCTGATGACCGCAACACCTATAAAGCGGCTCGGAGGCGGTATCATGCCTCGATTAAACTTTCCAAAAAAGCATATTATTTGGAAGCTATCTCCTCCGCTAAAAATAGACAGAAAGAGATCTTTAGGATCGTAAATAGTTTCAGGAACCCCAGGGTGATCTCGCAGGACATCCCGCCCTCTCTGCAATTCCATCGCCAATCTATTTTGAGCAAAAAATACAAGACATCATTAAAGATTTTCCCCAACTGGTGCCTCCCTCCCCAGATGGGTTGAAATGGGAGGACATTAAGACTGTCTGTTTCAAAACGTTCTGCCCTATTAGTTTAGAAGAGTCTCGCCAGGCCATTCTATTGTGCAAGTCTGGCTCGCCTTTTGATCCTTGCCCCCCGGTGCTTCTACGAGCTTTAGTTGACGAGGTGAATCCAATTATTAATGGCATCATCAATTCCTCACTGTCCTCCGCCGAGATCCCCAGGGAATGGAAACTCGCAGCTGTTAAGCCTTTACATAAAAAACCTTTAGCTGACACGGCAAACCTTTCAAATCTCCGTCCCATTTCATTGCTTCCAGCATTATTCAAACTGACTGAAGCATTTGTAAATAAACAACTTACCAAGTTTTTAGAGGACAATGACATTTTGCATACCAATCAGTCAGGGTTCAGGGCCAAGCACTCAACGGAATCCGCCCTCCTGTTCACGGTGGAGACCCTGCGGGTCGCCATGGACCAGGCGGAGAAAGCCGTCCTGATTTTACTTGATTTATCGGCGGCCTTCGATACGGTCTCGGACTCCATATTGATTGACCACCTAGTAAAATCCGGGATAGCAGGAGAGGTGTTGGCATGGCTGAAAAATGTTCTCAATCAAAGGCGACAAGTCACCGTACTAGGAGAGTTTTGCTCCGAAGATAAAGTCTTGAAGACAGGGGTGCCACAGGGCTCCAGTTTGAGCCCTGTACTTTTCAACCTGTATATGGTCCCCCTGATCGAACTTATTTCATTTTTTTGGATCAGCACAGTATCATATGCTGATGATACTCAGCTCATCCTAGTCCTGGACAGGGAGCTGTCTGGAGCCGAAGAAAATCTTCAAAACTGCCTTGCCGCCACATTTGATTGGATGAGGAACAATCACCTTAAGTGTAATTCGGGCAAAACCGAATTTTTGCCATTTGGGCATCAAAACCTGTTCTCACCCAAACAGTGGTGGCCAGAAGATGCAGAAGCTCCCCCCAACACCATTTCCATGGCCCGCAATCTGGGCATTAAGTTTGATGACTCCCTGTCATTTAAACAACAGGCGGTGACTGTGGCAGGCACGTGTTTTAACATCATTAGAGGTCTTAGACATTTTTTTGACCTTCTTCCACTGGCAGCAAGCCAAACGGTGGTGGTTGCGCTTAAAACATCAAGGCTTGATTACTGCAATAGACTGTATGCGGGAGAGAATAAATCCGTGCTCCACAGGCTGCAGATGGTCCAGCACGCAGCCGCCCGCCTGTTCCTTGGCTGGCCAAGGAAGTCGTTCACCTCGGCCGCGCTCAACGCCCTTCATTGGCTGTCAATACACAAGCGCATCCTGTTTAAAATACTGATTATCACATTTAGGGCCTTTCATTTGCAAGGGCCTAAATACCTCTCAAAAGGGTTTAGACGCTATTTGCCATCACGGAGCCTTAGGTCCTCAAACCTGAATTTACTGGTGATCCCAAGATTCAAGCTTGTCACCAAGGGGGGAAAATCCCTTGTTGTGTTGGGATCTAGGGTGTGGAACAAGCTTCCACCACAACTCCGGCAAATCCCCACAGAGAGCCAGTTTAGGAAAGCCTTGTAAAGCTGGATCTACAACCTTACGGATACCGCTTGTAAAACATTAGTGTAAGTGCGCAGGGCCTTCAAATTTCAGCAGTCAGCCGGCCCGGTCCATCTGGCTACGGTACTCAGCGCCAAGATGCTCCTTGGAGAGATAGCCGCGCTATAAAAATGCGCCTTTACATTACATTACATTACATTACATTACTGGGGACGATTGTACAGGGGGGTTTAGTGAGTGGGGACAGTGAGGATTCTGAAGGGGTTATTATGACGTCTGGCTGTACTATCCCAGCAGATTGTAAAGTACTATCCACCCCCCAAATTCCAATGGCATTGGCGCCCGACAAACTCCAAGTGGTAAAAGTAGCCGTCACTCAGCGATTTGACCCTGCCTCTCAGAAGACTCCCATGGCTATTTCTTCATGGAATATAGCGGGTCTGGAGTCAAAGGCTGCATCAGTTGATTGGTCTTTCTACATTGAAGGAGTAGATATCTGGGCGTTCCAAGAAACATGGTTGATTGATCCTGTGTTTCATGCTGGTTATTTAAATTTTACTAAACCAGAAACAAGGGGGCACAGGGGGAGACCAGTGGGTGGATTAACTTGTTGGGTAAGGCAATTTGAGGGGATTACCGTAGAGGAGATTCACCTTGATAGTCCAGATACCTTGGTTATTAGAGTCAAATCTACTAAAGGCCTAGACTTACTCCTGTGTAATGTCTATGCAAGGGGCCAACCAAGTGGTAGGTTCTCACAGGTCATTGCTGCCCTAGAGACCTTTTTAGCAGAAGGAGCACATAATGCTAATCTTTTAATTGCAGGAGATTTTAACACCTGCTTTGAGCCCCTGGATACGGAAGACGGTAGACTCAGTGACGAGGTGGATGAGCTCTGGGGTGTGCCACAGTTGGACCTCCTGCCTATTAAAAAATGGACGGAGGCTGCCCTTCAACTCAAATGGTTGTGCCTGGAATGGGGTTTCAGGGCGGTTAACGGAAGGACAGTGTCTGATCCACTGGGTGCGGCGACCTTTGACAATGGACACTCTGAAAGTCGAATAGACTATATTCTAGTGAATGTGGAGTTGTGGCCCCTAGTTCCAGACCTCGAAGTCCAAAGTCGCCCTGAAAGCGATCATAACCCGCTGTCCTTACTTGGTATGATTGGAGCTTCTGTAGTATCCTTACCACGGAGGCTGACGCATGTCCTATCCAAGTAATTTTGGCAAACATTATGAGAAGGGTCCGATGGGCCAAGGTGGCCCTTGATGAAAGGAAGGTGCAAGGGATTAGGGCGCTAGTTTCAGGGTCATTAACGGATCTCAATGAATGTGGCACACAAGAGGTTCTTAACGTCGAATTACCTAGGATCCACAATGAGCCCTTTACTGGGCTGAAAAGTAATTTTATCAATACCAAGCCAATTAGAAAGATCCCCAATTTTAAACCCAACTCATGGTACAATGAATCATGTAGGCTCGCTCACAAGGCTCTAGTGGTAGCCATCAAATTAAGGAACCACCATGCCATCAAACAATGCCATCAAAAAAAATGCCATCAAACAGTCTCGAATAGCTTACAAAACCAACCTAAGAAAGGCAAAGAGAGACTGGGTTGAGGGGCACTGGCAGGACCTGCTGCTAGCATGCAAAGGCAGGAATATGACTCAGTTCTGGGATTTGATAAAATGGGGAAATGGGCAAAGGTCTATTATTCCTAATAATAATGTGGAACCACAGCAGTGGTTTGCCTTTTTCGAATCCCAATTCCAGAAGGCACACAGATAGTGAAGTTCCTGCCCTGCATAGTATCCTGGACGCACCCCTGATATTTAGCACTAAAGAGGTTGAGGCAGTTTTGAAGATCATCCCAAGTGGTAAGGCTCCTGGGCCTAATTGTATCCCAGCAGACTTATTTAAGCAGGACCTTGATCTTTGGATCCCATACATCACAAATCTAATTAATGCGTTAGCAGGGGGAGCTCCAATTCCTGCTTCCTGGTGCGGCACGGAAATCATTCCGATTTATAAGAAGGGCGATCGTTCCGCGCAGGCCAATTACAGGCCCATAAGCCTTATCGATGCCCTGCAGAAAATCGTGGCAAGAGTTATACTGGGCAGGATCCAGTCTTGGATGCTTGAAGAGAACATCCTTACCCCATTACAGGCAGGGTTTCGGGCCCACATGGGGACCCTGGATCAAGCTTTTAGATTTGTCATGCTTTATTGAAAGGAGGTACTGCTGGGAAAGGGTATGATCTTTGCAGCTTTCATGGACCTAAAATCCTCGTTTGACTTAGTTCCACGATTTAAACTGTGGGACGTTCTGTTAGGTTTAGGGATGCCCAAGGAATTGGTTTCCCTAAGGCTCCATAGCTTCAATTATGCTCAGGTCCGCTGGGGGAAACCAGGGGAGGTCACAGAGAAATTTGCAGTGGGGAAGGGTGTCCGCCAAGGGTCTGTGCTGTTCCTTACCTTATTTTCACTATTTATAAATGGGGTAGTGCGGTACTTTGACAACTACCCTACGGACGCACCTACGCTAGCGGGCCAAAGGGTCCCCCTGCTCATGTTAACAGATGACACCTTGATTTTATCCAAGATGAGACAGGGGCTACAGTTGCCTCTGTCTCGTTTTGAGGAGTACTGCAGCGATCATGAATTGGAGGTTAATGTTGAGAAGACTAAGTTCACGGTTCTCCATGGGGCTAGGTCCGTAACATCAAGAGTTTTCATGAGCGGAAAGCTCTTGGAGCAGATTAATGTCTTCACCTACCTGGGGGTCACCTTTGGCGATAAAATGAGTTGGTCGCCACAATTGAAGTTATTGGTGTTGAAACACTCGCAGCTAGCTGGAGCACTGATAAAGGAACATAGGCAGTCACATACTAAGCCCATACTTCCTGTTGTCAAAATGTACTCCATGAAAATAATCCCCGCAATCCTATATGGGGCTGAGATATAGGGAGCATGTAACTTGTACCATCTAGCATTAGCCCAGAACAAATTTCTAAGATCAATCGTGGGCCTCCCCAAATCTACTCCGCGTATCCCCCTCCTGTTAGACCTTGGTTGCCATGCAATAGAGGATATTGCACGGTATAGGATGTTGGCCTTCTGGAGAAGGCTCTGGATCACCCCGGAATAATACCTATTTGCTAGGGACCTGACAGAAGTTAGGGGACTGGACTGTTCCAATAAAATTACATGGTTAACTAGCATTAAATCTCTGCTCACTGACATGGGGATGAGGGATATGTTGGATAGTCCAGAGTCTGCTGAATTTCCATTTTAAGTAGCATATAGAGCAGCATACTGTAACCTCATTAAAATCAGGAGGTATTCCGCTCTGACTAGCTCATCCCTGACTAGAGACTTTTGTGAGCTTAAAGAAGAACCCTGTATGGAAAGCTATTGAGATCTAATAATGAAGCCTAGAGATCGCAAGCTTTATCACCAGTTCCGAGTCGAGACATTCCCACTTAGGAAGTTTACTTATAAATGGACAATAGGTACAGGAGATAAATGTCCGTTTTGTCCTGAGCACATAGAAGATATTGGCCACCTCCTTTATGTCTGTCCTGCCGACCAGCAACCTCGAAGCATGTGGTTCAAACCCCTATGTAGATCTTTGGGAACCAGTTCTGCTTTGGTCGCCAAAAGGCTACTGAAAAACTGGTTGCAATGACATTGTAGTCATAGGGGTTGCTAAATTCCTGAGCTGGTCTTGGGCCATCCGGTAGAAAAACAGGGGATCTTTATAGCTAGTTATAGTTATTCCAGAGTACGACATGGTATGAAATTGAAAGTTACAGGTTTGTAATTGTACAAAAAGTCTTGTGTATGTGATATATTTAATCCTGTCTTAATGAATTGTTTTAAAATGTAAATATAGGTATTTATATTTTATCATGATAAGGCAAATTTATATTGATAGTTTTTATGGTGCAAACAGATGAACTGTGTATTTTATTATATTTTTGTCCTTTAAGATGAATAATCGAAATAAAGACTTTTTTTAATTGAATTGAACAAGACAAAAACAAAACGTAAGGCATTCTTTTTGCTCATTCACCTTCTGAACTCACACACCCCTATACTATGCCAGCTGTCTCGGTCCTTTGGGGGGCCAAATTGGGCTGGCCCAGTCCTCAAATGCCACCCTTGTGGTTATGGCTCTAAATTATGTACTCTAATTATAACTCATTTGAACTTCACCTATTGGGAACGGATGAAGCAACAAACTAAGGAAAGGTGAAAAGCAGAAGGACATACACACCTGGAATAATGGAATGTATGCCGATAGAGAGATCAAACCTCTCCTAAAAATGACTCAATAATGATTTATGAATAGCAGCACCATTGAAGAGGAATACCTCTATTAGTATGTCCTTCTCTTGATTGTTATAATTATTATCAATGAGTAAGTCACTAATTAGGAAGCTTTTTCTCTGATTGTGAGATTCTTTGTAGTGCTGATTATTTGTCAAGGATCAACAAATAATACAGTGTGTGTAGTATTCCTTATGTGAAATACACCTTCCATGGGCGCAGATGTCTGATAAGCTTGAAATAATTGTATATCTTGCAAGAAGAATCTATGGTATTGAAAAGTAAACTCCACTGAAGCACTAATGCTTAACTGTTCTGGTTTCATCTGCATTATATGAAAACTACATTGAACCATGATATATACACCTAACTACGGGCCCTATTAGGATGGCGGACGGACCTGCGTCCGTCCGCCACCCCAGAGAAGGAGGGACCGTCCGCAGGGGCAGCAGCGGTCCCTCCGTGCAAATTAGATGTGACCGCCACCCTGTCGATCACATCCTGTATGTTTAACATTGCGGCGGGTGCTGCTTGAAGCAGCACCCGCCGCAATGTTAAAAATGCAAGCAGTGCATTTGCATGCACAAAGCAGCAGGCACCGCGGGGTGCCTGCCGCTTCGTGCATGCAAATGCAAGGGGGTACCATAGGTACCCCCATGTGCACCCCCACCCCTCCCTTCACCAGGGGGGCCCGCAACGGGCCCCCAAAGAAAAGACCGTATGCCTTTTTGTGGCGGCATTGCCGCCGCGGAAAGGCATTACAAAAATCAAATCCTAATATGGCTGGCGGTGTCAGACACCCCCACCATATGAGAGCTTCTCCGCCGCGGTCTCGTAAAAATGACCCCCCAGCCATCCTAATCTGGCTGGGGGTCTTTGGTGTGTCCGCCGTGGTAAATCCGCATACTCTGAGCCGGCGGTGGCTTCCGCCGGCCCGGAGTATGCGGATTCACCGCAATCGTAATGACCCTCTACATTAGGGAAGAACAAAAAAAGTTGTTATCATGAAACATAATAGAAATTTGTAATAAATCATAAGTTGAAACTGCAATAAATATATATTTTAAACATTAAAAAAATAGAACATACACAGAAAACAAGATAAGCAACAAGATCCCATGATTATGAAGTACCCAGTACATGCTTCCTCAAAATGTACCATTGCCACCGTCAAAAGTTAGATCTGCTTTAGCTGCTGCATAGTGTGCAGAGGCATGCATGTGTGAGCCTGCAAATGTGCTTGTTCCTAATTAAAACAAGCCCCAGTGACAAAGCCAGCAGCAGTTCACAGCTGCTCTTCCCAAAGATCGCCTGACAGTAAAGGCGACTCAAACAAGCAGTACATATCTCACAAAATGTCATCTGTGGCTTGTACACCCGCTCAGGCAATTAGCACTCTGCACATCCGACCACACAAAGAACAGAAATAGCTTATGACATCTCTGTGCTTCGGAAAAGAATTGTCAGAGTATATACTTTCACCAGATGGATGCTCAGCTCACTGAGTTACTTTACCTGCCACTACGATTGAAATTCAAAAGCACAGCCTGTGACCATGAGGAAAACACCAATCCCAGGCATGCATGTGTTAGTAGACTGAGCCACGAGACCCAACTTCAAAAGTATTATCATCCCTTTGGAGTGCTCTGCGATTGATAAGATTGAATTACAAAAGCAACAGGGTAATCAGATATCTAACAACCAAGTGTGGGAGGAGGCCGGGAGTGCAGATAGCGTGCATGCTCTTAAATAAAATTTAAAAAAAAGTTCATAGCAGAAGAAAAGGTGTACTCTGGCCATGTGCCAGTGATAAGAAAAACACACAAAGAACAATACGAAATAGCATGCTACAACCAACAGAAACGGAGTAATAGTAAGTGACAAGCACACAGACAAATTAAAAGTAAGGGCGGGATATTAGCCCCTTTTAAGATTTATAATAAATACAATAGAATTCAGAAGTACAGCGGAAGTGCTGTGCAGACCAAACCTGAAAAAGGAGGGCCTTAACAACTCTCAGATTTGTTCAGGGCCAGGGCCTACAGTTGTGGGATCAAAAAGAGGACTATTACAAGTTTATACTGGCCGAACCAGGAAGCAGCCACCCTCTTCGAAGGGACAAATCGCTAGGGGTGTGCAATGTTGGAAAGACTCTAAATATTTTTGTAACTTTTATTGTAACTTTACAAGCTTTGAGAAATTACGAAAGTTTTCGAATTTTTAAAAAAGAAACACGTGTGAAACAATGCACAAAAGTAGGTTTTTCCAGATGAAAATAATGCACTTTTGACATATTAAATCTTTCACAAAATATTTTGAAGGAATCTTAGCCACATAAAAATATGTGGTGGTTAATAGAATTGCCACATTTTGCGAAGTTTTAACATTGTAGCCAGTGGCTGGATGAGTAGCAGAGAAACCCCTCTATGTATCAGCCACTAGCTAACTAGCAGATAATCTGTATTCATTTCCAGACGGAAAGAGGAAATTGATAGGATTCAAAATAAGAGGATGTGGTAACAAACTGTAGATACGAAAAATATAATCCACAATGTTTGAAAAGTGGGGTGTTGCAGAGGTTCTGAGCACTTCAGGGACAAATTTGAATCCCCGAAAATATATAAGATTATTTTGTCTTTCAACCATAGAAGACCAACGTTGAGGGGGTTGTTGAGTAAAAGTGCAGGTATTTGTTAGGAAATACAGCAATAGTGTTTATGATATATCTCTTTGTAGTAATCTTGGCTTTATCTGGAATCTAGCAGTAAACCAGTAGTACTGTAAGAGTAAGTGACCCATGCCCACAGCAAATTTTTGTGAATCTTGATCATAGGGAAGGAGACTATTTTATAAAAATAAACATCATTCACTCAGCGCACCCTATATAAAAGAAAGCGTTCATGACTCCAGAAAGGAGAGAAAGGCGCATATGCCTTCATGTCACTGGGTCATATTACTGGGTCAGATTCACAAAGATTCTGATGTGAGTTGGTGTTGGGACTTACTGTTGTCATACCGCTGGACTACTCCTGAGCTCAGTAGTCAGCTAGGGGTGGTAAAGGATTGATTCAGGCCCATTGTTTTATATTAATTTTATCATATGTCTCAAGTGTGACATTCTTCCAATCTACTCTTTGAACTCGTGGAGGGGATACGATATTGCAAAGTACAGTGCAGTATGGTATGGTTCTTGAATATGACATTGTCAAACCTACAAATATACCACTGGGGATCGGCCTGTAAACAATGAGGGCTGACCCCTTGTATTTTTTTAAAATATGTTGGTTTTCATTCCTGATGCGATTGTGCCCCGGAGGAAAACCACCTTTTTTATTTTCAATTATCCTCTGGGGGGGAAGGGCATTACCACAAAGGCCAACCCCCTCAAATTAACATCCCTGGTGGTCTAGTGGTTTTCTGACAGTGGATCAACAGCGATTCACAATCAGGAAACAGTTTCAGGAAGGCCTAATTTGAAAGGGGAATCTCCCCTTTCAAACAGGGCCTCCCTAAAACCGGATGAGGCAGTTTTCGGCGTTATTTTCCCACTGGAGGGGGAGAGAGCACTCACCTGCTCCTTCCTGCCACTCCGGTGGGAAATCTGTGACGCAAGCCCTCCTCACCGTACGCTGACATCACAGATGGGTGGGAGGCTGGTCTGGTACAGATACGGAAGCAATTGCACGTTACCCCAGCCCCTTTTAAAAAAAAATTAAATGAATTCTCTGGTCTCCTTACCACAGGATCCCTTGAAGCCCTCCCTAGAGTGTTGCTGTCGGGCATTGGTCAATGGGGCACCCAACAGGTTAATACAGTGGCTTTATTTTTGTTTTTTCTGGGACTCTTCTGTCTGTGGGTCTACATATAAAAGCTCACAAATACCAAAGTAAGAGACTATAAATTCATGGCTGAGACAAAGAAAGATAGAAAAACATAAATTATGAAAATGTGGAAGACATTGGGGAAAAATGAAATCATGACAGAATAGAAGCATGTCAGAATGCAAAGTGAGGAGGGTAGGAAAGAAAGAAAGATCAGTATATGGAAAGGGGGAAGAAATAAGAGTAGAGGGAAGATAGGTAGGAAGATAGAATGAAAAGACGGCAAAAAGTAAGCTAAGAAGGAATTAAGTCATGCAGGAAAAAAGAAAGAAGGATATAAGGAAAAAGAAAGAGGGGAAGGAAGGCTGAAAGGGGACAGAATGAAGGGTGAAAGGATGGATGAATGGATGGAATGAAGGGAGAGTGAAAGGAGGCAAACAGATAAATGCCCAAGGATGGACTCTAGGTTCAAAGGATAAATGGATGACAGGGAAAAAAGGCTGGGTGTCAATGTATGGGTGATTGGATGAGTCAATGGAGGATGAAAGGATGGATCAATGAAAAGAGGGATGGAAGAGTATAAGGATGATAAAAATAAGTGATGAATGGATGGATGGATAGACAGCATGAATAATGGGGGAATTGTATATATTAATAAAGGAGTAAAACAACAGAGCGGGGAATTAATGGATGAAAGAAAAACAGAAAGGATAAATGGATAGAGGTAAAGGATGGATAGATAGATATATAAATCTAGGGATGGATGGAATGGTGAAGGGAACTTTTCAAGGCAGTGTGGCGCTTCATTAGACATATAGTTCAAAGTGCAGGGTATTTTAATTTTCTGGGTACTCCCTAAATTTGACATCTCATTAGGGATGTCTAAAAGTGTCAGACATAAGAGTGGAAGCAGCAGTCCTTACATTTAGTTATAACAGTGGCTCAGGAATTAATATTGATCATTAGATCACCAGGCAGCTTTATGGAAGATTCAGTCCTATCAGGCTTGCATTTTACATACCTGGTTCAGTGAATATTAGAGTCATTCCTCAATAGAAAGTGTAGTGGGTGGTCACTTGGAAGGTTTGATCCCCTAATAGCTGATGGAAGGCACACCAGAACTTTATTTCATGACTAGGTTAGAGGGCATCTAACAAGAGATTTGGGTCCCATTAGGGCTCCCCCCAAGCATACCACAGTTTTTTTTACAAAATCATCAGTCACTATGCATCCTGAATCAACAGGAGATTTGTGTGCAGCTATAGTTTACACCGTTAAATAATACCACTGTAATGCACCCATCTCACCTTACAGTCGAAACCTTGCCTACGATTACAGCTGCTCAGAAGTCTAGACTAGCTTCTTGTTTTGCATCTGTACTTTGGGTTAAAGTGCAACCATGACATCAGTTTCAGGTAAAAAAAAACTGGCTAGACCTCATTGCTTACATGCACTATTGCAGAATAGACAGCAAGGTTCAGTATCAGGAATTTATAGATTCCATGTATTACTAAAAACATTTTTATTTACTGAAAACTTTTGACTGGCATGCAGAGTGAACTATCAGTCATCATATCATCCAATGCACATATAAGTAACCTTAGTATGAGCCAATATTGTAGAAGAATTAAACACTAATTGACTTCTAATTGTGAGAATGACTTGGCTGCTCGTGCCCTTCTTTCTTGATAAACATAAATACTGGCCTGAAGTACTAACCTTTTTAGCATGTGCAAACCCTCTGATTCGCAAAATCAGAGAATTTGCTACCTCTAAAAAGTTCTTTGCTATGTACTTGTCAGAAACCCATTTAGAAGGCCATGAGGCATGCAGGAGTCACTGGGCCCAACCGTGGGGGTTGAGGCCTCTCACTTCTGATGTCCTGGGGCCCATCTTACTAAGGATGCTGAGCAAGTACCCCTTCAGCACTTGTCTCTCAGTGGTGGTAGGGGTCAAACAGTCCAAGGTTTCTCAAGGAGGATGGGAAGGTAGACACTGGGGTGTGAACACAGACTTATAGCTCAAAATCTGTCGAGCTGCAGCAATACATGATTGTCCAGTCACATACTTGCTTTTATGAAAAAAGGAGTATTTATATACCAACACAAAGCAAAATACAGCATTCACAAATATTAGACACTGAGATACTGAGACTCTAAGGTAAGGGATCTAGAGTCCCACCTCCTCTTGCTAGTAGTATGTTTTATTCACCATTCGCTATAGGCATCATTCAAGATTAAGCCCCACTATTATGCCGAGTCTCAGGAGTCCCTCTTCGACTCTTAAGGCAAATATATTACAGCGATAAAGTGTTTGATGGCAGGTGTGTTCCTCCGGGACTGTCTGGCACGTAGATCAGTCTTAACCACACCAACTGGAAGTGCACAACCAGAGTCGCCAATTGCGCCTTGTTGTCAAGTTCCTCATATGGTGTCCTGGGTAGGCCATGGCCAGAGGGTCCTCAATGCTCCTGGCGCAGGCTTAATAATATTCATTAGACAAGTCGCCCTCTACCCACTATGATTACTTATATTTTGAACCAACCTACTAAGACATACTTCGGATTACAAAATAAGTTCATGGAAAAAGTTAAAAGCAATTTGCAACTTATTTTTGGAACCTGGCCCTTAATCCAGCTGGCCCAAATATTTGAACAAACCATCACTATCTACCAGCTTTACGTACTAGAAACTTTGCCAACTGTATAGGGAGACCTTCAATAATATAAACACACAGCAAACATCTGTATAGCATAATGGGTCTGTGGTCAGGGTTATGATACTTAACAACATTATGCAACACCAGAGACCAACAGAAAAAAAGACAGACTAAACCAGTAAGTAAACAGATAAAGAAGAAAGACTAAGCTGGTGAAAAAGAACAGACAACAGTTGTTATATGGTGTGCTCTTTAGGTTGTTGGTCTCCACAGGATTCTCTTTCTCTCTAATCTGGATGCTAATTATGGGGGTTACTGTGGTTTTCTCGAGTGAGCAATGTGTACATTTGGTATACACCTGTTACAACGCATTCGTTACTCCGCACTACCATTACAACGTGACTTTTACAACGCATACCATTACAACGCATTGCGCTGGGGGGCGCTCTAGGATAGGGAATAAGTATAATTTACTATCCAACACCTTCCCTAGGGTCCACGGGGACTGGAGTTAGAATAGTAAATTATACTTACCACTATCCAGCACCTCAAAGCGCTATGCGTTGTAATGGTATGCGTTGTAATGGTCGCGTTGTAACGGTAGGTAGTTGTAATAGTATGCGTTGTAACATGGTACATCCGTACATTTTGATAGGTCCATGTGATATTATTTTCTCTTTGATTCAGCCCTTCCTAAAGAGGTTACATAATCGCAAGTAATTGTGATGTGAACCTATGAATCACCACCCAGTGAAACAACTATTGAGCAATTTACTTCAGTGTTCCATATAGGGAAGTTACTAACACATTGGAGCTGATTAGAGATAAGAATATGTTACTCGGCTAAGACCCTCATTACATAATGAAAATCTGTATATAACTTCAACGATTAATAAAACCTCCTTAACCGACAAACCTGGGAAAACACGTGAACCTAGATTGTAAGCGTCATCAAATATGCCAGGAAATGTGTATTTTTAGGGCAAATTACACTTTACTTTTAATCACATTGATAACCAAATGCTTAGCTGGAGGAGCAAGTTATTCTGCTGGAAGCCAGAGATAATAGTGCCTGATATTAATAGTTAGCAATGTGTAACATATTCAGTTAAAGCTATTTCAATATGAGTCGAGTACTCCATGAAAGCACAGCTAGAAGAAGAATGTATGGAGGTATTTTATTTAAAAGACTTAAAAAGTAATGCGCTCCTCAATGAGACTGGTGTGGTAAATTAGAGGTAATGTTATAGTACTGGGCGTGGTATCTTTCTCGACATTCAGACCCCAAATACTTTAAAAGAGTAAAATTTAAGGTCATCCTGGAAGCTTATAAGATATGAACAGAGTGGTACAAAAGTTACAAAACCACTGCAATCAATTCATACACGTTATTATAGAAACGTTCTTCCTTTCCTTTGATCTTTCAAGATCCCACGTTGTAAGTGGGTTTAGAATGGTTTGATGAATGTTGGTCAACTCTTTACGAATAGTGTTTTTTTAGCATTTTCAAGACTGAACATTTTCGAAACTTGAAAAAAAAGTTTGACATACTGTAATACAGTTTTTTCAAAAACTCACAGATCTGGGATGATTTCCGACATAGCAAGCAAGTAAATAAATATAAAACTAGAAAGAAATGATTTGCTAGAACTTGTTTATTAGCTAAAGACAAAAATCACTGCTCGTGCTTTCTACGGTGTACTGTCCTCTTTAAGAGAGGATGAGTTGGAAGGTCTAGCAGATACATTGTCCTCTAAGGTTGGGATTGCTGTAAATTCATTCATTGAACAAGCATTTACAAAGCCTCCATACTGATATGCGTTAGACTCAAATTCCAGCAATTTAAAATCGTTAGTATGCTAATCCCCAGATAAGATATCCAAGTGGAAGGGCGAAGGGTGTTCAAAATGTCCACGTTATCAGAGCGACGATGCTGATGTGCACATATCTGATAACTGCTCCATGTTGTATGATTACTGGTTAGAAATTGACAGATCGGCTGAACGTCGCCGTGGAGCTAAACATTAATGATGTTATGTTGAGCATGGAGTTAAGCATTGCTCAGTGAAATATGGAAATTGGTTTCGTTGGGATCGTAATTTCTAGACTTTGTACTTCACGAGAATGGAAAAGTAAACGCCCAACTTCAGTGGGTAACTGGTATATACTCATATGTCACTTTTATGGAATGGACGCTGCCATTCTAAAGATTGAAGCGAAAATGCGACAAAAAAACGTTTATGTATGATTGGATTTCTTTTCCTTGTGCGTGTCTCCTGTTAAAGATGTACTCAATTAATTTATGCGATTTAATCCAGTGTTTTAATGACGTTCGATTTATGAATCTTGAAAATATATTTCATTAATTGATCTGTAACACTTTACAACGCTCAACCTTCCCAATAAAAAATACGTTTCATAAAAAGGCTCTGTCTATGCGTGTGTGTCACGGAGAAACATAACCAGTTTACACCTGTCTGTGGATAGGTGTGTGCCTGTCTGTGTGTGTGCCTTACTTATTGTGCAGCCCTTCTGCGGTACGTGTTTTGCCACTTCAAAGCAGTAGATGGTTGTAGTTTGTTAACAGTATTTAGTGATTAGTAAGTGAATAAGTGTCGAGGCAAATATTTCAAAAGTAATTTAAAATGTATGATTTTATCTTACCGGTGAAGAATATATTAAGTATGTCAATTCTAAACAATTATTTCAATTGTACAACAAATGTCTCTTCCAAATGTAGGTGTCAGTGGTATAGTAAGGGTTCTCTGGGTCCTAAAGCAATCGGGAAGAATTAACCAAATAATTTTGCATTAGTGCCCCCTTCAGATTCCTCAGCCCCGGTGTCACTGCACCTGCTGCGTTCCTGATAGCTACACCCGTTAGAATTTGACATTCAGTCTCTGGAAAGTTTAAACAGAGTTATAGATACAGAGTGTGGCAACCACACTTCCAGAGACAGTTCTACAGAAATAACATCACAGGGAGAAAACCATAATTCGTTTTTTTTTTATTTTTTTAAACACGTTTAAATAACACATGCTGCTGAAAAACCAGTGTTAGTTCTTTCGCCGACTGTCGACTAATTAATTTGCCGTTGTGAAAACGTACGTACCTCTCTCTGCTCTGTGTTTATGTCGTCCTGTTTCCGCGCTTCTGTTTACCACACAACAATCTGTGTAAAAAGCTCTGTCTCTGGAAGATCTCCAAGTAAATCTTTCCGCAGACCACTCGCTTTCATCTCGCTTCTGCCACAGAATTCACTCACACGAAACTCCAGCTATCTTTCCCGCCACCTACCTATTTTTATTAACTCTTTCATGCCTAACATATCTTAATTTGTGCAGCTCGTGATTACAGGCCAAGACCTTTCTTCATTTACCTCAAACAACTCCTCTTGGCTTGCTCCGCGTTGGCATAAAAACGGAATAAGTTAAGCAAGGGTCAAGAAAGCCAACAACTATGACTGAATATCTGATTACCAGAACTCATTAACATAACACACCTAAATATTGTAGCCTACAGTATTCAGCACTATCCGCACAAGTCGTAAAACCAGTGCCACCCTCCTCTAGGGTTTGAGAGTTGGTTTCCGTGGGTCCGGTGTGCCAAATTCACCACCAGCAACTTTACTTTTTTTTAAAACTTTTTATTTTATTTTGCAAAGCTTGAAAGAGCAAACAACAACATAATACCAAATAGCAAATTATAAACCATGGCTCCACATTGTACATATGAAAAACTTTTCAAGGAAGGAAAAAAGGAAGAAAAAAGAAGAAAGAAAAAAGGAGACATACAAAACCATGCTTAAATCAGCATTGAGTCAGGCATCAAGAATCTTTACACTAAGCTCCAAGCCAGTCCTTCAACGGGGCCCAGATTTTCTGGCCCTGTTCCCGCCTCCTTCTGCCCTACCACTGGAAAACTGCTGACTCTAAGTTGTGAAGGGCAAGAATCCTTGCCCTCCAATTTACAAAGGTGGGAGCATCAGGGCTAATCCACTCTGATGTTATACAGAGTCTCACTAAGGACATTGAAATAAATAGAAGGGCAGATCCGTATCTTGATCTCTCCAGTACACAATTACTTTCACAACCCATGATAACAAGCTCTGAGGAGAGAACAACCGGAATGTTAAGTCCAGAATTAATAAATAGTTCTACCTCCTGAAGAAATATGGTAAGACTGGGGCAATCAAAAAACATATGCTTATCGTTAGCAGATAATAGGCCGCTCCTCAGACAGCAATTACCTCTATTCCCTTCCCATTTGGAAATTTTAGCTGGCGTATGGGCGTATAGTAGAGATCGAATAATGCCATATAGCATTGGGAGCATAGGCTTCCTGATATTAGAACGCTGTCTGATAGCTCCAAAGCCTGTGAATTATCGAGCCCTGCCTTTTGAGGGAGAAGGTCATCTGGGAGGCCTGAAAGTAACTGTTTGTACAAAGTACCGATTCTTGCTCGCCTCAAAATCAATTCCAAAAGTAAATTCTTACTATATAAACTAGATTCTTGAGCCTTCATTTTATCCAAAAAACATCGAATTTGTAAGTATTTAAACAAATCGTGAGTGTTTAAAGAAAACTTCTCCTTCAAAAATAAAAAACTAGCCATGGATCCTCCACACCCTAAATCACCCAGAGAAATTAGGCACTTCGAAAACCACCTGAATGTAATATGGTCTTGAAAAATCTGAGGTAGCAGTCTGACTGCGGCAAACGGTGTATAGTAGTTCAGATTGGAGATAGAATATTTGCGCCGGACCTTACGCCAAACTGAAAACATTGCTATTGCAACCTTAAACTTCATTTTTTTGTAATAACTGGGTTCCAAAACCCGTAACAGTACCACTTTGGCATCTTCACCAAGCCCTATTTCAAAAATAGAAGGACTACAAAAAGACGGCAGCGATGCTCTGTCTCCAAATAAAGGTATGGCAAAATGCTGACCACCAGTACAGCACTAGATTCGGCACAGACCACCCTCCGCGATCACGGGGTAAATGCGTCCACTTGGCCGCTCTTCGCTGTTGATGATACCCCCGAAGAAATCTATTACACCATCTCTCAGCATGAGCAAGACTAGCTTGGGAGAACTCCAACGGTATGGTTCTAAAAAGGTACAGGAACTTAGGCAGTTTGAGCATTTTCAAAGCATTCCCCCTTCCGTATAAAGACAAATGCACATTATCCAGTCTGACCAAGGTGGAGTTAACAGACTCGATAATGGGCAAAATATTCAAATCACATATCTTTTCAACTCTAGGTGCGATTTTAACACCAAGATACAGTGCAATTTGAGCAACTGGTACTTCAGAGGGGCACATAGCGGCTGATTGAATGACCTGCGTCTTAGCAACATTAAGTTTGTATCCAGAAAACTGGCAAAATTGCTCTGCTAAGTTCTTAATAGCTAAGAAAGCTGATGACACATTGCTGGTCAGGACTATAATGTCATCAGCGTAAGCCAAGACCTTATATTCTGACGTATTAACCCTGACTGGTATAATATCTAATGAGTTTTCAATTTTTCCTAAAAAAGGGTCAATATACAAGGCAAACAACAGGGGCACCCCTGCCTAGTCCCCCTACTGATGCTAAATGGTCTTGAGAGCAACCCTGAGACCGAGAGAGTTGCCTCTGGAGTAATATAGAGTGCTTGGATTGCCTGAATAAACTCAGGGCTGAACCCCTTCCACTGCAAGACTACCCATAAAACCCCCCAGGCTACCCTGTCGAACGCCCTCTCGGCGTCCAACAGGATTGCACCGAGGGGAGATTGCGTGCCCTGGGCCCAGTCAAAGAGTGCAATTACACGGCCGACATGGCCCGCAGTGTCTCTGCCTGGAATGAACCCATGCTGACGCAAGGACACTATTGGTGAAATCACTGATGACAACCTAGTTGCTAAAATTTTAGAATACATTTTATTATCTGAGTTGATCAGAGATATGGGGCGGAAAGACGACGGAGCCAATTCCGGCTTCCCCTTTTTTTCAATTAAAATAATAGTAGTTTGCTGCCATGTAGCTGGTATATGGCCAAGCTGTGCCCCCCTAAAGGTTCCGAATGAAACAGACTGTAGAATTCCAAAGGGATGGAGTCAGGGCAGGCAGCTTTCCCATTGGCTAATGAATTAATTGCCAACTCGACCTCCTTCAAATCTATAGGGGCAGAAAGGACTTCATTCTGCTGAGCAGTGACCTGTAGCATGTTCAGATCTTGTAGGAAGGCCTCAGCTACAGTTTCTAGGTTAGAATCTGTGTTTTCCTCTGCATACAAAGTACAGTAAAACTGCTGAACAACCTCCATGACTCCCTCCGATGTATCCTGGATATGTCCCTGGGAATCCTGAATTCTAATGACATGGTTAGCCAGTTCTTCCTGCTGAAGTCGTATCGCCAAGACCCTACCTCATTTTTCCCCAAACTCAAACACCATAGAGCGGAATTGCAGGTACTTAGCAGCAAGGTCCAGACCAAAATACTCCAGCAAAGAGGCCCTGACCCTAGCCACCTGGAACTGCCCTTGAGTTGTATCTCGTCCCTCCCTAATCATACATACAAGTTGAGACTCCGCCAGCCCGAATTCAACAATTCTTCTGTTAATCTCATCCTGAATAAGCCTCTGCAGAGAGTACGAAAAACTCTTAGTTTCCTCCCCGAACTGCCGCTTTTAACGTATCCCAAGCGGTAGTGCACGAGGCTGTTCCTCTGTTAATATGTAAAAATTCCACAACTCAATTTCTCATATGGTCAATATATGGTTGCTCCAGCAGAAGCTTCCTCTAAAAAGTCTAGGTTCTTGGGACTCTTGTTATATGAGAAAAAATACAATCCAGGATCAAAGGATTGTGATCTGATAGAATCCTGGGGAGGACTGAAATGGATGTGGAAGATGCCAGTTGTTCTGACGTAAAACAGTAATCTAGCCGGACCATCTTGTTGTAGGGGGCAGATAAGTATGTATACCCATCAAGATGTTTATTATGGTGAAACTAAAGATCTGTGAGGTAATGTTCTTGAGCCAAAGCTTGAAGAGACCTAAAGACTCTTGGCTTTTTACCAACATAATCCCCCCCCCCCCACTAAATCAAAGTCAGCAGGGAGATGAATATTCAAATCACTGCAAAGGCAAACAGGCTGAGGCCAAAGAGCCAACTCAATATTCAAGTGATGCAGCACTGCCGGATCATCCTGGTTGGAGGAGTAGACTGTACATACAGTTAAGGGTTTGCCATTTATTTGCAGCTCATTGATTACCCATCTCCTGGCATTGTCTTGGGCAGTCTTCTTACAAAGCCCTGTCCCCCGTTTTAATAAAACCGCCACCCCTCTAATCCTAGAGCTCTGGTGAGAGCACCCAATTAAATCATACCCTGGAATTTTTAGATAATCCTGATCACTCCAGGATACGTGGGTTTCCTGCAGACAAAGTACATCCAATCGCAGAGAATGAACAACTCTTGAAAACAATTCCCTTTTCTTCCCATCATTTAATCGGCAGATATTCCAGGAACCTATGCGTAATTTACCCTGGGCCATCAATCCTGAAAAAAACACCTGAGCAAGACAAATCAATCACCACAACCCCTCGAAAGAATAAATGTCTCCTACTGACAAAAATATTAGAGTTTTGAGCCAAAGGGCCATGATATAACTGCAAATTCAAGCTTTGTTTCACCCCCCTGCCCCCCTTCCCCCCTTTCCTCCCCCCATACCCCCCAGCAAACCCCTAACCCACCCCCCAAAACCTCCCTTGATCCACCACCCCCAAAGCACGGCGTCAGGACCTAAGTCCTAGTGATGGAGAAGCTGGTTTGAACCCAAACCCTCCCTCGGTATTAACGCCAAATATAAATCCAGCTGGGGAACTACCTAAAGGGGACAGAAAGAAAGAGAGCATTTTTCTCAAACAAACAAATAACAACCCTGGCCCCCCACAATTAGGCGTCCCCCACTAAAGCACAGCAAGTGTCCCCCATAGAACACCTCAGAGAGAATAGGAGCAGTGGAAGAATAGAAAAGCCCCCGCAAAAACTTGACAACTTAAAGCGAATTAAGAAACTCTTTAGCCTGAACTTCTGATACAAAAAATCTAGTTTGGCCTTGAAAAATGATTTTTAGTTTGGACGGGAAAAGTAAGAATACTTGGGCCCCTTTGGATTGTAGGGGTACGATTAGCTGCCGGAGCTGCCACCTCCATTCATCTGTTGCTTGGCACAGGTCCGGTCTAACAAAAAACTCGCAACCCTTGCCAGCCCACCTCTTATCTAGCCTAGCCAAATCATAAACCTTTTCTCTAGCCCAAAAAATGCTCAAACAAATAAGAAGAGCACGGGGTCTATTGACTGTTTGACCAGCACCCTGCCTTCTCTTAAATGGGAACCGATGCGCCCTCTGCACTTCAAGCTGCCAGTCCCATTCTTTAACGTCCGGGAATGCTTCACAAAACAATTCCACAATGAACCTTCTAGCATAAGACCCTTTCATCCCTTCCGGTACCCCCAGGACCCTAGGAGTGTTTCTGCGGGCCCTGTTTTCAAGGTCCATAAGTTTCCACTGGACATCGTCCCTTTGTGATTTCATTGAATCTGTTATGCCTCTTTGGGTAGCCATATCATTTTCCAAGGTCGAGATCCTTGCTTCTGCCTCCCCAATTCTAGAGGCGATGTCTGAACATGTTATAGCAACCCTCCATATAGAATTCTGGACCCTGCGACATGCCCCTTGAGCGTGAGCACTTTCCAACTGGGTCTCTTCCCGGTGTGCCATTATTGTCTGGTAGATGGTCCCAAGCGTCATCTCGCCAAGTGGTGCGTTCGGGCAGATTGCAGTGCCAGTGATAGGGGCGCCTTCCAGCCCAGATTGGCCAGTAAATGAATAGTCCCACACCAAAGAGCCAGTGTTTGACCCTAATGCCTGAACCTTAGACGCTTTACGAACAGTAGGTAACCCGTTGGGCGCTATTTCTGCGTTTAAGGCATTGCTGGTATGCCAGTCCCCTGACTCTGTGTCCTCATCGTCCGTCCAGTACTTGTCCTGGCTGCCATCCGCCTCTGAAGATTCAGTGTGATCAGACAAGGAGTAAAAGTTATCGCCATCAACCTCTCCTTCAGGATAAAAAAAAGCGTTTTTTATGGGCAACTTCTCCCGTACAGACCGAGTCTGATGTTGATGTTGCTGAGCCCCCTTGTAAATACCCTTGAGCTACGGGAGTGATCGCAACCACGGCAGCCTCACCCGCCTCATGATGGACTGCAATTCCCAGCATTCCCTTTGATTGAGCCATGCTGTTCAACTGGAGTTCCGAAGTTACCGAAATACTGGAGGTACTAGAACCACAGTGATTGTTTGCCTCCCCAGCTTTCAGAACCTCAGGTTCAGTCAAAAGGTCCCCCTCAAATACAGAAGGAGCCTGCCCCCCCAGAGAGGATATAGAGACAGTGCGATCAACTTTATCAGCAATGGGGGGCGGAGTAGATATTGGAGATGCTGATGCCTGCTGGGTGTGTTTTGAAGAAATCAGAGGTTTAGGCATTTTATTCTTGTCGATTTTATTTGTTAAAGGCAAAGAAAAAATCTGCGCATTCTTCAGCGTTGTTGTGGGAGCGGAGGCTAAAGGTTCATTGCATGCAGGACTCCCAGTCGACGTACGGCCCCCAGATGAATCCGCTGCCCCCCTGCTGATTTTTGGACGGCATACCTGAATGTGCGGGGGACACAAGCCTGTGTGCCGAACTGCAACAAAAAAATCCACTGCCCCAGCCACCGACACTAGTACTTCTCCTAGACAGGAGAATTCAGCCTGTGAGATGCTTCCGACACAGAAGAAGCAGCCGTAGAATCCCGGGTCGGCTCCCTGTTTCAACACTCTTTACAGATAGGCAGTTTCAAGAAATTCCTTTATGTTGTCTCGAAGTTCTCTGTTTTCTTGCACCCCATTCAGCTCTCTTCACCACAAGGAGTCCATGGGGGTATTTTTGGCGAAAAATGACCAGAGGGGGAGAGTGTTAGAACCAGCTCACTCCGCCAGCAGACCGTCCGCCATCTTGCCTTCTTTTCTCCGATCTGATTACCAGAACTCATTAACATAACACACCCAAATATCATAGCCTACAGTATTCAGCACTATCCTGACAAGTCGTAAAACTAGTGCCACCCTCCTCTAGGGTTTGAGAGTTGGTTTCCGTGGATCCGGTGTGCCAAATTCACCACCAGCAACTTTACAAAAGGAATTTCTACAAAGCTCTACCTGTGCAGAATATTTTTTGTGTCTGTCACTTGACGTTTGCATGGGCAGCCTTTCCTTGAAGATTTTTTAACTCAAAGTGTGTTAAAAAAAGCGGGGCCTGGTGGAGAGGAACAAGCATGTTCTAGATCTGCACTAGAATCTGGAGTCAATGGTACTTTTTCTCAGCATGAGAGCATGGAGGTGAGAGAAATGTATTACCTATGTCAACCGGTGCAATTCAAGTTCTCTAGCCCATAATAACCACAGACTGCTAAATAAGGTTAATTAATTTATTGCAAAGTTAAAACAATTGAACATACAGACACTTCAAGAAAAGAGTATAGAAGTACATTGGAACCAACATAAAGACAAATCTACGAATAAGGTTGAGATAGTGCAACATGCAAAAGACATTTAATTCAAGAATCAGGAGAGAAAAGATCAAGAAACAGGAATCCAAGTTCCCCTGCATCGCGGGTTGATGGAGATAAAGCATTAATCCATCCATGCACTAGCACTAACGTGACATTCCTATTTAAGAATTCTCTGTGGCAGGACAGATTAAGGGTCCGATTACGATGCGGTTAGGAAATCTTCTGTTAAATCGGTTTGGAAAACGTTTCTGACTGACTCGGATCGGGAGAGTTCGACCCACTGTGTATGATACATCGGGATGCTTCTAGATATGATTTAGTTGGACTCTCATTGACTTCTTTGGGAGCCTTTGTTCCTAACCACATCGTAATCTGGCTCTCGTTGGGAAGACACGTTCCCGATCCGATTCGGAAGGACGAATGGCGTTAGGAGGCCTTCTTAACCTCATCCTAATCAGGCCTTAGGTGGCAATGCTTTCCTAATCACATCGTAATTGGGCCCTAAGGTGTCAGCGTGTGGAGTCTTCCTAGGAAGTCTCTCCACTTCAGTTGGGTTGAGTAGCATAAATCTACTGAGACAGAGCTCGTTCTAAGATGCTCTCTCTCCAAAAGGCAGAGAAGGAGTGGTGCTCTTTTCCTACTTGCAATACTCCCAAATCACAGGTGTTTTTCATGAGGCGATTGCTCCCAAGCAGTAACACGATAACCTTGATTTCCAGGCCTTCTCTGGTGTGAAAATACAACAGTTCTCATTATTGGCATTAGCTCCCAATGTATCCTCTTCTCTCCTTGCCTATCTCCTAAAACAAAGACAATATTCTAACTAACGAGGACACTTCTTCCACCTGCAAAATCAAAGTGAGAAAGAACAAAATCTAACATGCACATGAAATTCAACTATTAATTCTAATCCGAGAGCTTCCAGGGAAAAATGCATTTCAAGCCCAGAAAATTCAGCTAACATAAAAGAAATGGAACATGAGCTTTTTGAAGTTATATGGAAATTGAGACACATACAGCTATTATGTTCATTTGCATATAAAACGACATGATTAATAAGCACATTCAATAATACAATGATTGTCAATTGCACAACACTAGCGTTTCATTGGATATTTTCTGCTGGTTACATTCGACTATCCACTTAACTTCTTCACGTATTCTATATTTTGGCTAAAACACATCACGTTCATGTTATTACATTACAAGATCCTAACACTTAGGTTAACAAAACAAACGATTATATGAGGATGCAGTCTATGCATGTGATTATATTGCATTCCTACAAATTAATATGGATTTTGCGCTACATCAGTCCTGTTGTACTAAGGATGATTGTAATTACAAACACTGCAATTATCAAAATCCCAGGGTTTATGACTGAAAAATTGCTTTTTTATTTTATACTAACCCCATTATACAATTCAGTAAAGACTTTCCAAATCAAGAAATGAGTTTTGAACCTCACTCCGAATGACAAATAGGTGAGAGCGTGAAAGGGCCATTGCCTCCCATTTTCCAATTTTCATTGATATGTATCAATGATTTGCAACACAGCAGCAGGAATTGCCAACACAAAACATTGACAAGTTAGGAGTCCTCAAAGTAAGTGGTAACCGTTTCACAAAGGAACGCTGTCCCTATTGGGTAGCTTTCTCCTTGGAAATTGTGTGGGGGACATCAGTGGGAGAAGGCAGGGGAGAAAGGAACCACTAAGTGCTAGACGGGTTTCTTCCCAAAATTTTTCATTTTTTAAAGTTGTTCTTACAAGAAACATTAGCGGCTTTAAAAAAGCTCTTTGGGTTCGTTATCATTATTTGTAACTTATCTTTTTGTACATTGGACCAAAATGACAACTTTGAACTTGCTTTAAAACAACTGGCACTCAGAGGATCCAAATTGATGGATAAAGCCTACTGTTCCTTCCAGGGCTCCATCCCTGCATTCACAGCCAATCATTTGGAGTTGCATAAGGACTCTTGCCTCATAAATATAAATGAGACAAGAGTTTTTTATCTGCCTTTAAATGGACGTTTTGCAATCTAGTCAAATAGTAAACAAGTTGCTACACAAAATGATGGTCGGGTCATAAGGCAGTTTGCGTGCAAAAAATAAGCATCACATATTGAAGCAAAAGGCCCAATTCCCTAAAAGTGAACAATTGCAAAATGGGTGAGTTATGCCTTTTCATGGTTGTAAATGAATTTTGTTTAACCAATTTGCAAGCATGTCCTGTGGGTACATGAGTACTGTACTCATGTCAAGCATATGTAACTAGATCTCACAAAAAGCTGACTTACACCTTTGTTCCTGAGTGCAAGGGTGCAGAGTCTGCATACCTTGAATCAGAAAATCAGAGAAAATGCTGAATTATGTTTTGATTTAATTTTCATTTAACGTACATTGTCCCTTCACTTGTGTTTATTTCCTGCACAACATCTCAGAAAACTGTGAAAATGCATGTCTTTTACACAGTTTTGGCAGATAGCAGGCAGCACTATTTCCTGAATATTTTAGGTGTGACTTGGATTTTAGGAAAATCACACTTAGAAACTTTTTTACTCCTACTAAGTTAAAACTGAGGGCCTGATTTAGAGATGGGTTTTCAATCAGACTGCCAAACCCATGGAGGCAGTCCCTGGACAGTCAGACTTGCGGTCCACCCGCTGTATTGGGAATATGGCTGTGGGACAGCCACAGGCCTGCCACCGCAACCACCAGGTATCATGGATCTCTGGCGGTGCTGCTGTGGCACCTCTGAGCATATTAGGAGTTTCCTCACTGCAACCGTTATTATGGCAGTGAGGCCACCATGAAAACTGTGGGGTTGAGGAAACAAAGGGGGCCTTTTAGGGACTCTTGTTTATCAGGGCTATGGTGTGCCTGCATGCAGTCCCCCCCTTTCCTGCACAGCATGGACTTTACTGTTCATGCCGTGCAGGATTGGGCTTTGGCATTCTCATTGCCTTGCCTTGATGCCATACTCACCAGGGCCCATAAACATTCACACCTTGAACCGGTAATCCAGCTTAATTTCCTGCCTATCAGAATTTTATTCTCGCTAGGACTTATACCTGTACACCATGACTTACCAATCCTTGTCACCCGTATTCTAAGTCCTAAGGATCAAAAGGTGTTAGGATACTAGGTAGTGTATAACATTTACTTTCATGAAATAACCACAGACTCAGGGAAGTTTTAAAAACGTTATCTATACAATATTTTGTGAGATAACAGCCACAATAGTAAAACTAAAGACTTCTCAAGTAAGAAAATAATTATTAAAGCAATCATTCTGCAAGACTTTAGAGCTACAGTTTTAGACATTGGTACCTGGGAAGGGCGAGAGAGGAAAACGGTACAAGGACATACCACACAGATTATATTTACCTAGAATGGTGCAAAGACCAACCCTGGCCATGGGCTGGGATAAAGAATGAAGGGCTCCCGACAAATCAGGTGCCAACAGGACAAGACAGGTGCAGATTAGGACAGGTAACCTCAACTAAGCACAACGCCAGCGTCACACCCCTCTCTGGCTATCACTCCGACCCCGACTGGGTAATTGAATCTTCTCCCTCAGCAAACCCTGATTCTTCTGACAGAGTGCTCAACCAGCACTCTACTCTCGATTCTCCTTTAGCATATGTTGGGTCAGTGACAGGTCTGTGACAAGTCAGACAAACTAACTATTCGAGCCTACCTTAGTTATACCATTTTCCAGGGCAATGTACCATCCCCAAGTGTTGCAAATTTGTGTATTCCCTTTATTTGATTGGTCAGAAAGACGAGGAGAGGTCATCAAACCATACCAGTATGAGATAATTTAATTCAATAAAGTTGATCAATGTTCCCGCCCATAATTTACTTTCCCATGAATTTGATTACATAATAACATAACATAACATGTGTATTTGTAAAGCTCACGTTCACCCAGAGGTCTCTTGGCGCTGAATAACAGATGTTCATTGTTACCCAACTCAATGGTACTCATTTTATCGACCTCAGATGGATGAAAGGCTGAGTGGACCTGCCATGATTTGAACCTATAACCATGAGGTCGAACAAAGGCCCCTGCAATGGATGCATTAGTCCATTGAGCCACCAGACCCAGCACTATTATTTCATTTTAATATACAATGTATAAAGTTTTGTGCTTCCTCTTCCTCTTGTTTTGGGTCATGAGGTAAAGTTCTCATGAACATCGTGAGTAAGTCAGGACTCGGCTGTCATGCAATGCAATGTCTTCAAGGGTCTGTGTGCTGGACTGCGCATGACCAGGGGTTTTCAAAATAGAGTTTACAGCACCCTTCAACTAGTTAAGTAGAATGAACCATTGTTTAGGAGTTAGGATAGTAGGAGTGAGAACAAAGGGAGTGCTATAGAATGCGAGGATACAACATTTAGCGGAGAAGGTGCCTGGGACCCAAGCACACAGCAACGGTTTTTGGACGATGTCGACAGTTAACTGGAATAATCCACAAGCAAATACCTGCCTCAAGGGAAGTCATCAAGGCGTGTCTACTGTTTTGTGATTTTGTATTAGGGAAAGTGCCTTGAGTAAAGAGAAACAGTCTTGAAACAGTTTTTGGTTAGCCAGGTCAGATGGATTAGGGTATTGGGTTTAGAGGGAACTAGGCAGGAGAATAGAAGGAGCATCTTAGAACAAGCTCGGTGGCTTAGGCTACTCACTGATGGAAGGTAAATGTACTTCTTAGGAAGTCTTCACAGCTGACACCTTATTCTCTTGCCTGGGGATGATGCTAAGTAGAGATGTCATTTAGTGTTAGTGTAGGGACAGACTCACTTTCTTTTCTTTCCTTTGAACGAATGCTGTCAAAGCTTCAAGCAGGGAGTGTCATTATTTGCCTAATGCTTTTAGAAATAGCTCTGCTTATCATATTGAGTCTTATGAGGCTCTTGCATAGGATTATGTTTGTATTAGTTCCGGTTTATTTCCTAAACCTTTTGCTGAGGTGTCTGTATGTTCAACTATTTTTGCCTTTGTAATAAAACCCCTAAATTTCATTCAGTAGTCAGTGGTTCTTGAGTTGGAGTTAATTGGCTAAAATTTTAAGGATTGTTATGACTGCTGTTGTTCTCCCCTTCACACTTCTTAGCAGACAAGAAAGACCCAGTCGACCGAGGATTCTAAAGATTGGTAAGAAAATCTAGAAGAAAATCCGGCCTTATCACCATCACTAATTACGGAACCAGATACCAACTTTAGCACTCTCCCATTTCGATGCCTTCTATTACTTTAGCATTTTCTCTTTCTCCAATTGTTTGAAACCGTTTCATTGTTTTGTAAACATTGCCTTCATTTCTTCAAGTTGAATTTCGTCAAATTTTCATTTCTTTCTCTTGTCATTTACTGCATACCACTTTCTGTTTCTGCAGCATTTGTACAAAATAATTATCCCTAAAATAAGTAGGGCTATTCCCATTATTGGCATCAGTATTCTACCTACAATACTTTTTCCTACGTTAAAAACGAACTGCCTACAGAGGAGAGACCATTAGTTAGTCTCTTCCATGCACTATCCACCTCCAGTGGTTTCAATTCGTCTTTCAAATGTGTAATATTTTTAGCATACCATCCAATTTCAACACTTTTATCAGGAATATAAGTGCAACAATGTTTCACCTCCAACATTTTACAGACTCCTTACTCTTTTGCCAATGATACATCAAGAGCAAGTCGATTTTGTAAAACCATTGATCTTACCGCAACTAGTTCCGTATTGATCATCAGAAATCCTCCAGCAGTGTCTGTTGATAAGCGATCCACCCCCTAGACAATTTGCAAATTCTTTGACTATTCAGAACCACCCCCACTGAAGGTATCAATGCACTAAATATATCTCCTACAATTTCTAAAAAGCTAGCTCTTTTATTACACTTTAGTCTATTATTTTCTTCCTTGCTTCCAGTGATTCTTTTTACATGGTATACCTTCGACAATACTATTCCAAAATAGCAACTCCCATACCAATGATCAGGCAGTCTAAAATATGCGTTGTTCCCACAAATATATTAGATTCCAGGAAACACTGCATCAGTTCCCCCTTTTAGACCCCAACCCCCAATTACCAGGAAATTGTGTTCACATTCACTGGAACCAATGAAAATATTATTATAATAATCTGTTTTTTCTCTACGGAGACAGATTTTCTCTTTCTTTTCAAAGTCCAACAACATAGCAGCATGAGTCTTGCCAGTGGCAGTAAATTCTTTACTTTCAGCCCATTTAGGAATCTGGCATTTCAGTCCAGTGGCTTTTCTATGGAAATCCTGTCTCCTTTTCTCAACTAAATTCAAAAATACCTTCTCTTCTTCATGTAATTTACATGTTAAGTTGTCTTTGTGTGCTTCAGCTATATCGATTGTTTTCATTGTTAGAAAGTATTCAAACATAAACTGTGTTGAATCTCTAGTACTAAGAACAGGGTTCATATTCCTACGTAAAGGAATTTCAGAAAAAATCACATCTAGATTAGAATAATAATATTGTAACTTTCCAGTTTTGTAAAATAAACTAGCTAAAAAACTACACAAGACACCATATGTCAGTGGTAGATGAAGATATGTTGCTCCTTCTGCTACTGATGTGGGCAATTTCATGCACACGTAGCAATCAGTAACTTCCATAGTTTCTACATAATGTGCGAACAAATTAGCAAACACATTTAAATCTGTTTTATTTCTAATTTTACTATAGTGTATCTCACCTGGTGATTCTAAATCTACTCTGTCTTGTTTAAGGTTATCACCCTTTCCATGTGAACTAGTGTTATTTCATTCTTTAGCAGCCATCAAATAAGGTATTGCTACTGAAAGTCCTAACCATGCTATGATCTCTATCAATATACTACATATGCATATTCTATGGCATGTTTTTACACAATTTCTTTCTGAGTTTCCAGTAACTCTATTATCAGCCATTTTGACTTAAGGAGACTCAGCCCCTCTTTGTAACTTTTACACAGAATATAACCTGTGAAATTAATTTCAAGTTGGTCTCACTTCTTCGTCAATTGGATCAGCAATTAATTCTTCATCACTTTCATCACTGATTTCCAAATTCTCAAAATCTTCGAGGATGATGTAAGTCCATTCAGGACCCTTGAATTTATTATTCCGTCTTTTCAATCGTGGACTCCTCCTTTTTTGGTTTTCTGTGGATGTTCCAGACTGACTTGTGACTTTGTCTACTTGTTCTGGTTCTTCATATATTTGGTTTTAGGTGATATTTCAGTCTTTTAATAAACCCAGGCCAAGTATCACCTTTTCAGAGTATTTTAGCTGGCACTGTGCTTTGATTTTCCTCAGATGTTCTTTTGTTTTCGTTCAGTTGTGGCACACTTTGCTTTTTTTCATCTTCTGTTTTCCCCTCTATCTGACCTTGTCCAGGGCGTATTGCTCCTTCATGTTCTGCCTGGATGGGGTCTTCTATACTAATCTGCCCTTGTTCAGGAGTTTGCTGAGTTTGGCTTTGACTTTGGCTTAGCTCACCTTCTTCTTCCTGAACACGTTTTTCTATACCTATCTGGGCCTGCTCAGGTCTTGTAATCTCTTGATTGTCTTCTGCCTGAACGTTTGCTCTAATGCCTGTCTGTCCCTCCTCAGACTCAGGAGTGCTGCTGCTGTTTTCTTCTGTCTGAGTATATTGTTCTTTCCTTAACTGATCCTCCTCAGAATTACCATTGGCTTTGATTTCTGTAATCTGAGTGTGTTCTTCTATCCCTGCCTCGTCCTTACTATCACTCTGTCTATCTAAGTATGTTTGACTTCTTGTTCTCACAATTATTTCAGGTATGTCGACTATGGGAATCCATTCATTCATTCATTCAAAATACTTTATTCGGTTTACAAAGTAGAAAACCATACAAAGTTGCAAATCTTCATTAAAATACACAAGGCACATATATATAGTTCAAAACATACTGCATGGGTAGCCATTTAAAAAAATATGGGGGAGTATAAATACACCATAGTCAATGATCAAGAAAGTGCTAAATATACAAATAAAATAGGACAGCCAGCTAGGAAGAACATGTGTCCTCATAGGAGATGCAGCTAAAACAACTGTTAGATAGGTAATAAGAAAGTTTAGAGTTCCATACAGTTTCTGTACCTCAGAGAGCATTTCAGGAATCCAATCACAAATGGGATACATTCTGGCTTTAGAATTTGTAAAAAGTAAAGGGCTGGGCGGACCTGAGTAAAATTTAACTTTCTTAAAAGCGATTTTAAAAAGAACCTCCGGGGAGCTTCATAGAAGTTACAGAAAAACATGAAGTGCAGCAGATCCTGTGGAAATACTCCATCGCAGCCACATGGTGCTAACACTTGTCCTCCATGGCATTCCTTCGGAACTGCAAGTAAAAAATGGAAATAATCCTTTCGGAACCTGGTCTGTAAAAACCGCTCGTGGACCGACAAAGGCCACAGAAGATATGGCTCCATGTCTGGGGTAGTTTTGAGAATCACAAATTTACGGTCGCTAGTTTTAGACAATTCTAACCCATCTCTATTTGATTTTTTAAGCAAGATAAAAGATTTCTTCACAAAAGCCACATCTGTTGCGGTAATAAGATCAGGTCTTAAAAAGGTCCGGGTGCCCCAGCTCTCCAAAACAGCCCCTTAAATACTTTAACCACGGGATTAATCATGTGGTCCAGGCTCAAAACTTCTTTCAGTAGCTCGTGATTAGGGCCAAGATTTTTATTTAGCCAGCTGTTGAGCCAAAAAAGCAATGGGAGCATGGCCAGTACGTCACAGATGAATGTTAACCCAGTCTGTTGATGTACTATTAGATTAGATGTTCCTTTAGGTACCCCCAGCAGCAGTTATAAAAAATTATTTTCTGAATTCTGAATTCCCTCTGATGCTGCATATCCCCACAGTTCACTACCATAGCTGGCAATCGCTACGCTCTTTGCCTGATACATTTTCAGCATTGCCACAATCGGGCGCTTGCCCATTTTTGCGGCAAAGTTGAAAATCGCTGCGTTAGCTCTTATCACCACCCCCCTCCTTCTCTGAACTAGAGCACCCCAGTCCAAATGATCATCCAATAGGACGCCCAAATAAGAAAAGGTTGAAGTTATGGGCATTTTTTCTGCGTTCACCTTAAAGGTGTACTGCCTCTTAGGACGCAACCCGACTTTCATTACATAGGATTTTGAATTATTTATAGCCAGGGCGCGTTCTGCCATGAAGCTACGGAAGGTGTCAAGCAGAGTCTGTAAACCTCTTGGGGTTCGAGCTAGGAGAACTGCGTCGTCCGCATGGAGCAGAACAGGCAGACCCATTCGCCCCACATATGGGAAATCAGCCCCTGTTTCTGTCAAGGTCTTCTTGTCTAGATCATTGATGTAAAGAATAAAAAGATACTGGGATAGAATGCACCCCTGCCGTACACCCCTTTCAGTATTAAAATCCCTAGAAACCCTGAGATCCTGAGTGAATCTAATGTTAGCCTTGTTGTCCCAATGCAAATCCATCAGAAAGTCAACCAGGTTAGCCTCCAACCCCATGGCCCTCATGGACTGCCACATCTTCCCCCGGTTAACACAATCGAAAGCAGAGGAGAGATCCATAAAGGCCATATAGATCGTTCCTTGGTGGGCAACCGTATACTTTCAGAGGATCAGGTATAGGTTAAGGCATTGTGCTAGGATAGAGTGTCCTGGGCGGAACCCATATTGGATGTCAGAAAGAATCTTATTATCTTCCGTCCAGGCAGCCAATCTGTTTAATACAACTCCGCCTACAACCTTAACCACAGAGTTGATAAGGGAAAGCGGTCTATAATTCAGTGTGCTATTACGAGCTCCCTTTTTAAACACAGGTACGATTGTAGAGGTACCCCAAGACTCTGGACACTCTGTCTTAGCTGCCGCATTGAGCACGGCCACCAAGACCGGAGCCCCGAGGGAAAAATTTGATTTGAAAAGGTCCGGCGGAATACCATCCGGACCTGGCGCCTTATTACATGACAGGCCGACAATACCTTTCTCCACTTCACTCTGGGTAATACAACCATGGCATTATTTTGATCTCTAGCTTGCGGACGAGATAAGGTTGTGGCACTCTTACAAATAAGACTGAAGTGGGTCACCCATTCCTCTTCCATTATATTGGTGCCTAAATATTCTGCTCTGTCCCTTTCGAAAAGGGGTGTATTAATAATACCCCAAAATCTTATACTACTGCATAAGGTGCTTGGATCTAGTAATTCCCGCCAGGTTGCTTCCTTCAATTCCGTCTAACAGCTTGCCAATAACTTTTTATAGTTAAGACGGAGAGCAAGGATCCGAGGTTGATCCCTCAGCTTTGCTTTCAGTGCGGCCTTTAAGTCTCTGGCAGCTCTGCTGCATAATGGATTAAACCATTTGGGATCACCAGACGACGTTCTTTGTCCGGGAACAGATAATAAAGCCCCCAGCTTGGGAAAAAATCCTTTCAAAAGCTTTAAGAACACCCATAGCGGGAGAGTCAGGTTCCACACAAAAAGTGAGTTCTGCAGCACAGGATTCATGGACCTTTTCATAAAAAAGGGACGGGGCTACCTGGGACCACTTAAGGCGGCGCCTGCCATCAGTAGATTTAAACGCGCCCAGCGCTACCACCCTGGCCTGCCTATTCAGCATACTGCCCACCAGATGCACACACACAGGATTATGATTGCTGTATGCGCTCTCCATGATTATAAATCCCCGTAATCCATTCATCCTTACTGGTGCTAGGTTGTTCCTCATCAGCTACTTCAGGATCGATTTCTTGGGACCCTTCAGCTTACAACCGTCAGCCTCTGCTTCATCAGGTTCTGTCACTCTTTTGGTATGACTGGCATGAACCCAGTTTGATATGCCTTTACATTTCACAGCTGTGGTGGTAACCAATATGACTTGATGTGGTTTTCCCCACCTTGGTATTAGGCACAACTCTCGGTTTGATATTTTATCACTACCCAATCACCAGGATTCAGATCATGCTTTGGAGATTGTCTGGCCGTAGCGTCTTCCCCAACCTGGTGAGAGATGGAACGCACTTGGTCAGCCAGCTCTTTGCAGTACTCCAATACTGAATCATCAGATATATTTACCAACTTGTGTCCTGGTACCCATGCTTGCCTCATTGCTCTTCTCATGAGTATCTCATGCGGACTCAAGGCTGTATTTTTGTCTGGAATGCTTCTGAGTCCCATCAGAACAAGAGGTAAAGCATCAGGCCATTCTAATCTAGTGAATTCATACATCTTTACCAATCTTGACGTAATTATTCCATTTAGTTGTTCTACCACTTCAGAAGCCTCTGGGCGGTATGCACAGAGCCGCATTTGCTCAATTTTAAATGCTTCACAGATCAGTCAAATTAGTTCATTATTAAAATGAGACCCTCGGTCTGATTCAATCATTATTGGAAAACCGAACCGCGGAGTGAGCTCTCTCAACAAGAATTTGGCTACAGTTAAGCTATTGTTTCTTCGTGTTGGGTAAGCTTCCACCCATTTGAAAAACAGGCCGACAATGACATGGACATATTTAAATCCCCGACAAGCGCGTAATTGAATGAAATCAAGTTGTAGTCTTATGAATGGACCTTCTGCCTTTCCAATGTTCCCAGGGCAAACTACTGTTTTCCTACCAGGGTTCATTTGTTGACAAATGAAGCATCCCTGGCAAAGACTCTCTGCCACATTCCTGAATTTCGCATTGAACCAATCCTGTCTGAACAGTCTTATCATTGCATCTCTACCTATGTGTGCGTCCCCGTGGTACATCCTAGTCATAGGAGCAAGCATACAGTCTGGTAATACAGGTCTCCTGTCCGAGTAAACAATGACACCATCTTCAACCCTTCTCTGACAACCTATTTTCTCCCATCCTTCCTTTTCTTTTCGTCTGCTTCATTTTGTAGATCGCTCACTTCCTCCCATGTTCTTACCCCCACTACAGCATAAGTTGGCAACTGTTTCCACATACATCGATTTTCTTGTTTACTGCCATTTTGTACTTGGCACAATGTTCGGCCACCTGATCAGCATAAAGGTTACAGGCTATCACTTTGTCATTTCCATATTGGTGAGCAGCACACTTGACCACAGCCACTTATTTCGGTAATTGAATTGCTTCAAGTAATTCTTTTACAAATTTTCCATTTGTAATAGGGGTTGCTGAAGAAGTCATGAACTCCCTTTGCATCCAGAGTTGGCCAAAGTCATGCACAACCCCGTAACCATACTGACTATCAGTATATATGTTTGCTTTCCAATTTTTCCCAATTTTGCAAGCTTTTATCAAAGCAATCAATTTGGCTACTTGTGCAGACTTGACTCCTGGCAAATAGGATGCTTCGACTATACCAGCCAATGTGCACACAGCATAAGCAGCACTTAATCCTCCTTCCTCATGTCGCATGCATGAGCCATCGACAAAAAGCTATTTTGCTGTTTCTTTTAGTGGTTCTTCCTGTATGTCTGCGAGTGGCTTAGTGCTGTATTCTGTGGGGTCCACACAATCATGTTCGACTTCCTCCCTTACCTCTTCGAAGGGTGAGTTAGGTAATAGGGTTGCTGGATTCAGGACAGTACATCTGGCTTTTGACACATTTTCTGCACCTAGAAGGACTCGCTCATACTTAGTCAGCTGACTAGGAGTTAGGTACTGTGTGCGTGTTCTGGTTAACAGAATCATGACTGCATGTGGAATATATACTGTCACAGAATGTCCCATTATGATAGACTCACTTTGTTCTAAGCTCATGCAAGTTGTAGCTACTACTTTCAAACATCCTGGCAATGCAGATGCCACCGGGTGCAGAAAAATATGCCACAGGACGTTGCATTAGGCCATGTGACTGAGTTGAAACTGAAAGAGCACAATTGTCTCTTGCATCACAGAATAATGCAAATTCTTTGGAATGATCTGGCATTCCTAATGCTAGGGCTTTACACAGGCAGTTGCGTAATTTTAGAAAAGCAGTCATACTTTCATCATCCCATTCTACTGGGTTTTTGGCTCATTTATTTGTCAGTTGAATCAATGGCTTAGCTAGGACTGCAAGTCCCACAATCCACTGCCTACAGTAACCCACAACTCCGAGAAACATTCTGATTTCCTTCTGCTTCTGAGGTAAATTCATGTTTCTGATTATTTTGATTCTTTCTGAAGTCACTCTCCTGACTCCTCTCTCTATCTGGTGTCCAAGATACTTGACTGAGGTGGTACAGAACTGCAATTTCTTAGGTGACACTTTATGTCCTCCTTCCGCCAAATGATTCAATTATGCAATTGTATCAACAATGCAGTCATTTCTTGTTTTGGACGCGACCAGTAGGTCGTCTAATTATTGCACCAAAGCAGACTGTCCAGGCGGCACCAATGATTCAAGATTTTTTTTTAGAATTTGGTTAAAAATCTATGGACTTTCAGTGTACCCTTGAGGAACACGATTCCAGACATAAACATGCTCCTCAAATTTGAACAAAAATAAACATGTACTGTCTGTATGCAATGGAATGGAGAAAAAGGCATGGCACAAATCTATTACAGTGAACCATCCAGCACCCCACGGTATCTGGTACAAAATTACTGCTGGATTTGGTACTACTGGGCAACATGGGACAACAATTTTATTTATTTTGCGCAGGTCCTGTACGACCCTATATTTTCCGCTTGGTTTCTTTATTCCAATTATAGGTGAATTACCTGGACTGCTCATTTTTTATTTTTAGGCCTGGGTGGTAAATTCCGTTCCGCTCGCGGAATTTGGGTAATTTTACGTTCCACGGAGAACGCGAAATTGCCCAAAAGTTTGCGTTCCGCGACTTCGTGAAATTTTTTTGCTTGTTCGCATTCTCAAATGAGATATTTCCCCCGAGCACGCAAACAGTGATTGCAAACAGTAAAAAAGCATTGCAACAAGCAATTCTGCATGTTCGCGGAATTTCTGCATGTTCGCAGAGATTTTTTCCGTTTCGCAGAGATTTGCGTAACGCGATTACGCAAATTCCGCCCACCCCTATACTTTTAGAATGCCTTGCTCAACCAACCGCTCTATTTCTGCTGTAACACCTGCTTTTATTTCTGGGCTCATTTCGTACTGTCGGGTATTTGGGTAAACTGCACCTTCCTTCACTTTTATTGGATCGACATTTGCCATTAATCCGACTTCTTTTCCGGTAAAATCCCACACATCAGGGTTTACAATATTTAATCTCAGTTTTTTGCTTGGCTAACATGATTTTGTAAATGCCATCTTCATCTGGTGTCTGATTCTCAACACCACTTGGGGTGCAAAAGATTGTGCTGCTCATCTTGCACAACAAATCCCTCCCTAACAAGTTTACAGGGCTTGAATCGCACACAACAAATGTGTGCATTTCTTTAAAATTGCCAATACGTACTTCCATTGGTTCTGTAACAGGGGTCCTAATCTGTTTATTAGAAATGCCCACTATTTGGATCGCTTCTAGCGAGAGGGGTAGGTTTGGGATGTCTGCTGTTCTTACAGTAGAACGGGTAACACCAGTGTCAAACAAGAAGGTGATGTCATTTCTCTAAATCTTTCCTTCCACATATGGACCTGACTGCTCTACTGGTAAGGATCCGCCAAGTACCCATTCCTCCTGCCCCCCTCCCAGGCACCGTAAGAAACTATCCTCATCGGAAATTGTGTCTTGCAAGAGGAACTGTGGTGATACCGTGTTTTTCTTTCCACTTCCCTCCCAATTTCCGATATCCACACTGTATTTGACCTGACTCACAAAATCTGGCATGGGGCAGATGGTTACTGATTTTGTATTACCTGACTTCTCAAGTAAGAAAATAATTATTAAAGCAGTAATTCTGCAAGACTTTGGAGCTACAGCTTTAAATATTGGTACCTGGTAAGGGTGAGAGAGGGAACCGGTACAAGGACATACCACATAGATTATATTTACCTAGAGTGGTGCGAGGACCAACCTTGGCCACGGGCTGGGACAAAGAATAAAGGGCCCCCGACAAATCAGGTGCCAACAGGACAGGACAGGTGCAGATCAGAACAGGTAACCTCAACGCCAGCATCACACCCCTTTCTGGCTATCACTCGGACCCCGACTGGGTCATCGAATCATCTCCCTCAACAAACCCCAATTCTTCTGACAGAGTGCTCAACCAGCACTCTGCTCTTGATTCTCCTTCAGCATACGTTGGGTCAGTGACACGTTTGTGACAAGTCGGACAAACTAACTATCTGAGCCTACTTTAGTTATACCATTTTCCAGGGCAATGTAGCACACCCAGTGTTGCAAATTTGTATATTCCCTTTATTTGATTGGTCAGAAAAACAAGGAGCGGTTATCACACCATACCAGTACGAGATAATTTCCATTCAATAAAGTTGATCAATGTTCCCGCCCATAATTTACTTTCCCAAGAATTTTATTCCACCCAGCAATAGTATTTCATTTTAATATACAATGTATAAAGTTTTGTGCTTTCTCTTCCTCTTGTTTCGGGTCATAAGTTAAAGTTCTCATGAACATTGCGAGTAAGTCAGAATTTGACTGTCATTTAATGCCATGTCTTCAAGGATCTGTGTGCTGGCCTGCGCTTGACAGGGATTTTCAAAATAGAGTTTACAGTACCTTTCAGGCCCAAATACGTGCTAATAATAAAGTCAAAGAGAGACACATTAGAATGCGAAAATAAATGAATGCACTGTATACCACTTATTTCTACTCAAACCCCATTAATTTATTTTAACTATAGCATTAATTGTTAAGCAGGACGAACACAGTTTAGTTCAAGCAGCAACATGTGCATCAGTGTGTGAGGCATGAAGCAGCCATCTTTAATACTACTGCGCAGCTGCAAGAGTTTCCCACCAAAGCGACAGACACATCACACCACGTAGATATGGCAGACGCATGCGCAGTAAAGTTTGCGCTTTTTCGGCGGCCATTTTTAAACACTCGGTTTACTGTTTGTAAAAGCACATAAGCAAGCTTTCCCTTGATACTAATATGTCGTGTGGTGAAATTATGTGTACTTACAAAACATGTTGGTTAATAAGTTACATGTTATTTCAAGAGGATTGAATCTGAGCAAGTTTCTTTACATATGAAACATTGCTCCATCAGCCTCGACAGACCATAAGATTACTCGTAATCTAGCAGGTGAACGGTGGTCGAGATTGGCGGTCCTGGTACACAGCGCTGGCATGGGGTCCCGCTCCAGGACCACCAAACTCATTATCAGATTTTAAGAAAGTGCTGATTTGTTTGTGTAGGATCCTCTAACCACACTTCTGATCCAGGAAATGCTGTCTTATGCCGCTTAAGCTGACTATTACGCTTATTCACAGAGGATGTACTCCTTGTTCAAACTGCATTACAGAGCAGGCTGTGTTTATGAACTATCAATTATAAAAATGTCTGTCAAATTGAAGAAACTGTAATTGCCAGGTGCACGAAACACCTAACCTTTCATTACATTTCAGCAGATCAAGCTTGCCAGACTTTAACAGAGAAAATGTGTACAATATTTACTGTACTCGGTATGTTTGTGGGTTAAGCACCAAATCCCCATATTCTGCTTCAAAAACTCAGCATTGGTGCTATTTTTTGCACCTGATAAATCATATGCCCAACAATATTGTTATTTATCAGGTGCCATGATTATCCCCATTTCCCAAATTTAGTTTGGGAATTCTTTAATCAGTTTAATGTCTTTCATATACAGAAGTATTTCTGCATGCGTAAATGTAGTCATGTACTTTTGCACATATGTAAGTACTTTACAAACTACATGTACAATTTAAAATACCTTTTCACCTTCCTTTACATCCCTCCTATTCTGGGGATCTTCACCCCTCTAGTCACACCAATGTCTTTTTTTCATGCATGTAAGTATCACGCAGGTACGTATTTGTACCTTTACCATGCATGTATTTACCACGCAGCTAAGCATATATAGTTTTTAAAATAACATAATTAATATGTTAATAAAAAAATAAAGGTTTAGGTGTTAACTGTCGTAAAGGTTGGTTAGGTTTTTTTGGGCTAAGAGTGGGTAGTGGTAAAGGGAAGTATAGGTAACTGTAAGGTTTAATGGTTGGTAGAGGTAAAGGGAAGTAAGTGTGATTTTAGGGATTTTGCGGTGGACAGTGGCAAAGGAAGGTAAGAGTAATTTTACGGCTGGGGTGAGTAGTGGGAAAGAGAAGCATAGTATCTTCCCCAGCCTGGGGACTAGCTAAAGAATATGCCATACACGGAACGTAGTAATACACATCTTTATTCATCTGCGTGTAACTTGTAACTCGTCATTCTAACACAAGCTTTCATTATGTTCAGATCAGACATCTACGTCACAGCTCTACAGACATCATTTGGAGCTAAAAGGGTTTCTGTCATAAAACTTGCAGGATACCACAGGAAGTAAAGGAAAAGTTTAGGGTTTTTAGGGTGGACAGTGGTAAAGGGAGCTGAGGGTATTTTTAGGGTTTAGGGTTTTGAAATAGTAAAAGGAGGAAAGGGTAATTTTAGAGTTTATGGATGGGTAGTAATAAAGGGAGGCAATGGTAGTTTTAGTGTTTATAAATATATTAAAAACATGGGGGGGAATTAAATATACTTACTCTATATACACTTACCATGCATGGTAAATGTATGCATGTTAAAGGCATGCATTGTAAAGATATCTTTTGAGTAAAGTGTTGGAGGAAAAAAAGGCATGGTAAAGGCATGCGTTGTAAAGACATACACATTGTGTAAAGATTTACTAATACCTTTAAAAGAAGCTGATTGCTTCCTTTATGCATTGTGTGAATCTGCCTTTGGAAAGTTTGTGAAAATATACTTTTGTCTTTGTGGATGTTGATTTACAACCGAATCTCTGTCCAGTATTGACCACTCCTATCCGCTATGACCACGTTTGTTCACACATAAAATTACACCAGGTTGACTTAATTCTCCATTTAACTAAACCGCTTTGTGAATGTAAATTTTAATTTTAAATAGAATTTATACTCACAAGTTATTTGCACTCCAAAGCCCACCCTACTGTTACAAAAGCTAAATATACAATCTTGGCTGTAAAGAGAACTGTGTAAATAGACCCCGTAGATTGTGAAACGAGTAAACATAGGTAACTACACATAGGTCAATAAGGTTTAGATTTTTATAAACAAATGAGTGCCCAGCAAGTCTTAGACAGATGTAGATATTGCAAAGTTTCCTGACAGTTTCGAAAACTACCCTCTAATAGCTTGCCAGTCTCCCTTTATAGGTGGGGGTCATGTGACGGTGCCAGTGAAACACTGACTTTCAAGTGAAATAAGCCAAGATATACTCCAAAAATATGCATAGTAACATCATCCTGGTCGTCCTGGCCTACTGAACTTCAATACACAAGACTCATATTGGTGCAAAATTCAAGGACCGCAGCTCAACAGCTTCTTTCACGGAATACAGTGACAGGACAGGTGGCAGTAGTGTGTTCTCTTAGTCACATACACTTATAACAAGTGCAAAATCTGCAGCAGCAAAGTAAGATTCCTTGTGTGTGGACATAAGAATCTACTACCCATGGGCTAAATCACATGGGTGCCATTCAAGCTTACAAACAAGCCTTTAGTACACAAAAGCCAAAATGATGTGTATTTCCAATGCTATTTTTTCTTCAGCTGTGTAAAGGACATTTCATTGAATCCTCATGCGCATGAAGATAGACCAATACCAGAGACAGTGGATGTGGTTGAGAGGCTAAATTGCCTGACTAGTGCAAAGGGAGGCCTGTACAAAAAAAAACGAAAGGGCTGAGGCCTATGGTTTAAGAGGCTTTAGCTGGCATTGATGCATGCTGGAATATCAAGGCTGAATAGAGACTCATACTAGACATCCCGCGTAAAGACCACATCTCTGGACACCTGAAAAACCTCCACTGGCTCCCCGTTAACAAGAGGATTACTTTCCGCCTCCTAACCCACGCACACAAAGCACTCTACGAACTTGGACCCGAATGCCTCAACTCACGTCTGTCCTTCTACACCCCCTCCCGCCACCTACGATCCTCCAACCAAGCCCTTGCAACTGTACCTCGCATCAACAAAACCACCATGGGAGGCAGATCCTTTTCCTACCTGGCAGCTAAAACCTGGAACTCACTTCCCACTCACCTTCGCCTCACTCAGAACCACCTTACATTCAGAAAGCAACTTAAAACCTGGATATTCGACAAGTAATTCCCCACCCTTCCTCAAGCGCCTTGAGACCCTCTGGGTATGTAGCGCGCTATATAAATCACTTGACTTGACTTGACTTGACTTATCTTGGTCAAAGTCTGATGATGAAAAATATGTCACTGTCTCAAAAATAAGAATAGGGGCCCAACACCTGTATCTACTGGCCAAAATAAGCATAGACAGAGGATTTCATTTTTTCTCCATCCACTTTAAATTGTAACACAGAAAAAGGTAATCTCTATTGCCCCATAGATCATGTATCGCATACACCGCCACTCTATGTAATTGGTGTGCTGCTAATTGTTTTATGAGCCGTCATTTCAGTATGCACATAATTTCTTCTACAATAGTAAGAAAGTTGAAAAATGCACTAAGGATTGCATTGCGCACATGTATGTGCATTTTTGCACCATAATGCCCTTTTCCCACTGAACTTCATAAGTCTAAGCAATTCAGTGCATTGCTTTTCATTGCTGCATCACATGAACACTTATAAATAATCCCCATCACTTGTAAATAACTGCAAGCAATATTATTAGGAAATCCGCACAGTGGTCACTGTACATAGTAACAAAACTCTCCCTCAAGGATTTGCCTAACCTTAACTCTGCCTTAATGATCAGTATGTAATTCTGGCATATACATGTAATTATTATTCTGTAGCACTCTGGGCCCTGTTCACAAATGTAAATGTAATGGCCACATGTATATTTACTCACATGTAAATTTACTCTTACACTTTGTAGTAACTTTACTACTTCTGGCTAATAACCATAATAAAGTGTAAAGTTACTCAAAAGTGAAGGCTTCAATGTCACCAACCCCTAAATCAGGGGAAGAGCCTAATTTACAAGTGCACAGTTACTATCAGTGAATGTTCGCAAATGGGTCTAGGTCTCCTCCACCGGGATCGAGACCTCTTTCTTATAAAGTGTTGAGAAAAATAAAAAAGGTTTGTTAAACTTTAAAAAAATATGAGGACATATATTTCACTGTTGAATATTAATTTACAATTATTACACAATATTAGCTTAAAAGTGTATTAAACTATTAATTTAAACATATTAAAAAAAAGGTTATTTATTTAAAGATTCATTTAAAAAATGGTTTCCGTATATCCAAAATTACTAGAAGATCTGTATTGAAATAATATTAATTAATTGAATTTTTACACAACATAAAAGTTAAATGTATTTTCAGATTTGAATTTGTATTAAAAATTGTAACAAAATAATATTTTTTTAGATTATGTGTAATGTTTTGAACATTAAATAAACTATAAATACATATTTTTTTAAAGTCAAAATATGTTAATTTGATTTAATATTAATATCTGTGGTGTTTTATTTTCTATACAAGATTGTTGCATTTTTTGGTGGTTGACCATCTGTAGTGCTGACTTATTGCAGGTCTCAGCTGTAATACATTTACAACTGCTTTGGGTCCTTTTTGGCTGCACTGTCTTTGAAAGGGAAGTTTGTGAATAGCAAGAGCTTTCTCTTTTGTTGGTGGATGTATGTCCTACTCTAAATCCCTCCTTACACCTATTCCTGATTTCCCAGCCACTCTCCGCTATCCCTCCCACATTTGCTTCTAAGGCCCTCATTTTAAGTTGGGCGAAACAGTTGGAGTGTTTGACACACATTGTAAATAACTATCTCCCCAGCGTGAGATATTTACCACATGTAGTAAATACCTTCTATTACAACTCTATGGCATTCAAATGAAGCATAACAGGCAGAATCGGTATTTAACAACCCCAATTCTGCATGTTTTGCCTTTTTTATGGGCCTTTCCCCCCGGGACATTTCGGCAGATTAGACCTGCCTAAATTTATGAGTGAAAGAAAGTGAATTTGTGTGATGATTATCACACAGCTCGTAATAATGATTCTTGTGCAAACACGTTTGCAAAGGGATAATTTTAGCCCCACACTTGTAATCTGGCCCTAAATGTGCAGAGGTCTTTACAGAGAAAATATACGAAAGGTGGATGTGGAGGTGTATCCATGTAGGTTTGTGCATTTTGTAATACACAAGTAGGACTATTGGAGTGATACTAAATGTACTACAAAGTGCAGTTTGTGAATAGGTGCTCTTGAAGTGTGAGTTGTTGTGAAATTCTGTGATTCACGTTTCTTGGTTACAAACGTAGCCAGCTACAACTTTTAACACTGAAATGAACATTCTGCTGTTTAAATCAGCAATGCAAATTAATACTGAGTATGAAAATGAGTGATTTATTGAGTCCCACATTCACAAGTTATTTGTCCAGGAACAGGCTAATGCAATGTGATATGTTAAAATAAAAACACAAGAATCAGAAAAGTCGCGTTATCAAACGGTGGTTTTTTTTCTTCCACAGTTGGTTCAGTGCTCGATAACCTCTTGCCACATACACATTTGTATAAGCCTCTTGCAAAAAACATCCCAGCGATTATCACATAGAAGGTGGCATAAACTGCAAGAGAAAAAAAACACGTGTGTCAGACATAATAAAACAAAAGTGCAATGTAGTGCATTGCAAAGGCAAGCATTTTTTAAATTTATGATAATAGCCAGCAGCAGTTTAATTATCCACCAGGGAATACATTCAAGAAAGGAATGACCATGAAAATTCCTTATCATTAATTAACTAGCAGTAACCACATTTCCAGTAAACAAGGAAGGCATGTTGATGTATTTCTTATGACTAACTAGACTAAATATTCAAACTAACTCATAGCTAAAAAAATATGTAACTTGCATCAGCGTCGGGAAATTTTGCACTCCTCTTCTGTACGAGTGACATTTACACAAACAACCAGTGCACAAAATACATTTTCATTGACCCATTGAAGTAAAACCAACTGTTTACGTTACTGTCAGTGCAAAGACTGATTTTAAGATGGACCTGTGCAACATTAGAAGCATATCTCATTTTATAAGAATTAGCCGGAGCACTCGCTTGTTTCCTGAAGATTCCTCTTCCATTTCAGTCATTCAGTCAGTCAAGCCACTTTATTTGATTATTTAAAATCACAAAAAGTACAATACACATTATTAAATTTGCACAAATATATCAAATGTAAAACAGTATGGGCGATTAAAACAATAAAACAGCATTTTTTTAAAAGATAATTCATTAAATTTGAAGGCAGTCAGATAAATAATAAATGAATTCAATATAAAATTAAATAATTTCAAGCAGGGTTTATCGAAGAGAATCTCTCTTTTTTTTTTTAAGTCGTACAACTGCAACCAGAAAGCTAGCGATATTAAAAATGACGTTACAACGCGTTATTTTACAACGCATACCGTAACATCGCAATTTTTACAAAGCAGGAACCATTACAATGCATGCCATTACAACGCATGTCATTACATAGCAAATACTATTACAACGCATGCCATTACAACGTAAGTATAGGTAAGTATATCTTTTTAAAAAAAATGTAATTAAGTTAATTTAATTAATGTAATTTAATAAATATAATTATAATATTTTTAGAAAAGTAATTAATTTAATTTAATTTAATTATTGTAATTTAATTAATATTTAAATTGTGATTAATTTAATTAATTTAACTTAATTTAATTAATGTAATTTAATTAATGTATAAATAGTAAATAATATAATTTAATTTATTACAAAAAATATAATTTTAATAATTTTAAAATAATAATTAATATAATTTAATTTAATATAATTAATGTAATTTAATTAATTTATAAATTGTGAATAAAATTATTTAATTTTATTAATTTAATTAATTTTAAAATTGTAATTAATTTAATTTAATGTAAGTAATGTAATTTAATTAATTCTATAATTGTAAATATTGTAATTAATTTAATTTAATTAATTTAATTTATTTAAAGTCGTAATACCCCTGTACCCCTTAAACCAAACCCAGCCCTAAAACCTAAAAATACCCCTGTACCCCAAAAACCAAACCTAGCCCTAAAACTTAAAAATACCCCTGTATCCCAAAAACCAAACCCAGCCCTAAAACCTAAAAATACCCCTGTACCCCAAAAACAAAACCTAGCCCTAAAACCTAAAAATACCCCCGTACCCCAAAAACCAAACCCAGCCCTAAAACCTAAAAATACCCCTGTACCCCAAACACCAAACCCAGCCCTAAAACCTAAAAATACCCCTGTACCCCAAAAACCAAACCCAGCCCTAAAACCTAAAAATACCCCTGTACCCCAAAAACCAAACCTAGCCCTAAAACCTAAAAATACCCCTTACCCCAAAAACCAAACCCAGCCCTAAAACCTAAAAATACCCCTGTACCCCAAAAACCAAACCCAGCCCTAAAACCTAAAAATACCCCTGTACCCCATAACCCAAACCTAGCCCTGAACCCTAAAAATACCCAAAATCCCAAAACATATACCTCAGTACCCCAAAACATATACTCCTATACTCATACTTATTTTTTTAAATTACATAAATTAATATATTAAATTAATTTTATAAAAATACATAAAGAAATATTTTTAATTATTTTTAATATTAATTAAATTAATTAAATAATGTAAAATAAAATTTAAAAAAATTATATACTTACCTATACTTACGATGTAATGGCATGCGTTGTAATAGTATCTGCTATGTAATGACATGCGTTGTAAAGGCATGCATTGCAATGGAACCTGCGTTGTAAAAGTTGCGATGTAATGGTAGTGCGTTGTAAAACTTGCGTTGTAACGGGTGTTTCCCGAGCTGGCCTGACCTGTAAAAAACCCTTGCCCCTCAAAAGAGGAACTAGAAACCTCCTTCGAATTTCTGAATAAAAATCACAAAACATTATAAAGTGCAAAGTGTCCTGAGGTGAAAAATTATCACACTGACATGGTCCTAGATTCTCAGGTTTACTCCACCCGAGATGTTACCCAGTGAAAAATGAATTAAGTTAAAACAGAATCTAGTCAGGAGCCAGCGATGGAAGGGCTTGGTCACTAATCTCAAATAGGGCTGAATAGATGGAGAGGATATTGTCAGATAGTGCTCCCTGACAAGGGGTTTCTGTAGCTCCCGCTCCTCATGTTCCAACAACATTATATTCAAGAGTTGTGATTTAGTCCATTTCACATCTTCCCTTCTGATGCATTCCGGAAGGTCAAAAGGATCAGGGCGTCCTAATTTAAAAAACATACACTTAACAATGGCCAAACACGGGATGCTACTGGCTTTATCCAGGGAAACACAATCCTGCAGAATCCGATGGTTCAGGGATAAATCTGGATTAAGCCATGTTTTGAGCCAGCAAACCAACGGGGCAATTCTCATTAAATCAGATACATAGCCCATTCCAAGTTCCTGATGGATGGAAAAAGAAGGGGTAGATTGAGGGACAGACAAGAGGTACCAAGAAAATCTATTGTCCCTATTCTGTACCCCTTCCTGCTTGTTATAGCTCCAAATCATTGAGCCATATGTGGCAATAGCCAAACATTTGGATCTATAAATACCAAGCATGGCTTCAAAAGGTCTAGCACCCAGTCGTTGAGCAAACCCTAAGAGGGCTGTCATTGACCTAACTACAGCAATCTTTTTTGCATTCTGTTGGGGTACCCAGGAACCTCTTTCATCGAATAGCACCTCAGATAAGTAAAAGATGGCACCCTAGATACATCTACTCCATTACAATAAAACCATTTAATTCTCCTATTTCTTTTACCCGTTATCATACCATGCAATTTCCTGTTGTTAACTATCAGATCCAAGAATTTCATAAAGTCACCAAAAGCATTCAGAAATCTCTGAAGGCCTGTAGCAGTACGAGCTAATAGTACTGCATCATCTGCATAGAGGAGAACCGGGATAGTTAGTTCTCCTCCACGCGGAATACCCAAACATGCCTCTGCCAAGGATTTTTCTAAAGCATTATTATAAAGGGTAAAAAGAAGAGGGGCCAAAGTACATCCCTGTCGGATGCCCCTTCCTCATTTAAAATGCCTAGTACATTTACCATCCTGGGTGACCCTGACTGTTGCAGAAAGATCCCGATGCAGCTCAGCCAGAAAATGAACTAGAGGAGGATCAATGCCCATATCTAGCAAAATAATCCACAGCTTCGACCTGTTAACCAGGTCGAACGATGAAGAGAGATCCATAAAACCCATACATAAAGAACCTTCTTTAGCTATCGTATATTTGCTATTGTAAGATGTAGATTCAGACACTGATCCAAAGCACTTCTTCCCTGTTTAAATCCATATTGAAGGTTGGAGAGGACCTCATGGACACTTCACCCAGTCTGTGATTTTGGCCAAAATAACTTTGCCCAAAATTTTAACGGCAGAATCAATCAAGGAGATGGGTCCATAACAACAAGGATCCCCTCTCTGACCCTTGTTAAAACCTGGGATGATTGTTGATAGGGCCCAGGATGTAGGAAACCCCTGAGTACCCCAGGCGTTATAGACATTAGTTAGAATCTTTGCCCAGAATTTGAGATCACATTTGCACAGATCTGCCGGGACACAAGTAGGGCCAGGCGCTTTATTATTAGAAGTCTCTATAATTGCATTTTCTACATCCACCTCCTCAAATATCAGTGGGAGCGAGGCCCGGCAAGTCACTAAACTCAGAAGGGGGTCCGGATCCACAGTGAGCCCATAGATTGCCTCAAAATGCAAAATCCACTGCTCCTCGGTGACATTGCTCTCCATACGATAATTCTCTGCACTGGAAAAAAAGGTGTGTTAACATTGGCCCGTCTGCGCCCGTCCGCAACCGGCCGGGACCAGGTGTCAGGACCCTTGGCTCAGCGCCGTGGCATTCCAAGGAAAACCTAATTGCGCTTAATAGCACTACCTACTCCATTAGCCAACATACACAGCAGATTCTGAGGCGGGAGAACATACTGAAACCCGCAGCTGAAACAGCCAAAAAAATACTCGACCAGAGAAGGAGAGCAACGGTAACGTCATTGAGCGTCAGCTTGCTGAACACTCGTTCGCTCCAAAAACACCATCTAGAGGTATTCTCCCTGCTCCAGGAGGGGAATATAGATATACTAGGAGTTACGGAGACATGGTTGGATGATTCATCCGCACCCGACCTAGTGGCCGCCCTCCCACCCAACTTTGGTGCTATCTCTCATAACAGAAAAGATGGCAGAAAAGGGGGAGGAGTAGCGCTGCTATATAAAAATGCCTTTAAAGCAGAAACTATCTGTGCTGAATGCATTGAGGGAGCAGACATCCTAGGCGTCAAGTTCTGCTCTCCCACAAATTGCCTCACGATAATCATCGTATATCGCCCGCCCAAAACCCCCCCAACATTTTTAGAACCTTTCTTGGGTCTGGTCCACGACCTCCGTACAAGATATGAGGGTCTCGTGGTAATGGGCGATTTTAACCTCCACTGGGAGATTTTAACCTCCAGTGGGAGGAGCCCATTAGAGACATTACGTCTAAACAGCTTGAAGACGCAATGACCGCACTAGAATTAACCCAGATTGTAACAGGCCCAACACACATGAAGGGCCATACCTTGGACCTGATATGGACTTCTGTTCCTGCCCTGCGCCCAGTCACTTCATTGCCCTGCATTTGGTCAGACCATTACCTCTTACAGGGTAGCTTAGCTTTTCCGAAACAAGAAAGCATCTCAGCCGACAAATGGCGGGTAGTGAGAAGATGGAACTCCATTAATCTGGATACTTTGCTATCTACTTTACTGCAACCCTCCCACCTAAACAGACTACCTGAAGATGACTTAGAGAAGGCCAGTCAAAAGCTATCGCAAAAACTAGAATCTGCAATTGAGGTGGTAGCCCCAGCTCGTAAGATAAAAATCAGGGAAAAAGGCAAAGGCGCCCCTTGGTTTAATGACGATTTGAGACTCCTAAAACGGGCCCTGCGTCAGTGCGAGAGAGCCTGGCGAAAGGGGTATGATCTTAACTGCCAGACTCTATATAAGGAAAAGCTCGCCTTGTATAAACAAGCCATCAGAACTAGAAAAAGTGAGTTCTACGAGAGCAGAATTGCCACAGCACCTAACCCCCAGAAGGAAATCTTCCAAGTACTTACTGAACTGAGGAAAAAGAAGGAACAACCGCCTTCTTTTACGCAAGAGGACTGCCATAAATTTCAATCCTTCTTTACCTCAAAGATATCCGACCTTTTGATAGAAATCGAAAGCACCCCCAGATTCGACTGCCCGGAAACTCCGCTAACTCTTCCACCCACAATCACAGATCCTTTAACCTCCCTACCCCTACTTACCAAGGACTCCCTGACAAAAGCGATGAACCAAGTTAAATCAGGTTCCCCGGCGGACCCTTGCCCCCCGCAGATATTTAAACAAGCATGGCCAGGCCTTGAGGAGGATATTTTGTCGCTCCTAAATAGCTCCCTAACCTCGGGACTAGTCCCCTCTATTCTTAAAGAAGCGAGACTGACCCCCCTGCTAAAAAAGGCTGGTGCCGACACCAAGATTCCAAAGAATTACACGCCCATATCTCAACTGCCTTTTTTAGCAAAAATACTAGAACATCATGTGCTGTCCGCCCTCTCGCACCACCTCGAGAGTAACGCACTACTCGAACCCAACCAAGCTGGGTTTAGAGCCCACAACAGCACGGAACTAGTCATGTTATCAGTACTAGATGACCTACGTCTTAAAACAGATAATAAAGATCCCTGTGCCCTGGTGCTACTCGACCTCTCCGCGGCATTCGATACGGTCAATCATGACCTTCTTTTGTTGTGGTTGGGGGAGTTTGGCATCAAGGGCACGGCCCACGCCTGGCTGACCTCGTTCCTCGGTGGACAGGTTCAGAAAGTACAACTGGATGACATGGTGTCAGAGGCTGCTAAAATCACATGCGGCGTCCCGCAGGGCTCTGCCTTGTCCCCCTTGATGTTTAACACGTATCTTCAGCCCCTCATTTCATCTCTGAATCAGATGGACTGTAACATATGTAATTATGCTGACGACACCCAGATCATCATTCAGATAGGCGATTCCCCTATGGCTGACCAAAAATTGAAGAATATTCTAAAATTTACCGTCAACTGGATGACGGCAAATTTTTTAAAGATCAACCCGGACAAGACGGAGGTTCTTCCTATCACAACTTCATCTAGCCCCTCGTGCGACCTCCTTTGGCCATCCGAATTAGGGAACCCCCCAATACCGGCAACAGCAGTAAAAAGCCTGGGCATAATCATCGACACAAATCTCTCTATGTCAGCCCAGGTCTCGGCGGTGGTGGGCACCTGTGTAGGCCTCCTGAGACAACTGCGCAAGCTAGCTCCCATCCTAAAGGCAGACACTATCAGACGAGCAGTGTCAGCCTTAATTCTGGCCCGACTGGATTATGGCAATGCCATGTATTTCGGCATTCCGAAAAAACTCACCAAGAGACTCCAGATCGTCATGAATGACGCGGCCAGACTTATATATAATAAACCAAGAAGGACACCGGCCACCCCCCTCCTCTGGGAGCTACACTGGCTGCCAGTGAATCAACGAGCCAAGTTTAAGGGCCTATGCATTACGCAGAAAGCCTTATATGGGCAAGCCCCGAAATACATCAAAAAATGCCTTGTCCCATATGCCCCTAACAGGAACCTACGCTCAGCCAACGCCGCCCTATTGATCTGCCCTAGGATCAAACGATCCACCATCGGTGGTCGGACATTTTCCCACACAATGCCCAAAGCCTGGAACCAACTGCCTGAAAATCTGCACAAAGAAACCAGACTCCTGCCTTTTAGGAAAAAGCTAAAAACCGTGCTCTTTCAAGAGGCATGGGGTAACATCTAGTCGGTTTTCTCCCTGCCAGTACTCACTCGCCTGCTAAGCGCTTAGAGACCCCGGGGTGATAAGGCGCTCTACAAGTCTAAAATACAAATACAAATACAAATACATTGGCCCAAAATCTCAAACTGTCTTTTATTACTTCTACTGATAAAAGTGTGTTCAAAACTTCTTCTTTAATCTCCTGTTTACGTAAATGAACCGCCAACTTATATGATTTCCTCTGGCTTGCTATACGTTCCCTATCTCTAGGAGTATTTTTCAAAGCTTGGAGTAGATTTCAATGGGCCTGTGAGCAGTTATTGTCAAACCACCTTTTCCCAACTGACGTCTTGGCTTGACTTTAACAGTCAAATCAGAAGCTATCTGACCACAGACTCCTTCAAAGGCTCTCACAATCTCCGCCTTTGAGTAGGTATGGTCCACACATTTAGCAATGTTATATTTTGCCTTTCTACAGAGATCAGCATGGAAAGAGCCAGGAATAACTTTGTACCATTTTAGCCTCCTCTCCTGGTCACTTACAGCCTGATTCATCAAGGTGAGTATTTGCTATTCCTTAATAGCGATTATTAAGGAATCGCTATTAAGGAATAGCAAAATGCTATTCACCAAGAAATCGCTAAATAAATTGCGATTTCTAATTATTCCTTAATTGCGATTAGCAAATTGCTAATCGCAATTAAGGAATATCTCCCCATTCATTCCTATGGGCCCAAAGGCCCATAGGAATGAATGGGAAGACATTTCAATGTGCGAATCGCAATTAGCGATTCGCATATTGAAATTGCGATTTCAAGGGTGCAGGGGTGTCCAAAGGACACCCTGTAGCACCCCTGAAATGTATGCTACATTGGTGTTGCGCACACACATGTCCCAAGGACATGTGTGTGTGTAACATGAAACTTAGAAAAATGCATTTAAATGCATTTTTCTAAGTTTCCGCTATTTACCACGAGGTTTGACCTCGCGGTAAATAGCGGGAAATTTTTGTGAATTTGCAATTTAAAAATATTTCAAGAATAGCATTTAAGGAATCTCTAATAGAGATTCCTTAAATGCTATTCCTCGCAAATATGCGAATTCTTAAATAGCGATTTTTGCATTTGGGATGATGAATCCCAAATGCAAAAATACCGCTCGCAAAGGGCCAGATTCTCAGAATCTGGCCCTTTGCGACCGGTTTTAACAATGATGAATCAGGCTGTTAGTGCCACATAGCTAACTCCCGCCTTTCCTGCTGTTCCCATCAGGCCACAATCTTCCTCTACCACTAAGATAACAGGATTATGATCGTTAAAAGGGGACACACTAGAATTATAAGACACTACCTTAGCTAGTAACGGAGCTGACAGAAAAATATAGTCAATAATAGTGTCCCTTTCCTTAGCTTTAAACATGGGGACCCTGTCAATTCGATCATTAAATCCGGCTTCAAAGAGGCAGGCTCCGGCCAGGAGGTCCTCCAAAGCCTCCCCCTGTTGTGGGTGCTCATAGTGAGGCATCACAGAATGAGCTGGACCCACATGGTCATCTATACAACAATCTATCTCACACAAATGAATATTAAAATTTCCCATAAGAATGATATAGAACAAAGTGGATTGTTTTGACTTATAATCTTCTTAAAAACTTTCCAAATGAAGTAAATGTTGATTCACCACATCACATTCCCCAGAATTATAAAAATTAACAAATAACATTTTAGGTTAATTAGGGGTTCATAATTCTGCTATCAAACAGTTGTGAGAGCCCGACTCCAACATCCTTGATAACCCTTTTAACTTTATTGAAAAAAGAAGCACCAGGCCCCCCTTGGCTCCACCAGCCAAAGCTGGACGTGCAGATGAACAATAACATTCAGAACCATCCAGCCGCCAAAAAGTGTTCGCCCTATCCCACCTTTCCTGCAGGTCAATTATATCATATTGTTTTTTGAATGACAACCATCTTGTGTCGTCCGTTTTAGATCTAATGCCTGCAATATTCCAGCTAATGATTTTACAATTTTGGACAAATTCAATTTCTAACTCCTGTTCATTCAAGCATGGGCCAGGAAAACAAACAGGTGGGACCTCTAGTCAGTCATTCATGTCAAGGTGAGACAGAGGGAGGAACCTGTTTGTTAAAGCTAAGTCTTCACTTCTTTGGCTTAGTAATGGTGATTGTAATTGAGGGTCTCTTTCTTCACACCAAAGAGGTCATTCCAGACACGGCTCAGACATACTATTTCAAGTAGAACAAGGAGTCTGATAAGACCTCTTCCAATCTGCCCCAGTAACAAATTTAGCATTCACGTGTAATCGTCTTACTGGGGGGTAGAAAAAACCCAAAGGCAGGACCCTAATGCCTCCCTTCACTAACTCAGAGGCATCCAATAAAAGCCTGTCAGCTATATCACATTTGTTAAAATCGACAATAATACAGTCACCGTCAGTTTGTTTGGGGCAGTTACCAATCCATCCGTCTTGCCATTATTATATTAGATGAAATCTCAGCATTACTACAATAGTGTTGATCTCACCAGCTTTTAGTTTTCCGTAATAGTGCCTTAGTGGATTCACTACCCTAACCACCAAGAGGCGGGACTCCAACTAAGAGAACAGCCAGCAAAGGGGTAACTTCTGGGGGGAGATCGAGTCTGCACGAATTAGGGCTTGGGCAACTCCCCTGTCTAACATAGAGCCCATCAATATCATCAATCATACCACTGGGTAAAAGACCTAAAGGGTTCTGAATAAACAAGGGGGTTAATCCTCCCTCTACCTGAGACCTTTTAACAGGCACAGAACTAGCCAGATGACTAAGTTTTAGCTTAGCCTGTGCCTGTATTAAGGGTTGACTAACCGGGTGAGGATCTCCCTCTTGGGGCACAAGCTCCTGGCAGCCCTCAGGTATCACAATAGAATCGACTGAGCTATGCAAAGTTCTAAGGTCCCTGATGTAGGAATCAATTCGCTCCCATTTCTTTAAGATACAAGCAAAACACAGGTGTTCAGAGTGTCAATTTTATCTTTGGCAATGCCAGTGAATATAGGTTCCATCCGGGAACTAAATATGTCGTCCACCGCATCGCACAATGTTCGTTGACTAATTTAATTTGTAGCAGACCCTTGCCTAGAGGAGCTCTTCTTTAGACCTTTGTCCCGTTTAATACATTTCTTGGAGACTGTCTTTTTCCTTATGCAACCCGGAGACAGCACTTTTGGGGCTTTTTCTGAGACCATCTGGTGTTCATTGATTACAGAGACTACCTTCCTTAATGGAGCCCCCTCGTTATTCAGAGCTTCTCTCCCCTCTTGGAGATTTTTTATCAAAACTATAGGTTCCAGCGGCACCGGGTTCTTATTCACTGTTTCAGTCACCACAGTCTCATCTCCAGTGATTGGAGAGGTACCCAGGCCCAATTCCTTTTCTGCGATGGGTATTTCCTTGCTCAGTACTCCCATCGCCGAAGTCAGGTAAGAAATTATGGATTCAGAATTTCTTGGCATTTTAGATTTTAACCCCTCCTGGTCCAAACTATAGAGTTGTTTACGCTTACCCATATTAGTTGTTAAGGGGTTGGCCCAGCTCAGCCTCTTCCGGCCACTGACGGGCACAGACTGGCCGTTCCCCTCACGGCATTCGTGTGTGTACTGGAGCCGTTCACCTCACAGCAAGGAAGGAATTCCCTAAAGCGCGTCCCACGCTGCGGAGGGTCAGCGGGGCTTTAGAGGATGCAGAAGACACCCGGATGATGCTCCAATCCTGCACCAACCCGGGGCTGCTGGGAAGCGTAGGCTGTTGCCCTCACGACGGTCCTGTAACATGCGGAGCCGTTCCCCTCACGGCGTTCATGTGTGCACTGGAGCCGTTCACCTCACAGCAAGGAAGGAATTCCCGAAAGCGCATTCCCATTTCACAATGTTATGATGTTGTGTATGTGTTATTTCAAGGAACATGCGTTGCCATTCTTCTCGCCCCCACAAAAGTTATTTCTTAGAAAACACAGCCACGGAGCTTCCTTTCAAGTACGTTTCTTCTGTGGTTTTCCAAACAGCACATAAACTGTACACAAAGTGCACCGAACTTTGGGGCACATTATCAAGAACAGCGTTAAAATTATCGCTTGTTTAGTGGCAGAAAACTGCAGCTAAACAGTGATAATGGGCTTGATAATATGCCCTGGAGAATTCCAATAGAAGCCCATGTTCACACTAGAACATGGACTTCTATTGGAATTCTCAAGGGCATATTATCAAACACGTTATCACCGTTTGAGCGGCAGTTATCTGCTGCTAAACTGGCGATAATTTTTAACGCCATTCTTGATAATATGCCCCTTTTCTCTCAAAAGAGTTAGCGGCCACTTCACAAAATATATGTATGAGTAGGTGAACTAGTACTCCTAAATTACTGTTTCAAACCCTAATCAATGCAAATCACAAAGATACAGGAAGTGATCTCTCTTTATGTCTGTCCTATCTCTCATCTGTAAAGTTCTCAGCCATGAGGGAGAAGAACTGCACATACATAGGGACATATTTATGTATAGGCTGTCCGTAAGTCGGTTTAAACCAACTGTACCCATTAGTACCCTACCGGATGAAAATCAGCTGACCCGGTTTAAACAGAGTGTCATTGATTTTCATAGTTGTTGCACCTTTTGGCCACTTGGGAGCCAAAGAATTACAAACGTTGGCCTGCCTGTGGTGGCCTGGCGCAGAGGTGTCAGGGGAAAACACTGCTTCTCATGGAGAGCCGAGGTGTGAATGGCTCAAGGGCCAGAGTAACACCAGGTCCCCTGCCTGGCTCTCGTAGGGAGAGAGGAACTGTTGTTGTCTGCCGTCTGTTTAACTGCGGCCGCACCCGAGTTCTTCATAGGTCTTTAAAAAGACCATTAACCTAACGAGGTGGAAGACAGGCTTTATTTTTTCCGGCAACATCTCAGTGCAGGACTCTCTGAGGAGGCACGATGCAATCGGTAATTCCTGCGGTGGCTCGAGATCGAGTTACAGCACCTCAGAGAAGTGAGGGAGCGGTGCTGCAATGCAGCCACCGACTGTGTGTGTGTGTGATTAACTAATTCCTTCCTTTTAATTAATCTGCATCTTTTTGTGATGACATTTCCCAACCATTTAGTAATAGGCCCACATTTTTTAATCCATGTCTCATTTAAAACGTTAATAGACTTATGCCTCACACTACTCGCTGATTCGATCAGAGCGCCTGCAGTTATTTTAGCTCGGCTCATGATACACTGATTATGACTTTTAAAATACAAATTGCTAGGGAAAGTTACCAAATAACAATATGTGCCAACTTTTACTGACAACACATTTGTCAAACTTCCGCTTAAATTAATTTCTTTTTTGTCTTTTTCTAAAAGCTGTAACTTTAATTTTACTAGTATTATTTTTTTATTACATTTATAATGCAAACCACAAAATAAATTGCATGTTGTAACCCAATTGGTGTTTACTCAAACGAAATGGTGCTTTAATGAATATATATGTGTGCTTGTGTTGCTGCCTATTGCAAATAGATAGATGTGTGTGTTTGTTTTACAGGTGGATGGCATCTGTACTCTCCTCTTAGCAAGGCGTGTCTATATTTAGTGGGCGCTCTGTCTACTTAACATATGGGTTGAGTTGTGACTCATTGGTAGAAAGGGTGTGTGGGCCAGCTGTTCCAGGTCCCTGGAGCTAAGAAAAATGTTCGGGGGAGGGGGTGGCTGATTCTTCTAGAAATAGGCAGAGTGGAGCTGCAGGAGCTCTAAGACGGGGTGAAAAACAACAAACTCATTAAGAAGCAAATGGTCTTTTAAGGACCTGTGAAGTGCTCAGGTGCGGCTGTGTGTGTTCCCCAGAAGCAGTCTCACCCGGGCTGCCACACACGACTTGGGGAGGGGTGCGGGCTGCAGCCCTTTGAGCTCACCTGTTCACACACGCCCGCTGCATTCTTCCCTGAACCCCTGAATCCCTAATCACTATTCCCATGCCCAGGGGGAGGCTCAGTGAGAAGTCTTGTACCTTCCGGCCCATCCCCGAGCACCGTTCCTGTGCTCCATGCCCCTCCAGTTCTGCTTCGCAGGCACAGAGCCGATAAAGCTGCACTCAGGTTTCTGGGTTTCCTGTCACAGGCCTAGAATTGCCAGCAGCTGCCCTGGAAGCCTGTTTGCCTTTTGCTAAAAAATATAATACCTGGAGAAGCAGAGACTCAGGCTTGAGTCTGAGGGTGTGTGTCTGCTGAGGCGTGCCAACTGATGCCTGCACGATGCTCACCCGTCATCCTGCTACTGCCTCCTGCATCCCCCACAAGGCTATGAAAGTTTTTTTTAACAGCTTTCCAGTCATTCCCTTACCCTAAAGCTACTTTTGTAGCACTATACAGGTGCCACTCCAGCTTAGCCTCTCTTCAGAGGAGCAGTCCTAGTGTATCCCGAGCTAGGGACTACATTAGTTTGGATGAGAACACGTGGTGTGGGGGAAAAAAGTCTTATTATGGAAGTTTGCCTTTAGTTCTTGTTCAGCGCCTGCCCCATCACACTGTGCATGCTGTAGAAAGGGTGCAGGTGCCTTTGAGTTCAGAGAGCTTGGAATCTAATATTGCTTTGCAAGTGGAAAGATCTGACTGCTGCATAGAGCTCCGACATCAGCAACGGCTGTCACTTATTGTCCCGGGCAGTTGTTAATCCTGCCGCTTTTAGGAATTGAGGTGGTGAGGGCGGGGAGCTAATATGAAGTCTGTGTGACCTGCTACCCCGGTGTTTGGGTTCCTGTTGTGTGTTTCCGTGAGAAAAATACAAGCTCCTCACACAAACGAATATTGACAAACTATCTAAAGAATGTGTGTCTGTAAAATGTCTGGGTTAGTAAAAAGCTGTGTTAGACAACTGCACGTTTGTATGTGAGTGTTACAGACAATACAGGATAAACATAGAGCAGGATGAACTCCGAGTGTGCTTGTGAGATCCGCATGCCTTTCTGTGTGTAAATGGGGTACCTGTTTGTTCACCCACCCACCTGGGCTTGGGCAGAGGCTCTTTTTTTGCTTTTCTTGTCCATGGTTTCCTTGCTCTTCTCTTCTTAACATTTGCTGTAAACAATTTTTGGCATCTCACGTTGCTGCAATTTCCACGACCTCCTCTATTCCTCCTGAACTTTCTATGTTTCCTTAACTCTGTCCTCTCTTCCTTCTTGAAGGCCCATTTGTCTGCCTCTCTGCCCTGCTGCCCACCCTGCCCCTGTTTGCTGAAGCTGCACCCATGTTTTCTCCTCTCTGCCTTCTTTCCCCCATTTCTGCCTCTTATGACCATTTTCTATTTCCCTCATCTACAAATGCCCAATTCTTTCAGTGTCTTTTACCTCATGCCTTTTTTTGCCTCTTCTTTCCTTTGTCTCCTCTGAACCCTTTTCCTCCTTGCTGCTCCCTCCCTTTTTCTTCCGCCTTCCCTCTTAGACATTCTTCTGCCCTCAGTTTGGCATTCGCTGAGGCACCATTGCTTTTCTCCTTCCCACCCTTTTGTTTGCCTCCTATCGGCTCCCTAGTACTTTCTCTTTACCTGTGTTTTATCTTTGCCACACTCCTTGCCACCCTTTCCCCTCAGCTTCACACCTTTCTCACCCCTCTTAGCCCGTTACCTTCTGTGTACATTTTCCTCATGTCCCTTAATTCCCCAATGCCCTTTCTCCAGCTCAATCCAATATCCCTCTGTTACTCCAGTTTCATCCTGCTTTTCCCTCTATCCTTAATGTACCCTTCACTTGTTTAGTGGCACTTCGATTGTGGAGAAGTCATCTGGAGCTCAGATTTCATGTCTCTAAATACACAAGAAGAGCCACGAGTGAGGAGTGTGTCAGGGGTTTCAGGTCTTGCCATTGGTTACCCTGCTCCCATTCCTCAGTTCCAAGACTCATACAGTCTATTTGTTGTAACTGCCAGTCCCAGGCCGGGTCCCTTCAAAACGACATGGACTCTACAAAACATTTCTGCACCGCACAAATCATGACGATGTTTTGAGTGGCATGTTGTAAAGACATGAATAACATAACATGCTCTGCATAGTCTAAACCTGGCACCAGGGTTTCATTTAGCTCAATTGAAGGAGTACCCTCCTGTTAAAGGTTTATTTTTTTAATTGCCCTTTAAGTTCAACCATTTTTTATCTTATTTGCACCAAGGTTAATCTTGCAGCTCAAAATGAGTGATCTCTATGTGCAATTTACATAATCCAATTCAAGTAATACATTTCTGTAAACACTGGCATTTGTAAATGTAACTCAACACTTTGCATACTCCGAAAGTAAGAACGATGCTTAACAGTGACACATTTTGAAATTAAGGTTGTGGAAATGAGTGATCTCAAAGGTGCAAAAGAATGTAATTGTTGGGGCAACATTGTAACTTTTTAGGTATTCATAAATATTCAAGATGCTGTTTCAAAATGTAACCTTTGGAATACCCGGGATCGGGAAAGGCCAGGCCAAGCAAGATAATCAGACCCCAAACAGCTGTAGCTGACCAATTGTATTTATTGGATCAATGTTAGTAAAGGTAATAAGAAACGAAAGTAACCAATAAGGCAAACCATGAAATAAAGGCAGAGTCAAATAATCATCAAGGAAACAAGCATAAGGGAAATGTCAACGATACCCATTAGCAGCACGGGTCCTTATGCCTATATGGAGCTCTCACCATCCTCCGCACGAATACCGGTCCCAGTATTCGCCAACGGAGGGCACTGTGCTAAGAAAAGGCCGAAAATGCCGTTCGTGTGCTGCTAATGGCTTTGGATGTCTCGCAGGGATGCAACGAACTTGGGAGGCCCAGCCGGGCTCTCTACCATGCAGTTCCCACCGAGATGAAGGGAGCAGCCGCTCGACCTCCTCCTCTATCAGGGCACAGCCTCAATGCTCCGTATCAATGCTTCTGTGATGTTACACGCAATGTACAGCATAGACGCGGCAAATGCCTCCGTGGCGTGCGTCTCTGCTAAGGTCTAACAAAGGTACTAACTGGCGGGTAGTGAGAGCGGGGGCAGAGAGCAGCCGCTCGATCCTGCCTCTGTATCCTCAATTCCCGTTTGGTGGAGTTGGTGGGGTCAATATGAGACGTTATAGCCACACCTACGGAAAGCGTCTCCTCCAAAATCTATCAAAGAGTGCCGGAATGACACTCAAGTCTCTATGGTCGGGAAGCGCGATGCGGTGAGCCGCCCTTGATCTCACCTATCTCTCTCGCGCTCCGGACTGTTGCGGGTGAAGAACGCCTCTGTGCAAAATCCAGGGCAGCCCTCGAGGATGGCAAGTAATCATAATATCTGACGCCGAGTCTCTGATGAGGCAAGCTATATGTAGGCGTTTCCGGTCGTCGAACAGGCCTCGCTAGGCATGCTGGTTGTCGTTGTTCTGCTCTGCGATGCCGCTGATTGTTTCATGTGCTGGATCGCGGAAAACTCGAAGCTAACGGCATAAGAGAGGAGGGTGAATTCATGACAGTACATCCTCCTCCCTTCAGCCCCTTCCCCCGGACCAGCACTATTTGGATACTTCCTGTGGAACGATGACACCAGACAAGGCGCATGGACTCCGGCCGCAGGCTCCCACAACTGCTCCTCCAGGCCATAGCCCTTCCAGGCCACAAGGTACCACAATTTGCCTCCTCTCCACTTGGAGTCTCTGATTCCCGCAACTTCGTACTCCACGTCCGAGTCCACCGAAACTGGGACCGTTATGGTACGAGCTCTTGCATAGGAGTGTTTAAGCAGCGAGATGTGGAAAACAGAATGAATCCGCAGATGCTTAGGCAGGCACAGTTTCACTGGGCTCATGCACTTGGAGATACGGTAAGGGCCGATGTATTTGGGATGAAACACGCTACGTTTGCAAAACCGTAAGTTCCTGGTAGACACCCAAACGTAATCTCCCACCCTGTACAAGGGCCCAGGCCTCCTTCTTCTGTCAGCCACTGCTTTGTACTTAGTCTTGGCGGCCTCCAAATATTCTTGCGTCCGCATCAGGGTGTTCTTGATGTGAGCGACCCTTTTGGAGGTCTCAGGCATCTGGCCTCCACTGATAGGGTGAAGAAAAGGCAAAAACCTGGGGTGATGTCCGTAGTTGCTGTAGAAAGGGGAAGCTTTGGTGGAGCTATGCATGGCATTGTTATAAGCGATTTCCGCTAACCATAGCAGATCCACCTATTCCTCCGTCCCTTGCTCAACGAAACAGCGCAGGTATTGCTTGAGAGACTGGTTCAGATGTTCAGTCTGGCCGTCCGTCTTAGGGTGGTAGCTCTTTGACATGGCCGATGTGACATGTAGAGCTGAACACCATGTCCTCCAGAACTGGGCTGTGAACTGCAAACCTCTGTCCGACACTATCACTCTGGGCAATCCGTGAAACCTTACCACCTGTCTCAGAAATATCAGAGCCACTTGGCCCGCAGACGGCACCTGCTTGCACGCGATGAAGTGACCCATCTTTGTAAGGTATTCGACCACCACCAGGATTGTGTACAACCTTGATCCACGGGTAGACCCACAACAAAATCCAAGGATATGTTCTCCCACGGCCGGCTTGGGGTAGGAAGGGGTTGCAGTAATCCCTGCGGACACCCATGATCCGCTTTCATAGTGGCACAGGTCAAACAGGCCGCTAAGCAGGTCTTGACATCTACTCTCATGGACGACCACCAGAAGTGTCTCCCCAGGCTATCCAAAGTTTTCTCCATACCGAAATGTCCAGCACAGGGTGAAACGTGGCACCAATTGAAGGCCTGCTTCCGAAGCTGAGGTGTCGGTATTAGCAACCGGCTACCATGCACCGGTATCCCATACCTGACCTGCCACTCCCTGTGACCGCGTAGCCATCTTCTCCAAGAAAAGGAACATATCCCATTCTGGATGCCCTTGAGAAAAGCATCCGGCTGTATCACCCCCAACACTGCATCGGGGTGGATGATGGAGCGCTCCTTGAAAAGCCGAGGTTCCGTAGCAGAGGATTGATGGGAAAGTGCATCCGCCTTCTTGTTATCAGCACCCGGTCGATACGTAATGTGAAAGTTAAAACCGGAGAAGAAGAGCATCCACCGTAGCTGTCGTGGGGAAAGGTGTCTCGCCGCCGTCATAAATTGCAGGTTCCTATGGTACGTGAACACGGTGACCACATGCCTGGCTCCCATCAGCAGATGCCTCCACTCCATGAAGGCGTCCTTGATAGCCAGCAGCTCCTTCTCCGCATTGTGATAATTGCGTTCAGCTTTGTTTAACTTCCTGGACATGAAGGCCACTGGATGCATCACGCCTGTATCATGGTCATGTTGGGACAGGATGGCCCCCAGCGACACCTCCGAAGCGTCCGCCTCCACCACGTAAGGTTGTTCCAGATTGGGGTGAGACAGCGGGTGAGACAGCACAGGGGCCGAGACGAAAGCTTTCTTCAGGGCTACAAACGCTTCCTGCGCCTCTTGATTCCATATGAACGATTGTGATTTCCGCAAGAGTTGAGTTATTGGGGCCACCAAACCAGAGAATCCATCGATAAAACGCCGATAAAAATTGGCGAACCCAATGAAGCTTTGTACATCCCTCACACCTCTTGGAACAGGCCATTCCTCCACCGCCTTGATTTTACGTTCCGCCATCTCTTGCCCATTTGGGCTCAGCATCACCCCCAAGGAATTCCACAGACATGACATGGAAGTCACACTTGCTTTGCTTGCAGAACAGCATGTTCTCGATGAGCTTCCTGAGCACCGATGTTACATGTTGTACGTGGTCTTCCTCCATGTTGGAGTATATGAGGATATTCTCTATGTACATGACCACGTACACATCCAAGATGTCACGGAACACTTCGTTGAAGAAGAACTGAAAGGCCGCAGGGGCATTGCAGAGCCCAAAAGGCATGACGAGGTACTCGAAAAGACCATATCTGGTCTTAAATGCGGTCTTCCACTCGTCGCCTTTCCTCATACACACTAGGTGGTATGCCCCCTTGAGGTCGAGTTTCGTGTAAATACAGGCCTTCTTCACCTGTTCCAGCAGCACGCTGATGAGGGGCAATGGATACCTGTTCTTGACTGTGATTGCGTTCAAAGCCCTAAAGTCTACACAAGGCCTCAGCTCCCCGTTGGCCTTCGGTATGAATCCCAAGAGCTTGTCAAGATAGGAGCGTAGATGTAAGTTTTCTGGCTCCGTTAAGGTATACAGTCTGCCGCTGGGTACACATGGGCCCGGAACCAAGTTGATTTGGCAATCATATATCCGGTGCGGAGGGAGCACCTCTGCCCTTACCTCGTCAAAGACGTCTCTATAACTGTGATATGCTTTGGGAAGGTCAACCTATTTTTCTGCTGCTGTGGCTACCCTGTGCATGAAGCCCTTGGCGTTGTCGCTTGATCCTTGACCTAAATGGCACTGCGGTAGACAATACAGACACGTCATCTGGAGTTCATGGGTCATCCAGTTGATCGAAGGGTTGTGCTTTTGGAGCCAGGGCAGACCCAATATCACTCCATACTGAGGTGCTCGAATGATGTTGAAGTCAATTACCTCCTTGTGCCATACTCCGTATTTCACAGGAAGCTCCCCCGTGTGATGCCCGATAGGTCCAGTCACCAGTCGTCTTCCATCCACAGCATATACATCCTCAGGGACTTCCTTGGGAATGAGGGAGATGCCCAATCGCAGTGCTTCCTTCTGGTCCAGACAGAGACCAGTGGCTCCGGAATCCACCATGGCCACCACAGGTATCCATTGTGCCTGAATATCTATGTATACCGTTATAAACAAGTGTTGCTGACGCGCCTGCTCCAGGCATGACAAAGAAGGGATGCATACATGACTCCATGAAGCCCCTTCACTATTCAGAGAGTCCTTCAGTTTTCCGCCGGCCCGTCAACTACTGCCGTCACAGTCTTGGTTGCTCGATATCGACTGCTCTTTGGTTTAGCCTGGCACTCACGGACGTAATGCCCCTTCTTGCCACAGTACAGGCAGAGGCTTTGTTTACGGCGTGATTCTTTTTCTGTAGCGGTCAGGCTAGCCCGGATGGCTCCGATGTCCATCGGTTCTGTTTTAGCGACGTAGCCGGACTCGGGGTTTCCTGGTGACACATAAGAGGGCAAAGGTTTTCCTTTTCTTTTGTGGTCTCCTTTCCGCTTGCTCATCCTATGATCCAATAGCATTACCAGGTTGATGAGCCCTCCACACGTTTTGGGTTGTGGGTCTATCTGCGCTACGACATCCTTGAGTTCATCGCTCAACCCCTGGTGAAAGAGCGCCGTTTGTTTGGAAACAGGCCACTTGGTCTCGCCCATCAGACGCCGATATGCGTTCACATATTGCAACAATTCGTTGTTGTCCTGACGCAGCTCCAGCATCTCCCTGTCTGCGGTGTAGGAGTCAGCCCTTCTGTCGAATACTTTTAGGAACTCCTCACAAAAGGCTCCCTAATCACATAGAAATGGGTCGTCCCTGCTCACCAGAGGTACAGCCCTTTGTGCTGCATTCCCCGCCAGGTACGAAATGAGAAAAGCCACCCTGGCTTGGCTGGTGGGCAAAAGCCTTGTGTTTGCAACACAGGTGCAATGCAACTTGCATAAGAAAGACCTGTACAGTGTTGGGGTCTCCACTGTACCTCTCGGGTGTAGCCAAAGGGATGGAGACGGGCATCTCCACCACCACTGCAGAGGAAGGAGTTGCGGTGGGGGGTCCTGCATCAAAAGGGTTCCGCTGTATGGCATCAAACCTTGCCTTTAGGTCTGCGGTTTCCTGTCTGGATGCCGCAAGCTCGACTTGAACCGATGCCAAGGCTGCCAACACGTCGTCCAAGGAAGCCATAGTCTACTGCCCGACTAGGGGTAGGTTAATGTTAATAAGGTCGGATATTTTGTAACCTTTGGAATACCCAGGATCGGGGAAGGCCAGGCCAAGCAAGATAATCAGACCCCAAACAGCTGTAGCTGACCAATTGTATTTATTGGATCAATGTTAGTAAAGGTAATAAGAAATGAAAGTAACCAATAAGGCAAACCATAAAGTAAACGCAGAGTCAAATAATCATCAAAGAAACAAGCATAAGGGAAATGTCAACGATACCCATTAGCAGCACGGGTCAATATGCCTGTATGGAGCTCTCACCGTCCTCCGCATGAATACCGGTCCCGGTATTCGCCAACGGAGGGCACTGTGCTAAGAAAGGGACGAAAATGCCATTCGTGTGCTGCTAATGGCTTTGGATGTCTCGCAGGGCTGCAACGAACTTGGGAAGCCCAGCCGGGCTCTCTACCATGCAGTTCCCACCGAGATGAAGGGAGCAGCCGCTCAACCTTCTCCTCTATCAGGGCACAGCCTCAGTGCTCCATATCAATGCTTCTGTGATGTTACACGCAATGTACAGCAGAGACGTGCATTTCTGCTAAGGTCTAACAAAGGTACTAACTGGCGGGTAGTGAGAGCGGGGGCAGAGAGCAGCCGCTCGTTCTTGCCTCCGTATCCTCAATTCCCGTTTGGTGGAGTTGGCGGGGTCAATATGAGACGTTATAGCCACCCCTACGGAAAGCGGCTCCTCCAAAGTCTATCGAAGAGTGTCGGAATGACACTCGAGTCTCTATGGTCGGGAAGCGAGATGCGGTGAACCGCCCTTGACCTCACCTATCTCTCTTGCGCTCCGGACTGTTGCGGGTGAAGAACGCCTCGGTGCAAAATCCAGGGCAGCCCTCGAGGATGGCAAAGAATCATAATATCCGACGCCGAGTCTCTGATGAGGCAAGCTATATGTAGGCGTTTCCGGTCGTCGCACAGGCCTCGCTAGGCATGCTGGTTGTCGTAATTCCGCTCTGTGATACCGCTGATTGTTTCATGTGCTGGATCGCGGAAAACCCGGAGCTAACGGCATAAGAGAGGAGGGGGAATTCATGACACAAAACTAACTGGCAAAACCCACGGTTAATTTCTCGATCATGTTGGACATTAGTTTTCAGTTTAGCTTTTTTTGCTGGAAAATAAGGCACAAGAGACTTTAATTTGATTTTGCACATTTTTCGATCACACCTGCGTCAGCGCATGTGCTCTCACTTGCAAGAGATATTGTGTTGAACAAGGGGCTTATTCTGGTTTAACTCTGCACAAGCCATTCACTAAATGGGTAGCTATGTGCCTATCCATTCCTGCGGATTCCAGCTGCAGCTTGCCTGACTTAAAGATGTCGGCCACCCCTGACCGAGTCCAGTGGACGATTTCGACACAGGGAGGACAATGTGCAGCAACCTTTAAGCAACTTTTCGTCTGATTCTATCCTCCTCCTTTTTGCTGTTTGTTTTACTGCCCCAACCATTATGAGCAGAGGAATGATTCCTTCTAAAGCCTCAAGTTCGACTCCAAAATGGTAGCAACCTAGAAATGACAATAGAAAGAGGACTGTGCAATGGAAAGAAACAAGGGCCTACAACTACACAATAAGCTAGGATCACTAAGATTGCGGCCATCTTAGATTAGCCCTCTATAGACCCCAAAAGGAAGGGAAGGGAAACTTACACCCTAACCAAAATATTATTTAATCAAACAACGTCTCTTCCCTATGAGGATAATACCCTATGACCACGAACATAAGGTACTAAGGACAGCTAAGACATTAGCATGATCGACAGAAAGAATTAGGAGGCAAAAGGATACACCAGAGTGGGACATAAGGATACAAAAGAGAATAGAACAGCTACAAAAATTACAGTAGACCTGTAAACGTCCTAAGATAGGTAAGGAACTAGAAGATACATTAAAGAGAGACCACCTCTGCAGAACCACCCCGGATAATTATTTCTATTGCCATCAGTAACTATGACCGGAACCAATTTTAAATCGGGAGCCAACAACTCTTACACCTTAAAATACCCAGCTTACCTATCTAAGAATGCAGCCCAAAAACTTCAAACACAACCTAATTAGAAAAAACCCACACACGCTGATCTCTGACCCCTCCTTTAATCTAAACAAAGGCATTATTGTAAATGGTTTTATATTTTTCACCAGAAAAACTGCTAAATGGCGTAATGTCATTGCGAAGATGCTCAACATAAAAAATATAAGCAATATCCCACATGGCACTAAACTATTGGTCATCCCGTCATGAAGATTAAGAGCGGAACTATGCATAACTATCTCCAAGACGGTATTGTGCTTATACAAGCAGCCATCAATGAGTTAGAAAAGTTTGACTACTTGTTTTCAACCTTAAAAGAGTGTGTAGAGAAAGCAAGATCTCAACAACACCTGACCACACAAGCAGTCACCCTACCTAACACCTACACAACCACCATAGATGTCATAATACCAAGAGACCCTCTACAAACACAACCTACAATACAGTCAAGAGAGTCAACCCCGAAAAGATACTCACTGGATGGGAATTGCACAGAGATAGGAGAAATATCTGTACTAGATGCCAATATCACCCAGACGCCAGTACATGGTGATAAAGCAACCAATCTACACCAGGATATGATCACGCCCACACATAGGCCAGTTATTGGGAATCCTAATCCAGCAATAGAGGATAAGGAAGCCCACCCACCTTCCTTACCCCCCTCTACAACTATACAAATAGCACCTGCACTGGTGAGAAATTCATATCCCCCTACTATTGACAAAAAAAGGAACAATGAAAAAGTCACTGGTCCAAGACACCGGGGAACAAACAAAACTCAAAATAGACAGATGCACACCTCTAATATATCACCTCAAACGCAGAGAGAAATTGAAACTCTTCAAATACAAGTGGAAAATATGTCACATGACATTCTAAGAGCATTGCACGCTATGGAAAAAATACTAGATATCACGGTAAACACTCACACCAAAGTCTAACTCATTCAAAAATCAATGCTTGATCTTCGGGAAAAGACTAAAAGGACAGCCATGCCACTTTCAAACAGACATAATCGACCGCACAATAATCTTAAATATTTATCAGAGGATGAATCCCAAACCCTACTCGGGTCATATGAGTCTACAGACATCAGCAGAGGCGAGGAAATTAGATCAGTCCCGATCAATGCAAATAAACCATCTGCACCTAAAAACAGAAAACCCAATCTTAACAACCTAAAACAAGTCAAGCTAATCACCAATACTCAAGAGAGGGTCTCTAGTAGCTTAGGGAAACCTCCGTTATGCCTACTGCTCAACTGTCGGTCAGCAGCAAGACATGCCTCAAACATTCCAACCCTCATTATTAATCAGGAAATATACGTGACAATCTTAACTGAAACATGGCTCACGGAATCCTCATCCAAGATAATGGATCTGCTGGTGCCTCCTCACTACAATATTGTGAGATTAGACAGGCAAACAAAGACTGTAGGTGGTATATCCTGCATACACCAAACTGATAGAGGTCAGCCAAATTGCATACACCAAACTGATATCGAGGTCAGCCAAATACAATCCGACCCTCTTGAATCCTGGGAATACCTAGGTCTTGGTATAATGACTGCAGAAAATCAAAGGTGCAATTTACATGCGCTATATCGCCCACCAGGCGATAATGCCCCTTTCATAGACCAGCTAATGGAAATCATCACAGCTAACTTTCAGAGTCACACTGATGACATATTCCTAGGCAACTTTAATTTACACTGAGACGGCAATAATGACAAACAGGTCAATGCACTTAAAGACTTTCTAACAGACCTAAACCTAACTCAAGCCTGCACACTGCCAACACACTCAAAAGGAGCAACCTTAAACTGGGTAATCTCGAGAGTTAAGAATATTACGATCCACTCAATTGTTCTGTGCGATTGGTCAGATCACCATGTCATAACCTTCAATATATCGACCGTAAAAAGGAACAAGACCACGCAACCTGTCAAAATTAAGAAATGGACATGAGACACCAAAGACCCTAATATCGAGCAACTACTAGCAAGATGTGAGAAAGATCTAAATCCACCTGACAACGTGATGAACATTAACAAACTCACTGATCACTACACCACATCAATGACGAATATAGACGACTCAACAATGCCATTAAAACTGAAAAGAATCTCAGAGCAGATAAAAATCCATGGTTTAATGGAACTTTGAATAAAGACAGATGGAAGTTGAGACTGGCGGAAAGAAAATGGAGACAGCACCCTTCATCCCCCCAGCTGAAAAGTCTCAGAAAAATCTGAAATGAATACAACAAAAGTGTTATCAACTCCAAAAAGGATTTTTTTAGATCTGAATTAGATAACACCAAAAACAGACCACAGAAACCTTTTGAAATGTTGAAACATCAATCCAATAAATTGGCCAAATCTGCCCAAGAAGCAACCATAACTAAACTGAGCTACGAGGAACTCGCAACATTCTTCACAGACAAAGCCAACACACTTGAAAAAGATCTCACGATGGCAGCTGACAACCACACTAGCCAACTAACTCCACAGAATGGTGCTACCATTAAAGACGATCATGATAGATCAGAAAAACAAAGCAAAATGGTCAACCTTCAAGCTTTATGACCAGAATACCATTGCCAAAACTCTCTCAGATATCAAACCAGATAACCACTACAATGACCCCCTCCCCTCTAAATGCCTAAAAAGAATCAACCATATTGTTGTCCCAATATGGACAACAATAATCAATGCCTCACTATATCAAGGGGTCCTACCACAGTGCCTAAAAACAGGTCAAGTCCTACCCATCATCAAAAAACCTACAGCGGACCCGGCAGACCCAAATAACTTTCACCCAGAAACCAATATTCCTCTACTTGCCAAACTAATTGAAAAATGTGTGCAAAATCAGCTGAGCAACCACATCAAAATTTTTTAGCCTGCTGGATGACTGCCAATCTGGATTCAGACCAGGCCACAGTACGGAAACAGCAATCTTACATAAAGTGGATAATGCGCTACAGGCTTTAGATCATAATCAAACTTGCCTACTAGTTTGTCATGACCTGTCGTCTGCATTCAACACAGTAAATCAAGAAAAATTGCTAGTCCAGCTTGAAGACAGGATGGGACTTTCTGGAAATGTTCTGACATGGTTTTGAGTCATTCCTTCAGGACAGAACACAAAGATTCCTGGTCAACCAGATGCTTTCCCCATCATGCCCAAACTCGATTGGAGTCCCACAAGGATCAACATTATCTCCATCACTATTCAATCTTTATGTCTAACCCCTTACAGTAATTCTCCAAGACGCAAACATATCCTATCACATGTACGCCGATAACACCCAGATCAATATCAAGATATCATCACTGGAAGAGATCAAGACTATGAATGAGGCCTTAATAATGACATTAAAATGGTTAACCAGCAATCATCTGAAATTAAATGCACAAAAAACAGAATTCCTACCAATATCACTTGAACTATATCAGAAAAGTGAAACCATTCATTACTATGGAGGACCTCAAAGTGGCAGTTCAGTCCCTGGTTATAGCAAGGATTGAATATGAATGTTCAACACTAACAGGTCTATCAAAAATCTCCACAGCACCACTAAAAGCTTGTCTCAATGCGTCCGCAAGGCTCATTGCAGGCTCTAGAAAATACGACCATATCTCCCCACATCTAAAAGCACTAAACTGGCTACCATATGAAGCCAGAATTCAACTTAAACTGCCATGTATTACCCACAAAGCGCTCCACTACAAAACACCAATGTACTTAGCCCAGAAAATTGAGCTATCAGGGAGAAGCAGGACGGCCAGGAGTGCCAAAGAGCTACTGCTGAAACCAGCCATCTTTCGTAAAAAGAAAACATATGACAGAGCATTCTCCGGAGTGGCACCCAGAATCTGGAATTCACTCCCTCCAAACATTGGAAAAATTCAAAATTTGGCTACATTCAAGAAGGAAGCAAAGATCTTCCTAATGAGCAAGTTCCTTCCATAGACAGGACTGTTCGTCGTCTGCTCCATGGTTAAAAAACAGAATTCGAAAAGCCCTGTATTGTAAAGATACAGCCTGCAAAAAACGACCACAACGACATTTATGATTGTAAAAGATAAAATTACCAGTTATCTGCGAAAATCTCTTTAACTGATCAGTACCACAATTAATGGATCTTTGTAGTACTGATGTAAAACACTCAAAAGTCACACATCTGTACTATGTTGTTTGATACCAACGCATACACCTTGTACTACAAACAGTTCTTAAATGTGTTTTGTGTAATTAGTGAGAAAGACCTGTACCTTAATCATATATATTACTGCTGCTATACCAGTGTAATCTAATATGTACCCATTGTAAATATGAAACGCTCTGATACCCATGGGTCACATTTGCGCTATATAAAACTCTATAAATAAATAAATAAATAAATGCTAATGTATTGCTTTTAACTCTTTTCCGGTGAGGGTAGGGCATGAATATTAGAAGCCACATAAAAATCAGCTTGTTTTAGGCTTGAAATTAAATGAGACGTACTAGCAAATACTTTTCCGTGGCTTTAGATCTTTTACTAGCTTTCAAGCTCTCAGTGGCTCGCCCACCCCCATTGTACAGGAGCGCACCTTCACAGTTTTTCATTCTTTGCAGCAAAATTGGATGTTTAGTGTGACACACAAATCCACACTACACAAGGTCACCACCACACAGCTCAACACCACCCGGAATATTTACACTCCACATATCAATCAACACAACATAATTCAACTTCACATAATTACCCTCAACTCGACATCACATAAATACATCCCACATAAAACCACTCTGTCACATAGCAGTAATCCACATAAATACACTCCACACCATGCCACATACTTCCAATCAGCATCATTTCACTTAATGCCACACAGTTCCATGCCACACAATTCAACTCCAAACATTTCTTTCCACACCACATAATTGACACCAAGCCACATAATTCAGCTCAACAACACAATCACACGTTGCACCACATACATCCAATCAGCACCACAGAATTACACATCATGCCACAAAATTTAACAGCACACCACATAATTAAACTTTGCTACATACCACTCCACAACATAAAATACCATTCAACTTAATTACACTCCAAAAAACACAATCCAACTGCACATAATTCCAGTACACTTAATACCACATAATTATTATCCACACAATTCCACTGCACTCCATGCTGCATAATTCTACCACACAAATCACTGGAAAACACTGAAAAACACCACCAGAATTTCTCAAAAATAGAAACTGAAAACAGGAAAGCCTATTTATGTAGTATATCCAAAGAAGTGGAGTCATTTGTCAACAAATGAAAATATTTCTTTTCCTTGGAATTAATATGGATTTTGTTTACAAAAAAACAAAAAAGAATTTACAACATATTCACAGAGACTGCCGTGGATCAGTGAGCAATACCTGATCTGCATGCAGAACTGTATGAATATGATTAACTTTTAGTTTTACATCGCCTTACAAACTGGTGTGCAATCAATCAATCAATCAGGAAATTGAAAGCGCGCTACTCACCCGTGAGGGTCTCAAGGTGCTGGGTGGAGGGAGGGCGCAGATCTGTTTAGCAGAAGAGTCAGGTCTTGAGGGTCTTCCTGAAGATGTTCAGGGAGGGGGCACATCTGATATCTGCCAGTAGCTTGTTCCAGGTCTTGGCTGCAATGTGAGAGAAGGATCTTCCGTCTGCTCTGGCTCTGTAGATGTACGGGGCTTCGGCCAGCGCGAGGTTGGAAGATCGCAGGTTTCTTTTGGGTATGGGGAAGTTGATTCTGTCGCTGAGGTATTTCGGTCCGTTGTTGTGCAGGCATTTGTAGGAGTGAGTGAAGATTTTGAAAGTGACTCTTTTCTCCACAGGAAGCCAGTGGAGACTTCATAGGTGCTGTCTGCTGTGTTTGCGTCGGGGGATGCAGAAGACAAGTCTGGCCGCAGTGTTCTGTATTACCTGGAGTTTACGGAGTAGGGACTTGTTAATGCCGGTGTAGAGTGCGTTTCCATAGTCCAGTCTGCTGGTGATGAGTGGGTGGTGACTGTCTTCCTTGACTCAGGGGGATCCACTTGAAGGTCTTGCGGAGGATCCAGAGGGTGTTGAAGCAACTGGAGGTGACGGCATTGACATATCGGTTCATGGTGAGTGATGAGTCGAGTACGATGCTGAGGTTCTTGGCGTGATCTGAGGGGGTAGGTGGGCTTCTGAGGGGGGTCCACCACCAGGTGCTGTCCCATGCAGAAGGGGAGGTACCGAGGATTAGGAGGAGGACTTCTGTCTTCTCGGCTTTGAGTTTCAGGCAGCTGTTGGTCATCCAGACTGCGACGTCTTGCATTCCTTTCTGGGAGTTTAGTTTGGCAGTGGTAGGGTCCTTGGTGGGGGAGAGGATGAGCCGGGTGTTATCGGCGTAGGATACGATGTTGAGGCCGTGTTGTTGGATGATGGCTGTCATGCCTGCCAGTCCGCGCTCCAGGTCATTTCCGGACTACAAGCATGGCTGCCGTAGAAGAGGGCGCGCATGCGCAGAAGCCCATGACGAGGCTAAAGCGCAGCTGCTCCCGAGCTTAGACGCTTTGTGTCTTTCTCGCTGGGGTTTCCCTTTCCTACTGGTTCCGGTGCGTCTCCTGCAAGTGTTGGATCTTCTTTCTAAATTCACCCTGTCCCGGCGTCTCTGCTGCCTCATTTTCGGCTGGCTTCGGTCTTCAGCACCTCCCTCACTGGCGTTCTCCTCCTGACAAGGTTTTTGGCATCGCATTCATTGTTCCTTATACGCCGATGTCGTCTTCAGGTTCCTGATTCCTCCCTGGTGTTACCTCCGTGCCCTGTGCATTGTGTTACCCTGCCTGCACAAACTTGTTACCTGCAAAGAAGGAAAGACAAAAAGAAAGCTACAGACTGTACACTTGTAACAGCGCTCTGCGCTGCCTAATATTATGTTTATTTCTTGTTAATTATAAATTACTTATCTGATCCTGTGCTGTTGTCTCTGTAGATATCGCTCCTTCAGCAAGCCAGACATGTTTTTCTAATTACTATGACAGAAGAAAAGTCTACCTTAGTAAAGGTTAACGAATATTTGATACAGAACAAAACATTTATTTTGGGAATTTTCACAAGAATATAAATCTGGCATATAGGTAGGTGTATTATCAGGGTATGTTAATATTTTCAAATCTATGTTAGTTTTAATTTCCTTTTAAGTAGTCTTTATTCTTTCCTTTAGGCTGGAGTTGCACATTTAGCACCAGTTAGTGGTACACATTGAAGAAGGGAAAATAAGGTAGTAATTAGCGTATTAAAGAGCAACACACCTAGCATACTCTGTTCACCATACTTACCAGCTTGTTCCCTTTTGTTCTTGCTTACAGCTTTACCCTGCCTGGTTCTATTTTGACTGGTTCTGCTTTACCGGAGACCCGACAACAGACCTTTACCTTTCCTTGTTTTGTTCCCTTCTTTCCCTGGTTACCATAGTCACTTTAACCTAGTTGGGTACAAAAAGTGATTATGGGAAGTTGAGGATTTATTCTTCATGTCCATGAAGTTCCTGCAAAAACATTTGGAACCCTGATAATAGCTGCGAGGGGGAGCATGTAGATGTTGAAGAGGATGGGGCTCAGGGACGAACCCTGTGCGACTCTGCAGGTGATTTTCGTGGGGTCGGAGAGGAAAGGGTTGGAGTCTGATCCTTTGGCTACTTCTGGTGAGGAATGATAGGATCCAGTCCATGGCTGTTCCTTGTATGCTTGCATCGTGTAGTCTGTGGTTGGAGACGTTGTCAAAGGCCGTTGATAGGTCGAGTAGGGTGAGGGCTGCGGAGTGGCCTTGGTTCAGGAGGATGTGGATGTCTTCTGTGGTGGCGAGTAGGGTGGTGTCTGTGCTGTGGTTGCTTCGGAATCCAGATTGGGACGGGTTGAGGACGGCGTTTGCTTCAATTAATTGTGTCAGTTTCCTGTTGACTGTTACTCTGCAACTTTTGCTGCGAAGTGGAGGAGTGAGATGAGCCGATAGTTCTTGAGGTCGGTGGTGTGAGGATTGATGTATTCTTAATACTGTCTCTCATGTGATGTTGGCCCTATTGCATGTGACATGAAATAGAGGTCTGAGCACATGTAGCGACTCTACAATGTTTTCCATTGATACGTACTGGTTATGCAGTAAAATGAGTGTGCAAACATCACTGGTGCAAAAACAAGAGTTGATTGACAGAATGCGAACAAGTCATACATTCACGTCCAATACGAAACCTATGCACACTCTAATTGTTAAACAGTGGTGTCAATGTAGACATTTGTGACAGTGGAGACAAAGACTATTAATATCAAATGAAATAAAAATAAAACAATGTTTTTCTTGGAATCAGTCATCAGAAAAGGTGTCTTTAATAATCATGCGAACCAGCCGACACGTGTTTCGTCGCGTAAGGGACAGTCTTCCCGCGACTCCTCAGGGCTAAGAAAGAATGAAGTGTCGTTTGGAGAGTCGCTCCGTCAGTGATACCCCAATGTACCACAGCAATACACACTGACCCCACCACAGATACAATCATACCCACAGACATCGCAGCAACAGCTACAGGCCCCTCTACAGACAAAACCATACCCACAGACATCCTACAACGCACACTGACCCCTCCACAGATACAACTATACACAGCACAGAAACAGGCACAAACTCCTCCACAACACCAAGCACATCCTCAACACTCCCACCAAAAAACACATATGCTCACAGTCACCCACATAACAGTTACATCACAACACACAGTGCAAACAGCAGCAACCCACACAGTTCCACTCCTTCTTCCCTTCACTCCAGACTCTATCCGGAATACTCTACCCATTTTCCTGTGAATCTATCTTGTTTGCCTTTTCCCTTACCCCTGTGATATCTGACCCCCCGCCCAAAACCCCCAAAAACTCTTCCACACCGATGCCCATCCCTTCTACTTCCCATTTCAGCCCTGAAAAAGAGCCTCCTCACCTCCCTAAACACAGCCCTAAAAAGAAAATTAAAAACCCTCCTAAACTTACCCCAAAAAGCCCCAAACTTATGAAGTCACCTCTCAAGGAAAACCCCTCCTCCCTCAACCTCTGCCCTCTTCCCAAGTTCCATCTTCGTGGTGCTTGTTGTACTTAATAGATGCCCCTTTGTGAGGAGGTTTCCTGGCAGTGTCAGAAAGGGCAAGAATAAAGGCACAGCATTGTGCTGGGCACTTGTCTCATCATATGGACTAGCCATTGGCCTTTGTTTTATGAAGTATTTCATACACTCAATTAAAATGTTCACAGTTTGAGGACATTAGTCCTGCAATTACTTTTGTAGGTATTAGATGTTATAGTATAGTTAGAGATGTAGGAGTACAGTTGTGTTGGTTTGATCCCTGATTCTTGATCCATTTGAAGTGGTTTGTATATTGTGCCCTTTATGCCAGTGCTGGGGTTACACTGAACAAGGGGAAATGATGAATGTTTGTCTATTTGGAATGATATCCAAATGGGGCAGACATGGCATATGGTGACATGTTATGCGGTAAGAATTTCCGCTTAGCCTGGCCTGTCTACATCATTTAGGTTGCGCTTCTCCCTATGATGTACGTTGGATATGTGTTTGATGTATTGAAGTTAGATATTGGTGTATCCACACATGGAAGGTGTTAACTTGTCATACTTCTGTGTAGCTCTTCATGGACATGTGTCCATTTTGCTGTGTGTACCTTACAGCTACTTCATCTAGATATGTGTCACATGCTGTTTGTGCTTTGTTTGCTTTCCGAAGTTGCACTTACCCATTGCCTAAACATGCATGGCACTCGTTTCAGCTATTGCTTGCCCCTGATACACTTCAGTTCCCAGGTCCAGTGCACATGGAGTTTGTAAGGCATGTGCAAAATGTACTGTGCCCTTAAGACTCCTCCTTTCTGGAATCCTTAAATATGTTTCCACCCTTTCCAAATCTATAAACTATGATTTCAAAATTAACAATCATAAAATCAAAACTTATTTAAAAACATATTTTAATAAATGTAAAATATATTTGTAAAATGTCATACAAAAATTACACATTAGTACAATCCAAATAATATGTTTATGGAAAATGTGATATCTTTTTAAACATTTCTAAATATGTTCTTATAACATTAATTATTATCCTAATGGAAACATTTTAAAATCCAATTTAACAAATAGCAGTTTCAACATTGTTAATAATTTTTTATTTAAAAATGTACATATTTTAAAATTCTCCCACTCTTGTTCCGTTTAAACCAAATTTCCCACTGCAAAAATAAATTCCAAATATTTATATTCATTAATAAATCTAAATATGCAAATAAAAAAAATAAATCATAACTACAATTTTAGCCCACTAAAACACGAATCCCAAAAAATTATAAACAATAAATGATATACTAATTGACACTTACAAATGATATTAAATACCATGATATTTTCTAGATTTATAATTTTTACAACAATATTAAAAACAACACTAAAAACAGTATGTTTACCTTCAATATTCCTCTCAACAATATTTTTGATGTCCCAATTTTCTTAACACAATGTTTTTGTATCCCAATATTTTTTTCTGATAGACTGTCCAAACACTCTAACAAAATATTCAGCAGGCAATAGCTCAACACTACATGGGCCCATTCTACTATGAGTGCTGTTCTGTCATAAAAAAACACAAATAAATAAAGTATTACATAATACATTTCAATAGTTACAAAATGATGCATCAGCCTAATAGGAGCCTGAAGAAGCAATTACGCCTACTTCGACCTCATACATCTTAACTAGTTCCCTAAGATGTAAGGATAATTTTTAGGTCTTGTCGTCACCTTGGTGGACTAAGAACTGCTTAGTCAGGCAGATTCCAACTTTCACCTTTATAGAGTAACCCACCTCCTGCATAGCTATACAGGAATAGTAAAGGAAACCGAGGGTCAGAAGAAAAAGGGCCAGGATGAGAGAGGGAGATAGGATCCCCTTGCCAGCAAGTTGGATGGTAGAAGGCCTTAAATGGACTCTAAGGGCTACAGGAGCCACTGTGGCACACATAAATAGCCCAATTTTCTGTTAAACCACAGGGTGAAAGGCAGTATGTTTTACATAAGATATAAAGGGAATAGCAATACCAATACAAATATACAAATGTACAAGACTTAGAGGCTTGCCCAGTGACCTGTGGAGTCCCATTTTAACTAGCTTCAGGAAAACCAGACACCTTGACTTAGAAACAAAGGAGGACAAACACTAAAAAAAGGACCCAGTTTGACGAGCAAGGTCAGATATCTAAGACAGAACTACAGAAGAGAAGAAAGCTTCACAACAAACACTGAAGGAAACAGGGATGGGCACTGAAGAGCAAAGTCAAAGAGGACAAAGTACAGGAAGAGACCAATTGAACTGGGGTGGGAACAATAAATATGTAGGAATTAAAACAAGTGTTAATTATGCAAAAGCTAAAAAATCTTAACAAACATTGTTCCAAGACAGCTGCTCTCAGTTCAAACAGAGACTTTATTGGGCTCTACCTATTCAGCCATGGAAGTGCCTCTAATTTTGACAGGCACATATGGCTGGCGCAGCATACATGTCTGCTTGAACTGAAAGTCCCTTTCCTGCATGATCATTGTATCCATTTCCCCATTCTCCATTACCTTCATGGGTGATGAATTCTGGAAAGGTTGTGTGATGTTTCGCTCAGAGACCAGACAGGTTTGATGTGTATAGACCGTTATAACTAGTAAAGTAACAAACTAATATTTTGTTTGTCTCAAATGACAGTTGATATCACTGATGTACCAAATTATGCATCCGTCATTGATGTAAGATAAAATTTAGAATACATTACCCTTCTCAGTATCCAGTTTGTATGTTTGGATTTCATTGGAAAATATTCAATATAAGTTAGAGTCCTTCCTATTGGAACAATGTAAGGATGTCACCAAGGTGGGTGACAGACAGGTACCAGCCCTGCTATACTTACGGCCTTCAGCACTTGCTAGACCGGTTTATTTGATTTTTGGCTAGCCTGGGCCTGAAAACTAATTTTTCCAAATCAGACACTATGGTTCTTGGTCCGGTAAAATCCAAATCTAAAATCTACTCAATTAAATGTCATCAAATAGGCAGAGCAAAAAAATCTGTTTCTGGGCATGTTACTAGATACTAAACTGAACTGTCAACTTCTGCCTAATGTCCAGGTACAGCCTTTTAACTGAGAATCATATAGCATTGAGGAGTTCTCTAGGTTGCTTTGTAATTACCGTATTGGGTCAACGATTAATCTTTATAAAGCTAAATGTATCTTGGCAGCAAGCTTCGGCTGCAAGATCTAGGGATATCAGGAATGTAACTTAATGCAGGTGCCGGAAAATAAATTCTTGATAAATGTCCTGAGATTGAGCCAAAGTAGCCCTATGGAGATCGTACATGAGGAAATGGGTTTTGGTTATATTTCTGATTAAAGGCAAATCTGCCCATTAATATTATAGCTGTCAGTTTGATGTAAGGGGAACTAGCATTTAACAAAAGGATCTTAAGAGACTGCCTTAGATTGGACCATGGTCTTCACATTCCTTGGCTAAACTATACCAAATGTACCTTGAGCAACCTTGGTAAACCTGAGTTATTCTCAGATTCAAATATATCACTAAAACAGATAGTCTTTGTGCCAAACAAGCCTTTTTGTGTAAAGCTCAGGAAAAAGGGTAATGAGTGTGATGTCAAAAAGTTCCCTTGTGCACTATTCTATGATCTGATCCTCCTTATAGACCTATACCTGCTGATTGACATGTCTGCGCACCACAGAAGACTTTTGACGTATTTTCATCTGAATTTATTTTCCCAGCTACTGGTTGTCTTGTGACCCTCCTCTTTGCACTTGTGGCCTTGCTGTTATATTTGAACACAAAATAAAGGGCCCGATGTAGGTAATTCTAATTTACCACTTCTAAAATACAGAATCATACCGATTCGGTATTTAAGAAGTGGTAAATTAGAGGGGGGGAATTGTAGGTAATTCTGAATCGGTAAATACTGAATCTGTAAGATTCGGTATTTACCGATTCTGTAAATACCGAATCGGTATCCCCCATTGATTCCTATGGGCCTTGACGCCCATAGGAATCAATGTGGAATACCGAATCGGTATTTACCGATTCGGTAATTACCTATTCTTGTAAGGTTGCAGGGGGTGTCACTTTGACACCCTCTAGCACCCCAATTACAGGCTTGTGTGCCATGTGGCACACATACATGCCCTAAGGGCATGTCTGTGTGTCACATGGCACAGGTGTGCATGCACAGATGTGCATGCACACCTGGATTCGGTATTTTACCACCCAATTGGATTGGGTGGTAAAATACGGATTCTGTAAGGCCTGTGGGACTCAGAAGAGTCCCACCTACATCAAGAACTTACCGAATCGGTAAAAATACTGATTCGGTATTTTACCGATTCGGTAAATTTACCGAATCGGTAAAATAGGGCCCCTACATCACAAATGACCATTTACCGGTCGGTAAATAGCCACCTACATCTGGCCCCTAGAGCTTTAATTAGTGTTCAAATTGATTGCACATTTAGTTGTGCTAACAACACCGTTAGGTAGTAGGTGTTTGGGACTAACCAATCCCCTGTGTACAGATACACAGTAGGATAATTGTATTTTTCACGCTCAATGATTGCTAGATTACTGTTTGCTCGGTGAATGTGCAGACGCTTCCCTCTAAGGGAGCACTACTACTTGCTGGTATATTTGATACCTTGAACATTATTTTTATATGCCTGAAATTTTCTAGATAATGTTCTAGGTATATTTGCCCTCTATTTTTGTCAATGAATTTTACATAATTTAGACCTGCCTTACTGTATCTTTAATTTTCAGGCAAATCTACTGTTTGTTTTTTGTGTTTCTAGGTTTGTAGATGGAGTGTTTGATTCATATGCTTGAGAATAAGATTGATCATTTGCCCACCTGTTTGGGCAGTTTTTTTGTTATTTCTGTATTTGTCTTTTTATGTACTTTTGTGATTTGTCTAATACAAATCGAATAAAGTGATTATTGCATTGGAAAATATTTTGTAAATACAAACAGCCTAATTCCTAAGGGTTTCTCTATGCCTAAATTCAACTTTGTGTGCACAAACAATTACAGTTCCAAAAGCGAAATCCTACTTAATTCACAGAAGCAGGCATTGTGAAGTTCAATCCCCATTGGGGAAATTGTGCAATAGTGGTAGAATTTACTTATTAGAGAATATAGAATTAGGGAAAGGTTTGTATGTGGATTCACCCACAAAAGCTGATGAACACCCACAAGCATCTTAGTTTATGATTATTCATCAACTTGCAGGCTCTTTTCCACACTGGCAGACATGGAAAAGTGTGATTCCATTGTTGAAAGATGAGGCCACCTAAAATTGATTAGTATGTGGGAGTAATGAGCTCCATGTACAAAACCATTTTGAAAAGTTAGGCAAATGGAAGTTAATAAACTTGTTACTGAAATATTGATGAAATATTTATGCATTTGAAAACTCACAGAAATGTACAGCAAATGACATATAGAATTTTTTGAGAAATCCAAAATAATTTACAATGGCATGCTGCTGTGTAGTTCCTACTAATCTGTAGGATCTGCTCATTTGTTGGACAAGAGAAACTGGGGGCTTGGTTTCTAGACTGATTCTGGACACCCACATAGGATGTGTTGGCCTGTAGACCAGCTGGCTCACAATTACACTGTAAGCCTCCCTAACCTTACCAGGGAGCAAATGGTTTTTGGCAACCACTGAACATGACAACCCTGACCCCTCATGGATCATGGAAACTGCACAGAACCTTTCACCCAGTCACTCGTGCTCACTTATTCTCAGAGAAATATACAGAGAATACACAGTGGGACATTTTCAATAGGTTTATTGAACCAATGGTATTCTTGTATAAAATGAGTGTTCTAAAATGATTAATAGACAGAAGCAGAGAAAATTGATTACAAGCACCAAAAGCGTAAATAGTAGATATAGTTCTACCATGGTGCTAAAGCAGTGTATATATGCAGGCATAGAAACAAGTCAACAATCAAGTGTACTCCTACTAAGTGAACCCTACTCTAAGTGCACCTAGAGTGTGTATAGGTGTAGAACCAAGAACCCCCTTAGGGGGCAATCCAATCCTGTTACTTGATGGGATAGAACGAGGGACCCTGTCTTGATCACAAAATGGACACCCCTCACAAGATGTCTTATAGCTGCTTTGGGAAGTCTCAGCAAACTGGGACCCTCGGTGTCTGTGGAAGTGCCTCCTCTACCAATTCATTAGGATGCTCATCTTTTATATATAGAAAATGGTGTTGTGATGTGCGCATAGATTAGGGATGTTATGGATATGTAGATAGCCCTGTTGCCCCGGGATAAAGATAGAGATGAAGCCTGGGTGTAAAACTCTGCTCCGCTTGAGGAGGTTGGGGAATTTTGGCAACTCCACATTCCACATAGAATGCGGAGTTGCCGATTTACTCCACACTCAAAAATGGAGCAGAGTTTTTTTGTGTTAGCATGCCTGAAAAGCTTGACGACAAGATTTCCGAGCAGTTCACAAGCACCACCAGATTTGCTAGGTGGCCACCTGGCCCGAGAGAGTTTGAAGTCGGCAACAGGTCATTTGCGCATACCAGAGGAGTTCTGGCTGGAGTTTTGTAATTAATTCAAACCTGAACATGAAGCGTCTACCTTGACTGAAATCTGTAGAAGGTTCTCTCCCCAAGTAGCATCAAAACCTTCTCGAAATGATTGTTTGGATCAAAAAAACTCCTCAAATTGACATATGGCTATAGTTGTTTTGTGCAAGGAGTCTTTTTATAAAACTTTTTTCAAGAGGAAGGAAGTGCCCAATAATCTAACATTTTCTGTTCCTGTCCAGCAGACTCCTCCCAGTGCTTTTTCCTTATCCTGGTCACTTTTTTATATTGATCTTGAAGAATCACCCTTGGTGTATGCTGTATATATACATCATTGGATTTGAGGACTTTGAATTTGAGATTTCACAAGTAAGTTGGAAAACCGGTGTGTTTGTTCGATTAGGGCCATGCACCTAGATTTATTTGTACTTTTTATCAATATTTTTATTTTATTGTGGTGGGTGGCTTGTAGTGTCAGTAGGGTCGTAGTTGTTTCTTTCTAAGTATTTGTTCTTCTTTATTAAAGAAAGATTTTGCACAGTTCACTACATTTTCTCCATGTTTTAAAATCAATGTGCAATATTGATTTAATTCACTTTGTAGCCCAGTAGTCTGGCAATAGGCCTTTCAGCCTGTGGGCCCAGAGCTACTCATGGGTGTATAAAACAACTGTTTCTGTGGTGTCTGTTGAATTTAAACATCATTTATGTCACGAATGGCATGGGATTGAAATGCAAAATTTGTTATTTTGTGGTATTTCTCTTTTTTTCATGTGTGTTAATGCCTTTGTTGGATATGTGTGGTTGTAACTTGCAAACCTTTTTAGCCCTGTGGATTTTTGTTTTTGGCATTGTTGCTTTAAAGATGTGTTGTTGTTTAGCATGCTTCCTTTGTCTGACCAGTGTGTGATTGTGATTGCATTGCAATGGTAGGCCAGCATTTGGATTGGTTCCCCATGTGACCAGGGTCCATTTTGTAAAGTCTGTGTCCATAGGCCTCTTTGTGTTCATTGTTTTCCAGACCTCCTGCTTGTTATTGTGATAATGTGGCTGGCGGCCATTTTGTAAAGGCGGTCAGTGTGCTTTTGCCATAGGTGGGCATGTCTTCCCTTTGTTCCCCTTGGTTTATTGCTTCTTTTTGTGGCTGGTGATATGGCTAGTGGCCAGTTTGTGAAGGCAGTCAGTGTGCTTTTCCCGTAGGCCTGCATGTCTTCTTTCTTTATTGTGACCACTTGTGACTGGTTGTTGTTTTGCATGACATTTTCTCTTCTTTCATTTAGCAAACATGTAGACACAGTTCACTATATTTTCTTTATTTTTTTAAAAATAAATTTGCAATATTAATTTGAATTGATTCACTATGTAGGCCAAGTCTGCCAATGCGTTTTCCAGCTAATAGGCCCGGAGCTACTCATGGGTGCACGCAACAACTGTTTCTGTGGTGTATGTTGAATTTAGCATCCTTTAGGCCATGGATGGCATTGGATTAAAAAATAAAATGTGTTTTTTTTATGGTATTTCACTAAAGTTTTTTTTTTCATTTGTGTTTATGCCTTTGTTGGATGTGTGTGGTTGTAACTTGCAAACCTTTTTATCCCTGTTTTGCTTGTCTCCTTTGTCTGGCCAGTGTGTAGGTGTGTTTGCATTGCATTAGTAGGTCAGCAACGCATTTGACTTGGTTGTCCATGTGACCATTTTGTAAAGTCTGTGTCCTTAGGCCTGCTTGTGTTCATTGTTTCCCTGGCCTCCTGCCTGTTGTTGTGACCATGTGGCTGACAGCCATTTTGTGAAGGCAGTCAGTATACCTTTGCTATTGGCCTGCATGTCTTCCTTTTGTTCGCCTTGGCTTATTGCTTCTTGTTGTAGCCTGGCCATGTGACTGGCGGCTATTTTGTGAAGACAGCTTGTGCACTTTTGCCATAGGCCTGCATGTCTTTTCTTTGTTCTCAATTGCCTACTTCTTGCTTGTTGTTGTTGATGATGATACCATGTGTCACTGGCTGGCTGTCATTTTGTGCATTGAGCCAGTGTGCCCCATTGCAATATGCTTGCATGGATGGTTGATCAATGAGATAATAGCAGCTTAATAAATTAACAATTAGATGCTTGAGAGTATTTTTTTTACTTATTTATATTTTTTATTTTAATTTCTCGAATTGTTTTTGTTTATTTCAATTTATTTTTTCACTTTTATTTTTTATTCTTTCCAATTTGTTTTTTGTTTTTTAATATTTTCATTTTTTTTAAATATTTTTTTCAACTTTTTTATATCTTTTCCCTCTATTTTGTTTTTCCAGTTGCATAAGTAAGATAATTTGGCATCAATAAAATGTTAACCCCCTGTCTGCTATACGACATTCACAACAGTAGAGGGATTGGTCCATTGTCATTTGTCAGCTGCAGCTCCATGAGTGCTGCATCCCACATGATGCATTTCACAATGTGAATAAAGTAAATCGTTACATTTGTATTCTGTTGTTGTCCTTTCCTATCCGTCCTGAGTGTACTGTACAGTACACCATGAAAGCTTATGTTGTTGTCAAAGTCTCACAAATTGTTAAACTGTATTGTTAATTTTTTTAATAATTGAGGTAACAAGTGTGACCACTCACTAAATGATATTATATTTGTTTATACTAGTACGTTTATTGATGATGACTAGTAATTGAACTACAACAATGCCACGTTTCACAGATGTTCTTCTTGCTTCTTTGCTTTTAGGTGCACAAGAGGAGGAGAAGACAACATCACTCATAGTACTGCCAGACAAAAGGCCTGCGCACAACGTGACGTGTGACCACAGACATCTCTTCAACTTGTGAAGCTAAGTGCTGCTGCTAACTGACTGCTTCAAGATGGCCCCAAAGAAGAAAGGTACCAGTAGTAATAAAGTTGCCAGTGAGAAGAAGGCAATTACCACCACTGGTATGTCGCCCAAGACCTTTTTTGGGAAACCAAAAATTGAGCCTGCAGCAGCTGTGTCCAGGCAGCAAGCTGGGAGCAGTACCCTGCATCAGCGGACCCACCCTATCAACCTAGGCCCAAGCCCATGTCTGTCTCAGAGGCAGCCAGTCTAATCATGGCAACACCGACGAGCTGTGACGTTGAAATTGACTTATTGTTATCACAAAGTAGCACACAATAAATGCAGGAAACTCAGATAAGTCGACAACAACAGCCAAAACCACCAATAGTAGTTCTTCCCAAAGTAGAGGCAGTTCAGGAGATCAAGCAGCAAGAAATAGGAGGGTTAGTCCATCAACTTCTTCTATAAGCCCCCCTTCCCACGCATTGAGCCTATAAATATCTGCTCTTAAGAAGTCACCTAAATCATTGGCACCAGAAAAGAAAAAATCCAGCCTACCATTCTTGTCATGTTTAGGCTGGAGAGGCAATACGAGTGCAACCATCAAAACTGCACATTTGTACAATGAGAAGCTGGCTAAAATGACCTCCTCCTTTTTTCTTTTGTGGAAGGGGCAGGTTTTCTTGAATTTTTGGCAGCCGTCTGCCCGCAATGGATGGTTGCCAGCCGGTCCTATTTCGAGAGAGTTGCTGTTCCAGGGCTACATCACAATGTGCTAGAATTGCTTGGACAAGCTTCTCAGGAGAGTGCTGTTCACACTATTCACCTAATGACAGACATGTGGACCAGTTGCCAAGCCACTGATTACATGTGCATCACTGCACACAGGATCTCTTTTCTGGGGGTTAGAGAAAAGATATCTGCAGATGTTGCCACTGCTGAGATTTTTGTTTATTTTTTTTAATTTTTGGAAGACCTTTATTTAGAAAAGAGTGCACACAGCTATTCAGCCAAACATCCCGGAGGCATGGCAGCAAAATTAGAGCATCAAACTGTTTCGGCACACCCAGGAGAGCTGCTCAGGATAAGAGAGGTCAATTCTTTAAATTAAAACAGGATATACACGGTAAGTAAGTAATACAGTTCCATATGTTAACGAAAAGAAGAGAGAGAAAAGAAAACAGGAGGGGGCCGGCTGCGGGATCTAAAGTAGATACAATCACCGGGTGGGCAGGGAAGCATGTCCAACTGCAGAGACACCCACATTTTGAAGCATACAATATAAGCAAGCACACATTTCTGAAGACTCCCGACTAATGCCCCACCCGATGAATCCAATGACAGGAGAGGCTGAGCGGCCACAGTCCCAGCACCGCCCAAAAAGTCCAAACAGTAACCCGATACACTGACCCCCAAACCAGGGAGAGAGGCAAATGGAAAGTCCAGTCAAACTAAAAAAGAGAAAAAGGCCATAGAAACAGAGAACGGAAAAACAAAAATACCCCACCCCCTACCCCCCACCCTGCATCCCTGCAGATGGCTACGGCCTACCCCCCTAGCAGCGTGCCTATCGCCCAGCGACCAAAAACCCGAAATATAGTAGAAAAAAGATTTATAAAGGAAGGAAACACAGAAAAAGAAAGAAAAGAAAAGTTAAGGGAGGAGGAGAATCACACATTCCTGGTCACACTGCCCCCCTCCTGCGATGTACAGTCCTGGTCATTAAACAATAAGCAACAAAGCAAAGTAGATTCGATAGAACCCAGGAAAGACGTCCTACACAGCCCCGCCCCAATACAAGAAAATGGCGGATCCCGGGTCCCTCACAAACCCCTAGCATCCGAGTCGAACACCAGTCTCACCCTTGACCTCTACGAGTGTTCACCATGAGTTCCGCACACCGCATCCGCCTATTCACAGGATAAATCAAAAGTCCAGCCAGTCCACGAATCTGTGCGGCGAGTCCAACGGATATCCACAGTCCACCACAATCCTCACCCGCCATGACACTCGCCACGGTACGGCCAGATCCCGACCGTCCCATACTCCACCACACTGCACAGCTCACACGATCGATAGATGTTCGCTGTTTCTGTCTGGTCACAGTTTCAATAAAGTCATTGGGGGACGAGCTCGTGAACACGACCACAGGCGGACTCTTCAACGTGGGTGGGCGATACACCATGGCGGCGGATTCAGTCGCACACTGCGGTACAGACATTGCTATCCATGCGTCGACACTAGATGGGCCTCGAGTCGTAGATTCCGGGATCAAAGTCGGGGAAACGCTTAGGGGGACCAGACAGATCAGAGTCATTATGCGATCGGGCAGTTTCGGTGGCATCCGCGATCGACTTATGTGAAAGAGCAACCATGTAGGAGCACAGACCCTGAATGGCGGCCATCACGGTTCGCAATGATGGCTCTTCTTCACCCCGCACCGACGCAAACTGATCGACTCCAGACATCAGTGCGCCCTTCGGGTCACCCGATTCTCCCAGGGACCGAAGTGCGATGAGGGCAGGCGGGGGCAGGAGGCACACAATCCAGCAGCGATAGGGCCTCTCGGACGGGGGCCCCACTTAGGCGGGAAGGGAACGCAGAGAAGGGGACCCCCGGCCACTCAGCCACTCACAGGATCATTACACCTCCTCAATGCGGGTAGAACCGCAGGCTCGCCACCAGTCCAGGGGCAGGTTGCTCTCCACTTCTATCGACCGGACCGTGTCTGGGTCCCCCGGCCGCCGTTGTTGCACTGCAACCCGGCAGGGTCAGTACTCGAGGTCCCGGCTCTCGGTCAGTGTTAGGCCAAGAACTTCCACTCGATGTAACTCCGGCAATCCGGGTCGTAAGTTTCCCAGGACCACACCGCCAGTATCAGCAACGGGTCACCCACACGGGGGCGAGGCGAAAAAGCAGGATTTGTAGCAGGATATTCAAGCAGCAGGAGGAGGTCGACGGAGCCGAGAGCTTATGCGGCCATCTTCGTTCGTCGCTAGGCTCCTCCCCCCTGTACTGCTGAGATTTTTAATGGCACTCGGAAGCATGCAACAGTAGCAATTTTTACCATGGAGAAATCCCATACTGCTGCAAACATTTTAGAAGACTTTAACACTATAGTCTTTGAATGGCTGCAACCAATAGGGCGTAACATTGGTTTTGTTGTCACAAACAATGGCAGTTATATAGTTAAGCATATTCAAGAGTGGAGAATGCACATCCATTTTCTTACACGTTTTCATCACATTTTAATCATACTCTCAACGATTACTCAGAGGCTAAGTGTTAGCGGATTTTGGGGCAGTTCACTTTTAAGTTCATTCTTTAATAGGTGATCACAGTGTGATGGGCGGAGTGTGAGGTGACGTAGCGGTACTTAACTTCAGGTGTAGAAAGCCAAAGTAGTTAACGAGGGGAAGTACAAAAAGGTCACAAATGGAAGAGAATTTTGAGTAGCATGGCTGTAGATGGTGCTTATAAGGAAAGTATTTTCCCCTTTGACGCAGAATGGACATATCAATCGTTTTTGCAAGCAGCAAATTTGAGTACAATTTTTGCCTGTTTGAGCTATGAGTTACACTGCATGGTTTAGTTTAGTTTTTTGGAGATATGCTTTTAAAAATGATGTAATAGGGAATAATTTATGGGTATTATTTAATATTTCTTTGGATAATAGTTGAGGGTGTTTATTGAACGTATGGGTTATATTAAAAAGATTTTGATTTGGGATTTTTTTGAGTGGTTGGGTTGATGTAATATTTTTGCACTAAATTATGCTAAAGGGTTGATAATTAGAGGGGAGAAATGCTGTTTGAGAGAGACAACTATAATGGTATTTTCAAATGTTCATGAAATAGTGACCCCTGAGGAAGAGAGCAGTTCTCGAAATGCATTGGGTCTAATATAAATTGTGTCACCAGGATGTGACACCAGGGTGTTAATTGTCAATGGTGCATTATGGTTGGAAACGGCGCACTGCTAAAAAAATCTTTAAAACATGAATGGCTGAAAATTGAGCTTGGTTAAATTTGAAGAGAAAGGGACACAATTGATTGTTGTAGGAACTGAGAAAAAAAAAAGAAGAAATGTTGAAAACAAATGAAAACATGGATTGAACTTTGTAATATATGAGTCAATAGGCCTGTTTTTCATAGGCTGTGCACTTCGGCTGTGGAACCCAGTAGGTCACCGCTAAATTTCAATGATTCCATGTTCATGGGCAGAACATGCACTGAGCTCTCCACACCATAACCTTTAGCCTCTGAACAATTGTTGAAAGTATGATTAAAATGTGATGAAAACGTGTAAAAAATATGTACAACGCACACTGACCCCTCCACAGATACAACTATACACAGCACAGAAACAGGCACAAACTCCTCCACAACACCAAGCACATCCTCAACACTCCCACCAAAAAACACATATGCTCACAGTCACCCACATAACAGTTACATCACAACACACAGTGCAAACAGCAGCAACCCACACAGTTCCACTCCTTCTTCCCTTCACTCCAGACTCTATCCGGAATACTCTACCCATTTTCCTGTGAATCTATCTTGTTTGCCTTTTCCCTTACCCCTGTGATATCTGACCCCCCGCCCAAAACCCCCAAAAACTCTTCCACACCGATGCCCATCCCTTCTACTTCCCATTTCAGCCCTGAAAAAGAGCCTCCTCACCTCCCTAAACACAGCCCTAAAAAGAAAATTAAAAACCCTCCTAAACTTACCCCAAAAAGCCCCAAACTTATGAAGTCACCTCTCAAGGAAAACCCCTCCTCCCTCAACCTCTGCCCTCTTCCCAAGTTCCATCTTCGAGGTGCTTGTTGTACTTAATAGATGCCCCTTTGTGAGGAGGTTTCCTGGCAGTGTCAGAAAGGGCAAGAATAAAGGCACAGCATTGTGCTGGGCACTTGTCTCATCATATGGACTAGCCATTGGCCTTTGTTTTATGAAGTATTTCATACACTCAATTAAAATGTTCACAGTTTGAGGACATTAGTCCTGCAATTACTTTTGTAGGTATTAGATGTTATAGTATAGTTAGAGATGTAGGAGTACAGTTGTGTTGGTTTGATCCCTGATTCTTGATCCATTTGAAGTGGTTTGTATATTGTGCCCTTTATGCCAGTGCTGGGGTTACACTGAACAAGGGGAAATGATGAATGTTTGTCTATTTGGAATGATATCCAAATGGGGCAGACATGGCATATGGTGACATGTTATGCGGTAAGAATTTCCGCTTAGCCTGGCCTGTCTACATCATTTAGGTTGCGCTTCTCCCTATGATGTACGTTGGATATGTGTTTGATGTATTGAAGTTAGATATTGGTGTATCCACACATGGAAGGTGTTAACTTGTCATACTTCTGTGTAGCTCTTCATGGACATGTGTCCATTTTGCTGTGTGTACCTTACAGCTACTTCATCTAGATATGTGTCACATGCTGTTTGTGCTTTGTTTGCTTTCCGAAGTTGCACTTACCCATTGCCTAAACATGCATGGCACTCGTTTCAGCTATTGCTTGCCCCTGATACACTTCAGTTCCCAGGTCCAGTGCACATGGAGTTTGTAAGGCATGTGCAAAATGTACTGTGCCCTTAAGACTCCTCCTTTCTGGAATCCTTAAATATGTTTCCACCCTTTCCAAATCTATAAACTATGATTTCAAAATTAACAATCATAAAATCAAAACTTATTTAAAAACATATTTTAATAAATGTAAAATATATTTGTAAAATGTCATACAAAAATTACACATTAGTACAATCCAAATAATATGTTTATGGAAAATGTGATATCTTTTTAAACATTTCTAAATATGTTCTTATAACATTAATTATTATCCTAATGGAAACATTTTAAAATCCAATTTAACAAATAGCAGTTTCAACATTGTTAATAATTTTTTATTTAAAAATGTACATATTTTAAAATTCTCCCACTCTTGTTCCGTTTAAACCAAATTTCCCACTGCAAAAATAAATTCCAAATATTTATATTCATTAATAAATCTAAATATGCAAATAAAAAAAATAAATCATAACTACAATTTTAGCCCACTAAAACACGAATCCCCAAAAAATTATAAACAATAAATGATATACTAATTGACACTTACAAATGATATTAAATACCATGATATTTTCTAGATTTATAATTTTTACAACAATATTAAAAACAACACTAAAAACAGTATGTTTACCTTCAATATTCCTCTCAACAATATTTTTGATGTCCCAATTTTCTTAACACAATGTTTTTGTATCCCAATATTTTTTTCTGATAGACTGTCCAAACACTCTAACAAAATATTCAGCAGGCAATAGCTCAACACTACATGGGCCCATTCTACTATGAGTGCTGTTCTGTCATAAAAAAACACAAATAAATAAAGTATTACATAATACATTTCAATAGTTACAAAATGATGCATCAGCCTAATAGGAGCCTGAAGAAGCAATTACGCCTACTTCGACCTCATACATCTTAACTAGTTCCCTAAGATGTAAGGATAATTTTTAGGTCTTGTCGTCACCTTGGTGGACTAAGAACTGCTTAGTCAGGCAGATTCCAACTTTCACCTTTATAGAGTAACCCACCTCCTGCATAGCTATACAGGAATAGTAAAGGAAACCGAGGGTCAGAAGAAAAAGGGCCAGGATGAGAGAGGGAGAGAGGATCCCCTTGCCAGCAAGTTGGATGGTAGAAGGCCTTAAATGGACTCTAAGGGCTACAGGAGCCACTGTGGCACACATAAATAGCCCAATTTTCTGGTAAACCACAGGGTGAAAGGCAGTATGTTTTACATAAGATATAAAGGGAATAGCAATACCAATACAAATATACAAATGTACAAGACTTAGAGGCTTGCCCAGTGACCTGTGGAGTCCCATTTTAACTAGCTTCAGGAAAACCAGACACCTTGACTTAGAAACAAAGGAGGACAAACACTAAAAAAAGGACCCAGTTTGACGAGCAAGGTCAGATATCTAAGACAGAACTACAGAAGAGAAGAAAGCTTCACAACAAACACTGAAGGAAACAGGGATGGGCACTGAAGAGCAAAGTCAAAGAGGACAAAGTACAGGAAGAGACCAATTGAACTGGGGTGGGAACAATAAATATGTAGGAATTAAAACAAGTGTTAATTATGCAAAAGCTAAAAAATCTTAACAAACATTGTTCCAAGACAGCTGCTCTCAGTTCAAACAGAGACTTTATTGGGCTCTACCTATTCAGCCATGGAAGTGCCTCTAATTTTGACAGGCACATATGGCTGGCGCAGCATACATGTCTGCTTGAACTGAAAGTCCCTTTCCTGCATGATCATTGTATCCATTTCCCCATTCTCCATTACCTTCATGGGTGATGAATTCTGGAAAGGTTGTGTGATGTTTCGCTCAGAGACCAGACAGGTTTGATGTGTATAGACCGTTATAACTAGTAAAGTAACAAACTAATATTTTGTTTGTCTCAAATGACAGTTGATATCACTGATGTACCAAATTATGCATCCGTCATTGATGTAAGATAAAATTTAGAATACATTACCCTTCTCAGTATCCAGTTTGTATGTTTGGATTTCATTGGAAAATATTCAATATAAGTTAGAGTCCTTCCTATTGGAACAATGTAAGGATGTCACCAAGGTGGGTGACAGACAGGTACCAGCCCTGCTATACTTACGGCCTTCAGCACTTGCTAGACCGGTTTATTTGATTTTTGGCTAGCCTGGGCCTGAAAACTAATTTTTCCAAATCAGACACTATGGTTCTTGGTCCGGTAAAATCCAAATCTAAAATCTACTCAATTAAATGTCATCAAATAGGCAGAGCAAAAAAATCTGTTTCTGGGCATGTTACTAGATACTAAACTGAACTGTCAACTTCTGCCTAATGTCCAGGTACAGCCTTTTAACTGAGAATCATATAGCATTGAGGAGTTCTCTAGGTTGCTTTGTAATTACCGTATTGGGTCAACGATTAATCTTTATAAAGCTAAATGTATCTTGGCAGCAAGCTTCGGCTGCAAGATCTAGGGATATCAGGAATGTAACTTAATGCAGGTGCCGGAAAATAAATTCTTGATAAATGTCCTGAGATTGAGCCAAAGTAGCCCTATGGAGATCGTACATGAGGAAATGGGTTTTGGTTATATTTCTGATTAAAGGCAAATCTGCCCATTAATATTATAGCTGTCAGTTTGATGTAAGGGGAACTAGCATTTAACAAAAGGATCTTAAGAGACTGCCTTAGATTGGACCATGGTCTTCACATTCCTTGGCTAAACTATACCAAATGTACCTTGAGCAACCTTGGTAAACCTGAGTTATTCTCAGATTCAAATATATCACTAAAACAGATAGTCTTTGTGCCAAACAAGCCTTTTTGTGTAAAGCTCAGGAAAAAGGGTAATGAGTGTGATGTCAAAAAGTTCCCTTGTGCACTATTCTATGATCTGATCCTCCTTATAGACCTATACCTGCTGATTGACATGTCTGCGCACCACAGAAGACTTTTGACGTATTTTCATCTGAATTTATTTTCCCAGCTACTGGTTGTCTTGTGACCCTCCTCTTTGCACTTGTGGCCTTGCTGTTATATTTGAACACAAAATAAAGGGCCCGATGTAGGTAATTCTAATTTACCACTTCTAAAATACAGAATCATACCGATTCGGTATTTAAGAAGTGGTAAATTAGAGGGGGGGAATTGTAGGTAATTCTGAATCGGTAAATACTGAATCTGTAAGATTCGGTATTTACCGATTCTGTAAATACCGAATCGGTATCCCCCATTGATTCCTATGGGCCTTGACGCCCATAGGAATCAATGTGGAATACCGAATCGGTATTTACCGATTCGGTAATTACCTATTCTTGTAAGGTTGCAGGGGGTGTCACTTTGACACCCTCTAGCACCCCAATTACAGGCTTGTGTGCCATGTGGCACACATACATGCCCTAAGGGCATGTCTGTGTGTCACATGGCACAGGTGTGCATGCACAGATGTGCATGCACACCTGGATTCGGTATTTTACCACCCAATTGGATTGGGTGGTAAAATACGGATTCTGTAAGGCCTGTGGGACTCAGAAGAGTCCCACCTACATCAAGAACTTACCGAATCGGTAAAAATACTGATTCGGTATTTTACCGATTCGGTAAATTTACCGAATCGGTAAAATAGGGCCCCTACATCACAAATGACCATTTACCGGTCGGTAAATAGCCACCTACATCTGGCCCCTAGAGCTTTAATTAGTGTTCAAATTGATTGCACATTTAGTTGTGCTAACAACACCGTTAGGTAGTAGGTGTTTGGGACTAACCAATCCCCTGTGTACAGATACACAGTAGGATAATTGTATTTTTCACGCTCAATGATTGCTAGATTACTGTTTGCTCGGTGAATGTGCAGACGCTTCCCTCTAAGGGAGCACTACTACTTGCTGGTATATTTGATACCTTGAACATTATTTTTATATGCCTGAAATTTTCTAGATAATGTTCTAGGTATATTTGCCCTCTATTTTTGTCAATGAATTTTACATAATTTAGACCTGCCTTACTGTATCTTTAATTTTCAGGCAAATCTACTGTTTGTTTTTTGTGTTTCTAGGTTTGTAGATGGAGTGTTTGATTCATATGCTTGAGAATAAGATTGATCATTTGCCCACCTGTTTGGGCAGTTTTTTTGTTATTTCTGTATTTGTCTTTTTATGTACTTTTGTGATTTGTCTAATACAAATCGAATAAAGTGATTATTGCATTGGAAAATATTTTGTAAATACAAACAGCCTAATTCCTAAGGGTTTCTCTATGCCTAAATTCAACTTTGTGTGCACAAACAATTACAGTTCCAAAAGCGAAATCCTACTTAATTCACAGAAGCAGGCATTGTGAAGTTCAATCCCCATTGGGGAAATTGTGCAATAGTGGTAGAATTTACTTATTAGAGAATATAGAATTAGGGAAAGGTTTGTATGTGGATTCACCCACAAAAGCTGATGAACACCCACAAGCATCTTAGTTTATGATTATTCATCAACTTGCAGGCTCTTTTCCACACTGGCAGACATGGAAAAGTGTGATTCCATTGTTGAAAGATGAGGCCACCTAAAATTGATTAGTATGTGGGAGTAATGAGCTCCATGTACAAAACCATTTTGAAAAGTTAGGCAAATGGAAGTTAATAAACTTGTTACTGAAATATTGATGAAATATTTATGCATTTGAAAACTCACAGAAATGTACAGCAAATGACATATAGAATTTTTTGAGAAATCCAAAATAATTTACAATGGCATGCTGCTGTGTAGTTCCTACTAATCTGTAGGATCTGCTCATTTGTTGGACAAGAGAAACTGGGGGCTTGGTTTCTAGACTGATTCTGGACACCCACATAGGATGTGTTGGCCTGTAGACCAGCTGGCTCACAATTACACTGTAAGCCTCCCTAACCTTACCAGGGAGCAAATGGTTTTTGGCAACCACTGAACATGACAACCCTGACCCCTCATGGATCATGGAAACTGCACAGAACCTTTCACCCAGTCACTCGTGCTCACTTATTCTCAGAGAAATATACAGAGAATACACAGTGGGACATTTTCAATAGGTTTATTGAACCAATGGTATTCTTGTATAAAATGAGTGTTCTAAAATGATTAATAGACAGAAGCAGAGAAAATTGATTACAAGCACCAAAAGCGTAAATAGTAGATATAGTTCTACCATGGTGCTAAAGCAGTGTATATATGCAGGCATAGAAACAAGTCAACAATCAAGTGTACTCCTACTAAGTGAACCCTACTCTAAGTGCACCTAGAGTGTGTATAGGTGTAGAACCAAGAACCCCCTTAGGGGGCAATCCAATCCTGTTACTTGATGGGATAGAACGAGGGACCCTGTCTTGATCACAAAATGGACACCCCTCACAAGATGTCTTATAGCTGCTTTGGGAAGTCTCAGCAAACTGGGACCCTCGGTGTCTGTGGAAGTGCCTCCTCTACCAATTCATTAGGATGCTCATCTTTTATATATAGAAAATGGTGTTGTGATGTGCGCATAGATTAGGGATGTTATGGATATGTAGATAGCCCTGTTGCCCCGGGATAAAGATAGAGATGAAGCCTGGGTGTAAAACTCTGCTCCGCTTGAGGAGGTTGGGGAATTTTGGCAACTCCACATTCCACATAGAATGCGGAGTTGCCGATTTACTCCACACTCAAAAATGGAGCAGAGTTTTTTTGTGTTAGCATGCCTGAAAAGCTTGACGACAAGATTTCCGAGCAGTTCACAAGCACCACCAGATTTGCTAGGTGGCCACCTGGCCCGAGAGAGTTTGAAGTCGGCAACAGGTCATTTGCGCATACCAGAGGAGTTCTGGCTGGAGTTTTGTAATTAATTCAAACCTGAACATGAAGCGTCTACCTTGACTGAAATCTGTAGAAGGTTCTCTCCCCAAGTAGCATCAAAACCTTCTCGAAATGATTGTTTGGATCAAAAAAACTCCTCAAATTGACATATGGCTATAGTTGTTTTGTGCAAGGAGTCTTTTTATAAAACTTTTTTCAAGAGGAAGGAAGTGCCCAATAATCTAACATTTTCTGTTCCTGTCCAGCAGACTCCTCCCAGTGCTTTTTCCTTATCCTGGTCACTTTTTATTTGGATGATATTGATCTTGAAGAATCACCCTTGGTGTATGCTGTATATATACATCATTGGATTTGAGGACTTTGAATTTGAGATTTCACAAGTAAGTTGGAAAACCGGTGTGTTTGTTCGATTAGGGCCATGCACCTAGATTTATTTTTACTTTTTATCAATATTTTTATTTTATTGTGGTGGGTGGCTTGTAGTGTCAGTAGGGTCGTAGTTGTTTCTTTCTAAGTATTTGTTCTTCTTTATTAAAGAAAGATTTTGCACAGTTCACTACATTTTCTCCATGTTTTAAAATCAATGTGCAATATTGATTTAATTCACTTTGTAGCCCAGTAGTCTGGCAATAGGCCTTTCAGCCTGTGGGCCCAGAGCTACTCATGGGTGTATAAAACAACTGTTTCTGTGGTGTCTGTTGAATTTAAACATCATTTATGTCACGAATGGCATGGGATTGAAATGCAAAATTTGTTATTTTGTGGTATTTCTCTTTTTTTCATGTGTGTTAATGCCTTTGTTGGATATGTGTGGTTGTAACTTGCAAACCTTTTTAGCCCTGTGGATTTTTGTTTTTGGCATTGTTGCTTTAAAGATGTGTTGTTGTTTAGCATGCTTCCTTTGTCTGACCAGTGTGTGATTGTGATTGCATTGCAATGGTAGGCCAGCATTTGGATTGGTTCCCCATGTGACCAGGGTCCATTTTGTAAAGTCTGTGTCCATAGGCCTCTTTGTGTTCATTGTTTTCCAGACCTCCTGCTTGTTATTGTGATAATGTGGCTGGCGGCCATTTTGTAAAGGCGGTCAGTGTGCTTTTGCCATAGGTGGGCATGTCTTCCCTTTGTTCCCCTTGGTTTATTGCTTCTTTTTGTGGCTGGTGATATGGCTAGTGGCCAGTTTGTGAAGGCAGTCAGTGTGCTTTTCCCGTAGGCCTGCATGTCTTCTTTCTTTATTGTGACCACTTGTGACTGGTTGTTGTTTTGCATGACATTTTCTCTTCTTTCATTTAGCAAACATGTAGACACAGTTCACTATATTTTCTTTATTTTTTTAAAAATAAATTTGCAATATTAATTTGAATTGATTCACTATGTAGGCCAAGTCTGCCAATGCGTTTTCCAGCTAATAGGCCCGGAGCTACTCATGGGTGCACGCAACAACTGTTTCTGTGGTGTATGTTGAATTTAGCATCCTTTAGGCCATGGATGGCATTGGATTAAAAAATAAAATGTGTTTTTTTTATGGTATTTCACTAAAGTTTTTTTTTTCATTTGTGTTTATGCCTTTGTTGGATGTGTGTGGTTGTAACTTGCAAACCTTTTTATCCCTGTTTTGCTTGTCTCCTTTGTCTGGCCAGTGTGTAGGTGTGTTTGCATTGCATTAGTAGGTCAGCAACGCATTTGACTTGGTTGTCCATGTGACCATTTTGTAAAGTCTGTGTCCTTAGGCCTGCTTGTGTTCATTGTTTCCCTGGCCTCCTGCCTGTTGTTGTGACCATGTGGCTGACAGCCATTTTGTGAAGGCAGTCAGTATACCTTTGCTATTGGCCTGCATGTCTTCCTTTTGTTCGCCTTGGCTTATTGCTTCTTGTTGTAGCCTGGCCATGTGACTGGCGGCTATTTTGTGAAGACAGCTTGTGCACTTTTGCCATAGGCCTGCATGTCTTTTCTTTGTTCTCAATTGCCTACTTCTTGCTTGTTGTTGTTGATGATGATACCATGTGTCACTGGCTGGCTGTCATTTTGTGCATTGAGCCAGTGTGCCCCATTGCAATATGCTTGCATGGATGGTTGATCAATGAGATAATAGCAGCTTAATAAATTAACAATTAGATGCTTGAGAGTATTTTTTTTACTTATTTATATTTTTTATTTTAATTTCTCGAATTGTTTTTGTTTATTTCAATTTATTTTTTCACTTTTATTTTTTATTCTTTCCAATTTGTTTTTTGTTTTTTAATATTTTCATTTTTTTAAAATATTTTTTTCAACTTTTTTATATCTTTTCCCTCTATTTTGTTTTTCCAGTTGCATAAGTAAGATAATTTGGCATCAATAAAATGTTAACCCCCTGTCTGCTATACGACATTCACAACAGTAGAGGGATTGGTCCATTGTCATTTGTCAGCTGCAGCTCCATGAGTGCTGCATCCCACATGATGCATTTCACAATGTGAATAAAGTAAATCGTTACATTTGTATTCTGTTGTTGTCCTTTCCTATCCGTCCTGAGTGTACTGTACAGTACACCATGAAAGCTTATGTTGTTGTCAAAGTCTCACAAATTGTTAAACTGTATTGTTAATTTTTTTAATAATTGAGGTAACAAGTGTGACCACTCACTAAATGATATTATATTTGTTTATACTAGTACGTTTATTGATGATGACTAGTAATTGAACTACAACAATGCCACGTTTCACAGATGTTCTTCTTGCTTCTTTGCTTTTAGGTGCACAAGAGGAGGAGAAGACAACATCACTCATAGTACTGCCAGACAAAAGGCCTGCGCACAACGTGACGTGTGACCACAGACATCTCTTCAACTTGTGAAGCTAAGTGCTGCTGCTAACTGACTGCTTCAAGATGGCCCCAAAGAAGAAAGGTACCAGTAGTAATAAAGTTGCCAGTGAGAAGAAGGCAATTACCACCACTGGTATGTCGCCCAAGACCTTTTTTGGGAAACCAAAAATTGAGCCTGCAGCAGCTGTGTCCAGGCAGCAAGCTGGGAGCAGTACCCTGCATCAGCGGACCCACCCTATCAACCTAGGCCCAAGCCCATGTCTGTCTCAGAGGCAGCCAGTCTAATCATGGCAACACCGACGAGCTGTGACGTTGAAATTGACTTATTGTTATCACAAAGTAGCACACAATAAATGCAGGAAACTCAGATAAGTCGACAACAACAGCCAAAACCACCAATAGTAGTTCTTCCCAAAGTAGAGGCAGTTCAGGAGATCAAGCAGCAAGAAATAGAAGGGTTAGTCCATCAACTTCTTCTATAAGCCCCCCTTCCCACGCATTGAGCCTATAAATATCTGCTCTTAAGAAGTCACCTAAATCATTGGCACCAGAAAAGAAAAAATCCAGCCTACCATTCTTGTCATGTTTAGGCTGGAGAGGCAATACGAGTGCAACCATCAAAACTGCACATTTGTACAATGAGAAGCTGGCTAAAATGACCTCCTCCTTTTTTCTTTTGTGGAAGGGGCAGGTTTTCTTGAATTTTTGGCAGCCGTCTGCCCGCAATGGATGGTTGCCAGCCGGTCCTATTTCGAGAGAGTTGCTGTTCCAGGGCTACATCACAATGTGCTAGAATTGCTTGGACAAGCTTCTCAGGAGAGTGCTGTTCACACTATTCACCTAATGACAGACATGTGGACCAGTTGCCAAGCCACTGATTACATGTGCATCACTGCACACAGGATCTCTTTTCTGGGGGTTAGAGAAAAGATATCTGCAGATGTTGCCACTGCTGAGATTTTTGTTTATTTTTTTTAATTTTTGGAAGACCTTTATTTAGAAAAGAGTGCACACAGCTATTCAGCCAAACATCCCGGAGGCATGGCAGCAAAATTAGAGCATCAAACTGTTTCGGCACACCCAGGAGAGCTGCTCAGGATAAGAGAGGTCAATTCTTTAAATTAAAACAGGATATACACGGTAAGTAAGTAATACAGTTCCATATGTTAACGAAAAGAAGAGAGAGAAAAGAAAACAGGAGGGGGCCGGCTGCGGGATCTAAAGTAGATACAATCACCGGGTGGGCAGGGAAGCATGTCCAACTGCAGAGACACCCACATTTTGAAGCATACAATATAAGCAAGCACACATTTCTGAAGACTCCCGACTAATGCCCCACCCGATGAATCCAATGACAGGAGAGGCTGAGCGGCCACAGTCCCAGCACCGCCCAAAAAGTCCAAACAGTAACCCGATACACTGACCCCCAAACCAGGGAGAGAGGCAAATGGAAAGTCCAGTCAAACTAAAAAAGAGAAAAAGGCCATAGAAACAGAGAACGGAAAAACAAAAATACCCCACCCCCTACCCCCCACCCTGCATCCCTGCAGATGGCTACGGCCTACCCCCCTAGCAGCGTGCCTATCGCCCAGCGACCAAAAACCCGAAATATAGTAGAAAAAAGATTTATAAAGGAAGGAAACACAGAAAAAGAAAGAAAAGAAAAGTTAAGGGAGGAGGAGAATCACACATTCCTGGTCACACTGCCCCCCTCCTGCGATGTACAGTCCTGGTCATTAAACAATAAGCAACAAAGCAAAGTAGATTCGATAGAACCCAGGAAAGACGTCCTACACAGCCCCGCCCCAATACAAGAAAATGGCGGATCCCGGGTCCCTCACAAACCCCTAGCATCCGAGTCGAACACCAGTCTCACCCTTGACCTCTACGAGTGTTCACCATGAGTTCCGCACACCGCATCCGCCTATTCACAGGATAAATCAAAAGTCCAGCCAGTCCACGAATCTGTGCGGCGAGTCCAACGGATATCCACAGTCCACCACAATCCTCACCCGCCATGACACTCGCCACGGTACGGCCAGATCCCGACCGTCCCATACTCCACCACACTGCACAGCTCACACGATCGATAGATGTTCGCTGTTTCTGTCTGGTCACAGTTTCAATAAAGTCATTGGGGGACGAGCTCGTGAACACGACCACAGGCGGACTCTTCAACGTGGGTGGGCGATACACCATGGCGGCGGATTCAGTCGCACACTGCGGTACAGACATTGCTATCCATGCGTCGACACTAGATGGGCCTCGAGTCGTAGATTCCGGGATCAAAGTCGGGGAAACGCTTAGGGGGACCAGACAGATCAGAGTCATTATGCGATCGGGCAGTTTCGGTGGCATCCGCGATCGACTTATGTGAAAGAGCAACCATGTAGGAGCACAGACCCTGAATGGCGGCCATCACGGTTCGCAATGATGGCTCTTCTTCACCCCGCACCGACGCAAACTGATCGACTCCAGACATCAGTGCGCCCTTCGGGTCACCCGATTCTCCCAGGGACCGAAGTGCGATGAGGGCAGGCGGGGGCAGGAGGCACACAATCCAGCAGCGATAGGGCCTCTCGGACGGGGGCCCCACTTAGGCGGGAAGGGAACGCAGAGAAGGGGACCCCCGGCCACTCAGCCACTCACAGGATCATTACACCTCCTCAATGCGGGTAGAACCGCAGGCTCGCCACCAGTCCAGGGGCAGGTTGCTCTCCACTTCTATCGACCGGACCGTGTCTGGGTCCCCCGGCCGCCGTTGTTGCACTGCAACCCGGCAGGGTCAGTACTCGAGGTCCCGGCTCTCGGTCAGTGTTAGGCCAAGAACTTCCACTCGATGTAACTCCGGCAATCCGGGTCGTAAGTTTCCCAGGACCACACCGCCAGTATCAGCAACGGGTCACCCACACGGGGGCGAGGCGAAAAAGCAGGATTTGTAGCAGGATATTCAAGCAGCAGGAGGAGGTCGACGGAGCCGAGAGCTTATGCGGCCATCTTCGTTCGTCGCTAGGCTCCTCCCCCCTGTACTGCTGAGATTTTTAATGGCACTCGGAAGCATGCAACAGTAGCAATTTTTACCATGGAGAAATCCCATACTGCTGCAAACATTTTAGAAGACTTTAACACTATAGTCTTTGAATGGCTGCAACCAATAGGGCGTAACATTGGTTTTGTTGTCACAAACAATGGCAGTTATATAGTTAAGCATATTCAAGAGTGGAGAATGCACATCCATTTTCTTACACGTTTTCATCACATTTTAATCATACTCTCAACGATTACTCAGAGGCTAAGTGTTAGCGGATTTTGGGGCAGTTCACTTTTAAGTTCATTCTTTAATAGGTGATCACAGTGTGATGGGCGGAGTGTGAGGTGACGTAGCGGTACTTAACTTCAGGTGTAGAAAGCCAAAGTAGTTAACGAGGGGAAGTACAAAAAGGTCACAAATGGAAGAGAATTTTGAGTAGCATGGCTGTAGATGGTGCTTATAAGGAAAGTATTTTCCCCTTTGACGCAGAATGGACATATCAATCGTTTTTGCAAGCAGCAAATTTGAGTACAATTTTTGCCTGTTTGAGCTATGAGTTACACTGCATGGTTTAGTTTAGTTTTTTGGAGATATGCTTTTAAAAATGATGTAATAGGGAATAATTTATGGGTATTATTTAATATTTCTTTGGATAATAGTTGAGGGTGTTTATTGAACGTATGGGTTATATTAAAAAGATTTTGATTTGGGATTTTTTTGAGTGGTTGGGTTGATGTAATATTTTTGCACTAAATTATGCTAAAGGGTTGATAATTAGAGGGGAGAAATGCTGTTTGAGAGAGACAACTATAATGGTATTTTCAAATGTTCATGAAATAGTGACCCCTGAGGAAGAGAGCAGTTCTCGAAATGCATTGGGTCTAATATAAATTGTGTCACCAGGATGTGACACCAGGGTGTTAATTGTCAATGGTGCATTATGGTTGGAAACGGCGCACTGCTAAAAAAATCTTTAAAACATGAATGGCTGAAAATTGAGCTTGGTTAAATTTGAAGAGAAAGGGACACAATTGATTGTTGTAGGAACTGAGAAAAAAAAAGAAGAAATGTTGAAAACAAATGAAAACATGGATTGAACTTTGTAATATATGAGTCAATAGGCCTGTTTTTCATAGGCTGTGCACTTCGGCTGTGGAACCCAGTAGGTCACCGCTAAATTTCAATGATTCCATGTTCATGGGCAGAACATGCACTGAGCTCTCCACACCATAACCTTTAGCCTCTGAACAATTGTTGAAAGTATGATTAAAATGTGATGAAAACGTGTAAAAAATATGGGTTTGCATTCTCCACTCTTGAATATGTTCAACATAGTTTTCTGTCCAACTTGAGTCTGCATCCCCTGAAAATTAAAAAAATGATGAGGTGTTACAGGCTGAATAGCGGACATTCACGTGATCTCAAGCACAACCTTTCAGTTACACGTCACCTCTTTTAAATCACAGAATAGATAACATCTGGTTATATGTTTTCATGGTCATTATGGATGATTGTATTTTACTTATTCTTTTCAAGTTTCGTTTTAATGCATTATTAATTTTGAGTCCGTTTTCACTAGTAGATTTTGGGGCAGTTCACTTTTAATATCATTTTTCAATGGGTGGTCACGGTGTGATGGGCTGAGTACGAGATGACGTACCTTTATTTAACTTCAGGTGCACAAAGCCAAAGTAATAAACGGGGAGAAGAACGAAAAGGGTCACAGAATGGTAGAGGGTTTTGAGCAGCATGTAGATGGTGCCGATAAGGGAAGTGTTTTCTACTTTGATGCAGAATGGACATATCAATCATTTCTGCAAGCAGCAAATTTGTTTAAGTTTTGTGCCTGTTTGAGCTATGAGTGTCATTGCAAGAACTGCCAGATGGGGGGGACATAACCACAGAACTTTGTCAACACCTTACTATACAGTACCTACACGTTATGGGACGTGGCCGGCACCTGGTTCTCTGGTTTGCAGCGTCACTTTGAACACATGTAGCGATAAGTCTAGATCCACTCTGCCGCAAATGGGAGCTGGACTTGGGACGACAATTGGCAGACAAGGAGTGGGAAAGGATACTTAAAAATCCAGTGCGTATACCTAGAAATATGAGATTCCGACAGATACAATTATTTATTGTCCATAGAGCTTATCTTAAGCCTGCGATGAACAAGTATTTTCATCGCACGAATGCAACATGTCCCAGATGTGCCGGACCAGAGGCTGAGTTGATACACATGTTGTGGAGTTGTCCCAGACTATGCAAATATTGGCACACAATCAGCAGGCTATTACATGTATACACAGGCAGCAACATACCCTTTGAATGGACTGTATACCTATTGCACCATTTTAGAAGGACCCCCACCACAAAAGTAACATCCCGGTTTCTAGACCTGGGGCTGGTGGTCGCCAAGTGCCTTTTAACAAAGCGGTGGAAGGCACAAGACCCACCACACACACGGGCCTGGCGAAGCTCGCTCTTAGCATGGGCCAAAAGCGGTACAAAAGGGGGTGGTGATGGACGGAGCATCTGAATCAATCAAACACTCACACCCAGTTAAAAGATCTGGGTTTAATCCATCCCCGTTCTTTAGCCCACTCCGCCACCCCAATTCAGACATGGCTATATGCAAATCAATCTGACCCTGTGCCTCATGGGAACAGTCCAGCCCGAACTGCCAAGCCATGTCTTCCCTGGACCGGAAACAAGCTTCCGAGGGCCGGTTTCTGGCATTCCAGCCATCTTCAGCCCGGCTTGCTTGAATCCAGTGGCAAAGTGAGCAAGGGACTCTTGTCTGAGCATACCCTGCCACACTTATGGTGGCCAAAAGCGGTACAAAAGGGGGTGGTGATGGACGAAGCATCTGAATCAATCAAACACTCACACCCAGTCAAACGATCTGGGTTTAATCCATCACCGTTCTTTAGCCCACTCAGCCCACCCCAGTTCAGACATGGCTATATGCAGTTCGGGCTGGACTGTTCCCATGAGGCACAGGGTCAGACTGATTTGCATATAGCCATGTCTGAACTGGCTTGGCAGAGTGGGCTAAAGAACGGTGATGGATTAAACCCAGATCTTTCGACTGGGTGTGAGTGTTTGATTGATTCACATGCTCCGTCGATCACCACCCCCTTTTGTACCGCTTTTGGCCACCATAAGTGTGGCAGCGTATGCTCAGACGTGAGTCCCTTGCTCACTTTGCCACTGGATTCAAGCAAGACGGGCTGAAGACGGCTGGAATGCCAGAAACCAGTCCTCGGTAGCTTGTTTCCGGTCCAGGGAAGACATGGCTTGGCAGTTTGGGCTGGACTGTTCCCATGAGGCACAGGGTCAGACTGATTTTTATATAGCCATGTATGAACTGGGGTGGCAGAGTGGGCTAAAGAACGGTGATGGATTAAACCCATATCTTTTGACTGGGTGTGAGTGTTTGATTGATTCACATGCTCCGTCCATCACCACCCCCTTTTGTACCGCTTTTGGCCACCATAAGTGTGGCAGGGTATGCTCAGACGTGAGTCCCTTGCTCACTTTGCCACTGGATTCAAGCAAGACGGGCAGAAGACGGCTGGAATGCCAGAAACCGGTCCTTGGTAGCTTGTTTCCGGTCCAGGGAAGACATGGCTTGGCAGTTCGGGCTGGACTGTTCCCATGAGGCACAGGGTCAGACTGATTTGCATATAGCCATGTCTGAACTGGGGTGGCAGAGTGGGCTAAAGAACGGTGATGGATTAAACCCAGATCTTTTGACTGGGTGTGAGTGTTTGATGGATTCACATGCTCCGTCCATCACCACCCCCTTTTGTACCACTTTTGGCCACCTTAAGTGTGGCAGGGTATGCTTAGACGTGAGTCCCTTGCTCACTTTGCCACTGGATTCAAGCAAGACGGGCTGAATACGGCTGGAATGCCAGAAACTGGTCCTCGGTAGCTTGTTTCCGTTCCAGGGAAGACATGGCTTGGCAGTTCGGGCTGGACTGTTCCCATGAGGCACAGGGTCAGACTGATTTGCATATAGCCATGTCTGAACTGGGGTGGCAGAGTGGGCTAAAGAACGGTGATGGATTAAACCCAGATCTTTCGACTGGGTGTGAGTGTTTGATTGATTCACATGCTCCGTCCATCACCACCCCCTTTTGTACCGCTTTTGGCCACCATAAGTGTGGCAGGGTATGCTCAGACGTCAGTCCCTTGCTCTATTTGCCACTGGATTCAAGCAAGCTGGGCTGAAGACGGCTGGAATGCCAGAAACCGGTCCTCGGTAGCTTGTTTCCGGTCCAGGGAAGACATGGCTTGGCAGTTTGGGCTGGACTGTTCCCATGAGGCACAGGGTCAGACTGATTTGCATATAGCCATGTATGAACTGGGGTGGCAGAGTGGGCTAAAGAACGGTGATGGATTAAACCCAGATCTTTTGACTGGGTGTGAGTGTTTGATTGATTCACATGCTCTGTCCATCACCACCCCCTTTTGTACCGCTTTTGGCCGCCATAAGTGTGGCAGGGTATGCTCAGACGTGAGTCCGCCGCTCACTTTGCCACTGGATTCAAGCAAGCCGGGCTGAAGGCGGCTAGAATGCCAGAAACCGGTCCTCGGTAGCTTGTTTCTGGTCCAGGGAAGACATGGCTTGGCAGTTTGGGCTGGACTGTTCCCATGAGGCACAGGGTCAGACCGATTTGCATATAGCCATGTCTGAACTGGGGTGGCAGAGTGGGCTAAAGAACGGTGATGGATTAAACCCAGATCTTTTGACTGGGTGTGAGTGTTTGATTGATTCACATGCTCCGTCCATCACCACCCCCTTTTGTACCGCTTAGCATGGGCCAAAGCAGAGGGAATCGCCATCCTGCGGGAAGAAACACTGGTTCTGCGGAAAGAGCCCATAGCAGCCCAATGGGAGGGGCAGCCTGAGCGAGAGGGATGCGAGCAAGCAGTGGGAGATGTGTGCCCCATCAGCAAAATGCTGTTATAGTCCAAGAAAACATATAAGCTGATTGATACCCAGCATATAAGTAGTCGCTGCTAGTGAGTAGAGGCAACCACTAGGTTGATAATAAACACTGGGGAGATGGGTGTGGGGGGTCAATGGGGGGATAACTACACATGTACCAGTCAATGCTATTGTTGTTGTTGGTTTTTCTTTGATCTTAGTCATACCATCTGTTCAGAAACCCATGGTGAATGAACTGGAAGGACTCTGTACAACGTCATGATGAAAATACGTTATTATTGAACTGTAACCTCTGCAATTTGTAATATGGATCGAATGCCAAGGTTAGACTTGATTCTATACGAACGACGTCATAGATATTCATGGTATGCCCAGCATCCACACAAAAAGAAATGTACAACAAATTGTTGTAAGATGGTCTTAAGTATATATATGAATATCCAAATCAATCAATCAATCAATCAAAGACATTTATAGAGCGCACTACTTACCTGGAGGGTCTCAAGGTGCTTGGGGGGGGGGGGGTGTGTGCTGCTACTGCTCGAACAGCCAGGTCTTGAGCTTCTTCCTGAAGGAGAGGTGGTCCTGGGTCAGGCGCAGGTCGGTCGGGAGGGAGTTCCAGGTCCTGGCGGCCAGGTAGGAGAAGGACCTTCCTCCTGTTGTCGTTCTTCGGATGCGGGGGACGGCGGCGAGGGCGTGACTGGCTGATCGCAGATGGCGTTTGGGAGCGTAGAAGTTGATGCGGTTGTTGAGGTAGCTCGGGCCTTGATCGTGTAGGGCTTTGTGTGCGTGGGTGAGGAGACGGAAGGTGATTCTTTTGTTGATGGGGAGCCACTGCAGGTCTCTCAGATGTCCGGAGATGTGGCTGTGTCGTGGGATGTCGAGGATGAGTCTGGCTGAGGCGTTTTGGATCCGCTGGAGTCTCTTCTGGAGCTTGGCGGTGGTTCCGGCGTAGAGGGCGTTGCCGTAGTCCAGTCGGCTGGTGACGAGGGCCTGGGTGACCGTCTTCCTGGTCTCGGTGGGGATCCACCGGAAGATCTTCCGTAGCATGCGCAGGATGTTGAAGCATGACGAGGAGACGGCGTTGACTTGTCAGGTCATGGTGAGGGAGGAGTCCAAGATGAAGCCCAGGTTGCGTGCGTGGTCTGTCGGTTTGGGTGCGGTGCCCAGGGCGGGGGGCCACCAGGAGTCGTCCCAGGCGGAAGGCGAGGAACCCAGGATGAGGACTTCCGTCTTGTCTGAGTTCAGTTTCAGGCGGCTGGTCGTCATCCACCCGGCTACGTCTTTCATCCCTTCGTGAAGGTTGGCTCTGGCGGCGGCGGGGTCGTTGGTCAGGGAGAGGATCAGCTGGGTGTCGTCAGCGTAGGAAATGATGTTGAGGTTGTGTTGGCGTGCGATGGCCGCAAGGGGGCTCATGTAGACGTTGAAGAGGGTGGGGCTCAGCGAGGATCCTTGAGGGACGCCGCAGATGACTTCGGTGGCCTCTGACTTGTACGGTGGTCTCTGTGTCTCTGTGTCTCTGTGTCTCTGGTCTCTGTGTTCTTCTGTCGAGGAAGGAGATGATCCATTCCAGAGCCTTCTCCTGGATTCCGACGTTGCTGAGGCGCTTCACTAGGGTGTGGTGGCAGACAGTGTCGAATGCCGCGGAGAGGTCTAGGAGGATGAGGGACGCTGTTTTTCCGTTGTCCATCAGGGCTCGGATGTCATCGGTGGCAGCGATGAGTGCGGTCTCGGTGCTGTGGTTGGCTCGGAAGCCAGACTGTGAGGGGTCGAGGGATCCATTCGTCTCGAGGAAGGCGGCCAGCTGTTTGTTGACGGTCTTCTCGATGACTTTGGCTGGGAACGGGAGGAGCGAGATGGGTCGGTAATTCTTGAGTTCGTTGGGGTCCGCTGTAGGTTTCTTTAGTAGGGCGCTGAGTTCGGCGTGCTTCCAGCTCTCCGGGAAGGTGGCGGTGTCGAAGGAGGTGTTGATGATGTCCTGCAGGTAGGGTGCGATGGCAGCATCGGCCTTGTTGAAGACGTGGTGAGGGCAGGGGTCGGTCGGAGATCCGGAGTGGATGGAGTTCATCATGCGGACGGTGTCTTCGGTGCTGATCGGAGTCCAGGCGCGGATGGTGGTGGTGGGGAACGGTGGTTCGGTCGTGGCGTGCGTCGGTTGAGTGCTGAAGCTGTTGTGTATGTCCGCAATCTTGTTGTGGAAGTAGGAGGCGAGGGAATTGCAGAGTTCTTGCGATGGGGTGATGTCGTTGTTTCCGGCGTTGGGGTTGGAGAGCTCTTTCACGATGTTGAAGAGTTCCTTGCAATTGTGTGCGTTGTTGTCCAGCCGGTCCTTGAATGCAGTTTTCTTGGTGGCGCGGATCAGTTGGTGGTGTTTCCGGGTGGCAAGCTTGAGGGTGGTCATGTTGTCCGGTGTTGGTTCCCTTCTCCAGGCTTTCTCGAGGGCTCGGCAGTTCTTCTTGGAGCTCTTGAGTTTGTCGGTGAACCATGGGGCCTTCTTGCTGCCGGGTCTGCTGGGCGGGGTCCTCAGTGGGGCGAGTTCGTCCGCGCAGTTGCTGATCCACTTCGTGAGGTTGTCGGCGGCCTGGCTGGGGTTCGCTGAGCTGGCGGGAGGGTGCTGGTTCAGGGAAGCGGCGAGCTGGTCAGCTGTGATCTTGTTCCAGCTTCTACGAGCAACCTGTTGCTGGTGGTGGTGGATCGTGGTCCTTTTGAAGCTGAAGTGGACGCAGCTGTGGTCCGTCCAGTGGAGTCCAGTGGTGTGGCTGAAGGCGATGTCTTTGCTGGATGAGAAGACGGCATCGAGTGTGTGTCCGGCGAGGTGGGTGGGGGTGGACACCAGCTGCTTGAGTCCGAGGTTGGCGAGGTTGTCGAGCAGGGTGATGGTGTTGCGGTCGTTGTTGTTCTCCAGGTGGAAGTTGAGGTCCCCCAGGAGGATGTAGTCAGCGGAGGGGAGGGCATGCGGGCTGACGAAGTCGGCGATGTCCTCGCTGAATTGTGTGCGTGGTCCCGGGGGTCGGTAGATCAGGGTGCCTCTGAGGGTGGTGTTCGGGTCGGTGCGGATCTGGAAGTGCAGGTGTTCGGCGGTTGTCAGAGTGTCGTCGGTGTTGGTCGTGATGTGGATGGTGTTCCTGTGGATGATGGCAATGCCTCCTCCCGTCTGTTTGACACGGTCTCTTCGGGTGATCTTGTATCCCTCTCGGATGGTGATGGCGATGTCGGGTGCTGAGGAGTCGTTCATCCAGGTTTCCGTGAGGAAGGCAACGTCAGGAGTTGTGGTGTCGAGGAGGTTCCAGAGTTCGATGGCGTGTCTGTGGACGGAGCGGGTGTTGAGCAGGATGCACTTGAGGTGGTTGCTGCTGGTGTTCGGTTTGGCGGGTGCTGGTGCGAGGCAGGTCCGGATGCAGGTGAACTTGCAGACGCGGCAGCTGAAGGGTCCGTGGGTGCGCTTCGGAGTGGCTCAGTAGCATCCAGGGATCCGGCCGGTGTTGAGTGCGATGAGTTCGGTGGCGTCGTAGGACAGTCGGGTCGTCTTCCGTCGGTGGGGGCCAGGGGTCCTGGCACTGGGCGCGGTCCAGGCGCGGACGGGCGCAGACGGGCTTACCCTTGGCGCACCTTCTGCGCGCTTAGGGCGCGCCCGCTGCGCGTCAACGCTGCACGTCAACGCTGCGCGTCAACGCTGCGCGTTGGCCACTCTGCCATATGAGGAGAGTGGGGGGGCGGAGTGTGGGCGAAGCAGCTGGGAGGCGGGAGGGGTCGGCGAATGGGAGGGGGACACAGGGGAGTGGGCGGGCCGCAGGGGGGCAGCGGCGGGGAGGTGGCGGGAAAACGCGGCAGGGGCTGGCCTCAGCAGGGGGCCAGGGGACAGCAGGGGAAGCTGGAGGCGACGGGGAGAAGCCCAGGCAGGGAGCCTAGGCAGGCGGAGGTACGGTGGTGCTCAGAGGGAGGAGCAGGCAGCGCAGGCGGGGCACAGGCTGGGCTTAGCGGCCGGGGACCAGGGGAGCCGCTGGTGCTGGGGGGCAGCAGCGGGCCTGGAGCATGGCTGGAGCGGCAGACGGGCAGTGGTGGTTCTTGGCAGCAGTGGGGGCACACCAGGCTTGTACCAGGAGGAGTGAGCTCGGTGCGTGGGGTGACTGGCCCAGATGGTCAGTGGTCACTGCTCACCACCGGGCCTCCTTCTCCCTATAAGGTCCAGTGGTTGGGCGGAGCAGCTGGGAGGCGGGAGGGATTGGCGAATGGGAGGGGGACACAGGGGAGTGGGCGGGGCCACAGGGGGGCAGGGGCAGGGAGGTGGCGGGAAAACGCGGCAGGGGCTGGCCTCAGCAGGGGGCCAGGGGACAGCGGGGGAAGCTGGAGGCGACGGGGAGAAGCCCAGGCAGGGAGCCTAGGCAGGCGGAGGTACGGCGGCGCTCAGAGGGAGGAGCAGGCGGGGCACATGCTGGGCGCAGCGGCCGGGGACCAGGGGAGCCGCTGGTGCTGGGGGGCAGCAGCGGGCCTGGAGCACGGCTGGAGCGGCAGACGGGCAGTGGTGGTTCTTGGCAGCAGCGGGGGCACACCAGGCTCGTACCAGGAGGAGTGAGCTCGGTGCGTGGAATATCTATGACGAACGACGTCATAGATATTCATGGTATGCCCAGCATCCACACAAAAAGAAATGTACAACAAATTGTTGGAAGATGGTCTTAAGTATATATATGAATATCCAAACGTATGTTGCCTTTCATAAGTATGCAAAATCAAAAATTAATAAAAACAGATTTAAACAAAAAAATGAGTTACATTGCATGGTTTAGTTTGTGTTTTTTGGAGATGTGCTTTTAAAGACAATGTTATTGGAAATGTGGTACGGGTATTATTTAATTTTTCTGTAAATAATAGTTTGGGTGTTTATTGAACATATGGGTTATATTAAAAACATCATGATTTGGGATTTTTTTAGGTGGTTGGGTTGATGTAATATTTTTTGCACTAAATTATGCTAGAGGGTTAATCATTAGAGGGGAGAAATGCTGTTTGAGAGAGACAACTATAATGGTATTTTCAAATTATCATGTTACATTGAAGCCTGAGGATCGAGAGCAGTTCTCGAAATGCTTTGGGTGCGCCCGCTGCGCGTCAACGCTGCACGTCAACGCTGCGCGTCAACGCTGCGCGTTGGCCACTCTGCCATATGAGGAGAGTGGGGGGGCGGAGCGTGGGCGAAGCAGCTGGGAGGCGGGAGGGGTCGGCGAATGGGAGGGGGACACAGGGGAGTGGGCGGGCCGCAGGGGGGCAGCGGCGGGGAGGTGGCGGGAAAACGCGGCAGGGGCTGGCCTCAGCAGGGGGCCAGGGGACAGCAGGGGAAGCTGGAGGCGACGGGGAGAAGCCCAGGCAGGGAGCCTAGGCAGGCGGAGGTACGGTGGTGCTCAGAGGGAGGAGCAGGCAGCGCAGGCGGGGCACAGGCTGGGCTTAGCGGCCGGGGACCAGGGGAGCCGCTGGTGCTGGGGGGCAGCAGCGGGCCTGGAGCATGGCTGGAGCGGCAGACGGGCAGTGGTGGTTCTTGGCAGCAGTGGGGGCACACCAGGCTTGTACCAGGAGGAGTGAGCTCGGTGCGTGGGGTGACTGGCCCAGATGGTCAGTGGTCACTGCTCACCACCGGGCCTCCTCCTCCCTATAAGGTCCAGTGGTTGGGCGGAGTAGCTGGGAGGCGGGAGGGATTGGCGAATGGGAGGGGGACACAGGGGAGTGGGCGGGGCCACAGGGGGGCAGGGGCAGGGAGGTGGCGGGAAAACGCGGCAGGGGCTGGCCTCAGCAGGGGGCCAGGGGACAGCGGGGGAAGCTGGAGGCGACGGGGAGAAGCCCAGGCAGGGAGCCTAGGCAGGCGGAGGTACGGCGGCGCTCAGAGGGAGGAGCAGGCAGCGCAGGCGGGGCACATGCTGGGCGCAGCGGCCGGGGACCAGGGGAGCCGCTGGTGCTGGGGGGCAGCAGCGGGCCTGGAGCACGGCTGGAGCGGCAGACGGGCAGTGGTGGTTCTTGGCAGCAGCGGGGGCACACCAGGCTCGTACCAGGAGGAGTGAGCTCGGTGCGTGGAATATCTATGACGAACGACGTCATAGATATTCATGGTATGCCCAGCATCCACACAAAAAGAAATGTACAACAAATTGTTGGAAGATGGTCTTAAGTATATATATGAATATCCAAACGTATGTTGCCTTTCATAAGTATGCAAAATCAAAAATTAATAAAAACAGATTTAAACAAAAAAATGAGTTACATTGCATGGTTTAGTTTGTGTTTTTTGGAGATGTGCTTTTAAAGACAATGTTATTGGAAATGTGGTACGGGTATTATTTAATTTTTCTGTAAATAATAGTTTGGGTGTTTATTGAACATATGGGTTATATTAAAAACATCATGATTTGGGATTTTTTTAGGTGGTTGGGTTGATGTAATATTTTTTGCACTAAATTATGCTAGAGGGTTAATCATTAGAGGGGAGAAATGCTGTTTGAGAGAGACAACTATAATGGTATTTTCAAATTATCATGTTACATTGAAGCCTGAGGATCGAGAGCAGTTCTCGAAATGCTTTGGGTCAAATGTAAATTATGTGACCAGGATTTAACACAAGGGTATTAATTGACAATGGAACATTATGGCTGGAAACGGAGCACTGCTATTAAAATCTTTGAAACGTGAATGGCTGTGAACTCAGCTTGGTAAAATGAGAAGAGAATTGTTGTATGAACTGAGAAAAAGAAAAGAAGAAATGTTGAAAAGAAATGAAAACATGGATCAACCTTTGTATTATATGAGACAAAGAGCCTGTTTTTCAAAGGCTGTGTACTTTGGACTGTGGAACCCAGTGGGTCACAGCTGCATTGCAGTAATATAGTTAAGGCAATGGCAGCTATTTCAGAGTCCTATGTTTGACGCACTGCATTAACATCATTGTTCAAGTCTTTCTCAAAAAAGACCGAGTCAGCTATATACTGTCCACCTGCAGAAGTATCTGCACACATTTCAGCCATTCATTTAAAGCCTGGAAGAAGCTAAGGATAAATTTTGGAAAAGGTGATGGATAGAGTTTCTGAATGATGCAGAATACTCCTACCCAATCACGTGATTAGGGCTTGATCCATCCCCGTTTTTTAGCTCACTGCACCATCCCAGCTCAGAGCCTGGCTACATGCAAATTAGTCTGTTCCTGTCCCAGTGCATGATGGGAACAGGGCAGACCAAACTACCAAGCCAATTCTTCACCAGAAAGGAGACAAGCTACCGGGGACCGGTTTCTGGCATTTCAGCCATCATCCGCCCGGCTTGCTTGAATCCTGATGGTGCAATGAGCTAGGGACTCACGTCTGAGAATACCCTCCCACACTTAGTGTGGATAAAATCAATTTTGGAAAAGGTGATGGACAGAGTTTCTGAATGATGCAGAATACTCCTACCCAGTCAAGAGATCAGGGCTTGATCCATCACGGTTTTTTAGCTCACTGCACCATCCCAGCTCAGAACCTGGCTACATGCAAATTAGTCTGTTCCTGTCCCAGTGCATGATGGGAACAGGGCAGACCAAACTACCAAGCCAATTCTTCACCAGAAAGGAGACAAGCTACCGGGGACCGGTTTCTGGCATTTTAGCCGTCATCGGCCCGGCTTGCTTGAATCCTGATGGTGCAATGAGCTAGGGACTCACGTCTTAGTATACCCTCCCACACTTAGTGTGGATAAAATCAATTTTGGAAAAGGTGATGGACAGAGTTTCTGAATGATGCAGAATACTCCTACCCAGTCAAGAGATCAGGGCTTGATCCATCACCGTTTTTTAGCTCACTGCACCATCCCAGCTCAGAACCTGGCTACATGCAAATTAGTCTGTTCCTGTCCCAGTGCATGATGGGAACAGGGCAGACCAAACTACCAAGCCAATTCTTCACCAGAAAGGAGACAAGCTACCGGGGACCGGTTTCTGGCATTTCAGCCGTCATCGGCCCGGCTTGCTTGAATCCTGATGGTGCAATGAGCTAGGGACTCATGTCTGAGTATACCCTCCCACACTTAGTGTGGATAAAATCAATTTTGGAAAAGGTGATGGACAGAGTTTATGAATGTTGCAGAATACTCCTACCCAGTCAAGAGATCAGGGCTTGATCCATCACCGTTTTTTAGCTCACTGCACCATCCCAGCTCAGAACCTGGCTACATGCAAATTAGTCTGTTCCTGTCCCAGTGCATGATGGGAACAGGGCAGACCAAACTACCAAGCCAATTCTTCACCAGAAAGGAGACAAGCTACCGGGGACCGGTTTCTGGCATTTCAGCCGTCATCGGCCCGGCTTGCTTGAATCCTGATGGTGCAATGAGCTAGGGACTCACGTCTGAGTATACCCTCCCACACTTAGTGTGGATAAAATCAATTTTGGAAAAGGTGATGGACAGAGTTTCTGAATGATGCAGAATACTCCTACCCAGTCAAGAGATCAGGGCTTGATCCATCACCGTTTTTTAGCTCACTGCACCATCCCAGCTCAGAACCTGGCTACATGCAAATTAGTCTGTTCCTGTCCCAGTGGTCAAGGTCCCTCCAGTTGCCGCCATGCGACAATGCTTTAACTAGATCTAAGGGCAATTCCTGGGAGTTTGGGGTTTTAGTACAGATCCTCTGCAGGCCCCTACTTGCATTTAGCCATCACTCCAAGATAATGTGAGCCGCAGAGAGGCAATCTTTACACTCGGAAAAATACCGGAAGAAGGTTAATCAGCCATGGCACAAAGGGCCCCGGGGTCTGATCTGGATTTTGTGCCAGCCCCCATATCATCCATTGCAGTTGGTCTGCAATATAATATGTCTTAAAGTCAGGGACCGCTAGTCCACACGATGTTGTCGCGCACTGCATCATCACTCATGCGACTCTTCTGCACCACATTCTCCAGATAAATCCAGTGACTAAAGAGTCTACCTCCTTAAATAATGCCCTCGGAATCCACAAAAGAAGTGGAGTAAAAAGATAAAGTAGCCAGGGCAGGGCCACCATTTTCAGCTCATCCATCTCATTCATGATCACCATTTTTGGCACAGGAATCATAAATATAGGTTGTGCAAAATTTACTGTACCGGGTAATTACATGCTGTGATAAAAAGTGAACCCTCTTATTTTTTCCCAGCTACTTATCGGCAGGTCAAGTGTGCTGATATGTGCCATGGGAAAATGTAAGGTAAATAGTCGATCTTGTGGATTTTGTTGCAGAAAGAAAGAATATACAAATTGGAATGCCACTTCCAGGTCCTTTGTGTTCAACAAACACATTTAGGCATGTATTTTACTGTGCCTGTAGTAAGGCTTCTGCAAAGATTTACTGTTTAAATGAGGAGTAAAAAATGGCTCTGATGGCCTCAACGTGGTGAGACATCCATACAGGCAACGGATCACAGTGGGATAAATCCATGTATTTCTTTGTAGTTATTTTTAAGCAGAAGCACAGAAGGGTATGTAGGAAAATCTTAAATAAGTCAGGAAGCGATGAGTGTTCTTCACTGATATCGCTGCACACACCTGATTTAAAACAATACATAAGTCTCCCTAGGCAGTCAATAATACCTCTGTAGCTACACTGCTACAGACTACCTTGTTAATGTGCAACTGGTTTAAAGTACACATAACACATTCAGCTATTAGAAATATGGTGACTCAGTACAGGTGGATTAAAAAAATCAAGATCACCCCTAGGTCAGAGTCCTTGGCCTGAATCCTGAGCATTGCACGCAGCAATAGGGAGAAACACTGATGTGCATGTGTACAACTAACCAACTAGGAACACTTAAGTGTTAACCGCTAATCGATATCAAACAGTGACTCTCATTCACAGTACTTGCTGTTAATGGTAGGCTTTGTTCAACATAGTATTGAGTAACTGGTGTTCTCAGTTTTCCATATTAACTGAGAGATATCTCTGTTTGTGGCCAGTTCTGTGATGTCACCTAAGTTTTCGCAGAAATATTGCTCAAGACAATTCCCAGACCATGGTAAAGTATGAATTTAGTGCAAAGTCTCAGCACTCCTCACTTTTAATAAGTTTGTACTGACTTTTAAATCTTTAGTCTAATATTGTGTTTCTTGTGTGCAACCTTGAATGTCAACCATTAATTGATCATTGGGTGATCTATACACATTGTCCCACACATAACCCCTCCCCCCTCCAAGGACAGTGTTTTCCCTGGTTGCACTACTTTGAGAGTGCCATAAGCCCTCCATATTTGACATTATTCATTTTCTTATTAATTTCTCAGAAAAATAAATATACTCAATTCTTTTTCACTTGAAATTTTGTAGTTTCTTTCTGCTCTTTAATATAAACAGTTAGTTCCTTGTATTCTTATTTCATCAGTTAAAATATTCATTGATATTAAACACTCCTCAATCTGAAAAAAGCCCTGCTTCTGGGGGTTAAAATTACGTGTCCTGTGAAAGAAAATGAACAAACTCAACAAATCTTCTGATACCAATTGTTTACTTTTATTTTCTAGCTATAGCAACAATGGGTTACCATTTATTATTAAATAGTCTACTCAACTATAATTTTCTGCACACCGAGATTGAATACTGTCTCCCCTACTTTTTAATCTCTATCTTAAACCCCTCCTGCACTCCTTGAAAAACAGAAAAGGAATCATTTTTAACTACGCTGACGATTTGCAGCTGATATTCCCCCTCAACTCCCCGGATTCCGTCGAGGAATTCCAAAAGACCATGCTGCACATCCAGAGCTGGATGGATCGAAACCACCTTAAGCTAAACCCAGGAAAGACTGAGTTAGTACTCCCCTGTGACAGCGCACTCAGCTGGGGGCCCCACTTCTGGCCACCTTCCATGGGCACACCCCCATCCCCTTCTCAGACAGCTAAAAGCCTTGGGGTCACTCTTAGCGCCGATCTCTCTCTGAAAACCCAGGTCGGAACAGTGATCTCCTCCTGTTTCTTTCAACTAAGAAAAATAAAAAAAATCACTAATCTGCTGTCTCACTCTGCTCTCATCCAGGCAGTACTCGCACTAGTCCTCTCGCGATTAGATTTCTCTAACTCAACCTACCTCGGCCTTCCCCTCACCATCTTGAAACGCCTGCAGATCGTGCAAAATCAAGCAGCCAGATTAATCTTCAAGAGCAATCGTAGGAAGTCAGCCAAACCTCTGCTAGCCTCCCTCCACTGGCTCCCTATCATCCATCGGATCACCTTTAAGACAGGCTGCATAATTTTCAAGGCTCTTCACGGAAAAAGCCCCAGGTTCATCAACCAACTCATTATCAAACATATCCCGCCCAGCGAGCTCCGGTCTGCCCACCTATCCCTTCTCAAGGCGCCGACTTTTAAAAAGAAACGACTTGGCGGATCCAGTTTCGCATACCTCGCCCCAAAGACCTGGAACTCTCTGCCCTTGTCCATCCGGAGCTGCTCCAAGCTGATGGAGTTCAGACGTGCACTGAAGACCTGGCTATTCAAACAAGCGTACGGCTGATCTCTACATCTTCTGACCCCGCATTTTCCATCTCTCTTCTGTTTTCTCTAGCGCCATGAAACCCCTGGGTGTCCGTGCGCTTAACAAATTCCGCATAGAAATAGAAATAGAAATACTTGTTCAAAAACATTTGCAAAAATGTCAGTTTACTAGACAAAAAAGTTAAACATGAATTCTGCTTGTGGTAACACCAATTAAAATGTACTCCCACTCAATTGTTAAATACCTAGCTTCCCACTTCCATTCCTGATGCATGTGTTCATGCTTCGCATAAAGAAAAAAATTATGCTCGTTACGTACATTATAGTTAGGCTGTGGGGTTTTAGGTTTAAACCTATAATAACTGATAAAACCCCACTGAAAGAAAAATAGCCCTCACCGGTTAAAGCATATAAACACTGAAAAAACACCTGGACAACCACAAACTAAATGCCATTCAAAGAAAGGAAAAATAGAGTGAAAGAATTTTTTTTCTTCCTGAAGGGGTCAATACAATGTAACTTTGTTATACAAGCTAGCAGTAAGAAAGACTGGCTAACATTATTGTGCTTGAGTTTTGTTCTTTAGGTATGCCACTAAAATATTGTTTCTACTTCCTTTTAATTTTTTCAGTTTTGTGGCCTTTGGTCAAAAGATGCCGGGTTTAGTTTCATGTTTTAGGTCTAGTTTAATTATTTTATAAACTATAGAGAATCAGGAAATATCAAACTCAAGTTTGATATTTTGGCTGCATTTGATATTTTCACTGATAGTTTAAATGGTTGGTTTCATAAAAATCTTTCCTAATATGTGTCATCACATTTACCCACTGAGAATGGGTAAAAACCTTTAATAAATCAGACCATAGTTTCTAGTGGGTCAGTATTGATAGTAGGTGAATTTCCAAACACCTCAGGCTTTAAACATTCAATGCAAGGTATAGTGACAAGTATATATATCACCAAGCATCTGGGTTCGTGGTGAAAACTTGACACTTGTAATGCTCTGCAAAAAAGGTTCTTTCCAAGTTCAACAACGATTGGAGTGATATTCTTTGTATTTGCAGTGGTTCAGCTACGTATATAAAATAGGTGTGTGATGACCTGTCAAAATTGATACTCGAGCTGAAGTTATTCCCTGTAGAAGATCCTTGCCACTTGTTAGATGGTATGCTGAAAGCATCTTTACAATCTTCAGAGTTAATTATGGATGCTATTGCCTTTTTAGTCCATTCTGGTGCACTGTTTTCTTATGCACAGGAACTAAAACACAAATATTTATCATTTCATGCTTTATGTGGCATCAAAGAAAGAGTCATACCAACTGTGTCCCTTAGCTGATGGTTCTCAGCCCAAGGGGCTATGAATGCTGAGAGGGCCTTTTCACAGAAGTTTACATGAGAAGGAAAGAGCGAGCGCACATGACCCAAAGGCTCACTGAAGAAGTATTGTATGGTGTACTACAATAAGATTAATTTTCAAAAATCTATATGGACCTCATATACACTATAAGTACACTGTCTATATACCATGTTCTTTCAGTGCAGAAAGCAAGCAATAATAAAATCAAAACGTTCCATAAACACTGAAAAAACACTTTTTCTGTTGTTTTTAGTGGCGCGAAAATGTGTAACCACTGAGAACAACTGTTTTTTAAGATATTGAAAACACTGAGAAAACCCCACCAGAATTTACCAAAAATAGAAACTGAAAACAGGAAAGCCTAATTATAGTTAAATTTTTGTGTTCTTGCATATCATAGTTTGCTGATGATAAGGGCTTAACCAGAAGCTTGTAAAACAAGTTCCATGTGTCACCATATACCGTATCAGGGATGAGTTATATACCAGAACCCAATTATGGAACTATAGTATAACTAACTAGCATTCTTGTGACTCTTGTTCAGTTTTGCTGTTGAGACAGTATGCGTATCACAACTTCTGCCCTAAAAGCTAGAATTTGCTCCCCTGTTTTAGATTTACAGCCTCATCATAGGTGGTGGTTGTAAATTTTTCATATATAAGCATGTCCACCAGGATAGCAGATCTCTGCACCAAAGCGATTGTATCTGCCATGGAATGAGGAGTTCCATTAGAGATTTTCTTAGATCCTCAATGCTGGTGGATATTCCAATTTCTACCTGTAGATGTGGGTGTTGGGGATGTCCTCCTTGTTATGGGCCAAAACAGTAGTCATCCTAATTTGTTGTGGGTATATTCCAACATGTGTTGGTACTATACCTACCTCTTCCACCAGGCCCATCACCATTAAATGATGAGCTTTCATGAAATTACCTCTCCAGATAGAGTGGAGGATCATTCATCCTTAAATTGGGCTTTATTATACTACCAATGCCGGTGGAGTCAACTCTGAATGATGATGAAGCCAGAGGGGTCTTTCCGATCCACATGCCATTAACCTAGATAAATAGGCTCATAATGCCACTAAGGTTATGGACCCCAACTCCCCAATTCTTGATGGATTTCAAATCACCTGCCTTAACAAATTCTGGTGTTAGTTCCCACAGTTAAGTCTGAAAGATCAATCAAAAACTTTGCAAAGCTGGAAAGAAGTAATTTCCCAACATGACTTACACAAGGCTGTTGCATGCACAATTGGCTTTCAGGAGTTAATGTGAGCCATGTTCTCCCCATGGCCACTTCCAGTGTTGTATATTCACCTAAAAAGTCAGCCTCACTTTTGGAAAAAAAAAAGATGGAGTAAAACCCTCCTATTCGATATTGAGCCCTTGAAGAAAAACTACCCATGCTATTAATTAGCTAATGTATGATAGGTGAACTCCACCTTGCCAAATTCATTAAATGCGCTCAATGTTTGTCATGCCGATTGAATGTAACACTGGTTACAGAATCACACTCAAGGATTGCCATCTCAGCCTCATTTTGGTGTATGCAGATCAAAACATACTCATGCCTCTACACTGATAGGATTGTATTCACATGGTCTACAAAACATGAAACATATAGGACCAATAAGCTGTGTTAAATTGAAATTTTAAGTTGAATACTTCTGAAGAGCATACAAGAATTTAGGTCAGTTCTATATATACCAATTCCCCTGAACCCTACTTGTGGACGAGTAGAGACCCTGCTTTTATTTAGTTTTTACTTAACAGTTTTATATGGGGAAAAACAACCAAAATATTAGTGCATTTTAAATCAAAACGAATGTAATTCAATAACTAATAACATATGTAACTCAGTTGCAGGTAGAGAAGATGGTGAAAGGAGGGAAACAAAGCTTGTATTAGCCAGTTATTGTGTAGCCAGATTTCAAGATCCATGAGATGTTATTGAATTTCCTTTTGTCAAATATTAACCTTGTTGTCAAATGTAATATTGCTTTTATAGGAAAAAGGGGGTTTACATCCAGTGATAAAAGTGGGTGATACCTTCCACTTTTAGCCTATGAAGAAGTTTCTCTTTAAATGTGCCTTTTGTTGTTCTAACAGAGAAGAGTTTGGATTCAATGTTTTATGGGCTCAGCATTAGTAAGTTGTCTAACATGTTGATTTAAAGTTATTTTAGACAAGCTTGGAGAGTCAGGACAATAAGATGAACTGCATGTCATAGCAAACTGATTGCCTGTGACACCATATTCAGCTTTTTGTACTCTTAGTGATTCTAAGTAGGTATGGAATAGTGTAGGCGGGAGTATGGAGCCTTGGGTAAGTCTCTTTGCCATTGTAGACTGGTGTGAGGCAGGAGAATAGCCCAAAAAATTAAATACCTCAACTTTAACTATTCCTGAAAGGTACCATGTGAGTGATTCAAGAATCAATCATCCTCAGACTTCTTCGGAAGGTCGTTCTTGGGATTGGTTAGGTGTTCACTTCACAAGATTTTTTTTTCAAACAGTCAAATTGTGCTTTTTACTGAACACTGTTTGAGACAATTTTCACAAAAGTGAAAGGACACTCAGAAATGTTTTTTTCTATTTTCTCTTTTCTTTCCCCCTTGGTTCTCTATTTTTGCTTTTTTCCTTCCTCCTTTCAAATTTGTGTTTTTCACTCTTTCTACTTATCCTTTTCTTTTGTTTACCCTTTCTCTTTCTCCATCCTCCATTTTCTGTCTCCTCTCATTATGCTTCCTTTCCTTTGAGTATCTCCCTCACTATATTGCCTTTCTTTCCTTTTTCTTGCGTCCCTATTGTCATATCTTTGTACTCTTCACTTGTGCCATTGGAGTACTCTTGACAAGTCCTCAACTATCTCCTCTCAGCTCTCTCAAGGTATTCACACGAACATTTATGAACTTCTCTCTGCAAAGCCTACTGACGGACGTGGGCAAATTGAGCACTAATTAAACTATTAGTATTCCATTGACTGTTTCGGAAATGAGGAGAACAAGCTTAAGACTTATTTTCTAAACTCCATAGACCTACCTAAGTATTGAGATCATTTTTGGTGATTGACTGTTGAAAGCTGCCGAAAGACTGTCATTTTTGTGATGTAGCCACTATGAAATCCAGACTGGTATTCCTCCAGCAGTTTGTCTTTATTTTTAGAAGTTGAAAACTAAATACAAACACATTTCTCAGATGTCCTGCTTAACCTTAGTAAATTGAAGCTTGGCCTGAATGTTTGAAAACCTGAATGTTTTTCAGATGTTTGGAATTCTTCCTTCTTTCAGGGAATGCATTATCCAGGAGACGCTAAATAGGTTCTAGCAGGTGAACCTCACTTTGGTGAAGTTTGCGTCAAACCAATCTTTGTAATAGTAGGTTAGTCAGAGGGATAGTATAATTTTGTGGAGTTCTTTTATCAAAAAAAGCAGAACATATTCCCTGGTGTACTGCGCTTTGGAAAAAAGTCTTAACAATGAGCCTGTGGGGATTTTATTATTTCAAATGGGTTCTACCTAGTTTTGGAAGAGTATAAGGAATTTGTTGAAGTTTCCCTGAGAAGACGAGTGGGGTTCACCATTGGATGCTACAATATGAATAATTTTGAACAGGGATCTAGGAGGATTGATTGAAAATCAAATCAGTTGTTTGGATTGCACTCTTGAATATCGAATACAAGAATATTTTGACTTTCTAATATCATGAAACACGCAAAAGGTGATTGGAGTGCTGCTGCAATTTGTCTAACCAGCGGCAACTACTGGGAGTAGTATTCTAACACATTGTTCTTTTACCCACCATGCCACCTCAACTTGGACCCTCTCATATACAAATCAGTCTTGACTCTGCTAAATTTTGAAAAGTGGCCGGCGGAGACATATCCTGGGGCCACCATGACCTCATGTCCTTAGAAGGAGGAGTTCCCCAAAAAACAATCTCTGATTTGTCGGGATTGTATTTAACCCCTTGTATGCTGATGGCAGAACCGCTCCATCATCAGCTGCGGTGGCGCTGTGCTGATGACGGAGCGGTTCCGTCATGGCCCGCCCGCCGCTCATGCGCAGCGCGAATTCCGCGCCTCGCTGAGCGTTCTATTGAGCGGGCGGGCCATGACGGAACCGCTCTGTCATAAGCACAGCGCAACCGACGCTGGTGACGGAGCGGTTCCGTCACCAGCATGCGCCCGCCCCCTTAGCACAGCGGCGGAATAGCCACCGCAGTGAAGGGGTTAAGTTGGTTTATGGCCAACCACTTAAACACCTTGAAGAGGCATGTTCTGATGTTCTCACCCTCAAAGTCTGCACCTTTTTCACACGTAAAGAGAAGCTGAGTGTCGTCCGCATAGGATATTACTTTGGCCCCACACTATTCGGCCAAATTAGTGAGCGAAGTCAGATAAACATTAAAGAGTGTAAGGCTCAGAGCTGACCCCTGTGGGATGCCCACCTTTAGATTCTGAATGGAGGAGGTATACAGTGGAATCCAGACTTCTATTATTCAGAATCGAGGTCAGCAACTTTTTAGAGCCATGACGCCAATTCCCAAACTCTGTAACCTCTTTAATAGCCCGTCGTGCGGAACAGTATTAAAGGCAACCGAGAGATCCAACATTAAAAAGACGGGCCTTTTACCATAATACAGCTCCTCTTTAATGTGCTCAGAGACCTCTAGCAACGCTGTTTCCATGCTGCAGCTAGCCCTAAAAGCAGATTGACTGGAATGCAGCAGATAGTTGTTTTTAAGATAGCCTGAGAAGATGGAATTTAAATGTTTTTCTAGAACTTTATAAAAGACAGGAAGTACAGATATCGGTCGATAGTTGGCTAGAACTTTATGATTGGCTGATGGCTTTTTGAGTAATGGGATAATACTGGTATGCTTCCATGCAAAGGGCATTTATTCCAGAGGTTGAGGAGGAATTTAAAATTATACTGACCACTGAATTAATGGCCGGGGCCACACTGGCAATAAGCTAAGCTGGGCAGGGATTGACCGGGAGCCAGACTTTAGATGACTGATGGCAGATAGGGACTCCTCCAGCAACATAGATGGTAGGTGAAGAAGCATGGGGACAACACCGTTAGTCATTCTTGGATCTGGCGTCGTTGTTTTGTGGTTATGTCTTTGGGAAATTTTTGCCAGAGAGCTGTATAGTAGTTATTTTATCGTAAAGAAAACCACCAGTTGGTTGGTCCATTCCTCTGAAGGTTGAAGATGTCTAGTAGTGGCCTTAAAGCTAAGAAAGAATTTAACAATTTTACAAATCTCCTTGTATTTATTCTCAGATTCCTCAATTTTTTCCACAAAAAGGGCTCTTTTCACTGCATTCACTTTTACGTAGTGGGCTTTCAAAGCCAAATAATAATTGTGTTTATCCTACGCGCTATAATTTTTCCGCCATATTCTTTCCAGGCGCTTACCTTCTTTTTACTTGTCTTTAACGTCTCATTAAACCATGGTGCAGATTGCTTAACTTTATGAGAATGTTGTGCCGCAGTGGGAGCAGCTCATTAATACTAATTAAAGACACATGTATTGAGATCTCACGTGGTATGTATTGTTTGAAGTTTTCATTAGCACTAACAACATACATGTTTCTCATATATATATATATATATATAAAAGCCCGGTGGGGTTCCGAACAAGAGGAAAGACGGCACTCAAGTAACCACCAACATGACTTTGGTAAATCTTTCTAAGCATACTATTTCTGTTGATCAGTTTGAAGTTTTGACACAGGGATTATCTTTTTGCCCAACTGCGAAATTTAATTTTGCTAATGCATGCATAGACTTGTTCAAGTTCACTCGTAAACTAAAGCTAAGGAAGTGGCATGCCACTAAACCTAGACTCAAAAAAGATCGAATTGAGGATAAGCCGACTGCATTGTCAGCACATGATGTTGAACTATTACAAGCAGTTCATGAACTGGCAGATTGTGAGGACATCAATGATGATCCCTTTTTAAATGGAATTGACTCGGACATTAATATTGAAATGTGTAGCTCCAGTGGGTTTAAGCCTAAATCTGTTTTTGTACCACAGATTGTGAACAACTTTATTGACAGTTTTGAAGCTGGTATGGTGCAGGAACTTAGACGAATAGAGAGGCAAAAACCCAAACAAAACTTAAACCTAACAAAAAAGCAATTTTTGGCTATAAAAGAGATGGAAGGATGGTCGGATGTGACTATAAAAAATAGTGACAAAGGGGGAAGTATAGTGATTTGGCCGTTGGAAATGTATTTAAATGAAGGGTTCAAACAACTTGGTGATGAGGAAAATTATGTTAAAGCTACCATGCTAGAATATAATATATCCAAACAAGAATACTTTGACAAGTTAAGCGACTGGTAAGCAAGAGGTATTCTAGAAGATGATGAATACAATTATCTTCTATGCAAAAACCCAAAAATTCCAGCTCTGTACTTGTTACCCAAGTTACATAAAGATGTTAACACGCCTCCTGGCAGGCCTATTGTTTCTTCAATAGGGAGCCTGCTGGAAAACACTTCTATATACATTGATTACTTTTTGCAGCCATTTGTGCACTCACTGCCCTCGTATGTTAGAGACACCTCCGATTTTCTACGCATCATTGACAATTTGGCATGGAAGTCGGAGTATTGGCTAATTAGTTTTGATGTCTCTAGCTTGTATACAAGCATCCCACAGAACCTGGGCATAGATGCTAGTAAACACTTCCTTAGGGGCAGGTCACTTTCACATCTGAAACACACTGATATGCTTTTGGAGATGATGCGGATTTGTCTTCAAAACAATTATTTCATCTTCCACAAACAGCTGTACAAACAGATCAGGGGGACGGCGATGGGTACTTGCTTTGCCCCCAGCCTGGCAGGACTTTACCTGGGCTGGTGGGAGGAGCTAGTGGTGAAGAACATCTCCCACTATAGTACCCACGTCGGCCTCTGGACTCGCTATATAGACGACATTTTCTGTGTTTGGGATGGCACACTTGATGAGGCACATGAGTTTGAAATGATACTTAATGATAACTCTCTTAATCTGACTTTCACAAGCACAATGAGTCAAAAAGAACTGGAATTCCTTGACGTGAAACTAGAAGTAAAAATGATGGATTATGCAGTACACTGTTCCGTAAACCCACAGCAGGTAACAGTTTGTTACACGCGCAAATCTGCCATCCACCAAATTTGATCAGAAGTATTCCGGTAGGAGAACTTATAAGAGCTAAACGTAACTGTAGTACTCCAGAAGGATATATACTTGAAAAAAACTGCATGACTAAAAGATTTTTGGAAAGGGGATACAGTCGATCCTTAATTAAACAGGCAGAGGATCGAGTTGACTCACTCAGTAGAAAAGACCTACTCATCCCCAAGACACATGACAAAAATGAAGAACAAATAAGATTCATCACCACATACGATAGTCAGGCATGGCAGGTCCGTCGCAGTCTTAACAAATACTGGGATGTGTTAAAACTAGACAGCGATATAAAGGAAGTAATAAACGAAAAACCTGCAATAACTTATAGGAAAGCAAAATCCTTAAAAGACAGTCTGAGCTCCACTTTGATCAAGGAACCCAAAAAAGCTAATAGGATCCAAGGGTTTTTTCCGTGTCGGAAATGTAAGGCCTGCAGGCACAGTCACAATTGTAAAGTACTCAAATATTCATCAGATCATGAACCGCATAAAATCATTAAACATCTTCATTGCAACACTGACTTTGCGATTTATGCGCTACGTTGCCCATGCAATAAATTTTACATTGGTTGTACAACTAAACCAGCAAAAATGAGAATACTAGAACACCTAAGGGCAATAAAAAACTTAAATCAACAATATCCAATGGCAAGACACTTTTCCATAGAACACAAACAAAACCCTGATCTTCTTGAATTTACGGTGATTGACTGCATTGAGAAAAGAGAGAGGGGAGGGAACAGATGGCTGGATCTCTGTAAACTGGAGTCTAAATACATCATCCAGTATAACACTTTACAACCTAAAGGTCACAACGTGGGTGAAGAGTTGGCAATTCATCTATACAGTTAAAGTGTTTATTGATAATATTCAACTATGACAGCCGCCATAGGAATTTCTCCATTCCTATTGTTTTTAATATGTTTCAATAATTGTGATCAAACTAAACTCAGAACAGCACAGTAAGAATATCATTGTTGTCTTTTTTGACTTGCAGGATGTTGAAACTGATCATTGCAAACATGGAGATTTACGCCCACTGGGACACAATAACTTAGGAATGATTGTCTCTGGAAACAGCATCATGCCCACTAGGGCAAGACTTTGGGACTATTCATTTTCCATAATTCTGGGAAATAATTTAAATAACAGCAATGTTTTTGGACTATATATGGACCATTTACTTTGAAAATGATGCACAAACATGTGGTTTCAACATGTGACAACACTGTGTCGATAACTGCAACTTTATATTACTTTACAAACCACTTGGCTAATACTGAGCAACAATGTAACTCTGTTAGTATTTTGTTTATGTTGATGGATCACATGCACACAAAATATGTGTTTGTATCACTTTAAAAGGAATGGCAATGGAACAGACCTGGACCCGTGAGCAAGAAGTCGGCTGACTTCGAAACGCGTAGGGTAATTTTCCTTGTGCCTGAATAAACCCTTCTGCGCACTATTGGGGCTTCGACTCTGGTTCTTTCTTTGCAAGAATAGTTTCCAGGAGGTGACTGAATATATATATATATATATATATATATATATATATATATATATATATATATATATATATATATATATATATATATATATATATATATATATATATATATATATATATATATATAGTTATTGAAACAAATACCTAATCATAACCCCAATACTAAACTTATCCTATTTTTATTACTTTAAATAAATGATTTCTATGCCTTGCCATTCCATGTCATAAGGCCATACCATTCCAGAAAATACTGGTTACTCATACTTATTAAACCTACTCTATTATGCAGTAGTGTGTACTAAATCTACTTCTCTGTGCTGTTTTATTGCTACACTAACACTATACACATCCAAATTAAAGAAAGGACTACCTTGTACCTCAGAGGACTGTAGGGAAGTTTTTATAACATTAACTTTTGATATCAAGGAATAAGAAATTTTTCTCCAAATAGTTATATCAGAGAGCTCTGGTAAATTGGCTGCACGTGCTGATCTGCTCTGTGACTTCACAAGGGACACCTACTGTGAGAACTGGAAAGGGGAAGAAGAGGATGGTGGGGGTGAAACTGTAGCAGATTTGCTGGCCCTCGAGGCGGCATTGGTGGATAACGTTGTTATCCTCTCCTATTCATGCCTACCCAGTATTTGATTCACGGCCTGGAGCAGAGCCACTTGCCCTCTGCAAGTTGCCTTGCAAATTGTTGCATATGATCCTCCTGTAAAAAGATGGAGAGCAGGAAGATCTCTTCCGAGTTTAAAAGTTGTACATGTAAGTCAGGAATTACACAGTTACAAAGGCACATGCTATAACAAATACAACTGTAAGGAACTGAAAAAGAAATACAATGTGAAAAATGAGATAGCAAAATCAGGAGCCACTGAATGAAACAAGAATGGGTTTCTGGTGGGTAAAAGTAATACAGGAAGAGAGGAAGGAGGTGACTTTTTATGTCTTTTCTGAAAGCAAAAAGGGTGGATTCAGTTCCGATGCTGAGAGGTGAGGAGTTTCACGTAGCCATAGCAGTGGCACAGGTGAAGGATTGCCCTTAGGAAAGTGATATTCTGAATCTTTCGGACTGCAGTGGAAGTGAGGGCTGGGGTCCGAGTCTTGTAAGTCCACCAGAGTTGGAGAGCGGCATGGAGGAACGAGGATGATTTTTGTGTTGAATAGCAGTGGATTTAAGGCAACACAATTTACATTTGATCCTTGCATTCATGAAATAGAAATGGAGCTCTTTGAGTCTGTGGGTGACGTGATAAAAAGTTCTTGATTTAATGATCGGTCTGACTGCTGATTGTAGCAATGCAGTGAGCATTGAGAGAGCATGTTGTGTGGCACTATTGTGCACAGCTACAGTTTGGTGCCCATGTGACTTTCACTTGGCTCCACAGGTTCTTGGTTCTCTCTGTTTGGTGGTGGATCATCTGTTCGCTGATGCTTTTTCCTTTTACACAAAGTTGTCATAATTATATATGTGCTCCTTAGTAGGAAAATCCCTGCTATGATTGCAAAATAGCAGGCATAAACGAGAAACTGCAAATGAAAAAGAGATGATTATTTCTATGCACAAAAATCTTTTTTTTATATCATATAGATTTGGTCTTGTAATGCCTCTAGTAGCAGAAGTCTTGCACCACAATATGCTCTGCTTAAGACCTCACATATTGCATCACTTATTACATGGTTAATGACATAATTAAGGACAATACTGTTTTTTATTTTAATAAGTTTATTGTTTTTTTCCAAGCACATTGACAACAGTACATAACAATCAAATCGAAATGACCATGACTCAGTATTTATCCAAGAAAAAAGAAAAGAAGGACAAAAATTATTTGAAACAGAGAGGAAAATCACAAAACACTGATGGATACATACTAGTTAATCTGACAAAGAATGAAAAAAAAGTGACATGGAGCATCAAAAGAGAAAATAAGTCACAATCAATACAATAAAGAGATCAATGAATAAGCACAAACAGACAAGTGAAGAAGAGCTCGTCTTTCTTTTTTTTTTAAATGTAATTGTTACGTTCAAACCCTTAAATTATATTTGACTCCCTAAGCTCGCCTAACTACTGATCAGCCCGTCTCCCCACCCAACATCCATTCTCGTATAGAAGCCCAAATTTTAGTCCCAAGTATTCTTTTACTTCTCCCTTTGCTTCTTTAAATTGCTGTCTCAAAACTGAACATAGCCAACAATCTTGCTCCCCAATTCAAGAAGGTTGGAGGCTCAGAGCTGAACCACTGACTAGTGATACATGCTCTAACCAATGTCATCATCATAAACAAGAGTGCAACTTCAGCATTACTCATTATAACAGAACAGGACTCCGAACCCACCCCCAAAATCACTAGTTCACCTGTTAGAATTATCTGCTTTTGGACCAAAATATTTTAAAACCCTTCCAAATCCTGAAAAAAACCCGATCAGTTTTGGGCATGAAAAGAACATATGGATAGAGTCAGCCGCCAGCAACTCACAGCGATTGGACTTGTCCCCACCTGTTTTCCACCACAGAGACACCTTCCTAGGTGAATAATATAAATCCCATAAAGTCATATAATGCTGACTGCGATGTCTACCTGTAACCAAAAGACTATTAGCAAGTTCCAGGGATCTATTGATATTAAGGCCGACCACCCCTAATTTTTGCTCCCATTTAAGTTGACAACTATCCACCTCGTCTGGGAGATTAGCAACCATTTGCTGATAATATAGCCCTAACCTGGTCTTTTACCTCATTTTCTCAATTAACTAAATTTTTCCAAACTGCAATCCTCTATCAGAACTAAGTTTAGTAAAAAAACGACGAATTTGCAAATATTAAAAAAAAGTCTTCCTGTGATGGCGGGTGTGCGGCGGGCTGGAAAATCAGGCAAGGAAGCCGAATGTAGTGAGCTACGCCGGTATTTATTTAACTTTAAGAGTCATGAAACAGGGGGTGCAATAGTGATTTCCAGGGATAGTCCGAGGTCTTCTCCGATGTTGGGGTCCGATTCTGTTCTTGGGGTCTTCTGGCCTGGTCCGACGTAGGGGAGGCACCTCGGAGGGCAACAAGAGACAACAAGGTACTGTTAGTCCGGAGGGAACTCTATGAGTTTCCTTTTACCGACACAGTGGCAGTGAGGTTAGGAAAAAGAGGTCTGTGAGGAAAGGAAGGGGCCAGGAAAAGGGACGAAGGACGGGTATACAGCAAGAGTGATAGAGGCGTACGTGAAGGGAGCGCCTCAACACAGTGAGGGTGCTTTACAATTTATAATACAATGCAAGAACTAGTGTGCTAATACATTGTGGTTCGTGCCTAAGAGAGGGAGGGAACTTTACACGGTATTTACAACGAGCACCTAGCGCACTCTCAGGGGTTTTATTAGTACTCACATGGTCCGCCACAACTCTCCCAGTGAGTTGCGGCCGCTCTTCAGCCACCTCCTCAGAGACTCCACCAATCTTCCGACCACACGTTTTCTTCGGGATTCGCCTCATACCTGTCTTCTCCTCCAGTCCGAGAGTCCTGCCACAATGCTCCGACGGCGTTCTGGGCTTCGCGTCTGTTTTTCACTGGTTCTGTCGCTGCTTCCGGGGTGGGACTTCCGGGGTCGGAAGGAAGTGCTTCCTGTCGGCGGCTTCCTCTGATTGGATCCTGCAATACAGAGAGGGGCGGGAGTCTCCTCGTCATGGTTGCTGTTCTGATACGGTGTTTGTGTACAGGAGATTGACCAAAGGGGCTTGCAGTTATATCCGATAGCGGTAGGCTTCTGGGAGGACTCAGTCCGGGCGGGGAAGATAGCGGGGCCGCATCACATCCCCTTCCCCTAGCTGTCTTTCCTGTACGAGTTGGGGAGGAGGGATTTCGGGATAGAAAATCAGCGTTGCCTTGGTCTGTTCCCTTCCGATGTTGTGTTCTGAAGTGAAAGGGCTGGAGGGACAGGAACCAACGAAGGACCCGGTCATTATGTCCTTTATTCCTGGCCATCCACACCAATGGAGCGTGGTCTGTGTAGATGGTGAAGTCCCGGCCCTCCAGGTAGTAGCGGAGGCTTTCAATGGCCATTTGATTGCGAGGGCCTCTTTTTCCACTACAGCATAGTTTTTTCCCCTGGGGAATAGTTTCCTGCTGAGATACAGGATAGGCCTTTCGTACCCTAGATCGTCTTTCTGGGATAGGACTGCCCCCAAACCCTGGTCGGAGGCATCAGTCTGTAAAATGAAGGGCAGGGAAAAGTTAGGGCTTACTAGGACAGGGCTGGAAGTCAGGGCGTTTTTTTAAGATCGGAAAAAGCCTGCCATAATAAGGGAGTGGGGTTTTTCAGGGCAGCTTCTGTTTGGGTAGATTTCTTTAGGAGGTCCGTAAGGGGGGCTGCTCTCTGGGAAAAGTTGGGAACAAACCTCTGATAGTATCCCAGAAGTCCAAGGAAGGCTCGCAGGTCCTTTTTCGTCTGTGGAAAGGGAAGGGACTGGATGGCTTCTGTTTTGCTTTTCTGGGGTCGTATCAGGCCTTCACCAAAGAGGAAACCCAAGTATCTAACTGTTTTTGCAGCAAGGGTGGTTTTAGCAGGGTTGATGGAAAAACCAAAGGAGCCTAGGGAGGAAACGACATTGGAAAGATGTTCAAGATGTTGCGACCAGCTATCCCTGTAAATGGTAATGTCGTCCAGGTAGGCTCCTGCATACAGAGAGTGGGGCCGCAGGACATGGTTCATGGCCCGCTGAAAAGTAGCGGGGTGCCATGAAGCCCAAAAGGCATGACAATGAATTGGAAAAGCCCCTCCGGGGTGGAGAAGGCAGTTTTCTTTTTGTCCTGTTCTCTGAGGGGTATCTGCCAGTAGCCCTTGCAGAGGTCTAGGGTGGAAATGTATTTGGCTTTGCCAATCCTTTTGACCATTTCGTCAACCCTGGGTAAGGGATAGGTGTCAAAAGTGGATACCTTATTGACCTCCCGCAAATCAATGCAAAACCTGACAGACCCGTCAGGTTTATGTACAAGGACAATGGGGGAATTCCAATCACTGACTGAAGGTTCTATGATCCCCATCCTTTGCATTTCTTCAATCTCTCTTCTTATGACTGCTCGACGAGCCTCGGGTACTCTGTAGGGTCGTAATTTAACCACTTTCCCTGGTTCTGCTTCTATGGCATGTTCGGTGATCGTGGTCCGTCCTGGATAAGAAGAGAAGACCCCTTTAACGGGAAGCAATGCTTCTCGGAGCTCTCGATTTGTATCATGGTCAACTCGGGATCTAGGCAGGGATCAAAAGGAAAAGAAGAGGGCAACCCGGAACCGGACAAGACAGGTCGGGGCCCCTCCCACTTTTTCAGGAGGTTGATATGATATATCTGGCACGTACCCCGAGTGGGATCCAGTTCAACCTCATAGGTAACTGGGGTAACCTGTTGCCAAATGGTATAGGGGCCTTGCCACTGTCCCAGGAGTTTTTGGTCTGAAGAGGGCATCATCAGGAGGACTAGGTCTCACAGCGAATACACAGCTTTTAGTGCCCTTATCATACTGTCTCTTTTTGGCGCCTTGGGCACTTTCTAGGTTCTGTCTGACTATGTCCCGTATCTCTGCCAGATGGGTCTTTAAGTTGTCTATGTACTCTGGCAAAGGCCGGGTCCAATCGGGTTCTGCCTCCCAGGCCTCCTGGGCCATATCCAATAGAGTACGAGGGGGCCGACCATACAACAACTCATATGGGGAAGAGCCAGTGCTGCTCTGCGTTTTACACCGAATGGCAAAAAGAGCCAGTGGTAACATTTCTTCCCAGCATTTGGCCTCTAGCCCTAACAATTTTTTCAGGGTTTGTTTCAGCGTGGCGTTGTAACTCTCAACCAGTCCGTCCGTTTGTGGATGGTACGCTGAGGTCCTGATTTGTTTTATTCCTAGTCAGGAACAAACCTGTTTTAGGAGTGCTGAAACAAAAGGGGTGCCCTGATCAGTCAGGATTTCCCGGGGAAACCCTACCCGGGAAAACACAGAAATAAGGGCTTCTGCTACGTTTTGAGCTGTGGGTTGGCGCAAGGAAATGGCTTCAGGGAAGCGAGTGGCATAGTCTACTATGACTAAAGCATAGCGACACCCGCTTCGTGAGGGTAGGAGGGGTCCTATGATGTCCATCCCTATTCTGCTAAATTGGATGTCTATGAGGGGGAGAGGTTTCAGTGGTACCCTAGGTGGCCGATAGCGGCTATTTCTTTGACATACCGTGCATTCGCGACAATAGTTTTTAATAACTGGTGTACCCCTGGCCAATAGAATTTTTCAAGGACTGCCTGACTAGTCTTCTCATCCCCGAAACGACCCCCTAAAAGGTGACTGTGCGCTAAGAAGAGAGCCTTCTCTTGAAATGGACCGTTTTTCTTGAAAAAGTAGGGACCTACTTGCAAGGGGTCCTCGATGTCTAGGGCCCTTCCCCATGCTTCTTGTAGGAGCGGATCCTCTTGTTGGGCGGCCCTGAACTCCAGGTCTGTCTGCCATGGGTGTTCCTCAACAATCGTCGGATAGGCACAGGTATGGTTTTTCTTCTCCTTTCTCTTCTGACTTTTTGACTTGTGTGGTTTGGGTTCTGCATTCGGGGAGGACAGGCCCTGGGAGTAGGGGGCCTCTTTCCACCACTGTGCAAGGGAGTCCGTAGTGTCCTGAAGGAGGAGGGGGAGTCCGAGTAATCACTTCCCAGGATGACTTGTTTGGGTAGCGTCGGCACCAGACCAACCGTAAGGTTGGTTCCAGAGTCACAGAGGTGCTGTACTGGCACCTGGGTCGTGGGGTAACGTTTGGTGTCCCCGTGTACACACTGGATGGCTACCATTCCGGTAGGGGGGCCCACAGGGAGGGCTAGATCCTGAGGACGGAAAACGCTTTGGCGGCAACCGGTATCGGCTAGGGCAAGGATGTTCTGCCTATCAATAGACATAGGACAGGGAAATGGAGGTGGTGCAGCCCCCGGAGTGTGGCAGACATAGTTCCGTACAAGGCCTATCTCCATCGGCTCCTCCTTCTGAGGGCATACTCGGGCTATGTGTCCAAAGCCACCACAACTGTAGCACTGAGGCCCAGGGTTAGGAGGATGGTACAGGATCGGTGGGGCCATGAGAGGAGCTGCTTCTGGTCTCCGGGGTGGTAGCGGTCGGAAAGGACGAGGGGTCATTGCGTGATGAGGCTTATGCGTAGGTTCCTCCTTGCTACGTTGCAGTTCTTGAGCCCGACTGAAGGCACAGGCTATTTCAACAGCCATTTCCAGAGTGAGGTGGGAATGTTGCCGTACCCATCTCTGGGTAGCCGGGTGCAAGGAGTTCAAAAACTGTTCGAGGTAGATTTTACCTAGAATATCTTCCTTAGTGGATGCTTCTGGCCTGAGCCACCTGTTGGCGAGATCCTTGATTCGGAAAGAGAGAGCCCGGGGATACTCTTGAGGCGCTTCTTTGGCCTGTCTCAGCTTTATTCTATATGTGTCGTCGTCTACCCCGAGTCGTTCCAAGATACATTTCTTTATCTCCGCGTACAGGTTGTTTCCCTGGATATTCGCCTGTTGGTAGGCGGCTTGCAAGTCACCAGTCAAAAGGAGACCCAGGTATTGTACCCACCGCTCAACAGGCCAGTTGGGGGCCTGGGCCAATCGTTCGAAATTGGTGAAAAAGTAGTCCGGGTCCTCCCCCGGGACGTACTTCTGAAGGACTACGGATGGGAGAGAGGTCATTGGTCTTTGCTGTCCTAGGGCATCTGTCAGTTTGCCCATGGCTTGTTCGTGTACAGTCCCTTGGCCCTTGAGGACGTCATGCAATTGTCCTCTGTCATCCTCTGCAGTCTTCAAGAATTGTTCCATCAATTTACCCAGTTGCTCCTGGGAGTCGGCCATTCTTTTCATGACGGCCTCCATGCTTCCAGCAGATCCCACTTCTGACACCAGATGTGATGGTGGGTGTGCGGCGGGCTGGAAAATCAGGCAAGGAGGCCGAATGCAGTGGGCTATGCCGGTATTTATTTAACTTTAAGAGTCAAGAAACAGGGGGTGCAATAGTGATTTCCAGGGATAGTCCGAGGTCTTCTCCGATGTTGGGGTCCGATTCTGTTCTTGGGGTCTTCAAGCCGGGTCCGACGTAGGGGAGGGCAACAAGAGACAACAAGGTACCATTAGTCCGGAGGGAACTCTATGAGTTTCCTTTCACCGACACCGGGGCAGTGAGGTTAGGAAAAAGAGGTCTGTGAGGAAAGGAAGGGGCCGGGATAAGGGACGAAGGACGGGTATACAGCAAGAGTGACAGAGGCGTACGTGAAGGGAGCGCTTCAACACAGTGAGGGTGCTTTACAATTTATAATACAGTGCAAGAACTAGTGTGATAATACTGTGTGGTTCGTGCCTAAGAGAGGGAGGAACTTTACACGGTATTTACAACGAGCACCTAGCCCACTCTCAGGGGTTTTATTAGTACTCACACGGTCCGCCGCAACTCTCCCAGTGAGTTGTGGCCGCTCTTCAGCCACCTCCTCAGGGACTCCACCAATCTTCCGACCACACTTCTTCTTCAGGATTCGCCTCGTCTCCGTCTTCTCCTCCAGTCCGAGAGTCCTGCCACGATGCTCCGACGGCGTTCTGGGCTTCGCGTCTGTTTTTCACTGGTTCTGTCACTGCCTCCGGGGTGGGACTCCGGGGTCGGAAGGAAGTGCTTCCTGTCGGCTGCTTCCTCTGATTGGATCCTGCAATACAGAGAGGGGCGGGAATCTCCTCGTCATGGTTGCTGTTCTGATACGGTGTTTGTGTACAGGAGACTGACCGAAGGGGCTTGCAGTTATATCCGATAGTGGTAGGTTTCTGGGAGGACTCAGTCCGGGCGGGGAAGATAGCGGGGCCGCATCACACTTCCCTATCCAAGACAAACTTTTCTTTGAGCTCCGAAAAGACCATGAGTTACCCTTGGTTCATTAAATCGCCTAAACAAGAAATGCCTTTTCTGTCCCATTTATAAATAACCTGGTCCCTAAAGATTGCAGGAAGAAGTAGTATAATAATTCAATTTTGGGAGTTTACATACCCCTTTAATGTGTTCCCACACTCGATGAGCTACCCGAAGAGTCTTAAATCTTGTTTTCTTGTAATACGATGGCTCTACAACAGTCACTAAAGAGCTGTTGGCTTGTTCACCCATAATAAGCTCATAAATTGATGGTCTATGAAATGTAGAAGTAGGAGCTTTGTAACCCAGAATCAATGGCACCATAATATGTAGCATGGCTGCCCAATAGCACATTATAAAATGCGGGACACCCCAGCCTCCCCGATTTCTTAGAAGAATCATTTTTCTATGGGCCCTTCTTATTCTACGATATCCCCACAAAAATCTTGTACAGACTCTATCTAATTTTAAAAACACTGAACTTGAAAACTCCAATGGGATAGTCCTAAACATATACAAACATTTTGGGAGGACAAGCATTTTAAGAACATTGCATCTGCCGTGCAAAGAAAGATGCAAATGATTCAATCGTTCTAAAGTGATATTAACCTTTTCTATGACAGGTAAGATATTCAAGGCTGGAATCTCCTCCATCTTAGAAGTGATTTTGGTTCCTAGATAAGTAGCCTCTGTCACAACAGCTACCCTAGCTGGGGATCTGGCCTAGAATAGAGCACTTGCGTTTTTCCAAACGAGCTTATACCATGAAAAGGAGTCAAACTGTACTGCTAACGTTTTGATTACTGAAAGAGCAGCTGGCAAATCCCCAGATACTAGAAGAATATCATCGGCATATGCCAAAGCTCTGTATTCTACTTCACTAAATCAAATTGGTTTAATATCTTCATGACTATTAACTTTACACAGAAATAAATCGATATATAAAGCAAATAAAAGAGAAGAGCAGGGACACCCTTGACGTGTGCCACGGCTAATATTAAATGTACTAGACAGCAATCCAGAAATCCGTATTGACGCCACCAGATTTATGTATAGGGTCTTAACAGCTTGGATAAGTGATGGGCAGAACCCTTTCCACCGCAGGACCTCCCACAGATAGCCCCTGGAGACCCTGTCAAAAGCCTTTTCGGCGTCCAACAGGATCACCTAGTACAGAGTCTGTTGCTTGTGCCCAATCCAAGAGAGTAATAACCCTTCTGACGTGGTCAGCAGTATCAAGTCCTGGGATAAAACCGTGCTGTACACTAGCTACTAGTTGAGAAATAACCGTCTCAAGACGCCGAGCAAGAATTTTGGAGTATATTTTGCTGTCAGAATTGATTAGCGATATAGGTCTATATGAGGAGGGAGACAACTCAGACTTCCCTTTATTTTAAAAAAAACAACTATCGTGGGTTTCCTCCATTATTCTGGTGCTACTCCTTGTTGCGCATTTCGAAACAAAGTCATAAGCTCTGACTTCAAAACACAACAAAACGTTCCATAGAATTCAAGGGGAATTCCATCGGGCCCAACTGCTTTGACCCTAGCCAATGATAAAATCACCACTTCCACCTCCTCCCATGTAACATCTGCTGCTAACGCCACATTGTCCTCCTCTGAGACTTTATTAGTTCCTATATTCCCGCAAAATTTCTCCATCTGCCCTTCTGTCTTTGTTGTTATGTCCTCTGTGTACAACGCAGCATAAAATCTACTGAAAACTCTCAGAATATCAGTTGGCGACTCCACGACCTTATCGTTATAATCACATATCTTAAATATTCCGTTCATACTTTCCCTTTGACTGAGTCTTTTTGCTAGTGTCTTCCCAGCATCTTCACCTAATTCGTAAACCTCAGCTCTATAGACAGACAACTTACTAGCCATTTTTTCTACAAAATGCTGGTGAATTTTCATTTTCATAATAGATATTGACTTTAGAGAATCCTCTATATTCAACTGATGAGAGAGTTCAGCTGAAAGATGTATCTCCAATAGCCTAAGTTGCATCATTTGATCTTTTATTTCTTTATTTATAGATGGCAGCCGCTGTGGTGGCTATGTGAGAGGCATGTGAAGTGCTCTCCCGCATAATAGCCTCCTCGTGATTTTCATCCTATCTATGGTTCTCAGGGGTGTACGCGATGTGGGGGTAATGCTGTGGCGTTACTTTTTAAGATCTGGCGTTGGTTCTCGGTCCCTACTGTCTTTGAAGTACACGCTCGTCTGGCAGCGCTACACCGCCATTGCCCAGTGGCGTCTTCATCGTGTTAACAGTGGTGGAGGCATTGTTGTCAGCGTTAGCCTTGGTCTTAGCGGCACCAGGATTAACAGAGACGATGCTGAAATGCGGCGCTGCATAGAACTACCTGTTGCTCTCTCTGCCTGCCGCTCCCCTCTCATGCTGCAGCCTGGGTTGTCTCCGAAAGGGAGCGGGAGGGGTGCAAAGACACGGGGGCGGCTGCAACAGAAGCGGGTTCCTCAGCGGTCTTGGTAGTGGCAGCAAATGGTACTGAGGCGGCAGCGGCTCCTCCTCAGCCCCGGGACAGGTTAGGCTCACAGAACAACAGCCGCTCGTTGGGTTATGCTCTGGACAGCGAGCGACAGAAGGCAGATCTAGAGACGTCAGCAGCGGCAGTGGCTCCAGAGCTACAAATTAGTGGAGATATGCAGCAAGCTATGTCTGTGAAGGAACGGGTAGTCCCTGCCAATTTTAAGAAAAAACCTGCATTGAGAGGTAAACCAGAGGAGCGACTTGATAGTCAGCCTACAGGACGGTGGGGGACTCTAGCGGCAACATTGTGGCAGCAGTAACTATCGGAGATGAGAGTGCTTTGAATTTTGCAGTGACTGCAGCAGTGGATTTCAACAATGTTTTGAGTAGCACTATTGGAATTAATCTTGGGAATCCCACAGAGGAAATTTTGAATGATTTGGAGTCCGCTGACTCTGGTGGGAAGTTTTATTCTATGTCCGATGTCTCTAACTTCTCAGAGAATGAGATAGAGAGTGCAGCATGTGATTTGGCTGGATGATGATTCTAGCTCTGAATTTTCTATGAACCAAGAGACAGTGCGAAAAACACAAGATCCTGGTAATCCTCTTTTAAAAGGGATTCCGACTCCTGGTGGCCAGCCTGTATGGGACCATTCACCCTTACCTCATCTTGATGGCTAGTCCTGGTTTAAACTTTTATGGAGATGGAGAAATTACGTTTAACACAATATATAAGGTGGTAATGGCTCATAGGGAGGAAACGAAGGCTGAAAGCCTGCGGACCCAAAGCGCGGTCCGGAAGCTTCAGAATACAGTGCGGCGAATAGCTAAGTCGTGCACGGAAATTTCAACAAGGGTTATCGTGGCAGAAGAGCGGATCTCGGCATTGGAAGATCAGTTAGTGTAACAGAAGACAATGGTTACAGCATTACAAAAAATTAGGGAAGACACTGATTGGAAATTAACTGACCTTGCAAACTGATCCAAACGGAATAATCTTCGCGTTTTGGGGGTTCCTGAAGGCAGGGAGAAGGATGTGAGACAATATATTATAGAATTGTTTTCCGAGGCCTTCCCTGATTAAAAACAGTGGAATTAGGAGATCAAGATTATCAGAGCTCATAGATTTCCTTTTGTCCAGAGAAGGACTGCAGGAGGTTCTAAGGAAAAACCTAGGGCAATACTGATCTGCCTGAATAACTACCTGTTACGTGAAGCCGTATACGATCTTACAAGGCCAGACAGGAGGAGATCTGCTAAGGGGTGTGACTTCTTCGTATGCCCAGACTTCTGTCAGGCTACAGTCCTACAGAGATGGAGATTACGTCATCTGATCTCAGTCTTCCAGGCTAAAGGGGAGCAGGCTTTCCTTTTTAATCCTGCAAAGCTAAAACTAGTATATAAAGAAAAGACTCACTAATTTGTATCAGATATTGTGGCAGAAGAATTCTTGAAAACAATATGAAGTTTGTATGTGAAGTTAGCATGTTCGTAAGCAATTTTTTTCTTCCCTGGGGCTCTTTAGTGCAGGCAATATTGTTTGTAATGTGCTATCGTGAGGAAAGCAGGCTCATGGAAGGTCCTGGGGGGGCTTCGGGGGTGCACTTCACAACTTTCTTTCCATCATTGAGGGCATGGTCCTTACGCCTCATTGAGGGGGGGTTTTGGGGAGGAGGAAGCTGGGTGGGCAGGGTGGAGAGGAAGGGGAGGTGGGCACTGTGGACTGGTGTTGGATGGGAATGAATAGAGGGGTTACGACTATGACACTATTTTGTTTTGGAGAGGAATCGTTGTGCTATAGTTTGACTTGGTTGGAGACAACAGATAAGATTTCTTGAATGAATAAGGATGGGACATTTTTTATTTTGTACATGGAACATCTGTGGGCTAAAGGGCTAAATGATAAAAGAAAGAGAGGGGTGTTGGCCCAGATGTTGATGACTCAACGGTTTGATTTGTTATGCTTACAGGAAACGCATACAGCCTGGAATAATTGTAAAGTGCTACGGGAGTTGGGAATGGAACTTTTAGGTTGCACTAAGCAAGGGTCTAATATTAGAGGAGTAGCAATTCTTATGAGATACGGTCTGGGAGTGAAGAGGCGGGTGAAAGAGGATAGTTATGGACGTTGGGTTATTGTGGAACTGGTTATCAATTGTCTCCCAGTTACAATTTGTGCGGTGTACGGACCTAATTTGGATGATCCGGAAATTCTACATTATTTAAGTTTTGAACTGGCAGAGTGGCCAACCCCTTTAGTTTTATGTGGGGACTTTAATATTAATTTGGGGGGGAATGTGGATATTGGGAGTAATTGTCCCTACATGGGGAAAAAAGCCCAAAGTCTTCAAAGCTATTAAAGGGTTAATTAGAGAGCTAGGCTTGGTCGACGTATGGGTGAATCAAAGTGCCAGCACTACAGGGTATACATTCTATTCTGCTCCCCATAAGAAGTATGTTCGTTTAGATTATTTTTTTATTTCAAGGGAGGTGGTGGCGATTTCTAAAATAGAGATAATGCCGAGGATTATTTCAGATCACAATCCGGTGGTAATGGACTGTGGTTTGAAGGCTCAGCGCCAGTGTAAACCATGGACTTTGAATGCAATTTGCTGCTTGATCCAGAATACTGTGAGTACACGTGCACTTGGATCCCAGATTTCATTAAGATAAATCAGGGCACAGCTCCAGTCTCGATTGTCTGGGGCGCATTTAAAGCAGGTGTTAGGGGCAGTACAATGAGTTATTGGATTGGGAAGCCAAGCAAAATATATGTTTTCGAAATTAAGGACAATACTGATAACATCTGTAAACATTGGGCATGGTGGGGGCACAATTTCTAGTTACGCCAGTAAACTATAACTGGTGAATTTCAGTGTTTTTAAGTTTAAACTGTTATGCACCTTACTACAACCTCACCTTAACCTTTTGTTATTTAGTGAATAGATATAAATATATACATGATATATATGTACATTGTGGATCCTTGCCCACTGTTAATGGTCGCATAAGCAGTAGGTTGATTAGGCTTAGATGTGTGAAGTGCTGAGTGTTCATTGTGGGATCTTTTTAAAACCATACGCAACTAAAATTCAACCATTTGATATTTTGATATAGCTATTATCACGGTCCTGAATATGCACACAGAGAAAGATCTGATGTGACAAACACATTTAAAACATGGTGTGTTTTACACCATGTTTGAGGCCATGTTACAAACTCACTTCTGAGAATCAAATCTACCCACACAGTAGTGGCTTCCGCACATGTACAAGGGTTATATCAGGATGTCACAAAAGTTCCTTATGCGATACCTTCTGCCAGGTTCCTGACACAATCCTCATTCACACCCTATTGTCTCCCTAAACTGAAACAAAACAGCGGTCTAAGAGTAAAGGGAGACATTTTAATGGGTTTGTTGTACAGAGTCTATTTGTGCAAAACAAATGTATGACTCTCCCATGTAATCCTACATCATGATTAGACTCCTAGCAGGAATCTAAAGCCAAAAGGTGATGAGTAGACCCCTGGTCATGGACTAGAATCCGTGCTAGACACGGTAGGTGGAGAAATTTCTAGAGACACCACCAGGATGTTGGCCCTATATGCTGACTGATGTGACTCAGTGTGGTCTTTGCACTCAACTTTCCAGCTCGTAGACTATGTACATGGCATGTCACATTCTGAAGGACAGACCAGCTTAAATGTTTCCATACACTCTGGGACTTATGGGTTAATTCACCCTCTCGGAACATTGTGGCCAACACACACTTAAGGCATGCCCATCTATTTACCTGCCAATCACTCAGTATCTCTCAGTATACCTACAGCAAAGTCTTTCCAGTCCAGTCCATGAACAAGCAAGTGAAATCTGCAGTTATTAAACTTCCTTTTCGACATGTTAGCACTCCCAGATAAAGTTACCAGTAGGATCATGTGCACATTACTCTCCAAAGTGTGGCACTTAATCATGTTACACCGATATGGCACTCTCCTGCGCATTCCGTATTTATCAAGAAACTCTGACAAAATGAATATTTAGAGGGGTATATTCTCAAGAACGCGCAATAATCATAGCCCAAATAGGTTAACACAATTTCACATACCGCCGTCTATTGCAGGAAAATAACTCCATGTCAACGTCACAATTCTCAAAATGGCGGTAACATGCAATAGTGACCCGATAACGCATCAAATGTTCGCGAAAACATTATCCCGGACGGAAATAAAAATCAAAACCCAAATGCAAAAAAAGTGGCAACGGACCCCACTGCAATGACAAAATCAGCGATAAGCTATGCCTGGCCTGCAATATACACACATCACAATAAAAGCAGAAAACAAAACACAAACAAAAACAAAACAACTGCGAAGCACAATGGAGGTAGCCGGAGCAGGAACAGAGGACGACCAGAACCCCACAAGGCCCCCGGAGGACCAGGCCAGGACCTCAGGGAAGGAAAAGGACAAGAAGAGGAAGACGCGGTACAGTCTGCAGGAAAACAAGATCCTAATAACGGAGGTGATAAAATACCATCAACAACTGTTTGTCACATCCAATGTGTCATTGGCGACAACAAATGGAATATGGCAGGTCATCGTGGCCAAGGTGAATGCAATCGGAGTGCTGAGGAGGACAATGGAAGAGGTCAAGAGGCGCTGGAATGATGTGAAGTGCAAAACCAAGCAGAAACTCAGCAACAAACAGAAGGCAGCAATGCAGACTGGAGATGGGAGTCCAACGCCATAGGAGGAGCTGGACAAGATGAAGGAACTGGAATGATGTGAAGCGCAAAACCAAGCAAAAACTCGGCAACAACCAGAAGGCAGCAATGCAGATTGGAGGTGGGAGTCCAGCGCCATAGGAGGACCTGGACGAGATGGAGGAAATGGTGTCCACAGTCATCAGTGTGGAGGCGTTGGCAGGAATTGGGGGACCGGACACTGCTCGACAGGAGCCAACACAACAGCAAGAGGGTGAGTAACGACCAGGGACTGGGGGGACAGGGGGAGATGGGCAGAATGGCACACACGCACAATTAAGCCTAGCACAGTGCACACCCACAATGACTCTGGAGCATGTCCCTGATCCCCTTGTCACCGTGCAGCACACCTAGAAACTGCAAGTAAGCCCCCATCAACTATGTGCCCAGAGGGGGCCCTCCCCACACATAACTAATCTCACAACAAACCCATGCACATGTGCTGAACCCAGCAAAGCTGCGGGTCTGTGACCCACACTGACAATGCAAGTGTCACTGCATGAAGATTAGAATGGCTGCAGTCCAATTTTCATGACATGGTGCATGCCACAACACTGAGGTAGCTGAGTGTGTACCACATCCGTACAGGAGCAGGTCACACTCTGACACATCCACATGCACAAACAACCCCTGACGCCAACAAGACATCTACAGACAAACCATTCCCAAGAGACCCAAATCCCACCAAAAGCCCAATTTACCCAAGTCTACAACATCTCAGCACTATATAGGCACAGAATTGAAAGAAACACCGCCTGAAAGGGATAAGGGCTAGAAAAATATGAGCTGCAGGGGCGACCCTCCAACAATGATTCAGAAAAGGGGGTGGTGATGGACAGAGTATCTGAATTAAGCAGAACACTCCTACCCAGTCAACAGATCAGGGCTTGATCCATCACCGTTTTTTAGCTCACTGCACCATCCCAGCTCAGAACCTGGCTACATGTAATTGAGTCTGTCCCTGGCCCAGTGCATCATGGGAACAGGGCAGACCAAACTACCAAGCCAATTCTTTTACTGGAAAGGAAACAAGCTTCCGGGGATCGGTTTCTGGCATTACAGCCGTCTTCGGCCCGACTTGCTTGAATTCTGATGGTGCAGTGAGCAAGGGACTCATGTCTGAGCACACCCTTCCACGCTTATGGTGGACACAACGATTCAGAAAAGGGGGTGGTGATGGATCAAGCCCTGATCTGTTGACTGGGTACGAGTGTTCTGTTTAATTCAGATACTCTGTCCATCACCACCCCCTTTTCTGAATTGTTTTGTCCACCATAAGCGTGGAAGGGTATACTCAGATATGAGTCCCTTGCTCACTGCATCATCAGGATTCAAGCAAGCCGGGCCGAAGACGGCTGTAATGCCAGAAACCGGTCCCAGGAAGCTTGTTTCCTTTCCAGTATAAGAATTGGCTTGGTAGTTTGGTCTGCCCTGTTCCCATGATGCACTGGGCCAGGGACAGACTAATTTGCATGTAGCCAGGTTCTGAGCTGGGATGGTGCAGTGAGCTAAAAAACGGTGATGGATCAAGCCCTGATCTGTTGACTGGGTACGAGTGTTCTGTTTAATTCAGATACTCTGTCCATCACCACCCCCTTTTCTGAATCGTTTTGTCCACCATAAGCGTGGAAGGGTATACTCAGATGTGAGTCCCTTGCTCACTGCACCATCAGGATTCAAGCAAGCCGGGCCGAAGACGGCTGTAATGCCAGAAACCGGTCCCCGGAAGCTTGTTTCCTTTCCAGTATAAGAATTGGCTTGGTAGTTTGGTCTGCCCTGTTCCCATGATGCACAGGGCCAGGGACAGACTCATTTGCATGTAGCCATGTTCTGAGCTGGGATGGTGCAGTGAGCTAATAAACGGTGATGGATCAAGCCCTGATCTGTTGACTGGGTACGAGTGTTCTGTTTAATTCCGATACTCTGTCCATCACCACCCCCTTTTCTGAATTGTTTTGTCCACCATAAGCGTGGAAGGGTATACTCAGATGTGAGTCCCTTCCTCACTGCACCATCAGGATTCAAGCAAGCCGGGCCGAAGACGGCTGTAATGCCAGAAACTGGTCCCCGGAAGCTTGTTTCCTTTCCAGTATAAGAATTGGCTTGGTAGTTTGGTCTGCCCTGTTCCCATGATGCACTGGGCCAGGGACAGACTAATTTGCATGTAGCCAGGTTCTGAGCTGGGATGGTGCAGTGAGCTAAAAAACGGTGATGGATCAAGCCCTGATCTGTTGACTGGGTACGAGTGTTCTGTTTAATTCAGATACTCTGTCCATCACCACCCCCTTTTCTGAATCGTTTTGTCCACCATAAGCGTGGAAGGGTATACTCAGATGTGAGTCCCTTGCTCACTGCACCATCAGGATTCAAGCAAGCCGGGCCGAAGACGGCTGTAATGCCAGAAACCGGTCCCCGGAAGCTTGTTTCCTTTCCAGTATAAGAATTGGCTTGGTAGTTTGGTCTGCCCTGTTCCCATGATGCACTGGGCCAGGGACAGACTCATTTGCATGTAGCCATGTTCTGAGCTGGGATGGTGCAGTGAGCTAATAAACGGTGATGGATCAAGCCCTGATCTGTTGACTGGGTACGAGTGTTCTGTTTAATTCCGATACTCTGTCCATCACCACCCCCTTTTCTGAATCGTTTTGTCCACCATAAGCGTGGAAGGGTATACTCAGATGTGAGTCCCTTCCTCACTGCACCATCAGGATTCAAGCAACCCGGGCCGAAGACGGCTGTAATGCCAGAAACTGGTCCCCGGAAGCTTGTTTCCTTTCCAGTATAAGAATTGGCTTGGTAGTTTGGTCTGCCCTGTTCCCATGATGCACTGGGCCAGGGACAGACTCATTTGCATGTAGCCAGGTTCTGAGCTGGGATGGTGCAGTGAGCTAAAAAACGGTGATGGATCAAGCCCTGATCTGTTGACTGGGTACGAGTGTTCTGTTTAATTCAGATACTCTGTCCATCACCACCCCCTTTTCTGAATCGTTTTGTCCACCATAAGCGTGGAAGTGTATACTCAGATGTGAGTTCCTTGCTCACTGCACCATCAGGATTCAAGCAAGCCGGGCCGAAGACGGCTGTAATGCCAGAAACCAGTCCCCAGAAGCTTGTTTCCTTTCCAGTATAAGAATTGGCTTGGTAGTTTGGTCTGCCCTGTTCCCATGATGCTGTGGGCCAGGGACAGACTAATTTGCATGTAGCCAGGTTCTGAGCTGGGATGGTGCAGTGAGCTAGAAAACGGTGATGGATCAACCCCTGATCTGTTGACTGGGTACGAGTGTTCTGTTTAATTCAGATACTCTGTCCATCACCACCCCCTTTTCTGAATCTCCAACAATGAAGCACACACACATAAGAAGCAGAGCACATCAACATTGATAACAATGTGGTGCAAACTGCAATACGTTCACAACAGAACAGAGGACATAACTGCTGTTGCTTGTGTGTAGAAACTGGCCAATCCATTTGGCATAGCAGGTAAATGTGAGATGATGATGTACAAGTACAAACACACATCCATGATGTTGTCAAAATGTCCACAGTCCCACACCAAATAGGCAGCTCCTCCCAAACAGTCACAATGTACATTGTCATGAAGTCTTTATGTAAACTTGTACAATGTGTCAACATACATGTGAACACACTGTTAAACTGCCTCTCCCCATCACATTGCAGAGGGAGAATCAACACCTCCTGCGGAGCAGACCCAGCAACCCTTCACTGATGATGAAGAGGACCTCCCCAACTACGCCACTGACGCCCTCCAAGAGCTCATGGACAGCTTCGGCACCTCACCTCCAGGAGCAGGGCAGCCCAGCTGCATTCAGGAGACCTCACCCCCTGCACAGACCACCCAGCAGGAAGCACCAACCACCTCGGCTGTCTCCTAGGACCCACACAAACAACCGCTGTTCTTCCAACGACGTGGGTTAGGGTGCCAGGAGAAGATGGCTGATCAGGTGCGGGTGGGGTTTGACCTCAGGGCAGCCAAACTAGATGCTATACGTGGGTGTCTTATTCCCAGCATCAACCACTTACAGTCCCTAATGGACACCCTCAGTCTGCTCCATGCTCTCCAACGATCCATGGATGACATCGCTGGAGTCCTGACTCTGAGATAAGGACAATTGTCTAGTCAGAGTGGCTCCAGAGGTGTCACCTGGGAGTTGGGACACATGCAGAGGACCATGGAGAACATGGAGCCAGTGCAGGCAGAAAGAATGGCTGCCACAGCTGCACACCAGCGTGATGTAGCTGGGATCTACCATACCCTGCAGATCCTCATCATGGCATTGCTGCCATCAGGCCTTGCGCAGATGAATGCTGTTGTTGCTTTGGCATCCACATCTCCGCCCCCTGATGTGCCAGTGCCACAGAGTGCTGCTGACAGAACACCACCACCCACATGTGAGGCACATGAAACATCAGAGGACGAAGATGCAGATGATTATGCCTTACTGGTAAGAAGGAAGCAGTAGCATTCATCTCTGCCAAATGGCCGGTTTCTGCTTGGTTCTGTCCTCTGCATCATCACCTTCCACTGTACCCCAATGCACTCAGCAACACTCACCTTGGACCTCAACATGGATTGCCATATTCTGTTTGGTCACAAATGACATAGCTATCGGAGTGCAGACTGAACTCTTCCTCTTCTGATGTACTTGTCATTCCATGAAGGACTCTGGCTGGCCCTCCACAGGCCAACAATGTAAGGTGGGGTTTGTATAGCCCTGTACAGCGCCCTTGTGGCTGGATGGGGAGAGTGAAGGTGCATGGGTATCAAGCTGATACAAACCATGATGCTTACAGGTATAAGAAATCCTGCATCATGATACAGTAACAGAAGTTTGTGTGACCGTAACCTTCCTGTTCTTACCTACGAACCTTACGACCACACATACTTCAGTTACGGTCTTTTTGAGCAGGATTTGTCTTTCCTGTAAGCATTTCGGTTTGTCCAAGTGCTATACACTGTACTAGAATGGGATTGTGACTATACAGATGCTTGACCATTGTCACCATTTGTCCAACAGGTTTCTGAATAACGACTTACGGAGTATGGAATTGTATTGGGGAGTTCCTGCAGCATATGCAGTTACTTGAATCCACACTTTGCCCTTAAGAAGTTCCCCATTGAGCGTTGGCTGTGCTTTTCGTATTGTTTCTTTGTGTATTTGTAATGAAGGACTGTTTTTGCACTACTGTTGACTACTGGCCTTCATGACTGTGCGCACCCCCATTTCAGTTACTACAATTGTGGATCTGGGGCACAGAGGCATCTGGCAACGGCTGGCGTTTGGGTTGGTTGCGCAGTAACACTACGAATTGGAACTGTTGTGTGGTGCGGATAAACAGCCTGCCGTTGCTATTGTGGACATGCATCCAAGACATGTGTGAAGAAGTTTGAAAAGGCAGGCCGTGAGACTCCTCCAACTCTGGCAGTTGTTGGTTGGGAGGTACCAGGTGCCAACATGTGCAGCACAGCCAGCAGCTTTGCCTGCGGAGGAATGTTGGTTGTCTGCTGTGTTGGTACTGTCAACCTGTGGGCAATGTGGGTTGGGATGCGGAGGATGGTTGTCCTTTTGTGCCCGTAGTGGGCAATGACTTCCTCTGGCGTTGAGTCTCTGAGGCTGGTGCGGATTAGGAACGTCCACTGTCCTGTTCTGTGCTGCCTCGTTGCTAGTCTAGGGGGTGTGGTCTGGGAGGGCATGGGGGTGGTGGCGGTGGGTGTTGTGGACATCTTGGGTCTCCGAGCTGCATGATCAGTGTCTCCATGACATGTGTTGGTCTTCAGATGTGGCTCTGGGCTGGGCTCCTTTTCATACTGCAGGCAGTCATCCTGTTTTAAACCAGTAAAAGGCAGGTGTTAAAGCCCTGCTGCTAACGCGCTTTATCGCCTGTTTTTGGATCACATCACAGATCTGGCTGGTCATTGAGAATATCGAGAAGTGGTGTTTTTATGTTTTTTTTGCACGGGAACGCCTACTCTGCATATCATTAGCGTTAGTTGGCGCTCGCATCCGTGGTGATGTTTTTTGGGTAAGCTATTGCGGGTAAACTGTTGATATCGGCTGTTTGCACTAGCTTGCGAATGGGGTGATAATTCTTTTGCCACTTTTGCTACGCTAAAATGCTGATAACTTGGTGATAAGTCCTTGAGAAAATGCCCCAGAGAGTGCTACACCTTCTCAAAATGCCTGCAGAACTGCTGATTGAGAAAACAGCAGGCTCCTTGGATTCCTAAACTTTTTTTATCATGACATACCAAACAGTCACGTTTTGTCAGGAATGTAATACTAAAGGGGGGGCCTCAAATCCCATAGAGATAATGTGTTGTAAGAACAGTTCCCTAGAACGTGCGCGTGCACTGAAGTCAACCCGAGTGCGCAGTGTCCCAATTGTAGAGCGCACACGCACAACACAGCTGTAAAACCTTTCGCGCCGCCGCTTTTAAAATGCGAAAAATTTTAATTTCTGGAAATGCAGGAAGCAGAGCTGGAGACGACAGTGAAGAGGACACAGTCGAGCCAGGAAAGTGCCTCCCTTATGCCCTGTATGGTTAAGGAAGGCTCGGGTTTACGAGCAAGTGGTGCCTGCTACCTTTTTTTCTTAAAAGTGCACTGCGGGGCAGATTGTGGGCCTTTGTGAAAGTATTCATGTTAATCACAGCGCCATCATGCACTGTGATTAACATGAATAATTTTAAAGGCCCACAATCTGCCCTGCAGTGCAATATTAAGAAAAGGAATGTGGCAATCTAAAGGGCGACGTGTTCTTTCAGATGATTCTGAACTGAAAAAACACTTTGTGTTTGACTCTGCTTTCCTGTGCTAATAGTGGGCATCTGTGGAGCTGAATGTGGGCCGTTAAAATAGTTTTCATGCTAATTGCAGTGCATACAGGACTGCAGTTACCAAGAACACTATCTCTAAGGCCCACATTCAGCCCGCACTATCAGCAAAAGGAATGCAGGGTCATACACAACGTGTGCTTTCAGAATCATCTGAAAGCACACGTCGTGCTTGACCATGCATTTCTTTAGCTAATAGTGGGCAGCTGCAGGGCTGATTGTGGGCCTGTGAAATAGTATTCTTGTTAATTGCAGCACTGGTGTGCACTGCAATTAACAAGAATAATATCCCAAAGGCCCACATTCAGCCACACACTATTAGCAAAACTAATACAGGGTCAAACACACTGGCGTAGCTGGGCGGGGGGGCCGTGGGGGCGGTCCACCCCAGGTGGCACAATTTTTGGGGCGGTCGGCGGCAGGTGTGTGGCACTGGTTGCTAGCCGAGGATTTATTTGGGCAAATAGTCACTGAGTGTGATCTACACCCACCACCCCCACACGTACGGCTGTTGTTCTTTATGGGTAACTGGGCAGTCAAAAGCTCATCCTTAATGCAGTATACAGCCTGAATAGAAGAGCAAGCAGGGGCGACGAAAACCAATAGCTGGGTAAATAGAACAGAGAAAGAAAGGAGGAATGTTGGAAGAAAAAGGTGAAAAAAAGTAGGGATGAATGAGTAGGGGGATGAATGGATATGTCATCGCCCTATTAGCAAGCTGTTGCTAACATCAGTTAGCGACAGCTTTTAGGTGATAGCGAGCGGTTTGTGGCCTGCTTTGCATGTCAGCGATATTTATCGCTAATGACATGCAAAGTGGGTGCACCCAACCTGTTAGCGATGGAAAGCAGTCGCTAACATCGCTATCGCCTATTATCAACGCAGGCATAGCGATTAAAATATTCGCGCCAAGAGTGAATATCGCCAAATCCTAACGCCTGCTCAGACCACTTCTTAGCCTGTATATCCAATGGAAGGTGGATATTCAGGTTAAGTCCCTATTAGCGATAGTGCCTGAATTTAGCTGAATTTCCAGCGATATTCACGCATTTCGCCGCTATCGCCGGATATTTTATCGCTTTGGAGATAAATGTTGCTAATAGCACGTTATCTCTGCGATAAAATCCGGCGATGCGTGGCGATACATTTTTTTTCAATAAGCTTATTTAGCGATAAATATCAGTAGTTGTTGAGAATATGCCCCTCAGTGTTTAAACCCAGTAGTTTCAGGAGCCATAAAATAAGACAAGGCTCCAGGGTCATTGTGAGGCTAGACCCAGTGCTTGCACTTTGTGTATTTAAAGGTGTCTCCAAGCCACCCACAACCAGATTAATCTTGTGCCATATCCATGTGTATTGTATATATGTGATCTTGTATAGGCTCCCAACATTTTCTCACCCTATGAACAGTGCTTGAGTTGAGGATCTTTAGTAAAACCTTAAGGTACGTTTGTTGGTGTCCTATGCTTTTCTAAACTCAAAGTGTACTTGCCTGTGTAACCAATTCATGTCATGGTGTGTGTATCTAAATTGAACACCTGCCTTTATACCCTTCATGTGGTGCTACAGGTGTAGAAATGCACTGTCCTTTCACTTTTTAAAGCAAATATTTGGAGTGATATTTGGTGCTTCACCCACACGCTAGGTCTGGTTCCCGACGCACAAAGCCTGGGCTGCAGTGCACAGAGATCTTACACTGCCGCACACAGAGGAAAAAAAGTTAGAGGGAACATTGGTTGTAAGGGTGTGGCTTAGGATTTACAAATATATTTTGCCAGAAAATAGGCAACATTCTGCATAGGCTAGTATAGGGAACAGCAGTCAGAGATCAACACTTAGGGGTCCAGTATGATATCGGGCGGATTCCCTCCGCCAGGCTGGCGGTAGCCACCGCCAGCCTGGTGGAGACAATCCGCCCGATATCATAACTAGATTTCCCCCCGCCATATTAGGATGGCGGAGGGACCACGGTGGATGGAAAGACCGTCCGCTGCTTTTCCACCCCGGTCGCCTTGCGGCCGGGCGGAAAAAGAATAATATGGTGGCGGTGTCTAATAGACACCGCCAGCCATAATATGATGTCTGGTTTTCAGTGCCTTTCCGCGGCGGTGATGCCGTCACGGAAAGGCATACGGTCTTCACTCTGGGGGCCCCCTGCAGGTCCCCAGAGTGAAGTACAGGTGGGGGTGCACATGGGGGATACCTGTGGTACCCTCCTTCATTGTCATTTACAAAGCGTCAGGCACCACGCGGTGCCTGCCGCTTTGTAAATGAAAATGTGAAAGTGCATTTTCAGCATTGTGGCGGGCGGTGCAGAGAGCACCGCCCGCCACAATGCTGAAAATACAGGATGTGCCCACCACTGTGGCGGGCACATCCTAATAGCACCCCCGGGACCCCCGCCCTTATGGCGGGCGGTTCCGATTTACGATGGGATGACGGGCGGGCTAAGTCTGCCCGTCATCCTAATAAGGCCCTAAGTCGGAGTGCCTAAGTGAATGGGGGAGGGTGATTTGTTTCAAAGTCTATCTATCAATCGCATTCTCTACTGCCTGTGACATCCACGTGAACAAGGGGGCAAAGTGTACCAATTTAGCACTCAATTGCCTGTGAAGACCTGTGAGAGGGGGACAAATTCCACATAGTTCAATTTTATTAGGTCGAACTTAGACAATGATTTTGCTGTCTCTTTGAGACATGTATTCTGTGTTGTGGGCTTACAGCCCACCCCCTGCTTTCATTTGTCCGTGTCTTTTAACCCCTCCCATGCTTGTGACGGGACCGTTCGGTCACGCCCCTCGGGTGGGCTGTGCTGGTGACGGAACGGTTCCGTCATGGCCCGCTCGCCGTGCCTGCGCGGCGCTAAGTTTGAGCCTGCACGGTGCGTTCTATTGAGCGGGCGGGGCCATGACGGAACCGTTCCGTCACAAGCACAGCTCACCCGAGGGGCGTGACGGAGCGGGTCCGTCACCAGCGCAAGAGCGCCGCCCTGCCCCTCCGCCCCTTACCACTGCGGCGGAATAGCCGCTGCAGTGAAAGGGTTAAAAACCCTTGCTTCTGAGTGGTTATTGTTCCTATTTGCCCCTTCTTTTTCGTTGCTAGTTCCCTCCTATGGAGCAGGCCCCTATTTCATGTGGTAGGCTTCCACTTGTTCCATCTTAGTTTGTGGCTCAGGGGGTCTTTCTTCTTTACATCTGAAACAGCGGCAGTGTTTTGACTAGCTACAAGTTTTTCTGTAAACAGGGCTGTACTTTGTTGTCTTTTCCCTGACTTCAAAGCAAGAGGATTTTTCCTTCCAGTTGCTGTGCCCCAACTGTTGGTTGGTTTTTCCAGTCATCTTGACTGCCGCAAATACTTTGTTTTGTTTGCAAGCTGTCTGTTAAAATGCATCTTAAATCTGAGCCGCAGTGCTTCTTTTTGAAGGCTAATGAATCCCAGCCCTTCTGTCCTGCTACATTCCCTGATTCCTACATTCAGCTCCTGAGTAACCTGACAAACCACTCAAACAGACCCTCTCTCCTCAGCATGTCGCACACTCCCATTCCCCTACACCCCTGCAAGCTGCTGGAAGCAAACTGCTGGGCAGTGCGCCTCACACTCCCACCTCTCTCACTCGAGGCCAACTGACAAGTTCTGAGGAGGGGGTGAGAGGGGGGTTCAGTGACTAAATATCGAGGGACATAATATAGAATGCCCAAAATATCGACTCCAAAATATCGAAGTACAGAATATAGAATCCCAATCTACAAAGAGGTAAGTACTCAAATATTGATTCAAAAATAAAGAATGTTAAAATATAGTTAACTAAAATATCAATATTTTTAAATGCATTAAAATTAATATAAAAGTAATTAATTATTAAAAACAATTAAATAAAACATACTTAAAATAATGTAAAACAGCTTAAAATGTAAAAATAATAAATGTAATGTAAAAAAAAGTAGAGATTTTGTTGGATAGTGAGAGCGTAAAAACTACTATTCCCACTTCAGTGAGTCCAATAGTAGGGAAAACATTGGATAGCGTAGGGGTAACAATTACTATTCCCACTCCAAAGAGTGCAATAGGGAAAGCGTTGGACAACGGGACGGTAAAACTTGCTATTCCCACTCCAGAGAGTGCAACAGTAGGGAAAGCATTGGATAGAGGGAGGGCAAAAAATTACTATTCCCACTTCAGTGACTGCAACAGTAGGGAAAGCGTTGGATAGCGTAGGGATAAAAACTACTATTCCCACTCCAGTGAGTGCAACAGTAGGAAAAACGTTGGATAGCCTTGGGGTAAAAATTACTATTCCCACTCCAAAGAGTGCAACAGTAGGGAAAACGCGTTGGATAGCGGGAAGGTAAAAATTACTATTCCCACTCCAGAGAGTACAACAGTAGGTAAAGTGTTGGATAGCGTAGGAATACAAATTACTATTCCCACTCCAGTGCGTGCAACAGTAGGGAAAGCGTTTTGGATAGCGTTGGGGTAAAAATTACTATTCCCACTCCAGTGAGTGCAACAGTAGGGAAAGTGTTGGATAGCGGGAGGGTAAAAATTACTATTCCCACTCCTGAGAGTGCAACAGTAGGGAAAGCGTTGGATAGCGGGAGGGTAAAAATTACTATTCCCACTCCAGTGAGTGCAACAGTAGGGAAAGTGTTGGATAGCGGGAAGGTAAAAATTACTATTCCCACTCCTGAGAGTGCAACAGTAGTGAAAGTAATGATTTAATATTGAAATAAGATTAAACTTATTATCAGTACCAATAAAAAATAAACTAAAAATAATTACCAATTAATAAAAATTAACTGCCACTTACATTTTTTTATTTACCAATTAATAAAAAGTAATTACCAATTAATAATTAATTATCAATTAATTATCGATATATATATATATATATATATCAAAATTAATATTTACTTAATTACAATTAAATTACTACCCACCCAATTCCATTATAAACCCACAACCCGCTCCTAATAATAAAAAATACAAGCAACATAATTATCAAATAATCAATTAATAAAAAAGAATTATCAATTAATAAAAATTAATTACGAAACAATAACACATAATTACCAATTAATAAAAAGTAATTACCAATTAATAAATATTAATCAATTATCAATCAATTACTTATCAATACATATAAATAAAACGAATATTTCATTTACTATAATTAAATTACTTCCCACCCTATTCCCCTATACACCCACAACCTGTTACGGAATTAATAAATTACACAAAAATTAAATTACATAACATTCATTACTTTAAAAAAACTTAAACATACATTACAAAAAAATACATAATTTAAACACATATACTACCATAAATAACACTAAAAAAATTCGATATTATAGAAATAGATATTTCATACCCCAATTTTGATATTCTGTCCTATCTATATTTTGGTAATTCGATATTCTGTCCTGTCTATATTTTGGATTCTATATTTGGGTCGTTTTCCTCCTCTTTTTCTTTCAATTCAAGTTTTACTGGATTGTTTCACACTGCTGCAGCACACGTGGGGTTTCCAATCATTACGGGACACATGAATCTGGCAATGTTCCAATAAGTTTGAACATTCATCTGCAAAAGATTAAAGTGAACACCAGCTTGTTGTGTTTTTATGAGACTGTGGGAGCTGCTTAGAACCAATACATTCTACTGCTGCAATTCGCAAACGTGTAAGAAAGCATCCAGTTTAAATTGGATGAAATCTCCTTGAAACATGCAGTTCCAGCACCCTGCGTTTTTGGTGAACTCAGGGTGGTAATTCGAGGGTGAATAGTGCGATAGAAAATTGAGTGCATGTGGGGATGTGTATTCAAATCCAGTAAAGTGAAATATTGTTTGTTTTTACCACACAAACCTATATTCATGTTACCCTAATGATTCTCCCGGGCTATGATAGACCATTCTGGGTCCAGTTTTTGTACAATTTAGAAGCAAACCTCTAAATGTGTGAAAACATCACTAGCAGGTTTTCAGTGTTCCTTACGTTTTAATGTCCTATCTGTTCATCCAGTTGGCATCACCATAATCTTTGTTAAACTTCCTTGTATCGCCTGAAGAGCCCATAGAATACCAATTTCTGTGAAGCCGGAAATTATTGAAAATATTTAACCATAAATAGCTTCTATAGTTTTGATACTATCCTGCCAGATAACACGCTTATTCAGGATTGGAGAATTGTTTTACCACAAGCATGTATGGGGCATTGTGTCCTTAGAAAGCAAAAAGTCTGCATAGGGTGGGCAAATATAACCATAAATTTGCAAATCACAACGCAAAATTATACAGTGCAATTTAATGCCACTGTTCTAGCAATATGCGATAACTTGAATATTAATGTGCCCTTTTTCTAACAGTACAAGCGAGTTTCAAAACAATGGAAAAGCCTTGAATGTTGTAAAGCCTTCTGCAGTGATCCCCCGAACAACAAGACAATACAAAGCATTGCAGGTGCACATTTTGATTATGTGTGGAACAGAAGAATTAAAACACATGGCTGTTTTAGAAAAGAAAATGGAGTTGTGTCAAGCACCGAAAAATACAGTTCTGGAAAGTGCAGTGTCTATGTTTCAAATTAGAGACGTTCATCATGTTTGAAAATATCAAACATTATACAGAAATATTTCTTGACATTTAGGTCACATTAAATATCTAATCTACATCGCTTTCTCCCACTTTACTCTCATACCCATCCTAAATTTGGAACCCCAGGTAACTTTTTACCTCTTGACACGTGTCTTCTCCATTAGTGCCCCACTCCTGTTGCTAGCACCATCCATTTCTGTATGCGAATCATTGCTCCTCTCATACCAAACCTAAATATCTTGCTTCAATAACTACCTTTACCTACCATTCCCCTCTGTACTTCGTTGCAGACCTCACAGCCCTTGATTGCTTAGCAATCCCTGGTCTTTGTTTTTGAGCAAAGCCATCCAACTTTAACACCTGATATGGAAAACTCAATTGTGTGACAGACTACGCTCCTTTTCCAACCCTAAGGGGCCCATTAGGATGACGGGCGGACTTTGGCCACCCGTCATCCTACCGGTGAAAGGGACCGGCCGCCATAAGGGCGGGGGTCCCGTGGCCAGCATTAGGATGTGCCTGCCACAGTGGCGGGCGCATCCAGCATTCCTACGATTGTGGCCGGCGGAGCACTCAGCACCGATTGCCACAATGGCAGGAAGGCATGCTGTGCACTTCCCTGCACAGCATGGCAGGCACCGTGCGGTGCCTGCCATGCTGTGCATGGAACTGCTGGGGGGTACCATAGGTACCCCCATGTGCACCCCCCACCCCCCGGGGCCGAAATCCATAAATAGACTCTGCATGCCTTTCAATGCCGCCACAGACAGGCATCTGTCAAAGCTCATTGTAATATGAACCCTTTTCCGCCCGCTCGCAAGGTGGAAAAGCGGTGGACGGTCTTTCTGTCCGCCACGGACCCCACAGCCATACTAATATGGCGGGGGTCATTCCGGGATGGATGGTGGGCGGATCGCCTCTGCCAGACCGGCGGTGGCTACCGCCGGCCTGGTGGGGGCGATCCACCCGCCATCCTAATGGGCCCCTAAGGCTTAGTTCAACTGATCTTGTATCAAATTTGTACTGAATAGCGGTGATTTATCGATTTTGTTGCCAGCCATTAATGCAAATCTCCTACTAACATCACTCAATATGGAAGAAGTCTGACTTTCTCACCTCATCCATCTTCTTAAACATCCTCATGGTAGCCTGTCCAGGGGCGTAACAAAACATGAGGGGGCCCCCTGCAGGGCACTTGGAGAGGGCCCCTGCTCCGTATTTAAGCAGGAGCTCTCGGGCCAGAGTACTGTGCTGAGGGGGCCCCTAGATCTTGTGCCCCCCACGCACCCCGGGGGTTGCGGGGGCCTGTATTACGCCACTGGTCAACTGCATCAGAGTGGCCCAACTGGACTAGCTGTCACTCTGCAGCTTTTACAAAATGACAGCAAATTAACTAGAAAGTTTCAATACACTTCCTCAGCGCTGTTTGCTGGAGAATCATCGGAAGCACCCATTGTACAATGTCACGCTCTTCTTTGCCCCTCAATGGTGTCTAGTACTATCACTCTCGCTGCCAAACCCTGCCTGTGTCCCATGTCTCCCCCAATGTCCTGTTCTGCCTCTGACTGTGAAGTTCCTTGCTCTAAGCTTCTTGCTCTTGTCTCTCATCCCTGCCTGTCTCCTGTTCTGCCCCTGCTTGTCAGAGTCCAGCCTATCTCTGATGCAGCTCAATTTTGTTTGTTCCACCTAATTTTGCCTCACAAATGGCTACAGTTGTGGAGTTGTATGACCTCAACATGATCAAAATTTGGGAAAGCAGTTATTAATCTCAAGATACAACTATCAAATTCACAGTAAGAGAAAGCAGTTGAAATTCAGTCTGCCCTTCCTCTATTTGAACTGTGCACCTGATAAGCCCATCAGTATTCATCTATTAGTACTGCCAGCGCATTCCTGTCTTCCCCCCACCCTCAGAGGTTCCTGTTCAAGCATCCTCAGAACCGTTCACTAAAAGTGCCAGCAAAACTGCTTTGGGAGCAATGCATGGGGAGCACTAGTGCATTTAATCTACACATACTGTTCAAGCAGCTGGCACTCATAATCCACTGAAGAGTATACCTATGCCCACTGGTGTTAGGAAACTGGCACCCCTATGGACCTCCCAAAAATCTGTACTGTCACAAGCAATTACAAGAATGTTTGGTATTCCATCTCCATCTAGAACCTGAAGATCTAACACTCAAATTGTCCTTGATCCAGTGCAGAACATCCTCCTTACCTAGAGCAACACCAGTTCGGTTACAGTGATCAGGCTCTTAAAAGGCCACCACGTGTACAGGAAAAAACAGTTCTCTTTACCCAGTCCTGCATGTCTAAAAGTAACCAACAATAGGCATTTCAGAATGTACTTTTGTTTGATGATGTCTGTTTGGGTATTTAGACCTATTGTGGCATCATTCACAGGATGGCCTCTTTAACATTCTGCCTCTTCAGCCAAATTCTATTACCACACTTCAAGGTCTGGGCCACTCAAACGACTGCGGCAACTCTCCAATATATAAGATCATTTGGAAGTGATTGAGAACAGTCAGTAAATCATGCCTAAATAAAGGTATAACTGTACAAACTTTTACTGAAACATTTGTTTGGACATTTAAGTTGTCCTTGAATCCTGACAGTAACAACATCTGAAACCCGAAAGTAAGACAGGGTCAGCAATCTCATTTTTGAAACCATTAACAACTATCGCAGAAAAACAAATATTGTGCCATAAGCACTGTAAAACTGATACCATCAATAGCTTTGGGATATACAGACATTTTGCTTACTATTTACTTAATACTTGGACTATAAACAGCTGACTGACTACAAGTGAAATGTAAAAGTAGTTCTATTCATGTAGTTTGCGAACTCCGTGGATCAGAATGAGCAGAGGTTGTCACCTACATAGCAGTTGTGAAGATGACTTCTTGTGATTTCTTGGGGTGGCTGGTCCAAGTGGACATGAAGGTGCCATCCTATATTATTTTTTAACAGGCAATTAGAGGGTCAGGTGTAGTGCTGACTCTACAGCACAGCCCCAGACATTCAGAATAACAGTCAAAAATAAATGTGTTTAATGGTGTCTCCTCTTGGATCTGAGAGCACTAAACAAGTTCTAAAGAAGCAAGACTTTGAGATGAGCTCTTGCCTGGACATTCTCCTGTCAATTGTTTATCTGGAATATTTACATCACCAGATCTAGATGATGCTTATTGTCTCCTGGCCATACACAAATGCTATCAAAAGTACCTGCGATTTATGGTGGGTAGTCGGCACTACCTATTCAAGGTAGTTGCTTTCGGCTGTGGACAGGAGCAGATACATGAGATGGGACTGCACAGTAAAATTCTCTAACAAGTTGTGAACATTTAACTAGCCCTATACGAGGTCTATGAGTCGAGTATATAGAGACAGACACTTGCATAAACGTGGTGAGCAACATACAGAAAAGAGACCTTCGCGGACCAGTGTAAGAACCATATTGTACAAACATTCATGAACGGGATTTGGGAGAGGGTTTTTTATGCATCAATCATGGATTGTTGACTTCATATTACACCAGGTCAAACTCTCAGACCAAAATGGGTCTGCTGTGAATATAATAATAATAATAATAATAATAATAATAATAATAATAATAATAATAATAATAATGATACTAATAATAATAATAATAATATATTTGACAGCTTATTAGGGAGAGGTTTTGGATGATGTAGGCAAAAGGAGGAAATGAGTGTGCAGTGTTCCTTGGTGGCCTGCACACCCTCCATTCAGGGTAACAAACTATGGTCAGTGCTTTAAATGGGCCGGTACTCACCAGTACTGATTACTGGCACTTTTCAATTTCTTCCCTTATTGTACAGGAACTTCTCCTTGGCCAAAGAGAGTACCGGTACCAATGATGTTGAAGCAAGGGCCGGGACAGGTTGAAGTGAAGTTGTGATGCAATTCTGATGAGTGTCAGTGAGCTAGGCCCTGGCTGAATTATCTAGCAATGGCTCATTTCATATGGTGACAGGATGGGCCGGTCTACAACTGTTACCACAGATTTTTTACAACGGATTCCACGACCACAGATTTTTTACAACGCAGGTCATGTTACAACGGATCCTTTTACAACGCAGGTACTATTACAACGCAATACCATTACATCGTAAGTATAATTATAGGTAAGTTTATCTTTTTTGGGGGTTTTGGGTACAGGGGTATTTTTAGGTTTTAGGGCAGGGTTTGGGTTTTGGGGTACAGGGGTATTTTTAGGTTTTAGGGCTGGGTTTGCGTTTTGGGGTACAGGGGTATTTTTAGGTTTTAGGGCTAGGTTTGTGTTTTGGGGTACAGGGGTATTTTTAGGTTTTAGGGCTGGGTTTGGGTTTTGGGGTACAGGGGTATTTTTAGGTTTTAGGGCTGGGTTTGGGTTTTGGGGTACAGGGGTATTTTTAGGTTTTAGGGCTGGGTTTGCGTTTTGGGGTACAGGGGTATTTTTAGGTTTTAGGGCTGGGTTTGGGTTTTGGGGTACAGGGGTATTTTTAGGTTTTAGGGCTGGGTTTGGGTTTTGGGGTACAGGGGTATTTTTAGGTTTTAGGGCTGGGTTTGCGTTTTGGGGTACAGGGGTATTTTTAGGTTTTAGGGCTGGGTTTGGGTTTTGGGGTACAGGGGTATTTTTAGGTTTCAGGGCTGGGTTTGGGTTTTGGGGTACAGGGTTTTTTTAGGTTTTAGGGCTGGGTTTGGGTTTTGGGGTACAGGGGTACTTTTAGGTTTTAGGGCTGGGTTTGAGTTTTGGGGTACAGGGGTAATTTTAGGTTTTAGGGCTGGGTTTGGGTTTTGGGGTACAGAGGTATTTTTAGGTTTTAGGGCTGGGTTTGGGTTTTGGGGTACAGGGGTATTTTTAGGTTTTAGGGCTGGGGTTGGGTTTTGGGGAACAGGGTTATTTTTAATATATATTTACAATTTTAAAAATTAAAATTAATTGTATTAATATATGTTTTATTTTTTTAATAATAAATAATTTAAATTAATAATACATTAATAATTATTTACTTTAAATATTAATTTTATTTAATTACCTGTAATTATACTTACGATGTAATGGTATTGCGTTGTAATAGTACCTGCGTTGTTGTGAATTGCGTTGTAATGGGATCCGTTGTAACATGACCTGCGTTGTAATGGATCCGTGGTCATGATATGCGTTGTAAAAGGACACGTTGTAACATCATATATCCGATGGGCCTTACATCACACTGTGGTTAACAGCCGAGAGACCAATCAAACCCCACTGTGTTAATCACCCTATACAAGTGATGTAGGGTGTGCCATCTTATTTGCTCCTGGGCACACAGGATATACTACAAAGGAATGTTAGCTGGGCGAGAGCTTTTGTGCCTCTGTGCTGAATGCTGTGAGCATGTGGGTGTGTGTGTCTGCCTGTGTGCATGTGGGAGCACCAGTGTTGGTGTGCAAGTGTGTTGTGTCTGCTTTCCACCCCTGGTAATATTCGCAGAAAGGTTGAGAATATTGCAGCACTGTGTACCTGCCTCAGAATACAGAAGCACAGCATGCCAGAGTTCATACACTCACCAAGGTCTGCTGTTAGCATTAGGCCTTCATCTGCGGGATCTTGCCATTAACAGCCATCCATATTGTTAAGGAGTAGGTTAAATATTCCGGGGCCTCCTCCACTCATTAAACCACCATATCAAGGGGGCAGTGGAGGAGAGGGAGAGGGGATGAACGTAGGTAACAAAATCGCAGGGGTTTGAGAGTAGAAGCAGAACAGTCATTCCAAACCATCGGGCAGTGCACTCCCTGGGCAGATTGGGAAGAAAAACTGCTCAGGTGCCCATCAGCATCCAAGCAGGCTTCATACAGATACATTCAAGGAAGTGCTCACTAAAAACAGGCAGGATCCCACTCCAAAAACAGTGGTGGATCATTTTGAGTCCTTTCATTACACTATAAAAACTACACTTAATGTTATAATCCCAGAGAAAGTATCAAACACGAGGACAAGCCGTACTCAGGCCACTTGGTATACATCAGAGCTAAAGGAAGAGAAGAGCAACTGCAAAAAACTCGAACGTAAATGGTGGCGCACTAAAGATGGGCTAAGCAAAGAACACTACGCTCTGCTCACCTATCACAAAAATATTTAAAAAGCGCGCAAAAATCAAATTATCATGCAGTTGGAACAATCGGGTAACTCTCCCAAAATGCCTTTTCAGATCCTTAACACCTTTGTCAGCCCAAAAACCCTTGATGCGGAAGAAGAACCTACCCAATCCCTCTGCGACAACATCTCGGATTACTTCACCAAAAAAATAGAAGACATTTATAGCAAAATAGTCTCATTTACCACGCATAAAGATGATGTTGATATTAACTATCCGAGCCAAAGGAACAGGGTGCTCTTAAAGAATTTCCCCTGCTTAAAGTCCAAGACATTATACAACTACTAAATTCCGTTGAGTCAGGTTCTCCCACTGACTTAATTCCTGCAAAGTTCGCCAAGAAATTTGCAGAAGAATTAGCTGAACCTCTCTGCTCTGTTCTAAACCACTCCATCGCAGAGGGTAAACTGCCTAAAGCTTGGAAAGCTGCCCAAATCATGCCAATCCGTAAAAAAACACGAAATTGGCCTCTGATGTTATTAACAACTACCGCCCCATCTCTTTGCTACCTCTATACAGTAAACTTTTGGAGAGACACTTGAATAGTCATCTGTCGGCCTTTTTGGAATCCTCCAACTGTTTGGACTATTCCCAATCCGGTTTCCGACCAAAGTATAGTACCGAACTTGCCTTGGTGAAGGTAACTGATGATATACGAATGCTGGCGGACGCAGGTCAGGCAGTGATCTTGATACTGCTTGATCTGTCCACCGCGTTCGACACTATATCTCACCAAATTCCAGTAGACAGACTCTGTTGTATAGGAGTCCAAGGTCCAGCTCTGAAGTGGATACAGGACTTTCTAATCGACAGGACCCAAACAGTTAATCTAGGCCCCTTCCAATCTAAACTCAGTCATGTAACGAAAGGTGTGCCACAGGGCTCCTGTCTTAGTCCATCTCTGTTTAACGTCTACGTTGCCCCATTGGCTGCTCTGCTTAGGAAGATTGGTTTTCTCCCAATCTCCTGCGCAGATGATACTCAGCTGATCTTTACTTATAGCAAATATACCCCTGATGTTCAGAAAGTGTTCTCCGAAGGTATGAACCATCACCCTTTGGATGAAGAGAAACTTTCTGCAATTAAACACAGGGAAAACGGAGATAATGCTGTTCAAAGATGCCATCTTGAGATGGTCTCCTGGATGGCGGCCCGAAGAACTGGGTGCTGCTCCCACCCCAAAGACTGTGCTCAAAAATCTAGGAGTTCTGGTCAACAAAGACCTCAACCTAGAGGATCACATCGCCGCAGTCAAAAGATCTTGTTTCTATGCATTGAGTTTGCTCCGGAAGATCTTTCACTTTCTGCCGATGAGAACATGCAAAACGCTAATTCACGCTCTGGTCCTGAGTCGATTGTATTTTAGCAATGCTTTGCTGATATCCGCTAAGGACTCAGACCTACAGAGCTTGCAGGTGGTGCAGAATACCGTGGCCCGCCTGGTGACCAGTGCTCCCTATCGTGCTCCTTCCCTCCCTCTCTTGCACAGCCTACATTGGTTTCCTGTCCGCAAGAGAATTCATTTCAAAGTGTGATGCTTGGTGTTTAAAGGCCTTAATTCTATGGGCCCAACATATCTGACAGGAAAACTAGTTAGATATTCCCCAATGCGCTCACTTCGATCTGAAGGCAAAAGCCTGCTCACTATTCCCCGTATTAAACAGACTAGATTGGGAGGTAAATCCTTCTCCTATTTGGCCCCCAAATTGTGGAATCAACTGCAATTAGATCTTTGGCAGGAAATTAACTACCTGTCCTTTCGGAAAAAACTGAAGACTCAGCTGTTTTAACCTTTCTCTCCCCTGTGTTGTTGTAATACTGGTCCTTAGCGCGGAGATACCCCAATTGGGGTGAGTCAGGCGCTTTATAAATGTAATAAATAAAATAAATACACTAGACACATCAGCAGGAGCATCGAGTCTGGGGAGGGTGAAGTCTACCACTGACTCAGAGTGATCTAACAAAGGCTTCACAACCTCATGTATCCACCTCCTGACACTATCTCTCTTACTCCTTGTGAGTGCCTGACTCAGCCACTGCCTCTAGGGTTTGCCTGAGCAGTGCACATTCACTGCTGTGATTTAACTCCTAACTGAGTCACTTACTCAGGGTGACCTGAGGAAAGACAGTTCACTATCCTGTTTCCAGCTCTTGGCTCTGACACTGAGACTGTGTTTACCTGTTGAAGATCATTCAGCATCCTGAGGATCCAACTCGCGAGTCAAACTCTGTGTGACCCTATGATTACCTACTCACCACCTACTTGCGCCTGACTCAGCGACTGACTCATAGCGGGTATTACACCCTACTGCTTTCAAAGATCACCAGGCGCTGTGGATGCATACCTAGAAAATATCAATCCCACCCAATGCCATCATCTTGGACATGCTCTAAGCCCGGCACCCAAACCTTACCCGCGCCCTTCCCCCACATCCTCCCTGTGATGCCCTTGTGTGCTCATACCACTCCACGTTGCCTTTTCACCCATATGCTGCTCCCCTTACCACCCCGTTGTGTTCTCTCTCATCCATGTGCTCTCACATGTTCCTCTTTCTCTTTATATGCTTCCCCTACGATTGGTGCTCCTTTTCTACGCCCTCTGTGTTGCTTCACGCCACCAAGTTGCTTTGCACACCCCTTCCTGTTGCTCCCCCTCAGTGTTGCTCTGTCCTTGTTCCTCCCTGCACCCAGTTAATTCCCTTTCCCCTGTGTTGCTTCTCCTACCCATGCTACTTTTTTTTGTTTACAGATCCAACCCGGACCAGCAGACAAAAAAAAGCAAAATCAACATTTTGTAGGTATGTGCCTACAAAACAATATGGCTGGACTGGGTCTTGCTTTTTTTCTCTTTTTAAAAAGACATGCTGCATAGCTAGGGTATTCAGTACATCATGGCTAGAACCATTGACTAAGGTTCTCATAGGCGATACCTATTGGATTTGCCAAGGTTTTTTTAAGATATTGCCTTTACTGTGCTTCTTGCTGATCACTCACTCATTTCTGCTCTAGTCAAACAAGTCCTGAATGGTCCAGGATGGCAGGGTAGCCCTGGCAGGCAGGTTGAAGGCGCAGTTGGAGTGATGAGCAGGGAAGCACTTGTCACTTAGTGACAATGATGAGCTTCCCCCCCTCTTCATTCCATCTGTAATGGTTCAGCGCTGGGACGCTCACGGGCAGCTATGCACTTTAGAAATCCGGTAACATTAACATTAACAGTGATAGCAGTGGAGTGGTTCTGCTCTCCTAAGGCAAATTTCATCGTAGTATACCCAGTGTGAGGCCCACATGTCTGAATTCATCTGCACAAGTGGGTGAGAATCTCTATGCTATGCCTGATCAGTACAACAAACTTTTAACAAAATATCTCATAATGGACAATCAAGTAAAGAAACCAGCTAAGCGGACTATGATCCTAACAAAATACAATAAAAGGACCTACAGAGATGCCAGATTACTGAAAACCATAAACTGTGCGCCTCTGTCTCACAATTGTTCATCCCTCACACTACTAAGGGCTGTGTCCCATAACACGATAACCGTACCTCACGCACAACACTGAAACACTTCCTACATAGGATCAAAACAAAGACAACATACTTCCAGCCACACACCCCACATGGTGTATCATGCTACTCTTCTAGACAAGTGTTTTAGTACCAAACATAAGAGTCGTAAGCGCTATATAAACATTGCAATACAATACTAAAGTCTTCTGGGTGCACTAATGCAAGTTTCTTCCTATGGAGACTGAATTCAGGTTGCCTGCTGTCATTGGGCAATGCAGGAACCACCAACCACCTGCACCATCAGCAAACTTTGACATAATAAAATCTGCTTTCATGGAACAAGGTTTCTGTTTCTCGAGTCTGAAGAGAAATCAGTAAAAGAGGTGAGAGCACAGTGGCGAATGTACTTGTATGCATCACCGTGGCTATGACGTACCTAGCCTTGCCTACCAGGACCGGTAGATCTCCGGGGATACAGCATTAGCGCGCACTAATATCCAGGGTTGGTTTAATGGCTGCCTCCATTTCTTTGTAGGAATGGGAAATAATATGCCATTTCTGCTTTCCTGGCTAACAGAAGCACACAGTATGCCACTGTATAATTTGCTTTTCTTAAACAAATTCCTCAGAGTGTTACCTGAGGAGAATTTTCGCAGGAACGCAAGCACAATCACTCCTAACTTCAGAAAGCAGAATCAAGCGCCACAAACCACCGATTCTGCTCACCTTCACCTTTGTTGCAGTACTTGAAATGAGATGGCTGGAGTGGGATGATTTTTAGTGAAAGACTTTAGAACTAGCTCGTATGATACATGTTGGAGTGAGTAAAAATGTAAGTAAAATCAGTATTTATTTTTTTAATAAAAAGGGTAGTGATTCACGACCCACGTGCCGATGACATTCGAGACATGGACTGGAAAAGACCAAGACAGAAAGGTGCAGTTGCGGAAATAAACCTGTGGAAATTTAAAGGAGAATTTTTACGGCTTTTAAGCCTTCAAATGTGTGCAAGTGTGTACTAGATCAAGCGCCACTTCATCTATCTGCCGCCTTTGACACAGTGCCTGATTCTAATAATCGCTCCACACTTTAAACTTGGAGGGGCAGATTTACAAGCCCCGTGCGCCACTTTTGGACCGCCGTTGTGTCACTTCTGTGATGCAGTGGTGGCGTAAAGCTAGCACCATGCTGTGGGGGGTTTACAACGTGATGCATCTAGGGAGATGCGTCACGTTGTAAAGCCCTGCGCCACATGAAACCTGCGTCAGGTTTCACGTGGGCGTACCGGCGCAGGGTGGGCGTTTCGATGCAGGAACGCCTCTGAAAAGTGCCTGAGTGAAATCTACAAGATTTCACTCAGTCACTTTTCCAAACCCGCTGTGTCAAAACCTTGCGCCTGCTTGAAGCAGGCGTAAGGTGTGACGCACCATGTGGAAGATAGGCCGGGTTGGCACAGTGCTGGAGTTGTGACGCGCCCACGACACAACTCCAGCACTGCGCCAACCTTACGCCGGCAGATGCCACATGCATCTGCCTATCCTTGCGCCAAGGCGCACCGCATTGTAAATCCAGCACATCCGTGGTGGCGCAATGATGGCATTGTGTGTCGCACGTTTCTTGGCGCATCCCTGCTGATTTGCAGGGATGCGCCAGGAAACGTAAATCTGCCCTTCAGTTTGCAATTGTTTGCTCAAATGTCTCTGCTCCTGTCTTACATCTAGAACTTAATCGGTCTCTTCCCCTCCTTTTCACTTGGGCTCTTCTACAATTACGTGCTAGGCCCTGGCCTGGGGCGCTCCTTCCAGAGCCCCAATTTACTCAATGTCTGTCTGTCTTCACTCTAAATGCTGCAGTTGCCCGCAATATATATGCATTACAGTCAAACAGATATTCCAGATTTAAAAAGTCCACGATCAGCGCAGTGCTCCCACGGAGCCGAATCCCCACTTATTGTAAGTCATGAACAGTGCTTCACTAATGAACTCTGAACTGACTTAATATTTCTATGAATAAACTTTCAACAAACTACACTGTTCAAGAATAAACGCCTACACACCCTGATAAAGTCATCCTATTGCTTGTAAATTTTCTTCCAGAAGATCATTTTTTTCTACAAGTTAAGGCTTTCTCCCCTAAATATAAAGAGCCTCAGAGGCCCGGCCGAGCCCGCTCACCATTTAATTAATGAAGAGGCTCAGAGACCCGGCCGGGGCCCAGGCGGGCATGCTGTCGCCGTGCGCACCATTCAATTTATTAAGAGTCCGGGGATTTAATTCAGGATGAGGGAGCCCCTGGAGCGCGAGGCCCCCGCCGCAACGCGGGGGCTGCGGGGGCCTGTGTTACGCCCCTGAGCCTGTCCACCTCTGGCTGAAAACCACAGTTGACAATCTTAGAGTTCACATTCATTTTGACGGCAAGGGTGAGCCTGATGGCTTGCTGCTGAGCGCATGCCAAGCTCCTCCCCCTCCTTCAGATGGCACGTAAACTTTAGAGGCAGTGAGAGGCCTGCTTCCGGGTTAGAACGCCAGCCAGGAGCTGCAGGTCTGCGAGGCTGTCAGAACTACTATTGGCTGTAGTAGCCGGGACCCAGGACCTGCTAGGGAAAGTAAAAACTGGGATGGTCAGTCTCTGGTTTCCCTGTTTGCTGGGAGCAACGAGGTTAAGCAGCCAAAGCTGGGAGTTGCCCTGAGAGTTGCACTGTGAGGAGAGAAAGGAGTCCCTTGACGCTGGGCTGAGGTAAGTAGGTCTTCTTTGGCCGGGAAAGTCGACCCACTGACCTGTCCTGTCCAGCTGGGGTCCTGGAGCAAACACTTTTCTGTCAGGAGTTCCTTGGCAGTGGGGGGGGGGGGCGAAAGTGTTTGCACAAGGAAAAACATTGTAAAGACCAGAGGACAACTTACCCATATAGAGGAGGAACAACGAATAAACCATTCCAAGGCCTGGATGGTGAAGTATGCAGAAAATGATCTTGAGGGAAACAGAAGTAGGAGGCACAGCCCGAGCCCCCATCTCTAACTTAGGGCTAAGAGGAAGGCAGCACAACCACGCATCCTCGCAGCAAAGGGAGAAAAAATCTTGCAAAAGAAAAGTGGGAATGCAAATATTTTAATGGAGCAAATATCCCTGGGTCTTTCTCCCAAGCATTGCTGTTTTTAGGGTACACTCCAGAGCTCATTACCACTGAGGCGGTTTGTGGGTTAGAAACTGCTGCGGTCCCAGACAGTTTTTCAAAGTCATGGGCAGCGATGATTGAGGACACTAGAAGTAGTTCAGTGGGCCCACAAGTGGCTGCACCAAAAGCATTTGATGAGAGGAAGAAAGCAGGTGGTGGACAACTCCCATAAGGACTACCCTTTATTTTTAAAAAGTCACAAAGCAACACACATTGGACTCAAATTTACAATCTACAGGCCAGATGCCAGGCGGAGTATTATCTAGGGACTCCCTGACACTAGATGTTACTGTAATCTTGCCTGGCGGTCCAAGGGGGCAGTGGTAAATAGGGGAATGACCAGCTGGGCCTTCCTTTGATTTAGTGGTGTCAGGCTGCTCGGGTCCCTCGCCCACTCAAGTGTTGCCGGATCTCTTGATGGAAGCCAAGGCTAAAGATATGAGTTTTCAAAATCAGCTGATGGTTGAGATGTCGATTGGGCCACCCAGGAAGAGGGAGAGAGATAGCCAGTCCTCGATGCACCAAATGTAACAGCTCTTCTAGACTATATTAGTGGGAATACAAAATAGTAAAAAGTCCCTGGCCCAGGAACTTACTTTAGTTAATCAAAGACTAGATAAAATCAAGAGTACGGTGCAACTAATCCCATAGCTATTGAAAGAATTGGAGCAAGAAGTATCAGATATTAAGAACCATTCTGTGGACTGTGGTACCAATATCACCTCTCCACAAAAAGCTGCAGGCTTCACAATTGAAGGTGGACGAAATAGAGAACTACGCGAGGCGATCAAATCTGCACTTTACATGTGTTCCAGAGGACAGTAAATGTTTGAATGGCCAGTCCACTCCTTTTTGTGTATGGAAATGCTGATCAGAGAGCACATACTTGAGAACGCACCGGAAGACCTTACTATAATGAGAGCTCATAGGGTTCCTTCCCAGAAACTATCAGGGGCTAAGTACCCAAGGCTGAGATTTGTAAATATTTCAGATTTACACATTAGGGAGGTCATTCTAAGTAAAGCAATACAAAAGAAGGATATTGTTCTATCTGATGGGGCCAGGGTGAGAGTGTTCTCTGATATGTCAGCATTTGCAGCGCGCCGGCGGAGAGACTTTGTGGAGTTGATTGGCCAATTGCAGTGCGCAGGAGCACAGGCCTCTATCATCCAACAGTCCAACTTGAAAATCCCATATAAAGTCCAGTTCCATCTCTGCTCCACTCTTGAGGAAGCTCAAGTGATATCACAAATGGCAGCCCAAGCATGTGGAAAGTAGAAATATATGGGATGGCTTAGACTGTTGTGGGAGGGAAATAATTATATGAATCTGAAGCACAGTTTAATTCATCAAGTTCCTTTGATATACTGCAAAATTCAGCAGGTTTAATTCCTTGCACTTTGAATTTTATACATTGTGTTCATTTTTCACTTTGCACTTTCTTTCCCTTTTAGATATATATATATTAGCATCTTTTTATGCTTGTAAAAGAAAAATATTTAATCTCTCTCATGGTCAATCTATAGTTTAGTACAGCGTAAATTTCTTGTATGTTGGGTTTATAGATGTTTTGAATTAAGGCTCTGCACTTGCACCGTGCACTTTTTCCTGGCGGGATATTGTATATAAGGGCTTGCTAAGTCTTCATGAACTCTTCATGAATTTCTGGCCTGGACCCAAGGTAATGGAATGTTCCCTTTAAAATAAAGTCTTGCCGATTTTTATCTCTTTCTGTGGGTTCCTATTTAATCTATACAGCAAAGTATTAGATTCAGTTTACAAACTAAGGTACAGATGGCTATATTTAGCTGGTACAGGTACAAGAAGCACAAGCACTTTTTCTCTGCATACTGTCAGCAATGTTTTTTCTTTTTTTTTGGAGGGGTCTGTATGGTTGTTAAAGACATAGGTTAAGTATCATGGAGTGGTAGTGTGTATAGGTGTGTGTTTAGGCACCAGGTGAAGGCGCCATTGATTGTTGGGAAGGCTGAGGAAGGGAGTTAAGGGCCAATCCATTCTTCAGTGGGTTTTGGGTGGTTGGTGATGGGCAGTGTGAGGGTATGTTGGGTAGAGCATCAAAAAAAGAGCAGAGAAACAGGAGGTCATAAATGGGCAAGGTACAAGATTGGAGTAATAGTAGGGGATGAGGTGTTAGCTGCAGTGAATATGGGCAAGGGGCTTGAGCCTACTCCAAAAAGCACAGCTTTATGAGATGGGGAATGTTAAGGGGAAGAGTGGAACAAGTACTTCTGTGATAAGTAACTGTCTTTTGTTCAATTTCAAAGAATGTCTCAATCACTAAAGATAATTTCGTGCAATGTAAATGGTCTTCTAAATGCTCATAAAAGGGGGGCAGTGTTAAAATGGCTTGGCTCATTTTCTCCTCAGGTGATTTCTTTGCTGGAAATGCATCTTAAGTCTAGTACCCCTAACTTATCACTCCCTATGAAGTATTTCCAAGCGTACTTTGCCATAGCCAATAGGGCAGCGCAGGGGATGGGTATTTTATTCTCATCTACAGTGGATTGGGTGGTGAGAGAAGTAATGCGGGATGATGAAGCAAGGTGGATTTGGATTTAGGTTTTAGTCCGAAGTCTTATGACCAGCAGACTTGCCGGGATCAACAAGTGGCTACTCCGCAAGCTCTAGACCATACAGAACACCGCAGCCAGACTCTTACTCGGCATCCCTCGACACAAACACATCACCCAACACCTATGTAACCTTCACTGGCTCCCTGTTGAGAAGAGAGTCACTTTCAAGATACTCACGCACGCCTACAAATGCCTCCACAACACCAGATCCGAACACCTCAATGAAAGTATCTCCTTCCACCTACCCAAGAGAAACCTCTGATCTGCCGACCTCGATGAAACCTCACGCATTTGCAGAGCCAGAACAGGTCGAAGAGCCTTCTCCTACATTGCAGGTCATTTTGCCAACAGCAGACAGACTGACGCTGTTGTGCTGTCTGCGTAGTGGATCGTCATACACTTTGAGGACTGCTAATATTGAAGGATTTGTCTTCATTGAAAAATACTTGCTTTTATACATGGGCTTCATACCATATGTAGGTACAGACCACCATATTGAGCATTCATGATTCACAGGTCAGAGCAACAGCACCGCTTGTGATTAACACCAACTCCAGAATTCCTCATCACCGTCTTCATAAACGTCTCTGTGTATCATCAACACAGTATCAGTGCTCAGCTACCCATAGAGTGCCAGCCTTCACTCTCACGTGAGTACCCGGCTGGGTGTCCTTGTGAGTATCTAATTTTCCTTTTCCTCCTTCACCCACTGTTGGCACAAACATCTCACGCGGCTGGGCATTCTACCTAAACCAATAGGTCCTGATGAGACCCTTTATCATGTATTGGGTCGAAATGTCATCGACAACAAAAGAAAGCGAATCATCAACAGCGCGTATTATTGTATAAAGCTGCTGTATATTATGTTTTGAATTACTAAATGGTCGACTTTTTTGAACACCTTGTAAAATACTGTCTCAATTATGTCACCAATATTTTAGGTTCTTATTTCTCACTGAGGACACTACGCACATTTTTCTTTTTCATTGTATATAGAATTTTGTTTTGTAAAATATAAAATATGATTGTATCAAACTAAAACCATAGGTGTATGTGGTTACTTCGCTCTCTGACATCATTTTAACCCTTCCATTACGATTTTGCACCTTATTATCTATATTGATTCTATTATTCCACAGGAACCATTGTTTCTGACAATAATTTCCCCACCCGGGTTCCTTAGTGAGTTGTGTTCCCTTGTCCCTTTTCTCGTTCTCCTACATTGCAGCAAAGACCTGGAACAAGCTACCGATCGACATCAGACGCGCCCTTTCCCTGAACCTCTTCAGAAAGACACTCAAGACCTGGCTCTTTGGCTGACCAGAGTTGCTTACCAACCCCCAGCGCCTTGAGACCCTCATGGGTGAGTAGTGTGCTTACAATTCCCCTGATTGGTTGAAGCCTTAAAACAGATATATAATATGGTAATAAATTCCTGCTGTCCGATAGTTATGGGGAGATTTTAATTTTTTACAAGAGTTAGGTCTAGACACCTCAAGCAAGGCTAAACAACAGCTAAAACCAAGGACTGCAAAATAAAAATAAAAATATTAAAGAAGATTTTGCTTTAATAGATGCCTAGTGGATAGATCACCCAGGTTTTACACAGTTTACATGTCACTCTGCAAGGTTTAAAACTGCCTCACAACTTGACTCCAACTCCTTTTCAGATGACTCAATAGTCTCCTTGGTGATACACCCACGTACCCACCAAGAACCAACACCAAGTGGCTCTTTAATAAAGCACTGCTCTCAGATCTAGTATGGATCGCAGAAACTCGAGAATTTATACAGTGTTTTTTTTAAAGAGACTATTAATACAGCTGCAGGTTTTATGGTGTTGCGAAGCTTTCAAGTCCTCTTTTCTGGGGCAGGTGATTGCATATAAAGCTAACATATATAAGCAGAGGCAACGGAAAATAGAATCACTGCAAAGAGTAGTGGATCGAGCTAGGGTCGATCTTAACTCTGTGCCCCTAAGTGACCTCGATAAGAAGATGTTACAGCAGGAATTATCGAAAGAAAAAGAGCAATGACATTTTTATTTTTAATTTAGAAGAAATCTCTGGGAGTAGGGCATTTCAATAGAAAGTCTAGGTAGGAAGTCAGTTTGTAGGCACATTTTCAGCATGGTCCACCAGAACACAGCAGAGTAGGCAATTAATCTCCGAAATAAGAGAACTCAGAACTGCAAATATGATGGGTGACAAAGATAGGATTGCTGAAATATTTGCATCCCATTTCAAGCAAATTAATGCTGGGGTTCAGATAGTAGATCCACAGGATCTGGAGAGCTACTTCGCCAAATTCCAGTTACCTAAAATCACTAGGGCTGACAGTGTGGCCTAAATAAACGGATTGAACCTTCAGAAGTGATCAAGACTGTAAGGGGGACGACTAGCACTAAGGCAAGTGGAAATGAAGGAATTCCATTGTAAGTATATAAGATGTTTTTAGAAGAGCTCTCTCCATTTTTAATACATTTGTATAATCAAATCTTGAAAGGGTCTCCGATTTCTGCTGGATTTAAGGAGTCAGTGGTGATTACAATTCTTAAATCAGCATTTGCAATGCAATAGGTCTCGCATTTACGCACTTTTGAACTATTGGCATTGTAAATGACAAAGCCTTTTATTTTGTTTTAAAAAGCAAAACAAAACAAAAAGGTATTGTCGTTCAGAATGCCAATAGCTCAAACTCGCCTAATTGCGAGACCTATTGCATTGCAAATGCTTGTTGACATAAGTAACCCAGATGGGTGTCATGTATGGTAGCGGTTAAAACCACTCAAATGTACGTATTTTGTTTGCATTTATTTAGCGCTTACGGTCCCTGGTGAGGTGTCGATGCGCTTTAGATAGATTGATATCGCTGTGTATTTTTGTGAGTTTGGCAAGTGGACTCTTTCTAGGTATAGAAGCACAATGCCTTCCCTTCCCGTGCCACTGTGACCCCGCCGCTGGTGTATAGCTTTCACCCCGTAACTTTTCCAAGCCTGTGTTTCCAAGAATCTTTGACTCATTCTCGCCTTTAATCGCTACAGTGAAGGGAATGGATCTGCACGTGGCTCCAACTTCTCCGATCACCGCAGAGCACCCTCAGGGCAGAGCAGGCCATTGCTTGGCGTCACTGAGTGATCTTCTGCAGTCACTCATGAACTCCTGTCCTGAGATCCTCTGCACTCTACTGAAACCTCCTAATCTGTTCTGTGTTACTCCCAGGCACCTGTGACCTCGCTCATACACCTATGAGCTCCCTAGTTTGGAGTGAGCCTCGCACTCTCCTACAAATGCACAGATAATGTCTGAGCTCTGTTGGGCACCTGCAAGCTACACAGCCACCACTGATCTTCCCCAGTCACCTGAAAGCTCCTGATGTCACACGCAAGCTCATTGTCCTGCTGCTCCTGAGGCGAAAAGCCGGGAGTTCTTTTAAAACTGCATTTTAAAGCTTTATCTGTGTAAATAACTTGTGCTTCTAACAAAAATATTGCTGCTATTCTCCTGCACTTTCCCTACGAGCCGACTGAGCGCTCACCAGGGATTCTGTCACACCGGCGCTGGGTGAGGGAAGACTGCGGCCACGCCCACCCCCTCCAGGCCACGCCCCCTTTTCCCGTAGTTACAAAAGAGCGCGCTGATCCACAAGCGCGGTCATTGTCCTGCTGCTCCTGAGGCGAAAAGCCGGGAGTTCTTTTAAAACTGCATTTTAAAGCTTTGTCTGTGTAAATAACTTGTGCTTTTAACAAAAATCTTGCTGCTATTCTCCTGCACTTTCCCTACGAGCCGACTGAGCGCTCACCAGGGATTCTGTCACACCGGCGCTGGGTGAGGGAAGACTGCGGCCACGCCCACCCCTCCAGGCCACGCCCCCTTTTCCCGTAGTTATAAAAGAGCGCGCTGATCCACAAGCGCGGTCATTGTCCTGCTGCTCCTGAGGCGAAAAGCCATGAGTTCTTTTAAAACTGCATTTTAAAGCTTTGTCTGTGTAAATAACTTGTGCTTTTAACAAAAATCTTGCTGCTATTCTCCTGCACTTTCCCTACGAGCCGACTGAGCGCTCACCAGGGATTCTGTCACACCGGCGCTGGGTGAGGGAAGACTGCGGCCACGCCCACCCCCTCCAGGCCACGCCCCCTTTCCCCGTAGTTATAAAAGAGCACGCTGATCCACAAGCGCGGTCATTGTCCTGCTGCTCCTGAGGCGAAAAGCCGGGAGTTCTTTTAAAACTGCATTTTAAAGCTTTGTCTGTGTAAATAACTTGTGCTTTTAACAAAAATCTTGCTGCTATTCTCCTGCACTTTCCCTACGAGCCGACTGAGCGCTCACCAGGGAATCTGTCACACCGGCGCTGGGTGAGGGAAGACTGCAGCCACGCCCACCCCCTCCAGGCCACACCCCCCCATATATAAATATGTGCTTCCCCCGGAAGTGCAGCGGACGGGTGCAGCGGGCGTGCCGTTTGCGCGCCAAAGGCGCGCCTAAGGCAAGCCCGTCTGCGCCCGTCCGCGACCGGATTGCGTCCAGCGCCAGCCATGCTGCCTGTGTCCACTCACACAATCAAAGGATTGTTTGGTCCAGTGCGGAGCTACGGTCACTGAACGCAGCCACTCCCTGTCAGTCGCCTAAGCTTAATCTGACGACTCAGAATCTCCAGCACCACTGCCTATGCTGCCAAAAGTCTCTTGGCTCCGTCTCTTCCCAAATAGTATCACCTTTCAAAAAAGCAAGTAAACCATCTCGCAACACCTCCTCTCTCAAACTTAGGATCGGTCTACTAAACTGCAGATCCCTTCCTAAGCATGCTGACGACTTATGCTTACTAATAGCGGACTCTAACTGGGACATCTTGTGCCTTACGGAGACATGGCTCAATGAGGACAACTTGGCTTCCATCTCACTAGCAACCCCGCCAGGCTTTAAACTGAGCTTCTCCAATAGAAAGGAAGGCCGAAGAGGTGGAGGAGTGGCTTTCATCTACAACGAGAAATACACCTTGTTGTCCTCCACTCCTACAACATTCCCAGGCACAGAAGGGCTACACTTTTGCCTCCAATTTACCCCCCAACTGTCTCTTACAGGCCAAATTATCTATAGACCCCCGGACTGCCCGGCATCATCCTTGAGTGAGCTTATGGACTTTATAGTCCTAAACTCTCTTGCCCACCCGCATTATATCGTAGCCGGTGATTTTAATCTTCACGCCGACAACCCTGACTGTCCACAGGCTACTTACCTCATCTCAACCCTGCAATCGGCCAATCTAACTCAAGCTATTGCAGGCCCCACGCATCGTGCAGGGCATATGCTGGACCTTTTCTTTTCTAATATATCGAACACAACAGCTAATTCTCCGATACCACTGCTTTGGACGGATCACTACTTAACTACTTTATCCATCTCAATCTCCTCCCAGTCTCAGATCACAGGGAAACGCTCTTATATGCGAAGAAACTGGGATAATTTAACAACGGACACTCTCTGCCTGGCACTTCGAGCAAACCCCCCACCCCTTACCTCGGATGTTAACTCCGATGCTACATCACTGAACTCGTGGATTAGCAATATAGTGGATTCTATCGCTCCGGCCAGAATCGCTACGTCACGCAGAGAATCTCCCTCTGCTCCGTGGTTCTCCCCTGAGCTGATGGCCGAAAAAAGTAAATGCAAAAAGCTGGAGCGCCTTTGGCGAGCTAATTATTGCGAATCAGCCAAAACCAGCTATAAAAAAGCCCTCCATGCCTTACATTTATCCATAAAAAAAGCTAAAAAAATCTTCTTTGCGACCTCAATCCAGCAGGCGGAACAACCGAGTAAAGAAGTCTTTAAGATAGTTAAATCTTTCTTTAAGCCAAGAGCCATCGAGACGGATATTATTCCATCCGCAAGACTCTGTGAAACCATTTCTGATTTCTTTGACACCAAAATATTAAAAGTGTATGATACTTTCACGAACCCCGAGCCGACATCTATGGATGAGTTTAGAGTTTCTGAGTCACCCACTTCCTCCTTATTTCAATTTCAGCCCATCACCCTCTCTGAGGCATTTAAAGAAATAAAAAAATTTAAATCTGGGGCACCTGATGATCCATGCCCACCTAAACTCTGGAAATTAATGTCTGACGCAATCGCAGTCCCCCTCTTACACATATGGAACAAGTCCATCACAACAGGCATGTTCCCGGACTGTTGGAAACAGGCCACTCTTCTCCCACTAAAAAAAAAGCCCAAGGCGCGCCGGATGACCTGAGCAATCTCCGACCCATCTCCCTTTTAGCAGCCCCTGGCAAAATGCTTGAAAAACTGATCCAACGGCAGATTAACAGCTTTATTGAAGAAAGCGGTGCCCTACATGAAACTCAATCTGGCTTTAGGGCCGGCTTTAGCACCGAGACGGCCCTCATTGAGGTTGCCGAGTCAATCAGGTGGTCCTTAGATTCAGGGGCATCAGCTATGCTGGTGCTCCTGGATCTATCCGCTGCTTTTGACACGGTAGATCATAGCAGACTGCTGATTCGACTTAAGGACATTGGCCTTGGAGATAAAGCACTTAACTGGTTACACTCCTACCTCACAGAGCGGTCCCAGAAAGTGGCTCTGGGCCCCTTCTCCTCTGAACCTAAAGGCCTCTGGTGTGGTGTCCCACAGGGGTCTGCACTCAGCCCTCTGCTGTTCAATGTCTATTTGGCCCCGCTTTTCACCTTGATTGCTAAATGGGGGGTCAAGGCAATATCATACGCGGATGACACTCAATTGGTCTTCCCCTATACAGACACGTCAGAGGCAGCTTTTAGTAAAATCAGGGGCTGTCTTCGAGACGTGGCCAAATGGATGAACACTAATAAACTCAAAATGAATGCGAGCAAAACAGAGGTGTTATTTTTTAGAAATCTCAAACACCCCCCTCCGGACCTTTGGTGGCCTACGGAAATGGGCCCTGCCCCATCTCCCGGTACCCATGCAAAAAAGCTAGGAGTAAGGTGGGATGAGAACTTGTCCTTCTTGCCGCATATACAACAGCTTACCGCTGGCTGCCTGCACAAACTCAGAAATTTGCAAAAATTCCTGCCCCTGCTACCAGTCGAGTGTCGAAAAACGGTTGTTCACGCAACAATCACATCTCGACTTGACTATTCCAATGGCCTTTTTCTTGGTCTGCCCAAATATGCGGTGCAACGCTTACAGATCGTGCAGAATGCGGCTGCGAGATTGATAAAACGGGTCCCTTTCAGGCAGCATATCTCTCCGCATCTGCACGAGCTGCACTGGTTGCCAGTGGCCAGCAGAATTAAGTTCAAGGTGCTTACCTTGGCTTTTAGAGCACTAAAAGGCTCATGTCCCAACTACCTAAAACTTCGACTCCCCCGTTACCTCCAAGAACGGGAGCTCCGCTCAAACTCCCTGCTCAAGCTAATTACTCCGCGTGTGAGGAAAGCTAGACTTGGAGGCAGGTCCTTTTCTGTTGGCACGGCTAAACTATGGAATACCTTGCCCCCTGCCATCCAATCTGCCACTACAGAAGCTAGCTTTAGGAAGCTCCTAAAAACTTGGCTCTTTATGCAATAATCTTGATCTTCCCCCTGACTACTCGCTCTTGGCTGCAGGACTCGCTAGCGCCGGGACACCTCACCTGAGGTAGCTGTTTGCGCTTTATAAGCATCTGTATTATCATTATTATTAAGTCACATACAAGCTTTGTCAGTGGCCTGCATGTTATATCATTCGCCTGCAAGCTCTGTTGGTAATCTGAGAGTTCCTTAAGCCTCCTTCAAATTCCCCTTGCCACACGCTAAATCCCCAGTCACCTGCAGTATCAGATCACACATGGAGCTCACCTATGCACCCTTGTCTCCTGCAAAGTTTTCACTAATCCCACCACTCCTGAAACATTCAGATCAGGTGTGGGCTTCTCACCATGCACTCTTGACCCCCACTACCTCAAGTAGAGTTACCCTCAGATAACTCTCTAGTCAGTCTGGGCACCTCTGGTCACTTCCTGTCTCCTCCTCCGGTTGCTCAATGGCTCTCACAGTCAGTAGCTAGCTTCTTCACTCACTGACCTGCTTCTGAGGACTTCCTAAACCTCTTGGCAGCCCCACACGTTACCCAGATACATAAAGTGGCACCTAACGCCCCACGCAGTCTTCACAAAAACCCACTGCTTTGAGCAAGGAGTATCTGCAAATTTCGAGCTTTAAGAGGAATCCAGCAGAAAAGGAGTTGCCTATGGTGTGGGCCACATCTACAGTACAAAGGAAAAGCTGTGCCTGCTGTGGGCGAGCGCCGTCTTCTGGCGTGTACTCATTTATGAGAATAGGAGACCTACCTGCAGATTATAGGGCACACTGACTGAGGCGGGATGTAGCGTCTGCGAAAAAAGGACGCAAAAGAAAGTTTTTTTTATCTGACTGATGAGGGGCCTGATAAAACAGATTATCAGAAGTAGTATGCACACGGTCGCAAACACACTGCCTGAGAGATGGCACGGTTCGAAAACGGCTGTCAGAGACCCACGCTACTACAACCAGAGAAAACAAGCAATAAAAACAAGATTGTCAGGGCAGCATCAATAGTAAAAGCGCGCTGAATATAAACAAAGTACGTTGTCCTGCCTGAAGTAGGTCAAACTCAATAAAGAAAATAGTGCTTACAACACCAAAAATAACAGTACAGTGTAAGAACCGAAGTAAAGGGGCCAGTAGCCATGGGAAGTCACAAATGACGACATGGCAGTACTAAGGAGGGACTAACAATCATCATAATGAATCAGAAGACAGCATTTACAAAGGACAAACACACAAACCAATGAAAAATAAGGGTGGGGAGTGGGCGGGGCTTCTCTCCGACAGAATTACCAAAGTTCTTTGCAGAGCAGCGCTTACAAGCTAGCTCACGCTCAAACTAAAAAGATAAGAAGCCAAACGACCCGAGCTCCTACCGCCTCATAAATTTATTAAACACAGGCTACAAGATTTTTATGAAAACCTGGGCGAATAGGATCTCAGACTGTGCACAACAAGTGGTCCATGTGGACCAAACAGGATTCCTACCATGGCAGCTAATAACTTCTTCTTAATTCAGGCGATTGATTATTTTTCTGTTAGCAAGGATAAAGTGGCCATTTTATTGATGGATGCGTTTGATCATGTCGACTGGCAGGCTCTTTTTTTATTTTAGGGTAATACGGTTTTTCAGCCAACTTGATAGCAATTTTAATAGAAATATATAATGGGGTTGTTGCAAAAATAATTATGGATGAGGAACAGGTGGAAGAGGTGGTGAATAGGCATGGCCCCAGACAAGGGTGCCCCCTACCTCCCTTATGTTCTCTTTTCATTCAACCACTCGTGGTAAAGGTCCTCTCTAATGCATCAATCCTGGCCCGTTTAACGAGGATGGCAAAAATCAAGTTGTTCGCCGATTATATGATTTGATATTGGAAGGGAGCTAAGGCAAATATCTAGGCTGTTCTGGGGGAAATCCAGGCATTTACAGCCCTGGGTGGACATAAAGTGAATCAGGCCAAAATGGAGCTTCTTTTGTTCAACTCTTCAGAGGCTCAACTCCCGGCAGGGCTACAAATCTTGTCACTATGAACTATAAGATATTTAGGATTATATATTACAGCCGACTTTTCTCAATTATTTCAACTGAATTATGGAAATACCTTTACAAAGGAAAAAAGCATTTAGAAAGATGGACACTTTTACCCCTGACATTAGTGGGCCGAGTTTCCCTAGTTAAAATGTCAATACTCCTTCTGTTTGTATTTCTGTTTTTTAAATCTTCCTCTTAAAATATCAAATTTCATATTTTAAGGGGGAAACAGCATTTACAACGCTGTCATCACATCGCAGTACTATTACAACGCAGTTATTACAACGACAGAATTGTTAGTACGACGTACATTTACATTACAAGTCATTAGAACGACTTGCTGTAGGTGGTGCTAAGGTTTTGGAAATTGTTTTCCAAAACCTTCCCTTCTGTTACGCAAACTGGAGTAGGAATAGTAAATAACACTATTCCTAATTCCAGTGCGCCCATTACAGCAAATCGTTATAATGAATTGTGATGTAAGTGCATCGCGTACTAACAACGCAGTAGTTGTAAAAGCACGCGATGTAATACATCGATATGTAATGTGCTATATTCATTTTAAAGAGTTGGATAAAGTTATTCGTGAGTTTATATGGGCAACAGAAAAACACGGGGCAAACTTTACATTCTCCAATTAGACACCTAAACCTAAGCCGCGTTAGTCAGTCTACTAATCCAACTGGCAGCGCATTTGTCAAAATCTGATAATTTTATGTTAAAATATATGCTAAAAGAGGGTGCAATTAAACTACAAGTGTTTCTTCGCACAACAAAACTACCCAAGAAAGCAAGATATAAATTCATATTATCAATTGCAACACGTACTAAGCGTTTCTACAAAGCTTATAATGTTACAACAAGCCATGCATACACGTCTCTTAAAGATTGTGAGATATGGGGTTTACAGTTTAATCAAGTGGTGTTATAGTCCTATAATAATCTAGGGTTCTGGAAGCTAGGTGGTTTTTATAACTGTATCCATTTGATCACATGGGAATCATTTGCTTTACAATTCGAACTCCAAAGTCGAGCTTTGGGGTTGTTTTATACAAATCACAGGCTTCCTTAAGAAAAATTATACAATGATTAACGAGACGGTAAAAGCAATCCTAAAAATATTTCTTGAGAAGAACCTGAGCAGTGTTGGTATTTGGTATTGGGCACTACACCAGGGTGTGAATAATACGCTTATTGAGGAGATGCTTCCAAAAATTGCGCAGAAAACAAATTGTCAGTTTAAGAGCAAGGAATGGCAGGCAGTGTGTGAGTTTGGGAATAAAGCTTTGAGGGGCAGCCATTTTCAAGAGAATGTCTTTTTTGTCCAGATCACTGGCGTTATTATACTCAACTCCTAATCAATGTTTTGGATGTAATATGGAGGGGGCAGGAGGATGGGTACATACATTTTTTACATGTCCTAGACTACAACCCTTTTTGGAGGAGGTTTTTAGGTTCATCAGTCACTGTATGTCCATGGTCATTCTCCCATCAACATTGTTGGCCTTATATGGATTCCCATGTAGGCTTTCAGCTGCCAAAATTCCAGCAATACTTTGTTTTCATCGCAATAGCTGTACCCAGATTTCTGGTGTTACAAAATTGGAGATCATCGAAGGTACCGACATCTGGTCAGTGGTTCTCTAAGTTCGATCGGACCTATCATTTTGAAGAGGCATACACAAAGAGGGTAGGGATACTCTATAGATTATGGTCTATATGGGCGGACTACTCTCTGATCGCCCAGGCAAATTGATATGGGGAATTCTTTGTAGAGAGGAAGAAAGGAATGCAATGTAGTAATGTTTTATAGTCTTAATTATTCTCATTGTATGTAATTCGTCTTTTTCTGTAGGTATGTTGGAAATGTAATATGAATTTATGCGATATGCTGTGAGATGAAAATGAGATTATTTATTATGAAGTACTTTTTTAATTTTGTACCAATATTCTGACTATTTGTATATGAATTTCTTCTATATCACTGTCTGTTTTTTTTTTCTCTGCTCAATAATATTTAGAATTTAGTGACCATTGAATGAATTGGCTAGCTGCTAAAGGCCGAAAGACTCCCTATTTTGGATGTAATCTGCCCATCAGATTGAATTGTGAATTCTTACTGAAGTCGAGAGCTTTAATGAAATTGTTCAGTGACAAGAACTGTGGATTTCTCAAGCTAATTTGAAATAAAATCCACAGTAGTTTGGCGGCTATCTTGCCAGTGCTCGTCAATCGTAATTCAAACTCATTCTAAAATTGGAGGTGGAGGAGCCAGCAAATTTACATGGAGGGCCAAGAGTGACCATGCACAAGACAAACCCTGAAAATATTTGGTATTCAAATATAAATAAGTAAAAATATGATCACTTTAGAATTAGAAAAAGTGTTTAACATGCAGACGCATTTTACCTTGGTACTTCCAGATTATACCACTGCAGTAAGAAGTATTATGTGATACCTTATAAACTCGAACGTCTTCTCATCGCACCCCCCCCACTGGCTGCGGTGCTATGAATGAACTAAAAGGCAAGTTGTCATCTGTTCCCTATGTGTGGCCTAGATTCTTATACATGGAACAACACTCTAGTAACTCAGTTTTAGTACAGCATGAATTCTGAACATATTTGGAGGTGCATTCAAATTTGAATATGAAGGAAAAGTCCAATCAGTGACATTTAGTGTGGGATCATACAGTTAGGTCAGCAGTAAACCAGGATTGGTCAGTTTTTAGGTCAAGCCTGGCAGCATGCCTGTGCTGCTCTGCAAGGCATAGTGTATTCAGTACATGGGCTTCAAGCCGGCCTATCGATTGTCATTGGTTGCTCTGGGTGCCTTTACATTTGAATAGTAAATGGTGCCTATTTGTCCCTCCTATCGATCAGTCGCTACCTCCCATAGCGACTGTCCCTGTTACAGGGCTCATTTAGCTTCTGTCCATTTCAGTTTGTTTCACACACAATTTTTTTTACAATTGTCTTCCTCGTGTTCTGGAAATGTTGAAAACGAGAGCAGCTGGCCAGTGTTACTGCTTTCCCCTCCCACCCACCATTTCTTTGTGTCTTCTCCACTCTGCACCTTAGCTTTGACTTATGATCTACATAGTCTGGGTTACTGAAGATCGAATTGAGCATTCACAAAGTCGGAATGTTAGAAATTTGACTTTACTCGCTAGCTCCCTTTCACCCAATCTTTCGTTTTTAGCACTAATTATATTTCACTTGCACAGAACTCTGTTGCTCCATTTCTGTAAACAGGGCTGTAAATCTTGTTCCTCAGCTGGTCACAAATGTGGCTGCTGTGCCTCTGTTCCCAGTGGTAATTCCCCTTTCTTAGTCCTCTAGGCAGTGCTGCAGATGTGTCTCTAATCCCAATGGTAATTTCTCATTCTAAGTCCTCTAGACACTACTGCTAGATGCTTTCTGGTTCTGTTGGTAATTCCTCATTCAATGTCCTCTAGGCAGTGCTTCTATGGTCCCAGTGGTGATTCCTAATTCTACATTTTCTAGGCTATGCTGCAGCTGCGACTCTGTTCCCGTTGGCAATTCCTCATTCTAAGTATTTCAGGCAGTGCTGCAGCTGCGTTTCTGGTCACATTACCTCATTCTATGACCTCTAGACAGTGCTGGACGGGATAGCGAGTCCCCAATAAATCAAAGACTTTCCACAACTCGATGAAGAAGGAATGTCCGGGCCAGCTTGTGCAGTTTAACGAGCTTTTAATGATAGCTCCAATCGACGCGTTTCGAGGAAGTTTTCTCTTGTTCACGAGCGTGAGTGTGAGTTAATTAGTGCTTTAAATACAGTCACATGACATTTACGAAATGGTAAACGCGTTTTTCATTTTTATTCCTTTATTCACTAGTATCCCGCTACAATGTTGCTCTCAAACGTGCATGCCCATGTTTATTTTAATTTTGTTTATTCTTTCAATGACTTTTCTGTGATCGAATTGTGCATTGTAGCTCGTTTTTGGCTCAATCCTGTGAGTCTGTTTACCATTTCGTAAATGTCATGTGACTGTATTTAAAGCACTAATTAACTCACACTCACGCTCGTGAACAAGAGGAAACTTCCTCGAAATGCGTCGAGTGGAGCTATCATTAAAAGCTCGTTAAACTGCACAAGCTGGCCCGGACATTCCTTCTTCATCGAGTTGTGGAAAGTCTTTGATATATATATATTTATATATTTATATATATATATATATATATATTCACTGAAAAAACCATAGGTTATAAACCATATATAGTTAGGAATCAGCATTTACAAAACCTTATTTTACTCGCATAAAACCATTGAAATTCCATATATAGTTAGTTGCACTAACTATATATCGCGCACCCGCAATCCACTGCCGATGATGTCACACATTACATCATTCATGACATGGTCAGTGACATCACTGATGACATCACTGATGACATCTCAAATGACATCACTGATGACATCACTGATGACAACATCCAGTGACTGTTTGTTTCTGTAAATTTAAAATATGTCTTACATATTGAAGAATGAGTGGATGTATAAGTGTCTGGATGAAGGATTTAGTAGGTGCATGACTGACTGTATGAGTGAGTGATTAAATGTGTCTCACTGAGTGCATGGGTTAGTGACTAAACTGTCTTAATTTGTGCATCATTATGTCTGTTGTTCTGTAAACTGTTGCATGTGTTGATAAGTAGCTATATGAGTAACTATATGGGTTATTGATTGGTTGCCCAAGTATTTGTATGGGAGACTGAGTGTGTGGGTGGGTGGCTGGGAGGTGTATGACTCTGTGCATAGATGTGTGAGCAGTTGATTCACTAGATGTATGGTTTCAAAAGTGCATGTGGAAACAGCTGTATGGGCGGTTGACTGTGTGCATGAGTGTATTGGTGAGTGAATGGATATCTCAGTGCTACATGTCAAAGTAAGTACATATGTAAAACACAGTACATGTGAGAGTTGACATATATAAATAACTGTGCATAAGAGCCAGTGAATGTGTGAGTGGCTGTATGGATCATTGTGAACTTGTATCAGGGATTGTATAAGAGAGTAAATATGTGTTAGTATATGTTTGAATAAGTAAAGTTTGTATAACTGTATAGTTGAGGAAATGGAGGTGTGATTGATTCTTTGCATGACTGACTAGGTGTGTGAGTAACTCCATGGATGAGTGACAGTCTGTGAGTGTCTGTTTACACTGATTGTATCTAAAGTTATATTAGAGTCTGAAGAGGTTCATCGTATTATCACATGAATGATATCATCAGAGATGTGATCAGTAATGTCAAATGAGATGTCATCAGTGATGTAATTTAAGATGTCATCAGTGATGTAATTTGAGATGTCATCAGTGATGTCATTTGAGATGTCATCAGTGATGTCATCAGTGATGTCACTGACCATGTCATGAATGATGTAATGTGTGACATCATCAGCAGTGGATTGCGGGTGCGCGATATATAGTTAGTGCAACTAACTATATATGGAATTTCAATGGTTTTATGCGAGTAAAATAAGGTTTTGTAAATGCTGATTCCTAACTATATATGGTTTATAACCTATGGTTTTTTCAGTGAATTTTTAAGGTTTTGTAAATGCTAATTCCTAACTATATATTCTTTATAACCTATGGTTTTTTCATTGAATTTCAATGGTTTTTTGAAAGCTAATATCTGTAACTGTAAAATGTATTCTTCTTTAAATCGTAAAATATATTTTACATGTTTTTAATACATTTTTTTAAAAAATATTTTTTTGTTTCGCTCCCAGTCCGCGAACCGGTCAGCTTCCCGTTAGCTCAATTTAAAGCCGCGGCTCGGTCCGCGAACCGGTAAACGTTCCTTTAGCGTAACTGTTACGTTAGCATGACGTTTTGCGTTGTCGCGTAATACGTCATCGGACGGGCCAAGTTAGCGGACCCGGAAGCGGACCGGAAAGCGGCGCAAAGCGCGAAACGTAAACACAGCAGGTCATGTGACTCGGTAATAACACTTTTCATTGGTTCATTTCACTTTTGGTTTCCTAATGATGTAATACTAGGTCATGTGATCTAAAATTAAAACTTTTCATTGGTTTAGAACTTTTGCTTTTCCCAAATGATGAAAACCCCTCCTTCTTTCCTCACTCTGACTTTCATCTTGTTGAGAGAAAGACCCTTTTACATTCCAGAGAAATGGCTTCAGTTGTTGCTTCTGGTAGTGTTCCCCCACCACCACCTCCACCTCCTCATGGAAAGAAAGGACCACCTACTCAACCAATCTTTGAAGAAGAGGAAGATCAGGAAGAGGAGGAAGTGCCTGAGTATTTGCCTGAGGAGCCCAGGAGGTACAACAGAAAGGAAAATTTCATCTGGCAATTTTTTAAATTTGCAACAGGGCAAAAGAAAGTCAACGCAAGATATGTCTTTTGCCGTATTTGCGATGAACGCCTTTCAAGGGGGACGGACAAAAAATATAGTTTTGGAAATTTTACAATGCACAGGCACATGAGTAGGTGGCACCCAAATAATTACAGTGCTGCTCAGCTTCGGGACGAACAACAAAATCCACCAGCAATAGCCAGAAGATCGGTCGTGCCAGAAGTTTCGGGACCAGAAGCAAGGGAGTTGATCCCGAATATTCAAATGGACATGGGAGAAGTGAAACAAATGTGCGTGTGGTGCAATCAAATATTATGCTACCGTGAAAGTAGCATTACTCTTATAATAAGAGCAATCAAAAATCATGTATGTCCAAAACGCCCCCAAAAATAAATTCTTCTTTTTTTTGTTGCTCCTGTTGAGCCCTCTTCTATGAATCATTTTTGTTTCCCCCCTCCCCCCAAAAAATAAAAAAAATTACAAAATGTTCAGAAAAAAACAAAAAAATATAAAAAATGTTCAGAAAAATAATAAAAAAAATTTAAAACAACAAATACCAAAAATAAAGTTCTTTTCAGAACTACCTCCCCATTATAAAAAAAATTGGTAGAATTTTTGGAACTCTGCCAAGCTCTATTTTTTTTAGTTCGCTCCCAGTTCGCACTCCGGTACGCGAACCAGGAGCGAACCCAAAATTAAAAAAAAAAAAAAAAAACAGTAAGTATAAGGAAAGGAAACAGACAGTTAAGTTACAAGAAAGACAGCTATAGGGAGTAAAGAAAAGATACTGTTACCCGCAATTCACTTCTGATCATGTCATATATTACATCATTTTTGACATGGTCAGTGACATCATCAGCAGTGGATTGCGAGTAACAGTATCTTTTGTTGACTTCCTATAGCTGTCTTTCTTGAAATATAAATGTCTGTTTCCTATCCTTATACTTACTGTTCTTGTTTTAAAAAAAATTTAAGATCATTCAGAAACAATAACATTAATAGAGACAGAATGAGTGAATAAGAATGAAGAAGTATGAGAAGAGAGGGACTGAGAAAAATATTGGAAGGAGTAGAATAATTAAGTAATAGAGAAAGGAATGAGAGAAGTAGCAAACACAGGAAAGTAAGGATTAAAGAAATGAAGCAGTAGAACTAATAGATGTTAAATGTGATAGAGTAAATGATTGATTGAGGGTGACGATAAGGTGTGTCCTCTCTAAAAGTTTGTTTAAGGTGAGGCGTACTCAGGGTTGCATATCAAATTTATGCTTGTTGAAGAATACAGAGGAGATAATACATGTAAAGACCTACCATTGTAGTAAAACATGCCCACTTATTACATCATTCATGACATAGTCAGTGACATCATCAGCAGTGGAAGGCGGGTTAAAAAAGTAGAAAACATTTACCTTATAATTCTTGTTAACTTTTAAAGAAAATTTTTCATACTTTCAATCTGTAAAAGAGAGAACAAACATTTCCAAAAATATTAAAACATGTATTTAAAAATTAGAAAAAAGAAGGGAAAAGGTTCAAGAAGAAACAGTTTTTAAACAACTTTGACACTTACAGAAGCCTCTGCTTCTCTACGACCCCTACACAATCCTAAAGATATTTATTTTAAACAAACAGTATCTTCATGCTGATGAAGTGAGGCCTATTTTGGAACATGGTGCTTCTTTTGCATTGCTGATGTCTCACAATAGTGATGCAATAGCAGCGCAAAAGAGATGTAAAGCCATCATAAAATTGTGTGTAACATTGTAAATGATTGTTTCAGGATGCAAATAAGATGTGTCCTTTCAAGAGGTTTCTTTAATGTGAAGTGTATTCAGTTTTCAAAAAAAAACAGTACCTAGAAGTACTGCACTGTAAGCATTAAAATTGACACTTACAGAAGACTCAGTTTCTCCATATCTACCTCACATTTCTAAATGTATATCATAAGTACAAAAAGGAGAACATTAATTATACATGTTAAATGGTTTATTTTTGCTGTTCTCAGAATGTATCAAATTTCACTTAAATCAGTGACTTGAAGATATTCATCATGTAACAGCGGGGAAAAAAAACACAATCAAAATGATTGTGTTTAAAAAACCCATACAACCTAAGAAATCTGATTTCAAAACTCCTTAAAATTAACTTACTTTCAAAGACGTCGAAGGATGTCCTATGAACAGCGTCCACTCTGTTGTGCTATAAATATTTTCAGCCCGCCACCTTCTGAAAGAAAACCTCCATCGTTTTGAAAAATATGTTACATACAAGAAAAGACTTCTCACATTCTATCACATGTTTCCACTTGGCCAAATCATGTTGCAGCGATTCACAAGTCTTGTAATTCTTCCAATCAAATCCCGTCATTTTCTATTTTCGCAACTTTCAAAAGGAAAACATTTGAGATTATTTTCACAATCCTGGACTACTAATATCTTACCCTTCTTTGCCACTCATGTTCTCCTTTTCCTATGACACTGATACTGTTTACTATGAAGCAGACTTACTTGCATCAGGTTTATATAGTTGAATTTTTAAATTGACATTATAATTAAAAGTTTTGGACCAATAATCTAGACAGCATTGCAGACTTACATTCCCTCTACTTGATGAACCTTTTGCAATTCCTCACAGGAAATCCCAAGATTCTTTCTTTAAAATTTTGGTTTTAAAAACACCAGGTAAGAATTTTTAAGGTCAAACGGCAATTTTTTTTTGAAAGTTACAACGGAATCATTGCAGAATGACCAGCCGTTTCGAGACTTTAAATAAGCTGTATAATGTCCTGATGTTGTTGAAGGACCATCGTGATAGATAATTGCTACAGTTACAAAAGTCCTTCCTGAAATTGACAGCTGAGAAGCCACAATTTTTTTTATTAAAGTTGACAATTTTGATCCATCAGGCCTACATCGTTGGATCATTAAAATGACATACTGGCCATATCTACGTATAAATAATGTTGACATCATTTCAGATTTACATTGGCTACACTCCATGTTGTGATCCGCTGCATTTACTAGCTTATTAAAGGAGACTGATTTACTGTCTGGCAAAGTTAAATATATAAATCTTTCTGAGTCTACACTAGTAGTACTTGATACCATACAGTTCTCGCAGTCATGCTGCCATTGATAAGAAAGCCCAAACAGGTGATCTACATCTACACCCTCATCTTGTAATACATCAAGCATATACATTAAAAACTCCTGACAATCTTGCTGATTATTTTCAGAGAAGTCTGTTTGACCTGAACATTCATCTAACAGATAACGAACTTCAGACACACTTTCTACTTTTGTTCGATCAGTGCTACATTTCTCGAAAACAGAATTCAACAAACAGCATAAAATTTGTTCTGAATTCAAGAGAATCTGTTCTTTTAAACTCTCTAGTGAAAAGAGAACATTAACCACTACATTTGCATAGCAGTTGACACCAGAACTGTTTTCAAATTGAAAACCGACAACATCTTCAACACAATCCACTTTCTTTCTGCTAACAATTTTCGGTTCATCGACTTTTGGTCTTTTTGCTACAACCTCCCTACTATTACTGATATTTCTACGTTTCCGGCCTACCACACGTTTCTCAAACAAAGGATATTGAGGCAAATGTGGCGCATACTCTCTTCTTAACCTATTGTATTCCTTAACACAATCTAGATCCGCACAAATGTTTGTGACATCACAGTCAATCAAGTACAATCCCGATAAAGTTCTAAGTCGTGACAATGCCACATATGCCATACCCTCCTTGAACACAGAACTGCCAATATTCACCAATGCACTGTCTACACTTAAACCTTGCGATTTATGGATTGTCACCGCATATGCCAAGCAAACAGGAAACTGTTTACGGCGAACATATAAGTCTTTAACAAGCAAAAACCTAGCAGAACAACGACCAATTAGCTGTACTTCCTCAATGCCATCAAATTTAATTTTAAAAAATTCTATTCCATCTCTATTTCTGTATTTCTCAAAATCAACAACATTACCCATTGATCCATTTACCAGACCTCTTTCAACATGTAAATTCCTTCTCAAAATGATTCGGCAATTTAAGCACACATTCAGAGTCTTTTCAAAACCCGCAGTTTTAGATATAGTCTTCTCTAATGAATCCAATTTTGATTTCAAATTCTCTGACAAAATAATTGTTGATCCCATATGCTCTATTTTGTCAATAGCTTCAAGTTTCACAATCGCTTGCTTTTCTAAATTCAACATTTTGTTGTTGAAGATGGCACATTCTGCAAGAGTTGGCATCAAACATATTCCGGATTTCTTCTCAGTAATTTTCTGAAAAATATTCTCAGGCACAATCTCTTGTTCGGGATATAAATTTGACAGTAATCGTGCATTTAAAGCTTCTTTCCCATGCTCGGTCACTTTTCCAATTCTAATATCTTGTAGAATATTCTTGTAATCTTCATCCTTTGCCTGACGCATATTTTCATGCAGTTCAGCATAATTGAAGTTTAACCATATATTGACGTTGCCAATGCTCCCTAGGCACTTCCTGGTATCTTCATGCGTGAGTATTTTGAACACAGGTTGACCTTTTACTGGTGTCAGCTGCAGAAGATCTCCGAAAACAATGATGTGTTTGCCACCAAATAACACATCATATTCAGTTTTAAGTACTTCTTGCATTCTCAAATGCACAAAGGCAAGCATGACATTGGAAACCATGCTTACTTCGTCAATGATAAGTAGTTTCATTTTCCTCAAGACTCTTGAAACTTCACAGCAAGCATCCCCAGATAACTTGTGGTATTGTAATTTGTTGTCATGCTCCACTGGCAGCATCAGTAGACGATGCAAAGTAATACCTTTAATGTTATGTGCTGCCAGTCCAGTAGGAGCGGTGACAACACAAGACAGCGATGACTCAGTCCTTTCCTGCAAATAACAAGAAATTGCTTTAATGAGGAAACTTTTTCCAGTTCCCGCTTCTCCACTCACGTACAGTCGGACAGGCTTCAACGATGTACATGAGCACTCTTTCTTCTCATGACTTAATCCGTGCTCAATTTGCTTGGTAACTTCATCATATATTTTCCTCTGCTCAACGTTGAGTTGTTTTTCCAAGTCTTCTAAGTTAACTGAATCCTCCTGAGCATGTGCCATGGCTCTTTCCACTTCATTCATAGCAGTGGCAGCTTCATTTTCGATAATAGGTCCTCCAAGTGGATCTTGACTCAATGAAACAGAACTCTGACTGTCCTGAGAACTGTCTCTGGCAATCTCGGCTGCAATCGTTGCTTCCTGCTCAATTTCCAAAGTTAGCATTTCTTGATATTTGGGAAAAGCAGGACATTCTATGGTCTCCTTAGCAGCAGTGAAAGAGTCTTCGTAACAGAGGAAATCTCCAAGCAGTTCCTCTTCTGCACGCCAAGGCTTGAAAAGTTGCAAAAGTGCTAAATACAAAAACTCCTTTTTTTCAGGAGATTCGCCACTCAATTTTCGATGGTTTACTAATTGGCATTTTCTTTGCTTGACCAGGCATCCCTCACTTCCAATTACAGCATACACTCCTTTCTCAATATCTTCTTTGATGTTCCTCTTGAATATATAATTTTGTAGAACCTCATATAGACAAACATTCTCAAGGTGACTGCTTCGATTTGGATAATATGTATCCAACATGTTGGTCTTCAAAATGTCGGTACTGTTTGGTTCCTTTTCTGCCAAATACTCAATTTCCCGGACAGGTTTTAGAACTCGATTTCGCGTTGCAGCAAGACCAAGACTCGCCCAAACGATACTCCTGGATTTGGCATAGAGACTTGCTGAAGACAATCGATCAGAACATTCGTAAGCTCCGATTTCTCGATGCGACAACATCTTCAGACTGAAACTGTACAACTTCTTGCTGAGGCTCTTTTCATGGGAAATGTCCTCCCACATTTCCTTCAGTTCTGTCTTTTCTTTTTTGGTGATGTAAGATGTCACATACCGAGCCACAGCCATACAGTTGTCAGCCACAAACTGTATATCCATGTTAGCATTCCACATGGACAAAATCACTGGGTTGTAGTCATTGATGTACTTGGACTCTTCGTTCCTTTTCAAATTGTATGTATTTTTGGGTGATTTCCTCGTCACATTATGTCGCAGTGAAGACATCAAACTGTTCACTCTTCCTTTAGAAATCACCGGTCGTGGAAAGTTGAAACGACATTTGGTGTAGAACTTGTCCTTGTTTCTGAATTTACGACGACAGTACTTTCCACAACGATGGCTTTGGAAACGTAAAACTTGTTCTCTTAGGCTTTTCTTCTCCGTTGCGTTTGGAACAGCACACGTAGAATACTGTTCTATGAAATTCATCACTAAGTCATCCGGATCTGTTCCAAATTTAGGTGCATCCTTGATCCACAACAACATATGTATATGAGGAGCACCTCTTGCTTGGTACTCCTTTCTCCAGAAGAAATCCAACACCTCTCCAAGAGGTGGATTCTTCTTATTTGTGATGAAAGACATCATAGCTTCAAATCTATGATTGAATACCTGCATACATTCACTGGATCCAAAGAACACAGTTCTCCAGGTGTCTTGAAATCAATGTTTTCAATATTTCCATTTGCCTCTCGTAGAAATTCAAGTAAGTCTTCCCAGCCATACTCGGCACAGCTCAGAGTAAGGAACCATGTTGGAGTTCCTAAGTTCCTCAGCATACATTTTAAATCACCATGACGACGGTACCAGTACTCATTAGTACCACGCTGACACGCCATGAGATTAATTAAGTGAGAATCCAAAATACTGTCTTGGACATTGACTTTATGCATAAAATCACTTGCCGAGATGTTTCGCATCTGTATACCACTTTTAAAGATGTGGTTCACTGCATATGACAGTCCAGACAGATCGCTTTCAAACAGGAGATGAAACAAATAGGGAATGCATTGACGAAACCTAGGATCTTCTGCATACAATCGTAAAGTCCGGTATTCAGACGCAGGAATTTGATGAGGTCGCTCATCATATCTTCCTCCTCGACCTGTGGGAAATAGCTGTGGGAAACACCGAGCTTCCAAACTTTCCTCCCAAACACTAATGGGACTCCCTTTGGCTTGTTTCATTTGAAACAACTCAATAGCATTCCCCATGACTTCCTTGGAATGCAAAGGATGAACACTATAATGTTCATATATTTCTTCACTATTAGACGCCTCTACTTTCTCAATTTGGCCAGCACACAAAACGCTATCCTCTTCATCACTTACTTCCTCTTCTGCAACATATACATTCTTATAGTACTTATTATTTTTCTTCAAATACAAAGTTGCATTTTTGACTTTCCTAACATCCACTAAATCTTGCCATATTTTCTTATTCTTTGTCGGAACCCCATTAACCAAGATAACCAGAGGTTCCTCTTCCACTTTTTCTACTCCAATTGTGTTAATGTTTTTGTTCAAATCTAGAGGCAAATAAACAACTCTTCCCTTTAATCCTCTCTGTAAATCTGTTGGAGGCAACTTCCCTGTCTTTGGCTCCATTCTTACAATAGCCTGGAAGGGATGGACACTTTGAATCAAAATAGATTCATAAGTATTTAAATCCTTCAATTCTGAAGGAATCTCAACCAATTCCAGATTATTATGAACTGCCCTAGCAGGCATCTGGTTTTGGTTTAATTTATTATAACAATAAGTACACACACGTTGGTCCACTCCCAAATCAAAACAATTTTCTACCATCAAGTATGTGGCAAAATCCTTCCATTCACTATTATTTTCCCTTTCAGTTTTTGCATATAAATCCACTAACTTAGTCTGATTCTTATAATAAGTGCGTCGACAACATACACAAGTGAAATTAGGCCTCTCACTTGATTTCATCTGAAACGTGGCAATTTCCTTCTGAAAATGATCTGTACTAGAAAACCTGTATATTATCTTCAACATAACCCTCTACTTCTGGGTCAATTTGAACATTCTCATCTCTACTACCAAAGTAACAAAACTCAATTTCTTCACAAATATTCTTCACATCTATTTCAGAACCATGCAAAAGAGCAGCACATAATTGTTTAAGCATAATTGCTGGACTCTTAGCATAATACAACATTCTCACTAATTTTCTCACTTTATTATGATGCACTGCTAGCATCCTGAAATGATGAAAAACACTCTGGCATACTCTCCTGAAAGACAAGCCAGTGAATGACCACGCAAACCTGTCATTTGTCTCACTCTGCAAGGATCTAAATCTTGCAACAACTTCATTTTCTGCTTCAAACTTAACTTATTAAATGTCCGTATAAAATCACAAAGCAAATTGATGGAAACCTGTCGCACACTGCAAATAGAACTACACTTCCAAATGTACACAGGACCCTTAGGACGTCTTCCTAAAACCTCATCACTTAGCGCCTCTTCTGTCTCTGTTGTCACAAGTTGTTCTTTTTCAACTGGACAACCATCCTTCACTTCATAAGCTCGACCACTGGTGTCAACTGCAAACAGCAAATCATTATCCTGAAAATAACTCTCCTCATTAACCCCTTCCATGCTGGGCCGATTTTCCTCGTGTGCTAGGCTTTTAAAGAATCAATGGCTTTATGACGGCCCCCAGCCGTCATCAGCACACGAGCACTGTAATGCATGACGGATGGGGGCCGTCATCAGCATGGAAGGGGTTAAAAAATGCCTCACAACTTGAACTATGCATCCATTCTCCGGAAAAAACTTCACAAAAGTTAGTACGATTTACTACTCTCTTCCATCTACTTTTTGTTTTGAAATCAGAAATTACCTTGCTTAGTTTCCTAATTCTATTGATTACCAAAATAAACAACTTTCGCTTAATTTCAAAAGCATGATCAATAATTTTCTCTACATTTTTCTTCTTCTTATAAAATGCCGCTTTCTGTTGGCCTTTCTTAATATTTTTTAATAAATTAACTATTATCCTGTTACGGAACATTCGATTTCGAATGTCCCTAAACTGTTGTTTCCTTCTACTATCATGCACAGAGTTATTTATCTCTTCCTCTACCAGTAACATTTTTGATGGGTCTTTCCTTTCCATTTAAATTACTTTTCTTTTTCTGAACTGAAACATTTTTAGGATAAATACTTTTTTTTCTAAAAATATTTCTTAAGAATGATTTTGTGCTCTTACCCGGAGCTTTCTTGGTGTTTTGAAAAGTATTTGGGGAAGAGGACTGCTGCAATAAAACATCATCCTGCTGTCTTTGACGTTTTCTAGCCTTTCTAATACGATTTTTCGTTGGCATTTTTCAAATTAAAAAAAGATCTGCAGTTGAATCTGTGGAAAAATATAATAAAAAATGTTATTAACCACTATTACCAAACAGTAAATGAATAACAGTCATCTAAAACTTAATGCCCTACTTATTATTTAACATAGCAAATCTTTTGCACCAGCACTGCATCACAATAATGACACACAATGGTACAAAACAGGCATACAACAATCATAAATCACTCCCTAATATTTTAAATGATTAATTCAGGATGAGGATAAGGTGTGGCCTATCTAAAGGTTTGTTTAGGCCCAGATCTTTGGACTGGGGTGAATGTGTGTCATTGATCCACATTCGGTCCATCACCTGTTTTGTTTATTTGAGGTGAGGCCAACACATGGTTGCAGATAAGATTTTCACTGAAGAAAACAAAGGAGAAAATACATGTGAAGGCCTACCAATGAAGTAAGTCATTATTTGAAATAAATTACATTTCTGGATATGTACTGCTAGAGCTTCATAGGTTGTTTTGGGTCATATTTATAAGGCATTTGAGTGTCTATTATGTTATTTTACCCTTTTTAAATGGAAAGCGTTCTTCATGGTGCAAATTTCTTGTAAATACGCTCCCACCTGCGGTTGGCAAATTTAGATTTTGATTATGCCCTTACACCATTTTTGGGAAATTATTAACATGCCTATGTAACTCCCATAATCAAAATCTAAATTTGCCAACCGCAAGTGGGAGCGTATTTACAAGAAACTTGCCCCATGAGGTACGCTTTCCATTTAAAAAGGGTAAAATAACATAATAGACACTCAAATGCCTTATAAATATGACCCAAAACAACCTATGAAGCACTAGCAGTACATATCCAGAAATGTAATTGTTTTCAAATAATCGTTTTTAAACACAGCATATAAATCAATTGTATACCTGCATTCATGAAGAAATGACTGAAAATGTCCTTGAGACACATGAAAGCATTTTCTGGAATGCCCTAGCACCATTTTTGGGACATTATTAACATGGCTATGTAACTCCCATAATCAAAATCTAAATTTGCCAAGCGCAAGTGGGAGCGTATTTACAAGACACTTGCCCCATGAGGAACGCTTTCCATTTAAAAAGGAAAACATAACATCAAAGACACTCAAATGCCTTATAAATATGACCCAAAACAACCTATGAAGCTCTAGCAGTACATATCCAGAAATGTAATTGATTTCAAAAATCGTTTTTAAACACAGCATATAAATCAATTGTATACCTGTATTCAAGAGGAAATAACTGAAAATGTCCTTGAGACACATGAAAGCGTTTTCTTGAATGCCCTAGCACCATTGTTTGGACATTATTAACATGGCTATGTAACTCCCATAATCAAAATCTAAATTTGCCAAGCGCAAGTGGGAGCTTATTTACAAGACGCTTGCCCCATGAGGAACGCTTTCCATTTAAAAAGGAAAACATAACATCAAAGACACTCAAATGCCTTATAAATATGACCCAAAACAACCTATGAAGCTCTAGCAGTACATATCCAGAAATGTAATTGATTTCAAAAATCGTTTTTAAACACAGCATATAAATCAATTGTATACCTGTAATCAAGAGGAAATGACTGAAAATGTCCTTGAGACACATGAAAGCGTTTTCTTGAATGCCCTAGCACCATTGTTTGGACATTATTAACATGGCTATGTAACTCCCATAATCAAAATCTAAATTTGCCAAGCGCAAGTGGGAGCGTATTTACAAGACACTTGCCCCATGAGGAACACTTTCCATTTAAAAAGGAAAAAATAACATCAAAGACACTCAAATGCCTTATAAATATGACCCCAAACAACCTATGAAGCTCTAGCAGTACATATCCAGAAATGTAATTGATTTCAAAAATCGTTTTTAAAAACAACATATCTGTTTCAGCTTACATAAGAGACCATGGAATGGGCTCCATGTACAACAATAACTTGTGTTACTGCATGCCAGAATGCTACACCGAATATGCAATTACAATTTCTCAAAGAAACAAATTCTATTTGTATATCACTAGAGACAAAACCACGTTTTAAAAAAACAGCTTTCTTCATCATTTTCTCCTTAAATCATACTATTCTCTATCTAAATTAAATAAATCTTTTCTCACCTTAGCAAATATTTTTTGAGTTTTGAAAACAGTCTCAGAAATACACCAAATTGTCTTCAGCAGAAGAAAAAGGATGCACTCCAGAGGCTGCAGCTATTGAAAGCACAGAAATACAGATATTCATTTCACATATCTCTCATATTAGCCAATCATAACTCTTCCCTCACTTTTTTCAAATCAAAACCCTTCCCCCCTCTGCCCTCTCTGCCTTTTTTCCATAGCAACCACCTCCTGGAAGACCTCTCATGTTTGCAAATTCACACAACAATGTTTCAATTGAACTCTGAACTCTCAGTGCACCTGCGTATCCAGTGCAATCTTTCATTAAATGTTTCTTCCTTGACCATTCAAATTACATCTTTCAAAGAACACATCCATGCACCCTAACTTTCTGTTTTCAGAAATGGAAATGCACCAATCACTGCTAATGATTCATTAGCATTGGAAATCCACAGTTTTTTTTCTTTACAAACTCCTACTGTTTCAACTGCCCTTTCATTACCACACTTCATCTGACTGCAGAACAACCTTCTCCCACCATGTTTAAAGTCTGGATTGTTGGACATAGTTACATCCACTGGGCTCAAAGGTATGCTGAGAACAGAAATTTACCTAACCTCAATTTACAGGATGTGGAAATTAAGTGGTTGGGCCAAAGAGGATTAAAATGTCACCAATTGATACCATTGGTGAAAACCTTTATGCATTTGCCAAAACCTGACCTGTTAATAGTGCACTGTGGAGGTAATGATTTGGGCACTTTGACTGGGGTAGGTCTGGAAATGCTTTTAAAGGACACCTTTGAGCAATTAATGGCACTTTTTCCTCAAACTGCCTTGGTATATTCCAATATATGCCAAAGACAGAAATGGAGGTGGTCCAACCAATTTTGTCCACAAATTGAGAAAGCGAGGAAGCATGTAAACAAATCTGTTTCAGCTTTCATGAGAGACCATGGAATGGGCTCCTTGTACAACAATAACTTGCGTTACTACATGCAAGATATCTACAGAGGAGATGGAGTTCACTTCTCAGATGAGGGCAACAGAATTTTCCTTCTGAATTTAAGACTGTGCATTGGTACCTACTTATAAGTACCTAAATGTACCATAAACCCAAAAGCTCTTCTCAGAGCTACCCTTCATCTGATCACACACAATTATTATTTTTTTTCTAACTTTTTTCTGTAATTTTCAACAAACTACGCTCAAAGAGCGCTATCCGGTACGCAAACTGGAAGCTAACCGCGCAAAATTTCAAAAAAAAAGTTTTTTCTTTGCACATATGGTCCTCCTCAGCCACCCTCAGAAAACCTAGGGGGTCAAAATACTTGTACCATGCCCCCTTCTACCCATTCAGAACATTATTTACCCTCCATTTTATACCTTAATTCGACCGAAACACAAAATGGTGGACTCCCGTTACGCTCCTAGTTCGCGGACCGGACCGCTTTCCGGGAAGCGGTCCAAAAAAAAGGTGGGAAAGTAATTTACAGAAAAACGACTAGAGACACTCTCACCAGATATAGATTAGCTCATACTACATAACAATCCCTTTCATTCTCACAAATTTGATTGAAATTTCATTTAGCCATTTAGCCTGTAGACCTCTCTAAGTACCGTGGGGTAAATTACTTCACAAAACACATCTGAAGTGTTGGAATTGACAACCAATGAAAATGTTACTTTCATTTTCTACTTTTATTACCTGACATTTGATTGGTTATATACCTGAATATATATAAAGGAAGAGAAGAAAACACAGCCATTTTGACTGCTACTTCTTGTTGTACATCACATTTGAATAGCTACCAAACACCTCAACTTGTTTCTAAAGGTAAGTTGTTATTTTTAAAACTGAAGTATATTGTGCACTATAACTTAATATGGTAGACTTTTTCTGATAGATATATACTATCCCTCTGTAGTAGTTATGTATTTAGATAGACTTCTCTGTTATAGTTATGAATGGAGTTAGGCTTGTCTTGGTTAAATCACATACACTTTTTTATAGTCCTATTTCCACTCTGATACTATACACTGCCAAAAGAAAAATTCACTGATAAAAACTGCCTATCTAAAATTAATCCCAACAGTGCCCTATCTCTACTAATATATATTTTTTTAATCATAATTTCAGGCAAAATGGAAGGCGAGCAGCAAGTTAAATTTTCAATTGTACTGGAGGAGAGCAGCCAAGAAAAAATTGATGATTTCATGGATCAAAGTAGAGACCAGGAACTACTGCAATGTGTTGAAGCAGTGGATAACCTGCTTCAAAATGAGAACATGTTACACCCTATATTCAATTTTGAAATTTCTGACACTGAAATGTTAGAAACTTTAATGGATTATGAAACACAATCAAAATAAAAAAAAAACTTTAAAAATAAAGAAAACAAAAAAAAACAAACAAAAACAACAAACAATTAACATACAGTATTTGAAAAGTGTATCATTCTATTATCCTTATAGTACGCTGCCCAGAACGCTTTCTGGTTCGCGTACTAGGCGCTCATCACACAAAAAAAAAAAAATATTTTTTTTTTTTGACCCGGCTGGGCCCTTTTAAAACCTCCACATAAAACCTAGGGGGTCAACGAGGATCTACTATACCCCCTTATGGTAATTTCCCCCTTTGTTTTGGCCTCCTCTTGTCTCTCGATCCTACCGAGAGACAAGATGGCGGCCGCTCCGGACTGTTTAGAATGTTGACAGACACCGGAGAACCAATCAGCTTCGCATCGCAAAGTTCCGATACGCGAAAAGTACGCGAACCGGATCGCTGCCCGGAGCTCTGTTACAGATATATATCTTACTTTGAACGTTAATTTCTCAAAATCCACTGAAGCACATATATTGAGACCCAGCAAAGGCACATCGGGCTAACAGTCCCTACAATTTTGCCAAGTTTCGTGCAAATCCATTCAGCCGTTCGAGCTAAAAGTGAGTCCAACCGCCCTATGGAAATTAACATGGGAAAAACGCGTTTTGGGACCCCCCTTTTATCTCAGCCCCCCCTTGCCGAAAGCCCCCCAAATTTCCAGGAGCTGCTCAGAAACAAAATGTGCCATTTTCCAGAAAATTTCAGCCAATTCCGTCCACAAACACCAAAGTTATTAGACATAGAGTTTTCAGAAATCCCATAGGGAAAAAATCCTAACTATATATACCTACTGGCGACCGCCAGTAGGTAATATATATATATATATATATATATATATATATATATATATATATATATATATATGCACAAAAACTCCACACACCACTTCCGAGTCAGACCGGAGGTCAAGTCGGCGCAGGAACAGAGGAGACGGACCAGCTGATGCGCTACACAGGTTCTTTATTTGCGTTATATTCGGTAGCAAGAGGGCACTACGCGTTTCGGGCTTCAAGAGCCCTTGTTCACATGCAAGTGAACCAGTTAGACTTTTTTAATTTTATAATGCAGTGTGACACGATTAGCCCGCCCAGACACGTGATGTCACAGTCTCATAGACATAAAAGACATACTTTTTTATATATATATCGAATCTCTTGTTACATACGGCCTTTATACATTATTGCAAGCAAAGTATGTGTTAAAAGACATTCTTTAAAGCAAAATACCATAAAATATAAACAAATGCAATAATAATGTTATATGATCCCACAAACATAGCTGATAGGAATTTCATATTTTCAGGATATATATATATATTCACTGAAAAAAACCATAGGCTTCAGGCCTTATATAGTTAGGAATTAGCATTTAAAAAACCATTGAAATTGCTCCTTTATAGTTAGTTGTACTAACTATATTTCGCGCACCCGCAATCCACTGCTGATGATGTCACATATTACATCATTCATGACATGGTCAGTGACATCACTGATGACATCTCAAATGACATCAATGATGACATCACTGATGACATCATCCAGTGAATGTAGTTTTCTTCGTTTATAAATATGCATTATATATATAGCAATTTGCATTGAAGTATGAGTGGATATATATAAATACATATTTGGATGGAGGACTTTAACAATGTAAAGTGTCTCACTAAATATAGTGGACAGTGACTAAACTGTGTGAATATCTGTATCACTTTGTCAGTTGTTGTGTAAACTGGTTTTCCAGTTGGTTACTAGCTATGTGAAAGTCTATATTAGTTATTGATTAGTTAATTGAGTATTTGTATGGGAGAGTGAATGTGTGTGTGGTTCGGTGGAGGGTGTGTGACTGCCCAAAGATGTGTGAATAGTTGATTCAGTAGATATATGAAGTTAAAACTACATGTTCTAACAGTTGTTTGGGTGAGTGAATATCTTTATGGGTGTGGTGACGAGCAAATATATTTCTCAATGGTACATGTCCAACAAACTAGAAAAATAAAAGGCAGTGTATGTGTCAGTTGTTTTATATAAATAAGTATACATAAGACTCAATGATTGTGTGAGTGACTGTATGGATAACTGTATTCTTGTAATAATGATTTTATAATATTCTAAATATGACTTACTATCTAAATGAATAGATGAAGTGGTGTTTGTATAAGTGTGTAGCTAGGTAAGTATGTAAGTATGATCCATTGTTTGCATAAGTGAGTAGGATAACTTCATATGTGAATAGATTGTGTGCTGGTGTGTAATGTCGATATAGGTGTATAAGTATTTTTGATAGTGTTCTATTGTTCATTGACAGCATATATTAGTGAATCTACAGGTAAGGGATCAGATGTGTGTATACCTCTAGGAATCAATGAGTGGGTTTTTAGATACTTGTATTGCTGTGTCAATGGATTCAAATATGATACTCTGTATTTTACAAAGAGTGAAAAAAGATTTTACTAGTGTATGAAAATGTGTATGTGATTGTCACGATGATGATGTCATCAGTGATGTCATCATTGATGTAATTTGAGATGTCATCAGTGATGTCACTGACCATGTCATGAATGATGTAATATGTGACATCATCAGCAGTGGATTGCGGGTGCGCAAAATATAGTTAGTACAACTAACTATATAGGAGCAATTTCAATTGTTTTTTAAATGCTAATTGCTAACTAAATAAGGCCTGAAACCTATGTTTTTTTCAGTGAATTTCAAAGGTTTTTTATATGCTAATTCCTAACTATATTAGGCCTGAAACCTATGGTTTTTTCAGTGAATTTGCAAGGTTTTTTTAATGCTAATTCCTAACTATATAAGGCCTGAAACCTATGGTTTTTTCAGTGAATTCGCAAGGTTTTTTAAATGCTAATTCTATTAGCGTATAACGTTTAAATATGTTAATATCCTTGTGGGACCACCTGAGCAGCCCTAGGGGGTCAGGTTCTTTCTACCCTGCCCCCTTTTTGCATTCTACACGTTTGTTTTTCTGCTTCTTTTGTGCCCCGGTCTACCTAGCACAAGATGAATGCCAACACTTCCTGGTTAGAAGTATTGACAGCCAATGAGCATGCTGCTTTCCTGTTGTGTTTGCATATTCCGCCCTAAGTGCGCTGGGGATGCCCAGACGTGGGTCCCAGGCACTCCACACCACTGGAGTCAAGCTAGCCGGGCTGATGAGAGGTGTTACCTCGAAACCGGTCCGGTCCTCGGATGCTTGATTCCGTTCTGGGAAGGACATGGCTTTTGTAGTTCGGACTGGACTGTTCCCATGGGGCACAGGGTCAGAGCTGATTTGCATATTGCCATTGTCTAACCCAGGGTGGTGTGGATTGCAAAAAAACGATGGATTTGGGCCCAGATCTTTGGACTGGGGTGAGTGTGTGACATTGATCCACATTCGGTCCATCACCTGTTGTGTTTGCATATTCTGCCCTAAGTGCGCTGGGGATGCCCAGACGTGGGTCCCAGGCACTCCACACCACTGGAGTCAAGCTAGCCAGGCTGATGAGAGGTGTTACCTCGAAACCGGTCCGGTCCTCGGATGCTTGATTCCGTTCTGGGAAGGACATGGCTTTTGTAGTTCGGACTGGACTGTTCCCATGGGGCACAGGGTCAGAGCTGATTTGCATATTGCCATTGTCTAACCCAGGGTGGTGTGGAGTGCAAAAAAACGATGGATTTGGGCCCAGATCTTTGGACTGGGGTGAGTGTGTGACATTGATCCACATTCGGTCCATCACCTGTTGTGTTTGCATATTCCGCCCTAAGTGCGCTGGGGATGCCCAGACGTGGGTCCTAGGCACTCCACACCACTGGAGTCAAGCTAGCCGGGCTGATGAGAGGTGTTACCTCGAAACCGGTCCGGTCCTCGGATGCTTGATTCCGTTCTGGGAAGGACATGGCTTTTGTAGTTCGGACTGGACTGTTCCCATGGGGCACAGGGTCAGAGCTGATTTGCATATTGCCATTGTCTAACCCAGGGTGGTGTGGAGTGCAAAAAAACGATGGATTTGGGCCCAGATCTTTGGACTGGGGTGAGTGTGTGACATTGATCCACATTCGGTCCATCACCTGTTGTGTTCGCATATTCCGCCCTAAGTGCGCTGGGGATGCCCAGACGTGGGTCCCAGGCACTCCACACCACTGGAGTCAAGCTAGCCGGGCTGATGAGAGGTGTTACCTCGAAACCGGTCCGGTCCTCGGATGCTTGATTCCGTTCTGGGAAGGACATGGCTTTTGTAGTTTGGACTGGACTGTTCCCATGGGGCACAGGGTCAGAGCTGATTTGCATATTGCCATTGTCTAACCCAGGGTGGTGTGGAGTGCAAAAAAACGATGGATTTGGGCCCAGATCTTTGGACTGGGGTGAGTGTGTGACATTGATCCACATTCGGTCCATCACCTGTTGTGTTTGCATATTCCGCCCTAAGTGCGCTGGGGATGCCCAGACGTGGGTCCCAGGCACTCCACACCACTGGAGTCAAGCTAGCCGGGCTGATGAGAGGTGTTACCTCGAAACCGGTCCGGTCCTCGGATGCTTGATTCAGTTCTGGGAAGGACATGGCTTTTGTAGTTCGGACTGGACTGTTCCCATGGGGCACAGGGTCAGAGCTGATTTGCATATTGCCATTGTCTAACCCAGGGTGGTGTGGAGTGCAAAAAAACGATGGATTTGGGCCCAGATCTTTGGACTGGGGTGAGTGTGTGACATTGATCCACATTCGGTCCATCACCTGTTGTGTTTGCATATTCCGCCCTAAGTGCGCTGGGGATGCCCAGACGTGGGTCCCAGGCACTCCACACCACTGGAGTCAAGCTAGCCGGGCTGATGAGAGGTGTTACCTCGAAACCGGTCCGGTCCTCGGATGCTTGATTCCGTTCTGGGAAGGACATGGCTTTTGTAGTTCGGACTGGACTGTTCCCATGGGGCACAGGGTCAGAGCTGATTTGCATATTACCATTGTCTAACCAAGGGTGGTGTGGAGTGCAAAAAAACGATGGATTTGGGCCCAGATCTTTGGACTGGGGTGAGTGTGTGACATTGATCCACATTCCGTCCATCACCTGTTGTGTTTGCGCTTTCCTGTGAAAGGCATGCTGATTGGCTGCCACTGTCTGTCAACACTCCAAACCAGGAAGTGTTGGCAGCCATCTTGTGCCTCTGTAGAACCAAGGCACAAGAAAGCAGTGAAACAAAGGTGCAAAACACGCAAAGGGGGCAGGATAGAAGCCCCCTGACCCCCTAGGCCTGCTCAGGGGGTCCCACAAGAACCCCCCAGGCCCAAACATATTTTTTTCTGGTTTTCCCCGTGGTACGCTCAGGGTACGCGTACGTGGGAATACACCCAGCGCTTACCCCGCGAACATTTCCACAAAAAAAAGAGTTTATTTGCACCACATGGTCCTTCTAGGCCCCCCTCAGAAAACCTAGGGGGTCAGGGGGTGTCTACTCTGCCCCCTTATAATAATTTCCCCCTTTTTATTTTCACCTCTTGTGTCTCGATTCTACCGAGATACAAGATGGCGGACTCTCCGGACTGTTTAGAATGTTGACAGACACCCGCGAGCCAATCAGCTTTCTGCTCGCGCACTTCTGTGGCATGCCGGGTGCGCTCGCGTACCCGTAAGCGCTGGAAACGCGCATATAGATATATATGTGTTTTTGAACCTAATTTTCGTAAAAACCACTTGAGCAATTTTCACCAAATATAGAAAAGGCACTTCTGCGTACCAGTCCCTACAATTTTGCAAAGTTTGGTGTAATTCCGTTCAGCGGTTCAGGCTGTAGCCTTGTCTATTCGTCCTATGCAAATTAACATGGGGAAAACACCTTTTGGGACCCCCCTTTTTTCTCGGCCCCCGCATGACGAATCCCCCCGAAACTTCCAAGGAAGGAGCGGAGCGGAGCTGGCCTAAATTTTGGAAAATTACACGCAAATTCCTCAACCGGCGCCAAAGTTATTCCCAATAGAATGTTGCGGATTTCCTATGGTAGCTAGGTCCTAACTATATATACCGACTGGCTATCGCCAGTAGGTTATATATATATATATTCACTGAAAAAACCATAGGTTATAGACCATATATAGTTAGGAATTAGCATTTACAAAACCTTGAAAATTCACTGAAAAAACCATAGGTTATAGACCATATATAGTTAGGGATTAGCATTTACAAAACCTTAATTTACTCGCACAAAACCATTGAAATTCGCATATATAGTCAGTTGCACTAACTATATATCGCGCACCCGCAATCCACTGCTGATGATGTCACATATTACATCATTCATGACATGGTCAGTGACATCACTGATGACATCACTGATGACATCTCAAATGACATCACTGATGACAACACCCAGTGACTGTATGTTTCTGTAAAGTTAAAATATGTCTTACATATTGAAGAATGAGTGGATGTATAAGTGTCTGGATGAAGGATTTAGTAGGTGCATGACTCACTGTATGATTGAGTAATTTAATGTGTCTCACTGAGTGCATGGGTTAGTGACTAAACTGTCTTAATTTGTGCATCATTATGTCTGTTGTTCTGTAAACTGCTGCATGTGTTGATCAGTAGCTATATGAGTAACTATATGGGTCATTGATTGGTTGCCCAAGTATTTGTATGGGAGACTGAGTGTGTGTGTGGGTGGCTGGGAGGTGTGTGACTCTGTGCATAGATGTGTGAGTAGTTGATTCACTATATGTATGGGTTCAAAAGTGCATGTGGAAACAGCTGTATGGGCGGCTGACTGTCTGCATGAGTGTATTGGTGAGTGAATGGATTTCTCAGTGCTACATGTCAAAGTAAGTACATATGTAAAACACAGTACATGTGAGAGTTGACACATATAAATAACTGTGCATAAGAGCCAGTGAATGTGTGAGTGGCTGTATGGATCATTGTGAACATGTATCAGGGATTGTATAAGAGAGTAAATATGTGTTAGTATATGTTTGAATAAGTAAGGTGTGTATAACTGTATAGTTGAGAAAATGGAGGTGTGATTGATTCTTTGCATGACTGACTAGGTGTGTGAGTAACTCCATGGATAAGTGACAGTCTGTGAGTGTCTGTTTACACTGATTGTATCTAAGGTTATATTAGAGTCGGAAGAGGTTCATCGTATTATCACATGAATGATATCATCAGTGATGTGATCAGTAATGTCAAATGAGATGTCATCAGTGATGTCATCAGTGATGTCATTTGAGATGTCATCAGTGATGTCATCAGTGATGTCATTTGAGATGTCATCAGTGATGTCATCAGTGATGTCATTTGAGATGTCATCAGTGATGTCATCAGTGATGTCACTGACCATGTCATGAATGATGTAATATGTGACATCATCAGCAGTGGATTGCGGGTGCGCGATATATAGTTAGTGCAACTAACTATATATGCGAATTTCAATGGTTTTGTGCGAGTAAATTAAGGTTTTGTAAATGCTAATCCCTAACTATATATGGTCTATAACCTATGGTTTTTTCAGTGAATTTTCAAGGTTTTGTAAATGCTAATTCCTAACTATATATGGTCTATAACCTATGGTTTTTTCAGTGCATTTCAATGGTTTTTTAATAGCAAATATCAAAAGCTGTAAAATGTCAAGTACGTGGTAGGTAAAAACATTTTCGTATTTATGCACGCTGATGCGCTTTGAACGCTGCCCCCCCCCTCATCTTTTCTTTTAGGAATATTCTCTCTTTGCAGATAGTGAAGGGTAGGTAACACAGGCCTTTGCCCCCGTTGTAATCCGTCGTGCCTGCTTCCCTCTCCATTTGATTGATTGTTATCCTAGCATTTATTGTTTTGGAATTGGTTCTCTTTGGTTCATTCTCTATTTACAAACAAGCACAGAGTCGCAATACTCTGTTTAGTCTTTGCAGATAGTGAAAAATCGTTAAAAAACAAAAGGAATCAAGCAAAATCAGTAGGCCACTAATGGGATCTCTTTTTGACCTTGCTAAAATAGAAACATTATGAACAACCTCTCATGACAAATACGAAACTAGTGAGAGGAACTGAGCTCGACACCATGATGGCTGCAAGACAGCTCGGCTCCACCGCCCACCCCACCCAAAATAACGACAAACACTATGCAAATATTATAAATATATACAACACACCAGCAAAGTAACAGGGTAAAACGTTTTATTAAATAACTATTTACATGGCAGCCTGCTGCAACATCGATCCAAACAAGCCTTTGTATTTTTGGCTCAAAATAAACCATCAATGGTAAGATTTTCATAGGTGAGTGTAGGTTCATGGTTTTCCATCCACAGACTAAAAGCCTGGAGTGGGAGTGAAAGAACAATAACTAGGTAAGAAGGAAGGCAGAGGTCGTGGGAAGGACTCTGGATATGGTATGTTGCTTGGTCCCTGAGATGCTTCGATGTCACTGCCTTGCACAAATGGCATAAGACCTGGATGTTGGGTGCCATAGTTGAGGGTTCGGAGCAGCGCTTGTAACACTGTCTGAAGCTTATTTGCACCTGCTGCAGCTTCACTATTCTCAAAGTAAGTGGGGGCTGTTTGTGGACCTGACTGCATTGGAAAACAATGTGATGCGGTGCCTCCCTGAACCGCTTGACGGAGGCCCCTGAGATAATTGCGCCTGCTCCACACCTTGTCCCACAATCCGTTTGACCTGAAGACATGTCCTGCGGTGCCCTGGTCCGACCATCACATATACCTGCACCAGGAAACGGCGTGGGGTGCAGTAGAAGGGAGAGGCAGCGCGAACGAGCCTCCCCCACCTCCCCAGGTGGAGGTTTCTCAGCTACACCCCAGCGCTTTACTCGACCAGCTGACTTGCGCCCGTTCTTGCGACACAGTGCCTCGCTCGGCCAGCTGAATTGCGCCTGCTCTTGCTATTACAACGTCTCACCCGCCATCCAACGGAATTGCACCCAATCTTGCGGTACAGCGACAGGCGGCTGCTACGGAGCTCACGAAATGGCGGTCGGCTCCACATACTTGGGCCTGGCCTGCAAAGATGGCTCTGGGCAACCGTGGAACTCGGACGCTTGACTGCTAGGGCATGGGCCCCATTCCCAAAAGAGTCCCCTCAGCCTTGAAGATTCTACAACAGTCACCGGGACCCCCGACTCCCGTAGACTTCCGGTGGGGAGCGACTGCCATGATTGCTCGCGGAATGGCCACAACGTAGCCACGAGATGGTGGTGCTCTCATGCTAACGCCAGCTTCAGTCTGAAACATCCAGAAACACTGTAGACTACCAATTTGATCAGTTCCGGTGGAGTCCCAACGTGACCCGGTAGAGAAGAACTTGCCCTCCCCTCTTTGATTGATGGTTCTTGTTGCCTGTCCCTTCTCTTGTCATTTAACAGAACTTTTTGGACTGCTGAAAGAGGTTGTGTTCCGACCGCTGGTTGGTGGAGACATTTTGACTATATTCTGGACCTGCGTTGTCGCGTAATGCGTCATATGACGCGCCGCGTTAGCGCACCCGGAAGTGCTCCGGTGCGCGAAGCGCAGCTTCCCGGAAACGATCCAGTGTGCGGCGCGCAGTGCGTAACGTAAGCATAACAGGTCATGTGACTTGTTAATAAAACTTTTCATTGGTTCATTTTACTTTTGTTATTCTAATGATGAAAGGCTTGGTCATATGACCTAAAAATAACACTTTTCATTGCTTTCGAATATTTTTTTTTCCCAAATGATGAAAGCCCCACCTTTTTTTTTCTCACTCTGACTTGCAAAGCAAAGGACCCAGATGCATTTACAGTTTATCACTAACAATGTTCCAGGCTAATGTATTTTCCCGGGAAATTTACAACTGTCCTGCAAGTAAAATATTCCTATTTCGAGAAAAAGGGCGTTTCTTCGTCCCATGAGGGAGCCGTTGACCAAAAGAGGCTCGGCCTGCTGTCTTAGTCGCTGATAGGCATGAATATCGGATTCTTATCGATCACTTTATGTTGAAGGAGTGGAAAACACAACAGCCCTTGACCATTTATCCTTACTGAGTTCCTGCGTATTATACCTTTTAACCGTCATGTAATTGGACTGCTTTATTTCACCTGCCTTTTACTGATTCGAAAACAGTGATTATTATTCAAAACTTTACCAATCTAGGTACTACTACCATGTTTTGTTTTAAAAACCTTTATTGTGAAAATGTCAGTATACAAATACGGGCCTATAACCACGTGGGCCGGCCACGGAGCAAACTGGAATCGTATATGATGAGGGGACATTTACACTGTAGAAGAACGTAACGGGCGACCCATTAGGTTGCAAGAACTAAGGTGTCTAACATTTGCGGAATCGGTGGACGTACATTTTATAATTAAAGTACGACAGGGCCAGTTACAATAAAATTATCTAGATATACATTTGCGGGCAAGTACCATGGGTGACGTTAATTCGAACTCTCAATAGTACAGTAATCAATAACACATCAGAACTTAATATCAATAGGGATGTCCAAATGTTCAATCAATTCTTGTCCCCGCCCGCCATGTGCTTCAAAACTGCATACGTATCTCGTGATATCAAGGTTGGGCAACCAGTACACAACAAGGAGTTACGAGTCCCATTTATACCGGCGCCATTTTGGGCGAGGCCGGGCAGGTCCAGGATATAGTCAAAATGTCTCCACCAACCAGCGGTCGGACCAGAACCCCTTTCGGCAGTCCAAAAAGGTTCCGTTAAATGACAACAGAAGAAATAGGCAACAAGAACAATCAGTCAAAAGAGGGGACGCTTTCGTGAATGGGGCCCATGCCCTAGCAGGCAAGCGTCCGAGTTCCAAGGTGTCCCAGGGCCGTTTTAGTGGACCAGGCCCAAATCCAAAGAGCTGGCCACCATTTTGAGAGTCCTGTTGCAGCCGGCTATCGCTGCACCACAAGAGTAGCCGCAATTCAGCTAGATGGCGGGTGAGTCACTGTACCGCAAGAGCGGGCGGAACTCAGCTGGATGGAGGGTGAGGCACTGTGCCGCAAGAGCGGGCGGAACTCAGATAAGAGGGGCCCCACTGCAGATGAGGTGCCTCCACCTGGGGAGGAGGGAGAGGCCTGTTTGCGCCGCCTCCCCCCCCGGGCACCCCACGCCGTCTTTCAGCGCAGCATTGTAGGATGGCCACACCAGTGAAACTAGCTGGACACCACCTCGGTGCCATCCGGATCTCGGCGCGTTCGAGTCACTGTACCGCAAGAGCGGGCAAAACTCAGCTGGATGACGGGCGAGACGCTGTACCGCAAGAGGGGGGCGGAACTCAGCTGGATGGAGGGTGAGGCACTGTGCCGCAAGAACGGGCAGAACTCAGCTGGAAGGCGAGTGAAACGCTAAGAGGCGCCCCACTGCAGATGAGGTGCCTTCACCTGGGGAGGCGGGAGAGGCCCGTTTACGCCGCCTCCCCCCCGGGCACCCCACGCCGTCTTTCGGCGCAGCAATGTAGGATGGCCACACCAGTGAAACTTGCTGGACACCACCTCGGTGCCATCCGGATCTCGGCGCGTTGTGCTGCCTTCGGCCTACTGTAGCAGCAAGTGCGGGCGCAACTCTACTGGACGGCGAGGGAAACGGTAAGGGGCGCCGCACTGCACATCAGGTGCCTCCACCTGGGGAGGCGAGAGAGGCCAGTTTGCGCCGCCTCCTTCCCCCGGGCACCCCACGCCGTCTTTTGGCGCAGCATTGTAGGATGGCCACACCAGTGCGGCAACTTGCTGGACACCACCTCGGTGCCATCCGGATCTCGGCGCGTTGTGCTGCCTTCGGCCTATTCGCACATCGGTCCGCTACTGACGCCGCCTCACAGGCCAACGGATTTTGTAGGCTTTTTATAGCCCAAAGCCGCATAACAGGTCATGTGACTTGTTTATAAAACTTTTCATTGGTTCATTTTACTTTTGGTTTCCTAATGATGAAATGCTTGATCATATGACCTAAAAATAACACTTTTCATTGGATTAAAACATTTTTTTTTCCCAAACGATGAAAGCCCCACCTTTTTTTTTCTCACTCGGCAATCCAAAAAGGTTCTGTTAGATGACAACAGAGGGGACAGGCAACAAGAACCATCAGTCAAAAGAGGGGAGGGCAAGTTCTTCCCTACCGGGTCACGTTGAGGCTCCACCGGAAGTCATCGAATTGATAGTCTACAGTGTTTCTGGATGTTTCAGACTGAAGCTGGCGTCAGCATGAGAGCACCACCATCTCGTAGCTCCGTCGTGGCCATTCCGCAAGCAATCATGGCAGCCGCTCCCAACCGGAAGCCTGCGGGAGTCGGGGCCCCCATGACTTTTGTAGAATCTTCAAGGCTGAGGGGACGCTTTCGAGAATGGGGCCCAAGTAAGCATGGGCGGAAAATCCGTTCCGCTCGTGGATTTTGCGGATTTTCGGTAAATTCGCAATCCGCAAGATTCGCGAATTTCCCGCAAAATCCGCAAATCCGCGAGCAGCGGATTTTATGGCTTGCTCGCACTGTTCGCGTGAGTTCGCGGCTTCCCAGTTCAACTTCGCGCCCCGCGAATAAGCGCTAAATTGCAGAAATACGATCTTAGCAAAACTGAAACTACTTACCAGGTTCAAAAGTTCAAGCTCATCATTAGTAGCCATTTCCTGTAGTGCTTCCTGAGGGGCCCCTCCAGAGTTCAGTTGCCTACTTGCAACTATTATGTGACCCTGCTCTGACCCTCAGAATAGTTACACAAAGGTCCTGAATTACAGCTAAGGCAGACAAGCAGGAGCCAGGCTGGAAGTTCAAATCCAGTGACACATTAATCAGCCCCTAATTCATTATTGTCAGTTGGGGCAGGGCAGGTGTTGTAACTAATTTTGCAACAATGAAACCACTTAGCAAGTGCAAAAGATCACTAATCAGGAAGCACTAAGGAAGCAGGTGCCAGCTAAAAAAATATTCTGTGACACATTAATCAGCCCCAAATTAATTCAGGTCACTTGAGGCAGGGAAGGTGTGCTTTGCTTTACCACAATAATGTACACTGGACAACCAGAGGGTGCTGTGATGAAACAGAGGGTGGCATGGGTGGGCCAGAGGGTGGCATGAGTAGTCAGAGAGTGGCAGTGGTGACAGAGAGTGGCAGTGATGAAGAAGAGTGTCCCAAACAGGCTGGACACGTAGAAACAACAAGTTTGCAAAACTTGCGACCCGACAGGTAAGTTCGCGTTTGCGAAATTGTACAAAACCCTCGCGAACTGGCAGAAACCCGCGCGAACACAAAAAAAAAAATCTGCAAATTCGCGAGAATTCGCGGATTTTGCGGATTGCGAGTTCGCAAATCTGCAAAATTCTCGAACACGAGATTCGCAAAATTCGCCCATGCTTAGGCCCAAGCCCTAGCAGGCAAATATCCGAGTTCAAATGTGTCCCAGGGCCATTTTAGTGGACCATGCCCAAATCCGAAGATCCGGCCGCCATTTTAAGAGTCCTGTGGCAGCCGCCTATCGCTGCACCGCAAGAGTGGGCGCGATTCAACTAGATGGTGGGCGAGACGCTGTAGCCGCAAGAGCGGGCGCAACTCAACTGGATGGTGGGCGAGACGCTGTAGCCGCAAGAGCGGGCGGTAAACAGCTGAATGGCGGATGAGGCACAGTGCAGCAAAAGCGGGCGGAAAACCGCTGAATGGCAACTGAAACGGTAAAGGGGCGCCCCATTGCAGCAGAGGAGCCTCCACCTGGGGAGGCCCGTTCACGCCGCCTCCCCCCCCCCCCGGGGCGCCCCACGCCGTTTTTCGGCGCAGCATTGTAGGATGCCAAGACCAGTGCGGCAAGTAAAGGACATCACCTGGGTGCCGTCCAGATCTCAGCGCGTTGTGCTGCCTTCGGACTATTCGCACAACAGACCGCTACTGACGCCACCTCACAGAAGACCATTGTTGCTTTGTTTTAAAAATTATTTTTTTAACGTGTTTACTTTGTTGGAGCGTTGTATATATTTATAAGTTATTAAAGTGTTATAATCCTACTACTTTGTTGGAGTGCTATATATTTTTAATGTGACACATAATTGTGAAGACTTTGATGTACAAAAACGCATCCCTGGAATCTTCCGCTTCAGGCTCGGTCCCACACACCCTCACAGTGAGAATCCCCTCCCCAATCACAATACAGGATCGTTATCAGATAGTAGGAACATGTGTGGTGTGACGGATCTCATGGGGTGGGGGCCTTGATCTACTGTAACTCCTTTGAAGAGGGGTGATTCTTTACAGTTGGGGCCATAAACTACTTCCGCAGGGCTAGGTGATAGCCTGGGACTGGCCTGGACAATCGGACACAGAGGAAGAGGAGTGTCAGAGGGTGCTGTAGTGAATAGGGTGAAAGGGAGGTGTCGGGCGGGCACGGGGTGTGATTCTCAGGGAAGAGCAGCGCAGATGGGGGGAAGTTTATGACCCATGCATGAGAGAGAGAGCGGGGGTGACCAGTGCGTGGGGGAGATGCTTGCGAGGGTGGGGAGCCATGCTGAAGATCGGCGGCGTGCAGAGAGTGGGTCTGGTCAAGGCATCTAAAATGGCTGCCGTGCACGACAAAAGTGTGGCATTGGAAAAAAAGCAAGATGGCGCAGACAATGTTTATCAATACGGATTAATTTATAACAATTATTTTTAACAATATATTTACTCGCAGTGTCAAAATGGCGGTCAACACTTCCTGATTTCCTTCGAATCAAACGTTAACAGACGTCACGCAGCAAAAAAAAAAAAAAACGCTCACGCGCAGCCGCTGGAAGACAAGTATCAACATATATGAGCATCCTCAGCCACCCTCAGAAAACATAGGGGGTCAGGATACGTCTCCCGTATCCCCTTATACCCACTTCTCACATTGTTTTTCCTCCATCTTATAATTTAATTAAAACAAAACACAAAATGGCGAATTCCCGTTTCGCGACCCGGTTCGCTACCCGGTTCGCGAACCGGGAAGTGCTTCTACCGCAAAAAATCAATTTTTTTTTATGTGCCCCACGGGACCCTTTAATAACCCCAACATCATTCCTAGGGTGTCAAGAAGGGTCTACCTTGCCCCCTTTCATTAAATTCCCCCTTCGTTTTTCTCCTCCTCTTGTCTCTTGATCCTACTGAGAGACAAGATGGCGGCCGTTCCGGACTGTTTAGAATGTTGACAGACACCGGAGAGCCAATCAGCTTCGCTTCGCAAAGTTCTGTTACGCGAAAAGTTCGCGAACCGGAGCGCTACCCGGGACGCTGTCACAGATATATCTGTTTTTTAAAACATTAATTTCTCAAAATCCACTGGAGCACATATCTTGAGACCTAGCAAAGGCACATCGGGCTAACAGTCCCTACAATTTTGCCAAGTTTCGTGCAAATCCATTCAGCCGTTCGAGCTAAAAGTGAGGCCAAACGCCCTATGGAAAAATGATTGGGAAAAATGCGTTTTGGGACCCCTCTTTTTTCTCGGCCCTCCCTTGACAAAACCCCCCCAAATTTTCAGGGGCTGCCCAGAAACAAAATGTGCCATTTTCCTGAAAATTTCAGCCGATTCCGTCCACAAACGCCAAAGTTATTAGACATAGAATTTTCAAAAGTCCCATAGAGAAAAAATCCTAACTATATATACCTATGGCAACCGCCAGTAGGTAATATATATATATATATATATACATATATATATAAATATATATATATATATATATATATATATATATATATATATATATATATATACATATATATATATAGGAATAACAGTGGTTCTTTAGAATTATATACTGTGAGGTTATCATACATAATCACAATCGCAATATAGAGGGTTAGATAATGGCAGAGTGCGAAGAAACCACTAACACCGATTCCAGTGTAGTATATTTTATGTTTTTTAAGCAATAAAGTTAGGAGTAAACATTACACATCAAAATAACATTTGTGCATAGTGTCCCAAGTGACAAAGGGACCCTAAACCTAAGTGACAATGTGAATATTATATACAAAGATTCCACAGTTTGTACAAGTCGACCAATTATCAAAATAGTTCCATGTGAACAGCAGCTATATACAATGATATATGCTGGGAAAATGGTTTGCTTCTTCTGTTTGTCGACTGCGTTTTGACCCTCAATACAATGTGGGGTCTCTTCAGGACTATTGATGAAGGGACATCTAAATGGGAATGAAATAAAAAGAGCATAAGGCCCTTATACTAGCACAAATGCGGAAAAAGGAAAATAAAGGCAGTTGGATAAAAGGTACCTGTATTTATGATTGGGCAGCCTTGTGAAAATGATGTGCCACACGTGAAGAATAGAGGAAAATGTTTTACTCACATGAGAACCCGTCTGGGTACTATGATTGTGAGAAAAGAAGCAAAGAAGAATGTTGCAATTACTGATAATTGGACAATGTCCTATATATAAAATCAAATACAAGTTTCACTGAGGTTCTTACCTCAATGTGAGGACAGGCTGTCAATCCAATGGGGTATGTAGGTAGGGCAGAGGGGTTCAATTATTTTTATGCCAGAGCCGTAGCGTTGTAGAATCCCTTTGTGGAATAACAGTGACAATGCACTGAGAGTTTCTCTGGAAATTCAAATAATAATTATAAAGGGGTCTGTATGCTGAAAAAATGGCTGAGCACAGGGGCTAAGTGGCCAGGATGTGCCATTTCTTACCTCGGTAGAAGATTAGAAAAGTGGGACAGCGCTCCGTGTGTAGATTCAGAAAAAGCAGCGTCAGTCAGCTTGATCCGGTACTATGACAGAGATCCTCATCCAGAGAGGATTGTTATATACAAGGGTTCCCAGTATTTTTGCCAAGGGAAACCGGCAGACCTAGCTAGGGAAAACTGCTTCACCAAGCAATCCGGTACTCCGTTTCCGTGATGGGTAAAGAGTGAAAAAAGACCTCAGTGGGAGGTTAAGAACTAGAAGGTGTGGCACAATGGTGGTGTTGCTGCGCTAATGACAGTGGTGAATTCTCTGTTAATAGGTGGAAATTGTGGCACAATACCGGTGATGGGTACTAAATAGGGAAGAACAGGTAAAATTACATATATACTTTATATATTTACAAAAATCCGAATTTCGCCGGTATTTATAATATGCAATCACGCATGCTGAGCACGGCATGGAGTGTGAGCATTGTATGCACGCAGACATTTCACAGTTGTAATTCTTAGTGAACACGTATTTCATGAGAGTAGATCTAATAAATACAGTTCATATATCACAGCAAAAATGAATTATATTAAGCTGTTGGAGGAAGCATATTCGGGGGGGCAGATGACATACAGGTGTATTCAGGCTACAATTGTTATATCACAGACAGTAGTTTAGCAAGGGGTAGTGACATATCCTCTCCATTCCTCAGCAGAATTAAGCGCTTCATTTATTGAATTAACCTTGTCTCTCCAGCGGCATTCATTCCATTGGAGTATCTGAAGGATGTCACCTCCTCTTTCTGGAAGAGTGGCGATCTCAATTACTTGCCACTTTATTTCATCAGCAGTATGACCTTTTACATTGTAATGAGGCACAAGTGGTGCGTTTTCAACTGATCTGCGTATACGGCTGCGATGTTGGCCAATGTGTGGCTTGACCGGTTGCTGTGTTTGTCCAATATAGGGGAGGCCACATGGACACCATATGCAATAAACAACATTCTTTTATTGCAGTTACAGAAAGATTGTAAATAGTGTTTTACACTACCATGTTCAAATGTGTTGGTATTGAATGTGAAATTGCAGGAAACACAGTTGCCACATTTGTGGTGTCCTTTCATTTTGGGTAGGCCCCATGCAGTAGTCAGTGTGTTTGTCCTGTTAGTGATTAAGTCTGTTGATGACCTGACCAGATGATGTTTTAGATTTTTTCCCTCATTTATAGGCAGACAGAGGTGTGTCTATTGTAGGATCAATACTCTGGATAATATTCCAATTTTTGGTGATCAGGTTGTGGACTTGATTGTTGTGTGTGCCAAAGGTGGTGACACTTACAATCTTGTTAAGATTGGGTTTCTCTTTTGTCTTGAGAAGTTCTTCCCTGGTGTAGTGCCAGGCGGGTTTGAGAACCTTTTTTACAAGTCTATATGGGTACCCTCTTGTGACTAGTTTGGTCCTTAGTATCTCCGCCTCTCACATGTAGTCTGTTTTAAGGGTGCAATTGGGGCGTATCCTAAGGAACTGGCCGAAGGGCAGTCCCTCCCTTAGTGCACGTGGATGTTGACTTTGGTATGAAAGGAGGGTGTTCTTTTCAGTGGGTTTCCTATGGAGGGAAGTGTTTAGTCTCCCTTTGTCATGATTGATGTTTAAATCCTGGAATGCGATGGTGGATTTATGTACTGTGGATGTAAATGTGAGATGGGTCTGAATGGTGTTGAGGTACATGACAAATAGAGTCATCTTTTTTCAATGCTGTAAGAGCTTGTCTTTCTAACAGTGTGATATTGTAAGGGATAAATGTAGTGGTCTAGCCTGCCTCGCGCAGGCTGTGCGCGAGGTGTGCATTGAGCGTCTCGCGCTGTCCGCTATGACGCGGACAATAGTGACAGTTGGAGAGATAACGGAGTTTGTTGTTTGTCACAGGCAACACAGGACGTGCCTGTGGGAGTTCGTAATAAATATTACACATGTTAATCTGGCTGTCTTATTCGAATTATTACACTCGAAAGTGGCGACGAGGACGGCTCCCACAAAGAACCCACAGAAGACGAAAGTAAGAAGTACCTGAGAAGTGAAGGAAACTGATGTCGGCTTCGCAGCGGAACGACATAGAAGCGGTTTCCTTTTGTGACGAACGTTTTTTCGATCTGCTGCAACAATGCCAAACGGTGAGGCGAGTGTCTGCTTCTCGTGGTTGGAGCCTGGTTCCTGTTTGATGGCGCCAGCGAGCCTGAGGTGAGGAGACGTGGGACGCGCTGCTGTGGGCGTGTAGTCTTCACTATTGGTCCCGCTTTTACCGCCGATCTACACGAGAACAGGACGGCATTCACTTCACGCCCTGTTCTTAAAGGGGTACCTACGTTTTCTGTCATAAACTGTGCCGATTACTGGCTGCGCAAGGTATAACACGGAGACAACTCTAGGGCTCGAATAAAATTGCAAGTTGCAGGAGAAAATTAAAACTGTATTGTCTGTGGAAGTGCTGATAACTGGATGAAAGGAAGGATTAACCCATAAAGACACTTTTGGGCACTAACCTCGAATTTGGCACAAATGGACATAAACTAGGCACGTCTTGTTGAAAGGAAAAATTATACAATTCTCCATGGGTCCTTCCTGGTTTTGGCGTTAAGGAAACTGTTTTGAACATTTCTGGCCCATATGGAATACAGTGTACTTGGAATGTAATCTAGAACAAACACTGAGGTTTGTCACGGTTAGCCATTGAAAAGTTAGGCTAAAGAAACACATTCACTCTTGCTTTCTCTTACATCACCACTCTTACCATAAGAAAAATTAAACATGATGCAGTCCATCCTTCCTCCACCTCCATTCCTGTATAAACCAGGTGAACCACCTGTGCCTTGGAGAAAGGGGTTCGATGCATTTGAAAATTACTTGGGCGCAATAGGAGCACATAGGTTCAGGGCAGAAAGGAAAAAGTTTTTACTACTTCATTCCTTGGGGTTTGAAGGTAGAGAAACTCTTAAACATTTACCTGATGTGGTGGGTGTGGGAGAAGAAGATACTGATGAATACAAAGACACTGTGAAGAAATTGAAAGTCAGATATGACAAGCAGCCCAGTGTGGTGGTGTCCAGACATAAGTTCTTCAAAAGAGTGCAGAAAGCTGAAGAGGACGTAGACACGTATATTACTGCTTTGAGGAAGATGGTGGCAGAATGTGAGTTTGAAAACTTCAGTGAACAATTGATTTGTGACCAGTTCATGGGAAAATGTCTGGACAAAACCATTAGACAAAAGCTCTTATCTTTAGAAAATCCTTCCCTGGATGAATCTATTTGCATAGCGAAGAGCATTGAAACTTCACAGTCTTCTATCAAGGAACTAGAAAGTAAAAATGTTGAGGTGGTTACCCCTGTGCGTTTTAAAAGGAATGAGAGAAAAAAAGAATATCAGCCGAATAATTTTTTCAAAAGAACTGATATCTGTTTCAGATGTGGTTATCCCTCCCATGTAAAAACCCATGTAAAAAGTGGAAGACCGTGTCCAGCGAGAAATGCATCCTGCCGCAAATGTGGAAAATTGGGGCATTTCGACAAGGTATGCCAAAGTCAAAAAAGTAAAACAGAACAAGTGGCATGTGTAATGGATGCAAGTGGAAGTGACAGTGATGACACTCTTTGCGAACTTAAAGACATGGTTGTAGTGGTCAGTGAAGGAAACATAAAAAGTGGTGATCCAGATGACTGTATTGATCCCTATGCCATCATTGGTGTAGGGGAAGAGAGTTTGAGGCTTCTTGTAGACTCGGGTGCAAGAATCACAATGATAAGTGAGTCATTGTTCAGGAAAAAATGGGGTAACAGACCTCTGCAACCGCCTGACCGTGAGCCTGTATCCTATGAAGGGAGAAGCATAGAACTGATGGGGTACTTTGAAGACATCCTGATTTTCAAGACAGGCACATTTATGGAATAATATATGTGGCCGTCAATGGCTTAGACATATTGGGATGGTTCGACCAAGGTTTGTTCAGCATGATGCTTTGTCCTGGAGCAAAAGAACAGATTTTGGTTGTTCGAGACGAATCACATGTCGAGGAATTACTCAATAAATACCCAAGAGTATTTTCGGGTGAATTGGGAAAAATCAAAGGATTCAAACACAAAATCAAGATAAAGAGCGATGCTGAGCCTGTAAAACACAAAATAAGAAGTATTCCCTTCAGCATTAGAGAAGACTTGGAAAAAGAACTTTTGTCCATGCAAAAAAGAGGGGTTATCGAACCCATCGAATTGTCTGATTGGTCTTCAGCTTTGGTCGTGGCTCGGAAGAAAAACAATGAACTCAGAATCTGCATTGATTTGCGCAATCTAAACAAAGTGATTTGGGTAGATTCGCATCCTCTACCGAATATATCGGAAATGTTGGGCGTAGCTGAAGGAGCCAAGGTCTTCACCAAACTAGATTTGGCCTCGGCATATCACCAAATCGAACTTGACAAGGAATCACGTCATTTCACTGCGTTTAACTCTCCAGCAGGCCTGTTCCAATTTTGTTGCATGCCTTTCGGACTGGCTTCAGCAGCCTCTGTCTTTCAGAGGGTTATGGTCAATCTACTGAAGGGAATAAAAAACGTGGCCATATTCCAAGATGACATTCTGCTGTTCGCCAAAGACCAACAAGAACACGACATGGTGCTGAGCAAGATCTTGTCTATTTTCCAGGAACATGGTGTGGTCCTAAAAAGGGACAAGTGTGAATTCTCGAAAGACAAGATGGAATATCTGGGTCACACAATCTCAAGTGAAGGAGTCACACCCAAACCGAGTTTGGTACAAGCCATTGTTGATGCCACTGCGCCTAAAGACAAAGCAGGAGTAAAATCACTTTTAGGTCTCACTGAATTTTATGCCCGCTTTATTCAAGACTATGCTACGAAGATACGTCCCATTTCAAAATTACTCCAAGACAGAAGTGAATTTGTGTGGGATGATGAATGCAAAACCGCCTTCGAATGGATTAAGGAACAACTTAGTACTGTCAAGGCCTTGAAGCCATTTGTACAGGGGGTCCAGTGTACTCTGACTGTGGATGCCAGCAGCTACGGGCTGGGTGCTGTCTTGACTCAGGTGGTTGACCAAAATGAACACACTGTAGGATTTGCATCCAGAGTACTCAGAGAAGCAGAGACTCATTACTCTGTTATTGAGAAGGAGCTTCTAGCATGTTGGTGGGGCATTGAAAAATTTAAAAATGATTTGTGGGGACAAAAGTTTATTCTTCAAACGGACCACAAACCGTTGGTTGCAATTTTAGGAAATACCAACAGCCGCGGAGCCACTCCCCGCATTGCACGCCTAGCATCCAAACTCTTACAATTCAACTTTGATATTGTACATATTGCTGGGGGAAAGAATGTGAGAGCGGATGCACTGTCACGTTTACCTGCAAATACCTGTCAGGACATGCAATGTACTGACGACTGTTGTTTTAATGAAAAAGAGGATTATATCATAGCAAGTGTTGAATTGACTAATGTATGTACAGTAGGTCAGCAAAATTGGAGGGAAGCTTTGGCTAGTGATGAAGTTTCTAAAAAAGTGATGAAATATATTACCCAAGGGTGGCCCAGGGAAAGGAATGTGGAAGTTGCATTACAACCCTATGTCAAGGTGTGTGATGAGCTTTCGATTGAGGACGGTCTAGTATTCAGGCTAGAGAAACCTGTTCCACCGGAGGACATCAGATCCACTCTCCTGTCCAAAGCACATAAAGGGCATCTAGGAGCCACATTAACCAAGCGTAGGGTAAGAGAGTACTTTTGGTGGCCCAAAATGGATAAAGATATTGAGGAAATGGTGCAAGAATGCACAGTTTGTTCTTCTAGTGACAAAAGTCTTCGTACAATCAGTTCCCCTCTCACACCCATTCCCTTCCCGGGTGGACCGTGGGAAAAACTTGGCATCGATGAACTAGGACCCTTTCACAGTCTACCTCAACAATGCAAATTCGCAATTGTTATGGTGGACTATTACACTAAATGGCCGGAAGCCAAGTTTGTCACCAAGGTTGACTCCGGAGAAATAATTGACTTCTTAAGGGAAACATTCATGAGAGAAGGGTTCCCCCAATCGATCATATCTGACAATGGGGTACAATTTGTATCATCTGAGGTGGAAGAGTTTCTTAGAGAATCTGCCATTACCCATTACCGAAGTTCTCTCTATCACCCACAAACTAACGGCTTGGTAGAGAGACTCAATAGAGTCATAGGCGATTGTGTCAAATGGGCCATAGCGCACCACAAGGCAGTTCCCCAAAGTGTAAGGACAATGTGGTTTTATAGAACCACCCCCCATTCTTCTACAGGAGTGTCCCCTTTCGAATTACTGAGAGGTAGGAAACCATGTACAGAGTTTAGACCTGCTTGGATGTCTAAGTGGAATAAATCTAATTCCACTCCTCAAGAAATGGATGAGAAAGTAAGGTACAAGTCTGCTGAGGTCCAGTCCAAACAAAAAGAGTACTTTGACGAAAGGAAGCGGGTTAAGATCAGAGAGTTTGCCGTTGGGGACAGGATCAGAATTAAGAAACCTGGTTTTGTAAGAAAAGGAGAATCTAAGTATGGGGAAACTGTGGTGGTGGATAAAGTGTGTGGAAATGCTGTTCGGGTCAATGGAAAAGACTGGTGGAATGGCAACAAGGTGGTGAAAGTCAAAAATGTTCTTAATGATGTCAAGTGTCCTATGTTGAAAAGAGATGTCTCTCATAGCGTCTCTCAAGGTAAACTTGATGTCCAGAGTTCTCCTCCTTGTAAATCCACTGTCATGTCAGGAGGAGTGCCAGAACAGTCAGTATTCCTGTTAGGTACCGTCAATAGTTTTCTGATCTTCTCTGTGTCCCCCTTTGAGTTTCTTCTGCATTCTTTCTCTCTCTCTCTCTCTCTCTCTCTCTCTCTCTCCCTCCTTCTCTCTCTCTCTCCCTCCTTCTCTCTCTCTCTCTCTCTCTCTCTCTCTCTTCCTCTTTCTCATTCTCCCTCGCTTGTGCCTCTGTGTCTCCTTGCTCTAAGGAAAGGAGATATGTAGTGGTCTAGCCTGCCTCGCGCAGGCTGTGCGCGAGGTGTGCATTGAGCGTCTCGCGCTGTCCGCTATGACGCGGACAATAGTGACAGTTGGAGAGATAACGGAGTTTGTTGTTTGTCACAGGCAACACAGGACGTGCGTGTGGGAGTTCGTAATAAAGATTACACATGTTAATCTGGCTGTCTTATTCGAGTTATTACAATAAAGTTCTTGGTTGTTTTCAATCTATCAATGCCCCGTATGACCAACTTCTCAAAGGTCAATTGTTCAGGTGACATCATGCCGTTTGAGGGATAGAAGGTGGAGGGTGGTCTAGTCCTATGAATGAATCTTGTGTTATATGTTCTTCATCTTTTAAAAATAGTTTTAATCTTATTTCTCTAAAGAACTGAAAGACTTCTGCTTTGAGAATAAAAATGTGGTTCTTTCTGTGATAACAAAGGACAACCCCTTACTTAAGAGCAATATCTCTGCTGATAACTGTGAGAAGTTGGCCTGGTATATAATGCTCACTAATTCTAGTGATCACTTTGTCCCATGCCAAGCAACCCTTATGATGATTGGTTGTAATTCAACCTTGTAGACCAGTTATCCTAGTGGTAACGTGGACAAAGCAGTCTTAGGCTAAACTCTGAAAGGCATGTGAAGCCAGCTGTTATACCATATACAACCCCCTTGAGTACCAAATGAAAGGGACACCACACAGATATATATTGAAAATATATATTGATTTATTAACTATAAAATCCCCTGGACTCTTTATGAGCACAGAAGCACAAACGTTAAATCACAAGACAGTTTAAAATACACAAAAGTTGCACAATATGGATGAGCCCTAGGGGCCACCTAAACCATATACTAAGAAAGTGGTATAAGAGATACCAATAGGAAAGGGAACAGATCTAGGGCCTTGGGAATCGCTGGAGCTATTCGAGACTAGCAGTGACTAAGTCAGGAAAGGCCCGCGGGACTCGGGTGCAGTGTTCAAAGTGCACGCACTTTCCAATGCAAAGTCTATGGTGCGTAAAAAGTACAAAGTTAGAAAGTTAGGAACCTTCCAAGTGACCTACGGAGCTGAAACTTAAGACACAGGCCCTTGAGATGTGTACCAGTGCAGGAGCACCGGCGGAGCTGAGTTACCTCACCCACAGGAAGCGGGTGCACAGGGTCGAAGTAGTGTCGGGTTTCGTCACGCTGGTCGATGGTGCTTGGAGCTGAAGATGCTGCAGGCGGCTCGATGTGAAGAGTTCCGGTGGATCCAAGGGTGGATCTGGAGTTGTGAAGACCTGAAAGCAGAGGGGACAATGTTCAAAGTCACTAGCCAGTGACTACCGTGGAACCAGATTGGAACCAGGCGATGTCGGGTGCAAACAGGCGTTGTCGGGTAGCTTCTCTCTGCAGCCACGTGGACACCCGGGGTCGAGGACGTCCAGGAGTCGGTCACCAGCTGTCCCACGCAGGCTTCTCGCTGTTGGCGGTGTCGGCAACTTGATCGGAGCAAACAGGCCTTGGCAAATGCAAGCCACGCAGAAGTTGAAAGATGCTTAACACTCGGACCAGCAAGGTCAGAGCGAGTGCTCCTTTTTACAGGAGCTTGGGTAGGTCTGGAGAAACTAGACCTGCTGTCTAAATCGTTGGTTTCGTGGCCAAGATGGCCGCTGACCACGTGGCTAGTGGCCGGGATGGCGCGTCGAGTGGCACAATGCAAAAGGGTCCCACGCAGATCGTGGAGATGCTGGAGGGCTGATCTTCGGTGCAAGGGCTGCTCGGTGGTGGGGGTTCTCAGTTCCCAAAGCACAACGTCGAGGATACCTCAGAAGCTGCGCAGTCAGCTTTTCAAGTGTCTTCCAAGAGGTCCGGTCCCACGTCACTCGGTGCCTCCACGGGTCCCTTCTTTGCAGGGACTGTGGATCGGGCTCTGAGAGGTATGGGAATCTGGTTCTTGTCGGGCTCTGGGATCGGGCTCCGGCGGGAGGCGGTGGCAAAGCAGATGTCGAATTGCTGGTTGGTACCTGTGTTCACAGGGTGGCCACTCCTAGGCCACAAGGGAGATTCTCTTCAGTCTTCTGAGCAGCAGAATGTCGAAGTCCAGTCGTCTTCTTAGTTTCAAGTTGATTCAGGATGATCTGCTGTGCAATGGCACTGCTCCCACTCTTATTCCCAATCTGAGGGGTGGATCACCTACTAGGTCCCTCCTCTGGGAGGAACCAGGAAGGGGGGCGGTTACACCCCCTTTCCTTTGTCCAGCTCCTCGCCAGGCCTGGGTCTGGAAAGTCCCAGGACCGGTTTGGACTGGCTTATGCACGGGGACACCTTGTGTGCCCCGGGCATGTCTGTTTCTATTCAGCCCTGTCCTACCCAATACACAAAACCCTGTCTGGGGTGGTGCTCGCACCTCCCAAGGCAGGAAACCCTTTGTCCAGGCTTCCCTCGCTGGAAGGACTCCCAGCAGCAGGGGGCCAGACTTGTGTCTGTGGTGGCAGCATCCATTTTGTGATGCTGAGGCTCTGGTTAACTTTAACCGGGGTTAAGGCTACACACATGTCGTGCCCCTCTAGAAGGGTGGAATGCTATCCCCGTCGACAGAACTGTCGAGGGGATAGTATTCCAATTCGTATGACACCTTACTCGACATGTTTTGATAAAGCCAAACCAAAGATAGCATTTAACCGCGAGGATTATAATGCACTTAAGAGTATATGGTATGGCAATATCCCGGAACAGCTTAGGGAGTGGTTCCCGACAGCTGCAGACAGGCTCAGCTCATGCTAGAGCACCATCTCACATATTTCCAAGCACTCTGCCTCCAGGATTGATGAGGCCTTCCATAGGAGTGGCTGATAGGAACATATGTGTCCAGTTTAAGGGTAGATATAGGGATACTATATCTAAGTAAGAGGTGATTACACCAACTTACCCCAGCTGAGTGATCAGCCAGTTGTGTCAAATATGGAGGCCAGGCCAGGGGTGGCACAATACATGCTGCAGCCCCTGGTAGGCCTTGGAAACACCTATGCCCTGGGTACCTATGGTACACTGTTACAGGGGCCTATAAGGTGAACCAGTTCCAATTGTGTATGCACCTAAGGTACATGGAGTCCATTTTAAGGAGAGAGCAATCAGCCTGGGGCCCTGAATAGCAGGATCCCAGGCCAACTATGTCAAAAACCAGCTAAACACCAGGCAAAAAGTTTGGGGGTAACCATAGTCAGAAATCCACCTTCCTACATAACCCCCCCCAAACGAAAGGAGATAAGGCTATCCTTGACCAGGTAAGCCTATATTGCCTAAGTGGCCATATAAGGAAGTACCAGCTCTGGCTTGGTAACCCCCTGTCTCATGGTCCACTAAGCAATCCCTCACCCTAAGGGTATCTGAGGGTCTCCACCATAGGGAATCTCTACCTGTGGTGTGTCTTTGCAAAGTCAAAGGCTGGTGTTGAGATGGAGTACTGAAGTGAGTTTCCTCTGTAGGGCTCAGCTTCCTCCAATCACTCTCCACCATGTGTGCCTTTCTTTCTGTGACTGAGTTGCACTGTGCTCTCAGGGTCAACCTCTGGCTACCTAAAGCTGGAGGCTGGGTCCCTCTGTTTGGTTTACTGGAGGGACAGTTCAGGTTTGGGCCCTGAGGGTCCCAGGTTTGGCTGTGCCCAACAATATCCATCCGGGGGAGGTCCCTACCTACTTTTAAGGGGGATCCCTCAGGAGTTTTTAAAGTTTGCACCTCACTAGGGCTACTAGTTTCGGTGCCCCTAATCTGTTGATGGGGGTGCTTTATTTGACAGGGGGCCCTTTGGGTCTCACTGTCCTTCTTGTCCTCTGCAGCCCTGGGCTGAGTAAGGCAAGGTAGAGAGGGGCAGGTTACCTGCTCCAGACTGGGTCCCACCTGAGAAGGTTCCACTGCCAACAGAGGCTCTGTTAGGCCAGGCCTAACAACCTCTGGGACAGTTCCTTCATATGGGGTAAGATCAGTTCCCTGAGGAGGCTGATCCTTTCCTAAAGTCTGGTGGGAGGAAGATTTCTCTTCCTCCTCAATGCTCTCTGTTTGGGTGGAGTGATACATCATTTCAGGCTTCACTCCCCATGTATCAGTTTGAGTTTGGGCTGTGGCCATCACAGCCCCACCAACCTTTTCAGGAGGAGACTCAGCTTGGGTATGGGCTGTTACTAGTACAGCCCTGCTACTCTTTTCAGGAGGGTAGTTATCTAAAGATGGGGCTGAGGTTTGCTCAGCCCTCCCAACCTTTTCAGGAAGGACATCTTGGATTGGGGCTGTAGCCATCACAGCCCCACTAACCTTTCCATGGAGATTTACCATTCTAGAATGGGTTTGCTGTTCAACCTCAGCCCAGGCTGAGATTTCCAAATCATTACCCAGTAGGCAATCTACAGGCAAGTTTGCTGACACTGCCACTCTCTTTGGGCCAGTGACACCTCCCCAGCTAAGATTGACTACTGCCATGGGATGATTGGTTTCTATGCCATCAATGTTTGTCACCTGATATTTGGCATCAGGTAAAAGTTGCCTTGAGGGGACTAGACATTCAGCCACCATGGTGATGCTAGCCCCTGTGTCTCTGAAGGCCTCAACTTTCAAGCCATTGATGAGGGGCTCCTGTCTATACTTGCTCAAAGTGTTTGGGCAAGCTGTGAAATTGGCAAACCCCATGCCAGTCTCATAGACAAGAGTATCTGAGTTAGGGGACCTGGATAGGCCAGAGTCCACCTGTCCTCCAAAAGTAAACCCACCCAAATTCTTGGGGGTGCTGCCACCACCTGGGGGACCACTGCTAACAGTGACAGGAGGTGTTGGAGCCTTACCTGGAGGTATATTCTCTTTATTGCCATTCTTGGGACAACAGCTGTCTGTTTTGTAATGCCCAACCTGTTTACAGGTATGACAATAAGGCTTTTTCTGGGTTGTAGAAGTGTCTTGGGACCCACCCCCATTCTTGGAGTTTTGGGGCCCTGGGGAAGTCTTTTCCTTACTTTTATCCCCACCCTTCTCTTGAGGCTTGGTAGTCTCTTTCTTTTGGTCACCACCCTGGTTCTTAGACCTGATCCTGGTTCTGACCCATTTGTCTGCCCTCCTACCCAATTCTTCTGGGGAGGTCAGATCAGAGTCAACCAGGTGCTGATGTAGAAGCTGATTTTGACAATTACTTAAGATTTGCTCTCTCATAATTAAATTATACAATCCTGTATAGTCAGTAACCTTACTTCCCAGCAACCAGCCCTCTAGAGCCTTAGTGGCACATTCAACAAATTCAGACCAGTCCTGAGTCTGTGTCTTCTGGGTATCTCTGAACATTAACCTGTACTGTTCAGTGGTTAAGCCTAACCCATCAATCAGAGCACTCTTCAGGACCATGTAGTTTCTAGAATCCTCATCACTAACTGTGAGGAGTCTGTCTCTGCCTCTACCTTCAAAGGAGAGCCACAAGATTGCTGCCCACTGCTCCTGAGGGATCTGCTGTACCATGCAGGCTCTCTCAAGTGCAGTCATCCATTTGTGGATATCATCCCCAGCTTTGTAGGGGGGCACAATCTTACTCAGGTTTCTTGTATCAAAGGACCTGTCTTTATCCTTCTGGATAGTGCTGCCACCAGTGGATCCTAATCCACTCTCTCTAGGCTGTCTTGCTCTAGCAAGTTTCTCTTGGGCCAGGGCAACTTCTAATTCTTGTCTCTGGATCCTCAATTCAGCCTCTCTCATCTTGGCCTCATGTTCCCTTCTCTGAGGGCTAGTCATCTTCCTTCTGGAGTGACCATGAGAACCTCTAGAAGCATGGGAGTTGTTAGAGTCACCTGAGTGAGTCCTTCTCCTCCTAGGCTTCTGGTTAAGTCCACCTGGGGGTCTGAATGGGTTGTTACCTGATTCAGTCCCAAATAGGCTTAAGTTAGCCTGGTTCAGTCTACTGACCAGCACCTGACTATTTCTGTCATCATCTGACTCACTGATCCCCCCCTCTTCTGTCTCTTCTTCCTCTTCCTCTTCATCTACCTGAGGAGCTCCAGTGATGGGGGCTTCCTCATCTACCAGGATGATAGGGACAGGGGTGTCTACAGTGTCATCCTCTGAAGGATGGCCTCCATCAGCATTCCCAGTGGGGTCTGCCTTAGAGGGCTTTAGAGTCTCAGACTGGTCTAAGAGCTCACTTAGGTGGTCTGTAGTAGGGGATGGCCCTGTCTTCAGACCCCTTAAGACACAAAGCTGTTTTAATTCCTTAAAGGAAAAAATAGCAAATTTGGATGGTGCCCTTGGAGGGTCACTCTCAACAGAGACATTCCCAGTGGAACCCTCTGCTCCAGACATTGCTCTAGTGTGGGTGGATGTGTTGCAATCTACCTACACTGGTGTTTACCTACTAAACCTATCTAGTAGTTGTAGCTAGGGTGTGATACTCCCTTTGCTCTACAAAAACTAAGTTCAGTAGAACTTAAGTATACTAGTCTTGTTTTATATGTACCTAGCAGGTACCTGTATGATCTTTCAAATGATAATCTCAAAGATTGTAATGGTAAAACAACAGCAAGCTCAGATCCCAATCCGCTGCTCACCAATGTGAGAAGTTGGCCTGGTATATAATGCTCACTAATTCTAGTGATCACTTTGTACCATGTCAAGCAACCCTTATGATGATTGGTTGTAATTCAACCTTGTAGACCAGTTATCCTAGTGGTAACGTGGACAAAGCAGTCTTAGGCTAAACTCTGAAAGGCATGTGAAGCCAGCTGTTATACCATACACAACCCCCTTGAGTACCAAATGAAAGGGACACCACACAGATATATATTGAAAATATATATTGATTTATTAACTATAAAATCCCCTGGACTCTTTATGAGCACAGAAGCACAAGCGTTAAATCACAAGACAGTTTAAAATACACAAAAGTTGCACAATATGGATGAGCCCTAGGGACCACCTAAACCATATACTAAGAAAGTGGTATAAGAGATACCAATAGGAAAGGGAACAGGCCTAGGGCCTTGGGAATCGCTGGAGCTATTCGAGACTAGCAGTGACTAAGTCGGGAAAGGCCCGCGGGACTCGGGTGCAGTGTTCAAAGTGCACGCACTTTCCAATGCAAAGTCTATGGTGCATAAAAAGTACAAAGTTAGAAAGTTAGGAACCTTCCGAGTGACCTACGGAGCTGAAACTTAAGACACAGGCCCTTGAGATGTGTACCAGTGCAGGAGCACCGGCGGAGCTGAGTTACCTCACCCACAGGAAGCGGGTGCACAGGGTCGAAGTAGTGTCGGGTTTCGTCACACTGGTCGATGGTGCTTGGAGCTGAAGATGCTGCAGGCGGCTCGATGTGAAGAGTTCCGGTGGATCCAAGGGTGGATCTGAAGTTGTGAAGACCTGAAAGCAGAGGGGACAATGTTCAAAGTCACTAGCCAGTGACTACCGTGGAACCAGATTGGAACCAGGCGATGTTGGGTGCAAACAGGCGTTGTCAGGTAGCTTCTCTCTGCAGCCACGTGGACACCCGGGGTTGAGGACGTCCAGGAGTCGGTCACGAGCTGTCCCACGCAGGCTTCTCGCTGTTGGCGGTGTCGGCAACTTCATCGGAGCAAACAGGCCTTGGCAAATGCAAGCCACGCAGAAGTTGAAAGATGCTTAACACTCGGACCAGCAAGGTCAGAGCGAGTGCTCCTTTTTACAGGAGCTTGGGTAGGTCTGGAGCAACCAGACCTGCTGTGTAAATCGTTGGTTTTGTCGCCAAGATGGCCGCTGACCACGTGGCTAGTGGCCGGGATGGCGCGTCGAGTGGCACAATGCAAAAGGGCCCAACGCAGATCGTGGAGATGCTGGAGGGCTGATCTTCGGTGCAAGGGCTGCTCGGTGGTGAGGGTTCTCAGTCCCCAAAGCACAACGTCGAGGATACCTCAGAAGCTGCGCAGTCAGCTTTTCGAGTGTCTTCCAAGAGGTCCGGTCCCACGTCACTCGGTGCCTCCACGGGTCCCTTCTTTGCAGGGACTGTGGATCGGGCTCTGAGAGGTCTGGGAGTCTGGTTCTTGTCGGGCTCTGGGCTCAGGGTCCGGCGGGAGGCGGCGGCAAAGCAGACGTTGAGTTGCTGGTTGGTACCTGTGTTCACAGGGTGGCCACTCCTAGGCCACAAGGGAGATTCTCTTCAGTATTCTGAGCGGCAGAATGTCGAAGTCCAGTCGTCTTCTTAGTTTCAAGTTGATTCAGGATGATCTGCTGTGCAATGGCACTGCTCCCACTCTTATTCCCAATCTGAGGGGTGGATCACCTACTAGGTCCCTCCTCTGGGAGGAACCAGGAAGGGGGGCGGTTACACCCCCTTTCCTTTGTCTAGCTCCTCGCCAGGCCTGGGTCTGGAAAGTCCCAGGACCGGTTTGGACTGGCTTATGCACGGGGACACCTTGTGTGCCCCGGGCATGTCTGTTTCTATTCAGCCCTGTCCTACCCAATACACAAAACCCTGTCTGGGGTGGTGCTCGCACATCCCAAGGCAGGAAACCCTTTGTCCAGGCTTCCCTCGCTGGAAGGACTCCCAGCAGCAGGGGGCCAGACTTGTGTCTGTGGTGGCAGCATCCATTTTGTAATGCTGAGGCTCTGGTTAACTTTAACCGGGGTTAAGGCTACACACATGTCGTGTCCCTCTAGAAGGGTGGAATGCTATCCCCGTCGACAGAACTGTCAAGGGGATAGTATTCCAATTCGTATGACACCTTACTCGACATGTTTTGATAAAGCCAAACCAAAGATAGCATTTAACCGCGAGGATTATAATGCACTTAAGAGTATATGGTGTGGCAATATCCCGGAACAGCTTAGGGAGTGGTTCCCGACAGCTGCAGACAGGCTCAGCTCATGCTAGAGCACCATCTCACATATTTCCAAGCACTCTGCCTCCAGGATTGATGAGGCCTTCCATAGGAGTGGCTGATAGGAACATATGTGTCCAGTTTAAGGGTAGATATAGGGATACTATATCTAAGTAAGAGGTGATTACACCAACTTACCCCAGCTGAGTGATCAGCCAGTTGTGTCAAATATGGAGGCCAGGCCAGGGGTGGCACAATATATGCTGCAGCCCCTGGTAGGCCTTGGAAACACCTATGCCCAGGGTACCTATGGTACACTGTTACAGGGGCCTATAAGGTGAACCAGTTCCAATTGTGTATGCACCTAAGGTACATGGAGTCCATTTTAAGGAGAGAGCAATCAGCCTGGGGCCCTGAATAGCAGGATCCCAGGCCAACTATGTCAAAAACCAGCTAAACACCAGGCAAAAAGTTTGGGGGTAACCATAGTCAGATATCCACCTTCCTACAATAACATGACATGATGAGACAGGTTAGAAATGGGGATAGGTTCCATTTGGTTTACTTCACAATTTAGTAGGGTTGGGGTCCCCACTGGTAGTGTGTCCTGCGTGTTTGTCTTTCTCCTGGGTATTGATGCCAGGTTTTGGCCTTCGCCTTGCTCCACGTTCTAAAAAAGGCTGGTCTGGGTGGTTGTCAGATCGGCTCGGGCCTGGTTGTGCGTCTGAGTCATCTGACCCTCCTGAAGACTCTGAGAATGTGATTGGTTGGTTCCTTCTAAATCTACCCCAGGTATTCTGTCCATTTTGGTGGCCAACAGTGGTGTGGTAATCTTCTCTCAGATATGGGTATGCTCTCTCTTTTGATAAATTTTTGATACATTTGGAAACTTTATCAGCTTTCTTTTCAAGTTAAAATGAATTGAGGTCTTCAATGGTTTTGTTTAATTTATCTAGTCGAGTTTTTGTCTCTGCTACTGCTTCACCCTCAAGGAGTTATTTTTCTAACTCTTCTATTTCCCTGAGTTCGGCTTTGACGACCTTATATTGCTGTTTCCTACTCTCATGAAATATGTGTTCACTAACTAAGAATTACAACTGTGAAGGTAGAAATTGACCTACTGGAGCATGGGGAATGACATAAATGTTGAAATAATTTAAATGGTGCGGGACTAAGTTGAAGGTTGCTTTTAGGTTAAGCATGATAAAGAGGCAGGGGCAAGTGTGAGCAGGCACACTGGGAATAGTAACAATGTGCTGCTTTAATGTTTGGTAATGCAGAACATATTATGCATACTGGGGTTGTCTGGCACTCTTCAAGATGGTTGCCTAGAAAACCCTTACTGTAGGAACCCTGACCAAGAGATGCACAACGGGTCACAAAAAGAGGGTTCAATCTCTAAGCAGCATTGGCCCTTGCCACTGAAGAGTTACTCCACGCTCTTGGTGGCACAACCAACTGGGACAATGGCACTTATGGCAGCTTGATGTTTCCTGGAGGTGTGCTACTTGTGTAGCGGGTATAACCAGCAAAATGTCATATTGCGCATGGGATACCCATTTTGGAAGTGCAAAGGCACTTCCTTATTAAAACAGCACATTGTTACGCACATACTTGTAGGTCATGTTTCTTTGAAAATGTTTGTATGTATGTATGCAGGTACGTAAAGTTTAGCAATTTATAACTTGGAACTTCCGATGATGTTGGAAGCAAGTACCGGGTAAGCTTTTGAAAAAGTATATTGGTTGTTCTCATCTCTCTCGAGCTGGAGTAAGTGCCAGAAGCAAGGTCTGGTGGGCTTCAGCAATGTTTCCCGTCCTATTTTATAAAAGGGTTGATGCTGGTGAGAGCTTACTTTTACTTCTGTCAGTGTTTGAATTTGCCAGAGCTCCCACAGACAAAGCTTTCTCTAGGCTCATGATGAAAAACCCTCTGCTGAGGCTTGATTTGATTGGGCATATTTACAACTAAATAGCGCAGTGTAGCGCTGTAAGCAATTTAGCAGCACCGCAATGCATCATTTCAAAAACACAGGGATGCGATGTATTGACCTACAGCGTACCCAGTGGCGTAACACAGGCCCCCGCAAGTTTCATTTTGCCAGTGGGCATACCCCTGTGTTTTCCCTTGTGCCCGTGCTAAGAAAGCTGCCTAGCACCCGCGCAGGACCCCATGCACCATGGTGCTGGGGTGCCTAGGTTGCAGGGATGATTGTGCTTGTGCAGAAAGAGATACCTTCCTGCACAAAAACAATCATTAAAGGTGTTTTGTTCCTTCTATGTCTGCTGCTGAATGCAGCAGACATCTGATCACTGATATCTGTGGTGAAGAGGCCCATATTTACAAGGTGGTGTTTATTTTTTTTATAGAGTTTTATATAGTGCAAACTAGACCCAGAGATACCAGTTATCAGAGTGCTTTACATGAGCACCAGTTTTGTTACATATGGACAGATTCATTTTTGGTAGGCACAGGGAGATTAAGTGATATGCCCAGAATCACAGAATGTTGACTTTTTAAGTTAAAATGAATTGAGGTCTTCAATGGTTTTGTTTAATTTATCTAGTAGAGTTTTTGCCTCTGCTACTGCATTACCCTCAAGGAGTTCTTTTTCTAACTCTTCTATTTCCCTGTGTTCGGCTTTGACGTGCTCAATTGCTGTTTCCTACTCTCATGAAATACGTGTTCATTAACTAAGAATTACAACTGGGAAGGTAGACATTGACCTACTGGAGCGTGGCGAATGCCATAAATGTTGAAATAATTTAAACGGTGCGTGACTAAGTTGAAGGTTGCTTTTAGGTGAAGCATGATAAGGAGGCAGGGGCAAGTGTGAGCAGGCACACTGGGCAAAGTAACAATGTGCTGCTTTAACGTTTGGTAATGCAGAACATATTATGCATACTGGGGTTGTCTGGCACTCTTGTCTCCTGGCATCTATGATGGTTGCCTAGAAAACCCTTACTGTAGGAACCCTGACCAAGAGATGCACAACAGGTTACAAAAAGAGGGTTCAATCTCTGAGCCGCATTGGCCCACGCCACTGAAGAGTTACTCAAGGCTCTTGGTAACCAACTGGGACAATAGCGCTTATGGCAGCTTGATGTTTCCTGGAGGTGCGGTACTTGTGTAGCGGGTATAACCAGCAAAATGTCATATTACGCATGGAATAGCCGTTTTGGATGTGCAAAGTGTAATGAAGCTGGTAGCCAATAAAACGCCGCACTTTGGTGGTTGGTAAACACTTATTTATTCATTAATTGAGGTTTCCTAAAGAGCGCCGAGCCGGCACTAATGTCCGTATGCGTTCGCGCCTCCTAATGAGCTGCGCGCGCATACTGCCCAAAATGGCTGCCTGCACGTCACGTAATGACGTGACGTGCAACAACTAGTGCGCCACTACATATCTTCCTTTTTTCCAACAATGGATGAGTCACTTACAGTTCGCTGTCCATATCGTAATCTTGAAACCTGGAGGGTCTCACCACAGTCCTTCCGCTCCGGGTTACCCTGGTCGGGGTCACCGGGGCCCCCTGCTCCTTATCTCTGTGCTCCTTCCCTCTCTCAGCGCAGCCGCGCTCTCATCAGTGCTCCTCCTTCGCATGTCCATATCTGGTCCTTGGTCATTGTCAGCACTTCTCTCCTCCGATTGTTCACTTCCTTCGCTTCTCTCTACTTGCAGCTCTCCTGCCTGATGTTCCAAGTCCAAATTGGGTTCCTCCATGACCTCCCATTCAGTTCCTTCTTGCTGCCATCGCATGATTTTGTTGCATCTGGCCATGCGATCTTGGGACCACACGTTCCCATCACTCAGCAAGGCCGCTCGGTCGTACACTTCCTTAACTTGCATGGGTTTACTATATTTGCTGTCTCCTTTCTTCTGTAGTGTAGCCAATTTTACTCGTACCCACTCGCCTTTTTCCAGCTCTGTCCCTTTCACGTTCCTGCGTTTGTTGTAGTGGGTGGCATAGATGGACTGTGCCCTTTCAAGTTGGCTTGTACTACTGCGGGAGACCATTCACTGGTAATGATTTTTTCTTTTCAAACACGGTTATCGTGCGTGAACGGTTCACGGCCTCTCAATATCTGGAATGGGCTGTATCCGGTTCCGGTGGGGGTAATTCTGTACGCCCATACCATGTTCCACATTGCCTTTTCCCAGTCCTTGTTGCTAGAGATCGCCGCTTGTACAGCTCCCATCACAACCCTGTTAAATCGCTCCACTAAGCCGTTGCCAGCTGGATGGTAGACCGACGTGTGTTTGACTGTGATACCGTTCCTCTGCATGAATCTGTTCCATCTTTCAGATGTAAATTGGGGTCCATTATCACTCAGGATGGACTTGGGGATGCCTTCTCTTACAAATGTGTACGACAGAAATTTCAGTATGTTTTCAGCATCCATGGCCTCATCAACTTTTACCTCCGGCCATTTGGAGTATCTATCTATAAGGACACATACATACTTCTGGATGCCTTGGCCATCAAGGATTGGCCCCAAAATGTCTATTGACAATTCTTCCCACGGGTTCTGCGGGGGGTCGAACTTTCCCAGAGCCGGGCGCAAGGGTTTGAGTGTCTTGTCGGCTCCTTGGCACTGTGGACAATCTCTGACATGTCTCTCTGCCCGTATGTCCATACCTGGCCACCAGTAGTTTTGTTTCGTTCTTAGCTTCATTTTCCCTATACCCAGGTGGCCCTCATGTAGGATGTCTAGTAGCTTGGGTATGATGCTTCTTGGCGGGACAACTTTGTCTCCTCTGTATGTGAACACTCCCTTGTCACCTAACGATAATTCTTCCCTAACTTCATAGTAGGGCTTGAGGTTTTCGCCCAGTTGTCTTTTGTCTGGCCAACCCTTTACGATGTGCATCTTCACTTCTTGCATGACGCTGTCCTCTTCGTATGCCTCTGTCCACTCTTGGTAGCTGATGGCTCTTTCTTGGTCCTCCATGAGAGCTACCATCTCCTCCTTACCCGTTGGGTCTTCCTCACCTGGCTCCATGGCTGCCGCTCTGCTCAGGTAGTCTGCTACTCGGTTCCGATTTCCTGGAATGTACTCTATGTCGTACCGAAACTCGAGTAACTTCAGAGTCATTTTGGATATTCTGGGGGTGGCGTTGGCATGTCCGCTGGACGTTAGCACCTTCACCAAGGGCTTGTGATCTGTCCTTAGTTGGAATCGGGTTCCCCACAGGAATTGCCTAAATCTGGTCATGGCCCACACTACCGCCCACATTTCCTTTTCGATTACACTGTATTTTCTTTTGGTGTCGTTCAATGCACGGGAGGCAAAACTGATCGTCTCCATCTTCCCTTGCCCCCGATCTTGCATGAGCACCGCACCTAGCCCCTTGTCGCTGGTGTCGGTCGTGAGCACCGTTGTGCCCTGTGGGTCATATCCTTGGAGCGGTACCGCTCCTGCGACATCTTTCTTGATTGTCTCGAATTCACTTTGAGTCTCTGGTGTCCACTGGAAGGTGGTGCTCTCCCTGGTCAGCATCCTCATATGGTGCGTTTTTGAGGCAAAGTGTACCACAAATTTGCTGTAGTACTCCGCCATGCCCAAAAATGACCTGACCTCCTCCTTGTTGGTGGGGGGCGGAGCTTCGGATATTGCCTTCCCATTTTCTGCCTTAGGTGTGATTCCTTGCACCCCTATCTCGTGGCCTAGGTAAGTCACCGACTCTAGGCCCAGTCGGCACTTTGTCCATTCTGCCGTGAGGCCCTTGACCTCCAGGGTTTCCAGAACTTTGCCAAGCTTCAAGTCGTGGTCGATTTTGTCACGCCCCATTACCAGGATGTCGTCCTGGAAGTATTGGACACCTTCCATGTTCCTAAACAGCTGGTGCATTAGCTTCTGGAACACTGCGGCTGCCGAGGCCAGTCCAAACCGCATGCGGCAGAACTGATAGCATCCGAATGGGGTGATGAATGACGTGAGTTTTCTGCTGTCCGGGTGTAAGACTATTTGGTGGTAAGCGGAGGATGAGTCGATGGTGGAGTACCACTTGACTCCCCGGGTTTTCGCCAACATTTTGTCAATCCTTGGGAGAGGGAATTTCTCCACCACTATGTTCTTATTTAGTTCCCTAAGGTCAACACAGAGCCTGACCTTGCCATTTGGCTTCATGACTACCACCAATGGCGCGAGCCACTCTGCACATGTGATGGGTTCAATTATCCCTTTTTTCTCCAAGTCTTGTAGTTCCATTTGGACCGCGTCTTTCACCGCTATGGGCACGTTTCTTACTTTGTGGGAGATTGGAATTGCTCCCTCTTTAAGTATTATCTTGTGTAGGAATCTCTCCAGTTTACCCACTGTGCCTCCGAACACCTTCGGGTAGTCTTCTTTCCACTTGGCTAGATTTGGCCGCACGTCTGGTTCCGTGAGCAGTATCTGTTCTTTTCCTCCTGGGTCCAATTTGATTCCCAGGTCGCCCTGGTCCAGCCATCCCAAGACTGACGGTCCCTTCTCTGAGATATATAGCTTGCAGAACGCTGATCGGCCTCTGAACTCGAACTTCAAGGGTCGGAATCCCACCATTGGAATGCGGTCGCCGTTATATGTGACTGGTCGGATGTCCAGTTTCTCTAGTTCTGGCCCCAAATGTGGTCTGAAAGTTTCGTCCCATACCGCTCTCTGGACAATGGTGTAGGGAGAGCCAGTATCCGCTACTACACTTATGGGTATTCCGCCAATCGTCATTTCCGAAACCGGTTTGGTTGTCCTTTTTCCATCCACACACAGCACCAGGTCGTATCTGCACAGCACTGTGACTACCTCTTCTTCCGCGTTTTCTTCCTGGTCTTCCTCACCCTGGTCGATGTATTTCACCACACTCTTGGATGATTTCTTCCGGCACACTTTCTCATAGTGGCCGATGATGCCACAGTACATGCATTTGGCCCGGAACGCTGGGCATTTCCTGTTGTGTGCCTCATGGGACCAACTTCCACATCTGTAGCATGTTTTCTTGTTGTCGCTGCTTGCTTGTTTCCCTGGGTGTCCTGTGTTGCCTTGCCATTTGTTGGGTCCCTTTGGGGTGGAACCCTTGTACTTTTGGTCTCTGCGCGGTTCCTCGTTGTATACCCTGTTTAACATGGTGTTAGGCGTCGTTTCTTTCTTGGTTGCGTCTGTGCACCTGCGCGCCAGTTCCGCCCTTTTGACGATGACCATTACTTCCTTGAGTGTGGTATCCCCACTTGCCCACAGCTTGTCCTGAACGTTCGTGCTGGTAGTGTGCATCACTATCTGGTCCTTAATGAACTCCTCCTCCCATGCTCCGTACCTGCACGTGGTCGCCAGCTTCTTCAGGGCAGCCACATACTCTTCTACCGATTCTCCCGGCCGTTGTCTCCTCTGCTGGAAGTTGAATCTGTCGACTGACACACATACCGTGAGCCGGTAGTGTTCGTTCAGGTCATCAATGGCATGGGCATAAACATCATCGTCTGTGCTTCCTCTTTGTTTGGGTACCAGGCTTTTGTATATACTGAGTCCTTCTGGTCCCAGATTGAGTAGTAGTATCCGCTTTTTCCTTTTAGGGTTAAATTGTTCCTCACTCTCGTCTTCCAGAACCCCTATGAAATTGTCTATATACTCTCTCCAGTCTTCCCACTTCATTAGTGGTTCCCCTGGCTTGGGCAGGAATTGGACTGGCGCAATTGCGTATCCTGCTGGTGTGCTCATTTTCTCCTCCTTAACTTTGGGTGTCGTGCTCCCTTTGTTACTGGGGCTCTGTGGGGTGCTGTCCGTTTCTTCTTTCCTTGGTTGCAATTGGGGACTATCAGTCAGCCCCCTCCCCCTCCTTTGTGGTAGCCAGCGCTAATTCTCACTTTGTAGTGGTCGATTTGTTTTGGCGCACTTCTGTTTCCTGACTCTCTTGGGTCTTTATGCTTACTAGCCTGCTGCTTTCCCTCATAGGGTGTTGATGGGCTCTGCCACGCTCTTTAGGGTCCAGTACCTTAGTTAGAGGCTTCTGTGTGAGCTCTGTCCGCCTTGTGCTCGTCCTGGCCACTTGTCCGTGCTGAACAGACCTCTGTCAGGGTCTGGGCTCACTGGTGTGCTGCTGTGTCCCTCAGTGTTCCTTCGTGGTCGGTCCGTTTTTTTTTTTCTTTGGGGTGCCTGGTGGTGGCTTCCCGACCTCGTCGCCACTGTAATGAAGCTGGTAGCCAATAAAACGCTGCACTTTGGTGGTTGGTAAACGCTTATTTATTCATTAATTGAGGTTTCCTAAAGAGCGCCGAGCCGGCGCTAATGTCCATATGGGTTCGCGCCTCCTAATGAGCTGCGCGCTCATACTGCCCAAAATGGCCGCCTGCACGTCACGTAATGACGTGACGTGCAACAACTAGTGCGCCACTACACAAAGGCACTTCCTTATTAAAACAGCACATTGTTATGCACATACTTGTAGGTCATGTTTCTTTGAAAATATTTGTATGTATGCATGTACGTACGTACCTAAAGTTGAACAATTTATAACATGGAACTTCCGATGATATTGGAAGCAAGTACTGGGGAAGCTTTTGAAAAAGTATATTAGTTGTTCTCATCTCTCTTGAGCTGGAGTAAGTGCCAGAAGCAAGGTCTGGTGGGTTTCAGCAATGTTTCCCATCCTGTTTTATAAAAGGGTTGATGCTGGTGAGAGCTTACTTTTACTTCTGTCAGTGTTTGAATTTGCCAAAGCTCACACAGACAAAGCTTTCTCTACGCTCACGATGAAAAACCCTGTGCTGAGGCTTGATTTGATTGGGCATATTTACAACTAAATAGCGCAGTGTAGCGCTGTAAGCAATTTAGCAGCACCGCAATGCATCATTTCAAAAACACAGGGATGCGATGTATTGACCTACAGTGTACCCAGTGGCGTAACACAGGCTCCGCAAGTTTCATTACGCAAGTGGGCCTACCCCAGTGTTTTCCCTTGAGCCAGTGCTAAGAAAGCTGCCAAGCACCAGCGCAGGCACCCATGCACCATGTTGCAAGGGTGCCTAGGTTTCAGGGAGGATTGTGTTTGTGCAGGAAGATATACCTTCCTGCACAAAAACAATCATTAAAGGTGTTTTGTTCCTTCTATGTCTGCTGCTGAATGCAGCTGACATCTGATCACTGATATCTGTGGTGAAGAGGCCCATATTTAAAAGGTGGTGTTTATTTTTTTGTATAGAGTTTTATATAGCGCAAACTAGACCCAGAGATATCAGTTATCAGAGTGCTTCACATGAGCACCAGTTTCGTTACATATGGACACATTCATATTTGGTAGGCACAGGGAGATTAAGTGATATGCCCAGAATCACAGAATGTTAAGCGTTGTTGCTGAGATTTGAACATGGTTCCCAGCTTCAAGGTCGACCACTCTAGCCATAAGGCTATATCCTCTGCCCGAAGGAGAGGCATTAAACCATGAAAAGTGGCTTAGCATCGCCTTGTAAATATAGAACAGAGCATTGCACCACCGGAGCATGGGAGAAAGTGACGCTCCGGTGGCACAATGCCCATGTAAATATGCCCCACTATTTTAAGAGAGAAATCAAACTTGCCCTTCACCTGTAGCTAAAAATATAAAAATCAATCTCATTAAAAAGAGGCAGAGACACTGTACCATGTTGGTGACATAAGACAGGGGACTTGGTGTGAGTACTTAGTTCTCAACAACATAGGTAGCAAAACACAGGGTCCTGTGAGAATGAGCCAAGATTTCTCTACCTGCAGTGACACATATTACACCCTACTAGCACTAGTAACGCACACACAGAATAACCCAGCAGCAACACACAATATTCTCTATAAGGAGTGAGAAAATAAAATCAAAACGCAATGCTAACACTGATAACAAGCAAACCCCTGACAGCAGGGACAAGCACCATATTCTGCCATCAAATCAATCAATCAATCAATCAATCAATAAATCAATCAATCTACTTGTAAAGCGTGCTACTTACCCGTGAGGGTCCCAAGGTGCTGTGGGGAGGGGGGGATGCTGCTACTGCTCCGAGAGCCAGGTCTTGAGGAGCCTTCTGAAGGCGAGAAGGTCTTGGGTTTGCCGTACGTGGGTAGGGACGGTGTTCCAGGTCTTGGCGGCAAGGTAGGAGAAGGATCTGCTGCCGGAGGTCGTTCGTTGGATGCGGGGGACAGCTGCGAGGCTGGCGGAGCGGAGCTGGCGGGTGGGGGGGTGGAAGCTGAGTCTGCTGTTCAGGTAGGCTGGTCCGGCGTTGTGGAGCGCTTTGTGTGCGTGGGTGAGGAGCTTGAAGGTGATCCTCTTGTCGACAGGGAGCCAGTGTAGGTCTCTCAGGTTGGGGGTGATGTGGCTGTGGCGGGGGAAGTTGATGATCAGTCGGGCAGAGGCGTTTTGGATGCGTTGTAGTCGTCATAGGTTTTTAGCTGGGATTCCTGCATAGAGTGCATTGCCATAGTCCAGTCTGCTGCTGACGAGGGCCTGTGTCACCGTTCTTCTTGTTTCAGTGAGGATCCACTTGTAGATCCTGCGGAGCATGCGGAGGGTGTTGTAGCAGGAGGAGGTGATGGCGTTGATCTGCTTCGACACGGAGAGGGAGGAGTCGAGGATGAATCCTAGGTTGCGTGCATGGTTGGTGGGTGTTGTTTCTTCTCCCAGTGTGGTCAGCCACCAGGAGTTGTCCCAGGCTGAGGGGGTGGGTCCGAGGATGAGGACCTCCGTTTTCTCCAAGGTCAGCTTCAGATGGCTGCTGCTCATCTAGTCGGCGATGGCCTTCATTCTCTCGTGGAGGTTGGTTTTGGTGGTGTGCGGATCCTTGGTGAGGGAGAGGATGAGCTGAATGTCGTCGGCATAGGGGATGATGTTGAGGTCATGATGGCGGGCCACTTGTGCGAGGGGGGCCTTGTAGTCGTTGAGCAGCATCGGGCTGAGGGATGAGCCCTGGGGGATGCTGCAGATGATGTCGGTGGGTTCGGATCGGAAGGGTGGGAGGGGGATACTCTGGGTTCTGCTGGAGAGGAAGGACGTGGTTCAGTCAAGAGCCTTCTCTTGGATTCCGGCTTCTAGGAGGCGTGTCTTTAGAGTGCGATGGCAGAGCGTGTCGAAGGCAGCTGACAGGTCCAGGAGGATGAGGGCTTATGTTTCACCATTGTCTAGTTGTCGCCTGATGTCGTCTGTGGCGGCGATGAGGGCTGTCTCTGTGCTGTGGTTTTGTCTGAATCCGGACTGGGACAGGTCCAAGATGTTGTTGTCTTCCAGGTGGCGGGTCAGTTGCATGTTGACAATTTTCTCGATGATCTTTGCCAGGAACGGAAGCAGGGCTGGAAGTTCTTGAGGTCCTTGGGGTCCGCTTTGGGCTTCCTGAGGAGGGTGTTGATTTCGGCGTGCTTCCAGCTTTCCGGGAATGTTGCGGTTTCGAAGAAGATGTTGATGACTTTCCGTAGTTGGGGTGCGATGGCTGCGTCTGCTTTGTTGAATACGTGGTGTGGGCATGGGTCAGACAGAGATCCAGAGTGGATGGACTTCATGACCTTGCGTTTCTCGTTGTCATTGACGTTGGACCAGCAGGTTAGGTGGCTGGCACTGGTAGTGTTCACAGGGGGGGTGGAGTCTGGCGTAGTCTAGCGGTCGTGCTGTTGAAGCTGTCGTGGATGTCAGCAATGTTGCGGTGGAAGAAGATGGCTAGTGAGTCGCACAGTTCTTGTGAGGGCGGGATGCCGTTGGCGTTGGCGCTGGGGTTGGAGAGTTCCTTTATGATGCTGAAGAGCTCTTTGCTGTCCTGTGCGTTGTTATCAAAGCGGTCCTTGAAGGAGGAGCTCTTGGCTAGTCTGATGAGGTGGTGGTGTCTGCTGGTGGCGTCCTTGTGGGTGCGTGGTTGTCCGGTGTGCGTATGTGGAGCCATATCTTCTCCAGTTTCCGGCATGTGCGTTTGGAGGCCTGGAGCTCGTTGGTGAACCAGGTGGCTTTCTTGTTGGCGTGGCTGTTGGAGGGTTTCTTGAGCGGGCGAGAGTGTTGGTGCAATCGTCGATCCACTATCTGAGGTTGTGGGCTTCTGCGTCTGGGTTGGTGGGCTTGGTGGGTGGGTTCTTGGCAAGGGAGGTGATCAGCTGGTCTTCGGTGACTTTGCTCCAGCAGCTGCGAGGCAGCTGTTGGGTGCGGTGGTGCCTAGTTGGTTTCTTGAAGGTGAAATGAATGCAGCGGTGGTCGGTCCAGTGGAGTTCGGTGGTGTGGTTGAAGGCGACGTGGGAGCCTGTGGAGAAGATGGGGTCAAGCGTGTGGCCGGGGGCGTGGGTGGGTGCGGTGACGAGTTGTCTGAGGCAGAGGTTGTCGATCAGGGCGGCAGAGTTGGCATTGTTATTGTTCTCAAGGTGGAAGTTCAGGTCCCTGAGGAGGATGTAGTCTGTGTAGGTGAGTGCGTGGGTGCTGGCGAGGTCGGCGATGGAGTCGCTGAACTGTGGTCTGGGTCCAGGGGGTCTGTAGATGAGGGTTCCTCTGAGGGTGGTGTTGGGGTCGGTGTGGATCTGGAAGTGCAGGTGTTCAGCCGTGCTGAGGGTGTCGTCGGTGTTGGTCGAGACTCTGAGGGTGGTCTTGTGGACGATGGCTATTCCTCCTCCGATTCCATTGGCGCGGTCCCTGCGTGTGATCTTGTAGCCATCCGGGATGGCTATGGCGATGTCGGGCGCCGAGGAGTCATTCCACCAGGTCTCGGTCAGGAAGGCCACGTCTGGGGCAGAGGTGTTGAGCAGATACCAGAGCTCGACAGAGTGTTTGCGTGCGGAGCGAGTGTTGACGAGTATGCAGCAGAGGTGGATGGGTCCAGTCTTTGGAGGATTGGTGGCTCTGTCGCAGGTGACGCTGCAGGTGTGGCAGGAGAAGGGTCCTTGGGTCCGTTTCGGGGTGGCCTGGAAGCAGCTGTGGTTTCGGCCGGTGTTGAATGTGTGGAGGGTGCTGGCGTCGTAGTGCATTCTGCTGTCGTGGCATTGGCGGGTTCCAGGGGTTCTGGCACTGGGCGCGGTCCAGGCGCGGACGGGCACAGACGGGCTTGCCATAGGGGTGCCAGCTGCGCGCCCGCTGCACGCGCCCGCTGCACGCGACCGCTGTGCGCGCCCGCTACGCAGCCGCTTCTCGGCCTGCAAAATAGGTGGCTTGGGAGGGAGGGGCAGCAGGGAGGCGGGGGCGAGGAGGCGAATAGGTGTGTGTAGGGGGGCAGGCCGCAGGGAGGCAGCAGTGGTACAGCCCGGATCGGGAGCAGTGGGGGGCCGGGGGAACTGGCGCAGGGGCAGGGGGAAGGAGAGAAAAATTAGCACAGGAAACACGGAGGCAGCAAGGGCAATCAGGTGACGAGCAGCGGCGTCGAGGTGACCTGCCTCAAAGGTCAAAGGCATGAAAGATCCCCTTTGCAAAGGACACAATTGTCAACAAGGACAGACTAGACACTTCCACAAGAAACCTTCAGACTCCATTTCCCTTTCTAACATTGATCACAAATATTATATCTGCCCAAGTCATATTTTAGTAGTGTTGTTGGTCTCTGCATGCTCTACAGAATGGCCAGAACTATTGGCTTTGCCAATGCTTGTTTTACTATTGTAACACCTGCTTCAAATTCATGCTGATTCGTTAATGCATTAAAATATATACAACAACAGCACTGCTGCATTCTACACCTTTTACACTTCACAAAGCTTCTGCAAAAGATAAAGATATTTGGCTTTGACAGTACTTGTACTTTGAGGGAATGTAAGCTCTGCTAAGAGAACTGCACAGAGCAGTAGTAGTAACTCTGTGCTACATTTATGTGTGTCTAGGAAGGGTACAGTAATGAAATATAGCAGTACTGTGTAGTACACATGGGGTTACTGCATGTGTGTGTGTATGTATGCCTGCAAAGAATACATGATGTGAAAGACGTGCAGTGAGTGTGTAGTTTAAGCATGTGATGGATGTATGTGTGCTATCGTGAAGTGCAATATCTGAAGGGTGAATAGTTGTGCAGTGCACACATGGTGAGTGTGTGTGCTGGCAGAGTGTGTGTTTGTAATCAGCACACTTTGCTACATTACAGAAAGGCTACAGTACTGAACAGTGCATTCAGACTGAATGTGTGAAAAATGCATGTGTGACTACAGTAGTACAATGCATGGAGTTAACTGTACAGGACAGTAAGTGTGCTGTGAATGTACACTGAGTAAGCGTGCCTGCATTGGCATATTACATCATGGAGGGCCCTGGGTTCCAGTTTGGGAAGCACCAACCTGCCTGGTGAAGACATGAGAAGTAGAGGAATCCTCCCAGACAGATTCATGAATTGCTGCTCTCTTGTGAGCTGGGTGGGACACACACTGGCGGGAAAGAAGGAAGAGGCTTCCTCCTTCCACTTCAAGAGGCTACTCTTTGATTTAGTGATAGATCACAAGGAAGAGGCCAGGAAACATCTCAGGAAGTGGATGGGGCTCATAAGTGAATTATAAAAAGTAGGGGTGGGAGCTTGGAATTAACCTTTTGATGCACATATCACTGTGGCTGACATCCAGTTGTGAACTGTGTTCGTTTCCATGAATTATCTTGTGTGTCAATCAGCTTTAGAGTCTTGTCTGCTGTGACAGATATCCTATCAAGAGGAAAGAAGAAAAAGAGAAATGTACACTTCAATAGAAGCAGAACCCCAACATAAAACTTTCAAGACTCAGACCCTAAATCTCATTTAGTGTCTGGAAAATGACTATAAGAAGGGGAGGTTGAGAACCCAAAGTTTGTCATCTGGAAGCATCCAGATGGGCTGTGTGAGGAAGGGAAGCTCTGCAAGACGTCTTTCTGTGTACAGGACTGGAGGCCAAGGCCTGCTAACCTCCTTGCGAGGTGTGGGGACATCACCCGCGGAAAACAAAGATCACATGCCCTAGAGCACCAGTACCTGCCTGCTTGCCAAGACCAATGTGCCCTGTGAGGAAGAGGAGCTCTCTGGAGGGAGTTAGCACCAGTAGGGATCCTTACCATGTGTGCAAGATTGTTTTTGGTGACCTTCATATGCCAGGAGAGGGGCGCCGTAGACTGAGCCATGCAATGAGAGCTGTGCCTCGTAGAAGTGACTTGGGGTGTGCAGAATTTTTAATTACACTTGGGTCATTGGAGGAATGTAGTAATTCTGTGCTACTCTTGTAACGAGGAATTGCTAATAAAGGACGCCACTCCGCTGGCAGAATTAATCAGCACTGGACTTGAAGACATGCTAGCCTATATTTTGTATGCACAGCGCTGACAAGTAGAGAGGTGTGGTGCAGCTGCCAGACCGGCTGACTTCGGAGCAGAAGGTCTAGTAAGGAAAAAGATTTAGCTAGGCGCTGATTGAAAACATAAACCTATTTTATATATCTCTAAAGCAAGGGGATCCACCCTTTTCTAACAAATATATACACACAAATATATATATCAAACCATATTTATTTTGTTATTTTATATATAGCTCATGATCAGCTTTGTAAATCATATATATCCATTTATAGATATCTATTTAATTACAGTCTTTTCATAAAACGTTATTTCATCAAGGCCAACAAAATTGTACACAAATAATATACGATAGACGTGAAGTCGATGGAGGCAGTACGGCAGGTGTCAACAACGCGTGTTTCGGCATACGTGCCTTCATCAGGTAGCTGTCTATTGCACATATAAATTCTGATACTTGTACTTGATGATGCACTGACGTTTTTACTGTGTCTAGTTTCTAGTGGCTGGATGAAAAGATACAGTAAATCTTGCACGGAAACTGTTCTCCTTGTTATGGGTATAGTGCCCAAGCATTATATATTGAGCTTGTCTGGCGATTGGAAAGACTTCTATAGATTATTTCAGTTCCGATCGATTTTGGTTCTGATAATTTTGATTTCTCAGCGTAACAATGCCGAGATGAGGCAAAAATACAACCCGGCTGTGGTGCGAAGAGGATGTTGCCCTTTTACAAGGGTGGGTTTAGTTATCCACCTCTCTTGCCAACATGCCGCATAATGAGGTCACACACGGATTCGGACCATCTGCAAGCAGCGGTCTACAGTTTGATCCCCGGCTCTGGGGGCAGCTCAGCTCAGCTCCCTGTGACTCTGGGAAATAGCTCACTTAATTTTCATGACGGCCCCCAGCGGCTTGAGACCTGTAAGGGTGAGTAGTTTGTGCTTTACAAATACAGATTTACATGCTGAAATGACTACTGAAATTGTGTGACTGGACTACCACTGCACATAACCCTTCATTTGTGTTTAGGAAGCTCAGAGTGGGTTGCAGTGACACTAAGTGAGCAGAGAAGGGAGGGCAGCCGGGGAGCAGCCCACAGTCACAGCGGAGGAGGTAGCGTCTGAACGCAGGTTTGTGCTCTCTCACTAACAGCACTTCCTGACCCAAGTTACCTTCTGCGTGTGGTATGTGCACCATGTACAAGAGGAGTAGGATGACTGTAGTTCTTGCCAAGCTCCACACAGAAACAAAATATTATTTATTTAAAACGTGGCAGGCACGTTTGTTAAACTGGCCTCTGTAACATGTGCCAATATTTTGATATTAAAGTACTATATACCTGCTGAGCGTGGATAATATAACAAAAAAATAACAAATTTCAGCACTTTTGTAAAATATATTATTGTCTTTTGATCAATTCTAGTTCAGAGAGACCCATTAAGGAGTCCAGTAATGCAGAGTAGTTTCGTAGCTACCTCGAAAAAGGGTATCTCATATGCAAATGTCCTTAGAGAAATACAGTAAGTGGGCTGAGAGACTCAGTTCCACAGAAGTTGTTTATGCTGCTAGTGCGGCTGCAGGGCAGAATTACTCAGCCTTGTGAATGCAGTGCATACAAAGCGGGGACTTGCTCTCTTTTCCAGTCTGTGTATGAAAGGCTGCAAGGACGAGCCTAAAGCCCCCGCAAGCTGTCCATGGGCAGGAAAGTCTCCTAGGAACCAGCATTCCCAACTTTTCCAATGAAAAGGACAGGGGCTGTGTGCTTTCTCAGGTGGAAGGCTGCCCTCTCTCCGCCGGTCTGTGCCAGGATGAGATATAATGAACATCAAATTGAACAGTAAAAGTGGTGGAGGCACCAGCAATCACAAGGACCATGCCCTGCACCATGTTAGATTTTAAATTCCCTTTCCTATGATGCCTCTGCCGTGCTGTTTTAGGTTAGCAGTGTCTGGCTAAAATACATGCATTTGTATTCACGTTATACAACCCACTGAGTTATCCTTCCAGCGTGTAAGCTTTAGTTAGCCAGTGTGCATCCATTTTGTATTTCACAATCCATATTAGACTGTGCCTGGGTTAGGCCTCAGTGCTCATATTGCTTGTCTCAGCAGAACACTGTGTTTTGTTATTATTTCTTCTGCTGTCCAAGGCTGTTTCCTTGACTTGCTAATGAATAAGGTATTCTGCCATCACATGACTAGCTGAATGTGTAACTTCTGCCCCTGCCTTAGGAGATGCAGTGTACCCAGCACTGTGGCCTTTTATCCCTGATAAGAGAAGTGGCCTAGTCCCTGATGGCAACTAGGGCTTCAAAACGCACTACTGGTTAGACTGTATTAACATTTAACATACATTTTAATGATTTTTATCATCAATTAAATTCTGTTTGATGTTCAATCAATCATCAAATGTTGACATCAGAACAAATGATATTATACAAAATTAACAATTCAACAAAAAGCTTTTTAGTGCAATAGATTGCAGAACCCAATGCATTTTGGACACTTGGTCCCTTCATCAGGGGTATTCTGTGGACACAATGAAAAGGAAAACATTTCAATTGGTGCACATTGGGATCATCATTGTAGTTTATGTGAATAACACATGCCTGTTATTAAAAAGCGTGTCATGCAACCATCACCAAAGTGCAAGAAAAGTGTTAGTGGTTATAAACTGTCACTTACTCTTTACCCACGAGTCGATGCTGGTTACCGAGGGGAAGAAGAGCAGAAAAACAAGAAATTACAGGTGCTGACGATAGCAGTCTCTAACTGAAATGGAAAATCACAATCTGCCACATACCTGCAGAAAAGATCTGGATCGAAGAACGTGTTCACGATCTGTTGAAAAGTCTCAGCCGATTCAAAAATATGTGGAGCGCCTAAAGGTGAAAATCCTTAATCAGTGGACCGTCTATGTCAATAAGAAAACTCACTGACTCTAAGGAATCACTAGAGCTTACCTAGATTGATAGAATGCGATCGTATCTAGGAACTCCACAAGCGGTACATCGTCACCAAGGAACTGTAATGTCAGATATCTGTATGTCAGTATAATCTTAATCAACTGTAAAACTCATGGTAGTTGAATGTAACATAATGAAGCATTGAGGTTCAACTTACCTCTTAAATGTTACTGTTGCGCTGTGCTGCTAGACACTGGGAATTCCAAAAATGTCCACTACCTTCTCCCTCGGTATTCTGCTGAAACCGTGAGTCTGTAAAATATGTGTATATCAGTGTTATTATAAACACCTCATGATTGTTGGATGCGACGTAATCAAGCATAAAAATTCAACTGACCTCACAGAAGTACTACAGTCTTGCTACGCTCACTGAGAATCCCAAGAATGCGCACAGCCTTCTCTCTCGGTGTTCAACTTTAACCTGCAAAATGAACACCATCATAAACGCCCCTACTAAATCCCAAATATTATTAGCTGCTCGAGGAACTAATCAGACGGAATGCTCACCAGTATGAAACGTATCCTGTTTTCGCAGCAAACACTATTGATGCTCCCACGGATGGTCGTTCTTCATATGAAGACGCTGTATTTACCCGTTTCTATAAGAGCCTCACTGCCTCTCAGCCGTCGGAATGCGATGAAGTATTCGCCCGGAGAATCAACACTAAAACAGACATACGTCTGTGGTGAATACGCATGGAAAACAGACTAAAATGTTCCCTTCTTTATTGGATTCTCGAACATCACCGCAATGGTGTAGTGCATGTAGTATGAATTACGGAACGCAAATTTATACAACGTGGGTACTAGAACACTGTGACCCGTGAAGTGAGGATAATAAACATGCAGCATGAGTGTTAGAACAGGAAAGGATTATGATAATGAATTTGCACAGTATGAGGTGATTACTAAACAAAGTACAAATAGCAGTTTTGTTTACATTTACAAATTAGCAACTGTCTGTTTATGCAGAGAACTTAGGAGGACATATAATCACCAATCAAGAAGTAAATGAAAGCGCTTGAAACTCGAAATATTGGCCCCCCGTACACATCTGTGGGTTGTGTAAGTGGTGTTTGTGAATCTCTTACGGTGATTTTACATGCCTTTTGCCAATTATGATCCCGCAATGGTTCTCAAATTAGTAGTACGTCATACTAGAGAAAACATGCCATCTCTAGTTTGTCGTTATGGCCGTGTGGCATCATGGTCTGAAGTTTTTTGATCCAAAACACTTCTCTCCGTAAGAGGTTTTTAGAATTGTCTGTACCAGGAATTTTCACCACTTGTTCTATTATTTGGAATTTGAGTTGCGCGATATTGTGGCGTTCTTCTTCCCAATGTGTTGCAAGATTAGAGGTTGTGCTTTTTGTTCTTATTTTGCTTTGTTGTTCTGTCAATCTGATTTTCATCTTTCTCTCAGTTTTTCCTACATATAGTAGTCCGCAGGGGTATTTAATAGCATTTAATAGCATAAACAACATTTTCCGAGTTGCAATTTGTACTACCATGTAGTTAGATTTTTGCCCCAGTTCTGGGATGTAGCAAAGTTTCTCCTGGGATAACATTATTGCAATGAATGCAATTCCAACATTTGTGTATACCATTTGTCACATTGGTGGAGTGCGCCACGGGAACTTGTTTCTTTTCTTTGGATAATCTTTCTTTCAGATTGTGCACTCTTGTGTATGCAAAAAGTGGTTTCTCATTGAATACATTGTTGAATTCCGTTTCTGATTCCAATAGATCCAACCATTTCTAGCCCACTTGCATGCGATATTGAAGTGTATAATGCAACCATGTTGATGGTGCCAAGAAGCCAATCCTCAGTAGCATCCACATTTAATCTATTCAGACTTCGCAAAAAATCAGTTGTGTCTTCTACGTAACTTTGTCAATTCTGGATGGACGGTTGTAAGAAAGCATCAATGTAACGGCTGGGATTTTCAAATAGTGAATCGCACCCTGACACAATCGGTCTAAATGGTGGGTCTTCCAGACTTTTGTGGATTTTGGGTAGTAGTTAAATTTTAAGTCTTCCCGGGAACTGATCTGTAAGATATTTTGTTGTTGTTGTGTCAATCCAGTGGAGCTTCTCAGCGTGATCTAGTACTTTACACAAAGTTTCTGCTATTTTTGCAGTGGGATCTCCAGGTAAAGTTCCATACATGGCTTCATTATTGACATGTTCGAGGACTTTAAGTTCATAGTAATTTGAGTCCATCATGACCAAGCCACCTCCTTTATCTGCTTTTTGGAACACAACATTTGGGTTTTTAGCGAGTGTTGTCAATGCGCTGAATTCTGCATGACTTACATTTTTAGCTTTCTTTGTGTTTTTGATTTTGGCAAGATCTTTCTTTACCAGGATCTCAAAGGTGTCAAGAGTTTTATGTGACACTGGGGCCCTGAAAGTGCTCTTTGGTCTGAAAGTTCATGGAGATGTTTATGATTAGACCCTTGAGGGCATATATTTGTAAAAAAATGTCTTAATCTCAGTATTCTCATGAATTTATACAAGGCCACTTCAGTCTCCAATTCAGTGGTGTTGTATGTGCTAACAAAAGATGTTCCTTTGTTCAACACTGTTTCCTCACATTTTGTCAATTGTGTGGTAGAAATATAGATAACAAGGCTTTGGTCTGGCTCCTGAGGCCTTTCTTGCTTTTTTCCTTTTCTTTGTCCTCTCCTTGTTTTGATAGAGCGCTGGTTGGTTGATTTTTCTCCTTGGTTTGTTCCGGCAGTCGGCCTTGGTCCTTGCCCACTTCTAAAAAAACACACTGGAAGTTGTTGCTTACCTTTTGCCTTCCATTTGTTTGTTCAAACCTTTTGCTCCCTCAATACTTTTCAAAGGATGCCTTGTGGTCTCAATGTCCTGTTCGGAAACAACACTTTCTTCGGAAGATGCTTGTGTGTTCCTTTTTCGAAAATTGTCATTGTGAGTAGACCTCCGCCCATTTGTAAGCTTCATTGAGCTTGTAATCAATTGTGTCCCTTTAAAATTTTCTTAGTTTGGTCTCTTGCAATTCTTTGCCATACACTTATCCAGTTTAAGGTTGAGGTCTTCCAGGAATTTTCCCCAAGGTTCTTCTTCCATTCTTTTGGATAAGTTGTTTTTAGGGTGTAGATTTCCTCCTCTAGATCATGGATGGTTCTTGACAATTCCTCAATCAGTAGTAATATCAGGTCCAACGAACACTTATTTAGTATAGAATACCATTTCTCCATAAATTGTTGGTTACTGTGGAGTCTGAATAGCATAGGTCGAATAGCTAATCTGAGGCCATGGGGAATCCTTTTCACACGATGGTGGTCATCTTAGGGTGCAGGTCATGACAGACTCCTCTGCAGAGTATTGGTAATAAATGCCTGTTTGTATTCTCTACTGTCTGACCTACTCTTCATTTGGGAAGGCAGAGCAGGTGGTTGTATGTGTACGCCCTAGAGGGCACCGTCCTTCAACCACCACCACCAGGACAACCAGCAGCACAGGGCAGCCAAGATGAGCTCGTTCGCCGTAGTATGCCTGCAGTTCTCACTCCGGGATTGTGGCTTCTGCATGGGGCATGGGGACCCTGCTGCTGTTCTGCCTGGGCTTGCTTTTCTTCCAGCTCAATGGAGGACCACTGCATATCCTAAACATGTGACAGTATCTGGGTGATGAGGAGGTGTTAAGCTCCTGTCTTCTACCTCTAAGTTGAAATCTGAAGTGTGAATGGGGGAGGGGGTCAAAATAAAAAAGATTTGTGGAAAGTTTGTGATGAAAACTTTACATAACGTGCTCCTTAGAATGTACAGCTTGTATTTTACTGCGCAGAGTGTATGATTTGTTACACATTATCTCTGCTTTGCTTCTTTCTTTGAAACCCAAGTGCTGGAAGTCTCTTTTAGAGAGCCAATGCAACAGTTACATTTATACATTTGTATTGTAAGAAAAATATTGTTGATTTTAATTCTGACTCCAAAAGCCTTGTAACTCCTGGGAATTCTACGGAATAAAACTCCATGAGGTCCACCCACCTCTAGCGTTTACCCTGTAGGTCAGAGGAGGCTACTGTGAAAATACTTGTGTGACCAGCGTGCCAGGACTCATGGACACCTTGTGTGCCAGGTGGGGCTACCTTGGTGTGGGCAATTGTACTGGAGGAGTCTATGTTGTGTCGGGATTTACCATTGCAAGGAGGGACTGCTGGCACTAACTTGCCAAGGATTTTGGACTGACGCTGGGATTAGAATGATTCTGTGACCAGTGGGTTGGGCCTGCCGAACAAGATCAGCTTTAACTGACCACCAAGAGGGTGCTGAGGTGGATGTTGTCTCCTCGCAGGAGTCCAGTCAGGAGCCTAAGGATTGAATGCCGCCCGCTATAGATACATTGACCTATCTCATCTTTGTGAGGTAGAAGCTGTTCTGATTGCTGGGGAAAACTAGTTGCACCACTCAGGACAGTGAGCCTGTCCCTGCCGGCTGCTGCCATGTGTGCCCCGAGCAGCCTGATTTCTCTGAGCAGGATCTCACCTGATGTGTGCCCTCGCTCGGTGCAACCGCTGTAACTCTGAGCGCTTCAGTGCTGCAGGAGCAAGTAAGACTTGACCTGGGCCTGTGTGCCCAGGGGATTTGCTGCAGAAGGTGCTGTTGCACCATAGACACTTTTGAATAATTCCTAAAAGTCAAATGGGAACTCTTGAGCGCAGCCTAATAATAAGCACTCCCTGGATGTGGCCACCAGTGAATGCGGAATAAACCCCCACTAAGTTATAAGTGAATGGGTGGGTCAGGGACGTGCCAGCTAACTACTAGAGCACTGACTTCAAGGGGTCTGTGTTATTGCTTGTGAATGTCACTATTGCTTTGAATGTGTAGTGTTAGAATCACACTACTTTTTTTCTTAAAAAAGTAAGTATTCGACAGGCAATTGATTTATTGTTCGAACCATGTGCACTTGTTACAAGTCATGTTCACTTACCTGTATCTTCACTTCCCTCCCAAGAGAGCCTTTGACTGCTCGTCCACCGGTACCACTGAGAATCATGTAAAAAGGGGGTACTTAGCACTGTTTCTCAGGATCCATAGTAGGTCTGACCCCAGAACATCTGGAATAAAAGGCCTCAACCATCACATTTGGGTCCAGTAGCCCCTCCATGCCCCGTGGCCCTCTGAAAGGGTCTCTAAAAATGGTGTTCTCATTCATACTTTCGTCCACTTGTGGTGTCTTGACATGCTGAGAGGTCTTAGACTGATTATGTACAACCCTGTAGAACAAGTCACTAAGGGCTTGATTCACAAAGGTGAACTTACACTTTCATATACATTTACAATTGCATGCTATTCACAAATGTATTTTATGAGTAGTATCTTTATGACTGCTGAGTCTCTGCACATAAAAAGATAGGACAGTCTTATCTTTTTTTCATAATATTTTCTACAGTGGTAAGAGAAAGCAATTAGGATTGAGGGGTTCAGGTTACAATTATCAAGGAAATAGATTGAGCCTGTATATTTATAAATAGCATGGCTGTTGTGCTAGCTTGCCTGCCCCAACAGTGCAGTAGAGGCTTCCATAGCCCACTATATTTATATAGGAATGCATGTACTAAGCTGACCTCAAAACAGCGAGGTTGCTATAAGACATTTCAAAATGGCTATATATTTTGATGTGTGCCAGACAAGTAATGGCACCTTTTAATGAACATTTTATTTTGTGCACAGTGTAATACGTAATTGAGATAGTAGGACAAAACAGAGTGTGGGCATCGGTCAAAGGAATAACTCAATTGGGCTTAAGTGTCCAATTTTTGAAGATTTCTCCTTGGCTTTAAACAACTTTAAGACTGTCTTGACATAGAAAGGAGTGTTAGCTGACAGTGCTTAAAATGTTAAAAAGTGGGTTTGGGCCTAGCGGTCCAACATGGCGGATGCACTTTAGGCAAGCTCCGACAGCTTCGTTCATAATCATCCAGAATCCTGCCTACATCCATAACCAATATGCCCCCCGTCTCCCTGCTGCAGACCGGGAGGTGGATGGTCTCTGGGACATTGGCCTGTGCAGACAGGACAGGACAGAGAACAGCAAGACAAGCTTCACTGTGCCATGCGGCCCTAGTGGAATTGGCGGCTGTGTGGGTGTGGGGGTCAGCGGCTGTGTCTGGTCACAGAAGAGTTCAGGCTTTGCTATTGCCATGGCCAACTTCACCCTGGGGATAGTGGAGCAGCCCAGCCAGAATGTGGGGCAGTGCATCCCTGGCTGAGAGAGGAGGCTGGCTGCCGTGATAGGGTGTGGGTGTGCTGTGGCCTGGTGAGCCCCCGGGCTGCACCTGATGACTACAGTGGCCACTCAGTGTACCGGGGAGGCCGCCTGCAGAATGGCTGAGAGAGGTGGTGGCAGCCACATTGAAGGGCGGTGAGGGTGACAGCTGAGGCCCTTCTTTTTCTGTAGCCGGGACCTAGGTGCCTCGACCGGTATTACCCCCGGCCCTGCGTCCAAACAGAGCACTATGGACAGATTCACAGGGGCTGGCACGTCAGGGGTCAATGGAGGGTAGGCCCAAAGTGCTACCCCGAACAACTCAGTATTGCTGGCTGCAAACATTCAGTTTAGGGATATGCTGGATGCAAATATTGGGGCACTTGGCGCCAAAGTAATGTTACTGCGCCAAGACCTACGGAAAGTGGTAAAGCGAATTGCTGAGGGTGAGACTCGCGATTCTAACCTAGAAGATCTAGCACATACACTGTATCAAAAAGTTGATACCCTTATGACAATGACCAAAGACTTGGCTGCACAGGTGGAGGATGCAGAAGACCAGGCCCATCGTAACAATTTCTGCTTTGTGGGCTTTCGAGAAGGGTGCGAGGGAGATATGGGGAAGTTCCATACCCGTTGGATCACCCAGTGGATACCCACGGATAACCTCTCCTCCTGTTCCATCATTAAGTGGACCCACAGAGCACTTTAAAGAAACCCTCTCCTGGCGCCAGGCCAAGGTCAGTCATCACCAAAATCCTCAACTTTCAATGCAGGGACACTATCCTTAAGCAAGCAAGAACCCAGGAAATGATGCTCTATGAATCACACAGCATCATGATATTTCCTGATTGCACCAAAATGGTCCAGCAAAAACACCAATCCTTTACAGCAGTGAAGAACCGCTTCTGTGATCTCAAAATTCAATACATGCTCCTGTTCCCCGTCTGGCTGCATGTGGCATACAACTCTCCCACCATATTCTTTGAAACCCCTGAGGAGGTCTTCGCATGGGTGGATGGAACAGTTACCGTCAAACCTCATGCCCCATCGTGTCTTGACTCTGACTCATCCTCCATCAAGAGATGCCTAAAAGCAGTCTAAACCCAAAATGAAGCGCCGCTATAGGTCCCGCTCTTCGTGACACTCAAGGCCTGGCCCACAGGCACTCAAGGACACACACAAGATATATGTGCAAGACACTGGGCATGCTGATCCTCCTTGGCCTTTCCTCCGAGGAGTGGGTACACACAGTTAATGTGTAGCTATATAAAGGATGAAGGTATACTGTTACTGGTCGCATCTGTGGTTCATCTGTTTCCAAGGCCCTCCAGAGAGACTACTAGTTGAAAGGGTTTAGGGCGATTCATTGAACAGGCCTGGCTACTTGTCCCCATTGGTGCTGTGGCTGGGCTCCTTCCGCGACAGATGCTTCAATGTTACTGAGGTATTAGGGTGGGGGGTGGGAAAATGGAACTGGTTCTACAGTTGTAGTAAGTTCTTTTATATGCAGATCTAGTGTTTCCTTTACAATTAACCCACACACAACCACCACAGTTCATGAAAGCATGTGCCAGATGGCTGACTCAACAAATATCGCCGCTCCTGTGGGGAGGCTCCATATTGTTACATGGAATGACTGTGGAGTCCTAGATAAAGTCATATGAGGCCCGGTACTTCATCGGGCTAGGCAACTACAGGCAGACATTCTCCTTTTAAAGGAGACACACCTCCTCGAGTCAAAGGTCCCATGTTTGGTCCGATATAGGTTTACACAGACCTTTCATGTCGGCTTTTTAAGGGGTTTGTAGGGTGTGGCCATTATCATACAACACAGGGTTCCCTTTCAGGCTCCCCAGACCTGGGTAGATGGGCAGGGGAGATATGTTTTTGTGTCTGGGAAGGTGAATGGGGAATCCATTGTTTATGCCACCTGCCACTCAGCCAAACCTATGTAGAGCGTATCATGAGAATATGGGGATGTTTGCCTGTGGGTCTGGCTGTCATTGTAGGTGACTGGAATGAAGTTATGTCACTAGAAAAGAAAAGACACACAATTGGTGGATGGAATGCAGAACAAATGAAAACATTCATCCCCAGTCAATAGATTTGGGTTATTTCCATCATTCTTTTGCTCACCGTGCCACCCTAGTTTAGACCTGACCATATGCAAATCAGTCTTGTCCCCTTGCCGCATGGGAACAGTCTAGCCCGAACTGCCAAGCCAGGTCCTCCCCGGACCGGAAACAAGCATCCTAGGACCAGCTCTGGGGTATTTAGGGAGAGGAAGCATGCCACTGGAGATCTTTGTAATGGGGTGAATGTATGATATTGTTCTTTTTGTTACCCCGATTGGGACGGGTATGCCCAGACCTGGGTACCATGCTCTCCATGCCACTGGAGTCAAGCTATCTTGGCTGATTATGGGTGAAACCCCTGAAACCGGTTCTAGGATGCTTGTTTCCAGTCACAGGAGGACTTGGCAGCTCAGGCTGGACTGTTCCCATTGGGCGTAGGGTCAAGACTGATTTGCATATGTCTGGGTTCAAAATGGAATGGCTTGGGGAACAAAGCAACTATGGATTTAGGCCCAGATCTCTGTACTGGGGTGAATGTATGACATTGTTCTGTGTTACGTACATCAATTGCTCTTTTTGCATATGTCTCTGGAAAGGAACACATGCCAAGAGGCAGGGTGGGTGGGTGATACATGGGTGACTTCCTTGGGATCAGTAGTGGAGATATTGGGGTGGAAAGATGCCTGGAAATCCTTTCATACCACTGTAGAGAGCTTTACCTTTTACTCCACTGTGCTTGGCTCGTTTTGTCGACTTGACTACCAATTCTTACCTGTGGGTCATACACATAGAGTCTCTGATATAGAAATTTTGCCTAGATGGACTCTCGGCTCCCTCTCCAATTGTGCTGTGCTCTCGGTTGGCCCTCACCAACACCTTTTTCATAAGGTGACTGGCTCCGTGGCACCCGAAAAACCCGGTATTCAGAACACGCATGCACTGCGCTGTGACTGAATATTTTTCCCTTAATACAGAATCCATCTCCTCCAAAATCATTCTATGGGAAGCAATGAAGCTGACCATACTCGGCTTTGACATTAGTTCTTGCACACCAAAGTGCAGACAGCAGTTGATACAATTATCGCAGATTGAGGCCCAGATGGTTGACCTAGAGATACGTGGCTGCAAGGCCGTGAGCGGTGTGGGGCATCCGCAGCCAGGCCTAGCCCAACAGCAGTATCAAACAGTGCTCGTTGAAGAGGCCAACATGCCTGACTGGCCTACCAGAGTAGGATATATCAATGGGGGACAAGTCTGTGGGAATGATACATAGACTGTGCCAAAACGTTGTGAAGGTAGTCCAAGTACCTTCATCCGAGACAAAAAGGGAACACTGCTTACCAATCCGACTTAAGTTGTCAACAGTTTTGATGGCTATTATCAGACCTTATATGCAGATAGGGAGATCCTAATGGCTACACAATTTTCAGAATTCCTAGATGTCTTTTCTCCAAGGGCCAACTCGTCGGCAGCCAAAACATTGCTCGATGAGCCCTTAATGGTTGAGGATATGTCTGGTGCCTTGGTGAGGTTACACCATGGGTGGGCCACTGGCCCAAATGGGCTCCCTAACAAATTCCTCACTAAATGTATGCCTTTACTGGTAGCTCACTATTCGGGTGTGATTCACACAGCACCCAGGGAAATGCCTATGTCAACAGATTGGAAATACACACAGATACCTCAAGCTGGGTCTTACCCCAGAGACTCAGTCCTCATATCACTCCATCTCACTCTTAAATATAGAGGCCACAGTGTTGGCCAAGGCTTTGGCCAACAGGCTAATGTCTCTATGTCAGATCTGGTCCACCCAGACCAGGCAGGCTTAATGCCCCACCATGCTAATCACCCTAATATCTGTCGCGCCCACAACACTATAGATCTGTAGGACCGACTGCAACGCCCTGCGGCTCTACTACTATCGGATGTTGATAACGCTTTCAACTCTGTCAGCCCAACTTAGCTATTTGCGCTTCTGCAGAGACTCAACATGGGTCCTAGATTCCACTCATCAATCAATCAATCAGTGCATTTCTAAAGCGTGCTTCATACCCGTGAGGGTCTCAAGACACTGGGGGGGGGAGGGGCTGCTACTGATCGAAGAGCCAGGTCCGATTACTCTATACTGACCTGACAACCTTTGTTCGTATTGCTGGCATGACCTCGGCCCCATTCCCCATCCTTCGCAGAACCAGACACAGAAGCCCCATGTCCCCTCTTTTATGGGTGAGAATGGACAACAGGTCAGGGGATTTCAATATCCAGGGAAGTGTCAGACCGCATAGTGCCATATGCTGATCGCGTCTTATTCCTCATCACAGATCCAGCGACCTCCAGTCCCCGGATCCTAAGGATAATGCAGGTAATTACGGAGACGTCAGGGCTGTACATGAATGTCAATATGTCGGTACTCTTGCTGATGAAGGGAGCACCAGGCAATTTCACGTGGGCTGCAGGTTTGTCCATAGAAGCTTAAGGCTTCCAATATCTAGGTATGTTGCTGGCGTGCAGTCCAACAATTTCATGGGATCGTAATTTGGCAACACTGACGGAAAGAGTAAAAACGGAGGTAAGAACTTGGCCTCATTTACCTCTATCCCTTTATAGCTGCTATGCCATTTTTAAAATGACCTGCCTCGTCTTTTGTACCAATTGCAGAACTACCCCTTTCCAGTTCCCCTTACCTGGTTTTGATAGATCAATACAGTCTTGATTCAGTTTTTATAGGTGGGAGGTCCCTCTTGGGTGGCCTTACACATCTGCTTCTGATCCACTTATTGTGGGGGCATCAAAGCCACAGATTTCCAATCCTATCATGGGGTCGCACATCCACAGGTAATCAATGAATGATGGTATTGCCCCAGAGACGACCCAGCATATGCGGTGGAGGGATGGCCGATTCATCTATGTTCAAGTACCTTTATAGCAGAGCAGATGTGGGTTCCCTTCCCCCAGATAGGAGGGTGGTGGACCTCGTGTGGAGGTAGTCCCTTTGTAGGATGGGTGGTGGGAAGGCTTCATGCAGGAGACTCCGCTGTGGCGGAAAGTGCTCATTCCCCAGGGGTAAGGGCTACAAGGCTTTCAGGGTTGGGATCAGATTGGCATATCCACTCAGGGGGTTGTGATTCAAGACCTTAGACTTAAATCATTTCAAGAACTCCAAACTGAATTCTCAATTCCACACAGTCAATTCTATAACTATTTACACTTGCACCATGCGCTGCCCCTATATACATACTCTCTTGGCACTGCCAGACCTCAACTCACTGGAAAGGAAAGATTTTATGGGCGAATAGGGAAGTCATAAACTATCAAACACTTACCTATCCCTGGTCATGAACAGCACCACAACATTAGAAGACCTCTTTGTGGCGTGGCAGAGAGACATAGGTGACCTAGATGAAGATGACTGGGCGGAAGCTCTGGAGTCCTCTCGCGGGGCAGCGATATCCTCACGCTTGCCAATAATCCAGTTTAAATATCTCCATTGAGCCTACTTCACTAGACACCGGCTGTGGCGTATGGGTCATATAAGCTCCTCCAGATGCCTGTGGTGCTAATCCGAGGAGGGTATCTTGCTACATACAGTTTGGGAATGCAGGGCCCTAGCCTGGTTTTGGAGGGGGTGCTGGGGTGCTTGGACGAGATTATTGCTTGGGATTTCCTCAGTCCCCAAAACTACTCCTATTACATAGCACTGAAGAGATTGGCGGTAATTGATACAAACGACACTTGCTATTCCTTGATCTTACCCTAGCTAAATGGGACATTGCAGGTAAATGGAAAAATGCAAGGCATCTGAAACAAAGGCACAGGCTTCTGTATGGGCTTCAAAGTTGCTGTGTTTTAGGTGAAGGGGTGCCCGCAAAAGCATCACAAAATCTGGCGGCAATGGGCTGATTACCAGGGCTTGATCCTAGAGCCTGTACACACTGCAGACATGCACTGGATGATGAAATTTGATAATACGGACAGGACACATATGCAGACCCTCATATCCCTTAATGTATACATGTGTTGGGCTATGGGACATGGTTGGGAGGGAGTAGAGGCTTACGAAAGATATTGTACATACGTTTATGTTTCCCAATGGGGGTAATGCTGCACCATTTATTCAGCGATCTAATGTATCTGTTTTGGTCCTCTTGGACATATTCAGGCAAAAATTCCAATAAAATCTTTTGTGAAAAAACAAACTGTGATAAAAGTGCAGTGGTCCTATGTTTTTCTTAGGAGCCCAACACAATTTTTGCCAAAACCGAAGCAGGGCCGGACTGGGAACCTAAACCTGCCCTGACAAAGTACTCGGCCGCACCACCGGGGGTGTTGTGGGTGCCGCCGAGCTCTTTGCCAGGGACGGTTTTCGGCTCATTTTGTTACAGGGCCGATTTTGCAGCTATGCTGCAAAAACGGCCCTGTATAAAAACGGCCCCCAGGGGTCCCAAATCGGCCCCCCACCCTTGCAGCGCACCTGGGGATTGCCCGGTGCCCGCAATGGCCAGTCGGGCCCTGAGCCGAAGGTTGCCAAGCACCAAGGCTGGGCAGTCTTGATTCTATCTGACGATTCTTTCTTTTCACATCTTACCCTTCAGTCTCTATAAGTCACTCTTGCAAATTCTTTTTCATTTCTGTCTACTTCCGTTGTCACAGTTTTTCTATTTTTCCTTTCCCCTTCTTTCTCCTTTTTCTACCTCTCTGTCTTTTGCTCCGGGTCAAAACCGCAAGATGAAAAATACAATCTGGTTCCCAAAAATTGGTACTGATCCCTGCCACTAGGGGCACATGTTAAAAAGGGGCAGCTTATTTGTATTTTTACATCCTTAAGTTACAGTTTCAATGTGATAGAGACCAACCACATTTCATGTCATTCTGCTAGGGTCTTTAGATGGGGTTCCTTGCACAAAAACACACAACTTCTAAATTTTATGTTAAATTATATACTCTTGGAAACTGCTTAATTCACATTAGAATAAGTACAGGGGCCCAAAGTAATGCTGAGAAGCTCTTGTGGCACTATCAAATGATGGAGGGCCAAATACTAATGCTGCCCAGTCTGGATTCCACTTCATACCTCTTTAATCCATTACCAGAATCTCCCTGCTTCTCTTTCGTCTCCACTTTCTCCCTTTGTCACTGTATTTCCACTTTTCTCTTCCTCCTCCCTTTTCTATTTTTCTCTCTCTTGCTCTGCATCACAGTATTTTGGGAATACATTAGTGTCTGTCTCCAAAAATGAGTACTGGTGGACCCCAACTGCAACGACCGACTCAAGTTAACCACTGATCTTGGAGCACCTAAAAATGTCAGAAAGCTAAATATATGCAACACTAATGAAAAAATTGAGAAAGAGCACACTGTACCTGAGTGACAATATCCAACCCAAGACCTTTCGAGTCAACAACAATCACAGTCACGATTGTCTGGAGGGCCAAAGCAATGAACGAATTGAATCCAAAGATTAAAGCATAACGTTCTTCACTGAGGTTAATAGCAATCTGAAATCTAAGAAAAGAAATCAGTTAGTTAAATAATGAGAAATGATAGCATTGCATCTCCTCAGATACTTCATGGGAGTACTTGTATTACTTCAAGCTGTGAGTAACAAAACATCAAGCCAATACGTTGTTACTATTATAAAGCTCAATAATACTCTTTTCATTAAGCTTGGAAGGTAAAAGGGTTGGTTTACCTTGTCAGAAGCTGGTCCTGTGACAACATAACGTGGAGGCAAGTGTGAGTGAAGCTAAAAAAAGGTAACATTGGCACACACTAAGGGGAAAATTTATTAATCGTTTGCACTGTGTTTGCATCATAAAAGTGATGCAAATCAGGTACAACATGTTGTGTTGAAATGGGGGCGTGGCCAAGCCAGCCAATATGGCGGACTCTTCTCCCTGAGGCTCCGACCGGTGGCCCGTGCAATCGCCACTAGTAACTTCCCCATGCACCTGGGGACCCCATAAAGAGCAGTACTTGCTCGGAATGATGCAGAGACGGCCCCGGTGAACTAGGATTCCCGGTGAGGGCCGTGCCGGCATTGCTGGGGCACCTGTCGGAGGTTCCCTGAGGCCACTGGACAAAATGGCGGGCTCGCAGAATAACGGCACGATCCTCTGAAGAACGAAGTGAGCGCCACCATCTTGGTGTAGGACCTGCACTATCTGAGGGTAACAGCGGCAAGGCAGCTACCGAGAGCACCGGGTAAGGATGAGACGGCCCCCTGACTGACCTCAAGGGAGTGGGCATCCCCGTGCACCGGAACGCTGAGGAGCGTCCCCGATGGCAGCGCGTCGTGGGACTCGGACCGCGACATCTTTGGCGTTTCGGCACAGGCCCCCTTCTGGGCTCCACCTTCCCTGAGAGGTGTCTGAGTGGGAGGAGAGGCGACCCGCGAGCCACTGGCTCGGCGCTGCAGCCATGTAGACCCCAGATCAGGTGGGCCCGGGCCAGTAATCAGAGCCCCTGAACTTTTTGAAGCCTGCCTGAATACAACGCAATGCCGATTAGAGGACGGCCCTGCTGGGGCTGAGCATGAGTGTCCAGGGGGCCAGACGAGCACCTGTCCCCTGCTGAGGCCATAGCTGGACTGGGCGGTGGAGGCAGCATTGGCGGTGAACAGTGCGGGTGAGAGCGCAGCGATCAATGGGCAGGCCGTGAGGAGGCAGATTCCCCCTAGTGCCGGGACTTCATGTCTGTCATATACCATAGGCCCGGCAACCTCCCGGCCTACCGTGGAGGAATAGTGCAACCCTGAGTCCTGTTCTCCTTGCGCCTTGCAGTGGGGGAGGTGGGGATGTGAGTGTGAGAGCCGCAGCCACCCCCCTGCACTCACATCCATCGAGCCGGAGAAGACACGCGCACAACCCGGACAGAGTACAGAGTGTAAGATCTGCCGCCGTGAAGGCCGCGCAAAGGAATTTGGCAGAGTAGGGGATGCCCTCTAGCTGCCTGCGGTGCAGGGTGACCCAGGTTTGAGACGTGGCGGCCATTCGCCCTCCACTTGGCAATGGAGCTTGAGGTGCGTGGGGGGTAGGAAGAGAGAACAAGGCACACGCTGGCAACCTTCGCGCCCGATCTCGGGGCCAAAGTGACAATATAACAGCCCCTTCGCCCTGATGGCTCTTACTGTTTGACTGCGAGGCCTGGGGCATATAATCATCTGACTAGCTTACAGCACAGTCGGGAACACCTTATCACCTGCATGCCCGCTGCCTGGTGGTGCATCCGCAGGCGAGACACCCCACCTCTACAAGTCAGATTTGGCACAGATTGGGCATATCAGAAGGACTGAGACCCAATTGAACTGCTGCAGCCTCTAAGGAGCCACAGATCGCCTCCCAGACACAGACAATAAGTCGTAGCACGGGAGCAGCTTACTGAGACATCACTGGTGGCTTTCCCCGCACTCAGGTCTTGAGAGGAGGGGTGAGACACGGCGTGGGGGCTTTCAGAGGACGGCACCAAAGAGACATTTGAGCAGTGAGTTGCGCGCATACTGGTGCAACACTACACGAAGAACATCTGGGGGAGGTGAAGTGTGACCGTGACAGCCCAGAGAGAGTCAGAAGCCCCCGGTTGGATGCACTCGCCCAGCAGCTGTCTATAGATCAGGGATTGGAATTGAGTGATGTCGGGCGATGACTGCTGCGGGAGGAGAAGAGAAACCCCCACCGCCATGGGCCGTCAGCGCGCAGTGGGGAGGCAGCATGCCCCGGAACAGCAGAGAGTGACTCCCTCGACTCCTGTTGGGACCAGGTCAAAAGTGGAGCCCTTGGGCGAAGACTCCATGTCCAGGAAATTAGACCAGGTCCTTGCAGCCATTGAACTCAAGAGTATTGTTGGAAAACAAATTTGGAGAGTTGGCCTCAGACCTTAATATTCTTTGTGATGATCATAGGAAATTGGCAGATAAAGTCACCCAGAGTGAACAAACGATCCAAACAATGGAACCGCAGGTGCAGCAACAACACAATGCTATAAAAGATCTGCAATCACGGATAAAGGTGTTGGAAAACAAGACGGACGATTTGGAGGGACGCTCCCGAAGGAGCAATATCCGAATTATGAATCTTTAGGAAGGGGCAGAAGGTATGGACCCGATCAAATACATCACCTCCTGGATCGCAATATTCACACCCGCAAAAGATTTAACCCCTACTTCTCTATAGAGAGGGCGCACAGGGTCCCAGCACGCAGACCAAAACCGGGCATGCCCCCTCGACCATTCCTCTTGAAGCTCCTACATGAACAGGACAGGGACACCATCTTCCATGCAACCAGACAACATGGACGACTACAAGTAGAAGACAAACAGGTCATGCTGTACCCAGACTACTCACGAGCTGTCCAACAACAAAGGGCCACCTTCCTCGGAGTTAAGCGCGCCCTGCGCCAAAAGAACATACAATATGCTCTCCTCTTCCCTCCCAAACACAAAATCATCCACAATGGCACGACTCACTTTTTCACGGACCCAAGGGATAGAGATAACTGGGTGGAGCAACACATGCAGCACCCTACTAACGACAATGACAAACGAGGTGTTCGACTGCCCGGATGCTTGGGACGGCGTTTTCTAAGGGTTACCCTCACACAACTAAGCGTGCAACCCAGCGCAGCCATTACCAGCTCCCCGGATCTCACACAAATCATAACAGAGCACAGGCAAGCACTACAAGCAGTGGCTACACTGAGTCCCACAGGGAGGGAGTCGGACAAAGAGAGAGGCCCACACTTGTTCAGCTCAGAAGACGAAGCAGTGATGCACTCATGTCTCGAGAGGGCTCGGTGACACCTCCAATAGTGGCTCCGCAAACGGCTGACACACTGATATAACGGAATAGCAGTCCTCTGAGGCGCACAAGGAGGGTGAGTATAAGCAGACAGAGTGACATCCAATCCCGGCGGCACGATGTAGGGATCGTCCATGCATGCGACAACAGTGAACAGTGAACGATATTCCAGCCAGGAACAGATAACTAGGAACAGAAGTGGTGCTAGGGGGCAGGTCCCTGATGTTGTTTTTTAGACGGGCAGCCGTGACGACGGAGACCAGGGAGAAACAAAGCCACCACCCCACAGTAACTAACGAAAATCTACATATGGAAACCAGTTTGGACGTATCACCTCGTGTGATAGGTCCCCGGAGTTGGGTCTGTCCCCAGTGTTTCAGTTTGCCCCCCTTCTCTCTTATCCCCCAAGTATCCTCAAGTGGGCAAGTAGACAGAAACGGACAGAGCAGATTAATTGTAAATAGCGGGTGGTGGGTGGATGGGTGGGTTCGATGGGTAAAAGGGTTGTTAAACATCGAGGAAACACGGATTCTAATGCACGCTACATGCCATACAAAATCCCTAATACAGACATAACATTTATTACACTGAATGTCGGGGGATGCACACAGCCCACAAGAGGTTCTCCATCTATGTATACATTAAGAGAAAACAGGCCCAAGTAGCCCTCCTGCAAGAGACACATCTGACAGAGAAGGAGGTAGACTGTCTGTGCAAAAAATGGCGAGGCATAATCTGCGCCATGACGTATTCCGCATTTGCCAGAGGTGCACTTTTATGGATAAGACCAGGGGTACCATTCAAAAAGCAAACACACTTAATAGATAAGGATGGGCGATATGTGCTAATGACAGGGCTGTTAGAGGGTCAACCGCTACTCATAGGGAGTATATACTGCCCCAATGTAGAACAAGATCAATACTGGGATAGACTCACAGGCGTGTTGGCCCAACACACATCAACCCCATGGCACCTAGGAGGAGACTACAATTGTACTTTAGATGAGCACCTAGATAGATCGCATCTCCCACCATTACATTCGCCTGTATATTAACAAACTGAGCGCTTCCGACGTTGGACGGATCGATGGGCATTGAAGGACACCTGGAGAGCTCGGAACCCAATTGCCAAACTCTACTCCTTTCACTCTATCCCTCACAATCTGAGAGTTAGGCTTGACAGGTTTCTGTGCTCTGCAGTACTCCTGCCCAAAGTACAGCATGCAGACTACTTGGGTAGGATAGTGTCGGATCACAATGCGCACACAGTGACCCTAAGATGGTGACCCCCCCATCCCCCAGTCCCAACGTGGAAGCTACCCCAAGAATTCCTCACCGATCAGGCGTTCGGCCAAGTCCATGGGGAATTCATTCAGGAACACTTTCTGCAGACCGCAGGTACGGCATCCTCTAGATTAATAGAATGGTATACATTTAAGGTCTCCGCCAGGGGACACTGCATCCAACAGGTGGTGGGGGTGAGGAGCGTACTGGAAAGTGCCTTACAAAATGCAAAGTCTAAATTGGCGGAACTGCCAAAAAATATAGACCAAGGGAAAACTACACTAGCACAACTGTCGGCAGCTAAAACCTCTCAGACAGAAACGATGTGAGACCTGCGCAAATACAACTTTTGCGCTTATGCAGCTAAAGCACACCGGGAGGGTAACAGAATGGGGTCCCTATTGGCATGGTTAGCCAAACAGGACACAATGACCCACCAGTCACAGAACTCACGGACACAGATGGGCAATCCAAATACTCATATTTCATGGCTACTATGTGGAAATCTACAGAGCTCCAATGATAGAAACGCCGCAAGAGCTGGCCCAGTTTCTGGGCCCATCACCCATGCCTGAAATCTCCCCCGCAGACAGGAAGGAATTAAAAGGGAAGATCACGCCCGCAGACGTAACACATGCAATTAGGTCGTTAGCGTGAAAGAAGGCAGCAGGAATGGATGTCTTTCCACTTGAGTATTATAGCACGTTCGTAGCCCAGGTGGTGCCTCGGTTGGCATCTATGTACGAGGATGCACTAACCAGAGGAGTGCTCCAGGAATCGCTTCTTGCATCGATCCTGGTGACATTCCTGAAGCCGCACAGAGACCCCACACTCCCACCCTCCTACAGACCGATAAGGCTCTTAAACGCACACTGCAAAATTCTAGGAAAGATATTGGCCGATTGCTACAGTTAAATTCTGCCAGCTTTGGTACACCCTGACCAATGTGGCTTTGTTCCACGACATAATACCTCACATAACTTACGTAGGCTATTTCCTATTCAAGACAGAACAAAAGACCGATTCCCACGAGCAGCATGCCTGATCTTGGATCTAGAGAAAGCTTTTAATATCTTAATGTTGCCCTATCTGTTCGCAGTCCTCCCAAAAATAAATGTAGTCCCCACACTCATGGAACATACTCAGCTCCTCTACAGAGACCTCACTTCTAGGGTACGAATCAGCAAACTTATTTCAGCCCCATTCCCGGTAGCGCAAGGGACTAGGCAAGGGTGCCCCCTTTCCAGTGTCCTCTTCGCTCTGGCGGTGGAACCTTTGGCCATAAGATTGCGATAGGAGGGGGAGACATGGGGAATCCCAATAGCAGATACAACACATTGCTATCACTATACGCAGATGATCTTCTGATTTATGTTCGGGACATTACGGACGATCTCGCCCTAATATGGACAACGTTGCAGGAGTTAGGAGAGGCTTCGGGACTTGAAGTCAATTGGGAAAAATCGATGATTTTCCCACTCAGCGCCCATCTGGCACCTCTGGAAGTCACAGTGGACACTCAGACACTAGAGTGGAATGCCACAGCCACCAGGGGCCCGTAGCCATAGCAATAATGATAATGGTTACTAGAATGCTCTATCATTTCACGAATCTCCCGGTAATCCCACCGCGCTTCTTCTTTCGGGAACTAGACGTGCTACTTACAGCTCTGATTTGGGGAGGTGGTCGTCATAGAATAGCACTTCGCACATTGTACCTTCCACCGACTTGTGTTGGCTTGGGAGCTCCGTCCTTCGAATCATATTTCCTCGCGGCGCAACTCCAATGGCTTTCTCACTGGACAGAAGAAAGGCACATGGGAGAAACAATAACCGAAGAAGGCAGACTACCCCTCCCTGCTATCAGAAGAATTTTAATGCCGGGCACCAAACTGGCGCGCACACACCCGCTACAGGTTTCAATAGCCCGCAAATGCATGATGCGAGTGCACTGCATGTCGAAGGGGCGACCATTATACTCTCCGTTCCTCCCCCTGGTGGGATTCCCCCGGAGGAGTGAATACTACACCGCAGGAGCCGTTCGTGTATAGACCGATCACGATGTGACAGAGGTAGAGGCTCTGTTTCATGAGGGGCATCTGAAGACATATGCCCCGATGGTCGAGTGGTATGACTTCCCGCAGAGGCAATTTGAATGCACAGACAACTCTTAGACAGTGGTCGCCAATGCTGGGACCCCAGGGATGGGAAGCCCCCAACACATCCAGTGCTACACACGATACTATGAATTGGAATAGGTAGGCACTTAATCACTTGGAACTACATAGCGATCCGGGAACTGACTACCATCTCCCTTGACGGACTGCGACAGATGTGGGAAGACGAAGTGGGTCGGGCATTCCACGATAAAGAGTGGAACCAAGCTTTGGAATACCCCTAAAAGTTTTCCAGAAATGCACGATTCAAAAACATACAAGTTAATGTCCTACACAGTGCGTATCTCACGGCAGATAAACGGCACCGATTCTACCCCGATACACAATTCACATGCCCTTAATGCCAAACACAGGAAGCAAACTTTAAGCACATGTTCTGGGACTGTCCCTCCATACAATCCTACTGGGATAAGGTACATCAGACACTCCGAACAATGGTCGATCTCCCGAACATCTCCACATGGGAGGCATGCGCTCCTGGTGTGTTCTGGAAAAAGAAGTCTGCAAAATTGCAACGGCGCTTTGCATCCTTAGCCATCCTCTTGGCAAAGAGAAATATAGCCATGCATTGGGGAGCCGCTACTGGGCCTCCGGAGGCAGCTTGGGTGGGGGCAATGAACAAATGGGGAGCAGCAGAGGAAGAGACCCTGAGAGAGGAAGAAGTAAGGGGTACTCGTAAACATCCAGTAGCTATGGAATGGGCGCAGTTATTAATTCACTTTAAACAGGAGACAACTGTAGGGGAAACACCTGAAGCAACGTAGTACCCACCCCATGCCCCTTCTCTATCTCCGGCTACACAGATCCCAACAATAGAGGAATAATATTCAGGCAAGAGGGTCAAATAGATCAGATGGACAAAGCCCCTAGGATAAATTGCCCAGCCCCACGACCGCTCATTTCCCCTTGATGACCCAATGACGTACCCCTTGGACCTATGACCAGTCAACTCATAACTCGTCAACACCGATCATCCTTGCCCACCTAGTACGTCCCCCCCAAGTTTTTTTTTCTTCCCATGGTGCACAGTTCAGTTTACATCGGCAGTTCTAAAGCCAACTTAACCACACAGAACAGATTATCAGACACACTAAAGGGTAAGGTATATACAGATAGAGGAGGGGACGATATACCAACCCTTGCCACCATGTGACAAAACGGTCTAGACACAGCAGGACATATTACCACCAAGTGGAGCAAATCAGTAGTAGGCCTAAAGGACTATGATATGCTAATGTATTTTGAGAATTAGAACATAAATGAGTTTGCTATTAGTAACCAGTGCTGATGCTCAAAAATATGCGCATAGGATTGTTAAACTACGAAATGTCCGATGTCTCACAAGGAATATTGTAATGCAAAACCCTAATAAAACATTTTAAACAAAAAACATGTTGTGTTGGAATTTACTTTCTAAGGTAAATCATGATTAGCGTTGGTAAGTTGCCTTGAGTGAGTAAAGTACCACTACGTATCTTTTGCATCAAGGCAGTGTTCTAAGAGTGGTACATGTGCTTTCCCATCCAACCATCCATGAGGTTCAACGCAAATCCCTATTTCCTAACATTTGTAGACAGGGATTTTTACCAAAATGTATGCCTACTCGAGGCAGGCGTAACAGTGGAGCAAGTTTGAAAGTCTCCTTAGTTTTCCCACCTTGCATGTGTGTTTCATTGAACAGCATATATACAAAGTAGAAAAAGTATTACACTAAGTCAAAGCATAGTTTTTGTACTGGAAGGAGAGCCATCTACTATAAAACCTATGCTTGACAGAATGCATAGTCCCTTACACTTTGGTGATAAGCTGTGTGCGTTGGCACATGACCGACTAAAGTGGGCCAGCACTGGGGGGAAAGAAAAACATCTTAATAGATATAGCACTGTTTTTTGCTCTCCCTATGACTTGAGGCAGTGCAGTGCAGCAACATTTAGTTGTTGTGCTGCTCCAAAAGTTGGCATATTTGGCGTTAGGTTTATATCTGACTGACTAGTCAGCAAGGAGGTTTCTTTCAAAACATTTCTAACCCTGCATGTATTGAAGGTTTGGTAAGAATTCAGAGCCTTCTAAGTGCTGATTAGCCACAGCATGAAATGGGTGAGCGGGAAGGAGATAGGGGGCAGTAGTGCATCCAGAAGGGTAGGCACTCTGGGTCCCCAACAATTGTGCATGCTTTGGGATCAGCAAACCCATATGGCATAACACTATGTGTTCCCTAAATGGTTACCCTTGAGTTTCAGGTTCTGATACACTGATACACATTTCTGACTGGAGGCAGGCAGGGCTGTGGGTCATAAAATCAAGCAAATGGTGACAGTTTTGTGTGTTCTGTAAATAGTTATTTTTACTTTCAGCCTCCTTTCTTGTGCCATGGGAGACCTTGTTTAGCATTATGAAATACAAAAGACAGCTCTAATTCCAAATTTTTGTTTCTTTTCTATTTCTTTAAATTCCTGCCATATATTTGAGCTATCTGGTATTGTCTGCTATTTGGTGTGTGTGTGGGTGTGCATGTGTGCATGCATTGTGTTGTCTATGTGTGTTTCTGTGTATATTGTATGTAAATACATGCATATGAGAAAAGGCCATAGTGGGAAACCCCCATCTTTCACCTAAACATGAAGGGCCTTTTTTAGGGATATTTGACATAATGTGGAACATTGTAATACTTTACAAAGAGCAAGCTCATTGCAACTAGAGAATCTCAAGCATGAGCCACTCCATGCAGAGCAGGATGGTGTTATTGTTATTGGTATTGTATTTGGCATTTCTAAGGTGCGCCATCACTCATTGGTATGGCATCAAGCCCATATGGTGTTCCAGGAATGAATTTCCAAGCAGTTCTGAGGACAAATTTGAAAGGTGTGTTGTTAGTATGATAATGATTGTGCCTTTGTAAGTGAATCTGCCAGACTTTCAGCATAATTTAGAACGTGCCTGAGCAGGAGCTTGGACATAAATTAACAAGGCTTCCGCCCACAGTTCCCGTCTCATTTAGAGTCAGAGGAATTTATGGACTTGTGAAGGAACAACCTCTGCTGACTCCACCATAAGAAACCCAAGACAGGACACCTGTCCACCACTGGGCTACCAGTTCACATTGGCAATAGCAGCAAACCAAGGAGTTCAAGGTGACTTCCACTGACTATGCCTGTCTGAGCACATCATACAAGGCATGGAGGATGTAGGCAGGGAAAAAAACAATGGCTTACGCACAAGGAAAAGAACTCCCTGTGCATCATGGCTATTGACTTTTTTAGGATACTTCATATTTTAGAGTTTATTTCTGAATTACAAGAATAATGCAGAGTAGGCTAAACAAATTTGATGTCTGCTCAAAGTGTATCTCTGAATCCGCCATGTCCCTGGGTGCACTCAAGGCACAGAGATCACAATCAGTCAGCCAGGCTTCTCTATATCTGGCAGGGTTCTGGTGGCAGGGGAACTGAGGCCAGAGCCCTAGCTGACCTCGTGGGCTGGTTGCCATAATTCAATGAGATCCATCATTTGTTGTGGATGTGAAGTGTGAGGTCAGAGGGCTGTACAGAGGCTGATAATGTATTTTTTCATTCGGGATGTGCACTCATTGCATAGTAGATGTTTATGTGTGGTAGGTAGATAGCTAGCGGAGGCATCAGATGTTGGGTGCCCTAGGAGCCAGTTAAAGGGACACACTATTAGGGTCCTTGGGGTGATGGGCTCCATTCTCTTAAGTCTTTACCGGTGGAAGTATAGTTAAATGCTTACATGTGAAAGTTTGAAACTAGTACGTCCCCAGTTTATTGCATATTTGTGCATTGTTGATTGAGTCACGTGTCTTCTCTAATTATGCATTCTGTTGCAGAAGAGGTTTGTTGCATGCAGTAATGCACTGTTTTACAAGGATGGTGGCACTTGGGTATGTGATGTGGCTCTGCTGCATTAGGTGCTGCCTTTAGTGTTCTGTTTAAGCCGTGCTAGGGCTAAAAAATGATGTAGGACGTTGAAAACCACATAAGGGGTTTATTGGTGCTGTGTTGGATGTGTGTGAATGTTATGCTAGTGGCTTTTTTTTATAAATATGTGCTATTGTAAACACATTGATACCCACCTATTTGGCAGATTTCTGCTATATGTGACGCACTGTCAGCTTCTGCTCGTTAAAATGGTCCCTTGGGATGAACGGGCTGCTGTAGGCAAGATGGACTCTTTCCTCCTCTGCACAGCCTTCACTCGACTCCCCCATTAGGGACTTAATCATCCATAGGCGGAAAAGAAATGTGTTCCTTTTTACAGTTTATGGGAAAAATAACAACCCGCCAGCCAAGAATGAAACATTATCCTCACAGGCGTCACTGGAGCAAGCCATTCCAGGCTTCCAAGGAAGAGACACGGGTCTGGGTGAAACGCGCGCGCTCCTCCCAGTGTCCCACCCCGTCCTCCGTAACCGGCCTCCTTCAGTGGCTCCTCGAGTCTGATAATCAGATCTTTACATGGTCAGACCTTTTTAAAGGGAGAGTACTGGCGTTAGAAAAGTTTTTCCATTCAAGCACTGATCTGATTAGAAGAAAACCCCTGACACCACTCAGCAAATAGCTGATAAATAAACCAATGGCCCATATCACCCTCATTGGAAAATCCACAACGGAGGGGCTGAGTTTATGAGGCATCAACCGCGGAGAGTGAATCCGACGTACCTCCGGCAACACGCGCCTCGCCAGGAGAGCCCCTGGATGCACCTGGTGAGTCGGGAGCAGAGTTGCAGCCATAGGGTGAGGACGCAATACACTGGGGCTAAAGAAGCAAAACGGCCCGCAGACACTACAGGAGACACTGCCTGACCCTAAAATGGCGGCCGTGCAGACACGGAGGCCTGTACTGAGTACATAATACATAGGAAGAAAGGCAAGATGGCCTCTAGGGTAGGAGCTCTTCCAGAGGGCCCCAGGGGTAAGTGATCGATGTAAATCCCTGGAAATCTGAACCGCCGGACACCAATATTTACCCTCAATAGCATAATTATACTCACTTTACAAGATGGCGGCTATGTGTGTATTGTGGGGTCCGTCTTACCGGCTTCCTTGATGTAATTATGTACGCGAGGGGCTGGTATGCTCGATGGGGCTGCAGAACGGGAGGGCTCCCTGATTATTGCTGAACGACTCTGGAGACGCCACGCCAGACCTGCCACGCACCCCCTCTGAAGACATGCAGACAATGACCCTGTCCTCCTGCCGCTTTTCGGCATAGATTACACCTCCTATGCTCTGTGAGTTTTGGGGACCGACTGAACTTAATACCAAGGTCTCAACCCCCCTGCCTGACCTCAAGTTGGCAGCCTCAGTTGGTCTCTCCACGATGCTCTAACCCTCTCCGACAATAGAACTGGTCAGTGTCCTGAGCTTAACCACTTCCCTCACCTGACCTTGATCCTGCTCTCCCTCCTGGACATGTACACTGAACCTTCCCTCAATCATAGAGACCCTGCTATTTGAGCGATGTCCAGTGGAGCTACCTGTTACCTGAAGAGGAGAGGGGTTGTGGATTCCCCCTCGGCCGTCACCTACCCAGACGGATTTTGGGCAGATTTTCCATCGTCTCTCTGTCGTTCCCACTCCTACCCTTTCACCCCACCCCCTTTCCCCCTCTACGCTCCCTTCTTCTTGCCCTCTTCCCCTTTAATGTTTTTCTGTTGAGACCTAGCCATTTGACCGATGCCCGGTGGAGCTACCTGATAGCTGAAGAAGAGATGGGCAGCGGATTCCCCCTCGGCCGTCACCTACCCAGCCAGACATTGGACAAACTTTCCCTTCGTCTCTCCGCTATATCTATACACTACCCTTTTTTGCCCTCACCCCCTTTCCATTCCTCACCCCATTTTCCTTTTCTTCTATGCTCCTAAAAAAAATAATTTTGGTATATTTTTTAACTATTTTCCCATCGTCTCTACGTACTGTCTTCCTCCTACCTCTTTACCCTATCCCCTTACCCTACCTGCTCCATTCACCTTGTCCCCTATGTCCTTTAAATGCTTTTCTTGACACTTATGTAACTTTTAACAGATGTAATTTGCAACATTATTGTCCCTCATGTAAAGTGCTCTGATTCCATCGGGTCTAGCCAGCGCTATATAATTACTAATTAATTACATTTGTTCCCATTTAGTACTCTTTCTCCCTTTGTCTACCTCCCTAGCTCCTAGCTCCTATCCACTCTCCCCTGAATCTCTCACCTTACCTGATTCTCTGCCTAGCACCCTGTCCTTTGTGCCCTTTGACTAAGCAGTCCTTCTCCCCTTGTTGGGGAAAGATCCATTATTTATACTCTGGAGTCTCAGCATACCCGCTGAGAGAGTCCACTGTGCCAAGAGAGCTGCTCACAGCTGAGGTATGGTATGGCACCCCTTGTCAAAGCACTCCCTCTCCCTTTTTGGGGAAGGATCCAGTATGTTAGGCCTTGGAGTCTCAGAGACCCCTCTTAGAGAGTCCACTGCGTAAAGGGAGCCTCCCGCAAGTGAAATAGGGAAGTGCTACCACTTTCCCTGGGATCACAGCTTACTGGACTTTGGACGTTGCTTTGACTCGTCTACCGGTTTGTGTCCCCGTCACCCTTCCCCATCTCTTTCCATTCAATGTCCTTCACCCTCCCCTCCTCTTTCCCGCCTTCATTACCTGTCTACTTCCCCAGCTCCTGACCCCTCCCCTGATTCTTTCCCCTTGCTTGCTTTTCCCCTTTCATATTTGTGCTTATTGTTTATCTTGACTTTACAAGTAACTATGTTGCCATGCTCTAATAAATGTGAAAACTTTGTAACGAGGTAACCTGTACCTATGATCTGATGCTCATGTAAAGCACTCTGATACCTCGGGGTCTAGCCAACGCTATATAAAACCTTTAAAATCAAAGAAATAAATAAATAAGTAGTAGCTCCTATCCTTGAGTTCATTTTCAAATAAGCACAGGGACATGTATTTCCTTTAAAGTTAAGGGAGGGATGTGTTTATTTTACATTATTATCACCAGACTGCAGATAGCAGGGCCTGATAATGAGCAGTGGTCAGTCAGGTTTATGACTCGGGCTGCAGCACAGAGGTGAAGGACGGTGTACAGAATGAGGTTTCTGAATGCTTTTAAATTGGTTACATTTAAAATGAAAAGCTACCTTATGATTAAGTTAACTCTTCATTTGAATTTTCTTTCAAAGTGTCACAAATAACAGGCTCTTGTTTGCAGTGGCCAGTAGACATGGTGCAATATTTCTAACTGAAAAAGACAGTCATTTGTTTAAAAATGGGAAAAATATAAAGTGAAGAAAAATATTTATTTGAAACATGATCTTAATGCTTTTCCTCACTTTCAATTAAGCCAATTACGTCCTAATGTTTGTGAAGCATGTTTTTCACTTTAAATCCCTTCCATTTAAACAGAGGGCTGTATTTTCTGTTACAAATATGACACTTTGGGGCATATTTACAAGGAAGTGGCAGAGCATGGCGTTAGCCTCCTTGGCTTAATTCTGCACTCCACCACTCCAGAAACGCAGGGATGCACTGTATTTACAAGAATATGGTGCAGCCTTTCATTTCCCCTGTGCTGGTGCTAATTGGGCTGCCTAGCGCCAACGCAGGCACCCTTGCACCATAGTGCAAGGGTGCCTGCATTGAGGGGAATGATTGAAATGGCGTTTTAAAACCTCTATTTGTACTGCCTAATGCAGCACACATTGAAGTTACAAAACACAATTTTTTTAATGATTGTGTATGTCCAGGAAGGACACCTTCCTGCACATAAACAATCAATGCTGTTGCTGTTTTGCTGTTTCTATGTGTGCTGCACAACTCAGCACAAATGGAAACCGCAAAAACGTGGAGAAATTAAACATTTCCCCTTGTTGCGCCAGGGTAAACCAGCTTTTACCTGGTTTTAATTTTGGCACTGCCCCATATTTACACCACCCTTGTAAATATGGGTCAGAGTCAAAATCAATGGGTGTTGGGGTGGAACGCCCACCACAACACCCATTGCCCGCCCCTTTCACGCTAAGTATAGCGTGAAGGGGGGCCTTATTCACAAGGTTGCGGAATAACACATTAAGTGGCTTAACACCACCTTTTGAATAAGGCAAAGCCCCTATAGCCACCACAACGTCGAGTAAAGTGACGTTGTAGTGGCAAAAGGGGCTTGTAAATATGGCCACTTGTCTACAGGTGACAGGCAGCAAGATGCCTGCTATTTGTAAATGTGGCACTTGGCAATGGGAGACAACTTATATAATACGTTTTATGTAGTCCATATAAAGATAACTTTAACTCTTCGCTTTAATTTTCTCCAATTTCAAAGTGTCGCCTTTACACACAGTAGGCATTTTGCTACCAGAGGCTGGTAGACACAGCGCCATAATTATAACTGAAAAATACAGCCATTATTTTAAGTTGGGAAATTTAAAGCGCAGAAAATAGTCCATATTATGAACATTTTTGCAGAACATTTTTCTGCAGTTTTTCTTCTATTTAAAAAAACATGGTTGTATGCTTGTGCTATAAATGTAATTGTGCCATATATACTGAAAGGTATGTCCTCTGCCACAGGTACATACAAGCAACAGATTCTCAGTCACCCATATACATATATCCCATTCATTCGCACACATGTTCATACATCCTTGAAGACCATATTCTCACTGACACACGTAGCAGCCCTGTCATAGTGCCCTTCGTCAAAGTATTTTGTTAAACCATGGTATGTGGCTCTATGGACATTAGGCTTAAGGTCAATGAAGCTCAGCGTGGGGGTGTCAGGTAGCAATGCTTAAGTTGTTTAGATTTCAGTAGCTCACAATGTTTTTCACTGATCTTAAGTAGCTCTCACCACACAAAAGGTTGGAGACCCCTGATCTAATGTGTGCTGCTGGATGTGTATGGCAGCTGAAGTGCTATTGCATATTTGCACTATTGCGATCATATTGATATTCAACTCTATGACATATATGAGCTATGTCTGTTATATGAGCAGAGGTATATTGTCTGTGCGAAGAGTAAGGCAAACAGACTAGTAAAAGCTGTACTTTGCTTACACAGTTAAGACAGTAGTTCAAGCAGGCAGGCTGACTTAACCTCAAGTGCTGATGACTACTCAGGAGTTTCAGAGTCCCATCCTAAGAAATTTTCGTGGTGTTATTGTTTGTTAAAAATGGGATTACAGAAACTCGGATCTATTGGGAATCGGGGAAGGTTTTAACATGTAATTAGAAATGCACTAGACATTACAGTGAACTATATTTTACCTTTAATGACTTTATACCTATTTACATTATACACATTTACAATTTCAAACATGTGAAGTGATTGGTCCAAGATCAGAACATTTCTAACGTCAAAGCTAAGAGTAGAACTTATCTCAGATCTTTGTTTTGATTATAGAGGATTTGGAGTTAAAACAATATTGCAACATTAGGTTCATGTAAATAAATAAGCTGTTAGCCAAATAGGTAAACTGCTTCATCACTTAAACCTGCATCTCCTGACAATTAAGTTCAGCCTAAGGAATAACTGATATAATACTGATCCAACAAATATCAAAATACACTATTATTGGAAATGAAATATCAAAAACAAAAATATCGACTCCATATACCTAACTATAAAAAAAAAAATATGGAGCGCACAAATATCGTTGTCAAAAACGACGACTTTTACATATATCAATAACAAAAATATTTGAAAAACAAATATTGTCTCCTTCAAATGAACATATAACATGTCAAAAATATTGATTCAACTGTAATATTATCGCCAACATTACTATTACATCCTTAAAAATATACTAAATACAATTTTTACATAAAACAAATACTTCTAATAAACACAAAGCTTGTATGGACATCTACATTACAAAAATATATATTACTTCAACTAAAAATTAAACTGTCACCCTAAAAAATTCATACACCTAAAATACATACAATAAAAACACCAAAAGCATTATTAATAAACATTTAAACATAACTCTCTCTCTCTCTCTCTATATATATATATATATACAAAGAAATGCACAAGTCAATAAAACAAACTATGTATTATGCTACAAAAATAGCATAAGTTAGCGTTTACCAAACAAGGACTCAACACTAATTAAAACAACTAAGAGCTTCATTTATGAAAAGAGTTGTAGCGCTGCAGTAAAACAGTAATGCAACACTTTTCAGTAACTTTTATCTTTTTACATATACTACCTAAATGAAAAAAAAACAACAACTTCCAAACTAACAAACTGCCAGTAAATATTAACTATAACTAAGCACCAAGAACACATAACAAAGTATACATAAAAACTTTTATTGTAAACTCTGCCAAACAATGAACAAATCAAAACCAAATTCCCTAAGCCTTGAATACTAGGAACAAAATACCACTTTTTATTAATCAAACTTTTTTTTCTTTTTCAACAGAAAAGTAATTTCTTGCTCAATGTTAAAATGAGCTCAAAAGAAAAGTTTCAAAACCATGCAAAATATCTCAACAAAACACACATGTAAACAAATTGCAAGTTACTGCATTTTTTTACATATTTGCTGAATAATAATATATGCTTATACTATTAAACTACTTACAGATACAATGACAGAAGTTGCCAAATTCATCACTTCACAGAAAGGAAGAAAATTATTAAATCACATTGGTTACACCTACAGCTAAGAAAGTGCATCAACAGAAACAATAACATGGAAATGTACTAAATATTATTCAAATGAATGCTACGGCAGGGCAACTGCAAAAGATAATGTTATAATGAATGTAAAAGAGCACAAACACCCACCAAATTATACAGAAACAAAAATTAGAGAAATAATACAAGATATGACAGAGGCAAGCACTAGCTCCAAGGAACCACACAAGCAAAATCCTTAAAGACATACTACTCAAAGTCCCCGTACCCATAACCGGCTAACTACCACCTATACCAACTTTAAAACGTTTAATTGCATACACTAAAAAAGCCACCAAGGATGTACCACCCACCCCTATAACATACCAAGACATACACACAAAGTCCCCGGACACATAACAGGCTAACTGCCACCTATACCGACTTTAAAATGTTTAATTGCATGCACTATAAAAGGCCACCAGCGATACCCCACCCACCCTAGAACATACCAAGACCTACACATACCTGACCTTTTAACAATTACATATAATGCGGAGCCCTTCCTTTTACATGACAATCTAAATAATGAAAAACTAACTCTAATCTTCTCTACAGCAAATAACTTAATGAAACTTACCCAATGCCGAACCTGAATGATGGATGGGGCCTTCAAAAGGTTTCCCAAACCAATTACTCAGACATACACCATAAATCAACACAAAAATATCCCTTTCATATATGCTTTACTACCAAACAAACAAAGCAGCACCTACTATGCACCAAAAAATAATCATAGACATTGAACAAGCCATGATTCAAACTATTCTAAAACTATACCCACACACAGCCATACAAGGCTGTTACTATTACTTTAATCAATGTACATGGCAACGCTTCCAAAAATCTGCACTAAGGGCCTAATTATGAATTTGGCGGTCAAACTCACAGTGGTGCAGCAGTGGCAGTCCGGCCACCCCTGCACTGGTGGTCCAACCGCTGGATTATAACTTGGGCAATTGGCCCACCATGGCACCACACAATCGTCAGGGTGCATTGGTGGTCTGATGGCCGTAATGTGCTTGGTGGTGCCCTGTGGTACCGCCAAACATATTACAACTTTCCTTACCACCAGCAGTCTCATGGTGGTTCTTACTTCATGAAACTGTTGGCGGTGAGGAAAGAAAGGGGGCCGCACAGGGCCCCCTATTGGCCCTGTGCATGGGGTACATGTTGTGCCCCCATGTGCATGAACTCTATTCCTCCATGGCACAGACTGCACAGTCCATGCCGTACAGGATCCTACCCAGGCATGCCACCGCGGTGCAGTGTAAGGCTCAAATATGCACCTTTAAAATGCATTGCCAGGGGACCATCACATCTCCCGCCCGCCAAACAATGATAATACTCGTAATCTGGTGGGTGGTTCTGTTTGGCAGTGTGGGAGCGGGCGGTGGTGAGTGGTGGCCAACTTCCACACCACCAAACTTGTAATTGGGCTCTTAGTGTAGAATACACCACTAAGAGTCAATACACTTTCAAAATCAGAATAAATTACAGCACTAACCTACGTCCCTGTCTCAGAGGTAGCCAACCACTATAGCTTACTAATAGAAAGTCCTTTATACCAACAAAATGACCACGCCACCGCCTCACTTTCACACCGCCAAACGCAACAGCTGAACGCCAACCATATTGGGAGTTTTCTGCTGGTCTGGCAGGCAGTCCTTTGGCAGTTCCATGGCAAAGGTGTGCAAAGGCTCATATGTGAGCTTTAGTAAGGAAGTGCTGTATGAGCGCCAAAGCCCGTTCCTGCACAGAATAGACTGAGAAATCCATGTCACAGGAACAGTGGGTGCATGCACATAGGGGGGCACACCATGTGCTCCCCTTCATACATCCCCATGCCTTGAGGCAACAGAGGTCCCTGTAGCGCCCCCTTCGTTTCCTCACTGCCACACTTTTCATGGTGGGCTCACCCCATGAATATTGTGGTGGTGGGGAAACTCATAATATGCTTGCCAATGCCACAGTCTCACTGCCAGCATATTGAGATCCTCTGATCACCACAACACCACTGAGGTATCACAGATTCCCGGCAGTTGCAGTGGTCCAATGGCGGTCTGAATGCCAAACTCAAAATACGGCGGTTGAACCGCCGGTGCGCCCTGCATCCCCTGCGCCAAAAGGGTTTGGGGGACCACTGACCACCAAACTCGGAATCAGGCCTTTAGTCCCCTAATAGGCTATTTAGAAGACACTGGGATTAGCAGACTGCATCGGTCAGGGCAAGTGGCCAAGCCTAATTCCAGATACCATGGTTGAATGCCTAAGATAGCACCTTGAATACCAAGAATTTAGATCAAAGAGCAGTTTTGTGGCTCCCACTTCACACAGTCATAGAATCATTTGAGACACTGGCTCAACGAGATCTGGCTCTTCTGCCTGTCACTCCTAACCAGCGACATAATCTCACACCCACAGGCAAAAAAGCATTGAAATCATTGAAGTCCAACAAGTCTATAGTCTTTTTTCCAGCAGACAAGGGTGGAGTTCTAGTGGTTATGGATCGTGACTACTATGAGTCCAAAGTCGAAGACATACTTTCTGATGAAACTACATATCTCCCTCTGAACCAGGACCCCACAATGGAATTCGAGGATTCCTTGTAGAAACTTTTAACACACGCATTGGATATGAAATGAATCACAGAAAAAACACGTGATTATTTGTATTCTAAGTATCCTCATAGACCTACGATCTACATGCTGCCTAATATACACAAAAATGTGAGGGATCCTCCTTTTAGCCCCATAGTGTCAGGATATAGTTCGATGCATGAATCACTAGGGCAGTATCTTGACACATTTTTGCAACCATTTGTACAATCTGGATCAAAGTACATGCAAGACACCACTCATTTCTTTAAAACTGATCAGAGAAGTGGTACTTCCAACCGAAAAAGAGATATGGTTAGACACTGTGGATGTTGTGTCAATGTACACCTCAATACTGCATTCTGAAGGCATCGAGGCTATAGAGTGGGCACTATTGCAGCAAGAGGATATACCAGCAAACAAGGTTTTCCTGTTAGAACTACTTCAATTTAGTATATTTAACAGTTACTTCATTTGGAAAGAGAGATTATTTTTATAAATCAATGGAACTTCCACGGGTTTTACTGCAGCACCGAGCTATGCCAACATCTTTATGATGAAATGTGAGCAAGAACAGATCTTGAGTGATTCCTCCTGGAATGATCAGCTGTTAATGTATCGAAGATACATAGATGATATATTCATTATCTGGCAGGGTTCTAAACACGATTTGGAGGTGAAACTGAGGGGGTTGAATGATTAAAAACCCAAGAATACAATTCACTTACACACTGGACAGTCACACAATTTCATATTTGGACGTCAGTCTAGAGACCAGGGGTACTCAAATCACTACCAAAGTTTTTTAAAAACCTACAGATCGCAATAATACACTTCTTTACAGTAGTTTTCACCCTGAGAGTCTTAAGAAACATCTTCCCTTTTAACAGTTTTTGAGAATGAAACGTATTTCATCTGAGAGCAAACAAGCACTAGCCGAATCGAAGAAGAATTTCTTGGACTGAGAGTACCCCAATGAAGTATTGAGGCATCAGAGAAATGAGCGGAGACAATATCTAGAGAATGCTGCTTGAGAAAAAAGAGAAACCTCAGCAAAAGCGGGAAGTGTCTGTGTCCACATTTTCTACACAATCAACAGCAATCAAGAGGATTATTCTACGGCGGTGGGATGTACTACAAACAGAACCAGATTTCAAAGATCTGTTTTGGGATCCTCCCATATTTGCATATAAGAGATCGAGTAATCTCCGTGAGATTCTCAACAAAAAATCTTTAAGCTGTTGTGAACCATTTTAGGACACTTTCCCGATTCATGCCCTTATATAGGTATAAATCACCATGTCCTATATAGGCATAAGAATCATAACCATATTTAGTCATAGCTCATGCAGTCCAAATACGGCAGGGCTACTCCCACTAGTTCTGAAAATCTCCAATGTTTTCTTGAAAAACTCGGCTTCAGCAGTTAGGGACTTTCCCTTGCTGGAGAATTGACTTGTCCAAGAACTCATGGAGTTTTCAAAGAACTGAGGGGCATATTACCAAGCAATAGCGATAATTATCGCTATTGCTTGGTTAGAGACAAAAATTTACCGCTGAGCTGCGGCGATTTTTACCGCAAATAAACCTTGGTATTACCAAGGTTTATCGTAAATGCGATAAAAATCGCCGCAATGCATGAATATCGCTGAAAAGTCAGCGATATTCATGCATTACCGAGCTAATGCTCTTAGCCATGTTATCCACCACCCATTGGATAACATGGCTAAGAACTGCTCAGGGCAGGTGTTAGCTTTTGGAGATATTCGCGCTTATCGCAAATATCTCCAAAAGTTGGTAATAGGAGATAGCGATGTTAGCGACTGTTTTCAGTCCCTAACATCTTGGCACGCCCACTTTGCATATCATTAGTGATAAATATCACTGACATGCAAAGTGGAGCCCAGGATGGTCGCTATCTCCTACTAGCTGTCGCTAACTGGTGTTAGCGACAGCTAGGTAATAGGGAGATAATTTTATCTCCGCTTTCTTGGCTTTTAAAGCCAAAAAAGCGGAGATTAACCCCCTTGATAATATGCACTCACAAGTCTATAATGACGTTATTATGTTCACCTTTAGGTCAAACTCGTCAACTTCAAGGTATAAATACGCCCACACTTGCCTTAGCAAGCGCACAGTGGTTTGGATCGGTTCGACTATCTACTTGCCCAACGCATCCTGCTACAGCAAGTGCCGAAGGAAGCCGACCCTCCAGCAGACGCACTGAGAGAGACGCTGTCTCTTCTCCTGCCGAGAAATCCAGCTCCAGTGTTTCTAAGCTACCCTTGCGGGTTGCTGGGAAATCGATTCCTGAGCCTGCCCTTCTTCATTCCAAACTAAGGTACAGATCTGAGTAGACCCTAAGAGAAATCTTGGACAGATTCTTGGCAAAAGAATACTACATTTCTGCTACACCTCACTTACTTCTTGCCTCATACTAAGCTTAGGTTAGTTTAATCGAGGTAGGCGTTTTTTAGTAGCACCAGTTGAGTACTTTTAGCCTCTGTTATTTATGTATGCATGTATCTATGGTTTAGGAACCATACAATGCTCTTACAGTATTATTTTATTCTACTCTTTATACTGTATGCTTAATATTTTACAACCAGTTTAACAATTGTAGCAGTTAATTTCTTATGCTAGAGAAAGAAGACTGTTCAATAAAACATTTTTATTGAAAATGCCCATCTATCTATTTCTCTGCACCTATGGTGAAAGCATGCACGATTGACTGAGTGAACTATCTATCTATTGTTTCCACGACTCTGATGATCAGTTTTATCTTGGGGAAACAAAGTTGTCATGTTTATGCGGTTGTCAGAAACTAATCCCTTCTTGTGAATTCGAGAAAGTTTCTAGTGACCTCCAAGCTAGCTGGCACTCACAATTAAGTCTAATATATTCGATAGAGACCTAGTAGACCCAAGTCCTGCGTCATGTCTATAGAATATATTATTCCAATGCACAGAGCCTATTGGGAATATAGGAACTACACTACATGGCGCCCAACGTTTGGTAAGGCACTACTTTAATGCTAGAAACTAGAGTAACTCAGTTGTGCTTTTCACAGAGACCCCTTTATCCCGTAATACTCCAATAGACGTCTGGAGTGGGTTAAAGGATAAAATATCTGCCATAAAACTGAGTAGGACGAAAAATCTTATTTATTTGTTTTTGGTTTGTTCAATGTTGAAGGATACAGTCTTCCAAAATATTGTGGACCTTATCTTTATTTCCTTTAAACTTGCTCTGCAAACTTCTTAAACAAAATGTCAGATGAAGAAAATCCTGGGGGCAGTGGAACTGCAGTAAATGCAAACCAACCAGGTTTTGACACTACAGGTTTCTGACATGACGATACGATGCTATAAACATTCCGGAAAATGTGTGGAAAGCCATAGCCATAAAGCTTATAGAAAATGGCCTATCACCAAGAGGTGGTAGAGTCATATCTGTCATAGAGGCACATGAATATCGGCAGACAGAGCTATTCTATTCATGGATTATCTTTCCACAAGCAAATCCAACAACACATGTGTTCTACTTCTTCAAGATGGAGGAACCTCCAGCGGAATACGCTACTTTCGAGGACGTTGAAATTCCACTAACTTAACAAGAGCATCAGCTCTGGTTTAAAGGCGCCCTACAACATCAAAATCACATTACCAGGCTCGGTCCACTAGGTAGACCAGGAGCAACATGGCCGGTACTAGCCAGCTATACACCACAACTTGACATTGAGAGAATGTCAGATGTAGAACTGTTAGCTCAGGTAAAACAATGAATTAAAATACATATACAATTGGTACAATATGTCATGCGGACTTTAACAGTCCAATCTGCTATAAGAATTCCACAGCACACCCCTCATCAGGGGAACACAAACAAAATCACACCACAGACTATACAGTCAGTCATCGGTAAGTTTCCCGCAAAAAGGGAACAAATTCCATTCCGGTTAGCCCAAAAAATTACTCAAATAGAGGCAGTATTTCCCGATAGTACACAGGGTTCTAACAATCTGTTTACCAATGGGGATAGCACCACACATTGAGGACTGTGACACTTGGGGTACAGTCTTTGCTTCAATGGACACAAAAACACATGGTGTCCCATTTATGGCGGTAATACCGGACGTTCTGAGACAGATTCAAAATGAATACGGTCCAGAACCAGCCTTGAATCTTGGTATGAAATTACTGAAAGATTTCAAACAAGTTTCAACTATTTTATCAGCCAACATTAAAGGTGAAGCAGCATCCGTGGCAATCCACCAAAAATTAAAAGAACTCAATATTACTGAGAAACCGTATGAACTTGCCAGAATTATTGAAAAATCCTACGAAGAACGAGGAAGAGATAGTTTGGGAGGGAAACCTGTAAAGCCCAAACTAACAGAAAATCCGGAAAATGTTTTTATCAAAAACAATCTAACTACTCCTAAAAAGAAATGGGAAAATAGTAGACAGTCCCTTCCTAAAGAAAAGTGCTCTCATTCCAGAGGTAGATCTCCTCAAAAGGAGCACTCTGAAAAGAGGTATAACCTTAGACATAGGGCTAATTTAAGAAAACCTGATAGATATCAAGATACTGATACACGATCCTCTCGTACCTTTCAGACTTCCTCGCAGAAATCCAAAAGAAGAGGACGATCAGAACACAAAGAAGAACTCATAAAGTCCAAACACGATCTACACGTTCCAAAAAATAAGAAAACTCAATTCTCCAAAAAGAAGGTAGCAAGTATTAAAATTAGACATGCTGAGGATCTTGAGGCCACAACTCAAGAACTGGGAGTGGGCCCAGACAATGCTGGACAGTGCAGAAGAGGTCACCATAGCTCGCAGGATCCTGAAAGATCATCTGGAGACAGTGGATCTGAGTGAATGCATTCAGGTTGAAACTGCCGACACCAGGGATAGTGTACCCCATAATTTATATGAAGTAACACTCTGGATAGAGGGGGACATAACTAGAAAAATAAAAGCACTCTTTTGGGAAAAACTATCTAAGGGTTATGACATCCTTCTGACTATAAAAGACTGGCCACCTGAATTTGTCAGGGAGAAATCATTATGCCAGCCTTCTCAAACCATTTTCCTATTCATAAAAAATACACCTATGCCAGAAAATGGGCTGTGGCCCAGACTCCAGCATTATATAAAAATCATATGGGATGAGTACTATCCTCACCATAAAATCCAGTTAAAAAATCAACCTACTGCTCAGAGGCAGTACCCAGAAAAGCAGGAAGCTAAAAAACAAGTCAAGGAGATCGTAGATCAACTTGAATACCAGGGGGTGATTGAAACATGCACCTCGTCCAAGAACAATCCTTTGTTTCCTGTCTCCAAACCAGAAGAATCATATTGTCTAGTTTTGGATTACAGACATTTAAACTCTTGTTGCAAAACGTTTGCAGTACAAAATGCACACAGTGCAGCACTGATGAATAACATAGTTCGCAAAAAATACAAATTGACATTAGACATTTCAAATGGTTTCTTCTGTCAAAATATCGTACCAGAAAGCAGGTATTTGACCGTTTTCTCAATAATGGGGACACAGCGTCAATTTTGCCATCTCCCCCAAGGATTCAAGAATAATCCAGGGTTATTTTCAGCCAGAGTAACGAGTTACTACAAACGTATGGTGATGAGACATTATCTTATGTCGATGACATCTATCCTACAGATGATGATTTGGACAGGCACTTGAACAGGGTGAACGCCATAATTCGCCTCTGAAGGGTATGAATTCAACTTTAAAAATCAAGAATTGCCCACCACAACGTCCTATTCTTGGGATACAAACTTTCAAGTGAAGGCAAAAGCCTAGCAGCCGACTTTTTAGAAAAATGTGCGCTGCTCCAACCTCCAAAAACGCTGATAAACTTACAGTCAATTCTAGGATTCCTAAACTTCGGAAGAACTTACATTCTAAATTACGCAGAAAGGGTTAAACCTCTCTATGAACTAATCAAACCTGATTTCAAACCTACTAATTAGACTCAAAAACACACATAAATTTTGGGTTCAGTACAGACATGTTGTCAACAACACACTTACAAACACGCAACAATGTACGCAACCTTGTAATCCGAATCATCCCAGGGAGATGCGGATTCACATACCTAACGTTTAATGAAGGTGAAAAGGTACCAATAGCCTACAAGTCACACTTGTACACACAAGCTGAAATAAAATTCACTTCAACAGAAAAAATTCTGACAGCGGTTCAAACTGCGGTAGCAAAGGAGAGAGCCCTCGCACAGGGTAAACACATTAAAGTCATTACACCAGTACCTGCCTTAGAGGCACTTACGAAGGCAAGCATTCCAAATGCAAAAGCTCTACATCCGAGATGGATACAATGGGTTAATTCTCTCGCTGCGACAGACGTTGAATACGTTTTTGACCCTTACTTGAAAAGACAAGAATTTCTCCATTAACCCCTTCGATGCTCATGACGAGCTCAGCTCGTCATGAGGTATACCTCTCGTGTGCTCATGACGAGCTGAGCTTGTCATGACCACACCCATTTTCATTAGGGCCCAGCACAGGAGAAGAATACCATCAGCAGCTATGGTGATAAGAACAAGAATGTCCTCTGCCTACTGAAATTCTACCTCTAGAACATTACGGCTGTATAATATATACAGACGGATCAGCACAGCCCACAATTGAGGGTAAACAAGCTTATAGTGCAATGTGCGCGATTGTTAAAGGTCGCTGACACGATGGTAAATTCTGACCTAGGGTCACAAAAACTAAATCTCTAGGAGACTGTACAGCTCAGCGAGCTGAACTACAGACTTTCAAGAAGGCGCTTGAAAATACTGATCGTGAATTCCCCACACTTATAGTGTGTGATTCCTATTACTGCGTCCAGTCTTACCATGATTATCTGCAGATCTGGGTTCAAAATGGCTTTAAAGACGCAAAAGGTGGCAAAATCAAGTAGTTTTTTTGCAGAAAGAACTACAAAAGACTCGCGTGATCCATACACTGAGTCATCAGCATGATGGCGTTCATGTTGAAGGGATTTCATTGGCTGATGAAACCTCGAAGGCAGCTGTGCAAACGGCTTCCATAGTTGCAATTACTCGTTCAAAAACGAAAATAGACAGCAAAATAGTGCAAGCAGTCACTGCTTCAATTAAAGACAGTGGTAAAACACTACCAAAGGGCTATCCACTCAAGTACTCATATATAACTGATGCAAATAATGTTCCGTTTGCTCGAATCCCTGGAGTGGGGGATAGAGCAATGCCAAACATGGTACAGAGGTTAGGACTAATCTTAGCAGCACATGAAGGGCTTGCCTCTGCACACAAAGGTGTTTCCGCCCCAGTTTCATTATTAAAACAGCAATACTGGTGGCCACGCATGAGGAAACAAACCAGAAAATATGTTTTGGAAAGTGAAATCTGCCAGAAAATGAAAGTTTCAACAGTGAAAAGCCTGGTGCAGACACCCCTTCTGATTTCAGATAAACCATTAGCGTGTTTTTACCTGGACCACTGTGGTCCTTTACAAAGGGATGGCAACTATAAATATACCATGGTCGCAGTGGATTCATGCTCAAGATTCATTTGGATGTGGCCTCATCGCTCGGCTGACGCCCGAACTGTTATAAAAGATTTGCGTGTTTTTATCGGCACATACGCAATCGGCACGCTACATTCTGACCTGGGTCCTGCTTTTAGCTCTAGGGCTTACAAGGAGGCCATGGCTAGTTTGGGCGTTTCATTGCGATTTTTAAGTCCATTCCATCCTTAGGGAAATTCGGTTGTGGAGAGAAAAAACCATGACATAAAGCAATCTATAACAGCTAGGGTATTAGCTTCGGGTGATGGGTGGGTCAAACATCTAATAAATGTCCAACGTAGTCTTAATAATCTGCCAAGAAATTCTCTGGGTAGAATCACTCCATATGAAATCCTTTTTGGTACTAGAATGTTGGTTGAAGATCTCGATCGTCACACTTCAGTGATGGAGCAAAAGCCATCTGATATCAAAGATCATTTGGCTGTTTTACAGAACTTACATGAAACAAGAAGAAGTCTAAGCAATGCCAGTGAAAAGCCAATGACCACTGAAGAAAAACCACCTGTCCCAGCAAGACCTGTCTGAATTCCAAAGATTGGGGATCTGGTCAGGGAGAAAATAGTGGACAAGAAGGAATTTGGGCCTTCTTACAGGAAACCAGTACCTGTACTAGCAATCCACGGATCAAGAACAGTGCTACTGCCGCCCCTTGCTGAAAGAAAGGAGAACAGGTCTGTATCAATTGACCTGGTAAAACCACACCATGTGGCCGATAATAAGTAGTAGGCCCATGGATTTGAAAGAATCCGGATGCAATACCAACTATTGACAGAACTGCCGCTGGCTATTTTATCAACTTTGATAACTTTTCGGAGGATCCCAGTGAACCTGAAACTACGCCAGCAAATAAAACTTTCAAGGAAAAATTAACGGAACTTGGTCAAGAGCTTGCAAAAACATATCTGGTTTCACCATGGGTTGAATTTTGGATTGGATTAGGTGTATTTTAACTCCTGCTATGGCTCATTCTTGTTTTAAGTTTGAGTAAGCTGATAGATGGAAAACACATTAAAATGGACACAGCAAGTAAGAACATCAACTTGCTTCTGAAGCCACACAAATCATCTCATTGTGAACAACGAGACCTGTCATCAGTGAACATCACAGCGGTTCCTCTACCTGGTGGAATAGCTTGGGATACATCTGATTATGACATTTATGGCCCTGTCGAGCTGCTGAAAATTCCACACCAATTTAAGGTTTCCTTGGGTGATTTCATTTCACCCAGCACATTCTCTTATGATTGGGACTTTGAAACTGTCAATAACATGATGGCAGACTTAGAAATGTCAGCAAAATTTACAAAACATGAATAATTAGAAGGTTATCAAATTATGAAGAAATGTATACTTTTAATCGTTTTGGACATCATTACTTGCATTAATCTGAAAACTGTCCATATTTTAAAGGTTTTAATGTTGCAAACCCAGAAAGTTTTTACTTTAAAAATATGAATAAAACAGGCATGAAAAGTATGTTGACAAATACTAAACAAATTTATTCTGCGGCCTTTTATGCTCAATTGTCCACCTTAGGCTTTGACTTTTGGATAGACAACATTGAGACAAAAACTGTTTGGGGCAAAAAAGACCGGCAGGTACAAGGTTTAGAAGGATTGTTCAGAGCATGCATCATCCCAGAACAAATACTGTTCTTAAATGAAACTGTTCAACAGGCATCTTGTCTTGGCCTGGCTAAGATAAAAGATTTAAACAAACCGTCCATACCTAAGCCCACACCTGATAGTAATTTAACTTCAGGTGAGGAGGTAGACGTAAGTTATATTTTTCTACAAAACAGAACACATCCTGAATGGAAAAAATGGTTTATATGGTCCACATACATGAATAACTGTCAAGATAGATTCCTGAACAAGACACAAGGGTTCACAGTAACTTGGTCAGATCCAAGATATATCCAAAAACAACATCCAGGGATAATAACAACTTATAGTGTAGGAAAACTATGCCTTGAGTGGCTTCAGATATCCACACTTCCAGAAATAAAACAACACTTATCTTTGCTTAAAGATGGCATTGATTTGCGAGAATTCTTGCTGGGACCTCGTAAACCACGTCATAAACATTTTATATTCGCCGGTATATACGCTGCATACAATGAAGCATGGAAAGTCACGCAAATGGAAACAGCTAAAAGAATACGAGAAATTGATTTATTAATTTAGAGAAATTACTCTCTGTAGTTGACAATGGGTTAACAACTCTGTCGTCCAGAATATATTCTTTGGACAGTATTGTATCCTCTGCCATTGACATAATGGAACAGGACTTGCTAATGTTACAACATTACCAGTCTCAATTATGTTCTATAATGCTGTTAGGATGGACGTTGCAAAACCTTCGTTCTGACTATGTGCCTTGGCGTTTAATCAACATTACGTCATTGTTTACTGTGTTTAACCTTACAGATAAACACATCTCGTTGGCACAGAGGGGAGCAGACTATACGGTGCTGAGCATACAAAAACTTGAGAGATTAACATAGACCATTTCTGAGAAATCATTAGTTGAATGGATAATAAATGGTACGATCACAATACCAGTGACGACTTTCCAGTTTCAGTATTGCTTAAAACACATTCCAGCAGGCCTGTATGAAAGGTTGGGTAAAGAATACATTAAGTCGACCGTGGGATTTACCATACACACATAAATGTTGGAGTGGTGGAAAGGAGGTATTTCTTGGTGGTAAAAATTATAAAAACCCACGAAGCGGTACACTGTTATGTCAAGGTATTAATTTACACGGAGCCTGCAAGGGTTCTTCCAATAACCTTTCTTGCCACCTGCAAGGTTCGCCCACAGCGGTGATAGATCCAATTTTTAGGCAGCTTTCCAATGGTAGCTACATTATGTTAAATGATCACAGCTGTTGTGGAATGATGCCAGGAATAGGCGATCTTGTTAGTGTGTCAGCCAGGGTCACTTGTTGTATGCAAGTATTGTTTCCTAAAACCAAGACTGATGGAGAGTTGCCCCTATGGCCTTCACTGAACATCTTGTCTATACAAATTGATATTTTAAGCAGAATGAAAGCCATTCTTTTGCGAAAAACTGTGCCACTGATCTCGTCCAGAGAGAAGTATGATCTGCAAGTTGCAAGGTCCTCTGCAGAGATGCATTTATTATTTTCAACAAACTTCACAATACATTTCGCAGAAATGTTAGGTCGTATCTTTAACATGTCTGATACCAGAAGTATTGCACATGTATGTAAGACGATTTTTTCGGGACTGTTAGCACCCTTTAAAACAGTCCTGGGCATTTTTCCTAACTTCGTACACTCGGTGTTCGGCGGCCTGCCTCTCATTTTGGGACTCGTAGCAGGGATACTATATTTATTACTCCTGCTCCGTTATGGCAAATACGGCCACCAGCGAAACCCAAGTCAGCATGGAGAATGCGCTCCAGGCCATGAGGTATCGTGACAGAATAACACAGATCCTTGGCTTGGCTCATTTGAGAGATCTGAATACCACATGGTTCCTGTCATTCAGACCAATCTGGAAAGATTGCATCTTACCTGTTCTACGATGTCTGCTTTGTGGAGAGGAATGCGTGTTAGATATCTGTCTAACACTACCATCGGCTATGTCAGCGGATGTTGATGCATTACTGGGTCCGGTAACGGCTCATGTGTTGTGTTGCCCCCAACGACTACCAATCCTGATGACAGCATTCATTGAGATCTCACCGGCAAATGCAACTGGAGGTGACATACGCGGGCCGACAGGCACACAGGTACCATCTGCTATGAACATTGCTAATGCGGCTGACGGCGATGCTTCACATCTGTGTACAATTGACCTTCTTAATGAAGTAGTTGAACTTTCATCTACTGTGGTAGACAATTTCTTTGCCAGCCTGGATGACTTAATGTTTTCTCCTGACACCGAGAATAATTTTTGAAATTAGCACACAGCGTTCTTTCGAACTCTGAAATTCGACCTTCACTTTTTTTCAAAACAAAAGCTTCCAAGTTTAGAACTCTATTTTACTATAATTTAATTTGACTTTTTTCCAAAACAGACTGAACTTTGGCACAAAGCAATCTGCTGAAAGTAGAACTATTCTTAGAGAACAAGAATTCTTTGACTACTTCCTAGAAACAATATTGACCTAATGCATGAATCGAACTAGCTTATATATCCTGCTATGGGATGGTTTCGACCTTTTTTCTGTATCTACAGCCATTTCATAAATGTAAATTTCGTGGTTCATTTGGTTAGCATTGCTAATATCATATCATATGCTTACAATGAAATCTTTGCCCTTAGATGCATATTGTACAAATGCTCATTTTGTGTACGACCATTTTTTAAATAAATTTCATGTATTTTTAGGGTGGGATTGAACACAATCTCTATCTTATATGTTTTAAGTACTTAATCTTAGATGAACAAGATAACGTGGAGTGGGTGTTGTGAACCATTTTAGGACACTATTGTAAATTTCCCGATACATGCCCTTATATAGGTATAAATCACTATGCCCTTATATAGGCATAAGAATCATAACCATATTTAGTCATAGCTCATGCTGTCCAAATACGGCAAGGCACTTCCACTAGTTCTGAAAATCTACAACGATTTCTTGGAAAACTCACCTTCAGCAGCTAGGGACTTTCCCTGGTTCGAGAACTGACTTGTCCAAGAACTCATGGAGTTTTCAAAGAACTGAGAGTCTTTAATGTCATTATTATGTCCACCTTTACGTCAAACTCGGCAACTTCAAAGTATAAATATGCCAACTCTTGCCTTAGCAAACTCACGGTGGTTTGGAGCAGTTCGACTATCTACTTGCCCGACGCATCCTGCTACAGCAAGTGCCGAAGAAAGCCGGCCCTCCAGCAGATGCACTGAGAGAGACGCTGCCTTTTCCCCTGCCGAGAAATCCAGCTCCAGTGTTTCCAAGCTACCCTTTCGGGTTGCTAGGGAATCGATTCCTGAGCCTGACCTTCTTCATTCCAAACTAAGGTACAGAGCTGATTAGACCCTAATAGAAATCGTGGACAGATTCTTGGCAAAAGAATACTACATTTATGCTACACCTCACTTACATCTTGCCTCATACTAAGCTTAGGTTAGTTTAATCGGGGTAGGCGTTTTTTAGTAGAACCAGTTGAGTACTTTTAGCCTCTGTTATTTATGTATGCATGTATCTATGGTTTAGGAACCATACAATGCTCTTACAGTATTATTTTATTCTACTCTTTATACTGTATGCATTATACTTTACAACCAGTTTAACAATTGTAGCAGTTAATTTCTCATGCTTGAGAAAGAAGACTGTTAAATAAAACCTTTTTATTGAAAATGCCCTTCTATCTATTTCTCTGCACCTCTGGTGAAAGCATGCACGATTGACTGAGCGAAATATCTATCTATTGTTTCCACAACTCTGATGATCAGTTTTATTTTGAGGAAACAAAGTTGTCATGTTTATGCGGTTGTCAGAAACGAATCCCTTCTTTTGAATTCGAGAAAGTTTCTAGTGACCTCGGAGCTAGCTGGCACTCACAATTAAGTCTAATATGTTCGATAGAGACCTAGTAGACCTAAGTCCTACTTCACATCTATAGGATATATTACTGCAATGCGCAGAGCCTATTGGGAATATAGGAACTACACAACAAAGCGTCACTCAACAAAATAAGGGTATGCAAAAGTGTTATAACTGTTCGCACTGCAATAATGTTCTCACAGGATCTTTGATAACACATCCATTGCCAGGGAAACCGATAGCTTTAGAGTTCACATCCAACTGTAATGCACAGTATGTTATTTACATTATCCGCAGTCCTTGTTCAGTACATTATGTAGGAAAGACAGAGAGAGCGTTGAGAACAAGAATAACAGAACACAAGAGCAGGAAAAGAACACGCACACTGAGTTCCCCGCTAGCTTGCCATTGGATTGAAGCACATCACTCTATAGTTCAACTCTGTTTCACTATCCTTCAGGTAGTAAAATATCGCAATGACAGAGACATGACGAAAGTCATCACTCAGAGGGAAACGTTCTGGATCAAATAAATACTTGAATACTTTGACTCCTAATGGCCTTAACGATAAACTAGAATTATATTGTTTTCTGTAAACTGACCTTATGTACTGTACCTGTATCTTTGATTTATTTTGATCTATCACAAGTCTACTAGGAAACCTTATACTTCTTGTTCGCAACCTTTCCCTGACTGTAGTGAATGAAGCTCTGAATAAGATACAAGCTTGTTTCATAATGTTTAGAGTTTGCTTTTAAACTTGATCACACATTTTAGATACTTGCACATTGTATATACTTGTCAAAATTATTGAATACAAAATACGTATACATGTTCATAAGCGATGTTTCTGTCATGTGTATTTGAACATTCAAGAAATATGTTAAGCATCAGACTATTAGGCACCATTTTCAATTGAAATGTGTTAAAATCAGAGTACTGTACCATTCCTTATGGTGTGTATTGCAAGCACTGTACCATGGCTTGTATTTCGAGTTTAACCTGATGAGCGACACATACACTAAGTGTTCAAGTATAATTGTTTGCAATAGTACCAGAATCTTACGTTCACAATTGCAGCCTGCTGTAATAATATCCGTGTATTAAAAGGTGTAAGCGACTTGATGTTTGAATCACTTGTTTTGATACCATGTGGTAATAGCAATGTGAAATTGTTGCTTCAGGTTTATATAATGTTGCTTGCATGATGAACTGTCTAGCTTACTATCCGTGGGATATTTTCTTTCCACACACGGCAGGGATACTAACATTCTAATATGGGCGCCGCACTTGGATAGTTTTGGTTACACGGGAGTCCTTTCTTTTTGTTTAGTTCCATTGACGACACACGTTAACGCGGTGGCAGGATTTCATTTAATAGGGAACACATAGGGATGCGTTCAGTGAATTTGCCATCGGAGGCAGCGATTAGAGGACTATTCATTCACTTTTCGGCGAGTCTTGATCAGCACCACGGTAATTAGTGGATCATCGGGCGCATCGCCCATAGTCTCCTTTTTATTTTTATTTACAAAACGTCATGTTCTCATACTGCTTTGTTTGATACAGAGGGGGACAGAATTTGAAAAACTCTTTGTTTTTATTAACATCAGATTATCTCAGCAGACAGGTGAGAAACATGAACCTGAATCACAGTGGTGATAGGGGTCAGGGGCGACACCTGATCACGAGTTGGGTTGTAGCATTGCCCATTATGATTATTTATTTGACAGAACAGACCAAAGTGTTTCGCTTTCCGATGCAAGATTGTGACTTGCCATGTAGTTTGCCTTACGTGACGCCTTCTAATTTGGCAGGTGAGCCATGTTTTGATTGGTAGGATTCTTTCAGTTGATAGTTTCATTTAGAGTTTTACATTTAGGTTTTTTCATTGCCGACTTTTTATGCGACATATTACACTGAGCACTTAAACATGAGTCACAGCTGAGAGTGACAAGGTACATACAATTCTGTTTGATTATGGTTTTTGACAAACAACAGGCACTTATAGTGAAGTAGTGTGGCTCACTGGTTAGAGGCGGCAGACCCGAGAGCAGAGGACGGCCCGGGACCAGGGTTCGATTCCCGACGCGGCAGGTTTCTGGACCAGGGTCAGCGGACTCGATAATTCTCTCGCCTCGGTGCCCACTCTGATCAGCGATCACACTCGGCAACTCTGGGCATTAGCTTGCCTCATCTTCACTAACGGCCCCACCAGACCGCCGGGGATGCCTGGTCTCACCCTGGAGATACCCACTAAGGGACCATCTCTCAGGGAAGCCAGGAAGGGTTTCGCAGCGGTCGAAGCGCGGAGATACTCCTCCGGGAGTCGATCCTAGCGCTATATAAACTTGCAAAAATATATACTACTAACTTGAATGCTGTGGTCCCATCTTCATTAATGCACTGGTGCTCTTCTGGTCTTACGAGAGGGAAAGAGATGTTGTTTCTCTTTCATTATAGGTCTTGCATCAAATTTGTTTGACTAGACATACTCCATCAGGATTCCTTCATTATTTAGATATATACAACGATCATTGTGATAGATTTTCTTTGTTTATTCCAATCGCTTGTTTTTTAAATTTTGTTCTTCCCGGTTAATTAGAGGCTGAGAAACTTTGAGAATAATAATTGTTGATTCAAGTATACATGTTTGTTGTAGATTTTGCCTGAAGAAGGGTGTACGAAACATCCAAAATGCATTGGGAATTGTCATTTTTGAGTTTGGAACTACGCACAACCAAATTCATGACCTTACACGTATTGTGTCTTTGAAGTAAAAGAAGTATTGAACTACGCTGGATGGAATGAACATATTTTTTTTTGATTTTTATTTGTCAACAAATGTTGGTTTACATTGATTATGTGATTATAATCATTACAGTATTGTATGAATAGAGATCCAAGAAATGACACACACTCTAGGTGGAGTGTACATGGGATGTGCAGACTTTGTCTAAGGCAGAGCGTCTTAGTCTATATCTCCTTTCTGAATCAGTGGTGAGGGGGTACCACTTCAAAGTCAGCACACCGATTTGGATTAATTTTGAATATTTTATTTAAATATATTAGTAGCAAAACAGAGTGCCCTACAGCTGTTACTGATCACATAAGATAGCACCTTGCACTGGAAGCCAAACCAAACAACACAGTGGAAGGATCCACACTAGGCAGAACTCAACCTACATTATACAAATGTATCAAAGCATTACAAAAAGAGCAAAGCTACCAAGAACTAAGACTAGAGCAGTCTGTTACGCAAATTGGCCCTAAACTTAGCAAACAATATAGAAGAATGTACGACATGCTACAATTTAAAGTCAAACTGTTCATAAATAATAAAGGACTATAATATTTAGAAATGATAGTCAAAGCATCTCATAAATTCAAAATCAAGCTGCCAAAAGTCTCAAAAACTACAACAACTCTAAAACCAACAAACCAAATCCTTTTTTAAACATAATAATATTAATATTTTATTACATCAATGAAACAATTATATAAAATCACAAAGTTAATAAAAACTGATATAATAATCATATATATATATATGAATTATTGAACAAAAATGTCACAATAACCAACCAACCAACTTAGAACCTAATGTAATGCATCACATCAAAGAAATACAGCACATAACCCAAACAATTCCACATAATAATAACGTATACATAACATAAACAATTTGATATATCATATTTCCCACCCATAAAAAGGTAAGAAATAAAACTTACTGTTTTTTTAGCTGAAGCTTTTTCTCCATCTCCATGTAACAAAAAATAGTAATCCACAAAAAGCCGAAGAAAATAAATCCAAAAATCCCAAAAGAAATAATTATAAACAACCCAATCGAAATCCCTCAAAGCAAACCAAACTTGCTAGGTTTAATAAAAACCCCAATAACGTTTTTATAAAAAACAACCGCTTCAAAAAAAACTAAAATAAGAAAATCTAAGCAAAAAAAATCAGTTTATAATAAACCAATCCTTATTTCCTTAAAAAATCGTAAATTCCAAATTCCCATAGAAATCATTCATAGACAAAAACCTGCAAAAGAAAAATTAAACATCCACCCACATAGTATATTACAGCCCCAAAATACACATACATAACATTTAATCATCAAAACGTAAATAACATCACATCATGTAACATAAAACATTCATACACTAATATAAAAAAAATTAAAAATGCAAAGCGAAAAAATTGTGTAAAACACTACTAAAAACACATTGAAATAAAAAACAATATACCCAATTTTTAAACATGCATCCTAAACCCCCCCCCTTAAAACCTTTAAAGAAGTCCTTTAAAAAGGTCTTAACTGTTTCGACGAACAGCAGCACCTAACAGAGACTTGGGGCCCCATTAGGATGGCGGGCAGATTGCCCCCACCAGGCCAGCTGTGGTCACCGCCAGCCCGGCAGGGGCAATCTTCCCACCATCCGTGCAGAAAAGACCCCCGCTATAATATTATGGCTGGGGTGTCCGCGGCGGATGGAAAGACTGTCCGCAGTATTTCCGCCCTTTTTGACTTGCGACCGGGGCGGAAAAGGCTGCAATATGGTGGCGGTGTCTTTGAGACACAGCCAGCCACATTACAATGTGCGTGTGGAAATGCCTTTGCGTGGCGGCGTTGAAAGGCATGCGGAGTCTGCTAGGGGGGCCTGTTGCGGGGGAGGGGGTGGTTGGTGCACATACAATGGGGGTACCTATGGTACCCCCCTGCAGTTCCCAGAACAACATGGCAGGCACAGCGCGGTGCCTGCCATGTTGTGCATGGAAATGCACAACATGCCTCCCTAACATTGTGGCGGGCGGTGCTGAGTGCACCGCCCGCCACAATGTTAGGGATGCAGGATGCGCCCGCCAGTGTGGCAGGCGCATCCTAATGGCAGGCACGGGATCCACGCACTCATGAGGGGTGGTCCCTCAGTACGACGGGATGGCGGGCGGACACAGTCTGCCCACCATCCTAATGTGCCCCTTGGTTCCTGGAACAATTACCCAAAATAACACCAAAAGACTACAAAATAGAAGGTAGTGGTAAAAAATAATTGCGAGCCAAATGAAACTATACAAAAAGACTATCCTCTTACAGAAATGAATAGAAAAATGTTTAATAAATGTAAAAACAAAATGCAAAAAATTATTTAAAATGTTAACCATGTCAAACAATGTTTTATTTACTATTAGAAAATGAACAACTCTGGTACCCAAATGGAATTAAATTGCATTAAACTTTGAAACACCAATTTGTAAATATCAATATCTACCACACATGCTACACAGTAACCACCTACTGCCGAATCACTGACACAATATGGAGGTAAACAATATCATTTGACACAAATATCATGACAAGTATATCTCTTGCCAAAATAATGTGTCCCTATACTTATAATAGTAAGTGAGAAAATATCTGAAATAAAATAACATTATACACTAATATCACCCAAAAACATACAAAATGTAATTGTTTTATATATAATAGTATCCTGACCAGTATCAATACTGTACAGTTGGATACAGACACAAGAGCTATATAAACTGACTCTGATATGATTATAGAATTGGACACTTGCCTCGACTATCGCATATCGTTTTCAGTGATTTTGTTTAGCTCTTTTAGCATTTTTAGTGACATTTTAATAATGCTATGTTTTTTAAATATTTATGCATTTAAAAGTATTTAATCAATTCTGCTTTTTATCTGATGAAACCATGTCTTCAAATGCCTTGTATTTATATGATGTATTTATATAATGGTTTTAAACAGTAACAGCATACTGATTATGATGATTAATTTATCTTTCATGTCTATGAATACCTCCGAACTTTGCAAAACCAAAGGGAATGATGGACGGAGTGTTGAACATTGCAAGCACTCACTCCCAGTCAACTGATCTGGGTTTAATCCATTATCATTCTTTAACTCACTCCGCCACCCCAGTTCAGACATGGTCATATGCAAATCAGTCTGACCCTGTGCCTCATGGGAACAGTCCAGCCCGAACTACCAGTTGACGGGGGTGAGTTCTTGCAATGTTCAACACTCCGTCCATCATCCCCTTTGGTTTTGCTTTGTTTACCACCGAACGTTGTCACGTGTTCAGCACTTGTACTTTATAAAATTGAAGGCACTCCACATGTGCGTAATGGCAGCGGTCTAGGGCTTTCTTTAATAAACTTTATTGCAACAAATCAACAGGTCTGCATTTGTCTGTCCTGAAAACTGTGGATTTTTGGGCGAAGCAAGGAGAATTTTTTTTAAATCCGCTTGAGCTTTGAGAGGCTTTTGTTTTATTTGTTAGAACATTCTGCCCTTAAGTGGCAGAATGTTCTAATAGCCGTATAGCCCTTCGTAGCAGGGCTATAACGGCTATTAAAGTCCTGCTCCCTTGTTAAAGGCCCGAGCAGAAGCTGGCCTTTAATAGCCGGTATAGCCCGCTACGGCGGGCTATAAGACTATAGTAAATAATTGTTGATTAATTATAACTAAATTAACTCCCGATTGTAAACCCCTACAAACCTAGAAACCCACCCCTAAAATATACCTAAAATATATCAGTATTATACAATTTACATAATTAGTAGTTAATAAAATAATGTATTCTATATTAATAAATAATTGCTAATTAATTGTTGCTTAATTACTTCCCACCCTATACCGCTAAAAATCTAGCAACTCTCCCCTAAATTATAACTAAAATAAATCAGTGTTACATAAACAATATGAATCAAATAATTCATTACAAATTATTAATGAATTAATATTTAATTATTACTTAATTAACTTCTCTACATATTCCCCTACAAACTCAACAACCTGCTGAAACACTAAAAGTTTCAGTAAAAAATTAAATAAAACATTTTAAATTACTTAAAATTACAAACTAAAATAAAAAAATGAATACCAATTATACAAAGAATAGTAACACTTAGTGCTTGTTTACGATTGCTTTAGGAAAGCATTCCCAATGAATAGGGTTAGGAATGCTTTCCTAATGATTGGTATTTGAGGAGTCTTACTGACTGATTACAATGTGTCCGTATGCTTAAGAACTCAGTTCGGTCAGATTTCCATTGACTTCAAAGGGAGCCTGTTTACCGCACATGATCTCAGGCTCCCATTGAAAAAAGAGGTGGCTGGGGAAAACCTTGCACCCTGTTGCGGGTACCCCATGGTGCCTGACATATTGTGCATGGTTGGGAAGAAGGGTCCCTTGGGTACCCCTATGGGCCACATTTGGTCACCTCCGGTCAAAGGGAAGCCCGCAACAAGCCCCCAAAGACTGATTCCCAAAGCTGTTTTGTCTAGGGCACACCGAATCAGAATGGCTGTCAGAGTCGGTCATCGTACTCACTCGTTTTGAGACCGTCTCCATTGGGTTGCACGATTCAGCTCCAAACAACTCGGGCTGCCTGAATCTCATTGGGAACCGATTCGGACAGCCCAGACTGTTTTCCTGCATCGTACTTGGCCATCCGGAAGGTTGACCGATTTGGTCGGATACAAGGGTTCCGAATCATATTCAACAATACTGAATCCCATATGGGGCTCTTCCTAATGAGATTGTAATCAACCCCATAATATTAATAGATAAACTTTAAAACTTAACAATAAATAAAAAATGACATTATTTACAACTGAAAAAATATTAAAAACAACAATATTCTTAAAAACAATATTAGATACCTAAAATAATGATATTTCTGACAGCGATATTTTTGCATCATGATATTTTTGTATCACGATATTTTATTTCCGATATCCCTGTCTCCCTATATTTGAGACTCATTATCTTGTCCAAACACCTAAATACCACAGGATCAGAACAAGGATTTAGGGCCTAAGTGTGATGGGGATTTGATAGGCTGTTGGTGGTTGTCCGACCACAGATAGACCTTTGGGCCAACCGCCGCATTACAATGCTTCCCAGTCGGTCCATAGCGATCAGAGGAAAGACCGCCGCCCCTGACAAGATCTAAGATCCAGACAAAGTGGAAGTCGGAGCTGCCTCTGACACTGTCCAAATTAGGGCCTTCATCTCAGATTTACCTCTTTACCCTAATATGATGGGAAAACACTGTATTCAGGCTTGGCAACGACCACAACATAATGACATTTCCACGGGAAGGGCAGCCTTTTGGCTTTACCATCAGAATCACTGCCACTCCAATTGAGGTTTAGTAGACTAGTTGGAAAGGTGAAACCAGGAGACACAGGTTTTAATCCCTGCCTCCCATTTGTCCGACTTGTGCACCATTGAGCGACTCATTTTTGGAGCTTTCTCCTCTACTCCACATTTGGCATACTTGTGAATTTTCAAAATCAATATGTTTATAACGTGTGGTTAAAAAATGTGACTGGATGTTACCAGGATGAGGGGAGAAAGGTCCACAATATGGTGGTAAATATATAGCCTTTGAATCAAGTAGTGTTGTGCTGCAGTCTTGAGTCTACTATTTTAACAAACTGTTTAACCCTGGGCAAATCGTACACTCAATGTTCCTCTGGCCACTGACCTGACAATATGTCAGCACATTGAAACAAGCTTAGTGGAAGAAAATCCATCAAGGGCACACCTCAAGGACAGCTCCCAAGCACGGTTCGTATTCACTCATTTAGGGCTGTTTCCATCTTAATAGCTGAACGTGCTCCTGAAGCTGTATTGTGTAGGACCACTCTTGTTCTGCAGCTCCTGCCTCCCAGCCACTGAAAGGTACCTCTTCCAAAGCTTAAAAAGGGCAGAATATGTGAGTAGATTATCTTCTGAGAGGGTCTAAAATGTTGGCAAACCAGAATGCGGGACAATGGGTCTATGCGAGCAGTAGGACAGTAGGACAGGAGCCAAGATGGCATGTCAAATCAGCAAATGCAGGACGGTTGGTAACCCTACTTGTGAAGCACAAAAGGAGAATGAAGGGTGAAATAAAGCTTGCTGTGCTGTCTATACAAAGTTTGACTCACAGCGATTCAGCACCTGCTCCCAGCAGCTGCAGTTCACCCGGCAATGGGGGTGTTTTCCCATAGAAGGTGAAAACGTGTTGCACAAGCTAAGGGACTTATTTTGAGTTCGTTGGACAGCAATTAAAAAATTATTGTTTACTATTGTAATATTGTAAATATTTGATTATTACTACACACCTAGCAGCCCACACCTAAAATAAAACAAAAATAAATAAGTTTAGCACAATTTACCAACTGATATTCACATGTTCATTAATAACTAATAATTAATTGTCAATGATTAGTACTTAATTTACTCTCCACACTAAACCCCTACAAACCTAGTAACATGCACCTAAAACATAAGTACAAGATATTAGTATTACACAATTTACATAATTAATAATCAATAACATAATTAATTATAAATTAATAATTATTTGCTAATTATTCATTACTAAATTTGCGTCCCACCCTACACCTCTACAAACCTAGAACCCACACCTAAAAGATAACTAAAATAAATCAGTATTACATAATCTACATAATTAATATAAATCACATAATAAAAAATGATTAATTAATTAATATTTAATTATTACTTAATTACCTTCCCAATCTATTCCTCTACAAACCCAACAATCCACTGCAAAAATATAAATTACTAATACCAATTAATTAAACCATTTTACATCACTTAATATAGCTAAATATAATGACTATAATAATCTATACTACTATTATAAAGAGAGAACACAAACCTTTTGGCAAGGTAAACTTGGGAACCACAGCGCCAATCCACACACCCAATACATTGTTGTAATCCTCAGGGTGTGCAGATGGACATAGGCTATAGAAAATGAAAATAAAACGTAAATTTAAAAATAGAACTTAAAAAAAAGTAGTGTCCTGACCGCAACGTACGTGATGATGAAGAGGAGCGGCGGTGAAGTGAGGTGCTCGGGGAGGAGCGGCGGCTCAGGTAAGGCTCTGGGACATGGGAAGGGAGGGAGCCGGTGCGGGAGGTTGACCCAGAACAACTGCGGTAAGGCTCAGGGTCTAGGGGCAGCATTTCAGGCTTGCGAGGAGGAGCGGCGGTGAAGTGAGGAGCTCAGGGGGGAGCGGCAGCTCAGGTAAGGCTCTGGGACACGAGACGGGAGGGAGCCGGTGCGGGAGGTTGGGCCGGAACAACTGCGGTAAGGATCAGGGTCTTCGGGCAGCATTTCAGGCTTGCGTGCATTCTCGCCCCGGCCCACGCCCTCCACAACATTGTGCGGGACACAGACAATGTCGTGGTGGGCGGGGCCGGGGCGGGAGTGCACGCAAGCCTGAAATGCTGCCCCCAGCCCCCTTCTGCCCCAGGCAACGCTGGGGCGGGCTGCTAGTAATATATATAATACCAATTATTATATGAAGTAAAACACATTAAAATAATTGGGAAATGATATTATTTACAACTATATTACTGAAAATAAAATTAAAAACAATGATATTCTTAAAAACAATATTACTTACCTATAATAATGATATTCTTGACAGCGATATTTTTGCATCACAATATTTTATTTTTGACATACATGTCTCCTGATATTTCCAACTCAATATTTTATCCAAACACCTTACTGCCAAAGGACTAGAACTAGGATTGTTGACATTTAATCTCGGCTTTACCACTTCACCTAAATGTTATGGGGAAGACTATATTTAAGTTTGGCAACAACTACAACACAGTGACCACTGCAATGCCACCCCGGCTACAAGATGCTTAAACATGACCGAGACCACCCAGGCAGAAATGGCGGAGGCATCCCTATAATCCACAAGGACATTCTCCAATGCACCACCACGGAGGACCATAGTATGCTGTCATGGAATACCTCAACTTACAAAATATAGAATAGATGCTAATACTACCATCAAAGGAATCATTGCCTTTAGACCCCTGTCCAAGCTTCTGTGACGCCATCCTGAACTTCATCACCCCTTGGCGAATGAATCCAATCGCTACACCTTCCTCGGAGACTTGAACTTCCACCTCGAAAACTCCAATGTCACCAACTCCACCATTCTCCTGGAGAACATGAGCAACATCAGCCTCTCGCGGCTGGTCACCACCCCTACACACATCGCAGGACATACACTGGACCCGATCTTCTTCACCAGTGACAGAATCACAGTCTCGCTCTCAACCGAGCTAACCTGGACAGACCACAGCATCAACCACTTCACCATCGCCAGCTCTCTTGAACCCCTGCCCAAACTGCCCACCCAGACTCACCCAAACTGGATTAGAGTCACATAACCTCTTTACAGCTATACTCTCAATGAAACCAAGCTCAACCTCTCTGACACCCTCGAACACAATGTCCAGAGCTTCTCAAAATGTATCTCCACTGCCGCCAACTCCATCGCCCCGTAGGGAATACCACCAGCAGCTGACCTATCAAGCACACCAGCTGGTTCACTCCCAAACTACTGACCCTCAAACACACCTTCAAGAGACTATAAAGATATCAGTGCTCCAACAAGAACCCCACCGACCTCAGCACCTTCAGGTCCACCCTCAACAACTAACACCATCACCTAAGGGAGGCCAAGAAGGACTCCCTTACCAACCGCATTGAGGCGAGCACAAACCACAACAGGGAACTCTTCAGCATTGTCAGAGAGTTCTACTTCCCAGTCACCACAGAGAACATGATCCTCCCCTCACAGGCCCTCTGCGATAGCCTGGTGGACTACTTCGACCACAAGATCACAGAGATTTACTGCAACTTAAACTCACAACCCACAGACCTCAACCACTCGTGCCCACCTACAGATTCTACCCTCAGCTACCGACTCACAGACTGGAAACATCTTTTTTTCTAAAAATCCTGCCCACACCACATCTACAGCCTAGGAAGGAAATAAATCAACAGCAGCCTCACGCAGAACAACTCTTCCATCACCATGGCCACCATCCCCAATGCATGGAAACTTGTGGAGGTCAAGCTTTTCCTGAAGAAACCTACTGCCAACCCTAGCGAGCTCAAAAATTACCGCCCAACTTGTTACTCCATTTCCCCACCAAGGTCCTGGAGAAAGCCATCAACCGCCAGCTCACAGAGAACCTGGAAAAATAACAACCTGCTTGATACCTCTGAATTTAGTTTCTGATCCAACCACAGCACAGAGATATCCCTGACCGCAGCAACAGACACAATCCGATACCTCCTAGACCAAGGCAAAATTGCAGCACTCATCCTCCTCAACCTCTTCGCAGCTTTCAACACCGGCTCCCACAATACTCTCATTATCAGACTCCACCACATCAACTGGATCTGCTCGGTCCTCTCCAGTCGAACTCAGAGGATCCATCTACCTCCCTTCTCCTCTGAACAAAAAAACATCATCTGCAAAGTACCCCAGGACTTTTTCCTCAGCCCCACCCTCTTCAACAACTACATAGTAGACATCATCTGAATTCATTAACTCAGTATCATCTCATACGCCAACAACATGCAGCTCATCCTATTCCACACAGGAGACCCCAAAACCACCAGAGCCAACTTCTGGAATTACATATCTGACGGCGCCACCTGGATGAAGTCCAACTGCCTAAAGCTCAACTCTGTCAAAAATGGAAGTGCTCATCTTTGGGAAGAAGCCCTCTTCCTGGGACAACACCTGTTGTCCCAACAAACTCCGCCCCACACCAACCCCTACCGACCATGCATGTAATCTCAGGATCATCCTGGACAGCCAACTGATCATGAAGAAACAGGTCAATGCTGTGTCCTCTTCCTGGTTCCATACCCTCTGCATGCTCTGCAAGATTTTCAAACGGATCCCCACCTCTACCAGAAAAACAGTCACCCTTGCCCTCGTATCAAGCTGCCTTGACTACAGCCACACACTCTGCGCTGGAGGCACCAAACAGCTCCTCAACCACCTCCAGCCCATTCAGAACACTGCAGCAAGGCTCATCCTCACCCTCCCCAGAAGAACCAGCACCAGAACCACCTCCACCTCAAAACCCTGCACTGGATCCCGGTCCAGAAAATATGCCTCTTCAAACTCTTGGCACACGCCTACAAAGCCCTCCACAGCTCCGGTTCCCCCTACCTCAACCACCACCTGACACTCCACCGACCTACCAAGGAGCTCCGCTCCACCTCCCTTGCCTTGGCACGCACCCCCGCATCTGTGAAAGCCACTACAGAGGTTGTACCTTCCCCTATCTCACTGCCAAGTCCTGGAACGACCACCCCTCCATTTGTGAACTGCACCTTTGAGGGAAGACTTCAGGAAGAAGCTCAAGACATGGTTTTTCCACCAAGGATCGCGAAACCCCAACACCTGGAGACTCCCCTGGGTGACAAGTTGCTCTATACAAGACTGATTGATTGATTAATTGATTACATTTCCCTGAGAAGGCCAGCCTCATGGCTTTGCCATCAGAATCACTGCCACTCCAGTTGAGGGTTAGAGGAGTAGGTGAAATGTGGAGCCAGGAAACAGAAAATTAAATCCCGACCTCCCATTTGACTGATGTGCACTATTGAGCAACCACTTTCGGAAGTTTTTCCTCTGCTCCAATTTTGGCATATTTGTGAATTTTCAAAACCAATGTAAAACCTGTTTGCAAGTGTGTGGTTAAAAAAATTGACTGGATGTTACCAGGATAAGAGGAGAAAGGCCTTTCTCCAGGAGAATGCAAAATGGTGGTAAATGTATAGCCTTTGAAGAAAGTAGCATTGTGATGCAGTCTTTGGTCTACTACTTTAACTAAGTTTTTGATCCCGGGCAAATAGTACACTCACAGCTTGATGTACTGTTTATACAAAATTTAACTCATAGGAATCTAGCACCTGCTCCCAGCAGTGACAGTTTAGCCGGCAATGGGGGTGTTATCCTAGTGAAGTCAACAGTGCAACACATGGTAAGGGCCTTATTTAGAGTTCAGTAGATGGTTTACTCCCTCACAAATGTGGTAGACCCATCTGCCATATTATAAGTGCCTTATGTCCTATGCCAGTGTTATATGATGGACGGGATATACCCCACATTTCTGATGGAGCAATCCATCCATCAAATTCCAATTGTGGCCCTAAGTTCCAAGGATTTTTCCCCCTGCTCAGTTTCTTGGCCCAAGTTCAATATGTGCAGGTGTGTGTTTAGCCTTTCTTTATTTTTTTTTATTTATTGACTTCATACACAACCTTATCTTAGCATAGTCAGACAGTAAACATTGGCGTGCTTTACACACTAGGCACCTGATACACATGCATACATTTATATCCAGCATTTATGAAAGCCTTACAGCTGCCATCTTCGGATCAGGAGCAATACAAAAAGTGTATATGGATAACTGGTTAGAGGACTCTGGTCAGGAAGCCATTATTTCCATTTGGTATGCACTGTACCTCCAATGTACACACAGTATCACATACTATGAACATCACTTACAAGTACATCATGCCAGTCTGTCCCATTGGTTGGAAAAATGCCATAAGTGTCGAAGTTTAACACCTTAGCTGCTTTGGAACGTCCAGCTCCAGTGCTAAACGTTCCATTGCGCAGGTGCAGCTGGAACGTCCAACGGCCGACGGCAGCACTCCCGAGGTAGTGGTGCCGTCGGCCGCTGGTATAGGCGCAGCACTTAAGAGGTTAACCATGACATAATACAATACATAACAAACAATCAGCATTGCCATTTGTATCAGTATAAGCACACACATTGCATCTGGTTACATCAGTCCAAAGCGCACCTCTTGCCCATGTGAGGGGGTTAGTCATTCAAGGGGACCTATGTTTTATTTTCAGTATACGTTCATTACACCAATCCGCCATCTTTGGCTTCAGCTGGTGTATGGATTTGCAAATATTTCCCCAGTGGGGCCCGAATATCTTGGGGTCCCGACTGCAATGGCATGAATTCTTAAGCTGTTCCTGGCAATAGGCAGCATCCTTAAACCAGTCTGTCACCCAGGGCAGGGTGCGCCGCCCTACCACATAGCCACCCTTCATTTAGATAGCAGCAACATGAGCGCAGCCAGATTGAGCATGTGCGGAGGTAACGCCTTCACACATCCCAGAAGTGCAATTAGGGGAGAATACTCAAGTGGGAGCCCCAATATGTCACCTAGTCTAGCAAAAATCTCCTCCTAATATGTGGCAATACCCAGGCATTTCCAGGTGAGGTGCAGAAAATCTGCGGCTGGAGCTAAGCCACTGCCACATATAGAGTCGCCTCCCAGCTCCATTATGTGCAACTTTGCTGGGGTGCAGTTCATACAATGTAGAAATTTGAAGTGTATGAATCTAAGTCGATAGTTTGGGGATAATGCCCTGGACTGTGTTCAGCAGTACTGCCTTCGAGCATCTCTTAGCGGAGACATGAGATCCATATCCCACGCTGCCTTACCTGGCACTGTGCGTTGCATGCGGGCGTACAGTCTTGTGGTAAGTCGATGGGGCAAGGGGGTATTTTGGAACATTTCTAATACCTAAAATGGTGGGGGCATCCCGAAACTCTGCAAATAATGTATGCATAGCAAGACATACTTAGAAATATGTGTATGTGTAAAGGAAAGCAGAATCGCAGGCCTGGAGGGTGTGTCCTGTGCTGAGATAAATGAATCATTGAGGAATAGTGTCCCCATGGATATTCGTCCAAGTTTACGCAGTCTGGCACAAGTACCAGGATCAGATGTCATTGGCAGTAAGGGGTGTGCAATGAAGGGCACCAAAGGGTCATAAAAGTGGTCTAGAAGGGTTCTGAAGCATCCCATGCCCACACCGTGCATGCCACTGTGTCCATGCGTTCCGCTGTGGATTTAATATACCCATCTGCAATGGGCAGAGCACCGCCCAATCATGCTCGGGCGTATGGCCATGAACGGGGTCACAAATAGCCAGTGGTGTGCAAATTGGGCCTGGGTGCAAAACTAATAGAATTCCAAGTCCAGGGCTCCAAGACCGCCTTGTTTAAAGGGAAGCGTCAACGTGTCTCAGGCAACACACAGCTGAAAACCCGCTTTTTGAGTGAAATGAGGCACAAACAGAGCTGCCCACGGAAGCCGAGAGACAAGGGGAGCAGCAGATTTAGGAACAGGTACAAGCACTGTGGTAGGATGACCATTTTAGCAATGGCCAGCCATCCTGTAAGTGACAATGGGAGCCACAATCACTCAGCTAACCTCTCATCATGGCAGTCAAGCATTTTGCCATAGTTATTTTTCCAGAGTTCATCTGTGATCCTGCTAAGCCAAATTCCAAGATATTTAATTGCTTCCCTAGCTAACATCAAAGGAAACTCAGAGCCATTCATTCATTCATTCATTCAGTACACTTTATTCGATTAAATTAAAATCATAAAAGGACTCAATACAACATACAATATAAATACATTCTATCGATTGGTGAGCACAATATAAAATCAATAATATTTATTCATAAGTTTTAAAAGCCAAATACTACACCCTATGGTGCAAAATGCATAACCAGATACAATGGACTACAATAAAACATAGAGCATCATACTTCAGCGATATTAATAGGTCTTAGCTTTTTCAATCTAACAGCTGCCACCAAGTAGCTCCCAATATTAAAAATGACCCAGACATTGTGCAACAATTGCAGGAACATTAGAGCAGGTTTGACTTGACGTAACCCTGTGCCCTTAAGTAATGGAATGATGTATTTTTTCCTTATTACTGAATAATGTTTACAGAAAAAGATGAAATGAGTAGTGTCCTGGTCAGAACAATTATCACAGTCACAGGGTAAAACCTTGTCAACAGTATTCCATACCTGGTTTGTTCCTAACAAAAAAGGGATTTGATTGAACCTAAACCTTGTTAGTAGCCATCTGTGGAAAGGTCTAGTGACTACCTTTAAATATAATTCCAAGGAATCTGGGGTTGCAATTAAAAAATGGGCTCTTACTGTGGGTTTGAGCAATTCATCAGCCTCCCGCTCATCTGACCTTAGAGCCATAAAGTGCGTTTTGACCCAATTTATGTCTCCTTTCATAATAGAGTCCGGCCTTTCGTAAACTTCTGGTCTTCCTAGCTTAATAAAAACAGATTTGACATAGGAAAGCCATTTGATATCTTTGGCATTATCTAGGCAAATACAATCCCTCATGATTTGCTGTTTTAAAATTAAGTCTGGATTAAGCCATATTTTTATCCATTGTATGAGGGGGGCCAAATTTATCAGGTCTTCAACATACCCCCTACCTAATTCCTGATGTACTGCAAAAGTGGCAGTAGATTGGGGGACCGAGAGAAGACACCGAAATACCTTATTTTCAGCCCTTTGTATCTCAGTCATTGAGGTATAACCCCAAATAGCAGCACCATAGATGGTTAATGCTCTGCATTTGGCTTTATATATTTTTAAAATTGCATCATATGGCTTTCCCCCTAGGCGATGGGTCAGATTAAGCAGGGCAGATCCTGCACAAGTTAGGGCATTTCTTTTAGCAGTTTTTTGGGGTGGCCCAGGAACAATTTTTATCAAATAAAACCCCCAAATATGTGAATGCCACTACTCTTTGTAGTTCAATACCTTTACAGAAGAGTGTTCTTTGCTTCTTAACATGTTGCCCCATAGTAATGACCTGTGATTTGGAAGAGTTCACAACCAAATCCTGAGAAGACATAACATCTCCAAAGGAGTTCAGTAGCTGTTGGAGGGCAATGGGGGTACGAGCTAGCAAAACTGCGTCATCCGCGTATAGGAGCACCGGAATAATGGTGCTACCTATACGCAGGACGTCTAATGTGGCTGGTGACAATGTTGTTTCCAGGGCATTAATGTACAGTGTAAAAAGGAGAGGGGCAAGGATACACCCTTGCCTCACCCCTCTCCCAGATTTAAAAAATCTGGTACAAGAGCCCTCATGCGTCATTCGTACATTGGCATAAAGTTCCCGATGGAGATCCGCCATATAAAGCACCAAGCCAGAATCAATCCCCATGTCCAATAGGATTGTCCACAGCTTTGACCTAGTAACTAGATCAAAAGCTGTGGACAAATCCATAAAAGGGAGATGCATAGAACCCTTTCTAGCTGCTGTATACTTATTGACTAAAAAGTACAGGTTTAGGCTCTGATCCACAGTACTCCTCCCGGCTCTAAATCCGTACTGTATTTCCGCTAATAACCCCTTTTCCTTAACCCTATCATTTAATTTGGACAGCAAAACTTTCCCTAGGATTTTTACAGAGGAGTCAATTAGTGAAATTGGTCTGTAGCATCTCGGGTCCCCTCGAAGGCCTTTTTTATAGACTGGTACAATGGTTGAGCGGGACCAAGAGGCGGGAAAACCATAGTTTACTGTGGACTTAAAAACATTTGTCAGAACTGAAGCCCATAGTTTGGGGTCGACCTTAAACAAGTCAGATGGAACCCCATCTGGTCCCGGGGCTTTATTGGCAGCAGTATCTAATATTGCCTTTTCCACATCTGCTTCCTGAAATAAGTCCCTAGAGGCAGATGTACAATTTACTGGCGGTATAAAGGGATCAAAATTTTCATTGCTGGCATAGATTATCTCAAAGTGTCCCAACCACTCAGATTCAGTGATATTTATTTCTAACAACCCATTGTTTTCCCCAGTTAACAGAGGGCTACTCACAATCGCCCAGAATTTGGCGCTATCTTTCAGGACAGCAGCAGATGTCAGACTGTCCCATGTTGCGTTTTTGATGCTGTTTTTATGAGTCTGCAGTGTAGTTTTGTAGTCCTTTCTGAGGGAAGCAATGAGTGCTTTATCCCTAGGGTGGGCTTTTAAGGCTGACTTCAGATTACGGTGAGCTTTTGAGCATTTAGTATCAAACCATCTATTCGTTACTATTCTTCTGGGTTTAGATGGAGCTCTTAGGTCTGTTGCCACTTGTTTACAGATTGCCTCAAATGCTAAAATTGTTTCCTCTGGATGGTTAATATCCACCAAACATTTCTGGATATCTACTCCCATTTTAACACTGAGGTCACTCAGAATTAGATCGGGAACTACTTTAGACCATTTCAACCGTCTGCCTTGATCTCTAATGGCTAGACTCAAGGTTCCCCCTGTAGGATTTAGATTATCAATTCTAATAAGACCTGCATTCAGTTTCAGACTGACCGGATTATGGTCACTGAAGGGGGACTCTGTGGCATTATAGAAGAGTACATGGTCCAAAAGGGTAGGTGTCAGAAAAATATAGTCAATGATTGAGATACTGTCTTTAGACTTAAAGGTTACTACTCTTTCTCTCTCTTCGACAAAAAAGGTTCATAGAGATTCTCACATGCCAAGAAATCCTCTAGAGCCAGCCCCCTCTGATTGTGTTCAAAATGTGTAGATGCTACTATGGGCATACTATGTTTATCATTAGTTTGGCAGTTAAAATTACACAAATGTGTATTAAAATCTCCCATCAATATAATATCGATTAAAGTGTTATACTCTTTTTTATAGTTTCCAATAAATTGTTCTAAAAAAAGAAGGTGTTCATTAAAATTAGTACCCTCTCTTGAATTGTAAGAATTAATTAACAACAACTTCCCTCTGAGTTGGTCACTAATTTCTACCACTAAGCAATTTGGGGAGGCGGACTATCCCTTTTAGATTCACAGAAATCAGTGTCACCAAACCTCCCCCTAGCTCGTCCTGACACTGATGGTCGTGCTGGTTGAAAGTATGATTTGTAACCATCCAGCCAGAAGTTACTATGTGCCTCCCAGGTCTCCTGTAGTGCTATCACATCCTTACCTTTGATAAATTTGAGCCGATTCTGGTCCTCCCTCTTGGACCTTAACCCAGCATTATTCCAGCTGACTATTCTATAAGAGGGGTCTGTCACTAGTACAGGAGTAAGATCGTTTGTACATAGTAAGGAACTCGCATTGCCTTCCCCTAGTCAGTCATTGCTATTTAGGTCAGATAATGGAGAGAACCTATTTGCCAGAACCAGAGGGCTACCTAGCCTGTAGCCACTGGGTCCGGGCATGTAGGTCTACTTATCACACCTAGGACACTCCCGTTCTTCCTCACAGGCCTATTATCATGTATACTTGATTGCCACCTTAATGGACCACTAGTAGAAAAAGAACTCGAGTTAGCAGTTGGATGACGGGGGCCTAGGTCAGGATAGAAAAAGACATGGGGCACTGCTCTCACTTGTCCCTCCCCGCTTTTCAGGGCAGAACCATCCCAAAACATTCTTGGAGGTGGGAAGGAGCTGTCAAAGTTAACAATCACACAGTCCCCTTTGGTTCTTTTAACAGTTTTCCCAATCCAGCCAACCCGCCTTACCATAATACATTTTTTTGAGATATTGTCACACCCCGAATAATTTTGGTCACACCATCTCTTCGTAGCATTCAAAATAGACCCGTAGGACTCTACCACTCCTGTGTCTAGGGATGGGACACCAACTAAAACAATCACAAAAGGACTAGCATCAGGGGGTAAGTTGATATGGGGTTGTTGCAGTGCCTTTACTCCTTTCTGTATCACAGCCTCAGCGTCCATATGACCCACAAACCCATCACCGCATCACCGCATTGAGGCCTCTGCTGAATGCTGACTGTCAAGGTTCGAGTGAGGAGCAGAGCCCCCTGTTGGGATACAGAGAGACTGTGTTGACCCAGTCTGGGGAAGTAGAAGTTTCACCTGCTGGTCATGATTTACAAGGGGCCCTTGAGTTTGTGTGGACATTACCTGAGACTCGGAGGGTATGGGGGCAGCGGAAAGGTTAGAGTCTAGCTGCTTTTGTGATACAAGAGCCTCATGCCGAATCAAAAATGAGTTTAGTCGATCACATTTGGATAGTAGGTCGGCAACACAACTGTTAAGAGTATTGATGATGTCCTTAGCAATATTCGATAGAGCCTGTTCCACCCGTGTTGTTAGTATTTCTTCAATCAGATCTCGCACTTTGGGGTCTGAAAGATTAGTGGATTGATTGGATTGGGACGCACTGTTTAAACCAGCAGGTTTGGGATCCTTTTTCCGTGATTTCTTGCGTGCCTCTTTTGGAGCAAACCCCGCAGTGGTAGGATCACCATTATTGGACATTGGAGGTGCAGTAAGGGTAATATCCTCTGTTTGGGCGGTCGTCTCAGTTCCCCCTCTTGCACTTGTTGGGGCAGGGGCTTATGTGTAACAGTTACTACGGGCTCCATAGGAATAATTGCTTGTTGCACTGATTGCATAGATTCTGGTCCCTCCCTTAGTACAGCATTGGTAGGGAGACCCAGTTTTCGTTCAGCTGATTCTATTTGGGATGATAGGACCCCCACTGCAGACGTAAGGTATGAAATGATAGAGGATTATTTTCTGGCCACCTTGGCCTCACTACCACCCAGGTCCTGTGAATTGAACAGTTTGCGCTTACCCATGCTTAGGCAGGAGTGAAGATAGTTAGGTGGCCCGTCCCGTCCCTTGCCGTCCCCGGACGGCCACAGATGGCCTGCCCTCTGCCCAGGCTCCGCCCGGCGCTGTCCGCAACGCAGAGGATGCTGCGTGAGTTTAAGCGCCTCCGGGCGTGCTGGAAGGGAAGTGGGCGGTACAGTCCTCCGAGGCAGGCTGGGGGCTGTGGTTCTTCCCTATCCGTGTACGAGTGATGTAATCAGCAGGGCGGCGGGGGTAACCAGAGCGTCAGGCCCCCAGCAGTGAAGTCCGCAGGAAAGGGAGCGCTGTGTGGCTCGATATCAGCCCCTCGCAGGTGTAGTGCAGCCCCGCTCCTCAGTGGAAGCTGCGTGAGTTTAAGCGCCTCTGGGCACGCTGGAAGGGAAGTGGGTGGTACAGTCCTCCGAGGCAGGCTGGGGGCTGTGGTTTTCCCCTCTCCGCGGCCGAGCGATGTAATCAGCACGGCGGCGGGGGTAACCAGAGCGTCAGGCCCCCAGCAGTGAAGTCCGCAGGAAAGGGAGCCCTGTGTGTCTTGATATCAGCCCCTTGCAGTTGTAGTGCAGCCCTTCTCAGGGGTGCAGTTGGTCAAGGGTAAGACAATAGACTTTGCCCTATTGATAATAATCCCTGATACCCCCCAAACCTGGTGAATTCCCTAATGAACGGATCTAAATTGGCATCATCCACCTACAGGGACACCAACACACAACTGGCAAAAAGGCCAACCCCTCTCTGGGCGTGTTGTTGATGCAGGCGAGGAGTTCCATAGCTATCGCAAAAAGGATCTGCGATAATGGACAACCCTGTCTGGTGCCCGAGTGACAGCAGAGTGCTCTGACAACCTTCTGTTAATGCACAGCCGTGCTGTGGGATGCGAATACAACAATCCTACAGCCTTGATGTACGTTGCGCTCAGCCCCAGTCACCAAAGGAGGGCAGACCAATATGGCCACTTGAGGGAATGAAATGCCTTAATGGCGTCTAAAAAAAATTCAAAAACCACAGTTGATGGACAGAATGCAGAACAATGTCATACATTCACCCCAGTACAGAGATCTGGGCCTAAATCCATCGGTATTTTGCACTCCACACCACCCCAGTTCAGACATGGCCATATGCAAATCAGTCTGACCCTGTGCCTCATGGGAACAGTCCAAGCCATGCCTTCCCTGGACCGGAAACAAGCTTCCCAGGACCGGTTTCTGGCATTCCAGCCGTCTTCAGCCCGACTTGCATGGGACTCGGGTTGACAAATGCAAAAACCACAGTTGATGGACAGAATGCAGAACAATGTCAGTGGGCTTGGTATGCTCAGACGTGAGTCTCAGGCTCTCCACATCACTGGAGTCAAGCTATCCAGGCTGAAGAAGGCTGAAGAAGGCTGATAGCCAGAAACCGGTCCTTGGATGCTTGATTCCGATCTAGGAAAGACATGGCTTGGTAGTTCGGGCTGGACTGTTCCCATGAGGCACAGGGTCAAGGCTGATTTGCACATAGCCATTGTCTGACCTAGGGTGATGTGGAGTGCAAAAAAACGATGGATTTAGGCCCAGATCTTTGTACTGGGGTGAATGTAAGACATTGTTCTGCATTCTGTCCATCAACTGTATTTTTTGCAAGTCTAAAATAAATTGCCGCAGCGTGGAGCAAGGGTTCTAAAATGCAGAATAGTGAAGCAGGTGTACTGGTTGTGTGATATGAATGTCCCAGGAATAAACTCCGGCCGTACAAGCGATGGAAGCAGCTGGAGAAAGCATGAGGCGAGCTGCGCTCATGTTGCTGCCATCTATTTATCAAGTAGGGGAGCCTATAGGAGTTGTATTGGAAGGGGTCCTTACCCAGCTCAAGAATCGTGACAATGAGAGCTTCTCCCAGGGAGGCTGGAAGCTCCCCAGTATCCATAGCCTCTGCAAATACGTTCAGCTAGCGGGGCGCAAGTAACAGGGCCTATACCTAATAGAATGCTACCGGCAGCCCATCAATACCCAGCACCATGTCTGCAGGTAGCGAGCAAATAACCCCAATGATCTCCTCTACCGTGAATAGCTCATCCAGATAGCGCCTGTGGCCTTCCTCCAGCCACAAAAGCTAAATCAAGTCAAAATAATCAGGGAGGTCCATTTGCAAACAGTAAAGCAAGGCAAATAAATTGAGCATCAATGCCTAAACATTCTCAGTGGTAGTTTGCATGTGCGCCTCCTCATCCTATAATTCAGCGATGTAGTCACTCACTAATGGTTTCAACAGTAACAGGGCTAAAGACCTGCCCAGTAGTTCACCCTCTCCAAAGCGCCGTGCCCTTGCCTCATACCCCCTGTAGTGTACCTCCCACTGAGGGATCTCCTCATACTCCGTTAGTTTCCCCAGTATGGCAGCCAAAATGTTTGGATCCCCCCTGGAGAAGAAGCTGACCTCCAGAGTCAGAGTCAGACCTGACCACAGTCAGTGAAGTCCTCCTAAAGAGCGCGGAGCATTGTGCTCTTGGCAGCCTAAACATTCCCTGCAGATGACCACCTTAAAGGCCTCCCATAGTGTGGCACACGTGACACACTCAGTATCATTGTCGTCAAAATATATCATACTAGCCTGCTTAATTTCTTCCAGAAATACCTGGTCCCTTAATGCCCCTGATGGCAGTCGCCAAGCAAAAGCCCGGGAAGGAGTGACTGGCAGCTGCAGTGCTAGGATTACCGGATTGTGATTTGAGAGAGTACTGTGAAGATGCAAGGACCATGCCGACCATGCCACAACATCATGCAACAATAGCCAGTAATCCAGACGTGACCAGGTCGAATGTGCGGTATTTATGCATGTACCTTTTCTAGGTGTTGTGTTGCTGGAGCTCCAAATGTCATGTAAGTCAAAGTCACTCATGAGTAGGCTTAGTTGTGCAGCCACCTGCAGGTGAGGACGCATGGAGGTGCTACCCCTTCCCTTCATGGGATCTAGGATTACATTGAAGTCCCCCCCATAAAGTTGCTCCTGGCCCTACTGATTCAGCCTGCCTCCAACAAGCACATAAAGGCTCTGCGCATGTGCCACTCCAACCCCTTGCTATAGATAGAGTATAGTGAGGTGTATTTCTCACCTATCAAATTGGACCTAAGCCTAGACGCAGAAGCCTCAGTGAGGTGTAGTTCTTGCAAAAAATATATTGCATGTCGCTGAAAATATGCAAAGACTTGGCGGGCTTTACGGTGGTCATTAAGACTGCAAGTGATCCATGTAAGAAATGTAATACAGGGCATCTGTCCGCATAGGTATGTAATGCTGCAAATGCTCCGTGATTCCCCCTTCACAAGAGGGGCAACAGCACAATTCAGTATATACATCATCCAATGCTGAAACAAACAACAGTCCCTACCAATCCCACCCACACAAACCACCTGACTTTGTCATGCATCTACCCCCCTCCCAATACCCCACAATGAAAATCGACCGCTAAGGGACTCATCCCGTGGGGCAGAGCAAAACCAGGCATACACTCCCAACAAAGTGATAGGGTGGCCAAGATCAGCTTTTACAAACAGATTGCTAAGAGCAATAGCACATCTCATGTGTTCACTACTCACCCATCATGTATGCACATGTGTGCCAAGGTCTAAGCAGGTGGCTACTCAAAGAACAACAGTATCAAGACCTACATGGAATGCAATGCAACATAGCTTATGATACAGTATCTCAGAATGTGAAATCAATATCTTTTCTCACAGCAGGTTATGCAAAATCAATTATTATCGCTCAATGTAGGATCAATCCACTTTGCCGGGGAAGAACCAGGGGGTCCCATTGCTGCAACTTGCTTGGCAAATTTCAATGCTGCTTTAGCGTCATTAAAAGAGTATTGCTTGCCCTCCCATATTACTTTCAGACACGCTGAGATCCTTGCATAGGGGGCCCTAGCCTTTTGCGATATCTTTTTTGCTGGAGTGAACTCGCACCTGGCTGCCTGTACCATAATAGTGAAGTCAGGATAGAAGGAAAGGGCTTTGCCCTGGTATTGAATTGTGCAGCGCTCTCGGATCAGTTGCAGCACTGTGTCCCGGTCCCGCTAGTTCAGGAGCTGTGCCACCACTGAGCTGGCAGGAGTCCGGGGGGGCTAGAGCCAAGTGACCTATGGTTGCGCTGAACTGCGAACATGGCTGAATGTCCATCCCCAAACAGGTCTCTAAGCATGCCCTTGACAAACTCCTCCATTCTTGTGATATTGGTTGATTCTAGAAGGTCTATGATTCTGAGGTTAATTTAATGGGAGTGAGCCTCGAGGATCTTGTTCTTGGCTCTGATCAACTCCAATACCTTGTCCATTTTCAGCAATTGCTTCCTTGCCTCCGCCTGCACATCTTTTGTGTCATATATTCGTTGCTCTAATTGGTCAAGGTGGCCGTCATGTTTATCCACCCTCTGCATGACATGTTCCAGGTGGTTAATACGCATGTAAGTTAGGAGCCCATTACGATGTTGATGGGATCAACACTGACGTCACCGACATCTCTAACTGTGGTTAGAACGCTGCTTAAGAATGTGGTTGGTAGGACCGCATTGGCCCAGGGACCGACCAACAGCTCCCGAGGGGATAACGACCCCTTCGGGTGGTCGGTCTGATCGCATTCCCCACAATGGAGGGAGTGCCTTTTTAGGCACCGCTGTGGGGATTACGATCCACCTTTCCACCTTCCATTTCACGTTGGTTCTTCTGACATGGACTTGCAGGGTCCCTGTCCCAGGTGGCCCTCTGCTTTGGGCCCCCTAAACAGCCCTACATTGTAAGTGCCTACCAGAGGGTGCAGGGATATTTCCGAACATGCCTTTTTGCATTGGGCTTGTGATGCAGCACTTTTCCAGGCCACAGCACAAACGTCAATGCAAAGAGGCATTTTTCTGTCATCATCCACAGCAGTTGGATTGTAATTTGGCAGGTGGGACTGCCGACTACCTGTCGGCCACTCCCGTTCCTGCCATGATGGCAGTTAGAAGCTCGTCCGACTGCCATCGTAATCGGCCCCTTAGTGTCCATAGCCTTTAGACCAGAACGGATCTCAACCAGGATCTCCAAATTGGGCGGCAGTTGACCATCGTTGTGCTCAGTAGCTGCTTCAGAGTGCGTGCCAGACTCACACAGCCTGCTGTCAAATTGGAGCTTTGTTTGTTTGCCACCCTCCAGCAGCGTCGTTGGGGCCTGCACCCCCATCTGCATAGGCACATATGCAGGGCTATGGCCAGGGCACCTCTGATATCCTTCTCAGTGAGGAGGGAAACCTTTCCAATGAACACAGCCCACTGAGTACCTGCGCCCCCCTCTAGTCCTTGCAAGTTGCCTAGCTGCCGTGGTTCCTGGATGCCTCGGGTTCCTGCACTTCACCCTCCAATGTGCCCCGCTCCCATCTCAGGCCCAACAGGCCCGGGAATGCCACACTTCTCCACTGTGTCACCGCAGTGCAGCAGCCACACCGCCTCGGCCTCTACGCCAAGCAGGCCAGGAGAATGTTCATGTGCTGGGGCCCCTCCGTCCTGCTGCTGTTATCACCTTCCTCACCTCCCTACATCACCATCGAGCAACGGGAAGCGTCATGCCACTTGGAAACCCAAGCATTTTACCACTAGGCCGACAATCTCACACTTTCCATGGGTCCGGATCTTCCATTCAGCGCTCCACCTACCTCCTACGATGCTTCTCCACCGGGTCCAGTTGTCCTCCAAGTAGAGTTGGGGGTGGTAACAACACACAGCAGGCCTCCAGCCCCCTCTTCTCAGATGCCAGGAAATCACCCCCCATGCTCATATCAGCACGGCCTCCACGGTCATTTCAGCCTGCACCCTCAGCACTCCGAACAGGCCAGAACCAGAATGCAGCACACCAAGGAAGAGAAATAAAGTTATTGGGGTGAGGCGTAAGGTTTTAGTGCTCTCCCAGGTCTACATGCTCTTGTTGTTCTGGGGAAGTGTCAAAATCTATGAGTGCATCAAGGGAAAAACCCTCCACAAAGCCCATTGAATGCTTCCTGAGTGTGGAGTAAGGCAACACAGCGATTTGCACTGCCTTGTCTTTCACCATATCTACAAGGCAATTCAAAGCAATGTATAGTGGCTTTGTGTGGCCTCATATATATGATTTTGTGATGTGCGTTTCCAGATCGTCACAAAAAGAGATGCTCCAGCTGTGCAAGGGGGCTAGTAAATATGCCCCTTAGACTAGTTCTGACCAGTAAGAGCACATGTTGCGTCTGCTTCCTCTATCTCAAGTAGTGAGACACTGCTTCCTCTACATCTCCCCCCTAAGCAGTGCAACGCAAAGAGCATGTTGCTATTAAAAAATCAAAACTATAATTTTTTCAAATGTTTACTTCCTAATGGTTTGTTTACATTTTCTTAAATATCGAGCCATTGGAAAGACTTCAGTGCCTTTACACAATGTCATCTCTGTGCAGTTGCTCTAATGAAAGGTAGCATAGACTCCAGGAACAGATACGAAATTACATAAAATCCTGTAGAATCATAAAAATGCAAATTTGTATTTATTTGGGGAGTTAGTAAAATATAATGACCAAAACTGGTGGCTCATACTCACGTTGCTATTGTGATTAGGAGCATGTATGATGCCTTAAATACCAGATATGAAGCATAACAGACCCAGATGTTAGGAATGAAGCGCATGAGAAACAAAGCTCCAGCGTCCAATCCAGTAAAAATGGCCAGAGCCAGTTCTCCAGAAAGATCCCAATTAATGTTGACATATCCCACTGAAAAGGATGTCACAGCACCTAAAAAGTGCCAAAAGGAAAATATGAAATTACGTATTTCAACTAACACACAACATGCCATGCGTTTCAGTTTAATAAATGGACATCTGTTATTTCCGAGCTCCACAGATTAGAGCAGTGCCCCCCAAACTTTTATTTAGAACCAAAACCTACTTTTTAGTATGACAAAAATTCATGATCACCTGGTTTTAATGATCATCACATAGGCGTTTTTTTTTATTTAACTAAAGAAATTTTACATTGAAATGGTCACTAAATTTGCTCATACATTCAGTTTTACTGAAAAAATCATATTGCATACAATTGATATTGTGTGGAAATCGTGTTTCAGAGAATATTTGTTATTTCTGCATCACCAAGTAAAGTATTGGGATGTATTCTGATCCTATTAAAATCTTTGTTTCTATCATACTTAAAAAATAACAAATTGTGCTTGATTTCTCATTTCCTAACTGCTGAATGTGTACAGTTCATTTTACATTTCATTTACCCCAGCAAGATTGTAACATAATTTACTTAATTTTTCTGTTGCTCACAGCAAAGTGGGAGGCGCTTGTAAACACCAGTCCCCATGCTAAACAAATAGGCTGCAAAAGACTTAGGGGCCGATTTCGACCCTTATTGTCCAAACACTGGACCGCTGCTGTGGCGGTGTTGTTTCAGCGGTTTAATGGCGGTGGCCTGCTTTGGCCCATAGAGAGAGGCCATTTCTGAAGCAAACAACAGCGCGGGGCTTTGACTCGCCACCACCCTGCTCACTTATCCTGCGAGACTCTTGCTGCAGGTCTCCCCCGCCGTCGTTGCTCTGCATCTCGCACGGCCGCTGAGGGGAGGACTCCAGGTCCCAGGACTCCTTGCGCCACACGCACCCTGTGCCCATTTCTGCACCCGGCAGCAACCAAGGCAACCAAGGCAGCTCTCCCGCGTGGCGGGAGAAGCCCGAGACAAGGGCGGGGCCTTCGAGGACGTAAGAGGATGGGCTGGGCCACCGCTCTGACATTTGAGAGCAGCAATGGGTAAGAGAAAAAACCAATGACTTGGGGTGCATGAGGGGAATCAAGCTAAGGTGGCTAGAACATCGGAATCCATCATTACATATCTGACATCTGCGGTTGGGGTATTATCCAAGGAAATTGCTAATGCCGAGAAAGAACTGGGCTTGGACATCGCTAATTCATCACCTGTATTAGCGCACAATCAGATCACTACTTTACCCTTTGAAGCCGAACATTGTGATTATAAAAATCCCCACAGTGGTGGAGCCTCTCTGAGGTCTGGCAGATACATTAGTGGTGCCAGAGACCAGGAGCCACAGGAGGACAAAAGACATGATGGCCCTGCTAGACAACCACCTCCTAAGCATAGAGCTGCGAAAAAATCTGTGAGAAGGCATAAACCTGTAGGCGTGACCCCCTGTTCAGAGACTAGCTCCAGGGAATATCTTGGGAAAATGGTGGAGGATTTATTCATAGCGCGTTTGGAACCTGGTTTAGTGGCTATCGCTAAAGACATTGTGGACACCCTCAATACATGTGTGGCAGGTCTGCTAAAAAAAATTTGATAACATTGATCTGTCTATTAAACAGCACACACGCCATGGGGGTTGTTCTTCTCAGCCTCAAGGCATTAGCAGGAATAGGGACAGGGTCGACAAACCGATTTGGAAGACTCAGGCTCTAAGGGAGAAAAGTTCGGAAAAGTTAAATGGAAGTTTGTTGTCCGTTACCAGTAAGGAGGGGCGGGGGAATTCCAATCCTGGAGCGAGTATTACCAGGAGACCTGCTTTAGATAGAAAGAGGCCGATTGTCCAGCAGGGCTTGACCCTGGAGTTACCACCAGAGGCCGCCCCTTTGGTGGCTGTCTTCACAGGGGTTCCCCCATTAAGGTATGGCACTAATGAATCAACCCACAATCTCATGAAACAAGCCAGTCATTGGTGCATACAACACAGTAGTGGAGGCACCGACATTATAGGATCTATCATTATGGCGAGGAGGGTCAGTTGGGTTGGGCGTGGCCCAAAAAATATCTTGGGGGATTGTGTGGTTGTCAATTTTAATAGCCGGGCATGTGCGGAAAGATTATTCTGGGATGCCTCAGAGGTTGTTCATAAGGGCATTAGACCATTTCCCTTGGGTTATTTCTACCCCCTGTGAAGCAACATGTACCGTATGCGACTCTATCTCGGGTACGGCCTAGCCGTTGTAGTCCACCTATGACCTCATATCCAAGCGATGATACTACACAGTCTATACCAATAGGGGGGGTGCCTCAAAGGGTTGAAGAGGTTCTCACATTGATAACATCTGCCTCCCCCCACAGCATCAGATAAACGCAGAATTGGCTCTTTCAAATCGTTTCTTCCCTCTGTAACACATGGAGTCCAATGATTGACAACCTGCCAGTACTCTGGGGCAAGGTGTCACAGCTGGAGGGCCTAACCAAACAGCTGCATGCAAGATTCTGAGTTGGAATGTGTCTGGCAATAGAGCTAAAAGAACTGATGCTATTTGGGTGGATTTTGTCTGACAGCATGATATTATTGCCATGCAAGCAGCTTTAGCTTGAATGGGTATGTAAGTTTTGTTACTCCAGCAGTCGCAGGGAATGTGGGGAGACCAAAGGGGGGTCTTCTTTCCCTTTTTTCCCTTAACCTTATAGGCGTTTTAAAAAAACTTGATGCAGACTCTAACAATATTTTGATAGTTGAAAGGAGTGGTTTTGACCTCCAGAAATACTTAATAATTAATTTTTATAATTCTAATGATGGTGCACAGAACAATGAGCACTTTTATGCTTTGGACCAGTTTTTGTCAGATTTTAAACTTAAACAGAATTATGAACCAGAAGTGATCCTTCTGGGCGACTTCAACATACATTCATGTAATGAACCGCTTGGGGCTTTAAGTGATGGAGTGCCTCATTTTGAGCATAGTAGGCAGGGAGAGGCTCTTGAGGACCTTTTGTCTAATATGAATCTATTTGAACCCAGCATTGAAAAAGGAGAGGAGAGGGTACCCACTTTTATAGGGCGGGGAGCATTTTCAGTCATTGATTACTTTTTTTTTATCCCTCGCAGTTTTGGCCAAAGACCACTGCCTATAGAGTGGTGATTTCAACCTTTAGTGACCACAATCCTGTCCTGCTGGAGGTAGATTTAGGGAACTTTAGTGGCCCTAAGGTAAATAGGAGGGGAGATCACAGGAGTTTATCCATAAAAGATCAAGGGAGAAGAATCAAATGGGACAGGGTGGTCCCGGAAGCTTTCTTTGAAGACCTCACAATCGAGGCTAAGGCAAATTTAGCAATTTACCTCAATGGTGCGGCCTCAGGCGGTGAGATTTTAGGTGCCTATGCGGCTATATGTAACCTAATTGCAAAAAATCTAGAGGTAGAAAGCAGACCTAAACCTAGGAAAGCAAAAAATGGTTCGATAATAATTGCTCAAGGGCTCATGGAGCCCTACTTTCAGCACTAAAAAAAGACATAGAGATAGAGCTCTAGTTGCATCCCTGCACAAGAATTATGAAACAGCTATCGCATTACGCAAATGACAAATTAGAGAGGAGGCATGGGATGGTCTTCAATCCATTGATGTGCTTAGGGGTAGTAGGAAGTTCTGGGCAACAATAAGTCATCCGTTCTTCTCGGAGCAGGAAAATTTGGGGATGGACTGTGTAATACCGGATGAACGGTGGCTCCAACACTTTAAGAAAATTTATGGTGATGGGCACACTGAGTTATAGGAAGTGGATATTATGGCTACTTGACAGGCACACCCCATTAAATTTGATGTGGCTGAGGTGGAGAGAGCCATTAGAGATATGTCAAAACATAAAGCCCCAGGCCCCGATGGGGTTCCTGCGGACTTATACAGTCTATATCCAAATTTTTGGGCAAAAATTTTGACCAATGTCTTCAATGCGTCTTCAATAATAGGTGCCCCACCTTTGTGGGCCACAGCTGTTATATTCCCAATTTTTAAAAAAGGAGATAGAGGGGACCCCGCTTGTTATAGGCCAATTTCCCTGTTAGATTCTGCAGTAAAAATCTTGGGCAGAGTGATTCTTCAGAAACTGGGGGATTGGCTTAAGGACAGGGGGGTGCTCATTAACCTCCAGTATGGTTTTAGAGAACACAGGAGTACCGTGGACCAATGCTGAAACTTGCATCTTCTTATAAGCATGTATACCATGGCCAAGGATGGGCTGCTGTACATGGGCTTCATGGATCTCGCATCTGCGTTTGATCTAGTTAATCGTTCAAAACTATGGCGAATCCTCCCAGAACTAGGCATTTATCCCACCATGGTAAACTTCTTAAGTGACCTGCACCAGGACCTTTCAGCCTTATTTAGGGTCACCAGGGAGAGGCGATGCACTGGCCAATTTAATTCAAGGAGAGGTGTCAGACAAGGTTACATTCTGGCACCTCTACTTTTTACAATTTACATTAATGCCCTAGAGGAATCCCTGTGACTGGCTACTTTAGATATTCTGCGTGCAGGGGTAGTGGGGTTTCCGGTTCTCCTGTACGCGGATGACGCAGTATTACTGGCACGTACAGGGCTGGGCCTTCAGAGGCTGCTGGATCATTTCTGTAGCTTCATGGAGTTACTAGATCTTAGAGTAAACATTAAAAAATCTCATGTAATGGTGGCCAGAGCAGGAAGTAGGAACATAAAGGCTAAAACATTTACGTGCAATGAAGCGAAATTACTGAAGGTCCCGGTTTTTACTCATCTCGGGGTCCTGTTTGACGAGAAGGGTAGTTGGGGCCCTCAACAGAAGCTCAAGAGTAATGTTGTTGCGAGATCTGCGGCAGCACTCCTGGGCTTCTCTAAGAGGTTGGGAGCAAGACCAATGGAGGCAATGCTAAGCATTTGCAAATCTAAGTGTTTAGCGGTTGCCTCGTATGGGGCAGACCTATGGGGATATACTGCTCTGAATAAAATCCAAATTGCAGAAAATAGGTTCCTAAGATCACTCTTGTCACTACCCCAGTCAACTCCGACCTATACCCTACATACTGAATTAGATTTGGGCTATTTTTCAGACCACCTAAAAATGTCCCCACTGATATGTTGAGTGAAAACGTGGTTAATGAGGAAATTACATTAAACCATTTGATTTTAAAAGATTGTGTAGCCCTGGACAAGGTAAATAGGATCCCCTGGCTGAGGTACGTTACAGCGGCGTGCTTCAGGCTCGGTCGACCTGAACTATAAACATCACCTGAGGGCCTAAAAAAAGAGGATATAGGTTGGAATAAATGTAATTTTTTAATTTGCTGGAGTTGGTACGGGTAGAGCAGGAGCTTGGGAAACCAGGTGTTAGAAACAACTATTTGTTGGCTACTTCCCCATCTATTGAACCGTACTTAAAATTTGTAACCAAGCCTTTCCACCGCTTCTTGTTGGTTAGATTTTGGTTCAATCTTATTTATTTAACCTTAGGTATTTTTCGAAGGTGGGGGAAACCGGAAAATTCAGCACCCTGTTTTTGTGATATGTTCTCCACACAAGATACTCTACATTTTGTGATGTTCTGTGAGCATAATTCAGAGCCAAGGAAATTATTTTTACACCCTTGATTACGTGAGGTTGGCTTCGTACAAGTGAGGCCGGCCCTGCTCTACCTGCAAATGCTTAGCAGCATGCGTGTCACCTACAGTGTGGCATGTTTTTTGGGTGCCGCCGCCAGGATTAATAATAAGAAGAAAGGTGGTATGTAACCACCTAGTAGGATTCATAGTGGGAAAATGCTTTTTATTAATTATATTTGACACAGCATAGGATGAACTTTCGTATTGTAAATAGAATATTGATGAATTGTAAAAATCAAACGCATATTAATTATTTTTTATATTGTAAATTGTTTTTAGGATGTATGTGTTTTTATTGTTCTTTTATGGTTTTAACTAATCGAAATAAAGAATTTTGACTGACTGACTGACTGAATATACAGCACATGCTGCCACTGTGTCACCACCAGCTGCATATCGGTGAATTGTGTGCAGGTGCCATTTCATGAACAACATGTGCTCCCATACCCAGTCTCCAAAAGGCAAACTCGCACTGGGGCCATGTTTGGGGCTGTTCCCCTGCCTTTCTTCTGACCATTTCATGGCGGGGTTGTAATCAGAATGTCAGTGTCGGACCACCACTGCGAGTAGGAAAACCTTGGGACCGCAGTACTATTAATCAGGCTCTTAGCCTGACATTTGCCCTCTGTCTTTGAAGTGTTTAAAATGTGACAAGATAAATACAGAATTTAAAGGCATCAATATTTATTGCTTGGATTGTAGCAACTCATCAAAAATTGTTTCATGGCCCATTGTATGGGAAACACTGGATTAGAGGATAATCCATGTTTTCTATAGAAGGGACTCTGTGTACTTGAATCAAGCTTGGCTAACCACACAAAATGATTGTTCTCCACTTGAGATACAACAGAAAACGTATTACATCTATGAAACAATTCAAAGACTAGAAATGCTCTGCCTTCAGGGGAGAGAGACTACCTGGCAGTGAAGTGGGGAAGAAGCGAAGAAATCAGAGATGGCAATTTATATGAAATGGTTAATGTATCAATCATGCCAATGGCATGGTAGCAGTGAGCAGAGAAAGAGATGGTGCGGTAAATTAAGTGTTGTATTACTGTGATGGACAAGGGTTTAGGTCCTACCTGAAAAAATAGAGTTAAGTATGTGATGATCTTCCACTAAAATAATGATTAAGTCATCAATTAGCTAGCTGATCATCAAGAGCTAGAATTTGCTATCTTGAAATTGGCCTTAGTTCGAAACTGGGCTTCTCTCTTTAATGAAATACCCTAGTTTACGGAGCTAAGCAAAAGGAATCAGAAAAGGTCTCAAAGTAATTGTTTAAACAAACCAGTTGTCTTATATAAAACATCAGAAATTTCCACTAGCATATTTATATGATAGAATGCGGATATTAAGATTAACACTAAGCTTACAAAACAAACAAATCACAGTTCACATGATTTTATTACGCTTTTGTACATTTACGTTCTAATATTTTAAAACAAACAAACAATGATGATGTAACTTACTAGACATAAGCCATTTCATTGGTAAGTTTTGTTTGTCAGCCACTGACCTTCTCAAACCAGAATTTGGTTGTATTTCACAAAGTCATGGTTGAAATGCAAAAGTATTGCATCAACAATATTGGCTTATATATTATTGTAAAGGCAAATGTACCTAAGTGTAGATATACTATTCTTCAATCCACATCTGTTTACCTTGAATGGTAATTGGTAATTGTGGATGCAATATTTTTGCAGGTCAATATTTCAACCAAGGTATTGTGGTATAACACCCCAGAATGTAGGGTCAGGTTTACTAAAGTATTTTATAGCCAAAAAGGCTAAAGGCTCGCAACTACAAAATAGCTTTGTGGTATGTTACTGAATTGCTATTTGTGTTGTGAGTACATTCTGAATCGCTATTTAGAAGGGCATGTTTATGATGTAACTTTCAAACAGTAATACTCAATAGGATGTATGAATGTTTTGCTGTCGAAATCCAGTCACAAACCGTTAACATTTTATCAACTATTCAAACATAGTGGTAACACATTTGCATTTGGGACAGGGTCCCCAAGGGACCTCTTCCATTTTGTGAATGTATTTATTTATTTATTCTATTTATTGTGTTTGTTATGATACAAACTCAATCCAAAGGCATCAGAGCGCCTCCAAGAGTTTGAATAGCAGCGATTGCATGAGTTATATTTGGAGTAAATATATATTCATAGTGGCAGTGTATAGATGAAGTATACGAAAGACATTAGGACATGTTGACAATAAAGATTTAATGTAGATATGGTATATATGTATATAGTGATTTCAAGTTGGCACAGCAGCAATTGCAAGAGATTACATGTGGAGTAAATAAAAATACATAGTAACAATATATGACGGACAATTTACGGACAGTAGTAAAGATGGATGCTATCGTTCTGATTTAGCTAGGATAGAGTGTCGTCAAACTGGGGCTAGAAGAGACAACAGCTTTCTCATAGGTAGTGATGCTCTGAATTATTTAGAGACTGGGATGGGAGAAAACAGACTAGTCAGATGCTTTAAGGGGGAGGGTTTGGATATTTGTTGAAGAGAAGTAGTTGCAGTTTCTCCTTGAAGTGAGTGGATGATTGATTGTCACTTAAGTCCTGGGGCACCGAGTTCCAGTTTCTGGGAGCATTCCTGGAGAAGGAGTGGGTGCGAGATTCTTTCTTAAATTTTGGCGCAATCAGGAGTAGTGTGTTAGAGCTTCGAAGAGGTCTATTTTGACCAGATTTTGATACTTCACTTGCTAGGTGAGTGGGTTTTCTGTGTAGAGAGCTTTGTGAGTTAGGCAAGCAGTTTTGAGTATAGATCCTGACTCGATTGGAAGCCAGTTGAGCTGCTTCAGAGTGGGAGTGTTGTGGTCGAATACATTTTCCCCCAACAGTAATCTAGCTGCTGTGTGAATTGTAGCGTTCAAAGGGGCTAGGTGTATTTTTGGGGTGTCCTTAATCATTGCTGTAGTCCAGTCTGGGAGGAATAAGGATTGAACCAGTCTTTGGGTCTGTGGAGGGAATGAATTGTTTGATTTTTTCAAGATGGTTCAGTGTGTAGAAGGTACTTTTTGCAGAGGCCTTAATATGTTCTTTCATGCTCTGGTGACTGTCAAGTGTAATCCCCAGGGTTCAACAGAGCTAGAGATGCACAGTTTGCAGTTTAATGCAATGAGGCTGCCGAGCCAGCGATTTACGGGAACATATTTTTCTTTAGGTTGGATGAAAAGTAGTTCGGTTTTGATCAGGTTGAGATTAAAATTGTTGCTGTTCATCCAGGATTGAACCACGGAAAGAGTGCAATTTATGTGTTGGATGTCTTTGACTGACGATATTTTCATGTAGAGTGCGTTTCATGCATAGAGATGGTAGACAAGTCTGGCTGGTTTCAGGATTATTGCAAGGGGTTCCATATAGAGGTTGAATAGGGCAGGAAACAGAATTGATTATTGAGAAACTCCTTGTGAGACTGGTGCTGCTTTTGAGGTTGAGTTGTTTAGTTTGATTAGTTGTGAGCGTTGGTTCAGGAAAGAAGCGAACCACAGAAGGACAGTTCCATTGATGCATACTGTGAGAGGGGGTTTAGGAGGATGTCAGGATTGACAGTATCAAAGGCATCAGAGAGCTCCAGGATGAGGCAGAGACTGGCTGGCCATGTGTGCTTTCAGGTGATTCTGAAAGCACATGTCGTGCTTGTAGACATTCTGCATTTCTTTTGTTGATAGAGCACAGCACACAATCTGTCCCGCTAGTAACAAATGAATTGCAGAAAGTCTACCAGCACGCTGTGTGCTTTCAGAATCACCTGAAAGCACATGTTGTGCTTGTAGACTTGCTGCCTTCCATTTGTTAATAGGGCGCAGCTGCAGGGCAGATTGTGTGCCTTTGTGAAAGTATTCATGCTAATTGAGGTGCATGACGGGCACTGCGATTGACATGAATACTTTAAAAATGGCTCACAATTGCCCCACAGCTGTGCCATTTTTAACAAAAGAAAGGCACCAGGAGCAGGAGCCATTTGCTGATGTACTTGCCTTCCGCTCGTGTTCTCCTCATGGGTGGTTCTACCGCAGAAGGAAATGACAGTTTATCGCGCCACTTGCATTTTTTTTTTTTTTTTTCAAGACCTTTATTACACAATCATGAATAGACACAGCATAGAGCCTACAACCCCGAGGGCCGGCTGCGGTATGTACAGTTACCAAGCAACAATTTCAGAGTAAACACAGCCATTCAGCCGACACCCCGGAGGTCCGGCGGCGTGGTCGCAAGGTATGCATAGAATAGCCAAAGTCTTATTCCAGATAATCCATAGGTCTATGGTATTTTCTATTTTTAAACAAAACGTGGTTATTCGAAGCAGAGGAAACATTAATCTGAACAATAGCAGACAGCCTTCTCGCCATAGAGCACGCGCGGTTCAAAAGCAAGCACAATCACACTTACTGAGGAATGATACGCCTGGTCATAGCCACATCTGCCGTTGGGGAAGTACATAATTTGCCCCTATAGGTGTTCCATCGACCCCATTTCTTATCCCAGACTCCGGGACATCCCCTGGTTTTATAAACCGATTTTTTGGACAGCATGCACATGTCCATTGCGGCCACCCACCTAATCAGGAGCGGCTTGTGCGGTGAACCCCATTGCATGGCTATTTTACGCTTCAATAGAAGGAAGCTTAGGTCCGCCCAGCGTTGCTCTATTGCAGTTAAGTCTGTAGGGTCCCATATATTGAGGAGCGCACCTTTGGGAGTCAGAGGGACCGGCTTCCCCAGGGCGTCAGTCATTTTCAGGACGGCCCGGTTCCAAAGGTCTTGGACCACTGGGCATTCCCAGAGGATATGATAGAAAGTACCTATTGAGCCACAGTGACAGAGACAAAGGTCAGAGGGGCGTCGGCCTATCTTGGCCAAAAGGGGGCCTGACATGTACGTCCTATGTAGTATTTTCAGCTGTATCAACCGGAACCTGTGATTAATGGGTGATTCGCGCGGGGACATCAGTGCTGACTGCCATTCTACATCATCTAGAGTGCCAACGTCAGTTTGCCATTTATTCCGCAGGAGATGAAAAGTGTTCGGCATATTGTTGCACAATTTGCGGTATGTGTAAGATATCGCCTTGGCTTGAAGGGGTTCAGATAAGAGTCTGTCCTCGAGGGGCGAGGATTGTGGAAGGGAGGCGAGATCTGGGACATTGGTGAGTATGGCGTGTTTAATTTGGAGGTATCGGAAGGTCTCAGATTGTGCCAAATTGTACGTGTCTTGCAGTTCTGTGAATGTCAGTAGGTTGCCCTTGTGGAGCAAGTCTCCAATAGTGGAGATGCCCAATGTGTCCCATTTATCAAAGCCTCTGTAATGGCATAGGGTGCCTAGCCTGTATGAGGTCCAGAGTGGGGTGGAGAGTGTGAGGGTGTTGGCCCATCCGAGTCGTTTGTTCGCGCGGTGCCATATTGACAGTGTGTGAGACATTGGGCCTATATATCGAGCTCGGGAGTGTTTGCCGTAAAGAACTTCGAGATAGCCGCCACAGCTCGTCTGGTATTTCTCCAAGTGGAAGGCAGGGTTTGTGGGTGTGCCATAGATCCATGAGTTGGTGGCGACCAATTGGGTTGCCCAATAATAGAGGCGGATGTTGGGGAGGGCGATACCTCCGTCGTACCACCCTTGCGTGAGAGAGAGGAGAGCAATGCGCGGAGAGCCGCCATCCCATAAGAGGAGGCGGAGGTCTCCCTCTATTGAATTAAAGTAGGAGTCAGGTACGGGGAATGGGCAGTTCTGAAGGGCATAGAGGAACCAAGGGAGCGCAAGCATTTTAAACAGGGCAGCTCTGCCAGGGAGAGAGAGGGGGAGCGTTCTCCAGTGTGAGACGTTGGCATGGAGTCTCTGGAGTGGGCCTTGAAGGTTGCGGTCATGGAACAGTTGGGGGTCAGGAGTGACAAAGATTCCCAAATATTTAAAACCGCATTGGGCAATTTCAATGGAGTAGCCTCTCGGGAGAGGTGGGGGTGGACCACGGAGAACATACAGCACCGATTTGGACCAATTGATGGTGAAGCCCGAGTATTTATCAAAATTGGTGATCACGTGCAGCAAACTGGTAAGGGAGGATCTAGGGGAGGAGAGATATACTAGGATGTCATCCGCATACAGTGAAATTTTGTCGACCGTGTCAGCGTTCCATCGGAGGCCTCGGATGGAGTTGTCGGTTCGTATCCAGTGGGCTAGCGGTTCGAGAGTGAGGGTGATTAGCAGGGGGGACAGCGGGCAGCCCTGTCGTGTGCCCCTATGTAGGGGAAAGCGCCTGGACGTATGCCCGTTGACACAAACCTGTCCCCAAAGGTCAGTGTAGAGTAAGCGAACCCATTGTATAAATCTGGGGCCAAAGCCAAAGCGGAGGAGCACCTCGAAGAGGTAAGACCATTCGATAGAGTCGAAGGCGAGTGTCGCATCGAGGGACAGGATGGCCGCGTCCTCTTGGAGGTGCGGTATCCTACTCATGACATTATGGACACGGCGGAGATTGAGCGCAGTGTTGCGGCCCAGCAGGAAGCCCGATTGATCTTCGTGTATCAGGGCTGGGAGAACTGTCATGAGTCTGCTGGCTAAGAGCTTGGCAAGGACTTTTACTTCAGTGTTAATGAGAGAAATAGGTTGGTAGGCGGCTTATTGGGTTTACGGAGAACCACAATCGAAGCCTGTCGCTGGTCCGGTGGCAAGCAGCCGACTTCGCAGCTCTACTCGAACATCGCCTTGAGATGTGGGAGGATCTCACCCACCATGCCCTTCAGGAACTCAATAGGGACCCCATTAGGGCCCATTGCCTTGCCAGATTGAATGGCGAATAAGGCGTTCCTCACTTCCTCCGTTGTGAGGTCCGCCTCCAGCTCCAGTCTCTCGGTCTCTGAGAGAGAAGGTAGCCTCATTTCGTCTAAGAGCAGTTTGGATTCTTCCGCGTTGTAGTGGGCTCTGGCGGTATAGACCCCTTCCAGGTGGGTGGCGAAGGCCTCCGCTATATCGCCCGGATCTGTGACAGTAGATTGATCTGGAAGGGTTAATTCCGCAATCCAGCGGGAACCCTGCTCCCGTTTTTCGAGACACGCGAGCATCTTGCCTGCCCTGTCCCTCAACTCGTAGACACGGTGGCGGGTTTTCAAGAGCTTGGCTTGCGCCTTTTCCAACGCCAGTGCCCTATATAATATATTCTATTTGTTTCGCTTGAAGACGGGTCATTGTCTCATCCGTGGGGTTCGTGTTGTGGAGGGATTCCAGGTTAAGTAGATCTGTTTCCACTTGTGACAAGAGTTCACTCTGTTTGTGTATGTAACCTGTTTTGAGAGCTAGCGCCTTACCCTTGATAACGGTTTTGCATGCCTCCCATATTGTTGTGGCCGAAGTCACTGACTCTACATTTTCGGCAAAGTAAAATTTGGTGTGTTCAAGCAAGCTATCGTGTATATCAGGGATTTTTAGGAGCCAGGGCGCGATTATTATGGGGCCGCGTGTCTGTTGGCGGTGATTTGTGAATTGCACCGTAAGGGAGGAGTGGCCGGAGATCCCTCTAGGAAGCCCCTCCGGACGGCGAAAGAATTGTAAATCAGTGACGGGTGAGAAGAAGTAGTCTATACAAGAACTGCTATTGTGAGCGTTGGAGTAGTGCGTGTAGTAGGGCGTATGGGGGTGTGACAGGCGCCATAGGTCTGCAAGCCCCATCATTTGTGTAAAGTGGGAGAGGTCCGAGCTTGACTTGTGTGTGGGACGGTGGGGGTGTCTATCAATGGCATCACTCATTGTCATATTGAAATCGCCCCCAATAAGTAGGGGTCCCTGCGGAAGATCGAGCATTAGGCGTTGTAGGGTCTGGAGTGCGGCCGTGCCTAGGGTTGGAAATTACAAAAAACAATTTGATGGACAGAATGTAGATCAATGTCTTACATTCACCCCAGTACAAGGATCTGGGCCTAAATCCATCGTTTTTTGCACTCCACACCACCCTGGGTCAGATAATGGCTTTATGCAAATCAGCTCTGACCCTGTGCCCCATGGGAACAGTCCAGTCCGAACTACAACAGCCATATCTTTCCCAGACCGGAATCAAGCATCCGAGGACCGGACCGGTTTCGAGGTAACACCTCTCATCAGCCCGGCTAGCTTGACTCCAGTTTGTGGAGGCTCTGGGACCCACGTCTGAGCTACCCCAGTACACTCAGGGAGAAAATTACAAAAAACAATTTGATGGACAGAATGTAGATCAATGTCTTACATTCACCCCAGTACAAGGATCTGGGCCTAAATCCATCGTTTTTTGCACTCCACACCACCCTGGGTCAGATAATGGCTTTATGCAAATCAGCTCTGACCCTGTGCCCCATGGGAACAGTCCAGTCCGAACTGCAACAGCCATATCTTTCCCAGACCGGAATCAAGCATCCGAGGACCGGACCGGTTTCGAGGTAACACCTCTCATCAGCCCGGCTAGCTTGACTCCAGTGGTGTGGAGGCTCTGGGACCCACGTCTGAGCTACCCCAGTACACTCAGGGAGAAAATTACAAAAAACAATTTGATGGACAGAATGTAGATCAATGTCTTACATTCACCCCAGTACAAGGATCTGGGCCTAAATCCATCGTTTTTTGCACTCCACACCACCCTGGGTCAGATAATGGCTTTATGCAAATCAGCTCTGACCCTGTGCCCCATGGGAACAGTCCAGTCCGAACTACAACAGCCATATCTTTCCCAGACCGGAATCAAGCATCCGAGGACCGGACCGGTTTCGAGGTAACACCTCTCATCAGCCCGGCTAGCTTGACTCCAGTGGTGTGGAGGCTCTGGGACCCACGTCTGAGCTACCCCAGTACACTCAGGGAGAAAATTACAAAAAACAATTTGATGGACAGAATGTAGATCAATGTCTTACATTCACCCCAGTACAAGGATCTGGGCCTAAATCCATCGTTTTTTGCACTCCACACCACCCTGGGTCAGATAATGGCTTTATGCAAATCAGCTCTGACCCTGTGCCCCATGGGAACAGTCCAGTCCGAACTACAACAGCCATATCTTTCCCAGACCGGAATCAAGTGCCTAGGGTTGGAGGGATGTAGACTGAAACAACATTCAGTGGCTTGCCTTCCCAGGTGGCCTCCAACATTGCATATCGACCAAGAGGATCAGCCCATGTTTTCGTGCATGTCAGGGCCACATTCTTACGCACCAGAATACCGGTGCCCCTAGATCCAGAGGTGAAAGCGGCATGCACCAACAATTTACATCCGCCCCGGTTTAGCGCCTGGCATGCATTACCCATGAGGTGCATCGCCTGGAGGAGAACCAGGTCTGGAGAATGGCGTTTGAGATACTGCATCACCACCCCTCATTTTATCTTATTGCCAAGACCATTAACGTTCCACGTCAGAATGGTCAGGGACGTTGTCGAGGGGGGCGTTATGGCGGCCTAAATGAGTGAGATTGTACACAGATCAGTGACATGCGGTGCATAAAGTGCTGTCTATGCTAAAGGGCTCTAAGGGAGAGGGTTACCGTGGAGCCTGTTCGGGGCCAAACATGGCCGAAGTCTGAGCTATAGGTATAGCGCGATGGCGCATGGCAACGCACAGGTGGGCTCAACTGCGTCAGGTTGCTAGAGGTAACATGTGAGGTAGCGGCGTGTTGCATGTCGCGCTCTACTATCAAGAATCCGCTGCAATGAATAAGTAAGAACAAGAACAGAGACCATAGAAGTCTCGTCATCAACTCCCCAACATTTCCCGTCCCTCCCAAACCCACCCCCCATACTGTTCCCCTCCCAACTACCCCCCTCCCTGCGTCCCTGCCCGCAGACTTAGAACTATCCACTCCCTAACTAGGCAGAGTGCCTGTTCCCCCCCGAACATTAGAGAGGAGTGTGGAGAACCAAGTGAGCCCTCGTCAGCCAATACTCGGATGATGTCATCCAGTGCAAAGAATACAATCAAGATCAACAATAGCATTCACATAATAGGAGTCAGTGATAATACGTAAACAGAAGCTAGACCTGCGCCCTGGGTCATAAGGAGACCATTTTGAGCGGAGGGGCAACTTCAGAGAGCGCCGACGATTCTAACATCGTAACATTCGACATCCCACCTGAGAGGGAGAAGCAGGAGCTATAACCAGTTCCAGTGACCATAAGCTCCTCGCCTATCACCCCACATTGTCCAAGAAGCGTCATCAGGGGTTGAGCTGCCTCCCCCAATTATGGGCATTGAGAGGGTGATGCCCCTCTCGAGAGCGGTGAATTTAACAGCGACATGAGTAGTTCAATCAACGACATCGGGTAGAGTGACCCACCCCGTGGGGAAAACAACAAAGGATACATAAGAGTCCAAGCATGAGTGAAGTAGGAGGTGGGCTGTGCTCCAAACAAGTGATTCTTCGAGGAGGAGAGTCCGATATGCGCCAACCATCAGATAGCAGAGTCAGACGGTCATAGTGGAGAGCATATCAGCTTGTAAAGGAGCGACTGAACTGTTCAATCTTACCTAGAATGTTCGGCGTTACTCTTCCTGCACGGTGTCCGTGAATAGGTCTCGACTTTCCGGCGGCATGCCCTTGTCAGAGCGATCTGCTGATTTCTTGCGCCGGTTGTGGGTGGAAGTCGACTCTCGCCACCCCTCGAGCCAGTCCCAAACATCAGCAGGAGATTCAAAAAACTAGGTCTTACCCTCCGCTTCAATGCGGAGCTTCGCCGGGAATAACATAGAGTATTTGATAGACTGCGCACAGAGTGCCTTCTTCACCTCTAGGAAGCTACGTCGGCGGGCCTGTACTTTCATGGTGAAGTCCGGAAAGATCGTGATTTGTGCATTGTCTATTCGCAAGGGTGGTCCTTCTCGCACCGTTTGAAGGATGACATCACGGTCACGGAAGTTGAACACACGGGCCACGATGGGGCTGGTGGAAGCGCCCGGCTTTGGCTGGCCCCCAGGAACTCTGTGGGCCCGTTCTATGGAAAAATAATTGGAGAGGGTCTTTGGCTGAAGGTGTTGCAGGACCAATTTCTCCACAAAAAGGTCGGCGGACGGTTCTTCAAGACGTTCGGGAACACCCAGGATGCGGAGGTTATTGCGTCGGGCGCGTCCTTCGTAGTCATCCAGGAGCACCTCCATCTGGTGTTGCTGTTTCTGTAGCTGAGTCACCTGTTGCTGCAGCGTGGAGGTGTCATCGACGAGCGCCAGGGTTTTAATTTCAATGTCCTTCACTCTGGAGTCCATCATCCGGAGGTCGGCACGCAGCAGGGTCACCTCCACGCTCACCGAGTCAATGTGGGTTTCGAGTGAAGAGCGGACCCCGCAATTGCCTCCATGACTTCGTCCAGCGTGGGAGAAGGCTTCCCCTGTGGAGGGGGGGTTATCGCTTTAAGGGTGGCGTCTGGAGCCGCATCTTTGGGGTCTCCTCTAGTGGTCCACGATAGTTTATTTAGCTGCCTTTGGGTGGGGGCCGATTTCCCTTATTGGAGGCCATTGCCAGTCCGGTCTCCGCTAGGGGCCGTGGTGATGGAAGACCAAGAGGCAAACTTGCTGGAGAAGGATAGGAGGGGGGGAGAAGGTGCCCCTAACCGGTAGTCCTGGGGGAGGTGGGGGAGGGTGCACAGTCACAGTTCGTGGGGGGGGGGCTACTTCTAAGGCCCGAGCAGTGGTGGCCCCCCTGAGCAAGTCGTTGGCGAGGAGTAGGGGGCCAGAAGAACTCACTCGCTGTGGAGTCGGCAGGCTGGATGTGGGACAGCGATTCAGAAAAGGGGTTGGTGATGGACAGAGTGTCTGAATTAAGCAGACCACTCTTACCCAGTCAAGAGATCAGGGCTTAATCCATCACCGTTATTTAGCTCACTGCATCACCCCAGTTCAGAACCTGCCTATATGCAAATTAGTCTGACCCCGTGCCTCATGGGAACAGGGCAGACCAAACTACCAAGCCAATTCATCACTGAAAAGGAGACAAGCTTCCGGGGACCGGTTTCTGGCATTTCAGCCGTCATCGGCCCGGCTTGCTTGAATCCTGGTGGTGCAGTGAGCAAGGGACTCATGTCTGAGTATACCCTGCCACACCCATAGTGGCCAAAAACGATTCAGAAAAGGGGGTGGTGATGAACAGAGTGTCTGAATTAAGCAGACCACTCTTACACAGTCAAGAGATCAGGGCTTAATCCATCACCGTTATTTAGCTCACTGCATCACCCCAGTTCAGAACCTGGCTATATGCAAATTAGTCTGACCCCGTGCCTCATGGGAACAGGGCAGACCAAACTACCAAGCCAATTCATCACTGGAAAGGAGACAAGCTTCCGGGGACCGGTTTCTGGCATTTCAGCCGTCGTTGGCCCGGCTTGCTTGAATCCTGGTAGTGCAGTGAGCAAGGGACTCATGTCTGAGTATACCCGCCACACCTATAGAGGCCAAAAACGATTCAGAAAAGGGGGTGGTGATGAACAGAGTGTCTGAATTAAGCAGACCACTCTTACCCAGTCAAGAGATCAGGGCTTAATCCATCACAGTTATTTAGCTCACTGCATCACCCCAGTTCAGAACCTGGCTAAATGCAAATTAGTCTGACCCCGTGCCTCATGGGAACAGGGCAGACCAAACTACCAAGCCAATTCATCACTGGAAAGGAGACAAGCTTCCGGGGACTGGTTTCTTGCATTTCAGCCGTCGTCGGCCCGGCTTGCTTGAATCCTGGTGGTGCAGTGAGCAAGGGACTCATGTCTGAGTATACCCTGCCACACCTATAGTGTCCAAAAACGATTCAGAAAAGGGGGTGGTGATGAACAGAGTGTCTGAATTAAGCAGACCACTCTTACCCAGTCAAGAGATCAGGGCTTAATCCATCACCGTTATTTAGCTCACTGCACCACCCCAGTTCAGAACCTGGCTATATGCAAATTAGTCTGACCCCGTGCCTCATGGGAACAGGGCAGACCAAACTACCAAGCCAATTCATCACTGGAAAGGAGACAAGCTTCGGGGGACCGGTTTCTGGCATTTCAGCTGTCGTCGGCCCGGCTTGCTTGAATCCTGGTGGTGCAGTAAGCAAGGGACTCATGTCTGAGTATACCCTGCCACACCTATAGTGGCCAAAAACAATTCTGAAAAGGGGATGTGGGTCAGCAGCAGACGCTTGGCGGGCGATGCAGAGGGTCTCCGAGGGGGGACCTGGCGCCTCACAGTCTGTTCCCAGTCCCTGCTGGGTCTCCCCCGGTAGAGTGCTCAAGCCCTGATGTGGAGAAGTGGAGGGGTGGGAGCAGCGTCCGCCTCAGTGAGTCCTGGTAGGCCCCGGGAGGTCAGGGTGTGATGTCGCAATCGGCTCCCCCGATATAACTACCTGCCCCCATAGTGGTCCGCAAGATCTGGTCCAGAGGCAGGCCGGCAGGTGCAGGGGCAGGCCAGTCTTCGCGGCGTATGGCAAGAAAAGAGGGCCGGAGCCGGCAGACAGTGTTAGTCCCCGGTGCTAGGCCCAAGCCGGGGACTCGCCTGGATGTTGACGCCGGGCGGGTGGGGGAGGCCTGTATGGGTCGTCCCGCTCCTCACCCGTAGGAGCCACCGGCGCGAAGGCAGGCTGTGGCGACAGGGAATCGCCTCCCCCACACTCGATCAGCCACGGTGCAGGCGCTGGAGGTCTGGTGCGGTCTGTGGCAGCCCCAGAGTTTCACCCAGATACGTCCCGAGTGACGGCCGCCATCTTGGGCCGACGTGCTCCGGCCGCCAGGATTCAGTTGCGGCAATTCTGGCTGGGCCAGCAGGCGTCAGAGGTCAGCGGGGGCCTCAGGAGGGTTACAGCTGGGCGTCCAGTCGACCCCGGGCGAGGCAGCATCACTGGCGGAGGTATGAAGGCCTGTTGGCTGTGTGGGCAGAAGAGCCGCCTCAAAGTGCGACCATTCTCCTCGGCAACTAGCCACGCCACGCCACTTGCATTTTAAAAGCGACAACGCGAACAGTCCTTAAAAAGGTGCTGTGTATATACGCTTCACACATGACACTGCACACTCGGGGTGACATAGGTGCATGCACGCACCTTACAGGGAACAATAGTTACAAGTATAAGTTACAAAAAAAGTTACAACAAAAGTGTAAGTTACTACAAAAGTGTAAGTTACACATGTAAGCTACTACACAAGTACAGTTGCTTTCTCCTGTTCTCTCTTTACATCTACTTGTGAAAGAGCAGGCCCTTTTACAAATTGATGAATTTACCTTTACTAGTCTTCCTATAAGCGGGAGAAAATATCTCCCCACATCCAGGCTGTTGTTCCCGCTGCAGGAGCAGCTTTTACACCTCCTTAAGGTCATGCACTGGGTAGGCAGCTGCTGGAGCGCTAACACTAATTATCTTCCAGAGGCTTAAGGCATGGAAAAGGCAAATTTCTAAAAGTTAATTTTCGTAAATATTTATTTAACATCCAACTTCAACATTGCATTGTGCCTTTAATAAATTTTAAAGATAGTGGTTGAACTATTTTTCTAACTTGTCCCAAACCCAGGATAGAAGAATTAACCTTTTATCCCCTCCCCTGCTGGTGACCGAACCACTCCGTCATCAGCCGCGGGTGCGCTGTGCTGATGACGGAGCAGCTCCGTCACGGCCTGCTCGGCACGCCTGCGTGGCGCGGATTCCGAGCCAGCGCTGAGCGTTCCATTGAGCGGGTGGGGCCGTGACGGAACCGCTCCGTCATGCGCACAGCGCGACCGCGGCTGGTGACGGAGCTGTTCCGTCACCCGAATGGGCGGGCCGCGCGCCCCCGCCCCCTTAGCACTGCGGCGGTATAGCCGCCGCAGTGAAGGGGTTAATCCATATTCTGGTTTTCTACATAGCAGAGCCAGAACCTTCCACAGCAAAAATTACTTTTTGGGGCCTTGTCATAGTAGGAGCACTGTAACATTTACAACAATGTATATTTACCAAAACTGTGCGCCATGTGTGTTTCGCAAAAGTTATGCAAAGCAATGCAAAATCTTTATTGACCAATTTACTTTCAAGTGCACAACTTGTTTGCATTACTTAGCATCAAGGAAGCGTTCCATGGGTGGTGCATGAGCATTCCCATGCAACCACCCAAGTTTTTGACACAAAACCTAATTTACTGAAAAAGGTAGACAGGTTTTGCATCACAAAATAGTGCCCATTCCAAATAGATGCTATCACAGATTTTTTTTTTATATTTCTCCTTTGTTTTCTGACTTTGCATGTGTGCTGCCCTGTACAGGACACACACACAGTGGGAAAAGTTTTAAAGTTAGTCTATGCATAGTATTTTGTACTGGAAGGATATCCCTTCAGTACAAAACCAATGTTAGACTCATGTGGACACCCTTGTTCGATGGTGCAAAGGTGTGTGCGTGGTGCATGGAAGCAAATTTCTGTGACGTCAATAGTGAGAGGGAGGAGAGTACCATATCTCTGTTAATATGGCTCTCTCCTGCTCTCTACTTCTCATGCAGTGGAGCTCAGATTTTTTTGCTGCTGAGTGTGTACAGGTCTTACTTTTAAATACCATACACTCTACCATTAGGGGTGACTTAGTAATGTATACAAGAGAGGTTTTCCATGACAAAAAGGGTTGTTTTCACAGTTAGGACTACAGATTTAAACTGCAGCAGTCAGGCTAGACTGGCAGGCCAGAAGCCATGTCTGTCCTTTAAAACCAGTGGATGGCACAATAAGTGCTGCAGACCATGGGTAACATTCCTCTTCCATGCCATAGGAGTATTTCTGCACCATATTTCATGCCTATATCAGTTAGGGGTTCGCTAATTTTACCTAATTTTAGGGATCAGAACACATTCACCAGGGCCTGAATAGCAGTGTCCCTGTGCACAGAGTGAAACATCTGTGCAATTAGTCCAGAAAAACGGGGCTTATTCTGCCTGAACACACAGGTCCTTGAAACAAGTTGATGCATGTTTTGGCAGACCAAGAAGACCATTTTACTCTGCTTTTTTCAGGATGAGATAAAATCAATGCAAAGGCCACATTTGTCACAGGTTCTAGTTTTCTTTCTGATACATCTAAAAAATATATACATATACTTAACTGTGTAACAAAGTATAAAATATGAATTCATACATATTTGCTAACTAAGAATACTTCAAAAACCAAATATTTTTTTGCTGTTTCCAGGTTTTTCTAATACACAATCCCACTTTTTCTTACATATTCATCATAATACCTGTATGGTGAGTATATCTCTCATTCTTCATCAGTGATTCACTCCAAAAGCATCTAATTCTCATTGCTTATCCCCAATTTACACACTTGTTAAATCATGCCTTCTCCTTTGAAATGTGCTCCAAAATATTAAGACGGACCTCTTCATATCCCCATAAAGGGCTCCATTCAAATCATCTTCCACAACAGTTATTTTTAGAGGATACCATCAAGATATTTGTTCTACAGGTGTTAAAAAAATATGTAACATATTTTAAGAATCATCACCTATTCCCATATTTTCTTTTTTATAATGGCCAAATGTTAGAAGTGCATCTATAACTGTTTGCCAAATTCCCATTAAGGCATATTGGTGACCATATGTTGTAGATAAGAAACTACTAGCAGTTAAACTTAGGGAGTTATCACAATGGAGGTCGGATGACCGTCTGACCGCCATTGTATTGGGAATAGGACCGCCCAACAAGTAGTCAGCAGTCCCGTCCTCCAGATTAGGATGCAACCACTGTGTTTGCGGTCAGACACATCCCTTTTTCAATTGTGGCTTGTGCTGTGGCCCAGGAAAGGGCCACAGCACAAGCCGCATGAATAGGGATGTTTGCAAACATCAATGCACTGTGTGCCAGGCACCATGTGGTGCCTGGCACATGGTGGGTGGATGTTTGGGGGCACCACAAGTGCCCCCCTGTCCATATAGCTGAGGCCCACGGGGCATGGAGGTCCTATTAGGAGCCCCTAAAGTCCCTTTTTACTTGTCATTACATGGCGGTGGGACCACCATGTAAAGGCTGAGAAGAAAGGATATCCTAATCTTACAGCGATTCCTCTGCAGGCAGGTTACCACCTCCATTGTAGGGATTATGCTCCACCGCCACCACAGTGGGCTCCTTGAGCATGTCAGAGGCGGCAGTCTGTTCCTCCAACCGATGTGCTTTGAACGACTGCATCGTAATGCGGCTGTTGGACTGCAATTCTGGATGTCGGTGGTTGTGGTTGTCCCACGGACATCATAATATGACCAATAGGGTTTTCAAACCAATAATATTGATGTAGATGTTTTTCAAAATGTTCCATCAGCTATTGAATATAGACAATCCAATAAAATCAGAAACCAACATCTCTTACATCTTTGTAAAAGATAAATTAAGCCCCCAATTACAACTACCCAGAGAAATTATAATATTGGCAGGTGATATTTCAGAGCCGTATGCCAAACACCAGATATAGTACACATACAAATAATCGTTTTTTATGATGTATTACATTGCATTACATGCTATTCTTCTAAAATTCATGTGAGTGTGATGATAAACAGATCAGGGATCAAAAGTGAAATAAGAATGAAACCAAGATTTACCAAAAGCACTGCACATCACACACCCATTAACCTAATAGTATAAGTCCCTAGATTACTCCCCTAACTATATAATATGTAGCTGGCTCACAGCTTGATGTATTAATATAGCAAAATATTTGCCAAGCCACATAACACCCCCATATCCCTGTATGCCAGGAGCCTAGATTGTCAGAATCTCTCACCAGCATCCGGTCAATCTCCTCTCCCTGGTTCAGTTGCTATAGTCCTTTATGCTCAGTGCCATTGGGGTTTTGCAACTATTCAGCCACAGCCTTTTCACATATTTATGGACAGGCCGCATTTGCCACATGATCCTTCATCCGCTGCATTATCTGCAGATTTTTAAAAATAAAGTTGCTTCTAGCTCAAACTGATCAAAAGTTACTAACAACGTGGCAACAAAGTCCAATGGAGGAAAGACCTCCATGAAATCAGTGGCAGAGTGGAAAGTTGTAATATGTCTGGAGGGACCAAAGCGGTCCCGCTACGCAAATAGATGCCTCTTGACCGCCGCTCTACTGCCAGGAAACAGCGCTTCCCATGCGCACTCACTGGTACCAGGCCGCAGGACCACTGGGGTTGTGAAGTGCTAGGCCCAAATAGTTCAAAATTGAGTTTGTTCCTCAGTCAACAGGTGGATGCCAGTAAGGTGGTTTTAGTTGGGTTGCTATGTGGTGTTTTATGTTGGAAAGCAAGCAAATAGTTGTCTGACCATAAGACTGGAGTCATCTTTTGAAAGGTAACTAGTTCTAGATGTGCAAACTTGACATCTAGGATGTGTCCATTGATGTATATGGGTTTGTGGACAATCTGATGTAGGTTCAGTGATGATGGTTTTTGGATTGGCCTTATCGGGTTTGTCAAACCAAATGTTTAGGTCACCAAGAATGCATAGGTTGGAGTGTGGGGTTATCAGGTTTGAAACTGCATCTAGAAATGTGTCTGTAACAGTTGTATAATGCATTGCTAGGTAGTGGTAAGTAAAGGAGTAGGAAGTTATAGGAGAAAGATGGTGTAGGGTTGCACCTGGTGAAGTGGGCCTCACAACCTTATGTGGAGATATTGTCAGCTTTAATGAGAATTATTGTTTGCTTGAATAGAACAGCTAGTCTACCTCCTCTTTTGCGTATACGGTTTTGTGTGATAGTGTGATAGCCTAGAGGAAAGTACCTGCAGTCTATTGCACAACTTTCATCAGTCTGTCTTATTCCTCTCTGAGAGTTTTCTGTGGCCACAAGGGAGGACGTTGGTCTCAGGAGAAACGAAAAGTATAAAACGCACTTAGGATGCAAAGCGCTACCTGGGTATGGGGCACCAGTATCCGATATGAGAAACATTCCACGTACTATGTAACAGCAGACATCAGGAAGACAATAACAATGGGGGCAGACCACCTGACTATAAGTCAGGCCATACTGTGCACTTCAGAGAAGAAGAAGAATCCTCCATATGCCCTTAAAGAAACTAAGAACTTGGACCTGGTTGATTGACTGGCTCATTGGGATTAACAGGAACAAATGTGCCAAATCCACACCAACTTAGTCAGCTGCAGTTTGTCCTTCCCTAGTGGTTGGCCAATTGGATGCCCATGACACCCAGACACATAGTATGATTTTAACGAAGAACGTGGTCAGGGAAAACACACATCTTGAATATATTCCTGACCCGATTCCTGAGGTACCACTAGGAAATATAAACATAATTTCTTGGAATGTAGCCGGGCTTAAACAAAAGCTTCTAGCTCTAGATTGGCAGGAATATATTGGGAACTTCAATTTCTGCCTATTCCAAGAAACCTAGTTATTAGAACCTTCATATAAATTAGGGTATAGAACATTTAGGGGCCGATTACGATGTTGTTCGGAAATCTATCCCAACTAATCAGGTTTGGAATGCTTTCCTAATCATTCATATACAGGACGTCCTGGTGACCGATTTCAAAGTGTCCGTATACTTATGGACTCAGTTCACTTGGATTCCCATTGACTTCAATGGGAGACTCTGTACCCCATACGAGCACAGTCTCCCATCAAAAAAGGGGTGGTGGAGGAAAAACGGGCACCCTTTGGTGGGAACCCCATGGTGCCTGCCTTATTGTGCATGCTAGGGAAGAGGGGTCTCTTGGGTTTCCCCTAGGGCCACATTTGGTCACCTACGGGTGAAGGGGGACACGCAACGGACCCTCAAAGACTGTTTATCAAGGCCGTTTTATCTCTGGCAAACTGATTTGGAATAGTTGTCTGAACCGGTCATTGTTCTCGCTCGTTTGGATACCTTCTCCATTGGGCTGTACGATTCGGCTCCGAACGACTTGGGCTGCGCAAATTACGTTAGGAACCAATTCAGACAGCCCGGACGGTTTCCTAGCATCGTACTCAGTCGTCTGGAAGGTTGACAGATTTGGTCGGCTCCAAGGGTTCTGAATCAGATTTGATATTAATGAATCCCATTTGGACCCTTTCCTAACAACATCGTAATTGGCCCCTTAGTGTAGAAGCTCTACCATCAAAGCAAGCGATACCCTCTGGTGGGTTGACAATACGGGTAAAAATCCAGTTAAATATAACTATAGAAGTTATGAACAGCACTACCCCAGATATTGTAGGGCTAAAATTGAAGCTTCCAAACAAGACATGTATATCTCGTTAATGTTCAAATATGACAAAGATTGCTCTCAACAGAATCATAGGTCATGTATTTGTTAGAAGAGGCTATGGAATCCATAGAACCTGATGGAGTGTTATTTGTGGGGGGCGATTTTAATTGCCGCTATGACCCATATCAGGGCTAGAAATCATCTTTGAGGATGAAGAGTTGACTAGAGGAATTCCTCTTTTAGCCACTAATTCTCCAGCGTTGTGTTCTACAACAGCAATGCAACTCGTTCATTTTACTATAGAAAGAGGATTGAGGGCTTGCAATGGCTGGTTCCCTTCAGATAGCCAATTCTCTAACACCTTTAGCAAAGGCACATCCAAATATAGAATAGATTATATGATGGTAAGCATAGCACACTAGGGATATATACGTAATATTAAGATAGATAATAGAGGTGAAAGCGACCATTCTCCATTCTGCTTAACTCTGTCAGGAAGATTGATTGCCACTCATACAACCCGTCCCATTAATAAGGGGAATAAGTCCACTCAATTGACAGTGAGTAACAAACATAGATCAGTCAAATGGTCCTTCATTATCTACCAAGTTGAGCTCCTCAAGAGCATTTACAATGATTTTTGTGATGCTCTTACCCCTTATAGTGATACCAGTTTAGATTACATACCTCTTGTAAAAATTCACAACTGTCTGTCTGAGAGTATAAAAACGTTTTCAACAAAACCACAAATGAAAGGCCGAAAACTAAGAGCCAAGAGCCAATCCATTACTCCTTGGGTCAATAAAGAATGCTCTTCTGCCTAACAAAGATTACTAGTTGCCCTTAACACCTTGACTGCTACAGTAATTCCCCTCCTGTGCTGCAGATCCTTGAACCCTATTATTCATGACGAGCTCAGCTCGTCATAAGCACACGACCAGTGTACTGCATGACGAGCTGAGCTCGTCATGAGCAGGGAAGGGGTTAAAGATGGACACATGGTACAAATTAGGCAACTGAGAACAGAATATAAAAGAGTACAAAAAATAGCATTAAGGAATTGGGAAGACTCTAACTGGAATGACCTTATGATTGCCGCTAGAATTAATGATCAGTCCCCCTTTTGGAGAATAGTTGCACATTGTAACAGAAGGGGCAAGATTGATACAGAATCTTTGTTAGACCCCGGTACTTAGCAAAAGACATTTCTCTAATTTATATTCAAGGTCTGTTGAGCCCTACATAAATCTTACTCATTCTATTGGAGGCCCTTTTCCACTCCATTTAAAATCCACACACCAATTTAGCATTGAAGAAACTAGATTCGCTATAGAAGCTATTAAATTAGGAAAAGTGCCTGGTCCAGATAAAATACCAGGGGACCTTTTAAAACATGCCCCAGAAATATGAGTAGCATATGTGAATCTTATAAGTAATGCAGTGGCTGGAGGAGCGCCCATTCTAGAATCCTGGAAAGGTGCGGAGATAGTTCCCATCCACAAGAAGGGCAGTAAAGACGATCCAGAAAACTATAGGCCTATAAGGTTGATAAATACCCCCAAAAAGTTTATGCAAAGCAAATCCTGAGCAGATTAAATGATTGGATAGTAGAGGACAACATCCGCTCACCATGTCAGGCAGGCTTTAGACCAAAGACAAGCACAATCGGTCAGGTCTTTAGACTTTCATGTATAGCCTGGAAGTGAGCCAAATTGAAATTAGGGCATCTATACATTGCTTTAACTGATTTGAAAGCAGCGTTTGACTCAATACCGACGAACTTTCTATGGGAAACCTTATGCCTCCAGGGAGTACGAGACAAGATTTTATTGCAAATAGTAAGTCTTCATCAGATCAATTTTTCCAAAGTGCGATGGAACCTGGGAGGTAGTTACTGAGTTAATCCCTATTAGGCGGGGGGTAGGACAGGGGTGTGTGTTGGCCCAACCCTCTTTTTACTGTACGTGAATGACTTAGTCAGACACCTTCCAAAATGCACCCATAATTCTCCAAAGTTAGGAGGGGCTCACACATGTGCAGAGGATATAATTTTATTGTCCCAGATCCCTAGGGGGTTACAAAGATTACTTAACATTTTCAGTCATTATTGTAGGCTAAATGGCATAGAAATAAATCCTACTAAGACTAAATACATGATTATTAGGCCACAGAAAAAGGTTAAAAAATAAAATAATCTTGGATCATGTACCATTAGAGCATGTAGCCAATTTTATTTACCTGGGTGTGACACTTGACTCAAAATGGTCTTTGAAAGTACACATAAATAAGGCCAAAACAATTAAATTGCAAAAGCCTGTCCCAGTTGTTAAGGAACAACAATTTACTGAGTCAAAGGCATTTACCCTGGTGTTGGAGGTTTACAGATATAGAGCTCCAACAGCTTCCCTTTATGGCTCTGAGCTTTGGGGCAGTGAATATTTAAACCCATTAATATTAGGGTAAAATAAGGTAATGCAGATGTTTACATTATTACCCCAAAACACCCCATTGATCCCTCTGTCCTATGACATCAGTATAAAACGATTGAAGCATTTAAACCATATAGGCAGGGCTTGAAAGAACTATTGGAGCTTGATGACCAACTCACATTCCCCTGGTTTAACCATGCACTAAATTGGCTCTTCAAGCTGGGTCTGAAAAGGTTCTGGATAAATCCTAGTTCATTGAAGACAGACACAAAGAAGGAGATCATGTGTGATTATTGGAATTTATTTTGAATAAGGTTACACTAGATTGCACGCTGGGGAGACTTACCATGCAATTTCTATCTTTTAAATTGACCCCTAGTTTTGAACAATTCTTAGATGAAATTAGGAAAGACCCTCTATCTGAAATTCTGATATGAGATACTTCAGATTAACTCATTCACAGCCAAGTAGTCTTGCCAACAAGCATTGGGAGGGGAATCTAAATGTACACTATGCTCGCTGAATACTGAGGAATAGACACATTTTATTCTTTTGTCCAGTATATGCTAACCTGAAAACAGAGAAGTAAGTGGATAAAGCCACTGTGCTTGAGTTAGATGATTAGGACATATATGGAGGCTTTAAGAATATTAAAGTCAGATAGCTCAAGACTTATTGTATTTGGCGTTAGTAGATTTGTACTTGCAGTGAGCTATTTAGGGAAATGGAGAGGGTTACAATGTTATTGTTTGTATATTATGTGATGCCTTATTTATTGAATCTTAATATTGTATATGATCCAATGTAATTAATGGTGATATTGCATTTTTAATACTATTTTAACAAAACTAAATTCTTTGACTGAGTCATTTTAGTATGCACCTTGCACTTTATATAGGCCAAAAGCCAATGTTCCTAGTGGTGAAAGCCCTTTGGCTAAAGTTGAACTTTGTTATCCTGGGAATTTACTCCATATTTTATCTCTTATATATATTATGTCTTTTTGAATTGTTTATGTAATATCTGTGCTTACACTAAAAATGTTATTGTTAAGTTCTTTTATGCTTCTTTGAACTGAAATAAAGACGTATTGATATATATACATATCTATATCTATTTATCTATCTATCTATCTCTAGATAGATTAGTAGATAGATGGATAGAGAAATAGATATATATATGTATATATACAGATATAGATAGACTCTATATGCAAAAAGAGGCAAGAGAAGTTCAGAAAGAGTGAAGAGGAGTGCAGATAGAGGGAAGAGCGGTGCAGAAAGAGGCACGAGCGGTGCAGAAAGAAGCAAGAGAGATGCCGAAAGAAGCAATAGAAGTGCATAAAGAAGCAACAGAGTTGCAGATAGGGGGAGGTGGGGTGGAGAAAGAGGCAAGAGGGATCCAGAAAGAAACAAGAGAGGTGCAAAAAGAAACAAAAGAAGTGCAGAAAGAAGCAACAGAGCGGCAGAAAGAGGAAAGAGGGGGCAGAGAGAGGGAGGAGGGATGTGAAAGAGGCACGAGGGGAGCAGAAAGAAGCAAGACCGGTGCAGAAAGAAGTAAGAGAGGTGCAGAAAGAAACAAAAGAAGTGCAGAAAGAAGGAGCAGAGTTGTAGAAAGAGGTAAGAGAAGTACAGAAAGAGGGAAGAGGGGTGCAGAAAGAGACGAAAGGGTTGCAGGAAAAAGAAGTAAAGAAAGAAGCAACAGAGGTACAGAAAGAGGCAAGAAGAGTGTAGAAAGAGGGAAGAGGGGTGTAGGAAGAGCAACAAGGGGTGCAGAAAGAAGCAAGAGAGGAGCAGAAAGAAGCAAGAGAAGTGCATAAAGACGCAACGGATATGCAGAAAGGGGTAAGTGGGGAGAAGAAAGAGGCGAGAGGAATACAGAAAGAAGCAAGAGAGTTGCAGAAAGAAACAAAAGAAGTTTAGAAAGAAGGAACAGAGGTACAGAAAGAGGCAAGAGAGCAGCAGAAAGAGGGAAGAGAGGTACAGACAGAGGCACAAGGGTTGCAAAAAGAAAGGACAGAGGTACAGAAAAAAGCCAGAGGAGTGTAGAAAGAAGCAACAGAGGAGCAGAAAGAGGGACAAGGGGTGGAAAAAGGGGCAGGAGAAGTGCAATAATAAGCTACAGAGATGCAAAAAGGAGGGAACAGGGGTGGAAAAAGTGAGAGGAGTGCAGAAAGATGCAAGAGAGGTGCAAAAAGAAACAAAAGAATATAAGAAAGAAGGAACAGGGATACAGAAAGAGGGAAGAGAGGTACAGAAAGAAGCACAAGTGGTGCAGAAAGAAGCAAGAGAGGTGTAGAATAAAGCAAGAGTAGTGCAAAAAGAAGCAAGAGAGGTGCAGAAAAAAGGCATGATGAGTGCAGAAAGAGGCAAGAGTATTGCATAAAGAAGCAACAGAGGTGCACAAAGAGGCAAGAGGAGTGCAGAAAGAGGGAAGAGGGTGCAGAAAGAGGCACACGAGGTACAGAAAAGAAGCAAGAGAGGTGCAGAAAGAAGCAAGGGAAGTGCAGAAAGAAGCAACAGAGGTGCAGAAAGAGGAAGGAGGGAGGCAGAAAGAGGGAAGAGGGGTGTAAGAAGCATGAGGGGTGCAGAAAGAAGCAAGGCGGGTGAAGAAAGAAGTAAGAGAGGTACAGAAAGAAACAAAAGAAGTGCAGAAAGAAGGAGTAGAGGTGCAGAAAGAGGAAGGAGGTGTGGGGTGGGGAAAGATGCAAGAGGGATACAGGAAGAAACAAGAGGTGCAGAAAGAAATAAAAGAAGTGCAAAAAGAAGGAATAGAGGTGCAGAAAGAGAAAGGAGGGGTACAGAAAGAGGGAAGAGGGGTGTGAAAGAGGCCTGAGGGGTGGAGAAAGAAGCAAGATGGGTGCAGCAAGAAGTGAAAGAGGTACAGAAAGAAAAAAAAGAAGTGCAAAGGGAAGGAATAGAGGTGCAGAAAGACGCAAGAGGGGAGCAGAGGGAGGTAAGAGGGAAGAGGGATGCAGAAAGATCAAAAGGGTTGTAGAAAGAAGGGACAGAGGTGCATTAAGAGGGATGAGAGGAGGATAAAGAGGCAAGAGAAATGCAGAAAGAAGCAACAGAGATGCAAAAAGGGGGACCAGGGGGGGAGAAAGAAGCGAGTGGGGTGCAGAAAGATGCAAGAGAGGTGCTGAAAGAAACAAAAGAAGAGCAGAAAGAAGGAGCAGGGGTGCAGAAAGAGGCAAGAGCTGTTCAGAAATAGGGAAGAGGAGTGCAATAAGAGGCATGCATTGTGCAGAAAGAAGCAAGAGTAATGAAAAAAGAAGTAAAAGTAGTTCAGAAAGATGCAACAGCGGTGCAGAAAGTGGCACGAGGGGTGCAGAAAGAAGCTAGAGATGTTCAGAAAAAACAAAAGAAGTACAGAAAGAAGGAGAAGAGGTGCAAAAAGAGGAAACATTAGTGAAGCAAGAGGGAAGGGGGTGGAGAAAGAGGCAAGGGGTGCAGAAAGAAGCAAGAGAGCTACAGAAAGAAACAGGAGGTGCCGAAAGAAGGAACAGAGGTGCAGAAAGAGGCAAGACGGATGCAGAAAGAGGCATAAGGGTTGTAGAAAGAAGGGAGAGGTACATAAAGGCACAAAAGAAGTGCAGAAAGAAGAAACAGAGGTGCAAAAGAGGCAATAAGGGTACAGAAAGAAACAAAAGAACTGAAGAAAGAAGCAACAGAGTTGCAGAAAGAGGCAAGAGGAGTGCAGAAAGAGGGAAAAGGAGTACAGAAAGAGGCACAAGGGGTGCAGAAGGAACCAAGAGAGTTGCAGAAAGAACCAAGAGAAGTACAGAAAGAAGCAATAGAGATACAGAAAGGGGGAATTGGGGGTGAAAAAATAGGCAAGAGGGACACCGAAAGAAACATGAGAGCTGCAGAAAGAAACAAAAGAAGTGTAGAAAGAGGGAAGAGGTGTGTGGGAGAGGCACAAGGGGTACAAAAAGAATCAAACGGGATGCATAAAGAGCAAGAGAGGTACAGAAATAAACAAAAATAGAATAAAAAGAAGGAACGGAGATGCAGAAAGAGGCAAGAGGACTGCAAAAAGAGGGAAGAAGGGTGCAGAAAGAAGCACGAGGGGTGCAGAAAGAAGCAAGAGAGGTGCTGAAAGAAACAAAAGAAGTGCAGAAAGAAGCAAAAGAGGTACAGCAAGAGGCACAAGGGTTGCAGAAAGAAGGGACAGAGGTGCAGAAAGAAGCAAGAGAAGGGCAGAAAAAAGCAACAGAGGTGCAGAAAGATGGATGGGGGTGGAGAAAGAAGCAATAGAAGTGCAGAAAGAAGCAACAGAGATGCAAAAAGGGATAACGGGTGGAGAAAGTGGCAAGAGGGGTGCAGAACGATGCAAGAGAGGTGCAGACAGAAACTAAAGAAGACCAGAAAGAAGAAACAGCGGTGCAGAAAGAGGCAAGAAGGGTACAGAAAGAAACAAAAGAACTGAAGAAAGAAGCAACAGAGGTGCAGAAAGGGGCAAGAGGAGTGCAGAAAGAGGGAAAAGGAGGGCAGAAAGTGGCACAAGGGGTGCAGAAGGAACCAAGAGAGGTGCAGAAAGAAGCAAGAGAAGTGCAGAAAGAAGCAATAGAGGTGCAGAAAGAAACAAAAGAAGACCAGAAAGAAGGAACAGAGGTGCCGAAAGATGCATTAGGGGTGCAGAAAGAGGAAAGAGGGGTGCAGTAAGAAGCACAAGTAGTGCAGAAAGAAGCAAGAGAGGTGCAGAAAGAAGCAAAAGAGGTACAGAAAGAGGCACAAGGGTTGCAGAAAAAAGAGACAGAGGTGCAGTTAGAAGCAAGAGAAGTGCAGTAAGAAGCAACAGAGGTGCAGAAAGATGAATGAGGGGTGAAGGAAGAAGCAAGAGAAGTGCAGAAAGAAGCAACAGAGATGCAAAAAGGGATAACGGGAGGGGAAGTGGCAAGAGAGGTGCAAAAAGATGCAAGAAAGGTGCAGAAAGAAACAAAAGAAGACTAGAAAGAAGAAATAGAGGTGCAGAAAATGGCAAGAAGGGTACAGAAAGAAACAAAAGAACTGAAGAATGAAGCAACAGAGGTGCATAAAGAGGCAAGAGGAATTTAGAAAGAGGGAAAAGGAGTGCAGAAAGAGGCACAAGGGGTGCAGAAGGAACCAAGAGAGGTGTAGAAAGAAGCAAGAGAAGTGCAGAAAGAAGCAATAGAGGTGCAGAAAGAAACCAAAGAAAACCAGAAAGAAGGAATAGAGGTGCGGAAAGAGGCATTAGGGGTGCAGAAAGAAGCAAAAGAGGTGCAGAAAGAAGCAAAAGAGGTACAGAAAGAGGCACAAGGGTTGCAGAAAGATGGGGCAGAGGTGCAGAAAGAAGCAAGAGAAGTGCAGAAAGAAGCAACAGAGGTGCAGAAAGATGGATGAGGGGTGGGAAACAAGCAAGAGAAGTGCAGAATGAAGAAAGAGAGATGCAAAAAGGGATAATGGGTGGAGAAAGTGGCAAGAGGGGCGCAGAAAGATGCAAGAGAGGTGCAGAAAGAAACAAAAGACGACCAGAAAAAAGAAACAGAGGTTCAGAAAGAGGCAAGAAGGGTACAGAAAGAAACAAAAGAACTGAAGAAAGAAGCAACAGGGGTGCAGAAAGAGGCAAGAGGAGTGCAGAAAGAGAGAAAAGGAGTGAAGCAAGAGGCACAAGGGGTACATAACGAACCAAAAGAGGTGCAGAAAGATGCAATAGAAGTGCAGAAAGAAGCAATAGAGGAACAGAGGTGCCGAAAAAGGCATTAGGGTTACAGAAAGAGGGAAGAGGGGTGCAGAAAGAAGCGTGAGTAGTGCAAAAAGAAGCAAGAGAGGTGCAGAAAGAAGCAAGAGTAGTACAGAAAGAAGCAATAGAAGTGCAGAAAGAGGCAAGAGGGGTGCAAAAAGAGGGAAGAGCAGTGCAGAAACAGGCACAAGTGGTGCAGAAAGAAGCAAGAGATGTGCAAAAACAAAGAACTGCAGAAAGAAGGAACAGAGGTGTAGAGAGAGGCAACAGGGGTGAAGAAAGAGGGAAGAGGGGTAGAGAAAGAGGCAAGAAGGTGCAGAAAGAAGCAGGAGAGCTTCAGAAAGAAACAAAAGAAGTACATAAAGAAGGAACAAAGGTACAGCAAGAGGCAAGAGGGGTGCACAAAGAAGGAAGATGGGTACAGAAAGAAGAGGGGCCAGAAAGAAGCAACAGAGGTACAGAAAGAGGGATGAGGGGTGGAGAAAGAGGCAAGAGTGGTGCAAAACAAAGCAAGAGAGGTGCAGAAAGTAATAAAAGAAGTGCAGGAAGAAGGAACAGCGGTGTAGATAGAGTCGAGATTAGTGCAGAAAGAGAAGAGGGGTGCAGAAAGATGCACAAGGGATGCAGAAAAAGCAAGAGAGGTAAGGAAAGACGCAAGATAAGTGCAGAAAGAAGCAACAGAGATGCATAAAGAAGGAGGAGGGGTGGAGAAAGAGGCAATAGAAGTGCAGAAAGAAACAACAGACATGCAGAAAGGGAGAAGAGGGGTGGAGGAAAAGGCAAGAGGGATGAAGAAAGAAGCAAGAGAGGTGCAGAAAGAAACACAAGTGCAGAAAGAGGCAAGAGGGGTGCAAAAAGAGGGAAGAGTGGTACAGAAAGAGGCACCAGTAGTGCAGTAAGAAGCAAGAGATGTGCAAAAACAAACAGTGGAGAGCTGCAGAAAGAAACAAAAGAAGTGCAGAAAGACTGAACAGAGGTACAGAAAGAGGCAAGAAGGGTGCAGAAAGAGGCACGATGGGTGCAGAAAGAAGCAAGAGATGTGCAAAAAATAACAAAAGAAGGGCAGAAAGATGGAACAGAGGTACAGAACGAGGCAACAGGGGTGAAGAAAGAGGGAAGATGGAAGGAGAAAGAGGCAAGAGGGGTGCAAAAAGAAGCGAGTGGCTTGCACATCATTAGTACGAATTCAACACCCACATTTAGCAATAAGTAACAGGTGACCATTCTAGGTTTACAAAGGACCTGCCCCAAGCTGTAACATACGCTGCTGCATTTTTGGTAACGTTCGGACTGTTTGAGTTAGAAACAAGGCTTTTTTTAGTTCAAATCTGCAGATTAGGCAGCAGATGATGGATTATGTGGCTAATGCGGAAACTATATAAGTGTGCGAAAGTTAGTGCAGCCAAACAGTCGCATAATTCCAGTGGCCCTGCTCATACCTCTGACTAGGTTCAAAAGTGCTCCTCAGTGATTCCTTCTTTTTTTCGTCTCATTGAGTTCATAGTTTAGCTTCTATGGAAACGAGGAAGAGTAAACCTGGGTTTACCATACCATACCTCATAATTACTCTCCATTACACATAATCCCACTCTACATAATTCCTTTACACTAAATACCACATACTTTCTAGAGTTCCAAAGCAACAACGGTGGACCTCCTATGCCGCACCTTGTGCCAGTTCCTATATGTACAATCGCTGTGCAGACTACCCCTACGCCAGCTGATGAATGGGGTCACTGTGCTCCAGATCAAAGAATCATGTAACAAATGAGGTGCACAGCTTCAAGAAGTCCACTGGACCAATATAGGTAGAAAAATAACTTCTTTATTCACCTAATTTATTGAATTTTTGTAATGCTACCTTTGATGGGAAACTGCCTACATCTTGGGTTGAAAGCATTATAGTCCTGATATTTAAAAGAGGGGATAGAGGAAATCCTAAGTGTTATCGTCCCATATCTCTCCTTGACTCCACATCAAAATTGATGGGGAAAGTCCTAGGCCTCTGAGAATAACATTCTCTCAGAGGTCTCTCAGAGGTCTCAGAGGTCCAGTATGATTTAAAAGGTGACCGCACCCCGACTTTAGGATAACACGTGGGATAAGAAAGGGGTGCGTTTTAGCACCCCTCTTATTCTCACTATATATAAACAACGTTGACCGTTGCCTACAGATTCTTAAGCCTGATGCACAGAGAGTGGGACCTCACCCTACCCCCGTGCTCATTTACGCAGATGATGCTGTTCTTATCTCAAGGACGGCAAATGGTTTGCAATGCCTGTTTGAGAATTTTGCCCATTTTATGACCCTAAAGGGATTTAAAATTGAATCTAACTAAAACCTTTGTCATGATCTGTGGCAAAAATAAAAGAATGATTAAAAAGCATTACGTGGACGGCATCACGATCGAGAGAGTTTCGAGTTTTACCTACTTCGGTTTATTTTTTAATGAAAATGGTACATTGGGCTCTCATGTTAATTTATCAAATTCAAAATGTATACGAAGTATAGAGGGCATTTTTAGATTCTCAAAACAATTTGGAAAAAAAACCTATAAGGGACACGCTCTCGCTTAATAGAAGTAAGGCTATTTCGACTGCGGGGAGAGCAAATATTGCCATCCTCCAAATGCAGGAGAATACGTTTTTAAAACGTTTACTAGCAGTTCCAATTTCTACTACAAACTAGAGACTTGTCTGTCCCTTATATTAGGGATTTTATAAAAACAGCAGGATTGACATTATGGTATGTGATTTGGATGCGTGAAAAAGCTGGGATTAATAGAGTACATACTCAACTGCTTGGCCTTAGACAACAGTAGGGATAGTAGGGATATATTGTGGCTTGAATATATACAAAATTTACTAAAAAAGCTGCAAATGAATTTCAGAGCCCAAGGAACCAATGTCAATTGAGGAATATAGTAAGAGAGAATTGAAAACGAGGGGGCGTATTACCAACAACGATAATTATCGCTATGTTGGTTTAGCTGCGATATTTTTATCGCCGAGCTGCGGCGATTTTTATCGCTTAGGAATCTTTCTATTATCAAGGTTTATCTCCTAAGCGATAAAAATCGGCCGAAATGCATGAATATCGCTGAAAAGTCAGCGATATTCATGCATTACCGAGCTAATGCTCTTAGCCATGTTATCCACCTACCATTGGATAACATGGCTAAGAACTGCTCAGGGGCAGGTGTTAGCTTTTGGAGATATTCGCGCTTAGCGCGAATATCTCCAAAAGTTGGTAATAGGAGATAGCGATGTTAGCGACTGTTTCCAGTAGCTAACATCTTGGCACGCCCACTTTGCATGTCATTAGTAATAAATATCACTGACATGCAAAGCGGGGCCCAAGATGGTCGCTATCTCCTACTAGCTGTCGCTAAGTGGTGTTAGCGATAGCTAGGTAATAGGGAGATAATTTTATCTCCGCTTTGTTGGCTTTTAAAGCCCAAAAAGCGGAGATAAACCCCCTTGATAATATGCCCCAAGGTTTATTGCTGTAATGCACTTGGTAAGGGTGGGCAAGCAGGGTGCCCCGCTTTTATGCGCATACAACCGTACCTTGTTATGGTAAGAAATGTCCAGCAGAGGTTCCTACTGACTAGATTACGATTTGGTATTTTAAAATTTTTGGTTGCTTTCCCGAAGACAAGGAGAAGGTACCATGTATTACCAAATTGTCCATGCGATGGGAAATCTCCCCAGACCACACTGCATTTTTTATTATTTTGATAGGGACATTCGTAAACTCGTTTTGAAACCTCTTTTTAAAACAAATACATATTACCATTATAAAGAAGCTTTTAACATTATATGTAGTTTGGAGGACAAAAAATTATGAGTGCTGTATGTAACTTCATTCCATTGTCAATAAGAAAAAGAAAGATTTTCTCCCATTTAGAGGCTTTAACCTACGTTAATCATGTGAAATATGGATACTAAAGTGCATGATACCTTAAATGAGCTACAAGCAAAATCAAATGCACCTTATGTACCACACGAGATGTTTTCCTTTTAATACTAATGAATTTATAAGATTAGTTTTTTTAAACTTTATTGTGCATTTAAATAAGGTTACACACACGGGCGGCCGCTAGCAAAAGTAGAAGTAATCAGTATATACCACAGCTCCTTCGCCGTCATCCCTGAGGCCCAGCAGCAATGCAGGATAAGATCCATAGCAACACAGGATAGAGCCATGATAAAGTATTATTTTGTTTTTTACAAAAGAAGAAAATAAAAGAAAGAAAACAAACAAGTCTCAAGGCATGGAACATTGTCCACGAAATTGTGCTCGTACGGGAGGGACCTTCAAGTGAAAAGTTGTGCAAACTAATAGTTAGTGGAGGGGGTCAGGGGGGCCAGTGGGGGAGTCAAAAATAGGTACAAAATTTAAACAAGACATTGAATGTCGGATCAGGGGGAGAGGGAGATGTCCGGATTGTTCTCCAACTGGGGCGTACATATGTTCCCTTGGTAGGCGTTCCACTGGCTCCAGATTTTAGTCCACGCCATAGGCTTGCCCCTAGCCAAATACACAGTCTTCTCTCTAAACATGCACCAATCCATATTCTCCTTCCATACTGACACAGTGGGCGGCCGTCGGGAACCCCACAACTGTGCAATGTCTCTCTTGCCAATCATGTTCCCAAGGGTCGCCCACCGGGTCTGAGCGACGTTATAATCATTCAGTTTCCACACATTCAACAGACATCGCCGGGCCTCAGGCAGCAACGCGACTCCAGTGACACACTCCATCACTGCATGCACACGATTCCAAAACGCGGTCACCTCCGGGCATTCCCAAATAATATGGAGGAAGGTAGCAATCATTCCACAACCACGCTTACATAACCCATCAGCAGAAAACCCATGGAAGCCAGACGAGGACCAGTGACATACACACGGTGGAGAATTTTAAGTTGGGCGAGGCGGAGACGGGCGGGAATAGCCACCTCCTTAGGTGAAGATAATGCAGACTCCCAGTCTTCATCGTCCAGTTCCAGCCCATCCCCGGTCTAGACTTCTCTGAGACGTACATGGAGATCCGCCCGGGTATTGATCAATTTCTTGTACATTAGTGAAATCGTACTATCAGGCACATGACCATCAAGCACACGATCTTCCAGCGGGGAGGATTCAGGGATATTGGCATCAGCAGCGAAGACCGAGGTCAAGGCATAACGAACCTGTGCATATCTAAAAAACTCCCTGTCACTCAACTCATATTCCTTCTGCAACGTCTCAAAAGTCTTAACTGCACCCTTAGCCCAGAGGTCGCCCACTCTGCTAATACCAATCATATCCCATTTCTCAAAACCTTTCGTTGTCCAGTGGCATCCCAATCTCTCAGATGCATACAAAGGAGTTGCGCGTGTCAGTCGATCCTTCCAACCCAGGGCCGCATTCGCATCACACCAGACTCGTACAGCAATCTTAGTGGGACCTGTTAAATTTCTCCCTGCCACCTTAGAGTAGAGCGCCCTGTTGTAATTCCCACCCGACAACTGATATTTGTCCATCTTGAATGCAGGATTTGGGCTGGGTGCATACATTGCGTGGTTAATCGCGCTCAACTGAGAGGCCCAATAATGCCGCTTGATGTCTGGGAGCGCCATGCCCCCGTCATACCAGGGGAGGGTTAGCTTAGCGAGGGCGATTCTTGCACGCCCGTCCCAGACAAGCCGCCTCTGCAAGCTCTCCACCTCCCGGAAATAGCCCGCCAGGATAATATCGAATGAATTCTGGAGTGCGTACAGAAAACGCGGCAGGGACATCATTTTAAAAAGCGCAGCATGACCGAGCGGCGACAGTGGTAATCTACGCCAATGAACAACGCCAAGATTCAGCCTCTGGAGAGGGGGAAGCAAATTGCGTTCATAGCGAACAGCGGGGTCTAATGATATAAAAATCCCCAAATATTTGAATCCTGTCTGCGAGACCTGGATGGGAAATCTACGAGGCAAGGGGGGAAGACCACCCGAAATTACATAGACACAGGATTTAGTCCAATTAATAACTAGACCTGAGTTCTTGCCAAACGAAGTGAGAACATCGAACAAAACATTAAGCGATTTTCGGGGGGAGGTAAGGTATAACAGGATATCGTCAGCGTAAAGCGAGATCCGGTCTTCAAAATCCGGAGTCCCCTGAATAACCTTTATTGAAGGATCCCATCAGAGCCAAGCAGCAAGAGGCTCTAAGGCAAGCGCAAAAAGTAGGGGCGACAACGGGCAACCCTGTCTTGTACCCCTCCCAAGAGTAAAGGAATCAGATACTCGGCCATTAACGACCACCTGAGCCAGCGGTTCCTCGTATAGAAGTTTCACCCACCCGATAAACTCAGAACCAAAACCAAATTTCGCACGGGCGGCCCAGAGATACGGCCATTCTATAGTGTCGAAGGCCATCGTGGCGTCCAAGGAAGCCAAGATGGCCGGCTCTTGAAGAGATCCCGCCCTCGCGAGGACGCCATGCAAACACCGCAAGTTGAGTGCGGTGTTACGATGCGGGATAAAACCAGATTGGTCCGGGTGGATCAGGTCACCAATCACCGTGATCAGCCGATTAGCCAAAACTTTAGCTAGGATTTTAGGTTCGGCGTTCAACAGGGAGATGGGCCTGTACGAAGCGCAGCGATCCCGAAGCTTCCCCTTCTTAGGAATTACCACAATTGTAGCTAAACGCTGATCACAAGGGAGGGAGCCAAGGTCTCGCGACTCCAGGAACATATCTCGGAGATACGGTGCGACTTTATCGGGGCGCAATTTGTATAGTTCGATGGGCAGACCGTTCGGGCCCATGGCCTTGCCAGAGCGATCGGAGCGAATGGCGTTTGCAATCTCATCCGCCGACAATGGAGCATCCATTAGGTCTCGGTCAATCTCTGATAGGCGTGGCAGCGCAATATCGCGTAGCAACAAATGAGAGTCTTCCTCATCTCTATCAGAGACCGGAAAATACACTGTACGAAAAAAATTATCCGCAAAACACCCCACTATCTCACTCGGATCAGTCACACACTCTCCATTCAGATTCTGAATCAAGGGGACCACACGATTCGCCCTTTCTTTCTTATCAAGCCACGCAATCAATTTACCCGCCTTGTCCCCAACATCGTACAATCTACCCTGCTGCTCCCTGTGCATTATTTTGGCAGCATCCGTGACAAGGGACCTGTAATCCAGTTGTTTCAAACCAAGGGCGTGGAGTTTGGCATGGGTAACGCCTGATTCCAAGTCACTCTCCAGCTCGACTATTTCTGTCTCAAGACGAACAATTTCTTGATTTTTAGTTTTCTTAGCATCAGCAATTAAGGATAGGGCCTGCCCACGAATGACAGTCTTGAAGGCTTCCCATAGTGACACAGATGAGGACACAGACCCCTAGTTTTCAAGGAAATATTGATCCAGAGACTTTATCAAACCAGCACGGGTCTTAGGATTACGTAAATACCAGGGATTTATGGGAGCGACTCGCCCTGTACAACACACTCTAGTATCCATACAAAGCCAAAATGGGGAATGGTCTGAAATGCCTCGGGCAAGGTGTCTGATCTCTCTGACAGAAGGGGACTGTGCCACTGGCATGAGAACGTAATCAAGTCTGGAAAGACTTCCATGGGCCCCAGAATGAAAAGTGTATTGTATCTGCGCTGGATGCATCAACCTCCAGCAGTCCACCAAACCAAAAGTCTCCAAAAACCCACTCAGCCATGATTGGGACTTAGGAAGATCTCTGGGGGGGTGACGATCTACATTGCCAGAAACAACGGAATTAAAGTCCCCACTCATAACCAGAGTACCATCAGGGAGTCCCAGCATTACTCGCCCAATGTCTGAAAAAGTGGAGGTCTGTAGACCCGGCGGAACATATACAGTGAGCAACGAAACAGTCCTACCCTCCCATCTACCAGTGAGGGCGGCATAGCGCCCCCTGTCGTCGAGGATTACGTCGTCTATCTCCAGGGGGAGAGAAGACCGGACAAGAATGCCAATGCCCCTATAACCAGTGGTGATCCCAGAATGTGCAACAAGACGGTAACCCCACCTATTCATGGCATGACATGTGTTTCCCACCAGATGTGTCTCCTGTAAAAGAACATTGCAAAAAACACAGTCGATGGACAGAATGCAGAACAATGTCTTACATTCACCCCAGTACAAAGATCTGGGCCTAAATCCATCGTTTTTTTGCACTCCACACCACCCTAGGTCAGACAATGGCTATATGCAAATCAGCCTTGACCCTGTGCCTCTTGGGAACAGTCCAGCCCGAACTACCAAGCCATGTCTTTCCTAGACCGGGTGTGAGTGTCTGATTGATTCAGAAGCTCAGTCCATCACCAACCCCTTTTGTACCGCTTTTGGCCGCCATAAGTGTGGCAGGGTATACTCAGACGTGTGTCCCTTGCTCACTTTGCCACTGGATTCAAGCAAGCCGGGCTGAAGAAGGCTGGATTGCCAGAAACCGGTCCTCGGAAGCTTGTTTCCGGTCCAGGGAAGACATGGCTTGGCAGTTCGGGCTGCACTGTTCCCATGAGGCACAGGGTCAGACTGATTTGCATATAGCCATGTCTGAACTGGGGTGGCAGAGTGGGCTAAAGAACGGTGATGGATTATCCAGATCTCTTGACTGGGTGTGAGTGTCTGATTGATTCAGAAGCTCCGTCCATCACCAACCCCTTTTGTACCGCTTTTGCCCGCCATAAGTGTGGCAGGGTATACTGAGACGTGAGTCCCTTGCTCACTTTGCCACTGGATTCAAGCAAGCCGGGCGGAAGAAGGCTGGAATGCCAGAAACCGGTCCTCGGAAGCTTGTTTCCGGTCCAGGGAAGACAGGGCTTGGCAGTTCTGGCTGCACTGTTCCCATGAGGCACAGGGTCAGACTGATTTGCATATAGCCATGTCTGAACTGGGGTGGCAGAGTGGGCTAAAGAACGGTGATGGATTAAACCCAGATCTCTTGACTGGGTGTGAGTGTCTGATTGATTCAGAAGCTCCGTCCATCACCAACCCCTTTTGTACCGCTTTTGCCCGCCATAAGTGTGGCAGGGTATACTCAGACGTGAGTCCCTTGCTCACTTTGCCACTGGATTCAAGCAAGCCGGGCGGAAGAAGGCTGGAATGCCAGAAACCGGTCCTCGGAAGCTTGTTTCCGGTCCAGGGAAGACATGGCTTGGCAGTTCGGGCTGCACTGTTCCCATGAGGCACAGGGTCAGACTGATTTGCCTATAGCCATGTCTGAACTGAGGTGGCAGAGTGGGCTAAAGAACGGTGATGGATTAAACCCAGATCTCTTGACTGGGTGTGAGTGTCTGATTGATTCAGAAGCTCTGTCCATCACCAACCCCTTTTGTACCCCTTTTGCCCGCCACAAGTGTGGCAGGGTATACTCAGACTTGAGTCCCTTGCTCACTTTGCCACTGGATTCAAGCAAGCCGGACGGAAGAAGGCTGGAATGCCAGAAACCGGTCCTCGGAAGCTTGTTTCCGGTACAGGGAAGACATGGCTTGGCAGTTCGGGCTGCACTGTTCCCATGAGGCACAGGGTCAGACTGATTTGCATGTAGCCATGTCTGAACTGGGGTGGCAGAGTGGGCTAAAGAACGGTGATGGATTAAACCCAGATCTCTTGACTGGGTGTGAGTGTCTGATTGATTCAGACGCTCCGTCCATCACCAACCCCCTTTTGTACCTCCAGTAAAAGAACAACATCGGGGGACAGGCGACTCAAGAATTGCAGCACCACTCCCCGTTTTATTCTATCACCCAACCCGTTGACATTCAAAGATATTAGCCTTAACCCACTACCCCCCATCCCAACAAGAAATGTGGAACCCACCCCACAAAGAGCACAATAATCGGATCATAGAAAGGAGCAATACGTTGCATTGAGAAAAGAAAAGAAACCCACAAACACTCCCCCCCACCCCCCAACCAAATCCCATTACAACTCCCCCCACCCTGTACCCCTGCATTTGACTGGAAAGCCACCCCAACTTGCAGTGTGCCTGTTGCCCTACCATTACACCAATCTACAAAAAGAACCCTGGAGGAGGAAAGAGTCCCACCACCCCCGCCACCCTTGGGTATACGACAATAAAATACAACAATGGTAAAATAATCGAACCCATCTGTGAAAAGTCAAGTGTTCGGAAATCAGGGACCGCATCGTCACTTCTGTTCTGGCTCACCACCCTCAGCGCCACCAGGGTGATCAGTTCGATCGTTCCGGGCAGGCAGAGAATCCAGCCAGTCACTCACATTTTCTGGCCGGTCGAAGAAAAATGTTCGGTCCTCGTACTCAACACGAAGTCTGGTAGGAAACAACATAGCATATTTCAGGCCCAAGTCTCGGAGTCATCGCTTCACACCCTGAAAACCCATCCGTTGCCTCTGGACGAGCTGAGTGAAGTCCGGGTAAAAGTTCACTGTAGCGTTTTAAAATTTTACCGGGCCGCTCACCCTCGAGGCCTGCAGGATAGCATCCCGGTCTCTGAAATGAAAGAGCTTGGCAATGATAGGCCTCGGAGGGGCGCCCGACCTCGGCTTTCCACCGGGGACACGGTGGGCACGCTCCACTGCAAAGAATTTGCTCAGTCCTGTAGGGGAAAGATGGTTCAGAACGAGGTCCTCCACCAGGAGGTCAATTGAAGGATTTTCGGGGTTTTCAGGGACACCTATGACGCGGATGTTGTTGCGTCTTGCCCTATTTTCAAAATCCTCAAGTCGATGAGACATGAGGTTGTTGGATGATTTCAGGTTGCCGATTTCCGTTTGTAGTTCCGACACATCGGCCGTAAGGCTAGAAGTCTTCAAATCCAACGATTTCACTTTCTCGTTAGTTTTAGACAAGTCGGCTCTGATCAAGGTGACATCGATGGCAACCGTGTCGATTTTATGAGCCAGAGCCTCATATTGCTGGCCGATGGTAGCCTTCATATTGGCCATGGTGCTCATGACGTCTTGGAGAGACAGTTTAGTAGGCGCAGTTGGGTCTTCCTTGGCGTCCTCCGGGGTGCGGCTGGCGCCACCGGGGAATCCTTTAGATTGGGTATAACAATGCATGATATTGGTTTGGACCGGTCCCCCGCGAATAGGCGCCTTGGTTTTCCTTTTCTCATTGTCGGCCCTAGCCGCCATACTGAAGATACGCCCCGGAGGGGCCCGTGAGACCTGGTGAAAATGGCCGCCTGCAGGCAAGTCACCAAAAGTCTACAAAAGTAGGCTCGTGTGGCCGAGGTGACAACGCAGTTCGACACGAAAGCATAGAGGATAGAAGGCACACGATGATGAGACAGAGCCTGTCCGGATCTCCGACAGAACGGAACAGTCCTGCGATCTGACAATGCCAGGACCCAAAAGCGAAACCGAAAGTTGATGCAGGGCTACTGGGGGAAGACCCCTCAGCCGTTGTTGCTCAACTTCGTCCCGGCGTGCCAACTTGCCAAGCCCCCGGCTTACTGCAAGGTGGGCCTCAAAAGTTTGGATCAACGTAACTTCGGTTCCCAAAGTCCAAATCAAATTTTTCAAAGAGCAAAAGCATCAGCTGAGGTTCATCTTCAATAACCCATCTGAAAAATCAGGATAGCGTCAGGATATTTTGCAAAGAGCGGCGAGGGTCCAGGGAGCCCTGTACTCATGCGGCCATCTCGGATGCTCGTGTAGCTCCTCCCCAATTTATAAGATTTTAATGAATTTTTACTAAATGGTTTCCTTGGATCTACATTGAAATATGTACTGTATCTGTGAATTGATTTATACATTTTTTATCATGTGTTTTTAGTATGCTTTTATGGTCATGAAAAATGTACTGAATAAAGCTTTTTGAATTTGAACTTCTTTATTCACAAAATATTTCTCATAAAAATCATTGGGATTTAGACAATCCAGCCAATGCCTTTCATTCCCATATATGGAACGTCCTCAGGGCTGTAAAAGTATGACATAAACACATATAAATAACATATAAATCATTCCTCATAATGCGGTTGATATGGTTATTTACTGTTATATGTGACTATACCATGCTTGCTGTGTCTAGTGACCAACCTCTGTCCACGTTCTCTCCTGTTTCTCTCTCCTGCTTCCTCCAACCCTCCACCTCAACCCCACCCCTCTCTTTTATGTGCCTTCACGTCATTACATCGAAAACCTGGTCAGTGGATCTCTCACCTTTACGGTTCTAAGCCTCATTTTGGGTGGTGAATCCGCTTTCTTTCTCTGGATGAGTCTTTTGTTCTCTCTTTTCAAATTCACCCTGTGCCTTTATCCATCATTATGTTAGCATTAGTGGCACTTCTTATTTTGTACCGCCTCGCCCAGCATATTTCTGGGGTGATATTATACCAATCTTTAGCCATTTCCCGCTATTGGCTGGGTGAACATGGCGACGGGTTGACATTTTCTAGTTTCTAGCTGTGTCTAATTCAATTCAAGTTCTTTGGCGCTGCATTTCTTTCTTGGCTCATTAGGATATTGTGACTATAGCTACGACAGAATTATGGTGTGTCCCTATACTGGACCGAGAATTCCCTTGGACTATTCAAATATGGCGGCATCAGTTCTTCCCAGCCAAAGCAGTTTTGTTACTCGATTTGATCAGTCAAACATGGCAGCACCTTTCCATTACTGTGGCTATATATACTCTATCAACTGCATCGGCACCATAAAGCAATCTGTTGGATGGCCTTTGTTATATTTCACTATATATTACGTAGCTCACACATTGTTTTTTTTCTTTTTCTTTTCATTTCAATCACCATATGTTGTTTCTGTTTCGTGTTTCACATGACACCTACAATTTGGGGTATTTCGTCCGTTGGTGGTTACTTTTTAAGCCATATTTGATGCAATGAACGGGGCACTGCGTTTCAATACCTTTTGTGTGCAAGACTGTGGAATTGGTACTCTATTCCCCCAGTCACCTGCTTTACATTCAATGTATTTTGGTCGTACGAGTTTAAAGTCTAAGATGGCGGCTATAATCTATACTCTCACATATTGGGACTGAGACTTTGGCTCTGCAATACCTTTTGATTGCCTGTCTCACGGAAGTTGGGGGCGGGCCCCGGGTATTTAGATTGAGCTGCGGGAGGAGTTTAGGTTGAACAGGAGGAAGACGGATGGACCTTTTCTCGTAGCAGAGGAAATGGGAAATGGGAGGATACGGCGTGATGCTTAAATGCATTTTCGCTTTTTAATCTGTGCGGGCAGCATGCTGTTCGAACCCTAATGGGCTCTTTCTTCGTATACTCTAATGGTGTTGCAAATGCGAGACCTAGTAAATTACAAATGCTTCTTTAACGGGTAGTCATGTTTGCAGAGTGGTGGCAAAAGAGGGCTAGGCCTCCAATCAGTGCTCAGGAATTCCACTGCGTAGTAAGTACAGGAGGTACCAGGAGATTTTCTTGGCCACCAAAGTCCCTCAGGAGTAAAGTGGACTTCATTCCCTAACCACTACTGTGCCAGGAGCCGTGTTTGCAGAGTGGTGGAGAAAGGGGTGTGTGGCCTCTGAAGTCCTCTTAGCCATCCCACTATGTGAAACTTAGTGGAGGTAACAGGAGGGGTAGTTGGCCCCCAAGGACAACCTTGAGGGACAACTACCCCTCCTATTAACTCCAGTAAGTTCCACACAGCAGCATTAATAAGTTCTCATAGCAGGCCATGCCCCCTTTCGTCACAACTCTGCAAACGTGCTCCCTGGCACACTCTTGAATGGGGATTAAAGTCCACTTTGCTGCTGGTGGTCCTTAGGGGCCAACTCGCCTACCTGATTTAATTTAATTTAATTTAATTTCTTGTAGAGCGCTAACAATCATCCAGGGTAGGATATCACGGCGCTATGCTTGCTAATGTGCATGTGACGTGGGTGAGAGCCCAGTTAGAATTATTCAGGATGGGGGAAGAGGAAAGATTTTAGCTGTTTCCTAAATGCCAGGTGGCATTCTGTAAGTCGAAGGGCTGTGGGTAGTTCGTTCCATTTGGCAGCAGCGATATGGGAGAAAGCGCGCTCGCCCATCCTAGCTCTCTTTACCCGGCAGGTTTTTGCACGAGCCAAGAGTTGAGAGCGGAGGTTCCGAGTGGGAGCATAAAACTGAATCCTATTTCTACGGATGAGGGGACCAGTTTGTGCAGTGCTCTATGAGTAATGCACATCATTTTAAAAGATGCTCTTTGCTTCATTGGTAGCCAATGGAGGTAACGCAAACAGCTCTTGGCCGAGTCGTATTTTCTTTTCATGCAGATGGCCTTGGCTGCTGCATTCTGCACCATTTGGAGCTTGGTGAAAAGATACTCGGCCATGCCTACAAACAGGGAGTTTCCGTAGTCCAGCCTACTCATCAAGAGTGACTGGACCAGGATCTTTCTACACTCCATTGGAATCCAGGGGAAGACTCTCTTAAGCATTTTTAGGATTGCGAAGCCTTTTCCGCATATGGCAGCTACATGAGTCTTCATGGATAGGGCAGTATCTATGGTTATTCCAAGGTTCCTTGCTGTTTCTGATGGGGCAGGTGGAATGCCCAGCACTTTTGGCCACCAGCTGTCATTCCACAGCTGGGTGTGACTTCCGAACAGAAGTATCTCGGATTTATCTGCATTGAGCTTTAAACAATGCTGGTGCATCCATTCAGCCAGTTCAGTAAGACAGTTAAGTAGCCTTTCTTTGGGATAGTTTTTTTCATCCAGGATGACAGTGAGTTGGGTGTCGTCGGCATAGGAACAGATTTCCACACCCCACTTTCTGCCTATTCCCGCCAGGGATGAAACAAAAATGTTAAACAAAGTTGGGCTTAGTGAGGCCCCCTGTGGGACCCCGTATTTGATGTTTCGGCATGGGGATGAGAACTTACCCATGCGTACTGATTGTGATCTCTCCGATAGGAAGGACCGCAGCCCGCCCAGAGCTTTGTCCCTGATACCTTTAGATGCTAGGGTTTCCAGGAGCAGGTGGTGGGGGACCGTGTCGAACGCCACCGAGAGATCCAACAATATCAGGGCAACTGTCTTTCCCTGATCTACGTGCATCCTGATGTGATCCAGCACTGCTAGGAGAGTTGTCTCTGTGCTGTTATTGGCCCTGAAACCCGTCTGTGTGATGTCCAGCAGGTTGTTTGCCTCGAGAAAGCTGGCCAATTGTCTATTGACCAGTTTCTCTAGGACTTTCGACAGGTAGGGAAGTTGGGCTATGGGTCTATAGTTGGCCGGATTGTTAATATCTAAACCAGTTTTTTTTATAAGGGGAGTGACTGTGGCGATCTTCCAGCTGGATGGGAACTCTGCAGCATCTAATGAATGATTTAATACCTGAGTCACTGCAGGACAGATCAGGGGAATGAGCTGCCGGAAAATATGATGAGGGCAGGGGTCCAGGGGGGAGCCAGATTTGATTTTGAGCATTGCGTTGCCTACTTCCTCTTCGGAGTAAGGGCCAAAGCTAGTGCAGCAGGCTTGAGGGGAGGAGGACTCGTGATCCATCCGGCTGTCTGTTTTGGGTTTAGAGAAGGATGAATAGATCTTGTCTATTTTTTCGCAAAAGAAGTTATTCATTTTGTCGCAGCCTTTTTGAGAGGGAGTCAAGTTGGACGAGAGATTGGCAGGACTGCAGAGCTCTTTTACAATTTTGAAAAGCTCTTTTGAGGAGTTCTTATTCTCTAAGATTCTGCTAGAAAAGTAAGCTTTTTTTGCCTTCCTGATGGCTTTAGTATATTGTGACAGTTCTTTTTTGTAAACAGCCCTCGTCTCTTGAGTTCTTGTTAACCTCCATTTGTGTTCGAGCATTGTGCATTTCCTTTTTTGTGCCTTCAGTTCTTGTCCGTACCAGTTTTCGGACACGGTGCGCCTGGGATTGGCCTCGCGCCGGAGCTGTGAGCAGTGCTCCAGGGCTGAAGCGATGTGGCTCTGAGGTCTGTCTGTTGCTTCGTCAACACTTGACTCTTCTCTAGAAGGATGGACAAAGTGTTTCCGAAAGGTTTCAACTTTGAAGTTGGCATAACTTCTCCTATGGGTTGTTATTTGGCTGGAGGACCTAGGGTTTTTTGTGGGTAGGTGAAAGTTAAACTCGACCAAAGAGTGGTCCGTCCACAATAAAGGTTTAATGGCCGAAATAGAGATGGAGTTGATATTGGAGAACAGCAGGTCAAGGGTGCGTCCTGCCCTGTGCTTTGGCTGATTACCTGATACCTTCAGTATGTCCCTGATAGTGGGATTTCTGATAGGTGGACATAGGCCATGCCCCCTTTGTCCACCACGCTGCAAACCCACCTCCTGGCATGCTCTTGGTAGGGGTATAAAGTCCCCTTGTCTCCTGAGGGTCCCTGGGGGCCAACTAGCCCATCAGGAAACTCCAGTAAGCCGCACAAAGCTTGATTGCTGAGAGTTGTCTGAGGCCACGCCCCCTTTTTACACCACTCTGCAAAGACACCTCCTGGTGCACTGCTGCTTGGGGGATTAAGTCCTGAGGTCCTCAGGACACAAGAGGACATCATCGCCCCAGCAGCAGTGTGCCAAGAGGCACTTTTGCAGAGTGGTGTAAAAAGGGGCATGGCCTCGGACCACCTCTCATCAATCCCAGTGTGTGGGGATTACTGGAGGTACCTGGTGGTCTGGTTGGCCCCTAAGGAGCCTTTGGATTGACGGGACTTAATCCCCCGATTCAGAACACCCCAGTAAGCGCATTTGCACAGTTGTGCAGGGAGGGGTTGTGGACTTCAGCGAGATGCCAGCTTTTTTTTTTATTTGCTCTTTTGAAAGAGGGGCTGTGTGGCCCCCTTCCCTGGGGACCTGTTCCTGCCTGAGCATTTTTTTTTAAAGGGAAGGGGGCTGCGCTTCCCCCTCCCATGGTAGATTTCGGCCCGGGGACCCCATCCCTGGGGCATGACCGCATGTTTAATTTGTTGTTTTTAAGGAGGGGACTGCGCTGCTTCTACTTGAGGCTATTATTGGCCCGGGGACCTCATCCCCCGGGCTTTGCCTCGTTCTTTTAAAAAATATATATATATATTTAGGGAGAGGGCCATGTGGCCCCCCTTCCCTCGGCTACTATTGGCCCCTCGGACCCCATTCCCCGGGGACTGGCCTTGTTAAAAAAAATGTAAATAATTTCTCGTGCGTGGGCCACTTCTGGCCCTGGGGACCCCATCCCGCAGGGCCTAGCCTTCAACTTTAGAGACTGTAGGGAGAGCCCCAATGACTCCATGGTCCCAGCCGGCTCCCCGCCTCCTGCGGGGGCCGGCATTGCTTTTGCACAAGGGGAGCTACTGACATGCATCTCCCATTGTTCAAAAGCAATTCTGCTTTGCTTCTTGGAAGCGAGGACATGTTTCCTGCTCTCGCTTCCAAGAAGCAAAGCAGTGTTTGCTATGGCAGGGCGGGACCCATGCTCACGCCCTGCCATAGCAAATGGCAATGTCCCAATGGTGGGCACCCCAGGAGTTTACAGGAGCCAGCCCTGGGGGGTGACGGTCCCCAGGGCCATCTAGGGCTCCAGGAGGGGGGCTGCATGGCCCCCTTTCAACTGATTAAAGCCCCGGGGAGGTGGTGGTCCCCAAGGATCTGCAAAGGTCCCCCGCATTTTAATCAATGGTGCCCCGGGAGGTGGTGGTCCCCAGGGCATTGTGGGGGGCCAACTCCCCACACTTTGTTTTTGAAAGTAGCCCCAAGGAGGTGACGGTCCCTGGGTCTACGGGGTCTATGGTCCCCCACCCTATAATAATTAAATGCTTCAGGAGGTGGTGGTCACCAGGGAGCGTTAGGGACCATATCCCCACCACACATTTTTTTAAAAAGCCCCAGGGTGGTGGCAGTCCCAGGGGCTGAGAGTGGGCTGAATGCCCCAGCATATGATAAACTAAGCCCTGGGGAGGTGGCGGTCCCCCGGGGCTGCAGGCCCCCACATATAATTTCCTCATTGCCTTCAGGAAATGGCCCACCTGGGGGCTCAAAGGAATGAAGTGCGGAACCCCGTGCTTCGTTTTCTTTATTTTTTTGGCAAGATTCATGCACGGTATGATTAAAAGCAGAGTGAGGATAGTATGGAAAGAATTACTATCAGTCATAGATATTAATTGGTCAACATGTTTCAGCCCTAACAGGCTTTCATCAGGACCTATGCTATACACTACTGCAACAATGAAACAAACACACCATGGGTGATAATGATGTTGACCTACCGGTACATTTTTACTCTATGGTAGTCTCATCTATGTTTGACAGATACTCTCCTGAGGAGAAAAAAGAAATGCTCACAAGGTAGATGCAAATGTAAGCATGTTCGATAACAGCAATTTGTGTGTGAATCAGTGTACCACAGTTTGATAATTTCAACTCACCCATAAATGTTATGAAGAAGGCCTCACCTCGCCTGGCACTCGCTCAGGTAAAAGAGGCCACGCTCTACACATGGGGATAAAAACATGAAAAAGGTTTTTTACATGTGCAAATACTCGCCATAAAGTGTGTAATGATAGGCTTTTAGTGATGCTCGATGTAGGCAGTGATTAGTGGCAAAATCGCAGGTAAAGCACGTGGAAGAAATCAAAGCACCTCTGATTTGTGTAAATATTAAATGTTCAGTGCTCCGATTAAAATTGGATGATCATATGCACCTCTCTTCACGAATGTGCATGTATATAGCCTGATTTTTGTGGAAGAGATGGGCACATAAACCAAGATCTTGAGCGTGTATTCAAAAAGGTTATATATTGCATGCTAGCAATTTTGTCATAATACTTTGAGACTGACAAAGATTAATGAAAATGAAAGCATGGCTAAGATTACAAACGATCTGGAGCTCAGCAAATAAATCTAGCTAGGAAATTTTGAGCTCTTTAGCAGAAGAGCCTGAATTGTGTCACCAACCTGTCCGTCGTTGCCTCAGTCTATCCTCTGAGCCGAGGGGAAGGCGGTGAGCATGTCCGGTAGGAGGGAATAAGAGAGCCAAATGCGGACCAAAGAGGAGCCGTGTTTTTAGAGTTCAATACACGTATTCGAGGGTGATTGGTTCAATATCGAAACCGGAAACACTTAAGCAAACGCTTCCGCAACATTTATCTGGGATGGACCAGTAGCGGACCAGGTAGAACAAGGCATGTCAAATATACTTGTTGTTAATTGGTCCTTCTATACATACCGGCACCCGGATGCCGATCTAAGTGTTTCCGGTCGTACAAAACTAAAGCCACGTGTGTGCGGGGTAGAACCGTAGTGGACCAGATAGGAAAAAGCTTAACAGCTATACTGGTAATTGATTGGTCATTTAGCAAAGACCGGAAACCGGATACCGATCTAAGTGCTTAGGACCGTGTATCACTGTAGGCATAGGGATTTTACAAAATGAACCCAATGTCAATTCTTAAAGTTAACCTCACGTATAAGCTTAACGTTTCTAAGATGGATTATACATCTACAGAAAGGTGTCATTCTGATAGAACGTACGTGGCTGCAGCCGCGTGTATTAAGAGTGGAACCACCGTGGACCAAAACAAATAGAGAAAGGCATGACAGGTATGCTCAATGTTGATTGGTCCTTTTTCGAGGAACGGAAACCAGATACCAAACCGTATGCTCGCGAACATGAGTAATTGCAAACATGAGTAATTGCAAACATAGGGATTTGAAAAAATAAAGCCAGTGTCAATATTTAGAAAAAACACTAGGTACATCCTGGAAATGTCTAAGATGGATAGTGCAACTACAGATATGCGTCATTCTGAGGTTAGATATAAACGTTTAATGTGAACGTTTTAAAGTGCTCGCCTTCGCCAGGTTTCATTTGACCGGTCAGGGTACTGATACAACATGGAACACTGGATTCTCATGAGTAACTACCGGAATTAGAGGTGTGTGATAGACTCACTAGAACTACACATAGGTGTTTACACCGACACCAGAGATATGGTAAAAGGTACAGTTATCTCAGAGCTGAATCCATGAAATTTCGTCGTTCAGCCCCTCAATGTCGCATTTAAGTTTGAAAATCCATTTCTGTTCTTTCACGAACAGAAAATGGGAGATATCGCTAACATGTGGGGGTATGAATGGTTATTCCAGTACTAACCATTCCATATCTTCAGCAGAATGTTTCATTGTGAGAAAATGGTTTGTCATCCGGGTCGCTTGTTTGTTACACCTGATGGTGCTTTTGTGTTCCTGTATCCTTAATTTAATCTTTCTGGTCGTCATGCCTATATAGCGAAGGGCACACGGGCAAGTGATTTGATAAATAACCTTCTCGCTATTACAATTTGTGTGCCGTTTTAGCACCCATGGACGTGATGTGCCAATATTCACTGTGAGCGTTTTCTTGGTTTGTGGGCATACAGAGCAATTACCACAAGGGTGGTGACCTTGTACAGGTGGAAGATTCCACAGTGTCGTTGTTGATTCATTTGGGATAGAACGTGGTCTGGTACGCTCAAGATCTTAGTTTATGTGCCCATCTCTTCCACAAAAATCAGGCTATATACATGCACTTTCGTGAAGAGAGGTGCATATGATCATCAAATTTTAACCGGAGCACTGAACATTTAATATTTATACAAATCAGAGGTGCTTTGATTTCTTCCACGTGCTTTACCTGCGATTTTGCCACTAATCACTGCCTACATCGAGCATCACTAAAAGCCTCTCATTACGCACTTTATGGTGAGTATTTGCACATGTAAAAAACCTTTTTCATGTTTTTATACCCATGTTTAGAGCGTGGCCTCTTTGACCTGAGCGTGTGCCAGGCGAGGTGAGGCCTTCTCCATAACATTTATGGGTGAGTTAAAATGATCAAACTGTGGTACACTGATTCACACACAAATTGCTGTTATCTAACATGCTTACATTTGCGTCTACCTTGTGTGAATTTCTTTTTTCTCGTCAGGAGAGTGTCTGTCAAACATAGATGAGACTACCATAGAGTACAAATTTACCGGTAGGTCTACATCATTATCACCCATGGTGTGTTTGTTTCATTGTTGCAGTAGTGTATAACATAGGTCCTGATGAAAGCCTGTTAGGGCTGAAACATGTTGACCAATTAATATCTATGACTGATAGTAATTCTTTCCATACTATCCTCACTCTGCTTTTAATCATACCGTTATAATGGCCACTCTCAATAAAGTAGTTCTTTGTGATCATAACAGGTATTTTTAATACTATTCTTCACACTTTGAGCACTGCAACCCTTTTCCCTTCAGCCCTCTAACACTACCTGCTGGCTGTCCATCTCACTGGTGGTTCCTATACTAGCATCCCTCGACAAGAGATCTGAAGAGGTGTCTAGTGGATACCAGTTTCTAATTCCAACCAAGATGATGAGGTTCCGCCTCCGGGTGGGCTGATGGGTATTTTCACTGCTTGTTCTCTCTCCTTTGGACTGTTTTTCTTCTATACTCTACATTTGAGTGTGCAGGTTTTCCACAGTATCCATAGAGACCCTTAGCACCCCCTTCTGTGTTGTTTAAGTGTTTAGTTGGGGGACAGGATGCAAGTTGGTCTGTAAACATTGTTTCCCCTCAGACTGGAGTTCTGGACTTTTTGGTTCCGTCCAGAGGTGTCAGGGAACAACACCCAAAGACCCCGGAGTTCCACCTGCCTTGGTGCGCAAATGAACAGAAACACGGGCTTCTCGATGGTGGCGTCAAAGACCAAAGGTTTATTACTGCAGGGACACAGAAGTCACAGAAACTACACATGGGCAGTATCTAAGAGCCTGTTCAAATTGTACAAAGAGGGTTGCTCCTTATATACTAAATTTTGGCCTTCAGGCGAATTTTTCACATGTTGGTACATTCCCAAAACCTTTGTGTCATAAGCAATAAATATTTGGCGTACACAGGAACCGTTGATAAAATCTGATACAAAACATCTACGAAGAGGGGTTCCCACTAGTTCATCACAATCCCTTGTCAATATTGTATTCAAGAGCCGGACCGCCTCATCGTAAATTTCGTTACCTCCCCCTAATAAAGATTCAGAAAGAAAGGAACGGAGCCAGGTGTGGAAGATAGAAAAGCGGGATAAGAGATGTTTGTGGGTTGTAAATGGGCAAGGCTACCGGCTTCGGCCGCCTAATCATGATCGGGACAATGGACACGAGAACCAGTTCAGTTGGGCTGGCCTCGGGCAGAGGAGGCAGCCTTTGTGGAGTCATGTAGCTACAGCGTGATCTGGTTTAAGGTGCACGTGTCACGAAAGAGGTGAATCTCCGGCTAAGGCTACGTGTCCTTAATCGTAATGAAGTGATCAGAGGTTATTGCGTATGTGAGGGCAAGAAAAACAAAATGGCTGCCATGATCTAAGATGGATGCCATGGGTAGATCAGAAATGTGTTCATAACAGGAGTACTCTTGCTCGTATCGTAGCGAAAACACCAGGATATGCTAAATGGATCATTTGCGGTTCGCTGATACCAATATTATGTATTTCCGACAACATTGAAAACACGGGTTCAAATCGTCACGGAACCTCAGACCCTCCTTTTGCCCTTACATAGGCAATTACTCAGTCTATGTCAGAATCTAATTCTATGCTCATCAGGTCAGTGACATGTTGTTGTATCATCATCCTTTCTCGTGCCTTTTCTCCAAATGCAGGTGGTTTCCTAAAACAGGTTGCAGCACAAAGACTACACAGGGCTGGACCACACTGGATAATCAGGCAGCATGAGAAGAGGAATACTAAGATGACACCAATGACCATTAGAACCTTCCATCCCCATGCTGAGATCAGAGTCCAAAACCACTCCATGAAGGACCAGTTTCCCTTGTCTACGTGTATAGAGTCGGAAATCTTGTGTAGCTTAGAGATCGCCTCGTAGACTGTTGGAGCATTATTAGGAATAAAGACACAGCAGCTCGATTGGATCATTCTGCATACCCCACCTCGATCTGCAAGTATAACATCTAGAACCATACGGTTCTGCAACGTCATGAGTCTATCCGCCTGAAGCTCAGCTGTCAAATTGCTAAGGGCACCAGCAGTTTCGGTAATAGTAGATTCAACTACCCGTGTTAGCTGACGTATGTTTCTACTATTGGCCATAGGTCCCCAGAACGGAAGGAAGCCTTTGAAGAAGTCTCCAGCTTCCCGACCAGCGGTATCTTCCTTGCTGAAGACACCTCTTGCTACTCTGGTTCTGTGGTAGTCAGATGAAGCAGTGTATGTTGGAGGCAACAATCGAGCAATATAACATGAACCTGAAAAGTCAGCAGGTAACCATGTATATGCTCTGTCTCGACAGATGAAGTAGGTACCCCTAGCAGTAAGGAAAGCAGGGGAAGAGTTAGCCGGAAACACATAAGTCTCTACGCACTCACTCCTCCCTAGCTGAGCTCTCGGATTTCTCCCATTACCTTGCAAACAGACCTGACCTCGGTGAGGTACGACCCAGATTGGAGTTGAGCTTTTACGCTTGCTTTCTCCCAAGCTAAGGCGATACTCTGAAGAATTCCAACTTAAATATACTCGCAATTCGTCTCTAGGGTATGATGGAGTATTATTGACGTCCTTGATCATGTCAATAATTCCCTGGACTAAGGCTTTGTTGGCAGAGTTATATTTAGTGGAACGTGGTGGACGCGGAGGATAGGTTTCAAGGGCATAAGCAAAGATGGTTTGAAGGGCCTGAAATGATCCATTGTAGCTGAAAGGCAAAACCAGATAGGGAATGCCTTTATCCATAGTGTGGGGTATCAAGCCACACACCCAGCAATCTGTAGTGTTAACTACCAGTTGGTGTTGGTGCAAGAGCTGTACAAAAGTGTTATTAATGAATTCTGAGCGTCGGGCTTGCTCATGTTCAGGAAACGAGTGAAAAGAGTGTATAGAGGAAACAGTAGAAGTAACAGGATTAAGGGGAGGTACTGTAGTTACTGGTACAAAAATCAAACTTATACCGAAAACGATTCCACCCACCAACGTTATCAAAACAATTAGAAATGTAATGGCACATTGCATCAAAAAGCATTTACTGTGAAGAATTCTGTAAAGTCTGTTTCTGCGAACATAAATCACATTTTCTCGTTGCAGCGCAGGAAGCTCCATCTTCTACAATCCGCTCGCGACCACTGATGATGTGTACGTAGATGAAAATGCCTCTATCAGCCCTGGGAGTTCCCAGAACTAACAGAAAGATCGACCTTGTGTCAGACCCCCGCAGATTCAACTAGGCACACAGCCACGACCCTACGGCTACCCAGACGGCAAGGCAATTTCAAAAACAATAAAACAATAGCAAACTTCCTGGCTGAAGGCAAAAGTTCAATATTTCAAAATATCACAATATGCAGTTGCCTGCTTTATTTGTCCATTTTACGATTTCGTAAATTATATCTTTGCTTCGCAGGTACTGTTTGATCGGTAAATAGCGTATCACTGGTAGCTGTTGCAATGTTCAAGTTCGCAGATGACAGAGTTTTTTCTGATGCAGGAGACAAATGTTCAGAGTTCAAAGGAGTCTTTTCAGGAGGAGAGTCAGATTTCGGAGTGTCAGTAATCAATTTGGCATCGCTGAAAGGGATGAATTTTGGCGTGCGTTCAAACTCAGAGGCACCAATTCCCTTCTTCACCCAGTCGTCGTAAGGAAGTGGCAAAGGTACACGCTTAACATGGGATGCGTGCACCCAGTGCTTGCGACCAGCTACACGAACTGCTGTTCTCGTTGCAAGCAGGACCTGGAAGGGGCTGATGTATCTGGGCTGAAGATTCTTCGTCCTCGCGAAATTCCTGATAACCACTTGATCTCCTGGTTTCAGCTGATGCCCTGGACTCTCCGGAGGCTTTGGTAAAGCATCGAAAACCTGTTGGTGAATAAGACTCAATTTAGCAGTCAAGTCGTAAAGGTAGTCTATTAACATAGGATATTCTAGAGAACAAAACTCCTTAGGCCTTGGCACACCCCAAATATTTGCCGGGCGGCCAAACACTATCTCATAAGGGCTAAGCCCCATTCTAGAATGTACAGTTGCTCTCGTGGATAACAAAGCCAAAGGAAGTGCGTCTGGCCAGGCTAAACCTGTGGATGCTTGTATCTTAGCTAATTTCAGTTTGAGGGTGCCATTGTAACCCTCCACTAAACCAGCAGACTGGGGATGGTTCGCACTGTGGAACTTTTGTTTCAGACCTAGACCTGCACACACACTCTGCATAACTTTCCCTATAAACTCACTTCCGTTATCTGACCATACAATCCGTGGCATACCGAATCTAGGGAAATATTCTTTGAGAAGAATTTTGGCTGTTGATAGGGCAGTGTTGTCCTTTAGTGGGTATGCTTCGATCCATCTGGAAAAAGCGCAGACTACCACCAGGACATATTTCAAATTATTACAGCGATCCATGTGAATGAAGTCTAACTGAATCACTTCAAAGGGGCAGAAAGGAGGAGCGAAGTGACCAGCAGGAGTTGGAGTTCCCTTGCCAGGGTTATGCATCAGGCATACCATACAATTTTTCACCACTCTCTCTGCACACTTACTGATCCCATCATTCTTCCAGACCGGAGCCAACATCTTACAGATTCCTTTAGAACTTATATGCGCTACTCCATGCGCCATCGTCACCACTGCAAGCACATACGCATCAGGCAACATCCAACGCTGCTGTTCTGTCAAATCAATCCAACACCCATTCGAATCCAATTTGCCCGTACTCTCTCTCCATACACGTTTCTCTTCCTCAGTTGCTTCTTTCTGAATCTCTTTCACACTTTCCATTGTATCCTCACACATTCCAGATTCAGCAATCCATCTTGCAGACGTAGCTACATACATTCTGCTCATCATGTCTCTAGCTGTCTGTTTAGCGGTCTCATCAGCAAAAGCATTTCCACGACCAACATCATCCGTGATTGCTTTATGAGCACTGCACTTCACAATCGCAACTTCAGTCGGCAAGGTTAGAGATTCCAACAAGTCGTTAACTAGCTGACCATGTTGAATCTTAGTCCCATGGGACGTAATGAAACCTCTTTCTCTCCACAAACGGCCAAAACTATGGGCCACGCCAAATGCGTACTGACTATCTGTAAAAACATTCACTCTCTTTCCCTTAGCTAAAACACACGCTCTGGTTAAAGCTATTAATTCTGCAGCTTGGGCAGAATTCTGACTCACTCTTGCAGTCTCCACAATCGTCTTCAAAGTCGTTACTGCGTAAGCAGCAGTCACATCACCATTCTCCATTTTAAAACATGACCCATCCACATACAATGTGCCATCTGGATCTGACAATGGAGTATCCTTTAAGTCAATACGTCCTTTTGTCTCTTCCTCCGTTCTAAAGCAACAATCATGTGGTTCGGAATCACTCGACTCTTGATTAGCCGGCAACAACGTTGCTGGATTCAATACATTGCATCTTTTGATCTGAATATGACTCGCTAGTAATGTCAGCTCGTAACCAGATAGTCTCGCACTAGTAAGGTGTTGTGTCTTGGTTCGATTCATGAGTGTATCCACCGCATGAGGAACCATGACCACTAGCATGTTGTTCATCACCAAACCAGCAGATTGTCGATTGGAAGCCGCAGCTGCCGCTGTAGCTCTCAAACAACTAGGTAACGCTCTAGCTACCGGATCCAATGTTGATGAAAAATACGCACAGGGGCGTTGTTTATCACCAAACTTCTGTGTCAGAACACTCAACGCGCAACCTTCTCTCTCGTGAACGTAAAGCGTGAATGGCTTACTGTAATCGGGTGTACCCAATACAGGAGCTGAACACAGTGCTTTTCGTAACTCAGAAAAACTCTCTTGACATTCATCAGACCATGGCACCGGACTCGGAACATTTTTCCCAGTCAAAGCTACCAATGGCTTTGCTAAAAGAGAAAAATTTGGGATCCACTGCCTACAGTAAGAGGTAATACCTAAAAAGGCACGTACTTCTCTCTGTGTGCGTGGAACACTCATCTGCGTAATTGCTTTTATTCTCTCTGGGGTCAACTTCCTTCCCTCCTTTGACAAGAGATGACCTAGGTAGGTCACTTCTTGGCAGCAGTATTGCATTTTTGAAGGTGATACCTTGTGATTCAAATTAGACAAGTGATGCAATAACGAAACCGTAGCTGCTTTGCAAGTTTCCTTGTCATCGGCAGCCACTAGAAGATCATCTACATACTGCACTAGAGCAGAACCTGGAGGAAGGACAAAGGAATCTAACTGACTCTTTAATGCTTGACTGTAAATAGATGGGCTCTCACAGTAGCCCTGTGGAGCGCGTTTAAATCTGAAACTGCGACCTCCTAGACAGAAGCCGAAAATATCTCTGCTTTCCTCGGCTATCGGAATGCTGAAAAAGGCATTCTTCAAGTCGATAACTGAAAACCAAGTAGCTGTAGCAGGAATCAATGTTAACAAGGCAGTAATGTCTGGAACCACAGGAAACTGCGGTACCACAATCTTATTGACTTCTCTGAGGTCGATGACAAACCTATACACTGGAGGCTTTGTAGTATCAGTTCGTTTCAAAATCGGTAATACAGGACTATTACAAACATTTCCTTTAGTTTCTTCAACTACACCTTTCTTAATCAAATCTTGCACAATCAATAAAAGTGCACGCTCACCTTCACTAGATATTTTGTATTGCGGAATTCTTGGAAATTTCACATTTGCTTTCAAAGTTACTACATATGGTGGTATTTCTAAAAGGCCTACATCATTAGGACCCGTCGCCCAAAGAGAATCAGGGAGTGAACGCAGCTCTGGCGGGAGTGCATCCATTGACAAGTACATCGGAGAGGTGATTCTTTTACCCAATGTAAGCTGTACCCCTTCTGGAGAACAGTACAATGTCGCATATAGTCGTTTTAACAAGTCTAAACCAAGCAGATTTTCATTACAACCCGTCGTCAAAATCAGGGGTGCTTTCAATTGACACGGTCCAACAGAGATAGACAAAGGGCCAGATATGGGGTTGTAAACAGGGGCGCCTGAAAAACCTACAGAAACATTTGTTGAGCCGGACAAAGGTGCGCCAGGGAGTTTCGCATGAATGATAGAACTTTTTGCGGCACCAGTATCCAACAGAAACGGTTCGACTACACCTGATGTTGCTACTGCGACATAAGGCCCACTCTGATCCACTGGAACTGATACTACTCCCTCTCTCTGTCCATGGCTGTCCTAGTACCCATTTTGCTGAAATCCCTCATCCACTTCACGATAGTCTTCAACAAGATATTGTTGAGATCTATTTTGCTGGGCTGACTGTCCATTTCTTTGATCAAAGTGATTGGAAGGACGATCATTCGTCTGTGGAGGCATAGCACCTCGCCCTCGACCTCTAGAATTCTGCACAAAACCACCACGACCTCTCTGAGCTGCTGCTGCATTATTTTGCGCTAAGATCGGACATTCATTCTTGTAGTGACCCTCTTTCTTACAGTACGCACACTGGTTCCACTGATATTTAGGCCTCGGTGAATTATAATCTGTCCTTTGATACGAATTCTGTTGCATATTAGTCTAATTCGTGCGAGGCGGATACGCCTGTTGCAAAAGAACTTTAGTCTTTAAATCTCTCGTTTTCTTGTCTGATTTCTCTTTTTCCTCTTTATCCCTATTTTCGTAATACTGTGCAGTTGCAAGTATTTGCGCAGTTGTAGAAACAGCCCACGCACTCTCTGAATCCTTTAATTTATTGCATAACTCAGGTAACAAATTATGCACAAATTTATCGACAAACAGTCTCTGTCCTCCTTCTGTGCTCATATCCTGACCACTATGATCTACAAAAGTCTCTTCGAACCTCGTGAAAAAGTCGGAGACACTTTCGTCTTTCTTTTGCCTGCATGCGGATAACTTGTCCCAATTAACACGCAATGCGGGCATCAGAGTCTTCATTAAGTCTATTATTCTACCCGGAAGATTAGCAATTAGGGGTTCAGGTTTTGCACCACCCGTTTGCTGACCATCCGCTGCAGTGATAGCTGCCCAATCACCACCTAAGGCAACTTGATGATCCTCTCTACGAATTTTAGCCCACACTGGTTGAGGAACTACATTTCCAAATAACATATCAATGTCTGCTAAGTTCATTATACAAGCCTCAACTGTCTGTGTCAGTTCTTTATAATATCCAGCAGGATTCTTACGCGGATCTGGTAAGGCCTGTTTCACTGCTAGCACTTCGGCTCGCTTCCACGGAATATGTATCCATACTCTCTGGAATTGCGCCGGAGCGGCTACAATACCATTAGGAGCATCAGCTTGCACAGCTTCGCGCCAAATCGGAGGAACCTCCCTCATTGGATATTGGCGACTCAGCTTCGTCTTACCTTTGTCTAAATCTCTCGGTGAACGAAGAGATGGATCATTTCTAAAACTTAAGATCAGTTCCATCGCTTCTTCTATATTTTCACCTACTATCATACCAGCAGCAAACTCTTTCTGAACCTTAATTAAGTCTTCTAAATTCGATTCAACATCATCTTCTTCTATCTCCTCACGTAACAACGAACACATCTCATCAAAGACATACCGTTGCGTTGGTTCCTTCCACTGCATAAATGTATCTAGCACATCTCTCGTACTATATCTCCTACTCTTCGAAATCCATCTGAGAGCCGTGGAATCTAAAATTCCCCGTTCCTCAGTACTTGGAAGCTGGCTACGCCTCTGCACAGAGTCAGAAGTAGGAGTCTTAATTAAAGTCTTATAGAAAGGAGACAGCATATTAGACACAGAATCAGTGATTCTTTGACGAACAGAAAGTGGAGTCAACACACTCGCAGACGTAGAGAACACAGTAGAAGTAGGAACAGATAGCGGAACAGTAGGAGTATCGAGAAAAATAGTTTGTGGAACAGTAGGTGTAAGTGAGACAGATACAGGTATAGAAGTCGGCAACCCAGGAAGAGGAGGAGCCGTAGGAACATTCACATTAACTACAGGAGGTACAGGAGCTTGATTCTGAGGGGCAGGAGCAGGAATACCAGGTTGTCCAGCAACCGGCAATTGAACATTCGGTACAGGTGGAGCCGTAGCACCTTGTGCATACGGTGGAGGTGACCGTAACAGATAAGACAACAGAGGATCGTTTTCGGGGTCCTCTAGTATCTTAGCTGTTTTCGATGGCAAGGCAGGATAGCACTTGTCGATCGCTAAATTATGCTCTCTAATGGCCACCTCTATGGCCTTCTCACACTCGTTATCTTGCAACTGTTTAGTTGCTTGCTCTAGAGTCAACTCTTCTTTCTCTTTCTGTTCTTTCTTTAACCTTTTAATTTCTCTCTGTTTAGATTCTTTTCGCCAGTAACGGAAAGAATCAAACATTGCCGGCCGGGCTTTCTTCCTAAACAATTTCGCTTCTAAATTATCAAGAATTTCGGGTTCAAAACTACCATGCAGTGGCCAACTAAGGACACCATCTTTCTCGGTGTAGCGGACCCACACCTCATTATAAGATATAGGACCCACACCATGTTTACAATATAAGTCATATAGGGGAGTCCCAATCGGAGGAACCAGACATGAGTCCTCCAATCGTGAGTCACTGTTGCAACCGAAACAAGACAACATACAATTTCTCCGACTTACCATTTTTCAGTCCGGAACACAAAACAAACAAAACACGAAACAAATATGTGCACCTGAACCAAGAACTTTTAGGCCTACCAAAACGAACTGATGTATCGATACCCAAACTAAACCAAATAGATTATCGTAACCAGAACAATCAATGATAATCTTACGAAACCAAACCAAACCAAGAACCAAAAAGGATTTTAACAACCCTCTCAAAGTAACCCACTAACTAGCAACCACTAAATACTTAACTGAGGCACTGAAGACGTCACCAAGGAGAAACCCGTCACGTTTCGCTGTACTAAGGACTGCACCTCGGGTCCAAGACAGGGCGACGGTCAAGGCAACGGCCCACTGCAGCCGTCCTGAACGGGAACCCTCGTGGAAGAGAACTTCGGGCCACTTTTGCGATATGCCGGGATCGATGAAGTGGGGCGCCTCCCTCAGGAATCTTCACACGAAGCTTCTCGAACTCTTCAGGCTTTTGGACCGGTACCAAGGAGAAACCCGTCACGTTTCGCTGTACTAAGGACTGCACCTCGGGTCCAAGACAGGGCGACGGTCAAGGCAACGGCCCACTGCAGCCGTCCTGAACGGGAACCCTCGTGGAAGAGAACTTCGGGCCACTTTTGCGATATGCCGGGATCGATGAAGTGGGGCGCCTCCCTCAGGAATCTTCACACGAAGCTTCTCGAACTCTTCAGGCTTTTGGACCGGTACCGAATGACGTCGCCCCACGTTGGGCGCCAATTGGAGTTCTGGACTTTTTGGTTCCGTCCAGAGGTGTCAGGGAACAACACCCAAAGACCCCGGAGTTCCACCTGCCTTGGTGCGCAAATGAACAGAAACACGGGCTTCTCGATGGTGGCGTCAAAGACCAAAGGTTTATTACTGCAGGGACACAGAAGTCACAGAAACTACACATGGGCAGTATCTAGGAGCCTGTTCAAATTGTACAAAGAGGGTTGCTCCTTATATACTAAATTTTGGCCTTCAGGCGAATTTTTCACATGTTGGTACATTCCCAAAACCTTTGTGTCATAAGCAATAAATATTTGGCGTACACAGGAACCGTTGATAAAATCTGATACAAAACATCTACGAAGAGGGGTTCCCACTAGTTCATCACAATCCCTTGTCAATATTGTATTCAAGAGCCGGACCGCCTCATCGTAAATTTCGTTACCTCCCCCTAATAAAGATTCAGAAAGAAAGGAACGGAGCCAGGTGTGGAAGATAGAAAAGCGGGTTAAGAGATGTTTGTGGGTTGTAAATGGGCAAGGCTACCGGCTTCGGCCACCTAATCATGATCGGGACAATGGACACGAGAACCAGTTCAGTTGGGCTGGCCTCGGGCAGAGGAGGCAGCCTTTGTCGAGTCATGTAGCTACAGCGTGATCTGGTTTAAGGTGCACGTGTCACGAAAGAGGTGAATCTCCGGCTAAGGCTACGTGTCCTTAATCGTAATGAAGTGATCAGAGGTTATTGCGTATGTGAGGGCAAGAAACACAAAATGGCTGCCATGATCTAAGATGGATGCCATGGGTAGATCAGAAATGTGTTCATAACAGGAGTACTCTTGCTCGTATCGTAGCGAAAACACCAGGATATGCTAAATGGACCATTTGCGGTTCGCTGATACCAATATTATGTATTTCCGACAACATTGAAAACACGGGTTCAAATCGTCACGGAACCTCAAGACCCTCCTCACATTTTGTTCTTTGAAGATTCATGCACCCAGCATGAATTTGGCCACAAATATATAAAAATAAAATACTTTTTATGGCCCTGGGCGTCCCTTTGGGAATCCCTTAGCAGGCCTAGGGGGTCATGGTGTTTCTACCCTGCCACCCTTTCTTGTTATTTATCCTTTTTTCTGATGTTTTCTTGTGACTCGTTTTTACTGAGTCACAAGATGGCTGCCAACACTTCCTGGTTTGTAGTCTTGACAGCCATTCAGACTGAAGCTCGTGCTCGGGAGGGTTTGCGAATCTTCCTTGGCCCTCAGGTATCGATATTTTTATTTTTTACATTTATCAGGAACTACTGAATGGATTTAAACCATTTAAAAAAAGCACCCTTTCTGAACCAAGAGTTATATTTTTGCCAAATTTGGTGTCATTCCGTTCAGCAGTTGGGGCTGTAGCCTTGTCTAAAGTTCGTATTAAAATAACATGGAGAAAACGCGTTTTGGGATCCCCCATTTTTCTTGGCCCGCCCTTGATGAATCACCCTGAAACTTTTAAGAGAGGAGCTGACCTGAGTGAACTATTAATTCTGGAAAATTTGTGAAGATTTGTCAAATGGCACCAAAGATATTGGCAAAAGAAAAAACACTTTTTGAATGGAATCAAGGTCCTACCTATGACAACTTACTGGCTACCACGAGTAGGTAATATAGATATAGATATAGGTATAGAAAGATAGACATATAACCATCACACCCTGAAAGAATCTGGATGAGATCACAATGAGGAAATAGCAAAAACTCCCATTTTAGGATCATAAAATATCATAAAACAACATTAGGATTGAAGGGGACCTAATCCCCTAATTCAGAATGTGCCAGGAGGCGCATTTGCATATTGGTTAGAGTTATTTGCTCTTTTGGAAGAGAGGCTGTGTGGCCCCTTCCCTTAATTATTTTTGGGCCCTGGGGACCTCATCCCGCCTGAGCATTTTTTATTTTTTAAATGGGAAGGGGGCTGTGCTGCCCCTCTCCCATGGTTGATTTCGGCCCTGGGGACCCCACCCCCGGGGCATGGCCACATATTTATTTTAATTTAATTTTTAAAGGAGGGGGGCTGCGCAGTCCCCCTCCTGAGGCTATTATTGGCCCCTGGGACATGGCCTCATTTAAAAAAAATATTTGTAACAATGTCCCGGGAGGGGGGCCGCATGGCCTTCCTTGCGTGGGCCACCTCTGGCCCTGGGGACCCCATCCCCCAGGGCCTGGCCCTCAACTTTGGGGACCATGGGGGGAGCCCCAATGCCTCCACAGTCCCAGGCGGCTACCCGCCTCCTGCGGGGCAGGCATTGCTCGATATTTTTATTTTTGAAATTTCTCAGGAAGTACTGAACGGATTTATACCATTTAAAAAAACCACCCTTTCTGAACCAAGAGCTACCTTTTTGCCAAATTGGTGTAATTCCGTTCAGCAGTTGGCTCTGTAGCCGTGTCTAAAGTTCCTATGGAACTTAACATGGAGAAAACGAGTTTTGGGATCCCCTTTTTTATGGCCCCCGCTAGATGAATCACCCCAAACCTTTTAAGACAGGAGCTGACCTGAGTGAACCATTACTTTTGAAAATTTCACGAAGATTCGTCAAACGGCACCAAAGATATTGGCAAAAGAAAAAAACATTGAATAGAAACAAGGTCCTAACTATAACTACCACTAGTAGGTAATATAGATATAGATATAGATATAGATATAGATATTGATATTGATATAGTTATGGAAAGATAGACATATAACCATCACGCCCTGAAAGAATCCGAATGAGATCACAACGAGGAAATATCAAAAACTCCAATCTTAGAATCGTAAAATATCATGAAACAACATAAAACATATGCATAGTTGTAGCCATAGACCAGCAGATGAGAACGTACATTAAGGTTTCCTGTATCCCCGAATGTGGGAATAACTGAACACAGGTCTTATCACTGAGTGTAGTCCCCCTGACCACATATGGTTAGTCATGCAGTCTGAAGTTATTAATAAATGACACAGAATACCATAAGTAACACTGCCCTTCAGAAATGGGAACCAGGGTATGGACTGAGAATGGGTGGGGAATGAAATGAAAAATGGGAGTAAGGGAGGGGCACAGAGCTCCAGACAAGCAGAATTGAATGGGAAAAGGAGCTGCAGGAAGCATATTGAGATGGCCCTGGAATTAAGAATGTGAAGTTTGGTCAGGACTGCAATAAACAGAATAGATATGGAGAGCCTGGCTTTTGCTGACAATGGCAGGATGGGAGCCACAAACAAACTAGATCTGTCAATGTAGGGGTAAAGCAAGGGAGGTTTGGGACACCCCAAGTATAAGGAAAATGGCTGACTGAATCTGCAGAGGCACAGGGCCACATGAAAGACAGCTTGAGAAACTATTTGTTAGACAATGACTCAAAGGAGTGAGAAACACAAAGTGGGAACTGCAGCACAAGGAAACCGTCCAAGTCGAAGACTATAGGTTTGACAAGGAGTGGAAACCGAAACCTACATGGACACATACACACACACAACCACATAAAGTCCAGAGAAGACTAGGAAGTCCAGGGAAGGCTAGACTTTTCATGGCTTACTCATCAATACCAGAGAAGTAAGTGGGCCATCAGGTGCTCGTGGGTCAAATGCCAATAGCATTGGCAAGGTTTGTTGTGGGCTTCAAGGGCGATCTATTTTGGTCACTGATGTTATCATGGGTGATTTGCATGTCAGTCTTTATCTCCCTCTCTCATTCAGTTGGATTCCTATAAGACCTGTCCAGCCACCAGCCTTGCTAAGTAGGTAGTGGGTCCTTACTCTGAAGATAGGCCATAACATCTAAAGATGATAGAATAGTGTCCACTGTGGACCCTTCAGGTCATCCAAACAATTGAGGTCAAGAGGTTCATGAAAGTTCCTCGACTGTCCGTTGTTTATTACCCCCGTACAAGGAGGTTCTATCATACCAGATTTAATGTCACATTTCCGCAACTGAGTTCTTACTGATAAAAAGTCTTTCTGCTTTGCATTAGTCTCCCTGGAGACTTCTGTGCTGATTTGAATTTTATGACTATCTATGTCAAACAGGCCATCTTTATGTGCCACTGCAAAGATCTCCTTAGTCTGTTCATGGCATAAGAGGCAGCCTCTTATTTGTCAAGCCCTGTTTCTGGCATGAGGTGCATTGCCTGGAATTCAATGCACCTGTTGAAGCTCCAAGGGCATGTTGAAAGAGAGACCTCAAGGTCAGGATATAACTTCCAAGAGGTAGCCCATGATCTATTCTTATTCCAGGTTCTCTGTAACACTGTAAAAGTTCACAATGCCCCTACGGGGCCCTGTCCTCCAAATGCACTGCCTTACGTTGGAAGTACCAGCTATCGGAGTCCCAGGCTTCCACGTTGACCAATGTGTTTTAAGGCTCCTTTGTCTAAGCCTGCCCCGATTTCTGGAAGAAACTCAATCACTGAGAGCATGTACTTCATTTTTGTAGTAAGGTCAGGGATGTTAGAGTTAATTGTTCCTGGGGTTTCTCATTCTGATTTTATCCCTCTCAAAATCACCTCCAATATTGGTTTCTATGATTGCGTTGCACCCGATAGCTGCTTGCTACCTACATAACATCCATAATTATAGTTGCCTGGAAGCCTTGTCAGAGGCCATTCTTTCTGTGAAGCAAATCTAGGTAGAGCCCTTTTTAAATATATTAAAGCAGGACATATCACCTGAAAATGACAAAAAAGTCAAGAGCTTCATTTTGCAAATCACAAAACTACTCAAAGTGCACAAGGAATATGAAGATTGTTAAGTGACCCGCAACTTCACAAATCTAGAAATAATCCAGAATATCCCTCTAAGAAGCAAGGAAATAAATACAATTCATCATCAGTCTACATTTTTACGCCATTCTGTAAAGGATGACAAAATGAGGTGCACAATTCAAGAATGGAGAAACGTTCTTAATACCCCAATGTGGAGTGCAGTGTTTCACCATCAATTACTTACCTCGGTGCCGTCCTCCCACTCCAACACGGATATAACCTAATGTCCAACCAATGGATCTTCCTCTTGCCCACACGATGCCCAAAGTAGACTAATACATTTGGCACTTGGTAACCTTGATGGTCACTTTTGCTCCCTGTATCCTGACCACCCTTTTCTAGCTGCCTCAGGTGGTCCTCCCAAAAGCTGGTTAAGATGGGAGTGTCAACAAGATAGGTCTCACAGAACTCCAAACATAAGATGACAAGGTTCATGAGGCATCAAAAAGTCGAAGGGACATTCCTGTGTCCAAAGGTTTAATCAGAAACTAGTATAACCCCACTGGTATGGAGAATGGTATAGAGAATGCAGTTTTTACCATGACACTATGCACTAATGGGATCTGCCAATAGCCACTGGTCAGATAAATGGGTACTTAAGAAGAAAGCAGCAGTCAAAAGGTTATCTAGCTCATTTGCTCTGAAAGAAGAATGTATATGTATCTTGGTCACCTCCTTGAGGGCTCAGCAATCCACACAAAATAATACATGTATGGATCCTTGCTCAGGCATCAATATCACTGAACTGGCCCAAGGAAAGCAGGATGATCAATCACTCCTAAATCCAAATTAGCAACATGTCTTGATGCACACCTGGACTTGGTGTCACTTCTTTTAAACCTTGTTCTTTACTGGCAAGCTATCACCAGTATTTATGTCATGCAAACAGACAAGAGTGAATCCTAGAGTAAGCAGAACGTGATGAGGAAATCATCCATTACCTCTCTATAGTTTCTGTACTTTTCACGGGAAAGTTGTACTCCTTCCACAGACCATCATTATCAAAGTTGTGCAATCGGCCAAGACTTGTTCACTATCTTCCTTCACATCTTCTGTCACTGTCAGAATGTTCAGTGAAAACACTCTTGCGGTATGACTTAGGCCGGTTCACATTGAACACTGTTTGGCTCCCATGTGCCACCTGTGTTCACCAAGTAGTTCACTTCAGAAACCTTCTGCAGTACCTTGCATGCTACACACCATTTAGAATCAAAATCTCTTGGGCAAATTAGCCAAAAACCCTGACCCTTTTGGCACTCAATCAGCATTGCTTTCTGATCATGCTAAACCTTCATCTCTTGTCTTGCTGTAGTTTAGCCTTCATCTTACTTATGTAGTGTACCATGAACTTACTAAGGCCAATCAAATAATGCACCACAGCCCTTTCAGGTGACTCAGAGGTTTCCTCCCACTGCTCTCTGACTAAGGTCAGTGGATCACATACTTAGTGCCTTCTCGAAAATGGACCTCTTTGAGGGGATCAACTCAAACATTTTGTCGTCCATCTCCTCTTTTTCTGACCTTATTTTTGTTGCCTTAGGATTCTGAAAACCTTACCACTGCTGTCCAGTTCTAAAGGGAATGTCCTTCTTCCCTAAACATGGTAACATTAGTTTATCCACAATTGGGATATTTAATTTATCTGTAAGCCCCTAATATAGTACACTACCTGTGCCAAGGGCCTGTAAATTAAATGCTACTAGTGGGCCTGCAGCACTGAGTGTGCAACCCACACAACCTTTAAATGTGTTTCAGACCTGCCACTGCAGAGCCTCTGTGTGTGTAGTTTTACTGCAATTTCAACTTGCCATTCAAAGCCCTTTGCCAAGCCTAAAACTCCTCTTTTATTACTCAAACATCGCCAATAAGGTAGGCCCTTGGTAGCCCATTGGGCAGAGTGCTGTGTATGTAAAAGGTAGGACATTTACATTTAAGTTTTGCATGTCCTAGTAGTGAAAAACACCTAAACTCGCTTTTCACTACTGTGAGGTCTGCTCCTCTCATAGGTTAACATTGGGTAATCTTTGTTACACTTTTAAGCTGTAATTCCAGATTACAAAGGAGTAACTCTGTATGTTTAATATCTTTGGAATTGTAATGTCAAAATCCCTTTAGATTTGACATTACAATTTTATAAATGCCACTTTTAGAAAGTTGACATTTCTCTCCTCTTACGGCTCTGTGTCCTGCAGCCTGTCTCCAATACACGCCTATGGTGGGTGACTACTTGACTTTGTGCATTCTTTCTAGACAGACACCTACAAAGGAATATTAGGTGTGTCTGAATACCCATCTCCATCCTCATGACTCGTCCTGGGCAGGATGGGAGGGAGGAGCTGACACACCCGGATAGGCAGTGTCCTGTTCCCACACAAAGGGCTGATTATCCCCTGTAATGAGTCTGGAGCCAGGGCTAGGAAGAAATGACCTCTGTGCACTGCAGAAATCCTTCTTTAAAGTCACCTCCGCTTAAAAGGCACAACTGGGTAAAAGCACTGGGCCTTTGATCCCACCATATCAAACACTTCTAGACCTGTATAGAACATCTGTCAGAAAAACGTATGTGCTGCTACAGGGACTGTCACTCTGCTGGACTGCTGCTCTGGAAGAATTGTTTTTCTGCTGTGCTGCCCTGCTGCTCTCTGACCCTTCTGAGGGAGAGATGGACTCTGACTTGAATCAAGAGTGAGCTCCAAGACTTGTTGGCTTGCCTCCTGTTGCTTGAGACTCAAGGATGTCAATGTATCATCACCTGCTCCTGTGCGTGGTCGATTGGATTGTTGTTCAGGTCTTGTTTTATTTATAAAATTCATATCTATTTTTCTTACCTGGTGTTTTGTGGTGTTTTCATTGTGTTATTGCGTGTTGTGTTGCACAAACACTTTACACATTGCCTCCTATGTTAGGCCTGACTACTCAGTGCTAAGCTTCCAGATGGTGAGCACAGGATAATTTATAGTGTCTGACTGATCTACCCTGAATAGAATTGTAGTTTCTATTTGGACAGGGTGCATACCTCTGCCAACTAGAGACTCAATTTGGCACAACAGACTTTCTAAAAGATTGGACCCAACTGCTTTCTATTGAATTTCTCTGCAGCCAAACAAGTGACATGGCAGGAGGTAATATCACTTCCTCCTGAAGTCTTGAATACTTCAATTACCACAGGAACAGTACCAGAGGCATGGAAGTGCGCACAGGTCAGAGCACTATTGAAAAAACCAAACCTCGACCCGGCAACGATTGGCTAACTATCCTCCGATCTCTCTTTTGCCATGGGTGAGCAAGCTGCTTGAGAAGCATATTAATTCCATTCTGGTTAACTACCTGGAGTTTAATAACCTACTCCATGGTTCTCAAGCAGGCTTCCGCCCCAAGCTCGGGACTGAGGTCGCCCTGTGGACAGTAACTGAGTTAGCTCAGAGGCACATGGATCAGGGCGACACTACGGCAATTATGCTGTTAGACCTGAGTGCCGCCTTTGGTGCTGTGGACCATAACATCTTGGTTTCCCGTTTAAGACACCTTGGAGTCACAGGTCAGGCCATCACCTGGTTGCAATCCTTCCTAGAAGGCCGGATGTTTCAGTTATCGAACAGTTCCACTCAATGTAAATCTTGCCCCCTCAATCGCGGGGTGCCCAGGGCTCTTCCCTAAGACCTACCCTTTTTAATGTGTATATGGAGCCCCTGGCAGAGATAGTGCACCCTTATGGCTTTGAGTTGAGTTGAGTTGTAACCTATGCAGACGACACCCAATTAGTGGTGGCCCTGAACCATCTCGAGGGCATGCCCAGTAATCTGGGCAGCTGTTTGGAAGCAATAACCAAATGGATGGCACTTTCTCATTTAAAATTAAATGGGGATAAAATGGAGCTGATGTTCCTGGTAAAATCCATGTCACCCAGAGCCAGCATTGACTGGCCGATTTGCATGGGTACTCCTCCAGAGCCCAGAGACAAGATTAAAAGCCTTGGAATATGGCTGGATAACCCCCTAAGCTTTAATCAGCAAGCCACTAAATTATCTGCCATTTGTCTGATGAGGATGCTGAGAAAAATTCTGCTCTCCTTCCTTTTCAGGCTCGGAGGATAATGGTACAGGCAATCATCCTGTCCTGTCTTGACTACGGGAATGCCCTTTATCTGGACGCTCCAGTGAGCTCTATTAAAAAACTCCAGCTCACCCAGAATGCGGCGGCTCTCTCCTTCTGGGACTCACCCGAAGACACTCGGGAACTGCCGCCATGAGGAGACTGCACTGGCTGCCCATACAGGCTAGGATTAAATTCAAGGCAATGTGCATGGCGCACAAAGCCATGTGGCAGAAAGGCCCTGCAATGATCAGTGCCCTCGTCACCCCAAACCACCCTCCTAGATCTTTACGCTCCAGCACAACCTTTCTGGCATCAACTAGGAAAATCAAATGAGCTAGATGGGGAGGCCGTTCCTTTTCTTGGAACGCCGCCTCCATCTGGAATTCCTTGCCCCTCACCCTGCGAAGCGAACCTGATCTCATCAAGTTTCATAAAAATTTGAAAACATTCCTCTATCAGTAACTCTCAGTCTGATGGCATTCCCTTCCACCCGTCCTCAGCGCTACGAGGCCTCTGGGTAGAAACGTGCTTTATAAAACCCCATTTCATTTAATTTCATTCATTCAAGTCCTCCGGAAGAGTTTCCATCATGCTCTTAAGGGTCTTATTAAACCTCTCCACCAACCATTGGCAGGAGTTATGTCATGGAGAAGTGGTAGGTTCTACCAGCTTGCTCCCACATTTTTGCCAGGAAGAGGAGATTAAGGGGATCTGTACAACAGAAGGGGTGGAGTAAAGCATTAGCTGTCACAGTTTAACGCCTCTCTCCGCCGCTTTTGAAATACAAGGCTGCACCATATTCACAACAATATGGGGCATGCTTGCATTTCCCCCTGCGCCGGCGTTACACTTAGCAGTGTAGCCCCAATGCAGGCACCCTGGAACCATAGTGCAAGGGTGTCTGCGTGCTGGGAAAAGATTGTTTATTTACAGGAATATCCCCCTTCCTGTACATAAACACTCTTGAAATGCCATTTTATCACGTCTATGTGTGCTGCTTAATGCGGCACACATGAAAGTCACAAAATGTAATTTTGTCTGAAGATTGTTTAAGTGCAGAGAGGGGGACCTTCCTGTCATTAACAATAAAAGGCTTTTATGTGCGCTGCACAAGGCAGCACACATGGAAAAAGCAAAAAATGAAGAGAAATATAGCATTTCCCTTTGTTTTGCCAATTTAAGACCAGGTTTTCCCTGGTCTTAATTTTGGCGATGCCTCCTATTTACGCTGCCCTTGTAAATAGGAGGCAGCATCAAAATCAATGGGTGTTGCGGTGGAATGCTAAGCATAGCATGAAATGGGGCCTTATTTACTAGGCCCTCTTAAGCTACGTTAAGTGCCTTAATGCTGCCCCTTGTATATAAGGCAAAGCCCTTATCGCCACGGAAACGTCACAAAAAGTGACGTTCCTGTGGCGATAGGGGCCTGTACATATGCCTCACAATTTGTTTCCTGGTTGCAAATCAATGTTTTAGGAAATCCGACTGTTGAAAAGATTCCTACCAGTGCCTTAGCTACTATCCAATTGCCTTTGGATACCGAGTGGCAGGATCAACCACAAGTAAGATATACTTGTTGACCGATGTTGCAGGGGTGTCAAGCAGACCAGCAATGTCAATGCCCACCAGCAAGAATGGAACAGCTACTGGTGTCAGTGGCACTCTTGATGCATTGATTTTAGGTCCTGATTCATTTCTCAAATGGCAAGTACGACAGATTCTAAAGATCCTCTCTGTGTCTGGGTGTATCCTTTACCATTAGAGCAAAGAATGCAACCTCTTTTTTATGCCAAAAAACAATTCCAGTGCACACGTTACGGTCAGTTAATCATATAGGTTTTGTTTCTTTCTTTGTGCAAGCAAACAAGCAGCGTAAATCCTGAGTAATGAGACAAGATGGACACGAGTAGGTCAAATCATTCAGGATGTATTAAGCCCTTCTGTTCTAGAAGGGTGACATCAAGACAAAAAAATAATACATGACCAGCCGACACGTGTTTCGTCTAGCGAGCTAAGGCGCTCGTGACTCTTCAGGGCTGTAGGCGTTAAGGAATGTACGATTCGATTAGCCGGTGATACTTTTAACCCGGCGTATGTCGGGTGAGTTTACAGGATCGTTATGTAGAATCAGGTAATGGAAATATAGTATCCTTAGAAAATACAATGACGGGAGGGTACATCCGTCGTAGTGAGGGTACTCTGGAAAGCAGAGTGCCACCTCATATAATCCGACCGCGGTCTTCCCGTGTAGTGGAGCCCATGTGTCCTCCTAAAGACATCTTTTTGGTCAGAGACAACAGGAAATTGCTGTACACTAGGTGAATCATGGGCCAATTTCAAGCACCAGGCTCAGCATTCAAAGGCTTAGCATTTAGTGTTTCATCATCCCAGTCCACATAATACCTTTCAATCACTCCCATGCTGATGTTTCCCTTAGTTTCCTTTCACAGTTCCACAAGTGTAAGACTCTCAAAATATGTATCTTTATATACAATTTTCAAATTAAAAATGAAAGCTAAGTTTACTCAAAAAGACATGTTGCTTGTAGTACAACCAAATATGCAGAGTGACATTCGATGGAATAGGGGGCCTCATTATGATGGCGGTCAGACCTTTGTCCGACTGCCTTCCTTTTGGAAATGGGACTGCCCAACTGGCATCCCCCCATAGGGATTAAGATGCAACAGCCTTCAAAGCAGTTGCAATGTGTATGTGTTGTATTGTGGCAAGTGTAAGCACATGCCACAGTACAAAAAGTACACAATTTGCATATCCCTGCACTATGTGGTAGGCACCATGCAGTGCCTGCCACATGGTGCAGGGATATGTAGGGGGGCACCATAGGTGCCCCCGAACACAAGGCTGAGAGCAAGGGAGAAGGGGGGCCTGCTATGGGCCCCAAAGTCCCTTTCTGCCTCCCTTTCCATGGGGGCTAAAACGCCATAAATCGGCCAGTGGAAAGGGACACTGTAAACCCTACGGCGGTGCCTGAGCAGGCACCACCAATGTTGTTGGGATTCAAGTCCCTACGACCCCCGATGGGCTGCTTGAGCCTGTCCGATGCATGACAGTCAGTCTCTCCAACCGTCAACCATCCGCCAGTCATTATAATGTGGCGGGCGGACCTCCACGGTCCATTGGCGGTGTGACCACCATTGACAGGCTGACAGTGGTGGATTATACTAAAAAAGGTTCTCCCAAGACCCATTTAAATTCATACAGCTATTTACTCAGACAAGTGTAGGACCTATCATTTGTGGTACTGATGGAGCAAGCATTCGCACGTTCAGCGACTTGCTTGTATCAAGAACCTCAAATAATGTTAATAAATTAATTCAACTTGTTTGTCATACGAATATTGCACATTTTACACTACACGGGGTGTCCTAGAGACGCTTGCCTATGTGTTTACTAAACAGTAATAACGCTTGCCTCTAAAATGGCCGCTGCTCTGCGGGAATTTAGTCTGCGCATGCGTCGGTCATACCCATGTGATGTGACGCACTCGCAGTTCTGGAGGAAACTTGTTGCTCATGCGCAGTACTGCTAAAATGGCCGCTTTGTTTTCTCACATGCTCTGTGCTTGCATTGCCGCTTTTGCAAAGCTGTCTGTTCTGCCTAACTCCTAATGCTATAATTATTATAAAGTAAGGGGTGTAGTATAGCCAATCACGGTATACAGTGTATTAATTTTTTCCTGTGTTTCTAAATTGTTTTCGCTTACTTTGCATGTATCATACTCCTTGGGCCTGGGCGGCGCAAGCTACTCCATTTTTGAAGCTCCTCTGGTCCCAGTCATGTGATGGGGGAAATGAACCTGGCCGCAGTGGAAATCAGCCAGCTTGCAGCCGAGGCTAAGATGTTCATGAGAAACAACCTGCTACCCAGCAAGACGAAGCTGAACTGCACCTGCATTCGCAACATTTGTATTAAATCTACTATGTACCCTATTATATTCTAAAAATCTTATGCCATGGGAACTGGAATGTAAGGGGTGGGTTCGAAAATGAATATTAAGCCTGAGGAAGTCTAAATTTTAGGAGGTACGATGACCTAACCTCCTCCTTTGACCAATCAGAAATTAGGGAACCTTTCATTTGCAACATTTGTGGTTGGTACACTGACCCGAAAACAGTATAACTAGTCTAGGTTTAGCTAGAGAAATTGTGCGACTTGTCCGAATAGCTGACCTGTCACTGACCCAACGAACTCTATAGGTGATTGATACAGAGAGCTGCGGAGCACTCTGTCCGTAATTTCCACAGACTCAATCGGGGTTTGGGAAACCTTAAGTGCTGGCGAAGCACTTTGCTGGGAGATTCGAGAACCGAATCTGGGTTATTGGCAGATTCCTTGCAGAGAGGGGGTAGCGCAGGTGTTGCATCCGAAGCTGCAAGTGTTGGTCGTACCCTTTGGTGAGCCCGGTCCTGATCCAAATCCTGGGGTTATCCTGTCCTGACTGTTCATGAGCTGTACCTGCTCACCTACTGGCAACCTAAGTCCTTGAGGGTCCCTTCCCGCCTTTTCCAACTGACCCGTGGCCAGGTAAATATAACTGAGTGTGGGTGTTTGTCTATCTAAACTTCTCTCTCTTGTCCCGAATAAAGCATAATTGCCTACGTTCTTTACCCTGTTTCCTATAAATAAGGTTTTCGTGCAAACTTGTCTATTAGCATGTTCCATTTTTCCCTTACCTTTAGTCAAATATTGAATCGTTTGCATATATAGGTTTCTCCATTCTTACCCTCCCTTTAGAGAATAAGCACATCTGGATGAATCAAATTGCATAAGTTTCGTTTCTTATAAACCGTTAGTGAAACTCGAAAGTCTGTTTTGATTAGTATGTTCCCTTTCTTTACCCGCCTTTAGTGAAGTTGTGAAAGTCTGCTGACCTAAAATAGCGTGTTCCTTATTTCTCCCTTCCCTTTATTTTTCGATTTCTAAATGTTTCTTACTCCCATTCATAGCTATACAATCTTTTTAATTCTAGTTATAGACAGTTTGATCTGTGTAAATTTGTGGCTCATGGCATTAGATGATGAAGAGAATTAGATGAAGGTGTTGAAAACGTCTTGCGTCTGTGGTTATTATAAAGTACAAACCGTTATTTCAATGTTGCCTGGTATTTTGGTGCTGTCTACTTAATCCCACAGCTAGCTCCTGATCCATTGTGATCTTAGGTACCTGTTACAAGGATTGGTAAGTCAGGTACACGGAAGTAGAAAGAAGAAAATCTGAATTGCTGATAATAGTGTGTAGGTTACCTGATCAAATATATATAAAGTATATATGAAAATAATTTTTATGGGCCCGAGTGTGCATTATGTTTAGTCGGGTGACCAGCGCTCTATCAGTAATTTTCTGGTAGCAGTAAGGTGGTTAGGAATAGTTGAGATAAGTAGATAGGTTACTTGTTGATGAACTGTGAAAAATAATAAGTGCTGCTAAAATTTTTATTTCGGCTAAATCGATCGATCGAAAATAAAATTGCTTTGAAATGTTATGACATGTTTTAGAAATGTTTTTTTAATACTGTTATATGATTTTTATGTATTAACAACTCGTTAGTGATTGTTATATGTTGTCTGGAATCCCCGGGGGCAGAGTAGCGGGTGGTGAGGAGAATCCACTTTGCAGAGAGGTCACTTACAGTGAGGAAAATTAGTGCATGGTTAGGCAGAACTTGAAGTGCTAATTAGAGTTTTCTGTATGAATAGTTGAATAAATGATAGCAACGAGTTCGCTAATGAAACTTCAGTTGTGAGATAACCTAGTAAGGGTCACTCGAGAAGGAGTAGTGGGTTCGTCGGAACTTGAATGATAGCAAAAGAGTTCGCTAGTGAAACTTTAGACTTAGTATATATCCCGAAAAGAGTGGATGAGTCAAAGAAGTAGCATGTTCTCTAATGCTTGTGTGAAGGGTAGGCAGAAGGGTCTATCCGTAGTGTATGAAAAGTAGACAGAAGAGGTTTACTTGCAGTGAAACAAATCTTTCCTTTATAGACACTCGAGTACAGTGGCGAATGTTATACGTTGTAAACTAAATAGAGCACTTGCACTTTAAGAAAGAAATCAAGTTTCTGTTACCTTGTGAAGGAGGGAGTCAGTCGCGGAGCTGCGCTGACGTCACTTTGTGGCGCGCTGGTATTGGTCAGAACAGCGGGTGTGTAACGTAGCTGGTATGGTAAAGGAGGGGTGAGCGCAGAAGCGTGAGAACGCGTCTCACGAAAAGGCCGCGCACCCATTGGTTGAAATTATTTGCAATCACAGTGTTGATTGGTTGGTGAAATTTACAAGACGCGCTAGCATTGGAAGAAAATTTGTAAACAAGAGCACGTAATTTACGCACGAATTAGGTTTTACGAAGTATAAGTGGTATCCAGAATTTTTGCCTGACCCGAAATACTTAGGTTTTGGTAAGGAACAGATGTTAAAAGGCAGACCTTATAATATGTACAGAAGTAAAAGAAAAATGACTCTCGTAGACAAGGTTAAAAATTATTTAAGAAGGATAAACCCATCAAAACTAGAGAGGGAATAATCATTCCACCTCCTAATACTCCCGCATCTTTCATGTTATTTGATAAAGGGTATCATACCTGTGTATGGTTGGAAAATTGGGTGGAATATACTAAAGATGACGGAGTTTTGGCATTTCCGTAAGATGGTACCTTTAATGGTAGAATTTTGTTTAATTTGAGGACCCGAATGAATGATTTACATCCCAGACCAAGATTAACGCAATATGAGGCTTTAGAAGAATTGGAGATTGAGGCCTTTGAGCGAGACAGACCTAGAATTGACAAGGGAATAAGCAAATGGTATCTGAAAATGCAGGGAGAAGCGAAAGAGAAACAAATGAAGCAGTGGAGACAGAACATGATGATAGAAGGACTATTCCCAGTACGTGCTGTAGACAAACCCGTAGGAGGAAAAAGAACAGAGAAAACCCGACACTTAATGACTACGGGTGATTCAGAAGATGATTACCTGGAGGATTTATTAATGAAAAATCTACCGCCATATGATGAGGAGTCTAGGTCCTTGAGTTCGAAAAATCCATTCTTTAGGCCTTCCAGTAATAGAAGGGCCAGTGCATCTGACACGACAGGTCCAGATTACAGATCTGTTGGTAATGAAAGATTGAGCATGCCCTATACAACTGTTCCATGTTATAGACCATCCTGTGGTGAGGGACCAAGTATGACAATTCCAACTGCCCCGAATCTTTACCCTCCTTTAATTCCACAAGTAATACATGAACCCTCCGTGGAAAAGGTTTTACAGGAACGAGAAAGAGAAGCCTTAGCTAAGCAGAGAAATGAACTCATTCAGAGAATATCCCAGTTAAATTCAAGTCCTGAAGCTCTGACAATGCCAGTAACCATTGGTCCAGTTGTTCCTCTTTACGGGGGATAGACAGGCTAGTCCAAAGACTCCAGTTATTACTCCAGCTGTAGTGCAGCCAAGAAAAGAGCCCTTAATAGTTGATGACCAGGTAAGTGAATGCGAGTCTGTAATTTCCCTGATGGATTTGCCCCTAAGGGAACCGGAAGGCAGTGCACAGAGAAAGAACACTCAGACTAGTGCAAGAGAAGTCCTGATAGAGTCCTCTGCAGGTACTCGAAGTGCCACCGTAGTGACTCCGGAAGAAATTGACCGATGGACCCGAGAATTAGAAAAGATAAATCCTCAGCCAAAACCATTAGATATTTACAAATTAAGAATAGAATTGGAAGAACTGATGGCTGGGAACGTAGGACTGGACAGGCTGAACACGCTCAGTGAGGAGGAGCTACTGTTCATTTGCAAAAGTATTACAGAAACACCAGAGTGTTCCATGAGAAACTAATGGAAACAGCAGCTAATATGGGAATAGATGTCAGCAGACCCAAAGTATTGCAAAAGCCCTACAGAGGAGAATTTTCTGACAAAGATTTAGAAAACATGAACGTGTCATGGAAAAAGGTGCAGATAAGAGAAATGCTGAACCTGTTACAGAAATGGGGAGACTTAGAAAAATGGAAAGCCAGGTGGGCAAATAAAAAGGAAGACAATAGGTCCAGACAAGTGTCTTCTGAATATGTCCTAAAACAATCTGACAAGGCAGAAACATTGTATCCCATGAGAGAAGTGCCAGGTGGAGGATATGTACATATTCCTTGGTCCAGACAGGATATTGTGTCATTTACCAATGATCTCCCAAAATTATGAGAGAAACCTGTATAATGGTACAGACAGGTTGAGAGATTCGTTAAAGTGCAAAAATGCCTCCTGAAAGATTTAGATGGGTTCTTTGACATTGTAGTTCCAGTAGATTTGTGGATAGAATGTAAAATTGCTGTTGATTGGCCAAGTGAAGAATATGCCAGAGACAAAAAGACAGGAGCTCCCTCTGCGGAGGTGATGAGAAAGTATGACCAGGTAATACTGTACTTAAAAGGAAAGGTGCCTGCTAAAGAAACTGATTGGACCGCATAGATAGAACTACCCAAAATCGTGATGAAACTGTGCATTCATTCTATGAACGACTGTTACAGGTGTTCAAAACGTACAGTGGACTAGATAACATTGAGATTAAAGATATGACCCATTTTATCTATCGATTCGTGTTAGGGCTGAGACCTGAAATTTCTCAATGGATCAAAGACAAAAAAATCTGTTGGCAAGCCAAGCCCATTGATGAGGTTCTGAAAAAGTTATGTGGGCACAAGTAAAATTAGCAGAGTGCCAAGAACAGCAGTTAAGTAAAACAAATAATACCCAGAATCAGAACTCTGGGGGTGAAGGGAAGCCCAGAGTAAAAATGAGCCGAGAAGAAGCCCGAAAAAAACTTCCCTGTCACGGGTGCGGAAATATAGGGCACTGGGGGGACGAGTGTAAGGCTGTGCAGAATGATAACGTGCAAATTAATGATTTGAATCCACAGGTGCAGAATGAGGGGCCACAAAAGATACAGCAACAGGTAAAACAGCAACAGTTGCCTCGTGCACCTAGGCCAAACTATAGGAGCAAAGCACAACAGAGTGAGGAAGCAGAGGTTTGGGAAGGAAGGGAGGATAGAAATGCAGCAACTTCGCAATTCCTGTTGAATGATACATTCCTCTGTGATGAACCTTACTGACGGTGCCTGAGGGGGGAGGATGAGGAGTGCGTGATTGGCGGCTCCTTGCCGGTAGACCAGTCAGGGCCATACATTGAAGGAAAGGTTGAAGGAAATGATGTCACCTTTCTGTTGGACACTGGTGCTACCCGTTCTACTGTGAAATCAGCAGATGTTCCCAACCTACCCCTCTCGGGAGAAGCAATCCAAGTAGTGGGTGTTTCTAATCAATTAATTAGTACCCCAGTTACAGAACCCATGGAGATCACAATAGGGAACTTCAAAGAGATGCACAGATTTGTAGTCTGTGGCTCAAGTCCTGTGAACTTACTAGGACGTGATTTGTTGTGCAAAATGAATTGTACCATCTTTTGCACACCAAAAGGCGTTGAAATTCAAACCCCAGATATAGATGGAATTGATAAATTAATGTTAATAAGGCCTGACTCAGAAATTAAAGGACTGACAATACAAGACTTACCTGAAGAGCTCCAACAGACAGTGAAATCAGAGGTGTGGGATTTTACTGGAAAAGATGTAGGATTAATGGCAAATGTTGACCCAATTAAAATAATGAATGAGGAAGGGTGCTGCACTCAGTTTCAACTGTTTGTTTAGTCCTACTGTTTCGATACGTGTGCTGTACTAGATTAGTGCCTGCCCACTTGTGTAAAATATGAATGTGGCCTGGTGCAATAAATCACCAGGACTCTAGTACGCACTACAAAAATTATAGTTCTCCTGTTATACCGTTGTATTTATTTTCATCAATATTTCAGCAAAATATCGCATTTACATTTTATCTTCTTACATTTGTACTTGTGAAATCAGTAATTATTTCATTGTTACAGCATTATAGATACAATCAAACATATAATTTCCAAAACACAAAAGTAGAAAAAAAACAATGCATTTCGGGGCTTTTGCCCCTTCGTCGGGGGTCTGTTGAAAAAAAGATACAAACAAGGAGAATGTTACTTTCGTTACTTATGGGAATGTTTAGTTCAACAAACTAAAGTTACTCAACTAATCATTACCCAAAGTGCGTGGAAATAATAAGGTTCTCTATTTGCTTGTTTAAATTATTTGGCAGCGTTCTGAAAAAAGGAGAGTTCAACCACCATTAAGTAAAGGGTTGTTTGTAAATCAAAAAGGTTGAAATTTTTGGTAAGGGATACCGAATCAAATTACCTGTAGTTTTATTTATGCTGCGTTATCTACAACAAAAAGAAGGAACGGATATTACGAAGACATTCTTAGGATGTACCACTGAGTTAAACGCGTGTTAAAACTCAAATAGTGGGCTCACCTGCATATTTTCAGAGTCTCGTATACATGAAAGAAAACCTAAATAGAACAAAAATCGCCCGTCAGTGTGCCATTCTATGCAAAGATATTGCAAAGAGTTATAAGTGGGAAACAATATACGCGTTTACCTGCGAGCCTTGTGAGTTAGACTTCGGTCTCGCTGTGGTTTCCGATCACAACACTAAAAAAACGAAGGGATAAGTCCATTATGAAGCCTGCTATATCGACTCGATATGCCGCTCAGTGTATGTGGGATTTTTTAATAGAGCTTACCGTTCGACTTTAGTTATTCCTGTTCAAGCAAATGACCGTCACCTAGCTCTCTGGCTGGAAACTAAACGATAAACGCGAGTCCTTTCTTTATTGTAACTTTCATGCTGTCCAATGCATAGGCATAGACAGCGGATTTTAGACGGTGCACGCCATTGAGTGGTTTTTTTTATTTCTTGTTTAAAAATGACAACTTTATGTGACTTAATGTGACTTTCATGCTGCCAAATGAGTAAACATAGACAGCGGATGTTGGACAATGAACGCCATTGAATGATTTTTATTCAAAAATGACAACCTTATGAAAAGGGCATTTTAACAAGAAGCTGATGTTTTTAGAAAAAACCCAACTTTCACTTGCAGTATGTGTAGCTATTATTCGGAGCGATGTTAGTTACAAATATCAAAAAGTTTTATTTTTGGGGAAATTCTGAACGCGTTTAAACAAATTGGTAATCTTTTGTTTTGGTATATTCTCTTCACAAATCAGCGTTGCTGTTTACAACGCCATGAGTGGAAAAAGTTAATCGGGCATTTGTTGTAGGTACGAAGGTGAACTATTCAAGCTTTTAACCCCTTAATTGGTACTCATATGGTAGAAAACAATCACAATCAATTTTAGACTGAGAAACATATCCACATAAGATTCCTCCTTATTATCATAACCATTTCCTGATCAAATTGGTTAACAACCCTGCCTATTTACAATCTATACAGATATTATTTTCCATAGCTAGTTTATGATGATGAACTTTATTTACGACTGCCTATATTCCAATCTATATAAATCATTTTTATGAAATACATTTATTTTGGATGGAAACCTTGTATAACCACATGTTTTGATGGTAGAAAGTAGTATTGTATGTGTATATATCACTGTGTGTCAGAATCACTAGTGGTGTGTCAAAACCTTAGAGGAAGCATACCATTTCCATCTTGTCATTTAGCCCATTCGGGACTAGTGTCTGTAATTTTCGTATCCAGAAAGCTTCTCTCTGCAGAAGGATTTTAGCATTATCTACTCCTAGCCTTTGTGGCACTAGTTCAATGATTTGGAAACGAAGTTGAGCTATAGTGTGGTTTTTTTCAATCCAATGCTGCGCCAACGGCGAAGCGTAGTTTCTGTTACGTATTCGACTTTTGTGCTCAGAAACTCTTAGTTTTAACTTTCTATCAGTTTTCCCAATATATAATAGCCCACACGGGCATTTAATCGAGTAAACCACGTGTTCTGAATCACAATTTGTTGTGTGTCTAAGCATTATTTTTTCGCCAGTACGTGGATGCAATAAGATGTTTCCTGGTATTACATTATTGCAATTTTTGCAATTAATGCACCGGGTAGTACCTTTGTAGACCGATTCTTGTTGCGAGATTTCCGTCATTGGCTTGCTTAGAAGTTCTTTCAGATTTTGGGCTCTTTTATATGCGTATAATGGTCTCTCGTCAAATAGTGTCCCAAAGTCTTTTTCAGCTAATAAGATCTCCCATCTTTTTAGTATCACTCTCTTTATATCCCTGGATGCAGTTGAGTATTTAGACACAAAGACCATTCTTGTGTTTGATGCTTTTGGTTTCTTTTTCAAGAGTTCTTCTCGGTATTGCTTTAATTTTTTCCAGATGTGCCTCAAGAAATTTTTTCGGATAGCCTCTGTCTAGGTATCTCTGCTTCTGTTCATCCAAACTCTTATCACATTGTTCAGTGTTTGAAGATATTCGTTTAATCCTCATAAACTGCGATACAGGAGGATTATTTATCAAATTAGCCGGATGAAAGCTGCTATACAGTAAAGCTGTGTTTTTGTCCATTTCCTTTTTTTACAGTTTTGTTTGGATGGAATCATTCCTAATTTCAACAAGGACATCCAGAAAAGGTAGCGATGTAGTGATTATATTGTACGTGAACTGAATTCTTGGATCAACTAAATTCAGGCTGTTGATATTGTTTATTAATTCAGCTGTTGGACGATTCCATATTATGAATATGTCGTCAATATAACGTCTGTAATAGACTATGCCTTGTTTCCAAGTTGGATCTTCCAGAATGTAATCGAGCTCAAATTTTGCCATGTAGATGTTGGCGTATATACATGCCCCCAGAAATCCCATTGCTGTGCCTGTTAGCTGATTGTAGTATTTATCTTGCCAAAGAAAATAGCTGTTAAGGAGACAAAATTCTAGTAGTTGTAGTAGCAAAATTTTTAACTCCTCTGGCTTATCTGTTCTGAGTAGAGCCCACTCCATGGCTTCTAGTCCTTGTTTATGCGGATTAGACGTGTACAGAGCAGTGACGTCAATAGTACAAAGTGTCCATTCCATGCATCCTGTTGTTGTGATGTTTGCAAGACTTCTGAGGAAGTCTGACGTGTCTTGTAGATACGTTGGCCAGTTTTGGATGAACGACTGCATGTGTGCATCAATAAAAATTCCAGGATTTTTGAAAATTGATGAACACCCTGATACTATTGGCCTGAAGGGAGGGTTGTCTATGTCTTTATGCACCTTAGGCAAAAAAATTTTTTTCGGTCTTCTTGGGTATATTTGCTTGAGATACTGTTTAGTGGTGTTATCAATCCAAGCTAATTCCTCAGCGTTATTGAGTATGGCATCCAAATTTTTGAGAAATGCTAGTTGTGGGGTCTTGTTCTAACTGAGCATAAGTATTTGTATCCTGCACGTGTTCATCCCCTTTTCGCCTGTAAAAGTCTGAATCCATTACTACAAGTCCTCCACCCTTGTACGCTTTTTGAATCATTATGGTATCATTCTTTGCCAATCGTTGTAGAGCACTGTATTCTGCCCTTGTCAAATTATTGAGTTTTCTTTTGTAGTGGATCTTATTTAGGTCTGCTTTTACCAAAATTTCAAAAGTATCCAAACTCTTATGAGATATGGGTGCCATGAAACTGCTTTTAGGGTTGAATTGTTTATCCGTTTCATCTAATGCATCAGTTGGATTCAAGACTGTGAAGAAATGTTTTAACCTCAAAACTCTCATAAATTTGAAAAAAGCTACTTCCGTCTCCAATTCATTTGTCTGATATGTTCTGACAAAGGAGATTCCTTTGCTCAGTAGTTTTTCTTCAAAATTCGACAGTGGGTAACTTGAGATATTAATTACGAGTTTTTGGTCTGACTCCGCAATCCCGTCTTCTTTGCTTGTTCTTTTTCTTTCTCTTTCTCTTTTTCCTTGTCCTCTTCTCGTCTTTTGTCTCCTGATTGTATTGATGGTAAATCCAGTGGTTTGCTCGGTGGAAGATCCTTCTCTAAAAAAACATTTGACGATGTTCCAGGTGTGATATCAGTCGAATCAGAAACCTGAGGACCTGTTTTTTGAGATTGTTGAGATATTATAGGTTGTCTTGCAGTACTTAAATTGCTATCTGAAACCACACTTTCATCTGAAGAAGCTGGTTGTTGTTTCTTGTTGGTGAACCTCCTTTTTGCGTAGACTTCCGCCCAAGTGTATGCTTCAATCCGCTTATATACACATACAATACTACTTTCTACCATCAAAACATGTGGTTTTACAAGGTTTCCATCAAAAATAAATGTATTTCATAAAAATGATTAATATAGATTGGAATATAGGCAGCCGCAAATAAAGTTCACCATCATAAACTATCTATGGAAAATAATATCTGTATAGATTGTAAATAGGCAGGGTTGTTAACCAATTTGATCAGGAAATGGTTATGATAATAAGGAGGAATCTTATGTGGATATGTTTCTCAGTCTAAAATTGATTGTGATTGTTTTCTACCATATGAGTACCAGTTAAGGGGTTAAAAGCTTGAATAGTTCACCTTCGTACCTACAACAAATGCCCGATTAACTTTTTCCACTCATGGCGTTGTAAACAGCAACGCTAATTTGTGAAGAGAATATACCAAAACAAAAGATTACCAATTTTTTTAAATGCGTTCAGAATTTCCCCAAAAATAAAACTTTTTGATATTTGTAACTAACATCGCTCCGAATAATAGCTACACATACTGCAAGTGAAAGTTGGGTTTTTTCTAAAAACATCAGCTTCTTGTTAAAATGCCCTTTTCATAAGGTTGTCATTTTCGAATAAAAATCATTCAATGGCGTTCATTGTCCAACATCCGCTGTCTATGTTTACTCATTTGGCAGCATGAAAGTCACATTAAGTCACATAAAGTTGTCATTTTTAAACAAGAAATAAAAAAAAACACTCAATGGCGTTATCCGTCTAAAATCCGCTGTCTATGTCTATGCATTTCACAGCATGAAAGTTACAATGACGGAAGGACTCGCGTTTATCGTTTAGTTTCCAGCCAGCGAGCTAGGTGACGGTCGTTTGTTTGAACAGGAATAACTAAAGTCGAACGGTAAGCTCTATTAAAAAATGCCACATACACTGAGCGGCATATCGAGTCGATATAGCAGGCTTCATAATGGACTTATCCCTTCGTTTTTTTAGTGTCGTGATCGGAAACCACAGCGAGACCGAAGTCTAACTCACAAGGCTCGCAGGTAAAAGCGTATATTGTTTCCCACTTATAACTCTTTGCAATATCTTTGCATAGAATGGCACACTGACGGGCGATTTTTGTTCTATTTAGGTTTTCTTTCATGTATACGAGACTCTGAAAATATGCAGGTGAGCCCACTATTTGAGTTTTAACATGCGTTTAACTCAGTGGTACATCCTAAGAATGTCTTCGTAATATCCGTTCCTTCTTTTTGTTGTAGATAACGCAGCATAAATAAAACTACAGGTAATTTGATTCGGTATCCCTTACCAAAAATTTCAACCTTTTTGATTTACAAACAACCCTTTACTTAATGGTGGTTGAACTCTCCTTTTTTCAGAACGCTGCCAAATAATTTAAACAAGCAAATAGAGAACCTTATTATTTCCACGCACTTTGGGTAAGGATTAGTTGAGTAACTTTAGTTCGTTGAACTAAACATTCCCATAAGTAACGAAAGTAACATTCTCCTTGTTTGTATCTTTTTTTCAACAGACCCCCGACGAAGGGGCAAAAGCCCCGAAATGCATTGGTTTTTTTTCTACTTTTGTGTTTTGGAAATTATATGTTTGATTGTATCTATAATTCTGTAACAATGAAATAATTACTGATTTCACAAGTACAAATGAAAGAAGATAAAATGTAAATGCGATATTTTGCTGAAATATTGATGAAAATAAATACAACGGTATAACAGGAGAACTATACATTTTTGTAGTGCGTACTAGAGTCCTGGTGATTTATTGCACCAGGCCACATTCATATTTGACCCAATTAAAATAGCCATAAAAGAAGATGTAGTTTACCCAAATACCAAACAGTACAAAATAAGTGCAGAAGTAAAAGCAGGGGTTGCCATCGAAATAAAAAGATTGTTAGAAGCAAACATCATACAGGAGGTAATGAACAGCCCTTGTAACTCGCCCATAATTGGAATCAAGAAACCGAGTGGTAAGTACAGGGTAGTGCAGGACCTGCGCAAGGTAAACAACATTGTCGTTCCTTGCTGTCCTATTGTGCCAAACCCTGCAGTGATTTTGTATCAAATTCCATGGAATGCTGAATGGTTTACCGTCATTGACCTACGTCACGCATTCTTTTCAATCCCATTGCATCCAGACAGCAAATTTATTTTCTCATTTGAATTCGACAGTCATGTCTACGTCTGGAATCGTGTCCCTCAGGGGTACACAGAGAGTCCTTCAATCTTTAATCAAATTCTGAAAAAGTGCCTTGAATCCTTGGTCTTACCTGGAGAATCAGTCCTGGTGCAATACATAGACGACCTCTTGGTGGCGTCTAAAAGTTGTAAAGACTGTGTTGTTGACACCATTGCTTTACTGAACCATTTAGGAGAAGGAGGGCATAAAGTATCACCAGACAAATTGCAGTTCTGTATCTCTTCAGTGAAATATCTGGGGCAGCAGATAGAGAAAGGTATCAGGAAAGTAACCACAGAAAGAATTAGGATAATTCGAAACATGCATCTACCCAATACTCAGAAAGAGATCAGAATGTTCCTTGGAGTTGTAGGATACTGTAGACAGTGGATTGTGGGATTTTCAGTTCTAGCAAAACCATTAATAAAAATGACAAAGAAAGGAGCAAAGGACCCAGTGGATTGGGATGAAGAAAGCATGTCAACTTTTACAAAATTACGAGACTGTCTGTGTACAGCTCCTGCATTAGGGATGCCTGATTATTCAAAAGAATTTGCACTGTTTTGTGACACACGAGACAATTGTGCACTGTCAGTCCTAACCCAAGCACATGGTTTGACTAGAGGTCCTGTGGCATATTTTTCTGCTACTTTGGATCCAGTGGCTGCTGGATTGCCTGGATGCCTGAAAGCAGTAGCTGCAACTTGCATGAGTCTTGAGCAGAGTGAATCCATCATTATGGGACATCCTGTAACTGTGTATGTTCCACATACAGTTGTAATCTTACTGACCCGAACTAAAACCCAGTATCTCACACCTAGTCGACTGACTAAGTATGAAAGAATTCTGGTGGGTGCAGCAAATGTAACCATTACTCGATGTAACATATTGAATCCAGCTACCCTATTACCAGATTCCCTCATTGCAGAGGTAAAGGGAGAGGTTGAGCATGATTGCATTGACCTGACCGAGTTCAGTACAAAACCACGCCCAGATATCAAGGAAATGCCCCTGCCTGTTGAAGATTATGAACTATTTGTAGATGGCTCGTGTCTAAGACATGAGGATGGAGGCCTAAGCGCTGCTTATGCTGTGTGTACATTAGAATGCACAGTAGAAGCGTCCTATTTGTTTGGAGTCAAGTCTGCACAAGTAGCCGAATTGGTTGCATTGGCGAGAGCCTGTTAAAATTGGGAAAAATAAGAGAATAACCATATACACGGATAGCCAATATGGTTATGGGGTTGTACATGACTTCGTCCAAATTGTGGCTGCAAAGAGAGTTCCTGACTTCTTCAGGTACTCCTATCAGAAATGGGAAAGTTGTACAGGAGCTACTGGAGGCAATCCAGTTACCAAAGGAATTGGCAGTGGTCAAGTGTGCTGCTCACAAATCTGGCAATGACTTTGTGACAGCAGATAATCGATATGCTGACCAACTAGCCCAACATTGTGCAAGATATAAAATGTCAGTTAATATCAAGTTGGGGGAATTGTAAACAGCTGCCAACTTATGGTGTTTGAGGATGTACAAACATGGGAAGAACTGAAAGAATTGCAAAATGCAGCAGGACCAAAGGAAAAGAGAAAGTGGAGAAAGTTTGGTTGTCAGAAAAGGAATGAGGATGGTGTCATGGTTTACACTGATGGTATGCCTGTATTGCCTGACAGCTTGCTTGCTCCTATGGCCCGGCTACTTCATGGGGATGCACATATAGGCAGGGATGCAATGGTTCGTGTCTTTAGACAGACATGGTTCAATTCGAAATTCAGGAACATTGCAGAGGCACTCTGCCAGAGGTGCTTAACCTGTCAACAATACAATCCTGGAAAGAAAACAGTAGTTTTACCAGGTACAATCGGAAAAGCAGAAGGTCCTTTTATCAGATTACAAATTGACTTTATTCAGCTACCCCCTTGTAAAGGAATGAGGTACGTCCTTGTCATTGTCTGTCTATTTTCAAAATGGGTAGAAGCTTATCCTGCAAAGAAAAATGACGGCATTACTGTAGCCAAATTGTTACTGAGGGAACTGATAACTAGGTACTGTTTTCCAGTCACAATTGAATCAGACAGAGGTGGGCATTTTCAGAATGAAATAATAGGCCAAATGTGTGAATCATTCAAAATTACCCAAAAACTGCACTGTGCATATCGCCCAGAGGCTTCTGGAATGGTAGGACAACTGAATGGCACTATCAAGTCAAGATTGGGAAAAATGTGTGAATCAACTGGAATGAATTGGATAGACGCTTTGCCCTTTGTCCTGATGGGAATCAGAAGTATTCCAGATCGGAAGACAGGCCTGAGCCCCCATGAGATACTGATGGGAAGAGTAATGTGGCAAGCATGGGTACCAGGACACAAACTGATAAGCATTTCTGATGATTTGGTGCTAGAGTACTACAAGCAACTGGAAGACCAAGTGCATTCTATCTCTCACCAGATTGGGGAAGACGCCGTCACCAGGCCAGCAACTCCAGCCCATAATCTGAACCCGGGTGATTGGGTTGTACTAAAGAAACACACCTGGTTGAGTTGCCTTGCACCGAAGTGGGGAAAACCGAGACAAGTGATTCTTGTTACCACAACAGCGGTGAAGTGTGCAGGTGTGCCAAAGTGGATCCATGCCAGCCATACGAAAAGGGTAACTGAAGATGAAGAAACTGAGGCTGAAGGTTGTGCAGCTGAGGGGTCTCCTGAAGTTGGTCCTGAAGTAGTTGATGAAGAACAACCGAGCACCAGTCAAGATGAGTGGGTCCCAGTAATCGACCTGACATTCGATCCCATAAGAACCAGAAGACAAACCTATTTAGATAGAGAGTGGGATAGTGAGGACGAGACAGGAATAGAAAAAGATAATCAGATCATCGAAATCCATGTCAAATCAGATAATGAGGAAGGTCAGATAGGGATAGAACAAGTAATCGACACACCTCCAAGAACTCCTGAGATTGAAAAGTGACGAATAGAAAATAAGGCGGAAGTTCAAGCAGAAGAAAATCAAGGGTTCGAAGTGCTTGAACAGGATCAGATAGAAATAGATAAATGTGTTCAGGAAGAAGAAATTGAAATAAAACAAAGCCAAATCCAGTTACACCTGAACCAGGCCAGCTTAGTGACCAGGCAGAAGAAACAGACCCAAGACCTGGAACTAGTCAGACAGATAGGGAAAAAGAAATCACTGGTGCAGATGTGCCACAACTGAACGAAAATAAAAGAGCCAAGTAACAGTGCCAGTCAAAAGATTCAAGAAGAAGAACAGGGAACCAAGGTTCATTAAAAGACTGAGACTAAGACTAAAGACTGTAGAAGAGAAACTTGAGCAAAGAAAACAGGCCTCCAGTAAAGCAGAACAGTCTGGACTAAAACCTAAGAGAAGAAGTGCTCGAATAAAGAGACAAAACAGTAAATATCAGAATCCTGAATGGACTTATCTGGTGTTGGAGGAATTTGAGAATCTTGATATAAGTGACGAAAGTGATGAAGAATTGATTGCTAACCAGAGTACCGAAGAAGAAGAACCAACCTGAAGTTGCTCTGTGTAAGAAACCTGTATAAAGTTACAAAGAGGGGTTGAAAAAAATACTTCTTTTGAGCCAAAATGTCTGATTCCAATGTGAATGGAAGACCTAGACTTAATTGTTGTAAAACATGCTGTCAAATATGTATATGTAGTATAGCACTAGTTCTAATACTATGGATAGGACTGACTATAACCATTCCTTCTATGATTAGTAAAAACCCAATTCTGTACCCCAATAATAACCTACCAGATGACACTGTAGAATCACACACTAGAAGTACACCACAAAGTATAGACGTACTAGACAGACCACTTAGCCTGGAACAAACAAAACTAGATTTAGAAGCCCCAGATGAGGAATAATTACACTTTAACAAGATTAAGAACAAAACTCATTTAAATGTTTTCGCAAACCTTTTAGTACACTATGTAGAGACAATGGAAATAGACGACTGTTATGTCTGCATGAAGCTACCCACTTCAGTAGCTGAAGGTGTAACTTACCACCATTTGCCCTTAACTTATGGAATTTACTGCAGTATACTGACTAGCTTATTTTACAGAAGAGGACCGTTACAGTATTACTACTCAAACCTTGACGTGACATTTTCTGAAATCCCTGTTTGAAGAAACCTGAACCCTGTACATATGAGTCGAGATGTAGCTAAATACATGGGTGATTATTTTCTAACTGTAGGAAAAATGAACATAGATGACGCCCACAAAAATAACTTGACGTGTTCTGTACATGAAAAGGAGAAAGAATTTCTGGATATGGAGAAGAGAAGAGAAAGTTTCCAAAAGAAAGCTAAAGAAAAAACTCAGAAAGTTCCTAAATGAACAGAAAAACGATAGGGAGCCCCTCAAATGGTGGAGCAAATGCTTCCATGTTTCTGGATTTCGAAAAGAAAGGGAAACTTTGTCTTCACAGAGAAATGACTAGTTACTATAATAACATATTCATTGATTCCAGTGAGTGCGAAAATAATTACAAAGTAATTGGGGGCTGGGGATTCAAATATGGGTCAGAGCCAGTGTTTCCTGGAATTTATTTTATATGTGGAAACAAGGCTTATTTCAAAATGCCGGACCATTGGTACGGAAGCTGTTACTTTGGTAATGTCTTTCCAAAGATATACCATGTGGGGAAAAGCACTGGAAGCACTGAAAAGACTAATAAATTAGCACGCACAAAGAGAGAAAGTGCCGGAGAAATAGTGGGAGATATTTTTAGTGCATTGATACCTGCAGTGGGAGTGACTCTGAATGCACACAGAATTTGCAAATTGTCGGCAGTAGTGGATCGGTTATCTACAGACACTGCTGGAGGTTTCCTGATGGTAAATACCGAAATGGTTGCGATCAGATCTATGGTTTTACAAAACAGGCTTGCTCTTGACACCTTATTAGCAAAAGAGGGCGGAGTCTGTAGAATGTTGAAAGCGCAACATTGTTGCACTTACATATCTGACAAAAGTGTGGAGATCAAAAGTTATGTGAGGAACATTACAAATTTGGAAAAAGAGCTCAAACCACTGGAAGTTGACAGTGCCTGGAAGAGACTAACTGATGGTCTCTCCTCTTTAGGTCATTGGTTTTCTAACTTAGGGAAAAGTCTTTTAAGTAAAATACTGATGCCAATCATGGGGATAAGTATAGTAGTGTTTATCATATTCATTTATTGTAAATGTCGCAAACATCAGAAAAAGTACACTGTGAACAAGAGAGGAGTGAAGAGAAATGTGGATGAAATGGAACTGGAGGAACTGAATAATCAGATTTATAAAAAGGGTGAAAAATTTGCACCCTAATAAAGAAACGAAAGAAAAGATGAATCGAACGCTTGAAGAAATTGAACTGGGAAAAATGTGAAAAGTTGGCATCTGGTTCCATTAATAGTGATGATAGTAAATATCATCAAAGAGGAGATTGATGGAGCAAGTAATCGCAAGTTCAGTGACTTACTTGTATCAAGAACCTCAAATAATGTTAATAAATTAATTCAACTTGTTTGTCATACTAATATTGCACATTTTACACTACACGGGGTGTCCTAGAGACACTTACCTGTGTTTATTAAACAGTTATAACGCTTGGCTCTAAAATGGCCGCTGCTCTGCGGGAATTTAGACTGCGCATGCGACGGTCATACCCATGTGATGTGACGCACTCGCAGTCCTGGAGGGAACTTGTTGCTCATGCGCATATGGCTGAGATACCCACCACCCCCTCTCAACACAATCCCCAAGAATGGGAATCCGGAAACAGTTCTGAACTTTTGGAAGGCGGGAGGGAGTTACCCTCCCGGCCGTATTTATTAAAATATGAAACAAAATTAAAACATTAAAATAACAGTTTCATATCATGTACAATTTCATTTCCACATTCCGATGTTTTGGCTAACCTTAACACATTTCTAATACAAAGGTTCTCCTAGCCGATACTAACATCCTTACAAATGCATTTCAAATTGAAATTGTACATCCTAACGTTAAGGGCCAACGGCAAGGTCGTAACCGGTGTCAGATCCCTAAACCAGAACTCCCCCCTCACTTGTGAGGGGCGGCCGCACAGAGGACTGCACCTCATGTGCACATACCAATTTCCCTTGTCTTGACGGGGGCCCCTGTTAACTCGACGCTATCTTAAGGGTCGTCCGAGGACTCGTGTGAGGTGTCTAGAAGGTAGCGTAGACCCCCCTCCCCACCCCACACAACTTACCACATCTGCCGTCGCAGATGTCCTGGCCCCGGGAAATTCCCAGGAGGGGCCCGTAGCCCCTCCTATCCAGGGAGGGGCCTTGACCGCCTTCCCTTTCCTTTAGGCGTCCCGTCCTTAGAAGGGACAGCCTCCCCGTTGAGGGGCCAATGGCCACCTCCCCCCGGGCGCTCCCATCCATAATGGGTGACGCCCCCCCCCTAGGGATCTTCCAATGACTGCTCACCGATCATGACCTTACCGCCACAGGCCGGATAGTTGACCGGCTATCCGGACCCCCCACAAAACTCCTACCTAAAGGTCATGCTGTAAACTCTTTATCCAAGCTACGAGGTCTCCTATGAGTTAAGAATTCCCCACCCGGGACAAATGGACCCCATCCTCTAGATACATATTGTCCCCCCTGATACAACCATGAGGAATCGAATGCAATGTACTTGTACGGAACAGTCTACCAAGCTTGTTATTCACCTTTTTCACAGAATGATTTATAGCCGACACTGAATTAGCCCCCCGCCACACCTTTCGTGAAATCATATGGGACCATGCAATCGTGCACCCTGGAACCCTTCTCGCCAACCAACTTACTGTGGATAGTATCGCCTCGAGAAGTAGTCGTCTACCAGTGGTCACCAAATCATTGCCCCCAAGATGCACTATGATTATAGATGGCGGTGACCTTGTCCGCCCTAACAAACCCTCGAAAAAAGGTTGAAACTGGTCAATACAGAGCCCGCCCCTTCCGTAGAAGGTCACCCTGTACCCGTATTCCCCAGCCATGTGAATCATGTCACCTGCTTCGAATACGTCCGCGGCACGCCTCACGTATGAGTGGCCCATGACCCACACCACTTTATCCTCAGCCGGTGATCTTTGACCGCTGGTTCCCAGGTGTCGGGTCGACTGCACAGTCCGCCCCGCCTTGTAAGCTTGCGAAACTGTAAACCAAACAAAAACAAGAAGCGTGAGTACATCATTTCGGCTTCACAACATGTGCAACCGCACATACCTTTTGTAACAATTCGAGGACCAACGCCCCAATTGTTTCACCTTTTCCACACTCAGATCCCTGGCTGTAGCCTCTGTAGCAGCCCCTATCCAGAAGGAATGGGTCCCAAACTCGCCCGGGTTCAAGCCGGCGGCCGAAATTGCCATTGCAAGCACCCGCTGGAACTGAAACCTCGTCAGTGGGGTGGCATCAGCGTGTCTCAACAAGGTCCCCCCCCATGATGCCGCCCTCTGCGCCAAATATTCCTCAACGCATACGACGGGGCACATGGGAGATCCGGGAATCCGATGGACTACAACGCTGTCCCCGATCGCACCTTGATCGGTCTTGGACCTGGCAAACGAGACAATCATCGTCTCCCCCTTAACTTGAATGTGCTCTCGGCACAGTCCCCCCCCCGTATCCTGCTTGTTTTTTGCCACCAGTTCGCTTACCCGCATAGCCCCATGGAATGCTAATGCAAAAGCGGCCCGGAATAACACTGTTTCTGACTGGGATGAACATGTCGCAGGGAGTACGGACAGTAACAGGGCCAACCTTTCCAGACCTATCGGGTGCCTTTCATCTACTCTGCGACCCTCAAGGCGTTGCCACCCACGCAGCGCTTTCTGTACTACGAAAGACGCTGTAGGGTCCTGGATACCATGAGCCCATGCCATGAAGGAAATGGCAGCCCGATGCCTCTGGGCCGTGGCTACCGATTTGCCTGCCTGATGTAATGACAGCAAAAACTTTACGACAAACTCTTTCTGGCCCCAAAGCTCCCCCCTAGCAGAACCCAAAAAGGACCAATAGGAACGGAACGCCCCTTCATATGCCTTCCTTGTCCTGGGTGCTAAACTCTCTCCCACGAGGTTTTGTAGTTCGGGGCACCGAGAGACCAGAGAGCTTCGGGAAATGGTGCCGCCACCGGGTCCGCTGTGGGCAGAAAACCCCAGAAGGCCTGCATACGGAAACGAGAAAGCGCATCAGCAGCCTGATTCAGCACCCCTGGCACATGTCTCGCCCTAAAGAGCACGTTCAATTGCATACATAGTAAAACAATTTCCTTGAGCAATCTCAGAATCCATTTGCATCGTCCTGCCTGACTATTGATACACTCAACCACGGTCATGTTATCAGACCAGAACACCACAGAGTGATCCCGAAACCCCTCAGGCCATGTTTTCAAGGCCACCAGAATAGGGAACAGTTCGAGAAAAGCAATGTTACTTGTAAGCCCACACTCGTGCCACCATGACGGCCACGTTTGAGCCGACCAGTGATTACCGAATATGGCGCCAAAGCCTATACTCCCCGCCGAATCTGTCCACAGCCCCAACTCCTCGGAGGACACCGCCGGCTTGTTCCAGACAACCCGACCATTGAAATCCGCCAGGAATGCCAACCAAATGCGCATGTCCTGGCGAATCTCTGCCGAGAGCCTTGTGCGGTGGTGCCCCTCTTTAAGACCGACCATGGCTTGTGCAATCGAGCGGGAAAAAGGGCGGGCCATTGGCATTACTCTAAGGGCAAAATTCAACTGACCCACAGTCTGCTGCAATTGATGCAAGTTCACCTTAGTCTCCCTAATACATGTTTCAAGCGAGGCCCTGAATTTCCTCACCTTTTCTTTGGGCAACCGGAAGCAACCTTCTTCGGAATCGAGCTCTATTCCAAGAAACTCGAGCGAAGTTGATGGCCCCACAGTCTTACCTGGCGCCAATGGCACACCAAACTGACTCATCAGACCACAAAAGTCTTTTAAAGCCTGTGCACATTCTGGGTCCCCGGCTGCCCCCAGGAACAGAAAATCGTCAAGATAATGCATAACATGCTGAAACCCCATCATTCTTGTGAATGCCCATTGCAGAAAACAACTGAATTTCTCAAAATAAGCACAAGATATGGAGCATCCCATTGGCATACATTTATCCATGTAATAGCGCCCCTGAAACATAAAACCAAGGAGACGCTGATCGTCTGGGTGTACCGGGAGCAACTGGAACGCTGACTCGATGTCTGATTTGGCCATCAGCGCTCCGGGCCCCAGGCGATTCAACATGGCGACGGCATCATCGAAAGATGCGTACCGCACCGAACACACCTCCGGGTCTATCGCATCGTTCACCGAAAGACCTCTTGGGGCTGACAAGTTATGTATCAATCTAAACTCACCCGGGTCCTTCTTGGGGACCACTCCCAAGGGCGAACAAACAAAATTAGCAACTGGTGGCATCTCGAATGGTCCGGCAACCCGACCCCGGGTCACCTCTTTCCCAATCTTCGCTTGTACCACCGCCGTATTCTGCAGGACCGACAGTTGGTTCCTACAATGTGCTTTACCCTGAAAATTCCCCACTGGGATGCGGAAACCATATGAAAAACCGTCTCGCAACACCCCAGCGGAGACATGACCCGGGTATTCATTGAGCCAAGGAATCATTGCCATGGTATCAACCGGGGTAGGTAAAGGCGCCCCTCGGACTATTTCAGACCTGTTTGGCGCTCCCCCTACTTCCGTTATCACCCGTTTTGGCTCTACACATGGTCTCGGGATGCGAGGACTGTCCACACCCCCCACAGTCGTGCCTAAACTTGCATGACCCCTGGGGCCTTGTACACTTTCCCCTGTTAAAATTCCAGCAGACCCCTTTTTTACCTGTATTGCCATTCGACCTTGAGTGATGCTCGTTACTTGAACCCGCCCGAAAGGGCGCCCCAGATGAATGGCGGGAAAACTCGCCCCCGTTTCCCCCCAACAATGGCGCCTTTAACATGCCTGATTTCTCCATTTTTTGCCAGGAAATGGAGTCGTAACAATCCCACGTCAGACAAGTGTCGAACTCCTTGGCCTTACGAAAAATATTATCATAACAAAACCACTGATTGCCCTCATATGTCTGAGAAAACTCCATAATACGCGTCTGGTACACGGGTAACTCGGCCAACAGTTCAGGCCTCCGTTCCCCCATAATTGAAGTGAATATGCCAAATGCTCTGCCCCAATTACCTATCGTCTCATCGACTCTAAAAGAGGCCATCTTGGCGCGCCAAACACTCGGGTGCATAAACTCTTTTTGAACTTTCACGTGCTCAATCTCGTAATGATCAGTTAGCAAAGAAAACATGTTTACATATTTCTCAGCCCATATCCTCTCCTTGATTTCCATCGGAATATGCTGAGCCACTTTCTCCCTTCGCGAGGGTACGGACCCCTCCCCCGCAATCGGCAGTAGCTGCTTACCTGAACTAGAAGCTGTAACCGTAGTCGCTGCCGAACTCATGCCCGCTGCGGGTTGACCCACTGGAGCCTGCGGGGGAACAAAAGGACATGGTGCCTTTGCAGCCTCTCTTGATTGCCGCAACTGCCTCATTACTGCCCTGGCGTCATCTGCCGTAGCCCCCTCACTCTCTTTCCCCAACCACGCTGCCAGCTGTGCAGCCAACTCGGGAGGCATATCCTCCCCGTTCACAGGGGTGACTACAACAGGAATTGGTTGCCCCTCCTTCGGGACCGGGATCGGCGCCTCAGTCGGTGTATCAGAGTGCGCCGGCGGCACCTCGGGAACCGGGGCCTCTTCCCCAGTTGCCCCCTTCTTGGCCCTTCTACCTCTCCCGTTAGGGACTACTCCTGGCAATGCTGGTCCGACGACTCGCTTAGGGCCCCCTACACCGTTCATTGCCGCCATCTGTTTCTTCATCTCGGCCATGTCTTTTACGAGCATGCGGAGCATCTGATCGGTTCCGACCCGCTTTCCGGCCTTCTTGCTCGGCCTTCTCCAACGCTGGTTCTCTGGAAGAACAAAGACAAGAATTAAAACGCTCAAAAAATGGCTCTTCGTTCCGTCTCGAGCTCACGTGCAGCGGGGAGGTGCAGCTTCAGAGCACAGGAACAAGAGGATGCTTCCTTGGCTTATCGCTCCTTTTATTCTTCTTCGGGCGGGCGTAAACCCACCTCCTTCCGCCTCCGGGGGCGTGGCGGACGGCTTTAGTGTCTAGGACAACCCACTCTTGGGCGGGAAAAAGCGCGCCCCGGCTACGCCGCTTTGGGCATACCATCCGAGACGCGCCTCCCGCCCAAGATGGCTTCCCGGGGGGGTCGGGGCACTCCACCATACATTCGGGGGGACCGAGTGGTCGCCCCTTTCCAGTACTGCTAAAATGGCCGCTTTGTTTTCTCACGTGCTCTGTGCTTGCATTGCCGCTTTTGCAAAGCTGTCTGTTCTGCCTAACTCCTAATGCTATAGTTATTATAAAGTAAGGGGTGTAGTATAGCCAATCACGGTATACAGTGTATTCATTTTTTCCTGTGTTTCTAAATTGTTTTTGCTTACTTTGCATGTATCATACTCCTTGGGCCTGGGAGGCGCATGCTACTCCATATTTGAAGCTCCTATGGTCCCAGTCACGTGATGGGGGAAATTAACCTGGCCGCAGTGGAAATCAGCCAGCTGGCAGCCGAGGCCAAGATGTTCATGAGAAACGACCTGCTACCCAGCAAGACGAAGCTGAACTGTACCTGCATTCGCAACATTTGTATTAAACCTACTATGTACCCTATTGTATTCTAAAAATCTTATGCCATGGGAACCGGAATGTAAGGGGTGGGTTCGAAAATGAATATTAAGCCTTAGAAATTCAAAATTTTAGGAGGTACGATGACCTAATCTCCTCCTTTGACCAATCAGCAATTAGGGAACCTTTCACTTGCAACATTTATGGGTGGTACACTGACCCGAAAACAGTATAACTAGTCTAGTTTTAGCTAGAGAAATTGTCCGACTTGTCCGAATAGCTGACCTGTCACTGACCCAACGAACTCTATAGGTGATTGATACAGAGAGCTGCGGAGCACTCTGTCCGTAATTTTCACAGACTCAATCGGGGTTTGGGAAACCTTAAGTGCTGGCGAAGCACTTTGCTGGGAGATTCGAGAACCCAATCGGGGTTATTGGCAGATTCCTTGCAGAGAGGGGTAGCGCAGGCGTTGCATCCGAAGCTGCAGGTGTTGGTCGTACCCTTTGGTGAGCCCGGTCCTGATCCAAATCCTGGGGTTATCCTGTCCTGACTGTCCATGAGCTGTACCTGCTCTCCTACTGGCAACCTTAATCTTTGAGGGTCCCTTCCCGCCTTTTCTAACTGACCCGTGGCCAGGGTTAGTCTTCAACCTACCCTAGGTAAATATAACTGAGTGTGGGTGTTTGTCTATTTAAACTTCTCTCTCTTGTCCTGAATAAAGCATAATTGCCTACGTTCTTTACCCTGTTTCCTATAAATAAGGTTTTCGTGCAAACTTGTCTATTAGCATGTTCCATTTTTCCCTTACCTTTAGTCAAATATTGAATCGTTTGCATATATAGGTTGCTCCATTCTTACCCTCCCTTTAGAGAATAAGCACATCTGGATAAATCAAATTGCATAAGTTTTGTTTCTTATAAAACGTTAGTGAAACTCGAAAGTCTGTTTTGATTAGTATGTTCCCTTTCTTTACCCGCCTTTAGTGAAGTTGTGAAAGTCTGTTGACCTAAAATAGCCTGTTCCTTATTTCTCCCTTCCCTTTATTTTTCGATTTCTAAATGTTTCTTACTCTCATTCATAGCTATACAATCTTTTTAATTCTAGTTATAGACAGTTTGATCTGTGTAAATTTGTGGCTCATGGCATTAGATGATGAAGAGAATTAGATGAAGGTGTTGAAAACTTCTTGCGTCTGTGGTTATTATAAAGTACAAACCGTTATTTCAATGTTGCCTGGTATTTTGGTGCTGTCTACTTAATCCCACAGCTAGCTCCTGATCCATTGTGATCTTAGGTACCTGTTACAAGGATTGGTAAGTCAGGTACACGGAAGTAGAAAGAAAAAAATTTGAATTGCTGATAATAGTGTGTAGGTTACCTGATCAAATATATATATAAAGTATATATGAAAATTATTTCTATGGGCCCGAGTGTGCATTATGTTTAGTCGGGTGACCTGCACGCTCTATCAGTACAACTAGAGCTTTAGGTGATAACTTGTCTAACAATACCCAAGTTACTTTGTTACAAAAGTGAATTTGGATGCCACATTGAGTATATGAGGCATTGTTTGGGTAGTGCTGCAAGTGGTTGAAACTATCTGCCTCCATCTTCTCTCAGGACCCTTTCCTGTGGTCTGTTGAATGTTCGCTCTCTCGTAAAGCATTACGCTGAGGTAGCCCTTTTAATAGAATTCTCACATTTGGATATACTATTTGTTACTGAGACCTGGGCCAAAGTGGATTGTGGGGTGGAACTTGGTTGGGCTTGTCCACCGGGTTACCTTATAAGACATACCCCTCGAGTCTCTGGTAGAGGGGGTGGAGTAGGATACATCTTTAGAGACTCAATCTCCCTCTCGCAGCTGGTGGTAAAAGAGGTGTTGGGGTTCGAGCTCATGGGTTTCTCTATTACGGCCCAGGGCGGCACTCTGGTAGCAGGTCTCTTATGCTACAGACCACCTTCTCTGACCACTTCGGCCCTTAAGTCATTGGTTGATTTGATCTATGACCTCTCAAACTCCCATGCTAGATTTTCAGTGCTAGGCGACTTCAATCTTTGGCCCTCTGGCCCTCAAGATCTGGCCTATAGAGAGCTTTGCCAAGCGTGTAGCAATATACAACTTGTACAGTTGGTTCTGTCACCTACTCACGCTAAGGGGCACACTCTAGATCTAGTATTTGCTGATAAGGAGCTGGTTGCAGTTGAAGAGGTCGTGGATCAATGTTGGACCGACCATGCACTGATTCTTATGTCTATTTCTTTGCCTGGTCCGTTAAGTATAAGTGACCCGGGCGGTACCAAGTTCAATAGGCAATGGTCTCGCCTTTTAAGGGAACCAAACCTACCCACATTACTGCCCAGAACCTTCACTGTGGAGGATAGTGTGGATAAGAGCTATGCCGTCCTCTGCCAGCAAATCTCGACATCAATGGATGAGCTGGCCCCTTTGCGGAGGGTGAGGGACAGACCTAGAAGAGCAAATGCCTGGTTTACCGGCGATCTTGGACAGCACAAGCTCCGCCTGGAGGAGAGGATATAGGGAGTCGGATAAGGCAGCATATAAAGCGGCCTTGCAGGAATACAAGACCCAGCTAAGGAGGGCCAAAACACAGTTCCTGGAAAACACCTTGGCTAAGGCCCCTAATAAGTCGCAGACCCTGTTTAAGTTGGACAATAATCTAGCCAATCCGTCCTGAACAGTGCCAGCTATCCCGGCCTCTCAGGAATTATGTGATTCCTTGGCCCTCACGTTTGAGGAGAAAATCAGGACAATTTTGAATGGACTCCGTGTTTCTGGGCAGTCCGCGTTGTCTTTATCTTCCTCCTCAGAATTCCCCCACCATTCGGGTTCTGAATGGGATGACAACAAGGAAGAGCTCCCCCAGCTGTCCTGCTTTCCTATCCCCTCGTTGGAGGAATTTTGCGGCCTGGCCAATGGCGTGTCCTCAGGATCACCGCTTGACCCAATGCCACATAAGATCTTGAAGTCATTCCAAGACGAGCTGTTTCCCCCGCTCTATTCCATCTGCTGTCAGTCGTTGACCACAGCATCAGTTCCAGACAGTTGGAAGTTAGCAATAGTAACACCATTGCTAAAGAAGGCCTCTCTGGACCCTTTATGCTCGGCCAATTATAGGCCCATTTCGCTTTCACCATTTGCGATAAAAATCATCGAGAAGTTGGTCACGAGAGCCTTGTCCAACTTCCTGGAAGCCAACTCCTGCCTGGATGCAGCCCAATTTGGCTTCAGGCCGGCCCATGGCACCGAGACCGCATTGGTTACTGTGCTGGATGATCTACGAACGCGTGTAGACAGGGGTAAGTCAGCATTTTTAGTGCTGCTCGACATGTCGGCCGCGTTCGACGCGGTGGACCATGCGGTTTTACTGGGCCGCCTTCGGAGCGTGGGAGTAACTGGCCTGGCTTTAAGATGGTTAACATCTTATCTTTGCAACAGACAGCAAGCTGTGGCGTTACCACCATTTCGATCAGCCACATGACAGGTGAATCAGGGTGTCCCCCAGGGGACAGCGATCAGTCCGATCCTTTTCAACCTATATCTTCGACCCCTGGTAGACCTGATAAAGTCATTTGGCATATCAGTCATCAATTATGCCGATGACACTCAACTGATCTTTTCATTTGAGGGTACAGAGACAGTGTCGAGGGACACCTTTCACCATTGTATGTCGGCAACAGCAGAATGGCTGCGAGTTAACTCGCTTCAATTTAATGGGTCAAAAACTGAGGTTCTCCATTGCTCCCTAGATCGACTCCCCCGCCCGCTACCGGACAACTTCTGGCCAACTTCAATCCCGGGCACGGTGGAGGCCGCAGAATCGGCCCGCAATTTGGGAGTTCTGTTTGAGCCCAATCTGCAGCTTGACGCCTCTGTTAATAGGACCGCGGCGACTTGTATGGGCTTGCTTCGTGCCCTATGTAAGATCTTGCCGTTACTTCCCCTGGGAGCCAGAGCAGAGGTAGTGAGTAGTTCTATTCTCAGTAGGTTAGACTACTGCAACGCACTACTTCTGGGGGCCCCTAAGACCTTGATCCTAAAGTTGCAGAGGATTCAAAACATGGCTGCCAAATTGGCTCTATCTCGTTCACGCTCTGCTTCTTCTTCTGCAGCACTGGCTGATCTTCATTGGCTACCTGTCCAGCAGAGGATTGCCTTTAAGGCCTTATGCCTTGTCTGGGACCGATACCGCTTCAAAATATTTTCTCTTGGTATCAAGCTGCCAGACTTTTGAGATCTTCCTCAGCGTTCCTGGTGACGGTTCCCAGGATCAACAGCGTGAGGATGGGCAGCCATGCCTTTAGTTTCACAGCCGCCACGTTATGGAATACCCTACCTCTGGCGCTGAGGAGTAGACAAGATCTGACTGCCTTCAAGAGGGATCTTAAGACCTACCTGTTTCCAAGAGCAATGTAGTGTGCCTCACCTGATGGAATGATATGGTCTCAGCGCCAGGATACCCTTTGGGTGACAGCCGCACTTAACAAATATAAATACATTACATTACATTACATTTACAAAGTGATGTAAACCCGGGGAAGCATCAAATTTTACGCCTCCCGAGTTGAGACGTAACAAGGAGAAATATGTTAATTTCTCCTTGTTTTTTCCTCTTTCCATATGCGCTAAATTCTGCAGCCCACATTGGAAGAGGAGAACGCCTTGTAGGAGTGTTTTTGTGCAGGAAGGTGTCCCATCCGGCTTAAAAAGAATCCTGCCTGCAACCGAGGAACCCTTACACCATGGTGCAAGGGTGCCTATGTGGGGTTAGGCTGCCAAAATGGTGCAAGTACAGACCGAAAGGACAGGAATGCACGATTGTGAGTAAATACAGTGCATTCCTGCCCTTTCACCTCAGCATAGGGCAGTGCAACAAGGTGCCTTGCTGCACGGCTCTACACCCAAATGCCATAAATGAGGCTCTATGTGTGCAGTGTGCACACAATGACAGTTTCAGTTTCTCTAGGACTATCGAAAAATAAATATAAAACTGGTAAATCAAAAATAACATTGTATCTAAAAAAGTAAAATTACCCAGTAAAGTCAATGTGCATTTACAATGTTCTCACTCGTCATCTCCTGTGATCACCATGCAAAAACCTTTTGAACTAGGGGGCATATTTAGAAAGAATTGGTGCAGCACAGCTCAGCAAGCAAAGTTGCTGTGTTGCGTCAACTGAAGCGAGAATAACTGACCCATATCTTCAAAGAAATAGTGTAGTTCGACTCTCTCCCTGCACTGGAGCTCTCTGGGGTGCCAATGCAGGCACTTTTGTGCCATAGCGCAATGGTGCATGTATTGTTGTCAGAATGCAGCAGACATGCAAAGAGAAAATAACAACGAGAATTACAGATATTTCTCCTTGTTATGTCAGCCTCAGGCAGGCACACCATTTTGATATAAACCCAAGTCTATATATCTTCATAATTATGGGTTTATGTCAAAAACCATAGATGGAAGCAAATTAACACCTGTGGACCACCCAATTTACTCCTGCAATGTACTGTGTTGCTTTACTGTTTCTTACAAAGCCATGCAAATCAACATTTGCATGGCTTTGCAAATTTTTATAGGGCTGCATCAGAAAAGTGCTGCAACCCAGACGCAAAATCACATCAATTGTATCTGCAAAGCAACCATTCACCCAAGGGTATCTTGCCACTGCATAACAGATGCTTATTGTTACCCAACTCATTTTATCGAGCTCAGAAGGATGAAAGGCTGAGTGGACCCACTGGGATTTTAATCTATGCTCATGAGATCAAACACAGGCCCCCACAGTGGACGCATTAGTCAACAAAGCCACCAGAAACAGCAAATCTTTGCAAATCAGGTCTTTTGTTTACACAGCAAATTTACACAGTCCCTACGTATCACTCCATTTACCCAAAGAAAAACTGGTAAATCCCCATAATACATTTAGACCCAAATGAAATACTGGCTTCACTGCAATGCTAAATTAACTTACCCAAAAGTGTTGCAAGAGCTTCAACCCCACCGTTGTATATTGTGGAGTTTTGTGATGGCTCGACGTGTTCCCAAAGAACCTGGACGTAGTTCAAAATCTGATTATAGCCAGCGGTGGCCAATGCCCACCACAGTGACCAGTATATGAGTTGCTTTGTAGAGTAACAGTCTTTTAAGTCCATCAGCAACTGCAGAAGCACTCGAAAGAAATGTCTGTGGCTATTGCTATGGAGAGGGTCCTGGTCTGACAGTTTTCCAGCAGTGTCTAATTCTGCTGGGGAGACATTTTCACCACGGCTCCCTTTATCTTCATTAGTAGTACGGGGGTGAGGAGGCTTGTTTTCAATTGCTTCTGTTTCCGTTGTTTTTCTTGACAGTTTTTTATGGAAGAACATACTTCTCTTGGGCATAGGTAGAAAAAGAGAGGCTATGAAAGCCACGCATACTGAGCACAAACTTATTACATTTAGGTAAAAATATGACACACCTCCTAAGGACACCAGAAGTTGTCCTAGCACTGATCCAGCTGTGAAGCCAATCAAGGAGATGCTTCTGCAGTAGCTCGTTACTCTCTGATAATGATCAGAACTGACAACACTGTAAATATAGGCATAGTAGGCTATCTCAGTGGCTGTAACTAGGCCATAAACAAACTCCATTACCTGCATGGCAGGGACTCCGCTGGCAAATAACAAAATCAACCACGTAGTTATGAAGCTAATTCCCTGCAAAATAATGACAGGCTTGTATCTCAAATAGTCCGTAAGCAGAAATACAGGAAATAACAGCGCCAGATAGGAATATGTCCAAACGGGAAATATCTGATTTGTAACCTGTTGAGGAGATAATAAAGAGTTGTATTATGATTTATTCAACATGATTGTGAAACGTGTGTAGCACACACATACATATATCAGACACATCTAACACTTTTACATACTTTAAATACAGATATAGACAAACTTTAGTGCATCCATTTTTGGAAAACAAACACACACACAACAAATACACACAACAGATCCACACAAACACTAAACAGAAAGAGAACACAGGTGCATGAGCACCCCAACATATCGAAAGACAACAATTTCACATAAACTACATACACCTAACCTACATAGACCTAACCAGTACACCGCAAGCTACGTTTAGAAGTGCCTATTTACAGCCCCTTGTGCTGCTGATACGTTACTTTTTCCCATATTAACAATGGCAAACCGACAGCGCAAGGGTATTGTAAATAAGCCCCTGAGTTAGTAGATGTGGAGTTAAGAAGCGTAAATGTATACTTACCTCGACGTTGTAGTGTTTAGCGATGTAGTGGAAGTGATAGTTCGGAAAGTTGATCTTAATGACCTTGATATAAGTTAAAACAACTATCACACATGTATTGTACAGATGTTCTTATACAAACATACACAACTTGTACTCATGGCCATCAACAAACATACAGCCTACAAACACAAACACACACCAAACACACATGCATTCCCACCAACCCCACTTCCACCAAACACCTATATAGGTCAAACACATACACACAGGCTCATGCACACACCTCACGTGTACAAACCACATTCACTTACTTTTCTTCAAACATCTTTGCTTAATAATAACATGCTGTCTGTTACAAGAACATGCTTGAGGTTTTAACTGGAGTAGACAGTTGTTCTTCCATGGTCAATCAATGAGGATAAGGCTAATAGACTAAAGATACTTTGTGGAAGCATCAGTCTTCTGAGAATTCAGGAAAGTCACTGAAGTGTGTTGAAAATTGGGATCCCTTTTTTTCAAGTGGAGTCCTCCCCCCATCAAAAGGGAGTAAAGAATATGTTTCCTTATAAGGAACTAATATTGTGTCCACATCCTTGTCATATTTAATGGGTCATAATCATAGGGCATGATGTATTTGATGTTTGGATAAGACATAGAGGTGTAAATATCGGGAAGCAGAAATATCGTTAATAAAATATTGTGATACATTAATATCGTAATCAAAGAGTATCGTTGACAAGAACACCGTTTTTTGAGGTAATAGAATTTTTATATCAATGTATTTAATATCATTTTTAGTAATATAGTGGTTAAAAATATCATTACTTAACTATTTTAATATGTTTTAGTTTTAATATTAATTTTATGTGCTAATATTGTTTATATACCTGTTATTTATTTAAATATAGCATGCATTTTATGTGATTTACATTTTTATTTTTTAATACATAATTTTAATTTATAGTGTCACAATGGGTTGTGGGGTTTGGAGGGGATAGGGTGAAACGTTTATTAGGTAATAATTAATTATGAATTGTTTAATACATATTATTTAATTATATGATTGATATTTATTAAGTAAATTATGTAATACTGATTTCTTTTCGTTACATGTTATTTGTGGGCTTGTATAGGGTGGGAAGAAAATTAGGTAATAATGAAAAAAACAATTCTTTATAGATTGTTAATTAATTATTTAATAGCTTTTTAGTTATGCAAAATATGGAATACTGATTTATATTAATTATATTTTAGTTGTGGGCTGCTAGGTTTGTTGGGGTCTAGAGTGTAAGTAACTTTTTTTTTTAAATTGTATTCCTCATATACCAGAAAGGGGCATTCTAGATGACGAAATCCCCCTCTTCCCTCCTTTGCAATGATGTTCCAACCTCCGCAATTCAAACAAAGGAGAGGAAAAAGTATGGATACCCCTCTAGTACAACTGTTTGCAGGCTCCACTCCAACTCTCAATAACTATACGGCCCTTGGATTGAACTGGAGAGCCGACACTAACAGTGCCCAGTTGAAATCATCGAAATACAACCAAAGCAATCTCATTGATTCCGCCAGGCCACTAAGGCCGCCCAGGTTTTATCATGGCTAGAGCTATTGCAGGCCATATCCGATTCGCTTATATATATGATATATTTCAGTCAATCAGAAAATTTGGGGGGCAAAGGGTCCTTCCAAGCCTTACATATTTCCCGCCTCGCTAAGACCATCACATAAAAAATAAATTTGGTTGCCAGTTCATTAGGATATTCTGAAACTAAACCAAATAAAATTGTTGTGGGGGTGATGAAAAATAGTTTTCCCAATATGTCAGTTATAAAATCTTCTATTCTGGACCAGAAATCTGTAAGTCTAGGACAATCTGCAAAACATATGAAGGTAATCAGCGTCGAGAGCTTTACATCTTGGACAGCAATGTTCTCAATTAGTGATCTTAACCAATTTTTTGGGAGAGATGTTGACTCGATGTAAAGTAAATAGGTGATTTCTTTTGAGGAGTGCCGCTTTAACTACGGTATTTAACATCGTAAAAGAATTGGACCACATGATGTTTAGGTTGCCTTCTTCAGCGACTGTTGTCCCTCCCCACAACTTTAGAAGTTCTTGTTCAATAATTCCATCTGAGTCTAGCATGGCCTCATACCAAAAAGATACCTCTTTCTTCCATTTCCCCATTCTATTTACTAGATCTAACTTAGATTCAAGAGTTTCTGCGGCCCATGATGTAGTAGCCCACCAGGCTGACAATTGGTGCTTGATACACAAAATAGGGGATTCCCAGTTTTTTCCTAATGAATACCCAGTTCTTCAGGGCAGTCTCTAAGATCTTTAACCTTACTTTCATATAGAATCTGGGATCACCAAACTTATAAAGCAAATATTCACGCCCTTGAGGGATGCCCTGTAGTAATGCATGAAATAATTGGCCCAAAGATGACATATCGGCTTTATCTGCCAGGAAACAAAATTTTTTAAAATGAAATGAGTGGCAATAGAGAAGTAGGTCTGGTAATACCAACCCCCCGAACTTGAGTTTTCTCCTCAGCTTTTTCCAGGATATTCGGGGAAATTTAGAGTTCCAAATAAAGGTTCCGATTTTACCCTGTATTTTGGCTATGTCTTTAGGACTAAAACTCAAAGGAATAGCGTTGAACAAAAAAGTAACTTTAGGTAAAATAACCATTTTTACTAAGTTAACTCTACCAAAAATATTTAGGGGAAGACCAGACCAACGCAAAAGAAGCCCACATACCTCTTTAAGGATTCTATTGAGGTTAATTTTTGATATATCTAAGATATCTTGCGTCAAAACAACTCCAAGATATCTCATCTCTGGTTTAGCTAAGGGAGATGTTATTTCCTGATACCACTGCACAACCTCTGTTTTTTCCTTATTTATTTTATATCCGGCGACTTCACCGAAGGTTTCCGCCTGTTCAAAAAGTCGGGGAATTGAAATCTCCAGATTAGTTGTGAACATTAACAGATCGTCGGCATATAAAGCACATTTTAAAGCTAATTCAAGTAAAAAGAAAGGTTTTATCAAAGGATCCGATCTTAACTGTGTAACCAAAGGTTCGATATATAAATTAAACAATAGGGGGAGAGGGGACACCCCTGTCTAGTGCCAGGCGATATATGAACCCAATCTGTAAGGATTCTGTTGACCAGGATTCTACCCCTTGGATTTAAGTAAAGTGATTTTATTAATGATATGACATTTTTTGAGAGACCAAATCCAGCTAATGCCTCCCATAAATATGGCCAACTGACCCGGTCAAATGCCTTAGCGGCATCTATTGCTACAATGATTAGCGGGAGTTTCCTATTTGTACCATAGTCTATTGCAGCGATAGCCTGGAAAGTCAATTCGTTTAGCTGCCGCCCAGGCATAAAGCCCCTCTGGTCTTCATGTATCACAGTTTTAATCACCTTGGCCAATCTCGCCGCCAATACCCCCGCAAAGATTTTATAATCGGTGTTTAGTAGCGATATTGGCCTATATGATTCGACTATTAAAGGATCTTTATTGGGCTTCGGAACCAAGGTGACTGTGGCTTCCAACCAGGATTGATGGATAGGTTCACCAGTCAGATGTATTTTATTGAATAGGGAAGTTAGGACTGGAACAATTATGTTGGGGCTTATTTGGTAAACTTCTATCGGAAGCCCATCTGGGCCTGCTGCCTTTCCGTTAGACATTATTTTCAGCTGGTTATGGACCTCACCTTCACTGATAGCTGAGCTCATGAAGACACTATCTGCTACTGTTAGCTGCGGTAGGCCCAGCTGCTTTCGCCAATTTACTGCTCTTTGAGTGGAGGCTTCACTTTCTCCGGTATAAAGATTTTGCATATATACCCTGGCTTCTTCGCAGATCTGATCATTGTCATAGGATATGTCACCAGAACTATGTATTTTTAGCCCACAAATATGATTTCTTGCCCTATCCATTCTAATCTTCCATGCCAGTATACGACCACATTTTTCTCCATAGGAGAAGTTTTGCAGCTTACTCGCATCCCATCTATCCTTCATTATTTTATCTAGGTTAGCATGATATTTAGCTTTTAATCCTTCCAGCTCTTTCTGTACGGCCTCCAGAGTGTAAGTTACTTAATTAATAAATAATTAGCAATATATTACTATTGGATAAGTAAATATATAATTGCTTTTTAATTATGAATAGGTAATACTGATTTATTTTACTCACATTTTTGTTGTGGGATGCTAGGTTTGTACGGATATAGATTGGGAAATTAATTAGGTAATAACTCATTAACTATTCATTATCATTTGTAAATTAATTAAACATTTGGATTTTCAATATGCAATTTATGGAATACTTTTTTTATTTAATTATATTTTAGTTTATATTTTAGTTGCGGGCTTCTAGGTTTGTGAAGGTCTAGAGTGGGAACGTAATTAAGTAATAATTTAATTTACAATTAATTTTAACTAATAAATATTATTTACCTGATTTTAAGTTATATTGTAAGTGTGGGTTGCTAGGTTTGTAGGGTTACAGGTTGTAAAGTTAATTATTTATTCATTGAATTCTTAATTAATTGATAATTTTTGAAAAGTAATTATGTAAATTGATGAATAATTTTTAGTTACAAAAACGTGGTTGGCACTGTGCTAATCCTATGCTTAAAGACTTTGATAGAAAAACAGACATTTGAGGTGAGCAGATCTAGAGTGTCGCTGGTGTTGTGAGTGCTCTAACAGGAGCTGCTTTCCACCTAAACTTGAGAACTACCCAGAGTTCTCTCCTTCTTTTTTTGCATAATGTATGAGTCACTCTATGCCTGAAAGGGTTTTGTTTTGACTTATACTGGGTGCTCCCTTGTGTTTGGACAAAGCTATACCTCTCTGAAGAGCACTAATTAGAGCGAAACACTGTGTCAGGGGTTGCTTTTACTCATTCCAGATTGGCTTGAGTTGGTATTTCTCCATTTCAAAGCTGTAATAGTGTGCCTTGAGTGATAAATGGCTTTAGTCATTTTACAGCTCGGCATGGACAGCACTGTGTTAGCTATGCTTAAAGACTTTGCTGTAGAATTGGCAAAAGACTTTGTCCTTTTCTATCTCGACATGGATGGCACTGTGCTAATCTTATGCTTAAAAACATTGATAGAAAAACAGACATTTGAGGTGAGATCTAGAGTGTCGCTGGTGTTGAGAGTGCTCTAACAGGAGCTGCTTTCCACCTAAACTTCAGAACTACCCAGATTTCTCTCCTTCTTTTTTGCATAATTTATGCCTCACTCTATGCCTGAAAGGGTTTTGTTTTGACTGGGTGGTCCCTTGTGTCTGGACAAAGCTATACCTCTCCGAAGAGCTCTAATTAGAGCGAACACTATGCCAGGGGTTGCTTTTACTCCTTTCAGGTTGGCTTGAGTTGGTATTTTACTATTTCAAAGCTTAATACTGTGCCTGGAGTGATAAATGGCTTTTATCATTTTACAGCTTGGCAAGGACAGAATTGTGTTAGTCCTATGCTTAAAGACTTTGCTGTAGAAAAGGCAAAAGACTTTGTCATTTTCTATCTCGGTGTGGATGGCACTATGCTAATCCTATGCTTAAAGACTTTGATAGAAAAACAGACATTTGAGGTGAGCAGATCTAGAGTGTCTCTGGTGTTGAGAGTGCTCTAACAGGAGCTGCTTTCCACCTAAACTTGAGAACTACCCAGAGTTCTCTCCTTCTATTTTGCATATATATATATATATATATATATATATATATATATATATATATATATATATATATATATATATATATATATATATATATATATACATGGTAGCTGCAGTTAGGATCATGTTTCCATATGAAAAGTGTTTTTTGACTTGCCTATATCTTTGGCGCCCTTTGATGAATCTTCACTTTTTTTAAAGTGTCATAATGTGTCTTGTTCATAGAAAGTTTCAGGGTGGTTCATGAAGTGGAGCCGAGAAAAAGGTGTGGATAAAAAAAGTATGTTTCCCATGTTTATTCAAATAGGACCTTTCATCGAGCCTTCAGCCCAAAGCACTCAATGGAATTACACCAAATATGGCAGAAAGGTAGATTTGGTTACTCAGAACAACCTTTCAGTTATTTGTTGTAAATACGTGAGTAGTTTAAAAAAAATTACGGCAATCTAGTTAGGGATATCAATGGCTGTGGTGACTTCACAAATAATAACAAGCTCATGCAGGGAAATGCAGAGCTCTGATTGAGTGCCAACATTTCAACCAGCCATCTTGGGACTTGCTTAAGCAGAGTCCCACGAAAAAAAGGTCAAAAAAAGAAAAGGGACATGGTAGGAACACCCTGATGGCCAAGCCTCAGAAAAGCTTTAAAAAATGCTGTGAATATCATGAATTTGCCCTGAAAAAAAAACCAACATCGCTCCCATCGCTTGTTTCGATTATAGCCCCCTGGTGGGCCAGGTCCTGGAAGTATGCAGGGACTAATATGAAAACGGATGGGCCCCAGGCCCCATCCAAGGTATTACAAAATACCCTGGGGTGACATTGTGGCCCCCCAAGCTCCAGGGACCACCACCTCCTGGAGCTTTTTAAAAAAGGCTATGGGGGGTGCACAGACCTCCCTGCACCCCGGGGACCACCATCTCTCAGCACTAAGTGAATTAAGGAGCTGGGGCTATGTGGACCCACGCATCTCGGGGACCACCACCTACTGGGGCTTTCTTTTTTTTAGAGAAGGAGGGGGACAGCATGGCCTCCCTCCCAGGGCATTTTTGGCCCAGGGGACCACCATCTCCCCAGGGCAGCCCATGCAAAGGGAAGGAGGCAGGGTCACGCAGCATCTCTTCTCAAGCCAAACATGACGATGGGGACTGCAACTCCCCAGGGCCATCTCCTTCTATGTCCTGGGGTGCCCACCCCTGGAACATAGCTGTTTGCTGTGACTTGGCAGGAGATTTAACAGCTCACACCAGCTCAGAGAATACATTCCACTTCCAGCAAATGAGAAAACACTCGTATTTGCTAAAAGCAGATGTTCCATCTGTTTCCCTCCCTGCTGTGAAACAGACAAAAGAATTGCTCTCACAGAGAGCTGCATGATTAGCAGCTCCCTGCCTGTGAGAGCAATACTGGCTCCTGCAGGAGGCGGCAAGCTGGCAGGGACTGCGGAAGCATTCTGGCTCCCCGCGTTCTGCTCATTGCTGAAATGTATTTTGCCTCTTTCTTTTAATTTCTTACCTCTATCTTGCCTCTCTCTGCTTGTTGCTAGACTTTATTCTGCAGAAGAGAGGAAAACAGCACACTCAGGCACTCACACACCCATCACAGGCCCACTCAGAGACTCATGCACCCTCTCCCAGACCTACTCAGACACTTATTGATCCACTCACAGACCAACTCCGAGACTCACACAATAGTGTTATTGAACAAAACTGAAAAAACCAAAGGGTTACTGGGACGTTATAGTTAGGCTCACATTTCACTCATACAAAAACAGAGAAATTCAGCAGTTACAGTCACCTGAGCTAACAATAACTTGCGCCCCCATGCACTCCTTATGACCACATATATTACATCACTCATGATATGGTCAGTGACATCACTGATGACATCACTGATCACATCTCAAATGATATCACTAATGACATCATCCGGTGAGTGTATGTTTTTTTTAAGAGTTTATATTTGTTAAACATATATAATAAGCTACTACAAAAGTTAAATTAGTATACTAGGTGCTCAACTAATGAGTGATACTGTTTCTAACATATATTATGTCAGTGGTTGTGTGACTGTGTGTATTCATGTGTGAGTTGGTGTCTGAGTGGCTGTATAGGTGTCATGGAATCGTTTATATTTTTATGGTTTACTGTGAAAATATATATATATATATATATATATATATATATATATATATATATATATATATATATATATATATATATATATATATATATATATATTACCTACTGGCGGTCGTCAGTAGGTAGTTATAGTTAGGAACTACTTTCCATAGGAAAACCACAACATTCTCTTTGGAATAACGTTGGCGCCGGTGGACGAATCTTTGCAAATTTCTCCAAGAAAATGGCCTGCTCTGCTCCGCTCCTTCCCTGAAAGTTTGGGGGTGATTTGTAAAGTGGGGGCCGCGAGAACAAGGGGGGGTCTCAAAAAGTGTTTTTCCCATGCAATTTCCATAGGAACCTTTAGCCAGGGCTACAGCCCGAACGGCTGAATGGAATTAAACCAAATTTGGCAGAGAGGTAGAGTTCGGTTCGCAGATTGTGCGTTTTGTTAAATGGTGTAAATCCGTTCAGTAGTTCCTGAGAAAATCAAAATTATTGTGATATCTAGAGACAGAGTTCAGTACTCTGTACCTTCCTGAGCATGAGCTGCATGCTGATAAGCTGTCAACTGTCCGTCAACACTCCAAACAAGGAAGTGTTGGCAGCCACAACCGAGGCACAAGAAAGCAGTGAAACAAACGTGCAAAACATGCAAAGGGGGCAGGGTAGAAACACCCTGACCCCCTGGGCCTGCTCAGGGGGTCGCACAAGGACCCCAAAGGCACAAACATTTTTTTTATTTTAAATCGCGAGGTACGAAGTACAGTACTCTGTACTGTACTCTGTACCTTCACGAGCATGAGCTGCATGGTCATTGGCTGTCAACTGGCTGTCAACACTCCAAACCAGGAAGTGTTGGCAGCCATCTTGTGCCTCAGTAGCAGTGAAACAAACGTGCAAAACACGCAAAGGGGGTAGGGTAGAAACAACCTGATCCCTAACGTCTGCTCAGGGGGTCCCACAAGGACTCCGCTGTACTGTACTCTGTACCTTCCTGAGCATGAGCTGCATGCTGATTAGCTGTCAACTGTCTGTCAACACTCCAAACCAGGAAGTGTTGGCAGCCATCGTGTGCCTCGGTAGAACCGAGGCGCAAGAAAGCAGTAAAACAAACGAGCAAAACATGCAAAGGGGGCAGGGTAGAAACACTCTGACCTCCTAGGCCTGCTCAGGGGGTCCCACAAGGACCCCAAAGGCACAAACACTTTTTTTTTAAATCGCGAGGTACGAAGTACAGTACTCTGTACTGTACTCTGTACTGTACTCTGTACCTTCCCGAGCATGAGCTGCATTGTCATTGGCTGTCAACTGGCTGTCAACACTCCAAACCAGGAAGTGTTGGCAGCCATCTTGTGCCTCGGTAGCAGTGAAACAAATGTGCAAAACACGCAAGGGGGCAGGGTAGAAACACCCTGATCCCCAAGGTCTGCTCAGGGGGTCCCACGTACTCTGTACTGTACTCTGTATTGTACTCTGTACCTTCCTGAGCGCATACTGGAGGTTCCTGTTGAGCTAGTTGTCCCCCAGGGACCTCCAGTATGCAAGGGGAATTAGTTCCCCCTCTAAAAACGTGCCAGAGGGCTGCGTTGCAGAGAGTTGTAAAAGGGGTGTGGCCTCATTGCACCTCTCTGCAATGCAGCCCCCTTGCGCATACTGGAGGTTCCTGGTGAGCTAGTTGGCCCCTAGGGACCCCCAGTATGCATTGGGACTTGATCCCCCAACTTAGAACACACTACAGGGCGCACTTGCACAGTAGTGAAGGTAGGGGGATGGGCTTGAGGTGATGTGAGTGCAAACATGCCCTGTGGCGCGTTTTAAGTTGGGGAATTAATTCCACTTCAATCCAGAGGTCCCCTAGGGGGCAACTAGTCCAACAGGTATCTCCAGTAAGCACCACAGAGCTGTGTTGCAGAGTGTTGTAAAAAGGGGGCGTGCCCTCTGAACACCTCTCTGGAACACAGCTGCCTGGTGCAAACTGGAGGTACCTGGTGGGCTAGTTGGCTCGCAGGGGACCTCAGGACTGAAGAGGAATTATTTCCCCAATCTAAAACACGCCACAGGGCGTGTTTGCACACATGTTACTTCAGGCCCCGCCCCCCTTCCTTCACCATTGAGCAAAATATTCCTGTAAAATCAGCCGAACTACAAATTCTGATTTACTCACCTGTTATCACAAGAAACATCAGTGCTGGATCTTTGAGCGCACTGCTGATCCTGAAAAGTAATTCTAACCATGCTTACAGTAACTTGAATAACATTGACTGGCTTCACTTGGAAATTTTTCCAAGTGTGGAGTTTTGAAACTCTAAAAAATTCCTGTAAAATCAGCCGAACTATGTCTTCCGATTTACTCACCTGTTATCAGGAGAGACCTCCGTGCTGCATCTTTCAGCCCACTACTGATCCTGAAAAGTAATTCTAATCGTAGTTACAGTAACTTGAATTTCCTTCCATAGGCTAACATTGACTGGTTTCACTTGAAATTTTTTCCAAGTGTGGAGTTTTGAAACTTTAAAAAAATCCTCTAAAATCTGCCGAACTACGAATTCCGATTTACTCACCTGTTATCAGGAGATACCTCAGTGCTGCATCTTTTAGCTCACTAGTATTCCTGAAAAGCAAATTTAACTGTACTTACTAGTAACTTGAATTTCCTTCTATAGGATATCATTGCCTGCTATATAAAATATATATAAATTAAAAAAAAATTAAAAATTAAAAATATAGATATTACAATTTCATTATTTTTTAAAACATTTTCTTTTCAATTTATATTAAAAATATGTAATGTGATTTAAAAAATAAAATATCTAAAAATAAATACTTTACAGCATTGTAGTAAATTAGTATAAAAAAATAACATTTAATACATTTAAAAATTATCATTCACAAAACCTTTGAAATTCACTGAAAAAAACATAGGGTTCAGCCATGTTATAGTTAGGAATTAGCATTTAAAAAACCTTTGAAATTCACAGAAAAAAACATAGGTTTCAGCCACGTTATAGTCAGGAATTAGCATTTAAAAAACCTTGCAAATTCACTGAAAAAACCATAGGTTTCACACATGTTATAGTTAGCTGGACATTTCACTCATACAAAACCATTGAAATTCCCCTGTTATAGTTAGTTAAGCTAACTATAACTCGCGCGCCCGCAATGCACTGCTGATAACGTCACATATTACATCACTCATGACATGGTCAGTGACATCACTCATGACATCACTGATGACATCTCAAATGACATCACTGATGACATCATCCTTGTAAAAGAGTGGCAGACCTCCTCTCACCCTAATATAACCTTTGATACACACATTCAAAAATTAAAACCTAACATTTTCAAAACAATTGAGATACCAATACCAGTTAGAACAACCTATTCAGTAATTCAAAAATCTACATACACATCCACTCATTCACCAACAGTTCTATATAGTCACTCATACATGTACTCACTCATCATATGTACTGATACACCTATACATCCTGTTACACACCTACACATATACATAGAGTTATTCACACATATACTCACACATGCAAATAAACTATCAAACATCCATTTACTTGCATATGCAGCTCTACACACACCACTACACTAATTTCTACAGAAACGTACACATACTTAATCTCTTAAACAATCAGTTATAGAAACACATACTTATTTACACAGGAACACTTCCAATCTGTCACTGTCATATATCCTTACTTATATACATCAATACTCACATATACTAGTTTAAAACATATGTACTTACTCATAAAGGCACTATTGAGGCAGTCATTTATTCACTAACACACACACACACATATATATATATATATATATAAATATATATATATATATATATATTCTTTCAGTTCCACAACGCGTAGTCACCGCTACGCGACTGCACTCTCCTCGAAAAACCAATGATCACATCCAGTCCATAGTGCGCTTTTCCAGATACATTTATTTACTTAAATGCAGCATCGTGATGAAAAACACGGAATAAACCCAACGCGTTTCGGCGAAAACACTCGCCATGGTCACGGGCCCGTGACCAAGACGAGTGTTTTTCGAGTGTTCGAGTGTTTTTCGAGCAGAGTGCAGTCGCGTAGTGGTGGCTACGCGTTGCGGAACTGAATCTTTATACAGGGTTACCTTTGCCCCTGAACTGCACCACTGTCTTGGTGTCCCGGCGCCATTGCGAAGGATGTGAGCCTGAATATATATATATATATATATATATATATATATATATATATATATATATACAAATTCACTTAAAAAACCATAGGTTTCAGGCCTTATATAGTTAGGAATTAGCATTTAAAAAAACCATTGAAATTGCTCCTATACAGTTAGTTGTACTAACTATATTTCGTGCACCCGCAATCCACTGCTGATGATGTCACATATTACATCATTCATGACATGGTCAGGGACATCACTGATGACATCTCAAATGACATCACTGATGACATCACTGATGACATCTCATTTGACATCACTGATGACATCACTGATGACATCATTCTGTGACTGTGTGTTTCTGTAAAGTTTAAATATGTTTTACATATTGAAGAATGACTGGATGTATAAGTGTCTGGATGAAGGATTTCGTAGGTGCGTGACTGACTGTATGAGTGAGTGATTAAATGTGTCTTACTAAATGCATGGCTCAGTGACTAAACTGTCTGAATGCGTGCATCAGTATGTCTGTTGTTGTGTAAGCTGCTGCATGTGTTGATCAGTAGCTATATGAGTGGCTATATGGGTTATTGATTGGTTGCCCAAGTATTTGAATGGGAGACTTAGTGTGTGTGTGGGTGGCTGGGAGGTGTGTGACTCTGTGCATAGATGTGTGAGCAGTTGATTCACGAAGGTGTATGAGTTCAAGAGGGCATGTGGAAACAGCTATATGGGCGGTTGACTGTGTGCATGGGTGTGTTGGTGAGTGAATGGATATCTCAGTGCTACATGTGCAAGTAAGTACATATGCAAAACACAGTGCATGTGAGAGTTGGCATATATAAATGACTATACATTAGAGCCAGTGAATGTGCGAGTGGCTATATGGATCATTGTGCACTTGTATCAGTGATTGTATAAGAGAGTAAGTATGTGTTAGTATATGTTTCAATAAGTAAGGTGTTGTGTGTATAACTGTATAGTTGAGGAAATGGAAGTGTGATAGATTCTTTGCATGACTGACTAGGTGTGTGAGTAACTCCATGGATGAGTGGCAGTGTGTGAGTGTCTGTATAGGTGTATGAGTGCATATGATAGTGTTGTATTGATGAGTGACTGTATGTATGTGTGATTCTATGGGTGAATGAGTGAATGTGTGTGTAGACCTAGGAATCAGTGAGTGCGTGTGTAGTAACTGGTATTGGTGTGTCAATGGTTTCAAGACTGGTAGTCTGTATTTAATACTGGGTGTATCAAAGGTTATATTAGAGTGTGAGGAGGTGCATCGTATTATCACATGAATTATATCATCAGTGATATGATCAGTGATGTCAAATGAGATGTCATCAGTGATGTCATCAGTGATGTCATTTGAGATGTCATCAGTGATGTCACTGACCATGTCATGAATGATGTAATATGTGACATCATCAGCAGTGGATTGCGGGTGCGCGAAATATAGTTAGTACAACTAACTATATAGGAGCAATTTCAATGGTTTTTTAAATGCTAATTCCTAACTATATAAGGCCTGAAACCTATGGTTTGTAAGTGAATTTGCAAGGTTTTTAAAATGCTAATTCCTAACTATATAAGGCCTGAAACCTATGGTTTTTTAAGTGAATTTGCATGGTTTTTTAAATGCTAATTCCTAACTATATAAGTCCTGAAACCCATGGTTTTTTAAGTGAATTTGCAAGGTTTTTTAAATGCTATTTCCTAACTGTATAAGGCTTGAAACCTATGGTTTTTTCAGTGAATTTGCAAGGTTTTTTAAATGCTAATTCCTAACTATATCAGGGGTGAAACCTATTTTTCTTTCCAATAAATCTCAAAGGTTTTGTAAATGCTAATTCTATTATATGCTAATGCTAATTAATATAGATATATATATGTTACCATAGGAAATTCCGAACATTCTATTGGGAATAACTTCGGTGCTGATTGAGGGATCTGCCTGTAATTTTCCTTAAATTTTCCTTGCTGCGCTCCGCTCCTTCCCTGAAAGTTTCGGGGGGATTCGTCAAGCGGGGGCCGAGAAAAAAAGGGGGTCCCAAAACTTATTTTCCCTATGTTAATTTCCATAGGGATATTCTGACAAGGCTGCAGCTCGAACGGCTGAACGGAATTATACAATACTAGCAGCCCGCCCCAGCGTTGCCTGGGGCAGAAAGGGGCTGGGGGCAGCTTTTGATGCTTGCGTGCACTAAGGGCTCCCGCCCGTCCCTCTGTGCACACCTGCTCCCGCCCCCCTCCCGCCCTGACTCCCTCCCGCCCCGACTCCTCCCGCCCGTCCCTCTGTGCACACCCGCCCAGACCCCCTCCCGCCCCGACTGCCTCCCGCCCTGACTCCAATGTGCCTTTACCTTATCTGAGCTGCCCGCTCCTTTCCGGGCTCCTCACTTCGCCGCCGCTCCATGTCCGCCGCTCCTCTTCGTAATGACGCACCTGAGCAGCCGCTTCTCCCCGCGCTCCTCACTTCACCGCCGCTCCATGTTCGCCGCTCCTCCTCGTCATCACACACGTCGCGGCCAGCGCTACGTCGCGGTTAGCGCAACGTCGCGGCCGGCGCTACTTTCAGGGCACTACTTCTTTTTTAATAGTTATATTTTTGAATTTACGTTTTATTTTTATTTTTTATAGCCTATGTCCATCTGCACAACCTGACAATTTCTACAATGTATCGGGTGTGTGGATTGGCGCTGTGGTTCCCGAGTTTACCTGGCTCAAAGGTGTGTGTTCTCTCTTTATAATAGTAGTATAGATAGTATGGATATGGATCAAGCTGCAGTTCACCTCGCCGTCCCTAGATGTCCCTGATGAGGCAAATGCAATAGCATTTCAAATATTATACATCAAGCTGCAGTTCACCTCGTCGTCCCAAGATGTCCCTGATGAGTAAAATTCAAAAAAATTGAAACCCTTTCATGAATGCTAAACATTATGCTAAGCTTATCCCATAATGCTTTGCAGGGCCTTTTAGTTGTATTTTTGCCCATAACTGTGCTTGGGGTGGTTCTAATAGAATGGGACTTCCACTGAATTACTATTTAAAGTTAGCAGGAATGTATAGAACCTGGGAAGAAAAAACAACACTCGTGACGGAATGCCCCCAGCGATTGTCACGCCCCCAGCACACACCCACAGCACAATGCAGACACGCCCACAAGGGACTACTTTGCTGGCACGGTTCTTTTACATTTTAAATGTATATGGTGGGCCTCTGCATAGCCTATGTCCTTCTGCTGCAACTGCCCTTTCCAACGCTGTATTGGGTGTTGTGATTGGTGCTGTGGTTCCCGAGTTTACCTGGCCAAAAGGTGCAAGTTCTCTCTTTATAATAGTAGTATAGATATGGCAAAATGGTAGGGACTGGCATGCAGCAGTGCCTTTTGTATGTTTGGTGTAAATCCCTCCAGTAGTTCTTGAGAAAATTGAATTTGAGCAAATTATATATCTATATGCGCTAAATTTTTCAAATGGCATTTTCTATGGGACCTTTAGACATGGCTACAGCCCTAACGGCTGAACGAAATCGCACCAAACTTGGCAAAATGGTAGGGACAGGTATGCAGTAGTACCTTTTCTATATTCGGTGAAAATGCCTCCAGTAGTTGTTGAGAAAATGAATTTGAGCAAATTATATATCTATATGCGCTAAACATTCTATTGGGAATAACTTTGGCGCCGATTGAGGAATCTGTGTGTAATTTTCTAGAATTTCGGCCAGCTCCGCTCCGCTCCTTCCCTGAAAGTTTCAGGGGGATTCATCAAGCAGGGGCCGAAAGGGGGGTCCCAAAACGTGTTTTCCCCATGTTAATTTCCATAGGGACCTTTAGACACGGCTTCAGCCCGAACGGCTGAATGGAATTACACCAAACTTGGCAAAATGGTAGGGCCTGGTATGCAGATGTGCCTTTGCTATGTTTGGTGAAAATCCCTCCAGTAGTTCTTGAGAAAATTGAATTTGAAATTTTTCAAATGGAATTTTCCATTGGACCTTTAGACACGGCTACAGCCCGAACGGCTGAACGGAATTACACCAAACTTGGCAAAATGGTAGGGAACGGTATGCAGTAGTGCCTTTCCTATATTTGGTGAAAATCCCTCCACTAGTTGTTGAGAAAATTGAATTTGATCAAATTATATATCTATATGCGCTCACCGTACGCGTACCGTTGCGTATGGTATGCATACCGTACGCGTACGTGCGTGTACCCTTATTTGTGCGAGTGAGTTTCTGATTGGCTAGCAGTCGACTGTCAAGGATCCAAACTGTCCAAACCAGGAAGTGTTGGCCACCATCTTGTTTTTCACGAGAACTGAGGCACAAGAGAGCCCCCTTTTCGCGTTTTCCACTCTTGTTTTGTGCTCTCTTGCGCCTCACTTCTCTTGAGAAACACGATGGCTGCTCAGGTGGTCCCAGAAGGATAATAACATATATAAACGTTATCCGCTAATAGAATTAGCATTTACAAAACCTTTGAAATCTATTGAAAAAAAATATAGGTTTCACGCCTGATATAGTTAGGAATTAGCATTTAAAAAACCTTGCAAATTTACTGAAAAAACCATAGGTTTCAAGCCTTATAAAGTTAGGAATTAGCATTTAAAAAACCTTGCAAATTCACTTAAAAACCATAGGTTTCAGGACTTATATAGTTAGGAATTAGCATTTAAAAAACCTTGCAAATTCACTTAAAAAACCATAGGTTTGAGGCCTTATATAGTTAGGAATTAGCATTTTAAAAACCTTGCAAATTCACTTAAAAAACCATAGGTTTCAGGCCTTATATAGTTAGGAATTAGCATTTAAAAAACCATTGAAATTGCTCCTATATAGTTAGTTGTACCAACTATATTTCGCGCACCCGCAATCCACTGATGATGATGTCACATATTACATCATTCATGACATGGTCAGTGACATCACTGATGACATCACTTATGACATCTCAAATGACATCACTGATGACATCACTGATGACATCTCATTTGATATCACTGATCACATCACTGACGATATCATTCATGTGATAATACAACGCACCTCCTCACACTCTAATATAACCTTTGACACACCCAGTGCTAAATACAGACTACCATTCTTGAAACCATTGACACACCAATACCAGTTACTACATACGCACTCACTGATTCCTAGGTCTACACATACATTCACTCATTCACCCATAGAATCACTCATACATACAGTCACTCATCAATACAACATTATCATATGCACTCATACACCTATACAGACACTCACACACTGCCACTCATCCATGGAGTTACTCACACACCTAGTCAGTCATGCAGAAAATCAATCAAACTTCAATTTCCTCAACTATACAGTTATACACACACCACCTTACTTATTCAAACATATACTAACACATACTTACTCTCTTATACAATGACTGATACAAGTACACAATGATCCATATAGCCACTCGCACATTCACTGGCTCTAATGTATAGTCATTTATATATGCCAACTCTCACATGCACTGTGTTTTACATATGTACTTACTTGCACATGTAGCACTGAGATATCCATTCATTCACCAACACACCCATGCACACAGTCAACCGCCCATATAGCTGTTTCCACATGCACTCTTGAACTCATACACCTTCGTGAATCAACTGCTCACACATCTATGCACAGAGTCACACACCTCCCAGCCACCCACACACACACTCAGTCTCCCATTCAAATACTTGGGCAACCAATCAATAACCCATATAGCCATTCATATAGCTACTGATCAACACATGCAGCAGCTTACACAACAACAAACATACTGATACACACATTCAGACAGTTTAGTCACTAACCCGTGCATTTAGTAAGACACATTTAATCACTCACTCATACAGTCAGTCACGCACCTACTAAATTCTTCATCCAGACACTTATACATTCACTCATTCTTCAATATGTAAAACATATTTAAACTTTGCAGAAACACATAGTCACTGGATGATGTCATCAGTGATGTCATCAGTGATGCCAAATGAGATGTCATCAGTGATGTCATCAGTGATGTCATTTGAGATGTCATCAGTGATGTCATCAGTGATGTCACTGACCATGTCATGAATGATGTAATATGTGACATCATCAGCAGTGGATTGCGGGTGCGCAAAATATAGCTAGTACAACTAACTATATAGGAGCAATTTCAATGGTTTTTTAAATGCTAATTCCTAACTATATAAGGCCTGAAATCTATGGTTTTTTAAGTGAATATATATATATATATATATATATATATATATATATATATATATATATATATATATATATATATATATATATTACCTACTGGCAGTCGCCAGTAGGTAGTTATAGTTAGGACCTAGCTTCCATAGGAAATCCACAACATTCTATTTAGAATAACTTTGGCGCTGGTGGACGAATCTTTGTGAATTTCTCCAATGGTGTAAATCAGTTTAGTAGTTTCTGAGAAAATTGCAAGAATAATCATAGCGATATACAGAGACTGGGTGCAGCACGCGTACGGAAATTCGTTCAATTACGAGTGCGAGCTGCATGCTGATTGGCTGTTAACTGTCTGTCAACGCTCGAAACCAGGAAGTGTTGGTGGCCATCTTGTGCCTCGGTAGAACCGAGTAACAAGAAAACAGTACAGAAAGTTGAGAAACAAGGGAAGGGGGTAGGCTACAAACATTTTGATCCTTTACGCTTGCTCATGGGGTTGTACATGGAGGTTTAGGCTCTATTTTTCATTTTTTTTTTTAAGAAAAATCGCAGAGTACGCAAACGGAAATACGTAGAATTACGAGCAGGAGCTGCATGCGGATTGGTTGTGAACTGTCTCTGAACACTCGCACCAGGAAGTGTTGGCAGCCATCTTGTTCGTCGCTAGAAGCGAGTCACAAGAAAACAGTAAACAAAGTTGAGAAATAAGGAAAGGGGGCAGGGTACAACCATCCTGACCCCGTAGGCTTCGTCAGGAGTTAGGTTTAGAATTTTAGGCTATTTTATTTTGAATAGAAAAATGATGGAGTGCGCGTATTTACGTGCACGAGCTGCATGCTGATTGGTTGTCGACACTCCAAACCAGGATGTGTTGGCAGCCGTGTTGTTGGTCGCTAGAAAACAGTTAAAAAAACAAAAGGCGAGAAATAAGGAAAGGGGGCATGGTAGAAACATCCTGATCCTGTAGGTTTACTCAGGGGGTCGTTCATGTATTTTTAAGCTCTATATTTTTTTTTATTTTGAGTAGAAAAATCGCGGAGTACGCGTATTTACACATGCTGATTGGTTGTCAACTGTCTGTCAACACTCCAAAGCAGGAAGTATTGGCAGCCGTGTAGTTGGTCGCTAGAACCGAGTCATAAGAAAATAGTAAAAAAAAAAAAAAAGGTGAGAAATAAGGAAAGGGGGCATGGTAGAAACATCCTGATCCAGTATTCTTGCACAGGGGGTCGTTCATGGATTTTTAAGCTCTTTAATTTTTTTTTATTTACAATGGAAAAATGCGGCGTATGCGGAGGTACAATCACAAGTTGCATGTTGATTGGCTGTCAACGCTTCAAAGTAGGATGTTTTAGCAGGCATGTTTTATTTTGAAGTATGGCCGAGGGGGCGTACATGCCCTGGGGTCCGCCACCTTCCTGGGGCAGTATTCTTTAAAATAGGGTGGCCATGAGGGCACGGATCTCCTAGCTCCGGGGGTTACCACTTTTCGGGGCTTTTTTTTTCTCCAATAATACAGTTTATTTTCCTCTTTATTCAGGTAATTTTTTTTTTAACTTTTTATTATGGAATAGAACAATACAAAAAGAAATAATAAGATCTCAGGTGAAGGCAATCAATTTACAACACGTCGGTTCATTGGGCACTGTGCAGGATCAATCAAATAATAGAAAAAAAGAAACATGAGGATCAAGGGGATTGCTGTGCTGCAATATCGGGATCCCCCTGGAGGCTTCACAGAGGCCTCCACGATACTGGTTCCAAGCCCCCGATACATTCTCCCACTTCTGGGAGCAGCCCCTGGCAACATAGATCGCCCGTTCTCTCATTATACACCAGTCGAGGTCCTCTTCCCATTTGTGCACCTGAGGCGGCTGGCGGGCGCCTCACAACTGCGCGATGTTTCGCTTGGCCACCATGCACGCCAACGTCACCCATCGCTTCTGATAATCATTGAGATCTGTCGGTTCCCATACATTCAAGAGGCATCTACGGACTTCCGTAGGTACTTCCAACCCCAACATAACTCTCAATTTCTCGTGAATCTTTTCCCAGTAACTTTGTACGAAGGTACAGTGCCAAAGAATATGCATCACTGCGCCCACTTCGCCACATTCTCTCCTGCATGCTGCGTTAGGCGCTCTGCCCATTCGCACGAGCCGTGGCCCGGTAACATAAACTCTATGGAGCATTTTCAATTGGACCAGGCATAGCCTCATCTGAACAGCGACTACCTTGGGGGAGGATAGCACCTCCGTCCAGTCCTCATCATCCATTTCAAGGCCATCCGCACACCATTGCGACCTGAGCCTAACCAGTGGGTCTTCTGCATTGTTAATTAATTTACGACATATCAGGGAGATAGTCTGGTCTGGGATATGACCATCAAGGACCCAGTCCTCCAGAGGGGACTCCTGAGGGAGTACCGTTCCCTCAGGGATATGCGATAACAACGAGTGTCTCACCTGCAAATATCGAAAGTATTCATTCTGGTGGAGACTATATTGATTTGCAAGTGAGTCAAACGTGTGCATCGAATCTCTTCCTCCACACATCCTTAATCTGAGTGATTCCAATGAGGTCCCACTTATCAAACCCTTTGGATTTCCATAGGCTACCCAGTATTTCAGAATTCAGCAACGGAGTGGCCAATGTAAGTCTGCCCTCCCAGCCCAGGCTTTTGGTGGCAGTGTGCCACACCCATACTGAATGTGCCGTTGGACCTGTAAGGGGAAACCTACCCAGTCTAGAATATAACGCTCTATCTACCCTGCCGCCCGGGGCCTGACCTCTATTCATAGCATAGCCTGGATCTCCGGGGACTCTACCTTCGCAAGTCCGGCAGTCCAATACCACCATCAAACCAGGAGCGAGTCAATTTGTTAAAAGCTATACGAGCCCCACCATCCCACAAGAGGCGCCGCTGGAGGGCCTCTATCTCCCTGAAATAAACCACCGGTACGGCGTCCATTGAATTCTGTAACGCATATAAGAATCGTGGCAGTAACATCATCTTAAACAGGGTTGCTCTGCTGAGCAAGGACAGCGGGAGATTCTTCCAGCGCCCCACATCCCCTCGGCATTGAGTCAGAGGAGACACCAGAATATTATCATAGCACCGCTTCGGATCGAGCGAGACATAAATTCCCAAGTATTTAAATCCGTCCCTCTCTATACGGATGTGGCAGGTATGCGGAACCTTCGGGGGATCTCCGGCAAGGATATAAAGTACCGATTTGCTCCAATTTATAGCTAGACCGGAGTATCTCCGAAAGATAATAAGCACATCCAGAAAATATCGGAAGGAAGTCTTAGAGTACAGTAGATCTAGAAAGTTGTGAATAGGGAGCTACCCTTTCTAACAGGAAAAGGATTGGGTCAACAATCATATAAAATACAGAGCTCCTTCTCCTGAATTTTATGAATCATAGGTGATGTTCATCCCTTAGGGGACGTTCACATTAATAGAAGGGATTTGCAGTGTTGTACGGGTTACCAAATTTACAACTAAAAATCTATAGGACCCGAAAGTACCATGAAAAACTTCATAAACACGGAAAAAAAAATTTTTGTAAAATTTCATTCATTTATTTTATAAAAGTTAAAATTCATAATAACACAATTCTGTTATACGGAACAACAAGAAATACATTTTCAATTTTTGCAAAAATATCACTCTATGTTAAAAAAAGTTTTGAAAATTAAAAAATGCTGTTATAGCATTATCTCCACCAACATATTAAAACATCATATTTATTGATCAATCAATTATATAGGAACAAACTGACAGTTTAATGTGAACGTCCCCTAAGGGATGAACATCACCTATGATTCATAAAATTCAGGAGAAGGAGCTCTGTATTTTATATTAGAGTACAGTAGAACATCATCTGCACATATCTATATTTTATCCTCCCATTCCTCCCATTTCGGCGTCCAGCGCAATCCGCGTATAGTGATGTCCCAGCGCACCCACGCCGCCAACGGTTCCATTGCCAATGCAAAGAGCAGTGGTGACAGAGGGCACCCCTGCCTGGTAACTCTTCCAAGGGAGAAGTCCCGGGATTTGCAGTTGTTAACAACTACAATCGCCAGTGGCCTTGTATACAGTAAGCGCACCTAACTCACAAACTCATTACCGAAACCCAGCTTGGTCAAAACCGCAAATAAATACGGCCATTCCACTCTTTCGAATGCCATTGTGGCATCTAAAGACACCAGGACCACAGGTTTCCCAAGCCTTAAAGCCCCTCCAATTACTCCATGCAGCCAGCGCAGATTCAACGCTGTGCTGCGCCGCAGCATATAACCAGATTGGTCCGGATGGATCAGGGTTGTTATCACATTCGCTAATCTGGTAGCAAGGAGCTTGGCCAGGACCCTGGACTCTACATTGAGGAGTGATATGGGCCTGTAGGAGGAGCAACACGTCTTATGCTTAGCTTGCTTATGAATAACAGCTATAATGGCCACCCGCTGATCATATGGGAGCTCTCCTTTCTCAGGACTCTCGAGAAACATGGCGTGGAGATACGGTGCTACTCTGTTGGCATTCAACTTATACAACTCGATAGGTATTCCGTTCAGGCCAGAGGCCTTGCCGGAGTTAACTTACCGTATAGCCTGGGCAACTTCATCATCTGTAATAGCACAGTCAAGAAAGCTCCTATCCTCGTCTGAAAGGCATGCCATGACAATATCTTTAATCATTTCTCCATTGACTAGTTCCGTGAAATCATTCCCGGCCTCATAAACTCCCCGATAATACTCTCCAAATTCATCTGCCACCGCCTGTGAGTCTTTAATCAAATCGCGCTCCTGACTATCCAATTCCGGGACTAACCTAGACGCTCGCTCCCCCTTCTCCAACCAAGCAATCAGTTTCCCGGCCTTATCGCCATGTTCATATATACAGCTCTGTGTCGCATTATGTTGCACCATGGTGCTTTCTCTAGCCAAAGTCCTATATTCTTCCTCCCGGAGCCTCAGTATTTTCGGGGCTTTTTAATGTTGGGAGGGGGTAGTGCTGATTCTGTCCTGGAGCTCTTGATTGTTCTGGGGACCACCATGTCTCAGGGCCGACTCCTGTAGTGTCTCGGGGTGTGTACCCCCGGCACACTGCTGTTTGGTATGGTAGGGCAGGAGCGTCGCAGCTTCCACTTTAGCACAGCAAACCGGTTTCCTATTTGAAAAGGAGAGCAAGTTAAGCTGCTGTGTCTTTCAAGTAGGAATTAGATTGCTTTTCGTTAGAGAGCAGCATATAAACTGCTCTCTCTGAGAAAGCAATGCCGGCTCTCGAAGGATGTGGGGAGACGGCTGGGACCGTGTGGGCATTGGTGTTCCCCACATGGTTCCTAATGATATTTCTTGAATCCCGGGGAATGGGTTCATTTGCAGCTCCTTAAACATTCATACATATAGTTTTTGCAAAATTCTTTTTTGTGTTGGGGAACAGAGTATTTGTCCAGTGACTTCGTCATGCATGTATGTTTTTTCTTTTTCTTTACTTGTATTCCGTTTTATTTACAGTATGTTTCTACGTCTCTTCAGAATGAGTTCCACAGCGTAGCGTCTGTGGCAGTGTTGTTTTTTGTTTGCTTCCCTCCACCCTAATTGACAACTTAATGGGGGCACTGCTGTTGTATCTGTTTTAAGTTTGCAACATAGTAGGTAGGATAAATAAAGCACTTGACACAATGTAGAGTGACACTATTTATTGTATTTCATTTTCCAATGTTTTTAAAATAGAATATACTCATGTACAAAATATTGTTTTATTTGAAAAATAAATATTTAATATAATTTTTTTGAATCACCACATGAGCTGATATTATAGTAAATATAAAAAGAAGTGTTTATGTACAAGGAGCTACAACAGTCGAAATTCAGTATGGAAAATCAATAACACAATTTGAACACATTTTCGAAATTAGTAACAGGGTCATAGAAGAGCTGAACATACTTTTTACAAGTAGCGAAAATGAAGAGGAAGATATAAATGCTGGAGATATTAGCTGTGATTTCCTATATTAAAGGTTAGATGTTGATTTTCTGGAAGAATTACATTACATCGAGTATGATCATATGAGTTTTGAAATTGATAATGAGGTATATGAAATACATGATGAAATTATTTTAGGTCTATTAGGTTATGAGATGTTAGAATACATTTATTAAAATGACTGCAAGTGTGCAAATTACCCAGTGCCTTTAGCTGGGGAAGTAGTTACAACAAAAAGGCTTGATGCAGGGCCTTGATGTTCAATCAGGAATGTGATATTGAACAATAATTGATAATACCAGTGAAGAAAGGCAGAAAGTGTGCAATTTTAGCACTGCTTTTGGCTGAGGTAGTTTATACTAATTAGAAGATCATGTCAAAAAAGTAATGTTGAGCATAGTGATGCTCCTGATCCATGCATTTTATTAGGTTGATAGACTGTTCCTCGTAAGACAAAACTTAATCACAATAAATGCATAGAATGTTAATTTCACCTTATTGAGGATTAATTTGTGGGTGTGGATTTCTTGCTGAGTATGCTGCTGCAGCAATTGCTGTGCTTGGTGCAGCAGTAGGTGGGTTCTCTCTGGTAATGAAAAGGAGGACATTTTTCTGTGTTAGGCTCTATACGAATAATAGCCTGAAATGGATGGACACATTTAATAAGAATAGACTCATAGGTATTTAAATCCATCAGTTCAGAAGGAATTATTACGAAGTCTACATTATTATGCACAGCACTAGGGGGCATTTTGTTCTTATCTAATTTGTTATACAAATATTTAGAAATATGCTGATTAGAATGCAATTCAAAACAATTCTGTGATAAATAAGTTGCGAAATGTTTCATCATTATTATTTTCCTTTTTAAATACAGATGAACAGTAAATACAGTTTGATTTTTATAACGAGAGGGTATATATAACGAGAGGGTATATAAGCACCGCACTTTTGTGGCAACATTGTCAACAGAATCAGGCTGATGACAAGATGTCAAGGAAGGCAACGGTTGAATAAATAGAAAAGGTGAGGATAGAATCAGCAGGTCATGTACCAAGGGAGACTAGAGAACGTGGTGTACAGTGAGATAATGGAGTGTCTTTTTTCTCTTTGTTTAGTTTAATTTATACATAGTCTGGATACGTGGATCATTGAAAATGGAGAATTGAGAGAAAAGAAGGGTGCACCTTTTGGATTATTGGAAAGGTGAGAAGCCTAAGAGATACTAAGACAGGAAAGGGCCATTTTCTGAAGATGAACTTGAGACTTGGGGGATGAAAGGAGTTGTTTTCCTTTCTCTTCTGACAATGATGTTGGGTTTTTTATTGATGATTTCAGGAAGACGAACGTAAATAGGCATAATATTGGAAGGTTTTCGGATACGGAAACACTTGGGAACTGATCTAAGTTGAGTGCAGGAGATTTTATAAAGTAAGTCTTATGGTTGCAGGAGACTCCAAGTATAAAAGGAGAAAATCCATCATAATTTGGTGGTTTGTCTATTTTTGTTTATATAATCAGACTCACATGTAGAAAACTACATACTGGATACAGAGACTTGCTGATACTTAATGAGGATTGATTAAGACAACGTAAAGAGCATTAGGTAAATAAGGAATGTGAACTACTAAATAACTGCCCATAGGGGATAATCCCCGGTGAATATATCAAGGGAGAATTGTATTTCATAGGGAGTCACACTTCCCTCTCCCACATGGTTGAAGGTGGGTTCTGTTAGTTGATAGAGGTGTTGTTTTTCCCTTAGAGTATATCTGGTGATCAAGCATTACTGCAGATTTTGGGTCGCTTTAAAAAAAAAATCCGTGAATAAGAGGAGGAATATTGAGTTATCAGGCAACACATTTTGGGGAAATACAACCTTGAAAGGTGAGCAATGCAGCTATGTTCAGCTTGTTTAAATATGCCAGTGGGTAGAATAATCAAACCTAATTTGAGTCATAGGATGAATTTGTGTATATATTATTTTGTGATATTTAGACTGTTCATTAGGCAGGAAGCGGTGGACAATTGGTAAAGTTGAGTCAATGCTTAACTATACAACCAAAAGTTTGCTCATGTTGCTCGGAGCTAAAAAGGATATATGTTGTGTTTAATTAGTTTAGCTAAACTAAGGTTGATGTGTACATTTTTTTGCCATCAAAAAAGAACAACTTTGTGATTATTGTTTGTATATATTTTTTCGCAGCCCTGAGGACGTCCCATCAAGGGACGAAACGTGTTGGCTGTCGAAATTGTATTGTGAACCATGAAAAACCTTCTAAAAGAATAAAAGAAATCAATGAAAAACTAAGAAGACGTCTCTATGGAGAAGAAGTATTGTGAATTTTGTGTCATATATTCTTTTACGCATGCATGATTAGTACGCTCCTTCCTAGTTTGAAAATTTAACTCTTTTGTTATTATACTTAGGTAAAATGTTGCATTAAAAAAAATTATAGATTCTTAACTTGCAGTATAAATACTACTACACTTTGAAGTGTTCCCTGGAGATTTAGAACGTGTCCCTAAATGTTCCTCAGGTAACACTTCTTTTGCATTTCTAGGAACAATTTTGTGTTTCACAATAGCACAACCATTTCTAACCTCATAGGTACGAATACTAGTGTAGTCTGTATGCAAATCATTACTCTGAAGATAAATTGTCATTAAAAAAAGCTTAGAACTTGATCTATCATTCCATTCTCCTAAGAAAAATGTCTGAAAAATGATGTGTTAGTTTCTCTTTTCAATTTACTTTTGGCCTTCATTAAAGGGATCGATGAATGCAATTTTGTCACAGTTAACAGAATGTGTGGACACAGTACGATTGTCTGTCTTGAATAAAGCAAAGCTACCTTCAATGTTGTCCTTAGTGTACATGGAAATGTGAGTTGAAGTTGTTAATCCTCTTGTCCGTAGTGTAGGTCGAAGGCAGTAGTTGACACAGAAATGGAAGAATCCTTTTTGTCTCTTTTTTTGATACAAAATCTGAAGACATACAGTAGAAACATCTATAATTTTAAGAATTGAAGGCTGAATTTCCTAATGTACAAACTGTAAGGAAATGTGATGACATTGTGAAATTGTCTGTTTTAAATAAATCAAGGTTGTATTGAATGTTTTTTGTACTATTGGCGGTATTGGTATCTAGTTGTGAACACTAGTGAGCGCAGAATTTATTGAAGGCTCTTCTTTGTAGACATAAGAGAAATGCATATGCAAAAGTGAATCGAAGTTATGAACCCTGCTGTTCGTAATGTACATCGAAGGTACTAATCAATACAAATATTGATAAATGCTATTTTGTACAGTTAACAGAATCTGAGGACATAGTATAATTGTCTCTGCCTTAAGGAAAGCAAGGCTGAATTCAATGCTGTCCTTAATGTAGAAGGAAAGCTCAATTGAAGTTGTGAACTGAGCTGTCCGTAGTGTAGATTGAAGGCAGTTGTTGACACAAAGGTCGATGAATGCCATTTAGTCACAGATAATAGAATCTCAGGATACAGTATAATTGTGTGTGCTTTAAGGAAAGCAAGGCTAAATGCATTGCTGTCCTTAATGTAGAAGGAAAGTTGAATTGAAGTTGTGAACCCTGCTGTCTGAAGTGTAGATCAAAGGTAGTTTTTGACAGAAAGATCGGTGAATGCAAGTTGTCAACTCAGTTGTCCGCAGTGTAGATTGAAGGTAGAATTGTATTTGTGATAAGGAAAACAGTGTTGAATGTAATGCGGTCCTTAATGTAGAAGGAAAGCTGAATTGAAGTTGTGAACTCTGCTGTGTGCAGTGTAGATTGAAGGTAGTTGTTGAGACAAAGATTGAAGAATGCTATTTAGTTACAGATAACAGAATCTGAGGACATAGAATTGTATTTGTGATAAGGAAAACAGTGTTGAATGTAATGCAGTCCTTAATGTAGAAGGAAAGCTCAATTGAAGTTTTGAACTCTGCTGTCTGCAGCATAGATAGAAGGCAGTTATTGAGACAAAGATTGTACATTACTATTTAGTTTCAGATAACAGAATCTGAGGACAGAGTAAATGGTATCTGTCATAAGGAAAACAGTGTTGAATGTAATGCAGTCCTTAATGTAGAAGGAAAGGTGAATTGAAGTTCAAGTTCAAGTTTATTTCACGTTTATTTGGACCGTTGGTCCACAAACAATACATATCGATAAAAAGTTCATCCAAAAGAGTTAAATAAAACATTTCATTACACACAGACACCCTAAAAACATATTTTAAAAATACTAATTATTAAAACTCGTTTAAAAGGTATAAAACTGCCTTCACTTTTTGCATATATTTCCCCATTGCCACAGCAATATCTAAGTGGGACATTTCTGTCATCAGTGTCACAGCCTGGGTCCGAGTTTTAATCTCATATTTCATAAGGATTGGTTTTAAAAATTTGATACGCAAGTCCAAAAACTTCAGACAATCAAATAAGATATGCAGCATATCACATTTGGACCCTAAAGAGCAAGTACAGCTTCCCTCCTCATTGATCATGGCCCGCTTTACCGAGTTGTTCATATAACAAGGGTTAATCCCAATTCTAGCCCTCAGAACCTCATTTCGTAATTGACGGTCCGGTAACTTATCTATGTAGGGGAAGCAATAAACATTATTCCAAGCATCAATCATAAAACTGGTCGAGGTTTTACTTGCAAGATAGATTTTGTCCTGTGCATGCGATATTTCCTTTCCCGTTGACCTGAGTAACTTTTTATCAATATTAGCCACGGAGACAGTAGGGCACACATTAACTCTCATCTTCAAGCATAGCTTTGTTACTTTCCCCCTGGTCTCTCTTGCCCATTTTAGTTCGCTGTCCTGTATTTCATTTTTGCCCCATTGAGATATTTTGGTAATTGCGCCTATTTCTAGGCGTTGCCAAAAGCGCAAAAGGGCCATACCAACTTGTATACCCCATGAAGTCAGGCCTAGTTCCAGTCTTACTGCCTGAACCATTGCTGACCGAGGGAGCGTAAATAACTTTTTTAGGTTTTTGCCTTCTTCCACATCCCAGTTTTCCTTACCACTTAGGAACAACAATTCAGCACCATACAAGTATTGTGGGGGTACAATAGCAGCATAGGCTTTTAGTACTGGTTTGTCGGTCATAGCACCATAGGCTTTGTTAAACAATTTCAGACCGCTAATCGATGCAGAGGTTCTTACTTTAGATGCCTCTAAGTGGGTATTCCATTTCAAATTCTGCTGGAACCATAACCCCAAGTATCTATACTCTGATACTGATTGCACTTTTTCTGACCCAATCCACCATGAGAACTCAGTTTTCCTCCGGCCAAAGCTCAATGTTTTGGTCTTATCCATATTTATCACAAGTTTTTTTCTTAAGCAGTAGTCATTGAAAGCATTTAATTTTCTTTGCAAGCCAACCTCGGTCTGGTCCATAATCACCAGATCATCGGCGTAGAGTAGGCATGCTATCTGCTTGCCATTTAGTTTCGGGCTTGCCCCAGTTGTGTTCCCCAACATTGATGGTAGGTCTGCTAGGAACAAGGAGAACAATAGGGGAGCTAATACACATCCCTGACGCAGACCATTTCCAATTTCTATTTTCCCTGATAGACTACCATCTATGTCTAAAATTATCTGTGCCCAGTTTTTAGTGTGGAGCATTTGAAGCAGCCGCAGTATATCATTAGGAATTCCCTGACTAATCAGGGCCTCCCACAGCAGCTCCCGGTCCACTAGATCAAAGGCTGCACGGAAGTCAACGAAACAACAGAACAACCTACCCCGCGATTCCATTGACTTCCGTGCTATGGCCCAAAGAACAAAACAATGGTCGATAGTAGAGTGGCCGGCTTTAAACCCACCCTGTTCCGGGGGGATGGTTTGGTTTTCCTCTGCCCAATCTTTTAATAGATTTAAAATTACTTTTGCAAAGACTTTTTCCCCTATATCGAGGAGGTTTATAAGCCTATAATTTTTCGGTATTGTGTGGCTACCCTTTTTATGAATAGGCCTAATAATTGCACCCTTCCAACTTTCTGGGATGATTCCCGTATCCAGGATTACCAGGAACATCTTTGCAAAGAACTCTGCCCACCATTCATGCCTCGTTTTAATTATCACTGCTGGGAGGTTATCTGGTCCTGCGGCACGTGTAAGGTTCAAACTAGCTATAATCTCCGTTATATACCTTGGGGTAAAATGGTCCTTTATCTCATCCCTCATCCGTGGCCAACCTAAGGTTCCCGGTATTGGTTGTGTCGGCCATCTTCCATAGATTTCTTCCAGATAGCCTACCCAATCATCTTCCGGGACCTTACAAGCGAGGGAACCGGCTTTACCGCCCAAACTCTCTTGGACTAATTTCCAGAACCCTCTCACATCCTTGGATTCAATCACCTCCAACATATTTGCCCAACATTTCTCTTCATACCTTCTTTTTTTATTCCGTATTAATGTTTTATACTTTAACCTTAGTTGCTGAAGTGTCTGATATAGGTCCACTTTAAACATGGCCCTTACTCTTCTCTCCTTCTGTCTTATCAGGGCCTTGAAGTTGAAGTGAATTGAAGTTGTGAACACTGCTGTCTGCAGTGTAGATCAAAGGTAGTTGTTGACAGAAAGATTGGTCAATTCAAATTGTCAACCCAGTTGGCCGCAGTGTAGATTGAAGGTAGTTGTTGAAAGAAAGATTGAAGAATGCTATTTAGTTACAGATAACAGAATCTGAGGACATAGAATTGTATTTGTGATAAGGAAAACAGTGTTGAATGTAATGCGGTCCTTAATGTAGAAGGAAAGCTCAATTGAAGTTGTGAACTCTGCTGTCTGCAGTGTAGATTGAAGGCAGTTGTTGAGATAAAGATTGACGAATGCTATTTAGTTACAGTTAACAGAATCTGATGACATAGAATTGTATTTGTGATAAAGAAAACAGTGTGGAATGTAATACGGTCCTTAATGTAGAAGGAAAGCTCAATTGATGTTGTGAACTCTCTGTCTGCAGTGTAGATTGAAGGCAGTTGTTGAGACAAAGATTGAAGAATGCTATTTAGTAACAGATAGCAGAATCTGAGGACATAGAATTGTATTTGTGATAAGGAAAACAGTGTTGAATGTAATGCGGTCCTTAATGTAGAAGGAAAGCTCAATTGAAGTTGTGAACTCTGCTGTCTGCAGTGTAGATTGAAGGCAGTTGTTGAGACAAAGATAGAAGATTGCTATTTACTTACAGATAACAGAATCTGAGGACAGAGTAGAAGTGTATCTGTGATAAGGAAAACAGTGTTGAATGTAATGCGATCCTTATTGTAGAAGGAAAGGTGAATTGAAGTTGTGAACACTGCTGTCTGCAGTGTAGATCGAAGGTAGTTGTTGACAGAAAGATCGGTGAATGCAAGTTGTCAACCCAGTTGTCCACAGTGTAGATTGAAGGTAGTTGTTGACAGAAAGATTGAAGAATGCTATTTATTTACAGATCACAGAATCTGAGGACATAGAATTGTATTTTTGATAAGGAAAACAGTGTTGAATGTATTGCGGTCCTCTGCTGTCTGCAGTGTAGATTGAAGGCAGTTGTTGACACAAAGATCAAAGAATGCTATTTAGTTACAGATAACAGAACCTGGGGACACAGTATAATTGTCTCTGCCTTAAGGAAAGCAAGGCTGAATACAATGTTGTCCTTAATGTAGAAGGATTGGCGAATTCAAGTTGTGAACCCAGCTGTCTGCAGTGTAGATTGAAGGCATTTGTTGACAAAAAGATCGATGAAAGCTATTTAGTCACTGTTTGCATAACCTGCGGACACAGTATAATTTGTTAACCATAGACCATACTGGCTCTTTTTTAATATTGGTAGACTTTTATTAAGCTTTTTATTATACATGAACGTCAGGGAGTGCACAAATTACCAACTGCCATTGAGTATTAGTTACAAAGTAGGCTCAACTTTGAATTTTAAGAAAAATAATTGATATGGCCAGCTAAGAAAGAAAGGAAGTGCGCAAATTCCCCACTGCCCTCTGGCAGTGCAGTATCTACATGAAAAAGGCTTGATAAAGGGACTTGAATTTGAATCAGAATATGAAATTCAAGAGTATTTGATAATCCCAGCCAAGAAAGGCAGGAAGTGTGCAAATTTCGCACTGCCATCGGCTGAGTTACTAGCTATAACAAAAAAGTTCAATTAAGGGCCTGCATTTTGAATATGGATATGAAATAGAGGAATAGTTGTTAACCATAGCCAAGAAAGGTAGAACGTAGGTGTGTGTGTGTATGTGTAGATGTTGTGTTGATTGAGTGGAAGATAAATAATGAAAAAAACAATAAAGGTTGAAAGTGTGCAATTTACCCACTACCATTCACGGGTAGTAGTTACCAAGAAGGCTCAATAAAGTGCCTGTACTTTGAATTTGTATTGCCAGAAGGATAATTGATAACTGCAGTCAAGAAAGGCAGCACATGTGCAAATTTCCCACTGCCTTCGGCTGGGGTAGTAGCTATAACAAAAGGCTTGAAAAAGGACCTTGACTTTGAATCAGAATATGAAATTGAAGAATGATTGATAACCCCAGAGAAGAAAGGTAGCAAGTATACAAATATCTTAGTGTTTTTCGGCTGGGGTAGCTGTTACTATAAAAAGGCTTGATAAAGGGCTTGCATTTTGAATAGGAATATGAAATAGAAGAACAGTTGAGAACCATAGGTAAGAAAGGCAGCAAGTAGTTGTGTGTGTGTGTAGATGTTGTGTTGATTGAGTGGAAGATGAATATTGAGAAAAAAAAGAAAGGCTGCAAATGTGGAAGTTATCCACTGCCATTCACGAGTAGTAGTTACCAAGAAGGCTCAATAAAGGGTCTGTACATTGAATTAGGATAAAAAAATGAAGATTTGATAAACCATAGACCATACTGGCTCTTTTTTTAATATTAGTGGACTTTCATTAAGGTTTTTATTATACATGAACGGCAGGAAGTGCGCAAATTATCCAGTGCCATTGATGAGTAATAGTTATGAAGAAGGCTCAATAAAGGGCCTGCACTTTGAATTCCAATTTGAAGAAAAATTATTGATAAGCCCAGCTAAGAAAGGCAGCAACTGTGCACATTTCTCACTGCCTTCTGGCCGTGCAATATCTACATGAAAAAGGTTTGATAAGGGGACATGAGTTTGAATCAGAATATGAAATTGAAGAGTATTTGATAATGTCAGCCAAGAAAGGGAGGAAGTGTGCACATTTCGCACTGCCATTGCCTGGGTTAGTAGCTACACAATAAGGTTCAATAAAGGGCCTGTTCTTTGAATACGGATATGAAATAGAAGAATAGTTGATAACCATAGCCAAGAGAGGCTGCAAGTAGGTGTGTGTATGTGTAGATTATGTGTTGATTGAGTGGAAGATAAATAATGTGAAAAATTAAGCAAGAATGCAAGTGTGGAAATTATTCACTGCAATTCATGAGTAGTAGTTACCAAGAAGGGTCAATTAAGGGTCTGTACTTTGAATTAGGATAAGCAACAGTATATTTGATAAACATAAACCATAGTGGCTCTTTTTTAATATTGGTAGACTTTTGTTAAGTTTTTTATTATACATGAATGGCAGGAAGTGCGCATATTACCCACTGCCATTGATGAGTAATAGTTACGGAGAAGGCTCAATAAAGGGCCTGCACTTTGAATTTTAGGAAAAATAATTGATAAGGCCAGCTAAGAATGCAAGTGTGGAAATTATCCACTGCAATTCATGAGTAGTACTTACCAAGAAGGGTCAATAAAGGGTCTGTACTTTGAATTAGGATATGAAACAGTAGATTTGATAAACATAGACCATAGTGGCTCTTTTTTAATATCGTTAGACTTTTGTTAAGCTTTTTATTATACATGAACGTCAGGAAGTGCACAAATTACCCACTGCCATTGATGAGTAATAGTTACGAAGAAGGCTCAATAAAGGGCTTGCACTTTGAATTTTAAGAAAAATAATTGATAAGGCCAGCTAAGAAAGGCAGGACGTGCACAAATTCCCAACTGCCTTCTGGCAGTGCAGTATCTACTTGAAAAAGGCTTGCTAAAGAGACTTGAATTTGAATCAGAATATGAAATTCAAGAGTATTTGATAATCCCAGCCAAGAAAGGCAGGAAGTGTGCACATTTTCCACTGCCATCGGCTGGGTTAGTAGCTATAACAAAATAGTTTGATAAAGGGCCTGCATTTTGAATATGGATATGAAATAGAAAAATAGTTGTTAACCATAGCCAAGAAAAATAGAAAGTAGGTGTGTGTGTGTGTATGTGTAGATGTTGTGTTGATTGAGTGGAAGATAAATAAGGTAAAAAAACAAGAAAGGTTGAAAGTGTGCAAATTACCTACTGCCATTCATGGGTGGTAGTTACCAAGAAGGCTCAATAAAGTGCCTGTACTTTGAATTTGTATTGCAAGAAGGATAATTGATAACTGCAGTCAAGAAAGGCAGCACGTGTGCAAATTTCCCACTGCCTTCGGCTAGGGTAGTAGCTACAACAAAAAGGCTTGAAAAAGGACCTTGACTTTGAATCAGAATATGACATTGAAGAATAATTGATAACCCCAGAGAAGAAAGGCAGCAAGTATACAAATTTCTTAGTGTTTTTGGCTGGGGTATTTGTTACTATAAAAAGGCTTGATAAAGGGCTTGCATTTTGAATTTTAGGAAAAATAATTGATAAGGCCAGCTAAGAATGCAAGTGTGGAAATTATCCACTGCAATTCATGAGTAGTATTTACCAAGAAGGGTCAATAAAGGGTCTGTACTTTGAATTAGGATATGAAACAGTAGATTTGATAAACATAGACCATAGTGGCTCTTTTTTTAATATCGTTAGACTTTTGTTAAGCTTTTTATTATACATGAACGTCAGGAAGTGCACAAATTACCCACTGCCATTGATGAGTAATAGTTACGAAGAAGGCTCAATAAAGGGCTTGCACTTTGAATTTTAAGAAAAATAATTGATAAGGCCAGCTAAGAAAGGCAGGACGTGCGCAAATTCCCAACTGCCTTCTGGCAGTGCAGTATCTACTTGAAAAAGGCTTGCTAAAGAGACTTGAATTTGAATCAGAATATGAAATTCAAGAGTATTTGATAATCCCAGCCAAGAAAGGCAGGAAGTGTGCACATTTTGCACTGCCATCGGCTGGGTTAGTAGCTATAACAAAATAGTTTGATAAAGGGCCTGCATTTTGAATATGGATATGAAATAGAAAAATAGTTGTTAACCATAGCTAAGAAAAATAGAAAGTAGGTGTGTGTGTGTATGTGTAGATGTTGTGTTGATTGAGTGGAAGATAAATAAGGTAAAAAAACAAGAAAGGTTGAAAGTGTGCAAATTACCTACTGCCATTCATGGGTGGTAGTTACCAAGAAGGCTCAATAAAGTGCCTGTACTTTGAATTTGTATTGCAAGAAGGATAATTGATAACTGCAGTCAAGAAAGGCAGCACGTGTGAAAATTTCCCACTGCCTTCGGCTAGGGTAGTACCTTCAACAAAAAGGCTTGAAAAAGGACCTTGACTTTGAATCAGAATATGACATTGAAGAATAATTGATAACCCCAGAGAAGAAAGGCAGCAAGTATACAAATTTCTTAGTGTTTTTGGCTGGGGTAGTTGTTACTATAAAAAGGCTTGATAAAGGGCTTGCATTTTGAATAGGAATATGAAATAGAAGAACAGTTGAGAACCATAGGTAAGAAAGGCAGCAAGTAGTTGTGTGTGTGTGTAGATGTTGTGTTGATTGAGTGGAAGATGAATAATGTGAAAAAATAAGAAAGGCTGCAAATGTGGAAGTTATCCACTGCCATTCATGAGTAGTAGTTACCAAGAAGGCTCAATAAAGGGTCTGTACATTGAATTAGGATATGAAACAGTAGATTTGATAAACATAGACCATAGTGGCTCTTTTTTAATATTGGTAGACTTTCATTAAGGTTTTTATTATACATGAATGGCAGGAATTGCGCAAATTATCCAGTGCATTGATGAGTAATAGTTATGAAGAAGGCTCAATAAAGGGCCTGCACTTTGAATTCCAATTTGAAGAAAAATAATTGATAAGCCAAGCTAAGAAAGGCAGCAACTGTGCAAATTTCTCACTGCCGTCTGGCCGTGCAATATCTACATAAAAAAGGTTTGATAAAGGGACATGAGTTTGAATCAGAATATGAAATTGAAGAGCATTTGATAATGTCAGCCAAGAAAGGGAGAAAGTGTGCACATTTCGCACTGCCATCGCCTGGGTTAGTAGCTACAACAATAAGGTTCAATAAAGGGCCTGTTCTTTGAATACGGATATGAAATAGAAGAATAGTTGATAACCATAGCCAAGAGAGGCTGCAAGTAGGTGTGTGTATGTGTAGATGATGTGTTGATTGAGAGGAAGATGAAAAATGTGAAAAAATAAGAAAGGATGCAAGTGTGGAAATTATCCACTGCAATTCATGAGTAGTATGTACCAAGAAGGGTCAATAAAGGGTCTGTACTTTGAATTAGGATAAGAAACAGTATATTTGATAAACATAGACCTTAGTGGCTCTTTTTTAATATTGGTAGACTTTTGTTAAGCTTTTTATTATACATGAACGGTAGGAAGTGCGCAAATTACCTACTCATTGACGAGTAACAGTTACCAAAAAGACTCAATAAAGGGCCTGCACTTTGAATTTGATTCTTAAGAGGAATGATTGATAAGCTCACTTAAGAAAGGTAGCAAGTGCGCAAATTTCTCACTACCTTCTGGCCGTACAATATCTACATGAAAAAGGCTTGATAAAGGGACATGAGTTTGAATTAGAATATCAAATTCAAGAGTATTTGATAACCCTAGGAAAGAAAGGCAGCAAGTGTGCACATTTCCCACTGCTTTCGGCTGGGGTAGTAGCTACAACAAAAAGACTCGAAAAAGGACTTTGAATCAGAATATGAAATTGAAGAATAATTGATAATCCCAGGCAAGAAAGGCAGTAAGTGTGCAAACTTCCCACTGCCTTTGGCCGGGGTAGTAGCTACAATAAAAAGGTTTGATAAAAGGCCTACATTTTGAATATGGATATGAATTAGAAGATTAGTTAACCATAGCAAAGAAAGGTAAACAGTAGGTGTGTGTGTGCGTGTACATGATGTGTTGATTAAGTGGAAGATAAAAAAGGTGAAAAATAAGAAAGAGCAGACGCACAAACTACCCACTGCTTTGTAAAGAAAGTGGGTGTTTGGTTTTCCAGTCCATTACACAGACTATGCGTCAGATTGTGCAGTGGGAGACTGAGAAATGGGTATCTCATTTAAGGAGTTTAGCGAGTGCACAAAGTACATACACTGTGCAGTAGAAAGGACGCAAAAAAGGATGCAAGTGTACAAATTACCCACTGCCATTCATGGTTAGTAGTTACAAAGAAGGTTCAATAAAGGGCTTGAACTTTGAATTACTTCAAGAATAATTGATAACCCTGGCGAAAAAGGTCTGCAGGTGTGCAAATTTCCCACTGCTTTCGGCCGTAGTAGTAGCTGGAACAGAAAGGCTCAATAAAGGGCCTTGACTTTGAATCAGTTCATCAGGTATTTCATACACATCAATTTTCTGGTTAGCAGTATCTGAATTCATTTGTTCTAAAGTTTCAACATAATTTAATGCTTCTAGAAAATGTGTATCAAAGCTTTCGTCTTTGAAATCAAAGCTCATGTCTGGAGCACTAATTTCCCCTATTCACTCTCATTGGCTGTGATAGATATGATTAGTTCTTGAATTACACTCAGTATGAGGCTGTTCTCTTTCCATAATTTTTTCTTTATGTTGTTGCTCCTTGTATAAAAATATAAACAGTTAATTTTATCAGTTTTCGTAATATATAAATACAAAACTAGCGTTTTCACCTATTTGGGCTTACAAAAAATATTATATAAACACCATTATTGTTGGACCTGGCCCTTTTTGGCAGGTGCACCCCAAAACTTCTTGCTTTTTCCTAGCCTGTTTCTGTAACCTGGTGTTGGTGATTTTAATCAATCAATCAATCAATCAAAGACATTTATAGAGTGCACTACTTACCCGGAGGGTCTCAAGGCGCTTGGGGGGGGGGTGCTGCTACTGCTCGAACAGCCAGGTCTTGAGCTTCTTCCTGAAGGAGAGGTGGTCTTGGGTCAGGCGCAGGTTGGCCGGGAGGGAGTTCCAGGTCTTGGCGGCCAGGTAGGAGAAGGACCTTCCTCCTGTTGTCGTTCTCCGGATGCAGGGGATGGCGGCGAGGGCGTGACTGGCTGATCGGAGGTGGCGTTTGGGAGCGTAGAAGTTGATGCGGTTGTTGAGGTAGCTCGGGCCTTGATCGTGTAGGGCTTTGTGTGCGTGGGTGAGGAGACGGAAGGTGATTCTTTTGTTGACGGGGAGCCAATGCAGGTCTCTCAGATGTCCGGAGATGTGGCTGTGTCGTGGGATGTCGAGGATGAGTCTGGCCGAGGCGTTCTGGATCCGCTGGAGTCTCTTCTGGAGCTTGCCGGTGGTTCCGGCGTAGAGGGCGTTGCCGCAGTCCAGTCGGATGGTGACGAGGGCCTGGGTGACCGTCTTCCTGGTCTCGGTGGGGATCCACCGGAAGATCTTCCGTAGCATGCGCAGGATGTTGAAGCACGACGAGGAGACGGCGTTGACCTGTCTGGTCATGGAGAGGGAGGAGTCCAGGATGAAGTCCAGGTTGCGTGCGTGGTCTGTCGGTTTGGGTGCGGTGCCCAGGGCGGGGGGCCACCAGGAGTTGTTCCAGGCGGAGGGCGAGGAGCCCAGGATGAGGACTTCCGTCTTGTTCGAGTTCAGTTTCAGGCGGCTGGTTGTCATCCACTCGGCTACGTCTTTCATCCCTTCGTGAAGATTGGCTCTGGCAGCGGAGGGGTCATTGGTCAGGGAGAGGATCAGCTGGGTGTCGTTGGCGTAGGAGATGATGTTGAGGTTGTGTTGGCGTGCGATGGCCGCGAGGGGGCTCATGTAGACGTTGAAGAGGGTGGGGCTCAGCGAGGATCCTTGAGGGATGCCGCAGATGATTTCGGTGGCCTCTGACTTGTACGGTGGTAGTCGGACTCTCAGTGTTCTTCCGTCGAGGAAGGAGATGATCCAGTCCAGTGCCTTCTCCTGGATTCCGACGTTGCTGAGGCGCTGCAGTAGGGTGCGGTGGCAGACAGTGCGTGCGCTCTGTGTGTGTGTGGTGAGAGTGACCTGCCCTCCCATAGGAATGCATGGGGAATATGTGTGACCATGGTAGTTCCTGATGTGTGGGGCGTGCAGGGTCGAGTTTGGTATGTGTGAACTCGTGAGAGTGAATGATGCACAATGATGTATGCGGTATGAATATGTCTAGTGTAGAAGTGCCACTTTTAGAAGTTGGCATATTTGTGTAATTTGTGTCTGGCGTGTGATTGGCTGGAGCTGGCTGGTGAGCCTGGCTCCAAGAGTCTGGGTGGGTCTGCCCCGGTGGTGAAGGGAGTGATTAGCATGCTGATGTAAGGGGAGGGGTGCACCTGGGCCTGAATAGGGCTGGGCTTTCCCCAAACAATGCTGGCTCCACCCCCTGTGGTGCGTCTGATGTCCCTAGCCTGGCCAGTGAAAGGAGTTCCCTATAACCAGTTGTAGCTGGTTCTCACATTGCCTGCACCCTGCTAGACAAAGGATTTCACTGTATAAAAAGGGGCTGTGTCCCCTTACCAAATGTTCTTGTTTCTGACTTGAACATAGTGTGGCAGGGTATGCTCACACGTGAGTTCCTTGCTCACTTTGCCACTGTATTCAAGCAAGCCGGGCTGAAGACGGCTGGAAGGCCAGAAACCGGTCCTCGGAAAATTGTTTATGGTCCAGGGAAGGCATGGCTTGGCAGTTCGGGCTGGACTGTTCCCATGAGGCACAGGGTCAGACTGATTTGCATATAGCCATGTCTGAACTGGGGTGGCAGAGTAGGCTAAAGAATGGTGATGGATTAAACCCAGATCTTTTGACTGGGTGTGAGTGTTTGATTGGTTCAGATGCTTCGTCCATTACCACCCCCTTTTGTACAGCAAGTAGTGGGCAGCTGCAACGTTTAGGTTTGCGCCAGTGGCGCACCCCTGACTGGCGCTGCATTGGCAGCACGCCCTGACATTCTGTACACAGGGCTTTGGAGTTCCCTTCTTGAGATGGCCAGTTGGCCAGGGGACTGGTATGTGGGTAGGGCGCAAGGCTCTAAGGTGATTTTTGCGCAATGTGATTTTACTATGTTTATAATGGTAATTGCCTAATGTGATTTCTGCGCAATGTGATGTTACTGTGATTATGAGGTTATTTTACCTATGTAGGTTTATGCTAGTGAGATGTTTTCACTATGTGAGATACGCCCCTAAAAATGATTTATTCTTAGGAGGCAGAGTCTAATGTGTTTAGACTAGTGAGGAGATTGCCTACTGTATTTTTACCGGTTAGGCCCAAATGTGAGTTATGCGTAATGTGCTATGCCATTATGCCTGTGACACATTTGAATGTGTTTTATGCATTATGTGTCTTACCTACACCTCTGAATGTTTTTATGCATCATGTGTTTTCCTGTACTGCACCTCTGAATGTGTTTTGATGCGTCATGTGCCTTGTTCTTACACCGCTGAATGTATGTTTATACATCATGTGTCTTTCCCTCACCTCTGAATGTTCTATGCATCATATGTGGAACTTCTGATTGTTATATGTTCGAAAGTGCTATTTCTCACAGTATTTCTAGTTCTAAAAGTGTTGATTCTGACAGTGGCCCATGTGGCCCTGCCCTGCAAATAATCCCTTGTGAATATTGCCTGTGCCAGTTGGCACAATGTATATTGTGTGATTACTATCTGATGTGTTTTGACAATACAAAAGTTATTTTTATATAACCTTGTGTGGAGTTCCTTTTGTGGTGTGCCTAGGATGTTGTTGCTGTTGTGTGCGTGCGCAAATGCTTTACACATTGCCTCCGGGATAAGCCGGTCTGCTCGTGCCAAGCTGCCAAGGGGGTGAGCAGGGGTTATCTTGGCGTGTGACTCCCTTGCCCTGACTAGAATGGTGGTTTCTGCCTGGCTTTGGCATAATCCTTAGCCAACCAGAAATCCCAGTTCTAACATTTATCTGATAACATTTCATTAGTAGAGTTTTACTCATTTACAAAGTTATTTAAATATAATTACTTATAAGGATATTGTGTTCTTGTGTTTTCTTAAATTTTGAAATCAGTCATTCCTTTTGACTTTAGGAAAAGGCACAGGCTGCTACAGCAAAATACAGTACTAAAAAATGTAGAATATGTCTAGTCACATTAGCCATTCCAAAATAGTATTGTTTCCACTTTGGTTAGAACAAAAAGGCTCGATAAAGGGCATGAGTTTGAATCGGAATATAAAATTCAAGGATAATTGATAAGCCTAGCCAAAAAAAGGCAGAAGGTTGGTGTGTGTTATGTGTAGATGACGTGATGATTGAAAAGATAAAAAAGGTGAAAAATTAGAAAGGCTGCAGAGGTGCAAAGTACCCACTGCTTTGTCAGGCAAATGGATGTTTGGTTTCACACCTCATTATACAGATGGATTGTCGAATTTCATAGTGGAGTCTGAGAAATGACTACCACATAAAATGAAGGAATGTAAGTGTACTAAGTTACCACTGCGGCGGTAGGGCTGAAAAATTACAACGCCGGGCCCATTTCAGGGACTCCATTTTGAATTACAATAATACTTGGCAAAGGCAACAAGAAATGAAGTAGGTAGGTGTATTTGAGGTAGTGGATGTAGAATAATGTGATAAGGAAGAAAGGTAGCAAAAGCGGAAAGAACCTACTGTCTTGTTAAGGAAATGGGTGTTTTGTTTTCCAGTAATTACAGAGTGTTAGTTGGATTCTGCAGTGGGAGCGTAAGAAATGGTTGTTAACCATAGGCAAGAAAGGTAGAAAGTAGGTGTGTGTTGATTGAGTGGAAGATGAATAATGTAAAAAATAAAAACGGCTGCAACGTCTACCAAGTGCATAAAGAGCAGCTCTCTAAACATTAAGTCGTACAAAATGAAGGTAGTCATCCTCAGACCCACCCTCTCAGCCTCGGATGACTTACGCTAGCTGAGTACATTGTGGACAGTACCAACACCTATCAAGCATTTGCACAACCTAGGATTCATCCTCAACTCCTCCCTTTGTATATGTAAGCAAGTCTACACCGTCTCCTTGTACTGCTATAACACCCTCCACATGCTCTGCAACATTTACAATTGGATCGTACACAAAAGAAAAACAGTGACACAGTCCTTCATGAGCAGTAGACTACACAGTAGCAAAACACTATATATAGGAATTCCAGTCAAACATGTACAACAGTTACAAGTCCAAATGACCTCCACCTGAGTGATTATCAATGTCCTCTCCTGCAGCCACATCATTCACCACCTGATACGCCTACACTGTCTTAATACCAAGAATAGGATCATCTTCAAGCTGCTCACCCTCACTTATAAAATACTCTACAACACCAGAGTAATCTACCTTAATAGTAGTAATCCTAAAAAGGCCAAATTTTGATCTTAAAATTTGGACTTTAAAAATACTAGGTAACATTTTGGTAACTCTTTAGGCAAACGTTGCTTATAAACTAATTGCCTATCATTACAATGTATCCAAGCTTTCAGTGATTTTAAATAAACAGTGTAATGTCCAGATGTTGTAGAAGGTCCATTATGAAAAATAATTGCAACAGTTACAAAAGTTCTTCCTGATATTGAAACTTGACTAGCTACAACATTTTTAATAAACATTTCCAATATTGTTATTGGCTGCAAAAGTGCAAATTACCTAGTGTGTTTAGTTGGGAAAGTAGTTACAACAAAAAGGCTCGATAAAGGGCCTTGTCTTTGAATTAGAATATGAAATTGAAGAATAATTGATAACCCCAGCCAAAAAAGGCTTGCAAGTAAGTGTGTGTACGTGTGTATAGTGTCTAGATCGAGTAGAAGATGAATTAGGTGAAAAATAAGAAATGCTGCAGATATCCAAACTACTCTCTGCCTAGTCAGGGAAGTGGATCTTTCGATATCCTTTTTATTATACAGAGAGGGTGTTATATTCTGCAGTGGGAGGCTGAGAAATGTCTACCACATCTAAGGAACCAAAGCAAGTGTACTAAGGTCCCACTGTGGGCCGTAGAGTTTAAAAATAGGAACACCCGACCCTTTTCAGGGTCTCTACTTTGAATTAGAATCATAGTTGGCAAAGACAGTCAAGAAAGGCAGCAGGTAGGTGTGTTTGTGCTAGTGGATACAGAAAAAGGTAAAAATTAAGAAAGACAGGAGATGTAGAAACTACCGACGGCTTTGTAAAGGAAGTGGGTGTTTGGTTTTGTAGTCCATTACACAGTCTGTGCATCAGATTCTGTAGTGGGAGCCTGAGAAGTGGGTATCACATCTAAGAAAACAGTGCAAGTGCAGAAAGTACAGTCACTGTGCGGTAGAAAGAATGGAAGAAAGGACTACAAGTGTGCAAATTACTCACTGGTATTCAGGGTTTGTAGTTAGCATGAAGGCTGAATAAAGGGTCGGCATTTTGAATTTGAATTACTTTTAGAATAATTCATAACTCCAGCCAAGAAAGGCAGCACATGTGCAAATTTTCTACTGCCTTTGGACGGGGTAGTTCTTACAACAAAAAAGTTTGATAAATGTCTAATAACTAATGTTAAGGACAGTGACGCTTCTGTTTGTTGTTTTTGATGAGGTTGATGGACTGTTTCGCGTAACACAAAAGTTATTTGCAATAAATGCATAGAAATTAAAGTTTACCAAATTGAAGATCAATATGTGAGTATGGACTGTTTGCTGAAGATGCTGTTCTGTTGCAGTAGTTGATGTGCTTGATGCAGCAGGAAGTTGGTTGTTCTGCAATCTCTTTGTTGCAGTGAAGTCAAGTTGTTGGGGTGCAAGTTGTTTAAGTGTTGCACTATATTTGCTGTGCCAAAGGAGGATTTTCTGGATTGATCACACCTTGAAAGAGTTGTTTGGTAAATTTAACAGGTTACTAATGGTTGGTGTGTTTCAGTTAGTATGTTTGTGGACTTTGCTGGAATCTTTAAGGGACACATTAGAGCTTTCATAATACAGAAACATTTTGTACTTAGTGACGTCCAATTCTATTTTGTGAAGAACTGTTGAATTCTACATCTGCTTTAAAACTAGTGGGAGGGTAGCATTTTGAAAGTGTTTGATAGGTTACACTACATGTGTGCATGAAGCTAAAGAAAACTTAGCATGGTTATGCATGGGCATCGTCTCACAGAAAACATACCATTCAGGATTGTAAAAGCTTGAGATAGTAATCTTTTTAGATTTGGAGCAGAGTTCCTGTAACATTGATACTTAATTTTCTTTTTGAAATTCAGCAATTATTTTGTTTACCTGTTGAAATATACATTTAAATGTTCCTCTTTGAAGGTCAAGAAGCAACACCGCTCCTCTACACAATATTGTTCAATGGTAGTCTAAAAAATAGTGGTAATTCCACTGTCACCAAGGTAGATATCTGACAATAGAATGAATTATATTTTTACACCACTATTTCAAAGTCGTAATGCAAAAGGTGTGTTTAAACTCTACAAAATGATTTCTTTTTACATATATAGGCAGTAACAGGTAAATATGAGTTAAATTTCCTTTTATAGATTGAAGGTGGTCATCTGCTGCATTCGAAACATTGGGCCTGTTGAAAAGAAAGTGAAAAGTAAGTGGTAATTAATATTGCATGGTTTAAAGATGAATAGGTTGTTGAAATAAAAACTTTATAAGTATTTATATGGTACACATAGTTCCAGGGTCAGAATATGCGGTTTCATAATCTGGATATCGGCACACAAAGTAGTTTTGTTCAGTGCCAGTAACTACTGTGGAAGTTCGTGCTTTTTAAAACCAAAAATATTTTTTGCTTTTGCCTAAGTTTGTTATAATAGTGAGGGGGCAGTAGCTTACATGGCAATTAAGTTTTACAAACACAATGCCAAAAAGTGACCATCAATTTCAGACCTACTGTGTTTGCCAATCTTTGTTGAATTTTGTTTCCCATAATCTTATTGAAAGTAGTTAAAGAGATTTTCCATAATGAATATTTTTGGGAAATACTAGCATGGATGAACATGGTATTAAATGATGCTGCAAAAAATGGTAACAGAAATGTTATAGTAGTTTAGCAAAATGTTTTTCCTGCTTTCTCTTTTTTATGAACATTTTATTTTGAAAGCAAAGTATTATCAAACTTGCTTTTAAGCTTCTGCAATTATTTGCGTCAAATCGCAGAGTATTGTGGGAGCAGTATACATAGCCTCATAGTGCTAAACTTTGGAAGTGTGTGTACACTTTTTTTACTACAGAAATTGTTAGTGCAGTCTGAGTTTACAACATTTATTTGGAAGAGTCACTCTAGCTAATAATAATGACTGCATCAATTTTGTACAAGTTTGAAGGTCTTTAACATATGGACAGAAATATTACCTCGGCAGAAGACATTTCTGATAAGTATACGTGGGTCAGGCATGTTTCAGAGCTGCACGCTTTTGTATACTGGAGCCACTGACAGTTGTGCACTCAGAGGTTACAACATTTACTTACAGTGCGCGCCCGAGTAATAAATGCATTCAATTAATGAACCATTAATACAGGTTTGAACAGTATTAACATATGGGCAAACATATTACGTTAACTACAGACAGTGTCCTTCTCTGAACTATTATGTGGTACTGCTAACTGTCAGCCATAGGGTTTGTGCTGGTGGAAGTTGGGCCCACTTGTACCAAGGACACAATACACATGAAAACGTGTTGCCCTTGACCTCAAACAATATGTGCTGTGCGTCGGGCTATAGGAATTACACATCCTTGACGGTGCATAGTCAGCTTTCAAATATAGTGTACGCAACTCAGAAAAGATTCTTCCCATAAAGTTTTCTGTATAAGTTGCTGAAGCTTTTTGGTTGCAGACACCACAATACTTTTCAATAGACTGTAAAGTAAAAAAGATGTATATTACGGAATCATAATAGCAATGCTAACCATTGAAAAGGTAGTTTGCAAAATAAATGTTATCCTTGAAACCCTCTTTGGTATTTCCGAGTATTTTAAAGAAGTTGCATCAAGCAAAAAAACAGTGGCAAAAGGGCAGATTCTCAGAATATTTCCATTTGTGACCGGTATTTTTGCATTTGGGATGCATCATCCCAAATGCAAAAATCGCAATTAAGGAATCTCTACATTGAGATTCCTTAAATTGCGATTGCATTTAAGCAACCACGGCTCATGCAGGGCGTTATGCCAGGCGGTGACGTCAGGCAGAGGAGGGGCAGGGTGGGGGTTGTAAAATGCGGGATTTGGACGATGTCAGGTAAGTACCGAAAAAAATAAATAAAACGAATTTCGTTACCCGCTCTGCATCGCCAAATGTGATGCAGCACGGACAACGAAATTAGTTTTTTTTTTTTCGGTACTTACCTGACATTGTCCATATCCCGCATTTTACAATCCCCCACCCTGCCCCTCCTCTGCCTCACGTCACCGCCCGGCGTAACACCCTGCAAGAGCCATGGCTGCCGACGTCACCGCCCGGCGTAACATCCTGCACGAGCCGTGGCTGCCAATTACATTCGTTTAGACTTACAAGTATTCAAAAATGAATACAGGCTTAGGAGTGTCACGTGACGCAGTAATACATTTTAAAACTAATGGGAGAATTAGGAGGGAGCAAATACGATGAACCAGAAAGCAAATATTCCAGAAAAATAAGGCAGAGCTGGGAGGGCCACGTGATGGATAGAAAGAAACATTCGCGGTATAACTCACTGTCCACAACTTCTTGGTTAACAAGAAAGGCCACTTTATTAAGAAAGGTGCAAAATAACTTCTAATCAAACATCTTGCAATTCATTATTTAATAAACCAAAAATTCCTTCAACTTATCTTAGCATCCTTATGAAAGATGAAACCCCCACCAAGTTAACCCAAACAAACTCTTGTTGATACGCCCCTCCTTTCCTTTAACTGCCCTTTGAGGATGGACCAACCCGGTCTGGGCTGCCCACCCCCCAGAAAAAGTGCCTACCAACTAAAATTATACCTAGACCTGTCTTAGCCTGGCAACCAGGAATAAACAGCTTCGGCAGTACCCAATGTACAATAAAACAACAAACAAATATGACCTGAAAGAGCAAGAGGGTGGGTGGGACAAAAACAACCTTCGCCACCCGCCTCCACCGGCATAGTTCCTTTTCCCGCCCTTTCTACCCCTATTTATCCCTTTTCCTTTCCGCTCCAACTAGCTAATTACCGCCCCTTGCACCTGTGGCCAGTTTCCTTGCGCAAACCAACCCAGTGGAGAGAGCGGCTCGCGGACGGCTCCCCCTGGGTCCTTGGTTATACTATGTACATAGAAAATCATTGAGTGGTAGGAGGGGCACGTGATGCAGAAAAGAATACCATCATGAGCATACATTAAAAAGAACACATTGTAAAGCACGTGACACACTTAAAAAATAGGATACAGAAATTCGTGGAAGCTCAATTTATAAAAAAGGCGTAGAAGTGCTCCGTTAGACAGAAGGAAATATTAGGATCAACAAAGGAAGATCAATAAGAATAGAGGCCTGGGACCAGGGCCGGACTGGGAACCAAAATCGGCTCTGGCAAAGTGCTCGGCTGCCCCCCCACTCCCTTCCCCGGGAGGAGGGGAGTTGGGATGCCACCGAGCTCTTTGGTGGGGCCAGTTTTCGTCCAATTTTGTTACAGGGCTGATTTAGCAGCTATGCTTCAAAAACGGCCCTGTAACAAAATCGGCCCCCACTCTTGGGGCGTATTGGGGGATTGCCTGTGCCCGCAACGGCCAGTCCGGGCCTTCCTCGGACAGCCTTGTGACGCAGGAAAAAAAAAATATCATGATGGACGCACAATTAATAACGATAGAGGCCTAAGCACGTGGCGTAGTACAGAAATACGACACCAACATTTATGGCCGCATAATTTATAAAATTAGAGGTGTATAGGACCTCGTGACACAGAAAGAAACTTTTATACTATCTGTATACAATTTTAAACCATTAAGGGGTAGGAGAGCCATATGATGGAGAAAGAAATAGCATCATGCATATACAATTTACAGCAGAGTCTGATGTTGTGACGGTTTCTCTTACCTTTGCTTCTGTCGTGTTTAGTCGTGTCTTCAAAGGCTGTGGTTTCGCTGGGTCTAGGGTGTTTTGGGTGCGGGTGCCGCCGCCTCCGCGCCTATGGTATTGTGGCTGGGCGGCAGCAGTAGTGATACCATGTCGAGTGTCAGGAGTCCTCCTCAGCTCGAGCTGTGTTTGTAGTGAAATCGATGACAGCACTCTGTCTGTCACTGCAGCACGAACAGGCAAAAGAGAGCATGCTCACGTCAGTGTTCGGATTATATGGGAACCGCGGGGGCTGAGCAAACCAAGCCCAGGAGCATCATTGGTAGCGTTTTCGAGGTCTATAAGAATGATGGCCTTTGGGGACAAAACATCGGCTAATGTATTGGTTTCCAGGCTTAGTGATAGCAAGCATGCTAGGTGGTGGCAAGTTGGGAATGCGGGTGGGCGTGAACCACGCATGTGCAAGTGTGAGTGTGTGCAACAACAATTAACAACAGAGAAAGATGGGGGCGGTGTTATTCTGTGCGCAGAGGAAGGCCCAGAATCAGATCTCTAATGAGTGACTACTTCTAATCATTCTCGTTAGCGCGCCCTGTGCTCTGATTTGTCACTGAGAGGGTGATCGCACCGTATATGTACTGCTAATCGTAGTCAGCGTATACCCGCGCATACAGTATGAATATGGTTTGACGTTACATATTGCATCGCATCAAAGGTTCTACATGGTTAAAAACATATATTTATATATTTAATGTAGATACTAAGGGAATATAATATTTGGGATAACTATGAACATTTTTGTTTACAGTTTTAACAATCATATATTGCATTTAAAAACAATTACACAAATCGAGGTAGAACAACATGCGTACTGGTATCGAAACAGCTGCGTAAGTGCATCATAAGCGTACGTAAAGTCATGTGACTTTAAAAGGAGATTTGATTGGTTCATAAGTGTTCCTATTGTAACTGTTGAAAGTTCCGTCCCATTCTAATCATTCGACTTTGACTTTCTAAGAAGAATCATTTCTTCTGACAATTTTTTCAAATATAAGGAAGAACATTATAAGAGCAATGGACTCTTTCAAGGGGTGATCCATTTAAAAAATACTCCTTTGGCACAGCAAATATGGTGCGACATGTGAAGAACTTGCACCCCAATAACTTTGCTCGAGCTGCAAGACGGAAGTTGCAGGAGAACCCACCCGCTTCTGCACCAAGCACATCAACTACTGCAGCAGAATATTCAGCAAGCAGTCCACACCCACAAATTGATCCTGATTTTGCTGACGTTAAAATTGTATGCATTCATTGCAATAGACTTTTATGTTATAGGGAGTCTATTGATCTGATGAAACGCAGGATGCAGGAGCATCGCTGTCCTCGACATTAGTTTTTTCATTCTTTTGTTCCTGTTTGATACTTTTTGGGTTCAAGTTCAAAAAAAAACTTGTTGACAAAACACAAAAAAAATTGAAAAGTACAAACCGAAAAAAAGTTATTTTTACCTTCACTGGTCAAAGAAAGAACTATATTTCTGTGTTAGTGTGTATAAGTTTGTCAGAATGAATGTGTCGTTTATAAATGATGAATGAATATATTACTAGTGCAGAACTATAAGGAAGTGCTACAGCATAACTCTATAAGGTGTTTACCTATAGTATACTGTAGTATGTCCGAAGCACTTGAATGTAACATATGTACATAAATATGTAACAAGTCTGTGCTTCAATTCGCGCTACTGATGAAACTGTCTGGGTGAATTTCTATGTGTGAGGGGCGGATTTACAATCCACTTGTGCCTCTTTTACACAGCCGTTGCATCACTTTTGTGACACAGTGGTGGTGCAAAAGATGTGCCATGGTGTGTTGTATTAAGAATGTGATGCATCTGGAGAGTGCATTACATTGTAAAGCCCTGCGCCAGAAGTGATGTAATATGTGACGTCATCAGCAGTGCATTGCGGGTGCGCGAGCTATAGTTAGCTGAACTAACTATAACGGAGGAATTTCAATGGTTTTGTATGAGAGAAATGTCCAGCTAACTATAACATGGATGAAACCTATGTTTTTTTCAGTAAATATATATATATAGATATCACCAGCGTTTCTTCGTAAGCGGGAGCCCATGACCCAACAGGGCAGCCTCGGCAACCACGGGAACGAAGTATCTTGCTACATTACAACCAGCATTATTCACAAAATAGCCGAAGCACCAGTAGGATGAAAAGCGGCCATTTATTATGCATTTGGGCGGCAACATTGTGTCATTGGTCTGACGCGTTTCAGTGGTGTAGCCTTAATCATAGACCCTCCTATCGGTAGTTTGCTAAAATACTCATAAGTCTCACAATGCATTCTTGCGGTAAGTACCACTCCTGGCAAAATGCTTGCATTCACAGATGCAATTGCTGCAATGTTCATGCTGCCACAATAACTTTGCAACAGTCGTTTTTCATCATTGCAAGAGGTGATCGAATTTCCCTCTTGCATCCCTTGCTCCTCTCCATTCAAATCAAGTGACGATTTCGTTCCCTTGGTTGCCGAGGCTGTCCGGTTGGGTCATGGGCTCCCGCTTAAGAAGAAACGCTGGTGGTAGAATTGACGGGAGACTGACCCGCTACTAAATCCTGGATTTCCAAAATCGTCACTTGATTTGAATGCCCCCTTTTCGCGTTTTGCAACGTTTTTTCTTTGGTTTCTTGTGCCTCGGTTCTGGAAACCAAATTTCGATTTTTGCGGGGGGAGCGCCAGGTACGCGCACCGGGGGAGAGGACCGGGGAGCGTACCATGGGGAAAAAAGAATGACAGACTTTTCAAATATTGTATGTTTATTGATTGTTCTTTTTTTATTTTTTTTTATTTTTTTTATTTAAGTACCAACATGTAGGTACCAATGCAGAGTCTAAAATTTAATATACACCGTCTTCTTTGTAGATATCTTTCATGTGGTATATGGAATTCATACCATAGTCTGTCAGGAAAGCAGAAACAACATGGAGGCAGGAGATGATAAAGAGATGTTAAATACACATTGGAGATAATATAGTGGGAGAAAAGAAGTAACTATGAGCAAACTTACTATGTAACACAAAAAAGTTGCACAGTAAACTATAAGTCTGACTTTACATCATAATCAATTTGGTACTAGTTTAAGAAATACATATACAAATGAATAATGTCTCAAACAGTTTTTGAATTATTAAATATACATTTATTTTTCAGATTCTTTTTCCAAATTTAACAGAACTTCTAATATTTGATTGTCGGAAATGTCCTCATTTTGAATCAGGAAATCTACTGATTGTACACATTGAAGTAGTTCATAGTCCCATGATTCATCCATGAATTCTGAGTTATCATTGGGTTCAATAACTTTTTCATTGTTGCTCTCCAGAACAATTTCGAAGGACATTTTTTGCTCTCCTTCCATTTTTGTGCTGTAATTTGCATTAAAAAAAATATATCAGTAGAGATAGGGCACTGTTGGGTTTAAGTTCAGACAGGCACTTTGGATTTTTTAACAGTGATTTTATCTTTGGGCAGTGTATGGTATCAGACTGGAAGTAGAAATATAAAAAAGTGTTTGTGATAAAGCCTAAGTAAATTCATAATTATACAAGACAAGCCTAACTCCATCCATAACTATAACAGAGAAGTCTATCTCATTCTATAACTATTACAGAGGGATAGTATGTAACTATCAGAAAATGTTTTCCAAATTAACTTAAAGTGCACAACATACTTCAGTCTTTAAAATAACATCTTACCTCTCAAAAAGAAGTTTAAGTTGTCAGTGAAAATGCTCTTGAAATGTACTTCAGGAAGTAGTAGTCTAAATGGCTGTGTTTCTCTCTCTTTCTTTATATATATTCAGGTGCATAACCAATCAAATGTCATGAAATAATAGTAGAAAATGAAAGTAACATTTTAATTGGTTGTCAATTCTAACACTTCATATGTGTTTTTGTCATGTAATTTACCTCAGGATATTTAGACAGGCCTACAGCATAAATGTCTCAATGGAATTCCATCAAATTTGGGTAAATGGTAGGGACTGCTATGTAGTAGGGCCTATTATATATTTGATGAAAGTGTCTCCAGTGGTTTTTCTGTAAATTACTTTCCCACCTTTTTTTAGGGAGCGCTTACCGGTGCGCGCCCCGGTACGCGCACCGGCAGCGTTACGGGAGTCCTCCATTTTGTGTTTTGGTACAATCGAGACACAAGATGGGTAGATGGGTAGATGGGGGCACGTAGACAGCCCCTGACCCCCTAGGTTTTCTGAGGGGGGCTTAGGAGGCTCATAAAGGCTAAAAAAAAAAATATTTTTTTAATTTTTTGCGGGGGAAGCGCCCTGTACGCGCACCGGGGAGCATACCGGGGAGCGTACTTTGGTGAAAAATAGTGAAAAAAGTTAAAAAAAGATAATCATTTGGAGTGATCAGAGGTAGGGTAGCCCTGAAAAGAGCTTTTGGATTCTGTGGCTGATTTAGGTACCTACAAGTAAGTTCCAATGCACAGTCTTAAATTCAGGAGGAATATTCTATTCCCCTCATCTGAGAAGTGCACACCATCTCCTCTGTAGATGTCTTGCATATTGTAACGCAAGTTATTATTGTGTATTGAACCCATTCCACAGTCTCTCATGTAAGCAGAAACAGATTTATTCACATGTTTCCGTGCTTTCTCAAATTGTGGACAAAATTGGTTGGACCAGTTCCATTTCTGTCTTTGGCATATATTAGAATATACCAAGGCAGTTTGTGGAAAAAGTGTCATCAATTGATCAAAGGTGTCCTTTAAAAGCATTTCCAGACCAACCCCAGTCATAGTGCCCAAGCCATTTCCTCCACAGTGCACTATTAAGAGGTCAGGGTTGGCAGATGCAAAAAGGTTTTCACCAATGGTATCAATTGGTGACATCTCAATCCTCTCTGGCCAAACCACTTGATTTCCACATTTGATAAATCAAGGTTGTGAACATTTCTGCTTGCTGCATACCTTTGAGCCCAGTGGATGTAGCTATGTCCAATAATCCATACAGAATACATGATGAGAGAAGGTTCCGGTGCAGTCAGCTGAAGTGTGGGAATGAAATGGCAGTTGGAACAGTAGGAGTTTACAAAAAAAATATTTGTGGAGTTTCCCTGCTGTTGAATCACAAGCAATGATTGGTGGATTCAGTTAGTTGAAAACAGAAAGTTAGGGTGCATGGTTGTGTTGTGTGTAAGAAGCAATTTGAATGGTTAAGAAAAAGTCACTAAAAGCAATAATGCCCTGGATAAGCTGGTGTATTGAGAGGTCAAACATCCTTGCTGACTTAATTTGCAACACAGTAGAATAAACTTTTGAACCTGAGAGTTCAGTTAGGAGGGAGTTGCTATGGTAACAGATAGAAAGGTCTGAGAGGGGGAAGGGTGTTGGTTTGAAAATAGTGAGGGAAGAGTTTTGATTGGTTGAAAAGAGGCATATGTGGATAGAATTAGAAGTTTTCAGTGCCATTAATGGTTGCAGTGCCTGGAGAACATACCTTTTGCTCTGATAAAGAAATATTGGTGTGTGTATCTGACACTGTTCTCAATCTCTCAAAGCATTTGTAAAGGTGAGTTATGATTCATTTGATATAGATAGAGAGTACAGATTAAGAAGCACATTGCTTTTCTTTGCTTTTGGTTTGTGTGATGCTTTTTGAAAATGCAATGGGTTTGAGTAGTGAAAATTATTGCTTGTACATAGGACCTGCTCTGTTAATAAAATGTTAATTAAAAAACGATTTGAGGGTAAAAAAATGGGGTTGAGTAGTCAAATGGAATGCTTGTACATAGGATCTGTGCTCTGTTCCTAAAATGTTAATTAAAAAACGATTTTAGGGAAAATCAATGGGTTTGAGTAGTGAAATTGAATGCTTGTACATAGGATCTGCTCTGTGTTTCTAAAATGTTATTCAAAAAACGATTTTGGGTGCAAATCAATTGTATTTACATTTGGCCCTTATTTATGATTGTCTTGTGGCGCCAGTATGTCACTTTTAACATGGGAAGAAAGTGACGCACTGGTGGCGCAAGGCCTTCATAAATAAGGCCTTGAGTTTCTTTGCTGTTGGTTTGTGTTTTGCTTTTTGATAATGCTTGATATCAACATTTGCACGATAGAGGATTTGTATTTTGGGAAACAGTGAGGTTTCAAAAGTGAAATTGAGTGCTTGTACATAGGTTCTGCGCTGTGTTTTTTAAATGTTATTCAAAAAACGATTTTTGGTGCAAATCAATGGTATTTACATTTGGCTCTTATTTATGATGGTCTTGTGGCGCCGGTATGCCACTTTTAACATGGGAAGAAAGTGACGCACTGGTGGCGCAAGGCCTTCATAAATAAGGCCTTGAGTTTGTTTGCCGTCGGTTTGTGTTTTGCTTTTTGATAATGCTTGATATCAACATTTGCATGATAGAGGATTTGTATTTTGGGAAACAGTGAGGTTTCAAAAGTGAAATTGCGTGCTTGTACATAGGTTTTGCGCTGTGTTTTTTAAATGTTATTCAAAAAACGATTTCTGGTGCAAATCAATGGTATTTACATTTGGCTCTTATTTATGATTGTCTTGTGGCGCCAGTATGTCACTTTTAACATGGGAAGAAAGTGACGCACTGGTGGCGCAAGGCCTTCATAAATAAGGCCTTGAGTTTGTTTGCTGTTGGTTTGTGTTTTGCTTTTTGATAATGCTTGATATCAACATTTGCAAAATAGAGGATTTGTATTTTGGGAAACAGTGAGGTTTCAAAAATGAAATTGAGTGCTTGTACATAGGTTCTGCGCTGTGTTTTTTAAATGTTATTCAAAAAACGATTTTTGGGGCAAATCAATGGTATTAACATTTGGCCCTTATTTATGATTGCCTTGTGGCGCCGGTGCATCTCTTTTAACATGGGATGCACTGGTGGCGCAAGGCTTTCATAAATAAGGCCCTGAGTTGCTGTTGTATAAACTTTAATATGTTGCAATTTAGTGTTTAAATTGTTTGCTTTTTGTCATTACTTTGTTGTTTGCTAATAGTGGTCTATAATGTGTTATTTTTTTCTTTACCACAGATTGAAATCATTATTTTAAAAGTAAGCAAAAATGCCGTCAAGGCAAAGGAGTAGAAAAAATACCATACGTAAAAGGAGAACATCAGCAACGGAATTTATGGAATCCTCTACAACAAGTACTTCAAAAAACACCAGAAAAGCTCCTGGTAAGACAATTAAGTCTTTTCTTCGCAACATATGTCGTACAAAAAGAAATGTTAATGGTAATGTGAAGATCCAGAAGGAGAGAGCAAATCTAAAAAGGAAGGAGAGGCCCTCAAAAAATGTCTTGATTAGAGCAGGAGAGAAGAGTATGGATAGCAATAGGTTAAATCAATTTAGGGACATTCGTAGACGAATGTTTCATAATAGGGTCGTTTTAAATTTGCTAAAAAATGAAAAGAAAGGTAAACAGAGAACTGCTTTTTATAAGAAAAAGAAAAGTGTAGAGAAGATTGTTGATCAGGTTTTTGAAGTTAAGAAAAAATTATTTATTTTAGTAATCAATAGAATTAGGATACTTAATAAGGCAATTGATGTTTTCAAATCGAACAGTCGATGGAAAAGAATTATTAATCGGACTAATTTTTGTGAAGTATTTTCTGGAGAATGGATGCATAGTTCAAGTTCTGAGCCATTTTTTAATGAGGAGAGTTACTTTCAGGAAAATGATTTGGTGCATGCAGTTGACACCAGTGGACAAGCATATGAGATGAAAGATGGTTGTCTGATGGAAAAATAGAAACTTGTGTCTAGAGATGCAGAAGAGGTGTTGGCTGATGAAGTTTTAGGGAGACGTACTAAGGGTCCAGTGTACACATGGAAGTGCAGCAGTATTTGTAGTGTGCGACAGGATTCAATTGATTTGCTTCGAAATGTCTTACGTACATTAAGTAAGAAAAGTGTAAAACAGAAAGTGAAGATCTTGGAAGAGTTAGATCCTTGCAGAGTGAGAGAAAACACAGGTTTGCATGGGTATTCACTGGCTTGTCTTTCTAGAAAAGTATGTCAGAGTGTTTTTCATCATTTTAGGATATTAGCAGTGCATCATAATAAGGTGAGGAAATTAGTGAGAAGGTTGTATTATGCAAAAAGTCCAGCACTTAAGCTTAAACAGTTAAACAGTGCTCTTTTGCATGGATCTGAAGTAGATGTGAACACTATTTGTGAAGAAATTGAGTTTTGTTATTTTGGAAATAAAGAGGACAGTGTAGAAATGAATATAGTAATGGATGGTAATGTGGAAGACAATGTACAGATTTCAAGTACAGAAAAATTTGACGAGGAAATTACCAAGTTTAAGGTGAAATCAAGTGAAAGGCCTAATTTAACTTGTGTGTGTTGTCGACGGACTCAATATAAGATTCAGACTAGGTTAGTTGATTTATATGCAAAATGTGAATTGGAAAATAATAGTGAATGGAAGGATTTTGTAAGTTATTTGTTGGTGGAGAATTTTTTTGATTTGAGTTTTGATCAGTGTATTTGTAATTATTGTTTGAAAAAATTAAATGAAAATAAAATGCGAGCTAGAGCTGTTCATAATAATCTTCAGTTGATAGATATTCCTTCTGAATTGATGGATTTAAATACTTATGAGTCAATTTTGATTCAATGTGTCCATCCTTTTCAAGCTATTGTTCGCATGGAGCCTAAGATTGGGAAATTACCTCCTACAGATTTGCAAAGAGGATTAAAGGGAAGAGTTATTTATTTCCCTCTAGATGTCAAGAAAAATATTGATACAATTGGTGTAGAAAGAGTAGAAGAGGATCCTCTGGTTATTCTAGTTAATGGGGTTCCAACAAAGAGTAAGAAAATCTGGCAAGATTTAGTGGATGTTAGGAAAGTCAAAAAGGCAACGTTGTATTTGGTCAAAAACAATGAGTTCTATAAAGATATAAGTGTTGGAGCGGAGGAAATAGCTACAGAAGAAGACAGTGATTCTTCAGTTGGCCAAATTGAAAAAGTTGATGTGTCTAGAAGTGAAGAAATATATGAACATTATACTGTTCATCCTTTGCATTCCAAATAAGTAATGGGGAATGCAATTTACTTGTTTCAAATGAAAGCAGCAAAAGGAAGTCCTATTAGTGTATGGGAAGAAAGTTTGGAAGATCGTTGTTTTCCACAGTTATTTCCAACAGGTCGAGGTGGACGATATGACGATCGACCAGTTCAAATTCCTGCAGCTGAATACCGGACTTTAAGATTATATGCTGAAGATCCAAGGTTTTGTCAATGCATTCCGTATTTGTTTCATCTACTGTTTGAAAGTGATTTGTCTGGGCTTTCTTATGCAGTTAATCATATACTGAAAAGTGGAGCTCATCTGCAAAATGTTTCGGCGAGGGACTTTATGGAGAAAGTCAATCTGCAAGACAGCATTTTGGAATCTCAGCTAATCAATCTCATGGCATGTCAGCGTAGAACAAATTAGTATTGGTTCCGTCGTCATGGGGAATTGAAATGTATGCTAAGAAACTTAGGAACTCCTACAGGGTTCCTTACTCTTAGCTGTGCTGAGTATGCATGGGACGACTTACTTCAATTTCGATGAGAGGCATATGGAAACATACAAAATATAGAATTGAAAACACCTGGAGAACTGTGTTCTTTGGATCCAGTGAATTTTTGCAGATATTTTATTCATCGATTTGAAGCTATGATGTCTTTTATTACCAACAAAAAAAATCCTCCCCTTGGAGAGGTTTTGGATTTCTTTTGGAGGAAGGAATATCAAGCAAGAGGTGCTCCTCATATACATATGTTGTTATGGATTAAAGATGCACCCAAATTTGGAACTGACTCGGATGACACAGTGATGAGTTTCATTGAAGAATATTCAACATGTGCTGTTCCGAAAACTACTGAAGAAAACAGTTTAAAGCAACAAGTTTTACGTTTTCAATCTCATCGTTGTGGAAAGTACTGTCGTCGAAAATTTAAAAACAAGGAGAAATTCTACATGAAATGTCGTTTTGCGTTTCCACGGCCAGTGATTTCTAAGGGAAGAGTAATAAATTTGATGTCATCTTTACGACATACTGTGACGAGAAAATCACCAAAAAATACATACAATTTAAAAAGAAATAAAGAGTCCAAGTACATCAACGACTACAACCCAGTGATTTTGTCTATGTGGAATGCTAACATGGATATTCAGTTCGTTGCCGACAACTCTATTGCTGTGGCTCGATATGTGACATCTTAAATCACAAAAAAAGAAAAGACAGAACTAAAGGAAATGTGGGAGGACATTTCACATGAAAAGAGTCTAAGCAAGAAATTATACAGTTTCAGTCGAAAGATGTTGTCGCATCGAGAAATTTGAGCATATGAATGTTCTGATCGGTTATCATCAGCAAGTCTCTATGCCAAATCAAGAACAATCATTTGGGTGAGTCTAGGTCTTGCTGCAACACGAAACCGAGTTTTGAAATCTGTACAAGAAATTGAATATTTGGCGGAGAAAGAACCAAATAGTACAGATATTTTGAAGACAAACATGTTGGATACATACTATCCAAATAGAAGTTCTCACCTTGAGAACACTTGTTTGTATGAAGTTCAGCAAAACTACAGTTATAAGAGGAACATTACAGAAGATATCAATACTGGAAAATATGCTGTCATTGGGAATGAAGGATGTCTAGTGAAGCAGAGAAAAGGCCATTTGATTAATCACCGAAAATTGAGTTGCGAAGCTCCAGACAAAAGAGAATTTTACATTTTTGGCTCTTTTGCAACTGTTTATGCCAGGGCGTACAGAAGAGGAACTACTTGGAGATTTTCTCTGTTATGAAGACTCTTTTAATGCAACCAAGGATACCATAGAATGTCCTGTTTTTCAAAATTATCTGCAAATGTTGAACGAAGAAATAGAGCAAGAAACCATAATTGCTGAAGAGATTGCTAGAGACAGTTCTCAAGACAGTCAGAGTTCTACTTCATTGAGTCAGGATCCACAAGAAGGACCAATTATCCAAAATGAAGCTGCAACTGCCATGGATGAGGTGGAAAGATAGAGCTATGGAACAAGCTAAAGAGAATGTAGTTAACTTAGAAGATTTGGTGGAGCAACTAAACATTGAGCAGAAAAAGATATATGACGAAGTCACAGATCAGATTGAACATGGATTCAGACATGAGAAAATAGTGTGCTCCTGTACATCATTTAAGCCTGTTCAACTGTATGTAAGTGAAGAAGCGGGAACAGGAAAAAGTTTTCTGATTAAAGCCATTGCAATTTATTTGCTGAAAAGGACTGAATCACCACTGTCTTGTGTTGTAACAGCTCCAACTGGACTGGCAGCACATAACATTAAAGGGATTACTCTACATCGTTTACTGATGCTGCCAGTGGAGCATGATAATAAATTGCATTACAACAAGTTATCTGGAGATGCGTGTTCTGAAGTTTCCAGAGTTTTGAAGAAAATGAAACTTCTTATCATTGATGAAGTAAGCATGGTCTCAAATCTAATGCTTGCTTTTGTGCATTTGAGAATGCAAGAAATTCTTAGAACAGAGTATGATGTGTTATTTGGAGGAAAACACATTATTGTTTTTGGAGATCTACTGCAGTTGACTCCAATAAAAGCACAACCAGTGTTTAAAATGCTTACACATGAAGATACCAGTAAGTCCCTTGGAAGCATTGGAAACGTTAATATATGGTTACATTTTAAATATGCTGAACTGCTTCAAAATATGCGACAGCTAAGGATGAAGATTATAAAAATATTCTACAAGATATAAGAATCGGAAAAGTAAGTGAGCTTGGGAAAGAAGCTTCACATGGTCGATTATTTTCAAATTTGTATCCAAATGAAAACATTCTTCCAGAGAATATTTTTAAAAAAATGACTGAGAAGAAATCTGGGATATGTTTGATGCCAACTCTGCAAGAATGTTCTATCTTCAACAACAAAATGTTGAACTTAGAAAATGAAGAAATTCTGAAACTGGAAGCAATAGATAAAATAGAGCATATGGGTGCAACAATTGTTTTGTCAGAAAATTTGAAAACAAAATTGGATTCATTAGAAAAAAGTATTTCTAAAACAGCTGGTTTTGAAAAGACTCTGAATGTGTGTTTAAATTGTCGTATCATTTTGAGAAGGAATTTAAATGTTGAAAGAGGTCTGGTAAATGGAGCAATGGGTTATGTTGTTGATTTTGTGAATTATAGAAATAGAGACGGAATTGAATTTTTAAAAATAAAATTTGATGGCATTGAGCAAGTACAACAAATCAGTCGTGTTCTTCTAGATTTTTGCTTGTAAAAGACTTATATGTTCGCCGAAAACAGTTTCCTGTTTGTTTGGCATATGCGGTGACAATTCATAAATCTCAAGGTTTAAGTGTAGATTGTGCTTTGGTGAACATTGGAAGATCTGTGTTTAAAGAGGGTATTGCATATGTGGCATTATCACGAGTGAGAACTCTATCAGGATTGTACTTGATTGAGTGTGATGAGACAAAGATTTGTGCAGATCTAGATTGTGTTAAAGAATACAATAGGTTAAGAAGAGAGTATGCTCCACATTTGCCTCAATATCCTCTGTTTGAAAAACGTGTGGAAGGCCGAAAAAGAAGAAATGAGAATAATTGCAGTGAGGTAGTAGCAAAAAGACAAAAAGTAGATGAAACTGTAATTGTAAGCAGAATGAAAAAGGATTCTGTTGAAGATGTTGTTGGATTTCAGTTTGAAAACAGTTCTGGTGTCAACTGCTATGCTAATGTAGTGGTTAATGTTGTTTTTTTTCTTCAAACTTTACAAGAACAGATTGTTGAAAATCGGGATCAAAGATTGTGTGGTTTATTGAATTCTGTGTTTGAGAAATGTAGCAGTGATAGAGCAAAAATAGAAAGTGTAACAGAAATTCGAAATATTTTAGACATGTGTTCTGGTCAAGATAAATTTTCACAGAACATTCAGCAGGATTGTCAGGAATTTTTAATGTATATGTTTGGTGTTTTGGAAGATGAAGGTGTAGATGTAGAAAATCTTTTAAGCCTTTCTTATCAATGGCAGCATGACTGCCACAACTGTAGTTTATTAAGTACAACTAGAATAGACACTGAAAGATTTATATATTTGACTTTACCAGACTGTAAATCAGTGTCATTTAATAATCTAGTTAAAGCAGCAGATCATAATATGGTGTGTACCCAATATAAGTGTCCAATGCTGTCCCCATTATTTATACAAAGTTATGGTCAGTATATCATTTTAGTTTTCTAACGATGTAGACCTGATGGAACTAAATTGTCAACTTGTATCAAAAGTGTTGTGGCTTCTCAGTTATCAATTACAGGAAGAACCTTTTCAACTGTAGCTATTATTTATCATGATGGTCCTTCGACAACATCAGGACATTGTACATGCTATTTAAAATGTGAAAAAGGTTGGAGTTACTGCAATGATACTCATTTGACTTATAAACAACGTTTGCCTTATGACTCTAAAAATTCTTACCTAGTGTTTTTAAAACCAAAGTTTTAGTAAAGGTAATTGGCCTTCGAAGACAAGAGTTGTTAATAAAAGTTAGTTAGTTAGTTAGTCTAATGTTTAAATTTATTAATTTGATACAGGTACTGTAAGCAGATCTCTTAGTAAGTGATATCAGTTTTATTAGAAATAATGAACATGAGTGATCAAAAAAGAGAATATGAAGTTTTAAACTTTGGGAAAATGTCATATGAGCTTTTCTTTGAAAACATCGGGTAAGCGGTAATTTCAGAGTTTATTTGGAGAAAATTCAAAATATACTCATATATCTGACACTATTTGGCCGTAAGGAAAGGTCAAGGTATGAGTAATAAATCAGAAAATAACACAAGAAGGAAAATAAAAACGTTGAGAATTATTTCACATGTTCTTAGATCTTTTTTCGTAGGAAGTCGATGAAATGGAAGTTTTAGAGAACAGCAGACTTTTTTTCTACCAAAAGGACCTTCACTATCAACTATTTGGCCTCAAAGAAAAGTAAGTGAATCAAAGATTAGTGTACATATATGATTTGTAAATGTAAGTGTTTTTTTTAACACAATCTTTTAGATTGTGTTTTTTTTCCCGCTGTTATATGATGAAGAGTTTGAACTCACTGTTTTAAGTGAAATTCAATATATTCTGAGAACAGCAAAAATAAAAATGTAACACATTAAATAAGTCATTCTATAGTTTGTATTGTGTAATTCATATTGTTTTCCCATTGTCTCACACTCATTTTCCTTTTTGCACCCTTATTCAGCTCTCTTTACTCACTTACACTCTCTTTTTTTCACTTTGTTTGATCGCTGTTACTTTACTCCACTTCTTTCACAACTCCTCAATCCAATTTCAACTGTCTGCATTTCCTCTCTCCCTTGCACCACTTTTCAGCTTTCTCGCATTCTCTCAGTACCACTACTTTAGTTCTCTTCCCCTTTATTTCCTTCTTTTGCTCTTTTACTCTTTTTCCAATCTTCACTCATTGCACTGCAGTTCACTTAGTCTTTCCCTTTGTCTTTCTGTGTACTTACTTTCTCACTCCTTTTTCCTCTATCGTTCTATATTAACCTCATTCCTTTCATCCCTTCACTCTGTGACTCCCCTTCACTCTCTCTCTGTCATCTTCCATTCCTGTTTCTTATTAATGGATCATCATTTAGACTCCTTTCCCTTTCCCCCATTTTCCTTTTACTTGCTTCTCTTTCCTGATTTCGTTTTGGTATCTCACATTCTTTTAGTATCTTACTTATCTTCACTAATTTGTTCTCCTTCTATTTCTTTTTTCCTCTTTTTTGTCTTTCTACATTACTTTATTTCTGTTTCTGTATCCTTCACTCTTGCTTTATTTCTTAGTACACTTTTTTTGATTTTTTTCCTCTTGACCTGTTTCTTCTATTTTAAAATATATTTTTTACTAATTATAACTTTTTTTTCTTTTGTCTTTCACAGATAGAAAGTGTAGTTTTAACTTGCACTGAAGATTTCAATAATTATAGCGTAAGTGTGATTTAAAAAAGTAGTTTGTCATCACCCTTTGCTTTAACCTCACTACTTTTCTCTCACCCTACCTCACCCCTGTTTCCTTACTGTGCTTCCCTCCCTTATTCATATCCTCCATGTTTACTTCTCTTTTCCTTACTTTCCTACCACATTCAACTTCTTTCAGTGTCCCTGCTCATCCATACTCCCTCACTTACCTTTTTTTCTGGTTCACTTAGTCCCTTTCTGTCACTCCTTCCTTTACTCTCTCAGTTCTTTCTCTCTATCACTCCCCATGTCTTACCCTTATTCACTTTTATCCACCCTCTTTCACTCCTCTTTACTTACACTCACTGCTATTTTCTTTCCCTCCGTCACCGCTGTTCCATTTCTCTGGTTCTGTCACTACCCGTCATTCCCCATCCTTTACTCTTCTTCCCTTTATTTTCATCACCCATTCACATTCTCCAAGAACCCCTGCTTTAGTCTTCTTCCTCTTTCTTCTCTTCTTTTGCTCCCTTATTAATTTTCCTTTTCTCAGTTTCTTCCTCTTATACCTTTTCTCTGTTTTACTATCTATTACACAGTCCCTCTGTGTTCCTCCCTCTAGCTATCTTTCTCTTTACACCATTCTCCCTGTCCCCTTTTCTCATGCTCACATTCTTTTTTTTAATTTTTTATTTTGGTGCGCTAACCGGACCCGCCTTGGTACGCGCACCGGGAGCGCTCCAGGGTGAAAGATAAAGAAAAAATGAAAATTATTTTTCAAAAAAATATTAGATTAATATACAATATAGGATTCATTTTTAGAAAAAAATACCATTCTTTGCTATAGACATTTGCTATTAATAAACCTAAGAAATTCACTGAAAAAAACCATAGGTTTCACACCAGTTATAGTTAGGAATTAGCATTTAGAAAACCTTTGAAATTCACTGAAAAAACCATAGGTTTCACACCAGTTATAGTTAGGAATTAGCATTTAAAAAAACTTTTGAAATTCACTGAAAAAACCATAGGTTTCACACCAGTTATAGATAGAAATTAGCATTAAAAAAACCTATTCAATTCACTTAAAAAACCATAGGTTTCACACCAGTTATAGTTAGCTGCAAATTTTACTGTCATAAAACTATTGAAATTCCCACGTTATAGTTAGTTGGACTCACTATAACTTGCGCGTGTAATGCACTGCTGATGACATCACATATTACATCACTCATGACATGGTCAGTGACATCACTCATGACATCGCCCACCCCCTTTCTCCACACCTCTGCAAACGTGACTACTAATTAAAAAAACATTGAGATTCAATAAACAACGTGAAGGTTACAGGAATATTATAGTTAGAAAATAGAATTTAAAAAACCTAAGACATTCACTGAAATAATCAAAGGTTACAGGGATGTTAAAGTTAGGCTGACATTTCACAAACCATAGAAATTCAGCAGTTATAATTAGGTGAGCTAACTGTCACTTGTGCCCAGCAATGCACTGCTTATGACTTCACATACAACATCACCCATGACAGTGACATCAATGATGGCATCACTGATTAATCAAATTACATCAATCATGACATCAGTGATGACATCATCCACATACTCTCTGATGCAGCCACTCACACCCCCAAATCAACTTTCACACATACACTCCAACATCCACAGTACCATTCTCAAACCTATTCACACACACATACTCCATCACTCACCTATACTGCCTTTCACATATCCAGTTGCTCACCCATATACCAGTGATACATGCACTCACTCCCTGACATACCACATACATACTCGTGACCCATACAGCCCCTCACACATATACTCACTAACCCATATAGCCACTGACTAACCCACTCACTTATTCATATAGGCACTCACACACACCCTCACACACCCAAATACTTGTACACCCATACAGGTACTCAGATAACCAATGAATCACCCCTACAGCCACTCACCCACCCACTCACCAACCCATACAGCCACTTTAACACTAACAGACAGACTGATGTAGACATTCAAACAACTTAGTCTCTCACTGATACATTCACTCAGACACCTAATCAGTCACATATACAATCAGTCTCACACCCACTGAATCATCCACACAGGTACTCATACAATCACTGATTCACCAACACACCTTGATATATATATATTTACCAATCATAAACTCTCGAAAACACTCACAGTTACCAGATGATGCTTTCTGTGATGTCATTTGAGATGCCATCCATGATGTCATCAGTGATGTCACTGACCATGTGATCAGTGATGTAATTTGTGAGGTCATAAGCAGTGCATTGCTGCGGGGGCGCAAGTTATAGTTAGCCCAGCTAACTCTAACTGCTGAATTTCTATGGTTTTGTGCAAGTGAAATGTCAGCCTACCCATAACGTCCCTGTAACCTTTGTTTTTTTCAATGAAAATATGGATTTTCGCATTGTATTATGTGTTAAATATTTTAGATTTGTTAATTTATTACTGTGACATATATATATATACATATATATATATATTCACAGAAAAAACCATAGGTTTTACACACGTTATAGTTAGGAAGTAGCATTTAAAAAACCTATGAAATTCACTGAAAAAAACCATAGGTTTGACACATGTTATAGTTAGCTGGAAATTTTACTGACATAAAACCAATGAAATTCCACGTTATAGTTAGTTGGACTCACTATAACTTGCGCGTGCAATGCACTGCTGATGACGTCACATATTACATCACTCATGACATGGTCAGTGACATCACTCATGACATCACTGATGACACCATCCAGTGAATATGTGTCTTTCTGAAAAATAAATATTAGTGAGTAATGTTTAAATATTTAAATATATATATTAGTGTTTCACTTTGTGTATAAGTGGCTACATGTGTTGGTAAGTAGCTACATTGGTTTTTAAAATGCTAATTCAGAAAAATGTTGTGTATGCAACCTATACTTTTGGCAATAAAGTTCTGGCAATATTTTTTTCGAAAACAAGCCGTTTTCTTCACTGTTCAAGTTGCATAGACACTCCTTCTAAAGCAATACAGAATTCGAAAGCCTGTACCTTGCCTTTTTTTAAACACATTAAAATTTGTCTGTAAATAAAAATAGCCTTACTAAACTTTCGTGCGCGACCCGGTGTGCGCACTCTCGGCAACAGTTGTCAATAAAATGGATATCGCATTTCCAGGCTTTCGTGCGCAACCGGGTGTGCGCACCGGCCTATATATTTCGTAAAAACCTTGCGATTTGAACTTATTGAATTTCTTCATACACCCCTCAAAGAACTTATAGTACGTCAAAGAGACTGTACCTAGACTTCTTTTTTATTCTTATGAAACTTTTCAGTAAATGGAGCCGAATGTCTTTTTAAACTTTCGTGCGTTACCGGATGTACACACCTTAGTATTTTTTTTAGAAATATAAAACGTTTCATACTTTAACAATTGTGTGCTTAAATCCAGCTCAGAAGATATACAAAATCAGGATGGTAGTTGGTTCAACCCGGACCGTTTATTAGAGGTAGATCGTCCGACTCCACCGGAGGACACCCCTAATAAAAAGGACATATATATAAAATGCGGACTAGCCGCTGTATCGTGCTAGCAAACTATAACATATAAATCGTTAGAAAAAACAAAAGGAATCGAGCAAAATCAGTAGGCCACTGATGAGATCTTTTTTTGACCTCGCTAAAATAGAAAAATTAGGAACAACCCCTCATGAGAAATATGAAACTAGTGAGAGGAACCGAGCTCGACGCCATGATGGCTGCAAGACAGCTCGGCTCCGCCGCCCACCCCACCCAAAATAACAACAAATATTATAAAGATACACAACACACCAGCAAAGTAGAGGGTAAAACGTTTTATTAAATAACTATTTACATGGCAGCCTACTGCAACATGAAAACAACACTTTCAATTGGTTCTTAATAGTTTCAATTCTGGAATTTACACGCAGCACTCCACCCACTTCCCTCACTATCTTTTCTACTCTCAAGAGAGAACAACGTCCTACATCTTTCGGAAGACTTTGGTGAAATGGCTACCGTATCTCATTCATCTTCCGAATCTGACCAAAATGATCGACTACCTTTAATAGGAAAAAATAAATCTTTCATCTGGCAATTTTTCACTTATCCTGAAGATCAAAAGAAAGTGAATGCACCAAAAGTAACCTGCACGATATGTGACTTGGTTCTCTCAAGAAGAAATCCAGCAAAAAAATATTCCTTTTCCATACATACCATGGTGCGGCATGTCAAACAAGTGCACCCTCTGCAATTTGCAGAGGCAACGACAAGAGCCCTGGCCACGCTATTATCATTAGAGGTGGCCAGCACATCTTCTGATCGACGACCTGTATCTCCATCGAGCGCAGAGATGGACTTCAGATATTTAACTATATATGGTCTATAACCTATGGTTTTTTCAGTGATTTTCTTTGGTTTTTTAATAGCAAATATCAAAAGCTTTTTTGTGGAAAATGACTAAAATTAGGTATACATAAGCGGCGTTCATTTATGTTCACCACAGCCATTGTTAAAAGTAAAGTGAAAGTCGCGAAACAGTAGCCACGCCATCTAGTCCCTTTTAGGCCCCATCATGCACGTAAGTAACAGCCATTTTCTGTGTCATGGCCTCTCTGCCCACTACCAATAGCCTATGATTGTTCGAAATTGGTTCTCTTTGGGTCATTCTCTGTTCACAAATAAGCATAAAGTCGCAATACTCTGTTTAGTTTTTGCAGATAGTGAAGGATAGGTAGTGCACACTTTTGTCCCCTTTGTAACCCGTCATGCCTATCTCTGCCCCGTTTGTTGGTAGTTGGTTCAACCCGGACCGTTTATTAGAGGTAGATCGTCCGACTCCACCGGAGGACCCCCCTAATAAAAAGGACATATATATAAAATGCGGACTATCCGCTGTATCGTGCTAGCAAACTATAACATATAAATCGTTAGAAAAAACATGAAACTAGAGAGAGGAACCGAGCTCGACGCCATGATAGCTGCAAGACAGCTCGGCTCCGCCGCCCACCCCGCCCAAAATAACGACAAACACTATGCAAATATTATAAATATATACAACACACCAGCAAAGTAACAGGATAAAACGTTTTATTAAATAACTATTTACATGGCAGCCTACTGCAACATGAAAACAACACTTCTAATTGCTTCTTAGTAGTTTCAATTCTGAAATTGAACACCCAGTACATCCAGAGGTCATGTCCGACAAGTTGTGTGGGGGGATGCCTTGCTAATGCCGCCACCCCCACCACCTTCTGTAGGAAGGACTCTGGATATGCTTGGTCCCTGAGAGGCTTCGATGTCCCCGCCTTGCACAAATGTCATAAGTTCTGGATGTTGAGAGCCATACTTCAGGGTCCGACAAGTTGTGTGGGGGGATGCCTTGCTAATGCCGCCACCCCCACCACCTTCTGTAGTAAGGACGCTGGATATACTTGGTCCCTGAGAGGCTTCGATGTCCCTGCCTTGCACAAATGTCATAAGTTCTGAACGTTGAGTGCCATACTTCAGGGTCCAAGAAACGCAGACTCGGAGGGGGCGCTTGGCTCCTGCCCCCTCCCCAAGTCTTGTTCCCCTGGTATGGCCTGAGATCCCTCCGACATAGGCGGCCGGCTCCCGGGGTCAGGCGGAACTTCTTGCCTTTTGATGCCTCTTCCATTCTGGACCTTGTCCCACAATCCGTTTGACCTGAAGACACGTCCTGCGGTGCCCTGGTCCGACCATCACATATACCTGCGCCAGGAGACGGCGTGGGGTGCACTGGAAGGGAGAGGCGGCGCGAACGAGCCTCTCCCACCTCACCAGGTGGAGGTTTCTTAGCTACACCCCAGCGCTTCACTCGGCCAGCTGAGTTCCGCCTGCTCCTGCAGCACAGTGCCTCGCTCGGCCAGCTGAATTACGCCTGCTCTTGCTATTACACCGTCTCACCCGCCATCCGGCTGAATTGCACCCACTCTTCCGATACAGCGACAGGCGGCTGCCACGGAGCTCAGGAAATGGCGGTCGGCTCCACAGACTTGGGCCTGGCCTGCAAGGATGGCTCTGGGCAACCCTGGAACTCGGACGCTTGACTGCTAGGGCATGAGCCCCATTCCCAAAAGTGTCCCCTCAGCCTTGAAGATTCTACAAGAGTCACCGAGGCCCCCGACTCCTGCAGACTTCCGGTGGGGAGCGACTGCCATGATTGCTCGCGGAATGGCCACGACGTAGCCACGGGGTGCTCTCATGCTGACGCCAGCTTCAGTCTGAAACATCCAGAAACACTGTAGACTACCAATTCGATCAGTTCCGGTGGAGCCCCAACGACGTATCGCGTTGTTGCGTAATCCGTCATATGACGCGCCGCGTTAACGCACCCGGAAGTGCTCCGGTGCGCGAGGCGCGAAGCGCAGCTTCCCGGAAGCAATGCGGAGCGCGTAACGTAAGCATTTACATTTCAGTTGGTTCTCCCTCACAATATTTTCAATGTCACATAAAAGTCACCCATCACCCACTGCCATCTCTGGCTGTTTCCATGGTAACACCTCATTCTGCACCTGGCTGAAGGCACAGGTCAAAAGTTCATATCTCAACGTTCTACAGCAAAGTAACAACACTGTTTTCCCTCCAGAAACACCTGCCAATCCACAGCTCTGTTACATGTCTTTTTTTTTCACACCCAATAGTACTTTTCGTTTAACATAAACATTAACATGCAACGTACTGTTCAATCTCCACTTCTTACAATCAACCAATCATTTTTATTTTTTAAACCACACCCAGCCTTTTTCTTTATTTAGAATTTCAACTTCTAACTACCATTCCACTTCCAGAACCGATCGGAGGACGACTACAAATCCCTTGAAAATGAAGGTCTGGCTAATAGGACACAGTTATATTCACTGGAGTGAAAAATATGCAGTAAGCAGACGAATTTGCAACCTCAGCTTACCAAATGTACACATAACATGGATTTCCAAAAGAGGATTGAAATGTCACCAATTGATTCCATTGGTGAAAACTTTTATGCATCTCCCAGAACCAGACCTTATAATTGTGCACTGTGGTGGGAACGATCTAGGCACAATCACTGGGGTAGGTCTGGAAATGCTTCTAAAAGACACCTTTCGACAATTGATGACACTTTTTCCTCGATCTGCCTTGGTATATTCCAATATATGCCAAAGACAGAAATGGAATTGGTCCAATCAACATTGTGCACAATTTGAGAAAGCAAGGAGACATGTAAATAAATCTGTTTCTGCATTCCTCAGAGATTATAGCATGGGTTCTATTTACCACAACAACTTGCGATACCACATGCAAGACGTCTATAGGAGAGACGGTGTTCATTTCACGAATGAGGGAAACAGAATCTTCCTCTGCAACATCAGGCTCTGCATCGGTACTTACTTATAAATGCAGAAAACACTCAATTAACACAAGGGCTCTTTTCAGAGCCACCTTATATCTAAGCACTCAAACTACTGATTTATCTCCATTTTCACACTCTAGTAAAAAGGTGTGCGCAACCGAGTGCGCGCACCACGCAACTTTAAAAAAAAAATATATATATATATTTTCGCCTTTAAGGGCCTTACTGCACACCCTGAGAAAACCTACGCAGCAAAACAATCTCTACCTTCTCCCCTTTCCATATTCCAACGCTTTGAAATCAACAATATATTTACTCGCAATGACAAAATGGCGGTCAACACTTCCTGATTTCCTTCGAATCGAACGTTAACAGACGTCACGCAGCAAAATTCCGCTCGCCCGCGCAGCCGTTTGGGTGCGCGCACGTGTGCGCGCGTATAGATATATAATTGACTTTAACTTTAATTTCCTCAGCAACTACTGAACGGATTTACACCATTCCAAAAAAAGCTTAATCTGCAAGCCGGACTGTACAGTTTTGCCAAATTTCTTATAAATCCATTCACCTGTTCGACCTGTAGCCGAGTCTAAAGGTCCTATGGAAAATAACATGGAGAAAACACGTTTTGGGACCCCCCTTTTATCTCAGCCCCCACTTGACCAATCCCCCCCAAACTTTTAGGGAAGGAGCGCAGCGGACCGAGCCATCTTCTTTGAGAAATTCGCTAAGATTCTTCAACCAGGGCCAAAGTTACTCCAAATAGAATGTTGAGGATTTCCTATGGAAACTAGGTCCTAACTATAACTACCTACTGGCGACCGCCAGTAGGTAATATATAGATATATATACAGTGATAAATGTAAGATATGTTTACAACATTTTTAATGTAAATTCAATATTCTTAATATTTGTGTCACACTATGTATGAAATGTGTCATGTTGTGAGAGGCTTCATTAAAATTGCACTTAAAACTTAAAACCTTTGTGGTGGTCCATTATATATTCACTTAAAAAAAACATAGGTTTCAGGTCATATATAGTTAGGAATTAGCATTTAAAAAACCTTGCAAATTCACTGAAGAAAACATAGCTGGAGAAGGTAATACAGCAAAACAGGTCCCAAATGTCAGTCTGTCTTGAGAGTGAAACCAACCCAATAGGAATGTTGAAGGCCTTTGACGATATGACCCAAACAAATAATGAATTGTTGTAGGATGCTAGACAACCTGGAGCCCAAAGGCTAAAGAAATAGCTTCAAAGTGGTTGCTCCTGGACCTATAGCAATCTTATTATGTCCTTGAAAAAGACACTTAGGGAAGTGGGGATGGTGAGGCTGTGCAGACTTCGATACACACAGACTCCCTCGGCCCGCAAGTTGACCATTAGAGAACAGACATGGGAACATTTTCAAGAAGCAAGCATAAGTAAGGGTTCTAGCCTCTACTGGAAGATTATTAATGCTCCATTTTTCAAAGATGGTCAAAATATCTATATATATGTTACGATCCCTCCCAACAAATCGCCAGACAAATGGGTCAAGCTATACGCAGAGTTTTTGTTTTGGAGTGACAGTGAATCTAATTGCCCTCCTGAGATTAAAGACTACTGTTTGATTGTAAGGGGTTTGCAGTTAGCATAGCCTACATATCAGGAGGTTGCCAAAGTTTCACACCAGACTATTAGGAACAAAGCACCTGGCCCTGATAAGGTTCCTGCTGATCTCTTTCTGGCAAATCCCGATCTCTGGCTCCGAGTGACAACAAATGTTTAAAGCAGTGTAGCTAACATGGGCCCTTTAAAATCTTGGTCTTGTGTGACTATAATTCCTATCTTTAAAAAAGGGGACAGGTCAAACCCCAAATATCATTGCACAATTTTGATTTTACATGTAAATTAATGAACTGGGTTTTACCTGACAATCTTGAAGCCTGAGTAGGCGACAGAGGTAACTTCTCGGACATACAACATGGTTTCAGGAGAGGCCCAGGAACCATTGAGAAATGTCTCAATCTCCACAATAGTGACAAACAAAGAAAAAAGCAAGGAGTACATAACAGAGTTCAAAGGAAAATATGAGAAAAGAGGATATCCAACAACTCTCTTGGAAGAAGCATAAACAAGAGCATTAATGCAGGATCAACATACTCTTCTACATAAAAAAGAAACAACTGAAACTAAAAGAAAATTTTTTGTCTCAAAGTATTCAGTAAATTCACAAAAAGTGAGAAATATCATAAACAAAAGATGGGATATGTTGCAAACAGAGTCAGATTTTCAAAATATATATGCAGAAAAAACACTATTTGCGTACACACGCTCAAAGAATTTGAAAGAACTTTTGAATCAAAGTCAAGTGAAAGATGTACCTAAAGAATACAAAGGAATGCGAAGATGCGCTAGTTGCGTCCACTGCAACAATGTGATACAAAGTAACATTGTTGCATATCCACACACGGGAAAAGATTAAGTTGTTATTCGAGGGTGACTGTAACAGTAAAAATGTCATATATAGTACAAAATGCCCATGTGGTTTACTATATATTGGTAAAACTGAACGTAAAATTAAAACAAGAATTATAGAACACAAAAGTCGGATACGCAATAAGACATTAACCTCCGCACTAGCTACCCATTGGACGGACAAAAAACACACCATAGCACAAATAAGATTTCAAATTATAGAGGTAAAAATACAAGAAGGTCATGACATAAATAGAAAGTTGCTCCAAAGGGAGACATTTTGGATAAAAAAACTTAATACCATGACCCCAGGAGGCCTTAATGACCGGATAAAATACAGTTGCTTTCTGTAAATTCCACTTGAAGTTGATTAACACTGTATATTGGAAAATATATGAATTCATAGATGTATATTTATATTTCAGTTGAAGTTGATGTACACAGTAATATGTTAGTATTTATAGAGGGTTTTTTTAACACTATAATAACCCTTTCATTACGAGGGATTTCATAATGAGGATTCTTTTATGTTTCACAATGTTTATTTCACTATCTTTTATCTATTCTCTATTCCTTTCTTATGGTTCACGTTCTTGACACAATTTTATTAACACAAGTATGTAAGCATAGATATTGTCACTTGAATTCATTGAATCAAGACGCTGGTACAGCGATGTTTAACTCGATATTGATAAAGTTGTGTTTGAAAGCATAGGTGTAGGCATGGCAACACTTTCTAACACGTGATGATTCCACAACTTAGTAGACCGTTGAGCTTCGAGTCATTAGATTGCGTGAATATCTCGATGTAAAGAGGAACGCTATTGGTTAAGTGAGAGGCACATGTTGTTTGACGTTAAGTTACGCTCCGCGATACACTGGTAATCCAATGAAAAAAGGATTATACATTGAAAGACCGGATTTAAAGAGTTAATCTCCAAGTGCCGATATCACGTGATCGGACACAAAGGAGAAGTATACGCGAAAGCTATAACATACGAAGGGGTAAGATAACTATGGGAGGCTATTTATACGCTTTATCTTATCTTTATTCATGTCTAAAATGAGGGCATACATTGTTTTTTAAGGAACGTCGTATTTGCGGGAGTTAATTATTGCGGAGTAAACTGAAGCGTTGGAAGACATCCAGCATGAAAATAGGAATTATAGAAGTTGTAGTTTCTTCACAGAAGGGTGCATTATGGGAAAAGGCCATTCTATTTTATCACATAACTCTTACACATTTTTTCACATAACACCCACATCATGATTTTTTTTTTCAACAAAAACCCTCAATGCTAGAATAAAGGTGTTCATTAATAAAGTTGAAATAAAAAACATGGATTCACATTCTTGTTATATATATTTTTTTTTTCAGTGTTGCCCCTGACAAAGAGACTGCATCTAAAAGTCCCGAAATGCATTGGGCCAAAGCCATCCATTATTAAAAGAATTTGATGTTAATTGGAAAATCATACAATAATTGTAAATTGAACTGTAATGTTATGAATATATATGTTTTATTGTTAAAAAAAACAAATGTCAAAAATATAAATAATTGCAAATAAATTGCAAGGTGAAAGTGAAGATTTTGGTTGAAGTTTGATAAACTTTAGGGGCATAACCCACAAAAGTAGTGCACATTTAAAGACCAGCAGATATTGTTTACCTGCAGGCCCCCTTTCAATGTTCAATCTCCACTTGGCCATAACCAACAATACTTTGGTTAAGAACAGTCCTCTCCATTTATGGCTTTAACATTGGCGTTTGACATTGTGGAGAGAGGGAAATTCTGGCAAAAGATGCTGGGTATGGGCATAGATACATCTTTGGTCCATTTCTTAGAGCAGATGCATCAAGATGTGGTTGGTAGAATTAGATATGGTGTAGATGGCAAATTTACCACACTAATTCAAATGATGTGTGGATTAAGGCAAAGATGCATATTAGCTCCTTTCCTGTTTTGTTTATATATCAACTACCTTGAGACACATGTTAACCAGGGAGCTGTTGAAGTAGCAAGGGTTGGCAAAAAAAATCTACCAGGTCTGCTTTATAAGGATGAATTTGTAATGATTTCACGCAGGTGTCAGTCTGCCAACACTCCTAAATAGATCTAATGACTTTATGAGTGATATAGGTGTAGAAAAAACCACAGCAAAGTCACATTTTATGGTGGGTGAAAATACTTGCCCCCCCCCCTTTAAAGTCTTTTTTTATCAACAACGATAAACTGCTCAACGTTCCACTTTCTAGGTGTTCAATTTAATCAAAGAGGCTCCTTGCAACATCTTATAGATGTTAGGATATGGCGCTTTGAACAAAATATTGGGGCCCTATTCAGGTTCATAAGGAAATTGGGTTCCAAACCTTCTTAACATCTATGCTGCACGTTGTTGCTCTGTCATCATGTATGGGGTAGGTGTTTGGGGTTTCTGTAATGTTTAATCACTACAGACGTCAGAGTACACCTTTCTCAGAAGACTCCTGGCAGTACCTTCCAGACAGCTAATTATACTTTCTCATATGGAGTTAGGTCTGGTGCCCATAACACATCACATCCAAATTGCACCAGCCATGGTATGTCATTCTATTTGCTCAAAGGATGAACCTGCACTCAATCGAGCCATAATTCAAGACTGTTTGAGTCTTGATCATGTGCACAAAATCTCATGGCTCAGTTATAAAAATCAGCTTGATTTTATGGAGAGAGTGTATAGTTTATATAACCCACAACTTATTGCAACCCTCTCTAAATTTCAGTTGAAGCAGAATCTCCTAACCTTACTTAGATAGCAGAGGGAATGTATGGAGATATACAAGAAGAAGAAAGTTGCCGAATATCTATCTTTTGTAACCAGTGAATGGAAAGGGGCGACCACTCGGTCCCCCCGAACGTATGGCAGAGTACCTCGATCCCCCCGGGAAGCCATTTTGGGCGGGAGGCGCGTCTCGGCTGGTATGCCCGAAGCGGCGTAGCCGGGGCGCGCCCTTTCCCGCCCTAGAGTGGGCTGGCCTAGACACTGACGCGGCTGGCCACGCCCTCGGGGCAGGCAGGGGCGGGTTTACGCCCGCCCTGAAGACGGATAAAAAGGGACGCAAGACCAGAAGACATCCTCTTGTTCCTGTGCTCTGAAGCTGCACCTCCTCGCTGCACGTGAGCTCGAGACGGAACGAAGAGCCAATTTTGAGCGTTGTAATCTTTCTTTTTGTCTTACAGATACTCTGTCGGAGAAATGCCCAAGAAAGGCGGGAAGAGAATGACGACCGAACAGATGGTTCGGGTCCTCATGAAGGAGATGACTGAGCTGAAGAAGCGGGTAGCGGAGAGAGACGGGGAAGGGGGGCCGGAGCGTCCGTCGGCTGGAGCAGCTCCGGGAGGAAGAGCCAAGAGGCCAAGGAGGGGACCAGCTGGGGGAGACGCCCCGGTTCCCTGTACCCCGCTCGAAGCGCCAACCCCAGTACCAGTGGAGGGGAATCCGATTCCTGTGGTGGTCACCCCGGTGTCCAAAGAGGATATGCCGCCCGAGCTGGCAGCACAACTTGCAGCGTGGTTGGGCGACAGTAGTGAGGGCGCCACGGCTGCCGAGGCCCAGGCGCTGATGAAGCAATTGCGCGAGAAACGGGATGCAGCCAAGGCGTCCGCGCCGGCTGCAGTAGTTGACAAGCCACAAGGGACGATTGCGACCGCAGATGCAGCGTCCGGTGCAGGTAAGCGGCCATTGCCGATTGCGAGGGATGAGTCAGCACCCTCTCGTAGAGAAAGGTTGGGTCAACATGTGCCTTTGGCAATTAAGGAGAAGATTTGGGCGGGGGAATACGTGAACATCTTCTCGTTGCTTGTTGATCATTATGAGGTGGAGCATGTTAAGGGTCAGAAAGATCTTATGCATCCGAGTGTTTGGCGCGCAAAAATGGCCGCCTTTAAAGTAAATGAGACTATCGGCAATTGGGGCAATGCATGGGGAATTTTTACGTCAATCTTGGGGGAACGTAGGCCCGAGTTGCTTTCCGAGTTGCCGACCTATCAGTCAAGAATCATGGGGTACTCGACATCACACCAGGGTAACCATTGGTTCTGCTACGATAATCTTTTTAGAAAGGCAAAAGAGCATAATAAAAGCTTAACCTGGGATTGTTATGATTCTTTGACATGGGATAAAATGAAGGAGACAGGTATGTTGAAAATGCCATTGGTAGGAAGTAATGTTGGCGAATCCTCCCGCTATTATGGGGGGACGCCCTTTCGGTCAGGTACGAGTACCGACGATTACTCGAGACCTGCCGGCAATACAGGAAAAAGGGGGTTCTGCTTCAATTTCAACAAAGGTAAATGTACCAGGCCCCAGGGATCGTGTAAATTTAAACATGAATGTAGTGGGTGCGGGTCGTCCCATCCTGAGTCCACGTGCAGAGCCAAAACGGGTGATAACGGGGGGAGAGGAGGCGCCAAACAGGTCTAACGTAGTCCGAGGGGCGCCTTTACCTACCCCGATTGATACCTTGGCGATGATTCCCTGGCTCAGTGAATACCCGGATCGTACTTCTGCTGGGGTGCTGCGGAACGGATTTTCGTATGGTTTCCGCATCCCGGTAGGGGACTTTCAGGGCGTGGAGAAGTGTAAAAATCAACTTTCCGTCCTGCAACATACGACCGTGGTTCAGGAAAAGATCCGGAAAGAGGTTACTCGAGGTCGGGTTGCCGGCCCATTTAGTGTACCCCCGGTACAGAATTTTGTTTGTTCTCCTTTAGGGGTGGTCCCCAAGAAGGACCCGGGTGAGTTTCGACTGATTCATAATTTGTCAGCTCCACGTGGTCTTTCTGTAAACGATGCAATAGACCCAGAAGTGTGTTCGGTGCGGTACGCATCCTTCGATGAGGCCGTAGCCATTTTGAATCGCCTGGGGCCCGGGGCGCTGATGGCGAAGTCAGATATCGAGTCAGCGTTCCGGTTGCTCCCGGTACACCCGGACGATCAGCGTCTCCTAGGTTTTATGTTTCAGGGTTATTATTACATGGATAAGTGTATGCCGATGGGGTGCTCTATATCTTGTGCCTATTTCGAGAAATTCAGTAGTTTTCTACAATGGGTCTTCACAAAGAAGACGGGTTTCCAACATGTAATGCATTACCTTGATGATTTTCTGTTCCTTGGGGCAGCCGGGGATCTCGAATGTGGCCGGGCCTTGGCCGAATTTTGTGTATTAATGAAGCAGTTTGGTGTGCCATTGGCACCAGGTAAGACGGTGGGTCCTGCGACTTGCCTCGAGTTTCTGGGGATCGAGTTAGACTCCAGAGAAGGTTGTTTTCGTTTGCCAACTGACAAAGTGTGGAAGTTCAGGGCAGCCCTGCAAGTGTGTCTAAATGGATCTAAAGTTACGCTGCATCAATTACAGCAGTTGGTGGGACAGTTGAATTTTGCCCTGAGAGTTATACCGATGGCCCGCCCCTTTTCTCGTTCAATTGCCCAAGCTATGGTCGGCCTAAAGGAGGGCCATCATCGCACGAGACTATCGGCTGAGGTCCGCCAGGACTTGCGTATTTGGTTAGCATTTCTGGCGGACTTTAATGGTCGAGTCATCTGGAACAAACCAGCCGTATCCTCTGAAGAGCTGGGGCTATGGACAGATTCAGCAGGTAGCATAGGTTTTGGTGCCATCTTCGGCAAAAAATGGTCGGCACAAAGGTGGCCGACATGGTGGCATGACAATGGTCTGACAAGTAATATTGCTTTCCTGGAACTTTTTCCCATTTTGGTGGCCCTGAGAACCTGGCCAGAAGGGTTCAAAGATCACTCTGTGATATTTTGGTCTGACAATATGACCGTGGTCGAGTGCATCAATAGTCAGGCAGCACGATGTAAACTGATTTTAAGACTGCTCAAAGAAATTGTTTTACTGTGTATGCAACTGAATGTGCTGTTCAGAGCAAAACATGTCCCAGGGGTAATGAATCAGGCGGCTGATGCACTGTCTCGTTTTCATATGCAGGCTTTCTCGGGTTTCCTTCCCTCAGCGGACCCAGAGCCGGCACCCTTCCCCGAAGCTCTCTGGTCTCTCGGTGCCCCGAACTTCGTCACCTCGTGGGAGAGAGTCTAGCACCACGGACGAGGAAAGCATATGAAGGGGCGTTTAGGTCCTATTTAGCCTTTTTGGGGACTGATAGAGAGAGGCTTTGGGGCCACGAGGAATGGGTAGTGAATTTTCTGATGTCCTTACGTAGGGCTGGGAAATCTGTGGCTACGGCCCAGAGGCATCGTGCTGCTATTTCCTTTGTTGCCAGGGCTCATAGTATCCAGGACCCGACAGCGTCTTTCGTTGTACAGAAAGCGCTGCGTGGGTGGCAACGCCTTGAGGGTCGCAGAGTAGATGAGAGGCGCCCGATAGGTTTGGATAGGTTGGCCCAGTTGTTGGCTACACTCCCTGCCACATGTTCATCTCAGTTTGAGGCGGTGTTGTTCCGAGCCGCTTTTACGCTAGCATTTCACGGGGCGATGCGAGTAAGCGAACTGGTGGCAAGGAACAAACAGGATGTGGCAGGGGGTTTGTGCCAAGAACACGTTCAGATCAGAGGAGAGGCAATGACGGTCTCCTTTGTCAGGTCCAAGACCGATCAAGACGGGATGGGTGACTGCATAATCATACGCAGGATTCCCGGGTCCTCCATGTGTCCGGTAAAGTGTTTAGAAGATTACCTAGCACGAAGGGTGGCATTATGGGGGGGGACCTTGTTGAGACACGCGGACGCCACCCCACTGACGAAATTTCAGTTTCAGCGGGTGCTTGCGATGTCAATTGCCGCTGCGGGCTTGAACCCGGGCGAGTTTGGGACCCATTCCTTTCGGATAGGGGCTGCTACGGAAGCTACAGCCAGGGGTCTTAATGTTGAACAAGTGAAACGAGTGGGGCGTTGGTCCTCCAATTGTTATAAGAGGTATGTGCGGTTGCACATGTTGTAAAGCTGTAATGACGTACTCACGCCTCTTGTTTTTGTTTGGTTTTCAGTTGCGCAAGCCTACGAGGCGGGGCGGACTATGCAGTCGACCCAACACCGGGCCAGCGGTCAGACATCACCGGCTGTGAAAAAGGAGGTGTGGGTCGTGGGCCACTCATACGTGAGGCGTGCCGCGGACGTATTCAAAGCAGGTGACATGATTCACGTAGCTGGGGAATACGGGTACAGGGTGTCCTTCTACGGAAGAGGCGGTCTCTGTATTGACCAGTTTCAAGCATATTTTGAGGATTTGTTAGGGCGGACGAGGTCACCGCCGTCTATAGTCATAGTGCATTTAGGGGGCAATGATTTGGTCACCACCGGTAGACGACTTCTCCTGGAGGCAATGCTTTCCACTGTAAGTTGGTTGGCGAGGAGAGTTCCGGGGTGCACAATGGCGTGGTCCCATATGATCCCACGAAAGGTGTGGCGGGGGGCTATTTCTATTCCTGCTTTGAATCATTCTGTTAGAAAGCTTAATAACAAAGTGAGTAGGTTGTTCCGTTCCGGGACATTGCATTCTATTTCGCATGGCTGTATTAATGATGACAGTATGTATTCGGGGGATGGTGTGCATTTGTCTCGGGTGGGGAATGAGTTACTCATAGGAGACTTCTTAGCATGGTTAAAAACGTTAAAGCATGACCTTTAGGTAGGAGCTTTTTGGGGGGTCCGGATAGCCGGTCAACTATCCGGCCTGTGGCGGTAAGGTCATGATCGGTGAGCAGTAATTGGAAGATCCCTATGAGTGGGCGTCACCCAACACGGATGGGAGCGCTCGGGAGAGGTGGCCTTTGGCCCCTCAACGGGGAGGCGGTCCTGTCTAAGGAGAGGCCGCCGGAAGGAAAGGAAAGGCGGTCAAGGCCCCTTCCTGTGTAGGAGGGGTTACAGCCCCCTCCTGGGGAATTTCCCGGGGCCAGTGACGTCTGCGACGGCAGATGTGGTAAGTTGTGTGGGGTTTGGGGGGAGGTCTACGCTACCTTCTAGATACTCACACGAGTCCTCGAACGACCTTTAAGTGGCGTCGAGTTTATTGGGGCCCCCGTCAAGTCAAGGGAAATTGGTAGTTGCACTTGAGGTACGCCTCAGTGCTGTCGCCCCTCCCAAGTGGGGGGGGTATTTCTGGTTAGGGATCTTGACACCGGTTACGACCTTGCCGTTGGCCCTTAAACGTTAGGATGTACAATTTCAATATTTCAAGAAAATGTTTTGTAGGTTGTTAGTTCGGCTAGGAGAACCTCTGTATTAGAGAATCTGTTAAGGTTAGCCAAACATCGCAATGTGGTAATGAAATTGTACATTAATATGAAACTGTTTAATGTTATAATTTTTTGTTTTAATAAATACGGCCGGGGAGGGTCACTCCCTCCCTCTTCCAAAAACTTCAAGAACTGTTTCCGGTTTCCCTCCTTTGGGGATTGTGTTGAGAGGGGGTGGCGGGTATCTCAGCCATATGGAAAGGGGCGACCACTCGGTCCCCCCGAACGTATGGCAGAGTACCTCGATCCCCCCGGGAAGCCATTTTGGGCGGGAGGCGCGTCTCGGCTGGTATGCCCGAAGCGGCGTAGCCGGGGCGCGCCCTTTCCCGCCCTAGAGTGGGCTGGCCTAGACACTGACGCGGCTGGCCACGCCCTCGGGGCAGGCAGGGGCGGGTTTACGCCCGCCCTGAAGACGGATAAAAAGGGACGCAAGACCAGAAGACATCCTCTTGTTCCTGTGCTCTGAAGCTGCACCTCCTCGCTGCACGTGAGCTCGAGACGGACCGAAGAGCCAATTTTGACCCACCCACCAGCCCCTGAAGACAGCCAGTTGTTTGTAATAAAATGGATCGATAATTCTATTTCGTTTACAGGTTGTGGTATTATCGTGTTGATATTGAGTGCGTAATAAAGTTGGTCGATTTTATGTATGTTTTGTGATTAAAGATATTCGGTTTTTAGTGTCCATTTATAAGCATGCTTATTTTTGGTCATAGTGGCCAATGTATTGTTGGTTTAGTTAGCATTGTCGTATTTATTTTGGTCGGGCGGTAAGGTCATGATCGGTGAGCAGTAATTGGAAGATCCCTATGAGTGGGCGTCACCCAACACGGATGGGAGCGCTCGGGAGAGGTGGCCTTTGGCCCCTCAACGGGGAGGCGGTCCTGTCTAAGGAGAGGCCGCCGGAAGGAAAGGAAAGGCGGTCAAGGCCCCTTCCTGTGTAGGAGGGGTTACAGCCCCCTCCTGGGGAATTTCCCGGGGCCAGTGACGTCTGCGACGGCAGATGTGGTAAGTTGTGTGGGGTTTGGGGGGAGGTCTACGCTACCTTCTAGATACTCACACGAGTCCTCGAACGACCTTTAAGTGGCGTCGAGTTTATTGGGGCCCCCGTCAAGTCAAGGGAAATTGGTAGTTGCACTTGAGGTACGCCTCAGTGCTGTCGCCCCTCCCAAGTGGGGGGGGGTATTTCTGGTTAGGGATCTTGACACCGGTTACGACCTTGCCGTTGGCCCTTAAACGTTAGGATGTACAATTTCAATATTTCAAGAAAATGTTTTGTAGGTTGTTAGTTCGGCTAGGAGAACCTCTGTATTAGAGAATCTGTTAAGGTTAGCCAAACATCGCAATGTGGTAATGAAATTGTACATTAATATGAAACTGTTTAATGTTATAATTTTTTGTTTTAATAAATACGGCCGGGGAGGGTCACTCCCTCCCTCTTCCAAAAACTTCAAGAACTGTTTCCGGTTTCCCTCCTTTGGGGATTGTGTTGAGAGGGGGTGGCGGGTATCTCAGCCATATGCTTAGAACCATATATTTTGTTTTCTCTATGTCACTCCAAAAGATCTTACCTCACAATATTTAGATTTAGTATTGCACATTTGTAGGCTTCCTCCCTCAGGAAAGTAAATTAGGATTCCCTCCTTGGACCTTGTCCTTGCGGCTCCCACTAATACCAGAATATGCTGCATTTTCTCTTTTTTTGTAGGTTATTTTCAGAACCACGAAAGGAATTTATTAATCCATTATTCAGAGTCTTGAACATTAGCCAATGTAGGCAGGCTTTTGTATTATCTCCAACAGAGTACATTTGTCTAATGATATACAAATCCATTTCTCCTGTGGTACAAATGAGGAATCTAGTAGAGATAACAGTCTGTGGGAATTTTTAATTTTGTGATATGTTATCAAGATTGCATTTGTAGGATGCACTTTGACGATTTACCTTCAGTTTGTATTCATTGTTAGACTGTGCTTGTGAATTGCTTTGTATATTTGCTAAGTCTATTTCACTTTCCTAATATATAGCGAGTGCTAATATGTAATGTATTATATTACTAATTTTATGACATTATTATTTTTATGAAGGTTTTATTACTTGTATTCTGTATTCATCTTTTATGGTAACAAAAACAAATAAAGACATTTTTTATGATGATGATTTGATGACCTTCGAAGGATGAAAGGATGAATGGACTATACCTTTGTAGCTGATGGCGCACCTCTGATAGTTATTGCTATGCTTGCTAGCTTTGGCGGTGTCACTTCCTGTGATAATGTTGGGGTTAAAGGTCAAGGGACATCACTTCCTGTGATATTACTGAGTTAAAAGTTAATATGACATAATTTCCTGGGATGTCATCAGGAATCACAGGCCTATGATTGAATTTGTGCTCACCCTAATATATTGGTCAATTGACGTCAATGGGTGAAGACCTTTACCACAAGATGATGATCCGGCACTTCTCTTAAAGCTTAGTACAAGGATCATAATTGCAGCATTTTCTAGGATCACCTGTCCTTGTTTTTGTAGTTTATTTGGATTCATTATGATTGGGCAACTCTTTTGAGCTGCTTGCTTTGCAAGATGACAAACCGAGCACCTTCAAAGCCAATCTCTTTTCCAGTTAATAAATGTACAAAGTTAACATGACAAGCATGTTTCCTTTGTAACTACTATGGCCTGACTCTTTTAACAGCAACAATGTGTACATTTCTTTCAGACTGTTTCACAAACGTTGTACGTGTGAATTTGAATCTATTTGGGAAGCTGAAAAGATAACTCTTCCTCCAAGTCCCTTTTGACTAAAATCTTTTAGTGAATGGATACATACTTACCTGTCTAAATTAATGACAATTACCTCTCAAACTATATAAATCACTAAATCGACAGTATGACATATGTCTCGGCAATAAAATACCTATAGGGACTTCAATACTGCACGATGTAAAAGTAGGGATGTGTGTCCATAATTCCTTCATTTTAGAACATCGGTTCTTAAACTGGGCTGGGAGTCCACGGATCTCAACTCTTTTTTTGTATTTTTTTTATTGAGCAGGATATACATGAGAAAGAGAATTGTTTCTAAAACACGTAAATATAAATATCACATACTATATTGCAGGAGAAAGTTATACAAGATAAGCCATGATAGATGTTAAAAGACAATAAAGTGCTCCGGTGCAACAAATAGTTAATAATTTATTAATTCCTAAATTACACTGATAAAAGCTACCTAGATTCCTAAATTCAATACATATCCCAGATATTATTAATGTACCAATATGGCTTCTAACAGCATTACTTTATCAGAGCTGTCAGCGTGAGTCTGAAACGTAAAGTGTGTCTGAGCTAATAGCACAGTCAAACCACTCATATTAAGAATATTCGATCATCCAATAGGTAGTAATTATAACATTAATACATTCACCTCAGCTGGTTTAACATTCAGAAGTGTGTCTAAAGCTTAAAGTGCATCAGTGCTAATAGTGCAAAATCTAGTCATTCATGAGATAAAATCCTCAACGGTTCCATTGACAGTGAAAACAAATTCATTATTTCAGTACAGTTGTTTTACTTGCTCAACGATTGCACCAACACAAAATACAGTTCACAAATCAGTCAAAGCTCCATTTTCTATTTCCCATTACCCAAAAGCAGGAATAATGAGAATGGTATTAAATACCTAAAAAACTCTTAAAGAATCAGCAATACATGTTTATCAAATACGAACAGTGTAGGAAAGTAGAATCTGTTTCTTATGGTTACCCCTAATTTTGCTTGATGTGTTGCTGTTTTTGACTAGTCTGACTGGGATCCTGCTAATCACAAACCCAGTCTACATGCTTTCTCCTTAAAACTGCTATGCATGTATTTAGGTACACCTCAGATTGAAAACTGGGTACCCTTGCCAGTCTGTAGTATATGGTACACATGTACCCAGGCATAGGTACCCCAGAGGCCCCCCATGGGATGCAGCATGTATTATGCCATCCATGAGAGACCATTCAAAATGGAACTACAGTCCTGTCATTGCAACCTGTGTAAGTCGGTGCATGCACCACTTATTTAAGATAAAGGTTTACTATATCTAAGGGTCACTGCACTTAAAACCTATAAGTCACCCCCATATCCGGCCTTTACAACCCCGAGGGCAGGGTGCTTGGTTCTAAGTGAGACAGTGCCCCTGCATGAGCAGGACACTCCTGCAGCCTATGAAGTCCATTCTACCGGGTTGTCAGTGAAGCAGCCATATACTATATATAGAGGGGCGTTAAGTGACCGCGTAATGACCAACTCTAAAACGGCTGAAACAAACCCTATGTGTTTGGTGTCAAACATGTTGGAGCCATACCCCCACACTGGTAGCCGGTGTGGGAGGTATGATTCCACCCCTCAGATGCGTCCCTCGTAGGGTTCCTGGGGTTCCCAGTACCAGCCTTCTAGTCCTTGGCAGCGCAAAATGGCTGCTGCCGACCAGAGACACATTTCTGCCCTCCTGCTGCTGAGCCAAGCTCAAGCAGGGGAAGGCAAAAGAATAGGCTTTCTGTCACAGGGAGGTGTGACCCCTCCCAGACAGGATTTAGTGTATTATGGCTTGGTGGGTGCGCTTGCCAGCGACTGAAAGTCTACATGACGGGCATATTTGGTGTCCCTGCGAATTGTCCAGTTCAAACCAGTCGTGAGAGCTGTTGGCTCCTGTTCTGGCACAAACTTCACAAATGACATGGAGTTACCTTCCCCCTGCCCAGACCCTCCCCTGGGAGGGTCCCTGAATCTTTCCAACCATATCCTGTGGGTACTTAAGGGCTTACCTGGTTGTAGGACCTTAGATTTGTTGTGGACAAGATTCAGAAGTGAAACCACTGCACTTTGACTGTCTGGGCACTCTGGACTTTGTTTAGGCCTGACTTTATCTCCCTCTCAGTATGCTGCATCGTCTGTGCCATGGACTATACAGGATCTGTGTAGGACCTGTGGAGCATCCAAGACATCTGAAGATAATCTCCCTTGGAGGGAAGGAATCACTTCCTTGCATTTGCAGGCACCGCAACACTGCTGACTGGTCTGATGATCCCGAGCTCCTACCGACAGAAGGGTCCAGCATAACATGAGGTGAGTTAACTACGTCCCTCAAGGCCCGAGCTGCCCTCTCTCTGAGTTTGAAGCCAGAATCCCTTGAGTAGGCTGCAATACCCTAACCCCTGTGCACCCATACTTTTGCAAGTGCATGCCCTTGTTGGCAATTATGTGACAAGTGCATTAGGCTTCAAGTAGCCCCAACCTCTGACATCTTCTCCTACAAACATCTTCAGCTACCTCGCACCTCGAGTGTTCCATGGCCTGCTGTTTTGTGAAGCTGCTCAAGGTCCTCTCGCAACTCCTGTGCCTCCGGCCTGTGGGGCCAAAAAGGGTCAACTTTGCTTTCCTTGGGCTCCCCTGATTGCTTGGGGTCTGCCCTGATTCTCTTGTGCGTTTTGAGTCTCCTGGACTTTTCTGGTCTGAAAAGTATACTTCCTTGACTTCCTGCAAGGGTTGCTGTTGCCAAGGCTTGTTGGTGCTCCCGCTGGACACCGATCCCTCAGCACTCGACATCCATTGTAGTACAGTTCTTATCTGTGTCCTCAAGGTCATCATCAATCATCCTGAAGCACCCGACCTAGGTGGCCATTTTTCTACCAGCCCCTGGTCACTCTCACGTGACCCAGACTCTGTACCCTCTGCTTTCAGGTACCCTTCAACCAGAATACAAGTTTAGATTAAGAGTGGGCGTAGTTCGTGAAGTAGCGCTACGTGAAGCTACGCAAAGTGCACTTCGCACTACGCGAACTTCACGTAGCACTACACGAGCTGCGTAGTAGCATGTTCGCACTGTGCAAGATGCGTTTTCAATGATTGCACAGTGCGGACAAGCATCCGGCATTGTGCAATCATTGAAAATGGCATCTTGCACAGTGCGAGCTGTAGTTTTCTGCTGCTCGAGTAGATTTTTATTCGAGCGGCAGCTTTCTCAACGCGAACTGGTAGTTTCTCATTGCGAGCGGTCGCAAGCATGCGCAACCTAGCAATGAGAAACCTGACCTCCCCGCGTTGAGAATCTCACTGGGATGTCATTTTGCTTGCTCGCAGTCGCGAACTTGACGTTGAGGACAGCGACAAGCAAAAAATGACTGCTGCACTACGCTACGCTACGCTGAACTGCGCGTGTTCGCACTGTGCTACGTGCAGCTCGGGTAGTGTGAAGTTGCGCAAACTACGCGAGCGTAGCGTAGTGCTTCGCCCAGGGGTAGTTTAGATTCGTACAGACACTTTTCTCTCTTCAAGCAACAGCTCTTCTACGAAGTCCTCCATTGGGTTCAACTGCAGATTCAGAAGCCACTTCACACCCATGCACCCAGCATCCCTGGGTTAGGTAACTTGGGTACCTCAGTATCCCAGGGTGGGGTGGCTCTCCAACCTACTGTCTTCCATGGAGTTTCTTGTTAGTCCACTGAGAAGGGTCCCTAAACTTTTAACCGCATGCGCGCTAGCGGTTTTCCCGCTGTGCGCTGCATTTTTCTAAAACCAGCGGTTCATGACGAGCTCAGCTCATCATGAGCGTACGAGAGGCGTAACTCATGACGAGCTGAGCTCGTCATGAGTGTCGAAGGGGTTAAAATTCCAACTGCACATAGACTTGTATAGAGCACATAGTCGTGTTCTCACACTTCACACGTATTCCGTGGGGTCCCTATCTACTCACCTTGGGTGGTTCCTTGGGGTCCCAGAAATTTTGCATCCTCTCGACATTGTCCTGACTCGAGTTGTGGTCCGTATAACACTTTTTTTTGTATATGGTTTGGGCCCCACCCAAGCCCATTGTGTATTAGTGCTATTTACAGTGATTTATTTGCTATAACATTGTGTGCTTTGTGTATATCTCTGTTTAGGAGCCCTTGAACGTACTAGAGAGCTTTCTAAGGTTGTCTCAGACTCCTTAAATCACCATTAGGGTTGTCTGGACTGGTGCAAGGTGCCCACTTACATTAGTGGACAGCATATTGCAGGCCAGCCTCTCACAAATGTCTATCTTTAACAGTAGTCAAATAGCTGTAATGTCTCACTATTACAGCCTGATAAAGACATTAATCCTCAAAGGGACAATTTACAACAAACTCCTAAAATTGCTAAGAGCCTCGGGAGAGCCCCTACTCGCATTGCTTATGCTTCTTCAAAAATATTAGTCCCATTCATTTTTGCAGCCCATACTTTGAAAGTAGTGATATTGTTTGTTCCCATCACTGCAACATTAACCAATGGGCCACCGCTATTGCCATCAAGATAAAATTATGAGAATATTTGCTAATTTCGTCCACCAGATACGATGAGCCAAATAAAACCGATGTAAGCGCTGGTAGTATTGTTACTTCAAGAGCTCAGTTAATTTTGGAAAAGACTTCCTCCCAGAACCGATGTAGCCTAGGACAGGTAAATAGGATATCAACCCAATCACCTTTATCCCTTGTATTACATCGGAAACATTAATTAGGTTGAGGTGGAAACATCTTATGCAGCCTATGAGGTGTATAATAATCTAGCCAACTTGATAAGAATTACATTATTTTAAAATGTGCTGCTCTGAGTGAATTATGCCCCAACTTACAAAGATATTGCCACTCATTGGTAGTTAGCCTACAGTCGTTTCTTCACAGATATTCTCTAAATATTACATCATTTCTGTTTGATTGGAATATTTTATAAGAAAACAATACCAATTCCCAACTCAAAAGAGTTTCTTCTCACAAAAAAAGATGAATTAGCTAATGGGTTTCTTCCCTCATTACTTGCTAGTTTGCTTTTAGAAAACTCACTATTTGCCAGAAATTAAGCAGCATCAAATTATCATTACTGAATCATTGGGTTATTTGGTCCCATGAAATTAGATTAAAGCCATTATAAAAGTCTCCTAATTTATTGAACCCCTTAACTTCCCATCGTTGTAATGCAATATCCACCATCATGCAATCGGGTAATAGTGTGGCATACTGGAACTCCACGGAGTGTAAATAAAGTCTGCATACGCAGTTGTAACAATATTAAAACTTTGTATCTCAACTTTTTAGGTCATTTGCCATTTGCTCTTTCTTTGATCATAAAATTTATTAAGAAGCTATCGAAATTTATAGATGCTATCAAAAGCTGAATCATGTTGTCCAAAAGAGCTGCCTGATAATACGTCAAAAGATGAGATTGTGTAAACCCACCCTGAACTTTATCTAATTGCAAAATTGTCATGTTTACTCATGACTGCTTATTATGGCATATACACTTTCAAATAATAATATTGAGTTCTTTCAAGTATGGTCTGGGAGCTCTTAAAGAAAAATTTGCAAAAAGAAATAAAAGTAGAGGGAGAATGCTTCTCTTCCGATCAGTGATAATGGCAAAAAAGTCCACCTCTCAAGCAATGCTTTAATCTTGTTAAATGCCGCATCATAATTCATTTAAAAAGATGAGAAAAATTGCTAGTAACGTATATTCCTAGATAACGGGTGAGGTGCTGAGAGCATCTATAGGCTAGAAATTACTCCGTATTTGAAGCGTTAATAAAAATTCAGTTTTCACTTGGTTCGTTTTGTAGCCCTCTATGCCTGTGAAGCTTGCAATTTCATCTAAAGCTCATTGTATATTCAAGCTATGGGCTCTTAAATATAAAATGATTTAATTGGCGAATAACTTGATTTTAGACATCCCTGCTACAGGTGAAAAAATTGCTTCATTATTCTGAATCCTAATCGCCAGAAGTTTGACAAAAAAGGTAAAAAGAATCGGGGACAGATGGTACTCCTTCTGGGTGCCTCAATTATATTTCACTATCCCAGCTTCCTTGGAGTTTACAATAATCTTTGCCTCTGCCCCATCTTAAAGGTTCTTAAGAATGCAAATTTCTCTAAGATATAGAAGAGCGCTTGAGAATTTACTAAATCAAATGCCTGTTTGGCGTCCATCATTAACATGTCCGCGTTTTGTTTGTTTACTGAACGATAGTCAATTGTTTGTGCCAGAAAATTCGTGTCTACAGACATTGATCTTTTTGTTAGAAACCCATTGTGGTCTTCAAGTATCAGCAGTTGGGCCCTTAAGCCTCCCACCCTTCCCACATTTTCATAAAGAGATGATAGTCTGTACTTAGCAAACTAGCTGGTTGATACGAGTTGGTATTTTTGTCTTTTTTTAAGAAAGCTAACAATTATGTACTTTAAAAAAAATTGGGCTCGCTATCCCTTTACTCATTTGAGTACGCAGAGCTGTTAAAAAGGGAGAAAATAATTTGCGAAAACGTAATAAAATCCGGGATGCCATCGCTGCCACTAGCTTCAGTATTTGTCATATTTTTAAAGACATTAGCCACTTGGAACAGCTCAACTTTCTTTACCAAATCACTTCCTCCAATGACGTAGCACAGGTATCAGGATACTCAATTTTATTTATCACCTGCTTATTCTTTTTGATTTTTGTTGACCAAGCCAGATATTTCCCTATCTGTTGATTTTCCTTACATAGCTTCAGCTAGAAGGCTCTGTCACCCGAAATGTCTTCTACTCAGAAGAAATCCTTAAGATCTTGTTTTGCCACTTTCAGTTGTTTCTTTTTTGTAGGTGCCTTACTAGGGCTATTGGTCTACTCTTAGTCCCTAAAAATTATTTCATAGTGTTTTTTAACTGCTGCTTGGAGCTCCTATATTTTACTGAGAAGTGTCCAATTTTGCATGGCCTCATAAGCTATCACCTGTCCTTTGAAAGTGGCCTAAATGTTTTCCCAAAACATGAACTTGGAGGCAGTGTTGCAATTTATCTCAAAAATGTATTTTATGAAGCCCCTCAGGTCCTCCAGCCAAATCTTATCAGAGTTTTTTTTTTGCTGACTTGCCATCTTTCTCTGGTTTTTAGTAGAGGATCCAGTATCACTTGAAGGGAAACTATAGAAAGGCCAGAAAATGAATTTGCCAGAATCTCCACAGAGGCCCATTTCATTGTGCTTATAAGAAGAAAAAAACTCTAATCGAGTGGCTGAGCCAAATCTATACGAATGGCAAGTATGCTGCAGGGATTCAGGGTAATCCACCTGCCAAGGGTCAACTGAGCCAAAGTCCTGCTTCATTATTTTGAATAGCTGGACCATCTTGGGCTTCAGCAGGTTTTTTGGCATTGTTTGAGGTATCCTTCCTTAAATCTTGTATAAAATTAAAATCTCCAACCATCACTAATGGCCTCCCTGGGTTCATTGCAAGGTTATCAATCTGTTCCAGAGACTGAGGCTCATCTGACACAAGCCTGTAGTAATTCACAAATCTAACAACCCTAACTTTGACTAGAACCTTCACCCAAATCCACCTACCATTAATAACCCTTGCAATTTCTTTCACCTGCCACTCACCCATGTTTGAAAATAAAATTGCATCCCTACTGAGGCAAAATATGCTAAAGAGAACCTTCATGCACTTTGGAGGCATTATTAGTTTCCTATAGACATACTAAATTAAGACAACCATTACAGAAATGCACCACATTTACGTCTACTCCCTATCCCAATTACATTGCAAGTAATAGCTTTAATAAATTGCAACATTTAGGCTTTTGTTCACCAAATTTCCTGATATCCAAAACCTACACATTTATTTCTCCTGCTGCTTCTAGTCATAATTCAAACCAATAAGCCTGCTCTTTTTTCCTGCTCTTTTCAACTACTCGCACCCCCCACTGCCCCCAAACCTACCTTCCATTCCACCTTTAGGTCCAGAAATTGCCAACTCTACCTGAGACTGAGACTGCCAAAGCTCAACTGCTACCCTGGTGCTGTACCTGGCACCCCACGTGTGACCCCCCCACATAGTTTTTAATCGAGACTGCTCACTCACTCATCTACCCCATGGACGATACTTCAAAAGCACAATCGTAACTTTTGAGATCTTAGAAAGAAGAGCCTGAAATTGGCCATTAAAAAGGCCCTTCAGCTTAAACTGCTGGACTAACAAGGTTTACACCCCTAAAAGTTTAAAATCTCCAGCCAGTCCTTGGAAAGATTTTTAATGTTGAGCCACCGTGATTGATAGATCTGAGAACACACTCATGTGGACACTGTCCTCGATCGTAAAAGATTTCTTGTGGATTTCTGCAGCCAGGATCTGCTCTTTGATGCGAAAATCTGCGAAATTTACTAGGAATGTTTGTGGGTATTTCATGCCCACTGCCAGATGGGTTGGAGCTCTATGCGTCCTCATGATTGTCAAATCTGCTGGCACCTCCAATAAAATATACTTCTGATCAATGAATCCATCAGCTGGGGCAGATGCTGAACAACCCCTAAGACTCACTCTCCTCGCATGGTTCTCCATTTCTTCAACCGCATTCTCTAAATGGCGAGCCTTCTTTTACTCAGTCATTAGTCTTTATTCGGTTTTCATTATTTGAGAAAAACCATAAAAGTACAAATTTAAGATAATTCCAGTTAAAATAGTTTTAAAAAAGAAAAATACATTATATGGTTAAAAAATGCGACAAGCAATAATTAATTACAATTGGGATGATGATTTACACAGAATTTTAAAAAGCAGGCAATGGATTTAGCATATAGTTCATTTTCTAACATCAAAAGTGCTAGAAATGCTGGTCGACAAGATCAAAGTCCCAATTGTCTCAATAACGGAAGAATGCATCGTCTGCGTGGAGCCTCATAAAATGTACAGAACAAAGAGACGTGGATTGAAGATTGTGGCGAGCTGTTATCACATGGACATGGTGGCAAGTTCTTAGTCCAGTCGTTCTGCTTTGGAAACGAGACCAACCTGTGAATTATTGGTTAATCTGAGTCGAGTAAGCAGAAATTTCTCAAATTGGGTTAAATTGTACTTCAGATATGGCTGAGTCAAGAAGGTGGTTTGAATGATCAGCAGATGTTGGACTGAACGCTTTCCTATTTCTTGAGCCAATCGAAGGGCGCCCAGATGTAGAAGAGAGATATTTTTCAGCTCGTTTCTGGGTATTTCAGAGATAGTGGCTGGGTGAGTAAAATATATCTGTAGGCCTAGATCACTGAAAAAGGACTTTACTTAAGCTAACCATCTGATCTTTTGGCTGTTATCAAGTAACATGCATTCCTCTATGAGGGAGCGGGTTAACTCACACTGTTCAGTGGTCCAGATGCGCCGCCACCACATTATGGGCTGGATCTTTATAATATCTGCTATGTGGTCCAGTCCTAGTTCTAAGTGGCAGCCATATGTCGTTGTGCTATGGGGAACTGACAAAAGGTATCTGATAAAAGAATTCTCTACCTTCTGTAATGCTTCAGTATTTAAGTAGCCCCATAGCCCTGAACCATAACTAGCAACACTGATGCATTTTGACTGGTATATCTTCAACATCTCTTCGGGCGATCTCTTGCCTAGCTTTTGAGCAAAAGCCACCAGCGTTTTCGTAGTCCTTAACCCCTTCGCTGCTCATGACGAGCTCAGCTTGTCATGAGTCACACTGGACCTGTGCTTATGACGAGCTGAGCTCGTCATGAACAATGGGAAATCTGGAGTAACAGCACAGGAGGGGAAAAGTCATAGCAGCCAAGGTGTTAAAAAGGATAACTTCCTAACTTGAATTGCTTTTACCCAGTTTATCTTATTGTCTATTAGGATCCCTAGATAAGGGTAAGAAGTTGTGGTCTCTAAGCTATAGTTGTTAACAAATATAGCTTTGCTTTTTGTTTTATTCGTTCTTGGACCAATATGCATTGTGTATGTCTTTTTTATATTAATAATCAGATTCAGGAAATGCATGAATTTACAGTAGGTGTTTAGCGAGCGTTGTAGCTGTAATGGGGTTCTGGTCAGAATAACAGCGTTGTCGGCATATAGAAGTGCCGGTATAGGACGACGCCGAATTGATGGTAGGTCTTGGCTCTCTTTGACCATCTCGTGCTCCAACCCATTAGTATACAGTGTAAATAGAAAGGGGCCAGAACACACCCCTGTCTGACCCCCCTCTCTATACTAAATGGCTTGGTCAGCTCTCCCTCTACCTCATATCTCACCCTGGGAGATGCGTCTGAGTAAGGCTCTCTTAGGAAATTCACCAACTGGGGATCTTCCCCATGTCTAAAATTATCGCCCACAACTTTGAATGACTAACGCTGTCGAATACTGCAGTTAGGTCTACATAGACCATGTGCATGGCTCCTCCCTTCGCTGAGACATACTTCCCTATTAGTAGGGCTAAGTTCAAAGCCTGATCGACCATACCCAGGCCTTCTTGGAACCCATATTGTAGATCTGATAGTATCTTATTATCGGAGGCCCAGATCTGGAGACGGTCTAAAAGGATTTGTCCAACGGTTTTGCCGAGGGAATCCAAAAGTAATATGGGCCGATAGCAGGCCGGGCTCTGACGGTCGCCCTTTTTAAAAATTGGAACCAGAATGGACGTGGGCCATGACTCAACTAATCCTATGCTGATTGCTACCTCCAATACCCTTGTTAAAATAGCAGACCACAGATCTAAGTTATGTTTAAAAAGGACTACCGGAACCCCATCCAGACCGTATGCTTTGCAGGATTTTGATTTTTTAAGGGCACTGATGACTTCTTTATGTTTAATTTTTAACTGTAATGGGTAGTTGACTTGCTTCAAGCATTCTTCTGGACCTGATAGGCTGTCATCATCCTTTCTAAAAATATTTGAAAAGTGTTCGACCCACTCGGCGGCATCTATCGCCACTTCCAACTTCGGGGAATCATTCCATCGCCAAGAAAGGGAGATGTAACTATCCTTCAAAAGATGATATTATCTTTCATGAAGCAACTCTCATGTAGTTGCTTCCATAGGTTGTCCTTAATTTGTGTTTTTTGTTTTTTTAAGGCTAGTTTGTATCTTTTCCTTAGTTCCACTATTTCGTTTGTGCCCCTTGTTTCCCCTGTTAGAGCTACCTTTAATTTTGTATAGGCTTTTGTACAGTCTGTATTAAACCAACCCTCCCTTACGGACCCTTTTGGTTTCTTTTTAGATAGCAGTTCATCTCTTATGATTTCAGTGATGGCCCCATAGTTGGACAATACCAACTCAGGGTAGTAGACGGATCTAAACAGGCAAGGACCATGGGGAGAGCTTTCCTTAATACATTGGACATTAATACATTTTTGTCAAACTTACCCCATTTCAGTGAGAAACCATTTAGTTTATCTAAGTGAAGAGATTGCTGGTCCAGAATACTCCAATAAGCTTTCTCTGCCTTGGCAGAGGAGCTGTTCGTTGAGAACAAATTTGGAAAGTGGTCGCTGACTGTGTTCATTATTGTTTCAAACTTGCCTAATCTTGGTATGATGGTTTTTGAGGTGAGTATAAAATCGATTATGCTATTGGCACCTCTTCCATTAAAGGTTCTCGAAAAAGGTACCAGTGGGTTTACTATTTCGTTTGCAAAACCCAGATTTGTAGCTACCATTATTTCATTCATGTGGTCTCCGCCAATCGTGTGTGAAAAGTGTGTCGGGTTATTCCCACCCTCATCCTTGATACTACATTTTTTGGAGTCACGTTCTTTGCACACGGTCAAATTAAAATCACCGCCCCATATTAATGTTACCGATTCTTTAATGTGTTTCTGGGGTATGTCCTGGATTAAAAGGGAAATCTCATTTAAAACGTCAGTTAATTCTGGCATATTCAAGTTATTATAGAAATTTACAATAACAGAGATGGTGGGGGTTTTGTGGACTATCATTAAAACCTGATAATTGGTAGCTAGCTTTAGAACTTCGATTTTATCAGCGGGGAGGGTATTAGATATAAATATTACAAGACCCCCCTTAGCTTTTCCAGATACTGATGGGATGGTTTTTGAAAAGTAAGTTCTGTAACCCAGCAAATGGACTGGGGTACATAGCCATGTTTCCTGTAGAGCTATAATATTGTGTAATGTTGCTTCTGTACTCCAATTATTATTCGTAAGTTTATTCTGGAGTCCAGCTACATTCCAGAAGATGATGTCTAGTGTTGATTTCCTTTTATCAGCTTCAAATAGTAATTTGGAGTTTGTTGGGGAGGGAACTATCCTAGGTGTACTGATTATATGAGTGTGTTCAGTCTCTCCCTCCCCTGGTGTACCTATCCTGTCTCCAACAATCCTGGGGCTTCTTGAGTCTGGCATGCTTGGTAGTGGGCCCTTGGAAGTGTTTGGTGAGTCCATTTTGTTTAATACGCAAGGAGCCGTGGGCAGTGCATTGGTGAGTCAATCTACCCCATCCAGGCCGGTAAAGGCAGCAAATCTGTTTGAGGTCTGGATGTTGAAGATTGAGCCCCCCAGGGTATTGTGGTGTGGGTTGATTAACCTTAATTGCTGGAATAGTGACCTAGGATAAAAATAACTCAGGTCATGTACCCTGATCCCCTCCCCTCCACTCTCATGGTACCAGTCGTTAAGATACGAGATGATGGTCCCTGAAATTGATAATTATCACATCGCCCTGCGTGTCTTTGGGCCTCTGTCCTACCCAGCCAAGCCTTCTCACGTTTAAAATTTCCCCATTAATGTTGGGAGGTAAGGGTCTGTTGTTCCTTAACCAATATATTACTTTGTTTTTCAGGTCCGAATACCCTTCAGTTTTCCCTGTTTTCAGTTCTGGGACCCTTGCCAGTATCGCAACATACAGGGCTGCTTATGGGGGCAGGTCAATCTGTACATTGGAACCATTTGAATTCCTGATATTTAACTTCTCCCTGTCACTTTTCCCATATATATCCAGTGGATTGCTTTGATGTTCAGCGGGTCCTTTCACTATAGGTATTTTAGATGTTTTTAGGTCACTCATTGTCTTCGTAGGGGCCTCTGTTTTTTCCGGTAATGGGTGTATCGGTTCTAATGTTTTATTCCCTTTGCTTGCATTATGCGTCCCAGATTTTACTGTTAGTGTTAATTTTCTGTTGTCTTCTGCTAGACCCTTTAGTAAGGTTGTGTTTGTAGTGATGGCTTCCTCTATTGACCCCAAATGAGTTGCTAACCTTTTGACCCTTTCCAGAAAGGGTAATAGTAAGGATTTTACTAGAACCTCGATATTCCCCATTAGGTCTTGGTTTAGATCTTGGTTTAAGGGGAGAGGAGACGGTGAGTGACCTCGAGCTATACTCTCAGTTCCTATACTATGAATAATTAGAGGATGCCGGGAAGTGTTAGGTAGTTTAGCCTGCCTCCCCTTATGGCTGTTTCCTCCCCTCTTTCTCTTTAGTGTGGCCCTCTTAGATGGTAATGGGGGTTGAGGATTGTTCTTTGGGTTAGACATTAAAGGATGAAGGATCAGGGATTCCTCTGGGATTATTTCTAGCACCAGATCTGGACTAGAATCCCTGTTGCTATGGGATCTGCTGGGCCCAGATATTGTTGTAGCATCAAGAAGTAGAGAAGGGACGCTAATATCACTATTTATAGATTTTTCCTTCCCGTTGGTCGAATTAGGAGTGGTGGCTTGTTGGAGTAGCCCTAGCTGTAGAAAGACGACGCTGGGCGTTCGCAATCTCTTTTTCCAACGCTGAGGCCGCCTTTGTACTGTACTGATCAATGGTGCCCCTCAAAGACCCTCCCTCTAGGGATTTCCTTCCCTTAACGCCCTTGGCACCCCTTGGGGACATAATTGAAAACACTTCGGTGCTAACTTGCGTTGTAAACTCTGGCACAATAGTAGTACAGGCAACCAGGAGCAATATGGCAGTCAATCAATAAATGTTACTACCGAAGTTCAAAGTACCTTCTTTTGCGGAGTCTCTTGTATTCCGGGTGAAAGATGAAAGAGACAGGGCCTGGCCTGGCCTCCTCAGGCCTCTGAGGGCCACAGAGAGCCCGCCCTTTGCCCAGGCTTAGCCCGGCGACGCCCGTGCGCGTCCCGCGACGCGGAGGCTGGTCTGTGCTTTAAGGCGCCTCCAGGCGCAGAAGTCTGTTCCAGCGGCTTCCTGCCGCAAAGCCCCCTGGATGTTGTGGTTTCACCCTCAACAGCAGCCGCGCCGAGGTGGTAGAGGCTGCAGTGGCGAGGGGAGACCAATGCTGTGGGCAGTGGGCTGATAGCGTGTCCGGATGGCAGGCTGGCAACAACGAGGTAGGTAGGGAGCAAAGACTGATCGCTCAAGTTTACAGGGCACCCCCGCTCCACCGAGGCTGGTCTGTGCTTTAAGGCGCCTCCAGGCGTGGAAATCTGTTCCAGCGGCCTCCTGCCACAAAGCCCCCTGGATGTTGTGGTTTCACCCTCAACATCGGCCGGGCCGAGGTGGTAGAGGCTTCTGCGGCGAGGGGAGACCAATGCTGTGGGCAGTGGGCTGATAGCGTGCCCGGATGGCAGGCTGGCAACAACGAGGCAGGTAGGGAGCAAAGACTGACCGCTCAAGTTTACACGGCACCCCGCTCCACCGAGGCTGGTCTTTGCTTTAAGGCGCCTCCATGCGCGACAGTTACAGCGGCTTCCTGCCGCAAAGCCCCCTGGATGTTGTGGTCTCACCCTCGACAGCGGCCGCGCCGAGGTGGTAGAGGCTGCAGCGGCGAGGGGAGACCAATGCTGTGGGCAGTGGGCTGATGGGCCTTGGCTCAACTCAAGTGTAATGAGAGCAAATCTGAAATTCTGCTGTACGGCTCCTTCCCAGATAATTTCTATGATTCTCTCTGGCCCACCGATTTTCCCAGCCCCAAATCCACAGGTGGACCTGCAAAAAACCTAGGAATCTGGTTTAGCAATAATCTCAGATTTGAAGATCACCTGAAAAAACTCACCGGAATCTGCTTCTCCACTCTCAAAACTCTACGCAGATTCCTTCCTTTGCTTCCACGATCAGCTAAGGAGACGGTCATTCGCGCTCTGATATTATCCAGATTGGATTATGCGAATGCTCTCTACTGCGGACTCCCAGCCTATCTGATCCACCGCCTCCAAGTCATCCAAAATGCCGCGGTCCGGCTGCTGTTTAACATCCCCAGAAGATCTAGCGTACGCCAACCACTCCGAGACCTCCACTGGCTTCCAGTGGCTCAAAGGATCTTATTCAAGATCCTTGTGTTAGCATACCGTGCACTCCACCTAACAGGCCCAACCTATTTGAGAAAAAGATTTTCTCTTTATGCCCCCAACCGCCCTCTCAGATCAAGCAATCTTCATCAAATGACTGTACCAAAGTTCAAATACAGCAGGCTTGGTGGACAATCCATTTCTGTTAGAGCAGCGAGAGCTTGGAATGCCCTCCCCCTGCAACTGAGAACAGCCCCTTCCATCATGGCATTCAGGAAAGGCCTAAAAACCTACCTCTTTAACACCAATGCCTAATGGCTGTCCCTCTTTTGCATTTACTGTGATCTGCCCCCTTCTTTTTTCTCCGCGCCAGGATACTATACTATTTAGTAGCAGAGCGCGTTACAAAAGCCTCTATAATAATAATAATAATAGTGTGTCCGGATGGCAGGCTGGCAACAACGAGGCAGGTAGGGAGCAAAGACTGACCGCTCAAGTTTACACTGCACCCCACTTCTTTTATTCAATCAAGACATCTTTATTAAAAGACCAGACTTTTGTCCTCTAAGTCTGAAGTCCTTTGTTCCACTTCTTGCATCCTTTTGGGTAACTGTTGAAGAATCTGCTCGATCTTGGTGTAATATTTCAGTCTCCTGTGCCTGTTTTTGCTTTAACTCACGAATTTCCACAAATATTGTCTCGAACATCAATTTTAATGGCTCAGACTGCGATGTAGATAACCAATTACAACTTGGATCCCAAATCAGGGTGTCCGTGCTTGTTTGGAAAATTAAATAATATTAGCAGATTAATAAAGTATATGAACATTAAAAAAGCTAAATTGAAAATTGAATATGTTAAAATACTTTGCAAATGTGAAGGGTTTTGAATTTGAAGGCAAAAAGGTAAGTTAGTAGCCTTAATTTGATTCACTGGAGAAGTAAAATTACAGGAGTGCAGACATTCGGAGGCCAATTAAAATGCTAGTACGCTCCGACAAAAGAAGAGCCTGTAGTAGAAGTATATAAGACAAAGCAATATGCAATAGCCTAGCATAGCCCTTATAATAAGTTCCAACCATTCCATTAAAATGGAAATCTTGATTCTTGCTTCTGGTTCAAAGAAAATATTTTAAATGTGTGTATTAGTTTTATGTTTAAGTATTTCTGTAGTTTTCAGGTCTTTTTTGAGTTTCACATTGTAGAAATTGTGTCAGTGCAAGTCTATTTCTTCAAATGGTATTTCAGTGGGGGTCCACTGAAGTCAAAAGGTTAAGAACCACTGTTCTAGACTAAAAAATATGCTTCATATTTTTCTAGACTAAACAATATGCTTCATATTTTTGAGGTAAAACCAAACCTTCCCATAAAAATTTAAATTTTGTTTTTTGTATCTTTTTTGTTTGTTATAAAATTAAAATATCTTGGGAAATTATGTATCTGTTTTATGGAGTGTTACTTTCACATTTTTGTGTATTGTTTTGAGATCTAAATTGTAGAAATTCCTGAGGTAGGGTCCCAACTTTCTATAGTGAATTAGGGGATCCACTGAAGCCAACAATTTAAGGGCTGCAGTATTAGAGTATTTCTCCTTTATGTGCAAAATCAGGGTTAATTCTATGAAAAGAAAAAAACTAGGTAGTCGCCTAGGGCACCTCCAGAAGGGGTACTGCTATACCTGCCGCTCAGTCTGTGTGTCTGTGGAGTGGAATGTTGTTGTGAGAGCTGGTATGTAATGTTGGATGAGAGACAGTGTCAGTTGGAGGCTGCTCCTGGTGCGGCTCTGCATAAGGTCTTGACTTGAAATAAATGTACATTAAAAAACTATATGGTATGTACCTACTTATTTAAAACATATTTTGGCGACAATCTGGAAAGAACCTGCCCTTCCACCTGTTGGACTACTGATGGAAGTAATTACTGAACCTCATGAACCGGAAGAAACTAGCAGTCCAGGTAAATGGATTTTATTTGAAACTATTAGCCGCTTATTTTAAGCTAACTGGCACCCCTGAGCCCCACCAGTGACCTCTTCACCGGTTGCCCCAACTCAAAAGTGCCAGTTACTTGTGTGTGCCCGTCTGTACATTAGGAGAATGTTTTTCACAAGTGGAATTCCCTACATGAGTAACGAATTCCATACTGCGTGCCCCTGAGTAATTCCCCGTCATTTCTGCTGTCCGTCCCCGGCCTGACTTGTATTTTCACACTACTGAAAATGAGCATCATGCCTGTGCTATTGAATCCTTCTTCCGGTGGGAACTTACCGGCACTCCTTATGGGCAAATGCATATATATATTCTGGGAAACCCTTGTACGACATCTCAAGTGAAAGGAGTTTCTCTAGTCAGGTCTCTGTACCGGTCTGCTGCAACTTTCCACCTGTGTGCCTCCTGGAGTGTTCACCTGTGATGCTGTGTAACTAACTACCTTTGTGATGCCTGTGTCCAAGCCTATGGTGAAACTTTTGCGAACCTTTGCAGTGCTCTGCGCTGAAACTGGCAGAGGGAAACCCCAGACTCTGTGACAAGAACAGCTTTGGGCGACAAGTGTTCCTGGTCTCCGTATTATAAAGTGCAACTGTGTCAAGGAGTCACTGTTTCTTTTTCTTTTCTCTCTCATGTGGCATGACAAGAGACAAGGGGTCTTTGTGAGAAGGGCTACGTGGCAGCTGCAAAAGTGTTGGCAAAACAGGGCAGGTGTTTGTGCGTCTCATATTTTCGCGCCATCTTGGAGTGGTGTGTAGTGATTAGGGGGCGTCACCTACGAGCAAGCTAGCGCTCCGGTTGATTAGAGGCACGCCTACATAAAGCTCCCTAGTAAGCGCAGCGGTATCGCGCAGTGGGCACGCCTTCGCTGCGCCTGAGTCATGCCAGAGTCCTGCCCGTCTGCGCCCGTCCGCGCTAAGTAGGCGCTGGTCGCGGAAGAACTCTGGTACAGGACATCATGACTTTGCCTCTGAGAACATATAATAGGGCCGATTTACTGGCCCTTCGGGATCGCGGTAATCGCTGCGAGCTCTCGCCTGTGACCCCTCTTTGTGGCCCATATTACTGTAGTTGTGGTGCTTGGTCATTGGAACCCCCGTCTCTTATTCGCTCCTAGGAGCTTTCAACTCCTGTCACAAAGAGGGCAGGACAACGAGACCTGAGTATCTGGAGCTTAAACGTCAGATCAGTGGTAAAGCACTATCAGGAGGTTTACGATCTTCTTGTTGATGGCTCCCCGGATGTGCTTTTCCTGACTGAAACATGGCTCCAGGACTCTGACTCCTTGATAATTAACCTAGCCTTTCCCCCAGATTATGCTATTTTTACCTTAAATCGGATGACTAGAGGGGGAGGCATCGCAATGGCCACCAAACGGTGTTATCCTTGTGAGTGGAAAGCCGCTGAACTTTCAGGGTGTGAGAGTGCTTTATTTAAAATAGCGTTTAGCCACCAGTTTACCTTTTCTGGTTTATTAATTTACCGGCCTCCGGGCTGTGACTCTGCTTTTAGGGCTGCTCTCCCTGAGTATCTTAGTACAGAGGCACTAGGATGCGCTAATTTTAATGTTATGGGAGATCTTAATCTCCATCTTGACTGCCCCTCTTTACCCTCCATCAGGAGTTTTCTGGCAGATCTTGAGGCCCTACAGCTCTCGCAGATGATCACTTTCCCCACACATAGAGGTGGTCACACTCTTGACCCTTTATTTACAAACCTAGAAGGATTCAGAGTTCTTAGTTCCTCCCAGTTGGTCTGGACAGATCACATGCTAGTGAAAGCGGCTTGTTCTTTGTCCGATCTTCCTTTCCTATCACAGGACAGACTTGTTCTGAAACGTCACTGAAACAAATTAAGGCTGGAGGATTTTTACCATCTGCTCTAGGAGGCTCCTTTAGGCCCGCTCACCGAGGTTGATCGTGGATACGACTCCTTTTGTGAGTTGATATCTGGGGCCCTCGATTCTCTGATCCCTATGTGTTGGTCCAAGTGTCGTCGGAAGGAGCTGAGTCCTTGGTATGACAGTACCTTGGCATCTCTTAAGAGGGCCTGTAGACAGGCCGAAAGATTATGGAGGAAGTCCTATGACCCAGATTTGAAGATCTGTTATCTGGCCAAGGTCAAGATCTACCACAGGGCAGTGTGTCAAACGCGCGCTTCCTTTTATGCCCATCAGTTTCAGAATTCTGCAAATCCATCGAAACTTATTTTTAAAGTATTAAAGGACCTGATGGTGAAGAGAGCAACTGCGGTGGAAATATGCTCGGACACCCATTGTGAGGGTTTTGCCTCCTTCTTCCATGAAAAAGTACAAGCCATCTATCGCACTTTCCCTACGGGATCCCTGACGCTTGAGCAGGTTGGTCGCACCTTAGGTGAGGGGGAGTGTCTCTCTATCTTACCCCCCTTATCTATGGAGGTGTTTGACTCTCTCAGCACTAAAATCAAGTCTGGATCTCCGGCAGACCCGCTGAAACCGGCCCTATTTAAGACCCTGGCGCTGGTCTGTCGCACCCCGTTGCTGTCTTTGATCAACCTGTCCCTCGCTTCTGGAGTGGTTCCCGTCAGATGGAAGCAGGCGGTAGTCACGCCAATCCTGAAGAAGGCAACCCTCGACCCCCTTAAACCTGAAAACTACTGCCCTATCTCCCTCCTCCCTTGGGCCACGAAAATAGCGGAGGCCCATGTGAATGCCTCTCTTTCGGACCATCTTGGTAGGTTCAACATTCTTGACCCTACTCAGAACGGGTTCCGTGCGGGTCACAGCACGGAGACGACCCTTCTCTCTATGGTCGAGCATCTACGTTCCGTGCTGGATTCGGGTCGGACGGCGGCACTATTGTTATTAGATCTCAGTGGCGCCTTCGACACGGTCTCGCACGGGACTCTGCTTCTGCTTCGGCGTCTTGAGGAGGTGGGCGTCTGTGGCCCGCCTTGTGCTGGTTTCGCTCCTTCCTTACGGATAGGTCATTCCAGGTGGCGATCCCGCCCGGTAAGTCGTCATCTTACCCGTTACACCAGGGAGTACCTCAGAGGTCATCACTGAGTCCCACCCTTTTTAATCTGTATGTGAGACAGTCGTCAAGCGGTGGGGCCTGACTATCGTCTCTTACGCAGATGACACCCAGCTGGCCGTCACACTGAGTGGGGACTCAGGTTTGGAGGCTCCCAGGTTCTGTGATGGTCTGCGGGAAGTGGCTAACTGGATGAATTCCAACTGTCTCCAGTTAAACACCAAGAAGACGGAGATCATGGTGGTTGGTAAACAGGTGGCTCTGTGGGGCGACAAATGGTGGCCTTCGGATTTGGGTGTGACTCCCCTCCCAGCGTCAGAGATAAAACACCTGGGGGTGTGGCGGCTTCTTGCTATGGCATCATTAGAGGACTTCGACCCATCCTCTAATTCTTTGATGCACCCACAAGACAACTGGTGGTCCAAGCATCAGTGCTGTCCAGGCTGGACTATGCCAGCTCACTACTGGCGGGGGTTAACCAGTCAGAACTCTCGCGACTGCAGCGGGTTCAAAACGCTGCGGCCCGACTGGTGACAGGTCTGCCTAGGAGGTGCTCGGTGTCCAATAACTTGCGCTCTCTCCACTGGCTCCCTGTGCAGCAGAGGATTAGATTCAAGGTTCTTTTCCTTGCATTTAAAATCCTCAAGGGTACATCTCCACAAATCTTGGAGAATCTGCTGAGTTTCTATGTCCCCTCCCGTACTCTTAGATCGTCAGGCCAGAACTTAGCAGTGGTCCCGCATTTTAAGTTGAGCAGAGTTGGTGGCCGCTCCTTCCGAGTCCTGGCGGCGACCTGGTGGAATTCTCTTCCTCCGCAAATCCGGGCCATCGATGAGCTCCTTCAGTTTAGATGGGCCATTAAGACCTTTTTATTTGTTTAGCCCCTTCGAGGTGTCTCTTCTTCTTTCTGCTTGCTCTTAATGCTGTGTTGTGTTTACCTTTTCAAAGCGCCAGGACGCCCCTTTGCTGGGGCAGCTGTGTGCGATACAAATAAAAATAACATAACATAACATAACATAACATAACATATGATTGTGTTTACTCTTAACAAACTTTCTACCATAGCGCATGTTTTTTTTACTTTTAAAAGAAAACAGCATGTATGTTCCATTGGCTCACCTGGTTCTAACTGACTATCTTCAATCGTTCTGTCCAGCGTGAGCTCTGTCTTCTCCTCACACAGCGTCCTGACAATTTAATTCTGTGATGCATTGACGTGCCTTGAACCACCCGGCACTCTTCACGTATGAGTGCCGCCATCTTGTGGTTGGCAAAAGCTAGAAATATCGTCTTTGCACTGCACAGATGAAGCACTGTCTCTTGTCCAGCCTGTCAGTTCTTCAATTCCTTGTTTAAGGAACTGTTTCGGTTGCACTCCAGTTCTTGGTGAAATGCAGGACATTTTCATTGCGTCTCCGTCACATCTTCTTCAAGCAACATGAAGCTGGCGTTTTTCTCTTTCTTTCTAGTCTTCATGCAACTAATGTTCGTCAGCAAGTCCTCTTCGAGTAGTATACTCAAGTCAGCGATGTGCATGTGCTGGACACACTTGCATTGTTCTTCGGGTGAGATTCTGAAAACACACGTTGTGTATGACTCTGCATTCCTTTTGCTAATAGTGCAGGGCTGTATGTGGGACTTTGAGATAGTATTCTAGTTAATTGCGCTGCAATTAGCGTGAAAACTATTTTAAAGGCCCACATTCAACCCTGCAGGTGCCCACTATTAGCAAAGGAATGCAGAGTCAAACACAACGTGCTCTTTCAGAATCATCTGACAGAACACATCCCTCTTTAAATTGCAGCAATATTTTTCCTAATAGAGTGAGGCTGAAGGGCAGATTGTGGGCCTTTGTAAAAGCCTTCATGTTAATTGCGGCGACACGGCACTGCAATTAACATGAATACTTTCACAAAGGCCAACATTCTGCCCTGCAGCCACAAACTATTAAGATAAAAAATGCAGCAAGTGCAGGTGCCACTTGCTCGTAAACCCGAGCCCTCCCTAACCCTACAGGACATAAGGAAGACACTTACCTGACGCTGGGCTGTGTTCTCCTCTTCACCGTCGTCTCCAGCTCTGCCTCCTGCAACCAGGAAATTATTGTTTTTCACACTGCTCGTGTTTTAAAAGCGGTGGTGCGAACGGTCTTGCGGAATGTGCTGTGTGCGGGCTACAAATGGGACACTGTGCTCTAGGGGTGACCTAAATGCATGCACACGCGCACCCAAACACACTATAGGGAACAGTGGTCACAACCCAGATTTAGGTTTGGGTGGAGTTTTTGCTTGTTTTTCTTCAGGTTCCGTGTGGAGCCTAGTTTTCTACACGTCACACCCCATTTTTTTCTTGGGGGAAATACTTACATGCTGAGTGAAGTGTGTGCGATTGCATAGTTCCGTGTATAGATTTTCCTACACATCACACCCTGTCTTTTGGAGTGGAAAACATGACACTTTATTGAACTTCTTGCAAGTATGGTTTCGCCTTTTTGTCAGGACCCTTCCTACCTCTTGTTGGCCTGGCCAGCCTTCATGTTTGGTTTGGGCTTTGGTTTGTGTTTTGGTGGTGTGAACGTGTGTGTGTTGTTTTGGCTTAGTTTTATGGGAGCGTGGATTTTTTTTGTATGGGAAACGAAGGAGTGGTGAGTGTTAGAGTTGCTGATTGCATGACCTATTTACTTCTCCTAAATATTTATCTTTTTGCTATTTTGTATACATGTTTATCACCATATACATGTATTGCATTTTGTTATTGCCATCTTATCCATGCATCTATTTAATTGTGATTCTTTTGCAGTTGATTTTTATTTGTATTAAGAAAGGGAGATGTGTTATACCTGCTGCTCAGCCTGTGTGTCCGTGGAGTGGAATGTTGGTGTGAGAGCTGGTATGTAATGTTGGATGAGAGACAGTGTCAGTTGGAGGAAGGGCTGAGCAGCAAGGAGGCTGCTCCTGGGGAGGCTCTGCATAAGATCTTGACTTAAAATAAATCTACATAAAGAAACCCATGGAATGGACCTCCTTATTTACAACAGGTACCCAATTGGTTCTAAAAGCATTGAATGTGCCCTGATTGATGAGAGACCTTGGCAAAATATCACTTCACCTAGAGTAAGCCAATATTTATTGCCCTGGCCCTTCACAAAACATGTAACGTATTCTGGGGGTAATAAGAGTGGTTAATTATTGTCCTGGGTAACATAGTGAAGACCAAACAGAATCTATTTTATAAGTCATATTCACTTTTTGAAGCCGTCAAGCATAATATCGATATGCTTATTCACATTTCATAGTAGAAACATACCTCATCCAGGGTCAGATTTTTGATCTCACTTGTTAAATAAGGGGTAAGGAAAGGTTCTGACGGCCGAAGTGCAGCAAAAAAGCCATTAATACAGAGGGTCACTGTTGGAAAAATCCATCTGCTTCGTTGTATCTTGCCCCAGCAAGACATGTTGCCTGTTGCTCTATATAAACCTGTGTAAAGATAAATACTTTAAAGGAATGTCTTGATGGAAATCTGTGCATTATAAATGCTTACAAGATTATATACAATTTCTTTACAATTTCAACCAGAACTTAACAGCTTTAACCACATGACTGCTAAGGCAATTCCCCTCCTGTGCTGACAACTGATTTTCCCCATTATTCATGACGAGCTCAGCTCGTCATGAGCACACGACCAGTGTACTGCATGACGAGCTGAGCTCATCATGAGCAGCGAAGGGGTTAAGGAGAACATAATTGTATTAATGTATTTGTATGGTTCAATATAGCTGGGAAGGGACCAGTGGTGGCATCAGGTTGCTAATCTAGGCAGGCATCAAGAACATACACTTTGAGAAGCAGAAAGAACACAGTTGGCAGCATCTTCTGTGGAAAGAACCAGATGCATGTGTGCCAGACATGCAGCTCAACTATAGGGCCAACCTGTAGCAGGATTGGGCACCTAATTGCAGCATTAGTCATGGTTGGGTGGTGTATCATGCTAGGGTAGATGTTAAAGAGTTGGGCACCAGAGTAAGCCCATTCACCATGCAGGTAATCAGCTAAGGGGTGACCCACAGACCAGCATTATCTCTTATATGAGACTATTCTGATTGGCCTGGTTAGTGGGTATGTTTGTAGCTATATATGGTATGGGTGCCAGGTTATCCAATATCGTGTGTCTTGCACAACCACTAGGGCTGTTGATGTGTTATCTTTGACTTCAGCTGAATGGTCTGAAAAATTATATTGTCCAAAGAGTCTGGGTCTGTGGGAAGGATTAGGATCCTTATATGTACTTTGCAGTTGGCTTGTAGGTTGCATCAATAGATTGTAAACACCATAATAAATAAGAGCTGGCCCACGTTTTTCTACATCTTTGAAACACCAGCTGGAGGGACTTTGTTAGTTTTGTTTAGTCAGACTTAACTCCATTCGGGGGTCACTTGCACTTCCCCATACCATGCTCAGGAGTGATAGGCCACTTTTTTTATACCAACATAAGTAGCACCACTTTAGTTCTCGTTGGGTGCAAATGATGGCAAGTAAATTTAGAATGGAGCTGTCTTTTCTGGGTCACATAGGAAATAGGAGCCTTTGCAAAGATATTTGCTGAGTGAACCTAGAGAGGAGGCTCATGAGACACAGAGTGAGGAGGTGCACACATGGAAAGAGAAGGAAGAGGTGAACGGGTGGTTCAGAGGGTAAGGGGAACGTAAAATGGATATCTAGGGTTGGGGCTGAAAGATGGGCCTAAGGTAATTTAAGGAATAGACAAGCAACAAGGGTATTTAGAGGGGGACATTTGAAAGAGGCAGTAAAAGGGGGTATGAATCATGGATGGAGATGTGGGGGGAACTTGTTATGGACATCTAGTAGCATTAAATAGGAGCAAGGAGAAAGCAAATGCACTGTTTGGGGCACTGAGGAAGGGGGTACAGAGGGAGGGCGTTTGGGGAGATGGTGAGATGTAGGGGGAGGCATCATTGGTACAAGATGAGCATGTGGGGCACTCAGGACAAACAGAGACATGCTTTGGTAGAGCCATGCTGTGGTATAGAGCAAAATAATGCCTAGGGGGTCTGGCCATTGAGGATGAGGGGGCACAGAAGTGAGTAGTATCAAACACATATGACTGGGGTGCCTGAATGAGGAAACCACTGATCCCTGGTGTGGATGTGTTAGTAGGCTGAGCCACGAGACCCAACTTCAAAGGTATTATCATCCCTTTGGAGTGCTCTGTGATAAGATTGAATTACAAAAGCAACAGGGTAATCCGATATCTAACAGCCAAGAGTGGCAGAAGGCTAGGAGTGAAGATAGCATGCTTGCTCTTAAATAAAATAACAAAGAAGTTTATAGCGGAGGAAAGGTTGTACTCTGGCCATGGGCCAGTGATAAGAAAACCACATAAAGAACAATAGGAAATAGCATGCGACAACCAATAGAAACGGAGTAAAAGTAAGTGGCAAGCAAACAAGCAAATTAAAAGTAAGAGCAGGATGTAAGCCCCTTTTAAGATTTATATGAAATACAATAGATTTCAGAATCACAGCGCAAGTGCTCTGAATGGGAAACCTGAAAAAGGAGGGCCTTAACAATCCCCAGATTTGGTAAGGGCCAGGGCCTACTGTTGTGGGATCAAAAGAGGACTATTACAAATTTATACTGGCAGAACCAGGAAGCAGCCACCCTCTTCGAAGGGCCAATTCACTAGGGGTGTGCAATGTTGGAAAGACTCTAAATATTTTTGTGACTTTTATTATAACTTTACAAGCTTTAAGAAATTCCCAAAGTTTTTAATTTTAAAAAAAAGTAAAATGTGTGAAACAATGCACACAAGTAGGTTTTTCCTGATGAAAATACTGCCCTTTCGACATATTAAATCTTCCATAAAATACTTTGAAGGAATCGTAGCCACATAAAAATATGTGGTGGTTGATATAATTGCCACATTTCGCGAAGTGCTAACATTGTACCCAGTGGCTGGATGAGTAGCAGAGAAACTCCTCTACGTCTCAGTCACTAGCTAACTAGCAGAGAATCTGAATTCATTTTCACACGGAAAGTGGAAATGGATAGCATTCAAAATAAGAGGATGTGGTAACAAACTGTATATACGAAAAATATAATCAACATTTTTAATCAGTGGGGTGTTGCAGAGGTTCTGAGCACTTCAGGGACTCATTTGAATCCCAGGAAATCTCTAAGATTAGTCAGTCTTTCAACCATACAAGACCAATAGCTAGGGTCATTGAGTAAAAGTGCAGGAATTACTTAAAAACTAGAGACACTGTTGTTGTGCTTTGTTAGGAAACACACTAAATAGTGTTTATTATATATATATATATATATATATATATATATATATATATATATATATATATATATATATATATATATATATATATATATATATATATATATATATATATATATCCTTGTAGTTATATTGGTTTTATCGGGAATTCAGCAGCAAACCAGTGGTACTCTAAGAGTAAGTGACCTATACCCACAGCAGGGAAGGAGACTATCTTATTTGGAAAAAACATAATTCACTCAGTGCACTCTATATAAAAGAAAGCGTTCATGACTCCTGAAAGCAGAGAAGGAGCATATGCCTTCATGTCACTGGGTCATGTTACTGGGTCTGATTCACAAATATTTTGATGTGAGTTGGTGTTAGAACTTACTGTTGTCACACCGCTGGCCTACTCCTGAACTCAGGAGTGAGCTAGGGGTGGTAAAGGAATGATTCAGCCCATTGTTTTACAATGATTCTTTTATATGTCTCAAGTGTGACATCCTTCCAATCTACTCTTTGATCTCGTGGAGGGGAAACAATATTGTAAAGTACAGTGTGGTATGGTATGGTTCTTGAATTTGAAATTGTCAAACCTACAAATATACCACTGGTGATTTACCAGTTAACAATGAGGGCTGACCTCTTGTCATTTAAAAAAAAAATTGTTGATATACATTCCTGTTGCGATTGCGCCACGGGGGAAAACCACCTTTTTTATTTTCAATTATCCTCTGGGGGGAAGGGTATTATCAGAAAGGCCAATCCCCTCAAACTAACATCCCTTGTGGTCTAGTGATTTCCTGACAGTGGATCAACAGTGATTCACAACCAGGAAACAGTTTCAGGAAGGCCTCATTTGAAAGGGGAGAGTCTCCCCTTTCAAATAAGGCCTCCCTTAAGCCGGAGGAGGCTATTTTTGGCATTGTTTTCCCACTGGAAGGGGAGAGAGCACTCATCTGCTCCTTCCTGCCTCTCCGGTGGAAAATCTGTGACTCTAGCACTCCTCACGGTAGGCTGACATCACAGATGGGTGGGAGGGCACTCTGGTACTGGCACGGAAGCAATTGCACATCACCTCAGCCCCTTTTTTAAAATAAAAATTAAGGGATTCTCTAGTCTTCTTACCAGTGGATCCCTTGGAGCCCTCCCTAGAGTGTGGCTGTCCGTCATTGGCCAATGGGGGTCCCAGCGGGTTAATTCAGAGGCTTTATTTTTTTTTTCTTATGGCCCTCTTCTGGATGTGGGTCTACAAATAAAAGCTCACACATATTGTAAGAGACTATCAATTCATAGCTGAGACAAAGAAAGGTAGAAAAACAGAAATTATGAAAATGGGGAAGACATAGGGGCAAATTGAAATCATGACAGGACAGAGGCATGTCAAAATGAAAAGTTAGGAGGGTAGGAAAGAAAGAAAGATCAGTATTTGGAAAGGGGGAAGAAATAAGAGTAGAGGGAAGAAAGGTAGGAAGATAGAATGAAAAGAAGGCAAAAAGTACGCTAAGAAGGAAAGAAGTCATGCAGAAAAAAAGGAAAAAAGGATATAAGGAAGGAGAGGAAGGAAGAGTGAAAGGAGACAGAATGAAGCGTGAAAGGATGGATGGATTAAAGGGAGGGTAAAAGAAGGCAAACAGATAAATGCCAAAGGATGGACTCAAGGTTCAAAAGATAAATGGATGACAGGGAAAAAAGATGGGTGAAGGTATGGGTGATTGGATGAGTCAATGGAGGATGAAAGTATAGATCAATAAAAAGAAGGGTGGAAGAGTAAAAGGATGAATGGATGAACAGATGGATGGATGGATAGGAGTGTGAAAGTATAGATGGAAAGATAAAAATAAGGATGATGGATGATGGATGGATAGAAAGACAGCATGATTAATGGATGGGAGTATGGATGGTCGGCAGAAAGTATAAATAGGTGGTGGATGGGGGAATTTCATATATTGATAAAGGAGTGAAATAATAGAGCGGGGAATTAATGTGTGAAAGAAAAACAAAGGATAAATTGATAGATTGAAAGGATGGATAAATGGATGAATCAAAGCATGGATGAAATGGTGAAGGGAACTTTTGTAGGCAGTGTGGGGCTTCATTAGACATATAGTTCAAAGTGCAGGGTATTTACATTTTCTTGGTACTCTCTAGATTTGACATCTTATTAGGGATGTGTAAAAGTGTCAGAAATAAGAGAGGAAGCAGCAGTCCTTAAATTTGGTTTTAACAGTGGGTCAGCAAATATTATTGGGTATTAGACCCCCAGCAGCATTACTGAAGATTCAGTCCTATTAGGATTGCATTTTACGTACCTGGTTAAGTGAATATCAGAGTCAGAGTCTGGTGGGTGGTCACTTGAAATGTTTGATCCCCTAATCGCTCATGCAGGCCTTTTTATCATGACAAGGTTACAGGGCATCCAACAAGAGGTGTGGGTCCCATTAGGGCTCCCTCCAAGCATACCACAGTTGTTATTACAAAACCAACTGTCACCATGCAGCCTGAATCAACAGTAGATTTTTGTTTAGCTATAATTTACACCATTAAATTCCACCACTCTAATGCACTAATCTAACCTTACAGTCAAAACCTAATCTCCGATTTCAGCTTCCCAGGCGTCTAGTCTAGCTTCTTGTTTTGCATCTGTACTTTGAGTTAAAGGGCCACAGTGACATCAGATTCAGGTACAAAAAGTGTCTAGACCTCATTGCTTGCATGCACTTTTGCAGAATAGACAGCAAGTTTCAGAATCTGGAATTTCTAGATTCCATGTATTACTAAAACATTTTGATTCATTGCAAACCTTTGACTGGCATGCAGAGTGAACAAACAGTCATCAATCATATCATGCAATGCACATATAAGTAACCTTAGTATGAGCCAATATTGTAGAAAAAATTAAACACTAATTTGCTTCTAATTGTGAGAACGACTTGGCTGCTCGTGTCCTCCTTTCTTGATAAACAGAATAACTGGCCTGAAGTACTAACCTTTTTAGCAGTTGCAAACCATTCGAATTCACAAAATTAGAGAATTTGCGGCCTCTAAAAAGTTATTTGCTATGTCATTGTCAGAAACCCATTTAGAGGGTCATGAAGCATGCAGAAGTTACTGGGCCCAACCGTGGGGGTTGAGGCCTTTTACTTCTGATGTCCTGGGGCCCATCTCACTAAGGATGCTGAGAAGCTGGGCCAAGTGCCCCTTCAGCACTTGTCTCTCAGTGGTAGTAGGGGTCAGACAGTCCAAGGCTTCTCAGAGAGGAGGGAAGGTAGACACTGGGGTGTGAACACAGGCTCATCGCTCACAATCTGTCCAGTAGCAGCAATACATGATTGTCCAGTCATATACTTTTATGAAAAAAATGAGTATTTATATACCAACACAAAGCAAAATACAGCATTCACAAACAAAAGACACTGAGATACTGAGACAATAAGGTAAGATCTAGTGTTGTAACAGGTGATTTCCTGAGTCCCTCTGACCTCTTGCTAGTTATATGTTTTATTCCCCATTCACTATAGGCAACATTCCAGATTAAGCCCCACTATAAGGCCGAGTCTCAGAAGTCCCACTTTGACTCTTAAGGCAAATGTATTCCAGCAATAAAGTGTTTGATGGCAGGTAAGTTCCTCCGGGACCATCTGGCATGTAAATTAGTCTTGCCCACACCAATTGGACCTGCACGGGCAGATTCTCCAAGTGTGCCTTGTTGTCAAGTTCCTCATACACTGTCCTGTGGAGGCCGTGCCCAGGGGGTCCTTAATGCACCTGGTGCAGGCTTAATTAATATTCATTAGGCAAGTCACTCTGCGACCCACTATGATTACTTATATTGTGAACCAACCTACTAAAACATAGGTCGGATTACAAAATAAGTTCATGGAAAAAGTGAAAGTGCAATTTGCAACTACTTTTTGGAACCTGGCCTTTAGTGCAGATGGCCCAAATATTTGAATAAACTATCAATATCTACCAGCTTTACGTACTAGAAACTTTGCCAACTGCATGGGGAGACCTTAAATGACGTAAAAGCACAGCAAACAGTATTATAGCATAATGGGTATGTGGTCAGGGTTATGATACTTAACAACATTATGTAGCATCAGAGACCAACAGAAAAAGAAGACAGACTAAACCAGTAAGTAAAGAGACAAAGAGGAAAGAATACGCTGGTGACAAAAAACAGGCATCAGATGTTATATGGTGTGCTCTTTAGGTTGCTGATCTCCACAGGATCCTCTTTCTTGCTGATATTGATGCTAATTATGGGGATTCCTGTGGTTTTCTCGAGTGAGCAATGTGTAAATTTTACTAGGACCCTGTGATATATTCTCTTTGATTCAGCCCTTCTTAAAGAGGTTACATAATCACAATTAATTGTGATGTAAACCTATGAATCACCACCCTGTAAAACAACTATTGAGCAATTTACTTCAGTGTTCCATATAGGTGAGTTACTAACCCACTGGAGCTGATTAGGTATAAGAATATGTTACTCTGCTAACACCCTCATTACATACTGCAACTCTGTATATAACATCAACGAATAGTAAAACCTCTTTAACCGATAAACCAGGGAAAACATGTGAACCTAGATTTGTAAACGTCATCAAATATGCCAGGAAATATGTATTTTTAGGGTAAATTACACTTTACTTTTTTTCACATCAATAACCAAATGCTTAGCTGGAGGAGCAAGTTATTCTGCCGGTAGCCAGAGATAAAAGTGCCTGATATTAATAGTTGGCAATTCGTAACATATTCAGTAAAAGCTATTTCAATATTTGTTGAGTACTCCACTTAAAAACAGCTAGAAGAAGAATGTATGGATGTATTTAATTTAACAGTATTAAAAAGTAATGTGCTCCTCAATGAGACTGCTGTGCTAAATTAGCGGTAATGTTATAGTACTGCATTGTGCTAACTCACTGAAAAGTAACAAATGTGCAGTAATCTGATTATCACACATTTATCATATTTATGTGCACCCTCAACAATGTAATGCTAATTAGTGGTTTAAAAGGAGGGTGTACAAAGCAGGCACTTAGTGAATTCCTGAGTCAGTGTCAGAATATCCCTCATTATACCACTTGCTGCATAGGAAAAGCTATGGAAAAAACTGACTCAGTGATTGATGTTGGGGCACAAGTCCCTCAGCAGAAGAACAATATCCTCAGGAGAGAAGAGTTAGCCTTTCCTATCCCCTAAGGTACAGTCATCTTTTGCCAGAAAAGGCATACAGAAGAATGGACTGGTACCCTTAGGGAGCGAAGAGACGACTTTGAAACACCAGGGAGGATCTTGTTGTGTTCTAGCCTGTGGCGCACAGGCATGCAACATCACGCCCACGTGACCCCGTATAATAAATAAGGTCTGCGCATGCAAGTACGCCAGTTGGCGACAGCGTGGTGACCAGTACACAAGTACCCAGTAGTCCGTGTGTTTATTGTTAGGCCCATAGCTTTGCCCCCAGTGCCCCCTATCCCTCGCAATCCTGTGCCGTACGCTTCCCCGATGACACAACAGCTGGCAACGAGGGTGGGCGTGTCCTCGCTGTGTGTCGCCGATTCTGCTGCGGGGCGGCCGCGAGCTCTGCCATCGGCTCGCGGCGCTCGTGCCTGGCGTGCCCCACGCTGTGCGGCGCGCTCCGTGCATTGGAGCGGGAGAGCCTGAATATTCAGCTGCATCGGCAGCGCGCAAGAGGTGAGGCGCGTCGGACCTCACAGGAACGGTCTTGATCTGGCCGGGAATCGGCTACTGACCTCGTGGTGTCGTGCCCGGAAGGCGGGTGGGCCCTGTCTCGGCCTTGCAGGAAGGCGGAGGCGTGAGAAGCTACAGCCAATGACTCTCCCATGTGCAGCCACAAGGAACAGCACAGCCTACCCTGAGTCTGGCCCCAGGCTCATAATCACCACGTGGGCAGAACTAACACGGACAAGGAGGGGGTAAGCTTCAACACAGGCCCTGCAGGCCCAGTGACACTAAAAATGGAGAACAGAGAGAGGCCTATACAGGAGGCAGCACGTGCCCCCAGTTAAGCAACAGTAGCCAAGTAAGGGCCCTACTCAAGCCCCCAAAGGAAAACAACCACTGTCACCGTCAAGCCAGGTAGGCCCGAGCAATCAAGCATTGGCCACACCAAACAAACACAGACTGTCAGGAGGGGTTTTTCTCAAGGGCCAGCCTGAAGGGACGAGGCAGAGAAACAGCATCACAGTCACCACACGACCAGTCACGCGTCCCTGCACCTAACATGGCCATGATACCCCGAATTGATCCGTTCTTGGTGGAGGGCTCACCCTTGTCACTCGCACCCAAATGGAAGGACTGGGTAGATAGCTTATTAATATTCTTTGAAGCCACAAAGGTACATAAAGATCAGAAAAGGGCCATGGTCCTTACCCTGGGAGGCAAGGATGTCCACAACATAGCCAAAACCCTCGTGGAAGTCACCCCGAAGAACCACCACACGCTAATAAACGCTCGGAATGCACACTTCGAGCCCATGGCCAACCAGGACTACGAAAGATTTATATTCCGGCAGCTAAAACAGTTACCCAAGGAGTCGTTAGACACGTACCATGCTCGCCTCAAAAATCTAGCATCCATGTGCGGGTTCGCCGACACCAAGGAAGAGATCCGTGGCCAGATTATTCAAGGCTGTGCCTCCGCCAAGTTGAGGGAACTAATCCCAGAAGAATCCGGCAAGTCGCTAGTGGACATACTAACCCTGGGGCGCACCAAGGAGCTGTCGAAGTCCCGAGCCGCTCACATGGAGATGCTCTCCAGGCACCGGTGAAGCTGAACCAGTCAACAAAGTGACCGTGAAACCCCTGACGAAGTGGACCAAGAAGGGAGCTGGAGCAGCCACGACTGGACAACCAAAGTCCTGTGGATACTGCGGAGGATCACCACATCCGGCGGCCGAGTGTCCTGCCAAAGGGAAACGGTGTTCGGGTTGCAGATGTTTCAACCACTTTGAAAAACTATGCCGATCAAAGAAATATAGCAAGCCAAGACAGGTAGTCAATGCTGTGCCAGAAGGGGACCCAAGCCAAATCGATATGGACAATGACGAGGAGGAAGAGCGGACAGTGCACAAGGTGCACATGATTGGCACCGCCACTCGAAAGGCACAATGCTTACCTCAGTGTGGCATCAAAGACATCATGGCAGTGGTAGACACTGGTGCAACCATCAATATCATGGCATCCGTACTACACCAAGCTCTAGATCCACCGCCAGTGCTACTCCCGTCTGCTATTATCATATTTGCCTATGGACAAGATACCCCTCTAAAGATCTGAGGGAAATTCAGAACCTCAATCTCACATGGAGACCGGTCCATTACCACCAAAGTCTTCATGTCAGAGGATGGACAAGGCATGCTGTTAGGATGCCGGGCGTAGTAACTTTTCCTTTTGGTGTCCATCAAGAGTCAATTCAACAACTACTGACCGAATTCTCAGAAGTATTCCAAGGCATCGGAAAATTCAAAGGAAAAGAGGTGCATCTTCACATTGATCACACCGTCCAACCAGTGCCCTGAGGCACCACTGGTTGAAGAGGAGCTCAAGAAGCTGGAGACCGCAAGGATAATAGTGAAAGTGACAGGTCCCACCCCCTGGGTTTCACCGATTGTAGTCACGCGAAAACCCAAGCAGCCGGGAGCAGTGCGGATCTGCGTGGACGTGTGGCTCCCCAATACCACCATCAGAGCGGGAACGCCACATAACCCCTACATAACAGCCGATTGACCCAGGTACTACGGAGACTATGGGATGCGGGACTTACCCTGCATAGGGAAAAGTGTGAATTCTTCAAGCGGAAACTACAGTTCTTCGGATACACCTTTTTGATCGAGGGCGTGAACCCTGATCCAGAGAAAGTGAAGGATATTAAAGAGGTTGCGCCCCCCACAACCGTAACGGAAGTCCGAAGTTTCCTCGGAATGGTGAATTATTGTGGAAGGTTTATTCGAGACCTGGCCAACTTGACTCTGCCACTGAGGGAGCTCACCAAAGATGCTACTCCCTGAAAATGGGGCCCAGAACAAGCCAAAGTGTTTCGGGAGATCAAAGAGGCACTCTCAGAAGCCACCACCCTTGCCTTTTTTGACCCCAGGAAACTGACACTTGTGGCCGTGGATGCAGGTCCCATGGGACTGGGGCAGTACTGATGCAGTGGCAGCGTGCAGACGAGGATTGGGCCCCAGTAGCCTTCGCCAGCCGATCCCTCACGGAAACGGAGCAGAGATACTCCCAAATTGAGAAAGAGGTGATAGCGATACACTGGGGGTGCCGTCACTTCCACCTGTACGTCTATGGAAAACCCTTTGTAGTTGCAACAGACCACAAACCGCTGGTCGCTCTATTCTCAGGGACATCCAAAAGCCCCCGCCGTGAATAGAGAAATGGATGCTACAGGTCCAAAACTATAATTGCAAGGTGAAATACCAGCCCGGGTCTCAAAATCCTGCAGACTATCTGTGGCGACATCCTCGAGCAGCCACCCGGGAAGAAATGGAAGACGCAGCCGATACTGAGTAGTACGTAAGATGTGTCACTGTTGGGCCATACCCCATACCGATATCCATGGAGAGCCTCGCAGAAGCCACCAGGAGGATGACTGCCTGCAAAGGGCTAGAGCTGCAGTGCAAAGTGGAAACTGGCACAAAGCCAAGGAGGAATGGAAGATCCTGACCCCGGACGCGCAGCACATCATGGACAGCCTATACCATGTGGGAGAAGAGCTTAATGAAGACAGAATTGGGTGCCTGCTAAGAGGACACCGGCTGGTGATACCATCATCCCTAACAGCCCAAGTTGTTCAACTGGCTCATGTAGGCCATCAAGGCATGGTCAAAACCAAATCTTGTCTCCGAACCAAGGTATGGTTTCCATTGATGGACGACCTAGTTGAGGCCACTGTTCGGTCCTGCGCAGCATGTCAAGTAGCAGGAGAAGCACCGTGACCAGCCCCGATCCTGGTGGAAACCCGGCCGAAGTCTCCCTGGGTGTGCGTCAGCCTCGACTGTGACAGCCTTTCAGACGGCCGCTATACGATGGTGGGCGTTGACGACCACTTCAAATATCCGGAAGTGGAAATCATATCCACGCCCAGGGCCGCTGAAGTAATCACTAAATTGGAGAAGATCATGGCGGCGCATGGGCTGATGCGGATAATGGCCCTCCATTTCAAGGCCAAGAGCTAGCCAACTACCTAAGTGCCTTAGGTATCCAACATCGCCGAATCACCCTCAGATGGCCACAAGCGAATGGTGAAGTGGAAAGATTTATGCAAACACTTAACAAAGTGATCTGAATTGCCCATAACAAGGGGCAATCTCTTGAACTGGTTATCTTCACGTTCTTAAGGAGCTACCTTCAAACACCCCACACCACAACCTGTGTTGCTCCAGGACATATTCTCATGGGACGTGTAGTTATGGACTCCATACCTCACCATCCGCAGTGGCGACCTGAGCCTCCTAATGAATGTCAAGTGGAGGCCAGATGCCGAAGAACCCATGCGCAAGTCAGGCCACGGAGAAGGGCCAAAGTACCCCAGATCGCCAGAGGGGATGTAGTACTACTAAAGAATCGCATCACCAGTGGAAAGTTCCGACTACCTTATGAACCAGACCCCTGGACAGTGGTCAATGATAAAGGAACCAGGGTCATTGCTACCCAAGGGAGAGAAACTGTGACTCGCAATGTGTCCCATTTAAAAAAGTACCAATCTGGTGGAGTCACTGCATCCCCCACTGTGTCTGAAGAAGGTCCCTGTTCCCCGACCAGAGAAAGTGCTGGCTTCCGGGGTCCAATGGACGTGTCCATTCCTACTGAGAGTCCGGAGTCCCCTGACGGAGCGTTAAGTCAGCGCGACGGAGCGGAGAATGAAAGTCTTGAAAGCAGTAGCCATGGTCCTGAGCCACGGACTGGTGAAGCGCCATCCAACGCCGGCGTTGGTGAGACCCAGAGCAGAGGTATATCCCAACACCAGCTGCGGCGGAATACGGTGACATCCAGTCGCCAGAGAGATTACCTCACGTAAGACTGTTCATATATATATGTGCTTGACGCCAGTTGCGACAAGTTGTAAGTGATAGACTATGGAGCGTGTCTGAAGAGACCTTTCATTTTCATTTTGTTTTTCATGTTTGTTGGGGTCGAATGTTGTGTTCTAGCCTGTGACGCAGCAGGCGTGCAACGTCATGACCATGTGACCCCGTATAATAAATAAGGTGTACGCACGCACGTATGCCAGTTGGTGACGGCGTGGTGACCAGTGCATAAGTACCCAGTAGTCCGTGTGGTTATTGTTATGCCCATGGCTTTGCCCCCAGTGCCCCCTATCCCTCTCATCCCTGTGCTGTACGCTTCCCCAACGACACAACAGATCTCTACCAGGACCAGCAGGTAGTGTAGAGAAACCCTGAAGTGTAAACACAATAAACAATAAAACAGTTAAAAAAAGTCCTTCTCTCTCTAGAAAAGGTTAGAAGGTATTGCATTAACCTAGAATGCACTGATTGTGTACTTTCACATACTCACTCCACTCATGGGCTTGTATACTTTTAATTAATAATACTAATGTGGGGGCTTTTAGAATTATTATTGCATTCCAACTGGTGATGAAGATATTGCCACCTGCATCCCTGGTGGCAACCCCAGCACTTGCAAAATAGCCAGTTTTATTCATGCTTAATTTGTGGCCAGCAGGTACACCATCTACATACATGAGGTTTCACTTAGAGAGGAAATCTAAAATTTACACTCAGCTTCTGGAATAAAATCACTGCAATACAAGCATTGACACTGTTAATATAGCTCTGAATTGTGAAAGTGTTTACCATTGTCATCAGACTCCAGTGTTAATTGTTTTCATAGCTCTTAGCACTTAACCACAATTATACTCTTAGGGAGCATAACTCTGGCCCAGAAAGTTGTAGAAATTTCTAGTTTCCATGGCTTTTTTTTAGTTTTGTATGTGGTTTAATTTGTAAAGTATATTTAAGTATTTTTCCTTTATTAACTAAAACCCTGACTTGCATTGACCATATTAGCTGGTATTATTTTGCAAAATGTTTTATGAGTTTTATGAGTTTCTAAACTACATCATCTCTTTGGCTAAGCCTTGAACCACTCACCTTCCATGTTATGCCAGTCAGGCGCTAAAGGAGAGGACTTGTTACCCAGTTTTGGGTCAATTAGTACTGTGGCCCATCGATGCCAGTTGTAAACAGATGTAGTTGTCACTAATTGTACCCTGTAACCCTTGATTGCCATGGTACCGCAGGAACAAGGACTTTTTCTCTCTGTGCAAGGGCATTTTGTTTAGCCAGTGAAGCAACACATTAAATAAAAGAGGTTTGGGGAAAGATGTGGTAAATATTTGATTTACCGTCTTAATTTCTATGCAGGTAAGTACTTAAACAAAAATAACTCAATCGGAAAAGAAAGACGCAGAGTCCGTGGTGTTAGAGTTCTTAGGGGTTTTATTCCTTAAAAAGGAATGGTTCTTGGTACCGGATATCGGGTTCCTGCCACCACTGGGGTGCAGGAAGGGATAGAGCATACTTTATTGACATTACATTGCTTTTATACTTAATATACACAATAGAAGTCAATGCAGAAGGCGTAACAGCTGAGAGAAACAAGATAAGGATACACACGTGTTAGCAATACGTAATCAGAAGGCGTAAACTAAGGCGTGCACAGAGGTGTGTTCTAGAAACGTCACATGTAAGTGTCAGAAGTGGGTGGCTCTATGACAGAATAGTGCAGAGTCAGCAGGAATCGGTAGCTAGGATGCGCGCGCAGCTGCATGACGTGTGATTGACGTAAAGTTGGAGGGTGCAGGGGACTTGACATTTACACTAGAGGAAAGAGACAGAAGTCTGGCATGTCAGATCAACTCGTTCCTATATCATATCTGATATCTGATGTTTGGGAACCATATTATCTGGAAGGAAAAGGTCTCTCGGACAGAGGCTATTCTATACTGACTGTGAGTGCGTGTATAAGCGTCTAGGTGTCTGCATGAGATGCGAGGGGGCATGGGCCTACCATGGTAACAGAGACTATGAATTACTTGGACGGAGACAGTGAGGCCGGGCCCTTTGCTCTGCAGCTGGAAGGATGTTTACTTAAACTAGTAGGCAGGAATGTATTTTTGAGGAGCGGAACAGATAATTCGAAGGTTGAATACAGTCTTGGCAGGCAACAGGCTGAGCTAAGCGCCGTGAGCCGCGCAGGGAGTAAGGCAGAGGTCACGGGTACAGAGGCCGGCCCAGGCTGAGGCATTTCAGAGTCTGAAGGCAGGAAAAGGCTCGATGGCAGAATTCAGGGCCTACTTCGCCTGGGCTGGAAAACGTGTAAAGTACACCACAAAAAGACGTTGGCAAGGCATACTTAGAAACGGAATATTCAACCCGTTCAGGGTGGGTCTGAAAGAGGACATGTTAACGTTGGATGCAAATGTGTTTGCGTCTTCATAGCTGGCACAGGAGGGAAGTTACATGCACTTTAAGTTCGTACATGGAGACGGTGGGGTACACGTTAGGGAACATTTCTTGACCATAAAATTTATATTTCCTCATTCCCTCCTTGTTCCCTACGGACCCTTCATGATATATCGATCCTCATGAACCTATCAGTCTGTTCACGTAACATCATTTGCTCTTCTTTCTTCTTTTCGCGTTTTGCATGAAAACTGGAATGCGGAATACATGACGTGGCGCACAGACCGCAAATCGCTGGCCCACATTGTAGACATAGGCAACAACTGAATACTATGAGAAGACCAATGCCTAGGAAGGATAGGATCTTCCATCCCCAAGCAGTCAACGTTGTCCAGAACCAACCGGACCAAGTCCAGGTGCCTGGATTCTGATGTATCAAACTTGCAATTTTATGAAGACGTGTGATAGCTTTATATACAGTTGGCGCGTTTTCTGGAATGAAAACACAGCAACTTGACCCGATGACCTTACAAGCTCCGCCTATATCTGCCAAGATGACGTCAATAACAAGACGATTCTGAAGAACAACAACCCGCATGGCGGACTGCTCCTCTGTTAAGTTGCCTAAAGCGGAAGTAGTTTCATTCACTACTGCTTCGAGGGTTCTAGTTAATTTGCGTATCAGTTTACTATTAAAAACAGCACCTAAGTAGGGGAAGAAACCTTTATTAAAGTCTGTATATTGCTCCCATGCCGTTTCAGTATAGTCGACAATCGGGAGATCTCTTCTGAGTCTATTGTTTACTAGATTTGTATTTCTGTGATAATCAGGAGGGGCTAGGAAAACAGGGGGCAGAAGGAAGGCAATGTAACAGGTACCATCCCAATCTGGAGGTAAGCGTATGTATGCGGTATGGCCACAAACAAAGTAGGAATGACGAGTAGCTCTAAATGTAGACCTGCCCTGATCACTGAATTCGACCACAGCGGTACATTTACTATGACCTAAGTGTACTGAACCCTTCTTTCTGAGACATAAATCACCAGTGACTGGTAATACTGACATAGCAGGGAGAACTGGTGCAGCTTTGGATTCAACAGTAAGAATCATGAGGTTAATTGTGTAATTACCTAATCCATATACTTCATTTTCTAGATCAGTTCCTGTCCTAGTGGGAAGTCCCTTCTTGTCAGGGTAGCAGGCGTTAAGCAGAACTAAGTTCAGGTTTCCCCAAACCCAATTTCCTTCGAAAATAGCAATATCAGAATCTAAAGAATTAATTAATCTGAACCATGCACCACAGGAGCCATTGTGAGTGAACGGGTACGGAAAAAGAGGCAGAACTCCCATTGTATTTCTGGTAGGGAGGGAGTCGGCCACATATCCAACAGTTGGTAGCATTGTTAGTCTGATGGGAGTGATGTAACATACTAATGAATGTATTGTTGCGCAGCGCAAGTCTGTAAGATAACTCATGTAAGGGTAATTCACTAAAAGAATGTTCGGCAGAGACATTGTAAGCAGATTGTGTATGCTTGAAGATAGGGTAATATACAGGCAGTAATATACTAGCAGCAATAATCAGAAGGCTTAGAAAAAACAAAATCAATAATGTCACTATACAGTGACTACGGAGTGATTTACAATATGCACGTTTCTTGAGTTGTCTCTCTCTCTCTCTATCTCGATCTAGGGGATACATGTCAGAAACTAATTTAACCGATTCACCTAGGGGAGGACTTAAACAATTAAACTGTCTGACTTATTAGATCGTAATTTTGTTTTATACTCCTATTGCGGAGTTTTCTCTCTCTTGGGAACTTTAAAGTCACTAGATTCTGGGCAGTCCTTTGAGGGGGTGGAGGAGTCAGTTTCTGGTAAAAGTTCATTGCATTTTTTTATATGACTCGTATGGATCCACCCCTTTCGGCCCTCAACCTTGATGGCGGTCCTCGTGGTCAGAAGGACGAGCTTCGGCTCCTGCCAGCGGGGCTCCAGCGGACTCCTCCTATCGAAGTTGCGGATCAGCACAGTATCACCTGGACGGACCTCGTGTGGCTTTACATCAGTGTTGTCGGGAAAGGCTGCGGCAACCTGTGAACGACATGATTGGAGTGCAGACATCAAGGAGGCAAGGTAATCTGTCAGCATATTACAATCAACATCAGTTATTTTCTTAGGCATGGGCGTCCCCCACATATTGGGTGGTCTGCCAAAGACCACCTCATACGGGGATAGCCCTGATCTCGAATGAGGAACCATCCTCATATAGAATAGTGCAACTGGCAGGGCGACTATACAGTCGACCCCTTTCTCTTTACATATTTTCGCGAGTCGTGTTTTCAGTGTCTGGTTATGTCTTTCTACAAGGCCAGCTGCCTCGGGATGTCGGACGCAATGGAATTTCCACTGGTATCCTAGCATGAGTGAAACCTGCTTCATGAGCTCGGACGAGAAGGGCTGTCCGTTATCTGAGTACACGATACGAGGCAAGCCGTACCGTGGGAAGAATTCTCGAACCAGCTGCCTGGCAGTGGTCGGAGCAGTGTAATCTGGGACTGGATATGCTTCGGTCCAACGGGAAAGTGCACAAACCACTACGAGGACATACTTGAATCCTCGACATCGGTCCATCTGGATATAATCCATCTGGAGGACTTCAAAAGGGTGATCGGGAGGATGAAATCCACCTTGCTCTACAGGGACGCTTTTACCTGGATTGAACTGACAACAGATCATGCAAGTACACACTTTCTGTTTTGCTGCTGCTCGTAAATGTTTGTTGTACCAGAGATTCTGTAAACTGTCTAACATGGCTTTTTCTCCTAGGTGGGCTGGACTATGTGCGGTATTTATTATGACTTGAACCATAGAGTCGGGGAGAAACCATGTAGATTTTCCCTTCGTCACCCATCCCTGATCTGTCTGGATCCCTCCTAGTTCAGTCCATTTCTTGATTTCATCTGAAGTGGCATGTGTCTGAATATCGATTACATCTAGTGTGGGATCCTTAACAGTCATACAATGTGTCGGTACTATAATCTTTGTTACATCAGTTGTCTGGGTGTGAGTCAATGCTGTATGTTTTGCTGTTTGATCTGCCAGGTCATTACCCTGGGAAACAGAGTCTGTAACTTTAGTATGTGCTTTACACTTCATGATGGATATGCCCGAAGGCAGATGTATTGCTTCTAACAGTGCTTGAATGAGTGGACCGTGTTGAATCTTGGCTCCGTGGGAAGTCAAGAAACCTCGTTCTTGCCATAACATTCCGAAGTCGTGTACGACTCCGAAAGCATAACGAGAATCAGTGTATATGTTAGCGTTTCTGTTCTTGGCTAGTATACAGGCTCGGGTCAGAGCGATGAGCTCTGCTGCTTGAGCGGACAGTGTGTCAATACGATGTGTTTCTTTGACTTCGGTTTCAGTGGTTACTGCGTACGCGGCCACTAACTCTCCTGTACTTGTTCTCATGCATGAACCGTCCACATAAAGTGTCAGGTCTGGGTTGGTCAGTGGAACATCTGCTAAATCTCGTCGGGGCTTTGTTACTGCATTAATGATCTCTATACAATCATGCGGGGCTGAATCTGTTATAATCGAGGGTAACAATGTGGCAGGATTTAGAATGTTACAGCGTCTGATTTCTATGTGGGGCTGGAATAGTGTCAATTCATAACCTGTCAATCGTGCTATAGTCAAGTGTTGAGTCTGGGTTCGGTTTAGAAGGACCTCTACAGAATGTGGAACTTGTACTGTCAATGGATGTCCTAATACAATTGAGTCGCTCTGTCTGATTGCTAAGGCTGTCGCTGCAACTGACTTTAAGCACGCAGGGAGTGCCTGGGCTACTGAATCCAATGTACTCGAAAAATAAGCGCAAGGCTTATGTGAACCTGCTTGGTCTTGAGTGAGGACAGACAATGCTGTACCATCACGTTCTGTAACAAAAAGTGTAAAAGGTTTGCTGTAACATGGTGTCGCTAGAACTGGTGCTTGACATAAAGCTTTCTTTAATTCCTCAAAAGCCTGCGTATGTTCCTGAGTCCAAGGAAGGGCAGTCGAAGTCGCTGCCTCCTGTGTTGTCAACTGAATGAGTGGTTTAGCTAGAAATGCATACTGGGGAATCCATTGTCTGCAGTACGAGGTGAGGCCTATAAAGGCCCGCACTTCCTTTTGTGTCTGGGGTTGTGGCATATTTACAATTAACTGGATGCGGTCAGGAGTGAGCTGTCTCCCCACTTTGGACAGCAAGTGACCCAAGTACACAACTTGCTGAACACAGAATTGTAGCTTCGAAGGAGACACCTTGTGTCCCTTGTCGGCCAGAAAATGTAAAACTGTCAATGATGCTTGTTCACATTCGGGTTCACTTCGTGCGGTGATCAGCAGATCATCGACGTACTGTAATAAGGCAGTGTTAACTGGCATTTGGATACAATCAAGTTGTCTTTTCAGTGCTTGGCTATAGATGCTGGGGCTTTCTGTGAATCCTTGAGGTGCGCGTGAAAATTTGAAACTTCGTCCATTTAAACTGAATCCGAAGAGATATTGGCTCTCTGGATCGATGGGCACACTGAAGAAGGCGTTCTTGAGGTCAATTACAGTAAAGAACGTTGCTTCTGAATCAATAGCAGTCAATAAAGATGAGATGTCGGGAACCACAGGGTACTGTGGAACAATGCATTTATTCAGTTCTCGTAAATCAATCACCAGCCGATATACTGGCGGTGCATTGGGATCAGTACGTTTAAGAATCGGAATGATAGGGGAATTACAGATATTGGAGTTGGTTTCTACGACGACTCCTTGGGCAATAAGCTCTTCAATGATTTCCAGTAAAGCCACGACAGCATCGGGTGGTAACTTGTATTGTCTGATTCGGGGTAAAACAACTCCTGGTTTTAGTGTAACACGGTATGGTGTAATGTGCATGCAACCTACATCGGTTGGGCCTTGTGCCCACAGGTGTTCCGGTACATTTTTCAATCTGACATCAAAATCTCGCAATACATAGTGACCCTTAAAGTCACGCAGAAAAAGTCTAACTCCTTCCGGAGAACAACATATCACAGCTCCTAGAGCCTTCAGCGTCTTTATTCCTAACAAGTTTTCTGGACATGATTTCGTGAGTAACAAGTCTGTAACACGTGATAATGGACCTACTGCTAGGGGGACGGGTTCTGATACTTCATTTACAATAGGCTTTCCTGAAAAACCAAGGGAAACATTCTGTGAGCCTGAGAGGGGTGCCCCTGGGACTTCATCATGGCTGATTGTTGTGCGGCTTGCCCCTGTGTCAATTAAAAACTTTCTGTCTTTTCCCAATACCTGACTATGTACGTAAGGACCCTCTTGATCTACAGGAATCTCGATAAGGGGCAAGCCAACCTCCCTCTCTAGGCTGTTTCATGTGTATCGCTGATAATCGGGATAATCAGATTGGGCATACTGGTACATTTGCTGTGAAACTTGCTGAGTCGCGGCAATGGGCTGCGGCTGTGATACCGCTACAGTCTGGGCGGTGTGTGATGAAGCATGCATAGGCTGTGTATTCTGTGAAGTCTGTGGCTGGACCTTGTCTTGTCTAGGCTGACGCGGTCTTTCTTTAGTTTTACCTGTCGCTATATTGTGTTTCAGGACTGGACATTCATTTACGTAGTGGCCTGGCTGCTTGCAATAGTTGCATGTCCCTTTAACGGGAGCTGCTGAATTATTTGTCTGCGTCCCACCCTTTTTCTGACCGTCAGCTGGGACTGACTGGGCAACTAGTATTTTCATTTTCGTGTCTTTCATACGTCTTTGTTCATGTTCTTGTTCTTCTCTAATTCTGTTCTGATGATATTGTAACATTTGTAACATCTGGGATGGCGTATTTGCTTGCCATGTACTTTCGACTTTATATACACGATTCTTAACCTGTGTTAGGGAATTTTCTACTAATTTACTTACAAAAAGGTGTGGGTATGACTCGCTACTTGGTTTCAGGCCACTATTAATAATGAAACATTTCTGGAATCTTGAATAGAAGTCACTAGTATCTTCATTGTGTTTCTGTTTACAGGCTGAGATCGCGTCCCATTCTTCCTTTTTAGTTGTCAATAATCTTGGCAAAACCTGTACTATCAAACCTGGTAATGCTTTAGCTTTCTCCCCAAGGCCTAGCCCTGGAGTACGAATTTTTTCCTCGTCTTCTATTTCAGCCCATATAATCTTTTTATCTCCCACCTCCCATTCTTTTTCTTTGAGTTTCTCATAGATGCCAGTAAGCAACAGTACTTTTAACAATTTCATAATATCCGTATATGTGTAGTCTCCCATGAGTAACATATCCTTAAGTTCTCGGTGAAAACCTGCAGGGTCTTTATTGTGACAGGGTACTAGTTTCTTCATTTCTAACAATTCTAACTTTGTCAGAGGTGTGTACACATACACGCGTTTCAGGGTATTATCGGCACCCATAACTGGGTGTACTTCTCGTAAAGGATTCTGTCTGTCAAAATGCTCCAAGTGAAACATTTTTCTTTCTGGGGGCGGAGCTGAAACATGTTGTGGGCCTAAGAAAGCGTTATATCTGTGTCGTTGCTCTAGAATTATTTGAATCAACTTGGTACTTAGGCCTCTCCATCTATTCATAAGTAGTGCTTCTAATGTATCAGGTAAGGGACCTGGGTCCGAATGTTGGTTTCTGTATAACGTGAGAAGATGCTGAATCATGTATACACCCGCTAATTTCTGCTCGTCTGGGGAAAGGTTCAGAAATGTCTGTGCTACTGTATCATCATTGTATATGCTAGGATTGTCAGCCCATAGTACTGCTGACCGGGCTAGTTCTTGTTCATCCATAGAATTTAGTACGTGGTACCCCATTCGTTCTTGAAGCATTTTATCGGTATCTTGAAACAGATATTCAGAAGAATTCGGTTTTGATATACCAGACAGAAAGACTCTCTTGCTTTCTGGGCGAATACCTTTCCTAAGGTAATTTCCCTTACCCACGTACGCTATCATTTCTTTAGGTTGTTGCTCAGATTCCTCTCGGTCGTCCTCCTCGGAGGAATCAAGCCGGTCGTTATCTGCTTCCCTTTCTTGTTTCTTTCTTTCGTGTATCTCTATTACTTCTTTCCTGATCTTTTTGTACATACTTGCTATACAATTCTGTTTATCGTGTTTTCCCTCGGCTATGTTCTGGCCCCATTTGTTTAGTGCATCCATCTCGTCCTGGTCTACCCCAGGCCTGTCTCGTTCTCTTATTAGACAGTTTATGAAGAACCGTAATATACAGCCTTGAGTGTCAGCTTTCTGGTGAGCCAGGGCCTCTTTAATACAGTCAGGATCTTCCCCAGTCTGGATAAAATGGTATATTCTATCTAGGTGATCAGTCATTCCTGGGAACAACGTTAAGTAATCTGTAACTTTTCGTAAGCGTAGAGATGCTAATAACATCCTATCGTCTTTACCGGGTACTGGATCGTATCTGCAAACTGGGAGGGGTTCTTTAAGCATGTCGAAATTTGAGGTTCGGGGTGTACGGTTCTTTAATATGTCCCTTATGTTTAACCTATGTTGTTGTGGCGGGGTCTGGTAACCTCCTGTCGCACCTCCAGAGGCGGAGGCTTGAGCATGACTTGTCTGTGGGGACTGTGTAAGTAACTGAACTGGTGTTTTTCCCTGGTCAGGCCCAAACGGATTCAGGGTATTTATCTTAGGTGTAGGAAGTGGTGGAGGAACAGGTGGAACAGGATTCCGGGCGGGTGAACTTTGTTGTGGTAAGGGCGGGACATTGTCTTGGAGTGGGTTGCCACCTCCGTCACCGTCAGCAGGTGGTACCTGGGCAGGTGGATTGGTGTAAGCGGGAGCTACATCATCTAGATAGGAAGCAAGGAATATGTCCTTTGTAGTCCTGTGATTTACTTTAGTTGGAACCAATGGCGATGGCAGATCTTTCGGTATTTCTGAAGTGGCTTCAGGCGAACCCTTGGTCACTAAGTACATGCCATTTACAAGGTTATTTCGCATGCGGTCTACTTGTTCTGCTTTTACTCGGATTCCTTCATTTACTAATTCGTTTTCTCTGACTTTATCCGACTCTTCTCTATGTTTGTCTTCTCTTCGGAGGGCTTTTTCGGCACGTTTATGTGATTCTTTACGCCAAAATTCTATGGCGTCTTTCTGAGATTGTCTGGCTTTCTTTTTCCATAGTGCTTCCTCTACTTTCATGATGCACTCGGCATCCCATGTTCCTGTAACGGGCCATCTGTGTCTTTCTTCTAAGTGCTTAGTATAATCGGCCCATAAATCTAGGTACAGTATGGCATCTAAGCCATGCTTATGGTACATAAAATTTCCAGGAGTGTCCCTAGGGGGGATAGGAATTTCTTCCTCTAACATCCCTTTCCTAGTTCCTATCTGTCTTAACTTATTGAAAAACGGCATCTTGTTACTTAGTGCTAGATACTCGATACTTGTCACTTACTTCTGAACACAGCTAGTTACACAAAAACACGGTAATGTACACAAAACAGTCACTCATACCACGACATTAATCACATGAAACATTTTGAACACATATGACTACCCTTTATACTAGATGTACTGCTAAACAGCACAGATACACTGTTGAGAACAGTGCAAGAACTTGGATGCTAGATGTACTGCTAAACAGCACAGATACACTGTCTAAAACAGTGCAGACCGTGTTTGTGTACCCAAACCCGTCTTTACCGGATACATAATAATGCACCCGTCTAGATGCGTCCCCAGCAATGGTACTCACCGGGAAGCACGGAACAGAAGGCCTCGGAAAACTTGACTGGACTGGACCGGACTGGACTCGACTCGACTCGATACGTGAATACTTCGGAACTTCGGAACTGGTGGGCCTCTTGACACCTCGGACCTTGCTTCTTTCGGCTAGGCTCTGGTCGGGATCCTCCGCACTCCTCACCGCCTCGTCTGGGTGCTGATCGCAGTCTCCGTCACCTCCATAGGCCTGAGGGAGATACAGGAAATCCTGCGGGTACGCGTAGTGTCCGTCACGACCGTGGCAGGGGACCAAGGCTGCAACGCACCAACCGGCGCGTGGGGTGGGGGAGGGGTCCCCATTCGGGCGCCAAAATAATGTGGTAAATATTTGATTTACCGTCTTAATTTCTATGCAGGTAAGTACTTAAACAAAAATAACTCAATCGGAAAAGAAAGACGCAGAGTCCGTGGTGTTAGAGTTCTTAGGGGTTTTATTCCTTAAAAAGGAATGGTTCTTGGTACCGGATATCGGGTTCCTGCCACCACTGGGGTGCAGGAAGGGATAGAGCATACTTTATTGACATTACATTGCTTTTATACTTAATATACACAATAGAAGTCAATGCAGAAGGCGTAACAGCTGAGAGAAACAAGATAAGGATACACACGTGTTAGCAATACGTAATCAGAAGGCGTAAACTAAGGCGTGCACAGAGGTGTGTTCTAGAAACGTCACATGTAAGTGTCAGAAGTGGGTGGCTCTATGACAGAATAGTGCAGAGTCAGCAGGAATCGGTAGCTAGGATGCGCGCGCAGCTGCATGACGTGTGATTGACGTAAAGTTGGAGGGTGCAGGGGACTTGACATTTACACTAGAGGAAAGAGACAGAAGTCTGGCATGTCAGATCAACTCGTTCCTATATCATATCTGATATCTGATGTTTGGGAACCATATTATCTGGAAGGAAAAGGTCTCTCGGACAGAGGCTATTCTATACTGACTGTGAGTGCGTGTATAAGCGTCTAGGTGTCTGCATGAGATGCGAGGGGGCATGGGCCTACCATGGTAACAGAGACTATGAATTACTTGGACGGAGACAGTGAGGCCGGGCCCTTTGCTCTGCAGCTGGAAGGATGTTTACTTAAACTAGTAGGCAGGAATGTATTTTTGAGGAGCGGAACAGATAATTCGAAGGTTGAATACAGTCTTGGCAGGCAACAGGCTGAGCTAAGCGCCGTGAGCCGCGCAGGGAGTAAGGCAGAGGTCACGGGTACAGAGGCCGGCCCAGGCTGAGGCATTTCAGAGTCTGAAGGCAGGAAAAGGCTCGATGGCAGAATTCAGGGCCTACTTCGCCTGGGCTGGAAAACGTGTAAAGTACACCACAAAAAGACGTTGGCAAGGCATACTTAGAAACGGAATATTCAACCCGTTCAGGGTGGGTCTGAAAGAGGACATGTTAACGTTGGACGCAAATGTGTTTGCGTCTTCATAGCTGGCACAGGAGGGAAGTTACATGCACTTTAAGTTCGTACATGGAGACGGTGGGGTACACGTTAGGGAACATTTCTTGACCATAAAATTTATATTTCCTCAAAGAGATGGTGGCGAGGTGAAAGTGGCAGAGTGAACTGCTCTTGCTTTCGATCCACCTCATACAGAGAACTGATAGATGTGATTTTGTCAGACCTAAATGAGTATTCATACTTGGATGTGGGTCCAATGAAACAACATTATTCGCTTCTAATTGAAGTCACTACTCTGCTCTTGATTCCTCGTTCTGATACTACTGCTGGTTCAGTCATCTCGAGGAGCAGTGGTTGTAGTCGAGGACATGGTATCCAGATGTCTGGCAGTGACCACCTCGAGGAGAAATGAGAACACTATGGAATATTGGTGCTGAAAAAAATAACCTGGCAACAAAATTCAGATGGTTGTTTTAAAATATCTGCAACACGTGCAGAGTGTTTCATTAGATGAGCTTAATCCAAGCAAGGTCTCCAGAGCTCCAAGGCTCCTTTATTGTGTTGAATCCCATCCAGGATCAGAGTGAGAGATCAACGGATGCAACAAACAGCAATAAAAGTAGCTCCTTCAACCAGGACATTGAAATGCAGCTGAATGTAAAGGGTAACAATGTCGCCACTGTATTTGTTCCATCCCTTGCTGCAGGCATAGGTGTCAGGATGTAATTTCAGCATTAGCTGATATTGGTTCAACTCAGTACACTCAGGTTGAAGATTTATAGGGTGATGATATAGAGGGGATTTTACCTGCTAATCCATGACTCACAACTCCTGCAATTAGTTACACAACTTGTACTACAAACCGTAATATCAAAGAAAACAGTGCCTGTTTGTCTCTTGATGGGATTAACGCCTCTCTAATAATTGTAAGGCACAGATTATTATCTGATCACATGAGCCGGCACTCTTCATGGGAGTAAATAATAGAATCTAATATGAGAAGACAGAACACAAGGCATGTAGTGATGGCCGCTTCTTCCTGTACAGTTACAAAGATAAAAGTGAACTCAGAAATGTTGGGTGCCTTCCCCAAAAATGTGTTGATTGGAAATTGGGTCAACAAAATAACAACAAAAAAAGAAAAGGGGCCAAATGTTGCTTAACAATCAAAAACATAGTTCAAAACGACAAGGTAAATCTCTACAGGACAAAAGACACACATTGTTTGCAAGAATGTCCGGATTACACATATGGCTCTCAATGGATGTGAAGCAGACTGAGGCCTAGTTGCTGATGATCATGCATTGATGGAGCGAGGTACAGAAGATTTTGTGTGTACCCCAATCAGATCAATCACTCCCATAACAAAGTAACAAAATAACTCGCGGTGGTCCAGCGAGTAAAAAGGGCCCGCATTGGAGGCCGCTCCTTTAGGTTGCTGGCGCCACAGTTATGGAACACCTTGCCGTTGGCGTTACACGGTGCCACTAATCTGCTTACCTTTAGGAAGGGCCTTAAACCCTGGCTTTTTGCTCTCTAGGCTATTTTCCCTGTTTTTCTGTTTCTTTTAATCTGCTTTTATATCACTGTGTTGTGGTATCCTGCTACAGGTTCTCAATAAAAGCGCCGGGACACTCTTTTTGAGTAGCCGTGCGCTATACAAGACAATATATAACATAACATAACAATATATTAATTTTGATTGCTGTGTATTAACCAAAACAAACACATTACATGTGCGAAATGCTTTGCACTAACAGGTTTGAATAACATTAATTGGTGATGTAAAATGCATGTTTAATCTATTTTTCTGCATTCAAGTGGTGTAGTAATGCATGTCTGTGTTGTAATGTGCATTGTGCATTTGCATGTTGCTTTTCTGCTTCATTTTAATGGCTTGCAGTGTGATGCTTTTCTGCTAGGTAACAGTTTTAAAGGATACATATTTGCACTGGTTGTTGGGGGGACAGAAAACACTTATATTCTGTGTATTAACATTTTCTTTTTCTGTTTATCGTAGTTTTGGTTGGTTGCCAATTCCAAAATGGCTTTGCTTTTCCTGGTTCTGAGCAGTAGAACAACCTTGCATCATTTTGCTGAGAGAAGCTCTTCAATGCTCTATGCTTCACTGAAAAACTTTGCAACTTTTGCTAACTATGAGTCGAGGCCACTTGATATGAATGCTGGCGAAGTGGCAGAAGGCCAAAGTGATAAACACGAGAACAGCTGAATGTCTGTCAAGGACAAAAGCAAAGTGCCTTCCAAAAATGACCACGTGGAAACAGCTGAATCACTGAAAATGAACATTTAAAAAGGTCTGAAGAGGAACAGGAACTGTCGAACGTGTATTTATCAGTTTGTCAAACAAAGTTATTCACGGACATCCTGGAATTTGAGAAATGCTTTTAAGGCGATAACCTGATACATCTAATGTTTAGCATCCAGACCTCTTGCTATTTGTACTATATGTTGTTGCTCAGCGATCTCTAAGGCTTGCATCTTTAAATTAAAATCTTTAAGTATCTGCTTTCTGGCATGATTCTGAAAGCTAATGGTTTCACCTCTAAGGGAGGCTTTAAAGCTATCCCATACTACATTCCTCGATGCGCTAAATCGATTAGTCTCAAAGAATTGCGTAGTCCAAAGTTTTATATGAGAGATATATTGGGAATTAGCCAGCAGTTTACGATCAAATGTCCAAGATCTGCGTTGACTGGAGGGGTCGGGTATATTTGTTAAAAAAATGAGGGAATTATTATCCGAAATGATCTTTGGGTATTTGCTAATTGAGGAATGTGCTAGAAATTCATGTGATACGAAGAAATAATCAATCCTGACGTGTTTTTGATGGGGGTGCGAGAAATAAGTATACCCAGGGTCATCTTTATTAGAATAATTCCAAAAATCAACTAACCCTAAACCACTGGTCAGTCTGGCAAGTGCCTTAAAAACCTTGGGTTTTCGACCTGTGTACCTCTGCTGAAATGGAGTTACATCATGTTGTACTTTAAGAGATATGTTGAGATCCCCACAGATAATAAGTGGGCCTTGCCAGGTTGGAAGCTCTGTCTCTAGAAAGTCAAGAACAGCTGGGTCGTCTTGATTAGAACCGTAGATAGTGCAGATTGAAATTCCCGAGGCCAGTTTAGCCACCGCTCACCTGCCATGCGAATCTGACATATGCCGAACTGCTATCCCAAGATGAGATTTTGCCAGAATCGCTACACTCCTTATATTTGAAGTTTGTGATGAAGTTGTTAAAACATTGTAGCCTCTTAATCTCAATAAAGATCTTTTAACCCAGGGTATGTGCGTCTCCTGAAGACATAGGACATCGACAGGGTTTAATCGAACTAGTTCAGCCAAAAGAGAACGTTTACTGGTAGGCAGTAGCCCCCCTACATTCAGTGTTTGGACCGTAAGCTTACCCATTGTCAACACTGTGTGTTTGATGACGTGTAAAACCTGTACATATTTGATTATAGAAACTATCTTTAGGCATCTTCTTCTGTTTAGAATTTATTTTATAATTGTTCATAGAAACTGTGTATCCTTTTATCTGGCCTGGTTCATTTTTTTTTTGTTTTTATTGCACCCCCCCTCTGAACCCCCCGCCCTTCCCTACCCTCCCTACCCAACCCTCCCCCCAGAACCCCCCCCAAAACAAGAGGCATTCAGACTCAACCAGAGTCTGGGTGATGAGGAGCATAGCGATACCTGAGCTACAACTAAATGTTAACAGACTATATAGAATCCAAACAGGATCACGTAGAAAGGAAACAAGTCTAGTATAATATTGAAAACTAACAACAACTCAACGAGATGAGGGCCTTAAAGTTGCAATGCTCTAATCTATTTACTGTATCCCATCTAGGTAAGCTTTGGCCTTAATCTCTGAGGTAAAAAAGACAGTCTGTCCAGCATGTATAATCTTTAATTTGGCAGGATTGTTCAGATAGGCTTGGGCTCCTTTATCCTGAAAAGGCTTGATCAATGAACGCAAACGCCATCTTCGCTCTACAGTAGCATGACAGAAATCAGGCCTAGTGAAAAAAGAGCAATCTTTGAACTTCAATTTGCGATCCGGTCTAGCTTTCTTGGCAATAATCTGCCGCAACAAAAAATTCCCAAAATAAACTAAGATGGCACGCGGGTAGGCACCAGGTTTAGAGGGTATCTTGAAAGGGAATCGGTGTGCACGTTGTATCTCCAAGTCTAAGTTCCATTCGTTAAGTTCAGGCATTGTGTCTCTAAACAACTGCACTACAAATGACCGAATGCTCTCGCCCTCAATTTTTTCAGGAACTCCCAAAATACGTAGATTGCTGCGGCGTTGTCGATTCTCAAAATCCTCGAGCTTCCATTTCATATCTGATAATTCAGCATCTTGTAATTTGATTTTTTCAGTGTTAACCATCACCTCGTTCTCATTAGAGAGCACTCTTGATTCAATCTCAGTTACTCTCTCTCCAAATGCAGTAAAGGTCTTAGTAAGCTTTCTGTCAACCCCCTGAACCTTACGTAGTGCAGCTCTAGATTTTTTGCTTTCAAGGGTGGTCTCTTCTCTATGGGCTGCAATCGCTTTCAAAATGGTCTCCACTGCTGCCGTAGAAGAGAGCTCGTGAGACTCCGGATGATGAGAGTCCTGAGCAGGGGAGAGAGACAGCTTTGGTGGAGGATGGTGGCCCTCTGTGCATCTAAGTAGCGGTCTGGAGTTAGCGCCTGGTTTTGTGAGGACAGTATTAGTTTTAGTTTGCGCGTGATCCTCATTGATGCCTTCAGAAGAGCTACAAATGTATTCTGATTCCTGTCCCTCCTCTAAATCCGAAGAGAGCTCAGGGTCTGATTTGGAGTTGGGTTCTAGTGAGCCATCCGTTTCAATCTCAACCCCTGCTTCGTCAGAAAATGAATAGAATTCAGAAGGTTCTTTATCCCCGTCTGTGGTTATGCGTACTTCTTGCACTACGGTGACTGGTGTCTCAAGATCAGGGATAGCAGGGGATAGAGAGGGCTCTAGAGCTACATTTAGCAAGCTGGGATTAATTAGTACAGTGCTCGTGTTGGAATTCGTTGAAGTAAGGACTGGCATAGAGACGTTTATATCCCCCGAATGTGTCAAGACTGGGCCCTTATCATGAGTGACTGGCTCATCTAGAAGCTCTCCCCCCAAGATATTGGCACTTTCACCTGAAAAAGACATACAGAGCTCCACAACGTCTTGTTCATTTTGCTCACTTGGCTCCAATCTGAGAGAGTTAGAGGAGCCCCCCAGTTCATTCCTAGCGGTATTAGCCACACCCATCACGGTCAAAGAAGCAGAGCCAGTACTCACAGTTTGTGTGGTTGGTTGAGGAGGTTGAGGTGGTGAGATGGAGAGCTGAGCTGCTGTTAACTGTTGAAAAGGTGAATTGTCAATCAAGGGGTCATTCCCGGTGGGTGTAATTGATAAATTCATATTAAGAGAACCTTGTTTATGCCTCAGTAGTTCAATAACTGATCCCCCTGGAGAAGGCTGGGTTAGGGGGGTCAGTTTCCTTCTGGCAGCAAGAGCCTCGTGTCTCGGGGATCCCTCCGAAGGTAAAGGCTTCTTTGTTTTGCCCTTGCAACACCCAGCTAAAGCAGAAGCACCTTCAGATCCAGCTTCTTCCTTTCGAATCCTTTCCATTTCTTCTCTGACTGTTCGTGCTGCCTTAGCGAGCCTTGCACGAGCGGCAGCCGAGGAGGCAGCTGAGGCCGTCTTAGGGGGCATTTCGGAACGTTCCTGATCAGAGTTAGTGAAAAACGAGTCATGCAATAGCTCTCCGCGCGTTAACGATTCTGGCTGGGCTGCAGCAGGCAGACAGCCGATGAGAAAGGTTTCCTGAGCGTTCGCTGGGCGAGCTGACAAGCAGGAGACAAGGTGAGCCCAGAGCGTGTTCAAAGTTAAAGCGGTGCAGAGGGATTTGAAGGAAGCGTGTTTGCGGCAGGTAACAAAAGAACTCTGCTGTGCCACTGCTGCACAGAACACGCAGATTGAAGAGTCCTTCAGGGTCTCGTTTAGCATAGTACTCTGTTGAATTATTTGCCTGCAGCCGATCCGTTTGCTGAACCTTCGGTGCTTTTTTTTTTTTTTTTACATTGCTTGTGCCGAGGAGAGTGAGAAAATTCTTCCGTAGTGAAATGAGAAAACCGCCGAAAGTCGCGGTAGAAATCGTGGTGATCCAAAAGGGTTTCAGGAGCTCAGGTACGCGGCTGCTGCTAGTGGTTAGATCAAACCGCCATCTTGCCTCTCTGTATCAGGTTATCGCCTTAAAAACAGATCTTAACTACAATCTTAGTCAGAACGTGGCCCAAAAGTATAGAGTACACAGAAAGGAGGTTTATGAGAGAGGAGAAAAAATCGGTAGACAATTACCACTGCGCACTCGGCAGAAGATTACTTCCAAAAATATTACTTCTATTCAGGACAGCGGACAGGTTTATACCCAAACTGATGACATTGCCAAACAATTCCAATTATATTACCAGAAACTATATTCTGAAGATGCCATGTATACCGAAAGCGACTCCTCTACTTATCTACATAATTTACTTAATTTTCCAAATGCTGGAAAACGTCTTGATGATGTTTCTCGTAGAGACCTGGAAAAAGAAATTACAATAGAGGAGGTGTTCACTGCCCTATCACTTATGGCTTCCGGCAAGGCCGCAGGCCCCGATAAAATTCCTATGGACTTATATAAAATCCTGTCTCACCAGCTAGGGCCACTTCTCCATGATCTATTTTTAGGCATTCAATTCAACGGGATACCTCCCGAATCTTGGAACGAAGCTAATATTGTCGTCTTTCCAAAGAAAGGAAAACCTCCGGAACTAGTTACCTCTTACCGTCCAATCTCATTAATTAATTCGGACTCTAAATTATACGCTAAGGTGATGGCTGTCAGGTTGAGCAGGGTCATTGAACATTTGGTCTCCCCGTGGCAACATGGTTTCCTCCCAGGGAAAGGTACTTCCAACCATATTAACAGAGTCATTACTTTGTTTGATTCCATGTCTGCTACGGGCGGCCGGATGTCAATGATTCTGTTAGATGCCGAAAAGGCCTTTGACCGCGTTTCTTGGTCTTTTTTATGGGCGGTTATGTCTCACCTTAATTTTGGCCCCAAATTTATAAAATCAATTAAAAGCATGTATTACTCCCCCAAAGCTAAGATTCAACTACCCGGAGCAGTTTCTGATCAGATTAGCATATCTAGGGGCACTAGACAGGGCTGTCCTTGCTCCCCTATATTATTTGCATTATATATCAATCCTTTAATTTTAAAATTCTTAGAGTCTCATTTAATTAAACCCGTGGTCTGTGGTCAATACCAAACAAAAGTATTGGCTTACGCAGACGACATAGCTATTGTCACTCCTGATCCTTCTGAGGCTATTATCACTATTGAAAACCTTACCACCGAATTTGGGAAATTCTCAGGGTATTCCCTTAATAAGGGGAAAACTTTAATTATTTGCACCAACAACATAGTCTGCAATGACCCCAGGGTGACGAATAATGCCACATATCTGGGAGTTATGATTAGTCCAGACGTTAAAACTATTGTTAAAACTAATTTCGACCCTCTCCTAGATAGAATTAAAAAGGATCTTGACCGCGTGAACAGCCTATACCTTACTATTATAGGGAAAGCTAACTTCTTAAAAATGAATGTCTTACCAAGATTCCTTTATTTCTTTAGGGCTATCCCCTTAGCCATTGACGATAAGATTTTGAAAACAATAAACTCACTTATGTCAAAGTTCATCTGGCAAAATGGCAAGATCAGGAGGTCTCATAAATTATTGTCCTTACCATAAGATAGAGGAGGTTTAGCTATCCCTAACATAATTCTGTATCATTGGTCTGCCTTTATGCAGATCTTTACCCCTCTGATTAAAACTAATAACGAGTGTGGCCACAGAGTAATTGACTCCATTCCTTCTATCTATGAGCTACTTTTGGGGAGTAACGCTGAGGGCCTGTTTCTTCGCTACACAGATACCTCCTATTATAGACAATTTCGACAATTTACAACCATCACTAATGCTTTTAAAGTTTGGAAGAAAATACTCAAACACATGCAACTTAGTAAGCTCACCAGATATACACCTTTGTGGCATTCCTCTATCACCTCTGGCATTGGATTAGATGCCACAGCTAGAAAATTGAAACTCATGGGTATCTTAACGGTTCACGATTTCTTGATTAATGGGACTGAAACTTCCTTTTCTGACTTAAAAGCGAAATATAATCTGCCCAACGGAGAATTTCTTAAGTATGCTCAATTATATACTAAATTTAAATCCAATGCTGCAACTTTAGATCTCTCCAATTTTCAATTATTTGAGCTGCTGAGTAGACCTAATACATGAATCGGCACCCTTTATGATACCCTGATGTGCGAAATTCGAGATGATCTAGAGAAAACAGAATCAAACTGGGTGGTGAAACTTGAAAATCCTGATTTTGATCTGTATAAATGTATAGAACTATCTAATCGCCTGCTCATGTCCAGCAATCTTAAAGCCCAGCTATATAAAACTGTGTTTAGTTTGTATTATACCCCACTTAAATTATTTACCTGGGGGAAAAGAGAAAATTACCTTTTTCCTAGATGAGCAACAGGTCCGGCTGATAATATTCACATGTTTAGTAGCTGTGGTAAGCTTGATTTAGTAAAAAGTATGATTGCAGATTATTGGTCGGTTATATTCGGGCATAGATTACCCGAATCTGACTGCTTATATTTAATGGGTTTTGACGGGTCCTTAACACTTAACAGAAACGAAAAAAGACTTGTTTTTATTGGTACGGCTATACTGAGAATAATTATCTCAGCTTGTTGGAAAGATTCTGCCCCCCCTACTTTCCAAATGTGGCTAGCTCGCTTCCTAGCGGTTTATAACTACGAGACATCGATTTATGCTACCAGAGGATTGAAAGCTAGGAAATTGGGCAAGGCTATTTGGGATCCTATACTGCGATGGCGGGAAGGCATAAATCCTATCATGAGAGTTAGTTAAAAATGTTTCTCTCTGTTTTGCTGTACACCTTTTATTCATGCCTCATTGTACCGATACCAGTACCTCCTGCTTTTGTAACTTTCTATGCTGGTGGAAATACACCTATAGATTTGTTTTTCTTCTACTTTTCTTTTTTGTTTTCTCTTTGTGTTTTCTATTATTCTTCTTCTGGCTCCTTCTCTTCATTTTTATCGGTTTTTTTATTATGAAATGTTGTGTATCCAATGTACTGTCTTGGTTCAAATAAAAATAAAAAAAATTAAAAAAAAGGAATTTGAGAAATGCATGGACAGTCGAATGTGTATCTGTCAGTCTTTTAATCAGGAAGTTATTCATGGACATCCTGAAATTTAAGCAATACATTGTTGATTAACGAGCATCTGGAGAGCTAATAATTGCAATGTCATGACCAATCAGAGAAAGGAAAACGGAAACTGTTGAAACATTTGAGGGTAGAGAGCCAGCAAATACAGTATAAATATCAGAGCAAAATTGGGGTTTAGAGTCACAGGAGCTGAACGCAGAGAGAGATGCTGTTTGCAATGCAGCTGTTTGCAGAGATGCTGGGAGCCTGAAACTATGCCAAAAGGCTCACTGATAAACCCCTGTAGGTTGGAGATTTGTAACAGGACACTAGGCCTGGGAAAAAGACTGCGTCCGAGGAGGCCTGGGTTAGTAAGTATAGTTTTGGGGTTTAGTGCTGGGTAGGCAGGTTAGAAATCTTTAGAATTAAATGCATGTTTTTAACTATGGTTCTTTGGTCTTTTCATGCTGAATTTCTCTTTCAGTTAAATGAGCAAGGTTTAATGTTTTGTTTTAGAGAATAATGCAATTAATTTGAACCTGAATTTTCTATTCATGATTTTTATTAAACAGTTTTACTTGATTTATTGCCTGAATAATTAGCAATGCTTAGTGGGAATTAACAATGATAGAATAATTTCTAATTTTCTTTTATGCAAATTAATTACATCAAATCTTTTAAATGATTTCAGGTGTTTGTGATTTTTCTAGAGCCAATTAATTATGCAAATCAATGTATTGTTGTAGTGAGGTTAAGTTGGTCTTGACAATCACCATCAACTTGCTCGACTAATTGGTCCATCGACCTAATTGGCGGGGTACATTTATGCATAGATTCGTTTAGTAGGATTATTGATGAAAACAAATGTTGGTGTTAAAAATCTGTGCTTAGAGGTATCCCGTCATAGGAAAGAATACACCCAACCCATTTTGTATATATATTTTCAAGGGTCTGGGGTAATGTGTGTGACTAAGTGTGTTGTACTTCTGTGTTATGGGCCCCACCGGATTGACCTGGACCCTGGGTCGGGTGATATTTCTGGGTGAGCGCTGCATCAGCATCACCGGCCAGGACAGACTCAAATAACAAAGTACTGACTGGTTTGCCCGACGCAAGACAGAGGACCAAAGCTCCAAGAGCAACCGCGACAAGGTCCAAATGGAAGAACCTTCAGTCTGTGATATATTTCAACTAATACAAACAGTATGCCCTTATTATGAATACATGTGTTATTTATCACACCTGATGAATAACGATAGCACATATTATGAGTTTGTGGAAAATAACATGCTGATTTTGGTTCTTAATGCAGATAAATACCTTATGCTTTCCACATTTACATTTTAGCAGGTTTGACCAGCCAAAATGCAATAAAGGTTGAGATATTTTGTGCAACATAATTATTGAATGTGTTCAAAGCAACCAAATGTGTAATTTCCACCTCCACGCAAACAAGAGTTTACGAGAGGTCAGAAAACAATGACCCACTCATAAATAGACTTACAGAGATGAAATGCAAATACAATACATGGTAGTCCAGCAAGATAATTTGAAAATTCAGCAATCTATCTTAGATGATCCGGGAAATATCTGTGCTCTAATCAAGGGAATTGTTGAGCTCAAAAAAGGCACTGCAGACAACACGGAGGAGACAGTACTTATGTCAACCATAATCCAAAGTCATACAATACAAAGCAAGAACATCCAGTGGAAGATTGAAGAACCTACAAATTGGCAGAGGTGGAATTATCTATGAGTGCTAGGTATTCTGGAAGGTTTAGAAGGTAGTGATCCTCTAATGCATTTTGTCACTCTGTTTCTAAAAGCGTTCCTTGAGCTCGGCAATTGACCTGCCAGCTAAGGGAATACTTTTAGAAACATATTTGACTCTATCAAATTCAGCAAGCCCACATACTTCCAATTCACCCCAATACCTAGTATAATGCTTCTTCTAAAATAAGACCTTGGCCTTCCTTGATTTACATTGGTAACTTTCTGTTGCAACAAGTTATATTTTGGAAAGCATGTCCAATCGTACCTGTATTGGTTGGTACAACATCTTTTTTTGTCCAATCTAATTTTTTTGATGGGACCATCGAATGGAGATAGTGGTTGTGAAAACTGATTGAAACGCTGAAGCTAACTGAGGCTCAAGCGTACTTTCAAGAACAAGCTAGACTGCAAATTTTAAGTAAAGGCCATATTTTTTTTGTCTTTCTGAAGGGGGGTCTCTGATTGATGAAGCAATAGAAACACAACAGAGATTACTTTTCTAAGCAGAACAATGTAAATAGTATGAGTGATGTCCATCAAGGAATTGTCTATTCTGCTGGTGGCCCACAGATTTGACGTTAAATGCACTTCTTTGTGTAAAGGTGTGGCGTGGCAGTGGGTGGTGGAAGTCCCTACCTGCTGTTTTTGTACCGTGTTTTTCACCTACAGCATGAAGAGACATATTTTTTCCTGTGATTTGTTGATCAGTGGTGAGCAGCTAAAACTGGAAAGGAGGGTTTTAAGATAAGGGGGGGCTTCACTGACTGAGGGGGAGCTTAGTAAAAAAGGGGAAAGTAGGGAAAACTGCAAATACAATCTGAAGGTTCACATAGCAAAGAACATGAACAAGATAATATTTTAATAAATTGAAGGCACTATGCAAATAGGCACACCCCAAAAATATTCATGAGACTTGCGTGCTAGAATTTAAAAGGTCTAAATAGGTCCCTCAAATGGCAATTAGTCAAAGAGGTGGTTCAAATATTGCAAACTTGTATTCTTTGCCTTATGGAAAACCAAAAAGCCTATAAGGATCTGGCTGTGCTCCAGCAGCTAGGTGTTGACCTGATCATTTGCTCTACACAGCAAGTATCTATTGGATGGGTTGCCACTTTGGGACAGAAACTCTGCCCTTTCAAAGTTGGTCAGAAAATGATGACAGATCTGGGAGTTGGATCATTGCGCACTTAGAATTCAGACTCATTACTTATAGTATATGTGTTGTCTCTGACCCCAGTACGGACAACCCACACATGTTTAACACACCTGCCTTGGAGTTGGTGACTTTATTGGGGAGATAATCTGCGTAGGTGATTTTTATTGTGTAATTGACTACAAAACTGATTCCACCAAGCACTTCCCTTATCCACTAATTTTAAAGATTTTGGAAGGCAATACAGAATCTAACGCAGATCCATACTGTATTAGGTTTACGGTGGACATTTAAAGTGGAGTAGCCAGGATATCATTTTTTTTCTAGTGTGTGCAAACATTATTCCCATATAGATATGGCCCTGGCTTTACAAAATGTGATCTTCAATCAGATGTGGCTCCTCTGCTAAGGCGGAGTAGCGTCGCCCCAATGTTCTCAGAGGAGGAACAAGGAAAAATAAAATGAAATAACATTGTTGTTAGCATTTTATGTTTCCAAGCTAAGAGGCTGGGTTAGGACAGGGTGGGGCTGGTGCCACGGGTGGAGGAGAGGTTCATGCACTTAAGTGCACATAATGGTTTGGCTGGCTGTCTTGGGCTGGCCAAACAATCATGCACACTTAGCATGTTCTCCACCGGGATGTAACAAACATGCCCAGGCTCCCAGCCCCCGTCTGAGAGCCGAACCACAGCACCCAGACCAATCACAATGCTGCACTGCAAAATTGTGATTGGTTTAGGAGAGTCTGTGTGCTTCTGGAACTCATCAGCGAAGCACAAACGGAGGAGAGACAGAGGCAGCCATGAGAAGGTAATTTAAAAAAAATATGTTTTGTCTCCCCTTTGTCCCCTCACCCTGGTTCCCCACCAGCCACCACAGTCTCCAATGCTTCAATGGAAATCTGTCCTTAAATCACTTCTGATAATAATCCTTTGTTATTAATCATAAAGGATAAATAATTGATGGATGGGTGTGGGCACTGTACATCTGAGCACACCCTGCTCCTTGATGTTGAATACTGAATTGTATACTTTTGAGGCTCAATATAGGCATAACTTTGACTATCTGGCATCCTCTTAGCGCATATATCATACAAGTGATTATTGAGTTCGTAGTGAATAAGAATGGGTTGTTATGTAAAAAGGAAAAAAACATTTTTGCAGAGCTATTAGCTCTACAAAAGGTTCATGCCAGATTAATCAGAGGCAAGACATGGGAAAAATAGACTTTTCCTTATGTCTGGCAGAGTGTAGAATAAATGTATCCCAAAAAAAATTCTCTTGGAATATCTCACACTCTACTGTCCATATAAATCCCACATATCCTCATAATACTCTTAAGATAGTGCAACCCATCCATCAATTATAAAGGTCTGTTCAATAACACATTTAATAAAACAATTACAATTGTTTAGAGAACAATCCCTACATGGGAATACTTAAAGCAAAGGTTGGAGCCTCTGATTTCATTCTCCAGTTTTACAAAGAACAGGACCTGTGTTGCTGCCAAAAGGGATATTACGAGTAAGTGACGGTTAGGACCTAGACGTAACCATGCACCTACCACCAGATAGTGGTAGTATGCCACAGAAATACTTTTACTTAAGGTTTCTTAATGGATAAGTTAACGAGTTTTAATAAGCTGACTCCTTTGATAGACATATTGTGTGTTTTCCACAACTCTTGAGGAGCCTTCTGATTTTTGGTTTTTATATCTTTGATCCCTAGTGACCCTGAGGTGGATGAAAGCACCACACAGATGGGGCGGATGTAGCTGTAAATTTCCTGAAATCATTGGAGGGCTTTTAAGTCCTCCCCTCTATATCTTGGAGATAGGACTATAATCTTATGATATAGGTATATAATATCGATTTTATATTAGGTACATTGGATGATGTACATAGTAAATACTTTTCTAATGGGGACATGACCCTTGTTGTTTTTTAGGTTTCTTGTATCTTCCTGAACCTACCATATCACTTTCTCCTTAAAATTTTCAGACAAATTGGAGAATATCTCCCAAGGTGGGTCATTACTTTGTAATAATAGGATGTGAGTAGGGATTCGATTATTTGTTACCCTTTTCCTCAAGATTAACATTTCCTCCGGTTTTCGCCCACAATATTATGGTGGGTGTCAATTCACCCCTGGCCAATATTGAACTAACATTGTGTAAACCTTAATGAGATGTACTCTGTATCCCTTACAGCTACTGGAGGCTCAAAACTATAAGGTATGATCAATACTTTCAACATGGGAAATGGAATAAGGGAGGTTTACTGAGTAGGAATTCTTTCTTGTCCCCAAATTTGAATTATTAATGTACCTCACCTCTATATCACAGTAGGAGAGGATTCTGGCATGATTGAATTAGGCATTGGAAGTGGAATTGAGTGGATGAGAATATTAGCTAGTTGCACTGTTGGTATGGGCCCTTTGAACAATAATAAACAGATTGAATCCGTTTTTTATGTAAGAATCTCAATTATTTGGAGTTCAAGATTTATTAAATCCAATTAGGTGAATTTTTTAAGATGAGTATAACTTTACTTTGTGATGAGTAATGTGAGAGGTTAGCCTGGCATATGATGTCCACTAGTTCTAGTGGGCACCTTGCATCAGTCTAATCGACCCTTATTGATGGTGGTTGTAAAGGCAACCTTATAGAAAGCTATCCTAGTGGTAGCATGAACCAGCAGTCTTCAGGCTAAGACTTCAGTAGGCGAGTTAAGCAAGTTGTTTTACCATATATAATCCCTTGAATACCAAATGAAAGGACACAACACAAGGTATATATCAAATATATATGTATTTAATCTAAACACAACCCCTCTGCACTCTTTATTACGTCAGAGGTAAAAATACAATACAAGTCACACAGTTAATATACGAAAAGTTGCACAGTATACGTTATGCCCTAGGGGCCTCACAAACCATATACTAAGAAAGTGGTATAAGTACCACGTGAGAGTTAGAAAGCAGGCCTGGGGCCTGTGGAATCGCTGGGGCTACACTAAACAACCAAAGGTTAGGATATTGGAGACCCACAGGAGCCGCGTGCAGTGTCTAAACACAGACGCGGTTTCCCATTGACTTTCTATGGAGATCGTAAAAGTTACAAAGTTACAATTTAAGGACACTTCCCGATGGACTAGGATGGAACGCTTTTAAACTAGGACACTTCGTGAGTCAAGACCCACGGGAGCACTGGAGTACTCGTGTTACCTCACCTAGGGAAGCCGGGTGCATAGATGTCTTTTCGTGTCGGGTTTCGTCGTCATTTTCTATGGAGAGCTGCAAAGAAGTGCTGCAGGCGACCAGAGGAAAAGTGTCCAGGTGGATCCAAGGGTGGATTGGAGATATGAAGAACCTGAACGTAGAGGGGATAGAGCCTGGGTCACTAGCCAGTGACCAGGAAGGTACCAGGAAGGAACCAGGCGATGTTGGGTGCTTGAAGGTGAAGAAGGTGAGTTTGTCTCTTCAGTCACGAGGTCCAGGAGTCATCGGCGATGACCAGGCACTGGATTTGAGCTGTCCCACAATGGATCTAGAATACTGCAGTATCGGTATCCGGATTGGACCCAACAAGCCTTGGCAACTGCAACCCATGCAGGATGTCGAGGTTGGCGTTCTTGCAGACCAGCAAGGTCTGTGGCACTTCTCTTTTTCAGGAAAGCTGGAGCAAGCCTGGAGCAACCAGGAAAGCAAAGTAAACTTAAGATGGCGTCTTCAGGGTGCTCACTAGCAAATGGGAAAGGAACTGGGAAGATGCTTCAAGCTCAAATGCAAAGGTGGGACCCACAGGACACTCGCGGAGTGTGGGGGCCTGGGCTTCAGTGCAGATGGTGCTCGAGGCTGGGGTTTCTCGTACCTCAATGCACAACTTGTTGAGGCTTCAGGAAAGGAGTACAGGTAGCGAAATGCAGGATGTCCAAGATGTCCGGTCCCACATCTCCCGTGTCCGCCACAGGTCTCAGCTTTGCTGTGGCTGTGGATTGGGGTCAGAGTAGTCTGGAAGTCCAGTTCTTGAGTCACAGAGTCTTCGGGTTCTGATGGGAGCCTTTAAAATGCAGACCAGCAAAGTTGCTGTTGGTGCCTGTTTGTACAGGGTGGTCACGCCTTGACCACAAGGGAGATGTCTTCTGTCTTCCAGTCAGAATGGAATGTCAAAGGTCCAAGATATGTCTTTCAAGGATTCGTCCAGGATAATCTAATGTTCCAGGGACACAGCTCCTATACTTATACTAAGGATGGGGGCTAGATTACCTGACTAGGTCCCTCCTATGGGTGGATCTGAGAAGGGGGTGGTTACATCCCTTTCCCTTTGTCCAGTTTCGCACCAGAGCTGAGACTGAAGTGCCCCAGCAACTTATTTCAACTGGGCTATGCATGGAGCACCTTTTGTGCCCCAGGCAGTGTCTAGATGCATTCACTGAATGCAGCCCTCCCTGCCCCAATCCACAAAGTCCCTGTCTGGGGAGGTGCTGGCACCTCCCTGGACAGGAAACCTATTGTCCAGGCCTCCCTTGCCAGAGTTTCCCTCAGTAACAGGAGGTCAGACTCGTGTCTGTGGCAGCAGGATCCATTTTGTGATGCTGAGGCTCTGTTTAACTTTAAATGAGAAAAGCAGTAACTTACATTTCTTTTCCCTCTAGAAGGGTGGAATGCTACCCCCGCCGCCAGAATTGGTGGGAGGTAGTACTCCAAAGTGTTTGACACCTTACACTACATGTTTTGATAAAGCCAAGCCAAAGTTAGCATTAACCGATAGGATTATAATGCACTTAGGAATATATGGTATGGCTGTATCATAGAACAGCTATAGGGAGAAAGTTCCGAAAGCTGCAGAGGGGGTCAGCTCATGCTAGTGCACACTCTCACATAAAACCAAGCACTCTGCCTCCAGGATTGTAGAGGCCTACCATAGGAGTGGCTTATAGGTGTATATGTGTCTATATGTAAAGGTTGATATAGGTATACAATATCTAAGTAAGGGGTGATTACACCACCCAACCCAGGCTGTGGGAACAGACCTGTGGTGTCAGTTTGGAAGGCAAACCAGGGATGGCACAATACATGCTGCAGCCCCTGGTAGGCATAGGGTACACCTATGCCCTGTGTACCTATGGTACATTATACAAGGGCTCACAAGAGTGACCCAGTAACCAATCTGGTATGCACCTAAAGTGCATGGAATCAATTTAGAGAGAGAACAGCTGGGCTGTGGGTCTGATTAGCAGGCCCACAGACACATTAAAGTCGAAAAACCAGAGAATCACAGCAAAAAGTGTGGGTGACCATAGGAAGCAGACCCTACTCTCCTACAAGTAAGATTATATTGTGATTTAGGTTTTGTTTTTATGCAGGCACATATTATATTGTTTTATCCTTGAGATGGACATTAAGATTTTTGTTGTCCTGAAGAACGCAGTTCTACAATACTTCTTCCACAGAAACGAACAGATGCTTCTCTTGTTGTATATTGGTAAATCCGAGGAACTTTGAAGTCTATGTATAAGAGAGTTTACAGGCTTTTGTGACATTGATTCAGTCGTATTAATACATCTGTGAAGATATATGTTTGTCACGTTTTTTTGTCTCTCGTTTTATGTTTTTGTGTTATAATGTTATCATTATTTGTAATTATAAAAAAGTTTTTATATGAATTGTTATTTACCAATTGTAATTGTTTTATTAAATGTGATATTAAACAGATCTTTATAATTGATTGCTGGGTCCTATCTTGAGTGTATTATGAGGATATGTGGAAAGTATAGGGACAGTGGAGTGTGAGATATTGTGAATGTGTGAATTCATCCAAGAGAAATTGTTTTGTGATTCATTTATTGTATAAGGTACCCTGTCTCTTTGATCAGTAGGGCCGCTCTCTTTCTTTTGAGACAGAGTGTAGAAGCCATATAGGTCAAACAGTTAGTTAAAAAACAACCAATATATTCAAAATCAATAAGATGCTTGATTATGGATATAGGGGGTCGATAGGAAAAAGTCTGGCTTATAAAACTAAGGAAAAGTAGAAGACAACTATGACAAATATTAAAGAGAATGAGAGACACATCATCAAGCAAGCTATGGAACTGATTTGGCTATTTAAGATTTCCTATCAAGCAATATACAATAATGTAATGGCATGTTCTTCTCCCACTGATACTGATTATACCTGAGCAAAGTCGACATAAATGCAGATTAGTTTTCTGGATGGTGACTTTCCACTGGAAGATCTCAAGAAAACAATGTTATCCTCACCATCTGGAAAAGCAAAAAGTGATGACTGTATTCTGGCAGAATTTTACAAGGCATTCATAGATCACCTTGCTACCATCCCTTTTCAAATGATTACTGGTTTCATTGACAGGCTGGATAAACCCAACGTCTGGAAATCTATCAGAATAGCATTTTTTTAAAAATGGAGAACTGTCAGACAAAAGAGGATCATACCAGCAGATATCACTACTCAATCCCATTTCTAAAATGTATTCTCAATTATTAGCTAACTGCCTCTTCTCAGTTATCAGATTGCTTGTCTGTCTGAACCAGCATGGCTTTATTCCCTCATGGAGTAAGATCATTTACACGAACACAGTAATATCTCTATTTTATGCTGCGAGCGTGCTAAATAAATAGGTCGGTATGATCCTCTTAGATGGCAAAAAAAGCATTTGATAGAATTTAATGGCAGTTTTTATGGGCAGGTATGAGAAAGATAGGTGATCAAAATTGTGTAATTTGGAGCAATGGCTTTACCAAAAAAACACCCACAAAGATCATACTCTACAGTGCAAATTCTGCTCCATTCCCAATCCTCTGAGGCACATGCCAGGGCTACCAAGTATGGCCTTTACTGTTTGCCATTTATCTTAAACCCTACAGGTACCAAAATACAGAATAACAAGGATATCACTCCTATTAATATTAATGGGATGAAGGTGAAAATCACTGCCTATCCAGATTATGTCATTTCTCGGATGCTATGCAGGCAACCTCTTAGACTGAAGCAGAAGCATCTGATTTTGGCTAAGTATCAGTGTATAAATTAGGCACCAATAAAACACAGATGGTATTAAATGATACATTAGAGGGCAAAGATAAAAGGATCACTAACCTCAATACATATTTAGGAATTAAAATCGCTAGCTGCATGCTGCACATAGTTCAGTTAAACTATTATGAGTGAAAATACAACATATTGTAAAGAGACATCAATGGTATTGGATCCTAGAAGTCTTGTTGGCCCATGCAATATAAATAAAATGACCATCCTCACAATTTTTTAATCTGTTTACAGCGATCCTAATATACGTTCCAAATTATTATTCCCGGAGACTGGATTTCATGATCAGCAGCTTCATTTGAAGGTATCAAAGAACATAAAGAGCCATTCGATTCATACAGTTCTTTGTTATTAATTAGATAAAGGTGACACTAAAGTACTGTATATGTGGCTTCAGAGTGCGGCGCTGGGGTGGTATCTTTCTAGACATTCAGACCCCATATACTTTGAAAGAGTAAAATGTAAGGTCATTCTGGACGCTTATAAAATATGAACAGTGGTGCAACAGTTACAAAATCACTGCAATTAATACACGTTATTTTAGAAACGTTCTGCCTTTCCTTGGATCTTTCAAGATCCCACGTTATAAGTGGGTTTAGAATGGTTTGATGAATGTTCGTCAACTCTTTATAGATAATGTGTTTTTAGCATATTCCAGACTAAACATTTTCGAAACTTGAAAAAAAGTTTGACATTCTGTAATACCGTTTTTTTTAAAAAAAAACACAGATCTGGGATGATTTCCGACATAGCAAGAATGTAAATATAAAACTAGAAAGAAATGATTTGCTGGAACTTGTTTATTAGATAAAGACAAAAATCACTGCTCGTGCTATCTATGGTGTACTGTCCTCTTTAAGAATGGATGAGTTGGAAGGCCTAGCAGATAAATTGTCCTCTAAGATTGGGATTGCTGTAAATTCATGTGAAATTGAACAAGCATTTACAAAGGCTCCATACTGATGTGCGTTAGACTCAAATTACAGCAATTTGAACAAGTTAGTATGCTAATCCCAAGATAAGATATCCAAGTGGAAGGGCAAAGGGTGTTCATAATGCCCACATTGTCAGAGGGAAAATGCTAACGCACACATATCTGGTAATTGCTCGATGTTGCATGATTATAGGCCAGAAATTGACAGATAGGCTGAACGTCGCCATGGAGCTAAACATTAATAATATTATGTTGAGCATAGAGTTGAGTGAGCATTGCTCAGTGAAATATGGGAATTGGTTTCATTGGGATCGTAATTGCTAGACTTTGTACTGCACGAGAATGGAAAAGTAAACACCCACCCTCAGTGGGTAACTGGTAGATACTTATATGTCACTTTCATGAAGTGGCAGTTGTCGTTCTAAACGTCTAAGGGAAAAAGAGACAAAAAAAACCCTTCTAAACTTTGATGGATGATTGGATGTTTTTCTTGTGTCTCCAGTTAGAGATTTACTCCATTAAATTCTGCGATTTAAACCAGTGTTTTTAATGACATGTTTGATTTATGAATCATGAAAATATATTTCATTTAATCTATTTGTAACACTTTACGATGCTCAACCTTCCCCCCAAAAAATAGGTTTCGTAAAAGGCTCTGTAAATGCGTGTGTGCCACGGATAAACATATCCAGTTTACACCTGTCTGTGGATGGGTCTGTGCGTGTTTGTGTGTCTGTGCCTGACGTATTGTGCAACCGTCCTGTGGCACGTGCTCTGTCCCTTCAAAGCAGTAGGTTGTAGTAGTATGATAACAGTATTTGGTGACTAGTAAGTGAATAAGAGACGAGGCAAATATTTTAAAAGAGATTTACAATTTATGATTTTTTTAATTTTTTTTTAATGATTTTAACCTACCGGTGAAGAATATATTATGTGAATTCTAAACATTTATTCCAGTTGTGCAAAGGAATATCTCTTCCAAATGTAGGTGTCAGTTGTATAGTAAGGGTTCTCTGAGTCCTAAAGCAAGCAGGAAGAATATACCATCTCCTGGTTTGTCGGTAGGAAACAGCAATAATTGTAGATTAGTGGGCCCTTCGACGCCCCAACACTGCACCTGCTGCGATAGCTACGCCCGTTACTCTTTGACAGTCAACCTCTGGAAAGTTTACCAGAGTTATGGTTACAAAGTGTAACAACGTCACTGCCAGAGGCAGTTCTACAGAAATGATTTCACAATTCAGTTGTTTAAACGTTTAAAAAAGACATATTGCTAAAAAACCAGCATTACCTTTTTACGAAGATGATCGATTAATTAATTCGCCGGTGTGAAAGCGTCCGTACCTCTGCTCTGTGTTTTTAAGGCGTCCTGTTCCTGCTGCGCTTCTGTTTACCACACATCACTCTCTGTAACAAGCTCTGTTTCTGGAATCAGTTAAATATCGCAGCAGACTACTCGCTTTCATCTCGCTTCTGCCACAGTATATTCTGAAACAAAACTCCAGCTATCCTTTCAGCCACCTCCCTCCTTTTCTTAACTCTTTCGTGCCCAACATTTCTCTCATTGACTTTCCATACCTTAATTTGTGCAATTCGATTACAGGCAGGGCACAAGTCCCAAAAAAAAGAAGTGGGGGGACTGACTAAGGCAGTAGGCACGTGACATCATGGCCCATGACATTTCGGCGCGTGACATTGCGTGTGGCATCCCAGGAAGTGATATCAGAGGAAGTGATATCACATCCATGACTTTTACAAGAAGTGACATCATATCTTAAGACCTAACCCATATGTGTATCGAGTATATTATGAGTAAATTTGAACACATGAGTATACACACAAACACTCCTGGTTTAGGCAGAAGACATGCAGTTGCATTGTAATACTTCTAGTGTAGCACAGTGAGCTATGAAGAATCATATGTGACACCTACACCCAGTAACCATCACTGTCTTATTTAACACACCCTGAACAAATATTTACAAACTTGTGTGATTTATTGCCAATATAATGTGTATGTTTTCTGTAAAGCGCTCTGACACCCTACATAGGGATGAATAGCGCTGTAAAACAAATAAAAAATACCGGTATTTAAATTGGTATTTTGCACTGGGACAGAGTAACACAGCTGACATTCTTGCAGGGCATTAATATCCATTGTATATGAGGGTCCCACAAAGTCAAAATCATGCTTCTCTGAAGCGCCTTTGAAGAGCTAACAAGCGGCTGCTTTAATTTTCCTTCCTCTTCATTTACATCTAGGTGTGAGGCTACAGGCAGCCCCCACCCAACCTCCATACTTTGACAAACGAAGGCCAAATGGCCCCCTAAGTTCGTCCTTTGTTATGGCCCAGGTCGAGTCTCACATGACAAAAACCCCTCCCCATCTGAACATTGCTGCTCGGAAGGAAAGCAGATAACGAGCAGGCATTGCTGAATGTGTCCCTGTGTCTCAAAATTACACCAGGACGAGCTCAGCATATTTTACAGAGGGGCTCAACTTCTTGGCAGGGTGGACGGCGTCCATCCTGTGAAAAGAGTGGGCGGACATCGTCCACCCGCGTGTACCCCGACTCGTGCCCTGATTACAGGCCAAGACCTTTGTTTACTTACTTCAAACAACTTCCTCTGGGCTTGCTCCCCGCTGACATACAAACAGAATAGTTAAAGCAAGGGTCAAGAACAAATATGACTGAATATCTGATTACCAAACCTCATTAACATAATCAAACCCAAATGTCATAGCCTACGCTATTCAGTGATATCTTCACACACGATTATGGAAAACACAAGAAAAGGAACAAGAAACAAGTCCTCACAAGGTAGCTTACAAATCCGAAAACTAATCACAGGGAGGAGAGAGAAAAAAATATAAAAAAGGAGGAGCGCCTGAGCAAAAAGATCCAGGAAAAAGGGGAGAATAACCCTTGACAAGACTTACCCGAGAGCATAACTTAATTTCCCTCTAGCCATTCGGCAATTGGAGCCCACTAATTCCTCCCCAGTTCGCGTCTTCTCTGCCCTTTCAGCCGATATACAGCAGCTTCCATATTATATATGGCAATAACCTAGCCCGCTAGTTTATGAACGTAGGAGAGTCAGGGCTGATCCACTGGGAGGTTATACATAGTCTTACAATAGCCATTGCATTGAACACAAATCCAATCTCCGAGCTTGACCGATCAATACATTGCGGATAATCTTCTAAACACAGAATAATTAAATCTGCTGATAATATTATCAGGATATCAAGGATCAGGTTCAGAAAGGCTTCAATATCTTTTGAGTATTTAGAAAGATTGGGGCAATCGAAAAACAAGTGTTTGGTGTCAGCAGCCCATGTCCCACACCTACTACATGCACTGCCCCGTAAACCTCCTCATTTGGAAACTTTTACAAGCGTATAATATAAATCAAAGACGGACATAAAATTTTGGGACCTTACAGTGCCAGTTGTTAGGATCTGATTGGCTAATTCCAATGACCCCTCTAGGTCCACACGTTCCGGTCCGAACTTTCTCTCCCATCTAGCATTCCGACTACTCATGTCATCGGGGAGGCCTTCCATAAATATTTGATATATTTTCCATGTCCGAGATACATTACATATAGCATCCACCAGAGCTATTTTTCCCATATTTACACCCGACCGTTGCATAGCTTTTCCCAAGAAGCTCCTAAACTGTAAAAACTTTAAAAAAGTTTTTCGTAGAAAGACCAAACTTCTCTTGTAGGTTAATAAAAGAAGCAATTTGCTGTCACAACAAACATCCCCTAGGGCTTTAATTCCTAACTTCCCCCAACTAAACGTGATTTGGTCTTGAAATATTGGTGATAGAAGACTGCGATACAAGAAAGGAGTATATGAATTGAGGTTAGGTATCCTAAACCTACGTCGTATCTTTCTCCAGATCAAATAGGCCGACTGGATTATTTTGATGCGCATACATGGCCAAATCAATAACAGAATTTTTAAATATAAATAGAGGTACTGCCTCTGAAACTATAGTATAGGATGCCTTCAACGCGGCTGTACGGGGCAAGACCCTCAGCTTCTCTCTGCATCGGCAGAGGGTGGTACAGGAAAAGATGAGAAGCTGGGTTGGACAGCTCAGGACGGCGGAGGTAGATCTTGTGAGGGAAATAAGGGATGCTCAAAACACTGATGAATGCCAGCAGCGTATTGTGGCTATAAAAGCTAGGATACATCAACATTTTGGGGAAGAACTTGCTATTAAATATGTACAGCACCGGGCGGATATATATGAATTTGGGGGAAATACGGGTAGACTTTTGGCCAAACGTATACAACAGAGGGGAGTCTTGAATAGAATCTGCAGGATTAAAGACCACCTGGATCAGATTCAGGACTCCCCTGTTGAAGTCTTGAAGGTATTTCAGGAATTCTATCAGCAACTATATTCAGAGGAAGGGGAGGTGGCAGTGGCATTGTTGGAAGAGATTTTGGGGACTGTGAAACAGTGAAGGTCACGCCGGAACAGAATGAGACTCTTGCAGATCGATCACTTGGGAAGAGGTCAAGTTTGAAATAAGCTCATCAACTGCCGGCAAGGCTGTGGGTCCAGACGCATTGCCTTTAGAATTTTATCAGACATTCTCGCAAGTACTTTGAAATGAGCTTGTGTCTCTATTCCAATTAGCCCAAAAGGGCCAGACACCCGATTCATGGCGGAAGACCACCATTGTAGTTTAAAAAAAAACAAGATAAACCCGCACTCAGCCCATCATCGTACTGGCCTATCTCGCTTATTAGTGCTGATAGTAAGATTTTTATGTAGTTTATCCAATTTTTATAAAGAATGTTTCAACACAATAAACAATAAGTCATACTTTTTTATATCTCAAAAAACTCTACACTTTTCTTTTTCCACATTACACTAGCTCGTGCACGTCCCTTTAAGTCTCTGATTCTTCACGTCTATAGCTAGGATTCTTTGTAAGTTTTACCTTTCGGAAGTTATCTTCCATTTAGACACATCCGTATCTCTCATGATCTCACATATTTGACACAGAATCGCACAACTATCTGCATTATTTTCTGTTCAGCACCTACAGGTGCAAATGGTCGTTTACTTAAAGTTTTATTGAAATACGCTCGCGATCACGTGACATATGTTAGAGCGAGGCGGCTCCTTTAAATATTAATCTCGTAGTGTTCAGGCTTGCACGTGATTACGCTTCGTTTGGCGTCCGAGGCTGTTGGACAGAGATCGGGAACGAAGGTGAGGGTTTGATTACTCTGCTTCGGCAAAAATCCGCACAGCCGTTTTGGAATATGGTTCACGGCATCGTAAGAAACGGCTTGTTGAACATCTGATACAGATTGTTAGACCCTCTGTAAGTACATGCTGCGCATTTCATTGCACGGCACCATTTACGTAATTGTACCCCTTTAATTGACATGATAACAACGTTCTACTTTTCCGACTCTGTAGGAACTTGGGGTAAGATATAGTTATCTACTATTTTCTACACTTGACTTAAACACTTGTGGACATGCGCATAATCAGCTTCCTTGTACACCTTTTCAGAAATTTTTCCCGCTTCGGGTAAGCATAGATATTTAACGTAGAGATCTCAGTTACACACATTTGGGTCACTTTAAGAAATGTGAACGGCACATCTACACTATTCTTAGTGATCTTCTTTTGTCAAACTATACAAGTGCACGTTCAGTTTCTTCTAATTTCTTGGTTCACGTTCTTAGCATTAAATACAACCTGGGTCTCTGCTCATCTTCTTGGTTTATAACTCCTGGTTTTCCTTCTTATCGGGTAGCTGGCACCAACTTTTATTTTGGGTTGACCGCAACTCCATTTTCTTATTTTTGTAATTTCCTCTAGAGTGCAAATTCAGTGATTTTTTACAATGCAATTCTGTGATTGTGTTATAGATGACTCTGGAGGACCACATTATCATCTATATTCTCTGATACAATGGACTATACATCAATCCCCTGACGAAGGGTTCATATTTGAACCCGAAATGCATTGGGAATGTCTTTGTTTGTTAGTTTAAACATGGATAATGAATTGCAGATGGAATGCTGCTTATGATGATGTTTGTTTTTTCATATGCAGTTAAAGCATGATGATATATATATAAAAACTGTGCATAAGAATGCAGATAATGTCCTTTTTTGAGATATAAAAAAGTATGACTTATTGTTTATTGTGTTGAAACATACTTTATAAAAATTGGATAAACTTGCTTTAATTTGATGAGACAGTGATTCTAGTCTCGATGTGTCTTTCAAAGGGTTCAAGAATGTGGAAGAAGAGTTGAATGTAAGAGAAGGGAAGTTATGGAGGAGGGAAAAATTGGTAAAACCGGAAGATCTTGAAGCAAAGATTATTAGTATTGCTCACGAGGGTCATTTGGGCAGAAATATGACTAAAAAACGCATTTGTCAGTCTTTTTGGTGGTCAAAATTAGACAGGGATGTTGAAAACATCCCATCCTCATCGCCAATGTAAAGATGAAAGCAGGAAATTGTCGATTTATAAATATAAGTCTTTTATTGAAGATAAGGCACAGGAAACTCCAGCTCCTCTATCCACCAGCTTCACTCTGCCAGTACACAGGCTTTCTAATCATCACATTCTAAGTTACCTAGCAACACATGTACATTCTAATAAAGACATCTCTACACCACTAATTCCTGAATATTTTTGGTGGGACTTGGCTTTTAGAAAAAGCTCACTTAGGAACGCTTGTTACCCCAACTGAGTTAAGACTAAGGGGCTGAATACAATGGCAGGCGGACTTACGTCTGCCAGGCACCGTATCGGAAATGGGACCGCCCGACAGTCTATCGGTGGTCCCGACATAGGCATAACAATGTGACCGCCACCACGGTGGTCGCAATGCCTGTTTTTTGTGTTGCAGTGTGTGCTGCTGACTGCAGCAACACGCTGCAAGAATAAAAAGGGGACACTGCACGTTTCCCAGCACTACATGGCAGGCACCATACAGCGCCTGCCACATGGTGCAGGTATATGTAGTGGGGAACCATAGGTGCCCACATGTCCCATGTCTGGGGTTCAGGGGGGAAGGGGGCCCGCTATGGACCCCCAAAGTCCTTTTCTGCCTGCCTTTTCATTTGTGGGTTACCCACCGTGAAAAGGCGGGTGGAAAGGGACATTGTAATCCCTACGTCGGAGCCTGGCAGGCACTGCCACCATTGTAGGGAATACAATTCCCCCGAAGCACCAGCGGGCTCAAGGAGCATCGGCGTGGCAGTTGGTCTTTCCGACCGCCAACACACCGCCCACCATCTTAATGTGGCGGGTGGGGATAATGCTTAGGATGGCAGTGGTGGTATCACAGCCATCCCAATCAGGCCCAAAGTAAGTGCTGATTTGTGTGCATTGTATCCAGTAGTCACACTTTTGACCCAGGAATGCTGTATGATGTCACTGAAGTTGAATATTACTCATCACTGTGATCAGATCATGTACTTCTTCATCCCCTCCAACAACAATTGGTGCAATTTTTTGGCCGCTAAGGTGCTCCTGCCGCTGGATCAAGCAGTGTTTTCTCTTTGTACTAAGCTTTCCCCAACTAACACCTTGTCCATAAATGGAGCATATAGCAATGTTCACCTCCTTCTTGCTAACCGAACAAAGTCCAAAACTGGGGAGGTCAATTTTCTGGTGTGGTTGATGCTACTTGCAATGTCAGATGAACTGGTAGGTGGGCATGACATTTGACTCTCTGCAGTACCTACTTCTACTCGGGTGGTTGTAGTGGATGTAGGTTGTGGCCGGAGAAATATGGAAGCTGGAGGTGGTGTTGGTGGTATCATCTGTGTTGTTGGTATCTGTGCTATATCCCTCACAGCCATTTGGGATGGGTTATTGACTGTGTCCACTGGGGCAGTAATAATGTCCATGGTGACCGGCTTGTCATCATCCTCCTCTTCTACGTCTACCTCCATAACTCTAAGGCTTTCTGGAACCTTCCTTTTCCCTAGCCTTGTCTCGTGGCATATCTCACTCAGACTGAGGTGGCTTCCAAGTGTTATCTGATCATCACAAGGAGGCTTGCAGAAGAAGTTGATGGACTAACCCTCCTTTTCCTTGCTGGGGATTTGGAAGACAATGGATCTTCTGAAAGAGTGGCTTGCTATTTTTCTTCCACTGCAGGAAGCTCGATCTCCTGAACTTCCACTACTTTTGGAGGAACAACTACTATTGGGGGTGGTTGCAGCTGTTGTTTCCCACTTAACTGAGTTTCCTGCATTGATTGGGAACTACTTTGCGATAACGATAAGTCAATTTTCAACATCACTACTCATCGGCATAAGACTCATGATTAAACTGACTGCCTACGCGACAGACATGGGCTTGGGCCTAGATTGGTGTGGTGGGTCCACATATGCGGGGGTCTGCTCCCAGCTTGCTCTCTGGACACCGCTGCTGCAGGCGCAATATTTTGGTATTCCAAAAAAGGTCTTGAGCAACATACCGGTCTTGGTAAGTGGCAGTGCCTTCTTCTCACTGGCAACTTTCTTGGCACTGGACCTGGTACCTTTCTTTGGGGCCATCTTGTAGATGTCAGCAATACGCAGTGGCACAAGTTACAGAGATGCCTGTGGTCACATGTCCAATGACATCGTGGTCAGCAGGACTTCTGTCTGGCAGTACAATGGGTGTTGCCGTCTCCTACTCTTTTGTGCACCTAATAGCAGAATAGACAAAATAATAATGGTTCTGTCGGACAAAAATACACACTGCTTTAGTATTTCAATGTTTCCTTTTGCAGGTCTCGTTCCTAACCAGGATATCAAGACAGGTGTACTAATACATTCACAAACGAACACACTGACCACAAAGAAAAATGAAAGCAAATTTTTACTCAAATACTTTCACATGTGAAGACAAATTACTTCAATCACTGTCCCCAAAACGAATATTTAAAACATATATGGCACAAAACCATTGTGCTAAAGCATAATACACACTAAAAACAACAAGTAAAATGTGTTACTTCATATACGTTTTGGAATCAACAACTATATATATACAATAATCCTGTAGGTACATCAATTCAATCTTGGATCCTACAGGGTTTTGAATAGTTTGTTCACGCCAAAAGCGGGGATTGCGTCGACGTTTCGACCCTGGGGGCCGATGCAGTGTTTTCACGCATCAGGGGCGGGTCTTCATCAGGACTGTATATATATGTGGGACAGCCTCTTGCAGACCTAGCTCTGCATGGAGTCCTGGTCTCTTTCTGAATCCTATTGTCGGTCCGTCTTAGTCAGGCCGGCTAGATGTTGAATGAACCTCTGTAATGATTTAGTCTATACAGATGGTTGAAAAGGTTGCTCCTTTGAATTTCTAACTCTCCTGGATCGCGTCCTTCACCTTCCGTTTGTGTCAATGAAGGTGAAGGACATCTAGCCGGCCTGACTAAGACGGACCGACAATAGGATTCAGAAAGAGACCAGGACTCCATGCAGAGCTAGGTCTGCAAGAGGCTGTCCCACATATATATACAGTCCTGACGTCGACGCAATCCCCGCTTTTGGCGTGAACAAACTATTCAAAACCCTGTAGGATCCAAGATTGAATTGATGTACCTACAGGATTATTGTATATATATAGTTGTTGATTCCAAAACGTATATGAAGTAACACATTTTACTTGTTGTTTTTAGTGTGTATTATGCTTTAGCACAATGGTTTTGTGCCATATATGTTTTAAATATTCGTTTTGGGGACAGTGATTGAAGTAATTTGTCTTCACATGTGAAAGTATTTGAGTAAAAATTTGCTTTCATTTTTCTTTGTGGTCAGTGTGTTCGTTTGTGAATGTATTAGTACACCTGTCTTGATATCCTGGTTAGGAACGAGACCTGCATAATGAAACATTGAAAAACTAAAGCAGTGTGTATTTTTGTCCGACAGAACCATTATTATTTTGTCTATTACCCACCCAGGTTCTGAGGGTTACAGGGTTACCCCATTACATGTAATGACCTAAAAGCAAATAAGCAAGAGGAACATCACTGAAACGTGGCATTCATTGTTGTGGTTCAATTACTACTAGAACAAACAAACAAATATTATATATAACTTAGTGTGTGGTCACACTTGTTAGTGTTTTTAATATTATTACGTTTATTACCTCGGTTATTAAAACATCATAACAATACAGTGTAGTCATTTGTGAGACTTCAACAACAAGGGCTTGCATGGTTTGTTTACTGCATGGTACACTCAGGAAGGAGAGGAAAGAAGAAGAAGAACAAAAAAATACAAATGTAACAGATCTGGTTTGGCATTTTGCATCATGTGGGAAGCAGCATTCAGGGAGCTGCAGCTGACAGTAGATGGAAGCAATAAGCCTGGAGGAACAAAGGAAAGAAATGCAGGCCTACGGCAAAAGCACACTAACTACCACAAAAAAAATGGCCACCAGCTATATGGTCACTTTTCCTTTCTAGGGATCTGGAAGACAATGGATCTTCTGAAAGGGTGACTTGCTATTCTTCTTCCTCTGCTGGAAGCTCAATCTCCTGAACTGCCACTACATTGGGAGGAACAACTACTATTGGGGGTGGTTGCAGCTGTTGTTGCCCACTTATCTGAGTTTCATGCATTGATTGGGTACTACTTTGCGATAACGATAAGTCAATTTCAACATCACTGCTCATTGGCATGGGACTCATGATTAGACTGGCTGCCTGCGCGACAGACATGGGCTTGGGCTAGATTGGTGGGGTGGGTCCACTAATGCAAGGGTGCTGCTCCCAGCTTGCTCTCTGGACACCGCTGCTGCAGGCGCAATTTTTGGTATCCCAAAAAAGTTCTTGAGCAACATACCGGTCTTGATAGCAACATACCGGTCTTGATAAGTGGCAGGGCCTTCTTCTCACCGGCAACTTTCTTGGCACTGGACCTGGTACCTTTCTTTGGGGCCATCTTGTAGATGTCAGCAGCACGCAGTGGCACAAGTTAAAGAGATGTCTGTGGTCACATGTCACATGACATCGTGGGCAGCAGGACTTCTTTCTGGCAGTACAATGGATGATGCCGTCTCCTCCTCTTTTTGGCACCTAAAAGCAAATAAGCAAGATGAACATCAGTGAAACATGGCATTCATTGTTGTGGTTTAATTACTACTAGTACAAAAACACACAAATATGATATATTACTTAGTGTGTGGTCACACTTATTAGTGTTATTAATATTATTACATTCATTACCTCAGTTATTAAAATAACATAACAACACAGTGAAGCCATTTGTGAGACTTCAACAAGGGCTTGCATGGTTTGTGTACTGTACAGTACACTCAGGAAGGATAGGAAAGAAGAAGAACAACAACAAAAATACAAATGTAACAGATCCGTTTTGGCATTTTGCATCATGTGGGATGCAGCATTCAGGGAGCTGCAGCTGACAGTGGATGGAAGCAATAAGCCAGGAGGAACAAAGGAACGAAATGCAGGCCAAAGGCAAAAGCGCACTAACTACTACTACAAAATGGCCACCAGCTATATGGTCAATTTTCCTTTCTGGGGATCTGGAAGACAATGGATCTTCTGAAAGGGTGACTTGCTATTATTCTTCCTCTGCAGGAAGCTCTATCTCCTGAACTGCCACTACATTGGGAGGAACAACTACTATTGGGGGTGGTTGCAGCTGTTGTTGCCCACTTATCTGAGTTTCCTGCATTTATTGGGTACTACTTTGCCATAACGATAAGTCAATTTCAACATCACTGCTCATCGGCATGGGACTCATGTTTAGACTGGCTGCCTACGCGACAGACAAGGGCTTGGGCTAGATTGGTGGGGTGGGTCCACTCATACAAGGGTGCTGCTCCCAGCTTGCTCTCTGGACACCGCTGCTGCAGGCGCAATTTTTGGTATCCCAAAAAAGGTCTTGAGCAACATACCGGTCTTGGTAAGTGGCAGTGCCTTCTTCTCACTGGCAACTTTCTTGGCACTGGACTTGGTACCTTTCTTTGGGGCCATCTTGTAGATGTCAGCAGCACGCAGTGGCATAAGTTAAAGAGATGTCTGTGGTCACATGTCACATGACATTGTGGGCAGCAGGACTTCTGTCTGGCAGTACAATGGGTGAAGCGTTCTCCTCCTCTTTTTGGCACCTAAAAGCAAATAAGCAAGAGGAACATCAGTGAAACGTGGCATTCATTGTTGTGGTTTAATCACTACTAGTAACAAAACAAACAAATATGATAGATTACTTAGTGTGTGGTCACACTTATTAGTGTTATTAATATTATTACATTCATTACCTCAGTTATTAAAATAACATAACAATACAGTGAAGCCATTTGTGAGACTTCAACAAAAAGGGCTTGCATGGTTTGTGTACTGTACAGTACACTCAGGAACGATAGGAAAGAAGAAGAACAACAACAAAAATACAAATGTAACAGATCCGGTTTGGCATTTTGCATCATGTGGGATGCAGCATTCAGGGAGATGCAGCTGACAGTGGATGGAAGCAATAAGCCAGGAGGAACAAAGGAACGAAATGCAGGCCAATGGCAAAAGCACACTAACTACCACTACAAAATGGCCAGCAGCCACATGGTCACTCACAACAAGCAGGAGGCCTGGAAAACAATGAACTCAAGCAGGCCTATATGGACACATACTTTACAAAATGGGCCATTGACACATGGGCAGGCTCAGCCAAGGCAAATGCTGGCACACTATTACAAACACACTCACACATTGGCCAGACAAAGGAGGCATGTTAAACAACACAGCTTTAATGCAACAACGCTAAAAACGAAAATCCGCAGGGCTAAAACAGATTTGCAAGTTACAACCAAACACACCCAACAAAGTCATTTATTTAACACACATGAAAAAAGTGAAATACCAAATAACAAACACATGTTGCATTGCAATTCAATGCCATCCATGCCCTAAATAATGTTTAATTTCAACAGACACCACAGGAACAGTTGTTTCCTGTACCCATTAGTAGCTCTGGGCCTATTGGTTGCAAAACCCATTGGCGGACTAGGCCACAAAGGGAATCAATTCAAATCAATATTATTGCAAATTTATTAGAAAATGTAGTGAACTGTGCTACATTTTTTGCATACAAAACAGCAGGAGGGCATGGCTACCACAAAGAAGGCTTGCAGGCCTAATGCAGAAGCACACTAATTGCCCCTTCACAAAATGGCCGCCAGCCACATGACCAGGTCACAACAACCAGAAAGGGAAGACGGACAATGCAGGCCTAAGGCAAAGGCACACTGGCTGCCTACACACAATGGCCACCAGCCACATGGCCAGGCTACCAGAATAAGAAGCAATAAGCCAGGAAGAACAAAGGAAAGAAGACATGTAGGCCAATGGCAAAATCACACTAACTACCACCACAAAATTGCCACCACCCACATGGTCACGCTCAACAACAACAATCAGGAGGCCTGGAAAATAATAAACTCAAGCAAGTCTATATGGACACAGACTTTACAAAAGGGCCCCTGGCCACATGGGGAGGCTCAGCCAAGGCAAATGCTGGCCCACTATTACAACACACACTCACACACTGACCAAAGAAGGCATGCAACACAACACAGCTTTAATGCAACAATGCCAAAAATAAAAATCCACAGGGCCAAAAAAGGTTTGCAACTTACACAATAACCACACACATCCAACAAAGGCATTCATTTGGGGCAGGGATGGCATCGGATTGAAATGCAAAATATGTTTTTTTTGGTATTTCACTTTTTTATGTCTGTTAAATAAGCATACATGAAAAAAGTGAAATACCAAAATAAACACACCTTGCATTTCAATCCAATGCCACCCATGCCCTAAAAGATGTTTAAATTAAACAGATACCATAGAAACAGTTGTTTCATCCACCCATGAGGAGCTCTGGGCCTACTCGCTGAAAGGTCTATTGGCAGACTACTGGGCTAGTGAATGAAATAAATATTTTAAATTGATTTCAAAAGCTGGAGAAAATATAATGAACTGTGCAACATGTTCCCTTTCTAAAAAGAGGAAAGGAAAAAATACTTACAAAGAAACAACTAGGCCCCTACTGAAACTAAAGGCCACCCACCACAATACATTTTTAAAAAATTGATGAAATGTTCAAAAAAATGTAGGTGCAATACCCAATCAATCAAATAACACCAATTTTCAAACTTACTTGTGAAATCTCAAATTAAAAAGTCTTCAAATTAAAAAAGTCCTCAAATCCAATGATATATGATGCAGCAGACACAAACAGAGTGAACCTTCCAGCTCCAGATCCAAACGAAAAGTGAACAGAAGATGGACAAAGCACGGGGAGGAGCCTGCTGGACAGGAACAGGAAGTTGGAGACTCTGGGGCACTTTCTTCCTCTTAAAAAAAGTAAAAAAAGAAAAGGACTCCTTGCTCATAAAAGTACAGCCAAATGCCAATCTGAAGAGTTTTTTTTATCCAAATAGTAAATTTGAGAACGTTTTGTTGCTGCTCGGGAGACAACCTTCTCCAGATTGCAGATTCTGCATGTTCAGGATCACTTTCTTCAAAAAGTTCTGCCGGATGTCTGATGACTCGCCCGAATGATGTGTTCGCGATCGCAAACTCTCGTGGGACCATGTGGCCGGCTAGCAAATCTCGTGGCGCTCACAAACTGATGGGAAATCTTGTTGGCAATCACAGGAGGCATAAGCACATGGAACTTACATTGGGGGAGGAGCGTCTCACTACTAATCAGGATGGGGTAGGGTATTTAAATCTGGAATAAGTGCCTGCATCCTGATGACACCCCTGGCGCTGAGGAAGGCAAGAAGACAACGAAATGCATTCGCCATCTTGTGTGCTTTCAAAATAAAGCTGCTTCCAATGTTTCCCCTACTGTGGCCTCTTCTCTTTCTATGGAGGAGTTGTGGACATTAATTTAGCGCGAATACCAGTGTCGCGCTTAAAACGCCCCCACAGCATCATGTTGGCCTTGGATTCACTGGTCTCTGCCTCAGCTGAATTCTTGTTGCATCTAGGTTACTGGAACAACCAAGGCCCACCTCCAGGCCCTTGAGGAGATGGGTCAGTGTTGTAGTCACTGACTGCACGCTGGGTGAGGTGGATTTACAGCTTTCCCCCCACTGAAAGGATCCCTGTGGCTCGTGCTTGCTGCGTTTGGGGACTCGAGGAGTGAGCAGAGTTTAGGGTACATAAGGACTTAGGGGTTTGACAATATCACAGCGCTAATCCACCCCTGCAATACCTACCAGCAAAAATCATGCAATCTGGGCCCTGTATGCGCCATGCACTAGGCGCCCCACAGGAGGTATAAACACATGAAACTTACCTTGGGGGCGGAGCGGCTCACTACTAATCAGGATGGGGCAGGGTATTTGAATCCAGAATAAGCGCCTGCATCCTGATGACACCCCTGGCGCTGAGGAAGGCAAGAAGACGCCGAAATGCATTTGCCATGTTTGGTGCTTCCAAAATAAAGCTGCTTCTAATGTTTCCCCTGCTGTGGTCTCTTCTCTTTCTACGGAGGAGTTGTGGACATTAATTTAGTGCGAAAACCAGTGTCGCGCTTAAGAGGTCCCTGCAGCATCAAGTTGGCCTTGGATTCGCTGATCTCTCCCTCGGTGGAATTCTTGTTGCACGCAGGTTACTGTAATGTCCAAGGCCCACCTCCAGGGCCGGGAGGAGATGGGGCGGTGTTGTAGTGACTGACTGCACACTGGGCAAGGTGGATTTTCAGCTTTGCCCCTGCTGAAAGGATTCCTATGGCTCGGTATTGCTGTGGTTGGCCCCTCGAGGAGTGAGCAGAGTTTAGGAGACATACGGACTTGGGGGTTTGACAATATCATGACGCTAATCCACTCCCGCAATACCTACCAGCAAGAGTCATGCATTCTGGTACCTGTAGGCGCCATGCACTAGGCGGCCCACAAGCGGTATAAGCACATGGAACTTGCCTTGGGGGGGAGCGGCTCACTACTAATCAGGATGGGGCAGGGTATTTAAATCCGGAATAAGCACCTGCATCCTGATGACACCCCTTGCGTGGAGGAAGGAAAGAAGACACGAAATGCATCCGCCATGATGTGTGCTTCCAAAATAAAGCTACCTCTAATGTTTCCCCTGCTGTGGCCTCTTCTCTTTCTACGGAGGAGTTGTGAACATGTATATATATATATATTCACTGAAAAAACCATATGTTTCAGACATGTTATAGTTAGGAATTAGTATTTAAAAAACCTCAGAAATTCACTTAAAAAAACACAGGTTTCAGGGGTGTTATAGTTAGTTGGACATTTCACTCTTACAAAACCATTGAAATTCCCACATTATAGTTAGTTGTACTAACTATAACTCACGCACTCGCAATCCACTGCTGATGAAGTCACATATTACAAAATTCATGACATGGTCAGTGACATCACTGATGACATCACTGATGACATCAATGACATCTCTAATTCCTAACTATAACTTGTCTGAAACCTATGTTTTTTTTCAGTAAATTTCAAAGGTTTTTTAAATGCTAATTCCTAACTATAACATGTCTGAAACCTATGTTTTTTTCAGTGAATTTTGAAGGTTTTGTAAATGACGATTATTAAATATATTTCTTCTTATATTTATTTTATTGATACTGATTTACTATTTATTTTTAATCTATTTATTTTTAGATATTTAATTTTTTAAAGTATATTACATTGTGTGGCCCCCGTTCTTTTTATTTATTTTTTGCCCTGGACCCCATCCCCTAGAGCCTGACCCGCAAATCTAAATGTATTCATTTTTTTATAGGAATGGGATTCCTATGGAAGGAAAGACAAGTTACTTGTAAGTATGCTTAAAACAACTTTTCAGGGTCAGTCTTGGGCTAAAAGATGCAGCACTGGTTTTTCTCCCGATAACAAATGAATAAATCGGAATTCGTTCTTCAGATGACTTAAGGTGAATATTTTAAAGTACGAAAACTGCACACTTAGAAGAATTTGCAACTGAAACCAGTCAATGTCAGCCTATGAAAGGAAATTCACTTAGCAGGTAAATGGTGTTATTATTACTTTTTCTTACTCAGAGGTAGATCCTGGATCCAGCACTGCTGCATCACCTCTAAAAAGTTGAAGAAATGCAAATTACCAAAGACGCGCTGAAGCCCACGTCTCTTTCTTTTTTTTTTTTTAATATCACTAGAATGCGCGGATCCTACGCTCATCCCCGCGATTTTACCAAAACAATAAAAAATTGGGGCCCAGGGGGTTCTTGTATAACCACTTGAGCAGGCCTAGATGGTCAGAGTGTTTCTACCCTCCCCCTTTTCACGTTTTAAACTCACATTTTACACGCTTCTTCACCCTCCCTTCTACCGAGGCGTAAAATGGCTGCCAACAAATTCAAATTTCGAATGTTGACAAGCACTTGACAGCCAATTAGCATTCAGAGTGTGATCGGAAGGCTGCGCTTATGGTACGATGACAATAAGCGGAGTATCCATATTCAATTTTTTTATGGGAAGGGGGCTGTGTTTCTCTTGGCGTCACAGATCTGTGAGGGCATGCCAGTGGCATCTTTACTCGGCGTCTCCAGTATACCATGGTATGACATAGTAACGCAAAACATTCTATATAAAAGACCACAATATATCTGAACATAATATATCTTAACATGTAACATCCTGCAACACAGCAAGGTGCGAGTTACATAACATGTTGTAACTGTTATGTGCCAGCCCTTTACCTGCAGAACAAACACACTTTACCATAATAAAGTAAAATCATTCTACAACCGAACCTGGTCCCAAGTCTCAATTTTCCCAAAAACATGCCTAAGTAGTTTTCACATTACTGATTCCGAAAAAAACTCAGCTACAGCACTGCTCAGAGATCTTGTTCCCAAGCTTTGTAATGTAAATCAATACAATCCAGAATGCTGTAATTGTTATGGCCAAGGTAGCAGTAAGAAAGCTTTGTGCTGCCTTTCTTCAAGTTAGTTTCTATATTAAAGCGCATCAAAATCACTTTAATTTTTGATAAACATGGTGACACATCTATAGCACTAGTGAACTGCTCCTTTCACGTGTAGCTGCAAAAAAGGCTGGCTCTGAGGAGTTAAAAAAACATGCTTCTGTCATTCAAGGAATTGTTGGCAAACACCTAATAAATGAGTACTTACATGATTTGTGCGATTGGGTCTTCCATGCACCATTCCCTGCTCCTGTTCATCTAACACAGTGAGTGCACTGGCATGGAATTAAGTGCATCAGCGCACTGTTGGCAGCGCAGCCACAGCCACCGGGTCCGGAGCTGCTGAAAAATGGACATTGCCAAACCACCCGGAGTAAGGCACGTAAGTATTCTTCTTATCTGCGCAATGTCTTGTGAGGTGTGAACAGTGACACTTCATGCCAGGGGTTGGTGGTCTGGGCAAAGGAGGTGAAACCAGGCATGGGCGGCGGCGAGGTGCTGCCCTGTGGGCCCATCCATTTCCCCTTCGGTCTCGGTCCAAGCGGGCCTCTCTGCTGAGCTACATCCAGCGCATCTCTAGGCTTAGTGGCCTCAGCTTCACTCTTTGGGGTGGGGGGCTCTGCGCAGCTTGCCGGCTCAACAGGAAGGGTCAGGGCCCTTTTCAACCCCCTGCACCCCCAAGGCACCTGTCAGCCTGCGGGCTAGCTTCCTGCCTGGTGGGCTCCACTTTGGTTCTTCCATTCTCTACGGGCTGCCAGGGGTCAACAAAGCAGGCTCTCTTGTCCCCCCAATGCCGCCTCCTCACCTCACTCACTGCGCTGGGGTGCTGGAACTGGTGCTGGAAACTGCTTACATTCCGGGCATTCCGCAGCACCCTTCACATGCACGGAATGATCTGCGAGGTCAGAGCCGCCTGGCCCTCCCTGGGCAGGAGTGAATGGGTTCCCGGGGCGCCCTCGGCCTCCTGCAGGCGGGTGGGGCTGGCTGGAGCTCCCATAGATGGCCAGCGCTCCTCTGCAGGTCTGAGTGAGGTCTACAAGCTGAGAAAGGGGAGGAGACTGCATGGAGGAGCAGCTGCAGCCTCAGCCTGAGAAGAGAGTGAAAAAGAAGGCAGCACCCCCAAAACCAGCCATGAGAAGCGAGTGAGAGCGAAGGCAGCACCCTAAAAACCTTCCATTCACTGCACCTCATTAACAAGCATTTGCAATGCAATAGGTTTTGCAGTTACCCGAGTTTAAGCTAATGCCTTTGTAAATGACAATGCCTTTTATTTATGTTTTTAAAATGAAAACAAAAATAAAAGGCATTGTTATTTGCAGATGGCCCATAGTCAGAGAGTCCCAGACCCCCAGCGGGGCCCATGCACACTCCCATCCTCCCTGGCCCACCATTGCCTGAATGTGATGGCCTGGCATGGGAGGGTTCAGGGGCAAGACGCTGATTCTGGGTTTAGCCGTCCCCAAGGGGGCTGAGGTAAGAATGGCTCAACACATGAAGCAAAACCTGGCCCCCAGTAAGGCCGATGATGACACTAACCAGTTACCACCCTCGCCCACCCACCATAGCCTGAAGTGCAATGGCCTGGCGGGGCAGGAAAGAAGCAGGGGCCCTGAAAAAATACGACCCACGTATCACCCTTAGGCACTAGCGCTTTGGCCAATGCCCAATTGCCTGCCTTCTCAATCCGACCCTGGTGGTGATAAAGAGCTGATTTAATTGGTTCCCAGGCTGGTGGGGATATGTCCTTGTCACTTAGGTGCTCCCACGTCCATAGCCTTCAGCTTCTGCAGCACATGGCAGTTTGATAAATTACAGGAGGTAGGGTGTGTCTGGTCTTATGCTTGGGAGGGAGCCCTCAGAGGAGCCTAGGTGTTGGCATAACAGCATCTGTAACACCTATGGCTGTTTCACAAAACAGCACACTGATGTCAGAGCACAGCTTGTCAAGCTCTGATTTAATGGACAAGCAAGTCCAACCTCAGGACTGTATGCCTGGGCAAAATGGTAGACCCCAGCATAAATCCGGGCAAAAGTATACCGGATTGCGTTGAGGAAACCTTGGCCACCACAAGATTGTGAATCTGTCTGACTTTCCTGATCTGTGGGACTTTTAAAACTGGAACTCTGTAGTTTGTTTTTGACACCCTCTGCTTTTTGCTCCACCCACAATCACGTGTCATCTAGCTAACAACTCAAACAAGCAAATGGACACTATACTGTGCAACATTGAATTAACACTCACACAATTGAATCGCTATTGTTTCAAGTACTGCAATAACATAACTGATAAGTAATTACATTAATTTTTTATAACAAGTGAGGTCTAATTTTGCTTTACCTCCCTCTTACAGATTCGCTCAAATATTTTCTTCACCTTAGTGTTCTGGCTAGTCCTTTGGTAGCAATTGTTTATTTTACAACTCCAGAAACAAAAATCAGTGATCCAAGGAAAGAGGCTCTGCAGATGGCACACAAGGTGGGGAAGCCCAGTCGTGTGCACCGGGGGCTGGGGGTAATGTGTTAGGGTTTAGTGCAGTGGTGTTTGTGTAGTGTAGGGGGTCATGCTGGGGGTAGATTTGGGATTTAGGGTAGTGCAGTGGTGTTTGGGTAGTGTAGGGGGTCGTGCTGGGGTAGTGTTTTAGGGTATGCTTCCGATAACCATATAACATGACAACTTTGCTCCCTTAGAATAAGAGTAAATCTCTAGAGTCGTGTGAAAACTATAGACAGCTATTGCACTCAGTCAATTGTGCGTTCTTAGTTTCACCAGAGTGCAGAGAAGAGAGAGACGGGCGTTTTCAATAAAAGGTAATATTTATTGAGCAGTCTTCCTTCTCATGCAAGAGAAATGAATTGCCACAATTGCAATACTTAATGCAAAGTAAAGTACGTACAGTAAAAGGAGTATTATGAAATAATACTGTAAAAGCATTGATATGGTTTCTTAGCCATAAGATACTTTAAAATGGATAAAATATATACATACATATATACATTGACTAACGTGCTCAACTGGTGCTTCTAAAATACGCCTACCCCGGTGTACCTGACCTAAGTCTAATACGTGGGAAGGAGTAAGTAAGTAGCAGTTTAAGTTAAGTTGGTTTTGCAAAGAATCTGATTCAAGAATTCTCTTTAAGGGTTTAGTCAGCACCGTACCTTGGGAATAGAATGTAGGAGGTCTGGTATCTCTTTCCTCAGGACTAGATATCCCAGCAACCCGCAAGGGTAGGCTGGAAACGCCGGAGCTGGATTTTCTCGGCAGGAGAAAAAACAGTGTCTTTCTCAGCGCGTCAAAGAGGAGGGGCAGTGTCCGTGGGCTCTCGCATCAGCTGGGCTCTCAGGCAAGTAGATAGCTGCTCTGCTCCAAAACCACCACCATGTGTTTGCTTAAGGTAACGTTGGTATATTCATACCTGAAAGGTGCCGAGTTTGACGTAAGGTTTGGACATAAGAAGTCAATAAAGATGTCACTAAGAGCTGGCCGTTCTTACAGTGCTCGCAGGAGTTCTATTACAAATCAAAACAAAGCAAATGGGGATTTCCCAGGTTGCTGGAGGTTTGGTGCGTCGAAAGAACTCATTGTGCTTTCTAGGAATCCAAGGAAGTAGCTTTTGCCGTGCCTTGGACTGCAAGGGCTATTTACTTAAATATGGATCTGATTCTTATGCCATTATAGGGATATTATTGATTATAGCCATACAAGGGCATAAAATAGCAATATTGATTCAGGTTCCTAGATAAAAACACAATACCCACTCCACGATCTAATGTCCATCATTACTAAATCTAAGCAATAGTAAACATTTAAAGGTTCATGTGTATTCCAACCGACCCCAAAATACATTTTTGCATTTGAAATGGTGTATGCGAAATACAGGAAACATTATTGGTACTGTACGTTTATCAAGTAGTGTAATCATTCAGAGAAAAAAAAAAGGATGCATATATATTTAGCTGAACGATTTGCGAAAATTACACATGAAACGTCTCTTAATACAGAAAAGAAGGTTGAGACTATTTCATCACATATAAATACAATTGCTTGTAAATGTGCTAGAGGCTGAGGTAATATTTTGTCTCTAGAATTACTAAAAATAGAAGCTATGTTCTTTAAGAATAGTTCTACTTTAAGCAGAGTACATGTGCCAGTAAAAAGGGTAAATATTTTGGAATTTTGAAAAAAAATAATTTCGTTTTCAGGGGAGAAAATAGTTCCAAATGTTTTCAGTAGCTATTGTTGAGCAAAGCTGAAGGCCGAATTCAGAGTTAAGGGGAACGCTGTGTGCTGGTTTGCTTAAAAGGTATTGTTTCTGTTCAGGGGAGAACATCATTTCAGACAGATGTGCAAAAAAACAGTCTACAGCTTCATGTGAAAGTTCGACCAAGTTTGAAAATGCTGCAATGGTGCAATCGTGAGAATGATTGCTATCATCGATGTCAGGATCAGCAATGCTCACAGAAGGTCGTACCTGGGTGATGTTGCTCTCATCTCGTACTTCACTGCCACCTAATCATAGTGGTGAAGTTTCAACGAATGCCGTCATCAGGATTGGTAACCGCTGGGGACAACACGATGCATGAGCCATTACAGGACTTAGCAAAGTATCAATATCCATTGGTACTACTGATTGTAGTGTAAGACAGGTGTCCAACACGCATTCTTCTCCGCAATAGCATACATCGAAGCACAGGTAAGATGCAGTTTTGCCATATAGGTCTGAATGAAAGAAACCAGGTCATATTTAGATCTCTTAGCCGGGCTAATCCAAGGACTTTAGTTATGCGGTCCCGATAGCGTATAGCTAGGATAGTTTCTTCCATCGTTGCTCGAGTCTTGTCTGCGTTTTGGCTTGCCATATCGGAGCAGAAGAGTCAAAAATAAAATTCCTGCTACAAGTCCCAAAATTAGTGGTAGGCCGCCAAAGACAGAATGGACAAAATTGGGAAAGATGCCCAGAACTGCTTCGAAGGGTGTTAACAATACCGAAAAAATTGTCTTAAATACATGTGCGATGCCACTGGTATCTGACATATTTAGAATTTGGCTTAGCATTTCTACGAAATGCATGGGGCAATTAGTTGATAAAAGTGTTTGTATCTCTGCTGTTGTCCTTGCAACTTGAAGATCATACGTTTCTTTTGATGACGTTAAAGGCACGGTTGTCTGTAAAAGAACAGACTTCATTCAATTCGTATAGAAGAGATATTCAAAGAAGGCCAAATCGTCGCCTCTGCATCAGGAGGGCCGCTTGGATACAATACTTGCATACAGCAAGTGACCATGGAACTAACGCTTACGAGATATGCTTTCCCTGGCACCATGCCACAACAGCTGTGGTCCGTTATTAGAACATAACTCCCGTTAGAAAGTTGTCTAAAGAATGGCTCTATCTGTGTTGCAGGTGTGCCGTGTTGGTGGCATGAAAGGTTATTTGAAGTCCCCTCACAGGCCCCATGCAAATTAATACCTTGGCACAGAAGTATACCGCTTAGTGATCGTTTACAATTGTTACCACAAAGAAATACATTCTGGTTCTTGTCACTATAACATGTGTGTGTGTAAGGTAATTTCCATGATGGCATAATGTACCCTTTACCCAACCTTTCATACTGGCCTGCTGGTATATACTCTTGGCAATTTTTAAATTGGAAAGTTGTTATCGGAATTGTGATTATTCTGTGTATTATCCATTCAGGTCTTTCTGACATTGTCAATGGTAATCTCTCAAGTTTTTCAATGCTCAGAATCGTATAGTCTGCTCCTTTTTGTGCCAAACTGATTTGTTTATCAGTAAGGTTAAAGATAGAGAATAATGACGTTGTGTTTATCAGACGCCATGGCACGTAGCTTGAACGCAGATTTTGCGACGTCCAGCCTAGCTGTACAATAGAACGTAATTGTAACTGACCGTGTTGTAACATTAGTAAGTCCTGATCTATTATATCGATAGCAGATGATACAATACTGTCCAGTGAATATATTCTGGAGGACAGAGTCATTAACCCATTGTCCACAACAGAAAGTGATTTTTCCAAATTAATACGACCAATTTCTCGTATTTTCTCTGCTGTCTCAATTTGAGTTACTTTCCAAGCTTCGTTGTACGCAGCGTATATACTGGCCGCTATGAAACGTTTTTGACTGCGTGGTCCCATTATGAAATCGCGCAAGTCAGTACCATCTTTACGTAAAGTCAAGTGTTGCTTAATTTCTGCCAGTGTGGATGTCTGTAGCCATTCAAGGCATAGTTTCCCTACACTGTATGTTGTTACTATCCCTGGATGTTGTCTCTGGGAGTATCTAGGGTCTGGTCTGGTCATTTTGAACCCCTGTATTTTGTTCAGGAATCTATCTTGACAGTTATTTGTGTCTGTTGGCTGTTGTCTAGCAAACAAGTCTTCAAAGTGGTACAGTCATTCTTCAAACCAAAATGCATTGAAAGAGAGGTTGTACCCACAGCTACGCTATGCGAGCAAATTTCAGAGTACTTTGATCACAAAATTAAAAAAGTGTACGACTCTTTTGGTCCAGTAATAAAAACAGTGAAGCAGGACATAGCGAACAATGGCGAGCTAGGAGAGACCCTCACCCAGTTCATGCATATCCCCCTGAATGAGGTAAGGCATGAACTCAGCCGCTGCAAATCCAGCTCCCCTGACGACCCCTGTCCAGCTAAACTATGGAGTGCCATAGCGGACTCGGTAGCTCCCACACTTCAATGTATTTGGAACTCTTCCATCACGTCGGGCACTTTCCCAGACGTCTGGAAGCACGCTACTCTTCTTCCCCTAAAGAAAAAACCTAATGGGGATCCAGATGACCTCACGAATCTCCGCCCAATATCCCTCCTAGCTGCCCCGGGAAAAATGATGGAAAAAGCTATACAACGCCAATTGAGTAAATTTGTGGAAACCAATAACATTCTACATGAAACTCAATCTGGCTTCCGGCCCGGCTTTAGCACAGAAACAGCGCTCATAGAGGTAGCCGAGTCAGTGAGGTGGTCGATGGATGCAGGAAATTCAGCAATGCTGGTACTCCTGGATCTGTCGGCCGCCTTCGATACGGTGGACCACGCCAGACTACTCAGCCGGCTGGCAGAGATAGGCATTCAAGACAGAGCGCTGGGGTGGATAAACTCCTATCTATCTCGGAGAACGCAGAAGGTGGCACTTGGGACGATTTCTTCCACACCCAAAACCCTCAGCTGTGGAGTCCCGCAGGGATCGGCCCCCAGCCCCCTCTTGTTCAACATCTACCTGGCTCCTCTCTTTACGCTAATTGCCAACTGGGGTGTCAAGGCAATCTCATATGCTGACGACACACAGTTGGTATTTCCATACTCTGAGATGACGCAGGATTCTTTCTCAAATTTCAAAGGCTGTCTCCAGGACATTGCACACTGGATGAACACTAATAAATTAAAACTTAATGCCAATAAAACCGAAGTCATCTTCTTCGGCAAGGGTCCCACCCCCACCCCAGATCTCTGGTGGCCTTCGGAGATGGGCCCCCCCCCCTTCACCCAGTCACTCGGCAAAAAACCTCGGAGTGAGATGGGATGATAACATGTCCTTTACATCCCATATCCAACAAGTGGCCGGATGCTGCCTGAGCAAGCTAAGAAACCTCCGAAAAATCCTTAGACTTCTACCGGAGAGCTGCAGAAAAACGGTTGTCCATGCGACTGTCACCTCACGGCTGGACTATGCCAATGGTTTATACCTTGGCCTCCCAAAATACCTGACTCACAAACTTCAGGTAGTTCAAAATGCGGCTGCGAGACTGCTACTGCGAATCCCTTTCAAGCAGTCAGTCTCTCCGCATCTTCGAACCCTGCATTGGCTGCCAGTTGCCAACCGAATAAAATTCAAAGCTCTGACGCTTGCGTTCAGATCTCTGCATGGCTCCTGCCCACATTACCTAAAAAAACGCCTTCCAAGATACTCTCAAAGCCGCGCACTACGGTCCAATGACCGTGTCCAACTGGTCGTCCTGCGCGCAAAAAAGGCCCGACTTGGCGGTCGAAGCTTCTCAGCAAACGTCTCCGCTCTGTGGAACTCCCTGCCACAAGCAATCAAACAGGCCCCCTCCGAACCCTGCTTTAAGAAAATGCTAAAGACCTGGCTCTTCACCCAGCCACGCTAGATTTCCTATCTTTGGCCCAGGTTATCTGTGTTCTACTAGCGCCGGGACACCTCCTCGTGAGGTAGCTGTTCGCGCTGTATAAAATCCAGTATTATTATTATTATTAACCACTTTTTCCAATCAGGATGTGTTCTGTTTTGGTGTAAAATATGGGATACGTCTATCTCAATATCTGTGGTCGTATTATCAGGTATTGGCTTTTCAATAGACGGTTTGTTTAAGTCTTTAATCTTAGATAGGCCAAGACAAGTAGTCTGTTGAATGGTGTCATTCAAGAACATTATTTGTTCTGGGATCATGCGGGCCCGAAATAATGCTTCTAAACCTTGGACCTGCCATTCTTTTTTACCCCAGATGGTTCTTGTTTCAATGTTGTTCTTCTAGAAATCAAAACCAAATGTAATAATTTGTTCATAAAATGTTTCAGAATAAATCAATTTAGTATTTGTCAACATAGTTTTTATCCCTGTTTTATCTAACAGTTTATAATAAAATGTTTCTGCATCACTTGTGTTAAACCCTGAGAAGTATGGGAATTTCTCATAAAATGTTTTCGAACTGCTTTTAGGTGGAGTTGCACAATGTTCCCATTGATTATACTTAAAAACATTTCTAGGTTGAGCAGATGTATGCAAATAGTGGGGTGCAAAGTGGTTATAGCAGTACATTTGTTTATAGTTCGATGAACCCTGTAAATAATCATGTTCTGCTGACATTACTAAATCTGACATCATATTATTTATGCTTTCAAAGTCCCAATCATCAGAGAATGTACTTGGTTTTGACAAAGTCACTTAATGAAACTTTGAATTGATGTGAATATTTCAACAGTTCAACCAGGCCATAGATTTCGTAATCCGTTTTGTCCCAAACTACCCCACCGGGTATTGGAATGGCTTTGACATTCACTGATGATAGTTATCTTTTCTCGATGTGAGATGACTTGTGTGGCTTTAGGACCAAGTAGATGTTCTCACTTGCTGTGTCCATTGTACTGTATTTTCCCTCAATGAATTTTCCCAAACAAAGTACCATGATGAGCCAAAGCAGGAGGAAAAGTACACCTAACACAATCCAAAATTCAATCCATGGAGAAATCAGATGGGTTTCTTTGAGTTGATGACAGAGTTCTGTTACTTTGTCTTTAAAAGTTTTTGTTGCTGGCATTTCTTCTGGTTCGCTTGGATCTTCAGAAAAGTTATCAAAATTGATGAAGTAGCCAGATGCAGTTCTGTAAATTGTTGGAATTGCTTCCGAATTTTCTTTTGCTTTTACAATTTTTCTTTCATTAGCATAGTCTGAGGCTACATCGTTGTAGGCTGGTGTTTCTTGACGAACTGTTTCAATTTGGGTTTCAAGAGGCACAAGTTCCATGGCATTGTTGCATAGTCCTTTTTTATTCACTGCAGGTTTATCAAATGTGATTAGTCTCTCAGTTTGAACCTCTTGGATTGTAGCAAGTTTTGGAATTCTGCTAATTCTTGGGAGTCCACTGGGCCAACTACTTATAATTGGCCACATAATTGTGGTTTTTACCAGGTCAATGGATACAACTCGGTTCTCCTTTTTACCAGCAAGGGGCGGTAGTACAACTGATCTTGTTCCGCTGACAGCTAAGACAGGTACTGCTTTTCTGTAAGAAGGCCCAAATTCCTTCTTCACCGCGATCTTCTCTCTGACCAGATCCCAAATCTTTCGAATCCAGACAGGCCTTGCTGGGACAGGTGGTTTATCTTCAGTGGCTGTTGGCTGCTGTTTTAACTTTATGTTGCTCAGGGCTTTTCTTGTTTCATTTAAGTCCTGTAAAACAGCCAAACGATCTTTGATGTCAAAGCATTTTTTCTTATCTTCTACCACTGAAGTCTGACTATCTAAATACTGAATATACATTCTAGTTCCGAACAATAGTTCGTACGGGCTGAAACCTTTTAGAGAATTTCTTGGCAGATTGTTAAGACTACGTTGGACACTTGCTAAATGTTGGACTCACGCATCACCCGAACCTAATACCTTTGCCGTTATAGATTGCTTTATGTCTCAGTTTTTTCTTTCCACAATCCCATTTCCCTCAGGATGTAAGGGACAAGAGTACCACAATGCAATGCCCATGCTGGTCATGGCCTCCTTATAAGCTTGAGAGCTAAAAGCAGGACCCTGGTCAGAATGTAGCATGCCAATTGCGTATGTGCCGATAAAGACTCGCAAATCTTTTATAACAGTTCTGGTGTCAGCCGAGCGCTGGGGCCACATCCAAATGAATCTTGTGCAGGAATCCACTGCGACCATGATATATTTATAGTTACCTTCCCTTTGTAAGGGACCACAGTGGTCCAGGTAAACACATGCTAATGGTTTATCTGAGATTAGAAGGGGTGTCTGCGCAGGTCGTTTCACTGTTGATACTTTCATTCTTTGGCATATTCCGCATTCTAGAACATATTTCTTAGTTTGTATTCTCATGCGCGGCCACCAATATCGCTGTTTTAATAATGATATTGTGGCGGAAACACCAGCATGTGCAGAAGCGAGCCCTTCGTGTGCCGCTGTAATTAGTCCTAACCTGTGTCCCATGTTTGGAATTGCCCTATCCCCCACTCCAGGGATTCGAGCAAATGGAACATTATTCGCATCAGTTATGTCTGAGTACTTTACTGGAAAGCCTTTCGGGAGTGTTTTTCTGTCCTGTTTTACTGACGCACTGACAGTTTGTAGTATGTCGCTGTCTATTTTTGTTTTTGACCGGGTGATAGCAGCTACAGAAGCCGTTTGCACAGCTGCCTTCGCGACTTCATCAGCCAATGAATTCCCCGCAACGTGAAAGCCATCACGTTGATGACTCAGTGTGTGTATCACGTGAGTCTTTTGTAGTTCCTTTTGTAAAAGAACTACCTGTTCCCAAAGCATTTTATGCTTGATTGTGCCACCTTTTGCATCTTTGAACCCACTATAAGTGTGGGGTATTCGCGATCGGTATTTTCAAGCGCCATCTTAAATGCTAGTAGTTCAGCTTGCTGAGCTGTACAATCTCCTGGAGATTGCGTTTTAGTGACCAGTGGTCTAAAGTTTCCTTTGTGCCAACGACCTTTAACAATCGCGCAAGTAGCACTGTAAGCTTGTTTACCCTCAACTGCGGGTTGTGCTGATCCGTCTGTATATATTATACAGCCGTAGTGTTCTAGAGGCAGGATTTCGGTTGGCAGAGGACATTCATATTCATATTGTAGAAATTCTTGTGTTTTTAAATTAGGATCAAATTCATATACTACGTCTGTTGCAGCAAGAGAATTAACCCATTGGATCCATCTCGGATGTAGTGCTTTAGCATTTGGAATGCTTGCTTTTGTTACCGCTTCTAGTGCTGAAATCAGTGTAACGAATAATATTCCTTTACCTTGTGCTAGGTCCCTTTCTTTTGCTACAGCAGTCTGCACCGCAGTTAGAATTTTTTCAGTTGAACTGAACTTTATTTCAGCTTTTGTGTACAAATGTGATTTGTAAGCTATTGGTACCGTTTCTCCCTCATTAGAGGTCAGGTACGTGAATCTGCATCTTCCTGGGATGACTCGGATTACAAGGTTGCGTGTGTTGTCGCGAGTTTGTAATTTCGTTTTAGCTAACATGTCTGCTTGCAATGATCTCAAAATTTCTGTGTGTTTCTGAGTCCAATTGATTGGTTTAAAATCAGGTTTTATTAATTCATAGAGAGGTTTAACCCTCTCTGCATAATTTAGAATGTAAGTTCTTCCGAAATTCAGGAAACCTAGTATTGATTGTAAGTTCTTCAGCGTTTTTGGTGCTTGGAGTACAGCGCACTTCTTCAAGAAGTTGTCTGCTAGGCTTTTGCCTTCACTTGATATTTCATATCCTAAAAATAGGACTGTTAAATGGGCAATTTGTGACTTTTTAAAGTTGAATTTGTAACCCTCAGCTGCAAACCCAAGTATTATGGTGTTTACTCTTTTCAAGTGAGTATCCAGGTCATCATCTGTGAGATAGATGTCATCGACATAAGATAATGCCTCGTCATCATACATTTGTAGTAACTCTGTTACCCTTGCTGAGAATAATCCTGGGTTATTCTTGAATCCCTGTGGGAGTCGACAGAAATTTTATTGTAAACCCATTATTGAGAAAGCGGTTAAATACCTGCTTTCAGGTGCAATATTTTGACAAAAGAATTCATTAGAGATGTCTAATGTTGTTTTGTATTTTTTGCATTGTGTGAGTTTTGTACTCCAAACGTTTTGCAACATGAATGAAGATGTCTGTAGTCCAAGACTAGATGATATGAGTCGTCTGGTTTGGAGACAGGAAACAAAGGATTGTTCATTTGAGAGGTGCATGTTTTGATCACCCCTTGGTATTCAGGTTGATCTAAGATCTCCCTGACTTGTTATTTAGCTTCTTGCTTAATTGGGTACTGTCTTTGTGCAGTTGGTTGACATTTAAACTGGATTATGTGAGGAGGAGAGTCCTCATCCCATCCTACATGATTTTTATATAATACAGGTGCTTGAGCTACTGCCCATTTTCTTGCATATATGAATTTTCTATGAATTGGAATATGATTTGAGAAGGCAGGCATAATCATTTCTTCGCTTTGAGGGCACTCCCTGACAAACTCTGGTGGCCAGTCTTTCTCAGCTAATAGGATATCATAGCCTTTTGAGAGGTTATCCCAAAACAGACCCCTTACCTTCCTAGTCGTATCTCCCTCTGTACGCAATGTTATTTCATATATTTTATGAAGTTCGCTAATTCTGGCATCTGCAGTTTCCACCTGAATGTATTCATTCGTGTCCACTGTCTCCAGATGATTCATCAGGATCTTGCGAGCTATGGTCACTTCTGCTGCGCTGTCTAGCATTGTCTGTGCCCACTCTCCGTTTTTCAGCTGTGTCCTCGGTATCCTCAGCATGTTTGATTATTTTAATACTTGCTACCTTCTTTCTTGGAAATTGTAATTTTTTACTTTGAGCAAGTTCCTTCTCTTTGGACTTGACGTGCTCTTCCCTGTGTTCTGACCGTCCTCTTCTTTCCGATTTCTGCGAGGAAGTCTGAAAAGATCGAGAGGGACGTGTATCAATATCTTGATATCTATCAGGCTTTTTCAAATTATCCCTATTTCTAAGGTTGTATCTTTTTTCAGAGGGCTCCCTTTGGGGAGACTTGTGTTCTCGGTTCGGAGATCTTTCTCTCCGCCGAGGAGAACTTCCTCTGGACTGGAATCTTTTTTCTTTGGGAGTGGATTGTTTATTTCCATCCCAGCTCTTTTTTGGAGTGTTTAGATTATTTTTAACAAATATCTTTTCAGGATTTTCAAGTAGTTGGTGTTTTACCGGTTTCCCACCCAAACTATCTCTACCTAGTTCTTCATAGGATTTTTCTATGATTCTGGCAAGTTCAATTGGTTGGTCTGCTATATCTGTTTCTTTCAATTTTTGGAGGTAAGTTATATCCTCCATTGCCAATTGAACAAACTCTCTATATGCCTATGTTAATTCTTTTATTTTAACTAAGAGTTCTTCGCTTGACATTTTATCAATGTTTGGATCTGGTGTGTAGCTGGCTAGACCCGGCCATGTTGCTCCTGGTCTACCTAGTGGACCGAGCCTGGTGATGTGATCATTATGTTTTAAGGCACCTTTAAACCAGAGCAGATGCTCTTGGTATTTTAATGGGATCTCAATCTCCTCAAAAGGAGTGTATTTATCCGGAGGTTCCTCTATTTTGTAATAGTGGAAATCTTTTGTTGTAGCGTGTCCTGCCGGAAATTGTATCCATGAATAGAATACCTTTGTCTGCCGATATTCGTGTGCCTCTATCACGAATATGACTGTACCACCTCTCGGTGTCAGGCCATTTTCTATAAGTTTTAAAGTTATAGTTCTTCTTAGATTGACCAGCATGTGTATTGCATTCGGTTCTGCCTGTAGGAGACTCGTGTCCTCCTCTAGGAATTGAGCTGCTAGTTTTACTATCTCCCTTTCATCATCACTTTCTGTCATTTTACTGACTGAAAGTTTTCAATTGCAGAATTAGTTTCAAAGACACAAAGATTAGGTGCACAATATTTTGGAACACTGTATCCTTCAAAGTTGACTAAACCAAAACTCTACATAGGAATCTCTTCCTACTAAGTTCCGGCGGATTTTAGCCTTTCACCCACTACAGACGTCTATTGTAGTATTTACGGGAAAAAGGGTTTGAGTGAAAAAGCACGACTGAGTTACTCTAACGTCTTGCGTTAGTTTTATCGCCTTACCAAATGTTGGGCACCATGTAGTGTAGTCCTATATTCCCAATAGGCTCTGCGCATTGGAATAATATATTCAGCAGTGTAGACGTAGGACTGAGGTCGACTAGGTCTCTACTGACTATATTAGACTTAAGGTTTGCCAGCTAGCTCAGAGGTCACTAGAAACTTTCTCGAATAAATGAGGAGGAGTTTAACCTCCCTGGATAGACAAGAAGGGATTAGCTCTTCCTACATCGATATAACATGACAACTTTGCTCCCTCAGAATAAGAGTAATTCTCTAGAGTCGTGTGAAAACAATAGACAGCTATTTCACTCAGTTCTTAGTTTCACCAGAGTGCAGAGAAGAGAGAGACGGGCGTTTTCAATAAAAGGTAATATTTATTGAGCAGTCTTCCTTCTCATGCAAGAGAAATGAATTGCCACAATTGCAATACCTAATGTAAAGTAAAGTACGTACAGTAAAAGGAGTATTATGAAATAATACTGTAAAAGCATTGATATGGTTTCTTAGCCATAAGATACTTTAAAATGGATAAAATATATACATACATGTATACATTGACTAACGTGCTCAACTGGTGCTTCTAAAATACGCCTACCCCGGTGTACCTGACCTAAGCCTAATACGTGGGAAGGAGTAAGTAAGTAGCAGTTTAAGTTAAGTTGGTTTTGCCAAGAATCTGATTCAAGAATTCTCTTTAAGGGTTTAGTCAGCACCGTACCTTGGGAATAGAATGTAGGAGGTCTGATATCTCTTTCCTCAGGACTCGATACCCCAGCAACCCGGAAGGGTAGGCTAGAAACGCCGGAGCTGGATTTTCTCGGCAGGAGAAAAGACAGCGTCTTTCTCAGCGCGTCAAAGAGGAGGGGCGCGTCCGTGGGCTCTCGCATCAGCTGGGCTCTCGGGCAAGTAGATAGCTGCTCTGCTCCAAAACCACCACCGTGTGTTTGCTTAAGGCAACGTTGGTATATTTATACCTGAAAGGTGCCGAGTTTGACGTAAGGTTTGGACATAAGACGTCAATAAAGATGTCACTAAGAGCTGGCCGTTCTTACAGTGCTCGCAGGAGTTCTATTACAAATCAAAACAAAGCAATTGGGGATTTCCCAGGTTGCTGGAGGTTTGGTGTGTCGAAAGAACTCGTTGTGCTTTCTAGGAATACAAGGAAGTAGCTTTTGCCGTGCCTTGGACTGCAAGGGCTATTTACTTAAATATGGATCTGATTCTTATGCCATTATAGGGATATTATTAATTATAGCCGTACAAGGGCATACAATAGCAATATTGATTCAGGTTCCTAGATAAAAACACAATAGGGGGTTGTGCTGGGGGTAGTGTTGTAGCGTTCAGGGTAGTGCAGTGGTGTTTGGGTAGTGTAGGGGTCAAGCTGGAATGTAAATTTAGGGTTTAGGGTAGTGCTGTGGTGTTTGGGTAGTGTAGGGGGTCGTGCTGGGGGGTAGTGTTTTAGGGCTTAGGATAGTGCAGTGATGTTTGTGTGGTGTGAGGGGTCATGCTGGGGGTACTGCTTTAGGTTTAGGGTAGTGCAGTGATGTTTGGGGAGTATATGGGTTGTGCTGGGGGTAGTGTTTTAGGTAGTGCAGTGGAGTTTGTGTGGTGTAGGGGGTCATGCGGGGTGGGTTTTAGGGTTTAGGGTAGTGCAGTGAAGTTTGTGTAGTGTAGAGGGTCGTGCTGGAGTACTGTGTTTTAGGGTTTAGGTTAGTGCAGTGGTGTTTGTGTAGTGTAGGGGGTCGTGCTGTGGGTAGATTTAGGGTTCAGGGTAGTGCAGTGGTGTTTGTGTAGTGTAGGGGGTCATGCTGGGGTAGATTTAGGGTTTAGGGTAGTGCAGTGGAGTTTATGGGGTGTAGGGGGTCATGCAGGTAGTGTTTTAGGGTTTAGGGTAGTGCAGTGAAGTTTGTGTATTGTAAGGGGTCATGCTGGGGAGAGTGTTTTATGGTTTAGTGCAGTGGCATTTGTGTAGTGTTGGGATCGTGCTGTGGGTAGGTTTAGGGCAGTGCAGTGGTGTTCAGGTAGTGTAGCGTCTCATGCTGGGGATATCTTTAGGGGTTGGGGTAGCACAGTGGTGTTTGGGTAGTGTAGCAGGTCATGCTGGGGGTAGTGTTTTAGGGTTTAGGGTAGTGCAGTGGTGTTAGTGTACGTTGGGGGTCGTGCTGGGGTTAGATGTAAGGTTTACAGGAGTGCATTGGTATTTGTGTAGTGTAGGGGTCATGCTGGGGGTAGTGTTTTAGGATTTAGGGTAGTGCAGTGGTGTTTGGGTAGTGTAGGGGTAGATTTAGGGTTTAGGGTAGTGCAGTGGTTTTTGGGTAGTGTAGGGAGTTGTGCTCGGGGTACTGTTTTAGGGTTTAGGGTAGTGCAATGGTGTTTGAATAGTGTAGGGGGTAATGCTGGGTACAGTGTTTAGGGTAGTGCAGTGGTGTTTGGGTAGTGTAGGGGCTAGTGCTATGGGTAGTGTTTTAGGGTTTAGGCAAGTGCAGTGGTATTTGGGTAGTGCTGGGGTTAGTTTTCTAGGGTATAGGGTAGTGCAGTGGTGTTTGGGTAGTGTAGGGGGTCATGCTGGGCGTAGTGTTTAGGGTAGTGCAGTGGTGTTTGAGTAGTGTAGGGGTAGTGCTGGGGATAGTGTTTTAGGGTTTAGGCAAGTGCATTGGTATTTGGGTAGTGCCGGGCTTAGTTTTTTAGGGTATAGGGTAGTGCAGTGGTGTTTGGGTAGTGTAGGGGTCGTGCTGGGGGTAGATTTAGGGTTTAGGGTAGTGCTGTGGTGTTTGGGTAGTGTAGGGAGTCGTGCTGGGGTAGTGATTTAGGGTTTAGGGTAGTGCAGTGGTGTTTGGGTAGTGTAGGGGGTCATGCTGGACATAGTGTTTTAGTGTTTAGGGTAGTGCAGTGGTGTTTGTGTAGTGTAGGGGGTAGTGCTGGGGGTAGTGTTTTAGGGTTTAGGCTAGTGCAGTGGTGTTTGTGTAGTGAAGGGGTAGTGCTTGGGGTAGTGTTTTAGGGCTTAGAACCTTCCCCTGGGGTGTTGTGTTAGATAGAGCATGGTTGGTTCATTCACCATTCACTTTTTTCATCAGCTCTCACATCCACCTTTGGGTTTTCCTGTTTTCTTTCCACTTTAGTTCTCGATTTTTTCCTTTTTTCTCTTCCTCCTTTCATATTTTTTCTCTTTCTACTTATCTCTTTCTTTTCTTTACCATTTCTCTTTCTTTGTTCACCATTTTTGTCTCTCTCATTGTGCTTCCTTTCCTTTGAGTCTCTTCCTCATTTTCTTGCCCCTGTTTTTATTTTCTTGCTTCTGAACCAGCGATTGGGACTAATAAATTTCATCACCTGGACCCAATTCAATACTCTCCAAGTCCCTTTCATGCTGGGTGAATGTAAACCAAACTTACCAAATTATCATTGTCATATCATCCTCTGAGACAAAAGAGTAGAGACATAAGTCATTTGCAAATCAGTTATGCAAATTCAGAGTAACATACTAACCCAAGTCCAAGAAATGTGGAAAGCTACCCTCTGGCCATGAGAGTAAGCAAGGCCCCTCAAGAAGAGTTATGGAGCAAAGTTTAAGAGTCAGGTTCCAGCAGAACATCAGCCAGCCCATAGAATTTAGGATACAGCAACACAGCCATCTCCTCTCGCAAAGTAGGAAAATCACGCCTTCTAATCCCACCCCCTGGGTATCTGTAGTTATACTCTAAATTCCAACTCACATTATTACACAACACGCAATTTTCAATTCATTCTAATGGTCAAAAGACGTGGCGTTGTGTCACACCACTCTTGACATGCCAATTTAACACAAAGATCCATTGTTTGTTTATTAATTTTATCAACTTCCAGGCTAGGAAATACACATTTCAAGCTTCCATAGTTTGTACGCTTCCTCCATCTCAATCGTGTATCAACTTTTGTGCCTCGATGGTTTCAATGCCCCGCTCACTGAGGAAGTGTTCCAAACTTTATACAATTTAATTCCTCCATGCAACCTTGGCAGACACACAGGGCTCTCGAAGGACAGTTCAAAATTTTCTTCCCTTTCTACATTTCTAATGCGATCTTTTAATTTCAAAAGTGACTTTCAGGCCTTTTCTGCAGAGCAGAAAAATTACACTTCTAGGAAAGACAAATTCAAGTGTTATTTATGGTTTATAAAGTCATACTAGTAAAACACCCTATGTGATGCATATTTCTCACTCTATTTATTCGCCTCATTAAAGATTATTCCTTTGATACAGTTTAGTGTAAAACAAAACCAGTAGCTTTTAGCCTGTTATTTTCACATGCATTTGCTGCCTACTACAGCACTTAACATGTGCTTGAGCCGTCTTGGTTTTCTCCATTAGCCTTTTGCATTTAGTTTGCAGATCACTCGATTAGTATTTTCACACAATGGTGGTTCAATCCGAGCGAGTTTTATTTTACAAAAGCCCTAATCCATCACTTCCCTACATTCAAATCTTTGCTGATGAAAAATCAAGCAGGACAAAAAGACACGTCTACCCTCATCCAGTATCTGGAGGACATTATCTACTTTTTTCAAATCTGTCATTTCTGTGATGTAGCCACTATGAAAGTCAGACTGGTATTCCTCGAATAGTTTGTTTTCATTTATAGAAGTTGAAAACTAAATACAAACACATTTCTCAGATGTCTTGCTTAACCTTAGTAAATTGAAGACTGGCCTGTAGTTGGTTAGAATGTCTGAAAATCTGAATGTTTTCAGGTGTTTCGAATTCTTCCTTCTTTCAGGGACAGCATTATTCAGTAGACGCCAAATTGGGTCTAGCAGGTTAACCTCACTTTGATGAAGTTTGCGTCAAGCCAATCTTTATAATAGTAGGTTGGTCTGGTGGATTGTATAGTTTTGTCGCGTTCTTTTATAAAAATAGAAGAACAGCATTCCCAGGTGTTCTGCGCTTTGGAGTAAGAAGCCTTAACAATGAGACTGTGGGATTGTATTATTTCTAATGGTTTCTACTTCATCATGGAAGAGTGTAATGAATGTGTTGGAGTTTCCCTGAGAAGACGGGTAAGGTTCACCATTGGTTCACCATTGGATGCTACAATATGAATAATTCTAAACAGGTTTCTGGCAGAATTGATTGGAGTTCATATCAGCTGTTTGGATGGCACTCTTGAATATCGAATACAAGAATATTGTGACTTACTAATATCATGAAACATGCAAAAGGTGAGGAGAATGCTTCTAGCAATTTGTCTAACCATTGGCAACGGCTCGGAGTAGCACCCTACTTGTTCTCTTACCCACCATGCCACCTCAATTTGGACCCACCCATATGCAAGTCAGTCTTGACTCTGATTCAATAGAAACAGGAATATAAGCAACCCAAGCCGGTTTCCTCCTGATTGGGGTTCTTTAGTTGGGCGTACTTTGGTTCCAGTTGCACAGTGAGCACAGGACCTACATCTGGGAATAACCTTGACCACTTAGAGTGCATCATTATGAAACACACAAAATATGATGAGAGGATGCTTGCAATAAGTCTAACCTCTGGCCCAGAGTATTGTCAAGACTGATTTTTATATGGTTGGGTCCAAACTGAGGTGGCTTGTTGCGCATCAGAACGACGGGCTGGAATGCTACATTAAATGACTGATTATGCATGGTACGAGTGACCGGTTATAGCTACAACTGCAACATCAAGGATCTCAACAACTCAGTTAGCATAGATGAAGACCCAGACTGATAAAAAATATCTGAATTCATTGATTTTGCCAGGGAAAACATTCGAACAAACTATTGGCTTGACATGAACACCATCCACATTTTATTACATGCAAAAAGGAATTGATTTGAGCATAACATTGGAATATGGACTGCCATTCCACCACTCTCAAAGATGGCAGTACAACATTTTGTGGCTACGTGGATATTTTTCAAGCAATGTGGTGATGCACTAGCAAATGTAGCAAACAAAGTGTGACACATCAAAATCCTGTGCTCCAAGCTGCACAATGTGGCAATACGGCATCATGTGCCCACGCCTACAGAAAACAACTGGGCAGATGATTGGTCAAGCAATAAAGTTGAAAATTCACAGGTAGAACAAGCTCAAAAATAGTAGGACGGATTTTCAATGTTCTACTTGGATTATTACTTCTATATTTACCAATTAAATACACATGTATTGAGATGCCACATGAAATGCATTGTTTGAATTTTTATTAGCACTATCAAAATACATTTTTCTTCGATATCTATCTATCTGGTTATTGAAATAAATACCTATACATAACCCTAATACTAAACGAATCCTATTTTTTCACATAGAAATTATTACTATGCCTTGCCATTCCATATCCTACACCATACCATTCCAGAAAATACTGATTACTCACACTTATGAAACTCACCCTATTATGCAGTAGTGTGTACTAAATCTACTTCTCTAACTATGCCCTTTCATTGCTACACTAACGCTATACCAATCCAAATTAAAGAAAGGACTACCTTGTACCTAAGAGGACTATAGAAAATTATTTATAACATTAACTTTTGATATCAAGGAATAAGACATTTTTCTCCTAGCAGTTATATCAGAGTGCTCTGGTAAATTGGCTGCATGTGCTGATCTGTTCTGTGACTTCACGAGGAACGCTTACTGTGAGACCTGAGAAGGGGAAGAGGTGGATGGTGGGGGTCAAACAGTAGTAGTATTGCTGTCCCTCAAGGCGGTATTGGTGGATAAAGTTGGCATCCACTTACATTCATGCCTAGTCATTATTTGAATCATAGCCTTAAGCAGAGCCACCAACCCTCTGCAAATTGTCTTGCAAATGCTTGCATATCTTTCTCCTGTATAAAGGTGGAGAGCAGGAAGTTCTCTGCAGAGTTCGAAAGTTGTACATTTAAGTCAGGAATTTCATAGTTACAAAGGCACATGCCATAACAGGTACAACTGTAAGGAACTGAATAAGAAATAACATGTTAAGAATAAGATAGATAAATCAGGAGCCATTGCATGAAACAAGATTGGGTTTCTGGTAGGGGACATTAATAGAGAAAGATAGGAAATAGGTGACTTTCTATCTGTTTTCTGAAAGCAAAAAGGGTGGGTCCAGTTCTGATGATGAGAGGTGAAGAGTTCCATGTAGCCATAGCAGCAGCACAGGTGGAGGATTGCCTTTAAGAAAGTGAAGTTCTGAATCTTTTGGACTGCAGTGGTAGGGAGGCTGGCGTCTGAGTCTTCTAACTCCACCGTAGCTGGAGAGCAGCATGGAGGAGCGAGGATGATTGTTGTGTTGAATAGTAGTAGATGTAAGGCAACACCATTTATATTTGATTCTTGCATTCATAGGAAGCCAATGGAGCTCTTTGAGTCTGTGGGTGACGTGATAAACATATCTTGAGTTAATGATCAGTCTGACTGCTGATCGTAGCATTGCACTAGGCAATCAGAGAGCATGTTTTATGGCACTACTGTACACATCTACATGTGTGTGTCCATGTGAGTTTCACCTGGCTCCACAGGTTCTTGGTTCTCAGTGTTTTGTAGTGGATCATCTGTTAGCTGTTGGTTTTTCCTTTTACACACAGTTGTTATGATGATGTATGTGCTCCTAAGTAGGAAAATCCCGGCGATAATTGCAAAGTAGCAGCCATAAACCAGAAACTGCAGATTAAAAAGACATGATTATTTCTATGCACAAAAATAATTTATTTTATATCATGTAGAGTTGGTTTTGTAATGCCCCTATTTGCAGAAAAACTCTTGCTTCACAATATGCTCTGCATAAAGCCTCACAGATTGCATCACTTATAACATTTAAATGACATCATTAAGGACAATACTGATAACATCTGAAATTACATCATTGATGACAACATTGGGCATGGTGGGGGCACAGGTTCTAGTTAGGTCAGTAAAATATAACTGTTGAATTTCGGTCTTGTTCATTTTAAACTGTTAGGATTTATTTGACATTTGCACTTAACTATAACCTCACTTTAACCTTTTGCTTTTTAGTGAATATATATAAATATATACATAATATATATGAAAAGTGTGGATCCTTGTCCACTATCAATGGTCGCAGAAGCAGTAGGCTGATTAGGGATAGGTGTGTGCAGTGCTGGGTGTTCAATATGAGGGGATCTCTTAAAAACCATACACAACAGAAGTGCAACCATCTGATATTTTGTTATAGCTACTATCGCCAAGCTGAATAAACACACACAGAAAGATCTGATGTGACAAACTCATTTGTTGCATGGCACATTTTGCACCTAGTTTGAAGCCATGTTACAAACTCACTTCAGAGAATCAAATCTACCCACACACTAGTGGCTCCAACAGATGTATATGGGTTATATCAGGATGTCACACAAGTTCCTTATGCAATATCATCTGCCAGGTTCCCCAGACAATCCACATTCACCCCCTGTTGTCTTCCTAAACTGAAACACATCAGAGGTCTAAGAGCACTGGGAAGCATTTTCAGGGGTGTATTGTACAGGATCTGTTTGTGCAAAACAAAGGTATGACTGTCCCATTGAATCCTACAGCATTATTAGATGTTGAACACTCCTAGCAAGATTCTAATGCCAAAAGGTGATGGACCTGCCAATCACACATTATCTCTCAGTATACCTACAGCAAAGTCCTTTCTGTCCTGTCCATGAACTTGCCTTACCTTTTACTAAGAAAAATCTGCAGTTATTTCACTCCCTTTTCGACATATTAGCACTCCCAGCTAAAGTTACCAGTAGAATGATGTGTACATTGCTCTCTAAAGTGTGGCATTTAATCATGTGACACTGGCATGGAACTCACCAGTGCATTCACTATTTACCAAGGTACTCAGACAAAATGAATACTTAGAGAGTACTAAACACTCTCAAAGGTCGCCTTGGGAGAACAGCAATACACCTCAGATATTTTTATCATGACTTAACAAACAGACACGTTTTGTCAAGAATGTAATACTAAAAGGAGGGCCTTAACTCCCATAGACATAAGGGTGTGGCCTAGGATTTACAAATACATTTTTCCAGGGGAAAAGGCAACATTCTGCATAGGCTAGTATAGGGAACAGCAGTCAGAGATCAACATTAAGTGGGAGTGCTTAAGTGAGCAGGGAAGAGGGAATTGTTACAAAGTCTATCTATCAATAGCAAACTCTATTGCCTGTAAAAATCCATGTGAACAAGGGAGCAATGTCCACCAATTTAGTATGCAATTGTCTGGAAAGTCCTGTAAGAGGGGGACACATTCCACAAAGCTATATATTATTAGGTTGAGCCTAGACAACGCTTGTGCTGTCTCTACGAGACATGTTGTATTCTGTATTGTGGGCTTACAGCCCTCCCCTGCTTTCATTTATCAGTGCAAGTGTCCTTTAAAAATCCTTGCTTCTACTTGGTTATTGTTTATATTTGTCCCTCCTTTTTCGTTGCTGGTTACCTCCCATGGAGCAGGCCCCCATTTCTTGTAGGCTTCCACTTGTCCAATTTTAGTTACTGGCTCTAGGACAGTTTTTATATCGAAACAGTGTTTCTCCTGAGTGGTGGTGTTTTGACTAGCTATAAGCTTTTCTGTAAACAGGACTGTAAATTGTGGTAGTTTCTCTGAATTCAAAGTGAGACGATTTTCCCTCCCAGTTTCTGTGCACCAGCCATTGATTTTTTTCCGGACATCCTAAGTGCCATAAATATTTTGTTTTATTTGCAAGCTGCCCATTAAAATGCATCTTCAATTTGAGCCTTGGTGCTTCTTTCTGAAAGCTAATGAATCTCAGCCCTTCTGTCTTGCTCCATCCCCTGATGCCTACATTCAGCTCGAGGTAACCTGTAACACCCCTCAACCAGACCCTCTCTCCTTGGAATATCACACTCTCCTAATCCCCTACAACCTCTAGATAATATAATATCTAAATCATACCGAGCAATTTTCCATCTTCCGAAAATGCTCTCCCCGGCCCAAATACGATTGGAATTTGCGCTCCAAAAACAGTCCCTTGAACGTATGGGAGCATTTGTGAAATGTTATCACAAAATTAAAGGCGATGACAAGGGAACCCTGAACGACCAACTTTGGGAAGAGCTTTCCTGTCCAGGAAAAACACCAGCAAGCATTTATCTTGAGGAATCTATTAAACACCTAGGTTTAAGAGAGCTGTGGGACGTTCAGTTAAACCATTTAACATTCAAAAAAACGGTGAGAAAGGTAACTTGTTTACTATCTGCAATCGAGGATAAGAAAACATTATCAAGACGATCACATGGCTGGATGGTCCTACATACATACAACAAATTAAAACCCCAGTTCTACCTGAAAATGGGATTAAAAATTAACATCAAGGAAAAATTCCTAAGACTCCGACTGGGGGTTGGTCCCTTTAAACAATTTCTACCGCCTTGGGAAAAAAAGGATGAAGCTCAACAGTGCTGTTTATGTGGCAGCGGTGTTAAGGATGCAATTCATGTTATATGCATGTGCATTAGGTTAAAAGACATAAGGGTCACCCTGTTAAAACCAGCATTCAATAAATAAGGAGCCAGAACATGTAGACAAGCGCTAATGTTGTGCTTTAACCTGGATCTGATTCAGCTAAACTGTCGGCTAATGAAATTCCTCGATATAACCGCAAAAAGAATAAAATATGGGAAAGAGCAGCAAAAAGACTAATCTTCATTTGAACTGAATGGATCGTAACAAGAATAACCATACTCAAAATAATATTAGTAATAAGCAAAGCTAATGTATAGAATGTGTTAATAATTTGTACTATTTTAATATGATGTTAAACTTTTTATTATAGATTAATTTTATCACAAGAAATTTTCTATCCTTTGTATGCAACGGTTTTAATTAATCAAGCATAATAAACTAAACTAAACTAAACTAAACTAAACCTACACTCCTCTAAGCTATTGGAAGCGAGCGCACTTCCACACCCACCCCTCTCACTGGAGGCCAACTGCCAACTTCTGGGGAGGGGGAGAGAGGAGGAGTGGTGAGGAGCAGACCTCAGGGATTCTTTTCTTCCTCGTGTTCTTTCAATTCAAGTTTTACTGGATTGTTCCACACTACTGCTGCACACACAGGTTTCTAATCATTACGGTACACATGAATATTCTAAGGTTCCAATAAGTTTAAAATACCATCCGTTAAAGATTAATGTGATAACCAGCTTGATGTGTTTTTATGAGATTGTGGGAGCTGTCTAGACCCAATAAATTCTATTACAGCAAATCATAAACTAATAAGAATTCATACAGTTTAAATCGGATTAGAAATCTTCTTGAAACATTCAGTTCCAGCACCCTGTGTTTTTGGTGAACCCAGGTTAATAATCCGAGAGTGAATTGGGCGATGCGGAACTGAATGGATGTAGGACATGGGAAAATGTGGATTCAAATCCAGTAAAGTTAAATATTAGTGTTTTTTTAGCACACAAACCTATATTCATGTTACCCTTAATGATTCTCCCGGGCTATGATAGATCATTTTGGGTCCAGTTTCTTACAATTTAGATGCAAGTCTCTAAATGTATGAGCATATGGCTAGTGAATGTTTGTGTTTTCCTTTGCGTTTCAATGTCCTATCTGTTCATCCAGTTAGCATCACCGTAATCTTACCCAGCCTGATCTTACCCAGCCATCAAATAACCTTACATAAACTTCCTTGTATCACCTGAAGAACTCATAGAATAATGATAGCTGTAAAGACGGAAATTATAGAAAATATTTAGCCATTAATAGTTGCTACAGTTTTGAGGCTATCCTGCCAGATTAAGCACCTTTGCAGGGTTGGGGAAATGTTTAACCTCAAACATGAGAAGAGGCCTAGTTGTGTCAAGCACCAAAAAATACAGTTCTGGTAAGTGCAGTGTCTATGTTTCAAATCAGAAATGTTCATACTGTTTGAAAATATCAAACAATCTAGGGAAATTTTTCTTGACATTTAGGTCGCGGCCTTTCTGTTCCTGTATTAACTAATCATACCTGCTCACATTTTAAATATCTAATTTACACCCCTTTTCCCCACTTTACTGACATACCCATCCTACATTTTAAAACCCTGGGTAATATGTTACCCCTTGACACATGTTTTCTATGTTAGTACCTCAATCCTGTTGCTGGCACCATCCATGTCTGTATGCGAATCATTGCTCCCCTCATACCAAACCTAAATATCTTGCTTCAGTAACTACCTTCACCTATCTGTTTTTTGTCACACCAGTCGCCCTCTGTACTTCGTTGCAAACCTCACAGCCCTTGATTGCTTAGCAATCCCTGCCTTTGTTTTTGAGTGTAGCCATCCAACTTTAATACCTGATTTGGACAACGTGATTGTGTGACAAACTACATTACTTTACCAACCCTAAGACTTAGTTCAACTGATCTTGTACCAAACTTGTACTGATGGGATTCCATTGAATGCCTTATTTGCCACGCGACTGCAGAATAGCAACAATGTATTGATCTTGTTGCCCGCAGTAAATGCAACCCTCTGACAAACATTGTTTAATATCAAAGAAGTCTGACTTTACCACCCCATCCATTTTCTTAAACAGCCTGGTGGTAGGTTGCCCACCTGTGGCTGAAAACCGCTGTTGACTATCTTAGACTTCAGTTACTATTGAATAAGTTGGCTAGCTGCAAAAGGCCAAAAGACTCCCCATCTCGAAAATAATCAGCCCTTCAGACTGAATTGTGAATTCTTACCGAAGTCGAGTGCTCTACTGAAATTGTTTAGTAACAAGAACTGTGGAGTTCTCAATGTAATTAAACATAAAATCCTCAGAAGTTTGGCGTCTTCCTCGCCAGTGCTCATCAACCTCAAATAAAACTCATCCAAAAATTGGAGGTGCAGGAGCCATCAAATTTACATGGAGGGCCAAGAGTGACCATGCACAAGATGAGCTGTAAACATATTTGGGATTCAAATCATATAAAAAAGTAAAAATAAGATCTCTTTTGAATGAGAAAAAGTGTTTAACATGCAGAAGCATTCTACCTCGGTACTTCCAGATTCTATCACTGCAGTGAGAAGTATTAAGTGATAGCTTGTAAACACACACTTCTTCTCAAACCCCCCACCCGCCCCCCACCAGTGGCAGCGCTATTAGTGAACTAAAGGGCAAGTTGCCATCTGTTCCCTATGTGTGGCCTAGATTCTTATTGGATCAACACTCTAGTTTTAGTACAACATGTATTCTGAACATATTTGGAGGTGCATCCATATTTGATTAGGAAGGAAAAGGAGGATTAGTGAAATATAGTATAGGTATCATACTGTTAGGTCAAGTGGGAAACTAAGATTGATCACTTTTTAGGTTGAGCCTGACAACGCGCATATGCTTCTCTGCAAGACACAGTGCAGTCAGTACATGCGCTTCTAGCAAGCCCATCGATTGTCCTTGGTTGTTCAGGGGCCGTTCTAAATTCCTTACTTTGAATAGTAAATCATGCCCATTTATCTCTCCTTCTGGTCTGTCTTTCCCTACAAAAGAGACTGGCCCTGTTATAGGGCTCATTTAGCTTCTGTCCATTTCAGTTAGTTTTGCTCACTATTTTTTCTGATTGCCTGCCTCGTGTTCTGGAAATGTTGCAGACGTGAGCAGCTGACCAATGTGTCTGCTTTCCCCTCCCACCCACTGTTTCCTCATGTGTTCTCCTCCTCACACCTTAGCTTTCCCATATGATCTACAGAGGTCCTGGTCACTGAAGATCCAGCTGAGCAGAGACAAAGTTAGAATGTTAGAAATGTGTATTTAGTTGACTTTACTCGCTACCTGTCTTTCTCTCAATCTTTAGCTTTTAGCATTAAATATATTTCACTCGTACAGAGCTCCGATGTTCCATTTGTGTAAGCGGGGCTGTAAATCTTTGTCTTTATCAGGTCATAAATGGGACAGCTGTGTCTTTGTTCCCAGTGGTACCCCATTCTTAGTCCCCTAGGTTGTGCTGCAGCTGCGTTTCTGTTCCCAGTAGTATTTCCTCAGTCTTAGTCCTCTAGTCAGTGCTGCCAGCTGCTTCTCTGGCCCCCATGGTAATTCCTCATTCTAAGTCCTCTAGAAAGCGCTGCAGCTGTTTCTCTGTTCCCACTCGTAATTACTCATTCTTAGTCCTCTAGATAGTGCTGCTTGCTGATTCTCTGGTCCCGTCAGTAACTCCCCCATTCTAAGTCCTCTAGTCAGTGCTGCATCTCAATCTTAGTGGTAATTCCCGATTCTTAGTCCTCTAGGTAGTGCTACACCTGCGCCTCTGTTCACAATAGTAATTCCTCATACTTAGTTCTCTAGCCAGTGTTGTTACCTCTTCTCTGGTACCAATATAATTCCTCATTCTTGGTTTTCTAGACAGTGCTGTAGCTGCCTCTCTGGTCCCAAAGGTAATTCCACATTCTTAGTTCTCTAGGCAGTGCTACAAGCTGCTTTTCTGGTCCGTCGGTAATTCGCAGTTCTAATTACTCTAGACAGTGCTGCTAGCTGACTTCTGGTCCTGCCAGTAATTCCTTCATTATAAGTCCTCTAGACAGTGCTGCAGCTGTGTCTCTGTTCCCAGTGGTAATTCCAAATTCTCAGTGCCTTAGCCAGTCCTACACCTGCTTCTCTGGTCCCAGTTGAAATTCCTCATTTTAAGTCTGTCAGACAGTGCTGCAGCTGCTTCTCTGGTCCAAGAGGTAATTCTTCATCTTTAGTCCTCTAGGCAGTGCTGCAAGCTGCTTCTCTGGTCTCTTCAGTAGTTCCTCATGTAAAGTCTCTAGGCGGTGCTGTTAGCTGATCCTCTGGTTCCGCCAGTAGTTCCTCATTCTAAGTCTTCTAGGCAGTGCTGCAGCTGTGTCTCTGATCACAGTGGTAATTACTGGTTCTAAGTCCTCTATGCAGTTCAGTTTCAGTTTCAAAAGCTTTATTCGATTTCACAAAACAATCATAAAAGCGTACAAAATATGTGCGATTTACGTTCCTCAGTATACACTCCTCTATGCAATGTTGCAGCTGCATCTCTGTTCCCAGTGGTAATTCCTCATTTTTAGTCCTGTAGCCAGAGCTGCTAGCTGCATCCCTGGTCCCAGTGGTAATTCCTCATTCATAATCCTCTAGGCAGTGATGCAGCTGCTACTCTAGTCTCTGTGATAATTCCTCATTCTTTCTCCTCTAGGCAGTGATACAGCTGTGCCTCTGTTCCGGTGGTAATTTCTCATTCATATTCCTCTAGCCAGTGTTGCTAGCTCCTTCCCTGGTCCCAGTGGTAATTTCTCATTCTAAGTCCTTAAGACAGAGCTGCAGCTGCTTCTCCGGTCCCTGTGGTAATTCCTCATTCTAAGTCTGCTAAACAGTGCTGCTAGCTCCTTCTCTGGTCCCATCTTTAATTTCTCATTCTAAGTCTTCTACACAGTCCTGCAGCTACTTCTTTGGTCCTGTCAGTAATTTCTCCATTCTAAGTCCTCTGGACAGTGCTGCAGATGTTTCTCTGGTCACATTGGTAATTCCTCATTTTAAGTCCTCTAGAAAGTGCTGCAACTGCTTCTTTGTTCCCTGTGGAAATTCCTCATTTGTAGTCCTTTAGGCAGTGGTGCTGTCTGATTCTCTGGTCCTGTCAGTAATTCCTCATTCTAAGTCTTCTAGAACATACTGCTAGCTGATTCTCTGCTCCCATCGTTAATTCCTCATTCTAAGTGCTCTAGGTAGTGCTGTTAGCTTCTTCTCTGGTCCAATTGGAAAGTCCTCATTCTAAGTCCTCTACAAAGTGCTGCTACCTGCTTCTATGGTCTCATCAGTCATTTATTATTCTAAGTCCTCTAGACCGTGCTGCAGTGTGATTCTCTGGTCCCAGTGGTAATTCCTCACTCTAAGTCCACTAGACAGTGCTGCAGCTACTTCTCTGGTCAAAGTGGCAATTCCTCATTCTAAGTTCACTAGGTAGTGCTGCAGCTGCACCTCTATACTTAGTGGTAATTCCTCATTCTCAGTCCTCTAGCCAGTGCTGCTCACTGCTTCTCTGCTTCCATCGTTGATTCCTCATTCTAAGTCCTCCAGACAGTGCTGCTAGCTGTTTCGCTGGTCTCATCGGTAACTCCTCATTCTAAGTCCTCTAGTCAGTGCTGCAGCTGCTTCTCTGGTCCCAGTGGTAAATCCTTATTTAAAGTCTTCAAGAAAGTGCTGCAGCTGCTTCTCTTGTCCCTTTGATAATTCTTCATTCTCAGTCCTCTTGGCAGTGCTTCTTAGCTGCTTCTCTGGTCCCGTCAGTATTCCTCATTTTAAGTCCTCTAGTCTGTTCTTCTAACCTCTTCTCTGGTCCTATCAGTAATTCATCATTGAAACTCATCTAGGCAGTGCTGCTGTTGTGTGTCTGTTCCCAGGGGTAATTCCTTATTCTAAGTCCTCTAGACAGTGCTGCTAGCTGCTTCTCTGTTCCCTGGAGTATTTTCTTATTCTAAGTCCTTTAGACAGTGCTGCTAGCTGCTTCTCTGGTGTCATCCATAATTCCTCATTTTAAGTCCCCTACAGAGTGCTGAAGCTGCTTCTTTGGTCCTGTCACTAATTCCTCCATTATAAGTCCCCTAAACAGTGCTGCAGATGTGTCCCTATTCCCAGTGCTAATTCCCCGGTCTTAGTTCTCTAGGCAGCGCTGCAGCCACGTCTCTATTCCGAGTGGTAATTCCGGATTCTTAGTCCTATATACAGTGCTGGTATCTGCTTCTCTGGTCCCAGTGGTAATTCCTCATTCTTAGTCCTCTAGACAGTGCTACAGCTGTTTCTCTGGTTTCATCTGTAATTCCTCATTCTAAGTCATCTACACAGTGCTGAGGCTGCTTCTCTGATCCCAGTGGTAATTCCTCTGTTTAATTCCTCTCGGCAGTGCTGCTAACTGCAACTCTGGTCCCGTCAATAATTCCTCAAACTAAATCCTCTAGGCTGTGCTGCACCTGTGTCTCTGGTCAAAGTGGTAATTTCTCATTCTAAGTGCTCTGGACAGTGCTGCTACCTGCGTCTCTGTCCCCAGTGGTAATTCCTCATTCTTTCTGCTCTAGACAGGTCTGCTAAATGCTTCTCTGGTCCCAGCGGTAATTCCCCATTCTTAGTCTTCTAGGCAGTGCTGCAGCTGTGCCTCTGTTCCCAGTGGTAATTCCTGAGTCTTAGTCCTCTAGCAAGTGCTGCGAGCTGCTTCTCTGGTCCCAGTAGTAATTCCTCATTTTTAGTCCACTAGACAGTGTTGCCTCTGCTTCTCTGGTCCTAGTGGTAATTCCTCATTCTTACTCCTCTTGGCAGTCCTGTTAGCTGCTTCTCTGCTCACAGTGGTAAGTCCTCTATTCAGTTCTGCCAGATGCTTCTCTGGTCCCAGTAGTAATTCCTCATTCTTTGTCCACTAGACAGTGATGCAGCTGCTTCTCTGCTTCCATTGGTAATTCCTCATTCTTAGTTCTCTAGGCAGTGCTGCTAGCTGCTTCTCTGGTCCCGTCAGTCATTCCTCATTCTATGCCCTCTCGGCAGGGATGTATGACGGTACCACGCGTACTTTTACAACGCGTACCGTTACCACGCTACTTTTACCACGCAAGTCGTTACAACGACTTGCGTGGAGGGGCGCTGGATAGTAAATTATTTAATTTACTATTCCAACTCCAGTCCCCGTGGACTCTAGGGAAAGGAGTTGGATAGTAAATTAAAGTATTTACTATCCTGGAGCGCCCCCCAGCGCATTTCGTTGTAACGACCTGCGTGCTAAAAGTAGCGTGGTAACGGTACCGCGTTGTAAAATATGCGTGGTAACCGTTGTATACCTCTCGGCAGGAATGCTAATTGCTTCGCTGGTCCCGTCAGTAATTCCTCATTCTAAGTCTTATAGAGAGTGATGCTAACTGCATCTCTGGTCTCATCAGTAATTCCTCATTCTAAGTCCTCTACAGAGTGCTGCAGCTGCTTCTTTTGTCCATTCTAAATCCTCTGGACAGTGTTGCAGCTGTGTCTCTGGTCACATTGGTAATTCCACGTTTTAAGTTATCTAGAAAGTGCTGCAACTGCTTCCCTGTTTCCAGGGGTAATTCCTCATTTGTAGTCCTTTGGGCAGTGGGGCTCACTGATTCTCTGGTCCTTTCAGTAATTCCTCATTCTAAGTCTTTTAGACCATATTGCTAGCTGCTTCTCTGCTCCCATCCTTAATTCCTCATTCAAAATCCTCTAGGCAGTGCTTTTAGCTGCTTCTCTGGTCCAATCAGAAAGTCCTCATTCTAAGTCCTCTACACATTGCCGCTACCTGCTTCTCTGGTCTCATCAGTAATTCCTTATTCTAAGTCCTCTAGACCGTGCTGCAGCATGATTCTCTGGTCCCAGTGGTAATTCCTCACTCTAAGTCCACTAGGCAGTGCTGCATGTGCTTCTCTGGTCACAGTGGCAATTCCTCATTCTAAGTCCACAAGGTAGTGCTGCAGCTGCGCCTCTATTCTCAGTGGTAATTGCTCATTCTTAGTCCTCTAGCCAGTGCTGCTATTTGCTTCTCTGGTCCCAGTGGGAATTCCTAGGCTACGTCCTCTAGACAGTGCTGCTAGCTGTTTCTCTGTCCCCAGTAGTAATTCCTTATTTAAAGTCTTCAAGACAGTGCTGCAGCTGTTTCTCTGGTCCCCGTGATAATTCTTCATTCTCAGTCCTCTAGGCTTCCCCGCTGCTTATCTGGTCCCTGTGAACTGTATAGACATTATTCACATTTATTTAAAGCAACGATGACAAAGCAAATAGACACACTGTAAATTAATCACAATGAGCAAATACTGCAATTTATAAGTTATAATAACAGTGCCCGAAAGGAAAAGAAGAGAGGTAGCGTGATGCTGTGAAGAAGAAAGGAATAGATAAAGAATGATAATAGTTGTGGCAAATAAATATATCAAATTCTTGAATTTTTTACACAATGAATCGGCTTCAGGTCCCTGAGCCAAAGAAAGGATTCATGAAATATCTCATTATTTCTCAAAAATGTCTATATTGACACTGGTATATAATATCCAAGAAATGCGGGCGGTGTCAACTGAGGAAGAGGGGAGGTAGCCGTCGACGTTTCGACCCCATTCCACAACAGTAGGCGTACTTGATGCCTTACATCGGGGTCTTCATCAGGACAAGGGTGTATACAGGAGTGCACTACAATTTCATGGTACGTAGAGGTATTTTCATACGATAATCAATTGAGGAAATCCACTTGAGGAAATTTCATACGATAATCAATTGAGGAACTCCACTTTTCAAATTCATCAAAATCTGAGGGTAGATCGCAAAGGCGTCTAATGAGTAGGAACGGTAACGTATTATGAAAAGCCAAGACCTAATCGAGGCGGGTAGCCGCGTCGTATTTAAATCAATTCGCTCGCATCCGAAGGTTTCTAGTACCGGCGTCTCGTATTCCTAAATTGCTCTTCGTGACTGGAGGAGTGAACTGTTCCCGCCGGAGCTGGATTTTCTCGGCAGGAGAAAAGACAGCGTCTCTCTCAGCGCATCAAAGAGGAGGAGGAAGGGCAGCGTCCGTGGGCTTCTCGCATCTGCTGGGCTCTGCAAGGGACAGCTGTTCTGCTCCTGCATTCACCACACCATCATAGTTGCCGCGCTTGCTTAAGACAATGCTGGTATTATTTATACCTGAAAGGTGCCTTGTTTGACATAAGTTTTTGGACATAAGACGTCAATAACAATGTCACTAAGAACCGGTCGTTCTTACAGTGCTCATTAGAGTTCTATTACTAATAAAAAACAAAGCAAGCAGGGATTTCCCAGGTTGCTGGATGTTTATCTGTTGAAGATCTCAGAGTGTAATCTAGGAATCTAAGATAGTGGCTTCTGCTGTGTCATGTACTTTAATGAGCTGCAGAGGCGAGTTTCTGAAATATGGCTGAAATATGACTCTGATCGTTTATGCCATTATAGGGGTATGAATGGATTATAGCCGTATAGGGGCATAAGGTCACATATTGATCGGGGTCCTAGATTAGAACACGACACCCACTCCACAAATTTATGTCCATCAAATTACTAAAAACTAAAGCAATAAGATGTGTGTGTAACATTACCCACCCCAAAATACATATTTGCATTTGAAATGGCGTATTTGAAATACATGATAGTACGGTACGTCTTAAGCATAGAAATCATTCAAAATTATTGCATATATAATCAGTTGAACGACTTTGCGAAAAATTACACATGAAATGTCTCTTAGTACGGAAAAGAAGGTCAAGACTATTTCATCACATAGAAATGCATTTGTTGTAAAATGAGCTAGAGGCTGAGGTAAAGTTCTCTACTCTAGATCTACTAAAATTAGAAGTTCTGTTCTTTATGAATAGTTCTACGTTAAGCTAAGTATTTGTGCCAGAAAAAAGGTAAATATTTTGAAAAATGTTCAATTAAAAAAAAAAACTTTTCATGGTGAACGGGGGAATAGAGTTCCAACGTTTTTCAGTAGTTTTGTTGATCAAAACTGAAGGCCGAATTCAAAGTTCATGGGAACGCTGTGTGTCGGAATGCTTTTCAAAAATGATTGTTTCTGTTCAGGGGAGAACATCATATCAGACAAGCTCTCAAAAAATTGGTCTACAAAATCAGGTGACAGTTCGACCAAGTTCGATAATGCAGTAACTTGGCAGGTGTGAGAATGATTGCTATCATCAATGTCTGGATCAGCAATGCTCACAGAAGGTCATACCTGGGTGATGTTGCTTTTGTTTCTCGCTCCACTGTCACCACCTAGTCGTAGCACAGGAGTCTCAACGAATGCCGTCATCAGGATTGATAGCCGCTGGGGACAACACAATGCATGAGCCGTTACAGGACTTAGCAAGGTATCGATATCCATTGGTACTGCTGATGGAAGTGCAAGACAGGTGTCTAACACGCATTCTTCTCCGCATAGCATACATCGAAGCACAGGTAAGATGCAGGTCTGCCATATAGGTCTGAATGAAAGAAACCAGGTCATGTTCAGATCTCTCAGCCTAGCCAATCCAAGGACTCTAGTTATTCTGTCCCGGTAGCGTATTGCTAGGATCGTTTCTTCCATCCTTGCCGGAGTCATGTCTGTGTTTTGGCTTGCCATATCGGAGCAGGAGGATCAAAAATAAAATGCCTGCTACAGGTCCCAAAATTAGGGGTATGCCGCCAAAGACTGAATGGACAAAATTAGGAATAATTCCCAGGATTGATTTGAATGGTGTTAACAGTCCCGAAAAAATGGTCTTAAATACGTTTGAGATACCTACGGCATCCGACATATTTAGGATTTGGCTAAGCATTTCTGTGAAATGCACGGGGCAATTTGTTGATAAAAGGTCATGTATCTCCGATGCTGTCCTTGCAACTTGGAGATCATACGTCTCTTTTGATGACGTAATGGGCACTGTTGTCTGTAAAAGCACAGACTTCATTCTGCTTAAAGTATCAATTCGTATAGAAGAGACATTCAAACGAGGCCATATCGGAGTCTCGGAGTCTCCAGGGCCGTTTGGAAACAATGCTTGCATACAGCAAGTGACCATGGATGTTACGCTTGCAAGATAGGCTTTCCCTGGAACTAGGCCGCAACAGCTGTGATCCGTTATTAGAATTTAACTCCTGTTTGCGAGTTGTCTAAAGAAGGGCTCTATCTGCGTTGCAGGTGTGACATGTTGGTGGCATGAAAGGTTGTTTGAAGTTCCTTCACAGGCTCCGTGTAAATTAATTCCCTGGCACAAAAGTATACCGCTTAGTGAATGTTTGCAGTTTTCACCACTAAGAAATACATTTTTGTTGCTGTCACTGTTGCATGTGTGTGTATATGGTAATTTCCATGCTGACTTAATGTACCCATTACCCAATCGTTCATACTGGCCAGTCTGTATATACTCAAGGCAATTTTTAAATCGGAAAGTTGTCATCGGAATTGTGATAATCCTGTGTATTATCCATTCAATGACAGGTCTTTCTGACATTGTCAATTTATTTATTTATTATTTATTTATTAATGGTATTTATAGAGCGCGTACAATTACCCGTGGGCGTCTCGGCGCTAAAATGCAATGATGTCTCTCCCTGATCCGATTGTCCAGTGGCATGAATTACTGATTAAATAACCAGGTCTTCAGTTTTTTTCTAAACTGAAGAAGTGAGGGGCTTGTTTTTATGTGGTTTGGTAGGGCATTCCAAAGTTTAGGGGCCGCAATTGAGAAGCGGCGGTCACCCCAAGAAACTGTTCTGCTGCGATGAACCACTAGTTGATTGAGTGAGGTAGATCGAAGTGTTCTGGGCGGGTTATAGAGAATCAGTTGCTCTTTGAGGAAGCGGGGTCCTTGGTCCTGTAGTGTTTTGTAGACTATGCACAATGATTTAAATTTTACCCTGTTGTGGATGGGTAACCAGTGGTAGTTTTTAAGAGTGTCCGAGATAGGTGCAAATTTAGGTTTTTTTGGACAGTACGCGTGCTGCCGCGTTCTGCACGGTCTGCAACTTTTTGGAAACTCTGTTTTGTGCATTGAGCAAAAGACTGTTACAGTAATCCAATGATGTCAAAACCAGGGAGGTGACTAACGTTTTGGCTGCTGAGTCTGGTAGATAAGGTAGGATTTTTCTTACCATTCTGAGCTTAAAATGGGCGTTGGCTGCCACCTTATTTGCGTGGGCCATGAGATTAAGCTGGTCATCGAATGTTACTCCTAGGTCAATGGTAATCTCTCAAGTTTTTCGATGCTCAGGATTGTATAGTCTGCTCCTTTCTGTGCCAAGCTGATTTGTTTATCAGTAAGGTTAAAGATGGAAAACAATGACGTTGTGTTGATTAAACGCCATGGCACATAGCCTGAACGAAGATTTTGCAGCGTCCAGCCTAGCTGTACAATAGAACGTAACTGCGACTGGCCATGCTGTAACATTAGCAAGTCTTTGTCTATTATATCGATGGCAGATGATACAATACTGTCCAGTGAATATATTCTGGAGGACAAAGTCATTAACCCATTGTCTACAACAGAAAGTGATTTTTCCAAATTAATACTATCAATTTCTCGTATTTTCTCTGCTGTTTCAATTTGCATAATTTTCCATGCCTCGTTGTAAGCTGCATATACACTTGCCGCTATGAAACGTTTTTGACGCTGTTTGCGTGGTCCCATAATGAAATCGCGCAAATCAGCATCATCTTTAAGTAAAGATAAGTGTTGCTTAATTTTTGCCAGTGTGGATGATTCTAGCCATTCAAGGCGCAGCTTCCCTACACTGTATGTTGTTACTATCCCTGGATGTTGTCTCTGGGAGTATCTTGGGTCTGGTCTGGTCATTTTTAACCCCTGTGTTTTGTTCAGGAATCTATCTTGACAGTTATTCGTGTCAGTAGGCCAGATTAACCACTTTTTCCAATCAGGATCAATCAATCAATCAATCACAGCATTTATATAGTGCACTACTCACCCGGTGGGTCTCAAGGCGCTGGGGGAGGGGGGATTCGCTACTGCTCGAAGAGCCAGGTCTTGAGCTGCTTCCTGAAGGCAAGGTGGTCCTGGGTCAGGCGGAGGTGGGTCGGGAGGGAGTTCCACGTCTTGGCGGCCAGGTAGGAGAAGGACCTTCCTCCTGTGGTGGCTCTTCGGATCCGGGGGACGGCGGCAAGGGCGTGGTCGGTCGATCGAAGTTGGCGTGAGGGAGCTTAGATGTTGAGGCGGCTGTTGAGGTATCCTGGGCCTTGGTTGTGTAGGGCCTTGTGTGTTGACCGGGAGCCAGTGCAGATCTCTCAGGTGTCCGGAGATGTGGATACGACGGGGGATGTCCAGGATGAGTCGTGCTGAGGTGTTCTGGATCCGCTGGAGTCTCTTCTGGAGTTTGGCGGTGGTTCCTGCGTAGAGAGAGTTGCCGTAGTCCAGACGGCCGGTGACGAGGGCCTGGGTGACCGTCTTCCTAGTCTCGTTGGGGATCCACCGGAAGATCTTGCGTAGCATGCGCAGGATGTTGAAGCATGACGAGGAGACAGCGTTGACTTGTCTGGTCATGGAGAGGGAGGAGTCTAGGATGAAGCCCAGGTTGCGTGCGTGGTCTGTTGGTTTGGGTGCGCTGCCCAGGGCGGGGGACCACCAGGAGTCGTCCCAGGCGGAGGGTGAAGATCCCAGGATGAGGACTTCCGTCTTGTCAGTTTCAGGCGGCTGCTCATCATCCACTTGGCTACGTCTGTCATCCCTTCGTGTAGGTTGGCTCTGGCGGTGGCGGGGTCGTTGGTGAGGGAGAGGATCAGCTGGGTGTCGTTGGCGTAGGAGATGATGTTGAGGTTATGTTGGCGTGCGATGGCTGCGAGGGGGCTCATGTAGACGTTGAAGAGGGTTGGGCTGAGCGAGGAGCCTTGAGAAATGCCGCAGATGACTTCGGTGGCTTCTGATCTGAACGGGGGAGGCGGACTCTCTGTGTCCTTCCGGCGAGGAACGAGGTGATCCATTCCAGTGCCTTCTCCTGGATTCCAACGTTGCTGAGGCGCTGCACTAGGGTTCGGTGGAAGACTGTGTCGAAGGCCGCGGAGAGGTCTAGGAGGATGAGGGCCGCTGTTGCTCCGTTGTCGAGCAGGGCTCGGATGTCATCGGTGGCTGCGATCAGGACGGTCTCGGTGCTGTGGTTGGCCCGGAAGCCAGACTGCGAGAGGTCGAGGGATCCGTTTGTCTCAAGGAAGGCGGCCAGCTGCTTGTTGACGGTCTTCTCAATGACTTTTGCAGGAAACGGGAGCAGCGAGATGGGGCGGTAGTTATTGAGGTCGGTGGGGTCGGCTGATGGCTTCTTTACTAGGGTGCTGAGTTCGGCGTGCTTCCAGCTCTCCGGGAAGGTGGCGGTGTCAAAGGAGGTGTGGATGATGTCCCGCAGGTGGGGTGCAATGACAGTGGCGGCCTTGTTGAAGACGTGGTGAGGGCAGGGGTCGGTCGGAGATCCAGAGTGGATGGAGTTCATCGTGCGGACGGTGTCTTCGGTGCTGATCGGGGACGGGGTCCAGGCGCGGAGGATGGTGGTGGGGGGCGGTGGTTCAGTCGTGGTGTGCGTTGGATGAGGGCTGAAGCTGTTGTGTATGACCGCGATCTTGTTGTGGAAGTAGGAGGCGAGGGAGTTGCAGAGGTCTTGCGAAGGGGTGATGTCGTTGTTTCCGGCGTTGGGGTTGGAGAGCTCTTTAATGATGTTGAAGAGTTCCTTGCTGTTGTGGGCGTGGTTGTCCAGTCGTTCCTTGAAGGCAGTTTTCTTGGTGGCGTGGATCAGTTGGTGGTGTTTTCGGGTGGCGAGCTTGAGGGCAGTCATGTTTTTCGATGTTGGGTCTCTGCGCCAGGCTTCCTCGAGGGCTCGGCAGTTCTTGGAGCTCTTCAGTTCGTCGGTGAACCTTGGGGCTTTCTTGCTGCCGGGTCTGCTAGGTGGGGTCTTCAGGGGGGCGAGGTCGTCTGCGCAGTTGCTGATCCACTTCTCGAGGTTGGTGGCCGCCTGGCTAGGGTTCGTTGCGCTGGTGGGAGGGTTCATGTTCAGGGAGGTCGCGAGCTGGTCGGCTGTGATCTTGTTCCAGCTTCTGCGTGCAGCCTGTTGCCGGTGGTGGTGGGTCGTGGTCCTTCTGAAGCTGAAGTGGACGCAGCTGTGGTCCGTCCAGTGAAGTCCGGTGGCGTGGCTGAAGGCGACGTCCTTGCTAGATGAGAAGACGGGGTTGAGTGTGTGTCCGGCGTAGTGGGTGGGGGTGTTGACCAGCTGCTTGAGACCGAGGTTGGCGAGGTTGTCCAGTAGGGTGGTGGTGTTGCGGTCGTTGTTGTTCTCCAGGTGGAAGTTGAGGTCCCCGAGGAGGATGTAGTCAGCGGAGGGGAGGGCGTGCGGGCTGATGAAGTCGGCGATGTCTTCGCTGAATTGGGTGCGTGGTCCCCGGGGTCTGTAGATGAGGGTGCCTCTGAGGGTGGTTTTGGGTTTGATGAGGATCTGGAAGTGCAGGTGTTCGGCGGGTGCGAGGGTGTCGTCGGTGTTGGTCGTGACGCGGATGGAGTTCCTGTGGATGATGGCGATGCCTCCTCCTGTCTGGTTGACGCGGTCCCTCCGGATGATCTTGTAGCCGTCCGGGATGGCGATGGCGATGTCGGGTGCTGAGGAGGCGTTCATCCAGGTTTCCGTGAGGAAGGCAACGTCTGGGGTTGTGGTGTCGAGCAGGTTCCAGAGCTCGACGGTGTGTCTGTGGACGGAGCGGGTGTTGAGCAGGATGCACTTGAGGTGGTTGCTGCTGGAGTTCGGCTTGGTCGGTGCTGGATTGGTGTAGGTCCGAATGCAGGTGAACTTGCAGGAGTTGCAGCAGAAGGGTCCGTGGGTGCGTCTCGGGGTGGCTCGATAGCAGCCCGGGATTCTGCCGGCATTGAGTGCGTAGAGTTCGGTAGCGTCGTAGGTCCGGCGGGTGGGCTGGTGTCTGCGGGCGCCAGGGGTCCTGGCTCTGAGCGCGGTACAGGCGCGGACGGGCGCAGACGGGCTTACCTTTGGCGCACCTTCAGCGCTCAATCGGTGCTCCCGCTGCGTGCGTCCGCTGCGCGGTCGCTCTGGGGGCGTCATAAGAAGGGAGCGGTGAGGGAGGGTCCGCTGGGAGGCGGGAGCTTGGGAGCCAATCCGCAGGCGGGGGGGCAGGGCCACAGGCAGGCAGTGGCAGGAAACCAGTACGGGCTTGGCGGGCGGCCCTGCGGCGGCTGGGGCGCTGGAATCGGCGTCGGCGATCAGGCACAGGCAGCAGGTGAGGCTCAGGAGGCAGGAGAGGCGAGGAGCGTGGGGGCGACCAGGCCGAAGGCGCAGTGGTGTTCAGATGTGTTCTGTTTAGATGTAAAATGTTTGATACGTCTATTTCAATATCTGTGGTTGCATTATCAGGTATTGGCTTTGGAATAGACGGTTTGTTAAGGTCTTTAATCTTAGCTAGGCCAAGACAGGTTGTTTGGTGAATTGTGTCATTTAAAAACATCATTTGTTCTGGGATCATGCAGGCTCGAAATAATGCTTCTAGACCTTGTACCTGCCACTCTTTTGTACCCCAGATGGTTTTTTGTTTCAATGTTGTTTTTCCAAAAATCAAAACCAAATGTCATAATTTTTTCATAAAATGCTTCTGAATATATCAATTTAGTATTTGTCAGCATTGTTTTCAACCCTGTTTTATCCAATAGTATATAATAAAACGTTTCTGCATCACTGGTGTTAAACCCTGAGAAGTATTGGAATCTCTCATAGAATGTTTTTGAACTACTTTTAGGTGGAGTAGCACAATGTTCCCATTGGTTATACTTTAAAACATTTCTAGGTTCTGCAGATTTATGCAAGTAGTGGTCACCGTAATGTGAGAAACAGTACATCTGTTCATAATTAGATGAACCTTGTAAATAATTATGTTCTGTAAATTTTGCTGACATCACTAAATCTGACATATTATTTATACTTTCAAAATCCCAATCGTCAGAAAATGTACTTGGTTTTACAAAGTCACTTAATGAAACCTTGAACTGGTGAGGATATTTCAAGATCTCGACTGGGCCATATATTTCATAGTCAGTCTTGTCCCATACTACCCCACCGGGTATTGGAATGGCTGTGACATTCACTGATGAAAGTTCTCTTTTCTCGACGTGAGATGATTTGTGTGGTTTCAGGACTAAGTTGATGTTTTGACTTGCTGTGTCCATTGAACTGTATTTCCCCTCAATGAATTTTCCCAAACAAAGTACCATGATTAGCCAAAGAAGGAGGAAAAATACACCTAGCCCAAACCAGAACTCTAACCATGGAGAAACAAGATAAATTTCCTTGAGTTGATGTAAGAGTTCTGTTGTTGTTTCTTTAAGAGTCTTTGTTTCTGGCGTCACTTCTGGGTCGTCTTGATCTTCAGAAAAGTTATCGAAGTTGATGAAGTAGCCAGAGGCAGTTCTGTCAATTGTTGGAATCGTTTTCTCAATTTGTCTTTCATTAGCACATTCTGATGCCACATCATTGTAGACTGGTGTTTCTTGACGAACTGTTTCAATCTGTGTTTCAAGAGGCACGAGTTCCATGGCATTATTGCATAGTCCATCTTTGTGCACTGCAGGTTTATCAAATGTGATTAGTCTTTCAGTTTGAACCTCTTGGATTGTTGCAAATTTGGGTATTCTGTTATTTCTTGGGAGTCTACTTGGCCTACTGTTGATTATAGGCCACATGTTTGTGGTTTTACCAATGCGATTGATACAACTCTGTTCTCCTTTTTACCAGCAAGGGGCGGTAGTACTACTGATCTTGTTCCGTTGATTGCTAAGACAGGTACTGCTTTTCTGTAAGAAGGCCCAAATTCCTTCTTCACCGCTATTTTGTCTCTGACTAGATCCCCAATCTTTGGAATCCAGACAGGTCTTGCTGGGGCTGGTGGTGCCTCTTCAGTGGTAGTTGGCTGTTGCTTTATTTTTATGTTGCTTAAGGATTTTCTTGTTTCATTCAAGTCCTGCAAAACAGCCAAACGATCTTTGATGTCAAAGTCTTTATTCTTATCTTTTACCACTGATACCTGACTATCGAGGTCCTGAATATGCATTCTAGTTCCGAACAATAGTTCGTACGGGCTGAAACCTTTTAGAGAATTTCTTGGCAAATTATTTAGACTAAGTTGGACACTTATTAAATGTTTGACCCACCCATCACCCGAACCTAATAACTTCGCCGTTATAGATTGCTTTATGTCTCGGTTTTTTCTTTCCACTACACTGTTCCCTTCGGGGTGAAATGGACAAGAGAACCGCAACCCAACACCCATACTGGCCATGGCCTCCTTATAGGCTCGAGAGCTGAAAGCAGGACCCTGGTCAGAATGGAACATGGCTATTGCGTATGTGCCAATAAAGACTCGCAAATCTTTTATAACAGTTTTGGCGTCAGCCGAGCGCTGGGGCCACATTTTTTAAGTGAATATAGTCTAAAAAACAAATTAATAGGACGCTGGATTGGTTATAGACAGCATTACGCTACCTACATACCAGGCCATGGCATTACTGCGCTTGACTCATTGCTGCGATCTCTGTTGCAGTCTGGACAGTTCTTCACATATTTATAGTGGTGCAGACTCATTCCTGGCCACCAGTACTCTGATTGTAATTCAGTCAGAGATTCCTTCATCTGTTTGTGCCTTGGACCTTCACCCATGTGTGCGTCTGCTATTAATAACTTTCTCCGATTCGTGTTTACAATTACCCTATCCCCCACTCCAGGGATTCGAGCAAAAGGAACGGAGTTTGCATCGATTACGTATGCATAATTGAGTGGATAGTTCACGGGTAATGCTGCGCAGTTTCCTATTAAGGATGTTTTTACCGCCAGCATGGTTTCCCCATCTATGTATTTTTCTGAACACTTTTTTGTGGCTACGGAAGCCGGTTTAGTTGCTTCCGCTGTGGCTGTATTAGCCAATGAATTCCCTGCAACGTGAACGCCATCACGTTGAAGACTCTGTGCGTGTATCACGTGAGTCTTTTGTAGTTCTTTCTGTAAAAGAACTACTTGTTTCCAAAGCATTTTATGCTTGATTGTGTCACCGGTGTCATCTTTGTAATCATTTTGAACCCAGTTCTGCAAGTCATTATTGTAAGAGTTTACGCAAAAATGCGAATCGCACACGATTAGTGTCGGGAATTCTCGTTCGGCATTTTCAAGCGCCATCTTTAAAGCTCTAATTTCAGCTCGCTGAGCCGAACATTTTCTCAGTGATTCAGTTTTTGTTATTTTCGGTCTGAATTTACCGCAGAGCCAGCAACCTTTAACAATCGCGTAGGCCGCATCGTAGCATTTGTTTTCTACATTGTAGTGCTGTACAAATCTGTCTGTATATATTATACAAGAGTACTGTTGTAGAGGAAGAATTTCGATTGGCGGAGGATATTCTTTTTCATATGTTAAATCATTCAGTTTTTTCATGTTCGGACCATAGTAGTATTTCAATTTTTCAGTTTCAAGAGTGTTTCCCCACTGTATCCATTTCGGATCTAGTGACACTGTAGGCAGGTTTACTGGGCTGAATAGTGCCTCGAAGGCTGATTCTGCTGTAAGGACCGTTATACTTTTACCTTGGGCAAAAGCTCTTTCTTTTGCCACTGCCGTTCGAACTGCTTTTACAGAATTTTCTGTAAGACTGAATGTTTTCTCTGCTTGTGTGTACAAGTGAGATTTGTAAGCTATTGGTACCATTTCTCCCTCATTAGAGGTCAAGTACATGAATCCGGATCTCCCTGGGATGACTCGGATTACAAGGTTACGTTTATTGTCACGTGTTTCTAATTTTGTTTTAGCTAACATGTCTGTTTGTAGTGATCTCAAAATTTCTGTGTGTTTTTGAGTCCAGTTGATTGGTTTGAAATCAGGTTTAATTAGTTCGTAGAGAGGTTTAACCCTCTCCGCATAATTTGGAATATAAGTTCTTCCGAAATTCAGGAAACCTAGAATCGATTGTAAGTTCTTCAGCGTTTTTGGTGCTTGGAGTACAGCGCACTTCTCTAAGAAGTTGTCCGCTAGGCTTTTTCCTTCACTTGATAATTCGTATCCTTAAAATAATACTGTCAGATGGGCAATTCTTGACTTTTTAAAGTTGAATTTGTAACCCTCTGCAGCGAACCCAAGTATGATGGTGTTCACTCTTTTCAAGTGAGTGTCCAAGTCGTCCTCTGTTAGATAGATGTCATCGACATAAGATAATGCCTCATCATCATATATTTGCAGTAACTCTGTTACTCTAGCTGAGAATAGTCATGGGCTTTTTCTGAATCCCGTGGGAGCCTACAGAAATTTTTCTGTGACCCCATTATTGAGAAAGCGGTCAAGTACCTGCTTTCTGGTGCAATATTCTGACAAAAGAACCCATTAGATATATCTAATGTTGTTTTATATTTTTTGCGAACTATGTTATTCATTAGTGCAGCACTATGCGAATTTTGTACTGCAAATGTTTTGCAACATGAGTTAAGGTGTCTGTAGTCCAAGACTAGACGATATGAATCGTCCGGTTTGGAGACAGGAAACAAAGGATTGTTCATTTGAGAGGTGCATGTTTCAATCACCCCCTGGTATTCAAGTTGATCTAAAATCTCCCTGACTTGTTTTTTAGCTTCTTGCTTTATTGGATACTGCCTTTGGGCAGTTGGTTGATTTTTTAAATGGATTTTGTGAGGAGGAGAGTCCTCATCCCATCCTACATGATTTTTATATAATGCTGGTGCCTGGGCTACTACCCATTTCCTCGCATATATATATTTTGTGTGAATCGGAATGTGATTCGAGAAGGCAGGCATAATCATTTCTTCGCCATGAGGGCACTCCCTGACAAACTCCGGGGGCCAATCTTTTTCAGCTAACAGGATGTCATAGCCTTTTGAGAGGTTTTCCCAAAATAGACCCCTTATTTATCTAGTCTTATCACCCTCTATACGCAGTGTTATTTCGTATATCTTATGAGGTTCGCTAACTCTGCTGTCGGCAGTTTCTACTTGAATGTATTCATTCGTGTCCACTGTCTCCAGATGACTCATCAGGATCTTGCGAGCTATGCTGATTTCTGCTGCGCTGTCTAGCATTGTCTGTGCCCACTCCCCGTTTTTCAGCTGTGTCCTCAGTATTCTCGGCATGTTCGAATACTCTAATACTGGCTACCTTCTTTTTTGGAAATTGTAATTTTTTTACTTTGAGCAGGTTCCTTGTCTTTAGACTTGGTGTGCTCTCCTGGTTCTGACCGTCCTCTTCTTTCCGATTTCTGCGAAAAAGATCGAGAGGGACGTGTATCAATACTTAGATATCTATCAGGCTTCTTCAAGTTATCCCTATTTCTAAGGTTATATCTTTTTTCAGAGGGCTCCCTCTGGGGAGACTGGTGTTCTCGAGTCGGAGTTCTTTCCCTCCGTCGAGGAGACCTTCCTCTGGACTGGAAAACTTTTTCCTTGGGAGTGGATTGTTTATTTCCATCCCAGTTCTTTTTAGGAGTGTTTAAATTATTTTTAATAAATAATTTTTCAGGATTTTCGAGTAGTCGGGGTTTCACTGGTTTCCCACCCAAGCTATCTCTACCTAATTCTTCATAACATTTTTCTATAATTCTGGCAAGCTCAATTGGTTGATCTGTTATATCTGTTTCTTTCGATTTCTGGCGGATCGCCACAGATGCTGCTTCTCCTTTTATATTGGCTAGTAATATAGCCGAGACCTGCCTGAAGTCTTTCAGTAATTTCATACCAAGAGTTAAAGCGGGTTCTGGACCGTATTCATTCTGAATCTGTTTTAGCACATCTGGTATTACCACTATGGACGGAACACCATGTGTTTTTGTGTAAATGGAAGCAAAGACTGTACCCCAAGTCTCACAGTCCTCCACATGTGGTGCGACCCCCATTGGAAGGCAGATGGTCAGGATTCTGTGTTTCTCAATAGGGGTAGTATTCGGAAATACTGCCTCTATTTGAGTAATTTTCTGCGCTAACCAGAAAGGGATTTGTTCCTGTTTTATGGGTGTTTTACCAAGACATGATAGTATGTTCTGTGGTGTAATTTTTTTTGTGTTCCCCTGATGAGGGGTCAGCTGTGGAATGTTAACAGCTGTTTGGACTGTTGCAGTCCGCATTACATATTGGACTAACTGTCTGTATATTTTGATTAATGTTTTTAGCTGTGCTAAAAGTTCCTCTTTTGACATTTTTGCAATGTCCGGATGTGGTGTGTAGCTGGCTAGAACCGGCCACGATGCTCCTGGTCTACCTAGTGGACCGAGCCTGGTGATATGATCATTGTGTTTTAGGGCGCCTTTAAACCAGAGCAGATGCTCTTGGTATTTTAAAGGGATTTCAATCTCCTCGAAAGGAGCGTACTCTTCCGGAGGTTCCTCTATTTTGTAATAGTGGAACTCGTGTGTTGCAGCGTTTGCCGCTGGTAATTTTATCCATGAATAGAATACCTCTGTCTGCCGATATTCGTGTGCCTCTATCACGAAGACGACTGTGCCACCTTGTGTGGTCAGTCTATTGTCTATAAGTTTTAACGTTATAGATCTTCTTAAATGTACCGGAATGATAATTGCATTTGGTTCATTATGTAGGATACTCGCATCGTCCATCATTAGTTGTATTGCTAATATGGTAGCATCCCATTCATCATCACTTTCTAGAATTTACTGCCAGAAAGGTTTTTTTGTTGCAGATCAGGTTTCAAGGAAACAAAGATTAGGTGCACAATATTTTGGAACACTGTATCCTTCAACGTTGAATAAACCAGAGCTTTACATAGGAATCTCTTCCTACTGAGTTCGGGCGGATTTTAACCTTTTACCCACTCCAGACGTCTATTGGAGTATTTACGGGAGAAAGGGTCTGTGTGAAAAAGCACGACTGAGTTACTCTAACGTCTTGTGTTAGTTTATCACCTTACCAAACGTTTGGGCGCCATGTAGTGTAGTTCCTATTTTCCCTATAGGCCCTGCGCATTGGAATAACATAAACAGCAGAGTAGACGTAGAAGTGGGGTCTTCCAGGTCTCTACTGACTATGTTAGACTTAATTGGATTTGTTACCAACTAGCTCAGAGGTCACTGGAAACTTTCTTGACTGAATAGGAAGTGATCAGCTTCCATGGCTCAGACAAGAAGGGATTCAGTTTTCCAACAACCGCATAAACATGACAACTTTGCTCCTTAGAATAAGAGTCAATCTCTAGAGTCGTGTGAAACAATAGACAGTTAGTTCACTCAGTCACTCAGGGGTTGGCGTTAAGCCCGACCCTCTTTAACATTTATCTGACCCCCCTTGCCAGACTAATTAGATCTTTCGGGATGGAGGTAGTCTCATATGCGGACAACACTCAGATCCTCGTCTCTCTCTCCAAGTCAGCTACTTCGACTGCCTCCAACTTTAGATCTTGTATGGAGGCAGTCGGTCAATGGATGATTTACAATTCGTTGAAACTGAATGGGGAGAAGACGGAGGTGATGGTGTTCGGAGGAAAGGAGGAGATATGGTCAGCCGATTGGTGGCCAGGCTCATTGGGAGCTTGCCCTGTCCCTACCTCTTCCGCTAAAAACCTTGGGGTCGTGATAGATCCCACCCTCAGTATGTGCCAACAGGTTAACAGAACGGTATCGACCTGTTGGGGTATCATTCACATACTGAGGAAGATTGAGCACTACCTCTCACAGCAGGCAAGGAAACAACTTGCTGTGGCCCTTGTTGGTTCACGGCTGGACTACTGCAATGCGCTGTATGCGGGACTGAATAAAAGCCTGCTGCAGCGCTTGCAGGAGGTCCAGAATGCAGCGGCTAGGTTTGTTCTTGATCTACCCCGGCGCACCTCGGCTACCTCTGCCAGAAAATCACTTCACTAGCTTCCTATAGAGGACCGTATAATGTTCAAGACCATGTGCATGATCTACAGGGCCTTAGCAAAAAGCAGCCCTACTGGAATTGGATCCATTCTGTCTCGCTACAGCCCCGGCAGGAACCTACGTTCCTCTAACAGACTCCTTCTCTCAGTCCCTCGTATTCGGAGAAACAGATGGGGCGGTAAAGCCTTCTCCAATCTGGCACCTAAGTGGTGGAACGCCCTCCCACTGGAACTAAGGTCCCTTCCCACCCTTCAGCTTTTTAGAAATGGTTTGAAAGCCATTCTCTTTGTGCGGACATACCTATAGTTGTGCTCGGCCTTTTTGATATGTTTTGGTAGGCGCCTTGATACCTTCGGGTTTTAGTCGCGCAATACAAATTGCTTTTCAATTCAATTCAGTCAGTTGTGCAAGAATTACTTTCACCAGGATGGAGAGAATAGAGAGACGGGCGTTTTCAATAAAAGGTATTATTTATTGAACAGTTTTTCTTCTCGTGCAAGAGAAATGAATTGCCACAATTGTAAGACTTGTTATTATATAAAGTGCGTACAGTAAAATGAGTATTGCGAAATAATAACGTAAAAGCATTGATATGGTTTCTTAGCCATACAATAGTTAAATGGAGTAAAATATATACATTCATATATACATTAGGCTAACGTCCTCAACTGGTGCTTCTAGCTACGCCTACCCCAGTGTACCTGACCTAAGCCTAATACTTGGGAGGGGGTAAGTAGCAGTTTTAGTTGAGTTGGTTTTGCCAAGGGTTTGCTTCAAGAATTCTCTCTAAGGGTTTAGCCAACACCATACCTCTGGAATAGAATGTTGGAGGTCTGGTATCTCCTCTCAGGACTCGATATCGCAGTCACCCGCAAGGGTAGGCTGGGAACGCCGGAGCTGGATTTTCTCGGCAGGAGAAAAGACAGCGTCTCTCTCAGCGCATCAAAGAGGAGGAGGAGGGGCAGCGTCCGTGGGCCTCTCGCATCTGCTGGGCTCTGCAAGGGACAGCTGTTCTGCTCCTGTATTCACCACACCATCATAGTTGCCGCGCTTTCTTAAGGCAATGCTGGTATTATTTATACCTGAAAGGTGCCTTGTTTGACGTAAGTTTTTGGACATAAGACGTCAATAACGATGTCACCAAGAACCGGTCGTTCTTACAGTGCTCATTAGAGTTCTATTACTAATAAAAACAAAGCAAGCAGGGATTTCCCAGGTTGCTGGATGTTTTATCTGTTGAAGAACTCGGAGTGTAATCTAGGAATCTAAGATAGTGGCTTCTGCTGTGTCATGTACTTTAATGAGCTGCAGAGGCGAGTTTCTGAAATATGGCTGAAATATGGCTCTGATCGTTTATGCCATTATAGGGGTATGAATGGATTATAGCCGTATAGGGGCATAAGGTCACATATTGATCGGGGTCCTAGATTAGAGCACGACAGTCTCATCAGTAATTCCTCAGTCTAAGTCCTCTATGCAGTTCTGCTAGCTGCTACTCTGGTCCCTCCCGTAATTCCTCATTCTAAGTTTCTAGACTGTGCTACAGCTGCTTCTCTGGTCCCAGTGGTAAATCCTCATTCTTAGTTATCTAGGCAGTGCTGCTACCTGCTTCTCTGTTCTCATTGGTAATTTCTCATTCTAAGGACTCTAGACAGTGCTGCAGCTGCTTCTCTAATCCCAGTGGTAATTCGTAATTGTAAGGCCTCTAGGCAGTGCTGCAGTTGTGTCTCTGTTCAAACATCCACTACACTCCAAACCAAAACACATAGATAAAAGACAGTGTCATTTACAACCCCAATAGCTCTGACTCTAACAAATTTAAGACCTATTGAATTGTAAATCCATGTTATTTAGCGGTGTACCTGCATGCTGGGAGGGCACTGTACTTGATACATGTCAGTAAGAAAAGCAACTTTCAAACAGACTGTCTAGATGCTAAATAAGTGCTGGGCGTCTACATTCAATAAACTGCACACAGACACAAATTATCAACCTCAGGCCCTATTGCAGAAGGGCCAACATTTCCAGCAAAGTACCCAAAATGATCAAAATAATGTGATTTTTAGTTGAAAATGCTTTAGCTACTACTTACTTGGTTGCGCTTAAATCTTTGTTGTTAGAGAGGTCGATGATGAAAGTTTACACAATTTAATATCTGGATCTTGACAGTCTTCCTAACCTTCCGATGGCTGAGTAATGTTTTTGGTAAAGATTTTAGAATAATTTAGTGCTTTAAGCCTCAAATTTTCAAGTTTTCCAGCACTTTCACTTTACTATGTATGCTTTCAGGGTCTCCAACTTAACTTAATTAGTCCCAATGAAGAAGCAAATACACAACACCACAACGAGGCCAGCATTCAGGGGACTATAAGCCCCAGAAGTCTACTGGAGGAGGGGCTCCAATGCACTTAATATCGCCGACGTACTCCTGTGATGCCGGACACAACACCGCAGCGAGGCCAGAATTAAGTGGACTCCAAGCCCCAGAAGTCTACTCTGCCTGCCTGCCCTGGAGGAGGAGCTTCAACGCGCATAATAGCGCTGATGCACTCCTGCGACGTGGGACACAACAGCACAGCGAGGCCAGCGTTAAGTGTACTCCAAGCCCTAGCAGTCTACTTTGCCTGCCTGCCCTGGAGGAGAGGTTCCAATGCGCTTAATAGCACTGACGCACTCCCGCGACGTGGGACACAAAACCACAGCGAGGCCAGCATTCATGGGACTCCAAGCCTCAGAAGTCTACTCTGCCTGCCTGCCCTGGAGGAGGGGCTCCAACGCGTTTAATAATGTTGACACACTTCCACAACGTAGGACATGCACTAGCAGCGCCCGGGCAAAACCTGGGCCAAGGGCAAGCCCTCCTTGGCGGTCATTCCCAGGAAGAGGCAGGGCCAACCCCCTTACGTCTAGCCATTTGCAGCCCCACACAGATCGATCTACGGTTCATGAGGTACTGTGTCTTTCTGAATATTTTACTCACTGGCCTTGGCTAAGGTCAAGTTTGGGTCATTGACACCGACAAGCAATCTGGCACTGCCTACTGCCCATTGTCCACTGACTTATTGCATGATAATCTCCAAGGACTGTGGTCGCTGGCTACTCGCTCCTGTCAAGACTCTGGACCTTGGTCCTTGCATGTTAAACCCAGTTATTTCTCATTGTGGCTGCCTTTCCTGGGGACCTTGCATAGGTTCTATGCATTGTTACTGCTGCAGGGAGGCAGTTGTTTCGATAGCTCACGTTGCCCAGATCTAATTATACTTTTAATCATCCTGCTGGATTGGGCTATAGTTCCTTGCTTGGGCTACACTTCTTTGCTTGACTAGGCCATTGTCTGGCTGTGTGCTATCAACACTGCCTCTTTGTTCAACAGTTCGCCAGATTGTGTTGAACAGGACTTAGACCATAGTTGCTTCTGATCACCCTGGGCTGTGCTCTCTGAGGCCTCCGAGGCCTGCGGGATGGGGAAGAGAAAATCCATGGAGGTCACGGGTGGCGGGCAATCTGGGAAAGGGAAAAAGCTTAGGAAATCCTTAAAACATCCAGCCAGCAATTGCGTATTAGACCGCATTGAAACCTGATAAATGAGTGTGAAGATATTTAAGACGCAGAATATTCAATTTCTTCACCCACCCCGACTGTCACCACTCTCTTCCACACCTACTGGCACTAGCCCTAGCAGTTCCTCTGCCATCTCAGCCACATTTAGAAAGTCACTTCCCATGGGGGCCCGTGCACATAATCAGGAGACCTCAACTCACATAGTGAGGATCCACTGTCACTCTATCACTTGTAATTCTAATTCCAATTCTAATTCTTAAAAAGTTCCCTGTAGTATACCACTGCAGTTAGAATCCCCCATTCCCTGTGTTAATAGGCTCACTCCCCTCCTTGACCTACCCGACAAGCCCAAGGAAGACTGTTGCCAAAAAAACCCTGAGGCCTCAGATGTGATTATAGCCTATCCAAACGCAGAGCCTCTGGACTCAATCACTGACCAGCTAATTATCGACCGAAGGGCTGAAGTAAGGACCTTGAGAGCAATGGTTGATGGCCTAACTACACTAGTTAAATCATTACTACAGAATGGCTCATCATCTGTATTTTTAGCCAAACACACATTGGGAGACGACTCTCAACCTAAAAGCAGTCATTCTATGTCTTACCAGTTATTCAAATGCCAAAGGGATACCCCTACCCATGGGCCTACCCAGTTACATCTAGCTGCTGTCCCCACATCTAAATATCTTATAACCCCATTGTTAGTCGAGCCAACTAACCTTTCAATCCAACTGATGTGTATGGCTGGCTCCTCTAACCACCCGGTAAAAACAACACTAGTCTCAAGGGCAACTATTGTTTCATCATGGTAGGAACCACGTACCACAGATAGTCCCTCCTCGTTTGCCATCTGCCCATAAAATCTTTATGGTTAATGTCCCAAAACTTGGCAAAAGGCAGGGACATGAAGGATATGAAGGGAAAGACTCCCTGATTACAAAGCGATCCATTGGAGTCGCCACATCAGGGGCTGTCGTTCGGTAATTTATGACAACATCATTAGGGCACACAGATGCACACAACTAGGCCAACCATTTGATTGCATCAAGTTGACAGTAAAAGGGTCAGATTTGGCTGAAAATCTCCTCACCCTAGAATACCAAATCTGTTCCCCTGACTCTTCTTCTATCCAGCTCAAGCGTTCCATACCCCTCATGACAACTCCTTTCCCATTCCCGGATGGAAGACTTAGTGGTTCCACTTTAGAACTCAATGACTGACTCCTGAAGGAAGCTCACTAGCCCCCTAGAGTATGCCCTTCGCCATTCCTCAAGTTAGATACCTGCTCTAGTGACATGGCCCTGTAGAAGGTGCCCCACCAAAATGAGGACGACCCTATAATGGAGGGAGGTGTAAATAGCACTCCTAGCAACCCTAGTGGGTCTGAGGGTGTGCTCTGCTGCACTGATCATAATATTCAAAGATATAAACTGGCAAAAGGACTAACCCCAATAGCTATAGTCTCTTGGAATGTTGCAGGCCTAAAGCAAAAACTGGATGATCCGAATTGGCACAACTACATAGATAAATTTGATCTCTGCTTCTTCCAGGAAACATGGCTACTGACCCCCCCCCATTTAAGGTGGGAAATAAAACATACTACAAGAATGCTACTCCATCGCAGAGCGGAAGACCTTCAGGGGGCTTAAAATATGGATTAAAATAACCCTGGGAATGCAATCAAATGCCCATATTATAGACTCACCTGATTTATTTGCAGTATACCTGGACACGAGTACCCAAACCAATGAAAAATTGTACCTATTTAACATCTACAACAGACCAACCAGGCAAAATCTTGATTCTGAATTTATTGATCTGCTAGGCAGCCCTCTGGACCAATGAGATCCCGGTGATACTGTGATAGTATGTGGGGACCTCAACTGCGCCTATGAACCACTAATTGGCCTAGAAAGTCTAACAGAGGAGGAGGAAATGGCCATGGGGTTGCCCCTGCTAGAGGCTGGATCGCTAAAACCGTGCTCAAATGCCGCAATACAGATAGCGCAGCTTACCATTGAACACCACCTTTGTAATGGGAGGGTGTTTAAAAACGGGGATGATAAATCCTTCCTTACCACATTTAAACGTGGTTGCTTGCAGTCCAGAATAGACTACATTATGCATATCATGCACAGTTGGAGCAGGATAGTGAGCTTTAGAATAGATGCATGAGAGGATAGTGACCACAGGCCACTTTTTTCAGAGGTATCAGGTTACATAGCAAGGAATGACCCGTCAGGCACCTGCCCGCAAAATATGAAGCCTCTAATAGGGAACAACCGGCGAGCTATCAAATGGCCCTGGATCACAGGTAACACAGAGCTAATGACAAGTATTTATAACTCATTTGCAGATGTAGTGGGTGCCCATGTAATGACGAGTGGAATGGCAGTAATAAAAATGCTTACTCTTTTAGTCACAAAGGTGAGCCTCTTCCTACCAGAGATACTAGGGGGTCACAAAAACAAACCCATGGTATACATCTGACTACAGGAAAGCCAAGAAATACTTGCTCGAGAATTGAAAACAGGGAAGTGCAGACTCAATAAGGTGAGCTTGGGATATTCACATGAAACCGTAGACTACTGCCAGGAAGAATTGGGAGGACAATAGCTGTTTGGACCTCCTCCAGACAGTAAAAACTAATAATCCAGCAGAGTGTTGGAAAATAATTGCATGTGGGGGCAAGGACCAAGTAGTGAGAACAAAGAATCATCTGGATCCTGTAGCCTGGACCGAGCACTTTACTAATTTATATCGAGCTTCCGACAATTTCCACAGAATATTGCGAGCCTACTACTAAAGAGGGAGACAGAGAAGTGATCATGTTTACGCTAAAAGAAAATAAACATGCAACAGATACCATCAAGCAGTGAAAAGCCCCAGGACTAGATAGATTCCCTGGAGATCTGTTCAAGCATGACTAAAAGGTCTGGGTCCCGTAAGTCAACCTAATTAGTAATACTATGGCAGCAGGTGCATCAGTACCGGCAACGTGGAAAGGGGCTGAATTGTCCCCATCCACAAAAAAGACAGCATAGAGAAACCCAAGAATTACAGGCCAATTAGCCTGATAGACATGCTCCAAAACATGTATGCCAGACGACTACTGAACAGGCTTGATGAATTTGTAGAGACCAACAACATAATATCCCCATACCAGGCAGGATTTAGACCTTGCACAATTATGGTGGATCAAGTCTTCAGACTTTTATGCATCATCTGGAAATATGTTAATGTAAAAGGGGGCCACATCTGCATAGTATTTGTAGACTTGAGGGCGTCCTTTTACCTCATACCCAGATGTTTATTGTGGGACTCACTAAAAAAAACAGGAAGTTCCTGCAAGCCTGCAAGTACAGATAATAAGTTTACACTGTGACAATTACGCTACAGTTCGCTGGGGAATAAATGGGGAGCTCACAGGACCAATCCCAATAGATAGAGGAGTGAGACAGGGATGCGTACTCACCCCCACCCTGTTCTCGCTCGATATTAATGACGTGGTTGCCCATCTACAAAAAAACAAATATAACCCCCGAAGTTGAACCGGAATCTGGTACCAGCGTTATTATTTGCAGATGATACCATCCTTATCTCGCAGACACCCAGGGGCTTATAGAACTTAATGGACTATTTTAACAGGTACTTCAATGCAAAGGGGCTAGAAAAAATACTGGTAAAACTAATTATATGGCCATAATCCCCATAAGGGTTTTAGAAACAATTTTAAGATGAACAACAAAATATTAAAACAAGCCCCAAATTTTACATACTTGGGTATATTACTTGATTCAAAACTATCATGGAAACAGCAGGTAAATCGCTCAGCATTACGGTTAGCCCAGGGGGCAGGGGGTGGACTCAAAAGGTATACCTTATCCTCAAGCAAACCCTTGACACCAGCACATGAGTTATATAAATGCAAGGTGCAGGCAGCAGCATTGTATGGATCAGAACTCTGGGGTATTGGTGACACAAAAAAACTAGCAAATGGGGAAAACAAGTTTGCGAGGAGACTAATGGGGTTACCTTCATCAACACCACTTATCCCAATATTCCACGATCTAAATATGAAGCGTATAGGGCAAATTGCAATACTGCGACCATTGCTCTATTGGATATGCTTGAGGAGAATACCAGAATTAGCCGTTTACAGAGACTCCAAGCCATTAATACAGGTCTCACTTTCCCTTGGCTAAGATTTGTCACGAAATGGCTTATAGAGTTAGGCCTTAGTTCCTACTGGACCGACCTGTGTAGCTTAACATCAAGTTGTAAAAACTTACTGAAGAGAACTTACTGGCAACATACCCTGAATGTACTTCACTGTGACCCAAGATTGGGAAGGCTGACAACTCATTTTTTTTACTATAAAACCGAACCCAAGTTTAGAAGAATTTCTCGATAATGTTCAACCACATTTAGCAAGAATCCTGTATCTGAAGTTGAGGTACAACACCTTGCAGATCAAGAGCTATTCAGAAAATTGGGGAACAAAGGGAGACCGCTCCTGCACTTTATGCACTACTAGCACTTTAGGGGCTACCGAAAATACAGGACATATCCTATTCTTCTGCCCAGCATACGCTCGGGCAAGGAGGAAATGGATGCGGCCATTCTTCAACACACTGGGATTTAGGAAGCACCAAGATGCATTGAGGGTGCTGACGGTTAGCACTGTTCCGTACGTAACATTTGCCTTATCCCGGTATTTGTTTGTAGTAGGACTTATAAGAAGTAAAATGGGGCTAAAGCTGTGATGTTGCAATGAATAACGTACCTATAACTGGAAAATCATTTTGAATTGCAAAAACTATTCAGTTATGTTCATTCCATTATAAAAGTTTTAGCTGGTTTTAAAAATGTATAAATTTGGGGGATGCACTGGAACGCTTAGTGACCACTTTATATTGTTTTATCCTGAGATTGATGATCATTTTTTCTGAGAATACTTTATATTTATTGCTTGATGCATTTTCGATCATATAATGCGGGTGTTCCACACATGTATATAGTACTGTTATGTATAGGTAATTGAATATCTTGCAAATATTTTTTGTTGCTATGAAACTTTTATGGCCTTTGGCCGAAATAAAGTATTTCAAATCGAATATTTATCGAGAGCATGAGTCGAAAAAGGTGACCACCATAACTTTGGACTGATTAATGTAATCACAATTTATTCTGGAACTCAAGAATAAGATTGATCCACGGTTCTAAATACTAGTATATAATTAAAATTAAAAAATGTGTTCTTTGCTTATATGTGTGATACTATTTTCTGTTATACTTTCACATATGATTCACATGAGCTGGACCATCACCATGCAAATCGTATCTTGTACCTATTATTGTTGAAATTTGTGATATTTCTCTGTACCCTTTAATAGATTGAGTTTAAACAGTTTAGATTCCATTTTTTTGTTTTTTGGTCATAACTTTTAGAAAACATAGAAGCATTGATTAATATATTGAATTGATTTCCCAAACACTCTGGGACTGAGTTGCGAACTCATTGAGGGAAATATTTACAAGGGAATGGTGCACAGGGCCGGACTGGGAACCAAAACCGGCCCTGGCAAAGAGCCCTTAGAATTCTGAAATACCACATTTACAGACTGACTGAAGATTACAGCTGTGAGGAAAGTATGGATTGCTCTGGTACACTGTACATTATGAAGAGAAAGTAGGATTGTGGTGCCAATGTTCAAAAGTCATGTACCAAGGTAGACAGTGACCTATGGAGTGTGGCGAATACCATAAATGTTGAAAGAATTTTGAAGGTGTGTGACTAAGTTGAAGGTTGCTTTTAAGTTAAGCATGATAAGAAGGAAGGGGCAAGTGGGAGTAGGCACACTGGGCAATGTATTTCTGCTAACTGCGAGGCAGAGCCAACCCTAGAGGAAGGGCAGCTAACCCCCCTGTGGGCGACAGACAGAGGGCATGGCAGCAGCAAGCCTCGAGAGCGCGCCAAAAAAAGGGTCAGTGAATAACATAGGGAGTTTAAGTTCAAAGGACCCAATCAAGAAAGTGGTACGTGGCCACAAGTCTGACCAAAAAGGCAACCCGAGCAATCAGTTCCCAGCTTTGTCGCCAAAAGAATGGCAATGGAGAACATTTTATGCATACTGGGGTTGTCTGGCACTCTTTGCTAATGGGAATCCAAGATGGTTGCCTAGAAACCTCTTACAGTGGTACCTCTGACCTAGATGCACAACGGGTCACTAAAAGAAGATTCAATCTCTGAGTCACATTGGCTTACGCCACTGGAGAGTTACTCCCGGCTCTTGGTGGCACAACCAATTGGGAAAATTGCGCTCATGACAACTTAAGGTTCCCTCAAAGTGCACTACTTGCGTAGCAGGTATAACCAGCAAAATGGCATATTGCACATGGGATAGCCATTTTGGAAGTGGAAAGGGACTCTTTTATTCAAACAGAGGTTTTTATGCACATAAGTGTAAGTCATGTTTCTTTGAAAAGGTTTGTTTGTATGTATGTAAAGTTGCACAATTCATAACTTGACGCTTCCCATGAAATAACAGTGTGTTGGAAGCAAATACTGGGGAATATTTTGAAAAAGTATATTAGTTGTTCTCATCTCTCGATCAAGAGTAAGTGCCAGAAGCAAGGTCTGGTGAGCTTCAGCAGTGTTTACTGTCCTATTTTATAAAAGGGGCGATGCTGGTGAGAGCTTACTTTTAACTTCTGTCAGTGTTTGAACTTGCCAGGGCTTTCACAGACAAAGCTTTCTCTAGTCTCACAATAAAAAATCCTGTTCTGAGTCTCGATTTGCTTGAGCATATTTACAACTAAATAGTATGGCGCTGCAAGCAATTTAGCAGCACTGTGACGCACCATTTAAAAAACACAGGGATGCATCATATTGACAAGAGTACGGCGCACCCCTGTGTTTTCCCTTGCGCCGCTGCTCAAAAAGCTGACTTGCACCAGCGCAGGCACCCATGTACCATGGTGCAAGTGTGCCTGCATTGCAGGGATTATTGTGTTTGTGCATAAAGAGACACCTTCCTTCACAAAAACAATCATTAATGGTGTTTTGCTTCTGTGTGCTGCAGAAAAACAACAAGAAATATAAGTATTTCTCCTCGTTGCGCCACTCTAACGCCTCCTTATCAAAGGTGTTAATTTTTGGAGCTGCCTTAGATTTACAGATCCTTGTAAATTGGAGCAGTGTCAAAAAGCAGTGGGTGTTGCCTGGGTACACCCACAGCAACAACCATTGCACGCCCCTTTGCTGCAGAAAACTGCGACAAGGCCGATATTTACAAGGTGGTGAGAAGCCACGCAGAGTGGCTTAGAGCCTCCTCTATTTAAATGTAAACTTCTATGTAAATTGCCCCTCTATTTTTAAGATTGAAATCAAACTCACTTTTCAGCTATAGCAAAAATATCAAAATCTATTTCATTAAAAAGGTACAGAGACACTGTACCCTGTTAGTGAGTTAAGACAGGAGACATGGTGAAAGTACTTTTTCCTTAACAATATAGGAAGCAAAGCACAGGGTCCAGTGACAATGAGCCGAAATTTCTCTACAAGCAGTGACAAATATTATACCCTTCTAGCACTAGTAACACACAGAATATCCTACCAGGAGCAACACACAATATTCTTGACAAGGAGTGACAAAGTAAAACCAGGTTCCAGTGAAACACACCCTACTCATAGTTAGACTCAATACACAATGCTAGCACTGATAACATTCAAAACCCCCGACAGCAGGAACACACACTATATTCTGCCATCAAAGACATGAAAGATGCCCTAGCAAAGGACACATGTGACAACAGTTTTCAACAAGGGCAGACAAGGCACTTGCACAAGAAACCTTCAGACCCCATTTCCCTTTCTAACATTGATCAGGCAAAATACACATGCTCATAGTGTCATATTTATGTAGTATTGCTCTACAGGAAGGCCACTACTATTGGCTTTGCCAATGCTTGTTTTAATATTGTAACACCTGCTTCAAATTCACGCTGCTTTGTTAATGCAATAAAATATATGCAACAACAGCATTGGTTCGCTCTACATCTTTTACACTTCACAAAGCTTCTACAATAGATACTTGGCTTTGACAGTACTTGTTCTTTGAGGGATGTAACTCTGTTGAGAGCACTGCACAAAGTAGTGACTCTGTGATGGATGGATGTGTGTCTGGGAAGCATGCAGTTCAGGGATAGAGCAGTACTATGTAGTACGCATGTGATTACTGCATGTGCTGAGTGTATCTTTGCCTGCGAGGAATACATGATGTAAACGACGTGCAGTGTAAGCATGTAATGGGTATATGTGTGCTAGCGTGAAGTACAATATCGGAAGGGTGAATTGTTGTGCAGTGCACACATGGTGAGTGTGTGCATTGGCAGAGTGTGTATTTGGAAGCAGCACACTTTGCTAAAATACAGAAAAGCTGCAGTACTTAACAGTGCGTCCACACTGAATGTGTGTGATTAATACATGTGTGACTATAGTGGCACAATTCATGGAGTTAACAGTACTGGACAGAAAAGGGGCTGTCAATGTTCACTGATTAAGTGTGTGTGCATTGGCATATTACATGAAAGACCCTTGGTTTCATTTTGGGACGTACAGGCCTGCCTAGAGAAGAAATGAGGAGTAGAGGAATCTCCCCAGATAGATTAATTAATTAGTGCATTCTTGTGAGCTGGGTGAGACACACACTGGAGGAAAAGGAGGAAGAGGCTCCCAACTTCACTCTTCAAAAGGTTGATCTTTGATTTAGTGATATATCACAAGGAAGAGGCCTGGACACATCTCTGGAAGCGGATGAGGCTGATAAGTGAATTATAATACGTAGGGGTGGGAGCCTGGGATTAACCTGTTGATGCACATATTACTGTGGCTGACATCCAGTTGTGTACTCTTCATTCCCATGAATTGTTTTGTGGGTCATTCATCTTTGGAGTCTTGTCTGCTAGTACAGACATCCTTTCAGGAGGAAAGAAGAAAAAAGAGGAATGAACACTTAGAAAGAAGCAGAATCCCAACATAAAACTTTCAAGACTCAGACCCTAAATCACATTTGCTGTCTGGAAAAGGACTATAAGAAGGGGAGGTTGAGAACCCAAAATGTGTCATCTGCCAAGCATCCAGAAAGGCTGTGTGAGGAGGAGAAGCTCTTCAAGACTTCTGCTTGTGTACAGGAATGGAGGCCAATTGCTGCTAGTCGTCCTGCGAGGAGTGGCGACATCACCCAGGGAAAACCAAATTCGCCGGCCTTGGATCACCAGCACCAGGCTGCTTGCCAAAAGCAATGTGCCCTGTGAAGAAGAGAAGCACGTTGGAGGGAGTGAGGCCCAGTAGGAGTCCCTAGCATGAGAGCACCCTGTGTGAGGAGTGAAGATTTGGCTGTGCACTGATCGGGATTTTGGTGACCCTCATAAGCCAGGGGAGGGCCGTTGTAGACTGAGCCATGCAATGAGAGCTGTGCTGGGATTACCAAGTCCATAGTACATCATAGCAGTGACTAGAGGTGGGCAGAATTTGTAATTCCGCTGGCGGCATTGGAGGATTTTAGTAAGTCTGTGTTAACTCTTGTAACAAGGAATTTCTAAAAGATTCCACTGCTCTGCTTTGCTGGCAGAATTCATCAGTACTGGAATGTCTTGAAGACGTGATAGGCTATGCTTTGTATACACAGAGGTGGGCTGACATGCCAAAATGGCTACCTAAATTGTGGTACCGGACTACCACTGCGTATATCCCTTCCTTTGTGTTTAGGAAGCTCAGAGCAGGGTGCAGCCACAGTAAGTGGGCAGAGAGGGGAGAGCAGCCAGAGAGCTGCACACAGTCATAGCAGGAAGGCAGTATCCAAGCGAAGGTGTGTGCTCCCTCACCCACAGCACCTCCTGCCCCAAGCCACCTTCTGCTTGCAGTATGTGCCCTATGTACACGAGGAGGAGAATGACTGTACTTCTGTGCCAAGCCGCACACAGAAACAAAATTCTTTATTTTAAAAAGCGGCAGTCACATTGACCTCGGTAACAAGTACCAATGTTGTGCTATTAAAAAACCGTGGACCTGCAGAAATGTGCGCACATGTTATAACTAAAAGAATGAGTAGTTTCAGCACTTTTGTAAAATATATTATCATCTTTTGAGAAGTTCCAATACAGACAGGCCAATTAAGAGTCCAGTCGAGTCATGCAGTGTACTTTTGTTGCTACATCGTAAAAGTATGATATATCATATGCAAATGTCCATAGTGAAATTCGATAAGTCGGCTCGGAGACTCAATTCGATGGAACCTGTTTATACAGCTAGTGTGGGTGCAGGGCTGAATTATTGATTCTGGCGACTGCATGGCACATGAAGTGGAGACTTGCTCTCTGTGCCAGTCCGTGGATGAAAGGCTGCTGGGCTGAGTGTAAAGCCCCAGCAAGCTTTCCGTGGGCAAGAAAGTCCCATAAGAACCAGCCTGACAAAATTTTCAAATGAACAGTACGAGGACTGTGTGCTTTCTCAGGTGGATGGGTGCCCTCTTCCTGCCAGTCTGTGCCAGGACAAGATATAATGAAGAACAATCTGAACAGTAAAAGTGATGGAGGCAGAAGTAATCACAAGGGCCATGCCCCGCACCACCACCACCAGCGCAACCAGCAGCACGGGCAGCTAAGTGGGGCTGGTTCTCCGCAGCATGCCTGCAGTTCTCACTCTGGGATCATGGCTTCTGTATGGGGCATGGTGCAGGGGCGTAGCTAGAGCTTGTGTCGCCCGGGGCTATCCCTCAGATTGCCGCCCCTGGAAGGGGGGGAGGGGTACTGGGGAAGAAAAACAACGTGCACTTGAAAGATGTCCGAGAGACATGTAGTATCGCCGCTAATAGTTACCTCGATCATGCAAGTTAAATGCACATACATGGCACGGTCCAAGGCTTCACAGTTGAATACACCGGTGACAGGAAGTACAAAAGAGAACACACAGACTGCATGATCTATCTGGCGACTCAGAAAAACCACATGTGACAGCCATCAGAGAGCTGCGTGAACAATTAATTGCTGAGAGGAACTGGCAGCTGACTGGGAAACTCAGGACTTCGTTTTCGAAGAGTAGCGGGCTACTCTGCAATATCATGACCTGATTGATCACCATTAAGGCCCCCAGGTAACTGTTCGGTCTCGTGCTCCTTAAAACCACTAGAATAGAGTCAGCTGCCTGGCAAGTGGTTTGGAATGTGCCTGCTGATGAGCATTTCTGAAAATTAAAAGCATTTTTTTGTTCACGGGCACATTAAAGCATTGTGTCAGCTGAATTTTTAATTCTGCTATATAAGTTGCAGAGAAATGGAGGTAGGAAGACACTGGCATAGAGTGGGCAGAAAGGAAGGTTTGGAAAGAGGAGAGAAAGGCAAGAGGAAGGAGGGGGAAAAGAAGAGGGAGAAAGGAAAGAGAAGGAAGTGGTGAAAGGAAACAGACTGAGGCAAGAAAAAGAAAGTAGAGAGAAAGAGGATGTGTGCCCCTAAAAAGACCAGATGTAAAAATGATTAGGGACAAGAGGGGAAGAGGATGAAAAAGATGAGAGAGGGAGAGAACGGAGAGGCTTGATGAAAACCAGTATTTCATTCAAGTTTTCAACCTATGATGCCAGCTCTGTCCCAACTACCAGGGACAGAGCTTCCCTCCGTCTTCCCCCCACAGTGAAATTATCTTTTAATAATTTTATCATATCATAAATCACTTTCTTTGAGCTGCTGCCTCTCTCTTAAAGGGGCATCATCTGAAGAAAAAGCAACAGGCCTCTCCTGCACCACTAACGGGCACCACCAGTAAGCATTCCAGAATGCTGTTTATTTGATGACTGCGACGTCTGCTTGGATATTGATACCTATTGTGACTTCATTCACTAGATGGGTATTTAATGAACGGTATTGGGTAGCACACACAGTATGATTCAGACTGTCTTGTTGCACAAATGGGTGCAATGTCTGATATTTATATGTTTCCCTCAGCTTCGTTCCTTGATTTTGCTCGCCAGAAGGAGTGCAGAAAGCATTAGACAAGTTTGGGGAGGGGGTGATGAGATGGAGCAACAAGGAGTTAGTGTGAATTAAGCAGTGTTTAGGAGGGAAACAGCACACATGGGAGTGAGCTAAAAAATGTGCATTCTAATGGGGTCCTGAAAGGAAAAGTTTAAAAAAAACGGTCCCTGAATGAGAACATTGGAAGGATACGAGTGAGCCAATCAAAATGATGATAAAGACATATGCCCCCTGGGAGGGCCAAACACAAGAAGAAGAAGAAAAGCCATAGAGTAAGAAGCAAGCGACCGTGAGTGGTCATGTGGCTCAGTGGACTAATGCGCCCACTGCAGGGGCCTGTGTTCGACCTCATGGTCACAGGTTCAAATCCCAGCAGGTCCACTAAACCTTTCATCCATCTGAGGTCGATAAAATGAGTGACATTGAGTTGGGTAACAATAAACATCTGATATTCAGTGCCAAAATGCCTACATGACTGTGTGCTTATCCTGTGTTCTTTTTTTGCCTTAGAGCTTCTCCCCCCCCCATGTTGTGCACTCTTTTGTTGGTTTCTTCTCCCATCGTTATTTTCTCTCTCTGGTAGGCCTCCTTTTTTTCCGTACCCACTCATCCCGTTACTTCCTCCTCTCTGTGTTGCCCCCTGAGCCTTGCTTCTTCTTCACCCTGTATTGCTTCACCTAACAGCACCACTGGTTACTTACCCCTCCCCCTCACAGTGTTTCTTCACCCAACCAGCTTATCCCATAAGGTAGCTGCCAAAGATCAGTCAGTCAGTCACTTACATAATAGGGTTAGGTCTTCATAGGGAAGCACCGTTTTCTCTCACAATCCCTCTGCCACCAGATACTAACTGCTAAACAGTGTTTAATTAAGAAGCATAAAGCATATTTGCAAATATATTGCCACTCAATCAGTGAAATAAATAAAATATACATGTTGACACAGAAGCAGCCAAGGAGTTCACTACGCGTGCCTTCAAAATGTGTTCCACCAGCAGGCCACTGGGTTGAATCCTGGGAGGGCCGCACAGTTCATCATGCTTGTGATGTCGATAAATATGCACATTTGAGTGGGGGTGTTTTTTTATAGTTGTCTGCATCTGTTAATATTGATAAATATATGTATGTATAATAACAAAACGTGCAATGTCTGATATTTATATGTTTCCCTCAGCTTCATTCCTTGATTTTGCTCGCCAGAAAGTTTCACTCATTGCCATAGAAATGCCACTCATAATTACACTGAAAAAAATTAGTAAAATGTCATTCATTAGAATCTGAAACCTTGGCAGTTATGCATGATGAGCCACTCAGCTGCCCACCCCTCTGAAAACGCTTAGGTAGCTGAGCTACTGTTGCTCCCCTCTTACCTCACTCTCGCTCCAGGGTCTCTACTCTATGGCAGGCAGGGGTGGTTGGTTCGAACTTGAAGTTGGAACTTCATTCACCTAGTCACTTCAAGTTCTGCTGCTCTCTGACTGCAGCAGCCAAACTCCAGAGCCAACAAATCGTCCAGCCACTAATCGCCCAGCCACTTACTGCATAGCTGCCAAGGTTTCAGATTGCTATGTGTGACATTTTCATACTTCCAGTGTAATTGTGAGTGACATTTCAACGATTATGAGTGACACTTTCTCAAGAGCAAAATCACGGAAAGAAGACGAGGTAAACATTTAAATATCAGAAATTACACCCATTTGAGCAACAAGAAACTGAGAAGATCTGAAAACTGCTGCAAAACACCAGAAATGAAAGGGTGACTGCAGTTCTCAGTGACAGTGGGCAAAAACTGCAGCTGCTCAGAAGATATTATTAATCTGATCATTCATGACCACACAGTATCCTATGACTACACAGTATCCTAAAAAGCAAATTTTACAGCATAGCAAGTGCAGCTAAGTGATTATACTGTCTCTCGGTCTCAAGCACGTAAGCTGGCAGGTTTTCTGACTTATTATGTGTCACATTTTCATGATTTCACTGTACATATGAGTGACATTCAATGGCAACATGTGACAACATGTGTAACACATACAATGACACTTCCACAAATCAAATCAAGCAATGGAGTGCATTGAAATAGAGATCCGAAATTACACACCTTCAAGTAATGAGAAGTTTCAAAAAGATATTGAAACGACCATAAAATACCTGAAAAGGAAGTTCACTCACCTACTGCCCCTTTCTAAGATGATCGTACTGTCATCTGTCAGGGGTTCAGTGCTGCAGAGAGTGTGGCCTCTAAATGCGGCCTCAATAGGTACTCACTTAGGATTGCCACTTTTTGCTGAAAAAATACCAGCCACCATTCCTTTAACAGTTTGCTAAGGCCTTGACTTAATTTTTAAGGGAACTTTATATGAAATTGTCCGTATTAATTTTTGAAATACACTTTCTGTCTTTGTTTAAATTATCAGTCAGGTGTTCTTAGGGCAGCTTGGGAACACAATAATGTTTTTATATCATATGCACGGTTTAAAGTATGTACAAATATCGGTAAAATACCTTTTGTATTTGTCAAGATATTGAAACGCTTACTGTACTGGTGTCGGTTTTCTAATGCAGTTTTGTTATGTTATGTTACACTGCATTTCTAAAGCGCACAGCTACTCAAAGAATCCCGGCGCTGCTACCCTGAGCCCCCACAACTAGCTGAACAGGAAGAGCCTCTAAGAGAATGGACTCAGAACAGAAGTGTTTTTAGATTCTTTTTGAAGATAACCGGATCCGAAATCCTCCTGAGGGCGAGAGGAAGCTCATTCCAGGCTATGCCAGCCTTACGGGTGAAAGAGCAGCCACCTAGCCTATGGCGTGAAAAGCGCGGGTTCTAGATAAGGAGTTTGTCCGAGGACCGCAAAGTCCTGGAAGGAACATAGAAAGAAAAGCGCTTCTGCAGATAGAGTGGGCCCAATCCATACAAGGCCCTATGGACAATGGCCAGCATTTTGAATTTCAAGCGGGCCTCAACTGGGAGCCAGTGAAGGTGGCGGAGATGGACCCGCACGCTCTGCCTGGAAGAAAGACCCAGAAGTAGACGAGCAGTCGCATTTTGGACTACCTGTAATTTTTTTATCAGATAGCCTGGACATCCCACTAAGAGCACGTTGGAATAATCCATCCGAGAAAGAATCAATGCCCGGACTACTGTTTCTTTAGCCTCTGCAGGCAGAAGGGGGAGGAATTTACGCAGGGTTTTAAGTATGCCAAAACAGGTCCCTGTAAGTTTTTTTACATGTGTCGCAAAATTTAAATTTTCCTCAAACCAGACCCCCAAGTTTTTTGCAAGGCCCTTGTCTGATTGGGGGGATGGAAAGTCCGGGGGCCACAGTCTGGTTCTGAAGCCCGCAGGAAACGCTACAAACAAGAGCACCTCCAACTTCTCCTCATTGCACTTGAGTTGTGCATTGGCCAACCAGCGAAACACCGCGGAAAGACAGCGGTGAGCCGTGTTGACCGAGTCCTCACCCCTTCTCCAGGTAAACAATAACTGCGTGTCGTCCGTGTAGGCCATCACCCTAGCCCCCAGTGACTCCGCCAGGTAAATCAGGGGAGTCACAAAGATGTTAAACAGAAGGGGGCTAAAGGAAGAGCCCTGCGGGAAATCAGTGGAGAGAGGGTAGGGGGACGAGGCAAACGGGGGGAGCCAGACTTGTTGTGACCAATCCTCCAAAAAGGATTGCAGCCAGCTCCACGCCGTACCTGCAATGCCGATGTCAGTAAGTCGGTCAAGAAGGAGAGAGTGGGGAACCGTGTCGAATGCCGCAGAGAGATCCAGCATCACCAGAGCTGCTCTGCCGCCGGCATCCAAACAGTCCCTAATAGCCTCAGCCACCTCCAGCAGTGCCGACTCTGTGCTATGGGCAGCCCGGAACCCCGATTGCACAGGATGTAGCGCGCCCGACTTCGTCACATAGTTGGTTAACTGCAAAGTGACCGCCTTTTCGCAAACCTTGCCCAAACTAGGTAAAAGAGAGATGGGTCTGTAATTACCGGGAAGTGAGGGGTCAAGGGTGGGTTTCTTAAGTAATGGAAGTAAGAGGGCCTGCTTCCAAGCGAGCGGAACGTGTGCTTCGCGAAGCGACTGGTTGATCAGAATATTGACTTCCGAATTAACCGTGTCGGCTAGATCAGCCAGCAGCCGAGCCGCGCAAGGATCGTTGGGAGAACCAGATTTCAACGCCCCAAGGATTTTGCGAGAGGCCAAGAGGTCTATGGGGCAGAAGGCAGAGAAGGAGTGATCTGGGTCCTTCGCCACACTAAGCCCCCGCTGGGGCCGGGGAGGCGTCACGTTTTTGGGAAAATAGTCTTGGATATCCCTGATTTTCTCCCTAAAGTGATTGGACAGAGTATTTGCCCAGATGACTGAGGGCGTAGCCTCTATATCCTGTGCTCGGGGTGCCACAAAACTCTGCACAATGGCAAAGATTTCCTTCGCATTATTGTGAGCCCTATCAATGCGCGCGGCAAAATGGGTGCTTTTTGCCAAGGAGATGGCTGAATAGTACAATTTCTGTTTGTCCCTAAGAGCCTGTTTGGCCATAGGACAATAGCCGCTGGCCCTCCATGTTCTCTCCAAGACCTTACAATAGTGTTTGAGATCCCTCAACTCTGCGGTGAACCAAGGCTTGGAGGGGGTTTCTCTCCCCAACTTACGGGGGCCAGAGGCCGAAAGGCCCATGACAGCATCACTAATCCAATTCGAAAACATAGTAACATTCTCCGATAGGGTGCTCCCAAGGGACGGGCGCGAAGCCACCAACTTAGCACTCAAAAGCACAGTATCAATCTTTCTGACCTTCGGGGCACGGTAGCGGGGTGGTGGTTGGCGTTCTTGCAAGGCCGTCCACGAAAAGAATACTGGGAAGTGGTCTGACCATGTAACCGCCAGGGGTTTTTGGACCAAAACCGGAAAGTTGGAACAAATAAGATCCAGAATGTGGCCCCCCTTATGGGTAGGAGCACTCACCCACTGAGCATGGCTAACTGGAGAATATCCCGGAAATCAGCGGCGTGCGATGACTCTGCCGAGTCCAGATGTAAATTAAGGTCGCCCTACAGAAGGAAGTTGGAAAACCTTAGGACTCTCTCCGCTATAGTGTCACCGCAAGTGCCCAAAAAGGCTCCCGCAGGACCCAGAGGGCTGTATAGTAAAGAGCCACCCATGGTGAAATGGGGCGACAGTTGCAGGCTGAAATCTAAAGCCTCACAACCTACCCAATTAGTGGATGCTTCCCCCTGAAGGACCCAGCATTCTCTATAAAATATGGCAACACCCCCCCCCTCTCCCCAATGGTTGGTCAAACCGGTGTATTTTGTACCCAGGGGGAGTGGCCAGAGTAACTATAGGATTGGAGAAAGCATCTAACCAGGTCTCTGTAACAAATAAGAGATCAAGGTCAGAGTCCAAGATCAAATCAGAAATGTCAGTATGGTGCCGTTTAAGAGATATGGAATTAATAAGGCAAGCTTTAAAACTGGCCGGAAGGCGAGAATTGATACACGAGCCTCCGATCGAAGCTGCATGGTAGGCAGAAAACTACAATCTGGACAAGCCAGAGCACTCACCGGGTCAGCGGTAGACATGGGATAGGTGGCACAGCGTGGGCTTCTCTGATAATTTAGCTGAATGTTGTTGGTGCTGGCAAGATAGTAGATAGGCTGAAGCAGTGGTTATCCTTACTGGGGCTCAGTACTGCAGTGTGTTCTGGCATTCATTACACTGGACTGCTTTCCTTTAACTTAGGCATCATGGAGATGCACACTACACCAGACGCTGAGGCAGGAAATTGACAATCAGACACATGCACTAGTTGGGCATATGTGTTGCTGGGCCGGCGGACTAATAATTAGATCATGATGCCATGTTGTAGCCAGCGTATGCCAACAGGGCCCCTTGGCTCCTACCCTGGCATTTGCATTCCGGGGTGACGGTGACTCCACAGCAGCCGAGGCCACTCAGGCGTCCTGCTGCTGAGTGATGCTGCCCGCGTCCAACACCAGTAAATATGTGCAGCACCGTCCACACACACTGAGTGAGTTCATGCGCCGGGACGAGGACAGGACAGTTACTCGGTCTGCCCCCGGCGCCCGGCAATCCATCTCCAGTCGAGTTCCCACTTAGGTTCCCACCAATCCCAACCTCACTTCATACATCCAGGATGTGAGCTCACATCCCTCCCCCTCCCCGGCGGGACCAGTAGGCAACCACTGCTGAGGGCAGGCCCCGCCCGCCGCGAGTTACAGTGTCTGAATAGGCAAAGGCCTGCACTGTGCATAACTGGGCCGCACGTGCAAATAAATTATAAATGCGGCCGCGGCCGCAACGGGCCACCAGTGCCACCCCCAAAACAGTGCCGCCTGGGGTGGACCGCCCCCCAAGCTACGCAGGTGGCATGCTGCTTTTCTGCCTAGGCTCCATTTTCTTCCAGCTCAATGGGGGACCATTACAGATCCTCAACATGCGACCATATCTGGGTAAGGAGGAGGTGGTAAGCTCCTGCATTGTACCTTTAAGCGGAAATCTGAAGTGTGTAAGGGGGAGGGGGTCAAAATAAAAGAAAGATTTGTGGAAAGTTTGTGATGAAAACTTCACAAAAAACATGCTCCCTAGGAAGTTTGCCTTGCATTTTAAGGCACAGAATTATTGATTTACAGCGGTGGGAGAAGGTAAATAGGATTGCAGGGTTCAGGTATGCCTACAATCATCAAGGAAACAGATTGAGCCTGTATTTCCATAAATATATTGCTGCTGTGCAAGCTGGCCCGCCCTAAAAATGCACTAGAGGCTTCCGTAGCCCACTATATTTATAAGGGCATGCATGTATCAAGCTGCCTTCAAAACAGCAATGTTGCTATAAAACATTTAGAAATGGCTACCTATTTTGTTGTGTGCCAGAAAAGTAGTGGCACATTTTAATGAACACTTTATTTTGTGCACAGTGTAATACTTAAGTGTGCTAGCAGGACTAATCAGAATGTGGGCTTCGGTCAAGGGATTTACTCTATTGTGCTTAAGTGTCCAATTTTTGAAGACTTCTCCTTGGCTATAAACAACTTTGAGACTGTCTTTCTACAGAAGGTGTTGAAGTGTTAGTTGACAGTGCTTATATTGTGAAAAAAGCGCAGCGGCCCTATGTTTTTCTTAGGAGCCCAAAACCATTGTTGCCGAAACCAAAGATGAGCAATAAGGCTGTGCAGTCCTGATTCTATCTCACAATTCTTTCTTCCCATATCCTACCCTCTAGTCAATTTAAGTCACCCTTGCAAATTCTATTTTATTTCTGTCCCCTCCCTTTGTCACAGTTTTCCTATTTTTTCTTCACCCCTTTTCTCCTTTTTCTACCTCTCTGTCTTCTTTTCTGGGTCAAAGCCTCAATATAAAACATAGGATCTGATTTCCAAAATGTGGTACTGGTTCCCACCACCAGCCACTAGGGTCATGTGTTAAAAAGTGGCGGTTGATTTCATATTTATAGAGCCTTAGTTTACAGTTTCAATGTGATTGAGACCAACCACATTACATGTCATTCTGCTAAGGATTTTAGATGGCGGTTCCTTGCACAAAAACACAAAGCTTTCAAACTCTGCAGTAAATAATATAATCTTGGAAAGTGCTTTATTCGCAATAAAATAAGTGCAGGGGTTCAAGGTTTTGCTCAGGAGCCCTTGGGTGGCACTATCAAAGGGTGGAGGGCTGAATACTAATGCTGTGTAGTTTTGATTCCACTTTATGCCTCTGAAATCCATCACCAGAGTTTCTCTGCCTCTCTTTGTCAGTCTTACAGCTTCACATGCATCTCTGCTTTCTCCCGTTTTCACTGCCTTTCCACTTTTCTCTTCTTCTCTCTCTATTTTGAGAACACGTTACTGCCGGTCCCCAAAAATTAGTACTGGTGGGCCCCAACTGCAACGACCGGCTCAAGTTAAGCACTGATCTTGGAGCACCTAAAAACGGCTGAAGCAAAATATATGAAATCCCAATGCAAAAATGGAGAAAGAGCATACTGTACCTGAGTGAAAATATCCAACCCCAGACCTTTGGAGTCAACAACAGTAACAGTCACAATTGTCTGAAGGGCCAAAGCAATGAACGTATTGAATCCAAAGATTAAAGCATAACGTTCTTCACTGAGGTTAATAGCAATCTGAAATCTAAGAAAAGAAGTCAGTTAGTTAAATAATGAGAAATTATAGCATTGCATCTGCTCAGATTCTTCATGGGAGTACTTGTATTACTTCAACCCGTGAGTTACAAAACATCAGGCCAATAAGTTACTACTATTATCAAGCTCAATAACATTCTTTTCATTAAAAGTAAAAGGGTTGGTTGACCTTGTCAGAAGCTGATCCTGTGAAAACAATATTTGGTGGCAAGTGTGAGTTAAGCTCAGATAAGTTAACATTGGCACACACTAAGGGGGAATTGTACTAACCCTTTGCCCTGGGATTGCATCACAAAAGTGATGCAAACCCGGCACATTTTCCAACATAAATCATGATTAGCAGTAGAAAGTTGCCTAAAGTCAGCAAATTATCGCTATGCACTCTTTTGCATCAAGGGCGCGTTCCATGGGTGGTACACATGCTTTCCCATTCAACTACCCATGGGGTTTGACCCTATCTCCTAACATTTGTAGACTTGAGGAAGGTATAACAGTGGAGCAAATTTAAAAAGTCTTCTTAGTTTTCCCACCTTGCATCTATGTTTCACAGTACAACACATTTACAAAGTAGGAAAAGTATTAAACTAAGTCAAAGCATAGTTTTTGTACTAGAAGGAAACCCCTCCACTACGAAACCTATGCTTGACAGAATGCACAGTCCCTTGCATTTTGGTGATAAGCTGTGTGCGTTGGCACATGACCGACTAAAGTGTGCCAGAACCGGGGGAAAGAATAACAGTGCCTTACATTAATAGATATAGCACTGTTTTTTTGCTCTTCCTTTGACACAACACAGTGCAGCAACATTTAGTTGCTGTGTTGCTCCAAAAGTTGGCAAATTTGGCATTAGGTATCTATCTGACTGACTGGTCAGCAAAGAGGTTTCTTTCAAAACATTTCTAACCCTGCATGTATTAAAGTCTATAGGAATGCAGAGCCTTCTATGCACTGATGAGCTGCAGCATGAGGTAGGTCAGGTAAGGAACTAGGAGTCAGCAGTGCATCCAGAAGGGGAGGCGCACTGGGCCCCCAGCAATGGTGCATGCTTCGGGATCAGCAATCTTGTGAGACATCAGACTCCCTAAATGGTTACCCTTTGGCTTTCAGGTTCTGATACACTGCTACACATTTCTGACTGGAGGCAGGCGGTGCTGTGGGTCATAAAATCAAGTAAGTGGAGACATTTGTTGTGTGTTCTATAAACAGATATATTTAGTTTCCGCCCCTTTTCTTCAGCCATGGGTGACATTAATACTCATGAATGAGAGCAGTTTCAGCATTGGCCTGAGCGCCGATGAGGTGCGCTCCCAGACAGACTGAGAACCTGTGCATGCTCTCTCCAACCCAGCAATGCAGCTGGGATTGGAGAGATCTTCACTGCGCATGTGGGTTTGGCCAGCCCGAGACGGCCAGTCAGAAACCACATGCGCAGTGAAGGCAGTTCGCCTACCACTCCCTCTCAGTTCCTGTCATCACACTGGCCCCGACCCCAAAACTCAGCACAAGAAAAATAAAGCGATAATAGAATGGGTTTGAAGCCCGTTTTATTATCGGTTATTTTTTCACTTTCTTGAGGGTGCTGGCGGGGGGGGGGGGGGAGGGGGCGACGCTCCTCCACTACAGCGGAGGAGCCGCCCCTGGTGGATTCTATCCTCACCCACCTCTTCACATGGAGAGCATTGCCTTTGCCTTGCTGCCTCCTTGAGCCATGAAGTGCATTTTTGCATTATAAAGTACAAAATTCAAGATTTTTGTTTTTCGATTTCTTTAAGTTCCTGCCATATTTTTGAGCTACCTGGTATTATCTGTTGTGTGGGTAGTGTGTGTGTGTGTGTGTGTGTGTGTATGTGTGTGTGTGTGGGTCTGTGTGTGTGTGTGTCGGTCTGTGTGTGTGTGTGTCGGTCTGCGTGTGTGTGTGTGTCGGTCTGTGTGTGTGTCGGTCTGTGCGTGTGTGCATGCATTGTGTTGCCTATGTGTGTTTCTTTGTATATTGTATGTATATGCATGCATGTATAAAAATGCCCTAAGCATGGAGGGTCTTTTTGGGGAAGTAATACTTTCCACAAAACAAGCTCGTTGTAACTAGAGAATTTCAAGCATGAGCCACTTCATTCAGAGTATTATGGTATTATTGTTATTTGATATTGCTATTTCGCATTTCTGAGGTGCACCATCACTCATTATTATGGCATCTCAGCACATTCAGTGATCCAGGAATGAATTTCCGAGCAGTTCTTAGGATGGGTTTGGGAAGGTGTGGTGTCAATATGATAATGAATCTGCCTTTGTAAGTGAATCTGCCAGACTTTGGGCCTCGTTTAGAACTTACTTGAGCAGGATCTTGGACATAACTGAAGAAGTCTTCCGCCCAAAGTTTCCCACCTCATTTAGAGTCAGAGGAACTTCTGGATTTCTTAACGGAACAGCCTCTGATGACTCCACTATAAGAAACCCTAGTAAGGACATCTGTCCACCACTGGGCCACCAGGTCACAATTGCAATAGCCGCACACTAATTAGTGCAAGGTGGCTTCCACTGATTGTGCCTGTCTGAGTCCACCATACAAGGCATGGAGGTTCTAGGGCGGAAAAACAAACAAAAATGGTTTGCACTCAAGAAAAAGAACTCCCTGTGCATCATGGCTAGTGACTTTTTAAGACACTTGCTGTTTGACAGTTTATTGCTGAACTACAAGAATTTTATTTATTTATTTATTTCCTGTTTTGTATAGCGCGTAGTTACCCTAGAGCATCCCAGCGCTTGTTCCAGAGCAACAGAAAGGTAGCAGTCAAGCGTATTCAGAGGCATCAGTTAGGAAAGAGGTGCGTTTTGAGGAGTTTGCGAAACCGGAGAAGACAAGTCTCCAAGCGCAGACTCAGGGGGAGTGCGTTCCAAAGAATCGCTGTGTTCACTGAGAATCCTCTCCCCCCGTACGTGCCTTTTTAACTTTAGGAATTTTGAGCATATGTTTCTGATCTGAGCGCAAGGCTCTATTGGCCTTGTAGGGCATAACTAAGTTCTTCAGGATAGGAGGTCCCTTGTCCTGGAGATTTTTATGCGCAATGCAAAGGGACTTAAATTTGACCCTTTCATGCATCGGGAGCCAATGCAGCGCCTTCAATGCGGGTTTAGCTGACCGCGTCATTGAAGTACTCTTAAGAAGCCGTGCTGCAGCGTTTTGAATCTGTTGGAGTTTGTTGAACGTTGCTTCAGGGGCACCGAGAAAGATAGCATTACTATAATCCAATCTTGATACGATCAGCCCCTGAATAAGCAGCTTTCTGGATGGCGGTGGAAGGAGGGGCAGAACTTTCCGAGCTGAGCAGAGAAGACCAAAGCAGACTCCCGCCATTTCTTTCGCTTGGGTCCTGAAAGAGAGGTCTTGTTCCAGCCAGACCCCAAGCCTCTTAATCTCCTCCTTTGGACTCGGGAGCTCGCCCAAACAACTGGGCCAGATAGTCGGAGGGAGTGAGGGTCATTTGTGCCCTAAAAGAATTATTTTGGTCTTTGAGCCATTCAGCTTCAATGCCGATTCACACATCCAAGTATAGACTTTGGACATGCAGGAGTGCAGCGTATCTGGACTTTTAGCAAGCTGGGATAAGGCGACCACCAGCTGAGTATCATCAGCGTAGCTCACGATTTTGATACCAAATGGGACGACCACATCCTCCAGTGGGGCCATATACACATTAAACAATGTGGGGCATAGGGATGAGCCCTGTGGCACACCACAATGGAGGGGGATTGATGCTGATCGTGCGCTGCCTTCCCATACCTGTTATGTCCGGTCGCTAAGGAATGACGTGAGCCATTTCAAAGCCATCCCTGTCACTCCTACATCTGACAGCCGTTGAATTAGCACTTGGTGATTAACAGTGTCGAAAGCCGCACTGAGATCCAGGAGGATCACTGCCACTGATCCTCCCGAATCCAAGATGCTTCTGGCTTCCTCAACGACTGTCAGAAGAGCAGTGTTGGTGCCCTGACCCGGCCGAAAGCCTGTTTGCGAATTACGCAACAGGCCATTGGACTCAAGAAAGTGTGTTAGATGTTGGCTCACCAACCTTTCCGGGATTTTACTGAGTCCAGGAAGCAGAGAAATAGGCCTGAAATTCGCCAGATCCGATGGATCTAGGTGAGGCTTTTTCAGGAGGGCTTTCACAACTGCTCCCTTCCAGCGCGGTGGCACCAGACCCCGTGCAAAGGATGCGTTGATTAAATCGGTAACAGGGGTGGCAATAGTAGTTCCTACCTGTTTCAGGATTCCCATAGGGATCGGGTCGCTGGGGGAGCCACTCTTTATAGTGACCAGCACTTTAAGGACCTCGTCCGCTGACGCTGGTCCAAAGGCTTCCAGGTGGACGGGGCTCCAACAGGCTGCCTACTGGTGTGCAGAGTGCAGAGTAGGCTAAAAAAAACCTGATGTCTGCTCACCATGTAGCTATGTTTTCAGTGCATCTGTTAGGCCACTGTATGCACTCAAGGCACAGAGATCACAATCAGGCAGCCAGGCATCCCTATGTTTCTCAGGCTTCTGGTGCGCGCAGAACACGGACCAGAGCCCTAGCTGACCTCGTGGGTTGTCTGCCATGATTTAAATGTGATCCATCATTTGTTGAGGTGTGAAGTGTACAGACAAAGGGCTGTACTGCGATCAATAATGTATTTTTTAAAATAGGAATGTTCACTCATTGCACAGAAGATTTTTAAATGTGGGAGGCGTCTGATGTTTGGTGACCCAGCAGACAGTTAAAGGGATGCACTAAAAGGATCATTGGCAATGATGGAATGATGGGCTGCATTCTCTTAAGTCTTTACCAGTGGCAGTATAGTTTAATACAAGTTTGAAAGTTAGTATGTACCTTGTTTATTGCACAATTGTGCATTGTTGATTGAGCCATATGTTTTCTGTATTTTTCATTCTGTTGCAGAAGAGGTTTGTTGAGTGCAGTACTGCCTATTAACATGGATGGTTGTGCTTGGATATGTGAAGTGGCTCTTCTGCATGGGGTGCTGCCTTTAGTGTCTGTTTAAGTGCAGTGTAAGGTGCAATGCAGCGGAACTGCTATGTCGCCCACCCGCCTGATCATGGTCATACTTGTAATCTGGTGGGCGGGCAGTGGCCCTGTTTGGTGGTGCCACTGGATTCAAGCAAGCCGGGCTGAAGACGGCTGGAATGCCAGAAACCGGTCCTAGGAAGCTTGTTTCCGATCCATTGAAGGCATGGCTTGGCAGTTCGGGCTGGACTGTTCCCATGAGGCACAGGGTTAGACTGATTTGCATATGGCCATGTCTGAACTGGGGTGGCAGAGTTGGCTAAAGAACGGTGATGGATTAAACCCAGATCTGTTGACTGGGTGTGAGTGTTTGATTGGTTCAGATGCTTCGTCCATCACCACCCCGTTTTGTACCGCGCTGTTTGGTGGTGTGGCAGCCCGCTCCCACAACGCCAAACTTGAATACACCACTAAGAGCAAATTCACTTTCAAAATCAAGATAAATACAGCACTAGCCTATGTCCCTGTCACAGAGGTAGCCAACCACTAAAACCTACTAATAGAAAGACCTTTCCACTAACAAAATGAAAATAAATTTAGGGCCTGATTACTTTTTAGGTGGAATGGAAGCGGGCTCCCACGCCCCCGCCCTGCCCCCACACCGGCAAACTCGACCGCCCGCCAGATTAGGAGTTTTCTCCTGGTCTGACGGACGGTCCCATGGTGGTCCCACTGCAGTGGTGTGCTAAGGTTCATATGTGAACCTTAGTAAGGCAGTGCCATGTGAGCGCCAAAGCCCATTCCTTCACATCATTGACTGTGAAGTTATTGCTGTGTACGAACAGGCAGTGTATGCAAACAGGGGGGCGCATAATGTTTCCCCCTGCATGCGTCCACACGCTTTGAGGCAACAGAGACCCGGTACAGCCCCCTTCGCATCCTCACCACCACACTTCTCATGGCAGGCTCACCCCCATAAAAACCGTGTTAGTGGGGAAACTCATAATATGCTTGGCTTTGCTGCAGGCTCACCCCCAGCATATTATGAGCCTCTGACCGCTGCGCCACCCCAGGTTTGGCGGACCACGGACCACCAAACTCAGAATAAAGCCCTTAGTCCCCTGATGGCCTATTTAGAAGACACTGGGATTGGATGCCTGGTTCGGTCAGGACACAGGCGACAAGCCAAATTCTAGATACCATGGTTGAATGCCTATGATGGCAGCTTGGCACTGGAAGCCAAAACAAACAGCACAGGGGAAGGATCCACACTAACCAGAACTCAAGCTACATTATTCAAATTTATCAAAGCATTAGAAAAAGAGCAAAGCTAAGAAGATCTAAGAAACAACCAGTCTGTTACCCAAATTCACCCTAACCTTAGCGAACAAAATAAAATAATGTACAATGTGCTACAATTTAAAATCAAATGGATCATAAATAATAAAGGACTGCGTTACTTAGAAATGATAGCCAAAAGCCTATAGTGAATTAAAAATCTACCTGCCAAAAACCTCAAAAACTACAACTCTAAAAGCAGCAAACAAAATCCTTTTTTTAGAGATAATAATATAAATCTTTTATTACATCAGTGAAATTGTTACATATAGTCACAAAGTTAATAAACACAGATATAATAAACATAAATATATATGAATTATTTAATGAAAATGTAACAATAACCAACCAACTTTAAACAAATGTAATGCATAATAACATAAACATAACATAAACACTATGATACATCATATTTCCCACCCACAAAAAGATGTGAGTCCCTTGCTCACTGCACCATCAGGATTCAAGCAAGCCGGGCCGAAAACGGCTGTAATGCCAGAAACCGGTCCCCGGAAGCTTGTTTCCTTTCCAGTATAAGAATTGGCTTGGTAGTTTGGTCTGCCCTGTTCCCATGATGCACTGGGCCAGGGACAGACTAATTTGCATGTAGCCAGGTTCTGAGCTGGGATGGTGCAGTGAGCTAAAAAACGGTGATGGGTCAAGCCCTGATCTTTGGACTGGGTAGGAGTGGTCTGCTTAATTCAAACACTCTGTCCATCACCACCCCCTTTTCTGAATCATTTTGTCCACCATAAGCGTGGAAGGGTATACTCAGATGTGAGTCCCCTGCTCACTGCACCATCAGGATTCAAGCAAGCCGGGCCGAAAGCGGCTGTAATGCCAGAAACCGGTCCCCGGAAGCTTGTTTCCTTTCCAGTATAAGAATTGGCTTGGTAGTTTGGTCCGCCCTGTTCCCATGATGCACTGGGCCAGGGACAGACTAATTTGCATGTAGCCAGGTTCTGAGCTGGGATGGTGCAGTGAGCTAAAAAACGGTGATGGATCAAGCCCTGATCTTTGGACTGGGTAGGAGTGGTCTGCTTAATTCAGACACTCTGTCCATCACCACCCCCTTTTCTGAATCACCAGGAATCTCCAGGTTGCGCCAGAGGCTGCATTGCAGAGAGGTGTTCTGAGACCACGCCCTTTTTTACACCTCTCTGCAACGCAGCTCTGTGGCGCTTACTGGAGGTAGTTGGTAGGCTAGTTGCACCCAGGATTCAAAGGGGAGTTAATCCACCAACTTAAAACGTGCCAGGGGGCGCATTTGCTCAGTGGTGAAGGAATGGGGCGGGGCCTCAGTTCACAAGTGTGCAAACACACCCTGTGGCGTGGTTTAAGTTGGGGAAGTAATTCCTTGTCAATCCTGAGGGTCCCTGGGGGTCAAGTAGCCCACCAGGTACCTCCAGTAAGCGCCACGGAGCTGCGTTGCAGAGTGTTGTAAAATGGGGCGGGGCCTCTGAACACCTTTCAGCAACGCAGCCCCGTGGCACATACTGGAGGTACCTGGTGGACTAGTTGGCTCCCAGGGGCCCACAGGATTGAGGAGGAATTAATTCTCTAACTTAAAATGCGCCACAGGGCATGTTTACAGACATAACCCTTCAGGCCACACCCCCTCCCTTCACCACTGTGCAAATGCACCCTGTTGCGTGTTTTAAGTTGGAGAATTAATTCTCTTTTAATACTGAGGGTCCCTGAGGGCCAAGTAGCTCACAGGTATCTCCAGTATGCGCCAGGGAGCTGCGTTGCAGACAGGTGTTTACAGACCACGCCCCTTTTTACACCTCTCTGCAACGTAGCTCTGTGGCGCTTATTGGAGTTACCTAGTGGGCTAGTTTGATTTTAGGGACCCTTAGGAATGAAAGGGACTTAATCTCTCAATTTAGAACGGCCACAGGGCAAGATTATACAGTGGTGAAGAGAGGGGGCGGGGCCTGAGGTGATGTGTGCAAGCACGCCCTGTGGAGCATTTTAAGTTGGGTAAAAATTTCCCCTTCCATCCTGAGGGACCATGGGGGCCAAGTAGCCCACCAGGTGTTTCCAGAAAGTGCCACTGTGCTGCGTTGCAGAGAGGTGGTGCAGGCCTTGCCCCTTTTTACATCTCTCTGCTACGCAGCTCTGTGGCGCTTTCTTGATGTACCTACTGGGCTAGCTGAACTCTAGGGACCCTCAGGATTGAAGGGGAATTATTTCCCCAACTTAAAATGCGATAGAGGGCATGTTTGCACAGTGGTGAAGGGAGGGGATGGTGAAGGAAAGTGGCTCTATATCTACCGGACTGAAGTGAAATCAGCCGAACTACGAATTCCAATTTACTCAACTGTTATCAGGAGAGACCTCAGTGCTGCATGTTTGAACCCAGTACTGATCCTGAAAAGTAATTCTAACTGTACTCACCAGTAACTTGAATTTCCTTCCATAGGCTAATATTGACTAGTTTCACTTGGAAATTCTTCAAAGTGTGGAGTTTTGGAACTTTATAATAAATCCTCTAAAATCAGCCGAACTACAAATTATAATTTACTCACCTATTATCAAGAGAGACCCCAGTGCTGCATCTTTGAGCCCAGTACTGACCGAGAAAAGTAATTCTAACCGTACTTACCAGTAACTTGTATTTTCTTCCATAGGAATCCATTGTCTGGTTTTCATCAGAAAAGTTTCAAAGTGTCTATTTTCACAAACTACAAAAATTCCTTAAAAATTGCCTGTATGACTTAAGCGCATTCTTTCAACTGTTTACAGTAGATGCACCAGTGCTGGATCCAGGATCCACCACTGAGTAAGAAAAAGTAACGATAACACTACTTACCTGCTAAGTGAATTTCCTCCCATAGGATACCATTGGTAATTCTATGTAAAACATTTCTAAGTGTCAACTTTTAAAATACAATAATATTCCTTAAAAGTCACTACTGTAACCAAAACGCTTTTACTCAACTGTTTACAGGAGATGTCCCAGGACTGAATCTAGGATCCAGTCCTGTGGTTAGAAAAGTAATCCATAAAGTAACTAATAGCATTTAACTAGAAATTCACATTGAGCTTGTGTTTGAAATTGTGTTGCCCATTGCACCAACTGTAACTACTGTACTTAAAAGACTATTGCCTATTAGCAGAGTATTTATACTACAGTAATTCATTCGGAGGAAGTATATTTTGTAATGTAATGTATAATGTAATTATAATGTAATTTAAAAAATAAAATATCTAAAAAAATAGTTTTCAAAATGTAGTAAATCAGTATAAAAAAAAATATATAACAATGAATACATGTAAAAATTGTCATTTAAAAAACCTTTGAAATTCACTGAAAAAAAAATAGGTTTCAGACATGTTATAGTTAGAATTAGCATTTAAAAAACCTTTGAAATTCACTGAAAAAAACATAGGTTTCAGACATGTTATAGTTATGTTAAAGTTAGGAATTAGCATTCAAAAAACCTTAGAAATTCACTGAAAAAACCATTGGTTTCAGGGGTGTTATAGTTAGCTGGAGATTTCACTCATACAAAACCATTGAAATTCCTCCGTTATAGTTAGTTCTACTTACTACAACTTGTGCGCCTTTTATCTCTGGAATGTCAGCTAGTACAGGCACTGCAGCAGGAAACACCCAATGTTGACCAGATAAAGATGGCCTTGGTTAATCTGAAGTCGGCTACTAAAAAGACCATGATTGAGAGACATAGCCAGAAGCTGCATCAATATCATCTTTCACAGTATGAAAGTGGCGATAGAATAGGAAAATTACTAGCATATAAAGTAGCAGATAATTAAAGTTATTAAGGATGCTAATGCAGTGTGTCACATTCAACCAGAAGATATATTAGATCAGTTTGTCAACTACTATACTAGGTTATATACACCTGAGAACTCCCCTTCAAATGATCTTAATATAACATATATTGATAAAAATCTGGTTAATGAAAATGATGGTGAGAGGTTTAATCAATTAGAAGACGATATCTCTATTACGGAAATAAGATTAGTGATTGCTTCTCTCCCGTCCGGCAAAGTGGCAGGGGAAGACTTACTCCAATCGAATTTTATAAAATTTGTATAGAGTAACTAGTTCCTCTTCTTAGCTTAGTTTTCAATTCTATTAGGGAAACAGGGAAAGCCCCGGCTTCTTGGAACATAGCTAAAAAATGTTTTTTTTTTTTAAAACGGAAACCAGCTAACGATTGTGGGTCATACAGGCCCATTTCTCTAATTAATTCTGATGCCAAGACCTTTGCCAAGATACTGGCCACTCGGTTACCTCCCTGTATGCCAGAGCTGGTTAATATTCAACAGCATGGGTTTGTTACATGGAGAGACACAACGACTCACGTCAATATGGCTATCACAGCCTTTGACGTTCCTTCTACCGAGCTCACCCCACTCGGTATGATAATGCTTGATGCAGAGAAAGCATTTGACCGAGTGGGGTGGGAATATTTATGGGCTGTACTCAAGGCATTTGGCTTTGAAAAAAACTACATTGGCTGGATTAGATCTTTATACAACCAACCTATAGCCAAGATAAGCTATGCTGGTATGGACTCCCCTAAATTTCGGATAGCAAGAGTAACCCGGCAGGGGTGTCCTCTCTCACCCCTGCTGTTCGCTCTTTCTTTAGAACCCTTCTTAAATGCACTCTTGATACAGGCAAATATTATCCCTTTTCAATTTGGCAGACATGATCTAAAAATAACCGCATATGCGGATGACATAGCCATCTTTACAACTGATGTAGCTAAATCACTACCTGAGATCACTAAAGAATCAGAAGAGTTTGGGAAGGTCTCAGGTTGAATTTAGAAAAGACGCAAATTATAGTTAACTACAAACAACTGGTCCCAGTTCATGGTATTTGTAATAACGCCACATACCTTGGAATAAAAATATCAGCTAATCTGGGTGATCTAATTGCTCTTAATTATAATCCACTTTTAAAAGAAGTGGCTTTGTCTTTCAAAAAATGGCATAAGATCCGGCTGAGTTTAGTCGGCCGTATTAATCTAATCAAAATGAAATGGGTCCCCAAATTTTTATATTTATTGAGATGCATTCCCCTTCGACTTAACAACTCTTTTTTTAAAAGACTTGATGGACTATGCAGTAGCTTTATATGGGGTTATAAGAAAGCTTGCAGATCAATTCAATCACTGAAATTACCTATTGAGAAAGGTGGATTAAAATTTCCCGATTGCCTATGTCTTTTTTCTATCAATTTATGCTAGGCTCCGATAGTAATTACTTTTTATTAAGAATCCACGATCCTAACTTTTTCAAGCGAGTTAAATTTAAGACTGCTAGAGAAATCATTGCCACCTGGAAAACACTTATGAATTATGGCAAATTTTAATTTTTTCATTCAGACTTACCTTTGTGGGATAACCCAGGTCTCCCTGGAATTTTTTCAGATGGGGCTGGAACTTCATGGGCTAGATGTGGGGTGTGTAAGTTGGGAGACCTTTTTGGGCGCGAAGGCCTCTTAGACTTTATATCTTTAAAAACTTTATATAAACTGGATGATGGCATGTATTTCAAATATATACAACTGAGGGATTTTTTTGTGCGGAAAATGAAAATTTAAGAAGCTGACCAATCAGAGATTTTAAACTGTTTATACTCTGATAAAACTAAATCAGTCATTAGTGAAGGATATTCATGTTTAAATAGCTTAAAAATGGACGATTGTGGTAAACTCACCATTAAATGGACCAACAGGGTCGGTATAAATATAACACCAAACCAAATCTCTGCATCTTTACGTCAAATTAATCAGGTGGCTCAGTCCTCTAATTTAAGATTACAACACTTCAGAACTATATGCCAACTTTATTATACTCCTCAAAGAATAGCTTGCTGGTCAAGTAATAACGACGTCAGTGGCCGCATGAAGTGTCCTAAATGCGATTCACATGCCACGGACCTGGTGCATATGCTTTATTCATGCCCCTCCTTAGAAGAGTTTTGGAAAAAAATAGAAGATGCATTTGCTCATAAACAAATAACTTGTCCGAAATTCACGGCGCAGCTGATATTACTTGATTTGCAGGATATTAGCAGTCCATTTAAAGACTTGATTACTATACTAATCGCTTGTGCGCGACTGGTTATAGCCAGGGCTTGGATCTCTCCGAATCCCCCGCATATTACAGAATGGTGGCCCTTAATTAACGGGATTCAGACGATGGAACTATCACTAGCAAAATTAAGGGGGCTTCACTCCTTAAGGAAAAGGGAGAAAATCTGGAGAGCTTTTATGGGATAATAATGTTTGGATAAGGCAGGCTGTAATCATTATCTTCTAAATCATGAAGAAATGAGCTATTTTATTTTTTGATGCATTTCTCTGTAATAATAATCATTATGAATTATTGTGTATGATGACATTGCTGTATGAACTTCGCATGGTTTTTCTTTTTCTCTTTTATGTTTCTCTTGCAATGATAAATAAAAATAAAAATTAAAATAATAAAAAAAGAAATTCACTGAAAAAACAATAGGTATCAGACATGTTATAGTTAGGAATTAGCATTTAAAAAACCTTTGAAATTCACTGAAAAAAACATAGGTTTCAGACATGTTATAGTTAGGAATTAGCATTCAAAAACCTTAGAAATTCACTGAAAAAACCATTGGTTTCAGGGGTGTTATAGTTAGCTGGAGATTTCACTCATACAAAACCATTGAAATTCCTCTGTTATAGTTAGTTCTACTAACTTCAACTCGCGCGCCAGCATTCCACTACTGATGATGTCACATATTATATCATTCATGACATGTATCTGTGCGACTGGATATATAAGTGTGTGACAGGGTATGTGAATGGGTATATAAGTGCCTGAGGAAATATATGAATAGGTACATAAGTGTGTGACAGTCACCGTCTAGGGGGTAAAAAAAAAAAATATTTTTATATATCCACCAATATTCGCTATGACATATTCGATAGTCATGATGTTTCTGTGAAGGCACATCGGGGCGCGCTGGCGATCGTGGCGTCGTCATAAATATCACGCACGATTAAGTTAATCAATTTTGAAAACATAACTTGTGTCACTAAAACCCCCATTTCTCAAAGATTGGGTGAGAGTACCTCTACTCTGACTCCTCATGTTAGCTTTTCCAGATTTGTTTAGCCGCAGGAACCATTCCTGATCAATAAAAAATGGCAGACGCAACTTTCTGTTCAGGTTCCATACAGCCAATCGGAGCATTCCCGTTGGCGCATGCATTCACGATTATCACTATAATTTCTGGCTTAAGTTTCTCAAGAACTACTGAACAGGTTTACACTAAACAGACAAAAGGCACTTCCTTGAACCAACATCTACCTCCCTGCCAAATTTGGTGTAAGTCCGTTCAGAAGTTTGGGCTGTAGGTTCCTATGGGAACTAACATTGCAAACACACTCTTTTTTAACACCCCAAATTCTCAGTCCCCACAACACAGATCACCTCCAAACTTTCCATGACAACCAGAACCTACCTTGACACTTTCTTTGGAAAATTTAATTAAGATTGGTCAAACGACATCAAAGTTATAGTCAAGTAAAAAAATGCTTTTCTTATGGAAACTAGGTCCTAACTATAACAACCTACTGGTATATATATACATATATATTACCTACTGGCGGTCGCCAGTAGGTAGTTACAGTTAGGACCTATTTTCCATAGGAAATCCGCAACATTCTATTTAGAAAATCTTTGGCGCCGATTGACAAATCTGCGCAAAATTTTCCAAACTTTTGGGCAGCTCCGGTCCTCTCCTATCCTGAAAGTTTCACAATGATTTGTAAAGTGGGGGCCAAGAAAAAAGGGGGTCCCAAAATGCGTTTTCTCCATGCAATTTCCTTTAGGACCTTTAGCCGCAGCTACAGCCTGAACTGCTGAATGGAATTACACCAAATTTGGCAAAGAGGTAGTTCTTGGTTCAGACTCGTGCCTTTTGCTTATTTGGTGTTCCTGAGAAAATGACAGTTAAAGTTATTTAAATATCTATGGGTGCGGTGGATCCGCGTACCTATCTGCTTACCCTAAGCGCAGCCTACGGGTACCCTGCCGTGCACAAGCTGTATTTGAATTGATTAAATAAATGACCACAGCTTTTGAGGAATGGTGCCAGGAGAATGCTATCTCGTAACTGTTACTTCCAGGGTCGTTTGCTGTATGCAAGTATTGTATCCAAACAGCAATCCAGACATGGAGGCGGCAATATGGCCTTATACGAATATCTCTTCTATTCGAATTGATACTTTAAGCAGAATGAAGTCTATTCTTTTACAGACTACTGTGCTGCTAACCTTGTCCAAAGAAACGTATGATCTGCAAGTTACAAGGACAGCAGCAGAGATACATACTCTTTTATCGACAAATTGCCCCGTGCATTTCGTAGAAATGTTAAGTCAAATTTAAACATGTCTGATACCAGTGGCATCGCACATGTATTTAAGACAATTTTTTCGGGACTGTTAACACCATTTGAAACAGTTCTGGACATCTTCCCGAAATTTTGTCCATTCTGTCTTTGGCGGCCTACCTTTAATTTGGGGATTTGTAGCAGGAATATTATTTTTGTTCCGTCTGCTCCGATATGGCAAGCCAACCCAAAGACAAGACTCCGGCAACGAAGGAAGAAACAATCCTAGCAATACGATACCGAGACCGCATCACTAAGGTCCTCGGATTAGCCCGGCTAAGAGATCTGAGTACAACTTGGTTTCTTTCATTCAGACCAATCTGGCAGGATTGCACCTTACCTGTGCTTCGATGTCTGCTATGCTGAGAAGAATGCATGTTGGACATCTGTCTTACACTACCATCAGCAGTACCAATGGATATCAATACTTTGCTTTCTCCAGTAACGACTCATGCAACATGTTGTCCCCAGCGACTACCTATTCTGATGACGGCATTTGTTGAGACTTCACCATTATGAGTAGGTGGTGGTGAAGTACGAGAGGGAAGCAGCACCAAACAGGTACAACTTTCTGTGAGCATTGCTGATCCAAACATCGATGATAGCAATCACGCTCCAAACTGCACAGTTTCAGCATTTTCAAACTTGGTAGAACTTTCACCTGATGTTGTAGACCAATTTTTTGCAAGCCTGTCTGATATGATGTTCTCCCCTGAACAACGAGAATACCTTTCAAAAACGACAAGCACACAGCGTTCCCTGAGCTCTGAATTTGGCCTTCAGTTCTGTTAAACAAAACAACTGAAAACATTTGGGAACTATTTATTTCCCTGAAAGCGATATAAAATTTTTTTCACTTCAAAAATATTTACCCTTTTTCTGGCACATTGTACTCTGCTTAAAGTAGAACTATTCTTAGAGAACAGAGCTTCTATTTTTAGAGACAATATTTTACCTCAGCCTCTAGCACATGTACATTATCGTATAAATATAGATGAAATGGTCTTGACCTTCTTTTCCTTATACAGAGCCATTTCATGTGTAATTTTCGCAATTCATTCAGCTGATATATATGCATTTAACTGAATGATAACCCTGCTTGAAAAACGTACAGTACCAATACTCATTTTCGTGTATAAACCACGCACCTTTTCAGATGCAATTTATGTATTTTGGGGCGGGTTGGAAAACACACATGCATCGTTATATGTTTAATATTGCTTATTAATACGTGGAGTGGGTGTTGTATTTCTATCTAGGACCCTAATTCGATATTCCCGATTCATGCCCTTATGTGGTTATAACAAATAATATCCTTATAAAGGCATCAGAATCATATCCATATTTAGTAACAGCCCATGCAGTCCAAAACACGGCAAGGCTACTCCCATAGACTCCTAGAAAGTACAACGCGTTCTTTAACCCCTTGCACGCTAGCGGTTTTCCCGCTGTGCGCTGGATTTTTCAAAAACCCGCGTTACATGACGAGCTCAGCTCGTCATCAGTATACGATCGCTGTAGCTGATGACGAGCTGAGCTCGTCAACAGCATGGAAGGGGTTAAACAAACCAAGCCTCCAACAGCCCGGGAATTTCCCCTGCTTTTGTTTTGATTTGCACAAGAACTCCTGGAGTCCAGATAGAACTTTTAGTTCTTAGTGACGTCTTATGTCCAACCTTACGTCAAACCCAGCACCTTTCAGGTATAAATATACCAATGTTGCCTTAAGCAAACACATGGTGGTGGGGAGCAGAGCGACGTTCTACTTGCCCGGGAGCCCAGCTGTTGCTAGAGCCGAAGGAAAACTCCCCTCCCTTTGACACACTGAGAGAGACGCTGTCTTTTTCTCCAGCCGAGAAAATCCAGCTTCGATATTCCCGAGTCACCCTTGCGGGTTGCTGGGAGATTGAGTCCTGAGAAGCGAGATACAAGACCTCCTGGAAAGGGGCGACCAATCGGTCCCCCCGAACGTATGGTGGAGTACCCCGATCCCCCCGGGAAGCCATTTTGGGCGGGAGGCGCGTCTCGGCTGGTATGCCCGAAGCGGCGTAGCCGGGGCGCGCTTTTTCCCGCCCAGGAGTGGGTTGCCCTAGACACCGAAGCCGTCCACCACGCCCCTGGAGGCGGGAGGAGGCGGGTTTATGCCCGCCCAGAGAAGAATAAAAGGAGCCACAAGCCAAGGAAGCATCCTCTTGTTCCTGTGCTCTGAAGCTGCACCTCCTCGCTGCACGTGAGCTCGAGACGGAACGAAGAGCCAATTTTGAATTTAGTAATTTCTCTCTTTTCTCTTTCAGCATTACAAATCGCGTCAGGACCTTTCACCTACGTGGGAAAAATGCCGGGCAAGAGAGTCGCTAAAAAGGTCAGCACCGACCAGATGCTCCGGATGTTGGTGAAAGACATGGCAGAGATGAAGAGAAAAATGGCGGCCAGGGACGGTGCGGGAAGGCCAAAAAGACCCAACCCGACGGAGGCCCCGGCCGGAAGAAGGAAGAGGGCCAGGAATGGGTCAAATGAGGACGAGGTCCCAGTTCCGGAGGCTCCCCCGGCGAGCCCTCCTAGACCAGCGGAGATCCCCGCGCCGGCTCCTGCCGAGGGCCAGCGGATCCCCGTTGTGGTTACCCCAGTGGACGAGGGGGACATGCCCCCGGAGTTGGCCGCCCAGTTGGCGGCATGGCTGGGTAATAGCAGCGGGCGTTCCGTGGCTCTGGGGGACACGGCCGAGGAGGCCAAGCAATTAATGAGGCAGTTGCGGCAGTCACGAGAGGCCGCGAAACCTCCTTGTCCGTTTGTTTCCCCGCAGGCTCCAGTAGAGCAACCCGCAGCTGGCACGAGTTCGGCGGCAACGGCGGTTACAGCTTCTAGCTCAGGTAAGCAGCTAATGCCGATTGCGGGGAAGGGGTCTGTACCCTCGAGAAGGGAGAAATTGGCTCAGCATATCCCGATGGAAGTCAAAGAACGGATATGGGCTGAGAAATACGTAAACATGTTCTCCTTGCTAACTGATCATTATGAGATTGAGGATGTGAAAGTTCAGAAAGAACTTATGCATCCGAGTGTTTGGCGCGCAAAAATGGCCGCCTTTAGAGTCGATGAGACGATAGGTAACTGGGGTAGAGCATTTGGCATATTCACTTCGATTATGGGGGAACGGAGACCTGACTTGTTGACCGAGTTACCTGTGTACCAGTCACGTATTATGGAATATTCTCAGACATATGTTGGCAATGAGTGGTTTTGTTATGATAATATTTTTCGTAAGGCTAAAGAGTTCGATATGTGCCTGACGTGGGATTGTTACGACTCCATTTCTTGGCAAAAAATGGAAAACTCAGGCATGTTAAAGGCGCCATTGTTGGGGGAGGGCGGGGGTGAGCTTTCCCGCCAACCATCCGGGGCGCCCTTTCGGACAGGGGCAAGTAATGAGCATCACCCAAGGCCGAACGGCAATACAGGTAAAAAAGGGGTATGCTGGAACTTTAACAGGGGAAAGTGTACGAGGCCCCAGGGGTCATGCAAGTTTAGGCATGACTGTGGGGGGTGTGGACAGTCTTCGCATCCCGAGACCATGTGCAGAGCCAAAACGGGTGATAACGGAAGTAGGGCAAGCGCCAAACAGGTCTGACATAGTCCGAGGGGCGGCTTTACCTACACCGGTTGATACCATGGCAATGATTCCTTGGCTCAGCGAATACCCTGATCATGTCTCCGCTGGGGTGTTGCGAGACGGTTTTTCTTACGGTTTCCGCATCCCGGTGGGGAATTTTCAGGGTAAAGCACAGTGTAGGAACCAACTTTCGGTCCTGCATAATACGGCAGTGGTGCAAGCGAAGATTGGGAAAGAAGTAGCCCGGGGTCGGGTGGCGGGACCATTCAACATGCCACCAGTTCCTAATTTTGTTTGTTCGCCCTTGGGAGTGGTCCCCAAGAAGGACCCGGGTGAGTTTAGACTGATACATAATTTGTCAGCCCCGAGGGATTTGTCAGTTAATGGTGCAATAGACCCAGAGCTTTGTTCGGTGCGGTACGCATCCTTCGATGATGCAGTCGCCATGTTGAATCGTCTGGGGCCCGGAGCGCTGATGGCCAAATCTGACATCGAGTCCGCGTTCCGGTTGCTCCCGGTACACCCGGACGATCAGCGTCTCCTGGGCTTCATGTTTCAGGGGCGCTATTACATGGATAAATGTATGCCAATGGGCTGTTCCATATCTTGTGCTTATTTTGAAAAATTCAGTTGTTTCCTGCAATGGGCATTCACAAGGATGACGGGTTTTCAGCATGTCATGCATTATCTAGACGATTTTCTGTTTCTGGGGGCAGCCGGGGACACAGAATGTGCACAGGCTTTAAAAGAATTTTGTGATCTGATGAGACAGTTTGGTGTGCCATTGGCGCCAGGCAAAACTGTGGGGCCATCAACTTCGCTCGAGTTTCTTGGAATAGAGCTCGATTCCGAGGAAGGTTGTTTCCGGTTGCCAGAAGAAAAAGTGCGGAAATTCAGGGCTTCGCTTGAAGCATGTATTAGAGAAACTAAGGTGAACTTGCATCAATTGCAGCAGACTGTGGGGCAGTTGAATTTTGCCCTTAGGATAATGCCAATGGCCCGCCCCTTTTCCCGCTCGATTGCACAAGCCATGGTCGGTCTTAAAGAGGGGCACCACCGCACGAGGCTCTCGGCTGAGATTCGCCAGGACATGCGCATTTGGTTGGCATTCCTGGCGGACTTCAATGGTCGGGTTGTCTGGACCAAGCCGGCAGTGTCCTCCGAAGAGTTGGGGCTGTGGACAGATTCGGCGGGGAGTATGGGCTTTGGCGCCATATTTGGCAATCATTGGTCGGCGCAAACATGGCCGTCATGGTGGCACGAGTGTGGACTTACAAGTAACATTGCTTTTCTTGAACTGTTCCCTATTCTGGTGGCTTTGAAAACATGGCCTGAGGGGTTTAGGGATCACTCTGTGGTGTTCTGGTCTGATAACATGACCGTGGTTGAGAGTATCAATAGTCAGGCAGCACGATGCAAGTGGATCCTGAGGTTGCTCAAGGAAATTGTTTTACTATGTATGCAATTGAACGTGCTCTTTAGAGCGAGGCATGTGCCAGGGGTGCTGAATCAGGCTGCTGATGCGCTTTCTCGTTTCCGTATGCAGGCCTTCTGGGGTTTTCTGCCCACAGCGGACCCGGTGGCGGCACCATTTCCCGAAGCTCTCTGGTCTCTCGGTGCCCGGAACTACAAAACCTCGTGGGAGAGAGTTTAGCACCCAGTTCCTATTGGTCCTTTTTGGGTTCTGCTAGGAGGGAGTTTAGGGGCCAGGAGGAATTTGTCATAGAATTTTTACTGTCATTACGCAGGGCAGGCAAATCGGTGGCTACGGCCCAGAGGCATCAGGCCGCCATCTCCTTCATGGCGCGGGCCCATGGTATCCAGGATCCTACAGCGTCTTTCGTAGTACAGAAAGCGCTGCGGGGGTGGCAACGCCTTGAGGGTCGCAGAGTAGATGAAAGGCACCCGATAGGTCTGGATAGGTTGGCCCTGTTACTGTCCGTACTCCCTACAACATGTGCATCCCAGTCAGAAACAGTGTTATTCCGGGCCGCTTTTGCATTAGCATTCTATGGGGCTATGCGGGTAAGCGAACTGGTGGCAAGAAACAAGCGGGATACGGGGGGGGTTTGTGCCGAGAGCACATTCAAGTAAAAGGGGAGATGATGATTGTCTCGTTTGTCAGGTCCAAGACCGATCAGGGAGCGATCGGGGACAGTGTAGTAGTCCAGCGGATTCCCGGATCTCCCATGTGCCCGGTGGCATGCGTTGAGGAGTATTTGGCGCAGAGGGCGGCATCATGGGGGGGAACATTGCTGAGGCACGCAGATGCCACCCCACTGACAAGGTTTCAGTTCCAGCGGGTGTTTGCAATGGCAATTTCGGCCGCGGGCTTGAACCCGGGCGAGTTTGGGACTCATTCCTTCCGGATAGGGGCTGCTACAGAGGCTACAGCCAGGGGTCTGAGTGTGGAAAAAGTAAAACAGCTGGGGCGTTGGTCCTCGAATTGTTACAAAAGGTACGTGCGGTTGCACATGTTGTGAAGCTGATATCATGTACTCACGCTTCTTGTCTTTGTTTGGTTACAGTTTCGCAAACCTACGAGGCGGGGCGGACTGTGCAGTCGACCCGACACCTGGGAACCAGCGGTCAGAGATCACCGGCTGCGGAAAGAGTGGTGTGGGTCGTGGGCCACTCATACGTGAGGCGTGCCGCGGACGTATTCAAAGCAGGTGACATGATTCACACAGCTGGGGAATACGGGTACAGGGTGACCTTCTACGGAAGGGGCGGGCTCTGTATTGACCAGTTTCAACAGTTTCTCGAGGGTTTGTTAGGGCGGTCAAGGTCACCGCCATCTATACTCATAGTACATCTTGGGGGCAATGATTTGGTGACCACTGGTAGACGACTACTTCTCGAGGCGATACTATCCACAGTAAGTTGGTTGGCGAGAAGAGTTCCAGGGTGCACGATTGCATGGTCCCATATGATTCCACGAAAGGTATGGCGAGGGGCTAATTCAGTGTCTGCTATAAATCATTCTGTGAAAAAGGTGAATAACAAGTTGAGTAGACTGTTCCGTACCAGTACATTGCATTCGATTCCTCATGGTTGTATCAGGGGGGACAATATGTATCTAGAGGATGGGGTCCATTTGTCCCGGGTGGGGAATTCTTTACTCATAGGAGACTTCGTAGCCTGGTTAAGGAGTTTACAGCATGACCTTTAGGTAGGAGTTTTGTGGGGGGTCCGGATAGCCGGTCAACTATCCGGCCTGTGGCGGTAAGGTCATGATCGGTGAGCAGTCATTGGAAGATCCCTAGGGGGGGGCGTCACCCATTACGGATGGGAGCGCCCGGGGGGAGGTGGCCATTGGCCCCTCAACGGGGAGGCGGTCCCTTCTAAAGGACGGGACGCCTAAAGGAAAGGGAAGGCGGTCAAGGCCCCTCCCTGGATAGGAGGGGCTACGGGCCCCTCCTGGGAATTTCCTGGGGCCAGAACATCTGCGACGGCAGATGTGGTAAGTTGTGTAGGGTGGGGAGGGGGGTCTACGCTACCTTCTAGACACCTCACACGAGTCCTCGGACAACCACGTACATGGCGTCGAGTTAACAGGGGCCCCCGTCAAGACAAGGGAAATTGGTATGGCACACGAGGTGCAGTCCTCTGTGCGGCCGCCCCTCACAAGTGAGGGGGGAGTTCTGGTTTAGGGATCTGACACCGGTTACGACCTTGCCGTTGGCCCTTAACGTTAGGATGTACAATTTCAATTTGAAATGCATTTTTGTAAGGATGTTAGTATCGGCTAGGAGAACCTTTGTATTAGATATGTGTTAAGGTTAGCCAAACATCGTAATGTGGATATGAAATTGTACATGATATGAAACTGTTATTTTAATGTTTTGATTTTGTTTCATATTTTAATAAATACGGCCGGGAGGGTAACTCCCTCCCGCCTTCCAAAAGTTCAAGAACTGTTTCCGGTTTCCCAATTCTTGGGGATTGTGTTGAGAGGGGGTGGCGGGTATCTCAGCCATATGGAAAGGGGCGACCAATCGGTCCCCCCGAACGTATGGTGGAGTACCCCGATCCCCCCGGGAAGCCATTTTGGGCGGGAGGCGCGTCTCGGCTGGTATGCCCGAAGCGGCGTAGCCGGGGCGTGCTTTTTCCCGCCCAAGAGTGGGTTGCCCTAGACACCGAAGCTGTCCGCCACGCCCCTGGAGGCGGGAGGAGGCGGGTTTACGCCCGCCCAGAGAAGAATAAAAGGAGCCACAAGCCAAGGAAGCATCCTCTTGTTCCTGTGCTCTGAAGCTACACCTCCTCGCTGCACGTGAGCTCGAGACGGAACGAAGAGCCAATTTTGAACCCACCCACCATCCCCTGAAGACAGCAAGTTGTTGTAGTATAAAGTCCTTTTACGTAGTAGTTGTTTTCTTGCAGGTTGTTTCTGAATAAAGTTTGTGATTCGGTTGCAATAAAGTGGATAACTCTGTGCAGTATGCTTTATTAAAGACTTTCATCAGAGTGATTAGTAATGTTTTAGATGTTTTAGAGGGTTGAGACTTGATCTGTTTTAAGTAGGAATGTCTCTTTCTTTTAGTCATTAATCTTGTCGTATTTATTGTTTGGTCGGGCGGTAAGGTCATGATCGGTGAGCAGTCGTTGGAAGATCCCTAGGGGGGGGCGTCACCCATTATGGATGGGAGCGCCCGGGGGGAGGTGGCCATTGGCCCCTCAACGGGGAGGCGGTCCCTTCTAAAGGACGGGACGCCTAAAGGAAAGGGAAGGCGGTCAAGGCCCCTCCCTGGATAGGAGGGGCTACGGGCCCCTCCTGGGAATTTCCCGGGGCCAGGACATCTGCGACGGCCGATGTGGTAAGTTGTGTAGGGTGGGGAGGGGGGTCTACGCTACCTTCTAGACACCTCACACGAGTCCTCGGACGACCACGTACATGGCGTCGAGTTAACAGGGGCCCCCGTCAAGACAAGGGAAATTGGTATGGCACACGAGGTGCAGTCCTCTGTGCGGCCGCCCCTCACAAGTGAGGGGGGAGTTCTGGTTTAGGGATCTGACACCGGTTACGACCTTGCCGTTGGCCCTTAACGTTAGGATGTACAATTTCAATTTGAAATGCATTTTTGTAAGGATGTTAGTATCGGCTAGGAGAACCTTTGTATTAGATATGTGTTAAGGTTAGCCAAACATCGTAATGTGGATATGAAATTGTACATGATATGAAACTGTTATTTTAATGTTTTGATTTTGTTTCATATTTTAATAAATACGGCCGGGAGGGTAACTCCCTCCCGCCTTCCAAAAGTTCAAGAACTGTTTCCGGTTTCCCAATTCTTGGGGATTGTGTTGAGAGGGGGTGGCGGGTATCTCAGCCATATTCATTCTATAACCAAGGTACGGAGCTGATTAACACCTTAGAGAGAATTCTTGATTCCGATTCTTGGCAAAAACCTAACTTAACTTAAAACTGCAACTTACTTACTCTTTCCCACGTATTAGGCTTAGGTCAGGCACACCAGGTTGGCGTATCTTAGAAGCACCAGTTGAGTTCGTTAGTCAATGTTTTTATGTATGTATATATTTTATCCATTTTAAAGTATCACATGGCTAAGAAACCATATCAATGCTTTTACAGTATTATTTCATAATACTACGTTTACTGTACGCACTTTACTTTATAATATGTATTGCAATTGTGGCTATTCATTTCTCTTGCATGAGAAAGAAGACTGCTCAATAAAATAACGCCTTTTTATTGAAAACGCCCGTCTCTCTATTTCTCTGTACTCTGGTGAAATTAAGCATGCACGATTGACTGAGTGAAATAGCTGTCTATTGTTTTCCCATGACTCTAGAGATATACTCTTTATTCTGAGGGAGCAAAGTTGTCATGTTCATGCGGTTGACCGAAACTAATCCCTTCTTGTCTAAATCAGGACAGTTAACCCTTTCCTGAACATTCGAGAAAGTTTCTAGTGACCGCTGAGCTAGCTGGCAAAAAAGTAATTAAGTCTAACATAGTCAGTAGAGAGCTAGATGACCTCAGTCCTACGTCTACACTGCTGTTTATGTTATTCCAATGCGCAGAGCCTATTGGGAATATAGGAACTACACTACAATCAGTGATGTCATCATTGAAGTCATTTGAGATGTCATCAGTGATATCACTGACCATGTCATGAATGATGTAATATGTGACATCATCAGCAGTGGATTGCGGGTGTGCGAGATATAGTTAGTACAACTAACTATATAGGAGCAATTTCAATGGTTTTGTATGAGTGAAATGTCCAGCTAACTATAATACCCCTAAAACATATAGTTTTTTGAGTGAATTTCAAAGGCTTTTTAAAAGCAAATTTCTAACTATATAAGGCCTGAAACCTATGGTTTTTTCAGTGAAAAAAAAAAAAATATATATATAATTATATATATATACACATATATATTACCTACTGGCGGTCGCCAGTAGGTAGTTATAGTTAGGACCTAGTTTCCATTAGGTGTGGGCGGAAAATCCGTTCCGCTCGCGGATTTTGCGGATTTTCGGGAAATCCGCAATCCGCGAGATTTGCGAATTTCCCGCAAAATCCGCAAATCCGCGAGCAGCGGATTTTGCTCGCGCTGCTCGCACTGTTAGCGTGAGTTCGCGCCCCGCGAATAAGTGCGAAATTGCAGAAATACGATCTTGGCAAAACTGAAAGTAACTACTTACCAGGTTCAAAAGTTCAGGCACATCATTAGTAGCCATTTCCTGTAGGGCTTCCTGAGGGGCCCCTCCAGAGTTCAGTTGCCAGTTGAAACTATTATGTGACCCTGCTCTGAACCTCAGAATAGTTACACATATGCCACAAAGGTCCTGAATTACAGCTAAGGGAGACAAGCAGGAGCCAGGCTGGAAGTTAAAATCCATTAATCAGCCCCTAATTCATTATTGTCAGTTGGGGCAGGGCAGGTGTTGTAACTAATTTTGCAACAATGAAAGCACTTAGCAAGTGCAAAAGATCACTAATCAGGGCGCACTAAGGAAGCAGGTGCCAGCTAAAAAAATATTCTGTGACACATTAATCAGCCCCAAATTAATTCAGGTCACTTGAGGCAGGGAAGGTGTGCTTTGCTTTGCCGAAAATAATGTACACTGGACAACCAGAGGGTGTAGTGATGAAACAGAGGGTGGCATGGGTGGGCCAGAGGGTGGCATGAGTAGTCAGAGAGTGGCAGTGGTGACAGAGAGTGGCAGTGATGAAGAAGAGTGTCCCAAACAGGCTGGACACGTAGAAACAACAAGTTCGCAAAACTTGCGACCCGACAGGTAAGTTCGCAAATTGCGAAATTGTAAAAACCCTCGCGAACTGGCAGAAACACGGGCGAACACAAAAAAAAAAAAAATCCGCAAATTCGCGGGAATTCGCGGATTTTGCGGATTGCGAATCCGCAAATCCGCAAAATTCGCGGATTGCCAATCCGCAAAATCCGCTCATGCTTAGTTTCCATAGGAAATCCTCAACATTCTATTTGGAATAACTTTGGCCCTGGTTGAAGAATCTTAGCGAATTTCTCAAAGAAGATGGCTCGGTCCGCTGCGCTCCTTCCCTGAAAGTTTGGGGGGGATTGGTCAAGTGGGGGCTGAGATATAAGGGGGGTCCCAAAACGTGTTTTCTCCATGTTATTTTCCATAGGACCTTTAGACTCGGCTACAGGTCGAACGGCTGAATGGATTTATAAGAAATTTGCCAAAACTGTAGAGTCTTGTTCGCAGATTACGCTTTTTTTGGAATGGTGTAAATCCGTTCAGTAGTTGTTGAGAAAATTAAAGTTAAAGTCAATTATATATCTATAGGCGCGCACACGTGCGCGCACCCAAGCGGCTGCACGTGAGCGGAATTTTTTTTGGCTGTGTGACGTCTGTTAACGTTCGATTCGAAGGAAATCAGGAAGTTTTGTCCACCATTTTGTCATTGCGAGTAAATATATTGTTCATTTTAAAGCGTTGAAACATGGAAAGGGGAGAAGTTAGAGATTGTTTTGCTGCGTAGCTTTTCTCGGGGTGTGCAGTAATGCCCTTAAACGCGAAAAGATATAATTTCCCCCCGAAAAAAAATACGGGGTGCGCGCACCCGGTCGCGCACACCTATTCACAAGAGTGTGAAAATGGAGATAAATCAGAAGTTTAAGTGCTTAGATATAAGGTGGCTCTGAAAAGAGCCCTTGTGTTAATTGAGTGTTTTCTGCATTTATAAGTAAGTACCGATGCAGAGCCTGATGTTGCAGAGGAAGATTCTGTTTCCCTCATTCGTGAAATGAACACCGTCTCTCCTATAGACGTCTTGCATGTGGTATCGCAAGTTGTTGTGGTAAATAGAACCCATGCTATAATCTCTGAGGAACGCAGAAACAGATTTATTTACATGTCTCCTTGCTTTCTCAAATTGTGCACAATGTTGATTGGACCAATTCCATTTCTGTCTTTGGCATATATTGGAATATACCAAGGCAGATCGAGGAAAAAGTGTCATCAATTGTCGAAAGGTGTCTTTTAGAAGCATTTCCTTACTTATATTTTGCTTAGTGGTTATCAAAAAAGTAGCTTTTTTTGAACTGGAGGATGCGTTAAATAATAAGGGAGTGATTTGAGGGAGTTGTAAAGCAAGGTCAATTTTTTTTTTACATCAATGATGTTTTCTGTGAATGTTAGCTTAGTGAAAGATATGTGTGTGAGCAGATGCAACGTTCAGTTTTAAATGTGACAATGGCGGTCTTGTTCATGTCTTCCGATTCAAGGTCGGTATTCGCTGCCAAATATAAAGATCAAGAAACGCATGCGTGGAGTACATAGTCTGCATTCTTAAAGGAAAGCAAATGAAGGGTTATTTTTACCGTGTTAACATTGTTGTTTAAAAAGTTATAGTGCTTTCTATTATATGTTAAGAAAGTGTCACTGATGAAGACTGAAAATAAATCCTTCTAAATGATAGGGACTGGTGTATTTTAGAAAAGGTGTGTAACATTACATGAATTGTGGAAAAAAAAAAATGTAATTGAAAGTGTATGATTTGTAAATGAAAAGTAGAGGTTTATAGTTCACGTTTTGAAAGCAGTTCTAGAGGGTCAGATGCATGATAGATTTATAAAAAATAGAACATGTTTTTATATAGTATTATGAAAAAATATGTGCCTTTATGTACTATTTACATTATCTGCCTGTTGCGTATTCTTTGAGTTTTAGTAATCCTGTGTCTTATAAGTTTTCTAGGGGTGGTTTGAGGTTTATGGTGGGTTTGGGCAGGGAGGGTAGGTTGGGGGTTTGTAATAGGGGGTCCGGGTGGGGTGGAGTGCGGAGTTTAGTGAAAAGTGAGGGGGGCGGGGAGTTACGGAGTTTGGTAATGCAGCAGAGTCAGAGGACGCCACATTTGTGTTATGGGGTGCCACGGAAATATGTATTTATTCTCAGAGGTTTATTATATTAAGGATATATATCAACATGGTGGCTCTTGTCGTTTTGTGGTTCTGTGCATGTTTATAATGCTGGCCCTGTAGTTTTTGTTTATGGACCTTATTACGACACACATGGGAGCTACGTTGCACAGTTGGAGATCAGAGACTTAGGAAATAAAACTTTAGAATTGTAAGGGCTCTAAGCGATAGAAATCGCCCGTTGTCGGTGTAAAAAATATCACCGCTATTGGTGGTATTTTCTACGGTGTTAGTGCTCGAAGGAGAATAGTAACATATATGTGAAAGCAAATTGTGTAAGAGGCTCAGCATTTCACATTATCGTGTGAAAACAAAAGTTGCTTTTACATAGCAATAAGTCTCTTATAATTAAGGGACGGAGTGTATATAGTGCTATTTAGTACTCTGCTATGTGATTGATGTCGAATATTTCATAAGAGGAGGCTTTAAAAGTTTTTCGATAAACTAGTTTTCTAGGGAAGTGGGTGGAGTGTTCCGTGTAAATTGCAGAATAGAAACTAGTAAGAACCAATTGGAAGTGTTGTTTTAAAGTCACATGACAGCACATGCGTGTCTCGACGCCTGTACGCGATAGGTGGGTGCGCGCACCCGGTCGCGCACTAAATGTAAGCGGCGAATAAACATCTTATAATATGCTCTTGGAGCACGTTTTGGTAGAAAGAGTTAGTTCTGAAAAGAACTTTTTTTTTTTTTTTTTGGGAAACAAGTGTTATGATGCTTTTGATTTCTTAAAGTTGCTACGACATTTTTCAGTATGTTATACTATCCAAATAAAGTGAAGAAATTTAACTTTTCTTGGAGCATTTATGACTCTCAATTTTGTGTTTAATTAGAGTAAAGCTTTGCTCTCCGTATACAAGAAGTTCTCCACAGTTGTTGCATTTTATGTGCACCTTCGCCAGACATGGTTTCAAGTCCATTTCAGCACTCGATGGAGATACAGGTCGTCCACCGGAAGATGTGCTGATTACTTCTGATGGTAATAGCGTGGCCTCCGTTTTTCTTGTCAAAGGTGGTCGCTCATCTCCTTCAGATTCGGAAGATGAATGCGGAACGGTAGCCATTGTACCGAAGTCTTCGGGAAGAAGTTCGACGTTGTCGTCTCTTGAGAGTAGAAAAGAAAGTGATGGAAGTGGGTGGAGTGCTGCGTGTAAATTCCAGAATAGAAACTACCAAGAACCAATTAGAAGTTTCGTTTAGAAGTCACATGACTTCACATGGAAGTGTCAGGTCCTTTACGCGATAGAAGGGTGCGCGCACCCGGTCTCGCACTAAAATAAAGCGGCGAAAAAACATCTTATAATATGCTCTTGGAGCATGTTTTGGTGGAAAGAGTTAGTTCTGAAAAGAACTTTTTTTTTTTTTTTTTCTTTTTTGGAAACAAGTGTTTTGATGCTTTTGATTTCTTAAAGTTGCTACAACATTTTTCAGTATGTCATACTTTCCAAATAAAGTGAAGAAATTTAACTTTTCTTGGAGCATTTATGACTCTCAATTGTGTGTTTAATTAGAGTAAAGCTTTGCTCTCCGTATACAAGAAGTTCTCCACAGTTCGTGCATTTCATGTGCACGTTCGCAAGATATGGTCTGAAGTCCATGTCAGCACTCGATGGAGATACAGGTCGTCCTCCGGAAGATGTGCTGATTACTTCTGATGGTAATAGCGTGGCCTCCGTTTTTCTTGTCAAAGGTGGTCGCTCATTTCCTTCAGATTCGGAAGATAAATGCGGAACGGTAGCCATTGTAGCGAAGTCTTCGGGAAGATGTTCGACGTTGTTCTCTCTTGAGAGTAGAAAAGAAAGTGATGGAAGTGGGTGGAGTGCTGCGTGTAAATTCCAGAATAGAAACTACCAAGAACCAATTAGAAGTGTTGTTTAGAAGTAACATGACTTCACATGCAAGTGTCAGGTCCTGTACGCGATAGGAGGGTGCGCGCACCCGGTCGCGCACTACAATGAAGCGGCGAAAAAACATGTCATAAGATGCTCTTGGAGCATGTTTTGGTAGAAATAGTTAGTTCTGAAAATAACTTTTTTTTTTTTTTGGGAAACAAGTCGTATGATGCTTTCGATTTCTTAAAGTTTGTACTACATTTTTCAGTATGTAATACTATGAAAATGAAGTGAAGAAATGTATTTTTTCTTGGGGCATTTATGACTTTCAATTTTGAGTTTAATAAGAACAAGGCTCTGCTCTCCGTACAGAAGAATTTCTCCACACTCGTTGCATTTCATGTGCACCTTCGCAAGATATGGTCTCAAGTCCATCTCAGCACTCGATGGAGATACAGGTCGTCCACCAGAAGATGTGCTGGCCATCTCTGATGGTAATAGCGTGGCCAGGGCTCTTGTCGATGCTTTTGCATAATGCTCAGGGTGCCTTTGTTTAACATGCCGCTGCATGGTATGTATAGAAAAGGAATATCTTTTATTTGGATTTCCCCTTGAGAGCTCCGAATTGCATATCGTGCAGGTTACTTTTGGCGCATTCACTTTCTTTTGATCTTCAGGATAAGTAAAAAATTGCCAAATGAAAGATTCCTTTTTTCTTCTTAACGGTGGTCGCTCATTTCCTTCTGATTCGGAAGATGAATGCAGAACGGCAGCCATTTCAGCAAACTTTTCTGGAAGATGCTCCATGTTGTTGTCTCTTGAGAGTAGAAAAGATTGTGAGGAAAGTGGGTGGAGTGCTTCGTGTAAATTTCAGAACAGAAACTACTAAGAACCAATTGGAAGTCTTGTTTTCAAGTCACATGACTTTACATGCGCTTCTCAGGACGTGTAGGCGGTGACACTATCTAGTTACGAACGTGATTACATACTTAGGAACTAGCATTCAAAAAAACTATGAAATTCACTGAAAAAAACATAGGTTTTACACACGTTATAGTTAGGAAGTAGCATTTGAAAAACCTATGAAATTCACTGAAAAAACCATAGGTTTGACACCAGTTATAGTTAGCTGGAAATTTTACTGACATAAAACCAATGAAATTCCACGTTATAGTTAGTTGGACTCACTATAACTTGCGCGTGTAATGCACTGCTGATGACATCATATATTACATTACTTATGACATGGTCAGTGACGTCACTAATGAGATCACTGATGATACCATCTTTGTGACAGAGAGACTAACCTACTTGCACTCTAAAGTAACCCTTAAAACACATTTTGAAAAAAAAACTAACATATAAAAAAAAGTGGACATACCTATACCAGTTACAACAACCAATTCAGTAATTCCAACATTTATATACACATCCAATAATTCAATAACAGTTCTATATAGTCACTCGTATATATACTCACTGATTATATATAGTGATACAGCTATACATCCTGTTATATACCGACAGACATCCAAAAGTAAATCACACACATATTCACACTTGCAAATAAAGTAATAAACATCCAATTATTTACATAGACAGATATACACACAGTAGCACCTTACTTCTAAGTAAACTTACACTTACTTACTCTTTTAAACAATCACTTATAGAAACACATACTTATTTAAAGAAGAACTCTTTCAATCTCTCACTGTCACATATACTCACTTATATATATCAATACTTACATAAACTAGATTAAAACATATATCGTTACTGATAAACACACTAGTGAGGCAGGCATTCACTCACTAACACACACATATACACACTCAGCCATCCATACAGTCCTCCACATCGATTAAGACACTTATTTAAACATTTATTTTTACATCGACCTCTACATATACATATATAAAACATATTTATTTGTTAAAAAGACAAACATTCACTAGATGGTGTTATCAGTGATCTCATTAGTGATGTAATATGTGATGTCATCAGCAGTGCATTACACGTGCAAGTTATAGTGAGTCCAACTAACTATAACGTGGAATTTGGTTTTATGTCAGTAAAATTTCCAGCTAACTATAACTGGTGTCAAACCTATGGTTTTTTCAGTGAATATATATATATATATATATATATATATATATATATATATATATATATATATATATATATATATTCACTGAAAAAACCATAGGTTATAGACCATATATAGTTAGGAATTTGCATTTACAAAACCTTGAAAATTCACTGAAAAAAACCATAGGTTATAGACCATATATAGTAGTTAGGGATTAGCATTTACAAAACCTTATTTTACTCGCACAAAACCATTGAAATTCCCATATATAGTTAGTTGCACTAACTATATATCGCGCACCCGCAATCCACTGCTAATGATGTCACATATTACATCATTCATGACATGGTCAGTGACATCACTGATGACATCACTGATGACATCTCAAATGACATCACTGATGACATCACTGATGACAACACCCAGTGACTGTATGTTTCTGTAAAGTTCAAATATGTCTTACATATTGAAGAATGAGTGGATGTATAAGTGTCTGGATGAAGGATTTAGTAGGTGCATGACTGACTGTATGAGAGAATGATTAAATGTGTCTCACTGAGTGCATGGGTTAGTGACTAAACTGTCTTAATTTGTGCATCATTATATATATTGTTCTGTAAACTGCTGCATGTTTAAATCAGTAGCTATATGAGTAACTATATGGGTTATTGAATGGTTGCCCAAGTATTTGTATGGGAGACTGAGTATGTGTGTGGGTGGCTGGGAGGTGTATGACTCTGTGCATAGATGTGTGAGCAGTTGATTCACTAAATGTATGGGTTCAAAAGTGCATGTGGAAACAGCTGTATGGACAGTTGACTGTGTGCATGAGTGTATTGGTGAGTGAATGGATATCTCAGTGCTACATGTCAAAGTAAGTACATATGTAAAACACAGTCCATGAGAGAGTTGACATATATAAATAACTGTGCATAAGAGCCAGTGAATGTGTGAGTGGCTGTATGGATCATTGTGAACTTGTATCAGGGATTGTATTAGAGAGTAAATATGTGTTAGTATATGTTTGAATAAGTAAGGTGTGTATAACTGTATAGTTGAGGAAATGGAGGTGTGATTGATTTTTTGCATAACTGACTAGGTGTGTGAGTAACTCCATGGATAAGTGACAGTCTGTGAGTGTCTGTTTATACTGATTGTATCTAAGGTTATATTAGAGTCTGAAGATGTTCATTGTATTATCACATAAATGATATCATCAGTGATGTGATCAGTAATGTCAAATACGATGTCATCAGTGATGTCATCAGTGATGTCATTTGAGATGTCATCAGTGATGTCATCAGTGATGTCATTTGAGATGTCATCAGTGATGTCATCAGTGATGTCATTTGAGATGTCATCAGTGATGTCATTTGAGATGTCATCAGTGATGTCACTGACCATGTCATGAATGATGTAATATGTGACATCATTAGCAGTGGATTGCGGGTGCGCGATATATAGTTAGTGCAACTAACTATATATGGGAATTTCAATGGTTTTGTGCGAGTAAAATAAGGTTTTGTAAATGCTAATCCCTAACTATATATGGTCTATAACCTATGGTTTTTTCAGTGAATTTTCAAGGTTTTGTAAATGCAAATTCCTAACTATATATGGTCTATAACCTATGGTTTTTTCAGTGAATTTCATTGGTTTTTTAAAAGCTAATATCTATAGCTGTAAAATATATTCTTTATTACGTGACGTATCACGTAGCCCGTGAGACGCCTCATGACGCATCGCATAACCGTGACGCATCGTCTCTGCAGCGCAAACAAAACCCGTAACGTAAGCGCGCCGGAGCACGCTTACAGATATATATGTATTTTTTTTACCTTAATTAGACAAAATCCACACGTGCACATATCTTGAGGCCTTGCACAGGCACATTAAACAAACAGTCCCTACAATTTTGCCAAGTTTGGTGGAAATCTACTCCTTTAAATTTTATTTTACTGTTTCTCTTGATTTTCCCCTTGTTACGCTTACCGGAACGCTACCCGGTATGCAAACAAACGCTCCAAAAACACAATATGTCGGACTCCCGTTACGCTGCCGGTTAGCTGCCCGGTTGGCGTACCGGGAAGCGCCTCTACCGCGAAAAATCGCAATTTTTTTTTCTTTTGCCCCGCGGGGAACTTTAATAGCCCCCTCATCAATCCTAGGGGGTCAGGAGGGGTCTACCTTACCCCTTTCCTTCATTTACACCTTTTTTTTTCCACCTCTTGTCTCTCGATCCCACCGAGAGACAAGATGGCGGCCGCTCCGGACTGTTTACAATGTTGACAGCCAATCAGCTTCTCCTCAGACTCCCGTTACGCTGCCGGTTAGCTGCCCAGTTAGCTGCCCGGTTCGCGTACCAGGACGGGCCTCTACGGCGAAAAAATCGCAATTTTTTAAATTTATTTTTTGCCCAGCGTGGCTCTATAATATCCCCCTCATCAATCCTAGGGGGTCAGAAGGGGTCTACCTTGCCCCCTTTCCTACATTTCCCCCTTTGTTTTGGCCTCCTCTTGTCTCTCGATCCTACCGAGAGACAAGATGGCGGCTGCTCCGGACTGTTTAGAATGTTGACAGACACCGGAGAGCCAATCAGCTTCGCTTCGCAAAGTTCCGTTACACGTCAAGTACGCGAACCGGAGCACTGCCCGGAGCGCTGTTACAGATATATATCTTTTTTTGAACGTTAATTTCTCAAAATCCACTGGAGCACATATATTGAGACCTAGCAAAGGCACATTGGGCTAACAGTCCCTACAATTTTGCCAAGTTTCGTGCAAATCCATTCAGCCGTTCGGGCTAAAAGTGAGGCCAACCGCCCTATGGAAATTAACATGGGAAAAACGCGTTTTGGGACCCCCCTTTTTTCTCGACCCCCCCTTGACGAACCCCCCCCCCAAATTTTCAGGGGCTGCTCAGAAACAAAATGTTCCATTTTCCTGAAAATTTCAGCCAATTCCGTCCACAAACGCCAAAGTTATTAGACATAGAATTTTCAAAAATCCCATAGAGAAAAAATCCTAACTATATATACCTACTGGCGACCGCCAGTAGGTAATATATATATATATATATATTACCTACTGGCGGTCGCCAGTAGGTAGTTATAGTTAGGATTTTTTTCAATGTTAAATCTGAAAATTCTATTTGGAATAACTTTGGCGCCGGTTGACGAATCTGCCTGAAAATTTCCTCAAAATGGCGTTCCGGTCCTTTCCTGAAAGTTTGGGGGGGATTCGTCAAGCGGGGGCCGAGATAAAAGGGGGGTCCCAAAAAGCGTTTTCCCCATGTTAATTTCCATAGGGCGGTCGATTTCACTTTTAGCCCGAACGGCTGAATGGATTTCCACCAAACTTGGCAAAATTGTAGGGACTGGTAGCCCGATGTGCCTTTGCTATGTCTCAAGATATGTGCTCCAGTGGATTTTGAGTAATTAAGGTTCAAAAAAATATATATATCTATAGCCGCGCTCCGGTACGCGCACCGGGCGCTTACCGCGACTTGCGCGCAGAAAGCTGATTGGCTCTGGGGTGTCTGTAAACATTCTAAACAGTCCGGAGCGGCCGCCATCTTGTGTCTCGGTAGGATCGAGACACGAGAGGTGGCCAAAACAAAGAGGGAAATGACCATAAGGGGGCAGAGTAGACCCCCCTTGACCCCCTAGGTTTGATGTGGGGGCCATAAAAGGGCCCCGCGGAGCAAAAAAAAAATAAAAAAAAATTTTGATTTTCGCGGGGTGAGCGCCCGGTACGCGCACCGGTACGCGCACCGGTAAGCGTACCGGGGAGAGTACCATGGGGAAAAAGAATGACAGTTTTAAAAGTAGCTGTTTAAAAAAAAAAATGTTTTGTTGTTTTTTTTTATACATACACATACATATATATATAAATGCATATGCATATATATATATGCATATATGTGTATATGTGTGCGTGTAGAGAGAGGTAGAGAGGTAGAGGTGTAGAGGTAGAGAGGTAGAGAGGTAGCGGTAGAGAGGTAGAGATTAGTAGAGAGAGAAGAAGAGAGAGGTAGAGAGGTAGAGAGTAGAGAGTGAGTAATAGAGAGTAGAGAGTGAGTAGTAGAGAGTAGTAGAGAGCAGTAGAGAGAGTAGCAGAGAGTGAGTAGTAGAGAGTAGTAGAGTGAATAGTAGAGTGAGTAGTAGAGAGTAGTAGAGAGTGAGTAGTAGAGAGTGAGTAGTAGACAGTAGTAGAGAGTAAGTAGTAGAGTGAGTAGTAGAGAGCAGTAGAAAGTGAGTAGTAGAGAGTAGTACAGAGTGAGTAGTAGAGAGTGAGTAGTAGAGAGTGAGTAGTAGAGAGTAGTAGAGAATGAGTAGCAGAGAGAATAGTAGTGAGTAGTAGAGAGTGAGTAGTAGAGTGAGTAGTAGAGACTAGTAGAGAGAGAGTAGTGGAGAGTGAGTAGTAGACAGTAGTAGAGAGTGAGAAGTAGAGAGTGAGTAGTAGAGAGTAGTAGAGAGAGAGTAGTAGAGAGTGAGTAGTAGAGAGTAGTAGATAGTGAGTAGTAGGGAGTAGTGAGTAGCGAGTAGTAGGGAGTGAGTAGTAGAGAGAGAGTAGTAGAGAGTAGTAGAGTAGTAGAGAATGAGTAGTAGACAGTGAGTATTTGAGAGTAGTGGAGTAGGAGAGAGTAAGTAGTAGAGAGTAGTGGAGAATATTCCAAAGTTTGGCACAGCACCACTTTCACAATGAGTCCAATCAAATCATATCACTTAGAGTCCTTATTGAAGCGCTGAATCTTGGTGTATATTCAAATGCTTTTATTTTCCTTAAGTTTATGTACCACAGCCAGCCGAAAGGTTTCGTTCTGTACAACAGAACTTCTTCAGGGCGTTCTTATTTCCTTCAAGTTATGTCGGTATCCAGTTGTCATATAACTAGATATTTCTTCCAAATGTTAGACGAGACATAAGTATATTCTTATTCAAAGTGACTAGGTATCAATTTTACCCACACAATTCGGGCAGACTTGAGTAATTTATAGCATCCTCAAAGTCAGTCTTTCAAAAATTCCAAAGTATAGGACATGATAATCCAAATCCAAATGTTTCTCAAGAAAAGTAATTTACAATCGTTCGGAATATCGGTGTTTGGGCAGATATGATCCAGGGACCCCCAGTATGCAAGGGGAATTAGTCCCCCCTCTACAAACGCGCCAGTGGCGTGCATTGCAGAGAGGTGTAACAAGGGTGTGGCCTCATTACACTTCTCTGCAATGCAGCTCCCTCGCGCATACTGGAGGCTCCTGGTGGACCAGTTGACCCCAGGGACCCCCAGTATGCAAGGGGAATTAGTTCCCCCTCTGCAAACGCGGCAGTGGGCTGCGTTGCAGAGAGGTGTAACAAGGGGCATAGTCTCATTACACCTCTGCAATGCAGCCCCTGGCGCATACTGGAGGTTCCAGGTGGGCTAATTGGCCCCCAGGGGCCCCGAGTATGCAAGGGGAATTAGTTCCCCCTCTTCAAACATGCACGGGGGCTGCGTTGCAGAGAGGTGTAAAAAGGGTTGTGGCTTCATTACACCTCTCTGCAATGCAGTCCCCTGGCGCATACTGGAGATTCCTGGTGGGCTTTCAGGTGTTATATAGTTAGGAATTAGCATTAAAAAAAACTTTGAAATTCACTGAAAAAACCATAGGTTTCACACCAGTTATAGTTAGGAATTAGCATTTAAAAAACCTTTGAAATTCACTGAAAAAACCATAGGTTTCACACCAGTTATAGTTAGGAATTAGCATTTAAAAAACCTATTAAATTCACTGACAAAACCATAGATTTCACACCATTTATAGTTAGCTGGAAATTTTACTGACATAAAACCATTGAAATTCCCACGTTATAGTTAGTTGGACTCACTATAACTTGCGCGCCTGTAATGCACTGCTGATGACGTCACATATTACATCACTCATGACATGGTCAGTGACATCACTCATGACATCACTGATGACACCATCCTTGTGACAGAGTGACAGACCTAATTTCAGTGTAATGTAACGCTTGAAACACATATTCAAAAATAGAAACAAACATTTTGAAAAAAATGGAGATACCCAAACCAGTAACAACAACCAATTCAGTAATTCCACCATCTATATACACATCCACTCATTCACCAACAGTTCTATATAGTCACTCATATATATACTCACTCATCATATGTAGTGATACACCTATACATCCTGTTACACATCAGCAGTCATCCAAAAGTTACTCACACACATACTCACACATGCAAATAAACTATTGAACATCCATTTATTTGCATATACATTTATACACACACTACCACCTTACTTCTAAGGAAACTTACCCATACTTACTCTCTTAAACAATCACTTATAGAAACACATACTTATTTAAACAGGAACTCCTACAATCTCTCACTATATATACTATACTCACTTATATACATCAATACTCACATATACTAGATTAAAACATATGTCGTTACTAATGAAGACACTAGTGAGACAGTCATTCACTCACTAACACACACATATACACACTCATCCACCCATACAGTCCTGCACATATGCTGTCTTCAAAACACATACAAACAGTGAGTCAGTCACCAACCCCTGCAGCCATTTATACACAAAGAGAAACACTGATACAAACATTTAAATATTTAAACAATACTCGCTAATATATGTATTCACTAAGATACACGTAATAAGCCAGTTACCCAACCAATTTTTTTTTAAAAAAACATCCATTTACACACTTATTTAAACATTTATTCTTCCATCGACCTTTACAAATACATATATAAAACAAATTTATTTTTCAGAAAGACACACATTCACTGGATGGTGTCATCAGTGATGTCATGAGTGATGTCACTGACCATGTCATGAGTGATGTAATATGTGACGTCATCAGCAGTGCATTACAGGCGCGCAAGTTATAGTGAGTCCAACTAACTATAACGTGGGAATTTCAATGGTTTTATGTCAGTAAAATTTCCAGCTAACTATAAATGGTGTGAAATCTATGGTTTTGTCAGTGAATTTAATAGGTTTTTTAAATGCTAATTCCTAACTATAACTGGTGTGAAACCTATGGTTTTTTCAGTGAATATATATATATATATATATATATATATATATATATATATATATATATATATATATATATATATATATATATATATATATATATATATATTACCTACTGGCGATCGCCAGTAGGTATATATAGTTAGGATTTTTTTCCTATGGGATTTTTGAAAATTCTATGTCGAATAACTTTGGCTTATGAGGACAGAATTGGCTGAAATTTTCAGGAAAATGGAACATTTTGTTTCTGAGCAGCCCCTGAAAATTTGGGGGGTTTTCGTCAAGGGGGGGCCGAGAAAAAAGGGGGGTCCCAAAACGTGTTTTTCCCATGCAATTTTCCATAGGGCGGTTGGCCTCACTTTTAGCCTGAACGGCTGAATGGATTTACACCAAACTTGGCAAAATTGTAGGGACTGGTAGCCCGATGTGCCTTTGCTATGTCTCAAGATATAGGCTCCAGTGGTTTTTACGAAAATTTACTTTGAAAAATATAAATTGGGCTACATTGGGCTATATATATGTTGGAGCCCAAATGTAGCCCAATGTAGCCCAATGTAGCCCAATGTAGCCCAAAGATGGCCACCAGAGACAAAAAACCAAATGTAGCCCAAATATCAGCCAGATGTAGCCCAACTATAGCCCAATGACAGATTGTCCCAGAGTGTTCTAAAGAACAACTAGAGTGCTAACAGTCCTACTTATTACAAAGGTATGGCACACCTGAAGCCATCTTGATTGGAATAAAGTGGTAACTCTTAAAACATTTAATTTAAAAAGGAACAAAATGAGGGGGTTCATTTTGCCATAGAAAGTATGATTAGCGAATATATGACGAAATCCCGCATACCATCAGTCCGCAAAAAAAATCCCGCATGTACTATTAGGCCGCAAATTAAAATAACGAAAACTTTTAGAACGAATATGCCTTTAGCATACACTAAACAACTAAACTACCCTAAACCCTAAAACACTACCCCCAGCATGACCCTACACTACACAAACAGTACAACACTACCCTAAACCCTAAAACACTACCCCCAGCATGACCCTACACTACACAAACACTACAACACTACCCTAAACCCTAAAACACTACCCCCAGCATGACCCTACACTACACAAACACTACAACACTACCCTAAACCCTAAAACACTACCCCCAGCATGACCCTACACTACGCAAACACTACAACACTACCCAAAACCCTAAAACACTACACCCCAGCATGACCCTACACTACGCAAACACTACAACACTACCCTAAACCCTAAAACACTACCCCCAGCATGACCCTACACTACACAAACACTACAACACAACCCTAAACCCTAAAACACTACCCCCAGCATGACCCTACACTACGCAAACACTACAACACAACCCTAAACCCTAAAACACTACCCCCAGCATGACCCTACACTACGCAAACACTACAACACTAACCTAAATCCTAAAACACTACCCCCAGCATGACCCTACACTACGCAAACACTACAACACTACCCAAAACCCTCCAACACTACACCCCAGCATGACCCTACACTACGCAAACACTACAACACTACCCTAAACCCTAAAACACTACCCCCAGCATGACCCTACACTACGCAAACACTACAACACTACCCAAAACCCTAAAACACTACACCCCAGCATGACCCTACACTACGCAAACACTACAACACTACCCTAAACCCTAAAACACTACCCCCAGCATGATCCTACACTACGCAAACACTACAACACTACCCTAAACCCTAAAACACTACCCCCAGCATGACCCTACACTACGCAAACACTACAACACTACCCTAAACCCTAAAACACTACCCCCAGCATGACCCTACACTACGCAAACACTACAACACTACCCTAAACCCTAAAACACTACCCTCAGCATGACCCTACACTACGCAAACACTACAACACTACCCAAAACCCTAAAACACTACCCCCCAGCATGACCCTACACTACGCAAACACTACAACACTACCCAAAACCCTAAAACACTACCCCCAGCATGACCCTACACTACGCAAACACTACAACACTACCCTAAATCCTAAAACACTACCCCCAGCATGACCCTACACTACGCAAACACTACAACACTACCCAAAACCCTAAAACACTACACCCCAGCAGGACCCTACACTACGCAAACACTACAACACTACCCTAAACCCTAAAACACTACCCCCAGCATGACCCTACACTACGCAAACACTACAACACTACCCTAAACCCTAAAACACTACACCCCAGCATGACCCTACACTACGCAAACACTACAACACTACCCTAAACCCTAAAACACTACCCCCAGCATGACCCTACACTACGCAAACACTACAACACTACCCTAAACCCTAAAACACTACCCCCAGCATGACCCTACACTACGCAAACACTACAACACTACCCTAAACCCTAAAACACTACCCCCAGCATGACCCTACACTACGCAAACACTACAACACTACCCTAAACCCTAAAACACTACCCCCAGCATGACCCTACACTACACAAACACTACAACACTACCCTAAACCCTAAAACACTACCCTCAGCATGACCCTACACTACGCAAACACTACAACACTACCCAAAACCCTAAAACACTACCCCCAGCATGACCCTACACTACGCAAACACTACAACACTACCCAAAACCCTAAAACACTACCCCCAGCATGACCCTACACTACGCAAACACTACAACACTACCCAAAACCCTAAAACACTACCCCCAGCATGACCCTACACTACGCAAACACTACAACACTACCCAAAACCCTAAAACACTACACCCCAGCATGACCCTACACTACGCAAACACTACAACACTACCCAAAACCCTAAAACACTACCCCCAGCATGACCCTACACTACGCAAACACTACAACACTACCCAAAACCCTAAAACACTACACCCAGCATGACCCTACACTACGCAAACACTACAACACTACCCTAAACCCTAAAACACTACACCCCAGCATGACCCTACACTACGCAAACACTACAACACTACCCAAAACCCTAAAACACTACCCCCAGCATGACCCTACACTACGCAAACACTACAACACTATCCTAAACCCTAAAACACTACGCCCAGCATGACCCTACACTACACAAACACTACAACACTACCCTAAACCCTAAAACACTAGCCCCAGCATGACCCTACACTACGCAAACACTACAACACAACCCTAAACCCTAAAACACTACCCCCAGCATGACCCTACACTACGCAAACACTACAACACTACCCTGAACCCTAAAACACTACCCCCAGCATGACCCTACACTACGCAAACACTACAACACAACCCTAAACCCTAAAACACTACCCCCAGCATGACCCTACACTAAACAACCACCACAACTCTACACTACACTAACACAACACTACACTACACAACACTACACTACACTACACAATCACTAACCCACGAAAAAATTAACACAAACCCACTTACCTCTCTCGTCATCGTGGTTTTCACAACGCAAATGCATTTACCATACATGCCTTTAAAACGTAATTCTTTGTAAAGGCATGCGCGATAAATGCACATGCGTTTTGAAAAAATGCGGGATAATGGTATGCGAGCTCAATGACCTTGCGGGATAATGGTATGCGGACGGAAAGTCTGCGGGATAAAAAATGCGGGAAAATGGCTGCAAACCATGATTAGCAGCAGACTTCCCTGGTGAGCACTAGCTTTACTACAGTGATCTAATGAGCAACTAGAGTACTAACATTCAGAATTTATGGCAAATGTGTGACACATCTGAATGCCTTCTTGATAGAACCAAAGTAAACAAGCATTGAAAATGCAATAGATCTCGCCCTCGTTTAAGTTAAAGCCATTCTGTTTGTAATGAGGTGGCTTTTTAGCTTTGCTTTTATTAGTGTTTTTAAAACTTTCATGTAAATAACATGCATATGTATGCATATATGTATATGTATGCATGCATTTATATTTATATAGATATGCAGATTACATATGTTTATATATGTATATTACCTACTGGCGATAGCCAGTGGGTATATATAGTTAGGATTTTTTCTCTATGGGATTTCTGAAAATTCTATGTCTAATAACTTTGGCGTTTGTGGACGGAATTGGCTGAAATTTTCAGGAAAATGGCACATTTTTTTTCTGAGCAGCCCCTGAAAATTTGGTGGGGTTTCGTCAAGGGGGGGCCGAGAACAAAGGGGGGTCCCAAAACGCGTTTTTCCCATTCATTTTTCCATAGGGCGGTTGGACTCACTTTTAGCTCGAACGGCTGAATAGATTTACATGAAACTTGGCAAAATTGTAGATATGGTTTGCCCGACGTGCCTTTGCTATGTCTCAATATATGTGCTCCAGTGGATTTTGAGAAATTAACGTTTAAAAAAATATATATATCTGTGACAGCGCTCCGGTTAGCGCCCCGGTTCGCGTACCTGACGCGTAACGGAACTTCGCGAAGCGAATCTGATTGGCTCTCCGGTGTCTGTCAACATTCTAAACAAACCGGAGCGGCCGCCATCTTGTCTCTCGGTACGATCGAGAGACAAGATGTGGTGAAAAACGAAGGGGGAAATGAAGGAAAGGGGGCAAGGTAGACCACTCCTGACCCCCTAGGATTGATGAGGGGGATATTAAAGTGCCCCGCGGGGCAAAAAATTTTGCGATTTTACGCCGTAGAGGCGCGTCCCGGTACGCGAACCGGGCAGCTCACCGGGCAGCTAACCGGGCAGCTAACCGGCAGCGTAGCTGTCAACATTGTAAACAGTCCGGAGCGGCCGCCATCTTGTCGCTCGGTAGGTTCGAGAGACAAGATGTGGTGAAAAAAGAAGGGGGAAATGAAGGAAAGGGGGCAAGGTAAACCCCTCCTGACCCCCTAGGATTTATGAGGGGGATATTAAAGTCCCCCGCGATTTTTCGCGGTAGAGGCGCTTCCCGGTACGCGAACCGGGCAGCTAACCGGCAGCGTAACGGGAGTCCGCCATCTTGTGTTTTTGGAGCGTCCGGTTCGCGTACCGGGTAGCGTCCCGGTAAGCGTAACAAGGGGAAAACCAAGAGAAACAGTAAAAAAAAAATTAAGGGAATAGATTTCCAGCAAACTTGGCAAAATTGTAGGGACTGTTTGTTTGATGTGCCTTTGCAAGGCCTCAAGATATGTGCACGTGTGGATTTTGTCTAATTAAGGTTAAAAAAAATATATATATCTGTAAGCGTGCTCCGGCACGCTTACGTTACGGGTTTTGTTTGCGCTGCAGAACCGATACGTCACGGTTATGTGACGCGTCATGAGGCGTCTCACGTGGCTACGTGATACGTCACGTAATAAAGAATATATTTTACAGCTATAGATATTAGCTTTTAAAAAACCAATGAAATTCACTGAAAAAACCATAGGTTATAGACCATATATAGTTAGGAATTTGCATTTACAAAACCTTGAAAATTCACTGAAAAAACCATAGGTTAGAGACCATATATAGTTAGCTGGACATTTTATTGACAAAAAACCAATGAAATTCCATATATAGTTAGTTGCACTAACTATATATCGCGCACCCGCAATCCACTGCTGATGATGTCACATATTACATCATTCATGACATGGTCAGTGACATCACTGATGACATCACTGATGACATCTCAAATGACATCACTGATGACATCACTGATGACATCTCAAATGACATCAGTGATGACATCATGACACACCAATACCAGTTACTACATACGCACTCACTGATTCCTACGTCTACACACACATTCACTCATTCACCCATACAATCACTCATACATACAGTCACTCATTATTACACTATCATATGCACTCATACACCTATGCAGACACTCACACACTGCCACTCATCCATGGAGTTACTCACACACCTAGTCAGTCCTGTAAAGAATCAATCACACTTCCATTTCCTCATCCATACAGTTAAACACAGAACACCATACTTCAGTGACATCACTGATGACATCACTGATGACATCTCAAATGACATCACTGATGACATCTCAAATGACATCACTGATGACATCATGACACACCAATACCAGTTACTACATACGCACTCACTGATTCCTACGTCTACACACACATTCACTCATTCACCCATACAATCACTCATACATGCAGTCACTCATTATTACAACACTATCATATGCACTCATACACCTAGTCAGTCCTGTGAAGAATCAATCACACTTCGATTTCCTCATCTATACAGTTAAACACAGAACACCATACTTTTCACACATATACTAACACATACTTACTCTCTTATACAATCACTGATACAAGTACACATTGATATGCACAGAGTCACACACCTCCCAGCCAGCCACACACACACTCAGTCTTCCATACATCCACTCATTCTTCAATATGTAAAACATATTTAAACTTTACAAAAACACACAGACACTAGATGATGTCATCAGTGATGTCATTTGAGATGTCATCAGTGATGTCATCAGTGATGTCATTTGAGATGTCATCAGTGATGTCATCAGTGATGTCACTGACCATGTCATGAATGATGTAATATGTGACATCATCAGCAGTGGATTGCGGGTGCGCGATATATAGTTAGTGCAACTAACTATATATGGAATTTCATTGGTTTTTTGTCAATAAAATGTCCAGCTAACTATATATGGTCTCTAACCTATGGTTTTTTCAGTGAATTTTCAAGGTTTTGTAAATGCAAATTCCTAACTATATATGGTCTATAACCTATGGTTTTTTCAGTGAATATATATATATATATATATATATATATATATGTATATGACCTACTGGCGGTAATCAGTAGGTAGTTATAGTATGGACCAACGTTTCCAGACACTAATACATCCACTCAGTCTTCAAGGCACATTGCTATATATATATAATACTTATTTAAATATCAAACCAAACCACATTCACTGGATGATGCCATCTGTGATGTCATTAGTGATGTCATTCGAGATGTCATCAGTGACGTCATCAGTCAGGTCACTGACCATGTCATGAATGATGTAATATGTGACATCATCAGCAGTGGATTGCGGGCGCGCGAGTTATAGTTAGTACACTAACTATAACGCGGGAATTTCAATGGTTTTGTATGATTGAAAAGTCCAACTAACTATAACACCCTTAAAACCTACGGTTTTTTCAGTGAATTTCTAAGGTTTTTAAATCCTAATTCTTAACTATAACATGTCTGAAACCTATGGTTTTTTCAGTGAATTTATATAGATAGATATTGCAATTAGGGTTTAGGGTGAGTATGGATTTGTGGGTGGTAACGGATTTTATAGGTGTTAGGGTGGGTATGGGTTTTTGGGTGGTAGGGTTTTTTTAGGTTTTATGGTGGGTGTGGGTTTTGGGTGTCAAGGGAACCTTTAGGGTTTAGACTGGGTATGGTTTTTTTGGGTGGTATTGAGTTTTTAGAGTTAGCGTTTGTATGAGTTTTTGGGTGGCAAGGGAAGTTTTTACGGTTTTGGGTGGGTATGGATTTTTGGGTGGTAGGGGATCTTTTTGGGTGGCAAAGGAAATTTTAGGGTTTAGGGTGTGTATTGATTTTTTGGTGGCAAGGTTTTTTTATGGTTTAGGGTGGGTATGAGTTTTTGGATGGCAAGAGAAGTTTTAGGATTTAGGGTGGGTATGGGTTTTTGGTGGTAATGGATTTTTTAGGGTTAAGGGTGGGTATGCATTTTTGGGTGGCAAGTGAATGTTTAGGGTTTAGTGTGGGTGTAGGTTTTTGAGTGGTAAGGGATTTTTTAGGGTTTAGGATGGGTATTGGTTTTTTAGTGGCAAATTAACTTTTCGGGTTTTGTTGGTTATGAATTTTTGGGTGGTGGGGTATTTTTTTAGAATTTAGGGTGGGTATGGGTTTTTGGGTGGCAAGTTAATTTTTATGGTTTGAAGGTGGGAATGGGTTTTTGGGTGGCAAGGGCGTTTTTAGTGTTTAGGGTGAGTATAGGTATTTTGGGTGGCAAGGGATTTTTTTGGGTTTTGGGTAGCAAGGGAACCTTTACGGTTTATGGTGGGTATGGGTTTTTGGGTGTTAATGAATCTTATAGGGTTTTGCAATTTCATGGGTTTTTGGGTGCCAAGGGAGTTTTTATGGTTTAGGGTGGGTATTAGTTTTTGGGTGGCAAGGGAATTTTTAGGGTTTAGGGTGGGTGTGGGTTTGTGGGTGGCAAGTGAAATTTTAGGGTTTAGGGTGGGGGCAGGTTTTTGAGTGGTAAGGGATTTTTTAGCATTTAGGGTGGGTGTGGAATTTTCAGTGGCAAGGGATTTTGCTGGGTGTACTGTGGGAATGGGTTTTTGGGTGGCAAAAACCTTTTAAGGTTTAGGGTGGGTGTGGATTTTTGGTGGGCAAAGGAAATTTTGTAGTTTTGGGTGGGTGTGGGCTTTTGGGTGATAAGGGATTTTTTAGTATTTATGGTGGGTATGAGTTGGGTGGCAAGGGAATTTTTAGGGATTAGGGTGGGTATGGGTTTTTTGGCGGTAAGGGATTTTTTGGGGTTTAGAGTGGGTGTGGGTTTGTGGGTGGCAATTGAAATTTTAGGGTTTATGGTGGGGGTAGGTTTTTGGGTGGTAAGGTTTTTTTAGGTTTACGTTGGGTATCAGTTTTTGGGTGGCAAGGGCATTTTGCAGGTTTTTGGTGGTTATGAGTTTTTGGATGTTAGGGTATTTTTTAAGGTTTAGGATGGGGTTTTTGGTGGCAACTGAATTTTTATGGGTTTAGGGTGGTGTGGGTTTTTGGGTAGCAAGGAATTCGGGGTTGGGGTGGCAAAGGAAATGTTAGGGTGTTGATTGGTTATGGGTTTTTGGGTGGCAAGGGATTTGTTAGGGTTTATGGTGGCAAGGGATTTTTTGGCGATTAGGGTGGGTATGGGTTATTGGTTGGCAAGGGAATTTTGAGTGTTTGACTATATCTTTTGCAGTTGTTGATGAATCTTCATAATGTTTTCCCCAGAAAATATGCTGGAGATTCTAGCTGTGCATGGAAAGTTTCGGGGGCATAGAAAAAGGCAGAGGTAAAAAAAAGTGTGTTACCCAAATTAATTACCTAGATTCTGAGCTACACAATACTGCCCAAAAACAAAATAAAAGTAAGTGTCTGACATTGGGCTAATCTTGGGCTATATTTAGGTGATATGTGTGCTATATTTTGGCTCTTTTTTCTCTAGTGCCCATCTTGAGAGATTTATCGGTTATGTAGCTCCCTAATTTCCTCATTTACTACAGTATCCTCAATAGAAAATGCTTTCAGTTTTCTCTTTCCATTCTATCATGATGGAGTTCAGATGTGCCACACTTTTGTCAAATATTGAGAAGGTGCGCACTCAAGTTGCTCTTTAGAACACTGTAGTAAAGCTGCTGATCACCAGGGTGTTACCTGTCAATCTGTTGCTGGTGTTGCAAGTGCATGTTTCAGTCTGAATGTCAGAATGTCTTAATGAAATAGATGAGGAGGATATTTCAGAACTCACTTAGAATGTGTCCTAATTTTTCTTTCTGCAGCAATAACCATAATTTCTACTACGAACTGAACCCCTCATTTTGTTCCATACTAAGTTAAATGTGTTCATTTTACAAGTTTGGTTTAATTAACATGGCTTCAAGTGTGCCATAGTTTTGTCATAAGTAACACTGTTAATGCTCTAGGTGCTCTTTAGAAATATCTGGGAGGTTGCTGTAGAACACAAGGAATCAAGGGAAAATAGGATCTGCATTTTAGCTTCTGGAGCACATTCCATAACCTCTATGGGAAAATCAGGAGAAAACAATTTTCTCTCAAACATGATTCATGAAATCCCAACAGAAGGCTTTTTTAAAATGTAAAATCACCTTAAAACACGCCACTATTCTCTACATTAGTATGGTACCATCAACATATGATAAATTTTGTAACTAACATCTGTAATCACCGTTAATTTGTTTTCCTTTTTGTGACCCTCAAAACCTGTCATTCACTACAATGCATTTCAATGGGGTGCTACCATGTATCTCTGAAACTACTGAACGGATTTACACCAAATCACCAAAAGCAAGCTTTCTGGATAAATATATATATATTCCCTGAAAAAAACCATAGGTTTCAGGCACGTTACAGTTAAAAATTAGCATTTAAAAAACTTAGAAATTCACTGAAAAAACCATAGGTTTTAGGGAAAGTTACAATTAGTTGGCCATTTCACTCGTACAAAACCAGAGAAATTCCCCCGTTATAGTTAGTTTAGCTAACTATAACTCGCTCCACCGCAGTGCACTGCTGATGACATCACATATTACATCACTCATGACATGGTCAGTGACATCACTGATGACATCACTGATGACATCACTGATCACATCTCAAATGACATCACTGATGACTTCTGGCTCCTGGGATCCCATCCCCTGGGGCCTGGACAATGCTTTTTGATTTATTTTCGGAAGGGGGCCGCATGACCCTCCCTCCTCAGGCCAAATATGGCCCTGGGGACTCCATTCCCTGGGGCCAGCCTGCCTTTAGAACAGTGCTCAGTCGCATCCCAATGAGGCGGGCGGGACCCCCAACCAGAGGATAGCCGGTCCCGTTTACAAGATGGTGTTGGGTGGACACAAGTCAACCCGACATTGTAATCACCCCCTCAATCTCAAATGTACCACTTCACCCAAATATGATTTGAAACACTGTATTTAGGCTTGGCAACAACCAGAACATAATAACCACTGCAATGCCCCCCTGCTACAAGATGCTTCACTGAGACCGAGACCACCCAGGCAGACACTGCAGAGGAATCAACATCTTTCAAAAGGACACCCTCCAATGCACTACCTCAGAGGACCATAGTATGCCAATCATGGAATACCTCAACTTTCAGATCCGAATAGACGCTGATACTACCATCAAAGGAACCCTCTCCTATAGACCCCGTCCAAGTTTCTGCAATGCCATCCTGGACTTCATCCCACCCTGGCGATCAAATCCAATCACTAAATCTTCTTGGGAGATCTGAACTTTCACCTTGAAAACCCCAATGCCACCAACTCCACAATTCTCCTGGAAAACACGAGCAACATCAGGCTCTCACTGCTGATTGCCACCCCCATGCAGATTTCATGACACACACTGGTCCTGATCTTCTCCACCTGCGATAGAATCATGGTCTCCCACTCAACCGAGCTAACCTGGACAGACCACAACATTTTCCACTTCACCATCACCGTCTCTCCAGAACCCCAACCAAACTGCTCACCCACCCAAGCAAAAACTGGAGCAGAGTCACATAATCCCTCTGGTGCTCTGCCATCAAAGAAACCAAGCTTGACCTCTCTGACACCCTTGAACACAACGTCCAGAGTTTCTCAAATTAGATCTCCATCACCTCATTAGGAACACCACCAGCAGCAGACCAATCAAGCATGCCAGCTGACCCTCAAGCACAACTGTAAGAGAATCGAAAGATGTTGGTGCTCCAATAAGAACCCTACCAACCTCAGCACCTTCAGGTCCACCCTCAACAACTACCACCACCTCTTCTGGGAGGCCAAGAAGGTAGCCCTCACCAACAGCATTGAGGCGAGCGTGAACTACAACAAGGAACTCTTCAGCATTGTCAGAGAGTTCTACTCCCCAGCCGCCCCCAAGAACATAACTCTGCAACTGCCTCCTTCATTTCAACACAAATTTTCTATTTTATGTAACGTGATTTTAGAGTCATGTTCTCAGTTCAAATCTTTAACCTTTCCATCTTCGCTAACAGATTCTTCATGGTATTATCTCCTCCGAATATCACCAACAGCCTCCACTATTTATTCTCACCTCTCACAACCTCCCTTTGAGAGAGATAAAACAAATACAGAGATGTCCTGAGGATCTGTTCTAGATACGCCGTGGTCTATTCCAGTTTGGAATAAAATGTGGGTGAAAATCAGGAAATCATCTAGAGCAGCTAATATTACACAAACTCTTTTTTTCATTAATCATAGACTTCTCTTAACTCAAAACACCATACATAAAATGCATATCAGCACTCCTGATAGTTGTTGGTCATGTTCCCAAACACATATTATTCACGTGCCCACGTGTTGTTAACTTTTGGCAACAAGTCTGGTTGCAGATTAATGCCATATTTCACGCCAACGTTCCCCTCTCACCTGCCAACATTTTACTTGGTAGCCTGTCTACAGGTTGGAATACAAAGACAGCTCAAATACAAATTATTGACTTATTACTAGCAGTGGCCATTCAACAGATTATGAAAGACTGGAAGGATACATCCAAACTCTCATATTTAGTTTGGTGGTACACTGTTTGCCATAATTATAGCATGGATACAACCTTAGTATTTCCCATGTCTCTTGCCAAGAAGCGTTTACAACTATGGTCAATTTTTTGACGACTGCACTAAAAAATCTTTTGCTCCCTTTCCCCTTGTACAAGATGTTGTCTAACCTCCCTAAACTCTGTTATTTTTAAACTGTCGTTATCATCATATTTTTATTTTAATTTGTTGTTTTTATTATCTCGTTCCACGTTAGTTATAAGTTTATGCCTTCTGATGTGTTCTATTTTTCCTTTGTTTATCCCTCGCTATAACTATGACTTTTATGACCAGCATATATGCTTTATTGATTTTTTGCTTCGTATAATTTTTGATGATTCATTGTAAGAAGCATTGTTGTATATCCTTACGTGTTTAATAAACCTATCTTTTGAACTTAAAAACTGACTGGATGTTACCATGATTGGGGGATAATGGCCTGTCTCCAATATGGGACAAGTGTATAGCCTTTGAAGCAAGTAGCATTGTTCTGCAGTCTGGGGTCTACTACTTTAGCAACTGTTTGATCCTGGGCAAATCGTACCCTCATCACTTGTTGGACTGTTTATGCAAAGTTGGACTCACAGCAATCCAGCAACTGCTCCATCAACTGTTGTTTTTGCATTCAGCACCTGCTCCCAGCAGCTGGAGTTCAGTCAGCATTGGAGTGTTATCCTGGTGAAATGAAAAGTGTACACACGCTAAGGGTCTTAGTTAGAGTTTGGTGGATGAGTTAATCCCTCACAAATGTGGTAGACCCATCTGCAATATTATAAGTGTCTATGCCAGTGTAATATGATGGACCCGATATACCCTATATTTTGATGGAACACTCCATCCATCACATTCTAAATCTGGCCCTAAGTTGCAAGGATGTGTTCCCCAGCTCAGTGTCTTGGTCCAAGTTCAATATCTACAGGTGTGGGTTCAGCCTTTCTTTATGTAGTTCAATGGATTCATAACATTGTTTCTGGACTGAAATATATATTGGCTAGGTGTCTGTGATTCCTTTATGACATGGTTTATAGGTCATCACCATATCACTCCAGAGCCAAAGATAGCAACAGGATAAAACATGTCACAGATGAAGTGCACAGCAATGTTCTATTTTATTATGATTTTAAAATAGAGCCTGCATATAGGATGTTTTTATCCTGTTCATCGGTCAAGAGGGACGTGCTGCTGACAGTCCCATACAAATCCATAAAAGCACAATTAGATTAAGGCATCTTTGGATTTTTCTCTTGTGTTTATTAAAACTAATGATTTTAATCCTCACCATGATTACCAGACAAGGTCTAATCAGTCAAAAAATAGCATGTCTCCCTGCAAGACCTAGGGCCAGATGTATGACCCTTCTAATTTGTGAGTCGCGTCATTTTGCTACTCACAATTTGCGACTCACAAGATGAAATTTACAACAGCGTCTCAGACACTGTTTGTAATTCCCAATGTGGTTGCAAACAACATGCCTCCTTAATATTCATGAGGCAGGTCACAATTTGATCCCCCATTGGGAATGGCCTGCACCTACAGGGATGGTGGCCACCATGACTGTGACTGATATTTAAATAAAGCAGTTTTTTCTAAATTCCGTGAAGGAAAACGGGATGCATTTAAAAAAGAAAAATGAAACGTTTCTGTTTAATTTTTTAACAGTAGGCTGTGGGACCACTGCCTATTCTTAAAAAATATTTTTGCTGCCAATCACAAAGTGGAAAGGACCCTTTTCCTGTTTGCAAGTGTCTTAACACCTTTTTGAAATGGGTGGTAAACTGCGAGTGTTTTGCAACCGCAATTGCGGTCACAAAACAATCATACATTGAAGTGGGACTCCCCTTCCTAATAGTGAGTTGCAAACCCTATTTTGCGAGTCGGTAATAGGTTAGACAAAATAGGGTTTGTACATGGGGAAGACCTATTTTGTGGTTGTAAACGGGCCGATTTCCCATTTGTGACTGCAAAAAATGGTAGTACATCTGGGCCCTAGCCTCGCCTCTCACAAAGGCTTCAGCCTGCATATGCATCTTTAACCCCTTCGATGCAGGTGACGGAACCATTCCGTCATCAGTCACGGTTGGGCTGTGCTGATGACGGAATGGTTCCGTCACGACCACACCCAGTTAAGGAATGTTCAGCACAGTGCTGAAATTCCTGCCTCACAGATGTGGTTAGAAAGTGTACTAATGTAAGCTTGCTAGTTTCATTTTATGCCCCACCACTTTCAAACTTCAACTTCTACCACTGGCATTGTGTTGTCAAGCAAATGAAAGTGGGCAGAACTTAGCTCCACACTCTAGAATCACCAACAGCTTCCGAATCTGTACAAGTCCAAGTTGCTCATTGAGCTGGAGGGTCACTCCAAATTCTTTTCCCAAAGTCATAGACTAGGTTAGCAGCCTAGTGCAAATTCCAGTCCAGTGAATTTTGCAGGTTCAAATGTCTAGCCATCCGAAGTTGGTCAGAGTGTTGTCCATCCTCAGTGAGGAGTCTAGGAAGTTCATCTTCCCGTAATGCATTGCTCTAGTCACTACCCATCCACAGATGACGATGCACAACAGCAGAGGGCTGCTCCGGTAGGAAACTATATGGATTTGCTCTAGACATCCCAAAAAAACAAAAAACAATGAGAGAAGAAGTGGCTGATGGGCTTGCCTATTCCGAAAAGTATACAAACTCCAACTTGCAAATACCATTCTTACACAAAGTACATGTTTGTGGACCGGATGGCTAACATTAAAGGCCCATTAAAGTTGTCAAGGTTTTTATCATATACAATTATTATAAGGTTTGTGAGGTCACTGAAGTTCTGATTGAATATAATAGCCACAAAGATTATATGTATTAAAGGGGAACTGCCTTAATGAGGCTACCAGCTGGGAAGATCATTTCAGTCTACCGCCAAAGGTCCACCAAAAGTGTGACCCTAAGTTGCTTAATGCACAATTTGAAGAGTCCCTCACAAGCAGTAACCACACAAACTGTTGCTGAAAATAACACAGGGTAACTTTCAGAGGCAAAGAAAAAGGTGCACAGGACACATGTGATAAAAAAACCTGAGCATATCACCAATGTTATACACAAACTCCACTTGTCTCCCCCTCGTACTTGAATACACTTTAAAATGGCATGCATCACTCACAAAGCCTTCCTCTCGGGTCTGTACCTCTGTTTGAATGACAAACCTCTCATCACAGGAGGGAGAAACAACACCTGAAGCAAATATGTCAAATTTTGGAAATTCAGAAAGTAAAACAAATACACTGACATTAGATAAAGCTTATCCTAAGACTCTGAAACCATTGGCAGAAGGGTCTCTGACTCAATCCCATCCTAGTCTTTTTTATTAGAAAACATGAAAAAACAATGACTCAGAGCATATCCGAAAGACGAAACTTAATATTTCGAAGGCAGAAAATGCCTTCTGGACCCCCTGGCTAACAAAGATTAGGGCCTTTGCTTCCCTGGTTGCAACTTCCCTGCCCTGGTCCTCCTCGAAGTGCTGAGCAGGTAAATGTAGGGACAGTCACTATGACCTGGTTGCCCATTGGTGGTCAGGTCAAGGGTCTCCACTGGTGGAGTCCATTGAGAATCCACTAGTGAAAATTATTTGATCCCCACCTTTCGCTGGCGTGAAAAAGTGCAAGATTGGCAGGATGGCTGATCTGCCAACCAATCAATCAAACTGATCTATTTATCTGTCACCGGACTAAGGTTCAATGTGTTTCTTATTTCATGATAAACACTCAGTTGACATGTGGTTGGGTCAGCACTATACAAATACCAAAAATAAATAAGCATTAAAATAAATGAGAATGACTATGTGCAAGTTGTAGGTGCTTTTCAGTTAATTTTGTTGCACATTTATGGGGGTTTGGCTTTGGGCAGTGCAGCAAATAAGCCTGCTCTGCTGCCCTATGCCAAAGTGAAAGGGCAGGAATGCAATGTATTTATACAATATGTTGCATTCTTGTTCTTTCTATGTGCACTGGTGCTGTTACAGCAGCCTAGCGCCAAAGCAGGCACTCTTGCACCATGGTGCAAGGGTGCCTTTGTTGTCGACAGGATTGTTTTTGTGCAGAAAGAGACACCTTCCTGCACAGAAACAATCCTACAAGGCATTTTCCTCTTTCTATGTGTGCTGTATAAAGCAGCACTCATATAAAGAGGAAAAACAAGGAGAAATAAAGTTATTTCTTCTCGTTATGCCTCACCTCAGCAGGTGTAAGGTTTTAGTGCTCCTCCAGGTATACATGCTCTTTTTTTATTTGGTGAAGCGTCAAAATCCATGAGTGATGCAAGGGAAGGAAAAACCTACCACAAAGCCCATGAAACACTTCCAGAGCACAAAGTAAGGCAGCGCAGCGATTTGCACTGCCTTGCCTTACTCCATATCTATGAAGCCATTCAAAGCCATGCATGGCGGCTTTGTGTGGCTTCATAGATCTAATTTTGTGATTTGTGCCGCCAGATCGTCACAAAAAGTGATGCTCCAGCAGTGCAAGGGGCTTGTAAATATGCCCCTTAGACTACTTCTAAACAGCAAGAGCACATGTTGCATCTGCTTCCTCTCCTGCAAGTAGTGAGACACTGCTTCTTCTACCTCTTCCTTAAGCAGTGAAGCACAAAGAGCACTTTACTATTCAAAACTATTGGTTTTGCCAATGTTTACCTCCCAATGGTTTGCTTTACATTCTCTTAAATATGAAGCAATTGGAAAGACTACAGTGCCTTTGCACAATATCATCTCCCTGCAATTGCTCTGATGAAAGGTAGCATAGCCTCCAAGAACGGATCTGAAATTCTATAAAATCTTGTAGAATCATAAAAATTGAATTTTTTATTTATTTTGTGTATCAGTAAAATATAATGACCAAAACTGGTGGATCATACTCACGTTGCTATTGTGATTAGAAGCATGTATGATGACTTAAATACCAGATATGAAGCATAACAAACCCAAATGTTAGGAATGAAGCGCATGAGAAACAAAGCTCCAGCGTCCAATCCAGTAAAAATGGCCAGAGCCAGTTCTCCAGAAAGATCCCAATTGATTTTGACATATCCCACTGAAAAGGATGTCACAGCACCTAAAAAGTGTCGAAGGGAAAATATGAAATTACGTTTTTCAACCAGCACACAGCTTTCCATGCTTTTCATTCTCATAAATTGACAACTGTTGCTTACGGGCTCTACAGATTAGAGCAGTGCCCCCAAACTTTTGTTTAGAACCACAACCTACTTTTTAGTACGACAAACATTTGTGACCCACCTAGTTTTAATGGATATCAAGTAGGCAATTTGTATGTTTAACTAAAGCCATTTTCGATTGAAATGGTCACTAAATTTGCAAATTCAGTTTTGCTGAAAAATTGATATTGAACACAAATGATAATTTGTGGAAATCGGGGTTAAGAGAATTTTTATTATTTCTGCATCACCAAGTAAAGTATTGTGATGTGATCTGATCCTAATATATTCTTTGTTTCTATCCCACTCAAAAAATAACAACAGATTGTGCTTCATTTTTGCTTTTCTAACTGCTGAATGTGTACAGTGAATTTTCAGGTATTTACCAGTTTTTGCATGCTATGAAATAATGACATCCTACAGCTTTTTTCTTTTACATTTCATGTCCCCCAGCAAGAAGTTGATAGAGCGACGAACGCCGAGGTAGCGAGGAAAGAATATATTGATCGTGTACCGGTGTTGAAAGTTTAAGTGAAGCATTTAAGAAAAAGTAATCCCCTGATGAAGAGCAGAATGCTTGAAATACATTGGGACTTAGTAAGATGATGTAAAATATATTACGAATGAAATATGAAACATATTGATTGAAAAACTCGCTACATAGTAAAAGTTTGAAAATGAAAATAAAATTTACAAACAAGGATTTGAACTTATGGAGTAAAAATTGAATGAAAGAGAAAGGAGTGCAAGGAAGGAGTGGGTCCTGTGTACACAGAGGACACATGTCAAGATTGTTTATGCATACCCTAAGAGCTCAGTAGGGTACCGCCCTATGCACCAACGACACAAAGAAAATAACGTATTGAAACTTATAACCAGTTGAACTGCGAGTGCATTTCCACACCCCGGACATTGAGACACCCCAGCAAGATTGTAACATAATTCACTTTATTTTTCTTCTGCTCATTGCAAATACCAGTCCCCATGGGAAACAAATAGGCTCCAGAAGACTTGGGGGCCGATTACGACTCTGGCGGTCCGACCGCTGGACCGCAGCTGTGGTGGTCGGGAGAATGCTGCGAAGCCTGCCGCTTGCCGACTACTACAACAATGCCAGGTTGGTGGTGTTGTGTTGGCAGTGTAAATGCGGTGGCATGCTTTGGCTCAAAGAGAGCCTGCAGCTCATGCTGCTACTGTGTCAGTGCCGGGTGCAAGTCTATGCACTGTGTGCCCTGCGCCATGTTGTGCATAGCATGTGCCCGTATGCCCAGTCCCCAATGGGAAAACTCACCCTGGGGCTCTGTTTGGGACCCCTCCCCAGCCTTTCTGCTGACCTTTTCAGTTAGTGGAAAGGCAGGATGCAATCGGCACAGCGCTACTGGCATCAGCACCACGTTCATAGGCTGCTGCTTTTCCAAACGCCACCACCACGGGATCCAGGATCCTAGCGTTGCGGTGGTCTCGTGGCAGTCTGACCACCGCACTTGTAATCTAAGTAGTCGGACTGCTCAGGTTGCGGCAGTCGGACCACCACTGTGTGGGCAACGGTCTTGGGACTGCCGTACTTGTATTTGTCCTCTTAGCTTGATATTTGACGTCTCTCTTTGAAACATGGAAAATATGACACGAGAATTTAAAGGCATTAATATTTATTACTTGGATTTTAGCAACTCACCAAAAATTGTCTCATGACTCATAGTATGGGAAACACTGGATTAGAGGATAATCTATGTTTATTTTTAGAAGGGACTGTGTACCTAAATCACGCTTGGTTAACCCCACAAAAGAGTTCTCCTCCACTTAAGATACAACAGAAAACGCAATCTAACTCTATGAAGCAATTCAAGGACGATAAATGTTCCGCCTTAAGGACAGAGAGACTACCTGGTAGAAAAGTGGGAAAGAAGTGCAGAAATCCAAGATGACAACTTATATAGTAGAAGATGAATTTATCAATCATGCCAGTGGCCTGGCAGCAATGAGCAGAGAAAGAGGTGCTGGGGTAAATGAAGTATTGTATAGCTGTTGAGAATGACAAGGGCTTAAGTCCTGCCTGAAAAAATATAGTTAAGAATGTGAAGATCTTCTACTAAAATAATGATAAAGTCATCAAATAGCCAGTTGGTCATCAAGAGATAGAATTTGCTATCCCTAAAAGGGCCTTGGTGGGAAACTAGGCTTTTCTCTTTAATGAAATAGCCCAGTTTACGGAGATAAGCAAAAAGGAATCAGAAAAGGTCTCAAAATATTTGTTTAAACAAACCAGTTGTCTTATACATCACATAAGCAATCTCCATGTGCATGTTTTTATGATAGAATTTGGATATTAAGATTAAGAAAACTATGCTTACAAAAAAATCACAGTTCACATGATTTTATTATGCTATTGTAAATTTAGGTTCTAACTTTTTTTAAACAAACAAACAATGATGATTTGACTTTAGACCTTAGCCATTTTATTGGTAAGATTTGTTTATCAACCACTGACAGAATTTGGATGTATGTCACAAATTCATGGTTGAAATGTTGAGATGCAAAAATATCGCATCAACAATTTTGTGTTATACATTGTTGTAAAAGTAAATGTACCTAAGTGAAGATTTATAATGCTTCCCTCCACATCTGATTACCTTGAATGGTAATTGGTAATTATGGATGCAATATTTTTGCAGATCAATATTTCGACCAAGATATTGTGATATAACACCCCAAAATGTAGTGCCAGATTTACTGAACTATTTTGTAGTCAAAAAGGCTAAAGCTATGATTTGCCAAATTGAAGCCTTTGCGACTGCAAAATAGCTTTGTGGTATGTTACTGAATTGCAATTCCGGTTTCTGAGTACATTATGAATCTATATTTGGAAGGGCATGTTTATGATGTAATTTCTAAATAGTAATACCGAATAAGATGTATGAATGTTTTGCATCTGAAATCCAGTCACAAACCAATAATATTTTGCCAACTACACAAACATAGTAGTTACACATTTGCATTTGGGATGGGGTGTGTGAGAAGTTGGCCTGGTATATAATGCTCACTAATTCTAGTGATCACTTTGTACCATGCCAAGCAACCCTTATGATGATTGGTTGTAATTCAACCTTGTAGACCAGTTATCCTAGTGGTAACGTGGACAAAGCAGTCTTAGGCTAAACTCTGAAAGGCATGTGAAGCCAGCTGTAATACCATACACAACCCCCTTGAGTACCAAATGAAAGGGACACCACACAGATATATATTGAAAATATATATTGATTTATTAACTATAAAATCCCCTGGACTCTTTATGAGCACAGAAGCACAAGCGTTAAATCACAAGACAGTTTAAAATACACAAAAGTTGCACAATATGGATGAGCCCTAGGGGCCACCTAAACCATATACTAAGAAAGTGGTATAAGAGATACCAATAGGAAAGGGAACAGGCCTAGGGCCTTGGGAATCGCTGGAGCTATTCGAGACTAGCAGTGACTAAGTCGGGAAAGGCCCGCGGGACTCGGGTGCAGTGTTCAAAGTGCACGCACTTTCCAATGTAAAGTCTATGGTGCGTAAAAAGTACAAAGTTAAAGAGTTAGGAACCTTCCGAGTGACCTAGAACGCTGAAACTTAAGACACAGGCCCTTGAGATGTGTACCAGTGTAGGAACACCGGCAGAGCTGAGTTACCTCACCCACAGGAAGCGGGTGCACAGGGTCGAAGTAGTGTCGGGTTTCGTCACGCTGGTCGATGGTGCTTGGAGCTGAAGATGCTGCAGGCGGCTCGATATGAAGAGTTCCGGTGGATCCAAGGGTGGATCTGAAGTTGTGAAGACCTGAAAGCAGAGGGGACAATGTTCAAAGTCACTAGCCAGTGACTACCGTGGAACCAGATTGGAACCAGGCGATGTCGGGTGCAAACAGGCGTTGTTGGGTAGCTTCTCTCTGCAGCCACGTGGACACTGGGGGTTGAGGACGTCCAGGAATCAGTCACGAACTGTCCCACGCAGGCTTCTCGCTGTTGGCGGTGTCGGTGACCTGATCGGAGCAAACAGGCCTTGGCTAATGCAAGCCACGCAGGAATCAAAAGATGCTTAACACTCGGACCAGCAAGGTCAGAATGAGTGCTCCTTTTCACAGGAGCTTGGGCAAGTCTGGAGCAACCAGACTTGCTGTGTAGTTCGTCGGTTTCGTTGCCAAGATGGCCGCTGACCACGTGGCTAGTGGCCGGGATGGCGCGTCGAGTGGCACAATGCAAAAGGGCCCCACGCAGATCGTGGAGATGCTGGGGGGCTGATCTTCGGTGCAAGGGCGGCTCGATAGTGGGGGTTCTCAGTCCCCAAAGCACAACGTCGAGGATGCCTCAGAAGCTGCGCAGTCAGCTTTTTGAGTGTCTTCCAAGATGTCCGGTCCCACATCACTCGGTGCCTCCACGGGTCCCTTCTTTGCAGGGACTGTGGATCGGGCTCCGAGAAGTCTGGGAGTCTGGGTCTTGTTGGGCTCTGGGCTCGGGCTCCGGTGGGAGGCGGCGGCAAAGCAGACGTCGAGTTGCTGGTTGGTGCCTGTGTTCACAGGGTGGCCACTCTTAGGCCACAAGGGAGATTCTCTTCAGTCTTCTGAGCAGCAGAATGCCGAAGTCCAGTCTTCTTCTTTGTTTTAAGTTGATTCAGGATGATCCGCTGTGCAATGGCACTGCTCCCACTCTTATTCCCAATCTGAGGGGTGGATCACCTACTAGGTCCCTCCTCTGGGAGGAACCAGGAAGGGGGGCGGTTACACCCCCTTTCCTTTGTCCAGCTCCTCGCCAGCCCTGGGTCTGGAAAGTCCCAGGACCGGTTTGGACTGGCCTATGCACGGGGACACATTGTGTGCCCCGGGCATGTCTGATTCCATTCAGCCCTGTCCTTCCCAATACACAAAACCCTTTCTGGGGTGGTGCTCGCACCTCCCAAGGCAGGAAACCCTTTGTCCAGGCCACCATCTGCCGAGTTTCGGTCAGCAGCAGGAGGCCAGACTCGTGTCTGTGGTGGCAGCATCCATTTTGTGATGCTGAGGCTCTGGTTAACTTTAGCCGGGGTTAAGGCTACACACATGTCGTGTCCCTCTAGAAGGGTGGAATGCTATCCCCGTCGACAGAACTGTCGAGGGGATAGTATTCCAATTCGTATGACACCTTACTCGACATGTTTTGATAAAGCCAAACCAAAGATAGCATTTAACCGCGAGGATTATAATGCACTTAAGAGTATATGGTATGGCAATATCCCGGAACAGCTTAGGGAGTGGTTCCCGACAGCTGCAGACAGGCTCCGCTCATGCTAGAGCACCATCTCACATATTTCCAAGCACTCTGCCTCCAGGATTGATGAGGCCTTCCATAGGAGTGGCTGATAGGAACATATGTGTCCAGTTTAGGGTTAGGCACAGGCATACTGTACCTAAGTAAGAGGTGATTACACCAACTTACCCCAACTGAGTGATCAGTCAGTTGTGTCAAATATGGAGGCTAAGCCAGGGGTGGCACAATACATGCTGCAGCCCCTGATAGGCCTTGGAAACACCTATGCCCTGGGTTCCTAGGGTACACTGTTACAGGGGGCAATAAGGTGAACCAGTTCCAATTCGTAATGCACCTAAAGTGCATTGGCAGTAATTTAGGGAGAGAACAGCAGGCTGTGGGTCTGATTAGCAGGCCCACAGCCACATTAAGTCATAAACCAGTGAAGCAAAAAGCAAAAATTTGGGGTGACCATAGGATAGCAGACCCTACTCTCCTACACAACCCCCCCAAACGCAGGGACATTAGACTAACCTTGACCAGTTGTGTCTTCATGTTCTAAGTGGAAGTACCTGGAGAGACCATCTGCGTTGCCATGGTCAGTCCCTGGGCTGTGCTCCACTGTAAAGTCCATCCCCTGTAGGGAAATGGACCACCTGAGTAGTTTGGGGTTTTCACCCTTCATCTGATTAAGCCATAAGAGGGGCTTATGGTCGGTCTGAATCTTGAAGTGAGTGCCAAATAAGTATGGTCTCAACTTCTTCAGGGCCCACACCACAGCAAAGGCCTCCCTCTCTATAGCTGACCAACATTTCTCTCTGGGGGTCAGCCTTCTGCTAATAAAAGCAATGGACTGGTCCTGGACATCTACATTAAGCTGTGAAAGCACTGCTCCCACTCCCAACTCAGAAGCATCTGTTTGGACAATGAACTCTCTTGAGTAGTCAGGACTCTTCAGGATAGGTGCAGAGCACATGGCCTTCTTCAGGTCATCAAATGCCTTTTGACAGATTTCTGTCCACTGAACCTTTTTGGGCATCTTCTTAGATGTCAGATCATTAAGAGGAGTCACAATGGACCCATAGTTCTTAACAAACTTCCTGTAGTACCCAGTCAGGCCCAAGAAAGCTCTGACCTGAGTCTGGGTAGTTGGAGGGGACCAGTCCTTTATGGTCTGGATCTTACTCTCCAGTGGTTGAACTTGGCCTCCACCTACAAGGTGGCCCAGGTATACAACCTTGCTCTGCCCTATCTGGCACTTTGTTGCCTTGATAGTGAGGCCTGCCTTCTGCAGAGCCTCAAGCACTTCCTTCAGGTGGACCAGGTGATCCTCCCAGGTGGAGCTAAAGACAGCAATATCATCCAGATAAGCTGCGCAAAAGTCATCCAACCCAGTAAGGACTTGATTCACCAACCTTTGGAAGGTGGCAGGTGCATTTTTCAAACCAAAGGGCATTACCACAAATTGATAATGCCCACTAGGGGTAAAAAATGCTGTCTTGGCTTTAGACTCCTCAGCTAACCTGATTTGCCAGTAGCCAGCTGTCAAGTCAAATGTGCTCAAATATTTGGCAGAAGCCAACTTGTCAATGAGCTCATCTGCCCTTGGAATAGGGTGTGCATCTGTCCTGGTGACAGCATTGAGTCCTCTGTAATCCACACAGAACCTCATCTCTCTCTTGCCATCTTTGGTGTGAGGTTTGGGGACCAGAACCACTGGGCTAGCCCAGGGGCTCTCTGGAGGCTCAATAACACCTAATTCCAACATCTTTTGCACCTCAGTCTTTATACAGTCCCTGACGTGGTCAGGTTGCCTGTAAATCTTGCTCTTTACAGGAAGACTGTCACCAGTGTCCACCACATGTGTACACCAGTTAGTCTGACTGGGTGTCAATGAGAACATATGCCTGTATGCCTGTAGAACTTGTCTGCAGTCATGTTGCTGATGTTCAGTGAGGCTGCCACCTAAGGCCACACCATCAACTGAGCCATCCTCAGGGTTCTGAGTGAGCAGGTCTGGGAGAGGGTCACTCTCTTCCTCCTGTCCCTCATCTGTAGCCATGAGCAAGCCCATGTCTTCCCTGCTGACATATGCCTTCAATCTGTTTACATGGAGCACCCTGTGGGGGCTCCTGGGAGTTCCTAGGTCCACCAAGTAGGTAACCTCTCCCTTCTTCTCCAAAATTGTATGGGGTCCAGACCATTTGTCTTGGGGTGCTGCTGGGGCCACTGGCTCCAACACCCATACCTTCTGTCCAGGCTGAAACTCAACAAGGACAGCCTTTTGGTCATGCCAAGCTTTCTGTAATTCTTGGCTAGCCTCAAGGTTTTTGGATGCCTTTTCCATGTACTCTGCCACCCTGGAGCGGAGACCAAGTACATAGTCCACTATGTCTTGCTTAGGCTTTTTGAGAGGTAACTCCCATCCTTCCTTCACCAGACACAGGGGTCCTCTTACAGGGTGCCCAAACAACAATTCAAAGGGGTTGAAGCCAACCCCCTTTTGAGGGACCTCTCTGTAAGCAAACAAAAGGCAGGGCAGTAGGATGTCCCATCTTTGCCTGAGCTTTTCAGGTAATCCTTTAATCATGCCCTTTAGGGTCTTGTTAAATCTCTCAACAAGCCCATTACATTGTGGATGATAAGGAGTGGTGAACTTGTAGTTAACACCACATTCCTTCCACATAGCTGTCAAATATCCTGACATGAAGTTGGCACCTCTATCAGATATTACCTCCTTAGGAAACCCCACTCTGGAGAAAACTCCAAGTAAGGCCCTGGCCACAACAGGAGCTGTTGTGGTCCTAAGTGGAATGGCCTCTGGGTACCTGGTGGCATGATCCACTACCACCAGTATGAATCTGTGCCCAGATGCTGTAGGGGGATCCATTGGACCTACAATATCAATCCCCACTCTTTCAAAGGGAACCCCCACCACATGTAGTGGTATCAGGGGGGCCTTTGTTGTTCCACCTGCTTTACCACTGGCTTGGCAGGTTTCACAGGAGTGACAAAACTCCTTGGTGTCTTCAGACATGTGAGGCCAGTGAAAGTGAGGGACACGCCTGTCCCAGGTCTTATTCTGGCCTAAGTGTCCTGCTAGAGGAATATCATGGGCTAAGGTGAGAAGGAAACCCCTAAATTGCAGAGGTATAACCAACCTCCTGGTTGCACCAGGCTTGGGGTCTCTACCCTCTGTGTAAAGGAGTCCTTCATCCGAATAAACTTTATGGGCACCTTGAGCATTCCCAGCAGCCTCAGCAGCAGCCTGCTGTCTGAGGGGTTCAAGAGAAGTACAGGTTAACTGAGCCTGCCCCAAGTCTGCCCTAGAAGGTCCCCCTGTCCCCAGAAACTCAACCTGATCAGGTTCAAGTTCTTCCGAGACAGTTCCTTCAGGGGTCTCAAGACCAGCTTCCTGTGAAGCATGATCCTCACTTGCAGGCAGTTGGGAAGGCACAGCCTTAACCCTCCTGTTCTTCTTCTTGGAAGGTGCTTGGTCCATTGTTCCAGGATCCAAGACCTGAGGTTCAGAGAGGCACTTTTTGGCCTGTGACCTGGTCACAGCAAGGACATGTGATGATATCCCTAACATCTCTGCATGAGTCCTGTACTCAACTTCTGACCATAGAGAGTTCTCCAGGTCATTGCCCAACAAACATTCAACTTGGAGATCAGCACTAACCACAACTCTTTTTAGGCCAGTTACCCCTCCCCAGGAAAAGTTAACAAGTGCCACACTATGTGTAGTAGTGACATTGCTGGCATTGGTCACCAGGTAATTATCACCTGGCATGTATTGTCCAGGGTCCACAAAGTTAGGTGTCACCATAGTGACACTGGCACATGTGTCCCTGTAAGCTTGAGCCACTTTGTTATTAATCAAAGGCGTCTGTCTGTATTTGCCCAGGTTACTGGGGCTTATGTCAGGGGTCAAATCTATGTCCCCTTCACAAATCAGAACAGCCTGAGTAAGGGTTCTGACTAGGTCAGAATCTCCTTCAGTTCCCAAGGTGATACCCACTACCCCCTTGGTTTGTGGACCAGCACTGCTAGTTGTACTAGTGGGTGCAGTTGCCTTAGAGCTGCAGTGCTGGGGGCTCCACCCTTTTTACACTCACTTGTCCAGTGAGAGGTGTTTTTACAAGTTTTACACCAGGGTTTCTTCTGACCTTCTTTCTTCTTCTTCTTGGAAGTTTGGGACCCACCCTCTGTATCATTTTGGGGCCCTGTTGAAGACTTCTGGTCTTTAGCTTTCTGCTCCCCACCCTTCTGGTCTGTTTTCTTCTGGTCACCACCCTGGTTCTGGTTCTGGTTCTTTTGCTTAACTCTGGTTCTTACCCATTTATCTGCCCTCTTTCCCAATTCTTGGGGAGAGGTCAAATCTGAGTCAACCAAATGTTGACGCAACTGCTGGTTCTGACAATTATTTAAAATTTGTTCTCTCATCAGCAAATTATACAATCCTTCATAGTCTGTAACCTTGCTTCCCAGCAACCATCCCTCCAGAGCCTTAGTGGCACACTCAACAAATTCAGACCAGTCCTGAGTCTGTGTCTTCTGGGTATCTCTGAACATTAACCTGTACTGTTCAGTGGTTAAGCCTAACCCATCAATCAGAGCACTCTTCAGGACCAGGTAGTTTCTAGAATCCCCATCACTAACTGTGAGGAGTCTGTCTCGGCCTCTACCTTCAAAGGAGAGCCACAAGATTGCTGTCCACTGCTCCTGAGGGATCTGCTGTACTCTGAAGGCTCTCTCCATTGCAGTGATCCATTTATGGATGTCATCCCCAGCTTTGTAGGGGGCACAATCTCACTCAGGTTTTTGTTATCAAAAGACCTGTCTTTATCCTTGTGGATATTGCTGCCACCAGTGGTTTCTATTACCCCACTCTCTCTCGGCTGTCTTGCTCTAGCAAGTCTCTCTTGGGCCAGGGCAACTTCTAATTCTCGCTTCTGGATCCTAAGCTCAGCCTCTCTCATTTTGGCCTCATGTTCCCTTCTCTGAGGGCTAGCCAGCTCCTTTCTGGAGTGGCCATGAGAACCTCTAGAAGCATGGGAGTTGTTAGAGTCACCTGAGTGAGTCCTTCTCCTCCTAGGCTTCTGGTTAAGTCCACCTGGGGGTCTGAATGGGTTGTTACCTGATTCAGTCCCAAATAGGCTTAAGTTAGCCTGGTTCAGTCTACTGACCAGCACCTGACTATTTCTGTCATCATCTGACTCACTGCTTCCCCCCTCTGTCTCTTCTTCCTCTTCCTCTTCCTCCTCATCCACCTGAGGAGCTCCAGTGATGGGGGCTTCCACATCTACCAGGATGATAGGGCCAGGGGTGTCTACAGTGTCATCCTCTGAAGGATGGCCTCCTTCAGCATCCCCTGTGGGGTCTGCCTTAGAGGTCTTTAGAGTCTCAGACTGATCCAAGATCTCTCTAAGGTGGTCTGTGGTAGGGGAAGGCCCTGTCCTCAGACCCCTTAAGACACAAAGCTGTCTTAATTCCTTAAAGGAAAAAATAGCAAATTTGGATGGTGCCCTTGGAGGGTCACTCTCAACAGGGATGTTCCCAGTGGAACCCTCTGCTCCAGACATTGCTCTAGTGTGGGTGGATGTGTTGCAATCTACCTACACTGGTGTTTACCTACTAAACCTATCTAGTAGTTGTAGCCAGGGTGTGCTACTCCCTTTGCTCTACAACAACTAAGTTCAGTAGAACTTAAGTATACTAGTCTTGTTTTATATGTACCTAGCAGGTACCTGTATGATCTTTCAAATGATAATCTCAAAGATTGTAATGGTAAAACAACAGCAAGCTCAGATCCCAATCCGCTGCTCACCAATGTGAGAAGTTGGCCTGGTATATAATGCTCACTTATTCTAGTGATCACTTTGTACCATGCCAAGCAACCCTTATGATGGTTGGTTGTAATTCAACCTTGTAGACCAGTTATCCTAGTGGTAACGTGGACAAAGCAGTCTTAGGCTAAACTCTGAAAGGCATGTGAAGCCAGCTGTAATACCATACACAACCCCCTTGAGTATCAAATGAAAGGGACACCACACAGATATATATTGAAAATATATATTGATTTATTAACTATAAAATCCCCTGGACTTTTTATGAGCTTAGAAGCACAAGCGTTAAATCACAAGACAGTTTAAAATACACAAAAGTTGCACAATATGGATGAGCCCTAGGGGCCACCTAAACCATATACTAAGAAAGTGGTATAAGAGATACCAATAGGAAAGGGGACAGGCCTAGGGCCTTGGGAATCGCTGGAGCTATTCGAGACTAGCAGTGACTAAGTCGGGAAAGGCCCGCGGGACTCGGGTGCAGTGTTCAAAGTGCACGCACTTTCCAATGTAAAGTCTATGGTGCGTAAAAAGTACAAAGTTAAAGAGTTAGGAACCTTCAGAGTGACCTAGAACGCTGAAACTTAAGACACAGGCCCTTGAGATGTGTACCAGTGTAGGAACACCGGCAGAGCTGAGTTACCTCACCCACAGGAAGCGGGTGCACAGGGTCGAAGTAGTGTCGGGTTTCGTCACGCTGGTCGATGGTGCTTGGAGCTGAAGATGCTGAAGGTGGCTCGATATGAAGAGTTCCGGTGGATCCAAGGGTGGATCTGAAGTTGTGAAGACCTGAAAGCAGAGGGGACAATGTTCAAAGTCACTAGCCAGTGACTACCGTGGAACCAGATTGGAACCAGGCGATGTCGGGTGCAAACAGGCGTTGTTGGGTAGCTTCTCTCTGCAGCCACGTAGACACCGGGGGTTGAGGACGTCCAGGAGTCAGTCACGAGCTGTCCCACGCAGGCTTCTCGCTGTTGGCGGTGTCGGCGACCTGATCGGAGCAAATAGGCCTTGGCTAATGCAAGCCACGCAGGAATCAAAAGATGCTTAACACTCGAACCAGCAAGGTCAGAGTGAGTGCTCATTTTCACAGGAGCTTGGGCAAGTCTGGAGCAACCAGACCCGCTGTGTAGTTTGCCGGTTTCATCGCCAAGATGGCCGCTGACCACGTGGCTAGTGGCCGGGATGGAGCGTCGAGTGGCACAATGCAAAAGGGCCCCACGCAGATCGTGGAGATGCTGGGGGGCTGATCTTCGGTGCAAGGGCGGCTCGATGGTGGGGGTTATTAGTCCCCAAAGCACAACATCGAGGATGCCTCAGAAGCTCCGCAGTCAGCTTTTCGAGTGTCTTCCAAGATGTCCGGTCCCACGTCACTCGGTGCCTCCACAAGTCCCTTCTTTGCAGGGACTGTGGATCGGGCTCTGAGAGGTCTGGGAGTCTGGGTCTTGTTGGGCTCTGGGCTCGGGCTCCGGCGGGAGGCGGCGGCAAAGCAGATGTCGAGTTGCTGGTTGGTGCCTGTGTTCACAGTGTGGCCACTCCTAGGCCACAAGGGAGATTCTCTTCAGTCTTCTGAGCAGCAGAATGTCGAAGTCCAGTCTTCTACTTTGTTTAAAGTTGATTCAGGATGATCCGCTGTGCAATGGCACTGCTCCCACTCTTATTCCCAATCTGAGGGGTGGATCACCTACTAGGTCCCTCCTCTGGGAGGAACCAGGAAGGGGGGCGGTTACACCCCCTTTCCTTTGTCCAGCTCCTCGCCAGCCCTGGGTCTGGAAAGTCCCAGGACCGGTTTGGACTGGCCTATGCACGGGGACACCTTGTGTGCCCCGGGCATGTCTGATTTTTTTCAGCCCTGTCCTACCCAATACACAAAACCCTGTCTGGGGTGGTGCTCGCACCTCCCAAGGCAGGAAACCCTTTGTCCAGGCCACCATCTGCCGAGTTTCTGTCAGCAGCAGGAGGCCAGACTCGTGTCTGTGGTGGCAGCATCCATTTTGTGATGCTGAGGCTCTGGTTAACTTTAACCGGGGTTAAGGCTACACACATGTCGTGTCCCTCTAGAAGGGTGGAATGCTATCCCCGTCGACAGAACTGTCGAGGGGATAGTATTCCAATTCATATGACACCTTACTCGACATGTTTTGATAAAGCCAAACCAAAGATAGCATTTAACCGCGAGGATTATAATGCACTTAAGAGTATATGGTATGGCAATATCCCGGAACAGCTTAGGGAGTGGTTCCCGACAGCTGCAGACAGGCTCTGCTCATGCTAGAGCACCATCTCACATATTTCCAAGCACTCTGCCTCCAGGATTGATGAGGCCTTCCATAGGAGTGGCTGATAGGAACATATGTGTCCAGTTTAGGGTTAGGCACAGGCATACTGTACCTAAGTAAGAGGTGATTACACCAACTTACCCCAGCTGAGTGATCAGCCAGTTGTGTCAAATATGGAGGCCAAGCCAGGGGTGGCACAATACATGCTGTAGCCCCTGGTAGGCCTTGGAAACACCTATGCCCTGGGTACCTAGGGTACACTGTTACAGGGGCCAATAAGGTGAACCAGTTCCAATTCGTAATGCACCTAAAGTGCATTGGCAGTAATTTAGGGAGAGAACAGCAGGCTGTGGGTCTGATTAGCAGGCCCACAGCCACATTAAGTCATAAACCAGTGAAGCAAAAAGCAAAAATTTGGGGTGACCATAGGATAGCAGACCCTACTCTCCTACAGGGTGCTCAAGGGACCTCTTCCATTTTGTGAATGTATTTATTCTATTTGTCAAGATTTATATGACACAAACTCACCCTGAATGCATCAGAGCACTTCACAGACTTTGTATATCTCCAATTACCTGAGTTACATTTGGGGTAAATATAGATTCATATTGACAGTGTTTAAAAAAGTAAACAAAATACATTAGGATATGTTAACAATGCAGGTTTGAGGTAGATACGGTACACATATATATAGTGCTTTCAAATTGTCACAGCGGCAATTGCACATGATTGTATGTGGAGTAAATAAAAATACATAGTAACAGTATGTGGAGGAAAATTTACAGACAGTAGTATAGATGTTGATATCATTCTGAGGTAGCTAGGGTAGGGCGTCGTGAAGGTGGGGAGAGTATACCACAACAGTTTTCCCCGAGGTAGTGATCCTCCAATGTATTTAGAGAGTGTGGAGATTGTCACCTAAGTCCTGGGGCAGCGAGTTCCATATTCTGGTAGCATTCCTGGAATAGGAGCGGGTGCAAGATTTCTATTTCTTAAGTAGTCTGTTAGAGCTTTGAAGAGGTCTATTTCGACCAGATTTAGATTTATTTGCGAGGTATACTGAGTTTTCCATGTAGAGAGCTTTGTGAGTTAGCAAGCAGATTTGAATATAACTCTTGCCTTGATTAGAAGCCAGTTGACCTGCTTTAGAGTGGGAGTGTTGTGGTTGAAGCGATTTCCCCAGACAGTAATCTAGCCGCTGTGTGGAGTTTAGCTTTCAAAGGGGCTAGGTGTGTTTTTGGGGTCCCTGTAATTGTTGCTGTAGTCCAGCTGGGGGAGCAATACGGATTGAACCACAGTGTTTAGGTCTGTGATGGAAATTCATTCTTTTATTTTTAAAGATGTTTCACAATGTAGAAGGCACTTTTTGCAGAGGTATTATTATGTTCTTTCTTGCTCCGGTGACTGTCAAGTGTAAACCCCAGGGATTTAACGGAGTTAAAGATGGGCAGTTTGCAGTTTAACACAATGAGGTTGCCGAGCCTGCTATCTACAGGAAAATATTTTTCTGTAGCTTGGATGAAAAGGAGTTTTGTTTTGTTGTGGGTGAGATTAAAATGGTTGCTGGTCAGCCAGGATTGAACTGTGGAGAGAGTGCTATTTAGGTGTTGGATGTGTTTGACTGATGAGATTTTCATGTAGAGTTGGGCAATTCTGGCTTGTTTCAGAATCATTGCAAGGGGTTCAATATAGAGGTTGAATAGGGCAGGAGACAGAATTGATCCTTTAGGAACTCCTTGTGAGACTGGCACTGCTTTTGAGGTTGAGTTGTTTAGTTTGATTAGCTGTGAGCGTTGGTTCAGGAAACAAGTGAACCACTGAAGGATAGTTCCATTGATGCCTGCACGCTGCGGAAGGGTGGTTAGGAGGATGTCATGATTGACATTATCAAAGGAGGTCAAGAGGTTCAGGAGGACAGGAAGGCAAGACTGGTCATCATCCGAAGATCTGTGCAGGTGATCTATGATGTTCAGTATTGCAGTCTCTGTACTGCAGCCTTTCCTGAACACAGATTGGAAGGCGCCGTGCAAATTGTACTTTTCAATGTGGTTGTTGAGTTGCACAAGCACACATGTTTTTGATGGTTGTGGCACAGAGAGAGAGATTAGTTATAGGCCTGTAGGTATTAAGGTCATTCTGGTCAGCGTATGGTTTTTGGGTGTCCTGGCAAGTTTGAGGGGGGCTGGCATGGAGCCACTTGATAGGGAGGAGTTAATGATTTCGGTCCATGTAGGAGAGATGATGTGACTGAGATTTTTAACAAGCTCAGCAGGGAGGAGGTCATAGATATGTGAGGCTGACTTCATGCTAGTGAGTTATTTGAGGTCTTCTTCTTCATAGATATGGTTTAATTCAGTCCAGGTCAGAGTTCCCTGCAGGGTGCACATACATGCCCACTGTAACTTCTGAGCATGCAATCATGATTGTGAAGTGTGCAGGCTTCACATATCACACATGAGACTGCCTGCATCTGCTGATTTTATTCCTACAAAAAGGGAGTACTGCGAAAAAAAGAGCAGCTTCTATTATCTCATGTCGGGGAGCTGTCGACCGTGGAAGATGGGAGAAGCAGTTTAGTATTTCTCTTCCACAGCCATGCCTGGGGGTTGCAGAGGGTCACAAGTTATGTAGCAAGTGGCTGTCTTACAGGCCACTTGCTGCATTAGTTTTAGAGGTGGTGGGAGTGGTGGCTACAGTAGCCTTGTTTCTGATGAGTAATTATTTGTAGGTACATGCACTAATTAGTATTGGTTGTATCCAGTGGCATGACGCCCGGTTTTCTGTATATAATTGCTTGACTGACGATAACTTGTACTAATGTTTCCTTTAAAGTCTGCTCTAGACATTGATTATGTTTACCAGCAGAGAGTTGATGCTGCAGAAATGGCGTCTGCTAAACTTGACCAACACATTCCAATCCTGAGGGAAAAATTAAAAAGATAAAGCTCAGCCAGCCGGCTTTATCTTCTTGCATCAGTGCACATGTCCATCTGTTGCAGCAGTTTTAGCCCTTCTACAAGTTGAGTCCTGAAATGTTTGCCATCTAAATCATGCAGCAAACATCGCCTAACATATAATAAGTCTCTTCAAAATATAAAAAAGGTACTTTCATTAGCACGCATACGTTTGACATTAATGTTACATTAAAGCATTTCACTGCGAAAGTGAGTCTTTAAACGCGAACGTAGAAGCATTCTTGCCTCTCCCTCACTGTGGCAACATGTTTGTGAACTAAGAGGAAAGTAATGTGTTGTGTGCACCCTGTATGTGGACCACATTCTTATAAATAGAGCAACATTATGGCAGCCGCGGCTGGCACCACTAGAGAGTGGTGAGGCAGGCAAATGGGTGGTGGGTGGGGGACACATTAAATAAAGAAAAGAGGAAATAAAGAAAAAACACTTACCTGCACACCCTCCGTGCTCTTGTCCGGTCTTCGGGGAGAACAAGAAAGGCTTGGGTCTATATACTAACTGGCCTAGACCACTCTAAATTGAAACAGCAAAGCAAATGGCCAGGTAGATTGTTTATACGGACCTAATCTAGTACCACTTATCCAATAGATCTAAGGGGACACACTTTTAATTTAGTAATTTTTACCTAGTCCTTCATTTTCAAAAAAACATACATATATGTCCAAACATTGATACCATTTCAGTAGCAAAATTCATATAAAAATACAATATTCAAAACACAAATTTAACGAACACTATAAATGAGACCTATTTACATTTACACCATATATACAAAAACACAGACAGAAGATGCCTATCTTCACTCAATGTTTAAGGCACCGGTCCTGATATAAAACCAACCAACAAGAAAGGGGCCGTTCAGTTTTTTAGCTGGCCTGCTTGCTTGATTATGCTGGAACCACATTCTTATAAATAGAGCAACATTATGGCAGCCGGGGCTGGCACCACTAGAGAGTGGTGGGGCAGGCAAATGGGTGGTGGGTGGGGGACACATTAAATAAAGAAAAGAGGAAGTAAAGAAAAAAACACTTACCTGCACAACCTCCGTGCTCTTGTCCGGTCTTCATCATCTCATCTCCTCCAGTGCGGGACTCTCAACAACTCCCCTAACCATTCCAGGTGCTGCTCTCATGCAGCATGAGAGCAGCACCAACATTGGAGGAAGCAGCCTCTCTCACTGCTCCGGAGGATACTGGAGCCCTGCACTTGTTCAAGACAGCTGGGTTAGAGCTATCAGAGTGCGCATGTCTGGCTAACCATCACAAGAAGGCCGGCTAAAGGGAAATGCACATTTTGAAAAATGCACAGGCAGACCACCCTCCTCCCTGCTGCTACCATGCAGCAAGCCCCGCCCACCCCATCCTGATACTCGGTTGGGGACGGGTAGGACGAAAAATTAAATGGTAATAAATAAACTTTATTACCATTTTATTTTTCACCTCTGGGGCATTTTTGGGCATTTTAGTTAGTGGGGCGACGCTCCTCCGCTCAAAACGAACAGACGCCTGTGGATTACAGTCTATCACATCAAACAAATTTGTTGCCTCTTATGCTGAACTAACCTATTTGAAAGTATTTTTATATGAATGAATCCATAATGAAGAAAATTGAGAATTTCTGTAATATAACATTTTCCTAATGTCACACTGTTTGGCTAAGGAGGAAGCTGGGATTCATCTAATCTTTTTAGGTCTTATTTTCAACAAATCAGCCACTAAGTGAGTATCTTTTATTCTCTCCCTTTTTTTGTTCAAATGTTAATGCTTTGTTTTTAACTCTTTGTTCATACTTTTCACATTGCTTATCAAGCACTGGAGAGACAGGCGTGCTGTGCAGGTTTATAAAACCATTTAATGAATGCTAATAAGGAAACATGTAAGCACAATGCATTACCAGGTAGAAGAAAGAGTGTCCAAGAGATATTTACAGACCTGCGCGGATAAATCCCCTATCCACATATGAGAACTACAGAAAATCTGCGGGTCTAGAATGAAAAAACAGAGGTTTAGACCAACACACAAAAGTGCAAAAAAAAGGAGATAGTCACAAATGGAAAAAATCGTATTTAGGAGGACAGATTCCCATCAGTCACCAAAGTGATATGCTTCATCATTTGGGGATCTCTTCTCGGCTGCACGCTAGTACAACCAAGGAGCTACACCTCCTTGCTGACGCAAAGGAGGAGCTCGCAGATGTTTAAATGGAGTCCAAAACTAGATCATCTAAGATCAGTGAAGTATAACCCAGTGTAGTGACTGTGTAGTGCAGTGTAGTGATATGTGAATTAAAATTGACTACCAGAGGAAAATTATGTTTAATCAGTATCCTATGGTGTCAAAGGTTAAAACGTGCAAGGGCACCCTCAATAGATGTGTGAGCGCACTTGTGATGAGGTCGACATGTTTCAGCCATTCAAAATCACGGCTTTCTTCAGGACCTAGATGTAACTACTGCACATTAATAGTGATAGAAGATAAACATATCTTATATTGAACGATACAGCCGTATACCTGTACTCAACATTTGATGGCACCAAGGCACGTGTGTCGCACTCCTGGTGATGCATATTGAACATTGGTCTAAACAATAAATATACTTAATTGTTTAAGCTGGTAGGTGCGTTCCGTAGTTACAAATACTTTTGAGTTTTCGGTCAGTCACAAACATTACAGTTCTGGCATTTAAAATGGCCCAAAATGGGTGGAAGGCCCCAGGCCGTAGTTAGTGAGTGGTCGCACTTTGGCTTTTGTGGCCATGTGATCAGATGAAGCAGTTTGTCTAAGAGGTTGTTTCCTCCTTTGTAGGATAGTAAAGGGGGTTCAGAGAAATGTATGAGAGTGCATAAAACTGTCCAGTTTTCTTAATTATTTTGTCAACCTTGTTGCTACAGGGGCTGAAGGTAGAGACAAAGGGGATACGTGTATTTTGTCGTTTAATAGATGGAGCCAAGATTATCTCTTTGTGACTGTACCATGGGCGTTTGAGCGCTCTTTTGACCAGATGTTTAGGATAACCTCTATTTGCCAATTTTTCAGAAAGGACAGCTGCTTCTCGAAAATAGTCCTTACGCTATTTACAATTGCGTTGTATGCGTAGAAATTGCCCATCAGATGCAATATCACCACTGCACCTCTGGTAACTCATTACAAAGAGAAGAGCCACTCAGAAACAGACATGACATGGCAGGTAATAGACCGCCCACTCCTACCCATAAGGGGTGGCAAACTCCAAATCTTGATGAACAAGTGTGAATGCAGATGGATCACACAAGTTAACTCCGTAGCTCGCGGGTTAAATTCTCTTGATGAGTGGAATATGGTGATTGCTGCCACTTGAACCACACAGTCTTGTTTCTATAGACATAAGCTGCGCCCCTCGTCTGTAATGTAATTTCATTGTGTGATTTCATCATACAGTTCACTTTTACCCAATGACATGCATACATGTTTATATATTTCATATATAGAGTCTAATTTGTGAACATTAGATGATGTACCTACACTTGTTTTCCTTCCTTTGGAACCATGTAACACTGTAATTAATTTATCATTTATATGTATGTTCCATATTTGATACATTGTAACATGAAGCCTTGTTCCACGTTACTTCGTTTTTACGAATATATATATAATGGTAATATCAAGAGGAATTTCCCGTCTGCGCTTTTACTTTTAGAATTGCTTAATAAATGCCCCTTTTAGTTATGTGGTTACTACATGCTTAGAATTTTCCATTGCCCAAAATGTAATCTATGGCACCTTATTCGGGTTTCTCTCCCTTTCTTCTCCCTCGTGGTTCCTTTTCCCACCCCCTCCCCCCTCCCACCCGTTCGCCAATTGCTCCCTGCCACCCTGTGAACCCTCGGTTTTCCTGTGAGTTGGGCTCGGGCCGTGTTCCTTTGATTAGGCGCCTTCACCATTAATTCTCACTCCCCCCCCGGGGCACTGAACTAGTACCACTGCGGTCTAGATGTTTTTCTTCATTACCTGGGTTTTCCGTGACCGGAAACCCGAGCAGATACGCCCGATACGCTTAAATCGTCGGTTCTGCTACTCGTTCCACACCAGCTTTCTTGTTCCCCGGAGGCACATTTGGATTTATACAACAACCTATTGTCCTCCCCCTGAGCTACCGCTTGATTTAGCCCGGTGCTCCCAGCCCCGCTGAATCATTGAACCCTGGGTGCGGACCGCTGCTGCTACTACTTGGTAAGGACGCTATCTACACCTTTATAATTTAGCCGTAATTTCATGCCCTTTAGACACTCCGGTTTCCTTACTAGTGCCTTCCTTTCCATTTCAGAGCTTTACTCTCTGCATTTCTCATCGCATACTTCAGATGTTGTACTTTCCCACCGGTGAGTTCACATCGTGATTGACCACACATCGTGACTGCCTTCCCCCCTCGTCCTTTCCCCCCTCCTCGTTGTCCTTCTGAGTCAATTATTGACCCTATTTAAACACTCCTTCCCTCCCCACCCCATTCTTCTTATATCCCTTAGATTAACCCCTGGTTTTTCATTCCCCCAAGACGTGTCCATTGGATTCCAGATGCGGAATCTGCCTATCTACTTGACAGGTAGTACCCGCTCTCCTTCTCAGCTCGCGTTCTTGTAAATTCTTCCTTGGTTTATGGGCTCTAATTCTATTCAATTTTCCCATCCCTCTCTCCCCAACCTATAGAGCACTGATCACATTTGTGTAACCATCGTCCTGTTGATGACCTCAAGTCATAGAAGTTGAAACGCCGTCGACCCTGCAACGCCGTTTGCGGCATTCTATTGGTCAATCTGCAAGCAATGAAATTTTGTATATAATTGTATATATTGTATTTTGACCTTCACAGATTATTCTTCACCTTGCGCCGCCTCACGTTGTTTTATAATCACTTGTATCACTGCGCCGTTTACTCACTTACACTTTGCCAGTACACATTTGGTTGTTATGGTTACTGCAATTTAATTGTGCCTATGTGCTTCTATATGTGAATAACAACCTTGAATTATCCTTTGGTCTCCCTTGTTCTCTTTTTCCTGTGCTATGTATTGTATTGTATTGTAAGGGGTGCTTGTAGAGCGCACTGACACCATGGGTTTCCTGGCGCTGGTTGGAAGTAGAGGGGACAGAAAGACTAACCAGATTGGGGAAAAAGCCAAGGTTTTTAAAGACTTACGAAAAAGGGTCAAAGAGTTAGAGGTTTTAAGAGATAGAGGAAAAGAGTTCCAGAGCTTGGGGGCCAGGTATGCAAATCTCCGGCCTCCAGATCTGCAGAGCTTGTAAGAGGGGACAGTCAAGAAGTGGAGATGAGAGGATCTCAGATTACGGGATGGGCAATAGGGTCTGATGAGGGATTTCACGAAGGCGGGACAGGGCCCAGCTAATGACTTGAAGAAGACAGGGAGCCAGTGGAGTTTGGCAAGAAGGGGCCTGGCGGATTGCCACTTCGGGATCCCTAGGGCCAGTCTCGCCGCCTGATTTTGGACCACTTGCAGTCTGGCCATCGATGTTATAGGCAGACCATGATAGATCGCGTTGGAAAAATCTAAGCGGGAGAGGACGAGGGCCATGATGACCTGCAGGAGGGCATCAGGTGTAAGGAGGTATGCCACTTTCCTGATCCTGCGCAGCTGGTAGATACAGGACGAGACCACAGTCCCCACCTGCGGCCCTAGGGATAGAGCGGAGTCAATTGTGACCCCCAGGCTCTTCACCGAAGCCACGGGAGTGGGAGAGGGGCCCAGTTCCGCCGGGCAAAATTGTGGCCCCCAGAAGGTGGCGCTCCTACCGGGAAGGAGGAGCTCCGTCTTACCGGGGTTCAACTTTAGCTGGTTGTGGCCCATCCACAGGAGAATGTGGGACATGACTGCCTGAAAGTTGGGAATAGCAGAGGGGGAATTGAGAGAAAAGATGAGTTGCAGGTCGTCCGCGTAGTTAAACACGGTAACGTCCCACTGCCTCAAGGAGAAAAGAAGGGGGCGAAGATAAAGATTGAAAAGAAGAGGGGATAAAGAGGAACCCTGGGGGACCCCGCAAAGCGAGTGCTCCCTAGGAGCCCTGAAGGTGCCCAGGCTGAGGCTATGTGATTTACCCACGCCTTTAACTGTCTTTTTACGTGATATTCCTGTTGAGACACTGTATTATTGTTACAACAGTAGGAGCATGGCACAATGTAGGCGTATTTTTATTAAAATTGTGAGCCATGTGTGCATCACAAAAGTGATACAAAATCTTTTTTTACCAATTCACTATCCTATGTGCAGCTTTTTGGCATTTCAAATAGGTGCTACCAAGGAGGAATGCTTATTTTTCTCCTTTGTTTTCTGACTTTGTATGTGTGTTGCACTGTAGAGCGCACATACAAAGTGGGAATAAAGTTAGTCTTAGCATTTTATTTTGTACTGGAAGATATCCCTCCAGTACAAAACCTATGATAGACTCATGCGGACAAACTTGCTCTATGGTGCAAAGGTGTGTGGGTAGTGCATGGCAGCAAATGTTTGAGTCGGCACTAGGAAGAGGGAGGAGAGTGTTAATATGGTGTTCTCCTGCTCTCTACTTCTCATGCAGTGCATCTCAGCATTTGTGGCTGCTACGCTGCATTAAAATTTAGCAAATCTGGCCCTGAATGTGTACATGTCTTGCTTTTAAATACTACACACTCTACCTTGTGGGTTCAGCGCGTACATAGGAGTGACTTAGTAATGTATAAAAGAGAGGTTTTCCGTGTCAAAAAGGGTTATTTTCACAGTTAGGACAGCAGGTTTTTACTGCAGAAGTCCGGCTAGACTGGCAGACCAGAAGCCATGTCTGTCCTGTAATACCAGTGGATGGTGCAATAAGTGCTGCAGACAATGGGTGACATTACATTTCGATGCCATAGTAGTATTTCTGCAAATTATTTCATGGCCTATACAATGATACCTATACCAGTTAGGGGTATACTATGTGGCATCAGTCCAGAAACATGGGGATTATTCCGCCTAAACACACAGGGCCTTGAAACACGTTGATGCATGTTTTGGCAGACCGAGAAGGCCATTTTTCCCTTCCTTTTTCAGGATGAGCTAAAATCAATGTGAAGGCCACATGTGTCACAGGTTCTAGTTTTCTTTCTAATACATCTAAAAATAGCTATATACTTAATTGTGTCACAAAGTACAAAATCTGAACTCATTCATATTTTCTAATTGAGAATATTTCAAAACATAAATATTTGTTTGTTTGTTGCCAGGCTGTTCTAATACACAATCCCACTTTTTCTTACATAATCATCATAATACCTAGTCGGTGAGTAGATCGCTGATCCTTTATCATTGATTCACTCCAAAAGCATCAAATTCTTTTTTTTTTTTTTTTTTTAAACCTTTATTTGTAAAATGCACAGTACACAGCGTCTGCCTACAACCCCTCGGGGCCGGCCGCTATGACATATGACGAAAGGATAAAAAGGAAATAAGGGGACAGTACGCCGTTAAAGCAATCTCTGAGCGTACATTATCGTGTGGAATATAGAACCATATCAAAAGGATAGAAAAGGTTTTTTTTATGATTTTGTCGAAGAAGAACAACAACACACAAACACATGGTATCATACTGGCAAGGGTCATAGGAGGGGGGGAAAGGGGAAAAGGAATAAGTATATAAAGGAACGCATCTGGCAAGGGGGGGCGAGCATGAAGGAGAAAGGACACAGATAATATGGAAAATAGGAAACGGAACGTCAATCATGGGGAGAAGGGGAGAGGAGCCTCGTAGTCAAGTGGAGGGGAGCAAATATCTCCGCGGTACGAATTCCACTGAGCCCAGACCCTGGACCATTTCTTGGGACGCCCCCGTGCCTCATACACCGTTTTTTCTCGAAACATGCACCAGTCCATGTTCTCCTTCCAGGCACTGAGCAGCGGTGGTCTGGCGGAGCCCCAGAGCTGAGCTATATCCCTCTTCGCAACCATGTTGCCCAGAGTGACCCAGAACGTCTGAGCAGCATTACAGTCCGAAGGCTCCCACACATTAAGCAGGCAACGTCGTGCTTCGGGAAGGAGAGGGACTCCAGTAACACGTCCCATAACATCATGCACTCTGGACCAGAAGGCCGAGACCATCGGACATTCCCACAAAACATGGAGAAAAGTACCATCCATACCGCACCCACGCCTACATCGTCCATCCGATACTAATCCCATTCGCACCAGACGCATACCAGTCACATACACACGGTGGAGGATCTTCAGCTGGACAAAACGAAGTCGAGCCGGAATAGCCACCTCCTTCGGGGATGACACAGCGGATTGCCAGTCCTCATCGTCTAGTTCAAGCCCATCAGCTGTCCAAGAAGCACGAAGTTTCTCCAGCTGGTCAGCCCTGTTGTTAATGAGCTTCTTATATATTAAGGAAATCGTGCTATCGGGGACAGGGCCGTCTAGGACACGGTCCTCCAGGGGGGAGGATTGCGGAATATCAGTACCGGGGGGAAAGACGGAGGACAAGGCATGTCGAACCTGCATATATCGAAAGTGCTCCTTGTCATCGAGCCGGTATTCCAGTTTAAGGACTGCAAAGGACTTCACAGCGCCCCGTGCCCAAAGATCCTCCACCTTACTTATCCCAATCATGTCACACTTATCAAACTCTTTCGTCTTCCAAAGGTTGCCCAATCGATCTGAATCATACAGTGGCGTCATACGCGTCAGCTTGCCACCCCAGCCCGTAGCCACAGTTGCATCCCTCCAGGCCCGCACAGCACACTTCGTAGGACCCGTAAGGAGACGGATCGGTGACTTCGAGTACAAAGCCCTATTAAAGTTGCCACCGGGCAATAACAATTTATCCAAGGCAAAGGCGGGAGCGGGTTCCGATGAGTACGTCGCATGATTAATAGCGCTCAGGTGCGAGGCCCAATAATAGCGTCTAATATCTGGCAAAGCAATACCACCATCGTACCAGGAAAGGGTGAGCTTGGACAACGCAATACGGGCACGACCATCCCAAATTAGTTGTCGCTGTAAACTCTCGACCTCGCGAAAGTAGCGAGCAGGAACTGGGTCAAAGAAATTCTGCAAGGCGTAGAGAAATCGGGGGAGCGACATCATTTTAAAAAGCGCCGCTCGGCCCAATGGGGATAAGGGCAATTCACGCCACCGTCTCACATCTTGTTTGAGTCGGCGGAGCGGAGCGTACAAGTTTCGCTCATAGCGGACTGAAGAAACCGTAGAGACATAGATCCCCAAATATTTGAAGCCGTCTGCAGCCACCAAAATTGGGAACCTGCGAGGCAGAGGCGGTAGAACCCCGGCTATGACATAAACACAGGACTTGGTCCAGTTGATGACCAATCCAGAGTTCTTACCGAAGGATGTAAGAACGTCGAAGAGGACGTTCAAGGACTTTTGAGGGGAAGTGAAATAAAGAAGGATATCATCGGCATACAATGAGATGCGATCCTCTAGATCTGGCGCCCACCAGATCCCCTTAATCGAGGGTTCCCACCGAAGCCACGCCGCAAGGGGTTCAAGCGCCAGCGCGAATAGGAGCGGGGAAAGCGGACAGCCCTGACGGGTGCCGCGGCCTAATGGGAAGGGGTCAGAGCATCTACCATTTACCACAACCTGAGCCAGTGGTTGTTCATAGAGGAGCTTGACCCAGGCAATAAAGTTAGGACCAAAGCCAAACTTGGAGAGGGCCGCCCATAGATAGGGCCATTCGATGGTGTCGAAAGCCATAGTAGCGTCTAGAGAGGCCACCACCGCCGGCTCCGTGAGAGTTGCAGCTCTCGCGAGAACACCATGAAGCCTACGCAGGTTAAGGGCCGTGTTTCTGTGCGGTATGAAACCGGATTGATCCGGATGGATCAAGTCACAAATCACCTTCAACAACCGATTGGCCAGAACCTTGGCCAGGATTTTAGGTTCCGCGTTTAGCAGGGAAATGGGGCGGTAGGAGGTGCAGTGATCACGAGGCTTGCCATCCTTATAAATGACCACTATAGTAGCTAGGCGCTGCTCGAGTGGAATGATTCCAGCCTCGGACGCATCGAGAAACATATTGCGCAGATGGGCGGCCATCTTGTCCGGGCAAAGTTTGTAAAGTTCAATGGGCAAACCATTCGGGCCCATCGCCTTACCTGAGCGTAAAGATCGGATAGCAAGGGCAATCTCATCCACCGTAAAGGGAGCCTCCAGAGCAAGGCCCTCTTCCTCCGAGACATAAGGAAGAGCTATATCACGCAACAACAGCCTGGAATCAGCCTCATCACGATCACTCACCGGGGTATAAACCTTCCGGAAGTGGTCAACAAAGCAATCAACAATCTCTTAGGGGTCGGACACACTCTCACCAGATTCGCGAACAATAACAGGCACAACACGACTCGCTCTTGCAGCCTTATCCAGCCATGCCAGGAGTTTGCTGGCCTTGTCACCCACATCATATAGCCGGCCCAATTGATTCGCTCGCATCAACTTAGCAGCATCAGTAACACAGGCCTTGTAATCTGCTTGTTTCAGTTCCAGAGTGTGTAACAGCGCAGGCGTGTCGTCCCCACCCAGCTCACTTTCAAGCGCCGTGATTTCAGTCTCAAGGGCCAGAACGGCCTCCCTCTTAGCTCTCCGTTCAGCAGCAATGAGAGATAGTGCAGATCCCCGAATAACAGTTTTAAAGGCCTCCCAGAGAACCGTAGGGGAGTTGACCGAGCCCACATTTTCATCAAAGTAACAGTCAATAGCCTTCACCATATCTGAGTGGAGCCGGGGGTTCCGGAAGTGCCAGGGAGGAACAGGGGGAACCCTGTTACCAAGCAGACCACCCACAGAGATCCTAATCATCAAGGGGGAATGGTCCGAGATACCCCGGGGAAGATGACGAACCTCCCGGACCGAGGATAGAGTAGAAGCCAGCATAAAGAAATAATCTATACGAGAGAGGCTGCCATGTGCACCAGAGTGAAAGGTATACTGCATCAGGGCAGGGTGTAGCGAACGCCAAACATCCACCAGACCAAAAGTCTCAGCCATCTCATAGAGCCACATCTGGGATTGCGGCAAAACTCTAGGGGGCAGCCGATCACTTTCGCCAGACATAACAGAGTTAAAGTCTCCGCCCATGATCAACAGACCATCAGGGAGACCAAGAAGAGTCTTGCCAAGATCGGCGTAGGTGGTAGCCTGCAGCCCCGGGGGAATATACACAACCACTAATACAATTGGCTTACCCTCCCATCTCCCAGAGACAGCAGCATACCGCCCCCGGTCATCCTGGATAACATCATCAATCTCAAGGGCTAGGGAGGATTTCACCATTATACCCACTCCCCGGGACCCGGTGGTGAAACCAGCGTGGGCGACCAGTCGATAGCCCCGACGGTCAAGAGCCTTACAGGCATTACCGATCAAGTGCGTCTCTTGAAGGAACACAACATCAGGGGCATGGCGCCTCAGAAACTGTAACACAATGCCACGTTTAATTCTGTCACCCAAACCGTTGACGTTCCAAGAAAGAACCTGCATCTCACCCCCCCCCATCCCAGAAAAGGCGACCCGATCCAACCCCCCCCACAACCACGAATCCAGAATATTTGCAATCTGTGACATACCATGAAAAAGGGAAAATAACAAAAAACATGAAACACAACCAAGTCCCCAAAAACCACCCCCCAACCAAGAACCCGTTACAACGCCCCCCACCCTGCACCCCTGCTGACTAAAAAGCCACCCCAAACTGCAGTGTGCCTGTCGCCCCATCTGATCTACACAAAGAACCCCCCGAGGAGGAAGGGAGAAATCACCTGCACCCGCACCACCACGGGCATAATCATAAAGCATACAATAAAGTTACTCTGTAGAGTTCATAGTCTCAAGTCGGACCTCTGGGGGCCCACGTTACTCCTAGGCCGTTGCACCACCTTCCGCACCACCAGGGCCTCCGCTCTCAGTGCCATCTTTCGGCAACAAGTCCAACCAGTCACTAGCACGGTCCGGCTGATCGAAAAAATAAGCTCGTTCTCTGAACTCAATCCGCAAGCGAGCTGGAAACAACATGGCGTATTTCAGTCCCAGATCTCTCAGACGACGCTTCACTCCGAGGAACCCAGATCGTTGTCGTTGCCCTTGGGGAGTGAAATCAGGATAGATAGAGACAGAGTTATTATCGTACTTCAATGGGCCGTGTTTGCGAGCGGCCTGTAGGATAGCGTCTCTGTCCCGATAGTGAAACAGTCTAGCGATGATAGGCCTCGGCGGGCCTCCTGGCTTCACCTGACCCCCTGGGAAGCGATAGGCGCGCTCTACGGCAAAGAACTTGCTGAGTCCTGCAGGAGCGAGTTTAGCGACAATAAGTTCCTCGACCAGTAGATCGATCGAGGCAGCACCATTGTTTTCCGGCACTCCAACCAAGCGTATGTTGTTCCGCCTGGCCCTATTATCGTAGTCTTCCATGCGTTTAAGCAAGAGGTCGTGTGAGGAACGCAGATTTCCTATCTCGGATTGCGCCTCCGCCATGTCCGTCACCAAACTCGATGCCTTTAAGTCCAATGCCTTCACCCTCTCGTTCGTCTTGGCCAGGACGGCTCGAATAAGAGTAATATCCACCGCCACCGTGTCTATCTTGGACACAATGGCTTCGTATTGCTGACTCATATCGGCCTTGAGTCCAGAGATGGCGGGCAAAAGGTCTTGAAGTGACACTTCAGAGGAAGACGACATGTCGGTCCTCGGGTCTTCCAAGCCAACACTGGTGACACCAGGGGAGCCTCTCGGCTGGGTGTAGCGCTCGATCATATTGGACTGGATCGACCCCCCCCGAGTTACAGCCTTCCTGCGTTTCTCCGCCTCAGGTTTTGTCGCCATGTTGCATTCAGTGGCGGCCGGAGACACCCAAGTGCAGCGGGACGGTGATAAGCCCAAAAACTCAAAAGTGTAGTTTTAAGAGAGGATGCCACGGGCCTCCTTGCCAGCCCAAAGAAGGAGAGCGTTCACCGTGAGAGTGACAGGCCAAGACAAAGTAGGAGGTCCCAAGGAGTCAGATACGAGAGGGCCGGAAACCGAAAGTGAAAGTGGCACACCACCGGTGGGCCAGATGCCAGGCAGCCGTTGTTGTTGCATTACAGCTCGGCCATAATAGGCAGTTGAGACCCCGGTTGCGTCTGGGGTTAGGCCAGAAAGTTGGAGACGATAGAAAAATGGTCCCCAAGGTCCGACTTCGACCAAAAAAGGATCGACAGCATCAGTGAGAGTAGCACTCCAAAAGCCCGTCAAAGTGACCAGGATATATGCAGGATAGATAAAGAAGGGCGGCGCGGGTCTCGGGAGCTCTCTGCTCACGCGACCATCTTGGATGCCCGCGTAGCTCCTCCTCCGATCAAATTCTTATTGTTAGAGAGTCATTGCTTATCCCAAATTAACACCCCTGTTAAATCATGCATTCGCCTTAGAAATGTGCTTCGAAATAATAAGAAGGAGCTCTTTGTATCCCCATCAAGTGAACCCTTCTGCTCCATTAAAATCAACTTCCGAATCATTTATGTTTAAAGGATACCATCAAGATAATTTTTATCAGTGATCAGCTTTATTCGATTTCAATGTTAAAAATCATAAAAGCGACAACAGTGCACAAAAACACACCAATACATCAATACATTTCATATCATAAAAGCTAACATCTGTTAAAAAAAAGATTAAATCAATAGAATTAATCAGCTAATCAATAAGCAACAGAAAGAAGGAACAAATTAATTAAACGTAGGGGTAAAGTGGCCACTCAGTACAGGACCACTTCTGGCCTACCAGTAGTTGCTCTCTGTTTTTTGTAGTTGAAACGGGGCATATAATGATCTAGGGTAGAATTGACTTAGACTCCAGATGGATATAGGCCCATCACCTATTTGTGGCTGCCAGGACTGGAGATATGGGACGACATGGTTATTGCTAAATTTTACAAGTACCAAATCACCCACAATGTCTTTAGGGAGAGGTCCTAGCCAGCCCACCCTTCTAACGCTTAATATAGTACCATCTATATTGGGGGGCAGAGGTCTATTTTTGGTTATCTTCAAAGAAAGAGAGTGTCCCAGGAAACCAGAAAGGACTGGGTATCAAGATATAACAAAACAAAATTCCTTTCTGTGTTATTCAGTTTTAGGTTTTGTGTCCAACTGGTCTACTATCAGTTTTTGTATTTCTAACTGAACAAAAGAGTTTTATAGGTACTTATTATTACAGCACACTAAAGTGACTTTCTTTCTCTCAACATTTTATTTTCATTTGTTAAAAACATTCATATAAAATTCATCACAGGACATTTCATATCCAACATATATATTTGAGCATTCCCTAATCTAATACAAAAGTAAATCCTATTCTTATAATTGCTCAAAATAACAAACATAAGGTAAAAAGCCAATTCTTTTGGCATGTATTGTTAAAAAGTCTTTAAGTATATGTTACTTCAGGCAGTCCTTTGTCGACGCATTTCGGTGCGTAGAGATCTTTTGGGCACCTTCTTCAGGACAGACTTATAGGTATCAAATATTATTCTTCTCTTTTAAGTGCTTTTGTTACGAATATTCCCTCTTCTTTTTTTGGGGGTATCCGTTGTCTATGTTTCAGTTTCTTTGGTCTTTAAAAACAGGAGAATAACTTTTTACGTGTCTTGCTTGTTACTTTGCGTCTTTAAATTTGCGCAGGGAGTTCTGGTTATCGCATTTCTTACTTATCCATCTGATGGGTAGATTTCTTAAATCCCTGTATTTGTTGTATCTTCAGGTCTTCACTTTCTCTTGATATTTATTTGCTGGGCACCCTCTAAGTCAGGTTATTCTTCTATCTATGTCGGTTAGAAGTAGGAGGGCAAGACTGAAAGTGGTACAAGAAACCCATTCCTCCTAAAAAACAGCTGAAGTACATTACCTAATTGCACTGTAAATGATTGTTAATGATCGTAATATGAATTTGTACATCATTTTTTACTTTGTATATACACTTCTTTTAAATATTTTTAATTGTATTGCATATTTACAGCATACTTTTATGATTTTAATTAATCGAATAAAGTGGTTTTTGACTTGACTTGACTATCCCAGTCCCTTAGTAATATCGCGTAATGCCGTCGACACGTCCTCTCTCCCGTGAAATTTTTAACAAATGAAAATAAAATGTTGAGAGAAAGAAAGTCACTTTAGTGTGGTGTAATAATAAGTACCTATAAAACTCTTTTGTTCAGTTAGAAATACAAAAACTGATAGTAGACCAGTTGGCCACAAAACCAAAAACTGAATAACACAGAAAGGAATTTTGTTTTGTTATATGTCTATTTTTGGTTAACCAGAACACTACCTTGTTTCTTAGGTCCTGCTGTCTTTCCTGTTTCCCCTTAGGGAGTTCTGGTATTCCTGAGAGGACGCACACAATAGGAGCGGCCTCAGGTGGCAAATGTAGGTGGTTGGTTTTACGTGGTATGTTGACATGATTGGCCGCTATTCTTTTTTGAAATGACGTTTCTTTATTCGGCCCAGCTCTAGAGAAAGAGCTCCGTGGTGTTATGGCGGTTTTTGGAATATTTAAGGTTCTCATTTGTGGTGCAACTAATTGGTTGCGGGTGATCTCGGCTTGTGTGAAGGTATTAGATGTTTTCGTGGGTGCAGATCACTGTGGTTGTACGGATCCTCCCATAGTTTTTATAAGTAGCGTATTAGCCTTTATAGCTTCTTCAATACCCAAGAGCCTGTCCCCTAAGCTAGTCATTTTGTCAATCAATGGGGATATAATTGGCCTCATCATGTTTTCAAGCGAGGCCAGTAAAAAATCCTGGGTAGGTGCTTTCTGTTTAGCAGTGCTAGGAGTATTGGGTAACGAGGGATTTGGGTTTAGTTTTTGTAGCTTGGTCTGACTACTCATTTGTTTGACCCCACCTCTCTTCCTTTTGACAGAGAGCGCCTTGGTGGAAACTGCGGATAATGGTTGTGCTATTGGTCGTGACATAAGGGGAGTACCCTGTAGAATGTGTATTAGTTGGGATGTACAGCTAGGCCCAGGACTAGTCGTTGCTATAGGGGAGATAGGAGCTATAATTTGCACTTTTTCTAATTCCACATCCACTGGGGCGTAAGAGGATTTACACAAACTGTTTAATTCTTCCAGTAATGATATGGCTGGGGCTGTAACAGCGGTCTGTGGTGGTGAACCCATATTGAGAGAGCTAACCATGGGTGGGGATCGTTCCATTCTCTCTAAATTGCTTGCAATGGGCAATAATGCGTTTTTAATATAGTAGTCCATTGTTCCCCTAAGGAAGTCACTCTGGGAGGAAAGTGTTCTAGTGCCCCCCTTGCAAGTCATAGCGTGATTGCTTATAAAAGTTAACACTAAATCGGTGAAAATGAAGAAAATCCAAGAATAGTCAGTAGGTATCTATACCTTTAGGCAGTATTCATCATTTCTTGGTGCAGAACCAAGGGGGGTGCCCCGACCCGGCCTCCTCTGGCCTATGATGGCCTTAGATGGTCCCGGGCTTCTCCCGCATGGCTCCTCGCGGGACGAGGGACCTGACGCGCCTCCAGGCGTGCTCTGTAGTGTCGTGGGCCCCAAAGGATCCTGGGGGATGTAGTCTCTCCAGAGACTGGCGGAGCAAAGCCCGGCCGGTCGTTTCAGCAGCAAGGGGGCGGAGTTAAGCCCGGCCGTAGGTTCAAAGTAACCGGGACAACAAAGGTCAACAAAGCTCCCCGCAGCAAGTCTCCCCATAGTAGCAGCGTCTGGGGGCACCAAGGACTCGGCCCCTGACGCGCCTTTATGCACCTCCTGGCGCGCTCTGTAGTGTCGTGGGCCCCAAAGGATCCTGGGGGATGTAGTCTCTCCAGAGACCGGCGGAGCAAAGCCCAGACGGTTGTTTCAGCAGCAAGGGGGCGGAGTCAAGCCCGGCCGTAGGTTCAAAGTAACCGGGACAACAAAGGTCAACAAAGCTCCTCGCAGCAAGGCTCCCCGCAGTAGCAGCGTCTGGGGGCACCAAGGACTCGGCCCCTGATGCGCCTTTATGAGCCTCCTGGTGCGCTCTGTAGTGTCATGGGCCCCAAAGGATTCTGGGGGATGTAGTCTCTTCAGAGACCGGCGGAGCAAAGCCCGGCCGGTCGTTTCAGCAGCAAGGGGGCGGAGTCAAGCCCGGCCGTAGGTTCAAAGTAACTGGGACAACAAAGGTCAACAAAGCTCCCCGCAGCAAGGCTCCCCGCAGTAGCAGCGTCTGGGGGCACCCATCAAGATACAGGTGCTACAGGTTTAAAAAAAAAATATGACATATTTTAAGAATGGCCAAATAAATGTTCTGTATGTTTACCTGTTTGTCAAATTCTCATTAAAGGCATATTGTTGACCATATGTTGTATATAGGAAACTACTAGGAGCTAAACCTAGGGAGTCATTACGATGATGAGCATCCAGCTGCCATTGTATTGGGATTGAGGCTGCCGGACTAGTAGTCAGCGGTCCCAATCTCCAGCGTAGGATGCAGCTGTTGTGTATGTGGTCTGAAACATCTCCAGTTAAATTGGGGCTTATACTATGGCCCAGAAAACGGCCACAGCACAAGCCGCAATTGAAAAAGAGATGTTTTTTTCAAATATTCATGCACTGTGTGCGAGGCGCAATGTGGTGCCTGGCACACGTTGCATGGATGCTTGGGGGGGCACCCCATGTGCCCCCCCTGTCTCTATAGCTAAGGCCCACTGGGCCCTGGAGCCCTGTTAGGGGCCCCCATAGTCCCTTATGCCTGCCTTTACATGGCAGTGGGACTGCCACATAAAGGCTGGGGGGAAGTGACTTCCTAAAACCTACAGCCATGTCTCCATTGTAGGGATTAGGGTCCAACCGCCACCCTGACATCATACTAAGGCCCATGGAGTTTTCAAATCAATAATATTGATGTTGGTGCTTTTCAAAATGTTCCATCTGCTGATTGACTATAGTTGATCCCCTACAATCAGAAACCAACATCTTGTATATCTTTGTAAAAGATAAATTACGTTGCCAATTATACCTGCCTTCTCGACTCTGTTAGAGAATATTGCTTAGCTATTTCAATAAACAATTACCTACAGAAATTCAAATATATGCAGGTAATATTCCAGAGCCATATACCACTCACCAAAAACAGTACACATACAAATATGGGTGTTTCATAATGTATTACATTGTAATACATGCTATTCTTCCAAAATGTATGTGAGTGTGAATTATCATCATAATGATAAACACATCAGTGAAATAAGGGTGAAACTTGGATACACCAAAAGCACTGCACACCCCACATCCATTAACCTAATAGTATAAGTCCATAGATTACTCCATAACTATAATATATGTAGCTGGCTCACAGCTTGGTGTATTTATCTAGCATAATATTTGGCAAGCCATAGAACACCCCCCATATACCTGTATGCCAGTTGCCTAGATTTTCTCTCACCAGCATCCGGTCAATCTATTTCCCTGCCCCAATTGCTAGAGTCCTTTATACTCAGTGCCACTGGCTTTATGTAATTTTTTAGCAGCTGCTTTTTCTCATAATTATGGGTATGCCACATTTGTCACATGATACTTCATCTACAGCATCATCTGCAGATTTTAACAAATAAAGTTTTCTAGCTCAAACTGATCAAGAGCTACTAAAAATGTGACAACAAAGGCACTTCTCAAAGGTCAAGTGTTCATCTTTCAGATGCTTATTTCTACATTTAGTTGTAAAACTGGTACTAATGAGGTAGGATGTTTTCCCAGAAAGTAATACCATGTGCAAAATTGATAAAATAATAAAGTAATAAAGAAAATGTGCCACATTATACCACATAATTTGCATTATCTTGCAGCATAATTTAGTCAAACCTGTTGAATAATATGGTGCTTCCTGCCACACAATTTCAATGGCTATGTTTATTCTTTATTTCTTTAATAAGGTCTATTAATGAATCAATCAATCAATCAATCAATCAGGGAAATTGTAAGTGCATTACTCACCCGTGAGGGTCTCAAGGCGCTGAGGGGGGCGTCCACAGATCTGTTTAGCTGAAGAGCAAGGTTTTGAGGGTCTTCCTGAAGGTGTTCAGGGAGGGGGTGTGTCTGATGTCTGCTGGTAGCTCATTCCAGGTCTTGGCTGCAATGTGAGAGAAGGATCTTCCACCTGCTCTGGCTCTGTGGATGCGTGGGGTTTCATCCAATGAGAGATAGGAGGTTTCTTTTGGGTACATGGAAGTTGATTCTGTCATTGAGGTATTTGGGTCAGTTGTTGTGTAGGTATTTGTTATGTTATGTTATGTTAATTTCGATTTATATAGCGCCAAATCACCAACAGGTCTCTTAGCGCTTGCTTTGGGAACCCGTCCTGGCTTTCCCTGCGAGATAAGTAACCCCTACTGGGCATCTCCAAGGTGAAGACGAGGCATCCCATCGCGGTGGGGCCATAGAGGAGATTAAGCAAGCTATTGCCCAGAGTTGCAGAGTGTGAACCCATGATTCAAGTAGGCACCGAGGCGAGAATTATCGAGTCCGTGGACATTTTTGAGCTCAAGACCCTGCCGCGTCGGGAATTGAACCCTGGTCCCGGGTCTGACCTCTGCATCAGGGTCTGCCTCCTCTAACCAGTGAGCCACACTTCTCCACAATTTGTAGGCATGAGTGAGGATTTTGAAAGTGACCCTGTTCTCCACAGGGAGCCAGTGGAGATTTCATAGGTGTTAGCTGATGTGTTTATGTCGGGGGATGCCGAGGCTGAGTCTAGTGGCGGTGTTCTGTATTGTCTGGAGTTTGCGGAGTAGGGACTTGTTGATGCCAGCAATAAATGCATTTCCATAGTCCAGTCTGCTGGTGATGGGTGGGTGACTGTCTTCCTTGACTCAGGGGGGATCCACTTGAAGGTCTTGCGGAGGATGCAGAGGGTGTTGAAGCAGTTGGAGGTGACGGCGTTTACCTGTCGGTTCAGGGTGAGTGATGAGTCGAGTACGATGCTGAGGTTCTTGGCGTGGTCTGAGGGGTTAGGTGGGCTTCCGAGGGTGGTCGGCCACCAGATGCTGTCACCTGCAGAAGGCGTAATACCGAGGAAGAGGACTTCTGTGTTCTCTGTGTTGAGCTTCAGGCAGCTGTTGGTCATCCAGACTGCGACGTCTTGCATTCCTTTCTGGAAGTTTAGCAGTGGTGGGGTCTTTGGTGAGGGAGAGGATGAGCTGGGTGTTATCAGCGTAGGATGAGATGTTGAGGCCATGTTTTCATACGATGGCTGCGAGGGGGTCATGTGGATGTTAAAGAGGGTGGGGCTCAAGGATAAACCCTGTGGGACTCCATAGGTGATTTTTCGTGGGGTCGGAGGGGAAGGGTGTGAGTCTGATCCTTTGGCTTCTTCCGGTGAGGAATGAACAGATCCAGTCCAGGGCTGTTCCTTGCATGCCTGCATTGTGTAGTCTGGCGACTAGAGTGCGGTGGGAGACCGTGTCGAAGGCCCCTGATAGGTCGAGTAGGATGAGGGCTGCGGAGTGGCCTTGGTCTATGAGGGTGCAGATGTCATCTGTGGCGGCAATTAGAGTCGTCTCTGTACTGTGGTTGCTTCGGAATCCGGATTGGGACGGGCCGAGGACGATTTATTCTTCAATGAATCATGTCAGTTTCCTGTTGACTGTTTTCTCTTCAACATTGGATGCGAAGGGGAGGAACGAGACGGGACGATAGTTCTTGCGGTCGGTGGGGTCAGCTGTGGGCTTCTTGAGCAGAGGTCTGGCTTCTGCACACTTCCAGTCATCTGGGAAGGTGCCTGTTTTGAAGGTGGTGTTGATGGTGCGGGTGCAATGGCAGCCCCAGCCCTGTGGTAGATGTGAGGGGGGCAGAGGTCGGTGGAGGCCCCCAAGTGGAGGCTTTTCATGGTTGAGGCGGTGTCTTAGGCTGTGATTGGTGTCCACTTGGAAATGGTGGGCTGGCTGGTGTTTATGGGGGGCGGGGGGCCATCTGTGGCCCTTGGTGGATGGTCGATGAAGTTGTCATAAAGGTTTTGGATCTTGAGGTGGAAATAGGTTTAAAGCTTGTCACAGAGGTCTTGGGATGGGGTGATGTCTGTGGCTTCGCTGCGTGGGTTGGTGAATTCTTGAATGACACTGAAAAGCTCCTTGGAGTTGGTGGAGTTGGCCAGGCTTTTGTTGTGGATGAAGTTCCTCTTGGTGGCTCTGATCTGGTTGTGGTAGTCCATCATGGCGTCCTTGTAGGGGGTGTGGTTTTCGGTTGTCTTGGTGTTTCTCCAGTTCTTCTACAGGCGTCTGCAGGTGCGCCTGGCTTCTTGGAGAGTGCTGGTAAACCGGGTGGCTTTCCTGGGGCGTTGTCTGTCAGGGTTGCGTAGCGGGGCAAGCTTGTCTATGCAGTTGGATAGCCAGGTGTGGAGTTCTAAGGCTACGTCCTTTGTGTCGGGTGCCCAGGTGTGGATGTCTTGGGTGAGGGTGGAGTTAAGTTGCCTTGATGTGATGTGAAGGACATTTATAGAGCGCACTACCACTCCAGGGAGCATCTTGGTGCTTAGACTCAAATGCTAAGAGGATGGGCGGAAATAGAGATCTCAGTCAAGATAGTTACACCAATGACTTGCAGGCTGAGTCTGCCAAGCTATAAATCCATGTCTTGAGGGATTTCTTGAATTTGTTTTCAGGTATGATGTTGCGCAGGTTTAGAGGCAATGTATTCCATGCCTTGGCACCCAATACTGCTATGGACTTGCCTTCCTTTGTCTTAAGTTTACATTTTGGGACACTCATTAGATTGGCTGTGGCGGATCTAAGGTCCCGGGTAGGGTGGTATTTGTTAAAATATTTGGAAAGGTATAGGGGGCCATGTTTATGATAAGCCCTGAAGGCAATCACCAATACCTTAAACAGGACACATTTCTGTATAGGAAGCCAATGACGCTCCTTCAGTGCAGCAGAGGCCGAAGATTTCCTTGGCCATCTAAGCACCATTCTTGCTGTGGCATGCTGGACCATCTACAATTTATGTAGGGCAGATTTGTTAATCCCTGCGTACAGGCTGTTGCAGTAGTCAAGTCTAGATGTAATCAATGCCACTGCAACTGTACGCCTGGCAGGTAGGGGTAAAAGGTCAAAGAATTTCCTAAGGCCCTTAATTATATTAAAGCATGATCCAGCCACTTCTTTTACCTGCTGTTTAAACGAGAGTGACTCGTCACATTTTATGCCCATGTTTTGTGCTGCTGTGATGGTATTGGGCGGGGCTTCTTCCTCTTTTGGCCAGCAACTCTGGGGAGAAAACAGATTATTGTGACCAAACGGCACAATTTCTGTTTTGGCCGAGTTGCATTTCAGATGGTTGTTTTTCATCAAGGCAAAGGTAGCTGTAAGACACTCTTTTAGGGTCTTCTCGGCCACTGCCGGGTCTTCATCAAGAGTAAGGACCAGTTGCGTATCATCAGCATACGCTATAGCACTAATTTCAAAAGTGGAGATGAGCTCGATCAGGGGGACCATATATAAATTAAATAAAATGGGGCTCAAACTAGAGCCTTGCGGTACCCCAGATCGAACCACCATTTCCTCGGAACAGAACTGGCCTAGCATTGTAATCTGCCTTCTATCCTCCAAGAAGTTTGCAAACCACTTTGACACGGTGCCTCCTATGCCAACATTCATAAGACAATGTAATAGAATGGCATGAGACACCGTGTCAAACGCTGCAGAAAGATCCAACAGGATGAGGACGGCCCTCTTTCCCTGATCCAATGCAGCTTTGATGGTCTCTGTGGTGTACAATAGTGCAGATTCAGTAGAGTGATGGGCTCTGGACCCGGCCTGGTTAGGGTGAAGAATATGATTATCCTCCAAATAAGAAACCAGCTGCTTATTAACACAGGCTTCTGCCATTTTACAGATAGCCGGAAGAAGCGAAATAGGCCTTAGGTTAGACAGGACCGTGGGATCCCGTAATGCTTTTTTCTGTAGGGGTCTTACAGCAGCAACTTTCCAGCAATCTGGAATCTCCCCTGTTTGGAGTGAGGAATTGATGATTGAGTTAATAAATGGATTAACCTCCTCTATTATCGCTTTTAGTAGTGTTGGCCGACACGGATCAAATGGTGATCCTGATTTGATTTTGGATATAACTTTGGAAGATTTATCCAGGGTAATCGGGGTAAAGATTTCCCACACTGCCAAGTGTAGTTTTCCACTTTTGGGATTGAAAGATTCATTTAAGGCTTCCAGATTGACCTGGGGAAAGTTTTTGGTGAGGTTCATGACCTTCTGTTCAAAGAATGTTGCTATCTCATTACAAAGGGCCTGAGATGGGGGGATTTCTTGTAAAAGTATTTTGGGGTTCCTAAAATTATTGACAATTTGGAAGATTTCCTTCTGATTGTTTTTGGAGGCTTCAATCAAGTTTGTGTAGTAACTTGCTTTAGTTCCTTTATTGTCTGCATGATAAGCTCTTCTAGCTGTTTTGTAGGCCTCCCGATCATTACAATTATAATGACGGTGCCATATCCGCTCTAGGACTCTCACTTTTCCTAAAGTGTCTTTTAGTGTACAAGTAAACCAGGGAGCAGATATTTTCCTTTGTCTTGGTTTCGCACTGGTCCCCCGAGGTTTAATCCTTTCCCCTATGTTCCTCATCAAGCCCTCATAGCTCTTGTTATCCATGATCGCACTTCCCACTAAAGGTGGTCTACTTTCCTTTACCCAGATGGTAAGGTCTGGGTGTTCAATAATTTTCCCCCAACACGGGGTAGGCGTCTTATTCTCAGGTATGACCGCTCTCATTGCCTTCTTGCCATTAGTTTTAAAGCTAAAAGCAATACATTTGTGGTCCGTCCAAGTTTGGATCAGAGGGGATTCTACCTTCATTGTGTCTAAATTTGAGCTAATGCAATCTAAAATGTGTCCCGCTTTATGTGTAGGTTCCACTGTTAAAATCGACAACCCCAGGACTTGAAGAATGTCTCTAAAGGACTTCACATTTGGATCACAGATGTTATCCAGGTGAAGATTTAAATCTCCCAATACAGTAAAATTGGCCGATTTAAGGGAAAAACGAGACAGGACTTCCCTTATGCTTCCTAGAAACTGGGTCGACGGTCCCGGTGGGCGATATATCAAGACTCCAGTGAAGGTAAAAGAATCATGGGCTTGAATTCTAAACTCGAGACATTCTGCCCCTTTGATCTCTGATAGTTCCGTAGTAGTACATTTCAGAGAGTCTCGGTAGATAATCGCCAGTCCCCCTCCCCGCTGAAGAGATCTATCCAACCTCTGGAATAAGAAGCCCAGAGGCAGAGCCTGAATTATATCCGGATTGGACCAGTCTCTAAGCCATGTTTCTGTAATTAATAGGCAGTCCAGGGCATTTTCTAGAATGCCTTGGGTTTGTTAATGGCAAAGTGTATGCAGTGGTGGTCGGTCCATGGCAGCTGCATTGTGTGGCTGAATTGGATGCTGTTTCCTGTTGCTAAAATGGGGCCAAGGGTGTTTCCTGCTCTGTGGGTTGGTGTGTTGACTAGTTGTTTAAGTCCTATGCTGGCGAGGTTGTCACAACGGTTAGTGGAGTTGGGGTCCCTGGGGTTGTCAAGGTGGAAGTTCATGTCTCCAATGAGTATGTAGTTTGTTGAGGTGATGGCGTGGGGTGCGATGAAGTAGGTGATGGTGGTGGCGAAGGGTGTTCGGGGGCCAGGGGGTCTGTAGACGAGGGTATCTCAGAGTGTGTTTTTGGGGGTGGTCTGAATCTGGAAGTGCAGGTATTCGGTGGAGGGGAAGGTTTCGCTGGAGGTGGTGAGGTGGAGGGTGTTCTTGTCGGCTATGGCGAAGCCCCCTCCTGGGTGGTTGGGGGGGTCTTTCTTCTGGATTTTGTATCCGTCTGGGATGGCAGTGCTGATGTCGGGGGCAAAGAATGCATTGGTCCAGGTCTCTGTGAAGGAGGTGATGTCGAGCGAGAGAGAGTCGAGTAGGTTCCAGATTTCCATGTCTTGTTTGTGTGCAGAGCATACATTGAGGAGGATTAATATTAGGGTGTCACCGGTGCTGGCATCAGCTTTGTTGGAGGCCGGGGTGGCGGTGAGGGTCTGGTGGCAGTAGAGGCAGGAAAACTGACCATTGGTCATGTTCGGTGAGGCCTGTTGGCATTCGCTAAGTCTTCCCGGGTTGAGGTCCAGGGTTCTTGGTGCTGGCCGCAGTCAGGTCATGGACTGAACACAGACAGGCTTGCCTTTGGCACTACAGGTCTATAGAGTAAGTCGGTCCTTTTCCATTCAGCTTTTACATTTGGTATACCGGACAAAAGACAATTCTTCTGTTAGTCTATTAGGAAACAAACAGAAGCCAATACATTTTATATTGTTCAACTTCGACTGTCCTGAAGTGAATTTGCCAGCTAATTTCTCACCACTGTGCATGGGAGAATGTTTAAACTCTTCTCTGGCTTTTATACTGTGTCATGACATTTAGCACATTCAGACAGTTAGCCTGCACTACAAACGAAGCCAAGCAACCTATGTTTATAGGGCTCTTACTTAGATCTACTCAATAACAGACTCAAATACTTTCAGTACAGAAACAACAACTACATCAACATGCATCAAGGTTTGTGGCACATTGCCAAACATATAGAAGGTGCATGCACACATGCAAGACTAGTGGTAGAAAAAAACCAAAGAGTAGTATAGAGGAGAAGCATAACCAGGTGTAAAATATTGCATTAGTAACATTGTTACTGTCTTGGTTGTGGACAGATATGGAATTTACATTAAAGAACTAGGACCTGATTCGCTAAGGTTTACTACTCTTTTTATTATTCACACACTCTGAATGTAAGTTACAACTAAATCAATAAAAAAGTATTAAATCAAGCACCACACAAGGGCAACCACTGGTACTGCAAAGTGTTCTCAGAAAATAATAGAGGCAGGGATTTAAAATAAAACCCCATAGGAAATAATCTTAAACTAAATTACATTGATTAAAATAGTTAAACATGTAAATACATATACACACATGTTAAAACATATAAAAATAATACCTGCTAATTATAATTTATTTGTAGAATATTTTAATAACATATTTTTAAATAAAAAAACAAAGCAACTATTAAATTTACAAAAAAATAATTGCATTTATTTTCATTCATTTTTCCTATAATCTATCCCTATGCTAAACTAGAGGGAAAAGTAACTCAAAAAGAAATAATTTTATGCCTAATAATTTAAATTCATTTTATATAATTAACTTAAATGTAGAGCAAAATAAAAAAGTGACAGCCCTAATTTTGAAATTAACTTTAATTAATACGTTTTTCTGCCGTTTAAATTAAAACTAAATTCCCACCTAAATAAACACAATGTAATGTGCATTAATAATTGGCAAAAGTGATGTGTATAATAAATTAAAATGTAATTATTATTTTGTTTATAATATTTTACGTTATTCCTTTTTTTTAGTAGCTTGCAATCGAAGTTTGTGAATACAAAAAAGTAGTAAGCCTACTGAAAAGAGTAAACATACTCAAAAGTGTATGTTAACGTATTGAATCAAGTTCCTGCATTTCATGTTGGCATTTTTAATATGATGTGCAAGAGATGGATCATTGGCTTGAGTGGAGGGGCTTCTTTCGAGGTTGCTTGGGCATAGTGATATTTGATTGTGTGTAGGGTGTATAGTTATTGACATTCTAGGAATAGGATGCTTGTGGGTTCTGAGCTCACAGACTATTTGGGTGTGTGGGGTATGTTAAAAGTACTGTGCATAGCGTATTGGCCACAACCTCTGATGTTCGGAGTATGTGTGTTAAGTGAGGTCTACCGGTGGTCGTAGAGTAGTGCCTGGAAGGAAAGGGCCTGTAGCAGAGACAGATAGTGAGATTTGTATTCTTTTGTATTACCTGATGCTGGTAAACCAACTTTACTTTAATGTCAAGCTATTAGTTTGGGTAGTTGTGAATAAAAGATGTATGCTCTGGTCAGTAGTGAGGGGGAATTATGAAGGTTAAGGGGAGTAGCCAGCCACTCATGTGAGTCATGTCCAATGTTTGTTATATCCATTTGTAGACAGTCAGTTTCTGAACAGCTGCATTGACTGAATTGGGAGGTTGTATCGGGGAGTGAGTAACTATTTGACATTATTTTGGTCTTTGTGAGTGTAGAAGTAGCTCTGTTTCAGGTTACGCACCTATTACATTGATTTATCCTAGAATTATACTGCCTGTGTTCAAACTTGAGGGATGTGTTGGTGATAATGGGGAGATGGGGCATTGGTAGGTGGTGAGCTAGTGGCAGTGGAGGCAGTCGAGATGGAATGGATAGTATAAGTTTTTAGGGCTCTCAGGGTACGAACCAAAGCGGTGACAATATGGTGGTTCATATCCAAAGAAGGAATCTTTTCTGCCCCCTTTTTGCAAAGGCTGACATACAGCTCCTATTTCTGGTTATGTTAATCTAAGGCACTGCATTTTTTACCCAAGAGATTTTTGCATTATTTGATACTAAGGGCCTAATTATGCCATGGTGGCGGTGCGGACACTGCTGCACCGGCTGTCCGACTGCCCTATTCCTAGTTGGGCTGTTGGACCGCCATGGGGTTGACACAACCACCAGGCATTATAGATCCCTGGACGTGCTGTAGAGGGATTAAATCCGCAATATGCTAGGCACTGCCACTGTGACACCACAGAGCATTTTATGGGTTTCCTCTTCGCCACAGGCTTCATGGCAGTGTGCCCACCATGAAAACTGTGGCATTGAGGAACAGAGGGGGCCCTACAGGGCCATGAGGAGCATGCCGGGGGCACATGGTGTGCATGGTGTGCCCCCCTGTGTGCATGCACACCGGTTTCTGCACAGCATGGACTGCACCAGTCCATATTGTACGGGAACTGCCTGTGAAGCTCCCATTGCAGTGCCTTTTTCATAGGATGAGTTCCTTTTATGCATTTATGTTTACAAAATTCGGTGAGAATCTTATAAAATTCTATATTTGCACATTTATTATTTTAATTTCTGTCTGAATAGTACCTTTGTTGACTTGCATAACTTATTAAGTTTCTGTAGGTGAAGTTTGTCTTGATTGCTGTTTGTTTTGAGTGAGGTTCGTTGCAGCTTTCTAATTTTCTATTTTGTCTCTTTTAGTTCTGTTTTTGTCAAAAGTGCCTATTTTCTTTTGTCCTATATTGTTGTTCTGAGTGGTATTAGGATATCAAAAGCTTCCTGTAGCCAATCATATAGTAATGGAATTTATTGTGTTAGTTGTGTTTCTAAGGGCCTGATTACGAGTTTGACGGTGTGGCGGTGGGACCGCCCCGCCGGCACACTGCCCACCAAATAATGACTGTTCCTGTTCCTAAGGCAGTGTCCATAAAATAGGCACTGCAAAGTGAACATCAAATGGTGTACAGCGCTGGAACATCTAATGCCATTAAGACAAAATCCTCTATCATTGATATGTCATACATTTGACACCGGAAATCCCCACTATCTTTCACATAAGAGAGCAAGTTTCTTGCATGCTTTTGTAAAAAAAAGTCCATATATTTTTAAGCATCCTCAAACAGGCTCACTGAAGCCGAAATTATAGGTTGGACTGAACGCAGACAGGGTGGCCTGGAGGTGTACTGCTATTTTTATGAAACTTGGGAATGAAATACATCACAGGTGTGATGGGATTATCATTTCTTAGAAAAGCAAATTCTTCATCCGTGATCAGACCATTGATCCACCAATCTTTTAGCTCCGTAAATTAATTTGTTTGAATGTCTAGGAGGACAGACGTATTACATTTTCAGTAACAGCTCTTATCGTTTAATTTACTATACGTCTCATGCAAATACATGTCCAATGGCTATAAAACTACATTTCCTCCTTTGTCTGTATTTCTAATCACAATTTATTTTTTACTTTGCAATTTTTTACCTAGATTTTGACATTTCCTGGTGACAGGGTGGGAAACTTTATTTTTCTTGGTCTATCCCAGTTGAATCTTTTTCACCTGTTCTATAATCACATCTTGGAAAACATCTATTGAATCTTTTGGACTCATAGGCAAAGTCTTAGATGGTGGCTTAAAAGGTGTCTTTACTGTATCCCATATATGAAGATTCCGTCATTAATGATTTCCATGTCTTTATTCTCATCATGTGTCATTATACTTTCATTTTCCAATTGGATTAACGTTCTTATTGTATCCAATTCCACTATGGTTATATCATCTTCTGGCGTTATGGGTAACTTTGCTTGTGTAACTTTACAGTTTTTTGATAAAGTATGGCATTTTGGTATGAATTTGAAGATGTCTATCCTTGTTTGGGCATAGTTTAAAGGGTATTCTTTACAAAATGATAGTCCCAATAATAACGTTTCTTTTTCTGGTTCACTTAATATCACATCGGATAAATTGATAATCAAGCCTGCACTGTCAGTGATTTTCATTTCGTTCTCCAAACTTTTTTTGAGCTGTTGTTTTCTGTGGTTTATCTCTGCCATTATTTGCGCCTTCTTGCCTTCCCTTTTCCAATTCTTTGTGATCTTCGCGCCCTTGGTCTTAAAACTTGGTGCCAATCTTAGTGTAAAAGTTCTAATTCCTCAGAGATAGTTGCTGTTGTACTAACACCGACTGTGCTATCTTTGGACCCTCCTACTGCCCCCAATGACTGAAGATTCTCCTCATCTGTTTCTAGAGAGCTCAATTCAGTTTCTGTATCTCCTTTATGTTTGTCTTCCTTATTTCAATTTTCTGCAGCCTGCTTTTGATGCCTTATATTTTCCAAACCTTTTGGTAAATGTAAAAATTTGCAGTTTTTCATAGTCAATTTTGTCCATGGTGAACTTCCTTATCTTAGATGCTAACTACTCTCTTCATGCTTTTTGAGTCGAATCTCCATATCAGCATAACATTTTTTAATTTGCTCTTGTTCTTGACCACCTTTCAATTCTGTTTCCAATGCGTCCATCTTCTGTGGATGCCAATCTGTCCTTCTCTGCATATTCAATTAGAATCTGGACCATTCTTGCTGAGGCTCCCAGATTGCTCTCTGCCCACTCCCTTAACATCTCTGGGTCCGGTTCTCAAAACTGGGGGCCACTAAGATTCTTAACCCCTCGGGATCCTCCCAACTTCAGTATACTTCGTCAGGGATTTGTACTCCCACCATTTTGCAAGTTTGTTGCGCTTGTATTTCTTTAACAGTTTCAATTTCTCTACCACATCCAATGTTTGGATATTCTCAGAGGTTGTACCAGTCACAGTACCTTGATTTGCATGCATTGCATCATTAAAAAGCTTATCTGCTTTTTCCTCACGTTCTCACAGTGTATTGGCAAATATATTGCGTGTAGCTGTACTTCAATTGCTTCGATTGTCTTTTCTGGTTATGAAGTTTTCGCTGCCCCTCAACTCACACTGAATGTCTTACCTGTTGTCAAGGGCGGCTATCAGGAGTCCTCAAACTCTCCTCCAACTGCTCCATGACTTACAGGATTCTCTTCAGAACATGCGAAGGGTAGGCATTTGCTGATCGCAGCTCTTCCAATAATGGCACACAGTCATCAGTGCCTCTAAAATGCTGTACTGCTGATCCTCTCTCAAAAGAGTGAAACACAAAGTGGAAAGGGCAGTACAAAGGAACCGTCCAACCCGAAGGCTATCGGGCCTGAGATGGGCACTCGCACAAGGAGTAGAAACAGATACCTATATGGGCACCCACACATGCAAACACACAAGCACACACACACCCACATGAAGTCCAGAGAAGTCTAGGAAGTCCAGGGAAGACTAGGCTTCTCATGGTTTACTCATCAATACCACAATAGTAAGCAGGCCATCAGGTGCTCTTGGGTCAAATGCCAGTAGCATTTCCAAGGTTTGTCGTGGCCTTCAAGAGAGATCTAGTTTTGTCCCTGTTGTGATTTCCATGACAGGCTTTATCTCCCTCTCGCATTTAGTTGTATTCCTATAAGAACGGTCTGGCCACCTGCCTTGTCGAGTAGGTGGCGGGTCTTTACTCTGATGATAGACCGTAACATCTGGAGATGATGGAATAGTGTCCACTGTGGAGCCTTCAGGTCATCCAAAAAATGGAGATCAAGAGGTTCATGAAAGTTCCTCTACTGTCCGTCTTTCATTGTCCATCTCTGAGCAGACTCTATCAGACAAGATTTGATGTCCCATTTCCTTAACTGAGTTCTTACTGATAAAAAGTCTTTCTTCATTGTATTAGTCTCCCTGGAGAATTCTGTGGTGATTTGAATTTTAGGACTATCTATGTCAAATAGGCCATTCTTATGTGCTGCTTCAAAGATCTCCCTAGTCTGTTCATGGCGAGAGAGACAGCCTCTTATTTGTCAAGCCATGTCCCTGTTGTGAGGTGCATTGTATGGGATTCAATGCACCCGTTAAAGCTCCAAGGGCATGTTGAAATAAATGCCTGAAGGTCAGGGTATAAGCTCCTAGAGGTATACTTTTTCCAGCTTCTCTGTAAAGCTGTAAAAGCAGACAATGTCCCTGCGGGACCCTGTCCTCTGAGTCCACGACACCACCCTTCACGCTCTCGACACCGGTTGAGACTATTACTTCTTCCAGGCCACCCCAAAATGCACCCACGGTCCCTTCTCCTGCCACACCTGCAACTTCACCTGCGACAGAACTACCAAACCGCCAAGGACCGGTCCCAACCACCTCCGCTGCATACTCCTCAGCACTCGCCCTGCACGCAAACACGCCGTTGAGATCTGGGACCTGCTCGACACCTCCGCCCCAGACGTTGCCTTCCTGACAGAGACCTGTTGGAACGACTCTGCGGCATCCAACATCGCCGTAGCCATCCCTGATGGCTACAAGATCACCCGCAGGGACCGCACCAACGGAACTAGAGGAGGCCTAGCCATCATCCACAAGTCCACCCTCCAGGTCTACACCCACGCCGACGACACCCTCATTACCAGCGAACATCTACACTTCCGGATCCACACCAACTCCAACACCACCCTCAGAGGAACACTTGTCTACAGACTCCCCGGACCACGGGCTCTGTTCAGCAATTCCATCGCCGACCTCGCCAGCACCCACACACTCGCCTCCATGGACTACATCCTCCTCGGGGACCTGAATTTCCAACTCGAGAACAACATTGACGCCAACTCCGCCACCCTGATCGATAACCTCGCCAACCTCGGCCTCCAACAACTCTTCACTGAACCCACCCATACCGCCGGCCACACGCTGGACCCCGTCTTCTCCACAAGCACCCACACCGCCTTCAACCACACCGCCGAACTCCACTGGACCCACCACCGCTGCATTCACTTCACCTTCATGAAACCAACCGCACACCACCGCACCCAACAGCTACCCCGCCGCTGCTGGAACAAAGTCACTGAGGATCAGCTGACCTCCACCCTCACCCAGAACCCGCCCACCGACCCCACCAACCCAGACGCCACCGCTCGTAACTTCAGACAGTGGATAGACGACTGCGCCAACACTCTTGCCCCGCTCAAGAATCCCTGAAACAACCACTCCAACAAGAAAGCCGCTGGTTCACCGAAGAGCTCCAGACCTCCAAACACACATGCCAGAAACTAGAGAAGAAATGGCTCCATGACCGCACACCAGACAGCCACACGGCCCAAAAGGACGCAACCCACAGACATCATCAACTCATCAGAACAGCCAAGAGATCTTCCTTCAAGACCCGCCTGGACAACAATGCACATGACAGCAAAGAGCTTTTCAGCATAGTGAAGGAACTCTCCAACCCCAGCTCCAACACCAATGACATCCCGCCCTTACAAGATCTGTGCGACTCACTGGCCACCTTCTTCCATTGCAAGATCTCTGACATCCACAACACCTTCAACACCTCGACCGCCTCAACTACGGCACCCTCCACCCCGAACGCCACCTGCACCAACCAGCTGACCTCCTGGTCCCACGTCAACGACGACGAGACTCGCAAGGTCATGAACCCCATCCACTCAGGATCACCATCAGACCCCTGCCCACACCACGTATTCAATAAAGCAGAAGCTACCATCGCCCCCCAACTACGGAAGGTCATCAACATCTCTTTCGACACAGCGACATTCCAGGAAAGCTGGAAGCACGCTGATATCAAAAAGCCCAAGGCAGACCCCAAGAACCTCAAGAATTTCTGGCCCATCTCCCTGCTCCCATTCCCAGCGAAGGTCATTGAGAATATCGTCAACACACAACTGACCCGTTACCTCGTGAACAACATCCTAGACCAATCCCAGTCCGGACTAAATCACAGCACTGAGACAGCCCTCACCGCCACCACAGACGACATCAGGCGCCAACTAGACAAGGGCAAAACTTCTGCCCTCATCCTCCTGGACCTGTCGGCCGCTTCTGACACAGTCTGCCACTGCACACTAAGGACATGCCTCCAAGAAGCCAGAATCCAGGAGAAGGCCCTGGACTGGACCACGTCCTTTCTCTTCGGCAGAACCCAAAGATTTAGCCTCCCACCCTTCCAATCCGAAGCCACCGACATCATCTGTGGCGTACCCCAGGGTTCATCCCTCAGCCCGAACCAGTTCAACGTCTACATGGCCCCCCTTGCACAAGTGGCCCGCCAGCACAACCTTAACATCATCTCCTACGCAGACGACACCCAACTCATCCACTCCCCCACCATGGACCCGCACACCACCAAAACCAACCTCTACGAAGGAATGAAGGCCGTCGCTGAGTGGATGCGGAGCAGCTGCCTAAAACTGAACTCAGACAAGACGTAGGACCTCATCCTTGGCCCCACCCCCTCCACCTTGGATGACTCCTGGTGGCCGGCCACACTGGGAACAGCACCAACATCCACGGACCACGCATGCAACCTAGGATTCATCCTCGACTCCTCCCAATCCATGTCGAAGCAGGTCAATGTCATCTCTTCCTCCTGCTACAACACCCTCCGCATGCTTTGCAGGATCTACAAGTGGATCCCGACCAAAACAAGAAGAACAGTGACCCAAGCCCTAGTCAGCAGCAGGCTGGACTAGGGAAAAGCACTCTACGCAGGAATACCGACCAAACACATACGACGGCTGCAATGCATTAAAAACGCCTCAGCCCACCTGATCCTCAACCTCCTGCGGCGCAGCCACATCACCTCCTACCTAAGAGGCCTGCACTGGCTCCCCGTCAACAAGAGGATCACCTTCAAGCTCCTCACCCACGCATACAAAGCACTCCACAACACCGGACCAGCCTACCTGAACAACAGACTCAACTTCTACTCCCCCGCCCGCCAACACCGCTCCACCAGCCTCGCCCTCGCTGCCGTCACACGCATCCAATGAATGCCCTCCGGTGGCAGAGCCTTCTCCTTCCTCATCGCCAAGACCTGGAACACCCTCCCCACCCATCTGCGGCAGACCCAAGACCTGCTCACCTTCAGAAGGCTCCTCAAGACCTAGCTCTTCGAGGAATACTCCCCTCCCCTCAGCGCCTTGAGACCTAACAGGTAAGTAGTGCGCTTTACAAGTTTACTGATTGATTGATTGATTGGCTTTACATTGGAAGTGGCAACTATCGGAGTCCCAGGCTTCCACAGTGACCAATTTGTCTTCAGGCTTTGCCGCTCTGTTATCCAATCCTGCCACTGTTTCCTGAAAAAACCCAGTCACGGAGCACCTGGACTTCATTTCTGTAGTAGGGTCTGTGATATTAGAGTTCATTGTTCCTGGGGTATCTTATTCTGATTGTAGCCTTTTCCATGCGACGGACAGCCCCCGGCCGTCTGACGTCACAATGGGCGTCTGCGTCAGAGGCCAGGGGACGTCCGATCTGTGCATGCGTCAAATTCCGCCTCACTGTGGCGGAATGTGCGCTGCGGCAAAGCAGTTATCCTTCTCAAAATCACCTCCATGGTTGATTTCCGCATGACATCCATAATTATAGTTGCCTGGTAGCCTTGTCAGAGGCCATGCTTTTTGTGAAGCATATCATGGTAGAGCCCTTTTTATATACAATACAGCAGGCCATTTTACTTGAAAGTGACACAAATATCAAGTGTTTCACACTAATCTTGCAATGTACAAAACTACTCAAAGCGCACAAAGAATATGAAGATTGTTAAGTGACCCACAACTTCACAAATTTGGCAAAATGCCGGAGTATCACTCTACGAAGCAAGGAAATTAAATACATTTGATCATGACTCCAAATTTTGTGTGCCATTCTGTAAAGTATGACAAAATGAGGCGCACAATTTAAGAATAGACAAATGTACTTAATACCCAATGTAAAGCACTGCGTTCTACCATCAATTACTTACCTGAGTGTGGGTGGTGCAGTCCTCTTTCTCCAACACAGATAGGATATTGACATCCAACAGATGAATCTTCCAGTTTCCCACATAATGCCAAAAGTAGACTACAACACTTGGCACATGGTAAACTTGATGATCTCTTTCGCTCCCTATATTCTGACTACCGCCTGTTTTAGCTGCCTCAGGTGGTCCTCCCACAAATTGCTAAGGTGGTAATGTCATCAAGTTAGGCCACCCAGAACTCCAACTCTAAGAGAACAAGGTTCCTGAGGCACCGAAAAGTGGAAGGGGCATTCCTGAGTCCAAGTGTTTGATCATAAACTGATACAACTCCTCTGGTATAGAGAATGCAGTTTTTTTCCATGGAACTATGCAATAATGTGATCTCCCAATAGCCACTGGTAGGATAAAAGGGTACATAAGAAGCAAGCAGCAGTCAAAAAGTTCTCTGGCTTAGTCGCTCTGAGAATCGGGTATACATCTGTCTTGGACACCTCCTTGAGGGCCCAGTAGTCCACACAAAATAATAAATGTATGGATCCTTGCTCAGGCATCAATATCACTGAACTGAGCACTCACAAACAGATGGCTGGGGGATAGTTGCGCAGGGTAGTAATTGGTAGGGTAGGTCACATGATCCCATGTTGCGACCAATGTTCCCTCTAATTTTTTTCCTCTGTGTGCGGCAGTTTAGGGTCTCTGTGCGCTGCAGCCATGGCTATGTGCGCCAGAAACCAAACTGCGCATGTGTACTGCACCAAATATCCCTCCAAACTTTTGTTTAAAAAACTGAAAAGCTGGTGCATTTCCACACACACAGCGCCACGTTAAGGGTCTTAAGGCAGATCTGCAATTTGGATACACAGAAGCTTATGTTTGTTCAAATCTGCTGAGTAAAGATAACCATGGTTATGGAATGAGGCTATGTCATCTAGAAGTGCGTTCATACTTTGGTACTTTGGGCAAATTGGGCAACACCCAAAAAACTTTTTGTGTATATTCATAAACTTTTTCGTAACCATCCCTGTTTGGGATAAGCCCATATATGTAATGTTAACAAGGGGTGGGAAATTCCCATTTCCACTGTGCAAATTTAATTGAAACCCCCCACAATTGGTTGAGTTGTAGGAGAAGGTGCTTCTCTATGTGGAAAAATATTTTCCACATTAAGGAAAAAAGCCGGTAAGTGCAATTGCATTAATTCAAGACATTTCTTCATTTACCAATTTCCATTATATGCATTTATCAGTACAAAAATGCCTTCACATGAGGGCGGTTAGGAACTAACATGTTTTGCTGAATAAGTCATTTGAGCCTCCAGCTAATGTAGCTTTTAAGAATTACTCCTGAAAACGTTTGAGTTCTCTAAAAAAAATAGATATTTATGCTGAAGTTAGAAGGAAAGCTAAGGAAATGTACACTTCTGATTTCTTTTGTGAATTGGGTTCATATACCACATTATAGCCTTCTATACAGCGAAGTAGGTTTCGGAGTTTCCAAAAAGTCCTCTAGTGTGCAAGATGTGTTTTACTTAGTTATTCTGAAATTGCTAGTCTGTGATGACCATTCTCTGGTCCTTTGACATTGTTGGCTTCACGCCATGGGAATGGCCAAAGGAAAAAGAATCTAAACAACCTTGCTCGACAAGTTGGCTACTCAGAGCCTAATTCACGGACTATTTACTCTCATGCCACACAATCAGTTCATAATTTGTGCAGTGTCAGTGTTGCTGCATGCAGAACTCATTTTTTGGGAACAGGACTTCATTTTCATTTTCAGACCTTGACCCAAAAGCAAGAAAGAAAGGCAGAAAAGGGAGAAAGAAGGAGCAAGGCAAAGACACGGGAAAATGAAAAATGAACTAAGCGTGGATGAAAAAGACCCCTGGAGATAGTGAAGGGAAGTGTAGGGTAGCCACGAAAGAGGCATGAATTGGAATGAAGACGATATAGCCTTGCTAATAAACCATTGCATATAACACCTAGTACAGCATATTTGCAGAGTATAGTTGCATTCTAAATTTGCTTGATTCCTCGGGCCAGCCCATGCTTTAAGCTCCTAAACATTTCATCATTAGCAATTACTTCTAATAGATGAGCAATGCAATTTATTATTCGACCACAAAATAAACTACAATTTGGATAGATGGTGAAACTATAGAATAAAAAAAACTGATGTTTTTGTTCATATCTGTATATGTTCTTTGCCTCTTTAAAAATTAATGTCAATGTGTCTCCTTGTGGACATCAGCGAGCATTCACTGTCAGATTTTATTGTATGTGACTGCACGCAATTTGGCTCAACACCAAAATACTGGCGGAGCTGCCCCTCAGAGAGTGGGAAGAATGGGTGGACATTACACATCACCGGAGCAACCAGCATTATATGTCATCTTGATTTGAATCACCGGCTAATGCGTCAGACAACGTACCGTTTCATGAGAAAGAGGGCTGGCGCTTTATTATTAAAATATTTCACCTGTGTTAAGTGATTTGCTCTTTCTCTCTCACCAGAAAGATGCGCTATACTCAAGCAAGGGTGAGCAGCACTCCGAGTCTTAAAAGATGCGTCCAAGGAAGGGAGCTACGGCATTCTAAAGTGAGAAGAGTTTGAGACCTGAGAGAGCGAACTCACCTGGGCAAAATGGTGGGCCGTTTTTAACCTTAATGGAGTCATAGAAGCCAGAAGCACAGCTTGTTTTCCCTGATAACCTAGATTAAGCACGGTTTAGATGGCTGAGCCCACCATGATTGCTTTCCACCCACCATCAGCGCTATTCGTGTATTATTGTTATGAGATGTGCTTATTTGCATGTTCGGAAGCAAATTCCGCTTACTGTGTCTTCCTTAAATTTTACCATTGTCATTTAAAAATAAAAACATTTGAAATCTTACTATTTCAAATGTGGTGGGTTTAGAAATGGTCTACAGGTATCCACATATGGGCCTTGCTGCTCAGGTTTGCGCACCCTTGTACTGGAAACAAGACGAATTAAGAAAAGAAAAACAGAGTTTAGCACACGCCGTGTTTGACACTGTTCTTTTCTTTTCTTAACAGTGCACCGCTGCGGGGCTGATTGTGGGCCATTGAGTTAGTATTCAATGTTAATTAGCTGTAATTAGCATCGAATACTAACTCAATGGCCCACAATCAGCCCGCAGCGGTGCACTGTAAGGAAAGGAATGCAGCAAGTGCAGGGGCCATTTGCACGCCCTCAGAAAAAAAACACTTATCTGCCGCTCCGTCTCTTCTTGTCTCCAGCAAACGACCGTTTTTTGCGCCGCTCGCATTTTAAAAGTGATTCAGAAAAGGGGGTGGTGATGAACAGAGTGTCTGAATCAAGCAGACCACTCTTACCCAGTCCAAAGATCAGGGCTTGATCCATCACCGTTATTTATCTCACTGCACCATCCCAGCTCAGAACCTGGCTATATGCAAATCAGTCTGTCCCTGGCCCAGTGCATCATGGGAACAGGGCAGACTAAACTACCAAGCCAATTCTTCACCAGAAAGGAGACAAGCTACCGGGGACCGGTTTCTGGCATTTCAGCCTTCTTCGGTCCGGCTTGCTTGAATCCTGATGGTGCAGTGAGAAAGGGATTAATGTCTGAGTATACCCTGCCACACCTATAGAGGCCAAAAACGATTGAGAAAAGGGGGTGGTGATGAACAGAGTGTCTGAATCAAGCAGACCACTCTTACCCAGTCCAAAGATCAGGGCTTGATCCATCACCGTTATTTATCTCACTGCACCATCCCAGCTCAGAACCTGGCTATATGCAAATCAGTCTGTCCCTGGCCCAGTGCATCAGGGGAACAGGGCAGACTAAACTACCAAGCCAATTCTTCACCAGAAAGGAGACAAGCTACCGGGGACCGGTTTCTGGCATTTCAGCCTTCTTCGGTCCGGCTTGCTTGAATCCTGATGGTGCAGTGAGAAAGGGACTCATGTCTGAGTATACCCTGCCACACCTATAGTGGCCAAAAACGATTCAGAAAAGGGGGTGGTGATGAACAGAGTGTCTGAATCAAGCAGACCACTCTTACCCAGTCCAAAGATCAGGGCTTGATCCATCACTGTTATTTATCTCACTGCACCATCCCAGCTCAGAACCTGGCTATATGCAAATCAGTCTGTCCCTGGCCCAGTGCATCATGGGAACAGGGCAGACTAAACTACCAAGCCAATTCTTCACCAGAAAGGAGACAAGCTACCGGGGACCGGTTTCTGGCATTTCAGCCTTCTTCGGTCCGGCTTGCTTGAATCCTGATGGTGCAGTGAGAAAGGGACTCATGTCTGAGTATACCCTGCCACACCTATAGTGGCCAAAAACGATTCAGAAAAGATGGTGGTGATGAACAGAGTGTCTGAATCAAGCAGACCACTCTTACCCAGTCCAAAGATCAGGGCTTGATCCATCACCGTTATTTATCTCACTGCACCATCCCAGCTCAGAACCTGGCTATATGCAAATCAGTCTGTCCCTGGCCCAGTGCATCATGGGAACAGGGCAGACTAAACTACCAAGCCAATTCTTCACCAGAAAGGAGACAAGCTACCGGGGACCGGTTTCTGGCATTTCAGCCTTCTTCGGTCCGGCTTGCTTGAATCCTGATGGTGCAGTGAGAAAGGGACTCATGTCTGAGTATACCCTGCCACACCTATAGTGGCCAAAAACGATTCAGAAAAGGGGGTGGTGATGAACAGAGTGTCTGAATCAAGCAGACCACTCTTACCCAGTTCAAAGATCAGGGCTTGATCCATCACTGTTATTTATCTCACTGCACCATCCCAGCTCAGAACCTGGCTATATGCAAATCAGTCTGTCCCTGGCCCAGTGCATCATGGGAACAGGGCAGACTAAACTACCAAGCCAATTCTTCACCAGAAAGGAGACAAGCTACCGAGGACCGGTTTCTGGCATTTCAGCCTTCTTCGGTCCGGCTTGCTTGAATCCTGATGGTGCAGTGAGAAAGGGACTCATGTCTAAGTATACCCTGCCACACCTATAGTGGCCAAAAACGATTCAGAAAAGGGGGTGGTGATGAACAGAGTGTCTGAATCAAGCAGACCACTCTTACCCAGTCCAAAGATCAGGGCTTGATCCATCACCGTTATTTATCTCACTGCACCATCCCAGCTCAGAACCTGGCTATATGCAAATCAGTCTGTCCCTGGCCCAGTGCATCATGGGAACAGGGCAGACTAAACTACCAAGCCAATTCTTCACCAGAAAGGAGACAAGCTACCGGGGACCGGTTTCTGGCATTTCAGCCTTCTTCGGTCCGGCTTGCTTGAATCCTGATGGTGCAGTGAGAAAGGGACTCATGTCTGAGTATACCCTGCCACACCTTAGTGGCCAAAAACGATTCAGAAAAGGGGGTGGTGATGAACAGAGTGTCTGAATCAAGCAGACCACTCTTACCCAGTCCAAAGATCAGGGCTTGATCCATCACCGTTATTTATCTCACTGCACCATCCCAGCTCAGAACCTGGCTATATCCATCACCGTTTTTTAGCTCACTGCACCATCCCAGCTCAGAACTTGGCTATATGCAAATTAGTCTGACCCTGGCCCAGTGCATCATGGGAACAGGGCAGACCAAACTACCAAGCCAATTCTTATACTGGGAAGGAAACAAGCTACCGGGGACCGGTTTCTGGCATTTCAGCCGTCTTCGGCTTGCTTGAATCCTGATGGTGCAATGAGCAAGGGACTCACATCTGAGTATACCCTTCCACGCTTATGGTGGACAAAAATGATTCAGAAAAGGAGGTGGTGATGAACAGAGTGTCTGAATTAAGCAGACACCTCTTACCCAGTACAAAGATCAGGGCTTGATCCATCACCGTTTTTTAGCTCACTGCACCATCCCAGCTCAGAACTTGGCTATATGCAAATTAGTCTGACCCTGGCCTAGTGCATCATGGGAACAGGGCAGACCAAACTACCAAGCCAATTCTTATGCTGATCTTTGTACTGGGTAAGAGGTGTCTGCTTAATTCAGACACTCTGTTCATCACCACCTCCTTTTCTGAATCGCATTTTAAAAGTGGCGGCGCGACCAGTATCAGGATATGCACGCTAAATAATGAGCACTGCGCGTTTGGGGTGCCTTCAATGCGCGCGCGCGCGGCCGCGCAGGTTATTGGGAACAGTGGTTGCGACCCTATGTGGAATATCACCCATCGATTACATATCGAAGGGGTCTGACAATCAAGAACTTGATTAGCCCTAGCTACCCGAGAGAACAGAGACAGCAGCCAACATGGTTACACACACTTAACAAGGGCTCTTTTAAGTGTGGTGGATGTAGCATGTGTAAGCTAATGCAACATGGTATACGGAATTTTAGCTATAATGGCTGCTTGAACTTTCAGATTAAGACACACATACATTGCAATACGACCTATGTTGTTGTAATGAATCTAGGACCCTAGTGTAATTTTCCCTATTCATGCCCTTATATGGGTATACTTTATCATATCCTTATATAGGCATATAAATCACTACCATATTTGGCCTGAGCCATACATCCCAAATACGGCATGGCTACTTCCACTAAGTTCCGAGAATCAACAACGATTTCTTGGAAAAACCTGCCTTCAGCAGCTAGGGTCTTCCCCCTGCTTGAACATTAAGTTCTCCAAGAACTCCTGGCGTTTTCCAAGAAATTAGCCTTTGAGTGACGTTATTAAGTCCAAACATGTTTCAAACTCGGCACCTTCAAAGTATAAGTATGGCCAGGTTTGCCCTGTCAAAAACACAGTGGTTTTGAGCAGATCGACTATCTACTTGCCCGACGCCCTGCAGCAGCAAGTGCTGAAGGAAGCCGACCCTCCAATCTGATGCATGAGAAAGACGCTGTCTTTTCTCTTGCCGAGAAATCCAGCTTCAGTGTTTCCAGCTTACCCTTGCGGGTATCTGGGAAATTAAGTCCTGAGAGAGATGTACAAGACCTCCTTCATTCTAAAACCAAGGTACGGAGCTGATTAGACCTCTTAGAGAATTCTTGGAATAGATTCTTGGCAGAGAACAACTAAACTTAAGCTACTCCTCACTTACTTCATCCCTCGTACTAGACTTAGATTAGGTACACTGGGGTAGGCGTATTTTTAGAAGCACCAGTTGAGTACTTTTAGTCATTATTCATTACTGTATAAATTTTATACACTTTATGCACTTTTATGGCTTAGAAACCATATCATGCTTTTACAGTACTACTTTATAATACTGTGTGTATTATATGCCTTGTACTTTATAACCAGTATTACGATTGTAGCAGTTCATTTCCAATGCTTGAGAAAGAAGACTGTTGAATAAATACTTTTATTGAAAACGCCCGTCTCTCTATTTCTCAGCATCTCTGGTAAAACGAAGCATGCACGTTAGTTATCTATTGTTTCCGCGACTCTCTAGATTCGATTTCTTATTCTTGGGAAACAAAGTTGTCATGTTTATGCGGTTGTCAGAAACTAATCCCTTCTTGTTTTTTCGAGAAAGTTTCTAGTGAGCTCTGAGCTAGCTGGCACTCACTATAAAGTTTAATTATTCGGTAGAGACCTAGTAGACCTCAGTCCTACGTCTAAACTACAGTATATATTATTCCAATGCGCAGAGCCTATTGGGAATATAGGAACTACACTACAAAGTGGTCTATGCCGTAATCTGTAGATGCACTAAGGTCTACATAGGAAGCACAATTAGGAGATTAAAAGATCGCATTGCTGAACACTTCAGGGCTCTGAAGAATAGGGATAAGAGATATCCGATAGCAGTACATGCATCAGAATGCGAATTACAGGGGATACACTTATCCCTTTCTTTCCATGGGATCGAAACAGTCTTACCGGATGCCAGAGGTGATAATCGCGAATTACGATTAAGGCAAAAGGAAGCATGGTGGATCATGCAAGTACATGCGGTTGATAAGGGTCTGAACATTGAAAATGAACTTCAGTATTTTTTAGGAAATTAATCTGTTCAAGACCTCACTGTACTTTGTTTGATCCTCCACATAATTCGCGATGATTGTATTAAGGAGATTAGACAATATCCGCTTGGATTTACGGAATAAATAAAGATGATGACTGGTTTTAGGACTAGCCGTCTAACCTACTACAGTAATGTCTATAATATCTTTAATGTGTGATATATAGTTATTGATGGTTGTTGTTTCTCCACTTTATAGTCTATGTTAAACTCCTTGCTATCAAACAAGAGACGTGCACTTGGATTTAAGATAAATGTGGTTGATTATGATTTATAATTGCATTATTACCATGAGTATTCTTGTTTTGTCCATAACTACACACTTTAGACCATTATTGTTAAATGTGCCCTCTATGTTATATATTTCATTCTGTGGAGATTAACAAAATTAATTCTTTTCGATGTGGTATGTTAGCACCAATATATGTGCAGTGATATTTATAATATTGGTATTTCATTATGTGACGAGTTTTATACTATGTGAACCAAATTCAAATGAGTCATTGAATAGACAAAGTCAAGACTTGAACTTCTTATTAGACTACACAATGGCAATTTTTCTTTCTCTTATTAACCCACTTCACGCTCTTTGTTAATATTATTCTTTGCATGTGTGTGGAAATTTCACTATCGTTTTTAACATATATTTTTAATTTTGATATCGGGACATATAATTTTTTCCAGAGTGATCGTAATACACGGATGCGGTCTTTATACAGAGCCCGTCTTAAGATGGCGGCCGTCTCTAACGGCATCATAAGTCCTCTCTCTAAGTAGTGAAGGAGTACGCCCATAAATAGGACATGAAAAGATGGCGCCTTTGCGAGACGCCGATTTACACGTGCGCGCTGGAAACGCTACACTCACCGGTAAGCGCACTTTTCTGCTCTGAACGGGAGAGCCATTTGATGATAGTCCATATTACCTCACCCTGATATTAAGGTTTAACATTGGTTTTAACGTTATAGGAGAGTGATACACTTTCAGTACTACAGGTTTTTGAGACCAAGGCTTTGGATAAATCGTTCGTATAATTGTATGCGTTAAATTAACTCGACTTTTTGTCCCGTATCTATTTTGGTGATAGTTTAATGATTCAGTTTGCATATACAAGTGCTTTTAACTTCTTGAATATTGATCATAGAACTTTTTGAGTACAGATATATGGGTATTCTCCTTTATTATTGATAGGCTCGATGTCGAAACATACGAGTGGTCTTTACCTTTTGACTATAGATTATAGAGCATTTCAAGTATGGGTATATGGGTATTCTTCTTAATTCTTGACAGGTCAGATGTTGACTCTGATATTGAGAGAATACTACTAGGAGAGGCCACACATCTTCTCCATGAATACGACATAGTACAAGTGAGTTTTACACATACTTCTCAAGTCTTAAAAAGGAGGCTCCCTTGCTGTAGTTTTCCTTTTTTATTCAAAAGTGATTTTGTTCCACAGAATCGTGACAATTGGGATGGACTCTGTTTAATGATTTTAAAGTTTGCCTACTGGCTTTACTTTACTCTTTGAAACAATTAGGTGAGTTATGTTAGAAGGATGACCTTTCTCCTTTGCTTTGCATGTATAGTGTGCATGCGATGTTTGTTTTTTCTTGACATCATTCCTAATTAATAAGGTATGGTAGTTTGTGATATTCACCCTTTTCCTTCTTTAATCATGGCAGTCTACACTTCTTGCTTGACTATTAGGATCCTCTCTGGTGGTGTTTTCTTCGCTTTTTTCTTTACACAAAGATAGAATGATTTAGTGATCTATCTGCCTTTCTTCATCTGCTTCACTTTTGGTGGTTTAGATAGCTCATTGGTGGTCGGTTCTTGCTTTCACAATGACACTCAGTTTCTTTGATTTGGATTTGGTATATGTTATGTTTTGGATTGATTCACATGCAGTTTATGGTTTGATATATTGACTGTGTGTATTGTAACATTCTAGCCCTGACGAAGTCTGTGGTTGTTACCACGAAAGACGAAACACGTGTTGGCTAGGCTCGAGTGTGAATATCATCATTGAATAAGAAAAATAAATGAAGGATTCAAGAAGACTGTGTCAACTTTGATTTACTATGAACATTGATTGTTGTGGAATTTAGCTCAGGATATATCAGAGTGTTGTAATATCACTGAACAGGTCGAAGGACATCAGGATGATCAATCACCCCTAAGTCCAACATCTTAGCAACCTGTCTTGATGCACATCTAGACTTAGTACGACATCCTGAAAACCTTGTCCTTCAGTGGCAAGCTACCACCTGTATTTATGTCATGCAAACAGACAAGTGTGAATCCTGGAGTAAGCAAAATGTGATGAGTAAATCATCCTATTCCCTCTCTATAGTGTCTGTACTTTTCAGGGATAAGTTGTACCCCTTCCACAGAACCATCATTCTCATCACTGTGCAAGAGATCAGGAAGTTTTTAACTATCTTCCTTCACCTCTTCTGCCACTGTCAGCATGTTCAGTGAAAACACTCTTGAGGTGTGACTTAAGCTAGTTCACATTGAACACTCTTTGGCTTCCATGTGCCACCTGTGTTCTCCAAGTAGTTCACTTCAGAAACCTTCGGCACTGCCTTAATGGTGCACACCATTTATCATCCAAATCAATTGGGCAAATTAGCTTCAGCACCAACAACCCCTCACCCTTTTGGTACCCAATCAACATCGTTTTCTGATCATACTAAACCTTCATCATCTCTTGACTTGCTGAAGTTTAGCCTTCGTCTTATTCATGTATAGTGCCTTGAACTTGCTAAGGCCAATCTAGTATTCCACCTCAGCCTTTTGAGGTAACTTAGAAGTTTCTTCCCACTGCTCTCTGACTAATGTGAGTGGATCACAAACATTCCTGTTGGAAAATGGCCCTCTCTGTTGCCTTAGGACCCTGAAACCCTTACCACTGCTGACCAGTGCTAAAGGGCATGTGCTTCTTCCCTAAACATAGTAAGATTGGTTTATCCACATTTGGTATATTTCATTTATCTATAAGCCCCTAATAGAGTATACAACCTGTGCCCAGGGCCGGTAAATTAAATGCTACTAGTGGGCCTGCAGCGCTGAGTGTGCCTCCAACACAAGTAGCCCTTTAAACATGTCTTAGGCCTGCCACTGCAAAGCCTGGATGTGTGCAGTTTTATTGCACTTTAAACTTGGCATTTAAAGCCTTTTGCCAAGCCTTAAACTCCCATGTATTACACATAAGTCATCCCTAAGGTAGGCCCTAGGTAGCCCATAGGGCAGAGTGCTGTGAAAGTAAAAGGTAGGACATGTACTTTTAAGTTTGCATGTCCTGATAGTAAAAAACACCTATTCTCGCTTTTCACTACTGTGAGTTCTACTCCTCTCATAGGTTAACATTGGGAATTCCTTATTATACTTTAAAGCTGTAATGCCAGATTAGCAAGGAGTATCTCTGTATGTTTTATATCTTTGGATTTGACATTACTATTTTAGAAATTCCACTTTTACAAAGATGGCATTTCTCTGCTCTTAACGCTCTGTGTGCCTGCAGCCTGTCTGCAGTACATGTCTATGATGGGTGACAGCTTGAATTTGTGCATTCCCTCTAGACAGCTACACACACATGAAGGTTAGGTGTGTCTGAGTGCCCGTCTTCAACCTGATGGCTCATCCTGGGCAGGATGGGAGGGTAGAGCTGACACACCTGAATAGGCAGTGTCCTGTCCCCACACAAAGGGCTGATTACCCCTGTAATGAGTCTGGAGCCAGGGCTAGGAAGAAAGGACCTCTGTGCACTTCAAATACCCTTCTTTAAACTCACCCCTACTTAAAAGGCACAACTGGGTATAAGTATTGGGTCTCTAACCTCACCATATAAAACACTTCCGGACCTATAAAGAACCTCTGTCAGAAGAACTTCTGTGCTGCTTTTCTGCGGTGCTGCCTTGCTGCCTGCTGCTCTCTGACCCTGCTGAGGGAGAGATAGACTCTGCCTTGAATCCAGAGTGATCTCCAAGGGCTTATTGATTTGCCTCCTGTTGCTTGAGACTCAAGGAATTCAATGTATCATCACCTGTTCCTGTGCCTTGTCTATTGGAAGTGGACCTGGGTGCGTTCTACAGTGAAATCGACACATCTCCAGTCTGTGTGCGCAGAACCATTGCAAAGTATGTTGTAGGAGCAGAATTGGCACATCGCAGTCGGAACCAGCACACTGCCTTAAAAGACCGACACAGTGGAACCAATGCATCTCCGCCACTGCAATGTGGGATGATCGATGCATTCCCTCAACTGTGTGAAGAAACCCAGCTAATCGTCTATGGAACCAACATATCTCGCCTCAGTGCACCGTCTTCAGAACTGACTTATAGCTGCCACTGCATGAAGGGATTCAATGCATTGCCTTGACTGCAAAATCAACACAGGCCCAACGCTCAACTGCACCCCGCATTTCGCTGTTGTGACCAAGATATAGGTATTGTATTTAGCGGCCTGCATGGCTCCTGTATCTGGCCCATGTTCCATTATGGTTGGCCTGAATTCTTGACTTAGCCTCAGTCCAGCATGACCCAATAACCCTGATAGGAGCTCTTTGCTTCTAAGAGCTATTTTACTTTTTCCTTTAAAAAATTCATATCTTGACTACCAATTGGATTTTTGTCATTTTGGTCTTGTTTTATTTATAAAATCCATATCTATTTTTCTAACCTGGTGCGTAGTCTTTTTGTGGTATTTTCATTGTGTTACTGCATGTTATGTTGCACAAATACTTTACACATCGCATCCTACGTTAGGCCTGACTACTCATCAGTGCTCTCAGTGCTAAACTTCCAGAGAGTGAGCACATGATAATTTATGGTGTGTGACTGACTTACCCTGACTAGAATTGAGGTCCCTTCTTGGACAGGGTGCATACCTCTGCCAACTAGAGACCCAATTTCTAACACTGGCCCGACAGAAGTTCTAATGGGCTGAACGCAACTGCCTTCTATTAAATTTCTTTGCAGGCGAAGAGACATGGCAGGAGATAATCTCACTTCCTCCTGAAGTTCTTTGGAGGAGTTCCCATCCTGCTCTTAGGGTCTTATTAAAACCTTTCTACCAACCATTCGCAGGTGTTATGTTATGGAGAAGTGGTAGGCTACACCAGCTTGCTCCCACATTTTTTAACAGGAAAGAGGAGATACAATTTGTTCCCTGGTTGCAAATGTCTTAGGATATCTGACTGTTGAAAAGATTCATACCTGTGCCTTAGCTGTTATCCAACTGCTTCTAGATACCGAGTGGCAGGATCAACCACAACTAAAATATACTTGTTGACTGATGCTTAAGGGGTGTCAAGCAGACCAGCAATGTCAATGCCCACCAGGTCGAATGGAACAGCTACTGGTGTCAGTGGCACTATTGATGCATTGCTCTTAGGCCCTGATTCATCTCTCAGAAGACAAGCAGGACAGGTTCTAGAGATCTTCTCTGCATCTCAGTGTATCCTTTTCCATTAGAGCAAAGAGTCCAACCTCTTTTTTATGCTCATGGGTCCTCCTAAGGGCATATTTTGGGCCATGGACAACAGGAAATTTCTGTGCACTAGGTGAATTGTAGGCCAATTTCAAACACCAGGCTCATCATTCAAAGGCTCAGCATTTAGTGTTTTGATCATCCCAGTCAACATAATACCTTTCAATCACTCCCATGCTGAGGATTGCCTTGGTTTCTTTCAAAGTTCAACAAGTGTATGACTCTCAAACTATTTATCTTTTCATACAAATTTTAAATTAAAAGTAAAAGGGGAGTGTCCTGAAAAAGGTATGTTGGCTGTAGCACAGCCAAATATGCAGAGTGACATTAGATGGAATATGGTGACCCCTTAATTTAAATATTGTTTGAAAAGAAAATATTAATCAATGAATTTGACTGTAAACAAAATCTGGTAAATTTTGTACAATTGGTAGTACAGAAGTTGTAACTTATTTGTAGATTATACTAACAAAGGTTCTCCCAAGAACTATATAAAATTCATACAGCTATTTACTAGGACAAGTATAGGAGCTAGCGTTTGTGGTACAGCTAGAGCTCCAGGAGATACGTTTTCTAACAAGTAACTGTGTCAGAAAGGTAATTTGGATGCCACATTGAGTATATGAGGAATTGTTTGGGTCGTGTTACATGTGGTTGAAACTATTCCTATCGGATTGCTGCTCTAAATAATGATTGAAATAAAACATGCTGTGCATCGTGGAGGATTGATGTGAAACACATTTTTTTCCGTTATTAGATAAATGGACTGGTTGACCTAGATAGATGTGATGATTAATGTTTTGTTCAATATGACACAGTATGAGTGCTTTTGAAAATGAACAATAAAAAATAAATAAAAAAATAGATGTGCTAGGAATTTGTAGGAGACATTTTTGTGAGGAAAGTAAGTTATGTCAATCAGTCATTCATCTTTATTCAGCTTAACCAACCATAAAAAAAATACAAAAGGACATTCAATGCATCTGGAACACTGACATCTGATTCCGGCATAGGCCAATTAACAATACTCTAACGTTATATTCTTTACTAAAATTCATCCGCTGGGTCACAGATGACTTCAAATGTCAATATTCCATAGGTAAGCAGACTTTAAAAACATTACGAAGGTGAAATTTGAATCAAGTCTGTTCCTACGTTAAGGTGCTTTTCTAGTGGCAGCTGAGTACGCCTCCAGAATTTCCAGGTAAATTCAAATCCATAACCTTAAAATGCGCACATTTTCAAAATTCAATAAAACAAAGAAAACCACCTGAGTTCAATTTGTGGTTCCATTAAAATTTCCAAGTGCACTATCACAACGTGTGGCCAATTTAAACAGTATGTAAAAAGACAATTCATTAAAAAATACCAGGGTCATGCGACTCTTTGTATACAGTAAATTTGGCGAGAATGCTCAAGGTTTTATTACTCATATCTTTTTCTGATGGCCAATGATACTTTTATATAGTCGGCTACTCCATTACAAATATCGGGGGTGGCTAATGAATACAAAAAAATTAAAACCGTCAGTATATGTAAAAGGGTGGGTTTTCTTTAACAGTTATGTCTAATAATATGGAGCATTAGTTTAGGATTTTTTAAGAAAATGTATTTGATTTTGGATTTAGAGATATGTGAACATTATACAGAATTGGCAAATGCATTACCCTAAATGGATTTGGTTTCATTGAAATTGTTAAAAATAGGAAAGACCACATGCATGAGAGCAAAAAAGGCAGGTATAGTGTTTTGAATAAGGTAAAAACCGCAGAATAAAAGTAAAGAGAAAAACTTTAAGGATGCTACATTGTGCATAGGAATTCCTTTCAACCTACTTTCAGCCTAATTTGCCAAGTCCGATTGGAGAAATACTGTAGTGACTGTAGGAAGCATCAAAAAAGAGAAGCTATAGTGATTTCCAGCATATGGGACCACTTTAAGGAGACAAGTCTTTGTATGTTTTGAAACTGGACTTTTTACATGGAAATATATTCTTAGAACTTGATGTTTGTGCAATATAGGTGTTTATCTTTATATTTCTGTAAATATGGGGTGGGGAATGAATTTTAGGATTACAAATGTACATAAAGTATGCTATAAATCAGATATAAATTGTAAGTATGTTAGTTCTTATAAATATGAAGGATAAATGTATTAAGATTGATTGGAATCATGTTGTGGAGGTTTGAATATTGAATATATTGCTCCCAGAACTACATATAAGATTGACTTAAAATTTTGAAGACAATCATCCTTGACAGTGTCCATTGGTTGTGCAATAGAAATGACCCTAACCAATTTCCACCAGTATGCAAATGCTATGGAAGGCATAGAGACCTAGATCTTGCCTGTAATCTTTACAGTATGGGGCTTATTTATGAGAGCCCTGCATCACTTTGCGTGACGAAGGGCTCTCATAAGGGTTTATGAAGCCACTCAAAGCCACCCTACATGGCTTTGAGTGGCCTCATAAATCATGAGTAAGTCGAAGCAGCGTAAATCACTGTGTCACTTTACTCTGTGCCCGGGAGGCATTCCATTGGTGTTGCAGTGGGTTTTCCCACACCAAACCCAAGACATTTAATGCTGCCACAGATTTATAAAGTGATGTTAACCGGGCAAAGCATTAAATTGTACAATTCCTGAGGTGAGACATAACAAAGATAAATATGTTAATTTCTCCTATTTTATCCTCTTTCATTGTGCGCTGAATTCTGCAGCACACAAAAGAAGAGTTAAACACCTCGTAGGATTCTTTTTGTGCAGGAAGGAAGTTTCAGTTTCTCTAGGAGTATCGACAAAGATTTAAAATTGGTAAATCAAAAATAACATAATATTTTATCTAAAAAAATGAAATTTCTCAGTAAAGTCAATGTGCATTTATAATGGTCTCACTCGTCATCTCCCTGTGAGCACCATGTTGATAAGAAACCTTTTGAATTTGGGGGCATATTTACAAAGAATTGGCGCAACATAGCTCAGCAAGCAAACTTGATGTGCTGTGCTGTGTCACCTGAAGCAAGAAGAACTGCGCCATATCTTCAAAGAAATACTGCAGTTCTGCTCTCTCCGTTCTCTGGAACTCTTTGGGGTGCTAGTGCCAATGCAGACACTCCTGTGCCATAGCGCAACGGTGTATGCATTGTTGTCAGGATTATTTTTGTGCAGGTAGGGGTAGCTACCGGTACAAAAATAATCCTTTGAGGGCAAATCATCTTTGCACATGTGCTGCAGAATGTAAGAAACCTGTAAAGAGGAAATAACAAGGAAAAACAAACATATTTCTCCTTGTTACGCAAGCCTCAGGCAGGCACACAGTTTTGGTGCAAACCTGTGTCTATATCTCTTTGTAAATATGGCGTTGTGTCAAAATCCATAGATAAAGGCACACTAACACCCATGCACCACCCATGGAACTCCAGCAATGTGCTGTGTTGCAGTAATTTTTCTTACAAAGCCATGCAAATAGACTTTTGCGTGGCTTTGCAAGTACCAAATAGTATTTTTTATCGGAGCTACATCAAAAAAGTGACTCAACTCAGATGCAAAATCTTAATATATCATGTGTGTTTGTAAAGCATACATTCACCCAAGGGTATCTTGCCACTGAATAACAGATTCTTATTGTAATCCAACTAAATGGTACTCATTTTGTCACCCTCAGAAGGATAAAAGGCCAAGTGAGCCTGTTGGGATATGAATCTGTGTTCATGTGGTCGAACACAGGCCCCTACAGTGGACACATTAGTCCACAAAGCCACCAGAGCCAGCAAATCTTTGTCAATCTGGTCCTTTGTTTACACAGAAAATTTACACAGGTCCCTCGGCATCATTCCATTTACCCAAAGAAACAAACGGGTAAATCCCCTTAATACATCACTCCCAAATGAAATACTGGCTTAACTTCAATGGTAAGTTAACTTACCTAAAAGTGTTGAAAGAGCTTCAACTCCACCGTTGTATATGGTGGAGTTTTGTGATGGTTCGACGTGTTCCCAAAGAACCTGGACGTAGTTCAAAACCTGATTATAGCCAGCGGTGGCCAATGCCCACCACAGTGACCAGTATACGAGTTGCTTTGTAGAGTAACAGTCTTTTAAGTCTATCAGCAACTGTAGAAGCACTCGAAAGAAATGTCTGGGGCTATTGCTATGGAGAATGTCCGGTTCTGACAGCTTTCCAGCACTGACTATTTCTGCTGGGGAGAGATTATCACCATGGCTCCCTTGATCTTCAGTAGTAGGGGGGTGAGAAGGCTTGTCATCAATTTCTGCTGTTTCTGGTGATTCTTTTGACAGTTTTTTATGGAAGAACATACTTCTCTTGGGCATAGGGAGAAAAAGTGAGGCTATGAAAGCCACGCCTACTGAGCACAAACTTATTACATTTAAGTAAAAATATGACACACCTCCTAAAGACACCAGAAGTTGTCCTATCACTGATCCAGCTGTGTAGCCAATCAAGGAGATGCTTCTGCAGTAGCTCGTTACTCTCTGATAATGATCAGAACTGACAACACTGTAAATATAGGCATAGTAGGCTATCTCAGTGGCTGTAGCTAGGCCATAGACAAACTCCAGCACCTGCATGGCAGGAACTCCGCTGGCAAGTAACAAAATCAACCACGCAGTTATGAAGCTAATTCCCTGCAAAATAATGATGGGCTTGTATCTCAAATAGTCAGTAAGCAGAAATACAGGAAATAACAGCGCCAGATAGGAATATGTCCAAACCGGAAATATCTGATTTGTAACCTGTTGAGGAGATAATAAAGAGATGTATTATGATTTATTCAACATGTTTGTGAAATGTGTGTAGCACACACATACATATATCAAACACATCTAACACTATTGTATACACGAAATACAGATATAGACAGACATTAGTGCCTTCATTCACAAGAACACTCACACAAAAATATACGCAACAGATCCACGCAAACACTAAACACAAGGAGTAGACAGGTGCATGATTACCCCAACATATCGAAAGACAAAAATATCACATGAACTACATACACCTATCCTACATAGACCTAACCATTACACCGCAAGCTACGTATAGAGGTACTTATTTACAAGCTCCTTGCACCACCGGTAGGTTATTTTTTTTGCATATTAAAAGTGACGTACCGATGGCACAAGGGGCTTATAAATAAGCCCCACAGTTAGTAGATGTGGAGTTAAGAATCATAAACGTATACTTACCTTGATGCTGTAGTGTTTGGCAATGTAGTGGAAGCAATATATTAGAAAGCTGATCTTAATTACCTTGATATAAGGTAATACAACTAACACACATATATTGTATAGATGTACAGAGAAAAACACACACAACTTGTACTCATGCCCATAAACAAACATACAGCCTACAACCTTAAACAAACACCAAACACATATGCATGCACACCAGCCACACTTCCACCAAACATGCCCATATCTGTCAAACACAGACACACAGGCATAAACACACATCTCATTTGTACATTCCACATTCACTTACATTTCTACAAAAATCTCTGCTTAACAATAGTATGCTGCCTGTTACAAGAACATGTTTGAGGTTTCAAATGGAGTAGCCAGTTGTTCCTCCATAGTCAATTAATGAGGATAAGGCTTATGAACTGAAGATAACTGAGGAATCCCCAGGCTTCTGAGAATTCAGGAATGTCACTAAAGTGTGTTGAAAAAGGGGATCCAAAAAAGAACAGTCCTTTCTCATGTGGAGTCACCCTCCCCCCAACAAAAGGGAGTAATGCATATGTTTTCTTAAAATGAACTAAAGTTGTGTTCATATTTCTGCAATATTTAGTGATTCATAATCCTAGTACATGATATATAGTAGTGTTTTGATAAAATATCCAGTTGTAAATATCGGGAAGCAGAAATAAAATATTGTGATATATAAATATCGTAGTGAAAGAATAACGTTGACAAGAATACCGTTTTTTGAGGTAAGTAATATTGTTTTAAATTATATTATTTTCAGTGATACAGTGGTTACAAATATTGTCACTATATCATTTTAATGTGCTTTAGTTGCTATATTATTTTATGTGCTACTATTGTCCATATATATATATATTTTTTTTAAATATAGCATGCAATTTTAGGTGATTTTGAATTATTTTAGTATATCATTTTAATTTATAGTGTTGCAGTGGTTTGTTGGATTTGAAGGGGGATAGGAAGTTAATTAGGTAATAATTACCTGTTTAATAAATGTTATTTAATTATATGAGTGATATTTATTAAGTAAATTATTTAATACTGATTTATTTTTGTTATCTGTTATTTGTATGCTGTTAGGTTGGTATGGGTATGGGGGAAATGATTAACTAACACCTCTATTCTGCCTCTTTTAGATTGTTTCTCACTTTTATCCTGCCAATTTCTGCTCATTGCTGACTGTTATTTTGTCTCTTTCTGCTCATTGCTAACCTTTATTCTGCAAAGAAAGCAAAACAGAGAGCACTCACACACTCATTTACAGACCTATTTCATGCACCATCTCCCAGACCCACTCAGACTCTTATGGACCCACTCTCAGACCCACTCTGAGACGCACACAACCACTAATAGACCCACTCAGACATTCATGCACCCACTCGGTCACCCACTCAGAGACTCACTTACCCAACAACCTACCTATACACCCACTCACACACCCACTCTCAAAGGGTCCAGGTTACAGTTAGACTAATTCACTGAAAAAACAAAGGAACTTTATAATTAGGAAATAGAACTGAACAAAGAGTAAAAACTCACAGGAAAAAACAACGGTTACAGGGACGTTATAGTTAGAAAATGGAATTTAAAAAAACCTTGGAAATTCTCTGAAAAAAACAAGGCTCACATTTCACTCGTACAAAACTAGAGAAATTCAGCAGTAATACATTCTTGAGCTGTCTATGACTTATGCACTCGCAATGCACCGCTTATGACCTCACACATTACATCACTCATGAAATGGTCAGTGAGATCACTGATGACATCACTGATGACTTCATCCAGTGAGTGTAATTTTTTTCTAAAAGTTTATGATTGTTAAACATATATAATAAGCTATTACAAAAGGCAAATTACTATAGTAGGTGTACAACTAATGAGTGATACTATTTCTAACATATGTTATGTGAGTGGCTGTGTATGTATCCGTGTGTGAGAAAATGCTTGAGTGGCTGTATAGGTGTCATAGAATCATTTATATTTTGATGGGTTTTTTGTGCATGCATATCTATATTTCACACAAAAAACAAAGTTTACAGGGACATTATAGTTAGGGTCAGATTTACTCATACAAAACCAGAGAAATTCAGCTGTGATAGATACCTGAGTTAACTATAACTCGTGCCCACACAATGCACTGCTTATGACCTCACATATTACATCACTCATGACATGGTCAGTGACATCACTGATGACATCTCAAATTACAACACTAATAACATCAGTGATGATATCATCCACAGCATCTCTGACGCACTCACTCACATCCCTATAGAATACTTTATACATCTGCTGCCACTCCCATACAACCATTCACAAACCCATTCACAGAGCCATACCATTACTTACACACCCACTCACTGATTCTTAGATCTACACACACATCTACCTGCTCACTCATACTGCCACTCACTTACTAGTACAGCCATTGACTTCTCCACTCATACACCCATACAGGCACTCACAAACTGTGTGACTCAGCCATAGAACTTATCACACACCTAGACACTCACCCAAAAAGTCAATCACACAGTCACTTATGCACCAAAACAGTTACACACACACTCACGTACTCAAACAGATAGTAACACGTACTCACCTATACAGTTAGTGACAGAAGCACATACTCATCTATATAGCCACTCTCATATTCACTCAATCATGCTTTTAGTCACACATATACCCCATCACTCACCTATACTGCATTTCACTTACCCAGTTACTCACCCATACTGCCACATGCACTCAATCACTGACACAGCCATTCAGATACCCACTCACCCATACAGCTTCTCAGATATGCATACAGTACCCCATACAGCCACTGACTCACCTACTCACTCATCCATACAGGCAGTGATACACATCCTTACCCTTACACACATACACCCAGACAACCATAGAGGTAGTCACAAAACCAATCAATCACCCATATGACCATTCATGTACCTACTAACACACTCATATACCTACTTAGACATCAACTGACAGACAGATACACTTGTTTACACAACCAATCACTCCCCTATACATTCACAGAGACACCTAATCACTCACTTACACATTTAGACATGTGCCCACTGAGTCATCCATACAGACACTCATATACCTACTGATTCACCAATATACCTTAGTACATATATTTAACACTCACACTTTTTTAAAAAAAAAGTCACTGGATGATGTAATCAGTGATGTAATTTGAGATGTCATTGGTGATGTTATGAGAGATGTCACTGATAAAGCAGGGAATGGACTCAGTACGATGGCTGCTTAGTCTTCTATCTGGAGACGTGCCTGGCATGGTGGGGGGAGACAATTGATAATGTGCCTTCCTGCTATGTTTACTGGATATGTCATAAATATATTGTCTGTATAATTATTTGGGTGCTGCAATAAAAACGATGTTACAAAAAAAAAATGAGAGATGTCACTGACCATGTCATGAGTGGTGTAATATATGAGGTCAGAAGCAGTGCATTGCCGGGGTGTGAGTTATATTTAGCTCAGGTAACTATAACGGCTGAATTTCTCTGGTTTAGTGAGTAAAATCTGATCCTAACTACAACGTCCCTGTAACCTTTGTTTATTTTGAGAATTTCTAAGGTTTTTTTAGATTCTATTTGCTAACTATAAACTCCTTGTAAGCTTTGTTTTTTTAAATTAATTTCTAAGGCTTTTTAAAGCTAATTACTAACTATAACGTCCCTGTAATCTTTCTTTTTTTAGTGAATTTCTAAGGTTTTTTAATTAGCAGTCACGTTTGCCGAGTGGTGGAGAAAGGAGTATGGGCCTTCGACCAGCTCTCAGGAATTACACAGTGTAGGACTTACAGGAGGTACCAGGAGGGCTTCTTGGCCCCCAAGGCCCTCTAGAGCCAAGGGGACTTTATCCCCCAACTAGTAGTATGCAGGGAGGCATGATTGCAGAGTGGTGGAGAAAGGACATATGGCCTCTGACAATTTCTCATCAATCCTGAGGTTTGGGACTTACTGGAGGTAACTGGAGCCAGCCCTGGGGTGTGGCGGTCCCCAGGGCCGTGGAGAGCTCCTGGAGGGGGGTCTTATGGCCCCCTCCCATCTTCTGTGTAGCCCCAGAGAGTTTATTACTTCATTTGTGCTCCTGGGAGGTGGCAGTCCCAGGGGCTGCGTGGGGGGGCTGGAGCCCCCACACATTATTTTGAAATATAGCCCCGGAAGGTGGCGGTTCCTGGGGCTGCATGGGGGGCTGGAGCCCCCAGACATTTAATTTAATATATCCCCAGGAGTTGGCGATCCATGGGGCTGCTGGGGGGCATGCCAACGCTTTTTTTTTTTTGGTGTTGAACTCCGGGGAGGTGGTGTGTCCCCTAGGCCACGCGGGCCCTCACATTATATTTTTTAATTGCCTCCAGGACCTGGCCCACCCAAGGGCCTAATTAAATGACACGCAGCAACCCACACTTTGGTTTTTAAAAAAGGTTAGTGGGTTTCACGGATCCAACGCGAATCCCGCCTAAATTGTTTTTAAAAATGCTTTTCTGTCTCTGGGGGTCCTTGTGGGATCCCTGAACAGGCCTAGGGGGCCATGGTGTTTCTACCCTGCCCCATCTTCTTTTATGTTTATGTTTTGTCTTGTGATTTGGTTCAACTGAGTCACAAGATGGCTGCCAACACTTTCTGGTTTGAAATGTTTGCAGCCAATCAGACCTCAGTCATGAGATTGGTAGGGGTCAAAGATCCACCATGGCCACAGGTGTAAATCTGAGAAATCTTAACATTTAACAAAAGGATTGCTTTCTGGACCAAGAGCTACCTTTTTGCCAAATTTGTTGCAATTCTGTTTAGCAGTTTGGGCTGTAGTTGTGTCTAAGGTTTTCTATGGAAATTAACATAGAGAAAACGCATTTTGGGACCACTCCTTTTTCTCGCTCCCCCACTTAATGAATCACCCTGAAGTTTTGAACATTTTACGAAGATTTGTTAAACAATTTTAAAGTTATTGGCAAATCAAAAACAGATTTTTAATAGAAATCAGGTCCTAACTTTTACAAATATGTTTCCTTTGGGTTTGTGGATTAGCAAGCATACATCCTGGCCGCTGGCGGTGCAAGGAGGAGGCGATACCACAAATGTCTATTTAACAAAAAAAAAGCATGTTTCTCCTCATCTAGAGAAAACCTGCACTCAAATTCTTTGTGAATTTCCATTTTATTTACTGGCAGCACACATTAGCAGGAAGGCGTTTCGGCTGTATTCATAGCATTTGTCAACCTTGAAGCGCATATTTTCTCCCACATTCAAATACCCCCCATAGGTGTTGATTGTTTCATTAACATAGAAAAGTTACTTCTGTTTTCGTGATCTTTCCAACTATTAAGAATCACAATATTATTATTTAGCAGTCACCAGTAGTAAAGCATAATTAAAACCATCAACATGTTGCTCAGCAGTTCTTGCAATATAAGATTTCCAAAATGTAATTGTCATGCTTTCCAATTTCCCTGCTGGCAATGTGTGCACTGCGCTTTCCACGTGAAACTATGAGTAACCTCGCTGTTCTCGTCACATCATTGCATTAAGATGCTGGTAGCCTTTCCATAATGCTTTGTTCATTTTTACTAGCGTGCAGGTAAATATTCATTGCCATTCAAATGTCTGCTGCTAGCCACACACCTTATTTTGTTATAGCAGTGATTTAAACATTCTTGACTTTCACAATTTCCAGTGTTACACAGCAGGGCTCACCTAGCTTCTTTCATATGTGAGGTTTTACTTTGCAAAACAAGAACTAGCAGTTATTGCCATGGTTCCTTGAAATCACTGCTCAGCCTTCATCTTCAGCATTGCCTGGTGAGCACTCCCAACGCTTTGACTGCATGCTGCTACACGCAGACATCGAAGGAGTTTTTCATGTCGGGGTGCCCTCCACGTAGAAAAAGATGAAACAATATCAGCTCAAGCTCCGGAGGTAAGCGTGCTGTGGGGGATCCAGAGGGCTATCCAACAGCTCTGCGAGCCCCGCAGGAATTGCCAATGCATGAACACAAGTGGGAGTCCGCGTTTAACAATCTCCTCAATTACGGAGGCTTTGTCAAATGGCGTAGTGCTACTTTCTGAGTGCTCGATTGGAGCACCTCAGCATTCTTTTCAGCAATGTCAGATGAAGAAGTTGAGGCAAGACTGAGAACAGGCTGAGAACAGCTGAGAGGGTGTTCAAGAAATTGACCACACAAACTTGAGGAGCAACTACAAAGTTACCAGCAAACAGTCCAAACCAAGCAACATTTCAAACCATCTGCAATAAACTTTAAGGACTAACTAAAACAGAAATCTCAAATTGGTGGGAGGTTCAGTCCCTGAAAATATATGTGGAAGTGGGACAAGTCCCTAGGGGACTAAGCATAATGATTACCCCAAGGCATAATAACCCACATCCAGAACTAATTAAGGAATGGGCAAAGCTCAATGCTGATAGCTCCAGAAAAACAATCATGCTTTTGATCAAATATGCATCCATTGGCAGGGACAACATTATAACACAAATTATGGAATTGACAGACCAATTACAAGCACACACTGCTGCAAGTAAATTTTCAAAGGAGAAGAAAGCAAGACTGAAGAAATACGAAGGAATAATAACAGCAAGGAAAGCATATACATTTCAGAAAGACAGAAGAGACTATGAGAATCGAATATTTATGCATGTGCTAGTTATTTCAACATCAGAAAAGAAAGATTTGAAGCAACTCACAGAGTAGACAAGACATCACCCTAAATGACCTCAGTTCAGACACTGGTTCTGAATCAGACCTTGAAGGATCTATTGACAGAAGTGGGGGAATTACAAGTGTGCAAGATGAGTTTTGTTTTTTAAGGTTGGGCTGAATCACAAACCATGACCTCAGCAGCAACAAAGAAGAGGCAGGGGTTGGCGAGGAGGGGTGGCCAAGGGAAAAAAGGAGACAACTCAGCTGGGTGACAAGAAGGAGCCACAGCAAGAAATAAAGGAATCCAATATGGTAATCATCTCACTAAAAAAAACATTGACAGTTGAAGATAAAAAAATCCTTGGGTTCGGTTTAACGTATTGCCCAACTGCCGGCTTCAATTATGAACAAAGTAAAATAGATCTTTATGTGTTGATTCATAAGATGAAACTCAGGAAATAATTTCAATTCCAACTAAAGAACATCAAAGGGCTATCTGAAAGGTTCATGCTACGCAAACCAAATGATGGAAGGAATGCTGAATAAATCATGCGTTAGCCCCCAGTCAAGAGATCTGGGTTAAATCCATTGTTCTTTTGCTCACCATGCCACCCCAGTTTTTAGACCCAGCCATGCTCAAATCAGTCTTGACCCTGTGCCTCATGGGAACAGTCCAGACCTAACTGGCAAGCCACGTCCTTCCTGGATTGTAAACAAGCATCTTGGGACCGGTTTCTGGGTATTACCCTTCATCAGCCAGTCTAGCTTGAATCCAGTGGCACAGTGAGCAAGGGACCCACGTCAAGGCACACCCATCCCACTTAGGGTGAAAAGTGCTACGCAAACAAATGATGGAAGGAATGATGAAAAAAATCATACATTCACCCCAGTCAAGAGATCTGGGTTAAATCCATCGTTCTTTTGCTTACCATGCCGCCCCAGTTTTTAGACCCAGCCATATGCAAATCAGGCTTGACCCTGTGCCTCATGGGAACAGTCCAGACCGAACTGGAAAGTCAGGTCCTCCCTGGAACAGACACAAGCATCCTGGCACGGGTTTCTGGGTATTACCTTTCATCAGCCAGGCTAGCTTGAATCCAGTGGCACAGTGAGCAAGGGACCCATGTCTGGGCATACCCATCCCTCTTAGGGTGAAAAGTGCTACGCAAACTAATGATGGAAGGAATGCTGACTAAATCATACATTCAACCCCAGTCAAGAGATCTGGGTTAAATCCCTCATTCTTTTGCTCACCATCCCACCCCAATTTTTAGACTTAGGCATATGCAAATCAGTCTTGACACTGTGCCTCATGGGAACAGTCCAGACCGAACTGCCAAGCCAGGTCCCTCCTGGATCGGATGATTTAGGCCTAGATCTCTGTACTGGGGTGAATGTATGACATTGTTCTGCATTTTGTCGATTAATTGTTCTTTTTGCATTTGTCATCTTAAGTGGGACAGGTATGCCTAGACGTGGGTCCCATGCTCTCCATGCCACTGGAGTCAAGCCATCCTGTCTAATGAGGGCTGAAGCCTGAGACTGGTCCTAGGATGCTTGTTTCCAGACCAGAGAGGGCCTGGCCTGGCAGTTCGGGCTGGACTGTTCTCATTGGGCGCATGGTCAAGACTTAATTGCATAAGGCTGGGTCCAAACTGGAATGGCATGGTGAGCAAAAAATGATGAATTCAGGCCCAGATCTCTGTGCTGGGGTGAATGTATGACATTGTTCAGCATTCTGTCTATCAATTGTTCTTTTTGCATTTGTCACCCCAAGTGGGGCGGGTATGCCCAGACGTGGGTCCCGAGCTCTCCATGCCACTGGAGTCAAGCTATCATGGCTGATGAGGGCTGAAAGCCTGAAACCGGTCCTAGGATGCTTGTTTCCAGTCCAGAGAGGACCGGGCCTGGCAGTTCGGGCTGGACTTTTCCCATTGGGCGCAGGGTCAAGACTGATTTGCATATAGCTGGGTCCAAACTGGAATGGCATGGTGAGCAAAAAAATAATGGATTTAAGCCCAGATCTCTGTACTGGGATGAATGTATGACATTGTTCTGCATTCTGTCTCCCAAGTGTTCTTTTTGCATTTGTCACCCCATGTGGGATGGGTATGCCCTGACGTGGGTCCCGTGTTCTCCATGCCACTGGAGTCAAGCTATCCTGGCTGATGAAGGCTGAAAGCCTGAAACCGGTCCTAGGATACTTGTTTCTAGTCCAGAGAGGACCTGGCCTGGCAGTTTGGGCTCGACTGTTCCCATTGGGCGCAGGGTCAAGACTGATTTGCATATGGCTCGGTCCAAACTGGAATGGCATGGTGAGCAAAAAACCGATGGATTTAGGCCCAGATCTCTGTACTGGGCTGAATGTATGCCATTGTGCTGCATTCTGTCCTTCAATTGCTCTTTTTGCATTTATCTGAGAGGAACATTCACATTTATCTCCTAGCATCTGACATTGACTTAATGAGAGATGTTCGAGAACTAGAAAACAAGGGAGCTGATGATCTTGGAAATCTTACTGATACAGAATTTTTGGTTGAACAACAAATAGTACAGAATGAGGGGCGGATACTCCCTTTAGACCTAGGTCAAGATGTAATCTCACTATGCTAGATAATGGTATTGACTCGTTTAGTGAAATAGAAAACAAGTTTAAAAAACATGAAATAAGGAGAAGCAATTTCAACACTCCCTGGATTTTGAAATACAATAGATTAATGCATAAATGGTCTTGTAATTAATAATATATTATTCACAGCTCAGACAAAGGGGGCAATGTTGTTATCTGGCCAATAAAGATGTGCATGCAGGAAACATACACACAGTTAAATGATGAAGCTTGCTGTCGCAAAATCTTAAAAGATGGCTAGGAGAACCTTAGAGATGACTTCTACAAAGATTTGAAAGGGTGGGACGAGGTAAATTTTCTCAGGTCAGATGAGTATAACTTTTTGAGAATTTTACATCCAAAAATACAGGTACTGTATTTTCTACCAAAAGTATATAGAAACAAAGATTGTCCTCCAGTTAGGCTGATCATCTCTGCTAAAGGTGGTCTATTTGTAAATGTATCCAAATTTGTGGATTATTTTCTGCAACCACTGGTCTGTGATCTGCCATCATATATTAAGGACACCACTGACTTTTTGAAAATAATATTTGACATACATTGGGAGGAAGATTATCTAATGGTTTGCTTTGATGTTAATTCATTACACACCAGCATAAAACATTCAGATGGCTTGCGAGCAGTGCACATTTTTTTAAAGGCTAGGCCAATACGCTTTTATAAACATAATGAAATGTTGCTAAACATGACTATTTGGTACCTCAATACCAAAATCTTCTTATTCCATTATGACATGTACTAACAGTTGTAAAAGACATTGATAGGCACCTGCTTCACCCAAAGTTATGCGAATTTGCATATGTGCTGGTGAGAGGAGCAAGTGCTATGTAATACAGAGCTTTAAGATTGGTCCCTCTATATTCTAATGTGGCTCAGGTATATGGATTACCTTGTCTTATTACTGGAAGTGTAATCAGGAATCAGTAGAATATTTTGTTAAGGAAATTAACATCAATGATTTAAACCTCTCTTCTATTCACTGCATCAGCAACAGTTGTGTTGAATTTCTTGATGCCAAACTTGAAGTAGTAGGCACACATCTCTTATCAAGAGTCTTCAGAAAGGTAACTTTAGAAAACACTACATTGCATGCCATGAGCTCGCATCCCATAGCATTGAAGAATAGTATATTGTATGGAGAAATGCTAAGGGCTAAAATAATCTGTAGCTCCCAAACATTGTTTGATAAAATAGAAGAGGAAATTACCAAAAGATTAGGGGACAGGGGATATCATGAGTTAATCTTTTAAGTGAGTGAGTTCTAGAGTAGTTACACAAACCAGAGTAACACTACTATTTAAAAAACCAGCAAAGAATTCTCAGAGTGATAGAAAGTGTAGGTTTATTACACTTACAACAAGCATGAAAATAAAGTGAGACAGGCTATACAAAGACACTGGCATTTGATCAAACAATATCCTATTATTAGACAGAAGATAAACCATAAATCTCCAATAACCCACAGGAAATCTCAATCTACTAGAGACACTCTAGTAGGGCATCAGATAGGAACTGAGAGCAATTGTCTGAAACCCTAAAATGGCTTTCGAAAGTGCAGCAAATGCAAAGGTTGCCTATAGGAAGAGAATATCACAGATCTTAAAACAAATCTAGGTGAACGAATTCAGATCTGAAAACCATTGAATTACAAATTGAAGTTTATAGTATATCAACCTAAATGCCCTTGTGAAAAGAAATACATTGGCAGTACGATATCACAGGCACATAAGTTCATTTTGCAGCACATCCGGGCTGTAAAAATACAAATGAGACATATCCTGTAGCATGCCATTTTAAGGAACATCATGGAAGTAATCATAGTCTCTTAATTTACAGTGTGCTAGATAAGGTTAAAAAATACACTTGCGAGGGACACAGGGAGAAAGCATTTAGACAGCTTGAATGCAGGTATATTTTGAGAATAGGAACAAAAGAAATTGTAGGATTGAATACTGATGCAGAGCTGTATACATACATATAAATGGAAACCAGAAACAGTTTTTTTCCCCAGTAATTTTATATGTTTTTAATATTGAACGGAATAAATGTTATTTGGATGCGTATTTTGCAACTGACACTGATTATATTGTTTTTGCTGTTTATTTACAGGATCACAGGCTGAAATGTGTTGTGTCGTTAAAGTAACTGATTTGGAATGCTGGAGAGCTAAGGTATTTTTCTTTTTATTACTTAGATTTTGGTTAAAATGAACATTTTTCTGCGTTAATGTGGGACAGCCCAATGGGGCATGATGTATGTTTGAATGTATTTGTTTGAAAATTACATTAGGTTTGTGATGATATTTTTCAATTCATTGAAAAGCTAAGGAACTTACTCAAGCATGTGATGATTCATTATGACAAATGAGCACATAGGTAACTCATCAGCTGTGTATTTGTAATCTTAAAACACCTAGTCTTGTCTATACTTGTATGGCTTATCAGTTCGTTTTTATGGCCCAGTGGGGCTAAAAAATACTATGAATTGTATTTCATTTTATTAAAATGTTTATAATTTTTAAAATTGCTGCCATTTATAATTATTTTGCCTAGATTGATGTTTGAATGGTATGCCTCATTTAAGCTGTGTCAGTTTACCAGCTCACTGCTATGGATATTTGACAATATACAATGGTGCACAATTCTTAAATGTAATTGTGGTCATGACAGCATTTTCACCCTTTAAATCATAACTGTACTATGCAGTAAGTTGTAAATTTCAATATGGCCTCTATGTTGATCAGAAACATATGTCCATTTTCAGTGTCTATGCCACACAATAGAGTGTAAGCATTTTCTGTGTGCAGGCGTCATTAGACCTGACCCAGGACACCCCCCATGCCGCACGGCTCACCATCTGTAATGCGTTTCTGCTCCGGCGCCACAGGTTCGTCCCTGGCCTCGGCGCCCCCGCTGCTGCTCGTTTTTTTCTTCCCCGCTGTTGCCCTCATTTCTGTGTATCTAGTGATTGTACCTTCTTTATTCTGTAAGTATCCAGTTATCATACCTTTTTATTCTGTGAGTAGATCCTTGTGCCTTTACGTTAGTACTGTAACCCCTGGTAACCCCTGGTGTTCCCGCTTCCCGCCGCTGCCCCCTCGCGGCCCGCCCCCTTTTTCCTTCTGTTACCCCATTGGCCGCCCGCTCCCACCTCCCAGCTGTTCCTCCCTCCCACTTGGCCTCATATGGAGGCCACGCGGCGCAGGCAAGTGTGACCTGACCCAGGACACCCCCCATGCCGCACGGCTCACCATCTGTAACGCGTCTCTGCCCCGGCACCACAGGTTCATCCCTGGCCTCGGCGCCCCCGCTGCTGCTCGTTTTTTTCTTCCCCGCTGTTGCCCTCATTTCTGTGTATCTATTGATTGTACCTTCTTTATTCTGTAAGTATCTAGTGATTGTACCTTTTTATTCTGTAAGTAGATCCTTGTGCCTTTATGTTAGTACTGTAACCCCTGGTGTGCCCCCTCCCCGCTTCCCGCCGCTGCTCCCTCGTGGCCCGCCCCCTTTTCCTTCTGTTACCCCATTGGCCGCCCGCTCCCGCCTCCCAGCTGCTCCTCCCTCCCACTTGGCCTCATATGAAGGCCGCGCATACGTGCAGCTGTCACGCGCAGCGGGCGCGCCAAAGGCAAGCCCGTCTGCACCTGGACCGCGCCCAGCGCCAGGACCCCTGGCCCCCGACCATGCCAGCTCACATGACGGATCTACGATGCCGCCACCCTCAATGCACTCAAACCCGACCAGACTCCCGCCTGCTACCGAGCCACCCCGAAACGCACCCATGGACCCTTCAGCTGCCAAGCCTGCAAGTTCACCTGCCTCCGGACCTGCACCGCACCCGCAAGGCCAGCCATCAGCAACAACCACCTCAAGTGCATCCTGGTCAACACCCGGTCCGTCCACAGACACGCCGTCGAACTCTGGAACCTGCTCGACACAACATCACCAGACGTCGCCTTCCTCACGGAAATCTGGATGAACGCCTCCGCAGCGCCCGACATCGCCATAGCCATCCCCGACGGATACAAGATCACCCGGAAGGATCGAGTCATCCAGACCGGAGGAGGCATCGCCATCGTCCACAGGAACACCATTTGCATCATGACCAACTCCGACGACACCCTCACTGCCGCCTAACACCTCCACTTCCAGATACAAACCGACCCCAAGACCACCCTCAGAGGCACTCTCATCTACAGACCCCCGGGACCACGCACTCAATTCAGCGAAGCCATCGCAGACTTCATCAGCCCGTACGCCCTCACCTCCTCTGACTACATCCACCTAGGGGACCTCAACTTCCACCTGGAGAACAACAATGACAGCAACACCACCACCTTGCTGGACAACCACGCCAACCTCGGACTCAAGCAACTGGTGAACACCCCCACCCTCTACGCCGGCCACACGCTTGACCCCGTCTTCTCCTCCAGAAAGCACATCTCCTTCAGCCACTCCACCGGACTCCATTGGACTGATCACAGCTGCGTCCACTTCAGCTTCAGGAGAACCACGACCCACCACCACCCGCAACAGGCTCCCCGCAGGAGCTGGAACAAGATCACCGCCGACCAGCTCACCACCTCCCTCAGCCAGAACCCTCCCGCCAGCGCAACGGACTCCAACGAAGCTGCCCCCAACTGCGCCGACGACCTCGCACCACTGAAGAACCCACCCAGCAGACCCGGCAGCAAGAAAGTCTTGTGGTTCACCAACGAACTCAAAACATCCAAGAAAAACTGCCACACCCTCAGACATGGAACTCCCTCCCCATCCACCTAAGGCTGACCGAGGACTATCTCTCCTTCAGGAAGCAACTCAAAACCTGGCTTTTCGAGCAGTAGCGGACCCCTCCCCCCAGTGCCTTGAGACCCTACTGGGTGAGTAGCGAGCTATATAAATTGTTGCTTTGATTTGATTTGATTTGTTCCAAAACATAACAGAAGTATTCCTTATGCAAACACGCGCGGGCGTTCAACGAGCACCCGTAATGCTTTGACTGCAAGCCGCTATACGCCGACATTAAAGGAAAAAATATATATAGTAATATAATTAAGAATAATATAGATTTTACATCATATTAGTTGTTAAATATTTTAGATTTTTAAATGTATTACTTTGAAATATATATATATAGTAATACATGTGAAATATTTTTACAAAATATATCATGCAAAATGAATATGTTTAATAATTATGTTACACTATATGTATAAATAAATATATGTATTTATTTAGATATTTATACATATGTATAAACACAAACACACATATGTGTATATATATTATATAAGTATATTTCTATATTTAGTATTAAATGTTCGGTGGCATTTCTTTAATTTACATTATATTAAATCTATATATTAAAATATTTGAGATGTATAACTTTAAAGTCTATTTATGTTACAAAATCAATATTTTGGATTATTTTATTGTCTATATTTTTTTCTGAAAAATTGTACTTACCATTATATTTATAGGAGCATGATATTATGGTAAACAATATTTTGGCACCAACTTTTTTTTACCACAATCTTATGTCTGTGATTCTATGTACACATCATCCAGACAAAGTAATTTAGGAATACAATACATTACATTTTAATACATAACCAATTAAAGTTGAAAATATAAGGCTGGTTTGCAGAGCCTTTAGAATGATAGAATGAAATTGCTAGAGAGAGAGAGAGTCACTATTTTGCATGGTTTACATCTACAGACCCTTCCTTTGCAATGCCTTCCTTCTATAATACAAAGTAAACGGATACAACTCATTTTCTATGTAGGAAAAAATCTATTTCTCAAAGGTGTTAGCTGGAAAGTGGCTACTTAATGCAGTATAATGCTAGCAGTAATTAAACACATTGTGTTATAGTGCTGAAATTGTGGTGCTCTACCCAGGATAGAATGACAGAGGCTACAAGTGTAGAGAACATCATTCTTTACAACCTTTTTTCCTTAAACACTAATATAGTCTCTCATCAGACATACGTCTGGCCCATTGTAAATGAATGTCAATATTTGAATGTTTTATTTATTTTAGGTTTTTATGTATCACTACTCTACCGTCAGGGTGTTAGAGTGCTTTACTGACTAACAACATCTACCTTTAACCAGTTGTACAAGCTTCCAAATGTACAATCTTCCACAGATGTAGACAAGAACATCATTCAGGTATCAACAGGGGTTGCACGGGACGCTTTTCAGGAGGGGCTTTGGGTTGGTTTACAGCCGGTTTGAGGCCTGATCGGGTTATTGGCCAATTTACCCCAGGCCCGCCTTATTGTGGTGAGGCCCATTGAATGGTTCACACAAGTGTTATTATACCTTGGATTCTCTCTCCTCTCATAGGAGAAGCCCCTATTTCTGTTCTATTTCTGTCCCACTTTGGGCTTTTTGTTCTTGAGAGTACCATGAGCCCTGTCTTCCACTCCTGAAGATAGAGGTCAGTAACTACAATGGAACGTCTGTTTAATCTGGAATGCTGTGCAGATGATCTTCAAACCTTTTTTTTCAACAAGTACCATGATCTGTTTCAATAGAAGTTGGGAGGCCAAGCCTAGGTATCATATCCTTCAACAAAGATTTTGTAACTGTAAGGATATCTCAAAATAAGATAAGCCTCTACCCATTTAGAGAATAATCAGACAAAAATGATTAAGATATATTTCAAACAAGTATATAGGGGCATCTCTACAAAGTCTGCCTGAAGTCTCATAAAAGGGTCCTCTGACTTGCCAATATTATGCATCATTGTTAGGGGCATCTTTCCCCGAATATTTCTCTGGCATGCCAAACACATATGTCTTCAGCTACCTTTCTGAATCCAGTATTTTGCCAGTATTTTATAAATATGTGCATAATATACCATATTTACCTGCATGGCTCTGTTCATGTACATTTGTATCGATTTGATACAACTTTTCATCTGGAAACATTATTTGTTCGCAGATTAGACATACAGATCTTGGTAATTTGTTTGTAAGTCAATTTTTTCCATTTTATTCTGCTCATCTGAAAATTCCACATGCAAATGTTAAATCTGAATAGAATTCAGAAAGAAACTATTAACATGTTCTGCATTTTGTGTCGTGCTTATACTTAATAAATCAAGATTCTTATTTTCTTGCAATGCTGTTTCATCTTTTAATGCACAATATTTTGCCACCTAGGGCTGTATTACGAATATGGCGCATTTTCTTTGTATGAGCTAAAGTGCCTCTTTCAAATGGTCTGCCCTGCATAAACAAGGGGAGTGGGCCATATTAGGATGAATGTGCTGATCCAGTGTAGCTGTGAAGTCATGCTGCCCTGGGGGCAACACATTTAAGTGAAATACAAAGTGGCTTTTAAGCAGCCACTTTGTGTTTCACTGTGCACTTTTTAGATGGGAGAGAGATCCCCTAGGAGGTGGGTGCAGTGAGTGATTGCATCCAACTGCAAGGGGATGTCTGGGGTGTGCATTGGCACCCCTTGACTCCCTCCAGAGAGCTGCCACCGGGGGCACACAGACTGTGCACTACCGGTTTGTGGCGCACTCTCCGTGCTCTTCCTGAGTACCTCTTTGTCTTTGTACCGGCATCTGTAATATGGCACCGGAACAAAGGCAAAGAGATTCTCTCATTTGCATGGGGTCATGCCACCATGCAAATGAGGGAACACCCTCTAATGATAGTGCTAGCGCTATATGTGTGCCAGGGCTATTTTCATTGCAGAAGGTGCTATACAAGTGTCTGGGGCCCCTACTGTTAAACGAAAGTGCCCTAGGGGCGTGTAAAGCTGGCACAAATGTGTGTTGAGCTCCCGGGGCACTTTGTGTCATACGGCCTCTGGTCCACATATTTGTTACCAAATTTGACTGAATATTTTCCTGCCTTATGGGCCACACACTTTACCACTGCAATGTCTTCTGGCTGTTTTATTACTTTCAACAAGTCCAAAAAGTGTGCACTATTTATAAAAGGAACTCCAAAAGATGCCATAAAGCCATTCTGTGACCAAAGTTGACCGAAATCATGCAGCACTCCAAAACCATATTGGTCGTCTGTATAAATTGTCATTACTAATTTCTTCTAATAAGTAGTAAGCTTTATTTAATGCTACTAATTCTGCCACCTATGCTAAGGTTACATTCTGCAGAAAAGATGCTTCCACAGACTAAATGGAACATACAACATAGGCAGCTCTTATTATTCCATATTGGTCACTAAACAAGAACCTAACACAAATAATGTCAGATCAGCCATTTCAAATCAATGGAGGTTTCTTGAAATCTGGTCTTGATTTGGTACATACCCCAATAACTACTATGCAGAGATGCTCTGGTTCATCATCAATCCATCACTTTATTTAGCCTTCCTGTCTTCACACCACCTGTCTGAAATAGGAAGCAGTGTTGCTAGGTTCAGTGAATTGCATCCTCTAATAGACATATAATCAGTTTCAAGACTAACCTGTTCATCAAAAGTCAGTCTACTCTTGGTCAAACACTGTGTTCTTGTCCTTGTTAACAAGGTCTCAACTGAGTGAGGGACATATACAAACTGTATATGACCCTTCACTTTATTCAATAGCAAAACAAACAGCTGCAATTAATTTTAAACATCCTGGAAGACTTACAGCTCCTGGATCAAATACAGCTGAAAGATATGTAATTGGATGCATTGAACCACCATGCGTCTGTTTCAAAATTAATAAAGAACACCCACTCTTTTCATGACAGTACACAAAAATTGTTAGATCTTAGTCTGGCATTCCCAGTGCTGGTGCATGGCACTGACTCCCTCTCAATGACTTGAATGCTTTGGTGTCAAACGGTACCAGATCTTGTATGTCATTGTGAGTTAACCCCACTAAAGGTTTTGCAATCAAGAAAAAGTTTGGAATCCACTGACAACAGTAGCCAACAATTCTAAGAAACATCCTGTCCTCCCTCTGGGTGGCTGGTGGTCTCATTTTCAGAATTGCAGAAAAAAGTCCTGTTGAGACTGTCCTCACACCTTTTTCAATATAGTTTCCATGATAGCTCACTTCTCTATAACAGTATTTTTGGGGGAGACTTAATGTCCACGATAAGCTAGATGATTTAAGAAGGCAATAGTATCACATTTGCAGTCTTCCTTTGTCTTAGATGCCACTAAGATGTCACCAATATTTTAAACTGTGACTGAATTGCAAGTCAACTTCACATTTTCTTGATCTTTCTTCAGTATTTGACAATATTGATGAACGTTTAGTACACCCTTGTGGAATACTACACCACACAAGAGCTTTATTCTGAAATTGAAACACAAAGCAATATTGGCTCTCTTCACGCAAAGTGATTGAAAAGAAAGCCTGTCATAAGTCACTAACTATATACCACTTAGCATCTGATGGAATTTGGATTAATATTACTGCTGAATTCAGTACCACAGGACAACATTGGAGGACAATTTTATCAAGCTTTCTCTGGTCCTAAACTACGTACCACAAACCACTCCTTTTTTAAATTCCCATCACAGGAAAGTTATGAGGACTACCAAGTACCTCCTAGAGGATTCCTTGCTCAATATTTTACCAATCAGCGGCTTCATTTCCTTAACTGTTTCTTTTGAATCAATCAAGTGGCTTGTAAAGCACGACTATGCACCCGTAAGCATCTTAAGGTGCTGTGATGATTAATCCTATACCTCACCCTTCCATATGTCTCAAATTCAGAGGCAGGTCTTCCTTTGTGAAAGCCGGGAATAACTGAGATTTAGTTTCTTGTGATTTCTTGTGAAACACTGAGGGCCATATCTACAAGAAAATAGTGCAGTGCAGCGCCCAAGCCATTTAGCTCAGTAGTGCTGCATTGTTTTCAAAGCGCATTGATGCATCTTATTAACAACAATACAATGCATCCCTATGCTTTGCTCCGGCACTGGCACACAATTGGCTGCCATGTGCAGCCAGCGGAGGCATCCTTGTGTTATTTTGCAACGGTGCCTGCGCTGCTGGAATGTTTGATTTTATGTAGGAAGGTACACTTTCCTGCACAAAAACAATTATTAATGGCATTTTCCTCTTCCTTTGCCTGCTGCAGAATGCAACAGGCATAGAAAGAGGAAAAAAACGAGAAGAAAAAACGTTCCTGCACGAAAACATTATTAATGGCATTTTCCTCTTTCCATGCCTGCTGCAGAATGCAGCGGGCATAGGAAGAGGAAAAAACGAGAAGAGATAAAAATATTTCTCCTTGTTGCGCCATACAACATTTTGTAAATCTGGGAATGTGTCAAGTTCCATAAATGTTGCTTTGAAACACCCACAGCAACACCCATGGAACGTCCCTTTCATGCAAAGTAATGTGTGAAAGGGGCCCATATTTACAGTGCCATGAAAAGTCACGCAGGGTGACTTTACGTGACCTTGTAAATATGGGCAAGCCCACTGCGCCACCAGTGCATCAAAAAAATGACACACCAGCGGCGCAATGGGCTTATAAATAAGACCCTGAGTCTTCATCTTGAGTTTCAATCGCAACACCATCCAATGTGCAATAAATCACACAGTTAATTTTGTACAAGTCTCTTCCCAACAAATTCACAGGACTTGAAACACACTAAATGAACTGCCGTTTATTTTCCATTTGAACTATTCTAACTGGGCCATCTGCTGTAACCTGATAAAAAATCTGCTTATCACTAATCCCTACAATTTGGACTTTTTCTCCTGAGAGGGATTGGTTTGGAAGTTCCACAGAACAAACTATAAAATGGTTAGCGCCATATCAATAAAAAATTAACAGGATGGCCATTGGCTTCTCTGTCAACATATGGGCCACTTTGGTCTACCTCTAGAACTGCTTCAAGTATGCAATTTCCCATCATCATTGTGAATAGCTCCATCATTGTGAATAGCTCCAGCTGAATCATCAATAAGAATCATTGAAAATCAATTAATTCTGTTGGTACAATGCACTAGATGGCATTTTGTTTCTGATATTTTGTTGCATGACTAGATCTGAAGGCATCAACATTCAAAATGATTCCCTGAAACGGTTCTGTCCATCATATTTTCATTTCACACTTGAGGAACACCATCCCCCTGAATTCTATTAGGGTTCTGGCAACACTTGCATTTCAGTGCCTGATGTTTCCCCAGAACTGACAAGCAGAGTTTCTTTTCATAATTTTAGCAATTGGGTTTATTCCATCATTGTTCATCCACCACCTTGCATTTGCATCACTCCATTTCCCATTGCTTCACCTTGCATTTGATTCATCCTGTTCATTCCAGACTGAACAACATTCAGATTGAATCCCATTATGTTTTGTGGTCCCTTTTCAAATTGCTTTGGCTGAGCTATCATTAGTTTTTCCTTATTAGTTTCCGCTCTGAATAAAATGAATCACTACTATACTTAGCCAGCTTCAAAACTCATCAATACTCTTAGTCTGCCAGCACAACTCACTCTGCTGCATATGGTTACTAAACCCTGGCCTCAAACCCATGACAAAAGCAGAAATAAAACTACTGACACCTTCTTTCTCAGGGTCATTGACTCTACTGTTACTTGGAAATCTGGACGGGACTCACATGAAAGGAATGCACTTATTCTTTTGTTGAATGTGAGAAATCTTTACCCAACTTAGGTTTTTTTCAGGCACTCTTTTCTTCAAATGCACAATCACTTGTCTGTAGTTTTTGGCAACTTCCTTAGAAGAAGCATTATTCGAAGCAACCATAGCTAATTCTTCATTTGGCTAGGGAACCACTGAACACAAATTACTAGGAACTAATCTCAAATAATGAATTCAAATCAGTCCACAATACCTGTAATATATTTGTAAACTTAAGTACTTCCTTGTACAATTTTCGTTTGTCCCAACTTTTGAATCAATTGCTGAATCTTTCACCCTACGTTTAATCAATCAATTACGATTTGTAAAGTGCGGCTGATCACCTGTGAGGATCTCCAGGTGCTGTGATCCCTGTTGGTAAGGGGGATCAGTTGAACAGCTAGGTCTTGAGTTCCTTCTTGAAATCCAACACTTAGGATGAGGCTCAGAGGTGAAGGGAGAGGTCAGTCCAGGACATGGCAGTGAGGTAGGAGAAGGAGCGACCTCTTCTATTGCTTCCTCAGATGCCAGGGTGTAAGTGAGGAAGAGAGAGGTGGAGTGCAGGTATCTGTAGGGATGGTGGACGTTCAAGCAGTGGCTAATGTATGCTGGTGCTTGGTTGTGCAGAGCTTTGTAACTGTAGATCAGCATTTTGACATGAAGCCAGTGAAGCTTCCTGAGGTGGAGGGTAATCTGGGTTTGTCTGGAAAGGTTGAGGGTGAGTCTGGCCCCTGAATACTTTGATGGTCTGTAGTCTTTACAGGAGGTGTGAGATGATCCCTGAGTACAGTGCATTGCCGTAGCCCAGTCAGCTAGTGACTAGGGCTTGAGTGACCGTTCTTCTAGTTTTGACGGGGAGCCATTTGCACATCTTACAGATCATGCACTAGGGTGAGGAAGCAGGCGGAAGAGACAGCATTGACCTGGTTTTTCATGGTGATTTTGCTGTTTAGAAGGATGACTGGGTTGTGGGCATAGTATGTTGGAGTAGTTAAGGGCCCGACTCCGGAAGGCCACCAGGAGTAATTCCACAATGAGGTGTTGTTCAGGGAGATCTGCACTTCTGTTTTGTCTGTGTTACATTTTAGGCAGTTATCTCTTATCAAGTTGATGAGCCTGTCATACATCTGACAACAGTTGGTCCTCGACATAATTTTAGCATTGAGAATGATCATAACATTTGGTCAAGTTGATTAACTCCAAACCAAGACTGAATCTATAGTCTTAAAAACATAGATGATACTAGCCCACAGCCACAATTTTTTTTTTACAATAAGTGCCAAAAAACCAATGAAACCAAAAGGAGGTCCAATTAGGACGATTAGTTTAATATACCATATATTGGCGTATGAAGATCAATGTATCTATGTACATATATTTACACAAATTATAAGGCAAAATAAATTTTTCTAAAAAAGAGAGAACGTGCACAGAGAAAGATAAAGTATGTGCTCAAGTGAATGATCAAGAAGATCAGAAAAAAGTGTAGATCATTTATATACAAAGAAGCAATGAGCCTGTCCTAGGTACTGCTTGTAAAAAATACTTCTTTTTTACTCGCTAAATGTTATCTACAATTCCTTGGTCCTTAAATTGCACCATTGGCAATAAGATTGCCAGGGAGGAGGGGAAGGTGGACAGGGGACAGGGGTCAGTAGGTACAGGCTCCCAAAGGGGAATGTCGTCGACGTTTCGACCCAACCATATAGTGGGCGGTTCAAGTCCTCAACAACGGGTCTTCATCAGGACGGAGTAATGGGGGAATATTTCTCAAAGTGCACGTCAATTAAAAACAATCGTTGGGCACCTGTAATGATAAATGAATAGCGGGGCTAAGTATCACTATATAATTGTAAATGAGTCCACTAGTGACCTTCGTGAAAAAAGCACTCACCCTTCCGTGGTGCCTTGACAAGACAAAGTGCGACGATTGGTCCGCACCCACAATATGAAAGTATCCCAAATTATACTGCGGAACAAAAACAAGAAGAGGTAGCCATTAGTGCTACACAGCTTAACTCCTTTGACTGACTACTTATCAAAGAGAGTTGCTTGTATTTACAAAAAAATTGGCAAGACCTATTTTAATTAAATGCCGATATTTAATAAAATTCTCACTCAAAAAAAAACGAATCCTATTAGAGTCCAATTAGAAATATTTGATAAATGCGCAATGACTGCTTTCAATGATCTCGCAGTGGTCACTTACCCAATGCGTTTGTTCACTGGTGTTTTTGTCAAAGTTATATATCAAGTGAATCAGACACCGAATGCTGTGAAAAAGAGAAGACAAATTGTCTCTCCGTTAGGGCGCTGCCAGAGTAAATTGGTCAAAGAAAGCTTCAAACCCTCGGTTATGATAAACGATTGCTACGTTTTACATACCCCTTGTCTTCGGACCGAACGAAGGGTATTTATTCCGTAGCTCCGCTCAGTAGCGCACAGCCTCCCGTCTGGAACCGCGTTATGGAATGCGGAAGCAGAGGCTAACGCAACGCGGATGTATTCGTAACTAGGCAACCGACGCGCCTGCGTCACGGCGTCCTACCAGTTGCTAGGAGATCGCATTATATAACTTTGACAAAAACACCAGTGAACAAACGCATTGGGTAAGTGACCACTGCGAGATCATTGAAAGCAGTCATTGCGCATTTATCAAAAATTTCTAATTGGACTCTAATAGGATTCGTTTTTTTTGACTGAGAATTTTATTAAATATCGGCATTTAATTAAAATAGGTCTTGCCAATTTTTTTGTAAATACAAGCAACTCTCATTGATAAGTAGTCAGTCAAAGGAGTTAAGCTGTGTAGCACTAATGGCTACCTCTTCTTGTTTTTGTTCCGCAGTATAATTTGGGATACTTTCATATTGTGGGTGCGGACCAATCGTCGCACTTTGTCTTGTCAAGGCACCACGGAAGGGTGAGTGCTTTTTTCACGAAGGTCACTAGTGGACTCATTTACAATTATATAGTGATACTTAGCCCCGCTATTCATTTATCATTACAGGTGCCCAACGATTGTTTTTAATTGACGTGCACTTTGAGAGATATTCCCCCATTACCCGTTGTTGAGGACTTGAACCGCCCACTATATGGTTGGGTCGAAACGTCGACGACATTCCCCTTTGGGAGCCTGTACCTACTGACCCCTGTCCCCTGTCCACCTTCCCCTCCTCCCTGGCAATCTTATTGCCAATGGTGCAATTTAAAGACCAAGGAATTGTAGATAACATTTAGCGAGTAAAAAAGAAGTATTTTTTACAAGCAGTACCTAGGACAGGCTCATTGCTTCTTTGTATATAAATGATCTACACTTTTTTCTGATCTTCTTGATCATTCACTTGAGCACATACTTTATCTTTCTCTGTGCACGTTCTCTCTTTTTTAGAAAAATGTATTTTGCCTTATAATTTGTGTAAATATATGTACATAGATACATTGATCTTCATACGCCAATATATGGTATATTAAACTAATCGTCCTAATTGGACCTCCTTTTGGTTTCATTGGTTTTTTGGCACTTATTGTAAAAAAAATGTTGTGGCTGTGGGCTAGTATCATCTATGTTTTTAAGACTATAGATTCAGTCTTGGTTTGGAGTTAATCAACTTGACCAAATGTTATGATCATTCTCAATGCTAAAATTATGTCGAGGACCAACTGTTGTCTATACTGCTGAATACCCAGGTCCTTGGACTATATTGGGTCAACCCCTGTTCTATAACAGTGTCATACATCTGAATCAGTTGATCTTAGTGGTGGAGGGGTCTTTCAATAGCATGAAGATGATCTGGGTGTTGTTGGCGTAGGATATGATGTGTGTCCATGGGTTCTGATGATGTTGACCAATGGGGTCGTGTAGACGTTGAACAGTGTACGGCAGAGGGCTGAGCTTTGAGGGACACCCCAGATGATGGTCTGGGGTTCTGAGGTAATAAGGGGCAGGTAGTCTCTGTGTGCTTCCAGTGAGGAAGAAGGTGATCCATTTGACAGTGTTTCCTTCAATTCCAATTTGGTGGAGCCTCTTGATGAGGGTGTGGTGGGATACGGTGTCGAATGCAGCTGAGAGGTTGAGGAGGATCAGGGCTTCTGTTTCTCCCAGGTCCAGAGGGTTCTGATGTCATCAGTTGCAGTGATCAGGGTGGTTTCAGTGTTGTGGTTGGTGCAGAATCCAGATTGGGAGGTGTCCAGAAGGCTGTTGTTCTCCGGATGTTCCATGAGTTGACGGTTGATGGCTTTTTTGAGTACCTTGGCTGGAAAGGAGAGCAGAGAGCTGGGACTGTAGTTCTTGAGGACACTGGGTTTGGAGGATGGTTTCCAGAGGTGCTTGACTTCCATGTGTTTCCATTCTTCGGGGAAGATGGCAGTGGAGATGGATGGGCTGCAGATGATGGTGAGCTCCTTGCTTCTCTTCACTTTCTTTTTATATAGTGTCCCTCTCTTCCATCTTTCTATGTATTTCTTTATATCACTCCAGTCTGTAGTTTTTTTTCAATCAAATATTTAATATGAGATCCCAAAGTAATCAAGTACACTGTGCAAATACCTTACAATAACATCGACCAAGCTACATAGCCGGGGCACAAAATAAGATTTACGATACAGTATAGATAAAACCTGAATAAAATCATAATACTAAAAAGATGGCCACACAAGATCTCTAAAACACATTATCAGGGGAAATCTCAGGTAGATATTTCCTTATCTTTACAACAAATGTTAACAAGCTTTAATTAGACGGTTTTGGCCAGCCTATTAGTATATGTTACATCCCTGAAATCATGTGGGTGACGGAGGGCCCCCCCAAAAGTTGTGCCAAAAAAAGGAAAAAAGAAAAGTGCTTTTCTAGGTGGGGTGTATCTTCCAAAAACATCTTCTTTTTTCTCCCTTTTTTCCCATTTTATCCTGTTTGTCCCCCATTTCACCCTCTTTTTTTTCCTTTCTGTTTTTTCCCCGTGACTGTGATTTTTTTTTCTAAAGTTTACTTTCCATCTTTTAACTTTCTCCATTTTTTTCCTTTATCTATTCTTTGCTATTCCCTGTATCCTGTCTCCCTCCTCTATATGTTCCTCTGAAGCCTGAGTACTCCATTAGACTATGGTGTTTTCCGAGTATTCATACCCTTGCATTGTGGAGTATCTGAAAACAAGGGAGGGAAGATATGGCTAGCATAGAGAGTGGTCTTAATGCCCCCCTGTGTATGGTTACTGATGGTGGCTAGCAGCTCGTCAGCATCGAAGGGTGAGCGGATGTTATGCATCTCATTATTGAACATAACCCTTAGAAAAGTGGAGAAGTGTGGCTCAATGGTTAGAGTGGCAGACCCTGATGCAGAGGTCTAGCCCGGGACCAGGGTTCAATTCCCCGCCTCGGCGGGTCTTGGTCTCAAAATTCCACGGACCTGATAATTCTCGCCTCAGTGCCTATTCCAATCATGGAGTCCCACTCTGCAACTCTGGGCAATAGCTTGCTTAATCTCCACAACGGCCCCCACATCGCTAAAGATGCCTGGCCTCCACCATGGCGGTGCCCAAGAGTGGACGCCTCAGAGGGAAAGCCAGGATGGGTTCCACAGCGGTATTCGTACAAGCACCTTGAGACCCTTGTGGGTGAGTAGTGCGCTATACAAGTATCAATTTACAATTTACAAAAGCAGGGAACCTCATCTGCACGGTTGCTCCCAGGGCCCTGAATTTGTTGATTTTCTGGCCCAGCTCCCACTGCCTGTCTAGCGTAGTTTTAGACAGGTCTGACTGGACTTCAAAAGAAAAATCCGGGCCTTTAATGAGTTGGCCTTGAGGGCAAGGTTCAAGATCTTCTCTTTAATAGAGTACGTCAGAAAGTTCACCAAGATTTTCCTGGGCTTCACATTTCCGGATTCAGATGGAAGGGGTCCCGGTGTATCCTCTGAATGTCATTTTCTAGCTCTGTAGTGGTCTCCTCCAAATTGAGGGCATTCTTTAGTAGGGAAACTACATACTGCTTGATGTCACCCCCTTCCTTCCTTCAGGGATCTCTAAGAGTCTAAGGTTATTTCTCCTAGAGTAATTCTCTAGGGACTCAACCCTGTCTTTCACAGCATTCCCTTCTCTCCGCAGAGACTGGATCCTGTCTTCTGCATGCTCCAACTTCTCTTTAAGTTCCCCCACTACTCCCTCCAGGCTCTCCGTCCGCTCATAGAGACCGTCTACCTTCTTACTGAGAGTCTCACATACGGCCCTGATCTCAGCTTGGTTTTGTTTAGACTCCGCAAAACCACATTTGATCTCACTCCTCATTGCTGATAGCATTGCCTCAAGGGTTCCACCCCCCTTGCTGCTTCCGGGCATTGCCTCACCGTTCTCCCTCACCTCTCCACTCTCGATTTCGGCCTCCTCTGACATCTTTTCAGGGCCTTCGGGGTTTCTGACTGGCTCAAATATGTCCATGACCTTTGCGCCCGCAGGACCAGAGGGCGTGGGCCCCTGGAAGGTAGCGGCACTATTGAGGCTAGTACTCACACTGTTAGAATGGGAGCCTTTCTCCCGCCCAAATTGAGTTTGATGTCTAACACTTGGGGTAAGACCTTAAAGTAAGATTTGAGTGATGGCGTGATTCGGGGAGCAGTTTTACGTAGCCCCTTAGACTTGCTTTTCACTGCTGCCGTTTTTTTTGGCGCAGTGCTTGGTTTTTTACTCACACCACCCTCCCCTGCTGCCCCCCCCTGGGAGAGACTGTGAAATAACCAAACTGGTTTGCCCCTCTTCCAGTGCCTCTACCTCTGCCTCTGCCCCAGGTAGTCCTCCCCCTCCCTTACACCCGGCCTCATGGGAACAGTCCAGCCCGAACTGCCAAGCCATATCTTCCCTGGACCGGAAACAAGCATCCTGGGATCAGTTGACTGGGGGTGAGTGTTTGATTTGCTCAAACAGTCCCTTGCTCACTTTGCCACTGGATTCAAGCAAGCCGGGCTGAAGACGGCTGAAATGCCAGAAACCAGTCCTCAGAAGCTTGTTTCCGGTCCAGGGAAGGCATGGCTTGCCAGTTTGGGCTGGACTGTTCCCATGAAGCACAGGGTCAGACTGATTGGCATATGGCCATGTCTGAACTGGGGTGGCAGAGTGGGCTAAAGAACGGTGATGGATTAAACCCAGATCTGTTGACTGGGTGTAAGTGTTTGATTGGTTCAGATGCTCCGTCCATTACCACCCCCTTTTGTACCGCTTTGTTCGCCATAAGTTGGCAGGGTATGCTCAGACGTGAGTCCCTTGCTCACTTTGCCACTGGATTCAAGCAAGCCGGGCTGAAGACGGCTGAAATGCCAGAAACCGGTCCTTGGAAGTTTGTGTCCGGTCCAGGGAAGGCATGGCTTGGCAGTTCGGGCTGGACTGTTCCCATGAGGCACAGGGTAAGACTGATTTGCATATGGCCATGTCAGAACTGGGGTGGCAGAGTGGGCTAAAGAACGGTGATGGATTAAACCCAGATCTGTTGACTGGGTGTGAGTGTTTGATTGGTTCAGATGCTCCGTCCATCACCACCCCCTTTTGTACCGCAAAATACAAATGAAGCTATAGAAATGCAGTCCTCAATCAAATTCATACCCAGCTGTGATTTGCAAACATCATTCACAAAGCATGATGGGACAGCTAATAATCTTTTATAAAACCTGTTTTACACTACCTGTACTGAAACCGCATTGGCATGTCCTCACTCCACTGCCCAATAGCATATTCAACATTTATTTTTCTGGTTTCTGACCTAAATTTGTAGCGACTCTATCCACCGCAAGTATTGATTTCTCAAAATGCAGTTCTTTATTGGTCACATACTTAGACAATGAGCTAGAAGAATTAAATATTAAGCAAGGTAGGGAATATGATCTGTGCCCAATATTTTTCTACAGGTATAATAAACAGTACGGGTCATTTTCTTGCCTGGTCCCACAATCATGGAATATGTTTTTCTCCTATTTGCTTTTTACACCAATCCCTTCGGAAATGTCAGAAAGATGTCTAAAATAGATTGTAATAAATTGCTGTATGAGTCATCAATACCGCATAAGCATACAGCAGTATGAGAACAGGGCGAGAACCTATGTGTGGCACAACTTTGGCCCTGTAAACCAGAAATGTATCAATACTATTCACATAAAGACTAAAAAGAAATGTGGCCAATATACATACTTATGTAACCCCCTTTCCAACTCTAAACTGCTCTGTGCATTCACCTCTATGGCAATAACAAATAGATATCTCTGTTTCAGCATACAATTGCAGAAAGAAATTAGTTATAGTCACATCCACTTCCAAATGTGATAAAAAAAAATCCCATAGCAGGGAACTGTTAACACTCAAATGCACAGGAGAGGTCCATATAGGACAGATAAAGTGTCTCCTCTTTGGCCAGCATATACTTGCTAACATGAAGCACTAGTTTGAGGCACTGTTCCAAAGTGTCAATGCCCTTTATAAAGCCATATTGAACATTGCACACTGCATTATTTTCCATGGCCCAATCCTCTAGTCTAAACAAAAGAACTCCTCCTGCCAAATTAAAGGAAGAATCGAATAGCGAAACTGACCTCAAACATAATGGGTTGTGTTTATCCCCTTTCTTAAATATATAATTCTAGGAATGATGACCGACTTCTTCCAAGCCCAATTTTGAGACTATGTTTAAAATATTAGTAAGCAGTGTTCCCATAAGTCAATACAGTCCAACAGCAGATCTAATGACACCCCATCTGGCCTGGGGGAGGGTTGCCCCATGACACCTATAACATGTTGTAAGAAATTCATTAAGTTCAAAGGCAATACCACCAACCATCCTTGTCCCGCACATGGCCCTCAACATCCTTTGCTGACCTATTTCCATTTCACAGCACCACCATTCCTTATGCTCACTACTAGATCCTCCACCAATAGCGACAGCTCCTCTTTCTCAACCTTAATGTAAAATTCCACAGTAAGGGATTATGTTCTAACTGGATGAGGTATTCCGAAAATCAATTAAAATCAATAGTAATTCATGTTCCTTCCCCACAAAAGAGAGACACCTTGTCTCAGAGGTGCTTGAAAATTTGGAAATAAAAAGAAAATTCTACTTGATTATAGAATTATTAGGGCCTCCCCATACCTTGAGTGGGAAAAGTGAGAAATCGTATTATACGTGCCAAACATGCTGCAAATCCCCCTAGCATTTCAAGTGCAACACTCTATATTAAAATCACCAACCGAAACTATATAAATATCAGCGCAACAGTATTTAAAAAATGTTTCTGATTCCTTTTCTAATTCAATACCCGAATCAATACAGGAATTGTCAAAGATATTATCATAAAAATTGATTATCATGAATTGCATTTCCCCTTTCCAGTCATAACAGACCAGTTTAAAATTTGGGGACTTGTAATATTTATAACTTAATCTACTCCCGATACTATTCAATATATAACACTCACCAAGACGTCCTTCACCCTCCCTTTCTTGGATGGAATGGCAGTATCATGAATAGTGTCCAAACCTTCAAATTAAACGAGAATCGTCATCCAAGTTTTTTACATGCATACTATTGGAAAATGATGACTAAAGATGCTCCAATCCTTATTTGTCAGTTTACTTCTCACCGCAGTAACATTCCAATTCAACATCTGAATAACCTCAACTCCTTGTCTTTTACTGCTCCTCCTAAATCGACCATCCTGTCACTAACTGTGTCTCCATCCATCCCCTTATTAGCTCCATCAATTTCCTACCTGAGAGCTCCAGAGGCTTCTATCAACTGACAAGGTAAATTTTGATCCTCTAGTGTGCTTAGGGGAGCAAAATGGTTGACAGACCCTTCTACCCGGTTTGAGACTGAATGGCATACCACCTCTTACAAAATGAGTATAGTTGGTTAGGACACAAGGCTTGACCATTCTCACATTTGATGAACACACCTATCGGGTTCAGGACTGAATGGAAAACCATCTCTGGCATACTGGGTATGGTTGGATCAAGATACAAGGTTCGATGATTCTCAGCGATGGAGAGGGAAGGTCTATAAAAGAATTCTAAAGGAACGTCAGAGATTTTGACAGCCTGCACATTGCTTTCTTTGTTGGTGCACGTGGTACCTCAGTCATAGGAACTTGCAGAGTAGTGCCATTCTCTCCCGTTCTCATATCAGATTTTGAAGTAGAACCAATCTTTCCAGTTGCTCTCACTTTTTACAGAAGAGGACTTTAATTCAAAAGATCATCAAAGAAATTATCCTCCTCATCAGAACCATTATCTGGTTTCTCACTTTTGTTTTACTTAGATCATTTGTTTCTTTAACTATAGCATGGATAAGCTCTCATTCCTTCCATTGTATTATAACTGCAGCACTTTTCTCGTTGATCTCAATTTTTCTCTAATCACTGACTAAACAATGTTCATCTGCTTTGACATTCTCCTTCTCTCCTTTTCCCTTGCTATTTGATCACCATTTATTTAAGGATTCAACCTGAAATGAAGGTCTGGGCTTTGGCTTCATGATGTTTATAGTTTGGCTAAGGAAATTCAGCTTTTTATTGTCAAATGTAGGCCTGGGCGTCAAATTCCATTCCGCTTGTGAAATTTGCCGAATTTTGGTAATTTCACGTTCCGCGGAGAACGCAAAATTACCCAAAATTCTGCGTTCTGCAACTTCTCGAAATGTTTTGCTTGTTCGCGTTCTCAAAATGCGTGTTTGCAAGATATTACCCCCGAGCACGCAAACAGCAATTGTGAACAGGAAAAAAGCATTGCGAACAAGCAATTCCACGTGTTTGCAGAATTTCTGCGTGTTCACAGAGATTTTTTACTGTTTCGCAGAGATTTGGGTAATGCAAATTCCGCCCACCCCTAGTCAAATGTACCCTTTAAAGGAAACTGCAAATCTTTATTGAAAGCAGTGTAATCATACAATTCAGATGTCCAGGTACAAGCATAAAAGCCGAAATCCCTCATAATTTAGTATGCAGGTGTCCCTTCACAAGGTGTGCTACATGCAGGGGGCCAACGGTGGACCCCAAATGCTGCACTGACCTATTATTATTCCCCAATATTTGCTTTAAGTGTCTGCAGTTTTGTGGTGTGCATACACAACTCCTCTACCCACCATTGAGGGGTGCAACCCGTAACTGGGAAATAAAATTGCAAAGAAGCTGGTACCATAACTTGACTACTTCCATCCAGTGCTTATTTACTGGCCCTTATCATGGCGGCCTGTATATCACCTTGGTGACGCGACTGAGCGACGCCATCTTGAATCCTTGGAACTAACTTTTCCAGTCATTCTATTATTCAACGCAACACATGCCCTGACGAAGTTCTTTCAAGAACGAAACGCGCTGGCTGTTGTTTAGTGTTCATGCACGTGGATTTATATGAGTAAAGACTTTTTTCTACGAAGGAACAGATCAAGTTTCATTATTAATTCCTGAACATTTTGGTAGTGCACCACTCCAGCTTCTTTGCAGTCCCTTCACAAGGTGTTTTCTGACTATCAATAACTGGTACAACAGAAAGGTTAGGTTTTTTTTAATGCATTTCCCATTATTTTTGCTCAAAAACTATTTCAAAATCCAAACAAGCACACTACTGAACAACAACCAATCCCAATGCACTTTGTCAAAGATCAACCTATGACATGTCACCAATCACAATGCTACTACTTGGCTGACTAACCAATCACGGTACAATTAAAGGGGTCCCAGTGAACTAATAAAAGCTGTACATACAACTATTACTTGCACTAAATCAAAAACCACAATACAAGAAATAAGGTGCACTGTTATTTAATCAAAACGGGCTGTTGTTGTCTTGGGGTCAAAACGTCGACGGCTACTACCTTATACCAGCTGACGCCACCATTATATTGACTATGAATGAGCAGCGTCATGTGCATGATGTTATATTCAATTTTTGGATATTAGTTATTCTATCTACTGGCTCAGGGATCTGAAGCCAGCTGAATTGTTGAATTGCACATTTTGATACATTGTAATTGCACTTTGTTCCACTGGCACATCCTTTCTCCTTTACACTAACACTCCATTTCACCCCATTCCCGTTTCTGGGGCACTATGATGACTATGTTGTTATTGCTTATAACGTAATGACCAAAGCCCATTGTGATTAAATAACAGTGCACCTTATTTCTTGTATTGTGGTTTTTGATTTAGTGCAAGTAATAGTTGTATGTACAGCTTTTATTAGTTCACTGGGACCCCTTTAGTTGTACTGCATTGCACCCAGGTCCCTAGTGACTTATCTGGGTATAACCCCCTTATATTCACATGACTAACCAATCACAGCACACTTACTCAATGGATACTGAAAACAATTGCAGAACCTTCTAAATCAAGTTTAAACTTTAAAAACGCCCTTGTCTTCTCCATCTAAATAAAGAATTCAGTACGTTAAGATAAGGCAAAACTCTCACTCAATAGAAATCAGAGGAACAATAGAACCAAACTTTTCAAAGCACAATTTTAAAATGTCAACTCTCACTAGGCAGACCCCTGTCCAGTGGCAATATGCCCTGGTTAATATACTCACTCTTGTGCATTTAGGAACAAAGATACACCAACCCAAATTAAATACGCAATCCTGAAAAAAAACATTGTTAGTTCAGAGATCCTTGTCCATGTATATGCAGCACCTTGCACTACGCACTACCTTACACAGGCAAGTAAAAAGCCACAATATCTCGAGACCTCGGATTTCAATGAATCGATGACTAAATTAACCAATAATTGAACAAAAATGAGTTCACAAATATGATACCTAACCGGACATCTCACAAAACACACCATAATCCATCTCACTAACTAATTTTTTTTTTTAACATCGTTTTTATTGCAGAACCATATCTTACATATATCATCCATTTATGGGCACTTCACGATAGGAGCAACAGTACTAAGAATTTACTCGGGCGAATCGTTTACACAGCCAATAAGCCCACAATCCGAAGGTCGGGCGGCGTCAGTCCATTGTACACTCTTCGTAGTAGCCGCCGAGTTCTTTTATTCTTTATGCCAATATATCTGTTGTCTGCTTTTATATTTTTCACCCCTACCCCTCCCCCTCCCCTTCCCCTTAACTTCTCACCTGCCCCAGTACCCCAACCCCCCCCTCCACCCTCCTCCCAATGCCTGAGCCTGCACCTGGATTCTCAAGTAGCGTATGTTTGGTCATTGCTAGGAGGAATGTACTATTCGCTAAGAGTGTGTACCTGGTGTGCTAGTGGGATCTTCCGTTTCTGAGTCAGTGTGCCCCCCCTCCTCCTCCCCTGTGCCATCTCGGAGCGCCTGCACTAGTGCCTCCCATGCTGTCGCCCTTTCGAGCGCTCTTTCGTCTGCAGTGCGTCGGGCTAGTTGATACCTCAGTGTGCTTTCGCTCGCCGCCCATCTAAGACACTCATTATACCACCGCTTGTATGTGGGTCCCTTTCTAGATTTCCAGTTTCTAGTAATTTCACGTTTGGCTAGTATTAGTCCCATGTCTATAAACTTACTAGTTATCGTATTCTTGGGTGTGTGTGGAAACCAGTACAGTACTCCTACAGCTTTAATATAGTGCAGCTCCCTGTCCGTAGCGTTATTCAGTGGCTCCCCAATCTCCCGCCAGTCATCTTGTAGTTGTGGACAATCCCACAGCATATGCCCCAAATCCGCCTCTGCAGTATTACATCTGGGGCAAGCTGCGTTTTCCACACCAAAGTATTTCCCAAGTTTCCCCAGGGTGAGGTATGCCCTATGGAGGATGTAAATATGTATCAATTGAAATCTTGCATTTCTCGTGCTCTTCCTCGCTCGCCTTAGTAGTTGCGCACAGGTGGTGTCAGGAATCTCCATCTGGAGATCCAGTTCCCACTTGGCCTTCAGTGCTAATAGTGGTTTTAACGTTTCTCGTGGCATTCGAGAATAAAGGCAGGTCACTGCCTTATAGGTGCCAGCTGCCATCATTGTGTACTGGCAGGCCATGGATGTAGCGGGTTCCTGCAACCCCTCCCCCCAGTGTGCCTGCATGGCTCTAGTCACAGCAGCATGCATCAGATTGTCCCGTCTCGGCAGATCGAAGCATTCCTGCAGGGTCTGGAACAGGAGTAATACCCCATCCTCATATAGATCACCTAACATCTGCAGTCCCGCATCTTCCCACCCTTGCAGTCGTGACCAGTCGCCACTGTGCGGGAGTGCTGTCACCACACCCAGCGGTATCTCCGGTGCGTACATTCGGCATACCCCTGCTCTCCGCCGCGTCCGATTCCAGCACAGTCGAAACATCTGCTCCTCCAGGGAAAGGTCTCTGATGAGGAGCCTTTGCTGCAGGGTGATGTAAGCAAGCACAAGCCGTGAGGTGCCCCCGTCTCTGTCTGATTCCGGGCCTCGATACACCTTTGCTACCTGTTGCTGAGCCGCCAGGTAGTAATACTCAAAATCTGGCACTGCCATGCCCCCCTCATCTTTGGATCGAAGCATCGTGTCGAGCGCTATCCTGCGTCTGCCTGTTCCCCATAGAAAGGCTATCACCATTGATCTCAGCTGTCGGAAGATAGAGCCCGGTATCCACACCGGCAACGTGCGGAAGTAGTAAAGAGCCGCGGTAATGCTATCATCTTCAGTAAGGAGATTCGGCCTGTCACCGAGAGCGGAAGAGTGGCCCAAAAGGTCATGCTTCCCTTCAGTGCACTGATACAACAGCCCACATTGCCCTCTAACGTATCTGCCGCCGAGTGGTATATATACACTCCCAGATATTGTAAACAACTAGGTTCCCATTTAAGTATCTGGAGATTAGCAGGTCGCTCCTCCCCCCTTCGTAGCGGAAATAAACAGGATTTGGACCAGTTAAACTGTAGGCCCGACAGCCTTCCAAAAAGTTCGAGAAGCCGTTTTGCTCCCTCCAGTTCCTCGTCCGCGTTCTCCAAGAATAGTAAAATGTCATCCGCGTATAGTGAGATAGCCTGCGGCGTCCCCCTGTGAACTAAGCCTTTGTAATAGCGCCCCGCCCGGGCTTCCGCCACAAAAGGCTCCATCGCCAGTGCAAACAGCAGAGGAGACAATAAACACCCCTTCCTAGTTCCAAGGCCCACATGATATTGACTCGAAATCAGGGAGCCTATCCGGACCCACGCCTTGGCCGCAGTGTACAACACTTTGGTCCAACCAATATAGTTATCTCCCAGGCCAAAACGCTCCATTACCCTGTAAAGATATCCCCACTCCAAGCTGTCAAACGCCTTCTCGATGTCAATTGAGAACACCAAGGGCATGCTCGTTTCCGATAGCGGGTCTCCCAGTAGCCGTATCAGCCGGCGTATATTGTTGGTGGTGTTCCGCGTGGGAATGAATCTTGATTGGTCCCTGTGGATCAGCTCCGTCATATGGCCCAACAGCCTGTTGGCCAATATTTTGCTCAGGATTTTATAGTCCGTCGTCAACATGGACAGCGGACGATAGGAGGAGAGTTTACTACTCTCCCTCCCCGGCTTCAGCAACGGGATCATTAGAGCTTCACACATGGACTGAGGCAGCCTCCCTCTCGATTTTGCTTCATTATATACCGCTTGTAGTCGTGGAGCTAGGAACCCCAGGTATCTACTGTAAAACTCAATGGACAAGCCATCCAATCCCGGAGTTTTGTTTCGAGCCATCTGTTTCACTGCGCTCCCTATTTCCCCCAGTGTGATGTTTCTACCCAGATCACCTGCCTGTTCTTGTTCTAGCCGCGGCAGTTGCAGTCCCTCCAAAAAGGCGTCAATTTCAGACTCTTGGCCTTCTGACCCTCTCTCATACAGCCTTTCGTAATACGCTCGGAACCTGTCTAAGATCTCTGTTTGGGTATTGCAGGTGTTTCCTCCGTCCTCCTCAATGGCCAAGATCGGGTGGCTGCGCCTAGTTGGGTTAGCCAGCCAGGCAAGCATTGTTCCCGCCTTATCACCCTCTGCATGCGCCCTAGTCAGGTAGACCTTATGATCAAAACTTCGTAACCGTTCCATTTCCACCGCCACAGCCTCCTTGGCCTTGCTAACTGCTTCTTGGAGCTCGGGGTAGTTAGGGCGCTCCAATTCGACTTTTCGCAACTCTTTCTCGGCCCTATCGAGGTCGTCTAAGAGTGTTTTGCGGGCACCCGCATAGGCCCCTATACAATGACCTCGGATGACGACCTTGAAGGCATCCCATTCCATTGCCCTGGAGGTTGTGAAGCCGCTATTTTACTCAAAATATCGAGTGAGTGTCTCGCCTAAGTCTTCCCTGAACAGTAAGTCGCCCAAGGTATCTGGCCGCAGTTGCCAGGTCGGGACTCGCGAGATCTCGGTCATCCAGTTTAGTGACAGTAACAGGGTGTTGTGGTCAGACAGCGTGCGGGTCAAATACTGTGCGTTTGCCACAGCAGGAAGTACGAGCGAGAAGCACAGAAACACATCCAGCCGGACGTGCAGGTCGTGTAGACTAGAGTGAAATGAGTAATCCCTCACGGTAGGGTGTAGTTCCCTCCAAGCGTTCACCAGTCCCCATCTCCCCTGCCACTCTGGCCTGCGCTTCGCTATTCTATGCACTGGTGATGCACTCAGTGGTGGGTGAGACCTGTCCAATGTGGTGTCTGCTACAGAATTAAAATCCCCACCCATGACTATTGGACCTGTTAAGTAGCTCGCCAGCTTGCCTGAAAGCTTTGTCAAAAAGGCGGACTGATCTATATTGGGCGCCTACACGCTGCATAGTGATATGTCCCGACCTCTAAGTTTTCCCTCTACGGCCACAAATCTGCTCTCTGGGTCTATCAACTGTTTAGTCACTTGGAAGGGAACCCCCGCCTGGACCCATATCAGTGCTCCACTTGCGAATGCAGAGTATGTAGTGTTAAACAGTTGTCCTCGCCACCGTCTCTGCAGCGCTATGCCCTCTTGCTTTGTCAAGTGCGTCTCCTGTAATAGCGCAATTTGAACTCCTCTACGGACTAGATAAGTATGTATCTTGTGCCTTCTCGCCATAGTATGCAGGCCCCGCACGTTCCAGGTCACACATTTCAATGCTCCAGAGCTAGCCGTTGTCCCTTGCATATCCGTTCACAGTATCAACAGTCGTCTTCCAGGCGCTTATGGCGGATTTCCCCTGATCCCCCCTCCCCTCCCAAGCAACTATTCCCCAAACCCCACCTCCCTCGCTTCGAGCCCCCCCAACTACTCTTGGCAACCTACCCCCTAGAACAGGACCCACCTTTACCAAAGTAGCTCCCATCCAAACTTTACCAAAAGGGTCAACTACCCCAATCGCTATCCCTATATTCCGCAGGTTCACTGCGGTGACCTTAGGGGCCAGCAGGGCACAGCCCGACTCCGAGGGTGACTAGTACACTCCCGTCCCCCCGCCCCACAATCCCCCCATAATCACTCACGAGTTTCCGTACTTCTGCATCACAGTCTTTTGCATCAATGGGCACGGTCCCCCCAGGTCCAATATATAATACAGCCCATCAGATTCTTTCCTCTCAAGCTTCTATGATTTTCTCCGACGTTTGTGTCATCACAACCGGCCCCCTAGCCCCACCAAGTTCTGAAAGGTAAGTTTCCGAGCCTGTGGCCTGTCCCTTAGATTCTGAACCCTTACATGACTGGCTGCACACTGTTCCCGACAAGTCCACCACTGCTTGAAGTGCCGCCTTCCACTCCTCCTCCGTTTGCGACGCCGTTGGCTTCCTAGTCCTTTGTCGGCACTTCCGAAGGCGCTGTGATTTTCTGGTCGGTGTCTCCACTGTTCCTCCTCAGCTCTGATTCTAGCTCCGCCCGTTCCAGCCTTGTAAGTATCCCACCACTCCCAGGCATCCGTCGATGTGGGGAAGAAGAGTGTTTTGTGGTCCACCACAACTCTGAGCTTTGCCGGGAAGAGGAGTGAATACTTTATGCCCTCCACACGCAACTCCCGTTTGATCGACAAGAAGGAAGCCCGTAGTTTCTGTGTTTCAAACGTGAAGTCCGGGAACATTGTCACATTATTATTGTCCACCTGAAAGGGGCCTGCTTCTCTGGCCCTTTGCAACAACCAGTCTCTGTCTTTATAATGCACAGTTTGATCCCCACAGGACGGGGTGGCTGGCCCGGGGCAGGCGGTCTGGCCGGGACCCTGTGCGCCCGCTCCAGCGTGAAGAAAGGGGAAAGCCCTTCCGGCACCACTTCAGTCCTCAACCAGTTATCAAGAAATCCCACCATGTCGTTACCCTCCTTTTTCTCCGGAAGGCGGACCAAGCGGACGTTGTTGCGCCTGCTGCGGTTTTCAGCGTCCTCCGCCCGTCGTTCCAGCGCTAGTATTCGGTCTAGGGCATCGCCCAACCGTCCTTCCATAGATTTATGCTCCGGGACCATCTCTTGCAGGGCGACCTCCGTGCTCTTGACCCTGTCCTTTAACTTATCGTGGTCTACTCGTAGGATCCCCAATCCTGTTGCCACTTGAGCAATGTCTTGTTGTAGAGCTTCTTTCATGGCCGTGATAGCTTCCAATATGCGATCCTGCATTTGCTGTAGTTCTGTGTGGCCCTGTTCCGCTCCGTCCGTCGTTTCAGAGCTAGTAGCTCCGTCCCCTTTCCCCTTCGGCTTCACCATCCCGATTTGTTCGCCCGACGGCGATTTGCTCCTCGGAAACCCAAAGAGTAGGGGTGGGGGACTTCGTTTACATCGGGGCGAAGGTTAGGCCGCACTTTCTGTAACCACCAGCGGCTCCACCAGCTCTAGGCAGCGAGTTACAGCCAACACTCAATGTCGCCTCTTCTGGCCAGCTCCCTCCCTGCCTAGTAGCCAGTTCACGGGCGGCCTCTCGCCACAACAGCGCTGGTCGTTTCGGGCAGTCATCCAGGACGCTTCAGGTCTCCCTCCAGCTGCTGTAAGGCTCGCGCCCCACCAGGGATTAGGGGGTTCCCCTATCTATTCCAATGCGTTGTCCTGCGCCCCATCAGCAGACGTTGGATCCCTGGGTTGGGTAGGGCCGCTCTTGTCGCCGTTCGGTTTACGACCCTCCAGGTCTGGCGTCTCAATCGGCTCTATCGCCACCAGGCTCTTGTGGCCATTCCCTAGGAAGCTCCCCTCCTTAGGCCGTGGGTCCCCACGTGTCCGCAGCCGCTCTCAGGTCCGCTCTCAGGGTGCTTGGGCCTGCTCATAGGCCTCGTGCTTCTCGCGCCCCCCCGGGTCGAGTTTTCGCCGCTCGTGCCCTCCACTGTATAGCGGGAGTACCGGACTTTCTCCAATCTCCACTCAAGGCACCGTATGCCCACAGCCCAGGAAGAGCGTCCGTCCTATGTAGGCCTCCGCTGTTGTACGCTCAGGATGTCGCCCTTCTTAGGTCTGGGTTTCGTGCGATCGCCGTCTCCCTTCCAAATCTGGGCTGCGCTCCGGGTGCAGGGCCCTGGGTAGGCCGCTCCTCTGTGCAATCAGGGGAAATCCTCCCCTCTCCAGCTGGTTCCGTGCAGCAGGATCCCCGCTCGCCGCCTCCGCAGCCCTGTCTTTCCGCTGGGTCTTCAGCTTTTGGTTCTCGGGCCGCCGCCATCTTAGGTGTGCCGCAGGGGAAGCCCGCCCGTCGCTTATCGCCATCTCCCCGTGTGCAGTAGGGGATGTTGTGTGGGATCTCCTCCGCTCAGTACCTTCTCCGGCGGCGTCTCCGATTCGTCCGGCGATCCTCGAAATGGAGATCGCCGTTCTCCATCGGCCTGCAATAGCGCCAGTTCGGACCTCAATCCGCCATATTGGGTTGAAGCGTCTTGTCCCCCGAGCAGTTCGTCGAGTCGGGTTTCGGCTCTGATTAGCGGCAAGTAGCTGCGACCTCGGGGTCCCGCCGCACCACCGATGCCTTCTGCTGATAGGACGGTCGTTTTCCGCCGGTATTCGTGCGGTCTAACAGGATATTAGCCGGGATCGGGCACGGAGCTCCGGGCTCATGCTGCCTAACTCCTCGGCATCCAAGCCTTTCCCCTCCATCTCACTAACTCATACTTTATCATACCTCACAAATGCACACTATACATCCATTAGTTTGCCCTAATCATACTTACACACTGCAAGCCAGATCCCTTGAGAAACTTCAGCCTCCAGATCCGTTAGTAGAGTCTCAGAAAAGTCCATTGTTCTCTCGAAAAGGCATCAAGGACCAGGAAATATTTTGGGGACACCTTATGAAAAGGAGGTGTTTTTACACAACCATCATCTGCTATCAATTTGTGGCTGCAGAACCCATACTCCAATATTTCAGATCACCACAAAATTCACATCATCTATTAACAACATCAGTTTAGCAGAGTAAGAGAATAGGTAATTTGGGCCACTCAATAACTGAGTTCTAGATCTGGAGGAAAAGTTTAAATGTATCATTAAAAAAATCTCAAAATCAAGTGGTACAGAAAAATAATGACACCCAGTCTCAAATGCAGAGTTCTACAAACAAGTAAAAATCATAAATGATTCTAAGTCTCAAATGAGTATCAAAATTAGAAAGAAACAAACAGCATCCCTAATAGAATAGGAAGGTCTGCAGAACAAATCTCGCTCATCCACAGAATCAGAATTAAGGGGTTCTTATTAAGGGTGGGCATAGTTTGCGTAGCCGCACTCCGCGAAGCTACGCGAAGCTGTTCTCGCACTATGCGAGCTTCGCGAACTTGCGTAGTAGCTTGCTGGTCCCGTTCGCGAGCCGTTTTTCTTGCTCGGGAGCGCGTAGTTCGTGTTCGGGGCACTGTCTGCATGTTCGGGGGGTTGTAGCGTGCGACCTTACCCATGTGGTGGGCTATGGGCGCGGCCATCTTGTTTTTTCAATTGTCCCGCCCGCCTGCGTCCCCTACTTCCTCTTCCGGGTCGCGAATAATTCATTTGCGTGGTGCACGTCTTGTTTGGGAACACAACTACTTGTTCGCGCGTCCGAATGACGTTATCGCGTTCTCACAGTCGGGTTGGATTGTGCGGCTGGATTCCAAACATCGTAGCGAACGCGACCGGGAGAGAAAAGCGAGAAAGCGAACGCAGAACCACGGTAAGTCATTACTGCGCACGCGAGAATGCTATTGAGCGCGCGAGGAAGAAAAACTACTACGCTACGCTGTAGATTGCGAAGTAGGCGACAGCTTCGCGCGCTCCGCGAAGTGTGAAGTTGCCCAAACTTCGCAAACTCCGCGAACGGAGCGTAGTTCTCCGCCCAGGCCTAGTTCTTATACACTATTTAAGTCAATACCATTCTACATTCACACTGCACCATTTCTAAGAAAACATCCTATTTTTTCCATTTCATTGTCACCTGGAGATGATCGAACAAAATATTCAACATTTAACAAAGGTGATTCACAAATGGATCGAGAGCTAAGGAAATGCTGCAAAAAAGATCTTGGAAAAGTGTTACAGTTACGTATACCAGAAAGTTTATTTAGAGCACAACAGGAAAATTACATCACATCTTTATTGTACAAAGATGTGGGTAGAGAAGACGCGCAGAGTAACCGGATGCGAGTGAGTAAATACAGGAGTGGAAATACAGACAGCAACATCATCCATTTTATTAAAAATTTATTTTTTCACCAAAATGTGGCATAGTAGATCTTGTTAATAAACACACTTCTATATGTTGTATTAAACTCAATCATAATATTTCAGCATTGGCGTATTGGATCCAACATAAAAATAAGTATTATTTAACATTATTTGTTGCACAAATATATACACTTTTAAAAACACTCTACCAATGCATAATTTGGAGGATTAGTATGCCTGCTCCAGAGTATTGCATGTAACATTAGGCCACCGATTTTTTATTTTATTTAATTTTTATTTTTCTAACAAACATAAGGTTAAGGTAAATGGAAAGGCAGTGGATATAAATCAGTGCCCAACTCTGTTGCATTATACCTCTTACCCAAACATGTTTACTCTTAATCTGTAGTTCTCCAGTCGACCCCCAATCCTAGGTGTAGCCTTGGAATGTGAGTGAGTCAGTAGTACAAGCCGCACTCTCACTTCAACTTACTTGTATGCCTTGCTCGGTCTCTAGAAGGCCTTAGATTTTGAGTGGGTATTCATTAACTAAAATGGGGGAAGAGGAAGAGGAAGTAAAAGACGTAGGATGAGAAGGAAGGTTTTACTAAGGAGGGGTATGGAGGGGGGATGTAGAAAGGGATGGGGTACTGATATAACCACCTTACATGGGAACATCTGAGGAAGGTGTGATGGGAGTGGGAGTTGGTGGTACTCTTAAAAGAAACTCCTAAGGAGTGAGCATATAATGTTCCCTCAGTTAGACCACTTCTAGGTCCTTAAAATATAGGTGTGTAGCCTCCCTGTTTTGCCTATTGTATGAGTTGGGAGGTGCTGGGGATACAGATTTACTAGTACCAGAATTAACACCACACTTTGTTCCAGATAGGGACCAGAACAGAGTCTATCCTATAAAGAATCCCAGTGCTTTAATTTGCCCCTGGAACATGGCGGCTTTCGATTTCATGCTACTGAAAAAATACAACTATGCCTGAAATCAATAGGATGTATTTTTGGATGTGTTCCTAGTGTGTTTATGGCATGGTGCCCTCAATCAATACATAGATTCATGATACACTGCTTACTTGCTCTAGCCAGAGAAAATGTCAAAAGAATCTATTATGATTTTATGGCGGTATCTGGTAATTATTGCTGAGGATTCAGTTGTGAAGTGAGGTTGGACATACCTCTGAGGATACCCCTGTGCAAGGAAAGGTACATGTGGGGACTGAGCATTTGGGACAGCATCCGAACACTATGAGGATATACCTATATATAGACTAGTCTTAATTGGAAGGGGCTTATGAAGTCTGTAACTAGGAGTATAAGTCTGTCTCTGCTCTGAGTCCCAATGTTAGATCTGGTGTCTCTAGTTGGCAATGATATTCACCTTTGTCCAAATAGGGACCCTTACTTCTAAGTCAGGATAAGGGGATTACACTCCTTAATAACCCCTGCTCACCCCCTTGGTAGCTTGGCATGAGCAGACAGGCTTATCTCAGAGGTAGTGTGTTAAGCATTTGTGAATATACACAGTAATACAGTGAAAACACTACAGATGAACACAACACAGGTTTTATAAAAATAAGTATTCTTTATATAGACTTAACAAAAGCCCACAAATTACAAAAATCCACAATACTATACTTAAAGGTGACTTAAAGATAATTAAAGTTGCTTAGTCCAAGGTGATGATAAATGCGACAAAGTTCTCAACAAAGTACCTGGATGCGTAACTCAGAGTGAACAAAAGGCTCGCAAAAGGGGAGATGCGTCGGTTCCATCATCCAGGGGAAAGGTTGCGTCCTGCCTCAATGTTTGCCCAGAGTAGGGGATGCGTTGTGATCCTTACCAGTGCGGAGCTGATGCATACATTTTTGGCCTCCAGGCCCGTTGCGAGGCACAAGATGGCACCTTGATGCGATGCGATGATCCGGTTGCGATGTGAGAAGATGGTGCTCTTGATGTGACAATGCGATGTCTATGCGTAGACGCCCTGGCAGCCTTGCGACGACTCAGTACTTTGGAACCACGACAGGCCCTGCGACACGCTTCTCCGGTGATGCAATGGCGACTCTCTCAATGGCGTCACGGTCTCCGGTGATGCGACAGCAGGCAGCTTCGATGATCACACACTTCCCGGGAGATGCAGCAGTGGCACGCTTCTCCGGCGATGCGATGATTTCAGATGCGATGGCGACACGCTTCCTCTCAGTGCGTCACGCTTCCAGCTCCCAGTGACACGCAAATGTCTGTAGACGGAATTCCCAGCAAGGAAATTCACAGGAGGAGCTGGAGGTGAAGTCTTTTGTCCCTGAGACTTCAGCAGGAAGCAAGCACAGTTCAAGCCCTTGGAGAATATTATGTAGATGATGAAAGTCCTTAAAAAGTTCCTTCTCCTTTCTTTGGCAATGAAGCAACCACTGCAGGCCAACCCAGCAAACAGCACACTGGCAGAGGGGCAGTCCAAACTGCTGCAGTTTCCTTTGGTTCTTCTCCTTGGCAAAAGGTTTCTTGTTCCAGAAGTGATCTAAAGTTCTTGGGACTGGGTCCCAATATTTATACCCTAAAATCATTTGTTCTCTGAAGGCAGAGAGGCCTCTGCCTAGTCAAAACCAGTTCCTGAGCACTTTGTTTACAAGACACCTTACTTCCTTTCACAGTGCAGGGCAGAGACATCAGACGCCCCACAGGAGGTGGAGCCAGCACAGGGGAGGGAAGGCACAGCCCTATTCAGGTCCCAGGTGCAACTCCTCCCTCCCATTTAGATACAGGTCTCTCTATTTACCACTGGGCTGCCACAGCCTGTCTTCAGGAATCCCCCAACCATTTCACTCAAAATTCCAGACAAGGAATACACAACCTAGCAGAGGCAGGCTTGGACAGTTAGCCAAGAAAATACCTAGTTTCTAAAATTGGTGTTTTCAAACACAGTATGTTAAAACCGACTTTACTAAAAGATGTATTTTATCATTCTGAGTTCAGGCATATTAAATTCTAATTTCTACCATGTTCCCTGAGTCAGTTAGGATTATAAAATGTAATAATCTAACTGCCCATTATAGCCTATAGAGAACAGGTAGCCTTGCAATACTGAAAAAGGAAAATGGCTGTAATTCACTATTAGGACATGCTACACACACCAGGGCATGTCCTACCTTATACTTACAATGCACCCTGCCCTTGGGCTTACCATAGGGGTGTCTGATATGAAGCAAAGGGAAGGTTTAGGGACTGGCAAGTGGGCGCACTTGCCAAGTCGACATGGCAGTACTAGACTGCGCAGAGACCTTGTAATGGCAGGTCTGAGACACACTTTACAAGCTGCTTCTGTGGGTGGCACAATCAGTGCTGGAAGCCCACCAGCAGCATTTGATTTACAAGCCCTAGGCACACATGGTGCACTATACAAGGGTCTGACAAGTAAATCAAATAACCCAATCATGGAGTCACTAATCAGTACATTAATTTAACATAGGGAACACTTGCACTGTGGCACTGAATAGCAGTGGCACAGTGCCCAAAGCATATAACCAGCAAAAACATATCAAAAATAGGAGGCAATCAGTAAAAATGGAAGGGAGACTCACGCCAATGATGCCAGGTCTAACACCCAACATATATTGCTTTTATTCTAATGCTTGGGTTGTTGTCTGAATATTTGGTGCTGCGCCTGAGCAGTTACTGCTGAGCCTGGGGGCATGTGACCTGCCTGTTTCTTAGTCCTGTGCTTCATCATTAGAAGCTGTGTCTAGGAACTGTGCTTTTGTAAATAATGCTTGTTCTTTGGCATTTGTACTTTATCTTGGATAATTGAGCTAGTCTTGGGTAGTTCAGGCTGTGCCTGAAATCTGACAGTTGTGTCCTGGCATCTTATTTCAAAATATTCCTGTGAATTTAGTGCTCTGCTTTGGTGTTTAGTACTATACATTACATACCATAACACACAATTTTAACCAACATGTTCAACTTCTGGGCTTCTGTTAAAATAATGAAAGATCCGTAGTCCATAAGTGTAATCCAGGATCATAGCTTTATTCTTCAGTTTAGATCCATTATATTAAGATGTCATGTAGAGACCCCGCCAGGAGCAGTTAACCACTGCTCAGCCGCTCATACCAACTGACTCCTTCTAACAATCAACCCTCTCAAAATTCCGATGACATCACATAGACTGAGCAGCAAGGCAAAGGCATTAACAGAGAGGATGCATCAATCACTTACTAGATTATAACACATCCCCCTTCATCAGAATTGTAAAAATAGATGCATGCAAGATCAATGTACATACATGCAAATCGACAGAATTAAATAAAATGTGTGGCCATGGAAATGCACACATATAAAGAGTCAACAAGCTTCAAGAATAGCACAAAGCTTAAAGACGTAACACTAAAGGGTAATTTTGCAACCCCTAACACAGGTTGATATAAATACTTCAACCTACAAAAATAGGTCGATATAAATACTTCAACCTACAAAAACAAGAGTAAGTCCAGAGAAACTAAAAACCATCAAACCATCCTCCTCTTCCCCAAACAAGAGTAAATCCAGAGAACACAGTCCAACACCTCATAGAAGGTAAAAACCAATTTCCAAAGGTAAACCAAAGAGGCAAATCAGAGAAGCTTATAAAAAAGCAGACTTCTCATGTGCGTACCCGTCACGCACAGTCCAACACCTCATAGGAGGTAAAAACCAATTCCAAAGGGTAAAACCAAAGAGACAAATCAAAGAAGCTACTCAAAAGGCAGACTTCTCATGTGCGTACCCGTCACGCACAGTCCAACACAGCCCAACTTGATAGTTTTCATTTTATTGACCTCTGAAGGCTGCTGTTTTGTTTCTGCATCGCTGGGCTACGAGAAGTCCTGTGATTAGTCCTCCTTACATCTCGGATAGCATGTAAGGTGCAGAACGGAGAGCCGCTGCATTTGCTAGCTGCTGGGGACCACAAATCTCAGAATCCAAATTGGAACCCGCTCCTGCAAGCCTTTGACATCAACCAAGTGCCATTAAAGTGTGATGCTGCTCTGCAGAGAGGAACGGGCATGGGCATGCCCAGGCAAAGCCCCGGCCAAGGGCGGGCACATCTCCAGCTACCTGAGGCCGGCTGGGCCACCCCCCTTAATTATTCATTTCCACCCTGGGATATTGATCCTGCTCCACTAAAACCACTTTTCAGGGTAAATTACATTTTGTTCATATGGTTAGAAAAATGGGGAAGAGAAAATCTATTATGCCTAAACTGAAAAAAGTCCATTGTCTGCAATGGTCACCAGATTTCTCACCACAGCAATGGGGGCGATCAATAGTGAAATCGAATGTGTAGAAGAAAGGTTGGGGGCTCTGAGTGGGTTTAAGTGCATCTTAGGGATCGAGTATAACATTTGTTCAGGTGCCCAAAATGACACCTCCTGCTCAACCCTTCAGAAAAATAGCCAAAGTTTGTATTGTAGTGTACTTCCTATATTCCCAGTAGGCTCTGCACATTGGAATAATATATCCTATAGATTAGATGTAGGACTGAGGTCGACTAGTTCTCTATCGAATATTTTAAACTTAATAGTGCGTTCCAGCTAGCTCAGAGGTCACTAGAAACTTTCTCGAATTCACAAGAAGGGATTCGTTTCTGACAACCGCATAAACATGACAACTTTGTTTCCCAAGAATAAGAAATATATCTCTAGAGTCGTGGAAACAATAGATGAGTATTTCACTCGGTTTCTACAGAATTGCAGAGAAATAGAGAGACAGGTGTTTTTAATAAAAAGGGTTTCTTGAGCAGTCTTCTTTCTCATGCAAGAGAAGCGAACTGCTATGATCGAAATGCAGACGCAAAGTATAATGCGTACAGCGAGAACAATATTATAAAATAATACTGTAAGAGCATTGTATGGTTTCTAAGCCGTATCAAAATATATACATAAATACCAATGAATAAAATACTCAACTGGTGCTTCTAAAATACGCCTACCCCAATGTACCTAACCTAAGTCTAGTACGAGGGAAGAAGTAAGTATTGTGTAGCATAGATTTAGTTTTCTTTGCCAAGAATCTATCCAACATTTCTCTACGTTCTAATCAGCTCCTTACCTTAGTTAGAATGAAGGAAGTCTGGTATGTAAGTCTCGGGGCTCGATTTCCCAACACCCCTTAAGGGGAGCATGGAAACACTGGAGCTGGATTCTCCGCAAGAGAAGAGACAGCTTCCTGATCAGTGCATCAGCTGGAGGGTCGGCTTTCTTCGGCACTTGCTTTAGCGAGCTGCATCGGGCAAGTAGATAGTCGAATTGCTCTGTGTCTTGCTAGAGCAAGTGAAGGTATATTTATACCTTGAAGGTGTCTAGGAATGCCATAGTTTGATGCAAAGTCAGGCATAATAACATCAGGAAAGAGCCCCTAGGGAATAGTTGTTCTTTGCAATGTTCATGAGGTCTTGGACAAATCAATATTCGAGCAAGGGGAAGTCCCCTAACTGCTTAAGTCAATTTTCCAAGAAATTGTTGTGACTTTTGGTACAGGTGGAAGTAGCCATGCCTGTATTTGGTCTGCATGTGCTTTGTCTAAATAAGGGCTTGACTTCTATGCCTATATAAGGGAAATACCTATATAAGGGCATAAATCTGGAAAATTCACTCTGAGCATAAACCGATACACAACACCCACTCCACTTTATTATGTATGGCATTACTAAGTTCTAAATACATTAATCATATCTAAACTATGTGTTAAAACCCACCCAAAATACAAAAAAAATGCATTGATACTGGTTGTACACAAAAAGAGCATTTGTGCTGTACACATTTAAAAGCAATGTTTCATTCAAAGCATATAGATGACATTTGAACAATGCTATCCTGATGAATCACAAAATACAATTCTGAAATAGCTCTTAAATACAGAAGAAAAAGTCGAGACTATTCCATGGCAGAATATATAAACTGTTTGAGTGTGGACAAGGTCAAATATTGTCTCTTGGAAGTTTTCAAAGAATTCTAGTTCTCTATGAATAGTTCTACTTTAAGCAGATTACTTTGTGCCAAATAAAAAGAAAATACGAATTTCGGAAAAAAAGTTTGATCATAGAAACAAAATAGAGTTCTAAAGTTAGAAACCTGTTTTGAAAAATGAAGGCCGAATTCAGAGTCTCTCAGAACACTGTGTGCCAATTTCAAAAGTCAGTGTCATTGTTTGGAGAAAACATCAAGTCTTCTATGTCTGTAAAGAATTTGTCTACCGTTGTAGGTGAAAGTTGGATTACCTCGTTAAGCAGATTAACCGCACATAGATGTAAACCATCGCCGTCAGCGTCGTTCGCATTAGCAATGTTCGAAGTAGATGGTACCTGTGTGCCTGTTGCTCCACGTATCTCACCGTCAGCATGTTGCGTCTGTGAGATCTCAACGAATGCCGTCATCAGGATTGGTAGCCGCTGGGGACAACACAGTGCATGAGCCGTTAGTGGTCCAAGCAAAGTATCAACTTCCGTTGGCATGACTGATGGGAGTGTCAGACAGATGTCTAGCACACATTCTTCTCCACATACCAGGCATCGTAGAACAGGTAAGATGCAATCTGCCAGATTGGTCTGAATTATAGAAACCATGTGGTATTTAATTCTCTTAAACAAGTTAATCCCAAAATTTGGATTATGCACTCACGACACCTCATCACTAGAAGAGTAGAAGAGTGTTCTCCAAGGTTATCTGGGCGTGGTTGGTGAGTTGGCTTGCCATATCGGAGCAGAAAGAGCAAAAATAGTATCCCTGCTGCGAGTCCCAAAACGAGAGGCAGTCCGCCAAACACAGAGTGCACGAAGTTTGGAAATATGCCTAGGACTGCTTGAAAAGGTGCTAACAGTCCCGAAAAAACTGTCTCAAATACATGTATAATACCACTCGTATCAGACATGTTTAAGAAACGACCTAACATTTCTGAGAAATGTATAGGACAGTTTGTGGATAAAAGGGCATGTATCTCTGCAGAAGTCCTTGCAACTTGCAGATCATACGTCTCTTTGGCCGAGGTCAGTGGCACAGTTTTTTGTAAAAGAATGGCTTTCATTCTGCTTAAAGTATTAATTCGTATAGAAGAGATGTTCAGTGAAGGCCATAAAGATGACTCCCGGTCTGTCTTGGTTTTAGAAAACAATACTTACATACAGCAAGTGATCCTGGCTGATACAGTTACGAGATAGGCTATTCCTGGCAACATGCCACAGCAGCTGTGATCATTCAACATAATATAACTTCCTTTAGAAAGTTGCCTAGAAATTGGATTAATAACTGCAGCTGGTGAACCTTGCAGGTGGCAGGATAAGTTGTTGGAGGAACCATCACAGGCCCTGTGTAAATTAATACCCTGACATAGGAGAGAACCACTTAGTGCATTTTCGCAATTTGTACCACTAAGAAACACTTCTTTCCCCCACTCCAACATCTGTATGTATAAGGTAAATCCCAGGATGTCTTCATGTATTCTTTACCCAACCTTTCATACAAGCCTGCTGGTATATGTTTTAATCAATACTGAAAATGGAAAATTGTAACAGGCAGAGTGATTGTACCGTGCATTATCCATTCTGTTGCTGGTTTCTCATAAACAGTTAATGGCAATCTTTCCAGTTTTTCAATGCTCAGCACCGTATAGTCTGCTCCCCTCTGTGCCAGTGTGATTTTGTTTATCTGTAAGGTTAAATTCAGAAAACAATGACGTGGTGTTGATTAGCCGCTAAGGCACATAGCCTGAACGAAGGTTTTGTAATGTCCAGCCTAATAGCATTATAGAACCCAACTGTGACTGACCATGTTGTAACATGACCAAGTCCTGTTCCATTATGTCTATGGCAGAAGATACTATGTCGTCCAAAGAATATTTTCTGGATGACAGAATGGTAACCCATTGTCAACTACAGATGGAGATTTCTCTAAATTAATGCAATAAATTTCTCGTATTCGTTCTGCTGTCTCTGCTTGCGTAATCTTCCATGCTTCATTATAAGCACCATAGATACCGGTGTACATAAAACGTTTATGACGCGGTTTAGTAGGTCCTTGTAAGAAGTCCCTCAGATCAACGCCATCTTTAAGTAAAGATAAGTGTTGTTTCACTTCCTTTAGTGTAGATTTGTGTAGCCACTCTAGGTACAGTTTCCCCACACTGTATGATGTTACTATCCTTGGATGTTGTCTCTGGACATATCTTAGATCTGGCCTTGTGAATGTGAACCCTTATGTCTTATTCAGGAATCTATCTTGACAGTTGTTTGTATCTGTGGCCTAGATTAACCATTTTTTCCAATTAGGATTTGTTCTGTTTTGAAGAAAAATAGTCTGTACGTCGACCACCCCCTCTGTAGTGTTATTACTATCAGGTGTAGGTGTAGGTATGGACAGATTGTTTACATCTTTTATCTTAGCTAATCCAAGACAAGATGTTTGTTGAACAGTTTCATTTAAAAACAATATTTGTTCTGGGATGATGCAGGCTCTAAATAAGGCTTCCAAGCCCTGCACTTGCCTGTCTTTTGTGCCCAAACAGTTTTTGTCTCAATGTTGTTTTTCCAAAAGTCAAAACCTAATGTAAACATCTGAGCATAAAAGGCTGCAGAATAAAATTGTTTAGTATTAGTCAACATACGTTTCATTCCTGTCTTATTAACATTCTTAAAGTAAAATGTTTCTGGATTTGAAATATTAAAACCTGAAAAGTATGGAAATTTTTCATAAAATGTTTTTGAGCTACCCTTTGGTGGCGTAGGACAATTTTCCCACTGGTTATAAGTTAATGCATTTCTAGGATTTACAGATTTATGCAAGAAATGATGACCATAGTTATTATAACAATACATATTCATGATTTGTAAATTTCGTAGACATTTCTAAGTCTGACATTCTATTATTAACAGTCTCAAAGTCCCAATCATCAGAAAAGGTGTTAGATGAAGCAAAGTCACTCAAGGAAATCTTAAATTAGTGTAGATTCTTCAACAGCTCTGTAGGACCAAAGATGTCATAATCAGTTCTGTCCCAGGCTATACCATCAGGTATAGAGATGGCTGTGATGTTCACTGATGACAAGTCTTGTTGTTCACGATGGGATGATTTGTGTCCCTTGAGGAGTACGTTGATGTTCTTACTTGCTGTCTCCTTTTTAACACATCTTCCATTTATCAGCATTCCCAAAGTAAATACAAGGGTCAATCAAATAAGAAGAAAAAGTACACCCAACACAATCCATAGTTCAATCCATGGTGAAACCAGATAAGTCTTTTCCAGGTGATGAAAAAGTTCTGTAGCTTGTTCTTTAAAAGTTCTTTTTACTGGTGTTGTTTCAGGTTCACTAGGATCCTCGGAAAACATATCAAAGTTAATGAAATAGCCAGAGGCCGTTCTGTCAATTGTAGGTATTGCATCAGGATTCGTTGAAATCGCTGGAATCACTTGAACACTTGTCATATTTGTATAGTCTGATGCTATTTCATTGTAGACAGGTGTTTCTTGACGAGCTGTTATTTGAGTCTCAAGAAGTACAAGTTCCATTGCTTTGTTGCATAGTTCTTCTTTTCGCACTTCAGATTCTTCAAAGGTGATGAGTCTCTCTATTTGAACCTCTTGGATAGTAGCCAGATTCGGGCGTCTGCTACATCTTTAGAGTCTACTTGGCCTACTACTTCTGATCAGCCACATGATGTGGTTTGACCAGGTGGATGGACACAAACCTGTTCTACTTTTTACCAGCAAGGGGCGGAAGTATCACTGTTCTTGATCCGTGGATTGCTAGAACAGGTACTGGTTGTCTGTAAGAAGGCCCAAATTCCTTCTCTTCCACAATCTTTTCTCTGACTAGATCCCTAATCTTTGGAATCTAGACAGGCCTTGCTGGGACGGGGGCTTTCTCATCAGTAGTCATTGGCTTCAGTAACACACTGCTTTAGCTTTTCCTTATTTCATTTAAGTCCTGCAAAACAGCCAAACGATCTTTGATATCAAAGGGTTTTTGTTCTACCACTGAAGTGTGACGATCGAGGTCCTGAACAATCATTCTAGTTCCAAAATGGATTTCATATGGAGTGATTCCCCCTAGAGAACTTCTTGGTAGAATGTTAAGACTACGTTGGACATTTATTAGATGTTTGACCCACCCGTCACCCGAGCCTAATACCCTAGCTGTTATAGATTGCTTTATGTCCCACTTTTTTCTCTCCACTATCGAATTTCCCTCAGGATGGAATGGACTAGAATACCACAATGCAACGCCCAGATTGGCAATGACCTACTTGTAAGCTTTTGAGCAAAATGCACGACCCTGGTCAGAATGTAGCGTGCCGACTGCATAAGTGCCGATAAAGATTTGCAAATCTTTTATAACAGTTTGAGCATCAGACGAGCACTGAGCCCACATCCAAATGAATCTTGAGCATGAATCCACTGCGACCATGATATATTTATAGTTACCATCCCTCTGTAAGTGACCGCAGTGGTCCAGGTAAACGCAAGCTAATGGTTTATCAGAAATTAGCAGGGGCATCTGTGCACGAGGTTTCACTGTAGAGAATTTCATCTTTTGGCAGATTTCACATTCCAAAAATAGTTTTGTGTCTGTTTCCTCATGCGTGCCCACCAGTATCTCTGTTTTAATAACAACACTGTGGCGGAAACATCTGCGTCTGCAGAGGCAAGCCCTTCGTGTGCTGCTAAGATAAGTGCTAATCTGTGTTCCATGTTTGGAATTACTCTATCCCCCACTTCAGGGATTCGAGCAAAAGGAACATTATTCACATCAGTTATGAATGAGTATTTCAGTGGAAAGCCTTTTGGAAGTGTTTTACCACTGTCTTCGCTTGAAGCATTGACAGCTTGCATTATTTCGCCATCTATTTTCGTTTTTGACTGAGTGATTGCAGCTACGGAAGCCGTTTGCACAGCTGCCTTCGCGGCTTCATCAGCCACTGAATTCCCTGCAACGTGAACGCCATCCCGTTGATGACTCAGTGTATGTATCACATGAGTCTTTTGTAGTTCTTGTCATAACTGAACTACTTGTTCCCAAAGCATTTTATGCTTGATTGTGCCACCTTTTGCATCTTTGAAACCATTTTGAACCCAGTTCTGCAAGTATTCATTGTAAGTAACAATACGAATCGCACACTATGAGTGTAGGGAATTCGCATTCAGTATTTTCAAGCGGCATCTTGAATGCTTGTAGTTCAGCTCACTGGAGATTGAGTTTTAGTGACTGCTGGTCGGAATTTGCCATCTTGCCAGCGACCTTTAACGATCGTGCACACAGCACTATAAGCTAGTTTACCCCCATTTGCGGGTTGTGCTGAATCGTCTGTATAAATTATGCATTCATACTGTTGAGGCAAAATCTCAATAGGCAGAGGACATTCTTGTTTGTATTGTGAAATTCTTGTGTTTTCAAATAGGGGTCAAAAACGTATTCAACGTCTGTGCAGCAAGAGAATTAACCCATTGTATCCATCTCAGATGCAAAGCCTTTGCATTTGGAAAGCTTGCTTTGGTCACTGCCTCTAAGGCAGGTACAGGAGTAACGACCATTATGCGCTTACCCTGTGCGAGGGCTCTCTCTTTTGCTACTGGAGTTTGAACCGCAGTCAGAATTTTTGCTGTAGAGGTGAATTTCATTTCTGCTTGTGTGTACAAGTGTGATTTATAAGCAATAGGTACTTTTGCTCCTTCATTAAAGGTTAAGTACGTGAATCCGTACCTTCCTGGAATGATTCGGATCACTAGGTTGCGTAGGTTTATGAATTTTTGTAAATGTGTTGTTGGTAACATGTCAGTTTGCACTGAAAGCAAACTTTTTGTGTGTTTTTGAGTTCAATTAACTGTTTTGAAATCAGGTCTGATTAATTCGTAGAGAGGTTTAACCCCTTCTGTGTAATTTAGAATGTAAGTTCTTCTGAAATCTAGGAAACCTAGAATCGACTGTAAGTTTTTCTGCATTTTTGGAGGTTGGAGCAGCGCACATTTCTCTAGAAAGTTTGCTGCCAGGCTTTTGCCTTCACTTGATAACTCGTATCCTAGAAAAAGGACGTTGAGGTTGGCAATTCTTGATTTCTTAAAATTGAATTTATACCCTTCAAGAGGCGAAGCCCAATATTGTATTGTTCACCCTGTTTAAGTGCCTATCCAAGTCATCATCTGTTAGCTAGATGTCATCGACATATGATAATGCCTCATCATCATAGGTTTGCTGTAACTCTCTTACTCTGGCTGAAAATAACCCTGGACTATTCTTGAATCCCTAGGGGAGATGCCAGAATTGACGCTGTGTCCCCAAAATTGAGAAAGGGGTCAAATACCTACTTTCTGGTGCAATGTTTTGACAGAAGAAACTGTTCGAAATATCTAATGTGGTTTTACATTTTTTACGCACAATGTATTCATTAGTGCTGCACAGTGTGCATTTGGTACTGCAAAATTTTGCAACAAGAGTTTAAATGTCTGTAATCCAAAACTAGACGATATGTATCGTCTGGTTTGGAGACAGGAAACGAAGGATTGTTTTGAGATTCAAATTGTAGAAATTCCTGAGGTCGGGTCCCCACTTTCGATAGTGAACCAGGGGATCCAATGAAGCCAAAAATAAAGAGGGTCGCTGCATTTGAGTATTTCTTCTTTATGCCTGGGGCACCGCCAGAAGGGGTACCCGATTGATTCTAAAAGCATCAAAGTAGTGTTGGCAAAATATCCCTTCACCTAATATGCCAATATTTATTGCACTGGCCCTGCTCAAAACATGTAACGTTTTCTGGGGTCAATATGAATTGGTAATTATTGACCTGGGAAACATAGTCAAGACCAAACAACCGCCTAACCAGGCATCTTCGTGCAGAATCTGTTTTTTAAGTCAAATTCAGTTTTTGAAGCCATCAAGCATAATATAGATATGTTTATTCGCAGTTCTTTATAGAAACATACCTCATCCAGGGTCAGATTTTTGATCTCACTTGTTAAATAAGGGGTAAGGAAAGGTTCTGATGGCCGAAGTGCAGTGAAAAAGCCATTAATACAGAGGATAACTGTTGGAAAAATCCATCCGCTTTGTTGTATCTTGCCCCAGCAAGACATGCTGTCTGTTGCTCTATGTAAACCTGTGTAAAGATAAACATTTTAAGACACTATCTTTATGGTAAATCTATGCATAATAAATGCTTACAAATGATATACAATTTCTGTACAATTTCAACCACAATTTGACGTCTTTAAGTGAAACATAATTTTTTTTTAATGGCTTAATATAGTTGGGACCAGGCCCCTTGTGGCATCAAGAACACATACTTTGAGAGGAAGAAAGAACATAGTAGGCAGCTTCTTCTGCGGAGAAAACCAGCAGCATGTGTGCCAGACATGCAGCTATCTTTTAGGACCAATTTGTAACAGGATTTGGGCATCTAGTTGCAGCAATAGTCGTGTTTGGGTGGTGTATCACACTAGAGTAGATGTTCAAGAGTTGGGCATCAGAGGAAGCCCGTTCACCAAGTTGGCAATGGGCTAAGGGGTGTGCCACAAACTAGTATTAGCTCTTACATGAGACCATTCTGATTAGACCTTGTTAGTGGGTATGTCTGTAGCTATAGATGCCATAGGCACAAGGATATCCAATATTGTGTGTGTGTTGCAGAGCCATTAGGGCTTTTGAGGTGTTATCTTTGTCTTCAGCTGAATGTTTTGAACAATAATATTGTCCAAAGGGTCTGGGTCAGTGGGAAGGATTAGGATCCCTATATGCACTTTGCAGTAGGCTTGTAGGTTGCATCAATAGATTGTAAACACCATAATAAATAAGAGCTGGCCCACGTTTTCCTACGTCTTTGAAACACCAGTTGGAGGGGCTTTGTTAGAAATGTTTAGACAGATTTAACTCCATGTGGGGTCACTTGCACTTCCCACTATCATGCTTAGGACTGATAGGCCACATTTGTTATACCAGCAAAAGTAGCACCACTTTAGTTCAAGCTGGGTGTGGATGATGGCCATTAAAGGTGGAATGGAGCAGTTTTTTTTTTCACATAGGACGTAGGAGCCTTTGCTAAGATATTTGTTGAGTGAACCTAGAGAGGAGGCTCATGAGACACAGAGTTAGGAGCACTTAGCATGCACAAATGGAAAGGGAAAGTAGAGGTGAACTAAGGGTTCAGAGGGTAAGAAGAACGTAAAGTGGATATCTGGGGTTGGGTCAAAAGATGGGCCTAAGGTACTTTTAGGAATAGACAAACAACTAGGGTATTTAGAGGGGGACATTGAGAGTGGGCCGTGAAAAGGGGGTGTATGAACCATGAATGGAGACGTAAGCCTGGGGGAAAATTGTTGCAGACATCTAGTAGCATTAAATAGGAGCAGGGAGATCTATTGTACTTTTTGGGGCACTAAGTAAGGGGGTACAGCGGGAGGGGTGTGTGAAGATATTGGAATATAGTGTGAGGCATCATGGCTTCAAGATGAGCATGTGGGGAACTCGGGACAAACAAAGACATGCTTTGGGAGAGCCATGTGCTACAGAGAAAATGAGACCCAGGGGGTCTGGCCATTGAGGATGAGGGGCACAGATGTGAGTAGTATCATACAAATATGACTGGGTGCCTAAAAGAAATTATAGAAGACAATCTCACAGAAGGTAATTGGTGGAAGGTATGTGCAGAGTGTGCATCTGGGCATGGCATGTAAGACTGTAAGTTTTTGGAACCTGTAGAGGGCAGTTTTGGTATAGGTCATGGAAAAGTAGTATCTGAAGCACACAGATTGCGGCACTTGGAAAAAAACATTTAGGAAGGGGCTTCTGATATGGAGCCTCTTGCGAACAGAAGGAAATTAAGGGATATTATGGGGAATTCAGCTGATGGAGGATGGCACCTCAGGACACACATAGTATGCAATTCAAGCTTGTATACCAGTACCTAGGTACTTATTTTAGAGTATTTGTGTAGTAATGGATCATCATGATTTTAATTATTTATATGTGTTTTATGGATCTATGAATCCGAAATAAACACAGTACTGAGAGGGCTATTAGGGCTGGACGTACATGAAGGCATATGGGACTGGTTGTGATGAAATGAGTGATGCATTGTGGAACACATTGATATCTGAGTTACTAAGAGGTGCTACAAGGTTGGCTTGGAAAGGGTGCAATCTATGGCTCAAGGGGACATAGTTCTAGGGGTCTTTTACAGGAGGGAACTGAGGTAGGGTGCAGAAAACAGAGATACTTTGAAGGACTATTGAGGTTTGGGGGACAGTGCATGCACACATGTGATGATGCATTTGAGACTGGTGGTATTAAGAGAAAAGGTATTAGGGATTGGGTGGCAGTGGCTAGAGTGCTTATACCTGAAGTTCACAGGTTGATGTTGATGTATGGAATGCCAAGAGGGAGTGAGATTTACTTCCTGGAAGATGGTTCAGTTATTGACAGACAGCTTGGGGCTCTAAAAGGGGCAATCAAATGGGTATATGAGAACACAGCACCTGGGGGGCAAATGAAGGGAGTAGTTGGGGCTTGGGTTCACAAAGTAAATGACACATTGGGGCCATTGAAAGGCACAGAATGACAGTCTGTGATACTGAGAAGGGAGTGGAGAAGAGGGTTTCTGAGTACACATAGAGGCTACAATTGGGCAAGACATACCTCTATAGAGGTATTTTTAATGGGGACTCAGAGAGGCAATTGGAGCTTTTAACTAAATGAACACTGCTTTGTGGGCTACTGGAGGACATAGAGAAAGAGAAAGCCTGGGTTACACTGATGTGTGGGTAATGACAAGGTGAAAAGGTGCATAATCTCAGGGAGTACTAGGGGCCTAGGTGCTGAACATTATCTGGCCCTACCTTAAGATGGTTAATGAGGCACAGATTGTGGGAGCACAATGACGGATAAACTGAGGCTTGACTACTAAGGGAGAAGCTCTTTGGGAAGTCATTGAGTTGGGAATTGGAGGAAGCTGTGTGCATAGAGACGTGCTATCTTGGAAGTAAGGGCACAACTTGGTGAGCAGGCAGAAGGGGCAGATTGGGCAGAGCATGAATGGCACATAGCTAGGAGAAATGTGGAGAAAATTGGTAGTGTGGGATATTAAGTTTGTGGTTGCGTTTTGGTCTGCACTCACTAATAGTGTTCACCAATCACTGTACATGAGTCACAAATGCAAGTCCAGAATCCTCACCGCTGACCACCAATGTTAGATTTGGGAGTCTCTAGTTGGCACAAGTAGGTACTTGTGACTAATAGGGACCCTTGCCTATAGTCAGGGTAAGGGGGAATACTCTTAAAATTACCCCTGCTCACCCCCTTGGTAGCTTGGCACGAGCAGACAGGCTTAACTCAGAGGCAATGTGTAAAGCATGTGTGAACACATACAGTAATCAAGTGACAACACTACAGATGGACCCCACATAAGTTTTATATCAAAAATAAGTATTCTTTTCCATTCTTTTATCGGACCATAACCCTATAATTGCGGATATGCTTTGGGAATGCCCTAGTAAATTTGTTAGATCTGGACATTTGATAGGAAGCTGCTATTAGACAAACAGTATCAGCAGCATATGGGTTCTTGGATGTCTGAATTTATGGATATTTATCGGGGACCGCCCGAGACTGTGTGGTTTGGGACGCGTTCAAAGCCGCGTTGCGTGGAGAAACAAAATGTTTTGCATCGTACCGATGGAAATTAGCTCAGCAGCAGATTAAAACCAGGCTGGATAAATTAAGGACAGCGGAGCTTGAATTAACCACCAATATTCGATTGGGGCTTCCGTTAATGCAAAGTCAGGAGTCGGTCGCTATATGCAAATCTAATCTGCTTTATCCACTATATCAGGACTTAGCAGCTAAATGTGTCCAGTTCTGTACGTCAATGTACGAATTTGGGGAAAACTCTGGCAGGGTCCAGAGTTGCTATCCATCCGTTTAGAATATAGTACTTGGTGATGCGGCAAAGGGGGTCCTGACTCGTGTTTTGGAACCAAGCTATTTTAAGAAAATCAAATTTACGACTTGCTAGACCCTGTTTTCTAGCTGGCATAAAATCTGCTCCCTCTTTGCCATTCCAAAGCTCAATTAATATACCCCATTTACTGCCTCCGGTTTGTTACCATCAATCTTTCAGGATGGGATAATGCTCAAATGGAGGTCCTTAGGCCTGAAGGTAATAGGTGATGTAGCCCAGGATGGCCACATGGCTTCCTTCTCCTTTCTTAAGGAGAAGTTTCAGCTCCATTCCAATCACTTTTTTGAATATCTGCAAGTCAGAAGCTTTTTGGACAAATATCTCTCTCAAAACACCAATATGTATGTCAAGATCCCCCTTGTTGAATTGATAAAGAAAAAATCTAGAATATGTGTCCTTTATCAACATATGTTATCCAAACTTCCGGATGATCTAGAAGCCCAGAATACAAAGCTAGCCGCTAAATTTGGTGTCCCTATAATTGATCTGACTCTTTCACTTCAACTAGCTACATCTGTTTTAGTCTCTGGTACTTTAAGAACCCAAAGTTATATGGCCTTGTTTAACCTCTATTATACTCCTGCTAAGATTGCAAGCTGGGGTGGTGCTAGAGGATCTAGGGGGGATTCTTGCTCTAGATGTAAATTATTCTCTGCGGATGCAGTTCACATGTTTTTTTCATGTCCGGATCTGAATATATTTTTGAATGAAATTGAGATTTTTTTGAATCAAGTACTTAAGATTCAGGTCCAGTTCACACCAGAGCTAATTATAACTGGGTATGAATACTCTACTGTTTTCGAAAGAACAAGATATACTCGCTCATTTCTGTTTATTGTAATGGCCATGATTAGACTATGCATAACATCACAGTGGTTAAGTCCTGAGGCCCCTAGTTTTAGTCAATGGAAAGCCAGAATGCTTGCATGGCATAAATTAGAATCATCGGTCTATTTTTGAGGGGGACGAGACGGCGTACACTTGCATCTAAGAACTGGGCCCCTTTTGAGGACTGGCTTTCGCATTGAAATGTATTTCTCTTTATTTCTTTATTGTTGCATTGGATGGTTTTTCTTCTTCTTACTTTGTTTAGGTTATTTAGAATTGATAATGAACTGTCAAAACTTCTTTTCTTTTGATTTATGTTTCTGCATTTACTCGATGTATCTATTTGTTTCCTTAAACTCTATGCTTTGTCTGTTTGCCTCCTATTAACTGCAAAATAAAAATAAAGTAAAAAAAAACAACAAAAAAAGTATTCTTTATATAGACTTATCACAAGACCACAAACGACAACAATCCACAATAATGTACTTAAAATGGTAGGTTTAGCGTAGTTCTTAAAATGCGACACTTTGAGTCAAAGTACCTTAAGATGCGACACGCAGGGCAACAAAAGTGTTGCAAGATGGAAATGCGGCAAAGATCCGGTGCAAAGAAATAAAGATGTCAAGTTCTTCCTGATGCAGCACGCTTCTCCGATGTTGCAAGAAGTCTCGGCTCAATGCGTCAGCTACTGCGGCAACACCCTTGAGCAGGGATGCGATGACAGCGGCTTTGGCGGTGACACTCTTCTCCGACGATGCGAGATGCTTCCACTCGATGCGACAACTGCTGCGGTGACACCCTTGTTCAGTGATGCAATGGCAGCAGCTCCGATGGCGGCACGCTTCTCCCTGGATGCGAGGCGCTTCTTGTGATGCGGTGCAGTGCGACAGCCACAGCGGCGACATCCTTACTCAGTGATGCGACGGCAGCGGCTGCAACGGCGACATGCTTCTTCCTCGATGCGAGACGCTTCTCTTGATGCAGTGCAATGCGTCAGCTACAGCGGCCACATCCATGGTACGACGGCATCGGCTGCAACGGTGACAAGCTTCTTCAGGGTTGCAGGACATTTATTGAGATGCACTGCAATGTGTTAGCTACAGCAGCGACATCCATGATGCAACGGCAGTGGCTGCTAGAGCGACGCGCTTCTCCCTCTTGAGTCGCGCTTTCAGCTCCTTGCGACACGCAGTCCCTCCGAAGGTCCAGAACCGCAGCAGGCACTTCCAAATATTGCTGGGGGTCGAAGTTTGTTGTCCCTGAGACTTCAGCAGGAGGCAAGCTCTTCTCTCAAGCCCAAGGAATACACAACCTAGCTTGGATAGTTAGACAAGAAAATACCTTTTCAGATCGGGGGTCCCTAGTTGGCAGAGGTAGGTACCAATGTCCCAATAGGGACCCTTGCTTTTAGTCAGGGTAAGGGGGATACACTCTTTAGATAACCCCTGCTCACCCCATTGGTAGCTTGGCACGAGCAGACAGGCTTATCAAAGGCAATGTGTAAAGTATTTGTACCAACACTCACAGTAACACACTGAAAACACCACAAATGGACTCCACACCAGTGTGGAAAAATAAAATATCTTTATCTAAACTACACAAGACCAAAATGACCACATACACAGTTCAAGAATAAGTCTCTAAAAGAGTTCTAGGATTTGCATCAAAATAGTCGACAGTTGCGTCACGGTTAGCCCAAAGTACCTGTAGATGCGACAAAAGTTCCAAGTGGTAGCTGCAGCGTTGAAAAACAAGCAATGCGTCACTCCTGAGACCCTGGGGAGGCAATGCGACAGTCCCGATGCACGCAGCGGGCATGTTGTGATGAATCCGGTCTGCATGGGGAGGGATGCGATACCTTGTATGGATTGCAGTGCGCAGGTTCTGTAGGAAGTGTCTCTTACAGGCACGAAGAGACAATCTTGGGGACGGCGACGATCTCTGGTGCGGTGACGATGCGGGGCGCAGCATTGATCTTCTACTCTCGCGGCCCCTCAATACGAAGGCTCTGCGACGATGTTCGCAGCGACATGATGCGGTCCGCAAGCAAGCGGTGAGGCGATCTCACCCAGCGACGACAGGATCTGCGACGATACTCGCAGCGTCAGGAGTCTTCCCACACCAGGGCGATGCATTCCGCAAGCGAACGATGCGTCAGTACTTGCAGCGGCAATATGCGCTGCGACGATCTTCGCGGTGACTGGAATTCTCTCGCACTGTCGACGAAGCGCTCCCCAAGCAAGCGATGCATGTAAATTGCAGATGTTCTTCTTTTCTCCTTGTCCAGCTTCCCAAACAGCAGGCACCAACTTCCAGAGGCCCCACAATTGGGTCAAGCACTCTAGGAAGGGCAGAACTCTCTCAGCAGAGTTCGAGGAGAAGCTGGGGGTGAAGTCCTTTTGTTCCTGGGACTTCTTAACAGGAGGACAGCTCTCCTCAGGCCCTTGGAGATCTCTTCAAGCAAGGGGATACAGCATACAGCAAAGTCCTTCCCCTCTCCTTGGCAGCAAAGCAACTGCAGGTCAGTCGACAAGCCCACAGCAGTTCAGTCCTTCTTCTTCTTCAGTCTTCCAGCTTTCTCCTTGGCAGAGGTTCCTTCTCGATTCCAGGATGATCTAATTTTCTGAGGTCTGGCCATCCCTTTTTATACCAGTCTTTCTTTTGTTCTCTGGAGGCAGATAGGCCTTGGCTTAGTCAGAACCAGTTCTGGTCAGTCCTGGAGCACTTTGTTTTCCAGACTTCCTATTTCCTTTCAGAGAGAGGGGAAGGGTCGTCAGCCGCCCAGCAGGAGGTTGAGCCAGCATTGTGGAAGGCAGGCAAATCCCTATTCAAGCCAAGGTGCTATCCCCTCCCACCACTCAAGATGCAGATGCAGCTATTAAGCCTAGGGCTGACTCATCCAGCCTCCTGGGGGCTCCCCAGCCCCTGTCACTCACAAACCAGACAGTCAATTCACAAACAGGCCAAGGCACACAGAAAGGTCAACCACTTTCTAAAAGTGCTGTTCTCAAACACAGGATTTAAAAAAAACATCCTTCCTAAAAGATAGGTTATTACATTCTGAGTTCAGGGATACCAGACTTTAATTTTCTATATTGTGCCTATGGGAAGATATGCAGGTAAACATTATAGACAGCATTCTCCATTATAGACCCTGACAAGATAGCCTTACAATAGTGAAAAATGAAAAAGGCTGTAATTCACTACCAGAGCATGTCACCTACACTAGTACATGCTCTACCTTTCACATACACTGCACCCTGCCCAGGGGGGCCTTCCATAGGGGTGACTAATGTGTATAGAAAGGGAAGGGTTAGGCCTGGTCAGTGTGGACACTGGCCAGGTCAGCATGGCAGTTGGTAACTGCACACAGGCACTGCAGTGGCAGGCCTGAGACACCATTTTAGGGCTACCCCTGTGGATGGCACAATCAGTGCTGCAGGCTCACTAGTAGCATTTGAATCACCTGCCCTGGCACAATCAGTGCACATTCCTAGGGACTTCCTGGTAACACAAATATGCCAATCGTGGATAACCAATCACAATAACAATTTACCTAGGAAGCACTTGCACTTTGACACTGATCAGCAGTGGAAAAGTGCCCAAAGCATCTAAACCAGCAAAAACAACATCCAGCACAGCGTCAAAAATATAGACGGTACAGGCAAAAAGTCAGGGGAAACCATGCCAAAGATCCCAGGTCTAACATACCTACTTTCTAAAAGTGATATTTTCAAACACAGAATGTTAAAATCAACTTCACTAAAAGATGTATTTTATCATTCTGAGTTCAGGCATACTACAGTCGAATTTCCACCATGTTCCCTGAGTCAGTTAGGATTATAAAATGTAATAATCTAACTGCCCATTCTGGCCTATGGAGAAAAGGTAGCCTTGCAATAGTGAAATACGAAAATGGCTGTAATTCACTATATGCCACACACACCAGGGCATGTCCTACCTTATATTACAATGCACCCTGCCCTTGGGCCTACCATAGGGGTGTCTTATATGAAGAAAAAGGACGTTTTAGGGTCTGGCAAGTGGGTGCACTTGCCCAGTCAGCATGGCAGTACCAGACTGCACATATGCTCTGCAAGGTAGGCCTTAGACACCCTTTTACAGGCTACTTCTATGGGTGACACAACCAGTGTTGTAAGCCCACTATCAGCATTTGGTTTACAAGCCCTGGGCACACTCAGTGCACTGTACTAGGGTCTAACAAGTAAACCAAATCAGCCAATCATGGAGTCACTAATCCATACATTAATTTATAATAGGGAGAGCATATGCACTTCAGCACTGATCTGCAGTTGTAAAGAGCCCAGAGTCATAAAACAGCCAGCAACAGGTTCAGACAAAATAGAGATGGGACACAAAATAGTGCAGGGATGACTCTGCAAAAAGGGCCAAGTCCAACAATATTGAGTTAAGATATATTACATTAAGGGGAGACTGAGGGCTAGAATAAAGATAGGAGCGCACCTTTGCCTGGTAGAGAAAGAATCAGATTGTAGTTAACTAAGGAAACAGAAGATAATTGCCACTAAAAGGTGCAAAAGGGTGACAGAATGTACAAATATTGGCAAGATGGGATCGACGGAAGTCACATAGAAGTGCCAAGTGTTGGTGGGGTGCAATGCTTGTAGCACTTGCAGAGGGCAGTTGGACTGGGACCATAGAGGATGCTAGGAGGTATGGGAGTACTGAAGGGTGCAGTGAAAGTGTAATTAGGCAGGCTGTCGGCCAAAAAAGGTGCAAAATTTAGGGCAACCAGGGGCCACAAAGATGGCCAGTTAAAGTTGTGAATTGACAATGGTGACACAGTATTTGAAGCACTTGGATGGAGCAGGACAGAACCGAGGGAGCATCACCTTAGAATTAACTCAGGGGCAGCATGGAGGTACAAAGATTTGCAACTCAAGCAACATCTCCCGGGGTGTAGGGCATCATAGGGTAAAAGAAGAGGGCATTTGTGTATTAATGGGAGGTTAAGCCTATGGAAAATGATTGAAAGCTACAGAGGCGTCGGTTGCAATTGTGGTTGTGGAAAGAGCGACTGTTTCATTGGGATAACAGGTAGGACACAAAGGCAGTATCAGTCTGGGGGCACTGAGAGATGCAACAGAGTGAATTTGAGAGAACAATTGGCAATTGAATCTATGTCCATAAATAAATATGGTACTATCAAAAGTAACAGGAAGCCTGGTGATCCTTTAATGGGTCTTTTACAAAGGATAGAGATTTTCTAACCACTTCAAGCTACCCTAAAGCTAACAAGAACATACATTCTAGGTGTGTTCAGGGATGTGTGGGTGGTGGATTTTTAGGTGAAAGTTTATCAGTTTTTGTGGGGTTCATTTTGCCGGAATCTCCACCCCCATCGCTGAAGTAGCAGTACTACCTCAGGAACACAGGGTCAGACAAATCATTAGGCCACATATATAATGGCAATGTTAGCTACATTCTACCTAAAACTCTTGTGCATTGGCTGGGAGTAGAAATTGGCAGTTTAATGGTATAAGTCCTATACAATACCAAAAGAACACTACAAACCCCCATCCCTGACTACCTTAATAGAGCTGCCAAATTGGAGAACCTGGTTCAAATCTTGGTAAAGACTTAACATCATGTGATCCTGGCAACTCATTAAATCTCCCCAGTGTCATACAAAAATGGTGTTCTGTAGGTTTCCTAGACCTTTTGGGCCTTGTGTCACTGCACCTGCTGCACTATTCAAATCATGACCCTAGTGCCTGCAAGACAACTGCACTTGTAACTGCTTGTTTTGTAGTAAAATATAGCAATAATAGGTGTTCAGTAGTTTCCCTAGCCCTTTGGCCCTTTGCCACTGCACCAGTTTCACAGTTCACATCATGACCCTAGTGCCTGAAAGGTAACTGCACTTGTGACTGATTGTTTGGTAGTAAAGTATAGCAATAATCGGGATGGCTCTCATTAAGAGAGTGCGAGTCAGGGGCTGATCTGGTGTTGAGCGAAGTTACATTGGCGTTTTTGATATAAAATGTGATTTTTGGTGCCAATGGGTGGTAGCAGTGGGTGCCAGAACAAGCATAGAAGGTTGGCAGCAGAACAAGAAAGAAAATTCCCACATTCTACAGAAGTATACATATGCGCTTCAGGGTCACACTTTAACACTGACAAAATCAATAGACATGTTCTTTTACCAGCGGCTTCCCTGCTTCATGGCCACACCCCAAAGCTTGACACTTGCATCGGCTGGGGTGGGACCTGGTCCCTGATTCCACCGCCCACCTGAGGGGCGTGGCAAGGCTTGATGCACTTCAAGCGAACCACCAGACCGGCAGCACTGGGTTCTTTTACTGGCGGCTTCCCTCCTTCATGCCCGCACTGCAAAGTTTGTCACTTGCATCCGCTGGGGTAGGACTCGCTCAGCCAGCCCACAGTGCGCTTGAAGGGCTGGGCCATACTCAATGTGTTAAAGGGGCAGGACCAGACCCTAGCACGGGACACGTACATGCCATGACCAGGTGTGTCCCCAGGTGAACAACGGGCAATACCCTTCAATGATCAATACACTTGAGGGCTTGAGGAGTTTTATGGACCTGCGTAAGCTGACTCCCCACCAAATAATGTAACACACAAAACAAGCCACGGGTCCAATATAGGAGGAGGTTAGTATGTCATGCAGGAGGAGGGATTCCCTTTTCCGGACGGTTCCCCTCAAACACCAGAGGTGTCTTGCTTCATCCAAGGGGTGCCCCCTCACACAAAAGACCTAGTCTTTGTGTGGGCTACAACCACCTCTCTACGAGGGAGGAACTCAGGGATGCTTTTATTTTGACAGGCAGGGTGCTCAAAAACCCCAATGTGAGCTGTTGTGTGTGTGTGTGGGACAAGAAAGTGCAGTGCTGTGATGTGGAGGTTTAAAAATGGCTACAGGGATAGTTATATTGTAACTTAATTCAACTACCCAGTGTCAGGATTAAAAACAATGAAAAGCTGATGACACAGGTGCCAACATTAGAGACACATGCGTAGCTAGACCAACATGTTTCGGCCAGGAGGACCTAAATAGTGTCACAGCCTTCTTCAGGGTCAATTTGTTCAGCTACTGCAATATATAAAGAGTGTGCACGTGAAAAAAACTTGAAAACACATGAATAAATCCAAACAAAATTGATACTGAACCGGTGGTTTGACTATTCAGTACGGACTGCCTACAACAGCATTGGGTTGTGCAGTTCACTACATCTGTCCAGGCGTATTAGCCAAATGGTACGTGCACCAGAAGCAACAGGGGGTGTGTGTGGATCCTCATCAGACAAGCAAGTTCAGGGCAGGTAATCACGAGGAGGCAAGGCACTGGAGAAGGTGCCATTTTCTCATAAGGTAAGCAAGGTATTTCCAACACGCTACCTCGCTTTCACTACCGTCCTCCCGCACTGATAAAATCTTTCTATATATATATATCCCCATACCTTGATACCTCGTAGCACTTGAGACCCAGAAGTTATGATAGATTTAACTCGTACTAGCTATCACCTGGGTCCCATCCCTCCCTTCACCCCGCGCTACTCTAAGGCTTTATACCTTATTTTTTTACCTTTCCTCCCCATTACCGCCCTTCGCCCTGACCAGGGACCACAAAACATGACCTTACGGTAATAATTACCCTCATATTATTGTGTTTTTTACATTTATGTTTTTCTCATTTATGTTTTTCTCATTTATGTTTTTCTCATTTATGTGTACGGTTACAATGCTTTACTCATTATTCAACATGTGAATTTGTGTACTGAAACTATATAGTTGCTACTGTATACTCAATCATTTTTATGTTTGCTATGACGTCCTTACACCTTTATTATGCATGACTTGCACTTTTGCCTTCCTCCAAACTTTCTGCCCCCCCATAGTTTTTTTTCCCCATAACATGTCATTTACTGTCTTTTGGACTATGTTGTTTCCGGCCTCTGCACCGACGTGTTCATGTATACGTACTCCGGCCTTTGATCCTCACTGCCGTTCTGTCTTCTTTCCTTCCTCTCTTTTTTTCCCACCTGCCCTCTGATCCCCCTTCGCATGTGTCTACTCAACTTCCAACTTTTATCTTACTTCACTTCTTAAAATACTTATCCTTTACTTCTTCCTATCCTTGTGCGGCCTCATATTGTCTGTCTATGTCTAAACCCTTTACCCACCATATGTGACATCATGTATACGTGGTGATATGTCCTATTTTATTTATTTATTTAGTGTTTTATAGAGCGCGAACCAGACCCGTGAGGGTATCAGAGCGCTTTACAGTAGTAACAGGTAGGATACAAGAACATAGGGGGGAAAAAGTCAAAGGGATAGGGACAGGTGTATACAGCATATGGTAGAACAAACAATCATAATCCAGATACATTTTGGGGTGGGATCAAATCGATACATTAAGCTAGAGAAGCAGTCTCAACACCCGGGGGTTTGTTTGGAAGTGCCGGGTGGGTATCATAAGGAGAAAAGGCCCAGAGATAATGACGTAACAATAGGCGAAGCCAGGTTATGGAGGTGATTGTAACATGAGCGTTAGGAGAGGAATTTGCCCATTAGGAAAGTTTTGGCCCTCTTTTTTGAAGTGAGCTAGAGACGGTATTCTTCGGATGGCGGGTGGGAGTGTGTTCCATATTCTTGTGGCAGCCCCAGAGAAGGCTGGATTATACATTCTTTTTTCCTGAAGCTTTCAGGTTGAAGCAAAAGGTCTCTGGCGGACCGGGAGTTTCTGGCTCCTCCAGATATCACAGGTTTCTGGGTGAGAAAAGCAGGGGACTTAGAATAAAGTCCCTTGAGGGTGATGAAAGCCAGCTTGAATTGTATTCTGGCCTCAAGAGGAAGCCAGTTCAGAGCTTTAAGGTGGGGTGAGATATGGTTGTACTTCTTAGAGCCGGTTAGAAGTCTGGCGGCGGCATTGAGGCAGGCTTTCAAGGATGCCAGAGAGCTACTGGGTAGGCCTGCGAGGGTGGAGCAACCATATTCTAGCTTAGAGATGACTAGAGCCTGAATTGCCAGTTTTAGATCTGGGGTGTCGAGGAATGGTTTCAGGTTTCTTAGGTAGTTCAAGTGAAATCTGGAAGTTTTGGCCATTGCGTTGATATGGGCATGCATGTTCAGGTTGCTGTCTAAGGTAATTCCAAAGGATTTAGCAGAGCCCACAATGGTAGGAGAGCAGTTTAGCGCTGTGATAGCCTTGAGCCATTCTTGAATGTCTGTATTGGGGTTAGGTTTTGCAATTAGGAGGAACTCCGTTTTTTTAGCATTGAGTTTAAGCTGGTAAGATGTGAGCCAGTGAACAGTCAACTTCAGGGCCTAATTCAGGAAGCGAATGTCCTCTGGAGAAGAGATTTCGATGTAGAGACCGGGACTGGATCCGCTGAAGCCGGAGAGCTATCGACCTATCTCCCTTCTTCCTTGGGTGGCAAAGATCACAGAGGCCCATGTTAATAACATCTTAACAAAACACCTAGCCTCTGCACACCTATTGGATCCTACTCAGAATGGTTTTAGATCTGGACATAGTACAGAGACGGCACTACTATATATGGTTGAACATCTCCGCTCTGTACTAGATGCAGGTCAAACGGCGGCACTGGTCCTTTTGGACCTTAGTGCCGCCTTTGACACTGTATCCCATACCATTCTTATCCGTAGGCTTGGTGAGGCAGGCATTTCAGGCAGGGCGTTGGACTGGTTTCGATCATTCCTCCTGGAACGATCCTTTCAGGTGCTAGTGCCGCCATTTAGATCTAAGCCTCATGCCATCACCCAAGGAGTCCCGCAGGGTTCGGCGTTGAGCCCCACTCTCTTCAACCTGTACGTTCAACCATTGGCGGAGGTTGCGAAGAGTTGGGGTCTCACAATGGTATCATACGCCGATGATACCCAGTTGGCGGTGGCCCTTAACGGGGATTCTGACCAACTGGCATCGAACTTTGCAGATGGTTTGAGGGCTGTTGCTAGTTGGCTTACGGCCAACTGTTTACAGCTCAACGCCCTTAAAACCGAGGTGATGGTACTGGGGAAACATTCTGATCTGTGGGGTGCTAGCTGGTGGCCCAAGGAGCTGGGACCTCCCCCTAAACCTGTCTCTGAACTTAAAAATCTTGGCGTCTGGTTGGATTCCAAACTAACCTTCTCGCTCCATACTAAGAAGGTGGCATCTATGTGCTTTGGCATATTACGTGGTTTGAGGCCTATCCTCAAATTTTTTGATGCCCCTACTCGCCAGATGGTGATCCAAGCGAGCGTATTATCGAGGCTCGATTACGCTAGCTCACTGTTCTTAGGCGCCAACCAGGCGGAAGTTCTGCGACTCCAACGGGTACAGAATGCGGCAGCCAGGGCCCTGGTGGGCCTGCCGCGGTTCTGCTCTGCCCGCAGTACAATCTTCAAGTTGCATTGGCTACCAGTAATTAGACGCATAGAGTTTAAGACCCTTTGTTTTGCGTTTAAAATTTTGAAAACTGACACTCCCGCCATTCTCCAGCACCTCCTGACTTTGTATACCCCTTCGCGCAGCCTTCGTTCTGCCGGCCAAAATCTGACACTTGTTCCGCGTTTCCATAAATGCAGATTAGGTGGCCGCTTGTTCACGGTGTTGGCTTCCAAACTGTGGAACGCACTTCCTGTCCACATTCGCTCTTCAGAAGATCTCCTTGCCTTCAGGAAAGCTGTTAAAACGTATCTTTTCCCTCTGCCTTATTAATTCCCCCTTTCTTGTCTTGTTAGTTATGTTACCTTTTCAGATATAGCGCCGGGACGCCCCTTCGCTGGGGCAGCTGTGCGCTCAAAAATTCAATTAACATAACATAACATAACATAGAGCTTTGTGTCATCAGCATACATGTGGTAGGAGATATTGGCGGTGCTTAGCACCTCTAAGAGCAGTTCAAGGTAAAGATTAAAGAGGGTAGGGGACAAGGTTGATCCTTAAGGGACTCCGACCGTGACTGGAGAGGAAGCGGACAAGTTACCATTGATCAGGACTCTCTGTGAGGGATTCTGGAGGAAGAACCTAAACTAAGCAAGAAAAGTGCCAACTAGGCCCATTTTAAGATTGAGGCGATTCAAGAGAATTTAGTGGTTAACCGTGTCAAAGGGCAAGAATATGTCCAGGAGGATCAGGAGACAGGTTTTGCCTTGGTCAAGGGCTTGAAGGGCATCATCCACGATGTAGAGGAGTGTGGTTTCCTTGCTGTGCCCAGGTCTGAATCTGGATTGCAAGTCGTCTAGTAGGTAGAAGTTGGTGATGTGATGGCTCAACTGCTGTTGTTCACATTTTTCCAGCACTTTAGCTAGGAGTGGGATGTTATAGATAGGTCTGTAGTTGTCAGGAGAATCAGGATCTAGCGTAGGTTTTTTTAAAATGGGGACAACCTGGCCAGCTAAGAGAAGGTCCGGTATCAATCCCAGTAAGAGGGCAGCATTGATTATTGCAGTCCAAGATGGGATGATAGCCTGGGAGGCAGCGGCTAAGCAGTTTGAAGGAAGACAGGCATTGTAGTGAATGTTGGGTTTTAAAGAGGATAGAATTTTTTAGACAGATTGTTCATCATAGACTTTAAAGTTGGTCCAGAATGCTTGGTTTTTGAGGGAAGTCTGGGAGGGCGGCGCAGAGTGAGGAGGTAGAGCCGGCGGGGTTTGGAGATTGGTAGCAGATATGAATTCCTTTCCTAGGGCCTAGATTTTATAACAGAAGGAGGAGGAGAATTGCTCGCATGGGATTGGAGATATAGGAGTTTCTTTGGACGATTTAGCCAGTTTGGTCGATTGGTGTTCGACCAACTCGAATAATTTGAAAGGTCTATTCTTGGCGTTATCCAGTTCTGTTCTGAAGAAATATTTTTTAGAGTTGAGGATTTTCTTGTTATAGGCATTTCTGGCCTGGCGGAGAATTTAAGATGGGCTGCTAATGGGTGCTTTTCCCAGTTCCATTCTGTTTGTCGGAGGGACCTCCTCTCATTGTTGAGGGATCCTTTGAACCAGGGGTTCCTGTCTTTGATCTGGGTTCTTTTTAGTTTTAGCGGAGCAAGGTCATCGATAATGTTGGATATAGTTGTGGAATAATGTTCAGTGAGGTTGTCGACCGTGGTGAGATTTGGAGGAGGGTAGAGGTCAGTTTCACAACGGGCAGACAATTTCTCGTGGTCAAGTTTCTTGGTGTCTCTGATCCATCTTTTGGGGATCACCGTTTGCGGTGTCCATGTCTTGTGAGTGCCAGGTATAAGGAAGGTGATAGCGTGGTGGTCACACCAGTCACAAGGATCTATGGAGATGAGTTTGACCGTAGATTCCTTAGAGATGATCCAGTCTAGAATGGCGCCTTTCGAGTGAGTAGGGAGAGAGCAGGCTTGGTAAGGGCTCGGTTGGCCAAGAAGTCTCTGATGGTGTTGACTAGCAGGACCCTGGGGTTGTTCCAGTACAAGTTAAAGTTGCCAAGAAAAATGTCATTGGAGTTATGGGAGGCTTTGGCTGTGATGATTTCCATTAGGTAGACATTAAAAGTGTCTTATTCCCAACACTGTAAATGCTACACGCACAGTTTTCCAAAATACCAGTGACGTCTCTAACGATGTGTCTGTCACACTGTATATCTTGCATGGTATTTGGTCACATATATTGTACAGCCCTGAGGAAGCCCCAGGTGGATGGCCATGTTAAGGGGTGAAACACCTGTTGGCTGTAATTTGATGTTGGTCACCCAAGAGAAAGTTGCAGTATCCCTGTAACTACATAAAACACATTTGCAAATAAGAAAACTGCAGTCTGGAATTTTTACCGCAAAAAAACACAAATAACCAAGATTTGTCCTGATACTTCTTTGGAACTCTCTTATTTCCAGTGGGATGGGGATTCCCCACTGTTAAGGGCAAATATGTTACCTATATTCAACTCAATAATATGGTTACTATGGGATTGGAACCTTTTTCCCCCTCTTTTTCCTCAGATTGTGGACTGGGCCACATCTCTTTCGTTTGCTTCTTGGTCATAGCACAGAGAGAGAGACTATTGGGGTGAGTGGAGCAAAGCCTGAGTTTGATTTATTTAGACATTTGGTTGGTCTAAAGGGCCAGTGTTATGTCTGAGGTGGAGGCAGACATTTTACTCTGGTCTTGGATCTTCTCCTGTCGAACTCGGTACTGAGGAAATTTGATCTATTGGTCTAAGCAATGGGGAAGCGGAAATGCCTAGGGAGGGCCCTGTCTCCTACATCCTACTCAAAACCCACTTCAATTGATAGGGTGTTACTAAGGGCCGTAGGGGTGGTGGCCACATAATGTATATTAATGTAGAGACACCTCTCCTTGAGCTCTGAAGTCCTTTGCTCCTCAATGGGCCCCTAGCTTGCCTCATCTTGTAATCTAGATCATTCTGCTAATGACATTTTCTTGGTCCCCGATCAGCCCAGAGTTGATGGCCCACTGCAGGGATTGGACAATAATTGTTCCTTGATAGAGGAAGGTAATGTTGAGACACATCTGGCTACCATTAAGAAGTATAATGCTGCCCACACTCACAAGTCCAATAGAAGTGGCAGAGATTAACTTGCTCAGCCTTGCTCCATGGGCAGTGCAGTTCCTGTGCATGATTATAAGGATGGTGGGAAGGTCTCTCAGTACCCTTGGATAACGTCCCTTGTAACGGAAATCTTAACCTAGGTTAAATCTGTCCTCCTTGAAGAACTTACACCTCTAATTGCCCTCTGGACATACTGAGACAATCGTGCACGGAGGTTCTATGTGTTGCGACCAGGGGGCTAAAGGTCACAATGGATAGGGGCTGCCAAACTGGTTCTGTACCCCGGCTGCCTTGCCCAGTGCTAGCAACACAAGTGCAAAGGGGGAAAGCAATAGGGGCATTGTGGTATCAAATGGCACTACCTTGACAGGCCCTTTGTCTGTAAATCCAGGTAGGAGCAATTCCACAGATGGGCTAGAGCAAGTCCCCACAAAGGCTGTCAATGTCAGTAATGTAAAACCCCCAATTATCATTCTTCCTCCTGCTAACTGACCTTACGTTGTGATTTTATCAGGGGCCGCAGAGCTAAAAACGGGTCAGAGGGAATCCCACAGGGACATAACTCATACATATCTGCATTTGCTTATGAGATATAGGAACTTTGCCCTTGATGTGGTTGGAAGCATTCTATTAGCTCAAATTGTGAGCTGGATTGGGGAGGGTCCTATAGATAGGTTGGGTGACTGTGTCATTATAAATTTTAGGAATCCACAGATGGCCTACAATCTTCTGGCAGTCAAATTATCCTTGCAGGAGCCAGGTTCGGCTATACCACCATTACTACTGGGCAACTTCTTTAGACCCCAACTTAATGGTGAATCACATCAGTAGGCCCCCAAATCTTTGAATTTAACTCCAAAACGTGAACATTTTGTTTGCCAGGCACCATGTGACCTGAACTACAGGGTACCTGTAGCCAATATAGTTGATGCACTGGAGGGTGTGGATTGACTTGCCAAGATTAAGGCTGGACAATCTTCTAGGCCTAATGAGGGTGACCTTGATCCCTGCATTGAAGTGTGGAAAGGGAAGCAGGAAACCTTCACCAATACAAGCCAAAACCCACCACACTCAGCTAAGCCCCCATGTCTGGATGGTAACCTGCATGGTGAAATATGCTTGACAGCCAACTTGGGTCAAGCAACCGGTCAGGCAATAAGATGGAGGAGACCCCTTGGATTTCCATATTCCTGTCAAGACTTCCTTTCTCCAGAAGGTTGTTTTGAAGCCATGTGTAATAGCAGGGTGGGTTGTGTACCTGGTCCTGACGAACCCTCTAGTAGTGTAATCGACTACAAGAGGATGGGGGTTTAGTGAGGCACCTATACAAATTGGAGAGCCCAACACTTTGGATGGCATCATGGTAACTCCAGACACTATGCAAGTTTTAAAGTTGATTAAAGTGTTGTCATGAAGTGTTGCGGGACTGAAGGGCAAATTGAATTGCAGTGATTGAGGGTCATTTGTAACCCAGAATGATATTTGTCTGCTTCAAGAAACCTGGTTGACCAAGGGCGCCCGGGCTATGCAGCCTTTTGTAAGGCATCCATCAGAGGGGGGAGGGCAGATCTTCAGGAGTCTGCTCCTGTGGGTAGCAACTCATCTTGGATGTGCGGTAAAAATGGTAGAGACTCGTCCCCAAAGTCAATGCGATGGAGCAAGGACTCGTAGAAAAGAGACTTGCTGTTCTGACCGAGTTTTCTGCCTTTTTTTGAGTGAAGATGACTGAAGGTGACTTTAGCCTGCTATCATTCTAATAGGAGGACTAGAATCTTAGACTGGGCCTATTTACAAGGCGTTTGATGCAACTCCCTACCCTTTTCTTTATTCTAGGGCTTATAAACGTATGTTAAGGTATAGATTCCTTAGTATTAGTATTAATCCGTCCTTTTGTAAGGTTGCTAGCACACTTCTAATGGAGTTATGCTTATTTCGGGCCTTGTAGGCCTTGAACGGGAGAGACTCCATCTTTCTTTCTGCCTCGGCACCTTGAGATGCTTTTAGGTCAAATGTAATGTTTTAGTTATGAGGTGTTGTTCGCTTGGAGAGAACCGGCTCAGGCTGGCCCTTATTGAAGAACTGTACTTTTCTTCATATCGAAGACATAACATCAGGCCGGCCGGCTGAGAACGTGTCCTTGGTACGGGGAGGTACAGGAATTTGGTGGGCGGCAGGTTACTGGCCGTAACTTTCCATGCATGAACAAGGTTCCATATTAGCGAAAGCACGAAGCAGTCAGAGAGTCAGTTCATAGGCAGCAGCTAGCCGTTAGCATCATTGCAGTTAATCAACTTAAGGCAGACAGTCGCCATTTTGAAGTCCGAGAAAGACCGAAGGCTAATACTCTCTTAGTAAGATTGAAGTTATTTTAGCTGGAGCAGCTGGCGAGCTTTGACATTAAGATCAGAGCGTGCAGAATGAAGCAGTTAGTGGAAAGAATGAATACCAGAGCGGTAGAAACTAATTCATAAGATCGAAGCTGGAAAGTGAAGACAGTTCGTGATTGAGAGGAGAGAGGAGTAGTGCAGAACAGCGAGAGTGCAGCTAACGGGACAGAGAATAAGAGGAGGGTTCCAGTGACTTGGAGAGAAACGGAAGAGACAGTGCATAGCGGTGCAGACGTGTAACCGTGACTGCAGGGGTGATCCTAAGACGAGCCAAGGCACAGACGAGAAGGGAACCCAGATGACTACCGAGTCCAGACTTCATACTCATAAGGTGACGTCGACCCTTTCTTATTAGTGTGCACACACATTCTAACCTTTCCTTTTGCTTTTCAGGCTATATGTGTTATATTGCAGTAGTATATTGTTGATGTTATTAATGAATAAAGATACCCCAGTTCTTGGTGAGCTAGTGCGTGATGGTTATTTCCTTATGATAAAGTTAACCTTTCTTCTAGTCACATGCTGTTATGTGAACGGAGGCGTCTTCCGTCCAGCTAAATGGTAACTGAGTAAGGGAGTAGAGGAGCACTCAAAATAGGGAATAACCTTCACACAGTGTAATTTGGCAATTCTTGTGTGGGAGAGGATTGACCTGTCTATCTATCCCATAATCTATATTATCTGTAATCCTGGTAGAGAGAGAGAGAGAGAGAGAGATTTCTCAATATGAAGAAGGTATTCATAGGAAAGTAATCGTCGTTGTGTAGCGGCGTTAACGAGAGCATTGACCGTGGTCGATGTGTATACCCACAGGATTGTGGCTTGCGAGAGCACCGGGAGGATCTGGTGCGTAACGAGAGCATTGACGGTTGTCAATGTGTATACCCACAGGATTGTGGCTTGCGAGAGCACCGGGAGGATACGGTGTGTAACGAGAGCATTGACGGTTGTCAATGTGTATACCCACATGATTGTGGCTTACGTGAGCACTGATGGTGATCAGTGTGTAATGGTAAACAATCAGAACTGCCTCAGGGTAGTCTAGTCTGGGCCCATGTTGCCACGAGACCATATGGTATGAGTGTGGTGTTGTAAATGATCTAAGCTTGTATATTGCTAATTCCCCATCCTTAGGTAGGTATACAGGTGCCTTTTGTAAGTAGGTCCTGAGGAGGGAGATGGTTATGTTTCGGCTGGGTTAGTGGTGTTTTAGTCTGATTCTATCTGGTCCGAAAATCCAGTCGTTACATCTGGCGTCACGAACCGTTTACGAAAGCCTGTTTGCGCGGTGTTGTTTACATCTTGTTGGTTTGCGCTCAGCGTGTACGGTGTTCATTTTGTATATTATTTGTTTATTGTTGTATATATCTTTTTCTTTTGGCACGATGTTTATGAAAAGGTCGAAATCTACTTTTAAATTGCCCATTGAAATTCCAGGCTGGGAATCATCGCCTTACGAGGCTTTAGCCCGTGAGTGGGCCGATTCTACGGGTTTGAGTGAAAATTGGAGTTCCTGTTTGGAACTGGCGGAGCCGGCGAATGGGATTTCTTGTCTCCAAAAAGCGCCAGTTGTGAAGGGTGAGGAGCTTCCTATTTTGGGACGCAGAGGTTGGATTGTTTTATCTGCGTACAGGATTGTACATGAGAAATTTTTGAAATTACAGAGACAATATGTGGAAATGGAAGAAAAGTTTGTTGAAGTGCAAAATGCTCATACTCTTTTGCGATGTCAAAATAACTTGCTTGCCGACAAACTTGAGACTTACCAGACAATAGCTGAAAGAGCTGCTGTTCGTATTGCTAAATATAAATATAAGAATCGTTGTGGTCGAGTTTGTAAACGGAAAGTGCGTATGGTCGCGGCGAAAGCCGGACTGGATTGGAATCCTGATGAATGGGATGGTAATATCTGGGACTCGAATGATTCTGGCTCCTCGGCTGAGGAGTCTAACAAGCGCGAATCTTCTCGCGCCGGACATGATTGTAAATCTAATACTTTTGACAGATATGATGATTCTGGCTACCGTGGTCGCTGTTCTAATTCTGATGACGTTTCTCAATCTGACTGTCCCTCTAAATCTGTTGATCGAGCTTCTTATGATGTTCGTCCTGAGGTTTCTGCGCATCCGGTTTTTCGACGTAAATTACAGCAAGCTCCTGGTAATCCAAATGGTATTCCTTTGGATAGTTTGGAAGATTTTACGCAACAGGAAGTTAGTGACATTTTGCAACGATTTCAGCAACGGCCCGGCGAGGCCTTGCTTAGGTGGATGGTGCGCCTTTACGAACTTGGTGCTGCAGGCATCATGTTAGATTCAGGAGATGCCTTGAAATTTTGTTCTTTGAGTTCTGATTCTACTGTTCAGGATCATTTCCGTAACTATAATGTTCCTGGTCAAATTAGTCTGCTTCAGTTAACGACTGAGGGTTGTAATAACAAATACCCCACTGAATCTGATTGGCCTCTGAATAACAAGCCATGGTATACGTTACGCGATGCAGTGCAACGGCTTAAGGAGGAAGTGATGAAAACTGCGATTTTTTTGGGTACGTCTGACAGATTGTTGGATGGTTTATTGACATCTTCTGTGCGGAATCGCATTATCCATTCTTCCCCTGCTGCTTATAAACAGGTCATGATGACTTTGTTGATCAATCAGACTGGCAATGCTTTGTCTATGGTGCTTGAATCTGTACGTCGGCCTGGTGTGCTGGGCGAATGGCTTAAACCTGAACGACAGTCCAGACCTGAGGGTCATACTGCTGGGAATCATAGATTCACTAGACGCGATATGTTTCTTGCCTTGTTGGATGATGGTGTGAAAAGGGAAGACATTGATGGTGAACCTAATAATCGCTTGTGGGATATGTTTCGCAAACATGGTTTGGATCGGCAGGAGGGTGCTCGACGTGTGCGCAAGAATGAATGTGATCGTGAATATTCTGATGACAGTGGGGATGATAGACGTCGTGATGATTCGGATCGGTATGATGGTCGGCAGTATGAGCACAATGTGTCCCCTCGGCGAGAGAGAGTGAGAGGGCGAGAGGGGGAAAGAGAAAGGGGGAGAGATGACCGTGTTAACAGCAGATATAGAGATGAAAGGGAACAGTCCCCCGAGATGAGGAGAAGGGAGGATCGACACAGATTTTCCGAACGAAACTCACAATACCATGCAGATGACAAGAATCCATTTCGTAATGGGGATGGATATGAACATGACATTATATCGTCCAAAAAATTTGAGAGCATTTATCCTGATTTGTCTTGGTTGTCGGAACGCAATAAAAATGACTAGGAAATAGGTCAAGCTCCGGTACGCAGGTGGGCTCACAAAGACAATAGACCCTATGTAGATATTGAAATTTTTTAGAAACATCGTAATATACAAAGGGCCCGAGCATTGGTAGATACAGGAGCGGAGGCCACTTTAGTTCATGGAAAATCGAAGAAATTTAAAGGACAATTTTTCACGATTGCTGGTTTAGGTGGAAAGGAAACCCCCACAGTGCAAACAAAAATTGAAATGAAGATAGGTAGAATTCCTCGAAAAGAATATTCTGTTTTAGTTGTGCCACTTTTGGAATACATCATTGGAATTGATATTTTAAAAGGTATCACATTGCATCTAGATGACGGTTGTTATCAATTTGGGAGTAAAAGTTATATATCATCCAGACCTGTACGAGTTGGTCGCTTGAGAATGCCCCCTATAAAAATCCCTCAGGCTACAAAAGTTGTTTCCCAAAAGCAGTATCGTATCCCAGGTGGTCACAAAGAGATTAGTTCTACAATTCAGGATTTAGTGGATGCAGGAGTTGTAACTCCGGTTACTTCGGCTTGGAATAATCCCGTTTGGCCTGTGCGTAAAAGTGATAATTCTTGGCGCATGACTGTTGATTACCGCGAATTAAATAAAAATACACCCCCTTTGACTGTTGCAGTACCAGACATGATTACTTTAATTGAAAGAATTCAAAAGCATCCAGGAATATGGTATGTGTCTATTGACATTGCTAATGCTTTCTTTTCAATGGAATGGACATCAAATGACGTTTAGAAGTCTTCCCCAAGGCTATGTACACAGTCCTACGATTTGTCACCGGCTGGTGGCGGAACATTTATCTGAAGTACCCATAAACCCACAAATTCAGATGTGTCACTATATTGACGACATTTTGATTCAAGGTGAGACACAGGATCAAGTTCAGACTCAGTTAGATCAGGTCATCGATCATTTACGTACAAAAGGTTGGGAAATCAATCCCGACAAGTTGCAAGGCCCGTCACAAAGTGTGAAATTTTTAGTCATTAATTGGCATAAAGGTAACAGAGAGGTGATTCCACAAGTGAAGCAGAAAATTCTTGATTTTGCGGTTCCTCGGAACCGAAAAGAAGCCCAAAGCTTTATTGGTTTATTTGGTTTCTGGCGTCAACACATCCCACATTTGAGTCAGATATTGGCCCCTTTATATAGAGTCACTCGTAAAAAGAATGCGTTTGAATGGAGTAAACCGCAGCAGGATGCGTTTGATTTGGCGAAAGAAGCAATTCAGTATGCTTTGGACTTGTGGCCTGTACGTAATGGTGATGTGGATCTGAATGTGTCTGTGCAAGGTCTTTATGCAAATTGGAGTCTGTGGCAAAAACAAGGCAGAAATAAAGTACCGTTGGGTTTCTGGACTAAAAAGTTACCTGATGCTGGTGAGCGTTATACACCTTTTGAGAGACAGTTACTTGCATGTTATTGGGCTCTGATGGATACCGAGCAATTGACTTTGGGACATGATGTGGTATTGAGACCTGAAATTCCTATTATGCAATGGGTTTTGAGTTCGCCAAAAACTCATCGAATTGGACATGCCCAAGAGGCGAGTGTGATTAAGTGGAAATGGTACATACAAGACAGGGCACGTGTGCGACCGAAAGGTGTTGCGATGTTACATGAGCAAGTGGCGCAGGCGCCATCGAATGAGACTGGGAGTGAATGCTCCGTACCTATAGTACAGGAATCCCCAGTTAAGTGGGGTAAGCCATTTGATGATCTGTCCGCGGAGGACAGAAACCATGTGTGGTTTACGGATGGTTCAGCGAGGTACATAGGAGAAAAGAGGCATTGGAAGGCAGTGTCCTATAATCCTATCACACAAACATTGCTAAGTACAACTGGTGAAGGAAAGAGTAGTCAATTTGCTGAATTATATGCTGTTTACCAAGTTTTAAAACAGGAGTTACCTGGTACATGTCATCTTTTTACTGATTCCTGGTCCACTGCTAATGGACTAGCGGTTTGGTTACCAACTTGGCATTCTCGTAATTGGGAATTGCATTCTAAAGAACTTTGGGGTAAAGAATTATGGCAAGAAATTTGGGAGCTGCTTCCACAAAGTACTGTTACAATCTTTCATGTGGATGCTCATACATCGATAGACTCCCTTGACAAATTCTTTCACAACATTGCAGATGAGAAATCTAAAATTGCTGAGGCAGTGGTGGACATGCAGAATTCTGATTTGGTGGGATTGGCGAAATGGGCCCATCAGAAAGCAGGACATTTTGGAGAGAGAGCCACTAGCAGGTGGGCTGCCGATCGAGGAATTTATATTCCTTTAAATTTGATTAAAGATACTATACTGCATTGTCCTATCTGTCAACATTCTAGACAGCGAAAAGTGCCCCAAATTGTTAAAGGACATTTACACCGAGGAAAATTGCCCGCTCAAATTTAGTAGATTGATTATATTGGTCCACTCCCTATGAGTAAAAATTGCCAATATATTTGCACCATCGTTGGTACATACAGTGGTCTTTCCCTGTAAACGAGCTACCCAAGTAAACACCATTAAAACATTGGAATTGATTATGCTGTATTATGGTGTTCCATTTCAAATTCAATCTGACAATTCATCCCATTTTAAGGGAAGATTGGTGCAGGAATTTTGTGTGGAGAACAACATTGAATGGGTGTTTCATATACCATAGTATCCACAGGCAGCAGGCCTTATTGAAAGAATGAATGGTTTGTTAAAAGATCAATTACGTAACTTAACTGACAATAAATATAAGAATTGGAGAGAATATTTGTTTCAGGCACTGTTAATTTTGAATAATCGTCCCTTTTTGAATGCTGAATCACCATTGATGCGTTTATTTCCCCCAGCTATTGATGCTAGACCGAATACAGTTGGAAATACTGTAATGTATTGGGAGTTTCCCCTGGAGCCCTGGCTCCACGCAGAGCAACCCCAGGTTCCGCAGGCTTGGACCTGCATGCCATGAATGACATTACTGTAAAAAGCAGAGATCGAGTTATCATTGAAACTGGCATTGGTGTCTGTATACCAGCTGGAAATTTGGGATTAATTGCCCCTAGATCGGGCCTGGCCTTAAAAGGCATTCAAGTACTTGGAGGTGTCATTGACAGTGAAGTAGTGTGCCTCACTGGTTAGAGGCGGCAGACCCGAGAGCAGAGGACGGCCCGGGACCAGGGTTCGATTTCCGGCGCGGCAGGTTTCTGGACCAGGGTCAGCGGACTCGATAATTCTCTCGCCTCGGTGCCCACTCTGATCAGCGATCACACTCGGCAACTCTGGGCATTAGCTTGCCTCATCTTCACTAACGGCCCCACCAGACCGCCGGGGATGCCTGGTCTCACCCTGGAGATACCCATTAAGGGACCATCTCTCAGGGAAAGCCAGGAAGGGTTTTGCAGCGGTCGAAGCGCCTTGGGACCCTACGGGTAAGTAGTGCGCTATATAAATGCCTATACATTACATTACATTACATTACAGTGATTATCAGGGAGAGATTAAGGTGCTCCTGCTGAATAGCAGTGAGGTTGATTTACCGATTCATAAGACTGACCGAATTGCTCAATTGCTAATCATGCCTGTTTTCAGTGGTGAGATTCAGAAAGGCACTGCCCCAACTTTGTTAACTGTTCGAGGACAAAAAGGTTTTGGCTCCACTGATAATCCAGGAGCGAGAGTGTGGGTGCAATCAACTAAAAATCCCCCTGAACAAGCTGAAATTATTGCAACCGGTCATGACAACACAGTACTCGTCATGAGACCAGGGAAAGATAGCTGGGAAGCTGTCCCGGCTGACAAATGTTACTTACGAGAATGAATAATGCCTGTGTTTGATTTTCTTTCAGATCATTCTTTGGACTGCTGTTGCAGGATGTGCCGGCGTTGGACTCCTTTTGGCTTGCTACGTCGGGAGAGGAAGGAACCCACAGACTTTGGTTGATTCGATAACCCGAGTACCGCGTTCCTTTGCTGCGTGGGATTCATCATTTAACTTTTGGACTATCCTGGCACATTTCTGTTTAACACCGATGCGTTCGGTGACTGACATTTTAGCGACCTGTTTGGTTGCCGTCCCCGCTTCGTTGGAGACTTTGGCCCATATTTTCAATATATCAAATGCTCGTCCTAATATTATTCTTGGTGATTTCGCAACACATGAATATTGCCCCTTACGTACTGTGCTTTCAGATCCAGTACCCCCAATTAATTCCCAAATCATTACATATAATATCACGCAAGGTGATTTATGTTTTTTCCTTACCTGTGATTCAAATGCCATAACAGAATGTGTACGTTTAAAATTGAATGGTGCTACTGCATTCACAGTGCATGAAAAGACTTTATGTTCCCGGAGATCACCGAAGTCGTCTATTTCAGTCAAAAATAACATGACCTGTAAAAGTCTTGTAGTTACCCCTAGCCACTATCGTACAATGCTATTATCTTCCGGATGGCTTTTCTCTTGTGGCAATACATCTTGGCCTTATATTCCTGCAAATATTACTGGAGGACCTTGTGTCATTACCAGACTGAGTTTACTGATGTTTTCAAGGAAAGTGTTATCCCGGTGCACTCAATGTTTTTGAAATTTTCAACCAAGTTAGTTTGTTCTTAAGGCGGTGCTCTAGTCGTCACACGTAGTCTGAACGTGCCTTACAAATATCAATGAATGTTGAGGGTAGAACACACTATCCTCGGGGCTGAGCACTCATTTAACAAAGAAAACAAGTTTCTACTCCAAGTTCATCAGTTTTATTTTCGTACTTCAAATTTTAGCAGTTGATACGTTGTATACGTTTAAACGGAAATTTCTGACAAGCATAATTCCATTCTTATGCAGTCATTGCATGATTTTCAAAATGTTTCCATCCACCCGAAATGCATTGGGTGGATGGAAACATTTTGAAAATTCATTGATTTACTGATGTTTTCCTCACATCCTAACATGCATTCCCGTGTTGTCCGTGATGCAGTGATGTTAAAAGACAACTGTGACTCTACACTACATTTATTTTCTGAATCTGAATATCTTAGTTTGGCTTTTTCAATTCTGGGTGTCCCTGCTTTAGCGGTCTATAATGCTAAATCCATCGGAAAAATGGCCTGTTGGATGGTTAAATCTATTAATAACACTTCTACAATTTTATCTGACGTGCTACTGGATGCCCAGGGTGAACGCAGAGCTATTTTGCAGAACAGGGCTGCAATCGACTATCTTTTGCTTAAACATGGACATGACTGTTCTGACTTTGAGGGACTTTGTTGTTTCAATTTTCAGATCATACTAGATCCATTCAGGGTCATATCGATAAACTTCATGACTTAACCAAAGAAGTTAGAAAACACATTGATCAGGGCTGGTTTGACTGGCTCTTTAATTGGTTACCAGATTTACATTCTTTACGTCAGGTATTAGGGGGTATCCTGATTACTATTTGCATTTTAGTCGCTATTTGTTGTTTCATTCAATGTATTCCTTCTTTACTTCACACCTGTAGATATGGTGCTAGAAATAGATCAGTTAGTTTTGTTTCATATTATTCCTCAACAGATGTTAGTTCCATTTAGCGAATGATTAGTAGTCTAAAGTCAAGGGTGAAGTGTTCTGACCGAGTTTTCTGCCCCTTTTTGAGTGAAGATGACTGAAGGTGACTTTAGCCTGCTATCATTCTAATAGGAGGACTAGAATCTTAGACCGGGTCTATTTACAAGGCGTTTGATGCAACTCCCTACCCTTTTCTTTATTCTAGGGCTCATAAACTTATGTTAAGGGATAGATTCCTTAGTATTAGTATTAATCCGTCCTTTTGTAAGGTTGCTAGCACACTTCTAATGGAGTTATGCTTATTTCGGGCCTTGTAAGCCTCGAACGGGAGAGACTCCATTTTTCTTTTTCTTTCTGCCTCGGCAGCTTGAGATTCTTTTAGGTCAAATGTAATGTTTTAGTTATGAGGTGTTGTTCGCTTGGAGAGAACCGGCTCAGGCTGGCCCTTATAGAAGAACTGTATTTTTCTTCGTATCGAAGACATAACATCAGGCCGGCCGGCTGAGAACGTGTCCTTGGTACGGGGAGGTACAGGAATATGGTGGGCGGCAGGTTACTGGCTGTAACTTTCCATGCATGAACAAGGTTCTATATTAGCGAAAGCACGAAGCAGTCAGAGAGTCAGTTCATAGGCAGCAGCTAGCAGTTAGCATCATTGCAGTTGATCAACTTAAGGCAGACAGTCGCCATTTTGAAGTCCGAGAAAGACCGAAGGCTAATACTCTCTTAGTAAGATTGAAGGTATTTTAGCTGGAGCAGCTGGCGAGCTTTGACATTAAGATCAGAGCATGCAGAATGAAGCAGTTAGTGGACAGAACGAATACCAGAGCGGTAGAAACTAATTCATAAGATCGAAGCTGGAAAGTGAAGACAGTTCGTGATTGAGAGGAGAGAGGAGTAGTGCAGAACAGCGAGAGTGCAGCTAACGGGACTCAGAATAAGAGGAGGGTTCCAGTGACTTGGAGAGAAACGGAGGAGACAGAGCATAGCGGTGCAGACGTGTATCCATGACTGCGGGGGTGATCCTAAGACGAGCCAAGGCACAGACAAGAAGGGAACCCAGATGACTACCGAGTCCAGACTTCATACTCATAAGGTGACGTCGACCCTTTCTTATTAGTGTGCACACACATTCTAACCTTTCCTTTTGCTTTTCAGGCTATATGTGTTATACTGCAGTAGTATATTGTTGATGTTATTAATGAATAAAGATACCCCAGTTCTTAGTGAACTAGTGCGTGATGGTTATTTCCTTATGATAAAGTTAACCTTTCTTCTAGTCAGATGCTTTTATGTGAACGGAGGCGTCTCCCGTCCCGGTAAATGGTAACTGAGCAAAGGAGTAGAGGAGCACTCAAAATAGGGAATAACCTTCACACAGTGTAATTTGGCCATTCTTGTGTGGGAGAGGATTGACCTGTCTATCTATCCCATAATCTATATTATCTGTAATCCTGGTAGAGATAGAGAGAGAGAGATTTCCCAATATGAAGAAGGTATTCATAGGAAAGTGATCGTCGTTGTGTAGCGGCGTTAACGAGAGCATTGACCGTGGTCGATGTGTATACCCACAGGATTGTGGCTTGCGAGAGCATCGGGAGGATCTGGTGTGTAATGAGAGCATTGACGGTTGTCAATGTGTATACCCACAGGATTGTGGCTTGCGAGAGCACCGGGAGGATACGGTGTGTAACGAGAGCATTGACGGTTGTCAATGTGTATACCCACAGGATTGTGGCTTGCGTGAGCACTGATGGTGATCAGTGTGTAATGGTAAATAATTGGAACTGCCTCAGGGTAGTCTAGTCTGGGCCCATATTGCCGCGAGACTATAAGGTATGAGTGTGGTGTTGTAAATGATCTAAGCTTGTATATTGCTAATTCCCCATCCTTAGGTAGGTACACAGGTGCCTTTTGTAAGTAGGTCCTGAGGAGGGAGATGGTTACGTTTTGGCTGGGTTAGTGGTGTTTTAGTCTGATTCTATCTGGTCCGAAAATCCGGGCGTTACACTTGCTCAGAAGCAATCCGCTCCTTTAACTCAGTAACAAGTTATTAAAATTGTTTTCTGTGAAAACTAAATGCGCACCGTACGAATACGCAGGTTAATGAAGCTTGCTTATGTGTTTACTAATGATAATAACATGAATGAAGGACTAAAACTGCTTTAAACGGGAAATCTTTACTGCGTATGCGTCAACTGCATCTACGCAGTATGACAAGCTATCGCTTGGAGGTAAATTCTTGCACATGGGCAGAAGATACTAAAATGGAGTCTTAAAGACTTGCGTGCATGGCATCTGCTTGCTTGAACTAAATTGAGTGGTTCTTACTAATGCTAACATGGGGAAAGGTCTAATAAATAAACTGGGAGTAGAGGTGGGTGGTATACAGTGAAATAATTTATTTTTTAAAGTAACATCTGTCTTTCTGTCTTTATCCCTAGTGCGTATCTGGGCCTCTCATGTATAACTCAAGTAAGCCAAGGTCACAAAGTGTCCTAGAGTGAGAACGGACGGTGAAAAGTTCAACGCTGTGGACTTGTATTCTGACTATATACAATTTTGTTGCAAATAAAATGTGAAAGCGGTGTGAAATAATATTTATGAATACAAATTAAGGGGATGGGTTTGTGAACAATGGTCAAACTGATTTAGATGACATGTAAGCATGGTGTGATGATCTTCCTCCCTTAAATAAACAAAAAGAGGAGTACCATCATTGGAAGGTCAAAAGAGATTCCTAATGTGTTGGTAAACTGACAAAAGGAAAGAATTTATCCATTTGTTAAAAACCCCTCACTCACCAGCCTAGTGGTGACATGCTTCATCATCGGGGTCCACCCTGGCAGCCTAGCATCACCAGGGTGTGCTACAACACCTGAAGTACAGTGGAGCAAGTTATGAGTGTAACTGCAGAAAAAAGTGTGTTAAAAATTGTCCTGGTTTAACTTAGTGGGAGGATACATTTTATTTACAAGTAACTGGACAATATTAAAAGGTGGAGCGAGATACTGTAAGGCTATCTCTTATATGTGTACTGGTCTACATGTTTCAACCAAAGGTGGGATATACCAGGTTTTCATCAGGACCGATTAAACAGGGAGCTGGATGGTATGTACCCCCTAAAAGGCACACCCAATCCTCGTTCTCTGTAACCCAAATTAGCAAAAATCGCTAAATGGTGAAAAAGACTCTAGCCATGATGAGTGAGTCAGAAAAAAGTTAAAAAAGACCTGTGGGAAGAAGAAGAAAAACAGACATCAATCAGACGTGAACTGTGTTACATGCCTGTTACTTTGTGGAGTGTTGTATCTTTGGTATCTTCATGCTTACTGCCCCTCTCATTAGGAAAATATTATGGATTTCATGGTGAAATTATCACTGTGTGACAAGGCCCGCTGTGGGCTTGTTGTCGAACTGAAACACGCATACTTTATCAAAAGGTGCGTGCTTTGCGGCAGCGTGATTGCTGCCGTTCACTACATTTATACAGTCTTGCGTACTGATCATACCATTATGGTGATGTGGTATCACAATCTCGCCAATCCACTATGGTGGTCGCGGGTAAGCACGGGTGGAAATTCCGTTCCGCTCGCGGATTTTCGGTAAATTCGCAATCCGCGAACTCTCGCGAATTTACCGAAAATCTGCAAAATCGCACGCAGCGGATTTCTTTTCTTGGTGATACAATATTGCGGCGTGCGGTGTTCACTTACCCTCATTCAGCGTTTGCCGAGTTGTTTTTCTCGATATTTTGCGAGTGCTGCGCCCATTTGGATCTTGCTGCGGGATCCCGCGGGAGTTTGGCGACGCATCGCGAGAGTTCGCAATTGCGAACATGTAAGTGCGGCGGGCAGCAACAATCTCGCACTCGTGAAATTACAAAATTTGCAATTCTGCACAAGAAATCCACTAGCAAGCAGCATAGACCTTCTAAAAATGATGATTTTTATCAGAATAACTCCTCAGGTTGACATTTGCCTGCACTTTTTTGGATTTGAGGCCTTTTGACTTTCTTTGGATCACTTTTGGATTAGAAATCAACTTTCACAAGTAAGTTTGTTTGGGGCATTACAGTTGCTGCTCTGCAGAAAAACGAGTTTTGCCAAACTGAAAGCACTCAGCAGGTGCAAAAGTTCACTCATCATTAGTAACCATTCCCTGTAGTACTTCCTGAGGGGCCCCTCCAGAGTTCAGTTGCCTACGTTTGTTTGGGGCATTACAGTTGCTGTTCTGCAGAAAAAAGAGTTTAGCAAAACTGAAAGCACTCAGCAGGTGCAAAAGTTCAAACTCATCATTAGTAACCATTCCCTGTAGTGCTTCCTGACTGGGGCCCCTGCAGAGTTCAGTTGCTAGTTGCAACAATTCAATGACCCTGCTCTGACCCTCACAGCAGGCTCATAGAATAGCTACAAGTAGGCCACAAAGGTCCTGGAAAAAACATTGCTCTGCAACAGAAAGCAAATTACAGATAAGGAAGCAGGAGCCAGACTAGAATTTTAAAACAGTGACACATTAATAAATCAACCCCAAATTAATTCATGTCAGTTGAAGCAGGGCAGGTGTGCTTGCTTTTCCCCCCCATAATCTACAGTGATGAACCAGAGGGTGACATTGATGTACCAGAGGGTGGCATGGGTGAAACAGGGTGGCAGTGATGAAACAGAGGGTGCTGTGAACCTGTGATGATGAACCAGACGTAGAAACAACATAGTTGCGACTATTGTGAGCCGACAAGTAAGTTCGCAATTGCGAACTGGTACAAAACCCTCGCAAACTGGCAGAAACCCGTGCGAACACAAAAAAAAATAATCCGCAAATTTGCGAGAATTCGCGGATTTTGCGGATTGCAAGTTCGCAAATACGCAAATTCGCGAATGCCAGATTAGCAAAATTCGCCCATGCTTAGTCGCTGGTAAGGGTTAAAAGTGCATAGTTTATCCGTATTGATACACTCGACATACATGGACTTACTGACATATAACGTAAAAACATACAAACACAAATTGGTTGTAAGTTCATGGCTTACTACTATTCAGGTGTCTTTTTCATCGGAGGGAGGGAGGAGGTATCCCCACTACTCAACCATATTCTGTGAAAACATGGATTTAACTATTAACGGGAAAGATATTGTAATGGGACCGCCGCGTTGTGCGGTAGGTAAAATGAATTCTGGATGGTCTCAGTTCCTGCAAAGTGAAGCGTCTCTACTCACAGTTTATTCATGGTGGAAAGGCCGATTACCTATATTTGTCCTCCGCTGCCCTGCTACAAAGCCGCCGTGACTGGTCTGAGTCTAAGTAACGGTCCGGCTTCCGGGTATGCGGCGATGGGCGCTGGTCACGTGGTTGTTGCCAGGGCAACGTGTGTGTGCCGTTAGCTACGGGGGCCGAGTATGGCCAACAGTTGCTATTGGTCACGAGGGTGTTACCGGGGAAACTATGGATACCTCGGAACTGTACTGTTGTTAAGGCGCTCACTACAAACTAAAGAGAGCAGTGTTAACGTAACTTGTTCAGACCTAATGAACCTGCTCCACAATCAAACTGTGCATGCTGACTTGGATCAGGGGCACCCCACCAAGCAATAATGCCACTACCAGTCATCAAATGGCCCAGCAAGCCTGCCCGTATGGTTGCCATAAACTGCTTATCTAATACACCCTGTGGTTTATTTTATTTGTATTTAAAACACCCCTAAGTAGGTGAGCCACGGCAAGCCAGGGCATATTTCAGCCTCTGGAACACCGAGGTGGGTCTAAAATTCTACAGCCAGTGTGTCATCTTTACACAACAGCGATGTGCCTCTACTACTAACAGGGTGACCACATTTGATCTAACGTCCACTGCTGTCTTTAGTTTTGTTCCCCAACAAAAGTTACGTTAACACTGCTCTCTTTAGTTTGTAGTGAGCGCCTTAACAACAGTACAGTTCTGAGGTATCATAGTTGCCCCGGTAACACCCTCGTGACCAATAGCAACTATTGGCCGTACTCGGCCCCCGTAGCTAACGGCACACACACGTTGCCCTGGCAACAACCACGTGACCAGCGCCCATCCCCACCCAACCCGGAAGCCGGACCGTTACTTAGACTCAGACCAGACACGGCGGCTTTGTAGCAGGGCAGAGGAGGACAAATATAGGTAATCGGCCTTTCCACCACGAATAAACTGTAAGTAGAGACGCTTCACTTTGCAGGAACTGAGACCACCCCAAATTCATTTTACCTACCGCACAACGCGGCAGTCCCATTACAATATCTTTCCCGTTAATAGTTAAATCCATGTTTTCACAGAATATGGTTGAGTAGTGGGGATACCTCCTCCCTCCCTCCGATGAAAAATACACCTGAATAGTAGTAAGCCATGAACTTACAACCAATTTGTGTTTGTATGTTTTTACGTTATATGTCAGTAAGTCCATGTATGTCGAGTGTATCAATACAGATAAACTACGCACTTTTAACCCTTACCCGCGACCACCATAGTGGATTGGCGAGATTGTGATACCACATCACCATAATGGTACGATCAGTACATGAGACTATATAAATGTAGTGAACGGCAGCAATCACGCTGCCGCAAAGCACGCACCTTTTGATAAAGTATGCGTGTTTCAGTTCAACAACAAGCCCACAGCGGGCCTTGTCACACTGTGATAATTTCACCATGAAATCCATAATATTTTCCTAATGAGAGTGGCAGTAAGCATGAAGATACCAACGACACAACACTGCACAACGTAACAGGCATGTAACACAGTTCACGTCTGATTGATGTCTGTTTTTCTTCTTCTTCCCATAGGTCTTTTTTAACTTTTTTCTAACTCACCCATCATGGCTAGAGTCTTTTTCACCATTTAGCGATTTTTGCTACTTTGGGTTACAGAGAACGAGGATTGGGTGTGCCTTTTAGGGGGTACATAGCGTCCAGCTCCCTGTTCAATCGGTCCTGATGAAAACCTGGTATATCCCACCTTTGGTTGAAATATGTAGACCAGTACACATATAAGAGATACTCTTGGCCTTAATATACCCTCACAGTATCTCGCTCCACCTTTTTAATATTGTCCAGTTACTTGTAAATAAAATGTATCCTCCCACTAAGTTAAACCAGGACAATTTTTAACACACTTTTTTCTGCACTTATACTCATAACCTGCTCCACTGTACTTCAGGTGTTGTAGCACACCCTGGTGATGCTAGGCCGCCAGGATGGACCCTGATGATGAAGCATTCACCACTAGGCTGGTGAGTGAGGGGTTTTTAACAAAAAGATAAATTCTTTCCTTTTGTCAGTTTACCACCACATTAGGAATCTCTTTTGACCTTCCAATGATGGTACTACTCTTTTTGTTTATTTAATCCTTCCACAGGGGAACAGGAGTACTCTCCGTTTACGGTCTGTGAACATGATCCCTTGCTCTCCCCTTTATTAGCATAGATCTTCCTCCCTTGCCTGAACAATTAGATTTCGTGTTTTTACGATATAGACACTTTAGTGGGTGGTACATGAAGAACGAAAGGTATATTTGAGGTAGCCTTAGTTAGTTAGTTAGTTACAGCGAATTGGGATGCTGCTGCTGTAGGAGATGCTGATGCTGGGAGAGATGCAGATGAAGAATCAAATGCAAAACCTGAAGCAGAACTTTCTATCCTCATTTAATTGGGTTAGATAAGAACATTGCAGAAGATTCTCGAGGAGAAAGAGAGTGTCAGAGAGGGGTGCGACACAACCGTCGGTATTTAGAGAGGTCAACTATTCAGTCATGAATCCTGTCTTGAAATTTTTGTCGCCTGATCTATCCCGGGGACCCTTACCAGCCCTTTGGCTAGGGGGTTGGTCTTCACACCATTCTTGGTAATTATATTTTCACGTTATTTGCCGATGTTCTTTCCTCTCTGTTCTCTCCCTTTCTGAGCATTGAGCATTGCATGAGTCCAAAGTATGTGTTTGATGATCAATTAATTGAATTTTCTCTCCTAGGAATGATTGCACTGTGTATTTGAGATGGTTCACATGCATTTGAAATTTAGATAAAGATTTGAAACTTTCCAGAGTCTGTGGTTATTTGCATTGAATAAAAGAACAAGTTAGCTTATGTCATATTCACCATCAACTAGTTCAACTAATGGTCCATCGACCAGAGTAAAGAACTTTTTGATCAGTGAAAGGTTAGTTAGGAGTATTAAATAACTAATCTTGAAAACTGTGAGAAAAATTATAAACTTTGACTCCAGCGGTTTACTCAACTATTGTGTGTGTTTATGGGCCCAGGTGAGTATGTGGTAGTATAGTATCTGTTGTTGGTATGCCGCTGGATCAAATGTGTACTTGGTCAATGTCTACTCCAGACCAGTAGACATTTGTCATTAATCTCCCATTGTCGAGCAACTAGCTACTTTTTTGTCCATACTACTGGAGAGTGCCTTCAAGGTGGTGGGGGTTATTTTAATTGTCACTTTGAGGCCCTTGACACTAATCATGATGATACCTTGATATGTAGTGTTCCATCCCACTGTTGACTATACTCCCCATTAAGAAATATTACCCACCGGCACTCAAAATGATCGCCCTTACTCTGAATTATTTTTTACGCACTTGCACTGGATGCACTACGCCACACAGCCAGAGGGACCATACATATAATCAGGTAGGGTGTTCATCTTTAATAGATTGCATCCTTATTAATGTAAGGCCATGACCCTCAGCATTTGATCTAGAAATCCTGCCCAGACATGATAGCGACCACATTGCTTTGTCCCTTCATCTAGCTCTACCTACTAGAAGTGCAACTGCAACATGAGCCGATCAGTTGAATGGTTGAATGAGACTGACTTACTCCATATGCAGAATACAGTTCTCAATTGACATTTTGTATAAGTCTGTGGGTATTTCACTAATAGATATGAGCAAAGCTATTTTATCTGAAGATAAAGTATGCCAACTAACAATGGTGGCTGAGACTCATGCAATACTAGTTGGCAAACTATAGGTTTTATTTTGTGTAGAGACACGCTCTAGGGGCCTAGGAAGAATACTTCTTCATGGTTTGATAAACAGTGTAGAGTTGCCAAATTAGTTTTATTAGAGGCATTAAAAACTAAAGACAGCAATCTGATTCAAACTGTGAGAATTGCTTATCAAAAAGCCATTAGCTCTGCCAAAAAAGTGTGGGAATTAGAGAAATGGGATTCCCTTCTTTGTGCTACTAAGTGTAAGTATTCTAAGGTATTTTGGGGCATAGTTATTTCTGGGAACTCTGCGGGTAGAGTCAATATAGAGCATAACGTCTCAGCTGATATGAGGAATGAACACTACCAGACCCTGTATGGTACCCCGAAGGGATAAGGTGAACATGTGGTCGGAATTAATGCCAAGGGACTGTTAAGCAGGGAGTCATTTTCCGATGGTCAGAAGGACTATCCTGTGATAACCCATTGTGGAAGTACTCAGGGCAATTAGTAAGATCGCCCCTAATGAGGCAACTGGCATTGATAAAATACCCGGGGATCTTTTTCTTTCTGAACCTGAAGTCTGGAGCCCATATTTGTTGGTAATCTTTGAAGCCATCATGGAGGGGAGGCCCATCCCTTATTCCTGGGTGGGGGTAGAAATCATCCCCATTTATAAGAAAGGTTCTCCATTGCTGCCTGGTAACTACAGACCTATTAGTGTAATAGATACAATGCAAAAACTATTTTCCTGAGCGATACTAGAAAGACTAAAGGATTGGAATGAGGAAAGTAGATTCTTAGCCCCTTTCTAGCAGACTTTAGGCAGTGTACATCAGCGATAGACCAAGTTTTCAGAATACATCTTTTATATTGGAAAACTGTTGTCTTAGAGGGTAGCAGCTTTTGATCTAGTCCCGAGTGATTTACTTTGGTACATTTTGGCTGATGTGGGGGTCCCCTCTTACGTGTGCCGTATAATTCTGAGATTACCTGAGAAGAAATTTGCACAGGTTTGTTGTGGTAAATAGGGGGAACATTCTGAACCCTTTTACGCTACCAGGGGAGTACGACAAGGATGTGTGTTGGCCCCAACAGTATTTTGTTTGTGTATTAATGGTCTTATGGACACATTGAATACTATTAACAATGATGCACCTAGGCTCATCTCTATCAATGTGCCTATGCTGATATTTGCAGATGTTCCCTCCTTTCAAAAACCCCAATGGATATCTGAAGGGTACTGTATATTTTAATGTTTTCTACAAATCAAGGGGCTTAGAAATTAACAACCCATCCCACTCTAAACGACTAACCCCCAGTTTGAATGGCACTCCCTTAGAGAGGGTATCCACGTTTGACTATTTAGGGATAATGCTTAGTGAGAACATGGATTGGTCATTCCCTATTGCAAACAAAGGCTTAAACTGGCACAACATACGGGTGGGCTTTCCAGGGTGTACAGGGGGGTCCTTTTTAAACATACTAGCCCCACTATTGATATGTATAAATTGGAAGACCTAGGCACTACTATGTACAGGACGAGCTCTGTAGACACAAGCCTATAAGCAACATCACTCTGATAGAGAATAGCTTAATTAGGCAACTTTTGAATCTCCCCTCAGTACCAAATTGGTCTACCTGTAACTAGATCTAGGTGTCAGACCTATTTTGGAAGGAATCGGTTTTATACCCCTTCTCTTTTGGAGAAGAATTTCGGCCACCCACAAACTGATCACTTATAGACTGGCCCTGGAAGAGATTTTAGCGTCACTGGGGGTTGGAAGGTTTCCGTGGCTCCATCACATTAGGGAAACTCTAAAAAGCATGGGTAAAGCAAGCCTGTGGGATAAACCCACTGAGGCCTGCTTGACCGTGTCTAAACAGGAGCTACATTATTTAAGGGGTTCAAGTTGTCTTCCCTCCTGATGAGTTCTTCTTTGGGCGCTTTGACAGCAAGATTTTTAGGGCACAATGATACCTATAGATTGGAGAATATTTAGATGAAGTCCAACCGGCTTTAGCAAGGAAGATTTACCTCCAGTTTAGGCATGGATCACTTCTCCCTGTGTGCATTCATTTACGAACTGCTGGAGAGGTGAGAGCTATGACTAATTACAAAAATATCCATCATGCGGCATAGCTGAGGAAACAGAGGCCCATGCTTTATTTTTCTGCTCAGTTTACAAGAAACCTAGGTCCAAATGGTTAGTCCAACTTTACAGGAATTTAGGAACATTGCTCTCACGCTCTTAGAATTTTGAAAACTGGGACACACCAACCCATTGTGTTTGCTGTTTCTAGGTATCTATTCTCAATTTGGTGTTTACAAAAAAGGTTCCTGTGACTGTTTGTAAATTTGTTAATTGGACTTTGCCAGTTTCTCGATCTTGGTAACGGACTACACCCTTGAGAATCTGTAAATCAGACAGTATGAGCAAAATTGTTTACTTTGTCTCCAAATTTTCACAGTTAATCTTGCACATTAGATCAAAGGTCGGGATAAATATTTTATCTTAAGGGTGTTTTTTAATGTCTTATGTGTTTTGAGTTCTTTCATTCTATGCACTGTGCACTTTATGCTTACCAACATTAGCTATCAGTTATTTATTTATTTATTTATTCAAACAGTTTTATATAACGCTGGCTAGACCCAATGGTACCAGAGCACTTAACAAGGGTTGGGAGTGGAACAAAATGAAATATAACATTTGTACAAAAAGGAAAAGTGCAAGATAATAGGAACAAAATGCAAAGAACAGTAAATACATGGACATGAAAATAAGGAGTACAGTTAATCCATAACTAGAATTGGATAGTATATCTAGCATGGGCGGTCGGGGAGGAGGGGGGAGTAAGGAGGAAACGGGAAACTGAGGAGGGTGATGGGAGAGGAGATAGCATGTAGGAGTAGATAGAGATTATTAGAGAATTAGTAGGGAGAGGGTGGAAATATATGTGAGAATGAGAGGAGGGGGGTAGTAAGTCAGGTATAATGTGGTGAGAACATAGCACCGCCATGGGCAGGTTGTGAACCCTTGTTAGGTGACAGGAATTAAGGACCCCAGTATTCGTTGAGAAGGTGCAGCTTGATATCTTTTTTGAAGCTACAGTAGGAGGGGTTGCAATGTGGACTTTGAGGCGTGAGTTTCAGATAGTAGGCGCGTTTCCGAAAAAAGAGCGTAACTGAGTAGATTTCTTGTTTATCAAGGTAGGTACTAGCATGAGAGTATTTTTGCTCCTCATTTCTCTAGAGCAGCCCGCTTTGTAGAGTTTGTCTGCGAGATACAATGGGGTATGCTGATGCAAGGCATTTTGCGTAATGCAAGCATTCTTGTAGATGGATCTGCCTTCGATGGAAAGCCATTTGAGAACTTTGAGGATGGAGGAGATGTGATCAAACCGCTTACAATCCGAAATAGCCTGGCTGTGAGGTTAAGGACTGATTTGATTGGGGCTAGGTGGACTTTCGGAGTTCCAGAGAGATTGGCATTACCGTAGTCCAATCTAGAAAGTTCTAGTGACTGAACAACTAATTTAAAATCATCAGCAGGAATGAGGGGTTTGATTTTCTTGAGGTAATGTAGAGAGAAGAGAGCACCTTTGGCTGCATTTTGTATGTGGGGAGAAAGGCTGAGGTTATGGTCAATGCTTATTCTGAGGGATTTAACTGATTTAGAGGTGGACAAAGAGCAGTTGAGAGATTTAAGGTCAGAGATCTAGTGTTGAATGGGGAACCAGTTGTTTTTAGGAGTGAAGAGAATGACTTCTGTTTTTTTAGAGTTGAGTTTAAGGTGATTGTGATGGAACCATTGTTAAATATTAGTCAGAGCATCATTAACGTGCAGGATGTCATCTTGGGATTTGATTTTATAGTAAAGCTGGGTATCATCAGCATAGAGGTGGTAGTTGATTCAGACTTGCCTAAGAATGAGGGTGAAGGGTTCCATGAAGAGGTTAAATAGAGAGGGAGAGATAATAGAACCCTGGGGAACACCCAGGGAGATAGGAGTCAGTTTAGAGAGGCAATTGCTGATTTTAATTTGTTGGGTTCTGTGCTGAAAGAAGGAGGTGAACCATTCGAGGACAGGACCTATCTTTGAGGGTGTTGAGTAAGGTGGAGTGGTTAACAATATTGAAAGCAGCAGATTGGTCAAGAAAAGGGAGAAGGGAGGCCTCTCCCTTGTCGAGGGACTGATGGATGTCATTGACAATGTTGAGCAAAGCAGTTTCAGTATTGCAGCCCTTTTTAAAGCCTGACTGTAATGTGTCCAGGAGGCTGGAAGAGTCAATATGCTTGTTCAGTTGGAGCAAGGCGCATTTTTCGAGGGCCTTGGATAGAAGAGGAAGATTAGAGATAGGCCGCAGATTGTTAGGGTCGGTGGGGTCAGCAGTAGCGTTTTTGAGGATGGGAGTGATTTGGTCAAGCCGCAGGGAAACAGGGAAACAACCTGTGGCCAAGGAGGAGTTGATGATGGTAGTCCAATAAGGTGCAATGATATGCTTTAAATCTTGAACAAGGTTAGCAGGGAGAGGGTCCATGGTATGAGAGGAGAGTTTAAGCTTAGTGATGATGTTGAGGACTTCACGCTTTGCAAATGGGCTGAAGTTAAGCCAAGATGCATTATTTTTTAGCTGTGGACTGTTGAGGAAATGTTCTGGAGGGGCGATGGCGGGAGGAAGATGAACAGAGTCAGGAAGGGGGTGAAGGTGTAAAAGAAGACTTGGATGGGAGGTCATAGAGGGGTGATGAGCACTGTGGTGGGAGGGTAACGGCAAAGGATAGATCAATCTTGGTGATTTTTCTGGAAAAAAGTTTGCGATTTGATCACATCTTTTGATAGAGGACATCAATTTGGGGGGTGCAGAAGCAGTTTGATTTTTGATAATGTTGAATAGTTACCTGTGTCTATTTTTGGCTCTGTCAAGTTGTGCGCGGAAGATGGAGGCTTTTTCATTTAGGATGAGGATGTGTTTTTTGTAATTAGCCCTTGTGGTTCTGAGGAGGGCAAAATTTGGGGAGGAGGGGTGTTGTCTCCACTTGCGCTCAGACAGCCTATGCGAGCGTCTCTCATTGTTGAGATCAGCATTAAACCTTGGATTTGGCGGGAATGTTTTTCTGTGGTTTTAATTTGGCTGGGGCAATTTAGTCAAGGACCTCACGGATAGATTTGTTTTAGTATTCGGTAAGAACATTAGCATTGTGTGCAGGAGGTAAAAGTTTAATTTTTGCTTTAATCTTAGTTCCAGTTCGCCTGGGGGAATAAGGTGAAGATTTCTGGTTAATTTCCTTTTTTTGTGTTTTTAGGGGCAGAGGGAGGTACGGCACTATTGATTGTGAAGAGAATACGGTGATAGTCCGACTAGTCAATGGGGACAATGTGGGAAAGGGAAGCCAGATCTTTGCTAGTAAGAATAGCATCAGAGTGGCCCCTTTGGAATGTGTTGGCAAATGGCTGAGTGGATTCAAGTCAGTAACGTTGAGGAGGTCATTGAGGATGATAACCAAGGGATCATCCTTCTTGTTCTAGTGACTATTAAAGTCTCAGAGGAAGAGATTTCTGGAGTTGGAGATCGAGGCTTGAGAAAGTAGGTCAGACAATTCCTCCACAAAGGGCAAAGGGTCACCAGGGGGATGGTGGACAGTATGTAGCCGAATAGGAGGGGAACCCTGAACTTTAAGTTCGGCTCCAATGTGTTTGAAAGTGGCATGATCGGAATTCAGCACAAGGGAAAGTTGGAGTTCATCTTTATAGATTATGGCTAGGCCCCCACCAATTTTGTCAAGCCTATCTTTTCTGAGGATGGAGTAACCCGGGGGAGAGAGCAGGTCGAGAATAAATGAGGGGTGAGCCTTAAGCAAGGTTTTAGTAAGAAAAGCGATGTCAATGGCTTCACTAAGGATGGTTTCCGAGATTTCTGTTGCATGTTGTGTGGCCGCTCGACAGTTGACCAGCTTGCAGTTGAGGGGTTTAGGATTGGTGTTGCGGGAACAGCAGGAATGGATAGTGGTGAGTTGCAGAGGAGGTCTGGGCGAGTAGGGGAGGTAGGGATTAAGTATGGGTGGAAAATTCATTCCGCTCCCGAATTTGCAGATTTTCCACGATTTAGCGATCCGCGAAATCGCGGCAAAATTTCACTAATCCGTGAGTGGGATGAATTGTGCTCAGGAAGCACTTACAGGGTTAAAGCAGGTGCCCAAGTTGAAGCTAATTTCTTTGTAACCATTTACAAAATAGTTACAAAGAAATTAACTTCAACTTGGGCACCTGCTGTAACCATGTAAGTGCTTCCTGACCGGCGCCTCGTTGCCTCCTTGCAACTATTCTCTCACCCTGCTCTGACCCTCAAAGCAGGGTCAGAGAATAGTTGCAATTAGGCAACAAGGCTCCTGTCACAAAAATTAAACCTCAGCAGGAAGCACTCACAGATATAAATCAGGTGCCTGAGTTCAAGCTCAAATTCAGTAACGCATTATAATCAACAGCCCAAGAATCTAGTGAGCACGGTCGATGCTAGGCAGGTGTGCTTTCTCCCCAAATAGCTGTAATCCGTGATGGAGGTCTAGGCATCCACAAGTTTCTCGAGTGCAATCCCCCTGTACTTCCAGTGACCAGGAGGCTTCTTTCTCCTCATCATCTGCGCTGATCGGCCTCTGACCTTTATAAAAAAGAGTCATGTGAACTCGCACAGAAGCCCGGCCCCACACACACCAGGCTATGCCACCTCTTCCTGCCCTTCCCCCCACTGTGATGGACAGCTCACTCAAGGGACCTCGGCGCCTATGGGTGCGGTGGCAAAGTTACAGACACACGGGCTCACTGGAGACAACTCTTCTGGGCCTTTACACAGCTGTAGTGCAGGAAAAGCACAATACATTTACCCAACGAGGTAGCACTTACTGATTAGCCAGTAGAAAGTACTCCAGTTGAGTATAGTGTGCAATTGCAACAAAATCTATGATTTTGCGGGGAAATCCACAAATTCGCAGATTTTTTTTGTGAATTCACGTGAATTTGCGAACAGCGAATTTGCAAAATTCGCCCATACTTAGTAGGGATATGACTATTCCCAGGATCACCATAATAGTAGAGTGACGTGTAGGAGGGGCAGTAATCATGGAGCTGGGGGGTAGGTATTATTTAAGTCCCAGGGGTCCGAGGAGGAAAGATGGATCAGTGATTGGGATGGTATGAGAAGACAATTACTGGGAGGACCATTGGTTGGAATACCGTAAGGAGTAGTACACCCTTGTTGAGGGAGAGTAGTGTTAGGTTGTACGGAGCCCATGGTAAAGGAATGATTGGCAGGATTAGTGTCAGAGAGGGCATTAAAGTTTTTCCTGAGAGATGAAAGTTCCAACGACAGGATAGAGAGGTGGAGTTCAATGTTAAGAAGCGATTGGGTTAAGAGCATGGAAGGTAAGAAGGCAAGGGGGTCTGGGGGAGAGGGGCATGTTCCACATTAGTCAAGGAAAGAGGAATAGGAAGTGGTGTGGAAGGATTCCAGGAGGCAGGAAGTGAGGGGTGTTCCCGCTGCTAGACTGAGAATGAATTGTAGTGTGAGAGCCTGCATATCCAGGGGCCTGATGGGTGCAATGAGAGGATGAGAAGGCATGGGGTGAGTGAGGAGGGGTGTCATCTTGTTTATGAGGGAGGGAATCATTTAGATTGGAAGAGCTTGGTGTCCATGGTGAAGCAGAAGGGGGGACGGTACAAGAGGAAGCAGTTTTTGGGGGAGAGTATTAGGGGGATCAGTCTGAGGGGGCTGGGAGGAATGAGACCTAAGAGGGAAGTGATTAGGGTTGAGTGGTTGAGCATCAGGATTAGAGGAGAGGGATTGGGTGGCCGAGTGATATGACGGAATATCAGGAGAAGGTGGAAAGGCATATGATGTGAGTGGAGAGAAGGTTCGAGTGGCTAAGAATGATGTGGAAATGTCGAGCAAGTGAGAGGATGCTAAGGGGGTGGTGGGATCAGAGGTCTGGGATAGTGAGACTTCATAAGATGCAGTGTGAAGGGAATCGGCGCAGGGGGGTCGGTCTGAAGGGGCTGGGAGGAATGAGAGGTAAAAGGAGAGTGATTAAGGTTGAGTGGGAGAGCGTCAGGAGGAGGGAGAGGGTTTGGGTGGCCGAGTGGGAAGACGGAATATCAGGAGAAGGTGGAGAGGCAGATGAGGCGCGGGGCGAGAGGGATTGAGTGGCTAAATATGATGTGGAAATGTCAAGTGAGCGAGAGGATGCTAATTTGGTGGTGGGATCAGAGGTCAGGGATTGTGAGACTTCATAGGTAGTTACAGAAACAGGGAGCAGCGGGGTCGGAGTCATAAGAGTCGAAGCCGGGAGGACTTCCTGTGATTGCATGGCTGCAGCGATATGGAAAGGAGAAAAAAGTAGATCGTATAAGTAGCTGAAGTGGTGCTCGAAGATGGTGAGGTGGTCTTCAGAGGCTTATATGAGGATATTTCCGGATTTAAAAATAGAGATGTCAATTTCGCCTAAAAAAGTGGAGGAAGGGGTGGTGGACAGTTTCATGCCATAAGATGTTTTGCAAGATTTCGTTATGGGGAGGTAGTGGAGGAAGATACGTGGGCCACACCTAGTAATGAGTGTATCCGGTGCAGTAAGGGTATGATTGAAGGGAGGCATGGTGGTTCAGCTTGGATGATCAGTTGTGCAGGCAGGAGATAGAGGATAGGGAAGAGTGGAAGGGGGTGGGAGAAACATCTGTGAAAGAGAAATTAGACCCAAAACTAGGGCAAGGGCTTGTATTGAGGTGACTTGAGACAGGGAGCCGTTGGAAAAAGGGGTGTATCCAGAAAATAAGACCGAGATCAGAGTCAGCACGAAGGAGAAGGAGAAGGAGAAGGAGAGGATGAAATAGGGGTCTGCCGGTTGGGGAGATCGCACAATAGAGACAAATGGGAGGAAGAAGAGAAAAATAGGAGGGAGAACAGAATAATACTAAGAGGCACAGTGCTATGTGCAAATTGTGTGGCTAGTTAAGGAGCTGGCAATGTAACATTCAAGGCAATTAAAATCCAGATGAGGTAGCTTGGTTTGGAGGCATAAAGCACATTAGACAAAGAACATCAAGACACAATTCCAAATAAAATACAAATAGACTGCCAACAGTCAAAGCAACATTTGAGATATACTGCATCAATGAGGTAGATAAATTTGTGTGCATGTAACGCATAAGGCTAACAATACCGATAACTTAGCAGCAGGTACCGAAACAGATGAAGTATAAGAGCATCAAGAGGAGGTAGGAAAATTTGACTGCACAGATCACAAAAGGTTAAAAACATCTTGCGACGAGTCAGGAGAAAAATGACAGGCTGTCTAGCAGCCGGTAAGGAAACCTATAAAAAATTAAATTAAAGCATCAAAAAGAGGAAAATAATAAAGGGGGCAAATTGCACATAAGTAGAAAGCCTCCTGGAGCTATCCGAATAAGATAAAGATTGTATTAGCAGCAGGTAAAGAAACATTTGGGATAAGAAAGTCTCCCGATTAGGTAGTTACGTTTCCTTCCTTATTAAGTATTGATTTACAATTTATATAAATAGCTATTTATATAATTAATTATTCTGGTAATGTTGCTTCTATCTTTTTTTTAAAGTTTGATTTATTGAGGAATATAAAGGGGGGAATGAGGGAGGGGGGTGAAGGAGAAGAGTTACAATAAGCTGATGGAAGAAATAAACAATATAATAATAATTTCATAAAAAGTAAGCATTACAGGCATGAAGAATTATGAACACATCATAAGAGTACAAGTATTATAAGTAAAGCACAGTATATTGAGACTTAAGAATTATAGAAATCAAATAAAAACGAAAAAATAGGTGATAAGAAAATCAGAAAATCACGGGGGTTTGCGAACTTCAACTGTTTCAGGATCAGGAGAGGGATGAACAGGGGCAGAGGAAGAGAGGTAGGTTACCAAAGGAAGCCAAATCAGGTCACGTTTGATAGCTAGGGAGATGGGAGATACATAACACTCCCTAAAGTTAAGTCAGGCTCCCCGGCTGATATCTGTCCGGCCCGTATTCTCCAACGGATCTACTCCATCTGCACTCAGCCCCCGATCACCGTCCTCAACAGCTCCCTTGCACAAGGGGTAGTAATCCCAGCCCTTAAATCGGCTTCCATTGTGCCTATCTTAAAGAAACCTGGCGCCGATCCAGCTATCCTAATTAACTACCGACCCATCTCCTTGCTGCCCTTCCTTGGCAAGGTGCTTGAGCGACACGCCACCTCGGTACTTAGCGCCCATGTGGAAGCTACCGGTGGCCTGGCGTCTTGCCAAGCGGGCTTTCGGCCCAGGCACTCTACCGAGTCCGTCGTGGTGTCGGTCCAGGACAAACTCAGGGAGGGCTTGGACCAGGACAAACATCAGGCTCTGGTGCTCCTCGATCTCTCCGCCGCTTTTGATACGGTGGACCACTCCTTCTTGCTTTCACGTATCAGAGCGGCGGGAATCGGGGGCTCAGCCCTGGTCTGGCTTTCGTCCTTCCTGCGGGACCGCACCCAGGTGGTCCGGCTTGGAGATTTCACTGCAACCCCCCTCAAGATCACTTGTGGTGTCCCCCAGGGTTCCTCTCTCTCCCCTCTTTTGTTCAACCTTTATATCTACCCTCTTATTTTCGCGCTTCAGCAGCTGGAGGTCACTGTGTATAACTATGCAGACGACCTCCAGCTCGTCTTTAATCTCTCTCCTTCTTCTCACTCTATCTCTAATTTTCAAACCATTATGATCTTCATCAGGGACTGGATGAGCCACAACCATCTGAAGTTGAACCCGGACAAAACCGAGCTGGTCCTCACCAGTGGCTCCTCCAGTCCCTGAACCTCCTCCTTCTGGCCCTCTTCCTTAGGTTCCCCGCCCACTCCCTCTCCTACAGTCAAGACCCTAGGCATCAAAATGAATAATCACCTCACCCTTCACTCACAAGTCAGCTCTGTCGCCTCTTCCTGTTTTCTCACTCTTCGCACTATCCACACTGTCTCCCGCTTTTTCTCCCCCTCGGCACTAAAGTTAATCATGTCTGCCCTTGTGATCTCCCGGTTGGACTATGCCAATGCCCTGTACAACTGCATCCCGGCCTATAGCCTACGAAAACTCCAGCTTGTGCAAAACCAGGCAGCTCGGCTAGTGTACGGCCTTCCCCGTTCCCACCATTCAACGCCACTTCTGAAGGCGCTACACTGGTTGCCTGTCCGGCAACGTTCCCTCTTTAAAACCGGCTGCATGGTTTTTCAAGCACGCCAGGGATCAGCCCCTGCCTTCATCTCTTCCTTGATAAAAGAATATGTCCCCACCAGGGAGCTCCGGTCATCGTCCCAATCCTCCTACAGGTACCCCGCTTTAGGAGGAAGAAGTGGGGAGGGTCCAATTTTTCATTTCTGGCACCCACCTTTTGGAACTCCCTCCCAGACCATCTACGATCGGCCAAACATTATTCCCTCTTCCGAAAGGACTTGAAAACTTTTTTGTTTAGCCAAGCATTCCCACAGTAAATCTTGTTTTTATCTTTCTGCCTCAGCTCTCCATGCCTCCAAAGCGCCAAGAAACCGTTTGGTGTACGCTGCGCTATATAAATATTTTAAATTCAAATTCAAATTCATAATTGGTGTCTAAACGATGGTTAAAACAGACTGCATTCCACCAAGACTGATATGAAATATTTGCAGCCTGTTTCCAGTTAAAAGTGACAATATGAAAGGCTACAGCAATGAAGAGGTCAAGTAGAGGATAGTGATGGGGAGAGTGAGGGAGGTCTGATGAGAGGGAGCCAAGAAAAACTAGTGAAGGTGAAAAGGGAACCTGAAACTGGAAAATCTTTTGTATTTGCCGCCACACCAACTGCCAGAACTGGGAAGTAGGAGGGCATTCAAACAACATATGTTTAAGATCAGCAGAAGGGCAGGGACAAGACCAACAGGTGGAGGGAGTGTCAGGTGAAAAACGGGATAAAGCAACTGGAGTAAATAAAGTTCTGTGATAAATGAAAAATAAAGTTTGGGTAGTATTAGCAGCTCTAGAGGTCTTATGAAGTTTAGTCCAAATTTTATCCCAAAATAGTACAGGCCAATTCTGAAAAAAATCCAACTCCCATGCAAGTTCAATGCGAGATTTCAATCTATCAGAAAGTAAAACAGAAAGAATTATATAGGACGGATGCAGGAGAAGACTCCAGTAAAAGGGAAGTGGGTCTGCGATCTAAAGGAACATCGTTGGAGCATGAAAGAGATTGAAGATAGGAGAGCAAGACTGGATAAAGGGTAGTGTATTGTGATCAGGCAGGAGCAGGCAAAGAGAAAAGAGATTGAAGATCCTGGAAGGAGAGAGGCGTATCTTGAGAAAGTAATTGAGAAATCCAACATATTCCTCGAGAGTGCCAAGTTTTCCAATAAATGGTACGATTGCGGATTTTGAGAAGAGAGTTATTCCAAATCGGTTGTTCGTGAATGGATAGAAGGGATGGATAGGAAGATGTTAAGTAAGGAGAAAGAAGATTACGAGAATGTGAAAGAATAGGTGAGCAAAGACGGGTTAAAGAAGACGTAAAGGACAAGAATTCACGGAAGATAAAAGGAGAAATGAAAGAAGATTCCATGCTCAGCCAGACAGGAGGATAATGAGGCAGATTAGATGAAAACCAGTGAATCGATTGCTTCAGGGAAAAAGCACAATGATACTGTTTGAAATCAGGAAAACGTACCCCAGATTGAGCTTTGTCCTTACGCAATGAGGTAAGAGCTATTCGAGGACGTTTACCGTTCCATAAGAATTTCAGTAATAAAGAGTCAATCTTCTTAAAGAAAGAAAGAGTAATGTGTAAAGGAAGCATGGAAATAGTATAAAGAAGCAAGGGGGATAGCATCATCTTTATAGAGTTGAGCCGACCCCACCAGGACAAAAAGATCGTATGCCAACGAGTGATAGCCGCGTCCATTTTCTTGTAAATATAGTCAAAGTTTAGTTTGAGAGTATCAGATAATAGAGGAGCAACGCAAACCCCTAGGTATTAGATTTTGGATGGTTGCCATGAGAAACCTGTACAAGAAAAGAGATGTTTCTGACAAAGAGGATTCAAAGGTAAAATTTCACACTTGTCGGCATTCAAGCGATATCCGGAAACTGCAGAGAAGGAAGAGACCTGCCGAAGAAAAGAGGGAATAGAGGTGGCAGGATTGGAACAATAAAAAAGAATATCATCAGCATAGACCGAGAGTTTGACTTGTTGGGAACCAAACTGAAAACCAGAGATAGTGTCATCTAAACGAATTTTAGTAAGGAAGGGTTCTAGGGCTAAAACAAAAAGTAAGGGAGATAGGGGGCAACCTTGTCGAACCCCTCTATGTAAAGAAAAATAATCCGAGGACAATCCATTAACAAAAATAGAAGCTTGAGGATCAGAGTAAAGTAGAGAAATAATAGAAATGAATTTAGGAGGGATACCAATCCAACGTAAAGCCTGAAACATGAAGTCCCATCCAATTCTATCAAAAGCCTTCTCCGCATCTAGGGAGATAGCTGCGAAAGGGAGAGTGAGGGAAGAAGATTTGCTAAGAACGTTAAGTAAAACCCGGGAATTATCAGAAGAGAGACGTCCCTTGACAAAACCAGATTGTTCTGGGCCAATTATATCTGGTAAAAGGGGGTCTATGCGTAGTGCTAATATCTTCGCTAGAATTTTGTAATCAGTGTTAACCAAAGATATTGGTCTATAATTTTTGCACAAGGAGTGATCCTTATCCTCCTTTGGAATTAAGCAAATTAAGGCTTGTTGAAAAGAGCCGCTAGATGAACCGGCATCAGAGAAAGATTGAAATAAGAGTAAGAGTTTAGGAAGAAGGAGAGAGACAAAGTGGCTGTAAAATTCAATAGTAAATCCATCAGGGCCTGGAGATTTACCATGACGAAGTTTAGATACAGCATGGGAGATTTCAGAAAGCGAAATGTCCTGCTCCAAAGTGTGAAAGTCAACATGTGAAACCGAGGGAGAAGGAAGAGATTGAAAGTAAGAGAGGAGATCATCAGACGTTGGAACCTGTTCTGGGGTATAGAGAGTATCGTAAAATTTGGCAAATTCAGTGAGGATATCTTTATCCTTAAATGTGGATTCACCGGAAGAGGTTTTGATAGTTTGGATTTTTGTGCTTTCATTACGTATCTTTAAGTAATTGGCCAGAAGCTTCCCCATTTTATTTGTACCCCCATAGTATCTAGAATTACATTTTAGCAGAATAATAGAAGCAGCGTCAGTTGTAAATTTGTTAAAAGAGATTTTTGCTTCAATAAGAACCTTAAGGGAGGAATCAGATTTAGAAGCGTAATAAGCAAGTTCTAAAGCTTTAATGTCAGCCAAAATTTTCTCCGATTTGGCCTCTCGAAGTTTCTTCCGTCCGTCGAGACACAAAGTTAATAATAAAACCCCTAGAGGCTGCTTTGAATGAATCCCAAACCATAACAAAAGGGGAGTCAGGGGTTTGATGTAAAAGAAAAAATTCCTTGGCAAAGGCAGAGAATTCGTTACAAAAGGTGGGTTCCAAAAGTAAAGCATTATTAAATCGCCATCTGCCAGAGTGGGGAGAGAATGGGATTAGGTCAAGATCTACAAAAACTGGGGCATGGTCAGAGAGTAAGATGGAGCCAATTTCCGAACAAATAGCATGTTGGGATAAGGATTTACTGAGAAAGATATGGTCAATGCGGGATTGGGATTGATGAGGAGGGGAGAAAAAACTATATTCTCTAACATCAGGGTTACACAGTCTCCAAATATCTACTAAGGCGTTTTTTTGAAATGTGTTCACAAACTGCGTGTGAATTCTAGAGGGAACAAAGGTGACTTTCGAGTGTCTGTCAAGGAAGGGATCAACAATCTGATTACAGTCTCCCCCGAGAAGTATGTAATCTCCAGAAAGGTAAGACAACTTGGAGGAGATAGCAGGCCAAAAGGATCTATCGATTCCAGTAGGGGCATATACATTAAAAAGGGTAAGTGGGATGTTATTGATGAGTAAATTAACAATGAGCCAACGACCATCAACATCACATTCATGAGTAATCGAGGAAACATTTAACTTTTTATGTAACAAAAGTACAACACCATTTTTCCTAGACGTCGTAGGAGAACAAAAAACATGACCCAGCCAGCAACGTTTAAGTTTCAAAGCCTCTGGTTCAGCAAGATGAGTCTCTTTTAGAAGGGCAACGTCAGTTTTAAGTCTTGCTAAATGTGAGAGAACCCTCTGTCTTTTAATGGGATTGTTTAATCCCTTAACGTTCCATGTCGTTACACGGAACGGAACAATTTAGAAAAACAACTGAATGCAACATGCTCAGTAATGCATAAGAAATACAATGGAGAGAAAATGAGAAAAATAGAAGAGAGGAGTGAAAAGATAGAGGAGTCAAGGATGAGAACAATACTAAATCCAGAAAAGAAGAAAGAAGAGCGGAGAGGAAGAAAATAAAGAAAAAGAGAAGACGGAAAAGAAAAGTTGAGAAGAGTCCATGATAAGAGGAATAGGAAAGAGGACAGCAACAATAGTGATCAAGAAGACAGTACATGTCCAAACCGAACGACTGAGAGACATACTTACGAAAACGAGAAAAAAACAAAACAGAAATGGGGGATGGTGGTGGCAGGAGACGACGACAACAACATCCAGAGCGAACACCAAACCTCAATTACTATGACATCAAAAAGGGAGCACGAGGAAATAGTAAGGTAAAACAGGGTGACAAGGTGAAGGGGGATACCTGTTGAAAGAAGAGAAACATTAGGATAGGTGCACGGGTTAAAAATAAACAAGAAGAGAGATGGGTCGAACAATAGGTGTACATAAGAGGAAAGGCGAATATAAGAACAACAGTAGATATTTCATAACATCAACAGTGCGAACGATGAGAAGATCAGAACCATATTATAATGAGATCAAAAAGAAAGTTAACAAGACCAGTCAACCGGGGTTGGACATATCCATGACATCAGGAACATGCCGACGGAGAAAAGCTTGTAGGGCCGCAGGATCCTCGTAGGTGGTTGTTTTGTCTTTATAAGTAACCTTAAAGAGACAAGGATGCAAGAGACCATATCTAGCATTAAGGGCTCTGAGTTGTGGCCTCATGTACAAAAACTTCTTCCTGCGTTCCGCGGTGGCCTTGGAGACATCCTGCGATATGTAGAGACGATGACCCTCCCATGTGATTTGTTTCTTGAGTTTGGCAGCTGAAAGGACCTGAAGGAGGTCAGTATATTGGAGGAAAAGCATGATAACACATCTAGGCTTGGTAGCGACTTTAGGACCAAGACGATGAGCTCGTTGAATGTTGATGGAAGATAGGGCTGGTACATCTAGGATCTTGGCAAGGAAGGACTGGAAGAAGGTGGTAGGGTTAGACCCTTCTGAAAGTTCCGGAAGGCCGTATAAGCGTAGGTTGTTCCTGCGACTCCTGTTTTCCAAGTCCTCTGTCTGTCGTTTAAGTAGCAGTATTTCTGCCTCCATGGACGGAATACGGGAGCAAGAGGACTGCAAGGAATCTGTGGATTGTTCCAAGGTGAGAACACGCGCATCCAGAGATGACCACTTCTCCTGCATTGTCTGCATATTTTTGGTGGTGGCTTCCATAAAAGGTTTGAAAGTACAAAGTTCCTCTAATATGAGATCCATAGAGGAGGAGGAAGAAGAGCTCCCAGGAGAAGGTGGATCTTTTTTGAGGCGCTTAGAAGAGACTAGAGAGGATGACGCCTTACCCACGGTGGAAGCCTTTGGAATGGCTCCATGTGCTGAGTCAGATTTTGATGACCGACCCTCCTCCATGTCTTGAATAGGTGAGTCAGAGTCTGAACCGACTGGTACCTTAGATGTGGAGTTGAGCTTCAAATTGCGAAGTTTCCCCATGAAAGCTCGGAGAAGCAATTGAGAGGAAGCAATAAGTAAGATGAAAATAAGCAGGTATGCAGGCACAGTGGAAAAAGAGCAAAATGCAGGCACTTCAGTAGTACAAAAAGATAAGGTTTAGGAAAATGCCATGAAATTCTGAGAGAAAAGCAAGGTCCACAATGTCATGTATTAACCATAAGAGGGCATCGTCACAGCCGTGAGGACAAAGCTGAATGAGTCATAGTACAAATGAAAAGTTCACGCGAGTGCCTTTGCGTGGTATGGAAGGAGCGCCATGCATTCAGCAGACAATGATGAGGGGTTTCAAAGACACAGAAAAAGCAAGCTGCGATAATCAAAATAATCTTGTGGAGAGGTGAGGAAATACACAAAATGGCGGGCAGAGACAGAAATGCCAGGTACATCAAGCGTTAAAACTAAATGTAAATGGCCAGGAGCCACAGCAGGCTGTAAACGAGGCTCACCTCTAATGTAGGGTTGTATTCAGGATATTTATTAACAGATGCGGCATATCAGGAGCTTCTTCACCAGCCGCCGTGTGGAAACGCGGCCGGCCCACAAAATGGCGGCCGCAATTATCGGCAAACGGCACCTCCGTGAAATGCGGCAAAAATCACTGCGGAACCGGGAAATAAAGAGGGCGAGCAGCGCACCTCACGTTCCGGTCCGCATATCCGCCTCACAGCAGGAGAAACAGCCCCTTCAATGCTGCGAGGGAAATCGAAGCAGAGAGGCTTAGTGCGGAGCTCTGGAGTTACGCCGCCATCTTGGCCGGCGTTCAAGCCACGCCCCCACGTTGCTTCTATCTCTTATTTAATTCCTTATATTGTATTAATTTTCAATTGTTTCATAGTCCTGCTGGTGTCAGTCTTATTTTTCCTTCTGCATCCTGTTTCTTTCTTAACCCTGCCACCAGTCTTCTTTTTTTGTCTATCATTGTTTACCTTGTTGTCAGCATCTTGGTGGTGTTAGTACTCTGTTTTTATTTCTATGGTAACTTTATTCATTCTCCCTAGTCCTTTATCAGTGTTTGTGTGCGGGGTTCGATTAATGCTCTGCCATTTTGTAGAACTCAGTTGTTCCAGACGAGGATAAAATGGGCAGCATATACATTTCCTTAAAATACCCGTAGCTCCTGAAGTGCTCCTTGTGCCTCTGTCTGTTCTCTTTTTTGACACAGTAAGCTCCCTCTGTTTCAAGTAGCGGACTTTCTTTCATGTGACCTCTCAGTAAAATGTTCCCGTTTATTATGTTTTGCGCGAGATCCGTGCTGCTCCTGCACCTTACAACATGCCTCCTGTGGACGATCTTTAATCTAATTCAGCGCGCTTGAGCTGTGGTCTCGTTCCGGTTGTGCCTCGAAAAGAGCTTCACTTTCCCCATATGTGGCCATTACTCCTCTTTCATTAAATTTTTATCCTGATTCCTCCCATCACGTCTCCTCTAACACCTTGATTCACTGTTTGACTTCTTCTTTCCCGTCGAAGCCTCATGGAAGGCACTGCTCTTGTTTCTTGCCTGGTGTCCTATCTGGGGAGCTCTCCCTTGCCAGCTCTGAGGCAAGGGAGGTTTTTGCCTCTGGAACATGTTTTATCAGGGAGGTGCTCCAATGTATTCTATTGTAAACAGATGCATTATATTCCTAACTAATTTTAAATTATTTGCTTTGTGATAAATTGTGCATTTGTCCATCTTGAAATGTGTCAGTGTGGAGGTATTCCTTTGCTTTATTGTACAAAAATGTAATATGACCATAACTTATTTTAATCTGTTGCCATTGTAACAAACGGTGTACTTTTTTTACTATGCATTTTATTCACTACTGAGATGCACTGTAATAAACTGTTCATCTTGTATCCATTATGTATTTTGTTTAGATGTTTGCTATTAAGTATTTTTATGGTTCTCTGAACTGAAATAAAGTTGTTTGATGATGATAAACATGCCTGCCTTAGGCTAAACCATAACAAGCTCAAATATGTTAACGCTGCATGTACGTTCAAAGAAGCATAACGCAAGTGCTTAAATATGTAAAGCATGGGAGCCACAGTGTTAGACCTGGCACCTTGGCATGCATCTCCCTTCCACTTTTTGCTGATGTGCCTCACATGTTCTGCTGGTGTTAGCTGCTCAGGGCACTGTGCCACTGCTAATCAGTGCCACAGTGCAAGTGCTCCCTATGAAAAGTGTACATTGATTGGTTTCCATGATTGGCTTATTTGTTTTACTATCAGTCCCTAGTACAGTGCACCAGGAGTGCTAGGGCTTGTAAACACAAATGCTGCTGGTGGGCTTGCAGCACTGGTTGTGCCACCCACAGAAGCGGCCTAGCAAAATGTGTCTAAGGTCTGCCATTGCAGAACCTGCGTGCAGTCTGGTACTGTCATGCTAACTGCGCAAGTGTACCTACTTGCCAGTTCCTAACCCTTCCATTAACTTCATATTAGTCACCCCTACGGTTGGCAAAAGGGCAGGGTGCATTGAAAGCATAAGGTAGGACAAGCCCTGATGTGTGTGGCATGTCCTATAGTGAATTACAGCCATTTTCGTTTTTCACTATTGTAAGGCTACCTGCTCTTCATAGGCCAGAATGTGCTGCTGGAATTATTACACTATATAATCCTAACAGACTCAGAGAGCATGGTAAAAAGTCACGTTTAGTATGCCTGAACTGAGAATAATAAAATACTTCTTTTAGTAAAGTTTATTTTAATATCCTGTGTTTGCAAATGCTACTTTTAGAAAGTTAGCATTTGCTTGCCTAACTATTTCAGCCAGCCTCTGCTAGGGTGTGTATCTGCTGTCTGGTTTCTGTGAGTGACAGGGCTGGGGGATTCCAGGAGACAGTCTGGGCTGCCAGGTGGTGAATAGAGAGATTACACCAGGATGGGTGGGAGGAGTGCCCCTTGACTCTGAATAGGGCTGTGCTCTGCCACCAAAATGCTGGCTCCACCTCCAGCGTCTGATGTCTCTGCCCTGCACCCTGAAAGAAGCAGCAAGAGTCTCCAAAACAAAGTGCTCCAAAACTGGGCTGAACCAGGCTGTATCTGAATGCACAATTGTTAGAAATGAAGTGAAACCTTTTCTCAGACAATGCTAACGTCTAAAAATGACAAAATAATGAAGTGATACAATCACAAAATGTGCTTCACTAAGGCTCATAATTCCTTTGGAAAGCTTTGGAATATAATAGTTTGTTTCCCCTCCCTGGAGTTGGCGCCTTAGCGTGCGCCGCACACCGGCTGGGTATGTATGGTCCTGATGAATGCTGAGCTGACAAATAGCTTGTGAAAGCAGAAACATGTTGACCTTTGTGTAATTATTTATAGGGCATATGTGGTTCAAATTAACCCAACCTCTTTATGTCCGTCTTTTCACACTTGTTTTTAATGGAGCTAAAACTATCCCTCTATTAAAAGGAATTCTCGATATTTGGGAATACTCGTAACTCCTTTTAATTATCACCCCTTCACTATATGGTATTAACTCACGTACCCACAATAAGGACCCAATGAAGACGACTGGCTACTAACTTTTGTTGGTGCCTGAGGGTTCTCTTTTTTCACAGTGTTTATTAACCCACCCTGTCTGTGTTTTTTAAGTTATCCTGGTTGCGGTAACTGAGCTTGTTTACCCATATCCTTTTTGTGCTTTCAGGTTACTCTTCTGTTGTTTGTTCTACTTAACTCAAAGGGGTATGAGAGTGGCTTACTGACCCTTTCTCTCTTGTGGTTTAACAGTGCTTCAATGATAACAAGGAATTCATTAAGATTGGGGGTCAATAAAATATACCCTCAAAAATCCACATTTTATAATACACATCCTGGCACCTAGGTACTAGTCCCTAAGGATACCCCTGATTTAAAATGGCTTATATTGTCTTTATAATTTTAACCCTTCCTTCCTTCTTATAAAATGTGTAGTCAGTGAAAATCTGCAAACACTGACGGCAACGAGTTTTGAGGAGTCAGTTTTTAATATGCGCAACATGTCATGATATTTTCTGATGTTCAAACGTCTACCTGGGGGTTTTATCCACTTTCTTCTGGGATTTACATATATGGGACAGAATAATAGAACATGGGCAATATCCTCCCTAACCCCCAGACGGCACAACACACACTTAGTATCTTTTTCGTCATCCAGTTGTTGTCCCCATTTTGATATAAAGGTTTTTATCTGCAACGTACCATACCTGAACTTCAGGTATAGGATTTTTGTCAATTGGTGTTCAATATCATCCAAAAATGATTCAAAGTGAGGAGTTGTTTTAAACATCAGAAATTGGATTGTGGGAGTTCCTGATGTGCTATTCGAGGTGACTCTGTGCCAAATAAAGTTCCAATAGATGGTTTTAATTTCTTGCTTTGAGTTAGACGTCAGTAGACTCAGGTTTTCCCAAAATCTACTCAGGCTTAAATCAAAGACCCACTTGCGAATATGTGCCAGCCAGGGGAAAGTAATATAAGTGTCAAGTATCAGTAATTCACTCAATGTTTGTCTATATGTTTGTAATTCATTGCTGGTCCAGATTCTGACCCAGTATGACAGGATCATCCAAATTGCCTTGTGTTCAAATCGTTTTATACCCAAATCATATATTAGTGGAGTCAAGGGAGTGTTTTGGGGGGTGCCACAAATCTTATTAAAACCTTATTTTGCCCCACAATTAAAGTGGAGAGATTTTTCCCACCCCACAGTTCTGAAACATACAGAGCTGCGGTTTGCACTCTGGATTTAAAAACTTCTAGGGCTCGTGTTACTGTCTTTGACATAGTCACTTATTGTTTTTTTTATTATTGGAGCAGAATTATGCAATTTGATTGTTTTTGATTTCTTTATCTGTGGGTTCAATGAAAGTTTTGAATCAATAGTTACCCCTAGATAAACGAAATTAGAAACACGCTCTAAGATTACTTCATTCAGTGCTATGTTATTTTTAAAAGATTTATGAGGTTTTATAGCCATGTATTTTGTTTTAGCAGGGTTGATTTCCAGGCCTTTTAATTTGCAGTATTCATTTAGTGAGTTTAAAAGATTTTGCAAGCCCTTTGGGGTTTGGGACAACAGGATTGTGTCACCTGCGAATGTTAGTGCGCAAATGTGGGTCCCTCCAAGTTTTGGGGAATCATGTTGTGTTTTTTGGAGAAACTGGACCATGTTATTAACGTATAAAAGGAACATGGTTGGCGCTTGGACACATTCTTGTCCCACGCCTCTCTTGACAGGTATCTCCTCTGTGAGTTCCCCCCTTTTACTCCAACTGACTTTTGCGAAGTTGCCCTCATGGAGCCTGACCAGTTGGATTAAAATCTCCTTTGGTACTCCCTGTTGTAACAAATGTACCCATAATAGGTCTCTGAGGATTGAATCAAATGCTGCCTTTAGGTTGATAAAGGTGACATATAAGTGGCCAGGTCTCAACTTTGTATATTTCCAGGCTATAGTACAAGTCTGAACAACTAATCTATCTGGCTCATTTTCCTTCTAAAACCCGCCTGGCAAGATGAAAGTATGTTATTTTCATTCATCCAGTTGTTTAACTTATCCAAGGTTTGCTTGGCATAGACTTTTTGTAATATGTCTATCAGACTTATAGGTCTGTGATTAGCGGGATCGTCTTTGCTGCCCTTCTTATAAATCGGGACCATCTCCGCTCCTTTCCAAGACTCTGGAATTGGTTGTCCCCTGGCAATAGCGTTACATAGATTGTTTATATATGGTTCCCACACCTCAGGTGCATGTTTAAAAAGGTCCCCCGATATCTTATCGGGACCTGGAGCTTTAGATGACTTGATGGCAGCTATCGTAAGAAGGGTATCTTCTATACTAAAGTGTAATGGCACAAACTCATTTAGAGTCAACAGTCCCTCAATGCTACCTACTGGAGCTTTATCTACCGAATTACAGATTAGCAAAGTGTCTTTGCCATGTAGAGGGGTCTAGGTGGTAATCTTGGGCCGGATTGCTTGTTTTATTACCATGGGCTATAATCCGCCAAAACATGGACTGGTCAGCAGCCTTTGCTGCTATTATCAGGTCCTCCCAGCTTGCATCATCCCAATTTTTTCGGGCTACTTTCAGGGTTTTATTATATACATTACTTTTGTGCCTAATCACAGCCATCTCTTTGGATTGAATCGCCTTAATAAGGCGTTGTTTGGCCACTACAAATTCTTTATTAAACCAAGTATTAGATTGTCTGGTTTTATCCTTTTGATTAGTTTTCTCGGATTGTGACTTGGTTATGTAAGGTTTTATGTTCTATCAGCATCTGATGAATCTGGGTTATAGTTATATTATCAGGGCTTGAGTTTAAAAAAAAGGTTAAAAGATCACTGAAAATGTTATATACTTTAGTAAGGGGTTCAACTTGGTAGATTAAAGTTGTCCATTTTTTCTGCCCTTCTATTATTACTTACTAAGGGCTGTGTGATCTCTACGCTTGTTTCAATTTGTGGAGATGGATGTGTGAAAAACCATTTTCCCACCAGATCTAAACACAGAGGGAAATGGTCACTTTCTCTCCTGTTGTCAACTTTAAAATCCTGTACATGAGCCCAATAAGATACACTTATCATAATGTAGTCTATTCGGGATGCAAAGTGACCTCTCGAGAAAGTATTTGAACATTCGGGATCTGAAAGGGATCTGCCATTACAAGACCTTAGGCCTTTCTCTATGGGGAAGTTGAATATTTGCATTGCTGAAGCAGAACAGCCAACCATATTTTTTACTCTGAGTGATGGCATCCCCATTGCCAAGTCTTCTTCCTCGAGGATGGTATCTAGTCCTGATAACGATTCATAGCAAAAATTCAAATCTCCCCTGACTATAATGAGTCCATTTGGTGTGATAGAATCAAGGATTTCTTCCAACTTTGGTATAATCGGCTTTTCTTTCGAGCGCACCCTTTATCTTATATATATATTAAAAATGTGCATCCAGGACCTATTTGGGAAACTACATTTTAACCCCAGAATATCATTTGAATCAGTTGGTACAATTTCTATGATTGCATTTATGTGTTATTTTACCCAGATTAGTAGGTCTGCCTTTACTTAAGTGTTGAGCCTCTATACTGAATGTTCTGTAACCCACTTTATGTAACGGCTCCCTCGCCCAAGTCTCTTGGAAAAGGCAGAGATTGAAGTTATTAATATAATCCTGAAAATCGGGTTCATAACATTTTTTAAGGTGTCCCACTATGTTCCAAGAGACCATCTTCATACATCCCGATGTTGAATAAATTGATGTATTGGGCGGGCAATTGTGAGTAGTTGTGTGATCCAACCCATATGACTCAGAGATATTAGTTGTCTTACTTCCATCAGGCTCTTTTCTTTTACGATATGTGTCCTGGATGGGTTGCTCATCCGGGTCTGCTCAACAAATCACACAGTGTGTGGGGGGTTCTTTATGTGAAATACACTATCCATGTGCGTAGATGTCTTAGTTTCTAACAAGCTTGAAATAAATGCATATCTTGTAAGAAAAAGATATGGTATTGAAAAAAAAGATTCCACTGAAGCACCTATGCTTCACTCCTCTGATTTCGTTGCCATTATATGAAAACTACATTGCACCATGATATATATAACTAACTATGTCAGGGAAGAGCAAATAAAGTTGTTATCATACAACATAATACAAATAGGCAGAAGTTAAAACTGCAATAAGTATATACTTTAAACATTAAAAGAAGAGAAGATACATGGAAAACAAGATAAGCAACTAGAGCCCACCAATGTGAAGTATCCAGTACATGCTTCCTCAAAAGTTTCCATTGCCACCGTTGAAATATATAATTGCTATAGCTGTAAAGTGTAAAGATTCAGCTATTTTATTCAATGTGTGCCTGTTGTTTCTTAGGGTTGAATAGTGGGCACATGCATGCATGTGTGAATCTGCAGATGTGCTTGTTCGTAAAGAAATCCTGCCTGAGTGGCAAAGCCTGCAGCAGTACACAGCTGCTCTTCCCAAAGACACCCTGACAGCAAAGGCGACTCAAACAAGCAGCACATATCTCAAAACATTTCATCTGTATCCTGGGCACAGGCTCAGGTAATTAGCACTATGCACATCCTACCACCTAATGAACTTTGGAACAGAATTATCTGAGTGGACAATATTGCCAGTTGGATGCTCAGCTCACTGAGCTATCTTAACTGGCACTGGGATTGGAATATGAAAGCATTGCCTGTGACCATGAGGAAAACACTGATCCCTGGAATGGATGTGTTAGTAAACTGAGCGACGAGACCCAACTTCAAAAGCATTATCATCCCTTTGGAGTGCTCTGCAATAAGGCAGAATTACAAAAACAACAGGGTTATCGGGTATCTTACAGCTGTGAGTCGTATGAGGGCGAGAGTCCAGATGGCCTGCTCACTTGTAAAGAAAATAGCAGAGAGGTTTATAGCGGATGAAAACAAGTACTTTGGCCATGGGCCAGTGATAAGAAAAAACATGACACAACAGGAAATACCATGCTACAACCAATAGAAACAGAGTAAAAGTAAGTGCCAAGCACACAAACAAATTGGAAGTAAGGGCGGGATATAAGACCCTTTTAAGATTTATATTAAATACAATAGATTTCAGAAGCACACCTGAAAAAGGAGGATCCTAACAATGCCCAGATTTGGTAAGAGCCTGGGCCTACAGTTGTGAGATCAAAAAGAGGATTATTACAAATTTACACTGGCAGAACCAGGAAGCAGCTACCCTCTTTGAAGGGACATATAACTAAGGGTGTGCAACGTTGTAAAGACTCTAAACATTTTTATAATTTATATTATTGTAACTTTACAAACTTTGAGAAATTCTTAAGTTTTCAATTTTTTAAAAAAAGAAACACCAGTGGGAAAGAATGCACAGAGGTAGGGTTTTCCGGGTGTAAATATTGCCTTTTCTACATGATAAATCTCCGACAAAACGTTATGAAGGAATCTTGTCCGCATAAAGATATGTGGCAGTTGATAGAATTGTCACATTTTACAAAGTGCTAACATTGTAGCTAGTGGCTGGATGAGTAGCAGAGAAACCTCTCTTGATATCAGACGCCAGGTAACCAGCAGAGAATCTGCATAAAATTTCAGACGGAAAGAGTAAATGGATAGGATCCAAAATGAGAGGACTTGGTAAAAAACTATAGATACGAAAGATATAATCCACAATATCTGAAAAGTGGGCTGTTGCTGAGGTTCTGACCACTTCAGGGACAAATTTGAATCCCAGGAAATCTCTTAGATGATTTAGTATTCCAATCATACAAGGCCAATAGCTAGGGTCGTTGAGTAAAAGTGCATGTATTACTTAAAATCAAGAGACACACCAATAGTGTTTATGATATATCTCATAGTGGTATTCTTGGCTTTATCCTGAGTTCAACAGTAAACAGTAGTACTACAAGCGTAAGTAACCCTTACCCACAGCAAATGTTTGTGAATCTAGATCATAGGGAAGGAGACTTTCTTATTTTAAAGAACATTATTCACTCAGTGCACTCTTTTTTTAATAGCCAGAGTGCAAACGTATACAGTTGACTTCTATGTAAAAGAAAGTGTTCATGACTCCCGAAACGTGAGAAAGGCACATATGCCTTCATGTCACTGGGTGTGATTTACAAAGATTTTAATGTGAGTTGGTGTGACTTACTGTTGTCATACAGCTGCCCTACTCCTGAAACCAGGAATCTGCTAAGAGAGGAAAAGGAATAATTCAGCCCCATTGTTTTATAATGATTTTCTCGTATGTCTCAAGCATGACATCCTTCCAATCTACTCTTTGACCTCGTGGAGGGGATAAGATATTGCAAAGTACAGTGTCTGTAGTATGGTTCTTGAATTTGAAATTGTGAAACCTAATAATATAAAGAGAGCAGTCAAAAAGTACATTTTACTGGTCTTGGTCTTAAATAATATCACGCTTCGAAATAAGTGAATCTTTTTGTCGCAGCAGATTTGTCATTCTCATTTAGCAAATAACTTTGAAAGACAGTCTTTTTTCTGAGGTTGGCATTTACACTCCGCTACTTATACCTTTTCATGCTTTTATCAGCAAAGACCATTTAAATCCAGAAGCAGGTCCAATTATCCAAAAAGAATACCAGTCACTCACTGCACACTTTGTCGTGTAATAGCTAGATGTTTAGTTATATGCATGGTATGAAAGAAAAAAGAGAGCTCATATCACGCCGTAGGCAGACATGTAAAGAGACAAAATGCCATCACTCATGAGGACTGACATTCCTAACTCAAAATGGCTGCATTGTGGGCTGATTAAAAATGTGAATGACACTTACAATGAAGCAATGACAGAAGGGCTGACCCCATTGCCCTTCTCAATGACTGCATTTTTTGCAGATGGATCCAAAATACCTACACTACGTCCAGCAAGCAAAGGCAGACCCAAAACACCTCTTCTTTGTATCAACTTTTCCCTATTATATGAGCTCCCGCAGACAGCAAAAGCTGTCTTTCCACCAGGCTTTAAAATGTTACCTGGATCAAAAGGCTCCTCATTAAGATGCTACATAGTCATGAACATGTATCACTGGCATATAAGAATATTTAGTGTGTACAGCACAGTACATTTTCACAGATATAATTCAGTGGGTGCTGTTTTACAATTGTTAATTAAGTATAAGTATAATAACTAATTAACAGACAATAGATGAGCCATTTCTCAAGATGGGGTGGGTTTTGTGCTGCAGGAAACCAATGTGGGATCACACTGCTTCACCTCCCAGCAGGTTCGCCCATAAGCATTATGGTGCGTGCAGTTCGTCAAGCGTGTGTACTTGCAAAAGTCTTTCGAGTATTTCACCAGGTTGGTGCAGATAAGTACTGGCCATCTCTAAGTAGAGATTAGGCATTTCAAATATTTGAGGTTGCTGAGCAGGCTGCCAAAGTATTCTCGGCTCACAGTACCTCTCAAGGTGCACAGGTGCCTCTCCAGGTGCCTCTCCACGAGCTAGTCAGCTCAAATGGCTCGAGGGAGCTCCCTCTGCCATTCAAAATGGTGCCAATTGTGTTCAGATATGCACTTCTAACCACTGTGCAAGTCACTCCATCTTTTCAGGTGAGGTGTAGCTAAAAGAAATACATAGAGAGAAGAAGAGAAGGTAAACAAGAAAATGGCAAATGGCAGCAAGGAGAGGATATCTAAAAGATGCAAAAAGGCGTTCAGACACTGAAGGCTCATACCTAGTGGCAAGACCCGGACCTTCTTGTGGTCAGAATGTTTTGAGAAATAGTTTGTTTGGTTCTATTATGAATAAGTGTATTTGAAGGTGAAACCTCATCCCACCCCAAGCCATGTTAGTCAGCACAGACAGACCGAACGAACGCAAGAGCAATTCCAAATGTTTGTGGTTTAGAGGACGGTCAAATAACTTGAACCAATGATAATGACTCATGAGCAAGAGGATCAGATGGAAAACAGAGAAGGTCTCCAAGGAGACAAAGAGGTGAGGCCTATGGGAAGAATGTATTCGGTACAATCAGTCTAGCATTCTATCCCTTAACTTCTGCCCTGCCCCGCCCCCACTCCATGCCCCAGTGCTGAGCCCTTTTCTGGCTATTTGGGGTTGTTCGCACTTAGGGCTTCATAACTTTTTTTCCACGTGAGGTATCCATGCCAAATGTGCATCCTATCATCAACCTCCCCCCCAAGTTTACATCCACTAGACCCTTCGGGTTGCAGGCAAATATAGGGTTTGTAGGTTCTCCATGAACCCAAGGTACCCAGAGCTAACTGCTGAGCTGCACAGTACAATGGTTTTTCATTGTGTACCGGGTATAGACCACTTCAAATGGTGAAATACGTGGAATGAAAAAAGAGTACCAAGGAAACCTATATATTTCTGAGATGGGCACAAGCTATGGAGTATAGGAGCAGTGTTTATTTGTACATGTCGGAATTTCTGGTTAACTGTACAGGCATCTGATATAGAGGGCATTTTTCAAAATGTATCTTTTCTTATACACTGGCTTACAGCAAAATCCAATTCGTAATAACAAATGTTCTACTATTCAGTGCTCTCACAAGTCTTCTATAAAAATGGTACCTCACTGGTGTGGGTAGGCCTAGTGACTGCCATAGGAAATGGGATAAAACACTTTATGGATGCATCACATTTTTCCACCCAAAACTGACCCTTTATTTCCAATGTGGGTAGCAAGTAGCAATCGATTTTGGACCCTAACTGAGCCAGCACCTAGGGAAACCTAGAAAACCTTTACATTTTTTTAAACTAGAAACCTATGGGTATGCAGGGTGCGAGGACTTGCATTGCTCTCACCAGGTTTTTTTTTACCCAGGATGAATGAATGAATGAATATTAGATTTATAAAGTGCTAACTTAGCCCAAGGACATCAAGGCGCTGCAGAGGACTGTTGTACAAAAACAGAATAATATGCTCAGACTGATGTCTGTGTAAAGAGCCAGGTTTTCAAGGCCTTACGGAAAAGGGAGTGTGGAACCAGTCCAGAGGGTCCATCAGGGAGAGAGCATAGCAGCGGCAGTGGAAAAAGCCCTGCCTCCCCATCTAACCATCTTAAACCTCTGAACTATTAGCAGATTATTGCTTGCCGACCTAAGCTGTTTAGTCGGAGCACAGCGCTGGAATATCGCTTTAATGGCCTCAGGGCCTAAACCATAGTAAGCATTGTGGGTCAAGCATAGGGTCTTAAAGAGAATTCTTTGATCCAGTGGAAGCCAGTGCATTGTGATGAGGGAAGCCAAGACTGAGTGGTATTTTGGAAGATCCATCACCAGCCTCGCTGCAGCATTCTGCACCAGCTGCAGACGTCACACCAAGCCTTTGTTATGCCCAGATAGAGGGTATTACAATAGTCTGGTGTGGACATTGTTAAGGCAATAACTACCTGGTTTCATGAGGCAAATGAAAGGAACTGGGAGATTTTTCTAAGAAGCCTGATTATCCCAAAACAAGTGGACACTGTTCTGCTAATCTGTAAACTCAGGGAAAGCGAATCGTCCAATATAGCCCCTAGATTTTTCCCATGGGATACAGGGCAGGGGCAGCTGCCAAGTGTATCAGGCCACCAATCGTTAGACCAGATGTCATGTTGGTTACCAAATATCAAGATATCTGTTTTTTCCCCATTAAGTTTAAGATAGTTTTCAACCATCCAGGATGAAACTGCCTGCATGCAGTTTTTGAAGTTTGTGGCAGATTCACTAAAGCTGTGTGTAATGGACACCATAATTTGAGTGTCGTAGCATAAGACAACACCTTCAGACCAAAGGATCTCACGACCTTAGTCAGTGAGGCAACATAGATATCAAAGTGTCGGTCTCAAGGAAGAGCCCTGCGGAATGCCACATACCAAAGGATTTGAGGCAGAGTGGAATTGGCCCATTATAACTATCTGTGCCTGCTCACTGAGGAAGGAGGCAACAAGCCCAAGGGCCGTGCCCTCGATCCCTATCTCCTTGAGGTGTTTCACCAACCTCAAAGGAGACAGTGTGTCAAAAGCTGCAGTAAGGTCAAGAAGAACCAGCAGGGTAGTATGCCCTGCGTCAACCTGGACGCGGATGTTATAAAAATAAAAAATACCGCAGTTAGTGCTGTCTCCGTGCTACGATGGCATCTAAAACCAGGCTGTGAGCCATCAAGCAACTTGTGATCCTCTAGATAAGTGCTAAGGTGAGAGTTCAGGCATTTTTCCAAAATCTTTGCTGGGACTGGTAGCAGGGAAATGGGGTGATAATGTTTTAATTACGTTGGGTCAAGAGAAGGCTTTATTAAGAGCGGTTTGACCACAGCAATCTTCTAAGGGGTGGGATCCTGCCCCTCAGAAAAAGCTACATTTAGTACTGAGGTGAGGTTGGGAACAATGGCTTCTCATCCTATTTCTAAAACCTTAAGAGGGCATGCGTCCAAAGGAGACACAGAAGTAACTCCTTCTAGCAGGCAGTCCGTTATTTCGAGTGACATGCGAGGGAAGGTGAGTAGCCTCAGTACCTTCTCCCTGGTTACTAAAACATTAAGGTGGAATTTAGAAGGAACAGATATTGCGGTATTGCCGTTGAAAGCCTCCAAAGCAAAATATATATCCGCAACTTCAGTGTGAAAAAGATCTACCAGACTCCGTTGCAAACCTCAAACTTTGACTAAAAAAGCACATTTTCCTCATATTTCTGTGATGGAAAGTTCTGGAATCGCTGGGGAGACACAAACCTCCTTCCACCTCCTGGCATGCCACCGAATCTGCTGATACAAATGGTACCTCACTTGTGTGAGTAGGCCTAGTGTCGCAAACAGGAAAGGGTTCACTGAACACCATGGATACATCACGTTTTTCCACTCAAAACTGAGCCTTTTTTTGCAAAGTGGGTAACTGTGGATTTTGGACTCTAGCTCAGCCAGCACCAAGAGAAACCTAAAAAGCTTGCAAATATTTGACAGCTAGACAACTGGGAGAATCCAGGGTGGGGTGATTGTGGGCTCTCACCAGGTTTTTATTTACCCCCACTCCCTTGCAAACCCCAAACTTTGGCTAAAAAACACATTTCCCCATATTTCTGTGATGGAAAGTTCTGGAATCTGTGGGGAGACGCAATCTTCCTTCCACGTGGCATGCCACAAAATCTGTAGATAGAAATTGTACCTCACTTGTGTTAGTAGGCTTAGTGCCCCCGACAGCAAAGGGTTCACATATCAACATGGATGCATCACATTTTTCCTCTCAAAACTGATGCTCTATTTGCAAAGTGGCTAACTGTGGATATTGAACCCTAGCTCAGCTGGCACTGAGGAAAACCTAGAAAACATGTGATTTTGTGAAAACTAGTTATCTACGGTAATCGCTGTTGAGGCAACCTGGGTGGCTCTCACCAGGTTTTGTTACCCAGAAGCCCTTTCAAACCTTAAACTTTGCCTAAAAAGGCTTTTTTCCTCTCATTTCTTCAATGGAAAGTTTAGACTCTGTGGGGAGCCACAAATTTCCTTCAACATAGCATTCCCCCAAGTCTCCCGATAAAAATGGTACCTCACTTGTGTGGGTGGGCGAAATGCCCGCAATAGGAAATGGCCCAAAGCAAAACATGGATACATCCCAATTTTCTACTCAAAACTGACCCTTTGTTTGAAAAGTGGGTTACTGCTCAGCCAGCACCAATGAAAACCTAGTAAACTTGCACATTTTTTAAAACTAGACACCTGGGAGGATTCAGGGTGGGGTAACCTGCGTGGCTCTCACCATTATTGTTTAACAAGATTCTCTTGCAAACTTCAAACTTTGATTAAAGACTGAAAACGTACCCTTTTTTCCAATGTTGGTCACCATAGATTTTGGAGCCTAGTTCAGCTGCCACCTAGGGAAACCTAGCAAACTTGCAGATTTTGGAAAATTAGAAACCTGCAGGAATCCAGAGTGGGATGACTTGTGTGGGTCTCGCCAGTTTTTTTTACTGAGAATCCTTTGCAAATCTCAAATTTTGACTAAAAAAACACATTTTCCTCACATTTCTGTAATTGAAAGTTCTGGAATCTGTGGGTAGCTACAAACTTCCTTCCACCCGACATTCCCCCAAAGGTGCCTCACTTGTGTTGGTAGGGGTGGCGGCAAAAGGAAATGGGCCAAAGCACAACATGAACGCATCACATTTTTCCATGGAACACTGACCCCTTTTTCCCAATTTTGCAGACATTGGACTATAGTTCAACCGGCACCAAGGCAAATCTAGCAAACCTGAACATTTTTTTAAAACTAGACAATCACAGGAGTCCAGGGGTGCTTGACTTGCATGACTCTCACCAGTTCATTTTACCCAGAACCCATGCAAACATCAAACTTTGAGAAGAAACATACATTTTCCTCACATTTCTGTGACAAAAAGTTCTGGAATCTCCAGGGAGGCACACATTTTCTACCACCCTGAGTTCCCACATGTCTGCTGATAAGAGCGATACTCCACTTGTGTGGGTGGGCCTAGAGACCGTGAAACAAAAGGCCTAAAAGCACTACGTTCAGAGATAAGGAATAGGTTTAGCTGCTGTATTTGGACCGTGCTGTCGAGCCATCCATACAAACCTATAAACCACAGACATTTTTAAAAGCTAGACAACCAAGTCCAGGGTGGTGTGCCTTATATGGATCACAAGAGGTTTATTTACCCTCAAGGCTATGCAAACCTCAATCTTTGCCTAAAGCTATGCATTTTCCTTCTATTTCTGTAATGAAAACTTCTGGAATCCGGAGGAATCTATAAAATTCCTATCACCCAGAATAACCCCACTTGTGAAGAAAAAAGTGCTACCATACTCGTATGGCTAGGCCTAGTGCCCACAGCAGAAACAGATCAATAGGAGGTCCTTCTCCAATTGAACTTGGTTTGAGCCATTCCTGTAGCGGTCACTAGGCTCAGCCAAATAAGTGAGGCAGCGTTTTAGTCGGCACAAGTGAGGTTGTGAGGCCCACAGGGATTGGCCCATAAACAACAAGGGTTGACCCCTTGTAATTCTATTTTTTTTATATATGATGATTTACATTCCTGATGTGATTGCGCCCAGGTGGAAAAACACCTTTTAAAAAAGTTTTATTATTCTGCGTGGAGAGGAGGTGGGGCTTTACCCCGAGGGCCGACCCCATCAAACATCCCTGGAGGTCTAGTGGTCTATTGACAGTGGATCGTGGAGCGACGACGATTCACAATAGGGAAACAGTTTCAAACAAGGACCTCCCTGAAACTGGGCGAGGCAGTTTTCGGCTTTTTTTCCCACCGGAGAGGGAGATAGCACTCACCTGCTCATCCGGCCACTCCGGTGGGAAATCTGTGATGTCAGCGCTCCTCACGGTATGGTGACATCACAGATGAGTAAGAGGACGGTCTGGTACTGACACGGAAGCGTTTCCACGTCATCCCAGCCCTTTTACTTTATTTTTTTTAAGGAATTTTCTGCTCCTCCCACCGGATGATCCCTTGGAGCCCTCCCTAGTTTTGGGTGATGGCCAACACGCACACTGGGGAAGGAGTGTGGCCGTTGTCCAATGGCCAATGCAGCACCCAACAGTTAATACAGTGGCTTTCTTTTTGTTTTTTATGGGCCTCTTCTGTCTGTGGGCCTACAAATAAAACCTTCCAAATGCCACTGTAAGAGAATATAATTTCAAAGCTGAGCCACAGAAAGATAGATAAACAAAAATTATGAAAATGGGGAAGACATAGGGGCAAATTGAAATATTGATAGGCTAGAGGCGTATCAGAGTACAAAGTGAGGAGGGTAGGAAAGAAAGAAAGATCAGTATGTGGAATCGAGAAGAAACAAGAGTAGAGGGAAGATAGGTGGGAAAATAGGATCAAAATAAGACAGAAAGTAAGCTAATAAGAAATCGAGTCAGGAAGAAAGGAAAGAGGATATAAGAAAAATGAAAGAGTGAAAGGAAGGGTGAGAGGAAGGAAGGGTGAAATGGACAGAATAAAGGGTGAAAGGATTGATGGATGGATGGATTGAAGGGAGGGTGAAAGGTGGCAAACAGATAAATGTCAAAGGATGGACTCAAGGGTCAAACCATAAATGGATGACAGGGAAAAAAGAATGGGTGAAGGGATGGGTGATTGGATGAGTCGATGGAGGACAAAAGGATGGATCAATGAAAACAGGGATAGAAGAGTAAAAGGATCAAACGGATGAAAGAAGGGGATTAATTGGTGAAAGGAAAATAGAAAGGATAAATGGATAGATGATGGATAGACATAAAGGATAAAAGGATGAATAGATAGATTAATCAAAGTATGGATGGAATGGTGAAGGGAACTTTTCTAGGCAGTGTGGGGCTTCATCAGACATATAGTTCAAAGTGCGGGGTATTTTAATTTTTTTCTGGATACTCCCTAGATTTGATAATTAGACCACCAGGCAGCTTTATTAAAGATTCAGTCCTATCAGGCTTGCATCTCACATACCTGGTTCAGTGAATATCAGAGCTACTCCTCAATAGCAAGTCTCGTGGGTGGTCATTTGGAAGGTTTGATCCCCTAATAGCTGCTGCAAGGTACACCAGGCCTTTATTTCACGACTAGGCTACAGGGCATCCAGCAAAAGGTTTGGGTCCCATTAGGGCTCCCTCCAAGCATACCACAGCTTATAATAAAAAACAGGGCACCATGCAGCCTGAATCAACAGTAGATTTTTGTGACTCTAATTTACACCATTAAATGTCACCAATGTAATGCACCTATCACACCTTACTGTCGAAACCTAGGCTATGATTTCGGCTTTTCAGAAGCCTAGTTTATCTTCTTGTTTTGCATCTACACTTTGGGTTAAAGTGCAGCAGAGATATCAGTTTCAGGTACAAAACGTGTCTAGACCTCATTGCTTACATGCACTATTGCAATACAGACAGCAAGGTTTAGTATCAGGAATTTATAGATTCCATGTATTACTAAAACATTTTGATTTGCTGCAAACCTTTGACTGGCATAGAGAGTGAACCATCAGTCATCAGCGTCTATGGTGTTGAAGACAGTGATCCTTAGTCATCTTCTGGATCGGCCTATTTTCCATCTGATCTAGCCCCCCTGTATTCAAAGTGTATTTCCACCTGACCTTCTATTCAGGCATTTGCGTACCATGGTCTGGTTTTTAGCTAGTGCAATTAAGTATGAATGATTTTGTATGACTGTGTCCTGTTTGAGGATTGATGAGGTATGTGAGGTTGAGTGTGGGACCTTACAGTGAATCATGAATTATTTATGAATTGTATTTTTGTATGATAAAACCGTCTAATCTGTTTACTAAAGACTAAATTAACTGCAACACCGTGTGAGTAAATCGATAAAAATGAAAAAAGAAAAAGAAAAATGGACTCTATACAAATGTTGTAATTGTCTAACTTGGCATCGCTCTCTGGTCCATAAAGGTATTTAATTACTCGGGACCGACAATATAGGGCCCTTTTACCCACGGCAGAGTTCTTTCTTTCTTGTATTGTTCTTATCCCCCTTACCTGCCTCCCACGTTGTATCCCCAGGGGAACCCCCTTCTTTTTTGTTGTTGTTGTGGCATAGAGAGTGAACCATCAGTCATCATATCATCCAATGCACATTTAAGAAACCTTAATATGAGCCAATATTGTAGAAAAATTAAACACTAATTGGCTTCTTATTGTGACAAATGACTTGGCTGCTCGTGTCCCACTTTCTTGATAAACAAAATGAAGGTCCTGAAGTACTAATCTTTTTTGCAGTCGCACAACCTCGGATTTCTGGGTCTCTAGTTGGCAAGGGTTTGCACCTTGTCCAAGTAGGGACCCTTCCTTCTTGTCAGGATAAGAGATTTACACTCCTAAAATAAGCCCTGCTCACCCACTTGGTAGCTTGGCACAAGCAGTCAGGTTTATCTTAGAGGCCGTGTGTAAAGCATTTGTACATAACCAAAAGTAACACAGTGAAAGCATTACAAAAGGACACTACACCAGTTTAGAAAAATATCCAATATTTTATATACTTAAGACAAGGCCAAAAACTATACAAATCCACAATACAGTATTAGAAATCTTCAGTCATGAAATAAAGTTCCTTACAGTCAATAGCTCCGTCTAGGACTATCATGGAATCGTGAACAACAAATCCAAACAGTTCGGCCTGACCACGGCACCACAGGCCAGCTATGATGTCGGGAAGAACCGCAAAACACTACCTTTTATAAGTGCAGGGCGTTGGAAGCCTCTCGTTGAGCTCTGAAAGCACAGCGTCCACAGGCGTCAGTTCCAGAGGTCGGTGCAGGAGTCATCGGGCCCTTGAAGTCACATGCGTTGCAGATCGAACTCCTCGCAGTTGAGGTCAGGAGCGCCGGCTTTGGCAGGTATCGGGTGCTGTGGTGCACAGTTCAGTAGTGTGGCGTGCGGTGCCCTCAGGTCGCGTGCAGGCAGCGGCTCGGTTATGGTCCTCCAGCGGCATCAGTGAGATCAGGGCTGCGGTGCGACGTGATGCGGTGCTCCTCGCGATGCTGGTAGGTCGCGGTGCAAGCAGCAGCGTCGTCGTTGCTGAAGTGCTGTTGCCGGCTGACGAGCTGGAGTCAATGGCGCCAGCGTCGGTAGGTCAAGGATGCAGTGTGGGATGAGGATGGTGCGTCGTGTAACTTACGAGCAGTGCACCCAAACCATGGTGCAAGTAGCGGCGTCGATATTGGTATGGAGCATTGTCGTTGGGGATACAAAGGTGGTGCCATGAAGTGAGGCAGTGCGAAGTGTGGTGCCCGCATGTCACAGTGCAAGCAACGGCTCAGTGGCAGCGCAAATGGCATCATCAGTGAGACCAGGGTTGCGGTGCGGCCATGCCCTCTGCGGTGCCTTCAGGACATGGAGCTGGCAGTGGCGAAGTAGATGGCGTCAGGTTGCTTTTCATCTGTTGCAGCACAAAACACAAAGCCCCCAGTGCTGATGGCAGAAGAGCTTGAAGTCTTTGCTGTTCCAGAGACTTCTTGAACAGGGGGCAAGCTCAACCTCTAGCCCTTAGAGAAACTCAATAAAGAGGTTTATAGAAAGTTCAGTCCAGTCCTTTCACTGCCCAAGACAGAAGCAGCCACTGCAGGCCAACACGCCAAAGCACACAGCAAAGTGGCTTGTTCCTTGTCACAGCTTCTCCAGCTCTTCTTGGCAATCTTCTTGGTCAAAAAGAGTTCTAAAGTTCTGGGGTCTAGGCCCCAATATTCATACCACCAAACCCTTTGATCTCTGAAGGCAGAGAGTGTCTGTATCTAACCCGAACCAGGCCTGTCCTCGCCAGTGCAGCTTCCTGGCCGAAGGTTGAGACAGCATTGTCCAAGGCAGACAGGGCTTATTCAGGTGCAAGGGAAATCTCCTCCCGCCAATCTAAATGCAGACTGGGCCTATTCAGGTTCTAGTGCCAACTCCTTCCGCTACTCTGAATGCAGCCCAGGTCTATTCAGCCCAGCCTGACTCATTCAAGAAATACAGGACACACATCAACCCCCCGGTGGCCGTCTGAGAGAATGTACCTCCCCAACTCCTGTCACTCCAAAGCCAGACAGTCAATATACATCCTAGCAGAGGCACAAAGGTTGGCTAAGCAAGAAAATACCTTTCTAAAGTGGCATTCTCAAACACAAAATGTAAAAATCACCTTTACTAAAAGATGCATCTTTAGATTCTGAGTTCAGGCATACTAAACTTTATTTTCCCATTTGGTTCCAATGGGAAGTTATATTTATAAGATGTTATACATTAACTTCTATGCTTTCCTATGGGCCAGATAGCCTTTCAATAGTGAAAAACAAAATTGGCAGTAGTTCACTATCAGGTCATGCCACACACACCAGCTAATGTCCTACCTTTCACATATACTGCACCATGCCCACAGGGGTACCTTGGGCCTACCTTAGGGGTGACTGACAGGTAAGAAAAGGGAAGGTTAGGGCCTGGCAAGGGGGTACACTTGCCAAGACGACATGGCAATTGGAAACTACATGCAGACTCTGCAGTAGCAGGTCTGAGTTTCCTTTTCAGGGCTACTCATGTGGGTGGCACGATCAGTGCTGCAGGCCCACTAATAACATTTGATTTACAAGCCCTGGCCCGCTCAGTGCACTTTACTAGGTACTGACAAGTAAATCAAATATGCCAATCATGGAAACACCAATCCATAACACAATTTACACAGAGAGCATATGCACTTTAGCACTGATCAGCAGTGGTAAAGTGCCCAGAGTTCTAAAACCAACAACAGCAGGTCAGAAAAAAATAGAAGGAAGAAGCAAAAAGTTTGAGGATAACTCTGCAAAAAGGGCCATTCCCAACATAAGACCTCTAAAAAGTTATTTGCTATGCACTTGTCAGAAACCTGTATAGAGGGCCATGAGGCATGCAGGAGTTACTGGGCCCAACTGTGGTGGCAGATGCCTCTTACTTCTGATGTCCTTGGGCCCCTCTTACTCAGGATCCTGAGAAGCTGGGCCAAGCACACCTTCAGCACTTGTCTCTCAGTAGTAGTACGGGTCGAACAGTCCAAGGCTTCTCAGGAAGGAGGGTAGGTACACCCAGGAGTGTGAACACAGGCTCATAGCTCAAAATCTGTCCAGCAGCAGCAATACATGATTGTTCAGTCACATGCTCGCTTTTATGAAAAAGGAGTATTCATATATCAATACAAATCAGAATACAGAATTCACAAACAATAGAGACTGAGACACTGAGATACTGAGACACTGAGGTGAGGGATCTAGGGCCAGATGTAGGTAAATATCATTTACCGATTCTAAAATACAGAATTTTACCGATTCAGTATTTTAGAATCGGTAAATGGTATGTAGCTAATGATTTGGTAAATTTTACCTAACCTGTAAAATTCCGTAAATACTAATTCAGTATTTACCGATTCGGTATTCCCCATTCATTCCTAGGGGCCTGGAGGCCCATAGGAATGAATGAGAATTACGGATTCGGTAAATACCGAATCGGTAACAGGGAGTAGACTTACAAGGGTGGCAGGGTGTCACATTGACACCCTGTTGCACCCCTGAATAGTGCATGGGTGCACAAGTGGCACACATACATGCCCTAAGGGCATGTATGTCTGCCACAAGGCACTGTTAAAAAAAACACAAAATTGCTTTTTTAACGGTTTTCGGTATATACCACCAACTTGTAGTTGGTGGTAAATAACAAATCCTTAAATGTGAAAAACACTCACTTGAGTGCTTCCTACATTAAGGATTTGGTAATTTACCGAATCGGTATGTTAAGAATTCAGTAATTTACTGATTCCTTAAGTTACCGATTCGGTAAAATACTGACTCCTACAATCATGCCACCTGCATTCCAAATGCCCATTACTAGTCGGTAACGGCCGAAATTCGATAGTTGGACCTCCTACATATGGCCCCTAGTGTTTTAACAGGCGATTTCCTGAGTCCCACTCACTTCTTGCTAGTTGTATGTGTTATTCCCCATTCACTATAGGCAACATTCCACGTTAAGTACCACTAGTAGGCTAAGTATCAGCAGCCCCACTGCAACTCATAAGTAAAAACTGTTCCAGCGATAAACTGCTTGATGTCAAGAGAGTTTCTTAGGGACTGTCTGGCTCATAAATTATTCTTGCCCACACCAACTGGACCTACATGACCAGAGTCTCCAAGTGCACCTTGTTCGTGCTGAAGTGGCAGCAGCTGTCCCCAGTCAGTTCCCCACATACGGCCCTGCCTGGTCAGTGATCGGGAGTCCTCGAGTTCCTCACAAGCGGTCCTGTGGAGGCCATTGCCAGGGGGTCCTCAATGCTCCTGGTACAGACTTAGTTAATGTTCAATAGGCAGGTCAGTCTGTGACCCACTATGATTACTTATATTGTGAATCAACCTACTAAAACATAGGTCGGATTACAGAATTAGTTCAACTCCTTTTTGCAACCTGGTCTTTTGTGCAGCTGGCCCAAATATTTGAATGAACAAACTGAATATCTATCAGCTTTAAGTGCTAGAAACTTTACCAACTGAATAGGGAGACCTTAAATAATTTAAAAGCACAGCAAACATCAGTAGCATAATGGGACTGTGGTCAGGGTTATAACACGAAATTACATTATGTAACACTAGAGACCCACAGAAAAAGAAGACAGACTAAACCAGTAAGTAAACAGATAAAGAGGAAAGTCTAAGCTGGTGACAAAGACCAGAAACAGATGTTATATGGTGGGCTCTTCAGGTTCTTGATCTCCACATGATCTTCTTTCTTGCTGGTATTTAAGTTAATTATGGGGGTTCCTGTGATTTTCTAGAGTGAGCAATGTGTACATGTTGATACTTCCCTTTGATTGAGCCCTTCTTAAAGAGGTTACATGACCATATGTAATTGTGATGTAAACCTTAAAGTCACCACCCTGCGAAACAACTATTGAGCATTTTACTTCAGTGCTCCAAACAGGGAAGTTACTAACCTGTTGGAGCTGGTTAGGTATACGAATACATTTCACGGGTAACACCCTCATTACATAATGCAAATCTGTATATAACATCAACGATTAATAAAGCCTCTTTGACCAACAAACCTGGGAACAGGCGTGCACCTAGATTGTAATCGTCATCAAATATGCCAGGAAATATGTACTTTTAGGGTAAATTACACTTAACTTTCAATCACATCAATAACCAAATGCTTAGCTGACACAGCAGGTTATTCTGCTGGAAGCCAGAGATAATAGTGCCTGATATTAATAGTTGGCTCAGTAAAAGCTATTTCAATTTGAGTTGAGTACTCCACTAAAACACATCTACAAGAAGAATGTATGAATGTATTTAATTTTATAGTATTTAAAAGTAATGTGAGCCTCAATGAGACTGTTGTGCTTTATTAGCAATAATGTTATAATACTGCATTGTGCTAACTCACTGAAAAATGATAAATAAGAAGTAATCGGATTATCACACATTTATCATATTTATGTGCACCCTCAATAATGTAATGCTTATTAGTGGTTTAAGAGGAGACAGTACAAAGCGGGCAATTCCTCAGTCAGTATCATAACACCCCTCATTATACCACTTGCTGCATGGGAAAAACAATGCAAACACTGAGTCAATGCTTGGCTAGTCGAGGGTACAGTGAAATTTGGGCCAGCAACTTCCTGTGGCAGGCACAACACCCACAAGATGAACACAGCAGCACTCTTTCAGGTGACTCCAGACTTTAGTTCTGGTCTGGAAAGTGAAAATTCGTAGAGATCCCATTCCTAAATCTTGGTTTCCTTGTTTAAACTGAAGTGTCAAAATGATTTACAATCTACTGGCTGAAAAGGCCATTCTTTTATCATTTTCTGTTCTGAAGGCCTGGCTGCCCCAAACAAGGAGCCTTACTAGTTTTGAATTCTTGACTTCCCATCATATTCACTGTGGAGCTGTGTAATTTGGGCTCCACCCTTTCAGGTCATGACTCTGTCATATGTATTATAGTGCCATATGTAGTACCATATATTTATGTGCTTTAATACCATTTATGTAAAGTGTTGCACTTGACCGAAATACTAAAGGTGTATTCGCTGTATAATTCAGACATTTACATGAGCGTACATAATAATGGTTTCCTATTGCGATACCAAATTGAAGTTTTCATATTTATCAGCATTTGTCTTGTTTGAGTAATTTTGTTGACTATATTTATTTACTCACGTATTCAATATGCTGTATTTATCTTCTAAGTGTATATGCATCCATATCCAGGTATGTAAAATGTGAACCAAAGTGTTTTGCTGCTTTAACTTGACCAAAGGCCTTAAGAATCTGCGCTCTAAGACTTAAACTTTAACATGAAAGTTGCTCGGTTGCAATGTTTTCTTCTTCTTTGGAGATGTGTTCACATATAGTTACTGAAAGGCACATTGTGTATGACAGATAGTGAGGCTCGGGAGGAGAACTTTTGGCAAGGACGAAAGACACAAACGCACAAAGGAGGACCCCGATTCATGTTAATATCAGAAGACGGGAGGAATCCAAGGAGGTTCTGATCTTAAGACCAAGAGATGGGAGTATTGAATGAAAAAGCCAATTTCTACTGTGAAAAAAGGTGGCAAAGTACTGAGACATGCGATGTGGGATTCTCAAATGTTCTGTGCAGTTTAATTGGTAGTCACCCTTTAGCCGTAGTCAGATTCCCTTAAGACTTAGAAGGGTACAGACCTCTTTGCTATATTTCTCTTGTGTGGCATTATGCAATACAATACGACTGATTTTGAAGAACTTCTACAGACGTATCTGCAATGCTGACATCTTCCTGCTTTACTGGATCTAATTAGGCTTTGGAAGGTGGATTATTAGTAAGGGTAAGTATGTACCTACCACTAGCAATACGGCCACTAACACAATATAAGACTCAGACAAGTGCTCAATAAATTATTCCCTTGCTCAACTCTTTGTAGCTAACAACGAGCAAGCAACACCAATGTATTACATTGCTCCTCAGAACATGGGACTACAGTTCCCACAATGCACCTGGCCAAATCCATCTGCAGTGTCCTTACCGTACTCAAGCAAGCACAGTAATGGGTCGGTGTGGTCAGGTCTCCTGTGATAGCCCTGATAGTCACACACCCCACCCCCAGTAGCTTGCCACCTTTGGACAGGTCCAGCCTGGTGCAGAAAGGTGGCTTCAGATGCTGCGCAGTGCCAGTATTTTGCTTCATCAGACTGTACGATTTTGCATAAGTATGATACATTCTGTGCAAAAAATGTCAAAAGGATCAAGCGCAATCCTATCTGGGGGAGAGGCGCTCTGTTTGTCCACAGCAGTGCAGCCACTGCTCATCAGATATATCCTTGCCCACCTCCAATTTCCAGGCCTGGCGTGCCCTCAAGGTGTCCAACAGGGAGGCTGACATCGTTGAGGAGTAAAGTCTGGTAATTAGTCTACTAGGCGGGTGGGGTGTATGTATTCTAGTGCTGCAGTGGTTGGAAGGGGCGGAGAAAGATTTGTTAACCTTTCTACATGTCCTTCTAATTTGATAGTATAAACATTTATCCAACAAAATCATTTTCTTCTTTTCCGTACTGGCAAATGGGGGGAGGAACTGGCCGTTCGGGTACAGGTCAGAGTATGTAGTGATACCCAATGTCGCAGCATGCCATACCACTGTCCTGCAGAGGGGGAAAGGAGAGTTTAGCCATCAGCACGACGGAAGGCGCACATAGCCTGTCAGCGCCAGTCTGTCTACGGATACCATCCCATGGCCATCTCACACACTCCACTGTGTTTATTTCAGCTCTGTGTGCTCTATATGATTGGAACAAAGCCGTTCTCAACACCCATGGGGCAGCCTGATCACTTTCTACCACCAGATGTGGCTGAAATGGCGTAGGGTGTAGCCAGAAATGTAAATGCTGGCCTGGGCGCAGAGGGCATATAACTTTAAATGTGGAGCACCCAGTCCCCCGCATGTGGGAGGCAATGTAAGGATCGCGTACGACACTCTAGGCTGTTGACCTGCCCATACTAATGTGATCATGTAGGAGCGAAGTTTTTTGATGAACTGTTCCATGAGAGGGAGTGGGATATTGATAAAAATATACAAGAGTTACAGTAATACCACCATTTTAGTAATTGCTATTCTCCCAGTAATCGACAGTGGGAGCCTATTCCACACCTGAATACATGTCTCATGTCATTCAACTACCCGGCCATAATTTATTTTCCACAGTTCCTCAGCGTCTCTGCACAGCCATATACCTAAATATTTAGTCGGTTTGAATCCCTATTTTACTGTGTAGTCTGTTTGGAAGAGTCTCGCAGCATCAGGAATCAGAAAAAAAATCGATTTACTCCAGTTAATCTGGATACCGGAGTGGCCCCCAAAGCGGTTCACTTCCCTTATCATGGGATCCAGATTTTCCCAGGGTTCACAGATGTAAAGGGTAATGTTGTCAGCATAAATGGACACCATCAGTCCCCAAGTGGTGAAACCTATACCTCGTTCAGCATGATGCTGGCATAATCTAGCAGCCAGTGGTTCCATTGCTACTGCAAATAGTAGTGGGGAGAGGGGGCAGCCCTGCCTAGTACCACGTGAGATTGCGATGGGTTCTGAGACCTGTCCATTCAGCTTGATGTGCGCCAAGGGGAGAGTATATAGTAATCTGATGTTTTGGATACAGTGCGCGCTGAAGCCCAGGCCTTCTAGAAGCAGGAAAAGGAATGGCTATTCAAGGGAGTCAAATGCCTTAGTGGCATCGAGGAGCCACAACTGCCGGCAGGAAGGGGTGTATATGGTGCATCACCGAGAATATTGTATGGAGATTGGGTGATGCGGATCTCTCCAGGATAAATTCAGACTGGTCTGTACGTACAATTTCGGCTATGAGGGGCAACAATCTGTTTGCCAGCAGCTTCGCATATATTTTATTAACTACATTTATTAGTGATAGGGGGGTGATAAGAATGGCAGAGTTCAGTAGACTTATCCGGCTTAAGTATGGTTATGATTATCACTCCCGAAGGGTTGGAGGGAGGTTGCCTGCTGTCAGTGAGTGCTGCTACATCTCTATGAGGTGTGGAATAAGCAATGTGGTATTTTCCTTGTAGAAGGCAGACGTGAGTCCGTCCATTCCAGGGGCTTTGACACAGGGGAGGCTGGCAATGACTCGCACGATTTCCTCCAGCGTAAAAAGAGTGTTGAGGTATTCTCTTTACCCTTTATCTAGCCAGAGTAGTTCTATGAAATCAAAATATTGACCTAAGACATCTGGGTTGCCTCCCCCATCAGTGGTATAGAGCTGGGCATTAAAGGTCGACATGACCTCAGGCAGTTCTGCTGGGGCTGTAACTAGCCTGCCAGACCTGTCCCTCAGTTCGGACATAAAAACAGAGGTTTCTGCAACAGCCCCGCAAGTGTTCTGCTAGGGCGATCCCCCTTTCCGTAACCTTGGGCCTGTGTCTCCCACCCCAGATACATTACCTCTCTCTCTACCTCCACGTGAAACTCGGATTGTTTGACTCTGATGTCTGCTAGTGTAACCAGCCTGGGAACTAGGCTGTATTCCTGCTCTAATTGTTGGATTTCAGCCTCAATTTTCTTAAAGATGCCCCTGATCAACTTCAACACTCCTGATTGCCTGGCAATGCACATGCCACAAATCACCGATTTGAACGCCCCGCGGAGTGTGAAGGGGGATTCCACAGAGCCGGCGTTCAAGGCAAAATAATCAGTAATGTCCTGTTGGATCTCTTCTTTGAAGGCTGTGTCTCATAAGGCATATGGGGTAAGTCTCCACGAAAATATCTGTGTGCACACTGAGGAAGCCAGAGAGATAAGCACACCCGGGAGTGATCCAAAAGGGTACGTGGCAGATGCTCAACATCCGTAGTCCAAACATCCGTAGTTCAAGCGGCTAAGTCACTGGACAACAATCAGAAATCTATGTGGGACCATGATCTGTGGATAGATGAAAAGCATGTGCCTTCGAGCTTCTTTATGTATTTGTGGTGCCAGGTGTCCACAAGTGCAGAGTCGGCAATGAGCACGTTTAGTGCCTCAGTGGTGATGGTGTTGTAGCTTGGCAACCGAGCAATCTAGATGTGCCCGTAGCACTACATTGAAGTCCCCACCCCAAACCACCGGCCTGGCCCCGAAAACCAGTGCATATCACCAGATGTTGGGGAAGAAGTCAGCTTCATCAAAGTTTGGTTCGTATGCTGCCCTCAAGACCATTAATTGTGCATGTAGTGTGCCCATCTGGATGACGTATGTGCCATTTTTATCTATGAGGGAGTGAGCAGTGTGCCATGGTAGTCCCTTCTTGAGATGTATAGAGACACCCCAGGCATAGTTAAAATAGATTGAGGAGTAGGATTTGCCCAACCAACTGGCCCTGAGGTGGGCTGCACAGTTGGTAGATAAGTGTGTTTCTTGTAGGAAGCAGACATCTATACGGTGGCACACCAAAAATGCATGTATTAGTCAGGATTTGCAGTGGTAGTTAAAGCCCCCTCGCGTTGCGCGTCATGCATGATATTTTCACCATGTCAGGGGTAGCTTAAGACATAAGAATCTACTTTCACTCCTGTCAACAGTTATACTTTATTAGAGTGTGTTGGACTTGGCCCTTTTTGCAGGGTAATCCCTGAACTTTTTGCCTTCCTCCTAGTATTTTTTCTGACCTGGTGTTGGTGGTTTTAGGACTCTGCGCACTTTATCACTGCTGTCCAGTGTAAAGTGCATGTGCTCTTTGTGGTAAGCATGTTAAGATTGGTCTACACCTGTTTGGCTAATTTAATTTACCTATCAGTCCCCAGTAATGTGATATCTCACATACCCAGGCCAGTAAATTAAATGCTACTGGTGGGCTTGCAGCGCTGATTGCACCACCCACAAAAGTAGCCTTTCAAAACTGTCTCAGGCCTATGCCATTGTAGGGGCTGTGTGTGCAGTTTACTGCTGCTGTGACGAGGCACATAAAATGGGTGCCACGTCTGTGACTCCCCTTTTACTACATATCAGTCCTCTGTAAGGTAGGCCCTAGCTAGCCTTTTGGGCAGGGTGCATTGTAGGTAAAAAGTAGGACATTTGCCTTAATTGTGTGGCATGTCCTGGTCGTGACAAACAGACATTTTGGTTTCTCACTACTGTGAGACTGCCCTCTCATAGGAATGCATTGGGGATTCCTGATAAATGTATCACTGGTAATTCCTTGTTTTATAGCATTTTAGGACTCTAGTGTAATATCCCTGATTCGTGCCCTTATATAGATATAAATCACCTTATAGATATAAATATAGATATAAATCACCTTGTCCTTATATAGGCATAGAAATCATAACCATATTTAGACATAACCCATGCAGTCCAAATACAGGCATGGATACTTCCACTAGTTCCCAAAAGCCACAACGATTTCTTGAAAAACTCAGCTTCAGCAGTTAGGGACTTCCCCTTGCTTGAATATTGATTTGTCCAAGAACTCATGGAGTTTTCAAAGAACTTCGACTCTTTGATGACGTTATTATGTCCAACTGTACGTCTGCACCTTCAAGGTATAAATATGCCCACAGTTGCCCTAGCAAACACACGGTGGTTTGGAGCAGTTCGACTATCTACTTGCCAGATGCATCTCGCTACAGCAAGTGCAAAAGGAAGTTGACCCTCCAGCAGACGCACTGAGAGAGACGCTGTCTTTTCTCTTGCTGAGAAATCCAGCTCCAGTGTTTCCAAGCTCCCCTTGCGGGGTGTTGGGAAATCGAGCTCGGAGACAGTGAGATACCAGACCTCCTTCATTCTAAACCAAGGTACGGAGCTGATTAGACCCTAAGAGAAATCTTGGATAGATTCTTGGCAAAAGAATACTAAACTTATGCTACACCACACTTACTTCTTCCCTCGTACTAGACTTAGGTTAGGTACACCAGGGTAGGCATATTTTAGAAGCACCAGTTGAGTACTTTTAGTCTTTATTTATTCATGTATGTATTTTATGGCATAGAAACCATATCATGCTTTTACAGTATTATTTTATAATACTCTTCTTGCTGTACGAATTATACTTTACAGCCAGTATTATGATTGTAGCAGTTAATTTCTTCTGCATGAGAAAGAAGACTGTTCAATAAATACTTTTATTGAAAACGCCCGTCTCTCTATCTCTCTGCACCTCTGATGAAACTAAGCATGCACGATTGACTGAGTAAAATATCTATCTATTGTTTCCACGACTCTGAAGATACTTTTTATCTTGGGAAACAAAGTTGTCATGTTTATGCGGTTGTCAGGAACTAATCCCTTCTTGTTCATTGGAGAAATTTTCTCGTGACCTCTGAGCTAGCTTGCATTCACAATTAAGTCTAATATATTCGATTGAGACCTAGTAGACATAAGTCCTACGTCAAATCTATAGGATATATTATTCCAATGCGCAGAGCCTATTGGGAATATAGGAATCACACTACATCCTGATCAGAGAGGAGTAGAGGGTCAAGTTTGGTAGGTGTGGAACAGTGGTAACAAATGCTGCGCAATGGTGTTCGCAGATTTATTATCACTATTTTAGAAAGGTCACATTTAGAAGTGGGCATTTCTGTGTGCTATGTGTCCTTGTGCCTGCCTCGTGTGGATGGCAGGAGTGGAGTGACAGGGGTGGGTGAGTCAGTAAAAGGCTGAATCAGCCAATCTGCATTTGGAGTGGTGGGAGGAGTAGCACCTGGGACTAAATGCTAAATGGGACTGGGCCTGTCAATGCTGGTTTCACCCCCCTGTGGTGTGTCTGGGGAAAGAGCCTACACTGACAAAGGGGGTAGTGGTGCACCTGTAGAGAAAGGTGTGAGATCCCCCCAAAATGGTTTGGACCGGGCGCAGAGCCCTGTGGCAGGGTGAGAACAAAGACACTAAGGTATATAAGTATTGAATGATGTAACCCCGTTGTAAAGGTGCTGACGGGGAACTGGTATCCGGCAGGCTGCTGGACTGCCAGGAGGAACTACAAGGGGATTGGACTGCTGGGAGGGCTGACCTGCAGTCTCTTGGGTCATGGGATGGACTACCACCCTGCCTGGAGAACCCCTGCGCTGGTCTACCTGGGGACCCCTTGCTGGTGTGCCCCAGTGAACTCCTATGACTCTGGATGCTTGACACTAAGCTGAGAGCTGTGCTTTGTACCTTGCCTGGGATTTGGGCTGATATCGTTGCAGGAGTCCTCTGTGTTGACCCCCGTGGCTGGGGCTTGTGTCCCCACAGTGCAGGGTGAGCATCTCTTTTATGCTGGTTTGCTTTCCTGAGCCCGAGGAAGGGGACTCCTAACTGGAGGACGGCTGGCGCTGTTGCGCCATGACAGATAAGCCGCCGAAGGGGAAGCCAGGCTGCTGATTGCCTGGCTGTGGGCAGAGCCATTCACCAGGAGAGAAAGCATTGTCCGGAGTCTATGTTGATAAGCGACCACCGGAAGGAACTGAAAGGGAAACCCTCCCGCAGCCGCTCCTGAGTTGCTGCAGCAACCAGGTCTGTGAACGGGGCACAACTCTGGGGGAGGGCCGCATTGCTACTGAAGACTACGAGCAGTCCCCGGTGTTGTGAGGACCGCCAGCCACCTAGGAGTTCTGGGTTTGCAGGCCTGGGCCCAGCAAGTTGGTTCTGAGCTGAGGAAGCGGTGTGAACGGCAGGCTAGATGGAGCCGGAGCCTCACAGGCTTTTGTGCCTCAGGGAGGAAGTCAGGCGTAACAATGCCTGGTTGTGGGTGGGACTAGAGGCAAACTCGATGAAGGCCCTTGACCAGCCGTATTGTTTCCCTGGCATGAGTGCAGCTGTGCCGCACAATCACTGCCAGCAGCATACTTTGCGCAGCAACAGGGACATTCTCCAATTAAGGAGACACAGGTGAATGGCACCTCATCGCCCCCTTGGTATTGTGGGCACTGTTTCAGCTGCATCGGCAGCTAGGGGGGACAGTTTGCGAGCCTTGGTGGAGGAAAGGCCCGCCCACAGACTTGCCACGCAGTCTGGGTAGAGAGCGCAGAGGTGCTGGGACTGCCATTTGGGGGCCAGCGGGCTACCGGGGGCTTAGGGGCTAATGAGCCGCGTGCACCTTGTCAGTGTTACTTCGGTGTACTGGGGCTAGTTCAGGACGTCTACCACAATGCAGTCCCTGATGTTTTCCTGATATGAGCACGTCCTCAGTATTTCTTATGGCCCTACTGTGATGTGATGCCTAATGTCATTTATGCATAGAAAGGTCATGATTTAGTATGGGTCTGATGCACTGCCATTGATATTTATATCTAATGCATTTGTGCTAAGGGTATCCTTACCAGTAGTTACTGGCTGTTTTTATTACTCATATGCCTGATGGTCCTGACAGTGGCCCGATTGGCCCTGTCCTGTATATAATCCACTGTGAAGTGATACCTAGTGCCAGGTGGCAAGTGTGTACATATGTGATGTGTTCTAATGTGTTTTATGGATAATAGAGAGGCTATTTTTACATAACCTTTTGTGGAGTGCCTTTTGTGGTGTGCCTAGTGTTTCGCTGCTGTGTGTGTGCGTTGTACAAACACTTTACACATTGCCTCTGGGATAAGCCTGACTGCTCTATCAAGGAGGTGAGCAGGGGTTATCTTCAGTGTGTAACTCCCTTGTCCCCACTAGAGTGGTAGTTTATGCCTGGCTTAGGCGCTTGCCCTAGCCAACCAGAAATTCAATTTCTAACATATTATTTCCATATTAGCCTATGGAGCTAAACTGCTACAATGGGGTAAAACAAAATTGGTAGATTTGCCCTCACTAGGGCACATAAAACATCTTTAAACATGTCCCTGCTTACATGTACATAGCACCCTACCCTCGGGACACCTGGAGTAGACCTTAGGGGTGACATATGTAAAACTAAGGTTGTTTAATACTTCGGAAGTACCTTGAAATCCCAAGACAAATTTGCATCTAATTTCAATTTAAAGGCAGTTTGCAAAGCAGGTCAGGCTTTAAAATTACAGCAGGCAACACAGCAGTGCACACTTACATGTATTAAATCTGCTGGGCCTCTAAACCAACATGCCCCACTATATACTTGGGCCTTAAAGGTAGGTTGTCTGTACCAATTGTAATTACACATAATTACCATACACCTTATAATCAGAGCACTGACCCTGGGACTGGTTAGCAGGGCACAGCCAGAAAATGGGGGTGATCAGGGCCAAAAAGGATGACTTTCTCACATTAGGTTTTCCCAAATTGGTGATACTTATTTAGGCTTATTTCAGGAAATGTAGTTGTACTCATGTATAGGCAAGCGGACCGGAAATTATATACTGATCATCAGGTTTTATTCCTTATTTTCTGCATTGCTCTTCCTGAATTCCTTGTTTGCTTTATAATAATAATAATAAGGGAGTCTTATAAAGCGCGCGGTTACGCTGGCTAGCGTGTCCCTGCGCTGAGACAGATAGAAACTCATATAAACGGGCCGCCGAGTCAGCTAAGTTTGTCGTGCATAAAGGTGTGTTTTTAGCTTCTTCCTGAAGACGGCTTCAGACACTTCAAGACGGAGGTCCAAGGGTAGAGCATTCCATCCCTTCGCCACCAAATAGCGAAAGGATCTGCCTCCCATGCGAGCCTTTCTCGTCCTGGGTACGTATAATAGGCCCCCATGGGAGGAGCGCAGCGCTCGCGTAGGTTCGTATCTGGAGACCAGACTCTGGAGTGGTACTGGTGCCCTCCCATTAAGGATACGGTGGCAGGTACAGAGGGCTTTAAACTCCACCCTGCTCTTCACTGGAAGCCAATGAAGAGTCTGAAGGGCTGCTTTGGAGGCCGATCTTTTGGGAAGCTTTAGAATGAGGCGAGCTGCTGCATTTTGCAGTACCTGGAGACGATTTAACACCTTGCTGGTAGCTCCGAGGTACAGTAGGTTGCCATAGTCCAGGCGCGATGTGACGAGGGCATGCACCAGCGTCCTGCGGGCCGACATGGGAAGAAGATCTAATATCTTCCGCAGACCTCTTAGGACGCTGAAACAGACCCCCGCCACACGGCCTATCTGAGGTCCAAAGGACAAATCAGCATCAAGCCAAACTCCAAGATTCTTGGCTTCCCGACAGGGAGTTGGAGCCTCGCCTAAACAAGAGGGCCACCATGCCGACGACCACACAGATGGACCACCCCCCACCACGAGCACCTCGGTTTTATTGCCATTTAATTTAAGGCAATTGGCGGACATCCAGGTTGCCAACTCCTGCATACAGGTTCTAAATTGGTCCGCCGCAAGACCGGGTGCGCACGAGAGGGAGATCGCCAGCTGTGTATCGTCGGCGTAAGATACTATTTTCAAACCATGACCCTCCACAATAGTGGCTACCGGGGAGACATATAAATTAAACAGGGTCGGACTCAGGGACGAGCCCTGGGGCACGCCCTGTCCCAAACCAATCTCCCCAGAATAGCATTCGCCCTGGCGGACCTGAAAGCCTCTCCCCGTCAGAAAGGATTGGAACCATCCGAGTGCAGTGCCCGATATACCTCCATTATTCAGACACTGTAGCAAGGTGGTATGTGCTACAGTGTCGAATGCCGCACTTAGATCCAGTAGGATGAGGGCCATGGTCTGTCCCTCATCCACGCCCTGGCGAAGGGTCTCTACTGCCATCAGCAGCGCTGATTCCGTGGAGTGGCAAGGACGAAAACCAAACTGGGTGTCATGCAGGAGGGCAGCCTTCTCCACGAAATCCATCTATGCATCCATTATGCTATTGAGGTTAAACTTTGTCAAACGATTTGGACTACCAGTAGTGATTCTGTATTTTTACAACATTTTCTTGAGTCTTGTATACATGAGTTTGGCTTTGAATTTGTAATAAACCTAAATTTAATCCCATTTATTGACTCTTGGGTGCTCACTGTGTAGCCAAATGGGCTACACTGTAATATGAACTTTTGGATGCTGTTAACGCCTCCTTATTTCTCAGGCATTTAAAAAGTAAGGTCCATCGCGGCTACTGCATGCTCTTGGAGTGCTCATTCCAAGTATGTTGCTTCTTTCCTGTCTCTTGTTACTTGTGTTTGCTACCTGCAAGGAGGAATGTTAATTTGCTTCAGATGAGGAGACACTGCTAAAAGAGATGGCTATCACCATAGAAAATGGGGGCTGGGTGTTATACTACCAGGCAAAACCTGAGCTAAAAGCTGATATATGGGCGTTTTCCTTCCAAAAGGCCTCTGTGAGGAGCAGAGAGGAGGATGAAAGAGCAGGGATGCCCAGCTAGACGGATGCCAGTTTGGTTATAGTATTGATTATAGTCTTTATCCAGTTAAACCCAATCCCTATGGACACAAAGATAGAATGCTCTTATGCATGACCCTGACACAATGGAAGACAAACAAGCTATGGGAGCCTATACAGACTCTGTAGGGAAGGAGTCAGCAGGCAACCCTTCCCTGTGGGTGTAGGTAAAAAAGCCTGAACCTCTGACAATAGGTCAATGTTGCCACCAAATCAAGCCTACAATAGGCCGGGAAGCAATACCAAGAGTGACTCTCTGAAAAAGAGAGGGGTCACTTTGACAACAGAGCTCAACTCTGATGTATCAAGTTATTTTTAAAGGGTAGTTACTCATACTTTTCACATGACTGCTGGGTTTATAGAGAGAAAAACAGAGGGCTAGACTGAATAATGTCTCAGTGCAGGGCTGCAGAGCTCCTCAGAGCCAGTCATGCAGAGGGCTTTCGTTTCAACATCCACCACAGTAAGTATCTTACCCACATAAAACCAAAAGCAGTATCTACGTAATCATTTTTTAAAGTCTTTTAAAGCTTGCAGGGCAAGTACAACATGTAATGTGCGTTTGGAGGTGTTAGAAATGGGGGTCTCTAGTTGGCAGAGGTAGGTACCACTGTCCAAATAGGGACCCTTGCTTCTAGTCAGGGTAAGGAGGAAACACTCTTTAGATAACCTCTGCTCACCCCCTTGGTAGCTTATCACACAAGCAGTCAGGTTTATCCAAAAGCAATGTGTAAAGTATTTGTACCATCACTCACAGTAACACATGGAAAACACCACAAACTGACTCCACAACAGTTTAGAAAAATAAAGGTATTTAATCTAAACTACACAAGACCCAAACGACAAAAATCCAACATACACAGTTCAAAAATATGGTTGCAAAAGAGTTCTTAAGGTTGCGATAAAATAATCTACAGTTGCGTGAAAAGTTCACAGTTGCGTCACATTTTGCCAACAGAACCTTTTAGAAGCGACAAAGTTCCAAAGTAGAAGCTGGTGTGGTGGAAAACAAGCAATGAGTTGCTCCTGAGACCCTGAGGAGGCGATGCCACAAACCAGCTGCAGCAGCGGGCATGTTCAGACAAATCCGGTGTCATATGGATACTTCGTTACATATATTGCGTTAAGTTAGCATGAGTGTGTTACAGGTCTAAACAGCCATTTTTCCTTCGGCTTCAGTTTTGCACACGACACCGACTTGTTGTTGTCGCTTTCACCCTAGAAGCGGTGATGTGATTTATTTGAGAATAATATGTTATTACTATGCTATCAGTTTTGCTTGGTACACTTGGTACAACTGTCTGCACACTGAGAGCTGCACACTCTAAGAATAACCTAACACAAGGTTGCTGGGAGGCCTGATCCTCGCACCACATTAGACATAACACAAATAATGTTGATGCCAACATTTGGGCTCTACGCGGGTTTAAGATAGAGTTACAGGGAATGAACGTAGACACTTGGTGCTGCGCATGAAGAGAGCTGGTAGCTGTTGATGTGATCTACTCCTACTGACATTTAGAGGTATGGGTCCGCTCTGCTAAAACCCGAATGAGACCTTCTTAGATATAATATAATATGCTAAATAGGGTGCGCAAAATATAGGTGATATAAATTTCTATAGATTTTGCATTGTAACATGCTATCACCTTTTGCTTACTATGGATTAGTGACTATGCTGCTAACTCTGATTTTTATAATATGCATTTTGGTATTATACAAGATACTGCGTTTGAGAACCTTGCATTGAATAATAAATATTTCAAACTTGCACGTGTGTTCTTTGACTCTCAGTTTTAGTTTGAAATGATTATATAACGAAAGAGTGTTCATGTGTTCCACGATTCCTGAGGTATTCTAAAGATCATGTTCTGGTTTGTCTAAGACATGGATCATTTCATAATGATCCATGAGACACTGTAGCTAGCTAGGTAAGGGGATTTCTGATACTGAGATGAGTTTTGGATCATCCTAACTCACTAAGGTTCTAGATCTCTAAGCACAGTTCTGTGGGAGAACGGAAACCCTGCTACATGGCGCCCGTACGTTGTTGGCCTTATATCATGACACTCGAGTAGTATATCATTCAAACCTTAACACCTTCATTCCCGTTTCCGGTAAACGGTGGTGTCGGAAAAACCTACCTATTTTTAAAATAGGTCTTTTCAAGCTTGAATTCTTCTAAAACGGTTTCTTTGAATTACTACCCAGTTGTGCTACAAAGTGCTCTTTGTCTTTTTTCTCTTCCTGTGCTAACATGGCCGTGGACATCCCACAGCATAGCCGCATTGCGGTTCGTGACCACTTGCGGGCATATAATGTCCCTGTGGATGGCTTGGCTGTGGTTCTAGTGGTGAGTGCGGAACATGCGTACCCGTACGAATTGTTTTATTCATGGGTGACATTTCCGGCAGTGGACGCTAATTCTGGTGTGTTCCATTCATACACTGCCTCGGCTGTACCGGCGGCTTATGCTCCGTACAGGGCACTGGAAGTACCTATAGATGTTTGGCAGCACGGAGTTTGGTTTGGTGGCGCCCTACCCCATTCTTTAACCAATCCGAGGTTAGGTCCTTTGTCCATTCCGGGCACAAATTGGCCCGCTTTGGGTGGATTTCCTCCTCATCCTAATCGCGCCACTTGTAATGTGGGTGACCTGCGGCGTCTTCATGAGGTCGCGGTTGAAGTGATTAGGGCGCTTGTTCATTACATTGGTCGTAATGTGCATGGCGCAGCCCCTGCAGGTGCGCAGCTTCGAGCGGAACAGTCTGGTTTGAAAATCAGTCCTGTCATGGTGAATTCCGTTATGGGCAAGAAGCCCCAGGATAAGGATGACTTTCCTTTCTGGCTTGCCGAGAAATTCGACCAGCTGGAGGCTGTGTTTCCTAATACGACTCCTGGTGAGAAACACCGGATTCTTACGCTCAGTTTACCGAAGGATTTAGCCCCTGAACTTGTTGACTGTGAGACATGGGGTAAGACTTTTGCAGCGGTTTATTCGAGGTGCTATGGCACCCCGACTGTGTCTAACCTGTCTGCGGTCCTTAAACGTGTTCAAGATGATCACGGACCGGAGTCGGCGGTTGAATTGGGTATGCGTCTGAGTGGCTCCTTTGATGTGGTTTGCGAACTCATACTTGCGAATGTCAAGGGGGATGCAGTGAACTTTCAGGTGGCCAATGCTCTGGCGTTAGTTCCCGATGCCGATAAACCCCGTCAGTTAGCAAGGATTATTGTGGCGGCTTATAAAATGGTTGGCCGCACTTCTAAGGGTGTAAAGGCTTTTTCTGAAAAGGAGAAGAAACAGCCCCAGGGACAGTCTTCGGAAACGGGTGTACAACCCAAGTCCAAGAAACAAAATTGGCCGAAAAAGCAGAATCAGGGTAAGCAGCAACAACAACAACAGCAGACACAGGTTTCTAGTCCTGCGCCTTCGCTGCCTGCGCAGTCGGATAGGGTTTATGATTTGCGCGATCGCGCGACGATTAAATCGCCTGAACGATTTCAGGCTTCTGACCAATGCTCTCCTCGTTCCTTTCAGGACTCATCGGCTCCGTCAACCGGTGGTGGAGGGGGCGGCAGGGGCAGGGGTGGCCAGCAAGGACGTGGTCAGCCCCGCCCGCGAGGTGAAGGGGATCAGCGGGACGACTCTACGCCCAAGAGACCGCAGTTTGCCAAGAAGAAGGTCGCAGCCTTAACGGCGCATCGATATGCCCCAGATAGTGAGAACGCGGCTTCGGAATCTGACGTGGGCTCTGACCTTGCTGGACAGCGCAGCGGAGATTACCATAGTGAGAGAGGCCCTCCGTCCACTGTTGAAGGTGACAGCGACTGACACTTATGTTGTGATTGAAACGGCTGATACACATGTTGCTCCCCCTGAACGACTTTTTTAAATTGTCCTGTTAATAGAAGGTGACATGCAGCGAACTGTAAAAGGGGTATTTTGGGAAAATCTTTCGTCTATGTATGACATTTTACTTTCGGAGGCTGACTGGCCCCCACCTTTTGTTCTCGCAGCTCCGCGAGGGGAGGAGGTGATCCTCCCCAGTTTCGCGCACACTGTATCGAGAGTGGAAGCGCTGCATTTTGCAGAAGAGTGGGCTCTGGCGCTTGCGCCGGCTGTGTACCGAAATCAGTGTGGCTGGGATAAATTGTCCCCTAGCCATGAGATTCCTTTACGGTCACAGCCGCAGCCACAACCTCAGTATCCCATACGGCGTGAAGCTAAAGCTTCTGTCGCGGCTATCCTTGAACAATTGGAATATCAAGGTGTAATTGAAACGTGTGTGTCACCAATGAATAATCCCCTTTTTACTGTGAACAAGCCGGACGGCTCATATCGTCTGGTTTTGGATTACCGGCATTTGAACTCGCATTGCCGTAACTGTGCAGTACAGAATACTCACGGCTCTGCCCTAGTGAATAGTCTTGAGCGTAAACGGTTCAAAACCACGCTTGACATTTCCAATGGTTTTTATGCACACAGATTAGATGGTCTAAGTTCCCAATGGACCAGTTTTACGTGCGGCGGAGTACAAAAAATGTTTAAACGACTCCCAATGGGCTATAAGAATAGTCCTGGAGTATTTTCCGCCCGCATAGTCTCTCTTTTGGAGAGCTTCGATCCAGTTGCTTGTTCTTATGTGGATGACATTTATCTCACAGACGACGAACTTTGGGAGCATCTGTGTCGAGTAAATAGCATATTTTGTAACTTTGCAGACATGGGTTACAAGTTTAACTTTGCAAAATCACACATTGCGGAGTACACAGTGTTGTTTCTGGGTTATGAACTTAACCACGAAGGAAAGGGGTTGGCTCCTCACTTCCTGGAGAAGTGCGCGCAGTTGCGCTCTCCGACAACGCTGAAAAAATTACAGTCTTTACTGGGTTTTTTAAATTTCGGGAGGACATACATTCCGGAATATGCCCAGCGTATCAAGCCTTTGTATGCTTTGATACAACCATCTTTTTCCAAATCATGCTGGCTGCCTGAGCATTCACATATTCTGCAGTCTTTGCAGGCTGATTTGCTCGCTTCTGACTACTTACAGACTCGTGATAACCAGACCAACCTGGTGATAAGAATTATCCCTGGGGCGGTGGGTTTCACGTACCTGACTTTTAATGAGGGAGATACAGTACCTATTGCTTACAAGTCACACTTGTACACTTCGGCTGAACTGCGTTTTTCCACTGTGGAGAAAGTTTTAACGGCTGTACAGATGGCAATTCTTAAAGAACGTGCCCTGTCACAGGTAAAACGCATGTTGGTTGTTACCCGTGTCCTGCCTTGGAGGCAGTCACGAAAGCCAGTGTACCAAGTTCTAAAGCTTTGCATCCTCGATGGATTCAGTGGGCTACATCCTTGACATCCCAGGATGTCACGTTTATTTTTGACGCCGCTTTACGGTCGCAGGAGTATTTACAGTATGAATTTGTTCATCCGGCTCCTTTAGCGATGCGGCCGTTGGAGGATTTCCATTGTATCATTTACACTGATGGTTCGGCGCAGGTTGCGCATGGCTCTAAACATGCCTACGTTTCCGCTTGCGCCATTGTGGTCGGTGCCATGGTGAACGATGAGTTCAAGTCCAGTGTCGTGCACACGCAAACACTAGGGGACTGCACCGCACAATTAGCAGAGCTTCGTGCTCTAATGCTCGCATTGGAGTACGCTGATCCTAGTGTGACGACTTTAATCGTAAGTGATTCTTACTACTGTGTCCAGTCTTACAATGAGAACTTGTTCTTTTGGATTCAGAATGATGTTCGTGATTCCAAAGGTAGCACAATAAAACATAAAATGATCTGGGTCCGAGTGGCGGAACTTAAAGAGAAACTGCCGCTCGTGTTTGTGATTCATACTCTCGGCCATCAGCGCGTGGGGGTCCACGCTGTTGGTAATTCGCTTGCTGATGAGGCAGCGAAGGCTGCGGTATCAAAATACTTAGTTGCAGCGGTCACAAGGTCCAAAAGCAAAATAGATGATGACATCTTGGCGGCTGTGGCTGCCACGGAGAAGGGAGGTAAATATCCTGCGGGGTTCCCTTCGAAGTACACATACCACTTAAGTCCCGATAAGGTTCCTTATGTGAAAATTTGCTGAAGTTGGCGAACGTCTAGTTCCCAACTCGGATCGCAGGGCTTCTCTGATTACAGCGGCTCATGAAGGTGTGGCGTCTGCGCATGCGGGCGTCTCAGCCACTGTAACTCAGCTACAACAAAGGTTCTGGTGGCGGGGACTGTACAAACAGACGCGCGATTATGTCCTTATGTGTGACATTTGTCAGCAGATTAAGCCTTCTACTGCTGCGCGTCCGCCTCAGACACAGTTGTACATCTCTAATAAACCGCTTGGTTGCGTTTATTTGGATCACTGCGGTCCTTTTTCTTCTGATACTGCGTTTAAATACATCTTAGTAGCAGTTGACTCATGCACACGCTTTGTGTGGGTATGGCCACATCGAAGCGCTGATTCGCGGACTGTCATTAAGGATTTGCGTGTCTTTGTGGGAATTTTTGCCTGTGGTACTTTCCATTCGGACCAGGGTCCGGCTTTCGCCTCTAAGGCGTACAAGGATGCTATGGTTTCGTTGGGAGTCCAAGTCAAGTTTTCAAGTCCCTACAGGCCTGAGGGCAATAGTGTAGTAGAACGAATGAACCGCGACTTAAAGCAATCTTTGACAGCCCGAGTTATAGGCACTGGTAGAAACTGGCTGGCCCACCTCAATGACGTGCAGCGTGCGCTTAATAATCTCCCTAGAAGGTCTCTGGGTGGGCGGACCCCATACGAAATGCTCTTTGGTATCAAGATGTACGTCCCTGACCTCGATGGTTTAGACTGCCAGGCCCAGGCCGCGGCCTTTGACGTAGATGAACATTGCAATGTTTTACAGGATCTACAAAAGACCAGAGACAGTCTTGCTAAGGAACACTTGCCCTCCACGTCGGATGATGCGTTGCAGATCCCGGTAGTTGGCTGGCTACCCCAAGTTGGAGAACTGGTTCGAGAGAAGATCGATAACAAGAAAGAGTTTGGTCCCTCATATCGAGCACCGGTTCGAGTTCTTGGAGTGAAGGGCACAAGAACAGTCATATTACCACCACTTCCAGGTCGTAAAGAAAAGAGATTTATTTCTATTGACAATGTCAAGGCACACAGGGTGGCCGATTCTTCATAGCATGACACTGGCTGTATCCTGTCCTTCCATGGTGAGGCACTCTGTGCTGGCTATTACATCTGGTGCAGAACAGGAGGTGTCCCTCGAGATGCCTGCTATATCCAGTCCTTTATTAAATACTATTCCTGTTACTAACATTGATGAACTGACCTATGCAGATCCTGCTGATTTATCTATGCCTGATTTACAAGCTCGTTTGGCTAACCAGTCCAGATTCTCTTTTGACTCTGATTCGGAACTTTCAAAGAAACCATCGACTATTGCAAAATATACCACATTATTTAAAAAACATTTATTAATTCCACCTTGGACATATGTTTGGCGGATACTATTTTCATTTTATCTTTTTATGTCAATTGGTTTTGTGTTTTATTTTTTCCGCCTGATCGATGGCCATTATGTGAAAGAAAGAACAGGAATTCGGTATCTTAATGGAACATTGGCCCCTCTTTCCTCCTCACATTCAGCACACAGACTAAAACGAGACTTAAATACAGTAGAGATTACTGCTTGGCCTGTCCTTGATGGGATTGTGTGGGATGCGGTTAGGTTTCAGATACATGGCCCCGCAGAAGTTATTAATGTTCCTAATGTGCTTAGAGTAAACATGGGAGATGTGATTAAACAAAATATTCGTTCTGATGATTGGGATCTTCAGGCCGTAGAAGCATTGTTCTCTGATTTAAAATATTATGCGGCCTTTGATGCTGAGGATTTGTACTTAAATTCTGTCAATTATGGTGATTTGTTTTGTTTTCAACATTATGGAAATCATTTCTTACATAAAACAAGTTCCAGGAGGGTTCCTGTGAATTACACACAGTGGGAACATTGCCCTGCTCCTTTACAAGGGAGCTCTAGTACATTTCTGGGTAAATACTCTTATTTTACAGACTTTAATCAATCACATCCTGAGTCGTTTTATTTTAAAGTAACACAGAAATTCATGTCCAAAGTTAGACTTACCGATACAAAATTATTGTATTCGAAGTCCTTTCTAGACAGGTTAGCTATAGATGGCTATGAGTTATGGAAGGAGGTTATTGACCTTAAATCGGTTTGGGGTACCAAAGATTGGCAGGTACAAGGCACTGAGGCTTTGCATCGTGCATGTCTCATCCCGAATCACATGTTGTTTTTAAATTCTACCATTTCCCAAACAACATGCTTTGGATTGGCTACATCTAAAAAATTGAATGCACCTAATATACCTGATTTGGAAGAATATTCAGGTTGGAATAATTTCACTACATTGTCCATAAGTGGGATACAAGCACTCTTGCACAATTCCTCCTTTAATATTTCCAGTTTTAATCCGGAGGGGTGGCTTTTGTGGCAAAGAAGCTCTGATTCTTGCCAACGTCGTTTTTTGGGTTTGTCTGAAGGTTTTACACACATCAGGCCAGATCCCCATTTTGAAACAGGTCACACTGTTACTACTTATTCAGTGGGCAAATTGTGTCAGAACTGGTTACAACATTCTACTTTGGCTGCAGTTAAGCTACATCTGTCCCAGTTGAATGAGAATATAGAGCTGAATGACTTTATAAAAGGCCCGGCTAAGGGTAGGTCTAAGCGCTGGCTTTATGCGGTTTACAATGAAATTTGGAAATTTTCACAGATTGAGGAAGCTAAACGCCTGAGAGCTATTGATCAAGCAAATTTGGAAAAAGTGCTTGCGGTGGTCGATAACAGTATTAACATGCTTTCTTCCAGGATTTACACGTTGGATAATATTGTTTCTTCTGTTGTGGATATTGTGCATGATGAAGTGTCCACGTTATACCATGGTCAGAATCAATTACGCTCTGTAATGCAGTTTGCATGGACCCTACAGACACTTAAGTCTGGTCGAGTTCCCTGGAACTCATTGAACATTTCGTCCCTTTTCGCCCCTTTTAATCTGACTGAAAAGCAACGCATGCTTTCAATGCGTGATGCATCATTTTCTATGTTACATATTGAAAGGCTAGAATCCTTCCCGTTCTCTGTTGCTGAAACCACTACTGCTACATGGCTTATTCATGGATTAATTACATTACCATTTCCCTTATACAAATTTACTAATTGTATGCGGTATATTGCTATAGGACGATATGAACCACTAGGCAATGCATTCCTCCATGAGGCATGGTCGTTACCATACACATACAGATGTCTGAAGGATGGAAAAGAAGTAAATCTTAATGGTGAGGAATGCACACAGTCACCTGACCATCCATTAATATGCAGGCACATTCAGTTACACGGTTCTTGTAATCAGGACCGGCCAAATTTAGCATGTGTTTTAAAAGGCACGCCAGTTCCAGCAGTAGTTCCCACATTTACATTATTGACTAATGGTAGTTATTTGCTTTTAAACAACAAAGTATGTTGTGGGTTATTAATTGGTGTGGCTTATGTGGTAACTGTATCAGAGCGTGTGGTGTGTTGCAAAAACGTTCTATACCCACCCACGCATGGGTCTTCAGATGCCTCCATCTGGCCACGGATTCCAACCTTGAAAGCGAAGTTCAATGGTTTAAGCAGAATAAGGGCCCTTTTGTCTCAAAAACAAGTGACCCTGAGTTCGGCCCGGGAAAATTATGTCCTTCACATAGCTAACACACGCACAGAGGTGCAGGCACTTTTAAATACTGACTTGCCGTTTCATTTCTGTGAGCTGGTGCACCAGATCTTTAATGCATCTTCCACGACTGGGCTCGCACATTTTTTTAAATTGGTTAGCAGTGGCCTCGTGACTACATTTGAAAAAGTTTTTGGTATCATTCACACGTTTTTCCATTCTATTTTTTCAAGTTTGTTTGGTGGACTACCGGTTTTACTGGCTGTGGCTGCGGGCATTTTGTTATTGTTTTGCTTTATAAAACATGGATGCCCATCCTGCGCAAGAAGCCGTTCAACGCCTCCTGACTCTGTGCCGTAATCGGATGCTCAATTACTATGGAACATTGCCGCTTGCAGCATTAAGCACGGCTTATAGATTGTCATTTCGGTTCACTGACTTCACGTGTGTCCAACCTGTGTTTCACTGCCTGAGTTGCGAGTTCGATTGGGCCATTGATTTGTGCTTATGCTTGAAGACTGCTCCTGACGTCGATTTTGATCAGCTAATGCGTCCCGTAGTTGCTCACGAGCTGATTTGTTCTGGCGAAAGAGTTATGGCCTTGGCAGCGATAAATGGAGTACTGGGTCAATGGGAGATCTCTGCAGCGGCGCATGCCTTCCTGACACACAGCGTTCTGGTGAACCCACCGAGTTGTCCTCTGACATTACAGGAGGATCCGATGCTGGAGGAGCACGTATGTTCTTTTCCATTGCTGAATTGGATTGCTGAACTATTTTCGGATGATGGCAGTGATTTCATGCTGGAGGCTGTTGCAACTTACTTTGCATATACTGTCCAATCGTGAGATGTCTGGGAGGATTGCTTTGTAATGGAATATGACTTTCCCCTTGCTAAATTGGAGGGATGAACTGTGTTCAGATGATGGAGAGTTCAATCATGTGATGTCGCTGAGAATGATGTTAATGTGGCACATGACTTTGGATATCGGATAAGTGCCTTGTTTTTTCTTACAGACATTTGAATTAATGCGACCTGGTCCTACATTTCATATTTTGGAGACCTGGCGGAAAACTTTTGATTCGGAAGTTTTGTTTTTCTTTTTTTATATTTGAGGCCACTGTAGGCATTCATACATATTCATTCATACATATTTTTTTAGCTTATTTTAGCTCAAGATTATTGAACTTTGCTTTCATTTTATGTATTTGATTTAGTATTGCCTTTCCGTTATGTTTGACGGTGCTCGGATCATTGGGGGGGTGTCATATGGATACTTCGTTACATATATTGCGTTAAGTTAGCATGAGTGTGTTACAGGTCTAAACAGCCATTTTTCCTTCGGCTTCAGTTTTGCACACGACACCGACTTGTTGTTGTCGCTTTCACCCTAGAAGCGGTGATGTGATTTATTTGAGAATAATATGTTATTACTATGCTATCAGTTTTGCTTGGTACACTTGGCACAACTGTCTGCACACTGAGAGCTGCACACTCTAAGAATAACCTAACACAAGGTTGCTGGGAGGCCTGATCCTCGCACCACATTAGACATAACACAAATAATGTTGATGCCAACATTTGGGCTCTACGCGGGTTTAAGATAGAGTTACAGGGAATGAACGTAGACACTTGGTGCTGCGCATGAAGAGAGCTGGTAGCTGTTGATGTGAACACTTGCAGCAATGGTAATCTTACCGCACCGGTCTGGTGCGTCCCACAAACGAAGGATGTGACGGCTCTAGCAGCAGCAACAGGCCCTGCAATGATCTAGACATTCGTAGCGGCAGGAATTTCCTCGCACTGTCTGGGATGCGCTCCGCAAGCGAGCGATGCGACAAAACTTGCAGAAAGTCTTTGAAAGCTTGGTTTCCAGCTCCCCAGCACAGGTACAACTTCCAGAGGCACCACACATGGGTCTCGCACTCCAGGAAGGACAGAACTCTCAGTAGAGTTCAGGGAAGCTGGGGGTGAAGTCTTTTTGTTCCTGGGACTTCATAACAGGGAGCCAGCTCTCTCTCAGGCCCTTGGAGATTCCTTCAAGCAAGGGGACACAGCACAAAGCAAAGTCCTTCACCTCTCCTTGGCAGCAAAGCAACAACAGGTCAGTCCAGCAGAGCAACAGCAGGACAGTATTCCTTCTTCAGTTTCAGCTTTCTCCTTGGCAGAGGTTCCTTCTTGATTCCAGGATGATCTAATTTTCTGTAGTCAGGGGTCCTGTACTTATACCCCTAAACGTCTTTGCTCCCTTTGTGCAGGAGGGCTCTGAGCCCGGTCTGAACCAGCTCTGGGTGTTCCTTGAGCACTTTGTTTTCCTGGCCTCTCCCTTCCTTTCAGAGAGAGGGGCAGGGTCGTCAGCCGCCCAGCAGGAGGGAGGTGGAGCCAGCATTGTGGAGGGAAAGCACAGCCCTGGAGCACTTTGTTGACATGATTCCTTCTCTCCTTTCACAGTGCAGGGCAGAGACATCAGACGCACCACAGGGGGTGGATCCAGCACTGTGGGGGGCAGGCACAGTCCTATTCAGGTCCCAGGTGCAACTCCTCCCTCCCATCTAGATGCAAATCTCTCTATTCACCACTGGGCGGACTCATTCTGTCTCCTGGAATCCCCAAGCCCTGTCACTCACAAACCAGACAGTCAATTCACAAACCAGCCAAGGCACACAGAAAGGTCAGACAAGAGAACAGCTACTTTTAAAAGTGCTGTTCTCAAACACAGGATTTAAAAAACACCTTTCCTAAAAGATGTGTTATTAAATTCTGAGTTCAGGGATACCAGACTTGTATGTCCTATCTTGCTCCTATGGGAAGATATGGTGGTAGCCACTGTAGCCAGCATTCCCCATGATAGCCTGTGGGCAAGATAACCTTACAATAATGAAAAACGAAAATGGCTGTAATTTACTACCAGAGCATGTCACCTGCACCAGAGCATGTCACCTGCACCAGTACATGATCTACCTTTCACATACACTGCACCCTGCCCAAGGAGGTACCTTGGGCCTTCCATAGGGGTGACCAATGTGCACAGAAAGGGAAGGGTTAGTCCTGGTGAGTGGGGACCAAGAGAACATGGCAGTTCACAGACTGCACACAGGCACTGCGGTGGCAGACCTGAGACACCATTTTAGGGCTACTCATGTGCCCACTAGTAGCATTTGTATCACCTGCCTGGCACACTCAGTGCACTTTACTAGGGACTTCTGGGGGATACAAATATGCCAATCATGGATAACCAATTACCATAACATTTTACACAGAGAGCATTTGCACTTTAGCACTGATCAGCAGTGGTAAAGCGTACAGAGTCCTATTGCCAACAGCCACAGGTCAGGAAAAATAAGTGAGGAAGAAGCAAAAAGTTTGGGGATAACCCTGCAAAAAGGGCCAGTTCCGACCGGAGGCATGCCTAAATAGGTCCTGATACCACTGCTGGTACGGTCATCTCGAGGAGCAGTGTTTGCGGCCAAGGACATGGTATCCAGATGTCTGGCAGTGAGCACCTCGAGGGCAAATGGAAACACTAAAGAATATTGGTGCTGAAAAAAAGACCCTGGGAACAAAAATCTGATGGTTGGTTCTAAAGTATCTGCGACACATGCCCAGTGTTTGATTATATGAGCTGAATTCAAGCAAGCTCTCCAAAGCCCCCTGGCACCTTTATTGTGTTGGATCTTATCCAGAATCAGAGTGAGAGCTCACCGGATGCAACAAACAGCAATGAAAGTACCTCCTTCAACCAGGACATCAAAAAGCAACTGATTGTAAAGGGTATCAATGTCGCCACTGCATTTGTTCTATCTCTGACTGCAAGCCTGGGTGTCAGTGATGTACTTTCAGCATTAGCAGATATTAGTTCAACTCAGTACACTCAGTATGAAGATTTTAAGGGTGAGGACATGGAGGGGATTTTACCTGCTAATCCATGTCTCACAAGCCCTGCAATTAGTTCCACAACTAGTACTACAAACCTTAATAGCAAAGAAAATGGTGCTTGTTTGTCTCTTGATGGGATTAAGGCCTCCCCAATAACTGTAAGGCACAGATTATTGTCTGATCACGTGAGCTGGCACTCAGGGAAGGAAATAACAGACTCTAATAAGAGAACACTTAACACAAGGCATGTAGGATATCTGCTTCTTGCTGTACAGTTACAAAGATTAAAGTGAACTTAGTAATGTTGAGTGCCTTCCCCAAAAATGTGTTTATTGGAAATTGGGTCAAAAAATTACAACAAAAAAAGGTGTCCAAATGTTGCTTAATGATCAAAATCGTAGTACAATACAACAAGGTAAATCAATATCTTCCGGACAAAAGACACACATTGCAAGAATGATTGGATTACACATATGGATCTCAATGGATGTGAAGCAGACTGAGCCCTACTTGTCTATATGATCATGCAGCGCCAGCCAGGGCAGATTCAAATAACTATGTACTGACTGTGGTGCCTAGACAAAAGACTGAGTACCAAAGCTTTAAGAGCAGCAGGGACAAGGTATAAATGAAAAAACCTTCACTTGGTGATATGTCTCAATGAATTCAAACATGTATGCCGTGATTACAATTAAATGTGTTATTTATCACACCTAATAGCACATATTATGAGTTTGTGGAGAATAACATGTAGATTTTGGTACTTAACACACCTTAATACTATATGCTTTCACCTCTTATATTTAAACAGGTTTAACCTGCCAAAATGTAATGAAGGTTAAGATATTTTTTGCAACTTATAATTATTGAATGTGTTAAATGCAACCAAACTTGTAAATTCAACGTCTGCGCAAATAAGAGTTTGCGCAGAGGTCGGAAAACAATGACCCACTCGTAAATAGTCCTACAGAGATGAAATGCAAATACATTACATGGCTGTCAAGTCAGATAATTTGAAAATGCAGCAATCTATCTTAGATGATCCAGGAAATATTTGTGCTTTAACCAAGGGAATTATTGAGTTAAAAAGGCACTGCTGATAACACAGAGGAGACAGTACTTATGTCAACCACAATGCAAAGTCATACAATACCAAGCAAGAACATCCAGTGGAAGATTGAAGAACCTAAAAATTGGTAGAGGTGGAACTATCTGTGAGTACTAGGTATTCTCGAACGGTTAGAAGGGAGTGATCCTCAATTGTATGTTGTCAATCTGTTGACTAGCAGCTTCAGCAAGCTCACATACTTTCAATTCACCCCTATACCTAATCTAATGCTTCTTCTAATATCCGACTGTGGCCTTCCTTGATTTACATTGGGAACTTTCTGTTGCGAAAAGCTATATTTTGGAAAGCATGTCCACTCGCACCTGTGTTGGTTGCTACAGCATCTTTTATGTCCGTTCTTATTTTTTTAATGGGACCATTGAAAGGAGAGGGTGGCTGTGAAAACTGATTGAACCCCTAAAGCCAACCGAGGCTTAAGTGTACTTTCAAGAACCAGCTTGACTGAAACTTTTAAGTAAAGGCCATTCTTTTGTTTTGTCTTACTGAAGGGGAGACCTCTGAGTTGATGAAGCAATGGAAACACAACAGAGATGACTTTTCTAAACAGAACAATGTAAATAGTATGTATGATGTCCATTGAGGAACTGTCTATTCTGCGGGTGTCTCAAAGATAAGATTTGACATTAACTGCCTATCTTTGTGCAAAGGTGTGGTGCGGCAGTGGGTGGGGGAAGTTCATAACTACTGTTTTTCACCTACAGTATAAAGAGCAATGTTTTTTCCATGTGGTTTGTTGATAGGTGGTGGGCAGCTAAACATGGACAGGAAGGTTGTAAGATATGGGGGGGCTTCACTGACTGAGGGGGGACTTAGTAAAAGGAGGAAAGTAGAGGAAACTGCAAAAACAAATCTGGAGGTTGACGTTACAAAGAACATGAACAAGATAATAATTGAATAACGTGAAAGTACTATGCAGATCTGCACGCCAAAATAATATTTATGAGACTCGTGTGTTTGAATTTAAAAGGTTTAAATAGGCCCCTCAAATGACAATTAGTCAAAGAGGAGGTTCAAATATTGAAGCCTTTTATTCTTGGCCTTTTGGATACCCACATAGCCTATAAGGATCTGGCTGTGCTCCAGCAGCTAGGTTTTGACATGGTCATCTGCTCTACACAACAAGTATCTATTTGATAGGTTGTCTTTTTGGAACAGAAACTCTGCTCTGTCAAAGTTGTTCAGACAACTGCTGACATATCTGGGAGTTAAATCATTGCACACTTAGAATTCAGACACATTACTTATAGAATATGGGTTGTCTCTGACACCAGTATAGACAACGCACACATGTTTAACACACCTTGGAGTTGGTGACTTGGTTTGGGAGATAATCTTCATAGGTGATTTTAATTGTGCAATTAACTACATAATTGATTCCACCAAGCACTTCACGTATCCATTGATATCAAAGATTTTGGAAGTCAACACAGAATCTAATGCAGATCCATACTTTGTTAGATGTATGGTGGACATTTAAAGGGGATGAGCCAGGGTATAATTTATTTTATAGTGTGCACAAACAATATTCCCATATAGATATGGCCCTAGTTGCACAAAAGGTGATCTCCAGTCAGGTGTGGCTCCTCCGCTAAGGTGGAGGAGCATAGCCCCACTGCTCTCAAAGCAGGAAATAGGAAAAATAAAATGATAACATTATTATCATCAGTTTATCTTTGCAAGCTAAGGAGCCTGGGTTAGGACGTGGTGAGGCTAATTCCACAGGGAGAGGAGTGGTTCATGCACTTTAGATTGCATAATGGTTTGGCCGGTCGTCTTGAGCAGGCCTAACAGTCATGCACACTTAGCATGTTCTCCACATGGGCTTTAATACACATCCTGGGTGGAGAACTTGCCCAGGCTTCCAGTCCCCATTTCAGTGCAGATCAATCACAACCCTCAAGTGCAGCGCTGTGATTGGTTTAGGGGAGTCTGTGTGCTTCTGGGACTCGTCAGCAAACCAACGATGAAGCAGAGAAGAAGGCAGCCACGAGGAGGTAATTATTTTTTTAATATGTTTTGTCCCCCTTTGCCCCCTCACCCCCATTCTCTGCCAGCCATCACTGTCTCCAATACTCCAATGAAAATCTATCCTTAAATTACTTCTGATAATAATAATTTGTTATTAAACATAAATGATAATTTATTGATTGATGGGTGTGGGCACTGTACATTTCAGCACACCCTGCTCCTTGATGTTGAATACTGAATGTTATGCTTTTGATAATCAATATAGGCACAATGTTGATTAATACTATCTGGCATGCTCTTAACGCTTATATCAGACAAGTAATTATTAAGTTTGTAGTCAATTAGAATAGGTTGTCATGTAAGAAGGTAAAAAACATTTTTGCAGAGCTATTAGCTCTACAAAAGGTTCATACTAGATTAGTCGCCACCAAGGCATGGGGGAAAGGGACTTCTCTTTATGTGAGGCAGAGTTGTTAAGCCATATTAGTCGAACAGATAGTGAGAATACAACTGATATATTTAAAATCAATAATAGGCTGGATTATGAATATGGGGAGTTAAAATTACAAATTCATACATATAAAACTAAGGAAAACCAGAGGAAGACATCTATGACAAACATTAATGATAATGAGGGACATAAGGTCAAGCAAGTTATGGAACTGATTCGGCTGTTTAAGATGTACTATCAAGAAATATACAATAATGAACTGGCATGTTCTTTTCCCAATGATACTGATTATACCTGAACAAAGTCAACATAAATCATCTAGATAAAATGCAGATTAGTTTTCTGAATGGTGACTTTCCACTGGAAGATCTCAAGCAAGCAATTTTATCCTCACCATCTGGAAAAACGAAAAGTAATGACTGTATTCTGGCAGAATTTTACAAATCATTCATAGATCACCTTGCTCCCATTCCTTTTCAAAGGAATACTGGTTTAAATCACGGGCTGAATATATCCTACACCCGGAAATCTATCAGAATAGCATTTTCTTTTTTTAATGAAAACTGTAAGACAAAAGAGGATCATACCGGTGGATATCACTACTCAATTCCAGTTCTAAAATATATTCTCAAATATTAGCTAACTGCCTCTTCTCAGTTATCAGATTGCTTGTCTGTCTGCAACAGCATGGCTTCATATCCTACTGTGGTACTTTCCATTCACACAAACACAGTAATATCTCTATTTGATGCCACCAGCGTGCTAAACAAATGGGTTGGTATGATTCTCTTAGTAGGTTAACAAGCATTTGTTAGAGTTTAATGCCCGTTTTATGGGCCAATATGAGAAAGAGCAGTAAACAAATATTGTGTAATCTGGTTCAATGGCTTTACCAAAAAACTGGCACCAAGATCATACTCTACAGCGCTAATTCTGCTCTTTCCCAATCCTCTGAGGGACATGCCAGGGCTACCCAGTATGGCCTTTACTGTTTGCCATTTAACTACAGCTCTATCTGTACCAAAATACAGAACAACAAGAATATCACTCCTATTTAAATTAATGGGATGAAGATAAAATTCACTGCCTATCCAGACAATGTCATTTATTCTTCGGATGCCTAGCAGGCAACCTCATAGACTGAAGCGGAAGCATCTGATTTTGGCTAAGTATCAGTGTATAAATTAAGCACCAATAAAACACAGATGGCATTAAATGATACATTAGAGGGCAAAGATAAAAGGATCACTAACATCAATACATCTTTAGTAATCAAAATCTTTAGCTGCATGCGGCACATACTTCAGTTAAATTATAAGGAGTGAGAAAACAATATATTGTAAAGATGCATCAATGGTATAAGAACCTAGACGTCATGTTGGCCCATGCAATATTAATAAAATGACCATCAACCCAAAATGTTTATATCTGTTTAGAGCAGGGGTCTCCAACCTTTTGTATAGTGAGAGCTACTTCTGGTCAGTGAAAATCATCGTGAGCTACCAAACCCCAAGCAACTCGTGCATTTTTCCGAGAGACCTCCCACGCCCAGTTTCATTGCCATTAAGGTTAAAAAACCTATTTTCTTGAGAGCCCACTATAATGTGGTTTGAACGCAAGACTTAAAGTTCCCTAGAAACACTGAAAGGATTGACTTTGGATTTGTGTTGTGTTGTCAAACCACTTTACAAAATTTCACATTAATAGCTTCAAAATCAATACCTTTTAATAGCTGTCACTGAAATAATCATTGTAATGCAGCTAAATTAACAAACAAACAGGAAAAGCAATTCTACCTTCAGTGTGGAACTGTAGGATGTCCTCTAAGGCTGTGTAATCTGGTAGCCTGGCGGGGGCAGTTCCAAATCACTTAATCTCCCAGTGCCTAACAAAAAGTAATGTGCCATTTGTAACGTAACTGGTGCTCATGTAAAGCGCTATGATACCTTTGGTTCTAGTTTGCGCTATAAAACTGCACACAAAAAGAAAATGACACCGTTCCCCTTGAAAAGTACATTCCCCAGGGCCCAGCCTGAAGAACATCACTGCTGTTCAAGACAAGCTGGCATACTATTGCAGCCATACAGGAAGATGATGGGTACTGGGCAGCATGTGTGAGCCTTGGCTCCTGGCCAATAGGTGGGAATGTATTAAATAGGTAGGGTCATGACATGCCACATTACTGACATGTGGGCCGTACATTAAGAAGACTCACAGACACAACAGTGAGACAACAAAATAAAGCATACGCCACAATAGTGACACAACACAAGGCGTGAAAGAGGAGGCCACTGCTTGTCGAAATGGGAAAGAAAAGAGGCCTGGGCACCAAATAAGAAGTGCACGTCTGAGGCTTAATCCTATCCTGTGTGAAAAGTGTAGGTGTGTAAAAACATGAGATGGTGAGAAAAGGTTTTAGGACAGGCTCTACTACTGAACACACATGAGCAATCGAAGAATGCAACAATTGTCCCATGAGACTCACTTATCACAGTATATCTCATACTTTCGAGGTACACAACGTCATAATGGAATCATTGATCACTTATCAAATAATACCAAAAATGAGAACAGAAAAATTCTCTCTTAGTTTCCACAAATAACTAACTTACTAGAAACGCAGTGCAATATGTAATGATAATGCAGATGACACACTGCTCAAACGGTGGACATATACAAAAATGACACTGTGCAAAGGCCCACGTTGTTTGTAAGATGATCTGAAACAAATATGATAATTAGATAGTAAATTAAATAGTGCTACACACAAGGACACTTTCAGTTTTTATGGCTCTTTTTTTCCATTTCTTTTTTTTTTTCATTTAAGGTACAGGGAGATTAAGTGAATTGGCCAGAATCACAGGAAGTCGGAAAGTAGAAAGATGCATGTGCCCAGCCCAGAGAGCTTGGTCAACCCCTGCCACCAGAGCCCGACGGCGAGGGTGCACAGCTCTTCGGTGCCCTCCCAATGAACGACAGAAAGTCTGCCGCTATCAAAGCTCTTCCATTTCTGCCCAGTGCTCTGACGCCCATTTCAAGGAGCAGGGGGAATTGTTGAAGCAAGCGAGGGAGCGGAAGCACAGGATTAAAGGGTTGGTCGGACAATCATATATGTTCGTACAGCCAGCGTCTCATCCCCGGCCTGCACAAACACAAACATATCCCTTGGACAGGGTCTGTGACCTTGGATGCTCGGAGTGCAGGTGGGTGGATTACATAGGTTTGTGAGGCTGAAGAGGCAGGATTCAAACCTATATGTGTTGCTTTGCTAGTTTGCTGTATTACCCAGTCCCGGAATGTTGTGAAGATTATTAGAAGCAAACGCAGGGGGAAAGCCTTAGGTCATCGCTAACAGAGATTCGCTGTGGGGCTGGGCTCACCTGGGTAGGGTCGGCCTATAGCCCTGGATATCCAAGTACAGGCAAATAACCACAATGCATATGACTGTACAGATCTGCTAGCTAAGTTACCCGAATAGTGCAAACTGGTGTGTCTTAGCCACGGTACATCAGAGGACTTGGAAAGAAGATAACCAACCGCTTCTCTGTCCCTCAGTAAAAGACCCTGCATGCTGGACTGAGGCTTACACACGACGGCATGCACTATTGCAGGGTCTTTACCAGGCTTGGCCTTTAGTGTCGTATTTCCAGACCCCATGTGCGCCCATGGCTTATCTGCTGCTCTGGGATTTTATTTTATGCGTTTTTATATAGCGCAGACTTTACCCGAAGGTGTCAGAGCGCTTCATAATAGGAACAGAACTGATACATGAGAACATTACAAGTGAACAAATTACAAAAGCAAAAGTTACATTACATGAGATAACGCATTGGTGGTGAACAGAGACCCTCACAATAAAAAGAGAAAGCGTGCCGCCTTCTGTTGTGGAAGGACACGCATGGGGACTGCAGGTGGAGGGAGGGAGTATTTGGACCGGACTAACTGGGCACCTGCTGACATGGCCTGCATCCCGGCTGAGCCCTCCCGCTCCTATCCTCTTATAAAAGAAAAAAGTAGTTTTGCTTGGGAGATAAGGCGGGCTAGTGGCTAATTAGGTAACTGCGGAATTAAGTTGAAAGAATTCTGATCCAGGCTGTCCCCCTTGACCCCGTATCGTGTGATCCTCGGCAATATTCTTGCCATTAGCTCCCTCCCATATGTACGCCAGCCTTCCTGCTGCTCATTGGGCGTTCTCAAGCGGAAAAGAAAGCTGCAGGCCCAACACCTGAAATCACCAATGGCAGAATACAGAGCTGTACAGTATTTTTTATTCTTTTTGCAATGTTATATAGCACAAACTTGAGGGCGGAAGCCGCCTGCCGTTTTTTTTGCTGCCCGTCTTTTGAACACCGGCACTTTCACTTTAAGAAGGGAGACGCGAGAAGGCATCAGACTGCGGAGGGCGGGGGGGGGGGGCAGGGACACGGGAAAAACATGATTTGAGCTGCTGACATACCCGTGCAGGATCCCGCATTCTCCCTTCCACTGTGGATCGAGGGAAATTAGGTGGCAGGCTGTGCTGTTGAAAAAGGCAGATGGCGTGGGTCACAGCAGTTCTATACTGCTTGTGCAGCTTGCGCCACCGGCAGTCCACCATCTCTGCCCATCCACCTGCTCTGCCCTGCCCCGCCTGCTGCAGCTACGACGCACCCTTCCTTTGCAGCCCAAACAAGCCCAAACAACACTGAAGGGCTACTAAATTGAGCAGGAAGCAGTGCGAGCTACTCAGAGGGTCTCTGCGAGCTACCGGTAGCTCGCGATCGACCGGTTGGAGACACCTGGTTTAGAGCGATCCTAATATATTTTCCACATTCTTATTTCTGGAGACTGGATTTATTTGAGGGTATCAAAGAGCATAAAGAGCCATTCGATTGATACTGTTCTTTGTTAATAATTAACCTCTCCCATGCTCATGACGAGCTGAGCTCGTCATGATCCACGGGGCTCGTGTGCTCATGACGAGCTGAGCTCGTCATGCCCGTTAGAACGCTCACACGCGGGGATAATTCCTCTGCTGTGCTGAGCGTTCTAAGGAAACAGATGTGGCCAGCACACGAGCACCGAGGCTCATGACGAGCTGAGCTCGTCATGAGCACTGGGCCGCTGTGCGCGCCCCCCCCCCTCAGCACAGCGGGGGATAACCCCTGCAGTCAAAGGGTTAAATAAAGGTGTCACTAAATTACTGTATATTTTGCTTCAGGGTGTGGCGCTTGGGTGATATATTTCTAGGCATTCAGACCCCAAATACTTTAAAAGAGTAAAATGTAAGGTCATCTTGGAAGCTTATAAAATATGAACAGCGTGGTGCAAAAGTTATAAAATCACTTCAATTAATTCATACGCGTTATTTTAGAAACATTCTCCCTTTCCTTTGATCTTTCAAGATCCCACATTTTATAAGTGGCTTTAGAATGGTTTGATGAATGTTGATCAACTCTTTATAAATAATGTGTTATGTACATTGTAATGAATGTGGCTTCTCACCAATAAGCCACACCCAACCCCTGCACTCCCACCTGAGAGGCAAATATACCGCTGCACCTTTAAACAATATCACTTTTGAGCTTGTCTTATCACCCCTGGCACAGCAAGACTTCAAAACAAAACAAACAGCACCTTATGAAAATGGGTTTTATTTAACAAGATGCAAAGACTCTATCACTTTTAGAATAAGGCTTGGGGATTATTACCATATTCTATAAACAAAGGCTGTCTCAGATACCAAATGCATATGTAGCAAACTTATAATCTAAAGGCATTATTCAATAAGTGAGCAAACTATAATACTGATTAATAAACAAGCAATAACTGATATAAGATAAGATACACTGGACGTCCTGCAAGAGATCAGAAAGATATATATATATATACTCACAGAAAAGGATCACTTTGGATTTTCACCTCACACACCACAAAGAACACACCTCACAATGGCAATAGCCAAAAACACTCAAAACATCACCTGATGCATACACTGCCCACTTCTGGCTCGGGGGGGAGAGTCTTCACGCAGCCGGGGGATCAGAGCTCAGCAATCAGGGTTTGTTCACTCCGAGATAGACACGTCGGCCCTCGCTCGGATTTCAAACTCCCAATCTCTCAGCCTGCAACCCTCAGCTTTAAACACACAGGAAGATTTGCGAAAGACCTCCTCCCACCTCAAGAGGAATTTTATCAGAACTGGCCAAGCTCCAAGGCAAGCATCCCGTGGCAGTAAGGAGCTCTCTCGTCTCACGTCTCTTTCTCCATTCTCACTTCTTCCAGCCTCAATCTTGACGAAGCTCTAACAAGGCCTTCCAGAGTACACTAAACAAAAACAATCACTATAAAAACAGAAAGACCTTGAATGTGAACAACACAAAACAATTTACAAGCACCTCTGTGCACACAGAAGCAAGGCAGAGTCAGACAGCTAAAATATATGAAGCCATTTCAAAGCCAATAGTAAGAACCTATAATTCTCACCAATGCACAATACAATACACATTCCTGCACAACTACTTATAGCATCACATACTTTATCCCTCAATGTACAGCACCACGAACATTTGTGCACCACCGCCCACAACACTGCACTTCGAGACCAAAAAGTACATTCCACACCTCTCTCTCCCTCTCAAGACTTCAAATGCAGATCCCACACACTCTATTCTTGGCAAGACTGTTCCTCTCCATAACAGTTCCCACTAAAAGACAGCAAGATTACAGAACAGAAGAGAAGCAGGCATATGCAGGCCCATCCTACATTAAGAACAAAAGGAAGGGGTCCCGTGACCAAAGTAGGTAATTGCAAAATTATACCATTTGTATTCACACAATTTAAAGAAGGGAAAAAATATTTTTGAAAGCAAAAGAGAATTTAATTCAAGATTGCATATATCCTATTCAATGGATATCATATTCATTTTCAACATACTTGTTATCACAGTTTATATATAATATGTGTGCCCACATTCACAACAGGAAGGGGGTGGCGTGAGGGAAAGTGTAGGGGGTAGGATGTATGTGATCTGATTCATTCCGTGACAAGTCTTATTCAAGCTTCTAAGACAATGTACATGTGGTCCCTGAAACAGGGCCACAGTTAGTGGCTCAAAAAAGAGTCCAAATTATCAAATGATAAATATCGCCCTAACTCCGTTGTAGCCGTAAATGTCTGAATGGGGACCGGAGTTGGTCATAGGTGGTGTAGTCGTCAACGTTTCGACCCAATATAGGTAGGTTTCTTATCCTTACATACGGGTCTTCATCAGGACAAGCAGAGTTGTGGGTGGGCAACCTCCTGGGGAGCAATAGGAAAATCGAATTAGAAACACACCAATCCTGTGTTTTATTTCTTAGGAAGGTGGTACATGATGAATAAATAATCATTGGAGAAGGGGAGATAGCCGTGTTGTCTATCTCTGTGTAAATCCTATACATTAGATTGCTGAATATGGACTCACGCTCACCTTACACAAAGGGGCGATGGGGTTGGACTTGAAGATGATGATCTTGGTCCAAATTGTTGGTAGATAACTCTGCGATTTTAAAAAAGAGAAGAAAAGACTGCTGTTGTTACATGCAAATCTATTGTCAAGTCTGCTAGTACATTTAGGATCTAAGTTGAGGGTCTAATCTCCAAAAGAAATTTGAAGAGATGTACCCAGTCCTTTTAGCTGAATAACAGGGGGGCCGGTTGATCCATATCGCTATGGGCTCTAATGTCCTCTATATTTTTACCTGTAGACCCCTGTAGGGTATTTTCTAGTTGGTTGTGGAGGCAACTTGTTAGTGGTGAATACGTATTTGCAACCTGCATGGATGAAAGATAAGATATTTGATTGTTCAACAATTACCACTAAAGTAAGTATTATTGGTGTAGTGACAGTCCGGTTATGGGGGGCTTACCACTATCAACAGTATGTAAACTTCTATTTAGTATAGTATAGTAGACCTCACTCAGGCACAATTATTCCTTTGTTGAGCACCCTCGTGCTTGGGGTAGAGAACCTAAGTAAGACAAGAAACTCATAAGATAAATTTGTATTAGTCTTGCAGAGAAAAGGAGGCTATTTAATGCATCTATACTTGAAAATCACTATCATTACCAGGGGGAGGCAATAGATGGTTGTTAATCTACTTGACTTTCTTTACAAATTCAGCGATTCTCTATCGGAAATGCATACCGAATTGCACATTGTGAATTTCAAAACACAGCTTGGCAATCTGCCTGGAGGAGGGAGAGAAATCTTAAGTTACTGAAGTGCTGAAACGTCTCTAACTATGCATCTAGCATCAATAAGGAAACATTTGAACTGGCAACATTACCAATTAGGCTGCTCGAGAGATATGTATTACGGCAATCCTTAAGTCATCTTTATAGGATGGTGTCTTTATACCTAGAAGAAATGTTGTTTGGAAACGAGTCACCGATTTTTTACACCGTCTCCTAGAGGTCAAATAAACAAATTAAATTCGGGCTGTTGAGCGCGATTTCGTTGCCGTTCAAAAGGGGGGGCCAGGGAGTCGGGTTATCAAAGTTTACCTGATTAGGCGTACAGAGGTCAAACAATCCACCTGGTCCGTGCACCGCTGCTACCGTAAAAAATCTGTGACTCGTTTCCAAACAACTTCCATACCGCCAGGCAGTGGCAGGTAGGAACGCGTGAGATTCATTTTTAATATCATTTGGGTTCACCTGTATTCACTTCCCGTGATCCACGCGCCAACCACGGAACACTCTTAATATTTCTTCTAGGTATAAAGACACCATCCTATAAAGATGACTTAAGGATTGCCGTAATACATATCTCTCGAGCAGCCTAATTGGTAATGTTGCCAGTTCAAATGTTTCCTTATTGATGCTAGATGCATAGTTAGAGACGTTTCAGCACTTCAGTAACTTAAGATTTCTCTCCCTCCTCCAGGCAGATTGCCAAGCTGTGTTTTGAAATTCACAATGTGCAATTCGGTATGCATTTCCGATAGAGAATCGCTGAATTTGTAAAGAAAGTCAAGTAGATTAACAATCATCTATTGCCTCCCCCTGGTAATGATAGTGATTTTCAAGTATAGATGCATTAAATAGCCTCCTTTTCTCTGCAAGACTAATATAAATTTATCTTATGAGTTTCTTGTCTTACTTAGGTTCTCTACCCCAAGCACGAGGGTGCTCAACAAAGGAATAATTGTGCCTGAGTGAGGTCTACTATACTATACTAAATAGAAGTTTACATACTGTTGATGGTGGTAAGCCCCCCATAACCGGACTGTCACTACACCAATAATACTTACTTTAGTGGTAATTGTTGAACAATCAAATATCTTATCTTTCATCCATGCAGGTTGCAAATACGTATTCACCACTAACAAGTTGCCTCCACAACCAACTAGAAAATACCCTACAGGGGTCTACAGGTAAAAATATAGAGGACATTAGAGCCCATAGCGATATGGATCAACCGGCCCCCCTGTTATTCAGCTAAAAGGACTGGGTACATCTTCAAATTTCTTTTGGAGATTAGACCCTCAACTTAGATCCTAAATGTACTAGCAGACATGACAATAGATTTGCATGTAACAACAGCAGTCTTTTCTTCTCTTTTTTAAAATCGCAGAGTTATCTACCAACAATTTGGACCAAGATCATCATCTTCAAGTCCAACCCCATCGCCCCTTTGTGTAAGGTGAGCGTGAGTCCATATTCAGCAATCTAATGTATAGGATTTACACAGAGATAGACGACACGGCTATCTCCCCTTCTCCAATGATTATTTATTCATCATGTACCACCTTCCTAAGAAATAAAACACAGGATTGGTGTGTTTCTAATTCGATTTTCCTATTGCTCCCCAGGAGGTTGCCCACCCACAACTCTGCTTGTCCTGATGAAGACCCGTATGTAAGGATAAGAAACCTACCTATATTGGGTCGAAACGTTGACGACTACACCACCTATGACCAACTCCGGTCCCCATTCAGACATTTACGGCTACAACGGAGTTAGGGCGATATGTATCATTTGATAATTTGGACTCTTTTTTGAGCCACTAACTGTGGCCCTGTTTCAGGGACCACATGTACATTGTCTTAGAAGCTTGAATAAGACTTGTCACGGAATGAATCAGATCACATACATCCTACCCCCTACACTTTCCCTCACGCCACCCCCTTCCTGTTGTGAATGTGGGCACACATATTATATATAAACTGTGATAAAAAGTATGTTGAAAATGAATATGATATCCATTGAATAGGATATATGCAATCTTGAATTAAATTCTCTTTTGCTTTCAAAAAGATTTTTTCCCTTCTTTAAATTGTGTGAATACAAATGGTATAATTTTGCAATTACCTACTTTGGTCACGGGACCCCTTCCTTTTGTTCTAATTGTTACCCAGGTCCCTATTGACTATATTGGGTTCAACCCTGTTTTTTATACCATCCTACATTAAGGCTAGGGTAAAATAACACACTAAAATCAATTAAAATGGTGGTAGTTGGAGGTCATCATAGGGTGCCAGACTACAAAAGTGGCTATTTCACTACATACATTTTCAAGATTAAACATTTTCGGATCTTGAAAACAAGTTTGGCCTACTGTAAGAAAGTTTTTCTCAAAAACCTACAGATCTGGGATGATTTCTGACATAGTAAGAATGTAAATAGAAAAAATAGAAAGAAATGATTTGTTAGAACTTGCTTATGAGATAAAGACTAAAATCACCGCTCGTGAATTCTATGGTGTACTATCCGCTTTCTGAATGAATTGGTAGGCCTAGCAGATAGATTGTCCTCTAAGATTGAGATTGCTGTAAATTCATGCGAAATTGAGCAAGCATTTACAAAGGCTCTATGTTGATGTGCGTTAGACTCAAGTTTCAGCAATTTGAAATAGTTAGTGTCCTAATCCCAAGATAAGATATCCAAGTGGAAAGGCGAAGGGTGTTCAAAATGCCCACATTATCAGAGGGAGGATGCGGACATGCACATATTTGATAATTGCTCCAAGTTGTATGGTTACTGGCTAGAAATTGACAGATGGGCTGATCGTCGTTATGGAGTTTAATATCAATAATATTATGTTGGGTTTGGAGTTGAGCATTGCTCAGTGAAGTATGGGAATTATTTTCATAGCAATCGTAATTGCTCGACTTTGTACATCACGGAAATGGAAAAGTAAACACACACCATCATTGGGTAACTGGTAGATACTTATGTGTCACTTTCATGAAATCGAAGTTGCCTTACTAAAAGTTGCCATTCTAAAAGCCGAAGGGAAAAAGGGACAAAAAAAATGTTCTGAACTTTTATGGATGATTGGATTTTTTTTCTAGTGTGACTCCTGTTACAGATTTACTCTATTAGACTATGCGATTTAATCCAGTGCTTTTATGACATATTCGATGTATTCATCATGAACATATATGTCACTATTGCGTAACACTTTACAATGCTTAACCTTCCCAATAAATAATAAGTTTAACAAAAAGGATCTGTCAATGCGTGTGTGCCACCGAGAAACATAACTAGTTTACACCTGTCAGTGCATGGGTGTGTGCGCGTCTGTGCCTAACTTATTGTGCAACCCTCCTGCAGCACGTGCTCTGCCCCTTCAAAGCAGTAGATGGTTGTTGTAGTTTGCTAACAGTATTTGGTGACTAATATGTGAATAAGTGACGAGGCAAATACTTTAAGAGATTTAATATTTAGTTTTTTTTAATTTCAAATATTTTGTATTAAGATTTCCAGAAAATAAACAGCAAAGTACACAACAAGTAAAACAAAGTATAAAATCACAACAGAAGGAAAATAAACATATTTTCGGTCAAAGACATGCTTCTGATGGGATGTTTAAAATTAAAGTAAAGATAATTGGAGGTAAGTGGGACGGTAGAGTTAAGACTCAGGTCTTAAATTAAGGATTTTAATTTAGCGTGAGGAATATATTAAGTATGTCAATTCGAACCAATTATTCCAGTTGTGCAGAGGAACGTATTTCCAAATGTAGGTGTCAGTGGTATCGTAAGGGTTCTCTGGGTCCTAAGCAATCAGGAAGAAAGGTCCCAACTCCTGGTTTGTCGGTCAGATTCCTCAACCCCGGTGCCACTTCACCTGCTGCATTATTGATAGCTACACCTGTTACCATTTGAAATTCATTCTCTGGAAAGTTTATCAGAGTTATAGATACAGAGTGTGACAACCACACTTCCAGAGACAGTTTTACAGAAATAGCATCACAAGGAGGGAGAAAACAACCATTCAGTTTTACTTAAAAAGACGTGTAAAAAAGACGTTACTGAAAAAACAGCGTTACGTCTTTCGCTGATCGATTAATTAATTCGCCGGTGTGAAAATGTCCGTACCTCTGCTCTGTGTTTATGTCGTCCTGTTACTGCTGCGCTTCTGTTTACCACACATCACTCTATGTAACAAGCTCGGTTTCTGGAACAAGTTAAATCTCGCAGCAGACTACTCGCTTTCATCTCGCTTCTGTCACAATATTCACTCAGACGAAACTCCAGCTATCCTTTCAGCCACCTCCCTCTTTTTCTTAACTCTTTCGTGCCCAACATTTCTCTCATTGACTTTTCATACCTTAATTTGTGCAGTTCTTGAATGCCATTGTTTACTTCCTTCAAACAACTTCCTCTTGGCTTGCTCCCCGCTGGCATAAAAACAGAATACTTAAAGCAAGTGTCAAGAACAACTATGACTGAATATCTGATTACCAGACCTCAGTAACATAACCAAACCCACATTTCATAGCCTACGCTATTCATCCCTATCTTGACAAGTAATAAAACGAGCGCCACCTGCCTCTAGAGTTTGAGAGTTGGTTTCCGTGAGTCCCTTGCGTCAAATTCACCATCAGCAACGATTTACAAAAATAATTTCTATAAACGCTGTCTGTACCTGTGCAGAATAATTTTGTGTCTGTCACTTGACATTTGCATGGGTAGCATTTCCTTGAATATTTAGTTTTTTTTGTAATCAAAGTGTGATAAAAAAGGAGGGATTGCTGTTATTACAAACACTGCGATTATCAAAATCACAGGGTTTATGAATGAAAATGTGCTTTTTAATGTGTAGTAACCCGGGCCATATTATCAAAAAAAGGGCGATACATTATCGCTGCTTTTATCGGCAGGAAACTGCCGCTAAAGCGGCAATAATGGGCTTGATAATATGCCCTTGTGAATTGCCGTAGAAGCCCAGGTAAACACCAGAACCTGGGCTTCTATGGGAATTCACAAGGGCATATTATCAAGTCCATTATCGCCACTTTAGCGGCAGTTTCCTGACGATAAAAGCGGCGATAATGTATCGCCCTTTCTTGATAATATGGCCCCCTGTTTTACAATTCAGAAAAGCCTTTCCAAATCACTCAGGGGCATATTCTCAAGCAGGGCATTAAAAATGATCGCCCTTTTAGCGGCAAAAAACTACTGCTAAAGCGGCTATAATGGGCTTGATAATATGGCCTTGTTGAATTACAATAGAAACCCATGTTCTGGTGTGAACATGGGCTTCTATTGCAATTCTCCAGGGCATATTATCAAGCCCATTTTCGCCGTTTTAGCAGCAGTTTTCTGCCGCTAAAACGGCGATAATTTTAACGCCCTGCTTGATAATATGCCCCAAAATGAGCTTTGCAGCTCACTCCGGCGGGAGTGTGAAATGATATGTATCAATGATTTGTGTCACAAATTACCGACACAAAACATTGAAAAGTTACGAGTACTCAAAGTAAGTGGTAGACGATTCACAAACATATGCCGTCCCTGTTGAGTAACTTTCAATTTGTAAATTGTGTGATGGACCTCGGTGGGAGCAGGCAGGGGAGAAAGGAACCACTAAGTGCTAGAAGAGTTCTTCCCATATGCAAAACTTTTCATTTTTTTAAATGTTCCGATAAAGAACACAAGCTGCTTTAAAAAATGTTTTGCGTGTGATCATTACTTGCAACATGTCTGCTTGCAAATTGCACCCAAAAGGCCAACTTTAAGGGTCAGGCACTGCTTAAAAAAAATAAAATTAAAAAAAAGACACTCTGTGAATCCAAAAGGGGTGGTCGAAGCCTATTGTTTCGCACAGGACTCCATCCCTGCATTCGCATCCAAACATTAGGAATTACAAAAGGTCTCTTGCCTCATAAATATTAATGAGACTGGAGTTTTGTAACTGCCTGTGAAATGGCATTTTGCAATGCAGTCAAATTGTAAACAAGTTACAGCACAAAATGAAGGTATGGGTCATAAGGCAGTTTGCGTGCAAAAAATGCACACCACATATTAAAAGAAAAGGCCCAATTCACTCAAGGGAATTTTCAAAATGGGTGAGTTATACCTTGCCATGAACGTAAATTACATCTGTTTAACTAATTTGCAAGCATGCCCTGTGGACACATGCATACCTTATTGCTGTCAGGCACGTGGGCAGAGTGCGCATACATAGAATCAGGAAACCACAAAAAATGCTGAATTATGTTTTGATTTATTTTTCATTTAACTTACATTGTCCCATCACCTGTCTTTATTTCCTAAAGAACATCTGAGAAAACTGTGAAAATGCGTGTCTTTTCTACAGTTTTGGCAGGCAGCACTAATTACTGAATATTTTGGGTGGGATTTGGATTTTAGGAAAATCTCACTTAGGCACGCGTGTTACCCCTACTAAGTTAAGACTAAGGGGCTGATTACGATGGCGGGTGGATTTACGCCCGCTGGCCACTGTATCGGAAAAGGGACCGCCTGGCAATCTGTCAGCGGTCCTGACATAAGCATTATATGTGACCGTCACCATTGAGGTTGCAATGCCTATATTTTGTGTTGCGGCGTGTGTTGCTGGCTGCAGCACAAGCCGCAAGACAAATAGGGGACACTACACGTATTCCTGCACTACGTTGTAGGCACCATGCGGTGCCTACCACAGGTCCCATGTCTAGGGTGCAGGGGGAAAGGGGGGACTGCTACTGGCCCTCAAAGTCCCTATCTGCCTGCCTTTTTCATGGCAGGTTATCCACCATGAAAAGGCGGATGGAAAGGGACATTGTAATCCCTACGCCAGTGACTGGCAGGCACCGCCACCATTGCAGTGAATACAGTTCCATCCAAAGCACTGGAGGGCTCGAAGAGCCCGTCTGATGTGTATGGGTCGGGTTTTCTGACTGTCAACACACCACTGGCCATCCTAATGTCACGAGCAAATTACGCTGGTGACTTTAGCTGCTGACTTATTTTAAATAACACTATTTGCACACTTTTATAAGTATTTTAACTTCGCCTCGCACATACCTAATTTCCCTGATTCTCTCCCGTTGTTTGGGCCACATCATTAGCATTCTGCACTACTCACTGGTCCACCCCAGGTTTTCCCGTTTGCATGGAGGGAGACAGCGGAAACAGTTGAAGGGCACTTCCGGGCTACGTCGAAGGTCAGCTGTTCAGCTGCTCACTTTCACTACAAAACGACATGCCTAACATGACATGCAGCGGACGCGCCAGAGGCGCGCCGAAGGCACGCCCAAGGCAAGCCCATCTGCGCCCGTCCATGCCCAGCCGTTGCCAGGAGCCAGGACCCTTGCATTTCCTGGAGTCAAGTAGGAAATCAAACAGAAATGTACATATTCTAGTCAGGATATCCTTGATATCAGATGAGGCATGCTTCTATCTGTCCCTTTCACCAACATGACCCATCTAGGGCACTCCCGGTTATGGAGGGGACCTTCACATGTATGTCTTGCCAGTTGCAAGGCATAATACCGGAATATAAGTACAGTGATACAAGGGTTTCTGACTGCGGCAAAGGGAATAGCCCCCCTTATTCTAAAATTACCCAAATTACCCTGGAGAACCCTGTGAGCAATCCTACTCACTGTTGGGAGGGTTTTCTAAGCAATGTTAGATCCCTGCCAAAGCATGCAGTAGAGGTTTGGGGCCTACTCTCCTCCAAGCACCCGGACACAGGTTTCCCGACGGAAACCTGGCTCAAACCTAGCTCCACCCCCACCATTGCAGTGGCATTCCCGGAGGGCTACCGCATCCAAAGGCTGGACAGACAGGCCAAAGGGGATGGAGGGATAGTAATTATCCATAAAGATGTCATTGAAGTCTCTATACTCGAACAACGGTTCAACAATAATATCGAAATCTTTAGGATGGACCTCCTATCCCAATATAGTTGGAAAGGAGCTCTTGTTTATCGGCCTCCTGACCCTCTTTCTGACTTCTCGCTCCAACTTACGGAATTAATAGCCCCGCATGTCATATCCACCAAGAATTTCTTACTTCTGGGACATTTTAATGTACACAGTGAGTGCTCCACCAATCAAGACGCCTCTGTGCTCCTGACAGACCAAGCCACCTTAGAACTTGATAAGAGTAATGACTGCCCCACAAATATAGTTGGACATACATTAGATCTTATCCTCACCAACTCTCCCAATCTGAACTGCGAACCTCCTTGCCCACTTACATGAACGGACCATGTACTAATTGACCTCGATATCATAGGCCCTAGGATGCAAGATGCCCCCCTGTGTGCCCACGCCACCTTCGCAGACAATAGCACAAAATCACCCAGAACCTATTTCAGGACACTATTCCAACTTCTTGGAACCTGGAGTCTGATAATCTAAAGGAATGTCTGGCTCGATACAATTCACTATAAAAACAGCCACTGATCATCTAGCCCCTCTGAATCTATACCCAAGACTGCCCAGGCGGCCCCAGATAGCCTGGTTTTTGCATGGCCTTCAGACGGAAAAACTGGGGTGTAAGACTCTGGAAAGACGCTGGTGCAGCTCCCACGATGGCCAGGATAAAGAGAGATATAAGATTGGCCTGACTCGATACCACAAAAATATAAATACCAGCTCGTAGAGCTCATATCGCACTACAGCTCAATCAGGCAGGGAATGCCCTTAAAGTCTTATACCAAGTCCTTGAATCTTTTTCTAACCCAAAGGTGAGTGACAATGAGGAGGTTCCCTCTCAAGCACTCTGTGACAGAATCACAACACACTTCACACAGAAAATGTTGCTGAACTATGATAAAATTATTGCAGCCGGGAATCCGGAGCAGGTTCTGTCGCCCTGCTGCACCTCCACCATAACTATGGCACAGTTGTTGGAAAATTTCCCTCCTATTACTAATGATGAGGTTGAATCATTGTTATTTACAGTAAAATCAGGCTCCCCGTTGGATATTATTCCAGCCAAAATTTCAAAACTATGTTTTCCAAACAACTTTCACCGCATATTTACTAAATTCCTAATCTCTCTTTGAGAGAGGGACATCTCCCGGCTGAATGGAAGGCGGCACAAGTTATTCCTATCCACAAGAATATCAAGGCCCCAATGAATGATTTATCCAATTTCCATCCTATTTCGCTTCTTCCCTTGAGTCCTGAGTAAGATACATGGAAAAATACTTCAACAAACACCTATCTGACCATGACGAATCCACTGGATGCCTCAATACTTCACAATCTGGGTTTAGGCCCAGGCCAGCACTGAGTCGGCCTTGATTGCTGTTACAGATAAAATCAGGCAGTCCCTAAACAGAGGACAAGCAGTACTTCTCATACTGCTGGATTTTACAGCTGCTTTCGACATTGTCTCCCACCCGATCCTACTCAGTAGACTCAAAGAAATCAGACTCCAAGGATAGGCGCTCAGGTAGATGACGAGTTTTCTCTCTCTCCGTACTTAGACTATCAACCTAGGTCCCTTTGGATCAAAGACAATGGGACTGACTAAGTGGGTACCTCAGGTCTCTTCTCTCAGTCCCACTTTATTCAACATTTACGTGGCCCCCCTAGCGGATGTACTCAGAACATTAGGCTTCATACCAATCCCATATGCCGACAACACTCAGCTTTTATTCTCATTTAACAAATCCACCCTCAATGCCCAGTCTTCCTTCTTGGAAGGTATGAGAGCCATAGCAAACTGGATGAGGAACAATTTCCTCCAGATAAATGCAGGGAAGGCCAAGATTATGTTGTTTGGAGATGCCCCAATGCTGTGGTCTCCAGATTGGTGTCCGACAGAGCTAGGCGAGCCTCCAGAGCCTAAAACTGTAGTCAAGAACCTCTGCATACGCCTAGACCAGGGTTGACCATGAAAGAGCAAATTGCAACCACCGCTGGCTCCTGCTTTTATATACTTGGCTTATTACGGCAAGTCTTCTCCTTCCTCCCGATATTCACATGGAAAACTCTCATTTAGGCATTAGTACTAAGCCGCCTGGACTATTGCTAATGCTCTTCTGGTCTCAGCTAATGAGGTCTCGCTGAGCAGATTACAGGTGGTCCAAAACACTGCTGCACGCCTCGTTATGAACGCACCCTCTAGAACTGCCTCCCTTCCCCTCCTTCAACAACTTCATTGGCTCCCATTACACAAACAAATCAAATTTCAAATCGGTTGTATTGTACACAAGGCTTGAATGGCAAATGGCCCAGCTATCTTGCAATCAAATTCAACCTTTACATACCTTTCAGGTCACTCCTTTCAGGAACCAAGTCTTTGCTTCTCGTACCTCAGTTCAGGAAAGCGCGACTGGGTGGGAAAGCTTTCTGTCACCTTGCCCCTCTTTTCTGGAACCAACTTTCTATTCATCTGCGGCAATGCTCTGATCACCTCCAATTCAGAAGGCTCCTTAAAATTGTATTATTTTAACATGTCTCTCCTCACGGCCTGCTGCAGCACCTCCACAGAGTAGAGAAACCCCTTTGGGGGTGATTCAGGCGCTTTATAAATAAATAAATAATGTGATGGGCAGATATATTTCTTAGGATGGCGGTGAGACCGCCACCGACAGGCTGTCGGTGGCGGTCACACCGCCCTCCTAATCAGGCCCTAAGTAAGTGCTGATTTGTTTGTATAGAATCCTCTAATCACTCTTTTGACACAGGAATGCTGTATGATGTCACTGAAGTTGAATATTACTCATCCGCAGAGGATGTACTCCTTGTTGAAACTGAATTACAGAGAAGCCTGTGTTTATGAATTGGCACTCCTCAAAATAATGTCTGTCCAATTCTAAAAACGTATACCAATATTTAGGCCCTAATTCCGAATCGGTGAAAAAATGTTGACCTTTACTCATCCTCACTTTGAGCTGCAATCCTAAAAGTTGGGAAGTATTTTAAGCCACCCAGTAATTGCCAGGTGCATCAAATACCTCACCTTTCATTACATTTTGGCAGATCAAACTTGTCACAATTTTAAACAGGAAAAGTGTATGATATTTACTGTCCTCTGTGTATTTTGGTGGGTTAAGCACTAAGATCCCCTTATTGTTCTTCAAAAACTCAGGATTGGTGAAACTTCTCACACCTGATAAATGGCATGCCCCACAGTATTGTCATTTTCCCCACATTTATTTTTGGAATTCTATAATCAGTTCAACTTCTATCATATTCAGAGGCATTTCTGATGGTGTAAATTGTAGTAGTGTAACTTTATACATATATAAGTACTTTGCAAAACTACACTTACAATGTAAAATTATTTTTCTTCTTCTCTTGCATCCTTCCTATATTGGGTATGTTCGCCCCTCTAGTTACACTGGGGCCTATTTACAAGCCCGTTTGAGTCACCTTTCTACCACACAACGTCGTACATGGGCGATGCAAACCCTAAGTGAGATTTATGAAGCCACACAAGTCCACTTTACATGGCCCCTAGTGGCTTATTGAATCTTGAATAAATTATCGCAGATCAAATCACTGCTTTGCCTTACTCTGCACAAGGGAGACATTCTATAGGTGTCGTGTGGGTGGTCCCACAGAGCTCATGTGGGTTTTGACACATTCCCAGATTTAGCAGGAACTGGGAAACCTGGGAATGCATCAAAAATATGTGCCTTCCCAGTAGAGGTGTAATCACAAGAAATGTCTTTGTTTCTCTTGCTACTTCCTCTTTCTATGTGTGCTGCATTCACATAGAAAGAGAAATATACATCGCAGGACTATTTTGTGCAGGAAAGTGTTCCTCCCTGCACGAAAGCAATCCTGCAGGCAACATAGGCACCCATGCACCATGGTGCAATTGCGCCTGCATTGGTACTAGACTGCCAAAAGGGTGCCAATGCAGGGGAAAAGACAGGAATGGGTCATATTTTCTTAAATATGGAACATTCCTGCCATTTCTCTGTCAAGCAGTGTAGCTCAGCAAGGTGACTTATTGCGCTGTACTGTGTGACATGTTCATAAATCTGCCCCATAGTGTATAAGGATGCACTCATACCTTTGAAAGATGTTAATCTCTGACCATATGCACAGTGGGATGTCTTTACCATCAATGCCTTTACCATGCAGGTAAGTATCATGCAGTTAAGTATTTGTACCTTTACCACACATGCCTTTACCATGCAGGTAAGCATATATATTTTTTTAAATAGAATAAGTAATATGTTATTTAACAAATTGAGGTTTAGTTGTTAGTAGTGGTAAAGGTGGTCTAGAGTAGTTTTAGGGGTTACGGGTGGGTAGTGGTAAAAGGAGCTATAAGTAATTTTAGGGTTTAACGGTTTATAGAAGTAAAGGGAGGTAAGGCTAATTTTAGGGTTTTGTGGTGATACTGGTAAAGGGAGGAAAGTGTAATTTTAGGGCTTGTGGTGGATAGTGGTAAAGGGAGGTGAGGATACTTTTAGAGTTTTTGCTATGAATAGTGGTAAAAGAAGGTAAGGGTAATTTTAGGGCTTGGGGTGAGTAGTAGAAATGGGAAGTAAGAGTACATTTAGGGTTTTAGTGAGGACAGTGATAAGCGGAGGTAAGGGTAATTTAGAGTTGGGCCGTGGTAAAGGGAAGAAAGGGAAATTTTGGGACTTAGGGGAAAAGGGAAGTTTGGGTATTTTTAGGGGTTTGGGTTGGACAGTGGAAAAGGGAACTAAGAGTATTTTTAGGGTTTAAGGTTGGGCAGTAGTAAAGAGAGGCAAGGTTAATTTTAGGATTTGGGTAGTGACAAAGGGAAGTAAGGTTAATTTTGAGGTATAGTTGTTTGCAGTGGTAAAAGGAGGAAAGGGTAATCTTAAGGCTAATGGATGGGTAGTGGTAAAGAGACGCAAGGTTAATTTTGGGGGTTTTGGAGTGGGTACTGGTAAAGGGAGGCTGGGATAAATTTAAATACATGGGAGGTTTTGGGCAAAAAAGTAATACAAATAAAAAAAAGCACTGGCGTTGCCAATAGGTTTCGCATTTGGAAAGTTGGAGCTATTGGTTTTGTAAATGACATTTTATATTTATATATCGTTATTGGCATTGACAATAACAATACATAAATATAAAATGTCATTTACAAAACCAATAGCTCCAACTTTCCAAATGTGAAACCTATTGGCAACGCCAGTGCTTGTTAGAACAGGCGGTGCTGAGCACCGGCAGGACCCGGCCCGCAAGACTATGCAAATGCTATGTCTGCTCTGTCTCTTAACTACAGGTCAAACATTCTTCGTCGTTGACATCTGAGTCAGGACTCGGCTATCACTACTTCTCTCACCTGTGAAGGATTTGTACACCTTGAGCGCTCTCATTGTTTAATAAGGTGAGAATGTGAGGCTCTTTTTTCCTTGTACGCATTTATTTTACACTATGATATAGCGCCTAGCACCCAAAGGTATGAATGAGAGAGCTTTACAAAGAACACCGGCGAAGCAAAAGCCATACAGATAACAACGTAACATACATTAGATGGTCAATGCAAGAACTGTAGAATTGGTAATAATTACAACATAGCGAATCAGATAAGGGGTACCAGGAAAGAGGACAATGAGTAATTGAATAACGTTAAGAATGAGAGATAATAATGGATAGGAGAGAGTAAGGCAAATGAGGAGGGGGATAGACAAGGAGGACCATAAGGAATTACTAAAGTTAGTGTGGGCATAGCACAAAGCAAATTTGGCTGTTCTCTTGGGCTTTTACAATTGATAGTAAACATGCACTACGTTTTCTGTCACTTTGCGCCATGCCACCCCAACCCCCATGCCAAAATCTACCCTTCAAATTCTGTCTGTGTTGTTGTTAGGAGAGCTTCATAACGACTCCGAAGATACCATGAAATGGTAACACAGGTTTCACAATGTAATCAATCCATGGCAAAGGCTTCTTTCAAAAGAGTACATCCGGCGGCCTTATACAAAATATAATTGCATAAAAAAGTGAAATGCATCGATATTCAATTAAGCATGGGCGGAAAATCTGTTCCGCTCGCGGATTTTGCGGATTTTCGGTAAATTCGCAATCCGCGAACTCCCGCGAATCTACCGAAAATCCGCAAATCCGCGAGCGGCGGATTTTTCCGGGGGCAAAAGTTCAAGCCTGCCCTGTTGTAACTATTTTAGGATGGCGCCGGCAAGCTGCCAGCGCCATCCTAAAATAGTTACTAAGTTAGCTTCAACAGGAAGCTCTAATAGATAAAATAAAGCAGGTGCTCGCAACTGCTTTATTTTATCTATTAGAGCTTCCTGTTGAAGCTAATTTAGTAAGTATTTTAGGATGGCGCTGGCAGCTTGCCGGCGCCATCCTAAAATATTTACAAATGCCCTTCCTGTGACCCTTCCTGTGGAGCTTTTTCTCTTCATCTGCTGAACTGATCTTTCTCTGACCTTTTATGCACACAAGAGGCATGTGAACTCGCATGGAAGCCCCGCACGTTTGGCCCCGCGCACACACTCGCGGTTTGCAACGTCTTCCCGCCATTCACCCACTATGATGGACAGCTCACTCAAGGGACCCCTGCGCCCTTCGGGGCGATTGCATAGTAACACACACATGGTCGCTCGAACTAGTTGATGCTCAAATTCAGTGACTTATTCATTAGCCCAAAAACAATCATGAGCGTCTTCGAGGCTGGACAGGTGTGCCTCTTCCCAAATCTACCATGGAAAGTCAGCTGTGATGCTGGGTAGAGGCCTTTGCATCCTTGACTTTCATGAGCGCAATCCCCGTGCTGTTCCTGTGACCAGGAGCTTCTTTCTCTTCATATTATTGTGTTTGCACGGGTTGCTGCAAGTTCGCACGCGTTTTGTACAATTTCGCAATTTGCGAAATTGTACAAAACCCTCGCGAACTTGCAGAAACCCGTGCGAACATAAAAAAAAAATCCGCAAATTCGCGAGAATTCGCGGATTTTGCGGATTGCGAGTTCGCAAATCCGCAAAATCCGCGAACGCGAGATCCGCAAAATTCGCCCATGCTTATATTCAATTAAACAAATATCACAATATTATTAATAACGACATTTTAACTATTCAACATTCTTTATTTAATGACCAAATATGACCCAGGGAAAAAATAGGTCCTAACCTATTTATGAAAGTGATGGTGTCTAAAAGAGATGAGCTGAAAATGTTGTATTTCAATACTTAAAACTGTTAAATATTAAACCGGGTGCTTCGCTGATCTGTAGCTGTATGCGGGCACCGCTGTGTGTACCTGACACGTCACCGTCTTTCAGCATTCCCAAGCCCTGCTCCTCCGCCTGAAAAACTATCACTAATCCTGTTTTCGTCAAATACGTGGAAATAACTGCTCTGGAAACGTGATAGTGCAGCAAAGTGGCGAGCTCTCATGACTTACAAATTATCTTTCTAAAAAAGCAGTGTCTAAAAAAATTCACAGGACTTTGTAAAGATGCAAGTTTTTATTTAAAAATTACGTCGTTCTATTGCTGCCTTCTGCATGTGGGAGTTAATGCCTGTGTGCGAAAGCGCAATGCGCTTGGAGAGTGTATGCTGGCAAATGGCCGGAGGGAAGCCGGATGGGGGCGGGAGAGCCTGGTGAGGGGGCGGGAATGCGAGCGAGGGGAGGAGAAGTGTGGCAGGCGGATTAGGGAGATGCGCGGAGGGAAGCCGGATGGGGCGGGAGAGCCTGGTGGGGGGGCGGGAATGCGAGCGAGGGGAGGAGAAGTGTGGCAGGCGGATTAGGGAGGTGCGCGTGCTTGTGGGGTCACGTGACCCGCTTTTGTGGTCACGTGACTCACATGCACTGTGGAAAAACCGCAGTGGTTTGACGAGTCGATGGAGCACTTGAATTTTCGCCTATTACATTCGCAAGCGAATTATAATAGGCGAAACCTAAAAAATGAAGTATACATACTTGTATACACTTACCATTCATGGTAAATGCATGCATTTTAAAGGCATGCATTTTATAGGTATCTACCTGGTATAAGATGGGTAGAAGATGCATGGATGGTAAATGCATGCATTGTAAAGACATACACTCATTACAAGTTTGGTGGTTACATCGTCAGCCTACGACAGCGTCAGTCAGGAGAACGCTGCCAATCAGGCGGCATCCCAAACACCGCATTGAAACATTACCATGGGGCTGGAAGTGTTGTGATGGCACAGCCAATACCGCAGAATACTTCAGCTCTAGGAGAGAGCCTGGAGCCAATGCCGGCTGCAGAGATGCAAATCCAGTAAGTCAGGTGCACTGTTGCCATGCATCTTGTCTTGCCTGAGAAACAGTACACGCTCCGACATGGGTGGCATAGGGAAACAAAACATGGGGCCCGGCCACAAACCACATGTGTTTATTTGCCCTGGGGCACATTTCTTTGGCCCTTTACCTGCCTGTCCTCTGACCTTTATATATGGTAGTGTCCCTGCCATGATATGGTAGGCAGACAGGCTGGTCGTAATACACACTTTGGTACCGATGCTGGCACAGCCACCATTGACCGTTGCTGTCTCCACTGCAGCGGAAGCTCAGATCTGGCAGAGGCGACAATCTGAAGGCGGTAAGGATTTCAGTCCCCTCACCTGCATTGTAATCCATGGTCGGATCTCAATGTATGCGGGCCCTCAGTGCATAAAGATGTATTAATACCTTTAAAAAAAGTTAATTGCTCACCATTTGCATTTTGGGAATCTGCCTTGTGAAAGTTTGTGAAAATATACTTATGTCTTTGTGGATGTTGACTAACAACAGAATCCCAGTCCAGTAATGATCACTTTCAGTCACTATAAACACATTTGTTCACACATTAAATTACACCATGTTGACCTAATTCTCCATGTCTATTTATCTTATTTTACAGGATTTATAGCGTGCAACATTCATCCCCAAGGGGATATCATGGGCTAAAATGCTCCGTATCCTTTCAATTGTGAAACTGAAATAAGATTATGATCGCATGATAAAATACACTATCCTGTTAAAAAACATGTTTATGGCTTTTTCCTAAACCAAAGATGGTTGATGGTAAGACGGAGAACATGGATGCTGAGTCACCAAAATGCCAGGGTTAGCGGAAGTGACATCATATACCCTTCGACCTTAATGATGTCACAGAAATTGAAATCATATGACCTTTGACCCTGCATTGTCCCAAGAAGTGATGTTGCAACACCTTAATCGTGATGACATCACAATAATTAAGATTTCTGAAGTTACATAAGTGCATAATTAATATTATTCTGTTCTCAGTACACTCCTGCGCCGCACGGCCACCAGCTGTGTGTGTGCCCCTTGCTGCTGCTCGCAGCCTCGTTGTTTCCCCTGTGCCTGCCTTCCCCAGCTGTTTGCCGTATCTGCTGTTTTATCTGTATTAAGTATACTTGTGCCCATCTTGTTACTGTTGTTTGCCCTGTGCCTGCGTTCCCCAGCTGTTCGCCGTATCTGCTGTTTTATTTGTATTTAGTATAGTTGTGCCCATCTTGTTACTGTTGTTTCTCCTGTGCCTGCCCGCCCCGCTCCCCGCTTCCCGCCGCCGTTCACACGCGGCCACGCCCCCTTTGCTCCGTGTCCTCCCAGCTCCCGCCTCCCAGCTGCTCCTCCCTCCCACTTGTCCTTAAATGGCGACCGCGCGGCGCAGGTGAGTGTGACCTGTTTTCAGGACACCCCGCGCCGCACGGCCACCAGCTGTGTGTGTGCCCCTTGCTGCTGCTCGCAGCCTCGTTGTTTGCCCTGTGCCTGCCTTCCCCAGCTGTTCGCCGTATCTGCTATTTTATCTGTATTAAGTATAGTTGTGCCCATCTTGTTACTGTTGTTTCCCCTGTGCCTGCCTTCCCCAGCTGTTCGCCGTATCTGCTGTTTAATTTGTATTTAGTATAGTTGTGCCCATCTTGTTACTGTTGTTTCCCCTGTGCCTGCCTGCCCCGCTTCCCACCCCCGTTCACATGCGGCCACGCCCCCTTTGCTCCGTGTCCTCCCTGCTCCCGCCTCCCAGCTGCTCCTCCCTCCCACTTAGCCTTAAATGGGGACTGTGCGGACGAGCAGCGGTCATGTGCAGCGGGAGCGCCGATTGTGCGCCGAAGGTGCACCAAAAGCAAGCCCATCTGCGCCCGTCCACGCCTGGACCGCGCCCAGCGCCAGGACCCCTGGCTCCCGCTGATGCAAGACTACTCGACGGACCTACGACGCCGCCACCCTCAACGCACTCAATGCCGGACGGAACCCTGCCAGCTACCGAGCCACCCCGAGACCCACCCACAGACCCTTCACCTGCCAAGCCTGCCGATTCACCTGCCCCCGGACCTGCACCACCCCTGCCAAGCCGAGCACCAGCAGCAACCACCTGAAGTGCATTCTGCTGAACACCCGCTCTGTCCACAGGCATGCCGTGGAACTCTGGGACCTGCTCAACGCGACAGCACCGGACGTCGCCTTCCTCACCGAAACCTGGATGAACGCCTCCTCAGTGCCCGACATCGCCATAGCCATCCCGGATGGATACAAGATCACCCGGAAGGACCGCGGCAACCAGACGGGAGGAGGCTTCGCCATCGTACACAAGAACACCATCCGCATCTCGACTAACTCCGACGATACCTTCACCGCCGCCGAACACCTGCACTTCCAGATACAGAATGACCCCAAGACCACCCTCCGAGGCACCCTCATCTACAGACCCCCGGGACCACGCACACAATTCAGCGAAGACATCGCAGACTTCATCAGCCCGCACACCCTGCCCTCCGCCGACTACATCCTCCTAGGGGACCTCAACTTCCACCTGGAGAACAACAACGACAGAAACACCACCGCCCTGCTGGACAACCTCGCCAACCTCGGACTCAAGCAACTGGTGAACACTCCCACCCACTACGTCGGCCACACGCTTGACCCCGTCTTCTCATCTAGCAAGCACATCTCCTTCAGCCACACCACCGGACTCCACTGGACCGACCACAGCTGCGCCCACTTCAGCTTCAGAAAAACTGCGACCCACCACCACCCGCAACAGGTTCCCCGCCGGAGCTGGAGCAAGATCACCGCTGAGCAGCTCACCGCCTCCCTCAGCCAGAACACACCCACCAACACAACGGACCCAAACAAAGCAGCCAGCAACCTCACCAAGTGGCTGACCGACCTCGCACCACTAAAGAACCCTCCCAGCAGACCCGGCAGCAAGAAAACCCCCTGGTTCACAAACAAACTCAAGGAATCCAAGAAGAACTGCTGCACCCTCGAGAAAGCCTGGCGGCTCGACCAGACCACAGACAACAGGACCGCCCTCAAGCACGCCACCCGCAAACACCACCAGCTGATCCGCGCCACCAAGAAGTCGGCACTCAAAGAACGACTGGACAACAACGCCCACGACAGCAAGGAACTTTTCAGCATCGTAAAAGAGTTCTCCAACCCCAGCGCCGGAAACAACGACATCACTCCCTCACAAGACCTCTGCAACTCACTCGCCACGTTCTTCCACCGCAAGATCGCCGACATGCATAACAGCTTCGACGCACAGACCACGCACCCTACCGCTGAACCAACGCCCGCCACCACCATCCTCTGCAACTGGACCCCGATCAACACCGAAGACACCACCCGCACGATGAACTCCATCCACTCCGGATGACCAACCGACCCCTGCCCACACCACGTCTTCAACAAAGCCGACGCCATCATCGCACCCCATCTCCGGGACATCATCAACTCCTCCTTCCACACCGCCACCTTCCCGGAGAGCTGGAAGCACGCCGAGCTTACCGCCCTCCTGAAGAAACCAACGGCGGACCCCACCGACCTCAAGAACTACCGTCCCATCTCGCCCCTTCCCTTTCCGGCCAAAGTCATCGAGAAGACCGTCAACAGACAGCTTGCCGCCTTCCTCGAGACAAATGGATCCCTCCACCCCTCGCAGTCCGGGTTTCGGGCCAACCACAGCACCGAGAACGCCCTAATCGCAGCCACCGACAACATCAGAACCCTGATCGACAACGGGGAAACAGCGGCCCTCATCCTCTTGGACCTCTCTGCGGCGTTCGACACCGTCTGCCACCGCACCCTAGTGAAGCGCCTCAGCAACATCGGAATCCGAGAGAAAGCTCTGGAGTGGATCATCTCGTTCCTCGCCGGAAAAACCCAGAGAGTCCGCCTCCCCCCGTTCAGATCCGAGGCCACCAAAGTCATCTGCGGCATACCACAAGGATCTTCACTCAGTCCAACCCTCTTCAACGTCTACATGAGCCCCCTCGCAGCCATCGCAAGCCAACATGACCTCAACATCATCTCCTACGCCGACGACACCCAACTGATCCTCTCCCTCACCAACGACCCCACCACCGCCAGAGCCAACCTACATGAAGGAATGAAAGACGTCGCCGACTGGATGAGGAACAGCCGCCTTAAACTGAACTCAGACAAGACGGAAGTCCTCATCCTGGGATCATCACCCTCAGCCTGGGATGACTCCTGGTGGCCCCTGGCCCTGGGCACCGCTCCCAAGCCAACGGACCACTCACGCAACCTGAGCTTCATCCTGGACTCCTCCCTGTCGATGACCAGACAAGTCAACGCCGTCTCATCTTCGTGCTTCAACACCCTGCGCATGCTCCGCAAGATCTTCAGATGGATCCCCACTGAAACCAGGAAGACCGTCACCCTAGCACTCGTCACCAGCCGACTGGACTACGGGAACACCCTCTACGCCAGAACCACAGCCAAACTTCAAAAAAGACTCCAGCGCATCCAGAACGCCTCCGCACGACTCATTCTGGACATCCCCCGACACAGCCACATCACCGGACACCTGAGAGACCTGCACTGGCTCCCCGTCAGCAAGAGAATCACGTTCAGACTCCTCACCCATGCACACAAGGCTCTCCACGACCTGGGCCCCAAGTACCTCAACGACTGTATGACCTTCTACACGCCCACCCGCCAGCTACGATCAACCAGCCACGCCCTTGCCACCGTACCACGCATCCGCAGAGCCACCGCCGGAGGAAGATCCTTCTCCTACCTGGCAGCCAAGACCTGGAACTCCCTCCCCACCCACCTTCGGCGAACCCAGGACCATCTCTCCTTCAGAAAGCAGCTCAAGACCTGGCTGTTCGAGCAGTAACATACCCCCTTCCCCCAGCGCCTTGAGACCCTCCCGGGTGAGTAGCGAGCTTTATAAATGCCGTGATTGATTGATTGATTGATTGATTGATTGATATTCTTTTAGGGGAGAAAAAAGGGTGGGGGTTTCTCTTCCCTGGGAACATTTGATAAATGCCTCTACTAGAGCATTTTAATACACAATTTTCACATACATTTGCTAAAAAGACATAGGTTCTAAAAAAACAATTACTAAATATTCAAGTCCTTTCATGGTGAAATATGACAGTCTCCATGAGTTCACTCAATTGTGTTTTTAAAATGTCCTATAGGAGCCCCCTTATGTCAAAATGTACCTCCATTGCTAGGACCAGAATTTGCTATGGTGGCCCCTTTTTCCCAAACATTACATACAAAATGCCAGTGCCAGAAGTTTCCTAATGCTGCTTCCCTTGCACTCTGGCAGTTCCTTATGTCAAAAGTTATATCTAATATGTCAAGGGCTACATTTTGTCATGGATGACCCCATAACCTTGCCACAGTTGTCTCCCATATGCCAAGAATTTCCTTAAATGTGTCTTCACAAGCAATTTGCCACAAGCGCCAATTATGTTAAGAATTCTCTCCAGGAGGCCAGCGCTGGCATTTTTTCATGGTTGCTCCATGCCAGAATTTACTTACAGAGTGCCAGCAGTAGCATTGTGTTGAGGGTATCCCATATGCAAGTATTGCCTCCAGTATTCGAGTGCCAATATTTTTTCAAGGGTGCTTCTATAAGCCAAGAAGCATTCTAGGTCTAACATCAGATCTGCAACCATAACAGCACATGCTCACTTGCAGTCAATTATACACACTTACTCATTCTATCATTAGCACTAACTTGCACTCATACATTTTCACCTACTCTCAGGTGCTCACTCTCACCCTGAATCACTCATTCACACTCTCTCACTCACTTTTACTCTGACTTGCTGTGTATTAGCCCCCTATACTTTGCTACATACCTGGCTGATCTGCCATCTATCTTGAAGGTGGATAGAAGTGGTAGCCCAAAAATGAATGGGAAACAACAATCCTGCCTACTGTATGCTGACAATTTGGTAATCCTCGACCAGACAGAGATGGGCTTACAGAGGAAGTTGACTGCTTTTAATGACTATTGCGTGGCTAAGCATCTGATTGTAAATTTGGACCAAACCAAAATCATGTGCTTTGGGAAAAAGTCCAGAGTTTTAACTGGTATCTGGGCCCAACCAAACTGAAAAATGTGAACGAGTACAGATAGCTCGAGATCTGATTCGATAAGTCTCTAAAATGGACACACGTTTGGCTAAAGCCCTTACATGAGTGTATGGGTTGACAAAATGTAACTGCATCTATGGGGATATGTCTCACAGACCACTGTTGAAAATGTATAATGCAATGATACCCCCACAATTACAGAACAGAACAGAAGTCTTGTGCCTAAGTGGGAAGTCTAGCTAGGACATTGAGGAAGGGAAATGTCTAAAACCACTGATGTCATTACCGGGCTCTTCTATGATTCAGGCAATCAGATTGGAGCTGGGCCTGAAATCATGGAACGTACAGGTGCAAGTGGCCCTTTTAAGATTCAGGAAAAGATTGGGCTCAAGGGAAGTCTTGAAAGTATCACAATGGTGCTAGTACGAAGCTCTGCATAGTGACCTAAAATGTGGCAAAGAGGTCAGAAAGAAACTGCTCTCTGTTTGTAAAAATCTAAAAGCGAAAATCGATCAGCTGTTCCTCCTAGTAGAAGCAACAAATGGAGAATTGAGAACATTAGCAAAGGAAGCATCAAGGATAGATGCTGTACTTGAGAAAGAAAGAATCTGTACATTTCATGATGAATAGTTGGGGGAACGAAATTTGGTACCCTATCTGGATACATTACCCAACCTAGGCCTTAGAGCCAAAGTTCTTAGATGGAGAATAGGCGTTAATCATTGTGTATCACATGAGAGTAGAAAATCAGTAATGTACTACCTGATGGTAAATGTGTATGTGGGTTGGGCACAAAATGTGATAATTTACATGTTATAATGGACTGTCAAAGATTTTTATCTCAGCGGAAATTGTTTTTACGCCCCATTTTTTTAAAATATGGTGTTACCGAGTGCCCATTAGCAATTAAACTTTTTACAGATATGCCAAACATCGATATAGCAAATTCCAATGCAAAATATATGAGGGGGGTAAAAAGGTCTTTGCTGGAAATAGAAATGGTTGGCTGAAAATTAGCCCAGAAGCGAGGATGGTTATTGTACTAAATAATTTTTATGGTGCAGCATTAGTTTTAAGATATATTTTTAGATAGTCTGTTATCGTCTAGAATACTATGGGTGTTTTTTATATATGACGTGCTGTGTAAGCTGTAGGATCATGGCAGAAATTAGCTCTTTCCAATGGTGTTGCTGAAGCCTTGCATCGTATTCTTTTAAAATATTTTTTGTACCATGTTCTTATGTTGTTTAGAGACCTAATATTTATTGCACCATGTTTTTTTGTTTTTTTAAGACCTGAGGTCTAAATAAACATATTTCTAAACTGATACTCTGACTTGCTTATACTGACTCACTCATTCTGACACACGCACACACAAGCACACACACACACACACACACACAACCACACACACACACACACACACACACACAGTGATGAAAATAGAAACCTCCTCAGGGGTCTCAGTCATACCAGGTCCTTTTAAACCAACAAAGAAGAAATAGGCACAGAAGCTGAAATATAAAAAGAATGCATTTATTAACCTCAGATGAGGAAGACTAAGTCACACAATACCCTGAGAAAATGTATGAGGCAGTGTAAAGAGTACAGAAAACTGGGGCCTTATATATGCTTAGGGTTACATAGTCAGCATAAAACCAAGGGGAGGTCCTGGCTCATGTAAGTGTCAGGCTCCATCTTTCGTTTTCCTCAGGATTGTACCGATGCTATAAGGGGTTCCACCTCTCGACGGCCCAGGAGCCTGAAGTGATATACACAGACTGCCCGGATAGTCCAGAGAGGGAAGGAAAGGATGGGGACAGCAGGGAGTGAGACCTGTAAGAACAATAAGTGATATTCAAGACAATGATATAACATACAGTGTTCTATACATTCTGTTTCCCTCTCCCTCCTTTCTTGGATCTCCTAGAATCCTTCACCCCTACCTGTAAAGGAAAATACGGTTGTTCCAATGTGGAGAAAGCAAGGGTGGAACCAGGGCTTTGGCTGACTAGGACAGAGAAACAAGAAGAGCGTGTTTGAGCATAATAAACAATTCTAGAAATGCTATAGTGTTTTCTCTGATCACACACACATACCTCAACCAAATCTTTGTCAAGCATCACCAAACCCACTGACAGTAACTCCTTGCGTCCCTCTCCAACAGAATAAACAAAAGTGTATAGGTAACCAAGTAGTCACAGCAGACGGTTAATGCTCCTTAACTGCGTCTGACATCAAATAGCAGCAGAATCACCATGTATTCATCCCACTCAGATCCGTGGGTACGGTAATGTTTCTAACCAACACACCCCAGAAGACGTGGGGTGCTTTTACATGTGCCAAATGTCTTCTTGACAGGAATGTGAACAATCACGACACTTTACTCTCTGGAAAGAGTCGTGTGTGAACCACAAGTCAGTGCTCTGTGATCTCCCCGCATCGGGACAGCGGAATGCCTGACCCGGCCAATGGGGAGAGGAAAGCACACCAGAATAGGCTACAACGCCTCAAGATTTATTATACCAGGGCTCTTTAGGCACAGAGTTCCAAGCTATTATAAGTTCAGGAATGGTACAAGAAACAAAGTACACAGCCTACATCCAATGCAGATCGGGACGCTATTCCAAAACGGGCCTGACAACCAAGAATGGTCTTACCGGTATCTTCTGCACTCCATACAATGATCCGTCAACAATGGAATAATCGGCAGCATTTGTTTTCCCCATCCGGCTTTTGTTTCCGACTAGAGAGTGAACGCGGCGCGTGATGACATCACACGCCGTGTGAGCATGCCGGGAACTGTAGTTTGTTGTCTGCCGATTGGACTCCGTGGTGCGCTGAGCAGCGCCTTCCCGGATCGGCACATAATCTGGATCGTGACAGTACATCCCCCTTCACAAGGAGCGCTGACCAGCAGCAGGCCGGTCTGGGTACAACCGATGGAACTTAGCCACTAAACGAGGAGCGTGCACAGCACTAGCAGGCTCCCACGAGTCCTCCTCAGGACCATAGCCCTTCCATGCCAACAGATACTGCAGCCTCCCTCTCACCAACCGGGAATCCAGCTCCTCCCTCACCTTGTATTCACAGTCCTGCTGGACCCAGATAGGCACGGGGGTACTTCTCACTGGGCAATGAGAGGGTTTCAGGAGGGACACATGGAACACTGGGTGTATTCTGAAATGCGCGGGTAGAGCACGGGATTGATGTGTTTCACCACACGATAAGGCCCTATAAACCGTGGGTTGAACACGCTGTACTTTCGAAACTTAATGTGCTTCGTGGACACCCATACACGATCCCCTTTTTTGTACAGAGGACCGAGCCTACGGTGTTTGTCGGCCTGTGTCTTGTACTTGGCTTTGGTATGAATCAGATTGTTCCGTGTAGCAAGAAGAATTTTGTGAACATGCAACAACCTCTCCTTAACCTCAGGCAACTTAACATTGGAACCAGGGAGCAACAGTGGAGTAAATCGGGGGTGATGCCCGTAAGAACAGAAGAAAGGTGAATGCAGCGTGGATGCATGTTGCATGCTGTTGTAAGCGATTTCCGCCACCGATAGCCAATCCACCCATGACCCGGTGTTATCTTGAACATAACATCGTAAGTACTGCTTCAGTGTTTGGTTCAACCTTTCGTTTTGTCCGTCAGTCTAGGGGTGGAAGCTAGTGGACAGGGATGATGCTATTTTTAACTCAGAGCACCAAGTCTTCCAAAAACGGGCTGTGAACTGTGCCTCTCGGTCTGATACTATCACCCTAGGTAGGCCGTGTAAACACACTACGTTTACCAACAGCATGTGTGCTAATTGCCCTGCCGTGGGGACCTGGTTACAGGCGATGAAGTGACCCATCTTTGTAAGGTAGTCCACTACTACTACTATGGTTGTTTTTCCTTGGTCTTTCGGAAGGCCCACAATAAAGTCAATGGAAAACCTCTCCCACTGGTTCTCAGGCGTTGGCAGGGGTTGCAACAGCCCTTTGGGCTGTTGGTGGTCAGACTTCATCCTTGTGCAGGTTGCACATTCTTTCACCCATCTGATCAGGTCCGGTCGGATCGAAGGCCACCAAAACTGTCTTAACGCCTTCTCCAATGTTTTTGCATATCCCGTGTGACTAGCACTAGGCGCGTCGTGACACCAGGAAAACACGGTTCTCTGTAAGGTCCTGGTAGGCACCAACATCTGTGGACCTCTCATTGGTATTCCTTGCTTCACTTTCCATTCTCTATGGTGTCGAAGCCAGGTCCTCCACACACACGTCTGTGCACCTGCTCTCACACCCATCATGAAGTCTCCGGTTTGAGTGGCACAAATGACCCTGGCGGGTTCAATGATTGCTCGATCCAGTGTTACGGTGTGCAGAGCGGGGTTCTCCTGTCGTGTCAGTGCATCTGCTTTCTTGTTGTCGACTCCTGAATGATAGGTAACAAGGAACCGATATTCTTAGAAAAATAACATCCAGCGCAACTGTCTTGGGGTGAGATGCCGGGCTGCTCTCATAAACTGTAAGTTGCGGTGATCAGTGAACACCAACACTGTGTGTTTTGCTCCCAAAAGCCAATGCCTCCACTCCAAAAAGGCGTCCTTGATGGCCAAAAGCTCCTTTTCAGTGATCATATAATTGGCTTAGGCAGTGCTCAGCTTTCTGGACAGAAATGCAATCAGGTGTAAGTGGCCGGTTTGTTCGTTTCTCTGAGATAAAACAGCACCTAGAGCAACCTCAGACGCGTCGGCCTCCACCAGAAAAGGGATTTCTGGGTTGGCATGCGTGAGCACAGGAGCCGAGAAAAGGCGGTTTTCAGGCGCTCAAGTGCGGTTTGAGCCACCGAATCCCAGCAAAACGGAACGCTCTTCCGAGTGAGTCGGGTCAAAGGTGTTACCATAGACGAGAATCCCTGGATGAAACGCCTGTAGAAATTGGCAAAACCCAGCAGGCTTTGGACATCCTTAACCGTACGTGGTTGTGGCCAGTCCCTCACTGCTTTTACTTTTCTTTCGGCCATCACTTGGCCGGATGACGTGAGCATCACACCTAAAAACTCCACTGTAGTGACGTGGAATTCACATTTGGTAATCTTGCAATAGAGGTTATTGACCTGCAGGGCTTGTAGCACCCGACTCACGTGGACGACATGTTCTTCGGTGGTGGTGGAATATATCAAGATGTCATCGATAAAGACCACCAAGTAGATGTCCAGATGGTCCTGTAGTACTTCATTCAGAAAAAATGTAAACGCTGCCGGGGCGTTGCAGAGCCCGAAGGGCATGACAAGATCCTCGAAGAGCCCATACCGCGTCTTGAAGGCAGTCTTCCACTCGTCGCCCTGCCTTATCCGCACCAAGTGGTAGGCCCCCCGCAGATTGAGCTTGGTATAAATTTTGGCCACTCGGACTTGTTCCAACAATACCGGAATCAGCGGCAGGGGGTACTGATTTTTTACGGTGATGGAGTTAAGAGCGCGATAGTCTATGCAGCAGCGTTTCTCACCATTGGTCTTTGGAATGAAGAAGAGCCGAGACGCTGCAGGGGATCTTGAAGGGCGAATGAACCCCGAGGCGAGTACTTGTCCAGGTAGGCGTGCAGAACTTCGTTCTCAGGTATGGTGAGGGCATAAATCCTCCCTCCAGGAATGGCTGCTCCTGGCAATAGGTCAATTCGGCAGTCATACTCCCTGTGAGGCAGGAGAATCTCAGCTTGGGCATCGTTGAATACAGCAGTGTAGGCTTTGTAAACGTCAGGCAGTTCTACTTCTTTTTCAGCTGCAGTAGCGACATACTGTACTGTGGCTAATACTCGGGAAGGGCCACAGATTTCTTGATTGCAGTGGTCCCTGCAATAAACGGAAGAGAACAGTACAGTCCCCGATGTCCAGTGTATACAGGGTTCATGCTTTTGCAGCAATGGAAGACCCAGAATGACTCCGTAATGCGGTGCGTTGATTATACCAAATGACAGGTGCTCATGATGAGCGCCATTGTAACTCAACACATACTCAGAGGTGTGGTACCGGATGGGGCCTGCTTCCAGTTCTTTGCCATCCACCGCATATACCGTTTCCGGCATCTTCTTGGCTATGAGCATCACTCCCAGCTGCTTGGCAATTTCTTGATCCATAAAGCACCCGGTGGCTCCGGAGTCTATCATGACGGTAACAGGTTTCTCATCGGTGTCTATGACGATAACAAAGTACAGGAACAGGTGGCCTTTTACTGGGATACATCTGGGTGTTATTGAAGGAATGACATTTGTGCTTGAGGGTTCCCCTTCAATCACCTTCAAGCGTTGGAGTTTTCCGGTCTCCTATCGGCGAGGCCTGCCGCAGTTTGTCCAATCCTATATCTCCCCGATTTTGGTTTTACGGGGCAGTCCCGTAAGTAATGACCTTTCTTGCCACAATAGAGGCATAGACCTTGCTTCCAGCTATGATCCTTCTCACTAAGGGTTAGTGAGGCCCTCACTGCCCCTATCTCCATGGCTTCGACTGGAGCAGTGGCTTTCTCCCCTTGTCGTTCGTACGGCGTCGCTGGGTGATCTTTCTTTTTGTGGTCACCCTTTCTGTCTTTCATACGATAGTCCAAACGCAGTGTAAGCTCTATGAGAGCAGTACAGGTGCTAGGTTGGGAATCTATAGTTGCCAGTACATCCTTTAAGTCGTCCGTAAGCCCCTGGTAAAAGACAGCGGACTGTTTGGACACAGGCCAGTCAGTTTCAGCCACCAAACGACGAAAGCTATTGAGGTATGTAACCAGATCCGTGTTGCCTTGCTTCAGCTCCAACAAATCTCGGTCCGCAGAAAAGGTCTCTGCTCTCTTGTCAAAGGGTTTCTCGAATTCCAGGTGGAACTCGGGCCGATCATATAAGAGGGGTTCATCATGTCAAACCACTGGAACCGCCCATTGTGCTGCTTCGCCTCCGAGATATGAAATCAAGAATGCCACCCTTGCCTGGTTAGTAGCGAACATCTTGGGTTTACACATGAAGTGCATAAGCACTTGGGTCATGAAGACTTGGACATTTTTATTATCCCCTAAGAACCTCTCTGGGGGAGGCAAGGGTATCTGTGCAGGCATTTCTACTACCATTGAGGTGGTGGGAACAGGACTACCACTGGGATTTACAGGAGCCCTCTGCAAGTTGTCCAACCTAGTCTGTAACTGGGCTGTTATGGCCCTCGAGGCCGCTGCCTCCTGCCTAGACGAGGCTAACTCTGCCTGCACTAATGCCAAAACATACATGCCTTCAAGAAATCCCTAAAAACGTATCTGTTTCCGGCTGTATAAGATCTTGGGCTCTCTATGACTATGTTTCTGATCTGGCATCTTGGAAGACCATAAGCACGGAGATACCCTTCGGGTCGATTCCTGCGCTATAGAAGAATACAAATAAATCAAATAAATAAATAAATAAATAAAAGCGGTACAAAAGGGGGTGGTGATAGACAGAGCATCTGAATCAATCAAGCACTCACACCCAGCCAAAAGATCTGGGTTTAATCCATCACCGTTCTTCAGCCCACTCTGCCACCCCAGTTCAGACATGGCTATATGCAAATCAGTCTGACCCTGTGCCTCATGGGAACAGTCCAGCCCGAACTGCCAAGCCATGTCTTCCCTGGACCGGAAACAAGCTTCCTAGGACCGGTTTCTGGCATTCCAGCCGTCTTCAGCCCGGCTTGCTTAAATCCAGTGGCAAAGTGAGCAAGGGACTCACGTCTGAGCATACCCTGCCACACTTATGGCGGCCAAAAGCGGTACAAAAGAGGGTGGTGATGGACAGAGCATCTGAATCAATCAAGCACTAACACCCAGTCAAAAGATCTCGGTTTAATCCATCACCGATCTTTAGCCCACTCTGCCACCCCAGTTCAGACATGGCTATATGCAAATCAGTCTGACCCTGTGCCTCATGGGAACAGTCCAGCCTGAACAGCCAAGCCATGTCTTCCCTGGACCGGACACAAGCTTCCGAGGACCGGTTTCTGGCATTCCAGCCGTCTTCAGCCCGGATTGCTTGAATCCAGTGGCAAAGTGAACAAGGGACTCACGTCTGAGCATACCCTGCCACACTTATGGCGGCCAAAAGCGGTACAAAAGGGGGTGGTGATGGACAGAGCATCTGAATCAATCAAGCACTCACACCCAGTCAAAAGATCTGGGTTTCATCCATCACCGTTCTTTAGCCCAGTCTGCTACCCCAGTTCAGACCTGGCTATATGCAAATCAGTCTGACCCTGTGCCGCATGGGAACAGTTCAGCCCGAACTGCCAAGCCATGTCTTCCCTGGACCGGAAACAAGCTTCCGAGGACCGGTTTATGGCATTCCAGCCGTCTTCAGCCCGGCTTGCTTGAATCCAGTGGCAAAGTGAGCAAGGGACTCACGTCTGAGCATACCCTGCCAAACTTATGACGGCCAAAAGCGGTACAAAAGGGGGTGGTGATGGTCAGAGCATCCGGATCAATCAAGCACTCACACCCAGTCAAAAGATCTGGGTTTAATTCATCACCGTTCTTTAGCCCACTCTGCCACCCCAGTTCAGACATGGCTATATGCAAATCAGTCTGACCTTGTGCCTCATGGGAACAGTCCATCCCGAACTGCCAAGCCATGTCTTCCCTGGACCGGAAACAAGCTCCTGAGGACCGGTTTCTGGCATTCCAGCCGTCTTCAGCCCGGCTTGCTTGAATCCAGTGGCAAAGTGAGCAAGGGACTCACGTCTGAGCATACCCTGCCACACTTATGGCGGCCAAAAGTGGTACAAAAGGGGGTGGTGATGGACAGAGCATCTGAATCAATCAAGCACTCACACCCAGTCAAAAGATATGGGTTTAATCCATCACCGTTCTTTAGCCCACTCTGCCACCCCAGTTCAGACATGGCTATATGCAAATCAGTCTGACCCTGTGCCTCATGGGAACAGTCCAGCCCGAACTGCCAACCCATGTCTTCCCTGGACTGGAAACAAGCTTCCGAGGACCAGATTCTGGCATTCCAGCCGTCTTCAGCCCGGCTTGCTTGAATCCAGTGGCAAAGTGAGCAAGGGACTCACGTCTGAGCATACCCTGCCACACTTATGGCAGCCAAAAGCGGTACAAAAGGGGGTGGTGATGGACAGAGCATCTGAATCAATCAAGCACTCACACCCAGTCAAAAGATATGGGTTTAATCCATCACCGTTCTTTAGCCCACTCTGCCACCCCAGTTCAGACATGGCTATATGCAAATCAGTCTGACCCTGTGCCTCATGGGAACAGTCCAGCCCGAACTGCCAACCCATGTCTTCCCTGGACTGGAAACAAGCTTCCGAGGACCAGATTCTGGCATTCCAGCCGTCTTCAGCCCGGCTTGCTTGAATCCAGTGGCAAAGTGAGCAAGGGACTCACGTCTGAGCATACCCTACCACACTTATGGCAGCCAAAAGCGGTACAAAAGGGGGTGGTGATGGACAGAGCATCTGAATCAATCAAGAACTCACACCCAGTCAAAAGATCTGGGTTTAATTCATCATCGTTCTTTATCCCACTCTACCACCCCAGTTCAGACATGGCTATATGCAAATCAGTCTGACCCTGTGCCTCATGGGAACAGTCCAGCCGGAACTGCCAAGCCTTGTCTTCCCTGGACCGGAAACAAGCTTCAGAGGATGTTGCAATCATTTTTTTCATGAGTGAAGGCGTGAAAAGGTGTTTTTTCCACAGATCCGACGATATCATTTCTACACATGGTTGTGTTGGTACGGAGTTAATAAATAATAAGAGAATGTAAAATCTGCAATTCTGCCGCTTAGGGAGCAATCCCGATCACATGACTTGTGACGTGGTCATGCACAAGCAACACAGTTTGAAATACGGGAGCGGTGTTAGTGCAAGTAAGATCCGACGTCAGTGGAACTGAGATTTAGGTTCCGGGCGGCGAGTCGTTATGTATCAAGTAAGCAAAATTTTACTATCGCGTGCAGGGGTTATGGCTGTGAAAATATCTATCAGCATTATTGGGCTGATCTGTGTCAACTTGTTCTGTTTGGTTTGTTTTCCAGATAGAACATGACGTGAAGATTTTGCCATACTTAAAGTCCATGTGGCACGCTTACTTTTAGATCGGAGTAAGTGTATTTTGACTGACTTTGAACTCTTTTATGAATTATCTGGTTTTTTGTTTTTGTAATCCTTGAGATGGGGTTATTCTGAACGGAATTTTATGGGTTTGGCATCCAGTGTTTTTAAACGTGAGAATTGACTCCATTGGAAATAAAATGCATGCCTCTAAAAATAGATTGGCTAATAGAGAGCTAATTTGTAGCTCATGTATTATTTGATAAAGAGACCTAGTAAGAGTCCAGTAAACCCTAGATTTATAAAGGTGTTTAAATGGCAGGTCATTTTGAAACTGGTGAAGATATACACAATATTCATGTGTTTCTTTTAAATTGTTTCACAGATTGTCTCCAGGCTAATTGCAGGAGTACTGGCGTGGAGTAAAACCGTGAGTTAACCAAGGAGAGAATTATATCCTGGTCTTTTTACATCTGTCCCCAGGGAGTGGGCACGCCTTAGCGAGCGTGGACCCCCGGAGGACTGTCTTTTTATTGTTATTTTGGTCCTGAAGAGAGCTGAGCACAACACGCATTAAACAGCAGAAACATGTTGACCACACACACCGGGACACTAGGGTTCTAATACAAACCACCAAGTGGCCTCACTGTTTTTAATGTGAACAACTGGTCCTTCAATAAAGTTGTTTGGGTGCAGCTGTGATCTTTTATCAATCACTTTTCACCACTGATCACTTATATCACTTTTGAAATACCTGCTCCACTGCAGTCGCAGACGTTGAAGCACACAGGGGGGATACTCGGTCCCTCCTGTGGGAACCCCATGATGAAGCATGTCACCACTAGGGTGAGTGGGGGTTCTTTTAGAAAATAGTTTTTCCTTCCCTTCTTCCAGTTCTTTGACCGCACGTGTTAATTTAGTCATCTTACACTGTGTTTTTCTTTAAAATAGGGACAATGTCACTTGTGAATTCACAGCATTAGGCGCTCTTTTGTTGTTGTAAATTGTTATTTAGGGGTTGAAGAGTAGCCTGATATACCCTTCCTCTCTGGTTGTTTATACACACCACTGAAAGAGAACCACTGGATTTGTAGAACAGACAGTATCAATAAGGGATTAAATTCAGCCACTGAATGGCATAGCCTTGCTTGCCTTTAATTATATAACATGTCCTGTCAATGACTATAATCTTTACCAACATGTTATATCTTAGTTTAAGCCCTTTTTGTCAATAAGCATATAATATGTCGAGTTAATGATTACAATTTTCCATCAATATGCTATAATTTTGCTTAGACCTTGTTGCCATTCTATATGTGAAATACTGTAACCAATTGATGGTTGTGACTGACAAATGTTTAGATCTGTATGTTAGAAAGGCTACGATGATTTATTGCTATAAATCAAAATGTTACTTTAAGATACATATATGTCATGATATTTGATGTCAAAGTAATGTTTGCAACGTGAGTGCATGTCAATCAAATAGCAATGTTTGTACATAGTGTCTAAGTTTGTCCTTAGAAATTACGACTTTGTAAAAATCTAAATATCACGAACTATTGAATATACATATGTCAAGACACTTGATATTGAAGTAATGGATTTTGTAATCTGTCCGACCATCTTTTGTCTTCGTCTTTTTCAATTGAATCTCCTTTAACCTTCTAATCACATCTCTTCTCAATTTTTTAATCATCATCAAAATATGGACAATATTTTCATATCGACAACTAATTTTTAATAGTGTCTAGAAGATAACACATAACAGCAAGTAATTTAATTCAGAATAACACGAATATTTTTGGCAAAACTCGGTTCCAAGATGGCGACCGTATTACTCTTGAATGTCTCATTGTGACTACAGAGTAACAGATCAAATCTTAGTCTGTCATCAATCCTGTTGAAGACAACGCGGTAAACTGCCTTTAAAAAGTAGGTCTCGCAATATACACGTTTAGTTGTAGTTCCGAATTGAAGGAAACACATTTACCTAGTTGGAGAGGATAAAGTAAGTTTAGCTCTCTTTTGCCGATCACTCGGTTGTTGAGTTTATGTGTAAAACTCCACTCGGTTGATTAGTTTATGTGTAAAACCGCACCAGAGTTTGTAGTAAGCCATACTGGTTGTTTTGATTATATTCGTAGGGCCATTCATAAGTAAATCACCAACGGCTTGATTCCACAGCGGGGTGGAATTTTTTTAAACACCTCGATTGTCTTCCTCTACGAGAGGTGAGCCTTTGGTCATTTTGTGTATATGCTAGCTCACCGCCATACATTGTTTGTAGGCGGTTATTAGTCTAATACCTTAGTATGATGAACTTTATTTTGTTGTTTATACTGTTGTTTTCTGTGTGAACCCATATTAGTACTCACATTAGGCCGCACTGGTTCTTGATTCACATTCACAGGGCCCTTCATGATTAGATCACCTACGGCCTGATTTAACGCCGGTGTGCAATTCTGTGGAACACCGGCACTATTTTACTTTATACGAGGTGAGCCTTTGGTCATTTTATACATGTTAGCTGACCTGATTTACTGTCTACGGATGGTTAATAGTTGAATAACCCAGTATCGTTTGAACAATCAACATAGTCGATGCATCTGGTCATTTGAAAATACCTCAGTTTACTGTTTCATACTACCGAGAGGGAGCAAACAATTTTGAGCACTTTGCTCCAAATCGCATTGTATTTCACAAAACTAAAAAAGCTAATATTTTTAGTTTGAAACTGACAAAATAGTGAGTTACATATTAGCACCAATTGATGGTTGGCAACAGAGCCAGGTTGTTGCATCTGTTGTGTTTATTATAATCTCAAGTATATAGAGCCAATGATAATTTTAAATTAAATATCTAAACCTAGGAAACTAAAACTTGTATCCATTAAAGGTCCACATTAAATCTTTGACCTCGATGGTCAATTCATTGATTTAGATTTTGCAACAACTAAAATTTTGTTTATGATAAACTTAGAAGCATGTGTCATACCCACCAATAATAGCTCTATGGCGGGTGTATTATGCACAAACACATTTTCTTTCATTTGAATCCAGGAAATATATTCTGGTTGATTCAAGTCATTTTAAAAGAGCCCATTAAGAGATTCTTTTGTAAGTATAAGCATTAACAACTATGTGTCTTACTTTTTTAATGATATATCACTTTGTGATTCACATCTTCTGACTATCTGGAAATCATTTTCTCTGGTGTGGGTTCAAATGTGTTCACTACCATATTTCTTCTCTTTTGTTACACACGGGTGCGTCTATTTTCTCTATCTGCTGCAATTGAGTTTGGCATACAATGCTGTGATATCGTTATTCACGTTGTACCATACAGGGATTTTCGTCAACTTTCCGTCCTGAAGATGGTCTGACGGTCTTATTGCCATCACAGACCAATCGCCGACTATGGCATCTTTTTCTCTATACATTGATTGTTTTGAATTTATGAAAAGATGTCAACATAGCTGTTGTATAGGTTAACTAACGTCACCTTACAAACTATGTTTGGTTGCTTGATATTCTCTCATTCCCTGACCAATATATTGACCATATAAAAAATATATGTCTATTTTGAAGTACATTTTCACCCTGTGTGTCACTTTTTAATTGTTCTTTGATATTTGATATTTCTTTGAAATGTTTCATTGTCTGTTTTGATTAAATCTGCTGTTCACCACTGATAAGGGTGTAACCTTGAGAAATACTTTTGAGAAAGTATTTCTAAAAAGTGTTAGATAAACAAAATCCCTTGTAGGCAAACTCCTCTGTTTTTCAAATCTCATGTTATAGGAGCAACAGGGACATCTGAAACTTCTAATTTATCAGGAGTTCTTACCTATAAAACAATATTTCCTTCAACATTTTCTGCTAAGGATCACATGGGCATCTTTCCTGCATTCTACTTTTCATGATCCAAATGATACAGCATCATCTCTAATAAGGACTGTCAGTTTATTTACACAGACTAGCTATAAAAACTAGCAATGCCCTTGCAAAACTATGTAGCATGAGAATAACATACAATAATGGTGTTATCACCTAAGATTTTAGAACACAAACTACCCACATCTAGTTCCCCTTAAAGGTTAAAAAAGGGAACAACAATCTATACTATTCATCCTGTCATAATTTCATCAAACGGGATGGCCAGTAACATAACATATATACTTATTCATTTTATTAATGCTAACAATGTTTAAAACAATATTCCTGAATAGCCAATTCAATGTTTCATTGCTATTTCACAGACAGCTTAGACAGACTACAGAAAATTGAGAAAAAGAGAGAGAAACATACCTTTTACCTGCCCTTAATTTGTAGAGGAGCCAGTCTCCTTCCCCCATTTTGACAGTAGTAAACCTGAAACAGGTTTCACTTCTGTCAACACTATCAACCCCTATTTGTAGGAACTGGGCATAAACAAAGTTATAGGAGGTACATAGCACATTTGAGAGGGCTAAAACATGAATAACCAACCCCCATCCATTTAGCAGATGTACAAATTATAACATGGAGGTACATAAATTCAAACTAAATTTCATTGCCTTAGCTTTTGCACAGTAATCCTTAGACTAAAAGCATTAGTGTTGTATATATATAAGGCAAAACGTATCTGTTAATCAAAGTTCACATATACCATTATATCGTTTTTTATCATATGAGTACATAAAGTGCTTGCTTTTGCCAAAAAAATGAACACTTCTCCTTTTCTCCCCTGTCATCTTTCAAAACGTTTCAGAGGTCAAAATGTCAAAGCAAACTTTGCTCTGGGAGCCATGCTAGGCTTCTAAATATAGAACTGTTTTTTAACCCTTCCCAGCTGTCCTATTCTGTGTGCAAGGGTTTCCATGTGGCTTTCCCAATTCATAGTCACCCTAGAGACAGAAAGCTGGAAAGTACTTATCCCCCTGTTTGTCAGTTTAGAGTTAAGAGAATAACTTCTGCTGGTTTTATACATATTTTCAATTATAAGCAGTGTGCAGTACACTTGTCTAACAATATAGAAGTCAGCTGTTTGTATTATACCTAAATGTATACATTTACTGAAGCCTAAGGAAGTTTAAAAGCTGCTCTGAATGGTAGAATTGCTTTTAAAATAGTGAATTTTGCCCAATTTCGACTTTGATATTTGAATATCCTATAATTTTTTTGCATAATAGTCATCCTCAGAATGTTCTCCATACATTCCAGAGATTGGACATTAGAAATATCTCATGTATACCCTTATAAAAATGAGTTTTTTACGCCTGCGCAGATGGATATTTCACATGCAAGTTTCCTCATTATGCGGTACAACACAACTTAAATTACATTTTAATGCTAGGAGATCACAGTATGAGTATTCAGCTTCATAAATATTAAAAAACGAATTTAAAAGCACGTATTTTTTTAATAATTTTTTTCCCATATTTTTTTGTTTATTAAAACCTATCATTTCGATAATTCCACAAATGAAAAGATAGCTGCATCCCTTGCCTATCATAATTAAACATATTCATTCATAAGCCTAAGCACAGAAGCCTCACTTGAAACATGAAACATTTTGAGCCACTTTTTAAAAGGACAATCATTAATTAACATCATAACCATGAATGTGCTTATGTAAAAAGACATTAGGAAAGGAAATCCTTACTTTAAATGTTTTCCTGTTATCCAAAATAATGACCCTGATTTTTGTAACTTTTTAAAACAGCAGTCTGAAATGCTGGGTTTTACCCTGTGTCTGCACTGACAAAATCCTACCTGAATCAACATCCCTTTCTCTCCGTGGCCTACAATCAAAGCGGCAGTTAAAACACAGCTGTTGGGAAACTTTTTTTAGTGTTGAAATGTAAGCATGGTGACAGTCTATTTAAAACTGAGGCACTTCGATGTATCGATCTATAGTGTGTGTTTAGGTCAGCAACATCCAATTTACTCAGATGATGTGTTTGCCTGTTAATATCTAATACAATGTATCTAAGGAAAATGCTGTAACATTTTATAGTTGTTTATTTATTGCAAAACTCAACAGTTTCGTTGTTGAGGCCTATTTTATTCCTATTGAATATGAATTTTTATTTCATCTTTTTAGCACTGCAGCCATTTGTACATGTGCATAATTGCTTACTCTATTAATTTAATAGTAACATGTAGGGGCACATGCATCATTGTTTCGTTTTGCGATTCGTAATTTGTGAATTTTAAGGAATCGCAAGTTGCGAATCGCAAAATGGAATGCATCATCATTTTTGCGATTTTTTAGAGATTCTGTAAAAATTGCTAAAATTATGCGAATCGCAATTTATTTACGATTTTTTTGCGAATTCGCAATTTAAGAAATCGCAAAAAAATCACAAAATTGTGAATTCGCAAATTCATGCATTACATTGAGAACACACCCAGAAATCACACACACTGATTAGGCACACCTGAAACCTAGTTTGAACTACAGAGTGGCAGTTGGTCATTTGAACTGTGTGTGCTGCAGCAGGAGGAGTGTTTTGGGAGAGCAGCAGAGGAACAAATGGAGCCAGAAAGTGCTAGTCAAGACCTTCAAGCAAGAAAAGGGAAGATAAAGTTCAGTGAACAGGAGTTGCAGATTTTGATAGAGGAGGTTACTCAGAGGCAGGAACAGCTGTTTGGGAAGCAGTCATTGAAGGTTCCAGAAGCAGTCAAAAGAAAACTGTGGCTGGCCATACAGGCAAAAGTTAATGCTGTGGGGGTTGCCCATCGAGATATCACCAACCTTCAAAAAAGGTGGTATGACTTATGCTCTCACGCAAAAGAAAGAATTGCGGCAAGGATAAAAAGTGCCAACAGAACTGGTGGAGGCCCTCCCAGGGACAGACCAACTACCCCCTTGGAAGATTTGGTTGAGGGGACCCTTGTGACAGAAGCAGTCATTGGAGTGATTCAAATAGACACCTCTGACCATGCTGGCACTTCACAAGGTAAGATTACTGTGTGAAATATCTTTTTAATTCTAAGCAAATGAGGTTGCAGGTTGTAATTAAACAATTCATTAGTGCTAAGGTTAAAAGCCATAAAGTTTTATACTCTTTGCATTATCATGTGTAGGTTTAAAGGGCATTTTAATGAAAGAAGTGCATCATGGGACTTGTAGTTTTTCTAACATGTTTAGTAAAAGGTTTCATAAAGTTTTAAATTTTATTTTTCAAAAAAACACATCACTATTGAGGTACTTTAAAGGCATGCATTTAGCATGTTTATTATCCAACAAATGTGCATTTCAGTGATTTTTACAACATGCCGTTTCATTACATTGATATTGTGAATGCACTTTTTCATTAATAGATGTTGATACAGAAACTGAAAAAAATAATTTTGAAGACACCAACATGGATTTACACAACACATTAGAGCAAAACTCAGAGACATCTTCACCAACTGTGCACACATTGCAAGGTAGAAAGAGAGTGCGTCAGCTTCAGGATTCAGACACTGAAGAAGAACATATTGTCACAGAACTTGAACAGCAAAGTGCAGGAATCACTGGCACATCAAACAAACAGTCAGGTCATCGTAAAAAGCTCCAAAAATTCTTCAGAAGAAGGCCAAGGTCTTCCAATCCAAGACACTCCTTAGAAGATAATGCCCTTGCAAGTGAGGTTGAACTGAAGTTATTGAAAGTGCAGCGTCTGCAAGGGAAGGATATGAGGATTATGAAGGGCAAACTGAGTCATATCAGTGAAGACATCAGTGACATGAGTAAAAGTTTCACATCATTAACAAAAGTGATTGAAGATGCACAAAAGGCGTCATGTCACAATTTAAACAGCATAGCAAATGCTTTGGAGACTATTTGTCATGGCATGGAAGCTCAGAAAATTGCAAATTGCAATAGACACATGAGAACAATGATGAGCATGCACACATATGCAAGGGCTTTGAATAGAGTAACTACTAGCAATGCACGACTGACTAAACATACCATTTCCAGTCAGAAGGATATTAGGCAATGTTGTGGTGAGAGCTATGTGAAGGTATGATGTCTATGAAAAGTGCTGCTAATAAGATGCAAACTATGGAAAACCTAAATAATTCTGTTGACGGGGGTTTAAACATTGATTGTGATGGAAGCAGTGTCAAAATTAAAGCAAAAGAAGTGTCTGAATGCCGTAGCACAAGAGGCCAAGACATACACACAAGAGAACCTATAGTTTCTGAAAAAATGAAAACTAAAGCTTTAGGTTTGCGTTGGAGGAAGAAATGATTTCCTGTAATTATTTCATGATATGCTCATGATTTTGGAATATGTTTAAAAGTGCACCTTGAATGATTAAAGTTTGGTAAACGTTTATGTTATTCTCCTACATACATGCAGTAATGTTTCTGGAGTGCAAAGCTCTTCATATTATTTGAACAATTATTGAAATAAACATTTTGAATGCAAATTACATTTATCTCACCTTTATTTTAAAAATAATGCTGAGTGATTTCTGCCCTTCTTCTCCTCCCTTCTGCTGCGTCAGGTCCATGTAATCTAGCATGGGGTTGTTGAGGCTGGTTGTCATTATTTGGTAGCACATCATCCTCATCAAGCTCAAGGCCTCTCCTTGTGGCTAGGTTGTGTAGGATAGCACAAGCTGCAACCATTTTGCTGCAAACATCCGAGCGATATTGCTGTGCTCCTCCAGTCTTATGCAGAATTCTGAACCTTGACTTCATAACCCCAAAAGTCCTCTCTATAATACTGCGAGTTGAGATATGGGCATGGTTATATTGCTGTTCTTTGTTGGTTGTTGGAGTCAGGTAAGGTGTGAGTATGTATGACCTCACACCGTATGCACTATCTCGTATGTTTAATGGAGACAATTTAAAATGAGTACCAGTTCAATGCCAAAGCACAAAAGTGAAATACATAAGACATTGATTAATTACATTTACCTAGTAAATATCCGTCTCCAAATTCTCCAGACAGCAGGCGAGCAAGGATGGCACTATGTTTAAAAATGTAAGAGTCATGGGCACTCCCTGGGTAACTGGCAACTAAGTCAGTGATGATTCCTTTTGCATTGCAGATTACTTGAATATTTAATGAATGGTAATTTTTCCTGTTTCTAAAAATGTACTCATTTGCAGCTGGGGGACAAATGGGAACATGTGTTCCATCAACACATCCTATTTCATGTGGGAAATGTGCCATGTTATAAAAGTCTAATTTGGTCTGAAGCAACTCCTGCTGAGTGGTAGGAAACTTTATGTGATGGTTTATCCTTTGGAGCATTGCATTGAGAAAGTCTTTAAAAAATCTAGACAATGCACTCTGTGAAACCCCCCCAGCAACAGCAATGACACCTTGAAAGGACCCAGAGGCTAGAAGATGAAGACAACATAACACCTGTACATGGGTGGGTATGGCTTGAGTCCTACGCGTTTGCCTATGCAATATGGGATCTAATTCTGCTATCCGATCTAAAATAGAGTCAGCATTAAGCCTATACTTATCATATATGTCTGCCTGTGTCTGCCCAAGCAAAGTGATGTGCAATCTAAATATTCTTTCATTAAGTATTTTTCTCCTCCTTCCTGCTGCTATCAAACGCCACCTACGTGCTAGCACAATGACTGCTGCCATCCTGGAAGAGTTCCAGAGGTAATGTGGAACCCCTTTTATAGTTGGCTAATCATTTGCACATGTTCTGAAAGAAAAAAAAATACCACCTGCTCACACTTCTTCTACTTTTAGGAATTCCTAATTGCGATTTCTATGAAAATCGGTAATAGCGAATTTTCATGCATTCCAAAATTCGCAAAAAAATTAAGGATTCTTTAAATTTGCGATTCCTTACCAACTCACAATGCCATTTGCGACTTTTTAAGGAATCGCAAAGACAATTGCGATTCCTATTTCGAATAATAATTGATGCATTCCAAAAACAGAAATTGCATTCGCAAACGGGCTAATTTAGCGATTCGCACTGTTTGTGAATGCAATTTCTGTTGATGCATGTGCCCCGTAGTTATTTAGCATATCATATGGTTCATTTCTGGATTTTTATTTAATTTGTATTTAATATTAATTAAATGACATTTTGCATAACAGACTGATAACAGCAAAAAAAAACACAAACACACACAATGAGCTCATTTCAGACATATACAGAGGGGTCATACACTCAGAACACACAATACAGCGCGCTTAAGGCTAGCCATTCTTTCACAAAGAGCGCAATTCACGCGCCAAAGCCGAGACGCCGACTGAGGGTATTGAATGGGACCCTGACAGGTAACTACCTTAATGTGACTGTGTCCTCGGAGCCGATCAGGGATCCACGAGCCTAAATAAGTGACAATGAACAACATGCACATCATATGCTCTAAGGATAACAGCCTGCAATAAACTACACAGCTTATCGTCACTGTGGATGAAATAGCAGGAGAGCCTTCTCAAGGAGTACTTCCCTTTGAAGCTATAAGCCCTGAAGAAGTTCCGCCTGACGGAATGAAACGCGTTGGCTGGTTTTTCAATTGGAACATTAAAGGAATTTTGAACACTTTTTTGCAATCACGGACTCAGCGTTCTCTTATTTGGAACATTCCTTTCGAACACAGACTTCATCACCGATATATGGTGTAAATCTGACTGTTGGGGCGGTGCATTTCAAAACTTGGCTCAATATTGATTTTTCCCAAAGTTGTTGGGATATACTCCTTGGACAGGGAGTATTTTGAAAACTGCACGCTATCTGAAAGACAACTTAAATATATATGTTGGTGATAGATGGATTGGTGCTTATAGGGTGTTAAAAGTGGTCCACTGTCCATATTGTGTTTTAGAAAATCTATTTAGGTATTCCCTCTAGGGGAGCCGGCTAATTCACTTCACATCTCACTATGGTGCCTCCAAAAAGCAACACATTCTTCGATGTGTGCTTGAAACAGGCATGTCAAAAATATCGCAACATATGCAAATATTATAAACAAAGTAGCACTTTAAGTACGCTTGTACGTTGTGCCGTTCAAATCTTATGCAAAGTAGAGAAAAGTCTCCTCATAACCTGCCTACACAAAATTGCAATTCATATATCAATCACTTACAAATCCCAAATTGGCCAATACAAATTCCAAAGCCACCGCAAGCATCGCAAAATGACCCTACCAAACCCAGGCATCAAACCAACAGCAAGTGTTGCATCAAAACAACTCTTGCCAATCACTTGGTGTCCAGATTCTAACTGCCAATTTCTGAATAACCTAACAGTCGATTTTTTAGAATACTCACACCAAAAAAGTTCTCACTCAGGAGCAGTAAACATGTGGAGGATCAAAATCAGGAAGACCAGAAATATACCGGGTTGCAGAGACAGAGAATCTCCAGAATCTCTGTTCACAGAGTACCTCCTTAGTAGAATCCCGTCCTGTCCTCCTCAGTAGATTCCTGTCTCCTGTCAAGATCACTCCTTTGAATAGCTGCTTCTCTGAGGAGGTCCACGGTGGAGCGCCATTTGAAGAAAATAGAAACCTTCTCAGGGGTCTCACTCATACCTGGTCCTTTTAAACCAACAAAGAAGAAATTGGCACAGCAGCTGAAATATAAAAAGAATGCATTTATTAACCTCAGATGAGGGAGACTATGTCACACAATTCCCTCAGAAACTGTATGAGGCAGTCTAAAGAGTACAGAAAACTGGGGCCTTATATATGCTTAGGGTTACATAGTCAGCATAAAACCAAGGGGAGGTTCTGGCTCATGTAAGCATGCAAAATGCCTAATATGGGCATGCAAGATCTGCTTGCTCAACAAAGTGGGAGGAGAGTTACTTCTCCATACATCAGTAAAAATAGCCTGACAGTTGTATAAGAGGAGCAGGTGCATTCTACTAGCTAGGCCCTTCAGAGCATGTGCAAGGCTCTGAAGAGAGAAACAGCACATGACGAGTACATGGCTAACTAAAATGGCTGCCAAGTACAAAAATGTCTTTCAGCTCATGCTAACAAACCCCTGCAATCTTTAACAACAGTGGCCAGACAAAAGAGTTATGGTAACACAGGGAACACAGCATTAATTCGGCAATGCTAAAAATGAAAATTAACAGGGCTAAAATTTTTCACAACAACACACATTCTCCAAATGCATTACCCCACCTAAACACTGTTTGCATGGAAAAAACGTAAAAACACCCACAAAAAACAAATTTTGTATTTTAATCCAATATCATCCTTGCATAAATGATTATTCAATTAAACAAAAATAGAATGGACACTTGTTTCTACAAAACCATTGGTTTTTATTCGAAAACCCTCATAGACATCCTGGTATTGTCGTTTGCGGTGTATCTTTTTTCCGCCCCATCAGGAGTCATGGCGTATTCATCGGGTGATCGATTGACGTGCTGGGTGCCTGCCTCACCTGAGGCTACCTCTAGTACAAGTAGAAGTGTCCAGAGATCAAAAGAATATATGTGGAGGAATAGACTAAAAATAGTGTCTAATCAAAAAAAGATTATTTATTCTGGATAGTTTAGGCACTATAGTTAAAAAGGAGTTGCGATATGCAGGTGGTCAAGTTACTGGACTACCATATCTCTTGAGAGACATGTCGACATGTTTCAGCTCACTTGGCCCGGTCGGGTCTGTGGAGCTTTTGTCAGGACAAAAAAACGTATAAACAAACAAAACGTACGAAGGAAAATTAAGAAATGTGCCTCACACAATTTGTGTGGGATTCAGTGTTTGAGTAATGGGAAATTCCCATGCTGTGGAGACAAAAACCAACACAAACTATTATGTAGGTTGGTACTTTTATCAGGTGAGTAGACAGTCATGCAGGATTCTATGGGGAGCGCTATTGTTTTACTCCAAATATAGAATGTGCGCCAACGTTGTGGCATTTACACAGTGAATAGAGAGGAAAGGAAAACAATCTAGGTCTGAGAGAGGGGAAATGCAGTAGCAGCGATTCAAAAATTGTGGTAGCCAAAGCGGCATATATTTACAAAACACACAGTTATATCACATGCACAGTAGACCAAAAGTTATTAAGTCTGAACGGTGTTTTATTTTGGTCGGGGAGTTGGTAACATATGTGCTCCGCAATCATCTGTTTAGTGAAAAATAGTGCGTGGTCGATAGTGGTAGGTATTTGATGAGTCATTTTGGGTTTTAAAGGAGACGTGAATAGTGACTTATGTGACCCTTATTGATGAATAAAATTGTAGTTACCTGTTTTGCGCAAAATGAGCACTTCAACAGGGGAATCAGAGTCGCATACGGTTTTTTACTGTCAAAGTAAAGATGGGCCCACTGATTAGTACAGTTATTAGTCTTACCCGTTTTGCTGGAAAGCGGTGTGCTGCCATTCTTACCCATGAGGTACAGCTTGGTGTCCCTTGTGCTGACTCTTCCCCTGGCTATGGGCGGGACTATAGATCCCAGTCCTTTATATGGGTCCTAAACACAAAAGAGGGACAACTCTATGTGCGAGTAGGTACTAGTAAGATGGAGGACACTCAAGACAATGTAGTTTTTTCAGTAGAACTGGCGCCAAGGAATATGATCGTTCACCCCCAGTGTGTCTGTTTTGAGGCGGTCTACCCATCTTTGTTCTTTTTCGAAAAGAGTTTGCTCTGCATTTTGATTTTTGAATTGAAGCATTTCAAGAACTGTCCATCTGAGTTCATCACAGGTGTGACCTGCCTCTACAAAATGTGTACATAGTTTTGTGTTGTTTTTCTTGAGTCTGATGTTGCTCCGATGTTCTCCTATGCGGAGTTTAACTTTGCGACAAGTCATGCCTACTTATTGGCGTCGGCAGGGACAGGTGATTAGGTAGATTACATGAGTTGAGTTACATTTGGTATGGCTTCTTTGAGTCCACAGTATGTTGTCAGTTAACTGTAGTGTCTTGGTGGTGTTCGTAAACTTGCAAACTCCCCATGTGCCACAAGGGTAGTGGCCAGTGATTGGGGTCATGTTTGTATCTCTGATGGTAGACTTGAGTGGTTTATTCCTTGGCCTGGTGTACACACGCACTGTGAGGAGCCTGCTGAACAGGAAGTTGGGGTATCTGTGGCACTTCCTTCTGGTTTGATAAAAAAGTTTCTCTCATCTGTATTCTCAAGCAGAAAAGCTGCTTAACAGCGATAGCGATCAGCTATTTGAATGCTAGATTGGTGCTGTTACAGCCGGAAGCAGTGCGCGTGAGATCAAAGTCTTGAATGGACCTCTCTAGCGGTGTGAGAAAGCTTGCGTGTGCCCACAAGCAGCTAGAGAGTCTTGGCACTCGCAATTGAGCACCAAAAGAAGACTTGAGCGTGCGAACAAAAAAAAAACTTTGCTTCATGCCCAAAAGGTGCAATTCAGGAATTCCGTGTTCCTCCGTGGATCATGGAGTGTCCGAATTCCGAAACCTCCACGAGCGGGGAGGAGTTTACCTCCTGGGGTGTCTTAAGACCCCTATTCAACATAACCCAATGCTACATAAAGTGCAAATGCCATTCGGTAGTGAACATTCAAAATAAGTACATACAGAAAGGGTCAATCCATATATAGACAAGTATACCACAGTTCTCAGGTCATCATAAAAATGTCTTCGACAGTCTTAACCAACTGGGATGGAGAAATGTGACAGAAGATTGAAGTATAAAATAAAGGCTAAAGATGAGACTCATAAATGGACATGCAGCTCAGCATCAAGGTTATGACCCCATGGTCTTGCAGTCCCTAAATGAATGATACTCTGTGATTCACACTGCTTTATTCAGTTCCCTATTGCCTCTTTGTGGATGGGCTTTAATGTGTTTTATTCCATAATATTAAAATGATGTTACATTTCCTTAATTGCACTTCCCAAAAAGGTTTCGAAATGGGGAATGTTCGATTCTGGTGCTTGATGGCAATATTATGCTGCAAAATCCTCAATTTAAGCCTATTGAGTGTGCTGCCCACATATAGCAAACCACTGTCAACTTCCAATACATAGACCACAAACTTTGTTTCACAAGTAATCAATTCCCTGATCTTGATAGATCTACCCTCAAAGGTTCTGTATTCAGTACAGTTCATTCCAAATTTACAGTCCTTACACGTGGCATATTTCTTGAAACCCAAACTTCTACTGATCAGCCAATCCAGTTCTTGATAGTACATTGATCTAGTTAATATATCTCCCAATGATGGTGCCTTAGCGATAAGTGATTTTGGGATGCTAACCTATTACATCTTTCTGATGTTCATCATGTTTTTTAAAGTGCCAATTCCTGTTGATCACGGAACTGATAGAACTGTATTCCATTTTATATCACATGAAAAAGTGTATCGCTTGTGTGGGGGGTGTCTATCTTCCTCCTTGTTGTTTGTGATATATAGGGACCCCTTTCCTAGGCGACTCGAGGTCTCTGTGAATATCTCCCCGTTTAGTCTACACTGTCGGATACAAAATTATTGGCCTATGCTGATGACGTGGCCAATGTTCCCTCTAATTTTTTTCCTCTGTGTGCGGAAGTTTAGGGTCTCTGTGCGCTGCAGCCATGGCTATGTGCGCCAGAAACCAGACCACGCGTGTGTGCAGCACCAAATATCCCTCCAAACTTTTGTTTAAAAAAATGAAAAGACGGTGCATTTCCACACACACGGCGCCACCTTAAGGGTCTTAAGGCAGATATGCAATTTGGATACACATTAACATTGAATACTAACTCAATGGACCACTTGAGAGGTCTGAAATCACCATGCTCTTGTTGACAGATGATGGGGTGGATGAAGTGAGTGAACATCTCCCTGACATTCTGACTACCCAAGAGCATGATGGGTCAGTAGAGGGTGTAAGAATCTCCCCTACTCTGACCGCCAGTTACTGGGGCAGTTCTCTTCTCTGTTCTCTCTCACCCCTGGGCTTACACATTTGCATACCCTCAACATACATAAATACAGGTGACTACACTATGTCTGTTAGGAACAACATGTACACATTGTCAGACAAGGTGAAAGCTAGATAAGGTCTCCAAGATGCTGTCCTTAGTGGTGACTGTGCCCTCGAGCAGTCCCTGTTCCAGATGGGTGGTGCTGGTACAAAAAGCTGTGAGATTTTTCTTGCATTGTCTTTTCACTGTATGACTGTTTAAAGTACTGCAGAAATGCTTTACGAATTGCCTTGAAGTTAAACCTGATTGCTTTGTTGCAAGCTACCAGAGAGTTGAGAACAAGTTAATTTTAACTTTGCTAGTTTTTTATCCTTACAGAGATTGTGGTCGATGTTTCAGTAGGGTTACACCCCCCTCAACCATTAACCCAAATTCCAGCAATATTCTTATTCTCAAGTAAAATATCTAAATTAAAAGCAGATTTTTCTCCTCAAATATCATAACCACCTGTTTACACCTCACAAAAGATCCACTTTTGTTGAGTGCCAATTGCAGGACCTGTCTGATATAATTAAATCAATGCACCCTACATATTACTTTGGTGATGTTTTACCCACAAACATAATTAAAACGACTTTCTGCCGTCTAAAACCTCATGGATTGGCTATAGGAAAGACCTCAGTGTGTCAGGAACTTTTCCCAATGGACTGAAGCTGGACCAGATCATGCATATCGTGAGAAAGCCAAATGCAGACCCTGATTCTCTAGACAACTACAAACCCTTATCTAACCTACCTTTGCTTGGCACAGTCATTGAAAAATGTGTTGCCCTCCAATTTAACAAATACCTATAGGAAAATGCTGTGCTTTCTCCCTGCCAATCTGCCTTTATGGAAGGCCACAGCACCAAAACAGTGACAATAAGAGTGCTTAATGATATTCACTGTATGTTCGATGAAGGAGAGGCATGCATACTGGTATTGACGGATTTGTCAACGACCTGCAGCACAGTGGACCATTTTAGTGGGCAGATGAGATTGGAATACAAGGATATTGTGCTAAAATGGGTCAGATGGCTCCTCTTGGATTACTCTCATTTAATCAAACTGGAATTTAATGTCACAACGAAAATAGATTTTCTGCGGTATACCACAAGGATCTACTCCTGCCCCAGTCCTGTTCAATCTTTATGTTGAGCCTCTAAACTAGCGTCTCAAAACTAAGGCATACATTTGTACAAATACATTGACAACCCACACCCGTTTATAAAGAGTTTTTTGTTGTTGTTTTTTTTTATTATAAAGACCTTTATTATCAATAAGCCAATGTTGCCACTTAAGCACCTATGTGCACATTATTCACAGTACCTGCGTACCACTGAGATCGAATAACCAGATAGTATACACAGCCTTTCAGCCGGCATCCCGGAGGCCCAGCGGCGAGGTGGATTTGCACCAGCTTAGGAATACAAACAGTGATAACAGCTTGAAAGCAGTGTGAAGTGCGTCATGGCAGCTTGCAATCATCTGATGAACGCTTGTGACTAAGGTCCTAGGAACAGGGAAAAGTCATGAACTACAGAAACCCTCTACCCCAACTCCCCCCACCCTCCCTCGAGTGTGCTTGTGGAAGTGCCTATGTACACTAGTTTGTGGATAAACGGTGGTGTGTCTAAAGAGTGCCCTGCCCAATCCCCAACCCTGGAAAGACAGCCCGCCCCAGTGACTATCTAATCCCATGTTCAGTGGAACCGCGAGTAACGTGCCATCCCCGCCCAACCTCCCTGTCCTCTCCCCTCCTCTCCCAAAGGGGGGGAACTACGTGGCCGCCCAGCCCCCTATTCCGAAACAAGGTCCTGGAGGTCAACCACCTCCGAGGTATCTGAGCAGTCTTCCTCCCCCTTCTGCAGATATTCCTGATAGAGGCCCCAAAAGTTTTTCGGTCTGCTCCTGGGGGGGGAGTAGGTCACTATATAGTTCAGTTTGTGTACTGCAATAAAGTAAATCCCCTGCCCATCTTTTCTTGGTAGGGAGAGGCCCCCTCATCCAACAACTCGCCACCACCCTCCTGGCTAACAGCAGTGCCATGTCGACCAGACGACGCTGAGCAGAGGGGAGTGACTTAGAGTAACCAAGTAGCGCTAATTCCGGACTGCGAGGAAGTTCCTCTCCCAGGATCCGATCGAGCTCAGAGAAAACTTCCCCCCTGAAGGCCTGTATACCAGGGCATTGCCATGCCATATGGATAAAGTCGGCCACGGGCGTGCGGCAGCGTTCACACTCCGCCGTTGGTCGCAGGCCATATCGGTGCAGCCGTTCAGGGGTGTAATACACCCGTTGCAGGAACTTAAAGTGCACTAACCTGTGCCTACCATTGAGGGAGATTCTACGCGTACTGGAACAGCAGTATCGCCACATGCTGTCATCAATGGGCGACTGTATATCTTCCTGCCAAGCTTCCCTGCCTTTAGAATGGAGCAGTTGTTGGTGTGCCACTCCCAGCTTGTTGACATGCGATATCAGTTTAGCGGCTGTCTTATTTTTTATGACATAAGTCAGTTCAGGGACCTCCTCCGGCTCCTCCACAGCCGGACCCAATGCCTCCCGGAACGCTGAGCGCAGACTATGGAACTGAAACTTCTGGAGTAATGAGGGGCCCGATGATGTGGGGGAGAGCTGATCCCAGGTTTTCAGGGTGCCCTCAATAAACAAATCCTCCATCCTCGTGATTCCCAGAGAACGAAGCGCCTCGATGACACCCTTCTCCCCAATGGGGTCCAGCCTGAGTGCCCATTCGATCGGCATCAGGGGTGAATATAAGATAGTGCAGCCACGGGCGCGAGCCAGGGCATGCCAGGCATGGCTAGTCGACTTAAGGGAGTTCAATTGACCGACAGAGCGATCCACCGGGAGACAGATCGTGGCCGGCAAGGGGAGCGGGTCTGCAAACAGCCGCTCTAGGATCAAATGCGGGGTGCGTGCATCTCCGTGAACCCATGAATGTAGGTGGGATGCCTGCGCTATCCGGTAATATCGCTCCATATCGGGAGCACCCAGACCCCCCATCTCACAGGGGAGAATCAGCATCGTCCATTTTATCCTGAGTTGCCCGCCACCCCAAGCCAATCGAATTAGGACTTGTGTGAGCCGCGTAAAGAAGGCCTTCGATAGAACCACTGGGATGTTTGTGAACAGGAACAGAAACCTAGGCAGCACAATCATTTTCATAATGGCTATCCTGCCCAGGAGAGACAGCGGGAGTTTACTCCATGTTTCTACGTCGTCAACTAACTTATTGAAGGCCACACCGTAATTGTCCCTGACCAGGACCTCCGGGTCAGTGTCTAATCGTATACCTAAATACCTGACCGAATCTGTGGACCACTTCAAGGGGTATTCCATTTCGAAGGGTTGCGTCACTGGGGTGAGAGGGAAGGCAATAGATTTATCCCAGTTCACACGAAGCCCTGAGAGTGAGCCGAAGCGGACTACCTCCCTTAGTACCGCGGACAAGTTCGACTCCGGGTTGCGGACATACAACAAAGTATCGTCAGCGTACGTAGAGATGCCTATTTTGTAGGTGGGAAAGCTAATCCCCTCCAGGCTGTGGTACTCCCTGATAGCGCAGGCCAGAGGTTCCGCTACCAGCGCGTATAGTAGAGGTGAGAGGGGGCAGCCCTGCCTGGTGCCGCTGCCGATAGGAATCGGTTCCGACACTCTGTCCCCTAATTTCAGCCTGGCCGACGGCCGGTGGTACAAGGCGCCGATCATCTGCAGGAACGGTTCACCCAGGCCGAGTTTCCGGAGCACCCTGATCATGAAAGGCCACTCCACCGAATCGAATGTTTTCTCCATGTCTAGGAAAATCGCTAGTGCGGTATTTTCCTGTCGGACATGTTGCATCGTCCCCAACACAGTTCGTATATTGTACGTCAGGATTCTGCTGGGGACGAACCCGGACTGCTCTGGCGCGACTAATTCGGGGACCAAGAGAGCCAGCCGATTGGCCAGCACCTTGGCGTATATCTTTGCGTCCACATTCAATAAACTGAGGGGCCTGTAGGAGCTGCAGAGTTCCGGAGGCTTCCCCGGTTTCAAAATGGTGACCAGCAAAGCCTCCCGCATAGTGAGGGGCATCTCACCGTCCTCGCAAATCGCATCGAAGAGGGAGATCAGGTGCGGAACCAGTATATCTTTGAAGGCTTTGTAAAAACCTACAGTAAGTCCGTCAGAGCCCGGTGCACTGCCCGATCTCATGCCGGAGAGGGCATCCAGGATCTCGTCCTCCTGTATGGGGGACATCAGAAATTCCCTGTCCGAGTTCGGCAGGAAGGGCATGGCGATGTGGCCAAGGTAATCGTCCATTTCGTCCTCTGCACCCAGCGACCTGGACTGATAAAGATCGGCGTAATAACGTCGGAAAGTGTGGACGATTTGCTCCTCATCGGTGACTGCTGCACCCTCCGGGGTGCGTAATTCGTCGACCACTAGTGGTCGCCTAGAGCCTCTTACCATTCGGGCCAGAAGGGCACCCGGCCTGTCCCCCTCCCCGTAGACCCGAGCGGTTGCGTATTTCCCCATGTAGAGAATCTCCCTGTCGGCCAGTGTCTGATACTCCGACAGCAAGGGGTTGAGTCCCGAGTGAGTGTCGGGCCCAGGGTCCTGCAGCTGCCGGTCCTCTAGATCCGCTAGCCAAGCCTCCAATGCCGCCAACTCTCGCCTAATGGTACGCAGTACACTGGAATGTTTGGACATAGCCATGCCTCTTATGTAAGCCTTGAACGCCTCCCATATTGTGAAAAAGTTGTCTACTGTGCCTAAATTAGCAGCGAAGAACTTGTCTATGTCTTCGGCCAGTTCGCCCCGAAATGCGTCGTCCAGTAGGGCGTAGGGGGGGAACCTCCAGGTGAAGGGGGGGATACCCTTCCTAGCAGTAGCAAAATGCAGCAAAACGGGGGAGTGGTCCGAGAGGGTGCGCGGGAGTACCTCACAGACACGAATACTGCCCATTACAGATGATGATGCCAACCAATAGTCGATTCTGGTATGGATATTATGATATGCCGAATAGTGTGTAAAGCCACCTTTCGTGGGGTGTATATACCTCCATACATCAACCAAGTCTAGTTTGATCAGTTCCGCTTTCTTGTAGGCGGCAGAGGCCACCGGTCTACGAGCAGGGCCAGAGGAGCGGTCTGCAACGGGGTCAAAAACAAAGTTAAAATCACCTCCCCATAACACCCCGGATTGTGCATGCGTCCTACAGTGTGCCGACAAAGTGGCATAGAAGTCTGGGTTATCGTAATTAGAGCCGTATACGTTGACAATCAACAAGTCGATCCCCTTACCCACACACCTAGCGAGGACAAACCGGCCTTCTGTGTCCACCACCACTGGGATCAATCTTAGTTGTGAGGTTGGGCTGACCCAGGTTAGCACCCCCCGTGAGTGTGTCGTGAATCCTGCCGCCACTGTGTTGCCCACCAACCCACGGGACTTCAACATCCTACTGTTGACGGGCAAGTGAGTCTCCTGCAGGAGGGCCAGGTCGACGTGGTGTCTATGTAGGTAGCTAAGGACCTTCCGCAGTTTTCGGTAGTCGTTCAGGCCCCGCACATTCCAAGACATCATTTTCAATGTGTGAGGGGCACGTGTAGAGTTACTCATTGCAATATTAGACACAACAATGGCAATTGATCCAGCGCGCTGTCGGGGACATCAGCAGCATCAGTTCCAGAGTCTGGGGCAACCACCTGCGGCACTTTATATCGAGTAAACATCAGTAAAGCGCACGGGCGGCATGGCACCGCGACCACAAACAAGCATTCCAGACCAAGCACAACTCCAAACAGCATCCCGCTCGATGCAACACAGAACTCCCTGCCATCAAGGAAAGCAAAACCTTCTTCCGCAATTCGCCCCAGATCCTCCTCCCACCTCCCTACCCACCCACAGCCGACCACCCCCAACCAGGTCAGACAGACCCCGATTCCACCCCCCATCAACCCAAAATTAACAAAGTCTAGATCGTCCTGAAACAGACTCCCTGGGGAGCCAAACAGCCAAAAGCACCGGGGCAGAGAACGCCTACTGGGAACAGTATCTCCTACTGTTCTGCTGCACAAATCAAGTTCGTCCCGCAGGCCTGCCCCAGCTATTAACTCAGTGTCCTTAGCAAATCACCCCAAAATGCCCCTCCATCCCACCGACCTCCCGAAAGCATACCGCCGGCTAGCCCCGGCTCCACATGTAGCAATGCCCCCCTCCCCCCTGACAGCGCTCAGCAACACAAAAACAGTCTGTCGGCCGGCGCCAACTGTGAGTTCGCTGGTCTCGTTCACTGTTCCGTCCCAACAGGACTGACAATATCATTTCAACTCTCACTTACCGCCCCCCGGGGGGGTGGTTCAGCGCCTCCGATGGAGGGGCAGCCTCCTCCTCGTAGTGATGAAGATAGTGTACACAGCAGGTTCCCGCTCAGTCTTGCTCCTCCATGGGAGATGCGGAGCCGGAGTCATCAGCATTGTTTTTCTGGGCTTCCTTGCGTTCCCTGGTCCATTACCTCAGGGACTTCTGAAGGTCTCTGGGGTCCGTGAAGAAGTGGGAGTGCCCTCCTTTGTTGATACGGAGCTTGGCGGGATATAACATGGCGTAATCTAGGCCAAGGGCACGCAGCTGCTTCTTGTACGGTGCAAATTGTCTCCGTTCTTCCTGGACCTTAGCTGTGAAATCCGGGTAGAGGGAGATGTCCATGCCCTCGTGCTGCAACTTGCCTTTGTCCCTCGCCAGGCGCAATGCAGTGTCCCTATCTCGGTAGTTGAGAAGCTTCGCGATGATGGGGCGAGGGGGCGCGCCTGGCTTCGGTTGCTGGCCCAATGTGCGGTACGCTCTTTCTACAATAAACATGGGGGAAAAGGCCTCCTCTCCGAGCAAGACCTTCAAACGTTTTTCAACGTAGAGCTCCATTTTGCCAGTCTGGGTGGTTTCCATCACCCCCGTGATGCGGATATTAGATCTGCGCGATCGCGCCTCTAAATCCTCCGACTTAACCTGAATAACCTGGAGGAGCCTGCCGAATTGTTTCCTGTCTTTGTCCCATTCGGTTTGCGCCTCCTCCGCCTCCGTGAGTCGCCGTTCCGCCATGTCCAGGCGCTCCGCATGTTTGTCAACCCGCTCCGCCATGCGGTCCATGCGGTACGATAGTGCGTCTATTTTGGAACCAACAGACGCAATACTGTCCTGGATCCCCTTTTCCATGGCCGCAAGCATGTCACACAGTTCTGTGCCCGCTGGGCTAGTCGCTGTGGCCCCCTTCGGGGATGCCTCGGTAGCCGGCGTCTCCGACCCTTTAGGCCGTCGCCGATCAAAGGAGAGCTTGGCCTGCGTGGCGTCGTTCTTTCCCATGGCGGTACCGATTAGGTGACAGACCAGGATGCGATGAATACCTCGCACCTCTCCAAGGGGCCGGGGCGAGGGTCGAAACGCTCTGGGAGGCGCGCTGCTACCTCCGGCCGCCGGGACCGTTAGGCCTGGGTCACCGACGTGATGGACCCAAGATGGCGCCCGCAGGAGAGTATCTTCAGTTTTTCACCGCTCCAGCAATGTCTCCACTCACCCCGGCCAACTCCGCCGCAGAGGCGCCTTCCTTTAACACACAGCACAGAGGAGGAGAGGGACGTAGGTCCGCCGGCATATATTAATCCTGTTGTGCGCTCGCTAGTACTCCCCAGGTATAGGGCCACCATTCAGCAGCACAAGATACAGCTTCTGCGCCGCCGAGGAGCCGCCCCTCGTGGGGGCAAAAGTCCGAAATTTTGGGCAGCGCCCAGGGAGGAGAGGGCGCACCCGCGCCGGTCGCTCGAGTGTCGGGTCTCGCCCCAGCGGACCAATAATCCGGACGTTGGGGTTCGCCGCAGCCGCACGTCGGGTGACGTCGCTCGGCCCGCTCTTCAGGATAGTCCGCGGCTTCAGGCCCAGTCCGCGGCCGCCGTGGTGACGCTGCTCTCCGCTTCTCTCCACGCGGAGGTTGTAGCTTACCAGGGCCACCGAACCTCACACAGGTGACCTGAGGTCTCAGTAGGTGAAATAGGGCCAAATGTAGGAGTCTGGACACTTTGCAGGATAGTTTATCAGGATTTTGCAGGGGCTAAGGCGAGGAGCCGAAGGCTCACGCGTCCACCATCGACGCCGGCTAGCTCCGCCCCCCTGTTTATAAAGAGTTTTTTCTATCCACAATCCACACACACTCCAGGGATGTTTGAAGAAAATATATGTTTGGATATCAGAAATTTGTCAATCTCTCTTGTTCCCTCCCGAATTACTAATTAATCTCCCATAAATCGAAGAATAAGATAACACCTAATCTGTTCGCTGAACGTTGCAAATGTAACCTCCCCCTCAGATACAGTCAAATTGCTAGGAATTTGGATCAACATGATTGCTACCACAGGTAAATAAACTTGTGCAGTCTGCAAATTATAATCTTCACAAACTAAAGAGAATTACATTTCTTTTCTCAAATGACCAGCCGTAGTCAACAGACCATGCCCTTTCTATTAACGTGTTTTAGGTTAAACCTTTTATTAAACTCTTTAGTTTCCCCGATATGAATAATTGGTCAAAGCAACTTAGGAAATGCCCATGTGACAATCTGTCTGAACAATCAGACATTCATATCCTGTTATTTTGCAAGTTTTATATAATTCCTAGGAAAAGATGGATCGTGCCCATATTGAAGATCATGGAAGTTAATCAGTGTCGCCCTGCTTTTTTAGCTATTCAAAATTTAGATAACATACTAACTGTCGCATCTGTATCTGTGTTTTTTTAAAATATTTTTAGATGACGAAAATCAATTTATGATTGAAATGTAATAAGCCCATTTTTGTTGTGTTATGATTGTTTTTATATATTTTAAATTTGATTTTTTTTAAATGTACTTTTATGGTTGTTTTTTTGCATAATACCCGAATAAAGTTGCTAATGAATGAATGAATGGTTCTCCTATATATTTAATCCACGGGAAGTTAACAGTACAGGAGTGTCCAAGAATTGCCTTCGTCCTACTGATATAAAGTGACAATTCAGGTATTGCCCACAGTCTCCTCCAAAAGATTAGAGGTCGAAATCTAATTTTTTCTAAAATCGGTCTTTTCCCTGTGTCCAACCTCAAAAGTGTCAAAGGGGTGCTGACCGGGAAGCATAATATTTGTCTCAAAAAGTGATTCTCAAACCATACCAGAGTTTTGGGATTTTTGTGCCCCCAAACCTCGGCTCATATTGAGCTTCCCCCAGTGCTTGAGAAGAATACAGCTGAGGACTGGAGAATTTTTTTTTACAGTGAGACCCCTTTTGTAACTTCCGCAGTGCCCCACCATGCTGCCCCAATTTAAGTCTCAGTTTTGCAATATAGCGAACCCAATCCATCTTCTCATCAAGTGTAATTCCCAAGTAATCAAATAAGTGAACCTTGTCAAATGGGATACCATCCGAAGTGGGATTTGGGTGAGTAGTGTGACATGGGTTAAAACCCATATAAATGGTTTTACTAATATTTATTCCTAACCCTATACGTGCACAAAACCTGCTAAATCTGTCTAAATTTATCTGGATCCCCATCAGGGCTGAGACCCTCATATTTGCTAGTTTGCTGGTATCATTGTCACAGCTATTGAAGTATGCAACCAAATCATTCAAATATTAAGTAAAAAGGGTTGGGGCTAACACACAGCCCTGTCTAATACCCCTTCTTACAGGAAAGGGTTCTGTTACTTCTCCTAGCTTCCCACACCGGACTTGGGCAAAATTATTTTCATGTAGTCTCTCTATGATTCTGCACAGGTATGCTGGAACACCAATCTCTACAAGCACCTGCCACAGTGAGGTTCTTGGGACCAAATCAAAAGCTGTTCTCCGGTCTACAAAAACGTCTTACCTTTTCAATGACAGTTTTCCAATATATGATCTGAAGAATGAACACCTGGTCTACCGTGGAGGTGTTGGAATGAAAGCCTACTTGCAGAGGACAGAGTGCAGCATACTCATCTAGCCAATACTGAAGCCTTGTAAGAGTAAACCTACTAAAAAGCTTTTGGGTGGTATCAATCAGGTTGATGGGCTTGTACTCAGCATGGTCCATAGGACAGCCCTTCTTGTATACTGGGAACATTTCAGCCCCTGCCCAAGATGGTGGAATACTTAGTCCAATTAAAATTGCATTGAACACCATGGTAAGATAAGGACCCCAGATATGATTACAGATAGAAATAAATCCCCCAGTATCTTGTTGATGCCTGGAGCTTTATGGGGAACAACCTTCATGATGGCCTGTTCCAGCTCCATGCATCTTATGGGTTGGAAATTTCTGGTGATCTCATCCAAATTTAGCATAGATGGGGTCTCAGGGCTTGCTGTTGGTGGTCCTCTCCTAGCAATAGTGAATAAAGATTGGAAAAGTGCGATATCCAGGCCTCAGCTGCTACATTGGTATCATTAAATATAAATTAAAACAACTAATACCTGCAGCCCATGCAATCCTTACAGCTATGGGTGATCTGGAGTAGTCTGAAAAGTCCCACTTGTAGGAGAGTGATGGTTGGTAAATGTGTTGGCACTATCACTGGCCATGCTGGCAGGGGCAATAGGTGGTGTAAGCTGCATTGGCCTCCGACAAAGTAAGCACTGGTTTGGAGCATATCTGAGCCATTACACAATAGCTAGGCCAAAAGTGTATTCTTGGAAGTTTCAGTCTTCTAATGGCTGGTGCCAGGTATACTGGGCCTTCATTCAAGAATAGGCTACAGGTCACCCAATAAGAAGGTTTGGCCCCAAAGGGGCTACCTCCATGCATACCACATCTTTTTCTTTTACAAAAATCACAAGGACACCATGCAGCCTGAATAAAGACTTTGGGCCTGATTAGGATATCGGTTGGAGTTTCCTCCGAGCGACATCCCTGCGGTTTCGAGACTGACCTACCTCGGGTTGGGGATCCAAAAGTGCAATTACGATGCGACCGCACTTGGTGCAGTCACAGACTTCCATTTCTCTATGGGAGCTTGTGCAGCAGTCAAAAACTGTCCGCAGCACAAGCTCCTATAGAAAAATGGGATTCATTGTAAATCCTTGCACTGTGTGGCAGGCACCATGAGTTGCCAGGGATTAACAGGGGGGCACCATAGGTGCTCCCTCGGTCCCCCAACCAGAGGCCACTGTAGAAAGGGTGCCCTGCTAGGGGCCCCCAAAGTAGCTTCCCAACAGGATTTCAATGTTGGAAAACCCGACATGGAAAGCCCAACGGAAACTGACATTATAATCCCAACGGCGGAAACGCCGTCCGGACAAGTTTATGTTGGGTTTCTGACTAGCTGGCAGGCTCCATGAGCAGGTGGGAAACCAGCTGGATTGCCGGCTGGTTTGGATTTGGACAGACATCCTAATTAGGGCCTTTGAGGTAAAGTGCAACATAGACTTCAGTTCCTGAAAGAATATGTTTTCCCTCGTTGCTTGCATTCACTATTGTGGGACATACAGCAGATACAGCAAAATTCAGTATAAGGAATTTACAGAATTCATGTATTATCTAAACATTTTGATTTATTGTAAAACACTGAATGGCAGTGAGAGTGATCAGTCATCATATCACCCAATCCACAATATAGCAAACCTTAGTGGGAGACAATATTATAGAAGATGAAACACTAACTGACTTCTATTTGTTATAATGACTTGTCTGATGGTGTCTTCTATACTTGATAAAGAAAATTAAGGGCTAGATGTACAAATGGATTTAGAGGTTGTAAACCCTCCAATTCGAAAAATAAGAGGCTTTTGACAGTTAAAAAGATATATGCTATGTACTAAACCTATTTTAGGAGTCAGTAAAGATTTACCATCTCCTAAAATGGGTAAAGAAATGGATACCAAATCGAAATTTGGAGGGGGTTCGCAGTGGCCATCCCTTCTAAATTGTAATTCCATACTACATATGTCAATGGTTTGTGACTGAGATCTGTGACCCCCTCAGACCAGGCCAAGAACCTCAGCATCCTACTCGACTCATCACTCACCATGAACCGACAGGTCAACGGAGTCACCTCCAGCTGCTGCAACACCCTCCGCATCCTCTGCAAGACCTTCAAATAGATCCCCCCTGAGTCAAGGAAGACAGTCACCCACAGACTCATCACCAGCAGACTGGACTATGGAAATGCACCCCACGCCGGCATCAACAAGTCCCTACTCCATAAACACCAGAAAATATAGAACACCGCCGCCAGACTGGGCCTAAGCATCCCCCGACATGAACACATCAGTCAACACCTACGAAGTCTCCACTGATTCCCGGTGGGGAAAAGAGTGACTTTCAAAATCCTCACTCATGCCTATAAATGCCTACACAACAATGGGCCCAAATACCTTAACAACAGAATCAACTTTCACGTACCCAAAAGAAACCTCCGATCTTCCAACTTCACACTGGCCAAAACCCTGCGCATCCACAGAGCCAGAGCAGGTGGAAGATCCTTCTCTCACAATGCAGTCTGGACCTGGAACGAGCTACCGGCAGACATCAGACGTGCCCCCTCCCTGAACACCTTCAGGAAGACCCTCAAGACCCAGCTCTTTGGCTAAACAGATCTGAGGACCCCCCTACCCCCCCCCCCCCCCCCCAGTGCCTTGAGTCCCTCAAGGGTGAGTAGCGCACTTACAATTTCCTGATTAATTGATTGGGATTACATTTGCAAGCCATTGACCAGATACCAACTGCTAAATTAGGTGGGCTCTGATTCAAAAAGTGGAGGGAAGGTTCCTTTGGTGCCATTCACTTTTGAAAATCGGGATGGCAGCTTCAAGGAGAATAGACAGTGACTTAGGGGACCACTGCCAACATTCACTGAAGTTTTCCACATTTGAAAACTCTTTTTTTTTTAAAGCAGCCAAGTTTCTTTTGAGGAAACCGGGCTGCCTAAAAAACCAAGTTTTCAACTTTGAAAATCAGAAACAGGGATGGTGATCTTTTGAACCATGCAGGCCGGCATCGGTGTGACTGTAGCCAATCATACTGGGTTGCAATTGTTAACTGCTCAATTAATATACATTAGTCAAATTGATCCGCGACCCTCTGTGATTACTTACTTTGCAAACCAATCGATTAGAACATAGGTTGGTTTGCAAAATAAGTACCTGGTCGCAAAACGTTGATATGCAATTTGCAACTGCTTTTTGCAACTGAGTTCTTAGTATATCTGGCACTAATATTTGAAGTAAGAGTCTGTCATTGTCAATAAGCTTTTAGTACTAGAAACTTCACCAGCTAAAACAGTGAGACCTTAAATAATTTAAAAGCATGTCAAACATCAGTATAGAATAATGGGTCTGTGTAGAGTTATGAGAGATAAAGACATTACGTAACACCAGGAACTAACAGAAAAGAAGTCAGACAAAACCAATAGTTATACAGAAAAAGAAGAATGACTAAGCTGATGACAAACAACAGGTACTGTATGGAGGTCCCCTCAGGTTGCTGACCTCCTGAGGCATCTCTTTCTCTCTGATATACAAGCTAATTATGCAGTGACCTCTTAAGGATTTGTGGACCCCTTGGTAATACATATTTTGGTGTCCCTTGCTTAAAACAACTTTAAATGTATTCCATCTATTCACCTCACTCAATCCCTCATGATTCCAAACAATATTGGATGAAATGTTAAACCTTCAGATACAGGTGCGTACAAAAACAGCCAATAGAATCTACCTATTGTCCAACAGCTAAATAGTACCAAAAGAGAGCTTGAGCAAGCCACGATAAATCCTTTCGTTTTTTAGTTTGGATCTAGGATTTTTTTAAATGCAAGAATCACCTTTTATGTGGAATTCAGTGGTAAATCAGCTTGATACTCCCTTTGTAGAAAAAACATGCTACCGGTGACTTGGCGGATATTTAGTAGACTTGTGCATAATATCACAGTGGATAATGCTTGAAACTGTAGCTTTAGTTACCAAATATATGTAATCACAAATATCACCTCATTCACCATTGGCATTCTTGCTGCAACGGCTAAAATTAAAGGACCTCTCTGAAGATTTTCACTATTCCACTGATTGACATCCAATAACTTTCTCCTAATTTCTCTTCCCCTGCCTGAACAGGCAGAACGTGAACAGTGTAGCCAGAGATGTGAAGTAGAGGGAATAGAGAAAGCTGAGGTAGCCAGAGGGAAATATAAAGAGAGGATAAAACAGGAAGACGTAGGGATATGGAGAAGGAAATTTAGAAAGAGAAGTAAAGTACTCCAAAGAGTGAGCTACAGAGAGAAACGTAATGGAGAAAATGAGGTGAATTAGAGAAAGGTAAAACAGCAAGAGGGAGACAGAGAAACATGAGGAAAAACAAAGAGATACAAAATATAGAGAGAAACAAATGAGAAGAGGTATACAAAAATGGGTCAGGTAAAGAGAATAGTGTGCAAGAGAGAAAGGTAGAGAGGGGTAAATGGTAGAAAGATGCGGAATACAGCTAAAAGAGGAGACAAAATAGACAAAGAGGGGCAAGGTTTATACAGAATTTAATGTTGTGAGTGTGATTACGCTAATTTTAGTCCTTGCCTTCCCTTCCAAATTTTACACTGATGATCTTTTATTTGCCAGCTGAAAGTTGTTGATGGGAATAAACACTTCAAGATTGTACTTACAATTTAGTCATGTTTAAAAGACCACTGTCTCCGAATTTCAGTTTATGGATTTTAATATAAGGCCAAAAATAATTGAATGTAAACACATCTGAGAATCACTGAATATAGGTACATAAAGATCAATACAGAGCCGAACCTACGCATATAATTAATTCGGTACAGAAGACATAATGTGACAAATTCCAGAATTAAATCACAACACAGGATTGACTGACTAGATATTATAAAGCGCACTAATGCCACGGCGGCTTGGTGCTGAGATAGGGTACAGGCTGGTGCAACTTGACTGGTTAGCATTGAGAGTAAAGCCATGTTTTGATTTTCTTCCTGAAAAGTGTTCTGCTTGGTTGAAGTGAAGCGGTATTGGAAGTGAATTCCACAATTTTGTAGCTAAGTGTAAAAAACCCTTTCCCCCACCTCACTCTGTTTATCTTGGGATATAACACCAATCTAGGATTTGAGGATCTAAGACAGCGTGATGGTTCATAGCAAGGGAAGAGAGCTTGTAAATCATAAGCCCCTCCACCATGAATGGCTTTGTGGACTATGCACAAAGCCTTAAAGTCAACCCGTCTTTTAACTGGAAGCCAGTGTAATTGCTTAACACCGGCAGATGTGGAGTGGTGCTTTGGAAGATTAAGTAATACTCGTACGGCCGCGTTTTGTAATGTTTGGAGTTTGGAAAGCTGGGCTGCACCAGCTCCCAGGTATAAAGCATTGCAATTGTCCAACCTTGACAGCACTAAAGCTCCGACCACCGTTTTCCTCAGTGAAAAAAGGATAAAGGGTAGAATCTTCCGGAGGACCTTCAAGGTGAAAAAACAGGCTGAAGAAACCTGGTTTATCCGTGGGGCAAGAGTGAGGTCTTTGTTTATCAGGACACCCAGGTTTATGGCTTTGGGTGCGGCACCGGGCAAGTACCAGCTTCAGGGGGCCACCATAGTTGGCTCCAAACAGATGCTTTTGTGCCAAACTCTACAACCTTGGCTTTACACGCGTTTAATTTTAAAAAGTTGAGGTTCATCCAGATCATCAATTCTGTAAAGCAGGTTCCAAACTGTTCTGCCGTTGCGTCTATGCTGTGTGTCACAGACACCACTAGCTGTGTGTTGTCAGCGTAAGACACAAGCGAGAACCTGTGATTCTTTATTGGTCTGGCTAGGGGAATCACATAAATGTTGAATATGGTGGGGGACCAAGCTGATCCGTGAGGGACTCCACCAGAAAGAGTGAACAAGTGTGACTTGAGTCCATTCCAGCGGATTAACTGTTCCCTAGCTGACAGCAATGATGATAGTAGGGTTAGGGCCTTTCCACTGATACCGACCTCCTGCAGCCTTCGTATCAGCACTTTGTGATTTACAGTATTGAAGGCTGCTGTGAGGTCAAGCAGGATAGGGGGCCGCCCACCCATCTCCATCCATTGATTAACGAACTTCCTCTGTCGCCAGTATCAGGGCAGATTCGGTGGTTTGAGGCTGAGTCTAACTCCTTATTAGTTAGGAAGGAGAGCATGAGTTATCTTTCCCTATACTACCCCCTCGGAGGTTCCTGGCTGAGTACCCTAACTTCTTTCCCCAAAGGTGTCAGCACGTGTAGACTTACTAAAAAGTACTAACGTCAAATGGATCAAGATAGCTTAACCCCTTCCACGCTGATGACGAGCTGGGCTCGTCATGGCGTAGCCTCCTCGCACGCTGATGACGAGCCCAGCTCGTCACGTAACATGCGTTTTGAAAAATCTCAGCGCAGGAGCGGAATTCCGCTAGCGCGCATGAGGTTAAGGCTATGGAGCTGGCTTTTAAGATGCTCCTTCTCCTCTGAAAAATATAGAAGTCTGATTTTCTGCCCCTGTACATCATACAAAAAGACAACACTCAGCCCCCTCCTAAATGTACCACATGATGAATTGTTTCACTTGCAATATTCCCCTGTAGCTTTCCATGGACTCTTTTCATTTAGTTCTTCTTGTCTTCCAGTGGCCTTGAGGTTCAGATAGGCCAGGCACAGAAGGTGTCTTCCCCTCCCGCTTATCAGACTCTTCAAAGACATTCCGGTTATCTCCTTAAAGTAAGCATAACGAGGTTGAATTTCTGTACCTGCAGTGGGATGACAGCATACTGTTCTGGTACACCCAAGAGATTCATTTAATTATTTCTTTAGCAACTAAGGATTTCGAAACTGTCAACAACTTGCAGCTCTGGGCCTACAATGCAGGCAACTTAAACAACACACAGTTACATTTGTATAAATATAATGTCATCCTGCACATCATGCGTACCGGAATGATAGCATTATTATTAATATTGTTATTATTTATAGATTTATACAGCGCTTAGCTGCCCCAGCAACGGGCGTCCCAGCGCTATCCAAGAGACGAATGCCAAATGCCACTCTAACAAACCCAAACAGTTAGGCCAGGAAGAGCCAGGTCTTTAAAGCTTTACAAAAGGTCAGATGATTCTGAAGTCTTCTGATAGACAGCGGAAGGGAGTTCCAAAGTTGGGCTGCCTGGACCTTAAAAGATCGACCACTAGCCCTGGCTCTTTGAAAACTGGGAGTACACACCAATACCAAGTTGGCGGAGCAAAGGGGATGGTTCGGGATATACGGAACCAACAGATCCGAAAAGATCAGAGGGCCTTGATGTGACAGAATTTTATGCGCTACGCACAAGGACTTAATTCTTTTGGCTATCAGTAACCAATGAAGTTTAGGTAAAGAATTAGATACCGAACCAAACTTGGGCAGTGCTAGCAAAGCACGGGCCACTGCATTCTGAATTCTTTGGAGGCATAAAATACCAGATTTATTAGCACCTAGATAAAAGGAGTTACCATAATCCAACCTGGCTAAAATTGTAGCCTGTAGGATAGTTTGGCAGATTTTTGGTTTGAAGTATCCGAGTAGAAGTTTTAACCCCCTCAAGAGACCAAAACAGACCCCAGCAAGAACTTTAGATTGGGTGTCAAAAGAAAGATTCCTATCTACCCAAAACCAAGATTCTTAACTGCCTCTTTGGGTGGTGGCGCTGGTTTAAGTTTGTCCGACCACTACTGTTCTGACCAAATCGCACTGTCTCTCCCTAACACAAGAATTTCAGATTTAGCAGCATTAAGATGCAAGCAGTTGGCTGTCATCCAGTCTGCGATTGCTATCAGGTCCTCCTTAAATTTAAGGATATTATTTTTGCACTTTTTTCAAAAGGCAATAACTAGCTGTGTGTCATCGGCATAAGAAACCAATGACATCCCTCTACTTCTTGCTACCATTACTAGGGGTTGAACATAGATGTTAAACAGCGCAGGGCTCAATATTGAGCCCTGTGGAACCCCATGCTTAATGGCATACACCTGCGAATGGTGCGGAGGTACAGCAACCTGAAAAGTTCTGCCTTCCTAAAAAGAGCGAAACCAGGCCAATGCCAGCCCCCTTACCCCAATATCCTGCAGCCTACATAGCAGGTTGTCATGAGAAGCATCATCAAAAGCGGCACTTAAGTCCAACAGAATCAAGGACGCAGAATCCCCAACATCTAGTCTGCCCCGGATATCCTCGGTCACGGCCAGCAGCACCGACAGATTAATCAATTCCCTAACCGCTAATACATATAAATCCTGATTAAAGGTGTACATTACTTTCCAATGCTGTGGATGCTAAATAAATGCATTTAAACATAATACACTGCAAACGATAAAAATATATATGAGTGCGTTTGGACTATGAGTATAATGCACCCATACAATTTAGAGTGCTGTAAGCGTTCTATCAAGTGGGAGAGATGAAGAGGTAGAGATCAATAAAAAAAGAGGTTGAGAGAGATAGCTGAGGTGAGAAAGATAGTTAAGGTGGAGTCAGTAAGAGAGAGAGTGGGAGTTGAGGTTAGACGGAAAGGGGCGGTGGTAGGAAAAAGTAAGATATTTATAGAGGTGAAGGAAGAGGCAGTAGAGGCAGAATGAGAAACAGTGGTGAAAAGAGAGGTGAGGTAGTACATTAATGATGAAATGATAGGTAGTGAGAGAGAAAGAGTAATGTGGTAGCGAGTGGTGAGATAGTGAGTGAGATGTGGGCTAGAGAGAGAAAAGACATATAGAGGTAAGGGGCAGTGGTGATGCAGAGAAAGGGCTGAAATAGAGGCAGAGAGAGGTAAGATAATATTAAGAGAGAATAGTGAGGTGTGGTAAAGATAGAAATGAGGTTGTGTGACAAGTAAAGAAGATGGGGGACAGCTGCTCAGAGGTCAAGTAGAAAAGGCAGTGAGGTACAGAGAGAGGGATGAGGTACAGAGAATTGCGGTAGAGAGGGGATTGAGAGTGAGAAATATAGATGCATGTGCAAAGTGTGACAGAGAGAGGGCCATGGTTATAAGTGAGAGAACGATAGAGCTAAATGTAGTTGAGTTAGGTGTATTGAGAGAAAGGTGGGCAGACAAAGGTTAGGGAGAGAGAGCTGAGAGAGAGAGTATGAAAGTTGTAGAGAGGTAGAGCTAGAGATGGCTGGTAATCAAGAGGGACAAGGTACAAGGGGTGAGGTGAAGTAAGGTGAACGTAATGATACAGAAAGATTATTTCTAATTTGATTGCCAACAGCTGTCTGAGAGAATGAGTGTTAAGGCTGGGCAGGCATGCACATGAAGGGGCAGACCAATGTTTTTTTCTAGAGCAACACAGCAACCAAAGTAGGTGGAACACATGGCCATGGGAGAGAAAGAACCACAGTGCAATATGTCTAAAAAATGGCCAGCTGTTTCTTACTACCCCTGCGCTGGCACACAAACAGCCTGTCTAGTGCCATGCACAATATTTGCACAATAGTGCGGAGGTGTGCATGTGCCATCTCACGTAGGATTTGTAGTGGACACATACTCTTCCAGGACAAACTCATATCCCTAGATAATTTGTAAACATTCCACACACTGTATGCTTGCTGGACAGTGCACACATATGCAATGCGTGGAATGTTTGGTGAATATTAAACATTTGTTTGTATTAGCCCCCCCTCCAAGGAGGTGTAAATATTTTATGCAAAGCCAAGGCTACCTATTTTGATAAATTGGGGATTGTGTCACAAACTATGGGTGCTTGTGATAATCTGCCCAAATTACACCCAAGTAACATTCCTTGACACAAAGTGGTGCAAAGCAGTGCAAATCAAAATTTGCGCTGAGAAAAGGGAACCTTCGAGCACATGATATGTTTGCACTGAAAGTAAATACCCTGGCACGACTTTGTAGTGATTTGCATCACTTTCAGCGACTTTTGCTCAGATGAAAACCCATAGTAAATCTGGCCTTAAGTTTCTACTAAATATATTCTGATGCTAAATAAGCAAACAGAAGCTGTTTTTCCGTGAACAACGTCATTATTGCCGAAATTTTGACTGCCCCAGTTGCTTCACCATTAAGCCCCAGTGGAAGTCGGGCCCTGAACAATTGTCCACTTTGCCCACTTTGCTCACGCCTAAAAATGTCTCTGGACAGAGAGAAATAGACATGCAAGGTAAAGACAGAAATGAGGTTGTGTGATGAGTGAAGTAGATAGAGGCAAGCTACTGGAAGTTCCCGTGGAAAAAAGCAGCAAGGTACAGAAAAAGGGATCAAGTAGTGAGAGATGGCGTAAAAGGGGATTTAGAATGGCATATATGAATGTAGGTGCAAGCATGATAATAAGGGAGCAAGGTCATAAGAGAAAGGTAGAGGGGGATGAACTTGAGTAAGGTATATTGGGATAAAGGTGAAGTAGACAAAGGAGAGATATAGAGAACTGAGATAGAGAGGATGAAGGCACATAGAAACATAGAAATGGAGAAAGGCGTTAATCAAGAGGGTGAAGGTAGAAGATGTGAGGTGAAGTAAGGAGAAAGAAATGACACAGAAAGATTATTTTTCAATGTAAATGTCACAAACTGCCTGAGAGTTTTGGGTTGAGGCTGGGCAGGTCAGACATAAACAAAATATAACGTGTATTTGTAAAGCGCACGTTCACCCATAGGTCTCTTGGCACTGAATACCAGATGTTTATTGTTACCCAACTCAATGGTACTCATTTTATTGACCACAGATAGATGAAAGGCTGAGTGGACCTTCTGGGGTTTGAACCTGTGACCATGAGGTCGAACTCAGGCCCCTGCAGTGAATGCATTAGCCCCAAAATGCATAAAAAGTGGTAAATGTATTCTATTTTAGCACAAAACAACATCCAACGTTAATGCACTGCATAGTTAAAGGGGATAAAGTGGCGCAAACCATAATAATTACCATAAACGCCTTCTTCTTACTACCCCTGCGGGGACATACAATCAGGCTGCACTGTAAGCATACTCTTCTAGTACAAAATCATATGCCTAGAAGTAGACAAATCTTAAACAGTCCATATCGAATGTGTGTGATGCAAAGAGCACCACACATGTAGTGTGTAGAATGTTTATATATATTAAATATTTCTTTATATCATCATCAGCTTCAATAATTGTCCTGAGAAAATAGCACATTCCAGTGCAAAATACTTTTTTTGTGTTGAAAAGTAAATACCCTTGCAAGAGTTTACCCTGCTCTACGTCACTTTATATGACATTGTCCGGGTGTAAACCCATAATAAATCTGGTCTTAGGTTTCTACTAAGCCAAATTTGTAAAATAAGGTGATTTTTATGAGAAGCGGTATTCTGGCAGACATTTTGACTCTCTCATTTACTTCACCGGGGAGCGCCTCAGAAGGGGGTGGGGGGTGGCTGGGTAATTGCCCACTTTGCCCGTGCCTTAAAATAACCTGTAGGCCAAATAGTATGGCGTTGTGAAAACATCCATACCTCTGCGTGTTTAGAGCGTCGTGTTTCTCCTCTCTTGTTTACCGCATATCACACTCTGTGGCAAGCTCTGATTCAGGCAGATCTCCGTTTAAAATCTCTCAGCAGCAGACCTTTCGCTTCCATTTCGCTTTTGTTACTTTATAGTCTGAGATGAAAGTCCAGCTATGCTTTCCATCTCCCCGCTGTTTTTCTTAACTCTTTCACGCCTAACATTTCTCTCATTCACTTTCCCTACATTAGTTTACTACGCGCAATTAGTGATTACAGGCTATGATCTCAATTCAGTTTCCTTCAAGTAGCTTCCTCTTGGCGTGCTCCACTATGGTATAAAAATTGCATAATTAAACAAGAGCCAACCAGCCGACAACCATGACTGAATACAGTGACATCTTATGGATTTGTAGTGCCCGGGTAATATATATTTTGGATCCCATTGTTTGTAACAACTTTACATGTATAGCCTCTTTTTACCTCACTCAAGACTATGTCATGCCAACCAATAATAAATGATATGTTAAATCATAAGAAACATGTACACGTAAAAACAGCTGAAAGCCCATTCAAATAGTCTGAAAAGAAAGCTTGGACAAGCCTTGATAAAGCCATTCATTTTTGACTTTGGAACTCTGATTTTTTTTCTTGCAGCAATAACATTTTGTGTGGAATTTAATGGATAACCAGCTCGTTATTCCCATTGCAGGAAGGACATGCGAAGGGTGACTTAGTGGCCTACTGCATCATATTCTAATAAGACACACACGGATGATGCTTGATAATGTGATCAATAGATATTTAAACTAGTCACAAATATTACCCCCTTCACTATTGGCGTTATTTCTGCAACAGTGAAAAACAGACTGCTGCTCTGAACATTTTCACCATTCCATTGATTAGGATAGGGTAGGATAAATATTTTAGAGCACACTAAAAGCCAAAAGTGCCAAAGCACTAAAGAAGGCCAGATGAATCAGCAAGAGCAGTGCAACCAAGAATCAAGGATTCCGAGATGAAAAGAGCAAGGTTTTCAGATGTTTTTTAAAGGACATAAACAAATCTGCTTTTGAGGTATAGATAGGCAGTGTTCCCTAGTTTGGCAGCGGCTACCGAAAAGAAGCACCCACCACATCTAGTTTTCCGAAATCTGGGAATCCTAAATTTTTTACAGCATGAGGATCTAAGAAGTCTACCAGGAGTGTACCAATGGAAACGAGTGTTCATTTGGCTGGGGCCCGTCTGAATGAATGAATGAATTAATGAATTAATGAAATGAAATTTATACTGCGCAACTAAGCCCGAAGGCATCAAGGCGCCTAACCAAAGAAAATCATAAAAGGCAAATCCAGAGCTAAGGATAGGCTTTGGCAAATAGCCACGTCTTAAGAGCCTTCCTAAAGGCTTGCTTTGAGGGAAGGGGTTTAATCTCAGTCGGCAGAGTGTTCCACAACCTTGGAGCCAAAGTTGAAAAGGCTCTGCCACCCCACTTAGCTCTACGAACACGGGGGATTGATAGCAAGGATTTATTAGCAGAGTGCAAATATCTGGAAGGGGTATAAGGAATCAACAGATCCCTCAGGCCTCCAGGTCTGTTTGTGGCCAAAGCCCCATAGATCAAACAAAGGGACTTAAAAGAGATCCTGGCCTCAATCGGAAGCCAATGCAATGCTTTTCTGGCAGCCGTGGCAGAGGACCGCCTAGGGAGATCCAGCACAAACTTCGCGGCGGCATTCTGCACCATTTGAAGTCGCATTATCAGACTCTTGTTAATGCCTAGATATAAGGCATTACAGTAGTCAAGTCTTGAGCCTATTAATGCTATTACAATTTGCTTTCTGGCTTGAGGGGACAGGTAATGTTTTATCTTCCTCAAGATGTTTATTATGCCCCAGCATGTGGAGATAGTCCTATTTACTTGCTGACCCAACCCCAGAGTAGGGTCAATCATGACTCCTAAGTTCCTGGCCAGGGCAGTGGGTGTCAGGCACACGCCCAGGGATGAGGGCCACCATTCCGCCGACCAAATGTCCTCCTTACCTCCGAACACCAGAATTTCTGTCTTCTCGCCATTGAGCTTCAATGAATTGCAAATCATCCATTGAGCCACTGCCTCCATGCAGTGTCTAAAATTGGAGGCAGCCGAGAAGACAGGTTGGGCGAGAGACATCAATATCTGCGTGTCGTCGGCATAGGAGACTACCTCCATCCCGTAAGATCTAATGAGCCTGGCAAGTGGGGTCACATAGATGTTAAAAAGGGTCGGACTTAATGCCGACCCCTGAGGGACCCCACAATGCACAGGAAGGGATGGAGATAGGAACTCCCCCAGCTTCACTCTCTGTTCCCTCTGGCCGAGGAAAGAGGCCAGCAAACTAAGTGCGGGCCCCTCAACCCCTATCTCCCTCAGTCGAGATGTTAACACTGAGGGAGACAGGGTATCAAATGCAGCCGTGAGATCTAGCAGGATGAGGAGGGTAGTCTGGCCCTTATCCACTCTAGTGCGGATATTGTCGAGAACAGTGGTAAGGGCCGACTCCGTACTATGCTCTCTCGGAAATCCATGCTGCGAGTGATCTAAAAGGCCAGAGGTTTCCAGAAGGGCTGCAAGATGCTGGTTGAGATGTGTTTCCAGCATCTTTGCCGGGGCTGGGAGCAGCGAAATGGGGCGGAAGTTTTTGAGAACCCCCGGGTCCAATGTGGGCTTTTTTAACAGTGGTTTAACCACCGCTCTTTTCCATTGTAGGGGGAAGGTCCCATCCCTCATTGCCCTGTTCATGATCTCTAATAACAGAGGCAGGAGAGTCTCCTTGCATTGTTTAAGACGTTTCAAGGGGCAAGGGTCTAGGGGAGACCCCGACCTAGTCTTGAGCAGGAGAACTTCAAGTTCCTGGAGGGAAAGGGGTGGAAAGCTGGACAAACACCCTGACGATACCTCCTCGGATGATGTTAACGAGGGGACAGGAAAGCACGGAGAGGTAGATAGTGCCGACCACTGAGATTCTAGAGCCGAATATATATCCACAATTTTAGAAAGAATTGTGCAACATCATTGCAGAGCTGCTGTGAGCTAACAACAGGATCCGGCACCTTTAATGATGTGAGCGTGTCTACGATCTTAAACAGCTCTTTCGGCGAGGAGAGTGAGGTAGTAAGAGAGGTAAAATACTCTTGTTTAGTCCTTATCACCTCCATCTTGTACTTCCTTAGGAGGGTTTTGTGACTATCCCTATCTCGCAAATCCCAACTGGTCTTCCAGAGGCGTTCCTGTCTTCGTACTCCCTGCCTAAGGAGTCTTAATGATTCCGAGAACCACGGTGCCGATGGGCTTTTCCTCGCGGAGTAACGCAGTGAGGCTGGGGCCAGATCATCAATAGCTGTTTTGATGGCAATATCCATCCTCTCTACTGCATTACCTACGTCCTCCTCTGAGGAAATCACCCGACTGGGCAATCTGGGGGCGAGCATGTCATTGGTAATGCTTTTGAGGTTACGCCTCAATTCCATTTTACTTGGCTCATTCCCCTTGCTATTAGCAGTAGCGATCTTTAATTCTATAGTGATCGCATAGTGGTCCGACCAAGAAAGAGGGATGGGAGTCTCGATGGTCAGCCGGGGGTCGTTAGAAAAGACCCCATCCAGCGTATGACCCGCCTGATGGGTGGGATCATTAACTAGCTGTTTCATCCCACATCCGGAGAAAATATCCAGTAGGAATAGAGTTTCATTTGACTCCAGATTTTCCAAATGGAAATTCAAGTCCCCCAGAACAGTAAAGTGCTCACAGCCAAAATGTGGCTCTAACATATTGAGCATAAGATGGCCAAAATCTGTTCTGGTCCCTGGAGGTCTATAAATGAGAAAGCCCATAAACGGAACTACATATGACCCGTTAATGGAAAACTGCAGGGCCTGAAAAGCGTTTTGAGGTACGGAAAGTGGGATAGTATGGCAGGAAAAGCAGTCTCTGTAAAGGGTGCCCACCCCCCCCCCAATACGTCCTACTCTTTCCTTCCTCACCAGCGAATAACCATCCGGTACTGCCTCAACCAAATCAGGTCCCGAGGAGTCCTTGGCCCACGTTTCCGTGATGAAGACTCAGGCGGGTTTTCTGGTCAGTACGAAATCCTTGAATGCGAGATTGTTCTTGATCTATGACCTCGCATTTATAAGAAACCCCTTATCGCTCCTCATAGTAGTTCCTGATTTAGCGCTCGGACCTACCGGTGTGGCGACCGAAACAGGAGCCAGCACCGTAAGAGTAGGCCGAAAACAGTGACAGCCTGGGGAGGTCAAAAGCGACTCCGGGGCGTGCCTATGATGGCAAGGCAGCTTGGGAGGCTTAAGAGTGATCAGGTCCTGCCAGGAATAACTGATCTCAGTGTACTCACCATCAGTATGTCCAGTCTCCCAGCCATCCAGCCCGTCCTTAGCGCGGACGGGCGCAGACGGGCTGGACTCTGGCGTGACTCCGGCGTTACTGCGGCACACACGCCGCGCGCACACACTGCGCGCTTGCATGTCTCGCCTATATAGGGCTCTAGCGAGTCAGCCTGACTGCTAGAGTGCTCCCTGAACTGGCGTCCTATCAGCGTCCCCTACCTACCCCCAAGATGGCGCCGATGTTCCCAGAAAGCGCGAAATGCGCTAGAACGGACCTGTTGAAGCCGCGGTAAAGGGCACAATTATGGTGCAAGTAAGTGGGAGTTATTTAAAAACAGGGGAAATGCTGTAAAGGAAACTTAAATGAGGAGACAAAAACGGGGTATTTTAAAAATCACAGAGCGCCTAAATGCCACAGCGCAGCACGCAGCAAAGGAAAGCCTTAACAGGCAGACCTACCTTCAACTGCCCCTTAAATACGTTTTGGTTCTGGATGCCTCAAGCCAGTCAGCCTGACTGCTAGAGCGCTCCCTGAACTGGCGTCCTATCAGCGTCCCCTACCTACCCCCAAGATGGCGCCGATGTTCCCAGAAAGCGCGAAACGCGCTAGAACGGACCCGCTGAAGCCGCGGTGAAGGGCACAATTATGGTGCAAGTAAGTGGGAGTTATTTAAAAACAGGGGAAATGCTTTAAAGGAAAATTAAATGAGGAGACAAAAACGGGGTATTTTAAAAATCCCAGAGCGCCTAAATGCCACAGCGCAGCGTGCAGCAAAGGAAAACCTTAACAGGCAGACCCACCTTCAACTGCCCCTTCAATACGTTTTGGTTCTGGATTCCTCTAGCCAGTCAGCCTGACTGCTAGAGGGCTCCCTGAACTGGCGTCCTATCAGCGTCCCCTACCTACCCCCAAGATGGCGCCGATGTTCCCTCAAAGCTCGAAACACGCTAAAAAGGTCCCGCTGAAGCCGCGGTAAAGGGCACAATTATGGTGCAAGTAAGTGGGAGTTATTTAAAAACAGGGGAAATGCTTTAAAGGAAAATTAAATGAGGAGACAAAAACGGGGTATTTTAAAAATCACAGAGCGCCTAAATGCCACAGCGCAGCGCGCAGCAAAGGAAAGCCTTAACAGGCAGACCCACCTTTAACTGCCCCTTAAATACGTTTTGGTTCTGGATGCCTCTAGCCAGTCAGCCTGACTGCTAGAGCTCTCCCTGGACTGGCGTCCTATCAGGGTCCCCTACCTACCCCCAAGATCGTCCGATGTTCCCAGAAAGCGCGAAACGCGCTAGAACGGACCAGCTGAAGCCGCGGTGAAGGGCACAATTATGGTGCAGGTAAGTGGGAGTTATTTAAAAACAGGGGAAATGCTTCAAAGGAAAATTAAATGAGGAGACAAAAACGGGGTATTTTAAAAATCACAGAGCGCCTAAATGCCACAGCGCAGCGCGCAGCAAAGGAAAGCCTTAACAGGCAGACCCACCTTCAACTGCCCCTTAAATACGTTTTGGTTCTGGATGCCTCTAGCCAGTCAGCCTGACTGCTAGAGCGCTCCCTGGACTGGCGTCCTATCAGCGTCCCCTACCTACCCCCAAGATGGCGCCGATGTTCCCACAAAGCGCGAAACGCGCTAGAACGGAACCGCTGAAGCCGCGGTGAAGGGCACAATTATGGTGCAAATAAGTGGGAGTTATTTAAAAACAGGGGAAATGCTTTAAAGGAAAATTAAATGAGGAGACAAAAACAGGGTATTTCAAAAATCACAGAGCGCCTAAATGCCACAGCGCAGCGCGCAGCAAAGGAAAGCCTTAACAGGCAGACCCACCTTCAACTGCCCCTTAAATACGTTTTGGTTCTGGATGCCTCTAGCCAGTCAGCCTGACTGCTAGAGTGCTCCCTGGACTGGCGTCCTATCAGCGTCCCCTACCTACCCCCAAGATGGCGCCGATGTTCCCACAAAGCGCGAAACGCGCTAGAACGGACCCGCTGAAGCCGCGGTGAAGGGCACAATTATGGTGCAAGTAAGTGGGAGTTATTTAAAAACAGGGGAAATGCTTTAAAGGGAAATTAAATGAGGAGACAAAAACAGGGTATTTTAAAAATCACAGAGCGCCTAAATGCCACAGCACAGTGCGCAGCAAAGGAAAGCCTTAACAGGCGGACCCACCTTCAACTGCCCCTTAAATACGTTTTGGTTCTGGATGCCTCTAGCCAGTCAGCCTGACTGATAGAGCGCTCCCTGGACTGGCGTCCTATCAGCGTCCCCTACCTAAATGCCACAGCGCAGCCCGCAGCAAAGGAAAGCCTCTGATGATGAGCCTTAAAAACTAAGCACAAGGACTTGAAATAAATTCACCTCCTGACAGGGAGCATATCAAGGGAACAAATCCTGTCTCTAAACGAGGGCTGTTTGGGAATGTTCAGAATAAGAGTTACACTAAAAAGAGGTCTGTCATTCTGTCACAAGGATGGTGTCATCAGTGATGTCATGAGTGATGTCACTGACGATGTCATGAGTGATGTAATATGTGACGTCATCAGCAGTGCATTGCAGGCGCGCTTGTTATAGTGAGTCCAACTAACTATAACGTTGGAATTTAATAGGTTTTTTAAATACTAATTCCTAACTATAACTGGTGTAAAACCTATGGTTTTTTCAGTGAATATAAATATATATATATATATATATATATATATATATATATATATATATATATATATATATATATATATATATATCACTGAAAAAACCATAGGTTTTAGGCCTTATATAGTTAGGAATGAACATATAAAAAACCATTGAAATTCCTCCTATATAGTTAGCTGGACATTTTATTGATATAAAACTAATGAAATTCCACATATAGTTAGTTGCACTAACTATATATTTCGCGCATCCGCAATCCAATGCTGATGATGTCACATATTCCATCATTCATGACATGGTCAGTGAGATCACTGATGACATCATCCAGTATCTGTGTGTTTTTGTAAAGTTTAAATATGTTTTGCATATTGAAGAATGAGTGGATGTATAAGAGTATGGATGAAGGATTTGATTGTATAAGTGAGTAAGTATGTGTTAGTATATCTGTGAAAATGTAAGCTGTTCTGTGTTTAACTGTATAGATTAAGAAATCAAAGTGTGATTGATTCTTTACCGGACTGACTAGGTGTGTGAGTAACTCCATGGATGAGTGGCAGTGTGTGAGTGTCTGCATAGGTGTATGAGTGCATATGATACTGTTGTAATGATGAGTAACTGTATGTACGAGTGACCTTATGGGTGAATGAATGAATGTGTGTGCAGACGTAGGAAGCAGTGAGTGCGTATGTAGTAAATGGTATTGGTGTGTCAATAGTTTCAAAAATGATACTCTGTATTTTACAGTAGGTGTAACAGAGGTTATATTAGAGTGTAAGGAGGTGCATTGTATTATCACATGAAGTATATCATCAGTGGTGTCATCATTGATGTTAAATGAGCTGTCATCAGTGATGTCATCAGTGATGTCACTGACCATGTCATGAATGATGTAATATGTGACATCATCAGCATTGGATTGCTGATGCGCGAAATATATAGTTAGTGCAACTAACTATATGTGGAATTTCATTGGTTTTATATCAATAAAATGTCCAGCTAACTATATAGGAGGAATTTCAATGGTTTTTTATATGTTAATTCCTAACTATATAAGGCCTAAAACCTATGGTTTTTTCAGTGAATTTCCAAGGTTTTTTAAAGGCTAATTCCTAACTATATATAGTGTATAACCTATGGTTTTTTCAGTGAATTTCATTGGTTTTTTTAAAAGCTAATATATATATATATATATATATATATATATATATATATATATATATATATATATATATATATATATATATATATATATATATATATATATCATTTTAATATCAGAGTACTGTTGCTTCTTGGAGCACTGCTGCATTTAAAACAGCTCTGGTAACCCTTCTTAGTTTTAAAACACATCACAGAACAATTGATCTTAAATGGTGTAAAGCAGCAAGGGTGCTACAGACTTTCACTAACTGTAACCTAAAGACATAGTTTAAAAACAGAAGAATGATTAAAAACAATAAGAAGGGATAAAGGCTAGGGGAAAAAAGCCACGGCTTGACCTCTCACAGCCTTAAGCTAACAATCGCTGGATTTACAATATTCCGATCTGTTGGGATAGAATCACACCATGCAAGAATAAAAGGCTTTTTGTACTGTTATGCAGCTTTGAAAAACGGTCCTGGCGGCTCCAACCGCAGCGGACTACTCGGCGGCACCAGCCCCACGGGGCAGAGAGGTAGAAGACGACTCCGGCCTCACAAAAGGCTCCCCAGAGACTCCAGCAACAGCAGGGTGCTCCGTGGCCCCAGCCCTGCCGGGCGGAAAGGTTGAGGGCAGCTCCATTTGCACCAAAGGCTCCCCAGTGGCTCCAGACGGGCAGGGTGCTCCGCGGCACCAGCCCTGCTGGTTGAAAAGGTAGAGGCGGCTCCGGCCGCACCACCGGGCGGAAAGATAGGGGCCGGCTCCAGCCGCAGCAAAGGCTCTCCAGTGATTCTAGGTGCAGCAGGCTGTTCCACGGCATCCACCCCACCGGGCAGAAAAGAAGAGTCGGCTGCAGCCACAATGAAGGCTCCCCAGCGGCTTCAGCCGCAACAAGGTGCTACGCTGGGCGAAAAGGTAGAGGCGGCTCTGGCTGCACCTCCGTGCGGAAAAGTAGGAGGCAGTTCCAGCCGCAGCAGGTTGCTCCACGGCACCCGCCCTGCCGGGTGGAAAGATAGAAGCAGCTCCGGCCGCGCCGAAGGCTTCCGAAGGCTCTAGCTGCAACGGACAGCTCAGCAGCTCCGGCCTCGGTACCGTGCACGGGAGCCCTGCAGAGTCAGCCGCCGTCTTCCTTCTTCCCCCTCGCGGCGGGGGCGGGCATTCCCGGCCGGCCGCGCTGGGATTGGCCGGCCGGCCCCAGCACTTCCGGGTCGCCGCGGGCAGCGCGGCGGCCCGATTTCAGGCAGGCAGGCGGGAACAAAAACGAGGTGGGCACTTAGCCGCTTCTCTTGCGGGTGGCAGGGCTCCCTCCCATCACGGGAGCCCTGCAGAGTCAGCCGCCATCATCCTTCTTCCCCCTCGCGGCGGGGGCGGACATTTCCAGCCGGCCGCGCAGCACTTCCGGGTCGCCACGGGCAGCGCGGCGGCCCAATTTCAGGCAGGCAGGCGGGGACAGTGCGCGCACGCGTGCGCGCGTATAGATATATAATTGAATTTAAATGCAATTTACTCAGCAAATACTGGACGGATTTACACCATTTAAAGAAAAGCGTAATCTGCGAACCAGTCTCTTGCATTTTACCAAATTTCAAATAATTCCGTTCAGCCGTTCGGGCTGTAGCCGAGTCTAAAGGTCCTATGGAAATTAACATGGGGAAAACACGTTTTGGGACCAGCCTTTTTTCTCAGCCCCCACTTGACGAATCCCCCCCAAACTTTCAGGGAAGGAGCGGAGCGGAGCGAGCCATCTTCTTTGAGAAATTTGCGAAGATTCATCAACCAGCGCCAAAGTTATTCCCAATAGAATGTTGGGGATTTCCTATGGAAACTAGGTCCTAACTATATATACCTACTGGCTACCGCCAGTAGGTAATATATATATATATATATATGGTCGCTCCAGGTTGTCCACCTTTGAGTAGCACCTGAGCAGCAGCTTGATTTATGTGTAGGTGAGGACGGGGATCCGCTTGTAGATGCCGCTCCGTAATGGATCTGCCCGACGCGTTTCGAGGCTCCATCTGGTTCTCTTCAGGGGCTTTAACGGAAGCAGTGTGCGCAACCGCTAACCCACTTCTCCATTTTTCATATGACACACCCACCGATGGGAGGCTCAAATGAGATTGTGTATTATGGGAAGTGTGGTGCAGAAAGCACACAATCAAGTCCTGTATGGACCCCGCAAGTGGGCCCGTCCTCGATCCCGTGTACGTCTGCTGTTTCACTTCCGTGACCCCCAAGGATGACGGGGTGGTGCATACTCCGCGGCTGGACGGCCGCGTATAAATTGTTGATCCAAGGTTGTCCACCTTTGAGTAGCACACGAGCAGCAGCTTGATTTATGTGTAGGTGAGGACGGGGATCCGCTTGTAGATGCCGCTCCGTAATGGATCTGCACGACACGTTTCGAAGCTCCATATGCTTCTCTTCAGGGGGTTTAACGGAAGCGGTGTGCGCAACCGCTAACCCACTTCTCCATTTTCCAAATGACACACCCACCAATGGGAGGCTCAAATGAGACTGTGTATAATGGGAAGTGGGGTGCGGAAAGCACACAATCAAGTCCTGTATGGACCCCGCAAGTGGGCCCGTCCTCGATCCCGTGTACGGCTGCTGTTTCACTTCCGTGACCCCCAAGGATGACGGGGTGGTGCATACTCCGCGGCTGGACGGGCGCGTATAAATTGTCACAATTAAGTCCTGTATCTACAGCAGCCATACACGGCATCGAGGACGGGCCCACTTGCTGGGTCCATACAGGACTTGATTGTGTGCTTTCTAGTTAGGAATTAGCATTTAAAAATATTGACTGAAAAAAACATAGGTTTCAGGAGTGTTATAGTTAGCTAGACATTTCACTCGTATAAAACCATTGAAATTCCCTGTTATAGTTAGTTGTACTAACTATAACTCGTGCGCCCCAATCCACTGCTGATGATGTCACATATTACATCATTCATGACATGGTCAGTGACATCACTGATGACATCTCAAATGACAGCACTGATGACATCATCCAGTGAATGTGGTTTGGTTCGATATTTAAATAGGTATTATATATGGTAATCAACCCTTATCCCGAATTTTTTATCCCGCATACCATTAGCCCGCATACTATAATCCCGCAATTGCTTTCAGCCCGCATACCATTATACCGCATTTTTTTATAACGCATGTGCTTTTATCACGCATGCCTTTACAACGAATTACTCTGTAAAGGCATGTATGGAAATGTATTTGAGTTGTAAACCACGACGATGAGAGAGGTAAGTGGGTTTGGGTTCATTTTTAAGGGTGGGGGTCGTTCTGGGGTAGTGATTGTGTAGTGTAGTGTTGTGTTAGTGTAGTGTTGAGTTGTGGTGGTTGTTTAGTGTAGGGTCGTGCTGGGGAAAGTGTAATAGGGGTTGGGGTAGTGTTTTAGGGGGTAGGGTAGTGTTGTAGTGTTTGCGTAGTGTAGGGTCATGCTGGGGGTAGTGTTTTAGGGTTTAGGGTAGTGTTGTAGTGTTTCCGTAGTGTAGGGTCATGCTGGGGGTAGTGTTTTAGGGTTTAGGGTAGTGTTGTAGTGTTTGCGTAGTGTAGGGTCATGCTGGGGGTAGTGTTTTAGGGTTTAGGGTTGTGTTGTAGTGTTTGCGTAATGTAGGGTCATGCTGGGGGTAGTGTTTTAGGGTTTAGGGTAGTGTTGTAGTGTTTGCGTAGTGTAGGGTCATGCTGGGGGTAGTGTTTTAGGGTTTAGGGTAGTGTTGTAGTGTTTGCATAGTGTAGGGTCATGCTGGTGGTAGTGTTTTAGGGTTTAGGGTAGTGTTGTAGTGTTTGTGTAGTATAGGGTCTTGCTGGGGGTTGTGTTTTAGGGTTTAGGGTAGTGGTGTAGTGTTTGTGTAGTGTAGGGTAATGCTGGGGTGTAGTGGTTTAGTGTAGTATTGTAGTGTTGTGTAGGGTCATGCTGGGGGTAGTGTATTAAGGTACTGTTGTAGTGTTTGTGTAGGGAAGTAAAGTGCTTAATGGTAGTGTTGGGGGGTCGTGCTGGGTAGTGTAAATGTAGTAAAAGGACTGTAGTGTAGGGTAGTGTTTGGTAGTGTATGGTAGGGTAGTGTACTTTCACTTACCTTTAAAACTTTTACAATGAGTATACCTTTAACATGCATGCTTTTACGTTGTAAAGGCATGCGTGTTAAAGGCATATTCGTTCTAAAAGTTTTAGTTCTTTTAGTTTGCGGCCTTATAGTATATGCGGGATGAAAAATGCGGGATGATGGTATGCGGGATGATTGTATGCGGAATTTCGACATATATTCATTATATATACCCGCTAATGCTCGCTGCCTGGGCCCATTGTAACCTCGACTCATTGCGACGCCTAATTGAAATTCGTGTCCAATATGCGGAGAGTGACAGAACCAAACTCTTGGCGGAGATAGACAGAATTAATGGCGAAATTGATAAACTACCAACCTCCCCTGCTACAACAAAATATAGGGAAGATATGATCGCAAGACTCAAGCAAGAAGAAGAGATTATCAAAAAACGGAAGGCGTTTAAATTTCAACGTGATTGCCTCGATTACGAGCATGGCCAGATATTCACGTTTTCAAACAAATATGATAACATAAAGGCACGACAGCAGCAAACTAAATATACCAGGACAAATCCGCCAGTACCATCTACAAGTATTGAACAGGTGGAAGCATCATCAATTTCTGAGGAAAGCTCACAGGTGGACAGTGAATCAGACAATGAGTTAAAGCGCTGTCAGAGGTCGGGTTTCGCAAGTTCACCCTGGCACAGGAGTTGGAGGCGGTTCGACAGGACCAAAAGTTGACCCTTCGCTCAGGCACCCAGGGAGCCGCCGCAAACAAATCCTCAACAGGAAATGCACCGAAAGGAGAAAGTGCAACAAGAGGAGGAAACGCGGGAGGAAGGCAAAGGAAACAACGGGCTAAGTGGCAACAAAAGCAGGTGCAACAACAGTAGATGCAAAAACAGTGGTTAACCTTTCGGATGTAATGCTTACTCCAGGCGAAACAGCTATTCTATCGCTGGGTTTAACCTATAGCGCCCGTGGGGATTTTGAGTACGCAAGCACAAAATCGATTTATTTAAATATGTCCAAAAATTGAAGTTGAACAAATATCATAGCACACATAGGACCAATGAAATGGGTCAATCAACTCAGCCAACTACTGCACCTCACAGCCCCTCAGTTATGGGACAAGCTTTGACTCAAGAACTTTTGGAACTTCAAAATGAAGAAGGGTCCGCTCAACTGGTCCCCAGCGGGGGTCCAACTTCAGCAATAGATAAAACTCCTTTTAGACCCAAATCCAAAATTTGCCCTCTAATGCTCAAGGACAATTTGGACCTGTTTCATGACAGAGTATCCTCAGAATTAAAAAGCTTGCAAATTAAGATTTCTAATGCCACAAGAAGACGCAACTACCGCGATATGGAATACCACAAACTGATTCAAAAATTACGAGCCAACAAAAACCTGGTCATTCGCCAGTCAGATAAGGGAGGAAACGTGGTATTATGGCCCGAAAGATGTATATGGAAGTTGCCTTGAATGAGCTAAATGATCGTGAGGCTGATATAAAAGAACTGCACTTACAGACACAATTGTGTCAAATGCAGGAATGCACTGTTCAAACTTGCTCAGGTGCAACACATTTTGTAGCTTTCATTCAAAAATAATCAAACATAGTATGTACATATGCAATTAAGTGCTTTCAAATTTCACTTCCTCAAATATCGGTATATGAACGAAACCGCAACTGAAGTCGCTTAGCAAATCATTCTTTACTTCGATTTATAAAATACATCATTATTCTGGAACACACATGTTTCAAACTTTTTAGCAATTTATTATCATTGCCAATGTGATTCAAATTTTCCCGACGAGTGTCCAATTAATACATAGAAAAAACACAATTTTCATCCGTGCTTGTGTTGGTTCCCAATGCATTTCGATGCACTTGCATCTTCGTCAGGGGAATAACTGTATACATAAATAATGATAATTTTATAACCATGATGTCAATTTATCCTTGTATAATCACATGCTAACATTTAATCATAAAACAAAGGTACATTTTGTCATTAAAGGTACTGCTAAATCCAACCATACCAGCTATCCAAGCAATATACTTGTTTCTACTGTGGTATTCCCTATACATGCTATTGAGTTCAATCAAGTGTGATCAACGTATATAATATGAGTACTCTGACCCCTGTATTGCAAAAATAAAATAAGAGAAAATAAAATAAGAGAAAGGAGAAAGGAACATACCCTAGAATCGGGCACGAGTACTTCTTTCCAATGTTGTGAATAGAGCGGTTTGTCCTATGAACCAAAATCAAAACTATCGTAAGTCCACACTATCTCTAGCCATCTTCTGTTATAATGTTTAAGTAGCATTTCACTTACTTCTAACTTTCTTGGTATTTAACTTGAGCCACCTGTGTACACTGTTCTGAAATCTGAAAACACAAAGGGAAACCCGCTATTAGATAGAGATATCTATTACTCTCTACAGCCTTTTCATCGAGAGTATTCAGTAGTCCGGTATACTGTGTGTTCAAACGCTTACCGTCTACCTTCCTTCCGCTCCACACGCCCTGTTCACCTCGCTCACTCCAACAACACTAACAACGCCATGTGGCCGCGTACCTAGCCGGGATCTACTTAAACCCGTCATCAAAAAAGGACAGGTATCCCCGCCCCCTACTAGTTCATAATGTTTTTCAAAAACCCGCTGTTAGGCTGCTTATTTACGAGCGAAAATCTTCCAAAATGTACAAAAGCGTACGATAATGTGGCAAACAATAATAAACATTATATTTGAAGGCAATGTTATGTGGGTAACGCGCGGCACCCATCAATGGTTATAGAAAGAGGACTATTCCGACTCAATGTGAACCACTGTGACTTCTAGTGCTCCTCAACCTGCTTCTACGCTGTGTAGTATGCGATGTCTAAAATGCTTTCAATTGCCCACACTAAAAGGACGACATAAATAATATCAAAATAAGTTCCAAATAATCGCAATAGGGAAAAACGGAAACACAACTATAGATTCACTATGTACTCAAACGTTGATGGCACTTCAATATGAGCCCAATCCTGTATTTACAACTGAACATGTTACCACAGATATTATTATCACACTGCTGTGTTAATATGCATATATTGTTATAAAAAACACGCAAATTCGATTTTGTCATTGAGTCCACCAGGTTTTACGGTATTTAAATATCTCATCCAAAATGTTTCTTTCTGAGCTATTCTAACGTTGGGATCCACATGGGGTTCAACCAACACCTGCTCTAGTACAGTAAATCTTAACTGGGGAATAGTGTGTTGTCTCTCTTTCCAGTGTTGCGCCAAACTTGACTTCTCCTGACTCAACCTTATGTTAGATTTATGTTCTGTAATCCTTATCTTAATCTTTCTTGTAGTGCGGCCTACATAAACTAGGCCGCACGGACATTTAATGGCGTATATTACAGAACTGGTGTTACAATCAGAGGTGTGTCTAAGTTTTATTTGTTTTCCTGTATGTGGATGTGCAAAAGTGTCTCCCACCTGTACGTTTCCACAATGTCCACAATTGAAACATTTACGCATTCCTTTGGCCTTTTCTTTCAAAATGTTCATGTCTTTTTGTTTCAGTAATTCTTTTAAATTTTTCGATCTTGTTAAAGCAAATATCGGTTTGTCAACAAATACTGTTCTGAAGTCTTCCTCCTGTTCTATTAACTCCCACCTCCTCAAAATACATTTTTTGATTTTTGATGTGAGCGTCGATTGTTTCAGCACACAGACTTCTCTCCTGGTAGGAGTTTTCTGAACCCTCTGTAGTAAGACTTCTCGTGTTTTTTGTGTGGCTTGTTGTTTGGCTTCTGTCTGTACCTGTTTAGGGTATCCTATCTTGCTATATTGTTGTGACATTTCTTCTATGTCCTCCATAGCTTGCGATTCGTCACTACTAATCCTTTTGATTCTGGTAAATTGCGAAAATGGCAAATGGTTCTTCAGATTTATTGAATGAAAACTGGAGTAGTGTAATGCATTATTTCTGTCAGTTGGTTTCTTGAACACTTTCGTTGTTATTCGATCTCCTGACTTGTTTATAGTGATATCCAAGAAGTTGATTGTGTTCTGATCAATGTCGTTGGTAAATTTAATCATAGGATAACAACTATTCAAGATCTCAATCGCCTCTTCCAACTGTTTTTTTGTTCCTTGCCAGACTATTAGGATGTCATCTATATACCGGGCATACAATTTTAGATGTTCCGTCCAATTCAAGTTTTCCAGAATGTGTGAATGTTCAAACTTGGCCATGAAAATGTGTGCGTACGCCGGCGCCCCCGTAAATCCCATTGATGTTCCCGTCTTCTGAAGGTAAAATTTGGATTCCCACGAAAAATATCCATGGTACAAGCAGAATTGTAAGATTTCCAATAGAAAGATATTGAGTGACTCTTCGTATTCACTTTTTAACAGCATCCACTCCACTGCTTCTATTCCCTCTCCGTGGGGGATTGATGTATAGAGTGCAGTCAAATCAATAGTGGCCAGCCATGTTTCACAATCATCTGATATTGTCACCTTGCTGAGTTTATTTAGACAATTCGTAGTGTCCTGTATGTATGATATCCATCCTTGGACCAAGGGTTGCAGATAATGATCCAGAAATTTCCTATGGGCTCATGCAGTGAGCCGCAACCTGCCACAATTGGGCGGAAAGGAGGGTCTCGAGCATCTTTATGCAGTTTAGGCAGCATGTAGATGTGTGGTCTCTTTGGATATTCTGTGATTAAATATCTGTATGTCTTTTCATTAATCCAACCTAGGTCTTTGGCTTTCTTCAAGATGTCATGTAGTATGATTTGAAAGGTCATAGTAGGGTCTGTATCTAGGGCAATATATGTGTCGTTGTCACCCACATGGGTCGAAACCTTTTGATTGTAGTAGATGGTATCCATTACCACTAGGGCTCCTCCCTTGTCTGCCGCTTGAAATGTTAAATCCTCATCGTTCCTTAGTGTCTTTACTGTTAGCAATTCTTTTTTCCTCAAATTCATGTGTTTTGGTACATTCTTGTGTGTCTCCACCAAATCCTTTTTCACTAATAATTCAAATAAATCCAGCGTCTTGTGAGAAGTCGGAGGAAAAAATGTACTTTTTGGTTTAAACACTCCTATAGAGGCATCAGTATCCGGTGCTTGTGGTATATTGTGAAAAAACCATCTCAAACGGAGTTTCCTTGTGAATTTGTACAATGATATTTCCGTCTCAAGTGGATTGGTGTTGTATGTTGGTACGAAAGACATCCCTTTGTTAAGGACTTTCAATTGATTATTTGTAAGTTCCTTGCTTGAAATATTTACCACAAGATCTTCTAGCGGTTTCTCCCTTTCGGTTTGGATTTCTTTTGTTGTTGTTGAGCCTTGTCCCCTTCTAACTCGTTTGTTCTGCTTGTTTCGTCCTCTTGGGGGGGATGGTCGCTCCTCTGGCCTGCCTCTAAAAAAGGCTCCCTGCTCGATCCACTGGTGGATGCTCCATTGCCAGTCGTTGGTGTAGTTCCCGTAGTTGGTGCTGGTGGTCTGTTTGGGAGGGTGTCTTGTTCCGTTGCCACACTTTCTTCCGAGGAGGCCTGTGTTTTTTTGAATGGACGTCTTTGGGCGTACACCTACGCCCACGTGTACACCTCATCCAGCTTATAATCAATTGTATCTCTACGAAACTTTCTCAATTTTCTCTCGTGTACCTCTTTCTCATGCGCCTCAATTGTTTCATTAATGTCTTTGAGTGCCTGATCCAACTCTTCCTTCGTCATCTGAGCTTCTAGGTTGGTTTTTAAATCCTGAATTTCTGTCGCCAGTTCTTTAAGGATGTCCGATAACTCTTCTATGATTAAGAGTATAAGATCGAGTGAGCATTTATTTAAAATAGAGTACCACTTCACCATGAACGGTTTATTGAATTTGAACAGCATGTGTTTTAGAGCAATCCTGAGTCCTCGTGGAATCCGTTTAACCCGGTGGTACTGAATGAGCGTGGAGGCGTGAAGCCTTTGGTTTACCTCTTTTTGGAGTGTGTATTGTAATTGCTTGAGAGTTTTGCTGGTCGTGCCTGGGGTTGCTTGAAAAGCCCTTGTCTCTTTAATTAAAGCGTAGATGCTCGTTGCTTCTTCATCCGTGTAACCTTTGACCTCTGCTTGGTTAGCTGTTAAATTCGATATTTCCTCAAAATTCATTGTTTATTTTGGTGTATGGGTGCTGGTTTACAAGTGGGGAAAATTAATGAACTAAAGTTATGTGTGTAACCTGCACACCATCTAGTTTTGAAACCTTTGTTTAGTTTAATATTGGACAAATTGGTGCAAGCCTGCTTTCCCTGACTAACCCCTGTCAGGTTTTTTAACTAACTGCACTTACAGACACAATTGTGTCAAATGCAGGAATGCACTGTTCAAACTTGCTCAGGTGCAACACATTTTGTAGCTTTCATTCAAAAATAATCAAACATAGTATGTACATATGCAATTAAGTGCTTTCAAATTTCACTTCCTCAAATATTGTTATATGAACGAAACCGCAACTGAAGTCGCTTAGCAAATCATTCTTTACTTCGATTTATAAAATACATCATTATTCTGGAACACACATGTTTCAAACTTTTTAGCAATTTATTCTCATTGCCAATGTGATTCAAATTTTCCCGACGAGTGTCCAATTAATACATAGAAAAAACACAATTTTCATCCGTGCTTGTGTTGGTTCCCAATGCATTTCGATGCATTTGCATCTTCGTCAGGGGAATAACTGTATAAATAAATAATGATAATTTTATAACCATGATGTCAATTTATCCTTGTATAATCACATGCTAACATTTAATCATAAAACAAAGGTACATTTTGTCATTAAAGGTACTGCTAAATCCAACCATACCAGCTATCCAAGCAATATACTTGTTTCTACTGTGGTATTCCCTATACATGCTATTGAGTTCAACCAAGTGTGATCAACGTATATAATATGAGTACTCTGACCCCTGCATTGCAAAAATAAAATAAGAGAAAATAAAATAAGAGAAAGGAGAAAGGAACATACCCTAGAATCGGGCACGAGTACTTCTTTCCAATGTTGTGAATAGAGCGGTTTGCGATAGTTTTGACTTTGGTTCATAGGACAAACCGCTCTATTCACAACATTGGAAAGAAGTACTCGCGCCCGATTCTAGGGTATGTTCCTTTCTCCTTTCTCTTATTTTATTTTCTCTTATTTTATTTTTGCAATGCAGGGGTCAGAGCAATTTTCGGAAAGAAACAGTTTTCTTGACTGTCAGAGTTGTATAGAGACTCCTTGTAAAGCGGTACTGGATTAGAAAGTCTCTACCTTGCCTTATTTTGAACGTATTGAAATTTGTCAGTAAATGGAGATCGCCTTTGTAAACTTTCGTGCGCGACCCGGTGCACGCACCCTCTGCATCTTGCCTTATTTTGAACGTATTGAAATTTGTCAGTAAATGGAGATCGCCTTTCTAAACTTTCGTGCGCGACCGGGTGCGCCACCCTCCTATATATTTCGAGAAAACATTGCAATTCCAACTCATTGAGTTTCTTCATAGACCCCTCAAAGAACTTATAGTACGACACAGAGACTGTACCTAGCCTTCTTTTTTACTGTTATGAAACTTTTCAGTAAATGGAGCCGAATGTCTTCTTAAACTTTCGTGCGTGACCGGATGCACACACCCCAGTATTTTTTCAAAATCATAAAAGGTTTTATACTTTAACAATTGTATGCTTGAATCCCCCTCAGAAGATGTACAAAATCAGGATGTGTTTAGGTTTACTCCTTTTCACTTTTTGAAACTTCACTGAATTAGACCGCTACTTCCAAATGACGTACGTGACCAGATACTGTCACCGCGTACACGTCCTGATACGCGCATGTGAAGTCATGTGACTTGAAAACAACATTTCCAATTGCTTCTTAGTAGTTTCGGTTCTGGAATTTTCACAGATTCCATCCACCTCCCTCCCTCAGCACGTACACGTCCTAATGCGCGTATGTGAAGTCATGTGACTCGAAAAAAACACTTCCAATTGGTTCTTAGTAGTTTCTATTCTGGAATTTTCACGGACCACTCCACCCACTTCCCTCACTATCTTTTGTGCTCTCAAGGGAGAACAACGTCTTACATCTTTCTGAAGACTTTGCTAAAATGGCTGCTGCTTCGAATTCGTCTTCCGAATCTGAACAAAATGATCGACTACCTTTAAGAAAAAAGGAAGAATCTTTCATCTGGCAATTTTTCACTTATCCTAAGGATCAAAAAAAAGTGAATGCGCCAAAAGTAACTTGCACAATATGTGACGCAGTTCTCTCAAGAGGAAATACGTCCAAAAAGTATTCCTTTTCCATACATACCATGATGAGGCATGTAAAACAAGTGCACCCTGTGCAATTTGCACAGGCATCAACAAGAGCTCTGGCCACGCAACTACCATCAGAGGTGGCCAGCACATCTTCTGGTCGACGACCTGTATCTCCATCCAGTGCAGAGATGGACTTGAGACCATATTTGGCAAAGGTGCATATGAAATGCAACGAGTGTGGAGAAATTCTTCTGTACGGAGAGCAGAGCCTCAATCTTATTAAAATAAAAATTGAGACTCATCAATGCTCCGACAAAAGATAATTTTTTTCATTTCATTTTGATCCTGTGTCACAGTTTTACAGTTGAAAATGTCGGTGTAAGTTTTAAAAATCAAAAACAATATAACACTTGTTTAAAAAAAAAAAATGTTCTTTTCAGAACTAACTCATTGTACCAAAAAGAGCTCTATTCACAAGCTGAAGTATCAACGCTTTTTTTCAGGACAATTATGCAAAAAAGCGACGATACTTCGGAAATATTATGAAGGAGACGTAATACATTATCGTCGGTTTCATCGACAGGACACTGCCGATAAAACGACGATAATAGCCTTCATAATATGATCTATGAATTGCAACCGAAACCTACGTTACTTGTCTTTACATCTAACATTAGATTCGATTGCAATTCATGGAGCATATTATCAACGCCGTTATCACCGCTATATGTGCAGTTTTCTACCGATAAAAGCGGCGTTAATGTTTTCCCTATCCTTGAAAATATTCTGCTGCACCTTCTTGAAAACGACATTACATCGCCTGCCGTAAGACCACTTTGCATATGTTGCATACAGTAAGTTACTGACATGCAAAGTGGGCGTACGTCAAAGCACATGCAAAATGTGGTTGGAGGGCAAAACACCCTATCACAAAAAGAGGCGTTGCGAGAAAAAGAGGTGGAATAAACAAGTTTATCGCAGAGCTGTTAAAGCCTGCTCTAATCAAACATTCGACATCGTTAACATAAGAGTGTAGAAAATAAAACTAAATCCACCCCGATCCCCTAATTACAAGGCACACATTACTGTGTGAAAACAACGTTTGTTTTCACGCGATAATGTTAAGTACCGCGGCTGTTACAGCATTTACTATCACATATGTGTTCTCATTGATATTAAAGCACTAACACCGTCGAAAATTCCGCCCATACCGTCGATATTTACAACGCCGAGCAGCGGCGATTTTTATCGCTTAGAAGCCTTGCTATAATGAAGATTTATCTCCTAAGTCTCTGATTCTCAAACTGTGCAACGCGGCTCCCCTGTGCGCCGTAATGAGGTGCCAGGGGTGCCGCGCACATTCTAGAGTGACTAACCGTCCGTAAATTCCACGGACATCCCTACCCTGTTATCTGTAATTGTGGCCATCAAAAGGAGCTGCGCTGCTCCCCTCTGAGAGGCCTCACTCCCACTGCGGCCTCTCAGGAGCACAGGAGCAGCCCCTCCCGCCCATTGAAGTTCTGTGTCGGTCTCATTACCACTTAGTAAATTAAAATAAGCACTGAAGAATATTCAAGTATGTAGTACTCCTCCTGCTACAGCATACAGAATGGATTGTGTTAGGTATAAAAAAGTGAAACACCCACGCTACAATCATATAGAGCACTTCCTTTAAAGAAGCCTGTGAATAAGTTTAAAAGATCAGGTTAACCTCCTTTTACTCTCTCATCATTCTTGAACATAAGTATTTACAATACTATATTAAACAATGCCATGGGTGCTGCTTTTTTATTTTAAGAATCTTGCAATCATTCGCAAAGCCTATAGTCATGGCTTCTTTTTCCTGACAAAAAACTTGCAATATTACATATCTACATAGAATGACAGAAAAAACATAACACTACAAAGGCCCAACACTCTACTAAGCGCAGATTTTTAACCTATGGGGCAGATTTATGTTAACTGGTTCATCCCCAGGGATGCACCAGTTAATATGCGCCACAGTATGCCACTGCTCCGCCACCCATGGTGCGCCACATTTATAATGTGCAAACAAAACAGGTGATGGACAGAATGTGGATCAATGTCACACATTCACCCCAGTCCAAAGATCTGGGCCCAAATCCATCGTTTTTTTGCACTCCACACCACCCCGGGTTAGACAATGGCGATATGCAAATCAGCTCTGACCCTGTGCCCCATGGGAACAGTCCAGTCCGAACTACAAAAGCCATGTCCTTCCCAGAACGGAATCAAGCATCCGAGGACCGGACCGGTTTCGAGGTAACACCTCTCATCAGCCCGGCTAGCTTGACTCCAGTGGTGTGGAGTGCCTGGGACCGTCATTGCATCAAATAAAGTGACGAAATTGTGGAGCAAAGAGACGCAAGATCATCATAAATCTGCCCCTATGTGTTTTAAAGTGCCCTCTAAATTACAACCAACACTCTCTTTGAAGAGATCCCCCAGTTTTATTAACACCTCTTAACTCCTCCCATGCTCATGACAGAGCTGCTCCGTCATGAGCATCACCTGAACTGTCCTTATAATGGGGCGGTTTTGTCATGGCCTTGCCGCTGCGCTTGCGCAGCACTGATTTTGCACCTGCGCGGCGCGTTCTATTGACTGAGCAGGGCCATGACAGAACCGCTCTGTCATGAGCACAGCTCAACCGTGGCTCATGAAGGAGTGGCTCCATCATGAGCATGCGAGCGCCACTCAGCCCCCCCCCCCCCTAACGCTGAGGCGGAATTGCCACTGCAGCAAAGGACTGAAGGTCCTGGAAAGAACACCATTTAACATTTAATAACATTTACCACCAATGTTTTCATATATCAGTGTTGCTGAACTCACTCAGTGATATGTCGCTGATTTCATTAAATCACTTTTAAGGCACTCCTTATGACAATGCACCCAAACCTGTGTGGAAGTGCTTATATTAAACATGACACTGCTATAACCAGGATAGACAAAGAAATGACACAGTGATGGAAACGTTTCTTTATTTTTTATACTTCCCTAAGAAATAGTAACAAAGTAAAAGTAAATTTCTTTTAAAAACATAGTATCTGTGGAAGAAAATTAAAAATAAGATTATAATGTACATTTCATAAAACAAAACAAAAAGTAGTAGTGAATGAAACAGAAAGTAAAAGAAAAAAAGAGCAAGGGAGAGAGAAAGAGACAGAGACAGAATGTCTAGTATATAAATCAATAAGTAACATAATTTATTGAAAGAGATAATAGCACTAAAGGAATGAGTGTCTAAACGAAAGTAAAGTAAGAGAGAAAATAAAAGTATGATCAGTGATAGTACACGAAGTAAACAGTCTCTTAAAAAAACACAGTAAGAGTACAGGAATATCTTAAGGAGATAAATAAAATAAAGGAAAAACAGTAAGAGAAACAGAGTGAAAAAGGGTGAGTAACAGAAAGTAAACAGAGTACAAATAGACAAGCACTGCAAGACACATATAAATAGAAGTAAAGTAGGGTAAGAGAAGTAAAGTATGGGTCTTATTTATGAAGGCCTTGCGCTGCCCATGCTTCACTTTTAACATGGCAAAAATTGGTGCATCGGTGGCGCAAGGCTTTCATAAGTGAGGCCCTTTACATTTAAGAGTAAGAATTGAGCATAATTAATGAAAGCAAAGTAAGGGAACAAATATTAGATACAGTAAGACAAACAAATTAGAATTCCAGAAACAAAGGTGATGCAAGGTCAATAAAGGTGACTCACCATGAGACAACAGTAGAAACAAACTGAAGAGATAGATAGACTGAATAAGACAGTGACAGAAAAGATGTTACAGAAACAGGGAAAAAATTAAACAACACAAAATGTGAATGAGTAAAACGGAATAAGTGTGACTAAACAGTACTGAGAAAGGAAGGAGATCAAAACAATAAGAATAAGAGAGAGGCAGACAAAACTCTCGGATGTTATTAGTTGTACTTACCTTATAAATGTAATATCTGTGGAAGACAGTAAAAAAATCTGTTATAATACATATTTCTAAATTCAATGTAACAAATAACTTAAACAACATATTACATGGTTTATTTTTGCTGTCCTCAGAATACATTGATTTTCACTATAAACAGTGATTTCAATAATAATCATCATATAACAGCGGGGGAAAAATACACAATCAAAATGATTGTGTTTAAAAACCCCATACAAAATCTCCATGCATAATATAAATACCTGAAAAAAACATGTCTTAAATGTTTTTCTCAAATTCGCAATTTCTTGAGTAAGCACACTACATCTTCCACAGTTACAAACTAATTAAACTATACCACCTATTTTTAAATATATCTCAACAAAGCCCCGTGCAAGTATCTTCTTTAAAAATCTATCTTAAGTACACATTTTCATCTCTCATACCTTTCCGCGTGGCCAAATTGTATAAGTTAACTCGTTATCTTTTAAATATCTCTCCAAAAACTTGCGTCCATATATGTTCTAAAATAATTATCTGAAGTATTTTAAATCTTAGTCTTATCTATTCTTTTCTGAATCTTTCCAGTTAAAAATTATAACGTCTTCTGTACCATCAAACATTAAGTAAACTTGTACCTGATGCTATCACTATGCCAAATACAAATTTCATTTCTAGATTTGCACACCCTCAGTCACATGATATTTCTAAACAACAGAGTTTCATATCTTTACAGTATTAATCTTCCTACCCCAAGTCATTTTACTGGAATTCGGGTTGCAATAATAGCAGATAGGAGTTAGTTAAATCAAAAGGCAAACGTTTCTTAAACGTCAATTGACTATCATTGCAAAGCGTCCAGCCTGTTGAACACTTCAAATAAGCTGTGTAATGTCCTGATGATGTTGAAGGCTCTTCATGAAAAATAATGGCTGCAGTTACAAATGTTCTTCTAGAAATAGATACTTGAGAAGCCACAACATTTTTAATTAAAGTTGACAATTTACTCCCATCAGCTCTGCATCGTTGAAACATTAAAATTACATATTGTCCATATCTGTGGATAAATAAAGTTGATAACATTTCAGACTTACATTGAGAACAGACCATGTTCTGATGCGCATCTTTAACTAGTTTATTAAAAGACACTTCTTTACAGTCTGGTAATGTTAAATATATAAATCTTTCACTGTGTATATCAGTAATACTTGAAAATGAGTAATTATCACACTTATGTTCCCATTTATAAGAAAGGCCAAAAAGACTATCAATATCTACACCTTCATCTTCCAAAACTGTAAACATATACATAATAATTCCTGACAATCTTGCTGAATATTCTGAGAAAATTGATTTAGTCCTGCACATATGTCTAAAACATTCCTTAGTTCTGAAACACTTGCTACTTCACTATCACCACTGCTACATTTTTCAAATACAGAATTTAATGAACAACAAAATGTTTGCTCCCGATTTTGTACAATCTGTTGCTTAACATTTTTTAGAAACAAAACAACATTAACTACTACATTTGCATAGCAGTTGACACCAGACCTGCTTTCAAACTTAAATCCAACAATCTCTTCAATACTAACCTTTGTCTTACGCCTACCAACGACAGCTACATCTTTTTTTCTTCGTTTCTCGACTACTTCGGCACATTTTTCCTCATTTCTCCTTTTCTGACCAACCATACGCCTTTCAATTAAAGGATCTTGAGGTAAACTTGGAGCATATTCTCTTCTTAACCTATTATACTCCTTCACACAATTTAAATCTGCACTAATCTTTGTCTCATCATAATCAATTAGATAAAGTCCACATAAAGTTCTAACTCGAGATAAAGCAACATACGCCATACCCTCTTTGAATACAGTGCTTCCAATATTTACCAAAGCACAATCTACACTTAAACCTTGAGATTTGTGAATAGTCACTGCATATGCCAAACAAATTGGAAATTGCTTCCGACGGACATATAAGTCTTTCACAAGCAAAAAACGAGTTGAACAGCGACTAATTTGTTGAACTTCCTCAATTCCATCAAATCTTATTCTTATAAATGTAATCTCATCTCTATTTGTGTAATTGACAAAACCAACAACATTTCCCATTGCTCCATTTACCAATCCTCTTTCTACATGTAAATTTCTCCGTAAAATTATCCGACAATTTAAACATACATACAGATTTTTCTCTAAGCCAGCAGTTTTAGATATAGATTTCTGAAGAGAATCCAATTTTAACTTCAAATTTTCAGACAAAACAATAGTACTACCTCCATGCTCTATTCTATCTTTAGCTTCCAGTTTCTTAATTTCTTGATTTTCTAAATTCAACATTTTCTCATTAAAAACTGAACATTCTTTGAGAGTTGGCATCAAGCATATGACTGACTTATCTGTTACCTCTTTACTATATATTTTCTCAGGTACATTATCTTCATTAGAAAACAGCTTGGAAAGTAATCGTGTTTGTAGGGTGTCTTTCGCATCTTCAGTTAGTTTTCCAATCCTTATATCTTGAAGAATATTTCCATATTTAGTAACCTTTGCCTGTCGCATATTTTGAATCAGTTCAGTATATTTGAACTGTGACCATATATTAACATTTCCAATACTGCCCAGGCACTTTCTGGTCTCCTCATGCGTAACAGTTTCAAATGCAGGTTGTCCTTTCACAGGAGTTAGCTGCAGTAGATCTCCAAAAACTATGACATGTTTACCTCCAAATAACACATCATACTGTGTCTTAAGTATCTGTTGCATTCTTAGATGCACAAAAGCAAGCATTACATTGGATACCATGCTTACCCCATCAATAATAAGAAGTTTCATTTTTTTAAGGACTCTAGAAACTTCAAAACAAGCTTCTCCAGATAGCTCGTGATATTGTAATTTATTTTCATGTTCAACTGGCAGCATCAGTAAACAATGGAAAGTAATACCTTTAATATTATGTGCTGCCAATCCAGTTGGAGCAGTAACAACACACAACAGTGTTGACTGAGTTCTTTGCTGTAGATATGTAGTAATTCCTTTAATTAGGAAACTCTTACCAGTTCCAGCTTCTCCACTTACATATAGTAGAATAGGTTCAAATGACATACATGAGCAATATTTTTTCTCATGACGAAAGACATGCTCAATGTGCTCTGTCACTTCATCATATATCTGTCTTTGCTCAAGAATAAATTGCTTATTTAATTCTTCTAAGTTTATTACTTCCTCTTGACCTTGCTGCATTGCTCTTTCCACCTCATCCATGGCAGTGGCTGCTTCATTTTGGATAATTGGTTGTCCCAGTGGATCTTGACTTAATGAAGCCGAACTTTGACTACCTTGTGAACTATCTCTAGCAATCTCCGCTGCAATTGTTGCTTCTTGCTCTATTTCATCATTCAACATTTGGAGATAATTACTAAAAACAGGACATTCGATACTACTTTTAGATGCGTTGAATGAATCTTCATAACTATCAAAGTCACCAAGTAGTTCCTCTTCTGTACCCCATGGTTTAAAGAGTTGCAAAAGAGCAAAATAGTAAAATTCTCTTTTGTCAGGTGTATCGCAACTCAGTTTTCGATGATTAATCAAGTGTCCTTTTCTTTGTTTCACCAGACATCCTTCATGTCCAATTACAGCGTGTACACCTTTATCAATATTCTCTGTAATATTCCTTTTAAAAGTGTAGTTTTGAAGTATTTCATGCAGACAAATGTTTTCAAGCAGAGTACTTCTATTTGGATAGTATGTATCCAACATATTTGTTTTCAGAATGTCTGTACTGTTTGGTTCTTTCTGGGCTAAATATTCAATTTCTTGCACAGGTTTCAGAACACGGTTTCGTGTTTCTGCAAGACCCAAACTCACCCAGAGAATAGTCCTTGATTTTGCATAAAGACTTGCTGATGATAACCGATCACAAGATTCATATGCTCCAATATCTCGATGAGAGAACATCTTCAAACTGTACGTATACAATTTCTTGCTTAGGCTCTTTTCATGAGAAATGTCTTCCCACATCTCCTTCAGTTCCGTCTTTTCAGATTTCGTGATGTAAGACGTTACATATCGAGCCACAGCAATAGAGTTGTCTGCAACATATTGTATGTCCATGTTAGCATTCCACATGGACAAAATGACTGGGTTATAGTCATTTATAAATTTAGATTCTTCATCTCTTCTTAAATTGTACGTATTTTTAGGTGACCTTCTTCTGATGTTATGTCGCAAAGATGACATCAAATTGTTGACTCTTCCTTTTGAAAGTACCGGTCGTGCAAATCCAAAACGACATTTGGTGTAGAATTTACTCTTTGATTTGAATTTTCTCCGACAATATTTTCCACAACGATGACTTTGAAAGCGTAACACTTTTCCTCTTAAGTCCTTATCAGTTGTACTATTAGGTATGTCACAAGTGGCATACTGTTCAATAAAAGACAGTACAGTCTCATCAGAGTCTGTTCCAAATTTAGGAGCATCCTTGATCCATAACAGCATATGAATATGAGGAGCACCTCTTGCTTGATATTCTTTTCTCCAAAAGAAATCCAGTACTTCACCAATAGGCGGATTTTTCTTGTTTGTAATGAAAGACATCATAGCTTCAAATCTATGATTAAAATATCTGCAAACATTAACCGGATCTAACGAACACAGTTCTCCAGGTGTCTTGTAGTTTATATTTTCTATGCTTGCATTCGCCTCCCGAAGAAATTCAAGTAAATCTTCCCAAGCATACTCTGCACAGCTTAGAGTTAAAAACCATGTAGGTGCTCCTAAGTTTCTAAGCATGCACTTCAAATCTCCATGACAACGGTACCAATACTCATTAGTACCACGCTGACAAGCCATTAAATTAATTAGGTGTGAATCCAAAACACTATCTTTCTGTTGCACTTTATCCATAAATTCCTTTGCTGAAATATTTTGCAGATGAACTCCACTTTTTAAGATATGGTTTACTGCATAAGACAGACCAGATAAGTCACTCTCAAACAGAAGATGAAACAAATATGGAATGCATTGGCGAAACCTCGGATCTTCTGCATATAATCTTGTTGTCCGGTACTCAGATGCAGGAATCTGCATAGGTCGATCATCATATCGTGTACCTTCACCTGTAGGGAATAACTGTGGAAAACAATGACCTTCCAAACTTTCTTCCCATACACTAATAGGATTTCCTTTTGCTTTTTTCATCTGAAATAATTCAATAGCATTCCCTATTGCTTCTTCGGAATGCAGTGGATGAACACTGTAATGCTCATAAATTTCTTCACTTCTAGATAAGTCAACTTTTTCAATTTGTCCAATAGACAAATCATTGTCCTCTTCTTCACTTACTTCTTCTTCTTCTACGTACACATCTTTATAGTACTTATTGTTTTGGACTAAATACAACGTTGCCTTTTTGACTTTTCTAACATCCACTAAATCTTGCCAGATTTTCTTACTCTTTGTAGGTACACCATTAACTAGAATAACTAGAGGTTCCTCTTCTACATTTTTAACACCAATTGTTTCCATATTGTTTTTTAAATCAAGTGGCAAATATACAACTCTACCCCTTAGTCCTCTTTGTAAATCTGAAGGATTTAATTTTCCAGTCTTAGGCTCCATACGAAAAATAGCCTGAAAAGGATGTACACATTGAATCAGAATAGTCTCATAAGTATTTAAATCCATCAGTTCCGATGGAATATTTATCAACTCAAGATTATTATGGACAGCTCTAGCAGGCATTCTATTTTCATTTAATTTATTATAACAATATTTACAAATACGTTGCTCAAAACCCAAATCAAAATAGTTTTCCACCAACAAATAAGTTGCAAAATCTTTCCATTGACTATTACTTTCATCTTCACTTTTTAAATATAAATCAACTAACCTAGTTTGACTTTTGTAATGAATGCGTCGACAACAGACACAAGGAAAATTTGGTTTCTCACCTGCAATAACCTTAAACTTTGTTATTTCCTGTTCAAAATTTTCAATATTAACATTTACAACATTTTCAAACACATTTCCTTCTATAATTATATCAGTTTCTGCATTATCTTCCTCTGGACCAAAATAACTTACCTCAATTTCTGCACAAATCTTCTTAACATCTAATTCACATCCATGTAAAAGAGCACTATTTAACTGTTTAATTTTAAGTGCTGGAATTTTTGCATAATACAACTTTCTCACTAATTTTCTCGTTTTGGTATGATGCACTGCTAATATCCTGAAGTGATGAAACACACTCTGGCATATTTGTTTAGAAAGACAAGCCAGAGAATGACCTTGCAGACCTATTTTTCTCGCACTCTGCAATGATCTAATTCTTGCAACATTGCATTTTTTTTAAGACTTTCTTTAGTGTACTTACGTAAGAAATTGCAAAAGAAATCAATTGAATCCTGTCGTACACTACAAATACTACTACAATTCCAACTGTAAACAGGAATATTAGGACGTCCCTCTAAAACTTCTCCAGCCATCACCTCTTCTGCATTTCTAACCACAATTTTCTCTTTCTCAATTACACAACCATCCTTCACCTCATATGCTCGACCACTGGTGTCAACTGCATGCAACAAATTGTTACTTTGAAAGTAACTCTCTTCATTAAAATATGGCTCAGAAGTTGAAGTATGCATCCACTTCCCAGAAAACACTTTACAAAAATTACTTCTATTTATGTGTCTCTTCCATTTACTTTTAGCTTTTAAAACTCGGATTGCCTTATTTAGTGTATTTATTCTATTAAGTACTAAAATAAATAATTTTCTTTTTGTCTTAAACGCGCGCTGAACAATACCCTCTATATGTTCTTTCTTCTTATGAAAAGCAGATCTTCTCTTATAAACGTTCTCCTTTTTTAATAAATTCGAAACTATACGCTTCCTGATTTGCGTAAACTGATTCGTCCGAGTTTTACTATAAAGATTTTCCTCTCTGCTGATTCCAGAAACATTGTTATGTTTTGTTCCATTTCTCCTTCTCAATACTGATAACTCTTTTTCCTTTTGAACGTTATTGATAGCAGTTTTCCTTTGACATAATCTTCTTAAAAAAGTTTTGGTTTTCTTACCAGGAGCACTCTTCTTTTTATTCGTTCTTTGTTGTTTTGATAATTCTTGAATTTCTTTCTTCTTCTTGAATTGTATGTCCGTTTATAGAGCTTTCTTTTTTCACTTCTGGTCGGCATACTTATTTACGTTTTTGATGAAAATGACAATCTGTAAAACACAAACATAACAAATATTATAGTTGGCTACTAGCATATAACGTACAAATTAAAACCATGGATTCATTTTCAAAGTAGAATAAAGACAAAGAAACAGTCTCTGAACAGAGTAGAAAATCCTGTAGTGAATGTTGGTTCTAAATTTATGACAGTCCATAGCTGTGTTAACATTATAGACGTATTTTCTAATTCTAATTTTTTAAAGCATACAAACAGTACACTTTTTTCAAGAACTATCGGTCATCCTAGTGCTTTAATCTTTTTTACTACAATCTCTTTTACACTTCATGAGAACATGTCTTATCACTCTCATAAAGCAGATGAACGACGAATAGGACAAGAAAACTGTCTTCAAGAATGCTTTACTATGAAAAATAATTTTATTCATTTAAAAGTTCATAATTTAATACAAACTTCCAGCATAACGTCATCAGGGACTTCTTGTAATTCATAGTCCTCATCCCCTTCCACCATTTTTAAGTCGGCAGAGTCCAAGGAAATGTCCATAAAATCAACATTTTCATTTTCTATTACCTCCTGAAAGACTGCTTCTAATAACTCGTCCATCAGTTCATTTATAATTTCAAAATGAATTTCTTTTTCTTGAGAACAATTCTCCAGCTCTATATTCTGTTTGATCTTCTGTATCCTTTAAAAAAAATATAAAGACTAAATTATATCTTTTTCATAAAATATATAACTTAAAAGTACCTTTACTAATTTTTAAACTACATATATTTTTATAATTTCTAACTTATTAACTACATATATTAAGATAGCACCTTCCTCTTGTTTTGAAAACAAATTGGCAGTATAACCCTAAACATTAACACTGATCCTTTTTTTTGCATTAAACAATTACTGCTGTAAAAAGACATTTTACTGTAAAATTTGTTTTTAGATTTTCTAGATATCAGAAATATTGATAAACTTTATAATTAATTGTTAGAGATCCATTTTCTGAGTTCACCACTACAAAGTGCTATTCAAACTATATACACTCTGAAGAGAAGGCTCACATTGTACAAACCATAACATTCACTTAACAGATTACTACTTCCCACAGAGACAGTTGCTTTTATGTTTGAACAGCATACTCAGCATGTGAATTTCATAGCATATACAAAATTTCATGCTAACCATGAAGAACCACATCATAATAAAGCTCTGCAAATATATGTAAAACGGTGCCTATAGATACTACAGTCAGAGATATGCAGGAAAGATGCCCATCACACCAAGAGCCATATCATAATACCCCTCTGTAAATGAAGAAAAAAGACTGCCAAATATAATACAGCATGATTTCAAAAATAATGAACACTTTGCAAGAATTATTTCATGGAAACTGGAAAGAATTATACTCAAATGATACGTAAACCCGAACTCCATCAAAAAGAACACATGCACCAGGCCCATAAAAAGATAATTTCAACTGTCAGTGGAAAAATATCTCAAAATACATATCTAGTACAAGCAGATACAGACATGGGAAAAATAGAAGATAAAATCATGGTCTAAACCGACATTTTACAAATATTTAAAAAAATCTTCTTTTTTATTTTAATGTGCACCCAAAAAAATTGCCTTTCAAAAATACCAACTCACCTGAAAAAAAGAATATAATTCCTGGAATTCTGTGATATGGAAGGCAGGTTGTTGCTTTTCAGCACCAAACACTATAAAAAAGAAAATAATAAAATGTAATTAACATATTACAGACATATTTATTACACAACATAGAGCTATTGTAGCAAAGAACAAGCATAACAGATAAATTCCCCAAGATTCTCTACCATTAGATATCCTAATGCCAAACTAAGTTCAATAATTGTTTATTTAACACATGACCTAACTAAATATCAAATAAAATATCAAATATAGAGTACAAAATAGATACAGGACAGGAGAGATACAGACTACAGCAAAGAGAGAAACGGTAGCAGGAAGAGGAACATAAAGAGACAAACTAGCATTCAAAGCACAAACAGATAGGCAGAAAAATAACACCACCACTTAAAAGTCAAGAAACAAAGGGAAGGTACAATAAAGAAAAAGATGACCATACAGACGGAGTCACAAAGTAGAAATAACAGACAAAGAACAAAGAAGACAAAAGACAGGAGGTACAGAGACAGAGAGGACAGCAGGCAAACACTACAATAGGGTGAGAGAGAGCAGAAGAAACACAGAGATGGACAAACAAAGCAGAAGAGAGAGAAAGATGGAGAGAAGAAGAGTGAATAAGAGGAAACAGATATACACCACCATACAGACAATCTAGGAGGAAGACTGAGAACAGGACACAGAGAACCATACAAAAAGAGCACGAGAAGGACAGAGATATCACAAGGGACAGTGAAGGTAAGAGTGCTTTCAGGCCAAAAATAAAACAATCTCAGAAATGAATAAATATAGTGAAAACCACAACCAACACAAAGAGACCAAGAGAAACAAAAAGAATAAGATACAAAACGTCTCATTTATGAAAGCCTTGCGCCACAGATACGTCACTTTTTCCCATGTTAAAAGTGATGCACCGGCGGCGCAAGGCCTTCATAATTAAAGGCCCATGTGAGGGAGAACAACAACTGCATAGAGAGAAAATATATAGGAGACAGCAACAGTAAAAATCAAAGAATAGGCAACATGCAGAAAAACTGCACAGTAGACAAAGATACAGAGGGCGGGCCAGACACACTAAAATATATAAAGTAAACAGCACAAAAACAGTATGTTGAGAAAACGAAAACAGCAACACAGATATATGTATACTGACTCCACTAACTTAGTGCAAGAACGTATCTGTTACAAGAACTTCTGCAAAATCTTAAATCACAACTCTTTTTTTCCCATTACCCCCACCACTTTCCCCTCTAAACTCTCACCCACCATTGCAGCTCTCGGCCACAAACCACATTGTAAATTTTGCCCTCTAATTTTTTACATATAGGTATGGTACAACACGTAACATCATACCTACAGCAACTAAGTACTAATACCTTTGACACAGATTAATAGCTGCACAACTTAACTAAAAAGTCTGCCTACGCCAGGCCTCAAAAGTTCAGCCCAATACACAACAAGCCTACCTTTAAGAAACTGCCTGTGCTGAAACTCGAACAGACCCGGCCAGCTTAAAGCCCTGAAACTATCTTAATTTTCTCCTCTCTCTTTAAACCAGGAGTCTCCAAACCGGTTCTGAAGGGCCGGATCCATGCCATATTTTTTGGATAACTCCATTGAACAACATGTAGTAATTTTTAAAATCTGGCATGCATCTGGCCTTCCAGGACTGCTTTGGAAACCCCTGCTTTCAACCTTTACATTTCATTTTCAAACCATGTTTGCTTTCCATAACACACGTTTTTTTTCAATGCTCCACATTGAACGCCTAAACACTTTTCCCTTTTTAGTATCCGAAGCCACAACTGCAACATGGCTAATGCACAAATTAATTAGTCTACCTTTCCCGTTTTTTCACTCTTTAAATTTTATAAATTTCTTCACATAAATAGATACCAGCGGCTCAGTACCTCCTACAGTCATAAAACTTAGTCTCTCCCTTTCCCTTACAAATGCCTTTGAGACGGCAAAAAAATGTTGGGCAGATTTACAATCCCCTTACGCCACTTTAGCATCACTTTTAACATGTGACAAGTGAAGCAAAACTGCTGCACGGAGCATGTTAATCTGCCCCTATATCTGTATAGAGATGAGTGTACTGAAACATGTAATTAGTCGTTCACATGCAGGCACTTTCAATCACATGACTTATTTAAGTAGAAGTGCTGTAATGTTGCATGTCTTTTCAAAGATACACCAGTGCCTGCTATAATGCCGACTTTTTCTTTATTCTTACACAGTGGTAAGTTTTTTTTTTTCATGTAATGAAAATTACTATGACTTTTTAAATGGCAAAGCTTACGCGGTAATAATCACTCTGCATATGCTTCCCTTTAAGAATTTAGTTTATCTACCCCCGCATGTGAACCTTGATGTTTCCATCTGGCCGCGAATTCCGGCCTTGAATCACAAGACATGAACAACAGTCTTATTGTCACAAAAACAAGTTACCCTACCATCTGTTCGCAAACATATCTTTCACTTAGCTAATATTCACAGAGAAGTGCATTCCTTATAAAAAAAGTGACCTTCCTTTACAATTTGCTGAGGTGACTGCCTTCATTTTTAACGCATCCCCCACTTCAAGACAGCCCTACTTTTTTTTATAACTACTAAGCAATGGTTTCGTGACTTGTCTGCCAGAAATGATTTCAAGTCATTCTGCTACTCTTCACTCCATAGTCGGCGACCTATTTTTCTGGACTTTCTGTTGAACTACCAGTGCTGCGACTTTTGTATTCCTATCTTGTTTATTTCAAAATAGATGTCCCTCCTGTCTTCGCAAACGAGCCAGAACACTTAGAACTATTTCGTCAGAGGATGCTTGAGTACTACGGCATCTTACCACTCTCAACTTTGAGTGCTTCATATTGATTATCATTTTGATTTTCCTATTTCACCTGTGTGCAGCCTGTATTTCATTGCCTGAGCTGTGATTTCATGTGGGCCCTGGACTTCTGTCTCTGCAACTTGGTACCTCCTGAAGTGAATTACAATCATCTCATGAATCCGTTAAATGATCATGAACAGCTTTGTTCCAACGGAGGGATTATGGCCTTTGCAGCGATACAAGGAGTTCTGGGTCATTGGAATATATTCGCAGCGGCACAAGATTCCCTGGCACACAGCTACATAGAAAACCCACCGAGTTGTCCTCTGATGGTACTAGAGGCTCCGGTAATAGAAGACCATGAATGTTGTTTTCCTCTTTTCAATTGGATGGCTGACATGTTTTCGGATCATAACAGTGACTTCCTTTTAGAAGCGGTAGCTGCCTATTTCGCCTACACAATTGTAGGATGACTCTTATGCAAGCCATTGACATCCACATTTCGTTTTGCCTCCCTATCTTTTTCACGTTTTCTTGGATTTTTTTTTTACATCAACAGACCTATTGGCTTTACTAACAGTGGACATTATAATTTCCTGCTGGTCAGATTTTTGTGTTTTATGTGGACTAAATTTTTTTTCCTCAGCTACTCGATTTCGAACTTAAGTTTTTATTAAACTCTAATCTCAACAATTCTGTTGCATATCTTATCTTATGGTATTTCAAACGTACTCGGAGCAAAACTGGCTAATATATGCTACATGTGCCCTGATTAATGTGTAAAGATAGCATGAGTTTTTTATAAGTGTAAACGCCATTTCTCCTTTGAACTGCTTATTTCTGCCTCACACACCTCTGCTCTTTTAGTTTTCCATGAACTGAAATATTTTTAATGCATACGAGAAAAATATGTTCTTTCACTAATATTTCCATTACTTTTCGTGCTGTATTTCAAATAGAGTACTGAAACCTTCAAAAGATATGACAATACAGTAGTTCTTCTCAACACTAATTTGTGAACGTTCCAACAGATTACATACATGCACCTCCAGCCAACTTTTCGCTTTTGGCGCCTTTTTTTTCCTTACACAACAGCATAACACAAACTTGATAGTGCTTCGCATGCAGAGAGCTGATTGTTAATGAGCTGATGTCTAACCACTAGCATTTTCATGTATCATTCCTAAACTGAAAGGCAAGACACCTTCTTAGATTTAATAAAATATAATGTACTTTCTCATAACAGTGTACAATTAATTTTGCTAAACCATATTCATTTTATATCAACTATACCATTTGTATTCTATGTACTAGTGACTATACCGATTACTTTGTTTCTTGCAATGTCTGTACTCGTATTAGATAAGAGACTTGCCTTGAAAACAGTGCATTTCTGAATAAACATTTCAAATATACAGGTTTTCTCTTTTAATCCATATTCTCAACTGAAATAATTGTATACTAAAAGAATATACATGTGTTTTCAACGTAACCTCAGCTGTACTAACTTCATGTTTTCTTTTGTCGACCTGACTTACTCATACTAGAACCCGCAGGCCTATGACGGCCCGTCAATCCTTTCTTAGTGGGTCACACACCATGCAAACAGTTGTACCTCTGTAAAAAAATTATTTATTACTGTTACCAAGCACCATCGCAGTTCCGCTTGACTCAGTCTTAATCACTGCTCCCCTGCTTCTACAGACCAGACGCTATGTCGTATTTCACCACTTATCACGCTTTCATCTCCACAATAACAAACACTTCTCCGCCAGCCACCAGAGAACAGAGTGCAGATGCAGAGGCACTAAGTAGTGAAATACGACAAATCCTCTGCTCTGTGGAGCCAACCGAGCAGTAATTGTGAAAGTAGACATTTACTAGCGCTTCAAAAAAGCATCTCAATTATATATATATTTTTTTTTAACGTTCCAAGTACTTTGATGCAACTATCTGTGTGTGCCTGCACAGCAAACTTCCTCAGCCCGGACTGAAGGCAGACACAGACAGACACACACACAGTAAGATAACACAGGGCAACGGAGACGGAAAGCAAAAGGGAGATTAAGATGGAGTCAAACGGCAGGAGGGAGAGAGATATTTGTATACTCTGTTTGCTACCTCAATGTATGAAGGCATGTACTGCACAAACCTGTGTACAACCTCATGGTCACAACTTTTCATTTTATTTTACTCGACCACCTCCCCCTCTCACCCCACCCCCACCAGTGCAGGCTGCGGCCACAAACCACACTGTAATTTTGTCGTCTGACAGAAAGTTTATGAATACCTTAATCATTACCACTTTTTGACGACGGTTTCACATTTGTACTACACAAACCTGTGTACAACTTCATGGTCAGGATTTTTCATTTTATTTTACTCGACCATCTCCCCCTCTCACCCCACCCCCACCAGTGCAGTCCACGGACACAAACCACACTGTAATTTTATCGTCTGACAGAAAGTTTATGAATACCTTAATCATTGCCACTTTTTGACGACGGTTTCACATTTGTACTACACAAACCTGTGTACAACTTCATGGTCAGAACTTTTCATTTTATTTTACTCGACCATCTCCCCCTCTCACCCCACCCCCACCAGTGCAGTCCACGGACACAAACCACACTGTAATTTTATCGTCTGACAGAAAGTTTATGAATACCTTAATCATTACCACTTTTTGTCGACGATTTCACATTTCTACTACACGAACCTGTATACAACCTCATGGTCACAACTTTTCATTTTATTTTACTCGACTACCTCCCCCTCTCACCCCACCCCCACCAGTGTAGGCCGCGGCCACAAACCACACTGTAATTTTGTCGTCTGACAGAAAGTTTATGAATACCTTAATCATTACCACTTTTTGTTGACGGTTTCACATTTGTACTACACGAACCTGTGTACAACCTCATGGTCAGAACTTTTCATTTTATTTTACTCTACCACCTCACCCTCTCACCCCACCCCCACCAGTGCAGGCCACGGCCACAAACCACACTGTAATTTTGTCGCCTGACAGAAAGTTTAGGAATTCATTAAGCATTAGCACTTTTTGACGACGGTATCACATGTAATGTACCATTTCTCTCTCTATCTGCATTATCTGTGTCTCTGCTTATACCATTTTTTCACTTCAAAATCAACTTCTCTCATTATATGTAAACGCTTCAAAATCACACAAATAATTACTCTCCATATTAAACATATTTTACATTCCATTTTTTGCTGTTCACCAAAATTATATACAAAACTATAATTTACATTGGAAAGAATATGAAGGAAAGGCTCGCAACTCCCATTAAATTCACAGGACTTCAGTCCCACACGCCCCTCCCGTCTGGAGTAGCAGCCTAAGGTAACAAATATATTCTAGGTACACACACCGCCACACCTGAACGTTTCACATCTCTATAAACATCCATTTGAATGTTAAGTAGGCCTTTCAGTTATTTTACCCCTCCTAAAAGCCCCTGCACCTTTACTCTGCCAACAAATTAAACATTCAAGTTCGCCTAACAAATTTTTTTTAATTTGCCCCCCACCCAAAATTTCGTTCCAGTTTCGTCTCTGACTCACAGTGATTTTAAAAAACTAACAGTAAAAGATTACATAGGATCATGACTGAACACCATTTAGCTTATTGAAATTTATTATGCAAAATGTAAAACTAATAATTGCAAACAAATAATGTCGATAAAGAGTAATGAAACGAAATGAAAAAATAGTTTTAAAAATACAAGACATTATGACAGCCAAAAATGAGCTTACTTTGAGACTGTGAGGAAAATGAACCAATTTTAGTGACTAAACCACATTTTACACTACATGACAAAGCAAACAATTACAGACTTACCTTTACCAATGCTTTGTACGATGTAGAACAGTGACAGTCACAAAACAGATGTTAGTTTGACGGAACTCTCAATAATGCTTCTATCACTGCAACCAAAATTCAATGGCACAGATATCCTGTCAATACAGACTCATATATGTCTCTTCAACCAATCATATTTCTTCCCGCAAAATTTTGAAATCAAATTTACATTTCAGTTGGTTGTCCCTTACAATATTTTCATTGTCACATAAAGGTCACCCATCACCCACTGCCTTCTCTGGCTGTTTCCATGGTAACACCTCATTCTGCACTTGGCTGAAGGCACAGGTCAAAAGTTCATATCTCAACGTTCTACATCAAACTAAGAAGACTGGTTTCCCTCCAGAAACACCTGCCTATCCACAGCTCTGTTACATGTCATTTTTTTGACACCCAATAGTACTTTTCGTTTTACATAAACATTAACATGCAACGTAGTCTTCAATCTTGAGGTATGACAATCAACCAATCATTTTTATTTTTTCAACCACACCAAGCCTCATCCATTTTTTTATCCTGACTTTCAGCTTCTAACTACCATTCCACTTCCAGAACCCATCGGAGTACGAGTACATGTGCCTTAAAAATGAAGGTTTGGCTTTTAGGACACAGCTAGATTCACTGGAGTGGAAAATATGCAGCAAACAGACGAATTTTCAACCTTGATTCACCAAATGTGCAGATAACGTGGATTGGCCAGAGAGGATTGAGATGTCACCAATTGATGCCTTTGGTGAAAACTTTTATGCATCTCCCAGAACCAGACCTTATAATTGTGCACTGTGGTGGGAACGATCTAGGCACATTGACTGGGGTAGGTCTGGAAATGCTTCTAAAAGACACCTTTCGACAATTGATGACACTTTTTCCTCGAACTGCCTTGGTATATTCCAATATATGCCAAAGACAGAAATGGAATTGGTCCAATCAACATTGTGCACAAATTGAGAAAGCAAGGAAACATGTAAATAAATCTGTTTCTGCTTTCCTCAGAGATTATAGCATGGGTTCTATTTACCACAGCAACTTGCGTTACAACATGCAAGGCATCTATAGGAGAGATGGTGTTCATTTCACGGATGAGGGAAACAGAATCTTCCTCTGTAACATGAGACTCTGCATCGGTACTTACTTATAAATGGAGAAAAAACTCAATTAACACAAGGGCTCTTTTTAGAGCCACCTTATACCTAAGCACTCAAACTTCTGATTTATCTCCATTTTCACACTCTTGTAAATAGGTGTGCGCGACCGGGTGCGTGCACCCCGCAACTTTTTTTAAAAAAAATAAAAAATTATTTTCGCGTTCAAGGGCCTTACTGCACCCCCTGAGAAAACCTACGCGGCCAGACAATCTCTACCTTCTCCCCTTTCCATGTTCCAATGCTTTGAAATGTACAATATATTAACTCGCACTAACAAAATGGCGGTCAACACTTCCTGATTTCCTTCGAATCGAACGTTCACAGACGTCACACAGCAACAAAAAAAATTACGCACGGGTGCGCGCACCCGTGCGCGCGTATAGATATATAATTGACTTCAACTTTAATTTTCTTAGCAACTACTGAACGGATTTACACCATTCCAAAAAAAGTGTAATCTGCGAGCCGGACTCTACCATTTTGCCAAATTTCTTATAAATCCATTCAGCCGTTCATGCTGTAGCCGTGTCTAAACGTCCTATGGAAAATAACATGGAGAAAACACGTTTTGGGACCCCCCTTTTATCTCAGCCCCCACTTCTTTGAGAAATTCGCAAAGATTCATCCACCGGGGCCAAAGTTAATCCAAATAGAATGTTGAGGATTTCCTATGGAAACTAGGTCCTAACTATAACTACCTACTGGCGACCACCAGTAGGTAATATATATATCATATATATCACATATATATATATCATGTGAACAAGGCTCTGTTGAGCCGAAACATCTTTGACTATTCTCTGCGAATAAAGAATTTCCGCACCTAATTGGTCCGTGTCCGTGTCTCCTTACCGGCTGGCGAGACTCCAGAAAGCGTTTGGAAGCGGTACGAGTGGTATATATATATATATATATATATATATATATATATATATATATAAGTATTTATAACACATATTCACTGAAACAACCATAAGTTTCTCACGTTATAGTTAGCTGGACATTTCACTCATACAAAACCATTGAAATTCCCCCGTTATAGTTAGTTCAACTAACTATAACTCACGCGCCCGCTATGCACTGCTCATGACGTCACATATTACATCACTCATGACATGGTCAGTGACATCACTCATGACCTCACTGATGACATCTCAAATGACATCACTGATGACATCATCCAGTGAATGTGTGTCATCTGAAAAAAATATTGTTTTATATCTATTTATAAAGGTCGAAGGAAGAATGAATGGGTAAATAAGTGTCTAAATGGATGTTTTTTTAGTTAAATTGATTGTATAACTGACTTATTAAGTGTATCGTAGTGAATAGATGTATTAGCGAATATTGTTTAAATATTTAAATATCTGTATCAGTGTCTCACTTTGTGTATAAGTGGCTGCATGGGTTGGTGAGTAGCTACATGAGTGTGTATATGGGTTATTAGTTGTTTTTTTGAGTATCCGTATGAGTGTCTGTATGGGTCGGTGGGCGATAATTCTTAGCGCACAGATGCATGAATGAGTGACTCACTGTTTGTATGTGTTTTGAAGAGAGCATGTGTGCAGGACTGTATGAGTGGATGATTGTGTGTATGGGTGTGTTCGTGAGTGAATGACTGTCTCAATAGTGTCTGTATGAGTACGTTTATTTCAAACTAATATATGTGAGTATTGATGTATATAAGCGACTATATGTGAGAGTGAGAGATTGGAACAGTTCCTGTATAAAAAAGTATGTGTTTCTACAAGTGATTGTTTAAGAGAGTAAGTATGTGTACGTTTTTGTAAAAGTAAGTGTAGTGGTGTATGTATAGCTGTATATTCAAGTAAATGAATGTTCGATAGTTTATTTGCATGCATGAGTATGTGTGTGAGTAACTCTATGGATGAGTATCGGTGTGTAACAGGATGTATAGGTGTATGAGTACATATGATGAGTGAGTACATGTATGAGTGACTATATAGAACTGTTGGTGAATGAGTGGATGTGAATGTAGATGTTAGAATTACCTAATAGGTTGTTGTAACTGGTATTGGTATCCCCATTTTTTTGAAAATTTTATTTTCTGTTTTTGAATGTGTGTATCAAAGGTTATTTTAGGGTGAGAGGAGGTCTGCCACTCTTTCACAAGGACGATGTCATCAGGTCATCAGTTAGGACACAAAGCTTCATTGTCAAAATTCCAGTGCTGCCAAAAAGAGGTGACTTGCCTGGGTTATGTGGTATTCAAAGGTACATGTCGTATATCACCTGACAGGATGAAAATGATTCAAAGATGCAGCCTCTGTCCACCAAGAAAGGAATGCCGTTATTCTGGGGGAGGATAAAATACTGCCCCAGTGGATTCCTGAGTACAGATCCTATGATGCCATCCTGCAACAATGTACACTACAAAATGCTCCCATCAACGTTGTATAGACTAATGAACTTCTGACTGTTTCAAGAAACTGAAAGAGACTTTGTGTACTGTGCCAGTCCTGGGGCTGCCCGATTACAAACTGCCCTTCCGTCTCTATGTGTTAGAGCAAAATGGCATTGCGAATGGTGTGCTGACACAGCAGCATGGTTCAGGAAAAATACCTGTATTCTCCTACTCTGTGACTTTGCCTGCAGCAGAAACTGGGCATCCAGCTTGTTTGAGAGAAGTGGGCGCAGCAGCTGTGATGGTAGAGAGGACTGCTCCAATTGCGTTTGACCACCATTGTATTGTTTATATGCCACATTCGGTACAGTTGTTGTTGTCATCTGTAGCAACACAACGTTTTTCGACAGCAAGGCAAACAGGTTACGAGGTCACTCTGTTGTCTAACACCAATATCACCATTAAAAGATGCTCACCTGTTAATTTGGCAACAGTATTACCTCCAATAGGTGATTCAGATGAGACCCCTGATCATGACTGTGTTGAGGTTGTAGAGACATTATTAAGGCAACAGATGTCCCTTACAAATAATAATGCTTAATCAATAAATATAGACAAAGTTGTTGATATATTTGAAAACGACATGTCCAGCCGGTCAGAGGTCTTAGTATTTACTTTTCACTCAATGTAAAACATGAATAACACACAATATACAAGACAGGGCACAAGCCTGTACCCAGTCAATCACAGAAGAAATATCAGGACAGGGAACAAAAAAAGGGAACGAACAAAAGGGCTTAGGCAAGAGCTTAACGTTCTGTAAACTTGTTAATCGCATAGTTTTGATTATAAAACAGAACAATATTGACACCTTCACACTTTTAAAGGGCAAATAAAACATTCCATGTGTGTAAGGTGCTCATAGTTGTCGAGGGCGTTTCGATCCATTTAACACATTCTACGGATCTCATCAGGACATTTAATGTATGCCTAATAGTAAAGCAGCCTCATTTGCCTAAACGGAGGAAGGGAAGGAAAATACCAAAAGACATCCGTAAGGATAATTCGGAAAGGATGCATGTATACATAGCGTGAATTTTGTGGGCATGCACTCTGTGGGAGGAAGGTTCGAGGGCGAGAGGCTGATATCAAGTCATTTCTGATCATACACAATGTGCAACACCACCCTTTTCCATCTCTCAATACTGATACAATTCCTAAGAGAAATGTAAAATCCGGTGCTCTATGTGAGTCCTGAAGGCATTTGGCCATGGGCCCAAATCCTTAGGGTAGTAACCTTGTGCTACAGCTATGGATACATGTGGTTCAGAATCTGGCAATTGAAATAACCTCTCTTCCTGTGGTCCTAGTTCAATGCTCACTGCACACCCTTCCCTTCTTTTCCTACATACAATGTGTGCTTGGGAAACTCCATTGTCCAGTACAAATGTTTGTCTGCCCTGTAGGCATACCATTCAGGCACTGGCCCTGGGAAAAATGAATGCTGCAGTTCAGTGTACAGACCCAGGTACCACTGTCAACTGCACTAAATGAGTGACCAATTCACTCTCAATTGCTGTATTTAAACAGTTCTAGAAACATGTTCTCATAAAAATCTCCATGTAATGGAGTCCATTGGTAACGTGTTGGAGAGAGACTCAGACATTCAGTGCACATAACACAGAGTCCTCACTTAATTTGCATGCAGTAAATGCTCTACTGGCCAATTCTAACGTGTCCTCACTTACATGCAAGTAAATCCCATTTTGTGAAAAATATAATGTTGCATGCAATTTACAGAGGAGGGCTCTCCACAGCAAATTGATGGGTGCATCTGGTGAAATGAGAAACAAATGGGTCAGTGTGAAGTCATCAACAGAAACTGGTAGGGGGCCTGACAATTCTTCCTGCATCATCATTCCATTTACTGCTATAGTAGTGACTTTTTCACCACTACTAGGACCCACCTTGTTTCTTACTGCCGATAGGGTTGCAACACTGTCTATTAGGACATTGATCTCTTTACCTCCTACCTTAATTTGAAACATGAGATTCTCCTCAGGTCTGTCTGATACCATCATCATAAAGTACTGGGCTCTGGTTGCTGCAGTTTGTCCCATCTCTCTCTCCACGTGGTCCTATGCTGATCCATGTGTCTCCTGGAAAGGATTCCTCAGGGAGTGCTGGGTCTGGTCATGGGTGGTGCTGATGGCTGTATCTCATGTCTGTCAAAACTTTCATTCCTGTTGTTTCTATCATTTCTATTATACTGGTAACTTCTCTCATTCCAGTCCCTATTACCTCTATTATTTTTACAATTGCGTCCCCAGTGCCCATACCTCGGGCAAATATAACACTGATCCATTCTCTTGTCTCTTTTATGTTTTTTTGTCCATTATCCTGTTTGTGCTGTGCCTCCTGATAGTACATTCCCTCTGGCTCCTCCTCTCTTTATACTTGCTGAACCATCATTCCTTTGTCATTTTTAGCAGTGTCCTTCCTTATCCTAAAAATACCATCTCTTTCCATGGTTATGAAAAGTATGCACAACTCTTCATATCCTTTAGTAGACCAATCAGGGTGGCGCAGTTCACAACTGTGGGCCACAGAAGCTAGCAATCCATTCATAAGTGGTTTAGTGGCTAATACCTTATGGGCATCTGTCGTGCACGGTACCCCTGCATGTTATCCCATGCTTCATTGTACCTTAAGATGTTTTCAGCCACTGACTTACCTGGCCTCTGTAACGTGGCAGTGACTTGAAAAAATCACCATGTTTAACTGCTAGGTCATTAATTGTGTCCCTGATAGACTCTAACTAGTTAAAAAATCTATTGTGGAATTGTGAACGCACTTTTTACTAAAGACCGTCTGCTCGAATATCCTATTTTAATAACATTTGTACATCTCGAGGGAGGGAGGTATAGGCAATAAATATTTTATGAAGCCAATCATAATATTTCACACTGGCAGTGAGTGGGCCAGGCGCGTCCTTGGTCATCTGAGTCACCTCAAAGGGGGTCCATGACTTTAGCATGGCTGTCCCCCAACACTATTTTTGCAGCAGTTATTTTAGTGTTCAATAGTATGTCATCACCCTTTTCCTATAGTGCCTGTGTGTGGGACCATGTATGTATCAGCCATTCCCTCTTCTCTAGCTTATCCTGTAGTTTATTAATAGAGCATTGTATTTACTCCCTATCAGTGTTCACTTCTTCTAGGAACGCATCAGCCTCTTTCCTCAGGTGTGCCAACTGCGTGCGTTCCTCCTCATTGTTTCTCTCTCCTACACTTAGCCCTAAATGCTCCCTTGGACAAAAAGTTTGAGATTGGGCTGGGGATTCAAAAGCATGTGGCAGGTCCCCTTCTACAGATAAGTGCCCCTTCAGAACTGGTATTCTGAAACTGCCTTGTCTGGGGATAGCTGGCATGTCACCTACCAGGGATATGTGGAAACATGAAACACATGAAAGGCTTGGCTTTGGAGCCAGTGCTTGCTCATGTGTGTTATTTCTTTCACAATGTATGTAGGGACCTGAAAGTGATGGGTAAATTGAAGTGGCTAGAGGAATGGCTGAGAAATGCTGTGCAGTAGGAACAGGCCCTGCAGAATGGATGCTTTATTCCAATGTTGGGTGGCTGTTTTCATTACTGGCACTAACTGTGATCCAAGAATTACATTCACTATCTGCTTCTACTCTCTGTCTTTCTTTAACTTATTTATGTCAATATTTACTTGGCGGTGTGTCCAAATACATAGCACAGCAGTAGCCTTTCTAGAAGTAGTGGCATTTGGTATTGATTTAAACCGGTCTGCTTCAATTATTAAAAACCCACACTTTTGCCTTAGTGAAAAATGCTGTTCTGTTTGCACATAGTCGCTTAATTCCAATAAACACTGGCTATAAGATGTGGGACAATCCTTTGCTAGTTCTAGCTCCTTTTTATTAGGCTTCTTGAACTCACTCTTCACCATTGCTATTGCAGAACAGTCTCTGTATTCAGTGAAGGCATTCTCCTGGCCTTTTTTTTTTTAAAAGAAGCGCTTTATTTTTGGCAATTAAAATCCACTGCTGCAAGCAATCTTTTACATAGTGTGAATCCCATGATGGGTCACCCTGTAAGTGTATAGTTTCTGTCAAGTGTTCAATAACATCTATCTCAAGATAACCAAATCTAGGCCACAGCCCTTCATTCCCTTTCCAAGTCCAGACTAACGTGCAAAAAAGTGTTACATATTCTAAACAATTTGTATCTTTTACAACTGGAGCTGTAGGGCTATTGCTTGGTAATTTAAACACTTCTCTAATGTCAGTTGTTTAAACATTTTTTCATCATGCGAGGCCTTACCACCTCCTTGGTTCCTTTCGACTTGCAGGTGCCCATTTTGCACTTCACTCACAATTCTAAACCCTGAAAGAGAAACAGATTTGTCTCCTGGAAAGAAAAATTTGTTAAGAAGTGGATAGAAAGATTTGAAAAAAAAAAAAATCAACAGCTGCGGGACACTCAGACACCACATAAAACAATTTGTCTTCTCTGATGCAGTAATGCACCTATTTTTCATATCACTCAAAGAGGCATTTCAAAGAAACATAGCAGGACAATACTCCTAAAGATCAACACATAAACGTAATTAAATACGGTCATTAATCAATGACAGAACAGTGCAAATTCGAAAATCATTTCCTTGTGTTTTGCTGCCAGCCGATAGTCAATGCTTTCTATGCTACAATCTTGAAGTGGTATTTTTATTTCTTCATTCCCCCTACCTGTGGGTTCATAAACCATTCTTTAACCCAGGCTCTCCTGCCGAGGAAGTTACGAGGTTTTTTAAGCCTCAGCCACATATCAATAAAAGTATTTTGGGAATAAAAGTATTGCTAAGGAGAAAAATGTTCAATATTTTCTCTACAGTCCCCTTTTGAGTTTAAATGCCAGTTAATGCCCTATTTTATTAATATTATGTTTTAACTAAGCATTTGAAAGATTGAAACGTCACTTGCAGCAAGTTTATTCAGCTTACCTGGTGACAGCACAGTCCTTCAATGCCCCACTTTTCTGACACCATCTGTTGGGTAATAAATCTTCCAACCCTCCTCAGAGCGATGCAAGGAAAACACAGACACCAGGCAGACTTCCAAACAGAGGAACTGTATTTGCATCTTATTTCTTTTATTGGCATGCCAAGGCAGAAGGCAGACGTGTCCCCCTATGTCACGTCTTGGAACAAGCTTCTTCTGCCCCACTCTGATGTCCAGGGGGAGCTTATTAAAGTAAACAAGCATTTACAATGCAACGGTTTAGCCTTTGGAAAAGTTAGAGCGATTGGCATTGTAAATGACAATTATTTAGTTTTTATGTGTTCGTTTTGAAAACCGATAAATAAATGGCATTGTCATTTACAGTGCCAATAGCTTAATCTCTCGCAAATGCCACACACACCCACACCCACAGGGAGCCCCCCCCACACAGATCCCCTCCACACAGAGCCCCCCCCACACACACAGGGCCCCCCACACACACACCCACAGAGCCCCCCCCACACACACCCACACAGAGCCCCCCCACACACACCCACACAGAGCCCTCACACACACTGCGAGCTCCCCCACACACCCAGACAGAGCCCTCCACACACCCACAAGGATCCCCCCCACACACCCACACAGAGCCCCCCCACACACCCACACAGAGCCCTCCACACACCCACACAGAGCCCCTCCGCACACCCACACAGAGCCCCCCCCACACACCCACACAGAGCCCCCCACACACCCACACAGAGCCCTCCACACACCCACACAGAGCCCCTCACACACCCACACAGAGCCCCCCACACACCCACACAGAGCCCCCCACACACCCAAACAGAGCCCTCCACACACCCACACAGAGCCCTCCACACACTGCGAGCCCCCCTGTGCAAGTTATACACTGTTGTTAGAGATGAACCGACCGCATAGGTAACCAACAGGTGTAAAAAGGACTTCAAAGGTGACAGACTGGGGAGAGAGATGATGATGTAGGAGTGAGAGAGAGAGGGATTGTGCAGATAAAAGAGGAGTGTGAAAAGGGTTCTACACAGCGAGAAGTCTGAGAGGGAGTGTGTAGATAATGGGTAGGTTTGGGTGGGAGAAGCTCTTTGTGTAACATCAGGTGTACAAGGGATTGTACAGGCAACAAACAAGTGTGAAAGGGGCTGCAATGATGTACACTGGTGAAAGGTAGTGCTGCAGACAATAGCGAGGTGTCACAGAGGAACAGCAGTAGGTAGGTGTGAGATAGCTGGGCTGTGAAACTAACTCAAAGGTGGGAAAGGGTTCTTCACAGGCAAGAGACAGGTGTCAAAGGGTGTAAAATACTTTTGCACAGACCAGGCTGTGAGAGATGGGGGAAAGCAAGTCACAATGCACTTTATTTCCAACAGGCTTTTGTTATCTGCAGAAAATGGTCAGCACCAAAGGAGCTCAACATGAGGCCAAGTGAAGGCACCCAAGGGGTGCAGCAGTAGATTAACCACCCAAGAGGGGGATTTAGAAAGTACCACATAGTCACAGTACATTAAGAGCACAACACAAAGCCTTGTCCGTGCCAGAAAGTAAGGGGTATAACTAAATGCATACGTACCACTAACGTCAATTTCTGTGGCGTAATGTGCAATTTTCTGAGCCCTTTTTTTTACTCTTTGTTAAACATTTTCTGGACTTTGGGTGAAAAAAAACAGTATTATAATGGACAATGCATTGCTTCCAGTTCACACTGGTCATTGTATAATTATGTAAGGCAGGGTGCCTATTTTGGAGGCGAACGTAGCAGACAATCTGTAACAAAACTATTTTAACCGCATCGCTGCGGCGGTTATTTTTCCGCTGTGCGGCTTTTTTCCAAAAGCCGCGTTACATGACGAGCTCAGCTCGTCATCCGCAGACGACCACCGTGGATGATGACGAGCTGAGCTCGTCATCAGCAGCGAAGGGGTTAAAAAAAAGAAATTTCACATGTATTTCTTGCCGCTGAGGTATAAAGATGCTTGAAGTACAAGTATTCACAAAACCAACAGAAATGGCCTTTGGGACTCATTGATTTTGCCACTGGTTTTTAGCAACGATCTACAGCATCTCCGGAGAATCACAAAGAATGCACATGGATGGAAGCATCACAAAGGGAATTGGGTAGGGTGATACAACATGTAGTGTGCAGGTGGAATGAAGAATCGCAAAGGATGAGGGTGGGGAAACAACACAGAGGGTGCGGGTGGCAGAAAGTAACATGGAGGTCAGGGTTAGGGGGAAGCAACAGGCGAAAGAACGTCATGGAGCGGGTGGGGAGGAGCACATGGATTAGAAAGCAACTCTTGGGGGAGACGTACAGGAGGGCAGCATAACATGGACAGGCAGGGGAAAAGCACACAGGTGACGAGAAACTACGTCCTCCCGGCCCCGCCCACAACCAGGCGGCGGGCCGGACATCTTCTTCCGGTGTTTCCTCCGGGCTGCGGCGGAAATCAAAGTGTGACTCTGAATTTGTGTTACCATCGCCCCCCTCTCTCCGGGTACCTCTTGCATCTCGCACTGCCATACTCCCGGTCAGTCCCACGGCCTCCCTTGTCTTAGTCCCGGAACTGGAGACTTAGTGGCTGAGCACACTGTAAACAAGCATTTACAAGTGGTGCGGTAACGGGCACACTGAGAGCGTGAGGGGGGCAGGGGCGGGAACGGGCACACGGAGAGCAGGAGGGGGGGTCGGGAATGGGATAAAAACAAAAGTATTAAAAAATGCTGCTTACCTGATCAGCAGCCTCAGTGCGCAGACCACCCCTGCAAAAGACAGGGTGGAAATGAAAAAAACATGGCGAGACCATAAAAAAAAATTGCACACGCCCACCGCCGCAATGACGATCAGAAAGGGGTGGAGAGGGAAGAAATCGCAAAATGCCCACGGATCTGGTCCGGCCATGACGGACAGATCTCTGTTCCAATGGCTAGCCTCCATTTATGGAGCTAGCCAATGGAACAGAGGGCGGATTCCCAAGCCACTCTACTGTAAACATAAGGTTTTCGCCTGCGTGAAAAAGCTGCGCAGTGCGCAGCTTTCGCTTAGGCAAAACCTAAAAAGGGAATGCACACAGCAGACTATTCTCATGTGAAAAATGCAAACAAAGTCTTTCCAAAAATAAAGCTATGTAGTAACGTGAGCAAAGCCGCATAACTTCTACAGAGCTCATGCTAACTTTGTAAAGCCGACAATTTCCCCATGGGCCATGTGACAGGGGAAAAGTTTGAGTGCTACCTGAGAAGAGAGTTCAGAGGCAACAAAATGCACGTTAATGAATCAAAAGCTTTAAGTGATACGGACTACATAAAATGCAGCAAAAATTAAATATAAAACTTTTATTCTCAATTGGAAAGGGCCTTCTTATGGTATCTAGGGAGCACCATTTACCCTTTGTTGTAAAGATGTGTACACCATCAGTTGTTCCTACTCGTTTCAGTCCTTTACAATTTCTACGTAGCAAAGTTAGGGTGTGCCCCATGTAAATGAGCCCAACCTTCTGACACTGTCAATCGAGAAGCTAACGGAATGCAAACCATACAGCTTAAGACTATCCTTTTATAGGCCCTATTTGTGGTGGATTTATTTAGGATAAGGGGCAAGTTTTCATGAGACCTCGCTTGTGCTGTGTTTCTGGGGGTCCTTCCTGAAACTCCTGAGATGGCGATCAACACTGTCCTCCCGTTTCCCCAGGTAGAGATATTTCTGTGAGCACTATGTAGTTTGTCCACTGAAATCTCCACGAGAAATTAAAAAAAATGCTTAATTGTGTACACCATATGGGCTGCAAGGAATTTTCAACTGTGACTATTATCTTCCCCCTTTCCCACTGGGGCAAAACAATTACTTCCCAATAGTCAGGGCTGGTTAGACAGTGTCATCAATGAGAAGCCTCGTATTTTAAAAAGGGTTGAAACATCGCCCTCCCTTGGCTCTACTGTCCTGAAAGATCTGAACTCTTCGGACACTATGATTGTTCAATTACTTTTATGAAGTGGCAAATAGACATGTCTGGGCTCGGCAGAACCCATCCAACTTAAGAAATAATGAGCTTCCTGACTTCTGATCTTTATTTAACAGTGGAAGGGACATTTAATAAGCCTGGTACAAGGTCAGCGGGCTGTTCTGTTTACCCATGCCTCATCAGAGTCTTATGTTTCCATCGCAGAAGAGTCCCTACGTTTTTGAAATGTCCACCAATTTGGAAAGTTAGTAGAATTTAACGTAGTCATAGTGGTCTTCAGCATGAGAAAGGGCAAAGTAACAATTGTATATAAATCCTGCATTGTTGGGATTATATCACATTTTTAAAATAGCATATGTGGCAAAAGGTTGAAGGACATGTTAAAATAGACCAAACAATGTTATGAGCTAGATTAAGCTTTAACTGAGTGAATAATAAGTTAGCAAACACGCTTTAGCATTGAGAACTGTTAATGCGAGGAAAGAATATTGACATCTCATAAAGATTTGACTTAAATTGTAGCACCTGGCTCGGATTAGTGTCGATGCTTATCCCACTCATACCACAAAGAGAAACAATATGGTAAATCGGACTCATCGCCCCTGGCTGCAGGCCCCGGCGCACCGAGGCTGCCTCCATGTTTGCGTTTCACAATGCGCAGGAACGCCTGACTTTTACAGGTTTGTCTGCGCCAATGCAGGACGCTTTTCTGTGGTGACCCACGTGCCACATGGTCGAATGGAACCTTCTTATGCCATGAAGGATGAAGATGGGATGTACCCAAGGATCGCAGAATCGGTTGATGAACTGCACGTTAACCAGAAAGAAATGGGGGTATTTGTTTTCGTGTCCCTTCCGCCCTTGTTTCCTACTGTGTGAATGAGGCGGATAGAGTTTCCCCCAAGACATCAATAATTAAAGCTTCATTGGCATCTCCGCAGCTGGCCCTGTGGTTTCACTTGGGGCTGGACAGGTGAGCGCGAAGCTGCGCGAGGGAAGACGGCCCAGCTTTTGTAAGCGCCACTCGTAATCTTCTTGGCGCTTTGGCCCGTAAGTTCATTTTCTCTTCGCTACTCATTTTACCGGAATGCTTGCTTCTTATGCTACAAGACCCACTCCTGTGTCTGTGCAGCAAACATCAATTAAGACTCAGACATAACAAAGAAAATGAAATATATTAACAGGAGAATAAAAAAAATTCGAATGTCGTAGTTGTGACCGGAAAATTGCAAGGAAATCCTGATCACTAAGTGAGCATGACACAAAAATTCATTTTCATACTTTTTTTAGGTATTTTGGAAATGCTTACTTCACAACTCTTCATAGCACAGCGGCCGACCCCTTCAGTGCTGAGATAAATTATTAGCAGGTAAGCTGATTTTCTACAAAACACAATTTTAACTCATTCTTTGGAGTTGCAAGCATTTACATGGAACACACATGCCCAGCTTAAACACTCATCTTCATACACAGATACCCATCTGGCTTGGCATGGAAAATAACAAACAGCTGTGCCACGGTTTAATTAGACTTTCAGTCATTAGAAACGGGCTGTCTGAGACTCTAACATTCACTTGCATATAGGAAGGAGACAGTTCAAAGCAACCTGTGGTTTCTCATCCTATTATTCCTGTGCCGACACGCAAGGGAAAGAAATTATTTTGCGCAGAGCAACATAATAATTTTCCAAACTCTCAGGGCAGTATCAAACATACCGTACCATCATGATGAGCGTTCGGGGTCTGCTTATTTCCTCGGCGCTTTCCAGCGGCACGGTTTCATGCGTTAATTCCTCCTGTCGCTGCGTGCAGATGTGTGCGCAGTTCCTTTGTACCACAGCGCGGAAGGCTTGAAGAAAAACAATACTGGCACCACAGCCCATATCTGCATCTTGAAGCCTGCAGAATAACTTCTCTCTTAATGCTATGTTGGAAAAACAGTGGTTCCCTGTCCCTGGAAGCAGCCTACTTTGCAGCTGTTGCCAGCCAGGTGTCCAATAGGGGTCTGGCGGACGAATCACGTGACTTGAACCACAGAGCTTGGATGCATAGCTAGGAAAGACTTGATCCGGCGAAGCTACACGCACTGTAATATTAAGAAAGCCCGCACGTCTGCACATATTTTTTGGATGCAAGTGAGATCAAGATTTCGTGCTTTTTTTTTTTTTAGAATAATAGCCCTGGCTCTCTTGGAGTTCGTATTAAAATCATCTGTCCAAATTACATAATCGAATTCAACTGAGAACAAGCCTGGCCAACGACAAATCCTCCTGTTGTTGTTTTTTCCCCTCTCGGAACGCAGATAAGCTCCAGACGGCAACAAGTCAGGTCCCGGGGAATGACGTCACGGGGGTGTCCGGGCCGGCAGCCAATCACAGCGCGGCCCGGGACACACAGCATCAAGGGGCGGGGCTTAAAAAAAGACCCAGAAACGCCCCCGAAACGCGTTTTCACTGGGAAAGCGTGATTGACAGCCAATCTCTTCCAATGGCTACCCTCCATTTATGGAGCTAGCCAATGGAAGACAGAGGCGGAACTAAACCTCATAGTGTAAAATCAGAAGATTTCGCCCTGGGCGGAGCACCTGCTTCGCAGGTGCTACGGCCAGGTCGAAACCTAAAAAGTGCTGTGACCAGTAAAACCCTCAGATGTGGACAAGGCCATATACAGGAATATATACAAATAGAGCACAAGACACAGAGCAAAATATACCTATTTCTGTAGAAGGTCACAAGGGAGCAGAAAATAAGTTTAAGCTAAACTTGCAAGAAACAGAGCCCTTTGGAGTATGTGTGCTGACAGCTGTTAACCAAGGATGTGTCAGAGAGAGCAATAAAGGCCTCGGGTCAGGCTGGAATAGATTTGTAAAGGAGGGGATTTTAGGAGAACAGAGCAAGCAGTTTGGTCAGACACAGACATGGCTAGTTCAGTGGATCCGAGATAATGTGGGAAGAATTGGGATTGATTCCTTTATCTGGCTGATGCAAACATATATATACATATTTTTCTCCACAAAAATTCCCATGTCATTTTCAAAAATGTAGCAGAGGCTCTATTTATCGCACCCAATATATAACATGCTCCACACTATAGGTATTTATCAGGTGCAATAAATGGCACATATCCCTTCAACCAACTTGGAGTAAGGGCCTTGAGGTAGATGTTCAATTTATTTTGGAACTCACAGAAAATTTCAGGAGTACCCCAGAGAAGCTGCAATTGTCAGTTCCCCATATTTGTTTTTGAAATTCTTTAGTCGGTTTGATGTCTCACACATTCTCCATGCACAAATGTAGCTGTTTCCTTTTACACTTAAGTAAGTACTTTGCAAAACTGCATGTGCACTTTAAAAATAGTTCATCTTCGATTACATCCTTCCTATATTGGTGATGTTCACCCCCATTTCCACAGGAGAGAAGGATGCTCTCCTACCTTTGAAGGGCAACCTTTAATCATACGGAGGGTAGAAATATGCCTTACAATAGTTGGTGAAAATATACTCATGTCTTGGTGGTTGCTGACTACACTGGTAAAACCAACCATGTGCACCCCTTGTGATTAATGTTGTGAAAACTAAAGACACAATCTTGAGTGTGAAGGGAACTGCACAGCAGCTCTCAAAACAGACTAAGTAAGGACATGAAAAGAAATTAACCAGGTACCTACAATTGTCAAAATAGTAATAAAAATGGATAACTACCAATGGGTCAAGCACGTTTACAAAGTTGTTTTAAAAAATCGGTGTATACCATCTTAACCCTTTGGCAGCCTACTTTTATATGTCATGTCATGGATCCAGTTTGCTGCCAACTTTCCAGGGAAATAAGGCAATATACTCTTCAAATATATGCGTGGCACCTTCATCCTGGTCATTGTGGCCCAGGAAACTGCCATACACAAGACTCATATTTGTGCAGAACTCAATAACAGCAGCTGAATATCTTCTTTCACAAAAATTAAAGTGACAGGACAGATGGCAGTGGTGTGTGCTTTCACACATACACTTACAACAAGGGCAACATCTGCAGCAGCAATGCAGGACTTCCTGTTTGTGGACATAATAATTTGCTACTCCTACACAATATTGCCTGGGTATCATTACAGCATGCAAACCAATTTTCAATACATAAAAGTCAAAGCAATTTCCATTTCCAATGCTGTTTGATCTCCATATGTGTAAAGGAAATGACATAGAATCCTCATTGGCATGATGATAATCCTACACCAGAGAATGTTAAGGGACTAGTTGCCTGACTGTGGCAAACAGATGCTTGGACCAAAAGTGTTAGGTATTAATGTTTTTCTAGCAGGCTACAGTGGGCCCTCTTGAAATATGGAGTTTTTGAATACCGAGGCTATCTAGCCTTGATGAACCTCATGCCTTTCTTCCCCTATCCTACACTTCTTTCTTTATCTGACTCCTGCAGGTTTTATCACCCCTGCTTTCTCCCTTTTAGCTGTTTTGCTATCTTTCCTTTCCTCTTTGTTCTCCTTTCCTGCTTCTGTGTTGCTCGGAGTTTATGTCCTATTAAAAAAAAAGTCTGATGATGAAAAATAAGTCCCAGTCCTAAAAAATGAGTGCTTCTGCGCCCTACATCCACAGGACAAATTGAGCAGTGATGAGGCCTGCCACGTTGTTTCCATCTGTGTTGAATCGTAACTCAGTTCAAGGTAATATGTTTTATTGCATACATCACCTATCTCTATGTAATCGTTCTGCTGCCAAATTCCTTATGAGTTACCATTCTAGTATGCATTTTAATTCTAGTAAAAAAAAAATACTAAGGGCCCAATTACCAATTTTGTGGGCCATGGGACCACCAAACCGGTGGGGAGGTGCAGTGGCAGTCTGTGATGCCGCACTGGTGGTCCGACCATCATATTACAACTACAGTGGTCAGACGGCCATAGGACCGCCAAAACTGCCAGGGATCCACAAATCTTGGCTGTGGCATGGTAGTCTGAGGCCACAATATACTTGGCGGTGCTGCTGAGGCACCGCAAAGCATATTACAAGTTTTCTGACTGCCTTACTTTTCATGGTGGTGAGCCCGCAATAAAAAGTGTGGTGGTGCGGAAACAAAGCGCACTATTGCCTCAGGGTGGTCAAGGTATTCATGCAGGGGGCTTATGGTGTGCCCCCTGCCAGAATGCACCTCCATTACTGCATTGCATGGACTGCACAGTTCATGCCATGCAGGAACGGGCTTTCGCGCTCCCACTGTGGTACACTTTTAATCGCCACTGACCTGGGAATGCCAAAGGACTGCCCACCAGACCACCAGATAACCCGTAATCTGGTGGGTGGCTGGCGGTTAGGTTTGGTGATGTGGGAGCAGGATGGTAGTGTGGCGGCCAGCTCCCACACCACCAAACTCATAATCATGCCCTAAGGGTTGTGTATGTGCCTTGGCAATGCTGGACAATTTTGCGCTATGTCCACAGGACTTTTTAATGGTAGGTAAAGCAATGTAATGATTCACATTGCTTTGTGCCACATGAACACCTATACAAACCTTTAGTAAATAATCCGTTCAGTCGTAAATAAGTGTATGTAGTATTGTGGGGAAATCTGCACAGTGGCTACTCTGCAAAGTAAAAGGACTTCTTTTTGAAAATCAGTATGTAACTTTTGATATATATATAATTTTAATTCTATAATACTTTGAGCCCTATTCAGAAAGATATATTATTATCATGTTTAGATTTACTCATGTATAAATTTACTGTTAAACTTTGTGGTAGTTTTAATACTGTTTGCTATTCATCATTTCCAAGTGTTAAGTTACTCTAAAGTTAACACTTATTTGTCCACATCTCATATTAAAGGGTGGACCAAATTTACAAGCATAAAATACTTCTAGAAGGCAGATGTCTCCACCACCAGGGTAGAGATCTTCCTGTGGTAAAGTGTATGAAAAAGTAAAACATTTTTTAAAACTTTTATAGAAAAAGTAGAAATATTTTAATGTTAAACATCAATGTATAATAACTTTATATATATTTTTTAACTGAGAACAAATACGTTATAGCACTGTTATCTTAAAAGTGTATTAAACAATTAATTATTGTACACATATTTAATTTATCCCTAAATATTTTATTCATTTAAAGATTTCGATTACAAAATCCCACCTAAAGTAAAATGTTTATTTTAATTTTATGTGAATTAAAAATTACTAAAAGGGAGGAGGAGCTTCGCGGGCGAACAAGATGGCCGCGTAAGCTCGGAGCTCCGCGGACCCTCCGACCCTCCGCAAATATCCTGCTGACTATCCTGCTCCACGTCAGTGGATTTCGATTGGTGAGAGGTCGCGGACGCAGGAACTGCTTTCCGCTTTCAAATCCGTTGCTCCTAGGCGAAGTTACGTCGAGTTGAACTTCGTGCCAGGGATGCGCCATTGTCTCATGGGTGGCCGATGATCGTACCGACGCTCCGCATGATTGGAATGCGAAGTGGAAATCTCCGATCCCTGCTGGCGGAGTGCGTGTAGCTGCGAAGTCGCCTATTGTCGGCCTGGTTTATTTGCTGGTTTCGCCTCTGTTCTGCACATCTGCTTTCCTTGTCCGGGCGGTGTAGCCCTTTGTCCTCCTTGGGTCCATCATGGCCGGCAGAGGGGACCCCGACAAGACGACGAACAGAGGCGTTCGAAGGACAACTCAGGCGCAGTTGAACAAGATCGACCGCTATGCCCAGCAGCGGACCTCGCCCTCTGCGGTGGCCTCTTCTAAAGACTCGCAACGCCCGGGCTCGCCTGATGGCTCTGAGCCCACTTTAAGTGATATTATGGGGGCCATCGCGGGCATTCGGACTGAAATGCAGAAGCAACATGAGGTCCTGACTCATAAGGTGGACACCCTGGCCATGGATCTCAACTTGATCAGGGCCGACTTGGGAAAGACCAATGATCGGGTGAAATCCCTTGATATTAAGACCTCCAGTTTGACTACCGATGTCTCGGACCTGCAAGCGGAGGTCCGGACCCTACGATCGGTCAATGACCAATTCTCCAAACGGCTGGAGGATTTCGAAGGGCGTGCAAGGCGACAGAACGTTTGCATCATTGGTATACCAGAGGGTGCGGAGGAGGCGGCAGTGGACCTTTTTGTGGAAGACTTGATACAGACACATCTCGCACCATCTGGACTGAGTAACTTCTTTTCTGTGGAACGGGCCCATCGGATACCTGGCGGCCCTCCAAAGTCGGGTGTTGCACCTAGACCCATCATTGCCCGGCTCTTCAACTTTAGAGACCGTGATGTGATCCTTCAAGCCTCCAGGAGACATGGGCCACTTAAATTTCAGAACTCTGAGGTGCACTTCTACCCAGACTTCACTAGGGCCGTTCAGAGACAACGTCAGAGCTTTGCAGGGGTGAAACGGCGCCTAAGAGACATGGGTTTTAAGTACTCTATGCTATTCCCTGCTAAACTACGGATTGAGTATGAGGGCCGAGCTCTGTTCTTCGATGTGCCAGAGAATGCGAGCGATTGGCTGGACACTTTGCCGCAACATCGAGAAGAGCACGACGAACACTCCGGTGGCGCAACTGGTGGCCCTGATCTCTAGGACTAGGTTCTGCTGTGCCGATTATGGCGGTTGGTGTCCCTGATGTCTGTGACTGCTAATACCAATGCTTTTCCGTTCTTGATGTTTCTTCTGTTTTTGGAGGGGAGGGGATTGCGGAGATTCCTTACTCCTCTAGGGTCTTTTCGTAGATTAGTTTATGGGGCGACAGGCACACTGCTGGTTGGGGGGGCTTTTTAGTCTGCTGCAGGGGTGCAGGGTGGGGGGTGGTGATGGGGAAGTTTGTTTGTTCTTTCTTAATTCTCTCTTTCTATCTCTTAGGCAATGGGTTGTGTATACTGATCTGTTTCACTTGTTGTTGAGGCTTGCTGGGGTTGGGTGGGGCCTGGGTCATGATGATGGGGGGTAGGAAACTACGAGTTCTCAGTTGGAATGTTAACGGGTTGGGTGACCGTATTAAGAGAGGGGTTGTGCTTCAATTGGTTAAACGTCATATGCCAGATGTTGTTCTCCTGCAGGAGACGCATCTGGTTGGAAATACATGTAAAGCGCTTAATCGTAAAGGGTACAAAATGGTGGCTCATTCAGGGTTCTCTTCGGGATTTCGGGGGCGGGTGTTCTTGTTCGTGCGTCCCTTCCGCTTGAGATTGACACCACTGTGATCGATGAGAGGGGGCGGTACGCCGCAGTGGCGGGACGATGGGAAGGGCGTGCCCTGATATTACTTTCAGTTTACGTTCCCCCGGGCCTACAGTCTAGCACTTTCCAGGACCTTGGTGGCGCCATTTTGAATTTGCCTGTTGGGTTGTTGATAGAGGGGGGTGATTTCAACTCGGTTTGCTCCGGCTCCTTGGACCGCCATCCGCCTAGAGACCTCCGTAGCTCCCAATTGTGGCTGCCAACTTTCCTCGAGACGCTGGGGCTGGTAGATAGTTGGCGGCTTTTGCATCCCACACAATGTCACTATTCCTTCCACTCCGGCGCCCATGGTAGTCTCTCTAGAATCGACTACGTTCTTACATTGGCGGCTCACGCGCCTGCTGTTTCTGAGGCTCGTTTTCTGGCACGGGGTGTTTCTGATCATTCCCGCTGTGGGTCTCCTTTGACTTTGATATTATCATGTCGGAACGGCCGGCGGTTGTTAACCCCTGGTATTTCCGTAATCCCAAGACTCGTAATCTCCTAGCCAAGGCCATCGATCTCTATTTTACTGAAAACGAGGGATCGGTTGCGTCGGCCGCAACTTTATGGGAGGCATTTAAGACAGTTTTGAGGGGCGAGGCTTTTGCTCTTATAGCGGAAGCCCGTAGAGTTAGAGATGCTGATCTGGTACACATTGAGGCGGAGATCATGGAGATTGACTCCCAGTTGGAGGCTGAGCCCGATCCCGCTCTCCTACATGATCTCTCACTCAAGCAGTCGGAGTACCGTGATCTTGCTACTAACGCTGCCCTTGCCCTAGCTAAAGAACAGCAGGGTCGGATATACGACGTCGGCGACAAGGCCGGGAAGTTGCTGGTCTGGCTGGACAGGAGAGAGATGGCTAGCCGTGTTGTACCCGAGATATTGGGGGAGGACGGAGTTGTTGTCACTGATCCATGTGCCATTGCTGAGTCCTTCGCTGACTACTTTCGAGGCGTCTACACCTCTGTCTCGGACCGGTCTGAGACCGATTCAACAGTGTTTCTTTCAGCTGTCGATCTCCTGTGCCTGTTGGATGAAGAACGCGATGACCTGGACAGGGACGTCTCTGTGGTGAGGTCGCACTTGCGACCCGCTCACTGCGATCGGGCAAGGCACCTGGTCCCAATGGTATCCCTGTTGAGTTGTATAAGATCAGGCCGGATGTGGTTTCCCCACACCTGCGTAACATGTTCCTGGAGGCACGGGAGAATGGCCTACTTCCCCTTGACCAGAAGTTGGCCACTATTGTGGTCATCCATAAGGAAGGGAAGCCGAGAGATTTGTGCCGGTCATACCGTCCCATCTCCCTCCTGAATGCTGAGCCTAGGATTCTCGCCAAGATACTCGCCAATCGCCTGGTTGGTGTTATCGGCGACTTAGTGCATCCGGACCAGTCGGGCTTTATTCCACACTGCAACACTGCCCTTAACTTGCGTAGACTTCACGGCGCCCTGGCCAGGGCCCATACCCTTGAGGAGCCGGCTGTCCTTGCGTCCTTAGACGCCACGATGGCTTTTGACTCTCTCGAATGGAGTTACCTCTGGGCGGTGTTGGCGAAGCTCAGTTTTGGCCCGGTGTTTGTGGGATGGGTGAAGCTTTTGTACACTGACCCGCTGGCTATCGTTGCCGTCAATGGCCATGTCTCGGCGACTTTTGCTCTTCACATGGGCACCAGGCAGGGTTGCCCCTTGTCGCCTCTTTTGTTTGCGCTCGCACTCGAGCCACTCACGGCCTTGTTACGGACTCACCCGGATCTACATGGTATCAGCTGGGCCCCTGGCTTCGAGGACAGAGTCTCCCTTTACGCGGATGATATTCTGCTTTACCTCACTTCCCCCTGCACGTCACTTATTGTGGCATGTGATGTACTGAGACTTTTTGGCCAATACTCTGGCCTTGTTATTAACTGGGCCAAGTCTTCCCTGTATGTACTGAAAGGGGACACACCGCGCCTCCCCAGAGGCTGCGGCATCCAGATAGCCAGCCAGGGCTTTAAATACTTGGGGATCTATATCTCTTGTAATGCGAAGGCGCGCTATGAACACAACCTGCTTCCCCCTCTTCTCCGCCTCCGGCGAGATGTGGAGGGTTGGCGCAAACTTCCGCTTTCCTTACTCGGGCGCGCGGCATTATTTAAGATGATGTCCTTGCCCAGGTTCTTGTACGCCCTGCAGAATACCCAAGATCCGGTTCCCGCCCGATACTTCCGGGAGATCGAAGGCCTTCAACGTGCCCTGCTTTGGGATGGCCGACCCCGCATCGCTATCACGAAGCTTACGCTTCCGTGGTACGATGGGGGTATAGCGCTTCCGGACGTGCGTAGATACTACTGGGCCTCCCAATTGGCGGCCATCAATCACGGTTTCTATGGTCCGGAAAATAACCCTGGATACGCAATGGATAAGTGGCTCTTGAGTGGCGGTAATTACTACAGGGCGCTTTACTCGAGGTCTCTAGACAGGCGGATGTCGGGCCCAACGAAAACGGCGGTCCACATTTGGAGGGCTTTCACCAAGGCGCAGGGCTGGCAAGGCAGGCTGACTAGATTCACCCCATTATACGATTCAGACATCCTGGGCAGGTTGTGGCACACCAAAGGTTTTGATAAGTGGGACCTTATAGGTATCTCCAGGGTAGATGATATGTTGTCGAGAGGTGAGATTAAGACCTTCTCCCAGCTGCAGGCTGAATATCAGCTGGGTACCTCGGAATTTTTCCGATATGCCCAGTTGCGACACGCATTGCTTTCTGCTAAACCAGAGGAGGGGGCGATCCCGGAAAGCTCCCCGTTGGAAGACAGGGTGCTGGACGGCCATATGCCTGACAGCGCCATTTCACTGTCCTATAAGAAGCTTATTAATGTTCGCACTGACCTCCTCCTGGGTGTGCGGGATCAGTGGGTGCGTGACGGGTTGGAAATCGATGATGAGGACTGGCAGAGTGCGGTTTCTTCCACTAAGGAGGTCACCATCTCTTCCCGTCTCAGGCTGGTGCAGCTTAAGATCCTGCATAGGGTGTACGTAACTGGCCCCCGGCTTGTGCATATGGGCTACTCGGTCGATGGGCTTTGTCGCCGCGGCTGCGGTGCCCTTGCCACTTTTATGCACATTCTCTGGGAATGCCCCGCCATAGCCTCCTACTGGAGACGAGTGCACCTGATTATGGATGAGGTGACTGGGGTGGTGGTGAATGCGGAAGCTAGGAGATGCCTCCTCAACATTTGGGGACCGACGGACCACAATGTGGCTCAGACGCAGTGGGTGACCCTTGGCAACATGGTGGCTAAACGCGATATCGCTCAGAAGTGGGGGGCTTCGGTAGCTCCCATGGTGGTGCAATGGAAAGCCAATATGGATTGGTGCATGTTCAGGGAGAAGACGGTCTATGTTGCCAGGGGTAAGCCCAAAAAGTGGCTGAAGGTGTGGGGGGCCTGGAACGCGTACAGGGGAGACATTTGTGTGCCCCCGGAACCTGTTTCATTGGAGGAACATTTGTCGCCATAGCCTGTGACACCAACTGTACCACGTTGTAAACTTTATCCTGTTTTTTCCACTCCCCCCTCCTCTCTCCTGGTCTATTCTCCTGTGTCCATGCTTGAGTTCCCTATGCTCCCCCCCTGCCCCTCTAACAACGCTTCGCTGGTTTCTTCTACTCCATTGCCACTCTCTCTGCGCCTTTCTGGCGCCTTTTTCTTCTTCTTTCTTTATGTTCTTTTATGAAACTACAAAACAATAAAATCAACCTTCATTGTACTGCGACACTGATTCTTGCACTATTGTTCTCCTGTTTAATTATGCTGCCTTGCCTCCGGGATGTCAGGCTGAATAGCTGTGTGCACTTTTTCAAATAAAGGTTTTAAAAAAAATTTAAAAATAAATAAATAAATAAAATTACTAAAAGGTGTGCACAGAATATATTTTAAATATTGTTTTTGATTGTACAAAAAATTGAAAGTTAAGGCTCAGATTTATAAAATATTTGGGGTGCATTGCACAACTTTTTTCAAAAGGGGCATTGCCATATTCACAATGTAGCACACTACGTCACAGAGCTCTGAGTTTAAGCTCAAATCACAATAATACAACTCGCATCGCTCAAATCCAAGTTTGTGCCGCAAACCAATGTTGTGTCTTTGCATTGCTTTTAAGTTTAAAAACAATGCACAGTCCATGCAACATTTCAGCTTTTTGTACATGTAAACCCTTGAAAATGCTTCCACCCAGGACGAGGGTTTCAATAACGAGGGTTGTCCAGGAGGGGAGCATAAAAAGAAAAGTCAATGTTACACAGGAGGACAAAATATTTTATTATCTGAGGTGACATAATCAGAGATGTGTCTGTTTGTCAGATCCAAATTACTACTAGCCAGAAAGGAAGCTTTATGGAAAAAAATAGTTGATAAAATAAATTAATGATACAACGACATGACCAAGAAAAAAATGGTAAGGAATGTGACAGACATACCTGCGGAATTAACACCAATAGAGGAGCAGGTGACAGTACTCATTGGACCTGAAATGGTTGGTGACATTATTGCACTGATACTGTGAATCTTGAGGTCTTATTACTACTCGTGGTACATTTGCATTACAAAATAGTGTTGAAATGTATATTTAGATATGTTTTTCAGCACACATAAACCTATATTGTATGTCACCTTGTACAACATTGTTATAAATCTGAATACTTACATAATAATGAGTTTTTAATTAATTATGTAGAGTAAACACACTTATTCATCATTATGTCTTGTTTAAAAAGTAAAAATTATTTTCTGGAAAAAAAACTCTTTTTTGAATAATATTATGTCCTTATTTATCAGACTGTGGCAATACATTATTAATTGCCTCCTTTCTATCAAAGGAAGTGAAATGCAAATCATATTGAGGAGTGTTTGTATTATTCTGCAATCACATGGGTAGATATTTGGGAATGGTCATTTGTCATCTATGCCACTTTTTATTTTTTTATTTTTTGAAGTTCAAAAATCTTTATTGATGTATACATGTAAAACAAGGAACGAGCGGGCGGCACTTGAAGATCTCAAGAAGAACAAAACACTGGTTATCAAGCCAGCCGACAAAGGGGGAGCGGTAGTTGTCATGGATGTTGACGATTACAAGAAAGAAATTCTCTCCCAGCTCAGCGACGGTGTTAGCTATCGGCCGATAGCTACTAATCCTACTACTGAGATCCGACGTCTTATTCAATCACTAACTGAGAGAGGGAAGGATACCGGTTTCCTAACTGAAAAAGAACATGCCTTTTTAAATGTGGAACAACCCCGCACCCCTACCATCTATGTGTTACCAAAGGTTCATAAGAACCCTACCAAACCTCCAGGAAGACCGATTATTTCAGGGTGTGGATCCCTCCTGGAACCACTCTGTAAATATGTAGACTTTTTCTTGAAACCCTTGGCGGAGGCAACCCCAACTTATCTAAGGGATACAATGCAGGCAATCAACATTGTGGACCAACGACCCTTTGACAAAAACACTCAACTTCTCGTAACTATGGACATCGTGTCACTTTACACGAGTATCCCACAGATACCAGCATTAACAACAATACGTAGAGCACTAGCAACCAGGCCACAACCAGCGGAGGTACCCACAGAATTTTTGATTGACCTTCTGGAGATCGCGATGACCAAGAACTTCTTTATATTTCAGGATAAATATTTCATGCAATGCAAGGGAGTGGCGATGGGGGCAGCATTCGCCCCGGACCTAGCGATTATATACATGAGTGACTTTGAGCAACATTACATTCTCTCACCCCATAATCCCTTTGTCAACAGAATCACTGAGTATCGCAGATACATCGACGACATCTTGATGATCTGGAGTGGACAGGAAGACGACTTGGCAGAGTTCACCCGATGGCTCAATACCCAATCACAGGACATTCAATTCACGAGCAGTAGTAGCAACAATTCCATTGACTTCCTGGATATCAGCATTAAGGAACGAGAAGGATTACTGTATACTACACTATACAGGAAACAATCAGAGCGAAATACTCTACTTAGATATTCAAGCCACCACACCAGGGCTTTAAGAGACAATCTTCCATTCGGACAGTTCCTCCGTATCCGGAGGAACTGCACTTGGAAGGATGATTACTTTGCTGAGTCGGATGACCTTATTTCTCGATTAATTGATAGAGGCTACCCAAAGAGGCTGGTTAAAAGAGCCCGCAAGAGGGCTTGGTTCAGTAATAGAGAATCTCTACTGGTACCCCAGAATCGCGCACCACCTGAAGACAGGATGATTTGTGTCACGACGTACTGTAGCAGGAGCAATGATATCCGCAAAATAATCAATAAACATTGGCATATCATATCAGAGACGATAGGAACACCGGACCCTCCTATGCATGCTTTTAAAAGAGCGAAGAACATCCGGGACTACGTTGTTCGTTCAATGCTTGACACACCCCCCGCACCGAGTATACAGACTATGTGGAACCTACCCACTGTAGTGGGGAACTACAAATGCACCAAATGTAAAGCCTGCGCCATGTGCATAGAAACGAAGACCATCATGCACAATAATGTTACCATCAATCTTAAGACATTGACTAATTGCAACAGCCATGCAGTGATTTATGCCATCTTCTGCCCATGCGGTCTTATCTACATAGGGCAGACTAAACAAAAGATAAAGAACCGGGTGCTACAACACTGCAGTAGGATAAGGTGCCAAACAACAGGAGCACCCTTAGTGGAACATTTTCTATCAATGACACACACACCTGAATCTCTGAAATGGGTTATCATTGAGAAAATCACTCTGGGCCCTAGGGGTGGTGATTTGGACTCCATTTTGAACTTACGAGAATGTAAATGGATGCAGTCCCTAGACTCTGTACAGAATGGCCTCAATGAATTGGATGCTACCTTTTCACAAATGGCCCTGATCAGTTGATTACATACAGTGATGCATGAACAACTATACCTATGTACTTTGTCAGTAAAAGCTGTGAATATCATCTCTCCATCTGTTTTAGGTGTGGCCGATATGACTAAGTACTTTTTGCAACTATGTTTATCTTTGTGGTTTCCGAGGATACTTGATACATCTCATGGCTGATTACTAATTGACAGATTATTGTAGTACGTTGTTCTTAATGAATACACTATATCCGGTGTAACCACCGCACTGTTCTCTAGCGTGTGGTACTGTATCTTAAATACACCCCTCTTTGGGGTGCATATAATCCCTAAGTAGTTTTACTAACTACCGGCTGAAGCGATGTGCATTTAAATAGACACTTACTTAAATGTGTCACATTTCCATGCTCCGTCCAAGATATATAAATGCTTATTCCCAATTCCATCATGCCCCGTTTCGGGAAGAACTGAGTGTTACAGATTTTTCTTGACAGACAACCCCTTAGGCTAGTTGAGCTCAGCGTAGGACTCTATACGCCCCATTACCTCACTCTACTCTGATTGGCCGGGCCCAGGCGAGCCCCTAGGAAGTATTCAGCGGCTGCACCTCGCGGCCGTTCACTCACGGCGTTTGCAGCGAGGAGGCAGCATCACATAGAAACCTCACACTGACGAAGTTGACGGTGAGTGATTGCAAGGTATTCTTTCCAATACTCAACCCCCGCCGCCATGGAGGGATATACTGAGACACCGCTTGGTCCCCTCTCCCCATGGTGACACGATCAATGTGATCACAACAGCCTTTTAACCGATTAACTACTGCGTGTCCAGTGCCCGATCTCGGCACTAACATACGTTTACTAATGACTTTGCTGATTGGTACTCACCTTTCCCTTGCACTAAGAAGCAATTTACTCATCGCTATTTAATAATACCCCCAGCCAACACCCTATACAGCTATGGACTTGGCATTAACAATACCTTTAGCTTATACCCTATACAGCATAAACTTGCCATTAACATTTGGCCCTTGTGTCTTTCGTTCTTCCCACAGAACCACGTGGGTTGCGTGATTCCCATACCGCAACAACGTTGGTCCAGGTGTGACCATTGAAAGAACAGGATGTTTGATATGGAAATGCCCCGATCCCAGTAAGTACCCCTTTAGGTTATCTTGGTAATCTGTTTATACATACGCTAATTATAGTACCTGATAGCTATACATACTCCCTTTTAGATAATTGCAGGATTACAACCAGAATGAAAGGAACCAACGACGGTCCTACGACAATGGCCACCCAAGGGCCTCACAATAAGTAAGCATTTTTAATCCAATAAGCTCCATCTGTGTGCAAAACTTGAGCTTATTTACAACATGATACATTCATTTTATAATTACTGTTCATAGGTGCTCCTGTCTCTCCTTGTCCTGAAGAAGACCCCAGCCTGAGGATTTAATTTACCCTTCATCCAGGGGGTCGAAACGTAGACCAGACCATATTTATTCTCTGCGCATAGGAATAACTAACGGAGCAAAACGGATCCTATGTTAAAGAGTCTATTGGAACTACAGATCTTAACTTAGACTGTAAAGGATGTATTTTATAGCACTGTGATTGTTTTAAGGTCACAACCACCTTTACCTAGTCCTCACTTCTTTCCCATCACACCTATCCCATCTAACTTTTCCCTTTTTTCCATCACTTGGAGCGCGTTGAAATGTTATGATTTGATGTCAATTGTGCTGCTTTCTTTTCATAAGTTCTATATCATCAATTGAGAGTTGTGCCTCAAGGCAACTGTGTGATTCAATGAAGCAATTGAATATTGTATCCTATATGGTTGAATAGAAAGATACTCTATATAACCCTGGTACTCAATGACTTGAATTGGGTACTCAAGCAACAATGTGCTTAAATAATGAATAAAAATAGAAGCACACTTTGGATTTAGCATTTTTTTGCCTCTTACATAACTGAATGCATGTATTACATTTGATGTCACATTGAATCTATAGACTCTGACCATTGTTATTGTACTTACATGTAAAACACAGCTGTTTGCCTAAACCCTGGGGCCGGCAGCGAGTGGCAATCTACCAGTCTCTAGAATATTACAGCCCTTCAGCCGACAACCCAGGGGTCCGGCGGCGAGTCTGGGGCAGACATAATAAAGATGACTCCCTCGCATTAAGTATAGATGTTGGAGCAGTGGTAGAGAACTTCATTTTCCATAACATCAAAAAACAGTATAAGTAAGAGAAAAAACAAAATTAATAAATCCAGTACATTTCTGCATTCTTTATCCATGATTGCGTGTCATGGTCATTGAAACTACTTATGTAATAGAGTCTAGCGTTTTGGATATACCAGAGTAGGTACATGCCTTGCGGGAGTTCTAGTAGACGGGAGAGGAAGCCACCATCGATTAGTACAACATATCTATATCAGTGCTTTGCAAGAAGTCAGTCAAATAGCACCAATAATCTTTAGGGCGTGACTTGGCTGGCAGTTCTTCTTCATAGGTAAGCAGCCTATCTTTGCAGTAAGCCATGTCTTTCAGCCATTGCTTAGGGTTCGGTATCGCTTTGCCCCCCCCAACATTTAGACACTTGCCTTTTGGCTATTAAGAGGGCCACTGCGCAGAATTTACGCTTCCCAGACTTGACATTTGATAAAAGACCCAACAGGCACACTTTCATTGAGCAGGCAATGTCTACACCCACCATGTTACGCAGTGTATCAGTTATTTTCTCCCAATAATCGTGTATTTTGGCGCAGTGCCAGGCTAAATGGGCAAAATCAGCCTCCCGGACCCCGCACCTCTTTCAGCTAGCATCTTCCCACAGCCCATATTTATGCAGTCTCATTGGAGTGTGGTATGTTTGGTGCAAGTATTTTAGATGTGTGATCGTAAATTACCATTTGGCGATAGCAGTTTAATGAGCGTGCACGTGGCAGACCATTCTTTCTCCGATAGCAAATCTGGCAATATCTCATTCCATCGCTGCATCGCTTTATTTGAATTATATGGGATTTCACTCTGGGCTACTATGTACAGTCGTGATACTAGGTGCGATGTGTTTGATGATGTTAGAATTAGTTGTAGCGTGTGTAAGCTGGGTGGTTCCGATGGGTAGTCTGGGTATAGATCTCGGATCGCCCTTTGTAGTCTATAATAGGTGAAATGGAATAGCATGGTCGGATTGCTGATATAAGACAAGTCGTCTGGTTGACGAAAGGTCCCTTCGTTATATAGGTCTCCGAATGTATCCATACCTATTTGCTTCAGAATATCCATACAGACTTTTTCGTTGGTCACTGATATCTCAGGGTGATGATGGAGCGGGAGCGCTGGGGCATACAGTGGCAGCTTATGTGCCAGTCGTCCTAGTGTGCGCCACGCATGCGTTGTTGCATCTATAGTGTTTATATCCGCCGAGTGCAATGAAGGTCGTTTGTGTGTGATGATTGCTGTTAATGGTATCGGCAAGGCATCCCCTTCCTCAACCGCTGTGTGCGTGAAGTAAGGACTGGGGTGATACCAGTGTGCTGCATATTGTGCTTGTGCACACAGGAAGTAGAGGAAAAAGTCTGGGACACAGAAGCCTCCCCTTTCAGAGGGCAATGTCAATGTGCGTAGTTCTATGCGTGCTTGTTTACCTGCCCAGATTAGTTTCAATACTAAGGATGTTATGTTTTTGAACACTGTCTTCGGTGGTGGTATCGGTATTTTATTAAATTAATACAAGAATTTAGGGAGGACATTCATCTTCACGATTGCAATACGATCAGCTAACGACAGTGGGAGTTGTATCCATCTACTAACTTTCTCCTCCAGCTCGGAGAGCACTCTGCCATTGTTGGTACATATAACCTCCTGGGGTTTCGTCTATACCAGATCCCTAAATATCTAGTGGGGTTAGTTTGCCAGTCTAGAGGAAAATCTGGGACATGAGGTGTCGTGGTATCAGTAAGAGGAATAATTAAATATTTGTCCCAGTTAATTTGTAATCCAGAGTGTCGTCCAAATTTTACATATTCTCTCAATAGTGGGCTTAGGGTTTGTTCAGGGTCACAAACATATAAAAGCATATCGTCTGCATATAATGATATGTGTAATGGTCGTCCGGGGAAGTGTAGTGCCGAGTGATTATGTGTCTGCCGAATGATGCAACCCAGAGGTTCAAGGGCAAGGGCAAACAGCATTGGTGACAACGGGCATCCTTGTCTAGTGCCCCTAGCTATGTGGAAGGGTTCCGATATATAGCCATTTACGCGGACTCTAGCCATCAGATTTGTGTATAACAGCTTTATCCAAGTTATGAACCGTATCGGAAATCCCATTCGGTGCAGTATCGTTTGTAGGTAAGACCATTCAATTGAGTCAAAGGCTTTGGCGGCATCAAGCATCACCGCTGCCGCTTTAGTGTTTGGATTTAGACAGTGCAAAAAGGGTTCTCGTGTTGTGTGAAGTAGCTATTTTTGGTATGAACCCTGCCTGATTGGGCAAGATCAAATTCATCATCAGGGGTTTCAATCGAACTACTAGGATTTTGGCCAGTATCTTCGAGTCTACATTAAGTAAGATATAGGCCTGTATGACTCGCACAGTTCTGGAGTTTTACCTGGTTTCAGGAGGGTGATCAGTACGGATTCTCGCAATGAAGGGGGTAGTGTTGCTTGATCGAATGCGGCTCCGTACATTGCAACTAGATGAGGAGCTAAAAGTTCTACATATGTTTTGTAGAATTCGCAAGTATACCCGTCGGGTCCTGGTGCTTTCCTGTTAGGGAGAGAGAGGATGATCTCAGTCACTTCCTCCACTGTTATAGGATGTGATAAATATTCCCTTTGGTGATCAGACAGCCATGCAATTGTGATGTCGTGCAGGTATCGAAAAGTTTCCTGTGGGGGAGATGTTTGTTGTGATTTGTATAGGGCTGCATAGTTATGTACAAAACTGCTTAATATTCCCTCAGGCCCTGTGTGTAGCGTACCTTCCTCATCCCGCACTTGTGTTATGATCTGAGGCCTTCTCCCTTCACATATTTTCCTTGCCAGTACTCTACCTGGCCTCCCCCCTTCTCCAAACTGTCTGGCTATCGGCCGTTTGGTTACATATTTTAGCTCATCTGCCGCGTAGGTCTGATGTTCAGTGTAAATCTGCCTGATCTCTCCTAGTAGTTCAACATTGCTAGTACGTTCATATTCCGTTTCTAGTTCCTTCATTCGTCTTTCAAGTTTAGTGATCTGTACTCTAATATCCCTCAGATTCCCTATCGTTGTGCTCATGCATACTCCTCTTAGTGTTACTTTAAACACTTCCCAAAGTGTACCAGGGTCCTCAACTGTGTCAACATTTAATTGGAAGTATTCCTTGATAGCAGTAGCTATGGTATCCACATATAACGGATCCAAAAGTGATTTTGCATTAAACCTCCAACTGAATGGAGGAGGTGTGTAATGTGGTATTTGCAGTGTTAATAGAATTGAGTTGTGGTCGGATAGAGTTCTTGGTAGCGTTTTTATCGTTTTGGTCCATAACACAGCGTTGTCCGACCCTACCAGTAATCTATCCTTGACCAACTTCCGCGTGCCATGTTAATGTGTGTTGCACCAGTTTCAGTCGGATATTTTACCCTCCAGATATCTTTAAAGGATAATTCCTCCATGATATCACTTACTTTCCCCCTTGCCTTTCTATGTGGTTCTGAGGATGCAGAAGAGCGATCCAGGGTATTATTTAGTCCTATATTGAAATCAGATGATGTTCGTGTCCATGAATTCAAGCAAATGATTCCATATTTCTTGGAAAAACTCAGGGGAGTCAACATTTGGACCACACATATTTACCAAGGTTATACACTGTCCTCGAAGCATACCTCATACAATCACATATCTGCCCTGCGTGTCTAGAATTGTACGAACAATTTTGTAGTTGACACCCTTTTTGACTAATGTCATAACACCTCTTGAGTAAGAGGAGTAATTAGCAAAATGTCTGGATTCCGCCCATTTCGCACCAATGTTCCTGCATGACTGTGGAGCAATGTGCGTTTCTTGCAACAACGCTATACCTATATGATTCCTGTCGAGACAGGCAAATATTTGTCTAATTTTCTTAGGATTAGTGAATCCCCCACATTCCACGTTAATAGGTTTAAACTGTCTTTACCTGATGTACCTGTTCTCAGTCACAATATACAGTTGGCTACATTTCCTCTTAGCTTCTCTTAACATAATATGGTCTGACATCGTGTTAGTTGACTCTGACCAGCGTATATCCAGCACAACATGGAGGTCAGCAATGCATCTTAAGTGTTCTGGCAGTTTCATAAGAATTAAACCCCAACTCACCCCGACCCCACCCACTCCAGCATCCCAGTTTTGCCGAAGCCATGTCTTCCTCTTAACATCATCAACTAACATAACTTTTTGGGGACAACCCATGTAGAGGTCCGCCAAGAGTACACTACACCATCCTAACTAAAGGATGGGGGCAGATCTATATGTAATGAACAGATCACATATGGAACATGCCGGGTCAATTTTGAAAGGCATGACCGTGATAACGTCTGACGTACACTAATGTCCAGGATTCCAGTAAAAAATACCTAGAAAGTGATGGTTTGGGGTGTGCATATGTCGCTTTTTTACCGTGCTTGGTCCCATCCCACCCATGTTCGTTACCAATGTCAGCAGGGTTTCCTCCGGCATACACAGTAGGCAATGCATAACTCCTCCCAGTCTCTGGCCCAGCAACACTTCACTACTGCAAATCATGTTCACTCTATGTCTCTATTAGTCATCGTAAGATGTGTTTGCCAGAAGTTATTCAACAGTTCAGGCTGTGAATGATGCAGATCCCCAGGGCAGCCGGTACGCTCATTATCAGTGCATTTCACGCTTCAACATCTTACCTTTAGTCTGAGTCTAGTTGTCTGTCTTTTCGGTTCACCTTTTTACCTTTGTTTGCTATTTTCTTGATGAAATCTAGAGCAGCTTTGGGAGTATCTAGGAACACCGGTTTGTCTTCCCACGTGATTTTCAGACGTGCTGGGTACAGCATGGCATAGGGTATGTGTAATTCACGGAGTTTAGCGTTGGCATCGTTGAACTCCCGTCGTGCCTGCTGCACTGCAACCGTGTAATCTGGGTAGAATTCTAATGTATTCCCTTGGTGTTGAATTTCTCCTTTTTCACGTGCCAGTCTCAAAATGTTATCTCGATCCCTGTAGTTTAGAACATGAGCCACTATCAGTCGTGGTGCATGTCCTGGCGAAGGTCTTGGAGCCAGAGATCGATGCGCTCGTTCAATGATAAAGATGGGGGATAATGCATTGTCTCCAAAGACGTCCTTACATAGTTGTTCGACGTAAGCCTCCACACGTCCAGTGTTGGTGGATTCTGGCAGGCCTGCTATGCGTATGTCATTTCGACGCGAGCGTGCTTCCAAACTCCTCCGCCTTTGCCTTGATGACTTCCAGAACCTTCTCCATACCCGTGCATTTGGCTGTTGTTGTCTTTGACTCATCCTCCACGTTAGATATTCGAGTTTCAGCTGTATCTAGTCTCTCCCCTTGTTTGTCAAGTTTGGCAGCCATGTTATCCACTCGCCCCGTCAGGTGGTCTAGTTTACCATTGATATCCTGCAGATTTGCTTGTATGGCCTTAAGAATACTCTCCATATTGCCACCTTCAGCAGAGTCCGTCTCCAGGTCCTCCTCTGTAGGCCCACTTTGGCCATTTGGTGGTTTTCGTGCTTCGAAGGTGATTTTCGATTGTTGCTTGTCCGGCTTACCCATTGCGAGCAATAGAAGAGCTGTTTCTCTCCCAAAGGATAGCATCTGTGGTCACAGGAGTATTCCTACGTGGTCCCAGTGAGTTGATATGCAGCAGTGAATTTGCACGTGGTCCCAAAGAACTGAAGACAATAGGTCCGGTTTCACTGTCACGGATCTTAGTACCCCAAAGCGTTGGCCACGCGTTCAGATGTGTGTGCCAGGGTATCCTTCTATAGGCGAGCATGCTGTTGGGCCATGGACAGGTGCTCGTTCGGTTATTCACCCCCTCGGTCAGAGTGAGATCGCGGCGGCCGCAGTAATTGAACCCGGACTAGCCCGCCGATGTGGCACTCTCCCTCCGTCACCGCGCACTGGTTTTGGCGCGTCTGAAGTCGGGCTTGTTGAGTGTCATTGGAGCGTTCGGTTTCGTGAATTTTCCCCTTCGTGTGATTACCCAAGCGTTGGTTCCTGCAGTGATCAACTCCAAATGCGGGTCCTTGGCTAGTATCTTCCGGTTCCCATTGTGTGGAGCCTGCACTGCAGGTGTTCAATTGCCGGCAGTGTTATGAGCCTGCATTCCCGGTTCATGGGCACTGCCATTTTGTCGCTCTACCTCATGTTATAATGCAGGATAGTTCGGAGTGTTAGCGAGATGGCACTAAGGATCTGGGCTACTTAATCACGCTTTTTGGGTATGATTTTACGCACGAGGGTAGTGTGCTTTGTCGGGGTGGCTTTTGCACCTTTGGGTGGTTGCGGGAAGTGTGGATACTGTCCGTTACCAACAGTCTTGCGGAGTGGGCGCAGCCATTTTGTGACCATTTTGTGACATGGATGTCCCCCTCACCGGACTTCAGGTATCCGCCCGCATATAGTAATGACCGGGTTCTGCGGTGATCAATCTCATGTACCTTTAGTTCGTCACTGACGCTCGGTATGAACCGCATTAGGTGCTGTGCTCCGACTCCGACGTTATACTCTGTTTCCCCCCGAGCTGGTTGGGGCACTGGCCGCCATGTTGTCTCCTCTCGGCCGCTATTTTCCCGCAGCCCGTTCAGGTATCAGCGTGCTCGTAACATCTCCGCTCAGCGCTCCTGGCATGCAGTACACCTTCCCATCACTGAAGATGTGCTTTATTCCCTGTAGTGATCCGTTTAGGCAATCTTTTGTTGTGATATCGTCATGTGCCCGGCGGAGCTGCTCGTCTAAGCAGCCATCCCACTGTGCGCCCCATAGCGCCTCCATGCCACTTTTGCTTTTGGAAAAAATATTGCTAATTACAGCATGAGATTCTGTGATATTAATGTTACATTTAAAATATATATTATTCATAATATCTATATACTTTAGTAGTACCATCAACCTAAATCTTGATCTACACATTTCTGATTGTGTTTTTTCATTTTTTTCTTAAATGTGTTTACATCTACATAAAATAGATTACACATGTACTTTAAAAATTGAGAATTATATATCATATATAAACCACACAAGGTTGTGTCTGGTACTGCATTCTTTTTTGCATTTGATCTATGATATGGATTTGTGTGTTGTGTTATCTCAATGCAATTATTAAAAAAATATATATATATATATCAACAGAAGATTCTCCCATACAAAGAAACGTACAACGACACGCCAGGAGTTGCTGTGCTTCAAATATTTAATCGGCAGCAAAAAACAAACAACGTGTTTCACCTCACGGCTTGTTCACGTTTGCTGTGAACTCAAAACAATAGTCCTTTTACATTCTCAATGAATAGTCATAGAAGAAGGACTTCCTGTGCATACCCCCAAGTGAAATAAGTGCAGCGGACATATTGGAACAGAAATTTTGACATGTTCAACAACTATGATGCGCATCCTGGTTAAATATGCGCTAAAGGATCGAAAGAAACTTTTAGAGCAAATTGAAGTACTGATTGCGGAGATAATTCCTATAATGGGAAAGGATGTTTTTGACGAATATGCTAAAAACCTGGAGGTTAAGATCCAAAAACTAGAGGAAGAAATCACTGCAAAGAAGCAGCGTAAATTCCTACGGGACTATAAAGATTATCAGGCGGGCCGTACTTTAACCTTCCATCGAAAATATGATCACCTTTTTGACAAATCAGCCCCTAAGATGACAAAAAGTGCAACAATAGTGACGCAAGTGGAACCGGAGGAAAGTGATGTTTCTGATGGGAGCTTACAAGATCTCTCCACTGCGGGTTTAAATCAAAATGCTGTGGATGATCAAGAAGAAATAAGGAAGCGTTTTTTGTTACAGTTCCAAGTATTAAATCAGGGACGGACATATCAACAACAAGATCAGGGAGGTCAAAGAGGACGCGGCAGAGGAAATCGGGGAAGACCGAAAGGAATAAGAAAGCAAAAATCCGACAGCGACGCCGCAAAACAGCCCGTGGGAATGACAACAAGGGGCAGCAAGACACAAGTATGACGGTAATTAATCTATCTACCAGGGGTTTAACTGTACATGAACATGAGGTACTTTCCTTGGGATTATCGTTTTGCCCCTCTAACAATCTAGATTATGCTCAAACAAGGATTGACTTGTTTTATTTTTCAAGAAAATTGAAATTGAAAAAATGGTTCGAAACTCATCCTCCCAAACCTCCGCCTATTGGGGGAACTAATCTTGAAAACAATTTGGATCTGAATGACATAGAATTGATGGAAATTATTTCCTCTGGCAATATTGATGGTAATGAGTTTTTAACTGATGTTGATGTTGATACTAACCTGAATCCTGGAAGTAATTTCAAAGTGAAATCTAAATTTATTCCTCAGATTATGTGTGAGGCAGTTGAAGTTTTTGGGAAGGGTGTTCTTTACGATCTGAGAAAATTGAGATTTGATTGTATGCCTAACAACAAGAAAAATCTGTCATTTGAACACCATAAAGCAATTAAAAGCCTAAAAGAGGATGTTAACATTGTTATCCGCCTTGCGGATAAAGGTGGAAATGTTGTTGTGTTAGACAAAAATAAATATCTAGCGGAAGGGCACAGACAGTTGGGAGATGGAAACTGTTATGAGTCAAGCTCGTTTTCTGATTTTAGACAGACCAAAAGCCTGTTTGAAATCAAGCTGCAGAACTATAGAGACAAAGGTTTACTCACATGGGAGGAATATTTGTTCCTCAAATGTGATCACCCCAAAATCCCTATTTTATACCTTCTCCCCAAAGTGCATAAAAACGCCACGGATCCACCAGGGATACCGATAGTGTCCTCTACGGGTTCTTTACTTGAGAAAACTTCACAATACATTGACTACTATCTTAGACCCTTTGTAGTAGCCCTGCCCACATACCTGAAAGATACTACTCACTTTCTGAAAAGTATAGAGGGTATTGTCTGGGAGCCGACTTACATATTGGTTACCCTAGACGTTAGTAGCCTATACACGTGTATCAAGCACAGCCTGGGACTACAAGCAGTGAGGCATTTTTTGAAATCTAGATCTATTGCATTTCTGGAACATTCTGACATGCTGCTAGACTTGATTGAGTTCTGCCTACATCACAACTTTTTCATCTTTGATCTTTGATATACCGACAGTCACAGGGCACGGCGATGGGCACCTGCTTCGCCCCCAGTTATGCCAACCTTTTTATGGGTTGGTGGGAGGAGCAGGTGTCCAGCGAGGTCGCCAAATTTAACAACCAGGTTGTCCTGTGGCTTAGGTATATCGACGATATCTTTCTGATCTGGGACGGCACTGAGGAGTCGGTAAATAGATTTGTGTGCCAGCTTAACAACAACACACTAAATCTTAGATTTACTGAACACATACATAGATCTAAGATTGAGTTTCTAGATGTCACCATCGAAATACAAGGGACTATGATGACTACTAGTCTCTATAGAAAGGCCACAGCTGGCAACAGTCTCCTGAATGCAAGAAGTGCACACCCAAGAAATCTCATTGACAGCATCCCCTATGGGGAACTGCTACGCGCTAAACGTAACTGTAGTACTAAAGAAGCGTTTGAATTAGAAAAAGAAACAATGATCAAACGTTTCAAAGAACGTGGGTATAACAACAAAACCACACAAGGAGCTGTTGCTAGAGCAGACACGAAAGACAGGAAGGACCTTCTGGATACTAACAGAGAAAGTAATATGGAATCTAACATCAGATTCATTACAACCTTTTCAGGCCAGGCATGTGAAGTAAGAAAGATCCTTAACAAGCACTGGCATGTGCTGTTAACCGATCAACACCTTAAACCTTATTTGAACCACAAACCAGAAATCACCTACAGAAAAAGCAAATCCCTGAGAGACGAGCTTAGACCAAACTCTATAACCAGTACTACCAGATCTAAAGATATACCTGGCTTCAGGTGTTGTAGGTCATGCAAGGCATGTCGTAACAGCATTAATTGTAAAGAAGTAACTGTACCCACTACGGAAAAAGTCTTTACTATACAGAAGACCATGACATGCAATACTATGTACTGTGTATACTTGCTTATCTGCCCCTGCAATAAGTGGTATATAGGAAGTACCACTCTGAAAGCAAAGGAAAGAGTGTTACAACACCTCAGAGCCATCAAAAACAACAATGCACAATACCCTGTGGCCAGACATTTTTTCGAACATCATTTTCAAAATGAAAATCTGCTAAGAATGGTGGTATTGGACAAGGTGGATCTGGGGATACGTGGGGGGGATAGAACAACTTGCCTCCGCAAGATGGAATCCAGATTCATTATAGATTTTGAATGCACGTTCCCTCAGGGTTTGCATAATCATGAAGAACTTTCTGTCCATCTTGAAAAATGAACTATGAAAAATGGTTATTGAATATGAAGAATGGTAAAATGAAACTAAGCAGCTGTCTCACTTAAAGTCGTCTTTTTAAATTGTACATCTATGTTTTAATTCACAGAATTGATTTTTGCACTTTTGGACACTGGAACAGTAACAAACAAGAGAGTCCATTAAACCAATGAGGCCAAGTGGCACAGGAGATACTTACCAACCATGGTACAATCAAGAGAGACTGAGACTATAATGAACTATAAAAACATCGATGCCAATAACTCTTTGATTACAAGAACCTATCGTGTTAATATTTTGGGACTTTTCTGGGACGAGATCCCATGTGGTTGTGATTACAAACTTTACTTGTGTGCATTTACGTATTGTACAATGAAATCATTGCATGCCCACTTGGGCTTAATTTTATAGAAATAATTTTCTAACAATTCTCACTTGTACTTAACAGTTTTTGTTTATTTTGACAATACCAACTAGTCCCAATTTGCATTTTTTGTGTTGGCATTTGTATCAATGCCCACTTGGGCAGGATGTGACGAAAGTGGTTGATAATATAAACATATTGCCACGCTTCATGAAGTATTTGAGCTAAGCTGATATCGAGCATCATAAGTATGGTTGTCTCTATATTACCATGAGGCTCTGTTTATGTATTGTACATGTTATTGTCACAGCCACAACATTAGAGTACGATATATGGTGGTAAATTGTTGCCACAGTTTGATTTGAAGTATCATTTTTCAATAATGGACTTATTAACAATGTCAAAATTTCTGTTCCAATATGTCCGCTGCACTTATTTCACTTGGGGGTATGCACAGGAAGTCCTTCTTCTATGACTATTCATTGAGAATGTAAAAGGACTATTGTTTTGAGTTCACAGCAAACGTGAACAAGCCGTGAGGTGAAACGCGTTGTTTGTTTTTTGCTGCCGATTAAATATTTGAAGCACAGCAACTCCTGGCGTGTCGTTGTACGTTTCTTCGTATGGGAGAATCTTCTGTTGAAATATTGGGTTTCCGGGACCCTAACAACGACCCACTCATGAGTGGGTACTGGCTGATCACCGGAACTCTGTGTTTTGATATATATATATATATATATATATATATATATATATATATATATATATATTGCCACACTTTTCTTGTAGAAGAAAATAGAAGCCACAATGGGGAGGTTCCAGGGAGCAGCTTTTATTCTCAAAGCAACAGGCAAATGCATTTCGGCCGCGAGGCCTTTCTCAATGCCTACAGTTGCAGAAATGAACACGCCTCCTCCCCTCGGACTGCTATCAATGTCCAACTCAGTCTTGATTGGCTGTTTTCTCCATTCCTCCCACTCCGGCCAGAGTGGGCTGCCCAACGTGCAGTTCTCACCAGATTACTGGACTGCATGTCCCAGAATGCCACGTTCCAGCGAAGGGATTTCAAGGTTAGAGACGACCACCCATTCAAGTGTGTGACTGGCAGGTGAGTCCAAGAGTAGAGCGTGCCTCCATTTCCATCATTATAGAGTTAATAGTACTCCCTCAAGTCCCCAAGCCGCAGCTACCTTAAACGCCCAGGTTGCGTTTTTACGAGGCTCCGAATGGCTCAGCATCCGATCCACAGAGAGGCGGAATTGCCTCTACATCGCATCTCTTCCTTCTGGGGTCACCAGGTGTACACCGGAAAATCTGCTACCGCAGAAAACAAACACACACCAGCCGGAGCTGCCGCTGCCAATGGTTCCGGTGTAACTTGTGCTGCGGGTTGCTTCTAGACCGTGTCACTGGCGAAACACGGTAATTGATATCGCCACACTTTTCTTGTAGAAGAAAATAGAAGCCACAATGGGGAGGTTCCAGGGAGCAGCTTTTATTCTCAAAGCAACAGGCAAATGCATTTCGGCCGCAAGGCCTTTCTCAATGCCTACAGTTGCAGAAATGAACACGCCTCCTCCCCTCGGACTGCTATCAATGTCCGGCTCAGTCTTGATTGGCTGTTTTCTCCATTCCTCCCACTCCGGCCGGAGTGGGCTGCCCAACGTGCAGTTCTCACCAGATTACTGGACTGCATGTCCCAGAATGCCACGTTCCAGCGAAGGGATTTCAAGGTTAGAGACGACCGCCCATTCAAGTGTGTGACTGGCAGGTGAGTCCAAGAGTAGAGCGTGCCTCCATTTCCATCATTATAGAGTTAATAGTACTCCCTCGAGTCCCCAAGCCGCATATATATAGTGATATATATTTTTAATCTTGAAAGGTACAGCTGTACTATGGGGTATTATGTGGCAGTGTAAACACCAATATTCAAAAGATGTATTTAAAATAAAGGTCTAGCAGAGGAATAATTGGTATAAATTGCTTCTAACATTATGTTTTATATAATTGTACTTATACATTGTCAAATACTCACACACATGTGCACACACACACACGCACACACCCATACACACACATACACGTGTTACCATCCTTGTGGGGACTATGAGTGGATACCTGCCTTGTGGGAACTAACCTTTCCGAATAGTCTTAAAATATAATAATTACAGAAAATTGTGAAGAAAAAAATCAAGATACAGGATCCTGCTTCAAATTTGCAAATATAACTTTATTTCATCACGCGCACAGAACCATCCTTATGGGGACTTGAACACATGTTACTAACCTTGTGGGGACTTACTCCACATTTTTCCATTGTGATTGAATACTGTCATTAATAAATTGCTAGATGCTATTTTCAGTGCAATACCTAAGTTACATGATAGTTTAGACATATAGGAAAAGCCCCATGTGTCCTAGGGACACACATAAATTGGAATTTAATAATGATACATTTTTCAGGGGAAAACAATAGCATATCAAGTGCATATTTAGCCTATTGCTGATTGCTGACACACTTTTAGGAATAAGAAACAACACATAGTTAAATTAATTTTGATGCTAAAGATCCTACACTGTGGTCAAATGGGAAAGCCAAACTGCAATTACCTGGTTCTTTTTCATTACCACCACCGTTAGGCATCCTCTTCTTCATATGACTGTGCAATAATAGTTACTCAATATATGGCATTTGATTATAGTATTGTTCTAGAGCTGACATACAGAGTGTGTGCTGATAGTCATGTCCAAGTCCCCGCAGAGGCAGTGTGTGATTATTTTTATGCCCATGTCCCCACAGAGATTGTGTGTGATTATATTGAAGCCTAGGTCCCCAGTGAGATAGTGTAATATTATATTGATGCCCAAGTTTCCACAGAGATAGCATTTAATTGTAGTCACTCTCCTGTCCCCATAGACATTGTGTGTGATCATATTTATCTTCACCTCCCCGTAGAGATAGTGTGTGATTATAGTAATATTCAAGTCGCTACAGAGGTAGTGTTTGATGATAAAGTGATATGTGGTAATATATTAATAAACTGATGCTAAGGTCCCACAAATATAGTGTGTGATTATAGTCATGTTCGACTACTCCAAGAGATAGTGTCTAATTAAAGTCAGGCGAAGGTCCCCACACATTAATTGTTTGATTTTAGTCATGCCCAAGTCCCCAAAGAAATACTGTATTATGATAGTCATGCTAAATTCCATGTAGAAATAATGTGTTATCACACAAATGCTCAAGTCTACTCAAATATAGTGTTTAATTATAGTTACTCTCAAGTCGCACTAGAGGTAGTGTGGGGTTATATTCATGATCAAGTACCCCCAGAGGTAGTCTGCGATTATAGTTATGATCATATACCCACAGAGATGGTTTGTGATTAAAGGCATGCTGAAGTCCGCACATAGAGAGTGTTGTGCTAGTCATGTTCAAGCCCTCGTAGAGACACGGTATCATAAAAGTTAAGCTGAAGTCCCTGCAGAAATGCTATGTATTCATAGTGATGGCCAGAGCTCTGCACAGATAGTGTTTCATTGTATTGATGCTCAGGTCCTGTAGAGATATTATGTGAGTATTTTGAAGCCCAGGTCCCCACAGAGAGAGTGTGGATTTTAGGGATGCCACATCCTCTGAGTGCCAGTGATTATAGACGTGTAGAGAAATTTAGTGATGACTATCAAATTTAAGTACATGTAGAATTAATCTTTTACGTAAACATGTTGAAGTCCTTGTAGAGATAGTGCATGATGATAGTCATGTTCAATTCTCCACAAAGACTGTGTGTGATTATATTGATGCCTAGGACCCCCAGAGACAGTGAGTGAGAATAGACATGGCCAGGTCCCCACAGAGATACTGTGTGATTATAAGGATGCCAAGGTCCCCACAGAGATAGTGTGTGATTAAAGTAATGTTCAAGTCTCCAAAGGGACAGTGTGTGATTAAAGTCATGTTCATGTCTCCACAGAGATGGTGTATGATTATAGTGTTACCCAGGTACCCAATAAGGTGGTGCATCTTTATAGTCATGTTCAAGTCCCTATAGAGATAGTGTGATTACAGTGATCTTTAAACTCCCCACATCGATAGCTTTTCATTGATTATAATGATGCCCAGGTCCCCTCAGAGATAGTCTGTGATCATATTGATGCCCAGGTCCCCAAAGAAATGTGTGTGATTCCTGGGATCCCCAGGTCCCCACAGTGATAGTGTATGATTATAAGAATGCCCAGGTCCCCACAGCGATAGCGTGTGCATCTAGGGATGCCCAGGTCCCCACAGAGATAGTGTGTGATTATGAGGATGCCCAGGTCCCCACAGCAATAGTGTGTGTTCATAGAGATGCCCAGGTCCCCACAGAGATAGTGTGTGAATATATGGATGCCCAGGTCCCCACAAAGACAGTGTGTGATTATATTAATGTCCAGGCTACCCCAGTGATGGTGTGTTTTTATAGGGATGCCCCAGCCCCCACAGAGATAGTGTGTGATTATAAGGATGCTCAGGTCCCCACAGAGATAGTGTGTGATTATAAGGATGCCCAGGGCCCACAGTGATAGTGGGTGATTATAAGGATGTCCAGGTCCCCACAGAGATAGAATGTGAATATAGGAATGCCCAGGTCCACTAAAGATATGGTGTGTGATTATTGTGTTACTCAGGTCCCAGAGACATAATGCGTTTTTATAGTCATGTTCAAGTCCCCATAGATATAGTGTGTAATTACAGTGATGTTCAAGTTCCCATAGTGATAGTGTGTGATGATAGTCATATTCAAGTCTCCACAGTGATGTCTGCAATGATAGATGTGTTGAGGACCCTAAACAGATAGTATCAGTCTGATGGTTTAGTAAACTGTTTCCATTTGAACGATCTGTGTTTGACTAAGCATGAGCGCAAAATCCGTTCCGCTCGCGGATTTTGCGAATTTTCGGTAAATTCGCGATCCGCGAACTCCCGCGAATTCGCAAATCCGCGAGCGGCGGATTCCAGGGGCAAAAGTTGAAGCCTGGCTGGCCTGTCAACTTGTAACTATTTTAGGATGGCGCCGGCAAGCTGCCAGCGCCATCCTAAAATAGTTACTAAGTTAGCTTCAACAGGAAGCTCTAATAGACAAAATAAAGCAGGTGCTCGCACCTGCTTTATTTTATCTATTAGAGCTTCCTGTTGAAGCTAATTTAGTAAGTATTTTAGGATGGCGCTGGCAGCTTGCCGGCGCCATCCTAAAATAGTTACAACATGCCCATGCAGGTGTGCCTTCTTCACAAATCTACAGTGGAAAATCAGCCGTGATGCTGTATAGAGGCTTTTGCATCCTTGACTTTCACGAGCGCAATACCCGTGCTGTTTCTGTGACCAGGAGCTTATTTCTCTTCATCTGCTGAACTGATCTTTCTCTGACCTTTTATACACACAAGAAGCATGTGAACTCGCATGGTAGCCCTGCCCGTTTGGCCCCGCCCGCACACTCGCGGTTTGCACCGTCTTCCCGCCATTCACCCACTATGATGGACAGCTCACTCAAGGGACCCCTGCGCCCTTCGGGGCGATTGCATAGTAACACACACATGGTCGCTCGAACTAGTTGATGCTCAAATTCAGTGACTCATTTATTAGCCCAAAAACAATCGTGAGCGTCGTCGAGGCAGGTGTGCCTTCTTCCCAACTCTACTGTGGAAAATCAGTTGTGATGCTTGATAGAGGCCTTTGCATCCTTGACTTTCACGAGCACAATACCCGTGCTGTTCTTGTGACCAGGGGTTTCTTTCTCTTCATCTGCTGAACTGATCTTTCTCAGACCTTTTATACACAGAAGAAGCATGTGAACTCGCATGGTAGCCCTGCCCGTTTGGCCCCGCCCACACACTCGCGGTTTGCACCGTCTTCCCGCCATTCACCCACTATGATGGACAGCTCACTCAAGGGACCCCTGCGCCCGTCAGGGCGATTGCATAGTAACACACACATGGTCGCTCGAACTAGTTGATGCTCAAATTCAGTGACTCATTCATTAGCCCAAAAACAATCGTGAGCGTCGTCGAGGCTGGACAGGTGTGCCTTCTTCCCAACTCTACCGTGGAAAATCAGCTGTGATACTGGATAGAGGCCTCACAAGAGGCATGTGCACTCGCATGGAAGCCCCGCCCCCGCCCCAAATCCGCGGATCCGCAAATCCGCAAAATCCGCGGATCGTGGATCCGCAAAATCCGCCCATGGTTATGTTTGACCTCCTTTCATCCTCCCAAGATTGATAAAATGAGTACAATTGAGTTGGGCAGCAATAAACATCTATTATTCAGCACCAAGATACTCCCAGGAATGAATGTGCACTTTATAAATACACACAAGATAATGTAGTGTGACAATAGCAAGGTTCTACCCCCCGCAAGAGCTAGACTTGAATTATTCCATTCATCTAATAATCCCACATCAAATGCAGCATTATCTGACTTAAACTGTGTTCATCTAGGAAGGTCCACACTTCCTTAAATATCTGCCCATGCTATTTCTTTCTGATACCTATTGGTAGATACATTGGATAAATAGAGTTACGGACTGGCAAGCACATCTTTGTTATTTTTGTCTCTAGAATTCAAGAAGATAAAGGGCATCTCCACCAAGAAGCCTTTTCTTCTCTGAGTATTTCTTCTACCTGCTGTTGGTGCTCTATGACCCCTCTATAAATATCTGTACATACATACATTAACCTTGTTTAACAAAGTTAAAACATGTGTTGGGTTTGGTAGAACAAATTCTGGAAGAGGAGCCTACAGCTGTATTCGCCGAATGGGTCTAGCCTTCCGTTTGTGCAAGACTTAAAGAAATCACACTGGCATTGGTGCAACTGCCTTCTAATGGGAAAAGGCACATTTTCAGAATGTACCCATGTAAAACATGGGAGACTTTCACAGTGTTGAAAACTCCTTTTGGAAATGCACATTTTATATTTAAGGAGGTAAATAGGAATCCATGAACATGGGTTGTGTTTTTTTGTACACAACTAGAAAAAGGTAATTTGGGAGTATTGTAACTGCCTTCTTCATGAAAAAAGGTACATTCCCAAAAGGGCCTATTTTAAAAACAAGAGTCTTTAAAAACATTGAAGGTTCTGTTGTTTGATGGCCAAAACGTATACATGAGTTTTACAAATGAAGTTCCAGAAGTGAGCTGTAGTGCTCATTGTGAAAGAATAGATAAAGTCATCTTAGCTGATGCATAGCTGTCTTTTTCATTGGAATAAATACCTCAAAATATGCCTACTTTAACTGTAGGATTCTTTCACGATGTTAATTATTTTGGGAGCCAAAATGTTGTACATCAATGTATGTGAGGTGTACATATGGGCTTCATAAAGGGCTGGTGAATTCTTTGATCATGAATATAGGAAGACAAATAGATAATCATGCAACAGCCTTTTTTGTCGGTTAAAAAAACTTAATCTCCACTATCCTTAGTGGACTTGCTCCTTCCATAATGCAGCGCCATCTGGTAGCTGCTCCTGTGGTCCCCTCCTACTGCTGCTGGCATAACTGACTCGAAGGTTAGAGGTTTAAGTCCATCCTCCTCCCGCAGGCTCCTGCCTGCACCTCATCCCTGGTGGTCCAGTGCTAGAGCGTCACTGACCTTCTGCTTGACTGCCTCCTATACCTCTTTTCACTGCTTCTATCCCACTTTTTAATTTTTCTTTTCCTGCCCCTGCCTTTGTATTTTTCTTGCTTCCACTGGCTTTCGGCAATTTGCTTGTCCTCCTGTTTGTTCCTGTTTTAGCCACCCTCTCCTTTGTTGCAGCTGCGATTCCCATCGGCCCTGTCCCCCTCCAGTGCCATTTTCCAGCTCCCACATTTCCTGCCTCCCAAATGCCCAACCCCCCTGCAGCACTACTAAATGTCAGCCACGCACAGCGGACGTGTGCTGGCATGCACAAAGTGTGCCAAAGGCAAACCCGTCTACGTCTGGATTGTGAACAGAGTCAGGGACCCTGCCACTTGGACCCCCCACCGCTACAATGCCAAGACCCTCCTCGCCCTTAACCAGGAACAACATGCCACCTGCCACCTAGCATCACCAATGAAAACTCCTGGACAATTTGCCTCTCGGAACTGCAACTGCACCGTCAGCCACACCATCACGCCAGCCCCATCCGCTGCCCAGCTGACCAACAGCGCACCCATCCACCTCAACTGCATCCTCCTCAATGTGCAGTCCCTCCACAAAAATGCCATGAAAATGTGGGACCCCACTGCCCCTACCATTGCCTTCTTCAGAGAAACCTGGGCCAAACCCTCCCCTGGACCAGACACCGCCATCTCTGACGGCTACAAGATCACCTGCAAGGACCACCCCAACTGCCTGGGAGGAGGCATCGCCATTATCCAAAAAAGCACACTCCCATTAACCACACACTCTAATGACCCTACGGCATAAATGGAATACCTCCACTTCCAGATCCAGACCAACACCAGCACAGCCCTCTGCAGCACCCTAGTCTACTCGCAGACCTTAACTTTCAACTGGACAACCCCAGCAACCACAACACCACCTCCCTCCTAGAGAACCTCACCAACATCAGACTGAAGCAGCTAGTCACCGCACCGACTCACACAGCCAGACACATGCTCAACCCAGTCTTCTCCACCAGCGGGAACATCAGCTTCAGCCAAAGCACCTCACCTTCAACATACCCACCGTACACCACTATCATCATGCCCCCAGGCCACAGCTGGACAAAGGCCACCAAAGAACTCCTCAACAACTACCTGAGCACCAGCACTCCACCTACGCCCTCGGACGTCAACACCTCAGCATGCAGCCTCCACCAATGGCCTCCAGGTGCGCTCACACCCTGGCACCCCTCAAGAGAAGGCCAGGCAAACAATGATCCAAGGCAGCCAGCTGGTTCACCCCAACTTCCACAAGACCAGATGTACATGCGGATGTCTCCAGAAGAAATGGAGAAGCAACGAAACCCCAGAAACCCATGCAACCTTCAAGTCCCCATCATCTCACACCATCTCCTCATCAAAACCTCAAACAAAATGGGTATCCAAGATAGAATCAACACAACACACACAACAGCAAATAACTATTCGCCATCAGCAAGGAGTTCACCAGGCCCAACAACGAGACCACAGACATCCCCCCCCCTCCCAAGACCTCTGCAACAAGCTCAGCATTTTCTTCCACCACAGGATCAGAAAATTTACGAGAGCTTCAACACACTAGACCCGGCCGCCACACATGCCACCATTGCATACAACCAAGCCACCCCTCAACATGCTGTGCTCTGCTGAATGGCTCACTACAAAAGACACACTCAAGACCATGAAGAGCATCCACTCAGTGACACCGATGCATCCATGCCTATACCACTTCTTCCACAGAGCAGCCACCGACATTGTTACCCAGCTCAACTGCTCAATTGAAACTGCAACCTTCCCCAAAGGCTGGAAACACCCCAAGATCAAACCCCTGCTGAAGAAGCCATCCTCAGACCAGACGGACCTTAAGAACTTTAGACCAATCCCCTCCTCCCCTTCCCAGCCAAGGTCATTGGGAAGGCCATCAACGACTAGCCCTCTGCACTCATCGAAGCGAACCACGTCCTCGACACATCCTACTCCGGCTTCCGAAGCAACCACAGCACAGAGACTGCACTCCTCCCTGTCACAGATTACATCCACTCGTTCCTCGACCGGGGCGAGACAGCAGCCCTCATCCAGTTAGACCTCTTGGCCACCTTCAACACCATATCTCACTGCATACTAATCACCAGCCTCCACGACAACGGAATCTGTAACAGGGCTCTGGACTGGATCCACTCCTTCCGCACCGGCCAGACCCAGCCAGTCCCCCAGTTCTCCTCCATGAGCCACGCCCATTTCAACATTTAAATGGCCCCCTCGCAGCCATCGTCAGAAGCCAGGGACTCAACATGGTCTCCTACGCCTACACCCAGCTAATCCTCTCCCTTACCAATGAACCCTGAACCGCCAGAACCAGCTTCCACAGTGGAATGAAGGCTGTTGCTACCTGGATGAAAGACAGCTGCTTCAAGCTCAACTTGGACAAGACCGAAGTTCCCATCGTTAGGCCTATCGCGTCAGCCTGATATGACTCCTCGTGTCCAGCCACTCTGGGTGACCCCCCCACCCCAACAGACCAAGCATGCAACCTTGGCATCATATTGGACTCTTCGCTCATGATGGACCGCCAAATCAACGCAGTTTCCTCAGCCTGCTTCCACATGCTCTGCCTGCTCTGAAAGACTTTCAGATGGATTCCCAAACAATCCGGAAGGACTGCACCCACAAACTCATCACTAGCCGTCTCGACTATGGCAACGCACTCTTTCCCGGCATCACTCAGAAACAGCTCAGGAAACTACAGTATGTCCAAATCTCAGCCACCAGACAGGTCCTCGACATCCCCCGCCACAGCCACATCATGCAACACCTCCGACAACTCCACTGGTTCCCAGTCAACAAGAGTCACTTTCAAAATCCTTACTTGCACAACAAAGGACCAGCGTACCTGAACCACTGCCTCACATTCCACGTACCCGCAAGACAACTTCTATCAATCAATCAATCAGTTCATTTATAGAGCGCGCTACTCACCCATCAGGGTCTCAAGGCGCTGAAGAGAGGGGGGGGATTAATGCTGCTCAAAGAGCCAGGTCTTGAGGCGTTTCCTGAAGGTGAGATGGTCCTGGGTAGTTCTGAGGTGTGTGGGGAGGGAGTTCCATGCTTTGGCCGCCAGGTAGGAGAACGATCTTACTCCGTCGGTGGTTCTGTGTATCCTTGGGATGGTGGCGAGGGTGAGGCTGACAGAGTGGAGCTGACAGGTGGGCATGTAGAACGAAAGGCGGCTGTTGAGGTAGTCGGGCCCATGTCGTGGAGTCCTTCATGTGCGTGGGTGAGGAGCCTGAAGGTGATCCTCTGGTTGATGGGGAGCCAGTGCGGGAGTTTCAGGTGGGCGGATATATGGCTGTGGCGAGGAATGTCGAGGATGAGGCGTGCGGAGGCGTTCTGTATGCGTTGTAGTTGTTTCTGCAGTTTGGTGGTGGTTCCTGCGTATAGGGTGTGAGAAGGTGGCCTGATATGCAGTGCTCACTATTCTAGTGAACACTATGTATCAGTCCAGCAACCCTTATTGATGATTGGTTGTAAGTCAACCTTATAGACCAGCTATCCTAGTAGCGTGGATACGAGCAGTCTAAGGCTAAAGACTCGAGAGGGCGTGTTAAGCCAGCTGTTATACCACACATATATCCCTTGAATACCCAGTGAAAGGACACCACACAAGTGTTATGAAAATAAACAAGATATTTATTAAGAATCACAACAGCCCTGTACTCTTTATTAGGACAGGGTACTAAGCACAAAACAAAACTCTTACGAAAATACTTAAGTTAGCACAGTATATACAAATGCCCGAGGGGCACGGAAAACCATATACTCTGAAAGTGGAATGCGAAATTACTAGCAGGTAAGTACAGTACTAATAGGCTTTGGAATCGCTAGATCTTGACTATAGAATCTTTAGATTACTTCTAGGAGACCCAGGGGACTCGGGTGCAGAGTGTGCACTCTCACGCGTGATGCGGGACAAAGTCTATGGTAGCTAGATTTCAGAAAGTTAGTGTTCTCGGGCGAACCCGACCTGGTAGGAGGAAAACGAAAGTGGATTCGGACCCTTGGATAGTGAGGCTATGCTGGGGCACCGAAATGCCGAAGTTACCTAGCCCAGGGGCTGCAGCTGCATAGGTCTCAAAAGACGTCGGGAATCCTCGTAGACGGACCAGGAGCCTGGAAGAAAGAAGTTGCTGGCAGGCGACCAGTGAAGAAAGTTCGATGGATCCAAGCCTGGATCGATGGAAGATGACACCTGAAAGCAGAGGGGACCAAGTTCGAGACTACTAGCCAGTAGTCAGGTGGCACCAGGAGGGCACCGGATGGTAGTCACCTCGACTAGGTGAGTGGGTGACGCTGTGCTCACAGATCTCACGGACCAGGAGGCGTTGTCGGCGACCAGGATGGAGGAGTGAGCTGTCCCACGAAGATTGAAGCTGTCGGCGTCGCTGGACCCAGGATTGGGCAACAAAGCCTTGGCAAATTCAAGCCCACGCGGTGGACTCAAAATGGCGTCTGGAGTGGACCAGGAGGGTCCGGGGTGCCTCTCTTGAAGAAGGAAGCAAGGGCCAGTCTGGAGCAACCAGACCAGCAGCAGTGATGTCGTCGGGCGTCGTGAAGAAGGCCACAAGCCAGCCGGCTAGTAGCCACACAGCGCGGTGAGCACGCAAAAGCAGAAGGGCCCCACGCAGATCGTGGAGATGCTGGAGGGCTGATCTTCGGTGCTGGAGCTGCTCAGGGTTGGGGCTTCGTGGACCCCAAAGCACTCACCAGTGGAGCACACGGTGGGCTTGTTGCAAAGAAGTCATGCAGTCTTGGCGATCGTCGGTCCCTCGAGGTCTCGTCGCACTCACAGTTCTCAGCTTTGCTGTAGAGGTGAGTAGAGGTCAGAGGTGCCAGGGAAGCCGGGTCTCGTCGAGCTGGGTCGTCGGATTCGTGAAGAAGGACTTGCAGCAGACCGCAGTGTTCTTAGGATGGTGCCCGCTTGATGCAGGGTGACTACTCCTTAGCCACAAGGGAGAATCTTGAAGAAGAAATCTTGATGTCCTTTCGCAGAAAGTCGTGTCTTGATTCCAAAGATGATCTAATTTGAACAGGGGGCCCGCTCCTATCTTTATACTAAAAAAGGGGGCTGACCCGGTGACTAGGTCCTGCCTATGGGTGGGACTAGGAGGGGGGTGGTTACACCCCTCTCCCATGCCGGACTTCCCCAGGCCAGGGGCTGGTGTGCCCCTGGAACTGGTTCTGACTGGCCTATGCGTAGTGAGCACCGGGGTGCCACTCAGCAGTCACCTTCCTGTAAAGCCCTGCCTACCCAGGATACACAAACCCTGTCTGGGACGGTGCTAGCACCGCCCTCGACAGGAAACCCTTTGTCCAGGCTCCGCTCGCTGGAAGGACTCCCAGCTGCAGGGGGTCAGACTCGTGTCTGTGGTGGCAGCATCCATTTTGTGGAGCTGAGGCTTCGTTTAACTTTAACCAGGGTTCACAGTTACATACATGTCGTGTCCCTCTAGAAGGGTGGAATGCTAACCCCGTCGCCAGAATTGGCGAGGGGTTAGTATTCCAATTCGTATGACACCTTACTCGACATGTTTTGATAAAGCAATACCAAAGGTAGCATTTAACCGCGAGGATTATAATGCACTTAAGAGTATATGGTATGCGATATCATGGAACAGCTATTAGGACTTGGTTCCGCAAGCTGCAGACAGGCTCAGCTCATGCCAGAGCACCATCTCACACGATTCCAAGCACTCTGCCTTCAGGATTGTTAAGGCCTGCCATAGGAGTGACTGATAGGAATCTGTGTGTCCATTTTTAGGGTTAGATATAGGTATACTATACCTACAGCAAAGGGTGATTACACGACTTTGCCCCAGCTGTCATGCAGCCAGTTGTGTCAAATTTAGGAGGCCAGCCAGGGGTGGCATAATACATGCTGCAGCCCCTGGCAGCCCTGGGTACACCCATGCCCTGAGTTACAGGGTCTGATAGGGTGGCCCAGTACCAATTGGAAATGCACCTAGGGTACATGGAATCCATTTTACAGAGAGAGCAGTAGGCCTGGGGTCCTGATTGGCAGGATCCCAGGTCGACTATGTCCAAAACCAGCTAAAACACAGGGCAAAAAGTTGGGGGCAACCATAGTCAGGAGGTACCTTCCTACACAACCCCCCCCCCCCCCAAACGAAAGGAGATAAGGCTATCCTTGTCCAGGTAAGCCTCTATTACCTAAGTGGCCATATAAGGAAGGACCAGCTCTGGCTTGGTTTCCCCCTGTGTCATGGTCCACTAAGTAACCCCTCACCCTAAGGGTATCTGAGGGTCTCCACCATAGGGAATCTCTGTCCTTGGTGTGTCTTGGGAAAGAAAAAGGCTGATGCTGGGATGGAGTGCTGAAGTGAGGCTCCTCTACCTTTGGGCTCAACTTCCTCCAATCACCATTCATCATGTGTGCCTTTCTTTCTTTAGCTGAGATGCACTGAGCTCTCAGGGTCAGACTCTGGCTACCTAAAGCTGGAGGCTGAGTCCCTCTGTTTGGCTTACTGGAGGGACAGGTCAAGTTTGGGGTTTTTAGGCCCCAGGTTTGGCTGTGCCCAACAGTGTCCAGCTGTGGGAGGTCCCTAACTACTTTTGAGGGGGATCCCTCGGGAGTCTGTTTTGCTTTCACTTGGCTAGGGTTACCAGCTTCAGTGATCCTAATCTGCTGATTAAGGGGTTCTTTTGGACAGGGGGCCCTCTGGGGTCCACCACTGGCCTCCCTGACCTCTTCAGCCCTGGGCTGACTGAGGCAGGGTAGAGAGGGGCAGGTTACCTGCTCCAGACTGGGTCCCACCTTGGAAGGGTCCACTGACATCAGGGGCTCTGCCAGGCTAGGCCTGACTACCTCTGGGGCAGTTCCTTCACAAGGGGTCAGATCAGTTCCCTGAGGAGGCTGATCCTTTCCTAGAGTCTGGGGGGAGGGAGATTTGTCTTCCTCCTCAATGCTCTCTGTCTGAGTGGAATGATCCATAGTTTCAGGCTTCACAACACTGTTATCTGTTTGAGTCGAGGCTGAGACCATTACAGCCTTGCCAACCTTTTCAGGAGGGCACTCAGTTTGTGTTTGGGCTGTGACTGTCACAGCCCTCCTATCCTGTTCTGGGAAGTCTGTCTGAGCCTGGGCAGTGGCTACCACTGCCCTTCCAACCTTTTCAGGGAGGACTGGTGCTTGGACTGGGGCTGTAGCTATTACTGCCCCACTAACCCTACTGGATAGGCCTATCATCCTAGAGTGAGTTTCTTGCTCCACCTCAGCCCATGCTGAGAGTTCCAGGTCATTCCCCAGTAAGCAATCTACAGGTAGGTTATCTGTCACTGCCACTCTCATGGGCCCTGTGACATTACCCCAGCTGAGCTTGACTACTGCCATGGGATGCTTTCTCTTCACTCCATGAATGTCTGTCACCTGATAAGTAAAACCAGGGGTCAGTTGAGCAGAGGGGACCAGATGGTCAATCACCATGGTGATGCTGGCCCCTGTGTCTCTGAATGCCTCAACTTTCTGACCATTGACTAGGAGCTCTTGTCTATACTTTCCCAAAATGTGGGGACCAGTAGTGAAGTTGGCAAACCCCATGCCAGTCTCACAGACAAGAGTGTTGTTGGGGGACCTGGCTAGGCCATAGTCCTCCTGGTTTCCCAAAGTAATGCCCACTATATTCTTGGGGGCACTCCCACCACCTGGGGGATTACCACTAGTGGTAACAGGAGGTCTGGGAGTATTACTTGGGGGTATGTTCTCCTTATTGCCATTTTTAGGGCAACTGGCATCACTTTTGTAATGGCCCACCTGTTTACAGGTATGACAATAAGGTTTCTTCTGTTCTGAAGGAGTGTTCTGGGACCCACCACCCTTGTTGGATTTTTGGGACCCTGGGGAAGTCTTCTCTGTGGATTTATCCCCACCCTTCTCTTGAGGCTTGGTTGATTCCTTCTTTTGGTCACCACCCTGGTTCTTAGGCCTGACCCTGGTTCTGACCCATTTGTCTGCCCTCTTACCCAATTCCTGTGGAGAGGTCAGATCAGAGTCTACCAGGTGCTGGTGTAATAACTGGTTCTGACAATTATTTAAGATTTGCTCCCTCATAATTAGATTGTACAATCCTTTAAAATCAGTAACCTTACTACCCAGTAGCCAGCCTTCAAAAGCCTTAGTGGCACAATCAACAAAGTCAGTCCAATCCTGAGACTGAGTTTTCTGGGTGTCTCTGAACATCAACCTGTACTGTTCAGTGGTTAAACCAAACCCATCAACCAGTGTATTCTTCAGGACTTCGTAATTGTTAGCATCCTCCACTCTAGTAGTGAGGAGCTTATCTCTACCTTTACCTTCAAAGGAGAGCCACAAGATAGCTGCCCACTGACTCTGGGGTACACACTGCACAGTGCAGGCCCTCTCCAAAGCAGTAATCCATTTGTGGATGTCGTCCCCTTGTTTAAAGGGGGGCACTATCTTATTCAGGTGCTTTGTATCAAAACTCCTTTCCCTATTGCTAGGTACAATGCTGCCACCAGTGGGGACTACCCCACTTAACTGTTGCTCTCTAGCAAAGGCAAGCCTCTCTTTGGCCAGGGCAAGTTCTTCCCTTTCAATCCTCAGATTGACTGCCCTTTCTTTAGCTTCATACACTCTCCTCTGAGGGGAAGTCATCCCTCTTTGAGAAGAGTTGTGAGAGCCATTGGTTTGTAGTAGTGTGGCTCACTGGTTAGAGGCGGCAGACCCGAGAGCAGAGGACGGCCCGGGACCAGGGTTCGATTCCCGGCGCGGCAGGTTTCTGGACCAGGGTCAGCGGACTCGATAATTCTCTCGCCTCGGTGCCCACTCCGATCAGCGATCACACTCGGCAACTCTGGGCATTAGCTTGCCTCATCTTCACTAACGGCCCCACCAGACCGCCGGGGATGCCTGGTCTCACCCTGGAGATACCCATTAAGGGACCATCTCTCAGGGAAGCCAGGAAGGGTTTCGCAGCGGTCGAAGCGCCTTGGGACCCTACGGGTAAGTAGTGCGCCTTATAAATGCCAATACATACATACATACATACGTTTGAATAGATCTGCCAGAGCCTCTTGATAGAGATCTGGCTCGTCCATTCCCAATGTTAAGCTGACCTGAGAGTGGCCCCAGGGGTCCCCCAGTACCAATCTCATGTCTGCTTAAGTTGGACCTGGTTAGTCTGCTGACTTCTACCTGTCCCTTATCTGCCTCATCCCCAGAGGGATCCTCATCCTCCTCCCCCTCTTCAGTCTCAGCTGAGAGGTGGATTAGGTCAGGGTCTCCTCTGGTTCCCTCAAGGGGAGGCATGTTTCCCTCTGGATTAGAAGAGCTAAGAAGTTTCTCAGCTTTCCTGGCATCATAAGTCTCTAAGAGACCAAACAGAAAGGAAGTTGTGGGGTTAGACCCCTGTTTTGACCTTCCTAGAGGTACACACCTGTCGTAACTCATGGAAGCTAAGAACAGTATATCTGGAAGGAATGACCTGTGGAGGGTCCACTGACACAAGGGGAGACTCAGAGTTTCCTCCTTTGTCTGACATACTGTTTCTAGTGTGGTGTAAGTGATGCACCTACCTACACTATGTGTTTGCCTACTGATCCCTTGCTAAGAGTTGCAGCCAAGGTGTGCTAAGCCTTGAGGAGCTGCAACAGCTGGTTCAGTAGAACTCAGAGTATTCTAAGCTAAGTTATATGTACCTGAAGTACTTATGTGATCTTTCAACAAGATATTCTTAGGATACGTGTGGTAAAACAACAGCAAGCTCAAATCCCAACCGCTGCTCACCAATGTGAGAAGGTGGCCTGATATGCAGTGCTCACTATTCTAGTGAACACTATATATCAGTCCAGCAACCCTTATTGATGATTGGTTGTAAGTCAACCTTATAGACCAGCTATCCTAGTAGCGTGGATACGAGCAGTCTAAGGCTAAAGACTCGAGAGGGCGTGTTAAGCCAGCTGTTATACCACACATATATCCCTTGAATACCCAGTGAAAGGACACCACACAAGTGTTATGAAAATAAACAAGATATTTATTAAGAATCACACCAGCCCTGTACTCTTTATGAGGACAGGGTACTAAGCACAAAACAAAACTCTTACGAAAATACTTAAGTTAGCACAGTATATACAAATGCCCGAGGGGCACGGAAAACCATATACTCTGAAAGTGGAATGCGAAATTACTAGCAGGTAAGTACAGTACTAATAGGCTTTGGAATCGCTAGATCTTGACTATAGAATCTTTAGATTACTTCTAGGAGACCCAGGGGACTCGGGTGCAGAGTGTGCACTCTCACGCGTGATGCGGGACAAAGTCTATGGTAGCTAGATTTCAGAAAGTTAGTGTTCTCGGGCGAACCCGACCTGGTAGGAGGAAAACGAAAGTGGATTCGGACCCTTGGATAGTGAGGCTATGCTGGGGCACCGAAATGCCGAAGTTACCTAGCCCAGGGGCTGCAGCTGCATAGGTCTCAAAAGACGTCGGGAATCCTCGTAGACGGACCAGGAGCCTGGAAGAAAGAAGTTGCTGGCAGGCGACCAGTGAAGAAAGTTCGATGGATCCAAGCCTGGATCGATGGAAGATGACACCTGAAAGCAGAGGGGACCAAGTTCGAGACTACTAGCCAGTAGTCAGGTGGCACCAGGAGGGCACCGGATGGTAGTCACCTCGACTAGGTGAGTGGGTGACGCTGTGCTCACAGATCTCACGGACCAGGAGGCGTTGTCGGCGACCAGGATGGAGGAGTGAGCTGTCCCACGAAGATTGAAGCTGTCGGCGTCGCTGGACCCAGGATTGGGCAACAAAGCCTTGGCAAATTCAAGCCCACGCGGTGGACTCAAAATGGCGTCTGGAGTGGACCAGGAGGGTCCGGGGTGCCTCTCTTGAAGAAGGAAGCAAGGGCCAGTCTGGAGCAACCAGACCAGCAGCAGTGATGTCGTCGGGCGTCGTGAAGAAGGCCACAAGCCAGCCGGCTAGTAGCCACACAGCGCGGTGAGCACGCAAAAGAAGAAGGGCCCCACGCAGATCGTGGAGATGCTGGAGGGCTGATCTTCGGTGCTGGAGCTGCTCAGGGTTGGGGCTTCTCGGACCCCAAAGCACTCACCAGTGGAGCACACGGTGGGCTTGTTGCAAAGAAGTCGTGCAGTCTTGGCGATCGTCGGTCCCTCGAGGTCTCGTCGCACTCACAGTTCTCAGCTTTGCTGTAGAGGTGAGTAGAGGTCAGAGGTGCCAGGGAAGCCGGGTCTCGTCGAGCTGGGTCGTCGGATTCGTGAAGAAGGACTTGCAGCAAACCGCAGTGTTCTTAGGATGGTGCCCGCTTGATGCAGGGTGACTACTCCTTAGCCACAAGGGAGAATCTTGAAGAAGAAATCTTGATGTCCTTTCGCAGAAAGTCGTGTCTTGATTCCAAAGATGATCTAATTTGAACAGGGGGCCCGCTCCTATCTTTATACTAAAAAAGGGGGCTGACCCGGTGAGTAGGTCCTGCCTATGGGTGGGACTAGGAGGGGGGTGGTTACACCCCTCTCCCATGCCGGACTTCCCCAGGCCAGGGGCTGGTGTGCCCCTGGAACTGGTTCTGACTGGCCTATGCGTAGTGAGCACCGGGGTGCCACTCAGCAGTCACCTTCCTGTAAAGCCCTGCCTACCCAGGATACACAAACCCTGTCTGGGACGGTGCTAGCACCGCCCTCGACAGGAAACCCTTTGTCCAGGCTCCCCTCGCTGGAAGGACTCCCAGCTGCAGGGGGTCAGACTCGTGTCTGTGGTGGCAGCATCCATTTTGTGGAGCTGAGGCTTCGTTTAACTTTAACCGGGGTTCACAGTTACATACATGTCGTGTCCCTCTAGAAGGGTGGAATGCTAACCCCGTCGCCAGAATTGGCGAGGGGTTAGTATTCCAATTCGTATGACACCTTACTCGACATGTTTTGATAAAGCAATACCAAAGGTAGCATTTAACCGCGAGGATTATAATGCACTTAAGAGTATATGGTATGCGATATCATGGAACAGCTATTAGGACTTGGTTCCGCAAGCTGCAGACAGGCTCAGCTCATGCCAGAGCACCATCTCACACGATTCCAAGCACTCTGCCTTCAGGATTGTTAAGGCCTGCCATAGGAGTGACTGATAGGAATCTGTGTGTCCATTTTTAGGGTTAGATATAGGTATACTATACCTACAGCAAAGGGTGATTACACGACTTTGCCCCAGCTGTCATGCAGCCAGTTGTGTCAAATTTAGGAGGCCAGCCAGGGGTAGCATAATACATGCTGCAGCCCCTGGCAGCCCTGGGTACACCCATGGCAGACCAGAGAGCAGAGGACGGCCCGGGACCAGGGTTCGATTCCCGGCGCGGCAGGTTTCTGGACCAGGGTCAGCGGACTCGATAATTCTCTCGCCTCGGTGCCCACTCTGATCAGCGTTCACACTCGGCAACTCTGGGCATTAGCTTGCCTCATCTTCACTAACGGCCCCACCAGACCGCCGGGGATGCCTGGTCTCACCCTGGAGATACCCATTAAGGGACCATCTCTCAGGGAAGCCAGGAAGGGTTTCGCAGCGGTCGAAGCGCCTTGGGACCCTACGGGTATGTAGTGCGCTATATAAATGCCAATACATTTACATTTACATTTACATGCCCTGAGTTACAGGGTCTGATAGGGTGGCCCAGTACCAATTGGAAATGCACCTAGGGTACATGGAATCCATTTTACAGAGAGAGCAGTAGGCCTGGGGTCCTGATTGGCAGGATCCCAGGTCGACTATATCCAAAACCAGCTAAAACACAGGGCAAAAAGTTGGGGGCAACCATAGTCAGGAGGTACCTTCCTACATAGGGTGTTTCCGTAGTCCAGTCGGCTTGTGACGAGGGAATGGGTAACCGTCTTTCTGGTTTTGGGGGGGATCCACCGGAAGATCTTACGAAGCATGCGTAGGGTGTTGAAGCATGATGATGAGACGGCGTTGACTTGCTTGGTCATCTTGGGGAGGGGGTCCAGGATGAACCTGAGGTTGCGTGCGTGATCCGAGGGTGTTGGTGCGGTGCCCAGCGCCGTAGGCCACCAGGAGTCGTCCCAGGTGGATGGGGATTGTCGGAGGATGAGGACCTCCATCTTGTCTGAGTTCAGTTTAAGGCGGCTGAGCTTCATCCATTCCGCAACCTCTTTCATTCCTTCCTATAGGTTGGTTTTGGCGGTGGCTGGGTCTTTGGTGAGGGAGAGTATCAGCTGGGTGTCGTCAGCGCAGGAGATGATGTTGATGTGGTGTTTTGCCTGCGATGGCGGCGACGGGGCTCATGTAGATGTTGAAGAGGGTTGGGCTGAGCGAGGACCCTTGGGGTACCCGCAGATTATCTTGGTGGGTTCTGAGCGGGAGGGGGGAAGGTGGACTCTCTGGGTTCTGTCGGAGATGAACGAGATGATCCAGTCCCGGGCTTTTCCTAGGATTCCAGTGGTGCAGAGGCGGGTTACTAGGGTGCGGTGGCACACAGTATCGAAGGCTGCTGAGAGGTCCAAGAGGATAAGGGCAGTTGTTTCTCCATTGTCCATCAGGGTCCTGATGTCGTTGGTGACTGCGATGAGGGCGGTTTCTGTGCTGTGGTTGGCTCGAAAGTCAAGGTAAGAGAGAAGACCCCTCTTGTTCCAGGGAACAGGGTACTAAGTGACCAAGTAAGTCTAAAGAATATCCCTGGAGTAGTAGTAGAGATCAAAGTGTGCACAGGAATAATTACTATTCTGTATCCAAAACACCCATAAACATGTTGTTAAGGGACAGGCCAAAAACCAAAGTCTAACGTTTACAATCTTTTTATTAAAACAAAAATATGATATTGTAGAATAAAAATTTCAGAAAAAATCAATCAATTCTTCTGAAAACGTACAGTGTCAGCAATGTAGATTTACATTTCATACCATTAAAAATTTTAAAAACGGATAAATGACATTTTCTCAATTAAAAAAAGGCTACATAAAGACCTAAGGGCAAAGCAAATACAGTACAGTACAATGATATCAATAACACAAAATATACAGAATAACAGAAACACCCCAGTAATAATACTCGCTCGAATGTTGTTTCAACCAATTTGTGGGATCCAATAGCCTTACTCAATTCGCATATTAATACCACAGTTGTTAAATTTGCATATAGTTGGTATCTTCTAGGCTTTGTTGGATTCTCTATCTTTCTGTGCGTCGACGCGTTTCGGTGTTGGTACCATGGATACGGTCACACTTTCCTCAGGACAATTAGTAATGGGGTCCTCAGTTTCATATACAAGGTATCCTACTGTGTATTAAAGAGATATCTATCAGTATGGTACACCAGAAAATCTTAACTGTGCATCGATACCATTAGCATCTACACTTTCAGCCTAGGACGAATCTTTCCTGAAATATCGTATATAGGCTACCATTGATTGTTACATTAGTGTTGCCATTGATATCTATATTGCTCACTATATGTGAGTATCCCACCTTGGGTATATCTCTAGGATCTCAACTTATTGTTCTTTTTGGATATGACCATTATTGTATAGAGGACACAAGATGACAAACCATTTCTCTAAGAGCATATCAGACATGCTTTGTACTTATACAATTATACATTCCTAAATACATTGCACCTTCATTAGCCTCAAACCCTCCGTTACACTTTGGTCATTGGCCTTATGGACATGGGCATGTGTAGTGAATCCCATTTATTACTTCATACTTAATAAATGTGGTCAGAGTAAAGACTCTGACGGTAGCGGAGCCACTTTACTCTGTCTGAGCACAGCGGCCGCCATAAGAGGGTGGGAGGGGAGTAGGGGTCAGCTGGGAGGCGGGAGGGAAGGAAGCCAATGGGAGCAGGGGGGCGGGGCCGCACAGGAGGCAGCGGTGGGAAAAACGGGGCTGGGGAGCCCGCAGAGAATCGCAATGATCCGAGCAAAAAGGCGAAAAAGCACAAAGCAAAAGCAAAAGCAAAATAAAATAAAATTGGTCACTCACTCACTCAACAGGGTACAAGGGAGAAGGGGAGGTGGGCAGGCACACGGGGGTACAGAAGAAAGCAGGGGCACAGGCAGACGGGAGGCATTTGTGCCGGAATCGCAGGAAGGAGTACAGCGCCGATCGGGAGAGTCAGGCAAAGCAGGAAGCGGTGTGCAGGACAAGGCGGAGCTGCAGCGGTGGGGAAGCGACCTACCCCAGCTCACCTTCACCTCCATCCCCAGGATCCACAAGACCAGAACCAGAGAAAGATCATTCTCCTACCTCGCCACCAAGATATGGAACTACCTGCCTCTGCAGCTCAGTCAACCAGCGTCACTGATCAATTCAGGAAGGATCTCAAGACCTGGCTCGAATGATCCTCCACCCAGTCCAACCAGCAGCCCCACCCCCAACATCTTGAAACCCTTATGGGTGAGTAGCCGCACTTTGCAAGCCTCTGATTGAATGACTGACTGATTAAAATGAACCCCTGTTAAAGATATTAGTCCTTCACAAAGTTGAAAAACACATTTTCAGTGGCGTGCATTTTGTACACAGAGAATTAAACAACATTTGCTGACTTGGACATGTCCTTTTGTGCCAGATCAGAGAAAACCACTAACACTTGGCAGCAAAATTTTTATAGAAAAAGGGATATTCTCCTCATGGATACTTCTTAAATACAGCGGTCCTGACAAAGTCGAAATACTGTCTGTGATTAGGAGCACATTTTGTACATGGGGCATGCATGAAGCTTTACTGAATAATTCTAGGGTTCCCTTAATGGATAGCAGAGAAAGACACATGGACAGTGTTAATATGGGGAAAGTCGATGTTAGAAAGATACATTCATGTATAACAACGAGATCGCATCTTTATTAAAAAATTCACTCATTTCAAACTCCACGTGAACACAGATTCAAAAATATATAGTTAGACAGGCACTGAGGCCCAGGCCTGGAGTCACTAGACAGACCACAGGTGGGATGGCACCTAGCAGGCAGACAAGTGCTCTGGCAGGAAATCCCTGATCAAACTCACAGATAGGAGCAGCAACACTACAATGCTTCTGGGAGAATGGCGCATACAAAGCATACAATGCCGGAGGGGCATGTGTGTACCCAAAACACAATATAGTCAGATGCTACATAAGGTTTAGGAACACTTAGTCAATCAGAATACAGTACACACAGGGAATACTTGGTCACCATGCTGGACATGTGGACACGCTACCCATTGACCACATTATGTTCACACAAGGTCGAGACCCACCTTGATTTTCCATCGAATAGGTTCATTTACAACCCCAAAACAGTGAATGGCATTCCTATCCATACAAGGAAGGCCAGAACCATTTTATGATACACAATGAACTGTATATAAAATAGCCTTCAGACCCCATGTTGGTGACTGTTCTCCTGGCTATTATGTTTAATTAAACAAACTGTTCCTGTTTTGCCAAAACACCTCATGTCTCTTGTTTTTTTAAGTATTTCATTTTCAGGTAACATTTTGGTGAGCCATCATCAGAGCTGCTTGTTACCTCAAACCCAACTGCAGCTAAAGGAAGGAGCCTCCACCCGGACCAATTCATATTGCACGTTAAGGACGTTGAGCAGACACCGCAACTTATTGAAAGCTCTGTTGAATCTGCGGGGCGGAGTTCCATCCTGAAGCCGCATTAATAGAAGGTAAGAGACTACATCAGAACCTTATTTATAGCATTTGGCATATGGCAAACTAGGAAGGAAGTGATCCTGGGATAGTCACTTTAGGAAAGATGAGAGACTAGTCTCTTGGACCGCTTGGCATTACTAAGATGGTAGGTTAGGCCCATGGGTGTGATTCAGTGCATCATTAGATTAGTTGCTTGGACCTCTGGGCATTACACAGATGGTGCACTTGGCCCCTGGGTGTGATACAAGGTGAGATTCGGGGCTGGATGCCTGGACGGCTGAGCATTGACACAGATAGTATGCTGGGCCCCTGGGTGTGACACAGTGTGCAATTTAGGGAAAATGATTTGGACCTGGGAGATCATACGTAACTTGTGTTTGGCCAAGAGGGGCCAGTGGTTCTTGTATTATTCCCTTTTTTCTATGAACTATTCATCAGATTAGGTATTTGGACTGCTAGGGATCCCACAGATGGTACGCTGAGCCACTGGGTGTGATAGAGGGTGTCCCTCATATTTTTTCTATGGTTAATTTTTGTTTTTAAAATTGATGTAAGTTATATGCGATGTTGTGGGACTGTTAATTATTGCAAACTGCATGTTGTCTTAAGTATAGTGCTTTGTTGATGACAGACAATAACTCCACTACAAGCTGCCTTCCTGGTCCTGTATCTTTCCCCATAGACCTTGATATTAATCTATCGGATGTTGAAGATGCTCTATTGGCCAGTAAAGTAGGAAAGGCCCCGGGCCCTGATGGGATTCCAGTGGATCTCTTCAAATGTAATATGGACTTATGGTCACCAATACTGACAAGAGTATTAAAAGCTACTTTTTCAGAAGGGCTTATCGATTCATGGTCGAATTCAATCTTAGTCCCATTCTTTAAGAAGGGAGATCAACAGAATCTGGCCTGTTATCATCCCATATCCTTATTGGATTCTTTGGGTAAGGTGGCAGGCCGTATTCTTCTTGAACGCCAACAGCAATGGGCAGAAGATAGCAATGTACTGTCTGATCTTCAATGTGGGTTCAGGGATGGCCTGGGCACCATGGAGCAAGGCCTCAATCTGTCACTTCTTATGGGAAAATATGTGAAAGCAAAGGGGGGAAGGCTTCACATGGGCTAACTAGATTTGACTGCGGCCTTTGATTGTGTTAGTCACGCCAAACTTTGGACTATCTTAGTAGAAATGGGCGTGGATATTTCTATAGTTAATTTCATCAGAGATTCTTACACAAATGCTACAGCCAGGGTGCAGTTTGGTGCAGGCGGGGAGCTCACGGCACCGTTCAAGGTAGAGATGGGGGTTAGGCAGGGTTGTGTCCTGGCTCCTTTCCTTTTCACACTCTATACTAATGGTCTTGAAAAAGCCATGCTGGAGGGAAGCCGATGCCTCCCTCTGCTAAAGAAGCGTCCAATACCCGCCCTACTCTACGCGGACGATGCTGTGATTTTAGCACGAACAGCCCTAAAACTACAATGCACCTTTAATAGGTATCTTGTATACATGGCTAACTTAGAATTAAAAATCAATGTAAAAAAGACATTCGTAATGAGCTGTGTGACTGGGCGAAAAAAGCAGAAGGACATCTTTATAGAAAATGCGAAACTAGAATCAACTGTTACATACCCCTATTTAGGCTTTTTAATTGATAACAAGGGCTCCTGGAGACAATCAATAAATGCCAGGAAACTCCTTTTTGTGAGGCTACCGCCTCATTGGTAAATTTTGCACAGAGGCTAAGCAAGAGGCCCCCAGCAGAAATGCTTCAGATATACCAAGCCAAATGCATTAGTACGGCAATATATGGGGCTGGAATCTGGGGCTTCTGTGAGGTAGACGCTATACAGAAAGTGGAAAATGCTTTTTTGAGGTATTTTCTGACAGTCCCCCGAGGCACATCAACGTATAACTGCTATGTGGAACTAGGAATACCTTACATCTCTGACACAATAAAAGCACAACCAATTCTATTATGGCATCGTATATGGTCATCTCCAAAAACAGAATTTAACCGGGAGATACTGAAGGATTGCCTCGCCCTTGATAATGTTGATAAAATTGGGTGGCTCATGTATGTGAAAAAGTTTCTATTTGACTTGGGCCTTTCAGCGTACTATTATAATCCAGCATTGATAGCTCAGATCCCAAGGAAATTGTTTAAAAAGCAGTGCATGGGGCATCTGGAGGGGCTTAGATTGCTTACGGAAGCAAATAAGTGTTCAGTACAGTATAATCTAATGATCCAAACCACTCTAACGATACAACCATACCTGACCTTCACCCATTTCCCGGGCCTCCCCCTCGCAACATACACCGATCTTTCTCTAAACATGCACCAGTCTAAACCCTTCATCCATTTTCCTATCTGGGGGGGCCTGGCTGGCTCCCCACAGCTGGGCAATATTACGCTTGGCCACTGCACATGCCAATGTGACCCATGTCCTTCCGTGTGCAGTAAGATCAGTCGGCTCCAAAACATTTAGGAGACATTGGCGTGCCTCCACCTCCAATTCCACACCCCACACTTCTCGTATCTTATCATGGACAGTGACCCTATAACGCCGTATATCTGTACACTCCCATAGAATATACATTATGATCCGGCCTCCCCGCAACCCCTTCAGCACTCTCCATTCGTAGCCAAACCCATTCGCACCAGTCTCAGACCTGTTACATAAGAGCGATGAAGGATCTTCAACTGCACTAAACTCAGTCTCATTTGTATCGCAACCACTCTCGGGGAAGATACAGCCTCTCTCCAGTCCTCATCCTCCAATACTAGGCCATCTCCCACCCACTGTTCCCTAATAGTTACAAGTGGGTCCTCAGTGTGATTAATAAGCTTTTATAAATCAAGGAAATCGTTTTAGTCGGGAGACGTCCCTCTAGCCCCCGATCCTCCAACAGAGAGGCATCTGGGGGTGTAACTCCACGGGGGATATTAGCAAGCAATGCATGACGAATCTGCAGATACCGATACCGCTCGCTTTCCTGCACTTGATGTCGTTCCTGCAGGGCCTCGAATGTAAAGATCTCGTCCTTTCCCCACATATCTATGACCTGTGAGATCCCAATGAGATCTCACTTGTCAAACCCTTTCATTTTCCATAGTCCCCCCAAACAATCTGAGTTCCATAGCTGCATGGCCAAGGTTATTTTCCCATCCCATTTAAGAGATCTGGTAGCCTCATGCCATACCCGTAACGCAATTGCCGCCGGCCCGACCAGGGGAACCCACCCTCTGCCGGCAAAAAGAGCCATAGTATACTCCCCACCCGGCGTCTGTCCACGGTCCATTGCATATCCTGGGTCCAATGGCGATACATGGATTGCCTGATTATTAGCCGCCAATTGGGAGGCCCATTAGTACTTCTGAATGTCGGGCAGGCCAATCCCCCATCATACCAGGGGAGCGTAAGTTTGGTGAACGCGATCCGTAGCCTGCCGTCCCAGAGAAGCTGCCTCTGAAGGGACTCGATTTCCTTAAAATATGGGGGGTATCGGGTCCAAGGTGTTTGAAGTGCGTACAGGGAACGGGGAAGAGTCATAATTTTGAACAGAATAGCGCGTCCCAGCAGGGAGAGCGGCAGAGACTTCCATCTCGCCACTTCCCTCCGGAACCTAGCCAATGGGGGCACCAGATTGGAAGCATACCGAATCTTGGGGTCCATTGACATAAATATACCCAGATATCTGAACCCCACCACCTCCAACCTCATGGGCAGTTTGCTGGGATATCCGGGGGATCACCACTTAAGACAAAAAGAACGGACTTCGACCAATTAATGACAAAGCCGGAGTACCTCCCGAATATGGCCAGAACATCCATGAATGCAATCAATGAGTTTCGGGGGTGGTCAAATATAGCAGGATGTCGTCTGTATACAGTGATATTTTATCTTCCCATTCTGAGGTCCACCTCAACCCCCTAATCGACCTGTCCCATCGGACCCACGCTGCAAGCGACTCTAGGGCCAGTGCAAACAACAACAGGGAGAGAGGACAACCGTGTCTAGTGCCCCTCCCCAAAGGGAAGTCTGCAGACCTGTGATTATTCACCACCACTCTGGCCAGAGGACCGGAATACAAAAGGCGGACCCAGTTGACAAACTCTGGTCCAATGCCCATCTTGCCCAGGACAGCAAAGAGATAGGGCCACTCCACTCTATCGAAAGCCATGGTTGCATCTAACGACAACAGAACTGCAAGTTCATGCATTTGGGAAGCACCACCGAGGATCCCATGCAACCTACCTATATTAAGAGCGGATATTGCGGCGCGGCATAAAGCCGAATTGATCTGCATGAATCAGTGTAGTAATGACTTTTACCAGGCGGGTTGCCAGTAGCTTAGCTAACACCTTAGGTTCGGCGTTCAAGAGTGAGATCGGCCGATAAGAGGAACACTCTACCCTCGGTTTGCCCTCCTTGGGTATTACTATGATATTAGCTACTCTCTGATCATACGGAAGCTGACCCTCCTCTCTACTCTCAAGAAACATTTCCCTGAGAAATGGAGCCAGCTTGTTGGCGTGCACTTTAAATAGCTCAATGGGGAGCCCATTTGGGCTGGAGGCCTTCCCAGAGTGGCCCCCCCTGATTGCCTGCGTCACCTCATCGTTAGTGAAAGGGGAGTCCAGGTAGTTCCTATCTTCATCCGATAGAGTGGGCATCGGAATATCACGCACCATATCCACATTTTCAATCTCAGTGTAGCCTCCCTCCGCTGTGTATACTGCCTTATAATATCTGCTGAATTCGTCCACTATTTGTTGTGGATCCGTTGTTTTACCCGAGCCAACCGCCAATAACTCCGGCACGAGGCGTGACACCCACTCCCCCTTTTCCAGCCAGGCAATCAACTTCCCGGCCTTGTCGCCATACTCGTATATCCTACTCTGAGTAGCTGCATGTTGCATCTTAGCCCTATCTCTGGCCAGACTCCTGTATTCATCCCTAAGAAGTTGGAGGCGATGCATTCCCTCCGAGGTGGTGTCCACAGACACCTCCCTCTCCAAGGCCAGCAACTCCATCTACTTCTTATCGACCTCGGCGCGGCTCTTCTTCTTATTCTCAGAGACAATCGATAGCACTTCCCCTCTAATGACAGTATTGTATGCTTCCCACAGGGAGCATTTGGAGTCCACTGTGCCCACGTTATCCTGGACATAACCATCTGTAAAACGCACAATCTCCTTCTTGGTGTCAGGGTCCATCAGTCGCCAAGCACTAATCGGAGCAACTCTAGCTACATCCCTCTGACCCAAATCAACTCCCAGCCAGACCGGCGAGTGATCCAAGACACCCCTAGCCAAATGCCGCACATCATGGACCCACGCAGCTTGCGACGCCGCCACCAAGATATAGTCTATCCTTGAAAGGAGGCGTGCGTATATTGAAGTTCGCCAGGATTTTTCAGTCTCCACCCGTCCACCAATCCAGTGGTCTCCACAAATTCTGACAACCCCCTACGGGACGGCAACAAGGCCCGAGCAGGTTGTCTATCTACTTCGCCATTCATCACTGCGTTAAAATGGCCCCCCACTATCAATAACCTTGCCGACAATGTAAAAAAAAATTTGCACAGGTCTTGAAAGGTATCGGACTGCAAGGCCGGAGGGACATAAACAGATAGAAACGTGACAATTCTCCCCTCCCACAACCCCAAGATCCCGATATACCTGCCTCTATTGTCAGCCCACGTGGCCTGAATAGTTAGCCGGAAGGAGTTCTTGACTAATATCCAGACTCCTCTTGATCCAGTAGTGAATCCTGCGTGTGCCACTAGCTTGTATCCTCCTTTATGTAGTGCCATACACCGCTTACCTATAAGATGTGTCTCCTGTAGCAACACCACGTCTGGCGAGTGTCTTCTAATAAACTGGCCAACCATTCCTCTCTTAATCCTATCTCCTAGCCCATTCACGTTCCAACTGAGTGCGGAGATCCCCAATCCCTGTCAACCGGAAGACATCATGATAAGACATTGTTTCTGAGTCCATCGGTGGCACCCAATGCAAAAAGAAAAAACAAACATCAAAACCTAACAATACCCAACATCTCTTCATCGCAATTGTTTCAGCAAAACTATGAAAGCTTCAAACCCCCCACAAACCCCACTCCACTGCCCCCCACCCTGCACCACTGCCTATAGCATACGCTCATCCCCAACTAGCAGTGTGCCTGTCGCCCCCAAATCTACACTACAATCAACTAAAAGTAGAAAATGAAGGAGGGCCCCAGATAAGCCCGCCTCCCCCTCACCCCTCTACGCTGCCTCTGCACGGATCAAGAACCAACGACATATTTACCAAATTAGCGACATCAAAAGAATAATACAATCCCACCCCACCCCCGTGCATAGCCATCCGACATTCAAGCCTATTCGCCCCCAAGTTCAGTAAGTTATTGGTCATCCGCCTCTCCTCCAGTTCGACTCAGATCCAGCCGCATGCGTGCTGTCCAACCAGTCCGCCGCCACCTCAGGATTGTCAAAGAACAGTGTCTTCCCATTATACTCCACTCGAAGACGGGCCGGAAACATCATGGCATACTTCATACCTCTGTCACAGAGACTCCTCTTAACCGACAAAAAACCCTGTTGCTGTTTTTGAACCGCTTGGTTAAAATCCGGGAAAAAAGAAAGTGTTGCGTTTTCAAACTTCAACGGGGGCCAAGACCTAGACGCCTGCAATATCACATCCCTATCATGAAAATTCAGGACTCTTGCAATCAAAGGACGGGGAGGGGCCCCCGGTTTGGGCCTACCCCAAAGTATCCTATGGGCAAGATCAACTGTGAAGAAATTGCTGAGACCTTTGGGCTTGAGGTGATTAAGCACAATATCCTCGACAAACAAGTCAGGCGCTTGATCTTCAGACTTCTCGGGCACCCCTAATATGCGAATGTTATTGCGTCGTGCTCTACTTTCAAACACAATTTTATCAGCATATATTCAGTCAGCCTAATGCAAGAAAAATTTGATATTTCTGCACAATGTAATTTTCAACATAGTGCATTGAGAGAAGTTCACAATGTAAACATCCGTATTGTAGTACGCGCATCTTTTCATATTTCCAAACTGTTTAAACACCATGCCCGTTTTCATTGTTTCTGCTCAGCTACGACATATAGTTCATGAAGCCGGCTCAAGATGTGGCAACCGCGTCTGTAAGTGTTCTTTCCTGCATTCCCGAGGCAACTGCTTGGAGGATTGGGGGATGGAGGGTGTTTGACTGCACCTTTACATATGCTAATTTGCTAATCATTCCCCAGTGTGTCCTTCCTGCTACTGCAGAGGAAAGGCTTTCTGATGCAGTCCCAGCCAGGTAAAGAAATGTGACAAAGGACTAAAATATGGGTCAGGCGCCCTGGTGTTACTGTGGCTGTCCGCACCCGGCTGAGTTAATTTAGGAAACAGAACTTTCTGAATCCCTCAACTTCTAAAAAGAGTTTTGTGCTTAGCAGGTTTCACCTGCACAGTGTAAACTCTGTTACTAATTCGCTTTCTTCCCTAGAAAGTATCCTCTATTTACTGTGGCATCTCTAAACTCAGCACGCACTTATGCCGTCCACACATTTGTGCTTATTATAAACTGCATGTAAAAGTAAATTCGGCATACTGACTCAAAACTAGTTATGAAATGTCGGGTTTTCATAATCTACTCCCGTGTAGTTGAAGTCTCAGATAGTCTAGCTTTCTCCAAGCAATGTGTGCTGCGTTTATACATTGTATACACAGGTGGAAAGGCAAGTCATTTTTTTATTTTTATTTGGCCAGCTGGCCACATCTCCCAAAAATTATCCAATTCCTGGTACCAGCAAGAAAAACACATCTATAACTATTCAAATGGTATTCAAACACAGAAAGCCAAAGTGGTCTGAAAAAGAAGTTTTGGAAATGTGTGTACAATTGCTTTATAGTTTGCACTGTTAAGGCAAAGTCGCATTGGAAGGAAAGGAATGCATCTTTCCTTTCCAAACCATTTAATCTTTAACATGAATAAATAAAATCCATACACTTGAGCATTTACTGGCCTCACACGGAGTAGTGTGCTAACAGGCTGAAAAAGTGTTGGCACTGTGACAGGCTAGCAAACATTAAATAGATACTCATACTGTACCACTTTTATCACCATGTTTTATAAGTTTGAACATTGGGTAGCGTCGGTGTCATGTTTCTAATTCTCTCACTGTGGACACATGGACGTTTGCTCAAGGTGATGAGCGTCTTAGGCTACACTAATACGTTTGGCTCAATTTGCAAGTTTAGTTTCGTGTGTTTTGTGCACAGAATTAATGAAAATAATGTAAACACTGACAATATATGATTTGCATCAACATTAGGGGAATTAGACGGGGAAAAGGGTGTTGGGCAGTTATCAAATTGCACTCTATAGCCATATTTAGTCAGTCACAGTAAATCTAGCTAAAAGTCCCCTCTGAAAATTACTTTTTGATTTTTTAATGATGCAGTCAATTATGAGGCATAAGACCCGTAAAGACCATTGCTGCACTGATTTCAATATTTCTTCTGCCCAAAATAACAATTAGAATTTTGCTGTTGCGAACACAAGCTTATTTCTTTCTATGTTGTGAGTTTTTATTACAACACTAATGCATAAAAGCGCATAACACAATCCCTGATTCTGAAGAGCATGGTTTGTGCAGGTGTAAAAACTTTCTTTTTTTAATTTAATTTTGTACTTTAATTTCAAAGTATTTCATTGATTTTAATTAAAAGATACATACTGATTGTGCTGGGTACAGGGAGGGAGGACTATATTGAAGAAAATGGTTGTCAAAGATAGTGTGCTGGTATTTCTAGGCTGTTGAGATGGCATTTGCCAAAGAACTCTTTGAAGGATGGGATAGTTTGGTCTGTGATCTGAAGTTGAATCCTCTATGGATAGCAGGTGACTGGAAGTGAGGAATAAGTTGTTTAAGAGAGAAGTCTTCAAATAAGTGTTGTGCAGGACTAGGTGGGTAAGAGCAAGTTCGTATTTTGATGGAAAGGTTGGGTAGGTCTTTCCAAGGGTTCAAAAGAGTTTCTGTCACAGATAGTAAGCTTGAGAATTTGAATATTACTCTTATGGATAACGAGTGAGACATGCACTCTACTTTTAGTTCTGTTGGTGAGTTTGAGGGAGTAATTATGAGGACTAATGTGGTAAAATGTTGGACGGGAGAAGGTAGTGACTTGTGCAATGGGATAGTCTAAAGCCAGGCTGATAATCAAGTTGGTGAAGTTCTAGGAATGTCTAGTGACATTTCTACCATTAATAAGGAAATACTGTACATTCTATAAGTTTCCCGCACATTTAGTTTTACACTCACAATTGGTAGAGAAATGGTGAGAGTTTGCAATCCCTTGAGTTTTCAGGGAGATTATAAGGTGAAGCTGTAATAATAAAATGGTGCAGCTGTTCTGGTGAGTATTTCATAATCAAAGATATAGTATTCCAAAAACTAGTGATATGTTTATTGATTGATTATTTAAAATCTTTACTAAAAGATAATGCACAATATAAAATTTCAGTTATAGTAATCCAGTAAAAGGGCGATAATTTAAAAGAAAAGCGATAATTTCATAATGTTAAAAATTCAGAAATATAAACAGTATAATAGTTAATGTTTTAAAAATTCCAGTTTTTTCCATGCACTTGTTAAAAATTTTGAGACAGCAGAGTTAATATGTATATCTTCCAAGCAAAGACATTGGATTAGTGCTTGTCTACATGTCCTCATTGATCTTTCATTGAAGTGCCTTTTTAAAAGTGTTAATCTTTCATTTTTTAATTCTGGGCAGAGGCACAATAGATGTATGATATTTTCTTCTCCTGTGTTACACAGCTGACATGATATATTATTTTCAAGCTTTTTCCATGGCAGTGCATGAGATTCTCCGGGCAGGATTCCGAACCGTGCTTTCATGAATATATTTTTATATTTCCAAGTCCAAGCTGTATTCAAATATTGTTGCGAATTCTTTTTTTTGTAACTGTTTATTATAGACCAAGCATGTTTCCTTTTGACCAGGGACTCTTTGTCACTTATTACAGATAAAAGATCAGTTGTCTTATTTACAATTTTTTTTAAAGATTAATGAGGAATAGTGGTCATCCAAATCTCCTTAAGCCCAAATTCATCCAAAGCCTTCTCGAGATACTTCCAGACAGATAATTTACTATTGCCCTCTACTTCTTTCAGTGAAGGCTTCGAGATTAAATTGTCCTTGTCATTTTTTACCCTATACCATACTTTAATTGTGTTACCCATCCGGGCATGTAGTTGGTTGTTCAAGCCAAATTCTAGTCTAATTTGGGACTGTGAGGCATTTTTTAGGTAAACAGAAAAGGGATCGAAAAGTTTTCGAGATTTCTTTGTTTATTGTTATTGCGTCCTTTCCGTTCAATGCTTCCCTTCTATAGGTTAGGGAAGATAACAATTTTGCAGATATGACTTTGAGTAGCGGCTGGTAGGTTGAATTGCTAGTGGATTTTTTTATCATACCAAATGCACCTGTTAGGGAGTTCGCCTTCCGGGCGATGTCTAATTTCTGGGGTTTAAAGCTACCATTGTCATCAAAAACCAGTCCTAGGTATATATAGGTTTTAGTTTGCTCCAGTTTTTCGTTACCTAAGAACCATTTCATATTGTATTTCCTTCTTGGATTTTTTAAGACAACCATAACTTTAGATTTGGATTCATTTATTACCATTTTATTGGATATTGGATATTAAGATATAGTATTCAGATATGGTCAATCAATCAATCAATCAGTCATTTGTTAAGTGCACTACATACCCACGAGGGTCTCAAGGTGCTGGGGAAGAAGGTGGGGGCCGCTACTGATCGAACAGCCAGGTCTTTAGTATCCTCCTGAAGGTCAGCAGGTCTTGGGTCTGTCGTAGGCTCAGTGAAAGGGTGTTCCATGTCTTGGCGGCGAGGTGGGAGAAGGATCTCCCGCTGGTGGTTGTTCTTCAGATGCGCGGGACGGTGACAAGTGAGAGGCCGGCGGAGCGTAGCTGGCGGTTGGGGGTGTAGCAGGAAAGCCATCTGTTGAGGTAGGCTGGGCCGGTCTTGTGGAGTGCCTTCTGTGCGTGGATGAGAAGCTTGAAGGATATCCTCTTGTTTACGGGGAGCCAGTGCAGGTTTCTCAGGTGGGGGGTGATGTGGCCGTCTCGTGGTACATTGAGGATCAGTCGTGCATAGGCGTTTTGGATGCGTTGTAGTCGATTGATGAGCTTGGTCGGGGCTCCCGCGTAGGGAGCATTTCCGTAGTCGATTCTGCTGCTGACGAGGGCCTGGGTGACTGTCTTTCTTGTATCTGTCGTGATCCATCTGTAGATCTTGCAGGGCATTTGGAGGGTGTTGAAGCAGGAGGAGCTGTACATATAAGTAATCAATGGACTCTATATGTCTATGGCACTGGAGAAGGGTGCTGGTTGCAGACCTTTTGAGGCCAAAACATTTAGTGGCAGGAGAATTTAGTCATGTGACCAGCTAGGATTTGCTCTTCCCATCAGGCTGCTTAGAGACTGCTGATCCCAGCCCTTGCAGTTAATTGGCGGTCTTGGTATGTATTTTTAATGGGCCAATTCGACCCACCTTACTTTTCTTCCATACTTTGCTTTCTAGGGCTGAAGGCTGCTCAAGCTGGGCCTTCTAAAATCACTGCCTCTTCTGCCTCTTTTCAATGGCCCAAGGCTCTCCAGGATTCCTACATGGCTGTTCAGGCATTGTTGGACTGCAGGTTTCGCCTTCCTCTCTAGGTCCCCGCAGCTTTTAACTGGTTTTATCCTTTTAGCAAATGTTTGACAGGGCTAGAGAAATTAATAACTAAAGTGGGCAAGCCTTAGTATTAACATTAAGCGACAAAATTTCACTTGTAGTCCATTGGTGCTAATAAACCACAACAAATCACTTATAGAAAGTACATTTTAGTTTTGGATTTATCAATGTGTTTTGTTATGTTGAAAGTTAGTGTTCAATTTTGGGTTGAATGTTAATGCTAGAAGGACAACTGCTCAGTTTGCATGGAACACAAGTGCAGGCAATGTTTCTAAGGAGTAATTGCATTTTAAAATACACCTTTGACACTTAGTTAATAAATCACTTTTTATACAGATATTCACCTAAAATACATCTAATTTCTGTCTCGTGGATTTATTTGGGATCGCCAGAGAGCATGATGTCTGTGTGACCTGTATGTTCACAAGTTTGAATCTGAGTGAAATATGTTACAGCCTACCATCCTTCTGGGGTGGGTAATTGTAATACCATTAAACTGAATGATTGTAATGTTTTAAGATAGTGCTTCATACCCCACTGAGAAGTGCAGAAGTGCATTAGCAGAAGGTTAGCATGCTACAGGCTTATCTTGAATGGTGGTGTTTAGTAGTGAGATCTATGTGGAAAGTATTTTGGTGCTGTGCATGAGTGACCAGAAGTTTTCTTATCCTGTCCTGGACAGAAGAGTTTATTAGTCGTTGATCACTGTTATGAAAATGTGTCCACTTATATGACGGTTACACTTTCATTACCTTTAATGCTGATCAGGCCTCTATGTTGTAGTGGCCCTAATGGCATTATTCTCGTTTCCTTGCAGCAATATAAAACACTTCGAGCAACAAACTAAAGTCACAGGATGTTTTCTTCTTGTGCATCAGGGCCATTTAAAAATGTTCCTTCCTAGGACTGGTATGCTTCTCATAGCAGCTCCAGAAAGAACATTTCAGTGATGGTAACTGCAACCTAAGACAAATGCTCGTTTTAGCTGGTGGTTGTCTAGTGGACAGACTACTGGGGCAATGGTTTCCACTGTAGTTGGTTGAAGCTCAACTGACAGAAACCCTGAGGTCGCACTACTTGTGTGGCAGTGGAGAAGTGTTGCTAATTAATTACAGTGCTCTTGCTCCATCAAACTATAAAGGACCGCCTAAATGATTTTTTTGGTTAGGTATTTATGTTATTAACTTTTAGGGAGATTGTTCAATAGTCATCAAACTGTTGCTGTCAAATGACTAGATGTTGGCAAAGTATCACAATGCATGAATGTATTTGGCAGGATAATAAAATCTCAAAAATGATGGTTTGCAAATGTCAGCCCTGAGATGGGTGAGGAACAATGGTTGTGTACTAAACTCAGTAAAACATCACAAAAGTATATCAAGATAAAAAAAACGATTTAAAAAACTTTCTACTGGGGTTACTATGGTGATGTTATTTTCTTTGCTTAGTCATAACTCTCAAATAATTTTTATTTCTTACTGAAGTTCTTTCAATGGGGATGGTAGAATTTCCAGCATACACACAGTTAACCATTCTTGACATCGTAGGTTATTTTTAAGTAACATCTGATATTTTATATGCAAAAACATCAAAGTAGCCACATGAGACATTAGGCATGTTTACAGAAATATGGGATTATATGGTCACTGCTAGACACAGGTACCACAAAGAGGTAGCATTCACAACTAGTAAAGAAGTTGCCAGCTGTTTTAGGTCACTACCCCAACAGGAATGCTGACACAAGGCCGGCTACACAAAGGGGAACAAGAAGGAGTAACAACAGTGGGGGCACTGTTTGGAGATGGGATGCTGTAGAGCAGTGTTCTTCAATCTGTGGGGCGCGCCCCCCTGGGGGGCGCAACACCATCCCAGGGGGGGGGCGCGCACTCCACAACAATCTGACCTTTGTTCCCTGCAAGTCTTCTTGGAGGACTCCGGTGTGTGGAAGGGGGAGGGAGGGGAAATCGATGAGGCACAAGGTGCCCGTACTTTTGTCTTGTTAACTGTCCCAGAAAGGGGTTAATTACAGAGCTGACGGCTTCAGCTGCAGTGGGAGGCAAGGAGTCTCCCTGTGACCCTTTAGCTGATTTGGGTTTTTAACAAAGTACAAGAGCAATACAGCGGATTTTAATTCTTTATCTGAGTCTGTAAAACGAAGTAATTTTCTCTTTTTTTATTTCTTCAGAAACTCGTTTCCTGGTGCACCGTCCTTTAAACTGCTCCGTAAAAAACAAAGTATGCAAGTGTATTGCCATATATGAGTTCCTGGCACGGCCAAATGACGTATATTTTTGCTTTGTTTTTCATTACACCAATTTCAATTGAGTGCAGTGAATTGTATTTTTCATTTTAAGTTTTGTTTGCGGCATGCTACACAGACTATCAAAGAGTAGCCACAAAACGCATGTTTTTGCACCTGATTCTAGTAGTATCAATCATACTCTGGGATGCATGCTGGGCCAGACACAGATACGTTTCGGGAATGATGGTCACTTGCTGTTATGGGAGATCTGGAAGGCTTTCTAAAAAAAAAACAGTTCCCATTTCTTGCTGTCGAAACGTTAATGGTCTTTTTTTGAAAGACAACTTTATGTTGAAGGCCTTAAACTTGGAGGGATGGAGGGGATCCCTGAGGTAGCTGGGAAAAGGGTAGGGCAGCATTTCTCAAGCTGGGGGGCAGCGGACACTAGTTTGTAGCTTCAACAGTGTTTCACTTAAGTATTGCAATCACAAGTCTAAACATGTTCAAGCCATTTCATTTTTTGGTCGTCTAAGTGCTCCAATACTTAAAATTTTGAAGTAAATTACTTAACAGAGCATGCAATTCTGTAGCTAGTCGAGTTGCTAGGTACGACCTCCCTGGCTTCCATATATTGTCAGCAATCGGACAGCTCATTAAGAGCCTCGGACTGCATTGCCCGCACCCTTAGATGGGTGTGCTTGGTGCAGATCAGGATAGTGAGCCTTATTATAGTGAATGCACTATTTAGCCTGAAAGCTAGGGTGGTTGACCTCAAATCTGGGGATTCGGGTTCGAGCCTCGACAAGGACACCAACATCCTGTGATTCTGAGCAAATCACTTAATCTCCTTGGGCCTAACAAAAAAAATTAATGTGTCCTCATGTAATGCAGCTGGTGCTCATGTAAAGCGCTCTGATACCCGATAACTTCGAGTCAAGTTTGCGCTATATGAACCTACGTAAAAAAAATTAAAATGCAAACTGTATAACACTTACATGGAGCCCGCTGCACGGTATGACATCATCGGGCAAAAGCATAAAGACTACCAGTCCCAGAATTTTCTTGGGGATAAGGAGGTGGCCCCGCATTCACCAGCCCCTGTACCGCATTCCTGCCACTCTGTCATTTCACCACACCCACTCCCAAACCTGCAGTTTACTAAACACTCTTATTGTATTGAATGTTATTCGCTGAATATGCCCAGAATGTGCGCGTGGCGAAATTTCTGTGAGGTGGTGGGGGGGCCCAACATCTAAAAAAATTCAGCTGGGGGGGCTCAACCTACAAAAGTTTGAAGACCTCTGCTGTAGAGTCACACAGACTTTGTAAATGAGCAGGGCTGCCTGATTCTCACACTTGCAAATATCAGTAGATATGTCAAACTGCACTGGGTTCCAGAAGGAACAGAGCCCTCAACACATGAGTTTGTACATTCACTTTATCTCATGGGGAATGGTGGACACTAGATACAATGGCTATACCAATACCTACGCACGCACTTCGCAATATCTCTTTTGCAATTCCAGAGCCAGTGGGAACTAGACATGGGCAGGGAATTACAGGACAAAGAATGGAATTCTCTTTTTGCATTCCCCCAAAAAATCTCCCGAAATCCTAGATTCAGATTTATACAATAGTCATTTTTATATTGAGCCTACCTCACACTACATAACCTACATTCTATATTTCTCAGTGTCTGCGGCACGTCCTGAGTGCACTGAACAAGATGCTGACCCATTGCATATGCTATGAACATGTCTAACCATTTCATCCTATTTGGCAGATATCAGCACAACACTGGAGGAAATAGTAGGAGGTAATAACTGGTGAATAGCTGAGAGCTGTTTTCTGGGTCGATACCCACATCCAAAAGTTTATGAGGTAAAAGCGAGATATGCAGATCGGACTCTTCTCCTAGCAAACTGTCTAATAACAAAGAGGTGTAAGCCAGCATCCCCCCCCTTGCTGTCTTGTTGTAGAGGGAGGATATGGAGATATGGGGAATGGTAAAGAGTGGAGCACTCCACAGGGAAGAACACCGTGGGTTACGGAAGAGGCCAGCAGCCATGGAATGGGATTCTGTACTAGAGTCCTTTAAAGCCCTGGACTTGCCTATTTCTGAAATTGGTAGTGTGTGTGCACTGCTTGCAGGTGTACAGAAATAGGACAGCCATGAGAACTCTAACACATGACCTGGTTCCCCAAGATATGATGGCATGGATAACTATGCTAGTTATGCTAATTATAGAAGAATTTGTTTTCAAAGCAACACATGTTCTCTTTTCTGATCTCATTCCTAATTGTAGTCAGTAGGTGGGAAGGGGGTACAGAGTTTAGAAGTTCACAAATTTATGGGGTTTTAAGACAGATAATATTATCAAATGCTACTCGTGAAATGTCACATTTTTCAATGATTATGATGCCCTCTGTTAAACTACATATAGATGCAGTATAAGGTACAAGTACGACTGAACACTGTCCATTGACGAAGTAACCAAATGTACTGTATTGATTTCCAAAATCCAATAAAGTTTGTTTTAAAAAAGGTTGCCAGCTGTTATTGCCCATCTTTACTATGAAACAGCTCACCTAATACAGAGGTAATGCCATGTGTTGATAACAGCAGCTTTTATCATTACTCCCTCTCGCTAATAAACATAGAACTCCAAACCTATGCATGCACTTTGCCTTACCGGTACACTGCATAGATACCCAAAAGCAATGCTTAACAGTACACCTTACATTAGGTCTAACCCATCATTTCAGATTTTCAACTACAATTATCCAACATATAGCAATGATCCAACAATTTAATGTTGTATGCATAAATCTCACAGTTCTGTTCCTGCACCTGTGGTAAGTGTCTGTTCAGCTGGGATACATTATGTGCAACACTTCAGGTGTGAGGCACATTCTATGTAAGACTTTAAACGGTGTCACTTTGAATCTAGCATTTCCATACACAGTCCGAACACATTGACACATCCAATGCCACTCTCCTTCTGTAAATGGTTCATTAATTCAGTCTCTTATCAGTAATCTGTGTTTAGGCCTGTCTCTTTGTTATGTTTTGTACAACATGGATATTGCATAGCCTCCCTGAATAAAAGGCACCTGTTCCTCAAGAATTCTTGGAGTCGGAAGCTGAGCTAGGAACACCGTCCGTATGACCCATGCTGTTGTAATAAGACTGGAAAACATACAAAGTTACCCTTCTGAACTCTGAATCCTTGACACACCTACTCAAATTCAGTAAATGTTCCATTTCAAGCACATGGCCCATTACTTCCCATCCAGCCCATATCTTTCTGGTACCAGATGACTACATTCATAAAACATATAAAATAGAGAAGCTACCATGGTGATGCAACGGACAACCCTTAGCTACGCTGCTAACATTCTAAGTTCCTAGTTATTTGGCCCATATCATGCCACATCATTTGCGACTCAGACATATGCTAATCAGTCTTGACTCTGTTCCAGTGGGAAAAGTGCAGCCCAAATACAAGCAACCCTGAGCCCCCGTGCCAATGCATGCATTCTGGAGGGCATGCTCACATCAGGGACCCTTTCTGCCGATGCCAGAGCAATTCCATTTTCCCCACCTTCTCACTTATATGGTTTACTACAGTGACCAGATCTATGTCATTGGCCTCTTTAACGTGAGCCCCTGTTTGAAATGTTGTGTAGCTCCACTTAAGATATCACATCCAAGTTATATCTGGATGCTGGCGTTTCTACTTAATGTGGAGTGCAGTTTTGTAGGGCCTCCATTTCTGTCCTTATCTGTCACTGCTTCTACCTAATGATATAAACATGATTACCCAAAGCAACTCCAAGATTGCAAGGGAAACATTCTTACCTGAGTGAGCTACACTAGAGAGCAACTGGGAACATTTGGAGCTCTGACCTAGGCCCCCAATATAGGTCCAACACGAACAAAAAATCACAGTTGTCTTTGTGCTTTTTGAAGCTATATTGTCATTGAAATCTTTGAACTTGCATATTTACAGTCCTACACTGGTTCTCCCACATCCCACCGATATGACTCAGCTGCCCTCCATGCACTAAACCCCGGAAGAAACAACTGCCAGCTGTCAATGTTGAACACCACCCGTGGCCAGTTCTCCTGACGACACTGCGGCCACACCTTCACCCACCTCCGTGCCCGACAGCTACCGCCCGCCCACCCACCGGGAACCATCACACATAAACCCCTGAGCTGCATCCTCCCCAAAGTGTGCTCCCTGCACAGACAAGCAGTAGAAATCAGGGACCTCCTTGACACCCTGTCACCAGACGTCACCTTTCTCACAGAAACCTGAATCAAATGCACTACTGGCAGAGTGAACACTTTCTGCTGCCTGAGACTGATGCTGCATAGAATGTACTCTGAGTTTATAGGCAAATTCAATGGCCTTGGCTGTTACAACACAACACTTAAAAAAATGATGGTGCAGCTGCAGCCTGGGGGCTGCATTGATCAAGCTACCATTTAGGCAGCCGGGTGGCTCTAGGTATCATTTGCCCCGCAGCCCCATGTCACCACTTTAAAAAAAACATCGTACTGGAGTAATTAAGGCGACGGGCAGGAGCTTTGCTTCTCCTTGTTGCCCTGCTCAGTGTCCCTCTGGCCCACGTGGGGTAGTGCGAGACAGCCTCAGTGCTCGTGGTGATGTAGTTTAGGAGGTTGGCCTGCCTGACTTGCACCAGGCAGGATGTTTTTAAGGAAGTTCTGCCGAGCCTCCAGGAAGACAGCGTGTGACTCCAGACAAGGCTCTGAATCAGATCAACTGGTCACGGTGAGTGCTGTCTTTAAAGGTAAACCTCAGTCCGATAAATCATTCCACGGTCTAGCTCACTCATCATAATGTCTACTTCTGGGAACATCTGCTTGATCTTTCCCCGGTCAAAGCACTGAGGTCTCCAGACTGCTCAACTGACTGGAGCACTGTACTGTCTGAGCAGCCCTGAGTAGAGCTGCTGTCAGCAGTGTTTATTCCCAAAAGCATACTGTACAAACCCATTTTTCTTCTTTCCTTTTCTGTCAGAGAGCCAGACGGGGGCATTTCCTGCTCAAATGAAAATGCCAATAGAAAGAGTTGGTGCATACGTGCAGAGACTTTTTAATGCATAGGCAAAGTGGGCCCTGGCCCAGGGCCTAAGCCTTTCAGGAGACCCCCTCCTTGATATAGCCACCTTTGTTCTGCAGTGTTACCATGATGATCTTGGTAAATTTTAAACAGATTTGTTTACACGGCGTTTTCATTTAATTTAATTTAAAATGGGTGATGTGTGTTATTACAGTCATTTTTTCGGGAAATGTTTGTTTTTAACAATAGCTACATCCATAAATAAATCTTTTAGATCAAAATAAGGCCTCACAAAGAGAAATAGGTGGGAGTTACAAAGATTATTTGCAATAATATTAGTGAGCTGGCGCTGTATATTATTATATTGAAAACAGGTCATCATCCTTGAGTATTAAATGTAAACACACATAGAAGATGGACCAGTGTGCTTGTGCACTTTGAGTGACCTGGCCAAAGAGAGCAGGAAAGAGGTGAAATTAGATCACGACCCCAAAGCTGTTCCTAACAGGGACCCCCAAATTGCATTTTGCCCAGGGCCCCGGAAATCCTTAGGATGTACCTGTGGGTGTGCACTTGGAGTGTGATGGAAAACAGAGGACAGAAAATAGTGAGTAAGTGCAATCACTCTCTGTACTCTGGGCTCTTGTTGGGCTTTAGTGTGCAGGCTGCTGCCCACTCTCTAGTTCGCTGGATTAATCAATGCTTCTATTCTACTAATGACATTAAAAGGCAGACTTCAAGGCGCTGTGTGGCTTTTTGCATTTATGTTGTGCTCGAACTCTGTAGTCAAGGTAGTTAACAGGTTTGCATCAGACGTTGCTTTCTCACCAATTAACATTAATTAAGCAGTTTCAAGTAAAGTGGTACTTTTGAAGAGAGTAAGTATGTAGGTGCAGAGTTATATTATTGTTGTAAAGGGAAGAAGTGGATGATTCCATCACTGAAACTGTATACTTATAACACCACATCCCGGCTAACAAACTACTGATGTTCAAGTTTCAAAAAGATTGCGTGTGAAGTAAAGAATTTTCAGGTCCCCACACAGATAGTGCATGATTATAGAACTGTTCAAGAACTCACACAGATTGTGTGTGAAATTAATCCTATTCAAGTCCCCACAAAGATAGTGTGTTAATATGATGTTCAAATCTCCCCATAAAAATTGTGTGATGAATAACATATTCAAGTCCCCACAACGATAATGTGTGGTTACAGGGATGCTCAAGTTCCCACAGTGATAGTGAGTGGTTACTGGGATGTTTAAGCTACCACAAAGATAGTTTGTATTTATTAGGATTTTCAAGTCCCCACAAAGATAGCTTGTGGTTAGAGCACGGGTACTCATAGTACGGCCCGCAGGCCAGCCGCGGCCCGGCAAGCCTTCCGTGGCGGCCCGCGGACCATGAGCCAGAGTACCCGTGTTTACTAAGACTGTCTGCAAACACTCTGCTGCTCTGTGGGGGCCAGGCAATTTATTCCGGCGGAGCTGCAGGGGCGCAGAGAGGGTGTGAAATACAGCAATGCCCCATTCACAATCAAATGGTCTTTTTGAAGACCTGTGAAATACTCGGGTGGGGCTGTGTGTCTGTGCGCGCTGGGAAAACAGGCTGGGGAAGCTGTCACAGCCCGGGTGTCACAGGCAGGGTGGGGTGACAGAGGGAGGTAGAGGGACAGAGACAGAGGGAGGGAAATGGAGACAGAGAAATGGAGACAGAAAAAGGTAGACAGACAGAGGGAGGAGGGCGATAGAGGGATGAGGGTGATAGAGGGATGAGGGCGACCGAGTGCAGGAGGCACAGTGAAGGAAGGGGAGTGAGGGAAGGGGAGGGAGGGAGGGAAGGAGAGTGAGGGAGGGAGGGAAGGAGAGTGAGGGAGTGAGGGAAGGGAAGTGAGGGAGTAAGGGGAGTGAGGGAAGGGGAGTGAGGGAAGAGAGTGAGGGAAGGGAGTGAGGGAGTGAGGGAAGGGGAGTGAGGGAAGGGGAGGGAGGGAGGGAAGGAGAGTGAGGGAGTGAGGGAAGGGAAGTGAGGGAGTAAGGGGAGTGAGGGAAGGGGAGTGAGGGAAGAGAGTGAGGGACGGGAGTGAGGGAGTGAGGGAAGGGGAGTGAGGGAAGGGGATGGAGGGAGGGAAGGAGAGTGAGGGAGTGAGGGTAGGGAAGTGAGGGAGTTGAAGGACTGGGTTCTTTTGGACCCAGCGGTGCCAGGGCACAACACCTGAAACCTTCGTGGGTAACCTGTTCCGGCGTACAAGTCACAGAGACACGGGACACTTCCTTCGGCGTCAAAGAGTCAAGGTTTATTTACTGCAGGGAACACAGAAGTCACAGGAAGTACATCGAGTGTAGTTCGGGGAGACTGCTTCAAATTGGTTCTGTGGATCGCTCCTTTTATACAGTTTTTACCCATAGGCTAACATTGAACACAAAGGTTTACAACTCAGTTCCCACATCTAGCTCCCAGAGGGGTCGCTTTGGTCGGTTTAAAAACACATAAGGTCCGGAACATAACTGCGGAAACATTTGGCGGTTCCCAACTGTAAAAACCCATCTTCCCACCATTAGCAAATTCCAATCAGCAATCAAGTAGATCGAAACAAGAACGAAGACAGGTGCAGAGGAAGACGGAGACAGTGGGGAGATCGGAAAGGGTGTAAAAGGGGAGGTGTCGGGAAAACACGAGATACAGGCATCAAAGGGACGTGCCTAATGAGATGCACGGCTGAGACAATAAGTCCGTGCGGCAAGATGAGCCTCGAGCGGCGCCACCTGCCTTACAGTAGCAACCCCCTCGTCATAAAGACACTTTCAAAAGACATGTGTTTTTCGCAAATATCTTGGGAGTCCCAGGGTCGCGAAGCGGACAGCGTCCGTTCGCTGACTACTTGAGGGCAAGAGACAAAATGGATGCCGTATCTAAGATGGAACCCGTGGGTACGGATGAAAAAGCCCACGTAACAAACGAACGGTTTAAGTTAGCACAGCGAAACTGCGCACACTTACTAAACAATTCATTTGCGGTTCATAGATACCAGACTCGACCATATTCTACAATTGTCACGGAACCTCAGACGCTCCTTTTGCCCTCATGTAGGCAAGCACTAGTCGGAATCATATTCGATATTCATCAGACCATCAAGATGTCGTTGTAGCATAGCTCTGTCCAACCGAGTCCCCTTGGTAACAGGTGGTTGTCTCATACACGTTGTAGCACAGAGGCCACATAAGGCAGGACCACACTGCACACAAAGGCAACATGTGAACAGGAACACTACCACAACTCCGATGATCATCAGAATCTTCCAACCCCAAGTCGACATCAGGCCCCAAAACCAACCAAGTAGCGTCCAATCCCCTACATCCACGTGTATGGATTCGGAGATCTTATGCAACTTCGAGATGGCTTGATAGACAGTAGGAGCATTATCTGGAATGAAAATGCAACAGCTCGAATGGATCACTTTACATACCCCACCGCGATCTGCCAAAACAACATCCAAAACCATACGGTTTTGCAACGTCATAAGTCTCTCCGCCTGAAGTTCTGTGGTGATATTACCAAGGGCACTGGCAGTAACATTAGCTGTCGATTCTACCACTCGAGTCAAATGTCTCAGGTTCCTACTATTAACCATAGGTCCCCAAAACGGGAGGAAACCCTTGAAAAAGTCTCCTGCCTCTTGACCGGCAGTATCCTCTTCGCTAATTACGCCTCGTACAACTCTAGTCTTATGGTAATCGGCATCTACAGTGAACGTCGGAGGCAACAAATTTGCAACAAAACATGAGCCCATGAAGTCTACGGGCAACCATGTGTATGCACGATCATGACAGATGAAGTACGTACCCTTGGCAGCCAGAAACACAGGGGTCGGGGACATTGGCAGAAGGTAACTTTCAGTGCAAGCACTTACTCCAAGTGAGGCTTGCGAACCACGACCCACGAGACAAAGATTACCAGTGTGGGGTACGACCCATATTGGAGGCGAGCTTTTAAGCTGCTTTTCATTGATGAACATACTATATTCCCCTCTACTCAGGACCCTATAGGCTTGTACCTCTTCTTTAGGGATGAGAAAAGCATCATGGATCTCATCTTCCATATCCTCTATTGCCATCGACAGCACCCACTGATACGAGGTAGAACCAGAGTTGGGGGAACGTTGTTCTGGAGTGGGGTGGAAACCCAGTGCGCTTCGAAGCATTGTTTGGAATGCTCGAGCTGACCCTTGGGAACTATACGGTAACACCAGATATGGAATTCCCTTACCGGTAGTATGTGGCATCAACCCACACACCCAACAATTAGTAGTGTTAACCACTAACTGGTGCTGGTGGAGGAGCTGGATAAAGGAATTGTTGCGGAATTCCACACGTCTAGCCTGTTCGTGTTCCGGTAAAATATGAAAGGAATGGGGAGAAGCAGTAGTAGTAGTAAAAGTAAGGTTAGGGTAAGGAGTAGGAGTAGGGGTAGCAAGTAAGAAGTGAGACATAGTGTAATACACCCCACCCGCCAAGAATGCAGAAGCAGTTAAAAACAATACAAACAATTGGAATACAACACATTTAGTACGACTGAGTTCCTGCAGTTTGACTCTGTACGCCTGAGCTCCTTCCAAATCGTTCAGCTTCGAAAATGCCATTTCCCTATGACCGTCCGCAACGTTTCTTGACGCACTTCGTTCTGTGCAGCAATAGTCAATCCCCAGGAGTTCCTAGGAACCGACGGTCTTTAACCTAACGTCAAGACCTACTGTCCAGAAGGAAGTACGCGCGCGGCCCTACGGCCCTCAATACACAATATGTATTTATTTAGCACAATAATTCTCTGCTGTGGAAGGAAAAAGATACAAGGAAAAAAGCTTGATATATGTACAAAACAAGTTTCAACGATACGAATGTTCAAAGTTGATCATGGGAAACGAAAATATTGCAGTTATCAATTTCAACAAAACAAGGAATTTTTATTAGTCCTTAATGCGAGAACGCAAAGAATATCGATGTTTCCCGGGACGTGTCTGCTCGTCAAACAAAGGATCCGTTGAAGAGACAGCGTCCTGCTGATCAATTTGTTGATTTGGTCTTGAGTCTTTTGCTGACAATGTTCCAACAATGGCTTTCTGCTGTGCTGAGGGTTCTCCAACAAGCTGTGCGTCGCTAAAAGGTACAAACGCCGGCAATGTCTCTGCTTCTGTTGACGCAATGCCTTTCCTTACCCACGGGTCTGTCGGCAAAGGAATAGGGACTCGCTTACAATGGGTAGCATGTACCCAATTCTTCCGTCCCTCAAGACGAACGGCAGTCCTCGTGGCCAGGAGCACCTGGTAAGGTCCAACAAAACGGGGGTCCAGATTCTTCTTGCGTGAGAAGTTACGGGTAACTACCCAGTCACCGGGCTGGAGCTGGTGGCCTGGACCCTCCGTCTGCGTCGGCAAGGCGTCGTAAACCTGTTGATGAATTAACCTCAGTTTAGCAGTCAAGTCATGTAAGTAGTCAATCAACATCGGATACTCAAGATCAACGAATATACCTGGCCTAGGAACCCCCCACACATTCGCAGGACGGCCGAACACTATTTCATAGGGGCTAAGCCCTATTCGAGAGTGTACAGTCGCCCTAGTTGACAGTAATGCTAGAGGCAAAGCGTCAGGCCACGAAAGACCAGTCGTAGCCTGAATCTTCGCTAACTTTAGCTTAAGGGTGCCATTGTACCCTTCAACCAATCCAGCTGACTGGGGATGATTGGCGCTATGAAATTTTTGATTAATTCCAAGGCCCTTACACACACTCTTCATCACACTTCCAACGAACTCACTTCCATTATCTGACCACACGACTCTAGGCATTCCATACCGAGGAAAATATTCCTTCAGTAGGATTTTCGCAGTAGACAAAGCAGTATTGTCTTTGAGGGGATAGGCCTCGATCCATCGGGAGAACGCGCAAACCACAACCAAAACATATTTCAGGTTATTGCATCGCTCCATATGGATGAAGTCCAATTGGATCACCTCAAAGGGATACGAAGGAGGAGCAAAACTGCCAGGGGGAGTTGGGGTTCCTTTGCCAGGATTGTACATTAGACACACCATACAATTCTTCACCAGACGTTCAGCACACTTCGTAATACCATCATTCTTCCACACATCATCCAACAACTTGCAAATACCTTTCGCGCTAATATGTGCTAACCCATGTGCCATTGTCACAACGGCCAGTACATACGCATCAGGCAACATCCATCTTTTCTGATCCGACAAATCAATCCAGCAACCATTCGCATCCAACTTTCCCGTACTTTCTTTCCACTTCATCTTTTCCGTATCGGTGGCCTCATTCTGAATTGCTTTCACACTCTCTATAGTGTTCTCACACATACTCGATTCTGTAGGCCACCTAACCGAACTCGTCACATACATTCGAGTGCTAAGGTTCCGGGCAGTCTCCTTAGCAATCTCATCTGCAAACGAATTACCACGACCAACATCATCCGTCACTTTACGATGCGCGCTACACTTAACAATCGCAACTTGAGCAGGCAAAGTCAATGCATCCAAAAGATCATTCACAAGCTGGCCATGCTGTATTTTCGTGCCGTGTGACGTCAAGAAACCACGCTCTCGCCACAATCGTCCAAAGCTATGCGCTACACCGAAAGCATACTGGCTATCGGTGTACACATTCACACGTTTACCTTTTGCTAACACACATGCTCTAGTAAGAGCAATCAGCTCTGCAGCCTGGGCAGAATTCTGATTCAATCTCGCAGTCTCAACAACAGTACTCAACGTCACAACAGCATAAGCAGTAGTCACATCACCATTCGGTAATTTAAAACATGACCCATCCACATACAAAGTGCCGTCCGGATTTTCCAATGGGGTGTTTTTAAGGTCCACTCGACCCTTTGTTTCTTCTTCTGTACGCAAGTAACAGTCATGTTCTGCTACTTCATCTGACTCTGCACTAATTGGTAACAAAGTTGCCGGGTTTAGGACATTACAACGTTTTATCTGAATGTGGCTTGCCAAGAGCGTCAATTCGTATCCAGACAACCTCGCACTCGTCAAGTGCTGAGTTTTCGTTCGATTCAAAAGAGTGTCGACTGCATGCGGAACCATCACCGTAAGCATATTATCCATGACCAGTCCTGCTGATTGTCGGATGGAGACCGCAGCTGCCGCAGTTGCTCTCAAACAACTCGGCAATGCTCTAGCTACTGGGTCTAAGGTCGAGGAAAAATATGCACATGGACGTTGCTTACCACCAAAAGGTTGCGTTAAGACACTCAACGCACAACCTTCTCTCTCGTGAACATATAACGTGAACGGCTTGCTGTAATCAGGGGTACCTAACACAGGAGCCGAACACAATGAATCACGTAATTCAGAAAAACTTTTCTGACATTCATCCGTCCAGGGTAAAGGAGTTAAAACATCCTTGCACGTAAGAGCCACCAATGGTTTCGCTAGCAATGAAAAATTAGGAATCCACTGCCTGCAGTACGACGTGATACCTAGAAAGGCACGCACATCTCTTTGGGTGTTTGGCACAGCCATTCGCGCAATCGCTGCAATTCTCTCTGGGGTCAATCTCCTTCCCTCCTTTGACAATAAGTGACCTAGATAGGTTACTTCTTGACAGCAATATTGGAGTTTAGAAGGTGACACCTTGTGATTTAACTCACAGAGATGTTGCAGCAACGACACCGTAGCAATTTTGCAAATGTCCTGAGTATCAGCAGCCACCAATAAGTCGTCGACATATTGGATTAAGGCCGCACCAACCGGCAACCGAAACGCATCCAGTTGACCCTTCAAAGCTTGACTGTAAATCGATGGACTTTCACAGTAGCCTTGAGGAGCGCGTTTGAACCGGAAGCTACGTCCACCAAGAGAGAAACCGAAAAGGTCCCTGCTCTCCTCGGCGATCGGGATGCTGAAAAGGCATTTTTCAAATCAATCACCGAAAACCATGAAGCAGTAGCTGGAATCAGAGTCAGTAGCGCCGTGATGTCAGGCACAACAGGGAATTGAGGAACCACAATTTTATTCACCTCCCGTAAATCGATAACAAAACGATAAACAGGTGGTTTGGTAGGATCAGTACGTTTAAGAATGGGCAGTACAGGGCTATTGCACACGTTTCCCCGAGTCTCCTCAATAACATCTTTCTCGATCAAATCATAGATGATCGCCAACAAAGCTCGTTCACCATCAAGAGAGATACGGTATTGGGGAATACGTGGCAATCGCACATTCGATCTCAACTGAACAACATAAGGGGAGATATCAAGTAGGCCTACATCATTTGGACCCGTCGCCCACAAAGACGCAGGAAGAGAATCCAATTCCGGTGGAAGCTTATCGAGAGACAAATACATGGGAGAGACTACTCTCTCTCCTAACGTAAGCTTTACACCCGCAGGAGAACAATACAAAGTCGCATACAAACGTTTAAGCAAATCCAGACCCAAAAGATTTTCGCCACAACCAGTGGTTAAAATCAACGGAGCTTCGAGCTCACAAGGCCCAATTTGAAGGGGCAAAGGGCGCGAAACTGGATTGCTAACTGGGGCGCCAGAAAATCCAACGGATACATTTGTTAAGCCAGACAAAGGTGCGCCAGGGAGTTTCGAATGCATGATAGAACTTTTCGCTGCACCAGTGTCCAACAGAAAAGGCTCAACGACGCCCAATGTAGCAACTGCGACGTAAGGCCCTCTCTGATCAACCGGAACTGATACCACTCCCTCCTTTTGTCTTTGGCTATCCTAGTAATTACTGTCGTCAGTCCCCTGATCGACGTAATAATCGTCTACATTGTACTGCGCAGATCGTCCTTGCGATGATCCACGTTGATCGAAACAATTATTAGAATTTGACGAGTTGTCGGAACGGTCGTTCTGAGCACCACGACCTCTACCACGTGATGCATTCTGTGAACCACCACGGCCTCCTCTAGACGAATTACCACTAATACGTTCGTTCAAAGCGGGACAATTAAATTTGATGTGTCCCTCCTGTCTACAATAAGCACATTGATTGTACCCCAACGAAGATCTTTGAAAAGAGGAATCGTTACGCGACTGCGATCGATTCGATTGTGACTGTAATCTATTCTGCTGAGACGCATTCTGATTAGAACGCGGCGGATACGCTTGTTGTAACAACACTTTAGTTTTCAGCTCTTTTGTCTTTTTATCAGCTCGGTCATTTTCTTCTTTCTCTCTATTTTCATAATATTGTGCCGTAGCCAGTATCTGAGCTGAGGTAAAAACGGCCCATGCACTTTCTGAATTCTTCAATTTATTGCACAAATCGGGCAATAAATTCGATACAAATTTATCCACAAACAACCTCTGTCCACCCTCAGTACCCATATCCTGTCCACTATGATCGACAAATGCTTCCTCAAACCTCGTAAAGAAGTCTGATACACTCTCATCTTTCTTCTGCTTACAGGCTGACAACTTGTCCCAATTTACCCTCATAGCTGGCATAAGCGTTTTCATTAACGTAATGATTCGCTGGGGAAGAAGTTCAATCAACTGATCGGGTTTAGCAGCAGCCACTTGTCCAACATCTGCCGCTGTAATGGCAGCCCAATCACCACCTAATTCATTTGTGTGGTCTTGGTGACGAATCTTAGCCCATACCGGTTGTGGTACGACGTTGCCGAACAACATGTCGATATCGGCAAGATTCATTATCGTAGCATCTACGAGCTGCGATAATTCCTTATAATACCCAGCAGGATTTTTACGAGGATCGGGCAAAGATTGTTTCACCTGAAGCACTTCCGATCGTTTCCATGGGAGATGTATCCACACTCTCTGAAAATGTGCTGCCACTGGAGCATTAACATTAGTATTATCAGCTGGTATCCAAACCGGCGGAACTTCACGCATAGGATATTGGCCAGACTCTGCTTGTTGGCGTTCAATATCCTCAACAAACAGTGCGTGAGGAATAGGAGCGAGACGAAAAGACAGCAACTGCTCAATAGCACGTCGGACATTAGTATCGACTATCAGTCCAGTTGCGAACTGAAGCCGAAGATTAGACAGGGCAGTCAGCACCTCGTAGTCGGTATGTTGAATTGACTAAATGTTTCAAGAACAACTCGGGGTGGATTTCTCTGCGGATTGTCCATCCAACCCATCGCCATATTGTATAGCGCAGCGCGTTCCCTATTACCAGGAAGCTGACTACGTCTCTGAGGTGGACCATCAGAACCAGCGGACCCAAAAACAGGTCCGAGCGACTGAAAGAAACTAGCCGCAATGGGAGAATTACGATTACGAGTAGAGGGACAAGAGTAAGACACAGGACTAACAAGAGAAGGAGTAGAAACGTTAGCAACAACAGGGGTTAACAACACAGGAGCAGTAGCGTGAGTGGGAGTATGTGGAAGCGGAGGAGCAGTAGGAATAGAAACAGACACAGGAGCAGGAACAGTCGGAAGAGCGGGTGCAGGTTGAGGAACTGGTGGAGGAATAACAGGTGGAAGAACAGGTACGGCAGGGACCACAGGAACTGCGGTACCCTGTACGTACGGAGGTGGCGACTTCATAAGATAGGACATTAAAGGATCCTCAACTGCCTCTTCCTTCGTATCCGACTCCGCAGGCAAAGCAGGATAGCATTTATCTATGGTCATACGTTGTAGCCTCTCAAACACTTCCTTATCCTTATCCTCCTTATCACGCTGAAACTGCTCAGCTTTCTTTACAATGGTAGCAACATTATCTCGCTCACTACGTTTATTTTGTCTGATTTCTTTCTGTCGGGCTTCTTTGCGCCACAACCGAAAGGCATCAAACATGGCCGGCCTAGATTTACGTTCGAACAACTTTATTTCCAAATTATCTAAGATCGACGCTTCGAAGCTACCGTGAGGTGGCCAACGAAGATCGCCGTCTTTCTTTGTATATTTTATCCAATAATCGTTAAAAGCAATCGGGCCTAGCCCATGTTTGCTATATAAGTCATAAGTAGGAGTTCCAACCGGAGGTATCGGACACGAGTCCTCCAGCAGGGAATCCGCACCACAAGGTCTACAACAACTGAACAAAGTACTGCGACCAGGCATCTTGCACACTAGCCGAGTTTCACAAACTTCAAGGGTTACGGGATTTACCAAGTCCCAGCAAGAACAAAACCCTCGGTTTTTGGCGGCTGCAGTCGTCAAACAAATACAACAACAAAGTACGCTAGCAAAGTGTCACCGAAAAAAAAACACTCACACAGCGTGTACAACAAAACAACACTAGTGTTTACAACAAAGACACTTGCTAAAGTGTCTACAACAAAAACACTCGCTAAAGTGTTTACAACCAAGGATTCTGGGAGCGACCCACAAATACTTAACTCAAAGATCAATGGCGTCCTCAGGAAGGCCCGTCAATCGTCTCGCTATACCAAGGTCTACGCCAGGCGCCAAAACAGGTCTACAGTCAGGGCAGCAGTCCGTCGCAGCCGTCAGGAGGCGGGAATCTTCGCGGGAAAAGTCTTCGGGCCACTTATTTCGACAACAGGATCGATGAAGCGGGGTGCACCTTCCCTCGGAGATTTCACACGAAGTTCCTCACGATCGTCGGGCTTGGACCGGTACCACTGATGCAGCCCCACGTTGGGCGCCAACTGAAGGACTGGGTTCTTTTGGACCCAGCGGTGCCAGGGCACAACACCTGAAACCTTCGTGGGTAACCTGTTCCGGCGTACAAGTCACAGAGACACAGGACACTTCCTTCGGCGTCAAAGAGTCAAGGTTTATTTACTGCAGGGAACACAGAAGTCACAGGAAGTACATCGAGTGTAGTTCGGGGAGACTGCTTCAAATTGGTTCTGTGGATCGCTCCTTTTATACAGTTTTTACCCATAGGCTAACATTGAACACAAAGGTTTACAACTCAGTTCCCACATCTAGCTCCCAGAGGGGTCGCTTTGGTCGGTTTAAAAACACATAAGGTCCGGAACATAACTGCGGAAACATTTGGCGGTTCCCAACTGTAAAAACCCATCTTCCCACCATTAGCAAATTCCAATCAGCAATCAAGTAGATCGAAACAAGAACGAAGACAGGTGCAGAGGAAGACGGAGACAGTGGGGAGATCGGAAAGGGTGTAAAAGGGGAGGTGTCGGGAAAACACGAGATACAGGCATCAAAGGGACGTGCCTAATGAGATGCACGGCTGAGACAATAAGTCCGTGCGGCAAGATGAGCCTCGAGCGGCGCCACCTGCCTTACAGTAGCAACCCCCTCGTCATAAAGACACTTTCAAAAGACATGTGTTTTTCGCAAATATCTTGGGAGTCCCAGGGTCGCGAAGCGGACAGCGTCCGTTCGCTGACTACTTGAGGGCAAGAGACAAAATGGATGCCGTATCTAAGATGGAACCCGTGGATACGGATGAAAAAGCCCACGTAACAAACGAACGGTTTAAGTTAGCACAGCGAAACTGCGCACACTTACTAAACAATTCATTTGCGGTTCATAGATACCAGACTCGACCATATTCTACAATTGTCACGGAACCTCAGAGTGAGGGAAGGGGAGTGAGGGAAGGGGAGTGAGGGAAGAGAGTGAGGGAAGGGAGTGAGGGAAGGGGGAATGAGGGAGGGAGTGAGGGAAGGGGAGTGAGGGAGTGAGGAAAGGGGAGTGAGGGAAGGGAGTGGGGGAAGGGAATGAGCGAAGGGAGTGCGGGAAGGGGACTGAGGGAAGGGAGTGAGGGAAGGGGAGTGCGGGAAGGGGACTGAGGGAAGGGAGTGAGGGAAGGGGAGGGAGTGGGGGAAGGGGAGTGGGGGAAAGGGAGTGAGGGAATGAGGGAAGGGGAGTGAGGGAAGGGGAGGGAGTGAGGGAAGGGAGTGAGGGAAGGGGAGGGAGGGGTGAGGGAAGGGGAGGGAGGGAGTGAGGGAAGCGGAGTGAGGGAAGCGGAGTGAGGGAAGGGAGTGAGGGAAGGGAGTGAGGAAAGGGAGTGAGGGAGTGAGGGAAGGGGAGTGAGGGAGGGAGGGAAGGGGAGTGAGGGAGGGGTTGAGGGAAGGGGGGTGATGGAAGGGGAGTGAGGGAAGGGGAGTGAGGGAAGGGGAGGGAGAGAGGGGAGTGAGGGAGAGAGGGGAGTGAGGGAGGGAAGGGGAGTGAGGGAAGGGGAGTGTGGAAGGGAGTGAGGGAAGGGAAGGGGAGTGAGGGAAGGGAGTGAGGGAAGGGAGTGAGGGACGGGAGTGAGGGAAGGGGTGAGGGAAGGCGGGTGATTGAAGGGGAGTGAGGGAAGGGGAATGATGGAAGGGGAGTGAGGGAAGGGGAGGGAGGGAGGGGGAGTGAGGGAAGGGGAGTGATGGAGTGAGGGAAGGGGAGTGAGGGACAGGAGTGAGGGAAGGGGAGGGAGGGAATGGGAGTGATGGAAGGGGAGTGAGGGAGGGAGGGAAGGGCAGTGAGGGAGGGGGTGAGGGAAGGGGAGGGAGGAAAGGGGAGTGAGGGAGGGGTGAGAGAAGGGGATTGAGGGAGTGAGGGAAGGGGAGTGAGGGAGAGAGGGGAGTGAGGGCAGGGGGAGTGAGGGAAGGGGAATGAGGGAGGGAGTGAGGGAAGGGGAATGAGGGAGGGGAGTGAGGGAAGGGGAGGGGAGTGAGGGAATGGGAGTGTGGGAAGGGAGTGAGGGAAGGGGGAAGTGAGGGAAGGGGAATGAGGGAGGGAGTGAGGGAAGGGGAGTGAGGGAGGGAGTGAGGAAAGGGGAGTGAGGGAACGGGAGTGAGGGAGTGAGGGAAGGTGAGTGAGGGAAGGCCAGTGAGGGAAGGCGAGTGAGGGAAGGGGAGTGAGGGAAGGGGAGGTAGTGAGGTTGAGGGAAGGGGAGTGAGGGAGGGAGAGGGGGAATAGGGGGAAGGGGAGTGAGGGGAAGGGGAGTGAGGGAGTGAAATGAAATGAAATGAAATGAAAATAAAATTTATAAAGCGCTACAGTTGCCCTGAGGCGTCCAGGCACTGTGACTACACAGAAATACCTTCAGAGGAACAGGAGTAGTTTGTGGTAGCTAAAATAGAAAAGTTTTAAGATGCTTCCGGAAGCTAGTTAGGTTGGAATTGCATCTCAACTGCAGAGGGAGGGTGTTCCACAATTTTGACACATTGTACGAGAACGAACGTCCACCTGCTCTGGCTCTAAAGATTCTAGGAATTTTGGCCAGTGATGCAGTCGAAGATCGAAGCACCTTGTTGGGCAAGTAGGGGGAAATCAGGGAGCGGTTGATTTCTGGACCAGTTTCCCAAAGGGTCTGATGAGCAATGTACAGCGCTTTGAACTTCACTCTGTCCCTGATAGGCAGCCAGTGTAGCGTTCTTAGGCCATTTTTTATTGAAGTTCTTCGTGGGACTCTCAGTAGCGCACGGGCAGCACAATTTTGAGTGCGCTGGAGTTTTTTAAAGGTGTAGTCTGGTGCCCCGAGATAGAGGGCATTATTAAAATCCAGACGAGATTGGACAAGGCCCTGTATGATTATTTGTCTGGCCTCAAATGGAAGAAGGGGAAGAATTATTTTTATCACCCTAAGGAGACCAAAACATGTGGCTGACACCTTGGTGGCCTGTGTATTGAGGCTCAACGACTTATCCAACCATACCCCCAGACTTTTGATGTTGTCTCTGGGGGCAGGGGCCGCCCCCATGCTCGCGGGCCAAAGCAGCTCCATGGTAGAGGGGGCTGCTGGGCCCAGGAGCATGAGCTCGGTCTTATCGTCGTTGAGCTTCAGGCATGAGCTCATCATCCAGCTCCTAACTTCCTCCATACACGCCGCTAGATTGGGCGGTGATTGGAGGCCACTCTTCTGTGTAAGGGAGACCACCAGCTGGGTGTCGTCCGCATAGGAGATGATGTTAATCCCATGCGGACGAACAATCCCAGCCAGCGGCCTCATATATGCGTTGAAGAGCGTGGGGCTCAAGGATGACCCCTGCGGGACTCCACACCCCAGAGGCCTGTCTGATGACATGGATGTGCCGTCAAAGACCTGGAAGGTTCTGTCCGATAGAAAAGACTCAAACCAAACCAGGGCTTCTCCGGACACTCCTAGGTCGGCGAGACGGTTCAACAGAATTTTATGATGTACCGTGTTGAAAGCGGCACTCAGATCGAGGAGGATCACTGCCACTGATCCCCCACGATCCAAGATCCGTCTCGCCTCCTCAGTCACAGCCAATAGGGCGGTCTCTGTCCCATGTTTTGGGCGAAAGCCCGTCTGGGAAGCATCGAGGAGGTGGTTTTCCTCGAAAAACTTCATCAGAATGGTATTGACGTACTTTTCCAGGATCTTTGATGCCCATGGGAGCAGAGAAATCGGGCGATAGTTGCTAGGATTAGCTGGGTCGAGGGAAGGTTTTTTTAACAAGGCCCATACCATTGCATGCTTCCATGTCGCAGGTACCATCCCACTCGAAATGGAGGAGTTCAATAATTCCAGAAGAGTAGGGAAGATGGTTTTACTGGCCAACCCCAGCGAGGCCGGAGGAGCAGGGTCACGCGGTGAGCCGGATTTTATTTTTTGTGCCAGAGACTCCAGTGTTTCCAAATTCAGCAATGGAAAGGACTCCAGCTTGTTGTGAAAGGGAGTTACCATGTCCCGTGCTGAGTCCGAGTATTGTGGGAGTGAGTCAGTAGCTGGATCGGGAAAAGAGAGGTAGATTTTATTAACTTTCTGAAAAAAGAAATCAACCAGCTTATCGCATTTAGAAGGGGAACTACCATTATCTACGATGGACAGGGAAGGTTTTATCAGGGAGCTCACTATACGATATATTTCTTTCGGCTTAGACTTGGACGTTGTTATTTTATCATTATAGTAAGCTGCTTGTGAAATTTTTATTGCCAATTTATAGTTCCTGATGGCTTCCCTGTAGGTGGCTTTATCAGAAGGATTGTAGGTCAAACGCCATTTTCTCTCTAGTCTCTTACAGGAGTGCTTTTGGTCCCTAAGATCTTCCGTGTACCACGGTGCTGATTTACTCTGCCTCTTTGACCCAGATGGATGTAAAGGGAGAACCAGGTCAAGAGAGGCAGTGATCCACTCATTGTACTTAATGTTGTTTGTCGTCGGGTCATGGGAGAGTATCGGTCTGGTGGTGCTAAGAGCCTCCGTCCAGTTGTCTATAGAGATTTTGAACCAATTTCGGATTTTCCGAGATGTAGGGAAGGATGGAGGGGGTTTACTGGTGGTCCAGGTGAAGGCTATCAGAAAATGATCCGACCATGGAAGGCTACTTATAGTGCCTACTTTAAGTTGGTCACTATTACTGAAGATCGGATCTAAGAGATGACCTTTTTCATGCGTAGAGGAGGGAACTAATTGCTCAAGTTGGATGGCAGCTAGACTTGACATCATCTCTAGTGCCGTAGGGTCCAACAGATTGTCAAAATGGATATTAAAATCTCCCAATACAGTGAAATTAGAGGGAGAGACAATCAATTGGGATGCCACCGACAGAAGGGAGGTGTTGAATTGTCCAATAGCTCCCGGAGGGCGATAGATAAGAATACCCGTAAAAGTGGTATTAGGGGAAAACTCGATTGCAAAAGAAAAATTTTCACAATCTTCAATCTCCTCTGTCAGGCAGCGGCAGACATAGCTCTCCTTATAAATGATCGCAAGGCCACCGCCTCTGCCCAGTGGTCGATCAACCCGTGCTATCTGGTATCCCGGGATAATGGCCTGTGCCAAATCCAGCTGGGAATCTTGATTTAACCATGTCTCGGTCAAAAAGATCACATCCGGTGTATATTCATCTAAAAGCAAGGAGATTTCTAAGCAATGTTTCACTAGAGACCTGCAATTGAGCAGAAGCATGGAGTAGTCCTTTACCTCAGATCTGGTAGCGGTAGTGGTGATTAGCTCTGATTTGCAGTGCATGCAGCAGCGAGGAATCTCCAAGGGATGTCGGGAAAGGCCACAGCAGGATGAGACCGGTGGGCGCAGCCGATGTAAACGGCTTGAGCTGTATACACGCCTCATTCCGCCAGACCGACCAGGGGACGTGGCCCCTGGGCCCGGCCGGGAGCGGACGGGCGCAGACGGGCTTGCCTTAGGCGCGCCTTCGGCGCGCAAACGTCGCGCCCGCTGCGCTCGTCCGCTGCGCGTTCGATGGAAGCACATGATTTGTAGTGTAGGAGGAGATGAAAGGGGACGTGGCCTCGGTAAGGGGGCGTGGCCTCGGCGCTCGCCAAGTGGCGTCAGGGGGTGAAGTTTGCTCGGTCTCCTCCCGCAGCAGCGTTCAGTCGGCTGCACGGGGAACCAAGATCAGCTGGTGAGTAAGTTTTTAAAATTGCTAATGCAAGTGCAAACAAACAGTTAAGTGATTTTAAAAAAAGGACCCTCTGGTCACGCTCCCGGCTTCCGCCTCAGGAGGTTTCAGTGTAGCAGGACCGGCGCTTGTAATCAGCGCCTATATAGATGCGCGATGAAAAAGGGGGCGTGGCCTCGGTAAGGGGGCGTGGCCTCAGCGCTCGCCAAGTGGCGTCAGGGGGTGAAGTTTGCTCGGTCTCCTCCCGCAGCAGCGTTCAGTCGGCTACGTGGGGAACCAAGATCAGCTGGTGAGTAAGTTTTTAAAATTGCCAATGCAAGTGCAAACAAACAGTTCAGTGATTTTAAAAAAAGGACCCTCTGGTCACGCTCCCGGCTTCCGCCTCAGGAGGTTTCAGTGTAGCAGGACCGGCGCTTGTAATCAGCGCCTATATAGATGCGCGATGAAAAAGGGGGCGTGGCCTCGGTAAGGGGGCGTGGCCTCGGCGCTCGCCAAGTGGCGTCAGGGGGTGAAGTTTGCTCGGTCTCCTCCCGCAGCAGCGTTCAGTCGGCTGCGCGGGGAACCAAGATCAGCTGGTGAGTAAGTTTTTAAAATTGCCAATGCAAGTGCAAACAAACAGTTCAGTGATTTTAAAAAAAAGGACCCTCTGGTCACGCTCACGGCTTCCGCCTCAGGAGGTTTCAGTGTAGCGTGAGGAAAGGGGAGTGAGGGAAGGGAGTGGGGGAAGGGAATGAGCGAAGGGAGTGCGGGAAGGGGACTGAGGGAAGGGAGTGAGGGAAGGGGAGGGAGTGAGGAAAGGGGAGTGAGGGAAGGGGAGTGGGGGAAGGGGAGTGGGGGAAGGGGAGTGGGGGAAGGGGAGTGGGGGAAAGGGAGTGAGGGAATGAGGGAAGGGGAGTGAGGGAATGAGGGAAGGGGAGTGAGGGAAGGGGAGGGAGTGAGGGAAGGGGAGTGAGGGAAGGGAGTGAGGGAAGGGGAGGGAGGGAGGGAGGGAAGCGGAGTGAGGGAAGCGGAGTGAGGGAAGCGGAGTGAGGGAAGGGAGTGAGGGAAGGGAGTAAGGGAAGGGAGTGAGGGAAGGGAGTGAGGGAGTGAGGGAAGGGGAGTGAGGGAGGGAGGGAGAGAGGGGAGTGAGGGAGAGAGGGGAGGGAAGGGTTGAGGGAAGGGGGGTGATGGAAGGGGAGTGAGGGAAGGCGAGTGAGGGGAGGGAGAGAGGGGAGTGAGGGAGAGAGGGGAGTGAGGGAGGGAAGGGGAGTGAGGGAAGGGGAGTGAGGGAAGGGGAGTGTGGAAGGGAGTGAGGGAAGGGAAGGGGAGTGAGGGAAGGGAGTGAGGGAAGGGAGTGAGGGAAGGGAGTGAGGGACAGGAGTGAGGGAAGGGGTGAGGGAAGGGGGGTGATGGAAGGGGAGTGAGGGAAGGGGAGGGAGGGAGGGAGGGGGAGTGAGGGAAGGGGAGTGATGGAGTGAGGGAAGGGGAGTGAGGGAAGGGGAGTGAGGGACGGGAGTGAGGGAAGGGGAGGGAGGGAAGGGGAGTGAGGGAAGGGGAGGGAGGGAAAGAGGGAAGGGCAGTGAGGGAGGGGGTGAGGGAAGGGGAGGGAGGGAAGGGGAGTGAGGGAGGGGTGAGGGAAGGGGATTGAGGGAGTGAGGGAAGGGGAGTGAGGGAGAGAGGGGAGTGAGGGCAGGGGGAGTGAGGGAAGGGGAATGAGGGAGGGAGTGAGGGAAGGGGAGGGGAGTGAGGGAATGGGAGTGTGGGAAGGGAGTGAGGGAAGGGGGGAGTGAGGGAAGGGGAATGAGGGAGGGAGTGCGGGAAGGGGAGTGAGGGAGGGAGTGAGGGAAGGGGAGTGAGGGAATGGGAGTGAGGGAGTGAGGGAAGGCGAGTGAGGGAAGGTGAGTGAGGGAAGGCGAGTGAGGGAAGGGGAGTGAGGGAAGGGGAGGTAGTGAGGTTGAGGGAAGGGGAGTGAGGGAGGGAGAGGGGGAATAGGGGGAAGGGGAGTGAGGGGAAGGAAAGGGAAGGGGAGTGAGGGAGGGAAGGAGAGGAATGGAGAGGGAAGGGAGAGGGAGAAAGAGGGAGGAGAGGGAGGGAGAATGAAGGGGAGGGAGAGGGAAGGAGATGAAGGGAGAGGGAAGGAGAGAGGGAGAGGGAGTGAGACAGTCAGAATGAGGGTGAGATAGGGAAAGAGAGGGAGTGAGAGGGAGCGAGACAGAGGGAGACCGGGGAGGGAGAGAGGGAGATAGAGGGATGGAGGGAGGGAGGCAAAGAGAGATAGATAGAGGGAGGGAGTCAGAGAGAGGGAGATAGAGAGAGAGAGAGAGAGAGAGAGAGAGAGAGAGGTGTGTATGCCGGGTCTAGTAGCTCAGTGGACGAAGGCGTCTGCTGCAGGGACCTGTGTTCAACCTCATGGTCACAGTTTTTTGTTGCTCTAGCCCCGCCCCCCACCCCCCACTGACCCCGCCTCCACCAGTGCGGCCCTCGGACACAAACCACACTGTAAATTTGGCCCCTGAGAGAAAGTTTGTGAGTACCCATGGGTTAGAGGGATGCTAGAGTCCCTGGAGTGATAGTGTGTGGTTACTGAGATGTTCAAGCTGCCACAAGGATAGTGTGTGTTTATTAGGATGTCAAAGTCCCCACAAATATAGTGTGTGGTTACAGGGAAGCTCAAGTCTCCACAGTGATAATGTGTGATTACTGGAATGTTTAAGCTGCCACAAAGATAGTGTGTGTTTCTTAGGATTTTCATGTCCCAACAAAGATAGTGTGTGGTGAAAGGGATGCTCAAGTCACCGCAGTGATAGTCTGTGGTTACTGAGATGTTCAAGCTGCCACACAGATGTTGTGTGTTTATTAGGATGTTCAAGTCCCCACAAAGATAGTGTGCAAAGATAATAGTGTTCAAGGGCCTGATTTAGATTTCGGGCAGAAGGGTTACTCTGTCACAACAGTGACAGATATCCCATCTGCCAAAATGTAAATCCCATGGGATATTCACGAATTTATATTTCCGTGGATAGGAAATGTGTCCCTGTTGTGACGGAGTGACCCAACTTTCGAAATTTAAATCAGGCCCTCTTTCCCTACAATAGTAGTGGTTAAATATAATCTTTAAGTCCCCACACAGATAGTGTGCAAAGGTGGTAATGTTGACATTTAAACCGGGATAGTACCTGATAATAGACATGTTCTAATCTGCATATACGTAGTGTGTGATTATAGGGATGTTCAAGTTTCCCAAAGATTGTGTGTGTTTATAGGTGCAATCAAGACCTTGCAGAGATGGTGTGAGAAGGTAATGATGTTCAATAGAGCATAAAGATGATGTTCAAGTCTCCACAAATATAGTGTGTGTATATAATGATGTTTAAGTCCCCAAAGAAATTAAGCGATTACAGGAAAGTTCAAGACCTCACAGTGATTGCATGTGAAGGTAATCATGTTCAAGTCACCACAAAGATAGTGGTTGATGATCATGTTCAAGTCTCCACAAAGCTAGAGTGTGACAAAAATGCTGCCCTAGTGTCAAAGAGATACTGTGGCCCTGATTCACAGAGGTAAAATAAACTTTTGTTCAAGTTTATAATCTTTTGCAATTCACAAAGGCATTTTAGTAGTAGTATCTTTATGACTGATGCGTCACTGCACTTGGGGCAGAGACTCCACACATAAAAAGGTATAGAGTTTTAAAAATAATGCTTGTAAAATTGCTTTGTGAATTGCAAAATGTCATAAACGTACAAAAATCTTTAAGTTTACCTTTGTGAATCAGGCCCTGTGTGATAATGGGAATATTCAAGACCTTCCACAGATAGTGTGTGAAGTTGATCATATTCAAGTCTCCACAAACATAGTGTGTGAATATAGTGGTCAAATCTTCCTACAGATAGTGTATGGTTAGTGATAAGTTTGAGTCCCCACAGAGACAGCATGTGGTTATTGGGATGTTTAAGCTGCCACAAAGAAAGTGTGTGTTTATTATGATTAAGGCTCCCTGCTTTCCATTTTTATAGATTTTTACAGATAAACACAGACAGAAACCATTTATTTTGCTGTCTGTATATATTTTTAAATGTGGATAAAATCGGAAATTGGGTGCTTTTTGAGTTATGCTAAGTACACTTTGCCATGACTGCCAGGACAATAACTGTGTGGATTGATAGGTAAGGGGCTTAAAAAGAGAGAATTTTAGTAAAAAGTCTTAAACAGCAGTAGATATGCACAAGGCTGATACTGAAATGTGCATATTTCCATATAAGTGCATTGATTTATCTTCTGCAGGTGTTCATAATACTTAAACCTGGCAGGCATTTAAGCATGAACGCATATTTATTGGTTAAATAAATCTAGAAATATACCAGTTTCAAGTTTCTTTTTTCACAAAACCCATAATATGTATGAATAAATACAGATAAAATTGGCAAAAATAAATATGGATAAATACAGACGGAAATGTCAGACAAATAAATACCAGAAAACCGGGAGCCCTAATTCTGATGTTCAAGTACCACCAGAGATAGTGCGCAACTATAGTAGTATTCAAGTCCCAACAGTGATAGTGTTTTAATTATCTTCATGTCCTTACACAGATAGCATGTAAAAGTAAGAGTGTTCACATTCAAACAGGGATCATGGGCATGTTCAACCCTGCACATACATAGTGTGTGATTATAGGGATGTTCAAGTTTCACAAAGATTGTGTGTGAAGTAAATGATGTTCAGATCCCCACACAGATAGTGTGTGATTATAGGATTGATCAAGAACTCACACAGATTGTGTTTGAACGTAATCTTATTCAAGTCCCCACAAATATAGTTTGTGAATATAGTGTTCAAATCGCCCCCCCAAATTTTGTTTTGTTATTAACAGGTTCAAGTCCCCACAAAGATAGTGTGTGGTTACAGGGATGCTCAAGTCCCAGCAGTGATAGTGTGTGGTTACTGGGATGTTCAAGCTACCACAAAGATAGTGTGTGTTTATTAGGATGCTCAAGTCCCCACAAAGATAGCGTCCAAAGATAATAGCGTTTAAAGTCCTGATTTAGATTTCGGCCGAAGTGTTACTCTGTCACAACAGTGACAGGTATTGCTTCCCCAAAATATAAATCCCTTAGGATATTATGGGGTTTATATTTCAGTGGATGGGATATCCATTACTGTTGTGACAGAGTAACCTGTCTGGCAAAATCTAAATCAGGCCCTAAGTCCCTGTAGTGGTATTGTTTAAATATAATCTTTAAGTCTCCTCACAGATAGTGTGGGAAGTTAATGATGTTCACATTCAAACAGGAATACTATCAGATGATAGGCATGTTCAAAGATGCATATACATTGTTTGTGATTATAGGGATGTTCATGTTTTCCAAAGATTGTGTGTGTTTATAGGTACAATCAAGACCTCATAGAGATTGTGGAAACTTGATCATCATTATCTTCTCACACCAAGATAGAGCATAAAGATGATGTTCCTGTCTCCATAAAGATACTGTGTGTAGATAATGATGTTTAAGTCCTCAAAGAAATGAAGCGATTACAGAAAAGTTCAAGACCTCACAGTTATTGTGTGTGAAGGTAATCATGTTCAAGTCGCCACACAGATAGTGGTTTATGATCATGCTCAAGTCTCCACTAAAATGCTGTTCTAGTGTCACAGAGACACTGTGGTCCTGATTCATAAAGGTAAAATCAAACTTTTGTTTAAGCTTATAATTTTTACTAATTTGCAAAGGCATTTTACGGGTAGTATCTTTACGGTTGCAGAGCCTCTAAACTGGTGGCAGAATCTCCACACATAAAAAGATAAGGAGTTGTAAAGATACTACTTGTAAAATTGCTTTGTGAATTGCATACTGTCATAAACTTACACACAAGTGTGATTATGGGAATGTTCAAGACCTCCCACAGATTGTGTGCGAAGTTAATCATATTCAAGTCCCCACAAAGAACGTGTATGAATATGATGGTCAAATCTCCCCACAGACATAGTTTGTGGTTACTGGGGTGTTCAAGCAGCCACAAAGACAGTGTGTGTTTATTATTAGGTTCAAGTCCCCACAGAGATAGTGTGCAACTATAGTAGTCTTCAAGTTCCTACAGTGACAGTGTTTAAAGATAACCATCATGTCCTTACACAGATAGCATGTGAAGGTGCAATTGTTTGCGTTCAAACCTGCATTATAGGCATGTTCAGCCCTGCACATACTAATGGCCTAATTACAATGTTGGTTAGAAACTACACAGCCCGACGACTCCTTGTTGGATTCGGTTTCTATTGACTCGTGGTCGGTGATTACGATGCTTCCAAGCACCATTCGGAAGGACTCCCATTCACTTCAATGTGAGCCTGTGTTCCTATCGACAACACAGGCTCCTATTGGGAAAATGGGTGTCGGAGGAAAACCTTGCTTCTTGTTGTGGGCACCCCATGGTGCCTGCCACACTGTGCATGGTTTCACAGGGGGGTCTCATATATATCCTATCAGGCCTTAACCGGAGGACTCAGGATGAAGGGGGGCCTGCTAGGGGCCCTCAAAGTCAGTTTCCAACAGCCTTTTTGTGTCGGACAGACCGAGTCAGAAAGGCTGTTGGAATCTGACATCCAAATCGGTCAGGCAGAAACACTGGCAGTTGAGTTGTAGGAATCAGTTCAGATCGACTCGGATTCTCCAAATGCTGTTAGGAACCAATTCGAATTCACCTTGCGACAGCGAGCATCATAATCGGTCAGTTGGAATTGTTTCTGACTGAGTCGGGTGGATGGGTTCCAACACAGTCTAGGGGAATCATAATAAGGATTATAGGAATGTTCAAGTTTTAAAAAGACTGTGTGGGAAGTAAATGAGGGTCAGGTACCCACAGAGATAGTGTATGATTATAGGAATGTTTAAGATTTCAAAGAGATTGTGTGTGAAGGTAATCATGTTGAAGAAACAAATATTTACAATACTCCTTCTCAGGGTTCTTACCAATAAGTAGTCCATTCAAAAGTGGCAAAGAAATCAACACAGAATCTGAAATATGAAAAGACATCTTTATTATTATTAATTGTGAGGCTCCGTCGCCCAGCCACTCTTAAAGCAACTGAATGAGGGAGTCTGCCTGCATGGCCTCGCACAGGCCTTTTATACAGAAAATTGTGCTCTAGGCACACACATTCCTTATTATTATTAGTCACTCCCAGGACGTGCACACAAAGCGCCACTTTCAAGATAAGTCCAGGCTAAAAAAAGGATTGCACACATGCTTGGTTTCCTGTTCCATCAGGCCGGACAAACCCACCATAAAACCTTCAACCAGATCGATGAACATGTCTTAAAGGAAAGGCAGCAACAGATGGGACGGAGATAGGAGCGGTGGGAATGGTGCCATAAAAGATCGGACATGTCCTGCTCTTTGAACTTTATTGTGCCAGCTGCTGAACAAGGAACTGGCTTGGGAGGTTAGCCTCAAGCAACAGGGTCAGCTGTCGTCAGGTCATGCAGAAGTCAGCACAAACCCATGCTAAGGTTATGTCCTTTAAATGCTTGCTCTGCCATGGGGAGAGCCTACTGTAAGGGCAACGAATAACATGGCAGCTATTTACAAGATGAAACCCAAGTGTTCAATACAAAACCTTCAAATGTACAGTGAATCCATTGGTGTAACATGATGAAAAATACTCATGAATAACGCATTCATCATTTGCGGTTCACTGATACCAAATTCATAACAGAATCATGACATTTAAAACACAGGTTCAGAACCCCCAGAACCACAGAGCATCCTTTTGCCCTTACATAGGCAATAACCTATACTCATGCTAAATCTGAGTCCATGTCTATATTCATCACTAGCTGGTGTTGATGTAGAAACTGTACAAAAGGAATTATCAGTAAACTCTGACCTAACCAGTTCATGTTCAGGTAAAATATGAAACTCATGTGAAGAAACAGTAGAAAAAGAAAGAGTACGTTGGGAAGTTGGTGCAGACGTCAATTGTGTAGGAGGAAACAAACCAAAATATAGTAGCCAATAAAATACATAAAAGTATTAAAATAGATAGAGCTATACCGCACTTAGAGAACAATATTCTATAATGTCTGTTTTTCATCTCTTGCTTTTTATCGTCATTCCTCAATACAATCTCCATTTTCTAATGTCGCTCACGCAATCTTGGTAGAGTACTTCAGCTGTGATTATTAGCAGGTCATAGGGACACTGCAGGTCCTGCAGGCCTACTGCCACTACTCAGGTCACAAACTGAACCGTTGGTACTCCTACGTGACCCTGCAACTGGCAAATGGTAACCAATCAAAAATTTAACAAAAAACCATAATACAATTCAGCAAGAGAAAAAGAACAACAAAAAGTCAAATGCGTAATACTTGCACAATCCTAAGCAGAAAGCAAATCCTAGAATTATCTAATAACGTTTTATATTGCTTCCTACGCACTTCAGTAATTTATTATATTTTCAAGTGAAACAGTGGTGTTCCTGCTCAATGCTCTCAGATGAAAAAGGAATACTGTTCCACAGAGAGTGGACTTTATTCTGCTTTTACTAAACAGAATAGTACTTTAAAACAATGTCAGCAAAGCAGCAAAAATTAGTTTCCAAACTTCGAGTCTATACAAGCTCACAGAAAATACCCAAAGTCCATCAGATCCGCTTCCAGTGTTTTCTTCGCGTTGGGCCTCTTCAAGTCAGGCCTTTCATGGGGAAACAATACTGTTTAGTTGGAGTGCCGTCCGGGGACTACTCACAGCTCACTCGAAAGTCTCAATGTCTCAAAACAATGCACCAGTGTCTCTTCTTTGTGGCAGACACTACAAATGATGTGCTGTTCATCGATCAAGGGTACAAAGCATCTCGTGCAGATCCAAGAACTATTTAGAAACGACCAGCAAAAGCAGCAGCACTTTCAGGCTCCAACACTCATTATTTCGTGTCAGAGGACGCTCAAGCTGCTCTCTCATGGGCACCAGAATGTAGTGCCTTTTTCCAAACGTGGATCCTTGGGTGCACTGCCTTTCCACTGGCGCAAAGCAAGAGAGGTGTGAATGTGGCCAAAACTCGGGCCAAGGGCTCAAGGGAATGTACACTGACAGAGGTTTTCCAGCACATAACAGGTACAGAGCCCAAACGAAAACTCTCATTCTGTGGAAAACAAGGAACCGGCTCCTCCTTTTTTCTGCAACGCCTTTCTCAAATCAACTGCCTTGCTTTGGAGGTGCCATTGATGTCGCGCTGATGATCGTTGTCCAGCTTCGCGACTTCCTTGTTTGCAAGAAGTGTAGAGCCAGGAAATCTGTTCATCTTAGAGCGGTCACTGATGGGGAGTGAGCTTAGTGTTGATCACAGGTCTGCAGGGAATCACTCTTCCTTTGACTCTGGAAGATCCAGCAGGACCCTAGTGATGTAGGATATGTAACACAATTGTTAGTTTCCTTCAAATCAAACACAAAAAATAGTTCATGTGTTTTAACAAGAGGACTGGTGAGCAGGTGGCCTGCAATCTGCGAGGGAGTGACAATGTGCCATGGGCATAAAATACAAGAGCAAAGGCAAAAGGGCAAAACAGTATCTTTAGAATCTTCAGGTATGTTCTTTTCATTATTCTCTGTCATCTATAGCTACACAGGTATGCTATCAAAATGAATTTCCTCACACAGTGGCATTGTCTAATGGGGTAAATACATGTGTTCCCTCAATGACTAAGCCTAGGTGTTCCTAAATTCCTTATCTAGAACATCTCGAATAGAAAAACAACATGATTCATATTATCAAGGACATGAAGAAAAGTCCCTTTAAAAATGTGCATTAAGTGCACTATGCAATACAAAAGGCTAATGATCAAATGTGAAGACAAAGAACAAACACTAGAAAGTCCTGGTATTTGCATCATTAGAACACATCTAATCCCACCAAAAATTAAAGCAGCAGGAACACAAGAGAGCTGAAAAATTAAAAATAGACATTGGAACCAGCCTCTCATTACCTTGACAGTCAGTCTGAAAAAACATTTTACATAACATGGGGGGTCCCTAATACATAACTACAGTCTAGAAGTGTGCACATAAACAATACACCCATAATAATAAATGGGCTGACTGGTGAAAGGAATATGGAAAAGGGGGAAATGGAATTAGGACACAACTAAAATGCCTAATAACTAAGCATAATGCGACATTGGTCAGGGGCGAAACAACAAAAGAAAAATCTATAGGAAGAACAAGAGTTTGCTTGGGTGCCTCAGGCATGTGACACAGCACCAAGAGAACGGGGAATACACAAAAGACCAAAGTTACACAAATTCTAATTCTATGTTCCTGTTCTCTCTTCAGGGAGAGGAAAAATGAAACCTAGTTTCCTTTTAAGGGACAAAGCCATATGCTATTTGGGAAACAAAACATGATTAAATAACGCAATATAAAAATTAGGTCACCGTGAGTCACAGATCTATAATTCTATCCTTAGGTCCAATCAAGGATACATAACAATTTAGGGCGGCCTATTCCATTTGGTAACAACATAAAACAAAACATACAAAAAAATTCAGCACCATGGCATGTGTATTTTATGCACTTTAAACCTGCAGCCAAAAACCCAATATTTGGGCCTGTCTAAATTGTCAGGTCCAAACTCCATACAAACTTTATACCCAGCGTTCGACATTGAGCACAACGCAGTTGTAGGTCCATTGTCAAATATAATATGTCATGACAGCTGTAAGTACCTCAAACAGAAACATGTACATTTCTTTCTGTCAAAGAAATGACGCAAAAACACATCTTTTGTCAATTAGCCAAACTCACGTGTCTTCTCCTCTTAAGAACAATCCATAAACAATCTGTTGGCAAAAAGCAGAAAAATACACAACACCAAAAAACACATTGGAAGAGACACAGAAATATTTTACATCACTTAACCATGACTTCTCGACATAAAACCACCTTATTCTTATCGTTCTAAAAGAAATTGTTACACTGATACTCCATATGCATGTTATTTTTAATGAGCAATTTCTTTAACTAGGCCTATAAACTTCAAAATTGTGTGAAAAGGCTGCATGTTATTTTTATCTAAGACCGGATGCATCATTTCGTTTTCTGTAAAATAAACACAGCTAGCAAACATTATTTTCCTTAACGTGGAAACACATTGTAGCAGTCCTGCCAAGCATTTAACACGATGTTTAAAGAAACCCCTTTTCATCTCCCCATTTAAATCAAGTTCCCTCATGTCAGTGATGTTTCCACGGAGAACCAGAAACCTCACCCTTAGCAGCCCCTTCAGAGAGGTCATTCTGCATTCCTCGGAAACAAAGGCCTAATTAAGAGGCTGTAAATGGCAACACACGAGGGGCCTTTTCCATAATTTATGGGGAAACACTTAAAAGAGAACATCACAGCGAGCGCGCTGAGCCAGCTGTTGCAAATTCTCCCAGCCCCCCCTCTGCCACAGTGGAGCTGACAAAGCCAGTAGGCTGGATCTAATCTGCAATAATTCAAGCTATTTAAAAAAATAATTTCTCTTATTAGGCGTTAAAATTATCACTATTCCCATATTATTAGACTACATTCACTGTCAATTTGTCTCAAAAGCTAAAGACACACAGACCAGTTTTTTGGAGTAATTACTTGTTGCAATCCTATGGCACACACTTCATCAGTGTTAAATAAGCAAACTTTCCGTAGGCCTAGCTTGAAGGTAGAACCTCCAATCCTTATATTAAAACAAGCCTGTGTACTGGCACATTAACCCACTGAATCACAAGAAAGCACAACCTTATATCAAAACCTAAATGCATGCATTTGCTTAAGGCTGAGACACTTTAAGGAAAGCAAAAATGCATTTTAAACAGTGAATTTACTCAAAATCGACTTTCTGATTTTGGGCATTAAAAAATGAGTATCCTACAATCGTTTTGCAGAATATGGATTACTAGAAAGTCTATTACATAATCCATGAGGCATGTTTTTGAAAATAATAATTTATACGTTATAAAAATGAGCTTGCTTGCGCCTATGGCAAGCGAATTTATACACATGAATTCTTGTCATTTTAGAGATGCAACATAACGTAAATCACATTTTAATGCTAAGAGGTCATAGTATGAGTGCTAAGCTTTATAAATATTAAAAAAAGATTTTGGTAGCACTAATTTTTATTAATTATTTTTCCATATTTAATAATTTTTGTCTTCTAATAAAACCCAATTATTTCTGTTTGTGATTGCTCTACATATAAGAGCCCGCTACATTCCTTGCCTATTATTTAGATGCATTAACTCACAAACCTGAGCGCATATGCCTAACCTAAAAAGCGTCACATTCTGCGTCACTTTAGGGCCTCTGTTATATAAAAGGGCCTTCATGCAAAATTCCACCCGTGTTTAACTGCAAAAAAAATGCTGGCTGAAAAAACATTCCTATTCAAATATACTACAGCTAAAAACGTTTTGCCTGTGAACAGTTAATACAGTGCATTTAAGTGAAAACGCTGTAAATGTATTTATTTCTGCAAAAACATGTAATTTCGTTTTTGGCTGGGGCCTTATTTATATCTATTAAATGTGAACCACACACATTGAGCTCATTGCAGACATAAACAGAAAGTGTTGAAAACATTTAGGACACACAATACAGCGCTCTGTAACCATTTCTTGTAAATTGCGCCGTCGCAATTTACAACAAAACTCACAAACAAAATAGACATGTAAACACACATTTTAACCACGCATTCAAACACACATTTAAACCCACAAATCAACACTCAGGACGAAAACAGGACAGTCCGGACTATACGTAGCTGTAAGTCATATTTACAAGAAACACTGCTCAACAGTGTAAAAACCCAAAAACAATACACTCAATTCACTAGCTGCAGCTGGCAGAACACCAAAAATCGTTCTGCATATCCATTCATAAAATTACACAGAGCAAAGGATCCTTGTTATGTAATATGACATATTTTAGTTCTCTGGGGATACAAAATCACCAAGGAAGAAATATGTTTGTAAATCTAACCTATTTAGATAAACCGGCTAATTCAAGCGTATACAAAGTTGGCCAATACAAAGCTCCAAATTCGCTAAGATCAGGCATCTTATAGCTCACTAATCCAGCATCAAACTTCAAGGGGTTATCTCCATCGATACATTTGCAAATATGCAAACCCTCGGTTATTGAAAATTGCAATCTTCAAATAATACAAAGAACCAAACAAAGAACTACTAAGGACTGGGAGCGACCCACTTAAATGAAACAACCAAGTTTCAACAACAAAGGCCAAGTTTCAGAGTACAAAGCAAATGTCAAACAGATGCCAAGTTCACAAATTTGAAACAAATGTTCCTAAAACGGAACCACAAAGCTAACTGGGAGCGACCCACAAATACTTATCAAAGCTGTACCAAACAAATAGGTGTCCAAATTCTAACTGCCAAGTTCTAACTGCACTAACAGTCTCTTTTAAAAAAACTTACACCAAAAAGGGTTGCTCAGTCAGGAGTGACATCTTTTGGAGAGTTTTAAATCAGAGAAATCAAAAATATACTGAGCCGCAAAGACAGAGAATACCCCAGAACCTCCGTGCACAGAGTACCTCTTTTAGTAGATTTCTGTCTTGCCTTCCCCAGCAGAATTCTGTTCTCTGAAAAATTTCTCCTCCAGGTAGTCACTTCATGATGAGGCCCCCGTTGGTTGCGCCAACTGAAGAAACAAATATTTACAATACTCCTTCTCAGGGTTCTTACCAATAAGTAGTCCGTTCAAAAGTGGCAAAGAAATCAACACAGAATCTGAAATATGAAAAGACATCTTTATTATTATTAATTGTGAGGCTCCGTCGCCCAGCCACTCTTAAAGCAACTGAATGAGGGAGTCTGCCTGCATGGCCTCGCACAGGCCTTTTATACAGAAAATTGTGCTCTAGGCACACACATTCCTTATTATTATTAGTCACTCCCAGGACGTGCACACAAAGCGCCACTTTCAAGATAAGTCCAGGCTAAAAAAAGGATCGCACACATGCTTGGTTTCCTGTTCCATCAGGCCGGACAAACCCACCATAAAACCTTCAACCAGATCGATGAACATGTCTTAAAGGAAAGGCAGCAACAGATGGGACGGAGATAGGAGCGGTGGGAATGGTGCCATAAAAGATCGGACATGTCCTGTTCTTTGAACTTTATTGCGCCAGCTGCTGAACAAGGAACTGGCTTGGGAGGTTAGCCTCAAGCAACAGGGTCAGCTGTCGTCAGGTCATGCAGAAGTCAGCACAAACCCATGCTAAGGTTATGTCCTTTAAATGCTTGCTCTGCCATGGGGAGAGCCTACTGTAAGGGCAACGAATAACATGGCTGCTATTTACAAGATGAAACCCAAGTGTTCAATACAAAACCTTCAAATGTACAGTGAATCCATTGGTGTAACATGATGAAAAATACTCATGAATAACGCATTCATCATTTGCAGTTCACTGATACCAAATTCATAACAGAATCATGACATTTAAAACACAGGTTCAGAACCCCCAGAACCACAATGTTCCAGTCACCTCAACGATTGTGTGTGAAGATTATGATGTTTAAGTGCCCACACAAATAGTGTGTGATGATAGGACTGTTCAAGAGCTCACACAGACTGTGTGAGAAATCAATCCTATTCAAGACCCCACAAAGATAGTTTGTGACTATCAAGACTCATCTATCTCCCTCCCCACCCGCCACACTCCCTGCAATATCCTCTCACTGCAACACTTCACCCCTCTTTACTTCGATTACTCCTCCTACTAATTTGACCTATCATGTCCGCCCTCAATCATGCTCCTTCTTCTCTCCTCATTTCCTCTCTCCCCTGTAAACACCCCTTCCTAACCAAACACGGCCCCAACTCCTTGTCCCTCTAAGCTTACCAAAAATGCCAAAAAAAAGCTCAAACACAAACTACTTATCCAGCACCCTGATACCCTTATTGTTGACAATTACTATAGCCTCACTTCCCCCATTAGTACTAATTATATCTTCTACTCCAAACGCCCCTCCAAGTGGAAAAGCACCTTCCTACACCACCTCCTTATATCTAAATCTTGCAAAATTCCTTATGTGTTTAAACTTTCCACCACCCCTTCTCCTATTTTCCCTGGTGAAAATTACATTTCCATTTTCAAAACAGGTAACATCTTGATACAAGCCTCTGAATATCACCTCACTATCTTTGAAAATCATTTCAACACCCTCTCCTACCTGATGTCCATACCAACTCCTCTCCCCACACCTGCAAAGCCCCAAGACCCTACTAGGCTCTCCCTTGACTCTCCAACGCCAACACCTCACCGCACGATGACTCCTAACCTCAATGATATTCCCCTTCGCTACGAGCACCATGCTACCATACTCTCCTGCGCTCAAACCCCGCTTAACTCCTAAATCAGACACCACACATCATATCTACCTAGCCTCTATTGCTTGTATCTCCCTAACCCCTTTTCATATCCCAGCCTTCCTCCCTCCCCCGCCGCACATAGCTTCAACCTTACCCCCACCTCAACCCTTCCTCCATCACAACACACACGACCTCTCACTCTCCCCACTGCTACACCCCTACCCCCAACAGAGATCCCTATTTCAGCCCTTCCTCCATTCAAACATACACCTTCTCACACACTCCCCATAGCTAATACACCCCCTCCTTCCCCTTTTCCTTCCACACAAAATCCCACGCCTGACCCCAACCCTCTTTCTATCTCTCCCCACTCTCCATCCTCCACTCCCCCTCGACAGACCCCCTCCTCCTCAAGCCCAGTTTCTCTCCTATGCCACACCCCTGCCCCTTCGACCCCGCTGTCCTCCATTCCGCATTCCACAGACATCTCTCACCCCACCCCTTCCCCTTCTCTCACCCCTACTCCATCCCCCCCGTCCACTCACAATCCCCTTACCCCAATCCTACCACCCAAGCTAATTATAACCATACTGTTGGACGCGGCCCTTTTTGGCAGGTTTACCCCGAAACTTTTTGCTTTTGCCTGGCCTGTTTCTGTAACCTGGTGTTGGTGATTTTAGGTCTCTGCGCACTCTTTCACTGTGGTCCAGTGTAAACTGCGTGCGCTCTGTGTGTGTGTGGTGAGAGTGACCTGCCCTCCCATAGGAATGCACGGGGAATATGTGTGACCATGGTAGTTCCTGATGTGTAGGGAGTGCAGGGTAAAGTTTGGTATGTGCAAACTCGTGAGATTGAATGCTGCGCAATGATGTATGCGGCATGATTGTGTCTAGTGTGGAAGTGCCAATTCTAGACATGGGTGGACGTGTGTAGTGAGTGTGCTGGCACGTGATTGGCTGGAGCTGACTGGTGAGCCTGGCTCCAAGAGTCTGTATGGGTCTGCCCCGGTGGTGAGTGGAGAGATTAGCATGCTGATGTGAGGGAGGGGTGCACCTGGGACCTGAATAGGGCTGGGCTTTCCCCACACAATGCTGGATCTGCCCCCTGTGGTGCGACTGATGACCCTAGCCTGACTGGTGAATGGGAGGGGTGGCTGAGCACATCAAGGGTGCTCCCAAACCAGCTGTGCCTGGTTTTTCCCCCACCCTCCAGACACAGACAAAGGGACATGCTGTATAAAAGGGTGCTCTGACACCCTGAAGATGTTCTTGTTTCTGACTGGAATCAACCAGGGGCGTGCTGCTGCTGGGGCCCAGGGGAAGGCTTGCCTCCCTGGGTCCTGCCCAGCCCCTGGACTGCTGATGGACCTGGATGCCTGGAGGATCTTTTCTTTCTTGGGGTCCTCTTTGCTTCACTTTGCCCCCAGGACCTTTGTCTTTGAATCCTGTGTTTCTGGGGCCCTTCTGGTGATAAGGATCGTTCCTGTGGGCTTGCCTATGCCCCTAGCGCCTTGAGAGTGCTTTATTTTACCTTTCAGGGCAGAGCGATGACGTTTTCCCTCTGAGGGAAGCGCTCCTGCCCTTCATATGCCCCAGGGTGCGCAGGTGCCCACCCTGCGTCTTTTGCGTGTCTCTAAATTCCTTACGGGTGCTAGCCCGTGCATAGCGCCCTTAGCTGGTGCCCACCCTGCGTGCTGAGTTTAATTTTAATATCGAGGGTGCCCACCCCTCATTGAATACCAAGAGAATCACCGCCGCGGCCCGAGCCGTTTAAGAAATGGCCGTTGCATCCGCGGCCTGCCTGGTTGTGGGCGGGGCCGCGGACGATAGAGGAAGTAACGCCGTGGAAGCTCGGGAAGCGGTGATGTGCCGGTGCGGGGCTCCCGTGAGTCAATGGGAGCCCCGGGATGTGCCTCCCAAGAAAGAATCCAGGCGGGAGCCCACCCCGCGGTGCACTGTGTAGAGAGAGGAGCATAAAGGCACCCACATCAGGAGTTGGGAGCCCCGGCAGACCGTGGAAAGGAGACTGCCTGCAGAAACCGGTGAGTGGGGCTCCGGGTGCTGGTGAAGGCACAGTGACGTGCCGGAGATTGTGCGTCCCTGCCAGGAGAGCGGGCCGGTCCCCTCCTGCTAGCATGGTTGTCTCCTCCCCTTAGAGCCAGAGGGGACCAGGCTCTTGTTCTTCGAGGGCCCAAGGCTAGTCCCTGAGCAGTCCCGACAAGAGGGTGGGGGACGCTTCACCGCTTGCAGCACATTTGATACCCGGGTCCAGAGGGGCCCATGCTTTCATTGTGTAGGGGGCAGTTTATTTCTAGAGCCCACGAGGATCCCTGGGGACATGTTTGTTTCAGAGCTTGCGTGCTTCAACGAGGCCCCAGTTGTGTCCAGAGCCTCAGTGGCTCCAACCTGGGCACTATGGTTTAAAGGCCCCCAGTGGGGGTCCCGAGGGCCAGTAGGCCCGTGCTTTCCCCCTAATAGTAGGCTGCGCTAGTTCTAAGTGCCAGATGGCTACCGGGGCACGGCGATTTCAGAGTCTGTGTAGCTCTAACCTGGCCTCATTTTTAAGCGCTAGTGTTTGGGGGAGACCTTTATTTACAGAGCCCCGTGTGGCTCCAGCAGTTTGCGCAGTTCTGCTCTAGGGTCAGTGAGGACCCTGTCGTGTTTTTTTGTTTCCCAGCTGCCCAGCAATTGGTGGGCAGCTGCACCGTTTAGGCGCCAAGATGAGAGAGAGACCCTGTGAGGGACAGAGATGGCACAGAGGTGCCAGGCCTTTCTACAGCTGCGCAGCACTTAGTGCCAGCTGCAACGTTTAGGCCCTGGTGTTGTTCCCAGCTGCCCAGCAAGTAGTGGGCAGCTGCAACGTTTAGGTTTGCTACTCAGAGTGTACACCTCAGAGGTGGGGGACACCCAGTGTTGTGTTAAATACCCCTCACACACCAACAGGCCCCTTGGTGTCATGCTTCATCATCGGGGTCTTCGCACCCCGCTAGAGGGATGCGGCGTGCTACGACCAGCGACTGCGCGGGAGCACTAGAGTGGTTGACTAAGTGTGGTGTGTGTTGTATACATGTGCTGGGGTATTTGGGAGAATGTGAGTGAAGGGTGTGGTGAGGATTAAAAAGACACCTGGCCAGTAGGTTGTGAGAAAAAACTTTATTCGAAAACTCTGGCTGGTGCTATTAAAAAAAGGGTGCAAGGCGAGGTTAGTAGTCTTGATTATGGACTCTACCTCTGGTGTGCGTCAACATGTTTCGGAACTTAGTGTTCCTTCTTCAGGACGGGTGCACAACTTCCCAACCCTACTCACGTGTTTTTTAATAAAAAATGTTGTTGTTTTCTAAACTTTAGAAAAAAGTGAAAATTATTTACAGTGATAAACAAGGCTATAGTGTGCCTACAGCGGTTTGACGGGATCATGCGGTTGCATGTCCTGAAAAGAAAAGGAAAAAAAATTTTAGTTTGGTTGCCACTCGGGAATGGCTCAAACAAGTGTAGTCACTTGGAGCCCCAAACGGTTAAATAAACCTGTAAAAGAAACACATACACAAAATACATAAAAGACACATTTTTAGTTTCTAATAGTTCTGAATTCATACTCATTTAGACTGTCATGTTTTGCCTCACGAGCATGTCCAGAAAGCCAGGGTAGGTAGATGGACTCCTAATCTGTAAAAGGTTTGAAAAGAAGGATTCAGTCCTTTCCTCACTATTCTCAATATGTTCAGTGGGTTTTGTCGAAAACGAAGTTTTCTACTCATACTCACAAAGTCCGCCAAAGTAGGCCTCTTTCCTCCCCGCAATACTCCGCTGGTAATGCTTAGCGTGCAGGGTTGTGGTATATATGGGGCCTATGGCGTTCTATGATTCGTTAATTAACGGATGTGATTTAAAGCCCATATATGGGACATCCGCCTCTGTGCCTATCATGATCCTTGACCTGTTGGAGGGATACCATGTGTCGTTCTGAGCATGTAGAATGAGTTAGTGACTCTCTTTCTAAACGCGCATGCGCATGGTAGGTTGTCTAGATGGATTTAGCTGCCATGCGCATGCGTGGAAGATTAAGTATGTTTAGGTACACTACTCCTTTGTTTACATAGATCTGGCACGGTTCATGATATGAAAATACAGTATGATAAGCAAAACCTGTGAATATTTTCAAAAGACCAATTTTGCTTGATAGAGTGGAGGAGGTGTGAGCCTGGCTACCGTTATTTTGCGGATTAAGAAAGCAAGTCCTGGTATTTTCCGTTGTTCTATCCAGACAATTGACCCCAAGGAATGTCGTCATTCAGGCCGTCCAGATGGGTGCCCAAATGGAAAACCCAGCGCTGTTCTTTCTGAAGTAGGCTAGTTTCCGAGGGCAAGCGTTCGATTACGGTCCAATGTAGATCGTTGACACAGTGTTGTTTGTCTAAAAAGTGAGATGCCATTTTTGTGGTTGTTTTCTTGCATCGGATGTTACTCTTGTGTTCTCCAATCCTTACTTTCACTGGTCGGGATGTCATGCCGATGTATTCTAGGCCACAAGGGCAGGTGATCATATAGACAACATTTTTTGTGTTGCAGTTCGAGAATTGTCTTTGCTCCCATGATGTGCCATTTCTGAAGCGTATTTCTTTGCTTTTGCGTGTCAGGTGGCAACTGTTACAATCTCCGCATGGGAAATGTCCTTGTACCCCAATGCTGGTTTGTCTGCCCGTGGGGATTTGGCGTGGTCTTGTGTGGACCAAAATGTCTTTGATATTTCTGCCTCTGCGATGTGCATACATTGGTTTTTCAAAGTTCAGCTGGCCACAGTTCAGTATTCTCCAATGCTTATTGATTACTTTCGATACTTCATTAGACAGGGTTGTGTATGTTGTGACACATATTGGTCTTTTCTCTACTTCCTTTGACTTGTGATTGTCTTCTAGGAGTGCATCCCTGTGATTATTCTTGGCCCTCTTCAATGCCCTGTTTATTGTTTTAACTGGGTATTGCCTCTGTATCAATTTCTTCTTGAGGTCTTTTGCCTGGTAGTTGAACTGGTTCAGTTCCGTACAGTTTCGTCTGAGGCGTAGAAACTGCCCATAGGGTAGGTTCTCCCTTAGGTGCCTCGGGTGGAAACTGTCGTACCTCAGTAGGCAATTCCTTGAGGTGGGTTTGAAGTGAGTTCGACTTTTCAATCTGCCTTCCTCGCTGTATATGCTCAGATCCAGGAATATCATCTTTGTGTTTGATATCGTGCTCGTGAACTTTAGAAATCGATTCTGAGTGTTCAGCCATGTTACAAAGTCTTGGGCACTCTCCATATCTCCATCCCAGATGATAAAAATATCATCAATGTACCTTTTCCAGGTGTTGATCTGGGAATGGTATGGGTTGTCGGTGTTCAGGATTTTGGTATGTTCAAGATGGTACACATACAGGCCCGCCAGACTCGGCGCAAAAGTGCTGCCCATACTTGTCCCATGGGTCTGTAGGTATAGTGTTTGGTCGTATTGGAAAAAGTTCTCTTGCAAAGCTATGGAGATGCATTCCATAACCAAATTACGTGGGGTTTGGTATTTCCATCTTTCGCTGAAGAGGACTTCTTCTATAATTTGCAACGTTTCGTCATGCGGGAGGCTCGTGTATAAGCTCTCTACATCGAGGCTTAGTAGGAACTGTCTAGCCGGGTCGAATTGTTTGTCTTCGAGCAGTTGTAATACGGCTTTGGTGTCCTTTAGGTAGGTGCTGGTGGATTGAACCAGAGGGCGCAAGAAGGCGTCAGCAAACTTAGATAGTGGTTCAAGAATCGACCCTATCCCGGAGACGATAGGTCTTCCCGGTGGATTGTTGATGTTCTTGTGGATTTTGGGGATGCAGTAAAAGTACGGTATCCTCGGTGATGGTTGCTGTAGGAAGTCTGCCTCTTTTCTACTAAGCCAGTTATGGGTTAGACCCTCCTCTACCATTCCTCCGATTTTTACACGTAATCTTTCCGTAGGATCTTCTTGAAGGATTTTGTAATTGCGCTCGTCTGATAATAGACGTTTACACTCCATATCGTAGGCCTCAAGGGTCTGAAGGACGATGGCTCCCCCTTTATCCGCTGGTTTTATTATCAGTTCATTATTGTCTGTTAATTCCCTCAGGGCTCGATGTTCATCACCGCTGGTGTTATGAAAAGTGCTCCGGCCACTGGGGTTCATCTGATTCACCTCCGTGATGACTGCTTTTTCAAATGTTAAAATTTCCACCGGTATTGCTGAGTCTGGTGGGCTGAAAGTCGATTTTAACCTCAAGCCGGTGTCTGTATTGTCCTCCGGTGGTGTTTTATCCTTGAAAAAAGCTTGGAGCTTCAATTTCCGAAAGAACTCCTGCAGTTCCATGTTTAGTTTGAATAAGTCCGGTTTGTGGGTAGGTACAAACCCCAAACCCTTGTTTAACACACTCTCCTGTGTTGTTGTCAGACTCAACGGTGTTAAGTTAACTATTAGGTTCCTCTCTTGCTTGTCGATGGCTGGTTGGGGAGGGACCCGGTCATGCTCCTGGTTGTTCGTGTGTTGGGCTGTTCCTGGTCCTGCCATGCCACGTTGTTGCCTTTCCGGTTTCTTCCTCGTGTTATCTGGCGTGTGCCTAAAAAAGGCTGCTGTTGTCCTCCAAAAGCCTGTTGTTGGCCGTAGAAACCTTCATTATATTCTTGGTTCCACTGTGGGTAGTTCATTGCCATTGGGGTTGGTCCAAACTGGTATGGGTTGAATTGAGGGGGGCCCATATATTGTGGATACTGATTTTGAGGTTGGTAACCTCTCCATCCCCTTTGTTTTGGGAATTGTTGTCTGCGTTGTCTCCATCCACCACGTCTTTGTCTCGATCCTTTGTTGCCACTCGAGTTTGATCCTGACGAGCTATTGTCTGAGACGTCGCTTTCTGCATCGCTGTTTGTGTATCTGGAGACATAGTCCGCTTTGGTATATGGATACGCGGTCTCTGGAGTGAATTTGGCTACATCTTTAGCCAATTTGTTTGTTTTGCTTTGTTTCAAAGTACATTCGAATTCTGTCATCTGCTGGTTCAATTCTTCCAGTCTTGTTTTCAATTCCTCTGTGCTTATGTACGTGTTGAGTTGGACCTCAATCTTATTGATTTCAATTTTCAGTTCATGTGTTATCCTTGCGGCAGTTTTTACTATAAGTACCAACCAGTCCCTCGAGCAGTGCCAGGAAATCAGGGACCATTCTTTTTTAAAAACCATGTCATTTTGAAAAATGAAGGGTTCGTTTTTCACAATTAGTCCTGGTGGAGCCATTTTGTTGCGAAGGTACTCGGTCATGAAAAGGCCGTGGAGGGCAGCTTTTATTTGGCTGCATCTCAAGTTCAATAATTCGTTCCAGTCGTTAGTGTTTGGACCAGTTTCTTGGTTACTCAAACCTTCGAAGAGGTTGGAGTCCGATAGGATTTTATCAATTTCATCCTCAGGAAAGGTAAGGCCATGCTCGTCCTCCATTTTTGAGAAAGGAGTTGGACCGCTGGCTTCTATTGAATATGGTGTGTGTCTTTTATGTGTGTGTTCAGTGTTGTCGGAGCAAAAGGACTCCCGCAGCTCTGCGCTGCCTAGAACAACAAGTATCAACAGAGGGAGGTAGAGTATTGAGATAGGATTCTCACTCCACGGGCACTGATAATTAAACAAGAAGAATCCTACTCAGAGTGTACACCTCAGAGGTGGGGGACACCCAGTGTTGTGTTAAATACCCCTCACATACCAACAGGCCCCTTGGTGTCATGCTTCATCATCGGGGTCTTCGCACCCCGCTAGAGGGATGCGGCGTGCTACGACCAGCGACTGCGCGGGAGCACTAGAGTGGTTGACTAAGTGTGGTGTGTGTTGTATGCATGTGCTGGGGTATTTGGGAGAATGTGAGTGAAGGGTGTGGTGAGGATTAAAAAGACACCTGGCCAGAAGTTGTGAGAAAAAACTTTATTCGAAAACCCCGGCTGGTGCTATTAAAAAAAAGGGTGCAAGGCGAGGTTAGTAGTCTTGATTATGGACTCTACCTCTGGTGTGCGTCAACATGTTTCGGAACTTAGTGTTCCTTCTTCAGGACGGGTGCACAACTTCCTAACCCTACTCACGTGTTTTTTAATAAAAAATGTTGTTGTTTTCTAAACTTTAGAAAAAAGTGAAAATTATTTACAGTGATAAACAAGGCTATAGTGTGCCTACAGCGGTTTGACGGGATCATGCGGTTGCATGTCCTGAAAAGAAAAGGAAATTTTTTTTTAGTTTGGTTGCCACTCGGGAATGGCTCAAACAAGTGCAGTCACTTGGAGCCCCAAACGGTTAAATAAACCTGTAAAAGAAACACATACACAAAATACATAAAAGACACATTTTTAGTTTCTAATAGTTCTGAATTCATACTCATTTAGACTGTCATGTTTTGCCTCACGAGCATGTCCAGAAAGCCAGGGTAGGTAGATGGACTCCTAATCTGTAAAAGGTTTGAAAAGAAGGATTCAGTCCTTTCCTCACTATTCTCAATATGTTCAGTGGGTTTTGTCGAAAACAAAGTTTTCTACTCATACTCACAAAGTCCGCCAAAGTAGGCCTCTTTCCTCCCCGCAATACTCCGCTGGTAATGCTTAGCGTGCAGGGTTGTGGTATATATGGGGCCTATGGCGTTCTATGATTCGTTAATTAACGGATGTGATTTAAAGCCCATATATGGGACATCCGCCTCTGTGCCTATCATGATCCTTGACCTGTTGGAGGGATACCGTGTGTCGTTCTGAGCATGTAGAATGAGTTAGTGACTCTCTTTCTAAACGCGCATGCGCATGGTAGGTTGTCTAGATGGTTTAGCTGCCATGCGCATGCGTGGAAGATTAAGTATGTTTAGGTACACTACTCCTTTGTTTACATAGATCTGGCACGGTTCATGATATGAAAATACAGTATGATAAGCAAAACCTGTGAATATTTTCAAAAGACCAATTTTGCTTGATAGAGTGGAGGAGGTGTGAGCCTGGCTACCGTTATTTTGCGGATTAAGAAAGCAAGTCCTGGTATTTTCCGTTGTTCTATCCAGACAATTGACCCCAAGGAATGTCGTCATTCAGGCCGTCCAGATGGGTGCCCAAACGGAAAAACCAGCGCTGTTCTTTCTGAAGTAGGCTAGTTTCCGAGGGCAAGCGTTCGATTACGGTCCAATGTAGATCGTTGACACAGTGTTGTTTGTCTAAAAAGTGAGATGCCATTTTTGTGGTTGTTTTCTTGCATCGGATGTTACTCTTGTGTTCTCCAATCCTTACTTTCACTGGTCGGGATGTCATGCCGATGTATTCTAGGCCACAAGGGCAGGTGATCATATAGACAACATTTTTTGTGTTGCAGTTCGAGAATTGTCTTTGCTCCCATGATGTGCCATTTCTGAAGCGTATTTCTTTGCTTTTGCGTGTCAGGTGGCAACTGTTACAATCTCCGCATGGGAAATGTCCTTGTACCCCAATGCTGGTTTGTCTGCCCGTGGGGATTTGGCGTGGTCTTGTGTGGACCAAAATGTCTTTGATATTTCTGCCTCTGCGATGTGCATACATTGGTTTTTCAAAGTTCAGCTGGCCACAGTTCAGTATTCTCCAATGCTTATTGATTACTTTCGATACTTCATTAGACAGGGTTGTGTATGTTGTGACACATATTGGTCTTTTCTCTACTTCCTTTGACTTGTGATTGTCTTCTAGGAGTGCATCCCTGTGATTATTCTTGGCCCTCTTCAATGCCCTGTTTATTGTTTTAACTGGGTATTGCCTCTGTATCAATTTCTTCTTGAGGTCTTTTGCCTGGTTGTTGAACTGGTTCAGTTCCGTACAGTTTCGTCTGAGGCGTAGAAACTGCCCATAGGGTAGGTTCTCCCTTAGGTGCCTCGGGTGGAAACTGTCGTACCTCAGTAGGCAATTCCTTGAGGTGGGTTTGAAGTGAGTGAACTGCAACACAAAAAATGTTGTCTATATGATCACCTGCCCTTGTGGCCTAGAATACATCGGCATGACATCCCGACCAGTGAAAGTAAGGATTGGAGAACACAAGAGTAACATCCGATGCAAGAAAACAACCACAAAAATGGCATCTCACTTTTTAGACAAACAACACTGTGTCAACGATCTACATTGGACCGTAATCGAACGCTTGCCCTCGGAAACTAGCCTACTTCAGAAAGAACAGCGCTGGGTTTTCCGTTTGGGCACCCATCTGGACGGCCTGAATGACGACATTCCTTGGGGTCAATTGTCTGGATAGAACAACGGAAAATACCAGGACTTGCTTTCTTAATCCGCAAAATAACGGTAGCCAGGCTCACACCTCCTCCACTCTATCAAGCAAAATTGGTCTTTTGAAAATATTCACAGGTTTTGCTTATCATACTGTATTTTCATATCATGAACCGTGCCAGATCTCTGTAAACAAAGGAGTAGTGTACCTAAACATACTTAATCTTCCACGCATGCGCATGGCAGCTAAATCCATCTAGACAACCTACCATGCGCATGCGCGTTTAGAAAGAGAGTCACTAACTCATTCTACATGCTCAGAACGACACACGGTATCCCTCCAACAGGTCAAGGATCATGATAGGCACAGAGGCGGATGTCCCATATATGGGCTTTAAATCACATCCGTTAATTAACGAATCATAGAACGCCATAGGCCCCATATATACCACAACCCTGCACGCTAAGCATTACCAGCGGAGTATTGCGGGGAGGAAAGAGGCCTACTTTGGCGGACTTTGTGAGTATGAGTAGAAAACTTCGTTTTCGACAAAACCCACTGAACATATTGAGAATAGAGAGGAAAGGACTGAATCCTTCTTTTCAAACCTTTTACAGATTAGGAGTCCATCTACCTACCCTGGCTTTCTGGACATGCTCGTGAGGCAAAACATGACAGTCTAAATGAGTATGAATTCAGAACTATTAGAAACTAAAAATGTGTCTTTTATGTATTTTGTGTATGTGTTTCTTTTACAGGTTTATTTAACCGTTTGGGGCTCCAAGTGACTGCACTTGTTTGAGCCATTCCCGAGTGGCAACCAAACTAAAACATTTTTTCCTTTTCTTTTCAGGACATGCAACCGCATGATCCCGTCAAACTGCTGTAGGCACACTATAGCCTTGTTTATCACTGTAAATAATTTTCACTTTTTTCTAAAGTTTAGAAAACAACAACATTTTTTATTAAAAAACACGTGAGTAGGGTTGGGAAGTTGTGCACCCGTCCTGAAGAAGGAACACTAAGTTCCGAAACATGTTGACGCACACCAGAGGTAGAGTCCATAATCAAGACTACTAACCTCGCCTTGCACCCTTTTTTTAATAGCACCAGCCAGAGTTTTCGAATAAAGTTTTTTCTCACAACCTACTGGCCAGGTGTCTTTTTAATCCTCACCACACCCTTCACTCACATTCTCCCAAATACCCCAGCACATGCATACAACACACACCACACTTAGTCAACCACTCTAGTGCTCCTGCGCAGTCGCTGGTCGTAGCACGCCGCATCCCTCTAGCGGGGTGCGAAGACCCCGATGATGAAGCATGACACCAAGGGGCCTGTTGGTGTGTGAGGGGTATTTAACACAACACTGGGTGTCCCCCACCTCTGAGGTGTACACTCTGAGTAGGATTCTTCTTGTTTAATTATCAGTGCCCGTGGAGTGAGAATCCTATCTCAATACTCTACCTCCCTCTGTTGATACTTGTTGTTCTAGGCAGCGCAGAGCTGCGGGAGTCCTTTTGCTCCGACAACACTGAACACACACATAAAAGACACACACCATATTCAATAGAAGCCAGCGGTCCAACTCCTTTCTCAAAAATGGAGGACGAGCATGGCCTTACCTTTCCTGAGGATGAAATTGATAAAATCCTATCGGACTCCAACCTCTTCGAAGGTTTGAGTAACCAAGAAACTGGTCCAAACACTAACGACTGGAACAATTATTGAACTTGAGACGCAGCCAAATAAAAGCTGCCCTCCACGGCCTTTTCATGACCGAGTACCTTCGCAACAAAATGGCTCCACCAGGACTAATTGTGAAAAACGAACCCTTCATTTTTCAAAATGACATTGTTTTTAAAAAAGAATGGTCCCTGATTTCCTGGCACTGCTCGAGGGACTGGTTGGTACTTATAGTAAAAACTGCCGCAAGGATAACACATGAACTGAAAATTGAAATCAATAAGATTGAGGTCCAACTCAACACGTACATAAGCACAGAGGAATTGAAAACAAGACTGGAAGAATTGAACCAGCAGATGACAGAATTCGAATGTACTTTGAAACAAAGCAAAACAAACAAATTGGCTAAAGATGTAGCCAAATTCACTCCAGAGACCGCGTATCCATATACCAAAGCGGACTATGTCTCCAGAAACACAAACAGCGATGCAGAAAGCGACGTCTCAGACAATAGCTCGTCAGGATCAAACTCGAGTGGCAACAAAGGATCGAGACAAAGACGTGGTGGATGGGGACAACGCAGACAACAATTCCCAAAACAAAGGGGATGGAGAGGTTACCAACCTCAAAATCAGTATCCACAATATATGGGCCCCCCTCAATTCAACCCATACCAGTTTGGACCAACCCCAATGGCAATGAACTACCCACAGTGGAACCAAGAATATAATGAAGGTTTCTACGGCCAACAACAGGCTTTTGGAGGACAACAGCAGCCTTTTTTAGGCACACGCCAGATAACACGAGGAAGAAACCGGAAAGGCAACAACGTGGCATGGCAGGACCAGGAACAGCCCAACACACGAACAACCAGGAGCATGACCGGGTCCCTCCCCAACCAGCCATCGACAAGCAAGAGAGGAACCTAATAGTCAACTTAACACCGTTGAGTCTGACAACAACACAGGAGAGTGTGTTAAACAAGGGTTTGGGGTTTGTACCTACCCACAAACCGGACTTATTCAAACTAAACATGGAACTGCAGGAGTTCTTTCGGAAATTGAAGCTCCAAGCTTTTTTCAAGGATAAACCACCACCGGAGGACAATACAGACACCGGCTTGAGGTTAAAATCGACTTTCAGCCCACCAGACTCAGCAATACCGGTGGAAATTTTAACATTTGAAAAAGCAGTCATCACGGAGGTGAATCAGATGAACCCCAGTGGCCGGAGCACTTTTCATAACACCAGCGGTGATGAACATCGAGCCCTGAGGGAATTAACAGACAATAATGAACTGATAATAAAACCAGCGGATAAAGGGGGAGCCATCGTCCTTCAGACCCTTGAGGCCTACGATATGGAGTGTAAACATCTATTATCAGACGAGCGCAATTACAAAATCCTTCAAGAAGATCCTACGGAAAGATTACGTGTAAAAATCGGAGGAATGGTAGAGGAGGGTCTAACCCATAACTGGCTTAGTAGAAAAGAGGCAGACTTCCTACAGCAACCATCACCGAGGATACCGTACTTTTACTGCATCCCCAAAATCCACAAGAACATCAACAATCCACCGGGAAGACCTATCGTCTCCGGGATAGGGTCGATTCTTGAACCACTATCTAAGTTTGCTGACGCCTCCTTGCGCCCTCTGGTTCAATCCACCAGCACCTACCTAAAGGACACCAAAGCCGTATTACAACTGCTCGAAGACAAACAATTCGACCCGGCTAGACAGTTCCTACTAAGCCTCGATGTAGAGAGCTTATACACGAGCCTCCCGCATGACGAAACGTTGCAAATTATAGAAGAAGTCCTCTTCAGCGAAAGATGGAAATACCAAACCCCACGTAATTTGGTTATGGAATGCATCTCCATAGCTTTGCAAGAGAACTTTTTCCAATACGACCAAACACTATACCTACAGACCCATGGGACAAGTATGGGCAGCACTTTTGCGCCGAGTCTGGCGGGCCTGTATGTGTACCATCTTGAACATACCAAAATCCTGAACACCGACAACCCATACCATTCCCAGATCAACACCTGGAAAAGGTACATTGACGATATTTTTATCATCTGGGATGGAGATATGGAGAGTGCCCAAGACTTTGTAACATGGCTGAACACTCAGAATCGATTTCTAAAGTTCACGAGCACGATATCAAACACAAAGATGATATTCCTGGATCTGAGCATATACAGCGAGGAAGGCAGATTGAAAAGTCGAACTCACTTCAAACCCACCTCAAGGAATTGCCTACTGAGGTACGACAGTTTCCACCCGAGGCACCTAAGGGAGAACCTACCCTATGGGCAGTTTCTACGCCTCAGACGAAACTGTACGGAACTGAACCAGTTCAACAACCAGGCAAAAGACCTCAAGAAGAAATTGATACAGAGGCAATACCCAGTTAAAACAATAAACAGGGCATTGAAGAGGGCCAAGAATAATCACAGGGATGCACTCCTAGAAGACAATCACAAGTCAAAGGAAGTAGAGAAAAGACCAATATGTGTCACAACATACACAACCCTGTCTAATGAAGTATCGAAAGTAATCAATAAGCATTGGAGAATACTGAACTGTGGCCAGCTGAACTTTGAAAAACCAATGTATGCACATCGCAGAGGCAGAAATATCAAAGACATTTTGGTCCACACAAGACCACGCCAAATCCCCACGGGCAGACAAACCAGCATTGGGGTACAAGGACATTTCCCATGCGGAGATTGTAACAGTTGCCACCTGACACGCAAAAGCAAAGAAATACGCTTCAGAAATGGCACATCATGGGAGCAAAGACAATTCTCGAACTGCAACACAAAAAATGTTGTCTATATGATCACCTGCCCTTGTGGCCTAGAATACATCGGCATGACATCCCGACCAGTGAAAGTAAGGATTGGAGAACACAAGAGTAACATCCGATGCAAGAAAACAACCACAAAAATGGCATCTCACTTTTTAGACAAACAACACTGTGTCAACGATCTACATTGGACCGTAATCGAACGCTTGCCCTCGGAAACTAGCCTACTTCAGAAAGAACAGCGCTGGGTTTTCCGTTTGGGCACCCATCTGGACGGCCTGAATGATGACATTCCTTGGGGTCAATTGTCTGGATAGAACAACGGAAAATACCAGGACTTGCTTTCTTAATCCGCAAAATAACGGTAGCCAGGCTCACACCTCCTCCACTCTATCAAGCAAAATTGGTCTTTTGAAAATATTCACAGGTTTTGCTTATCATACTGTATTTTCATATCATGAACCGTGCCAGATCTATGTAAACAAAGGAGTAGTGTACCTAAACATACTTAATCTTCCACGCATGCGCATGGCAGCTAAATCCATCTAGACAACCTACCATGCGCATGCGCGTTTAGAAAGAGAGTCACTAACTCATTCTACATGCTCAGAACGACACGCGGTATCCCTCCAACAGGTCAAGGATCATGATAGGCACAGAGGCGGATGTCCCATATATGGGCTTTAAATCACATCCGTTAATTAACGAATCATAGAACGCCATAGGCCCCATATATACCACAACCCTGCACGCTAAGCATTACCAGCGGAGTATTGCGGGGAGGAAAGAGGCCTACTTTGGCGGACTTTGTGAGTATGAGTAGAAAACTTCGTTTTCGACAAAACCCACTGAACATATTGAGAATAGTGAGGAAAGGACTGAATCCTTCTTTTCAAACCTTTTACAGATTAGGAGTCCATCTACCTACCCTGGCTTTCTGGACATGCTCGTGAGGCAAAACATGACAGTCTAAATGAGTATGAATTCAGAACTATTAGAAACTAAAAATGTGTCTTTTATGTATTTTGTGTATGTGTTTCTTTTACAGGTTTATTTAACCGTTTGGGGCTCCAAGTGACTGCACTTGTTTGAGCCATTCCCGAGTGGCAACCAAACTAAAAAAATTTTTCCTTTTCTTTTCAGGACATGCAACCGCATGATCCCGTCAAACCGCTGTAGGCACACTATAGCCTTGTTTATCACTGTAAATAATTTTCACTTTTTTCTAAAGTTTAGAAAACAACAACATTTTTTATTAAAAAACACGTGAGTAGGGTTGGGAAGTTGTGCACCCGTCCTGAAGAAGGAACACTAAGTTCCGAAACATGTTGACGCACACCAGAGGTAGAGTCCATAATCAAGACTACTAACCTCGCCTTGCACCCTTTTTTTAATAGCACCAGCCAGAGTTTTCGAATAAAGTTTTTTCTCACAACCTACTGGCCAGGTGTCTTTTTAATCCTCACCACACCCTTCACTCACATTCTCCCAAATACCCCAGCACATGCATACAACACACACCACACTTAGTCAACCACTCTAGTGCTCCTGCGCAGTCGCTGGTCGTAGCACGCCGCATCCCTCTAGCGGGGTGCGAAGACCCCGATGATGAAGCATGACACCAAGGGGCCTGTTGGTGTGTGAGGGGTATTTAACACAACACTGGGTGTCCCCCACCTCTGAGGTGTACACTCTGAGTAGGATTCTTCTTGTTTAATTATCAGTGCCCGTGGAGTGAGAATCCTATCTCAATACTCTACCTCCCTCTGTTGATACTTGTTACGTTTAGGTTTGCGCCTGTGGCGCACCCCTGACTGGCGCTGCATTGGCAGCGCGCCCTGACATTCTGGATACAGGGTTTTTGAGGCCCCTTATTGGATGGCCAGTTGGCCAGGGGGCTGGTATGTGGGTAGGGCGCAAGGCCCTAATGTGGTTTTTGCACAATGTGATTTTAATATTTTTATGATGGTAATTGCGTAATGTGATTTTTGCGCAATGTCATGTTACTGTGATTGTGAGGTTACTTTACCTGTGTAGGTTTATGTTAGTGAGAGTTTACTTCACTGTGAGTCACGCCCCTAAATGTGAGTTATGCTTAGGGGGAGAGTCTAATGTATTTAGACTAGTGAGGAGATTGCCTACTGTATTTTTACCGGTTAGGCCCAAATGTGAGTTATTCGTAATGTGCTATGCCATTATGCCTGTGACACCTCTGAATGTGTTTTATGCATTATGTGTCTTACCTATACCTCTGAATGTTTCTATGCATCATGTGTAATGCTTCTGACCTATACCCCTAAATGTATTTTATTTTTAGGTGGTTGTGTTTTGCCTGGTATAGTGTATACTAGAGAGGTTATGTGTCCATGCGTGATCTAGGCCTATGGTTATTAGTATTGCGTAGTGTGTACCTACCTGTTACCAGTGGTTACTGGTTGTGACCTATAATTGTTATTTTGTGCTATACTTATTCTAAGTTCTAGAAGTGCTATTTCTACTAAGTGTTGATTCTGGCAGTGGCCCATGTGGCCCTGTCCTGGTGTAAATAATCCCGTGTGAATATTGCCCGTGCCAGTTGGCACAATGTATATTGTGTGATTACTATCTGATGTGTTTTGACAATACAAAAGTTATTTTTATATAACCTTGTGTGGAGTTCCTTTTGTGGTGTGCCTAGGATGTTGTTGCTGTTGTGTGCGTGCGCAAATGCTTTACACATTGCCTCCGGGATAAGCCTGTCTGCTCGTGCCAAGCCACCAAGGGGGTGAGCAGGGGTTATCTTGGCGTGTGACTCCCTTGCCCTGACTAGAATGGTGGTTTCTGCCTAGCTTTGTCGTCAGCCTTAGCCAACCAGAAATCCCAGTTCTAACATTGTTGGACAGCGGTGAGGATTAGGACGTGTGTTTGCGCAGTACCACAGCGACAACTGGCTACATTACAAAACTCTGCATTCTAGATAGTCACATGTTTGGGATTATTGTTTGTGATTTTGTTTTTCCTCAAGAGTGTCATTTTCAGATGGTGTTCCTGCGCTTTTATGTTTAGTGGCAGAAGAGAGAAAATGACAGGGCGGGACGCCAGTAGAGAGGGAGGTTCCAATAGATCAGGAATTCCTTGCTGGGTGTCCAGTGCCCAATCCCTGTTCCTGTCCCCAGATGTGTGGGTAGATGGAAGAGAGGGAGTGTGGAGGAGAAATGGCTTGCTCGGGAGGGTGGTTATCCCCTGAGTGTAGTGTGTGTGTCTGAATTCCCCAGTATGGTAGGATTCAGTGGTGGCAGCTAAAATGTTTCCAGTGTGTGAAGTCCCATTCCCAGTTCCCAGAGTATGGTGCCTGGTGCTCAGTAAGAGGGGTACATGTTGAGAGTCAGAGGCAGTGAGAAACTGTCTCACCAGTCTGTAGGGGGAGTGTGTGGATGTGTGGTGTGTTGAACTGGAGGAGTTGGTGTGAGGTTTTTTTGGTGATAAAAGGAGCTTGCACAGGAGGTGTACCTCTGGTGGTGTGCAGGAGGTCCTGCAGAGGCACTGGACAAAAAGGTGGACATCTGGCGGTGTGCTAGATGTCTTGCAGAGGCATTAGGGAGTGATTCTAAGAGTAGTGGCTTGTGTATCTGATGATCCTGTGTAGGGGAAGAGGTTCATGTGTAGCCCAGCTAGGTCCAAGTAGGATGGTAGGGGTGTAGGGGCTCACGTCCTGTCTCAGTGGAGGCGGAGTAAATGTGGGATGATCTGTTCCACGTTGGCCCAAAACCCTGTATCAGGGCCTGGAGGGTTCCCTTGGGGAGCGCCAGGTCAGGGGCCTAGGCTGTACTTACAGGTCATTTGAGGAGTATCTTCCTGTGTCTAGAGGATGGGGAGTGTCTGTAACCAGAACTCCGGCGTTCCTGGTGTTGGGTATTACCACTCCTAGTGGAGGGTGCAGAAGTCCTGGTTCGCTGGGCATTTGACCGTCTACAGTGCTTGACCATTTGTGGGGCCTCTGGAGGTCATTCCCCGAGGAGGGGGGAGGCCAGGTTCAGGTTCAGCCTGACCTGGAGGGAAGGGCATCTGCAATCAGTGTCCTGACCGGTTTTGCTTCCAGGGGTACTGCTCCAAGGTGGGAGGGTGCAGAACTCTGGAAGGGGGTGCAGAGGGACGGTGTCCTTACCGCTGACCCCGGTGCAACCTGAGGGTTTAGATATTAGGTTGGGAGATTAGGGAACTTCCAGGTCAAGAAGGAATCTCTGCCAAAGTAGATCAGCTGAAGAGACTGAGGGGGCTGCCCTTGCTGTGTGATCTGGGGCTCACCTGCAGTTTGTTGTTTCCACTAAGGTAGAGGAAAGGGGACTTTGCTGCGTGCTGTGTCCCCCCACCTGCTTGAAGAGGGACTGTGCTGTGTGCCTTGTATCTCCGAAGTGAAATAGTTTCCAGATCCCAGGTGGTAGACCAGTTATGGAGAGAGGTCCTGATCTGGTGGGAGAGATGTGTTCTGGTGGGTGCTTCCCTGGGAGGGTGCGGAACCCCAGAAGTAAAGGTAGGGTGGGGCATTCTTGCCCGTGACCTCTGGTCAGCCTGAGGGTATGGTCCCTAGGTTGAAGGATCAGTGGTAGTTGTAGCTACACTGAGAGGGAGAGTGGAGACTGGCTATTGTGTGCCAGGGGTTACTGCCCCCCACTCTGTGAAGTAGTCAGGACCTGTGACATTTGGATGGCCTAGGGCCTAGACCTGGTCATGGACGACTAGGGAGTGCCAGTGGGGTATCCCAGTTGGGCCAGAGAGCTCTTGTTGAGAGAAATCCATGTGGGTTCAGAGTGGCGTAGAACCGGAAGGTGTCCCTGCCGTGCTGCCCCGTGTCCGTGTTTTGTTGCCCAAAGCAGGGAAGCCCATCAAGGGATTGATTGGTCTACCCTGCGTTTTGGCTGGAAGGGGGTTGTGTTGGACCCGGCCCTTTTTGGCAGGTTCAACCCGAAACTTTTTGCTTTTGTCTAGCCGGTTTCTGTACCCTGGTGTTGGTGATTTTAGGTCTCTGCGCACTTTTTCACTGTGGTCCAGTGTAAAGTGCGTGCGCTCTTTGTGTGTGTGGTGAGAGTGACCTGCCCTCCTATAGGAATGCATTGGGAATATGTGTGACCATGGTAGTTCCCGATGTGTGGGGTGTGCAGGGTAGAGTTTGGTATGTGCGAACTTGTGAGATTGAGTGCAGCGCAATGATGTATGCAGCATGATTGTGTCTAGTGTGGAAGGGCCACTTCTAGACATGGGTGTGCGTGTGTAGTGAGTGTGCTGGCACGTGATTGGCTGGAGCTGGCTGGTGAGCCCGGCTCCAAGAGTCTGTATGGGTCTGCCCCGGTGGTGAGTGGAGAGATTAGCATGCTGATGTGAGGGAGGGAGGGGTGCACCTGGGACCTGAATAGGGCTGGGCTTTCCCCACACAATGCTGGCTCTGCCCCCTGTGGTGAGACTGATGACCCTAGCCTGACTGGTGAATGGGAGGGGTGGCTGAGCACATCAAGGGTGCTCCCAAACCAGCTGTGCCTGGTTTCCCCCCCACCCTGCAGACACAGACAAAAGGAAATGCTGTATAAAAAGGGTGCTGTGACACCCTGAAGATTTTCTTGTTTCTGACTGGAATCAACCAGGGGCATGCTGCTGCTGGGGCCCAGGGGAAGGCTTGCCTCCCTGGGTCCTGCCCAGCCCCTGGACTGCTGATGGACCTGGAAGCCTGGAGGATCTTTTCTTTCTTGAGGTTCTCTTTGCTTCACTTTGCCCCAGGACCTTTGTCTTTGAATCCTGTGTTTCTGGGGCCCTTCTGGTGGTAAGGATCGTTCCTGTGGGCTTGCCTATGCCCCTAGCCCCTTGAGAGCGCTTTATTTTACCTTTCAGGGCAGAGCACTGTCGTTTTCCCTCAGAGGGAAGCGCTCCTGCCCTTTATATGCCCCAGGGTGTGCAGGTGCCCACCCTGCGTCTTTTGCGTGTCTCAAAATTCCTTACGGGTGCTAGCACGTGCATAGCGCCCTTAGCGGGTGCCCACCCCGCGTGCTGAGTTTATTTTTAATATCGAGGGTGCCCACCCCTCATTGAGCACCAAGAGAATCACCGCCGCGGCTCGAGCTGTTTAAGAAATGGCCGCCGCGTCCGCAGCCAGCCTGGTTGTGGGCGGGGCCGCAGACGGAAGAGGAAGTGATGCCACGGTAGTCCGGGAAGCAGTGATGTGCCGGTGCGGGGCTCCCGTGAGTCGATGGGAGCCCCGGGATGTGCCTTCCAAGAAAGAATCCAGGCGGGAGCCCACCCCACGCTGGACTGTGTAGAGAGAGGAGCATAGAGGCGCCCACATCAGGAGTTGGGAGCCCCGGCAGACCGTGGGAAGGAGAGTGCCTGCAGAAACCGGTGAGTGGGGCTCCGGGTGCTGGTGAAGGCACAGTGACGGTGCCGGAGATTGCGCTGCCCTGCCTGGAGAGCGGGCCGCTCCCCTCCTGCTAGCATGGTTGTCTCCTCCCCTTAGAGCCAGAGGGGACCAGGCTCTTGTTCTTCGTGGACCCAAGGCTAGTCCCTGAGCAGTCCCGCCAAGAGGGCGAGGGACGCTTCACCGCTGGCAGCACATTTGATACCTGGGTCCAGAGGGGCCCATGCTTTCATTTTGTAGGGGACAGTTTATTTCTAGAGCCCACGAGGCTCCCTGGGGGCATGTTAGTTTCAGAGCTTGCGGGCACCAACGAGGCCCCAGTTGTGTCCAGAGCCTCAGTGGCTCCAACATGGGCACTATGGTTTAAAGGCCCCCAGTGGGGGTCCCGAGGGCCAGTAGGCCCGTGCTTTCCCCCTAATAGTAGGCTGCGCTAGTTCTAAGTGCCAGATGGCTCCCGGGGGAAAACAGCGATTTCCGAGTCTGTGTGGCTCTAACCTGGCCTCATTTTTAAGCGCTAGTGTTTGGGGGACATCTTTATTTACAGAGCCCCGTGTGGCTGCAGCAGTTGGCGCAGTTCTGCTCTATGGTCAGTGAGGGCCCTGTCGCAGTTTTGTTGTTTCCCAGCTGCCCAGCAATTATTGGGCAGCTGCACCGTTTAGGCTCCAAGGGAGAGAGAGTCCCTGTGAGGGACAGAGATGGCACAGGGGCGCCAGGCCTTTCAAAGCTGCGCAGCACTTAGTGCCAGCTGCAAAGTGTAGGCCCTGGTGTTGTTCCCAGCTGCCCAGCAAATAGTGGGCAGCTGCAACGTTTAGGTTTGCGCCTGTGGCACACCCCTGACTGGCGCTGCATTGGCAGCGTGCCCTGACATTCTGGACACAGGGTTTTTGAGTCCCCTTATTGGATGGCCAGTTGGCCAGGGAGCTGGTATGTGGGTAGGGCGCAAGGCCCTAATGTGATTTTTGCGCAATGTGATTTTACTATTTTTATGATGGTAGTTGCCTAATGTGATTTTTGCGCAATGTCATGTTACTGTGATTGTGAGGTTATTTTACCTGTGTAGGTTTATGTTAGTGAGAGTTTACTTCACGGTGAGTCACGCCCCTAAATGTGAGTTATGCTTAGGGCGAGAGTCTAATGTGTTTAGACTAGTGAGGAGATTGCCTACTGTATTTTTACCGGTTAGGCCCAAATGTGAGTTATGCGTAATGTGCTATGCCATTATGCCTGTGACACCTCTGAATGTGTTTTATGCATTATGTGTCTTACCTACACCTCTGAATGTTTCTATGCATCATGTGTAATGCTTCTGACCTATACCCCTAAATGTATTTTATTCTTAGGTGGTTGTGTTTTGCCTGGAATAGTGTATACTAGAGAGGTTATGTGTCCATGCGTGATCTAGGCCTATGGTTATTAGTATTGCGTAGTGTGTACCTACCTGTTACCAGTGGTTACTGGTTGTGACCTATAATTGTTATTTTGTGCTATATTTATTCTAAGTTCTAGAAGTGCTATTTCTACTAAGTGTTGATTCTGACAGTAGCCCATGTGGCCCTGTCCTGGTGTAAATAATCCCGTTTGAATATTGCCCGTGCCAGTTGGCACAATGTATATTGTGTGATTACTACATGATGTGTTTTGACAATACAAAAGTTATTTTTATATCACATTGTGTGGAGTTCCTTTTGTGGTGTGCCTAGGATGTTGTTGCCGTTGTGTGCGTGCGCAAATGCTTTACACATTGCCTTCGGGATAAGCCTGTCCGCTCGTGCCAAGCTACCAAGGGGGTGAGCAGGGGTTATCTTGTGACTCCCTTGCCCTGACTAGAATGGTGGTTTCTGCCGGCTTTGTCGTCAGCCTTAGCCAACCAGAAATCCCAGTTCTAACACATACCCCCTGCCCTCACTCGGCCTCTACCTCTTCCCACCTCTCTTTTTTAACTCAGACTCTTTGTAACATTGAACACAGTATCTCTGCCTTGACTACTGCATTTATCAGTCTTAGGGAAGATTTCAAAACCTCAAGTCCCATAAACATAAAAACCCCTCATGGGCCTCTTTATTCTATGGACTAGCAAATACCTATATCCAAAACGATGGAAATCCACCCCCCTTCTCAACCGCTCACACAGGCCTTTTTGTACCTTAAATGACTACTCCACCACCGACCATGCTGACATCTGTGACTCTTACCACAACAAGCCCACCCTTAAGGATCCTTCCTTTCCTCAATCAGAAATTCCTGACATTATAGGGATCAGCAGAATCCACTCTCATCCCATATCCAACCTAGCTGCCATCTGTATCCCCTACCATAATAAGCCCTCTCGCAAGGACCCTACCTTCCCTCAATCTAACATCCCTGTTGTTATGGGGATCAGCAGAACTCACTCAACCCCTGAATCTCCTAGACCCTCCCCAACTCACCATCATTCTGCCGTGCTCTCCCCCCAACCCTAACCCCCTGGCCTGTATGCTCATAAACTGCCGCTCAGCTGTTAGACACGCGACTGAAATATCTGAAACCATCCTTAGTGAAGATATCGACATCGCCTTCATGACAGAAACTTGGCTCAAGGACCACTCAACCCCCATCTTTGACTTACTAACCATCCTGGTTATTCCATTATTAGGAAAGACCGACCTAAGAAAATAGGAGGTGGTTTAGCAATCATTTTCAAAAAAGAACTCCAAATCTCCCAACCCAAGATCGTGGACTACACAACCTTTGAATATCTTGAAGCTGAACTTAAATTAAAGGGTTCACCTCCAGTACTACTACACAATATATACCACCCACCTGGGGAACCTCTGCCCTTTGCTGAATAAATATCCGACCTCCTAGCGCAATCATTACTTTCTAACTCAAAAAATATATTTCTTGGTGACTTTAACCTTCATTGGAATGAACCTGGTGATCCCACAATCAAGCTTCTCTCTAATCTTTTTGAGATTAGTAACCCCAAGCAACTCTGCCACACCACGACACACAACAAAGGGGCTACTCTTGATGCTATCATCGCAAAAGTAGACTTAGCCTCCCTATCCAATATCATCCCCACTGATTGGTCTGACCACCACCTCATACTGTTCAAGCTTTCCCCACCTACCCCACCCGCCCCGACTAGAAACAACAAAATCATGATCACAACTAGAAATCTTAAGCAAATCCCTCCAGGTACACTTGAATATAAACTCCAAGCACAACTCCGTTTCACCCCGTCCTCTCTCAATACAAATTAACTCACAGAGCACTACAACAGATCAGCCTCTGAGGTCTTAGACCAACTTGCCCCTCTCACAACAAAAACACTGAAAAATATTCCCTCCAAATCCTGGTTTACCTCTGACCTTAACAACGAAAGACGCTTACTCAGACTCGCTGAAAGAACGTGAAGACATCACCACTCCCTTGCCCATCTTATCCTCCTTAGAAACGCTAGAACCACATACAAAAAACACATCTTCTCTGAAAAGACTTCCTTCTTCAAAACACAGCTCTCCCGGGCTAAGAACCGTCCCAGAGAATTATTCAACATTGCCAGAAACCAAACTTCCACACCCCCCCTAAGCATCCAGGCCTCCACTGATAAATGCGTTGAAATTGCAAACTTCTTTAGTGAAAAAATTGCCAACATTGATAAATCCTTCCTGATTACACAGTCCCCCTCAACACCCTACTGTCCTCCCGACACATCCCTAATTCCACTTTCCCTCCTACCCCCCACTCCGTTCCTTTCCCTCCCCTCACACACCCTACCGGAAGATTGCCCCACTGAACCTCGGCTTAAAAACAATGCCTCTTGGCATAATTTCAAACCAGTCTCAGAACTAGAAGTCCTTAACATCATATCCAAACTTAAACCATCTTCTCATACAAAAGATCCACTTCCTTCCCCCCTCGTCCACGAAGTTAAGCACATCATAGCCCCTTACTGGACCAATATCATCAATGCCTCACTTTCCACAGGGTGCGTCCCAGTTTCCCTCCAACTTGGCCAGATCACACCCATCCCTAAAAATCTCAAAGCCGACCCTAATGACCTCAATTACCTCTGCCCCATCTCTAACTTCCCTATTCTCTCCAAAGCCCTTGAAAAATGTGCCCTTCTCCCAGTTTCCCTCCAACTTGGCCAGATCACACCCATCCCTAAAAATCTCAAAGCCGACCCTAGTGACCTCAATTACCTCCGCCCCATCTCTAACCTCCCTATTCTCTCCAAAGCCCTTGAAAAATGTGCCCTTCTCCAATTAGATTCACACATTGACTCCTTCAACCTACTTGACAGTCTTAAATCTGGCTTCCGCAAAGGGTGCAGCACAGAAACAGCATTGCTTAATATAGTTGATGATATCCACCTCGCCCTAGATAAGGGAGAGTCCTGCATACTCATTCTTCTTGATATTTCCGGTGCTTTTGACACAGTAAACCACTCAACCCTTATTAAGGTACTTCAAGACCGGTTTGGCTTCAATGGTGCTGTCCTTAATTGGTTTACCTCCTACTTCCAACACAGAACCCAACAAGTTGAAATTCAAAACCACCTCTCCTGTACCACACCTGTCTCCCTTGGTGTCCCCCAAGGATCTATTCTCTCTCCCGCACTTTTCAACCTCTTCATGGAACCTCTGACCCTCATACTCAAACAAACCAGAATAAATTACCACCTATATGCAGATGACACCCAACTGTACTATAAAATTAAATCACACACCGATATTCTCCACCTCAACTCCGCCCTGATCAAAATTCAAGCTTGGTTCTACTCCAATCACCTTAAGCTCAACCCCAGCAAGACTGAAATAATTCTCTTCACTCCTAAAAACAATTCTCTCCCCATTCAGTCTTGGATCTCTGACCTCAATGCCCTCAACTGCTCTCTTTCAGTTAAATCTCTTGGCAACACCATCAACAGAGAGTTAACGCTCAATGCCCATATAAAAAACTCGGCTAAGGGATCTCTTCACACACTCCGGCATCTTAAAAAAATCAAACCATTTATACCTGCTAAAGATTTCAAATTGATTGTCCAATCTTTAGTCCTCTCGAAAACTGACTACGGAAATGCTTTGATAGCCGGAACTCCCAAACTTCACATTACCCCGCTCAAATCCATCCCTAACTTAGCGGCTAGGCTAACAACAGACTGCAAACGCTTCTATCACATATCACCGAGCCTCAATACCCTTAAATGGCTCCCTGTTGAAGGACGTTCCTCCTATAAAATAGCCTGCATTACAAATAAAGCCCTCTACCAAAAAAAAACACCTTACCTCTCAAATAAACTCAAGAAAGCAGGTTGCGCCCGACAGCTGAGAAGCACAAACTCTCTTCTCCTCATGCCCCCGCTTCTAAAAAAACAAACCTAAAAATTCTGCTCCTTCTCTGGAAAAGCCCCCAGCATCTGGAATGCCCTGCCTAAAAATCTACGAGAAAACCCCTCCTATCTCAATTTTAAAAAAGACCTTAAAACACACATGCTCAACAAATACTGGTGCTCTTAATCCTCCTTACACTGTGCATTCAACACCCTCCCTCTCCCCTACATTCCTTTCCCCCACTCACTACATCCCCCATTCTCCTCCCGTTTTCTATCTCCTACCTTAAACCTCTCCCCAAACTATTTATGCCTGGCTAATTTAATCTTAGTGTAAACCCCTACAAACTCAATCCACTCTCCACACCTCAACCTCTTTTCAACCTTCAACTCCACCTCATCATAACCCTTTACCCTTATCTTTACAACTCCATTCTACTCGTATCTCACCCTATCCATGAACCATACCTTAGCCTGTTTAAACTAACCTTTTTGAATTTTCACAATATAATGTTTATGTTACGACATCCTCTTAATGTTATATCTTTCTGATGATCATCCCTTAACTGATCTCTCCAATAACTTTTATGTTCATTTTGTTATCTCTGTATATTTTCGTTGATTGCTTGTTTTGATACACTTGTTCTGTTATTCTTGTGACTATTCAGACCTACAATGTTAAGCACTCTGATACCCTTTGGGTGAAGCCAGCGCTATACAAAACTTCAATAAATAAATTAAAAAAATAAAAAGAATGTGTGGTTACTAACATGTTCAAGTCCCCACAGAGATAGTGTTTAGTTATTGGGATGTTCAGCCACTCTTAAAGTCTTCCTTGGCTGGCTGCAAATCCACAAACACACCTGTTGTGGATGATCACAGTTCAGTGGGCAGTCTAAGACTCTTCTTACCCAAGTTACATGCTTAAAGAGTCCGAAAGGCATATCATGCTGAGGGGAGCAGTGTACCGGTTTTGAATTAACCCAGAATGTCTATGTGGGATTTTAGTAACTTGATAAGTACAAGTTAGTGAATAGGCTGAAGCTAGCACAGGTCAGAAACAGGGGTGTTGCGTTGCTTCAGCAGCTACAGCGGGGGCTGTAGTTCTTTGTGCTCCTATTCTGTCTGTAACTGGGTAGACAAAATATCAAAATTAATGCAATAAAGGAATACTGCCTCAATAGAAAAACAAACAGGAGAAAGGAAGAACAAAAGATGGGTAAAGAGAAAAAGGAAATAACTAAGGAATAGTTAAAGGAAGGATGGGTGAAAAGAAGGAAGATGGGTGTATGAGTAGGTGGATGAATGGGTGGGTAGATGGATGAGTCGATGAAAGGATGCATGAAAGGAATGGATAGTTGGATGGACAGGTGAAAGGATGGCGGAGTAAATGGCTGGATATACCAGCACTGGGACGCTCTTGGGCAGCCATGCGCTTAAGAAATCAATTTTCATTTCATTTCATTCATTTAATTTCATTTCATGGATGAGAGAGTATATTGATAGGTGGATCGGCATGTGAAAGGATGGCAGAGGTAAGACCAGGATGGATGGCAACGCGATGGATGGATAGATAATTGGAAGGACAGGTGAAAGAATTGCAGGGTAAAAAGCTGGATGGATGAGAGCGAATGAATAGGCGGATTAACATGTGAAAGGATGGCAGAGGTAGGTCATGTATAGATGGCAGAGTAAATATGGATAGATAGGTGACTGGACAGGTAATGTATGGCAGAGTGGATGAATGAATGAATGAATGGATGACAGAGTAGATGGATGGCAGAGTGGATGGATAGATGATGGATGGCTTGATGGATGGCTGAGTGGGTAGATGTATGGCACAGTGGAAGGATGGATGATGATGGATAGCTAGAGGGATGGATGAGTGAGTAGACAAATTGTAGAGTGGAATGGTGGGTGGCAGAGAGGATAAGTGGGAGAGTGAATGGATGGATGGTTTATTGGATAATGAATGGCAGAGTTAATGGATGGCAAAGTGAATGGATGGATGGAAGACTGAATAGATGGATGGCTTGATGGATGTAATGGGGAAGAATGAATGGCAGATGAAAGTCTGAATGACTGATACCATGTAAAGGTGAAATAGTGGATATCAGCATATAGGTGGAAAGGTGAAAGGATGCTTGGATGGAAGAGACAAGGGAGCTCTTCTAGGGTGGGTTGGGTTCACTTACTTGGTGCCATCAGAGCTTTTAGTTCAAAATCGGGGAGCATGTTCATTTTCTGGCTAATCTCTTGTTCAGAAACATGGGGCTGTGGTGCCACCCTGTGATCCAGATAAACTAAACATGGGGCAGTGCTATATAAACATTTGAAATATTCCATTGCACTCCCTTGGACAAATAGTTAAAATAGTACAGCACCATATTTTCAAAGAGTCGCATGCCAATGAGGCTTTTTGTGTGACTCTAAGCATTGCACAACAGTGCTAAACCAAGCTAGTATTGTCTTTTGTGTAATTTATATATGTTGAAGCCCTTCAGTACAAACTCCAACACAATGTCAAGAGGCTAAGGGTAAGCTGTGTCAAGTGGATATTTTTGCAGAAATTACATGTATGTCAGCAAATATCCTAGGCTTTTCTGTATACCCATTTATTGATCCTTGTTTCATTTGGTGGTAAAACTTCATAAAAAAGCCGGAAACATTAGATAAGTAGACCTGGCTTTGTGTGGAGAAAAGTTGTGTTTGAACTGTTCCCACCCTGATAGTGGGGTTGTGCACCACAGAGCAGAGAATTTGGTGCTGCACTCATGTCAAAGTTTGACACAAAAAGCATTTTGTGTGGCAAAGTTGATTGAGACACTCTTTGCAGCAGGAGGCTTTGCAGCAGCGAAAAACGGGAGCTACGATACGGAGGTGAACCCGCACCCGCCACCACTCCACTTCTCGCGTTTCCACTCGTTCGTTCTGACTCTGGTGCTATCTCCTGGAAGGGCGGACTACCAAGCCCAGAAGGCTCAGGGGCATAGACACTCCTTCAGGGAACCGCCCTGCCCCAGGTGCTTTAAATCTTCACCTGGACGTGCAACGTGGGACGAGCCGGGCGAAGCCCGCGCCAAGGGCGGGCCCGTTTAAGCCCGTTCAAGACCGGGAGAGGCCGGGACGGGCTACCCCACTGACAACCCACACCATGTCTTGTGAGTACTGTGGATTTTAATATATCTTGGAGATACTGTTGACTCGTTTACGAATAATGCCACCTAAGGAGGTCAAGGGAAGAGCCGACACTGTTGTATTCACGGGAGCAATGGACCATTTCATCAAAAGGATGAATTCCGTTGTAGATGAAAGTATTTCCATCATGGAGCGACGGGTCTCCCAGGAATTGGCTATTGCAAGACAATCCTCACTAGGCCAAATTGCCAACGCACAAACCCCTGTTTCCCTGGGTAATGTTGTAGCTCATGGGGAGATTGACGTTTTGCCAATTCTAGAATCAATCATCCCGCAGGCATCTAATTATGACGCTTTACATGTGACCGATGGGAGTTATTCAACTGTATCAGAGTCATTATTACTATCTCCCCATAAATTGTCCATTGTCCCTAACGTGGTTAAAGTTCACAACACAAGACAACAGAAAGGAGCAAACACCGGGACTATTCCTAAGGTGAAATCAGGGCTATTGAACAATCATGGTGGAAGGAAGAAGAAGGGTGCAAAAAATATTGTGCCAAGCCCAGGCATTGTGGAAACGCCTGTTGTTGTAAACCCCACAAGCCCGGCTCTTGATGCAATAGATCTAGGGGACATGATGCAAGCATCGGGAGGGCAAACTAACTATGGGGGCTACGGAAGGGACGCAGATTGCTGAGCCAAATATTATTTTTGATACACTAAAACTCCTCCTACGTCCTCTTGAAGATAGGCTGAGCAAGATAGAGACACACTTAAAACGGATAGCGAGAGATATCAAGGGAACTACTGAATCCTCCCTAAAGAATCTTAGCTCCACTGCCATTCACACACTACCGAAAATCAGGGCTACCATTACCAAGGCGCCAGCTGCTCCCAGGGATCCCCCAGTACCAATAATAACTGAGGTGACCCCTGAGGCAGCCAAAGACAAGGATGCAAAAGATACCAAAGCAAGTAGGCCAAGTAAAAGTAACACATCTCAGGGTTGTAACAGAAAAAGTTGTAGAGCGGAAACCATTGTAGATGCCATAAATCTATGCCCTGAGGCCTGCCCATTTGTGGTCATTCTGGCTGGAGTGCCGGAGTTGGGAAAGCAAGAGGTGGAAACCTCTACCAACTTGTGGAACAGGGTTGTCCACTGGCTGGATGTAAATAGACCACTGCCCCCACACATGATGGGTAGAATTCTTACTACTCGGCGGTACCCTGGGTAGGACATTTGGCAAAAAATGTAAAGGGGGATTGTGTTTTGGTTCATTTTGATAACCCTAGAGTTGTGAATTACATCTGCAATTGGAGGTACCCCAGTCTAGGCACCACCGTTCGCCCCTTCCAACTAACCTATTTCTATCCACCAGGCCATTTCTCTTCATGGGCAGATGATTGGACGACGGTGCAGCGTAAGAGGAGGGGGCCTCCAACCGGGGATGGTTCATGCCATCCCTAAAGTTGGATTCTATCCCTACTCACAATCGCTTCAATTGCTTAGAGTCAGTTGACTGACTACAATATACCCTCCCCCTTGTACCCTCACTGTCACCAGGTTCAGAAGATGGGCATCAGGTATTAAAATGCAAAAGGGTACCTAATTTTAAATGAAAGGGAACCAGAGATATCAAGGGGGTATCGTGTTCCTGCATAGATCAGGTAATGGATCGGATGTTGTTCATTGGCATCTCAGAGAAGCCCATAAGCTATCCAATAGAAGTTGAAAAGGTTATAGAACCAACGATAGGAATAGATGGTATAGACCAATCAGTGGTGGGTGAAGATGACATTATTCTGACAGGGGTAGTTAGAAGCCCAACCCAAACCATACCACCAAGTAGTAGAAATTTAAACATCGGGGAATCGCTAGGTAAAATTATATCATGGAATGTAGCAGGAGTGAGTGCAAAAATAAGTGATCCTGACTGGAACAATTACATAAACTCCTTTGACATATGTGTATTACAGGAAACGTGGGCCGCAAAACCCTTGCACAGAGCTAGATTTAGAACCTACCAGCTAGAGGCCGTCCCATCAATTAGAGGTTGTGCCTCAGGAGGTTTGTTAATATGGGTCAGCGTATCTCTTAATATTGGTATAAAAAAACTAAACACTGTCTCTTTAGATCTACTTGGTTTGGAAATGACCACTGATGACAAAAGGGTGATTAATCTTCTTAATGTATATAATAGACCAGGCCCATCTCACAAGGAATCATCTTGTATTAACAAACTAGAGATAATTCTGGACACTTTGGGTTCGGAAGCAAGTGTAATTATTTGTGGGGATATGAATTGTAATTTTGAACCCATTGTAGGCATGCAAAAATTGTACGAAGAAGAAGATGCTGCTAATGGAATACCGTCTCTAGCTAGTAATGGGGTGGTTTCTGGGACTATCCTAGTTCTCCAGATTACAAGGGTACTTACAAGCCACGGCTTGAGGGCATGTAATGGGCGCCTGCCTTCTGACAGCCCTAAAGCACCCACTTTTCTTAGGCGTACCTGTCAAAGTAAAATAGACTATGTCATTGTTTCGTCGGATTTATGGCCATATACAAAAGACCTGATGGTTAAGGATAGACTTGATAGTGATCATCGTCCCCTTGAAACCAGCTTCTTACAGAGTTTATTAAAGGGGCTGGAAGTTAAAGAGGGAGAACAACTAGCTATTCTAGATAATATTATACTTATTAACAACCGACGGTCTGTTAAATGGGCATACATCCTAGAAAAAGAGGAGTTACTGGCAAATATCTATAGCTCACTTGCAGAAACTTTTGATACTTATAATCCCCTTGAATGTGAATTTAGTCAATTTTTAAAATTGCATAAAGTCTTTTTCAATAAACTATTAGAACTAATGACAAAAAGGCCAAAAAAAGGGACAGGCGTTGTTAATGCATTGCCTATAGGTAAGCCATGGTTTAGCAAAGAATGCCGTATTGCAAAAACTTCATTGATTGAAGCAGTCAAAGCAAAAAGTGCACTAGTAGTTAAGGAAAAAAGGAAACTATATAATAAGGCATTGGCAAATGCAAAGTGTTCCTGGGATGAAGAGCTTAGGTCCAGTATGTTGTCGGCAGCTAAAACAAAGGACCAGAAGTTATTTTGGGAAATAGTGGCCAACGGAAACAAAAGGGAGAAGGGCTCTAGAGAGGTCTTTATTGATGAGGTTACGTGGATTGACCATTTTACGAACCTTTACGCGGCCCAACAGTCCATAGAAATTGTGCAGGAAGAGCACGCTCTGTCGCCTGTAGATGTCCAACCCTTACAAATAACCTTTAACTTACAGGAAACAGAACCAGCTATTAATTCTGTCAAACAAGGTAAGGCCCCTGGACTTGACAAAATACCAGGTGACCTTTTCAAGCATAAACTGGATGCTTGGGCACCATATTTAAACCATTTGTGTAATGCAGTCGCGGCTGGTGAATCCATCCCGGATACATGAAATGGGGCGGAAATTATCACTATTTTTAAAAAGGGCGATAGAAGCGATCCTGCTAACTATCGCCCTATAAGTCTTTTAGATATAACCCAAAAAATCTATGCCAGGCATATATTAAATCGTATTAATACATGGTTGGAAGAAGAATCAGTTTTAACAAAATATCAAGCTGGGTTCAGAGCTAAAACAGGAACCATAGACCAGTTTCTAAGGCTGTGCTGCTTTTATTGGAAATACGTCATTCTACGAAATAGTCACCTGTACGTGGCATTTGTTGATTTACGAGCAGCATTTGACCTTATCCCTCGAGAACTTTTGTGGGAATCATTGAAAAATCAGGGACTCCCAATGGACCTATTAAAACTAGTCATGGGTTTACATAAAGAGAACTGTGCCAAGGTTAGGTGGGGCCCAAACGGAGAACTAACACAACCAATTCCGATAAAAAGGGGAGTACGGCAGGGGTGTGTATTGGCCCCAACCCTGTTTTCCCTGTTTGTTAATGATATCCCGTGTTACATGGAGAGGTGCGATAATGACTTGCCTAGATTGGTAGGTGAACGGGTTTCGTCCCTCCTGTTTGCGGACGACACTATTCTCATTTCGCAAACACCACGGGGTCTCCAGAACCTATTGGAAAGGTTCTAGTCGTACTGCATTTCGAAAGGTCTAGAAATTAATATTAAACAAAACAAATACATGGCTCTGAGCCCGCATAAAAGTTTTAGAAATAATCTAATGCTAAACGGACAAAAATTAGATCATGAGCAGAATTTTACTTATTTAGGTGTATTAATAGACTCATCATTAGCATGGAGACCACAGTTAGAAAAGGCAAAAATAGTGTTTAAACAAAATTGTTTCCCCATTTTGAAAAGACACAATAAATGCTTGAATAAGGCAGTAACTCCAGCTCTAGAGCTTTTTAGGTACAAGGTTCAATCAGCAGTGCTATATGGAGCAGGACTATGGGGACCAGTATGTAGAAAGACATTTGAAACTTTCGAGAATACGTTTTTTAGGGGATTGTTAAAACTGCCTGCTAGCACCCCGTTGACACCCCTTTTCTTGGACATGAACATTAAACGCACGGACCAACATGCAATATTAAGACCGTTATTGCTATGGGTCAGATTGTGGATAACTCCTGAACTGTCTGATTATAAGGAAGGGTTGAAAGAAGTCTTGGATCTCGACACCGGTAGCAAAATCTATTGGTTTAAGCATGTAAGATCCTGGCTAGCCAAAATAGGATTATCCCATTTCTGGAGTGACCCAGAGGCTATGAACGCGTGCTCCAGTAAAATTGTCAAATTGTCATTCTGGTCGTACATGAGCTATGATTCTGCGTATATAAAAACCCATGGTCCCTTAACTGACATTTTTTTTATTGATCAAAGATTTGGCATTTTTTGAAAACTTTCTGGATGAGATCCAGCCGCCTTTAGCAAAAAGCTTGTATATAAAATATAGAAATGAAACATTAAGAACTAAGGAATTTGAAAAAAGTTGGGTGAAGTCAAACAGTGATCTATGCACTTTATGTACTAATAACGCAAGGGAAGATGTCCTACATATTCTATTTTTTTCCTGCAGTTATGTAATACCAAGGAAAAAGTGGATAGTGCCACTTTGTCGCAACATTGGCTCTAACTACTACAAGGAGGCCGGCAGAATTTTGAAAACTGACACTAGTCAGGTAATTGTGTTCGGTCTTAGTAGATTTCTTCTCGCTGCTAACTTTATTAGAATAAAGTTGGGTCTACATCTTTAAACCTTAAGGTTTAATTTTTATATTTCTCATGCTCATTAAACATGCCAAAATGCGTAGGATGGCAAGGTACCTAAACTACATTGTGAAGTACACCAACCATGTATTACTTTTTGACATTTCGTAGTGTATAAGTTTTAAAATTATGCCTTGGTGGTTACCTATTTAATCACTTTTTATCATGTAAAAAGGTTGCTTATATTTTAATAATATATTTATTTAACGTGTGATGATTCCAAACCATAATTATAAGATTGTTATGAAATTTCACATAAACAAGATGATATACCGGGACGAAAAGAGCTCTAATTACCATGTGATATCAAGTCGATTTCCCTTACCTACTCTGTATTTTAGAAAATTATAAATTGTAATGAAATGATTTTAATTGTGCATCTTTTATGATGCTATTGCAACGAAATAAAGATTATTGAATTGATTGAATCCTCCCAATGCCACATGAGTACACAATCAAAATGTGAGTAAATCATGGCTGTATATATAACATACTGTCTTCAGCTTAGCCACTGACTTAGACTTTTTCCATTCTAGGGTATGAGCTGTAGGTAACGTAGTGCAATTACATTCCATAACAGACACACATCTACTGTTTTCTGCCTGCACCCATATCCATGCTATAGCTGTTTCTTCTTAGATGATCAATAATTTCTAGGTTTACCCAAAATGCTAAGTGTAGTGCCTCATTTTAAAAAGTACTGCCCTACTTAAATGACAGTCTAATTACAGCAACATTCATGCTTCAATTCCAATATTCATATGGTAAATTCCTTGCTAAAGGTAGGTTTCCAAAACTTATAAACACTCTTAATAGTCTGCAGTTAAGCAAATGCCACAATCTCTGCTCCCAACTGATGGCCAATATGATCATAGACAACATATTCCGCCCAAAAAATATTTAACGTCTAAACAAGACATTTTTCACCCACTAAATGTGATATACTTGTCCATTATTTATGCACTCTATGTCTGAGGTGAAAGCCATTCTTCTCTTGGTGGAGTATGAGGCTCTCCAGGATTGAGTCGTTTTTATACAGAATAAGTGTATAGCCGTAGTAAGGGCTTGGAGTAGCTAAAATAGTTCAGCTGTGTACAGCAATTATGTGCTCCAGACATTTTTATATTGATGTATGTTATGCTGTGAGCAAATATTTTTGATTGGGGAGACCCTCTGTTTTAGATGCTTCATTCCCTGCCAAATTGCTTTCAAAGTATTAGGTCAGGCACAGCCCATACTGCTTCCCTTTCCAAAAGTGTGCTCTTACCAGAAAGGCCACTATGGGAGTGGAATCAACTTGAGGAGGTTCAGGTGCACCAGCCTATTCACTTGTTAATGGGAAATTAGTTATGTGCGAGGGTCATTGCCCTGAAGCCCTGTCTGTGTTTCTTCTCAAGGCAGATGATGGTAACAAACCCAATTGAAGGAAAGAGGAAGGAAAATGAACACACAGGCAGTTCATCTTCTCAGTAAGTCTAGTACTGATGTGTCACAAGCTGCGGCTACCTCATGACAGATCTCGAGACCTTAGCAGTAGTCTATATCATCCTCCCCCATGGCTGCGGTTGCAATAGTAGACTTGACCCACACAAAGGTTCTCAAGGTGAAGCAACAGAAGCCACTTCTCACATGCTTCTGTAAATGCCTCATTTCCACTACTGGTGTGCTTGTGTCACTCCACTACGAAGCACTTTACATGAGCACGAGTTAAGTCATGTACAATTTCTTTAGGCACAAGGAGATTAATTGATTTGACCAGAATCACAGGATGTCTAGCCAACATCAAGAATTGAGTTCCAAGTTTGCAACTCTAGCATACCGCCACATCCTCTCCACCCTTCCAGCTTGAAGACCTTTTCACTCATAAGGCAGGTGGTTGAGCACAGCCTATGCTACTGCAGTATGTTGTAGTTAAACTAGTATGATCTTGGAAAGCAAACTATATTTAAATACACAACAAAGGGCAAATTGAAGTGGACACCAACATGTGGGTGCCAATTTTACTGCATAACTTTGCACCTTAGCTGAAGCACTAAGTCCAAACTGTAATAAGTGTGGGTGCCAATCCAGTAGTAAGGGTACTGTGAGCCCTAATGCAAGATTGGGATTTGGTCTCCTATCCGCCTCCCCTTTTTTGGCTTTTAAAACATACCCACTAATTAGGGTGAACCAGGACTCTGTGCCTCTGCACCTACTTCACTATGGATGAAATATATCAGAGTTTGCATTTTATAATTGAATAAGGCCAAGGAGGCTCTGACAACTTCTTTATATACCGTGAACAATAGGGCAGCGTCAGTGATTTTTCTTTTCCCCACCTCTTCCATTGACAGTGTTGACCCCTCACACGCCCCCACCCTGATGCCAGCAATAAAAATAAGTGTCATGATATGGTCTGTTTTGGCTGCATCAGAGTGCTTTAAAAAAAAAAGTAATTTCAATTTCATCCATGAGGCAGAGCAGGGACGCTGCTGTACAGCTGTACAACAGGACAAAAAATCTCTGTCAAAGCCAGTAGCTGTCTCGTAGGTGACACTGTTGGCTTTGCCAATGCTTGTTATATGACTGATCTTCACCCATCCAGGGTTTATCTGATATAATTTGTAAAGCATTAGGAACAGTTTGAAAATTAAGCAATGGAATTAAATGTAATTTCATCTTATGGCAATATTTGAATATATTTTCTAGGAATATCACTAATGTCCTAAAAACATGCTTTATCAGTTAAAATTAAACTTCCCATTGCTGTGAGCATACCATTACTGCAGTTCGGCATCTGAGACTGCATAGCTGTTAGCACAATACAACTCTAGGCACTCACTCATCTAGCCATCATCTTAAGAAGTATTCCAAAGTGCATATTAATATGTAATCAAATGTGTAAAAAACGATCAGATCAGTTTACATTGTATCATGTTTTAATGCACCATCATTCTTTAATTGCAGATAAGGATCAAACCACAATAGTGATGTAATCTGGGATTCAAATCGTACCCAAATTTCTTGTTGCAATGTTTGTAAAACCACTAACAATTTTCAAACTCAAATAGTATGAATTCAAAAATTTCATGTAAATAAAGTTTTACTTTATTAAATGGAGCAAATGTTACATTGCATGAAAAAAATGTTTTACCCCAGGGTTTGGCAGCATTTCCTTTGAAATATCTATGCTGTCTGCAGCTAACTTTTGTTTCTGGTGAACAAAGTGTGTTTAAATGCAAAGTGTGTTTAAGACTGCAGTACTGCCTCCTGTCTACGGGGGCAGAGCGAGCAAAAATATAAACACACTTTATGAAACACATGTCCCCACAAGACAATTTTTTTTAAAGTTGTAAAAATTGAGACAGATGTTCCAGAAGCCATTTTTTATCATTTAAAGGACATTGTCTTGTGGGTACCTGGGTTCAGGTCACCACAATGCAATCAAGTCCCCACACCAGTGGCGCCTGTTCCACTCAAGAGCAGTTGTTACACATCAACTGATTAGAGTTGCTGGCAGGCTCCTTCGCGGTTCAGTGCTGGCCAAAGGACAGGGTGCAGTCATGTGTCCTTCTCAGGATGGACATCGTTTCAGCTGTCCGTTACATCAATCACCTTGGTGGGACCAGGTCCAGGAAGTTGGCAAAGCAAGCCAGGGTTTTCTGGCATTTATGCCTCGACAACCTGATTTCGGTTACTGCAGAGTACTTACCAGGATGGGAGGACGAGGTGGCCAATTGACACTCCCGTCATCTTCTGGATGCCAGAGTGTGGAAGCTGAACCCTCAGGTCATTGTCCGCCTGTCGGAGTTGTGGGGTACGTTTTCAATGGATCTGTTTGCCTCAAGGCTAGATCACCAGCTTCCGAGATTTTTCAGTTGGCTGCCAGATCCTGTAGCGGAGGTGATGGATGCGTTCCTCCAGGACTAGCAGGGGGAGTAGGGCTATGCCTTTTCCCCATTCTCGATGATCACAAGGGTGTCGGCGCTCCTGCATCGCCAGCAAGCAGAGGTGGTATTGGTCACCCCGCAGTGGATGTCTCAAGTGTGGTTTTCGGTTCTACTGGAACTTTCCTGGGATTTTCCAATCCCACTCCCCCACTCTCTCATATCCTTCTCAGTCCGGATCTTGTTCCTCATCGTCTAGTCCAAGACGGGATGTTGAAGCTAATGGCCTGGAGGATCTCTGGCGTCGTTGGATGCTCCCAGGTCTTTCGGGAAAGGCTGAGGACTTGCTCTCCAAGCTTGGTTGGATAACAGGACAAAGAGATACCGATCAGCCTTGCACCGATGGCGTCGTTGGTGTCTGCGACGGGGTGTCGATTCCGTGGGGGCAGATGTAGTCCATGTCCTGAATTTCTTGGCGAGTTTGGTGGAGGATGGCTTTGCCTATCGGTCGATTAATATCTTACGATCGCAATCTCGGCTGGACATGGGATGGTACAGGCCTAACCTATTGGCAAACATCCCTTGGTGTGGTGCCTCCTTAGGGGAATACGCCTGTCGCTTCCCCAGGAGCTATGATATTCTCTCATGTGGGACGTGACCGGGGTTTTGAACCTGTTTCTCTCTTGGCAACAAAATAGGTTCCTCTCCCGTAAGGAGTTAACAGCCAAGTTGGCAATGTTGTTGTGCCTAGTGTCATGTAGACCTGTTTTGGACATAAGAGCCTTGGATGTTTTTGCCAGAAGTTTTTCCCTGGAAGGGTTATCCTTCACAGTGGGCAGAAGGACGAAATCGAGCACAAGGGTGATTTCTTACCCTTACGAAGAAATGACTGATGAATCTCGCCCTCCAGGCGAAAGGCAAATGCTCATTGCGCTACGCAAGCCATACAAAGCGGTTTCTTCCCCGACCATCGCCAGATGGGTGCGTTGGGTGATGCAGGAGGCTGGTATAGACACGAAGCAGTTTGATGCTCATTCAGCAAGGGGTGCGATGGCTTCCAAAGCTTTTGCCCTAGGGGCGCAGTTGGAAGATCTGATGCGTGCGGCTGATTGGTCCTCGGATTCTACTTTTAAGAGGTTCCTTTTAAAGCCGGTGGTTGAGGTGGCAAGGATAGTGGTAGACAAGCTTTGAACGGGCATAATCCGAAGCCTCCGGTCCTGCCATAGAATGGGAATTTGCCTAGTCTAGGTGTCGGTAAGTTCTGATTCTATTAACGATTCGGAGGCGAGGATTATCCCTCCCAATGACTTCAGTGAAGTGGACCCTCCCCGTATTGATGTAAGTAAGATATTCATGGGGATTATTTGTTCCGGATACTTTTTGGATCTGGATTTCAGCTGTTGTGCCTAGTGTTGTGATACTTTTTTGGCCCAGCTCAATCTCTGACACTGACACTTTTGCAGGAAATGATGGTTCCAAGCAAGATGCGTGAAACTCCACCACAAGTGCATCGCTCGAAGAAAGTGGATGAGGAATAACAGAAGAAGGACTATCAGGGCTGGCTGGGATGCTGTCACTGAGGAACGACTACTGTTGTTGGACTTTGTTTTCCTTTCCCAAGTTTTCATGGGAAATGTAGTTTGTTGAGGTTTTTATTGCTGCTGTGAAAATAAAGGCCGAGAAGGAAGGCATAATCCTTGCCTCCGAGTCCTTAATAGAATCGGAACTTACCGGCACCTAGGCTAGGCATATTTCCATTATGTCCAATACTCAATATGCTTTTAGGAGAGGGCAGGGTACAACTGAACAATGTCTTAATTTATCTCTAAGCCTTAATAAGCACAGAAGGTCCTTGAAGAGTTCTATCCTTCTGGCCTTCATGGACCTATCTAGTGCTTTTGACACTGTCAACTGAGATAAATTATGGGCTATGTTGGAAGGTATGGGTGTGGAAAAAGTGTGGGTAACCCTACTCCTCAGGCGTCACTCCAGTACCACAGCATAGTAAGATATGGCAGTAAAGGAGAAAAAACACACCCAATTATTTCTACGGAGGGAGTCAGGCAAGGATGCATCCTATCCCTGTTCCTGTTTAAATGGCTTGGAGGCTTACTTATTAAGCAAGGAACTTGATTTTCCTAAAATTGGCAATAAACCTGACTTGCTTTTATCTTATGAAGATGGTGTGGTTTTATTAGCAAGGACAGCTATGAGTTTTCAGAAATCTCTTGCAGCTTTTACCAATTTTATGACCTCGTTTGATTTAAAAGTACATTTATTAAATCATATACAATGGTATGTGGACCTAAAGCCACTAAAACCAAAGCATTTATTGTTCAGTGAAAGAAGATAGAAAAGGTCAGTAACTTCTCAAACTTGGGCAATCTTTTTAGCAAACAGTTAAGATGGGAACCTCTTTTAACCTTAAGCGCACAGCAGACAAGTAGGGTGATGGATGCACTATTCTGTTTTGCTTCTAAATTGGCACAAGCCGGTGAAGGAACTGATTACCCTTTATAGCCAAATGTCTCTATATTGCCAGGTATGGAGCTGCGGTGTGGGGCTATGCTAAAAGCCAACAGCTTGTAGTAATCAAAATAAATTCATGAAAAGATTACTGATGCTCCGGGAAAGTGTTCCTACCTATTTTGCCATACAAATATATTTAAAATGTATGGAAGACCGTATAGGCAGTGCCCCTTTTCTCCTATGGGCAAAGATAGGGACCTCTGAGGATTTAATATTTTCATGTGATGTTTTTAAAGATTCCCAAAAATCAGACAATGTTTTAAAGATTCCATGGTTTTAATATTTAGGGAGGATTTACCATGAGATTGGTCTGGAATACTTTATTGAAAACCCTGTAGGAATTCCCCTAAATGCTAAAGGAATTATCAAGGAGGCGTACTGTTCCAGGGGCAATAGGCTTCTTCGTTACCAACAAGACAATATTGGAGTCCCCTGTTTGCTTCCTGCCCCTGCACAATGTTACCTATTTATTTCTACTAACTCCCAGTTCTGATTTTATCTAACCAGGTTCTGTTTATGCACTGTTTACCTTTTTGCCGGCATTTCCTCGCCAAGGACGGTGGTCAAACAAGCTTATGCCCTGCCCATGTGATAATGTCTCAGTTCAAAGAACTATGGACTTTGTATTATTTTGCACATTGTATAAATCAGAGAGAAATAGATGTCTGCTCCCATTACTAAGGAATACTCACTCTTATTGATGGTTTTAACTTCTTACAGTCTTTGGCTACGGCTGAAATCTGTATTGCAGTACCTAATTATGTAAGAGACTCCATTGCCATCAGAAAGCCTCATGAGTAAAATCTGTATAGAGATTTTACCTTTTTATTGTGAATCATGTATGTATTGTATTTTAATCATTTTAATTTGTAAATCTTTTCATGGTTCTCTGAGCTAAAATAAAGTTATTCTTGACTTGACTGGCTCTATACTCCATCATGATCCAGGGGAGCTCCATCTCACCATATTTCACTTAATTTTGCGTGTCAACTGAGTCATATTCCTGTCGTAGCTTTCCTCTGGTTCTCATGTGTTAGAAATTGGGTTTCTGGTTGGCAAAACTATGGAGCCTGCCAAGCAGAAGCCGTAATCCTAGTCAGGGTAAGCTAGATCCACACTAAAATATAACCTGTGTTCACCCTCTGATAGCTTGGCACAGAGCAGTGAGGCCTATATAAAGAGTCAAGGTTTAAAGTATTTTTGCAACACACAAACACATACATGCACACACACACACACACACACACACACACACACACACACACAGCAACAGAAAGAATACCCCACAAAAAGACTGCATACAGGTTTAGAAGCACTAACACTATTATAAACAAAACGAGACCAAAATGACAAAAATCCAATGTATAGAAGTTGAGATATTGAATTTTAAAGGAATAAATGCAGTGAAGCGCTTAGAAGCAAGTAGCATTAAAATGTTACTTTACATCATGCTGGCCTGGGTCAAAGTCAATGTTCAGGCTGACCGCGTAGAAGGGCAGGCCAGCTACAGAACCCATGCAGGACCAAGGGCCAGATGTAGGCGGCCGGTAACGGCCGATTTCGGCCGTTACCGACCGGTAAATGCAAATTGAGATGTAGGGCCCTGTATTTTACAGAATCGGTAAATTTACCGATCGGTAAATTTGCCGATTCTGTAAAATACAAATCGGTATTTTTACAGATTCGGTAATAATGAGATGTAGGTGGGACTCTTCTGAGTCCGACAAGCCTTACAGAATCTGTATTTTACCATCAAATACTATTTGATGGTAAAATACCGATTGTGGTGTGCATGCACAAGTGTGCATGCACACCTGTGCCATATGACAGGCAGACCTGCCCTTAGGGCAGGTATGCCTGCCACATGGCCCCGAACCTTTTTTGGGGGTGCTAGAGGGTGTCAAAGTGACACCCCCTGCACCCTTGTCAAAATCGGTATTTACCGATTCGGTAAATACCGACCGGTAAAGCCCCATTCATTCCTATGGGCTTCAAAGCCCATAGGAATGAATGGGGCATTACCGTCGGTATTTACCGAATCGGTAAATACCGATTTTTACCGATTCGGTAAAAGGGAACATCTGGATTCCCTACATACCCACCCCTCACATTTACCGATTCTTAATTACCGAATCGGTAAAATTCGGTAATTTTCGGTAATTGAGAATCGGTAAATGTTACTTACCTACATCTGGCCCCAAGTGATCAAAGTACCTTTCCTGGTCACAAACAGTGAGATGCGTCGATCTGTTCAACGTAGTAATGGCGATGCGTCAGTTCCGAAGATGGATGCTGGAGTCGAGAGGTGTTGAGTGATGTGCCGCACCAGATTCTGCCACACAGTTAAGGGGATGCATCGATCTCACCAAACTGCAGTGGCGGCAATGAGCTGTCCGATGCATTAATCTCTAGAGTCAAAGTGCTGGTTTAAATGCGATGTGGCAATTAAACTCCAGCAACAGAATTGATCACCGGTTCTGTTACACACAGACAGGAGATGCACCAAATTCCATGTTGCTGGTATCTGAACCACTTCCAGTACATTCAGGCACAGGAGCAGGGGTAAGGAATTTGATATCCCTGAGTCTCAAGCAACAGGAGGCAAGTCATAAGCACCTGGAGATCACTTGGGGGTAAGGTAGAGTCAAGCTGTCCTTCAGCAGAGTCTGAGAGCAGTGGACAGCAGGGCAACGCAAGAGAGAAGCAGGCCTTTCAAGCTTGCAGTCTAAAGATGAGTCATTTGAGCACCACAACAGTCCTTCTGATAAAGATTCAGTTCAAGATCTATAAGTGTCTGATTTTCGAGGTGGGGGTCAGAGACCCAGTACTTTTACCCAAAAGTGTGTTTGATGTGAGGGTGTGACTTCAAAGCAGCCCTCTGAAGTGCACAGGTTCTCCTTTCAGCCCATTCCTGTCCATCAGGGATAATCAGTCCTTTTTGTGAGGACAGGACACTGCCTATTCAAGTGACATGTTAGACCCTCCCATCCACCCCGCCCAAGCAAGGTTATCAGAATGCAGATGTATTTAGAAGGGTACTCAGATCCATCTTTCCTTTCTGTGTTGTGGCTGTCTAGAGGGAATGCACAAAGTGCAGCTGTCACCCACACCAGACGTATATTGGAGATGGGCTGTCACGCACACAAAGCAGTAAGTGCAATGTCTATTTTCTAATTGTGCTGCAAACAAATAGAACCTAAAAAGAGCCTGTTTGACTAGGGCTCATGCAATGTGTCTTGCATGAGACGTAGTATTGTGACCTAAATCAACCCTAAAGTACCCAACTTTTCCCCCAACAACCCTCTAATCAACAGTTCTAAAGAGGAAGCATTGGTTGCCCCAAAAACAAGCAACCCCAGTAGGAACAACATACAATACAACTTAGTACTCTATCAAAATAACCATAGTCTTGTGTAGCAGGGAGTGATTTTGGTAGAAATAAATCCTTATTATTAAAGTCAATGCTAACCCCTGTGTTATGTTCTGAATCCTGAGTTCGTGCTTCTCCAGAACAAGTACTCCTAAAAAAATGCCTACCTGTATGGATGACACGTGAATTGTACACCTTGTAGTCCCCTTTGCCTTATGTAGCATTTTCTATTCACTGATCTACACATGTATGATTCATTGTCTCTGTATGTTTGTGATGTAAAATGCTCTGACACCCTACAGTGGTAAAAGAGGTGCTATAAAATAAATTAAATACATGTGACAGTGGGGCTACAGAGAGATGAGAGGCACTGTTTTAGGGTTGTAGTGAGGGAATCATTGAAGATTAACAATCATTGAAGATTGACAAAAGATTGTTGTATCCTGGTGCACAGTAAGGTCATTATTTACTATGCTTTAAAAGCAAATACAATTCGAAAATAATGTCAAATGTGTTGTAAAATGCACCATTTTCCCTAGTATTTTCCATGGGGGAGAGCCCCCTAAAGCCCCCTTTGTAGTGGTCAGGTTCACTCGCTACACTTGGTGTGCACTGTACAGGTACTGGTCTGACAACATTTGCCAGAGCAACTTTAGGTTTCCAGTCCAGCCTTGGGCACAACAGGAGCCGCGGGCAGCAAAATAAAACCAAACAATGAAAAGTTAGTGGCGAGATGCAGCATCAACCTTCTCATTAAGATTTTTCAATTGTTTGCAAAGATTTTTAATATAAAAATACAAAAATCTTTAGTAATTCAAGTCTAGTCTTTGTTTGATGTGAACACATGTGTGTTTATTTTTTTCGAATTACAGTTTTACTGTTTGACATTTAGATCATACACATTGCTTGGGGGTCCCCCGCTTCCAGTAGTGACTCAATTGGGGTCCTCAGTAGTGAAAACTTTGGGACCAACTGGATTAGAGGTTTATGGTATAATAGTTAGGATTTTGAGGTACAGATTTAAGTGTTAAGGGTTTTGGGTATAATGTTAAGGAGTGAAAAGGTTTGGAGTTAGGGTTATGACGGTTATAGGTGCGAGGGTTTAATATTGTGGGATATAAGGTATTAGGATTGACACTTTTGGGTGTAGGGTAAATGGATTAAGGGAATAGAGATTAACACATTGAGTATAAGGTATAGGGCCTAAGGGTATGACTTAAGAATTTCATGAATCTTTTTCAGGTTATGGTGAAGAGGGTTAAACGTGTGGGTTTAGGATGAAAGAAATCCTGCTATTACATTTCTTTAATAATATAGAGGAACGTGTTTTATATATGAAGCATGCTAATGAGTATTTCGAGAAATTATGTTAATCTGTATGAAAAATATGCACGTTTACTTTTCATAGTAACATTGCACTCAATTTATTTCGATGGAACACACATGATTTTCCAGGCATCTATTTCTCAGTAAACAATATACATTGTCTAGGTACAAAAACACATACATTCAGAAACACACCTCTTGAGTATGTAGTTTTATTGTTATCTATAATATTTCCTATGACAGTCACATATGTCTCGCTGATCCTCTTCTTTCTTAGCTTTAAACAAAGTACCCATAGAATTTTGTTCACTATGCACCAGTTTAGATGATTTCTCATTTCAAAAAAAGGTTATTATTTATGTTTGCATGTTTCATTTTTTTGTGATTGGTTGTGTTTGCTTGTGTATTTTCAAAACATCTATAAATGTGGTAATTGAGCGTGAGGTGTTTTAATTGTTAGGGCCTGAAGTCTGTACATATTACATATTACGACATACCTAATTTGTAGAATTTTTTCATTGTCAAACATTCCCTTAGTGGTTCAGAGTTGAAGTTCTGAAGTGAAAAATACTTTTGTTGATTTGTTGTCCTCATAATTTTACAGGCATCTCTAGTGTTTACTTAGCTATTTCATTTTCTGGTAAGTTGTGTTTGTTGATGCACTTTAGGGGTGGTATTGTTGTTATTAAACTTTGCTCTTCCTTCTGTCTGTTCATGTGAGTCTTGTGTTTGAGGGCTGTCAGGCTGTACACCCGTGTTATGAACCTGGGTATTGGTACGGTATAGGAGAAAAACGTACAGGCTGTGGGAAAAAGAAGAAGGATTACTTGTGTTCAGTTCAAACACTATTTACCATCTAGAGATATCTAATATATGTTGAAATTAGGTTTGGGCTTGTCGACCTATCAAATAGGAAAAGGTGAGATACCTATGAGGTATATTTGCATCTAATCAATGTCAGTCATTTTTATTTTTTTTACTTTTTTTTATTGAAGTCCTTAGTGACATCATTAATCATGACATAAAGGCATATTTATCAAAAATCATAGCATATAACAAATATGCTGAGGGATACAAGCATCAATTAACATTCATTTTTAATCTACAAAATGTTATAAGCCATTAATCAAAATATAGTCCCCAAATTTTTTCAAATTTTCTCACCCCGATCCTCTGAGCATAGAATTGTTCGCTTTTTCTAACTCTTTTTATTTTCTGAAGCCATTCCTGCACCGAAGGAACCTGCTCTGAATGCCAATTCTGCAGTAACTACGATCTAGCCACCGCCATTACAATAATCACAAGTTTTGCCAGCTGGTCTGGAAGCTTAAGATCCGGATCGAAACCATACAACATTAATTTAACATTCAAGAAAATCAATATCTTGTAATAAGTTTGAAGAAAAACAAAAATTTCATCCCAAAATGCCTTAATTTTAAAGTAGTGGACAATTATGTGAGACCAGTTAGCCGGAGCATATTGTAAGCATCTAAAGCAGTTAGATGAAGTATTAATGTACATTTTGGCAATAGCCGCCGGAGTACCGTACAGGAGCCATTTACTGAAGAATAACATTCTGCGCCAATTGGCTCACCTTAATACGCTAAAAATAAATGTATTAATGGTCTTCCAAATATTGAGAGGTAGCCCATAGTTTTCTTGTTCCTGCCATTTTCTAATTGCTTCGGAACTTAAATCTCCCTCCCTCCTCTGTGCTAAACAACATTTCCAATCCCCGGGTTTCTTTACCCGTGAATCCACAAAAAGATCATTAGTCAATTGGGTAGGTTGACTAGTGTGTGTTGGGTCCATTTGCCCAAAAGTTTTATAGATCAGATTATAAGAACCTATCAGCAAAAAATTCCCCTGGATTAAGCGTGCCATCTCTGTCAGGGTTATCCAGGATCCATTCCTAACAAAATCTATTAGCGTGGCAAACCCAGCCCGCCCCCAATTTTCAACTATCTCAGGTCCTATTTTAATCCCTATGAATGAAAATACACTAATCAGGGGAGTTAGTAAATTAAAGAGGGGAAGAGAATATCTTTTAAGCATAACACAGCATCTCTTAAAAAACAGGTCAATGTCTTATAGCGAACAAATTTAGGTGATTTATGTACCTGAAGGGGGGAGGGAATCTGAATCTCAAGGCAAATTAAATCAAAAAGAAATTTATAAATAGATTCTGGCCCTGAGTTTGGTTTTTGAATCTTGCCAGATACTGTGCAAAATATGCATTGTAATAATCCTTAAGATTTGGGAGGGAAAGACCTCCTTGCTCCGTGTCCTCATAAAGAGTCCCTATTGCGATTCAAGGCGTCTTTTTTGCCCAAACGAAGGCTGAGAACAGAGATTCTGCTTTAGAAAAAAACACGCCAGGCAAAAAAACAAGAGATGGTGGAAAACGAAAAATTAAAAAGAGGGAGGACGGACATTTTTATCAATGCCACCCGACCAAGGATAGATAATGGCAATGAATTCCACCGTGCAAACATTGTACGAACTTTTTGAAGAAGAGGATCAACATTAAGTATATACAAATCTTTAACTGAAGCAGAAAAAAAGAACCCTAAATATCTTTTAGGTCTATTATTAATACAGCTGCCTATATCAGGATGAATTTCTGGGTCTATACCCCCGCAAACCAAAATTTCAGTTTTCTTTTTATTAATCCGGTATCCCCCCAAGGCCTCAAATTCTTCAAAGACCTGTAGGGCCTGCAATTGAGATTGCATATCAGGTTTGATTAACAACATGATATCGTCAGCATATAATTTAATCTTGGCCATAGAGGTGACGGAAGGGGAAATATTCACACAGTTCCGGATTGCCACTGCTAGTGGCTCAATAAAAAATGCAAAAAGAACAGGTGACAATGGGCATCCTTGCCTCGTGCCCCGCTTGACTGACACTGATCCCAGCATGGCTGTATTAATAATGACATTGGCTTTGGCACCCATGTAAAGATTCTGAATTAAGTTAGTGATTTGTTGTGGGATCCCAAAATGCTGCAAAATAATAAAAAGTGTCGCCCAAACCACCAAATCAAAAGCTTTTTCCGCATCTAATAATAAAATTAACGCAAGGACCCTGCGTGTCTCAAAATAATCGAAGGCCTCAATCAAATAATGTGTATTCGGGATCAATTGTCGGCCTGCGATGAAACCATTTTGATCAGGATGGATCAAATATGCTGAAATGATATTAAAGCGTGTTTATAATAGTTTTGTGGTGATTTTATAATCAGAATTTAATAATGTGATTGGTCTATATGAGTTAGGATCCTTGGGTTCTTTCCCCTTCTTCAAAAAGCTCACCACGGTTCATTCCCAAAAAGAATCTGGAATTGGACCGCCATCTAGCATAGAGTTTAATAATAGCAAAAAGAAATCGGAAAAAGAACTAAAAAAACCTTTAAAAACTCGGCAGGGAGCCCATCAGGGCCGCAAGCCTTACCATTTGGAAGGTCTTTTACCACCAGCTCTATTTCTTCCCTGGAAAATGGGCTCACCATTATCAATTGGTCTGTTTGGGAGAGAGTAGGCAATACATATCTACCTAAAAAATCAGTTAACTTTTGATGGTCTATGTTATGTTGCCGACTATAAATCTTCTTGTAATGAGAAAACATTAAAGATCCTATCTCAGCCGAATCTGATGTCTCCATATGAGTGACTGGGCATTTTAAGGAACAAATCAAATTTGCGGCAGCTTGTTCTCTAACCTGCCAAGCTAAAAAATTCCCTGTAAAATTACTTTCTTCGTAAATTTTTTGCAATTGCCTGCGAAAAACTCTTCACTCTGGGCAAAAAAAAATTCTGTCTATCCACACTTTCTTTTGTCACATGCATCTGGCAGAAAAACCCCTGAGCCCAAAAAAGCTCCAAAAAATGAAAAATTGCACCAAGGACTTCTTTTTTTGTTCTTTTTTTTCCACCCCCTCCAACGGTGTCCCCAACCCCTGCGTCCCCGATCCTGTGGCCCTTCTCCTACTCCTACATTCTTCCCCCATGCATGCTACAGAGCCTTAACCCCCAACATTGAGATGTCGTGTTATTACACCCCTTAACCCCCCGGACCCTCTGGCCCTCCCCCCTCCCCCCTCTCTACGAGCCTCTAAGGGCACATTTTAAACATTTCAAAAGAAAAAAAAAGTTAAAACAAAGAAATTCAGATAGCTGAACAAAATCAAATCCTTCCAGCCATGCAAAATCTTCCTAAGCAGCTCCTGCGCTTCATCAACATCTGACAAAATATAAAATTTGCCCTTAAACAAGACTTTCAATTTCGACTGCTGAGCAATCGTGGCTTGGGCTCCCTTTGCTTTAAACAAATGGAGAATTTTAACAAACTCCTTCCTTCTGCGAGCCGCAGCTGCGGACATATCCGAGAAAATTTGGCATTTAATAGTTTCATTAACTGCGAATTGTCTCTGTTGAATAGCCTTGGACAAAATTGTTTCCTTAATCCGGACATCTGAAAAGTTTAACAGAATGGTGTGTGGGAGGGTAGAATTAGGAAACGGCTGAGCCGGGAACTCGGTGAGCATGAGTAATCGCGAGGTCACCCTTAAATTCTGGGATCACTTTATGCTGTAAAAAAGAGGTAACCCAGTGGAGCGTGTTTCATTCCTCAATTCCTTCTGGAACCCCCACTATTCGGAGATTAGATCTTCGATTATAGTTTTCTAGATCGTCCAGTTTTGTTTCAAGTCCCTTTGAGGACATAGACGTAACTTTGAGATCTTTCTTAACCTCTGTCATTTGATCTTCCAAACAGGAAATTCTGCCATCTGCCTCTTGTGGACGAGCAGGGAAGATGGACACTAGATCTTCAATTTTATCCAATCGCTGGTGTATTGAAGCCAATTCAGCTTTTTGGAACCTTTTCATCTCCCTGACTTCATCTAGGATCAGATTTAACATATCCTTGACAGACATCTGCAGCTCCCCCACAGTCTCGGTGTCCATATCAAAATTAGGGCTGAATGGATCCAAAGAGCCCGCAGATCTGAGATCAACTTGTAGTACTGCGGTGTTTACCATTTCATCTCCTTTTTAACCTACATATGGTGGGCTTTTCTCTCCATATGGTGAAATGGTAGCAGGCATTTTATTAGCTGCCACTTTTGATCCTGGGCGCAAATTACCTGGCAGCACTGTGTCAGCGAATGTCTCTAAAGTATTGCTTAGTCCCGTAAAAACAACAGGCTGAACCGGACTGCTAGGGGTAGTCATAGTAGGCTTTTTCTCAAACAGAGGAAATTGCTTTGGAACTTTAAGCACCCCCGATGTCTTATCTTTTATTGCGTCCTTCAGGCCATCTTGAACAGATTCTGCAATCTGAGCCACCTCCAAACCAGTGTTCATTGCCACCGTCCCTACTAGCGCCACATTGCCTCCTGGGCTAGTTTGATTAGGTAAAGCGGTAAGAGACCCCTCCAGTTCATCTGAGCTTTCAGAAGAGTGTATAGAGACCTCCTCCTTACAATCATCTTTACCCGCCAATCTGGCGGCCTCTGCCGCTTCTTTAGCTTGCTGACGGCGGGCCATTGCCTTGGCTTGTGCATTCAAAAATCTGCCCATTATTTGACGTTGCCAGCAACAAGTCTCTAAACGTGTAAAAAACAAGCCGCTTTGAGTGCAAAAATTCTGCTAAAAGTCCTGAGCAAAAAATGCAATAGAGCTTGCTGACACCGGCACCAAAGTACGAAAATAAGGATGGAAATTCAATGCAATGTGGAGAAAGGGGTATTAATAGAAGAAAGCACCCACCTTACATGTGCCTAGAAGCCTGGCGCTACCACTAGCACTACCGCTGCGCCCAGAATTCTGTGCTGTAATGTATTTAGAAGTGGAAAGAACTCACCAAACGCCACTGAAGTGAGGAGGAAAAAGGTAAATGTCCTTTGTGGCGGAAGCAAGTCCACGAATTCTGCAAGACTGTAAATCTGAAGTCCGCAGATCCGCGGGTCCGCAGGGATCAGAACTAAAAAAAAAAGGCAGAAAATCCAGCACTTTATTGCCCTGCTGTTTTTCTCCTGATTCAGTCAAATACCAGGTGTTTCACTGCTGTGGCTCCAAAAAGCTGCTTAAACGCGATGCTCAGAAATGCTCAAACCGCCGAAAAAATGCACAAGCCGACCAGCAAGAGCGGGAGCCGGCAGTACGCCAGCCTGTGCCGCCATCATCCCCGTGGAGGGCGGAGCCGGGAACAGGGTGAACAGGTGCTACGTGGAGGCGTGGAACTCCACCATAGCGGTCCGCTCCCTCCTTAATCAATGTCAGTCATGATGGTTTCAATATCTCTTAGTAATTCTTAGAACCTGCAGAAATATTACTATTTAGTGGACTTGTAATATGAGCTCTAAATGTTAAAAGCAGCAACAGAATGAGTTGGTGTTCGACCTGGCCCTCTATGCCAGGTCACCCCAGATGTTTGCCTTCCTTTCTGAACCCAGTTATGTTGGCTTTTAGGACTCTTTGTATGTTGCTCCTACTAATCACTGGTAAAGTGATTGAGCTTTCCCTTTAAACCAGGGTAGAATTTGCCTAACCTGATTGGTACATTTAAATTACTTTTAAAACCCTCATACATGGTACTAAATGTACCCAATGCCTGTACATTACACGCTGCTAGTGGGCTGTAACACTCATTGTGCCCCCTCTCCCCCACTAAGGTAGCACTGCAAAACATATCTTACATCTGCCACTAAACCTGCAGTACAGTTTCTAACTAAACTGACATTTCAACCAGGTACAAAAAGTATTTTGCTAGGCCTAACCATTCCTGTTTAATACTTATAAGTCACCCCTAAGGCAAGCCCTAATGGCTCATAGGGCAGGGTGCAGTGTATTTAAAAAGTAGAAAAGGTGTTACATGCCCTGATTTTTTCGCTGTCACTTCATATTACTTATTTGCCTATTTGTTGACTGCCTAGGGTTTTTTCTCACACGTTGTTATCCCTGCTCTAGGAGTTCTTTGACACCAGTGTCCAGTTGGTCCTTGTTTTTCTCAAACCTTTGTACCCACAGCTTGTCTGTGTAGGGCTGTTCCTTTCTTATGTATCATTAAGTGGAGAAGTGTGGCTCACTGGTTAGAGCGGCACACCCTGATGCAGAGGTCTAGCCCGGGACCAGGGTTTAATTCCTGCCTCGGCTGGTCTTGGCGGGTCTTGGGCTCATAATTCCTTGTACCTGATTTCTCGCCTCGGTGCCTATTCTAATCATGAGTCCCACGCTGCAACTCTGGGCAATAGCTTGCTTAATCTCCACAACGGCCCCCAACAGCGCTGGGGATGCCTGGTTGCACCCTGGGGATGCCCAGGAGTGGACATTTAACAGAGAAAAACCAGGAAGGGTTCCCTAGCGGTATGAGTACAGCGCCAGGACACTCGGGAGTATCAGTGCGCTTTACAAGTACGGCTACATTTACATTAACTTTGTGATTTGCTGATTGTGACTGTAGAGTTTTTACTCGCCACAGTGTTGTTTCTTTTTGATACCAATGATATTAATTTGCAGGAATGTTCTTTACATGATGATATAATAAATGTATGAATTGTATGTTTTTTAACTAATTTTTATTATCATACAGTAATGGTTATACCAGTTACCTGTATGATTTTTATCTATGTTCATTAAAATCATGATTATTTGTATTTTATTTCTCTATGTATGATTTTTTTGCTGTCACTTTATATTACTTGTTTGCCTATTTGTTGAATGCCTAGGGTTTTTTTTCTCACACGTTGTTATCCCTGCCCTAGGAGTTCTTTGACACCAGTGTCCAGGGGGTCCTTGTTTGTCTCAAACCTTTTTAACCACAGCTTGTCTGTGAAGGGCTGTTTGTTTCTTATGTATCATTAACTTTGTGATTTGCTGATTGTGACTGTAGAGTTTTTACTCGCCACAGTGTTGTTTCTTTTTGATACCAATGATATTAATTTGCAGGAATGTTCTTTACATGATGATATAATAAATGTATGAATTGTATGTTTTTTAGGTTTAAAGCATTTTATTGATACAAAGAAAACATAGGGAAAGGGAGCAGGAGGTCAGGGTTACATACAGTGCAATAAAAAAAGAAGCGCAACTCCGGGGTATCGGCGAGGAACAGGTCTTCAATCCAAAGGAGAAGCAATGATGAATGGCAAAAGAAAGTGCAATCCGTGCATCCCCTGTATGCATATCTAACACCCCAATCTGAGCAGTGAAAGCCATTAGCAGCCCCACGAAACACAGCCCAGTCCCCCTGCCCCCCAAAAAAGGAAACAATTCCCAAACTCCCCCCAACCCCCCCGTCCAATGGCCCATCGCTAGCAACATTCGCCCCAAGAAAACGCACCCCCCACCCCCAGGAACCCAACCCCCACTCATCCTACTCCGCCGGGACCACCGGTGGCGTCACCCTAAGAAGCCTGAGGTACCTTGGGCAGGTGAGCTCCCTGAATTCGGTGGACAGCAGCGCAAGGAAGGGTTGCCACAGCTCCTCAAATTGATCTCTCTCCCCCGCTACTGTGAGCGACAGTTTCTCCATCCCTAACACATGCCATAGCCTATGCAACCAGCCCGTAATGGAGGGGACAGTGGCGGTGCGCCAGTGGATAAGAATGTTCTGGACCGCAGATCCCAGCGCAATAGCAATCTGCCTACCCCTGCGGGACTTCAGTGGATACATCAGATCATTGGGAAGGCCCAGCAAGACATACGCCGGGAAGCGTGGCAACTCGATTTCAAAGTGCTTATCCACCTCATCCAAAACCTCCTTCCAATAGGTAGTCAGCACGGGGCAATCCCAGAGAATGTGTGAGAGGGTACCCATCTGCCCGCAGCCCCGCCAGCACCCCTTGTCGGTGTGTCTATGCATCTCATACAATCTCTCCGGGGTATAGTACCAGTATGTGGACACCTTGGTGAATGTCTTCGTAAGGCCAGTATGGTACGCTGATTGCCGTGCCCGGTATGCTATCTTATCCCATTCCTTGTGGCTTAGCGTCCTACCCAATTCCCTATGCCATCGCTCCCTCCCTGGGTTGTAATAATGAAACGGCGGGGGCTGCAGATACTTGTATAGATCGGAAATCAGTTTAGCGTCGGAGGTCCGAGTCACCAGCCACCGCTCATACGGTGTAATTTGATGAGCAGCGGAGTCCCGCACCTGGGGCTGGAGGGCCCAATGCCGCACCTGCATATAGCGCAATCTATCCAGCTCCGTCAGGCCGAAGTCCTGCCGAAGTTGCTGAAAAGGAATCACGCCTTCCGGCCCGTAGAGCTGGAAGAGCACCCTGCAGCCCGCGGCCGTCCAATGGGAAAAAGCCCCAGGCTCCATCCCCGGAGAGAAATCCGGGTTGCCGTCTATGGGCGTGAACGGCGAAGGGAAGGTGGTAAGGCCCCGAACCTCGCAGACCGCATCCCACACCCTCAGGGGGACCCGCGTGATAAAAGAAGCGTAGAGGTTAGGGGGACGGTGTGCACGGCGCAAAAAAGGAACCTCCTGCAGGGTGCGGCCCGCCACCGCCTGATCTTGAAAAAGCCAGTGCTTGTCGGACTCCCACCTGCTCCATTCCACTAAGTATCGCAGCTGCGCCGCTTGAAAGTATTTATGGAGGTCCGGGATACCAAGCCCCCCCGCCTCCGGGGCAAGCGTGGAGAGGACCCTCTTCATCCACGGTTTGCGGCCTTGCCAGACAAAGCGGGAGATGTCGGCCTGAGTCTGTTGAATCCAGCCCACCGGGGGCTGGAGAGGCAGAGCACGAAAAAGATACAGTATCTGGGGCAGCACCGTCATCTTAACCGCCGCGATTCGTCCCAGCCAGGACAACAGGCCCTTACTCCAGCGGCCGAGCTCCTCCTTGATCTTCCTACCAAGGGAAGCGTAATTAGCCGCCACCATCTCCGATAACGTAGGTGCTAGGAGAATCCCTAAGTATGGCACCGTGGACGAGGACCATTGCATGGGGAAGAGGCACTGAAGGTCCTTCCTAGTATCCGCCGACAAAGACACGTCCAGGGCCGCCAACTTGCTCATGTTCATTTTGAAGCCGGCCACTCGTGCAAAGGTGTCCAGCTCCTGCACGCAAGCGGGCAGTGATCTCCTAGGGTCGTCCAAGGTCAGCAGGACATCGTCCGCATAGAGGCTGACTGTGTGGACATACTGGCCCATTTTAACCCCGATAGCATCCGGGTTATGGCGGATCCTCTGGGCAAACGGCTCCATATAGAGGGCAAACAGGAGCGGCGAGAGGGGGCAACCCTGCCTTGTGCCGCGTTCGATGGCGAAGCCGCGAGAGCTACATCCATTGACCCGCACTGACGCCGAAGGATGTTTATAGCAGTTGAATACCATAGTGCGGAATTTATCACCGATTCCCAGTTTCCTGAGAACCAGTTCGAGATATGGCCAATGAACCGTATCGAAGGCCTTCTCCGCATCAACTGACAGCAGCATTCGCTCCCCCGGGATCCTCGAGGCCTTCTCCAGAATATGCACCGCCCGCTTGGTATTGTCGACCGTCTGCCTTCCGGGTACAAAGCCAGCCTGGTCCGCTTCCACCAGACCGGGGAGATGCCGGGCCAGCCTGGACGCTAGAATCCCCGTATATAGCTTGAGGTCAACATTGAGGAGCGAGATGGGTCTATACGACCCGCATAAGGCCCGGTCATTCCCAGGTTTCGGAATCACCGAGACCGTGGCATTCAGGAGATCCGGTGGGATGGCTCCCGGGTCGGAGAAGGAATTATACAATCGAGCCAGCACAGGGGCCACTACCGGGCAAAAAGTATTGTAAAACAGGGACGTGTATCCGTCCGGGCCCGGGGCCTTACCGTGCTTCAGTCGAGCTATAGCGGAAATCACCTCCTCCACATGAATGTCCTGCTCCAGATACTCCGCCTGAGCGGGGTCCAGCACCGGGAGGGTCACCGACGCCAAATAATCTTCAGCGTCTCGAGGCGAGGAGGGCTCCCCAGCGAATAGCGACTCATAGAAGCTGCGGAAGGTTTCCGCCACCTCAGCGTCCCCGGAAACGGCAACCCCGTCCGCACCCATCAGTTCCTTCACTACACTACGCTGCTGCGCAACCCGGAGCCGATGTGCCAAAAGCTTGCCACATCTGTCCCCCCCTGTGTAATAGGCATGCCTCAAGCGCAAGGCAGCATATTCCGCCCTATCAAGGTCCAGCGCCGACAGGAGCTTCCTTGCCGCCTTCAACTGCCTCCACACCCTTGGAGCCCCCGTACGGCGGTGGACCTGCTCAAGCTCCCGAACCTGAACAGTCAGTTCATCCCTCTTCCGTTGCCGTTCCTTATTTTCGGCCGAGGAGATGGAGATGAACTCCCCCCGGAGGACTGCCTTCAGTGCTGCCCATTGTGTTGCTTGGGAAGTATCGGTGTTGCTATTGTGAGTCTGATAGTCCCGTATGACCTCCTCAATGCGTTTCACTACCGACTTTTTGTGTAAGAGTGTATCTCTGAGGCGCCACATCCCCCGAGAGGGGGCGGACGTCGGCCACACGAACTCGCCAGCAACCGGTGCATGGTCAGACAAAGTCAGGACCCCAATGTCTGCCGCCGTGGCGGCGGCACGCACTGGACCGCTAACAAGGAGGTAATCCAGTCGAGAGTAAGTGCGGTGTGCATGCGAAAAATAAGACTAGTCCCTATCCGTGGGATGCATGGAGCGCCAAAGGTCGTGTAGGTCCATGTCTGCCATCCGGCCTTTCACAGCCTGGGACAATTCTCCTGTCTGCGGGGAACGCTGCGCCGACCTATCCAGAACAGAGTCAAAAACAATATTAAGGTCCCCCCCTACGATGACATGCCGGTCGGGAGAGGCAGTGATGTCCACCAGCACAGATTCCAAGAAGCGCTCCTGGTGATCATTTGGGCTATAAACGGAGCCAACTGTGAACGCTATGCCTCCCAAGCCCAGGCGATATGCAAGAAGCCTCCCCTTCTGCTCAGCATACTTATACAATACTTCCCCCTTAAAGGAGCGCGCTATAAGAATGGCCACCCCCGCGGTTTTGTTCGCAGCTGAGGAGAAAAACTGGGTGGGAAATTTCGCAGAGCGCAACCTGTGGCAGTCCCGGGACAGTAAGTGGGTCTCCTGCAAAAGGCAGATGTCAGCCTGCGTCCCCTCTAGCAAAGACAAAATCGCCCTGCGCTTCACGGGATTATTCAGTCCCTTAACATTAAGGGTCACCACTTTCAGGGACGACATGCCTCCCAGGGAACAGGAACGCTATTTTGCGGGTGGGGAACCAGCGGGCGGGGGGCGCGGGGCTGCTGCGCGGGGTAGGCCAAAGCAGGCCAAGCACGGGCATGGGCAACATCGGACGGGACTTCCCCAACTTTGAAACAACCCCTAACCCCCCCCGAAACACACACATGGCAACCAGCCAAATACCAACGTAAACACCCCATTGTCCCAGTCAAGCCCCAAAACGGGCAAGTCCGTAGAAAAATAGAAAAGTGGACGTTCGGCCACTCACCTCCCTCTGCTCCCTCCCGACCCCCCCCAACCCCGAACCAGGCATCGAAGAAGCTAAGAACATCTCCCCCCGGAGTAAGTTTAGGCCGTCATTGCCACGCCGTTGGAGTCGGACAAGTCCCTGGCTGCCGCCCTCAAAGCATCGGCCATGTCAGCTCTGATAGTAGGGGAATCCGGGCGCCCAGCGCTAGCCGTCGACTGTCTCCTTGCTGACCTTCGCCGGCTCCTTCTCTCCGAGCGCCTCCACGACGGAGTGGCTCCCTCCTCCTCTGTGGCCGTAAGCCCCAGGACCCCACAGATGTCCTGCAAAGAGCGTAGTTGGTGCAACACTCCATTCCATCGGAAGATCAGGCGAAAGGGATGTCCCCAGGAGTACGGTGTCTCGTTTTCGCGCAAAAAGTCAGTGGCGATCCTGAAGGACCTGCGTTTCTGCAGAGTGATGGCGGACAAGTCCTGATAGAGCGCGACAGGCCGCTCCCGGAAAGTCAGGGGCTGCTTCCTCCGGGCCTCAGCCATGATGCGTTCCTTAAGCGGAAAGTCGGGCAGGAAAGCCAAGATATCTGGGGGGGGCGCCGATGACTGGCGCTGTCGACCAACCCTGTGCGCTCTGTCAATGCGAATAGGGAAGTCTGCCGCTTCCCCCAGGATTTCTCGAAACAGGTCTTGCAGATAGCCCACCAAGTCAGCCCCTTTGTCCGTGGACGGCACACCCCGTACTCGGATGTTGTTCCTCCGTGACCTGTTCTCCAGGTCCTCAGAGTGGGCCTGAAGTTCAACACACTGCTTCCGGAGTCGGAGAACGTCCTGCTGGAGGTGGACTATCTCGTCGTCCCGGCGCTGGGCCGCCGTCTCCACTCGCTCACCGAGGCCCTCCACTTCCCTGCGCACTTCACGGACCTCACTGGCCACCTCACGTTTTAGCGTTTGAAAGTCCTCTTTGAGGGAGCTAAACAATTCTTCCATAAACGACCTCGTGACCGGGGGTTCTCCCCCAGTCGCATCCGCCGAGGCCCGGGAGGACCCCGGCGATGGCTGCGTCCTGTCCCGCAGCTGCTGGGCCCTGCCGAGCATGTCTGGCAGGGTGCGGTCCCCCTTCCTCGATCCACCTCTTCCAGTCATTTCAGGCGCTGTAGTCAGTGAGTGGGCACAGGCCCGGCTGCCTCCGGAATGTCCTGCAGCTAGGAAGCACTCGACATGGGGAGCTCCCAGCCGATTCGGAGTGCTGCGTCACAGGCGACAAAATGGCGGGCAGCCCTGGCACCGCCAGCCGTTGGCGCCTAGTCGAGGCGGCTGTAGGGAGCAAAATCAGGGGCCACCCGTCAGTGCGCTTCACCCAGAGGTAGCCTCGCAGCGGCGAAGGGTACAGACACCAGCCAGCAAAGGACTCCGGAGGAGGCCGGCGACTCCGATCCCTCGGGGACAAGATGGCGGCCGGGTGGGACCCGGCAGAGCGACCAAGTTCGGCGAGACCACCCGGGCACCTCAGAAACCAAGCAATACGAGAAGTTCCGCAGCCGGCACCATACTGTTACGGTGAAAGGGCGGTAGATCCAATCCCGGCCCTCAACCGAACGTCCCCCGGGCACGGGACCGGGCCCCTCGCAGTTCGGGGTGGCACTGGCTCAGGTCCGGGCACCAAAGAACACAGCCCAGGTCCTCCGCGTAGTCGGTTCTCAATCTGTAACTCCCTTCGAACCTCCGGCAAGTGCTGGGACGGACTCCCTCCAGATCGTTAGCTTTCAGCACCAGGCCCAGCCGGGACGCCTGGACAGCACACCAAAGCGCCCCGCCTCCCGGGCGCTCCGTCGGTCCTCGATCTTCAATCGATCTTTTGAGGTGCTTTCGCCAGGGCGATTGTGACCAAAGTGACCTCAATGTGCGCGCCAGGTTCTCCGCCACACTCCTCTCACACGCTGAGCATCAGCGGGGGGAGAAAAGCGTAAGAAAAGGGCTCGAGCCTAGTCGGGTCGGAGGAGCTGCAGGAGGAAGCGTCCGCTCACCCCGCCATCTTGGCCACACCCCCATTGTATGTTTTTTAAATAATTTTTATTATCATACAGTAATGGTTATACCAGTTACCTGTATGATTTTTATCTATGTTCATTAAAATCATGATTATTTGTATTTTAATTCTCGATGTATGATTTTTCTGCTGTCACTTTATATTACTTGTTTGCCTATTTGTTGACTGCCTAGGGTTTTTTCTCACACAGTGTGCAAGGGACCCATGCCTGGGCAAACCCATTCTACTTATGGAGAAAAGTGCTATGCAAACAAATGATGGTTGGAAGGCTGAATTAATCTAAATTGCGATTCTCCTATTAACATGACCAGAGAATCTGGATTTCATTAAAGACACGGAGGCTGACATTATGCTTTAATATCCTTTAATAGCAACTCACAGCAGCCGCACTACATCATAAAGGATAAAGCTCTAGAGTTTACACAACAGTGAACAAAGGGTGTATCCAGGAGATGATCTGCCTCTTTTAAAAGAATCGAAGCAGGAAAGAACTTTATAACTGGAGAAATCCAAGTAGAGCTTGAAAACATCATGGAATAAACTTCAGTATCTCAAATGGAAAGGATCAGACGGTTAAACAGAATTACCTGAAAGAAGAAAGAAATGATTAAGAACCAAATCCATAGTGAAGAGCCTAGAGAGCCAAAAGACTTCATTACATTCAATAAAGATAACAGAAGCATAGGCATAATAATAGAGTAACAACAATTGAAGTAATCAATAAGTTCCTAAAAGACATATCAAAAGTTGTAAAAGGGAGGAGGGAGGGATAATGTCAGCCTCCGTGTCTTTAATGAAATCCAGATTCTCTGGTCATGGTAATAGGAGAATCGCAATTTCATTACAAGACCGGAGGCTACATTATGCATGTTCGTAGCCCCGAAGGACAACATCAGACATATGCTCGATAGGCTTACAATAATGACGAGCAAAGGTGTGAGCATTTGACCAGTCAGCAGCTTTTAGGATATCATCCAGCTTACCACCTGACCAGAAGGATTTAGTGGCCATAGCTCCTCTGATAGAATGTGCTTGAAACTTAGGTAAGTCAATACCAGCAAGGTTCATGGTAGACTTAACCCATCTAACTATGGAGGTGGATGAAACAGGTTTAAAAGGTTTAACAAAAGAATCTAAAGGTTGATTTGCATCGTTAGGACGTAGGAGAGACATCCTCGTGTCATACTCTTTCAAACAAGCAACCACACAAAGTTTAGGGAAACTGTCAAAACGAGGATAAAAGATAAAATCTGACATGTTTTAGTTCTTCTTAGTAATTCAAACTTAACACCAAATATATTGTAACATCTATTTGAAATATCTAAGCTTCTGATATCAGATACTCTCCTACAGGAGAGTGGCGAGTTTGAAGGAGAGAAATTTTCTATTAAGGGAAGAGTTATCTGGCCAAGAACAAAAAAGGTCTAGAATACACTTGACATCCCAAAGGGTCTGATACTTAGGTCTAGGGGGTCTCCTTAGCCTTATACTCTTGAGGACTCTACAAATGATAGCATTTTTACCTGCCGATTTACCGTTGATAGGGTAATGGCCAGCGGAGATTGCGGATCTAAAGCAATTAATAGTACGATAGGATAGGCCTCTGTCAAATTGTTCGACCAGAAAATTTACGATATTGATGACAGGAGCCTCCACGGGATCCAGACTCCTTTCCAGGCACCAATGAAACCATTTTTTCCAAACTTTGTTATACCTAAGGTTTGTTCCGGGTGCCCGAGACTCTCCGAGAAGAGAGAGAGCTGACGACGAAAGTCCAGACAAATTGTTAGATTGCCTGACACTTTCCAGGCAAGAATGTTCAAATTCCCTTCGAGAATAAGATGATGATCTTTCCGGTCTGCGTTTGAGACCAGGCCTGGAGACGCTGGGATCAGAAAGGGAATGTCGCATACAAGTTCCAGGGCTGTCGGGGACCAAGCTTGGGACGGCCAAAAAGGAGTTATTAGGATGAGAAGGCATTCTTCCCTCCTGACTTTCTGAAGGACCCTCTGAATCATGACAAAAGGAGGGAAGGCATAACCCAGGAAGTGAGACCATGGTTGGAGAAAGGCATTCACAGCAAGTGCGCCTGGGTCTGGCATCCAACTGAAGTAGTTGGGTAACCGGAAGGTTAGCCTGCTGGCAAATAAATCCATGTCCATGGGATCCCAAAAATGGAAGAGGGCATTGAAGACGTTCACATTTAGTTTCCAGTCTGAGAAGTCTAGAAGAATCTTGAATTCCAATCTGCAGAGATGTTCGATTTCCCGGGAAGATATTCCGCCCTGAGGGAAATTTTGTGTTCCAGACAGAACATCCAAAGTTTCCTGGCAAGATTGGAGAGATCTGCAGATCTCGTTCCTCCAAGACGATTGACATAGGCCACAGTAGAAATGTTGTCCATTTTCAGAACAACAGACTTCCCTTGAAGGGAGTGTTTGAAGCTCATAAGAGCGTATAAACAAGCTGTTAATTCCAGAAAATGTATGTGTTGAGAAGATTCCGTCAGGGTCCAAACCCCGCCAGTGTTCTGGTCTTGCAAACGTGCACCCCAGCCATAAAGGCTGGCAACTGACTCTAGGATGAAATCCGGGGATGAACCAAAGATAGCCTTGCCGTTCCAGGCATCTAAGTTTTCCAGCTACCAAAAAAATTCTGCTCTGGCATCTGGGTCCAGAGTGACAAGATCTCCATACCAGAGACCTGAATTGAGCGCTTTCCTCTTTATTCTCTGAAGTGCGCGGTAATTCAGAGGACCAGGGAAGATGTTTTTTTCTCACACAGTGTGCAAGGGACCCATGCCTGGGCATACCCATCCTACTTATGGAGAAAAGTGCTATACAAACAAATGATGGTTGGAAGGCTGAATTAATCTAAATCCATTGTTCCTTTGCTCACCATGCCACCCCAGCTTAGATCCAGCCTTCTACAAATCAGTCTGGATCCTGCTCCTCATGGAAACAGTCCAGCCCGAACTTGCTAAATTTACTGCAATTCCGTTCAGGAGTTCGGGCTGTAGGCTTGTCTAAAGTTTCCTATGGAAATGAATATGGAGAAAATGTATTTCAGGACCCTCCTTTTTTCTCGGCCCGGACTTGACAATTCGCCCAAACCTTTCAAGACAGGAGCTGAACGGAAAAACACATTAGTTTTGAAAATTTTGTGAAGATTCATCAAAGGGCGCCATAGATATTGCAAAAAAAACCCACAATTTTTTCAGTCACATGAATGAATGAATGAATGAAAGAAAATTTATAAAGCGCGAACTAAGCCCAAGGGCATCAAGGCGCTCTAGAACAGATGGGCCTTCAGGCACAAACAGCATACATACTAAGATTTACTTCACAGAGAACATCTAGGTCTTTAGGGATGTACAAAAAATGGAGTGAGTTTACTGGCCCGAGAGGGGGACGGGAAGAGCGTTCCACGCCATAGCCACCAGAAGAGAAAAGGCTCTTCCCCCCCATTTCATCCTTTTAAATCTAGGAACCACTAACGAATTTTTATTGGCTGACCTGAGATTCCTAGCGGGGACGTACCTGTGAAAGATCTTATTTATGCCCACCGGGCCCTGTCCATAGAAGACATTGTGGGTAAGGCAAAGGGTCTTAAACAAGACTCTACGGTCCACTGAGGCCAATGCATTGAAGTGAGAGCAGAAGAGGCCGAGGAGCGCTTGGGGAGACCCACTACAAGCCTAGCCACGGCGGTTTGTACCAACTGTAGGCGGCGCAACTGGCACTTGTCTATCCCCAAATTAAGGGCGTTACAATAGTCCAGTCTGGCTAAAAGTAAAGCCACCACAACCTTTTTTCGGGCTTCAATGGACAGAAACTGGGAGATCTTTCTAATCATCCGGATAAGGCCAAGGCAGGTAGCGGCTGTTCTGGATACCTGGCGAAACATAGAGATGCCAGTATCAAGCATCACTCCTAGACATTGGCCATTAATCCTACATCTCTTCGAGTAAAGTCCCGTACATCTGGTTTTACCGTCTGTTGCAGTTCTTCTGGTAAGTCCTTTATGGTCAGTTCTTTAATTTCTGTCTCTGGTCTCGCTAAAATTAATTTGTAAATTCCGTCTTCGTCTGGGGTTTGAATTTCAACACCGTTTGGAGTGCAAAAGGTGGTGCAATTCATTTTGCACAACAAATCTCGACCTAACAGGTTTACTGGACTTGAGTCACAAACAACGAACCTATGCATTTCTTTAAAATTACCTATTCTGACTTCCATAGGCTCTGTGACTGGGGTACTAATTTGTTTATTAGAAACGCCCACTACTTGGATCGCTTCTCCCGAGAGGGGTAGGTTTGGAACGTCTGCTGTTCTCACAGTAGAATGGGTAGCACCAGTGTCCAACAGAAAGGTGACATAATTTCCTTTAACCTTTCCTTCAATGTATGGCCCTGACTGGTCTACCGGCAAGGAGGCGCCAAGAACGCACTCCTCATCCTCCCCCCTCACGCACCGTCAGTAAGGTTCTTCACAAAAGAATGTGTCATTCAAAAGAAATTGTGAAGTTGCTGCATCTCTTTTTTCCCTTCCTTCCCAATTTGTGGTATCTACACTCTGTTGTGCTTTGCTCCAGTAATTTGGCATAGGTGCTGGGGGCAACTGATTTTGTATTACCTGCTGCTGGGTCTTCCGTGGCACCTCATTCTGCGTCTGTGGATTTAAATCATTATTTGGCACATTTCCATTCTGCACAGCCTTACACTCATCTTTCCAGTGCCCCAACTTGCCACACCTGTGACAGGGAAACTTCCTTTTAGCATCCTCCATATTGTATTTTCCCCTTGGCTTTCCTCCACTTCCATCACTCTTGTTCTGGTTGCTAGTCATCTGGTTTTAACTGCTGTTCTGGTTGCTCTGCTAATTTTACTTGTGCCCACATGACCTTTTCCTTCAACTATTTTCGCTTATATTCTAGCTCATCTTCGCAATATTTAGCATATTTAAGGACTTCATCTATGGGCTTAGCCTCCCACAAATTTTATTGTCTTCAATCCATTGTGAAATTTCTGGTCTTAATTCTAGCACAAATCGATAAATGAAATGCGTCATATCCTTCATGTCTATATTAACCAATCCACTGTACTGTTTGAATATTTGTATTAAACGTTCATAATATGCATGCACTGACTCGTCTTTATTCTGAGTGGTTCTATCTATTTTCATCCAGTCTGTTTCTTTTGCAGGCACCTTTCCTTTGAGGTAAAGTATTACCTGATTATATTTTTTCATGACATCCTCGGAAGGTGCTCCTGTCTTTGGGTCTCTAGGGTACTCATCACTAGGCCAATCAACAGCAATTTTGCATTCCTTCCACAAATCTACTGGAACTACAATGTCAAATAATCTGTCTAAATCTTTCAAAAGGCACTTTGAAACCTTTACAGATCTCTTGACTTGTCTGTACCATTCTACAGGTTTTTCACAAAGTTTTGGGAAATCATTCGTAAATGACTAAATATCCTGTCGGGACCATGGAACATGCACATAGCCTCCACCTGGTACCTCTCGCATGGGACATAATTTTCCACTTTTTCTGCTTCTTTTAAAACATATTCTGAAGTCATTTGTTTTGATTGAACCTCTTCTTTTTTCTTTGCCCATCTGGCTTTCCATTTGTTTAGTTCTCCCCATTTTTGCAATAATGTCATCAGCTCTCTTATCTGCACCTTTCTTCCTGACACATTCATGTTTTCTAAATCCTTGTCAGAGAATTCTGCTCAATATGATTTCTGCAATTCTTTAGATATACCAATGTCAATTCCCATGCTAGCTGCGGTGTCCCTTAGTTTCTCATGATACACCCTTGTATTTCGAGTAATGCTTTTACAAATGAATAATAATTCATCTTCACTAAGAGTATTTAACCTGTCCTATCCCACATTTCCAGCCATCAATTCATCCAATTCAATTCTCAATGTATATATATCTAATGGTTTTGGCTGTGTCTTTGGGTTCTCTATTTCCCGTGTCCATCTGTCTATCTCTTTGGGAGTTAGTACAGTGGCACTTCTCGTACCTGAAGATGTCTCCATCTGTACTTCTCTTGAATTTAAAGGAGTGGTGTTCCTCATTGAACTACCTTCTGTTTCTCTTATTGGTAAATCTATTAACCCCTTGGGCGCTAGCGGTTTTCCCGCTGTGCGCTGGATTTTTCAAAAACCTGCGTTACATGACGAGCTCAGCTCGTCATCAGCATACGAGCGCCGTAGCTGATGACGAGCTGAGCTCGTCACCAGCATCGAAGGGGTTAAGGAGATTACTGACTCACATTCACTTGCCTGATCACCTATTATCAAGAGTTCTTTTCTTGGCTGTACTACTGAGGTAGCTATAACTGGAGCTTTTGGGCTAGGTTGCTTATCTCCATACAAAGGAACAACTGGGCAAATAGTTACTGGAATTGTCAGAGCTTCGGGACTTGTGTTTAATTAGGAGATTTTCTGAATTAATTCACTTCTCTGTTTATTTAAAGCTTCTCTTTCTCTTTCTTGTAATACCCTTTCAATGGAGGTGTCATGTACCACTTGGGGAATTAAAAGAGGTTTTAAAAACGGGGCGTTCGGATTTACTGTGCTTGGTTCCTCATTATAAGATGGTGGATTTTTCATTAAAAAATCCTCCAAATAATCACCGTCTGAAACACCACTAATCATTAAATATTTGGTTTTCTCAGTCCTTTTACTTCCTGTGGGTTCTTCTAAAGGTAATACAGGATATAGTCTTCGCACTAGAATATTCTGTCTCTATTGTTTCATTTGTTTATCTTTGGAGTCCATTTGAACTTTAGTGTAGAATTTACTCAATTCCTTGTCAATTCTAGGTCTGTCTCGCTCAAAAGCCTCAATTTCCCATTTTTCCTCATATTGTGTTAATCTAGGTCTAGGATGTAAATCATTCATTCGAGTCCTTAAATTGAACAAAATTCTGTCATTAAGTGTGCCTTCTAAGGGAAATGCCAAAATTCCGTCATCTTTAGTGTATTCCACCCAGTTCTCTAACCATACACAAGAGTAGTAACCCCTATCAAACATCATAAATGATGCGGGAGTATTCGGTGGTGGAATAATGACTCCTTCTCTAGTTTTAATGGGCTTGTCTTTTTTAAAGTTATTCTTAACTCTGTCAACAAGTGACATTTTTCTCTTACTTCTTTACATGTTGTAAGGTCTGCCTCCTATTATTTGTTCCCTAGCAAACCCTAAGTATCTTCGATCAGGTCGAGTTTCTGGATTAGTTGGACCCCACATATAATTCTCAAAAATTAAAATCGTACGACAATACTTATTTCTGTTTACTAAATCCTTCCAATACTCATGTGTCTTTTATTGACCAATCAACAATGCGGTTTTAAATAATTTCAACCAATGAGTGCGCGGCCTTTCTTGTGAGTCGAGTTCCCACGCTCCTGTGCTCACCCCTCCTTTACAATACTATCTCAGCTACACGCCCGCTGTCTCGACCAATACCAGCACGGCTCCGATTGACGTCAGCGCAGCTTCGCAACTGACGCCCTCCTTCACAAGGTAATGCAAAAACTCAATTCTTTTACTTTAAAGTGCAATTTTTCTTTTAATCAACAACATAAAAACATTCGCCACTGTACCCGAGTGACTAGAAAGGAAAGAAATATTTCACTGCAAGTAAATCCCTTCCATTTACCTTTGAAATACTGCGAGTAGATCCCTTCTACCTACCCTTCATACAAGCATTAGAGAACCTGCTACTCCTTCGAACTCATCCACCCTGGGATATATACTGAGGCCAAAGTTTCACCAGCGAAATCCTTTGCTATCAATCGAGCTCAGATGAACCTGCTACTCCTTCTGTGTGACCCTTACTAGGTGATATCACAACAAAAGTTTTGCTAGCGAACTCTTTGCTATCATTTATTCACACATTCATACAGAAAACCCTAAATAGTGCTTCCGGTTCTACCTAACCATGCACTAACTTCCTGCGAGTAAGTGACCTCACTGCGATGTGGCTTCCATTTACAACCCGCTATTCTGCATCCGGGGATTCCAAATAAAACATATAACAGGTACAAATGATTTTGGTTAATACATAAAATTCAATATAGCAGATCAAAAGCAATAAAATGTCAAAACATTCAAATAATATCACATTTGATCGATCAACATTATTATTATAACCAACTAACTAACTACCTTTAATTAACTAATCCCTAACCTTACCTCTGCTACCAAAGAAATATACTGATAGAGCGCGCAGGTCACCCGACTATAAATTTACCATACTCACCTGGGCCCATAATTAAATTATATGTTTATTCAATCAGGTAACCTCCGCTCTACTACCAGTCTATTTTATTTCACTAGGTCCTATACCATTGATTTACCAATCCTTGTCACTAGTACCTGTAACCTCTTGGATCAGGGAGTTAGTTTAAATTAGTTAGCCAATAACATTTGCACTCATATAATAACCACAGACTCTGGGAAGTTTTAAACTCTTTATCTAATCATCATCAAAGGTCATAATCCACAGATTGAAAGCAATAAGGCTATCAATAACCCAAATCAGAAATAGTGTAAAACTATGCAAAAGAAGTAATATGCCAATCATTTAGCAAAAGAATAACGGGAAAGTAAGAACAATGAACAAGCTATTATTTAAAACCAACCTGCACAATTTTCTAAGGGTGGGTAAAGAATAAGGAACATACCAACACAGCATTCACAATTATCAACGGTTGGGAAAAAAAGGAACACAATATGCAATGATGAAACTAATTTTAGCATATAACTATAGGAAAGGTAAAAAAATTGGAACACACTATTAATCAAAATAACCACGTTTAATTACTTTAAAGGTAGGGTAAAGAAAAGGGAACATCTATGCAATCATGAAAAATGTTTTTAACATTTCAACTAAAGGAGGGTAAGAAAATGGAACATACTATTAAACATGAAAAAAACGAATTTATCATTTATCAAGGGAAGGGTAAGAAAAAGAACATATGCAATCAATGCTTTAGCACATTAGGGAGGGTAGAGAAAAGGGCGTAATTTATACTAACACAGATTTATATTTACCTAGAATGGTGTGAAGACCAACCCTGGCCACGGGGACAGAAGAACCCTAAAGGTTGCAGTGCCAGTAGGCCAGCAGGTGCAGTTCAGAAATCAGGACCCCAGATTTGGATCAGGACCGGACCACCAAAGGTTAAGACCAGCACCCGCAGTTCAGTTGCAACGCCTGCGCTACTCCCTCTCTGCAAGGAATCAGCCAAAACTCTGATTGGGTTACAGCATTCACCAGCAAAGTACTTTACCAGCACTTCAACTTCCCAGAGCCCCGATTGGGTCAGCAAATCTTCTAACGGAGTGCTCCGCAACCCTCTGCTCTTAATCACCTATTGAGTGCGTTGGGTCAGTGACAGGTCAGCTATTCAGACAAGTCAGACAAATTACCTAGTTAAGCTTACTCTAGTTATACTGTTTTCCAGGTCAGTGTAATACCCCCAAATATTGCAAGTGTAAGGATCCCCAATTTCGATTGGACAAAGGAGGAGGACAGTTCATCACACCACCTAAAATTTAGACTTTTGCCATCTCCTATCCAAATTTCGTTCCCGCTCATCAAATTTCAGGTTGTCATGACGGGTTATTCCACCCAACAATGGATGTTCTATTGACAAATACAATGTTATCATTTTGAGTTCATCAGGGCAAGTTCCCAGGAGCATCTTCTAGTCAGTCAGCTCCTAGGGCAATAGTCCAAAGGACACTGTTCCAGAGACTTGAGAATTTCGCGCAGCCTCAGTTTCAACAAAGATGGAGTACAGCGTTACGAGACAGGCCAGTTTTCAGAGTGTAACATGAAATGGAAAAGAAACAGTTTTAGAACACAGAATAAATGAATACACTGTATACCATGAATTTCTACTCTATACCCATTACTTTATAATAAACTATAGCATTAGGATTAGGCAGAACGAACAGATTAGCAAAAGCAGCAGTACAAGCTTCTCGCATGTGAGAACACGGAGCAGCCATATTAGCACTAGTGCGCAGATCCAACAGTTTCCCTCCAAAGCTGCGAGAATGTCATGTCACGTGGGTATGACAGATGCATGCGCAGTATAAAATCCCGCGTAGCAGCAGCCATTTTGATTACACAGTTAACGTTATTCGAGGTTCATGAATTCAAGCAAGTCGCTTCTTGTGCGAATCCTTGCTCCATCAATTTACCATGCCACTTGAGTTTGAACCCAACCAAATGCAAATCATTCTTGACTCTGCTCCAATGAGAACAGGCTAAGTTCTCCCTGAACCGGACCCAAGCAACCCAGGATTGGTTTTGCCCTGGTTAGGGCTCATTAAATAGGTATAGCTTTGTTCCTGTGACACAGTGTATGTCCAGACGTGGTTTCAGTGACACTGTGCCACTGGAACAAAGCTTTACCTGAATTTGAAATCTTGTGGGCATTCCCAAATTGAGGAACTTTGACCTTTTCTGCATTTTAATTAAGGATAATCCTGCTTCTGTTGTTTGTTGGAATTTCCAACACACTAGGATTCTCAACTCATCTTCCACCCTCTCCACATTCAGTGTCTGTGACATCATCAGACATTGCCAAGGAGCAGAAATAGAAACATAACAAGCAGATGGTAGCTGATAGTGTCATAAGGGCTCCATTAGTGCTGCCTAGGAAACTGAGGCTGAGAGTTCTAGATCTCTGGCGCAATGGTCATTTTCCTTGGATACTTAGAAGGAGGAGGTTGGAGATGTGTTAGCTTGTGAGAACTGCAATTTCTTTAAACACTGACATTTATTAGTGAGCTTAAATACTATTACAACTGGTAAGGTCATGTATGTGTTAGAATGCTTGACTGAGGGTCTTATTTAGAGGTTTGTGGATGGGATACTCAGTCAAAATGTGACAGATACTTCTTCCCCTATGTTACAAGTGCTTTAGATTATAATACACTTGGAATTTGATGGATTGGATATCTGTTATGTTTTGAATCTAAAACATTATGTTAATATTAAACTTAAATAGAATATAGACATAGTTCTACCTCTAAAGGCCTGTGTATTTTCAGAATACATGTGCACTTACATAAACACACACACATACTGGGAACAAATGATGAAACTTTACTTTTAAGTTCAGGGACTAGTGTTAATGCATTTGGGGAAAAGATGTGAGGGTTTGGGGGTTAGAAAAATTGGTTTTGGGTTAGAGCAGTGGTTCCCAAACTGGGGTCCTCGGACCCCCAGGGGTCAGTGACACATTGCCAGGGGGTCCGCAGGCAGCAGTTTTAAAAGCACTGCAAAGTTCCTACTATAATCAGCAGTTTTTGGGCAGCAATAAAAGTGTCAAGAAACTGTTGATTAACGTACCTGCTGGAGAAAGATGGGGGGTTTGTCCAGAAGAAACTCTGACTCATCTAAGCGCAGATTGTTAATATGCCTGCTGCGAAGAATGTCAGTATTCTGTATTGTGCATAGCGCAGTGGGTTCCTGCTTTTGCCACAGATTATTTTGTTATAGTGCAGTTCACAAGTTCCAATCGTAATCTAGCACAGTGAGCTATGAACTGCCACCAAAGAGCTGCATGCAAACTGCATGGTGCAAGTTAGTAAGTTATGCTTTTTCCCAGTTTTTCCATTATCCCCATGATGTTAAATAGGTTTGTTTAGGTAGAAATAAATCCTTATTATTAAAGTCAATGCTAACCCCTGTGTTATGTTCTGAGTCCTGAGTTTGTACTTCTCCAGACTCTTAAAAAAAATCCATATCAGTATGGATGACATGTGAATCGTACATCTTGTAGTCCCCTTCGCCTTATGTAACATTTTCTATTCACAGATCTACACATGTATGATTCACTGTCTCTGTATGTTTGTGATGTAAAGTGCTCTGACACCCTAGAGTGGTATGAGAGGTGCTACCAAATAAAATAAATACATGTGACAGTTGGGCTACGGAGAGATGAGAGGCACTGTAGGAGGGTAGTAATGAGGGAATCATTGAAGATTAACAATCATTAAAGATTGACAAAAGATTGTTGTATTCTGGTGCACAGTAAGGTCATTATTTACTATGCTGTAAAAGCTAATACAATTCAATAAATAATGTCAAATGTGTTTTAGAGAGCCCCCCTAAAGCCCCCTTTGTAGTGGTCGGGTTCGCTCGCTACACTTGGTGTGAACTGTACAGGGACTGGTCTGACAACATTTGCCAGAACTACTTTAGGTTGCCAGTCCAGCCTTGGGTAGAACAGGAGCCGCGGGCAGCAAAATTAAACCAAACAATGAAAAGTTAGTCGCGAGATGCAGGACCAACCTTCTCATTAAGATTTTTCAATTTTTGCAAAGATGTTTAATATAAAAATACAAAAATCTTTAGTAATTCAAGTCTAGTCTTTGTTTGATGTGCACACGTGTGTGTTTATTTTTTTCGAATTACAGTTTTAATGTTTGACATTTAGATCATACAAGTTGCTTGGGGGTCCCCCGCTTCCAGTAGTGACTCAATGGGAGTCTTCAGGAGTGAAAAGATTGGGAACCACTGGGTTAGATGTTTAGTGTATAATAGTTAGGATTTTGACGTACAGATTTAAGTCTTAAGGGTTTTGGGTATAATGTTAAGGAGTGAAAAGGTTAGGAGTTAGGGTTATGACGGTTATAGGTGCTAGGGTTTAATATTGCGGGATATAAGGTATTAGGATTGACACTTTTGGGTGTAGGGTTAATGGATTGAGGGAATAGAGATTAACACATTGAGTACAAGGTATAAGGCCTAAGGGTATGACCTAAGTATTTCAGGAATCTTTTTAAGGTTATGGTGAAGAGGGTTAAAAGTGTGGGTTTAGGATTAAAGAAATCCTGCTATTACATTTCTTTAATAATATAGAGGAACATGTTTTACATATGAGGTATGCTTATGAGTATTTCGAGAAATTATATTAATCTGTATGAAAAATATGCAAGTTTACTTTTCATAGTAACATTGCACTCAATTTATTTTAATGGAACACACATGATTTTCCAGTCATCTATTTCTCAGTAAACAATAATAATTATCTAGGTACCCAAACACATACATTCAAACACACACCTCTTGAGTATGTAGTTGTATTGTTATCTATAATAGTTCAGTCGACAGTCATATATGTCGGATCCTCTTCTTTCTTAGCTTAAAAACTTAGAACCCAAAGAATTTTGTTCAGTAAGCACCAGTTTAGATGATTTCTCATTTCAAAAAAAAGGTTATTATTCATGTTTGGAAGTTTCATTTTTTTGTGATTGATTGTGTTTGCTTGTGTATTTTCAAAACATCTATAAATGTGGTAATTGAGCGTGAAGTGTTATAATTGTTAAGGCCTGAAGTCTGTACATATTACGACATACCTAAGTTGTAGAATTCTTCCATTGTCAAACATTCCCTCAGTGGTTGAGAGTTGATGTTCTGAAGTGAAAAATACTTTTGTTGATTTATTGTCCTCAGATTTGTACAGGCATCTCTAGTTTTTGCTTAGCTATTTCATTTTCTGGTAAGTTGTATGTGTTGCTACACTTTGTGCTGGTATTGTGGTTATTAAACTCTGCTCTTCCTTCTGTCTGTTCATGTGAGTCTTCTGTTTGAGGGCTGTCAGGCTGTACACCTGTGTTATGAACCTTGGTATTGGTACGGTATAGGAGAAAATCGTACAGGCTGTGGGGAGAAGAAGGATTACTTGTGTTCTGTTCAAACACTATTTACCATCTAGAGATATCTAATATATGTTGACATTAGGGCTGGGCTTGTCGACCTATCAAATAGGAAAAGGTGAGATACCTATGAGGTATATTTGCATATAATCAATGTCAGTCGTGATGGTTTCAATATCTCATTGTAAGTCTTACAACCTGCAGAAATATTACTATTTAGTGGGCTGGTAATATGAGATCTAAATGTTAAAAGCAGCAACAGAATGGGTTGGTGTTTGACCTGTCCCTCTATTCAAGGTCACCCCTAATGTTTGCCTTCCTTCGCTGAACCCAGTTATGTTGGCTTTTAGGACTCTGAGCAAATTTCTCCTGCTAATCACTGGTAAAGTTATTGTGCTTTCCCTTTAAACAGGGTAGAAATGGCCTACAACTGATTGGTACATTTAATTTACTTGTAAAATCCTAGTACATGGTACTAAATGTACCCACTGCCTGTAAATTACATGCTACTAGTGGGCTGTAACACTCATTGTGACCGCCTCTCTCCCACTAGGGTAGCACTGCAATACATATCTTACTTCTGCCACTAAATCTGTAGTACAATTTTTAACTAAACTGCCCATTTCAACCAGGCACAAAAAGTGTTTTGCTAGGCCTAAGCATTCCTGTTTAATATTTATAAGTCACCCCTGAGGCAAGCCCTAATGGCTCATAGGGAAGGGTGCAGTGTATTTAAAAAGTAGCAAATGTTTACTTCAGTGTTACATGCCCTGACAATGAGAATATCTTAAAGGCATGATTCACTGCCTCCCCTTTGTAACCCTAGATAGCTTTGAGCCAACTATAGGAAAGAGTGAAGTTTAGACAAAGGGGAAATCCCTCTCCTGCATACTGGCACTGAAAATAAAAGTGGTACCTTCAAAACCTCTCATCAGAACACTCTTTGACCTGTGGATGATTAAGAAGAAGAACTGCCATGCTATTTGAAGATGGAAGATTGGAACTGCTTGACTTGAGCTCAGGCTTCATGGAAATGACTCCAAGAGTCAGTTGACTAACCTCCTGTTTGAGGTACAGGGACAAGGCATCCTTCCAGGGGCCTACCTCCAACTGCAAAGCTGACCAGCGCCAACTGGGCCTGCCTGAGCCCTGCTGCCGTCCTCTGCTGGAGTGAACTGTGACCCCCAGTAGCTGCCCATCCAAGTCATGGACCCTTGGATAGAGTCAGAGTGTTCCCTTCTTGTCTGAAACCACACCTCCTGAGTCCCAGGCAAAGATTCTGAAGTTTTTGGCCACTGTGCGACTGCGAATGGACTCCTCATAACACCCGACAACCATCTGCAATGCCAGTCAATGTGAATCTCCTGCGATGACCTGTTCTTTATGTCCGCTCCTAGATCCAGCACCACACAAACAAACGATGGATAGAATGCTGAATGAATCAAACATTTACCCCCACTCAAGAGATCTGGGTTAAATTCATCGCTATTTTGCTCCCCATGCCATCCCAGTTTAGACATAGACATATGCAAAACAGTGTTGACCCTGCTTTTCATGGGAACAGTCCAGTCGAATGGCCAAGCCAGGCCATCCTTGTACCAGAAACAAGCATCCTAGTATCGGCTTAGGGGTATCACACCTCGTCAGCCCAGCTAGCTTTAATCCAAAGGCACAGTGAGCAAGGGACCCATGCCTGGGCATACCCATCCTACTTATGGAGAGAAGTGCTATGCTAACAAATGACCGCTGGAAGGCTGAATTAATTTAAATCCATTGTTCCTTTGCTCACCATGCCAACCCAGCTTAGACCTAGCCTTATACAAATCAGTCTTGATCCTGCTCCTCATGGAAACAGTCCAACCCGAACTTCCTAAATTTACTGCAATTCCATTCAGGAGTTGGTGCTGTAGCCTTGTCTAAAGTTTCCTATGGAAATGGACATGGAGAAAATGGATTTTGGGACCCTCCTTTTTTCTCGGCCCGGACTTGACAATTCACCCAAAGCTTTCAAGACAGGAGCTGAACAGAGAACAACATTTGTTTTGAAATTTTTGCGAAGATTCATCAAAGGGCTCCAAAGATATTGTGAAAAAACACCAAACATTTTTAAGACTCAGCATGCATCTGCCTGGTTGGTTTGAGCGCAGGACACCTGAACATCATTGGGCTAAGGAGGGGCAAGAGACCACCTGATCGGGAGTAGCCACAATATTTAAATCTGTGCATTTAGCCCCCCTGGAAGAAGAAGCCATTAAAACCGGCACTGATGAATCCATTTCAAGGCTGAAACGCGTCTGCCTAAGCGTTTTATGGGTCTCACTTGCATGCACAAAAAAAGAGCTATTAAAGCTTTTTTAATCCTCGGAGCTGTATCGTCCCTTTCTCCCTACCTGGGAGAAATTTTAGTGTCTAGGTTTCCCAGCAAGCAGGCGCTTGCTGATGACTGCCCTCTTGGTCTGGGGAAAGCCTGAAAGCCTGTGAACTCTGGTAGCTGCAAGAAACTGCAATGCGTCGCCCCCCATACTTTGGGAGAGAGGAGGCAACACTGAGAAAGGGACATAGGAAGGCAAAATCATTCCAGGTACCTCTGGCGGTTTTGGGATGCTTAGCCAACCAGTTGTGACTTCATATGTTAGGAGATGCCCCATCACTGAATGGGCTTCCTCTGAGGACTCCCAGTTCCGGCACTGTGCAATCACTGCGAACCGCATTTTTCTAACATACACCGCCACTAGTGTAGCTCTGCGTAGTGCAACGGAGATTTGTACACAGTTTGCATAGTGCCACATAGTGCAACTCCGCGAATTCCGCCCCGGGTTAGTGCAGAGGCATTAGGCAGGAAATAAAGCAAAGACATATCAAACAATGTTGGTATCAAAAATACTTCATAATAAAAGGAACATTCCTTGTAAGCACCAGAAAATAGTGGCCAACAATTATTATATCATGCAAAAAGTGTGCAAATTGATAGCCACGAGTTTTCAAATGCTTTAAAACATTGAAAAAAAATAGCAATACTCCACACGAATTGACAACAAATATAACTGTAAATTAGAAAACCCTTCCCATTATGTACATGGTAAATAAACAATGTCTGCTTTTTCAGTAAAGGGTACAGAAAAGTGATGCATGGAATGTTTGAATTAATCTCATTCATTGGTAGTCACTCAGGCCGCATCCCAATCCATCATTATTTTCCATACCATGACAGTTCAGTTTGGATCCAACCATATGCAAATCATTCTTGACTCTGCTCCAATGAGAACAGGCTAAGTTCTCCCTGAACCGGAACCAAGCAACCCAGGACTGGTTTTGCCCTGATTAGGGATCATCAAATAGGTATAGCTTTGTTCCTAAGACACAGTGTATGTCCAGACATGGTTTCAGTGACACTGTGCCACTGGAACAAAGCTTTACCTGAATTTGAAAGCTTGTGGGCATTTCCATATTGAGGAACCTTTAGCTTTTCTGCATTTTAATTAAGGATTATCCTGCTTCTGTTGTTTGTTGGAATTTCCAACATACCAGGATTCTCAACTCATCTTCCACCCTCTCCACATTCTGTGTCTGTGACATCATCAGACATTGCCAAGGAGCAGAAATAGAAACATAACAAGCAGATGGTTGCTGATAGTGTCATAAGGGCTCCATTAGTGCTGTCTAGGAAACTGAGGCTGAGAGTTCTAATTCTCTGGCTCAGTGGTCACTTTCCCTGGAGAATTGGAAATAGTAGATTGGAGCTGTGTTAGGTTGTGAGAACTGCAATTTTTTTTAAACACTGACATTTATTAGTGAGCTTGAATACTACTACAACTGGTAAGGTCATTTATGTGTTAGAATGCTTGACTGAGGGTCTTATTTTGAGGTTTGTGGATGGGATACTCAGTCAAAATGGGACAGATACTTCTTCCCCTATGTTACAAGTGCTTTTGATTATAATACACTTGGAATTTGATGGATGGGATATCTGTTATGTTTTGAATCTAAAACAATATGTTAATATTAAACTTTTTTTGATAACCAATTTTATTGTTTTACAAAAAGGAAAAACATGCACCATCATCCGACATTAGGTAGTACCAGTAGTGTTGCGAGACACCTAAAGAGCAAATACATCACTTTTAACCTGCCATGCAGCAGTAGATACAAACGTCCTGTACAAAGTTCAGGCTATACCATGACTCCCAGCCATTTGCTCCAGATCCTCCGGTATTTCTTAGGGCACCCCCGTGCCTTGTACAATGGATTCCCTTCCGCCGCACACCAATCCACCCCCCTTCGCCATTTCCTAGAACCTGATGGTGTGGGAAGCTTCCAGGAGGTGGCTATGTCCCGCTTGCCCATTACCATGACTGTGTTGTACAATAATTTCTCATTTCTGTACCCGTTTAGCCCGTCTGTAATCCCGAGAAGGGAGTGACGTGGATCATGAGGGACCTCCCACCCCAGGACCTCGGTCAGCTTACCTTCGATCTCGCCCCAAAATTGAGCCAATTGTGGACACGCCCACACCATGTGGAAGAAGTCAGCCGGTTCTTGGCCGCACCTCGCACACACGGCGGATGGGTAGAGGCCGGCTCGGTGTAGGCGTTTTAGAGTTAAGTAGGCGGCATGCAAATAGTATAATTGGATCAAGCGGAGTTTAGTGGAAGTGGTAATCAATCTGGGTGACATGAGGGCATCCTGCCAATCCTCCTCGTCCAGAGGACCTATCCACTCCTCCCATTGGTCCTTGAGGTGGTCCAGTGAGGTCGGGGTGTTGTTGACCAGTGTCCGGTAGATGCGGGAAATTCCCCACTTCCGCAAGTCGCCTAGCATTGTCTGTGCTTCAGGGGGAATGTATTCAGGTATCCTGGTATCAGCCAGTATGTGTTCGTAGAGGGCGTGTCTGAGTTGTAAATATTTATAGAAATGGGATGGGTGCAGGGAATATCTGGACTGAAGGTCTTTAAAGGAGCGCTGTGGCCGTCTGCCCACACATCACCGAGCTGGGAGATCCCTATTAGATCGCACGCTCGAAACCCCTGTAACCCACTGACCTCCCTGAGCCACGTACCATGCCGTAGAGGCGTGTGCTGGGTGAGTTTGTGTGTCCACTGGATGTGTCTTAGAGCCGCCCTCCAGGCTAAGAGAGTGGAGCGTAAGACATCAGGTAAGTTGGATGGGATGGGTTCCCCGTATAGTAGGGATTGGATTCTGGGCAGGCCGAGCTCACTTAGTTCAACCCTATAGGCTGGATCAGACCAACCCCCGTTGAACCAGTCTTGTATACTTAGCAGGCGAGTCGCCAGATAGTATAGGTATAAGTGTGTCATCCCCATGCCGCCGTCGAATAATGGAATCTGGCAAGTGTTGAACGCCAGCCGGGCCCTCACTCCCCCAGAGGAATTTAGTAGCCATAGTGTCTAGCTCCCGAAACAATGTCAGTGAAAAACAGAAGGGGGTGTTTTGGAGGACATAAAGAAACCTTGGAAGGATCATAATTTTAAACAAGGCAACTCTTCCCAGGAGGTTCAGGGGTAGTGTATGCCATTTGTGGAGATTCGCCTTAGCTTTCTTCACGAGCGGGGTGACATTAAGGGACAATCCCGGTTCTCGGAGGAGAGCAAACCAGATCCCAAGATGTTTAAAAGACTGACGCCAAAGCGGTATCTTGAACTGCCAGTTGTAGCACTCTCTGGAGAGGTGGAGTGGGACCAGGACTGACTTAGCAGAATTAATTCGGAGGCCGGAGGTTTGCTCAAAAGAACGCAGGATCCGGAGACAACGAGGACCAGATTGGGCGTGGTCGGTTAAAAAGAGCAGGACAACGTCCACGTAAAGAGCTATCTTGTTCACTGCGGAGTTGGGCCATTCCCATCCGCGGACGAGATTCTCGGACCGGATCAAGTTTGCTACAGGCTCCATTGCCAAAGCAAAGAGGAGGGGCGAGAGGGGGCTACCCTGTCTCATCCACCTCTGAATGGGGAAGGCGTCGGAGAGAACCCTGTTGACCAATGTGTACAGGGTGTACAGAATCCCGACTAGCTGACGGAAGTGGGCGGAAACCCATTACAGTAAGCACGTCGTCTATGTAAGTCCAGTCCACAGAGTCGAAGGCCTTCTCAAAATCGATGAGAAGGAGCGCCAGGTGGGGGAAAGCACCTGGCGGTGAGCAAGGGCCAGGTGCAGCCACCGGAGGAAGTGTCTAGTGCCTCGCTGGGACATGAATCCGTACTGATCCTGGTGGACTAACGTGGTAAGGTAGGGTTTCAACCATTGGACAAGGATTGCGGCATACAATTTAATGTCCGTATTAATGAGGGAGATGGGATGGTAGTCAGCACAATGGGGGGAGGATGGTTGCGACTTCAGGAGGACCACAATGGTGGCCATATCCGTTTTGGGCGGGAAAGAACCAGCTGAGGGAGGTAGGCACCCCCGGCGTCCAACAATTCGCTGAGCGACTGCACCGGAGTTCGTTTGGCATAAAGATGATGGTAGAAGGTGGCAAAAGCACCGGCCATAGCCACCGGGCACCATTGTGTCAACCCCTCCTGATCCAATATTTTCTGGGATGATGCGGTTTGCTCTGGGGTACGTGATGAGCCTATGAAGGATTGTACCGTTCTTGTCACCCCAGCCATAAACTCTGGCCACGGAAGATCTCCACAGGAGCTTAGCGGCCTCCAACGAGAGTTGCTTGATTTCAGCTTGAATGCTCGTAAGGCGCCGCTCCTGAGCAGCGTCGCCCTCAGCAGAGGGAGATTGTTCAAGGCGCAGTGCCTCCGCCTCCAGTGAGGTAATTTGCAGCATTTGGGCCTGCCGCTGACGTTGGACGTGGCCTTTGGCATTGCCATAATTAGTGGCCTTGCCTGCATCCCACAGGGTACCCGGAAAAAAAAACGACCCCGCATTGGTGGCGAAGTACTGCTGCAGCTCTGATCCCACCACCTTCTTGAATTCCTTGTCTTGAAGGAACCAAGCGTTGAACCGCCACAATGGGCGCGAGTAATGGGGAGGAGCCCCTGTACTAAGGAGCAACAGGGAGTGGTCAGAGATACCGCTTGGTAATATTCGGACGTCTTGGATTGTGGTGCAATCCGTAGATGGAATGAAAATGGCATCTATGCATGCTTGCGTGTGGTGTGCGGCGGAGGTGTGCGTGAACTGCTGAACGTATGGGTGCCAGATTCACCATGCACCACAAGGCCAAGGGATTCAGCCAAGCTAGTTAATTGTTTAGCTTGCGCCAGCCTGGAAGGAGATGGAAGACCTGTTGTTTCAAGAAGCAGTGCAGAGACCGCGTTAAAGTTGCCCCCAATAACAGTGGGCCCCAGGGGTAGGGTAGATAGCAGAGCGGTGGATTGTTTTATAGTTGTGGCGAGCATCGAGGGGGGTGAGTACAAGGATACAAGATTAAGAGGCATGCCCCCTAGTGTGCCGCAGATGATCACAAAAGTGCCCTATGGGTCGTGATTAGCTTGTGTGAGTACAAAGGGTAGGGCCGTTTCAATATTATGGCCACACCATGGGCAGTGAGTCCCCATCAAGTGTGTCTCCTGAAGCAGAAGCGCCCCTATATTGAGGCACAGTGCGTAACGCAGGACGGCCGTTCATTTGTGTTCATAGTAGGCCATTAACATTCAATGACAAGATGTGGAGGGCAGCCTTCGGAACTGGTGTGTCATTCATGGGGGTTGAAGATCGTTTTAGTGTCCCATTAGGCCCTGGAGAGCCAACGGCAAACGCTGGGCTCGGAGCAGGTGCAAAAGCATGCTGGTGGGAAGGACCATGGATAATGGACCCATATAGAAGTGGAACTGATTGTCGTGTGGGTGATGGCACAACAAAACAACAATAAACAATAAGAAACCGGGAGAGGAAACATTCCCAACCCCCTCCCCACCACTCCCTCGACCCTATACTTCGAGAACAGAAGCATCTGTTGACCTCCAGAACCAGTAACCAAACTAAAACACTCGGGTTGAGAAGCTTGGAAGGACCCCTCCATATGAGCGGATATACAATGTCTCGGCAGGAAGACAAAGACTCAGAGCAAACAGTCTGCCAGAGCCCCCGATCATCCCAAAGTCAGGGCACATCCCCAGGTGCGAGCCGCCTCAGCGGTCGGTCATCAGTACTACAAAGGTTTGGGCTGCGAGAAAGGTCAGTGTCTATTCCCGGGAGGCCCCCGCCGGCCTGGATACGGAGGGTCCCCCACCGAGCCATCAGAAGCCTGGATTCTGAGCTGCGGAGGGGAAGCTTAGGAGCCGGATGAACTCTGATGACTATGGGACACCACCTGGGATCGACGTCTCCTGTTGGAGTGTGTGCCCCGCCGACGCAGGTGCTCCGGCGACCGGGGTCGTGCAGGGAGGGAGCCCAGCGGACCTGGGGTGGGAAGTACCGCTGCCAGCAGGGGCTGCTCCTCAGTCAACAAAGTCCAGGCCATCTTGGGAGAGTTGAAGAAGTGGGTGGCGTTTTGGAAGATCACCTGTAGGCGCGCTTGGGAATTGCAGTTGGTAAAGAGGCCCAGCGATCGCAGCTTCTTCTTGACCTCGGTGTAGGATCGACGTTGCTCTTGCACTTCCTTGTTGTAGTCCGGGAAAATCATAATGGTGTGGTTCTGAAATTTCAACGGCCCCGGGAACATGCTTCACGCAGGATTGCATTGCGATCCTTGAAGTTGAGGATCTTCAGGATAAAGGGGCGGGGGCCCCGGTCGGTGGCCTTGGGGACAGGGATCAGTGGGCCCTCTCCACCACAAACCAAGCAGACAGGGAGTCCTTCAGCATCCAAGAGGTAAACCAAGCCTCCACAAAGGCGGCCGCCTGATTCTTTCCAACCCCTTCCAGGAATCCCACCAGTCAGAGGTTGTTGCGGCGTGCACGATTTTCGGCGTCTTCAGCACGCTGGTGAAGTTCACTTGCACGAGAGCTCAGGCCAGCCACTTGGTCTTTAAGGTGGTGAATATCTTCCTCCGCATTCGAGATTCGGGACTCCGCTTCGGTGATCCGGGCCATGGCATTGCGGAGATCTTGCCTGAGAAGATCTCAGAGGGTGGCGGTGTGTGTCTGGTAGGGCTCTGCCAGCACGGTCACGCATCCTCTGATAGCGGCAATATTTTAAAATAAGGCTATTTTAAAAGGTTCCTGACATTCTTGTTTACTGTGTCATACTGTGTTTTTACACTTACTTGTGAGGGGACCGGAGCGGGTCTGCTCCTAGCGTTCTACTCCCTCTGGCCAGGTCCGTCCGTGCGAGCGGACCTGCCATCTTGAGGGTAGTCCTCAATCGCGCTCTAGTGGTTCGCGCTCAGGGCTCCATAAAACTATGCTGGAGGGAATGCGCAGAGGAGGCGTGCAGTGGGCGCACCAAAGGCAAGCCCGTCTGCGCCCGCGCCAAGGTAGCGCCCGGCGCCAGCTATGCTGCCCGATTTGCCGGTGGGAGGGTCCCCCCTCTGGAAGGAGACTCCGTACATTATTCTAGTGAGGCCTTGCTTAATATAGGCGAGTACCATGCCAATAAGGGACATCTTGCTTTTTCTGAGTCAGCTCACCCTTTGGGCGACTTCCTGGCTGGGGGTCTCCTATCATGCGGACTTCTTAATGTGAGGTCTCTGTCAAAACACAATGTTGAAATTCAATTGTTAGTAGAATCATACCCGCTCGATGTCCTATTCATGACGGAGACCTGGACTCGCCCCGACTGTGAGATCGATCTGGGCTGGGCCTGCCCCAATGATTTCAAAATTCTTCACCTCCCCAGACCTAATGGAAGAGGTGGCGGGGTGGGGGTCATTTATAGGGCCTCATGGCAAATCGGGACCATTGACATGGACCTGGTTAATGGAGTGGAGCTACTTGGCCTGTCCATAAAAAATGACTCTAGGCTTATTTTTACTGGGGTTATTTGTTATAGACCCCCTGGGGCCTTTAATGCTCAGCAACAACAATCGTTGTTAGCCACCCTCACTAACATGGCAGCCACCCACAACAAATTGATAGTCTTAGGGGACTTCAATCTGTGGCTAAATGGCTCCCTCGACACTGGGTTCCTCAATCTTCTCCACTCTTTTTCAGCAAGTTGTGGAAGCCACTCACAAGGAGGGTCATCGCCTTGACCTTATTTTTTCGGTTCCCCATCTGCTGCACATAGGGAAAATTTTGCCCATGGACTGGACAGACCATTTCCTAATCAAATTTTATGTTAATTTCAATGTTGCTTTAACCTGGGCCCCGCATACTACTACAGAATTTCTTTGTAGGGACTGGAAGGCCCTCGCACGTCTGAGATCCTCTGACTCGGTGTTCAAGGTCAGAGATTGCTTCTCCCTGGACAAACAGGTCGACGAGAATTATGCCTCGCTGTGCCTTAGGATCACCGCTACGGTAGACTCCCATGCCCCTCTCAAAAAACTTAGTTATAAGGGCAAAGCCTCTGCCCCTTGGTTTAATCAAACTTTAAGATCCTTGAAATTAGCTTGTAAACAGGCCGAGAGGAAATGGAGGCAGGGTTATAAAGAGTCAGACAGATTGCTCTAGAAGTTCAAACTCGTGGAATTTAAGACTTTGATTCATAAATCCAAAGCTGACTATTTTTGCTCCACGATCTGCAATGCCGCAAACAGCTCTAGGAGCATTTTTTACATTTTGAACAGTCTCACTAGTCCTGACTGCTCTTAGAACTCGATACCCCCCTCGCAGGAACTCTGTGAGAACCTGGCTAAGTTCTTCAGAGAAAAAATTGAGATAATCATCAATGATCTCAAAATTTCCACCGAGTCCAGCTGCTCCCATGGTCTGGGGGATCAGGCCTTGGAGTGTGGGCATAAGGGCCTTTGTTGTCAGCCTGCCGACCAACTCTCTGAGTTTCCGCCTTTAACGGAGGAGGACTTCAGCAGGCTTGCAAGGGGTATTTTCTCTGGATCGCCCATGGACCCGATCCCTCATAAGATCTGGAAAGATTATGGAGAGGAATTATTTCCTACCCTTTGCATGATCTGCAACCAGTCTCTGGCCAGTGGTATAGTACCCGCGTACTGGAAACAAGCCCTGGTATCCCCGTTGCTGAAAAAACCATCTTTGGATCCAGAATGCTCAAAGAATTATAGACCGATCTCCATGCTACCTTTTCCTGCAAAGATTGGTTTTTTTTGTAAATCTGTTTATTGCACAGGAAAGCAACCCAATCATTACATACAAATGTGACAATGCAAACATAGAGAGGCACTGTTCGGTTAAACAAACAAAAATTGAGTATATCACAGTGGGATTGCAAACTATCTGAAGGACTCATTACAATGGTACATTTTTGCTTTTTAACAAAACGAGAAAGAAAAAGGGAAATCATATGATAACTGAAGAAAAAGCGGTCATCCACGTACAAAGAATGATACAAGACGATAATGTTGCGAGCACAATCAAGCAGGTCAGTCAGCACAAAATTCAGATTTTTCCACAGCATGGCACATTGAGAATGGAACATCAAAACTTTCAGATACAGGCCGGTCATCTGTCAAAACTCCACAAAGGTGATTTCGGAACCCCACAGTGAGAAAGGTAACACCCAATGCGGTCGCAGAGAACATTCAGCAAGTCACCAGGGCGTCCAGTTCCGTGGCCTAGCAATGTCAGTCATGCATGTACCAAGTGATAAATAGCGCTGAAGGTAGCTCCCGAGTGTTAGTGTGGCTTTTCCTATCCCACCCCTGCAGGGACAAAGGAGTTGATAGATTGGGATTGTGTCTGCTGAGCCAGCTTTGCAATATATTTCCGGTATGGCCCCCATATATCTAGCGGTCTGGAGGCGATAGGAACCATCTCGGAGTACTCAGCGCAGTTAACATTACAGTAAGCCATACTACGGAGCTACGTTACAAAAAGGGGGGTTTTACCCATGCAGTCGCGGGGACCTGGGCACTCTTTGGTATGTGTAAAGGAGGGCCCCCGCAAGGAAAGCGTGTTATGTACAATACACACTAACACTGAATAACACAACCATTAATAAAGGGATATAAATCAGATGAATGACAAGTATTGTCTTTTATTTAACAATACCGAATTACAATCAATTTGGAAAATTTCATCTCTAATCAATAGCCCCAGTAAGAAAAGGAAAGGAGGGGAGGGAGGATGTGCTCAGGGCAGTGTTAAGTCAAAGAAAAAGTACACACAGTCATAAAGAATCGTGAGTTATAACAGTCTGTAAAACAGAATCAAAGCAAATCTGATACAAAAAGCCTAAATTTTTAAAGGCATCCTTTAGGAAACTATTATTGGCAGACATTCAACGGACACAACCACAATTCCGAATGTTCAGGGGCATGTGCCGGAGGTCTGAGAAGGAAGAGGCGTCGACGTTGTGACGCCTAGCCATAGGCTACATTAAATCCTTATACGGGGTCTTCATCAGGACGTGTGCAGGACTGGGAGAGTTGGGGAGGGGCAATACTATCTGTGAAATTAAAAACAAGAATCAGAGTATTATCTATAATGTCGTCAACTTACTAGACGTTTTGACCATTGTATTCATTAGTACCTAATTGCCATGGGGTCTGGGCCAAAGACGGCCTCAGAACAAGGAATGTGAGTAAGGCCAACCCATTGGTCACGGTCAGACTCACCGATATTTTATACTACAGAGGAAAGTTTAACCAGTATGGTACGAACCAAAATAAATTAAAAGGAACTGTACTGTCTTAGCAAAAAGTGGAGTATGGGGGACAGATTACAAGGCTTCTCCCAAGGACAAGCCATGGTTCAGATCCTGTATGCCGATACTCAAAGACCTATTATCTCTATATTAAGGAAAGGTCTTATAGGTTAGACGATAATAACACAAACTAGTGTGTGGATCCACTTGCTACTTACAATAGACACACAGGTGAGTGGCGCTGTTCCACTTGGCACTAGGGGCGTCGTGAATGGTGACAACTTTATAGGTCACTGCGAGATAAAAAGAAGATGTAAGTGGCCTGCCGCGACCGTCATTGCAGATAAATGAATTCTAAGTTTTCAAATGGCATACCTCCAAAGTTATTAGAAGCCAAAATTTGTTTTTTTTGGCATCGCGCTAAAATTATTTGAATTATTCTCAAGTAGCCTATTACGTATATGACGCAGGCCGAACATGGTCTATGGATTTAAGGAAAGGACAGTTAAATCAGGTAATGCATTCAGCAGAGACACATAATGCAGTGTGTAGATACACCTAACATTTACATAATTTAATATAGGCGTATTGGTGACATCCCACAAGTTATTTGTAACCAAAGACTAAAAATTAGAGACTAAAATGCACCAGGGTCAAATGGCATACCTTTGAACTGTTCTGTTAGAGCATCATGTTAATTAATTAACACATGAAATAGCCATTTCCGTGTTTAACAAACTTCGACGATGTTCGAATCAGGAGCTCGAGTTAAACACTAAAGCTGTTGTTTGGAAGGCTGCTCCTGTGACTGAATCCTGGATGGAAAAAGTCACTGTTATAAACGCGTAAGTCCGCTACTCGGAATCCAAAGGTTAAAAAGGGGGCAAGGGGATCACTTACACATTAATCGGAGGCTTTCCTCTGTCGACTCAGTGAGGCAGCTAACGTGAAGCCATAGCGGAGGTCATAAGCTAATGAAATCTTCAATCAAGGGCACAAATTACCCGCTGAGGCTGCAGTTTGAAAAGGTGCTCTTGTAACCAATTCCTAAATAAAAGGAAGCCACTGTTTAGAAAACGTGTGAAATCACCGATCAACATGCAATGGTTTAACCGGCGAGGGATCACTTACATATTACTCAAAGGCTTCTCTCTGTCAACTCCGTGAGGCAGCTACGCGGAGTTGGGGGCGGGGCCATTATTTATCAACTCTTTCAAAGGACATGGGAGAGTTACTCCGACACAGCGGAAATGGAGGACGGAACTTGCACCAATTTTAGCAAGATTTCTGGGATGCGCCCATTATTAGATGGGGTCACGGGTAATAAAGTGGAAAATGTCATAAAACAAATTAGAAACCAAAATAGTTGCCATGTCATACATATTGATGTAACCATATGAACAGTAGCAAAACTATCCGCTCGGGCAACTCTCACACAGGAGGTTGTACACGAGTCATAAGTAAGGCACAGTATATAAGTGAATCTCCATTCTGTACAAGTGGTGGTAGCATATTATTTTTGTAATACAACTAGTGCAATCACAGTAAGAAAAAATTAAAAGTTTGTTTTCTTTTCAGCAACAATATATTTAGAAAGCCCATGCGACAATCGTGCACTACACAAACATGAGAGTGAAAACGAGCCGCTTGCATATATATTGACATATATCATATGACACTCTAGACACTCTAGACCCACTCGTGCACTTCTCTGAACATGAGAGTGTAGACGAGTTTAATGTACACATTTCTCATGTCAACTGGATGATGTTAAACTAGAGGTGTAAATGTCTGCATTCAATTACTGATTAGTGTGGAGCATCTAAATGGTCGCAGGGATAAAGATATATCAACCAAGCGCTGCTAATTGTGCCAGGCTACTGTCCTGTTCATTTAGTCCATTTTTTATGGAGTCCAGAAGGGACATCCATTTGGACTCACGTGTATTAAGAATGGTCAGTAGGTTACCCCCTCTTCTCCCTAAGGTTACCTTCTCGATGACCAACCATTTTAAATCAGACACAATATGTCCTGCCTTTTGCCAATGTTCTACCAGTGGCGCTCCTGACCCCGGTAGAGATGGGTAGGCAAATCGTGTGTTTACCAAGGCTTTTTGAACCTTAAACCCCTATGGTTCTTTTCCCTTGATGTAAAACCTACCGGGTACTGTTGACACCTAGACACCTTGACTTTAGGCAAGAGCTGTCCCATACAGGTAGTACAACTATTTTAAATTGACACTAGTCTAGGTCACGTTATACTAGAGATAGATGTAACCGCTAGGTCCTGAAGAATCGCAGCCAGTGTGCATAGGCGAGAAACATGTTGACCTCACGAAATATCTTGTAGCCCTAGGTTGTGATAAGGAATCATAAGTTCCAGCAATCATAGGCTACCCACTGTTTTTACATGTGGCAAGGGACCACCAGAATAAATTGATCTCCGGTACCTTGTGCCACATTTTAACTCACGTATTACACTATCCCTTCCTTTCTGGCCCCTCACCCACACTTCACCTGTAGGCAGTTGGTAAAAAGATCTCCGCTAAAGAGCCCCTCCCAGAGGTGAGCCCGTTGGGCATTGCACCGCCTGCCCAACGAGGAGCAAACGCCAATGATGAAGCATGACACTCGCAAGGGTGTGTGAGGCCATTATTACCAACATAGTGGATACCCAGAGTAGTCCTCCACAGAGCACTACCCTTACCCTCCTTGTGACCATACCTTTACCTCATCTTACTTCTCTTTACTTCTGATTTGTAGGAACAGTATAGTCTATCTTTGCTCGACATTGTCCCTTTGGGCTCTGACTGTGGCTGGACCTTCCATTCTGAAATTTTCACGAATGGTAATTTGAGCCCTTGGATCTTGATTTGATCCACTTCCCCTCCTTTTGATATATATGTCACCAATATGCCTATATTAAATTATGTAAATGTTAGGTGTATCTACACACTGCATTACGTGTCTCTGCTGAATGCATTACCTGATTTAACTGTCCTTTCCTTAAATCCATAGACCATGTTCGGCCTGCGTCATATACGTAATAGGCTACTTGAGAATAATTCAAATAATTTTAGCGCGATGCCAAAAAAAACAAATTTTGGCTTCTAATCATTTTGGAGGTATGCCATTTGAAAACTTAGAATTCATTTATCTGCAATGACGGTCGCGGCAGGTCACTTACATCTTCTTTTTATCTCGCAGTGACCTATAAAGTTGTCACCATTCACGACGCCCCTAGTGCCAAGTGGTACAGCGCCACTCACCTGTGTGTCTATTGTAAGTAGCAAGTGGATCCACACACTAGTTTGTGTTATTATCGTCTAACCTATAAGACCTTTCCTTAATATAGAGATAATAGGTCTTTGAGTATCGGCATACAGGATCTGAACCATGGCTTGTCCTTGGGAGAAGCCTTGTAATCTGTCCCCCATACTCCACTTTTTGCTAAGACAGTACAGTTCCTTTTAATTTATTTTGGTTCGTACCATACTGGTTAAATTTTCCTCTGTAGTATAAAATATCGGTGAGTCTGACCGTGACCAATGGGTTGGCCTTACTCACATTCCTTGTTCTGAGGCCGTCTTTGGCCCAGACCCCATGGCAATTAGGTACTAATGAATACAATGGTCAAAACGTCTAGTAAGTTGACGACATTATAGATAATACTCTGATTCTTGTTTTTAATTTCACAGATAGTATTGCCCCTCCCCAACTCTCCCAGTCCTGCACACGTCCTGATGAAGACCCCGTATAAGGATTTAATGTAGCCTATGGCTAGGGGTCGAAACGTCGACGCCTCTTCCTTCTCAGACCTCCGGCACATGCCCCTGAACATTCGGAATTGTGGTTGTGTCCGTTGAATATCTGCCAATAATAGTTTCCTAAAGGATGCCTTTAAAAATTTAGGCTTTTTGTATCAGATTTGCTTTGATTCTGTTTTACAGACTGTTATAACTCACGATTCTTTATGACTGTGTGTACTTTTTCTTTGACTTAACACTGCCCTGAGCACATCCTCCCTCCCCTCCTTTCCTTTTCTTACTGGGGCTATTGATTAGAGATGAAATTTTCCAAATTGATTGTAATTCGGTATTGTTAAATAAAAGACAATACTTGTCATTCATCTGATTTATATCCCTTTATTAATGGTTGTGTTATTCAGTGTTAGTGTGTATTGTACATAACACGCTCTCCTTGCGGGGGCCCTCCTTTACACATACCAAAGAGTGCCCAGGTCCCCGTGACTGCATGGGTAAAACCCCCCTTTTTGTAACGTTCTCTGAGCAGGTGCTGACCTGCGAGGTTTCCTGTACCTTAATTTATTTTAAACCATGGTGGAATCTGAGTTATTGTCCTATACAGAGGAATACATTAACCAGTTAACAAAGGACTTGTCTACCACCTTTTTGTCCACATCTGTCCCCCTAATTGATGTATCTCTAAATGATAAAATATCTCGTCTAGAGAGATTAGAGAAGAAACTCATTAGGACACGACTACATGGGCACCTCTTCACTAGATACCTTCAGGAAAATATAATCCCGGTGGGACTACAGATAAAAATCGAGCCAGCGATATTTGTAGACGTCCCTAAGTTTAAAGAAGGGTTCAGCTACGTGGCGAACAATTGCTCCCGGCACTGGATGGTGCTGGGGGTGGAGATAGCTGCCGAACAGGTTGTCACGCTCAGCAAGGAAATTGCTGACTTAAAAGCGGAAATTATAGGCGATAGCACACTCACCAAAGCAAAAGAGGCTTTGGATAACTTGGAAGCTTCAATAAAAGAATTTGACATCACAGCCCAGACTAAGAAATTGGAGAAACTGGCGAGAGACTTGAAGGTCTTTGATAAAAAATCTGTTTACCCATACCTGCAACCAGATTTTTATAAGCAGGATACACAAGGTCGTTTTCCAAACCGCGGCCGCGGTGGTTACAGAGGAAGACGCAACTTTACAACCTTCTCTGACTCCTCTTATAGTTCAGGCAGTGATTGTGAAGCAGGTCCAAGCACTTCTTACAATTACCCACCTCCAGACCCGAGCTACCAACAGTACCCTCCACAATTTCAGCCTCATTTTTTAGATCAGGGCCGAGGAACATGGCGGCCCCCCCGAGGACGTGGTAACAACTGGACGAGAGGACAGGCGACAGGCCAGCAACAGAATCCCGGATGGGATGGCAACAGGGGGAAGCAGCAGAAACGGGTGACATTTCGCCCCGAGGTGCATGGGGAAATCTCAACACGCAGAAACACATACCGGTGGTGAACCATCCATCCATTTCAACATCGAATACGACCAGTATTCTCAATCCTGTGATCAATATCTCCAATTATGAACTTAAGGATGAGGATATCAAGGTCTTAAGTAAAGGACTTTCTTTCGTTCCAACAGCCCCTGCTAATAAATTCTTGTTAAAGACGGAACTATATAGGTTCTTTAGAAAGATCAGACTCAGGTATTACTTTCGCAACCAAACCACCAGACAACAACGCTCCATCACTGGACTGAGGGAACCCTCCACTTTCTTTCCACCCACGTATGCCATGAGCCATAAGATTTTGGCCTTTGAGGAAATTGTGACTACGGCAGTGGACCAAGCTCTGGAAAAAAGCAAGTTTGTCAGATTTAACCTTAGTAAAAATGAGAAAAAGGCATTAAAAGAGTTGGGCTCAAACAAGGAAGTCATCATTAAACCCGCCGATAAAGGCGGGGCTATCGTTGTGCAGAATCTTTCTAAATATAAAGAAGAAATATACAGACAATTGTCAGATGGTGTTAGTTATCTACAACTACCAAGTGACCCTTCCAAAGACCTGTCGGCCCGGATCTTGACTACCACACAGAAAGGCCTGGACCTAGGATTTCTAAGCGAGCAGGAATTCAAATTTTTAAATCAAAAATTTCCAAGACTGGCCACGATTTACACCTTACCCAAGGTGCATAAGAACTTGGACAATCCACCTGGACGGCCCATCGTGTCGGGATGTGGGTCGATACTAGAACCCTTGTGTAAATACATAGACTTTTTTCTCAAGCCTATTGCACTTACCACCAGAGCTTATCTCCGTGACACCACCCAAACCATCAATTTAATAGATGAGAGGCCTTTTGATCCAGCTAGATCACTCTTGGTCACGTGCGATATTGTGTCCCTTTATACTAGCATTCCCCAACAGGATGCTCTGGATGTAATAAGAGAGGTTTTGGATAATAGACCAGCCCCTGTCCAAGTTCCAACAGACTTCATACTTGAACTGTTGAGCATTGCCATGAAAGAACATTTCTTTATCTTTCAGGAGGAATTCTACGTGCAGACCCAGGGAGTAGCCATGGGGGCTACTTTTGCCCCAAATCTGGCCATCATTTTTATGGATCATTTTGAGAAACAATACTTTTTTTCTTCCAATAACCCATTTCAAACATATCTGGCCCTCTGGGTCAGATATATTGATGACGTCCTATGTATCTGGAACGGTAGCAAACAACATCTAATAGAATTCCATGATTGGCTCAATCTAAGAAATCCAAATATTCAATTTACAATGGAATCCAGTAATGAGACTATTCCGTTCTTGGACATCTCAATCTATGTGGATAAGGATCACCTACAGACTACACTTTTCAGGAAATCCACCGAACGTAACTCCCTGTTGCAGTATGGGAGTCACCACCCCCGTGGCCTTAAAGACAATCTGCCGGTGGGACAGTTCTTGAGGATTAGAAGAAATTGTTCGACTCGAGCTAATTACATTAAGGAATCTGAGACTCTAAATGAACGTCTCGTTGCACGTGGATACCCAGCACGAATGGTTAGACGGGCCCGTAAACGGGCCTGGTACAACCCACGGGAGAGCCTGCTGAACCCTGAAACTACCAATCCTACTGAACTTGAACGTATCATTTGTGTCACTTCCTTCTCAACACGTAGCAATGAGATAAAACAAATAATCAATAAGAACTGGTCTCTGGTGGCAGACGAGATCAAACAACCGGACCTCCCACTCCACTCCTTTAAAAGGGCTAAAAATATAAGGGACCTGGTGGTCCACTCCTACCTGGAACCAGTGAGCCAACCTACCCTCACCACTCTATGGAATTTACCCCCATTGGTTGGACACCACAGATGCGGTACATGTACTGCATGTGACACTACCATTCAGACAAAGACATTTGCTCACGATGGACGTGTCTATACCTTAAAACATTACACCAATTGTAATTCGACTTGTGTAATTTACATCATACTATGCCCTTGCAATCACGTATATGTTGGACAAACACAACAAAAAATCAAATCCCGCATCTCCTCTCATTGCAGTAGACTACGTTGTAAAGTATCAGGAGCGCCACTGGTAGAACATTGGCAAAAGGCAGGACATATGGTGTCTGATTTAAAATGGTTGGTCATCGAGAAGGTAACCTTAGGGAGAAGAGGGGGTAACCTACTGACCATTCTTAATACACGTGAGTCCAAATGGATGTCCCTTCTGGACTCCATAAAAAATGGACTAAATGAACAGGACAGTAGCCTGGCACAATTAGCAGCGCTTGGTTAATATATCTTTATCCCTGCGACCATTTAGATGCTCCACACTAATCAGTAATTGAATGCAGACATTTACACCTCTAGTTTAACATCATCCAGTTGACATGAGAAATGTGTACATTAAACTCGTCTACACTCTCATGTTCAGAGAAGTGCACGAGTGGGTCTAGAGTGTCTAGAGTGTCATATGATATATGTCAATATATATGCAAGCGGCTCGTTTTCACTCTCATGTTTGTGTAGTGCACGATTGTCGCATGGGCTTTCTAAATATATTGTTGCTGAAAAGAAAACAAACTTTTCATTTTTTCTTACTGTGATTGCACTAGTTGTATTACAAAAATAATATGCTACCACCACTTGTACAGAATGGAGATTCACTTATATACTGTGCCTTACTTATGACTCGTGTACAACCTCCTGTGTGAGAGTTGCCCGAGCGGATAGTTTTGCTACTGTTCATATGGTTACATCAATATGTATGACATGGCAACTATTTTGGTTTCTAATTTGTTTTATGGCATTTTCCACTTTATTACCCGTGACCCCATCTAATAATGGGCGCATCACAAAAATCTTGCTAAAATTGGTGCAAGTTCCGTCCTCCATTTCTGCTGTGTCGGAGTAACTCTCCCATGTCCTTTGAAAGAGTTGATAAATAATGGCCCCGCCCCCAACTCCGCGTAGCTGCCTCACGGAGTTGACAGAGAGAAGCCTTTGAGTAATATGTAAGTGATCCCTCGCCGGTTAAACCATTGCATGTTGATCGGTGATTTCACACGTTTTATAAACAGTGGCTTCCTTTTATTTAGGAATTGGTTACAAGAGCACCTTTTCAAACTGCAGCCTCAGCGGGTAATTTGTGCCCTTGATTGAAGATTTCATTAGCTTATGACCTCCGCTATGGCTTCACGTTAGCTGCCTCACTGAGTCGACAGAGGAAAGCCTCCGATTAATGTGTAAGTGATCCCCTTGCCCCCTTTTTAACCTTTGGATTCCGAGTAGCGGACTTACGCGTTTATAACAGTGACTTTTTCCATCCAGGATTCAGTCACAGGAGCAGCCTTCCAAACAACAGCTTTAGTGTTTAACTCGAGCTCCTGATTCGAACATCGTCGAAGTTTGTTAAACACGGAAATGGCTATTTCATGTGTTAATTAATTAACATGATGCTCTAACAGAACAGTTCAAAGGTATGCCATTTGACCCTGGTGCATTTTAGTCTCAAATTTTTAGTCTTTGGTTACAAATAACTTGTGGGATGTCACCAATACGCCTATATTAAATTATGTAAATGTTAGGTGTATCTACACACTGCATTATGTGTCTCTGCTGAATGCATTACCTGATTTAACTGTCCTTTCCTTGAATCCATAGACCATGTTCGGCCTGCGTCATATACGTAATAGGCTACTTGAGAATAATTCAAATAATTTTAGCGCAATGCCAAAAAAAACAAATTTTGGCTTCTAATCACTTTGGAGGTATGCCATTTGAAAACTTAGAATTCATTTATCTGCAACGACGGTCGCGGCAGGTCACTTACATCTTCTTTTTATCTCGCAGTGACCTATAAAGTTGTCACCATTCACGACGCCCCTAGTGCCAAGTGGAACAGCGCCACTCACCTGTGTGTCTATTGTAAGTAGCAAGTGGATCCACACACTAGTTTGTGTTATTATCGTCTAACCTGTAAGACCTTTCCTTAATATAGAGATAATAGGTCTTTGAGTATCGGCATACAGGATCTGAACCATGGCTTGTCCTTGGGAGAAGCCTTGTAATCTGTCCCCCATACTCCACTTTTTGCTAAGACAGTACAGTTCCTTTTAATTTATTTTGGTTCGTACCATACTGGTTAAACTTTCCTCTGTAGTATAAAATATCGGTGAGTCTGACCGTGACCAATGGGTTGGCCTTACTCACATTCCTTGTTCTGAGGCCGTCTTTGGCCCAGACCCCATGGCAATTAGGTACTAATGAATACAATGGTCAAAACGTCTAGTAAGTTGACGACATTATAGATAATACTCTGATTCTTGTTTTTAATTTCACAGATAGTATTGCCCCTCCCCAACTCTCCCAGTCCTGCACACGTCCTGATGAAGACCCCGTATAAGGATTTAATGTAGCCTATGGCTAGGGGTTGAAACGTCGACGCCTCTTCCTTCTCAGACCTCCGGCACATGCCCCATAACATTCGGAATTGTGGTTGTGTCCGTTGAATGTCTGCCAATAATAGTTTCCTAAAGGATGCCTTTAAAAATTTAGGCTTTTTGTATCAGATTTGCTTTGATTCTGTTTTACAGACTGTTATAACTCACGATTCTTTATGACTGTGTGTACTTTTTCTTTGACTTAACACTGCCCTGAGCACATCCTCCCTCCCCTCCTTTCCTTTTCTTACTGGGGCTATTGATTAGAGATGAAATTTTCCAAATTGATTGTAATTCGGTATTGTTAAATAAAAGACAATACTTGTCATTCATCTGATTTATATCCCTTTAAATAATGGTTGTGTTATTCAGTGTTAGTGTGTATTGTACATAACACGCTCTCCTTGCGGGGGCCCTCCTTTACACATACCATACTACGGAGCTAAGCGCGGACCGTTGGAGCGCGCCTAGCACACCAGAGCAGCGCCACTTCACGTTTAGCTAAAAGGAGGCCAATGGATGCCAGTTTTCGAAGCGGGCGCGGGAAGTTAGCAACGTAACCAAGCAGCGCAATTTCATGGATGGGTTGCAGATCCGTGCCAAGTATTTCCCCCAAAACCTGGTGTACTTGCAGCCAGTAGGTGTGCAATTTTGGACAAGTCCAGGAAAGATGGGCAAAATCAGCCTGTGGGCCTTTGCATTTAGGGAAAGTGTGCGGTCTGCTGGGGTCAATTCTATGGGCAAGTGCGGGAGTGTGGTAGGCCCTCCTCAGGAACTTAAAATGTATACGTTTATGTCTGGTATTAATGGACACATCTCTTGTGGTGGCACAACATGCAGCCCATTGATCATCCGTCATTTGGGTACCCAGGTCGCCCTCCCAATCAGCACGCACCTTAGAGTCAAGTGAGGGAACTGAGGCCAGGCACAGCTTATATAACTTAGATACGACATGCGCCCCTGTTTGGTTCTGTATTATGAATGTGAGCGTGGGGGTGTCATCAGGAGGGAGCGGGAATGTGGGGAATTCAGCCCTGAGCATTGAGCAAAGTCTAGTCAGCGTGAATGAGTCCATGAAAGTCCTGTCCATGAAGCGGTGATATTCTGTAAGGGAAAAGGCATGGCAGTCCGGGAAAAGGTCCCCGACAGTGTGTATTTGATATTTGGATAGCGTGCGCTGCACCACCGATTCGCCTGTGATGGGGAGCCAGTGGGGGTTGGGCAACTGCAGTGCAGTCGAGTATAGTTTCTCGAGGAGTAAGAGGCGTCGAATTTTGTCCCAAGCCCAACAAGTAGTGGACAAAGGCTGTATGTCTTGCGGGTCTCGGGGGAGTCCCCTAGGAAGGACGAAAGAGAGGGCCACAGGGAGCGCCAAGTCAGCCTCTGGTCTCAAATGAGGAATCCTGGCATCCGGGTGAAACCAAGGGTATGCGTACGAGCTTTGTGCGACCAAGTAATACAGAAAGAAGTCTGGTACTCCGAAGCCGCCCCGTTCGTAAGGAAGTGTTAATGTTCACCAGGCCACACGTGGGTTCTTGCCTCCCCATATCAGACGCAGAAGTGAGGAGCGAAGTTGGGAAAAAAAAATCTTGGTGAGGGGGATCGGAATATTGTTAAATAAATACAAGAACCGGGGGAGGACAATCATTTTAATAATGGCAATCCAACCAGCCATAGACAGCGGGAGGCGAATCCAGCGCTCCGTATTGTCTTCCAAAAAATCAAGGGCGCAGCCATATTTCAATCTGACAATAGATACCGTGTCAAGGTGAATGTGTACACCCAAATATTTCACGGAGTCCGTGCTCCATTCAAGAGGGAACGAGCAGGACCACTGCACGGTGGAGGGGGTGAGCGGGAAAATTACTGACTTATGCCAATTTATTTTAATGCCCAAGTAGTCTCCAAAGAGGGAAATCTCAATCAATAAAGGCTCCAGGTTGGACTGGGGAGTCCGAACATACAAAACAGTGTCATCGGTATATAACAAGAACCGCAGTGGTCCGGTGCGAAACTGGAGCCCATGGTGGAGATGTTTCTCTTAGAAGTGTCGCACCAGGGGGTCCATTGCAATGATGAACAGGAGTGGGGATAGTGGACACCCCTGGCGGGTGCCACGTGATAATGTGAGGCTGTCGGTAATGGTGCCGTTTAGTCGTATCCGGGCGGTGGGAGCCGAATACAACAACTCCACCGTCGCTACAAACATAGCAGGCATGCCCATTCTCCTCATAATTGACAAAACAAAAGGGTCATTCCAGGGTGTCGAATGCTTTTTCCGCATCCAGGAACACTCCTGCAGCCGGTGTGGAGGGCTCTATTCTGTGTACAACAGAAAACAGTGTCCGAAGGTTTAGAGAAGTGGATCGGTGTGGTACAAATCCGGACTGAGCCAGCGAAAGTATAGTTTCCACTAGAAGCTGCACAACGAGGGGTCACGGCCTTGCTTAGGTAGTAAAACAATAACCGCTTCCCAGAGCGTAGGTGGAAGAATGCCCGCCTCCAGTGCCTCCGAGCATACCGCGACAAGTTTCGGGACAAGTTCCTCCTTGTATTCCTTGTAAAAGTCGGCTGTGTAGCCGTCAAGGCCGGGAGCAGAAGAGCTCCGCAAGGAGTCGATTGCCTCAATTATAAAATCCAGTGTAATGGGCATGGCCAAAAACTCCTGCCAGTTTTTCTCTAGGTACACCATGGCTATTTCATTCAAATACGGTCCCGGGTGGCGGTGCTTCCCCGTGAGCGTGGAAGTGTAAAGGGTTTTGTAATATGATAGAAAGGTGTTGGATATATCGGGAGTGGAGTGTTGTCGTGTACCCTGGGCGTCAATCACCTCGGTAATGTAAGCAGCTTGGTGTGGCGGTCGAAGCATTTGCGCTAATAGTTTGCCTGGCCTGTCACCCTCGCCATACTGCCGCGCAGTGTAGTATTTACTCATGATCTTTACCTCTCTATCTGCTGCGTCCCGAAATTCTAAAAGGAGCTCAAGGCGTTTAGCCTCACGATCCACAAATGGATCCTCAAGGATCTCCTTCTCTATCATAGTGATATCTGTTTCAATGCGGGTCAAGGTGGAGCGAATCTCGCGCAGGGACCCTACTCGCTTGGTGATGCGAACCCCACGTAATGTAGCTTTGAAGCCTTCCCATAGCGTGGACCAGGAGGTAACAGAGCCTGTGTTTATGTCGAAGTAGTCATCAATGGCGGTGCGTATGTCCTCTTTAAAAGTCGGATCTAGCAGAGCCCTACCAGGAAATCGCCACTGTCGTTCGTACCCCCCCAGCCTGGGGACCGCTAGAGTCAAAACAATGGGAGAGTGGTCTGACAGGGTGCGAGGTAGCGTGGAAAGGCCATCCACCCATCCCGCAATACCCAGGGAGAGGAGCCAATAATCAATTCTAGTGCTTGTATTATGGAAGCCAGAGTGATGCGTGTAAGCAGGTGTGTGGTGGTGCAGTCTAGCCTCTATGTCCACTAGGGAAAAGTGGGAGCAGATTTCCGCCAGTATTGCGCGGGACTTTGGTTTGCAGTCAGGAGAGGGAGAAGTGCTGTCCCTATCAGGATTCATCAATGTGTTAAAGTCTCCCCCCAGAACCAACAAGTCAATGTCGGAGTGAAGCAGCGTCATCTGCAGGTCCTGGAAAAAGGCAGGGGAATCCACGTTGGGGCCGTAGACTCCCATCAGTGCGATCTTGTATCCAAACAGCACTCCCATAATAAGCGCATATCTGCCCTCCTCATCAGTTTTGCTGCCGGTCATTACAAACGGGACAAGTTTATGCACAAGTATCGCCGCACCTCTAGCATATCTACTATAGCAGGAAAACACTTTATGCGACCCCCACCCTCTGGCCACCGAGGCCATGTCCGGCTGCACCAAATGAGTCTCTTGCAGAGAGAGGACATCCACCCCATGTCGCGCCGAATAAGCCAGCACATGTTTGCGTTTCCTTGGGGTGTTTAAACCACGCACGTTCCAAGACATCAAAGTCAGTCTGGATGGACCAGACTGTAGACCTATCCTGGCCATACCTCCACAGTTAAGATATTCTGCAACAAGTGTGCATACGACAGTCTGCTCCAACGATACCCGCAGCTAAGCTCTAACATACATGACCACAGAAACAAAACATATCCCATCCCCCACCCACCTCCCAGCCTCCCAGAATCCCACGAGAGGCAATCCCCGGACCATAGCTGAGCAATAGTGCAAAGAATAAAAGTTAATAACCATTCAAAAAAAATAGTTTAACTGCAAACAAAAATGTGATAAAGCCCCAGAAAATAGAAACAACATGGCCCGCGCCATCGGGGGTAGCAACGCCACTCCAGGCGGGCTTCCCAACAAGCGGTTTCCAACCCGGAGACAAGTCAATAAACGTTGGAAGATCCACATCCAAATAATAGCATTTCGGGAAGGGTGCAACAGAAATCAATGCTGTGTGGTCAGCCCTGGCCAGTTTCAGCAAAAAGGTCAGAGCTGGATTGTGTGTCGTTATGAGGTGGAGTGTTCAGTGGTGAACCGGTAGCTGCCGATGAGCCCTGTTTCTTGTAGACATGGCAGAAAACTTGCGCTTCCATGGGAGAGTCAAAAATACGGAATCTGCCGTTCACATCCACCTTCAACCTAGCTGGGTATAGCATACCATATTTCAGGCCTAAGTTCCGGAGGGTGGATTTAACTCCGTTATATTTGCGACGTGCCTCTTGGACCATCAGTGTGAAATCAGGGAAAAAGGACAGCTTACTGCCCTGCCACTGTATTTCTCAAGCCTCGCATGCCGCACGCAGCACAGCGTCGCGATTGCGGAGGTTCATGATTCTGGCGATAATGGGTCGTGGTAGTTGTACTGGGCGAGGTTTAGGCCCCAGAGACCTATGTGCACGCTCAACTACAAAGCCCGCAGTGAAGGTGTCTCTGCCAAATAGCTCGATCAGAAGAGTTTCAACAAAGGTGTCAAACCGACCCGTGGCCGTCGTCTCCACCACACTAAGAATACAAAGGTTATTGCGCCGATTACGCGCTTCCAAGTCCTCGTTTTTGATGGCCACGTCTTTAAGTATTTTCTCAACCCGCTTCAGACTCTTAAGCGATTTCGATGTGCCATCTTCTATGTCTGATATCCGTGATTCAGCCTTCTGTCATGGGCCTGTACCTTGGAGCCCATGTCTGCTAGCTTTTGCTCCAGATTGTCGAAGCGGGTGTCTAGCACCTTGAAGCCGGCGCGCATTTCACCCATCATGGTGGCGACCATAGCCACCGCGTCCCCCAAGTCAGTAGAGCTGGAGGCCCCGGCCACCGAACCAGGCGGGGGGTCCATAGCAAGAAGGGGGGTCTTGTCGAAGCTAAGTTTCCTCTGGTTAGGATCTCTCGTCCCCATCTCCACGGTAGCCCGGAGGGCGTAGTTGGGTCGGGAGAGGTGGCGAGGGTAGTTCGGCAATAGGAGAAAGCGGCAGAATAACACCAAGCTCCAGACAGTTCCAGAAAGTACGACCAGCAGTAGGGTCTCAGCGACCGAATTGTGCACGGCCCAGGTGAATGAGGACCAGGTCAGCCTCAGCAGGGCACTAGCTCCAAGGTCTGGTTAAAAGTACAGTATGCACCTTCAGTATGTAGTGGAGCGGGGAGCGGCCCTCTCCCATCGCTTAGAGCAGGAGGAATGGAGGGGTTGAAGGGCCCCACGAGTGCTTCCGACGGCGGGGCCGCCCAAAATCGCGTAGCGGCCCCCCGCGGGCCGCCCAGCCGCCGAGCTCGCACACCCCCGCCGTACCCCCGCGAGAGTCCCCGCCCGCCACCTAGCATCCGGCCCAAGCCCGCAAATCGAGGCCCCAGCAACGCCCAGGCCCATGGGCCGAGACCGCACCGGGAACCAGTAGCCCCCACCCGGAAGCCCGAAGTGGACGGGCAGCGAGCAAGAAACCCCGCAGGAAACGCCTGTGGGGGCGAAGGCTCGGCGACCAGGCCCCGCGCGGCACTCACCAGCGATCCGGCGCAGTGAGAGAAGATGGCGCCGAGGTCCGAAGGCCCCGCTTCTCCTCCGCCGTGCACTCTCCGCAGGCCACTCCCGCGTTCTCCCAATTCACCCAGATGATCGGGGCGACATCAGTGTTCGGATCCGCAAGGATGTGGGGAGCAGGAGTGGCGGTTTACATCCCAGTCGCCGCCGTCATGAGCCCGCGTGGAGGAGCTTCACGGAAAGGCAGCCATTCCGATCACTGCCGTGGCCACGCCCCCCTCCTGCAAAGATTGTTGAACGCACTTTCACTCCTCTCCAAACATTTGGAGCAGCATCAGCAGTTGGAGGAAGTGCAATTTGGCTTTCGCCCGGCCCATGGGACTGAGACGGCCCTGGTTACCGCTATGGATGAACTTCTAAGGCGTTCAGACAGGGGACAGGCAGCAACTTTGATTCTGCTCGACCTGTCTGCTGCATTTGACCTGGTTAACCATGAGATCCTCCTGAGAAGATTGAGCGAGGCCGGGGTGAGAGGCTGCGCTTTGCGCTAGTTTTGCTCTTTTCTGCAGGATAGTCAGCAGGTGGTGTCCCTTCCCCTTTTCCAATCTGCATTCTTCCCTGTGCCGAATGGGGTTCCTTAAGGTTCAGCAATTAGCCCTATCTTGTTCAACCTTTATTTAAAAACCTTAATTACGCTGATCAAATCAATATGATTTACTATGCGGACGACACCCAACTGATCCTATCCTTGGAGGGTGAGGACTCAACCCCGTTGGAGGTATTTCATGAGTGTCTGCGGGACACTGCAGGTTGGTTACAAAATAACTCCCTCCAATTTAACGCTGACAAGACCAAGGTGCTTTTCTGTGCAGGAAGCCGGATCCCTCACCCCCTTCCTGAAAATTTCTGGACCCAGAAACATCGATTAAGGTTCAACCGGTTAAAACTGTCCGCAACCTGGGCATCATGCTGGATAATAAGCTAACCATGGAATCTCAGGTTGTGAAAACCACGTCCTGTTGCTTTGCTCTCATTAGGTCCCTTCGTAAGATCCTGCCGTTACCACCCTCTCATGCTCGTGCTTTAGTGGCTAGGTGTACAATCTTGAGCAGATTCGATTATTGCAACGCCCTTTTACTCGAGTCTCCCAGCTTTCTGATGGATAAACTTCAAAGAATCCAATCTGCTGCAGCCAGACTGGTCTTAGGTTTGCCTAGAAGATTGTCGCATCAGCAGCTTTGGCCGAACTCCATTGGCTCCCTCTTAGGCAGAGAGTACAATTTAAGTCCCTCTGCCTTGATTTCAAAGCTCTTCATGGGTCAGGCCCTAGATCAGTGCAATCAAAATTTGCCTGGTACACTCCAACCAGAGTGCTTCTATCTTCATCGGCTCGTCTGGTGTGAGTACCTCGATTCAAGAAAGTCAGGGCAGGGGGAAGATCTTTTGGAGTAGCAGCGCCCAAACTTTAGAACAGTCTACCTTGGGAGATTAGACAAATTGAGGAACTTCTCCCATTCAGAAAATGTGTGCAAAACCTGGCTGTTTCCTAAGATCTAGCCTCTAGTTCTTAGACTACACCCTCTTTTCCACCTTCATTGGCGCCTCAGCACCAGGATGCCTGTAAGGTGATGACGCGCTGTATAAGTTCAATAAATAAATAATAAATAAGAAGAGACACATCCACCTTGATCTCCCCTATCTTCCCCTCCACCGAGGCCTGCAACCAGCTGATGGCCTGCAGGACAGTCGCGAGGTCCATGCCTGGGGCAGAGGGAGCACCATCTGCCTGTCCAGGCGGGTCGGGCCCTTGGGTGGTGAAGCGGTCAATTTTAGTTTGCGTGGGGGCAGTCGTGGACTTGGAGGCCCTATCTCTCCACATGTTCCACCTCCGAACAGGATCCGCATGGGCAGGAGTTTGAGGAACTGCCAAGCCAGCCAACCACAAGTCGTGAGGGCGAGAGTCAGGATAGTCGACTCCGTGACAGGGTTGTCACATACAAACGTGGGGAGGCCAGTGACGTGCCAAGCTGCCCCACATCGCTGCAACCGTATGGCACTGGCTGGGAGAGGGGGAGGATGGATGCCACAGGCGCACCCAGTACGTCATGCAAGCCACTTCCCACTGCCCGGAATGGCGGCCGACAGGGTTGTATATTGGGAATGGCTGGGTCAGTTCCAACCAGCCAGAGGCGGTTCAAGTCCAGGCACATCCCCCTGCCCCACTTATCCCCCCACAGGGCGGCAAAGGCTAGAGTGGAGCAGGCTTGCTGGGTGTATGACACCAACAAAGCTCCCCACAGCTCCCCCAGGCAATGACCAGGCAAAGTGCCACAGGCCGCCCCAGCACCTCGGGCGGGGGGCACCCACTCGAAGTCCCAACTTTCACCTCCCAGACCACCGCCCGACCAGGCAGCCGGTCCTCCCCTTACTCAGTGGTGTAGTCTGGTGTGTAAAGGCTGGTCCACCCCAGTCGCGGAAATGGGGCCCAGGGGAGGCAAGGGGCAGCCCAGTGTTCAGCGTCGGCCCCCAGGTGCAGGGGACATTGTATAATGGGAATGGCTCGCTCAGGTCTCACAGTTCCAACCGACCAGGGGCAGCCCAGGTCCAAGCACCGCACTCCGCCCCAATGATCCCCCCCACCGGACGGTAGGGGCTGGAATGGAGCAGGCTTGTTGGATGTATGGCACCAGTAATGCTCCCCAATGCTCCCCCAGGCAACGACAAGGCACGGTGCCGCAGGCCACCACAGCGCCTCGGGGGACGGGGGGCACCCATAGGAAGGCCCAAGATCGACCTCCAAGTCCATCGCCCGAGCAGGCAGCCCGTCTCCCGCTCACTCACTGATGGAGCCCTATGTGTGAAAGGCTGATCCGACCTCTGTCTCGAAGATGAGGCCCAGGAGAGGCCATGGGCAGCCCTGTGCTCAGCGCCGGCCGCCAGGCGCAGGGGACAGGCAGGACCTAGAGCGCCCGTCGAGCCAGCCAGTGTGACCGGTGGGCCCCTCAGTCACAGTTCCTAGGGCGTAGGCAGCTCCCAGAGCCAGGAAACAGACGGGGTGACCACAGCTGCCGGGGCCAGGATACAGACAATCCCGAGCGCCAGGACACAGGAGTTGAGGCCTGTTCACTCCAGCACTCCGCCGCCCGATACAGCGGCCGCCACCTCTCGCGCACCAGGGAGGAAAGCGAGAGGCTCCGGGAGGGCTCACATTCACCCCCCCTCCGGCTACCCGGTATGGCAGTTGATAGAGGGAGCGCTGCACCAAGGGCCCCACAGGTCTGCAGCCACTCACCCGCCTTCGTTCCCGCTCTGCCACCCGGTATGGTGGCCGATGCCCAAGGGTCCAGCCGAACCACAGCTCCTCTTCCGCCCATCCCCAAGCGGGCTCCAGAGCTGGCGCCAGGTACGGGCACCAGCGGCTGCCCCACCCCCAACAGGAAAGTGAGTGATCAGGGGTTCTTCCGCCCGCCCAACCCCGCCAGCTCACCGGACGCCGCCTCTCTATCCCACAGAGCAGTGCAGGGGGGTCAGCCAGGCCGGTTTGCCGCAGCGAGTCCGGTGATGAAAGGGACCGTAGCCGGATCACCAGGTCAACCACCAGAGCACAATGTGGGCCGCCATTTTGTCACCCAACGGGGCCCAGGGAGTCCAGGGCTGGAGGGACGCAACAGAAGGCCAACACGGGGAACAGACAGCCTCCGGAGCCGCCCTGTGCTTCAGGTCACCAGGCAGGCAGGTAGGGATGGTGGATTACTGCCAGGGAGCACAGGATGCGAGGCGGATGATGGAGGGGTCCAGGAGCACTCTCAGAGTGCGACCACCATCTTGACGCCTCAGCCACGCCCCATGTTTATATTAAACATAAATAGAATATAGACATAGTTCTACCTCTAAAGGCCTGTATATTTTGAGAATTCATGTGAACGTACATAAACACAGGGTATGGGGGTTAAAAAAGTGTGGTTTTAGGTTAGAGCAGTGGTTCCCAAACTGGGGTACGTGGACCCCCAGGGATCCGTGACACATTCCCATAGGGTTCGCAGGCAGCAGTTTTAAAAGCACTGCAACGTTCCTTGTATAATCAGCAGTTTTTGGGCAGCAATAAAAACGTCAAGAAAACAGTTGATTAATGTACCTGCTGGAGAAAGATGGGGGTATGTCCAGTGGAAACTCCGACTTATTTAAGGAAGCGCAGATGGTTAATATGCCTGCTGCAAAGAATGTCAGTATTCTGTATTGTGCATTGCGCAGTCGGTTCCTGCTTTTGCCACAGATTATTTTGTTATAGTGCAGTTCATAAGTTCCAATCGTAATCTAGCACAGTGAGCTATGAACTGCCACCAAAGAGCTGCATGCAAACTGCATGGTGCAAGTTAGTAAGTTATGCTGTTTCCCAGTTTTTCAATTATCCCCATGATGTTTAATAGATTTGTTTGGGTAGAAATAAATCCTTATTATTAAAGACAACGCTAACCCCTGTATTATGTTCTGAATCCTGAGTTTGTGTTTCTCCAGACTCTTAAAAAAATGCCTACCAGTATGGATGACATGTGAATCGTACACCTTGTAGTCCCCTTTGACTTATGTAACATATTCTATTCACTGATCTACACATGTATGATTCATTGTCTCTGTATGTTTGTGATGTAAAGTGCTCTGACACCCTACAGTGGTATGAGAGGTGTTATAAAATAAATTAAATACATGTGACAGTGGGGCTATGGAGAGATGAGAGGCACTGTTTTAGGGTAGTAGAGAGGGAATCATTGAAGATTAACAGTCATTGAAGATTGACAAAAGATTGTTGTATCCTGGTGCACTGTAAGGTCATTATTTCCTATGCTTTAAAAGCTAATACAATTCAATAAATAATGTCAAATGTGTTGTAAAATGCACTTTTTTTCCCCATATATCCCATGGGGAGAGCCCCCTAAAGCCCCCTTTGTATTGGTCGGGCTCACTCGCAACACTTGGTGTGCACTGTACAGGGACTGGTCTGACATCATTTGCCAAACCAACTTTAGGTTTCCAGCCCAGACTTGGGCGAGCAGGAGCCGCGGGCAGCAAAATTAAACCAAACAATGAAAAGTTAGTCGCGTGATGCAGCACCAAACTTCTCATTAAGATTTTTCAATTTTTGCAAAGATTTTTAATATAAAAATAAAAAATCTTTAGCAATTCAAGTCTAGTCTTTGTTTGATATGCACATATGTGTTTATTTTTTTCGAATTACAGTTTTAATGTTTGACATTTAGATCATACAAGTTGCTTGGGGGTCCCCCGCTTCCAGTAGTGGCTCAATGGGGGTCCTCAGGAGTGAAGAGTTTGGGAACCACCGGGTTAGATGTTTAGTGTATGATAGTTACGATTTTGAGGTACAGATTTAAGTCTTAAGGGTTTTGGGTATGATGTTACGGAGTGAAAAGGTTAGGAGTTAGGGTTATGACAGTTATAAGTGCTATGGTTTAATATTGTGGGATATAAGGTATTAGGATTGACACTTTTGGGTGTAGGGTTAATGGATTAAGGGAATAGGAATTAACACATTGAGTATAAGGAATAGGGCCTAAGGGTATGACTTAAGTATTTGAGGAATCTTTTTAAGGTTATGGTGAAGAGGGTTAAAAGTGTGGGTTTATTATTAAAGAAATGCTGCTATATCATTTCTTTAACAATATAGAGAAACATGTTTTACATATGAGGTATGCTAATGAGTATTTCGAGAAATTATATTAATCTGTATGAAAAATATGCAAGTTTACTTTTCATAGTAACATTGCACTCAATTTATTTCAATGGAACACACATGCTTTTCCAGGCATCTATTTCTCTGTAAACAATATGAATTATCTAGGTACACAAACACATACATTCAAACACACACCTCTTGAGTATGTAGTTTTATTGTTATCTATAATAGTTCCTACGACAGTCATGTATGTCTCTCTGATCCTCTTCTTTCTTAGCTTTAAACTAAGTGCTCATAGAATTTTGTTCACTAAGCAGCAGTTTGGATGATTTCTCATTTCAAAAAAAGGTTATTATTTATGTTTGCATGTTTCATTTTTTGTGATTGGTTGTGTTTGCTTGGTATTTTCAAAACATCTATAAATGTGGTAATTGAGCGTGAAGTGTTATAATTGTTAGGGCCTGAAGTCTGTACATATTACAACATACCTAATTTGTAGAAGTCCTGCATTGTCAAACATTTCCTAAGTGGTTGAGACTAGTTGATGGTCTGAAGTGAAAAATACTTTTGTTGATTTATTGTCCTCAAAATGTTACAGTCATTTTTAGTTTTTGCTTAGCTATTTCATTTTCTGGTAAGTTGCGTTGGTTGCTGCACTTTTGGGCTGGTATTGTTGTTATTAAACTCTGCATTTCCTTCTGTCTGTTCATGTAAGTCTTGTGTTTAAGGGATGTCAGGCTGTACACCTGTGTTATGAACCTGGGTATTAGTACGGTATAGGAGAAAAACGTACAGGCTGTGTGGAAAAGAAGAAGCATTACTTGTGTTCTGTTCAAACACTATTTACCATCTAGACATATCTAATATATGTTGACATTAGGGCTGGGCTTGTCGACCTATCAAATAGGAAAAGGTGAGATACCTATGAGGTATATTTGCATCTAATCAATGTCAGTCGTGATGGTTTCAATATCGCTTGGTAAGTCTTACAACCTGCAGAAATATTACTATTTAGTGGGCTGGTAATAATCAATCAATCAATCAAGAAATTTATATAGCGCGCTACTCACCCGGAGGGTCTCAAGGCACTTGGGGGAGGGGGGGTCTGCTACTGCTCGAACAGCCAGGTCTTGAGTTTCTTCCTGAAGGAGAGGTGGTCTTGGGTCTGACTGAGGTGGATGGGGAGGGAGTTCCATGTCTTGGCTGCCAGGTAGGAGAAGGATCTTCCTCCCATGGTGGCTCTTCGGATGCGTGGAACGGTGGCGAGGGCGTGGCTGGTCGAACGGAGCTGGTGGGTGGGAATGTAGAAGGTCAGGCGGTTGTTGAGGTACCTGGGGCCCAGGTTGTGGAGGGCCTTGTGTGCGTGGGTGAGGAGTCGGAACGTGATTCTCTTGTTGACGGGGAGCCAGTGCAGGTCTCTCAGGTGTCCGGAGATGTGGCTGTGATGGGGGATGTCCAGGATGAGTCGTGCGGAGGCGTTCTGGAAGAGTTGGAGTCTCTTTTGTATTTTGGCTGTGGTTCCGGTGTAGAGGGTTTTTCCGTAGTCCAGTCGGCTGGTGACGAGTGCCTGTGTGACCGTCTTCCTGGTTTCAGTGGGGATCTGCAAGGACTTCTGATGGCTTACGAGCCGTCCCGCTCCTTGAGATCTTCCGGCACTGGACTCCTGATTATTCCCAAGGTGTCTGGAGCACGGATGGGCGGAAGATCTTTCAGGTACCTTGCAGCCTCTAGATGGAACAAACTTCCCATGGCTTTGCGATTAGAGCCATCAGAATCAATCTTTAGAGCCAAGCTTAAAACTGCACTATTCGCTCAGTAAGGTATGCCGCTTCTGTAGGATCCAGTTAGAATCTCTCCTCAGCGCGGGGACACGCCGCTGTTGTGTCACCATGCGCATTATAAAACCCCCTAAATAGAAATAGAAAAATAGAAAATAGAAATCCATCGGAAGATCTTCCGGAGCATGTGTAGGATGTTGAAGCATGAGGACGAGACGGCGTTGACTTGTCTGGTCATCGAGAGGGAGGGGTCCAGGATGAAGCCCAGGTTGCGTGCGTGGTCCGTTGGTTTGGGTGCGCTGCCCAGGGCAGGGGGCCACCAGGAGTCGTCCCAGGCGGAGGAAGATGGTCCCAGGATGAGGACTTCCGTCTTGTCTGAGTTGAGTTTCAAACGGCTGTTCTTCATCCACTCGGCTACTTCTTTCATCCCTTCGTGAAGGTTGGTTCTGGCGGTGGCTGGGTCGTTGGTGAGGGAGAGGATCAGCTGAGTGTCGTCGGCGTAGGAGATGATGTTGAGGTTGTGTTGGCGTGCGATGGCCGCGAGGGGGCTCATGTAGATGTTGAAGAGGGTGGGGCTGAGTGATGATCCTTGTGTTACGCCGCAGATGACTTCGGTGGCCTCGGATCTGAACGGGGGCAGGCGGACTATCTGGGTTCTTCCGGCGAGGAACAAGAGGATCCACTCCAGTGCCTTCTCTTGGATTCTGATGTTGCTGAGGTGTTGTACTAGGGTGCGGTGGCAGACAGTGTCAAACGCTGCGGAGAGGTCCAGGAGGATGAGGGCCGCTGTTTCCCCGTTGTCGAGCAGGGCTCGGATGTCGTCAGTGGCTGTGATGAGGGTGGTCTCCGTGCTGTGGTTGGCTCGGAAGCCGGACTGCGAGGGGTCGAGGGATCTGTTCGTCTCGAGGAAGGCGGCAAGCTGTCGGTTGACGGTCTTCTCGATGACTTTAGCAGGAAACAGGAGAAGCGAGATGGGGCGGTAGTTCTTGAGGTCGGTGGGGTCTGCTGATGGTTTCTTCAGGACGGCGCTGAGTTTGGCATGCTTCCAGCTCTCCGGGAAGGTGGCAGTGTTGAAGGAGCAGTTGATGACGTCTCGAGTTGGGGTGCGATGACGGGGCGGCCTTGTTGAAGAGGTGGTGGGGGCATGGGTCTGTTGGTGATCCGGCGTGGATGGTGCTCATTGTGTGGATGGATAATATGAGATCTAAATTTTAAAAGCAGCAACAGAATGGGTTGGTGTTCGACTGGACCTCTATTCAAGGTCACCCCTAATGTTTGCCTTCCTTCGCTGAACCCAGTTATGTTGTCTTTCAGGACTCTGTGCACGTTGCTCCTGCTAATCACTGGTAAAGTTATTGTGCTTTCCCTTTAAAACAGGGTAGAATTGGCCTACACCTGATTGGTACATTTAATTTACTTGTACAACCCTAGTACATGGTACTAAATGTACCCACTGCCTGTAAATTACACGCTACTAGTGGGCTGTAACACTCATTGTGCCCCCCTCTCCACCACTAAGGTAGCACTGCAAAAATATCTTACGTCTGCCACTAAATCTGTAGTACAATTTTTAACTAAACTGCCATTTCAACCAGGCACAAAAAGGGTTTTGCTAGGCCTAAGCATTCCTGTTTAACACTTATAAGTCACCCCTAAGGCAAGCCCTAATGGCTCATAGGGCAGGGTGCGGTGTATTTAAAAAGTAGCAAAGGTTTACTTCAGTTTAACATGAATATCTTAAAGGCATGGTTCACTGCCTCCCCTTTGTAACCCTAGACAGTTTTGAGCCAAATATAGGAAATAGTGAATTTTAGACAAAGGGGACATCCCTCACCTGCAACTGGCACTGAAAATAAAAGTGGTACTTTCAAAACCTCTCATGAGAACACTCCTTGACCTGTGGATGATTAAGATGAAGAACTGCCCTGCTATTTGAAGATGCAAGATTAGATAGCTTGAGTTGAGCTCAGGAATCATGGAAATGACTCCAAGAGTCAGTTGACTGACAACCTGTTTGAGCTACAGGGACAAGACAACCTACCAGGGGCCTCCATACAAATGCAAAGCTGACCAGCACCAACTGGGCCTGCCTGAGCCCTGCTGCCGGCCTCTGCTGGAGTGAACTCTGATCCCCAGTAGGTGCCCATCCAAGTCATGGACACTTGGCTAGAATCAGTGTGTTCCCTTTTTGTCTGAAACCACAAGTCCTGAGTCCCAGGTGAAGATTCTGAAGTGTTTGGCCACTGTGCGACTGCGAATGGACTCCTCATAACACCCGACAACCATCTGCAATGCCAGCCAATGTGAATATCCTGCGACGACCTGCTCTTTATGTCCGCTCCTAGATCCAGCTCCATGCAAACAAACGATGGATAGAATGCTGAATGAATCAAAAATTGACCCGCACTCAAGAGATCTGGGTTAAATTCATCGATATTTTGCTCCCCATGCCATCCCAGTTTAGACACAGCCATATGCAAAACAGTTTTGACCCTGCTTTTCATGGGAACAGTCCAGTCGAATGGCCAAGCCAGGCCATCCTCATTCCAGAAACCAGCATCCTAGTATCGGCTTAGGGGTATCACACCTTGTCAGCCCGGCTATCTTTAATCCAGAGGCTTAGTGTGCAAGGGACCCATGCCTGGGCATACCCATCCTACTTATCGAGAAAAGTGCTATGAAAACAAATGACGGCTGGAAGGCCGAATTAATCTAAATCAATTATTCCTTTGATCAACATGCCACCCCAGGTTAGACCTAGCCCCATACAAATCAGTCTTGATCCTGTTCCTCATGGAAACAGCCCAGCCCGAACTTGTTAAATTTACTGCAGTTCTGTTCAGGGGTTCGGGCTGTAGCCTTGTCTAACGTTTCCTATGGAAATTAACATGGAGAAAATGGATTTTGGGACCCTTTTTTCGGCCTGGACTTGACAATTCACCCAAACCTTTCAAGTCAGGAGTTGAACAGAGAACCACATTAGTTTTGAAAATTTTGCGAAGATTCATCAAAGGGCGCAAAGATATTGTAAAAAAAAAAGAAAATTTCTTCAGACTCAGCATGCATCTGCCTGGTTGGTTTGAGCCCAGGACACCTGAACATCGTTGGGCTGAGGAGGAGCGAGAGACCACCTGATGTGGAGCGGCCACGATATTTAAATTTGTGCGTTTGGCCCCCCTGGAAGAAGGAGCCATTGAAACCAGCACTGATGAATCCATTTGAATGCTGAAATGCGCCTGCCTAAGCTTTTCATGGGTCTCATTTGCTTGCACAAAACAATAGCTATTAAAGCCTGTTTAATCCCCGGAGCTGTGTCGTCCCTTTCTCCCTACCTGGGAGAAAGTTTTGGTGTCTAGGTTTGCCAGCAAGCAGGCACTTGCTGACAACCGCCCTCTCGGTCTGGGGAAACTCTGAAAGCCTGTGAACTCTAGTAGCTGCATGAAACTGCAATGCGTCGCCCCTCATACTTTGAGAGAGAGGAGGCAACACTGTTTGACTGAGAAAGGGACATTGGAAGGCAAAATCATTCCAGGTACCTTTTGCGGCGTTGGGATGCTGTAACACCCTAATGTTCCCGGGATCGGGGAAGGCCAGGATACAACAAGAGAAACAGACGGTAAGTGGCTAATAATGTATTTAATGGATAAGAAGACAAATGGCAGAATTATCCGGATAGGAAATAATACAGGACAATGAAAATAAAGCAATGTCAACGATACCCTGTAGCAGCATCAGGGGCTCTTACCGTCCTCCGCATGCACACCGGTCCCGGTGTACGCCAACGGAGGGCACCATGCTAAGAAACTGCCGAAAATGCAGTTCGACAGCTGCTAAGGGAGTACTGTCGGAGGTGTGGGTGCTCTTGGTAATGTCACGAACTTGGGAATGCCCAGTCGGGCACTCAACCATGCAGTCCGTGACTGGAGCCAGGGAACAGCCGCTCAACCTACTCCTTTTAAAGAGCACACCCTCTGGGTTGTATAGAGGGTCAACGTTCAGACTCTTGTGTCTTGTAACAGAGACGCGGCAAACACCTCCGATGAAATGCGTCTCTGTTAGCGACACTAGGGAAGGAGTGTGGCAGAGAGCCGCTCGATCTTGCCTCCTTTCCTCTGCTCCGGTTTCCTATGGCAAAAAACTCTTCTAGGGCTCCACAGCTGAGACGCGGCAAACACCTCTGCGGTGTGCGTCTCAGCTAGATACCAACGGTTATCAGGGCTGGGGCGGAGAGCAGCCGCTCAATCTTGCCTCAGAATTTCGCTATGGAGTTTTGTACTTAACGCCCTCTTCAGCTGAGACGCGGCAAACACCTCCGTGGTGTGCGTCTCAGCTAGACAACAAGGATCGCGAATCGGAGCAGGGAGACGCCGCTCACGCTTACCTCCGATTCTGGCTCCTCCGGTTCGCTGCACAGAACGGATTCCACAAAGCTGGGTCCTGTGGCTGAAAATGACGTCGGCATTGGATCAGAATATCTGACGCTGCGTCCTCACTGTGAAATGCTTAAGAAGGCGTTTCTGGTCCGCGATCCTCTCGCTAGGCAGGCTGGTAATTGTAGTCCCAGTCCTGTGGGGGCGCCGATCATTCTGTGTCAGATCGAGCTGCAGTCAGCGGGATGTCAGGGGCGAGGGGAATCATGACAGTAAATCCTCCCTTCATCAACCCCTTCCCACCGGACCAGCACCAGCCGGATTCTTCCTGTGATATATGGACACCAAGCGGGGCGCATGCACCCCGGCTGCCGGTTCACATGACCACTCCTCTGGGCCGTAACCTTTCCAGTCCACTAGGTACCACAATTTGCCCCTTCGCCACTTGGAGTCCCTGATGCCAGCTATCTCATATTCCAGCTCCGAATCCACCAACACCGGCACTGGAGTTGCCGGGGCCCGCACTGACGATGGTTTCAGCAAGGAGACGTGGAAAACAGGATGGATCCTCAGCCGTTGAGGCAAACACAGTTTCACGTTCACGGGGATAACGCACTTGGTGATGCGATAAGGGCCTATGTATTTCGGATGGAACAAGCTACGTTTGCGAAACCGCATGTTCCTGGTAGAGACCCAGACGTGATCACCCACCCTGTCCAAGGGCCCAGGCCTCCTCTTCCTGTCAGCCACAGTCTTGTACGCTGCCTTGGCGACATCCAAGTGTTTCCGGGAACGCAGCAGATTTTCCTTGATGTGAGCGACCCTCTTGGAGGTTTTGGGTATCCTGCTGTCCCTGAGGGGGTAAACAAAAGGCAGAAACCGGGGGTGATGTCCGTAGTTGCCATAGAAGGGGGATTCTTTGGTAGAGCTATGTGTGGCATTGTTATATGCTATTTCTGCTATCCACAGCAGATCCACCCATTCATCCTTCTCTTGCTCCACAAAGCAGCGCAGGTATTGCTTAAGTGATTGGTTCAGGCGCTCCTTATGGCCGTCTGGACAGGGCTGACTTGACGTTCAACGCCGAACACCACGTCTTCCAGAACTGGGCGGTGAACTGTGACCCTTTGTCCAATACTATTACCTTGGGCAACCCATGTAGTCTCACCATGTTCCTGGGTAACATCGTTGCCAACTGGCCCGCAGAAGGCACCTGCTTGCATGCAACAAAATGCCTCATTTTCGTAAGGTAGTCCGCCACCACCAGGAATGCCGAGTTCCCCTGATCCATGGGCAGACCCACGAGGAAGTCCAACGATATGTTCTCCCATACCGGCTTGGCATAGGTAGGGGTTGAAGGAGCCCTTGCGGGTGCCGGTGATTGGTTTTCATGGTGGCACATGTCGAACAGGCCGCTCCCCACCTCCGGACATCCGCTCTCATGGCCGGCCACCAGAAGTGCCTCTCCAGACAGGCTATTATTTTCTCAAATCCAAGATGACCCGCACAGGGCGACACATGGCACCAAGCGAAGGCCTGTTTCTGTAGTTGAGGAGTCGGTATCAGCAACCGACGACCGTTCACCGGTATCCCATCTCTAAATTGCCATTCCCTGTGACTGAGGAGCCAGGTAAAGGAACGGATCCCCCTCTGGATACCTTTGAGAAAAGCATCCGGCTGTATAGCCGCCAACACCACATTGGGGTGGATGATGGATTGTTCCGTGAAAGGCTGTGGTTCTTCGGTAGCGGATTGACGGGACAGCGCATCCGCCTTTCTGTTTTCTGTCCCGGGCCGATACCTGATGTGGAAGTTAAATCCTGCGAAGAAGAGCATCTACCTCAGCTGCCGGGGAGAGAGATGCCTCGCCGCCGTCATGAACTGCAGATTCCAGTGGTCCGTAAAGACTGTGACCACATGTCTGGCCCCCATTAACAGATGCCGCCACTCTGTGAAGGCATCCTTAATCGCCAGCAGTTCCTTTTCTGGGATGTGGTAATTACGTTCGGCGTCGTTAGGTTTTCTGGACATGAAGGCCACAGGATGGAGTAGGCCTGTTTCTCGATGACGTTGGGGCAGGATGGCCTCCAGAGCCACCTCCGAAGTGTCCGCCTCCACCACATACGGGTGTTCCGGATCAGGGTGGGCTAGTACCGGGTTTGTGCCGAACGCTTTCTTCAGAGCCACGAACGCATCTTGTGCCTCTTGGTTCCAGACGAACTCCTGGGATTTCCGCAGCAGTTGAGTGATCGGGGCCACCAATCCCGAAATCCCCTTGATAAAACGCCGATAAAAGTTGGCGAACCTGATGAAGCTCTGCACATCCTTGACGCCTTGCGGGACAGGCCATTCCTCCACCGCCTTGATCTTGCGTTCAGCCATCTCCTGCCCATTCGGGGTCAGCATTACTCCAAGAATCTCCACGGACGTGACAATGAAGTCACACTTGCTGAGCTTGCAGAACAGCATGTTCTCTCTAAGCTTCCTGAGTACCGATGTCACGTGTTGGACGTGTTCCTCTTCTGTGTCTGAGTAGATGAGGATATCATCTATGTACACCACCACGTATACATCCAGTACGTCACGGAACACTTAGTTGAGAAAAGATTTAAACGGCGCAGGGGCGTTGCATAGCCCGAACGGCATGACGAGGTATTCGAAGAGGCCGAATCGGGCATTAAACGCCGTCTTCCACTCGTCGCCGTTCCTCATGCGCACGAGATGGTATGCCCCCTTGAGGTCGAGCTTGGTGTATATCCGGGCCTTCTTCACCTGTTCCAACAAGACGCTTATGAGGGGCAAGGGATACCTGTTCTTAACTGTGATGGCATTCAATGCCCTAAAGTCTACACACGCCCTCAATTCCCCATTGGCCTTCGGAATGAAGAAGAGGGGCGATGCTGCCGGGGATTTGGAAGGTCGAATGAAACCCAACCCCAGGAGTTTGTCAAGGTAGGAACGCAAATGGATGTTTTCCGGCTCCGTTAAGGCGTACAGTCGGCCGCTGGGTACACATGCCCCTGGAACCAGGTCTATTTGGCAATCATAGACCCTGTGCGGAGGGAGCACTTCCGCACGCACCTCATCGAAGACGTCACCATAGCTGTGGTATACACGGGGAAGAACGACTACTTTCCCTGCCGCAGTGATGACCGTATGAACCAAGTCCTGGTTGGTGCTGCTAGATCCTTGACTCAAACCGCACCTCTGTAAACAATGCTGAGAGGTCATCCTTAGTTCATGGGTCTTCCAATTGATCGAAGGGTTGTGTTTTTGGAGCCAAGGCAGACCCAATATCACCCCGTACTGTGGTGCTCGGATGATGTTGAAGTCGATCTTCTCCTCGTGCCATTTCCCATACTTAACAGGAAGGTCCCCCGTGTGATGCCCAATGGGTCCAGTAATCAACCGTCTCCCGTCCACTGCATACACATCTTCAGGTACATCCTTGGGAATGAGAGAGATGCCCAATCTCTGAGCTTCTTTCTGGCCCATAAAAAGGCCTGTGGCCCCGGAATCAACCATGGCCACCACAGGAATCCATTGTGCTCGAAGGCCTATGTATACCGTGATGGACAAGTGTTGTTGGCCAACACGCTCCAAACGTGACAAAGAAGGGATGCAGATTTGACTCCAGGAGGCCCCTTCACCATTCTGGGAGTCCATTAGTTTTCCGCCGGCACGTCCACTATCGCCGTCACAGTCCTGTTGGCCCGGTATCAACTGGTGTTCGGCTTAGCAGGACACTCACGGACGTAACGTCCCTTCTTGCCACAGTACAAGCATTGACCTTGTTTGCGGCGTGATTCCTTGTCGGTGGCGGTCAGGCTGGCCCGGATGGCTCCGATGTCCATTGGCTCGGCTTTCGTGGCGGAGCTGGATTCGGGGTTTCCCATTGACACATAGGTGGGCAGGGGTTTTCCCTTTCTTTTGTGGTCGCCTTTTCTCTCGCCCAACCTGTGATCCAAATGTAACACCAAATTGATCAGACCTTCACAGGTTTTGGGTTGGGGTCGATCTGCGCTACCACGTCCTTGAGTTCCTCACTCAGCCCTTGGTGGAAGAGGGCTGTTTGTTTAGAGACAGACCACTTGGTTTCGGCCACAAGACGTCGGAAGGCGTTCAAATACTGTAACAAGTCATTGTTGCCCTGCCTTAACTCTAACATCTCCCTGTCAGCGGTATAGGAGTCAGCCCGTCTATTGAACACTTTTAGGAACTCTTCGCGGAAGGCTCCCCAATCACACAGGAGGGGGTCATCCCTGCTCATAAGCGTAACTGCCCATTGCGCTGCATTCCCTGCGAGGTAGGATATGAGAAACGCCACCCTCTCTTGGCTGGTGGGGAATGCCTTGGGTTTGCACGACAGATGCAAAGCGACTTGTCTGAGAAAGACCTGCACGGTGTTGGGGTCTCCACTATACCTCTTGGGTGTGGCCAAAGGGATAGAGACCGGCAATTCCACCACTACAGCAGGGGAAGGAGCTGTGGCGGAATGTCTGGCTTGGAGGGGGTCTCTCTGTAGAACATCTAGTCTGGCCTTTACGTCCGCTGTTTCTTGCCTGGATGCAGCGAGCTCTATCTGAACAGCGGACAAAGCTGCCAACACATCGTCCAAAGTAGCCACGGCTTGTCACCCAACCAGGGGAATGTTATTGTTAATGAGGTCAGATATTGTGTAACACCCTAATGTTCCCGGGATCGGGGAAGACCAGGATACAACAAGAGAAATAGACGGCAAGTGACTAATAATTAGGCTTTCCTGTTTTCAGTTTCTATTTTTGGTAAATTCTGGTGGGGTTTTTTCAGTGTTTTCAATATCTTAAAAAACAGTTGTTGTCAGTGGTTACACATTTTCGCGCCACTAAAAACAACAGAAAAAGTGTTTTTCCGGTGTTTATGGAACGTTTTGCTTTTATTATTGCTTGCTTTCTGCACTGAAAGAACATGGTATATAGACAGTGAACTTATAGTGTATATGAGGTCCAAATAGATTTTTGCAAATTAATCTTATTGTTGTACACCATACAATACTTCTTCAGTGAATCTTTGGGTCATGTGCGCTTGCTCTTTCCTTCCCATGTAATCTTCTGTGAAAAGGCCCTCTTAGCAGTCATAGCCCTTTGGGCTGAGAACCATCAGCTAAGGGAAACAGTTGGGATGACTCTTTCTTTGATACCACATAAAGCACAAAATGATAAATATTTACGTTTTTGTTCCTGTGCATAAGAAAACAGTGCACCAGAATGGACTGAAAAGTCAATAGTATCCCTCATTAACTCTGAAGATGGTAAAGATGCTTTCAGCATACCATCTAACAAGTGGCAAGGATCTCCTACAGGGAATCACTTCAGATCGGGTATCAATTTTGACAGGTCATGACACAACTTTTTTATGTACGTAGCTGAATCACTGCAAATACAAACAATATCACTCGATCTTGGTTGAACTTGGAAAGAACCTTTTTTGCAGAGCATTACAAGTGACACTGAGTTCAATGATTTCCAAAAGCCTGGTGTCTATTTTCACCACTGTCCCATATGCTTGGTGATATATATATATATATATATATATATATACTTGTCACTAAACCTTGCATTGAATGTTTAAAGCCTGAGGTGTTGGCAATTCACCTACTATCAATACTGACCTACTAGATTTTTATGAAACCAGCCATTTTACCTATGAGTGAAAGAATCAAATGCAGCCAAAATATCAAATATGAGTTTGATATTTTCTGATTCTCTAAAGGTTATAAAATATTGAAACTAGACCTAAAACATGAAACTAAACCCTGCATCTTTAGACCAAAGGCCACAAAACTGGAAAAGTAAAAGAAAGAAGAAAGAATATTTTAGTGGCATCCCTAAAGAACAAAACTCAAGCAGAATAATGTTAGCCAGTCTTCATTACTGCTAGCTTGTATAATAAAGTTACATTGTATTGACACCTTCAGGAAGAAGAAAATGACTCGTTCACTCTCTTTTTCCTTTCTTTGAATGGCATTTAGTTTGTGGTTGTGCAGGTGTTTTTTCAGTGTTTATATGTTTTCACTGGTGAGGGCTATTTATCTTTCAGTGGTGTTTTATCAGTTATTATAGGTTTAAACCTAAAACCCCACAGCCTACTAATAATGTATTTAATGGATGAGAAGACAAATGGTAGAATTAGCCAGATAGGAAATAATACAGGACACTGAAAATAAAGCAATGTCAACGATACCCTTTAGCAGCACCAGGGGCTCTTACCGTCCTCCGCATGCACACCGGTCCCGGTGTACGCCAACGGAGGGCACCGTGCTAAGAAACGGATGAAAATGCCGTTTGACAGCTGCTAAGGGAGTACTGTCGGAGGTGTGGGTGCTCTTGGTAATGTCACGAACTTGGGAATGCCCAGCCGGGCACTCGACCATGCAGTCCGTGACTGGAGCAAAGGAACAGCCGCTCAACCTACTCCTTTTAAAGAGCACACCCTCTGGGTTGTATAGAGGTCCAACGTTCAGCCTGGAAGGAGTGTGGCAGAGAGCAGCCGCTCGATCTTGCCTCCTTTCCTCTTCTCTGGTTTCCTATGGCAAAAAACTTTTCTAGGGCTCCACAGCTGAGACGCGGCAAACACCTCTGCGGTGTGCGTCTCAGCTAGATACCAACGGTTATCAGGGCTGGGGCGGAGAGCAGCCGCTCAATCTCGCCTCAGAATTCCGCTACGGAGTTTTGTACTTAACGCCCTCTTCAGCTGAGACGCGGCAAACACCTCCGTGGTGTGCGTCTCAGCTAGACAACAAGGATCGCGAATCGGGGGCAGGGAGACCCCACTCACGCTTACCTCCGATTCCGGCTCCTCCCGTTCGCTGTACAGAACGGATTCCACGAAGCTGGGTCCTGTGGCTGAAAACGACGTTGGCAAGAGATCAGAATATCCGATGCTGCGTCCTCGCTGTGAAACGCTTATGAAGCCGTTTCCGGTCCGCGATCCTCTCGCTAGGCAGGCTGGTAATTGTAGTCCCGGTCCTGTGAGGGCGCCAATCATTCTGTGTCGGATCGCGCTGCAGTCAGCGGGATGTCAGGGGCGAGGGGAATCATGACAGATGCTTAGCCAACCAGTTGTGACTTCATATGTTAGGAGATGCCCCATTACTGAATGGGCTTCCTCTGAGGACTCCCAGTTCCGGCACTGTGCAATCACTGTGAACCGCATTTTTCTATCATACACCACCACTAGTGTAGCTCTGCGTAGTGCGGCAGAGATTTGTTTACAGTTCGCATAGTGCCACATAATGCAACTCTGCGAACTCCGCCCCGGGTTAGTGCAGAGGCATTAGGCAGGAAATAAAGCAAAGACATATCAAACAATGTTGGTATCAAAAATACTTCATTATAAAAGGAATATTCCCCGTAAGCACCAGAAAATAGTGGCCAAAAAATATTATATCATGCAAAAAGTCTGCAAATTGATAGCCACGGGTTTTCAAATGCTTTAAAACATTGAAAAAAAATAGCAATACTCCACAAGAATTGACAACAAATATAACTGTAAATTAGAAAACCCTTCCCATGATGTACATGGTAAATAAATAATGTCTGCTTTTTCATTAAAGGGTACAGAAAAGTGATGCATGGAATGTTTGAATTAATCTAACTCATTGGTAATTACTCGGGCCGCATCCCAATCCTTTTTTTTTTTATATTTTTTATTTGCATCAAATGAACACAAAGAGAAAAATCATAATAAGCAAAATCAAACTATACAGATTTCAGTAGAGTCAAAAAACATTAAGCATTTCACAAGTCATAAACAGTAAAAAGGTCATATAGAAAGAAAAAAGCAAAAAAAAGAAGAATTTAAAGAAAAGAAAGAGAGTCGGTAAGAGAAAGATGCTAATATTAAGACATAAATGATCCCCAAATTTTGTCAATTTTTCGTTTAGCCCGAAGGCCCTTTGAAGTAGCAAGGGTAGTATCCATAGAATAAATTTCCTTAACTAAACTCCACCATTCCATAACAGTTGGCGGATTTTTCTGAATCCAAGCTCTAGCAATAATAAGACTTGCACACGTAACTAAGATATTCAACAAATCATTAAATGTGCTAGAGCCCCCACATATACCAATCAATACATCAGTTGATGAAAAAGAAATAGGTTGAGTAAGTCTATCAGAGACCACCTTAAGTATACCTTCCCAATAATCATTAAGATGAGGGCAAGATAAGAACATGTGAACAATATCAGCACCACTTAGATCACATTTAGGGCATTTCGTGCGTTCACTATAGTTCTTATTCCTTGCCCATTTAAGAATTTTCTCGGGGGTATGATATAATTGACATATAGTTTTAAACATTTGCAATTTACGGCTAGAGGAATGAACTGATGTATTTAAACTCTTAAGAGATAAAGTAATTAAATCAGGTGGTACATTTGAAGTTAATATTCTATTCCATTTCTCAGTTAGTTTTATGATATCACAAATGTTAAAGTCCGAGAATAGCTTATATCCTATGCTAATCATAGCTTTGTCTGATTCTCTGTAGATACAGTTCCAAAAATCAGAGTCTGTTACCAAATTAAGTTCTAATTTCTTCACTAAATAATCTTTAATCTGATAGTATTTAAACCTAGCCAGTTCTGATAAATTATAGTATTGCTTTATTTTTTCAAATGTCATAAATCCTTGATGATCATACAAATCTCCCAAGAGTTTAATACCAGATTCTAAGTATACTCGGTATGTTGACTCCTGAAAAATTGAAGGAAAGCCTGGATTACCCCAAAGAGGTGTTTTATAATGTAAATGAGAAACATTACATTTCATCATGATGGAACGCAGATATTAACAGTATCTCGTACTGTCTTAAATTTAACCCTTTTCAAATAGTTAGGGTAATTTAATCTGTAAATAAACATATTAGCATCTTGTCCGAGTAGAAATTTATGAAAATACAAACACTTATCAAAAATTGTTAGGCTGCGAAAACGAGTCAGAAAAGCCGACCAATAATAAAGTTTGAAATCCGGAAGAGCCAAACCTCCTTGACTAAAAGGAAGTTTAAGTGAGGAGACTGCACGTCGGGCTTTTTTATATCCCCATATAAAACTACAAATAATTCCTTCTAATCTGAGAAAATAAGAGTTGTTTACACGTAAGGGAATTGTACGAAATAAATATAAGTATTTAGCCAAGATTTTCATTTTAATTAAATTTATACGACCGATGATACTAAGAGGAAGTTTGTGCCATTTTTTAAATTGCATTGCAGTCTCTTTTAATAATGTTTCATAATTTAGAGCTACAATTGAATCAATATCAGAAGAGATTTTAACACCTAGGTACGTTGCGACCCCGCAGATTCCTGGAGTGGGAGCAGGAAGATGGTGATTCGCAACAATTTTAGTTTTAGTGGTGTTAAGTCTGTAGCCAGAGACTGAACCATATATACCTGCTTCGATTAGAATACCTTTCAAAGGTTGGGGCACATCCGAGGAAAACACTGCTACGTCATCCGCATATACAGTAATGTCCAGCTTATTTAAGCCATTAAAAAAAGGATTGATTAGAGCCTGGCGTTGGAGTGCAATTAGAAAAGGTTCCATACCCAAAGCAAAAAGCAGGGGTGATAAAGGACACCCCTGTCTTGTCCCCCTCTTAATTGGAAACATAGAAGAGTATTTCCCCATATAAGATACTTTGCCCATAGGGTTATCATAGAGTGATTGAATCCATCTCAGAAATTGGCCGCTAATGCCAAATGCCTGTAAGGCTGCCCATAAAACGCCAACCCCACTCGGTCAAATGCTTTTTCAACATCTAGTAGAATCATACCGAGTGGGGCTGACTGAATCCATGCAGCATCGAAAGCAGAGATGGCCATATTAATATGCGCAGTAGTGTCGCGTTTTGGTATGAATCCATGTTGCTGAAAAGATACAAGCTGAGACATAACTGGCGCAAGCCTGATAGCCAATATTTTAGCAAAGATTTTAGCATCGCTATTGATAAGCGAGATTGGTCTGTATGATCCCCTCTCTTGAGGTACTTTACCCTTTTTTAAGAAAAAAATAATTTGAGTTAAATTCCAGGATTTAGGTGCTTGTTGCCTATTGCCAATAGCCCGAATCACATCAATTAATAAAGGAGTCAGAGGAATAGAGTCCTCCCCTACTGCTTTCCCTGTTGCTAGGGAGTTAATAGCGTCCCTAATTTCCATTGCTGTAATGTCTTCCTCTAGTTGTGCTGTTTGTTCCGGTTTTAAGACATTAACCATGTTAAGCTCTATATAATTTTTAATGCTATCCTCCGAGGTTGTAGTTTCTGGTGTATATAAAGCTTGATAATAAGAAGCAAATTGTAGCAATATTGATTTGGAGTCGCAAACCAATTGATTATTATCTCCTTTAATTTCTTTGACTATGTTCTGTGATCGATCCTCAGCAACTTTATAAGCCAAAAGTTTACCAATTTTATCAGCGTTTTCATATTGATCAAGATGATATTTTTTTAATTGATTAATGCTTTTAGCTCTGAGAAGATCCTTTAATGCAGCTTTAAGTTCGATTAGTTTAAAATTAAGTATATCTGAGGTCGGTGCCCTATCAGACATAGCCTCTGACAGCTGAAGCTCAATGTCTCGTATTTCACCAAGCCTTTTCTCATTTAAAATTTGATGTTCTTTATTTTGTCGCCAGATATATTGTTGTGTGAATCCACGTATGCTAGCTTTACAGGCATCCCAAACTATCAAGGGTTGGCTAGATTGTATATTTATATCAATGAATTCTTTTATATGTTCTTTAAGTTGATTCACAAACCCATAATCAGTAAGCAAATATCTTGGAAATGAGAAAAGACGAGGAGAAAACTCTTCAGCTGTAATCTTGAAAGTTAAAGAAATTGGATTGTGGTCTGAAGTTACCCTTGGGTAAATGGCCATTGAACAATTACTGAGACTGAGGACAGAGTCTGAAACCCAGATCATATCTATGCGTGAGCATAGCTTATGAGCTGCAGAATAATATGTATAACCCACTAGTTTGTGAAGGGCCGCATCCCAATCCATCATTATTTTCCATACCATGCCACTTCAGTTTGGATCCAACCATATGCAAATCATTCTTGACTCTGCTCCAATGAGAACAGGCTAAATTCTCCCTGAACCGGAACCAAGCAACCCAGGACTGGTTTTGCCCTGATTAGGGCTCATCAAATAGGTATAGCTTTGTTCCTAAGACACAGTGTATGTCCAGACGTGGTTTCAGTGACACTGTGCCCCTGGAACAAAGCTTTACCTGAATTTGAAAGCTTGTGGGCATTTCCATATTGAGGAACTTTTAGCTTTTCTGCATTTTAATTAAGGATTATCCTGCTTCTGTTGTTTGTTGGAATTCCCAACACACCAGGATTCTCAACTCATCTTCCCCCCCTCTCCACATTCTGTGTCTGTGACATCATCAGACATTGCAAAGAAGCAGAAATAGAAACATAACAAGCAGATGGTTGCTGATAATGTCATAAGGCCTCCATTAGTGCTGCCTAGGAAACTGAGGCTGAGAGTTCTAGATCTCTGGCTCAGTGGTCACTTTCCCTGGAGACTTGGAAAGAGGAGATTGGAGCTGTGTTAGTTTGTGAGAACTGCAATTTCTTTAAACTCTGACATTTATTAGTGAGCTTGAATACTACTACAACTGGTAAGGTCATTTATGTGTTAGAATGCTTGACTGAGGGTCTTATTTTGAGGTTTGTGGATGGGATACTCAGTCAAAATGGGACAGATACTTCTTCCCCTATGTTACATGTGCTTTAGATTATAATACACTTGGAATTTGATGGAAGTGATATCTGTTATGTTTTGAAACTAAAACAATATGTTAATATTAAACTTTTTTTTATAACCAATTTTATTGTTTTACAAAAAGGAAAAAACATGCACCAGCAATACCACATTATGTAGTAGCAGTAGTGTTGCGAGACACCTAAAGAGCAAATACATCACTTTTAATCTGCCATGCAGCAGTATATACAAACGTCCAGTACAAAGTTCAGGCTATAACATGGTTCACAGCCATTTGCTCCAGACCCTCCGGTATTTCTTAGGGCACCCCCGTGCCTCGTACAATGGATTCCCCTGCACTGCACACCAATCAACCCCTTTGCCATTTCTCAGAACCTGATGGTGTGGGAAGCTTCCAGGATGTGGCTATGTCCCACTTGCCCACAACCATGGCTGTGTTGTACAATAATTTCTCATTTCTGTACCCGTCTAGCCCGTTTGTAATCCCGAGAAGGGAGTGAAGTGGATCATGAGGGACCTTCCACCCCAGGACCTCGGTCAGCTTACCTTCGATCTTGTCCCAGAATTGTTATGTTATGTTATGTTATGTTATGAGCATTTATTACGTGCACAGCTACTCTATCAAAGGAGCGTCCTGGCTCCCGACAAGGTAACAACATAACACAGCTTAAAAAGAGGCAAACTAAGGGCAAAACGAATTAAGGAAATAGAAAGGTCTTGACGGCCCTACGAAATGAGAACAGATCATCAAGGGCACGTATCTTTAAAGGAAGGGAATTCCACAAGGCCGCAGCCAATTGTGGACATGCCCACACCATGTGGAAGAAGTCGGCCGGTTCTTGACCGCACCTCGCACACGCGGCGGATGGGTAGAGGCCTGCTCGGTGTAGGCATTTCGGAGTTAAGTAGGCTGCATGCAAATAGTATAATTGGATCAAGCGGAGTTTAGTGGAAGTGGTGATCAATATGGGTGACATGAGGGCATCCTGCCAATCCTCCTCGTCCAGAGGACCTATCCACTCCTCCCACTGGTCCTTGAGGTGGTCCAGTGAGGTTGAGGTGTTGTTGACCAGTGTCCGGTAGATGCAGGAAATACCCCACTTCCGCAAGTCGCCTAGCATTGTCTGTGCTTCAGGGGGACTGTATTTACAACAAGGGGTGGTGAGGGACAGAGTCTCTGAATTAAGCAGAAAGCTCTCACCCAGTCAAGAGATCAGGGCTAGATCCAACACCGTTTTTTAGCTCACTGCACCATCCCAGTTTCAGAACCTGGCTGTATGCAAATTAGTCTGTTACTGTCCCAGTGCATGATGGGAACAGGGCAAACCAAACTACAAAAGCCAATTCTTACACTGGGAAGGAAACAAGCTCCCGGGGACCGGTTTCTTACATTACAGCCGTCTCTGGCCCGGTTTGCTTGAATCCTGATGGTGCAATGAGCAAGGGTCTCACATCTGAGAATACCCTTCCACGCTTAGGGTGGACAAAAATATTTACAACAAGGGGTGGTGAGGGACAGAGTCTCTGAATTAAGCAGAAAGCTCTCACCCAGTCAAGAGATCAGGGCTAGATCCAACACCGGTTTTTAGCTCACTGCACCATCCCAGTTTCAGAACCTGGCTGTATGCAAATTAGTCTGTTACTGTCCCAGTGCATGATGGGAACAGGGCAAACCAAACTACAAAAGCCAATTCTTACACTGGGAAGGAAACAAGCTCCCGGGGACCGGTAGTCAGGGATCCTGGTATCAGCCAGTATGTGTTCGTGGAGGTCGTGTCTGAGTTGTAGATATTTATAGAAATGGGATGGGTGCAGGGAATATCTGGACTGAAGGTCTTTAAAGGAGCTACAGTAGCAACTATACCTGACTGGGTATAGTTGTCCCCCCGGGCACCGATATGTGCTGAATCAGCTCTAAGTTTGTCTTATGTTTTTCTGCTTAAACGTTCATAACATGTATTTCAAAATAAAGCAATTATTCCATTGATTCTGGTCGTTTCGTTTATTTCTCTTAAGGTTGTTTTCTTTGTCAAAACATTATATCCGTTATTTTACATCATACATCCAATGCATTTCGGCAGTATGATCTGCCTTCATCAGGGAAATAATTGATCTACAAATCAAAAAAATACGCATTTTCAGTTTTACATGCTATGTCATATGTTACTTCTTCCATCAACTTAACTCTGTTCATTTTCAAACAATGTCATATTAGCTTCATAGACAAGTTCTTATGAACCTATACTTAAGGGTTTGTAAGATAAATAAAACTGGGTTTCCTTCGTCTTTCTCTGTTTATAACGTGCAAAGCGCGCTGTTGCTGGCCGTGGTTAGCTGCCTGTTTTAAATCGGGTTTCACCTTAAAGGTTATAGACCTCGCGTTACGCGCTGGTAATGGCTTATTGTTGACGCGTTCGCGTCTTTGTTAGAATTGCACTAATGGTTATGCTCCGAATGTGGGAAAGAGTGCTGCTCGTGTTTTACGCGGTTAGCCTAAGTTAAACGCTATGCGGCTTACCTCGGCGTTTCTTATCTCCGCGCCATTCCCCAGCGAACGGGTTCTGTTTCCTATCGGTGTTACGCTTCTAGCGCATGCGCTTTGTTAAGTTCTCGCGGACCCGGGTTTTTTTATTGTTTGGTGTGCTAACTTTATTGTTCTAAGCAAGGGGATCTAAACCAGGGCACGTATAGCTATGGTATGGGCTGCCTATACGCTAGCATGATATTAATACAAATCAATTTGCTTCAGTACAATAGTATTAGCTATAACAACTACTAGATTAACTCCAAAAATCATAAATAACAAAGAAACTCTGTCCTTTCATTGAGTCCCCCGGGCTTTAAGCTGCCCAACTTATAAATCCAATAATTCTCTTGTTTTAGCAGTTTGTTTTTATTTGCGGAACCTTCCATTCTGGGTAGTGTTTCCAATACACATACCCTTAGTTGGCCAACATTATGTTGTTTCTCAGTGAAATGTTCTGCCACACTCGTTTTTTTGGATTTGAGCCTAATGGTACTTTTATGTTCGTTTATGCGGATTTTCAGTTTGCGTTCTGTGTGGCCTACATAAACGTCTCCACAGGGGCATTTGATCATATAGATTAAATTGCTTGAGTCACATGTTGCATTCACTTTTAATGGTATGGGAAAACCCTTTTGTGGATGTGTTATATTTGGTCCTTTGATTATGTTGTTACATGTGTTACAATTATAACACGGGATAGTGCCACGGAATGTGGTGACTATGTGACTTTCCTCTTGTGGTTTTAAAAAGTCTGCTAGGTTTTTAGCACGAGTATGTGCAAAAATAGGTTCCTCCGTGAAAATTCCTTTGAAATCAGGTTCCATTGAAAGCATTGGCCAATGCTTCTTGATGATTTTTTTGAACTGGGTGCTAACTGTTGAAAATTTACTCACGCATGTGATGCGATCGCTGGATGTGGTAGTTTTCCGAAGGTCTTTAAAGGAGCACATGTGGCCGCCTGGCCACACATCACCGAGCTGGGAGATCCCTATTAGATCCCACGCTCGAAACCCCTGTAACCCACTGACCTCCCTGAGCCACGTACCATGCCATAGAGGCGTGTGCTGGGTGAGTTTGTGTGTCCACTGGATGTGTCTTAGAGCCGCCCTCCAGGCTAAGAGAGTGGAGCGTAAGACATCAGGCAAGTTGGATGGGATGGGTTCCCCTTATAGTAGGGATTGGATTCTGGGCAGGCCGAGCTCACTTAGTTCAACCCTATAGGCTGGATCAGACCAACCCCCGTTGAACCAGTCATGTATACTCAGCAGGCGAGTCGCCAGATAGTATAGGTATAAGTGTGTCATCCCCATGCCCCCGTCGAATGATGGAATCCGGCAAGTGTTTAACACCAGCCGGGTCCTGCCTCCCCCAGAGGAATTTAGTAGCAATAGTGTCTAGCTCCCGAAACCATGTCAGTGGAAAACAGAAGGGGGTGTTTTGGAGGACATAAAGAAACCTTGGAAGGATCATAATTTTAAACAAGGCGACCCTTCCCAGGGGTTCAGGGGTAGTGTCTGCCATTTGTGGAGATCCGCCTCAGCTTTCTTCACGAGCGGGGTGACTTTAAGGGACAATCCCGGTTCTGGGAGGAGAGCAACCCAGATCCCAAGATTTTTAAAAGACTGACGCAGAAGCGGTATCGTGGACTGCCTGTTGTAGCACTCTCTGGAGAGGTAGAGTGGGACCAGGACTGACTTAGTAGAATTCATTCGGAGACGGGAGGTTTGCTCGAAACAACGCAGGATCGGGAGACAACAAGGACAGATTGGGCGGGGTCGGTTAAAAAGAGCAGGACAACGTCCGCGTAAAGAGCGATCTTTGTCACTGCGGAGTTGGGCCATTCCCATCCGCTAACGAGATTCTCGGATTGGATCAAGTTCGCTAGAGGCTCCATTGCCAAAGCAAAGAAGAGGGGTGAGAGGGGGCTACCCTGTCTCGTCCACCTCTGAATGGGGAAGGTGTAGGAGAGAACCCCGTTGACCAAGACGCGCACCTGGGGCCGGGGTGTACAGAATCCCGACTAGCTGACGGAAGCGGGGGCCGAAACCCATTACAGTAAGCATGCCGTCTAGGTAAGTCCAGTCCACAGAGTCGAACACCTTCTCAAAATCGATGAGAAGGAGCGCCGGGTAGGGGGAAAGCACCTGGCCGTGAGCAAGGGCCTGGTGCAGCCGCCGGAGGAAGTGTCTAGTACCTCGCTGGGACATGAATCCGTACTGATCCTGGTGGACTAATGTGGTAAGGTACGGCTTCAACTGTTGGGCAAGGATTGCGGTGTACAATTTAATGTCTGAATTAATGAGGGAGATGGGATGGTAGTCAGCGCAATGGGGGGAGGGCGGTTGCGACTTCGGGAGGACCACGATCGTGGCCATATCCATCTCGGGCGGGAAGGAGCCTTTCTCCAATGCTTTGGCATACAAGTCCGCAAGTCGAGACACTAGAGTTTCTCGGTATGCTGCATAATATTCCTGGGGGAGCTATCCGGGCTGTGAGTCTTACCCGACAAGGTGTAAGCAATAGCCTCATGAATCTCACTGTGGGTGAATGGGCGGTCAAGATCAGCATTGGCAGTAGAGTCCAGCTGAGGGAGGTAGACACCCCCGGCGTCCAACAATTCGCTGATCAACCGCACCGGAGTTCGTTTGGCATAAAGGTGATGGTGGAAGGTGGCAAAAGCACCGGCCATAGCCACCGGGGACCGTTGTGTCAACCCCTCCTGATCCAATATTTTCTGGGATGATGCGGTTTGCTCTGGGGTACGTGATGAGCCTATGAAGGATTGTACCGTTCTTGTCACCCCAGCCATAAACTCTGGCCATGGAAGATCTCCACAGGAGCTTAGCGCCCTCCAACGAGAGCTGCTTGATTTCAGCTTGAATCCTCGTGAGGCACCGCTCCTGAGCGGTGTGGCCCTCAGCAGAGGGAGATTGTTCAAGGCGCAGTGCTTGCGCCTCCAGTGAGGTAATTTGCAGCATTTGGGCCTGCCACTGAAGTTGGACGTGGCCTTTGGCATTGCCACGAATAGTGGCCTTGCCTGCATCCCACAGGGTACCCGGGGAAGAAACCAACCCTGCATTGGTGGCAAAGTGCTGCTGCAGCTCTGATCCCACCACCTTCTTGAATTCCTTGTCTTCAAGGAACCAAGTGTTGAACCGCCACACTGGGCGGGAGTAAGGGGGAGGAGCCCCTCTACTAAGGAGCAGCAGGGAGTGGTCGGAGATACCGTTTGGTAATATTCGGACGTCTTGGATCAAGGTGCAATCCGTAGATGGAATGAAAATGGCATCTATGCACGCTTGCGTGTGGTGTGCGGCGGAGGTGTGCGTGAACTGCTGAACGTGTGGGTTACAGATTCGCCATGCACCGCAAGGCCAAGGGATTCAGTTCAGCTAGTTAATTGTTTAGCTTGCGCCAGCCTAGAAGGAGATGGAAGACCTGTTGTGTCAAGAAGTGGTGCTGAAACCACGTTAAAGTCACCCCCAATAACAGTGGGCCCCAGGGGGAGGGTAGACAGCAGAACGGTGTATTGTTTTACAGTCGTGGCGAGCATCTAGGGGGGTGAGTACAAGGATACAAGATTAAGAGGCGTGCCCCCTAGTGTGCAGCAGACGATCACAAACGTTCCCTGTGGGTCGTGATTAGCTTGTGTGAGTACAAAGGGTAGGTCTCGTTTCAATATTATGGCCACACCAAGGGCAGTGAGTCCCCATCATGTGCACCTCCTGAAGCAGAAGCGTCCCTATATTGAGGCGCTGTGCGTAACGCAGGACGGCCGTTCATTTGTGTTCATAGTAGGCCATTAACATTCAATGATAAGGTATGGAAGGCAGCCTTCGGAAATGGTGTGTCATTCATGGGGGTTAAAGATCGTTGTAGTGTCCCATCAGGCCCTGGAGAGCCAACGGCAAATGCTGGACCCGGAGCAGGTGCAAAAGCATGCTGGTGGGAAGGACCATGGATAATGGACCCATATAGAAGTGGAACTGATTGTCGTGTGGGTGATGGCACAACAAAACAACAATAAACAATAAGAAACTGTGGGAGCAAACATTCCCAACCCCCTCCCAACCCCTCCAGCCATCCTATACTTCGAGAACAGAAGCATCTGTTGAGCTCCAGAACCAGTTACCAAACTAAACACTTGGTTGAGAAGCGTGGAAGGACCCCTCCATATGAGCGGATATACAATGTCTCGGCAGGAAGACAAAGACTCAGAGCAAACAGTCTGCCAGAACCCCCGATCATCCCAAAGTCGGGGCCCATCCCCAGTTGCGAGCCGCCTCAGCGGTCGATCATCAGTACTTCAAAGGCTTGGGCTGTGAGAACGGTCAGTGTCCATTCCCGGGAGGCCCCCGCCGGCCCGGGGACAGAGGGTCCGCCACCGGGCCATCAGAAGCCTGGATTCTGAGCTGGGGAGGGGAGGCTTAGGAGCCGGATGAACTCTCATGACCATGGGCCATCAGGCTGGTCGATCTGTGGGACGCCACCTGGGATCGACGTCTCCTGTTGGAGTGTGTGCACCGCCAACGCTGGTGCTCCGGTGACCGGGGCCAGGCAGGGAGGGAGCCCAGTGGACCTGGGGTGGGAAGTACCGCTGCCAGCAGGGGCTGCTCCTCAGTCAACCAAGTCCAGGCCATCTGGGGAGAGTTAAAGAGGTGGGTGGCGTTTTGGAAGATCACCTGTAGGCGCGCCGGGAATTGCAGTTGGTAATAGAGGCCCAGCGATCACAGCTTCTTCTTGACCTCGGTGTAGGATCGACGTTGCTCTTGAACTTTCTTGGTTCAGTCTGGGAAAATCATAATGCTGTGGTTCTGAAATTTCAACGGGCCCCGGGAACATGCTTCACGCAGGATTGCATTGCGATCCTTGAAGTTGAGGATTTCAGGATATATAGGGGCGGGGGGCCCCGGTCAGTGGCCTTGGGGCCAGGGATCGGTGGGCCCTCTCTACCACAAACCAAGCAGACAGGGAGTCCTTCAGCATCCAAGAGGTAAACCAAGCCTCCACAAAAGCGGCCGCCTGATTCTTCTCAACCCCTTCCAGGAATCCCACCAGACATAGGTTGTTGTGGCGTGCACGATTTTCGGCGTCTTCAGCACGCCGGTGAAGTTCACTTGCGCAGGAGCTCAGTCCAGCCACTTAGTCTTTAAGGTGGTGAATATCGTCCTCCACAGTTGAGATTCGGTAACTCCGCTTCGGTGATCCGGGCCGTGGCGTTGCGGAGATCTTGCCTGAGAAGAGACACGTCCACCATGATCTCCTCTATCTTCCCCTCCACCCAGGCCTGCAACGAGCTGATGGCCTGCAGGATAGTCACGTGGTCCGTGCCCGGGGCAGGGGGAGCACCATCTGCCTGTCCAGGCGTGTCGGGCCCATGGGTGGTGAAGCGGTCAATTTTAGTTTGCGTGTGGGCAGTCGCAGACTTGGATGCCCTATCTCTCTTCATGTTCCACCTCCGAACAGGATCCGCACGGGCAGGAGCTGGAGGAACTGCCAAGCCAGCCAACCACCAGTCGTGAGGGCGGGAGTCAGGATAGTCGACTCCTTGACAGGGTTGTCACATACAAAAGTGGGGAGGGCAGTGACGTGCCAAGCTGCCCCACACAGCTGCAACCATATGGCACTGGCTGGGAGAGGGGGAGGATGAATGCCGCAGGCGGCCCAGTTCGTCGTGCCCAGGGATGGGCAATCCACTTCCCACCGCCCGGAATGACTGCCGACAGGGTTGTATATTGGGAATGGCTGGGTCAGTTCCAACCGGCCAGAGGCGGTCCAAGTCCAGGCACAGCCCCCTACCCCACTGATCCCCCACACAGGGCGGCAAGGGCTAGAGTGGAGAAGGCTTGCTGGGTGTATGACACCAACAAAGCTCCCCACAGCTCCCTCAGGCAACGACCAGGTACAGTGCCACAGACCGCCCCAGCACCTCGGGCGGGGGGGCACCCACTGGAAGTCCCAACTTAGACCTCCAAGACCACCGCCCAACCAGGCAGCCGGTCAGCCCCTCACTCACTGGTGTAGTCTGGTGTGTAAAGGCTGGTCCACCTCCGTCGCGGAAATAGGGCCCCGGGGAGTCCAGGGGCAGCCCAGTATTCAGCGTCAGCCCCCAGGTGCAGGGGACGTTGTATAATGGGAATGGCTCGCTCAGGTCTCGCAGTTCCAACCGGCCAGGGGCTCCCCAGGTCCAAGCACCGCACGCCGCCCCAATGATCCCCCCCACCGGACGGCAGGGGCTGGAATGGAACAGGCTTGTATGTATGGCGGCAGTACTGCTCCTCAATGCTCCCCAAGGCAACGACAAGGCATGCTGCCACAGGCCACCACAGTGCCTCAGGGGGCGGGGGCACCCATGGGAAGGCCCAAGATCGACCTCCAAGTCCGTCGTCCGACCAGGCAGCGGGTCTCCCGCTCACTCACTGATGGAGCCCTATGTGTGAAAGGCTGGTCCGACCTCTGTCTCAGAGATGAGGCCCAGGAGAGGCCAGGGGCAGCCCTGTGCTCAGCGCGGGCCGCCAGGCGCAGGGCACAGGCCAGACCTAGAGTGCCCGTCGCCCTGCCAGTGTGGGCGGTGGGGCCCTCAGTCACAGCTCCTAGGGCGTAGGCAGCTCTCAGGGCCAGGAAACAGACGGGGTGACCACAGCTCCCGGGGCCAGGATACAAACAATCCTGAGGGCCAGGACACAGGAGTTGAGGCCTGTTCACTCCCGCACTCCACTGCCCGACACAGCGGCCGCCACCTCTAGCGCACCAGGGATCAAAGCGAGAGGCTCCAGGAGGGCTCACATACACCCCCCCTCCCGCTACCCGGTACGGCAGCCGATAGAGGGAGCGCTGCACCAACGCCCCACCGGTCTGCAGCCGCTCACCTGCCTTCGTTCCCGCTCTGCCACCCGGTATGGTGGCCGCTGCACAAGGCTCCAGCCGAACCGCAGCTCCTCGTCCGTCCGTCCCCAAGCGGGCCCCAGAGCCAGCGCCAGGTACGGGCACCAGCGGCCGCTCCACCCCCTATGGGGAAGTGAGGGATCAGGGGCTCTTCCACCCACCCAACCCCGCTTGCTCAACAGACGCCACCTCTCTATCCCACGGAGCAGTGCAGGGGGGGTCAGCCAGGCCGGTCGGCCGCAGCGAGTCCGATGATGAAAGGGACCATAGCCAGATCACCAGGTCCACCACCAGAGCGCGATGTGGGCCGCCATTTGGTCACCCAACGGGGCCCAGGGGGTCCAGGGCTGGAAGGACACTACAGAAGGCCAATACGGGGAACAGACAGCCTCCGGAGCAGTCCTGTGCTTTAGGACACCAGGCAGGCAGGTAGGAATGGTGGATTACTGCCAGGGAGCACAGGATGCGAGGCGGATGACGGAGGGGTCCAGGAGCGCTCTCAGAGTGCGACCGCCATCTTGACGCCTCGGCCACGACCCATGTTTATATTAAACAGAATATAGACATAGTTCTACCTCTAAAAGCCTGTCTATTTTCAGAATACATGCGCACTTACATAAACACATACACATACTGGGGACAAATGATGAAACTTAACTTTTAAGTTCAGGGACTAGTGTGTATGCATTCGGAGAATAGATGTGAAGGTATGGGGGTTACAAAAATGTGGTTTTAGGTTAGAGCAGTGGTTCCCAAACTGGGGTCCGTTAACCCCCAGGGGTCCGTGACACATTCCCAGAGGGTCCGCAGGCAATAGTTTTAAAAGCACTGCAAAGGTCCTTGTATAATCAGCAGTTTTTGGGCAGCAATAAAAGTGTCAAGAAAACAGTTGATTAACTTACCTGCTGGAGAAAGATGGGGGGTTTGTCTAGTGGAAACTCCGACTTATCTAAGGAAGCGCAGATGGTTAATATGCCTGCTGCAAAGAATGTCAGTATTCTGTATTGTGCATAGCGCAGTGGGTTCCTGCTTTTGCCACAGATTATTTTGTTATAGTGCAGTTCACAAGTTCCAATCGTAATCTAGCACAGTGAGCTATGAACTGCCACCAAAGAGGTGCATGCACACTGCATGGTTCAAGTTAGTAAGTTATGCTTTTTCCCAGTTTTTCAATTATCCCTATGATGTTAAATAGGTTTGTTTGGGTAGAAATAAATCCTTATTATTAAAGACAACACTAACCCCTGTATTAATGTTCTGAATTCCGAATTTGTGCTTCTCCAGACTCTTAAAAAAAAGCCTACCAGTATGGATGACATGTGAATCGTACACCTTGTAGTCCCCTTTGCCTTATGTAACATTTTCTATTCACTGATCCACACATGTATGATTCATTGTCTCTGTATGTTTGTGATGTAAAGTGCTCTGACACCCTACAGTGTTATGAGAGGTGTTATAAAATAAATTAAATACATGTGACAGTGGGGCTACGGAGAGATGAGAGGCACTGTTTTAGGGTAGTAGAGAGGGAATCTTTGAAGATTAACAATCTTTGAAGATTGACAAAAGATTGTTGTATCCTGGTGCACAGTAATGTCATTATTTACTATGCTTTAAAAGCTAATACAATTCAATAAATAATGTCAAATATGTTGTAAAATGGACCATTTCACCCATATTTCCCATGGAGAGAGCCCCCTAAAGCCCCCTTTGTAGTGGTCAGGTTCACTCGCTACACTTGGTGTGCTCTGTACAATATAAAAATATAAAAATCTTTAGTAATTCAAGTCTAGTCTTTGATTGATGTGCACACGTGTGTTTATTTTTTTCGAATTATAGTTTTAATGTTTGACATTTAGATCATTCAAATTGCTTGGGGGTCCCCCGCTTCCAGTAGTGACTCAATGGGGGTCCTCATGAGTGAAAAGTTTGGGAACCACTGGGTTAGATGTTTAGTGTATAATAGTTAGGATTTTGAGGTACAGATTTAAGTCTTAAGGGTTTTGGGTATAATGTTAAGGATTGAAAAGGTTAGGAGTTAGGGTTATGACAGTTATAGGTGCTAGGGTTTAATATTGTGGGATATAAGGTATTAGGATTGACACTTTTTGGTGTAGGGTTAATGGATTAAGGGAATAGAGATTAACACATTGAGTATAAGGTGTAACGCCTAAGGGTATGACTTAAGTATTTGAGGAATCTTTTTAAGGTTATGGTGAAGAGGGTTAAAAGTGTGGGTTTAGGATTAAAGAAATGCTGCTATTACATTTCTTTAATAATATACAGGAACATATTTTACATATGAGTTATGCTAATGAGTATTTCGAGAAATTATATTAATCTGTATGAAAAATATGCAAGTTTACTTTTCATAGTAACATTGCACTCAATTTATTTCAATGGACCACACATGATTTTTCAGGCATCTAATTCTCAGTAAACAATATGGATTATCTAGGTATACAAACACATACATTCAAACACACACCTCTTGAGTATGTAGTTTTATTGTTATCTATAATAGTTCCTACCACAGTCATATATGTCTCTCTGATCCTCTTCTTTCTTAGCTTTAAACTAAGTACCCATAGAATTTTGTTCACTAAGCAGCAGTTTAAATGATTTCTCATTTCAAAAAAAGGTTATTATTTATGTTTGCATGTTTCATTTTTTTGTGATTGGTTGTGTTTGCTTGTGTATTTTCAAAACATCTATAAATGTGGTAATTGAGCGTGAAGTGTTATAATTGTTAGGGCCTGAAGTCTGTACATATTACGACATAACTAATTTGAAGAAATCTTTCATTGTCAAACATTCCCTAAGTGGTTGAGAGTTGATGTTCTGAAGTGAAAAATACTTTTGTTGATTTATTGTCCTCAAAATGTTACAGGCATTTCTAGTTTTTGCTTAGCTATTTCATTTTCTGGTAAGTTGTGTTGGTTGCTGCACTTTTGGACTGGTATTGTTGTTATTAAACTCTGCTTTTCCTTCTGTCTGTTCATGTAAGTCTTGTGTTTGAGGGATGTCAGGCTGTACACCTGTGTTATGAACCTGGGTATTAGCACAGTATAGGAGAAAAACTACAGGCTGTGGGGAAAAGAGGAAGGATTACCTGTGTTCTGTTCAAACACTATTTACCATCTAGAGATATCTAATATATGTTATCATTAGGGCTGGGCTTGTCGACCTATCAAATAGGAAAAGGTGAGATACCTATGAGGTATATTTGCATATAATCAATGTCAGTCGTGATGGTTTCAATATCTCATTGTAAGTCTTACAACCTGCAGAAATATTACTATTTAGTGGGCTGGTAATATGAGATCTAAATGTTAAAAGCAGCAACAGAATGGGTTGGTGTTCGACCTGGCCCTCTATTCAAGGTCACCCCTAATGTTTGCCTTCCTTCGCTGAACCCAGTTATGTTGGCTTTTAGGACTCTGTGCAAATTTCTCCTGCTAATCACTGGTAAAGGTATTGTGCTTTCCCTTTAAAACAGGGTAGAATTGGCCTACACCTGATTGGTATATTTAATTTACTTGTAAAACCCTAGTAAATGTACCCACTGCCTGTAAATTACACGCTACTAGTGGGCTGTAACACTCATTGTGCCCCCCTCTCCACCACTAAGGTAGCACTGCAAAAATATCTTACGTCTGCCACTAAATCTGTAGTACAATTTTTAACTAAACTGCCATTTCAACCAGGCACAAAAAGGGTTTTGCTAGGCCTAAGCATTAATAAATATATGTCACCCCTAAGGCAAGCCCTAATGGCTCACAGAGCAGGGTGCGGTGTATTTAAAAAGTAGCAAAAGTTTACTTCAGTGTTACATGAATATCTTAAAGGCATGGTTCACTGCCTCCCCTGTGTAACCTTAGACAGTTTTGAGCCAAATATAGAAAATTGTGAAATTTAGACAAAGGCAACATCCGTCACCTGCAGACTGGCACTGAAAATAAAAGTTGTACCTTCAAAACCTCTCATCAAAACACTCTTTAACCTGTGGATGATTAAGAAGAAGAACTGCCCTGCTATTTGAAGATGGAAGATTGGACCTGCTTGACTTGAGCTCAGGAATCATGCAAATGACTCCAAGAGTCAGTTGACTGACAACCTGTTTGAGCTACAGGGACAAGGCAACTTTCCAGGGGCATCCCTCCAACTGCAAAGCTGACCAGCACCAACTTGGCCTGCTGCCGGCCTCTGCTGGAGTGAACTCTGATCCCCAGTAGGTGCCCATTCAAGTCATGGACCCTTGGCTAGAATCAGAGTGTTCCCTTCTTGTCTGAAACCACAAGTCCTGAGTCCCAGGTGAAGATTCTGAAGTGTTTGGCCACTGTGCGACTGCGAATGGACTCCTCATAACACCCGACAACCATTTGCAATGCCAGCCAATGTGAATATCCTGCGACGACCTGCTCTTTATGTCCGCTCCTAGATCCATCTCCACACAGACAAACGATGGATGGAATGCTGAATGAATCAAATATTGACCCCCACTCAAGAGATCTGGGTTAAATTCATTGTTATTTGCTCCCCATGCCATCCAGGTTTACACACAGCCATATGCAAAACAGTTTTGACCCTTCTTTTCATGGGAACAGTCCAGTCGAATGGCCAAGCCAGGCATTCCTTGTATCAGAAACCTGCATCCCAGTATCGGCTTAGAGGTATCACAACTCGTCAGCCAGGCCAGCTTTAATCCAGAGGCACAGTGTACAAGGGACCTATGTCTGGGAATACCCATCCTACTTATGGAGAAAAGTGCTATGCAAACAAATGACGACTGGAAGGCCGAATTAATCTAAATCCATTGTTCCTTTGCTCACCATGCCACCCCAGGTTAGACCTAGCCTTCTACAAATCAGTCTTGATCCTGCTCCTCATGGAAACAGTCCAGCCCGAACTTGCTAAATTTACTGCAATTCTGTTCAGGAGTTCGGGCTGTAGCCTTGTCTAACGTTTCCTATGGAAATGAACATGGAGAAAATGGATTTCGGGACCCTCTTTTTTACTCGGCCTGGACTTGACAATTCACCCAAAACTTTCAAGACAGGAGCTGAATGGAGAACCACATTAGTTTTGAGAAATTTGCGAAGAATCATCAAAGGGCGCCAAAGATATTGTAAAAAAAAATTAAATTATTTCAGCCTCAGCATGCATCTGCCTGGTTGGTTTGAGCGCAGGACACCTTAACATCATTGGGCTGAGCAGGGGCGAGAGACCACCTGATGGGGAGTGACCACAATATTTAAATCTGTGCGTTCGGCCCCCCTGGAAGAAGGAGCTATTGAAACCGGCACTGATGAATCCATTTGACTGCTGAAACGCATTTGCCTAAGCATTTCAAGGGTCTCACTTGCTTGCACAAATCAAGAGCTATTAAAGCCTTTTTAATCCCCAGAGCTGTGTTGTCCCTTTCTCCCTACCAGGGAGAATGTTTTGGTGTCTATGTTTCGTCAGCAAACAGGCGCTGGCTGACGACCGCCCTCTCCTTCTGGTGCAACGCTGAGAGCCTGTGAACTCTGGTAGCTGCATGAAACTGCAAAGCATCACCTCCCATACTTTGGGGGAGAGGAGGCAACACTGTTTGCCTCAGAAGGGGACATAGGAAGGCAAAATTATTCCAGGTACCTGCGGCGGCGTTGGGATCCTTAGCCAACCAGTTGGGACTTCACATGTTGTTAGGAGATGCCCCGTCACTGAATGGGCTTCCTCTGAGGACTAACAGCCCCAGCATGCATCTGCCTGGTTGGTTTGAGATCAGGACACCTGAACATCATTGGGCTTAGGAGGGGTGAGAGACCACCTGATGGGGAGTGGCCACAATATTTAAATCTGTGCGTTTGGCCCTCCTGGAAGAAGGAGCCATTGAAACCGGCACTGATGAAGCCATTTGAAGGCTGAAACGCATCTGCCTGAGCATTTCATGGACCTCACTTGCTTGTGCAAAACAAGAGCTATTGAAGCCTTTTTATCCCCGGAGCTGTGTCCTCCCTTTTTCCCTACCTGGGAGAAAGTTTTGGTGTCTATGCTTCGCCAGCAAGCAGGCGCTGGCTGACGACCGCCCTCTTGGTCTGGGGCAAAGCTGAGAGGCTGTGAACTCTGGTAGCTGCATGAAAGTGCAAAGTGTTGCCACCCATACTTTGGGAGAGAGGAGGCAACACTGTTTGCCTGAGAAGGGGACATAGGAAGGCAAAATCATTCCAGGTACCTGTGGCGGCGTTGGGATCCCTAGCCAACCAGTTAGGACTTCACATGTTGTTAGGAGATGCCCCGTCACTGAATGGGCTTCCTCTGAAGACTCCCAGTCCTGACTCTCTGCAATCACTGCGAACTGCATTTTTCTATCATACTCCACCACTCGTGTAGCTCTGCGTGGTGCGGCAGAGATTTGTTTACAGATCGCATAGTGCCGCATAGTTAGGGTGACCAGGCGTCCCCGTTTTGCCAAGACGGTCCCAGTTTTTAACCAGATGTTCCAGCAAATTTCAAGAAATGTAGCTAATGCCCACGTTTTTAAAGAGGTTCGAATCGACACGGTGGGATGTGTTTTTTATGTTTTACAAAGCAGGGATAGTTACCAATTGTTTCAAGAAAACAATTTAATTAAAAGGCAAGCTACTGGGTTTAAAAATGGCATTTTATGTATGTTCTTACTGCCTGTTCTGTAATTCTCTGCTGAGGAGCGCTCTCATTGCTTGAAGTAAAATTGTAGTCCTTCTTCTATTTTTGTGAAATGTGCCGGTTTTTGGCTTTAAAATTCTGGTCACCCTACGCATAGTGCAACTCCGTGAACTCCAGCCAGGGTTAGTGCAGAGGCATTAGCAAAGAATTAAAGCAAAGACATATCAAAGAATGTTGGTATCAAAAAAACTTCATGATAAAAGGAACATTCCCTGTAAGCACCAGAAAATAGTTGCCAAAAATTATTACAACATGCAAAAAGTGTACAATTTTATAGCCAGTGGTTTTCAAATGGTTTAAAACATTGAAAAAAATAGCAATACTCCACAAAAATTGACAGCACATATAACTGGAAATTAGAAAACCCTTCCCATGATGTACATGGTAAATAAACAATGTCTGTTTTATCATTAAAGGGTCCACTAAAGTGATGCATGGAATGTTTGAATTAATCTCATTCATTGATAATTATTCGGGCCGCATCCCAATCCATCAATATTTTCCATACCATGCCACTTCAGTTTGGACCCAACCATATGCAAATCATTCTTGACTCTGCTCCAATGAGAACAGGCTAAGTTCTCCCTGAAACGGAACGAAGCAACCCAGAACTCGTTTAGCCCTGGTTAGTGCTGACCAAATAGGTATAACTTTGTTCCTGTAACAGAGTGTATGTCCAGACGTGGTTTCAGTGACACTGTGCCACTGGAACAAAGCTTTACCTGAATTTGAAAGCTTGTGGGCATTCCCATATTGAGAAACTTTTACCTTTTCTGTATTTTAATTAAGGTTAATCCTGCTTCTGTTGTTTGTTGGAATTTCCAACACACCAGGATTCTCAACTCATCTTCCACCCTCTCCACAGTCTGTGTCTGAGACATCAGCAGACATTGCCAAGGAGCAGAAATAGAAACATAACAAGCAGATGGTTGCTGATAGCGTCATAAGGGCTCCATTAGTTCTGCCTAGGAAACTGAGACTGAGAGTTCTAGATCTCTGGCTCAGTGGTCACTTTCCTTGGAGACTTGGAAGGAGGAGGTTGGAGCTGTGTTAGCTTGGGAGAACTGCAACTTTTTTAAACACTGACATTGATTAGTGAACTTGAATACTACTACAACTGGTAAGGTCATTTATGTGTTAGAATGCTTGACTGAGGGTCTTATTTAGAGGTTTGTGGATGGGATACTCAGTCAAAATGTGACAGATACTTCTTCCCCTATGTTACAAGTGCTTTATATTATAATACACTTAGAATTTGATGGATGGGATATCTGTTATGTTTTGAATCTAAAACATTATGTTAGTATTAAACTTAAATTGAATATAGACATTTTTCTACCTCTAAAGGCCTGTGTATTTTCAGAATCGTTGCGCACTTACATAAACACACACACATCCTGGGGACAAATGATGAAACTTTACATTTAAGTTCAGGGACTAGTGTTTATGCATTCGGGGAATAGATGTGGGGGTATGGGGGTTAAAAAAATGTGGTTTTAGGTTAGAGGTTTAGGGTATAATAGCTATGATTCTGAGGTACAGATTTAAGTGTTAAGGGTTTTGGGTATAATGTTAAGGAGTGAAAATGTTAGGAGTTAGGGTTATGATGGTTATAGGCGCTAGGGTTTAATATTGTGGGATATAAGTTATTAGGATTGACACTTTTGGGTGTAGGGTTAGTGGATTAAAAGAATAGAGATTACCACATTGAGTGTAGGGTATAGGGCCTAAGAACCTGGAATCTTTTTAAGGTTATGGTGAAGAGGGTTAAAAGTGTGGTCACTTTCCTTGGCGACTTGGAAGGAGGAGATTGGAGTTGTGTTAGCTTGTAAGAACTGCAATTTCTTTAAACACTGACATTTATTAGTGAGCTTGAATACTACTACAACTGGTAAGGTCATTTATGTGTTAGAATGCTTGCCTGAGGGTCTTATTTAGAGGTTTGTGGATGGGATACTCAGTCAAAATGTGACAGATACTTCTTCCCCTATGTTACAAGTGCTTTAGATCATAATACACTTGGAATTTGATGGATGGGATATATGTTATGTTTTGAAGATAAAACATTATGTTAGTATTAAACGTAAATAGAATATAGACATTTTTGTACCTCTAAAGGCCTGTGTATTTTCAGAATCCTTCCGCACTTACATAAACACACACACATCCTGGGGACAAATGATGAAACTTTACATTTAAGTTCAGGGACTAGTGTTTATGCATTCTGGGAATAGATGTGAGGGTATGGGGGTTAAAAAAATGTGGTTTTAGGTTAGAGGTTTAGGGTATAATAGCTAGGATTTTGAAGTACAGATTTATGTGTTAATGGTTTTGGGTATAATGTTAAGGAGTGAAACGGTTAGGAGTTAGGGTTATGACGGTTATAGGTGCTAGGGTTCAATATTGTGGAATATAAGGTATTAGGATTGACACTTTTGGGGGTAGGGTTAATGGATTAAGGGAATAGAGATTAACATATTGAGTATAAGGTATAGGGCCTAAGGGTATGACTTAAGTATTTCAGGAATCTTTATAAGGTTATGGAGAAGAGGGTTAAAAGTGTGGGTTTAGGATTAAAGAAATTCTGATATTACATTTATTTAATAATATAGAGGAACATGTTTTACATATAAGGCATGCTAATGAGTATTTCGAGAAATTATATTAATCTGTATCAAAAATATGCAAGTTTACTTTTCATAGTAACATTGCACTCAATGTATTTCAATGGAACACACATTATTTTCAAGGCATCTATTTCTCAGTAAACAATATGAATTATCTAGGTACACAAACACATACATTCAAACGCACACCTCTTGAGTATGTAGTTTTGTTATCTGTAATTGTTCCTACGACAGTCTTAGATGTCTCTCTGATCCTCTTCTTTCTTAGCTTTAAACTAAGTACCCATAGAATATTGTTCACTAAGCACCAGTTTAAATGATTTCTCGTTTCAAAAAAAGGTTATTATTTATGTTTGCATGTTTCATTTGTTTGTGATTGGTTGTGTTTGCTTGTGTATTTTCAAAACATCTATAAATGTGGTAATTAAGCGGGAAGTGTTTTAGTTATTAGGGCCTGAAGTCTGTACATAATATGACATACCTAATTTGTAGAATTTTTTCATTGTCAAACATTTCCTTAGTGGTTCAAAGTTGATGTTCTGAAGTGAAAAATACTTTTGTTGATTTGTTGTCCTCAAAATTGTACAGGCATCTCTAGTTTTTGCTTAGCTATTTTATTTTCTGGTAAGTTATGTTTGTTGCTGCACTTTTGGGCAGGTATTGTTGTTACTAAACTCTGCTCTTCCTTCTGTCTGTTCATGCGAGTCTTGTGTTTGAGGGCTGTCAGGCTGTACACCTGTGCTATGAACCTGGGTATTGGTACGGTATAGGAGAAAAATGTACACGCTGTGGGGAAAAGAAGAAGGATTACGTGTGTTCTGTTCAAACACTATTTACCATCTAGAGATATCTAATATATGTTGACATTAGGGCTGGGCTTGTCAACCTATCAAATAGGAAAAGGTGAGATACCTATGAGGTATATTTGCATCTAATCAATGTCAGTCGTGATGGTTTAAATATCGCTTGGTAAGTCTTACAACCTGCAGAAATATTACTATTTAGTGGGCTTGTAATATGAGTTCTAAATGTTAAAAGCAGCAACATAATGAGTTGGTTTGACCTGGCCTTCTATGCCAGGTCATCCCAGATGTTTGCGTTCCTTCGCTGAACTGCACGTTGCTCCTGCTAATCACTGGTAAAGTGATCGGGCTTTCCCTTTAAAACAGGGTAGAATTGGCCTACACCTGATTGGTACATTTAATTTAATTGTAAAACCCTAGTACATGGTACTAAATGTACCTACTGCCCATAAATTACAAGCTACTAGTTGGGTGTAACACTCATTGTGTCCCTCTCTCCCCCACTAAGGTAGCACTGCAAAACATATCTTGAGTCTGCCACTAAATCTGTAGTACAGTTTTTACCTAAATTGCCATTTCAACCAGGCACAAAAAGTATTTTGTTAGGTCTAGGCATGCCTGTTTAATACTTATAAGTCTCCCCTAAGGCAAGCCCTAATGGCTCATAGGGCAGGGTGCAGTGTTGTGCATGCCCTGACAATGAGAATATCTTCAAGGCATGATTCACTGCCACCCCTTTGTAACTTAGACAGTTTAGAGCCAAATATAGGAAAGAGTGAAGTTTAGACAAAGGGGACATCTCTCATATGCAGACTGACACTGAAAATAAAAGTGGTACCTTCTAAACCTCTCATCAGAACACTCCTTGACCTGTGGATGATTAAGAAGAAGAACTGCTCTGCTATTTGAAGATGGAAGATTGCACCTGTTTGACTTGAGCCCAGGCTCCATGGAAATGACTCCCAGAGTCAGTTGACTGACCACATGTTTGAGCTACAGGGACAAGGCAACCTTCCAGGGGCCTCCCTGCAACTGCAAATCTGACCAGCACCAACTGGGCCTGCCTGAGCCCTGCTGCCGGCCTCTACTGGATTGAACTGTGATCCTCAATAGGTGTCCATCCAAGTCTTGGAACCTTGGCTAGCATCAGAGTGTTCTCTTCTTGTCTGAAACCACAAGTCCTGAGTCCCAGCTGAAGATTCTGAAGTTTTTGGCCTCTGTACGAGTGTGAATAGACTCCTCATGTCACCCGACAACCATCTGCAATGCCTGTCAATGTGAATCTCCTGTGACGACCTGCTCTTTATGTCCTATCCTAGATCCAGCACCACGCAAACAAACGATGGATGGAAGGGTGAATAAATCAAACATTGATGCCCACTCAAGAGATCTGGGTTAAATTCATTGTTATTTTGCTCCCTTTGCCATCCCAGTTTGGACACAGCCATATGCAAAACAGTCATGACCCTGCTTTTCATGGGAACAGTCCAGTCGAATGGCCAAGCCAGGCCATCCTTGGACCATAAACAACCATCCTAGGATCAACTTAGTGGTATCAACCCTCGTCAGCCAGGCTAGCTTCAATCCAGTGGCACAGAGTGCAAGGGGGGTATACCCATCCCACTTATGAGAAAAGTGCTATGCAAACAAATGAGAGCTGGAAAGCTGAATTAATCAAACATTCATCCCCAGTCAAGAGACCTGGGTTAAACCCATTGTTCCTTTGCTCACGATGCCACCCTAGCTTAGACCCAGCCATATACAAATTAGCCTTGATCCTGCTCCTCATGGAAACAATCCAGCCCGAACTGTCAAGCATGGCCTTCTCTGGACAAGAAGCAAGCATACTAGGACCGGTTTAGGAGCATCACCTCTCATCAGTCAGGCTAGTTTGAATCCAGTGGCACAGTCAGCAAGGAACACACTTCTGAGCTTACTCAGCCCACATAACGTGAAAAGTGCTCAGTAAACAAATGATGAACTGAATGCTGAATGAATCAAATATTGACCCCCAGTCAAGTGATCTGAGTTAAATCCATTGTTACTGTGCTCACTATGCCATCTCAGCTTAGACCAAGTCAAATGCAAAACAGTCTTGACCCTGCTTCTCATGCGAATAGTCTAGACCGAACTAAAAAGCCAGGCCATCCTTGGACCAGACACAAGCATCCTAGGACCGGTTTTGGGGTATAACCCCTCATCAGCCATGCTAGCTTCAATCCAGTGCGACAGTGAGCAAGGGACCCACGTCTGGGCATACCCGTCCCATTTAGGGTGAAAAGTGCTATGCAAAAAAATGATGGAAGGAATGCTGAATGAATCAAATATTCATCCCCAGTCAAGAGATCTGGGTTAAACCCATTGCTTTTTTGCTCGCCATAGCATCCCAGCTTAGACCCAGCCATATACAAATCGATGTTGATCCTGCTTCCGATGGGAACTGTTCAGCCCGTACTGTCAAGCAAGGCCTTTCTTGGACCAGAGAAAAGTATCATGCGACTAGTTTCGGGGCATCACCCGTCATCAGCTAGGCTAGCTTAAATCCAGTCACACAGTCAGTAAAAGACACACACCTGGGCTTACTCATCCCACTTACGGCAAAAAGTGCTCAGCAAACAAATGATGGACGGAATGCTGAATGAATCAAACATTCACTCCCAGTCAAGATAACCAGCACCCGCACAGTAGACTGCAATGACTGCTAAAGAGAAGCTCTAGCAACATCGATAGATTTGGGATTTTTCTTGTGTTGTGTTATCACTTTAATACTTTGTTTGAGTGCTGCATAAGTACTATACACATTAACACTATCTTAAGCATAAATGATCTTGTGCCAAGGCCCCAGAGGGTAAGCACAGGTTTACTTAGTGACTTTTGTGGTTAACCAGACGAGGATTATGTTTATTACTTGAGTGGTGCTTCCAACCCTCTCACCCAGTTTCTTACGCTTGGTCAGGTTAAATTAATTGTTTATGACTGAAGCCAAAGCAGAGTTATCAGTACATGCATGGATAGTCTCTCAGGTGCAAGGAATTCTTTTAAATGAGCTCACGTGAATGACCTCAGAATGAATCTATCCTTTGTGGCAGAGGGCCAGTGACGCAGGGTTTTCAATTATCTCTATCCAGATCTTTTCAAATGATTCTCTTTAATGATGCTTCAATCAGACATTTTAACATAACACTCTTAGGCTAAACAAGACCATAGGAATTTCATGTGCACCTTGCAACAGAAAGTTATTGCCACAAAATGCCATCATCAATTGTATATTTTCCCCAAAGTAATTTAGCTGTAAAGGACACTTTACAGATCTTCAAGTTTAAGTTGAACCACAAAGGGCCATCACTCTTTACATGTTGTTTTGTTCCTATTAGTGGAATATTATTTATAGTGAAATTATCTGTTTAACCCACTAATACATTTTGAAGCTGATTATTGAATTAGATCTCTTGCAATTTCTCATGCATTCACTTAACATTTCGGACTAGCGACCATTTAACAGAACTGCCATGTTTTGCACACAGTGGTCCTAGGTAGCATCAAATAGATGATGAGATGGAAGCTTGAGTTGTCTATGATCAGGGCTGGACTGAGAACCAAAACCGTCCCCGGCAAAGTGCTCGGCGGGCCGCCTGGGGGGGTTAGGGGTGCAACCGAGCTGTTTGCCACAGCCGATTTTGGCTGATTTTGTTAAAGGGTCCAATATTGTAGCTGTTCTGCAAAAACAGCGTTGTAACAAAAACAACACCCCACAGGCCAAAAACCATCCCCCACCCTAGCGGCCCACGGGGGAAAAACCTAGTGCCCGCTACGCCTTGTCTGGCCCTGTCTATGATGCATCTCAGAACCCTGAGGCAAAAGCCATTGCCTTACTCACTGATAACAGTATGAATAAGACTATCCCTTGGCTCAGTTAGATAGTTATTGAAGCCCAAATACTAGTCTTGGACACAAGCAGCTACAAGTAAAATCATAAACATAGCAACAATATTTGTATGAAAATATAAAATATATTTTATTAAAACAATTGACAATCCAGGTTTGTATGAGCGCAATACTTGATAAAAATAGAGTTAAACAACTCTATGCAGAAATAATAAAAACAACATCACATAAATGTATTAAAAAGCATCAATGAAACATGTATATGCAAAATTACTAACCAATTAATTGAAAGACAGACCTATTCAAGTTATATAAAGACATATAGGACAGACATTTGGTGGGAGAGAAAATAAACAAACACAGACAGTCACAATTTGTCATTGAAGTATGCACATTAACTATCCAATCTTAACTCAAACCAAAACCCGGCTTCTTCTCGATGTTCTTGGGGCGAGTTTGGTAGTTTAATTATGCACTAGTATGCGTCGACGCGTTTCGATGGCCTTTTTAGATGATTGCCATCTTTATCAAGACTTGTAATCTTGTTTATGACTCTCCTACAATGGCACTGGATGGTTGCCTTTATGTATGGATCCTGTTGGTAAATACATTTCAGTAAGTATATGGCATAGAGTAACATATTATTGTCACTGTAAAGATTGCTTTAGGCATAATCAGCTTATGTTGGGCACTATAGTTGGTATTTATCATTAACGTTTTGCATTTGTTATATCCACAAGGTTGACAGAGCAGTGATCAACTACACCTTATTGTGGTATCATCCCTGAACAGTTTCTATGCACATACTTTTGGCAAGACATTTTTATATCACAACTTTTTTGTCCTACTGGTATGTGGGCTTCAGTTCTAGGAGTTGCCCAAAAGCCATCAAACTCAGTACCCATTATTAAGGTGAACCGTGAGTGCATGGATCCTCACTATTACAGGCCATGAGTCTGCTCCCATTGTATGTTAGGTGGTGGGGCAAAAGAGTAAGTTACCTTAAATCATCATTCTTGAGTGGTTTGAAGCTCTAAGCATTATATATTGATGGATGGTGTTGTGAGACTGTCTTGGCCTGCAAAGATATAATTGGCCAAAGTTGGATTGACATCTTCTTTTTATGGTACTATATCAAGGTTGATATTTGAGGAATTTTGTATTACCTGGATGTAGTATCCCCTTTCAAAAATGAAAATCCTGATAGAACATTCTTGTTCCTGATCTGAAAGATCTGCTGGCATGGATTCAATCACACCTATACACCAAATATAGGAATTAATATATTATGGTGTTGTTATTAATTATATTTTATTTCAGCGGTCTCTTATTCACTGTGGGGTTGCATATGCAAGAGTACCTGAAGAAATGTTATCCTCAGCTTGTTATTTTTGTTCCTTTCCGCTTTGCTGTTCTGACAGGGGACACCCTCCGTTTACTTCGTGTCCTAAAATAAATGCAAGTAGTCTTAGTGGTACTGCTATTTGGAAGTCTTTCTCAATAAGGAGCTTTCTCAGTCATTCTACATAAGGAGCGGGATCTTACCTATTAATCACAGATAAGGGGTCTTAGGGATCGGGCTGTAGTGTCAGGGTGCCTAGTTCCCTCTTGGAGATGCCTGGCGTACCTAGGAGGTAATAGGGATGAGGAGAGTATTTAGTTGGCTCTCTCATTCTATGGTGCAGGGCTCCCAAGGTTGCTGGACCATACCTGTATCTCCGTGTCCGATCTCGTTCCGCCCGTCCGTGTAACTTCTGGCTTGTTCTCCGTCTGCCGTCTCCCGAGAAAATGCTGATTCTCGTAGGAGGTGGCAGTCTTTTATTTATACTATGTTTTGGGCAGCTGATTAGAATATCTTTAATTCAGACCAGCTGTGTGGAGTCCGCGTCTGAGCGGGATCTTGTTAGTGCCTAAAGCTACGCGGATGGGTTCATTTCCGCGTTCCATGCCTCGTTTTGGTTTGAAATACGCCTCGTTTTCGCTACGCTTTATGTGTCTTGATCGAGGGACTCGGTCATTGTAGCCCTATAATTCTTATTTTACTAAGACAATTTTCATTGATTTTGACAAGTGTCCTCTGTATTTTTTGCGTCTCTATGGGACAGGTTTTCAAGTTTATAAAGGGTCAGTGTTGTCTGAGTCTATACCGCGCGGTGGAAGGTACCGCGTTTCAAGCCTCATATTGAATTGGTTTCAAGCCTCGTTTTGAGTCGATAGGCGTTGTTGTTTAGATCTAGAACGCGTGGTTACCGCGTTACAAGCCTCATTTTAAATGGATGCGAGCTTTGTTGGATTGTATTTACAAACATAAGGCTTAGCTTAAAACCATCTATTTATCTACGCTTGGGCTATCTGCTCTATTAATGCCAGAACTAATGTTGTAATGAACTACACATCATGGATGTAATAATGATATTTATTCGCTATTTGGTTCACACTATAATTCACACCTTACTTATATTGAACTAAGTGGGACCCTGTATAGTGATCATGTAAGCTGACACTTTGTTTAAGGTGGACCAAGGTGGATGAAGTACTAGTCTAAAGTAGTGTCATAAGTTATATCGAAATCTGTCTTACAGGTTCAAAATAATTTTCATCCATTCTTCCCTGGAGTTCAGGCCCTTCTCTATGGTTTCCAAATAGCATATGAACCATTGTTCTCGTTTCTTTCTTTTGGCCTCGATGCTGCCTCCGCGTCTATTGACAGTTATTTTTTCAAGTATGTACCACGTAAATTCTTCACAGCCATGTTTTTTCTCCTGATAGTGCTGTGTTAATGGGGCATTTTCTCTGTTGTTCCTAATTGCTGATTTGTGTTCTAGGAGTCTGGTTCGTAGCTCCCTGCCAGTCTCCCCCACGTAGCCTAGGCCACAGGGACAGACTAGCAGGTACACCACGTTCTTGCTCCTGCAGTTATTTAAACTTCTAGGTATTAAAGTTTTGTTGTTAAAAATTAATTTCTTAGTCACAATGCAATTAGGGCAAATAGCACAGGATCCACCCTTGTAGTTTCCTCTTGCCTTTGTATTATCTGTTAAGGTGGTTTGGTAGGTCTCACATGGATTTTTGTAGGTTCTCACTAGACTATTTTTGATGGTTTTATTTCTGCGGAATGAAAAAAGTGGTTTGGGTAATGGTGTAGGTAGGCCACTGTTGAGTATTTTCCAATTCCGATATACTATATTTTTAATTTTGTTACTTATGTTGGAATATTGGCTTACAAAGACTATTCTGTCTTCAGTTTTGTTGGTCTTTTCTTTATTCATGTCTAGTAGTTTGTCCCTGTCATAGAACCTCGCACGTTTTAATGATTGTTTAATTAATTTCTTGGGATAACCCCTGTCTTGGAGTTTTTTTTTCCATGGTTTCTGCATGTTTGTAGAAATCAGTTAGATTTGTACAATTGCGTCGTAAGCGTAAGAATTCCCCAAATGGGATATTGTTTTTCTGGGCTTTGGGGTGATTGCTTTTATATTGTAGGAGAGTGTTTTTATCGGTCGGTTTTGTATATAACTCTACTTCTAATTGGCCATCGTTCTCTTTAATTTTTATGTCTAAGAAATTTACGCTTTTGTTGCTGTAATTTGCAGTGAACTTAAGGTTCTTGTCTCCAAGATTTAACCATTCTAAGAAAGAGTCTAGTTCTTCACTTGCACCATTCCAGACAAAAATAATGTCGTCGATGAAACGATGCCAGTGAGTAACATTTTCAAAGAACGGTGCCAGTTCATTATATACATGTTTCTGTTCAAAATAGCTGACATACAAGCATGCCAGACTGGGGGCACATGTGGCCCCCATGCTGGTCCCTTTAATCTGCTGAAACAGTTCATCTCCGAATAGAAATACATTATTTTTCAACACTAACTCGACACAACCAAGTATAAAATCTATGTTACCTCCCTTGAGATCTTCAGTCTCCAGAATGGAGGCCAAAACCTCTATTGTATCATTCTGGGGTATATTCGTGTACAGAGCTTCGATATCCAAGGTGACCAGAAACTGGGTCACCTTGTCGAAGCTCTGCCCCTCGAATACCGCAATTGCATGCGCTGTGTCCCTCAGATATGACCGCTGTTTCTGGACAATAGGGCGTAGGAAGAAATCCGCATATTTACTAAGCGGTTCTAGTATGGAGCCCAAACTGCTCACTATGGGCCTCATTGGAGGGTTGTTTACATTCTTATGAATTTTAGGCAATCCATATATTGCCGGTGTTGTTGGATCAGTGTTGTATAAGAATCTGTACTCTTCGTCTCAGATTAATTTGTTTTCTTTACCAAAATTTAAGAATGTAGATACATCTCTTTTAAGTTTGTTAATCACATTGTTATGGACTGGGATGTAGTGTTCTCTCACATTCAAAAGGGTTCTCATGCGTGAGTTGTAGTCGTCTGTATTAAAAACTACTACCCCTCCGCCTTTATCGGCAGGCTTAATCGTTATGGACTCATCTTCTTGTAGTGATTTGAGGGCTTCCCTTTGACAGTTTGGCAAATTGTTACATTGTCTCTGTGTGTTGCTGACTATGTTCTTCATTTCAATTTCTACTATTTTTTCAAATAGTTCTACATTCTTATCTATTTGGTTTAGACTTGGTGTGAAGACTGATTTTGGTTTGAAACCAGTTACATTGGGTTTCGGTGCGTACTCTTTGTCAGAGAAGAATCTGTTGAGTCTAATTTTTCGAAAAAAGCTTTTTGTGTCTTTTTCTAGTTCGAATTTATTTGGGTAAGCTGTTGGTGCAAAGCTAAAACCTAATTTAAGTACTTCTTGCTGGTCTCTGGACAGAATTCTATTTGAGAGGTTTATTATCGGGAATTCATCTACCTCCAGTATCTGGCATTCCTGGTTTTTAGAAAGTTGGGGGTTGTCTGGTTCGGAGGTGCCGGGTTTCTCGTGGGTTCTGGTCTCGAGTGATTCCGGTAGCTCCTTTGGCCCCTGTACTGGCGATTCCCTAAAAAATGTTGGGATTCGCTCTGATAGTTGGACATTGGTCTACCTCCAAGTTCATTGATGTGTTCTTCATCATCACTTGAGCCTGAGGTTTCGGAGAAGGTTACTCTCCTGTTGTTACCTCCTCTCGAATAGACCTGTCTCGGATATTGGGGCTTTTCCCACCTTTGCTCACTTCTGCTCGTGTAGTAATCTTTATTGAGAAATGGGTACACTGTTTCTGCACTAAATTTTTCAATGTCTTTTCTTAGTTTGGTTGCCTTTTTGTTTGTTAAATATTCTCTGTACCCTTCGGTTTCTTGTATTAAATCATCTAATTTCTTTTTGATATCCTCTATTGTTGTATTACTTTTAATTTTAGCCTCCAGTTCTTCAATTTGTTTAAGTTCGAGGACCATTACCTCTTGTGCTGTCTCGATAATTAGAATTAGCCAATCTCTACTACATCTGTTGGCAATGTGGGTCCAAATTTCTAAAAAATTTTCATTGTCGGTAAAGAGCCCCGGTTCATTCCTTATCCTGAGGCCTAGTGGTATCACTCCTGCTCTTAGATACCCCGTTAGGAATTCGGCATGTAGCTCGGTCCTTATAAGTGTTTTCCTTAAATTTAGGATTTTAATTAGTTCTTCATGTCCGTTTTTATCAGTCACGTAATTGCCTCCTGATTGAGGGTTTTTATTCAATAATCTATTGAGTTGGTCTTCGGTAAAGCCGAATGTTTTAAATTTATCCATTATTGGTTAGCCCCGTGCACCCAAATGGGTGTTGTCTGTAGGACTCTAGACTGTAGATATATTACCAGAGTCCCAGTGCACACACTCTCCAGTTCAGCGAACTGTACTTTAGTTACCAAGATTTTAGAGAGGGACCCCTTAAAACCAGGGGAGTAGGGTACTGTCACACAGTATGAATAAGACTATCCCTTGGCTCAGTTAGATAGTTATTGAAGCCCAAATACTAGTCTTGGACACAAGCAGCTACAAGTAAAATCATAAACATAGCAACAATATTTGTATGAAAATATAAAATATATTTTATTAAAACAATTGACAATCCAGGTTTGTATGAGCGCAATACTTGATAAAAATAGAGTTAAACAACTCTATGCAGAAATAATAAAAACAACATCACATAAATGTATTAAAAAGCATCAATGAAACATGTATATGCAAAATTACTAACCAATTAATTGAAAGACAGACCTATTCAAGTTATATAAAGACATATAGGACAGACATTTGGTGGGAGAGAAAATAAACAAACACAGACAGTCACAATTTGTCATTGAAGTATGCACATTAACTATCCAATCTTAACTCAAACCAAAACCTGGCTTCTTCTCGATGTTCTTGGGGCGAGTTTGGTAGTTTAATTATGCACTAGTATGCGTCGACGCGTTTCGATGGCCTTTTTAGATGATTGCCATCTTTATCAAGACTTGTAATCTTGTTTATGACTCTCCTACAATGGCACTGGATGGTTGCCTTTATGTATGGATCCTTAAATCATCATTCTTGAGTGGTTTGAAGCTCTAAGCATTATATATTGATGGATGGTGTTGTGAGACTGTCTTGGCCTGGATGTAGTATCCCCTTTCAAAAATGAAAATCCTGATAGAACATTCTTGTTCCTGATCTGAAAGATCTGCTGGCATGGATTCAATCACACCTGAAGAAATGTTATCCTCAGCTTGTTATTTTTGTTCCTTTCTGCTTTGCTGTTCTGACAGGGGACACCCTCCGTTTACTTCGTGTCCTATTAATCACAGATAAGGGGTCTTAGGGATCGGGCGGTAGTGTCAGGGTGCCTAGTTCCCTCTTGGAGATGCCTGGCGTACCTGTATCTCCGTGTCCGATCTCGTTCCAGCCGTCCGTGTAACTTCTGGCTTGTTCTCCGTCTGCCGTCTCCCGAGAAAATGCATTACCCATTTCTCAATAAAGATTACTACACGAGCAGAAGTGAGCAAAGGTGGGAAAAGCCCCAATATCCGAGACAGGTCTATTCGAGAGGAGGTAACAACAGGAGAGTAACCTTCTCCGAAACCTCAGGCTCAAGTGATGATGAAGAACACATCAATGAACTTGGAGGTAGACCAATGTCCAACTATCAGAGCGAATCCCAACATTTTTTAGGGAATCGCCAGTACAGGGGCCAAAGGAGCTACCGGAATCACTCGAGACCAGAACCCACGAGAAACCCGGCACCTCCGAACCAGACAACCCCCAACTTTCTAAAAACCAGGAATGCCAGATACTGGAGGTAGATGAATTCCCGATAATAAACCTCTCAAATAGAATTCTGTCCAGAGACCAGCAAGAAGTACTTAAATTAGGTTTTAGCTTTGCACCAACAGCTTACCCAAATAAATTCGAACTAGAAAAAGACACAAAAAGCTTTTTTAGAAAAATTAGACTCAACAGATTCTTCTCTGACAAAGAGTACGCACCGAAACCCAATGTAACTGGTTTCAAACCAAAATCAGTCTTCACACCAAGTCTAAACCAAATAGATAAGAATGTAGAACTATTTGAAAAAATAGTAGAAATTGAAATGAAGAACATAGTCAGCAACACACAGAGACAATGTAACAATTTGCCAAACTGTCAAAGGGAAGCCCTCAAATCACTACAAGAAGATGAGTCCATAACGATTAAGCCTGCCGATAAAGGCGGAGGGGTAGTAGTTTTTAATACAGACGACTACAACTCACGCATGAGAACCCTTTTGAATGTGAGAGAACACTACATCCCAGTCCATAACAATGTGATTAACAAACTTAAAAGAGATGTATCTACATTCTTAAATTTTGGTAAAGAAAACGAATTAATCTGTGACGAAGAGTACAGATTCTTATACAACACTGATCCAACAACACCGGCAATATATGGATTGCCTAAAATTCATAAGAATGTAAACAACCCTCCAATGAGGCCCATAGTGAGCAGTTTGGGCTCCATACTAGAACCGCTTAGTAAATATGCGGATTTCTTCCTACGCCCTATTGTCCAGAAACAGCGGTCATATCTGAGGGACACAGCGCATGCAATTGCGGTATTCGAGGGGCAGAGCTTCGACAAGGTGACCCAGTTTCTGGTAACCTTGGATATCGAAGCTCTGTACACGAATATACCCCAGAATGATACAATAGAGGTTTTGGCCTCCATTCTGGAGACTGAAGATCTCAAGGGAGGTAACATAGATTTTATACTTGGTTGTGTCGAGTTAGTGTTGAAAAATAATGTATTTCTATTCAGAGATGAACTGTTTCAGCAGATTAAAGGGACCAGCATGGGGGCCACATGTGCCCCCAGTCTGGCATGCTTGTATGTCAGCTATTTTGAACAGAAACATGTATATAATGAATTGGCACCGTTCTTTGAAAATGTTACTCACTGGCATCGTTTCATCGACGACATTATTTTTGTCTGGAATGGTGCAAGTGAAGAACTAGACTGTTTCTTAGAATGGTTAAATCTTGGAGACAAGAACCTTAAGTTCACTGCAAATTACAGCAACAAAAGCGTAAATTTCTTAGACATAAAAATTAAAGAGAACGATGGCCAATTAGAAGTAGAGTTATATACAAAACCGACCGATAAAAACACTCTCCTACAATATAAAAGCAATCACCCCAAAGCCCAGAAAAACAATATCCCATTTGGGGAATTCTTACGCTTACGACGCAATTGTACAAATCTAACTGATTTCTACAAACATGCAGAAACCATGGAAAAAAAACTCCAAGACAGGGGTTATCCCAAGAAATTAATTAAACAATCATTAAAACGTGCGAGGTTCTATGACAGGGACAAACTACTAGACATGAATAAAGAAAAGACCAACAAAACTGAAGACAGAATAGTCTTTGTAAGCCAATATTCCAACATAAGTAACAAAATTAAAAATATAGTATATCGGAATTGGAAAATACTCAACAGTGGCCTACCTACACCATTACCCAAACCACTTTTTTCATTCCGCAGAAATAAAACCATCAAAAATAGTCTAGTGAGAACCTACAAAAATCCATGTGAGACCTACCAAACCACCTTAACAGATAATACAAAGGCAAGAGGAAACTACAAGTGTGGATCCTGTGCTATTTGCCCTAATTGCATTGTGACTAAGAAATTAATTTTTAACAACAAAACTTTAATACCTAGAAGTTTAAATAACTGCAGGAGCAAGAACGTGGTGTACCTGCTAGTCTGTCCCTGTGGCCTAGGCTACGTGGGAGAGACTGGCAGGGAGCTACGAACCAGACTCCTAGAACACAAATCAGCAATTAGGAACAACAGAGAAAATGCCCCATTAACACAGCACTATCAGGAGAAAAAACATGGCTGTGAAGAATTTACGTGGTACATACTTGAAAAAATAACTGTCAATAGACGCGGAGGCAGCATCGAGGCCAAAAGAAAGAAATGAGAACAATGGTTCATATGCTATTTGGAAACCATAGAGAAGGGCCTGAACTCCAGGGAAGAATGGATGAAAATTATTTTGAACCTGTAAGACAGATTTCGATATAACTTATGACACTACTTTAGACTAGTACTTCATCCACCTTGGTCCACCTTAAACAAAGTGTCAGCTTACATGATCACTATACAGGGTCCCACTTAGTTCAATATAAGTAAGGTGTGAATTATAGTGTGAACCAAATAGCGAATAAATATCATTATTACATCCATGATGTGTAGTTCATTACAACATTAGTTCTGGCATTAATAGAGCAGATAGCCCAAGCGTAGATAAATAGATGGTTTTAAGCTAAGCCTTATGTTTGTAAATACAATCCAACAAAGCTCGCATCCATTTAAAACGAGGCTTGTAACGCGGTAACCACGCGTTCTAGATCTAAACAACAACGCCTATCGACTCAAAACGAGGCTTGAAACCAATTCAATATGAGGCTTGAAACGCGGTACCTTCCACCGCACGGTATAGACTCAGACAACACTGACCCTTTATAAACTTGAAAACCTGTCCCATAGAGACGCAAAAAATACAGAGGACACTTGTCAAAATCAATGAAAATTGTCTTAGTAAAATAAGAATTATAGGGCTACAATGACCGAGTCCCTCGATCAAGACACATAAAGCGTAGCGAAAACGAGGCGTATTTCAAACCAAAACGAGGCATGGAACGCGGAAATGAACCCATCCGCGTAGCTTTAGGCACTAACAAGATCCCGCTCAGACGCGGACTCCACACAGCTGGTCTGAATTAAAGATATTCTAATCAGCTGCCCAAAACATAGTATAAATAAAAGACTGCCACCTCCTACGAGAATCAGCATTTTCTCGGGAGACGGCAGACGGAGAACAAGCCAGAAGTTACACGGACGGGCGGAACGAGATCGGACACGGAGATACAGGTATGGTCCAGCAACCTTGGGAGCCCTGCACCATAGAATGAGAGAGCCAACTAAATACTCTCCTCATCCCTATTACCTCCTAGGTACGCCAGGCATCTCCAAGAGGGAACTAGGCACCCTGACACTACCGCCCGATCCCTAAGACCCCTTATCTGTGATTAATAGGTAAGATCCCGCTCCTTATGTAGAATGACTGAGAAAGCTCCTTATTGAGAAAGACTTCCAAATAGCAGTACCACTAAGACTACTTGCATTTATTTTAGGACACGAAGTAAACGGAGGGTGTCCCCTGTCAGAACAGCAAAGCGGAAAGGAACAAAAATAACAAGCTGAGGATAACATTTCTTCAGGTACTCTTGCATATGCAACCCACAGTGAATAAGAGACCGCTGAAATAAAATATAATTAATAACAACACCATAATATATTAATTCCTATATTTGGTGTATAGGTGTGATTGAATCCATGCCAGCAGATCTTTCAGATCAGGAACAAGAATGTTCTATCAGGATTTTCATTTTTGAAAGGGGATACTACATCCAGGTAATACAAAATTCCTCAAATATCAACCTTGATATAGTACCATAAAAAGAAGATGTCAATCCAACTTTGGCCAATTATATCTTTGCAGGCCAAGACAGTCTCACAACACCATCCATCAATATATAATGCTTAGAGCTTCAAACCACTCAAGAATGATGATTTAAGGTAACGTACTCTTTTGCCCCACCACCCAACATACAATGGGAGCAGACTCATGGCCTGTAATAGTGAGGATCCATGCACTCACGGTTCACCTTAATAATGGGTACTGAGTTTGATGGCTTTTGGGCAACTCCTAGAACTGAAGCCCACATACCAGTAGGACAAAAAAGTTGTGATATAAAAATGTCTTGCCAAAAGTATGTGCATAGAAACTGTTCAGGGATGATACCACAATAAGGTGTAGTTGATCACTGCTCTGTCAACCTTGTGGATATAACAAATGCAAAACGTTAATGATAAATACCAACTATAGTGTCCAACATAAGCTGATTATGCCTAAATCAATCTTTACAGTGACAATAATATGTTACTCTATGCCATATACTTACTGAAATGTATTTACCAACAGGATCCATACATAAAGGCAACCATCCAGTGCCATTGTAGGAGAGTCATAAACAAGATTACAAGTCTTGATAAAGATGGCAATCATCTAAAAAGGCCATCGAAACGCGTCGACGCATACTAGTGCATAATTAAACTACCAAACTCGCCCCAAGAACATCGAGAAGAAGCCGGGTTTTGGTTTGAGTTAAGATTGGATAGTTAATGTGCATACTTCAATGACAAATTGTGACTGTCTGTGTTTGTTTATTTTCTCTCCCACCAAATGTCTGTCCTATATGTCTTTATATAACTTGAATAGGTCTGTCTTTCAATTAATTGGTTAGTAATTTTGCATATACATGTTTCATTGATGCTTTTTAATACATTTATGTGATGTTGTTTTTATTATTTCTGCATAGAGTTGTTTAACTCTATTTTTATCAAGTATTGCGCTCATACAAACCTGGATTGTCAATTGTTTTAATAAAATATATTTTATATTTTCATACAAATATTGTTGCTATGTTTATGATTTTACTTGTAGCTGCTTGTGTCCAAGACTAGTATTTGGGCTTCAATAACTATCTAACTGAGCCAAGGGATAGTCTTATTCATACTGTGTGACAGTACCCTACTCCCCTGGTTTTAAGGGGTCCCTCTCTAAAATCTTGGTTACTCACTGATAAGCCTGGTATTTTGGCTCCTACCACACCTCTCTTTAAATCTTTCTCCTGCCAAAATATAAAAAAATAATTCCTGCTTCTGGCTACCCTACCACATTTCTCTCTAAAGCTTTCCTTTCCTTCCTTGCTCCAAGCTGTGCTCTCTGCTCTCCAGCCAATGCTGACAGACATTGACAGAGCCATGGCAGGATGACCTGAAATTGATTTATCAGTTTGTAACAGTGTGAAACAACTTTTTCCATGTCATAGCAATACCAGGATTTGGAATTCGGTATTCATGCTAATGGCTCTCCGTGATGGTCATACATAGCCAAATATTGATGGCTGGTGAACAAGTCACATAGCAGACTAGATATTTCACAGTGTCAGGTCAGCGGTAAAATGTTTGAGTTTGGTGCGCAAGGCACAAACATTCATAGATATTATGCATTTTCCTTTCAATTTCACAAATGCGAAGATTCCTTTCTTTGGGAGTATTTACTTTCTGCACTTTCTGCTACTTGACTGACCATCCCACAGACACTAGGTATCTTATGGTGAATCTTACAACCACTCCTGATTCTGTGTCGGTGACATAATCGGACATTGCCAGGCTGCAGTGATAAAAAACATAAGAAGCCTGGGATTGCTGATGATGTCACAATAGCTTCATTATTGGAGCCTAGAACACTGAGGCTGAGGCTTCCGGATCTCAGGTGCAGTATTGCTTTCCTTGGATACTTGGAGAGAGAAGGTTAAAACTGTGTTAGCTTGAGAGAAACTGTGATTTACTTCAGCACTTATAGTGGGAGTCTGAACTACATGTGAGTCAGTAAGTACTTATTACTTCACATGCAGTGAAATTTACCTTGAATAGAAGTAGAAAAATGTTCCCTCCAAATGTATCTCGCTTTTGGCAGTTAGATTCTTACTATATGCAGCATGACTAAAACATGTAAAATCCACCCGACCTGCACCAAAATTAGTTGAACAAAGCACATCATACCTGAAAAAAATAACATGACTCATATTGCAGGATGAATACCGATAAGTATGCAAATAATTTTAAAAAGTCAAATAAAATATCATGAAGTCATATGAGCAATTGATGTTAATATTCTGAACAACAGATCCCTAGCCCTCTAAATGATCAGCGCACAACACACTTGTAACCTACAATTATGAATGATGAGTACTCCACCACCACTTTCTGTGAGCTGTGATCATCTGATTATCTGAGAAATCAGTGAAATCAGAGCATCAGACTTCCATATTCTTTTCACAGCTCATGGCTTTTATTCCCTCTCACAGTATTTGCTACCTGCACCACACACATAGACCCTCATTGAATAACAACCCCCACATGAGAAAAGTTATCCTTTTGGCCATCACCACCCCCATGTGTCGCTTGATACTGGTAGTAACTGACTCTGAATGTGCCCTGGGCTCTGGTTACCAGACCCAGGGCCAGTACTCTGCTTTAAAGGTATATGGTGGTTAGGTTCAATTACAATTGGCAACGACAGACCGCTGTAAGATACAAACAACCTATAAATTCCTAGTATATAATATGCCTGTGAGGTTTAGAGCCAAAGTAGATTTCCTAAAGTGTGCACTGCTATGTTGCATGCTGTCATTTTAAAGGTAGCCCTGATTTGCAGACTGTCTTCAAAATTAAATTTTATGCAAATTCGACTTTGGAATTAAACGTACTTCCATAGTAGTGATCTACCTAATCTTTACACATAGGTCACCACTGAGGCCTCCCCTAGGTGTCCAAGGGTTAGGGTGCCATGTAGTTATAAGCAGGGACATTATTAAAGATGTTTTATAAGCCCTGGTGATGGACACAAATGCCACATTTGTTTTCCTCCATTGCAGATAATTAGATCCATGAGCTAACATATGAATATTTTATTTAAGTATAATTATTGACAGAAGAGAGATAAAAATATAATTTGTGGTATCAGAATGTTAGTTATGATAAATCCAACATATTGCCACTGTTGGATTTATCATAACTATCACCGTAAATAAGTTATAAAACTTTCTTTCCTGTAAGCCAAAATCCACCCTTCCAGCTGCTATATCCTGATTGTCTAGCCTGTGCCAGGCTGAGCCAAGCTGTCGTAATGAGGTGTGAAGTAGTGTCCTCAGGAGACAAAGGGCTTCCTGTGGGAGGAGAAGTGAAACTGCAGAAGGCAGGAGGTAGGAGGGGTGGTCAAACTAGTCTTCAAAGGGAAAATGTCACTTTAGTACAGCACATGCTCACCCTCACATACCACCACCCTGGCCACACAGGAGCCCTTGTAATTAGATTAAGGAGAGGGATTGAAGGGGAGTGTTAGGGAATCTTAGCCACACCAGTGGGTAAGCTTAGCCTGGTCTAAACATTAAATGGGAGAATTTCTACATGTTAGATTTTGAGAGATTAGTACTTTCAGGGACAAGAATATGCCACACTTTAGAGGAAATGGTCAAATACCTGGCTGTGCCCTGCATACCATTGCTCAGAGGTACCCCCTGCTTGATGCTGAGGAGCAAAGCATAAATATAGAGGAGTTACCTAGCAACCAGCCGTGATCCGTGCAGGTAACAGCGGTGGGGAGGTGGAGCTGAATAATGGGGCATATCGAGGGATGATGTAGAGGGAAAATTGAATAAATAATTCATTTTCCCTCTGCATCATCCCTTGAAATCCCCTTTACCCGGCCCCACCGCTTTTACCTGCACGGATCATGGATGCAAGCAACTAGGATCTGCTGCTTGAAACTAAAAGGAGAAGAAGGACGCCCTGCTGGAAACCTGATCTGCACCCCAAAGGTCTGCACTCTGAAGTACTTCACGTGCTGCACATTCTGGGACTACAGCCCTAAGGACTTTGCCCTCCATCAAGAACGATTAACGAGTGAACTCCCTGCAAGCTACAGGTTACTGAGCCCACCTGCATCCTTTCCTCCAATAGTTCCTATCCTGGTGTGTGTCCAGTGGACTTTTAAGGATTTGGCCAGGTGCATTGTAAGAGTTGGAGTCCCAACATCCAAATGACCATCTAAGAGATTCTAGACCCCTGGATTGGTGCTGTGGACATTTTAAACCCGAAAGGAGACCTTCAAGAAAAAGATACAGAAGTTTGATGAAGTTTGAGAACTTTTTGGTAAAAAGCTCCAACAGATGACCGACTCACTATTGAGAATCAAGCTGGCTACCTTCAACTGCAACCCTGCCTTGATTTCAGGTGCGTTCCACTAAAAGCTACAGAACTTCAGACTTCCAGGATTTGATAGGGGTCTCACAGAAAACCAAGCAGACTACATTAACGCAAATCTGCCCTGAAGAAGATCCTTGCTTAGAGGCTTCTCACATAGTATATCAGATCTGAGCTCCATTGTGCTCAGCCTCAAACTTAGGCTTTGTCCCGATCAAGCGCAACAAGATGTCCCAATTTGGCGCTATTATTTTTTAGGTTTAAGCACTAGAAAGTATTTATTCTTTTAAAATGTATATCTCTGGTTCTCTACATTGAACCTTTGTCATTTTGGTGTTTATTTGTTCAAAGAAATCTAGGGCCCTATGTAAGTAATCACCATTTACCGATTTTTAAATACAGAATTTTACCGATTCGGTATTTGAAAATCGGTAATTGGTATGTAGGCATGTATTCGGTAAATTTTACCGAATCGGTAATATTCTGTATTACCGATTGGGTATTTACCGAATCGGTAATTCACATTCATTCCTATGGGCCTGGAGGCCCATAGGAATGAATTGGAAGCCATTCACTATAACCGATTCGGTAAATACCGAATCGGTAATAGGGGGAACATATTCAAGGGTGGCAGGGTGTCACATTGACACCCTATTGCAACCCTGAATCGTGCATGTGTGCACATGTGGCACACATACATGCCCTAAGGGCATGTATGTCTGCCACATGGCACTGAATAAAAAGCAAAACAATGCTTTTTCTAAGGTATTCAGTATTTAACACCAACTTATAGTTGGTGGTAAATAACGAATCCTGGATGTCAAAATGCACTCACTTGAGTGCCTCCTACATAGGAATTAAGGATTCGGTAATTTACCGAATTGGTATTTTAAGAATTCGGTAATTTACAGATTCCTTAAATTACCGATTCGGTAAATTACGGAATCCTTAAAACCTGCCTCCTACATCTCTAATCCCTAAATACCGGTCGATAACAGTGACATTTACTGAATTTCACCCTTACCGACCGGTATTTGGGCCACCTACATCGGGCCCTAAGTCTTATAAATTGGTGCTGGAGTTTTGTGTGCTGTTTCTTACTTTTTTAATGTATTGATGCTTTTAAATGCTTTACACATTTGTCTTCTAAGTTACCCCTGCCTGCTCATTGCCAGATACCAAGGATTGCTGAATCGAATAATTTATTGAGACCTTGACTGATCTTTTATTGTGTTTGTGCCCTTATTACTAGTGGTAAGTCACTACCTGTCACTACCAATAATCCACTTTCCAAATTTTGGTGTTCAGCAGTGAGGATACATACTTGTGTTTAAATTACACCATATATTAAATTAAGATTAAACCTTTAGAAATCCACTAAGGTGACTTAGAACAAATTTTTGATTTTTATATTTTTGAGATTTGAATCCATATTTATGATTATTTTTTCCAAATCTGATCAGGCATGTAGCCAGGAATATTTATTTAGGGGGCATGGCCCGAGCAATGGCAGAAAAATGAGAGTAGTTCAGTGGATGGGAAAACAAGCTTTCTAGTTGAATTGTTTAAAAACTGTTTGCATGTTGGTAAGAGTGTAAAGACTGCCGGAAGCAGGACATACAGTGAGAGAAAGTGTATACATTTTGGGATAGTGTGAGAAGGGCATACCAAAACTTTTTGGTTTGGATGGTGAAAACAAGGACCATTTCTTTGTTAACCATCACCGAAACAATAGATTGCCAAGCACTCCCTTGCCAAATCACACAATGGTTTAGAAATGCATTCCAAATCGAAATTCGGAAAGGGCGAGTATAGCATCCCTATTAAATTACATTTCAAAATGTTAAGTAACAAATGTTTGCGACCATAATTGGGGTGCAAACCATTCCTAATTTACCAACTCTTCAAAGGTAGCAAAGTGGTCATCTTAAGACACTTTCCTGTTTTGAATGTAAAATAAAAGTGTGCAGTGAGAAGTGTTCCAGTGGAGCTTTAAAAAACAAATTTTTTTATGCAGCACTGTTTCTTTTGTGACAAAAGGGCGGCATTTACCACACAAAAAATATTGAAAAGGAGATCACTTACATGGTGATCTGCTGACAGCAGACCGCCATTCCTCTAACGGCCAATCACGGGAGTAAGTCACAATTTGCTATCTAATTCATGAAGAGTAATGGGGTAGGTTGGATTGTGCCTTACTCCAAATCCTTATTGTGCGAACCAACCTATTAATACATAGGTTGGTTCGCCAAATATTTAGCTGCCACAAAAATAAATGTTAAAAATTATGTACATCCGGCCTTAAGTTTCTGTTATGAATTGCTCATAATACTTGCTTAGTAAATGTCCTTTGCAGAGGGTTATACAAATAACAGATTTCTATAATCACTCTTCTTTTTCTTATTGGTTTAAAGAGATAGGGAAACTGTTCCTTCCCCTCAAATCTTAACACAACATAACAAAGATCATGGGCAGAGTATTTTACAATGCTCATTGTTGTTCCTTGGCGGTCTCTCTCCTTGGGAGTACAATTTGTATATTTCCAGCATCAGAAAACAAATAGGCCTGATGGAATGGCCTAATGTCTGCAGCTAAGTGAGGAGGTGATCATGACTGCCAAGTGGCCCCAAAACGCGTGGCTGCCTTAATTTACTTGTGTTGTTTCAGCTAACATCTTCTTGGTATTCTGGGATTTGCAGACTCATTTTTCCAAACAATGTACAAGTTGGATGTTGTAAATTGTTGTTGGCTATAAGGAGGTCTGGCTGAAGATGACCGTGGTGACAGATGACCGGTATTTGTGAGTAAGTGTGAAATAGATAGGCTATCATATTTCAACTAGACATATTCTATCCATGTGATTAACTACTCTCATGTTTTAATTTTGACTTGTGCACTTTTGGTGTTATGTGTGAGTGGTCTTAGGTACCCACCTATGTACGAGAAAGTCAGAAAGCTTAAAGGCATCCATTTGTTACAATTGTGCAACTAAAGTACTTTAAGTTTAAAATGTTTGCTCCTTTGTGTTCTTTTCAACCCATGTGTATAGCATTGTGTTCAAATTATTGGGCTATGTTCATACCCCGTAGCCCCTTGCCTTCTCACTGCCTTACACTGACAACTTCCACCTCAAGGGCTGGTCTCTTCATATCTCTATTGGCCTGCAGGTGAAGTAGTTGAGCCTGCTGCAGACCAGGCCTTCCCTCCTCCCCCTGGTAAATGTTGCTCAGGTCCCTTATTTTATATCACCAATCAATGTGTCCATCTCTGCGTCCAACTACAAGAAAGAAGGATAATATTGTATATCTGTGGTGTGTTCCCGGTTTGTGCCTAATAGACATGAAGGCTTCAGCCAGGGTTTGGTTTGCTTACCTCTCTGTTCTCTGTTTCTCAGAGCCCCGACCATCTCCACCGTGGGAGAACTTCATACACTACTGTTTTGGTGCTTGATTCAATGTCACACATGTATAGACTCCTTTATAGTTTAACAATCCCTGCAATGGATTACTCCTTTGTTTTTCATAAGTGAACATTAGGCATCACTCTTTTTATCGTTCAACAGCACCTTCAATTAGTTGCTCTTATGTTTCTCCCCGATGCTTCTAGACAGACTACACATAATACGTTGAAACCTCCAATCCCTATATAATGCCAACGCCTAATTTCTTTATAACCATTGAGTTAGGACACATCTAGTGATCTATAGGAAAGAAGCACCATAGCTGCTCAACTATGTTCAGTTACTACAGTTCAGTTGAGACATCAGAATGCCTGCTGCCAGCAGCCAGTATGAAAGGCAGTTTAACCAATGAAAATAGGAGCAGTCTATTCCTTTTGATATATGTTTCTAAAAATAAAAGCTGAACAGCAATGAAGAGCAATTCATGCAAAGGAGTTCATTTGTTTCAACGCTGTAGGTCATTGCAAGAAGTTAGAATCTCTACACTTTTCTATACAATCTGATCCACAGCTTTTTTTAACCTGACTTGCAGTAAACTAATTCTATTATATTTTTGAAAAAATTAGTACGGGAATTTGGTGTGCTTCATTTCGCACTACAGATTACGCTTTCATACTTCTTTTTTTATTTTTTGGGAAAGTATTTTTATTGCAGATTCGTACAGTGCATAATCTTACTTTTCAACATTCCTGCTTCCGACAGTATCCATGCATAAGTCGTGAAATAAAACATTACACAGCCAGTGAACCCACATCCCGGAGGATGGACGGCGTTATCCGTAGAAAACATTAAAAGGCATATTGACAAAAGATAATTGCAACTGTTCAGCAGGAAAGTCTTACATCTGCATTTTCTTTTTCCCCTCTCCCACCTATTCCCAAACGTATAAACTGTTATAACCCCAGAGGCAATAGCAAATTGTCAGTGCAGTCTTTATAAAATATTTGTACTGTTTTCCCCACAAGTCAGTATCCAGAACATGCATGACATCATCAGGTAGCAACCCTACCTTCCTGACCCCACATCCCACCCACTTCCTTCCGAGTACAAATCCTCAGTATCCCATTCCAAATGAGCATCCATTACAGTTCTCCCTGTGCTTCTCACCCGGCATCCCAGGCCCCTCCACTACCCTCCCATCTACTGGCCCTCTCATGGAGGTTTTGGTCCCTTCAGAGACCCCCGTCTAGGCCATGATATTGTCCCCATTTACTCCACACTTTGCGGAATTTCCTCGGACAGCCTCTTGCTTTATATGTGACTCTTTCTGCCGCCATGTAGAGGTCTAGTCCCCTCCTCCATTCCCCAATCTGAGTGTGTCAGCCGCTCCCCATTTCCTAGCTACGTCCCTCTTAGCCACCACCAAGGCCAACACTAGGAATATTAGCTGTGGGCGAGGCAGATCTATATCGTTGGTCATTCCCAGCAGGAACAACTTCGGTTCCAGTGGAATGTCCATCCCCAGTACGGTACTTAATTCAGTGGTGATCTCGCTCCAGTAGGCCTGTATATGTGTGCATGACCACAGTATGTGTAGGAAAGTCCCGTTCTCGTGCCTGCATCTCAGGCAGCTAGGATCTGATGCCCTCCCCATTTTACATAGCCGCACTCTGTCATAATATTCCCTGTGCAGGATCTTAAACTGGATTAGGCTTAAGCGTGACTTGATTGCTACTTCTCTGGGATGCATCAGTACCCCTCCCCAATCTACATCATCCATCTCACCTACTTCCTGCTCCCATGTGTCTCGGAGGCCCGCCAGTGTGTTTGGTTTATTATTCATAATTGTTTTGTAGGTCAGTAAAACCACCTTCCCTGGGATCTTTTCTTGCAGCAAACGACCCTCTAGTGGCGCGTATTCGGGGAGTGGGTCTCGCAGTGTCCCTTCTGCCAAGTAAGCATGTCGCAATTGTATGTATTTGTAGAATTGAGATCGCTGCAACCCAAATTCGGTCTGCAGGGATGCAAATGGTTTCAGCGCTCCGTTTTTAATGATGTCCCCTAACGTAGAGATGCCGATGTCGTCCCATCCCTGGAACCCTTTCAGTTTGCGTAGCTCTTTGAGCCAGGAGCATTCCCATAAAGGCGTTTGCTTTGTAGCCCTATGTGCCCATCCGGTGACATTCGTGGCTCTATTCTATGCCCCCAGTGTAATCCTTGTTGCCGTCAGGAGTCCAGCCTGTCCCTTCCCCCCATATATGTAGTGTAGACTTGAATGCGTGCCCATTTAGTACCATTCCAGAACATACGTGGGGTGAGTGGCGGGTGCGTGGAGCCAATCATTATTTGGGGCAAGATGCTCTGCCCAATAATAGGCCTCTAAGTCAGGAAGCGAAATCCCCCCATCATATTGATGTCTCTGTAGCGTCAAGAGGGCAACCCTGGGGTGTTTCCCCAGCCATAAAAAGGACCGGAGGTCCACATGTATATCTCGGAACGTCTTGGGAGGTATCTGGTAATATTCATTTTGGAAGGCATAGAGGAATTTTGGGAGGGATATCATTTTGAACATCGCTACTCTACCGGGTATCGTCAGGGGGAGAGACCGCCACCTATCTGCATCAGTTTTAAAATTACTCATGATACGTGCGATATTACGATCGTAGGAGGTGCCTCTATCAGCCGAGATGAACATCCCCAGATACTGGAAGCCTTCTCCGGTCGTCTGTAGATTCTGTGGCAGTTGAGGCCATACCTCACGCCGTTGGGGATCGTAAAGCGTTGATTTGTGCCAGTTAATCTGGTATCCTGACCTTGCGCCATATTTTGCCAGTACAGCAAATATTGCCGGTATTGTACTTTCTGGTCGCATAACATAGAGGAGAACGTCGTCGGCGTAAAGGGATATTTTTTCACATCGTGTGTCCGTTTGGCTGATACAGAACCCCGTGATCCTCTCATTTTGTCTGACCGCAGTGTCCATTACCTCGATTGTCAGGGCGAATAGCAGGGGTGACAGGGGGCATCCCTGCCGGGTTCCCCGCTGTATGAAGAAGGATCTTGACATCACCCCATTTACCCTTACCCGAGCCTCAGGGCCCACATACAGTAGACCGATTTTCCTCCTGTATTTGGTTCCAAAGCCCAGCCATTCTAACACTCCCTCCAGGAAGGGCCAATGGACAGCGTCAAACGCCTTTTCGGCGTCGAGGGACATGAACCAATGTGGGTCAGCCCTGTCTTTTGCGTTCTGGCCTCCCCCATCACTAGCTGCCTATACTGCGCCTGAGTATCAGCAAGGCGCCTTTGCGTCCCTATGTCTCTCTTGAGTAAATGTTCCTGCTCTAGCTGCAGTATTTGCGCTTCTAGGGTCTGTATCTAAATCTGGTTCTTTCTTCCAGCCTCAGCTAGTCTACAGTGGGCCCTATCACGAAGAACTACCTTGAGCGCCTCCCATAGGACTACTCGGGAGTCTACAGATCCTTCGTTCTCTCTCAAGAACACCTTCACGCCGGCTCTGAGTCCCTTCCTAATGTCCGGGTTTTGTAAATCCCAGGCCGAGAGTCGCAGGGTTCTTGGACCCCTTTTCTTTCGTCCACCTGTCTGAATCACTAAGAGGGAGTGGTCAGATACCCTGCGAGCATAGTATTCCGCCGAGTCCGCTATTTGCAACGTCTGTCTTGCCATAAAGATATAGTCCAGGCGAGAGTAGACTTTGTGAGCCCCAGAGAAGAAAGAGAATGCCCGGGTGTCTGGGTGTATCCATCGCCACACATCTAGGAGGCCCATAATCTCCATGGATTTGGCTAGAGGGGTCTTGTTCTGCGATCTATCTCGCTCACTTGTCCGGTCTATGGCGGGGTTCATCACATCATTAAAGTCCCCCCCAAGGATTTGGATTGTGTCCGATGTATTGAGAATTATGTCTGTTATCCCCTTCATAGTATCTGGCTGTAATTTGGGCGGAGCATATGCTGATATGAGTGTGTATTTCCGTCGTCTCCACATCCCCCGTACCCCTACATAGGAGCCCTGGCTATCTGTCCAGACTTGCGTTACTCTCATTGGCGGGTTCTTTCTAATGTGTATTGCCGTTCCTCTCGACCCCGAGGAGAACCCTGCGTGAGCCAAAACTTTGTATTGCCCCCTCACCAAGAAGGCGCATCTATTACCTTGTAGGTACGTTTCCTGGAGGAGTACTACATCTGCCCCAGACCTCTTGATGTAATTGTTCACCAGGCCTCATTTAATCTTGCAGCCTAGGCCGTTAACATTCCAGGTCATCACCTTAATGCTCTCCTCGTAAGCAGCTCCCCTTTCATAATCCCCCATAGTCATGCAGGTGGTGAGTGAATAGCGGGCCCAGCAGGACCTGCATCAGTGTCTGGCATGGGATAGCAGCCGATATTCTACATGGTGTATCAGTTAGTGGTAGGTAGCCTCTAGTGGTTCGAGTTGGGATGTGTTGCCATTCGTGTGTGTCTGCCCAAGATACAATTGTGGTATTCAGCTGGAGTGCCTCACTCCCCTTTCCCCCCCAACTCCCCCCAACTCCCTCATCCTCCCTCATTACGTTATCCCCAACTTTCTGGTTTAACATCCCTGAAATCCCCCCCCACTTCCCCCCACCCCACCTCCCTCCCCTTTCAGTCCCATCCCTCCTCAAGGTAGAACTGTCAGTAGCAGAAGGTCTATCGCCCTCCCAAAGGTTCCCCTCACTTTCAACCTATTCGAACAAATTCAGTGCAAAACATAGAGCGCATTCCTCAAATACTCTTAAATAGTCTTAATAGTCAAAGGCTAGAAATGCTTACAGAAAAGTCTGTCGCCAAAAAAACCATTAGGTATAAAGGGGGAGGGGTAAACAACTTGCGTGTCTTCTTAGCGACGAGCTGCACTCTCGGTTGCCCATTCTGCCCTCGGTCAAGAGTGTGAGTCTTGCGTGTCTGGACGTAGGTCAGCTGGTTGCCCAGAGCCGTCCTGTTCTAATTCATGGATCGCCTTTTCCAGTGGATGGACGGAGTGCACTCCATCCTCTTCCTCCCCGGATGAGAGGACATCAGAGTTTTCTCTCTCATCACCTTCTGAGCAGGAGGTTCTGCTGAGCCGACCAAGTCCCGGTCCTGTAGCACCTCTCCCTCCAGGCGACGCCGATTGTCCTTTCCGTCTGTTCACCTGGGTGCGTCCCGGGTAGGGCGTAGTCTGTGCTTGTCTCCTATTCCTCTGTGCCTTTGGACGTTGAGTCTTCGGTCGTTCCCAATGCGGCCTACTCGGAGTCGGCTCATCTGGTCTGCCTCTCCTATCGTGTTCTTGCCTGTGGAATATGGGACGCTCCTCCAGCCACTGCCAGGCATCTTCCGGATGGGTAAAGAAGTGTGCCTTGTCTTTGTAGATTACCTTCAACTTTGCTGGGAATAGTAACATATAGGTAATGTTCATGTCTCTCAGTTTTGCTTTGACTGCTTCGAAGGATCGGCGTTGCTTTTGCACTTCCTGGCTGTAATCAGGGAAAATCATAATAGTCGCGTTCTCCATGCGGATTTCCCCCAGCTTTCTGGATTCTCTTAGTTTCAGGTCCCGGTCCGCGAAGTTGAGGAAGCGCGCGATGACTGGTCTGGGCCGTGCTCCCTCGGGCGGTTTAACCAGTAGGGCTCTATGCGCCCTTTCGATGATGAAACAGGTCGAGAACTGCAGCGCCGGGAAGGTTGTTGTTAGCCAAGAGTGGAGAAAGGCCACCATGTCCGTCCCTTCAATTCCTTCTCTAAATCCAACAAAGCGCAGGTTGTTGCGTCGCGCCCTATTTTCAGCATCATCCACCTTCCACAACAGCTGACGATGCGAGGCCTGGAGTTCCGCCATATCCTTTCTCAACGTGGGGATCGAGTCTTCCGCCTCGCCTATGCGCATCTCCACCGTGGTCACCCGGTCTGACAGTTTTCGGAAGTCTTGTCGCAGTAGTGTCACCTCCGACCCCACCTCGCCAATTTTCACCTCCAATGCTGCCCTGGATTCCTGAATGTCGGCCCTGGACACCTGGATAGCAGCCCTCAAGAGATCTGTGTCAGTCCGCGGGCCGTTGGCTGTGAGTGCGACCTCTGCGTTCGATCTTGGTGCAGCGAAATTATCCATGGGGCCTTGTTTGGCAGTTCTGGGGATCGTATCTTTCTTTCCCATGGCTGTTGATGTCAGGTAGCGCCTTGCGCGTGGGGCCGATGTCCTTCCCCAATCGCCGGCCCATGACCCGCATACTGCTGCTCGTGTCCTAAATCCCAATTCGGGCCCCAGCCTCCATCCGTGCCCCACGGTTTCCTTATTTGTTCTCCACAGGGTTCGTATGGCACACACTCCCTTGACTGAGGCGCCGCACGTATGTATATTGTGCGTATCGTGCCTCACCCCCGTCTTGTTCCAGACAACACAGACCTTCTTATCGATCACGTAGTGCCCAGCAGCAGAGGTAATCCAGTGATCAAAAGGCCACCCAGTCGCTGCCGCCCCCCGGGTCCCCACAGGCCCGGGCTCCACCTCTGCCCCGGGTAGGTCGGCTCACCTTCACAATCTAGGCCGTGGCTGCAGTGAGGCCCAGGCCGCGCGGCCTCCACCGATCTTGTAATAGATCTCAGCTCCAGTGGCCAAAGGGGTAGGGGGGAGGTGTAACCCGTCCCCTGACACCGGAGAGCGTGTGTCTTGCCTGAGTAAAGTACGATTCCTTATCGGGTCCGTATGGGCTCTGAGCAGGGGTACACTCGCCGAGCAGGTGTCTGCGAGCCAGGCGCTCGCGCTGCGAGCTCGGCCGAGGGACTCTCCTTACCTCCCGGCAGTCGGCAGCCCCATGGGGTCCCTCGAGCGCCGCAGCGGCCGACGCGGTCGCTTCAGCCCCCAGCGGCGGGCGTTGTCGGCACTTCTCTCGCGCCTGTGTCTCGGTGCAGTCCAGGTACGGATCCTCCGTTGCCCAGAGGGATGGGAGAGGGAGTTCAGGGGTCCCGGTCAGAACCCGCCCAGCACCGTAAGTTCCAGGGCTCCTCCGCTATACTCTTCCGACACTACCCCTTACGCGCGAGGGTCACGCAGGCAAACGGAGGTGCTCAGTTGCTCTCCCGGCGTCTTTGGTAGCGGTCCAGCCAGCCCTCCTTCTCTGGGGCGAACCCACATATTTAGCGCGCCGCCATCTTGACCTCCGCGGCCGATCTTGCTTCGGTACCTGCTTTCGCCATTTTCTGCCAATTTCCTCACGTAGATGTAGGATTACAGGTCCCAGGGATGCATAGGGGCTCAATACCTTGTCATGAGTCTATTTTGGGGCTATGGGGAATCAGTTTTTAGCCGGATTATGGGCAGCTCGTCTGGAGCTGTGCGAAGACACGTCTTAGCTGGCCATGCTGCTGGCCACGCCCCCCACGCTTTCATACTTCTTATCTGTAATGAACATGAAAGAGCAAGACACTAATGCCCAGATAACTAAATATTTTCTACTGCTTTTGTGTCACAAAAGTGATGCAAGCCTGTGCAATTAAATTTTTTTTAAATTACTTTCCAGCGCAAAACTTGACTTCCTTCAAAGATATGAAAAGAAGCCCTTAGCTTTTTATTACTCTTGCAAAGGGGGGTGTTGCATGGGTTACAGGCATTAAAAAGGAGAAATTATTTAATTTCTCCTAACTGTTCCCACTCCGCATTTGTGCTGCACTGCAAAGTCAGGGTTGTGTGCCTAAAATAATGCCATTTTGAAACAAGCATTCAAAAGAAGAAATGCTTATATTTCTCCTAACATTTCCCACTTTGCATGTGTGCTGCACTGCACAGCATACATCCGAAGTGGGACATTTTTTGAAGATAGTCAATGCATATTATTTTGTGCTGGAAAGATGCCCTTCCAGTACAAAAGATATGCAAGATTCAGGTAGACACCTTTGCAAAATGGTGCAAATGTATGTGCATGGCACTCAGCAGCCTGATTGTGCATTGGTGCTAGGGAGGGAAGACGAGAGTTCCATATCTCTGTAGATATGGTGCTTTTCTCCTATCTCCTTTTCACACAATACAGCGCAGCAACTTTGGGTGCTGTGCTTCAATTTGTAGCATTTTATATTGTCTCGGTCCAAGGTTTTAAGATGTTTGCAGGAAGGGGGGTGTTATATGTGTCCTTCAGCTTTGCTCGTCTATATGGTCTGGGGACTCCTTGGTGACTTGCAATATCCTTATAATGTTCGGCAGGGGAAATGTTATCCTATTTATAATACTGCTTGGTGATTTAACAATGCCTCCAAAGTACGTATGGTCTCTGATCATTTTTACAGTTTTATATCTCGCAAACTCATCGTGAAGGTATTGGAGTGCTTTACATGAGCACCAGCTGCATTAACCAATGTCACATTTATGTATTTATTTTAGGCACAGAGAGATTTAGTGATTTGCCTGGAATCACAGGATGTTTAGCTGATGCGGAGACTCGCATCCCCAACACAGCCTCTTCTATCATACCTCACACTTCACCAAACCTGTCCAATAAAGGTCAAACCACAAAACCACCCTTTCAATCTTGCACCAAGCAGCTGATGCAAATTGAGTGCTTCAATATCCTTGTCAAAGCTAATTATTTATTTAATTTTCCCTCTGTATCATCCCTTGGAATCCCCCCACCCCCCCCCCCCCACATGGCACCACCACCTCACCGCTGTTACCTGCACGGACAGAGGCTGTTGTCACCTGCCCTCTGCCAAGGACTTAGGGGAGGTCAAGCATCAAGATGTCGGTGCCCGGTCCTGCTGGTTCCCCGTGGCTATGGCCCTGTTTCTGATTGATATTTTTGTGACCTGAAACTAGGGATACTGTGGAGCTAGATCTGGATAACCTGACCAAACTCATAGTGGCTGAGCTTAGGGTTCAGTGTAGGTCTAGGGGGATACCTGCTCCCGATAAGATTAGGAAGGTAGAGTTGTTTAGATCCCTTAAGACCTGGGTACAGACAGCCTCGAAGAGGGAGGGGGACAATGACATTTCTAACAACCTCAAGGCAGAGGATGATGACACCTCATCAATTTTGTCTACTACCAGCTTTATACTTCCAGCTAATGGTGGAAAAGGAGGCTCCAACACACTGGAACAAGAGCTGATCCTTGCAGAGAGACAACTAGAGGCTCAGTAGGCATCCATAGCTTTAAAACGAGGAGAAGCTCGAATTATAAAGGGAGAAGTAGTAGGATGTGAATGCAATAAGAAATGGTGACAGGGAAAATGAAGACGATGCTGAGATGCCCGGGGTGGAGTTTTTGATCCCAGGCTTCCCAGGAGAATAGTTCAAATATATCTTGAAGGACATGACATAAACAATTGGCTCACTGCATTTGAAAGGGATCTTAAATTAAAAGGGTCCACTTTAAGTATTGGGGTTCACTCCTGTGAGAATTTCTTCCAGTAGCTGGGATGAACCAGTCCCCCCCAGGGGTAAGTGCATGGGAAAGAAGGTCAAAAACAAAAAGAGTTGTCTCAAGACCCACAAAACCTGTGCAAGTAGGGAGGGCCACATACCACTCCAGCTTCAAAAGGAGGGAATATCAGGGGGAGAATGATAGGCGCGTTGATCCCTCAAAGATAGGGAAGTGCTATGACTCTAATCAGCAAGGAAGGAGAGGCTATCTGCACAAAGAAGCCCCACACTGGTCGGCCGTGCCTTGGGATTGCTTGTGTAGGTGTGGGGGTGGAGATTGTCCCAGTGATGTGGAAGGGTTTGATAGAGGCATTCTTAGTATCCTTGGGTAAGGTGGTTATTGCAACACTGGCTGTCTTGCCGCCCAGCAGGGAGAGGTACAGGCAGAAGCCTAAGATAAATAGAACTGAGGTTGAGGCTCTGAGAGATACAGGAGCCAGTGTGACTATGGTAACAAAGAAGCTGGTTTCTCCAGAGCAGATCATAGCAAGTGTGTATCTTCAGGTACCCTAAGTAGACAGCAGATCCAAACTCCATCCCATTGCAATGGTGAGTTTGGAATGAGGAGGTGTGACAAGCCCTAAGAAGGTCGTTGTGTCTCCTGCACTCCCAGAAGAGTGTCTATTGAGAAATGATCTTGAAGCGTCTGACTGGCCACGGTTGACAGAATAGTCCATGCCAGGATGCAGGACCTCTATGAGTGGGTATGTGCTGTGAGTAGGTCAAAGGCTGTATGGAAGGGAAACACTAAACACTTGGACTCTGAAACAAAGGGCCAAGCACCGAATGGCAAGGGAAAGGGCAATGAGTCAGGTGAGACAGCCCAAAAAACTCCAGAGGTGCAGCAGGAATCTGACCCTGAGGGGGAGGATCTGACCGAATTGACAGGAGCCAGTGAACCCTCGAGAGATTAGGTTTGTCAGGGACAGAGAGAGTGCCCCACCCTTGGGAGCTTACAGCAGACTGCCTCAAAGCAAGAAGAGGGGGATGACAGTGGATTCCACAGGGTCAACTGGGAGGATTGACTTCTCTACATTGAGGCCAGAAAACTCAAGAAAGGGATCACCAAGAGGTTGGTGGTCCCCCAGAAGTACAGATAATTCCTCCTGACCTCAAGTCATGATATCCCCATAGCAGGTCATTTGGAGCAGAACAAGACTTTAACTGGTTGGTAAACCATTTCTACTGGCCCCATGTGTCTGAAGAGCTAAAGGAGTTCTGTAGCTGCATGGAGGAGAGAGCGGACGGAAGAAAGTCGGGCAAATTACGAAAGAGAGATGAGGAAGTATAAAAATGCATTGAAGGATGCAAAAAGGAACTTCTTTAGTGATAGGATTGAGAGGGCAAGTAACTCTCCAGGAGAATCTTTCAACATTTTTAAGGAACTTCTGAAGGCCCCGGTCCCGCCAGTCGTGCATGATAACCCTAACGAAAAATGCGAAGAACTGGCTTATTTCTTCCATTCAAAAATAGAGAAGATTTTGTCTTCCCTGCCCGCGACCCCTCAAATCCCTGAGTTGGCTGTTAGTCCAGTAAGATGTTCGGCTGAGCTAGCCTCCTTCGGCCCATTTTTCGGAAGAGGAGGTTATAAAAGTACTGACAGAGATGAAGAGTGGTTCTCCGAGTGACCCAGTGCCCATGAAATACCTCAAGCTTGTGGCAAACACTCTGTCAACTCCGCTGACTGACCTTATTAATCTTTCACTCTCTCATGGCACAGTGCCCCAGAGATGGAAAAAGGCAGTGGTAAAAGCCTTATTGAAAAAAACAGGATTGGATCCTTCCAACTTGACCAACTTCAGGCCAATTTCACTTCTGCCTGGGTTTTCAAAAGTTGCAGAGAAGTTGGTCAACCGTCAGCTTTCTTATTATCTAGAGTCCAACCACCTGTTGGGAGACTCCCAGACTGGTTTCCGCCCCGGCCAGGGAACGGACACAGCCCTACTGGCAGTAGTGAAGGAAGCAAGGAGCACTCTTGATACAGGAGGGTCAGTGGCAGTGATCCTCCTGGACTTGAGTGCCGCCTTTGACACCGTGAGTCATCAGGTGCTCCTCCAACGTCTGTCAGAGGTAGGTGTCTCAGGGACGGCTCTGAAATGGTTGGAATCCTTCCTCTCCAACCGTTTTTACCAAGTCTGGGAAGGGGCAGAGCAGTCGACCCTATTTCCTCTTCAATGTGGAGTCCCGCAGGGCTCATCGTTGAGCCCTACCTTATTTAATATATACATGACTCCACTTGAAAGAGTGGTCGCCCCTTCAGGAGTGAAGATCATCAGCTACGCTGATGATACTCAGCTGGTGGTGGGCCTCACTCAGTTGGCGGAACAACCTGAAGTCCTACACGACTGCCTTGCTAATGTCTATCTGTGGTAAATAAAATTACCGGGACTATTTTTCTATACATTAAATGACAATAAGGATAGCTCAATAAAATGAGAGGCAGAGTCCGTGGTATCTGAGTCATACGGGCTTTATTTTAAGTGACTCGAGACACTGGACATCGGGTTCCATCACCACTAAGGTTCAGGAAGGGACATTCAACATTTTATTAACATCACACATTATATATAGTAAAACTGTATAATTGAAATGAATACAGTAGGCGTTACAAGTGAAAAGAGAAGAGATAAGAACACATGGGCGTAAAAGAAGGCGTGTACAAGGGCGTACACGGAGGTGTGTGCTGGAAGCGTCACAGAAGTGTCATAGGTGGGTGGATGCATAGAGAAATTCTGCAGGGTCGGCAGAAACCTTTACCCTGGATGCGTGCGCAACTGAGCATGACGTGTAACTGGGGAGAGCTGGGGGCTTGGCTTTAGCACTAGTAAAGGAGTCTGGTGTCTGGGATGTCAGAACGACCTGCACCTATAGCATATCTGGTATCTTATGTTTGGAGGATGTGTTGTCTGAAGTAAAAAGTCTCTCGGGCAGAGGCCGTTCAATACTGAATGCTAGTGCGTGCATATATTTCTTCGTACAATGCGCGGGGGCCATGGGCCTACCATGGTAACGGGTGCAGTAATTTACTTGCAAGGAGACAGGAAGGCCGGGCCCTTTGCTCTGCAGCCGGGAATATGTTTACCTATTTCACTAGACTGGAATGTGTTTTTGCGTAGGCTGAACAGATAACTGTAGGCAAAATACTGTCTTGGCAGGCAGGCCAGGCCGAGCCGGGCAACGCTCGCCTGAGCAGGAAGTAAGGCAGAGGTCAGGGATGCATACCTAAACTGCAGCTTTCAGAGACAGAAGAGACTCGGAGCCTCAATTAAGGGCCTGGCTCGGCTGAGCCAGGAAAACGTGTAAAACGTGTGCTTTGCGATATTTAATATGCACCATGTAAATGCATTGGAAACGTAGGCCTAAAAGCCAAATTAACATTGCTATCATGGAGGACTAAATAACTGACATGTTAACGTTAGACGGAAATGCAAATGCGTCTGCATGGCAGGCACGAAATGGAAATTACATGACATACATGGGGCACGGGTGCATGGTTAGGGTGCGTGTGGGGGTCACACTGACTACCTAAAATTTTCTATTTCCTCATTCCCTCCTTGGCCCCTACTGCGCCCTTCAGGATATATCTATTTTCATGAGACCATCTATCTGTTCATATAACATCATTTGCTCGTCTTTTCTCATTCGGGAACGGGAACGTGTACTTGGACGGGGAATACAGGACGTGGCGCACAAGCCGCAAATCGCTGGCCCACATTGCAGACAGAGACAACAACTGAATACTATGAGCAGTATTATTCCTAGGAATGACAGTACTTTCCATCCCCGGCGGATATCACACTCCAGAGCCAACCGGACCATGTCCAGGTGCCAGGATTCTGGTGTATCTGGTGAGCTATGTTATGAAGCCTTGTTATTGCTTTGTACACTGACGGTGCGTTATTAGGAATAAACGCACAACAACTGGATCCGATCACTCTACAAGCTCCACCCCTATCTGCCAGGATGACGTCAAGAACAAGACGGTTTTGAAGAACAACAAGTCTCATAGCAGACTGTTCTTCCGTTAATTTACCTAGAGCAGAAGTAGTCTCATTCACTACTGCTTCAAGAGTTCTGGTTAATCTACGTATTAATTTACTGTTTTGGACTGGACCTATGAAGAAAAAGAATCCTTTATTGAAATCGGTATATTGCTCCAGTGTTGTTTCAGTCTGATCGACAATTGGGGACTCGATCTCCCTCGTATGTCTTATATGTACTAGGTGTGAATTTCGATGATAATCGGATGGGGCTAGGAAAACAGGTGGTAATAGGAATGCAATATAACATGTTCCATCCCAATCTAAGGGCAGATGTACATAAGCTGTCTGACCACAAATAAAATAAGAATGACGGGAAGCTTTGAAAGTAGACTTTCCTTTATCACTGAATTCGACCACAGTATTGCAATCACTGTGTCCAAGATGTACTGGGCCATTCTTTTTAACGCACAATTCGCCTTTTACTGGTAATACTGTTATAAACGGCAAGTCCGAATTAGTCTCGGACTGGACGTTCAGAATCATGAGGTTAAGGGTAAAATTTCCTAGTCCATACACTTCATTTTCTAGATCGGTCCCTGTCCTTTGGGGAAAACCATCTTTGTCTGGGTAACATGCTTTATTCATAACTGTATTCAGGTTTCCCCATATCCAATTGCCTTGGGAAACCTTGGACTCACTGTCTAAGGAGGACATTAAAGTAAACCATGCCCCGCACGTACCATTATGTGTAAACGGATAGGGAAAGAGGGGCAGAACTCCCTTGTATTTCTGATAAGGAGGGAGTCGGCCACATACCCAGCAATTCGTGGCATTGCTGGTCTGGTGGGAATGGTGTAACATATGGATGAAAGTGTTGTTGCGCAGTGCTAGAGGATAGGACAATTCGTGTGGTGGCAGGTCACTGAAAGTGTGCTCTATAGTGTCATTGGAAGAAGAATGTACATGTGAATCAAAAGGAGGAAAGAAAACATGTAACGTCCAGCTTATACATATGATCGATATACTCAGAAAAAACATTAAAAGCAATGTTGTGATGCATCTACTACGTAGATTTTTACAGTACTTCATTTTCTTGACTTTCTGTCTATCTCTCTCACTATGTGGGTCTATCTCATACATGCCAGAAACCTGTCTAACCGCTTCACCCGAGGGGGACTTAAACAATTAAACGCTGTCTGACTTACTAGACCTCAACTTTGTTTTATACTCCTGTTGCGGAGTTTTCTCCAACAGAGGGAGTTTAGAGTCTGTATCTGAAATGGGGCAGTCCTTGGGAAAAGTCTCTGGACACAGTCCATAAAAACGCTTGATGTGGCTGGAATGGATCCAGCCTTTTCTGCCTTCGACCTTTACTGCGGTCCTCGTTGTCATCAACACCAGTTTCGGTTCCCTCCACTGGGCTCCAGAGGGCTTGTCCGGTCGAAATTTCGTATATGTACAAAATCTCCTGGAACGATTTCATGCGGTTTCACTTGAGTGTTGTCCGGGAAGGCAGCCGCGACCTGTGAACGACAAGAGAGTAGTGCAGACATCAAGGAGGCCAGGTAATCTGTCAGCATATTACTGTCAACATCTGTGATTCTACGCGGCATAGGCGTCCCCCACATATTCGGTGGTCTGCCAAAGACCACTTCGTACGGGGATAGCCCTGTTCTGGAATGAGCTACCATATGCATATAAAAGAGGGCAACCGGCAAGGCTACCATCCAATCTACACCTTTTTCTGCACAGACCTTCGCTAACCGTGTTTTCAGAGTCTGATTATATCTCTCGACGAGACCAGCTGCTTCTGGATGTCGTACGCAGTGGAATTTCCACTGGTATCCTAACAGGAGTGATACCTGTTTCATGAGTTCGGACGAGAATGGCTGACCATTATCTGAGTACACGACACGGGGCAAGCCGTACCGCGGGAAGAATTCACGAACCAACTGCTTGGCAGTGGTCACAGCAGTGTAATCTGGGACTGGGTACGCTTCTGTCCATCTAGAAAGGGCACATACAACTATGAGGACATACTTGAATCCTCGGCATCTGTCCATTTGGATATAATCCATCTGGAGGACTTCGAATGGGTGGTCAGGAGGATGAAATCCACCTTGTTCCACGGGAATACCTTTGCCTGGATTGAACTGGCAACAGATCATGCAGGTACGTACTTTCTGTTTTGCTGCTGCACGTAAATGCTTGTTGAACCAAATATTTTGGATGCTATCTAGCATGGCTTTCTCTCCTAAGTGTGCTGGACTATGTGCTGTATTAATGATAACTTGAACCATAGAGTCGGGGAGAAACCATGTGGCTTTTCCCTTCATCATCCATCCCTGATCTGTCTGGACCCCTCCTTGTTCAGTCCATTTCTTTATTTCGTCTGGAGTGGCATGTGTCTGTATGTCGAGTACGTCTTGTATGGGATCCTTAACTGTCATGCAATGTGTCTGTGAAGTTACTTCAATCTTTGTCATGTCAGTCGGTATGTCTGTCCGAGTCTGAGCTGTAAGCTTAGCTGTTCGATCTGCCAGGTCATTACCCTGGGAAATAGTGTCTGTGACTTTAGTATGTGCTTTGCACTTCACGATGGCTATGGCTGTAGGCAAGTGTATTGCTTCTAACAGAGCTTGTATGAGGGGACCATGCTGTATCTTGGCTCCGTGGGAGGTCAGAAAACCTCTCTCTTGCCAGAGGACTCCGAAGTCGTGAACGACTCCGAATGCGTACTGTGAATCTGTGTATATGTTTACTTTCAGGTTCTTGGCTCGTATACAGGCTTGGGTCAGAGCGATGAGCTCTGCTGCTTGGGCAGACAAGGTATCAATTCGATGTGTTTCTATGACTTCAGTTTCAGTAGTCACTGCATATGCGGCCACTAACTCTCCTGTGCTTGTTCTCATACATGAACCATCTGCATAAAGTGTCAGGTCCGGATCGGGTAAGGCAATGTCTGTCAAGTCTTGTCTTGGTTTCGTGATTGTGTTAATGACTTCCACACAGTCATGTGGTGTAGGGTCTGTTGTACTCGAAGGTAAAAGTTTAGCAGGGTTTAATGTGTTGCAACGTCTGATCTCTATGTGAGGCTGGAACAGTGTCAGTTCGTATCCTGTCAATCGTGCTATGGTCAAGTGCTGAGTCTGTGTCCTGTTTAGGAGAACTTCCACCGAGTGTGGAACCTGTACTGTCAGGGGATGTCCTAATACTATGGAATCACTTTGTCTGATTGCTAGAGCTGTTGCTGCAACTGATTTCAGGCACGCAGGCAAAGCCTGGGCCACTGGATCCAATGTACTAGAAAAATAAGCACAAGGCTTGTGTTTGTCTGCCTGATCTTGAGTGAGAACTGATAACGCTGTGCCATCGCGTTCAGTGACAAAAAGTGTAAAAGGTGTGCTATAACATGGTGTTGCTAAAACAGGTGCTTGACATAAAGCTTTCTTCAATTCATCAAAAGCAAGTGTATGTTCCTGAGTCCAAGGGAGGACAGTCGAAGTCGCCGCCTCCTGTGTTGTCAACTGTATGAGTGGCTTTGCTAGATATGCATACTGGGGAATCCATTGTCTGCAGTAAGAAGTGAGGCCAATGAAGGCCCGTACCTCCTTTTGTGTCTTGGGCTGTGGAAGATGTGCAATTAACTGGATACAGTCGGGTGTCAGCTGTCTACCCCTCTTGGACAGCAAGTGCCCAAGGTAAACCACTTGCTGGGCACAGAATTGTAGCTTGGAAGGGGACACCTTGTGCCCCTTTTCTGCCAGGAAATATAAGACCGTCAGTGATGCACGTTCACAGTCTCGTTCTGTCCGGGCTGTGATTAACAGATCATCAACATACTGGAGTAGGGCAGTGTCAGTAGGCATGTGAATACTGTCAAGTTGTCGTTTCAGTGCTTGGCTGTAAATACTAGGACTTTCTGTGAATCCTTGAGGAGCACGTGCAAATTTGAAGCTTCGGCCATTTAAACAGAATCCGAAAAGGTATTGGCTTTCCGGATGGATCGGGACACTAAAGAAGGCATTCTTGAGATCAATTACAGTAAAGAACGCCGCTTCAGAATCAATATCAGTCAATAATGAAGAAATGTCTGGGACCACTGGGTACTGGGGTATTATGCATTTGTTCAGTTCTCGGAGGTCAATCACTAATCTGTAAACCGGTGATGCATTTGGGTCAGTTCGTTTAAGAATCGGAATGATAGGGGAATTACACACATTGGAGTCAGTTTCTACAACCACTCCTTGTGCAACGAGCTTGTCAATAATTTTTAGTAAGGCTGCTACAGCCTCAGGTGGTAACTTGTATTGTCGGATTCGAGGCAGTACAACTCCTTGTTTAAGAGTAACACGGTATGGTGTAATGTGCATACAACCTACATCAGTCGGGCCTTGCGCCCATAAATGCTGTGGTACATTCTGTAATCTTGGATCAAAATCTCTCAACACATAATGTCCTTTAAAATCACGTAAAAACAATTTCACTCCTTCCGGAGAACAACAAATCACTTCTCCTAGTGCTTTCAATGTTTTAATACCAAGCAAGTTTTCAGGGCATGATTTCGTAAGCAACAAGTCTGTAGTTTGGGATAAGGGACCAACTTCTAGGGGAACTGGTTTTGATACTTCATTAACAATAGGCTTTCCTGAAAATCCCAGGGAAACATTCTGTGAGCCTGAGAGGGGTGCCCCTGGAACCTCGTCATGACTGATGGTAGTTCTGCTCGCCCCTGTATCAATCAAAAATTTTCTGTCTTTCCCTAATACCTGACTATGTACATAGGGACCCTCTTGATCTACAGGAACCTCGATAAGGGGCAAGCCAACCTCCCTCTCTAGGCTGTTTCATGAGTACTGCTGGTAATCTGGGTAGTCTGACTGAGCATACTGGTACATTTGTTGCGTGACATGTTGTGTGGCAGCGATGGGTTGGGGTTGGGGTACTGCTACTGTCTGTTGTGTATTCTGTGAAGGTTGCGTGTTCTGCGGGTTATTTTGTGGAACATGTTCTTGTCTAGGTGGACGCGGTCTTTCTTTCGTCTTGCCAGTAGCTATATTGTATTTCAGAACAGTACATTCGTTTATATAGTGACCTGGCTGTTTACAGTAGTTGCAGTTCCCTTTAACAGGAGCTGCAGAATGACTGGACAGTGCCATACCCCTCTTCTGACTATCAGCTGGGACTGACTGAGCAACTAGTACTTTCATTTTCGTGTCTTTAATACGTCTCTGTTCATGTTCGTGTTCTTCTCTAATTCGGTTTTGATGGTACTGTAACATTTGTAACATTTGGGAAGGGGTATTCGCTTGCCAGGTACTCTCTACCTTCAGTACTCTGTTTTTAACTTGTGGTAAGGAATTCTCTACTAATTTGGTCACAAAAAGATGTGGATAAGATTCACTACTTGTCTTCAGGCCGCTATTAATAATGAAACATTTCTCGAATCTGGAATAAAAATCGCTAGTGTCTTCATCTTGTTTCTGTTTGCAGGCTGAGATTGCATCCCAGTCTTCCTTTTTAGTTGTCAATAACCTCGGCAAGACTTGTACTAATAATTCTGGTAATGCTTTAGCTTTTTCCCCAAGACCAGTACCAGGGACTCGCGTATTTTCTTCGTGTTCTAATTCTGCCCAATCAATCTTTTTCTCTCCCACCTCCCACTCTTTTTCTTTGAGTTTTTCGTAAATACCTGCTGGCAACAGAACTTGTAACATTTTAATAATATCTGGATACGTATACTCCCCCATGCGGAGCATGTCTTTTAATTCACAGTGAAACCCTGCTGGATCTTTATCATGACAGGGTACTAATTTTTTCATTTCCAATAATTCCATTTTCGTTAAGGGTGTGTATACGAATACTCGTTCAAGCTCACCATCTGTCTTCCGGACTGGATGAACCTCTCGTAAGGGGTTCTGTCTGTCTATGTAAAATGTTTTCCTTACTGGGGGTGGAACAGGAACGAAATGGGGAGTCAGAAAAGTTCTGTATTTGTGTCGCTGTTCTAGAATGACATTAATTAAATCGGTACCTAGGCCTCTCCATCTACCTAGGAGTAACTCTTCCAATATATTACATAGGGGACCTGGATCAGAATGCTGACTTTCGTACAACGTAATGAGATGCTGAATCATATACATACCAGCTAATCGCTGTTCTTCCGGAGGAAGACTCAAAAAGGTTTGCGCTACTATGTCATCTTTATATACGCTAGTATTGCCAGCCCATTGTACTGCTGACCGGGCAAGTTCCTGTTCGTGCATGGAACTAAGTTCACTATAACCTATTCGTTGCTTCAGTACTTTATCAGTGGCTTGGAATAGATGCTCAAGAGAACATTGTTCTGGTATGGGAGAAAGAAAACGTTTCTTACATTCTGGGCGTATGGGTTTGTCAAAGACGTTGACAGGTCTTGCCCTACCTACGTACGCTATTCTATCTGGGTTCTCAATTGCTATATCATCATCTTCTGAGACTTCATCATCCTCTTTATCGGCTTCTCTCTCTGCTCTTTCCCTTTCGTGTATGTCTCCAATGGCCTTACGGATCTTTCTGTACATGGCTTCTATACAAGCCTGTCTACTATGTTTGCCATCGGCTATGTTGTCACTCCATTTTGTCAGAACCTTCATCTCTTCTTTATTATAACCGGGCTGGTCTTGTTCCCTTATCAAACAATTTATCAAAAACTGTAGGATCATATTTTGAGTCTCCACTTTCCTGTGTGCCATGGCCTCGTGAATACTTTCTGGTCTCTCCCCCGTTCTAATAAAATGATATATGTTGTCTAAATGTTCCCTCATATCTGGTAAAATAGTCAAATAGTTTGTAACACGTCGTAGACGTATTGAATATAGAATCATATGGTCTTCGCCTGGTACTAGATCATATCTGCAATCAGTAAGATACTGTTTAAGGGCTGCGTATGTAGCCTCCTTTGGCGTGCGCTGTAATGCTAATTCTCTTAGTGATGTTCGCTTTACTTGAGGCGGGGTGAGGGGAGCTCCTCCCGCTGCTCCTAAATGATGATCGCCTAGACCTGCATCGACTATTACTGGCTGTGCTGTCGCTGATAGTGTAGCGACTGGTAACGTTGTCACTGGAACGGCAGGTTGATCCTGGACTACGGGTGCGGGGAGAGAAGGATTGGGAGGAGGGCTGGTGACAGGAGGAACAGTAACAGTGGGGGAAGACGTGGAGGGTACATGGTGCTGAGGAGGATTATTAACAGGTGGTACATTTACATTTACATACTCCGGAGCAGTGTCATCTAAATAGGAAGAAAGGAAAATGTCCGCGGCGGTCTGTTTATGACGGAGTTTAGTTGGGACTAATGGTGGCGGTAACTTACTGGATGCTTCCGGAGTGGCCTTAGGTAGGCCCTCGGCGAGAAGGGGGTACATGCCTTTCATAAGGGCATTTCTTTGTCGGTCTAATTGTTCAGTTCTAACTCGTTCACCTTCTTCCAGTAATTCTTTTTCTTGGGCTTTTTCTGAATCCTCTCTATTTTTCTCTGCTTTTCTAAGTTCTTTCTCTGTTCTTCTATACGCTTCTTTACGCCATAATTCTATGGCATCTTTCTGGGATTATCTGGCTTTCTTTTTCCAAAGTGCTTCTTCTACTCTCATGATGCAATCAGCATCCCATGTCCCTGAGACAGGCCATCTATATTTCTCTTCCAGATCCTTGGTATAGTCAACCCATAAGTCTAAGAACAGTATGGCATCTAGGCCATGCTTATGGTACATAAAATGTCCGGGAGTGTCCCTAGGCGGGACGGGAACTGCTTCTTCTAGTATCCCTTTCCTAGTTCGTAACTGACGTAATTTCGAAAACAGCAGCATATTTGAACTTACTTGAACGTGAACACAATAAACACAGTAATGCATAGCAAACAATCATTCATACCACGACATTAAACACATTAAAACATTTCAGATTGGTACGTAGAAAAACACAATTCTGGAAATCTCCAGAAACAATACTAGAATACTGGATTACTGGATGCACTGCTAAAACAGTACAGACATACCGGTCCCATAAAGAGACACGTCATACCGTATTCACCTGAGTGAACACGTCTGGACCGGGTCTGTTTACCCAGACCCGTCTTGACCGGTCACAAATTAATGAACCCGTCTAGATGCGTTCCCAACAACGGTACTCACCGGGAAGCAAAACTGAAGGCCTCGGAAACTCGATACTGGACTGGACTGGACTGCTACGACGTCTGGCTGCTAGTACTACTTCGCATGCGCTTCGGAACAGGTGGGCCTCCGGATACCTCGGACCTTGCTCTCTCGGCTTGGGCTCTGGTCGGGACTCTCCGCATTCCTCACCGCCTCGTCTGGATGCCGGACCGCAGTCTCCGTCTCCTCTGTGGGCCTGAGGGAGATAGCAGGAAAACCCGCAGGTGCGCACAGGAATCCGTCACGGCTGTAGAAGGGGTCAGGGGCCTGCGTTACATCGCCGGCGCGTGGGGAAGGGGAGGGGTCCCTGTTCGGGCGCCAGATTATGTGGTAAATAAAATTACCGGGACTATTTTTCTATACATTAAATGACCATAAGGATAGCTCAATAAAATGAGAGGCAGAGTCCGTGGTATCTGAGTCATACGGGCTTTATTTTAAGTGACTCGAGACACTGGACATCGGGTTCCATCACCACTAAGGTTCAGGAAGGGACATTCAACATTTTATTAACATCACACATTATATATAGTAAAACTGTATAATTGAAATGAATACAGTAGGCGTAACAAGTGAAAAGAGAAGAGATAAGAACACATGGGCGTAAAAGAAGGCGTGTACAAGGGCGTACACGGAGGTGTGTGCTGGAAGCGTCACAGAAGTGTCATAGGTCGGTGGATGCATAGAGAAATTCTGCAGGGTCGGCAGAAACCTTTACCCTGGATGCGTGCGCAACTGAGCATGACGTATAACTGGGGAGAGCTGGGGGCTTGGCTTTAGCACTAGTAAAGGAGCCTGGTGTCTGGGATGTCAGAACGACCTGCACCTATAGCATATCTGGTATCTTATGTTTGGAGGATGTGTTGTCTGAAGTAAAAGGTCTCTCGGGCAGAGGCCGTTCAATACTGAATGCTAGTGCGTGCATATATTTCTTCGTACAATGCGCGGGGGCCATGGGCCTACCATGGTAACGGGTGCAGTAATTTACTTGCAAGGAGACAGGAAGGCCGGGCCCTTTGCTCTGCAGCCGGGAATATGTTTACCTATTTCACTAGACTGGAATGTGTTTTTGCGTAGGCTGAACAGATAACTGTAGGCAAAATACTGTCTTGGCAGGCAGGCCAGGCCGAGCCGGGCACCGCTCGCCTGAGCAGGAAGTAAGGCAGAGGTCAGGGATGCATACCTAAACTGCAGCTTTCGGAGACAGAAGAGACTCGGAGCCTCAATTAAGGGCCTGGCTCGGCTGAGCCAGGAAAACGTGTAAAACGTGTGCTTTGCGATATTTAATATGCACCATGTAAATGCATTGGAAACGTAGGCCTAAAAGCCAAATTAACATTGCTATCATGGAGGACTGAATAACTGACATGTTAACGTTAGACGGAAATGCAAATGCGTCTGCATGGCAGGCACGAAAATGAAATTACATGACATACATGGGGCACGGGTGCATGGTTAGGGTGCGTGTGGGGGTCACACTGACTACCTAAAATTTTCTATTTCCTCATATCGCTGGATGTCTCACTCTGCCTTAAAGCTTAATGGAGGAAAAACCGAGCTGATGCTCCTGGATAACTCCAGCCCCTCCATCATTGCTAGTTGTTGGCCCCGGTCTCTGGGCGACCCACCATCTCCCAAGAAGGAGATCAAGACCTTGGGAGTGTGGTTGGAGGAAGATCTGTCCTTCAGGACCCACGCCAAGAAGACCGCGGGGGTCTGTTTTGGTCTGCTGCGGTCAGCCCGCAAGGTGCTACCATTGCTTCCTGATTCAGCAAGGAAGCTCTTGTTGCGTGGTTTAATCCTATCGAGGCTCGACTATGGGAACGCGGTGTGTCTCGGTGCTCCCGAAGCGACCTTCAAAACCCTCCAACAGGTTCAAAATGCAGCTGCGAGAGTGTTAATGGATGTCCCCAGAAGGCAGTCTGCTGCCCCGGCCCTTAAAACGCTTCACTGGCTCCCCGTGAAGGAGCGGGTGAAATTTAAAGCGCTATGCACGGCCCATAAAATCTTGTATGGTAAGGGCCCCCCGATCCTTTTTAATATGGCCCGCCCTTATAAGCCCACACGTCTTTTGCGCTCAGATCAAAAACATCTTCTGCAGTCAGCGAGAGTAAGGAGAGCTTGCTCTGGGGGCAGGCGTTTCTCAGTGCAAGTGGCTACTCTGTGGAACTCTTTGCCCCTTAAGATTCGTTCAGAGCCCAAGATCCTACTGTTTAGGAAACTCTTGAAGACCTATTTGTTTCCACAGTAGTTATTGGGACTTGAGTCTCTCCTCTTGGTCTGTTCCGCGCCGGGATGCCCCTGGGTAATCTGAGCGCGTTATAAATTTTATATAATAATAATAATAATAATAATAATAGCTCCTGTGCCACTTGTTAGGCCAGTGGTAAGACAGGGGGCAAGCCAAAGATCCTTTGATACTACTACCAGTGGGAGGGACTCCCTTTGAGAGGGTGTCAGTAGATACTATTAGACCCCTAGAACCGCAAACTGCACCAGGGAAGAAGTATATCTTGGTGGTAGAGGACCATGCCACAAGAAACCCTGAAGCAATACGCCTCAGGAGAGGCACTGTTCCGTCAGTGGATAGAACCCTACTTGGTATGTTCACCAGAGTGGTTTTCCGCAATGAGGTGGTTTCAGATAGAGGCATCAAATACAGATAGAGGCACAAAATGATGCCCAAATATCTCAAGGTGATGTGGGATGAATGTGGTGTTAGCTACAAGTTTACCACTGCATATCATCCCTAGACTACTGGTATGAGGGAGAGGTTAAATAAGACCCTGAAACGCATGATCAAAGGTTTGTCTTACAAACTCAGGAGGAGATGGGATGTCCTTCTCTCAGGCCTACCGTTTGCCTACAGGGAGGTTTACCAAAACATGGTTGGCTATAGCCCCTTTGAGTTGTTTGGACACCCTGTGAGAGGATCATTGTGCCTGGTGAGAGGGTTGGGAAAAGCCTCTCACGGAAGCCAAGGACAATGTGCTAGATTATGTACTAGGCCTGGGATCTCGCAAGGCAGAGTACACATCCAAAGCAAACAGGAAACTGGGGGCCAGCCAGAATCTTATAAAGTACTGGTATGACCAAAAGCTTCCATGACTGAGTACACTCCATGACAATTGGTGTGGGTGTTGGAGCCTGTAGCTCCTAGGGCCCTACAGGACAAGTGGACTGGGCCCCATCCAATCCTTGAGAAGAATGGTGAGTTTATTTTTATTTATTTTTAGGTTTTATATAGCGCCAGAATCGACTCCGAGGAGTATCTCTGCGCTTTGAACGTGTATCATTTACATTTGTGGAAACTGCAGAAATTAGAAGCATAAAAGGGTAGTTTTCAGTAGCTTTCTAAAATGAAGATGATTCGAGCATACTCTTAAGTGTAGAGGAAGTTCATTCCAATATCACGGGCCAAGATATGAAAGAGCCCTTCCTCCTAGCCTTGCTCTCCTAATTCGAGGGACCTTAAGCAGATGTTTGGCGCTAGATCGTAGGGACCTTGAGGGTTGATAAGGGATACATTTTTCTGAAAGATAGCTGGAGCCAAGATTGAACAGTGCCTTATGGATAGCACAAAGCGATACAAAAGGGGATGATGGACGGAGCGTTTGAGCAAATCGAACACTCACCCCCAGTCAACTGATCTGGGTTTAATCCATCACCATTCCTTAGTTCACTCAGCCACCCCAGTTCAGACATGGCCGTATGCAAATCAGTCTGACCCTGTGCCTCATGGTTACAGTCCAGCCCGAACTGCCATGTCTTCCCTGGACCGGAAACAAGCATCCTGGGACCGGTTTCGGATTCATAATCCTCATCAGCCAGGATATCTTGAATCCAGTGGCCAAGTGAGCAAGGGACTCACGTCTGAGCATACCCTGCCAACATAGGGCGAACAAAGCGATACAGAAGGGGATGATGGACGGAGCATTTGAGCATTTGATTGGTCAGATGCTTCATCCATCACCACCCCCTTTTGTACCGCTTTGTTCGCCATAAGTTGGTAGAGTATGCTCAGATGTGAGTCCCTTGCTCACTTTGCCACTGAATTCAAGCAAGCCTGGCTGAAGACGGCTGTAATGCCAGAAAACGGTCCTAGGAAGCTTGGTTCCGGTCCAGGGAAGGCATGGCTTGGCAGTTCAGACTGGACTGTTCCCATGAGGCACAGGGTCAGACTGATTTGCATATGGCCATGTCTGAACTGGGATGGCAGAGTGGGCTAAAGAACGGTGATTGATTAAACCCAGATCTGTTGACTGGGTGTGAGTGTTTGTTTGGTTCAGATGCTCCGCCCATCACCAAACCCTTTTGTACCGTTTTGTTCTCCATAAGTTGGCAGGGTATGCTCAGACGTGAGTCCCTTGCTCACTTTGCAGCTGGATTCAGGCAAGCCTGGCTGAAGACGGCTGTAATGCCAGAAACCGGTCCTAGGAAGCTTGTTTCCGGTCCAGGGAAAGCATGGCTTGGCAGATCAGACTGGACTGTTCCCATGAGGCACAGGGTCAGACTGATTTGCATATGACCATGTTTGAACTGGGTGGAAAAGTGGGCTAAAGAACGGTGATTGAATAAACCCAGATCTGTTGACTGGGTGTGAGTGTTTGATTGGTTCAGATGATCCATCCATCACCACCCCCTTTTGTACCGTTATGGATAGTACAGCAGACTTTAAAATGTATTATTTGGCGTATGGGTAGCCAGTGGAGTTTCAAGAGGAGAGGGCGAGATGCTGATCTGGGGGGCATATTCAAAACTAATTTACCTACCTGGTAGACCTTAACACCCCCAGGAACCATCACATGGGTCCTGCATGTCAGCATGTTGAAACCCCACCTAAAAATGTATCCTGCTCAAGATACGCTCCATTCATAAAGATGCCAAGGACATCAGGGACCTGCTTGACTCTGTCTCCCCCAACATTGCCTTCCTCACGGATACCTCAATGAGCTTGATCTCAGTCCCGGACGTCACGACCGCTGTTCCAAATGCTTACATAATCATCCACACGGACCGGTCCACCCGACCGGGAGGTTGCATCGCCATCGTACACAGAAACACCCTCAGCATCACAACCAGCTCAGAATAAAACTCAACCATCAGGGAGCACCTGCACTTGCAGATCCAGACCAAATCGAACACCACCCTTTGGGGCACCCTCACCTACAGGCCTTCCAGACCCTGTCTCCCTTTCAACTAATCCCTAGTCAACTTCATCGCACATCACATCCTTGCCTCCTCGGAGACCTCAATTTCTACCTGGACAACCTGGACAACCAGAACACATGATCCCTACTGGAGAACCTCACCAACATCGGACTTAAGCAACTGGTCACTTCCCCAACCCACTCAGCAGGACACACGCTCTACCCCATCTTCTACAAAAGCAACAACATCTCCTTTAGCCACACCTCCGAACTACAGCGGATCCGCCACCGCTTCATCAATTTTCCCTTCACCAAGCCCACAGTACACAATCATGCCCACCGCTACCCTAGCAGAAGCTGGAACAAGGTCCCCAAAACCAGTTCACCATCTCCCTAAGCAAAACCCCACCAACGACATTCAGGGATGCCAACGCCTCAGCATGCAACCTCCACCTCTGACATCTAACTGCACCAACACACTGAGCCCCCCTCAGGAAACCCTCAGGGAAGCAAACCTCCAAGAAAACTAGCTGGTTCTATCCCACCCTCCAAGAGTCCAGGTGTACCTGCAGATGGCCTGAGAAAAGATGGAGAAGTAGCAAGGCCCCGGCAGACAACACTTTCTTTAAAACCACAGTAACCGAACATAACCACCTCATTAAAACAACTAGAATAACTGCCATACAGGTAAACATCAACACAACTCACACAACAGCAAACAACTCTTCCCCATGGTCAAATAATTCACCAAACCGGCAGGGAGACAGCAAACATCCCCCTTCCCAAGACCTCTGGGACAACCCCGCCACCATCTTCCACCGCAAGATCAGGGCAATCTACGACAGCTTCACAAACCTACACCCACCTTTATCACATGCAACCACCATACTCAAATGCCTCAGACCCCAGCAGACCCTACTCAACAGGTCCTCCCTCCCCACTGATGAGATCCTCAAGGGCCCTCAGATTCCTGCCCAACCGTATCATCAACACAGCCAGCATTGTCATCGCACTGGAACTCTTACACACAATTGACTGCTCCATCAAACCCTCCACCTTCCCTGAAGGCTGGAAACACTCAGAGATCAACCCCCTGCTGAAGAAACCCTCTGCCAACCCGATGGACTTAAAGAACTACAGACCCATCTGCCTGCTCCTTTTCATAACCAAAGTTCTCAAGAAGGCCATGAACGCCCAACTCTCAGCGTTCATGAAATGAACAACATCCAGGACCATTCCAAATCTGGACTCAGAAGAAACCACAGCACCAAGACTGCTCTTCTCACCACCACTGGCAACATCCACATCCTCCTCAACAGAGGCGAGACCACTGCCCTCCTCATCCTTGACACCTCAGCCTCCTTCAACACTATCTCCCATGACACCCTCTCCGCTTGACTTCATGGCACCAGCATCCCCGACAAAGCTCTTCACTGGACCTGCTCCTTCCAAACCAGCTGAACACAGAGTTAGACTTCCAATTTTTCTCACATAACCCACAGAAATCAGCTGTGGAGTGCGCAAGGACTCCTCCCTGAGTCCCACCATCTTCAACTTCTGCATGGCCTGCTTGCAACATCATCAGAAACCATGGACTTAACATCATCTACTACGTCAATGACACCCAGCTGATTCTACCCCTCACCAATAAAGCCACAGCCACCAAGAACAACTTCCACAGAGGAATGAAGGCAGTAGCCACCTAGATGAAGGGCAGCTGCTTCAAGCTCAACTCAGACAAGACTGAAGTCCTCATCCTGGGCCTCACCCCCTTCATCTGGGATGACTCCTGGTGGCCCACAGCTCTTAGAAGCCCCCCAAACTCACGGACCAGACATGAAACCTCAGTATCATCCTGGACTCATCACTCTCAATGAACCACCAGATCAATGCTGTCTCGTCCTCCTGCTTCCACACTCACTGCCTGCTCGGGGAAATTCAAATGGATCCCCACCGAGTCTAGGAAAACAGCCACCCACGAACTCGTCAGTAACAGATTCGACTACGGCAATGCACTCTACCTTGGCAACATGCAAAAAATCCAAGAGAAGCTGCAAAACATCCAAAGCACCTTCGCCAGACTCCTCCTGATCCTCCCCCGCTGCAGCCACATCACTGGCTACCTGAGATATCTCCACTGGCTCTCAGTCAACAAAAGAATCACGTACAAACTCCTCACACATGCCTACAAAGCCCTCTCCAACGCCTGACCTGCATACCTCAACCATTGCTTCTCCTTCCAAACTCCCACCAGACATCTCTCCTCTGCCCATCAGGCCCTGGGCACCATGCCATGGGTCATTACTACTGCTGGAGGAAGAACCTTCTCCTACCTCACTGCAAAGACTTGCAACTTGCTACTGCTACACCTCAGGCAATCTCGATCTCTGGCTCAATTTGAGAAGGACCTCAAGACCTGGTTCTTTGACTCAACAGCAGATCCCCCCCCCTCAGCGCCTTGAGACCCATATGGGTGAGTTGTCATGCTCTACAAGAACAATGATTGATAGCTCACAATCCGCTGTGTGCTACGACCTAGTGGCCCTTGTCAGCACAAATCATGGGGGCAGGAGTTAGAGGGTATGTGAATTCTGTGGATGAGGATAGGAGACTTACATGGGCACAGGTTTGTTTGCTCAGTGTAGGAAGGTGTTTGCTATTTGTTTAAACCAGCAGGATGACCCTTCAGATATAATAGAGGCTTTTGCTGTTATTTACAGCACTATAGCAACCTTATTAAATACCCTGGCTGCGTGGCATCATGATTGGGTCCAATGTTGGTTTGATTCTAACTGTGCCAGAACTTCTAGGAAATTGAGGTAAGTACTAGGTATTAAACCAAGGGATCTCCGCTTAGTCATGGAATGTCGCAGCCGGTTCAAGGCCGAACTCTCAAGATGTAAGGCTGTTTTAAAGGATGAGGCTTGGTCAGACCTTCTTGAGGCTAGCACTCAGAAGAGCACTTTTAAAGTTTTGGAGCATTGGCAATAGTCCTTTTTGGGCGGTAAACACTGATAATCAATTGGACGCTCATATATATATAATTTTTTCACAGGCATTAGGAGTATAAATCAGCGACATTTCGGTATACACATAACGGGCAGATAAAAAAGTACAGCGTTACCAAAACATCAATCAAGAATGACAAGCAATAAGAGCATAGTCACACCCTGGTTACTCAAACCCAGCCCTATGAGTGCACAGCAAACAGGGTCACCAAACCAGTCAGGGACTCTCGCGCCCAGCAAGCACCTACTCGGCAGCGTGGGGGGGGGGGGTGACCCCGCCTGTGATCTCCCCTCTGTCAAAGTCGTGTCAGCTTCATGTGCAATGTTAGCGTCCTGGTCAGACCTTTTCTCCATGTACAATGCCCAGAATTTCTTGGGTCTATTGCGGGGGGCAATAAGCCGCTAAATAACTCAGTTTGAGTGCAGCAATAGAGCATTTCTTTGGACCACTGAGAGAGCGTCGGGACCGAGCCCCGCATCCAGGAAAGAGCAACATACCTTTTGGCTACTAAAAAGACCATGTCCACGAGTCTTCTATAGTCGGTTGCAATGTCCTTGGAGTACCCCTGAATAGCCAATAAGGGAGCTGAGACAAGTGAGAGTTCGGTAACTCTATTTACTTCCTCATAGACCAAGCACCAAAAGGCAAAGATTCTCGGGCAGGACCAAGATAAGTGGGAAAAATCGGCAACCTGTACCCCACATCTTTCACAACTAGGGCTCTCCCGCAACCCATATCGGAAAAGCCGCTCTGGGGTGTAATAAACCCTGTTTAAAAATGTTAAATGTAGTAGCTGATGACGGCCACTCAGCGATACCCTTTTTATATTGGCATAGCAGTATTGCCATGTTTCCTCAGGTAAGTCCACAGCCAAGTCCGTCTGCCACACCAAGCGAGGCTTAGTGTAAGCCGTCATACGTTCAGATAGCGTGATGCGATATAGTCTTGGCGTTGATGACATAATCGTACGCCGTAATCACCGGGGGTTCCAACATGTCCTCCCCCAACAGGTCCTTTAGTGCATGCCGTACTCTGTGAAATTGAAAGCTGGGAAGAAGGGAACTGGTAGTGTCCTCCGATCCTAGTTCCTCCCAAGTACGTGCCATACCGTCCAAGAATAAGTCTCCCATGTGAGTTATATCAAGAGCAGCTAGCACTGACAGTACTCCCTTGTCCTTGCAAGGAGCGAGCCACAAACACCAGGCAAGGGGCGCCTTCGGGGCATACAAAAGCGAGCAGGCCTGCGCATCCATCAAGTGGTGCCAGGCTTGGGTAACCACATTCAGGGAGTCAAGTAAACCCATCTGTCGATCCTTGGGACGAGACATCAACGCTGGAAGAAGGACCGGGGCAGTGCCAATCGATTCAATACGTATGTACAGGATATCCGCCTGGCCGTGTATCCAGCAATACGCATGTGCGCTCTGCGAAGCTCGATAATAAAGCTCCAGGTCCGGAGCATTAAGCCCTCCCTCCTCGTAATGGCCGGTAAGAATGTCCCACGCAACCTTGGGCTGCTTCCCAGCCCATACCAGACATAGAATGAGTGAGTGGAGTTGCTGGAAAAACGCACCAGACAGTACCATGGGTATGTTGCTGAACAGGAATAGAAAACGAGGGAGAACAATCATTTTTATTAAGGAGATGCGACCCATCATGGACAAAGGGAGACCCATCCATTTAGCCACATCATCTTCCAGTTTAGAAACAGCCACCCCACAGTTCTCTCTGAGAACCACCTCTGAATCTGTATTCAGCCAGATTCCCAAATAACGCACAGCGTCTGTGGTCCACTGGATGGGATATTCCGTTTCGAATCGCTTGGTGTCAGGGGTGAGCAGAAACATAAGTGTTTTGGTCCAATTCACATGTATGCCCGAAAGAGAGCTAAATAAAACTACTTCACACAGCACCGTCGGAAGGTTGACCTCCGGGTTTCGTACATACAGTAATGTATCATCTGCGTATGTGGACACTATCAAGTTGTATGTAGGGAACCGAATACCTCGATGCCCATGATATTCGTGCAAAGCGCACACTAAGGGTTCGGCCACCAGGGCATAAATTATAGGGGAAAGTGGGCATCCCTATCTAGTGCAGCGACTGATATCGAAGGGGTCTGTAGTAAGCGACGCAATGCGAACTCGGGCCGTAGGAGAAGCGTAGAGCGTGTTAAGTAGTTGGAGGAAAAGGTCCCCCACCCCATACGTCTCAAAACATGTCGCGCAGGAAAGGCCACTCGACCGAATCGAAGGCCTTCTCCATATCCAAAAATACAGCGACAGCAGAGACCTCTGGGCGTGTATGTTGGAATGCCGCAAATACCGTTCGCAAGTTGTAAGTTAGGTTGGGACTGGGGACAAAGCCCGCCTGCTCAGGGGCAACTAGTCTGGTGACCAGCGGAAAGAGACGATTGGCGACAACCTTCTCAAATATCTTCGCATCAACGTTTAACAGCGATAGCGGGCGATACAAAGAGCAGTCCCCCGGGGGTTTCCCAGGCTTACGGATAGCTATAATTATCACCTCTCGCATCGTGGGGCGCATCTCACTCACCTCCCAGACGGTCAAGAACGAGTCGATGGACCCGACGTTGGTGTCAAAGAATTCTTCAATCGCAACTGCCAGTTCCTCCCTGAAGACATCGTCCAGCAAGGTGTAGGGAGGGAAATGCCAAGCAAATGGTGGAATGCGTTTCGCCGGCACTGTAAGTGTAAGAAGAACAGCGGAGTGATCTGAGTAGGTGTGCGGAAGAATCTTACACGCCCGGACCCGGGAAAAAAGATTAGTAGTGGACAACCAGTAATCAATGCGAGTATGAATGTCATGTGGAGCTGAGTAGTGCGTGTATCCCCCCCGGGTAGAGTGCCTAGCCCTCCAAACGTCCTGCAGTCCCATTCGCGTCATCTCAATATCCAATACCCTGGCAGAGGCTGAGGGGCGGCGGTCTGGACCATCTGACCTATCCAGTGAGGGCTGTCTTGTCATGTTGAAGTCGCCACCCCATAGGACACACTTACCACAGTGGTCCCAGACTCTAGCAGTCAAATCAGAATAGAAAGCGGGATAATCGTAGTTAGGACCGTAAGTGTTACAATATAAAACCCCATGACTTTCCCAATGCATTTAGTGATCGTGTATCTCCCCTCTCCATCCGTAGCTATAGGGGTAAATTTCAAGGATGCCTTTGGATTAATCCATGTTAAAACTCCCCTAGCATGGGAGCTGAAGCCCGCTGCATGTATGTTATATAAAAATCCTCTATAATGCAGCGTCGGGCGGTCCGGGTGTACGTGGGTCTCCTGCAGCAATGCTACATCAGCCCCGTGCCTCAAGAGGTACTGGAGGACCCGCCTAACTTTACGATGATCGTTGAGACCCCTCACATTCCACAGCAGTAATGTAATAGTGTCTGTAGTGGGGTTCTGTTGAGTCATCCCAAGGGTAACAACATATAGATATGTCCGTGCAGCGAAGTATGAACTCGTGCCATCAGTGCCTGTTGCTTCATACCAGTGCAGAAAAGTCCCTCATTCACACATAAAACTAACAACCAATCCCCCCAATCCCTATAGTTCTGTAATTCCCACCCACGCCTGCTCAACCCCAACTTGGCCGCAAACACCTCCCCACCCGCACCCCATCCTCCCATCTCTCCCCCCACTCCCCACAAACATTACAACCATTTCATCAGTGTGATACACTCGAGGGAGGAGGTAACTCGCAGTAAGGAAAGTCTCTGCAGTGATGCGTACACAAGAGCCGCCCCGCCCCACCAACTGAAAAAGGAAGCGAGCCTCTCCGCAGAGTTTAATATCACGGTGCTATTGTTGCCTGTATATGGCACCCTGAACAGCTTTGTATCAACCCCCTCCGAAGTTCCAGGGGGCCATTCACGGAGCAGGAATCCAAATCTCAATCCCCGTAGTGCAAAGCTCTCAAAAACCGTCTCCAGTCCCCGCATCCATCCTGTTGGGTAGCCAAAGGGCCAATTACGACTTCACAATCCCCTGCCCCCAAACGTCTGTTTCTACCCACATCATTACATTATCAGCCCACCCTATTATATACAGTTGCCGCAAATATATCAGCAATATGGCTGGATGAATGCAACCACAGTGCCCTCTCCCCCTCACCCACCTCCCCCTAAATCGAAAGCCCAACAGCATTGTGCTAACAAGGAAACAAAGAGCCCTAGGTGTAGAGAGGCATGGAACACAGGCTCCCACTCAGGAGCGGACCGGCCAACAAATGCCACACATAGTACCTAAAGTTCAATTGTGAGCCCAAGGAAAACCCTGGACTGCTAGAGGCACAGCTACTGGGCCGGAGGCCTTGAGAATCCTTATCGCATATATTGAATCTGTAATCCATTGTTGTGAAAATTGGAAACAGTTGCTTTCTTTGTTGTTGTTTTGTAGATCTCGACTAACTTGAACCAAAGGACGCAGACACTTGCATAAGTTCTGTATCTTCATTTACATCTTATTAATCCCCTGATGAAGAGTTGGACATCGCAACCCGAAATGCATTGGGACTTTGGAAATTAATTTTATGTTTTCATGTATATGAAAGTTATACAGTTTACAGTGTTAAAAATATGTGACTTGGAAATATGACCAGTGAATATTTTCAGATAATTTCATGTGTGTAATACACGGTTGTGATATAACACATACATATATTTTTGTTTCATGGTATTGAACAGAATGCTAAAGCATACATATTACTAATAAATGTGACTGACAAACATAGCAGGATTACAGATTCAATATATGCGATAAGGATTCTCAAGGCCTCCGGCCCAGTAGCTGTGCCTCTAGCAGTCCAGGGTTTTCCTTGGGCTCACAATTGAACTTCAGTTACCCGATAGGGAGTTGGGCACATTCCCTATTCAGTAGAGTGCACGCAAAAAAGATCTAAGGTGACAAACGAGATTCAATAGGTTTGTGTACACGCGGTGTGCAGATCCCCCCTCCTCAAATATAACACATAGTACCTAGACATGAACAGCACCAGGGGCCTATTCCTGATCGTCCAGTCCGCCTCCTGCCGCCTCGTTCGAAAGAGCTCTGTCTGTAAGGGATCATCGCTCCCTCCGCCATTCCTTTAGGACCTTCTGCAGCGCCTTAGGGTCCGTGAAGATCATGGAGCGCCCCTGACGATTGACCAGTAACTTTGCGGGATACAACATCGCGTAGTCAGCTCCCATATCCCGAAGCTGCTGTTTCATCGGTATGAACTGTTGTCTAGCCTCTTGGACCTTTGCAGTAAAAATCCGGGAAAAGGCATATCGTCGACCCCTCGTATTGAAGTAGCTGTTTTTCCCTGGCTAATCTCAGCGCCTTGTCTCTGTCCCTATAATTCAACATTTTTGCAATAACTGGTCGCGGCGGAGCACCTGGCTTTGGCCTCGGGCCCAAGGACCTGTGAGCCTTCTCTATCACAAACATTGCAGAGAAAGCTGTTTCGCCTAGCAAGGTCTTCAAAAGGCGTTCAATGAACAGCTCCATGTTCCCGGTCTGGGTGGTCTCAGGGAGGCCGGTGATGCAAAGGTTGTGCTTCCAGGTCCTCGGTCTTGTCCAGGATAACTTGCAAAGCCCTGTTCATCTGCTTGTTCTCGGGAATCTAAAGTAGTATGGGCCTCCTCGACCTCAGTTAATCGTTGCTCAGACATGTTGATACGTTCCGCATATTTATCTATTCTCTCCGCCATGCGAACCATGTAGTAGGTGAGGGCGTCAATTTTAGTCCCCAGTAAAGCGATATCTCCCTGCAGGCTCTTTCCATCACCATCAGCAGGCCGCGGATGTCTTGTTGTTGAGTCCCTTCGGCCAAGACCGCTCCGCCGGCCCCCTTCTCCAAGTGAGACTCCGCCGGCTTGGGCCTCTTTGGATCAAACGTCAGCTTGGGCTGACTCCTGTCAACTAGACCCATCTCTGTCTCACGCGGGAGCCCTGGTTGAAGATCCACACAATTCAGGGCCAGAGTGTGAGAGGGAGGAAGGCCTGCTCCCCCAGCTCAATGCCCGTCGTGGACCCTATGCTTCCTGGGGCAGCTCCTATAAGTGGCGCTATCACCAGTCCAGTGCGCTCCTCTCCAGCCACGCATTGCAGCTCCGCTGGGAGTGGCGCGCATTCACACAATGCGCCACCTCAGTCAAAATGAGAGAGGGGACCCCTCACAGCCAGCCACCCTATCTCTCATGGGGCACAGTCCCAGTGGTAAGTCGCCGCATTGGAGGGGGATCCCCTATCCCCACACATCCTCGCAGGGCCCAAGTTCAACCGGCACCCACTGATAAGGAGGGTTGGGGGGGACCGGATCTTCGAGGCAGCCTCCGCAAGAACAAGGCCTCAGTCGTCCTCACAGCTCCCCCAGTGCTTCAAGGATCGGGGGGGGCTTAGATGTGCCCTCGTCATGGGTGAGTAAAGGACCAGCCGCCTCCGGGGAAGCAAGGTTCCAAGGGCCTCTTCAGCCCGCTGTACCAGCCGCTCTGACTGCCGCTCTCCCGCAGCCAGGCTAACGGCAGCCGCGGGGGTCCTAGCGTCCGCCCGAGTCAGCTCCCAGATCTTCCCTTCTCTTGGGCTCTCAGTCCCGGCGCAGCTCCCGGTCCGATACCTCCTGCCAGCGCCCCCGCCTCGGGAGGGGCCGCCCGGTGCCACCGATCAGACTGGGGCCAGCGCCGAAATCTCTCCGCTCCCCGAAGAGGCGCTATGGCGGGGCTTGGTGGATCGCGCTCGCCGCAAAGACCTCACCAGGGGTCCGTGGGCTGCCAGCCGATCGCGCGCCTGGCCCGTTTGCTGCGATAACGGCAGGTTGGAGCCTCGGTCTCGCAGGCAATCCACGCCACAACTATCCAAGGACACTGCAGGCGGTGCATCAGAGCGCTTCACAATAGGAACAGAAATGATCCATGAGAAGATTACGATACGAGTGAACACGTTACAAAAGCAGACGTTAAGTTACATGAGGCAAAGTGACAATTGTGAGCAAACAAAATACGAAAGGTAGCAAAAGGTACATTACAGGAGGAATAGACTGGGACCTCGGCGAGAGAGAGGGTGTGGAGGGCGGGACTTAAAAAAAGAGACAGAAACGCCCATGGATGACATCAAGCCGGGGAAAAGAGTAATTGACACACATCTCTTCCTATGACTAGCCTCCATTTACGAAGCGAGCCAATGGAAGAGAGAGGCGGGTTAAAGCCCCACACTGTTGAAGTTATGAAATCTTTGGCTCCGCCCCCCACTGCTTCGCAGTGCGACGGTAGCCTCGACCTAAACAGCATTGTTTCAATTCCACAACATATTAAATAGAACACCACCCACATATTCAGTATGCCACACACTGCAGGCATGCAGTACGATGGCTATCACAGTAGCTCCTCCAACAGAAAACATTGCACTTTTAACATACATTGAACACACCCAAAAGCACCAACATTATAAACACTACATGCACAGCACATACACAGAAGCACATGCACACCTATACTTAGCTATTCGGAGAATGTATGCGCTGTTGGTGAACACATACAGCCTTAACCCTTAACTATCCAGTTCACCCAAAGTATGACCAGCCCACAATACCAATAACACATCTTTACTCCATAAAGCAGACACTGGTCTTAACACCTAGAAAGCCACCAGATTGCGGACAGCACCATAGGACAAAGCCAAAGGCAAATTGTGCACAAAGCAAATGCTTGAAATATAGTTTAACATGCAGATTAACTAAGCTGTAGCTGATACATTTGAATAAATATAAAATATTAGGCAACCTATAGAGCAATGATGTAAAATACCAAACATGTAACTTTGTATCTCAATTTAGGTTTTGAGTTTAGATAAGGATGATATATGAAATGTATGATGGGAAGCTTTTAAGTAGATCATTGGAGTGTTCACAAGTTGTTCATCAACATTTATTAGAAGTGGCACATAATTCCACCATTATTTAGCTATATCATTTGGTCCCCTTTCCACATAAATGTTTTCACCTTTTAGACCTCGCCCCATTTTTTTGGTACCTACTGGTTCTGGTTCAGGTTAAGCGGATATATTTTGTCGTGACCTGGTGTTCACTTCTTAGACAGGGTCTACTGTCCCCCCACCTGACCTAATCGCTGCTTTCTTCTTACTGAAATACTAGTCATTTGTCAACCTGGATATACAGGGCCCTCAGGAAGCCACACCTACCTACGCATTGTCTAAAGCTGCTTTATCTTACTGCTCCTGTTTTCAGCATCTGTTACCCCTTTCACTGCTTAACTTCTGTTCTGACAATTTTGAATTGACTTTTCTGATCCGAATGACTTATCAGCCCACTTTCATCATGCAACCGCTATCCTTAAATTACCCTTCACACTTCATGGAGACTAGTCAAGGCAAAATGAGCACTGTGCAAAACCTCCCAAACAGATTGAAGAGATGGCTAATTGCTACCCACCACTAAGAGCTATATGGCACGCATATGGCATGACTCCTTGGCATGCATATGATAGTGTGCCATATGCCAGCCACTTGACTGATGCATCAGGTAAAAATGTCAATTGGTCGTTCCCCTTGTCCCAATAACCTAGTTGTAGTTGAAGACATATTGAGCACTACAAAACAGAGAGTAGTTTTTGCATGAGTTCCTTGCTCCTGAATTGATGTTTTTCTCACTTCTCTGATACTGCTTTGATGGCTTTCCTCGCTATTCTTGTGATTGTCACTCATCTGATCCTTTTCTTCTCACTCTGTTTTGATTGCATGACATGACCACTTTCAAGACAGGCATAAGATCCTCCATTGCAATGCATATGAAGTAGTATTTTCTCTTCTCCTCTATCTCTCTCTGCTACTTACATCTTCGGCCACCACACTCTCTTTGCTCAAACCACCGCATCAGCACTTTCTTGGCTCTCCAGAAACCTCGGGCTCTTAGCGCAGTCCACTGCTTTGTTGGCAGGTGGTTATCTTAAAATGTTTTTTGACCATTCCAAGATGACTGCCTGTGCTTGCATATGCACATGTATGCATGACAGACATTTCCTAATGGATTTTTGATATGCGTTAAGAAAATCCATTTTAAGATGGCTGCCATGGATGTGTGTGCATGTGCCGGCATCATCTTTGAATGGATTTTATTAAAGTCTAAGAAAATCAATCCAAAGCCGACAGAGCTGTGAATTCTGCATCCACAGAAGTCATCTGGAAGATAATTTGCAAAACCAATATGGTTCAGGGGTAGGGTTGCCACCTAACCATTTTTTTATCGCCATCACTGGTATTTTACTATCTCAGTTGGTACAAAAATATACAAAATTACCTAATGCCAAGAATACAAAGATCAAATATAAATAGAAAACACTTATAAATTTGCTCTAGGCATGAGTTATGACATGACAAATGATTGAAGTAAATAAAGACAGAAGGGTAATATTACACATGAAGACATACAGTTTTGTTTAAAGTCTCATTTCGTATCACATTTGCATACTCTTAAAACAACTACAAATGTCTGATATTTTTCTCTTGGAAAGGTGACAACCCTATTAAGGGTTAGAGATCTAATTACATTGCCAGTGCTGGCTTTACCAGTAGTTTTAAGCACATACATCAAGAGCATAACACTTTGTTAAGTTAAGTTTTGCTGATTAGTTTATGGGGAATTTCATCCGCTAAATGCACTGTACAGAGTTTTGATGCAGATATCTGCTGTTGATATATTCTGTCTAGTCCTGGAAGTACTGTTGATTTCATGTGTCATTTTCTATTTCACTACAATCTTTGCTAAATACAGGAAATGTTCTACCATATTGTTCTGCTGAATCTCGAGATTGTACAATGCTGGAATTTTGACGTATCTGTATGGATTTCCTGATGCCGAATCGTTTAAACTCTCAATAAATAAAAAAGTTTTTAAAAAAAGAGAATAACACTTGAATTCCATATATAATCAATTTGTAGGAAAATAACATGTAACATAATTTGCACAAGCACCAATGCATCTTGGACATGTGTTCTTTCTTTAATATTTCATGCAAATTTTGCTGCAAGTTAAAAATATCTTGTAACACTTTTTTCTAAATTTCTACAGAATGTCAAGTAACCTCTGTTTGGACATTATTTGTACATGAGTCTGTTTCTCTGGGTTTTCATTACAGTTCGACTGGTGGAATCTGTCCCGCGCATGGACATATACATCCTTATGACTTTTTTGCATACATCTGCTTCTGTCAATCCAAATGAGACCATCTTGTTATGTTGTAAAATCCTGGAACATCGAAAAAAAAAAGGTAACTGTGAGTCAACATTGCTTTACCGGGCATTCTAGGCAATAAGAGGCAATGTGCATTATTTACACATGTGGTTGTCTAATGGTATGATATATTATGTATGTGAGAAATTCAGAGTATTATATGATATAGCAGTAGAAGCCTTATGGAATACAGTCTGAAAAACTGTCTTGGGTCCAGTCAAGCTTGTTTGTATCCCCTTTGTTCAACCCTGGGTATCTGGGGCTTCGAGCAGAAAAGCTTGACAAAGGAACTTAGTGTAAATCATATAACAGCACCAAACAATGGAATAAGAAAGACACACTAGAGATACAACAATACTTTATCAAAATAGATCATATTTTTATACATTTTTAGGATCTGTGTTCATCAAATTTCACTGGAGGTTTCAGAGATATGTATTTTGAAACCAATAAAAAAAACTTTCATTGCAACCACAAAACAGTACTGGTCAACAAAAGATTGTAAACTTTTGAAAAGTTTAAAACAGTTAATTTGTCAACTTCGGCCTGACTTAAGGTCACTTTCGGCAGTGACCTGGCCACCAGACCCTTTTCCAGTTCAGTTAATTGCCTTTAGAAAACAACCACTATAGAGAACAATGAAGTGGTTCTTATGCTGGGGATGCAGGCAGAAAAGATGCTCAAATATCATCCTGGAGCTGTGCAGTCGACAAGGGTGAGCTGTGGGTGATTCCTTGGTGCATGGGTGAGGTAGGGGCAACTTTGGCCACTGCATTTGAGGTCCTATGGCATCCTCTTTGTGACAGTCGAAGGCCAGCAGCGGCTGGGCTACTGATCTTCCGACACAGCAATCACAGTGTATATGCTTGGTAGAGGCTAGTGTCCCTTTAAGACAAGAAATCATTTGATAGCAGTCCTGGGTCCAGCAGACTCGAGTGCAACTTTTGGCTACCTCAGATTTTTCTCTAGGAGCACCCAACAGCAGTCAGCTGTGATTCCTCTGAAGAGGATAATGCTTTGCCGGTTTTGGTTTTCTCAACTTTGGTATCCATGGTGCTGCTTCAGGGGGCCAACAAACAAACCCTTAGAGTCACTGCTTCAGTCTGGGGCTGGGATCAATGTTTTCCCAAGCCGGGAGCCGTAGGCACAGTCCAAATTTTACTAGTCCAAAGTGCAGCAGGTGCAGTCCTTCCAATGGTGAATCCTCTCTTTGTGCAGTTATAAGGGCAGCAAGACAGTCCTTGCTGGGTTATTTTTCCAAATCCACGTGTACTGAGGTTTTTGCATGCCAGGAGGGCCTATTTTATCCTGGGGAAGTGCCTGGGAAGACAACGCAGTCACTATCCAATGGGCTAGTAGGCCCACTCCTCTTTTGCGTCACAGTTCAAGTTATTTGTGACATTTCGCAATCCCAGAGTACAATATTCTTGCTACTGTAAAGATGTCTGAACCTTTCCTCGACGATGAGGAGCTTGATAGTGCATCCCAGAGGTGTGGCTTCCCAATGGCTGCATGTCCACAGGAAAACAGGGTTGAGGACAGGTTTTCCCTCTCCGTCCCTGCGTCCAACATGTCTGCAGTAACAAAAATCATCCTGCTTGGGTGTGTTGTTACCCTTTAAAGGCGGCATTTCCTTTGAGCCTACCTTTTGGGCTAACTCCCCAGTTGGCCTTTCTGGGAGAGGAGGTGACACCTCACTCTGAGGCAACTGCCTTTGTTCTTAAGCCTTGGAGTTGTTCACACGTCTCCCCTGGTGGGCAGAAAGCTGTCTGTTGGCCCGGACCTGCACAAAGCCACTGGACTAGCTAGGGCACAGAGTGTCAACTTTCTAAAAGCTGCTTAACTTTAACAGTGACATTAATTTTGATTTGGGCATCAAGTTGGATTTAATGTACCTAGTAAGGTAGTCCCATTCAGAAGTTAGCCAGACTAACTTTCATCAGCAAAACAACAACTTTAAGGGTTTTGCTGCTAAGGCTATATAAACTTATATGTCTTGCTTAACAAGATACGGCTCCCTGCCATAGGGGTACATATGACTTCTTAGGGGTGAATTACATATATAATTAAGGGAATGTGTGGCTTTACCATTAATGGCAATGGCATAGTCAAACTAGTCCAAGTGCATCTCCAAGGAGCTATATAACAGTGATGTATGGGGTTACATGACGGTCGATAAAATTTAACTCACAGAAAATATATTTAAAGGTGTATTCTGCAGTACCCCAGCTTTTTTTGTTCATGAGGAACTTGCTTTAAATACGTTGGTGACCTTGTTGCTCTCAGACCCTTGCTGTGCTGGATCAAGATATAGACTGGGGAGGGATGCCAACTAAATTGACTGATTTTGTCTGATTGTCTGACCCTTGACAACATACATCAAATCCCTTGGATTGCTTATGTGAAGGCAGCTTTTACTAGCATGGGTTGGGTGAACATATACTGCAATTATTACTCCCTGTACCTGCTGGAGCTCAAAAGAGTGAGTGACATGTTTCTCAAAAGTTCCTTATTACATCATGAACACATAGAGCTTGTGAAACCCATTGTATAGGGGCATTTGTTTTTGAAAACTGTTCAGGCATGGAGCTTTCCTTTCTCTCCTAACTAATGAAAGGGATAGATTTCTGTTGGTACGATTCAGGGTTAACATGCTACATCATCTTTTGGCCACATCTAGTGGTCGGTCTCTTTCAGGCACTTAGGGCCCTGTGACTGCAACAATATGTCTCTACAGGATACCCTACATTTTGTTTTGCAAATATTTGAGCTTGACCAGGAAGCAGTTCCTCCTCTTGTTGCTGAAAGTTCTGAACTTCTCACAAGGATACCTGGCACTTATGTATCTGCAGCTCCTGATGATCAAGCATTATCTTTTTGCTGTTTCATGCTTTCTAAATGCTGCCTTGAGATCAAGACAATCTAGGCCTGATTACCCTTGATGTGGTGAATGAGATTATTTAATGTATTGTTACTGTTGACAAATTTGTATTTCTTTAAAAAATGTTAATCCTACTTGTTTCTACTATTTTATAAAAATAGGATGTTATGCTCTTTTATGGTTGTAATTACAGCCCAATAAATATTTGTATGCTGATAATATGTATATATAGATGTATGCCATGTTACCTACTGGCGGACGCCAGTACGTAGTTGTAGTTTGGACAATTGGACCACGTTTCCATAGGAAAAGGATTTTGTAACTTGCTAATATCTTTGGCATAGTTTGACGAATATTCATTATAAGTGGGTGTGTGAGTGGCTTTATTGATGAATAAGTGGTTGTGTGATTAATTGTATGGGTCTGTGAGTGATTGTGTGGGTGTGTGAGTGGGTGCATGAGAGGTTGTATAGGGATGTGAGAGGGTGTGTGAGTAGTTCTGTAGATAATGGCATTAGTGATGTTCTCAGTGATGTCACTGACCATGTCATGAGTGATGTAATATGTGAGGTAATAAACAGTGCAAGGTGGGCCCGTCAGTTATAGTTAGATCAGATTTTGTATAAGTGGAATCTGAGCCTAACTATAACGTTCCTGTACCCTTTGTTTTTATAGTGAATAATATATCTATCTATCTATCTATCTATCTATCTATCTATCTATCTATCTATCTATCTATCTATCTATTGATTTATCCACACTCCCTATTCACTTGAGCAAAAAAAAATCGCCAGAGACAATGCACCGCTTGAAATCTGAAGAGGTGGTTTGTAACTAGCAGTGTCTGTAGTCGTTATTTGTTACTAAGGAGAACTGCTGTTAATATTACAGGACATCTGAGCCCGTCACAGACCACCATCGCAAGAAGGCCTGAGAGTATAGGGATCCTTTGTTTGTTAATTTACATATATTTCTAAATCACCTACTGGAACTTGCCATTAGCTAGGAGGTCCCAAAACAACTTTTCCTCATGTAATTTCCCATAGGAATTTTGAACGTGACTGTAGCCCGAACTGCTGGAATGGAATGGAATGGAATTACACCAAATTTGGCAGAAAGCATGCTCTCGTAATTTGGTGTAAATCTGTCCAGTAGTTTTTAAGGAAAGAAATATAGTTCTCATAGTGAGATCTGATTGGCTGCCAACACTTTTACCAGAAAGTAGTGGCAGACACCTTGGGACTCAGGGCTTGGCCCGACTCACAAGAAAAATGGGAAAAAATTCAATGGGGCAGGGTAGGAATACTTTGACCCCTAGGACTGGTTGTGGGGTTCCGCAGGTAACCGTGCCTGGGGCCAACATGTTTAGATTTTTATTTTTCTCTGATTTTCCACAGGATCTGTGGCCAAACGAAAAAAAGAAACAAACACAGTCTCGTAAGGTCCTGTGTTTTTTTTTAGTTTTTTTTTTTAGAGAGTTGCATATAGCGTGAACTTGACCCAAATCGGGTATCAGAGCGCTTTACATAGCACCAGTTGCATTACATGAGAACACATTCATTTTTGTATTCATATAGGTCAGGGGCGTACGTGGCCCCCTTCCATTGGATGAGTCAACCCTGATGTCCCCATTTTCCGGGGCCCAGCTTTATAAAATATTTAGAGTACAACACGTAGGCCTTCTACCAATTTCAGCCTTCGGACCCCATCTTCGGGGGCACGGATATAGGTAAGAAGGGTGAGGGGGGCACCCAGACCCCTTCCCCAGGCTAATTCCAGCCCTGGGGACCCCTTCCCCTTGGCCATGTTACTAACGGAGAGTAACTATACCTTGTGCCCTAGAGGCAACTAGAACTCACAAGCTCACCATGCACCTCACCTTTTACTTCACTCATGACATCTTCTGTGACATTATTGATAATATCAGTGCAGCATGTGCTGTCAAATTGTTGATGAGATAACTGTTTATGGCAGGGTTGAGTTATAATTATTTAAGGGCACAAGTTATAGTTACTTGAGATAACTCTAACTATACCTGCTGAATTTCTATGGTTTGAGTGTGGAAAATCTGAACCTAACTGTAACCTCCCTATAACCTTTGGTTTTTATTGAATATATATACCCATTCTACCTTTCCCTAAAGCTCTCCCATTTAAAATTACTATTCCCTCCTATCCGGCTTCTCACTCCCATCCCTCCCACAGTTAGTACACAATTATAGGTGTATGTGTGGGGCAAAGATCTCGTAGTTAAGATAAGAGAGGTGGAGGCAGAGGTCTTCAGACAAACATTTTGGGATCAGCATTTTGCAGTATGTTGCAGTTTGTGAATAAGTTCCTGATTGACTCTGTTGTTCACATGTATGAAATGTAGTTTTTTTCCCAGTTAACGCTCCTGCAGGAACTAGCAATTGTACATTGTATGCATACTACCATCACTCGAAGGGAGGTGACAGAGAGCAACATGTTGGTGACTGCTGACACTCTGGATAGCATCCTGACGGGCTCGGTAAGCAACAGGTTCTCACCGACAGATGGTGATCATTCACTCAGTCATGGAAAACCTCAGAACCTCCAGGGCAAAGCAGAATTACTTCTGATCATTCAGTCAGACCTTTGGTATTCCAGATAGTTCCATCATGGTCTGCAGCCAAAATGGAAAATAGCAATGGCGCAGCTGAATGATCAACAGGATTATACAGATGTCTCTAACAGAGTATCTGAAATAATTTGCACAGGATGATTAACTTGTCGCCACAGTGGATGTGAGTAGAGAGCCCAGCAGAAAAAAGTGCATGGGAGACACAACGGGGCACAAAAAAAACAAGATATTACTGATAAAAAAAATCAGAAAAGTAATTACTATAAAATATGTCAGTTTCGTTATGTACACACTGGTTTCTCATTTATTTCCATTAAGAATTCTTAAGGTAGGAGTAAAAGCAATGTGCTGATCTTTTTAACTGCCATCTCTGATACTATTGTGGGTGCAATATTCAATTATTCCCTTTTAAAAGTTTTAGTAAGGAGTTTCTCTGCTGTTAGCCCTCAAAAGACTCACAGACGGAGTCCCATATGTGACCTAAAGGATAGAGCTGGTACAAAGAACGGTGGCTGAGCCCAGGGTAACACAAACTCTACAGTTGAGAGGAGGGTGTTACAGATTTCCTGCTTGAAAGGATGATATGAGAGTAATGGGAGTCCCCGGAAAAAGTAATCTAAGTGTCCAGTTCTGGTGCCAGGTGACTCTGTTTGCCCTTAAGAAATTGCCCTAAAATAAATGTGGCAATGAAACATGTTGGTGTAGTATAAAGCGGTATGCATGAGAGGCAACCAATTTTTCATTTGAATAAGTGCACAGTGAATAATAAAGTTGGCACCGAGTAAAGTGCAACTTATTTAAATTTTAGCTTCACATGGTTGCATCGTGGGATGTGATTTATTCACTTAACTTCTTTCACAGCATCTATTGTCTTTGTTTTGGACACTATATTTATTATTTTTCAAGGCAAGATGGCTACCAATAATCATAAAAGTGGGCACAGCTGGTGAGTACCAACCAGTGAGCTCGATTGGTGGTGCGCACTTGAGGGGTCATCTTGCCTTTTCACAATTTTTTGTTTTGATTGTGATGCTCAAATGTTATGCACCTTTCACATTAACCCTTCTGTATAATGGTCAGGGGTAACAAAGCGTGGTGACTGCCATCTGTTAAAACAGTTTTTTTTCAATTGAAGGCAAAAAGCGGGAGGTTACTCCCTCGTTATGGAAAAGAGAGGTGTCTATGGGAACACAATTTTGTGAATCCCTACCTCCGCTTTATATTGTTTGGCTTTAAGAGAGGTGCCTTACAGACCAGGTCTTTTTGTATTTCTATTAAGCACTCAAATGACAACAGTTAATTTTATGTTATCTAGTGTTTGAATGTTATGTTTTTTTATCATTCCAGGTCCTTTAGTTTGGTGTAGTGGTACTTTGTGATGAATTATGATATTGATATTAAGGAGTGTCCTGAGGAAGAAAGAAATAGTGTGCCTTAAATGGTCTGTATGTAGAAAATTAGTGTACTGAACATCATTATCGTATCGTATCGTAGGGGGAACTTATAAAGCGCGCTGACACCATGGGTTTCCTGGCGCTGGCCATGGGTTTCCTGGCGCTGGTAGAGAGTACAGGAGACAGAGAGACTAGACAGATTGGGGGAAGAGCCAGGTTTTTAAAGACTTGCGAAAGAGGGTTAGGGAGTTGGAGATTTTGAGGGGGAGAGGGAAAGAGTTCCAAAGCTTGGGGGCCAGGTAAGCAAATCTCCGGCCTCCAGATCTACAGAGCTTGAAGGAAGGAACAGTCAGAAGATGAAGGTGAGAAGATCTCAGGGTACGGGATGGGCAGTAGGGACTGATAAGGGATTTGACAAAAGCAGGGCAGGGGCCGAGTAGTGACTTAAAGACAAGGCAGCCGGTCTTGAAGGCTGCCCTGGAGACGACAGGGAGCCAGTGGAGTTTGACAAGGAGGGGCCTGGCAGATTGCACTTCGGGATCCCTAAAGCTAGTCTCGCCGCCTGATTTTGGACCACTTGTAGTCTAGCCATCGATGTTTTGGACAGGCCGTGGTAGATCGAATTGGAAAAGTCTAGGCGGGAGAGGACGAGGGCCATGATGACGTGCAGGAGGGCATCAGGTGTGAAGAGATATGCCACTTTCCTGATCCTGCGCAGTTGGTAGATGCAGGACGAAACCACGGTCCCTACCTGCGGCCCCAGGGATAAGGCGGAGTCAATGGTGACCCCCAGACTCTTCACCGAAGCTGCAGGGGTGGGAGGGGGGCCCATGTCCACCGGCCAGAATTGAGGCCCCCAGAAGGAGGCACTCTTGCCGGGGAGAAGAAGCTCCGTCTTTCCGGGGTTCAGTTTTAACTGATTGTGGCCCATCCACTGGAGAATGTGGGACATAACTGCTTGAAAGTTGGGGATAGCAGAAGGGGAGTTAAGAGAAAAGATGAGTTGCAGGTCGTCCGCGTAGTTAAACACGGTAACGTCCCACTGCCTCAGAGAAAAAAGAAGGGGGCGAAGATAGAGATTGAAAAGAAGAGGGGACAGAGAAGAGCCCTGGGGAACCCCGCAGAGCGAATGCTCTCTGGGAGCTCTAAAGGAGCCCAGGCTGAGGGTCTGGGACCTGCCTGTCAGAAAGGATCTGACCCAGGCCAGCGCCAGGCCCTGGATGCCAGCCTGTTCGACACGGTGGAGAAGGATGTTGTGGTCCACCGTGTCGAAGGCGGCTGACAGGTCTAATAATACCAGGGCCTGGGGAACAGCCTTGTCCACACCGTCTCTCAGGGCATCCAGCACGGCCAAGATCACTGTTTCCGTAGAGTGGCCGGGTCTGAAGCCTGCCTGGTTGGTCTCGAGGAAGTTGGATTTCTCGATGAACAGGGAGAGACAGGAGGTGACGTGGGCTTCCAGGATCTTTGAGAAGAAAGGTAAGAGGGAGATAGGGCGGTAGTTTGCCGGGACAGCGGGGTCAGCCCCCGGTTTCTTCAGGAGGGGCACCAGCACGGCCTCCTTGAAGGAACCCGGCACCATACCAGAAGAAAGAGAAGAGTTTAGCAGAGGAAGGATGCAGTCGGGTAAAGAATGGCAGATGTCCCGGAGTATGGAGGGAGGGCAGCAGTCGTCTGGAGATCCCGACTTGACGCGGGTGGCGAGAGTCGCCAGAGATGTAGAATCTAAGAGGGGAAATTGAGTGAAAGAGGAAGAATTGTGAGGAGGGGAGACAGATCCAGCGCCAGGAATCATAATGGGTATGGTGTCCTTGATTGATACGATTTTATCGATAAAGAAGGTGCTGAGAGTGTTACATGCTTCCTGTGTGGGGGCCTGAGTGGGGAGCGTTCTGGGGTCGGAAGTGAATTCGGTAAGCACCTTAAAGATTTCCTTAGACTGACAGGGGGCAGACAGAATTTTTCCAGAAGCATAGGTTTTTTTGGCATCCAGGATGGCAAGTTTATACCTATTGCGTGCAGCTACATAGGCGTCTCTGCTTGTGGCGCAGTAGTCCCTCCTCCACTTGCGTTCAAACTGGCGGAGTTCTAAGTGAAGGGTTTTTAAAAGGGGAGTGAACCATTTGTGAGAATGGCAGTGGCGGGATTGGGGAAACTTAGTAAGGGGAGCAAAAATGTCACTGGCTGTGGTGAGCCAGTCTGTCACGAGCCTGCATAGCTCGTCGGTGCCCGTGTCATCGGGTAGCAGGGGGGGCGTTTGGGAGAGATGATCCAATAGTTTGGGGGGGTCGACAGCCTTCCACTTGCGAGCCATGCCACCCTCCTGTAGAGGTGCTCTAATCTGGCCAACCACCGAGAATGTGGTGTCGATCAAGAGGTGGTCTGACCACACACAAGGAGTTATAAGTGGGCAGGAGGATGTGACTCCATGGGTCCAGATATGGTCGAGGATATGGCCACCCTTATGGGTGGCTGACCTGATTAGTTGGGTAAAATTCAGGCTCGAGAGACCCTCGAATAGTTCGATAGCATGTGAGCCAGCATCCTCATGCTGGAACCAATAATTAAAGTCACCGATGATGACAATACGGGGGGAGCAGGTAGCAATATTGGTCAGCTGGTCGATAAAAGAAGAAGGGAAGGAGGGCATGGGGTGGGGGGGACGGTATAGTAGCACCAGAGTGACTGCGCCTACTTCAGTCCCCAGGCTGAGGACCAAGGTGTCCACTTCCGGCAGGGTCATGGCCGCAGAGGCAATGATCTTAAGATCCTTGCGGATGATTGCCGCCACCCCTCCCCCGATGCGACCCCCTGCTCGGTTGGTGTTCAGCAGAAAGTAGTTGGGGGTAGCGTGGCCAAGATGTCTGGAAGGGAGTCGTCAGTGAGCCAAGTCTCTGATAACAGCAGGACATCGGGGTTTTCAGACATCAGTAGCTGTAGGATATCGACTTGGTGCTTGACCATTGATCGGGTATTTAGATATAGTACCCGAATGGACGACTCCGTAATAGCCAGGGTGACAAGAGAGGGGGTCGGCGCTATGTTAGGGGTTAGAGTGCCTGCGATGCCGAGAGATGTAATACGAGCCCAGGTGTCAGAGGGGAGAGGGCCGGCGGAGGCATGTAAATACCTGAGGGTGGAAGGCGGATAGAAAAGAGGAGTAGTAGCATCCCGGGCCCCTGGCCTCGTCAGGCCGCGGACGGGCGCAGACGGGCTTAACTCAGGCGCAACTCCGGCGCGCCTACGTCGCGCCCGCTGCGCTCGTCCGCTGCGCTGACGCATAGCGGCCGTTTATATAGGGGCGGGACGAGGGTGGAGTGTCTGGGCTGCACTCCGAAGGAACAAGCCCAATCCAAGATGGCGCCCGCGAGCGCTGGGAACCGGCGGTTCCAGGCAGCCCCCAGCCAGCAGCTTACCTTGGGAGAGTAAGATTTTCAGGTTAGTTTACCTGCATAACGAAATAGTAGGTTAAAATACAATTTAAAATCCAGGAAAGCGAGAAAGCGCGACCCGCTCGCAATCAGCGGGGCACAAGTAGATAATGCAACAGGTTGCTCTCTGAGCGCTGGCGAGTCAGCCCACTGCCACTGGGCCACTCGCAAACACCATTATGCAATGCACATTAGGGTAAGCATGACACTCTAATACTTTTGTAGGGATATCTGACACCACCAGCTAAACTAAAACCTGCATCTACACTGCACCTCCATATCACACCTTCACTACCTATGTCCTTCATGAAACCTACATCCCAATGTTTGCTGTTCTATACTCCTGCATCACAAAATGCATCAGTTACAACAAGCTATCATATACTTCAATCCCCATCACATGCAGCCTAGAGTGCAATTAGCAATCTTTAAATCAGTAGTCTCCAACCTTTCCTGAGCTACTGTCTAATTTAGGAATTTGATAACTGCACACAGAGACCAAATAACGTAAACACTGCCCCTAGAGTACCCTTAAGTTCTTCATTCCAGATACAGGGAGCATAAAGTATTAATAGAACAGGAGCTGTATCACAAAGGTTTACATTTGGGGTCCCTGAGGATCAGTGGTGTCCCTTTGCTCTTGAAATACCTAAAGAGAGAGAAAGAGAGACGAGAAAAAGAGCGAAAGAGAAATAAAACAAAAAGAAAGAATCACAGAATAAGGAAAGAAAGAAAGAAAAATCTGAAAAGAAAGAGGTAGAGAAATATAGGAAAATAAATAACAAAATAATGGAGAAAAAAACGAGGACAAAATAACCAGAGAAAAGAGTCAAATACAGGAAATGAAGGAAGAAATAAATAAAGAAGAAATGAAAGACGAAGAAACAAACTATGAAAGGAATGAATGAAAAAGACAGGAAGAAAGAAGGTATGGCAAATAAGAAGTAGGCAAAATAATGAAGAGCACAACAGGGAAAGAGTAAAGGAAGAAGGTGAGAGAAAGAAAAAGACAGTGAGAAAACAATGGAAAGGAAAGAAAGAAAAAATGGAAGAAAAAAGGTGGAAGAAAAAAGAATGAAGAAGATCAGGTCACATGTGGAATTAAGAAAAGGTCCATGTGGATGAAGAAAGGAGACAAAGAAAGAAAAAGAACAATAAGTAATAACACCAAAAGGAGAAATACAGAAAAAAATAACAGAGGAGGAAAGATGAAGGCAGAGAAAACAGATAAGACTGATAAAAAGAAGGGAGAGAAGGAAACAATCAGAGAAAACAGCAGAGAAAGAAAGACATTGAGAAAGATGGAGATAGGACAAAAGAAAAGAAGGAGAGAAGGAGGGAAATCAAGTAAGAGTAGAAGAAAGAATAATAGACGAAGAAAAGAGAAAAACAAAAATTGAAGAAAAAAGAAAAAATGAAAGAACAAAGGAAAGAATTACTGAGAGAAACAAGATCGAAAAAAAGAGAAGAAACAAACAAAGAACGGGAAAATGGAGGAAAAATTGAAAATAGTGATTGAAATGAGAAAAAAGAAAGAAAATTATCTTGAAGAATATTTGTCCGTACCTGTTTAATATTTTGTCTGGAATTCCCGGGGGCAGAATAGCGGGTGGTAAATGGAAGCCACACAGATATCGATATTTGGGAATTCTGCCTTTCTGATTGGCTGAGGCGTTACAAGCACAAGGTTGCTGCTGATTGGCTGTGAGCAGTGTGAGCGGTTGCAACCAGGAAGTTTTGGCCACCAGTTTGTGATTCCGTTAAAGTGAGTAAGGGGAAAAAAGGGAGAAACAAGTGGGAAAGAGGAGGGTAGGAGTCCTGTGAGGTTTGTAGGGTGAGTAGGGTATGCTATAGAGTGAGTGTGAAGCGAAGTATTTATCCCTACTGGTGTGAAAGTGCTGTTTTGCCCACTGTGAGATGGTGCTGAGGTGTGATGCCGGTACACTCTGGGATGAAGCTGTGCACTTAAACTGTGAGCTGAGTGGTCTATAGCATACTGGCAGAAACAAAGTATTTACCCTTACCGGTGTGAAAGTGCTGTTTTGTGTAGAGTGAGATGGTGCAGAGGTGAAATACCGCTGAATTCGGGGATGAAAAAGTGCGCCTAAACTGTGAGATGAGTACTGTAAACTGATATACTCTGGGCAGTGTATTATACTGGCCGAAGTGAAGTGTTTACCCCTACTGGTGTAAAAGTGCTGTTTTGCCCACTGTGAGATGGTGCGGAGGTGAGGTGCTGGTACACTCGGGGATGAAACCGTGCGTCTAAACTGTGAGCTGAGTGCTGCAAAGTGATGTGCTCTGGGCGCTGTAGCATAGTGGGTGCTGTAGCATATCTGTGCAGGTGGTGTTAGTATGCGTTTAGGGTATAGTGGGAGTGGGAAGCAAAGTACTTAGTGGTACTGGTATGAAGACTCGGGGATGAAACTGTGAGTGTAAGTCATGAGTTTATTGCTGTGAAGTGATGTGCTGTGGGCGCTGTAGGATACTGGCCGCTGTAGCAAACCTGTGTAAGTAGTGTTAGTGTGTGTTTATTCTATACAGGGAGTATGACACAAACTACTCATCCCTATTGGTCTGAAGAGTCGAAGGTAGTGTTTTTGACTGGCAAGGGATTTTTGAGGGGTTAGGATGAGTATGGGTTTTTGAATGGTGAGGGATAGTTTAGGATTTAGGGTGGGTATGTGTTTTTGGGTGGCAATTGAATTTGAGCAAGAACTTTCAAATTATGTATTTAGTAAAAATGTCTCTACCGCTTTTAAACTATCTAAGGTTACTCTAGATATGCTAAAATCATGGACTCCAGCACATCTGAAACTTTTTTTAAAACATTCAGCGCCAAGGTTAAGTATGGATCTCGATATCCAACATTGCACCAAGCCATCATTGTACAAACTATATGCGGAAACTATTGTATTTAAGAAAACGCAACAGTATATCTCTTTTAATTTAAAGCACAGAGTCAGTTGAAGTATTTTGTTACTCTTACTAGGGATGCTGCCTTTGAAATCATTTACATATAAGTGGTATCCAAAGGCAAAGGTGTCTAGTCTTTGTGATCTATGTAAAGGTGGAGTGCAAGATTTAGAACATGTGTTATTCGCTTGCCCAAACGTGATTGTCAAGAGGCTAGAAAAAGATCCTTAAAACCAATAAGAACAAAATGCGAAATTAACTGTTCAGAACCTGATTCTTCTTTGTAAGGAACCGCCTAATGAATTTGTGTGTATTAATATGTTCACATTTTTTAACTCATTTTTAACTTTGTATTGGAATGACAATTTTACTATTTAAATGTACATTTCATATGCAAAAATGTTGTTGTTCTCAGTTGAGAACTAAAGCAAATAAACTTAAACTAGGTGAGAAACTAGGTGGGTGGCAATTACATTTTTAGGGTTTCGAGTTTGGGTGGGTATTTGGGTGGCAAGAATTTTTTTTAGGGTGGGTACGGGTTTTTGACTGGCAAGGGGTTTTTGAGGGTTTAGGATGGGTATGGTTTTTTGAATGGTAAGGAATATTTTAGGGTTTAGGTTTTTTTGGGTGGCAGGGGAATTTATATTGTTTAGGGTGTGTGTGGGACTTTTGTTGGCAAGGAATTTTGTAGGGTTTACGGTGTGTACTGGTGTTTGGGTGGCAAGAGAATGTTTAAGGTTTAGGGTGGGTGTGGATTTTTGAGTGGCAAGGGTAATTTTATGTTTTAGGGTGTGTATGGGTTTTCTGGTGATAAGGAAGTTTTAGGGTGGTTATAGATTTTTGGTTGTGAGGTTTGTCTTAGGGTTTAGGGTGTTTTTGGGTGGCAAGGGAATTTTTGGGATTTAGGGTGGGCTTGGGTTTTTGGTGGTAAAGTATTTTTTAGAGTTTAGGGTGAGTATAGGTTTTTAGGTGATAAGGGCTTTTTTTAGGGTTTAGGGTGGGTATGGGTTTTTGGGCAGCACATGAATTATTAGGGTTTAGGGTGGGTATGGGTTTTTGGGTGTCAAGGGAATTTTGTAGGTTTAGGGTGTGTATGGGGTTTTGGGTGGTAAGGGATTTTCTAGGTTTTAGGCTGTGTATGGGTCTTTAGGGGATATGGTCTTTTTAAGGTTTTAGGGTGCGTATGGGTTTTTGGGTGGCAAAGGAAATTCTAGGTTTTAGGGAGGATATAGGTTTTGTGGTGGTATGGTATTTTTAGGGTTTAGGGTGAGTATATGTTTTTGGGTGATAAGGGCTTTTTTAGGGTTTAGGGTGGGTATGGGTTTTTGGGTGGCAATTGAATTTTTAGGGTTTACGGCGGGTATGGGTTTTTGGGTGGCAAGATAATTTTTAAGATTTAGAGTGGGTGTGGGTTTTTGGGGGGCAAGGGAAATAGTATGGTTTAGGTTAGGTATGGGGTTTTCAGTGATAAGGAATTGTTAGGGTTTAGGGTGGATGTGGGTTCTAGGGCTGTGAGGTTTGTCTTAGGTTTTAGGGTGGGTATGGGTTTTGGGTGGCAAGGGAACCTTTAGGGTTTAGGGTGGGTATTGGTTTTTGGGTGACAATGAATCTTTTAGGGCTTAGTGTTTGTATGGATTTGTGGGTGGCAAGGAATATTTTACGGTGGGCATTGGTTTTAGAGGGGCTAGGGCATTTTGGGGGTTTTGGGTGAGTATGCGTTTTTGAATGGTTATGGAATTTTGAGGGTTTAGGGTAAATATTAGTTTTTGGGTGGCAGTTGAGTTTTTAGGATTTAGGATGGGTGTAGGTTTTGGGTGACAAGGGTACCTTTAGGGTTTAGGATGGGTATGGGTTTTGGGGGATAATAAATCTTTTTGGGTTTAGTATTTGTGTGCTTATTTGGGTGGCAAGTCTCTGTTGGACTCTTGTGTAATATCAGTCATGTCTATTTCCCACAAAGATAGTCCCTGATAGTGATGGCCGGGTCCACAAAGAGATTGTGAGGTATGATAGCAATGCCCAAGACCCCACAGAAATTCTGTGATGGTATATTCATGGTCAAGTTCATAGAGATAGTATGTGCTAGGAATCATGTTGCTGTCACTAGAGATAGTGTGTGATGACAGTGATGCCTAGGTCCCCACTGAGATAGTGTGTGATTATAGCCATGATCAAGACTCTGTAGAGATAATGTGTTATGTCAGTCATGTCCATATCCCACAGAGATAGGGTGCGATGATCATGATGCCAAGGCACCCCAAAGATAGTATGGGATTATATCAATACCCAAGTCCCCACAGAGATACTAGTTGATATAATTATATTCAAGTACCCACAGAGATAGTGTGTGATGATAATCATTTAGAAGTCACTAGAGATGGTATGTTATGATAGTGATGCCTTAGTACCCATGTTATGTTATGTTATGTTCAATTCAATTCAATTAGTCTATATTCGATTATAAACAATCATAAAAGACACATTTACAAAACAGCATTAAAACAATTTCCTCTTTATAAAACGTATAAAAATATTGAATAAAACTCATTATTAAAATCCATTTACATATCAAGGTACAATTACATATAAGAGAACTTGTGTCATCAAAAATAGATAGGATCATGCTATACAATGAAACCTCAATTAATTATAACAAAATGAGACACAATAATGTAGGCATATAAATAGCATATTTAAGTTGGAGGAACACTAAATCTCGTAACCACCTATAACAAGACGGCAAAAAAGGGATCAAAATACATATAAGGTTACACAATGCCCTGCATCCTAATCCTTCTTATGGCCCAAGTCCAATTCCAGAATTTTGACATAGCTACAACTATGACTTCAACGGTGTCAGACTTTAAAATGCGCAAAGCCAGTTGAGAGGATCATGTCCCCATTTGTGAACAAACAGGCTTAAGCCATTTCCTGCGAGGTGCTTTATAAGCAAGGCAGACAAAAAGGATGTGCAGCAAGGTCTCTTCCACCCAGGGGCAAGTATGGCAATACAGATCTAAGTCAGTCCCCCAGTTTTTGGTGAACGATTGTATGGGGAGGCTTCTGTAGTGACCGGATAATTTGTTTTATTTCTGAGTAATAGTGACTTTGGTCTATTACCATCCTAGTATAGTGGTTAGATCTCTAATTTTAGCTTATTTATCTATTTGCAGTGTTTGCCTATAGGCTTTGGCATGATTCTATGTCTCTTTTGCCTCTTTTCGGGCCTAAAGGCCTAAACTAGAGAGTATGTCAAGTCAAGTCAAGTCAATAAATTTATATAGCGCGCTACATACCCAGAGGGTCTCAAGGCGCTTGAAGAAGGGTGGGGAATTACTTGTCAAATATCCACGTTTTAAGTTGCTTTCTGAATGCTAGGTGGTTCTGAGTAAGGCGAAGGTGAGTGGGAAGTGAGTTCCAGGTTTTAGCTGGCAGGTAGGAGAAGGATCTACCTCCCATGGTGGTTTTGTTGATGCGAGGTACAGTGGCAAGGGCTTGGTTGGAGGATCGTAGCTGGCGGGAGGGGGTGTAGAAGGACAGTCGTGTGTTGAGGCATTCGGGTCCGATTTTGTAGAGTGCTTTGTGTGCGTGGGTTAGGAGCCGGAAAGTAATCCTCTTATTGACGGGGAGCCAGTGGAGGTTTTTCAGGTGACCAGAGATGTGTTCTTTACGCGGGATGTCTAATATGAGCCTGGCTGAAGCGTTCTGGATGCGTTGGTGTTTTTTCTGGAGTTTTGCGGTGGTACCGGCGTAGAGGGTGTTTCCGTAGTCCAGTCGGCTCGTGACCAGAGCGTGGGTGACCGTTTTCCTAGTTTCGGTGGGGATCCAGCGAAATGTTTTTTTGAGCATGCGAAGAATGTTGAAGCAAGATGAAGAAACGGAGTTGACTTGTCTGTTCATCGAGAGTGAGGAATCCAAGATGACGCCCAGGTTCCGTGCGTGGTCCGTCGGGATGGGTGCTTTTCCAAGGGCCTCTGGCCACCAAGAGTCATCCCAGGCGGAGGGGGAGGTGCCTAGTATGAGGACTTCTGTTTTGTCTGAGTTCAGTTTCAGACGGCTGTGCTTCATCCAATCGGCTACTTCTTTCATTCCTTCATGCAGGTTGGTTTTGGCAGTGTTAGGGTCTCTGGTGAGTGATAGGATCAGTTGAGTGTCATCGGCGTAGGAGATGATGTTGAGGTTGTGTTGGCGTGCGATGACCGCGAGGGGGCTCATGTATACGTTAAAGAGGGTGGGGCTGAGTGAAGATCCTTGTGGTCCGCCGCAGATGACTTCAGTGGCCTCTGACTTGAATGGTGGAAGGCGGACTCTCTGGGTTCTTCCGGTGAGGAACGAGGTGATCCATTCCAGTGCTTTTCCTTGGATTCCGACGTTTCTGAGGCGTTGTAAAAGGGTGCTATGACAGACCGTGTCAAAGGCTGCGGAGAGGTCGAGGAGGATGAGGGCGACTGTGTCTCCGTTGTCCAGTAGAGTTCGAATGTCGTCTGTTGCTGCGATGAGGGCGGTTTCAGTGCTGTGCTTGGCTCGGAAGCCGGATTGTGAGGAGTCGAGGGATTTGTTGGTTTCGAGGAATGCGGCGAGCTGGTTGTTGACCGCTTTCTCGATGACTTTGGCCGGGAATGGAAGGAGTGAGATAGGGCGGTAGTTTTTGAGTTCGGTGGGGTCAGCTGTGGGTTTCTTCAGGAGGGCGCTGAGTTCGGCATGTTTCCAGCTATCCGGGAAGGTTGCGGAGTTGAGGGAGCAGTTGATGACGTCTCGGAGGTGCGGTGCTATAATGGAGTCTGCTTTGTTAAAGATGTGGTGAGGGCATGGGTCTGTGGGGGATCCTGAGTGGATAGAGTTCATCAGACGGATGGTGTCCTCAGTGGAGATTGGCTTCCAGTCATTGAGGATGTTCAAGGGGGGTGGGGGTCTTGCAGGGGGTTGGGTGGGTTGGTCTTCGGGTCTGTTGTCGAAGCTGTTGTGGATGTCAGCAATTTTGTTGTGGAAGAATGAGGCTAGGGAGTCGCAGAGGGCTTGGGAGGGGGTGATGTCGTTGGAGTTGGCTGAGGGGTTGGTAAATTCCTTGACAATGTTAAATAATTCCTTGCTGTTGTGGGCGTTGTTATCTAGTCGGTCCTTGAAAGCGGCTTTCTTGGCATTCCGGATCAGTTGGTGGTGTATGCGGGTGGCGTTTTTGAAGGCGTCCTTGGTGCTGGTGGTTGGGTCTTTTTTCCAGGCCTTCTCAAGGGAGCGACAGAGTTTCTTGGATTTCTTAAGATCATTGTTGAACCAGGAGGCCTTCTTGCTGCCTAGTTTGATTTGTCATTTTTTCAGTGGCGCTAGGATGTCGGCGCTGTTGGATAACCATTGGGTGAGGTTGGTGGCTGCTTGGTCGGGGTTTGAGGAGTGGGCTGGGGGGTTTTGAAGAAGCGATGAGGAGATCTGGTCAGTGGTGATTTTGTTCCAGTTTCTTTGCAGAGTGGGTTGGGGGTGGTTGTTGGATGTGGCTTGTTGTAGGTAAAGTGAACGCAGCTGTGGTCAGTCCAAAGGAGAGCTGTGGTGTGGCTGAAGGAGACATGTTTGCTGGAGGTGAAGATAGGGTCGAGTGTGTGACCTGCGATGTGGGTGGGGGTGGTGACAAGTTGTTTAAGTCCGAGGTTTGCGAGGTTGTCCAAAAGGGTGGTGGTGTTGCGGTCGTTGTTCTTTTCAAGGTGAAAGTTGAGGTCTCCCAAAAGGATGTAATCCTCGGAGGGGAGCGCGTGTGGAGTGATGAAGTCCGTGATGTCTTCACTAAATTGTGCGCGGGGTCCTGGTGGCCTGTAAAGGAGGGTGCCTCTGAGTGTGGTCTTGGGGTCGATGTGGATCTGGAAGTGAAGGTGTTCAGTGTTGGCGAGATTGACGTCTGAGCTGGTTGAGATGCGGATGGATTTCTTATGGACGATAGCGATGCCTCCTCCTGTGTGGCCGGTACGGTCCTTGCGAATGATGTTATAGCCTTTCGGGATGGCAATGGTGATGTCTGGGGCTGATGTGGCGTTCATCCATGTTTCTGTTAGGAAGGCGACGTCCGGAGAGATGGTGTCTAGTAGATGCCAGAGGTCGATGGCGTGCCTGTGGACCGAGCGGGTGTTGAGCAGGATGCATTGTAGGTGGTTGGGGTCGGATATCTGTTGTGTGTTCGTAGATGAGGAGTTGTTCTTTGTGCCGTCGAACTTGCAGGAGTTGCAGGAGAAGGGACCATGGGTGTGTCCAGGAGTGGCTTGGACGCAGTTGGGGAGTCGGCCGGGGTTAAGGGCTAGGAGGGTGGTGGCATCGTAAGTAAAGCGTGAGGGGTGGGAATTACGAGGACCAGAGGGTCTGGCGCTGGGCGCGGTCCAGGCGCGGACGGGCGTAGACGGGCTTACCTTTGGCGCACCTTCGGCGCGAATGGGGCGCGGTCACTGCGCGTAAATGCTGCACGCAAATGCATTTGTCATATATGGATAGTGGAGGGGGAGGGGCGAGGGAGGGGCGTCTGGGAGGCGGGTGCGTGCTGGGGAGCCTCGCTACGAGGCACAACAAACAAAATGGCCGGGAACTTGTAAACAGACAAATAGCTCAACAGGCGGGCAGTCCGATGTACAATGCAGTCCCTTAACAAACCAAGCACTTAGCAGATGCGAGCGCACTCACAATGAAGGCAATCAACAGTGCTAATGAGCAAGTGCGAGCGTGCACACCATTTAAACATAAAGTGATTCTAAAAGTCAAAAGCGATCGCTCAGACAAAATGAAAATAATTAGCTATGCAAATTAGTCAGATGCGAGCGCGCAGTTAACAGCTCTGAAATAATGCAAATGTGAGGCAGAGATACAGATACCAGGCAGCCAGAGCGAGCGCTGCGAGGTGAGTTCAGGGAGCGTGGTGGAGTGACCTATTCTCACGAGGATCGGGAGGTCACAGGTCTATGGACACTGTGGGAGCCTTAAGGCACTTTGTGGGAGGGAGGGGCGTCTGGGAGGCGGGTGCGTGCTGGGGAGCCTCGCTACGAGGCACAACAAACAAAATGGCCGGGAACTTGTAAACAGACAAATAGCTCAACAGGCGGGCAGTCCGATGTACAATGCAGTCCCTTAACAAACCAAGCACTTAGCAGATGCGAGCGCACTCACAATGAAGGCAATCAACAGTGCTATTGAGCAAGTGCGAGCGTGCACACCATTTAAACATAAAGTGATTCTAAAAGTCAAAAGCGATCGCGCAGACAATATGAAAATAATTAGCTATGCAAATTAGTCAGATGCGAGCGCGCAGTTAACAGCTCTGAAATAATGCAAATGTGAGGCAGAGATACAGATACCAGGCAGCCAGAGCGAGCGCTGCGAGGTGAGTTCAGGGAGCGTGGTGGAGCGACCTCTTCTCACGAGGATCGGGAGGTCACAGGTCTATGGACACTGTGGGAGCCTTAAGGCACTTTGTGGGAGGGAGGGGCGTCTGGGAGGCGGGTGCGTGCTGGGGAGCCTCGCTACGAGGCACAACAAACAAAATGGCCGGGAACTTGTAAACAGACAAATAGCTCAACAGGCGGGCAGTCCGATGTACAATGCAGTCCCTTAACAAACCAAGCACTTAGCAGATGCGAGCGCACTCACAATGAAGGCAATCAACAGTGCTAATGAGCAAGTGCGAGCGTGCACACCATTTAAACATAAAGTGATTCTAAAAGTCAAAAGCGATCGCGCAGACAATATGAAAATAATTAGCTATGCAAATTAGTCAGATGCGAGCGCGCAGTTAACAGCTCTGAAATAATGCAAATGTGAGGCAGAGATACAGATACCAGGCAGCCAGAGCGAGCGCTGCGAGGTGAGTTCAGGGAGCGTGGTGGAGCGACCTCTTCTCACGAGGATCGGGAGGTATAGCCATCTTGTCTTCCTGTCTCAGTTGTCTGAGGCGCTTGTAGGTCAGAAGTGATGTTTAGAGTTGAGCCTGTTCTTCACTAGTTAGAAACCGGTGAGGACCGGCCCTTACCAAAGGAATGTGCTTACTTCCCCGGGCTCTAGACGCAACTACAGCTGGCCACTGTGGGAGCGCAGGGAGCACGGGGCTTGATACAGGAATTCGGTGGGAGGCAGGGTGCTTGCTGGAAATTTCCATGAGCAGAGAGCCTTCCATATTATCAGAGAACAGAAGAGCAGAAAGGTCAGATGGTTTGGGGAATTGAAGAAGTCAGTTGGTTTGCAGAGCTGGAGCTGAGAGCTGGAGCTGTGAGTTGGACAGCTGATCTGTGGAGCAGTTACCAGGCAGATAGAAGAGTTGGAATTGTTATCAGATGATGAAGTTACATTTGGAGTGCAGTTGGAGTGAAGCTAGTACGTTGGTGATGGTGAAGGAGAGAGAGTCCTGATTCCACCAGAGAGAGGAACAGGCAGTTGGACCCTTCTTAACAGGGTGAGGTATTTTTAGCTAGTTTGCACTGTATATAATCATTCATCCCCTTTTGTTTACTAGGTTATATTTAGGTTCCTGTTTGCATCAATAATTCCCTACTGTATTATTGCAATGCTTTCTTTGTCTTGTTCTGTGTCTAATAAAGACCCCAATGATTAGCTATAATGAATCACTTTCCTTTCAGCTATGTGTGAATGTGTTGGTAATTGTTATTTTAGTAATAAAGCTTCCTTCTTGTCATTCTAATAAAGAGACCCCATAGTGCATTATTATCATTTGAATATTTTCCTTTGGGAGGGAGTAAGTGGGCTTTTCATAGCCAGATGGTGGCGTACAGAAGGCTGGTTATCCCCTTCTTACAGGTAACTGAAGACAGTGAAGTGTACTGCTTCTGATCAGAGAATAACTGCAAATGCATTAGTCAGATCTGTGTATCTTTTAGGTGTGTATGTGTGCATTCTCATGATTCATTATTTTCCCTTTCATCTATATTGCTATTCCTCCTTGTCATCCTATTAGTGTGTAAAGAGGCCCCAATACATAGTAATTGCACTTGAGAGTTGTTTACTAAGACAGAATTAACCTTTCTTTTTAGCCAGGTGCTGTCGTATAGAAGGATGGGCAATTCACTTCTTACAGGTAACTGAGAAATGGAAGACAGGGTAGTTTTGATAGGAAATAACTCCAAGTAAATATTAGGTACTTAGGAACTTACCAATAGAGAGAGAGCAGAAGGTATTAATAGGACAGTGAGATCGTTCAAGATAGGGCATTAATGAGAACAGCAATTGTGATTGGTGTGTAATGAGATCGCTCAAGATAGGGCGTTAATGAGAACACCAATTGCGGTTGTAGTGGTAGATTGGGCTGCTCTCCGATATGAGAGGGAGGGTAGAATAGTCCGGGCCAGATTGTCGCGGGGCTATAAGGTGAGATCATAGGATGAGACATGGAATTCCGTAGCTATTATTGACTTTTCTTAGTAATCCCTTAGATCTAGCAGTGTTTTTGATGGTATAAGCTTGTATATTGCAAATTCTGCATTCCCGGGTAAGTACTCAGGTTCTGTTGTAAATAGGATCCGGGAAGGGATGGTGTTACGTTTTGGCTGGGTTGGTTGCATCTAGGTGAGTGGGTAATTCTTGGTCTGAGAATCCGGTCATTACAGCCTCCTACTCTAAATTGGTGGTAAAGCTTCCTATCCCCAAAACTGGTGATGGTGTCCCAGTAAGCCTCCAATCTATATTCCACTTTATGATTCAATTCAATTCCAAATCTTTATTTCGATCACATGATCATAAAAGATGTACAAAATTTACCATATCAATTAACAATCCGGAATATCAATATGTCATTAATATAAAATACATTAAGGATTAAAAAAGTAGTAAAAAATGGTGCCAGTTAGTTAAGGGATGAAAGTTTGTCAAGAGACTCCGACCCCCTTTATCAGTCGGGTGCGGGCATACCACATTGCAGTTAAAAATGTTGCCATAGCGAACACAATTGGCAGGGATAAATCAGTCTTTAAAACTCTATATGCGGGTAGGAATGTTCTAAATCCCAGGTTTTTGAGGAGGGGACAAGCCAGTGTTTCCTGCTTTTCCGGTAGGCTCGACAGAAGAAAACCGCGTGCACATCGTTCTCCTTTGTGTGGGCACATGCAGGGCATGTCTCTGTGGCAGGCTGACAGGACCATACTTTGGTAAAAGACCTGAGAGGAAGGGTCCCGTACCTCCACTGCAGGAATAGCTTTCTTGTTAAAGCCGGAGTCATGCCATCCAAAACGCATTCGAGGTTATATGAGTCTTTAGTTTTAATTAAATGGTGTGTTAGGGATCCTTCACGAGTGCTATCCAGAGCTCGAAGAAGCATATGGTCATAATACGCTCTGGACAGCGCTTTCCTCGGAATCCTATTGCTTGTGCTTTCCGGGTCTGACCATAGTTCTGGTAGTCCAAGGGTCTCACAAGTTCTCTTAATGTAGTTTAACCAAGGCATCTTGGTGGCATTGGGCAGGGATAGAAATTCCTGTAGCTCGGCTCTATAGGTGGTGAGATCTTGACTGCTCTAAAGACGACGCCAAAAAGTTAGTGGTTTGAGCCCTAGTTCCTCCGTAATGGGCCTCAGACCCAGGTCCAGTCTCGGGGGCAGGAGTGGAATGCTTGGGGGAAGGGCTGTCAGCTGCCTGAGGAATTTGTTTTCTGTGGTCAGCAAGTTATGCGACGGGATGTGGCCCCACAACTCTCCCCCATAGGTAACTCCCCCCCGCGCCTGGGCTTTATAAATTTGGATTGCAGGGCGAGTGGGCGATATGGTGACTTACTCGCAATTCTCGAAATGCCTCCCGCCCTCTGGGCCAGTTTCATGTTTGCTTTTGTCCGGTGTGCCCCCCACGTTAGATTTTGGTTTAGGGTTATCCCCAGGTACTCAATTGTGTAAACCCTTTCCAAGCGCACTGTACCAAGCAAGGGGTTGGGGCGTGTAGAGGGCATAGGGTTTAGGATCATGAATTTAGTTTTCTGCTGGTTGATTTTAAGTCCCCTTTCTGTACAAAATTCCAGAAAACCATCCAGCACCCGCTGTATGCCCCTCGGGGATTTGGACAGCAGCAGGCTGTCATCCGCAAACATAATTGCAGGCACCCTGCTGCTGCTCAGTTTTGGGGCGGCAATGTTGGCAATCCTTGTCAGGTGCGCGATTACCCCGTTCACAAAGAGGCATAACAGGGTCGGTGCAAGCACACAACCCTGTCTCACCCCTCTGCGAATGGGGAATCTTTCAGTGTAGTTTTATCAGGATTGCGAGGATGTCTTTCGGAACGCCTAACTCTTCCATTACCTTCCACAATTTTGAACTTGGCACCAAATCGAAGGCGGCACGTTAATCCACAAAAACCGTGTACAAAGTGCCACCCTCGATCAGTGCAGTCCTTCAGTAAATAGGGTTTAATCTGAATATTTGATCAATTGTGGACACCCCCCTCCTAAATCCCGCCTGGTATGGGCTCAGGGTATCCGTCTCCTCCGGCCAATTCTGCAACCGGTCCAGTATTAGCCTACCGAAGAGCTTCTGTGATACGTCGATGAGGCTTATTGGACGATAGTTGGCTGGAAGGAGAGGAGATCCCTTTTTAAATATTGGAACCACCTCTGCACCCAGCCAAGTATCCGGGACCTCCATTCCCGTAAGGACCTCATCGAATATCAATAGGAGATATGGGGCCCATACCCGTGGCTCCTGTTTGAATAGGTAGCCTGGCACCTCATCCAGCCCCGGGGCTTCGCCTGTTGACAACCCTGGGATAGCTGCCCAAACTTCTTTTTCAGTGAAAGGTTCACCCTCCGCGTCACTCGCTAAAGTGCAGGGGGGGGACTCAGGGCCTCATCCTCTAATGCATATAAGGACTGGAAATGGTTTTGCCATATTCTCGGGGCAATATTGGGTTCAATTGCCGAAGGGTGATCTTCTGATCCGTTATTAACTACCCGCCAGAATTTACGAGAGTCTCTGGTAGCTAATGCGCCAGAGAGTTCCTCCCAGTGTTGTTGGTCCCATTCGGCCTTGGCGTTTGCCAGCAGTTTCTTATATGCCCGTCTTCTGGCTTGTATTTCCTCCCGGGTTCTACACGCCTTAATTGCGAGTAGAAGTTCTCGTTTGGAGTTCCGGTATGTGGCATTATACCAGGTCTTCTTGTGTGTCCCGCTGGTTCTACCTGCACCCTTTACAAAAAGATCTAAATCCATGGTGTTTATTAGATCTTCATGCGTTCGCCATAGCTGCTCTCTATTTTTTTCATTGCTAGGTTCCTCCCTAAGAGCAAATGCATTTTCCAGCACTGGGATAATTCTGGCATAGAGCCTGGGTAACTTAACGCCACTTGTGACCAATTTTCCCCATCTTACTCTCCTTCTGTTGTTTGTCCAGGAGTAGCCCTGTCTTTGCCCTTTGTTCGTCCTGTCCCATGTCCTCATTACCTGGCATGGCATATTCAAGTTCCAAGGCATTATGGTCACTGTCCAATCTTTCAATTACCCTGAAATCGATAATTAGTGACCAGGATGACAATTGGACTAGGACGTAATCCAATCTGGATTCACTTCCTGCCTTATTGAAGGTACATTTGCTTAGCATATCTGATTTAGTACGCCCATTGCAGGCCCTAAGGCCATGATTGAGAGTAAGGGCGGTTATCTGCAGAGCGAGGGAGGTCCAAGCTCTTGGTGGGGGTGCCACCGTGGCAGGTACCAGCCATCTTGAATCCTCCTCTAGGGAGGGTCCATCAAGAAGGCCAGCCAATGGCTCATAATGCGAGTTCAGGTCCCCTCCAACCACGTAATGGAGCTCCCTTGGAATTTCACTCAGGAAAGCGGAGAGTTCCTCGATAGTATTCGATTCTCGTGCTATGGCTACTGGTCTCGAATAGACGTTTATTATCGCCAGTTTGGAGGAATTTGACCATTCTAACAGGACGGCTAATATGTCATCAGAATCCACAGTTAGGCATCTGGCCTGACAACCCAATTGGGAAGCTACCCAAATTGCCAGCCCTCCCGACGGTCGACCCACCCCCCCATTTAGCAGGTTTTGAAAATACTGCAAACCCCTGGCTCGTGTACTCCTCTCTTGCCCAAGTTTCCTGGAACAGGCAAATGCTTTTTGAGTTGATAAAGGAAGCCCATTCCTGACAATCCATTTTATTACCCAACCCAGCTACATTCCTTGAAATCAGGTTCAGTGTTGGAGGCCTTGTGGATGGTGGCTGGATGTCAGAATGGTTATTCTCATTTGTGCCCGGATTTACCATTAAATGTTGTAACAATTCCCCCTGACCAACCCATAAATTCCTGCCATTACCAGATGTGTCTGTTATAGAGTGGGCGGGATCTCGATAGTGTGCAAGCTCATTGGGAGCAGCTATCTGTTCCCATGGAACTGGGGCTTGTTCAGGGGAGATGGTTCTGTCCTCACTGCCATCTATGGAATAGAAATGGTGCTGGTCCCTGCCTTTGGACTTGAGCTGTCAATCAACCATTTCAAGGCTACCGTACCTGTTGAAGGTGGGAAGGTAGACTGGCTGGTGGATTCTATAGGGCCTGGGAACTCCTCTCATTCTTCCCCCCCATCCGCCCCCTCTCCTAGTGCTAATCTCCCAGCCCTCCTCGTCGCCATATGAGGGTAAATGCTCGGACGCCATTCTCCTATGATAGTAGGGGTCCCTCCTCCCTCCACAGTTACTCTCCCATTCTCCCGCCATTTCTTGATGATACCCCCATCTCTGGTCTTCTGATGTATACATACTCGATGGGTAAAAGAATGAGAGGGGGAGAGACTGGATGTGGTTCCCTTGATCGTCAGGGGCCCAACTGCAGATGTAGGAGGCTGTCCTGGGTTCTCTGAAGCTAACCAGGACGCAGTCGCCACTGATTGTTTTTCTCATGTTTCCCACTCCGGTAGCCCGTCTTACCATAAGAATTTCACTAGTTGTACCTTGTGGGAAAAATCTGTATATAGACAGCCAGTTGATAACTTTGTTCTTAAGGGAGGCGGTCATCTCTATGGCGGTGGGTTTTAGCTTGGGTACCCCCGCTAGAATTACTGTGTAGGGGGACGCCTCAGGTGGTAAGTTCACAGGTTTGGCTTTGCGGGTATTATTTTGCGTATTGTCTGGGGGTTGCGGCTCTCTCTGTGGCTTGTTAGAGGGAATGGCATTATCTTTAGGGTGTGTAATTGTGTTTGGGGGTGAAAGTGATGGTGCCTGGGTTTGTGTAGGTGGGTTGATCGTATTTGCGTTAGCCAAGGGTTGAGGGATCTTATTTTGATTGGGTTTGTGTTGCGTATGTTGAGAGGTAGCTGGGCCATTTTTCTTCATCATGGTTGTTGGCTCAACGCCCTTTTTAGGCTTTGGATCTAACCCCCCTTTGGCTCCCTTGCTTTCTGATTTCAAGCTATCTGCTAGCTGGACTGTAGATTTTTCAATGTTAACCAGCCTAGCTTCAATCTTTATCAGACGGGCTTCTAGGGGGCTTAAAAGAGACCTAAAGAGTGTACCTATGTCTGCGAGTGTGATATCCTCGCTGGAGGATTCCATTGAGATATTGTTGGAGTGGGATGGTGTATCCATAGTTACAATGACAATAGGTGGGGCCACTGCTCTATCCTAGGATGAATGGCCCGAGCTGGTATCGCCGGGACGAACAGCGTCCGTTACAGGATTGAACTTAGGAGTTTTTGCCTTGCTCCCTCCCTTAGTTTGCCCCCCTTTCTTCCTTTTTTTGATAGCTCCTTCCCTGGCTCCTCTTAAAAGATCGGAAACTTTCTCGCTAATGGTGGCTATGGCCGAGTCGTGGCCAGAGGTTGTAAGTGGGGTTTGTGGTATTTGGCCCGTCGGTAGGGTCATTAAGCTCATGTCCTCGAGATCACTTAGGACCTTCTTTGTGAGGTCTAGGTTAGTAAGTGACTGATTGACCCCCGATGCCCCGTTGGTAGAGTTGTTGGCCTCTAGCCTTCCATCAGGAGTCTTGGCTAGAGCCAGTGGGCCCATTGATGATCTCCTTACCCAGTCAATTTCCTGGGAAATACGTCTCTCAAGCACAGCAATGTCCTCTATCAGAAGTGATCCTGCTTTAACAAAATAGTTATCGATGGTACCTTTAGCGGCTCCTGCCGCAGTCAGCGAAGATTTGCTCCTTGTTTCCCTGGTACACATTCCGATGTCTGAATGATCCGGTCTTTGTGGGGGATGGGATGGTGGAAAGGTCCGACCAAGAGGAGTGGCCCGGTCCCGGTCTCTCCCGTCCTCGAACGGCCTCAAACGGCCCGCCCTTTGCCCGGGCTTCGTTCCGCGCTTCGTTCCGCGCGCGTCCCGCGGGTGTAGGTCTGATTATGTACGTGTGTGCTTGGGGCGTGGCTTGCAGGGAGAGCGGGCCAGGTGTCGACTATTGGCCACGCAGGGACTCCTGGTAGATAGAGTCCCTGCCGTCACGCTCGCAGCCCTGTTGCGCTGCAACAGACCCCGCTGAGTGCCCTTGTGAAGCGGGACCCGCGGAGCGGGTCCGGCAAACAGTCTTTGGAGGCAAAACGGAGCAATTTGGTCCCAGCACAAAGTTCCAGGGTCCGGTTAGTCCAGGGTGCAAGTCGATATGCGGAGAGTCCCACCAGCACAGGAAGGGAGGGCTGACTTTCAGGCAGCCGGTGCGCTGGGGGCGTGGCTTGCAGGGAGAGCGGGCCAGGTGTCGACTATTGGCCATGCAGGGACTCCTGGTAGATGGAGTCCCTGCCGTCACGCTCGCAGCTCTGTTGTCCTGCCACAGACCCCGCTGAGTGCCCTTGTGAAGCGGGACCCGCGGAGCGGGTCCGGCGAACAGTCTTTGGAGGCAAAACGGAGCAACTTGGTCCCAGCACAAAGTTCCAGGGTCCGGTTAGTCCAGGGTGCAAGTGGATTATGATTCATAAAGTGGCCTGTTAAGGAGTGTCCATTCTCCCGAGAAAAGGACTTGTGCCAAACCAACTCTCTGTATAGGGCCTTAAACTCCAATTTTTTAGAGGAAATTATTCCCTTCGGGGTCCAGCCATAGGTGGTTAAGGCCCATGTCCGCTAGAGTGACCTTAATCCTATGTAACCATGGTATTTTGCTATATTTATCAGCATCTTTGATATACTTTTGTGCCTGCGCATAAGGGGCCAGCTCTGGGGTGGTCCAAAACCGACGCCAATAGGCAAGAGGTCTAAAACCCGCCACCTCTTCAAAAGACATACACCCCAGATTCATCATTAACTGCCTTAATGGAGTGGACTGCGGGAGGCCAGTCAGTGCCCTTAGAAACGTATTCTGTGCATGGACTAGATCTGATAAATTTCCAAGTCCCCAGAGTTCAGCTCCATAAATTATTGAGGCTTTGATCTTCCTTGATAAATAGCCATAACAGGAGCAACTGGTTTAGTTAATAATAGACGATGTTCTTTTAGGAGGGCCCCCCTAATTGATTGTGCTTTACCACCATTAGGACCGTCTGTGGCTTCCAATTTAGACTTTTACCTATGGTCACCCCTAAGTATGTGAAAGAATCAGTTTGTTCGAGGGGCACATTATTAATTTCTACTCAAGCTCTGACATTTTTACTTCTGTGCAAGACCATGAACTTGGTCTTGTCAACATTGACAACAAGCTCATGATCGTCACAGAAAAGAGTAAATAGGTCGAGTGCTCTTTACAGACCCATTTGTGTTTTGGACAAGATTAGGGTGTTGTCTGCAAACATTAAGACAGGCACCCTCGAACCAACAAGATTAGGAGCATCCGTGGGATAGTCAGAGTAGTAGGAGACCACTTTGTTGATAAACAGGGAGAAAAGGATGGGGGCAAGAAAACACCCCTGTCGCACTCCCTTGTTTACTGAAAAACGTTCTGTAGTCTCTCCCTGTTGTCCCCACCTAACTTGGGCATAGGTAGAATCATGTAATTTGATGATAAATGAAAGGATCTCTGCCGGCATCCCAGCTTTGCTAAGGGTGTCTGTAACACAGCGGGGTCAACAAGAAGCAATGTCTGTAATAAATATACGAATAGACAAATGATAAACACTACCTCTCCCTCTCCACAGAACGTTGAAACGGAGGTAGACACGCAATCCACGCACTGGCCCTTTAATTCAGAATGGGCTTCGGAATGGGAGGAGTCTCGTCAGGACACGGAAACCTCATATGCCGGTCTGGACGAATCAAGGGTGTGCTTGTTCACCCAGGACGACGAAGGAGACGCGGAGGAGGACGGAAGCGGAGCGGAGTTAAGTGGAGACTTGTATGCGGAGCAAGAAGGGAGCGAGAGGAAAGTCGAAGAAACCCCTGCAGTCCGGAGGAAGACCGGGTCCGAGGAGAGTCCACAGAGGGACGGAGCCGAGGACGCTGAAAAGGAGACGCCAGGAGGCCACCGACACCACGAGCCGCCCAGCCATACACCCGGGGGAGGTGTATGGCTTAACCAGGTGCGTGACAAGTTGAGGGGTTGGGTCACTCGTAAGTTTGCAGCGTCGGACTGAACCCGGGATCCCCAACTCCTTGGTGTGTTTTTCCCTACCCCGAGCACAACCCCCTTTCACCTCGGCAGCTTAACTACAGTGTGCATCACGTGTGTTTGGTCCCTCACTCCCTCCCCTATGACAGCAAAGTAGAACGAGTACTGATACTCCGTTTTCTTGCCTTTCTCTTCCCGGTAACCCTCGAGCACCACGGAAGTCGACGGAGACATCCCGCGGCGGACAACCGACCGGGGACGCAAACAAACCTCCCCCGAGTCAGGCAGCAGGAAAGCAGCACGGAGCCGCTCTCCCCGACTTTCACGGACTATTAGGAAGAAAAGCTCTGATACTTTGTATAGTAAAATAAAACCCAGAACAACTCGAATCAGTGTATTGCCTATCCTTCCCCAGCCTGCTACAGTGGTGGAGAATGCGGGCATAGGCACCATCTGCGGAATCAAGATGGAGACCGTTGTAGATCAGTTAGTCAAGGGTCAAGGACGAATTGAGTGGGTGCTAGAACAACACCTGGTATCCGCACAAGCCGACAGAGAGATACTAAAGAAAGCTATTGAGGAAAATCAACCATGGGTAGACCCAGTACAGAGGAGTGGGAACACAGAGAGAACTCTAACCCATGGCGCACCGGCCGTGTCTCTGCAAAAATATAGACAAGGAGAAGACCCCGACGCTTTCTTGTTAAATTTCGAGAGGGCAGCAAGGGCCTGTGGTTGGCCAGTGGCAAAATGGCCGTTCTTCTTGGCACCGCTCTTAGGGGGAGAGGCCCAGGCGGCGTACCAAGTAGCAAATCCAAGAGGAGACACCACCTATGTCGAAATTAAAAAAATAATCCTAGATCATTTAGGATTAGACCCCGAGGCATATCGCCTAAAATTCAGAAAAGAGAGAGGTGCAGTGGGGGAAAATCCCAAAACTCTATTCGTGAGATTAAAAATGGCGGCAGATAAATGGCTAACCCCCACTACCAGCACGAAAGAAGAAATACTTGATCGAATCTACTTAGAACAATTTCTTGAGGCCCTCCCATACGCTACTCAAAAGTGGCTTCGCCAACATAACGATCTAACAACCACCCAAGCAGTGGAGATGGCCTCATCCTTTACCCGGGCTCAACCTAAAAATTTTCCCTTTGAAATGGAGAAGAAAGGAGTTGGACGACTGGAGAAGCCGGCGGCAAGGGGAAAAGAGACCACTCGTCCCCGTACATGGAGGACTGAGAACATGACCAACCCAGGGCCACAATGCTTCGACTGTGGTCAATGGGGACACATTGCACGGATGTGCCCCAAGAAAAGGAATGAAGAGGAGCCAATGGAGGTAGGGTACCTCCCCAGGGCGGTACTCTTTTCAGCAGAGATGGGCGGCTCTTTTAGAGTAAGTGTAAACGTCAATGGTCACTCATTATCAGCTTTGTTGGATTCAGGTTGCCGACAGTCGGTAGTACAATCCCCCTACGTCAGGACAGGACAATATGTTCCCCAGGGGATAGTAAACATTAAATGTGTTCATGGGGATATCCGGCCATACCCCATTGCTGACATTGTGCTTGAACAGATTGGGGCGCCTCCACAAACTGTAAGAGTAGGAGTAATGTCCAACCTCCCCGAGGATATAATAATTGGGACCGATAACCCTAGTTTCTTGAACATGTTTAAGGATAAACTAAAAACAGTGTGCCACACAAAGGGGGAGGGGGGTAATACCCTTATGGAACGTCCGCCTAGACTTAGCCTCCAAGTTGTGAAGTTGTCTAATAACGCAATGTCCCCCACTAAAGGTTCGGCAAGAGCAGCGGGTTATGACCTTTACAGTGCATATGATTATGTGGTTCCTGCAAAAGGGAAGTCACTGGTCAAAACAGACCTACAAGTTGCAGTCCCTCCAGGGTGCTATGGGAGAATTGCTCCACGATCAGGCCTTGCAGCGAAACATTTTATTGATGTAGGGGCTGGTGTTATTGACGAAGATTATAGAGGTAACATTGGCATCCTACTATTTAATTTTGGTACAGAACCCTTCCAAGTAAGAAAAGGAGATAGAGTGGCACAATTACTTTGTGAGCGCATAGCAGAAACCAGGCTGGAGGTGCTCCACCAGCTGGACGACACAGAGAGAGGCGATAGGGGTTTTGGCTCGTCAGGGTCACGTCCACCAACAGTGAATTCGCTCCTGACACAAGATCCTTGGGTTATGGATAGAAGCTTCAAATTTGCACAAATCAGTGATCCCACGCTGCTCAACGCATGGGAACAAGCACATCAGAGGGAGGAAAACTCGAAAATGTTTCCAGGGTTCATTATCGATCATGACCTGTTGTATCGCATAGGTGGAGAGGGTCAGCCGGCACAACTATTGGTGCCGGTCTCCTTCAGAGAGCAGGTCCTTTTTTCGCCCACAGCCATCTCATCGCTGGGCACTCAGGCGCCGAGAAAACCACCCAAAACATCCTCAGGCAATTTTTTTGGCCCGGTATTTATAAAGATACCGAAGCTTACTGCAAGTCCTGTGAAATTTGCCAAATGAAGAATATGGTTAGACCGCAGGCAGTTCCTTTGCAACCTTTACCTGTCATTGGCAAACCTTTTGAAAGGGTTGGCATGGACCTTATCGGTCCACTGCCTAAAACTAAAAAGGGGTTCCAACACATTTTAGTTGTTGTTGACTATGCCACACGCTTCCCCGAGGCCTTTCCGTTGTCAGTGGCCACTTCCAGACAGGTCGGAGACAAAATGATTGAGCTGTTTAGTCGGGTTGGGTTTCCGAAGGAGATTTTGACCGACCAGGGCACGCCCTTTGTGTCGAAGTTAATGAAGGAGATTTGTGCCACCTTGAACGTCCACCAGATCCGTACCTCAGTTTACCATCCTCAAACGGACGGACTGGTGGAACGCTACAACAGGACCATAAAATCCACCCTTCGTAAAATGATGGAGGTTAGTGGGGAGGATTGGGACCGGATGTTGCCTTTGGCACTTTACGCCATTAGGGCACAGAGACAAAGTAGTCTGGGAGTGTCAGCCTTTGAAATGCTCTATGGTCGACAACCTCGGTCGTTACTAGAGATGACTCGGGATGCCTGGGTTAGTGAACGAGAAGAGGAGGCTAAAGCTACTCTTGAGTACGCCAGGGACTTAAAGGCTAAACTGGCTAAATTAAGGGAATTGGCGTTGGACCATCTGGAGCTTAGTCAGCATAGACAACAAACTAGTTACAACAAAGGAAAAAAATGGAGACACCTTGAAATAGGGGACTGGGCTTTGGTGCTGCTCCCATCATCGTCCCACAAATTCAAGGCAGAGTGGACGGGCCCGTTTCAGGTGGTCGGGGTCATTGGCAGTACTAGTTATCAATTGCAGGTAACACCACGAAAGCGGCAATCTTATCACATAAATCTGCTGAAAAAGTGGTTAGGTCCTCCTCCTGTGGACATCCATGTGACAGAGACACCAGGGGGTGAGGGTTCTACTATTGACATGCTTGTTCATAATGAGGAACTCAAGGCCCGCCAACAGGAAGAATTGAGGGGAACTTTGGAGATGTATGGGGATGTTTTTTCCAACAAACCCGGAAGGACCTCACTAGCGGAACATTGCATTGATACCCCACCCAACAAAAAGGTTAGGGTTAAACCTTACAGAGTCCCCGAAGCCAGAAGAGCGGCGATTAAGGCTGAAGTTGAGGAAATGCTGCGATTGGGGGTGATTCGGCCGTCGAAAAGCGATTGGTCCAGCCCCATTGTAATGGTCCCTAAACCGGATGGCAGCCGAAGGTTTTGCATGGACTTTCGGGCACTTAATGACATTTCACTCTTCGACGCGTATCCCATCCCTAGGGTGGATGAGTTAATTGAGCGCCTGGGTCAGGCCAAATACATCTCCACCCTGGACCTGACAAAAGGGTATTGGCAGGTGCCTCTACGTCCTGAAGACATCAAAAAAACGGCGTTCTCTACGGAGCAGGGTCATTTTGAGTTCACGGTCCTTCCTTTTGGCCTTCACGGGGCGCCTGCCACCTTTCAGCGCCTCATGAACTCCGTTCTCGCAGGTTTGTCGGATTTTACGTCAGCTTATCTGGATGACATTGTCATTTACAGTCCGGATTGGCAGTCTCATCTACGACACCTGTCGGTGGTGTTAAAGGCGCTTCGGGAGGCTGGCCTAACTGTCAACGCTAAGAAGTGCAAACTAGCTTTTCACAAAGTTAAATACCTTGGATATGTCTTGGGACATGGCTTGATTGAACCTCAAATCGAGAAGGTTAGGGCCATTGCTGATACCCCATTCCCATCCACAAGACGGGAATTGCGTTCCTTTTTGGGCCTGGTGGGCTACTACAGACGCTTTATCCCACAGTTTGCGGACATTGCCGCCCCCCTAACTGACGCACTGAAAAACGCAGGGCGAGCATCTTCACCAGTACATCCCACCGTGCCGATGCAGGAGGCATTTAGAGTTCTGAAGTTGGTAATTACATCTACACCAGTTTTGGCTTCCCCTGATTTCACTCGTCCGTTCTCATTGCACACTGATGCTTCGGACTATGGGATTGGGGCAGTGCTCTCCCAGACCGGGCAAGATGGTCTGGATCACCCAATATTATATGTCAGCCGAAAATTGTTTCCTCGCGAATTAAAATATGCAACCGTCGAGAAGGAGTGCCTGGCAATTAAATGGGCCATTGATAAACTGGCATATTACCTGGAAGGCCGGAGGTTTGCACTGTTTACAGACCACGCTCCCTTACTCTGGATGGCACGCAATAAAGCTAATAATGCGAGGGTTTTGCGGTGGTTCCTCTCACTGCAACCATACTCCTTTTCCATACATCACCGAAAAGGCTGTGACAATATTGGGGCGGACTTCTTATCCCGTCATCCACTCCCCGATCGTGAGTGTCCGGAGGGGGAGGTGTGTAACACAGCGGGGTCAACAAGAAGCAATGTCTGTAATAAATATACGAATAGACAAATGATAAACACTACCTCTCCCTCTCCACAGAACGTTGAAACGGAGGTAGACACGCAATCCACGCACTGGCCCTTTAATTCAGAATGGGCTTCGGAATGGGAGGAGTCTCGTCAGGACACGGAAACCTCATATGCCGGTCTGGACGAATCAAGGGTGTGCTTGTTCACCCAGGACGACGAAGGAGACGCGGAGGAGGACGGAAGCGGAGCGGAGTTAAGTGGAGACTTGTATGCGGAGCAAGAAGGGAGCGAGAGGAAAGTCGAAGAAACCCCTGCAGTCCGGAGGAAGACCGGGTCCGAGGAGAGTCCACAGAGGGACGGAGCCGAGGACGCTGAAAAGGAGACGCCAGGAGGCCACCGACACCACGAGCCGCCCAGCCATACACCCGGGGGAGGTGTATGGCTTAACCAGGTGCGTGACAAGTTGAGGGGTTGGGTCACTCGTAAGTTTGCAGCGTCGGACTGAACCCGGGATCCCCAACTCCTTGGTGTGTTTTTCCCTACCCCGAGCACAACCCCCTTTCACCTCGGCAGCTTAACTACAGTGTGCATCACGTGTGTTTGGTCCCTCACTCCCTCCCCTATGACAGCAAAGTAGAACGAGTACTGATACTCCGTTTTCTTGCCTTTCTCTTCCCGGTAACCCTCGAGCACCACGGAAGTCGACGGAGACATCCCGCGGCGGACAACCGACCGGGGACGCAAACAAACCTCCCCCGAGTCAGGCAGCAGGAAAGCAGCACGGAGCCGCTCTCCCCGACTTTCACGGACTATTAGGAAGAAAAGCTCTGATACTTTGTATAGTAAAATAAAACCCAGAACAACTCGAATCAGTGTATTGCCTATCCTTCCCCAGCCTGCTACAGTGTCTCAAAGTTTATTACGGAGCACTAAGTCGAATGCAGGCTTGAGGTCTATGAATTCTGCATAGAGGGTAACCCCAGACAAAACTACGGTGCTCCAATACAGCATCATAAACCTGAAGACTTGGTCAGTAGTACTGACGTGGCAGCGGAATGCTGATTGATAGGTGGATAATATCTCATTATCATCAATCAATTATGTTATGTTAAAAGTGCTTACGAAGCGCACGTACACCAAGCGGTTTCATATCACAGAGAGCAAAAGAGAAAGCGGCATTAACAACACAGTTGGCTTACTGATGTGACTGAGAAAATAAAGAGGTCTTTAGCAATTTACTGAACTGCACATAGGGGGTTGCCAACCTCACTTCCACAGGGAGAGACTTCCAAAATTGTGTAGCCAAGACCGCAAATCTGAGCTCCCCATGTTTTTGCATTTAAATGAGGGGGTAATCAACAGTTTTGAATTGGGGGAGCGTAGATTCCGAGAAGGAATGTAGTGCTGGATCCGCGAGGAAATAAAATCTGGGCCGTTCCTGGCTAAGGCTTTAAAAATTGTACATCCCAGCTTGAAGGCACAGCGTTTGGCCACCGGAAGCAAGTGTAGACTCTTCATCAGAGATTTGACATGATGTCGTATAGGCTGGCGGGCGATCAGCCTTGCCGAATGATTTTTCGTCAACTGTAAACGATGCAGTTGGTTTGCCGGAATACCGGCATATAATGAGTTTGCATAGTCAATGCATGGAATTACTAATGCTAAGATGACCAGAGTCAAGGCCTCAGTGGTCAAGAATCTACTGATCTTACGGATTCTTCTTAGATGGTAAAAACAAGCCGAGACCACTGAGCTGATCTGGGGCTTCATGGATAACTCACCACTAATCAGGACCCCCAAGCTCTTAACAAAGCTTGCTGGGAGTGGAGGGCTGCCCAGCATGGAAGGCCAAAAGTTAGAATTTCACGGATTTGCATTTCCATCTGTGAGAATAAGCTCAGTTTTATCAGCATTTAATTTCAAGTTCATGAGAGATAGTGTGTGTATATAATCATGTTCAAGTTCCCACAGAGATGGTGTTAGGTTACAGTCATGATCAAGTGTCCTTAGAGATCGTGTGCAATGCTAGTCATGTATATGTCCTACAGAGATAGCATCTGATGATAGTTATGCCAGGTCCCCATAGAGATAGTGTGTGAATATAATGATTTTCAAGTCCAAAGGTAATGCTTTTATATTTGCATGTTCAAGCCTTCACATAGATAATGTGTGAATAAAAGGATATTCAAGTCCCAGCTAGATTGTGTGTGAAAGTAATCATGTTCAAATCCCCAGAGTGATAGTGTATAAAGATAATGGTATAGCCCCCATACATTGGTTAACGAATGTAATGTTTAAGTCCAAATGGAGACAGTGTGTGGTTGTTGGCATTTTTGGTGCTCCACATAGAGGTAGTGTGTGTTTATAGTGATGTTCATGGCCCCATAGATATAGTGTATGATTATAGTGATCATGTTTCCACAAATATAATGAGTCATTAAAGTGATGTTCATGTTTCCACAAATATAGTGTGAGCTTTTAGTGGTGTTTAAGTCCCCATAAAGGTAGTGAGCAATTATAGTGATGTTCAAGTCCCTGCAAAGATAGTGTGTGACTATAGTGATTTTTAAGTCCCCACAGAGATAGTGTGTGATAATTGGAATGCTTAACTCCTCACAAAGATAGTATGTGAATATATGATATTTAAGACCAAAGAGAACGTCTTTAATGTGGACTGTTTCTGCACATATAGTGCGTGATTATAGCGATGATCAAGTTCCCACAAAGGTAGTGTAAGTATAGTGCTGCTCAAGGTACCACAAGGATAGTGTGTGATTATAGTGAGGTTCAAGTTCCCACAAAATTAGTGTGTGATTTTAATGGTCTTCAAATCGATACAAAGATAGTGTGAGATTAAGGTGATTTTCAAGTCCTCACAAAGATAGCATGTGATTAAAGTATTTTTCAAGTGCCCCCAAAGATAGTGTGTGAATATTGGAATATTCAGCTCCCTACAGACAGTGTGTAAACATAATGATTTTCAAGTCCAAAGGTAATATCTTTGCATTGGCATGTTCAAGCCACCACATAGATAATGTGTGAATATAAGGATATTCAAGTCTCACAATGATAGAGTGTGAAGGTAATCATGGTCAAATCACCAGAGCGATAGTGTGTCAAGATAATGTTTTAGCCCCAAACAATGCTTAAAGATAATTATGTTCAAGTCTAAATAGAGACAGTGTGTGGTTGTTGGCATTCTTGCGCCTCCACATAGTTATTACTGTGTTGTGCAAGTCCCACAGATATAGTTTTTGATTATAGGGATGTTCAACTCCTACTAAGAGAACATGTAAAGATAATGCTCTCTGAATCCCCAAAGAGATCACGTATGAAGATAGGAATGTTCAAGTCCCCACAGTGATAGTGTATGAAGGTCAATATGTTTAGGTCACCATAAAGGTAAAGACAGTCCCCACTCCACCATTTAAATCCTTTTATTTGCCAGCCTCTTATAGAGTCTCATAAGGCTCTGCTCTAAGTCTTGTCTTGTCTTGTTTAACTTTTATGTGGCCCCACTGGCAAGATTAATTTGCTCTTTTGTCATAACCTGGATGACCTATGCAGACAACACATAATTTGGTTCATCTTGATTTAGAAGTAACACCTCAAACAATCTTCATATCTTGCCTTACTAATCGTTCACTGGATACAATCCAATTCTCTTCAAATCAATACTGGCAAGGTGTATAACCTATTATTATTGGCAATTTGCCACTTATTTGGAAGTGAAAATGATGGCCTGGTAATCTTGCTCCAGCTCCTTGTCCAGTGACCACTGTTCAAAATGTAGAAGCCTGTATTTTTTACAGCACGCTGTCCTGTGTGGCACCTGGCAGCCTGCTTGAACTCCTGGCCTCGACTCCTGCTCCCAGAATGGATAGGCTCTCCGATCCTCCCTGCCCTTGCCACCTTGTCGCTAGGCAACTGACCGGATGTCATTATCCCAGCCTACAATCCTACCGTGTCTCAGGCCTCTCCCCACAGTCTCGCCCACCGCCCCAACCACCCCCAGACTACTTAATGCTGGCCGCTGTGCGGCATTAGCCAACCTTGCTTCTAGAACCTCGTACTCCTGCGTGCCACCTGGGAGCCTGCTTGAACTCCTTGCCTCGACTCCTGCATCCAATCGGGATCGGCACTCCAATCCTCGCTGCCCCTGCATTTTCCAACTGGTTGCTAGGCAACCAGATGGACACCATTTTACTAGCCTATGATGCTAGTGAGTCGCAGACCTTGCCCCACCGTCCCGCCCACCGCCCCGTCCAAACCCCCAGGCTATTTAAAGCTGACAGCTGTGCTGCATTACTGAACCTGTGTTTTTACATACCCACTCTCCTGCATGACACCTAGGAGCTTGCCTGAACTCTCGGCCTTGACTCCTGAATCCAGACCAGACCAGCTCTCTGATCCTTGCTGCCCCTGCCACCTAGTGACCAAGGCCACTGGCCGGACGCCATTTTCCCAGCCTACAATGCTAGTGCATCATAGGCCACACCCTACAGTCCCACCCCCACAGGCTACTTAATGCCAGCAGCTGTACTGCTGTGTAGTGGGCATGCTGGCGGCTCACCTAAGGCATGCAAAAGGCAAGCCCATCTGCGTCCGCCCGTGCCTGTCTATGCCGGTCTGTGACCCAACAGCGCCCAGCATCAGAATCCTTCACCCTCCAACCATCCACGATACTCCAGCACTGCTCTCCAAGAAATGGAACTGGGTTGCCGCAGCACCCTCTGCTGCACCCACTCACCCACAGACACCAAAGGAGCATTCAACTGCCATCACTGCCACTTTGCCTGCGACTCCTCAGAACCACAGGCTCCCACAAAGACCACCTACCACTAACCCAAACTTTGATGCATGCTACTCAACGTCTACTCCCTAACCAAACATGCCATTAAACTCTGGGACACCATCACTACCACCAGCCCCGACGTAGTGTTCCTCACAGAGACCTGGCTCAAGGATTTCACTGCCCTCGACATAGCCACCACCACTCCAACTGGCTATAAACTGGCCCACAAGGACCGGCCAGTCATACCAGAGGGAGGAATTGCCATAATTCACAAGGACACCATCAAGCTCACCACCTGTGACCACCCCCCACCCCTGACATGGAACACCTCAACTTCCACCTCCAAGCCTACCCCCACACAACCATCAGTGGTACCCTCACCTACAGGCCACCATGACCCCGGTCCCCTTTCTCCAACTGCATCACAGAAATCATTGTCCTCCTCACCTTGAAATCCAGACATTACCTCTTCCTCAGTGACCTCAACTTCCACCTCAAATACCAATCAGACTCCAACTCAGCCATGGATAATCTCGGCCTCAAACAGATCAACACCAGCCCCACGCACACTGTAAGCCAGAACCTTTACATATGTGAGTAAAACCTAGGCCGTGGACAAATGAGGTGAAAAATAAACCTGTACCAGTCGTATAGGGAACAATCAGGGGAATACAAAGTTATATAAAAAACATGTTTTTAATAGTCATATTTAAAAATCATATAGAAACTGAACAAAAATCAGACTATATGATAACACATATATACACAAAATTAGACCTATACATAACTAAATAACAGCATGTATACACAGGTTATATAATCTAATTAAAAATATATAGAATCAATGCCAAAATTACTGAAACACATTAGAAAAACTCGACGCGCGTTTCGGCAGAAAACGCCTTCTTCAGGAGTAATCGATGGTATATCTGGAAATATATTTACGGAAAAAAAAGAAAAGAAACCAATATCAGTTATACAGGTTCTTGTATTCTAAATTCACCAGATACACTACAGATTCAATAACAGGCATATTACAGTTCATAAATAACAATACATAAAATGTACTTGACCTCCCCTCATACGAACTGGTTAAGTCTATACATTTATTCACTCTGTGTCAAAGGATTGACAGATTATGTTAAGCGATTGTACAGTATTTGTCTAAAAGAGTACATCATTTATATATGCCTACTCAGAGTACATCCTACTTATTATGTAGAATAACATATGAAAATAGCATAATACTTTTACACAGAATAAAATGTACCTTATTGTAACCCAAAAAGAGAGAAATGCAAGTAATGATACAAACTTACAAGTGAGACTATATTACATAGTCATACAACAGGGAAGGTGATATCTTCAAGAGCAGGTCAAGGATTCAGCCCTCACTCCGAATAAAATACCTATTCAATGGACAAGAGCACATGTAGAGAGGTGATTTAACATGCGCTGTGTAGGATGTTACTTCTTTAAACACAATGGGTCACCCAGATGACATGACCTGACTGATAGTATTTAATTCTCAATAGACAAATGAATATGTAAAACAGGTCTTTGTGAAAGGAGGAAAGGAAGAATGAACATAACACCCTAAATTGGTCAAATGGAAGACTATATCTAATAATTGATTTGCGTTATAATTTCGCATGATGCTAGGCGGTGAAACCATGATGTACATGATAGTAACTGTGATCTTATAAAAATAGCATCCAAACACAATATTCATGAAACATGTGAATCATATTTACCAAAAAAATGAATATCGAGTCACAATGATGCCATACGTCTGAATGAAGATTTTGAAAATTTCAATGGTGGCTTTAAAAATACGAGTCAACGATGTATGCTGCGAAAAGAAATTAATAATATAAATATATAGAAGACTGAGCCATCAAGAAGTTCCTTTCACAGGACCAAAAAAGATCATGATGGATACTAGGGTTCTAATACCTTGATTTTTAAGCGTCTTCTAGATCAAATAGTTGAGAGATAGGTACATCCTAGGTGGCGTGGGTATATGTATTTGTCGGTATAAAAAGTACTAGAACATGAAAAAAATATAATTAATTAGTATCCTGCACTATTGGTGGGGAAAGGCGATAGTTTTTAAATGAATTCCTTAGCGATTCTTACCTCTAGGGGAGAGTGGTAGCAGAAAATAATAGACTGCTTATGGGTAGAATGCACTCCCTTATTCATAAAATCTCGAGGGCTTGTAACCGGGGTAAAAAGATGTCAGGACCCAGGTGGTAGTAATAGAATCCCACGGAAGATAATCCCTGCTGTAAAATGTAGGAAAAAGCATAATCCCACATTAAACTCCCAGTAAACTCTGATTGTTAAGTATACATAAATATATCTAAATGCTGTCAGTTTGGGGCGTCAAGAATCGGGATATAACTTTCTGGCAAGGAGTTGGTCGTCAGCAGGATATTGCCGATCCGAAGGCTGTGGCGTGGCACGCGTCCTCCGCCGAGCAAAAAGTAAACAAAACACGGGAAGTTCTAGCCCGTTTTAAATACAAAGAAAACGGCGCGAAAACGATGGGCGGGTTAAAGTAAAAAAGGTTATCAGTTTGAATGAATGAACCGACCTAGATGAAGCCAGAACCTTTACTCCATCTTCACATCCAGCAACAAAATCTGGTACAGTCACACAACTCAGCTAACCTGGGCGGACCACCGCATCCTCGAATTCTTCATTGCTGTTATGTTATGTTATTTCCATTTTTATAGCGCGCAGCTGCCCCAGCAAAGGGGCGTCCCGGCGCTGTATCTGGAAAAGAGACATAACTCAGACAGGGCAAGAAAAGAAACCAAACGGAGAAGCCCTAAGAACCAGTGGGAAAGATGAAAGTCTTAACGTCTCTCCTAAATGCCTGCGAAATGCCGCGAATATGGGCAGGTAGCTGTCAACCGACAGCTACCGTCAGCCCACCCCACAATGCCCGCTGCAGCTGGAACACCATTACCAAACCTCAATGGATTACCACCCTCAACACCACCATCCTACACACATCTGAGGACATTAATCAAGCCACCACCCACCTATCAGAATGGAACACCACTATCGCTGACTTCATCGCTTCCATCAAAACTCTCAGCAACAAAAGAACCAACAAGCACGTCAGCTGGTTCAACCCAGAACTCAAATCAGAAAAAATGCAAATGAAAACCTCTAGAGAGATGCTGGTGAACCAGCGAAGACCCAGGCGACAGCACAGCTTGCAAGACTGCCCTCAAATCCTTCCACCATGCTGTCAGAAAGAAAGCCGCAATCACCACCCGCCTCCAGGACAGCAACCACACCAAAGAACTACTCCACATTGTCAGATAATTCTCTTCCCCAGATGCCATTGGAAACACTTTATTTGCCCTCTCAGTCCCTCTGCTACTCACACATCAGCTTCTTCCACACCAAGATTGCCAACATCTACAAGAACTTTGAACCCAAACTGCTGCAGCCGGACCTCCCCGCTCCTCCCACCATCCACCCACCATACCTCCTGACCGAAAGGACACCCTTCTGCACCAAAACCACAACCTTCATCATGTCCTCCATCCATTCTGGAGCCCTAACAAGCCATTACCTGCACTACGCCTTCAACCTTGGACATGAAGTAATAGGACCACTGCTCACCAGCATCATCAACTCAGCAATCAGTTTTGTCACCTTCCCAGCATCCTTGAAGCAAGTCAAAGTCACACCACTTCTGAAGAAGCCCACAGCGGACTCATCAGACCTCAAGGACTACCACCCCATCTTGCTCTTCTCCTTCCCGAACAAGGTTCTGGAGAAAACCATTAACTGCCAACTCACAGTCCTGTTCTTGCTCAAACCACAGCACTGAACCACCATATTATCTTGAACGGATGACGTCAGAGCCATACTTGACTGCTGCGAGTCAGCAGGCCCTGATCCTCCTCGACCTGTCAGTGGCCTTTGACACAGTCTCTGACCATCTCCTCATCCACGGCAATTCCCTCAAGCTATTATCCTCTTTTTTCACCAGGCGCACCCAGAGAATCTGCCTCCCGCTGTAAAGGTCCGTCCCCAAGAGCATCATCTGCAGCATACCCCAGGGATAATCACTCAGCCCCACAGTGTTCAACGTCTATATGACGCTGCTGGCGTCCATCGCCTGCAGCCACAGCCTCAACATCATCTCCTATGCAGACAACACCCAGCTCATACTCTCCCTCACCAAAGAACTGGACACCATCAGAGCGAACTTCAAGAACACAGCAACTTACGTCGCCGACTGGATGAAAGCCAACTGCCTCAAACTCAACTACGACAAAACCAAAGTTTCCCTCTCCTTGGTACAACTCCTGGTGGCCACCCGCCCTTGGACCAGCTCCCACCACCACCACCCACACCCGCAACTTCGGAATCATCCTCGACAGAGAGCTCTCCATGAGACGACTGATCAACTTGGTCACCTACACCTGGTTTAACACCCTCAGAAAGCTCTGTAAGGTCTTCATTTGGATCTCAACAGATACCAGAAGAACCGTCACACAAGCACTCATCACCTTACGTCTTGACTATGGAAACGGTCGCTACACAGAAATCATCCCCCTCCTCCTCAAGCTCCTCCAAACCATCCAGAACGCTGCAGCAAGAGTCCTCCTGGACCTGCCCAGACAATCCCATATCACCCCCACCTCCATCGTCTTCACTGGTTCCCCATTAAGAAGAAATGCCACTTCAAACTGCTCACAAACACCTACAAAGCCCTCCACAACAAGGGACCAGAATACCTGAACAACCGCTTGACATCCCACAAGCCCCTGCTGTCAGTCTCCCTGGCCCTTGCCACTGTCCCCGTATCCATCACACCCGAACCGGAGGACGCTCTTCTCCTACCTCGGCGCCAAGGCCAGGATCGACATCCCCATCCACCTCCAAATCGCTACCTTATACTGCTTCTACCATTTCTGGTGTCTGCTGTGTGAAATTACCCTGTTTTTACCTCTCCCCGGTACACAAATATAAGTCCAGGTGGTCATTTTATCAAGCCATGACTAATGTAATTTTATGTCCTTAGGTTTATCTTTGACTTGTCTTTTTCCATATTAAAAAAAGCTGCAATCTTTGTTCTTTTTCATCTCTCTACTACTTTGTTTCTTTGCATTGGCTTTTTATTCCTCTGCATATAAAATGTAAAGCTCTTTGTTTTGTTCACTATGCCTTTGATCAATCAGGCCCCGTGCTGCCAGTAGTTTCTGCATTATACCGCAAGGCATGCTGTGCCATCATCGTCTCATTGGTTCCTCTCTCCTCTTGTTTAAGAGATCGCTTGTTCAGCTTCCTGGCGGCCAAGGTCTGGCCTTTACACTCTACACGATTAACAATATATAGGTTTCTGGGAATTTCCACTTGAGCTTTTCTGCTTTGAACATAACATCGTAGCAAACATCTACTTTTAGAACCACTACATCATTAAGATTTAGAAAGTGGTAACAACATAAAAAAGATATTGTGCTTAGTTGAGAACATACAATGCAGATGTAAAGATGCTCTGATGCTTACAAAGCATTAAATCTGGTTAACCAATGCTTTCTGGAGAGTGCACTTTGGGAGGAGAAGTTTTGTCTGAGGTCCTGCAAATGGTGTTGGCTAGTTACCATACGTCAAAGGTAATAATCTGAACCAACTGCAGATTCTGCTGGCCATTTTTATTCACAAGGGTACTAGCTAAGGCTGCCACCTGATACTTCTTGTTTTGTACGGTCCTTGCAACCATTAGGCGAATAAAAATATCTTTATTCTGCGGACTTGCCCCAGGAAAAATAACATCATGCAATATCTTCGGGACTGGACCGCACAGATCATGGTAATTCAGGAGACACATTTGACACATTTGACCGACTCAGAAATACAGATATTGGTTAAGAGAAATAGATGGATTGATGCCTGCATAAACACGACACAAACAACACATACTAGAGGTGTAGCAATCCTATTTAGAAAGTCTATTAAAGCAAGACTGATTTCAAAAATAGTAGACCCAGGGGGACGATGGGCAATAGTGTCAGCCATACTATTTGGTGCTCCAATAACTATTACAGGATACTATGGTCCTAACCAGGATGATCCATCGGCATTGAGAGCTCTTTTTTCACATCTATATTCATACCCTGATCCAATTATCCTAGCAGGAGACTTTAATATAGTTCTAGATCCTGTATTGGATAAATCTCCATCTCACAGAGCCAAAGTCTTGTCCAAAACAAGGGCATACTTGCAGGACAATATGAAGCAGTTAGGTTATAATGATATCTGGAGAACAATGCATGGTCAACAAAGAGGAGTCACTTTTCGGAACTACAGGCACCATCACCAATCTCGTATCGATTTTATCCTGATTAGCCAATCATTAGTACACCAGGTTAAATCAGTATCCCACTTACCCTTTCATCTCTCAGATCATGCAGCAATTCTTTTAGATCTGGAAGGATTTCCAATGAAACGAGCAGGCAATTGGTCGTTTGACCGTTCATTACTCTCATCATCTAACATTATTGATGCCCTTAAGATTGAGGTCCAGCTTTTTCTGGACGATAATATAGGATCAGCCTCTCCAGACGTTATATGGGATGCACTTAAGGCGTTCTTAAGGGGCCAGATAAAAAATAAAGTATCCTATAAGAACAAAATCTATAGGGAAGCAGTAAATTCACTGGAATCAGAGTTAGCTAATCTTCAAGCAGATTTAATAAGTCACCCCGATCCCAGCTCGCCTACGGCCCAGGAAAAGCAGAACAAAATGACCGTTTTGAAAGGAGAATTAAGCTCGATATTAAATACCAGGGTTCAAGAGAGATGGGAAGCCAGCAAACTGGCACACTTCGAATATGGCGAAGGTGTCAGTAAATTACTCGCATGGAAAACAAAGACTGAGCTAGTCCGTAACAACATTAACTCTATCATGACTGACGGCATCATAGTTTCTACTGATGTGAATATTAGGAGAACGCTCCGCGACTTTTTTAGTAACATTTATTGTGAGGATATTCAGGTGGAGCCAAAGCAGGTCAAAGATTGGCTAGCGGAAGTGTCTCTCCCCGTTCTGACATCAGAACAAAGTAATAAATTAGATGACCCGATCTCACAAGAGGAAGTTAAGCGAGTCATGGCCAGTAGTAAAAAGGGTAAAGCATCAGGCCCTGATGGTTTGCCATCTGAAATTTATAAAGCCCTATCTTCAGTCATTATTCCTTTTTTGACTGAGCTTTTCAATAAAATCCTCCTTGAAGGGATGCCCCCCCCTAAATCATGGGATAGCGCATCAATTACATTGATATTAAAACCAGGCAAATCAGCGTTGAACTGTGGGTCTTATAGACCAATTTCTATTCTAAATACAGATTACAAAATATTTACCTCTGTACTTGCGAACAGGTTGGGTGCAGCTGCAACAAACATCTTGCACACAGATCAAAAAGGATTTGTAAAGGGGCTTCAGCTATATGAACTGACATATGACCTTATAGGTGCTATCGATATGGCGACAGTGACATCACTACCTCTAGCTGTAATGACCTTAGATGCCACTAAGGCATTTGATAGAGTAAATTGGGTTTATCTATCAGAAGTACTGGAAAAATTAAATTTAGGTAGCAAATTTAGACGCACAATCAAACTCTTGTATAAGAACCCATCAGCATCCTTACTTGTCAATGGTGAACTATCGGACCCTTTTAATATCACTCGGGGAACCCGACAAGGATGTCCCCTTTCCCCCCTCCTATTTGATCTTTATATAGAACCTTTTGCACAAAAAATTCGAGATAATAGTAATATTAAGTCCTTTGTGTTTGAAGGGTGGGAAAGGAAGGTCGCTTTATATGCAGATGACCTTCTCATTTTTACATCTGAGTTAAGATCAGCTTTTCCAACACTAATTACCTTGGCTGAAGAGTTTGGAGCAGTATCAGGATATGAGGTTAATGCAGCCAAGACAGACATTATGGTCTGGAATGACCCTGTACCTGTAGTAGGGGCCCAGACAAGTTCAGTTCTTCGATACTTAGGATTGAATATTTACCAAAACATAGACGAGATTGTTCCAGCAAATTTTTCGCTTATATCTAAAGAATGCCGTAGGCAAATGAAATCATGGTCCAACCTACCGTTATCTTTATTGGGTAGATCCAATTTAGTGAAAATGACGATCTTACCTAAGATCACATTTTTATTTAATACCATCCCCCTTTTTTTTGATCCCAAAATGATAACTAAATTACAAAGCGATATACGTTCTTTTATCTGGAATAACCATAACCCAAGAATCTCATGGAAAAAGATCAGGCGCCGTAGAGAGAAGGGAGGTTTAGCTGCACCCGATTTACAACTTTATGGGTGGGCCTTTCAAATGTCCCATCTTAGGATGCTATTAAAATCCCCTATAAACTTGGCCTGTGGACACATGTTCGCTGCACTACTTAGAGGAGAAAAAGTGGCTGACCATGAATTTTTGTTTAAATTTGGGGATCCCAAGTTTTTTAAGAAAATAAAATTAAAGGTGCTTAGGGATGCATGCAGAACATGGACTAAACTTAGATGTACCCTTAAAATTGACTATTATTCTGCTAAAGCCCCACTTTGGAACTCTCCTGGCTCTCCGAGCTGGCTACTGGATAGTCTTGCAATACCATTACGTGAGGCAGGCTTGATAACTTGGGGGGACATCTTTATTGAAGGAAGTTTACTACCATGGGAGATTCTATGTTCAAAAGTGGGGCCTAGGCTCTCTAGGTTCAAATCCAAGGTTGGGCAAATGCAAGGTCCCGTGTTAAAGGTAGATTTGTAATAGGAAATGATAGTACATTAGTGTCACTACTAACGGATAAACCCCCATTTCAGAAAGAAGTCTCATCATGGTATAATGTGTTACTAGATGAAGTAGAGGGTGAGTTCCTATTACCAGATCAGTTATGGTCCACACATATGACTGGTATTAGTGTTGAGAATATGTGGCATGAATCATTTAAAATCCTGTGGAACATAGTAAAACCATCATGGTTACGCCGAAATCATCTGTTCACACTGCATAGGGCCTACTATTCACCCCAACGCCTGTCAAAGTTCATAGACAACACGCAGGTTTTATGCCCTAAATGTGGTTTGGCAGAGGCCTCGGACTTACACATGTTCTTGGAATGCCCATTGCTAACATCATTTTGGGACTCCGTCTCGAGTTCAATATCTACCTCGTTGAGATCTCCACTAATTTTGACACCTGCTCTTGTTATTTTTGGAATATCACCAGAGTTTACTGGTCCAGCAAAAAATTTACTTTTTTTTGTATTTTGTTGGCAAGAAGGGAAATATGTAAAAAATGGAAGGATCCCTCACCTCCAACTTTGCTGGATTGGAAAAGGTCAGTTCTACAAACATCAAAGATGGACCTCTTAAGATCAGGAAATCAAAACAAGAGAACATTTTGGAGTCTGCTAAATTGGTAAAGAGCTATGGTTGGTAAAGAGCTATGGTTGATCTTGGGTTTTTTTTTTTTTCCCCAAGTTCCAATGATTACGCTGCTTGGCATCCTCTTCTTTTTCCATTTGACTATACCCGATATATCCCAGCACGATGGGTATATGAACGCAGCATGGGTCCCATATGGTTATTCAATGTGGCTATGTTGGATTATGATTCTACTTGCTGTGGAGTAATTAGAGCGGCATACCCCGGAGCTCCTTCCAGTATATCTGAGACAGTAAGATCGTTTCCACATGCTACTAGTTGATTACCAAGGGCAAAAATGAGGACACAAAAAAAAAATATATATATATATATCTTTATTCTGATATGGGAATAAAAATTAGCCAAGACAATTTCAAATTGTCAAATGTATGTAGATGACATTTTGGAGACTCTGTATGACCAAGTCAAACCTTTCTTTCCCGTGTGCAACAACTGCACCATTAAAGTTTAGTTGAGGAACTCAAATTTTAACATAAAAAATCTGAAATCCTAAATAGAGTGGTAGCCCTTCACCAGAAAGCTAGGCTTGGTGAATTACTCACCCTTCAATGGGCCTCTCGTTCTATCATATAGTTTGGTATTCAGATTCGTTCTATCATATAGTTTGGTATTCAGATTACAACCACAGTTGACCAAATGATCCTGCAAACTTCCTTACAAAGCAATTTCCAAACCTGGCACATGAGTACACTCACATGGACTAGCTCAACTCTATTAAAATAAAAGTAGTACCTAGGATTTTGTACCTTTTCCAGACAATATGATTGCCAGTGTTCCCTCTACTGCTTGAACAATTCCATAAAGACATACTAATTTTACCTGATGTGGGATAAGCCCAGGCTAGTGCACAACTTGCTATATGTGTACCTAGCTAGGGAAGATATGGCTCATCCCAAAAGCCATTGCTATTGTCAGGCTACGTAAATAGGATTTCTTATTAAATGGGGAAAAGAACAGATCCAATAAACAATGGTCTATATCCTTCAAACCATTACAGGAAGCCCCTTTGGATAGTTCTGTGGCTTTGGAAGCGACTTCGTAACTGGGAACAATATTTTTCAGCGATTAGCAAAATCACCTTGATGACATGGGACACAGCGTGTTTGAAAGGGACCTACCACCTTTACCGTGTCTTTTACTTCCATTGACCACTACTCAGATTTCACCTTCTACTTGAAGAGGGACAAATCTTTGGCTAGAGACAGAACGGATTTAGAAAATGCCAGATGTGTGCAAGAATAAAGCAGTTAAGCACCTTAAGGAAGTTATGGTTACGCTTGATCTTCCAGAATCTGAGAGATACTGCTATTGCTAGGTACAGCAGTGGGAGTGCAGTGCAGCAATCAAAGTTAAGATATAGCTCCGTAAACTGTTCTCCATTGCCAAATATATGACGTTTCAACACAAACAATTACAACGCATGCATTTACAATGCAGTTTTTACATCCCAATTACCATAACAACGCAAGATTTTACAACGCATGCCATTACAACTCATTTTTAGAAACTACCATTACAAGGCATACCATTGCAACACATACCACTACAACGCATAATACTTTTGGGGTAACAGTGGGGTAAGTGTTGGATAGTGTAGGAGTAAAAATTACTATTCCCACTCCAGTGAGTGCAACAGTAGGGTAATTGTTGGATAGTGTATGGGGCAAAAATTACTATTCCCACTCCAGTGAGTGCAACAGTAGGGCAAGTATTGGATAATGTAGGGGTAAAAAAATATTATCCCCATGTACCCCAAAACCCATACCCACCCTAAAACTAAAAAATACCCATTGCTTATCTTATAATACGTTGTAATGGCATGCGTTGTAATGGTATGCGCTGTAATGACATGCATTGCAGTGAAATGTGATGTAATGGCATGCGTTGTAAAGGCATGCAATGTAAAGGCAGTTGTGTTGTAATGACTGTGTTGTAAAGGTAGTGAATTGTAATGACTGCATTGTAATGGTTGTTTCCCCCCTTGCGCTGGCACACTTGTGTTCAACATGCGCCAGTGCTCATCTTTCCACTTTAGTTTCTATACTGTAAGGGTCCTATTTATCAAGGGTTTGCGTCACATTTGTATCACGCACCAAGGTGGATGTGCAACTCAAACCCTAAAATCCGATTTATCAAGCTACACAAAGCCATTTTGCCTTGTGTGGCAAACCTACCATCACTGGTAGACCTGGGAATGTGGCAAAAAGATACGCCGTCTTAGGAGAGGCTTAACAAAAAGAAATATCTTTATTTGTCCTTGTCACTTCCTTTTTCTTTGTGTGCTGCATTTTGCAAGATATTTGCCATAATAGGAGGCGACAGAAAGAGCATTCTCGATCAGAAGTATCTTAAAAGCTGAACCCTTAGTCAAATCCAACCTTAATAGGAGATGCAGTGAGAAAGTCCCTAAACAGTTAAAAAACAATGTAATACCCTAGTGAAATTCTAAAGTATGCCATTTTACTTGTACAACCAAAATATACCCAGCCCCCAGTGTGTGTAACGTATAGAAGCTATACATTGACAAGTGGGAGACTTGAAAAAGAAAAAGACCACCCCTCACCTTAACCTGCTGTAAAACTAAAAAAGAAAATTTTTAAGGGGATAAAAACTAAAATAAATCTTCTTTGATTACAGTCTCTAGAGTAGTCACTCTTTTAAAATAACTAAAAGGTTTTAAAGCAGGAGAACGCTAAAAGTATAGGCCACGATTAGCTTATAAATCTGAAAGTAGTGGAAGGGATGTAGCTCAGAACTAACACAACTACTGCAGCTTTCCTCACAGACACCTTTAAAAAGCCATTCACATTAGAAAAGTTATATATCACTTTTATATATAATTCACTCATATCAACTGTAATTCAATTGCAATATACAATCTATCTTTCCAGGTGGAGTCCTTGGGATTGTCAGAAAATATAGTAAATTGCATATTTTAAATTCACTATGTCAGCATGGTAATTACACAATTTCACCTATTTCTTAATATCTTAGTAGTGGTTGGAGGGTAATGATGTGCGCCAGTACAGTGGGGAAAAACTAAGAAAGTGCAATAACACAAAACCATGTATGTAGGAATTTTAGAAACTCAGAGGGTACTACAATATCTGCAACTTATGCAGATGTGTCTTGGTGCCTCACAGTGTGTGTTATTCAATACCTCAGAGTAATGATCATAGAAGTTGCAATCTCACAATAACCTAATTATCGGGCATTATTCCCACCTCTGGGTTCACTCTGTATAGCTACCAGGATATAATTGTCCGAGGACAGGCTCATTTGCTCACATTGCGTTATATGACCATATGTGAACACATTTTCTCAGTAGTTTCAGGACAGAGACCTTAATTTGCCTAATAATGTTGGGAACGTCAAGCAATGCGGAATTTCTTCAAGAAACTGTTTCTGATATCTGCCTTTACATAAGACACATTGTTTCCAGAATATCTGCTGGGCTAGTAGTGACTTTGTGGTCCGTCCTTACTTCTTATGTTCTTCTCAACTGGCTCCAAGCCAATATCCGTTATCATTTGAGCGCAGAATGAAAATTCAGTTTGTGGTGTGAACTGTGTTTATAGTCGATTCAGCTTACTTAATGGCAAAAAATCTTGTATTTTAAGGGAAGTGCTGCAAATTGTTATATGCAAATGCAATTTGAGAGACTGTGTAATTCCTCCTGTGACACTTTCAAACAATCCTGCTCAGTATATAGTTTATCCACTAGTGCAGTTTCAGACTGGATTACAATTTGAATTAACAAACAGTGGGGAATATTCTCAATGAAGTGGCATTGAGAGGCGTTAGCCTCCTTGGCTTAATGCCTCTCACCGCCACTTCAGAAACGCAAGGCTGCACCCTATTCTCAAGAATGTGGTGCAGCCTGGCGTTTCCCCCTGCGATGGCGCTAAGTTTCATGACTTAGCGCCAACGCAGGCACCCTTGCACCAGAGTGCAAGGGTGCCTGTGTGCAGGGGAGGGGTGTTTATGTACAGGAAGGGACCCCTTCCAGCACAAAAACAATCCTAAAATACAATTTTGTAACTTTCATGTGTGCTGCTTTGTGCAGCATACATGAAAGTTACAAAATGGCATTTTTGAAAAGTTTTGTTCATGTACAGGAAGGGACATCTGCCTGTACATGAACAAACCATGGCATTTTGCTTTTTCCATGTTTGCTGCACAAGGCAGTGCACATGGAAAAAGTAAAAATGAGGAGAAATAATGCATTTCTCCTCATTTCCCCTACTTAAGACCAGGATTATTCTGGACTTAAGTTCGGCGCTGCCACCTATTATCGCTGCCCTTGATAATAGGTAGTAGCGTCGATCACAATGGGTGTTGCGGTGGAACGCCCACTGCAACACCCACAATCATCCCCTTTCACGCTAAATTCAGTGTGAAAGGGGCCTTATTCTCTGAAGTCAGCGTTAAGCCACTTAACGTGGCTTAAAGCCATGTTTGATGGGCTAACGCTGCCTTGAGAATAAGGTGCTGACCCTATCGCCACGGGAACGTCAGAAAAACGCTACCCTGACAATAGGAGCTTGAGAATATGCCCCTCTGTGTGCAGGACATAATAAGTGTTACTGGAATTTAGCAGCAATAGACGTTAGTTTTGATGGAATTACGTTCAAGAAAACACAAACGATGAGGAAAGGAAAGTATTACTGATCCAGTTGTTTGAGTTGACCCATTGGCTAGAGAAAGGTCTGGTGCATTAGTCAGTAAATTAAAACTATTGTAGATATTACCGATTTTAGTTTGAAAATGTCTGGCAAGGTGTTACAGAGTTGTTGAGAAGCAGGGATGGCAGCTAAGCAGGTTTGAGGTTTAGCAAAGTTGTTTAGGATTTTAAATAATTATTTGAAGGAATTGCCTGCTAGTTCTATTTTGTTGACAAGGAAATGTGTCCAGGCTGATCTTCTTTTACAGTGATAGGTATGACGGGCTAATTTATATGCTTGTTTGTCTGTATTTGTTTTAGTAGCTCTCCATTTACGTTTTAGTCTCTTGCATGTTTTTTTGTCATTTTTCAGATTAACTGTGTACCACGAAGCGTTACGCCTAGACATTTTGGTGAGAAGTTACTTATAAGCGGCAACAATATTAAGTGCTTCCTGAACAGGTCTCATAAAATAGGGCTAAAGCTGAGTTTATGTCCTGTGAGTTGTCCAAGTTGGGAGCAGTAAAAACAAATTGGAAAGTTTCCATAGTAATCTGCTTTCATGGTTTCAAACTAATGCCCTTCTGAACTGTAGGTTTGGCAGACGTGATCCTGGTAGAAATCTGAACACTTAGCATGAAATAGTCGGTCCAGGTTAGGTAAATTGGGGTGTCAGCTTGACAAGAGCAGAGAGTAGAGAAAATGAGATCCAGTGTGTGTCCCGGTACATGGGTAGGACCAGTCTTGGTCAAGTGAAGGTCAAGCAATCTCCAATGTACCCTACTCCATTCCAATTTGCCCTACTCTGATCCACCCAATCTGCCCCACTCCACCCTTATGTATTCCATTCCACTCCACTCAAGTCTATCTTTCTCTACTCCTCTCTTCCTCCACCCATCTCACTCCACTTGAATTTCCACTCTGCTCCAATCTGTCCATCTCCACTCAACTCCGCTTTAATCTATCCCTCTCCACTCTACCCCACTCCAGTCTTCCTCACTCAAATCCATCCAATTTGCCTAACTCTACTCTACTACAACCTAAGCCACTCCAGTCCACTCTACTCATGCTACTCCACTCCACTTTACTCCATACTACTACATGCCACTCAAATCTACTGAATTTTACTCTAATGGAACCCACTCCAAACCACCCAATCTACTCCAATCCACACTACCACATGCCACTCAAATCTACCCAACTCCAGTCCTATCTACTCACTCCAATCCACCCAATCTATCCCACTCTACTTTACCCTAATATACCACAATCCATACCACCACATGCCACTCAAATCTTTCCAACTCCAGTCCAATCTACCCCACTGTACCCAACTCCAATCTACCCTTCTGCGGTCACCACAAATTACCCTTATTTAATCTACCCCATCTCATTTGACTCACTTCAATGTATCCTAATCTACTCCACTCTATCCAACTCCTTTCTAACCTACTCCACTCCAATATACTCCACTCTGATCTACTCCTCTTACTCCAATCTACCCAACTCCAAAACATCCATCTTTAATATACCCCACTCTATTCCAATCTACTCTATTATAAGCTGCCCAATCTGACCCACTCCACCCTAATCTACCCCTGTTGTAGATGATTCTAGGACTCTGGTAAATATTCCCGATTTCATGCCCTTATGTGGTTATATCAAATCATACCCTTATATAGGCATAAGAATCATACCCATATTAAGACATAGCCAATGCAGTCCAAATACCGCAAGGCTACTCCCATAGACTCCTAGAAAGCACAACGCGTTCTTAAACAAACTAAGCCTCCAGCAGCCCGGGAAATCCCCCTGCTTCTGTATTGATTTGTCCTGGAACTCCTGGAGTCCTGAAAGAACTGCAAGTTCTTAGTGACATCTTATGTCCAACCTTACGACACACTCTGCACCTTCCAGGTATAAATATACCAGCATCTGCCTAAGCAACACACAGTGGTTTGGAGCAGATCGGCTATCTACTTGCCTGACGCCCTGCTGATGCGAGTGCCGAAGGAAGCCGACCCTCTCTGCTGACAAACTGAGAGAGACGCTGTCTTTTCTCCTGCCGAGAAATCCAGCTCCAGTGTTTCCCTGTCACCCTTGCGGGTTGCTGGTAGATCGAGTCCTGAGAAAGAGATACAAGACCTCCTTCGTTCTATAACCAAGGTACAGAGCTGATTAGACCCACAGAGAATTCTTGATTCAGATTCTTGGCAAAAACTGTAACTCATCTAGTCTTTCCCTGTACTAGGCTTAGGTTAGGTACACTGGGGTAGGCGTATCTTAGAAACACCAGTTGAGTACGTTTAGTCATTATTTTATCGTTGTATGTATTTTATCCATTTTAAGTATCTTATGGCTTAGAAACCATATAAATGCTTTTACAGTATTATTTCATAATACTCATTTTACTGTACGCACTTTACTTTATGACAAGTATTGCAATTGTGGCCATTCACTTCTCTTGCATGAGAAAGTAGACTGCTCAATAAATACCCTTTTTATTGAAAACGCCCGTCTCTCTATTTCTCTGCACTCCTAGTGAAACTAAGCATGCACGATTCACTGAGTGAAATAGGTATCTATTGTTTCCACAACTCTGGAGATATACTCCTTATTCTGGGGTAGCAAAATTGTCATGTTTATGCGGTTGTCAGAAACTAATCCCTTCTTGTCTATTCAGGAAAGTTAACACCTTCTTGTTTACTCGAGAAAGTTTCCAGTGACCTCTGAGCTAGCTAGCATTTCATAATTAAGTCTAACATATTCAATAGAGACCTAGTTGACTTCAGTCCTACGTCTACACTGTTGTTCATGTTATTCCAATGCGCAGAGCCTATTGGGAATATAGGAACTACACTACATGGCGCCCAACGTTTGGTAAGGTGATAATTTAACGCTAGATAATAAAGTAACTCAGTCGTGCTTTTCACACAGACCCCTTTTTTCCGTAAAAACTCCAATAGACGTCTGAAGTGGGTAAAAGGTTAATATCCGCCAGAACTTAGTAGGAAGAGATTCCTATGTATTAGTGTTTGGTTTAGACAACGTTGAAGGATACAGTGTTCCAAAATATTGTGCACCTAATCTTTGTTTCCTTGAAACTTGCTCTGCAAACTTTCATTAAACAATGTCAACTAACGGCGACAACAACGAAACCGGTGGAGCTGCAGTAGATGCGACTCAACCAGGTTTTGACGTTACCGGGTTTAATGAAAATGACCTGGATGCGAAAATCATCCCGGTAAATGTATGGAAGAGTGTAACTATAAAACATATGGAAAATGGTGTATCATCAAGAGGTGGTACAGTCATATTTGTGGTAGAGGCACATGAATGTCGGCAGACAGAGGCATTCTATTCTTGGATAAATTTTCCAGCAGCAAATGCTGTAACACGCGAGTTTCACTACTACAAAGCAGGGGAACCTCCAGAAGAATACGCCCCTTTCGAAGACGTTGAAATTCCACTAACTTACCAAGAGCATGAGCTCTGGTTCAATGGCACCCTAAAACATCAAAATCACATAACCAGGCTCGGTCCACTAGGTAGACCAGGAGCCACATGGCCGGTTCTAGCCAGCTATACACCACATCCTGACATTGAAGAAATGTCAGACAGAGAACTTTTAGTTCAACTAAAACAATTAACAAATGCATACAGGCAATTAGTTCAATTAATAATCGACGATACAACCTGCCGCCAAGAATTAAAAGAAACAGATATAGCAGAACAACCTTTTGAATTCGCCAGAATAATCTAAAAATCCTATGAAGAATTACGTAGAGACAGTTTGGGTGGGAAACCACTAAAACCACAACTAACAGAAAATCACGAAAAAACTTTAATTAAAAATAACTTAATAACTCCTAAAAAGAAGTGGGAAGGTAATACACAGACCTCTCCCAGAGAAAAACAGTTTCAGACCAGAGGAAGGTCTCCCCAACGGAGAGATAGATCTCCAGAACGGGGGGTAGGTCTCCCCAACGGGAGCCCTCTGAAAAAAGATATAACCTTAGAAATACGGAAAATTTGAGCAAACCTGACAGATATCAAGATATTGATACACGTCCCTCTCGATCTTTTCAGACTTCCTTACAGAAATCGGAAAGAAGAGGACGGTCAGAACATAAAGAAGAGCGTGTCAAGTCCAAAGACAAGGAACCTGCTCATCAAAGTAAAAATTTACAGCTTCCCAAAAAGAAGGTAGCCAGTATTAAAGTAAAACATGCCGAGGATTCTGAGGACACAACTCAAGAACAGAGAATGGGCCCAGACAATGCTAGACAGCGCAGCAGAAGTGACCATAGCTCGTAAGATCCTGATGAATCTTCTGAAGACAGTGGACACGAATGAATACATTCAAGTGGAAACTTCAGACACCAGAGTCAGTGCGCCCCATAAATTATATGAAATAACATTACGTATAGAGGGGGACAAAATTAGGAGAATAAGAGGTCTCTTCTGGGAGAACCTATCTAAAGGTTATGACATCCTTCTTTCAGAAAAGGACTGGCCACCAGAGTTTGTCAGGGAGTGCCCACATGGCGAAGAAATGATTATGCCTGCCTTCTCAAATCACATTCCAATTCATAAAAAATACACATATGCTAGAAAATGGGCAGTGGCCCAAGCTCCTGCATTATATAAAAATCATGTAGGATGGGATGAGGATTCTCCTCACCATAAAATCCAGTTAAAAATCAACCTTCTGCACAAAGGCAGTATCCTGTTAAGCAAGAAGCTAAAAGACAAGCCAGGGAGATCTTAGATCAACTTGAGTACTAGGGGGTGATTGAAAAACTGCACCTCACAAATGAACAATCCTTTGTTTCCTGTCTGCAAACCAGACAATTCATGTTGTCTAGTATTGGACTACAGACACTTAAACTCCTGTTGCAAAACATTTGCAGTACAAAATTCACACAGTGCAGCACTGATGAATAACATTGTGCGCAAAAAATACAAGACGACATTAGATATATCATATGGTTTCTTCTGTCAAAATATAGCACCAGAAAGCAGGTATGTATTTGACCGCTTTCTCCAGTATGGGGGCCCAAAAGCAATTTTGTCATCTCGCACAGGGATTCAAGAATAGCCCAGGATTATTTTCAGCCAGGGTAACAGAATTACTACAAATGTATGATGATGAGGCATTATCCTATGTTGACGATATCTATCTAACAGACGATGACCTGGAGACACACTTGAAAAGAGTGAACACCATAATACTTGGGTTCGCATCTGAAGGGTACAAATTCAACTTTAAAAAGTCACGAATTGCCCACCTCACTGTCCTATTTTTAGGATATGAGTTATCAAGTCAAGGCAAAAGCCTAGCAGACAACTTCTTAGAGAAGTGTGCTGTACTCCAAGCTTCAAAAACGCTGACAAACTTACAGTCAATTCTAGGTTTCCTGAATTTCGGAAGAACTTACATTCTAAATTATGCAGAGAGGGTTAAACCGCTCTACAAACCAATAAAACCTGATTTCAAAGCAATTAATTGGACTCAGAAACACACAGAAATTTTACGATCATTACAAACAGACATGTTAACTAAAAAAAACTGCAAACACGCGCGAACGAACGCAACCTTGTAATCCGAGTCATCCCAGGAAGATGCGGATTTACATACCTAACCTCTAATGAGGGAGAAGTGGTACCAATAGCTTACAAATCACACTTGTACACACAAGCTGAAATGAAATTCAGGTCCACTGAAGAGATTCTAACTGCGGTAGAAACTGCTGTAGCAAAAGAAAGAGCCCTGGCACAAGGTAAACGCATAATAATTGTTACACCAATACCTACCCTAGAAGCAGTAACAAGAGCAAGCATTCCGAATGCTAAAGCCTTGCATTTGAGATGGATACAATGGGTTAATTCTCTTGCTGCATCAGACGTAGTATACAAATTTGATCCTAACTTAAAAACGCAAGAATTTCTCCAATATGAATACGAATGTCCTCTGCCAGCTGAAATTCTACCTCTCGAACAGTACACCTGTGTAATCTACACAGACAGATTTGCACAACACTACGTTGTGGATAAAAAAGTTTACAATTCTGCGTTCCATTTGCTCAAATCCCTGGAGTGGAGGATAGACTAATTCCAAACACGAACTGGAGGGTCTTCTTGATTTAAGAAGCACACATGGGAATGGGTCTGAGGCACCAAGAGATCCTTAAATCTCTAATAGAATTGCAATCAAGATACTGGTGGCCGGGAATGAGCGTGCAAGTTTATAATTTTGCAATGGATTGTCAGGACTGCAATAGAGATCGCAGTTATGATTCAAACAAGATATCTGATTCTAGCACAGTAAGACCAGCTCAGACACCTCTATTAGACAGCATTAGACTATCTAGACGCAAGAGTCTGACCGGACATATGCGATCCCATAAATATTAAGACGAGATTCATTTGGATGTGGCCCCAGCGCTCGGCTGACGCCAGAACTGTTATAAAAGATTTGTGAGTATTTATCGGCACATATGCAATTGGCATGCTACATTCTGACCAGGGTCCTGCGTTTAGCTCTCGAGCTTACAAGGAGGCCATGACCAGCTTGGGCATTGCATTGCGGTACTCTAGTCCATTCCATCCTGAGGGAAATGCGGTAGTGGAGAAAAGAAATGTGACGTAAAGCAATCTATAACAGCGAGGGTATTAGGTTCGGTGATGGTTGGGTCAGACATCTAATAAGTGTCCAACGTAGTCATAATAATAAGCCAAGAAATTCTCTGGGTGAAATCACTCCGTATGAACTTTTGTTTGGTACAAGAATGATAATCGAAGATCTCGATTGTCAGACTTCAGTGGTGGAACAAAAAACGTTTGATATCAAAGATCGTTTGGCTGTTTTACAGGACTTGATGAAACGAGAAGAAGTCTAAGTAACACAAAGCTAAAGCCAACAGCCACTGAAGAGAAACCACCTGTCCCAGCAAGACCTGTCTGGATTCCAAAGATTGGGGATCTGGTCAGAGAAAAAATCGCGGTAAAGAAGGAATTTGGGCCTTCTTACAGAAAAGCAGTACCTGTCTTAGCTGTCAGCGGAACAGGATCAGTCGTACTACCGCACCTTGCTGTTAAAAAGGAGAACAGAGTTGTATCAATCGACCTGGTAAAACCACAGCCATGTGGCCAATAATAAGTAGTAGGCCCAGTGGACTCCCAAGAAGTAGCAGAAGACCAAACCTTGTTACAATCCAAGAGGTTCAAACTGAGAGACTAATCACATTTGATAAACCTGCAGTGAATAAAAAAGGACTATGCAACAAAGCCATGGAACTTATGCCTCTTGAAACCCAAATTACAACAGTTTGTCAAGAAACACCTGTCTACAATGATGTAGCCTCGGACTATACCAATATGAAAAAGCAAGAAGCAACTACAAAGATTAATAACAATCCTGATGCCATTCAAACAATTGACAGAACTGCATCTGGCTACTTCATCAATTTCGATGACTTTTCTGATGATCTAGGGGAACATGAAGACAAGCCAGCAAACAAAACTTTCAACGACAAAATTACAGAACTCTTTCCTCAACTTGGGGAAACATATCTGATTTCACCGTGGATTGAATTGTGGATTGTGTTAGGTGTACTTTTCCTCCTGCTCTGGCTCATTTTAATTCTAAGCTTGGGAAGAATGATTGATGGAAAATACAGTACAATGGACACAGCAAGCCAGAACATCAACTTGGTTCTAAAACCTCACAGATCCCCTCACATTGAAAAAGAGAACTATCATCAGTGAACATCACAGCCATCCCTATACCTGGTGGTGTACCGTGGGACACTACTGATTAGGACATATATGGTCCGGTTAAACTCTTGAAATATCCACATCAGTTCAAGATTTCTTTAAGTGACTTTGTATCACCTAGTACTTTCGCTGATGATTGGGACTTTGAAAATATTAACAATATGATGTTGGATTTAGAAATGTCAGCTAAATATACAGAACATGATTATTTACAAGGTTCATTAAATTATGAAGAAATGTATTGCTATAATCATTATGGGCGTCACTATTTGCATAAATCAGCAAATCCTAGAAATGTTTTTATGTATAATCAATGGGAACATTGTCAAACTCCGCCAAAAGGCAGCTCGAAAACATTTTATGAAAAATTCCCATAATTTTCAGGGTTTAATATCACTGATCCAGAAACGTTTTATTTTAAAATTATGAATAAGACAGGAATGAAAAACATGTTGACAAATACTAAACTGATTTATTCTGAAACATTTTATGAAAAAACGTCTATGTTTGGTTTTGAATTTTGGAAAAACAACATTGAGACAAAAACTGTCTGGGGTACAAAAGACTGGCAGGTACAAGGTTTAGAATCATTATTCAGAGCCTGCATGATCCCAGAACAAATAATGTTCCTGAATGACACCAGTCAACAAACGACCTGTCTTGACCTAGCCAGGATAAAAGACCTAAACAAACCGTCTATACCAAAACCCATACCTGATAGTAATAGCACTACAGAAGTGGAGAAAGACGTATCCCTTATTTTAAAACATAACAGAACACTTCCTAATTGGAAAAAATGGTTGATCTGGCCCACAGACACTAATAACTGTCAAGATAGATTCCTGAACAAAATACAGGGGTTCAAACAGAATTGGCCAGACCCAAGATATTCCCAGAGACAACATCCAGGGATAATAACAACGTATAGTGTAGGAAAACTATGCCTCGAATGGCTACAGAAATCCACTCTGCCTGAAATTAAGCAACACTTGACTTTACTTAAAGAAGGTGCTGACTTGTGAGATTTCTTACTGGGACCTCGCAAACAGCGTCAAAAACATTTCATATACGCCGGTATATACGCAGCTTACAATGAAGCTTGGAAAGGAACACAATTTGAAACTGCAGAAAAAATACGAGAAATTGATCGTATTCATTTGGAAAAAATCACTGTCTGTAGTGGACAATGGGTTAATGACTCTGTCCTCCAGAATTTATTCACTGGACAGCATTGTATCATCTGCTATTGATATAACAGAACAGGATATGCTAATGTTACAACATGGCCAGTCCCAATTACGTTCTATTGTACAGTTAGGCTGGACGTTACAAAATCTGTGTTCAGGCTACGTGCCATGGCGTCTGATAAACACAACGTCATTATTTTCTATCTTTAACCTTACTGATAAACAAATCTCTTTGGCACAAAGAGGGGCAGACTATACGGTGCTGAGCATTAAAAAACTAGAAAGATTACCATTGACAGTCTCCGAAAGACCTGTCATTGAATGGATGATACATGGCACCATTACAACTCCGATAACAACTTTTCAGTTTCAATATTGCCAAAAGTATATACCAGCAGGCCTGTATGGAAGGTTGGGTAAAGGATACACCAAGTCAACCTGGAATTTACCTTACACACATAGATGTTGGAGTGGGGGCAAGAAAGAGGTATTCCTTAGTGGTAACAACTGTAAAAATTCACTAAGCGGTACACTTCTGTGTCAAGGAATTAACTTACACGGAGCCTGCAAAGGTTCATCAAATAACCTTTCATGCCACCTGCACGGCACCCCTGCTACACAGATAGAGCCTTTTTTCAGACAGCTTTCCAAGGGCAGCTACGTTCTAATAAGTGACAACAGCTGTTGTGGCATGGTGCCAGGAACGGCCTATCTTGTGAGCGTTACTTCCAGGGTCACTTGTTGTATGCAAGTATTGTATCCAAACAACAAGCTAGACATGGAGGCGGCAATATGGCCTTCTTTGAATATCTCTTCTATTCGAATTGATACTTTAAGCAGAATGAAGTCTATTCTTTTACAAACAACTGTGCCTTTAACCTCGTCTAGAGAAACGTATGATCTGCAAGTTGCAATGACAGCAGCAGAGATACATACATTATTATCGACAAATTGCCCCGTACATTTTGTAGAAATGTTAAGCCAAATCTTAAACATGTCTGATACCAGTGGCATCGCACATGTATTTAAGACAATTTTTTCAGGACTGTTAGCACCCTTTGAAGCAGTCCTGAGCATCTTCCCGAATTTCATGCACTCTGTGTTCGGTGGCCTGCCTCTCATCTTGAGACTCGTAGCAGGAATCTTATTTTTGTTCCTTCTGCTCCGATATGGCAAGTCAAATCACAGAAAAACTCAGGCTACAATGGAAGACACGATCCTAGCATAGCAGTTTAGAGCGGATTACTAAAGTCCTCGGCTTGGCTCGGCTAAGAGATCTGAATATTACCTGGTTTCTTTCATTCAGACCAATCTGGCAAGATTGCATCTTACCTGTTCTACGATGCCTGCTATGCGGAGAAGAATGCGTGTTAGACGTCTGTCTCACACTTTCATCAGCAGTACCTATGGATATCGATACTTTGCTTGGTTCAGTAACGGCTCATGCAACGTGTTGTCCACAGCGGCTACCCATTCTGATGACGGCATTCGTTGAGACCTCACCATTACGATTAGGTGGCGGTGAGGTACGAGATGAAAGCGGCACACAGGTACAACCTTCTGTGAACATTGCTGATCCAGATAACGCTGACTGTAATGCATCTCCCATATGCACTATTTCCACTTTTTCGGAAATGGCCCAACTTTCACTTACTGTTGTAGACAAATTTTTTGCCAGCCTATCTGAGTTGATGTTCTCCCCTAACAACGAGAATAACTTTTGAAAAAGCAAGCACATGGCGTTCCCTGAAATCTGAATTCGGCCTTCAGTTTTGGTAAACTGAACCTAAAAAAACTTTGGAACAATTGTTTTTTACCCCAGAGAGCGAAATTAATTTTTTCCAGTTCCCAAAATAGTTACCTTTTGGCACATGATACTCTGCTTAAAGTAGAACTATTCTTAGAAAACACTAGAGACAATATGTTTTACTTAGTCTCTAGCACATGTACAGTCTTGTATAACTATGTGATGAAATGGTCTCAACCTTCTCTTCTGTATTAAGAGCCATTTCATAAATGTAAATTTCATGATTCATTCAGTCAACATTCTAAATGTACAATATATGCATTATCTGAATGACACCACTGCTTACAAAAAACGTACAGTATAATACTAATTTTCTTGTATATACCATTTCGAATACATCTTATGTATTTTGGGGTGGGATGGAAAACACATGCTTAGATATGCTTAAACATTGCTTAGTATTTAGTAATGATGGACATTATACGTGGAGTGAGTGTTGTAGATGATTCTAGGACTCTAGTAAATATTCCCGATTTCATGCCCTTATGTGGTTATATCAAATCATACCCTTACATAGGCATAAGAATCATACCCATATTAAGACATAGCCAATGCAGTCCAAGTACGGCGAGGCTACTCCCATAGACTCCTAGAAAGCACAACGCGTTCTTAAACAAATCAAGCCTCCAGCAGCCCGGGAATTCCCCCTGCTTCTGTATTGATTTGTCCTAGAACTCCTGGAGTCCTGAAAGAACTGCGAGTCTTTAGTGACGTCTTATGTCCAACCTTACGACAAACTCTGCACCTTCCAGGTATAAATATACCAGCATCTGCCTTAAGCAACACACAGTGGTTTAGAGCAGATCGGCTATCTACTTGCCTGACGCCCTGCTGATGTGAGTGCCGAAGGAAGCCGACCCTCCCTGCTGACAAACTGAGAGAGACGCTGTCTTTTCTCCTGCCGAGAAATCCAGCTCCAGTGTTCCCTGTCACCCTTGTGGGTTGCTGGGAGATCGAGTCCTGAGAAAGAGATACAAGACCTCCTTCATACTATACCAAGGTACGGAGCTGATTAGACCCTTAGGGAATTCTTGATTCAGATTCTTGGCAAAACCGATAACTCATCTACTCCTTCCCTGTACTAGGCTTAGGTTAGGTACACTGGGGTAGGCGTATCTTAGAAACACCAGTTGAGTACGTTTAGTCATTATTTTATCATTATATGTATTTTATCCATTTTAAGTATCTTATGGCTTAGAAACCATATAAATGCTTTTACAGTATTATTTCATAATACTCCTTTTACTGTACGCACTTTACTTTATGACAAGTATTGCAATTATAGTAATTCACTTCTCTTCCATGAGAAAGTAGGCTGCTCAATAAATACCTTTTTATTGAAAGCGCCCGTCTCTCTAATTCTCTGCACTTCTGGTGAAACGAAGCATGCACGATTAACTGAGTGAAATAGCTATCTACTGTTTCCGTGACTCTGGAGATATGCTCCTTATTCAGTTCAGTTCAGTTCAAAATCTTTATTCGATTGTACGTTTTACAATCATAAAAGTACATCACATAAGTAAACAGTTAAAAACAATCCAGACAATTCATTTCATGTAACATATAAGAGACACAACATACAGTACAAGGTAGAAAAAGGAGAGCAACGGGCAATATAAGCATGACCAATATTCAGTGTGTAATAAAAACATAAATTACTATATTGATTAAAAGTACCTAAAACATTCACAGCATAATTAACCATCCATACTTTTCCTGAAGGAGATGGCTGAGTACTCCTTATTCAGGGGTAGCAAAGTTGTCATGTTTATGCGGTTATCAGAAACTAATCCCTTCTTGTCTATTCAGGAAAGTTAAAACCTTCTTGTTCACTCAAGAAAGTTTCTAGTGACCTCTCAGCTAGCTGGCATTTCACAATTAAGTCTAACATATTCAATAGAGACCGAGTTGACCTCAGTCCTACGTCTACACTATTGTTTATGTTATTCCAATGCGCATAGCCTATTGAGAATATAGGAACTACACTACACTAGAATAAGATGGCTGCTCTATGTCCTCACATGCAAGCAGCTTGCACCGCTGCTTTTGCTAAGCTGTTCATTCTGCTTAACTCTAACGCAATAGTTAAACATAAAGTAATGGGAATAGAGTAGAGATAAGTGGTATACAGTGCATTCATTTATTCTTGTTCTAAAACTGTTTCTTTTCTATTCTTTGATGTAATCACGCTTCTGAGCCTGAAATGTATCCGATACTTCATTTTGAAACCCACTGCACTTCATATTGAAACCTTTGAGCCTGCGCACCAGAGTCTGAAAACCATCAAGTCATGGCCATGAATGAGTGCCAGGGACAGTCTTGACCAATATGCGCCTGGGAACTTCACCTCCTGAACTCTACAGAGGAAGCAAAATTGTTAAATGGACTACTTTGTAACCGACATTAATACATTCACTGTTGGGTGGAATAAAACAAGCATGGGAAAATAAAATTGATATGCAGGAACGTAACATTAAAATTTCTAGGGAAAAGTTTCATTTTAATATGGTGTGATGACATCTCCCCGTCTTTTGGCCAATCAAATTTGGGGATCCTTACACTTGCAACATTGAGGGGTGATACACTGACCTGGAAAATAGTATAACTAGGGTAGGCTTAGCTAGTTAATTTGTCCGACTTTTCTGAATAGCTGCCCTGTCACTGACCCAACGCACTCACTAGGTGATCGTGAGTAGAGGTGCAGGCGGAGCACTCTATCAGAAGATTCTATAACCCAATCGGGGTTCGGGAGTAAGGGTGCTGGCGGAGCACTCTGTCGGAAAATTCGATAACCCAATCAGGGTTTGGCTGTTAGCTACAGAGAGGGTTGTAGCGCTGGCGTAGTCAAGTCAAGTCAAGTCAGGACATTTGTAATGCGCACAGATCACGTCCAAAGAGTCTCATGGCACTTGCAGACGGCTCTGACGGGGGATGGACAGCCGAGTTAGCAAAAGAGCCAAGTCTTGAGTTTCTTGCGGAAACAGATGTGTTCTGAAGTCATACGCAAGCTCAAGGGCATTTTGTTCCAGAAGGTGGGTGCCAGAAAGGAGAAAGCACGACCCCTGTTCCTGGTAGTTTAAATTCTCAGCGGGGTGAGCAGTGACTCAGAGCTGGATCTAAGTTGCCTACTCGGCACGTACCAATTAAGTTTACGGGACCAGTATTTAGGGCCATTCCCATACATATGTTTGTGCGCCAAACACAATGTTTTGAACATGATTTGCTTTTTTACAGGAAGCCAGTGTAGGCTTCTAAGGCACGGGCGGATGGCAACCTTCGTGGTCAATCTAAATGTGTGGGACTTGTCGCGCTGCAAGTCGCGCTGCAGTGTTCTGCAGAACCTGTAACTTTTTCAGGTGGTGCTCATTTATTGCAAGTAATAGCGAGTTCCCGTAGTCCAGCCTATTTATAATGAGACCCTGCACCAAGGGTTTTCGTGCTTCGGCTGGTATCCACTTGAAAACTTTGCGCAGGCTGCACATGATTCCAAAACAAGTTCCTACAATGTGGTTTATTTGGGTTTTCATGGAGAGTTTGTTATCCATATGAAAACCCAAATTGTGCACCGATTCCTTGGGGGCTGGACAGTCGCCCAACTGTACAGGCCACCAGTCCTGGGTCCAATGTTCAGCGGCTTTGCCAAACAACATGACTTCTGATTTGTTGCCATTTAGCTGCAAGTGGTTCCTGCCCATCCAGTTCTTAACCTTAATCATACAGTTTTTAAAGCAAACTTTTGTTTCGTTATTATCAGGGCCAAGAGTGACCAGAATTTGAGTGTCGTCGGCATAGGATAAAACATCAAAGCCGAATGCTCTGATCACATTGGCCAAAGGCGCCATATAAACATTAAAAAGCGTAGGGCTCAGAATAGAGCCCTGCGGAACACCCCTTTTGACAGGTCGAGTACTTGCTGTATTCTTGCCCACTTGCACAGTGGTTCTGCGATTAGATAGGTAGCTTCTGAACCATTCCAATACCTGCCCTTTGACACCAATCTCCCATAGCCGTTGAATCAAAATGCGATGGGAGATGGTGTCAAAGGCCGCAGACAGATCAAGGAGGACAAGAATAGTTGCTTGATGTTTGTCCAGGGCGAGCCTGATGTTGTCTGCGACCTCGACCAGTTCCGTCTCCATGCTATGGGCGGCACGAAAGCCCGACTGTGAAGGGTCCAGCAACTACTTACTCTCCAGATAGTTCACCAGTTGTCCATTAACAAACGATTCCAATATCTTTCCAAAATAAGGCAACAAGGATATAGGTCGATAGTTCAGAAAAGTGTTAGCGTTCAGCACCCGGTTTTTTCAGTATCTGCCTTACTCTCGCCGCCTTCCATACTATAGGAAAATCGGCTACCAAAAGAGATTTATTGAGGAGGCTGGAAAGACAATCCACAAGAGCCGGGGCCAATATGGTAAACAGTTTAGGGGATATCTGGTCATTAGGGGACCCTGATTTGATCTTTAGCCCTACTGCCACAGTCTTGTTATTGTCAAGCATTTCAAATGTAGTCCATCTATGGGGGGAGTCATCCGAAGTGGGAGTTGGGTCTTGATACTGTGTTGGCGCTATATCTGGACAGAAGGATTCATGTATAATGGTAATTTTACCCTCAAAATTTTTTGAGAGCGCTTCGGTCCATTCTACAGAATCGGGGGTGCATAATGAATTCTTGGGAATGGTGAATTATTTCAGAATGTGGCATAGCTCTTTGGAGGAATTTTCAACTTTAATTATACGCTCCGCTAGGTACACTTGCTTTGCTGATCTTATGTCCCTCATGTAGTTAGTGTGCAAAGTTTTATATGTATTACGGTCAGTTGGATCCTCACTTTTCCGCCATTTTTTCTCAGCGGTTCTTGTGAGCGACTTGGTATTTTTTAGCTGTTCTGTAAACCAAGGTGCCGGCTTCCCTTTACATTTGACCATGCGGCGGGGGGCGATTTTGTCCAGTGCTTTTTCAATGGCTGTCTCAAGATGTTGTGCGGCTATACTAACACTCGCGGTCAGATTTATGGAATCTGTCTGAAATTGGTTAGAGAAGGAGGATAGTGTAATCTTTTTAAGGGGTCTGCAAACTTTAGAGTCCTCTTCACAGGTTGATCCCGTGATACGGGCAGGGATGGTAAATTTTACTAAGTAGTGATCGGTCCAGAGCAGTGGAACCGGAGGGCACGCCCTGATGTTAGGGGAATTGGTAAAAAGGAGATCTAGCGTGTGGCCAGCCCGATGCGTCGGTCCTTCAATCCTTTGACCAAGATTCAGAGTGCTCATAATGGAAATTAACTTTTCGGTTTCTGCATCTGACTGTTCATATGCGTGATAGTTGATATCGCCTAGCAACAGAAACTTGTCTGCAGTCAGTGCGTGAGGTGCAATAATTTCTAACAGGGCGTTGGCAAACTCTCCCTTGGTCCCGGGCGGTCAACAGAGCAGGGCCCCCTTCCAGACCTCCTTTGAGGGACGGCTAATTTTAAATACTATAATTTCTATGCGGTCAATCACAGTGCTGTCTATGATACAGATCTTAGTGGTATGCGTTGCTGCAATCAATAATCCCCCACCTCTAGAGTCCTTCCTGTCATACCAAATTATTTTGTACTGCTGGGGAAAAGCTACGAGAAGGTCAGGAGTGGCAGACTCATGTAGCCAGGTCTCCAATACAAAACATAGGTCTGGGGCTTGTGCGTCAAAAAGGCTCCATATTTCCAGTGCTTGTCTGGGAAAGGAACGGGCATTAAAGTATATAGCAGTAAGTTCCTTGGAGACTACAGTGGGCGGGTTGAGACTTAAGGAAGCTGTATTGGTCTTCCGGCCGAAGGATGAATCAGAGCCGAAGAGACACGAGAACCTGTCAATGTCGGCTAATAAGGCATCGGAGACCGAGGCCTGAGGGAGATTGAGGTCTATTAGTTCTTCCCTAGAATACCTGAAGGTTGACATATTGATGCCTGTCATTACGTGCAGATGGGATAGACAGGGAGGAGACGCCTGCTGGATCGGATAAAGTCCTGGCGACTGGCGGCGTTCTGGCGCGGATGGGCGCAGACGGGCTTGCCTCCCGCTTATGTAGGGAGTGGGCGACGGAATCTAGAGCGCTCAGTCTTTCCAGGGATACGACCGGAAGTGAGGATTCGCCTGGTCCGACCCTCCGTTCAAGCGGAACAGGCCGTGACGGACCGGGATCTCAGGCAGGCAAGGTAGGTAAATTACAATGCACAGTGATTTAAAAGGCAACTAAAATGATGTGGCGCAAAGTAAGAGCAACAGAATAAAAAAGGTTAAAAACACAGTTATTCTGCACATGCATTCATGACACACTAGAATGCAATCAGGAAATGGCAGTGTTGCCGAACAGCATTACCCTTCAATCAGGGTGCCGCTGCGTGTGTCCGCACCTTCCTCCCGCTTATGTAGGGAGAGGGAGACGGAATCTAGAGCGCTGCAGTCCCTTCCGGGAATACGACCGGAAGTGAGGATTCGCATCGTCCGACCCTCCATTCAAGCGGCACAGGCCGTGACAGACCGGGGTCTCAGGCAGGCAAGGCAGGTGAATTACAATGCACAGTTGTTAGAAGGGAACTCTTAGGGTCGGCCGAGCAAGGGGGAGATGCCTCCAGGCGAGGGCCCTCTCCTAGGATCGTACAGCCGAGCAACCACCCCCCCTACAGATGGACGCCACACAAAGATAGGTTCTTAATACTTTTATCAGTACTTTTAGGCAGGTTATCGTAACGATACAGAGGAACAGGATTCAGGGATCCTCTCCAACTTAGTCTCTGTGGGAAGGGGGTAGCGGGACAGTCTTGGTACCGGTCTGGTACAGGGATATCTTGCGCACAGCTCTCAATCCTCGAGCTGGAGGGTTCTTCGGTAGGGGCAGCGGCAGCGCCAGCAGGACCCCAAGGATAGTTTCACGAAGATGGGCCGCGGTAGCGCCAGCAGGACTCCAAGGATGGTTCAACGAAGATGGGCCGCGGCAGCGCCAGCAGGACTCCAAGGATGGTTCACGAAGATGGGCCGCGGCAGCGCCAGCAGGACCCCAAGGATAGTTTCACAAAGATGGGCCGCGGCAGCGCCAGCAGGACTCCAAGGATGGTGCACGAAGATGGGCCGCGGCAGCGCCAGCAGGACCCCAAGGATGGTTCACGAAGATGGGCAGCGGCAGCGCCAGCAGGACTCCAAGGATGGTTCACGAAGATGGGCCGCGGCAGCGCCAGCAGGACTCCAAGGATGGTTCACGAAGATGGGCCGCGGAAGCGCCAGCAGGACTCCAAGGACGGTTCACGAAGATGGGCCGCGGCAGCGCCAGCAGGACCCCAAGGATGGTTCACGAAGATGAGTTTGTCTCGGTGTCTCTCGACTCCAGGATACCACTCCTATCGTAACGATACAGAGGAACAGGATTCAGGGATCCTCTCCAACTTAGTCTCTGTGGGAAGGGGGTAGCGGGACAGTCTTGGTACCGGTCTGGTACAGGGATATCTTGCGCACAGCTCTCAATCCTCGAGCTGGAGGGTTCTTCGGTAGGGGCAGCGGCAGCACCAGCAGGACCCCAAGGATAGTTTCACGAAGATGGGCCGCGGTAGCGCCAGCAGGACTCCAAGGATGGTTCAACGAAGATGGGCCGCGGCAGCGCCAGCAGGACTCCAAGGATGGTTCACGAAGATGGGCCGCGGCAGCGCCAGCAGGACCCCAAGGATAGTTTCACGAAAATGGGCCGTGGCAGCGCCAGCAGGACTCCAAGGATGGTTCACGAAGATGGGCCGCGGCAGCGCCAGCAGGACCCCAAGGATGGTTCACGAAGATGGGCAGCGGCAGCGCCAGCAGGACTCCAAGGATGGTTCACGAAGATGGGCCGCGGCAGCGCCAGCAGGACTCCAAGGATGGTTCACGAAGATGGGCCGCGGAAGCGCCAGCAGGACTCCAAGGACGGTTCACGAAGATGGGCCGCGGCAGCGCCAGCAGGACCCCAAGGATGGTTCACGAAGATGAGTTTGTCTCGGTGTCTCTCGACTCCAGGATACCACTCCCGGCCTGCTCTTGAGCTGCCCCAGTTATAGGTCTGGGGCCCTTTGATGTCCGGACCCTCGCACTTGGAGGTCGGAGGGTCGGGGATGTGCGAGTCCAGACACCCAGCAGGGGGGTGGAGCCAGCGCCCAGGGAGGCTGGGGGCGATCGAAACCAGGCAGATGGGGGACCATCGAAACTCCTTCCCCCATTGATATGTCAAGTGGTCTCTTTACCCCCTAGTTGGATCGTGGTGCCTCGATGTCGGGGCTTTGCTGGGTCTGTGGCTGGGGTCGGGCCGAGGCCACGAGGCCTGGTCGTGGAGGGTCCAAGATGGCGGCTGGGCCGGAGACGGTGGTCCGGGTAAGGGTCCGGGCCAGCCGAGGGGGTTGAGGAGAGGAGGTCGAGTTCCACCGGGGAAGAGCTGGGGGCTGCCCGGAGGGGCGGTACTCGTGAAGGGTGGATGATGCTGCTCTTGGCCGGGGAACAGGGGTCGAGGTAGTCCGAGACCCGCCATGCGGGAGGAGGGGGGCCACGCCACAAGGCCAGGTCCAACACGCGTCCCCCCCAGCTGAAGGCAGGGAGAGTCACCCATCTCCTTGGGTATTCTCCTCGCCGAGGCGGAAGAAGCGGACAGGCCGTCTGCGTTGGCGTGGTCGTTGCCTGGGCGATGCTCCACAGTAAAGTCCATCCCTTGCAGGGAGATGGACCAACGCAACAGCTTCGGATTCTCCCCTCGCATCTGCATCAGCCATTGCAGAGGTCGGTGGTCAGTTTGTACCCGGAAGTGGGTGCCGAAGAGATAGGGCTGGAGCTTCTTGAGAGCCCACACCACGGCGAAGGCCTCCCGCTCGATGGTGCTCCAGCGCTGTTCTCGGGCCAGCAGACGTAGGCTAATGAAGGCTACTGGCTGGTCAATTCCCTCTGTATTGATTTGGGAGAGAACCGCTCCGACGCCGTGATCGGAGGCATCGGTTTGTACTATAAATTCCCGGCTGTAGTCGGGGGCTTGGAGCACGGGTGCGGTGCACATTGCTGTCTTGAGGGTCTCAAAGGCGGCCTGACACTCGGGTGTCCAGTGTACCTTCGGTGGGTGTTTCTTTGACGTGAGTTCTGTGAGGGGCCCCACAATACTGCCGTGGTCTTTTACGAAGCGCCGGTAATATCCCGTGAGCCCCAGGAAGGCTCAGACCTCTGTTTGGGTGACCGGGGGTTCCCAGGCCATGATGGTGGCGATCTTGGGTTGGAGGGGGGCCACCTGGCCACTTCCCACCTGGTGCCCCAGGTAGGTCACGGACCCTTGGCCGATCTGGCACTTGCTGGCTTTTATTGTTAGCCCGGCCCGTCGGAGGGCGGCCAAGACCTCCTGGAGGTGTTGGAGGTGTTCAGCCCAGTGGAGACTGTACACTGCGATATCGTCCAGGTAGGCGGCGCTGAACTCCTCGAGCCCCGCCAACACCTTATTCACTAGTCTCTGGAACGTGGCGGGGCGTTTTTCATCCTGATGGGATTCACCCTGAAGTGGTAGTGGCCATCAGGGGTGGAGAAGGCGGATCGCTCCTTGGCGCCCGGGGTGAGTCCGATCTGCCAGTAGCTCGCGGTTAGGTCGAAAGTGCTCAGGTAGAGGGCTGCCCCCAGACGGTCGATCAGTTCATCAGCCCGAGGGATGGGGTGAGCGTCTGTTCGGGTGACAGCGTTCAGGCCCCGATAGTCCACACAAAACCTGAGTTCGGGGGCTACGCCAGGGGCGGCGGCCTTGGGGACCAGCATGACCGGGCTGGCCCATGGGCTGTCGGAGGGCTCGATCACCCCTAGAGCCAGCATCTTGGACACTTCCGACTGGATGCAGGCGCGTACCCGATCGGGAAATCGGTAGGCCCGGTGCCGTATAGGTGGGCTATCCCCGGTGTCGACATCGTGGAGGCACCATGGGGTGACCCCGGGGGTGAGAGAGAATAGATCGGCAAATTGTCGTAATAAGTCTTGGCAACTTTGGTGTTGTGCTGGGGTCAGGGTGGAAGAGAGGTTGACTCCTTCCACGGAGCCGTCTTTTTCGAGGGTCTTCAGGAGGTCGGGTAGTGGCTCGGAGTCCTCTTCAGCCCCACTGTCGGTAGCCATCAGGAGGCTAAGTTCTGAGCGGACAAAGTGAGGCTTAAGTCGGTTGGCATGGAGGACCCGGAGGGGGTTCCTGGGGGACTCCATGTCCATCAGGTATGTGACAGGGCCCTTGCGCTCCACCACTTTGAAGGGCCCAGTCCATTTGTCCTGGAGGGCGCATGGTTCGACCGAGGACATGACCCAGACCTGTTGTCCCGGCTCGAACTCAATGGACGAGGTGTTTTGATCAAACCAGCGCTTCATGTCTTCTTGACTGGCTTCGAGGTTGGCCTTGGCAAGTTCCCGGAACCGCCGAGTCTGGTTCCGGAGGGTCAGGAGGTACTGGTACACATCAGGAGGAGCATTTTGGGTGGTCACCTCCCATCCTTCTTTGACCAGGCTTAGGGGACACCGGACGGGGTGCCCATACAATAGTTCGAAGGGGCTGAATCCCAGGGACTTCTGTGGGACCCCCCGGTAGGCAAATAGGAGGCAGGGCAGCAACACATTCCATTGACGTCGTAAGGGCTCCGCCAGGCCCATGATCATACCCTTGAGGGTGCGATTGAAGCGTTCCACCAGTCCGTTCCCTTGAGGGTGGTAGGGGGTCGTAAATTTGTACGTGACCCCGCACTGTTGCCATAGGGACTTCATGTATCGGGAGATGAAGTTCGTGCCCCGATCACTGACGACTTCTCGGGGGAAGCCCATCCGGGAAAAAATTCCCATCAGGGCCCGGCCCACCACGGGCGCGGTCACGGTCCGGAGAGGAATGGCTTCGGGATAGCGAGTGGCATGGTCCACCAGGACGAGTATGAACCGGTGACCTTGTGATGTCCGGGGCTCCAGGGGCCCCACAATGTCAATCCGCACCCTCTCGAAGGGAGTGTTGACGACTGGGAAAGGTTGCAGGGGGACTTTTAGTTTTCTGCCGCTCTTCCCGCTGGCCTGGCAGGTGGGGCAGGCTCGGCAGTGGTTGATCACATCGTTCCTCATCTTGGGCCAGTAGAACTGGGTCACCAAGCGGCTGTAAGTTTTGTCCTGCCCCAGGTGCCCGGCGAGAGGTACATCATGGGCCAGGTTCAGGAGGAAGTCTCGGAATCGGAGGGGGACTACCAGCACCCGGCTGGCCCCGAGCTCGGCAATCTTCTGCTCATTGTAGAGGAGCTCATTGTCCCAATAGACCCAGTGGGCCCCGAGGCATCCCCTGCGCTCTGGGCTGCGGCTTGCTGTTGGGTCCCCTCGAGGGAGGGACACGTTTTTTGCTCTTGGCGGAACTGTTCTTGAGTGGGGCCACCTTCTTGGCGCCACTGGGCCAGCTCCGGGAGGTCGCGAAGCGGGGCAGTTTCTTCATCGTTGGGCCCTGGTGGACCGGGTTCAGGGTTGGTGTCTTCAGTGGTGACGGGCGGTGGAGGCTCGGGCCACTCGGGTTCTTCAGTGGAGGGGATGGCGCGGGCAGCCATGGATCGGGTCATCGCACAGACCCATTCAGGGAGGCCAAGCATCCCCAGGTGCTCCCTCCGCTCAACGGCAGCCCAGGGGGAGCTCTCGAGGTCGTTCCCCAGTAGGCAGTCTACGTGGGCATCGTCTCGGACGGTGACTTTCAGCATGCCCGACACTCCCCCCCATTCAAAGGGGACGTGGGCCATCTGGCATAGGCTTTCAGAGTTATCCGCGGACCGTACTGGGCATAGTACATTGGGCAAGATTTGCTCCGGGGTCACCAGATGGCAACGGACGGCCGTCACGCTGGCTCCCGTGTCGCGAAGGGCTTCGGCCCGGTGTCCATTAATGGTGACCCACTGGCTGTACTTCTGTGTGTTGGCCGGGATTGGGGCCCGGGGGACCATGTCTCTTTCGCCCCGACATACCAGGGACATGGCTGCGGGTTCCCACTCGGTCTGGTATTGCTCAGAGTCTTCGGCTTCTTCTTCGCCTTGTTCCTCCCCCAGGGAGACGGCGGCGATCTGGCGGTTTTGTGGACCCGTGAGGTTGGAGGGTTGGTTTCTCGGACAGTTGGGGTCATTGGCGTAATGACCGGGTCGCTGGCATTTATGGCAGATAACATTGGAGCGGAATCCCGGCCGTGCAGGAGGGGCTCCTCTCCCGGCCAGGGAAGGGGGAGTGCTGGTGGGGGGCACCGCGGCTGTGTCCCGGCCCCGGCCCTGGCCTCCTCCTCGCGGACGGTGGGATCCCTGGGAGGCTCGGCCTTGGTCTCCCGCCCAGTTCCGGGGGACCCGGGTGCTCTCCCATCGATCCGCTTCAATGGCGAGTTTCTGGGGCTCGGTCAGTTTGCTGTCGAGGAGATGCTGCCTTAGTTCGACGAAACAGTTGTTGGAGAGGTGTTCACATACGATGATATCGAGCAATTGTTCGTAGGTGGTGACCCGGCTGCCCTTGATCCACCCATCTAAGGCTCTGCTGTAGAAGTTTACATATTCTACCCAGGTGGTACCGGGGATCCTTTTACAATCTCGGAATCGCTGCCAGTACATCTCGGGGGTGAGCCCATAGCGAGTGAGGAGGGCAGCTTTCATATGCGCGTAGGAGGTCATCTCAGCGTCGGGGAGCTGTAGCAGGGCGTCTCTCCCCTCGTTGACGAATCACCCCCACAAACCGACACCCCAGTCTTTTTGCGGAACACGGTGGGAGGTCATGGCTACCTCGTAGGCCTTAAACCATTGCTGTATGTCGTCGTTTTTATGGTACTCTCGGATGACATCTTTGGGGATGTGGACCTTGGTGTCCATAGAGGGAGGGGAGCTCTGGTTCCCGGAGACGCCGGTGTCCCCGTTTTTTGCCTTAATCTCTAGTTCTTTCAAACCGCGCTCGTGCTCGTACGCGAGCTTCTTCTACTCCAGCTCCCTCTGGCTTCTTTTCTCTTCCAGGTCTCCCTGTAATCGTAGTTGCTCCAGGGCTATCTTCTTTTACGCCATTTACAGTTCCCCATCTAAGCGGAGTCTAGCCAGTTCCAATTCGTGGAGCCGGCTCCTCTCTCGTTCTCGGGCATCCTCATGAGAGAGGCCCGTGTTTCTCTCCTCCTCTGGGGTTGTAATGTTCTCGGTGATTGCGATGTCTTCGTTTCGGGGTGGCGACGCTCCAGTCCCCACCCAAGTCTGCAGGGCCTGCTTGAGATCGTCTTTGGTGCTTAGTCCTGTGGTAGCGATACCCAAGTCTTTGCAGAATTGCTTTAATTCCTTGTGACTGTAATCTTCCAGTCGTTCCATCTGGAACTCTGCGGTAGGTCCGGTTTCTTTAGTCGTCATGGTCGCTGTGTGCTTTTTGTTTGTAGTGGGGCGAGTTACTCTCTGTACGATTTGCGTCGGCTCGGATCGCGCCTCTGGCCACCAATGTTAGAAGGGAACTCTTAGGGTCGGCCGAGCAAGGGGGAGAGGCTTCCAGGCGAGGGCCCTCTCCTAGGATCGTACAGCCGAGCAACCACCCCCCCTACAGATGGATGCCACACAAAGATAGGTTCTTAATACTTTTATCAGTACTTTTAGGCAGGTTATCGTAACGATACAGAGGAACAGGATTCAGGGATCCTCTCCAACTTAGTCTTTGTGGGAAGGGGGTAGCGGGACAGTCTTGGTACCGGTCTGGTACAGGGATATCTTGCGCACAGCTCTCAATCCTCAAGCTGAAGGGTTCTTCGGTAGGGGCAGCGGCAGTGCCAGCAGGACCCCAAGGATAGTTTCACGAAGATGGGCCGCGGCAGCGCCAGCAGGACTCCAAGGATGGTTCACGAAGATGGGCTGCGGCAGCGCCAGCAGGACCCCAAGAATAGTTTCACGAAGATGGGCCGCGGCAGCGCCAGAGGACTCCAAGGATGGTTCACGAAGATGGGCCGCTGCAGCGCCAGCAGGACCCGAAGGATGGTTCACGAAGATGGGCCGCGGCAGCGCCAGCAGGACTCCAAGGATGGTTCACGAAGATGGGCCGCGGCAGCGCCAGCAGGACTCCAAGGATGGTTCACGAAGATGGGCAGCGGCAGCGGCAGCAGGACTCCAAGGATGGTTCACGAAGATGGGCCGCGGCATAGCCAGCAGGACCCCAAGGATGGTTCACGAAGATGAGTTTGTCTCGGTGTCTATCGACTCCAGGATACCACTCCCGACCTGCTCAGGAGCTGCCCCAGTTATAGGTCTGGGGCCCTTTGATGTCCGGACCCTCGCACTTGGAGGTCGGAGGGTCCGTGATGTGCGAGTCCAGATACCCAGCAGGGGGGTGGAGCCAGCGCCCAGGGAGGCTGGGGGCGATCGAAACCAGGCAGATGGGGGGACCATCAAAACTCCTTCCCCCATTGATTTGTCAAGTGGTCTCTTTACCCCCTGGTTGGATCGTGGTGCCTCGATGTCGGGGCTTTGCTGGGTCTGTGGCTGGGGTCGGGCCGAGGCCCGAGGCCTGGTCGTGGAGGGTCCAAGATGGCGGCTGGGCCGGAGACGGTGGTCCGGGTAAGGGTCCGGGCCAGCCGAGGGGGTTGAGGAGAGGAGGTCGAGTTCCACCGGGGAAGAGCTGGGGGGCTGCCCGGAGGGGCGGTACTCGTGGAGGGTGGATGGTGCAGCTCTTGGCCGGGGAACAGGGGTCGAGGTAGTCCGAGACCCGCCATGCGGGAGGAGGGGGGCCACGCCACGAGGCCAGGTCCAACAACAGTGATTTAAAAGGCAACTAAATTGATGCGGCGCAAAGTAAGAGCAATAGAATAAAAAAGGTTAAAAACACAGTTATTCTGCACACGCATTCGTGACACACTAGAATGCCATCAGGAAGTGGCAGTGTTGCCGAACAGCATTACCCTCCAATCAGGGTGCCCCTGCGCGCGTCCTCGCCTTCCTCCCGTTTATGTAGGGAGAGGGGGACGGAATCAAGAGAGCTGCAGTCCCTTCCGGGGATACGACCGGAAGTGAGAATTCGCCTGGTCCGACCCTCTGTTCAAGCGGCACAGGCCGTGACGGACCGGGGTCCCAGGCAGGCAAGGTAGGTGAATTACAATGCACAGTGATTTAAAAGGCAACTAAAATGATGCGGCGCAAAGTAAGAGCAACAGAATAAAAAAGGTTAAAAACACAGTTATTCTGCACACGCATTCGTGACACACTAGAATGCAATCAGGAAATGGCAGTATTGCCGAACAGCATTACCCTCCAATCAGGTTGCCCCTGCACGCGTCCGCACCTTCCTCCCGCTTATGTAGGGAGAGGGGGACGCAATCTAGAGCGCTGCAGTCCTTTCCAGGGATACGACCGGAAGTGAGGATTCGCCTGGTCCAACCCTCCGTTCAAGCGGAACAGGCCGTGATGGACCGGGGTCTCAGGCACGCAAGGTAGGTGAATTACAATGCACAGTGATTTAAAAGGCAACTAAAATGATGCGGCGCAAAGTAAGAGCAACAGAATAAAAAAGGTTAAAAACACAGTTATTCTGCACACGCATTCGTGACACACTAGAATGCAATCAGGAAATGGCAGTGTTGCCGAACAGTATTACCCTCCAATCAGGGTGCCGCTGCGCGCGTCCGCGCCTTCCTCCCGCTTATGTAGGGCGAGGGGGACGGAATCTAGAGCGCTGCAGTCCCTTCCTGGGATATGACCGGAAGTGAGGATTCGCCTGGTCCGACCCTCAATTCAAGTGGCACAGGCCGTGACGGACCGGGGTCTCAGGCAGGCAAGGTAGGTGAATTACAATTCACTAGAAATAATTGCAAGAGCAATCTAGACTTTGTAATTATCTCTATGTATATTTGGCAGAGCATAATAGACTTCGAGGTAAAGGAGAGGCTAGAAAGTGACCACTTTCCACTGAGTCTACTGATAGAAGCCTCTCTATTCCAGGGAGCTGAGTGCGCGCCCCAAATTGATGTAAATAGTGGAACGAGTGATGAAATCCACATCAGTAATAATAGACGAGCACTCAAATGGCCATTTATATTGGACCATGGTGAGATTCTCGCCGAAATATATTCTCTTTTTGCAGGAACCTTTGGATCATTTGTGGGTTCCTCTATAGACGAAGGAAATTCTGTTTGTTTTATGTCACTTCACAAAAACTTCTTTGCAGATTTAAGAATGTTAGTCACAAGAATGTCAAAGAAAAACCAACAAAAAGTACAGAATCTGTCTAATAGTAAACCATGGTATGATAGACTCTGTAGGGAATCCAAGGGGGCGCTAGTGCTTGCAATTAAATCTAAATCCGGGGAAGATGTAAAAATAGCAAGGAAAAACTATAAGCAGGTACAAAATGCCTCAAAGAAAGCTTGGGAGGAAGAAAGCTGGGCAGACATGTTGCTAGCTGTCAAATTAAAAGACAGCGTAGGGTTCTGGAGGTTAGTTGCCAATGGCAACCACGTAGGAAGAGTAGCAAAGGACGTCTATCTGGACGAACTAACGTGGGTTAACCACTTTACGAACCTTTATAAAAAGTATGACAGTATGCCGAGAGCCCCCGGTGATGATCCCCTGTGTCCCGAATATCCTACAGATTGTTTAGCATTCACATTAGGAGAAACTGAGACAGCAATAAATTCAGTAAAAAATGGTAAAGCGCCAGGGCTAGACAAGATACCAGGGGACTTGTACAAGCATGATTTAAAGGTATGGGTACCATATGTAAATTACCTGTGCAACAAGTTATCCCATAGTCTAGATTTCCCTGAAAGTTGGAGGGGGGCAGAAATTGTTTTAATTTTCAAAAAAGGGGACCGGCTGGATCCTTTTAACTATCGGCCAATCAGCCTGATGGATATTCTCCAGAAAATCTATTCGAGACACATCTTAACTCGTGTCAATGATTGGCTGGAGGATAATGCAATATTAACAAAATATCAGGCTGGTTTTCGATGTAAAGTGAGCACAATCGATCAAGTATTCAGACTTTGCTGCATATACTGGAAATATGTGCATATTAAGAAGGGCCATTTATACGTTGCTTTCGTTGATCTGAGAGCAGCGTTCGATTTAGTGCCACGTGACCTTTTTTGGAGGACATTGAGTGAAGCAGGGTTCCCAAGCGGACTGTTAGCACAGATAAAAGAACTGCACGCAGGGAACTTCACTAGAGTGCGATGGGGCCCAAACGGGGAATTGACCCAAAAAATACCTATTGAGCGTGGCGTTCGCCAAGGCTGCGTACTGGCCCCTACACTTTTTCCCTCTTTGTGAATGACATCCCTGCACACTTAGAGGGATGTGCAAATGATTCACCTAAATTGAACGGTGAAAAGGTAACATCATTATTATTTGCTGATTACACCATTTTGATCTCACAGACCAAGAAAGATCAACAGGCACTACTCAATTCCTTCAGTGACTATTGTAGTAATAAAGGGTTGGAAATTAATGGGAAAAAAACTAAATGTATGGTCCTCAATCCACCAAAACCAGATAAAGGCTGCTTACCTCTGAATGGTGATAAACTGGAATCGGTCCCAAATTTCTCATACTTAGGGGTCACGTTAGATTCTAATTTCTCCTGGAGTCCTCAAATTGAAAAAAGCAAGCTGGCATTCACACAGAACATAAAGCCTATTCTTAGGAAGCAAGGACTGAGTACTAGCAAGGCTGTGTCCCCAGTGGTTGAGTTATTCAAATTCAAGGTCCAACCAGCAGCACTTTTTGGCGCAGAAATCTGGGGGCCTATGTCGAAGGATTCTTTCTTCGTCTTGGATAACAACTTTATGAGGAGTCTGGTAAGGGTTCCAAGAGGCACCCCTTTAGTGCCACTTCAGCTGGATTTAAATGTCAAAAGAACAGACCACTACACAATAATTAGACCACTGATGCTGTAGGTTAGACTTTGGCGAGTACCCGAACTGCACGACTACAAAGAAGGTTTAAAAAAGATAATGAGACTGGACAATTTAAATACCATACCCTGGCTAAACATGTTAAAAACTGGTTTATCAAAATAGGCTTAAACCACTTTTGGGAGGATCCAGAATGCTTACTGCCGAACTCCAAATTGGTTGTAAAAAGGGCTGTTTGGAGTTTTGTGTCTAACTTAGTAACAAATACGACCAATGCTGGAACTCTTGTGACTAATTTTCTAAGTTTCATGGATGAGCCTCTTTTTGAGGCTTTCCTTGATAAAATTGAGCCCCCACTTGCCAAAACCCTCTTTTTAAAATTAAGATATGGGAATCTCTTGACTAAAACAACCCTGGCACGTTGGACTAGAGGGCTTAATGTTGCAACTTCAGTGGCAGATGAAACTTGTACTATGTGTGAAGGCAAACAGAAAGAAGATGACCTTCATATCCTTTTCTTCTGTTCAGCCTATGCATTGGACAGAAGAAAATGGATCAAGCCCTTACGTTTATTAATAGGAGTAAGATCCTGTAACCAGGCCCTAAGAATAATCAAAACAGATTCAACACAAACAATAGTTTTCAGCGTCAGCCGATTCCTCCACTCAATCTATTTTCTGAGGAGGAAAAATGGACAAAAGCTGTAATGCTAAAGAACTAAGTTTATAAGACCAAATGTGTTTCAGATACGTTATAAGGGCCGTTGGTATTTTGGTATTGTATTGTGACTAGAGGAAAAATTTCTTTGGGAATTTTTATTTCCCATGTTTTAATCTTCTCTTTTAACTTATATATGTTTTAGCCACATCAAATGTAACCAAGAATGTGATTTAATGTATATTATAATGAATTGTGTTGTGACTCGTTTATGGTATCTTTTTAAGCCGAAATAAAGAATTTGAATGAATTACAATGCACAGTGATTTAAAAGGCAACTAAAATGATGCGGCGCAAAGTAAGAGCAACAGAATAAAAAAGGTTAAAAACACAGTTATTCTGCAAACGCATTTGTGACACACTAGAATGCAATCAGGAAATGGCGGTGTTGCCAAACAGCATTACCCTCCAATCAGGGTGCCGCTGCGCTTGCCCGCGCCTTCCTCCCGCTTATGTAGGAAAAGGGAGACGGAATCTAGAGCGCTGCAGTCCCTTCCAGGAATACGACCGGAAGTGAGGATTCGCCTGGTCCGACCCTCCATTCAAGCGGCACAGGCCGTGACGGACCGGGGCCTCAGGCAGGCAAGGCAGGGGAATTACAATGCACAGTGATTTAAAAGGCAACTAAATTGATGCGGCGCAAAGTAAGAGCAACAGAATAAAAAAGGTTAAAAACACAGTTATTCTGCACACGCATTCGTGACACACTAGAATGCAATCAGGAAGTGGCAGTGTTGCTGAACAGCATTACCCTCCAATCAGGGTGCCGCTGCGCGCGTCCGCGCCTTCCTCCCGTTTATGTAGGGAGAGGGGGACGGAATCAAGAGCGCTGCAGTCCCTTGCGGGGATACGACCGGAAGTGAGAATTCGCCTGGTCCGACCCTCCGTTCAAGCGGCACAGGCCGTGACGGACCGGGGTCTCAGGCAGGCAAGGTAGGTGAATTACAATGCACAGTGATTTAAAAGGCAACTAAATTGATGCTGCGCAAAGTTAAGAGCAACAGAATAAAAAAGGTTAAAAACACAGTTATTCTGCACACGCATTCGTGACACACTAGAATGCAGTCAGGAAATGGCAGTGTTGCCGAACAGCATTACCCTCCAATCAGAGTGCCGCATCGCGAGTCCGCGTCTTCCTCCCGCTTATGTAGGGAGAGGGGGACGAAATCTAGAGCGCTACAGTCCCTTCCGGGGATACGACCGGAAGTGAGGATTCACCTGGTCCGACCCTGCGTACAAGCGGCACAGGCCGTGACGGACCGGGGTCTCAGGCAGGCAAGGTAGGTGAATTACAATGCACAGTGATTTAAAAGGCAACTAAATTGATGCAGTGCAAAGTAAGAACAACAGAATAAAATAGGTTAAAAACACAGTTATTCTGCACACGCATTCGTGACACACTTGAATGCAATCAGGAAATGGCAGTGTTGCCGAACAGCATTACCCTCCAATCAGGGTGCCGCTGCACGCGTCCGCGCCTTCCTCCTGCTTATGTAGGGAGAAGCGGACGGAATCTAGAGCGCTGCAGTCCCTACCGGGGATACGACCGGAAGTGAGGATTCGCCTGGTCCGACCCTTCATTCAAGCGCACAGGCTGTGACGGACCGGGGTCTCAGGCAGGCAAGGTAGGTGAATTACAATGCATAGTGATTTAAAAGGCAACTAAATTGATGCAGCGCAAAGTAAGAGCAACAGAATAAAAAAGGTTAAAAACACAGTTATTCTGCACACGCATTCGTGACACACTAGAATGCAATCAGGAAATGGCAGTGTTGCCGAACAGCATTACCCTCCAATCAGGGTGCCGCTGTGCGCGTCCGCGCCTTCCTCCTGCTTATGTAGGGAGAGGGGGGCGGAATCTAGAGCGCTGCAGTCCTCTCCGGGGATACGACCGGAAGTGAGGATTCGCCTGGTCCGACCCTCCGTTCAAGCGGCACAGGCTGTAACGGACCGGGGTCTCAGGCAGGCAAGGTAGGTGAATTACAATGCACAGTGATTTAAAAGGCAACTAAATTGATGCGGCGCAAAGTAAGAGCAACAGAATAAAAAAGGTTAAAAACACAGTTATTCTGCACACGCATTCGTGACACACTAGAATGCAATCAGGAAATGGCAGTGTTGCCGAACAGCATTACCCTCCAATCAGGGTGTAACTTTAACTTTGGGTGCCGGTCTTAGCCTGTGGTGGTCCTGTCTTGATCCAAATCTGGTTGCACCTGTCCTGATTTCTGGTCGGCTCCTGTTATCTCGCTGGCACTTGCACTTTGGGCTCTATCCTTTGACTGATCCGTGGCCAGGGTTGGTCTCCACATCATTCTATGTAATTACACTGAGTGGGTAAATGTCATTGTATTGCTTCCTTTTTTTTCCCTCCCTGATATCAAAGGCTTAATGACTGTCTTATTAAATCTTTGCATATCTTCATCTTATTCGTATTTCTTTAATTGAAAAATATTTGATGTTTAACATTTGTATTAAGACATTTAAGAAATTTAGATAAAGAGTTTAAACCTTTCCAGAGTTTGTGGTTGTCATATGAGTGCAAATGTTTTTTTTAAATTCTACCTATTATTCTAACTCCTTTGATCCCTTAGGACTTTAGGTACCGATGACGTGGATTGGTAAGACAATGGTATAGGTCCTAAATAAAATGTATAAGTCTCTGATTAGAGTAAGTGCACCGGTTACCTGATTAAATCTCATCATATGTTGTATATGGGCCCAGGTGAGTATGGTAAACTGAGTCGGTGACCTGGGCGCTCTATCACATTCACCACAGAGCACCTCATTATAACACAAGGTTTAGTTACAGCATTAAATTTGTATTACAACAGGAGCTTTCAGGTCCAAAGAGGGACTTTTCTATCGGACAGCGTGATGCTTGAACAGGGGGTGCCTCAGGGCTCTGCCCTGAGTCCCACCTTGTTTAACTTGTACATGGCACCGTTGGCGGAGGTGGTTCAATCGTTCGGCGTAGAGCTTGTCTCTTACGCCGACGATACTCAACTTCTAATCTCCCTGTCCCAAGCTCCCTCCTCCGAAGCCGACAATTTCAAATCTTGCATGTGCAAGCTTGCTGCCTGGATGACTGAACACTGCCTCAAATTAAATGGCACAAAAACTGAGGTACTTATAATTGGAGGAAATGACACTAGATGGACGAAAGACTGGTGGCCTACCTGTCTGGGACCCTTACCCACTCCCAATCGAGAAGCCAAGAACTTAGGTGTCTGGATAGACAATAAGCTCTCCTTTGACAGCCATGTCAAAAAAACAGTAGGCAAGTGCTTTGGAGTCATGAAAATCCTCAATCGTACCCTGGACTTGCTCCCGCTGAACTCCAGGCGTACCATGACTCAGGCACTTATTACCTCCCGAATAGATTATGGGAACGTGCTACTGCTGGGCGCGACCGAAAAAAACATCAGAAGATTACAAGTCTTGCAAAACTCAGCCGCACGCCTAGTGCTAAGACTTCCCCGCAGAGCTCCCTCCAGACCTTCCCTGGCCACCCTCCACTGGCTGCCTATTAGCAAAAGAATACTATTCAAAGCTCTCCTCTGGTGCCACAGGATTATTCACCAAAAAGCCCCCTCCTACCTGTCCGATCTGGCGGTACTGTATGAGCCCAACAGATCCCTCAGATCCAAGGGAATGGGCCTGCTTAAAACATCGCTCCCTAAAAGAGCTAGAATGGGACGTAGGTCCTTCCGCACTTTGGCAGCTAAGAAGTGGAATACCCTCCCCACGTACATCAGATTAGAAATCAACGAGGCATCGTTTAGAAAACTGCTGAAAACCTACCTCTTCACCCTATAGTCGTCTGTATCTCTTTCCCCCTCCTAACACTCTCTCTCCACAGCGCGGGGACACGCCGGGAGGCGTCACCAGGCGCTTTACAAACCCCTTTAATAATAATAATAATAATAATTACTTGCACAGGTCCTTACATGTGCAGGAATTGGCTGAGGTATTAGAAATGCTTTCCTACAGGCGCAACACGTTGTAACATAACGGCCAGCTGAACTAAGATTCACCATACCTTAAGACAAGAAGGTATTCCAACCGCTCATAATAGATATAATAATATTTTTTACTGTCATGAGCTAGGATTAGCTCAACTGCTAGGAAAAGTGCAATTGTCTGAATTGAGTCCGCAAGTACTGCTCTCATTGCCTAAGACACATTTCTGCTCCATGTTCTAATTTTGTCATAAACCTTTCACCAGCATTTTAATCAGATAAACAGAGCCAGTCAAATGCACCACAATTTGGATAATGCCAACAAAAGAGCACTGAGTCTCTTTGTTCCACACAAAATCCTCTTTTTTCCTACACATACACGTGAAAGAAATGTTATTATATGCATATTTCATTTATAGTTAGCACAATTGAGTCTAAATGTTATAAGGACGCCGTATGTAACAATATTATGAATAACATGTACGTAGGCATAACCAGGGAAAAGAGTCCTGACTGGTTTTACAAATGGATTCATATAAATAATCCCATTGTCCTGATGAAAGCCACCGACCCTAGCACGCCGATGACACACAATTGGTCCTGGAAATACACAAAAACGGAGAAGCTGTGGCAGCGAATTTTCAGGCAGGCATGAAGGCCATCAGCACCTGGATGAACCAGAATTGCTTAAAGCTAAATTCCGACAAGACGGAGGTACTGGTTTTTGGCGAACTAACCCCGTCTTGGTCTCCAGTCTGGTGGCCTTCGGAACTGGGTATACCTCCACTGCCAGTAGCCAAGGTGAAAAACTTGGGCGTGCTTTTTGACAGCAAGCTTACATTCCTTAGTCACGCCAATGCCGTGGTCTCGGCCTCTTTTTACACTTTGAGAATGGTGAAGAAACTGCTTCCTTTTCTTCCTCCTACTGCTGGCAAAACCTTAATGTCCTCCTTGGTACTATCCAAGGTGGATTACTGCAATGGCCTTCTGCTCAATGCACAGGAACAAGTGGTGAACAAGCTACAGCTTGTCCAAAATGCCGCTGCAAGGATCCTCATGGGGATTCCAAAATATGCCTCTATCTCTCCCACAATTCGAGAGCTTCACTGGCTGCCCATAAGAAGCAGGATAAAGTTTAAGGCCATGTGTATCACTTACAAGGCGCTGAAAAATAATGGGCCTGACTTCTTTAAAAACGCCTTTAAAATCTACAAACCCAGCCGAACACTGCGGTCATCTACGGCCCAACAGCTCCAAATCCCCCCAACAAAAAAGGTGACATGGGGAGACAGACGTTTTGTAGTGGCTGCATCCAAATTATGGAACCAGGTTCCCTCTCAGATTAAGGAACACACTTCGTTGTTTTCCTTTCGAAAACATCTTAAAACCTGGCTCTTTAACCAGTAACATCTTATAACCCTCGCAATCTGAAATATGCTAATATTAGCGCCGAGACGCCGTAAGGCATTTGCGCGCTTTAGAAATTTTAAAAATAAATAAATAAATAAATAGCAGGCGCAAGTACGCTGAAACATGTTGACCTTAATTAATTACACGTAGATGTGTGGAATACTTAAAAAAAATTTATGCACATCTTTCTTTTAAACTTACCACTACCCCTACTTTTAATAAATGTATCACCTATTTAGGGGTAGGAGGACATTTTAGAACATAGTCTCCTGGTCATGGATCCGAGCTTGCCTCTTCAGTGAGAGACATTTTTCCTCCTGGTGGAGGATAGGCCCGATGAAGATGCTAATAGAGGCTAGTACGCCAGTGTTAGAACCGGCTGTCTCTAGTTGGCAGAGGTATACACTTCTGACAAATAGGGACACTCCTTTTCTAGTCAGGGCAAGGGGATCACACCCTTTGATAACCCCTGCTCACCCCCTTGGTAGCTTGGCAGAGCAGACAGGCTTATCTCAGAGGCTGTGTGTTAAGCATTTATGACCACATACAGTAATAAAGTGAATACACTACAAATGGACACGACACAGTAGTATTATAAAAATAAGGATTTTTATATAAGGCTTAGCACAAGACCAAATAACGACAAAAATATACACAATGAATACTCTTGGAAGGGAAAATATAGTTCAAAGGTAGTTTCTTCTTTAGCACAAAGTCTTTTCGTATCAAAGCAACTCTTCTTGGAAACACAGTTCTTGGCAACAATGTAACCCACACGGGAGTTACACGACGTCGAGGCAAAGTTAATCAAAAGGTTCGGCGTCGACCGCGAGGAGCGCTACGTCGAGCCCGGAGTCACACGGACCCCCAACAACACAGTACCTTGGAAAATGAAGCACACGATGATCAGCGGCGTCGAGCAATCCGGCGTCGCGTCTTCGGTGTCGATCAGGCCTCAGCAGGCATCGTCGTCGATGATGCTGTTGCAAAGCGTGAGCAGCGCTCACAGCGTCGAGAGGGCACGAGGGCGATGCGATCAGCAGCGGTGCAGACACGAGGTCCCTAGGAGCTGGAGCCGAACTCACTACTCACTGGCATTGCTGCTGGCGTCGATCGGGCCCGGCGGCCGGCGTCGAGGAAGCGGGACACTGGAGCCGTTACTCACTATGTCGAGCTGGATTCGGCGACGTCCGTCGGCGTCGAGATTTCTGGATCTTTCAGAGGTGCTGGATTCACAGGTTCCAGCAATTAGCACTTTAAGCGGATGAAGTCCTTTAGCCCTGTGACTTCAGCAGGAGACTGGCACTCTTCCAGTCCTTGGAGATTTTCTTAGCAAGCGTGAGAGTACACACACAGTTCCTCTCTCCTGGTTCCTTGGCAAAAATAAAGAAGCACTGCAGGATTCCCCCCAGCAAACAGCACACTGGCAGAAGGGGTAGGCAAGTCCTTAGATCAGCAGGCCTCTTGTCCTTGGTTACAGGGTTCCTTGTCAGAAGTGATCTGATTTCTTGGTTCAGGGGTCCTTCTCTTATACCCCTTTTCGGCTTTGATCCCTTTGTCCATGCAGGGGAATTTCCCAACATCCTGGGTCTGTTGTGGGTGGAGCCAGGCAGAAGCTCCTGGCTTATTCACTGAGCAGGGCTGGGTCCTCAGACGCCCAGCAGGAGGTGGAGCCAGCATTGTCACTGGCAGGAGCAGAGCTATCGGCCTCCTGGCAGGAGGTGGGGCTAGGATCATCCATGGCAGGCACAGAGCCATCAGCCGCTTGGCAGGAGGTGGAGCCAGCATTGTATCAGGCAGGGCAGGCTAACAGCAACTACTCTCCCCCTACTCTCAACGCAAATGTCCCACTCATCCCACACTGACTCATCCAGACCTCTGGAGCCACCCAGCTCCTGTCACACACACGCAAGACCAGCAGAAACCAGAAATGGTTAGACAAGAAAATAGACACTTTCTAAAAGTGCTATTTTCAAACCCAGAGTCCAAAAACCATCCACACCAACGGATGCGTGATTAAACCCCGAGTTCAGGGATACCAAACTCGACATTGCACCCTGCTCCCCGAGCCAGCTAGGATCATAGCATTAATAATCCCGGCGGCCCATTCCAACTAATGGAGAGCAGGCTACCTCGCAATAGTGAAGAACGAAGATGGCTGTTGTTCACTATTAGGACATGCCAACTTGGTCAGGCGTGTCCTACCTTATACTTACAATGCACCCTGCCCGTGGGCCTACCATAGGGGTGACTAACATGAAGTTAAGGGAAGGTTTGAGGGACTGGCAAGTAGGTATACTCGTGCAGCCCGCGTGACAGTACCAGACTGCACGTGGGTCTCGCAATGACCGACCCGTAGACATTCTTTTACGAGGCCGCTCTTGTGGGTGGCACAACACGTGCTGCAAGCCCACGAGCGGCATTTGTATTTACAAGCCCCGGCACCCCTGGTGCACTCGACTAGGGACTGACAGTAAACCAAATAAGCCAAACATGGATACAATCGATACATCAATTTAACATAGGGAGCACTTGCGCTGTGGCACAGATCAGCAGTGGCACAGCGCCCAAAGCATTATCCAGCAAAACATCGTAAAACAGTGGAGGCAAACAGAAAAAATGGAGGAGAGACTCAAGCCAATGATGTCAGGTCTAACACGTGTCCCCTCCAGCTGAAATGTTGGGAGAACTACCCTTGACCTAGGGAGTCCTCATCACTAAGGCGGAAAAATCTGGACAGACCAGCAGCATTGGCGTGATCTGTACCAGGGCGGTGTTCCACCGTAAAGTCCATCCCCTGTAGGGAAATGGACCACCTCAACAGTTTCGGATTCTCACCCCTCATTTGCATCAACCATCTGAGGGGCCTGTGGTCTGTCTGAACCCGGAAGTGAGTCCCAAACAGGTAGGGTCTTCGCTTCTTCAGCGCCCAGACCACAGCAAATGCTTCTCTCTCTATCGCACTCCACCTCGTTTCCCTGGGAAGTAACCTCCGACTGATGAAGGCTACAGGCAAGTTTCGGCCCTCTTCATTCACCTGAGCTAGAACAGCCCCCACGCCATGCTCTGAAGCGTCCGTCTGGACAATAAATTCTTTCGAAAAGTCGGGTGCCTGGAGTATAGGTGCTGTGCACATTGCAGTTTTCAGGGTATCGAAGGCCGTTTGACAGGCATCAGTCCAGATCACATTCCATGGCTGCTTCCTGGAAGTCAGCGAAGTCAAGAGGTGCACAATGTTACCGTAATCCTTGACAAACCTCCTGTAGTAACCCGTGAGTCCTAAGAAGGCTCTCACCTGAGTTTGGGTTTTGGGCGGCGCCCAAGCCAGGATGGTATCAATCTTGGGTTGCAGGGGGGCAACCTTACCGCTCCCTACTTGGTGCCCCAAGTACACCACAGAACCCTACCCAATCTGGCACTTACTGGCTTTGATTGTGAGGCCTGCTCTGCGCAGGGCCAACAACACTTCCTGGAGGTGGCGCAAGTGTTCCTCCCAGCTGGCGCTGAACACTGCGATGTCGTCCAGGTAGGCGGCACTGAAATCCTCCAGTCCAGCCAAGACCTGGTTGACCAACCTCTGGAAGGTGGCAGGGGCATTCTTCATCCCAAAGGGCATCACCCGGAACTGGTATAGCCCATCTGGTGTGGAGAATGCTGACCTCTCCTTTGCCCCATCGGTCAAGGCGATCTGCCAGTACCCAGACGTCAAATCAAACGTACTAAGGTACCGGGCAGCCCCCAACCGATCGATGAACTCATCAGCTCTGGGGATGGGGTGCGCGTCAGTCTTCGTGACTGAATTGAGTCCTCGGTAATCCACACAGAACCGAAGCTCCGGCGAAGCACCAGGCGCTGCAGCCTTCGGGACCAAGACCACTGGGCTGGCCCAAGGACTGTTAGAGGACTCAACCACCCCTAACGCAAACATTTTGGAGACCTCCTCCTTAATGTATGCTCGAACATTGTCAGTCACCCTGTAAGCCTTGTGCTTCACAGGAGGGCTGTCTCCGGTGTCAACATCATGGACACACCTATGAGTGACACCCGGAACCAAGGAAAACAGATCCGGGAATTGTCCCAACAGTTGGCGACAATCCTGTTTCTGCTCAAGGGTCAGTGTGTCAGAGAGGACCACACCATCCACTGACCCGTCTTGCTCTTTAGCATACAGGAGGTCAGGAAGAGGCTCACTCTCCTCCTCCATTCCAGCATCTGTAGCTAGGAGCATGCCCACTTCGGACCTTTCTAAGTGGGGCTTCAAACGGTTGACATGCAGGACCCGCAAGGGGTTCCTGGGAGATTTCAAGTCCACCAGGTAGGTGACATCGCTCTTCTTCTCCACAACCTTAAACGGACCAGTCCACCTGTCCTTGAGCGCACAAGGTTCCACAGGGGACATGACCCACACTTCCTGACCAGGCTGAAGCTCTGCCAGAGTGGCATTCCGGTCGTACCAACGCTTCATCTCCTCCTGGCTGGCCTCCAGATTTGCCTGAGCAAGTTCTCTGAAGCGCCGAGTCTGGTTCCGAAAGGCCAGCATGTAGCTGTATACATCCTGGGGAGGTTTCCTGGGAGATTGCTCCCAGCCTTCCTTGACCAGACTCAAAGGCCCTCTTACCGGGTGACCATACAAAAGCTCAAAGGGGCTGAACCCTAGAGACTTTTGTGGCACCTCTCGGTAAGCAAACAACAGGCATGGCAAGAGGACGTCCCATTTCCGCCTCATTGGTTCTTCAAGACCCATGATCATGCCTTTAAGGGTCCGTTGAATCTCTCAACCAGCCCGTTTCCTTGAGGGTGGTAAGGAGTGGTGAACTTGTAGGTTACCCCACACTCCTTCCACAGAGACTTCATATAGTTGGAAATGAAGTTGGTGCCCCGGTCTGACACCACCTCTCTGGGGAACCCCATCCGGGAGAAAACACCCATCAGTGCCCGTCCCACCACGGGGGCCGTCACTGTTCGGAGAGGGATGGCTTCCGGGTACCGTGTGGCATGGTCCACCAAGACCAGGATAAACCTGTTGCCCAGGGCTGTCTTGGGGTCCAGGGGCCCAACAATGCCAATACCCACCCGGTCAAAGGGGGTACTGACCACTGGAAAAGGTTGGAGGGGAGCCTTCTGCTTCCTTCCACTTTTCCCACTTGCCTGGCAAGTGTGACAAGTCTTACAATGGATGTCTACATCCCTGCGCATCTGAGGCCAATAAAAATGGGTGACAAGCCTGTCATAGGCCTTGTCCTGCCCCAGATGTCCAGCTAACGGAACGTCATGAGCCAAACCCAGTAGGAAGGCTCTGAAGCGCTGGGGTACCACCAGCACACGGGCTGACCCAGGCTCAGCAGCCTTAGGCTCGCTATACAGGAGGTCGTTCTCCCAGTACACAAAATGTGACCCTGACTGATCACCTGAGGATTGTGGCTGAGGCCTGCTGCCTCATGCCCTCAAGAGAAGGGCACACCTTCCTGCTGCCAATGGGTCAGCTCGGGCAGGTCTCCCAGTTCGGCAATTTGTTCCCCTGTGGGCTCCAGGGCATCCCCCTCAGGGTCTACCTCCTCCTGGACCACGGGAACTACGGGGGCCGGTTTCCCGCGCCTCCTGCCTCTTCTCTTCACAGCTGGGTCCTGGGCTGTACTTTCAGGCTCCGGGACCCCATCAACACCCTTACTCGCTGTCATCGATCGAGTGGTTGCACACACCCACTCTGGCACACCCAACATTCTCAAATGTGTCTCCCTCTCCACCTTAGCCCAAGGGGAGTCTTCCAAATCATTGCCCAGGAGACAATCGACAGGCATGGCGGGCCTAACAGCAACCTGAAGAGTACCTGAAACTCCCCCCCATTCAAAGGAAACCTGAGCTACCTCGCACTCCTTCTGGGAGTTGTCAGCAGCTATCACAGGGTAGAATGCGTGGGGAACCACCTGCTCTCTGGACACCAAGTGAACCTTGACAGCTGTCACACTCGCTCCGGTGTCTCTGAGAGCTTCCACTCTATGGCCATTAATGGTCACCCACTGCCTATATTTGCTAATGTTACTAGGCAGAGGGGGTGGAGGGACCATTTGCATGTCTCCTAGCGAGACCAGGGACATTTCTGCGGGACCCCTCCCACCAGGGACAATCATCTCCTCCCCTCCCAGGGCTACACTCGCCAACTGACGGGGGGGGTGCACGCGGCGGTGCATTCAAATTCTTCATGGGACACTGGGGGTCATAATACCGGTGTCCCACCTGCCCGCAAACGTAGCAGGTTAGGGGGCCCCTATGAACAGGTTTACCCGTCGGGCCCCTGGCTTCTTTTCAGGAGGAAGCTGGGAACCCTTCCCTTGGTTCCCTTGGGGATTACTTTGGGGCCCTTTCAGGGACTCCTTCTGTTTACCCTTGTCCCCCCCACTCTTCTGCGGGGGACCCTGCCCACCCTTGTCTGAGTCTCCCACTGGACCCTTGTGGACCCTGGTACTGACCCAGCGGTCCGCCTCCTCAGCAAGTTTTCTAGGGTTAGATATCTTGCTATCAATGAGGTGCTGGCGCAGCTCTGGAAAACAGTTATTAGACAAATGCTCCGAAGCAAACAAATCGTAAACAGCTTCGTAACTTTCCACTTTGCTGCCCTTCACCCAACCATCCATGGCTCTGCAAAAATAAGATACATATTCAACCCACGTCGTACCAGGCAACTTCTTACATTCTCTAAAAGCTTGTCTGTACTTCTCAGGGGTTAGGCCATACCGTAACATTAAAGCATTCTTCATATGAGCATACGACATCCTATCCTCAACAGGCATGTCTAACAGGATATCTCTTCCCTCATTCACAAAGCGACCCCACAACCCCGCTCCCCAATCCTTCTCAGGGACCCGGTGGGCCAACAATGCTAATTCATATGCTTTAAACCACTGACCAATATCTTCGTTCCTATGAAAATCTTTTATCACATCTTTCGGGAACTTTCTGCAGGCACAGATGGGATGCTGCCACCAGAGGGATTCAATTCTAACTTCTTAGCTTGGATCTCCAATTCCCTCAACTTGGTATCACGCTTCAAAGCTGACTTCTCTCGTTCAAACTCCAACCTTTTGGTCTCCAAATCGGCTTCTCTTCTACCTCTTGCATTTTCTAACTCCAACTGCCCATTTATCTTTAGCCTTGCCATTTCTATGTTGTACGAACGCTACTTCGCCCTTTCTTCTCGTTCTTCAGGGGAAAGACCTTTGGAGGAAACACTGCTTCCGGGAGAGGACTCAGGCCCATTCACTGGCGCCTCCTCTTCCACTGGCGGCACCACCACCGGATTAGTGGGATCTCTGCACTCCAACCAGGCCTCCAGTGCTTTGAAAAATCCATCCTTTCTTGAGAGGCCTGTGGTAGGAACTTTAAACTGCTTGCAAAAGTATTGCAGCTGCTTTTTCCCGTATCCCTTCATCTTCTCTCTATCAAATTCCTCCTCAACAACAACAGGGGTAGTGACTCCGGTGTCACTCATGGTCAAAACTGGCAGTGTTCAAAAAAATCAAGCTTCAGAAAAGCGGAGAACCAAAAATGGAATCCTTCCAAGTAGATTGTGGCTGCGCTATGGTCTGCTTTCACTATGTAGCGCACACTAATTACTGCACATGGGTCATAAATGCAAGGTTCAAATCCTAACCGCTGTGTCCAATGTTAGAACCGGCTGTCTCTAGTTGGCAGAGGTATACACTTCTGACAAATAGGGACACTCCTTTTCTAGTCAGGGCAAGGGGATCACACCCTTTGATAACCCCTGCTCACCCCCTTGGTAGCTTGGCAGAGCAGACAGGCTTATCTCAGAGGCTGTGTGTTAAGCATTTATGACCACATACAGTAATAAAGTGAATACACTACAAATGGACACGACACAGTAGTATTATAAAAATAAGGATCTTTATATAAGGCTTAGCACAAGACCAAATAACGACAAAAATATACACAATCTTAATGAATACTCTTGGAAGGGAAAATATAGTTCAAAGGTAGTTTCTTCTTTAGCACAAAGTCTTTTCGTATCAAAGCAACTCTTCTTCTTGGAAACACAGTTCTTGGCAACAATGTAACCCACACAGGAGTTAAACGACGTCGAGGCAAAGTTAATCCAAAGGTTCGGCGTCGACCGCGAGGAGCGCTACGTCGAGCCCGGAGTCACACGGACCCCCAACAACACAGTACCTTGGAAAATGAAGCACACGATGATTAGCGGCGTGAGGTTCCGTGACGATTTGAACCCGTGTTTTCAACATTGTCGTAAACTCATAATTTTGGTATCAGTGTACCGCAAATGATCCATTTAGCATATCCTGGTGTTTTCGCTATGTTACGAGCAAGAACACTCCTGTTATAAACACATTTCCGATTCACCCATGGCATCCATCTTAGAGTATGGCAGCCATTTTGTATTCTTGCCCTCACATAGTCAAGGACACACAATGACCTCTGATCAACCCATTTCACTTAAGGACACTCCATTATCAGATCCAGATGGCACGTTGTATGTTGATGGGTCTTGTTTTAAATTGGAGAATGGTGATGTAACAGCTGCTTACGCAGTAACGACTTTGAGCACGATTGTGGAGACTGCAAGAGTGAGTCAGAATTCTGCCCAAGCTGCAGAATTGATTGCATTGACGAGAGCGTGTGTTTTAGCTAAGGGAAAGAGAGTGAATGTGTTCACAGATAGTCAGTATGCATTCGGCGTAGCCCATAGTTTTGGCCGTTTGTGGAAAGAAAGAGGTTTCATTACGTCCCATGGGACTAAGATCCAACATGGTCAGCTAGTCAATGACTTGTTGGAATCTCTAACCTTGCCGACTGAAGTTGCGATTGTGAAGTGCAGTGCTCATCGAGCAATCACGGATGATGTTGGTCGTGGGAATGCTTTTGCTGATGAGACCGCTAAACAGACAGCTAGAAATACGATGAGTAGAATGTATGTTGCAACGTCTGCAAGATGGATTACTGAATCGGGAATGTGTGAGGATACAGTGGAAAGTGTGAAAGCAATTCAGGAAGAAGCGACTGAAGAGGAAAAGCTTGCATGGAAAGAGAATATGGGTAAATTGGACTCGAATGGATGTTGGATTGATTTGTCGGAACAACAGCGTTGGATGTTGCCTGATGCGTATGTGCTTGCAGTAGTAATGATGGCGCATGGAGCAGCGCACATCAGTTCTAAAGGGATTTGTAAGATGTTGGCTCCAGTCTGGAAGAATGATGGAATTAGTAAGTGTGCAGAAAGAGTGGTGAGAAATTGTATGATATGCTTGATGCATAATCCTGGAAAGGGAATCCCCACACCCGCTGGTCACTTCGCTCCTCCTTCTTGCCCCTTCGAAGTGATTCAGTTAGACTTCATTCACATGGATCGTTGCAACAATCTTAAGTACGTTCCAGTGGTAGTCTGTGCTTTTTCTAGGTGGATCGAAGCATATCCACTAAAGGACAATACTGCCTTGTCCACTGCCAAAATCCTTCTCAAGGAATATTTCCCCAGGTACGGGATGCCACGGATTGTATGGTCAGATAACGGAAGTGAATTCGTAGGGAAAGTTATGCAGAGTGTGTGTGCAGGTTTGAACATAAAACAAAAATTTCACAGTGCGAATCACCCCCAGTCTGCAGGCTTAGTGGAAGGCTACAATGGCACCCTCAAGCTGAAACTTGCCAAGATACAGGCCTCTACGGGCTTGTCCTGGCCAGACGCACTACCTTTGGCTTTGTTATCCACAAGAGCGACTGTACATTCTCGAGTAGGGCTTAGCCCTTATGAGATTGTGTTCGGTCGACCTGCGAATGTTTGGGGGGTACCTAGACCGAAAGAATTCAAACAGCTGGAATATCCAATGCTAATTGATTACCTTTTTGACTTGACTGCTAAATTGAGTCTCATTCACCAACAGGTTTTCGATGCTTTACCAAAGCCACCGGAGAGTCCAGGTCATCAGTTGAAGCCCGGTGACCAAGTCGTCATCAGGAACTTTGGACGGACCAGAAATCTCCAACCCAAATTCGTCGGACCATTCCAAGTCCTGTTGGCGACGAGGACTGCTATACGTGTGGCTGGCAGAAAGAATTGGATCCATGCAACGCATGCAAAGCGTGTACCCCTTCAACTTCCTTATGATAACTGGGTGAAAAAAGGAATTGGTGCCTCTAAAACTGAACCTGTTCCTAGATACATTCCTTTCAGCGATGCAGAACTGATTACTGACTCACCGAACTCTGACTCCCCTTCTGAAACTGCTCCTTTGAACATTTGTCCTCTGCATCAAAAGAACATTTGCCATCTGCGAACTCGAACATTGCAACCCCTGCTGAAAATAGATTATTTCCGGACCAAACAACGCCAGGAAAATTAAGATACAACCTACGTTCTCATTCCAAAGACTAATAAAGCAGGAAACTGCCTATTTTTCATATTTCTATTTGATACATTGCCTCCAGCCAGGAAGTTTGCTAATATTTTGTATTTCTCTATGTATATTTTGTTGTTTTAATTGCCTTGCCGTCTGGATAGCCGTAGGGTCGTGGCTGTGTGCCTAGTTGAATCTGCGGGGGCCAGACACAAGGTCGGCCTTTCTGTTAGTTCTGGGAACTCCCAGGGCTGATAGAGGCATTTTCAACTACGTACATATCATCAGTGGTCGCGAGCGGTTGTAGAAGATGGAGCTTCCTGAGCTTCACCGAGAGAATGTAATTTATGTTCGCAGAAATAGACTCTACAAGATTCTTCATAACAAATGTTTTCTGATGCAATGTGCAATTACGTTTTTGATTGTTTTAATAACGTTGGTGGGTGGAATCGTTTTTGGTATGCATTTAATTTTTGCACCGATAACAACTACAGTACCTCCCCTTGATCTTGTGTCTTCTACTGTTGCTTCTTATCATTCTTTTCACCCGTTCCAAGCTCGACGCTCAGAATTTATAAATAACACTTTTGTACAACTCTTGCATCAACACCAACTGGTAGTTAACACAACAGACTGCTGGGTATGTGGTTTGATACCCCACACTATGGATAAAGGCATTCCCTATCTGGTCTTGCCTTTTAGCTATAATGGATCATGTCGGGCCTTCCAAACTGTATTTGTCTATGCTCTCGAAACCTATCCCCCGCGTCCTCCACGCTCCGCTAAGTATACATCCGTTAATAAAGCTTTGATAAGGGAATAACTGACATGATTAAAGACGTCAATAACTCCCCATCTGTCCCTAGAGATGAACTACGGGTTTATCTGAGTTGGAATTCTACGGAGTATAGTATTAGTTTGGGTGAAAGCAAGCGTAAAAGCTCAACTCCAGTCTGGGTCGTACCTCACCGAGGCCAATTCTGCTTGCAAGGAAATGGGAGAAATCCAAGAGCTCAGCTAGGGAGGAGTGACTGTGTTGAGACTTATGTGTATCCGTCGAACTCCTCCCCTGCCTTCCTAACTGCTAAGGGTACCTACTTCATCTGTCAGGATAGAGCATATACATGGCTGCCTGCTGACTTTTCAGGTTCATGCTATATTGCTCGACTATTGCCTCCAACATACACTGCTTCCCCAGATTATCACAAGACCAGAGTAGCAAGAGGTGTTTTCAGCAAAGAAGATACCGCTGGTCAGGAAGCCGGAGACTTCTTCAAAGGTTTCCTTCCGTTCTGGGGGCCTATGGCCAATAGTAGAAATATACGTCAGCTAACACGGGTAGTTGAATCTACTATTACAGAAACTGCTGGTGCCCTTAGTAACTTAACAGCTGAGTTCCAGGCGGATCGTCTCATGACGTTGCAGAATCGTATGGTTCTAGACGTAATACTTGCAGATCGAGGTGGGGTATGTAGAATGATCCAATTGAGCTGCTGTGTTTTTATTCCCAATAATGCTCCGACTGTATACGAAGCGATCTCTAAGCTACACAAGATTTCCGACTCTATTCATGTAGAAAAGGGAAATTGGTCCTTAATGGAGTGGCTTTGGACTCTACTATCAGCGTGGGGATGGAAGGTTCTGATGGTCGTTGGTATTATCCTAGTATTCCTATTCTCGTGCTGCCTTATTATCCAATGTGGTCCCGCTTTGTGTAGCCTCTGTGCTGCAACCTGTTTCAGAAAACAACCTGTGTTTGGAGACAAGGTACGAGAAAGGATGATGATGCAACAACATATTACTGACCTAATGAACATCGAGATAGACTCTGATATAGACTGAGTAATTGCCTATGTAAGGGCAAAAGGAGGGTCTGAGGTTCCGTGACGATTTGAACCCGTGTTTTCAACATTGTCGTAAACTCATAATTTTGGTATCAGTGAACCGCAAATGATCCATTTAGCATATCCTGGTGTTTTCGCTATGTTACGAGCAAGAACACTCCTGTTATAAACACATTTCCGATTTACCCATGGCATCCATCTTAGAGTATGGCAGCCATTTTGTATTCTTGCCCTCACATAGTCAATGGACACACAATGACCTCTGATCAACCCATTTCACTTAAGGACACGTAAGCCTTAGCCGGCGATTCACCTTGCTAGTGACACGTGCACTTTAGGACAGAAACGCTGTGGCCGCATGACTCGGCAGAAGCTGCCTCCCCAGCCTGAGGCCAGTCCTGCTATACTGGTTCTCGTGCTCGTTGGCCTGATCATGATTAGGCGGCCGAAGCTGGTAGCCTTGCCCATTTACGACCCACAAACATCTCTTATCCTGTTTTTCTATCTTCTACACCTGGCTCTGCTCTTTTCCTTCTGGGCCTTTATTAGGGGGAGGTAACGAAATTTACGATGAGGCGGTCCGGCTCTTGAATGAAAAGATGACATGGGATTATGATGGAACAGTGGGAACCTCTCATTCGTAATGTTTTGACATCAGATATTATTAACGATTCCTGTGCAACGCCAAATATTTATTGTTTAGAACATAAAGGTTTAGAAACACACGAGTATGTGGAGAATGTTGCCCCCAGCTAGAAAAACTGTATTTAAGGAGCAACCCACTTTGTGCAAATCGAACAGGCTCCTAGATTCTGCCCGTGTGTAGTTTCTGTGACTTCTGTGTCCCTGCAGTAATAAACCTTTGGTCTTTGACGCCACCATCGAGAAGCCCGTGTTTCTGTTTATTTGTGCACCGAGACAGGTAGAACTCAGGGGTCTTCGAGTGTTGTCCCTGACACCTCTGGACAGTACCAAAAAGTCCAGAACTCCAATTGGCGCCCAACGTGGGGCGACGTCATTCGGTACCGGTCCAAAAGCCTGAAGAGTTCGAGAAGCTTCGTGTGAAGATTCCAGAGGGAGGCGCCCCACTTCATCGATCCCGGCATATCGCAAAAGTGGCCCGACGTTCTCTTCCACTAGGGTTCCCGTTCGGACGGCTGCAGTGGTCCGCTGCCTTGACTGTCGCCCTGTCTTGGACCCGAGGTGCAGACCTTAGTACGGCGAGACAAGACGGGTTTCTCCTTGGTGACGTCTTCAGTGCCTCAGTTAAGTATTAAGTGGTTGCAAGTTGTTTGGTTACTTCGTAAGGGTTTGCTCCTGTTTGGATAATCCTTTTAGTTCTTGGTTTGGTTTGGTTTCGTAAGATTATCACTGGTTGTTCTAGTTACGATAATCTTTTGGTTTAGTTTGGGTATCGATACATTTGTTCGCTTTGGTAGGCCTAAGTTCTTGGTTCGAGTGCGCACTTTTGTTTGTGTCTGTTTTGTGTTCCGGATTATAAAATGGTAAGTCGGAAAAATTGTATGTTGTCGTGTTTTGGTTGCAACAGGGATTCCCGGTTGGAGGACTCATGTCTGGTCCCTCCGATTGGAACTCCTCTTTATGATCTGTACTGTAAACATGGTGTGGGTCCTATATCTTATAATGAGGTATGGATCCGATATACGGAGAAAGATGGTGTCCTTAGTTGGCCACTGCATGGTAGTTTTGAACCCGAAATTCTTGATAATTTAGAAATGAAATTATTTAAGAAGAAAGCCCGGCCGGCAATGTTTGATTCTTTCCGTTATTGGCGAAAAGAATCCAAACAGAGAGAAACTAAAAAGCTGAAGAAAGAACAGAAAGAGCAAGAGTTGACTTTAGAACAGTCTGCCAAGCAGCTGCAACTCAATGAATCTGAGAAAGCGATGGAGGTGGCAAATAGAGAGCGTAATTTAGCGATAGACAAGTGCTATCCTGCCTTGTCATCGAGTGCAGCTAAGATAGTAGAGGACCCTGAAAAGGATCCCCTGTTGTCTTACTTATTGAGGTCACCCCCACCGTATGCACAGGGTGCTACAGCTCCACCTTTACCGAATGTTCAATTACCGGTTGCTGGACAGCCTGGTATACCTGCTCCTGCTCCCCTGAATCAAGCTCCTGTACTTCCTGTGGTCAATATTAATGTTCCTCCGGCACCCCCTCTTCCAGGGTTGCCAGCTCCTTTGCCTATGCCTGTACCGCTGATACCTGTTGTTTCACAAGCTACTTTGCCTGCTACCCCTACTGTTGCTGTTTCTTCTGTCCCTACTACTACTCTCCTTCAAACTTCTGCGAGCTATATGACTCCGCTTTCTGTTCGTCGGAGAATCACTGATTCTGTCACTAATATTCTATCTCCCTTTTACAAAACTTTGATTAGGAGTCCTGTCTCTGACTCCGTTCAGAGACGTAGTCAGCTTCCAAGTAATGAAGAACGTGGAATATTAGACTCCACTGCCCTTAGGTGGATTTCGAAAGTTGGAAGATATAGTGTGCGAGATGTATTAGATACATTCATGCAATGGAAGGAACCGACACAGCGCTATGTGTTTGATGTCATGTGTTCCCTTTTACGTGAAGAATGGGAAGAGAGCGAATCTGAACAAGTACCAGATGAATTAATCCAAGTTCAACAAAAATTTGCTGCAGGTATGATAGTTGGTCAGGAGATAAAAGAAGCAATGGAATTAATTTTAGATTTTAGATTCGATCCTTCCCTTCGTTCACCACGAGAGTTAGAGAAACGTAGAGCAAAACGAGGTCGACAATATCCTATGAGGGAGGTTCCTCCAATATGGCGCGAAGCCGTTCAAGCTGACGCAGTGAATGGTATTGCAGCCGCTCCGGCCCAATTCCAGAGAGTGTGGATACACATTCCGTGGAAACGAGCCAAAGTGTTAGCAGTGAAACAGGCCTTGCCAGATCCGCGTAAAAATCCAGCCGGGTACTACAAAGAGTTGGCGCAAACAGTTGAAGCTTGCGTAATGAATTTAGCGGACATTGACATGTTATTTGGCAATGTAGTACCTCAACCAATTTGGGCTAAAATTCGTAAAGAAAATCATCCAGTTGCCCTAGGTGGTGATTGGGCAGCTATAATAGCGGCAGATGGTCAACAAATAGGTGGTTCTAAACCCGAACCTCTAATTGCTGATTTGCCTGGTAGAATAATCGATTTAATGAAAACTGTGAGGCCAGCATTGCGCGTTAACTGGGACAAGTTGTCCGCATGCAGACAGAAAAAGGACGAAAGTGTCTCCGACTTTTTCACAAGGTTTGAAGAAACTTTCGTAGATCACAGTTGTCAGGATATGAGCACGGAAGGAGGACAGAGACTATTTGTTGACAAATTTGTGCACAATCTGTTACCAGAGCTCAGTAATAAATTAAAAGATTCTGAAAGTGCGTGGGCTGTCTCTACGACTGCGCAAATACTTGCAACTGCTCAGTATTATGAAAATAGGGATAAAGAAGAGAAGGAAAAGTCAGATAAGAAAACGAAAGATTTAAAAACTAAAGTTCTTTTGCAGCAGGCATATCCGCCTCGCACGAATCAGACAAACTCACAGCAAGGGCCATATCAGAGGACAGACTATGGTTCTCAGAGACCACAATATCAATGGAATCAGTGTGCTTACTGCAAGAAGGAAGGTCATTATAAGAATGAGTGTCCAGTATTAGCACAAAATAATGCTGCAGCAGCTCAGAGAGGTCGTGGTGGTTCTACGCAAAATTCTAGAGGTCGAGGACGAGGTGCTATGCCTCCACAAACGAATGATCGCCCTTCTAATTATTTTGATCAGCGAAATGGACAGTCTGCCCAACCTACTAGATCTCAACAGTATCACGTTGAAGACTACTGTGAAGTTAGTGAGGAATTTCAGCAAAATGAGTACTAGGACAGCCTTGGACAAAGAGAGGGAGTAGTATCAGTTCCAGTAGATCAGAGTGGGCCTTATGTCGCAGTAGCAACATCAGGTGTAGTCGAACCGTTTCTGTTGGATACTGGTGCAGCAAAAAGTTCTATCATACATGCGAAACTCCCTGGCGCACCTTTGTCTGGCTTAACAAATGTTTCAGTAGGTTTTTCAGGCGCCCCTGTTCACAACCCCGTATCTGGTCCTTTGTCTATTTCTGTTGGACCCCGTCAATTGAAAGCACCCCTGATTTTGACGACTGGTTGTAATGAAAATCTGCTTGGTTTAGACTTGTTAAAACGCCTGTATGCGACTCTGTACTGTTCTCCGGCAGGAGTACAGCTTACATTGGGTAAGAGAATCATCTCTCCGATGTACTTGTCAATGGATGCGCTCCCACTGGAGCTGCGTTCTCTCCCTGATACTCTTTGGGCGACTGGTCCTAACGGCGTAGGTCTTTTAGAAATTCCACCATATGTAGTCACGTTGAAAGCAAATGTCAAATTTCCACGAATCCCACAATACAAGATCTCTAGTGAAGGTGAACGAGCGCTCTTATTGATCGTGCAAGATTTGATCAAGAAAGACGTAGTAGAAGAAACTAGAGGAAATGTCTGTAACAGTCCTGTACTGCCAATTCTGAAACGCACTGATCCTTCAAAGCCTCCAGTCTATAGGTTTGTAATCGATCTTAGAGAGGTTAACAAAATTGTGATCCCACAGTTTCCTGTGGTTCCAGACATTACTGCACTGTTAACGCTGATTCCTGCTACAGCCACATGGTTTTCAGTTATCGACTTGAAGAATGCCTTTTTCAGCATTCCGATAGCCGAAGAAAGCAGAGATATTTTCGGCTTCTCTCTAGGAGGCCGAAGCTTCAGGTTTAAACGTGCTCCACAAGGCTATTGTGAAAGCCCATCCATTTACAGCCAGGCATTAAAAAGTCAGTTAGATTCCTCTGTACTTCCTCCTGGTTCTGCTTTAGTGCAATATGTCGATGATCTTCTAGTGGCTGCCGATGACAAGGAAACTTGCAAAGCAGCTACAATTTCCTTATTGCACCATTTGTCTAATTTAAATCACAAGGTGTCACCTTCCAAGATGCAATACTGTTGTCAAGAAGTGACCTACCTAGGTCATCTCTTGTCAAAGGAGGGAAGAAGGTTGACCCCAGAGAGAATAAAAGCAATTACGCAGATGAATGTTCCTAGCACACAGAAGACGTGCCTGCCTTTTTAGGTATTACCTCATACTGTAGGCAATGGATCCCAAATTTTTCTCTTTTGGCAAAACCATTGGTGGCCTTGACTGGGAAAGGTGTTCCAAGTCCGGTAGTCGACAAACAAGGGGGAGAGTGATTTGTTGATCAAACGGGCACCAATTACCACCTCAAGGGGGGTGGAAGGTCCAGTATCTGCGTGTGCCCGTGTATAGAACACGTTAACAACAAAAGGGGGGTTGCTGAACTGTTCCTGGCAGGTTTTGATGGGGGGGACTGGCTGTACCGAAGGTGTATATTAACACCCTTGGGCATCCATTAAGTTGGACATGTTTGCCTCACACACCCCGAAGGATGTCATGCTTCATCATCGGCGGTTGCTCCTCGTCAGGGAGGCGGTGCAATCCCCGACGGGCTCACCTCAAAGAGGGGCTCTTTGGCGGAGATCTTTTTGTCCAGCTGCCTGTTGGTGAAGTGCGGGTATGTGGGCCAGGGCAATCAGTATCCTGAACTGGAAGGGTGAAGTTTAAAATGTAGTAGAGGGTCCCGGAAAAGACTTTATTCTGGAGGTCCTACTACTACCATTAAAAGGTGTAGTTAGCTTGTTGGGTCACGGAGAGTTACGTGGCGTGTCCCAAAGCAAGACTAATGTGAAGGTCGGTCAACATGTTTCTCGCTTGGGGATTTCCCGCGATTCGTCAGGACCTAGTGAAGTTGTGGGTGCAGAGTTAAAAAGGAAACATGCTAGTGTCATGAATCTCTTATGGTTTACCTCAGGGGAAAATCCTATGCCTGAAGGATGGAGACAAAAGAAAACATTAAAGCAAGTATCATGTTTAGTGTAAACAATTATCTATGGTAACAGCCAATCTAGCATTTCAGTGCAGTGAAGTGATAGTGGTGTGTGGAGTGTCACACATACACGAACATGCCTGTGATGTATAAAGAGTGCATAGTCTCGTGAACACTCTTATACCTTATGTTCGTGCGTTGTGAGTTAAAACCAGTAGTTAAAAACGCAACTGCTATCTCAGGGAGAGAACTAGGATCAGAAAATGGTAAGTCGTGACGAGGTTTGTTATAAACTCACCTAAAGGTCTTGGACTAATGGCCACCGGAGTTGTCGGCGGGTCGGTACAACAGGAATTGCCTATAGATCAGGCTAAGGAGAAGGAACTAAAGGTTATGGAGGGTCTTGGTATCGTTCCACCTAAAATGGAGCATTTCGGAAGCTATGTGGTCTTATCTCAAGTTACCCGTGTCCGTGTAGAGTCACCTACCCATCACCGCCGAGCTCGAATAGGTAATGAACCAAGGGGGCGTGGGCTTATTTATAGGTAGACCCGTCATCAGGTTGCGTCGGTAGACGCCCTCTGTGTAGGTCACGTGTTAACCTAGGTAATGACGGCCATGATGGAGCGGTGTAACTGGAGTTCGGCCTCATGTGGATGGATACCATGTAGTAAGGTAGTAGCCTAGGGGTTGGATGTTTACAGAGAATGCCAGGGAATGTCTTCATTCAGCCCTTGTCTGTCTGTGGAGAGGCGGTGTACCCACCTTTGCTCTTTGCGGAACAATGCATTTTTAGGGCAATTTGGACTTGCCTCAAGGATCACCCACCTTATGCAGTCGGCGCTATGTTGGTTTTCCAAGTAGTGTTTACACATCTTGGTGTGCGTTTTCTTGCACCGAAAATTACTGCGGTGTTCAGTGATCCTTGTTTTGATTGGACGTGTTGTCATCCCAATGTATTTGAGACCACATGGGCAAGTTAGCATATAGATGCAGTGGGTGGTATTGCAATTTGTGTGTCCCTGGATTACCCATTTGAAGGTGTCAGTGAGCTGTAATGTTTTCTGGGGGGTAGTGTATTTGCAGACCCCGCAGTTACCGCATGGGTAGTGACCGGTGACCGGTGGCAAGTTCCATAATGTCTGTTGGGAGCTTTTTTTGGTGTTCTTAGGTCTAGTGTGGATAAGGATATCCTTCACATTTTGTGACCTTTTGAATGCAAACCTAGGTTGTTCAAAGGTCAAATCGCCTGTGTTGAGAATCCCCCAATGACGTTTAATTGTGTTTTTGATTTTGGTTGATAGTGGGGTGAAAGTCGTGACACAGGTGATCGGTTGATTTTCGATGGGAGGTTTATCCCGTCTCTCCAAGAGTGCTTCTCTGTTATTATTTCTCGCCCGTTTTTTGGCTTTCATAACCTCTCCTTTTGGATAGCCTCTGTCTAGTAGGTTTCTTGACAAAAGGGTGGATTCTTTTTTGTAGTCTGCGATGTTACTGCAGTTCCGCCTAATCCGGAGGAATTGTCCGAAAGGTATATTGGACCGTAAGGCTTTAGGATGGTGGCTCTCGAAATATAACAGGGTATTTCGATCTGTAGGTTTCTTAAACATTGTTGTCTGGAGTCTACCCTCTAGCAATTGTACCGTTAGGTCGAGGAAGGCAATCTCCTTCGGTGAGGAAGACATGGTGAACCGGAGATATGGGTTGAGTGAGTTAACCGATATGAAGAAGGCCTCATGTGAGTTAGGGCGACCTGACCATAGGATGAGGATATCGTCAATGAAGCGCTTCCACATTGTGATATTGGCCAAGAATGGGTTAGATTGGTGGTGGATGAATCTGTCCTCGAAGTCGGCCATATACAGACATGCCACCGATGGGGCAAAAGTGCTGCCCATCGAGGTCCCTTGGGTCTGGTGGAAAAATTGTCCCTTAAACTCAAAGAAGTTTTCAGTGAGTGCCAGTGTAGCGCACTCCATAATGAATGAAGGCGGGGTGTTAGAGTCCCAATCTTCCATTGACAAGCGTGACTCGATTACCTCTAGTGTGGCCCTTTGTGGGATGTTGGTATAAAGGGCTTCAACATCTAGGGTAATCAGAAGGTCAATTTGTCTCGCATCTTCGATTGAGTTAAGATGCCGTAAGATATCGCCAGTGTCCTGAATGTAGGAGGGGATGCGTTTCACCAAGGGTTGCAGGAAATGATCGCAAAATTTGGAGAGAGGTTCCAGTACCGAGTCAATACCCGAAACTATAGGTGTCCCTGGGACTGGTCTTGTACCCTTATGAATTTTAGGTAGTATGTAGAAGTAGGGGACCCTAGGATTTTTCTGGTTCAAAAATTCAGCCTCCTTTTTGCTTATCCATCGCTCACATTCGGCAGTTTCCACTAGGCCTGTGATAGTTGTTTGCAGGCGTGTGGTAGGATCCCCCGGAATGGGGGTGTAGTACCGATCATCATTGAGTTGCCTAAGGCATTCAAGCTCATAATCTTTGGTGTTCATTAAGACAGTGGCCCCGCCTTTGTCAGCCTGTTTTATGGTGATGAGGGGGTCATCTGCCAGCGATTTAAGCACCTCCATTTCTTTGCGGGAAATATTGGAATGGCTTGTTTGTCTATCCAGGGTGTCAATGTCTTTAAGTACCGCCTGTTCAAAGGTCAGGACCTCATTGGGAACCATTCCGTTGTGGGGTGTAAATGTAGAAGGGTTGTGCAGACCTGAGTCTTGTGTAGGATCCGGGGCTTTTCCTTCAAAAAAAGCCTTAAGTCTGACCTTTCTGAAGAAAGATTGAATCTCTCTGGTCTGGTTAAACCGGTCGATCCTTGGTGTAGGGACAAAGCCCAGTCCTCTTTGGAGGACTTGCTCCTCTTTCTCGGTCAGGATGCGATCCGAAAGGTTGACCACAAGGCTCATTTTGGCCCTGACCTGTTCGTGCTCCGGGTGTCCATTCCGTGGGGGCGTGTGTCCTCCCACTGCACTTTCTTCTCTGAGGCGTTGCTTCGCTTTTGCCCGCGCCCTCTGCCCCAACCTCTGCCTAAAAAAGGGGGGCGTGCAGATCCTTGGGGCGCAAAGAAAGGAGGGTATTGTGGAGCAAACAGTGGTTGGAATGGCTGAAATTGAGGATATTGCCAAAACGGGGGACCCATGGGTTGCCCTTGGTGGGGAAAGTTCGGGTAGTTGTGGAGATTTTGTTGTCCTCGCCCCCTGCCTCTTTTGGCCCTGGGTGGTATGTTAGTTGTATCATTATCGTCACTACTCTCAGAACCACTATTAGAACCTCGTCTGGATGAAGTTGTACTAGAGTCTGAGTTGTAGTTGGTTCCTGGAGGTACGTAATCGTCTTTCAGGTATGGATAGACCTTCTCTTTGGAGAATCTTTTGATATCCTTTTGGAGCTTAGCCACTTTCTGGTTCATTAGGTACTCCTTGTGTTCTGCCATTTCCTTATTTAGTTCGGCTAATTTTGTTTTGAAGCCCGTGTTCTGGGCTGTGGTCTTTAACGCTGCCTCAGCTTCCTGGATACGGACTAGTAGCGTGTCTGCTAGTCGTTTGGCAGTATTGACAATGAGGATCAAAAGGTCATGGGTGCATTTCCATGTCACTTGAGACCACTCAATCTTAAATTGTCCATCTTCCCAGAATATCCTCGGGAAGTTCTTTACTATTAGGCCGTTAGGGGCAATTTTGGCTTTGAAATATTGCGCCATCATTGCTCCATGTATCGTGATCCTAATCCATTCTCGTTTTAAGTCTGACAAAGCTTGCCACTCAGTGGTGTTACTTCCTGAAGCTGTTTCCACGTCTATACCAAAAAGTGACGGAGTTCTCATAATAGCAGCTGCGTCTTCTTCACCGAAGCTTAGACCCTGACCTTCCATTGTGTACTAGTCAGGTGGAGGGGGTGAAGAGAGGGGGTCAAAGAAAAAAGGGGTTGGTTACCCACGAAGGGTAAGGTGTGTGATTCACCAATTGGTTAATCACAGTTTGGGGGATATGAACAATCTAACCCACCGGTAAAGGGCTCCCACGGTTTTCACCGTGCATGAGTAGTCGACAAACAAGGGGGAGAGTGATCTGTTGATCAAACGGGCACCAATTACCACCTCAAGGGGGGTGGAAGGTCCAGTATCAGCGTGTGCCCGTGTATAGAACACGTTAACAACAAAAGGGGGGTTGCTGAACTGTTCCTGGCAGGTTTTGATGCAGGGGACTGGCTGTACCGAAGGTGTATATTAACACCCTTGGGCATCCATTAAGTTGGACATGTTTGCCTCACACACCCCGAAGGATGTCATGCTTCATCATCGGCGGTTGCTCCTCGTCGGGGAGGCGGTGCAATCCCCGACGGGCTCACCTCAAAGAGGGGCTCTTTGGCGGAGATCTTTTTGTCCAGCTGCCTGTTGGTGAAGTGCGGGTATGTGGGCCAGGGCAATCAGTATCCTGAACTGGAAGGGTGAAGTTTAAAATGTAGTAGAGGGTCCCGGAAAAGACTTTATTCTGGAGGTCCTACTACTACCATTAAAAGGTGTAGTTAGCTTTTTGGGTCACGGAGAGTTACATGGCGTGTCCCAAAGCAAGACTAATGTGAAGGTCGGTCAACATGTTTCTCGCTTGGGGATTTCCCGCGATTCGTCAGGACCTAGTGAAGTTGTGGGTGCAGAGTTAAAAAGGAAACATGCTAGTGTCATGAATCTCTTATGGTTTACCTCAGGGGAAAATCCTATGCCTGAAGGATGGAGACAAAAGAAAACATTAAAGCAAGTATCATGTTTAGTGTAAACAATTATCTATGGTAACAGCCAATCTAGCATTTCAGTGCAGTGAAGTGGTAGTGGTGTGTGGAGTGTCACACATACACGAACATGCCTGTGATGTATAAAGAGTGCATAGTCTCGTGAACACTCTTATACCTTATGTTCGTGCGTTGTGAGTTAAAACCAGTAGTTAAAAACCCAACTGCTATCTCAGGGAGAGAACTAGGATCAGAAAATGGTAAGTCGTGACGAGGTTTGTTATAAACTCACCTAAAGGTCTTGGACTAATGGCCACCTGAGTTGTCGGCGGGTCGGTACAACAGGAATTGCCTATAGATCAGGCTAAGGAGAAGGAACTAAAGGTTATGGAGGGTCTTGGTATCGTTCCACCTAAAATGGAGCATTTCGGAAGCTATGTGGTCTTACCTCAAGTTACCCGTGTCCGTGTAGAGTCACCTACCCATCACCGCCGAGCTCGAATAGGTAATGAACCAAGGGGGCGTGGGCTTATTTATAGGTAGACCCGTCATCAGGTTGCGTCGGTAGACGCCCTCTGTGTAGGTCACGTGTTAACCTAGGTAATGACGGCCATGATGGAGCGGTGTAACTGGAGTTCGGCCTCATGTGGATGGATACCATGTAGTAAGGTAGTAGCCTAGGGGTTGGATGTTTACAGAGAATGCCAGGGAATGTCTTCATTCAGCCCTTGTCTGTCTGTGGAGAGGCGGTGTACCCACCTTTGCTCTTTGCGGAACAATGCATTTTTAGGGCAATTTGGACTTGCCTCAAGGATCACCCACCTTATGCAGTCGGCGCTATGTTGGTTTTCCAAGTAGTGTTTACACATCTTGGTGTGCGTTTTCTTGCACCGAAAATTACTGCGGTGTTCAGTGATCCTTGTTTTGATTGGACGTGTTGTCATCCCAATGTATTTGAGACCACATGGGCAAGTTAGCATATAGATGCAGTGGGTGGTATTGCAATTTGTGTGTCCCTGGATTACCCATTTGAAGGTGTCAGTGAGCTGTAATGTTTTCTGGGGGGTAGTGTATTTGCAGACCCCGCAGTTACCGCATGGGTAGTGACCGGTGACCGGTGGCAAGTTCCATAATGTCTGTTGGGAGCTTTTTTTGGTGTTCTTAGGTCTAGTGTAGATAAGGATATCCTTCACATTTTGTGACCTTTTGAATGCAAACCTAGGTTGTTCAAAGGTCAAATCGCCTGTGTTGAGAATCCCCCAATGACGTTTAATTGTGTTTTTGATTTTGGTTGATAGTGGGGTGAAAGTCGTGACACAGGTGATCGGTTGATTTTCGATGGGAGGTTTATCCCGTCTCTCCAAGGGTGCTTCTCTGTTATTATTTCTCGCCCGTTTTTTGGCTTTCATAACCTCTCCTTTTGGATAGCCTCTGTCTAGTAGGTTTCTTGACAAAAGGGTGGATTCTTTTTTGTAGTCTGCGATGTTACTGCAGTTCCGCCTAATCAGGAGGAATTGTCCGAAAGGTAAATTGGACCGTAAGGCTTTAGGATGGTGGCTCTCGAAATGTAACAGGCTATTTCGATCTGTAGGTTTCTTAAACATTGTTGTCTGGAGTCTACCCTCTATCAATTGTACCGTTAGGTCGAGGAAGGCAATCTCCTTCGGTGAGGAAGACATGGTGAACCGGAGATATGGGTTGAGTGAGTTAACCCATATGAAGAAGGCCTCATGTGAGTTAGGGCGACCTGACCATAGGATGAGGATATCGTCAATGAAGCGCTTCCACATTGTGATATTGGCCAAGAATGGGTTAGATTGGTGGTGGATGAATCTGTCCTCGAAGTCGGCCATATACAGACATGCCACCGACGGGGCAAAAGTGCTGCCCATCGAGGTCCCTTGGGTCTGGTGGAAAAATTGTCCCTTAAACTCAAAGAAGTTTTCAGTGAGTGCCAGTGTAGCGCACTCCATAATGAATGAAGGCGGGGTGTTAGAGTCCCAATCTTCCATTGACAAGCGTGACTCGATTACCTCTAGTGTGGCCCTTTGTGGGATGTTGGTATAAAGGGCTTCAACATCTAGGGTAATCAGAAGGTCAATTTGTCTTGCATCTTCGATTGAGTTAAGATGCCGTAAGATATCGCCAGTGTCCTGAATGTAGGAGGGGATGCGTTTCACCAAGGGTTGCAGGAAATGATCGCAAAATTTGGAGAGAGGTTCCAGTACCGAGTCAATACCCGAAACTATAGGTCTCCCTGGGACTGGTCTTGTACCCTTATGAATTTTAGGTAGTATGTAGAAGTAGGGGACCCTAGGATTTTTCTGGTTCAAAAATTCAGCCTCCTTTTTGCTTATCCATCGCTCACATTCGGCAGTTTCCACTAGGCCTGTGATAGTTGTTTGCAGGCGTGTGGTAGGATCACCCGGAATGGGGGTGTAGTACCGATCATCATTGAGTTGCCTAAGGCATTCAAGCTCATAATCTTTGGTGTTCATTAAGACAGTGGCCCCGCCTTTGTCAGCCTGTTTTATGGTGATGAGGGGGTCATCTGCCAGCGATTTAAGCACCTACATTTCTTTGCGGGAAATATTGGAATGGTTTGTTTGTCTATCCAGGGTGTCAATGTCTTTAAGTACCGCCTGTTCAAAGGTCAGGACCTCATTGGGAACCATTCCGTTGTGGGGTGTAAATGTAGAAGGGTTGTGCAGACCTGAGTCTTGTGTAGGATCTGGGGCTTTTCCTTCAAAAAAAGCCTGAAGTCTGACCTTTCTGAAGAAAGATTGAATCTCCCTGGTCTGGTTAAACCGGTCGATCCTTGGTGTAGGGACAAAGCCCAGTCCTCTTTGGAGGACTTGCTCCTCTTTCTCGGTCAGGATGCGATCCGAAAGGTTGACCACAAGGCTCATTTTGGCCCTGACCTGTTCGTGCTCCGGGTGTCCATTCCGTGGGGGCGTGTGTCCTCCCACTGCACTTTCTTCTCTGAGGCGTTGCTTCGCTTTCGCCCGCGCCCTCTGCCCCAACCTCTGCCTAAAAAAGGGGGGCGTGCAGATCCTTGGGGCGCAAAGAAAGGAGGGTATTGTGGAGCAAACGGTGGTTGGAATGGCTGTAATTGAGGATATTGCCAAAACGGGGGACCCATGGGTTGCCCTTGGTGGGGAAAGTTCGGGTAGTTGTGGAGATTTTGTTGTCCTCGCCCCCTGCCTCTTTTGGCCCTGAGTGGTATGTTAGTTGTATCATTATCGTCACTACTCTCAGAACCACTATTAGAACCTCGTCTGGATGAAGTTGTACTAGAGTCTGAGTTGTAGTTGGTTCCTGGAGGTACGTAATCGTCTTTCAGGTATGGATAGACCTTCTCTTTGGAGAATCTTTTGATATCCTTTTGGAGCTTAGCCACTTTCTGGTTCATTAGGTACTCCTTGTGTTCTGCCATTTCCTTATTTAGTTCGGCTAATTTTGTTTTGAAGCCCGTGTTCTGGGCTGTGGTCTTTAACGCTGCCTCAGCTTCCTGGATACGGACTAGTAGCGCGTCTGCTAGTCGTTTGGCAGTATTGACAATGAGGATCAAAAGGTCATGGGTGCATTTCCATGTCACTTGAGACCACTCAATCTTAAATTGTCCATCTTCCCAGAATATCCTCGGGAAGTTCTTTACTATTAGGCCGTTAGGGGCAATTTTGGCTTTGAAATATTGCGCCATCATTGCTCCATGTATCGTGATCCTAATCCATTCTCGTTTTAAGTCTGACAAAGCTTGCCACTCAGTGGTGTTACTTCCTGAAGCTGTTTCCACGTCTATACCAAAAAGTGACGGAGTTCTCATAATAGCAGCTGCGTCTTCTTCACCGAAGCTTAGACCCTGACCTTCCATTGTGTACTAGTCAGGTGGAGGGGGTCACATACCCGCACTTCACCAACAGGCAGCTGGACAAAAAGATCTCCGCCAAAGAGCCCCTCTTTGAGGTGAGCCCGTCGGGGATTGCACCGCCTCCCCGACAAGGAGCAACCGCTGATGATGAAGCATGACATCCTTCGGGGTGTGTGAGGCAAACATGTCCAACTTAATGGATGCCCAAGGGTGTTAATATACACCTTCGGTACAGCCAGTCCCCCCCATCAAAACCTGCCAGGAACAGTTCCAAGTCCGGTGCCATGGTCTGCCGAATGTCAGCAAAGTTTTTTCTGAATTACGAAACGCATTTTGTTCAGCTCCTGTATTGGGTACACCCGACTACAGCAAACCATTTACACTCTATGTTCACGAGAGAGAAGGTTGCGCGTTGAGTGTTCTGACGCAACAATTTGGTGATAAACAACGCCCTTGTGCGTATTTTTCATCAACATTAGACCCGGTAGCCAGAGTGTTGCCTAGTTGCTTGAGAGCTACAACAGCAGCTGCAGCGTCCATTCGACAATCTGCTGGTTTGGTCATGAACAACATGTTAGTGGTCATGGTTCCTCACGCCGTGGACACGCTCATGAACCGAACCAAGACACAACACCTTACCAGTGCTAGATTATCAGGCTACGAGCTGACACTACTTGCAAGTCATATTCAGATCAAAAGGTGTAATGTATTGAATCCAGCAACATTGTTGCCGACTGATCAGGAGTCGAGTGATTCCGAACCACATGACTGTTGTTTCAGAACCGAGGAAGAGACAAAGGGACGGATTGATCTTAAAGAAACTCCATTATCAGATCCAGATGGCCCGTTGTATGTTGATGGGTCTTGTTTTAAATTGAATGGTGATGTAACAGCTGCTTACACAGTAACGACTTTGAGCACGATTGTGGAGACTGCAAGAGTGAGTCAGAATTCTGCCCAAGCTGCAGAATTGATTGCATTGACGAGAGCGTGTGTTTTAGCTAAGGGAAAGAGAGTGAATGTGTTCACAGATAGTCAGTACGCATTCGGCGTAGCCCATAGTTTTGGCCGTTTGTGGAAAGAAAGAGGTTTCATTACGTCCCATGGGACTAAGATCCAACATGGTCAGCTAGTCAATGACTTGTTGGAATCTCTAACCTTGCCGACTGAAGTTGCGATTGTGAAGTGCAGTGCTCATCGAGCAATCACGGATGATGTTGGTCGTGGGAATGCTTTTGCTGATGAGACCGCTAAACAGACAGCTGGAAATACGATGAGTAGAATGTATGTTGCAACGTCTGCAAGATGGATTACTGAATCGGGAATGTGTGAGGATACAGTGGAAAGTGTGAAAGCAATTCAGGAAGAAGAGACTGAAGAGGAAAAGCTTGCATGGAAAGAGAATACGGGTAAATTGGACTCGAATGGATGTTGGATTGATTTGTCGGAACAACAGCGTTGGATGTTGCCTGATGCGTATGTGCTTGCAGTAGTAACGATGGCGCATGGAGCAGCGCACATCAGTTCTAAAGGGATTTGTAAGATGTTGGCTCCAGTCTGGAAGAATGATGGAATTAGTAAGTGTGCAGAAAGAGTGGTGAGAAATTGTATGATATGCTTGATGCATAATCCTGGAAAGGGAATCCCCACACCCGCTGGTCACTTCGCTCCTCCTTCTTGCCCCTTCGAAGTGATTCAGTTAGACTTCATTCACATGGATCGTTGCAACAATCTTAAGTACGTTCTAGTGGTAGTCTGTGCTTTTTCTAGGTGGATCGAATCATATCCACTAAAGGACAATACTGCCTTGTCCACTGCCAAAATCCTTCTCAAGGAATATTTCCCCAGGTACGGGATGCCACGGATTGTATGGTCAGATAACGGAAGTGAATTCGTAGGGAAAGTTATGCAGAGTGTGTGTGCAGGTTTGAACATAAAACAAAAATTTCACAGTGCGAATCACCCCCAGTCTGCAGGCTTAGTGGAAGGCTACAATGGCACCCTCAAGCTGAAACTTGCCAAGATACAGGCCTCTACGGGCTTGTCCTGGCCAGACGCACTACCTTTGGCTTTGTTATCCACAAGAGCGACTGTACATTCTCGAGTAGGGCTTAGCCGTTATGAGATTGTGTTCGGTCGACCTGCGAATGTTTGGGGGGTACCTAGACCGAAAGAATTCAAACAGCTGGAATATCCAATGCTAATTGATTACCTTTTTGACTTGACTGCTAAATTGAGTCTCATTCACCAACAGGTTTTCGATGCTTTACCAAAGCCACCGGAGAGTCCAGGTCATCAGTTGAAGCCTGGTGACCAAGTCGTCATCAGGAACTTTGGACGGACCAGAAATCTCCAACCCAAATTCGTCGGACCATTCCAAGTCCTGTTGGCGACGAGGACTGCTATACGTGTTGCTGGCAGAAAGAATTGGATCCATGCAACGCATGCAAAGCGTGTACCCCTTCCACTTCCTTATGATAACTGGGTGAAAAAAGGAATTGGTGCCTCTGAAACTGAACCTGTTCCTAGATACATTCCTTTCAGCGATGCAGAACTGATTACTGACTCACCGAACTCTGACTCCCCTTCTGAAACTGCTCCTTTGAACACTGAACATTTGTCCTCTGCATCAAAAGAACATTTGCCATCTGCGAACTCGAACATTGCAACCCCTGCTGAAAATAGATTATTTCCGGACCAAACAACGCCAGGAAAATTAAGATACAACCTACGTTCTCATTCCAAAGACTAATAAAGCAGGAAACTGCCTATTTTTCATATTTCTATTTGATACATTGCCTCCAGCCAGGAAGTTTGCTAATATTTTGTATTTCTCTATGTATATTTTGTTGTTTTAATTGCCTTGCCGTCTGGGTAGCCGTAGGGTCGTGGCTGTATGCCTAGTTGAATCTGCGGGGGCCAGACACAAGGTCGGCCTTTCTGTTAGTTCTGGGAACTCCCAGGGCTGATAGAGGCATTTTCAACTACGTACATATCATCAGTGGTCGCGAGCGGTTGTAGAAGATGGAGCTTCCTGAGCTGCACCGAGAGAATGTAATTTATGTTCGCAGAAATAGACTCTACAAGATTCTTCATAACAAATGTTTTCTGATGCAATGTGCAATTACGTTTTTGATTGTTTTAATAACGTTGGTGGGTGGAATCGTTTTTGGTATGCATTTAATTTTTGCACCGATAACAACTACAGTACCTCCCCTTGATCTTGTGTCTTCTACTGTTGCTTCTTATCATTCTTTTCACCCGTTCCCTGAACACGAGCAAGCTCGACGCTCAGAATTTATAAATAACACTTTTGTACAACTCTTGCATCAACACCAACTGGTAGTTAACACAACAGACTGCTGGGTATGTGGTTTGATACCCCACACTATGGATAAAGGCATTCCCTATCTGGTCTTGCCTTTTAGCTATAATGGATCATGTCGGGCCTTCCAAACTGTATTTGTCTATGCTCTCGAAACCTATCCCCCGCGTCCTCCACGCTCCGCTAAGTATACATCCGTTAATAAAGCTTTGATAAGGGAATAACTGACATGATTAAAGACGTCAATAACTCCCCATCTGTCCCTAGAGATGAACTACGGGTTTATCTGAGTTGGAATTCTACGGAGTATAGTATTAGTTTGGGTGAAAGCAAGCGTAAAAGCTCAACTCCAGTCTGGGTCGTACCTCACCGAGGTCAATTCTGCTTGCAAGGAAATGGGAGAAATCCAAGAGCTCGGCTAGGGAGGAGTGACTGTGTTGAGACTTATGTGTATCCGTAGAACTCCTCCCCTGCCTTCCTAACTGCTAAGGGTACCTACTTCATCTGTCAGGATAGAGCATATACATGGCTGCCTGCTGACTTTTCAGGTTCATGCTATATTGCTCGACTATTGCCTCCAACATACACTGCTTCCCCAGATTATCACAAGACCAGAGTAGCAAGAGGTGTTTTCAGCAAAGAAGATACCGCTGGTCAGGAAGCCGGAGACTTCTTCAAAGGTTTCCTTCCGTTCTGGGGGCCTATGGCCAATAGTAGAAATATACGTCAGCTAACACGGGTAGTTGAATCTACTATTACAGAAACTGCTGGTGCCCTTAGTAACTTAACAGCTGAGCTCCAGGCGGATCATCTCATGACGTTGCAGAATCGTATGGTTCTAGACGTAATACTTGCAGATCGAGGTGGGGTATGTAGAATGATCCAATCGAGCTGCTGTGTTTTTATTCCCAATAATGCTCCGACTGTATACGAAGCGATCTCTAAGCTACACAAGATTTCCGACTCTATTCATGTAGAAAAGGGAAATTGGTCCTTAATGGAGTGGCTTTGGACTCTACTATCAGCGTGGGGATGGAAGGTTCTGATGGTCGTTGGTATTATCCTAGTATTCCTATTCTCGTGCTGCCTTATTATCCAATGTGGTCCCGCTTTGTGTAGCCTCTGTGCTGAAACCTGTTTCAGAAAACAACCTGTGTTTGGAGACAAGGTACGAGAAAGGATGATGATGCAACAACATATTACTGACCTAATGAACATCGAGATAGACTCTGATATAGACTGAGTAATTGCCTATGTAAGGGCAAAAGGAGAGTCTGAGGTTCCGTGACGATTTGAACCCGTGTTTTCAACATTGTCGTAAACTCATAATTTTGGTATCAGTGAACCGCAAATGATCCATTTAGCATATCCTGGTGTTTTCGCTATGTTACGAGCAAGAACACTCCTGTTATAAACACATTTCCGATTCACTCATGGCATCCATCTTAGAGTATGGCAGCCATTTTGTATTCTTGCCCTCACATAGTCAATGGACACACAATGACCTCTGATCAACCCATTTCACTTAAGGACACGTAAGCCTTAGCCGGCGATTCACCTTGCTAGTGACACGTGCACTTTAGGACAGAAACGCTGTGGCCGCATGACTCGGCAGAAGCTGCCTCCCCAGCCTGAGGCATGTCCTGCTATACTGGTTCTCGTGTTCGTTGGCCTGATCATGATTAGGCGGCCGAAGCTGGTAGCCTTGCCCATTTACGACCCACAAACATCTCTTATCCTGTTTTTCTATCTTCTACACCTGGCTCTGCTCTTTTCCTTCTGGGCCTTTATTAGGGGGAGGTAACGAAATTTACGATGAGGCGGTCCGGCTCTTGAATGAAAAGATGACATGGGATTATGATGGAACAGTGGGAACCTCTCATTCGTAATGTTTTGACATCAGATATTATTAACGATTCCTGTGCAACGCCAAATATTTATTGTTTAGAACATAAAGGTTTAGAAACACACAAGTATGTGGAGAATGTTGCCCCCAGCTAGAAAAACTGTATTTAAGGAGTAACCCACTTTATGCAAATCGAACAGGCTCCTAGATTCTGCCCGTGTGTAGTTTCTGTGACTTCTGTGTCCCTGCAGTAATAAACCTTTGGTCTTTGACGCTACCATCGAGAAGCCCGTGTTTCTGTTTATTTGTGCACCGAGACAGGTAGAACTCAGGGGTCTTCGGGTGTTGTCCCTGACACCTCTGGACAGTACCAAAAAGTCCAGAATCCGGCGTCGCGTCTTCGGTGTCGATCAAGCCTCAGCAGGCGTCGTCGTCGATGATGCTTTTGCAAAGAGAGAGTAAGCAGCGCTCACGGCGTCGAGAGGGCACGAGGGCGATGCGATCAGCAGCGGTGCAGACACGAGGTCCCTAGGAGCTGGAGCCGAACTCACTACTCACTGGCGTTGCTGCTGGCGTCGATCGGGCCCGGCGGCCGGCGTCGAGGAAGCGGGACACTGGAGCCGTTACTCACTATGTTGAGCTGGATTCGGCGACGTCCGTCGGCGTCGAGATTGCTGGATCTTTCAGAGGTGCTAGATTCACAGGTTCCAGCAATTAGCACTTTAAGCGGATGAAGTCCTTTAGCCCTGTGACTTCAGCAGGAGACTGGCACTCTTCCAGTCCTTGGAGATTTTCTTAGCAAGCGTGAGAGTACACACACAGTTCCTCTCTCCTGGTTCCTTGGCAAAAATAAAGAAGCACTGCAGGATTCCCCCCAGCAAACAGCACACTGGCAGAAGGGGTAGGCAAGTCCTTAGATCAGCAGGCCTCTTGTCCTTGGTTACAGGGTTCCTTGTCAGAAGTGATCTGATTTCTTGGTTCAGGGGTCCTTCTCTTATACCCCTTTTCGGCTTTGATCCCTTTGTCCATGCAGGGGAATTTCCCAACATCCTGGGTCTGTTGTTGGTGGAGCCAGGCAGAAGCACCTGGCTTATTCACTGAGCAGGGCTGGGTCCTCAGACGCCCAGCAGGAGGTGGAGCCAGCCTTGTCACTGGCAGGAGCAGAGCTATCGGCCTCCTGGCAGGAGGTGGGGCTAGGATCGTCCATGGCAGGCACAGAGCCATCAGCCGCTTGGCAGGAGGTGGAGCCAGCATTGTATCAGGCAGGGAAGGCTATCAGCAACTACTCTCCCCCTACTCTCAACGCAAATGTCCCACTCATCCCACACTGACTCATCCAGACCTCTGGAGCCACCCAGCTCCTGTCACACACACCAAGACCAGCAGAAACCAGAAATGGTTAGACAAGAAAATAGACACTTTCTAAAAGTGCTATTTTCAAACCCAGAGTCCAAAAACCATCCACACCAACGGATGCGTGATTAAACCCCGAGTTCAGGGATACCAAACTCGACATTGCACCCTGCTCCCCGAGCCAGCTAGGATCATAGCATTAATAATCCCGGCGGCCCATTCTAACTAATAGAGAGCAGGCTACCTCGCAATAGTGAAGAACGAAGATGGCTGTTGTTCACTATTAGGACATGCCAACTTGGTCAGGCGTGTCCTACCTTATACTTACAATGCACCCTGCCCGTGGGCCTACCTTAGGGGTGACTATCATGAAGTTAAGGGAAGGTTTGAGGGACTGGCAAGTAGGTATACTCGCGCAGCCCGCGTGACAGTACCAGACTGCACGTGGGTCTCGCAATGACCGACCCGTAGACATTCTTTAACGAGGCCGCTCTTGTGGGTGGCACAACACGTGCTGCAAGCCCACGAGCGGCATTTGTATTTACAAGCCCCGGCACCCCTGGTGCACTCGACTAGGGACTGACAGTAAACCAAATAAGCCAAACATGGATACAATCGATACATCAATTTAACATAGGGAGCACTTGCGCTGTGGCACAGATCAGCAGTGGCACAGCGCCCAAAGCATTATCCAGCAAAACATCGTAAAACAGTGGAGGCAAACAGAAAAAATGGAGAAGAGACTCAAGCCAATGATGTCAGGTCTAACAGCCAGTGAGACAACATACCACTTACTGAACATAACTGTTGTCAGCAGCCCAATGGCTAGTACTGAGACAGTATGGTCAGGACATGAGTTGTCAAACACACGCTAATACGCTAGTCCATCATGCCACCTGCGGCATGAGCCTGCGGCAGGCGTTCGGGAAACAGCCACTACAACGAAGCCATTTCCACGAATGCAGTAACCACGCATGCTTTACAACGCATGCGTGGTTACCACTATAACCTTTACCACGCATTCCTTTACTACGAAATACGTAGTAAAGGAATGTGGGTTAAAGGTCCAATAAAAAAGAGGGGGCTTGGGGGGGCTCCCCCCCCCCCAAAAAAAAAAAAACGAGCGGAAATAAAAAAAAAGGAGAAAACTTACATAAAACGGTCTTCAGTGCCCCTGTCATCAATGAAAGAGCCTCCACAACGTCGTAACGTAGCGTGTCCGTCATTATAGAAGTCCTTTTTTAATTTTCTTAGACGTGTTTTGACGCTTGTTTCTGTGGTTGGTGGAAGTAAGGGCTTCTGATGAAAGGCGTGCAGGTGTCAGGTAAGAAAACAAATCTTTCTTCTTAAAAATTACCCTGACTTAAAAGTATGAAGTGTTTCTCTCCTTTCCTTCTGTAGACTGACCCCTCTCCATGCCTCATTTCCCTGGATATAGCCTACTAACGCTAATAATAATATGCACACATTTTTTAGCCTATCACTATCATTATGTACAATGGAATGACATATGTGCCTAAAGGACGTAAGATGTTTCGAAGATGTTTTTTTTTTTAACGTAGAATAATCCTGCGTTCAAAAATGCTGCGTGCTAAAGCCACTTGCGAAGTAAAATTTGCGTGGTAATGCCAAGCGTGGTACTGGTAAGAGTGGTATAATCATATAACCCAGGCGTTCATGTTGAGAATATTTGGCTGCTGTTGGCAATTTGGTAGCATTCGGAGCCCAGAGCACATTGCCAGCCCTCTCAGAACAGTGAAACAATCATATACGGCGTTGGTTGCCGCAGGGCTGGATAGTCAGTCAGTACGTTTTGTTGAGGCTACCAGGCAGCGTACTTTTCCAAATTCATATTCATTGCCTCACTCAATGGCAGCCGCTGCAAAGTAAAAGCCTGAAGAGAGGGTAACTATAAGCCTAGTTGCTCATGTTGCTATGAATGCAAATAAAAGTTGCTTTTAGCGTGGCACAGACATGATTATTCTTCATATGCTGTCACTTCTGTCTGCTCAACAGTTTTTAGCCATGGTTAGTCACAGTCCGGACCGAGCCTCACTCTTTGCCCTGTGCTGACGTCTGCAGCAGCTTGAGCCTGCGAGTCAGAGTGGACTCCTACTGTCTGTGGTAGATTTATGATATAGGAAGCTCGGAATCTGTGTTCGGGACCTCTCACATCCCGTTTGGGAGACTTGAGTCGGCCTGGTCCCACGCGGACAAAGTGGCCTGGAGTACAAACAGGGCTCGAGTCGGGGTACCACGCGGGTGGACGGCGTCCCTCCACTTATTGTACCGGGGGGACACCGTCCCCCCCCCCTTCCAAACAGCTGGACTTCACTCTTTTGCCTCTATGGGTCGAGGAGCTCGGCCCCTTTTGTGACGTCACTTCCTGATGTGACGTCACTTCCGGTGACAGCCTCCCCCCACTACTTTTTTTACGATTTGTGCCCTGAGTACGAACTGTCTGTGTGACTAATAATTATCATGATTTATTAGCATGCTGAGGCAGCTGTAAACCACATTTTGGGGCCTCTCACATCCTGTTTCAGTTTGGTTACAGTTGTTTACCACATGGAGAGCCTGCAGACTTAGTGTGTGTCATGTAAGTAGTGCCCTTTCTTTTCTGGTGCTTTGCAGCGGTTTTAAGATCCCCTCGTCTTCATTGCTCATTTTTTCTCGTACGAAAGTGTCACTCAAAGTCGTTTAATGTACTCATAATTAAACTGAAATTATGAAAATGTTACCTATAAGCAATCTGAAACCTTGGCAGTCGTGTTAAACTGTTTATATATAGAGAGACCGTAGGCATGGCTAGTCAAGCCCTTCATGAGGGCAATTAAAAACATTGTTTTTGAACGACAGTTCCTCGGTAACCGGAAGATCACCTCTCATTTGCAAGACAGCCCAAACAATCACTTCTTTGTTTATTCGATTGCGGACATAGATGCCCGGTCAGCTTAAGAATGTTGACATTGCAGTAACACAGGGTATAGTTTAATTGCATGACGATTTTATGCGTTTGCGGCAGATATTGCTCAAATGTGCTAGGATTGCGCGGCATTTGGCAGAGTTCTAAAAGGATCATGGGAAATGTAGTTTTTTAATATGTTTACTACTATTAGCTGCTGTAAAAAACCAGCTAGCCCATAAATAGCGAAGAAAGAGAAGCATAATCCAACTATCCAAGCCTCCCGCTCGGACATAGTATCGCTGTTGAGTCACCTTCAAATATGAAATGTTGAAAAAGAAAACACATGGACTTCAACGAGAATGATAATACGCCCTAATAGCTTCCGCAAACAAAGTGGACATCTTGTAGTGTGCTTAACCAATTATTACGTCGTAGAGGAGAAAAATCGATATGTAAATGATCGTAGTAATGATATTACAAAACCAGATGTAGTCTTACGAATCAACACCCAAATCGCTTGCAAACAGCATATTGAGAAACATTTCTGTACGTGAATATTTCGAAAACATCAGCCGTCGGAAGACGTGGCCTGTCCCTTTTCTGTTTTCGGTATAAAATAATGAAACGGGGCGGGGCTAAGTATTACTTTCGCTTCTGCGCATTGCTCGTCGTGTGTTTGCTGGTCTCCATGGTTACGGTTGATCAGTGTGTTACTGCGGGAGGATGAAACTCAAGCGGTTCTTGCTGCGCTATTACCCACCAGGTGAGTGCCGTTCCAGAAACTTCATTGGTCTCACGTTACACTTTTGTATGTTTCTGTGCAATAACTTGGACAGCGTACATTTTAGAGTTATTTTGATGGGCAGGAAAACTTTACTCCATGCATGGATCTAGTACTTGAGCATCACCTTGGGTCCTGAGGAGGGAATATAGAAGGCAGCTTGCTGCAGCTTTCTCTATTTACGCTAACAGGAACGGGTAGTGCACACATATCTTACCTAGTAACTAGGCTCTGCGAGTACAGACATTTTACCTTAAAGAGGATCTTGCAAATTACTCACTGACATCAATAAGGGGTCCTTGTTTGGGAGCGTTGGAGCGTTTACTCATCATCTTAATGCCCTGGCTGTGCAGGTCTCCAACCGCCATTTATGGGCCCCGGAGTAATTTGGTGAAACATCATAATTTCCTGCAAATTGTATATCAGCAGCCCTCGTTTATGCGGTGAGGGCCATACCACCCTGAAAGCACCTGATCTCGTCCGGTGAGGGCTGAGCATATGTCTCTTACTTTGCATATTGCGCTTCAGGACGTGCTTCTGCTGTAGTGTTATGCTTCCAAGATAGTGCATGAAAGAGTTGCCTCCGTACAGTTACATACATAATTTTAGAGCAAAGCAGCATGAAATGTGTCTGTGTCCATTCGCAGTTACAGTGTTCTGGAAAGTCCTTCTTGATGGACCATGTTTTACATTTGATAAAACCGGCAGAGTTACTTACTAATCTGTATTTATTGTGAATACTTCTCTCTTTTTTTTTAACTCTTTTTATTAAACCGGTGCTCAGTACATATTTGCTCTTATAATACAATGAATAGACATACATCGCTATTGTGTTGCCATACTACTCAAAATACCCTCGTTTCTAGTAGCTAGCAAAGCGCCGTATCCCCCAGATCCAATGTTACACACAGTCCTATTTCTGTTTCCCCCCTCCCTCTCTTTCAGTATCCCCCATATTTACTCCACCTACCCCAAACTTTAATCCATTTTGTGGGCATCCTCTGGCTTTGTAGATTACCTTCTCTGCCCCTGAACACGAGTCCAAGTCAGTTTCACATTCCCACAGGTTTGGTGTCTGCCTCACTCCTCATCTTTTGGCTATATTCCTTTTTGCCACCATTGCTCCTACTTTCAGCCATATTAATGTGTCCTTGGGCCATTTTTCTTCTCCCGTAACGCATAGCTATTAACCATCTTGGTTCTGTTGAGATTTTCCATTCTGTGACTTCGGTCATAACACTTGCCACCTCCTTCCAGAAGACTTGAATATATATACATGCCCATATAATGTGAAAGAAGGAACCACGCCGCCCTCAAGGGGTCCATCGGATTGGATGAGTTGTACATAATTTTCCTGTATGTTAATGAAGTGGCCTGTGCAACCATTGGGTCCATCAATAACCCATCCTCTATTGGCAAGTAGTCAGGGAGAGTTTCCTCCTCGCTGATATATTGGCGAATGGCAAGACCTAGTTGCATATATCGGTATCTTTCTGTCTCTGCCATTTCATATTCACTTTCTAATTCATCAAAGGAGCGCTGTCCCTGCCCCCTCCTTAAATCCTCCACCCTTTCAATTCCCAGCATTTCCCATTTTTTAAAGAATCCCCTTAGGGCTCCCACTTCCACCAGCTGGTCACTGTCCCACAACTGAGTTCTCCTAGTCAATTTCCCTTCCCAGTCTTTATGCTTTAACACATCTTTCCAAGCTCGCACTACCGTCTGAGTTTGTGGGGAAGCTGCTTTTCCTTCCTTCTGCTGGATATGGCTGCCGGGTATCCCCTTTCACCCATAGCGCAGTGATCTACTCTGAAAGCTGGATCCCCACAATATGTAAATGCCCAGTCATTCACTATTATCAACTGTGAGGCCCAGTAGTATCTGCAATGTCAGGGACCGTCAACCCTCCCTCATATACTCCCCTCTGAAGCTTACAGAGAGCAATTCTAGAGCTACCTCCATCCCAGAGGAGTTTTCACAATTCACTATTTATGTCTCAAAACACCTTCTTAGGTATATTGTACTGGGTGTTCCGTAATACGTATAGCAACCTAGGCATGGCCATCATTTAAAAAATGACCACCCTGCCCATCAAGGAAACCAGAAATTTCCTCCAATGTTCCACATCATTCACAGTCACTGCATTTGGGGATAGAGAATATTTTCTAGGAAGTCTTCTTTTTTCGTGGATATCTGGACACCCAGGTATGTAAACCTTGTCTTGACTACCAACTGAGTGGAGCCTACCAGTCTCGGAGGGAAAAAGGAGCGATGTATTCCAGTTCTAGCACTTAGAAGCAACAAGCGTCAATGGAGGTTATCTGGTCACGCTGGAATTGGGCAAAGTAAATAGTTCAAGCTGACTGCGATGAAGCGCAGGCTGGCTACAGGACCCATTCATGCCCCAGTACCCAGCAAGATGCGGGGCGCAGTCGAGCGATGCATCAATGCCGATCCCGCAGTGGTGGCAATGAGTTGGTTTTGTAGAAAAAGCACCGAGCCAAAATGCGCTGGTTCCAATTGGGATGCGCCAGGTTTCTATGCTCAGTCGAGGGGATGCGTTTATCTCTCCACACTGCTACGGTGATGATGCACGGTTCCGATGCGTCAGGGCTCTTAAGGCGATGTGTTGGTGCCAAGTACTATATGCCGAGTCTACTTCTGCAACAGGGGCGATGCGCTGGTTCTGCTACACACAGACTGGACATGCATCGATTTCTCTGGGCCACGTATCTGGGTCCACTTCCAGTGCACCAGGCACTGGTGTAGGGCTAGAGACTTTGATATCCCTGAGTCTTAAGCAACAGGAGTCACTTTGTTGTAAGGCAGAGTCCAGCTGTCCTCAGCAGGGTTAGAGAGCAGCAGGGCAGCACAGTATAAAAACAGGCCTTCCAGGTCAGCAGTTCAGCAGTGTCAGCCCTCAATGCATCACAGCAGTTCTTCTGAAAGAGTCCAGGTGTAGGTCTAGAAGTGTCTGATTTGGTGGGGTCAGAGACCCAACTTAAAGCCAGTTATGCCTTTGAAACGGGGGTGACTTTAAAGAAGGGTCTTTGAAGTGCACAGATGTCCTTTCTTCCCAGCCCTGGCTCCAGAATATCCGTAGGGGGTAATCCGCCCTTTTTATGTGGGAACGGAACACTACCTATTCAGGTGCAAGTATCGGCTCCTCCCTCCCTTCGTTCTCAGGATGAGCCATCAGAATGCAGATGGGTGCTCAGACACACATAACCTTCCTGTGTTTGTGGCTGTCTATAGCAGGTGTCTCCAACCAGTCAATCACAAGCTACCAGTAGCTCGCAGAACCCTTAATAGTAGCTCCCAGCCTTGAGTACAGTTTTACCTAAGAATTACAATAAATAAGTGTTGTGTTTTTTCTTTTAATGTTAAGGAAAGGCTATGTTTATTTTACATTATTATCAGGCTGCAGATAGCACAGCCTGACAATGAGCAGTGCTCTGTTCAGCAGATGTGTGACCTAGGTGGGTCTCAGAGGTTTAGAATTGAAACACTGAGGTATTTAACTCTTAAATAAAAGTTGTTCTATACTGAATATTAGAGCATGATAACAAAATTATGCTTCTAAATCCGTTTAAATGAGAGAAATATTAAATGAAGAGTTAACTTAATCAGTGAGTTAACTCTTCATTTTCATTTTTTCCCTTTTTAAAGTGCTGCATTTACAGATAGCAGACATCTTGCTCCCAGTGGCCGGTAGACACAGTGACATATTTATAACTGAAAGGTACAGTCATTTTCTTTTAAATTAGAGTAATTTATAGTGAAGTCAAATGTTTCTATGAAACATGTCTTAATGTTGTTCTCTTCTTTAAATTAAGCCAAATAAATCCTAATATTGTGTGAACCATGTGTCTTCACTTTAAATTCTTCACATTCATGCAAACAACTGCATTTTCCTGTTAGAAATATGGTACTATATTTACAGGTCACTGTAAAATGCCCACTATTTGTAAAGACACTTTGACATGGGAGAAAATTGAAATGAGTTTTATATAATGCATATAAACATAAAGTTAACTCTTCAATTTAATTTTCTTCCATGTCAACGTGTTGCATTTACACACAGCAGACATCTTGCTGCCAGTGGCTGGTAGACACACTGTCATATTTATAACTGAAAAATACAGCCATTTTTTTTAAATGGGAGACATTTAAAGTGCAGAAAAACTTTCCATCGAGCGCAGACATTTTTTCCTTATTAGGAACATTTTTGCTTAACATTTTTCTGCACCTTATATTTCTCCCATTTAATAAAAAGTTTGTGATTACATGTAAATACAGCCACATATGGCAAAAGTTATGCCCTGTGCCACAAGTACCCATGACACAGACTCTGTCACCCCTACACATATATCTCATTCATTCACACACATGTTCATACATCCCCACAGTGGTGTCTGCTAACAATGCATAAGTTATTAGGCCTTCAGTAGCTCACAACAATTTTACTGATCTTTAGTAGCTCTCACTACAGAAAAGGTTAGAGATCCCTGGTGTAGAGGTAATCTACAATGTTTAGCTTTCACCCACCCCAGATGTGTATTGGAGACAGGCTGCAGGCACACAGAGCTGTAAGAGCAGAGACTTTTCCACTTTCTACAAGTGGCATTTCTAAAATAGTAATGTTAAATCCAACTTTACCAGTAAAGATGATTTATCAATACCATTCAAACATGACACAGCTACTCTTCTTCTTTTTAAATCAGGAATTGCAGCTTAAAAGTGTAATAAGGAATTCCCAAGTTTAACCCATAAGAGGACTAGGCCTCACAGTATTGAAAAACAAATGTAGCTGTTTTTCAATACTAGTACAGGCAAAACGTAAACGTACATGTCCAACTTTTTACTTCCACAGCATCCTGCCCTATGGGCTGCCCAGGGCCTACCTTTGGGGCGACTTAGGTGTAATAAAAGGGGATTTTAAGATGCCAAGCAGAAGAGTTAGTAAACCGCATGCACAGGCCTTGCAGTGGCAGGCCTGAGACAGGTTTAAAAGGCTACTTGTGTAGGTGGCACAATCAGTGCTGCAGGCTCACTAGTAGCACTTAATTTACAGGCCCTGGGTATATGGTATACTGCTTTATAAGGGAAGTACAAGTAAATTAAGTCTGCCAATTGTGTATACACCAATGTTACCATGTTTAGGGGAGAAGCACATGTACTTTAGCACTAATCAGGAGTGATAACGTGCTCAGGGTCCCAAGGCTAGCAAAAAGAATCAACAAAAAGAGATAAGCAAGCAAAACGTTTGGGGGAAGACCACTCTAAGTATGACAGGTCTAACACATGTCCCCCTCAGCTGAAAGTGGGGAGAGCTACCCAACCTCTAGAGAGTTTTCTTCACTAAGGCGGATAAACCTGGATAGATCATCTGTATTGGCGTGGTCTACCCTTGTTCTGTATTTCACCCTGAAGTCCATGCCCTGTAGGGAAATGGACCACTTCAACAATTTTGGATTGTCTCCACTCATTTTCATGAGCCACCTGAAGAACCTGTGGTCCGTCTGAATCAGGAAGTCAGTAGCAAAGAGGTGTGGCCTCAACTCCTTCAGTACCTAGGCCACAGCAAAAGCTTCTATTTCTATAGCACTCCACCTTTGTTCCCTGGGAAGTAACCTCCTAGAGATAAAGGCTACAGCTTGGTCTAGGCACTCTTCCTTAAGCTGCAATAGTACTACCCTGATGCCATGTTCGGAAGCATCTGTTTGAACGATAAACTCCCTGGAGAAGTCAGGGGCTTTGAGAGCACAGGAGCTGTGCACACGGCCTGCTTAAGGGAGTCAAATGCTTTTAGGCATGCCTCTGTCTAAATCACATTTCTGCGCTGCTCCTTAGAAGTCAGATCTGTCAAGAGGGCAATGATGGTGCCATATCCATTGACAAACCTCCTATTGTACCCAGTGAGGCCCAAGAATGCACTCACTTCAGTCTGGGCGCTTTGGGGGCTCCCTGGCCATGATAGTTTCTATCTGGGCCTGGAGGGGCTGCACCTTAGCCCTGCCCACCAGGTGTACCAAATACACCACAGACCCCTGCCCTATCTGACACCTAATGCCTGTTTCAGAGCCCAAAGCACTTCCTTGAGGTGGAAAAGGTGGTCCTTCCAGCTGCTATTGTAGACAGCTATGTCATCCAGATAGGTAGCCCTGAAGGCCTTCATACCAGCAAGGTCCTGGTTCATCAAGCTCTGGAAGGTGGCAGGTATTTTTGTGTCCAGATGGTATCACTCTAAACTGATATTGGTCTCTGGACCAGAGAAGTCTGATCTCCTTTGCTTCCTCTGTTAGGGTGATTTGCCAGTACCCTGAGCCATTTATCTTCTGATGGCCAGCATATATCTCACTACATCCTGGGGAATCTTCCAGGTAGCCTGCTCCCACCCTTCTTTCACCAAACTCAGATGTCCCCTGCCTCGGTGGCCATATATAAGCTCGAAGGGGCGGAAGTCCATTCCCTTCTGTGTTACCTCATATAGTGCCATCAAATCAAAATAGAGAGAGAGGACTAGATAAGCTAGTCCGGATCCCCTAGGTTATATGTAGTTTATCAAGAAGGACTAGCTAAGTTGTGTAAAAGGACTCAATGGGTACGTATGTTGGCAAACCATTTGGTTTGGTCATGAAGCCCTCACCCACCAACCTAGTTGGTGGCATGCTTCATCATCGGGCCCACCACAGTGACAACGAATGTGTCCCGGGTGTGCTTCGACTCCAGATTACTGAGGAGCTGGTATACTCGCTGAGTGTGCAGTGTTGGTGAGTGTGAAAGTGAAATGTTTAAAAGCTATACAGTGGGTCCCAGTACCCGAGGGTGTATGGATAAACTTTAATTACTGGGCCCCTGTTAGCAACTAAAAAGGCAAACGGACGCGTTGGAGTGAATTATGACCTCCTTCGTCCTGTGTGGTCTACATGTTTCAGCCAGGCCTTTTGATTAAAACTGGCTTTCCTCAGGACCAATTAGTATGTGAAGGTGCCATGGGAGTTGGGGGCGTTTATGATTGTTAATGATGAGGTGTAGGATATTCTAGAAATTTTGTCAGGAGGGGGGTCCCTTCGCCTAAAGTATTTTACGGGGTCTTGTCATCAAAAGGTTTGAAGACCTCTGCTGTAGAGGTTCCTTAGCATCATCCAACCTTGTGTCAGTACTTAAAGCACTAGGTTAAAACTGCCAACCCATTAAATTGAAGTATATAATTTAAAGATTCTGGCCACAACTTTATATGGAATTGAATTTGTTCCTCTAAATTCTCTGTTTATATACAAGATAAAGCGCGCATTAAGGGCCTGATTAGGAGTTTGGTGGTCCGTGGACCGCAAAACTCCAGACGGCGCAGTGGTGGCATTGCTACACCAGCGGTCCGACCTCCTTATTATGACTTTGATGTCGAATCGCCCTGGACTGCCGAAACTGCCGGAAATCTGCGATCCCTCAGCGGTGGCATGGCAGTCTAGGGCAGCAATATGCTGGCAATGCCGCTGCCACACCATCAAGCATATTAAGACTTTCTAGACATTCACACTTTTCATGGCGGTGAGCCTGCCATGAAAATTGTGTCATTAAACAACAGGGGGTGATGAAAATTGTGTCAGTCAGGAAAGTAAGGGGGCCCTACAGGACCCCCTGCTGCCCCTGTGCATGGGGGTGTATGTAGAGGGACACATTTTGAGCCCCACTGTGTGCATGCACCCCTGTTCCTGCACGGCATGGACTGCACAATCCATGCTGTGCAGGAACAGTCTTTGGCGCTCCTTCTGCGCTGAAGTTCTCAATCAATCAATCATCGTATTTATATAGCGCACTACTTACCCAGAGGGTCTCAAGGCGCTGGGGGGGGGGGGTGGGGGGGGGGGATCTGCTACTGCTCGAACAACCAGGTCTTGAGTTGCTTCCTGAAGGCGAGGTGGTCCTGGGTCAGGCGGAGGTGGGTGGGGAGGGAGTTCCATGTCTTGGCGGCGAGGTAGGAGAAGGACCGCCCCCCTGTGGTGGCTCTGCGGATGCAGGGGACGGCGGCGAGGGCGTGGCTGGACGAACAAAGCTGGCGTTTGGGAGCGTAGAAGTTGAGGCGGCTGTTGAGGTATATTGGGCCTTGGCTGTGTAGGGCTTTGTGTGCGTGGGTGAGGAAACGGAAGGTGATTCTCTTGTTGACCGGGAGCCAATGCAGATCTCTCAGGTGTCCGGAGATATGGCTGCGACGGGGGATGTCCAGGATGAGTCGTGCTGAGGCGTTCTGGATCCGCTGGAGTCTCTTCTGGAGTTTGGCAGTGGTTCCGGCGTAGAGGGTGTTGCCGTAGTCCAGACGTCTGGTGACGAGGGCCTGGGTGACCGTCTGTCTTCCTGGTCTCGGCAGGGATCCACCGGAAGATCTTACGTAGCATGCGCAGGATATTGAAGCACGACGAGGAGACGGCGTTGACTTGTCTGGTCATGGAGAGGGAGGAGTCCAGGATGAAGCCCAGGTTGCGTGCGTGGTCTGTTGGTTTGGGTGCGCTGCCTAGGGCGGGGGGCCACCAGGAGTCTTTCCAGGCGGAGGGTGAGGATCCCAGGATGAGGACTTCTGTCTTGTCCGAGTTCAGTTTCAGGCAGCTGTTCATCATCCATTCGGCTACCTCTTTCATCCCTTCGTGAAGGTTGGCTCTGGCGGTGGCGGGGTCGTTGGTAAGGGAGAGGATCAGCTGGGTGTCGTCGGCGTAGGAGATGATGTTGAGGTTGTGCTGGCGTGCGATGTCTGCGAGGGGGCTCATGTAGATGTTGAAGAGGGTTGGACTGAGCGAGGAGCCTTGAGGGACGCCGCAGATGACTTCGGTGGCTTCAGATCTGAACGGGGGGAGGCGGACTCTCTGTGTTCTTCCGGCGAGGAAGGAGATGATCCACTCCAGTGCCTTCTCCTGGACTCCGACGTTGCAGAGGCGTTGTACTAGGGTACGAAGGCAGACAGTGTCGAAGGCCGCGGAGAGGTCGAGGAGGATGAGGGCCGCTGTTTCTCCGTTGTCGAGCAGCGTTCGGATGTCATCGGTGACTGCGATCAGGGCGGTCTCGGTGCTGTGGTTGGCCCGGAAGCCAGACTGCGAGGGGTCGAGGGATCCGTTCGTCTCGAGGAAGGCGGCCAGCTGCTTGTTGACGGTCTTCTCGATGACTTTTGCAGGAAACGGGAGCAGCAAGATGGGGCGGTAGTTCTTGAGGTCGGTGGGGTCCGCCGATGGCTTCTTGAGTAGAGCGCTGAGTTCGGCGTGCTTCCAGCTCTCCGGGAAGGTAGCGGTGTCGAAGGAGGTGTTGATGATGTCCCGCAGGTGGGGTGCGATGATAGCGTCGGCCTTGTTGAAGACGTGGTGAGGGCAGGGGTCGGTCGGAGATCCGGAGTGGATGGAGTTCATCGTGCGGACGGTTTCTTCGGTGCTGATCGGAGTCCAGGCGCGGAGGGTGGAGGTGGGGGGCGGTGGTTCGGTCGTGGTGCTCGTCGGTTGGGTGCTGAAGCTGTTGTGTATGTCCGCGATCTTGTTGTGGAAGTAGGAGGCGAGGGAGTTGCAGAGGTCTTGCGAAGGGGTGATGTCGTTGTTTCCGGCGTTGGGGTTGGAGAGCTCTTTGACGATGTTGAAGAGTTCTTTGCTGTTGTGTGCGTTGTTGTCCAGTTGTTCCTTGAATGCAGTTTTCTTGGTGGCGCGGATGAGTTGGTGGTGTTTCCGGGTGGCGAGCTTGAGGGCAGTCATGTTGTCCGGTGTTGGGTCTCTGCGCCAGGTTCTCTCGAGGGCTCGGCAGTTCTTCTTGGAGCTCTTGAGTTCGTCGGTGAACCATGGGGCTTTCTTGCTGCCGGGTCTGCGAGCGAGCTCATCTGCGCAGTCGTTGATCCACTTCGAGAGGTTGGTGGCCGCCTGGCTAGGGTTCGTTGTGATGGTGGGAGGGTTCGTGCTCAGGGAGGACGCGAGCTGGTCGGCTGTGATCTTGTTCCAGTTCCTGCGTGCAGCCTGTTGCTGGTGGTGGTGGATCGAGGTCCTTGCGAAGCTGAAGTGGACGCAGCTGTGGTCCGTCCAGTGGAGCCCGGTGGCGTGGCTGAAGGCGATGTCCTTGCTGGATGAGCAGACGGGGTTGAGTGTGTGTCCGGCGTAGTGGGTGGGGGTGGTCACAAGTTGCTTGAGTCCCAGGTTGGCGAGGTTGTCCAGAAGGGTGGTGGTGTTGCGGTCGTTGTTGTTCTCCAGGTGGAAGTTGAGGTCCCCGAGGAGGATGTAGTCAGCGGAGCAGAGGGCGTGTGGGCTGATAAAGTCGGCGATGTCTTCGCTGAATTGTGTGCGTTGTCCAGGGGGTCTGTAGATGAGGGTGCCTCTGAGGGTGGTCTTGGGGTTGATGTGGACTTGGAAGTGCAGGTGCTCAGCGGTAGCGAGGGTGTCATCGGTGTTGGTCGTGATGCGGATGGTGTTCCTGTGGACGATGGCGATGCCTCCTCCGGTGTGGTTTATGCGGTCCCTTCGGATGATCTTGTAGCCGTCTGGGATGCCGATGGCGATGTCAGGCGCGGAGGAGGCGTTCATCCAGGTTTCCGTGAACAAGGCGACGTCTGGGGCTGTGGTGTCGAGCAGGTTCCAGATCTCGATGGCGTGCCTGTGGACGGAGCGGGTGTTGAGCAGGATGCATCTCAGGTGGCTGCTGCTGTTGCTCGTCGAGGTCTTGGGCACTGCTGGAGTGGTGCAGGTCCGGATGCAGATGAACTTGCAGGCGTTGCAGCAGAAGGGTCCGTGGGTGCATCTTGGGGTGGCTCGGTAGCAGCCCGGGACTCGGCCGGCGTTGAGTGCGTTGAGGGTGGCGGCGTCGTATGTCCGGCGGGGGCCAGGGGTCCTGGCGCTGGGCGCGGTCCAGGCGCGGACGGGCGCAGACGGGCTTACCTTTGGCGCGCCTTCGGCGCACAATCGGCGCGCCCGCTGCGCGTTACCGCTGCGCGATACCGCTGTGCGTGCGCACGGTCGCCATTTATGGCGAAGTGCAGGGAGGGAGGGGCAGCTGGGAGGCGGGAGCGGGGAGGAAGGGGGCATGGCTACACTCCCCGGCGGCGGGGATCGGCAGCGGGGAGCGGGTGCAGGGGTCAGCAGCACAGGGGGGGGAAACCAGGGGCAGCACGGGGACAAAAATAAACAAGTATCAGGGCATAGACATTAGAAATACCATACAGCAGAAACAGGCAGACAATGGTCCACAACGCGGAAAAAACAACAGGCGGGGGGCGTGGCCTGAGGGCGGACCCGAGGGCGGGAGGGCTCTGCGAGGCAGGCAGAATCGGCAGGCGGGGGCACACGCAGCAGCTGGTGGCCGTGCGGCGTGGGGGTGTCCTACAAGTAGGTCACACTCACCTGTGCCGCACGGTCGCCATTTATGGCCAAGTGCAGGGAGGGAGGGGCAGCTGGGAGGCGGGAGCGGGGAGGAAGGGGCGTGGCTACACTCCCCAGCGGCGGGAATCGGCTGCGGGGAGCGGTTGCAGGGGTCAGCAGCACAGGGGGGGGAAACCTGGGGCAGCACGGGGACAAAAATAAACAAGTATCAGGGCACAGACATTAGAAATACCATACAGCAAAAACAGGCAGACAATGGTCCACAACGCGGAAAAAACAGGCGGGGGGCGTGGCCTGAGGGCGGACCCGAGGGCGGGAGGGCTCTGCGAGGCAGGCAGAATCGGCAGGCGGGGGCACACGCAGCAGCTGGTGGCCGTGCGGTGCGGGGATGTCCTACAAGTAGGTCACACTCACCTGTGCCGCACGGTCGCCATTTATGGACAAGTGCAGGGAGGGAGGGGCTGCTGGGAGGCGGGAGCGGGGAGGAAGGGGGCGTGGCTACACTCCCCGGCGGTGGGAATCGGCAGCGGGGAGCGGGTGCAGGGGTCAGCAGCACAGGGGGGGGGGAAACTAGGGGCAGCACAGGGACAAAAATAAACAAGTATCAGGGCACAGACATTAGAAATACCATACAGCAGAAACAGGCAGACAATGGTCCACAGCGCGGAAAAAACAACAGGCGGGGGGCGTGGCCTGAGGGCGGACCTGAGGGCGGGAGGGCTCTGCGAGGCAAGCAGAATCGGCAGGCGGGGGCACACGCAGCAGCTGGTGGCCGTGCGGCGCGGGGGTGTCCTACAAGTAGGCTTACATATGGACCCTAGAACTGCACTGCTGAGGGACAGCCAAAGCATTGCCAGCCAAACCACGAGAAACACGTAATCTGGCAGGTGGGCGGCGGTTGACTTTGGTGGTGTGGGAGCGTGGTGATGGTGTGGAGACCCACTCCCACACCGCCTATGTCGTAAGGGGGCCCTACGTTTCTACTGAATCTAAGGAACAGTTTATTTATCTAAGCACTTGATTTAGAATTGATACTCTCTGCCTGTGAGTATAAAGCATGTGGGGCTGTTTTGAGATGGGGTTTCAAAATGTATAATGCAGGCCCTTTAGGTATTGCGATTTGCTATTAGGGAAAAACTTTGAAATCGACCGAAAGATTATGCCAGTCTTCAAAATGTGTCATATGCATTCCACAGAACTACCACTGAGCTTAGAGCCCCTCGCTGCTTCTGCCACCTTTGTTTCATCATTGGTAAAAAGGGCCATGCCTAACACAAGGTTAATCATGTGGTTATTTATAGTGGTGTCTATTCAAATTTGATGCAACATTATTTATCCTTTTTAAAAGATCATATTTCACATAGATGTATTTTTAAATGTGGTCTTTCCACTACCAGATTATCATTATGTTAAATGGTCTCTAAGCACTTTTCGGACTTCACTTTATTTGTCTTAATTTATTGTACAAAAAACATCACTATCTGCTTAGGATCTTTTGTTGTGAATAATGTCACCACTGCTTCCCGGGCTCTTAATTTTGTGCTAAATCCAAACTTGGCGTCAGTGGTCTATCATATGTATATGTATTTTAAAACAATTTTAATTCAGTAAAGAAACCATCACAGTAATGGAGGTCATCATGTCTCTTATCACATTTTAATAAAGAAAACATTTTTTTAATCCAGCCGTTTTTCCATAAATGAAACAAGACTGCATTTAAAAAAGAAAGTTTGTTACTTTTCTAAAGTTTGTTTGAGAGTTGGAAGTGGCCTCTTGATGCACAGGGAAGGCAAAAGGGTCTCAGTGAGTCCTCTTTTCTTTTTTTGACCGTGGTACCACTCCACCTTTACAGTCAATAACTTTTCAGGATTTTTAAACAAGATTACAGTCACAAAACATTGATACATTCATTAACCCCTTTTCCAAATAACAATTCTCTATGGGATTCTCAACCCATTTTGTGATTCGGTAACCTGTTACTAATTAGCAAAATGGGTTTAGTGCATAACAAATAGCCATTGTACAATTGCACACCGTGTGATTTTGGGAACTACAGGCTTTGCAACCGCTAAACTGCTTTGTACAACAGGCCCATAGTCTGTAAACAGAAAATGTTTTTTGTTGTTGCCCTGAATGTGTTTGTACGCTTCTTTGAATATATAATCATGTTTTTATGGCTCATATGACCTGGTTGATTGATTGGTTACAAAATTGATTTCATGCTTCACAAAATCCTTATTTGATTGAAAATCCAAATATGTTTCCATTCCACCTTCTACAGGTATTATTTTGGAATATGAAAAAGGAGGTGAAGTGAGAACTAAGTCTATTGATTTACTTGATCTAACTCCCAGGTATGTAATTCCTAACACTTCCCTTATTTAATAAAAATTACATAAAAAACTAGGCATGGATGAACACTTTTGTTACATAGGTCAGGGACCAGCACATAATCTGAGGTCTACTCTTATTACAGATGTTCGAGATCCTGCACCTTCCATTGAGGTGCAGCCGATCATTAGTGCTGATTGTGCACCAGGCCACAAGCGCATATGAGCTCTATGTCGGATCACTATTGTCAAGAGCAATATTTATTATTGATAACTTTGAGGGCTTTTCAAGTAGCTCATGTATAATGTAAACTCTGTCCACTGCAGCAAAATAGCAGGGTAAGACTGTTGTAAAAGGTATCCCAAACATTCTTTTCGGTAACCTCAGAAGGCAGTATGCACCAAGGGCCAGATGTAGGAGAGAAAATACCGGTCGGTAACGGCCGATTTTGGCCGTTACCGAACAGTATTTAGGATTTGGCATGTAGGGGCCATCATTTTACAGAATCGGTAAATTTACCGATTCAGTAAATTTACCGATTCTGTAAAATACCGAATCGGTATTTTTACCGATTTGGTAAATCCACATGTAGGTGACACTCCTAAGAGTGTCACAGGCCCTTAAGAATCGGTATTTTACTACCCAATCCAATTGGGTGGTAAAATACCGAATTCAGGTGTGCATGCACATCTGTGCTTGCACACCTGTGCAATGTGACACACAGACATGCCCTTAGGGCATGTCTGTGTGCCACATGGCACACAAGTCCGGAATTGGGGTGCTAGAGGGTTTCAAAGTGACACCCCCTGCACCCTTGCAGGATTCGGTATTTACCGATTCGGTAAATACCGAATCGGTAGTGCCCATTGATTCCTATGGGCTTCAAGGCCCATAGGAATCAATGGGCAACACCGATTCGGTAAATACCGAATCCTACCGATTCGGTAATTCTTAAATTCGAATTACCTACATCTCCCCCTTCATATTTACCGACTCTTAAATAACGAATCGGTAAAATTCAGTATTTAAGAGTCGGTAAATATGAATTTCCTACATCTGGCCCCAAATCTCTTTGCTTTTCCACATGATAGACCTAAACAGTCTTTAAATATTAAGAGTTTCAAATCAGGCATCTCCAACAAGTATCTTGTTAGCTACTGTTGTCTTTCCAGCTACCTGTAAGCAGCGCTCCTATGTGTAGCCCAGCCTTTTCAATGAGAAGATATTGCTTGGTTGCCTTAATATATGTATCCCATAAGAGAAAAGTGTTTATTGAAGACGAAAATGTGTCTATGTTCAGAACTCGTAACCTAATAGTTAGAGAAAAATGGTTGGATTTCCAAAATACATATTCAAGTCTGATATTTGAGTGATAAATCATGAGGCACTGTGGAGTCGTATTATTAAAATCTTTACCTTGATGCCATGAGCATTGTATCTTTGGTTGTCCTGTGCTAATCTTGAAGAGGCATTCCCATATGATAACGCCTTTTTCATATTACTGCTGGCAATCCTGCCGATGCACTGATGTTATTACAGTTGTAATCTTGCATGTGAAAGCAACTAATGTGATCTTGTCTGACATGATCACTATTACCACACTAAAAATATTACTAGACCAGTCAGAATTTCATTGAACATTAGTAGCTCTTATTACAGAAAGGTTGGAGACCCTTGTTTTAAACTAACACCTCACTTTTCCATGAATGCCTAATTCCAAATATCAACAACAACCTTGGCAGAAAAAGTTTAATCCTTCAAGTAAATATTTTTTTAATTAAGTTGTCAGTGCACGTTATTACTTAACTTTAAATTAAAAGGACACACCAGACCTACATCATGGACTTCACAGATAAAAACTGTACAAATGGAGTCTGTTTCCTCTCTTTTATTTATTTATTTATTTATTTATTTTTTTGTCCTCATTTGCCCAACTCTCGTTCCCCCAAAAACGCCAACCACCTTACTTGTCCTTAGGAATAGGACCAGAAAACGATCGATTCCCACACCCGGACAGACGTACCGAATTGGCAGGAGATGCTTTCAAGAAGTTCTTAATCAGTTAAGGCAGGTTCCAGCCTTTTGGACCAGTTTTGTTCTCGAATTCGGGCAGGACCCCAAACTGGACCGTGGAGTATAGGGGCATAATCATAGGACCCAGGGAAAAAAAAAACCGGAAGCCCTAGTAGTTAGTCATCTCCACTGAATCAAGGCAAGGTTCCGAGTGCTGCAGGATCTGGCCATATCCACCCTTGATGTTTCATAGAGGGATGACAACCAACCTGCATGCTTTGGTGCTTTAGAGTCGCCCCAAAATATACATATCTGCTGTCTGGCCAGAAGGATTGCATAGAACAGGAAGGTCCTTGCCAACCCAGTGATGTTATCATCCAGACCACATATAATTAATGACAGACTGAGGAATATCTTTATTTTGAAAATTGATTCCAGAGTAGATTTTACTTCTTCCCAAAATGCGTTTATATTGGGGCAATCCCTAAACATGTGGATGTCAGAAGCTGCTGGGAGAAGGCACTTGTTACAGCACTTTCCTGGCTGGAATTTAGAGGGGGAAAGGTGTGCTCGATGCACTGTAAACAGGTGATTACGCCTCAACCAAGCTGGCTTTACCGCTTTGTACAGGAGAGCAAAAGATCTTATCCATAGGTCCTCACCCTGTAACCCCATGTCACTTCCCCACAACTCCATCGGGAGATTAAATTCACCGTCTGCCTCCTCCAGAATGGTCCAGGACCAGAAGGCTACTTCCTTACCCCCCATTTGCCTTTCTACCAGGTGTTGTTCCAGAAAGCTGCTCCTCCCAACATGAACAGTTTTCCTAGTCTGTTCCCTGGACCAGCTGCCTAGTTGTATGTATTTGAATCTCAATAGGGCTGGGCCTACCCTCTCATGGAGCACCTCCCATTCTACCAATGTACCTCCCACCATCAACTCTCCCCATCTTGAGATCCCTGCCTCACGTACGGGGACTGCTAGACTGTCCTGTAGGCAGGGAGGAAGCCCTGGGGAATCCCAAATTGGGGCATGATTGGAAAAATAGGCCAACCCAACTCTAGCTTTGATTTGCACCTAAGCTTTCGCCAGTGATTGTAATATCTTTAGCCTCACCTTTTTAAAGAACCTCTGGTCACCGAACTTAAATAAAAAACCATCAAGTGGAAGGTCAGCCCCAGTTAGCATGGCCTTAAACATTTTCCCGTTTGAGGAACTTGTTGGAGTTTTCAGCAACATCCTTGAGTGGGGGAGCTGAAATGCCCAAGCGTAATACTGTAGATCTGGCAGTGCAAGCCCTCCCTTTTCCCTCCTCCTCCTTAATTGTTTCCATACCAGCCTTACTGCTTTGTAGCTCCAAATAAAAGAGTTGATTTCCTGCTGACATTTTTGGAGCTGTTTGAAATCAAACGCTAAAGGGATGGAATTAAAGATGAAAGTAAATTTGGGGAGGATAGACATTTTCACAAGACTTATTTTCCCAAGCACAGTCAGAGGGAGGAAGGACCAAGATTTTAATAATGCCTTACAGTCACGAAAAACCCGGTCAAAATTGACCTGAGCCAGAGTGCCGATATCATGAGTGATCTTAACTCCCAAGTAACGGATTGAAGGGGTCACTGCTAAGTGTGGATTATCTATGTTCCAAGTCATACGCTCGGTCTTCCCAGCATTAATTTTGTACCCCGAGATCCGCCCGAATTCCTCCGTCCTCTTTACAACTATAGGGAAAGCCTGGACCGGGTCAATGGTATAAATAAGGATGTCGTCGGCATAGAGTCCTACCTACCCTCTTTGCCCAACCTCCAAATTCAAAAGAGAGGATGCTGGGCTCCTCTCTGAGGGTTTGAACAAAGGGTTCAATATATATGTTAAATTGGAGGGGGGAGAGCGGGCAGCCCTGTCTGGTTCCCCTCATAATTTGAAAGAGCTCAGTGCAGGTACCATTAACTAAAAGACTAGCTTTGGGGTCTCTATATAAAAGGTTAATGGCTCGACAGAACTTGGCCCGAGTTAGAACTTCCTCATTACCGCAGCCGGATAGGGCCAATTGACCCTATCAAATGCTTTGGTAGCATCTAGGGTCATAATGGCCAAGGGGAGGGAGAAGGTTGAGGCAATATCAATCGCACCTACCAGGTCATGGGTGAGGTCTGCTAACTGGCGTCCCCGTATAAATCCCTTGTGGTCTTTGTGAATGATTTTGCCGATTTTGCTCCCAAGCCGTGTCGACAAAATAGCGGCGAAGATCTTATAATCATCGTTTAGGAGCAAAATCGGCCTGTAGGATCCACAATCAGCTGGGTCCTTACCCGGTTTCAGGATCAGATCAATAGTTGCCTCATCCCACGACTCGGGTGGCACCACACCGTTTAATAAGATGTCATTAAACAAGACAGTCAAAACTGGGATAATAGCAGGGCCCAATGCGTTGTACAGCTCTCCAGGAAGACCATCTGGCCCGGCAGCTTTCCCCCGCTTCAGTTGTCTGATAGCGTTACTGACTTCTGCCTCTGATATTTCCTTGTCCAGATGATCGCTTGGAGTCCAACTTAGCTTTTAACTCCCCCACTGAACTTTCCAGACTCTCTGTTCTCTCAAAGAGGCTGTTCACTTTCTTTTCGAGGGTCTCATACACATCCCTAATCTAATTTTGGTTGTGTTTGGATTCTGCAAAGCCACTCTTGATCTCATCCCTCATTGCAGACAGAAGTGTTGGAGGAAAACATGGCGGCCGCTGGTTAGGGCGGTGCGCGCGTCTCTAACGGACCTAGTCCCTGAGGTAATGCAGTAACTGTGTGCTGTGGCCGGCGGTTTACTGTAGTTGGAGGTCTCAGGGGTTTCTGGAGGTGAGGGTCTGCAGCCGCATCTCCTTTCGGCACTTTCCTGGTCGCGTCTGTGTGCAGTTTGGCGAGACCCGGCTTGATTAGATCCAGCGCAGTGCAGCCGATGTGCGTGAGCCTGGTACCGCCACCGCCTCTCTCCCACGGTGGACTGAAGCAGCCGTGGAGCTTCGACGGAGCCGCAGGGCGGCAGCTCGCAGACTCCTTAGAGGGAGGGCTCGGGGTCTCCAACAGAGAAGCGTGGAAGGGCAGGCGGGGAATTTCTTACTGCTGCGCGTTCGACGGAGTCGGAGTCTGACTCTGACCCAGACCCTGAAGGTATCGGGACAACAAAAAGAAAAGCAAAAGCAGAAGCCAAGACCATAGCAACGACGGCTCAGGGGAGCAAAGTGTCAGAAAGTAAGGAGAGTGCACGGGGAGGCTTGAAGGGAGGGTTGTGCCCGAAGGAAAGTGTATGGTCCAGCAACACCCCTGGAGACCGAGGCAGGAAGGGCAGAAGACGGGGGAAGAGCTCCAGGTGTAGTACCTTACCTATTAGTCACGGTGGAAGCAGGAATACAATACAAAACAGCGTACAGGCAAATAACCCTGAGGGAGAGAGTGAAGGGGGTAGAGGGGGAAGGGGCCCACGGGACAGAGATCAGGGTGGAAGTGGAGGCTGAGTTAGTCACCCAAGCGGTACCTCAAGGGTTCTCAACAGGAGGGGGGTTCTCCTGCCCTAAATTTAACACAGGCTCTAATACCCAGTCGGCGTGGAAAGGTAAATCTAAAGGGCTACGAAAGAGCGTAACGCGAATTACACCGTCGTTACGATCCTACTTCAAAGTGTTACCCCAAGTGCTGGACATCGTACAAAGCTCAGAGGGGGCGAGTGGCGCCCAGATTAGGAGCATGAGCAAATCCAATATCACCCAGGGGGCTGAGTCTCTCGGCCTAGAGGTTACAACTATGGTAACCAAGTCTGCGGCAGTAGTGGACTCCGGGGGGTCTGAGCTCTCTTTGGAAGAGGCTGGAGGTGAGAACAGCTACTTAACACTCTGGAGCAATTGGGGGGGGGGGGCGGTCCTCTCGAAACACTTCTGTTTGCAATGAGGGATGAGATCAAGAGTGGCTTTGCCGAGTCCAAACACAACCAAAATGAGATTAGGGCTGTGTGTGAGACCCTCGAAAAGAAAGTGGGCGGCCTCTTTGAGAGAACAGAGAGTCTGGAAAGTTCAGTGGGGGAGTTAAAAGCTAAGTTGGAGTCCGCTGAGATCAGGATCCAAAACTTACAGAGAGAAGGGGATGCAACGAAGGACAGGGTTGAGTCCTTAGAAAACCACTCAAGAAGGAACAATCTTAGACTCTTGAAGGTTCCAGAAGGAAAGGAGGGTGGTGAAATTAAGGCACACGTAGTGTCCCTACCAAAGAACGCCCTCAATTTGGATGAGACCGCAGCGGATCTGGAGAAAGATATCCAGAGGATACTTAGGGATCCCTTTCGCCTCAACCCCGGGAGAGTAAAACCAAGGAAAATCCTAGTGAACTTCCTTACTTACTCGATCAAATAAAAAATCCTGAACCTTGCTTTAAAAGCCAAATCACTAAAGGCCCCGGATTTCTCCTTCGATGTCCGATCCGACCTGTCCAAAACTACTTTGGACAGACAGTGGGAGCTCGGGCAGAAAATGAAGAAGTTTAGGGCCCTGGGGGCAACTGTGCAGATGAGGTTCCCTGCATTCTTGAGGGAGATGTCCAACAACAAAATGCACAATATCCGCTCCGCCCTGGAAGCGGACAAGCTTTTAGCATCTATTAGCAACTACGCACAGGGGGGCCACTAGATCAATTCCACCCTAGTTCAAACACCACCCAGTCACATTGCCACTCTCGTTTCTAACCATGGGAGGAATACTGGAAAATAGGAAAGCAATACATGTAATTAATTAAATAATTAACAAAAAATATGGGAAAAACGAATGGAAAATTAGAAAATCTAATATTTGAAGGGGAAAAAAGAGGGAAGGAAGGAGAAAAAAAACGAAAACAAATAATAACAAAAACAAAAAAATACAACATTAATGTACATATTTTTGATTTGTTTTTTTTCTCCTTTTTTTTTTGACACAATTATGGGGGTGGTTGACACCCAGCCCCCAATACTTTGGTTTCTGCCGGTCCTCGGATGTATCCAGAGTAGACAGGGCTAGGAGAGGGTCACTTTAGAGACGCAAATATGGCTATTCATCTGGCTAGGTTAAGTATGGGTGGGTTTTCCAGGGTGGGGTGGGTAAAGAATTAAAAAGTCCTCGTAATCCGGGTCTCGTTTCATTAGTTTACATCAGTAATCGTTTTATATGCCTCAAGAACAGTATTAGTCAGGTTAAGAGTGGTCATCTTACATTCCCAAGAGAGGGGTGTTCAATAGGTCCGATGGGCAGGCGGGGGGGATGGGGTAGGAAAAGGAAATGAGTGGGCTACAGTTTCTATCCTGGAATGTCAATGGCCTGCGTGTGAGGGGTAGGAGACATAGAATATTACAATATCTGAGAGATTCCCCCGTGCAGGTCATTGTCATCCAGGAGACGCATCTACTTAAACAAGAGGTTAACGATATGTTGAAAAGCAGGGGTGGGGGAATCATATCGCCCGACGCCCGAACCAACTAGAATTTTATGGAGGGCAAGAAGATTTATTGTCTATTTTGTCCGCCAGACAAGTAGACATTAAATCACAAAAAAGAAATGAGCTGTCGGCACTCTGGGGCTCACGGGCAATTGAAATGCTGTCAGAAAGCCTTTAGAGACCTATGACTGGCTGGAAGCCCATGACTGGGCTCTATCTAGCCAGTGATTGGCCGGGGGAGTCTTACGCTAGACGTCCGTGTTCTAGCGTGAGTTCATCACTGACGCAGCCCACCTGCTCTTGGAGCCCAGCTGCTGAAGTGCAAGGGCGGGCGCCGAGGCAGGAAACACTTTTGCGGCTGTCTGGGTCCCAGCGCTGGGGGCAGGTCTCTGTCACTGATTGCTGCACCACTTGATCGCCCTGTCCATTGGGATCCGTCCAGGGCAGTCCACTCATCTTTGGTGCGCTGCGGGGCACTTCCTCGAATCAAGAGCGGCAAGTCGTCATTTCTGACACAGTGAATGCTTCACCAACAGGCGAGTCAATCTGATAATGGGTGTTGCATCGGTCAGAGCCTTAGGAAAATTATGCTAACTGTGATGCTGCATGGAATGGTCTGGTATCAGTGGGCGTGGGGGCAGGGTCAAATGTATGGCATGTTAATACAGTAAGGCGAAGAACTTCTCCACTGCCATCGGCTGATCAATGAGGCGCCTATTGCAATGGAACAATGCCACCAGCGTTGATAACGAGTGAGTGAAAACACAACTAATGGAGTCTCTATTTAGAGACATTGACCTTTTCTTTGTCAGTCTGCTTTTATGGACGAGGCTGCATTCGGGGGCTCGGAGCAAACTTTAACACCTGGCAGTCTTACAGAAAAGGCAGCTTTGCAAGTTTATGCGTGCGCTGTAAATAGAAACATTTTTTTAAACTGCATCTTTTTCTCGGGGTTAAACAGTAAAGCTAAATTTGAATAAAAGAAACGGCACATAATGAAGCAGGCAGAAAGTATCTTCGTGTTCCAGGCAATGTTATGTGTGCAGCGTATTTCACACAGCTTACTATAACGTGGGCCACTCATGGCGTCTGAAACATCTTAATGTCCACATTTTTGCCTGGGGTCTCCGTTCTTAATACCATCCCCCACAGACTTGCTTGCCTTTTCCTTATTCCATTGCCGCCACCTTCCCTCCACTGCTTCTCGCTTAATCAGCGCCCCCACTTTATTTCCTAATCTTGCTACTGAAGCAGAGGAAAAGTCTCACATCCGTGTCAATTTTACAGGCTTAATCTGGCAAGAAACCGGCTATTCTCCACATTTTGGGCACATTCCTGTTAGCCTGTACTTCTATTTGGTTGCATTTCTCGTCTCATGTACCTACTGTAAACCACCACCCACCATGCAAAGTGCTCTGGCAGTTTGTGCTAAATAAACAGAGCCGCTGTGATGAAGCAGTAGCTAAGGTCTAAATTATGCAGCAGGGTTGACTGAATTATGTGGTCACAAAAAATTAGAATTATGTGGCAGAAGGCAGCATATTTTTGTTTATCGTATTACTTCATTTTTTTTACATTAGTATATGTTAACCCTGTCAGTATAAATGTTTTGCCTTATTACTTTCAGATTAACACCCAAATACAGCAATAGCAATGAAAAAGTGACCAGTCACTACTTGTGATGAGCTTTTCACTGTGTGGCAGGATGGATTACCCTCCTTTTAGAAACTTTTTATCTGGTTGAGCTAGAATCTCAATCAACATTTTTGTTAAAATATGCAGTATAGCATCATTATGTGGCAAATTATGAGGAAAATGTCTCAGCTGTAGAATCTCATTATTAGAGTGGCTCTGTTATAAATCACGCATGTACACAGGACCTGCCATCTGTGGGGGACCATCTGTCATTTAAAACAATTAAAAATGGCAAAAATTGCCGAACCAATTTCAATATAAAGTAGAAATTATCATAATGTACATTTGTAGGTCTCACAATCACGTTTTATTGACAACTGCGTGAAATTGTACAATATTCCCACCTTAATTTTATGCAACCGCTGTATTGTTGCATTTTGTTGCACAGTTACGTCAGCAGTAAAAATTAACCCATACCAGATCCAAGGAAAAGTGACACTGCCACCTGTGTGAGCATTCGTCCTATGTAGACATAAAGGCTTGTTTTTCTATCGCTACATGATTTGACAAGGAGTGTTTTTCTTGTGTGCCTGACTTTGTGCCTTCTTTATGCATGTGCCCATTTCGAAATATCCATGCATCATCCCATAGACCATCAGAACGCTCAGCTTCTGAAAAAAAAGACACTGATTGCACACGTTGCTGCAACGTTAAAACCTTCTCTTTCAGCAGGCCTCCCAATACTCGTATGTCAGCATCCGGCAGCAGAATTACAGGATTTTCCCAGAAGATAACAGGCACATCTGGGTGGGTAGGTGGGGGATTGGGGACATTGGAAGGAGAGAAACCAGTGGCAGAGACTCGGATTTGAAAGAAAAAAGGGACTACTTCACAAATCTAAGTGAGACAAACTTGCACATCTATTGCGGAGCTGCACCTACTCATGTTTAGGGAGCTTACTCTTCCGGTGCCATTACTATAGCACTACTGTGCACAAGAGAACCCTGTTACTGCTGCCTGTGCTGCAAATGCTCCTTGTGTGGGAGAAGAATGTGGAGATCTAGCAGTGAGTGGGCAATAGTATAATCACACCACACCTGTCCAGGAATGTAAATGGTGAGATTGATTTAACTGCCCATTACTGCCTCTTGTGTATTTGTACTTGTGGATTCTGCCTCAGTGGACCACAGCACCTCTGCCACGCAATGTTGGCTGCCCCATGAATCGTTCATAAGCTCTGCCAAAAAGTGCAGTTATTTCCATCCACACGTTTATCATATGTTCACATGTGAGTATTTTTAAAGCTGGACAGCTATGAGTTGGCCCTAGGATGGCGAACACCAGTCTCTACAATTGAAATTTTGTCACATGCATACTGTTTGATAATTGGGTGTAGTGCAAACTGACACATCCACGCACATACTGTACAACAGTTGCATTTAAGGATGCATGTCCATGCACTGCATAATTAGACTTGTGCTTGAAATTATGTTGCACAGTATGTTGCACTGATTACAGTGCAGGTTCTCGCCGTGCAGACCCACCTTAGTGACTTATGGAATAAGTGGGGCAAGCAGATATCTTCCCAGGACAAGTAGATTTCTGTAAAAGTTTGTCCATTGGCCAAGTAGATTTTTGACAAATTTCCACACCCCTGAAAAGGTTGAAGTGGGTGGACAAATTTCTTTGCATGGACCACAATGCCAACATATGTGAGATCCTCATTGTTTTCAAGAAGCAGGCAAAGGCTCAGATCATGGAACATAAGGAGGACCCCAGTGGAAGATGGCTACTTGCTAAAGTATCATTAGACTGGAGGGCATATACTTTGGTGGGTTACTACGGCCCTAACCACGATGACCCATCCTACCTGAATAAGATCCAGAGCCATCTGATAACTTCCCAGGATCCTGTGATATGGATGGGAGACTTTAACCTAGTCCTAAATCCCAAATTAGACAAATCACCTAACTCCAGAGCGCTTACGCAATTATGTCAAATCTAGGTTTAGCGGACTTATGGAGGGAGAGAGCGGGCACCACCTTGGGGGTGTCTTTCCACAACTTTAAATACAAACACAAATCAGAATAGATTACGCTCTTTTTAGCTATGTTCTTAAAGATGCTCTGAAGGAGCTGGTTTACCTCCCCTCCCACCTCTCTGACCATTCGGCTATCCTTTTCTCCCTAACCCTTGGTCAGCAGATTAGACATACCTCCTGGTCTTTCGACCGAACGATTCTGCTTGAGGTAGAAGAGACTGACTTCCTTATAGTGGAGTCTACTTCATTTCTGAAAATTAATTTAAATTCGGCCTCATTGGCGACCATGTGGGAGGCTTTTAAAGCCTACTTAAGAGGGTGTATTACCAATCGTGCCTCTTATCGAGGGAAGGTATATAGAGCAGCAATCTCAAGCATTGAGCAGGAATTGTCTCTCTTAGATCAAAAGCTTGGTTCTGGCTTTGGACCTTCAGCAGACCAAAAGAGGCGAGTGGAGTTAAAAGAAAATCTGGAAAACCTACTCCAAGAAAGGGTGGCAAAGAGGTGGGAGGCTAGCAAGCTCTCACACTTTGAGTACGGGGAGGCCGCAGGCGAGGTTTTAGCCTGGAAAACAAAGTTGGATCAGGCCAATAAGTATATCAGGGAAGTGAGAGTGGAGGGGAAAGCCACACCCAGGACCTCAAACACCGATATAGGATATGCCTTTCAGGAGTTTTTCCAGAACATCTATAAAGAGGAGACTGTGGAAGACCCAATGCCTAGGGCGGTGTGGTTAGAGAAGGTCGAACTTCCTATGCTTTCTATTTCCTCTCTGTTATTTCTACTTTAAACCTCTCTGCTTGGGAAAAGCATTCCGCATCTTTCCTTTTATCCTGGTACATCCTGCTTGAACTATCTAGCGAGTCCTATTATTTGCTCCGATAGCTGTGGAAACTGACCTTAAAGTTTGAGTCCTTTTTTAAATGTTGTTTTCACATTTTAGAGTAATAAATCATTTCCTTTATTTACAATCTGTTACACTCACCATTGCACGACAATTTTAAATAGACCAATAATGCTAATGTTAAGAGAAAATCATATCTAGTCAACCAGTTGATTATTCACAGGATACATACACATTGTAGCGTGTGGATGAGTTCATATCTTACCAACAAGTATAAAAGGCTGCTATACATAAATTCATCAGCGGTTAATAACCAATTGTACTGTAAGATATACTCAGTCTTCTGTCATGGATAGTTCATGGTTCACAGAACTGAATTAGTTAATACATTAAAGCTAAGTAAGACCAGAATGTCCTTAGCTGTAGGCATACCCGAAGCATGGAATTGATGATGATAATTATCTTTATTCGAATATGCAGAATATTAATAAAAGATACAAATACATGTTAAAAAGGAGTACATAAACACATGTTAAAAGGGAGCACGTAAAACATTTAAAACCATTTTTGGACACATACCATTTCAATTCATCCAATTTAAAAAGTTCATAAACACATAAAATCTGTTCACGATCAGGACCCTGGCCTACCAAATACATAGTTATTACTATGCACACATTATTTTGTTCCAGTATAAGGTGCCTTTTAAATAGCGGATGACCGCCGTCCTCGCCACCTGGTCCTGAAGTAGTTATAAGAAAAAAAAAGCAGGTCGAAATTGAATGAAGCCCTACTCTTTTAAAAGTGGTAATAGATATCTTCTGCAAGGAAATTCATAGTATTTACAGAATAGGACCAAATGTATTAGAGTCTGGGGGGAACGGTCGTCACAAGGACACATTGAAAGGGAATGGCGATCAATCTGACCCAGAGGGAAGCAAATAATCGTGCGGATAGTGCTAAAACAAAATTTAGTAAGTAAGGATCTACCCATGAGGTGCTTAATTGCAGTGAGATAATTTTTGGGGCCACTAACTGATTTCATCAACAGAAAGGATCTAGTAGAGTGTTTCATCAGCACCGGAGCTTCCCTTTCCTCATTGACCTTATTTAAAAGAAAATCCATAAGGACTCTACGATCCCCCTTTTAAAGGAGGCTTGGCCTATCAAAAATGACTCTGCGATCGAGGGAGTGGGCTACTGATTTTATGTAATTTAACCACAGTATCTTTAGACCATACGTACATTCCATGCAGTCCTCAATCACACTCCTGTTGAACCACAGGCTCTCATTAGACCAAACAGAAATCCATAGTGATAATGTAGCCAATGTAACCTAGTCCTCCACGTAGTTTAAACCCAATTCCTCATGGATGACAAATGAGGAACTGTTTGGACCCGTCCTGAGGAGTTTCCTACAAAATCGGTCCTCCTCCAACTGGATTCCTTTGCACTTACGGTACCCCCAAATAGCAGCTCCGTAAGTCAGAACTGGAAGACACTTCATTCAAAATATTTGTAACAGGGGCAGAACAGGCTTGTTACCTACTGACAATGAAAATCTAAAGAAGGCACAACAGGCTTGGGTGAATTTAGAGCAGCGACTGAAAATACAGGGAAGCCAGTTATTCTGGTGGTCAAAAGAGATCCCCAGGTAGGGTAATGTGGAAGCTCTGGTGATGTGTTGCTGTTCAATTTCAATCGGCCTCGTCTTGGCTGTCTTCCCCCCACAGACCATATAATGTGTCTTAGAGATGTTAGTATCTACGTTTAAGTCATCGATGAACTTCACAAAAAGATCCACCAGGAGTTTTAGCCTGTTAGCCATCCGGGCCATCAACACGGCGTCATCTACGTATAACAAGGACAGGACCCTGCTTGTCCTTACCCTTAGCAGATCTGCACCGTTTTTACTCAAACATGTGTTTAGGCTATTAATATATAGTAAAAACAGTAATAGGGCCAAAATGCATCCCTACCTAACCCCTGGCGGAAGGCCAAAAGGTTCAATAGTTACGCCCTCTGTGCCCTATCTAACATGTGCATTTACAACCATATGCAGAGCTCTATGGAAGTTGATCAGGTCGGCAGGCAGCCCCATCTCTCCAAGAATGTCTCAAAGTTTGGACCTGTTCACCCGATCAAAGGCGCTACTAAGGTCCATAAATGATAGGAAGATAGATCCCTGCTTTGCCACAACGTATTTCCCTATGATAAGTTTGAGGTGCAGGCATTGTTCTACAGTGTAACCTCTTTTTCATAGTGTGTACACTTGTCATATGCCTTCTCCAATTATGGCTGAGAACCCCGGTCTTTCGTTTGCCGATGAAGACCTTTTGGCAGCACTTGCAGAACACCCTGATTTGAGAGAATCCACTGCCACTGTTATTTCCTTGAATGAGGATGAATGGGGGAAATTAATAGGCCTGAAAAAATCACAAACCAGGACAGCATTACACGGAACAAATATGGCTCAATACCTGCGCAACGACTGTGCCCCAACAGGACTCATAGTGACAAATTGTCCTAGGCTGTTTCTTAATGATAGGGAGTTCCTAAAAAACTGGGCCCTTATAGCTTGGAGGTGCACGAGGGATTGGCTAATTCTTATCATCCAAACCTCCAAACGCATAGCCGATGCCATATTAGTGGAGATCCAGGTTTTAGAATCCAAAATCAAAGTGAGTCTAGCCCCCAAGATCTTTCAAAAGAATCTAGATGACTCCAATAAAAACAATAGGGAGTTCAAGGATCATACTCTAACAGTTAAAATGGACAAGTTCAGGAAAGATCTTGATAAGTTCAAATTTGAAAAGGTGTATCCTTACTCCAGCGACACCTACACCCCCCCAGACTTTAACACCACTGGTCGTAGAACAGGTTCATCATATGGTACATCAAGCTCTGATGATAACACCTCAGGTAGTGACACCAGTAGTGATAACTTCAACACAAGAGGTCGGGGACGAGGCAAGAAAAACACGAGATACAACTGGAGGGGTAATCAACCACAACAGTGGTGGCCACCTAATCCTTGGCAGTTTGGGGGCATGCCTTCCTTCCTCCCACCACAACAGTCTGGTCCCTTTCAACAACCAATGGGACCCAACATGCCTAACTTCCCAGGAAACTTTCCTACGAATTTCCAAAGTAACTACAATGGGCAGCCTTTTTTAGGGTTTGGCCAAGGCAGATCTCGCGGGAGAAGAAGAGGAAAAACACAACCTCAAGTTCATTTCAGTCCCCCCTCCACATCAACGGAGGCGAGGGTCCTGAGGAGCAACTCGTCCAAGAACAAAGAAGCCGGACAGAGCAGTGCAGCCCAAGTATGGTGATGAACTTGAGCAAACATACCTTGACTCCTATTGAGGAAGAGGCCCTCAACAAAGGGCTCGGTTTTGTACCAACTCACCGGAATGATGAGTTTGAGACCCGGTTGGAGTTAGCGAGGTTTTTAAGGAAAATCAGGCTACATTTTTACTTTGCAGAGAAGGAAGCACCCCTACAAGATGATAACAACATCAATACAGGGTTGAAATGTAAGTCGACTTTTACACCGCCTACTCACTCAATGCCTCCACAAGTTTTGGCCTATGAACAGGCCCTTGAAAGAGAGATGGACAATCTATTCTCTGCAAATAACAGGGTTTTCTACAACCTGCCTAAAGCACAGCATCTAGCGCTTAAATCCTTAACTGAGAATAAGGATCTCACGATCAAACCGGCCGACAAGGGTGGATCAATTGTCTTACTCGACACCGACATCTACCGCAAGGAATGCCTAAGACAACTGGGCATGAGGAATGCATACCTCCCCTTGGATCATAATCCCACTGATGAACTAAAACGGAACATCAAAATGCTGGTGGTAGAAGCGTCCTCGGAAGGATGGGTTACACCAGCCGAGGCGTCCTACCTATGCACAGAACATCCGAAAATGCCATATTTTTATACCTTGCCTAAGGTCCATAAAGAACAACGACCACCGCCGGGGCGCCCTATAATATCGGGCATAGGATCGGCCCTGGAACCACTGTCTACATTCGTAGATCATTTCCTTAGACCGATGGTACAGGAAATGCCCACGTATCTTAAAGATACGACAGATCTACTAAGACTAATACCGGACATTGAGTTCAATATGGATACCGACCTATTGGTTTCTTTTGATGTCAAGGCACTCTATACCTCCATCCCTCAGGATGAAACTTTGGACGTCATACACCAACTGCTAGACTCCAGGGATTTAAACAGCATTACACCAGTCCAGTTCATAATGGCCTGTGACACTCTGGCAATGAAACAGAATTTCTTTCAATTTGAAGAGCAGGTCTATTTACAAACATCTGGAACCAGCATGGGGAGCGTTTATGCTCCCAGCCTAGCAAATTTATACGTTCACTCATTCGAACAAGAACATATTTTGAATGATCATAATCCGTATATCGATAACCTGAGGACCTGGAAAAGGTATATCGATGATATCTTTGTGACATGGAGAGGTACAAGAGAAAGATGCCTTGAATTCCTGAATTGGCTGAATAGTAGAAATACACACTTAAAGTTCACCATTGAGATAGGCCATCATGAACTTGCATTTCTGGACTTATTGATTATCGCCGAACCAGAGGGTCTACAAACAGAACTCTATAAGAAACCCACCTCCAGAAACTCACTATTACTCTTTGACAGCCATCACCCTAAATCTTTAAAGGAGAACCTTCCTTTTGGCCAGTTTTTACGGGTACAACGAAACTGCTCGACTACTACGGCATATAGAAAAAACTCCAGGGTTTTGAGCACTCAACTGATTGCTCGGAAATACCCCCCCAGACTAGTCCGACAATCTATGAAACGAGCTATGAACAATAATCAACAAGCTCTGTTGGAACCGAGACCACCCAAGGCAGCACTGGAACGATTGACATTTGTTCATACTTTTGGTAATCTTTCCAATAAGATCCAGAGCATGGTCCGGAAACACTGGCCAATTTTGAACTCAGGACGTTTGACTCTTCCGCGTCCCTTGGTCTCCTTCAAAAGGGGCCCTAATCTGAAAGACCGACTGGTACATACCAGACCACTTGAAGATCAACCTAGAGCTGTTGGCTCACTATGGAACCTTCCGCCGGTCATCGGACACCATCCCTGTGGCAATTGTCAAGTTTGCGCTCAGACAACCAAATCGGTCGAGATTGATATCGGCACATCGAGACCCTGGAAACAGATGAGGTTTACTAACTGCAATAGTGACCGCTTGATCTACTTGATAACTTGCCCTTGCGGATATAAATACGTGGAGATGACCACACGAAAGGTTCGTGTAAGGATAGCGGAGCACAAAAGCACGATTCGGTGTGCTAGACAAGCCACCAAGCTAACCACCCACTTCCTGCAAGCCAAACACCTAGCCACAGAGTTCCAATGGACCGTTCTCGAACAACCCTTTATACCATCACATACAGCAGATGTGGCGAAGTACCTATTGATTAAAGAAAAAAAGTGGGTACTGAAACTTAATACACATTGTGAAGGTCTGAACGACGAAATACCATGGTCCACTTTATAATCAGTCTCACTGAAATGATCTGGCAAATCTAGATATACTGGCTAATATCAAGCTGTTTCCTTTTTATATGATTTTCACCTGAGCGGTATGTACTCCCTCTTGTTTTATGATCTACGTGGAAGTATACCACGATAGTTGAGCCTAAAGTCCACCCATGTGGATTTTTACCCCTCTAAACCAGTGGTTTTTTCAGTACTCACTCTATGTGTTTATTACAACGTAACACGAGTATTGCTACCCGATCCTGTCCACAAACATGTGCTTTATCATGTCACCAAGGGGCTAAATCATAATGTCAATATAGTGCTAAATCATAACTTAACAACATCGTAACTACAATTACCTAAAGAGTATTATGCATAAATAGGGCGAAGTCTCATTAGTAAACACTCAGCACGAACAGTAACCTAGACGACCGGGTCTAACCATCACACTCGGCTTAGCCTGGCCGCGATACTGCCCTATCGACACGCTTGTTTACTAGCTATAGCACCAATGGGGAAGCCTTTGAGTTCATATTCCATGTTGCTGCCAATCGGAACGCTTGTTGACGTTCAGTTCACCAATGGATGAGCCTCTACACCAACACACGCGGTGGCTTCCAATGGGATTACGCGCCCAGGGATACCACGTGACTCGGCTGTCCAATTAGGGCCGGGTTGATAAACAGCTCCGTTCCTGCCGTTCGGTACCTCCCCAGTCGGCTAGGACGCCGGCTTGGAGTACCGACGGACAGGTAGGGAGAGCAGCCTCTTGTCGTTTTCCTTTTCTTTTTCTAGCAAGTAATTTAGTCAAACTCGTTGCTTTGCTCCGTTTCCAAGATGAGGTTAAGACCTAGGTGGGGTCCTTCTTCCTAAGGACCTAGCTCCACCACGCCAGTAACGGTAGCATTTTCATGGCAGTTAAAGTTTGGATATCTCTTGGCCATCGATAGTTGAGAGGTTTATGTACTTTGTTCTACACGCTATGTTTACATGTGTTTCACATGTTTTTTAGAGCGGTGCTTCATTTTCCCCTGAGCCACTGCCAGGTGGGGTGAGGCGATTCTACCTTACAGACTAAGGTAAGAACCTGATGACGTTTAGATAATAATGTTTCTCCAAATGAATAGTAATTGACCCTTTATAATAAGAGTATATGTATCAACATCATTTCTGATGTGAATTTCTTGTTGATCCATAGACAATGGACCTACTTTTGAGTTCAAAGGTTGTAGATTGCCTTACCTGACGCTCATTTCCTTATTCTTTCCACAGTGAACAACACTAACTGTAATGGTATTTGGAACATACAGGTGACTCTTTGCACTTGTTTCACGTTTTTCGTTGTTACTTTATGATTTTCTCACTGTGCAGTAGCACTATTCCTATATCTCTGGTCCTGATGAAAGCAAGGACGCAATAGTCCGTGTTTGCTGAAACATGTCGACCTTACCACAGACGGTCTACCTCATTTGACTGCCTGAGGTTATGTATTTTTAATCTTGGTATTGAGAGCATACACAGAATAAAGATAGTTCCGTGCTCTGATAACCAATTTTAACACACTTTCCTGTTCTGGTTCCTTTTCTCATTCACAGTTATTCACACTGCACACCTCAGTCCCATATATATTCTTTCTCCACTCTTTAAGATCGAGTGGTAGACCACACTGCACCGTGAACAACAGAGGTGACCTCCTAACCACCAGGTCACCCTTTGATTGTAACACCAATTTTCTCAGACGGGTGGTCCGGACAATACCCAGATGATGAAGGGCGGATCCGTATGGTGACTGATGGGTAGTTTCCTCATCCAATGGGAACTTTTTGTGTCAATTAATTTGACCATTAGTTGAACAGGGGACTGCGGTTTGTTGGGTGAATATCCTACACCTTTGAACTCCTTCTTTTGCAGACCCTCTGGTACCTTTTTGTTAGTAATTGTTCTACAGGGCCCATCCATTCCCTGAATCGATATTGGATAGGACAAATGACGTCTTTAGCCCGAACCCAAACTTCGACTCGCTGAAGGACAATACGCCCTACCACCTTTACCACTGAACATAACAGAGAAATTGGTCGTTAACAGGATGGGTCCAGTTGATTCTCCTTCTTAAATACAGGGAATATGGTGGCTGATTTCCAAATCGGAGGAAGGCCAAGTTGGGTTGCGGTGTTAAGAACATTAACCAGCACTGAAGCCCAAAGATGAGGTTCACCCGGGCCAACGTTGATTCCTTTTTTTTTTATTTTAAATATCTTTATTATTCAACACGTCAGCAGATAATATAAACAGTATTTCATTTCTTCAATAGTTTTATGCAATAATAATAAGCAGAAATTTTTATAGAGAGAACATATTCAAATAGTATAAGAAATATAGTAATACGAGAAAGATCATATGTTTCACAATTATTCTAAATCATATCAAAAACATTCCGAAATGAGTCCCCAATCAGAGTTAAGTTTATTCTGGGCCTCTGAGCCCCTAGACTTTGCCAATATATGTTCCATTGAATATGTCTCCTTGAGCAGAGCCCACCAATCCCTAATATTAGGAGGATGTATGTCAATCCAAGCTCTAGCGATGACCAGTCTACCCATCACAAACAATATCAATAATACCCGGCCTTGTTGGTAACTATACATACGAGGTCCTAACATAATATCCCTTGTATTTATAAAAAGTTCAATCCCTAACTTCTCAGAGCAGATTTCAGCGAGCTGTTACCAAAAATCTTTCAATTTAGGGCATTCTAAAAGCATATGTATCAAACTTGCAGCCTGGAGATCACATTTAGGACACTTTGTGTGTGTGCTAGTTTGGCTGGTATTAACCCATTTAGTTATTCTTTCTGGTGTATAATACAGATTGCAAATAGTACGATATTGCTGCATTTGTAGGTTAGTAGCATGAACAGACTTCCGCACTATATTTAAACTTTGCTCTATGCCCGTTTCCAAGACTTCTTCGCCCAGTATCATGCTCCATTTATAAGCTAATTTATTACTATCCCCATTTCGATTACTAGTAAGGAGGGCCAACGTTGATTCCTAACACAATTTCTATGGGGTTATGGTTGCAGAAAGTGGTTTTGTGGACCACTCCTGGGCTAACCAAACTATCGAGGGATCTTGAAATAAAGATGTAGCCTATAATGGTCCCTTTTCCTCACCCCATAAATGTAGGCAATTCCCTGGAAAGACTGGAACGCCCAGGCCTTACGTTTCTTAGCCCAGCCTGACCAAGAGCCCACAAAAGCTTCTGGCCCTCTGGTCAGAGTTGGGATCGCTAATCACAGGGTCTTCTAGAGCAAAAGGGTTACCCTCATAATGGTATTGAACCAGCTTAGCGTTAAAATCCCCACCTATTATTATATTGAAGGACTTAAGATAAGCGAACGATCTGAGCTCAAGGCATGATAGTACTTCAAAGAGCACCTCAATCTGGCACCCGGGGTCCCCAAAAGAATTATAAAATTTCACTACAAAAAGTTTAAATCTTTAGAACCAAGAACCCAAAGGATCTGGATGCTGCTATGTTTGACAGGGATTGGATATGCTCTCAGATTAGCAGCAAATCTTACTAGGGTGATTAGACCCTCACAAGTCTGTCGACCAAGAGAAGGAATTGCTACCACATAATAGCTTTTGTAACCATCTCAACCAACCGGGTCAGGAGCCCAAGTCTCCTGTCGCAGAATTATATCATACTCAGAAGTAAAATCAAGCCAATTAGGGTCTGCTAGCTTGTCCCTAATACTTGCTATGTTCCAGCTCAAGATTTTTAATTGGCGCTCTTGAACACTTGATGGTATTGGCTCTGCAGGTAATGAGTTTGGGAGACTTTTCATTGAGCATAAGGGATGAATCCCAAAGGTGCATAAAGATAAGTCCTGGAGTCAATCGTTTTGACCCGGATGCTTAGGGGATGAAATATATTACTCACAGGGATGGATAGCTATTTTTGTAGGTGGGATGGCTGGGAGCCTAAAAGGACGATGGACCGTTCTGTCCATGGGAGGGGGGTAGGACTGCAAGCACCGATAGAAAAAGCCAAGCAGAAGAATGTTAATACAGGCTTCCTTATGGTCAGAAAAGGGGGTGGTGATGGACAGAGTATCTGAATTAAGCAGAACACTCCTACCCAGTCAATAGATCAGGGCTTGATCCATCGCCGTTTTTTAGCTCACTGCACCATCCCAGCTCAGAACCTGGCTACATGCAAATTAGTCTGTCCCTGGCCCAGTGCATCATGGGAACAGGGCAGACCAAACTACCAAGCCAATTCTTTTACTGCAAAGGAAACAAGCTTCCGGGGACCGGTTTCTGGCATTACAGCCGTCTTCGGCCCGGCTTGCTTGAATCCTGATGGTGCAGTAAGCAAGGGACTCATGTCTGAGCATACCCTTCCACGCTTATGGTGGACAAAACGATTCAGAAAAGGGGGTGGTGATGGACAGAGTATCTGAATTAAGCAGAACACTCCTACCCAGTCAATAGATCAGGGCTTGATCCATCACCGTTTTTTAGCTCACTGCACCATCCCAGCTCAGAACCTGGCTACATACAAATTAGTCTGTCCCTGGCCCAGTGCATCATGGGAACAGGGCAGACCAAACTACCAAGCCAATTCTTTTACTGGAAAGGAAACAAGCTTCCGGGGACCGGTTTCTGGCATTACAGCCGTCTTCGGCCCGGCTTGCTTGAATCCTGATGGTGCAGTAAGCAAGGGACTCATGTCTGAGCATACCCTTCCACGCTTATGGTGGACAAAACGATTCAGAAAAGGGGGTGGTGATGGAAAGAGTATCTGAATTAAGCAGAACACTCCTTATTTATTTATTTTTATTTTTAAGTTTTGTAGAGCGCGTAGTCACCCGATGGGTATCCCAGCGCTAAAACCTTTTTACTCACGAAGGGGTGTGGTCCGGAAAAGAGACAGTTTAGGGGAAGAGAAGAGTTTTGAGGGCTTTTCTGAACCGGAGGAGGTTGGGTTCTGTTCTGAGGTTCAAAGGGAGTGCATTCCACTTGTTTCCAGTGTTTACCGAGAAGCGGCGGCCACCTATGCGGGCCTTTTTCACCTTGGGGATCGAAATAAGGTTTCCGTGCTCCGAGCGAAGCGCTCTAGTGGGTCTATAGGGGGTGATCCAGTTGTTTAGTATGGGAGGTCCGGTGTTATGAAGAACCTTGTGGGCAAGACAGAGGGCCTTAAAAACGACCCTTTCCCTGATCGGGAGCCAGTGCAGTTTCCTAAGAGCGGGCTTGGCAGATGATCTGGCCGGGGTGTTTGTTAGGAGTCGAGTGGCGGCGTTTTGAGCTTTTTGCAGAGTTTGAAGAGTGGATTCTGGGGCGCCCAGGTAGATGGCATTGCTGTAGTCCAGCCTAGATAGAATTAAGCCCTGGATCAGCATGAGACGTGACTGGAAAGGTAGAAGTGGAATTACCTTCCTGCAAGATTTAAGTAGACCGTAGCAAGTGCCAGCCGTCTTTCTAGCCTGGGTCCTGAAGGTAAGGTCGGTCTCCAGCCACACTCCGAGACTCTTGACCTCCTTCTTGGGAGTGGGGGGTTCACCCATGCAGGCGGGCCAGATGTTAGAGGGGAGGTTCGTGGTTTTTTGTCCTAGGAGCAGGATCTCTGTTTTGGAGCCATTTAGCTTCAAAGCAGAGTCACTCATCCACTGATATACGTTGGAAAGGCAGTCGTGGAGATTGGAGGGCTCAAGCTTGGGGTGGGAGAGTGTTACCACCAGTTGTGTATCGTCAGCGTAGCTGACGATAGTGACTCCGAAGGGTGAGACGAGTTCCTCCAGTGGGGCCATGTAAACGTTAAACAACGTGGGGCTCAGGGAGGAGCCCTGAGGCACGCCGCACTGGAGGGGGATGGAGGGGGAGCGGCTTTCGCCTTCCCATACTTGGTAGGAGCGTCGGGAGAGAAAGGACGAAAGCCACTTCAGAGCTCTGCCCTTAACCCCAACAGTCCCGAGACGGTGGGTTAGGACCTGGTGACTGACCGTGTCAAAGATCGCACTGAGGTCTAGGAGGACCACTGCCACTGATCCTCCTGTGTCGATGATTTCCCTGGTTCTTTCTACTGCCACGAGGAGAGCAGTGTCTGTGCCCTGACCTGGTCTAAAGCCTGTCTGTGAGTCGTTGAGAAGATGGTTTGACTCGAGGTAGTGTGACAGCTTTTTGTTTGCTAGTTTTTCGGCAACTTTACCTATCCAAGGTAGAAGTGAGATAGGTCTATAGTTGGAGAGGTCTGTGGGGTCAAGCGACGGTTTCTTGAGAAGCGCTTTGACAACAGCTTCCTTCCAATTAGAAGGAACCTCTCCCTGTTCCAGTGAGATATTGATCAGGGCTGTCAGTTGGGGAACTATAGTCTGCGGGATGTTTTTAGCGAAACGTATGGGGACTGGGTCGCTAGGGGCTCCGCTCTTGGTTGAGGTAAGTATGACTCTTACTTCTTCTTCTGTAACTGGGCCGAGTGACTCCAGGAAGGGTTTGTCGGCGGGGGGGTATCTGCTCCTTGGCTCTCTCTAAGGCGTCAGAGTTGGCGGGTGGGAGGGAGGTGAGAATTTTTTTAATTTTTTCGTCGAAGAAGGTGGCCAACTTGACGCATTTTTCCTCGGCTTCTTTGGGGTCCATAGGTTTTTGTGGGGGGTCCGGGACACGAAGAAGTTCTTTGAGAATGGAGAAGGTCTCCTTGGATGAGCAGGCGGAGTTTTTTATCTTTTCCTCATAGTAGGTCCTTTTGGCGTCATGTAAGGCTAGTTTGTAAGTTTTCATGGAGCAGTGATAGACGCTTTTCTCTTCTGCTGACTTGTTTTTTCTCCACGAGCGTTCTGTTTTTTTGCATTGTTTTTTAAGGGCGGTGAGGTGGAATGGAGCTATCTAGGGGTCGGACTAGCCAATCCATGAATTCTCTGTCCGCGGTGTTTGGGTCCGTGGACAGGGGGGCGGTGGTATCGCGTAATTTGGCCTCCCATTCCTCTGGTACTAACTTGTGCCATCCTCTGGCTTGTACCCTTGTTTTTTGTTTGGGCGCTGGTGACGTGTCGAGTGACCAGTGCATAGGAATCAGCATATGGTCTGTCCAAGGCAGGGGAGTGGGGTCCTGGGCATGCAGGTTCCCAATGTTGGAGAAGATAGGGTCTAGGAGTTGACCTTTCTCATGGGTGGCTTTGGGGTTTTGCAGAAGGAGGTCAGCTGTAGTGAGATCCGCAAGCAAGTTTGCTGCGGTATTGTCCATGGGGTCCAGAAAGTGCATATTAAAATCCCCTAAGAGGAGAAAGTTAGAGACCGAGATAGTCTTGAGTAAGATGTGGTCCATCAGAGTACTGGTGAATTCGCCTAGGGAGCCTGGAGGTCGGTACACAAGCAGTCCCGAAAGGGAGGTAGATGGCGAGATCTGGATTGTGAAGTGGCAGTTCTCACAGTCTTTAACAGTTCCGGTCTCGATTCTACATTTGAGGTGATCTTTGTAGAGTATGGCTAGGCCGCCACCTCTGCCGATTGGCCTATTTAGGCAACATATTAGGTAACCGGGGGGAGTTGCATTGGCCATATCGAAGTCGCTGTGCGGGGTCAGCCAAGTTTCCGTCAGAAACAATAGATCTAGCAGCGAGTCCTGGACGAGGATGTTGATTTCGTGGGCATGCTTTACTAGGGATCTGCAATTCAGAAGGCCAAGTCGGAGTCCTAGGTGGCGTTCCGTTTCCTCGGGTTTATTGCAGAGGGTGCATCCTGCATAGGGGGAGTCCTCCTTGTGGATGTATTTGCACTGGGGGTGTTTTTCCGGGTTCCAGGCAAGCAGTGAGCCTCTGGAGTATGAGATGCGATTTTGCAGATTGGGCAAAGTGGCTAGGCCTGAGGCCGTCTGGGCCCGGACGGGCCCAGACGGGCCCAGACGGGCTTGCCTTTGGCGTGCCTTCGGCGCGCTGACGGCGCGCCCGCTGCGCCCGTCCGCTGCGCGTCCGGTGGTTGCACATCTTTTAGAGGGAGGAAGAGGGGCGAGTGGGCGTGGCCTAAGGGTAGGCGTGGCCTCAATCCTCGCCGTCAATGACGGCTGAATTGGTTCGTTTTGGGGCGTTTGTTGCAGCGAGGAGCTCGCTGTTTCGGCGGTTTTGGATCCCACTGCGGAGGTGCCAGCAGGGTGAGTGAAGTTTTAAAACAAGCAATTCAATGAATGTGACACAAGAATACAATTTTAAAAAATGGGCAGGTGATCTCCCGGCTTCCGCCTCAGGAGTTAGTCAGGTTCTGAGTTGTAGCGCTGTCAGCAGCGTATTTATACTGTTTTTCGTTGGGCGAGTGGGCGTGGCCTAAGGGTAGGCGTGGCCTCGTTCCTCGCCGCCAATGGCGGCTGAATTGGTTCGTTTTGGGGCGTTTGTTGCAGCGAGGAGCTCGCTGTTTCGGCGGTTTTGTATCCCACTGCGGAGGTGCCAGCAGGGTGAGTGAAGTTTTAAAACAAGCAATTCAATGAATGTGACACAAGAATACAATTTTAAAAAATGGGCAGGTGATCTCCCGGCTTCCGCCTCAGGAGTTAGTCAGGTTCTGAGTTGTAGCGCTGTCAGCAGCGTATTTATACTGTTTTTCGTTGGGCGAGTGGGCGTGGCCTAAGGGTAGGCGTGGCCTCGTTCCTCGCCGCCAATGGCGGCTGAATTGGTTCGTTTTGGGGCGTTTGTTGCAGCGAGGAGCTCGCTGTTTCGGCGGTTTTGTATCCCACTGCGGAGGTGCCAGCAGGGTGAGTGGATTGGTTCGTTTTGGGGCGTTTGTTGCAGCGAGGAGCTCGCTGTTTCGGCGGTTTTGTATCCCACTGCGGAGGTGCCAGCAGGGTGAGTCCTACCCAGTCAATAGATCAGGGCTTGATCCATCACCGTTTTTTAGCTCACTGCACCATCCCAGCTCAGAACCTGGCTACATGCAAATTAGTCTGTCCCTGGCCCAGTGCATCATGGGAACAGGGCAGACCAAACTACCAAGCCAATTCTTTTACTGGAAAGGAAACAAGCTTCCGGGGACCGGTTTCTGGCATTACAGCCGTCTTTGGCCCGGCTTGCTTGAATCCTGATGTTGCAGTAAGCAAGGGACTCATGTCTGAGCATACCCTTCCACGCTTATGGTGGACAAAACGATTCAGAAAAGGGGGTGGTGATGGAAAGAGTATCTGAATTAAGCAGAACACTTCTACCCAGTCAATAGATCAGGGCTTGATCCATCACCGTTTTTTAGCTCACTGCACCATCCCAGCTCAGAACCTGGCTACATGCAAATTAGTCTGTCCCTGGCCCAGTGCATCATGGGAACAGGGCAGACCAAACTACCCTGATCTTTGGACTGGGTAAGAGTGATCTGCCTAATTCAGACACTCTGTTCATCACCACCCCCTTTTCTGAATCGTTTTTGTCCACCATAAGCGTGGAAGGGTATACTCAGATGTGAGTCCCTTGCTCATTGCACCATCAGGATTCAAGCAAGCCGGGCCGAAGACGGCTGAAATGCCAGAAACCGGTCCCCGGTAGCTTGTTTCCTTCCCAGTATAAGAATTGGCTTGGTAGTTTGGTCTGCCCTGTTCCCATGATGCACTGGGTCAGGGGCAGACTAATTTGCATATAGCCAGGTTCTGAGCTGGGATGGTGCAGTGAGCTAAAAAACGGTGATGGATCAAGCCCTGATCTTTGGACTGGGTAAGAGTGGTCTGCTTAATTCAGACACTCTGTTCATCACCACCCCCTTTTCTGAATCGTTTTTGTCCACCATAAGCGTGGAAGGGTATACTCAGATGTGAGTCCCTTGCTCATTGCACCATCAGGATTCAAGCAAGCCGGGCCGAAGATGGCTGAAATGCCAGAAACCGGTCCCCGGTAGCTTGTTTCCTTCCCAGTATAAGAATTGGCTTGGTAGTTTGGTCTGCCCTGTTCCCATGATGCACTGGGCCAGGGTCAGACTAATTTGCATATAGCCAGGTTCTGAGCTGGGATGGTGCAGTGAGCTAAAAAACGGTGATGGATCAAGCCCTGATCTTTGGACTGGGTTAGAGTGGTCTGCTTAATTCAGACACTCTGTTCATCACCACCCCCTTTTCTGAATCCTTATGGTCAGTGCAGCAGATCTGTAGAGTAATCGCTTGGCCAAGTCGGGTGACCTACAGTTAATTACGACACAGTCCCCCTCTAAAAACGCATTGGCTCAACCCACTTTACCCTCCTAACAAACCAGATATCATTGTGATACTTATAATTAAAGTCAACATTGTTTGCCAGCCAATAGTTTACTTTGTTTTGCAATTGGGTGAAGTTTTCTGTAGCATTAGCATTTAAACTCGGAAACCCTGCCAAGATGGCTGTGTAGGAACAACAGTCCGGCGGCAGATTTAAACTAGGGAGCTGTGCACCTGACTTATTAAGTCTGCCCGCTGACTCCCCAGGGACAGGTTGGTCCACATGAGTCCTTTGGAAACTATCCGCTGTTCCCGGATTTCTTGCAGCTTGTGTAACTGGGGAAGCCGAAGGCTGGAGGAGCAGCTGGGGTGGGTTGAAAGTAGAGGTAACTGCCCTGTCTGCAACTTGACCTCTGGGCAAAGAGTCTCGCAAGGTATCCTGCACATGTGTAGTAAGCAGGCAGCCCCCATAATCCTCCCTCCCAAGGAATAGATTGAGTTCATAGTGTCCTTAAGTGGATTAAACCAAGCTGCTAGTTTTGTAATGGTTGTCTCCATTGCGGATATTCTTTCAATCCAAGGGACAATACTTAGCTGGATCACGTCTTTGAGCTTGCAAAACAAATCTGCCCAGTCCGTAGCAGCAAGATTCAGCCAGACCGAACAATTGGCGGTGGGCTGAGTAGTAGGCTGAGCAGTGGATATATTAGAAAGTCCTTTTGCAACCCTCGCTTTAGGTGGTTGTTTGGTTTGCCTCTTCGTTTTAGACTTTGGTGAAAATAGATTATTGTTAGGGATTACTATGACGAGGTTTACAGAGAGTTGAACCTCAGGAGGTGAGCAAGGATGGCTGTTATTAGGCTGGGATACTGAATGATCTTGTAAGGCAAGCTGCAAGGCATGCGTAACCAGCCACCAAGGGAAGGACCAGGCCCCCCAAACTCTCCCCACCCCCAGTGATAACCTGCTCTCTGCCAGGTCATTGTCAGTAATGATGACCCCCACTACTCTTACCAAGAAAGAGTCCAAGGTGGTGCTGTTAGTGAGTTTAGGGCTTGGCTCATGAGGGCCAGCGGTTTTACGTTTTCCACTTAAGAGCCTGTGACTATTTTTTTTGTTAAAGGTCAAAAACCGGAAGATAAGACTGAGTTTAGGCCCGACTTCCCCAAGTAACGAGATACACTGTTTAAGCAGTATAAGAGCAGTCAGTCCTGCCAAGCGTCACGCAACAGGTGTGACGCTCATGCATTTAAGTGCGGTGATCCGCATCACCGCACTGAAATGCATTGTCACGCATTTTGCCACCTGTGCCAGGTGCCCGGGCTCTCTCTGCTATTCTGAGAGAGGTGCTGCTCAGCCGAGTTCCTAAACAGTTAACCAGATTGCAGCTCTGAGTTATGTGTAGTGGCAGAGAGCACTACAATGTATCTCTCTGCACTCTGCCATGAGCTGCCTGCTGTGTTGCCCTGGAAACAAGAATGTGGCAAATGGTGCGGCGTGCAGCTACTCTCAGACTCATCATCACACACTGCAGGGGGGCCGGGCTGCCCTCTCAGTCGATACTGCAGCAGCTGTCAATCACCGACCGTGGCACCAGGGGGCCGGGATTAAATCTGGATGTGCTGTAGTAGAGTGCTGTCACGTCCGGAGGAACTTGGAAGTGCAGAAGCGGCGGGCAATCTGAGAGAGTGCAGGTTGCGCACGAGACGCAGTCTCTCTCATGCCATGGCCACGCCTGCGCCCTGCTAAACACTGCAGGTTGCACCTTGACCACCTCCTGGCAGCTCAGCTGAGCCGGCGACAGTCATCTCTGGCCACCAGGAGGACTGCGAGCGTGGCCGTGCCGGTGGGGAAGCGGGCGGCGGCAGCTGAGGAGTATCTGTCAGAGTCGATTAGAGTGGACAGCAGAGCAGCTGCCTGGATGAAGACAGGCAGTGGCAGTGCACATCGTGGCTGGGCAGCAGCAAGTCACTCAACTATAAGTGTCAGTCCACACTGCGCACGCGACGCCGGTGTCCCTTATTATGGTAATGTTTTTTATTTATTTATTTTTATTTTATGCGTATAGCGCGGACTTTACCCAAAGGTGTCAGAGCGCTTCACAATAGGAACAGTACTGATGACAACAAATTACACACAAGCAAACGTTAAGTTACATGAGACAAAAGTGACAATTGTGAGCAAACAAAATACAAGAGGTAGCAAACGATACAATACTGGAGGAAAAAGTGGCATGCATGCAGCAGTCCGGTTACAGGAGGGAGCAATAGGATTAGTCTCCTTCCATTGCTGGTGCTCTGCAACAGTTTCAAGAAGTTCTTGGAGTTTCTTGCTGCTCTATTGGCTGTAATTTCGGATATTTAGAAGTTTCCCTCGTCTTAATTGCATGATTTTTGCTCGCGAGAAAGTGTCACTCATAGTTGTTGAAATGCCACTCATAATTTCACAATTTTTTTAAAAATGTCACACATGGCAATCTGAAACCTTGGCAGCTATAAGCAGTAGGTGGCAGACTCACCCCCGGGCCTCAGGCTTCCAGATTCCTCTCACGGATCCACGTGGGGAGGCCAAGCCCAGTCTCCTCCAGGCGATGACGGCCGCAGAAGGGCCCGCCCATGTGGGACCCAGGTCATGCTTAAATGCGCCTCCTGGCGTGGTCTGAGCTCATTGGCTCCTCCAGTCGCAGGGCAATATGGGGGATGACGTCCCCAGACAGAGCAGCTAAGTGAATTGTGCAGGAAAGGGCTCTTTCCAAGTTATTAAGTATAGTATAGTGCAAAGAGTTTGCTGGAAAGATCCCTGGTTAAATAGATTTTTTAAAGCAGACTCCCTTTATTGCTGTGCTGCCTCCTAACACACCCTCAGCACATCAGGGTGCCCGCAGGAACTGGAGACCGTCTCTAGCAGCCTTGAAAAGCCAGCTTCTAATTCTCAAACATCCGCAATCTCCACAACGCCGTCCGAAGTCCACGGAACCTGGAAAGGGGACCTCCGAGCTGGGGGCAAACAACAACAGCTGGCCGATTGAATCACGGCTCCATTCGGTGAAGAAATCTCCGCTCGTGCTGCTCGGTGCCTGAGTGCCCACAGTGCCAATCCGCCCCTGTGTGGAGCTTAGCGTCCCAGCCGGTGTGTGAGCGCCGGACGCAGTGGGGGGCCGCAGTGCTCAGCTTTCAAGCATGGAATTATCTTTGTAAAAGGTATCCCAAACATGCTTTTCAATTACCTGTGAAGACAATATGAACCAGATATCTTTATTACTTTGCCACATTATATACCTGAAAGGCCATGAAAAGTTCAGGATAGAGGTCCTTTAAATTGTGTAACCGGGTCTTATAACCAGTATATTCAAATGTAGGCTTCTTAAGCAACCCAGTGCACTTTTACACCAAATCCTGACTGTACAAAGCCAAACAAACATTGGAGCATGTAGCTCTATACATGTTGCGGTTTACTCTTCTGCAAATGTCATTATTGAGGTCTATGACTAGCACAAATATATGTATTAAGGGCATTTGTGGTTTCCTACTGAATTGGATAATGCACATCATTTACACACATAAGTGCTAGCACGCTCCTTTTGTAATCGATCACATATTGGCATCTCCTGTATATTTTGGTGCTATATCTACAGTTTTATTTTCCAAATGTGCCATATTATGGATTATAATGAGCAGTTTGTCTATAAAGAAGTATGGTGCTGGTAATGTTTTGATATTTTTTATTTGGTGAGTTTCTTCTGGTTTTTGGTCTTTGATGGCCATTTTAGTTTTTGCTCCACAGTGCCATGGGATGAGATGTAAAAGGCACATTCATTCAACATTATTCTTTTATGAGTTCACTATGTTACTAATATATGTAGTTGCAGAATATGTTTAAACTGTTATTGCTTCAGTATGCTATATTACACCCAAAATCCATCTTAAATAGCAATCAGAAACAGGCGTTGTATATGTACATGAGCTGTTACTAGGCATTGTTGACACTAATTTTGGTAGTTAGATAAGCTGTTCTTGCTCCTCATTGTTGTGAGCTTTCTCATGCAGGGGCCAAGCCACAAAATAACTTGTGGAATATCCTATGTAAATTTAAATCAGCGTTCGGCTCTTCCCCCGCAGCTCCGCCTGACTGACCCACAGCTTCAGTGCCACACAGGCAGGGTTCAAGTCCCCTACCTGCTGGGTGCCGAGCTCCGTTTTCTTTTTACTTTCTGTACTCCACTCAACCCATAACGCTGCCTTAGCGTTCTCCTTCCCGCCTCAACCCTCCCTGCTCCCGCCTCCCAGCCCCTCTCACCTGCCCCCTCCCCTACTTAAATGGCGACTGCTGCGGGGAGCGTGAGCTAGACCCCTGACCGCCATCAGGGATCAGCTCTTCCCCCGCAGCGCCACCTGACTGACCCACAGCTTCAGTCCCACACAGGCACAGCTCGAGTCTCCTACCTGCTGGTTGCCGCGCTCCGTTTTTTTTTCTTTACTTTCTGTACTTTCTTTTTAAATATTAAACTTTATTGTGTCTTGTTTTGCCTTCTGCCCACTGCTTGATTTTCAGTGGCTTGTCCCCCGCTTCTCCTTCAGCCCTTAACACTGCCTTAGCGTTTACCTTCCTGCCTCAACTCACTCCGCTCCCGCCTCCCAGCCGCTCACCCCTCCCTCCTCCCTTACTTAAAAGGCAATTACTTCGGGGAGCGCGAGCTAGAACCCTGACCCCGGCAGCTCCGCCTGACTGACTCACTGCTTCAGTCCCACACAGTCAGGGTTCGAGTACCCTACCTGCTGGGTGCCGCGCTACATTTTTTCTTTACTTTCTGAACTTTCTTATTAAGTCTTAAACTTTATTGTGTCTTGTTTTGCCTTCTGCCCACTGCTTGATTTTCAATGGCTTGTTCCTCCGCTTCTACCTCGTCCTATAATGTTGCCTTAGCGTTCGCTTTCCCGCCTCAACCCGCCTCCCAGCTGCTCGCCCCTCCCCCCTACCCTACTCAAATGGCGACCGCTATGCCGTCGCGCCGAAGGCAAGCCTGTCCGTGCCTGGACCGTGCCCAGCGCCGGACCCCCTGGCCCCGCGAGCACCATGATGCAAGACGCTGCTATGACACCACCTTCCTCCACGCCCTCAACGCCATCCGATGTACCGCCTGCTTCTAGGCCACCCTGAAGCACACCCACGGACCATTCACCTGCTGAAACTGCAGCTTCACCAGCCATCAAACAATAGAACCTTATGTCAGCACTCTCTTTAGTAAACCGAATGGACTATTAGGTTCTTGGATAACATTCAAACAGCATATGTAGTTATTTAGATACGCTGACTACTCCAAATTTGAAAACCTCTCCTCTTCTTAGTGAAAATCCACAGTAAAAAGGTTCATGGACAATAATCATTCCACTACTATTTTATTGATTTCTTTAAGTCCACTGTTGTTTTATTGATTTGTTTTTTCTGGTTTACTACACACAGCCGACTAGTGTTTCATCTTATTCAAAAAAAACTTTTCCAAGGCTGTAATAAATACAAAAATACACATTTGTCTTAAATTATACATATTGTGGGACCAGATAAAAACAATAAAGAGTGCAATACTCTACATTTTCTGTGAAGATGTGCCGGTGCAAACAAGTAATTTTTCATTTAGGAGGGTATAGGGCATAATAAGTATTGGAATACATAGAAGCTCTCATTTGAAAACCCAAAGGAGCAATTTCAAGAAAAGTTCCAAAGCAGAAAAAGATCCAGAAAAAAGGAATAGAAAAAGCACCCCAAGAACCAAGATGTGTCAAAAGTTAAAATAAATTTAAAAAGTAAAGTCCACATTAAATGAAGAAAGAAGAGTGTTTCTGAGAAACAGAACTAAAACCACGAAAAAAATAAATTCAATAGAGAGATATATTCTCTAAATGGAATACCCACCCTAACAAACGGATTTCAAACCAGATTGCACTGTTCTTTTATAAAACATTTTTTTTCCTGTATTACACACCTAAGAAAATCGCCAAATGGGGAACAGGGAAGGGAACTACGTGTCCTCGCTGTGCACTCTATGGGGCTAATATTGTTCATATGTTTGCCACTTGTAACATGCTCTCCGGCTTGATTAAAGATATGTCAGAATTTCTTTCTGAAGTATGCCAAACAAGAGTAGAAGTTTCAACAGAGGAAATCATGCTGGGGGTAGCGAATGGTGAACAGCAGTTAAATATACAGGGATTGATATTTGTGGCTATGGCAATATTCCGACTTAGTATCGCCTCTGCATGGCTAGATCCTAACCCACCGGCATTCCAACAATGGAGGGCTAGACTATTAGCGACCTGCAGCCTGGAAATGGCAATCTATAGGAACGAAGGAGCTAAAAAAAGATTAAGGGGCATGCAGATCTGGGCACCTATCTTGTTGTGGATTCAGAGACATTTATGATTGTATTCTGTTTGTTCATTTCTTTTTCTCTTTCTATGCTTAGGAAATGCGAATCGTAATGTATTAATTTCAGATTTATGAATGTAATAAGTCGTTTCTTTATGACATGGTCTTGGTTAGGGTGACGGGGGAGGGTGGGAGGGGTGGGAGGGAATGTATTTATTATGTAAAAAATGTTAATAAAAAGATTAAAAAAAAAAAAAATAATCGTCACATATGGAGGCCGTGCTTTTTCCACAGCAGCGGCAAAACTGGGGCGGTCTCCCTCCTTGATTTTAAAGGCAGAAACTAATGGTGCCCGCTGAAAACCAGGGCTTTAAATAAATACAATTCTGCCTACTCCCTTGTATTACTGTTACGGTTCTAAAAAGTTTGCTTTCCTCTAAAGCGGCAAGAGTAATTTTGTATCTGTGTGCTCTATAAATAAATTCTTAAAACATAATTACAAATCAAAAAAAAAAAAAAAAAAAAAAAAAAGAAAAAGATCCAGAAAAAAGGAATAGAAAAAGCACCCCAAGAACCAAGATGTGTCAAAAGTTAAAATAAATTTAAAAAGTAAAGTCCACATTAAATGAAGAAAAAAGAGTGTTTCTGAGAAACAGAACTAAAACCACGAAAAAAATAAATTCAATAGAGAGATATATTCTCTAAATGGAATACCCACCCTAACAAACGGATTTCAAACCAGATTGCACTGTTCCATCTGTACACTTCAACATGATATTCAGATGACAGATGAAGTCCTCAACTCAATAATAATTTTTGTCATTAGAAGTTGTTTTAATAGAAGAAATTTCTGTAACAAGGAACAGATGGAATAAATAAACATCTTATAACACCATTAAAGAATATATTGTGATGAACCATATCACGCACTACTGTACAAAATGGGGCATTTCTAACAAATAACTAACTAATCTGCAAAATACACATGAAAATAACCCTATATTCGAGAGCTTAAAATGTCATTTTCTTGATCTAGAAGCAAAGAGGACAAGGTTCTATGTAGGACCCTTCATTTCTAACGGTTCCTCTTTTACAAAATACACTAGACTAGCCCTATATAAAGAAGTCAATTTCTTGATGTAGAAACAATGAGGACGAAGTTCTATATAGAACATTACATGTATACCGGCCTCTAGTACCAGAATTGTGGAGAAAACATCTTCCTCTATCTACTAATTGACGTATTTCCCAAAATTACAAATGTCAACTATAGATGTTGTTGCTCTGGAACCAAGGATTTTATTTCTGAATGGTATATCATATATGAAATGGAAAGGGTAGTATTAAGACAGGAGTTGTGTTTTGAAGAGAAGAAACATGTATCTTTATGTTTTGTACTGCCACACAAACATCCTCAACTAAATGTCAATGCGCCTCTTGTGCACGAAAACCGATCCTCAATAATAAGTCTCAAACACGAAGTATAATCCGAGTGAGGTTGTATAGTGTAAAGGGCAAATCTCCACAATCGTTCTAAAATCAGTTTTCAAACTACAAATGTAGATAAGCTACGTGAGACTCAAGAGATCATTAGTCCTATACCTTTAAAAAAGCTATACCTCCCGTAAATAGATCAATGATGTATTCTCCTTTCCTTTTTAAATTGTTTAAAACGCCATCTGCCTTTGTAAGTGTAAGTCAAAATAGTCCAGGTTCGGTTTTCTTCTATATGAAATATAAAGTAAAAGGTATTTTTTAAAGTCTATTAGATTATGCTACATCACTCAAAAACTAACAAAGCAAGCTGATGGATACACTCACCCAACCCGAGTGCGGTAATCAGGGTTGATTGAAACCACAACAAACAAAACATAATAGGTCTCCGTAATATTAATAAGACCACACAACATCCCAATTAGTTCTCAGCAGTCACCGAAATTCAAACGGACGTGGCACATTTACTTGAATCCAGCTCCATAACAAACATTTTCCCGTTCGCGGTTCCCTCTTTTAAAAGTCCACCAGTGAAAGTCACGTGTCCACATTAACCTATCCTTCGTAGGACAACACAAATTTATTTTCCAAAGGTAGCGCCATGTTGTAGTATAGCGAACCATATTCTTTGAAACTAAGACCGTGTAACCTTGTATCCGCTTTGGTATATAATTACCATAACGCATAACTAATCATGCCTTATTAGCACCAAAGTCTCACTCTTATCAAAATGCATTTATAGTCCTATGCCTTTTTAAAATTCGAATCTTTAACATATTGTTTATTGATTCAAATGTTAAAACACAAGGCTTCTCATATATTAGCCCCATGTCAGGGCTAAAGAAATCTGAAAAATGGTACTAGTCCTGCAGGTCTAGTACTTTAAAAAAACTCCTCGACCTAACAGTAACCTACTTGACCTCCCTCTCTGAAAGCGGAGCAAATGTGACAAGATAACAAGCTTTAAAGGCATCTTTATTGCTCATTTGCTTTGTGAGCTATAAAAAGGCCTTTAAATCTTGTTATCTTGTCACATTTGCTCAGTTTTCAAAGACGGAGGACAAAAGTTAGCATGTTTTCCCACTCCCCAGAAAGGGCGAGTAGGACCTAAAAATAGCTCGACCTCATAAAATGTGCCTCGCAAATGCGAGCGGTCGAGTGGATTTGTTGAGCCCTGCATGTGAAAGTATTATTCATGTTTTTAAAATCAAGCCACAGAAATACAATTTATATTGGCACTCATGTCCCAAGTGAAGTCCATCTTCACTGTCTATGAAGTCTCTATACTTTTTAAAGTGCAGTTCTCGCTTGCTAAATCTAGATAGTTTGTTTCCAAGGCAGGCCACAACCACGTCAGAAGCATACTACTCAACACCCGCTCCGTCCACAGGCACGCCGTCGGACTCTGGGACCTGCTTGACTCATCCTCCCCAAACATTGTCTTCCTGGCGGAGACCTGGATGAACTCCTCATCTGCACCTGAGGTTGCCATAGCCATCCCGAATGGCTACAAGATCACCCGCGTGGATCGCATCAACAGACCTGGGGGAGGAATCGCCATCGTCCACAGAAATATCCTCAGAATCTTGACTATCAACGAAGACACCCTCACTTCCAGATCCACAACTATCCCAACACCACCCTCAGAGGAACCCTCGTGTACAGACCCCCGGACCCCGGCCACAGTTCATCGACTCCATCACAGACTCCATCAGCGTGCATACCCTGGCCTCCACAGTCTACATCCTCCTCGGAGACCTCAACTTCCACCTCGAGAAAACCAACAACAGAAACACCACCACACTACTGGACAACCCCACCAACCTCAGCCTCAAACAACTCCTCATAACACCCACCCACTCTGCCTGACACACGCTTGACCCCATTTTCTCCACTAGCAGCCACGTCACCGTCAGCCACACCACCGAACTCCACTGGACTGACCACCGCTGCATCCACTTCTCTTTCAAAAAAATCACCACCCACAACCACTAGCAAAGAATCTCCCACCGCAGCTGGAACAAGGTCACTGAAGACTATCTAATCACCACCCTCGCCCGAGACCCACCCACCAACCGCCCTCACCGACATCGACACAGCTGCCTGCAACCTCAAGCTATGAATCAATGACTGCGCCAATACTCTGGCCCCGATCACGAAACCCACAAACAGACGCACCGACAGAAGAGCCATCTGTTCACCGTTGACCTCCAAGCATCCAAGCAGACCTGCCGGAGACTAAAGAAGAATTGGCGCCGCCAGCAAACACCGGACAACTATGCGGCCCTCAAGAACGCCAGCAGCAGACACCACCAACTCATCCGAATGGCCAATTGGACCTCCTTCAAGGAACACATCGACAACAGCGCACACAATAGCAAAGAGCTCTTTACATCATGAAGGAACTTGCCCACCCCAGCTCCAGCTCCAACGACATCCCACCCTCTCAAGACCTCTGCGACTCTCTAGCCTCCTTCTTTCACCGCAAGATGGCAGACATCTACGACAGCTTCAACACCCAGACCTCTCCGTCAGCCGCCGACACCCCAGACTTACTGCCCCCCAGTCACACCGGCCACCAGAGCTCCTGGAACCACGTCAACGACAAAGACACCATCAAGACCATGAACACCATCCACTCCTGCTCACCATCAGACCCCTGCCCCCACCACATCTTCAACAAAGCGAGCTCCGTCATCGCACCCCAACTCCGTAAGATCTTCAACAGCTCATTTGAGACCTCCACCTTCCCGGAAAGCTGGAAACACGCAGAGATCAACGCCCTACTCCAGAAACCCAAAGCAGACCCAAAGGACCTCAAGAACTCCTAGCCCATCTCGCTGCTACCGTTCCCAGGGAAAGTCATCGAGAAGATCGTCAACAGACAACTGACCCAATTCCTTGAAGAGAAAATTACCCTGGACTCGTCCCAATCCTGATTCTCCAGCAACCACAGCACTGAAACTGCCCTCATCGCCCCCACCAACGACATCAGGGCCCTGCTGGACAACGGCAAGACTGCAGCCCTCATTCTCCTGGACCTTTCGGCCGCCTTCGACACCGTCTTCCACCACACCCTACGCACACACCTCTACAATGTGGGGATCGACGACAAAGTCCTGTACTGGATCACCTCCTTCCTCACCGGCAGAACCCAGACAGTCCGCCTCCCTCCATTCCTATCCGAATCCACCAAGATCACTTGCGGTGTACCCCAAGAATCATCCCTCTGCCCGACCCTCTTCAACGTCTACATGACACCGCTCGCCAACATCGTCCGATCACATGACCTCAACATAGTCTCATACGCCGACGACACCCAGCTGATCCTCTCCGTCACCAAAGACCCCGCCACCATCAAAACCAACTTCCACGCAGGGATGAAGGCCGTCGCCAAATGGTTGAAGAGCAGTCACTTGAAACCGAACTCGGACAAGACAAAGGTCCTCAACCTCAGCTCCACCCCTTCCGCCTGGGACGACTCCTGGTGGCCAGCCTCGCTGGGAACTGCGTTGACACCCACCGACCACGCACGCAACCTGGGGTTCATCCTGGACTCTTTCCTGTCAATGACCCAACAAGTCAACGCTGTCTGCTCCTCCTGCTTCAACACCCTCCGCATGCTCCGCAAGATCTACAGATGGAGCCCCACCGATACCAGATGAACAGTCACCCAGTCCCTCGTCACCAGCTGGATGGACTACGGCAACGCCCTCTACGCAGGAACCACAGCCAAACTCCAGAAGAGACTCCAACGCATACAAAACTCCTCCGCACGACTCATCCTTGACATCCCCCGCAACAGCCACATCACTGCCCACTTGAAGGACCTGCACTGGCTTCCTGTCAGCAAGAGGATCACCTTCAAGCTCCTCACCCATTCTCACAAAGCACTCCACAACGCCGGACCAGCATACCTCAATAAGCGACTAGCTATAACTTCAGTACCTCAATGAGTTGAAACTCAGATCCTTCTACTTTCAGTACAGGGTGTGGAATTTTTAACAAAATATACTTTCCCTGTAAAGAAATCAAGTAGGTGGGCCAGCACAGACACAATACTAGCCTTTATTTCATATCCTTCACTGTACTGCACTGGAAATTCCCTCCCATTTTATACTACATGCTCTATGCTTGTCATTTTCTCTTTCCGTCTCACCACAGATCCCATACTCCCTTCTCCTATCTTACTATGGACTCTATTGGATTTACATTGCAATCTCTCACCTTGACTCCAAAATACACTCCTACTCTCTTGTCTGGAGGTCCAACAACATTGATCTCCCTCAAAAGAGGGTGTAAATGCCTATTTTATTGAGCTGTACTTGGTTACATGAAAGGTTTGCAGTAGTGCCCCATCCTGTCCTCTAGCAGCTCTACAAACTACCCTCACACTACACTAGTGAGGAGAGACTTTATAATCAAACTGGTGCAGCGATGACAAGCTGATAAATACCATATACATACATGATAAAAGACAAAAGGCTAACCAAAAATATGTGTTTCAATTATCACAAAATGCTTGTAAACCGCCTTTTAAGGATGTCATAGTGTTAACAGGCAGAGAAGAGTACAAGAGGTTGCTGGAAAAGCTTCACAGGGGAGATCATATGGTCCTGGGCCATGACGGATGCTGACATTTGAGAGTGGTGGGGCATAAACCTTGGGCATGACTTTTATATAGTGAGGGATGTCAACAAGTTCAATGGACAAACCTGGCGTCCAGGGTGAGTCCCTCTACCGAGACAGAAATGAAAAAAAGGTTGGCAAATGGTGCATTTTAAAGCAAATGATTGTAGCGATAAAGCAAGGCTTAACAAGCAGTGGTAATATATAGTCTTGAAATATTAAACACATTAAAAACTGCCCCATATCTTCCTGAATTAATATGTTCAACAGTTACTGTAATGACAGAAGGACAAGTCCCAATGGAATGGAAGAAAGCGGTGGTGAACCCAATAAGGAAAAAAGCGGCATCCCCATGGACAGACCTCTCGAACCTCCGGCCCATCTCCCTCTTGCCGCACATCAGTAAGATGACCGAGAAGCACGTGAACACCCATTTATCCAAACATATCGAGGCAACGGAGGGCCTAGACTACTCGCAATCTGGGTTCAGGCCCAACCACAGCACCGAATCAGCCCTCCTAGCAGTGACAAACAACATCAGGATGACGCTGGATGGAGTGGGTCGATGATTCTGGTGCTGTTGGATTTATCCGCTGCCTTTAATACGGTGTCACATGAAGTGCTTCTCGGTCGTCTGAGGGATGTGGGACTAGGGGGTGTGGCTCTGTCCTGGATGGATAGTTTTCTCTCAGGCCGCTCTCAAGAAGTCAGGTTGGGCTCCCATAAGTCCATCTCTAGGGAGCTCACCAAGGGAGTGCCACAGGGCTCATGCCTAAGCCCCAAATTATTCAATGTGTATGTGGCCCCCCTGGCTGACTTAGTGAGATCCTTTGGCTTCACCCCGGTGTCATATGCTGACGACACCCAACTTCTGTTCCCTTTTAAAACCTTTACACCTGCACTAAAGAAATCTTTTGTAGATGGAATGAGGGCAGTGTCAGAGTGGATGGCCAAGAACTGCCTACAGTGTAATGTAGGTAAAACGAAGTAATGCTGTTCGGGGAGGCAGTGACACTATGGTCCCCCGAATGGTGGCCCTTGGACCTGGGACCTGTTCCCAGTCCCAAACAGACCGTTACAAACTTGGGAGTGCTATTAGATCAAGCACTAACATTAAAAGATAATGTAAACCAAGTTGCCAGCAATTGTTTCAGGGCCATTGGACTGCTGAGAAGGGTTTTTCCATACTTACCTGACAGACATAGGAAGACCTTGGTCCAGGCATTAGTCATTAGCAGATTGGACTATTGTAATGGTCTTCTCCTATCAACCAATGAAGAACAGCTTAACAAACTACAAATAGTCCAAAACACTGCGGCAAGATTAGTCCTCAACGCTCCACCTAGGACTCCCTCCCGGCCTCTATTGGCTAAACTCCACTGGCTCCCAGTGCGGCAACGCATTAAGTTTAAAATCCTATGTACCATTCACAAATGTCTGACAGGTACGGGGCCCAAGTACCTCACAAAAGCCTTCTCACCTTATGTTCCTGGGCGTTCCCTACGCTCCAGTAACCTCCAGCTATTACAGGTACCCAGAATAAAAAAATCAAGACAGGGAGGTTGTGCCCTTGCCCACACTGGGCCTGTCCTCTGGAACTTATTGCCCCAGCCACTGAAACAAATTACCAACCACCTAACCTTCCGGAAATCCCTTAAAACCCATATTTTTATAAACATTTAAATACCACCTATTTAATTCAATCAGCCACTTTTCTGACCATGGACAAGTACAATTTGTATTCCTCCTACTGGCAAAAGCGCAGAGATACCCCTTCGGGGGTCGAATCAGGCGCTCTACAAGAACATAAAATAAATGTATAAATTGCACAGCATGACCACTTTAGCCCTTTAAAATGGATGCTCGCCCAGTGTCTTGCCCTGCATACAGCATTAACTTTAGAAAAATAGGTTTCAACCAGGCTTTGTGAAGTATCCATAGCTGCTGGCTGCAACCAGTCATATAGAAATATGTGTAGACAAGTCTTTAAGTGGGATGATAAAAGTGGGGGCTCTCTGTAAAGGAACATGTCAAATACATTTCTCTGAATCTCATAGTATGCCACATCACTGGTATTTTTCTTTTGCTCTGAGATGTAATTGTATCCAGATAAATGACACAACAACTGACATACACCTAAAGCCTGTCAGTATGATTGGCGTTGTCAATGGGTGTTAGTGTTTAAGATAAATCACACAACAGCAATGATTTGTCATAAATAAATAATTAACACGGGAAATGTTTCAGTTCTGAAACTGTGAGTCTGTGAACTAAATAGCATTGAGGCCTATAGAAGGAGTTTTGGCCTACAGTTATGTGTGCTTTATTTTAAATATGTATCCTCTTGTTCTATGCATATCTAGTCCATCTGCACATCTTCAACCACCTCTCTCTCTCTTCTGCACCCTCTTTTACCTCTTCCCCGAATGCACTTCCTCACATCTCTGTCACTTCACTGCCCCCAAACTTGCACTGCCCTCCCTCAAATGTAAGCACTTTAATTTCTCCTACTATATTTTGACATCTGTGTATCCCCTTCACACACATATCCGCAGAATTTCAGTTGCAAATGGAATACATAAACATTGTTCTGTGTGCTCTGCAAAGAGGCCAACCCACTGACATGCACTTTGTTTGGCTTCAGGCTTAGTGCCACCGTGCTTAATCAAATCATAAACACCTGTCATGGCTGAAGCCTCAAAGAATACACATAACAACATGCAGATAAACAATAACATTACAACATATCTTACTCTTGGGGAATGCAAGATTAAGTAACGCATGTGAAATAAGAGAGGTACTAAATCCTTTGTTTCTTTATTTCGACATACGTTTGTCATAAAAGATCAACAGTATCACAATACAATACAGTAAAAGAATAAAAATAGATAAATCCAATCCTTAACACTATCAAGATTTCGTACATAGCAATTGGTCCCACAACCCGAGGTGTAATTAAGGGCCAGCCCCGGGTTTGTTAGGTAGGTGTGCCCCCTTAGTCCCAACTTATAAAATAGCCGCAGGCGGCCTTCTAATGTTCCACATTGCTGCCAGGAACTTGGAAACGGCGAAGACCACAACAGATCAAGGATCCGACTTCAAGATTCTGTAGGCATGCGAACAGTGGATTATCCCCAAATTTTTGCATAACGGAACTATCCACCTCCGTCTTGCATTCGAATAGGCAGGGCAAAAGAAAACAAGTGCACCTCACTTTCAAGGTCTGCGGTGCAACCCGGACAGTTCTTGAGAGATGCTGGGCACCACTTAGTCGTAAATGATCTAATGGGAAGGGAGCCGTGCCGCCATTGTAAAAAGAGCTTCCTCAAGACCGTTGGGCTAACATCATCCAAGACCTGCTCGACACGATAGGAGTCTTTAGTCAGTAAAAACGTGGCTGTAAGAGTTCCAGATTGGGCGCTCGACACTAGGAGAGTCCTTTTGTTATCCCAGAACAACTGATCCAGCTGTTTCCGAGAGATTCCAGCGCAAGAATACTCCGGATAAGTCCACATTGCGGTAAGGCAGAGTTTCTCAAGTTCTTCTCGGACATGCTTAAACCAGGGGAGTTTACCCACGTTAATCAGACCCAAGACTTCAATTAGCTCTTGCCTGTAAGTGCTCAACTCCGGGCAAAATCGCTAAAATGCGTTCCCTCAGCGTTTTTAACATTCATTGCTTGCAAGGCTGTTTTTGGCATCATTGTTAACTAAGGGGCATGAAGTCACAGCCAGTTTTAGTGTCATACATCAGAGAACTGGCCACTGTAAGCACATATTATTTGCTTTGTTTGACTCGGATATTTGGAGTAACTTTGCATGGTAACAAGAAACCTGCTCGTTATTTGGATCCGTTTTACAGGAAACAAATACAGCAGCTCCACTTCTAATGGAGGTACCAATCTTCAGGGAGGGCCCGGGTGTCACAGTGTGGGAGGTTTGCATGATGAGGGGTCTCGGCACAATATACATAACACAACATTAGCATGCAAACACTTACTATTACCGAGAATAAGGCACCAGATCAGACGTACTTGCGCCAACTCTCACGTATGACAAAAGGGTGGGATATATGCCTTTGAATAAGTCACGCAGAGATGAATTCTCTGATGCCTGAAATCATGACGCTGATTGCGTCACTGGCCTACAGAGTGCATACAACCATAGACCACAATGACCATGAAGGGCTTTTAAACAGAAAGCCCTGCGTTGTGCATTACAGTTCAGAAAGTTGATTTACTGCCTGGCTTTCGTCTCCTGCTTCATGGCGAGACGTGGCAGGCAACCTGAAACAGACAGCCCAGACTTAACTACATCGATTTATTTAGAGATATGATCGTATTGCTAAATAAATCGATCTATTTAAAATGTTTTTATGTAAATGTGTAGAAATTTCAGAGGGTCGCAGTCCTGGTGCTGGGAAAGGTCAGGAGAGGAAACAGTTGGTGAAGAGAGGGGTGCATCAAGTGCAGGTAGACAGCAGAGGGAACTGGCTAATTCCAAATTGGAATGCATGGATGGGCCATGGAGGACAGAGCCAAACATGTGCCACAACCAACAGACAGAAAGGAGAGTGACTGTGTCAGGAGTTTACTGGATGTGTCTGTAAAAAGATGGTCATAGAACTCAGATCTGGCACTGAGGTGGACCTGAATCTGTTGAAAACGATAGAGAGAGGAAGACAGAAGCTCCTGCTTTGCAAGAGTGAAAGTGAGGGTCATCAGAAAAGATTCAGGATGGTATGAGGGGTTGCAAGAAATGCAAATCCCACTTCAATGTCAGGGCTGGGGCTTAGGGAAGATTGGAGAGGCTTAGTTTGAGAAGTTCCTAATGAGATTTTAGTCCTGGAACAGGACATGGGTTCAGAGGTCAGGGATAAGAAAGAAAAACCTTGGTGAAAGGGAAAGGAGAAAGGAGATGAAGGTATGGGTTGGCGTAAGGAAAGTGCAATATTGTGAGGAGGATAAAAAGCAAAGGGAAAAAGCTAGTAAGAACATTTTTAAAAACACATAGTTTATGGAGTGCAGGGCATAGAAGAACTGCAGAGGGAGAGCAGGTGAATGGACTGGGGCACAAAGTGTTAGGATGGAGCCTTTACAGAAAGACTACATGACCTCTTTGGTCACCTCACATTTACATCCTGCAGCAAGGTGTGTTTGGATGGAACTCCCTATAGGTTTCAGCTCCTGGGGATGACTATACATCAGAGTACCCCCACGACTGGATCACTTCACTTATATAGCATTGCTCTATGCTACGTTTACACTTAAGAGTACATTTATAGTGCCTCAATGTTAGTAATATGCATCCCCCTCCACCCAACCCACATCCTCAGCTGCCAGGGAGGTGTCAAACATACAGGTCTTTGAGACCTTTATTAATATTGACACAAGTCAGTAGCACTCAGTTGTTTCCAAAATACATTTTTTTCTTGCCATAATCACTTGGTTAGATTGGTTGCATGTTTTTAGTTTTTGATGGCTGTGCCTCTGTGGCCTTGTCCCATTCATTCCCATTCATTCCCAGTCTCAGACCGTTTCTTGATTGTGAGATGTGTATTAAATCATTCAAAGGTGTGCAAGCAAAGCTTCTCTTCCCAAAATGCCTAGTATTCAAATTACTACCTATTTGATGGTTCTATTTAAAAGTTCAAATTGGGCTTCCGATGAGCTGGATAAATAGATTTATGCTACTGGACATGTCTGCCTTATGGGGGTCATTACCCAAACATTTTGCCTTTGCCCTTCTCCTTTTCCTGACATTTGTTTGTGTTGACCTTAGAACTCTGTACAATTTACCACTACTAACTATTGCTAAAGTGCTTGTGCTCACTCCCTAAAGCATGCAAAAAGAACAATTGGACAGAATGTTGAACAATGTCAAACATTCACCCCAGTAAAGAGATTTGGGCCTAAATCCATCGTTTTTTGCTCCCCATGCCATTCCAGGTTAAACCCAGTCATGTACAACCCACCCCTCATCAGCTGGGCTAGCTCGAATCCAGTGGTGCAGTGAGCACAGGACCCATGTCTGGGCATACCCTTCCCTTTATAGAGCGACAAAAGCAAAATGATGAAATGATGAGCACCAACTGAGCTCAAGCTACTTCTGGAATCCAACCCACGCTCCATCGCGTGTTGGCCATATTTTTAATATTTTTCGATTTTGACCTGTCTCAGTCAGAAAGATGTCAGGGGTTGCCACTTTGATCTTTTAGTTGATAGTTTTCACTTCAAACTTTAAAAATTCATAACTTCGGTTTTACTGATTGTTTTTTTGTTGTCATTTTGTTGTCAAATAATTTATTAATGGTCTCTATTTTTCTAAATTAGTATGGGATTTTCCTTTTGTTGTGTTTCTGCTTTATTACTGCTTGTGTGGTGCATAAATAATGTACACGTTGGCTCCGAGTTAAAAACTGATTGCTTTTGTTCCAAGCTACCAGAGGGTAAAGCACAGGATGATTTAATGACTTTTGTGGTTCACCCTGATGGGGATTGTGGTTGTTGCCTGAGCAGGGTTTGTATCCCACTCAACCAAAACCCATTTTCTCACAGTTACATTTCAAAGCCATTTGTTTTCTGGGTTCAGCAACAGGAAATGTATTTATTGTTTTGCCCAGAATTACATTTTTGTAATTGGTTTGGCTCAATGTTTTCACTGGAAAAGAAAACAAACTGAAGAGATTTCCATATACTATTAGATTTATTTTGAACTCCTGTTTGCCATTTTGGTATAAATAAGACTTAGGATATGACCTGCTGTGAGTGCAGCCAGGCAATATAAAGCATCACTCAAGTGAAAATGCTCATTGAGTCCCGTTCTAGAGTTGGGTGTCTCATATATGCTGTTCGGGAACTCAGTAGAGCAGTATGTGGTACTTGGTGAGCATATATCAATGAATTACTAAAGCCTTAACCACTTTGTAATGAATAAAATGGAGTTTGCAAGGTCACAATACTTTTGAATAAAACTTGGTTCGAATTAATGAAAGTTGGTGAAGGCCTGCGTTAGAGCAAAGTTTAGATTTTTTTAAATTAAGAAAAACACGTGAAGCAAAAGTAATGTGGTATTTTGTTGACCAGTAAGTGTTGCCTATCTGAGAATTACATCATTAGTGCTTTAGAAAAGTAATAATCACTGTACTTGGGTCACTTCTGTCCCTTTGGCTGACAATAAAGTGCAGAGAACTTTCTGGGATCTTGTGGCCCGAGTTCATTTAAAAACTTTTGTTCACTCTCAGGTGGAATTAAGCCTGGGAAGAGATTTTTATGATCATCATCCTTCATCATCATAGTTATAATCATAACTATTTGCCGGATTCATCTTTGAGGTTCTCAACGGTGTGACTACTTGCCGAATTCTAGGCTCCACTTGCTACCTTGGCTATCATCTTATGGCTGCCCCCACTGTACTGGAGAACAACTCCAGTACACACAGTGAATGTGCCACAGTGAATTTCCTTGCACTGTCCCTGCCATTCTGCATCCCAAGGCCCACGGATAAAGGTTGACTGCATTTTCTGGCCGCTTGCAACCTTTGTCCATTTTCTTGTTGGAAAATTGGCGTTCTTTTAACGGAGTGATAGGGTGCTTATGTTCTTTTGCATACAACTAAGAAGTCATCCAGGTAGAATAGCTTGTCTTCTTCCTGGAGGGTTTTGTGCACTGTCCTTTTGATGTAAATACTTAATATTTTAGAGTATGAACAAGTTACTGAGCAGCCCATTGGGAGACTCCTGTTATAGTGATATTGTCCTTCAAAATCGAAACTCAAGTGTAAAACCCAGTAATAGGCGAAAAGGTATTTGTGCTTGTAATGCTAGCTCCTTGCCCAGCCCCATCCGACACAGAATAATAGTTGATGTCGCCTGCAGCTGCTTTGCCCTGCCTAGTTGCTTGCCCATGCTGCCGCAGGGTTACTCCCCCTTGTGTGCTGACCCGCTCCTGAGGCACGTGATCCTGCACCTGCCGCCATCATTCACATCTATCATAGCCCTCAATCGCTATTATAATCACCATCCTCCTCTTCTGCATCTTCCGCGCTCCAGCATACCGCCCTGACTCAGTGCCACTGTCTTTGTCACAAGCGGTGGCCTGGGTTCCTTTACTTTCGTACTGGTTTGCATTTGTCCCAGGTTTTGTCCCCTCTGCTCTCATTCCCTGCTCTGTGTGCATCACACTCAGTCTCCTGGACATTGTCTTGAGCCTGGCTCTGCATCCTGTAGCAGCTGTTTTACTAACCATTCTTTTCCTCTGCAGCCTGCTGCCCCCATCGCCAGCCCCAGGATACTCCGGAGGTCTTCTTCCCCTTCTGTTTGCTTTTGGTCTGGCCACCCACCCCCCTCTTCTTCGTAACATAACTTGTAATCGCAGCGAGAGTCTTTCCCTTGCTTTTGGCTTGATCCTAATCCCCAAATTGCTAGCTGCTTAGCTGGTGTCCTTCGTTTTCAGCTCAGCCACTGGCCCAGTCTTACCTAGCTGTGTAGGAGGCATCTGCCCATTAACTACTACTGCCTTTTCTTGATTAGGCTGCTTGAATGGTGCATTGGTCCTTGATTGGCCCTACTTCAAGCCCCACTTGGTTCCTTCTCGCTTTGAATGCCCCCTTCACAGGCTTCACTCCTTTGTTGCCCATTTCTGCACTCCTTTTCCTCTACCACAAGGAAGGAGTGGGGGACCCTGCTCCCGTGGCCTTACGGACCCTCAGCAGGGTTACTCCTCTGCTCTTTCCATGTCCCTTTGTCCCCAATTTCAATTAGCCTTCACCAAAACCTTCTCACTCCCCTATTACTGCCTCCTTTGCTTGGCCAACATAAAATCTGTAGTGTTTGCTACTTGGCAGAAGACTCCTGCCAAGTTTAAATTGGATGTCCATTTGCTAGGGGACATTAGCTCGTAACATTGGTTGCCACCTATGTATGCATGTGGTATTTGTATTACAGAAACTAGCACAATTGTTAGATTTGTCAAATGCTGATTGACCATAATCTGTTTTTGGTTCGCATATTTCTTATCTAAAACTTACTAACACCAGTTAAAAAAGACCCTAACATTTGTAAAAGCTTTAGCCTGTAGACACCACACAATCTTGCATTGTTAGCACAATCTCATGATTTTTCGCAGAAAGATAATTTGAAGTCTTCACAACTCTCTTTCGTCATGGACTATCAAAGTTTATAACTATTTTGCGTATTTGTACACTTTTGTTCAACAGCACAGATGTGGAAACATTGGTGGAAGATATCCGTAAAGCTGAGCCGCTCGTCACTGCTTCCCGCACACAACAAGTGAAGCATTTGATTCTCAGGTTGCAGGAGAAGCTTGGTCAACACGACAGTCACAAGTTTTACCTGTTTAAGGTAAGCGATCAGCGTCTGTCAATGCTCATTGTTTTATGCAAAAGAAACTGTGGAATACTTTGAGAGAACCATCATGATTTTTGGTGTTTTAAGACTTGCAACTTTAGAGTTGTTTATTTGCAGAAGCTCACTGCCAGGTTGAAGTCCTATATGTACCTGAACAGTTTAGATGCCATTTTGGCTGTGTTCTTATTTTAACAGCATCTTTTTCATTCTAAAAGCAGCTATGGTATTGTCTCGGTTTCAAAATGTTTGGCTTATTGTGTGCTCTCAGTACAATGTTTGGGCCAGGTGGCTATTATTAAAGGTCTTTGTTATCGTGATTTGAAGGTTTTAATGATATATTTCTGTGCCTTTTACACTTTCTGGTGAGTCAGTACAAAAACACTTTTCACTCTATAGCTCTCATTACGAGTGGCCCCGTAATTGGTGTGATATTTATTGTGCCTTGTAAAATGTAGATTTTCCACAGTTTTAATGGGAAGAAAATCATGATTTTAATAAAGGCACGGAGGCTAATATTAGGCATAATCCTTTATTGCTCCTCAAACACAGCAGCAACATCAAACTTAGAATTAGAACACAATAGAAACCTAGAACACTGAACATGCATATAACACAAGAACAGTCAGCCATCTTCCTCTTTTAACTGCTGCGAAAAAAACAACGTCCTATTAGATGAACCAAAAAATAAACTCCATTGACGGCAACCTCCACGAAAACGTCCTTGATATCCATCTTCTTAACTTTGACCTAAACATAAGAATAAGAAACAGAAAAAAATAATAAGTCAAATGGGTTGGGTTAAAAGCGGAGGGATAATATTAGCCTCCTTGCCTTTAATAAAACAATGATTTTCTTCCCATTATAACTGTGGAAAATCTGCATTTTATGGCAAGTCCCAGTGCTCAATATTATGCATGCTCAACGTTCCTCTAAAACTCTCTGTAGCCCATTTTTTTATTCACAACCAATTTTTATTGAGCAAGTAGGCAATAAAATTGTGGCACCCCACAGATCGGAGATCACCACCAAAAGTACAGGCACAGTATATCAAATGAGTAGCAAATGTTCAAGCAGGCACCGAAAATAGGCTCAATATGTATAAACCCCCCAACCCACCCTACCCCGCAACCCCCGTCCCCCCCAACTCCCAGAAACTCCCCCCCACGCACGTGTACATATAGCAGCAGATAAAGGGTGTAGGTGTACCGCGACAGGAGTGTCGCAGAATCGGGCCAACAATGTCCGTACAATCAAATGTCCTCTTCTCGCTCCGCTGGGGGATCCAGTGACAGACCCGGTAGTCGGCCCACCGCTTCCAAATTTTGTAGTGTTTGCGTGGGCAGCCCCTCGCCTCAAAGATCGGCTTTTCAAGGCCCATGTAATAGTCCAATCCAGCTTTCCACGCAGACAGGGGAGGGGCCCTTACACCCTTCCACGCCCGGGCTAGGTCCCGCTTGGCAACAACAAGCCCCAAAAGCAGCAGATGACGTTTATAGATGTTCCCACCAATGCCCTCCATAACATGCAGCAACCCCAGCCGATGGGTGCGGGGAAGGTCCCAGCCCAGGACCTCAGATAGACAGCTCCACACGCCTCTCCAAAAGCCAGACAACCTACCACACGACCACACAGTATGTAACAGGGATCCAGGCACCGCCCCAAAGCGCAGGCATTCCGGGGATTCAATCAACCCAGCCCTCCACAATCGTTCACGGGTGTAGTTGGCCCGGTGTAGGTACTTAAATTGGATGAGCCGGAGCCGTACAGCAATGGCGGTCCCACGCGGGGATTCTAACGCCTCCCTCCAATCGTCCTCATCTAGAGGGCCTACGTCCACCTCCCAAGCCGCCGGAAGAGAGTGCAGGGTAGAGGAGCAATGGATAACCAGCGTCTAGTATATCCGGGATACCTTCCTATCCCCCAGGTCTCCCATAAAGACCTTCGCCTCGACCGGGCTAAACTCTGGTAGGGAGTCCAGGTTGGCAATGCTCGGGGTGAGGGCGTGTCGCAGCTGCAGATAACGGAAGAACTGGGACTGAGGCATTTGGAACTCCGTGCGAAGTTCCTCGAATGATTTGAGGGTAGTGCCGGACATGACCTGGCCCAGTAGCGAGATGCCTATCGCCTCCCATCCCTCAAAGCCGGCCAGGGCCGAAAGCTCTGGGAGCAGGCCATTATGCCAGAGCGGCGTCTCAGCCGTCAATTTGCCCCACCAGCCTATGCGGCGTAGGGCCTGTCTCCACACTGGAAAGACCACTCTGGTGACCGACGGTAGTGCACGACGCAGACGGGCTGAGTACAGAATGGTGTGTAATGTGTTATCGCCCATAAGCGACCGCTCCAATGCATACACCGGGTCCCCCCTGTCGCTGTACCACCACTCATTAAGAACAAGCAGTTGGGAAGCCTGGTAGTAAGATAGGAGATCAGAGGTGGCCAGGCCCCCGCAATAGGTAGACAGGAAGCATGTTTTCAACGCCACTCTGGCCGCTCCGCAAGCCCACAGAAAGCGACCCAGCGTCGAGTTAACCTGGCGAAACCACTGCGGGCCGATAGGGTAAGGGAAGTTCTGTAGCTGGTACAACAGGCGTGGAAGCGCCACCATTTTGAAAATGGCAGATCTTCCAAAGATAGTGAGGGGCATTCTGGACCAAGTCTTGACATCGGCCTGGACCCGTTCCCACACCGGCAGTGCGCCACGGTCCCAGGCCACGGCGCGCGACTCAGAGAGAAAGACGCCAAGGTATTTCAGCCCATCCGTTGCAACGCGCAGTCCCGCAGCCCAGGGGGCCACCACGACCCCGCAACCCAGCACCCATAAAGTCAATTTGTGAAGGTTGAGCCGAAGGCCGGAGATCTCGCCAAATATGCGCATGACCTCCAGAACCTGGGGACCCGAGTGTTGCAGGTCAGTGAGGAAAAAGAGGATATCATCCGCATATAACGCGATTCTATCTACCAATTCACCACTCCACACAAACCCGCATATCTGGGCATCAGCACGCACCCGAGATGCCAGGGGCTCCAACGCCAGGGCAAACAGGTACGGGGACAATGGACAACCCTGTCGGGTACCCCGACCAATCCGAAAGCGCCCGGACGTGGCCCCGGCCACCCGAACCGAGGCCGTGACATTGGTGTACAGTAGTTTCAGGTAAGATAGGAACACAGGACCGAGGTTAAGGCGGGGCAAGAGTGTGAACAAGTATGCCCAACTCACAGAGTCAAAGGCCTTGTCCATATCCGCTAGTAGGAGTGCCGCCTGCTCATCTCGAGCCCCCATCTGTAGCCCATTTTCCACAAGTTTAAAATATAATTTTTTTAAAGTTAAATCATTTGACCATTCAACTGCCTTTATAATTCCACTCCATCTGGAACCTCTCATAAATGCTTTACTAGCCATAGCACCCCATACAAACTGTGCCTCAAAAACACACACATCCACACCGGCCTTACTCATCACTTCCTTAACCCATCTTGCTAAGGTGGGAGCAAAAAAACGCCCCATACGGTTTCCTGAAAGAAATCCTCAATTGCGAACAACCACACTCCCTCAAACCAACCGTTCTCTTCTCATACTCTCTCAAACAACGTACCACTCACACTTTACTATGACCCTCCATATTGTGATAAAAAATCGACCTAGACATTGTTCTTTGGCCTTTTCCGCAATCCAAAACACACCCCTTCAGGTTGGTAACTCCTAGAAGTCCATTCCAAAGCTATAGTATCCAAAACTCTCCTAAAAGAGACCAAACACAAGAGTACTGCTAATTTCCAAGACAAGAACTAAAGACTCAAACCAGAATTTGGACCCCAAACATCCAACTCCTTCAAAACAACTGAAACATCCCAAAGAACAGCATACTCCAAACACACACTCTTAACCAACCTTTTAACCAAAGCATGTTGACCTACTGGCACACCTTCAACTAAAACATGCCCGGCTGAAATAGCAGACCTACTCAAATTCACTGTATTGTAAGCCAAAATTGTTATATACAAACTTGATAAATAATTCATGATCTCCACTATAGGTGCTGATAAAGGATCCAAACACCCTCAATACACCAACCACACCATATGCTCCAAGCAGACCTATAGACCCTTGTTGTACCTGTCGCCCAGGAATATACAAAGCCTCTTTAATAATCCACACACTTGCCAAACTCTCAAAAATAAGCCATGCCATAAGCCTCAATTGGCCCGTCATCGCTAGCTTGTGAACGTTCCCCTAAAATGAAAGCATTTCAGACTGAAAGCATTTTGACCATGTCCCATTTCATGTTTTCATTGCCATGTGTTTTCACTTGCACCAAAATCTGGGTGCCATTTTAAAATGCAGTCTGTCTGAAACACAAAAAGAAAGCAATTCCTGAATCTAGATGAAACTTGAGCTACATCAATGCTACCACACTATGGCATCTCTTTTGTACCTTTATAGCACCACTCTTTTCCTTTATAGCAACCTCATTAGCCTGAACCTTACGTTCAGACACCTTCTCCATCTTCTTTCTCTCCACATTCGTTCTCTTTTGCATTCTGTTTACTCCTCCTTGACTTGACCACTAGCTACAACCTCCACTTTCTCTGTAGTCCAAATACTTTAATCTTCCACAGATCTCTTCTTTGAGTCTTTCGCAATTAAACTTTTTTCAACACTACTCTAAATTTTCTCATCCAAAGAAGCTGCCATTTCTCCAAACATCTTGTCCATATATACCTTTAATCTCTCCTCAAAACCTTATACTTCAATCTGGTCCATCCTAAAATACTTTATCCACTCTATTATAAATACAACACTATGAAAAACTACTCTCTATTTTCAAAACCACTAAACATATGTACTATATAAAACTTCCTTTATTTAATACTCAAATCCTTTCCTTCTGCACTTGTATCCAACCCCTGACAGAAAACTGACTAAAAACCTAAACAGTCTTCAGGTCGTTTTTTTGGCCAAAATATGGATGCCACAAACTTCTATTAAAATATAACTTTCCCAAACTTTCAAAATGCCCGCAGCACGTCGCATGAGTACGGCTGCCTCTACATGTCAAAGTGAATCAATTTCCAATCCAAATTGAGCCACTCGCGCTCCACTTGAAAGGAGACGCAACGTGACGCGACCCAGACGCTTGCCGGGCGTCAGCTTCAGAATGCTGAAGCCCGCTCTTGCGCAGCGCAAAAATCCTTTACGCACATGGACTTCTCGAGAGCTGCATGTTCCTCTCCCATGCACCTTGCTTTAAGCAAAATGATAAGACCAAACCATTGCGCACAACCTTATCTATTTAAAAAACCAAAGCATTTTCTACACTGAAACACCCGGATAGCTTCTAATTGATTAACTAAAAATATACCACACATGAAAACAACGTGATTTAAACAGTTAATGACTTTAAAAAAAACTTTTGATTCATTTAAAACATTCAGACATACTCATTTTAAATAAACATATTTAAATAGACTCTCTAATCATTAATTACTCTTACAAATCAAAACTATCATGCCTCATACAAACACCAACTTCATTTAAAAAAAATTACTTTTCTGTGAATGAGCATCAACAAAATAGGAGCATCAACAAAATAGGAAGATGGCTCCCTGCCTCACTTCCCCTACCACCTGGAAACACTCCTGCTAATCACTGCCAGACATCGCCTGCAGTTCTAGCGCCTCGACGCCGGACTAGCGCTCATTGCCTGTGTGATATCGTTATTTAGGGCATATCACATTTTATTTTATTTTATTTTAAAAGCGCTGCATTGCCTGCCCTGTGTAATTTCGTTTTACTTTACAGCATATTTTACTTACATAGCGCTGCATTCACTGGGTTTTAGCTGTCCCCTTCTGTGTGTCCGTGCCCCAGTTTCACTTTCCCTCCCTCCATTTGTTGTGCTCGTGGCCCGTGTCTCCTCCCAGCCTCCCAGCTGCCCCTCCCACGCTCCGCCCCTCCACTATCCATTTAAGTCAGATGGTCCTATGTGCAGCGTCCACGCGCTGCGGCCGCGCCGAAGGTGCGCCAAAGGTAAGCCCGTCTACGCCCGTCCGCGCCAAGACCGCGCCCAGCGCCAGACCCCCTGGTCCCCCGCAAACCCCACCCCTCCCGCATCACATACAATGCAGCTACCCTCTCAGCCCTTAATCCCGGCCGATCACCAAACTGCTACCAAGCCGAATCTGGACGCACCCATGGACCATTCGCCTGCCACTCCTGCAAGTGGCAGTTTGTCCACCCTAAGCGTGGAAGGGTATTCTCAGATGTGAGACCCTTGCTCATTGCACCATCAGGATTCAAGCAAACCGGGCCGAAGACGGCTGTATTGCCAGAAACCGGTCCCCGGGAGCTTGTTTCCTTCCCAGTGTAAGAATTGGCTTTTGTAGTTTGGTTTGCCCTGTTCCCATCATGCACTGGGACAGGAACAGACTAATTTGCATACAGCCAGGTTCTGAAACTGGGATGGTGCAGTGAGCTAAAAAACGGTGTTGGATCTAGCCCTGATCTCTTGACTGGGTGAGAGCTTTCTGCTTAATTCAGAGACCCTGTCCCTCACCACCCCTTGTTGTAAATATTTTTGTCCACCCTAAGCGTGGAAGGGTATTCTCAGATGTGAGACCCTTGCTCATTGCACCATCAGGATTCAAGCAAACCGGGCCGAAGACGGCTGTAATGCCAGAAACCGGTCCCCGGGAGCTTGTTTCCTTCCCAGTGTAAGAATTGGCTTTTGTAGTTTGGTTTGCCCTGTTCCCATCATGCACTGGGACAGGAACAGACTAATTTGCATACAGCCAGGTTCTGAAACTGGGATGGTGCAGTGAGCTAAAAAACGGTGTTGGATCTAGCCCTGATCTCTTGACTGGGTGAGAGCTTTCTGCTTAATTCAGAGACTCTGTCCCTCACCACCCCTTGTTGTAAATATTTTTGTCCACCCTAAGCGTGGAAGGGTATTCTCAGATGTGAGACCCTTGCTCATTGCACCATCAGGATTCAAGCAAACCGGGCCGAAGACGGCTGTAATGCCAGAAACCGGTCCCCGGGAGCTTGTTTCCTTCCCAGTGTAAGAATTGGCTTTTGTAGTTTGGTTTGCCCTGTTCCCATCATGCACTGGGACAGGAACAGACTAATTTGCATACAGCCAGGTTCTGAAACTGGGATGGTGCAGTGAGCTAAAAAACGGTGTTGGATCTAGCCCTGATCTCTTGACTGGGTGAGAGCTTTCTGCTTAATTCAGAGACTCTGTCCCTCACCACCCCTTGTTGTAAATATTTTTGTCCACCCTAAGCGTGGAAGGGTATTCTCAGATGTGAGACCCTTGCTCATTGCACCATCAGGATTCAAGCAAACCGGGCCGAAGACGGCTGTAATGCCAGAAACCGGTCCCCGGGAGCTTGTTTCCTTCCCAGTGTAAGAATTGGCTTTTGTAGTTTGGTTTGCCCTGTTCCCATCATGCACTGGGACAGGAACAGACTAATTTGCATACAGCCAGGTTCTGAAACTGGGATGGTGCAGTGAGCTAAAAAACGGTGTTGGATCTAGCCCTGATCTCTTGACTGGGTGAGAGCTTTCTGCTTAATTCAGAGACTCTGTCCCTCACCACCCCTTGTTGTAAATATTTTTGTCCACCCTAAGCGTGGAAGGGTATTCTCAGATGTGAGTCCCTTGCTCATTGCACCATCAGGATTCAAGCAAACCGGGCCGAAGACGCTGTAATGCCAGAAACCGGTCCCCGGGAGCTTGTTTCCTTCCCAGTGTAAGAATTGGCTTTTGTAGTTTGGTTTGCCCTGTTCCCATCATGCACTGGGACAGGAACAGACTAATTTGCATACAGCCAGGTTCTGAAACTGGGATGGTGCAGTGAGCTAAAAAACGGTGTTGGATCTAGCCCTGATCTCTTGACTGGGTGAGAGCTTTCTGCTTAATTCAGAGACTCTGTCCCTCACCACCCCTTGTTGTAAATATTTTTGTCCACCCTAAGCGTGGAAGGGTATTCTCAGATGTGAGACCCTTGCTCATTGCACCATCAGGATTCAAGCAAACCGGGCCGAAGACGGCTGTAATGCCAGAAACCGGTCCCCGGGAGCTTGTTTCCTTCCCAGTGTAAGAATTGGCTTTTGTAGTTTGGTTTGCCCTGTTCCCATCATGCACTGGGACAGGAACAGACTAATTTGCATACAGCCAGGTTCTGAAACTGGGATGGTGCAGTGAGCTAAAAAACGGTGTTGGATCTAGCCCTGATCTCTTGACTGGGTGAGAGCTTTCTGCTTAATTCAGAGACTCTGTCCCTCACCACCCCTTGTTGTAAATATTTTTGTCCACCCTAAGCGTGGAAGGGTATTCTCAGATGTGAGACCCTTGCTCATTGCACCATCAGGATTCAAGCAAACCGGGCCGAAGACGGCTGTAATGCCAGAAACCGGTCCCCGGGAGCTTGTTTCCTTCCCAGTGTAAGAATTGGCTTTTGTAGTTTGGTTTGCCCTGTTCCCATCATGCACTGGGACAGGAACAGACTAATTTGCATACAGCCAGGTTCTGAAACTGGGATGGTGCAGTGAGCTAAAAAACGGTGTTGGATCTAGCCCTGATCTCTTGACTGGGTGAGAGCTTTCTGCTTAATTCAGAGACTCTGTCCCTCACCACCCCTTGTTGTAAATATTTTTGTCCACCCTAAGCGTGGAAGGGTATTCTCAGATGTGAGACCCTTGCTCATTGCACCATCAGGATTCAAGCAAACCGGGCCGAAGACGGCTGTAATGCCAGAAACCGGTCCCCGGGAGCTTGTTTCCTTCCCAGTGTAAGAATTGGCTTTTGTAGTTTGGTTTGCCCTGTTCCCATCATGCACTGGGACAGGAACAGACTAATTTGCATACAGCCAGGTTCTGAAACTGGGATGGTGCAGTGAGCTAAAAAACGGTGTTGGATCTAGCCCTGATCTCTTGACTGGGTGAGAGCTTTCTGCTTAATTCAGAGACTCTGTCCCTCACCACCCCTTGTTGTAAATATTTTGTCCACCCTAAGCGTGGAAGGGTATTCTCAGATGTGAGACCCTTGCTCATTGCACCATCAGGATTCAAGCAAACCGGGCCGAAGACGGCTGTAATGCCAGAAACCGGTCCCCGGGAGCTTGTTTCCTTCCCAGTGTAAGAATTGGCTTTTGTAGTTTGGTTTGCCCTGTTCCCATCATGCACTGGGACAGGAACAGACTAATTTGCATACAGCCAGGTTCTGAAACTGGGATGGTGCAGTGAGCTAAAAAACGGTGTTGGATCTAGCCCTGATCTCTTGACTGGGTGAGAGCTTTCTGCTTAATTCAGAGACTCTGTCCCTCACCACCCCTTGTTGTAAATATTTTTGTCCACCCTAAGCGTGGATGGGTATTCTCAGATGTGAGACCCTTGCTCATTGCACCATCAGGATTCAAGCAAACCGGGCCGAAGACGGCTGTAATGCCAGAAACCGGTCCCCGGGAGCTTGTTTCCTTCCCAGTGTAAGAATTGGCTTTTGTAGTTTGGTTTGCCCTGTTCCCATCATGCACTGGGACAGGAACAGACTAATTTGCATACAGCCAGGTTCTGAAACTGGGATGGTGCAGTGAGCTAAAAAACGGTGTTGGATCTAGCCCTGATCTCTTGACTGGGTGAGAGCTTTCTGCTTAATTCAGAGACTCTGTCCCTCACCACCCCTTGTTGTAAATATTTTTGTCCACCCTAAGCGTGGAAGGGTATTCTCAGATGTAAGACCCTTGCTCATTGCACCATCAGGATTCAAGCAAACCGGGCCGAAGACGGCTGTAATGCCAGAAACCGGTCCCCGGGAGCTTGTTTCCTTCCCAGTGTAAGAATTGGCTTTTGTAGTTTGGTTTGCCCTGTTCCCATCATGCACTGGGACAGGAACAGACTAATTTGCGTACAGCCAGGTTCTGAAACTGGGATGGTGCAGTGAGCTAAAAAACGGTGTTGGATCTAGCCCTGATCTCTTGACTGGGTGAGAGCTTTCTGCTTAATTCAGAGACTCTGTCCCTCACCACCCCTTGTTGTAAATACTCCTGCAAGTACAACTGCACTAAGAAACCCACCACACCCTCAGATTCCAAACCGCGATCCGACCCCAACCATCTGAAGTGCATCCTGCTCAACACTCGCTCGGTCCACAGTAACGCATCAAACTATGGAACCTACTTGACACCACAGCGCCGGACATCGCCTTTCTCACAGAAACCTGGATGAACACATCTTCAGCACCCGACATCGCCATAGCCATTCCGGAGGGCTACAAGATCATCCGAAAAGATGGCAGCACCAAACAAACAGGAGGAGGCATCGCCATCGTCCATAAGAACACCATCCGCATCTCTACCAGCTCCGACGATAACCTCGCTACCGCCGAACACCTCCACTTCCAGATCCACACGGACCCGAAGTCCACACTCAGAGGCACCATCATCTATAGACCACCAGGTCCCCGCGCACAATTCTGCGAAGACATCACTGAATTTGTCACCCCTCACGCCCTCCCCTCCGAGGACTACATCCTGCTAGGAGACATCAACTTCCACCTAGAAAAGAACAATGACAGAAACACGACCACCCTTCTGGACAACCTCGCCAATCTCGGACTCAAACAACTTGTCAACACCCCCACTCACAACGCAGGCCACACGCTCGACCCAATCTTCACCTCCAGCAAGCATATCTCCTTCGACCACACCACAGCCCACCAATGGACAGACCACAGCTGCGTTCACTTCAGCTACAAAAAGACTACAACCCACAACCTCCCTCAACCAATTCCGTGCAGAAACTGGAACAAAAATACAACCGACCAACTCTTCACATCACTGCAACAAAACCTCCCTGCAAAATCATCGGACCCAAACCTTGCAGCAACCAAACTCACACAATGGATCACCCATAGCGCTGATGAATTAGCACCCTTGAAAAAACATCAATCCAAACAAATCAACAATAAAGCCCCTTGGTTTAATGAGGACCTCAAAAACTCCAAGAAGACCTGCCACACCCTCGAGAAAGCCTGGAAAAAAGACCGAACCTCTGACAACCAGGCAGCCTTCAAGAACGCCATCCGCAAACACCACCAACTGATCCGATCCACCAAGAAATCAGCACTCAAAGACCGACTCGACAACAACGCCCAAAACAGCAAGGAACTATTCAACATTGTCAAGGAATTCACCAACCCCCCGCCGGCACGAACGATATCACCCCCTCCCAAGACCTCTGCGACTCCTTAGCCTCATTCTTCCACAACAAAATCGCAGACATACATAACAGCTTCGCAAATGAGACTGGAATCCAAGCCCCACCACCCTCACCTGAACTTAAACACCCCCCTAACAACCTCTGCGCCTGGAACCCAATCTCCACTGAAGAAACCATCCGTCTGATGAACTCCATCCACTCAGGATCACCAACCGACCCATGTCCCCACTACATTTTCAATAAAGCAGACTCTGTTATCGCACCCCATCTCCGAGATGTCATCAACTGCTCCCTAAAAGCTGCCACCTTCCCAGAAAGCTGGAAACACGCCGAACTCAGCGCCCTCCTGAAGAAACCCACAGCAGACCCCACCGAACTCAAGAATTACCGCCCCATCTCACTCCTTCCTTTCCCTGCCAAAGTCATCGAGAAAGCCATCAACAATCAGCTCGCCGCCTTCCTCGAATCCAACAAATCCCTTGGCCCTTCACAATCCGGCTTCCGAGCCAAACACAGCACAGAAACCGCCCTCATCGCAGCAACTGACGACATTCGGACACTACTGGACAATGGAGAAACAACTGCACTCATCCTACTTGACCTCTCCGCAGCATTCGACACAGTCTGCCATACCACCCTTATCAAACGCCTTAGCAACGTCGGGATACGAGGTAAAGCACTAGACTGGATAGTCTTGTTCCTCGCCGGTAGAACTCAGAGAGTCCGCCTCCCCCCCTTCAGATCAGAGGCCACCGAAGTCATCTGTGGTGTACCACAAGGATCTTCACTCAGCCCCACCCTCTTCAACGTATACATTAGTCCCCTCGCATCCATCGCACCCAAACACAACCTCAACATCATCTCCTATGCAGACGACACACAGCTCATCCTCTCCCTCACCAACGATCCCAGTACCGCCAAAACCAACCTACACGAAGGAATGAAAGAAGTAGCCGAATGGATGAAAGACAGCCGTCTAAAACTAAACTCGGAAAAAACTGAAGTCCTCATCTTAGGCTCATCCCCCTCCGCCTGGGACAATTCTTGGTGGCCACCGGCCCTGGGAATTGCACCCACACCTGCTGACCATGCACGCAACCTGGGTTTCATCCTAGACTCCTCCCTCCCAATGACCAGACAAGTCAACGCCGTCACCTCATCTTGCTTCAACATCCTACGCATGCTTAAAAAAATCTTCCGCTGGATCCCCACCAAAACAAGAAAAACGGTCACCCACGCACTGGTTACCAGCCGACTGGACTACGGAAACACCCTCTACGCCGGAACCACCACCAAACTCCAGAAAAAACTCCAACGCATCCAAAACGCCTCAGCCAGACTTATACTGGACCTCCCCCGCCGAGCTCACATCTCCGGGCACCTGAAAGACCTCCACTGGCTTCCCGTCAACAAGAGAATAACGTTCCGCCTCCTTACCCACGCACACAAAGCCCTCTACGACCTAGGACCCGACTGCCTCAACACACGCCTGTCCTTTTACACCCCCCCCGCCAACTACGATCATCCACACAAGCCCTCGCCGCAATCCCACGCATCCATAAGTCCACCATGGGAGGAAGATCCTTCTCCTACTTAGCGGCCAAAGCCTGGAACTCTCTCCTCACCCATCTCCGCCTTACCCAGAACCACCTCACCTTCAGAAAACAACTAAAAACTTGGATATTCGACAAATAAACTTCCCCTTCCCCCAAGCGCCTTGAGACCCTCTGGGTATATAGGGCGCTATACAAATTTCAAACTTGAACTTCTTGTGCTACATGCATGTTCAGTGTTCTAGAGTTCTATTGTGTTCTAATTCTAAGTTTGATGTTGCTGCTGTGTTTGAGGAGCAATAAAGGATTATGCCTAATATTGGTCTCCGGGCCTTGCCATAAAATCTGACTTAATAAATACCACCCAGTTATGAGTTTTGGGGGATTAACATGCAGATTTTGGTAGTTATCTCCTCAAAATCTGCATGTTTCCCAAATATGAGATGAACTTTCTTTTGGTCCCATGTTCTTTTTAGTTTACTTTTTTTTTTTAGATTACTCAAATATAAAAAAAAACAAATATATGCTAATTTATTGATCATAAAAATAACACATCCACATTGATATCATCCAATACATTATTAGTATAAACTTTATTCTATAGCGGATAGTAGCATTTAAAAACATTTACAATTGCACTTCCATTTGAGAGCAGTATATAATAATTAGGGCTCCTGGCTTTATGGTATTTATTTTTTTAACATGTCCGTCTGTATTTAGCCATATTTATTTTTTGGCCATCTTATTTCTCATTATCCATATTTATTTTGTTTTTTTGAGAATAAACAGAGCTGTAAATTGGTATATTTCCACATTTATTTAACTCTTGGACGTGCACTCATACATGGATACCTGTCACATTTGAGCAAATTAAGCAGTCACGTATAACAAACGACTACACTCACAGGTACATATTAGAGTTATACTACAAATATATTTTAACACATGCCTGTATTTAAGGAAATCTCATTCTTTTTTTAACTCTCCATGCTGTCTATCTGCTTAGCTGTTGCCTAGAATTTATGAAAGACAGCATGGAGACTTTCTCAAAAGAAGCACCATTTTCAGTATTTTTCCGCTTTTAAAAATAAATACATATACCAAACACATTGTTTTCTGTCTGTATTTACTGTAAAAATCAGTAATAACGGAAAGCTGGAAGCCTTAATAACAATACTGATTAGAATAATAATAGAGCACACTACAAACTGAATTGTGTCTAGTTACTTGATTAAAAAGTAGTGATGTTACCCAAATCTGTTGTACTCATTCTGTCGACCTGAGATTTATGTGAGTGAGAGTAATCCCTGCTTACAGTTTAACTTGTGATGTCCTGTTTCTGGCAGTGCTCTCAAACAAATGAGCTATTTTGTCCGTGTTGGAAAATGGCCCTCTCTGAAGGGTCACCCCGTCTTTCTGCCTTCCTCCTCCTCTTGTTGTGACCTCAGTTTTGTTGGCTTAGGACTCTGAGCGCTTTACCACTGCTGACCAGTGCTAAAGTGCATGTGCTTTTACCCTAAACATGGTCAAATTGATGTATACTCAATTGACATACTTGGTTTACTTGTAAGTCCCTTGTAAAGTGGTATACCATATACCCAGTGCATACATTCTGATATACTGGTTTCTTAAAAGCATTACACTGAGTTATAAATCAGGAGTGATTGGGAAAGGAGGATCAATAACTACGTGTTGAATGAGTGAATCCTAAATAACCTGCTAAATAAGGAATCTCTTGCACATCTTCCTCCTTTTTTGTCTTGACCATGTTGTACCATGAAAATCATAGGAGGGAGTGGAGAGAGATTGTGACCTTAAGGACACTAGGGGTGGATTCAGTCTCCCCAGTGACAGTTAAAGAACCTAGAGAATCCACCCATGAATGATAGGTGAAAGAGAAAGGGAAAAGGTTTTCAGAAAGGCGAGTGTTTCCTACAATGGTGGGAAGCACTTTGTGTTTTTAAATACCCCTCACACACCAAAAGGGCCCTTGTGTCATGCCTCATCATAGGGGTCTTTGCGTCCCTCTACGGAACGCGGCGTGCTGCTAACCAACGCATATGCGGAAGCACTGTTGTTATCTCTGTGTGGTGCGTGAGGTTGATGAGTGGTAGGGTCAGAAGTTAATGGATTAGTGAGTGTTTTAAAAAAGTACCTGGCAAGTGAGGACTACAGAAAAATGTAATATGCCTCTGTGCTGGTACTGTTACAAATGTGTGTGACTGAGGTTTTTATGTGTATTTAATGTACATAACCTCCTTTGTGTGCGTCAACATGTTTCTAAGCGTAAAGCTTCTTCTTCAAGACGGGTGCACAGATCCCTACCTTACTCACATGTGGCAGACTTATGCTGTCTCAACACAGATAAAATTATGTGTAGGAAATAGCCAAATGTGCCTAATATGATAGAAATGGCCTGAAACAAGGTACTGCCTCTGTTGTAAATTTGTTATAATTAAATCAGGGGCATCATGAGCCTGCTAGGACGTTGTGCTTAATAGCACTATGACTGAAATCTCGCAGATGTTTATTGTAACTCTGCTGGATTCTGCAAAGTGAAATGGGGCAAGTTACACTCAGGCCTAGAAATAATTTCTCCTAAAGGGTCAGGTTTAAGAGAAATGAAAGGAGGGGGTTTAAGGATAGACATGCAGAACACACCTATGTAGGAGTAAGACAATTGCAATTCACATAATACACTTCTAATTTCACTACAGCTCTACTACTGAAGAAACAGGATGAAATGTACTCCAGTGCAGCCTTGGATTAAGTCAAGCACCACATATGGCCACCCATTGATACTGCAACACACTCTTACAGAAATCAATTGAAGCACAATATGAAGTGTAACACTAACACCACATAGAAAATATATATATATTTAAATAGTATTAAGTTACTTTAAAATGTTTCATATGTTAGAACAATTTGAATGCAACAAGTAATTAAGATTGTAATGCCTTTGTCTCGCAGAGCTTTTCCATGACCATCATCATTCCTTAACCTCTTACCTGCGCATGACGGAACCACGACGTCATGAGCCACGGGCGGTGTGTGCTCATGACGCCTTGGTTCCGTCATGCTGCGGCCGCTCCAACCACGCAACACTGATTCCACGCCTGTGCGGACGAATTAGTGAGTGGGCGGGGTCGTGACGGAACCACCCCATCATGAGCACAGCTCGCCCGTGACTCATGACAGCGTGGTTCCGTCACGAGTATGGTGGCGCCACGCCCACCTCCCAGCTCCGCAGCGGAATTAGAGCCGCAGCCAAGGGGTTAATCTTTCTGCAAGATTCTTCAGGTTATGCTTGGAATCCTACTTGGTCATATATATTAGCCTTTGTGGGTTTACCTAGGCTGTAATAGGGCTAGATGGAGCCCTTTTATCATGGAGATTTGGTAAACATGATATCAAAAAACAAGGAAGAAAATAAGGAATTCACCAATTCAGGACTGTATCACTGTATTAGATTAGATGTTAATGAGTCTCCTGTGCATGGTTTAGGATTGTGGGGTGTTTAGACAGAGCATCAGAAACAAAATCTATACTTACTTTTTTACAATTACTTTCTTGATATTTTGGTCTTCGATATTTTTGACACAATATTATGTCAACACGATATTTCTTAAAACAATGTCCCTGAGCACACACTCCAATAACAACCCCAATTACATGTAATTCAAAATACAATAAATATTCGTGCCATCCATTACTTTTTGTCTTCTTTAGCCAGCCAACACATGTTTCGTCATGTAGGTAATAACCTGCGACTTCTACATGGCTTTCTTAATTCTTGCAATCTGTAATGACAGTCCTTTGCACCGTTTTTACTTCCTTCCCGGGATGACATTAGATTTATTTCTTGTCCATCTTTCTGTCCGTATCAGGTGAGATTAGAATTCCCTTAAACCAATACTTCTAAAATCTAGGTCTTGTGTGCTCCCGTTTCCGCACACATCCAATGTGTGTCTGTTGAGTTTCCCTCCTACAGCTGATTTTCAGCAATGTACAACGCTTGCACGTTCACAGTGGCGTGGATCAGTCACGTTATCCTGATTCGACTAACGCGAAAGAGGGAGACTCACCAAGTAAAACCGGTGTAAAGGACTGACGATACAGATTGCAAGAATTGAGAAAGCCCTGAAGAAGTCATGAGTTATTTGCTACATGACGAAACACGTGTTGGCTGGCTAAAGAAGACAGAAAATAAAGGATGGCACAAATATTTATTGTATTTTGAGTTACCTGTAATTGGGGTTGTTATTGGTGTGTGCTCAGCGACATGGTTTAAGTTTTGATAGGGTTCATTTTTTATAACATTTGGAGCAATGTAACAGACCGACAGGAGTATTACCCAAGCGCCACTTTTTCACCCTACATACATTCACCCCTTACTATTAACACAATATTTCTGTTTCCAATATTCTGTCAGTGGTCCTGATTGTGTTCTACAACTAATGGTAACAGACTCTAGAGATTGATGCTTCTTATAGCACTACATCAAATTAAAAGTAAGTCTTTTCCCCTAAGGTGATGAATTTGTATGGAGTGAAGAATCGAGGTTCAGATGAGATCTAATGTTGGCAGGCAGAAATGCTTTGTCTGCCAACCTCGTAAGAAGGTTCCTCTTGTTGTATTGTGGTTTATGAAGCACAACTTTAACTCACATCTGGTTGGGTAATAAATTGGCACAAAGGGGGTTTGGAACTAAAGCTACAGTAGAACATGGGCGCCAGGTGAGAGCAATAGAGAAAGCCTGTAACTAGAGCCTGCCTGTTTTTTTTGTGGGGTTGTCCTCCGTTACATATGAAATAAGATTTGGGTACATCCATGCTGCAGTGAGTATAGATTTTTAACCTTGAATGGAGACATGCAATGAACTTGAGATAATGCAATCTCATTCTGCCTTGAATTGACAGTGAATCAGATATGTGCGATACAGATGCACACCCACTGCTTATGGCTTCAGCACCAGGATATCCAGTTGATCATGCATAATAAAAAATGACATTGTCTGCAATGGAAATATTTGTGTCTCCAATCTAAGTGCGTGTGTAGTAGCCACTCATTTTCCTTCCACTTGTTCGTTGCTCCAGTTAGTGCTTACTCCTTTTGTTCTACTTCGTCATCAATGTCTTCTAAAAAAGAACCAAAGTTTCCTCGTCAGATGGAACTTGAAAGAGCAAAAAAAGGTTTATCACCAATAAGACATTGCCCTTCACACAGAAGATCTGAGATGACATTAAAGTAAAACATTGATATCTTAGGTTCACGTTGTACTTCCTGAATAGTCAAAAACAATAGTAGCAGATAAGATCTTTTAAAATTAAATTTACAGCTGGAAAGTTTAGTGGTGCTTCAAAATCTTATTTTTGTGACTGCAGGCCTTTAATGTTTTCCGAGATACCCTGTACGATCTACAATAATTAGTAGGAAAACTGAGCTATTTTCGGCCTTGTTGATAGAAATCCCCCATAGATTATGTTTTTTTTTGGGGGGGGGGGGGGGGGGGAGGGGTGGATGCTTGATTAATTTAAACTGGACTGTCGATTAGACCTCTTTTGAGAAAAAAACAGATTTGTAGTTGTGGTGGTTTGGTTTGTAAGTGCCAACAAAATGTGATGACCAAATAAACTTGATCAATAGCTTGCGTTGATGGATGTTAAAGGAGTGTGTGTGTGAGTGTGGTGTGTGTGTGTGCGTGCGTGTGAGTGTGTGTTAGTAGCTGTGGATCGGTGTCGGATCTCTGTGTCATGTGGTTATGTTGAATCTCTCTGTCTTTTATGCATGCCATCGACTAAATCAGGGTAGTGGAACGTTTAAAAACTTTAAAGAAAATGTGTGATTGGCTATCAAATGTCCAGGGATTGGTGGTGATGAAGTCACCAAAGGCAGTAATTCCACCCACCGAATGTTCAGTGGTGTGAAGCAGTGGAGCAGACGTGTACATACAGCGTATTTTCTACCACGCACTAAGTGGAGGTGCAGATGAGGAGAGGGATGAAAGTGGCATCTGTCGGACTGACAGAGACTTGAAAGTAGACCACATGATCTGCTGCCCCGTTACGAACAGTATATGTAATGTGACGTAAAGCGCGTTATCTGCTTCTCTTCATTCATTGCCTCTAATTTAACCTCTGTGTAGAAAGATTATGTTTAATGTGAACTAACGGTACGAGTTGTTTTATTTTGTTAATTCAGGTGTAGATGAATGTTTGGTTAATCTATTGAGATGTAATATTAGTGTTCACTTACTTCAACCCTCTTTGCGCATCTTCATAACGTGGCTTGTTTTAAGCCTTATCTCTTGTTGGCTCAAGGATATTTCACTCCTTTTTTTTTTTGCTGTACTCTTAAAAGCAATCGCCATTTAGCACTCTAAAACCAGTATGTGCGACTCTTTTATCGACTCTTTGATTGAGCGCTTTCTACCTGAAGAGGACAGAATTTTGCAGTTCCAATCAGAATTTCTATGAACTTTCTGCACAATCCTGTTGTCTGCTCTGCGCTATCGCAATACAACCAGCAGATGGCAGTGTTATATCATTGTAAGAGACTAACATTATAGTTTATAACGTGTACAAATGTGTACAGAGTTCACATAGAGATTGTGAAGTTGCAGAAAGAACAGTTTGATTAGCAAAAATGATTTTGTTTTCTTTTATTCTTAGATTTCTAAATGGGTTTTCAGTTCAGAGGAAAGACAAAGAAATAACAGAACTGAATTTAGTCAGGCATGCACTTCCACTCCAGACACTTTAGGAAGAAATTAATCGTCCTTGAAATTTGGCATACTTTAGTTTATTATTGAGGCGAAACAATGTTCGCTGTAAAGAAGCAAACGGGACATTTTGAACTTCATGGTTTTATGTTTCTTCTAAGCATTTTAGTTGCCAAACCTTTGGAAAATAGATATGTCACCCAAAAATGTCCTTATCTCATTTTAAACATTTGTGAAGTCTGACACTTTCTTTCTTGAGAGTTCTTGTCTCTCCTCAAATCAACAGATTACTGGAGTGAGTTTTCAGTGATGCATTTCTTTCTCTGCTCTTAGCGTAATACTTGTCAGTAGAGCCACCCATCCCAGCTTAGATCATGCACTTAATTCCCCATCGAGAGTGGAACGAAGCACCCCAATGTCAGGTGTGTACAGAATCTACACTCGGTTGGTTCGAGAACCTGTTCGTCAGGCCATAAATAAAGGTACCACAGCACAACACAACACAGAGCCGGATGTATGTCATTACAACGCATACTTTTACAACGCATGCCATTACAACAAAACTTTTACAACGCAACATCCATTACAACACATTCCATTACAACGCATGCCATTACAACGCATTTTACAAAACTACCATTACAACGCATTCCATTGCAATGCATACTACCTTTACAACGCATACCATTACAACGCATACCATTACATAGCATATAGGGTAAGTATTGGATAGTGCAGGGGTAAAATTTACTATTTTAACTGCAGGGGGCGCAACAGTAGGGTAAGGGTTGGATAGTGTAAGGGTACAAATTACTATTCTAACTCCAGGGGGTGCAACAGTAGGGTAAGTGTTGGATAGTGTAGGGGTAAAAATTACTATTCTAACTCCAGGGGTGCAACAGTAGGGTAAGTGTTGGATAGTGTAAGGGTACTATGCGTTATAATGGTAGGATGTTGCGTTGTAAAAGTTTCGTTGTAATGGTAGTGCGTTGTAAAAGTTGAGTTGTAAAGGTTGTTTCCCCACAGAGCCTTACCTTGTACGGAGAAATAACACTGTGATTAAAAGTGCTGCTAAGCAGAGATCAACTTGGTGTAAAAAAAGCACAAAGTGACAGCCAAGCCCAAGATAACGCTGCGATTATAAGTACTACGAGGTAGAAATCAACCAGGTGTAAGCAAGTGCACAGAGACGCCAGAAGCAAAGCGGCCTAGATGCAATAAATGGTTGTCTGATAACCAGAAGTAATTAAAGAGAGTCTTCATACTGCAGCAATGGGCACAACAGCGCAAGGAGAATAGCCTGCTATTGAGCTTACGGAGACGTCCATGCATGAAGAGATGAGCCACCAAAGCCCCTGAGCGGGGCTCAGAGCAACTCCACAGTTTTTTGAAGAGTGAAAGTCAGTGAGGAGTCCGAAATGTTTCCAGTTATCATTAAGGATGATCCAGAGGCCAGTACGTCACAGGGTCTCAGAGAAAAAGAGCTCATGAGTGTGAAAAGTAAGTAAAAGCACAAGATTGAAGGACACAAGGAGATGTCTACATGTAAAAAGAAGTTTTTGTTTTAGACGTGGATTTTTGTTTCCACACAACGACAAATGTCCTGCCATTAAACAGATATGTAAGACCTGTAGGAAGGAGAACAATTTTGTGACAATGTGCAAAAGAAAGGGAAAACAAGTACGTCACAGCTCGGAGACAAAATGGCAACTGGAACTTTCCAGAAGTGACATTCGACTCTCACCCACAAGGCACAGCAAAGGCGTCAGATACGACATATTGACACTGACCAAAGTTGATTGTCATCTAAATTATCATCAAACAGTTCCTCCATATCTGTATCAAGTAAAAGTGAATAACATGGTTGTGCCATGTTGATATTTACTTCAGAAAAGCATGCACGTGTTGGACTGGCGCATATGAAGAAAAATGTCAGTCAAAGTAAAGTCGACATGCCAAAGCACCAAAGTCATTCAGACATTGTCAGAAAATTACACTGAAAGTAAATGGTTGTTTGATGCTTTCATCATCGACAGGGGTGCGTCAATGAATATTGTGGCTGAGGAGAAATATAATAAATTGCATTCCTTACCACATCTTATGCAGTTGAAAACCAAAGTGTACACAAGGGCTGCATCGACACCCTAAAACAGTGAAGGTTCATTTGTAGTGCCTTTGAAACACAAGAAAACAGAGGTGCAAGCATGTATCCTAGTGCTTCGAGTATCAGTGTCAAGTGCCTGTCTACTCCGCTTCAGTACAGCTGCTGATATGGGAATGATTTCTTTCAACTACAACATGAATGCTCACCATGAAATAGTTAGTCAATTCCCTTCATTGCTTCCTGATTTGGGAATACTTAAGACTATGAAAGTAAAGTTGAATATTAATGAGGATGTTCGTCCTGTTGCTCAACGACATAGGCAAATTGCTTTTTATTTACAAGATGCTGTTGAAAAAGAACTTCAATTGTTATTTAAGCATAATATTAATGAACGTTCTACTGGTGCAATGCTATGGGTTTTTTCCCATCGTGATAGTGCCCAAAATGGACAGTGAAAGAGTGGTGCGTATATGCCTCGAAATGCGTCAGGTAAACAAGGCAATTGAACGAGAACTATATCCAGGTCCACACATTGCTGACATGATAATGCAACTAACTAGTGCAAAGGTCTTTTATCGCCTTAATTTAAAACCAGATTATTATCAGTTGGAACTCCAAGAAGATTGCAGGTACATCGGAAACTTTTATACACATGTTGGTCTGTTTCGATACAAAAGACTAAAAGCCTGATTTAGAACTCGGTGGAAGGTTACTCCATTACAAAGGTGACGGATATCCTGTCCACAGATCTATAAATCCCATAGGATATAATGGGATTCATATTTCAGTGGACGGGATCTCAGTCACCGTTGTAACGGAGTAACTCATCCACAGAGATGTAAATCAGGTCCTAAGTTTTGGTGTGTCATCCGCTGCAGAACTGTTTCAGGACAGTATACAAGCTATTATGAATGCATTAAATTGTAGCCATGACATATTGGTTTTTGGAGCTACACAAAAAGAACATTATAAAGCTCTTACACAAGTATGTTGTTTAATTGCAGAAGAAGGTTTGAGTTTGAATGCAGACAAATATGTGAGTTCCTTAAGACAGATCTAGACTTATTTGGCCATATCTTTTCTGATTGGCTATGACACCATATCCTGCCAAAGTACAGCACTGTCAAATTGAAATGAAATGAAAACAATATTTAATAAAGCGCACTGCTGCCAAGCGGCTTCCTGGCGCTGAGAGACCTGGGTCAGAACTCACAGAGGGGGACAAAGGGAACCTAAGAAGGAAAAGCCAAAGAAAAAAGAAAAGTTTTTAAGGCTTTACGGAAATGACTAAAGATCGGGATGGAGCGAAGATGAAGTTGGAGACTGTTCCAGAACTGGGGAGCCAAGACAGAAAGACGAGTGCCCCCGGATCTGGTTTTGCGGAAACGGGGGATGTGAAGAAGGGAGAGAGAAGACCGGAGGGTACGACTGGGAACGTAGGAAGAAATAAGGGAAGTGATGTAAGCTGGGGCAGAGCGAGAGTGGGCGCGAAAGGCAAAGCAGGCTAATTTGAAAAGGGATCTGAAGCGGATGGGGAGCCAGTGAAGGGATTTCAAAGCCGGAGTGATGCGAGAGGATTTAGGGAGGGAGAGAATGAGACGAGCAGCTTGGTTTTGAATGGCCTGTAAACGTCGAGATTCGTGGGAAGGGATACCCACGTACAGGCCATTGCCATAGTCGAGGCGAGAGATGACTAAAGCCAGGACTATGGTTTTAAGCGCGTCGATGGTAAAAAAACGAGAGATTTTGCGGATAAGGCGGAGGGAAAGGAAACATGAAGACACAACAGAGCTAATCTGGCTGTGCATGGTTAAGTCAGAGCTGACTTTAATACCAAGGGTACGAACGGAGGAAGAGGGCGTGGGGGGGGGACCAAAAGAAGGGGGCCAGTGAGCAGGGGACCAAGGGTTAGAAGGGCCACCCGTGAGGACAAGTTCCGTTTTATCAGGGTTGAGCTTGAGATGGTTAGCGCTCATCCACTCAGAGATAAAAATAAGAGTGGAACTGAACTTGGGAATAGAGTCGGGAGAAGAAGACAGATCAAAGACAAGCTGGAGGTCATCTGCGTAGTTATATACAGAGACCCCCAGCTTGAGAAGGGAAGAAACAAGAGGACAAATATACAGATTAAAGAGGAGAGGGGAAAGAGAGGAGCCCTGAGGAACACCACAGGTGACCGGACGGGAGGGGGCAGAGAAACCAGAGAGATGAACGGCCTGATGTCTATCCTGAAGAAAGGATGCTAGCCAGGAGAAGGCCACGCCCCGAATGCCCGCTGCGCTGACACGGTCGAGAAGAATAGAGTGGTCGACCGTGTCAAACGCAGCGGACAAGTCGAGAAGCACCAGGGCTTGGGGAAGGTTAACATCTGCCTTGCCCTTCAGTTCATCCAAAACCGCGAGAACCACCGCTTCTGTTGAATGGCCAGGGCGGAAGCCTGCCTGGTGGGAAGCTAAGAGGCCATTGTCCTCGATGTATGAGGAGAGGCAGGAGGTAACGTGGGTCTCTAGGATCTTACCCAGGTAGGGGAGAAGGGAAATGGGACGGAAGTTAGCGGGGAGGGAGGGATCTAGGCCAGATTTTTTTAGAATAGGGAGGACGACAGCAGATTTAAAGGAAGAGGGGACAGCACCGGAGGCCAGTGAGGAGTTGAGAAGAGTGAGGGGAGGGCCAGGACAATTGGTGAAAAGGGTTTTGAGGATGCGCGCAGGAGCGCCGTCCACAGGAGAGCCAGATTTGACTTTGATCAGGTAGTTGTGAAACAAGTCAGAGGAGATAGGGGGAAAAATGTCGAGGGAAGAGGAAGAGGAAGTGACAGGACTGGTGAGGATAGGCTGAGGCACAGAAGGAATGTTAGCTTTAATTTTCGCAATCTTGTCAATAAAAAAATTATTGAGTGAAAGACAGAGGGATTGAGAGGGAACCAAGCCGGGGGAGGAGCGATCGGAAGTGGCAAGATTGCGGACCGTAGAGAAAATTTCGCGGGGTTTATTCACGGAGAGCGATACTCTCTCCGTGAAATAAGAGGTTTTGGCATTAAGGACTGCTTTTTTGTAGTTGGTAAGAAGTTGTCTATACTGAACGCGCAGAGGAGGGGAATACTGGCGTCTCCAGAGGCGTTCCGCCCGCCTGAGATCAAGTTTTAGTGCCTTGAGCTCAGTGGAGAACCATTTGTGCGCGTCGTATGGGCGAACCGCTTTGATCTTTTTAAGCGGGGCCACACGGTCACACGAAGCAGCAAGCCATGAACCCAAGGCTTTGGCCTGGGATTCAAGGGGAAGACAGGTAAGGTCAGGAGCGGAGGAAACCAGAGAAAGTGAGAGAGAATCCAGATCGGTTTTATTCCAATTACGGGCTAGAAGGTTTTTAGGGGGAGAGGGTTTGTCGACCACACCTAGGTGAACAGAGAAAGAAATAATAAAGTGATCGGACCAGATACAAGGAGAGATGGAGGGAGGTGAGGCTAGGGGGCAAGACGACCAGATTTGGTCAAGTATATGGCCATGCACGTGGGTCGGGACAGTGACGTGAGAAATAAGGTTCAGACAGTGAAGAGTGGCAGAGAAGTCTTTGGAAGAAAAGTCTTCCTTAGGGTCTCCTGGCCAGAAATTGAAGTCACCAAGCAGGAGTACAGAGGAGTTATTGTTCACCAGGGTGGCCAGCAACTCCTGAATAGAGGCTACAAAAGAAGGCATCGATTGAGGGGGGCGATAGACAAGGACCACAGTGAGAGGGGAAGGGAGGTTGAGGGAACGGGCCACCAGGTAGTCCACGTTAGAAATGGGGGGGTGAGGAAGAAGCTGAAATTTCAGTGGCGACCGGACAATCATGGCCACCCCCCCACCTGCCTTACCATCCGGGCGGTCAGCTCGGAGGGCATAGTAGGTGTCAGGGAGGATGGCTAGAAGATCAGGAAGGGAGTCAGTATTGAACCAGGTTTCGGTCAGAAATAAAAAATCAGGAAAATCAGTGGTTAAGAAGTTGAAGAGTGCAGTCTGGTGTTTAACTGCGGACCGGGTGTTAAGTAGATAAGCAGAGGCAACCGTAGGGGCGGGAGGGGGACGAGGAACCGGAGGTGAAATAGAGGGGAGAGGAGGGGAGTCAGGAGAGAGAAGGGTAGGGTGGGGTGAAGAAGAAGAGAGAATACCGAGTGATTGTAAGTGATGAAAGGGAAGAGGGGAAAGCGAAGGAAAGGCGGATAGGGCAGTGAGTTGGGCAGCAGTGTAAACCAAACGAGAGGCAGAGTGTGTGGCCCCTGGTCCCGGCCCGTCGCGGACGGGCGCAGACGGGCTTAACTTAGGCGCAACTTCGGCGCGCCTTCGTCGCGCCCGCTGCGCCCGCCCGCTGCGCCGCCGGAAGACAGGAACAGTTATGAGGGGACGACACATGGAGAGGGAGGAGCAAGGGGGCGTGACAGGGGGTGGAGGAGCCAAAGCGCTGCAGCGCCGAGGCCAGACCCGCCCAAGATGGTGGAGCCGCCCGTCCCCTCCGAGAGTCAGGCGAGGAGGGGGCGATCAGCGGCGGCGGTCTGGTCTCTGGTCGCATGCAGGGAAGGGGCAGCCAAGAAGAATCCGAGCGCCGGGTGCGAGGCGCAATGCAGGTTAGTGTGCAGGTTAAAAAGCAAAGGTTGCTTAAAAGTCACGTTGCTCCCAGAGACGCCTCGGGAGATCAGCAGCAGGTCAGCGAGCCCAGGTGAGTGAGCTCCTTAAGAGGTCAGCCCAGGGGGGGAGGAGCCAAAGCGCTGCAGCGCCGAGGCCAGACCCGCCCAAGATGGTGGAGCCGCCCGTCCCCTCCGAGAGTCAGGCGAGGAGGGGGCGATCAGCGGCGGCGGTCTGGTCTCTGGTCGCATGCAGGGAAGGGGCAGCCAAGAAGAATCCGAGCGCCGGGTGCGAGGCGCAATGCAGGTTAGTGTGCAGGTTAAAAAGCAAAGGTTGCTTAAAAGTCACGTTGCTCCCGGAGACGCCTCGGGAGATCAGCAGCAGGTCAGCGAGCCCAGGTGAGTGAGCTCCTTAGAACAAGATGTTTCTATGGTGTGTTAATTTCTTGGCATGGCAAGTTACTGTTCTAGATATATACTATACTATACTTAAGAGAGTTGACAAAACATGTTTTTCATTTCAGTGGTCACATGAATGTGTACAGTTTTAAGACAATCAAACAAGCCATTGAGAATCCTACTGAAATGGCTTATTTCAATCTGAAACTTCCTACAGAGGTTGTCATTGTCATTGCCCAGTCAGGTTAGGTGCTATCCTTGCATAGCACAGCAGACACCTGAATGCTCGAAGGCATATTGTGACGTATGCAAATAGGAGTTTGTCCCAACCAGAATGTGCTTACTCACAGCCTGGAAAAAAAGGTTTGCCATGTTGTGGACTTGTGAACACTTCCATATATTCCTGTAAGGAAAGCCTTTTTCGCTGGTAACTGATCATCAAGCTTTACTCACAATATTTGGCAATCCAAAGGCAAGATGCCTCCTTCACTGACCGTTGGAGACTATAACTACAAGAGTACGATTATAACATTGTTCATCGTTCCGGAAAGGATCAGAACCGTGCTGACTGCTTATCCAGAGTGCCCATTAAAGGCCATGGCACTCCATCCGAGTCAGCTGAAGCTTCTGTTAACTTAATCGTAAAATCAAACACACCAGCTGTCATTTCATTAGCACAGATTATCATTGCCATGAGCCACAATAGTGACATGCTAAAGTTGAAAGATACAATTACACATCAGTCGTGGAACCAGCAGACGCAAATATACAGAAATGTCAAAGATGTACTGTCTATAACTCAAGAGTGGGTTATGTTGTGAGGGTTGAGAATCTTGATTGCAGAGAGTCTATGGCAGAAAATGAGTGAATTGGCCCAAGAAGGACATGGGGGAATCGTTGCCACAAAACAAGCTCCCCAGGACCAAGTCTGGTTTCCATATCTTGACGAGAGAGTTGAGAAGAAGTCAAAGGCCTGTCATCTATGGAACTGCCTATCTACAAAAAGTACTCAACATATCCTAAACATGTCAGAACTCCTGAAGCATGCCTGGGAAAAAAATCAGTTGACGTTATCAGTCCACTCAAAAAGAGAAGAGTCATTGAGAGTCTGAACGGCATCTTTGCGACATGGGGGTTCCAGCCATACTAAAATCTGACAATAGTCAGAAGTTCAAAGACTTTTAAGAGCATCTGAGTATAAAGCATCAAAAGAGCACTCCTCTGTGGCCGCAGGCCAATGGACTGGTTGAGAGATTTTTTAGTACACACTTGAGAAGCTCAATTTACAAACTGTGTTAAACTCTATATTACATGCTTACCGTTCAACTCCTCACTTGACCACCAGTGAAAGACAGCAACATTGATGTTCGGGAGAGCAATGACAACCAAGATACCACAGTGGACCAATCATAGAGAATGAGGTGAGAATGTAACACATAATGAGGGACTTGGTTCAGAAACAAAAGATGAAAACATATGCTGACCGAAGATGACATGCTAAGAGCATTGTCTTACATAGAGCAAACACGTCAGATGCGGAAACGAAAATCTGAAGCCTACTTTGATGCAGAAGCTTTCCAAGTGATGTCAGCCAAGGGACACATTGTGACTGCCCAGTGCCTTGGGAAGTCTTTTACCAGAGACTCTTCTCACTTTCGTTGTTTGACTCATAGTGCACCAGATTTCCATGGTGAAGGACAGACTGATTCTGAAACACCAGTGGCCTCTGTTGCGTTTTCACCATCCCAGCAGATCTTGGATCATGATGGTGGCATGTTTCAACTTCACATGTCATGTTTAGGTCAAACAATTACAGAACCAAAGAGATTAGTTGAAGAGATTTAAATGTATATATGTGTGTATATTTTTTGTTTAACAAAGGGGGAGATGTAGTGTCTTGCGATTTAACAATGACTGATCCCTTTTGACCCCTGATGATTCCGTAGAGCTATGACTTAATGAATAGAGTGTATTGCCGTGAAGACTGCTTTAGAATGTTGAGTTTGCAGTTACACCCAAATGAATAAAGACATGTGATACCAAGCTCTGTGTGTGGCGTAGTCCTTAGCGGATACCCCGGTTAGGAAGACGCTACAAAGACAGCTCAATGTGTGAATTTTTGCAAAATAAACTCATCCAGCAGAGCACAAATATATTTTTTTTAATAACTGCACAAGTCACCGTGGCCGCGATCAAGAAGATTAAAACTCAGCCATGCTTATGTAAACCTTCCCACAACTGAATTTGAAAGGGTACTTGCGCGATATGCAAATTTAAAATGAAGTGCAACTTAAGTTGAGAAGTGAGTCAACAGGTCCATGTGTGCCGAAAAATACAAAACAATGGCAGCATAAAGCGAAATTACATCCTAAAAGAAGAAACATGCTGTGTTTTGCAAGCTGACCACCCGCCTCTCGGGCCTCGTGTAAGTACAGCAGTGGGATTACGAAACCTGGCACCCACAGGACTTTCCTTCGAAGATAGTGTAGACGCAATCTTAAAGTGTGGAAACAATACACTAAAGTTTATGGGTCAACCATTTTGAAGGAAAACCACATTGACTGAAAAGCCCATTTGACTGAAAACCCCATTGAATTCAGTGAGGCGGCCATTTTGAAGTCAGGCACGGACACAAAACAAACACTGAGAAAAATACACTTGTTGCTCTGCAACGACCAACAGAAGCAATCCCATGACATGAACAACACTGCAAGAGGGGACCACACACCAAACAAAAAGGATAACTGAAAGAACAATGTCAACAGGGGCAAATCCAGGAAGCGGATCAGCTTCATATCTCTGACCTCCAGATCTACATCAAGAAACTTTATGGTACCCAAATGAAAGGAGTGGCTTGAAAAATTCATAGAAGCCTCTGGGAAAAAGAACAAGAAGCTAATTTTAGCCACAATGAAGAACGTCATCTGGAAGGAGATTCATAAAATTATTCTTGATTAACCACCCACACAATAACAGCTATGGGCAGTACGCCTTCAAACTAGCATCACAAGAAAAGGGAGAAACAATGAACAATGTTATCACAAGACTGCACAGGCTGGTCAAATACTGCGAGTTTAGCAAATTCAATGACAAAGACGGAATTCGTCCATGGATCATCAAAGGATGTCAACCTAATTCATGTAGACATCCCCTTCTATGAAAGAGTTCTACCCTAAACAAAGTTGAAGAACTGACTAAGTTAATGATCAAGGAGAAGCACAAGCCAAAAGAACTGTAGATGGCAAGGCAGAAAAGTAAGAACAGGCATTCTGGCTGCAAAACAAGTCAAGAAGGAAAACGTAAGGAAACCAGACACAAAATGCCACATCAAGATCAACATAATCTGAAGGACAGATATCGCACCAAGGAAAGAAAGGGTCTTACCACTGTGGGAAGCTGTACCACCATAATGTCCTGTCATTACACAAGAGTGCCACAAATGTGGGACGGAGAGCCATCTGGAAATAAATGTGCAATGGATCGAAGAAAATGTCAAATCGGCACTTGCAACATCACAAACACAGGTATCATGCATGTGCTTTAAGAAACACCAGCATCTCACTGACAGTTTGGAGATCCTGTCTGCAATGCTGTGGCAGCCTTGGCCGGCTGTTAATGGACCTTGGCAATCGTTATAGAGGCTTGGCTGACCGTCTGCCATGACACTGCAAGGAAGGCTGCGCAAGAATGGTGGAAGGATGCTGCAGGGACTGATGGTGCCCCTGGGACTAAATTGGTGCCAGTGGTGAGGCCTGTGGTGAAGTAGTGGCAGCCACTGACAAAGAGGGGCCAGGTGGCGGAGCACTGCTGTGTGATTAGGGGGCTATTTCTGATGTGTCCGAGTGATACCCAGAAAGCAGGAACTGGTGCCGGCTTTGGAGGGGGGCCTGTGCTGGGCTTTCGCCACAGGAGCAGTAACCCCCATCTGAACATTGTTGATTTGTGATGCCTGACTGACTGACGGTGAGCTGGCCCGATGAGCACGGCCATGGATACTCCTGAAGTGGGAATGTGGTGGTGGTGTGGAGAGGGAGTGGAGCTAGATGGCGAGTAACACTAGTCTTGGTCTGATTGGTTGTGGCTAGGTGGGGCCCTAGAACTGCAACCAGAGCCTGAGGTAAAGGGTTGACTGTCTGTAGACTGTGGCAAATCCTCATGCACATCCTGAGTATAGACCATCCTGGGACCTAATCCGGGTACTGTAGGAGGGAATATGCCAGCAGCCAGCATTGCAGCAGATTGGAGTTGCCGGTTGGTATTGTACAACCCCAATAGACACTGAAAATTGGGGAAGCCAAAGGGGAAACACAGGCGCAAGGCAATAAAATTGATCAATACACTGCGACAAAGCTGGAGACACTTCACACAAACTAATACTGTGAACAGCCTACAGGAACACCTAATCAGGGGCCTACCACTGTGGAACTCCTGGCAGAAAGTTAGAGCTCCCATGTCGTGTTGGAGGGGAAATTGTACTCGATGGCTTTAGATATTAACCACCTGCAACAAGATCTACGGAAAGTTGCAGATCGTACCATGGCAAAGAGGATGGGGATGCAATGGCACAGTAAGTTAAGTGGTTGAGAGCCATGGTGAAGGGATTGAAATGCATTGCCATGTATGTGAAAGAGAGCTTGGAGGACGCTACCGGCGATTGCGGCTAAATAATATACACATGATGGGCTTCCCAGAGCGCACTCAGTGCCCCTCGCCGAAGCTCTTTCTAAAGAACTGGATCACAAAAACCCTCACACCTCCATGACTATCCAGTTTCTTAATCGTGGAGATGGCATATAGAGCATTGGCGGTGATGCCGTGCCTGGGAGTCGACCCTGGGCCATAATAGCTTGCCTTTTTAATTACTACAACACCATCCTTCAGCATGTGTGTACACAACCCCACAAGGTATGAAGAAAACAAAGTATTTATCTACGCTGAATACACTGGCACGGTCCAGGAATTGCGCAATTTCTTATCTGTAAAAAAGAAACTGAGAGACAGCAACATCAAATACAGCTTGGTATTTCCTGCCAAATTGCGTGTATGATATGATGGCTGTGTTCATTTTTATGAGTCCCTGCAAGAGGTTGTGTGCTGACTAGACACCCTGTGACAGACAGGTTCTGCTGGTACTCCTGGCAGACTCAAGCGGGCCCTGTGTGGCACTCTAGCTTTAATAGGAACACGCAGGGCAGAATTTGGAGAGGTCAGTTGTCCTTACTGGTGTTCACATTTTTGTATGCCGGGTGACACCCTGAGGTCGCAGGGGCTGGGTTTGCTATAACACAGTGCTTTTTCGCAGACCAGACTGGGCCTGACACACTGAGTGACAGTACAGATGGTAGGTAGGCTCTGCAGGTATAGTAGGGTGCCGGGCATGGACTCGAAGGGCTTTGACTTGGATATTTGCACAATGGCTGGGGCAGTCAAGGTAGAGCCCTCTCTTGCACGGATATGCCCAAAGCCCAGAAGGCCTAGGTGACCCAGGAAGGACTGGAGGAAGATGGTGATCTGATCACAAACTGTAATGTTAAAACACTGTTTGTGTTTGCTGTCGACGTACTTTTAAGGGAAAGTGCTCTTGATGCTCATGAAATCCGTGATCTGCCACCAGTGATGAAACAGTCCAGTGGGAGAGCAATTGAAGTCTCGTGCACAGGGTTATGCAGGGTACGGGAAGTGAATACAAGTTTCTTATGTGGAACATCATAGGACTGAGCAGGACTGAAAAGCACCATAAAATCCATACTTCCCTTGAACGCTATCCGATATCGATTGCGTTCCTGCAGGAAACACATTTATGGGGTGACTGTAGAGCCTTACTGTGACAGAGGTGGAGAGGCCATGCTTATGCCACATCTTATTCTGTTTATGTCCAAGGGACACTTATATGGGTGGGCCCTGGAGTCCCTTTCTAAAATCTGAGGGTGTGTACGATCCCAGATGGTAGGTATGTCATCCTGCATTTCACACTAGACGCCCATGAACTCTGCCTGGTTAATGTTTATTCTTCCAACTTAGACAACGGGCCTTTTTTGGGGAGATACTTGTAACTGAGGACTGCAACTACTTGTTGTGTGGTGATTTGGACAGATCCCCCCATGTCAGAGTACTAAGCCTAATATGACCGAAGCTGTGAGACACATGATGCAGGGAGTGGAGTTGGCCATCACTTGGAGGGCCCAGCACCCACAGGCACATGCATGCTCCTTCTAAACTCCAGCGGCTGACACATGCAGTAAGCTTGACTAATTCCCCACACAGGTGGAAGCCACACAAAGGGCAATGAACATGACCTACTTGGCCAGATACATGTCAGACCACTCACCTCTTCTTTTGACTTACTCTTTGGCTGGACGAGTTCCACTAGTCTAGTTGTGACGGATGCAGGGGAAGGCCCTCACTGACCCAGACGAGAGGGGGGAGACTATTGTAGATGCCCTGACTGATTACTTCACCCATATTTGGGAGAACACCCAACTTAGAACGACGGAATAGGTGCAATGAAGGTGGTGCTCAGGGGAGTGGGAATGGCAGCTGCTACAGGTATCCAACAAACGAGAGGGACCTGACACTGCAGAAAGAAAAACTGGCAACGCAGGAGAGGGCGCTGCCACAAGATCAGGTAGTGCACTCGTAGTGGGGGGAAGCAAAAATGTTTTTAATTATTTGTGGGAAAGCCTAGAAAAATATGTTTGACTCTCTTATAGACGACTTCTGCACATGGAGGGGGCTAGAGCAAGCAGGTTACTGGCAAGGATGATAAAGCTGAAACACCACACAGAACCCAAACTGATGATCAGAGATTATGCATGGGTGGAGGTAGGTACATACGCAGAAGGTCATAAATGAGACCCTGACTTAACATCTTGGGGGTCTATGCATTGCCCTGTGATGCCCTGATCCTGTTGGTGACGGCCTACCTGGATTCGCTGCAAATGGCATGATTGGAGGGAACTGACCAGGTTGATTTAGAGGGCCTTTTTACCAAACAAGAGATATTACAGGCCATTGATTCCCTCAAGACGGCTAAAGCCCCAAGTGGGGAAGGAAGATTGCCCTCCGAGTTCTGCAGCTCACTCCTAGAGAGTTGGCCAATAAACTGCTTCTAGTATACTAGGAAGCCCTAGAAAGAGGGGTGCTTCTGGCATCCATGCAAGAGGTTCTGGTCATGCAGATAACCAAGCCAGGGAAGGATCTGTTAGACGCAGCCTCTTACTGCCCCCTGTCTTTATTAAATATAAATACAAAAGATACTGGATCAAATATTGGCAAAATATTTGTACCGCTGCCTCCTGAATCCGGTCCATCCTATCAGTCAGGGTTTATCCCCCCCTGAAGCACCCTTTCCAACTTGCAGAGGCTGTCACATGGACTTCATGCGCCTGTCTGGACCATTACCAGTATTCCCTTACCTTCCTAGATATAGAGCAGGTGTCTGATTCGGTCAGTTGGGAATATATACGGCTCAAATTAGACAGAGTGGGGTTGGGTTCCGGGTTTGTCACCTGGATAAATCTACTCTACGCACAGCTTCTGGTGCAGGTGCAAACGGGATGCCTAGTGTTGGAAGTGATCCAGTTGCAACGGGGTACTTAACAGGGGTGTCCCCTGTGCTTTTTGCCCTGGTGATGGAGCCAGTGGTGTGGAGGTTGCAACAGGTGTTGTGTTGCTTGGGAATACAGGTGGGACAAACAAACCATGTTGTATCGCTATACGTGGATGACACCATGTTTTATTTCCGTCGGTTAGCCACATCGGCTCCTATTCTCTTGAATAACATGATGAAATTTGGGTAGCTCTCAGGATTAAATATGAATTAGTTGAACTCTGCATTATTCCCTGTGGGTCAGCTGAAAGTGATAGAGTCCGATTGGCTGGGTTTGCCCTGGAAAACGGACAGTGTCTGATACCTCGGCATGCTCCTATCACACCGGATACAGCAATATGATACCTTAAATATGGGGTACGTGATTGCAAATCTCCGACCATCCATTACATTTTGGAATACACTGAAGTTTTCACTGATGGGGAAGATCGCTTCAATAAAAATGGTTGTGCTGCCCCGTTGCCTTTATATATTTCAGGGCACCACTTTATGAGATTACCTGTAGTGTCTTTTGGGCGCTGGACTGGCTCCTCATGGAATAGCTGTGGACTGGAAAGTGTTGCTGGGTTGGGCTTGCCACGCTAAAGCTGGAATGTGATAAAGGTGGAATGGAAGTACCAGAGCTCAAAATGTATTTCTTTGTGTCTCAACTACAGGACACTGTGCACTGATTTGATGACGAACCCAACTGGAAGAAATCCCTACTGGCTGGTACATTTGGGGAGGCTGACTTGGGAGCCCTATTGTTGTGTGGCAATGGGACACCTGGGACACTCCTACATGTAATAAGATTGGTATGCAGGCGTTGGGAGCGGGCGGTGCGCGGAGTGCTCCATAGGCCACCCTATGCGCTGGAGATATGGAAAATTTGGCCTTTTGTGCAAATTACGCAGACTATGGCCATAGATCGCAGGTGGGAGGAGGGATGTTTCACCTTAGTTGATTTATACCCGCCAATCTGTTTTATCACCCTGTAGGAAGAAACGAAGACATTTGGCCTGGGAAGTGGACAGTACCTCCAGTATGCCAAAGTAGTGGCTACTGTTTGAGAAATATGGTCAGGGTTTCCTGATACCCAAAACCTACACAGACACACGTTGCACTGCTGACATTGGCGGGTGGTTGGAGACTTATCACACACATATATAGTGCCTTACGATCCGATAAATTCAGGACTTCCTGTAAAGCTGAGGAAACATGGCAACAGGTTAGTGAGTACCCAATAACAGCGGAGGAGTGAACTAGGATACACAGGGGAGGGGTAGCAGATGTCTCTGTAAACGCAAGTTTTAACTTTCTCAATACAATATAGTACATTTTGCATTCTTCTCACCTAAGCAACTGCATGCAATTTACCCCTCAGGGAATCCAGAGTGCGTACACTGTGGGAACACACTAGTGGACTTTTTCATGAGGTGTGAAGCTTCCCTCAGATTGTGCATTATTTGAATGAGGTCCTGGGACACCTGCATAGAGCTACAGGCTGGCCGACCTCTAGGGAACTGAAGCATGTCTACTGGGACTGGTGCCTGCAAGGAAAAATAGGAAGCTCAGTAGAAAATGTGCCCTCTTGGACTGACTGCAGCCAAAAGATGCACAGCCATTACATGGTTAAGCCCGAGGCTTCCCCCAGATGGCAGACTGGTTGCAGGATATGACGGAATGGGCTGAAAAGGAGGAGGCAAATTTTTTAAAAAGTGAGGCGTAATGATAGGCTGGTGGATGATCTGCTGGCGTGGGGTACCATGATTACCGACCGCACTGACGACAGCGTCGCTGCCTCACTGGCTGCGATGGGTGTGAAGGGAGAGGGGGATTCCCAGGTGCTGCACCCCCTGAATACGGTGGGGGAGCAGAGCCATAACCATGAGAATGGTCACTGACATGGAGAGGTGTGAGTAAGCAGGGGTTCGAAATGTTGGGGCTAAACTGTAATACATTAACAGCCAGATTCATCAAGCAAAATTGCGATCGCAATAGCTGCAAATTAGCTATTGCGATCACAATATAATGTAAAGCAATTCATGAAAGGAAAAAGCTTAAAATTGCAAAATCGCAAAAAAAAATAGCGAATTTGCAAACTAATTCGCAGAATCCTGGAGGAACCCCTATAGCGAATCAGATTTAGCGAGAACCCATGGATTCTGCGAAATATTTTGCGAACTCGCTAAACAATCTCAAACGCAATTCATGAAAACTTGCAAATTGCAAAAAAAACGAAATTCGCATTTTGCGAGGCGCAGTTTAAGGATAACCCAAACCAGGTGGAAACCATGAAGAAAAAAAAATACAAAAAAAAACGAGCCACAGGTGCAGGCCTCTTCAAATAAACGTAAGGAGACACAGTAGGAGCATGAGGACTCTCATCATGCCTGGACTATACATGGTGGTCAGACTGCGAAGGCTCCAGGCTGCAGCAAGGAACAGACGCAGGATCCAAGAGAGAATATTCCGCCAGCGGATCACCCTTTTGGGCCAAACTGCGGGGCAAACCTACTCCAAGTACCGCCTAAATGGGGCAATGATCACTAAGCTGATCCAGGACCTTGACCCCCTGCTGCAGCACCCAACAAGAAGGACCAATGCCGTGCCCACCCATATCCAGGTCTTGTGCAGCCTGCACCTCCTGGCCTCCAGAAGCTTCCAGGGGATAGTCGCTTATGCAGGGGGGATCTCCCAGAGCACCATGTCCCGCTGCCTAAGGAGTTTCCTGGAGGCTATGCTTACCCGGCTACACCATTACATCGCATTCCCGACCCACTAACAGGACTTGAATCAAACCAAGCTTCAGTTTTACAACATTACGCAATTCCCACATGTAATAGGATGCATTGACTGTACCCACATCCACATCTGCCCACCTGCACAAACCGAATACATGTACCGGAACCGCAAGTCCTACCACTCCCTGAATATCCAGATGGTGTGCAACGCTAAGACAATCATCACGGACATAGTGGCACAATACCCGGGGAGCACACATGACTCCTTCATATTCCGGCACAGCGGCATGCACACACGACTGGCCAGGGGAGACTTTGGCGAAGGACACCTACTTGGTAAGTACACATGCCACCAAAATGTACACTGTGACCATGTAGCTGGGCATCACAGGCACTCACCCTCTGCTCCTTACATTCAGGTGACAGCGCCTGTGGTCTCTGTGAGTACCTCCTCACCCCATTCCTCAACCCTGCAACACCACAGCACCAGTGTTACAATGCTGCACACATACGCACAAGAAATTGCATTGAGAGGACATTTGGCCTTTTGAAGAGCCGATTCCGCATACTTCACAAGACTGGTGGGGCCCTCAAATACGAGCCTGAGGTCTGTTGCCGCATCGTGGCTGTGTGTGCAATACTCCACAACATTGCTACCAAGCGCAGGATACCTGTAGAGATCTCTGGCAGTGAGTCAGAAGGGGACAACCGCCCACCTGCACATGTGCGGCATGCACGCGGGGAGAATCCTGCAGAAGGACACAGGCGCTGCAACCAAATCGCTATTAACTGTTTCTAGTGCACCCACTCCCCTCACCCAACACTTCACTCATTCATGACAATTCAAATAACAACATGAGTCGGATTAACTGGAACGGAATATTTGTTATTGTTTTGTTCACAATAAATTTTGAATTTCTCACACTGTAACATGAGAGCTATATTGAGTCATATGTTCACATGTATTGTAGGAGGGCATGCTTGTCTCAGCAGCATGGCCCTTCATGGTACTAAAGAAAAGGTCAATGGCGCCTCCGGGCGGACGCTCCCAGGCGTCTTTCAAGCTCTTCCTCAGGATTTGCCCGTGCGGCAGCAGTGGGCCTGGAGCTGCGGCGGGGTACTACCACCAGTGGCACAGATTGGCTGCTGTGGCTTGAGTTTGCCTCACTAGTGTCATCCCCCCCACCCGCCTGGCCATGGCCAGTTGCCTGCAGACCCTGCACTGCAGTGGTAACTTGCTCCAGTGCCCTTGCGACATCCTGGCAGCACTGGACCATTTGCACTTGTATTGTATTGTATTGTATTGTGATTTATAGAGCGCGATTGCTGCCCAATGGGCGTCCAAGCGCTAAAGCATAAAAAACAGAACTTAGAGATGACGGAAACGAGCTTTAGGTGGACCTGGCAAACAAATAAGTTTTCAATTGCTTGCGGAATGAGAGTAGGTTAGGATTGGACCTGATTTGTAGCGGGAGTGTGTTCCACATCTTCGCGGCGTTTAGGGAAAACATCCTTCCTCAGGTCCTGGCTCTCCGCACTCTTGGGACTACGGCCAGAAAGGCTTCCGTAGATCGGAGGGTTCTGTTAGGATGGTATTGAGTAACCAGTTTGTTAATGATCGCTGGACCTGACCCCCAGAAAGCTCGATGGGCGATGCATAGTGCCTTAAATGCCACTCTCTGCTTTACTGGGAGCCAGTGTAGGGCGATCAGGGCGGGTTTAGCAGACTGCGTCCTCGGAATCTGTAACAAGGCGCGGGCTGCGCAGTTTTGGACCACCTGAAGTTTTCGCATGGACAGCTCTGGGGCCCCCACATACAGGGCGTTATTTGAGTCCAGCCGGGACTGAATCAGGCCCTGAACTGCCACTTGTTTGGCTTCCATTGGGAGGAGGGGAAGGACCTTCCTTAGTATTCTAAGTAAGCCAAAACAGATGGCGGATAATTTGGTGGCCTGGGTGGAGAAGGAGAGGTTTTTATCCAGCCATACTCCTAGGCTTTTTACACTCTCTTTGGGGGTGGGAGGAGTGCCCAAACATCCAGGCCACATGGAGGGGAGTGAAGTGGGTGATGCAGAGCCTAGGAGCATGAGCTCCGTTTTGTCTCCATTCAACTTTAATGAAGAGCCTGTCATCCACTTTTTTATATCCTCTAGGCAGTTCATCAGATTTCCTGAGGTGTGACCAGTGCCTTCCTGAGTCAATGAAACCACTAGCTGGGTATCGTCAGCATATGATACCATTTTTATGCCTGACGGTTCGACGAGCCCAGCCAATGGTTTCATATAGACATTGAAGAGCACAGGGCTCAGAGAAGAGCCCTGTGGTACTCCACAGTCTAGGGGTTTTCTGGCTGATATTGTGTCCCCATCGAAGATCTGGAAGGATCTATTGTGCAGGAATGATTTCAGCCATTTTAGTGCATCGCCTCCGACACCGATGTTATGCAGACGGTTCAGCAGAGTGGCATGGCTGACAGTGTCGAAGGCTGCACTTAGATCAAGGAGGATCACTGCCACTGATCCCCCCTGATCTAATATCCTTCGAGACTCTTCGACAACTGCCAGCAACGCAGTTTCAGTACCATGTTTTGGCCTGAAACCTGTCTAGGATGGGTCCAGGAGTGCATGGCTTTCCAGAAATTGTGTCAACTGAGTGTTTATGTGTTTCTCTAGCACCTTACTTACCCAGGGAAGTAGTGAAATTGGGCGGTAGCTAGAGTGATCTTCTGGATTGAGGGTGGGTTCCTTTAGCAGAGCCCGTACCATGGCTCTCTTCCATCCAGTTGGTACTGTGCAGGAGGATATGGATGAGTTAAGGAGCTCTAGCACCACTGGAAAGATGGCTTGGCCTGCCTGGAGCAATATTTCTGGTGGGGCAGGGTCGAGGGGGGACCCAGATTTAACTTGGCGTGCCAGTTGTTGCAGTGTCTCCAGGTTTAGTGGGGGAAAGTGATCCAGCATAGGCTGTCCTTGCAGGGGGGAGTTAGTCAGGGGGCTTTGATTTATTGAGTTGTTAGCTGTTACCGGAAAGGCAGAGTAGATCTGAGTGACTTTGTTATGAAAAAAGTCTGCAAGTTCATTACATTGCTCTAACGTTTTCGGGGCTGGGGGGGCAGTATTAACGGTAATGCATTTTTTGACCAGATGGAAGATTTCCTTGGGTTTTGATTTTGCTGCCATTATTTGGTCTGCGAAGTAGGAGGTCTGAGCCGCTCTAACCCCATTTCTGTAGGCCTTAATAGCCTCTTTGTATTGTTTTTTATTTTCCGGGAGGAAGTCTATTTGCCAGGCTCTCTCTTTTTTCCTGCAGAGGCGTTTCAGGTCTCTCAGGGAATCTGAGAACCAGGGAGCAGATTTGTGTAGTCTCTTGGGAGTAGATTTCCGTAAAGGGAGGATCGTATCCAGTGATTCCCTGATCCAACCATCATAGTTGTTATTTGCTTGGTTGGAGTTTGTACAGGGAGGTGGACGAGAGCCTTCAAGGATAATTGTCCAGGGCTCTATAGGAAGTTTTTTCCAGTTCCTCCTGGTTATGGGGCGGGGGGGCAATGAGAGAAGTTTAGTGGTAGACCAGGTGAATGGGATAAGAAAGTGGTCTGTCCATGGAAGGCGAGTAGTTTGCCCGACCGTTAGTCCAGTGCAGTTACTAAAGATTGGGTCGAGCAGGTTTCCCTTTTCATGGGTAGGGGACCTAACCAACTGGATCAGTTGTAGAGCTGCTAGGTCCTCTGTTAGTTCCCTGGCAACAAGGTCTGTGGGAGAGTCAAAATGGAAATTAAAATCTCCTAGAACTGTATAGTTAGCCGGGGTTAGAAGTCGGTTCGCGATGATATCTGGTAGAGATCTAAGGAACAGCTTTCCTGAGTCTGGGGGGCGGTATATCAGGGTGCCAGAGAGGGAGTTGTTCGCAGAGAAGTCTATGCTGAATGCTAGGCTCTCGCATTCAGGAATAGCTTCGGTAGTAATGCGGCAGCAGTATTTCTCTTTTAGAATAATAGCCAGGCCTCCCCCTCTTCCCTTGGTCCGGTCCAATCTATAGATTTGGAACCCCGGGGGTAGGGCGGAGACTATGTCTGGCTCTGAATGGGACGAGAGCCATGTCTCGGTCAGAAAGATGGCGTCTGGGTTGTGATTCTCTAGGAGTAGACATATTTGCGTGCTGTGCTGAGGAAGAGATCGACAATTTAACAGGTACATCTGGTATTCCTGTGGCGTGGCTGGCGACTCACTGGTGTCAAAGGAGTGTTTGCAGCCAGGGCATTGAATAGGGAGGTCGGCTGGAAGGAAGGAAAGTGAGCATTGCGCCATGATGGGGGGCCTTATCTTTTTTATAGCGGCTGAGCTGTATGTCCTGACCTGGATGGTGTGGGGGGTAGGGGTTGTGGCCCCTGGTCCCGTCAGGTCGCGGACGGGCGCAGACGGGCTTGCCTTTGGCGCGCCTTCGGCGCACCGCCGGCGCGCCCGCTGCACCCGTCCGCTGCGCCTCCTGAAACAGCACATTCTTAAATGTGGGAGATGGGGGGGTGTGGCCTAACTCAGTGGGCGTTGCCCGGGGGTTCACGGCGGCTGTCCTCAACCCGCCTCAGCGCCTGGCTCAGCTGCGCGGGGGGTCGATCGCCAAGGGGGCAGTAGTTAGGCTTCAGGGGAATACAGTTTTAAATCACACTCAACCAGTTTTAAAAGTAATCTTTAAAATTGTAGTAACACAGTATTCACACACACAATGTTAAAAGTAATCTTAAAAATTGCGTTTTTCCGTGCTCTCGGCTTCCGCCTCAAGAGCTCTATCTTTTATCAAGCGCTGACAAGAAAGCGCGCGAATTTATAGCGAAGGGGGCGTGCATGGCTAACGAGCGTTGTGAGAGCTGGAAGGTGGCATTCCCTATTAAGTAGTTTGACCTCGTGTACGCAGACAGGCGGGTTAGCAGCTGGCAGTGGCGGCGCCGGTTGACGTTCCACTGTGTCAACATGGCCTGGGTGTTGGCCTCCACTGCAGCTGTCATCCTCTCCATCCTGTCTGACAACTGTCTCACATTGCTAGCGGTCTTGTGCAGCTGTAGGTGTATTGCTGCGAGATGACAGGCTTGTTTCTGATGTATGCGGAGCATACATCGCTCAATGGAGAGCCCAGGTGCCCGCACATTCACTCCCTGGCAGCGCGTGCTGTTGTGGTGCGCGCCTCCCTCACCAGTCCGCTGGACTGGGTTCTCACTGCGGCAGTGCGCCGGGTTTGTTTGCGTGCTGCAGCAGTTGTTGTCAGTCCCACTGGCATGTGTGTCACACGCTGCGGTTGTGGCGCGCCTGTTGGGGCTGAGGTGGCACTGTCCACAGGCAGGTGGTGTTACTACTGCTGGTGCTGCAGCTTGGCCTGATGGTCCTGGTTGAAGGGATGGATGGACGTCTCCCTCGGTTTCCTCATGATCAACAGCTATTTGCAGTGCCTCACTGTCAGTGCTGGGTTCTGCAGCGCCACCTGTGATGTAAAGTGGACAGTAATTAATGACATGTATCTTGCACATAGAAGGTTGCTACATGCATGCAGGCTAACATTCCCTGACTGGCTGTAGGATTGACTCTCACTGGACAGGACTGGCTGTATGGGGCTAGATGGAAAATGTGGTCAGACTACATGTCCCACAATGCAATAGGGCTATTCTAGTGTGCATGGTCTGCTTGACTGGGGTTGCTGATCGGTTGCTCTAGGGTCATGGCCATTGTCAGGGGACTGGGTCGCAGTCGCATGGCACTTACCTTGTGAATCTTGGGTGGGTCAGGAGGAGTTGAGCTGGGTTACCCCCACGCATGCCTGGGGGTTCAGGGTGTCTTCCACGAGATCCTCAAGTGGGGTGTTGGGTGGGCCAGTGGCCTCTCCTCCTGTTGCGACACGCTCACCCAGCCTCTCTGCGATCCTCTCCGTGGCACGCCCCCTGAGGCCGTACCACCTCTTCTTTAAATCTTCTATGGAGCGCTGGGTCACTCCCACGGAATTCACTTTTGCGCGGATGCGCATCCATATCCTTCTCTTGTCAGCCTCAGGCACCCTCCTTGAATCCTTCCCAAAGAGACGGTCGTGGTCTCTGCTCACTTCCTCTAAGAGGAATTCCAGTTCTTGTTCGGAAAACTTTATTTTCCTTTTCCTTTCTGAGGTACTGCCCCCTGCTGCTTCCTGGGACATATTCTGCACTGGGGTGTCTCCTGATTTTGAGCTGGAGGTGGTCTGGAGTGGAGCCTGAACAGTGCGGCTTCCACTTCAGGCTCAGTATGCAGAATGAGGGTGGGAACTGCCTGCTTCCTGGTTGTGATGTCATTCACTGTGCTCGAAATGCGACTTCCCGTTTTTGCGATCTCGCAATAAGCAAGATCGCAATTTGCGATTTCGGTAATTGCGAGATCGCAATTTCAACAGGGAAATCGGCCGATTCTGCAAATTTTATGCGATATTGGGAAAATCGCAATCGGCGATTCGCTTTTCTCACACGCAAATTTTCATGCATCCCATTCTGCGATTTCTAAATTGCGATTCGGTATTTCTCGCAATTTAGGAATCGCAGAATTCGGGTTTGATGAATCTGGGGGTCTATCGTCTGAAGGGTGAAAACTCCTAATGAGAAGAACAGGGGGGTAAATAAACACACGCTGTTGGGGCAGACGCTCTGATTACTTTTATGCACTGAAAATGGCTATACTGTGGGGGGGCGAGCTATTGATTACTTCCGGTGTTACCAAACTTTTGTTACGTGAGCAAGCATATGTGCTCCTAGCCCACCAGACCGCGGGTGAATGTTTCCCCTACCCAGCTCTGCGACGGTGACCTGGTAACCAACTTCTTCCATGCCACAGGCTCCGCCCTTAATTGTCTACTTAATTGTTTTCTTCTGGTTCTCCTGAACAAGGCCACTGGGGGAGCTTGCCAGTACCCCCTGGGTCCTGACTTTCCCGGGCTACTCTCTTGTTTGCCGTGGGTCCTGAACTGCATTTTCCTTTGCGACATCAGCGGACCATTGCAGCAACTCGGGTGCCGCTTCGCCCTTGGAGCAGCGGTAGCATCTTGTTATTTGGACCTTGACCTGTGGGGGCTGAGTAACTTGCGAGGAACTGTGGCTGCGTGTGGGCTGCGATTGGCTTGGGCAGGGACTCGATCTCCCAGGAGTCCCTGCGCGACCAATACCACCTGGTCCCGCCTTCCTTGCCGGCCTCGCCCACAGGACCCGGTGCATATGTAGCCAGCCTGTCCCCCTTACCTGTTGGCTACTCTCTTGTTTGCCGTGGGTCCTGAACTGCATTTTCTTTTGTGACATCAGCGGACCATTGCAGCAATTCGCCCTTGGAGCAGCAGGAGCATCTTTTCATTAGGACATTGACCTGTGGGGGCTGAGTACCTTGCGAGGAACTGTGGCTGCGTATGGGCTGCGATTGGCGTGGGGAGGGACTCGATCTCCCAGGAGTCCCTACACGACCAATACCACCTGGTCCCGCCTTCCTTGCCGGCCCCACCCACAGGACCCCGTGTGCCCTATTTTCAGAATCCTCCCTTCCGCTGCGCGGGAGCGTCCCGGGGGAAGCCCGGGACAAGGGCGGGACCGTCTTAGGCCATCCGGGGCCGGCAGGGGCTGGGCTGGGCCACCCCCCTAACCTGTACTGTTCAATATCTGTGTAGAGTATTGTTTTCCCCAAAAACTTTTGCAACTTAGTTGTTGGCAGTGTCTGCGTTAAGCCTAGTACCACCGCGGATGCCAATGACAACTCGATCTGGCAAGGGGAAGGGGGCAGGGGGAGGTTCTGTCATAGGCACGATGGACCAGTTTCTCACCAGAGCAGTCTTGGCTATTGACAAAGAGATTGCCAATACTTAACGTCATCCCTCTCACGAACTATTCAATCAGAAGCGCTCTTCCCTAGGCCCCACTGCTTTGGTAGTATCTCCTATACAGCTAGTCGATGACCTACCTGTTGAAGGCTCTCCTGTTCTAGATCTGGCAAGAATAGGAGCTATTAGAGCCAGCCTTGACAGGCTCAATGCTCTTAACTGTAGTATATATCCGTCCACACAGCCTTTACTGGGGGTCGATTCGTGCTCTTTAACAGGGGACCAAGCAATTGTAAGCCCTCCCGTTTCTCCTAAGGAAATCCCGGTCCAGCTAGAGGTAGAGCCCACTAGCAGACCTAGAGTTGTATCCACCAAGCGGAAAAGAGCCACACTTCATTCAAGGGCTGATTACCTAAACCCCTCTAAGAAGTTTATGGGCAAGCGCCTTAAGGCACGTGTTAAATTAACAGGGGGAGGGGAGTCCGGAAATCACCAAACTATTGTTTCCCACTCTGCTCCTCCTGGGGTCCCCCTATGCAGAGCTCAGGTGCCAAGCACCCCGAGCAAACCACAGAGTGGGAAGCAGGCGCCCTCTAGCACATTAACTAATCCTGATAACCTGCTTTCCTTAGCCCAAATTGAAAAACTGTTGATGTCACTCATTCTCCCGGTTCTTGAGAGGGTGAAGGTCTTGCCCGAGAGGCTTGATAAGTTTGAGCAAGCCACTCGCGACAACTTTTTTTCTCTCAAGTCCCTAATTAAACTACACACAAAAATTAGGGAGGGGGCTCCTGAAACGACTTTAGCCAGACAGTTGGATTTAACATCTCCAGTGTTTAGGGGGCAACCTTCACCTGAGGAAGCAATAGGGCCCCTGTGTTTGAAAACCTAACCATTCAAGATGGACCTGTTGAATCCAATGTCCATGCTGGTAAGAAGTCCAGTGTGGATAAAGGATCCAATGGATGTCCTGCAAGTTTGACCACCCTGAGCAAGCCCACAAAAACCACTATGGGAAATAGCAAGGGCCAGAAGGTTAAACATTCTGATCTAACTAAAGAATCTACTGTAGCCAAAAATGATATTGACCTTCCCACCATCAACCTACCCCCAGAATGCCAACCGTATGTAGTTGTGCTTACAGGGGTACCTCTCCGTAAACCTGGGAACCAGGAATCGTATAATGAGCTTAAAAATAAAACGATGTTCTGGTTATCCGAAAATAGACCCCTGCCTAACTGATTTGATGGTCAGGTTCTCCACGTTAGAAGAGTTGTTTGAGTTGGGAATAGGCCCAAAGATTTGCCAGGGGATTGTATCCTGGTAAACTTTAGGGACCCCAGGGTAGCCAGATATATCTGTAATCTCCTGCCTACTATAGGGAACACAGGGATTGGCACATTTGAACTTAGCCACTTTCAAATTTTCCCAGTTCACCAACCCACTGTTAGTCAACATCCTAGGAGCTGGAGGGACAATTTGCTGTACCCCGAAGCCGACTACGACACCAATCAGTGTTTCATGCCCCGGGTTGGCAGAGAGGCTCATAGGTTGGGCTATGGCTGGTGACACAATCCCTATCCCTTTGTTAAGCTAGCTGAATACCCACCAAAGGTTAGGGGTTTGTCTGGGTGTAGGAAGGTAACCGAGGACCCTGATGGTAGAGTTTTTAACCAATCCTGCTCTAGTCCCCTGGCTCGAGAGAATATTAGTGGGTTGGGGGAGCAGGTGACTATCTCTGCTGAGATTGATGCTGGGCCTAGTCTGGCGGTTCCACTTTATCCCTCCGAGGTGGTAAATATGAGTAACGATCTAAAGATCCTGAGTTGGAATATAGCTGGCATTTCCAGGAAATTAGATGTTCCTGATTGGAATTCACTGATAGAGTCCTATGAGATTTGTATCTTTCAAGAGACCTGGTGTGTGGAACCCTGTCATAAGGTTGGCTACACTACGTTTTTTGTTCCAGCCATTTCCTCACACACCTGGAGAGGTCGCCCTTCAGGAGGTCTTTTAATTTGAATCAACATCTCCTTGGGCTGCTACACTAGACAACTTGCTTCAAAAACTCCTGATATTCTAAGACTGTCAGTGAGGAGTCCACAACGAGGGCTTACAATTGAGATATTTAATATCTACGCCAGAGGCACTAATGGCGGCTCTGAATCCCCTATTATTTCTATTCTTGGAGAGGAGCTCAGAAAGTGTAGCAAGAACGCAAATGTCTTGGTCGCAGGGATTTCAATTGTACTTTTGAACCCCTGGCGGACGAAGACATTTTGGGCACTACCGATGAGGATGGTAGAAGGGGCATTCCAGCCCTTACTATTCCGCCTATTAAGAGATGGTCCCAACGGTCCATCCAGCTTAACATCTTGACCTTAGAATTTGGCTTGAGAGCTGTGAATGGTAGAACACCCTCAGACCACTCAGGTGCCCACACATTTAATAGGGTAGACCATTCCTCACGGGTAGACTACATTTTACTTGACTTAAAGCTCTGGAGTTATATGAGAGATATGGAGGTACTGCCAACCACAGACAGCAATCACAACCCGCTATCTTTAAGCTTATATACTATGTGGCCATCCCCATTTGATGTTCCCCTTCCACAACCCAGAATAGCCTCAGATGTTCGTCCATCAAATGGGGGAAGGCGCCTTAAATGGTGCACGGTTGCCCTTGATGATGGGCTGGTGCAAAATTTGGGGGCCCTGATTGAAGGGGCAGTATCCAGGTTGGACACCTCCATCTTGGCCCCGCCTGAGGTTCTCTGCTTCTTTTGTATTACCATTGAAGCCTTGGGAAGCCTACTTATAAAACCATGTAGGGACTCGCACGCCAAGGGGGACCAGAAACCAAAACACAATCCGGGGTGGTTTTCCAAAAAGTGCAGGACGTCAAAGACGATTCAAAAAAAGGGGGTGGTGATGAACAGAGTGTCTGAATTAAGCAGACCACTCTTACCCAGTCCAAAGATCAGGGCTTGATCCATCACCGTTATTTAGCTCACTGCACCATCCCAGCTCAGAACCTGGCTATATGCAAATTAGTCTGTCCCTGGCCCAGTGCATCATGGGAACAGGGCAGACCAAACTACCAAGCCAATTCTTCACCGGAAAGGAGACAAGCTTCCGGGGACCGGTTTCTGGCATTTCAGCCGTCGTCGGCCCGGCTTGCTTGAATCCTGATGGTGCAGTGAGCAAGGGACTCATGTCTGAGTATACCCTGCCACACCTGTAGTGGCCAAAAACGATTCAAGACAGCCTTTAGTGAAGGCAGTCAAGCTAAAAGACTCTGCGCTGATTCGGACCGCCAGGAAAAATTATAGGCTCACCATTAGGGAAGCTAGGAGGGTTTGGGATGATCAGTTTTGGTGTGATCTAAAGGTTGCCAGCGAAAGGAGGGATGCTGGAGGTTTCAGGAACTTGGTAAGGACCAGGAATAGGCCAGATTGTACCCTTATTACATGTAACATCACGGGGCAGGCATGGTTTGATCACTTCTCTCTTCTTTATTCCACCCATCCTGCCGAGGGGTTGGGGCCGACTACATCTCCTGCTTTGGACCTCCTTGAGGCAAGTGAGGCGCTACTTTTTACATCGAAGAAGGTGGAGGATGTGATCAAATCCTTAGTGCCAAACAAAGCAGCAGGCCCTGATAGCCTACCGGGGGACCTACTCCGTTTGCATCCACAAGATTGGGGTGGTGGAGCATCTTTTAAATCAACCATCGGACGCCCCCTCCTTGGCGGGAAAGAAAATAGCCACGCTCCTTTTCGCTGACGACACCCTGCTCATCTCACAGTCCCCGATGGGCCTACAGAGCCTCTTGGACAATTTTCAATCTTTTTGTAAATAGCAGGGGCCTCAAAATCAATACGGATAAAACCAAGTATTTAGTATTGAACCGCCCTAGGAAGCTTGGTCGCCCTCCTTCTTTAAACCTTGGGCCCTTGGAAAGGGTACGGGAATTTGACTATTTGGGTATTCGTTTATCTGACTCTATGCAGTGGAGCCCCCATCTCCAGAAAATGTTGCTGGGTCACAAAAGGGTTGTGGGGGCACTGATCAAAGAGCAACGCTCATCCACATTTAGGCCTATAGCCCCTGTCCTAGATATTTATAGAGCAAGGGGAGTTAGTGCAGCCCTTTATGGGGCTGAACTTTGGGGATTAGGGTCTATTGACCATCTCCTAAAATACATTTTTAAAGGACTTAATGTCACTTCCCCATAGCATGTCCACGCTTCCCTTACTGTTGGATATGGGTTGTCGCTCTGTCTCTCTCTGGTTCCAACTCACTGACTGACTTCTCTCTGTTCCAAACACCAACTCACTTCTCTCTCCAGCTTCAACTGACTGCTCCGCCTCTTCTGCACTTCACTAATATGGAATGCTCTCTCCTCATGGAAAGTTCCAGTCATCAGCCTGCCGCCCATCAGATCCCTGCACCACTCAGCGTCAAGGACACACACCCAGCCGGCCGGCCTTTTGTGGTGTCTTCGTCACAAAGAATAATACAGTCTACCGATAAGGGCCGGCCCAGGCCGGTTCTCTCCAAGTGAACAACACCTCATAACTAAAACATCACCTTTACCCTGCAAGCATCTCAGTCTGCAGGGACAGAAAGCAAAATGGAGTCTCTCTAGTTCTGGGCCTTGTAGGCCCGAAAAGGACTTAACTCTATCAGAATACATACACAAACCAAACCAATATGTAATATAAAGTCAGGACTACAGGATCCACCCTCTACTATAGGTAGGATGATGAAAGGACACATAATTATGTCAAAGCCAATAGGCAATAGATGGATTAGAGTCAAGAATAAGGGATCTATCATCATATAAAGCAGCTATCCTCTAGTTTATGCGTCTGGGTCTGAAAAGAGGCCTAAAAGGACCAAAACAAGCTAAGAATAAGGATCTAGGATGGTAGCAAGCTTAAAGTCACCATCACTCAGAAATAGAGCCAAAAACACGGTCACAACAGAAGGATATTACCAACTGGAGCTGCATGAAGACTCGAGATACATCACAATATTTACCACACACCTAGGCGTATTTCGATATAAGCAACGTAGTTTCGGGGTATCATCAGTGGCTGAAATCTTTCAAAAAGTGATAAAACGAGTAATCAGTCCAGTTGTGAATACATTGAACTAAGTGACGATATCTTAATATTCGGAACAACAATGGGAGAACATGACCTCGCATTGGAACGAATATTTTGAGCACTTAAAGAAGCCAACCTAATGTTAAACCCAGCCAAGTGTGAGTTCCAGCAAATTCAACAAAAACTATACGCCCACATCTTTTCCAGCCACATCATGAAGCCTAATCCAGATAAAGTCACAGCACTAAATGAAAGACAAGCTGCCAATGATGTGGGAGATTTCAGGTCATTCCTGGGGATGGTGAGCTACTGTGCTTGGTACATCAACGATTAAATGATAATCAGCATTGCCCTGAGAGAGCTGACGAGGGAAAGTCACAAGTTCGACTGGACCCCAGACTATGATGACTAAACTAAGTTTGCTGTCTGATGTTTCTCAAGTTGATTCTTGAAACATAAAATAAGCGTTATTAAAAGAGCTGGAGACTGTCTTGTCCTATTTCTTTTTGTATAATATTTTCAATGATTTAAGGTTGCTGTTGACCTGACCGAATTGTGCTGGTGAAGAAAAGTAGAAATTGTAATATGTTCCCACAATTTAGATTTTCAGAAAAAAAGGTACATAAATTTAGCCTAGGGTTCAAGATACTGATGTTCAAAGTGATTATTGTTTCCCTTTTCAGGTTCTTAGAGCGCACATTCTTCCATTGACCAATGTGGCATTCAATAAATCTGGCTCAAGGTATGTGTTCTTTTTCATTAGGCAATGCAATGCTTTTCAGTGTTTAGGAACCATTTTGTTGGTATAAACTTTAACCTGTTTGTATTAGACATCACCTTACTGATACAGCCACACTTCCATGTCACTGACTACGATATTTTGTTGCGCCCAGTGGTCTCCTTGTGGTATTCTTTTACCATTTAACCATGCATCCAGGGGATGGGCTTGTGTCGTTTCTAGGTGGAGTGGATATAGTATGCTCTGATTACTTAACCCCCTCTCCAGGGAATACCTTTTGTCTCGCTTCTAGTATTTTCTTGTTGCTTAAGTGTACCTTCAGAGGTTGGATGTTTTATTGTTCCTGGGTGGACTCCATACAATTTTCTCTGATTGATTAACCTTGCCTACAAGCTTGAGGCATTATAATTTGTCGACAAATGATAACCTTTATGTTATGTTATGTTACTTGGCACTTTTAAAGCGCACGGCTACTCCACAGAATGTCCTGGCGCTAAGAAGGGTCCAGAGACAGAAACAGAAACACAGACAGACATGAAGCTCTCTACTGAAGTTGGAAAAGGCAGGTTTTTAGATTTTTCCTAAAACTAAGGAGATCCTGTTTATGATCCATGACCCTTAATCATGATGGTTTCTACCTTCTTACACAGGTTGCCTCTATTCTCACACTCTTTGCAAAACTTCATGCTTAAGACAGAGCTGCAAGCCTCAGCATTTTTTGAGCATGTCTTTGAACCCCATGCACCTCAACCAAGGTGTCACACATAGGACATTCTACACACATCACACTTCCAACCACACATTTCCAAAAGGGCACCTAGTGGCTGGTAAAATTCACAGCACGTTATCACCTTTTTAGGACTGTGAGGCACGTTACAAATGCTGCTTTTTTAAATGGGTATGCGCCTTCGTATACAAATCCAAGCTGCATTACATACCGTTTAATTTTCCTAATTTTTTTATGTGCCTGAGAAGTGTTGCCGGCCTCCATATCTTGTCTGTAAGCCTTAATGAATGAGGTTGATTAAATAATGTTCTCTACGTAAGAAGTGTTATTGTTCTATTTTAGAGCATTTGAATCCTGCATTTTAAGCCGAAAGATTTCATTTATTTTTACCAGGTTCACAATTTTTTGTGATACGTGTTTCAATTGTACATTGCAGAGGTTGTCTTTCTAGTTTGCATAATGCTATATTGAATTGTTACAGCTTTATCACTGGAAGCTATGACAGAACCTGCAAAGTGTGGGACACCGCCTCTGGAGAAGAGCTTCACACATTGGAGGGACACAGAAATGTAGTCTATGCGATTGCCTTCAATAATCCCTATGGGTGAGTTCATTCTCTAAACAACCACCTTCTGTAAAAGAAAAATCTGTTCTTATTCTCCTTCAGCTATAATTGAATGCTTTTGCATTCTGGCTTTCTAGTACCTGCTTAATGGGAAAAAAGTTGCAAACAGTACTTGCTGCACCAGTATTCTGCTTGCTCACTTTAACACGTTGACTGCGGCGCGAATTCCTCCGCGGTGCTGGCAATCAAATCAATGGGCGGGGTTCGGAGGGCCCCTGCCGCCTCCGCACAGCCCACCGTCAGGTGGGACAGCCGGGGTCGTCCGCAGCATCGAAGGGGTTAATATTATGTATACCACAGATAAGGTAACCTGGTAATTCTAGGGATCTGGATAATAAATCAGATATGCAACACAATGATCCCCTTGGAGAGAGGAGAACGCCTATCCTTCCTATCTAATGAGAAACATAAACTAATTATTATCGGTAAAGTATATCAATACAATTTATTAATCATGCAATAATTCAATATAGTACAATTTTAGTAGAAAATATAATTTGAAAATTTCATGTAGGTGCTCCACAAACGATGCAGTGAAATGTGACCTATGTGAATAAAGTGCATTAGTGCTTATTTAAACTATATACTGTCTAGGAACTGATGTGGAAAATTACAAATACAGAAATGAGTCAACAACATCAGTTCTCTGGTAAAAGTCGACGTTTCAACCCCACACATAGTTTATAACAGGCTCATCATCAGGACATATTTTATTATCTTTACACTACTGCCACTGCAGTTTTCGGATCAGTCAATAGAAGCATCATTGGTGGTTCTCCAACTAATTCAGGCCCCCACAGCAGAAGAATAGGCACATTTTAAGCCTTTGTAGGGTCTTATGGGGCGCTCCTTTGTCCTCATACCTGAGTACTAAATGGGCAACTACGTCACTGTACCAAAAAATTATTTTCTTTTTCTTTTTATAAATGCTTCTTTATGCTGCGCTTTACGTTTTCCTTAGAGGCCAGATGCCCCTGTTCCTCTTGGGCACTTTGTGTGCATCCATAACTGGGGCTGCATAGGTGCCAACTTTCTAGCAGCTCTGCTTGCTCCCCCTCCAGCGTAGCAGTTGCGTGCTAATCTGAGAGTGCACATCATCACACCACCTCTGTCACAACCCTTCTGCACAGTTTCTGGAATATTCAAAGGATGGTAACTTCCAGTGGTCTATAGCAAGAACTTCTCTGAGAGCCTCAGCCCTGCCCCCTAACTGACACAGCTGCCTGATCCCTTCCCACCAAAACATCAAAAGGTGAGCCCCTCCTGTGTTTGGCTGCAGAGATCTGACCTTCCACCTTTGTTTCTGTGGGTTTGAGGGTGCCCAGGCCAGGTGCAGTGTAAAGATGTAATTAGCCCATACAGCTTTCCTCCTCACCTCTTTATTTCCTGGGACTGGACCAAGCAATGTCTAATGACTCTATCGTGTGGGGAGGTCTTTGATCCTCCTGCTGGCAAGCAGAGTAATTCATTTGTCCCAGTAAGGGGAACAAAGACCTAGAATCTGATTATGACTGAGCCTGGGAATTATAGCAATTCTTCAAGAGCCTTAAGGAGTACATATATCACAAAAGTGACAGTGGGTCTGCATTTGTTGTAACTGTTTTTCCGAATATTGATATCTGACCGGTATCTTTAGGTCTAAGAATGGTGAAACTGTGCGGTGGTGCCGGCTTTGCCCATAAGATATAATGCAGTGAGCACACAGCCATTTCAGTAAAGCACTACAAATGTACACTATGAATGCCCACTCAGATTATATGACCTACAGGAGGTTCACACTAACTAATCCCTGAAGGGTATCACCCATGCCTGGCTACCTGTGCGCAGATACTGGGCTTAGCTAGAAGGTAGTCTCTCACATTCAGCAAGCACACGTGCACCCCAGCCTAGAGCCTTCTATCCACCAGCGCAGCAGTGGAACTTATCTTACCCGACAGACACTGGCAGTTAGCATTCTCAGTCCATTTCTAGAGAATTTGCAGTGTGTGAGACTCATTGTAAAAGTCCCAAACAGTGTAATCCGGACACAAAAAACCCAGGGGGATTAAATGGATGGAAACCATTTACTACAGCCTCCTCTTGTATGTCGTGGAAGGATAACAACTCATTTAGCTAAAACACTCTGAGGCCAAAATGCTCCGTGGCTGGACACACACAACACGAGGGAGGAAAGCCATTGACTCGAGTAAACAATTGTGATATAGAAAAAACACCCAATCATGTGGAAGTGGTTGACACAAAATCCACTGTAAGCACGTTATTTATTGGAAACAGTAGGTCTTCCTATAGACCACTAAAGCTGTTGGTAGCCCGGGCTGAAAATATCATTGAATCCCCCTTCATGTATTCCTGGAAAGAAATATACGTTTGGCAGGCTTATGTTTTTGTTCATTGTTTGAAAATCTTTTTTTTTTTCCTATAATATTTTAGAGACAAAATTGCCACTGGATCCTTTGACAAGACCTGCAAGTTATGGAGTGCGACAACAGGCAAATGTTTTCACACCTTTCGTGGGCACACTGCGGAAATCGTATGTATTTGGTTTCTTTCTCTAAAGCTTTCATCCATTGTTTTATATCTATCCCATTACTGAACTTTGGTTCCATTACTGCACTGGTTTAACTGAACGTGAATGTGTTATTTTCAGATGTGTTTTAATGTTTTATATACTGTGTTATTGATTTGTAAACATATGGACTTAATGCTTTCCTACCGTGACCATGACTTATATGTTCGCCCTTTCTTGATTGTTCTGAGATACTTTCGCTTAATACCATGTCTTTGTTCTATATATTTAACCATTTCTCATCATGAAGGGTTGCCTGTTTGCAATTTACGGGATAGATCTGTTGCAGCGTGTCTGCCCTTGCAATGCACACCACTCACCTCCCTCTGTCAAGGGCGTGGAAGCTGCCACGAGTCAGTATTGCCTCAACATAAAAGACAAGAAATAAACCAGACGTAGTTAAACACAACGTAAAGTACAGTTGCTGGCAGGGTGTCCCTGTAAACTCACATGAGAGCTTTGTTAAAGCAACATCGCCACAGCCTGCCTAATTGTAGCAATCACACAGAGCCTGAAGGTGGCGCTGCTCACTAGCAATTTATGTAGGCAACCTCATTTAACAGCGCATTGTAGCTTTTCTCTCTCTTTGCTATGTTCACGTGTTTTAAGTGCTATAGCAATATTGGCAGGATTGTATGTGATGTTCAGCCCCCGAACAATGCAAGACCAGCCAAAGAAAGGAAACAATGGCTTGTTTTTTTAATTTTTTTCTCTTGTATATGTAAAAATTCATTTTCAATAAAAATATTTTGAATTAAAAAAAAAGAACTGTGGAGCTCTAAGGAAACTCCTTCGAGTCCAGGAGACGCCATGTTTGCTGCAGACATGCCCATTTGAGAGCAATAAACCTTCCTCGTGGGGGTGTCCTCACGTGTGGACAGTTTTTGTCCTTGTCTAGTTGTTTGGGTCATCTGCTTAAAGCTAGCAATAGGAAAACAAATTGTAGGAATACTTCTTAAGTTCTGTTCGCCTCTTATTCTAATAGTTGAATTCATTCATTCATTAAATTCTTTATTTCGGCTAATATGCCATAAAAGACAGTGCATACATTACATTGCATATAGTTGAATTGAAAATTCTAGATTATTAACGCTCAATTCCCGAAGGAATGGTAGAGTGTTCTAAAACGTTTTAGAGTGATCCTTGCTTAAAAAGTAACCCCTAGGGCAGGAGCGCGAGACAGTAACATTTTAACATATCTGAGCAGCTCGCAGCCGCTGAGCTCACACTGTGATTCAGGAACCCTCAAAGGTATTTTTGCTGGACCCAAGCCAGTCCCTGAAGAGCATGTGCTGTGCTGTTCCAAGAGCTGTCAGGAGCAGATGATTGGTGCAGCTGAGCTGCGAGCACGTGAGGCAATACGTATACCCCCTCAGTATGCATGTAGTGGCAGTAGAATAGCACCACACACTGCTGCTCGTCACAAGGTACAACCTGCTGAATGACTGTGTTCCTGTCCAGCTGGCAATATGTTGAAGAGGTGCAGCCAACAACGAGATACATAATGCCAAAACAAGAAATAGGGACCTACTTTTCTGGAAGTGTGAGTGCTTGGGGCGTCATGGGTCACCTTTTCTGATGAGTTTAGTGATGAGACAATGCTGACTTTGTATTGAATGGAAAGATGACTCGTACAAGTAAGCGCTATATAAATGCAATTTACATCCAAATTATTTAAACTCTCAAAATGCTTGTTGAGTAATAAAGATGAAGCCGAAAGGCCAACACCCCGTTGGAGACACATGCAATGCGAGCACCACGTACGGGACTGCCATCTTACTGTTCCTTTACAACGCACTTGCTCCAGCTTTGGAGAGCATGGCAAAGACCCTTTGACTCTCCTTTCGTTTTGACCATATCACAGCTTAACCTCAGTGTCAGGACTGTCTTGTGTCAAAGAGAAGGTACATGCCTCTGAGGGTGAGGTGCCACCCTATATCTCTACATCTCCCCATACCAGGCTATTGAAAGTGCATATTCCAGAGGAAGTCGCTATAGACCTCAGTAGTGTTTCATTTCACGGTACAGCTCCTCTTGTTGTATTGTATTGTAATTCAGAACGTGAGATGCAAATAATTTGATCCCAGACACTCTCACAGAATGTGTGCTCTTTCCCCAATCCTCTCAAATGACCACCCCCCCGCCACTGTCTCCAAAACAAATGTGCAATGCCAACCCTCCTTTCTTAGCCGAGACCTCCATTCTTAGAGTAGATGCCAAGTGGCACTCATCATCGCAGAGCCCCTGTAGCCCCACCGCCCCCCCACTCAATGCAAGTCTCCGTCAAGGATAATCACAGTGTGATGGTGGGAGATCTCATATTCCCTGTATGTGTGATGCTCGAGCATTTAAGTATCTTGCAGCGGCGTAGCTAGACCTTTGGCTGCCCATGGCGGTCCCTGTTCTTGCCACCCTGCGGCCGCATGTAAGAGCGTTGGTGCTGGTAATTTACGTGGCAGGTAAGAACAGGGGGAGGGATGGGGGGGTTGCTGCCGATTTATGGCCGTAGGTGAGAGCGGAGAGGCTGTCGCTCCCAAAACTCTTGCTACGCCACCGGTCTCATGCCTGCCCCCTTTGGTCCTCTCAGTATCTGGTGTGTTCACACACAGCCGTCACCTCAGATGCAGTATTGATCATATTGATGGATCTGTCTGTGGTGTTCCACCTGCCTTTGCTCTGTTAGTGACCATCGTACTCATATATATATATATATATATATACAGCTCTCAGCACAATCTCCCCATTGGCACACTCACCTTTGGGCCTGGCCTGTATGTTACGAGTGGGAGTGGGCCATTGCCAGTGCTGCCACCTCAACTGCAACACGCAAACAAAAGTTCAAGAACCCCAGTCAAACTCTTTCAACTGCTGTAACAAAAAATGGCAGTAAAGAGAGACTCCATATTCATAACTGACCGTTGGTTCTCTCAATGGTTGTAATGTGGGATGATCCGAAATATGATTAACACTTGAAGTAGGCAATAGCTGGACTAGACTTACTCATGGCCTCTCTATGTATGTAAGCATGAACTCCTACCAACAGCTAAAGAAGTCTCTTACCAAACCTATCAAGGCATCATGCAACATAGATGCCCAACCCAATAATATATTCTCTCGATTGTGAACTGCTCTTCAAGGAGTCTTACACCCCTACACATAGGGGCATTGTCCTTTTACTTTAAGGCTGTCAAGGAGCTTCACAGGCCTAAAATGCATCAAAAGTGAGAGTGGCCATTCAGTTTTCTTTTAAGGTCTACTGAAATGTTTAGGCGTTATTGAAATAAAATCGTCTGCATCCCTGTGGCTCTGCAGAGAAGCAGTGGCCACTGCTATTTACCAGAGGTGGTGGGAGGGAGGGTGGTGATTAATTAAAGAAATTAAAAAAAACATGCACCTTCAGGCTGGCCAACTGCTGCCTTTCTGTCCGCTCTCGCCGCCTCTCCCTCCTTGGAAGCAGGAAGCACCCAGGCTCCTGACTCCCCTAGCCAATCACAATGCTGCAGCGTTGTGATTTGTCTGAGCACCATGAATCGGCGCTCACAGGGCTCGAAAAATGTACTCGCCCGCTCGCAAATGCGAGTCAATTTCTTCAAGGGCGAGTCAGTTTTTAGGCCTACTTGACCGGCCTGGCGAGTGAGATCTGTTGCCGTCGCAACCAGAGTTTCCATGCAGCTACTGCAGTGCCAGGAGAAGGCTATAGGGGACAGCATGCTGAAATGATTACGTGAAAATGTGGGAAAACCACAGGTGTTGATTGGCGGATTGAAACTAGGCCTCATCAGGCCGAGCCTGTGTTGCAATCAGCCTATCGGGTGATAGAAGATAATTTGTGCCCTCCCGATACGTGTATGCTACGCATGTTTAGACGCTTCTCATTGGCTGATTACAGTTAGCCGCGGCAAGATATACTGCCAGAGAAGCGTGTAAGCTGCCTTTCCAAGCCCCGGCCTGCACATTCAACCACAGGAAAAGATTTGTGGACGGCAGTGAACTCGCAGAGCACAGTACGGCTGCCATATTCCGTAGGTGGCCACTCCACTGGCCGTATACTATGACAATCACTGGTGTCCGAGCAGTGGCGAAGTTCTCCTCCTGCACCCCGGGTGTTGTCATCCAGAGAGGACCTGTAAGTGAAGCTCTGCCCGTGCTCTGAAGTAAGCCAAAGCCTGTCAAGGTCAGCTCAGTCTCACAGAGGAGGGGCCCTAGACGGTAGGTGCGCTTGGATGGGGTCAGTTCACCAGCCACAGGTTCAGGGGTTCTTGCTCCGATTGTAGTGGTGGGGTGGGAATTCATGGCCGGTGCTGTGGGGCGGGACGGTGGGGCCTACCGCACCTACACCAGCCGTGACTTGCATTGCATTTACAGTGGATTTTCTCCGAGCCTCTGTTTGAAAACAAGCTGAATGTCAAGCACGTCTTTTTTTTCAAATGAACTCCAATGTTTTTTTTGTTGTAATCTGAGCTTTGTTGTTTCAGTGTGTAATTTCGCAGCCGCCCCTCTAGCATTACATGGCGGACTTTTCCTACCTCTAGCCTCGAGTGTACTAATACTATTTTCCTACACAATCATCTTTGAAATGGAACAGTTTTTTTATTTACTCTCACTGACTGTTAACTGCGAGCTGCGCATTATGTCTACGCAGCTGGTGCCAAATTCTCTCTTCGGCGCAGCTACTGCCCATTGTTATGCATGTGAGGCTGAGATAGTGAAGCATTTACGTGCACCATTCTGAGCGCCAGTGCAGCTCTACAGACACCAGTAAAAACATGCACCTTAAGTCCATCTCTCTCCTCTCAGATGGCTCTGCTCACCTTGCTATTAATTCATTGGTACCAACAATGTCAAACAACTTGAATTTTCTGCAGCCAGTAAAGAAACGTAGCTGCCCAGGAAAAAGAAATACGCATCCATTTATTGACTCAACAGTGTGCGTGTACTTTCCCCTTGTCACTGTGCGTGTGTGTGTGTGTTGTATTTCTTACTGACAGGCCCAACTAACTGCGTCACACAGGCTGTACTAGAGCTTGAATAGTCTGAGCAACAAGCTTGACCCAGCACCATCTGCCTTGGCCTTTCCAGTAGGCTGAGTAACTGGATTCCTGTGTCATGGGGTGGCATCTAAGAACGGGTGCCGCAGCTAGCACATTTCCGGCAATCATCTACAACATGAAGTACTTCCCAGTTCCTCAGTCCTTTGTGAGTACGGTCCTTCTCGGTAAATCACTGTAAATAGTGTTCTTTTACTGAATTGTACAGTAGCTGATCAAGCCAAGGTGCTGATGGCCGATCGTGTAACCTGCAAAGGAAGAGGGGGATGGGAGGGTGAGCAAGGTGGGCCCATCTCTGGTTAGGGGTTCCCAGGCTACTGCATCATCTGTTCTCCCATTGTTCATTTAGTTATTTTATTAAGGTTATGGAGCCTGGGTCTGCATTACAGTCCCGCACTAGTTTATTCTGCTGCGCCTAAAGCACACACAATTATTAGAGTGCAGTGAAGCAGAACTCAAGTTGTCGTCACAACAGCCTGTTAACCTGCCAGTATTACAAAGCTGTTTATGCTATTTGGGAGGCTAGGGAAAGATCCTGCAGATGTATGAATAGAGAGAAGTAGCAAACTATCGACAGGAAGAAAAGAAAGGAAAACGAGAAAGTGGTGAAATAGATTGTGTGTAACAGGGTGGAAAATGGGTAAAAGAAAACTAGAGAATGATGAGAATGGAAAAGTAAAAGGGTTAAGGAAGATGGGGAAATAGACAAGAGAAAAGAGAAGAAAAGGACAAAACAAATTTGGAGATATGGGAAGAAGAGTGAAGCAAAGAGAGGAGAGAGGGAAGGAGAAAGAAAGCAGTGAGAGATGAGAGATGTGACGGAAAATGAAGAGGTGGAGATAAATATGAAGAGCGGTAAAATATCAAAAGGGAAATGCAAAATGCAGACCTGGGAGATAAAGCACAGTGACAAGGGGAAAGCATATGAGTGTGGACAGCAATTTCTAAGCTAATAAAACGACTACAAAGAATGAGAACGAAGATTCCTTAAATGCTAAGCTTGCCTTCTCACCCCACCCCTAGACCAGCCCCTGGCTCCACCGCTAGTGCACAGTTTAGTGGTGGTGAGTACCTGCACTTATTTATTTCCACTTAAAGAACTGTCTATCGATGATCCAACACCTGGCCCACTAAATAGACACAGGTCTTAAAGCATGCATCTTTATCCCCATGAATTTGCTGTTTACAATTTAGTTTGCCAACGTTTTCTTGGGTTGTTGGCGCTGAAAATGTTTGAAGAAAATTTGTATGCAAACAATTTGTGGGTCGAGTGCATTGATGTTAGGTCTAGTAGAAAATTCTACTCACTCGACCTGCAGGTCAAGTAAGATTTTTTAGATTTGTCGAGCCCTGGCTCAGGTGGGGAATGGGGGCCTGGGCATGTTCTGCCCCCAGGCTGTAATGAAGCCTGGGTGCTGAACATGCAAAGTGCGCATGACTGTTATGGTCTGCCCGAGACTGCCAGCCAAATAGTTATGTGCACTTTAGAGTGGAGCAACCACTCCTTCTCCTGTCCCCTGCTCTGGCAGTCTAGCCAAGCCTAGCACCCGGAAACGGAAAACTAAAATGATAAAGCTGGTTGTTATCAATTTAGTTTTCATTTAACTACTGCTCGCAGAGCAGTGGAGCGATGCTCCTCCGCCATAGCGGAGAAGAGGATTTTTTATTTCTTAATTTAATTGAGATACTGATGATACGCTAATGTAAATTATTCTTACAGGTAACTACCATTTCCTGATGAATCAGGAGTATTTTCATTAATATTCATTTAATAGGAAAGCCAGCTCATGCCTTCCTAAAGGAGGTGGAGAGTTGTAAGGAATACAAGATGAATAAACCCAGATAGCATGAATCTGGGGAACATATATTTCCCAAGTAGATTGAGGTACTTGAGAGCCTGCTGACTCGTGATTCCTTCCTCTGCTTTTCAGTCTTCACAGTAAAGAACATTCAATCAAAAACAGCAAATAAGTTGTACCTCGATACTAAAAGGACCATCTTCGCTTCTATTACGCGTTTTTGCAACTTTGGTTTACTGGGCACTAGATAACCCTGGTGTATATAGCCATTCCATCAGATGGAATATGTGTGCACTGCTGACAGAACAGCTTCTTCTCAGCAGTGATTGGTCGTATGATATTGTAAATTGAATGTACAGGAGTGATTCCAAGTTTTTGCCCGTATGCGATATTTAGCCTTCGTTATTGTTTTTTCTTTCAGGTATGTCTATCCTTCAACCCCCAAAGCACGCTGGTCGCAACTGGAAGTATGGACACAACAGCAAAGCTGTGGGATATACAGACCGGAGAGGAATTTGTCACGTTAAGTGTATGTTTTCTTCCTCCTAGTGGTTAGTCATAGCGCTAATACGTGTGAGATTCAACTTTCTTTCCCGAGCTTCTTGCTGGAACTCATTTCCTAAAACAATAACTAGATTTATCAGTTGTAAATTAATTTGAAAACAACATATCCATCACGTTAGCTACGGAAGTTAAATTCTAGATTAGAAGACGTTACCCAACATGCACTATTCACTACCTTTCATACCTGGTGACCGACCAGGCACAAGTGTAGTCGCTGCATCTTTGTGTAGAGCTACTTGAGCAGAAAAAAAAAATACATCTCGATTTTAAAAAAAACAAAAAAACTTTTGTTTGAATTATTTAATCAAACACAGTTCTGGGCAGGAGAATTGACGCATAACTCCAAATGCTTACAGAATATCCAAACATCATTGCATTTGATTTCTGTAGATAAACTGATTGTTCTTTTCTCTGGCAGTTGATTTTTCATAGATCAAATAGATCTAACTGTAGAAAAAGAAAGGAATTTCAGAGCCTTGCGCTTTGCAGTACAGACACTTTGATTGTTGGATTCTTATGTAGTTTATTCCAGCGGTGCGATGCGACTGGAGGAGGCTTCCTCGAGGCCTTTACTCTTGTCAGGTTTTTTCAAGGACCTGTACCTTTAATTTCATTCTTGTCACTGTGGCAGATCAAGGACCACCATAAACGGCTCTACTTGAATGCAGTAACTGCTTTTGGTCTGAAATTATATTTTAATTAGCCACCGTGATGGATTCGAGCTTCTCTTCGTCCTCCACACATTCCTGATAATTGTGCAATATGTGGAGGGTTCTTTGAAAAAATCTTAAGGGATAGAAAAAGGCCAGTTTACATTCTAAACAAAGTTGACTTTACATAACAAATTTAAGCTGCAACAGTATGACAAATGATTGATGCTTGGGGTAATTGTTACTTTAGGAGGGTATATTGTCCTGACTCCGGACCCATTCTTAAAGTGAAAAAAACATTTCTCCACCTATGCTGGCAAACTCCTTTGTTGAAGTCGTTTGAAGAGGAACATTTTGGCTCTATTGTTCCTACAATATAAAGATCTATGGGTAAGGCCTAAGTTCAGTTTCTTTAGAGGATGAGTACTGGTAGTGGATACCTCCACCTCTACACTCCATGGCAGTCAAACCCTAGCTCAGTGTGCTAGAGCCCCCCTGCCTGGGCTGTAGTCTGGTGCCCTTACCATGTTGCTGTTCTAAGCTAGACTCATACGTGTCTGCTCTCCGCTTCACTATTAGTGAAACCAGCCGGCACGTCCTTTTAAACCATCGGCCTCAGTGGCTATTGCACATGATATGTTTGACGCCACCAGTGCGATAAGCTACTCGTATGGCGGATGCTACTTCTTGGCTCTAGCAAAGGTCTGCATTATCTGGAGTGAACATTTGCAGATCTCCTCTCCCAAGAGACGCGAACACTGCCTATACGAATCTATGCATATGGGGTCACATGAGAGGCTCATTTGCAGGCTACAGGTCCAGCTCTGTGTTTCAAGGAATCGTGGGCGGGGGGGGGGGGGGGGGGGGGGCGGGAATCCATTTCTGAAAGAAGAACACAGCCTTCATTTTGAACAACACTGCTGTAATGATTATGATTGGTACCCTGGGCACTGAACTAGATTCATATAAAAAAAATTGTGAGCAATAGTGTGTTCTTTCCACTGCGTTAGTATTAAGTTATCACACTCTGCTTTACACTACAGCTCTTAGCTTCTAGCTTCTCTCTTTTTTTGTAGAAGAAAAACCTACTGTTTAACCTCTGTCACTGTAATGGCCCCTCCCTTCCTCGCTACCTCCCACACCCTTTACTTCCCCGTCTTTCCAACTCTCTCTCCTTTTCCCCAATCCTAACTCTCATCTTCATTTTAACCTATCTATACACTGTATTTGCTCTTCATACCTCTGCTTTGCCTCTCTTTGCAAATGTGCTAAATACACAAACATGCGTTCAGAGTTTTAAGGAAGAATTGTTCAAAATAAGTCACAGAAGAGAATCACAATAACAATTTGCTCCCTCCCTCCAATTGTAGTTTTACAGTGACTTGAAACATTATAACAGTTCAATGCATTCAACGTTGTACCTACATTTTAATGTGAGAGGAATGTGAGAGCTATGCAGTATTTTTAAGTGAATAATAATAATTAGCAGGTCAGCAGGACCCTCAGCCATGAGATGGAGCAACTGGTCTGCTAGTGCATGTTCTACCCCGACCTCTGTACGGCACTTTGGTTGTGCAAGAAAGCCATTTGCCCCACTGTGTCCCGTCTAACCCTATTTCTGCAAAGATGGAACAGTTGCTCTACTATATAATTTCAACAAGCAGAAAAGCAATGGAGGTGAAACACTGCTTTTATCATATAATTTTTATGATCTTTGATGTAAAGATGGGCTCTCCATCCACACCTCTCCGATGAGGAAAGCTATCTATGTGGAGCTTGACGGTGTCCAAAATGGTCAATGAAATGCTTTCTCCCTGAAGACCAAATTTCAGCTTGACCTGTTCACACAATTGAAATCACGTTCAAGTTTCTTTAAAATCATACAGAATGTTTGTTTCTGTTGGAGAACTTATCACCTTAGCTGCGTGTAAACATTTCTCCCCAGTGCTGCGCTGTCCATTAGAACTAGTGCTGAATGGACGTTCAATGGTCGTGCGCAGCACTGGGGAGGTAGCGCTGCTGACAACCATTGGCCGTCAGCAGCACTTAAGGGGTTAATTAAGAAAAATAAGCTCAATCTGGTGTGTAGTTCTGATGCATTTCTGAAAGCCTTCTTGAAGATGTGAGAGACTAGATTTACACAAGATCCCTTCATGTATGTTCCCTATGAAAAGTCCCATACTTTTCTTTAATGGAGGCTGTTAGGGAAATGAATGGGATGAATGTTTTTCTTTCTTTTCTTTTTAAAGTTTTAATTTCAGCACCAAGCCAGTTAGATGGTGTATACTCTCCTTTAACAACAGTGTTTTTTGATTTTTTGGGAGTTTTATATAGCACAAACTTGACCCGAAAGTCTCAGGTATCAGAACACTTTACATGAGCACCAGTTGCGTTACACAAGAGCACATTCATTTTTTGTTGTTGTTGGGCGCAGGGAGGTTACATGATTTGCCCAGAATCACAGGATGTTGAGTGTTGGTGTCCAGCCTCCAACACGGTTCCCCAGGTTTGAAGTCGACCGCCCTAGCCGTCAGACCACATCCTGTCCCCAGGTGTTGTTGCCTGACAACAATATAGAACATTGACAGTATTTCATAAACCCAGACTCCCACCCTAGAAAATGCCATCATCCTTTCAAAACATAGAGACCTAGAGGCCCTTTATATGCCTCTAGGCACAACCATAACACTTGGCATTAATCCATACCCTAAACATAATGCTCATTCTTTCCCAAAGCATGTCTCTAACCCTAGACGTAATCTTGTGCATAACCCATCCTCGAGACTAACTCCACATTATAACATAGCTAAGAGCCTCCAAACAATCTCAATGCCATCCCTAACCTCAACCTTAACCTACAACGCTGAAATCGCTTATTACGAAATATAACAATTTTGATGTGTGACAGATTTTCATTATAATTCACATTAGGGGCATAAATCACAGAGTGAAACACCATATCACCTGCATAAACCATAATATGCCAACCAACCCCATAATCATAAACCACAGTTTAGAGGTATAATACAGGGTGCGTAAAACATTCTACATGAATTAAATTTCCTAGCACCAAAATCACATTTAGCACATAAATCACATTAGGGCCTGGCGCCCTATAAATCTAACTGTCCCCCTGGCCAACTGGCCATCCAAAAAGGGGGCTCAAATGCCCTATGTCCACAAAGTCAGGGCTGCTGCCTAGGTAGCGAAAGTCAAGGGTACGCCACTGCGCAAACCTAAACGTTGCAGCTGCCCAGTACTTGCTGGGCAGCTGGGAAAGTGTGGGGCAAAGGAGTGCATCTCACTCCTGACTTCACAAGACCCCAAAAGAACTGTGCGCCTAAATGGTGCAGCTGGCACTAATTGCTGCGCAGCTGTAAGTGAGGGAAAGGCCTGGCACCTCTGGGCCACTGCTGTCCCTCTTAGGGACTCTCTCAAGAATTGCGCACAAACGTTGCAGCTGCCTGCGCTGGTGCGGCGCAGCTGTCAAGAGGTAAAGGGGGCCCTGGCATCTCTGTGCCCTAGGAGCCCCACAGGGGTGCTGTAAATAAATGTGTCCTAAAGTTGGAGCCACACAGGGCTCTGTACACAATAGGCAAAACGATGGAGCCACACAGGCTCTATCATAAACTTGTCTCATGGAGCACACTGGTGCCTGAAATAACAAGGCCCACGACTGGGGCAACCACAGGCCCCTCTGGCCCAGGAAACAACTCTGCCCATCATTGGAGCGGCCCACTGCACACACAGGGCCGCTCTGAACTTGTGCCCCACGGGCATTACAATACCCAAGAGCCGTCGCCCCCATGGAGTCCTCCTCACCGGCTCTGGTCGGGGGAGGCTCTTTCTTCGTGTGCGCTCCTCTTTGCCCGGCACCCTCCCTGGACCGGGACTTCACCGTAGATCCTGGAGGCTCCGTCACTCCTCCCTTCACCCGGGCCCCCTCCTGGGACCCGGGGCTCCGCAGGGATTCTTCTCCTGCACCGGGGCTCCCCACCGCTCTTGGGAGCCCCGCGAGCAAGGCTCAGTCTCTGCAGCAGCTTGTGTCACAATGCATTTTTAAATAGGAGTATACAGTCAGTCAGTCAAATTATCTTTATTCGATTTAGTTAAAAATCATACAAAGAGCATAAAAACATATTATATACAAGTAAAATACAATTAAACAATTACACTCGGAATATATACCATGGCTTCCTGATGAAGGCTCACAGCTGAAACGCGCGTAGCAATGTTATATTAACTTTAGCCATGTTTTCTTGATATGTGTGTTTTTTTGATACATTTACTGTCATCTTGATTCATTTATGTACTGTAATTTTTGAATTTACTGATGAAATGTATACTCCTATTTAAAAATGCATTGTGACACAAGATAAATACAAAGTGCATAAGATAATAACCAATGTTGGATCGACAATGAATGTTAAAAAGCCAGATCCTTAATATTTATACTATTTAATAAAGTACCTCCCTTTTTCAGATATATTCTAGTGTGTACCGTCTATCCATAGTCAGTATTGTTTGTTGTCAGTCAACGTCCTTTTGAAATCCATGTTCCTAAATATTCGTCTTCTCAAACACTCTAGTGATCCCGATTTAGGAACCTTAGTCGGGGATACCTCCTTTCCTTACACATAATATCATATCCAGCATATGTACATTTAATCTAAGCACTCCACCCAGACTGGTGCTGAAAGTATAGTAGTGCAACTGCATCAACAGAAGTTTTAAATCCCTGATTCCATCATTTTTACAACTCTAAAGTCTGAATTTAATTTTCGCTTGATAGTACACATCCCAACAAAGTTCCACACACACATGTGTTAGGGTCCCAGAAATGTGTTTATTTAAGATACATTGCATAGTCATTCCATACAAAATCTTAAATTTCTTGGAAAAGCCCTTTTTGGTAGGATATGATATTAAAAGAAAGCTCCTAAACTATTATTGTTTTTACCTGGTACTTGTGTATTGCTATTTACGTCCTCAGTTCCATCCTATTAATTTGAAATATTCTCTCAAAGTGGCAATGGATTCAACTTCCTTGAGTTTTACTGTTGGGCTGATGTTCATTGTGATACTCTTCCAGGTTTCCCAGACACCCTTCTCTTTAGTCACCAACATTGATTATGCCAGGGATGGGTACTGGACAGATATTTAGATTTATTCATTTTAATTAACCCCAGTCAAGCATACATATGTGCATTATAGCATTTAGGGGCTTTTCCTGCGTTGTAGCCGAGATCATTTCTTACACCTTTTTGACATGCCCTGCTCACTTTTCCAGTGGAGACCAGGTCAACCAACTGTTCAATTTGTGCACGTGGAATAAGAATTGAGAGACCTAAATGGGAACGTAGTATAGTTAAAGTTGGTAGCTGGTCTCTACCCCATTGGTTGTCTTTATACTGCTTCTTCACAGTCTTCAACTTTTGGTTTTAAATGAATCATTGTACTCTTTCTGTCATTATCGGTCAGCCATTCCATCTTGCTAGACCGGGTGTCAAATCTTGGGATTAAGGGGCAAGCGCTTAAACGGCTAACCTCTTTTCTAACTGACCGCATGCAGAGAGTGCAAATGGGAGACCAGTTATCAATGGCCAGTCCAGTGACTTGCAGTGTCCCCCAGGGTTCAGCATTGTCCCCCCTTCTTTTTAATATTTACCTGGAGCCTCTGGTAGCTGAATTAATGCGGAGAGACTGCCAGGTATTTAATTATGCGGATGACACGCAACTCTTGGTTCAACTGGCTAACACAAGCCAAGCCCAAGACTCAGTCAAAAAACTTCTTAGGTTCACGGTTAACTGGATAGCTAACAACTTTCTGAAGGTTAGCCATGATAAAACGGAGGTACTTATCATCGACACTCCCAATAATCCCTGGTGTGAGCTTTTTTGGCCCACCGAATTGGGTGAGGCACCTACTCCAGGGAAAGTAGTGAAGAGTCTGGGCTTAAAAATTGACTCGGAGTTGTCCATGGCCCCTCAAGTTTCCTCGGTGGTAGGTACTTGCATAGGCCTACTCTGACAATTGCGGAAACTGGTACCTATTCTTTCAGTCCCGGCGCTTCAATCCATTGTGTCTGCTACTGTTATATCCCGGCTGGACTACGGTAATTCTCTCTACTTGGGCCTCTCAAGAAAGCTTATTTGGAGATTGCAGGTGGTCCAGAACGACGCGGCTAGGCTCATTTTCTCTCTTCCGAGAAGAACTCGTGCCACTCCTTTGCTGCACAAATTGCACTGGCTGCCTATTGAACATCGGGTGCAGTTCAAGTGTCTTTGTGTAGCTCATAAGGCCATCTATGGAGAAGCCCCTAAATACATCAAGGATCGACTGGTGAGGTATGCCCCAGGCAGAGCTCTACGCTCCTCTAAAGCTGTGAATTTGACGTCATCAAAATTCAAATTTAAGACTAGAGGAGGTAAAGCTCTGTCGGTCCTTCTCCCTCAGCTTTGGAATGAGCTTCCCGCATTTTTGCAAGGAGATCCAGTGCTCCTGTCTTTCAGAAAACATTTGAAAACCCTCAATATAATGGTTCAGCCTGTGAGGAGCTCTTAGTGGCTGGGTGTTTTGTTCCCTCTTGAAAGCGCTTACAGACCAGTGGTGATTTGCGCTATACAAAAGCTAGGTAACATAACATAACATTATTCTCATCACCTTTGTTTTCTCCATGTTTCCACTATCAACTGTGGAGTGGAGTGGAGTGGAGTCTCGACACTGTGGACACTTTAACTATGCATCTTAGTCCGCAGTGCCATTTGCAGGCTTCACCACTCTTCAAGTCCCATTGAATCTTATTCCTAGTGTGTGAAGTGTATCCTGCATCTTGTCTTGCCTATGCTGAGTTTAACTCTGAAATATTACATTCCAATTGAGGCTCATCAGAATTGATATTTGGTACCTGGCGCTTTGAGACGAGGAAGGCTATTTTGAGCTTTTCTCCTTTCAAATATGCATGCTCTATTGTGAAAGCCATGCATATGGCTTAATGTTTCTGATTTTTTTAAAGGAGTAGGTTCAGAACTTGCTACCTCCCCGCCATACCCTGGTTGTTAGAAGCTCAGGGGTTCTGTCATAGTTGAATAGGTATACACACATACGTTTCACTAACTTTCCAGAGTGCACAGATTAAAGAGGAATGCATGTATTTCAACTACACTAATTTCCCTCTGGAGAATGTGGGAGTCCCATTTACTCTTTTTTTTTAATATTAAACAACAGAAGAGTGAAAGAGCAACAAACAACCTCAAATAAGTATGTGAGGTGAAAGGGAAACAAACAACCTCAAACAAATATGAGTCGGGCCGCGGTGGTGACAGACTAGGTAGTCTGCGGGGAGTCGTCAGCATAAATATATGCGACGTGAAAAAAAAAACTACTGCGTCAGCCCATGCGAATAGAAAATCGCCTTCCTCCTGTACCTGACCCTAGCAAATTGCTGATTGGGTTTGAACGGCTTTGAGCCGTAAGTATAATAAGAAATAAACTTTTTTCTTCTTTTTAACACTATATCCTCACGGCAGGGTGCACCTTAGGGCGTGTATACCACCGGAGGATCACATTATATGGTCCTGAAGAAAGCTGAGCGACTCGGGCTCCCAAAAGCAGAAACATGTCGACCAAATCTGTATTCACTGCGGACTAGGGGTCTCTAATAAATGAGACTAACCCTATGAGTCCACTCATATCTGTTTTCAACCAGTGCAGATCGGACTATTAATAAAATAGTTGACAGTCACGACTTTGCACTTTTTATAATTTTTTTCACCTTATTGCACTCACTTAGCACAATTTGGCTTTTTCACCTCCTCCACACACACAAGAACCAGCTCCGCTGTAAACAGGCGTTGTAGCACACTGGAAAGACATTAGGTCTTTCCAGTGGGAACCCAGTGATGAAGCATGTCACCACTAGGTTGGTGAGTGAGGGTTCTTAAACAACTTTCTATATATGTTGAGTTTCCTTATCTTTCTTTCCCTTCCACCTCACATATTTGTTTGAGGTTGTTTGTTTCCCTTTCACCTCACATACTTATTTGAGGTTGTTTGTTGCCCTTTCACTCTTCTGTTGTTTAATAATAATTTAGTAGGGGCTTGAGAGTGAACAGTCATACCCTTACTCTCCCGTTGTTAGTTTGTGTTGTTCAGTCCCATTTACTCAACATCTTCAATGTATTCAGCCTCAGTAATGCACTTGCTGTGCCATGTGCATCACTGTGAGAGTAAACCCTGGTCTTGTGCTCCCCCAACCATAGTATGGCATGTTTCAGCTGGAACCACAGAACAATTCAGACTCTCCATCACTTGCATTTTAGTGGTCCAGCCACATCCCGTGCAGGTAATAGCGGTGGGGCCGGGTTGGGATTCGACAGACAACCACAAGGAACAAAAAAAATAATTTTTCCTAGTCCGTCAAAATCCTTCCACCCGGCGCCCCCAACGCCCTCCACTCTTACCTGCGCAGGCCGCGGATGTTCTGGTCCTGGCACACTTTGTGCCTCTTCTCTTCCTGCTTCAATTCTCCACTCTCCATATCATGCTTGATGAGAAGTCCCTGCTAAGGAACAGTGTACTGGTGAAGAAGACTCACACCCAGGGCTGACACCAAGCTCATTCAGAGGAGCACAAATCACCCAGAGCTAAAAAGTTCATTATTCACAGATTCCTTGGACCATCAGCTCGCCTCACAGACCTGTACAAACAGCCGAGATGGATTCCAAGGGAACCAATTCTGTCAGTCACATTCTATAAGAACCTTGAATGAAAACATTGGAAACAAGAAAGGGGCACTACACGAATTAGGGAAATTTGTCATTTTGCAAATGTTGTGCTCAAAGGTGCACAAAAGGAGTTTGTTTATGAAAATAAAAGTCCTTAGTAAGGTCCTCTCAAACTACCTTTGTAAGCTTTCCCTCCTGCCGTGATTATTCTACAATTATCTTTTGAACTGTGAGAACATCATCTTGTGCTCTGTCACGCTATACCACGCAATATTTCCCTTTACTGCGGATAAATAACAAAAACGAAGCAGCAGTGTTGCTGTCACGTGGGACCCGCGTAGCGGGGCTTGAGTTAGGGGGCTCAGCTTTAAGAAGCTTCCATAGGGAACCTTCAGGCGCAGAAATCTAGTTCTACAAATGTTCTTTTTTGCCATTTTTCCCTCCACAAAGGCTGCTCAAAAGTAATTATAGCTTCAGTGACTTTGTATCACGGTTAATATTTTGTTCTAGATCTTACCCTGCTAATGTCTATGCGGCTTATGCAATGTAATTGACTAAATATTAACGTTTCAAGTTTAATCGTCTTTATTGAACATTAATGAACTCATTTTTCCTCGTTTCCTCGGAATGATAATTAGAACGACCACGCTGTACTCTTATAGCCATTTCAAGCATTGACTATTGCACAAGATTAATATTAAGTTATTCTAGTTCATTAGACCTCTTGTAAAGGAGATCTGTTTTCAAGTATAATTATCTTTCTAACAGGGACATTCTGCTGAAATTATCTCGTTGTCCTTTAACACGACCGGAGAGCGGGTGATTACAGGCTCTTTCGATCACACGGTGTCGGTGTGGGACGTGACCACTGGCAGGTAACAGCAGGCTTTGAAGTCAACTTAACTCACGATGTGGGATGAAAAGACCCAGGCGGCTTGTTCCCCTGGCATATTGTGTAAAGTAACATAACTGCACCCTGCGAACTGTAGACTAGAAATGTAGAGCGTTGTTGCACGGCGAAGGCTTGTACAGCAGATGGTAAAGCAGCTAAAATGAACTGTCATGTTTTGCACTTGGGTTGCCATGTTCTTGTGTTCTGCTAGGTGCTGAGTTTTTCAAATTATTCAAATTTTCTCATGTCTGCTTTTTACTTCCAAATATGATGAAGTAACTTCTGAAGATAAATGAAATTAGGAGAATTATTTTTACATTTTTTTGGACACTTTTTTATTAAGAAAAATGTAGGTGAGCACACTCCATTATTTTATGTTGTTAATGATGGTAATTGGTAAATATCCTGCTGAAAACCATAAAAATGTGCATCTGTCTCTTACCCTTCATCATCCAACACATTGCTAAATGCTGCGTCCTATAACACGATAACCACACCTCAGTGGTGATCACGTACAACATGAAACCCCTTCTCACATAGGGTCAAAACTCAAACAACATTCTTCAGCTACACACCTCATGTGGTGTAGAATTCTATTCATGTAGGCAAGCACTTCAGCACTTCACATAGTGGTAGTAAGTGCTATATAAATGCAATGCAATACAATACAATAAGGGTCATTACCTCCCGTCCCTCCCTCGCCTTCCTTCAGCACAATTGAGGCCCCGCCTCCCACACAGACCCACCCCCAGCATAAAAACTCTGCCCGCCCCCACCTCCACCTGTTTTTTTCTGTCTCCCTAGTGGGACTTACCTTTTCAGCTCCTCCCTGTGGCGGTGCCGGGGAGTCTTCGGTCTGGTTCTCTGCTACGGCGGTGCCCTCTGCATCGTTCTCCTGGCGGTGCCTCCTCTCCTCGTCGCCCTCGTGGTGTGGGGCGGAGCGGTGGCTTGGAGCTCCTCGCCGGTGTCGGATGGTCCTCCTGTGGCTGGGGCTGCGTTTCCGAGTCGGGCTGTGTGACTGCCTCCTCCCGGTATGCTGTCTTCCTGGAGGCCAGGTAGGACGGGGTTCTGCCCGTTTTCGGTTGTTTTTCCCCTTCCAATGCTTGGGCATTTGTCTTTATGTGATGCCTGCCTTGGTGCTGTGCTTCGGCGGGTATTCTTTTTGCCTTTCTTGGCGCTGCGTTTTTCTGGATGAAGGGTTCGTGTCCTGCCTGTGCTCCTGATTCTTAGGAATATGGTGGCCTGTCTGCCACTGGGTCGCTTGGGGTTGGTGGGGGCATGCTGATGTCCTCTTCCTCTGCGGCTGGGACTCCGGTCTCCCTTTGGGCGCCCTGGTCGCCTGGGTTCCGTGGGGGGTGTTCTGCCTCTCATGTCTGGTTGGTGCTATATTGGATTGGGGCTGCTCTGTCCTGTGTTCTGGAGTTTGGAGGTTCTGTTGCTGCCTTCTGTCCCCTCTTCATCCAGCGGATCCTGTGGGCGGCTGATTCCCGTCTGGGTGCTTGGATGCTGTGGATCCTTCTCCCGCCACTGGCGCTGTCTGTGGCTCCAGGGTGGTGGGCGCTCAGGACGTGGGTCGCTGGGCTCTTGTGCTCTCTTTCCTGCTGGGCTGGGACTGTGGGTTTCTTTCCTTGGTGTTCCTAGCCCTCCCGGTTGGCCTTGCCCTTTGGTCCCGGGGTGGGGGCCTGGTGCGATGAGAGTGGCGTGCGTTGCTCGTACTGGTTGTGTGTGCTTTGTGCTTGTGGCTTTGTCCACTGTGGTGCTGGCCTGCTGACAGTTGCTTGTTGGTTGCCTGCGGGACCTGCCGTGTGCGGTCTCTCCTCAGCCCTCCGTATTCCTTCGGCGCTGTGTTGGATCCTCTGTTGTTTCAGGCTTCTCTACACGCTTAGTTTGCGTCGGGGGTTTTCTCTTCGGTGTGGCGAGTCCTTCTCTTCCTCCAGTGGCTTTGCTTCTTTGTGGGAGTCGCCCCTTTCCTCCCGTTGGGCTGTTGGTACCTGTCCTGGTGGCGCTGCTTGGTGGGTCTGTTCTGATTGGATGCTGCGGTGGCGCTGGGGGCTGGCCTGTCCTCTGCCTCTTCTGTGCCCTCCTTGGTGCTGGGTTTCTTGGCGTTGGGGGCAATTGTTTGTGGTGGCTGGGTGTCGCCGCTTGGGCCCCCTGCTTACCTTGCCGCGAATGGGGCGTCCTGCCTTTCTCGCGTGTCTTGCACTGGGTCCTCTCCGTCGTCCCCACTATAGGTGTCTCCTTCCGTCATTCGGAGGGGCGCCGTTTTGTTCGCCCTGGCTTGCTGCCTCCTTGTTTGTGTGCCAGGACCTGTTAGGACCCTGTCGCTGTTGTCAGGTCGGTTCCCTGACTGTGGGTGTTCGTCTTTGGCATTTCCTCCTCAGTGGCTGCGGGCCGTTTCTGTTGTTCCTGGGGTCCTGGGTTCTGTGGGTCGTGGGTGCTGGGCCGGCTTGGTGCGGGTTCCTCCTGGTCGGGGGTTCGGCTGCCTCCGGTGACTGTCTCCGGTTCCTGCTGGGTGGCTCTGCGGGACTGGGTGTCCTGTTTGCTTGCCATGTGCTCCGTCTGCTGGGTTCCTGTCTGAGGGACTCGGGTCTGGGGCCCGCTCCTTTCTGTTGCTGGGGCTGGGGTGTCCTGCGGCTTTGTGCCGTTCTGGTTCTCCTGGGGGTCTGCTCCTGGTTTCGGTCCATTCCTTTCCGCGTGTTGGTCCTTCGTGCCGTCTTTCCGCGGGCCCTGCCTGCCAGTTTATGGCGTGCCCTGGGTTTTGGGGGCGCTTCTCTCCGCGTCCCTGTCGCTGCTTCTTGCTGCGTTTCCAGCGGTTCTCTGTGGGATGTGCCCGTTTTCCATGTGGCGTCCTTCCCCTTCGGCCTCTGTCCTTTACCCTGGGTCTTCCCGCTTGTATGGGTGCTCTCAGGCTCTCCTTCTTGCGGAGGGGGTTTTCCTTACTCCGTCACTGGTCGACCTCTTGCGGATGTTTCTTCCGGTGGTTGGGTTTTTGGTGTCCCGGGGTTTGTCTTCTCTGATCCCCTGTCGGTGCTCATTTCTGGCTTTGCTCGGCCCTGGTCCCTTGTCCGGCGGGCACCTGGTCTCTCTTCCTTCGTGGGTTCGGGCCTTGTGGTCCCGGGGGCTCCTCGACGGTCCTGTGGGTGCAGGTGCTGGGGTGCCTGGCTTCTGTGGTGTTTCTGGTGCCCTGGGCTCCTTTCCTTCTTCTCCGTCTGACTCTTGTTGGGTTGGTCTCCGGGGTCTGTTGTCCCTGCTGCCCTTGTCAGTCCGTCCCCGGGTGTGCTCTCCTGGTGGCTCGGCCGCTGTTGCCTTCTGGCTGGGTGTTCGCTGGCTCCTCCGGCTCCGCTTGTGGTGGCTTTGGTCGCCAGCCTGTTCTTGGCTTTGCTGGGTTCCGTTCGGGTTCCGGTTCTGGTTCCTGCTGGTCTCCCAGGGTTTCTCTTGCTGACGGATTTGTGGCGTTTGGGCTTGCCCTGGTGCCCTTTCGGGGCTCTCTGCGGGGTCCATGGGTGTTGGCTCAGTCTGTCGTCTGGCTTCGTCCTATGCCGTGGTCGGGTTGGTCCAGGTTCTGGTCCTTGTTCCTTGGTTGCCTGTGTCCTGTGTCTGAGGACTATGGTCTGGGTCCTGGGGCTGTCTGCTCTCTGCCTTCGGCGGCTGGCCTGTGTGCTGGCTGTTCTGTTGGGCTGGGTCCTTCCTTCATCCTGGGGTTTCTCGCTCCTTCCCTGTGTCCGGCCTGTTGGTGGGTCGTTGGGGCCTCCCTGTGGTGGTCCTGTTGCGGCGCCAGGGTGGGCCTGGGTGGCCCGGTTCTGGTCTTTGGGCCCGGGTCTTGGGGTGGTCGGCGGCTGACCCTCTCCTGGGCCTCTGGGTTTTTCTGCGTGCCTTCCCCTTTCCCCCTCGCTGCTTTTCTGCTGGTCTGGGCTTTTCTGGTGCGGGCCCTGTGGGTCTGTTCTCGGGGGTTGTTGGTTGCTCCCTGTTGGCCTTGGGCTCCTTGTTTTCCTCTCCTGTCCGGGTTGTGTTGCACTTGGTGAGGGTTCCTTCCTGTGGTTCTGTGCCCTTTGATGTTCCGTGCCCTTCCCCTGGGTTCTGTGCGGGGCTTGCCCCTGCTGCCTGGCGGTTGTGCGGCTACCTTGGCAGGGTTGGGGGTTCTCGGCTGGCTGGCGGTAGCTTGCGGGCTTCCCTTCGGTCCTCCTCTCGGCTGTCCTATGCTTGTTGTTTCCTGGCCTTTTCGGCCTGGGGTTCTGCTCTGGGTGTTGTTCCCGTGGTGCTGGCCTCCTTTTGGTGTTGCGGTTCACTCCCTCTGGAGGCTCTTCTGGGATTGTCGGGGGCTCCTCTGCGGGTGCAGGGGGCGGCTTCCTGCTTCTTGGTGCTCCTGGCTTCCTTGCATGTTGCCTGGGGTCCGTTGCCTGGTTTTCTTTCCCGGGTCTGGTGTGTTTGTTTCCCCGCCCTGTCGGGTCCTTCCCTTCGGGGTCTTTGCTGCTCGTGTTGGATGTCCTGTCCGGTCCGCCCTTTGGGCTCCTTGGGGTCTTGGGTTGCGACTCTCGGCTTTGGGCCTTGTTTTTGGGCCCTGTCTTGTGCGTTCCCTTCTGTCTGGTCTGTTTGGTTCTGCTGGTTTTGGGTCCGGTTCCGTCCCTTGTCCCACCGGTGGCTCAGCGTTTTCGCTCTGTCATGGGGTGGTTTTGCCTGTGTTCTGTCCTGCTCCTTCCTTGGCTGTGGAGTCTCGTTTGCTCAGTTTGGCTGTCCCGCCTCTTTTGCCTGCTGGTTGTGGTGTCCTTCCGGGTGGAGGACTCTGTTTGTTCACTTTGGTCCGACTCAGGTGTTTGCCTTCCCCCGCTCCGTGGGGTTGTTGATTTCGGTCCGCAGTCTTGGTGGCTTTTCCTCTGGTGGGGGTTCGGGCCTCGGAGTCTTGTCCTCTTTGCAAGGCCAGGGATGTTCATCTGCTGTGTTTGGGGCACTGTTTTGTGTTCTTTGTCACTCAGTTGTCCGTCTCTGTTTTCTTCTGCTTGCTATGTCCTCAATTGTGCTGAAGGAAGGCGAGGGAGGGACGGGAGGTAATGCATCCATTTCTAACGATAATGGCATTACTCCTAGTCCTACTCCCTCGCCTTCCTTCAAGGACCCTCCCTCCCTCCCGGTGCGGTTCAACTGAGTGCTAGCTCGGCTTGTTTGTGTACAGGTGGAGGTGGGGGCGGGCAGAGTTTTTATGCTGGGGGTGGGTCTGGGTGGGAGGCGGGGCCTCAATTGTGCTGAAGGAAGGCGAGGGAGTAGGACTAGGAGTAATGCCATTATCGTTAGAAATGGATGCATAGGTGTCCATGAACCATGTGCTAAGATTAGGTTCTGTGACTTAACTCTCTAATCAGGAGAATCTATCCGATGTACTAGGCATGGTCGTCAGTTAGTAACAGCCAGGGGCAGTGGGTTTTGTTCAAGGCTTGCCTGTGGGTATCTGGGCCACTGTCTTGCCACCTATGGTCTCCTAGCATGATAGTAATTTGGAGGAAAAGAAAATCAACTGGGCTATAAGAAGCCATGTTTACTGTAGGTTAGACTCATCTCCCTGGCCACTCAATAGTAAGTGGAATTCAGTTAAGGGCCTTAGATCCAAACAATAGATTACCTCTTTGTTGTCAAAGGGAAGTAACTATGTGTGTTATCTCATTCATGCTTCACCTGGCATTTTAGTGAATCAATGTGACATACCCTGGTCAGTGGTGTAACAATAATTGAGGGGGCCCACCTGCAAGGTACGTGGAAGGACCCCCTCCGGACTGTATGAAGAGCTCTCATGCCAAAGTGATGAGATGAGGGGCCCCCCTGGTGCTTGGGGACTTGGGGACCCCCCCGCACTGCGGGTGCTGCGGAGGCTTGTGTTGCGCCCCTGACCCTGGTTGGAACTCCCCAATGCCCCGCTTGAGAATGAAAGGCATTCTTGTATGGTGATTTTTGTGGTGAGGATTGAGTGACTCAAGTGCTGGAGCTCTCCAGAAGGTTGATGTGGACTTTATTTTCTAAGACAGTTTGTTCAGAACTTCAGAAAACATAAGTTGACCCTTTTGCCTCTATTAAGCAATACGTGAAAATTAAAAAAAACCTGTGTTGATTTAATGTGCCAAGGTAGTCCAGGAAGCCTTCGAACTTGCTCTTAGAATTATTTGGGGTTGTTGAGTTGTCCACCTGTAGGGGCCAAATAAAGGTTGATGGTTGACTATAAATAGGGCCAGCTAGAGCATGACAGTATTTCAGTCAGTTGTAAATGGTTCTTATTAATCCAGTTGTCCATTGTGAGGAGGCATGGCCCTATTCTTGGAGTCAGTCAAGTGCAGTAGTTTCAGGGTGAAATGCACGTGGTGGACATAGCTGTAGCATGTAAGGCCAAAAGACAGGATGGGGTAGGTAAGAGGACTGAGATAAAGGTTGAACAGGAGAGAATCCCTGGAAGAGGTGGGACAAGGAGAGGTGTGGTGAGGAAGGAAAAATAAATTAGACTTTCTCTGAGAGGAACAGGGAGATCGATTTTAAGACTCTATCCTGAACCGATATGTTAGTGCTGCAGCCTGAGGGTGGAATCATGAACTTTGTTGAAGTGCTTTTTTTAATCTAATGTATTTTCTCCCTTTTTTTAAAAGGAAAATGCAGACGCTGATAGGACATCGAGGCGAGATCAGCAGTGCTCAGTTCAATTGGGATTGTTCGCTTATTGCTACCGGGTCAATGGACAAAACCTGTATGGTAAGAGACAGTGCTTAATGTGTAAAATAATAAGTTCTAGGACCCAAAGGTGTGCTCAGAAAACCACCTCCGTCATTATCGAAACGTCCGGGTACTGAATACCAAGGCTGCATAGTCCTGCTTCCACTTCAGTTCTCGTTAATCCACCACAAGACACTCTCTACCTCTTTATCTCACTCTTTCAGATTTTTTTTCAACCTTGAATTTTCCCTTTGTAACTATTTTTACGTTTTTCTCTTCCTCCTTGTTTCCCATTTTGTGTTTTTCTCTCTTGCACTGGGTCAAAGTCTGATGAGGAAAAATAAGTGTTGGTTCCAAAGCATGAGTGCCGGTATGCCCGACCTGCAACCAGTGTCTCGAGCTAGGCACTGGTAAGAGAGCAATATCTTTAGAATGTTTTCTGAGAGCACTTTTGTCATCCTCCCAGTTACAAATGTTTAATTTCATGGAGCACATTGGTAATTGGAAGTTATTCTATGATATTCCATTACTCAAAGGTATACCATAATAACTGTAGTTTTCAAACACTTGGCCGTTTACAGCAAGCTTTGAGGTAACCATAAGTTACATTTTCTTTGAGCTCACAGCATGGATGAAAAAGGTAAACATTTGACAAGAATAAAAATGATAAGGATATGGTTCAGCCACAGGGTAATCATTAATGTTTTTATATGAGATGCCATTCCTTGTTTCTGAATTTTATTTTTAATATGTTTGAAAGCATAGTAGAAGGCGGAGAGAGCCAGCAAATATAATGATTTCTCAAACAAATAAAGAGGCTAAAAGATGAGTGAACGGAATAATTATAGAGTCATCATCTAGAAGTGACATGGCACATTAGAGCTATTTGATGTAGTGCAATGCTTATTGCTCTATTGCAATGTGCAGGGGAGCGACGTTTAATGTTTAATTGATTCATCATAAACATATGTAAACTATCTAGATGGTTTCAATTACTTTCACTGACATTGGAATGGTTATTGTTTTGTGAGACATCTTTTATTGCTTATGTCTTGATGTAAATAATAGGAAGTTGTTTGTTTTTATAATTTTGTTGTCTCAAATTTAGGACTAAAACAATAAAGGATTTTGTCTGTCTGGCACATTAGAGCGTTTATAGATAAATAAGGAGAGAGAAGACTGCAATTCCCAGTCAAGTTAGAATTTATGCATCTTTCTTCCACCCGCCTCCACCCTCCGTAGGTGGCCACACGCTACTAGGCACAAAAACAGATAATTTGCTAACTTCTCATAGGCCTTGGATCTTAAACATTTTCTGCTCTCTGTTCCTAAGCTGTTAACTCGCAATAGTGCCAGAAGGCTAAAAGAATCCCCTATCAGCCTGTCGATAGCAACTCTAAAAGTTCCAGATGGTGAACAGTCACAATAGATGATGTCTAGAATAAAAAAAAAAACAATGTACTGTCAAAAGAAAAGTACCGGTTGTCAGGAGAGAACCTTAATAAAGTCACTGCATGCGGTGCGTTTTAAGGATGACATTTTTCTGGAGATTTGAGTCATTAGGAAATAATCCCCTCGGATTTGCGCGAACAGGACCTAATTTCCTCAATTTCATATTTGTAACTGCACTTTGTCAAGCTGGTGCATCCTTTAGTGTACATGTAGCACAGCCATATAGCTCTCTGTCAGATTTCCATCAGGCATTCTTTGATAATGTCCAAAATCCTTGCTTTCATTAATGGGGTCTGAAAGATGCTTTCAGTGCTGTCCATGGAATGCTTGGTATAAGGATTTAATAAGGAGACTAGCTAGTGTTCAATATTGCTTTGCCATCTTGAATTCCCTCTTTGTTGTTTTTTTATCCACTGTCGACTGGCCTTCAGTACTCCTTGCCAAAGGCTTTCTCAGGTCTGTCCCATTATGATGAATCTCTTGGTCGACTGGATGTACAGACCTATTGTTCCTTGTTTTGTCTTTATGCAGATTTATTGTAAATAAGTGTTTTTTTTCTCTTTTTTGATCTATATTGCCCCTTAGATGACGTAGAGCCAGACAAATGCATAATGCAACAGTCAAGCTCTCTTCTGCCAATTCTTAATGGGTTCCGATGGTAGTTTGCCTGAGTGCTCTGTTTAATTTAATTCCCTCAGATGTGCGAATTCAGAAAAACCAATAACTCATCTGTTAACCCCATCTTTCCTGTCCAATAGCGATCACAAAAACGGTTGACAGTACCTACATCGTCCTGAAAAACGTAAAGTAAAATGTGGCAAAAGCATGACGTGTAAATTCATGTGAAAAAGGCAGAAGATGGCACTTGTTTTACGTTTTGAGTGGCTTGCCTTGCTGGTTCCTTCCCTTAAATTTGACAGCCAGTCTTTCAGTCTGTCTGCAGAGAACGAACAGAGAGCTCTTTTTCACGGGCAATGATATGTTCATTAATTACCACCGAAAAGAAACAACATTTAGGTCTGGTAAATGAAGCAGTGGATCTTCAATTAATTAGGTGTGAGCGTGGCCTTGTCACTTTTACACCCTTTAGTCAAAGTGTTTATTTTATATTTGATTTTATTGTGATAATTCGTAGCCTTTCTAGTATAATTGGTCTAACAGGGCGCCTTGGTTTTATTATCGCTTTCTCACTGTATATCACTCCTGCAGGTTTGTCAAACTCCTTTAAATTCGTAAAATGTGTTGTTAGAATATTATCAATTTAAAACAAGTTATCCCTTTGTTGCATGCCATCTCATTGCTCTTAAGATTTGTTTTTTTTTTACCGAAGCCTTTCTTGAAGGACATTTCTAATCAGTAATCTGATCCCTGAGGTGGACACTTATCTTTAACGGCTGGTGCTTAATGAGTTAAGCAGGCGAGAAATGCAAGCCTGAATCCCAACTGCATGAAATCCCCTTGGATGAGATACAGCTGGCCAGAGATGTAATCTTCTTATCATGGAGCATATTAAAGCCTTCTTTGTTCACTTTCCAGTCGCTAATAATAATATTAATCTTATTTTATTCGGATATAGGTCCATGTGTATTAAACTTTCACAAACCAACTGCCTTTCTGCTTTCTATCCATGACACTCCACGTTCAAATGCTTATCTTTTATCTGCAAATGAACACTCTTATGTCCATTACATTTCACGTGTTTTCTTCACATATGCACAATTTTTTATTTTATTTTATTTTTTCTAACTTTCTTTTATGTTCTGTAACTTTCTTTTCTATTCTCTAACTTTCTTTTCTATTCTCTAACTTTCTTTGCTTTTTTTCTATAATCTGTATATTTTGGCGGGATGTTCTTTATAACTTCTCTTGACACAGTAGAATATCTCACTTCTGTTTAATATTGTGCATGCAACTGATTTATTGCCGGTAGTTTGACTACCAAGTTTTAACTGAAATCACTTGGTGACCGCCATGCTGATATGTCTGCTCCGTCAGGACACCATATGTGAAAATGTATGGAGCCTGATTTAGAGTTTGGCAGATGGGTTACTCCGCCTTAGTAGAAGTGCATTATATCCTATGGCACTTGTAATAAGGCTGATGCGATATCTGTCACGTTTGCGATGACGTGCTTGCCTACCAAACTCTAAATCGGGCCAATACTCTCTTTGATGTGCCTGTCATACTTATAGTTTTTGCATGCTGTAATTGGGGTTGAGTTGGTGGTAGCTCACGGTTCACATCTCAGATTAATTTGTCCTGTCTTCCTTCTGTTTTAACCCCTTCCGTGCTGCACTACCTCGCGGGTGCGTTGGCTGACGGAGCCCCGCCCACTCAATAGAAAGCCCGCACCGTGGCAGAAAACCGCCGCGGTTAAGGCGTTAATGCTATTATTTGGATACTGTCACATTTTTCTTTATGAGCGCATTACACAAGTTGCTTGGTTAATAAATGTGCCCGTAATACCGCATCCAATATTACAAATACCCAGTGAAATGACCACCCCATTGCCAAACTAATATTTGTTTTGGGTCCAGAATGTGGAAATAACATGCAGCATCTAGAATTTCTGGACTGTTCACCCCATGTATTTCCTGGTTTGAGTATTTTCCCAGTTACATATTCCACATTATGGAACATGTGATGGAAAAAGCCAATGATATAACCAAATAATTTCAAAGTGTGCAAAATCCCACCCTATAACATTATGTGGCGCGCTGCACCCAGTAAAAATCTTGCAGAATGGTGTTTCCTCAGTATGCAGAAACACCATTATGTACAACTCATTAGGCCCAATGTTTGAAAGATGTTGGATCATTTTGTTATATATCCTATTACCTCCTAGAGCCACTTCTTCATTTTATTCCTTACTAATTGAGGTATTACACCTCTATACCAGCCTTTTTTCCCAGTAAATCCCTATTTCGGTCTTGCCTATACAGCACATGCTCTGGAAGAAGTATTGTTTACAATTCAGTGGGCTTACACCTCGCCCACAGCATACCTTTAGTTGTTTTCATTGTTAGTATCATTGGCAATCTTTTGATTCCTTACCTGCCATAGGCTTCCCTTCTTTTCTTGTGTTAGCTCTTCCCTGGAGCATGGCCCAAGTACATTTGTTCTTCCTTGTCTTTGTTCTTTCTCTTCTTTGTTCTTCCTTCTCTTTTTGCAGCATACTTTTTATTTTATTATATAAGCATTTCAATATTATTCCTGGACGGGTAATGTGCCTTCCTATTTTTAATACAGGCATATGACTTCTTATCTATGTTGCTTTCACCCTATCTGTTGTCTCTATTGATTCTTTAGTTACTTACCACCACAACTGTATAACTCTATTCTACGCTACTCCACTCTACACCATTCTACTTACTCTACTACACTCTACCCTACGTCACTCTACTCTGTGCCCCTCCACTGAACCTTACGCCACTCCACTCTATTCCACTCCATGCCACTCTACACTACTCCACTCAATGCCATTCTACTCCACTCTGCTTCAGTCCACTCTACACCAGTCCACTCTACTCTATGTCACTCTACTCTACGCCGCAGTACTCTACACTGCTCTGATCTACGCCACTCTTTACTACATCACTCCACTCCACCCATTCCCACTCAATTCCACTCCACTTCACGCTACGCCACTCTACTCTATGCCTCTCTTCTCTACACCACTCTACGCCATTCCACTCTATGCTGTTCCACTCTATGCCGTTCCACTCTATGGCCCTCTACTCCATGCCACTCTGTGCCACTTTACTCTGACACTCTATGCTACTCTACAACACTCCACTCTGTGCCACCCTCCTCTATGCCACACCATTCCACTCTTCACAACTTTCCTCTATGCCACTCTATTCCACTATACACCTCTCTACTCCACTCTGTGCGACTCTGTCACTTAAGCCACTCTGTGTCATGCCACTCTGTCACTCCACTGTACCCTACTCTCCTCTATACCACTCCAGTCCACTCTACACCACTTTATGTCACTTTACTCTTAGCCTTTCCACTCTACAACACTCTACTGTATGCCACTCTCCTCTGTGTCACTTCATTCCACTCTGCCCCACTTATCTCCATGCCACTCCATTCCACTCTACCCCTCTATATTCCACTCTATGCCAAGCTCCTTAAATTACCCTACACCACTCCACTCTAGACCACTGTCCTCTATGCCCATCCATTCCACTCTGCACCATTCTTCGCTACACCACTCTACCTAATGCCACTTCACTTCACTCTGTGCCACTCAACTTCACTGTACACCACTCTACTGTAGGCCACCGTACTCCATGTCACTCTAGTCTGTTACTCTACTCTATGCCACTCTACCCTATGCCCCTATTCTCTTCACCACTCCACTCCACACAGTGCCACTCATTCCCATTCCACTATACACCATTCCACTGTGTGGCACCCTACTCCACGGCACTCTACTCCATCCCAATCTGTGCCATTTCCTCTATGCCTCTCCACTTCACTCTATGCCACTTAAGCCACTGTACACCGCTCTATGCCAATAATACTTCTTTCTATGCCACCCTCCTCCATGCAACTGCCTTCCACTCTATGCCACTTTATGCCACTCTATGCCACTCCACACAGTACAACTCTGTGGCACTCTACACACTCCACTCTACTATGTGCCACTAATCTCTATCTCACTCCACTATATGCCACTCCATCTATGCCACTTCAGTCTACTCTACACCGGTTGTATGACACAACAACGCGGGCTATTACCACGCGTGCCATTACAACGCTGTTTTTACAACGCAAGTTGTTACAACGACGTGCGCTGTAAGCGCTGGATAGTGGAATAGTTTAATTTTCTATTCCAACTCCAGCCCACGTTACAGTAGGGAAGGTGTTGGATAGAAAATTAAACTATTCCCTATCCAACAGCGCCCTCCAGCGCAAGTCGTTGTAATGACTTGCGTCTTAAAAGCAGCGTAGTAATGGCAGCGCGTGGTAAGGCCCGCGTTGTAAAGGCTGCTCACCCTCTACACCTCTCCAATCTATGCCACTCCACACCAATACATTCTACGCCACTCCAATCTTCTCCACAAATTGCCAGTCTATGCCATTCCTCTTTATTCTCTGTCAATTCACTCTATGCCACTCCACGCCACTCTATGCCACTCTACTACACTCACCCCACTCATAGCCACCTCACTCTATGCCACTCTATGACACTCTACTCTGTGCCACTCTACTCCACTCTATGCCATTCTACTCCGCTGCATGACACTTTTGCCACTCAACTCTAAATCGCAATACTCCACTCCGCTCATTGAAACTACATTCCACTTTATGCTTCTCCATGCCACCCCACCCCACTCTACTCTACACCACTCTACTCCACTACACTTATTGTCACTCGCTCTATCCCACTTTACTCCATTCTATGCCACTCTACTCTACGCCTCTCTACTCTGCTTTATGCCATTCTGCTATATGCCACTCCACTTCACTCTACTCAGATCCACTCTATACCACTCCACTCTACGCCACTCTCCACTCAATGCCACTTTATGCTATTCCACTCTGACACCATACTCCACGCCACTCTACACCACTCCACTCTGTCACACTACACCACTACACTCTATGCCATTCTCCTTGTATGCCACTCCATTCCAGTCTGCACCACTTTTCTCTGTGCCATTCCAATCTACCCCACTCTATGCCGCTTAAGCCACTCTATGCCATGCCAATCTACTCTACTCCACACCACTTTGCCAGTTTACTCTAAACAACATCACTATACACAACTCTCCTCTATGACACTGCTTTCTGCCTGATGCCACTCTACTGAATGCCACTCTACTCTTTGCCACTCCACACATTGCCCCTCGATACCACTCTACTCTACGGCACTCCACACTACTATATGCCACAGTCGACATCACTCCACTCTATGCCACTCCATCCCACACGATGCCAATAGATGCCATTCTGTGCCACTCTACTCTGACACTCTACTCTGTGCCACTGTACTCTGAGCCACTCTCTTTGCTACTCTGCTGTATGCCACTCCAATCTATTCTGTGCCGCTCCACTCTACTCCACTATACTCTACACCACTCCACTCTCCACCACTCCACTCCACTCTGAGGCACCCTATGCTACTCAACACTATGCCACACCTCTCTAGTTCACTCCACTCTACTTTACACAACTCCACTTAACACAATCCCACCCTATGCCACTCTACTCCACTCTACACCACTCTATGCCACTCTACTCCACTGTACCCTACTCTACACCACTTCACTCCATGCAACTTCACTCTACGCAACTCCATTCTACATGATGCCACTATCTGCCACTCTGTTCCACTCTACTCTGTGCTTCTCTACTCTACACCACTCTGCTCTATGCCACTGTACTCTACACCACTCCACGCCACTGTACTTCACTCCACTCTACGCCACTCCACACAATGCCACTCTGTGGCACTCTAAGCCACACCACTGTAAGCCACTCCTCTTCATTCTACGCTACTCCACTCCACTCTATGGTATTCTCCTCTATGCCACTCTCCCCTATTCTATGCCACTTTACATCACTTCATGTTATTCTATGCGACTGCTCTAAGTCACTCTACTCTATGCCACTCCATTCTACTTCACTGCACTCAACTCTGTGCCACTCCACTCAATGCCACTCCACTCTGCCAATCTGTTCTATGCCACTCTACTCCACTGTGTGCCACTCTATGCCACTCTACTCCACTTCATTATATGCCACTCTGCTCTTATGCCTCTCCATTCTACTCTGTGCCGCAAGGGTGCCTCCGTTAGCACTAGGCAGCAGTTTATGCGCCAGCGCTGGCAGAAGGCATGAATGTTCCTTATAATGTTAAATACAATGCATTCCTGCCCTTTCATACAGCACAGTAAGGTGGCTTGTGTGTTGTGTTACATGATGTATTGATACCTATGGCCTAAGTACAGTTCGATTGTTTTTAACCGTGTTTTTCAAAAGCACTCCTGCATCCCAATCTAGTGCTTAATTTGAGTCAGTGGTTTTTGGTGATCGGCACCAGCACCTAATGGTCCACGCAGGCACTTATGACAGCCTGCCACATGCTAGTGTTGTCAGTCTAATTTAGAGATGAGCACAAAAGCAGTTGTTTATTAATTCAATACACATTAAAAATTACTAATACCATCCACCCAGGCCATATTTATAGCTTTGGAGGCATAAAATAGCCTAAATTGTTACCCTTGTTGGAGTGCCATGGTTAGTAGTTGTACTGGTTCTGTCCCTTGTAGCGCTCACAGAGACGATTGTTGGTGCCAGCTGCAGTGGCCTCATAACAACTCCCCTGGCACCTATTTGTTTACAAATGACGCAGTGTCCCACTCCGAGATGTATTTTTCATTAACACCTTCAGCGCGGCGCGAATTTTCGCGCTGTGCTGAAGGTTCTAAGAAACGGGCGTGGCCGTGACGGAACGGTTCCGTCATAGCACAGCCCAACCGGCGCTGGTGACGGAACCGTTCCGTCACTAGCATCAAAAGGGTTAAACATATTAGGGTGACGTTATACTTCTAATGAGGTAGATCGGTTTTTAGGACTGCGCATTCATGTAAGCGGTATAGCATTTGAGAACGTTGTTCCTTTAAGTTGATATCTCGGTTTCATGTAGCTACAAACCTTGTCCATGAACTTCAGGTACATCTGGAGCATACTAGGATTCAACTAGGAATGAAGATGCAGGTTTTTGTAAAGATGTGTATCACCCTGGATAGTTCACTAAGCTGAGGGAGTATGATTTTGACTTCTAATGAAATCGGACCTCAGGGTTTACTAAGTTGCTTCACATCTTCTAGCCTGATAGAGGGTTAAAAATGTGAATTGCATTTGTTGATTGATGTTGCTTTTGGGCACCATTGTATCTAGCAGCTGGTTATCTGGGCTGTATTTTAGTACTTCTACATACATTTTTGTTTGTAAGTTAGTGTGTTGGTGACTTGGTGGGAAGAGCTGTTGGTGCTCTCTTTAGAGTTCCACAAAGTTTAGATGCCTTATAAAATTAACATTCCTAATGATCATCTGAAGAACACACTCTACTGCCCTTCCAAACTCAAATCTTTTAAAGCAGAAGCAGAAGGTGTGGTTATGCGAATTTCAACTGTATTGTTTTGCTTTAAAATTTGGTAAAAAGATTTGCGGTCTAACTTCTGCTAGCTCAATATTTTTTTCCCTGTATTTTCTTTGGTCCTGATTGAAGCTCTGGGATGCTGTGAACGGGAAGTGTATGGCAACACTGACAGGGCATGAAGATGAAGTATTAGATGTCTGCTTTGATTATACAGGACAGTTTATTGCAACTGCTTCAGCTGATGGTAAGTGATCTGAGATGATTGCTGATATAATGTTTAAAACAGTGGATACAACATGTTTGATTATATATTTCACTCAGTTTATGAAGCAATTTTAATGTTATGCAGAGTACTTACATGGGAATCATACCGACCGTTATGAGCAATAGAGAAATCTTACCATAGAAACAAGGTGCATGTGACAGTTGTGGCTATGTATATTTTAACCTTAGAACTCTCTCTTTTGGCTCTTACTTTTCAAAGACAAGTTAATGACGAAATCTAAAGACGTTGTAACTTGAGTATGGACCACAGACTAGTAAAGATGAACTACAGCAAAATTAAGACTCGAATATTGACATTATTGCAAAATTAAGACCTTACCCAACTTCCAATCCTGCATCTGTACAAGGAAAAGGGAATTGGTTTAGAAAAGGGGTCCCCAACCGTTTCTGCAATTAGAACTACATATGTTCAATTAAAATCATCCTGTGCTACTAATATTATTTGTGTCTCAACAGTGGCACATTAGACAAGATTACATTAGTGTCCACAACATGTAACATTACCAGCAGCCATCACCTTGGTGCAGGGTTGCTACCAGTAACGTAAAGAAAGCTTTGTCAATTTGGAATGCCTTCATGTGGGTAATACATAGCAGCTACAGTGGCGGCTGGTGACATTTGCAAGTGGTGAGGCGTAACGTTTGTGGTGGAGCACACCGCCGCGAGCGAGCGTAGCGAGCGAGCCTGAACGACCTAAGGAGGGTTCGGGGGGTTTTCCCCCGAGAATTGTTTTTTAAATGAGTGGGCAAATGGTGCATTTTCAAGCAAATTTGAGAACACATACACTTTACTCTTCATAGTCAAAAACGAGGTGAGGGTTAGCCTAATCTAATTATTAATTAGTCTAGTAAAGTGCATGTGGTTATGTAGATGGTTAAATACATACATCCCATCCTAGTCCTCCTAGCCTGACTCACAAAAATATATATATATCATTAAGCCTCTACTTATCTCTCTTGTAGACAGAATATCAGTTGTCCTTCTGTTTTAGATGCTCTAATAGTTAAAGAGAATATGCACATAGACACAGTCAAAACAAAAAACACAAAACTAACCCTCTGGATGGAAGACCGAGACAAGGAGTAAAACCAGAGTCTGGCAAGCCGTTCATCGGAGACAAAGTATTTCATATTTTTATTCTCTGCTGTGAATATCGCTTCTTTATGTGCACCTCTACTGATCTCACCACCTCTTCGTTGAACAAATATGATCTGTTTGAGTTTGGTGGCAGTTTAAGTAACAAACTGAGTCACAAGCAGTGGAACTGGCGCTGTGCTCCTTTAGACAAGGATTATTTTGTCCAGCCCTCCCTCACCTCCTGCAATTTTCTGCTGTGAACAAAAAGTAGGCAAAATAAAGGTGCTACTAAATGTTTCCAGAAAACTGCACTAGGACATGGTCAGCACAGGCTATATGGGTGCGGGTAAATGCAGGAAGGAAAGTAGCAGCAATTTGTGGGAAGAGCAACTATCAAGGAATCTTGTAGAGTGTTTACATAAAGTTTAGAACAAAAGAAAAATGTAAAAGTGTAGACATTTAAAAGCCTCCTCAAACACTGTTTACATAAAAAGTAAAGCGCACACAGGGTTAATAAATTCGGACAGCGGTGAAAGGTAAATTATGAAGCAGTGTTAAAACACATTTCAATCAAGCTAGAATGCATATATATGGCTGCATGGGCCCTAGCAACTAGGTATAACTTAAAAAATATATAAATATATATCTGTGGCAATACATTCATAGATGAAGCTCTTATGGTTTTGAAAGAAAGCGCTGGTGATAAACGTTACTAATGTATTACATTAGAAGTGCACATCCATAACCATAAACACTGTTGTGAAAGTCAAATGGGAATGTTTATGTTTTCACATAACATAAAACATGAGAAATCTGTATACTTGATTAATAAAAAAGAGTAATCATTCTAAAAGCAAGCAGTGAGAGGGCAGGCACTGGCAATTATAGTGTCACAGCAAATCAGCAAAAATATCAGATTTGCAGGTCTTTGTCAGGTTGTCAGCTGATTAGCGGCCTAGGAAGGTAAGGGATAAAAGCCTGGGTGGAGTTGATCAGGCGGGGAGGGTACAGCATTCAGGTTGGCAACAGCAGCTCTAGCACGCTAGCCACAGCACAGGATACCTGGGTGGGGGAGGGCCCTCAACAGGGGGTTTTGCTCCTTAGTCTCTTTTATCTTCTGAGGAGCGCACCACCTCAGAGCTGTGTTGCAGCACGTCAGCCTAGGGCATCGTGATATATATACAAATGAAATGAGTGAAGCAGATTGGTTGGAAGTAATGCTGGCCACGCTGTCGCAGCTGCCCACGCCGACTACGGATGCCATACCCATATACCCCGGCCCCAGTGCCTTCTCAGGCATCACACTCTGCCACGTCAAAAGAGGCTGGGCCACTACTGCCTACAAAGGGAGAGAACAAATAAGGTTCATTGCTTATGTATAACTGATCGTTTGTCTTCCACCACATCATTTATTTTAATAAATTACAGTCCATCATGTTCTGTGGCAGAGGGAGCTTACACAGCACCACAATCTGCTTCCAAATGCTTTTAAATACCAGAGCAAACATTTAAGTACAAACGTTCGACATGCTATAATATTGGAAAATATTGACCATTCAAGCAATGCACACATTATTCAGAATTGTCTATTAAATAAGGATGCTGGTTTATGGAAATTACCTCAAGTCGTTAGTATGCTTTTTTATCAATCTTGCAAAGAAGAAATAGTGTCATGTAAATACTTCACCTGCTGCCTTGATAAAAAAAAACACAAAATTGGATATGTAAGCTGCTGGCAGCAGGGAGACAAAACCTAAGAGTTGAAAGAACCTGAGAGGCAAGATTCTGAGAATCTCTGTCTTTTCATACAAACCACTACTTTGATTGTCAGAAGACTGAAAGCGCCAGAAGCTGGTTCATCAGTAAAAACAAATATTCTCAGTGCTTAATTTGTGCCGGTGCTTTCCGGTGCTTAGCACCGGCACTTATTTCTCAGGGCCGGGTCTACACAGTAGTTGAGTCTCCATGCAATATAAACAATAATTGGCTGCGTGCTGCTCAGAGTTGATGCCACTGTTCATGTCTGTTGTTCCAGTCTCCCTCCATTCCCTAGAAGAGCTGAAGTTACTGTCTGCAATCGCCGCGGTCTCACTGCAGCACCATGGTCCGAGACTCATTTATGAGACACTGTCAGTGTCTGGGCAGGCAGGGAGGGCTGGGGGCTCCACAGTTTCAGGCTGAGGCTAGAGTGTGCGCTACGGTAGCGTAGGCTGTGACAGACTGTCAGAGCTTGATACTTTGTTCAAAGTATCGGCATTGTAAGGCAGTTCAGGCCGGATGCTCTGCGCCTCGTGCATCCGGCGTGAAACTGGCACCGAGGGGCCCAGCTTCACTTGGATCCCGTGTTTGGCAGGCAGCAGTAGCATTACTCTTCTCCTCTGTGCCTGCACTCGCAGAGACAAGGTGGCGCAGTTTCTGCAGCACAGCAGACTGTGTGTGCTCCTCTTTACGAGGCACTATGGATGCGGTGGTGTAGGATGTTTTTGCTTCACCAGTAACAGGGAGAGCTGAAAGGCATAGCTCTCCATTTGCTCCCGGGCCCCCAGCACACCCAGACATCCGTGCATGCAAGGGAGTTGGAGTCTTGTATAGTATACCCAGGTACCCTCAACAAAGTAGCAGAGCACTGGCTTAAAAGTATCAGCGCTGGCGGCCGCACCACCATTTAGTATGAGGAGCTCAGCTCAAATGCTGCTGGCAGCAGGATCGGAGGGATGACGCGACATAAGAGAAAGCCAGTGTGATACTTGCTGGCTAAATTGAGTTGGATTATTGGGAAATCACATAAACATGATTTTTCTTGATGCGGTGCAGACCGCAGGCAGAGAGAGTGTGGGGCTGGCTTCCCGTGGTCCACGCTGCACCTCATTGACTGTGCACTTTAGCTAGCCTTGAAAAGGGTCTTCGGCGCATGACTGAATTGTACCAGGCAGGAAGATTTTTAATTTCGCTAAATCCTGCCAGAAAACAATGTATGGAGGGTTCCCTAGCAATCGAAACTGCTGCCAGCCAAAGCGAGACACTCCTTGGGAGAGGAGACCTGCCTGTGACTTTCCATCTCGAAGGCCCAAGAAACGTGGCAGCTTAAGATGTGTAAACAAAGCTGCTGGTTGAAGCCCTCAGTTTTGACACCCCAGGCACTTGTGAAATGGCTGCAGGAAAGTAAGTCACCTGCTGTGCCCTGTGTTAATTTGATATCAGCAACATGTACGTAACTGTAATAATTAGGTTAACACAAGTGCAATGACATGAGTGTATAAGGCGTGCTCAATGATAATTTCTTTACCTCTATATTTTTTTTATTTTAATACTGTATCATTTGCAAATTGCATTCTATCTAAAACAGCTTGAAAGGGAATGCCTGCGTATACTGAATTTCCTCCTTCCGGAGCTATGAGTCTATAACAAACATTTAATTTGGTCTTTGCAATGGAGCATAGGAAACATTTTGAAAACTTGCATGTGCAGCCATGTATAATTTCTGCCTGTGTTTCTTGTTGGAGGGAATCTTGTAAGAGATGTTGGTGTTGCAGATAACGTTCCAATATTTCAGTGGTTCAATAGAACACCTACTACATGGATGTTACCTCATGAGTGACTGACTCATTCTTCCTGCTTGGCTTTAATGTTTTGATGATGTTAATGTAATTGTAAGTGTTGTAACTGACCGTAGAGCACTGCATATTCACTGGATGAAACACTTGTTCGTTGTCCATGGACGTCATGGGCCGTGCTGCTATACCCATGGTAGGTTAAAAGCAGCCGCTTTTCTCACTGAGGGTTTCTGCTGCTCTTGACCTTCCATTCCACTCAATGAAGTGTCATTATGTGGATAATGAACATCCTACTCTCATCATACTTTAGTGCACAGGCCCTACCCTCAGCTGTCTTCACAGTGTTATCCTTCAGACAACCTTCACCTTGCACACTCTTCAGCCCTTTGCAAACGTTTAGCACAATTGCTTTTACGTTTCTGACTGCTACAATGTGATATTGGTGCCCTGTAAAGTTGTCTCGTTGTTATCGGCATATTTACCTTCTATTTCAGGGGGTTTAAGTAGTTCCCAGATATTTTAGTGCTTCCAATTGACAAAAGGCTGTAATTTCTAATATTTAGATCTTTCCAGGCACTTCATTTTGCTCGTGAGAAAGTGTCACTCATAATTGTTGAATGTCACTCATAATTACACTGAAATTGTGAAAAAGTCACACATAGCAATCGTAAACCTTGGCAGCTATGCTGAAAAAGCATGCACATAATACATTTCAAATAGGATGCAGTGGCTTGGCCACCCGCCTAAATGTGAGCCACAAGCATCACATTACCGCCAGAAACTGAAACTGCGTGGGTGCCTGCCTCGGCATAGGTCACCAACACCATTGCACCCCATTTCCATTTTGCAGTCATTCATTGGTAGCGTGCTAGCATAGTGCACTACCAATAAACGATTGCAAAATATATTAGTAGACTGGCCCAGTCCCTCCTTGTGGAATCATCAAGCTTGTGTCCCGAATCGGAATAATGAGAAGTGTAAGTTTTCACCATCGGCCCGCCCAGCATACTGCGCAGCTGCAGGCATTTATCTGAGGACAGAAGCAATCAGCGTGTCGTGCAGCACGAGTCGTCCCTCACAGATTAATTACAACTAAAAAGGCTGTCCCGCAGTGCCAGTGAGTAATGCCTTTTTCACCAGCGTTATATTTGTTTACAAATATTTAAGCTATGAAATGTATGATTATGCTAAATAACGTTTTATAGTGTGAGGCATATGGCTACACCTCTTCCTATACTGCGAGTGGCTTTTGACTTTTGCAGCAAAATCTTTTTTTAAAGTAAAAGGCCAGCAGCAGTGACAGAAGAACTGCAGCAGTGGACCATATACTATTAAACGTTATTTTGCATAATAAGCACTTTCAATGCTTTTTAGACAGATATAACACTGAACACTAGTACACAGCTGATGGCAGGAAAACAAAACTATCTGAACGTGCCACTCAAAGAAAAAGTGCCTTGAGTGGCACGTTCAGGTAATCTTGTTTTTCTCTAGTCAGCTGTGTGCCAGTGTTCAGTGTTATATTAGTCTACAAAGCATCAAGTCACTGATTATGCTAAATAACATTTGATAGTATATGGGGCTCACGGCGGCTGCAGTTCTTCCTCCACTGCTGCTGGCTTTTAACATTTGCGGCGAAAGAAATCTTTTTTTAAAGTTTAAAAGCCGGTAGCAGTGGCGGAAGAACTACAGCTGTGAGCCCCACACACTGTAAAACGTAATTTAGCATACTAAGCCATTTGAATGCTTTGTAAACAGATATAACATAACACTGAACTCTGGCACACAGCTAATGGCAGAAAAGCAAGATTACCTGAACATGCCACTCGAGGCAATTTTGCATCAAGTGGCACGTTCAGGAAGACTTGGTTTTCTTTTTTTCTGCTATTTTCTGCTATCAGCTGTGTACTAGTGTTCAGTGTTATATTTGTCTACCAAACATAGAAATGGCTCATTATGTTAAAAAACGTGTTATAGTGTGGCACACGAATGCAGTTCTTCCTCCACTGCTGCTGGCTTTTAAGATAAAAAAAAAAAGATTTTTTTTGCTTTGAGTGGCACATTCAAGTAGTCCTATTGTCTGCCATCGGCACACATTTGTGCAATGATATAAAGTAAAACTAGAAGTCTTACAGTGCAATGTGTTGTGCTAGTTCTTCAAAGCCTTGAACTGGCTAAAGGTAGCACACAATATGGGTCCAATTGGCTTCTATTCAGGAAAGCTCACCAACCTAGCCGTACCATAATGCTGCTACATAGACTGCACAGGCAGTCATCACTGGAGTTTCCCCTTCCAGCAGTGCAGGTTCCCATCCATTGGTGTGCTTAACTGAGTGTGGGGGAGTGGTTTTAGAAGTAGTGAGGTGCCAACTGGTAGTTTCTTGTGCAACATCTTCCTCTGCCAGTCTTTAATTGTTAGCCAAGCCCACTTCGGATTCAGGGAAATAGGTGGGTGGAGCCAGCGCAGGAAGTGGGTGGAGCTGGGGACATGGGTGTGGCCTCTTACAAAAATTTGAGCACCTGGACTTAAAATTTTACAAATTAAGCACTGAATATTCTGTTTCTACATTCGTTTTTCAAAGCTTGTAACAGGGTTAGTGCAAGAATATGTGCTGCTCAAAGGTAGAGTTATACCTTTCTTTGTTGCTCCTAAGGGGAGCTCCACGCAGAGCTTTGGGAAAATCAGGGATGAGAAAGAGATGTGGCGTCCACCAAGAATTTCCTCACCAGAGGGAACCAAGAATGGTGAAAGAAAATTTAGAGAGTACCAAGAGGGAAGTGTCTGTGGGGGTCCCAGCAGGTGGTTGTGCATGAGTCTTCACCCACCTAACCTCACCTTAAGGCGTGGAAGAATTGAGAGCTGCCCTAGGGAGAAGTGGGGTCCAATGACAAAAACGTGGCGAGCAAGTTGGGCCTATTAAAAAAGGGCCATTGACTGCCTAACGTATACCAACGGCACTAATGTCTACGTAGTATTGTCATGTTCAGGGTATGGGAGGTTGTAGGTGCCCTCATCGTGCAATGTGAACGTATGAGAGGGGCACACTTGCAGATGAATGGAATGGGAGTATTGTGAGGAACATGGCAGGTTTAGGGTACTGTTGTGCACATGGCATGGAACAGTGGAATTGTCTAAGTGCCCACATCGTGTGAGGTGTGTGGGTCACACGGGGGCAGGCTGTACAGGTTAAGGGCGCTGATATGCACATGATGTGCTCAATGATTTAGATTTGTCAGGTGGAAAATGCTCTCATTGTGCAAGTTGGGGAGGCTGGTCGGACCTGCGAGGCAAGGAGGAGCCTGACATATCTCGACCTGAAGCGCGTCACCAGCTGAAATGGCAAAACTAAACGGCCTTGTTGGCCTGGGGTATCTCTCCCTATCTTCTGACAGGAGTTCCAGTCTTTGCATGTTTCAGACAGTCGATGTATTTTTCCGAGGTACGAATTAAAGCCCTCACGTGCAGCTTTGCTTTTTGTAGCTTAATGGAAAATGCTAAATGTTACTCTTCACAGTCTAAATCCTTTGGGTATGGGAGGGACAGAGCCTACTTGACATTTTCGTAATGCACAAATCTCAAATCACACATTTCCCATGAACAGCTATCTACATGTTTCCATGCCACACCGGTTCTTCTAGTCGGCGGACTTCACCCCACAATAAGGATCAAACATCTCAGGCAAGCTGGCTTTCTAATTACACCCACACACTCATTTAATACCCGGTCAATTATGCAAAACTGCATACACACGCACACACAAAAAGACAGTGGAACTGACACTAGTGCTTATGTGGAGGCCAGTAGTGGGATTTATTATAACTTCCTTTATCTCGAGGTCTGGGATAAACCAGCACAGTTCACTGAAAGAGGCACTGAGGTGGTTCACGAAGGGCTTGCAATGGACATTGTTTCTGTTTCCTGTTTCCTAAAAATCCATGATAGCACGCACTCTTCTTAAATGTCTGTCCAGAAACTCCAGACTCACTTTCAGCGCGGGAAGGTCTAACCTGGATATTGCATAGTGAGTCTTCAAATCTCATGCTGATACACTGCTCAAAATCCAGTGATCAACTTCCTGGCTACAGTCGCTAACCCCACCCTTCTCCTCGTCACAGAGTGGGGTGGGGTTGTTAATCCCACCCCACTCTGTGACGAGATAGGGAAGGGTCGGGTGCCTAGCTACAGCACTTGACTGACGTGAAGTCCCCGGCAGTGCAGGGCTTCAGCCTGAAGCGCCCGGGGCTAACTTAAACAAAAGTTCTTCAAGGGGAGGAGCTGAGCCGAGGAGGCTATTGCTTTGCTGAGCTGATGACATCACAGACCTCGGGGCTGTGAAATCGTCAGCTCTGCAATCAGCTGCAAACCAGGAAAACGGCTGAGAATGGCCATCGGTATTTCATCAGGTGACATGCAGCAGTGCACCAATGTGTTTTAGAGTAAACAATCGTCTTGATTGCTTAAGAGTGATTGGCAAGTACAGACTTTGTATGTGTGTTCCTTTTATTTCAATGCCTCATTGCAAGTTCGAAGCAAAACAATTTGGGGCAGAAAATTAAAGGGGGCGTAGCCCCATCGCCCATATAAAGGAACCGCCCCTGCGTATGTGTATTACCGATATAGAAGCTTTAAATATATTTTGGAAATGTAGCCATGTTTCTCCAAAGATCAGCTCATGAGTTTTGCAAATACGCACATGTCTTCAATACATGCTATATATTCAAGCAACCAAAAGTTTCTAATGTGGTAGGCCTGGCTGTGTAGAGGAGAGATACTTACAAGTAGCTGGAGAGCTACCAGTAGCTCTTGAACTACTCATTGGAGAAGCCTGCCATAGAGGGACTGTTCAAGAAATTGAGATTTGTATTGTCTGAAAGATGATGCAAACAATGAGCCTAAGAGGCTCCGAAATACTTTAATCATTTAAAATACAAGGGTTGTATGAAGAATACATTGTGCAGACTTTATTCTGATAGCATGGCTTCAAATGAAGAAATGAGGTTCTGTGCCAAGTTCAGTATTAGGAACCTATTGTTAGCCACGATGTTTTATTATAATTATTATTATTATAGTAGTATTATCAATAATAATATTGTATTTATTATTTATATAGTGCAGACTTCACCGCACGGGTAGTGGAGCGCTTCAATTAAAACCACAGAAGTTGCAAACAATTATATATTTTTGTACCTAAAGACGTATTGAATTCTGCTCTGCTCTGAGCAGAATTCAACAAATATAATCAGAGAAATATATTGAGAGGGGAAATGGGGTATCCTGATGGTAGCCAATACCATCTGTTCAACATGAAAGATTTATTGCACCCCAAGGGGGGCTCTTGCCTTGAGCCACTCTCCACAGTATGCAAGCTTGGAGTAAAGTACTGTGCTCATCTTTCTGAGGTGCCTAGCCCCTCAGGTCTCCTAAGTGGTTTTCTTTTTTTAATGCAGTACCTTTCATGTTTTACAGATACATGCAATACATTGGTTACAAATAAAATAGAAACGGAAAGGTCCCGTACCTGTAAAGTTTCAAGTTCCTTCCAGGTCGTTTACATGCTAATTAAACACGTAAATAAGTAAAAGAAGCAAAATTACGCAAAAAATGTATCAACGTGTTGAAAAGAGCAAAATAACAATTCTAGGGCGCATCAAAAGTAAGCAAATTATTATGACTAAATGAGTACAGAGGTAAAGATTAGGAAAACCTTTAGCGGAAATTATTTATTAGTAACGCAATTGGTTCTGTTAAGCCAACCTTCTAGTAATCATAGAGATATAAGACCTAAGTGATTTCCAACTGCTCATCTCTCACGCCTGAGGAAGCAACTTTCTTTGCACATCAGTGACAACAAATGTCTTGCTGAGCTACAGTGCAGGGGCTGCGGGAGCTTGGTGGAGTCTTTGGTGCATGTTGTATGCATCTGCCCTGCATTGCTTGCCCAGCGCAGACTAACCCTGAGGCCAGAGTGGAACAGATTGGGAGTCCGGTCCTGTAGGCAGGCAATTATTGCGCCATTGAACCCAGAAAACACTGCTTTAAATATAAGTGTTACAATCTTTATTCACCAAGCATATCGCAAATTTAACCAGCAACTTGCAGGCCCGGTACCAATCTCGAGGAAGTGCACAGGTGACTGTATAAAACCTGTGTTCTCTGCCCCTGCAACACTATGGAATGTGATCCCGACGACTTAATACTGACTATAGACAACTGATAGCTGCTTTACTGAACTGGTCTTATTATTTGGGTCCCTATGCAACTCAGTGTCTTACTTGTAATGCTTAACAACAACATTCAGTTCCTTTTTTATATTATTAATTGTTTTTAAAGATATTCTGCTGCTATATGGTTTTAAAATACGCAGTCCTATCTTATTTTGGTCATTTTAAAATTTCTTTTTTGTACACTTATGGTATGTACGTTCTACTTTTATGATTGTACTTTTTTAATCAAATAAAGTTCTTCTACGTAAGTGTCTTGCTGTTGCAGCAAAGGTAGACCCAGGTTAGACTACACCACTGCAATCCATCTAGGGTTAAATATCAATTAGCTAGACATCAGGACCTGCGGAATCATATTCCTTGTGTGATTTGTAATATTCCTCGTTTCACCCAAGCTGCTTCCATTTTGAAAACTCTTCATTGGCTCCCTTTGTCTTACAACGCATTTAAATATATGCATATCTTTAACAAAACCATATTTGGTCATTTCCTGTTTTTAGTAAGAACTTGGTACATCATTTTGCCCCTGTATTGGAACTTTCATGAATTCCCATGCTTTGTATCCCCGTTGTCAGCCTGGGAGCCTCGGTAAATAGAAAATACCATAGCAGTATGTACAAAAGAGAAAGTAAGGCCTAGGCCTCATCTCATTTTGTAGCCTATCTACCTCTTTTTCTAAAAGAGACCAACATTTTGCGGCAACCAATCAGATTAGCCTCACCCCAAAGAACCCTCCTGAGAGAGCCTCAGAGCCTCAGATTTTCTACCTCATGTTGTGCTAAGGGAGTCTCCACTGAGCTCTGCTCAGTTTTCTCTTCAACTTTGGATTTCTACAACTTTTTCTCTTCAGGATGTCAGAAAATAAAGCTTTATTCAAAGCCTGTGCTACTTGCTCAAAGAAGAGGCTGTATGTCGAAGATAAGCATAAAGATTGCATTTATTGCTTATACCCAGATCACAAGGCCACTGAGTGTAAGATCTGCAGAACCTTCTCAACCAAGACTCTGAGAGACCCGGAAGGAAGACTTCTGACTTGGAAACAGAAGATAAAGTCTAGAAAGGAGGTTCTTTCTCGTGATAGTCAAGATTCCTCTTCAGCAACATCCTCGAGGAGGTCTATAAAAAGGGGTACGTCTTCCCCTTCTACATCTGCTGAACCTCCTGCTAAGGCCTCTCAAAAGACCTCGGAAAGGTCTAGAAGGCTTAGTCCCAAAAAACTCCTCACCATTCAAAGGAGAAATAGGGACTTCTTCCTGAGGTGTCATCTGGAAAAAAGGCAAGCCAAGGCCTTTCTGTTGCCTCTTCACCACCGGAAAAAGAAAAGCTCTTTAGGAAAACCTTCAAGTACACCTCAGGAGGTGAAAGGAGAGAAGAAAATCCGTCCGTTGACGACAATCTCCTCAGGTACGTCGACGACGACGTCTAAAACCCAATTGATGTCAATTTCTGCTCCATCGAAGGGCCCGTCGTTGAGAGCTTCCTACCTCTGTTTCGTCGAAGAGACTTACAACTTCGACATCGACGGTGATGACGCCGACGATAGTGTCGACGAGGACGACGATGATTACGGCGACGATGAACCTGACGTCGACCTCGTCGACGGTACCGTCGACGATCAGCCCACCGTCGACGACTACTCCACCGTCGATGACAGTTCTTTCTCCAGCGATTCGGATTTCCATTTGAACGAACCAGTGGTTCTAAAGTCATTCTTATTTATTTTTGAAATTTATACAGCGCACTGTTACCCGTAGGTGTCCTGGCGCTAAGTAATACTCTAACGCAGAGACCAAGAAGAGATTAGAGAGTAAACAGCCAAGTCTTCAGACCTCTTCTGAAGGCCATCAGATCCGTAACCTTCCTAAGAGCCAGGGGCAGGGCGTCCCAGGCCTTGGCTGCTCCCAGCTCAAAGAGTCTGCCCCCCCCACCGTGCTTTCCTAATTCGAGGCACCACAACCAGCCCTGCCTCAGATGATCTGAGGCGTCTTGCAGGATGATGCCAACGAAAATACTGCTGAAGAAAAGACAGGCCTGGACCTCGCAAGGCCTTGAACACGGTACAAAGAGCTTTGAAAGAGATCCGCTTTCGCACCGGGAGCCAGTGAAGTTTAACAAGCTCCTGGGTGACAGAGGCATACTTAGGAATGCCCGTAATTAAGCATGCTGCGGCATTTTACAGAACCTGCATTTTGTTCAGGATGCCCTGTTGTGCATTAAGAAACAAGCTGTTACAGTAATCCAAGCACAATAAAACTAGCGCAGTGACAACTGTTTTCTTGCAGCTTTCTGGAAGGAAGGGAAGGATTTTCTGGATTGTCTTGAGCAGGAAAAAGATGGAGGAGGACAACGCCTATATCCCCTGCAGAACGGTCTCTACATTCCTTGGATGTCCAGAGATGTGTCAAATTTTACCTTGAACGCACAAAGGATTTTAGAAAATCATCTCAACTTTTTGTGGCTTTTGGTGAACCTCGAAAAGGACTTACTCTCTCAAAACAAGTTATCTCACGCTGGATTTCAAGTGCAATTCATTATTGCCATAAAGAGGCAGGAAAGCCGCTGGAGAGACATGTAAGAGCTCACTCCACAAGATCAGTTTCATCTTCAGCAGCTCTCTTTGCTGGAGTCCCTTTAAAGGACATTTGTAGGGCGGCCACATGAAGCAGTGCCCATACATTCACAAAGCATTACTGCCTGGACTCTTTCAAGAGGAGCGAAACGGCAGTAGGACAAGCAGTCCTGAGGAATCTTTTTCAATGAGAGGTGAGCTTTCCCTTCTATCCCTCCTTCCTATGATTGCACATTTTGTATCACATAATTTTTCTGATGTATATATATATGGTCATATGAAGACAGTTATGCTGAGAGGGTGTAATACGCTTGCAGCAAAATGTGCACTTGTGACATACTGCTAGCTACTCTGATACAAAGCATGGGAATCTATGACAGTTTCAATAATGGGGAAAGAAAACAAGTTACTTACCTGTAACTTTGGTTCCCCAGTATTGGTAACTTTCATAGATTCCCATGCGCCCACCCTCCTCCCCTGGGAAAGCTCAGCCTTCAGCAAAAGTGGTTACTGATACACAACGGCTGCGAAAATCTGAGGCTCTCTCAGGAGGGTTCTATGGGGTGAGGCTAATCTGATTAGTGGTTGCAAAATGTTGGGCTCTTTTACAAAAAGAGGTAGATAGGCTACAAAATGAGATGAGGCGTAGGCCTTACTTTCTCTTTTGTACATACTGCTATGGTATTTTCTATTTACCGAGGCTCCCTGGCTAACGACGGGGAATGATACAAAGCATGGGAATCTATGAAAGTTACCAATACTGGGGAACCAAAGTTACAGGTAAGTAACTTGTTTTCATATTCTTAGCCATATTCTTAGCTTAAAGGCGGCAGCTCTCCTTACTATTCTAAGATTCAACAGGTGAGTGAGGTGACAGTGAGTGTTCCTTCCTCCACAATTTAGAACTTGCCTGCTCCTTCTGTATGAACTATTCGTTCACCAGTGGTCTTCTGTCTCACTTTAAAAATGTATGTCTTTTGTAGGATTAGCGCAATGAAGCAGATTGGTGAGCATGCACCTTATAAACAAGTCACAACCTAACATGAGTTCTTTAGTCTTTAGTATTTTACTCACAGTTGTCTAAAAATCAAAATGGTTTCACTCATCTTTATAACCGTAAAAAAACACTGTACAGATTTAGCACCCTATTCATAAAAAAAGTAATTCTGAAATGTTTTGGTGTTTGCATACAAGTCCTGCAATCACTAGTGGCCCTCATGGGCAGCAGCTGCAGCATGTGCTGTACCTGTTCAAGGCAGAAGGCACCATAATGTTGTTGCATGCACTCCACCAAATTCTCACAAACCTCTACGCTAAGGATGGGATCAGCAAAGGTTGTGCCAGCACATTGTTTTTCCTTTCTCTGTGTCTCTTTAGACACTTCCAACCACTCCTTCTGGCATTGTTATGGTAAATAACATATTTTTGGCATACTGGTTTACCAAGGACTGTTGATGCTAACCATTAGCAGTGATGAGCTCATATTTGCATTTGGAAAGCTATTCTTGCCCCCTCACCTGCTAGCGCATTGCCAAAAAGAAAGAACAAGCATTTGCAATACAATAGGTCTCGCATTACTGATAGTTTGAGGTATTGGCGTTGCAATACTAATGCAAAACCAATAGCCCAACATTTTCAGTAATTAGAGACCTAGGGCATTACAAATGCTTGCATAGTGAGCCAGGAACCAGCATTGTATGTCTCACTGCAGTACAGCAAGCTGTTCCTAGAGGTCCCTAGTGAACAAGGCACCAGCACTGCATGTGTGCAGTACTGCACACTGTTCCTAGATGGCCCTAGTGAGCAAGGCACCAGCACTGCATATCTATGTGCAGTACCGCAAGCTGCTCCTAAAAGTCCCTAGTTAGCAAGGCATCGGCACTGCTTGTCTAGGTGCAGTACCGCAAACTGCTCCTAGAGGTCCCTAGTGAGCATCATAAACTTTTGGTCACATATGGTACTTTACCCTGCAGAAGATATGGTAAATCCAACCTACCCATAATGCATTGCGTGCAAGACAGTACCAAAAGTGCATTCAAATAGCTATGTCCATATATGCGATTAGTAGCTTTGAAATGTGACAAAAGAATTATTATATTAATTCTGGATTAGGTTGTACTCTATGGAGCTGATGAAGGTAAACTTTTAGAAGGTCTAATATAAATGTGAGATGTGCTAGCGAGTAAAGTAACTACTGCCACCCTAGTTTAGGACCAAGTGAGTGTCCTGTCCGAAGGGCTTTAAGAAAATAGTGCCTTGAGACTGTAATTAAAACCTAACGATTTACAAAAAGGGGGTGGTGATGAACAGAGTGTCTGAGTTAAACAGACCACTCTTACCCAGTCCAAAGATCAGGGCTTGATCCATCACCGTTATTTATCTCACTGCCCCATCCCAGCTCAGAACCTGGCTATATGCAAATCAGTCTGTCCCTGGCCCAGTGCATCATGGGAACAGGGCAGACTAAACTACCAAGCCAATTCTTCACCAGAAAGGAGACAAGCTACCAGGGACTGGTTTCTGGCATTTCAGCCTTCTTCGGCCCGGCTTGCTTGAATCCTGATGGAGCAGTGAGAAAGGGACTCATGTCTGAGTATACCCTGCCACACCTATAGTGGCCAAAAACGATTTACAAAAAGGGGGTGGTGATGAACAGAGTGTCTGAGTTAAACAGACCACTCTTACCCAGTCCAAAGATCAGGGCTTGATCCATCACCGTTATTTGTCTCACTGCCCCATCCCAGCTCAGAACCTGGCTATATGCAAATCAGTCTGTCCCTGGCCCAGTGCATCATGGGAACAGGGCAGACTAAACTACCAAGCCAATTCTTCACCAGAAAGGAGACAAGAGACAAGCTACCAGGGACCGGTTTCTGGCATTTCAGCCTTCTTTGGCCCGGCTTGCTTGAATCCTGATGGAGCAGTGAGAAAGGGACTCATGTCTGAGTATACCCTGCCACACCTATAGTGTGTTGGATCTAGCCCTGATCTCTTGACTGGGTGAGAGTATTCTGTTTAATTCAGAGACTCTGTCCCTCACCACCCCTTGTTGTAAATATTTTTGTCCACCCTAAGCGTGGAAGGGTATACTCAGATGTGAGTCCCTTGCTCATTGCACCATCAGGATTCAAGCAAGCCGGGCCGAAGAGGCTGAAATGCCAGAAACCGGTCCCCGGTAGCTTGTTTCCTTCCCAGTGTAAGAATTGGCTTTTGTAGTTTGGTTTGCCCTGTTCCCATCATGCACTGGGACAGGAACAGACTAATTTGCATACAGCCAGGTTCTGAAACTGGGATGGTGCAGTGAGCTAAAAAACGGTGTTGGATCTAGCCCTGATCTCTTGACTGGGTGAGAGTATTCTGTTTAATTCAGAGACTCTGTCCCTCACCACCCCTTGTTGTAAATGTAATTAAAACCTAAGGCATAACAACACATGTAAAAGGGGGTGTTCTCATGGGAGGTTACAAGGCGGTACTAAGGAGGGACTACTAAGCCAAATTAACAATGAAAATCTACCATTTAAAAAGGACAGGGACAGGAGCCAATTTAAACAAGCATTGGAAATGCAATAGGTCTCGCAGTAGTAAAGTTTGAGCTATAGGTGTTATTTATTTTTTTGTTTTTTATTTATGTGTTGTTTTTTCTAAATAGCGAAATTAATAGCTTTCTTCTTTACAAAGCCAATAGTTATAATTTTTGTAAATGTGACACCTCTAGCATTTGTAAAGCAACATGTTTTGTATTAACGGGACTTATATGTGACTTATATGTATTGAAATAAAAAAAATCAATGGCTTTAAAAAAAAATTAATAATTAATACGTAAATAAAATTGATTTTATTTTATATTGCCAATAGCTTAAAGTTTATTAAATATATTTAGTTTAAGATGCTGTGGTTGCGCTGAGTGAGGGTGAGTGAGGGTGAGTGAGGGTGAGTGAGGGTGAGGGTGAGTGAGGGGTTGAGGGTGAGTGAGGGTGAGGGGTTGAGGGTGAGTGAGGGTGGGTGAGGGGTTGAGGGTGAGTGAGGGTGGGTGAGGGTGAGTAAGGGTGAGTGAGGGTGAGTGAGGGTGAGTGAGGGTGAGTGAGGGTGAGTGATGGTGAGTGGTTGAGGGTGAGTGAGGGTGAGGGTGGGTGAGGGTGAGGGGTTGAGGGTGAGTGAGGGTGAGGGGTTGAGGGTGAGTGAGGGTGAGGGATTGAGGGTGAGTGAGGGTGAGGGTGAGTGAGTGTGAGGGTGAGTGAGTGTGAGTGAGGGTGAGGGGTTGAGGGTGAGTGAGGGTGAGGGTGAGTGAGGATTAGGTGTTGAGGGTGGGTGAGGGTGAGTGAGGGTGAGGGTGAGTGTGAGTGAGGGTGAGTGAGGGTGAGGGTGAGTGAGGGTGAGGGGTTGAGGGTGAGTGAGGGTGAGGGGTTGAGGGTGAGGGTTTGAGGGTGAGTGAGGGTGAGGGGTTGAGGGTGGGTGAGGGTGAGTGAGGGTGAGGGGTTGAGGGTGAGTGAGGATGAGTGAGAGTGAGGGGTTGAGGGTGAGGGGTTGAGGGTGAGTGAGGGTGAGGGGTTGAGGGTGAGTGAGGGTGAGGGTGAGTGAGGGTGAGTGAGGGTGGGGGGTTGAGGGTGAGTGAGGGTGAGTGAGGGTGAGTGAGGGTGAGTGAGGGTGAGGGGTTGAGGGTGAGTGAGGGTGAGGGGTTGATGGTGAGTGAGGGTGAGGGGTTGAGGGTGGGTGAGGGTGAGGGGTTGATGGTGAGTGAGGGTGAGGGGTTGAGGGTGAGTGAGGGTGAGTGAGGGTGAGGGGTTGAGGGTGAGGGAGGGTGAGGGGTTGATGGTGAGTGAGGGTGAGGGGTTGAGGGTGAGTGAGGGTGAGGGTGAGTGAGGGTGAGGGGTTGAGGGTGAGGGGTTGAGGGTGAGGGAGGGTGAGGGGTTGAGGGTGAGTGAGGGAGAGGGGTTGAGGGTGAGTGAGGGTGAGGGTGAGTGAGGGTGAGTGAGGGTGAGGGGTTGAGGGTGAGGGGTTGAGGGTGAGTGAGGGTGAGGGGTTGATGGTGAGTGAGGGTGAGGGGTTGAGGGTGAGTGAGGGTGAGGGTGAGTGAGGGTGAGTGAGGGTGAGGGGTTGAGGGTGAGTGAGGGTGAGGGGTTGATGAGTGAGGGTGAGGGGTTGAGGGTGAGTGAGGGTGAGTGAGGGTGAGGGGTTGAGGGTGAGGGGGTGAGGGGTTGAGGGTGAGTGAGGGAGAGGGGTTGAGGGTGAGTGAGGGTGAGGGGTTGAGGGTGAGTGAGGGTGAGTGAGAGTGAGGGTGAGTGAGAGGTTGAGGGTGAGGGGGTGAGGGGTTGAGGGTGAGTGAGGGGTTGAGGGTGAGTGAGGGTGAGGGGTTGAGGGTGAGTGAGGGTGAGTGAGGGTGAGTGAGGGGTTGAGGGTGAGGGGTTGAGGGTGAGTGAGGGTGAGGTGTTGAGGGTGAGTGAGGGTGAGGGAGGGGTTGAGGGTGAGTGAGGGTGAGGGGTTGAGGGTGAGTGAGGGTGAGGGTGAGGGGTTGAGGGTGAGGGGTTGAGGGTGAGTGAGGGTGAGGGGTTGAGGGTGAGTGAGGGTGAGGGTAAGTGAGGGTGAGGGTGAGGGGTTGAGGGTGAGGGGTTGAGGGTGAGTGAGGGTGAGGGTGAGTGAGGGTGAGGGGTTGAGGGTGAGTGAGGGTGAGGGTGAGTGAGGGTGAGGGGTTGAGGGTGAGGGGTTGAGGGTGAGTGAGGGTGAGGGGTTGAGGGTGAGGGGTTGAGGGTGAGGGTGAGTGAGGGTGAGGGTGAGTGAGGGTGAGGGGTTGAGGGTGAGTGAGGGTGAGGGGTTGAGGGTGAGGGGTTGAGGGTGAGTGAGGGTGAGTGAGGGTGAGGGGTTGAGGGTGAGTGAGGGTGAGGGTGAGGTGTTGAGGGGGAGGGTGAGGGGTTGAGGGTGAGGGGTTGAGGGTGAGTGAGGGTGAGGGGTTGAGGGTGAGTGAGGGTGAGGGGGTGAGGGTGAGTGAGGGTGAGGGTGAGTGAGGGTGAGGGGTGGCCAACATCGCTATCCTCGTTAAACCAGTTGGCTCATCAGTGTTTGTCAACAGTGCGCCTTGTTGAGTAAGCAGAAAGAGATCGACGCCGGTTCGATAATGCCACAGCTCTGTGCTAACAAAAATGCGGAAAAAATAAGCATTTAAATCATTGGCAAATTCAGTAAGCAGAAAGAGATCGACGCCGGTTCGATAATGCCACAGCTCTGTGCTAACAAAAATGCGGAAAAAAGTAAGCATTTAAATCATTGGCAAATTCTACGCAAATTGATTGCAAATGGGAGCAGCTCTGCTTGCAAATCCTCCCTCCGTCGCCCAGGCTGCTGGACTGGAATTGCAGCAGCTAGAAGTGAGGAAGAAAAAAACAAGCAGCAGAGCACGGCGTCAGTGTTGGCATTGATGGGGGGTAGGGGGGGAAGTGGGGATTTAAAAAAAAATGCGACACGGCGGGCAGGGGAGGGGGCGGAGCGGGTAAAATAAACAAACAAGACGGAGGGAAGAGAGGGGAGGGGGGAGGAGAAATGCGACACGGCGGGAAGGGGAGGGGGCGGAGCGGGTAAAATAAACAAACAAGACGGAGGGAAGAGAGGGGAGGGGGGAGGAGAAATGTGACACGGCGGGAAGGGGAGGGGGCGGAGCGGGTAAAACAAGACGGATGTGCACGCGCTTTTAAGCTCAATGCGCATGCGCATTGAGCTTAAAAGTCACGGGCACTGCAAGGAATCGCCACGATTCCTTGCAGTGGATAAAGAGTGGATAAGCCCCCATAGTCTCGCTTGCTCGATGCGCATGCGCATCGACAGGCGAGACCTAAAAATGGGCAGAAAGTAGGCGGAGCGTTCTGCCCATATCCTGAATACAGCATGGCTCGAAGAGACCACTCAAGCACTGCCAGGGTGAGACCTAAAAAGGCAGAAAGCAGGAGCTACATTTTATTTTGCATTTCACATGCCTGCCAAGCAGCACTATCTTATATGAGACCATCATCCGTTCCTGGCTTTTCAGCCAACAGCATGTTGTATTGTAGGGCTTGTAGTTTTGCTATTCACACATTCATTACGAGCTCAAAGCTACAGCACACAAAGTGTTGTTGGCTAACATACCAGAATTGGCTGATGGTATACATAACATGGAGCCACTTGTCAGCTATGTTTAAACATGTTTACAAACTCACCTATTTCATTTAAAAAAGGATTGAATGTAAATCATTTTGCCTTTTGTGTAGTTTAAAGTTTTGGAGCTAAAACATGGGTAGCAGCAGCGCAGCCTACCCTAACACAAAGAATCAGTAAAGGCCTTGAAGACCTGTATATTATTAGAACTGGAGAGCTTACATGCATAAATGTACTTTTGAGTAATTCTCAAGATTGACCGCCTATTCAAATGTGCAACATGGAAACAAAGCTGTTTTTTAAACAAAACAGTATGGCCACGATTAGGAGTTATATTTCTATGTGTAATTCTGGTTTGCATAATTATAAGTTAGTCTCACTTCCTGCACCTAGTTTTCCTGCCACCAGATTCGAAATTTAACACCTGGAAATCCAGCTGTTAAGATCACATTGGGAAAATCCAGATGTGTACTCAAGCCGCATCCTCCAACCGATTTTCAGCCAAGCTCATACATCATCAGTACGTTCCTGGGTGAAACCTAATGGCTCTGCCACTGCTTGTTTACTATCGGTTGTCCATCGCTCCACAACTCAACAGAACATTATTAAATTATCCTATGCGTTTTCCAAGACAGGGGTGAAGAAATATAATATTTTATATATCATAATTATTATTCATAATTTTCTAGAAATTACCTTAAAGAATTTGTCTCTGAATATATGCGCCTTCCTTTGTCCAAAGCGCAATCTTATTCAACAGAAGTGATCAGATTTCCACTACCTAGTTAATTACATATCACATTGAAAGTCGATAGCGGTTTAAAAGGTGTGTACGTTTTAATTTACAGAGATATGTTTTAATTTGCACGTTAGCATGTTGCCTACGCTTTCATTTATAAGAAAGTACTGTGACACGTACTGCTATTGGCAGATAGGCCTGTGTGGTGTGAAATACTATTGATTTAAGAAGAAGAGGTGTAATTGAGGTGATGGCCTATAGGAGAAATGCATACACATATTTACATTGCTCACAGAATACGGGGTGTAATACAGTGCGATGTACACGTTTCCGGCTCGAACAAAAATTACCATGTTAGGAGCTATGGCAGTTAAAAGTGAAGGCCTAAAAATCCCCATTAATTAATATTTCTTTTTGAAAAAAAAAGAAATATAAAAAGGCGAACATTCTTGTTTTTAATATTCAGTTCAAAAGTTAAACATTGTCACTTTCCAAAAAATAGATATAAAGGATTATGCATGAAATAAAACAAAATCGTCAACCTTCAATATACATGCTTCTCCACGTTGCCTATTCTATGTGTGATTGGAGGTTCCAGAGCTGCTACATATGCAAGGGACAAGCCAGAATAATATCTCCCTTTTTAATCGTATACCAATTGTCACAGAACGAGCATAACAAGAAGGACCAGCACATTGTCCATAAACCTATAGGTTGGCCAGAAAGTTCTCTGTGGACTTCCATAAAACAATTTAAAACATTAAGGGTTGTCTACTGAAGCTCACCGTTCCAAAGGAGGTTAGGCGAATGACTTAAAGAAGTTTAAAACCAACATTCACTAAACCTATTTCTCGCCCTTTAAAACCAATGAAAACCTATGCTTTTCTGAAGCTTTTTGCCGAAGCTGTTCCACTTCGTCAAAAAGAAAAAAAATATTTGTTTTCGATGCTAATTAGTATAATCAAAAAGAAAAAAACGTGAAGATATGTACACATGTAAGCGACTTCAAACCAGCGCACATATGCGTCAGGACGCTACAGCCGCGTATATGTGTGCATGCGCCACAGTGTATGCGCGCACATGAGGCATGATGCAGCTGCCATTTTGTTCTTTTATTTACAGTTAAAAGATGTTGGACTCCAAATTTGGAGTAGAAAAAAAAAGAAAAGTTTAGTAACATGACCCCAAACGCACAGTGGCGTCACTAGGGCTGGTGTCACCCGGTGCGGGTAACTCATGGTGTCACCCCCTCACAACTTACCGGATGGACCATCTCAACCTCTGCCTGCACCATCTCACCCTCTGCCTTTACCATCTCACCCTCTGCCTGCACCATCTCCTCTCTGCCTGCATCATCGATCCCTTTGTCCGCACCATCTCCCTTCTGCCTGCACCATCTCTCCCTTTGTCCGCACCATTTCCCCTCGCCTGCACCATCTCCCCTCGCCTGCACCATCTTACCCTCTGCCTGCACCATCTCCCCTCTGCCTGCGCCATCTCCCCTCTGCCTGCACCATCTCTCCCTTTGTCCGCACCATCTCCCCTCGCCTGCACCATCTCACCCTCTGCCTGCACCATCTCCTCTCTGCTTGCACCATCTCTCCCTTTGTCTGCACCATCTCCCCTCCGCCTGCACCATCTCACCCTCTGCCTGCACCATCTCACCTTCTGCCTGCACCATCTCCCCTCCGCCTGCACCATCTCTCCCTCCGCCTGCACCATCTCACCCTCTGCCTGCACCATCTCCTCTCTGCTTGCACCATCTCTCCCTTTGTCTGCACCATCTCCCCTCCGCCTGCACCATCTCACCCTCTGCCTGCACCATCTCACCTTCTGCCTGCACCATCTCCCCTCCGCCTGCACCATCTCTCCCTCTGCCTGCACCAGCTCTCCCTCTGCATCTACCAGCTCTCCCTCCGCCATCTCTCCCTCTGCCTGTGCCATCTCTCCCTCTGCCTGCGCCATCTCCCCCCTGCCAGCACCATCTCCGCCCTGCCAGCACCATCTCACCCTCTGTCTGCATCATCTCCCACTCTGCCTGCACCATCTACCCTCTGCCTGCACCATCTCCCCTCCGCCTGAACCATCTCTCTCCTCTGCCTGCACCATCTCCTCTCCGCCTGCACCGTCTCTCCCTCTGACTGCACCATCTCCCCCTCTGCCTGCACCATCTCCTCCTCTGCCTACACAATCTCCCCTCTGCTTGCACCATCTCCCCCTCTGCCTACACCATCTCCCCCTCTGCCTGCACCATCTCCCCCTCTGCCTGCACCATCACCCTCTCTGCCTGCACCATCTCTCCCTCTGCCTGCAACATCTCCCCTCCACCTGCACCATCTCCCCTCCGCCTGCACCATCTCCCCTCCGCCTGCACCATCTCCCCTCAGCCTGCACCATCTCCCCCTCAGCCTGCACCATCTCCCCCTCAGCCTGCACCATCTCCCCTCTCAACCAATAGACCTTTCAAAAACAGCCCTATGGTTACATTAGTCCATTCCTGATTTGCGATTTGATTTAATGCGCTTAGACACTCATATCTGCAACTGCATGGTTTATATTTGATGGGTTGAACAGGAAAAATTAAAGACGTGCATGGTTTTGTTACAAATACTTTGTCCTTTACTTTGCATTTTGCTATTCCTGCAAACTCATCCTTAGGCTGGAGGCTTGCTATCCAGCTCCCAACAGCAACTTCTCACGGTGATATTCTCAATTTAAGGTAGTGGTTGCAGAAATACAGTTGGTGCAGTGCCAGCCATCAAGCAGCTACAGCACGTAGAACAGCCTATAATAATAAGGACTCACCTTACCTTATTCTGTGCATGCCCAACTCTGGCCTTGCGGAGCGTCTATACAGGTCGTGCCCCAGCCTACTCAACAAATATGTGTAGGCCTCTGACGCAGCCGTCGACCCTCCCATTGTGGAGGGGTGGGGGGCATGTAGAGGCCCGAGCAGGTGCTGTGTCGAAAGTTTATCATGACCCCATCAAGTGCAGGCTTTCTAATCACAGTCACTGGAGCACTTCCTGTGTGCTTAGGATTCTAAAACGGGCCAATAATGTGACCTGCTAACTCGTGTTCTGCTCTGCTCCCAAAATAAGCCCCGGATTTGATAACCTGGCATGCAATGACTAAAATGCACATCGTAAGTAACAAAGAAAGATCGGAGTTGTTGCCTAATATTCCTCATGCTCACGGTTTATCTGCTCCTTTCCCTTGAGCAGCGACGTTCCCAGCTTTGGAAGTTTTATGACCAAACGGGCAGGACTGCAGCAGAGGAGCATTTCAAGGTATTTTTCGAGTGGGTGCAGAGTCGCATACGGTTCTCCTCCAGGTGGGTATAACGCTGGAAGGGCAGGCGGCAGCGCCACTAACTGTCTTTGAATATTTTAAGTGTGAACAGCAGGCACACTTAACCTCGTCATTCCTTTTTTCGCGCTCAATGGCTTTCTGCTCCAGGGAAATACGAGACCAGAGCAGGAAGCACAGCCTCTTTCAATGAATTTCTGAGCAGCCCCGCCCGCGCCGAAGATTCGCAACTATGTTTGTTCCTGGCAGGCTGGGCGGGACTGACAGTCTGACAGAGGGAGCAGCAGGAAAATACACAATAGATCCGTGGCTGGTGCCAAGCCCAGCGCAGGCAGGAAGGATTAATTTCTCGAAGGGTGCCCCCTTCAAGTACTGAAGACTGGGGAGCTGCAAGGGTGTTTGTTACGCTCCTGCACAGCGTAACCGTAACCAGATGGTGTCACCCCACAATGAGGGTGTCACCCGGTGCGGTCCGCACCCCCCGCACCCCCCTAGTGACGCCACTGCAAACGCATGCATTACAGGCGCGCAACACCCATTGTGCTCACGGGGCTTCAGCCCCCCCTGTCGTCTGTGTCAGCCCGGGCTGACACAGCTTCGCGGGCTGGCGAGCATCTAATTGCAGCCGCATCCCAGTACTTAACAGTTCTTTAAAAGACCTTTTAGTTGTAAATGAGGCTTTTGTTGTGTGTTCACCCCTTCTTACAGCCACTCTGTCTAAGTTCGGAAGAATTAGCCCCCCCACCTGAAATATTTTTAAGCCCCCCCCCCCCCCGAAATTTGGCTCTAGTTGCCCGCCTGATGCATTATGTAGAGGTTCTGCAGTAAGTTGCAGCCACCAGGCCCTCAATAAATAAACAAATGAAAGATGTAAATAGAAAAATAGTGATGGGCGGGTAAACAGTGGAGGAGCAAGTGATGGTATGGAGGATCAAGTCACAGCTACAACTTTCTTTTTGTTACTTTACTTTTTTTTTCCCTGTGTTTTATATAGCACGAACTTGACCCGAAGGTATCGGGTTTCAGAGCGCTTTACATGAGCACCAGTTGCTTTACATAAGGACACATTCATCTTTTTGTTAGGCACAGGGAGATTAAGTGATTTGCCCAGAATCCCAGGATGTTGAGTGTCATTGCCGAGACTCGTACCCGGTTCCCCAGATTTGAGGTCGACCGCCCTAGCCGTTAGGCCACATCCTCTCATGTTTCTCCTTTTACTTCCTCTTTCATTGCATTTGGCTCCTTTGGTAATCCACCCCACCACCCTCAGCAACAGTTTGCACTGTGGTCTTGTAGGGGCTGCATTACACCTTCATCTCAAGTGCTTTGCTGTACCTGAAGGAAGATTGCGCTGCTTGCTGCTTTTGCTGTGCCTCTTTTGGGTGTGTGGTCCAAGCTAACACTTCTAGCGCAATAATGGGGTACTCCTTACCAGTAGTAGCTGGAAATGCCTAACTGGATGAGTTGAGGCTGGTTCTAGAGATTTGAGAACCTGTGTAATCATCTGCCATTCGACCGCATGAGCGACAAAAGTATATTGATCTTAAATTGATGGGCATTGATTCTAACGTGGCTAAGAGAAGGACCGGGGCAACTGGCAAGGGCCCGTTTTAAAATGAGAAAGGCTCCTCCCATGGCTTGGATTCTGGAGTGTGTTCATTTTGATCTTTTGACTGAACAGCAAGTGCTTATTCAATGTTATGCTTAAGGAATGGTAGATTTGTGATGGATTGGAAGCTATCAGATATTATGGGTTTTCTTTTTTTCTAGTAGTGGGTGTATTATTCCAGTTTTCATTGCATCGGGAAAATGCCTTGTATAAAGGGTGCATTGACTTTTGTGTGATGCGAGTGCTTTTCTGGAGAGGTATTTATTAATGGTGAACGGGACAATGTTGCAGTACATAGTGGATTTAAGGGATGCAGAGGTGTTCTCAACAATGTATGAGGAAGAAGGTTTAAATAGGTGTGCTTTGGGACATTGCATAAAGAGATGCAGGAGGTAGGAGTATTTTCCTTTGTGCAGCTGAGGCATTAAGGGGCAGATTTATGTTGGACTTGCGGCACTTTTGCGCCGCCGTTGCGTCACTTCTGTGACGCGGTGGCGTAAACCCTGCACCACGTTGAGACATACCTACATCGTGACGCATCTATGGAGATGCGTCACGGTGTAAGGCCCTGCGCCACATGAAACCTGCGTCAGGTTTCATGTGGGCGTTTTCACGCAGGGGGGGCGTTCCGTCGCAGGAACGCCCCTGAAAAGTGACTCAGTGAAATCTACAAGAATTCACGGAGTCACTTTCCCAACGCTGATGCGTCAAATCCCTGCGCCTGCTTGAAGCAGGCGTAAGGCTTGGCGCACCACGTTAGAGATAGGGCAAGTTGGAATAGTGCTGGAGTTGCGTTCCGCACGCAATGCAACTTCAAGCACTGTGCCAACTTCACACCCTAGATGCGACACGCATCTGTTTATTCCTGCGCCATGGTGCGCCGCATTGTAAATGCAGCGCATCATGGGTGGCGCAAGGATAAACTTGCGTGCCGTATCTTTCCTGGCGCATCTCTGCTGATTTGCAGAGATGCTTCAGGCAACATAAATCTGCCCCTAAAGATTTTGTATTGTTTGGTGACTATTTAGTTGATTGCATTACAGTTTTCAGTTTATTGCAGTTATATGGAGGTCTGGCATCAAATTAGGGAAGGGCATGATGTCTTTGATTGTTTTGCAGATATCCGATTTCCACACAGAGTAAATTGTGGTGGTCTTTGAGGCAGAGAGCAGAAAATGGACAGTGATTAGTTATATAGAGTAAAGGCCATATGTATGAACACTTTTACCCATAGACACAGAATGGGTAAACCCTTTGATACATCTGGCCCTTAACCCCTTCCACGCTCATGACGAGCTGGGCTCGTCATGGCGTAGCCTCCTCGCACGCTGATGACGAGCCCAGCTCGTCACGTAAAGTGCGGTTTTAAAAAACTCAGCACAGGAGCGGAATTGAAATAGCACGCATGCGGTTAATCTTAGTGGGCTCCTATTGAGAACAGGACTAGAACAATAAGTGGAGGACAGAGAGGTGAGCGAAGTATGTTCATTCCATCCAGACATGTGCTCTGCCTGCTGCAAAGAATAGCATTTAAGGTATTTTCTGTAGGCATATTGTTTACATTGGTTACCCTCAAGATGTTATGCTGTACATCTTTCTACAGTTTCTGCTGTCTCATTGGAGACCTATACAGTGGCTGGGGCAACGCAACATCGTTCAGCATCTTCCTGAAGAGGAAACTGTAGGCAGCCCCATCCTTCTGAAGCTGGGCATAAATGAGAGTGAAGGTACATACAGCTAGATTCATGAAGCCAAATTGCGATCGCAATAGCTGCGAATTAGCTATTGCGATCACAATTTGAAGAAAAGGAATTCATAATAGTGAAAATACCAAAATTGCGAATTCGCAAAATAAAAATTGCGAGTCCGCAAATAAAATCGCAGAATCCTGGAACAAGCCCATTTGCGATTCTGAAATAGCGAGACACCATAGATTCTGAGAAATCATTTGCGAACTCGCAAAATAATCGCAATCGCCATTCATGAAAAATCGCTGATTGCGAAAAACCCGAAAATCGCTATTTGCGACGCGCAAATTAAGGAGAACCCAAACCAGGTGGTAACCAGTAAGGAAGTAAAAAAAAAAAAAGAAAGAAAACTTTAGCAAACTACCAACAGGTGCAGGCCTGACCAAACACACTTAAGGACATGCAGCTGGAGCCTGAGGACTCTCACAATTCCAGAACTCTACATGGTGGTCAGGCGGCGAAGGCTACAGCGAGCAGCACAGAACAGACGTAGGATCCAGGAGCGGATATTCCGTCAGCAAGTCACACTTCTGGGCCAAACCAGGGAGCAAATTTACGCTAAGTACCCCCTAAATGGGGCAATGATCATCAAGCTAATCCGGGACCTAGACCCCCTGATGCAGCACCCAACAAGGAGGACCAATGCCGTTCCCACCCATGTGCAGGTACTGTACAGCCTGCACCTACTGGCCTCCGGAAGCTTCCAGGGGATAGTCGCTGTTGCAGGGGGGATATCCCAGCCCACCATGTCCGGCTGCCTAAGGAGTTTCCTGGAGGCCATGCTGACCCGGCTACACCACTACATCTCATTCCCCACCAGCCAACAGGACTTGAATGACACCAAGCTGCAATTACAACGTAGCACAATTTCCACATATAATAGGATGCATTGACTGTACCCACATCCACATCTGTCCACCAGCACAAACGGAATACATGTATCGCAACCGCAAGTCCTACCACTCCCTCAATATCCAGATGGTGTGCAATGCAAAGACAATCATCACGGACATAGTGGCACAGTACCCGGGGAGCACACATGACTCCTTCATATTCCGGCACAGTGGCATTCACACACGACTGGCCAGGGGAGACTTTGGTGAAGGACACCTACTGGGTAAGTACACATGCCTCACAATATTACACTGTGATAATGTAGCTGCGCAGCACAGGCACTCACCCTCTGCTCCTATCATCCAGGTGACAGCGGCTACGCTCTCCGTGAGTACCTCCTCACACCATACCTCAACCCTGCAACACCCCAGCAACGGTGTTACAATGCAGCACACATACGCACAAGAAATTGCATTGAGAGGACATTTGGCCTTTTGAAGAGCAGATTCCGCATACTGCACAAGACTGGTGGGGCCATCAAATACGAGCCAGAGGTCTGCTGCCGCATTGTGGCCGTGTGTGCAATCCTCCACAACATTGCTACCAAGCACAGGATACCTGTAGACATCTCTGGCAGTGAGTCGGAAGGGGACAACCGACCACCTGCACATGTGCGTCACACACGCGGTGAGAATTCTGCAGAAGGACACAGGCGCCGCAACCAAATCTGCATGAACTATTTCTAGTGCACCCACTCCCCACACCCATTACTTAACTCATGCATGACAACATTAATAATGACATGAGTCAGACTTAGTTATTCAGAATATTTGTAATTGTTACAGCACAATAAACTGGGCATTCCCCAAACTGGTAAATGAATGACATATTGCGTCATATGTCTGTTCTTCAGGAGGGCATGCTTGTAGCGGCAGCATGGACCCTCATGCAAATGTCCTACTGTTCAGTGCCGCCTCCGGGTAGTTGCTCCCAACCTCCTTTCTTCATCCTCCTCCTGATTCCGCCTTGAGGCAGCAGAGGGCCTGCTGCTGCGGCGGGGTGCTACCACCGGTGGAACGGACTGGCTGCTATGGCTGGATGTAGCCTCACTGGTGTCGTCAGCCCCCCCCCCCCGCCTGGCCATGGCCGGTAGCCTGCATGCCCTGCACTGCTGTTGACACCTGCTCCAGAGCTCTCGCGACGTCCTGGCAGCACTGGACCATTTGGACCTGCATGGCCAAGGAGCGTCGCGAGAGCTGGGAAGTTGCGTTCCCAATTATGTAGTTAGACCGCGTGTATGCTGACAGGCGGGTCAGCAGCTGGCGGTGTCTGCGGCGGTTGAGATCCCGCTGGCTGTACATGGCCTGTGTGTTGGCCTCCATAGCAGCTTTCATCCTCTCGGTCTGACATGTGTGCTACATTACGGGCGGTCTTGTTCAGTTGGAGGTGGATAGCCGCAAGATGACGGGGCTGGGTTTGATGCACATGTAGCATTCGGCGCTCAATGGAGAGCCCACCTGGACGCACGTTTTGGCCCCTGCCAGCGCGGGAATTGTTGTTGCGCTGCTCCCTCACCAGTCCGCTTGTCTGGCTCCTCACAGCTGCAGGGAGGCGGGTTGGTTGGCGAACTGCTGCTGGTGTTGCAGGCCCCACTGGTGGTTGTGTGACGCGCAGTGGTACTGCAGCACCTGTTGGCACAGGGGTGGCACTGGCCACAGGGGCAGGTGGTTGGACGACCGCTGGTGCGGCAGCTTGCACTGATGGTCCGGGCTGTGGGGTTAGATGTGTGTCTCCCTCTGTGTCCACCGTGATGTCCTCAATTACCAGGGCATCGCTGTCTGTGCTGGGGACTTCAGCGCCACCTGTGATGTAAAGTGGACGTTGATTAGTGACATTTTTTTTACATATTTAGGCTTCCTACATGCATGCAGACTACCATTCCCTGACTCGCTGCAGGATTAACTCACACTAAGCATGTCTGGCTTAATGGGGCAAGGTGGTAATTGTGGTCAGACTACATGTCCCACAATGCAATAGCGCTTTAGTGGTGTGCTTTGGCTGCATGACTGGGGTTTGATATGGGGTCATGGACATTGTTAGGGGACAGGGGGTCGCAGTCGCATGGCACTTACCTGGTGTGTCTTGGGTGGGTCGGGAGGAGTCCAGCTGGATCACACCCACGCATGCCTGCGGATTGATGGTGTCCTCCACTCGATCCTCCAGTGGTATGTTCGGTGGGACAGTGGGCTCCCCTCCACCTGTCGCCACACGCTCCCCCAGCCTCTCCGCAATCTTCTCCTTTGCCCACCCTCTGAGGTCATACCATCGCTTTTTGAGCTCGTCCACGGAGCGCTGGGTCACCCCCACAGAGTTCACTTTTGCGCGGATGCGCAACCATATCCGCCTTTTATCGGCCTCAGGCACCCTTCTGGAGTCTTTACCAAAGAGCCGATGGTGGTCCTTGCAGACTCCTTCAATCAAGAATTCGAGCTCTTGCTCTGAAATTTTTTTTTTCCTCTTTCTCCCACTGGAAGATTCACCTGCTGCTTCCTGTGACATGCTTGCCGCTGGGGTGTCTCCTGGTTTACTCCTGTAGGCACACTGGAGGGGAGCTCTGACACTGCTGCTTCTACTTCAGGCTCTCACTGCTGAATGAGGGTGGAACCTGCCTACTTCCTGGTTGTGATGTCATCACTGTGCTCAGGATGCGACTTCCCGTTTTTGCGATCTCGTAGTTAGTGAGATCGCAATTTGCGATTTCGGTTATTGCGAGATCGCAATTTCAACACGGGTATCGGCCAAATCTGCGAATATTTACCGATTTTTGGGGACTCTCAATCGACGATTGCGGCTGATTGCGATTCGCTTTTTTTTCTCGCAAATATTCATGAATGCCATTCTGCGATTTCTTATTTGCGATTCGCATTTTCTCGCAATTTAGAAATCGCAGAATTTGACATTGATGAATCTGGCTGATAGTGTCTGCACGCCATTCAGAGGTCTCACTATTGGACCGTCTGGTGGTGCGGCACGTGTAGGCAGGCAAAGCGGGGGGTTAACGGGTTGTTGAATCTGTGTGTAAGCATCTGCCTGATTACAAATTTGATTGGATTTAAACAATTTTTTAATTAATATTTCTACACACTGTTGATTACAATTGCTCAAAAGCTGAAACTGGGTATTGATTTTTCAAAATACTGAGGGGGGTTTAAAAACGGATTGAAGGGGGATGCTCTGCCTCACTTTGAAAGTTTTTTTTTCACCACTGTAAGCTCTGAAAAATTGGATCTAGAGGCACCATTTTGTCCTCCCACCACATTGTCATTTTGACCCATCATTTTGATCAGTCGTGCTCCAGTGTTTGTGGCCAGTTGGGGGAGGTTATTCTGCCTTGGGGTGCATAAAATGCAGGCTGTGACGTAGACGCGCCGGCTGGGCTAAAAGTAGGTGTTATTATCGCAATTTAATTGTTGGATCTGTGTGTAATCTTCTTCCTGATTAAAATTTGGATTGGATTTAAATAATTTTTTAAATAAATATTTCAATACACTATTGATTACAATTGCTAAAAGACTGAAATTGAAACTGTGTGTGGGTTTTTAAAAATAGTGGCTTTAAAAACTATTAGTTTCAAAGGGAGATGCTTTGCCTCACTTTGAAAGTTTTTCTTCCACCTCTGTATATTCAGAATAATTATAGTGTGAACCTGGCCCTAGAAGATTAAAGCACTTTACATCCGAACCAGACTACTTCACACGCATTTATTTCCTTTTTAGGCACAGGGAGGTTAAGTGGTTTGCCTTATAAAACATAGTATATGCTTGATATGTATGTCCTATGCATTATAGGAAAGACTTCCCTTTTTTTATAGTCTGGCACACATTACATTACATCCTAAAATTAGCAAAACGACATGAAATCACTAATCTCACACCCAAGGTTTCATCCTTGGAAATCAGTTAAGACAATGCAAGAGGCAGTGGTAGGGGTCCTGTTGGTTCTTACAAAATAACATTTTGTAGCTCAGTTCACAGTGGTGTGCCTTGTGACAAAATTGTGAAATTATACTCAACTGTTGTTTTTTCATATATTTAGCCACTAAACACCACTAGTTCAGTGTGGTGTTCTTTTAACTTATTTTATCGCTTTAGTGCATATGCAGAATGCAGTAAGGTGTTGCTCTGAACAAGTCAGAGATGTATTGACAAACTGCACGCAACAAATTCAATGCTTTTTCACTTTGTTGTGAGAAATGCGTTTTTATTAAATGTTTAGTGGGGGTGACTATTTTTTAAGAAAGTATGAATTTAGATCAACACTGTAATAGTGTTTAATACAGATTGCTTCGTAGACATTATCTTAATTTAAATTTTTATTGGGGTATAAATATCCAAACTGAGAAAACGAGTCTTTAACATGTCTGTTTTTTCACAGGTTCCGCCAGGGTGTATAGTGCAACAACTAAAAAGTGCATCGCAAAATTAGAAGGCCACGACGGGGAAATTTCTAAGGTATGTTTATCCTCTCTATTTAAGAATTATTAAAACAGTACTGCATTGTTACGCTGAAGTTTTTAACAATAGGCAAGTAGGCAGCCTTCTAATGGAAATGTTGAACCGTCGGTTGGGCTGTCTAATGCCTATAGTACTACTGGCTGGACAGGGGCGTCTCCTTCGTAATGGCATAGGAGCGTCGCCCCACTTGTCAGTCAATCAGCGAAAAATACAATTATCATTTTATTTTCCACTGACTGACAGACCCGATGCCAGTGTAGGGCGGGACGAGGACAGACCATGACAGGGGCTTGAGTGATGGGCACTGTAAAGTGCACATGTCTATTTGGCTGGCCGTCTTAGGCCACGCAAACAGACACGCACACTTAGGTTTCTCCAACCCAGCTGTGTTGCACAGCCGGGTTGGAGACACAGCACAGACTCCTAGGCACTGTCTGAGCGGCAAACCAGGCTGCTCAGACCAATCCTGGCGCTGCACTTATGCTATTGAGGGCAGCGCCCGGATTAGATGGGGAGCCGATGGGCCCCAGTAAATTCTAGGAAGAGACCCGGAGATGAAAACCTCGACAGGTGAGTTTAAAAATATTATTTATTGTTCGCCTGATTCCCCGTTCACCCCCACCCCCACATTTAAGCTATACCGCAGTCTGCACTGTATCTGGCATATCAGTTTCATTAGAATTTTGCCCCATTTATTATTTAATTTGTCACCTTTCTCACATCCCAGGAGCATCATCATTGCAAGAGTGCTACTCACTGAATCAGGGGGAAACATTTTATGATAGGACGCTCAACATAATCGTTCAAGTTTCTGTTTGACAGGCAACACGAGCGCAGAAATCACCATCGCACTGAACCTGCTACGTGTGGGAGAAATGTTGTAGTGAAAGGAACTCCTGTGTATATGCTCCCATGTGGTGCTCGTTTCCTCACTTTTTCTTACTTCTGAATCTCTCTAATAGAGGCCTTCTACAGGATAATGGTGGTCACCTTTTTTTAAAGCAGTTTTTCGTAATTTTATGGTCTCAAAATTCACAGTGTTTATTCTTCAAAGAAAAAGGGTGAATGTCAAATCTTTGTCTCTATTTGTTATTTTGGAAAAGGCGTCAGTGGAGGCGATTATTCTGAATTAGAACTTGATGAGACCCTCTCATCTTTAGGAGGAGCACCACCATTACTGTGATTCTGAATATCAATTGACTTCAAGACATGCAACATCAAAGACTATACCATACTACCCCTGCCTCCATCCCCCAGTGGACTGAAATCCACCCCACTGAATTTCTCTATCTTATATTTTCTCCTGCTTAGAAGTCAAAAATAGAGTAATAAGAATGCTGAACATTGACACCTCTCTTCAAGGGGTCCCGATTTCTGTAATGTTTGAACTTTACTTCCAAAACCACTAATAAGACCTCTAGTAACCAACATCCATTTTCTCACGTTGTAGGTATTACTCACACTTTTCTCCTCAAAAGCAACAAAGTTCGGGTTACTGTATTTAGATCCACTCATCCCTATCCATCCATTCACGAGGGAACACACCTGTAGATCCTTTAATTATCTACTCTTCTCAAGAGATTTCATTCTAATTTATCATTAGTATCTTCATTTATTTTGAGAGGAAATATATCCTTAGGTTTGGTGAAAGAATGCCATACAGTGGTTGTGTATTCTTTGTGCATTGTGTAATTACTACTTTTGGAGCTGAGTGGTACAATTCACGGACCTGTTTAGGGACAGTAAAGAGGATTTCCAAACGATTTTTAAGGAAGGAATAATAGCTTCAGATATTGTGAGGAGGTCATGGCAAGACTCAGGGAGGACCACAGTTAATGCCATGGTGTGCTCCTTAGATATTCTTGGCTGCACCTCACTTCACCCAACCTAAAGTCTCCATGGGAAAGCCCAGAGAATTCCCTTTGTTGTATGTATGCTCTTTGTATCACATGGTGTGGGAGGGAGGTGAAGAGATCAAAAGAAGACTAAGGCAGAGCCTTTAAAGTCTATTGGTAAACAAAAGGGAGGAGTTACATAGGAGCCACCTAGTTTGAAAGGTATAACAGAGGCTTCCCCCATCAGTGGATTTATGCAATCTACTGGTGAAGGCAGCATCAAATATGTGAGAAATTTAGTTTTTGGTTGACTGGGGTGTGTGCCCTGGTCAAGCAGCAACCACCATCCTTACCAGGGTGAGGAACAAGCTAACCCTAAATTAACCTGTGCTCAACCTGCTGGTAGTTTGGCAGAGAGCAGTCAGGCTTAACTTAGAGGCAACGTGGAAAGTATTTGTGCAGCTCTACAAACAGTAATACAGTGAAAACACCACACAAAAGGACCTCACACCAAGTTAGACAAATAGAACTTATTTGCACAAATAAAACAAGACCAAAATGACAATAATCCAATCAGTGGAATCAGAGATATGCAATTTTAAAGATGTTAGTGAAAATAGCACCAAAACGCACAAAGCACTAATTGTGAATATCTGGTCACTCGGGACCGAGACCAAGTCACAATTTCAAGCGGATCCTGATGCAGTGTAGACCAGCAACAGGGACCCAGTTAGGTATACTGAACACAGTACCATAACACCTTGTTTGCGAAGTGCTGCGAGGACCCACGTCGAAGATGCATCACCCAGCCGAAGCAATGCTTCGGTTCTCAGATGTGGCTAGACTGCGATGCGAGTTTCTGCGTTGTAGTTGAGGATCCCGTCAGTGTGACTTGCAATGTGAAGTCCGGTGTTGAGGGTGCGGCACCCAGTTGGGCTTATGCGTCGGGACCAAGGAGTTGTGATGCTGAGCCTGGTGTTGTCGTTGAGGTTGCTGTTGACAAGAGATGTGATGGTCTATGCTGAGGATGCGTGTCGCCATGACATTTCTGAAGGCGGGGCAGGCTGCAGCAGGGATGCAGGGCTTTCCGATGGGTACTGCTCAGCAGAGGAGATGTGTCAGTTTTCTGAATCCACAGAAGCTAGAAGAGCACCTTGAGCTCCCTTCAAAGGGTCCAGGACTGGATGGCACTACTCAGCGGGTAGACTCGCAGATGGCAGTCCCAGTTCAAATGCAAGGTTGTTGAAAGCCTGTTATGTCCTTAGACTTCAGATCAGTATACCAGCCAAGGAGTCACTCTGGGTTCAAGAGATGCAGGCCCAGTCCTTCTCATCCAGACAAGAGGGCAGCAGGTCAGCAGAACAGGGCAGAAGTTCCTTTAGATCAGCAATACAGCAGCGTGGCCGTCCTTGTAGCAGCACAGTAGTTCTTCCTGGAAGAGTATCCACAAGTCCAGAAGTGTACTGAAGAGTTGGTATTTGAGGTCCAGTATTTATATCCAGCGTGCCTTTGAATTGGGGAGAAGCTTCTAGAGGCATGCCTTTGATGTTCACAGGTGCCCTGCCTTCCTGGCCTTGGCTTCGGACTAATTACAAGGGGTATGCAGCCCTTTGTGCGGAAACAGGAATCATCCTAATCAAGTGTAAGTGGGGCTGGGTTCACTTCTCCCTCTCATCCTGCTAGTGGTGGTCCATTCAGTCACACCTAAGCTCCCCATTGTGTGAGACTGTCTAGGAGTAATACACAAAGTCCAGCTGTCATCTACACCCAGTCATGTGACATTGAGGCAGGCTGCAAGCACCAAAGTGGAGTGGTGTGGCTCACTGGTTAGAGGCGGCAGACCCGAGAGCAGAGGACGGCCCGGGACCGGGGTTCAATTCCCGACGCGGCAGGGTTGTGGACTAGGGTCAGCGGACTCGATAATTCTCACCTCGGAGCCTACTCTAACCAGGGATCACACTCCGCAACTCTGGGCATTAGCTTGCCTCATCTCCACAACGGCCCCCTACATACGCCGGGGATGCCTGGTTTCACCTTGGAGATACCCAGTAGGGACCATCTCACAGGGAAAGCCAGGACGGGTTCCCCAGCGGTCTACTGCGCAGAGATACTCCTTCGGGAGTCGATTCTAGCGCGTTAGAAACCCACAATTAATTAATCAAATACCTAAAGCAAGAAAATACCAATTTTCTAAAAGTGGTATTTTCAAAATGTGTTAATTAAAATCTGATTTCACAGTATTTTGGGATTGTCAGAGAAACCAACTAAAATGATCACCTGTTCCCATTCGGAAATGACACATAAAATGGAATAGGATAACTTCAATGTTATCTTTTGGGAGAGGTAGGTCTTGCAGTAATGGAAAAAAGAATTAAAGGGCTACCAGCATATGTAAAACTCTACAGTACATGTCCTGCTTTTCAAATGCATTGCACCCTGCCCTCTGGCAGGGTCGACCCTAGGAGTGACTTATATGTATTAAAAGGAAGGTTTGGGTCTGGCAAAAGGTTTACTTTGCTAAGTCGAAATGGCTATTTAAAACTGCTACACACCAACTGCAGTGGCAGGCCTGGGACATGTTTAAAGTGCTGCTTAAGTGGATCAGTGCTACGGGCCCACTAGTAGTATTTAGTTACAGGCCCTGGGCACTGGGAGTGCCAATTCACTAGGTACTTGAAAGTAAATCAAATATGGCGACTGGATATAAGCTAATCTAACTTGTTTGAAGGAGAGAGAACAAACACTTTAGCAGTGGTAAAGGACACAGAGTCCTAAGGCCATCTTTTTTTTTTTTTTTTTTAAACTTTTTTATTATTATTGCAAGAAAAAACATGGATACAGCAAATAAAATCATCTCGGTCGTATACATATACATAGTTCTCGATAGATGTTATTGTCATTGGAAAGAGAGTTTAAGGGAGAAAAATGAAGAATAAAGAAAAGAAACGAAAAACACAGATGTTAACAAAGCAATTTTACAGAAAATCGTGTCAAAAGAATGTGGCATGTCGGTCTCGCAGTATATTTATCCATTTAGCTAGTGAATGTGCCCCATATTTTCTCCCTTCTTTTTAACGCTTTAGGGCCTCTTAATTTAGCCAAAGAGAGTTCCATAGTGTGTATTTCATTGATAAGGTACCACCATTCATTGATGCTAGGTGGTTCGTTGGAGATCCATGTGCGCGCGATAACCAGTCTGGCACATGCAAAGACGATTGTTAACAGATCTTTATGGATACTATTCGTATCTTGTATGTCCAGCAAGACCAGATGGGAAGAGAGTACAGGCATAGTTATACGCTTCCTGTTGAGGACGTCCATTATTCCCAACCAGAAAGTTGTAAGTTTAGGACACTCATAGAGCATATGCTCTATGCCAGCTGCTTCTAAATTGCATTTTGGGCATTTGGTACGTTCAGTAGAGATATTACCTGATGACCAGCCGGAGATTCTTTGAGGCGTGTAATAAATTTGGGTTACTGTCCTATAATGTTGTAGCCTCAGGTTTGATGACTGGACAACTCGGTTTATTTGTTTTAGTGAACTTTCAATCTGGTTAGGGTAGATGTTGATTCCTAGCCTAGTGGTCCATTTATCTGCCATTTTCTCGCAATCTCCAGCTTGACCTTTATTAAGGATAATATAGCTCTTACTAATAATCGCTTTGGTCTGATTAGAAAAAATAAATTGTAAGATATCTGAATGGTCAACATTCTTAATTTTCTTGTGATTAGTTAAGAAATCTTGTATCTGAATATATTTAAAATATGTTGTCTCATTGATGTTATATAGTGTTTTTAGAGCATTGAAGCTTAGAAGGCCATCAGGACCATAAAGATCCCCTAGCTTGTTGATGTTCTGATCTATACATAAGGTGCAAGCACTATCTGCGAAGATAGTTGGCAGCCCAGGGTTCCCCCATATTGGGAGTTCAGCATTGTAGAAGGAAATTTTTTCAATATCCATAATTTGGTCCCAAACTCTTTTAATGGCTCTCGCGGTCTTGAATTTGACTCTCTTATAGTAATTTGGATCGTGTACCCTGAATAGAAACTTATTGCTATGTGAGCCTAACATAAATTGGTGATAGAATGTGGAGACCTCACTAGCCAAAAGGCTACGTATGCGTTGCATAAAAGAATATATAGAGATATAGAATATATATCATTTAATATTAATATTAATTCAACATCTATCAGATATGTATGGGATGCATGTAAAAGCAGCATCAGAGGCTACACTCAGCAATATATATTCAAGGATAATGCTGAAAAACTAAGGCTAGAAAAAATCACTATATCAAATATTTCTCTAGCCGAGCAACAACTTTCTGACGCTATAACAGAGGGCAGAACTAACATCAAGGAGCTAAGTCTAGGACTTATCTCACTAAGGGCATCACTTAAGAAAACTCTCAGGGAAAAATTCAGTTCCAAAATACACAAATATAAACTCGCACAATATGAAGGTGGAGACAGAATTGGGAAAATTCTGGCGTATAAGGTGGCTGATAAAAAGGCTAAAACTACTATTAAAACTATCAAAGGACTAGACTCTAAAATGTATAGAAAACCAGAACAGATTTTGGAACAATTTGCCAAATATTACTGCCACCTTTATACTCCAGAAATAACACCTACTTCAGAAGCAATTAAATCATACTTAGAGAAATACGTACCTGAAAGTTTGGACACAGAAGTAACAAGATCACTTAGCACTGCAATCTCTATTGAAGAGCTTGGTAAAGCTGTCAAGGCGCTTCCCCCAGGCAAGGCTGCAGGAGAAGACAGTTTACCTGTGGAGATTTATAAGATTTGCGAACAGGAACTTCTCCCCCTACTTAAACAAGTGATAGATTCTGTGGGAGGAACAGGAGATGCCCCTACCTCTTGGCTTACAGCTAAAATTGTTTTCTTTTTAAAAAAGAACAAAAAACCGGAAGAACAGGGTTCATATAGGCCTATTTCGTTAATCAATACCGACGCCAAAATATTTGCTAAAGTACTTGCCAATCGATTAGCGCCTATAATGCCTGCTCTAGTCAATTGCCAGCAACACGGCTTTGTGGTGGGCAGAGATACCACTGCCCACGTTAATACTGCAATAACAGCTTTCGATGTTGCGGCGACCACTCTCACCCCACTCGGAATGGTCATGTTAGACGCAGAGAAGGCATTCGATCGAGTGGGGTGGGAGTACCTCTGGGCAACACTAACGGCGTATGGCATACAGGGGCAATATCTGGGATGGATTCAATCTTTGTATGAGACGCCTACAGCAATAGTTAGCTATTTAGGGAAGAATTCTGATAATTTTCTAATAAAAAGAGGCACCAGACAGGGGTGCCCTCTATCACCATTATTATTCGCTATAGCTCTAGAGCCATTCCTCAACGCACTAACTGCTCAGGTACATATAACTCCAATAGAACATGAAGACATGTGCCTTAAAATCACAGCCTTCGCTGATGACATTGCTATATATACTACAGACTTGGTGCGGGCCATACCTAAAATCATCCAGGAAGCTAGAGAATTTGGCAACATATCGGGATATAGACTTAACGTAAACAAAACACAAGTGATAGCTAACTATCAACCTGCACACCCGATAATAGGACTTTGTCATAATGCTACTTATTTAGGAGTCAAACTCACTGCAAATATCGAGAAAATTGTTCCATTAAATTATGACCCCCTATTCAAAGATATTGACTCCATGCTTAAAAAATGGAACAAAATACCCCTTAGCCTGATCGGACGTATTAATATAATAAAGATGAAGATAGTCCCGAAAATATTATACTTATTTAGATCTATCCCACTGCAACTTAATAAATCATACATTAAGAAAATAGAAAGTATCTGCAGTAGATACATCTGGGGATATAAAAAAGCCCGTCGGTCAATGACGATACTGAAATTACCTGTCGACAAAGGGGGATTAAATTTCCCGGATTTAAAAATTTACTTTCTTGCCACTTTTATGCAACGCATGAGTCCTAAGGCCATCAAAGACAAATTCAGCAAAAACGGGCGGAGTTAAGGCAAAAGGTACGCGGATGACCCTGCAGAAAAGGCCAAGTCCGACAAAATGCATTCCTTCTTGTTTTCAAAGCCAGAACAAATCACCAGGGTAGAAGAAACCAGTATCCCTTAATAGAACTGGGGAATGCCCCACCAACCAGAAACACAATCACTTGACCACTCTGTATAGGAAAGTGCCCCTTTTGTATTGTGATCCCCCGCACACACACACTTTTTGCTCCAATGCTGATGGTTCTGACTCTGAAAGTGCACTGGAACCTGCTGCCCAGGCCCCAGTGCCACTGTCCGCTCCCTAAAACTGATACATGTGAATTGTTAACCCCAATCGGCAAGGACTTTAAGCCCCTTATACGTTTCTAGTATATGATACCAGTGGTACTCAGGGTGTGGGAATTAAAGGGGTCACCAGGGCCTGAAGCACTATTTGTGCCACCCTGAGTGACCTAAGTAAACAGATGACAGCAGTCTAGCCATTGCAAACTGCAAGAGTAGTGCAAACTGCTCAAACTGAACTTTGCCCTCACCACGTGATGCAAGCTCAATGCACTGTTTTTGGTATATGCCAGTCACCCTAAGGAAGGTCTCCTGAGCCCAGGAGCCAGGGGGAATTATATCAAAGGTGAGGACATATAAGTGCAAGCTTAAATGTCTCTATAGTACCCTTTTCCATTAAGGGCTACTATAAGGGATCACCGGTCCACAGGCCAACATGGGGTGGCACCCGGGCAACCTTGAGGTAGCAGCTCTATTAAGATAGTGCCGAAATATGTCATGTTTGGTATCAAACAACGTGCCATATCACCCCTGACACGATTCTCGTGTTGAGGATGATGTGGCATGAAGCCAGGTGTCTACTTTAGATGTTGCCCACCTGGTTCTCCCAGCTTTTCCTGTGCTGCCACCAAGACAGGAATCTGACCCCCCTGCCAGGAGGTGTGAACTCTCTCAGGAGTCAGAAACAATGACCTACAGGGATGGAGATTGCACCTCCCTCCCTGACAGGATAGCTAGTGATGTGGCACATCAAGGTGGTGAGCTTGAAAGCTTACACTGCCTTTGATATGCAACCAGGCTGCCTCCCAAGGGAGGAAACAACCCACCCCCAGCCCCCAGGCAGATTTTTCCATGGGTAGGTGGAAGAATTGTGGAGTCAAGAGGTGAACACCCCTGATTGTTAGCCACACCTCTAGGGTGGGCTACCTGGTCTGTACAACTAAGAAAGGTTTCAGCCATTTTTAAAAGTGTCAGAATAGAGAGTTCTGGGTAGGATGGGTGGCACACACCTGGATGTGGTCACCTCAGGGGCAGATTAGCTGCTGGGGCTAGTAGCCCATTGGCCACTTCCACCCACTCTCCTAACACTCCGAAATCTATGATTTAAGGAGCAAACCTGGTACCAGAACCTCAGTTCTGCTCTGACCTGAAGCAAAGGACACAGGAAAGACACACTTCTCTGCAACAGTAGCTTCACAAACCAGAGGTGTGATACGATGCACCTGTGACAATCTTCCTGAACTGCATGATTGCGTCTTGTCCCACACCAAAGACCAGTTCTTCCAGATAGAGAGACCCCTTTGTGAGCTGAAGGCAGCTCCAGACTGCCATGGACTAGTGGCACTAGTCCTCTGCACACCGCAGGTAAAAACAACATGCAGAAACCCAAGAATCGCTGGCCAGGGGAGCCTTCAATGGATCGGCCAAAAGTAGATGGTCCAGTGCTTTGTGAAAAATGTAGTCCGGACCTCCAGCAAGTTTCAGGCGGCTACCCTTTTCCCATGGACCTCTAGACATCTAAATAACTTCTTGCTGAATTTACTGCTGCCAAGGCTTGGTGGCCAGTCCGGGTTCCACCACCTTTAACCCCTTGCCTGCGGCCGGAATTCCGCTCCTGTGCAGCACATTCCGATCGCGGGCGTGGTCGTGACGGCTCCCGGCCGTCATCAGCACACGAGCACTAAGTGTGCCACGACGGACAGGAGCCGTCACCAGCATGCAAGGGGTTAAACACTGCTACTACTCGAGGGAACCCCAATGCCAGCAGTGGCCTCTTGTTGACATTTTGCACCTGTTTCCTCGCCTGCACAGTGTTAGCATTAAAGCCAGCTCCCCACAGCTTCAGCACCAAGGACAGCCATGACAACTCAGCACCCAGGCTTCTCGAGCCAGGTAAAATTTAAATTGCTTTTGCTGTTTGGTACTGGGACCCGCAACACCTTAATCCTCCTTGGATTCCACGCAACTTGACCTGCTAGTGACCTTTTTTCACTGGTGCTTTTTCCCATTGACCACAATGCTAAAGTTTTGCAGTATTGATTTGCACTGATTTATTTTTGCTTCTAAAATCCATAATTCTGGTTATACTTATCTGATTTATGTTTATTTATGTAGTCCGATTTCTTTCGAGCCATGTCAATTATTTATCGTCCAAGTAGGTACTCTGAACTGCTTAACACATGTTCCACTAGTAAAGCCTGACTGCTCTTTGTCACTCTTCCAGGACTGACATAAGGATTTATTATTGTGAATCCAAGGACCATCTTTGGGGTAATGTGAGAGTACTGCATAGTGAAGCCAAACCTGCATCACTGCATAATACTCCAACTTTCTATATTGATGTTACAGCAGTGGGATCCTGAACTTGTGTTTCGCTGTACCACTTGGTCACAAGTTTTTTTTTTCACAAGAAATCCACTATTGACATTAGACTCAAGTACTATATCAAAATGTTTTTGATTTCTTTATATTGGAATTTCCCCGGGCTGTGTAGACCTCCATTCCATTAGTAAGTTTAAAAGTTTTTTTTAGGTTTTAAAAAGGTCCCAACTTTCAGGTAAAACATTAGCCACAATGGAAGCTAGTAAGAATCTCGACCTGTCAGTCATACCAGCCATGAAAATCCGTGATCTAAGGGTTTTGTGCAAAGCTATTGGCATTTAGTTACAGAATAGCAGCTAGTAAGGAGAACATTGAGAATGCTGTCAGCTCCTTTGAGAAAGAGAAACTAGAAAGGGAGGTCCATTCCTCAGAAGAAGACCTTGCAAAAGGTGAGGATGATGCCTTAACCCAGATTAAAGAAGATGGGGAAGAAGGTGAAGACCAAACTTCTCCACCCTTTCCCAGAGCCCCTTCACCAGGGGGAAGTGATAGATGTCACTCTAGCAGACTCCCCTACTGTTAAGGCGGTAGTAAATCCTGAGGAAGAGCTTGATCTCCTCTCACTAGAGGAATAGAAGATTAAACTCAAGGAATAGACACTAGCCCTTGAAGAAGAAAGGGTCACGATTGGCCTGAACCCCAAAGATAATGGTGGCAGCAACCTTAATAGGGAAAAAGAGGAAATCTTTGCCCCTAAGATCCACTAGAGGGATTGTCCCCAAGTTTAGTGAGGGTGATGATATTGACAAATGGTTTGCTATAGGTCACCAGCTCTGGGGCCCTCTACTGTGGGAGTTATCTCAGTGAAGGGCTGAGATAGACTTTAGATCCTTAGGGGCTCATTAGGATGGCGTGCGGACTCAAGTCCATCTGCCATCCTGGTGTAAACCGGGACCATCCGCCATGCATGCGGCGGTCCCGCACCCACCATCAGGACGAGACTGCCACCATGGCGGTCAGATCTTGATATTTAACATTGCGGCGGGTGCTGATGACAGCAGTGCCCGCCCTAATGCTGAAACACATGTTTAACTTTGTTCCCTGGTTTTCACATTTACTTGTACAGTCACATTTATTTGTATATGTTTCATGTCACAGTTATTTCACTCAATAATGAGATGTGTATCTTTGAATGCCTTATTTGAAAATTTAAATGAGGTGCATAAAACAGACATGAATAAATGCTAAATGTTAAGCATTGTACAATGTCTAAATGCATTGCTACATAGTCTGTTGAAATAAATAGCAGATTCTAAAACTGGTGGCAGGGTACCTTTGTTCTTTAAAACTATTTCACGTTCCACCCTGCCCCCATAACGAACGCAACCCCTCTCTTGATACACCGCAATGCTGAAACAGCATGCTGTGAATTTCGCAGCACTACATTGCAGGCACCATGCAGTGCCTGCTACGTTGTGCTATGAAATGTTGGGGGATACCATGGGTACCCCCCAAGTGCACCCTCACCTCCCCCAACAATAGGGGGGCAGCAACGGGCCCCCAAACCCAATCTCCGCCAGCCTTTCCATGTAAAGGCTGTCTACAGGCAACATCATAATTTGGCGGACGGTTCCTGCTAGGCACCGCCGCCATATTACTGATGAAGACACGGTTTAGTGGCAGATGGTCTTTACGACCCTCACGGTAACAGTGAGATTCCCCCGCCAACCTGATTTGGCGGGAGAAATTCGCGATCAGAGGACGGAAGGACTGCCACCGCAGGGCTGGCGGTGGCTGTCCTTACGCTAGCCTAATGACCGCCTTAATGAGGATGTGTCTGAGTCCGATCAGCATATGAAGGAGACCTTGGTAGAAGGATTTGGACTCACCATAGAGGAATACAGATTGAACTTTAGATACACCCATAAAGGTCAAAAACACACACAGGGGTAGACTGTGAGGACTCTTCAGTCAAAGCACTAAAAGGCTGGATAACAGGCAATGAGGTGGACTCTTATGATGGGCTAAATAATTTAATTATGAAGGACCATATTTTGACTAATTGTACCACAGAGAAATTGTATCAGCATTTGGTGGATTCCAAGTTGTACTGTCTCAGAGAGCCAAAGTGTCCAGACAGAAAGATCCATGGCAGGAGTGACCAGATAAACACTGCTCAAACTTCCCAGCAGGGGAAAGATGTAATCAACAACAACAATAAAAATGAGTTCTCAAAAGGCCTCCAAAGTTCTTCTCTGGAGGGTGGGCCTGATATGTCTCCTATACCAAAGATAAGGGGTATCAGGGTAAGAACTGGGACCCAGCAAAGGCTTCCGGGGTATATCATGACTGTCATCAACCAGGATATAAGAAGGCAGCCAGATGCAGCATGCTCCAACCCCCCCCCCCGTGGTAGACGGACAATTCAAGGGTTTGGCTAGCATAGGAGTGGGGATAGAAGTGTACTCTGGAAAGACCGGAAGATAAACTGAGGCTACTTTAGTTTCCCTGGGTAGGGTGGAAATTGAAGCCCTGGCTGTCTTACCTCTAAGCATGGAGAAGTATAGACAAAGGCCAAATATCAATGGGACTGGGGCAGAGGCTCTGAGATATATAGGCGCCAGTGACACTGTGGTGGCAACTAGACAGGTTTCTCCAGACCAAATGATACCTGGTGTTTGTCACCAGGTGACCACTGCGTACAATTAGACTATGCTTCATCCAATGGCCTTGGAAGCTTAAAGTGAGGAAGGGTTACTAGCCCAAAGAAGATGACTGTGTCTCCTGCATCTCAGTGGAGTGTCTGTTGGGAAATGATCTGGAGACGTCTGCTTGGGCAGAAGTTGAAAGGAAGGCTCATGCAGAAGTGCGTGTTACCATAAGAGCACAAGCAGCACATCAGGGAAGTCATGGGAGCTTGGAGCCTAATGGAGCAAGGCTCCCAAAGCAAAAGATAGGGCAAGAAGTCTGCTATAGCAGCTTCAAAGAAGTCACAGGACCAGGAGGAGAGTTCTCCTGAGGAAGAAGCTCAGGAGGGAACTGCAGCTGAAGGAGTCTGGCCTGACCTGGCAGAGCTCCTAAGTGAAGGGGACCTGCCAGAGAGGACTGGGAAAAAGTCATCCCCAACTCTTGAAGGCCTTAGGCAGCAAGCTGCAAGGCAAGAAGAGGGAGATGTCAGTGGGATGCACAGGGTCTACTGGGAAGATGGGCTTCTGTACACTGTGCCAGGGACAACCAAACCAGGGGCAGCCAGGGGAGTGGTGGTCCCCCAAATGTACAGAGTTTATTCTGACCTTAGCACACGACATCCCCTTAGCTGGACATCTTGGACAAACCAAAGCCTGGGAAAGGCTGGTTGCCCATTTTTATTTGCCCCAGTTGGCTTAAAAAGTGACGAGGTATTGTCACTCCTGTGCCACCCTTGAAGCCAGTGACATGACAAGGACACAACCAAATGCTCACTTAATTCCACTTACAGTGGTTGGGACTCCCTCTGAGAGGGTAGGGATTGACCTTTACCCCAAACTGCATGTAGGAACATATTCATTCTATAAGTAGAGGGTCATGCCGCTGGATACCCAGAGGCAATGGCCCTCATGATAGTCACTGCTCCTGTATTGGCAAGGGCCCTTTTTGGTATCTTCACCAGAGTGAGGTTTCCTCAAGAGATGGGCTCTGATAGAGGGACACATTTCATGTCTGCATACCTGAAGGCTGTGTGGGATGAATGTGGTGTGAGCTACACCTTCACTACCCCCTATGACTCCAAGACAAATGATTTAGTTGAGATATTCAACAAAACCATGAGGTGTATGATAATTGGCCTGCCTGAAACACTCAGAGGGAAGCGGGATATCCTGTTACCTTGCATCTTGTTTGCCTACAGAGAGGTGCCACATAAGAGAGTTGGCTCAGCCCTTTTGAACTTCTGGTTGGCCATTCTGTAAGGTACCCTCTAGGTTTGGTGAGGGAATGCTGAGAGAAACCTCAGGCTTAACTTAGTGGCAATGTGTACATTATTTATGCAGCAGTTCAAACAGTAATAATGTAAAAACAAAGAGCAAGGAAAATTCCACTCCAATTTAGAGTAAAATGTAATAAATTATTTGACACCAAAACGACAAAAATCGAATGAACCAGAGACTTGCAATTTTAAATATTTGGTAAAAATACAGTCTAAAAGCATAAAGCGCCAACTGTGGTTATTTGGTTGTGCCAGATCAGTACAAAGTCACAAGTTCAGTCCGACCGCAATGGAGCATGGGTTGGCTACAGGGACCAACTTAGGCCCAATGAGCAAGAGCACCTTAAATCCTGGTTTACGGAGCAGTGAGAAATCTCGTTTCGAGGATGCGTTGCACAGCGACCAGTCCAAGGAAGCTGCGAGGCTAGAATGCTGAGTCCTCCTTCATCTTCAGGGATGCTGTTGACAAGGGGCATGCGATGTGAAGTCCTACGTTGAAGATGTGTCGTGCATTGGCGGTTCTGAAGCTGCAGGGCTGCTATGCGGAGTACTATGTCATTGATGCCGTCGATGCGGGGCTTGCGATGTGAAGGCTTGCGTTGATGTGCATCACGCAACAGTGGTTTCCAGCGGACTGCATGCTGCGATGCAAGGATCGAGGATCGTGGGATCGAGGATGTGTTGCACTGTGGCAATGCCACTGCAGCAGTGAGGAGATGCGCCGCTCTGCGTCGATTTTTCTTACAGGATCAAAGCTGGGCTGGCAGAGCACCATCAGACCCACTTCCAAGGGTCCAGGACTGCAGCAGCACCACTCACAACAAGGAGAGTCCAGGTGCTGGATTCAGGATGGTTGGAACCTTTTCTGTTCCTGAAGCTGTGATCCTGAGGCCAGCCAACTAGCACTTCAAGTCACTCTGTTGGTCCTGGGATCAAGATGCAGGTCCAGTCGTTTTCACTTAGGCAGCAAGGCATCAGGGCAGTGGGGCAACAGAGCAGCAGTCTTTCTGGCAGAGTAGTACAGCAGTCCTGAGTTTTTCACAGGTCCAGGGGTGTACTAAAGAGTTGGTTCTGAGGTTCCACTATGGATTTCTGGTGCCCACTTTGAAGTAGGAAAAGGTTTTGGAGTTTTTCACCCCCAGAGGTGTTAGAAATTTCCTACCTTCCTTCCCTGGCCCCACCTTGCCTGGGATCAGAGTAGACTAGGTCAAACCCATTATCTCAGACATAGTCTTTGTGATGTGCAAGTGTGGTAGGTGACAGCTCCTCCTCCTTATCTAGTCAGAGATAGCCCATCCTGGCTACACCTATGCTCCTTTGTCTCATTGTTTGGGAGCAATATACAAAGACCAATTTTAAGCTACACCAAGTCATATGACCCAGAAAACAGGCTGCAGGCACCAAATGGTTGTGGCATGAAAATGACAACTTTCTAAAAGTGGCATTTTTAGAATTATGACTTAAAATCCGACTTTACCACTAAGGAGGGGTTTAAGTTACAATTCTTTAGACACTAAACTTGACCACCCTACCTGTTCCCAATTGAAATCTATCACTTATTAAATGTTGTAAGTTAACCTAATGTTATCCTAGGGGTGAGGTAGGTCTTGCAGCAGTGAAAAACAAATGCAATAGTTTTTCACTATCAGGACATGTAAAAGTTAAAAATGCATGTCCAATGTTTTAAATACACTACAGCCTGCTCTTTGGGCTGTTTATGCTCTACCTAACGGAGATTTATATGCATTAAAAAGAAAGTTTTTTTGTCATGTCGAAATTGCACTTTAAACTGCACTCACAGGCTGTAATGGCAGGCCTGAGACATTTTAACGGGCTACATAAGTGGGTGGCACAATCAATGCTTCAGGCACACTAGTAATGTTCAATTTACTGGTGATGCGTACACGAGGGTGGACTTTACTAGGCGCTTACAAATACATTACATTTGTTAATTGAATATTGGCCAATTTCATAATGTTTACAGGATAGCGCATAGGCACTTTAGCACTTTTTAGCATTGGTAACATGCACAGAGTGCTAAGGCCAACAAAACTGAGATCAGTAAAAATGTAGTAGTTAGGTAAACAGTTTGAGAGAAGCCCTCCCTCAGTTTGAGTCTAACACCTCCACTCAATGCCACTCCACTCCACAAAATACCACTCCCAGCCACACATTGCCACTTCACTCAGTGCCACTCTACTCCATGCCACACAGTGCCACTCCACTCTACTCAATGCTACATAACTCCATTCCACAAAGTGCCACTCCACTCAACCTAAGCCACTTCACTCAATGCCACTCCACTCAGTCCTGCTTCACTCTATAGAATGGCACTCCACACAATGGCACTCCACTCTGTGCCACTTCACTCAGTGCCACTCCACCCAGTGTGACTCCACTCCACACAAGGTCACTCAGTTCCACTCCACATAATGCCACTCCACTCCACACAATGTCACTTTATTCCTCTCCACACCTCACAATGCCACTTCTCTCTACACAATGCCCACACCACACAATGCCACTCCACACCACTCCTCTCAAGGCAATTCCACTCCACTCCACCTCACACATTGCCACTCTGCTCTACTCTACTCCAAGACTGTCAATGCCACCCCACTCCTCGCCGCACAACGCCACTCCACTCCACACAATGCCACTCCACACAATGCTACTCCATGCCATGCCACCCCACTTTGCTGAAATAAAGGCCATAGATATCACTTAGGTGAGACCTGCTGGCTTTGCCAATACTCGTTTGTTAGAAACAAATCAGCTGGGTATGATTATTGGCTCTTTTGGTTGTTAAATTGCATTTTCTGAGACTGAAAGTTCAGCTTTAAATAAACATGCCTCGATTGTGGGAAAATGGTGAATTAAATATATTGGTGAAGAGCAGGTATGCTCAATCAGATTGGAATTTCATTCATATTTTGGTCACAAGATTGAGACTGATAATCGAGGAATCAAACAATTTGTGAGCTTTTATATATAATGCAGTCTCTGGGTGAATTAAATATTATGGGAAGTATAACAGTAGGAAACATTTCATTCAAGACTAATAACCATATTGGAAATTAAGTGCATTGTTGTGCTCATTTGTAATTTGTTTTCATTTAAGATTTGCTTCAACGCCCAAGGCAATCGAATACTAACAGGCAGTGCTGATAAAACAGCTAGACTTTGGGATCCAAATACTGGACAGTGCCTTCAAGTACTGGAAGGCCACACAGATGAGATCTTCTCATGCGCATTCAACTATGAAGGAAATACAATAATTACAGGTAATGCACTTTGAAAGTTTTATTTTTATTGAAACATTGAAACTAGGCAGAAAATATATTTTTTCCTTAGTGATTTCATGTAGCTTTTCTCTTACTCTTAATAACATTGGTCAGTAAATATTTGTATAGTATACAATAAAAATACATTGCTTAATAGTACAGATAAGATATAGCTTATTAACCAGATCATCATTTAAAAGGATGCCTGGTATAGTCCAAATGCAGTGATTGAAACCTCTTCCTTTCAGGTTAGTTGAAGATCTCTGCAGCGCTAATCATTGATCTAGTTCATGGAATATTAAACAGTTTAGAGTACTGAGGTTAAAAACACTATTGCGAATATTGACCCCTTGCGCTGAGGAACTCACCGGCTGCTGTCCAGAACGCCATTCTGCCCTTGCTATTCTGCTTGCCTCCCCGTATCCCTGGAGGGATTGACCGCCCGCCGCGTGGTAACAGCTTGCAGCACCCGCTTCGCGGGTGCCACTGTGAGGCGTGGGGTTGAGGCTGCTGGAGTGCTGTCAGCTGCGGAAAGGAGGAGGGAACACCGGAGCAAACTGAGGGCGCGAGCTGCAGGGACTCTCAATACCAGGAGTCCCTGCGCTGCACAGGTGTGCACGGGTGCGCCCCCAGCAAGACACGCCCCCCGGCCGCAACGTTATAAAACCAATGGACAACCGATCAGCGGGACGCGAGCGGGACGCCGAGCGAAGCCCGAGCAAAGGGCGGGCAGTCTGTGGCAGTCAGGGGCTGACAGTGGCTGGGCTGGGCCACCTCTTTTACATCCATCGCCTTTGGTCTTAATTCTCGGAGTCCACCTGTGGGTCAACAGGCCACCATGTCAACCCGCTCTGGTAAAGCTCTGAGGGGTGGGGGAGAAAGTGCCACAAGGAACACCATAATTGGCACAATGGATAAATTCATCACCAGGGTGGCTGCGGTCATCGAAAAGGAGATTGTGATGACGGAACGTCGCCTCTCACTAGACTCCTTTTCTTCCAAACGCTCCTCCCTGGGAGCAGTTGCACACGCCCTGTCCCCAACCTCCAACTACCCTATCTCCCCTTTGCCAGAGACTGTGTCCGCTGAGCCACGGATTGTAGCTATAGAGGCAGGCATTGACAGGATAGAGAGTCTAATCTCTAATTCACCTAACCTGAGTCATAGTCCAGCTGCCGTGGGATCTAGGCTTACATCACCTACGGATATCACCCCAAGCTACAACTCCCAACTTCCCAACGAGGCTCCCACTTTAAGCCCTAAATTGTCGCCTCCGGCACGAGTTTCTCGGGCCCTCAAGAAAAGGAAAAGGGTTATCAGCACCAGGAAAGGAAGCCATTCATCGCTCTATAAGCGCCCAAGGACACAGCCTCACAAAAGTCTTATGCACCTAGAAGCAGGAGGGCCAGCAATTCCAGGGAACACTACCCCTTCGGTTCCAGTAATAGAAATACCATCGCCCCAGCATTCGGCTACGGTACCTCCTACATCCCCAAAAGAGGGGTCTTCCCTAGAGCACTTCGAGAATCTGGTTAAGGCTCTGTTGGTACCGCTGATTGACCAAGTTAAGAGTCTGGGGGATAGGCTAGATAGATTTGAACAGACCACCCAGGATAATTTCTTCTCCCTGAAGTCCCTAATTAAATTGCAGTCAAGGCTCAGAGACGATACTGCAATTGGGAGTGAGGGGAAAATAAATTCAGTAGGCCCTCCACATGGACACATACCGGCCTCACCCGCTTTTGCACAAGCTAGTGGAACAGCTCCAACACCAGTACCAATGGCAACTGCAAAACCGGTTAAACAGTCCACTACTACCCATGTTGTTCAGGTCCATGCTAGTAATGCCCCAGCAGCGAGAACAGTTAAACCTAACCCCGCTCCCAAGAAGCAGCAAGATAGAGGGGCAGGTCCCATTTCTAAACCACCTCCCGCTGTCATATGGATACTTCATTACATATATTGCGTTAAGTTAGCATGAGTGTATTACATGTTTAAACAGCCGGTTTGCCTTCGGCTTCAGTTTTGCACACGACACATACTTGTTGTTGTAGCTTTCACCCTAGAAGCGGTGAGGTGGTTTATTTGAGAATAATATGTTATTTCTATGCTATCAGCTTTGCCTGGTACACTTGGTACAACTGTCTGCACACTGAGAGCTGCACACTCTAAGATTAACCTAACACAAGGTTGCTGAGAGGCCTGATCCTCGCACCACATTAGACATAACACAAATAATGTTGATGCCAACATTTTGGGCTCTACGCGGGTTTAAGATAGAGTTACACGGAATGAACGTAGACACTTGGTGCTGCGCATGAAGAGAGCTGGTAGCTGTTGATGTGAACTGCTCCTACTGACATTGAGAGGTATGGGGCCGCCCTGCTAAAGCCCGAATGAGACCTTCTTATATATAAAATAATATACTAGATAGGGTGCGCGAAATATAGGTGATATCGATTTCTATAGGTTTTGCATTATAACATGCTAGCACCTTTTGCTTACTATGGATTAGTGACTATGCTGCTGACTCTGATTTTTATAATCTGCATTTTGGTATTATACAAGATACTGCGTTTGAGAACTTTGCATTGAATAATAAATATTTCAAACTTGCACTTGTGTTCTTTGACTCCCAGTTTTGGTTTGAAATGATTATATAACGAAAGAGTGTTCATGTGTTCCACGATTCCTGAGGTATTCTAAAGATCATGTTCTGGTTTGTCTAAGACATGGTTCATTCCATAATGATCCATGAGACACTGTAGCTAGCTAGGTAAGGAGATTTCTGACACTGAGATGAGTTTTGGATCATCCTAACTCACTGAGGTTCTAGATCTCTATGCACAGTTCTGTGGGAGAACGGAAACCCTGCTACATGGCGCCCAACGGATTGGTTGGCCGTATTTCATGACACTCGAGTAGTATATCATTCAATCCTTAACACCTTCATTCCCGTTTCCGGTAAACGGTGGTGTCGGAAAAACCTACCTATTTTTGAAATAGGTCTTTTCAAGCTTGAATTCTACTTTAAACGGTTTCTTTGAATTACTACCCAGTTGTGCTACAAAGTGTTCTTTGTCTTTTTTTTCACTTCCGGTGCTACCATGGCCGTGGACATAGCGCAGCATAGCCGTGTCGCGGTTCGCGACCACTTGCGGGCATATAATGTCCCAGCGGAAGGTTTGGCTGTGGTTCTAGTGGTGAGTGCGGAACACGCGTACCTGTACGAATTGTTTTATTCCTGGGTGACGTTTCCGGAAGTAAACGCTAATTCGGGCGTCTACCATTCATACACTGCCTCGGCTGTACCGGCGGCTTATGCTCCGTACAGGGCACTGGAAGTACCTATCGATGCTTGGCAGCACGGAGTTTGGTTTGGTGGCGTCCTACCCCACTCTTTAACGGCTCCGAGGTTAGGTCCGTTGTCCATTCCGGGCACAGCCTGGCCCGCCTTGGGCGGATTTACTCCTCATCCTAATCGCGCCACTTGTAATGTGGGTGATTTGCGGCGTGTGCATGATGTCGCGGTTGACGTGATTAGAGCGCTTGTTCATTACATTGGTCGTAATATACATGGCGCAGCCCCCGCAGGTGCGCAGCTTCGAGCGGAACAGGCTGGTTTGAAAATCAGTCCTGTCATGGTGAATTCCGTAATGGGCAGAAAGCCAGAAAATAAGGATGATTTTCCTTACTGGCTTGCCGAGAAATTCGACCAGCTGGAGGCTGTGTTTCCTAATACGACTCCGGGTGAAAAACACCGGATTCTTACGCTTAGTTTACCGAAGGATTTAGCCCCTGAACTTGCTGACTGTGAAACATGGGGTAAAACTTTTGCAGCGGTTTACTCGAGGTGCTTTGGCACACCGACAGTGTCGAACCTGTCTGCGATCCTCAAACGTGTTCAAGATGATCACGGACCTGAGTCGGCGGTTGAGTTGGGTATGCGCCTGAACGGTTCATTTGAGACAGTTTGCGGTATTATCCTTGCCAATGTAAAAGGGGATGCTGTGAACTTTCAGGTGGCCAATGGTCTGGCGTTAGTTCCCGATGCCGAGAAACCCCGTCAGCTGGCAAAAATTATTGTGGCGGCTTATAAAACGGTTGGCCGCAATTCTAAGGGTGCAAAAGTTTTTCTTGAAAAAGAAAAGAAGCAGCCCCAGGGACAGTCTTCGGAAACAGGTGGACAGCCCAAGTCCAAAAAACAAAATTGGCCTAAAAAGCAGAATCAGGGTAAGCAACAACAACAACAGACACAGGTTTCGAGTCCGGCGCCTTCACAACCTGCGCAGTCAGAGCGAGTTTATGAATTGCGCGATCGCGCTACGATTAAATCGCCTGAAAGATATCAGGCATCTGACCAACGCTCTCCTCGTTCCTTTCAGGACTCATCGGCTCCGTCAACCGGTGGTGGAGGGGGCGGCAGGGGCAGGGGTGGCCAGCAAGGACGTGGCCAGCCCCGCACACGAAGTGAAGGGGATCAGCGGGACGACTCTACGCCAAAGAGACCGCAGTTTGCCAAGAAGAAAGTCGCTGACTTAACGGCGCATCGATATGCCCCAGATAGTGAGAACGCGGCTTCGGAATCTGACGTGGGCTCTGACCTTGCTGGACAGCGCGGCGGAGATTACCATAGTGAGAGAGGCCCTCCGTCCACTGTTGAAGGTGACAGCGACTGAGACTTTTATTGTGATTGAAACAGCTGATACACATGTTGCTCCCCCTGAAAGACTTTTTGAAATTGTCCTGTTAATTGAAGGTGACATGCAGCGAACTGTAAAAGGGGTATTTTGGGAAAATCTTTCGGATACGTATGACATTTTGCTTTCGGAGGCTGACTGGCCCCCACCTTTTGTTCTCGCAGCTCCGCGAGGGGAGGAGGTAATCCTCCCCAGTTTCGCGCACACTGTGCCGAGAGTGGAAGCGCTGCATTTTGCAGAAGAGTGGGCTCTGGCGCTTGCGCCGGCTGTGTACCGGAATCAGTGTGGCTGGGATAAATTGTCCCCTAGCCATGAGATTCCGTTACGGTCACAGCCACAGCCACAACCCCAATATCCCATACGGCGTGAAGCTAAAGCTTCGGTCGCGGCTATCCTTGAACAATTGGAATATCAAGGTGTAATTGAAACGTGTGTGTCACCGATGAATAATCCCCTTTTTACTGTTAACAAGCCGGACGGCTCATATCGTCTGGTTTTGGATTACCGGCATTTGAACTCGCATTGCCGTAACTGTGCAGTACAGAATACTCACGGCTCTGCCCTAGTGAATAGTCTTGAGCGTAAACGGTTCAAAACCACGCTTGACATTTCCAATGGTTTTTATGCACATAGATTAGATGGTCTAAGTTCCCAATGGACCAGTTTTACGTGCGGCGGCGTACAAAAAAAGTTTAATCGACTCCCAATGGGATATAAAAATAGTCCTGGAGTGTTTTCCGCCCGCATAGTCTCTCTTTTAGAGAGTTTCGATCCAGTTGCATGTTCATATGTGGATGATATTTATCTCACAGACGACGAGCTTTGGGTGCATCTGTGTCGAGTAAACAGCATAATTTGTAACTTTGCAGACATGGGTTACAAGTTTAACTTTGCAAAATCGCACATTGCGGAGTACACAGTGTTGTTTCTAGGTTATGAACTTAACCATGAAGGAAAGGGATTGGCTCCTCAGTTCCTGGAGAAGTGCGCGCAGTTGCGCTCTCCGACAACGCTGAAAAAATTACAGTCTTTACTGGGTTTTTTAAATTTCGGGAGGACATACATTCCGGAATATGCCCAGCGTATCAAGCCTTTATATGCCTTGGTACAACCATCTTTTTCCAAATCATGCTGGCTGCCTGAGCATTCGGCCATTCTGCAGTCCTTGCAGGCTGATATGCTAGCTTCTGACTACTTACAGACTCGTGATAACCAGACCAACCTGGTGATAAGAATTATCCCTGGGACGGTGGGTTTCACGTACCTGACTTTTAATGAAGGGGATACTGTACCTATTGCTTACAAGTCACACTTGTACACTTCAGCTGAACTGCGTTTTTCCACTGTGGAGAAAGTTTTAACGGCTGTGCAGATGGCAATTCTTAAGGAACGTGCCCTGTCGCAGGGAAAGCGCATGTTGGTTGTGACCCCGTGTCCAGCCTTGGAGGCGGTCACGAAAGCCAGTGTACCTAATTCTAAAGCTTTGCACCCTCGGTGGATTCAGTGGGCTACATCCTTGACATCTCAGGATGTCACGTTTATTTTTGACGCCGCCTTACGGTCGCAGGAGTATTTACAGTATGAATTTGTTCATCCTGCTCCTTTAGCAATGCGGCCGTTGGAGGATTTCCATTGTATCATTTACACGGATGGTTCGGCGCAGGTTGCGCATGGCTCTAAACACGCCTACGTTTCCGCTTGCGCCATTGTGGTCGGTGCCATGGTGAGCGATGAGTTCAAGTCCAGTGTTGTGCACACGCAAACGCTAGGGGACTGCACCGCACAGTTGGCTGAGCTTCGTGCTCTTATGCTTGCATTGGAGTACGCTGATCCTTGTGTGACGACTTTAATCGTAAGTGATTCTTACTACTGTGTCCAGTCTTACAATGAGAACTTGTTCTTTTGGATTCAGAATGATTTTCGTGATTCAAAGGGTAGCACAATAAAACATAAAATGATCTGGGTCCGAGTGGCGGAACTTAAAGAGAAACTGCCGCTCGTGTTTGTGATTCATACTCTCGGTCACCAGCGCGTGGGGGTCCACGCTGTTGGCAACTCGCTTGCTGATGAAGCAGCGAAGTCAGCGGTATCAAAATACTTAGTTGCAGCAGTCACGAGGTCCAAAAGCAAAATAGATGATGACATCTTGGCGGCTGTTGCTGCCACGACGAAGGGAGGTAAATGTCCTGCGGGGTTCCCTTCGAAGTACACATACCACTTAAGTCCCGATAAGGTTCCTTATGTGAAAATTCCTGAAGTTGGAGAGCGTTTAGTTCCCAACTCGGATCGCAGAGCTTCTCTGATTACAGCGGCTCATGAAGGTGTGGCGTCTGCGCATGCGGGCGTCTCAGCCACTGTATCTCAGCTACAACAGAGGTTCTGGTGGCGGGGACTGTACAAACAGACGCGCGAGTATGTCCTTATGTGTGACATTTGTCAGCAGATCAAGCCTTCTACTGCTGCGCGTCCGCCTCAGACACAGTTGTACATCTCTAATAAACCACTTGGATGTGTTTATTTGGATCACTGCGGTCCTTTTTCTTCTGATACTGCGTATAAATACATCTTAGTAGCAGTTGACTCATGCACACGCTTTGTATGGGTATGGCCGCATCGAAGCGCTGATTCGCGAACTGTCATTAAGGATTTGCGTGTCTTTGTGGGAATCTTTGCTTGTGGTACTTTCCATTCGGACCAGGGTCCGGCTTTCGCCTCTAAGGCGTATAAGGATGCTATGGTTTCGTTGGGAGTACAGGTGAAGTTTTCAAGCCCCTACAGGCCTGAGGGCAATTCTGTAGTAGAAAGAATGAACCGCGACTTAAAGCAATCTTTGACAGCCCGTGTTATAGGCACTGGTAGAAACTGGCTGACCCACCTCTATGGCGTGCAGCGTGCGCTTAATAATCTCCCTAGAAGGTCTCTGGGTGGGTGGACCCCATACGAAATGCTCTTTGGTATCAAGATGTACGTCCCTGACCTTGATGGTGCAGACTGCCAGGCCCAGGCCGCGGCCTTTGACGTAGATGAACATTGCAATGTTTTACAGGATCTACAAAAGACCAGAGACAGTCTTGCAAAGGAACACTTGCCCTCCACATCGGATGATGCGTTGCAGATCCCGGTAGTTGGCTGGCTACCCCAAGTTGGAGAACTGGTTCGAGAGAAGATCGATAACAAGAAGGAGTTTGGTCCCTCATATCGACCCCCGGTTCGAGTCCTTGGAGTGAAGGGCACAAGAACAGTCATTTTACCGCCACTTCCAGGTCGTAAAGAAAACAGATTTATTTCTATTGACAATGTCAAGACACACAGGGTGGCCGATTCTTCATAGCATGACACCGGCTGCATCCTGTCCTTCCATGGTGAGGAACTCTGTGCTGGCTATTACATCTGGTACAGATCAGGAGGTGTCCCTCGAGATGCCTGCTTTATCCAGTCCTTTATTAAATACTATTCCTCTTGCTAACATTGATGAGCTGACCTATGCAGATCCTGCTGATTTATCTATGTCCGACCTACATGCCCGTTTGGCTAACCAGTCCAGATTCTCTTTTGACTCTGATTCGGAACTTTCAAAGAAACCATCGACTATTGCAAAATATGCCACGTTGTTTAAAAAACATTTTCTAATTCCACCTTGGACATACGTTTGGCTGATACTATTTTCATTTTATCTTTTTATGTCAATTGGTTTTGTGTTTTATTTTTTCCGCTTGATCGATGGCCATTATGTGATAGAAAGAACAGGAATTCGGTACCTTAATGGAACATTGGCCCCTCTGTCCTCCTCACATTCAGTACACAGACTAAAGAGAGACTTACATTCAGTACAGATTACTGCTTGGCCAGTCCTTGATGGGATTGTGTGGGATGCGGTTAGGTTTCAGATACATGGCCCCACAGAAGTTATTAATGTTCCTAATGTGCTTAGAGTAAACATGGGAGATGTGATTAAGCAAAATGTTCGTTCTGATGACTGGGATCTTCAGGCTGTAGAAGCATTGTTCTCTGATTTGAAATATTATGCGGCCTTTGATGCTGAGGATTTGTACTTAGATTCTGTCAATTATGGTGATTTGTTTTGTTATCAACATTATGGGAATCATTTCTTACACAAGACAAGTTCCAGGAGGGTTCCTGTGAATTACACTCAGTGGGAACATTGCCCTACTCCCTTACAGGGGAGCTCAAGTACATTTCTGGGAAAATACTCTTATTTTACAGATTTTAATCAATCAAATCCTGAATCGTTTTATTTTAAAGTGAAACAAAAATTCATACCCAAAGTTAGACTTACAGATACAAAATTGCTGTATTCAAAGTCCTTTTTAGATAGGTTATCTGTGGATGGCTATGAGTTATGGAAGGATGCTATTGACCTTAAATCGGTTTGGGGTACCAAAGATTGGCAGGTACAAGGCACTGAGGCTTTGCATCGTGCATGTCTCATCCCGAATCACATGTTGTTTTTAAATTCTACTGTTTCTCAAACAACGTGTTTTGGATTGGCTACATCTAAAAAATTAAATACCCCTACTATCCCTGACTTAGAAGAATATTCAGGTTGGAGTAATTTCACTACAATATCCATCAATGAGGTACAAGCACTTTTGCAGAATTCCTCCTTTAATATTTCCCATTTTGATCCGGAGGGGTGGCTTTTGTGGCAAAGAAGCACTGATGCTTGCCAACGTAGGTTTTTGGGTTTGCCTGAAGGTTTTACACACATCAGGCCGGATCCCAGGTTTGAAACGGATCACACTGTTACTACTTATTCAGTAGGCAAAATGTGTCAGAACTGGTTACAACATTCCACTTTGGCTGCAGTTAAGCTGCATCTGTCCCAGTTGAATGAAAATATTGACCTTAATGATTTTATAAAAGGCCCAGCTAGGGGTAGATCTAAACGCTTTCTTTATGCTATATACAATGAGATTTGGAAATTTTCACAAGTTGAGGCAGCTAAACGCCTGAGAGCTATTGATCAAGCAAATTTGGAAAAGGTGCTTGCAGTGGTCGATAACAGTATTAACATGCTTTCTTCCAGAATTTACACATTGGATAATATTGTTTCTTCTGTTGTTGATATTGTACATGATGAAGTGTCCACGTTATACCATGGTCAAAATCAATTGCGTTCTGTAATGCAGTTTGCCTGGACTCTACAGACTATTAAGGCTGGTCGAGTTCCCTGGACCTCATTGAACGTTTCATCCCTTTTCGCCCCTTTTAATCTTACTGAAAAACAGCGCATGCTTTCAATGCGTGATTAAGCGTGGGCGGAAAATCCGTTCCGCTCGCGGATTTTGCGGATTTTCGGGAAATCCGCAATCCGCGAGATTTGCGGATTTCCCGCAAAATCCGCAAATTCGCACGCAGCGGATTTTTTTGGCGGCGCGCGGCGTTGGTGATACAATTTTTGCGGCGCGCGGCGTTTATCATCGTTTGCCGAGTTGTTTTTTTCGATAGTTTGCGAGTGCTGCGCCATTTTGGATCTTGCTGTGTGATCCCGCGGGAATTGGCGAGCGCGATTACGTCATCGCGGCTTGCCAGCGAGAGTTTGTCAACGCGAGTACGGCGAGATCACGTCTCGCGGTACTTCGCAAATTGCGAGATTTGAGATGCGGCGCGCGAAAATATAAATTTGCAATTCTGCACAAGAAATCCACCAGCAAGCAGCATAAACCTTCTAGAAATGATGATTTTTATGTGAATAACTCCTTAGTTTGACATTTGCCTGCACTTTTTTAGCGAGGAGTCCATTTTGGGGAGGGGGGCAGGGGGGTGGGAGGAAGGAAGTGCCCCATAGTCTTCAACTTCCTGTTCCTGTTCAGCAGGCTCCTCCCAGTGCTTTGTCCATCTCCTGGTCACTTTTCATTCGGATGTGGACCTGGAAGGATTACCTTTTGTGGATGCTGCTGGATCTTTGGATTTGAGGCCTTTTTGACTTTCTTTGGATCACTGTTGGATTAGAAATTTTACAAGTAAGTTTGTTTGGGGCATTACAGTTGCTGCAACTAAAATTTTGGGATTTTCGATTTTTTTGCTGTTTTGGGGCCTTTTCCCAGGGGTACTCAGTGGTGGGTGGACTGATTCTTTCTGTGGGTTGTCTTGAATTTAAACATCATGGAGGCCATAGATGAATTGGGATTGTGCTGATTTTTCTGTGTTTTTCTTTTTTTTTTTTTGTAAAATTTTGTGTTTTTCGATTTTTGACCTGTTGTTGGGGCCTTGACCAGGGGTAGTGAGTGGTGCATGGGGCCTAGTCTTTCTGTGGGCTGTCTTGAATTTAAACATCATGGATGGAATGGGATTGTGCTGATTTTGCAGTGTTTTTCGATTTTTGGGGGTGTTCATGGGGAGGGACATGCCATGTGGCTGGTGGCCATTTTGAGTGCAGCTACAGGCACTGGCCATGTGCTGGCAGGCAAGTGGCCATTTTGAATGCAGGCTTTGTTGTTAGGCCTCCAACCATTTTGCCTACTTTTCAACCTTTATTTATGCCAGGGGTAGTGAGTCTTGCATGGGCCTAGTATTTCTGTGGGTTGTCTTGAATTTAAACATCATGGAGGCCATAGATGAATTGGGATTGTGCTGATTTTTCTGTGTTTTTCTTTTTTTTTTTTTTGTAAAATTTTGTGTTTTTCGATTTTTGACCTGTTGTTGGGGCCTTGACCAGGGGTAGTGAGTGGTGCATGGGGCCTAGTCTTTCTGTGGGCTGTCTTGAATTTAAACATCATGGATGGAATGGGATTGTGCTGATTTTGCAGTGTTTTTCGATTTTTGGGGGTGTTCATGGGGAGGGACATGCCATGTGGCTGGTGGCCATTTTGAGTGCAGCTACAGGCACTGGCCATGTGCTGGCAGGCAAGTGGCCATTTTGAATGCAGGCTTTGTTGTTAGGCCTCCAACCATTTTGCCTACTTTTCAACCTTTATTTATGCCAGGGGTAGTGAGTCTTGCATGGGCCTAGTATTTCTGTGGGTTGTCTTGAATTTAAACATCATGGAGGCCATAGATGAATTGGGATTGTGCTGATTTTTCTGTGTTTTTCGATTTTTTTTTTTTGTACAATTTTGTGTTTTTCGATTTTTGACCTGTTGTTGGGGCCTTGACCAGGGGTAGTGAGTGGTGCATGGGGCCTAGTCTTTCTGTGGGCTGTCTTGAATTTAAACATCATGGATGGAATGGGATTGTGCTGATTTTGCAGTGTTTTTCGATTTTTGGGGGTGTTCATGGGGAGGGACATGCCATGTGGCTGGTGGCCATTTTGAGTGCAGCTACAGGCACTTGCCATGTGCTGCCAGGCAAGTGGCCATTTTGAATGCAGGCTTTGTTGTTAGGCCTCCAACCATTTTGCCTACTTTTCAACCTTTATTTATGCCAGGGGTAGTGAGTCTTGCATGGGCCTAGTATTTCTGTGGGTTGTCTTGAATTTAAACATCATGGAGGCCATAGATGAATTGGGATTGTGCTGATTTTTCTGTGTTTTTCTTTTTTTTTTTTTTGTAAAATTTTGTGTTTTTCGATTTTTGACCTGTTGTTGGGGCCTTGACCAGGGGTAGTGAGTGGTGCATGGGGCCTAGTCTTTCTGTGGGCTGTCTTGAATTTAAACATCATGGATGGAATGGGATTGTGCTGATTTTGCAGTGTTTTTCGATTTTTGGGGGTGTTCATGGGGAGGGACATGCCATGTGGCTGGTGGCCATTTTGAGTGCAGCTACAGGCACTGGCCATGTGCTGGCAGGCAAGTGGCCATTTTGAATGCAGGCTTTGTTGTTAGGCCTCCAACCATTTTGCCTACTTTTCAACCTTTATTTATGCCAGGGGTAGTGAGTCTTGCATGGGCCTAGTATTTCTGTGGGTTGTCTTGAATTTAAACATCATGGAGGCCATAGATGAATTGGGATTGTGCTGATTTTTCTGTGTTTTTCGATTTTTTTTTTTTGTACAATTTTGTGTTTTTCGATTTTTGACCTGTTGTTGGGGCCTTGACCAGGGGTAGTGAGTGGTGCATGGGGCCTAGTCTTTCTGTGGGCTGTCTTGAATTTAAACATCATGGATGGAATGGGATTGTGCTGATTTTGCAGTGTTTTTCGATTTTTGGGGGTGTTCATGGGGAGGGACATGCCATGTGGCTGGTGGCCATTTTGAGTGCAGCTACAGGCACTTGCCATGTGCTGCCAGGCAAGTGGCCATTTTGAATGCAGGCTTTGTTGTTAGGCCTCCAACCATTTTGCCTACTTTTCAACCTTTATTTATGCCAGGGGTAGTGAGTCTTGCATGGGCCTAGTATTTCTGTGGGTTGTCTTGAATTTAAACATCATGGAGGCCATAGATGAATTGGGATTGTGCTGATTTTTCTGTGTTTTTCTTTTTTTTTTTTTTTGTAAAATTTTGTGTTTTTCGATTTTTGACCTGTTGTTGGGGCCTTGACCAGGGGTAGTGAGTGGTGCATGGGGCCTAGTCTTTCTGTGGGCTGTCTTGAATTTAAACATCATGGATGGAATGGGATTGTGCTGATTTTGCAGTGTTTTTCGATTTTTGGGGGTGTTCATGGGGAGGGACATGCCATGTGGCTGGTGGCCATTTTGAGTGCAGCTACAGGCACTGGCCATGTGCTTGGCAGGCAAGTGGCCATTTTGAATGCAGGCTTTGTTGTTAGGCCTCCAACCATTTTGCCTACTTTTCAACCTTTATTTATGCCCAGGGGTAGTGAGTCTTGCATGGGCCTAGTCTTTCTGTGGGTTGTCTTGAATTTAAACATTATGGAGGGCATGGATGGATTGGGATTGTGCTGATTTTGCAGTGTTTTTCGATTTTTTTGTGCTCTATAACTGAACTGATGTTCCTCTGTCTTCCATTTTTTTTAGGTGCACAAGACTCAAGAGAACCACCAGTGCCAGGAAGAAGTCCTGCAGCGGTGTGTGTGTGCAGCATAACGTCACGCGACGTCACGTCTGGCCTCAGACAACTCTACAATTCGTGCAACTGCGGCCTGCTGTCTGACCTGCTCTGAAGAAGATGGCCCCGCCCCCAAAGAAAGTTCTCCGTAGCTCCTCTAGCAAGAAAGTTGCTAGTAAGGAGCAGAAGAAGCAAGTTACCAAGGAGGCTGGTGTGTCACCCGCCACTTTTTTTGGGAGCAAAAGAAAAAGTACGCCTGCAGCAGCAGGATCTGCTGGGGACCAACCTGAGAGCAGCACCCCTGCTCCATTGGGTTCAGTGCCTCCACCACCACGCCAACTTAAGTCAAAGCCCTTGAGTGCTTCAGAGGCAGTCAGTGTACTTCTCCAATCACCATCGACCAGTGATGTTGGCTCATCGCAAGAAAGTAGCAGCAATGTCCCTGAATCAACACAGGTTGTTGTAACTCATCTGACAAGTGTTGAACAACCACAGCCGCAACAACAACACCATGTGCAAGTACACGCCCAAGTACATGTGGAAGGAGAGGCAGCAAAAGGAGATGCGCAAGCAAAGGTGCATGGACGTTCACAAGTGCCCACAATAGTTGTTCCTCCCGAAGTAGGGGCACATTTGGAAATCGACAATGAAGCTGAGGTATCATTGGAAGCCACTCCTCCTGATGATCATTCATTGTCTTCCACATCCCTAGCAAGGAAAAGATCAAGGGGGGTGTCTACATCTTCTTCAAGCCCACCTCGTTCTGGTGCAAGTGATCTGTCTTGGGAACCACGACAACTGCGGTCTGACAGTGAGGCAGAGGCACACCATGATCTGCCACCGGTACCTAAGCGTAAAAGGAAGGTCGTCCAAAAACTCAAACCTATGGAGTGTGATGAGGCTCAACAAGAAGTGACAGATACTGCTGGTGATGAAGCCTCTCACGATGACGACGAGGCAGTCATCACAAAGGTCACTGCAGCCCCACCGGGCATGCAGCAAAGAGACATTTTGACCCTATCCCGAGAAGCTGCTGAGCGTGATGATGATGTCGGCGAGGAGGCAATGGAAATGGAATCATTAGATTTGGAGTTAAGTAGTACACCAAAACCTACCGCTTCCATATTTCTTCCTCGCAAGAAGGTACCCACCTCGTCCTCGACCTCAATTCGTGGTGGTGAAAGTGCAAAACGTACTGAAGTTCGGCAATCCACATCCTCCACTTCATCTGTCATTAGCAGCAGGACCACCACCACCAGTATCGACGCCTCCTCCGGCGGCGGCCCCCGAAGACATTTCAAGTCTCCAGTTTGGGACTTCTTTAGTGTTTGCCCAAAAAAGGCAAACGTAGCCATTTGTAGCCTTTGTAAGCTTCGATATAGTCGTGGTAAGCTTGGTTCTAACTATGGTACCGGAGGCCAGAGAGGTCATCTTGAGAGAAGGCACCCTCTCGAATGGTTTCCGCACCTAGAGGCGGTCAAGAAAGCCGGAATTGCACGTAATGAAAACGTTGATTTGTCATCTGCTGATGACGAGGAGGTAGAAGAAGACGATCCAAACACTTCACTTACACCCAGTTCCCATGTCAGCAGCACACCCCATGGGAGCCACACTAAGAGTGTGGGAGAGAGTGAGACATCAATGCGGAAAAGTTCATCAGCGAGCGTAACTGGGTCGAAGAGATCATCATCCCGTAAATCATTGGTCCAGGGCAACATTAAAAAGATGTTGTTTACAGAAGCGCAATATGAACGCAACCACCCAATGACCCGTCTGTATAACACTAAGCTGGCTAAAATGCTAGCTCTGGACCTTCTCCCTTTTTCTTTTGTCGAAGGGGTTGGTTTTCTAGAATTAGTGGCAGTGCTCTGCCCTAAATGGAAGGTTCCTAGCCGGTTCTATTTTGCCCGAGTTGCGGTTCCAGCACTACATGAAGATGTTCTGAAGGCGATTGGGGCAGCTTTGCAGAAGAGTGCTGTTCACACTATACATCTGACAACAGACATGTGGACCAGTGGCGCAGGCGCTGATTACATGTGCATCACTGCACACTGGGTCTCTTTTTCAGGGGCTAAAGCAAAGCTAAACTCAGGTGTTGACACTAACACTGTTTTTAAAGGTGCTCGGAAACATGCAACACTAGCCATGTTTGGTTTGGAGAAACGTCACACAGCAGAAAACATTTTGGATGTCTTTAACACAAAGGTCCTTAACTGTCTGTCCCCACTAAAACGCAAGGTTGGTTATGTTTCCACGGACAATGGCTCCAATATAGTTAAGGCCATGAGGGACGGTTACTATTTCAGAGTGCCGTGTTTGGCGCACTGTATAAACCTGGTTGTCCAAAAATTCTTGGGTAATAAAGACAGTGCAGCGTGCAGTGTATTGGAGAACTGCCGAAAAATTTGCAAGCATTTCAGGCATTCTTTTAAGGCCCGCAAGCAGCTGAGGAGCATGCTATATCAATGTCAAATGCCAGTGAAAGCACTCATCCAGGAGGTGGTAACACGTTGGAACTCAACCTTCTACATGCTTGAGCGTCTGTATGAGCAGTATACGCAACTCGATCAATATTTCTTGAAAGAGGGTATAGAGGAGCTGAGGATGGGTGGGCCGCAATGGAACATAGTTGAAAGCCTAACACGCATGCTTCGTCCTTTTGAGGTCTTCACGCGTGCAGTCAGCAAGGAGGACTCTAATTTGGGAAAAGCTATCCCATTGTTGTACATGCTGGAGGACCAACTGAAGGAGGTGTGTTCTGTGTTTCGAAAAGATGACAAAAAGAAAGGCTCTTCTTTGCTTCTGGCTGAGCAATTATTAGAGCTCCTACAAGGTGATGAACGTCTTCAAAAGATCCACTCAGAACAGCATTACATTTGTGCTACTATTCTGGATCCACGCTACAAAAAGGCGCTGGCAGGCAGAGCATTCTTTGCTTTTGCTGATGAAGATGTTACAAAGTACAAACGTTGGCTAGCCTTGTCAGCCAAGAAGTTTGAAACAGAACGGCTGGAAATTGAAGGAAATGGCAGTACATCAGCAGGCCATCCCCAGTCAAAACAATCCACTTCTGCACCTGTGGCTGTGGCACAAGTGACCTCTCAGCCGTTAAAGACACCGGCAACCGCATCATCTGCACGAAAGACAGCAGAAACATTGGAGGCTGAAGAGGATTGGCTAGCTCTGCGTGGGTTTGGTTCTCAAAAGGCCAGAGGCACAGCAAGAGCTACGCAAAGTGGAGGAACCTTGGAGGAGGACCTTGAGTCGATGGTGAAGGACTATCTGAATGACTCCACAGAGGTCTATGTTAATTCTGACCCATTGGCGTATTGGCATGGGAAAAAAGAATTGTGGCCACAGCTCACCAACCTGGCTTTAAACTACTTGTCTTGCCCACTCGCAAGTGTGTCTTCTGAACGGGTTTTCAGTGCGGCTGGTGGGATTGTAACTCCCAAACGGAGCCGCCTCTCGCCCAAAAATGTGGAGAGGTTAACAATGATCAAGATGAATCAGCACCTCATACCACCAGATATAAGAGTACGAGAGAGCGTGCCGGATGAAGAGGAGGTGGCCAGCACCATAGATGAGGGAATTTCTACTCTGTCAGGTGGCACTGACCTCACCCGGGCTGAATTCGCAGAGTATGATGACGAAGCCTTATTCTTATTCCTGGACCGTGATTCCGACTTCGAGCCCTGAAAATGAGACAACGAATCAATAACTTTCTTTTTCATCCTTATTCACTTTTATTCCTGTGTGTCTGTCTTTCTTTGTTGTGCACAGTTAATATAATTCAAACTTTAATCAGATTATCACAAAGACAAGCCCATCAGCAGAACTGTCTTCACTTGTTTGCTAATTTATTTGAAGGTGCCGCAGTCTGCATTCCTCAGGTTCACAAGTTCAGAAGAACATGCTCCTCTATCCTCCTCCTCCAGACTCCTATTTCCATCAAAGCAGAGGGCTGGTTTACGCCCAATGAAGAAAGACTCAGCACTTGTGGGGGTGTTGTTCTACCTCTTTGCAGGTGAGTTGACGGGTCTGGGGCCATTGCTGGGAAGCACTAAAAGTGGTTTGTGCCAAATCCGAGGCGGAAATTTTTTTGTGTTTTTGATGACTTGCTTGCCTTTGAGGTGCTCTTAGGGGGGGTTCCGTCTGTTTGTGGGTGAGTTTCATGGTCTGAGAGCATTGCTGGGACACTCTAATCTTGATTGCATTTGCTTTTCAGGAAATCCGTCGTGCCAACCCCGACTTATGGCCTAGCTACGCAGCGCGTTTGGACCGAAGGCCCAGAAATATTGCAAGTATGAGATTTTGCTTTTGGCCTGTTTGGGGGTGTTATGCTTCTTGGCGGGTGGGTTGCCGGGTCTTGGGGCATTCCTGGGAAGGTCTAATACCGGGTAGAAGTGGTTGGGACAAAATCCAGGCCGATTTTTTTTTGGGCTATTTCAGACATTTTGCTCTATGTAGCGTTTTCGGGGGCCTGTTTGGGGGGCTTGCTGGTGTTTGCGGGTGAGTTTCGTGGTCTGGGAGCACTGCTGGGACACTCTAATCTTGATTGCATTTGCTTTTCAGGAAATCCGTCGTGCCAACCCCGACTTATGGCCTAGCTACGCAGCGCGTTTGGACCGAAGGCCCAGAAATATTGCAAGTATGAGATTTTGCTTTTGGCCTGTTTGGGGGTGTTATGCTTCTTGGCGGGTGGGTTGCCGGGTCTTGGGGCATTCCTGGGAAGGTCTAATACCGGGTAGAAGTGGTTGGGACAAAATCCAGGCCGATTTTTTTTTGGGCTATTTCAGACATTTTGCTCTATGTAGCGTTTTCGGGGGCCTGTTTGGGGGGCTTGCTGGTGTTTGCGGGTGAGTTTCGTGGTCTGGGAGCACTGCTGGCTATATATACTTTACTTTGCAAGAGGTTTGAAGCAAATCCATGGTGGCTGAGGGGACTTAGGGCCTAGCTGCAGAGCGCGCGCGGAGTGATTTGGGAAATTTGTGAAAAAGTGACTAAGTCCCCATTTTTGTACTTTTGCTCTTTGGCTGTTTGGGGGTCTTCTACTCGTTTTCTCCTGGGTTGACGGCTCTGGGGCCATTGCTGGGAAGCTCTAATACCGGATAAAAGTGTTTTGGACCAAATCCCAGGCGGAATTTTTTTTGTGTTTTTGATGACTTGCTTGCCTTTGAGGTGCTCTTAGGGGGGGTTCCGTCTGTTTGCGGGTGAGTTTCGTGGTCTGGGAGCACTGCTGGGACACTCTAATCTTGATTGCATTTGCTTTTCAGGAAATCCGTCGTGCCAACCCCGACTTATGGCCTAGCTACGCAGCGCGTTTGGACCGAAGGCCCAGAAATATTGCAAGTATGAGATTTTTCTTTTGGCCTGTTTGGGGGTGTTATGCTTCTTGGCGGGTGGGTTGCCGGGTCTTGGGGCATTCCTGGGAAGGTCTAATACCGGGTAGAAGTGGTTGGGACAAAATCCGCGCGGAAAAGCCTTTAGTTTTGGCACTTTTTGTAACTTAGGGTTCGTTAGGGTTAGCCCTAGCACCAGGATTGCATGTGTATCGGGGTGTTCTAGATTTTTCAAACTGAGTTCTGGGGTCTTAGAGCACTCGTGAGAATGTGTAATTTTGGTTGCAAGTCATTTGAAGAAAATCCATGGTGGGAAAGGGGGGATTTGGCATAGTTAAAGAAAGCCTTTGCCACTATTCTTAACTTAGGGTTCGTTAGGGTTAGCAGTATTTCTATTGCATGTGTTTGAGTGGGGGGGATTTCGAGTCTTGGAGCGATGCTGGCTATGGCTACTTTTGCTTGGTTGCTTGCAAGTGGTTTGAATACAATCCACGGGGGGTAATGGGTAATTAGGGTACTTCGGCCTACTTTTACTTTCAAAGTAAGTTTTGTCTCCAGTTTTCTGCTCGGCCTCGTTTTTTGGGTGGGAGCACTGCTAGGAAGATCTATTTTTGTTCTAAAACACAGTTTACAGTACACCTAGCTTGAGGGGCAAGATCCGCTACATTAATTTGCCCATACTTACTTATCCTTCAAAAGGTGACTCAGAGTACGCACTTTCAAAAACATTGTACTGTCTGTCTACTAGGAAAAACAAATTGTGACTTTTTGCACTCCACAGCCTACATACCTTATATTTATTTATCAGTGGTGTTGTAATATTATATCACTTCCTGTTTTTCGTTGAATAATTACAGGCCGGGTTTCAGTCTCTGCAATGGGGAAAAAAGGATGGAGTCAGGCTTCACAGTAGCGAGCCACAATTCAGCATCAGGCAGGCAGTGGACAGGGTGTCTTCTGGTGACCAACATCGGTGGACGAAGCGTCGGCTGCAATGGAGGAGTGCCGCTAATAGGAGGATTTTTTTTCTGCGGGCAACTTACTTACCACTTCCAACAGGACCACTACAACCACACATAGATACAGTATCCCTTGCCTTTTTCTCTGACTGTGACTGCATTTCTTTGCTCTCTCTCGGCTTCTACATTGATCCCTTAACACATCACTTAGTCCACTCCACTATCTGCACCACACATAGTCATTTGTAAGTGCTCCTACGTAATTCGCAAGTCGCAGCACGCCCCAGGCCGTAGAGGACTGGGATGGCCCCAATGATGAAGCATGTCACCAAGGGGCAACCCTGGTGAGTGAGGGGACACCTAGAAAAAAAGCAATTTCTCCTTTTCTATCTACTATACCTTCTGTCAGGTTACGCAGCCCCTAAGCGCCTACCGTACTATGAAACTACATTTCCCATGAGTAGGCGGGAGACTTGCAGACTATTTAGTGAGACTATATGAGAGTACCCTTGTATGTTAGGACATCACTTCACTGATGCCTGTCTTGTCTTCTCTTACAGGTATCCTTTCCCTGCTGACCCTACCTTTACCCATCCCACATTTTTTATTTTAGTTTGTTATTTTTCTCCCTCGCCTAATGCCTCGAACACCCTGTGTTTACACTTCTGGGTGTTGGTGACATTTGGAGGTGGAACCATATTTGCATCGACTGGATCACGGGGAGTAAACGTGACACCTTCCAGACCAACCCCATTGAGTGTTGTTGTGAATGGATTTATAGTGACCAGCAAGGCTCTCGGGTATCTGGCTACAGAGACCTTATGTTGAATATAGTTATCAATAATTCCACACAGGCCCTGTACTGTCGCATTCTTTCTTTCCACAGTTGTCGATGATATATTCTTACTCTGCTTGACAAAGAACCATTGCTAATGTGAAAGAACTTCAACCGAATTAGTAGTTATACTTTACCATTTGTTAGGCTACAATGTGGCACTGCTCTACTGTACTTCTGTCACCTGCTATATTCTCAGTTGTACCGTTGAATTGCTCAGGAGGACAAACCAGATTTCATTTTCTTTTTTTTCATAGGCATGCAACTGCCACTGTGGCACACCACTACTACCACCGCTATGAGGAAATTTTATCCGACCAAGATTGCCAACGTTATTCGGTGTTTCCCGTGGAGCCAGCCCTGGGCCTAGCCCTACTTTCAAACACAAATTACAGGTAAGATAAGCGTTTGGTGGTTTGGGGGTATAATGGAGTATTAGTACGAGAGACGAGAGCCTGAAGGTAGTACTACTAAAGTCCTAGGACTCTTGGATTCACTTCACTTAGTCTGTGAGAGGCACTTAGTGTTGAAAACATTTGGGCATTTACACTTAAAGGAAGAAAATGGAACTAAACTTTCAGGAAAACAGTCAACGTTAAACCCCCACCCACCAGGCAAGCAGTAAAAAACAGGTATGCTCAGATAAAGTTTGAAAAAGTATATTTATATCCCTAACAAAATAATCTCCCGCAAGACCCTCCCTAACCCCAACGATTGTCCTTCAAAAGTCCCCAAAAACCCAACTCCCAATTCCCACCCCCCAAAAGTCTCTAAAAAAGGGGCAAGGGACACTAGGGGTGGATGCTGTTCACTTTTTGGGCCAGGGCATCATGCTCCTCGCGGAGCAAGGCGAGCTCCTGCTGAAGGCGGGACACCATCAGGGTGGTGCGGCGCAGGCGTGCCTTCACTGCCTTGCAGGTGCAAGGCCTGTGAGAAGCAGCTGTTGGCCTTGCTGCTCGGCGGTGGCGTTTGCCTTTGGCAGCCCGGCTCAGTCTCGGTGGACCACTGTGCTGGGTCACGGTGGCAGCCGGTGAGGCCACGGAGGACGACGTTGTCGTTGTTGTCGACCGCACACTTTCCACGTCCTCCAGGGCCACCAGCCGCCGATATTCCGCAACAGTGGCCTCGATTCTCCGTTGCCGGGCCGCTCTAGCCAGCTCCTTCCTCCTTGTTCGTTTGGAAGGAGAACCTATATGAAGAAAGAAAGACATAGTCTGTAACCAATGCTCTTTAAGATTAACTCAATCATTCAGCAGAAATGTGTGCTGCAGTACAACTAGCAACTTGCAAGCGCATTACATAACTATTGAGGCCAGTATCTATCTAACCTCACACTTCTTCATCCTTGCTCTAACATTAGTGGGAGTTTAAGGAACAAATTCTATGAGCACTGTGGACTTCCATTGGAGTCGACTATGAAAGTACACCAGTCTTATTCTTCTTCTTGTCTCTTGTTTTGGAAAATTGGTACGTTATTTTCTGCAAGCCGGCATAATGCCAGCGCGGTAAACTTGCACCCGAGAAAAAGAGACGCACGCCATGAGGAGTGACCTAGACTTGCGTTGCCGTTGCGTTACTGTACCCGTCCAGTACATGCAGGTGGTGAATCTCTTACTTTTCTATTACGGGTGGCACTGAGAATACTCTGTTACAACTCAAGGGCTACTGCTTAATTAATTTAACTTTCACCCTACAGTGGAAATGAGTACTAGAAATGGAAAATTGAAGAAGATAAATAATCTGATTATCTATCACTTCACATGGGATGTTTTTGCTTATATATGGGATGACTTTAGGTGCTTTGCTTTTTATTGAGTGACAGGCAGTGATACATCCACACATGAATGACTGAGTACTACTAAACTTATTAAGAGAGGTAGGGAGTGGCCACCATAATAACCGGATCTATGCAGTGCTTGCAATACAAACTACTGCTACTATTTATGGTAGTATTTGGACAAAATTAAAAGTTCTTTTCCTTGCCTTTCCTACACTGGAACGGACGTGCGGGTGCAGTGTTAGTGTTACATGCTCTTCAAAGTTACACTTACTTCATCCACTGACCGTCTACTCTCTCTAGATCATGGGTACTCACAAACTTTCTCTCAGGGGCTACATTTACAGTGTAGTTTGGGGCCGAGGGCCGCACTGGTGGGGGCGGAGTCAGAGGGGGCGGGGCTAAAGCAAAACGATAACTTGTGACCATGAGGTTGCACACAGGTCCCTGCAGCAGATGCCCTCATCCACTGAGCCACCAGACCCAGCATTTACATACATCTCTCTCCCTCCTGCTGTCCCTCCTGCCCTCCCTCCATCTCTCTCTCCCTCCTGCCCTCCCTCTCCCTCTGTCATCTCACTGTGTGTGTGTCTATCTGTGTCAGCCTTCAGCCCGGGTTGAGACCGCTTCCTCAACGCGCACACACAGACAACAACACCAAAGTACTTAACAGGTCTTTAAAAGACCATTAACATATTATTGAGGCTTTGTTTGTTTTAGCGCCCCTGCTTCTCCACCCTGACAATCACTGCTTGCCCGGCCCCACAGAGCAGAGGCTTAGTTCTATTTCACCTCTTTGTGGCCTTGCATCTCCACTCTGCTCTGTGGGGGCCGGGGGAGCAGTGATTGTCAGAGTGGAGATGCAGGGGCGCTAACAGGTGAAATACAAAAAAGCCTCTGCTCTGTGGGGGCCGGGGGAGCAGTGATTGTCTGCAAGGTCAGCGCACCGCCAACGAAGGCTTGCCGGGCCACCACCGGCCCGCGGGCCGTACTAGGAGTACCCCTGCTCTAGATACACATATGCTATCTAAGAGTCAGATAGTAGCATGATCCAGGTATATGGACACATACAGTTTCTGTGTCACCCACCCAGGCTGTTGTCCTTCCACCCATCATTGCTTCATCATTCACCCAGCCATGCATCTCATATTCTTGCCTTCCCAGCTAGTCTTCAATCTCAATAAGTAAGGAATATATAAGAGCTTACCTCTGGCCGCCACCACCACCGTCTCAACTCTCACAGCTGCCGCCGCCGCCTCCTCCCCTGAAGCATCGCCCGATTCGCCCTCCGCCTCGGTGTCGAGCACCACCACCTCCACACTGGCCCCGCCACCAGATGTTCCACCTACAAAGTACATTTAAGAATGTTAGAATAAAGCAGTCACTAGTATTTGGTCTAGGAATGAAGACATGTGAAAACAATGTAATTTGTGACTGTCGTTAAAGTTAAAAAAAAAATGTCCCTTTTTCCAGGGAAGGTTGTCTTGCTGCACTTTTTGGCACAACTGATGAAGGCTGTTTTTTTAACACGCACCATTTTTCTCCACACAGACAGAAGATGGACTTCTAACAACAAGATCAAGTTGAAACCAGGTGAGAGCTCGGCTCGACCACAAGAAATGTCTTCAATTAATCGTCAGCACTAACCACTTTTCCATTATCAGTTAAACGTTTAGTTTTATTATGACTTCATTTTAATAAATGTGTTTACTTTTAATAAAGCTTTTAAACTTAAATACAATCTGTGTTTTTTGGTCCAGACTAGAGTGACTGAGCGAAAGGTTTTGCAATTTTTGCAAGCATGAGTCCAGATAGAACACTTCAAAAGACATTATGGACAATCCCAGAGGACTGCACTAAGTTGATAGAGCTATTGCTGACTAGAATCATGGGAGTTTCGCCAACCGTGCAATCTTAGTTAGCTACACAGACAGACTAATAAGAATAATCTAGTAATACCACAGGGAGTCATAGTAGAGGCAGGATAAGAATTTAGATACAGTCTACAAGAAGAGCAAAGACAATTTTGAAAAAAGTCAAATGAGGAACGCTAGGAAAAATAGGTACTAGTCTAAAATGAAAACTTACTGGGGCCAGCAGAGGAGCCCTCGCCTGCCCGATCCTGGCCCTGTTGATGAACAGCATCCGCCGCCTGCTGCTCCTGTGTCCTCCTCTCGCCCCTGGGGGGAGCTGACGTACAACATGAAAGAAAGAACAGAAAACATGGATGATTGTTGCTTGTCAATGTCAACCAAATCAAACATTTCAAAAGAACAATAACAAAATATTTCTGCGAAATTATATTGATTATGGTTACTTTTCATTTATATGCGGACCTGTGACTTCGAAAGTCACGTAACTCACTAAACAAAGTACTGAAACGTTCACCTAGGACTGGCAGGCAGCAGTCCGCAGGCAAGACGCAAAGTGACAGACAAACTCCATTGTGATTTCAGTCAGATCAGTGACAACACTAACAGTTGCCTGCTACATTACCAGTCATTTAAATAGTCAAACTATCAATCCACCGCCACTATTTTTCTTATTGTCAGGGTTACAAAGGAAGGGGCAGATTTAAGCCCTTGCGGCTCTTTTGCGCCGTTCTTGCGTGACTTTTGTGACGCAGCAGCTAAACAAAAAAGGGCGCCATGGTGCGGCGTATAATATTATAACAACGTGACGCATTTGGGAGATGCATCCCGTTATAAAGCCCTGCGCCATCAGGGGGCGTTCCGGCGCAAGGGAGGGCATTCCTGCGCTGGAACACATCCTAATAGTGGCTGAGGGAAATCTACAAAATATCAATCAGTCACCTTTAGGACAATGATGCGTCACACAAACCCTGCACCTGCTTGAAGCAGACGTACGGCTTGACCCAGCATTGGGGAGATAGGGTACCCCAGAGCATTGATGGAGCTGCGCCATCGTTGCGACGCAACTCCAGCAGTAAAGCTTCGGTGACGTTTTGGGCCCATGGGGCGCCGCCGCCGCATTGCAAATACGGCGCACCATGTTTGGTGGTGGTAGCGGGCCGCACAATTAATGGCGCATCCCTGCTACTTTGCAGGGATGCGACGGTAATTGCAATTCTGCCCCTTAGGGGCATACTTACTTACGCGTTCTGGCGCATCTCCAGAGATGCGCCAGATCAAATGCGTCACGCAAAACTACCCTTGCGACACGGCAGATGTGCCTCATTTACAATGCGGCGCGCCCTGGCGCAAGGGTAGGCACTTGCGTGACGCATCTCGTCACGTAAGAGCGGCGCATCGCTGGAGTCACGTCGCCAACGCAATGCAACTCCAGTAATGCTCAGGGCCACCCAATACTTTACATGCTGTGTCAGTCCTTTCGCCTGCTTCGAGCAGACATAAGGAATTGAATTGACGTAGCAGCGTCGCAGAAGTGCCTGCGTTAAATCTTGTAGATTTCACGCAGGCAATTTTGCGAGGCGCACAGCCGCTGGACCGCCCACCCTGCGTACTAGGAACGCACCCATTGTGGTGCAGGCCCATGGCTTTATAACGTGACGCATCTCCCTAGATGCGTCATGCTGTAAATGACTTGCAGGGATGCGGCACGTTTACGCCGCTGTTGCGTCACGCAAGGCAACGTAAACGTGGCGCAAGGGGCTTGTAAATGTAATCTGCCCCCTAGTGTCTAGCATTACGCAGTTCTGTTAAGTACACTCATACATAATAGTTACTCAGGCCAATGAGACCACGAAATAGAAAACAAATAAGCATAGTAGCAACCCCACTGAGAAGGAGAGCAGTGCACCTGAAATGCACAGAAGATTTTGAAATATAATTTAACTACAATGTAATCGTCATCAGCGGCATTATTGGCTTGCTCCATGTAAAAAACAAATATTTGCAATACAACAACACAGAGCAGGAGAAAACATCATAGTAGTGAGTGATTAAATGCCAATGGCTACTACTACTCACCAAGGCCGGGGATCTCCAAGCCGAGCTGGTCCAGCAGGTCGCGCTCGCGGTCCAGGAGGTCCGTCCAGCGATGGGTGACCTGGCTGTAGGTGCGCTGGACCCCGTAGAGGTGGGATATGGCCCAGCACACCTTCTCCCACCGCTTCCGGCGCTCCCGCATGTTATAGCCGCCGGCCGCGATCCTGCCGCCTCCCGCGATGGTCCTGGGCAGGCGGCGCTGGACAAAGTACACCAGCGCGCCCACTTCCTCCGGGCTGAATATCTCCCGGCGCGTCACCTGCTCCCCCCTCGATCTCACGCCTGCTGTCCTGCCACTGGGTCCAGCACTACTCCCCGCCGCCGCTGCGGCCCTCAAGTGCCTGGGCAGCTTCACGGCGCCTGGCTTGACCATGGTCTGGGCAGGTAAGGTAGGAAGAAGTAGAAAATTAAGAAAGAATAGGATAGGGAAGAAGAAAAGAAAAGAGTTTACAAAAGTAGTTTAAAAGTAAAGAAAAATAGCAGAAAAGACAAAAATATACAGCTAGGAAAAGAGAGGGATAGATAAGAAGCAAAATCGTAAAAAAAAAACTGAAAACAAGCAAAGGATGGGAAAGATATCAAGAGGATTAAACACCATGCCCAGACACAGGAAATGAATGAAAAACAAGATGGCCGGCGCCCGTTTCCGAGCGCGAAAGTCAGTTCGCGCGAGATTTTCCTCGCGATCTCGTGCGAACCTCTAGATTTCCCGCGCGATCTCGTGCGAACCTCTACTCGCAATGCGCTTACTGCGCGAGATTATACATAGCGGGCGGAAACGGAAATACGTCACGCAAACAAAATGGCCGCGCCCGTACTCGACCTTGGGGTAAATTCGCGTGTTGCGCTGCAAGCGGCTCGCGAATACTGCAAAAAAACTCGCGAAACAACAAGCCGCAAAAAAATAAAATGCTCATTCGCACGAATTGGCGGCTTCCGCGGTCGGTTTCGCACGACGCCGCGCCCCGCGAATAGCGCGAAAAAAACCGCAAAACGATTTCAGCAAAAGCAAAAGCAATGAGCAGGTGCAAAAGGTCAACCTCATGATTTGTAACGATTCTTTGTATTGCTTCCTGAGGGGGCCCTCCAGAATTCGGTTGCCTGCTTGCAACTATTGTGTGACCCTGCTCTGACCTTAACTGTATGCCACAAAGGTCCTGATTTACAGCTAAAGGAGCAGACAAGCAGGTGCCAGGCTGGAACTTTAAATTCTTTCAGTGACACATTAATTAGCCCCTAATTCATTATTGTCAGTTGGGGCAGGGCAGGTGTTGTAACTAATTTTGCAACAATGAAAGCACTTAGCAAGTGCAAAAGATCACTAATCAGGGCGCACTAAGGAAGCAGGTGCCAGCTAAAAAAATATTCTGTGACACATTAATCAGCCCCAAATTAATTCAGGTCACTTGAGGCAGGGAAGGTGTGCTTTGCTTTGCCGAAAATAATGTACACTGGACAACCAGAGGGTGTGGTGATGAAACAGAGGGTGGCATGGGTGGGCCAGAGGGTGGCATGAGTAGTCAGAGAGTGGCAGTGGTGACAGAGAGTGGCAGTGATGAAGAAGAGTGTCCCAAACAGGCTGGACATGTAGAAACAACAAGTTCGCAAAACTTGCGACCCGACAGGTAAGTTCGCAAATTGCGAAATTGTAAAAACCCTCGCGAACTGGCAGAAACACGGGCGAACACAAAAAAAAAAAAAAATCCGCAAATTCGCGGGAATTCGCGGATTTTGCGGATTGCGAATCCGCAAATCCGCAAAATTCGCGAACGCGAGATCCGCAAAATTCGCCCATGCTTATGCGTGATGCATCATTTTCTATGTTACATATTGAGAAGCTAGAATCCTTGCCTTTTTCTGTTGCTGAAACCACTACTGCCACGTGGCTTATTCATGGTTTAATTACATTACCATTTCCTTTATATAAATTTACTAACTGTATGCGGTATATTGCTATAGGACGATATGAACCACTAGGCAATGCATTCCTACATGAGGCATGGTCATTACCATACACATACAGATGTCTGAAAGATGGGAAAGAAGTGAATCTTAATGGTGAGGAATGCACACAGTCACCTGACCATTCATTAATATGCAGACACATTCAGTTACACGGTTCTTGTAATCAGGACCGCCCAAATTTAGCATGTGTTTTAAAAGGCACGCCAGTTCCAGCAGTGGTTCCCACATTTACATTATTAGCTAATGGTAGTTATTTGCTTTTAAACAACAAATTATGTTGTGGTTTATTAATTGGTGTGGCATATGTGGTAACTGTATCAGAGCGTGTAGTGTGCTGCAAGAATGTTCTATACCCACCCACGCATGGTTCTTCAGATGTCTCCATCTGGCCACGGATTCCAACCTTGGAAGCAAAATTCAATGGTTTAAGCAGAATAAGGGCCCTTTTGTCTCAAAAACAAGTGACCCTGAGTTCGGCCCGGGAAACTTATGTCCTTCACATAGCCAACACCCGCACAGAGGTGCAGGCGCTTTTAAATACTGATTTGCCGTTTCATTTCTGCGGGCTGGTACACCAGATATTTAATGCTTCTTCAACGACTGGGCTGGCACATTTTTTCAAGTTAGTCAGCAGTGGCCTCGTGACTACGTTTGAAAAGGTTTTTGGTATCATTCCCACGTTTTTCCACACTATTTTTTCGAGTTTGTTTGGTGGATTACCTGTGTTACTGGCTGTAGCCGCAGGCATTCTGTTGGTGTTTTTCTTCATAAAACATGGATGCCCATCCTGCGCAAGACGCCGTTCAACGCCTCCTGACACTGTGCCGTAATCGGATGCTCAATTACTATGGAACATTGCCGCTTGCAGCATTAAGCACGGCCTATAGATTGTCATTTCGGTTCACCGACTTCACGTGTGTCCAACCTGTGTTTCACTGCCTGAGCTGCGAGTTCGATTGGGCCATTGATTTGTGCCTATGCTTGAGAACTGCTCCTGACGTCGATTTTGATCAGCTAATGCGTCCCGTGGTGGCTCACGAGCTGATCTGTTCTGGCGAGAGAGTTATGGCCTTGGCAGCGATAAATGGAGTTCTGGGCCAATGGGAGATTTCTGCAGCGGCGGATGCCTTTCTGACACACAGCGATCTGGTGAACCCACCGAGTTGTCCTCTGACGTTACAGGAGGATCCGATGCTGGAGGAGCACGTATGTTCTTTCCCATTGCTAAATTGGATTGCTGAACTATTTTCGGATGATGGCAGTGATTTCATGCTGGAGGCTGTGGCAACTTTCTTTGCATATACTTTCCAATCGTGAGATGCCTGGGAGGAAAACTTTGTTGTGAAATATGAGTTTCCCCTCGCTGGATAGGAGGGATGGACTATGTTCAGCTGATGGAGAGTACAATCATGTGATGTCGCTGAGGATAACGTCAATGTGGCACATGACTTTGGAAATCGGATACGTGCCTTGTTTTTTCTCTTCCAAACATTTGAATTGATGAAACCTGGTCCTCCGTTTCATATTTTTGAGACCTGGTGGATGACTTTTGGTTCAAAAGTTTTGTTTTTCTTTTTAGATTTGAGGCCACTGTAGGCATTCATACATATTCATTCATACATATTTTTAGCTTATTTTAGCTCAAGCTTATTGAAATTTGCTTTCAATTGTTGTGTCTGATTTAATATTGCCTTTTCCCTTATGTTTGACGGTGCTCGGACCAATGGGGGGGTGTCATATGGATACTTCATTACATATATTGCGTTAAGTTAGCATGAGTGTATTACATGTTTAAACAGCCGGTTTGCCTTCGGCTTCAGTTTTGCACACGACACATACTTGTTGTTGTAGCTTTCACCCTAGAAGCGGTGAGGTGGTTTATTTGAGAATAATATGTTATTTCTATGCTATCAGCTTTGCCTGGTACACTTGGTACAACTGTCTGCACACTGAGAGCTGCACACTCTAAGATTAACCTAACACAAGGTTGCTGAGAGGCCTGATCCTCGCACCACATTAGACATAACACAAATAATGTTGATGCCAACATTTTGGGCTCTACGCGGGTTTAAGATAGAGTTACACGGAATGAACGTAGACACTTGGTGCTGCGCATGAAGAGAGCTGGTAGCTGTTGATGTGAACTGCTCCTACTGACATTGAGAGGTATGGGGCCGCCCTGCTAAAGCCCGAATGAGACCTTCTTATATATAAAATAATATACTAGATAGGGTGCGCGAAATATAGGTGATATCGATTTCTATAGGTTTTGCATTATAACATGCTAGCACCTTTTGCTTACTATGGATTAGTGACTATGCTGCTGACTCTGATTTTTATAATCTGCATTTTGGTATTATACAAGATACTGCGTTTGAGAACTTTGCATTGAATAATAAATATTTCAAACTTGCACTTGTGTTCTTTGACTCCCAGTTTTGGTTTGAAATGATTATATAACGAAAGAGTGTTCATGTGTTCCACGATTCCTGAGGTATTCTAAAGATCATGTTCTGGTTTGTCTAAGACATGGTTCATTCCATAATGATCCATGAGACACTGTAGCTAGCTAGGTAAGGAGATTTCTGACACTGAGATGAGTTTTGGATCATCCTAACTCACTGAGGTTCTAGATCTCTATGCACAGTTCTGTGGGAGAACGGAAACCCTGCTACACCGCTCCATCCACTGTTGCCAAAGGAGTAGTTCAGGTTCCAAAGGCAAAAGCAATTACAAACCCATCTAAAAACCCAAATCCAGTGGTTATACCCCAAAAGGTGGCACACAAGTGTCCCCCAGTCAATCTCCCCCCCGAGTGCCACCCATATGTAGTTGTTCTTATTAAGGTCACTGCCTTGAAGGACAACCAGCAGGAAACCCACCAGGCCCTAAAGAATAAGGTCATCCACTGGTTGCAAGCCAACAGACCCCTTCCTGTGGGTTTGGACGGCCTGATTCTTGGTGTGCGCAGGGTGGGCTGGATTGGCCAGAAGAAGAAATTATTTGAGGGGGATTGTGTGGTGGTCAACTTCCAAGATATAAGAGCTGCCCACTCAATATGTAGTCAAGGACAGGCTATGACCGGCCCCGAAGTTGAAGTAGTAGATTTAACATTCTTCTACCCGCGGCCGGCCCTAATCCCTATAAAATGCTTCCCTGCGATTCCAACCCCAAACTATGCTTACGGTCATTGGCACCCAGCAACTAACGTTGCGCACCCGCATGCTGCTCCGCCATTGCCAAACTGGGGTGCTATGGGTTGCTGACTTTTAGACCCCCCAGAGGAAGCTGGGACGTCTTGGCCCCCTGACGCTCCCTCCTTGTCAATTGCTACACCCCAAGAACCCCTGACTTCCCTAGATGACCAGGTGGTACCAGCATACTCAGGGGAGACTAGGGTGGGGAGGACTCTACTGGAACGTGTGATCGTCTGCCCCACTGCGTGAGAGACAGGCCAATTGGGCCCTGTCGAGCCCTGCGGCATTTCGGCTGTGGCGGACCCATTCATTAGGGTTCTCAGCTGGAATGTGGCCTGTCTGGACAGGAAGCTGGCCCTGCCTGATTGGAACGCAGTGGTGGAGCAATACTCCATCTGCCTGTTCCAGGAAACCTGGAGTAAAGAGCCCCTACATAAGGCAGGATACTCTACCCATTTTCTACCAGCTGTCCATTCTGAGACAGGCAGGGGTCGCCCATCGGGAGGCCTTCTTGTCTGGGTAGCCTCCGCACTCAATTGCAGGGTGGAAGAGCATGACACTCATTGCCAGGATCTTCTTAATATCACACTTAAAAATGCCAAGGGGCATGTTGTTGTTAACATCTTCAACATATACGCCCGCGGTATGAAAGGGGGTAGAGGATCCCCTACCATAGCTTGTCTGGAGGCCTCGCTTCGATCCTCTCCATACAAGAATTGTACCCTGGTTGCGGGTGACTTTAATTGTACCTTCGAGCCTCTTGGCCCTGAAGTTACTCAGGACCAAGAGGAAGACGACAATAGATGGGGGATCCCAGCCCTAGAGCTCAGACCAATTAAAAAATGGATGGAAGTGGTGCTCCAGGTCAATTCCCTAACAATGGAATTTGATCTGAGGGCTCTTAATGGCAGGACTACTTCTGATAAAGAGGGAGCCCATACCGACAACAGGCCCGAGCACACGTCAAGAATCGATTATTTCCTCCTTGACGTCCATCTTTGGAGTTTGGTAAAGGACATGGTGATTATACCCTCTGTTGAGAGTGACCACAACCTCCTCTCACTCACCCTGAACCATAGATGGCTAGATGACTTAAGGAGCAGAACTGCTTGTCCCCCCGCCCCAGATATGTCAGTGGTCTCTAACTGTGGTCGACGGCTAAAGTGGTCTAAGCTATCACTTTCAGTGGAAAAGATATCTTCCATAACACAGCTATTAGCTACAGCCCTGGAAAACCTTGCCACTTCTGAGGGTGGGTTGGTGGATGTGCCTGCCGGGTTTTGCAACCTGACACAGGCTCTTAGCGATCTTTTTATTGTCCGAGGAAGCGCTAGTAGAAAGAAACCTTGCCTTAGGGCCAGACAAGGGTGGTTTAATTCCAAGTGCAGGGAAGCGAAGAAATTACTTGTTAAAGCTGTCAAATCCAAATCCCCAACTAGGACCAGAGAGGCCAGAAGGTTATACTCCCACTGTCAAAAAAATGCCAAGAAGGAGTGGGAGGACAATTTTTGGCAGGACCTCTTGGCTGCTAGCCGAGGGAGAGACGCGAAAGGGTTTTGGGACCTGGTGGGCAGTAGGAACCGTCCTGATGACACCCTGAGGACGTGTACAATTACTGCCCAGTCGTGGTTCAATCACTTTATGGCTCTTTATTCCGCCATAGAAGGAACGCTAAATGACCCTTTTATTCTTCCCCCCTATACCTTGGACAGAGACTTGGATCACTTTTCTGCACGGGAGGTTATGAACTTTATAAAAACTCTTATACCACTAAAAGCTGCTGGCCCGGATGGGTTACCAGGGGACCTCCTTCGAGCATATCCAGGCGAATGGGGGGTGTTGATCTCTGCACTTTTGAATGCCATTATTGAGGGAGGAACAGTAACTGAGTCCTGGAAAGGGGCAGAGGTAGTCCCGATTTTTAAAAAGGGTAGTCGGGACCTACCAGGGAACTATAGGACAATAAGCCTCATAGACTCCACACAGAAGTTGGCGGGGAAAGCTATTCTGGGAAGGATCCTCCAATGGGTGGATGATAACCACATACTGTCTGAGATGCAAGCTGGATTCCGCTCAGGCACAGGAACAATTGAACAAGTCTTCAGACTTTTGTTATTATACTGGAAGGTGGTGGAACTGGGCAAGGGCAGTCTCTACCTGGCCTTTATAGACTTGAAGACTGCCTTTGACCTGGTTCCTAGGGAGGAACTTTGGAGGGTGTTGTATGGTCTCGGAATGCCCCCTTACATTCTAAATCTCCTCATCAAACTCCACAACGCTAACTATGCCCAGGTCAGGTGGGGTTTGAACGGGGAAAAGACCGACAAAATCCCTGTTGAGAGGGGTGTTCGGCAGGGCTGTGTTTTAGCTCCCACCCTATTTTCTCTCTATGTAAATGGGGTGGTTGAGCACTTGCTTGAAGAACCAGCAGACGCCCCCACACTGGGTGGCGTAAAGATCCCAACCCTGTTGTTTGCCGATGACACCCTTCTCATCTCGAAAACCCCTCAAGGTTTACAAAAGCTTCTAGACCGCTTCCAGGATTTTTGTGTAAAAAGGGGACTTGTTATCAATGTGGACAAAACAAAGTATTTAATAATGCACCCGCCACGCAAACTCGGCCGCCCGCCTATCCTGAACTCTATCGCCCTTGAAAGAGTGTCAGAATTTGACTATCTGGGAATCCGCTTGAGCGATGCATTGAGCTGGACCCCCCACATCAACAAACTGTCTGTGGGCAACAAAAGGGTGGGGGGAGCACTGTTAAAGGAGTACAACAACTCATCGAAACATTGTGTAGCTCCGATTATAGATATTTATAAAGCCCGCGCAGTATCTGCATCACTCTATGGAGCAGAGTTATGGGGCCTGGGCAACATGGATCCCCTGACCAAGGCAGAAAACAAATTTATCAAGGACTTGTTGCTATCCCGATAAGCACACCGACAGTTCCGGTGCTCCTGGACGTAGGTTGTAAGGCAATCAAGGATCAGGCCCGCCTCCGACCGCTCCTGCTTTGGGCCCGCCTGTGGAGAGTCCCTGAACTAAAATCTTATGCAGACGGATTGGCAAAGTTGATGCATTCAGATGGTTGGCGAAAGATTAAATGGCTTAAGGACATCAACCACTTGCTTGGGGACCTGGGCTTGGGTTCCTGTTGGTTTACACATTCATCACCCCCTAAGGAGACCCTAAAAAAACTCTATTGGGAATGGGTCTCAGCCAGGCTCATCAGCAACCAGCGACACTGCAAATCCACCGCAGCCCTTCTGGAAATCAAAGATGTTGTTGCCTTTGAGCCATACCTAGACACTATTACCATCCCCATGGATAGGGCCCTTTATATTAAATTTAGACTAGGGACCCTACCCCTTGCCGATCTCCTCTCTAGATGGAATGCATCTAAGCAGACTTCGCGCCACTGTCCCCTATGTATTGACAAACGTGAAACTGTGGCACACTTCCTCTTCGAATGCCCGGACTATGTGCGACCTAGATCTCGTTGGCTCAAACCAATTTGTAGAGAATTGGGCATTCGAAAGTGCTTGGTGGCTCTACGGATTTTACAAACGGACACTGCCCCTCCCATTGTTTGTGCAGTTTCTAAATTTTTTAAATGGGCTTGGTTGATTCGCTTAAAAAGACTGTCTATTTCAATTTAATCCCTTTTTAACTAATTTATCATGATCAAAATGCCATTTTTTTACCTGATGTTTTTAATGTCCAGTCTTTTTGTCTTATCGATGTACTGTTTTTAAATTTTGATATGTAAATGCTTTTAAGATATTCTAATATCGAAATAAAGCTATCAACCAACCAACCAACCAGAATATTGACTGCCACACTATCTTGGTGTAAAATAACTAAAAAACAAAGCACTTCCCATATACGAAAATTACTAACTGCTCTCATTCCTGTGTTTTCAACTCTTTCTTGTTTTTTCCTGTTGGAAAAAAATACATTAAGTGAGGAAATAGATCTAAACTTTCAGACAGCTGTATGCTATTCAGAATGTTAAAATGCATGTATCATTCTATTTCTGTAGCAGCTATCTTTCTAGCTCTCGAGGCCACATATCTACATTTTAACAAGAAAACTACTTGAGTACTGTTAGAAATGGGATTCCTGGTTCAGATATTGAATTTTAAAGGAATAAATGCAGTATAGCCCTTAGAAGCAAATAACGCAAAATACATTACATTAAGTTGCCACGGGCTAAGTCAGAGTTTGGGCCAACCGTGATGGAACACTGGGCAGCTGCAGGACCCAAGCAGGCCCGGTGAATAAAGTGCCTTTCCTTGTCGCAAACAACAAGATGCGTCCATGTCGAGCCCTGCAGGCTCAGGATGCATCGATCTTCTCCACACAGTAAAGACGATGCGTCCATTCCGAAGACTGGTGCTGGAGTCTAGAAGCATTGAACAAAGCGTCGGATTCTGCTATGCAGTCGAGGGGATGTGTCTGTCTCACCAAGCTGCAGCAGGGGCAATACATCGATCTCTGGAGGCAAATTGCTGGTTTCAGTTCAATGTGCCGATTTTACTCCCGCAACCGGGTAAATGCGCTGGTTCTGCTATATGCAGACAGGAGATGCATCAAAATTATATCTTGGCCTCTTCCAGTGAGCCAGGCTCAGGAAAATGGTTAGAGACTTTGATATCCTTGAGTCTCAAGCAACAGGAGGCAAGCCAACAAACCCTCATAGATCATTTGAAGTGAAGGCAGAGTCCAGCTGTCCTTCAGCAGTGTCAGAGAGCAGCAGGGCAACAAACAGAGGAGCAGGCATTCCAGATCAGCAGTCCAGTTGAGACCTTTAGGCGGCCCTAAAGCTCTTCTAGCAGAGCTTTAGTTACAAGTTCAGTAGTGTCTGATTTTAGGTGGTCAGAGACCGAGTACCTATACCCAAAAGTGCCTTTGATGTGGGGGTAACTTCAAAGCAGCTCTCTGAAGTGCTTAAGTATCCCTTTCAACCCAGTCCTGTCTGCCAGGCTATCTGTGTGTGTGGATTGGGGGGGGGGGATCATTCCTTTCTGTGGGAACAGAATGCTACCTATTAAAGTGAAGTGTTAGCATTTCTCTTCTATCGTGCCCAGGCAAAGCCATCAGAATGCCGAGGTATGTATAAAGGTACTCAGACATGCCTATCTTTCCTGTGTTGTGGCTTTCAAGAGGGCATGCACAAATTGTAGCAGTCACTCACTTGTATTGGAGGCAGGCTATCAGGCACACAAAGCATAAGTGCAGAGAAATGTCCACTTTCTAAAAGTGACCATGTTGAGGGGAGAAGCACATGCACTTTAGCACTGGTTAGCAATGGTAAAGTGCTCAGAGTCCTAAGGCCAATAAGAATCTGCCAAAACAGGAGGTAAAAGACAAAAAGTCTGGGGAAAGACTACCTGAGGGGTGACAGGTCTAAAAAGTATAAACTGTAACGTTCCAAATGGAAATTGGCGTAAATGTATCGCGGAGGAGTATAATGCTGGACCCATACGAAATGATCTAGGTGTGGGAGCATCGGGCCTGATTTTTCCTGACCTGTAAAATTGATTGAGGATTGAGCAATGCTTGGGGGCACAAGATGACAACCACCATTCTGTTCCATCATCCCCTGCCTATAATCTGCCCCGATCCCGCACCAGCTCCTCTCTCCCATTTGCCACTTTCTCAGAGTTATTATAGATATTAGCTTTTGTAGTTTCATTTTGAAAAATAGTCCCAAAATGTCAAATACTATTATTTCTTACACAATACATTCATATTCTGCCATACATGATATTATAGGTAATCCAAGCACAGCTGTTCTTTCTCCAAAGCATATGTCTCTGGGTATGATGACTAGGCCTTTTTTTCAGAAAATGCTATTAAATCATCTTCACAGAAGTGCACACATAGTAGTCTGAAGCTTGCTAAAGAAAACTCTTTAACTCTTTTCTTATAAAAGTCTTTCCTAGTTGACTTATGGTTAACCATTCTTCAACCTTACTCAGAAGGACATCTACAGTGGAATAACTCCACAATCCATGTAGAATGAATATTCAACTCCAAGCTAAACTTATCGACGGGTATCGATTCAATCAATGGGCATTGTCTCCATGTTAATGCTACTAGTGAGAGTACATTCACATATACAAAATTAAGACACGCTAAAACTGAGGGAGGCTTCTCTTTACCCCCTTCACTCTTTTTTCTCAAATACTACCGAGCGCACCACATTTATGATACAGGCAACAAATTGCATGTGTGATATTCCTGGCTGCATGTCAACTACAACTGACACCATGTGAACGGGTCGCGGATCTGGACCGTCTCTTGGAGACCACTTTTTTGAAAAAATCTTCTTTCCATCTTCAAAATTCAGTGTACAAGGAATGTCACCCCCTAAGACACAACAGGCTTTAAGCCCTGTAAGGGCTGTCGCAAACAGATGCCTGACATATCCCCTAGGTGTACGTGTGGCATCTGGGGTCAGGCCAGGCCAAGACTCCAAGACCTGCAGAGATTGCATGTCGATGAAACTGAAGGCTATCAGGGAATGAGAGGTAGATCTTTATGTTGCCAAGCACAAGAAGACACAGCGCTGGGACCGCTCGAAGTCCAAGAGTCAATCCTGGTTCCGCTCCTGCTTCCCAAGTTGACTAAGCTGTTCTAGATGCCATTCTTCTTGGCGCTCCAAGTCCTTCTGTAAACACAAAAAAAACTAAGAAGTCGAAGTGGAGTTCCGCTCCTTTATGCCATTCCCCATTCACCTGATGAAGGGCATAGACAAAGTCAAGAGTCCTGTTCCTGCTCCCAACGTCCGCTGACTTTGGAGCCGTTTCCGCAGTTGTTTCTGGCACAACCCTAAGTCCGGGGGCCTTCAGCCACGCTGCGCCAGATCGTAGAGTTCCACATAGCTATGCTTCGGCTCTTCAGATTTTTACAGACTTCGAGTAGCGTGCTTTCGGGCCTTCAGAAGCCGACAGGCCTTCCACCCATTTAGGACATGTATGCTTAAACAGGCAGTTCTCACTGGGGTAATAAAACTGGAGTGAGCCTCCCTGCAAGAGACGTGGAGGGACCCCCTCCGGATTCAATGAGGAGCTCTCTGAACAGAGTGTTGTGCTGAAGGGCCCCCCTGGAGCTTGGGGCCCCCGCACTGCAGTGGCTGCGGAGACCAGTGTTAAGCCCCTGGCAGTTCTGTATCAGGAAGCACTAATGAGGTCGTTTAGACACGACTGTGAGCGTTGATCTAAAAACGAGCACAATCGGTGTTTTCACTTGTATTAACAATTGCATCCATTCAGAAGTGAACACGAATTTTGCAACATCGGTGTTTGCGCAATTACTTGCCATCAATTTCTACCTGACGCTAATTTCCTGTGTAGTGCACTGTACCATAGCTTACAACAGGCCCACATACCAGTACGGCCCGCTGTTCCCCATTTTTTTTATCGTTTTTGAAACACACCCAATAGCCGGCGCTGTTGAATCTATTAACAATGCGCAGGTTTAGATCACCCTGCAAACATGATTCCACGATCGGCAGTTGTTTGTGAATATTGTGCAGAAGATAAAAAGCTGCGGGAAAACATGTTATTTAAAGTCCTCATTTTGTGTAATATTGTATAGACTTTCATCGTACTTATGATATGGTCACGCGTATTGCAGTCTCTCTTAAAATACTTTTTTTTTCTCATTTCTAGGAAGCAAGGATAACACCTGTAGAATTTGGCGCTGACAGAAGAAAGACTGTGGCTTATGTACTGAGAGCTGAATCAGCACATCGAACAGACGGTTCTAATTAGCAAAACGTGACTGTGTTGTGGTCCCTGGCTCTTAGGACTTCTAAAAGTAGGACAGTTACGAGAGCACTGCTCTGCAGCTGTTCTGTGAGGACCGGCCAGCTGCGGTGGCTTGGCACCTGGCAGGAGTCCCGGTGTTTCATATCACAGGTTTATTCCATCACGCATCAATTTAAGAGTGTTTCATCAAATGCGTAGGGCTACAGACATTTTGTTTGCTGTACTGATGCTTTGCATGTAACTTTTTATTTAATATGCTTTTTGAATAAAATTAAAATACTTGCAGTTTTTGGAGCGTGTTTTTGGGCGTGCACACTTGAGTGTTTATTTGTATGTCCACCCATGGAAGAGGTCAATTTGTTACCCTTGCTGTATGAACAAAGGTCGCAATATGATTGTAAAGAGCAAGAACCCCCTGAGTGTGGTCAGTTTCCTGGGTCAGGGCAATAAGTATAATGACAAAAAAACAATCCCAGGCAAAACAAGATTCAACAATGCAATGAGGACCAGCAAATTATAAATGACACTGTACTAAAACGGATTTTGTATAAAAACAAACAGAATTTTTAATGATTTTCCTAATACAAAATAATTTTACAAAATGTCGCAATATGAACATGTTTAAGCTTTGGTGACTTTGGCGATGTTGCACCCCTCCGTAAGAAGTATTTGGACCCTTCACAAATACTTAAATCATCAAGAGTGCACTTTGTTACCTATTGCAACAAGCAGAACAGATGTTTTTGCGTTATGCAAACTTGATGTGATGTGTTACCGTTTTGTGTTATGTAAACTTGAATTTCCCTAAAGGAAAACCATCTCGGTGAAGTAGCTAAAGTTGCACTTCCTCCTCCCGCAGTTAACCTCCTTTTCAGCCGTAACCTGTGCCTTTAATTTGCTCACACCTCTGAGCTGCCCTCAGTATAGAACCTTTGAAATCTCCCTGAAGGACAGTCACTGAAATGCTATGTTCACACCATCCCTGCCCTAAAAATAGGACGTCCATGACATTTCCAAAAGGTGCTTGTGTTTTCCGGGAGAGGAAGTTGGATGGAGGATTGCGGAATTGGAGAAAAGAAGAAATAATCTTCAAGTGTCATAAATAACACTTCTATTGTCAGAGCCTAAACGAGTGATGCATTTCTTTTCGATGGACGCTGGGTCAACCTCTAAATCCTTCTCTATGTCACAACTGAATAACTTCAAAATCGTTGTAACAATAGATGACAGCAGCGCTTAATTTGTAAACAAATACGTGTCATGGCCTTTGTCAGGAGGCCACTGCAGCTTCCACCGCCCAATGCCCCTGTCAGTGCTGCCAATGACAGTACCTGCACAACTACTAACCATCAAGCATGTACAAAAGTGACAATTCAGACTATTCCAGACCCCCAAAGTAGCTTGAGTGGCAGGTATTAGTCATTGTTAATGTATATTAAATTAAGAAACAACTGTTATCGTGCTTGTCTCTGTATTAGACAACAGGACCACCTTGTGGTAGAATGTCATAAGTCCCGGTGTTGACAATTAAGTGGCGGGTCAAATTAAGCACTGGGTGACTGAACAAATTCTACACTAGAGTTCTATGAACTTTGATTAGACTCTGTTTTAACTCTAAAGGCAGTAGCAAAAGAGGGCTCTTTGAAGTTAGATACCATCTCTGTGAGATCCCACCGATGAGAATTTGCTGACATGAAAAAGCTCAGAGTTGGTAAACATGAATCTTCTGCCCAGCAGCAATGCTTCTTGGTTGGATTGAGTTGGCAGGTTTGTACCCATACTCTGGAGGTCTTTTAAGACAAAACTTTCTAAGTCCCAGGTCTCAGAGGTTGTAGGTGAAGTCCAGCCAGATACAGCCAAGAGATCATGTACCTCAGGAACAGCACTTGGGGCCAGGACTCCAATGGGGTAAAAGTTACCAAGGGTTATCGTACCCACTTTTGTAGCATTTCCTGTGTACCCTACTGCAATAATACCACAGTGCCCCTCTCTGCCTTAATCCAAGATGGTAAAAAACCACTGTACTCTCGTGCTGAGTCTGTCTGCCCACCCAATATTGTGACCAGAAAAAAGAGCAGCCCCTCCTCTGTGGCAACTCTAAGCCAGTTCTGGGGGCATCTCGCATCTCGTTGGTTTTGGTGTCTGGCTGACTGAGGGAACAAAAGAAGGGGCCTGCCCAGTATGCTGATTTATTCATATTTAAAAGGAAGGTTTTGATCAAGAAAATGACAATAAAAATTACCAAAATACAACAAATAAAGCTAGAGATAAGTTTGAATTGAAAATAGAGCCAAAAAGCAAAACCACCAATGGTGGTTATCTGATAACGCTAGACGTATGAAAGTTAAAAGGCGGACAGTGATGGATCGCCGGACAGCTACAAGGACCAGGTTTGTCGTGGTGAACAGGTTGCCTTCAGACTTGGAAATGTTTATGGAGAAAAAGTAGTCCCAGATGAGTCATTGGTGGGGCAATCTAGAACTGAAGCAGGGATCTTCGTTGATCCTGATAAAGTCCTCTATGTTTGAACTTAGAAACTTTTCTGGAAATCAGATCTTCCTCAACAGGGCAAACAAGCAAGCTGAGGCTGACTGGCGATTCAATATCAACGACTCCGGCTTCAATGGTGATAGTAGTCTTTGAGAAATCAGGCTTAGAATAAATTTCTTAAGTGGACTTAAAAGGTAAACCTATTAAAATACCATTAGTCCCTTAAATTAAGAGATTGTTAGTCAGTCTCAGAACCTGGGAATCGACCATTTTGCTGACCCAAATTTAAAAAATAATAAACGAATCTGATTGGACAAAGGAGTTTTTATTTTCCAGCCATTTTTGTTTGTGGATCCTAAATCTCTGATTGATTGGTCTCAAGAAAAAAGATTTCTCTTGCAGCCGCCATTGCAGGATACAATGGCACAATCACCACATGAAAAAAAAATGAGAGGCTACTTAAGGGACAGTGTCTGTACAGCCTGGACCGAGGGCCTAGCTGTGGAGAGCTCTAAAAGCACCCATACAGTTTTAAATGAAAAAATGCCCTCTTTGCAGTCAGGGAACTTGGAACAGACACACAGGCCTCCCCTTTCTGAACTATGAAAGTGGTTGATCCATGTTGGGTCCTCTGCTGTAGTTCATGTGGCCTGTGCCAACTTTGCAAACAATAAAACTAGTGCACCTATGTAAGGTGCTGGTGTATTTTGCAGACTCTGCACAGAGTTTTTGAACTTTGAAAGTCATGTTGCATTCCCTTCTATAGCCTACAAACTCCGTATTCAGGGCCTCATTTACCAAGAATTAGCTTTGGGCAGTACTGCAGGACATTTTGCTGCGCTGCACTACGCCAATTCAGAAGGGCAGTAATGCACCATATTTACAAGATAAAGTCCTTTCCTGTCCTTTTAGCCAGCGCACACATTGCAGCCAAGCGCCTATGCAGGCACCCTTGCACCATGATGCAAGGGTGTCTGTGTTGTTGGGATGATTGTTTTGTGCAGCAAAGGACACCTTCCTGCACAAAAAAATTGCAAAAGGTGTCTTCCTTCTTCAATGTGTGTTGCAGAATGCAACACACATGGGAAGAGGAACAAATAAGGAGCAATTTAAACATTCCTCTATTATGCCTGCTCTGGGGAGGCGTACGTTTTTGGTGCTGCCCCAGGTTTATGTGATGTTGTAAATCTGGGACAGTGTCAAAATCCTTGGGCAGTTGAATGGGAACACCCACAGCTATGCCCATGGAATGCCTCCTTGACATAGAGTAAGGCAAGGCAGCACTTTGCTCTGCATTGCCTTACTCCATATCTATGAGGCCATGCAAAGCCACCCTATGTGGCTTTGCGTTGTCTCATAGATAATATTGATGGGCATACGCCACCAGATTAGCATAAAAAGTGACTCTCGGTGGTGCAGGCCTCTTGTAAATGAGGACCTGAGTTTTGTTGAGTCATGGTTTTTTTTGTGTGGATCTTTACATAGCGCGAACTAGACCCAGAGGAATCAGAGCGCTTTACATGAGCACGAGTTACGTTAGAGACGGACACATTTATTTTTAGTAGGCACGGGGAGATTGAGTGATTTGCCCAGAATCACAGAATGTTGAGCGTCCCTGCCGAGACTTGAACCCGGTTTCCCGGCTCCGTAGCCGACTGCCCTAGCCGTTCGGCCACATTATCTCCCATTCAAATTAAAGTCACCAAACTATCAATGCATTTCAACACAGTTTAAAATTTTAAAACAGAATGATGAGCACATAAATTATTGGTTTAGAAGGCTATTGGGGCCCGATTCTTTTTCTGAGGTATGTTTATAGTGCTCTAGGGGGATTATTTACAAGCCCAGTGCGTCGCCATAATGTGATGTGCCGGTGGTGCACAGTGCAGACCCATATCTACAAGGCCACGGAAAGCCACCCTGGCCTCGTAGATGTGGTGTAAAACAATGCAGTGCAAGTCACTGCGTTGTCTCACACAGGCCGGGGGAGGTGTGCCATGGGCATTGTGATAGATGTTCCCTCTCAACAGTAATAGTATTTGCCACATTCCCAGGTTTACAACAAAGCGTGAATTTGGGAATGCATCAAAACTGCTGCCTCCCCAGAGGTGGCATAAGAGTTGTTTTTGTGAAGGGAGTTGTCCCTCCCTCCACAAACAACCTGATGTCAACGTAGACACCCTTGCACCATGGTGCAAGTATGCCTGCATTGGCTCTAGGCATCGACTTGTGTGCCAGCGCAGTGGAAGAAGACAGGAATGTACCGTATCTCATAGATATGGCTCCTTCCTGCCCTTTTCTTTTGAAATTATAGTAAACAAGGCCCTAAGACTTTTGTTACGTGCACATGGTCCCCCCTACTTGAACCCAAGACTATGGACCTGTTATAGCTAGTAACACGGGCAGAAAGGCTTTTGAAGCCCATAGACCTTTTTGACAATTTTAGGGCAGTCAGTCAAGATTTATTGGTATTCAGTAAATAATTTTTTATAAAATTCCCAACTTGCTTCCAGGATCTGATCCGACTGTTTCACTTGTATACCTTTTGATCAAGAACTGCCTCTATAAAGTTCTCATTAACCTTTTATTTTTTTCAGGAGAGCTAAAATGTTACCCATTAATTCACACTTCAGTTTTTCTCACACTATGTTTAATTGAAGCTTTTATAACTTTTTCTTTATCTTGATTTGATAGTAACCGTAGAGTATCAGTATTTTTTAGACATTTACCTCATGGGCAGACTGTGAATCATAACCCGTTATTGAGTTCAAAGTTTGGTACTAAGATTTGAGACTAGGTTTTACAAAGTAAATGAAGGATGCTACAGCAGACACATTAACCAAGTTATAACTCACAAAAGGCCAGTGCCACACCAAAACCTTTATTTCTAGTGCAGTGCCAGGCACATAAGACTCTCCTGACTTGTGATTGTCTCTGCGGCAGATAATAAAATGGCTTTCCTAAAGGTAAAGCTGGAGATCTCCTGGTTATGTGATGCTTCTGAAAGGCCAGTAGGATTTGGAGGGTGTTTAAACAGAATATCTGAAACAAATATATCATGGGCCAAAATATTGTGTCAAGAATTTCGAGGACAAAAATATTGTGAAGGTACGTTTCTATAGGTAAGCAGTAGTCATGTTTTCGGAGCCCTGCACAAACTGCAAAATTCATTGACAGGAACAGCTGTCATGGTGGCTTTTTGCAATGCTTTAAGAAACAAGCACCAGCTTTGCGATCCGTTCATGATTTGGCGGCTACAGGTGCAGTTGAGGCAATTAAGTAAATTACTCCGTAGCCTTGACTGCAACCTCTATCTGCCAAAATATAAATTGCCCCCTCAATCAGCTAATCGTCCTGCAAATAATTGGTGGTACAACTATGAGTATGCTTTTTTTATTGATTATAACTTTTTATTGAAAGATAACAAACCACATTGCAATCAAAAGTATTTCAAGTAGTCACGTAATAAACCTGATGAGAAAAAGGCTGTATATCATCACACTGGCAACACATTTGTGGAAATAGAGCACAGGTAACAGACAAAATTATGACTATTCTTAGAATTACAAAACACATCAGTGAAAGACAGACTACAGTTTACCAGGAGAAACATACCACAAAGGTGTGTGATGGGATGAATTGGTCCATCATTTAGATAATAGATTGTTTGGTCGAAATTCAAAGCAGCATTTCATTGTTCACATTTTATCATTACAAAATTAGAACGTACGTGGTAAGATCCATCTTCTGCATACTCACAAATCAGACTTAGGTTTAGCTCTGTTGAACTTTTTAAAAGTTTCACTATATTTCACAACAAGGGACCTTGATTGTTGGCAATTAGTTAGGTGCATCAGAAGCATTTGTGGATCCTGTGTAGAAAAATAATAATAATAATAAATATTTTTTTGTAGCCCCACTCCTCGATCTAAGTAGGAAAACATGTTTTCTTCTGAAAGCAGCTTTATCTTGCCATGCAGCCCCTTTCTAGCTGCACCTAGTGATGCGGCCACTGTTTGGTACCTCATTTTAAATGAAAAATCCTGCTTTTCTTTTTATAGAAAAATGTTATAGAAATACATTTGGTGGCAGGAGTGTTGGAATCCGAAAAACATGGGGATCAGGACAAAGAATCCCCTCTACCTCTCTCATGTGAAGGCCCTGCAAATAATTCATCATTGCTTTCAATAGTGCTGGGATGGAATTGTCCTGACCATGGTAAATTGACGTACAGCCCTCCCTTGAGTAATCCAAATGCATGAGAAACTGGTGTCCTGATGTTCTTTAAGTCCCCGCACACATGAAATCTTGTGTGTGTGCTTAGGCTTGGCACGAAACTGACCACGATACTCTGGGACTGGCTCTGAGATCAGGAGGGGTGCCAAAAGCATACTCTAGCATAGGCAAGACTATTGCCTGTGTCATCTGGACATGCAATGTAAGCTGTGGTGCCAGCATACTTTTTTTTAATCAGTAGTTTTGGACAGGCCTGTTTACCTGTTCAATGTGAGAACGTGATGCCCGCGGGCCCTATTGTGTACAATTCTGCTTACATGTCATGTCCAGAGTTAGCATTCGCTGACATCCCTGGCTGTATGTTGAGTGAGTGTGTGTGTGTGTTGTGAATGGTAGCATGAAACCAATTTGTTTACAAGTTTGTGAATGCTGAAGCCAGTAGGGTCCATTTTGGATTTCCCGTGGCTTGACATGGCATGAGGTGGAGATTATAATACAGCTTCCCGAGGCAGTAGAAGTGTATTGCCTGCATTCCTGAGATGGAGGGTGTTATGTTATGTTATGTTAATTGAATTTTTGAGCGCACAGCTGCCCCAGCGAAGGGGCGTCCCGGCGCTATATCTGAAAAGGTAACATAACTAACAAGACAGAAAAAGGGGTTATTAATAAGGCAGAGGGAAAAGATAAGTTTTAACAGCTTTCCTGAAGGCAAGGAGGTCTTCTAAAGAGCGAATGTGGGCAGGAAGTGCGTTCCACAGTTTGGAGGCCAGCACCGTGAACGAGCGGCCACCTAATCTGCATTTTTGGAAACGCAGAACAAGTGCCAGATTTTGGCCGGCAGAACGAAGGCTGCGCGAAGGGGTATACAAAGTCAGGAGGTGCTGGAGAATGGCGGGAGTGTCAGTTTTCAAAATTTTAAACGCAAAACAAAGGGTCTTAAACTCTATGCGTCTAATTACTGGTAGCCAGTGCAATTTGAAGATTATACTGGGGGCAGAGCAGAAACGCGGCAGGCCCACCAGGGCCCTGGCTGCCGCATTCTGCACCCGTTGGAGTCGCAGGACTTCCGCCTGGTTGGCGCCTAAAAACAGTGAGCTAGCGTAATCGAGCCTCGATAATACGCTAGCTTGAATCACCATCTGGCGAGTGGGGGCATCAAAAAATTTGAGGATAGGCCTCAAACCACGTAAAATGCCAAAGCACATAGATGCCACCTTCTTAGTATGGAACGAGAAGGTTAGTTTGGAATCCAACCAGACGCCAAGATTTTTAAGTTCAGAGACAGGTTTAGGGGGAGGTCCTAGCTCCTTGGGCCACCAGCTAGCACCCCACAGATCAGGATGTTTCCCCAGTACCATCACCTCGGTTTTGAGGGCGTTGAGCTGTAAACAGTTGGCCGTAAGCCAGCTAGCAACAGCCCTCAAACCATCCGCAAAGTTCGATGCCAGTTGGTCAGAATCCCCGTTAAGGGCCACCGCCAACTGGGTATCATCGGCGTATGATACCATTGTGAGACCCCAGCTCCGTGTCTAGGGTGTGGCCCTAGACACGGAAGTGTGGAGTAATGAAGAAAAATTCTATGGTAATCTTTTTGGCAGGGGAATGCTAATTGGTTCCTCCTGAGAACAGCCATTTGGTTGATGGTAGGAGATTCACTTGTTAAAAGGAGACATGTTTCTGAGAAGGGCCTATTCTTTTTGTCTTCCCCCTTGAATGTCCATCCAATGAAGGCTTATTACAGCAAGGTGTAGACCATCAAACATATTGTGCTCATGTGGTGAGTACTCCCAATTAGATCAAGTCTAACCCATACCTGCTAGGAGAGCCATCACATTACACAAAGACATAGGGCCCAATTTACAAAATGCATTTTGTAGTATGTAAAGTAGTATCACAATGGTACTACTTACTACAAAATGCGATTCACCAACCTACGAGTGTCAAACTCTTCCTCCACCTCTCCTAGCTTTTCTTTCAGGAGATCGCCACACATTTAAGCTTAGTACTTCGCAGTAAATGTGAGAGGTCACTTTCGGGAGTTTTGGGATAATGAGGAATATCAGCTGCAAAATGAGAGGGGTTTAGGGAGGATTAAGGATGGGGTATGGTGGGACATGCTAATACACCCACACCCAAAAGAATAAGGCTGCTGCTATTCACAAACTACATTTCTAAAGTTACTACCACCCAAACAGCCAAAAAACAGTTGGCAACGTACTCCAGCCCAGACATGGAATGCGTCTAGCACCACACATGGCCACTCACAAATAATGCCAAGTACTCCTTTAGAAAACACTGGAGGCAGGGAATTAAAACAAGCATTTACAATGCAACGGTTTCGCCTTTGGAGAAGTTAGAGCTATTGGCTATTTGTAAATGACAAAATTTGTATGTATGTGTTGGTTTTGAAAACAGATAAATAAATGGCATTGTCATTTACATTGCCAATAGCTTAATCTCTCGCAAATGTGAGAACTATTGTACCCTACGGACGAACTCAGCAGACAGCAATTACTACCACCCACACACACACCCAGAGCCAGCCATACACACCCAGAGCCAGCCACACACACCCAGAGCCAGCCACACACACCCAGAGCCTCACCTTTCCCAATGGTTTAAAAATATGGCAATAACAGAAATAACAGAAATATGTTAAGAAAAAATTCATAATAAAGGATCCTTCTTCAAATTTGCAAATATATTGTTTTTTAATCGCGCGCACAGAACCATCATTGTGGGGACTTGAACATGTGTTACCATCCTTGTGGGGACTTACTCAATAATTGTCATTTGTGATTGAATGCCTTCATAAACACATGGCTAAATGTTATTTTTCAATGCTGTACTTAAATTACATGATCGTTTATTCATATATAAACAGCTCATTGTGTCCTAGGAGCACAAGAACTGTTATGATAATGAATTTCTCAGCAGAAGCCTATTGCATATGAAGTCCCTGGAAATGGATTTACAAATATTTTGTCTATTTCTGATTGCTCACAAACATTCAGGAATAAGGAAACAACACACTGTTAAGATAATTTAAAGGCCACACATCCTGCAATGTGGTCTGTTAGGAAAGGCAAGTTGAGATTCCCTAGGCCCTTTTCATCAACCTTACCATGTAAGCCCCAAAATATATGGTATGTTATTATAGTAATGTTCTACAGCTGACAGAAAGAGTATGCGATGATAATCATTTTTAAGCCACTGCAGAGATAGAGCGTGATTATATTAAAATTGTGTTTCAATGTAGTCACTCCCAAGTTCCTATAGGGATGGTGCGTGATTATATTTATGTTCAAGTCCCACATAGATAATGTGTGGGTATACTAATACTTAAGTCTCCAACGAGATTGTGTTTGATGCTAGTTATGTTTTAGTCACATGAGATAGTTTGTCATTATAGCGATGCCCAGGCTCTCGCTCAGATAGGATGTGTTTTTAGACATGTTTAAATCCTACAAAACAGTGTCTGATTATAATAGAGTTTGGTTATAGTCCGATTCAGGCCCCCTACAAATAATGTACAATGACAGTCATGCTGCAGTTCATGCTAATATAGTGTGTTATTCAAGAAGTGCCCAGGTCCCCATAGAGATAGTGTGGGATTATTGGCATGTTCAAGTCCCCGCAAAGATAGTGTGTGATCATTGGCATGTTCAAGTCCCCGCAAAGATAGTGTGTGAATATTGGCATGTTGAAGTCCCCGCAAATATAGTGTGTGATTATTATCTTGTTCAAGTCCCCGCAGAGATAGTGTGTGATTATTGTCATTTTCAAGTCCCCGCAAAAATAGTGTGTGATTATTGGCATGTTCAAGTCCCTGCAAAGATAGTGTGTGATTATTATCTTGTTCAAGTCCCCGCAGAGATAGTGTGTGATTATTGTCATTTTCAAGTCCCCGCAAAGATAGTGTGTGATTATTGGCATGTTCAAGTCCCCGCAAAGATAGTGTGTGATTATTGGCATGTTCAAGTCCCTGCAAAGATAGTGTGTGATTATTGGCATATTCAAGTCCCCACAAAGATAGTGCGTGATTATTGGCATATTCAAGTCCCCGCAAAGATAGTGTGTGATTATTGGCATGTTCAAGTCCCCGCAAAGATAGTGTGTGATTATTGGCATGTTCAAGTCCCCGCAAAGATAGTGTGTGATTATTGTCTTGTTCAAGTCCCTGCAGAGATAGTGTGTGATTGTCATTTTCAAATCCCCGCAGAAATAGCATGTGAATAATGTCAGGTTCAGATTCTTGAGTGAGTGTGTCATAATTATATTCAAGTACCCACATAAAAAGTGTTATAATATTCATATTCAAGTCCCTGTAGAGATAGGGTACAATGGTAGTCATACTGATGTTTATGTAGAAATAGTGTGTCAATACATTAATGCTCAGGTCCCCACAAATAAAGCGTTTAATTATAGTCACTCTTAAGTCCATATTGAGATAGTGTGTGGTTATATTCATGTTCAAGGTCCCTCAAATATATTGTGTGATTATAGTTATGTTCACATGCCACATAGATAGTGATTGTTCATAGCTACGGTATGTTCAAGTCCCCACATAGAGAGTGTTATGATCGTAATGTTCATGTTCTCAGAGAGTTGGTGTATTATAATACTCATGTCCCTGTAGTGATAGTATGTTATTATCGTTATAACCAGTTGCCTGCACGGATAGTGGGGTATTCTAGTCTTGCTCAAGTCCTGCAGGGATTGTTGTGTTGCATGATCATAGTGAAGCCTAGGCCCTCATAAAGATAGTGTGTGATGATTGGGATGCCCACACCCCCACCAACGATAGTGACTGAAGACCTGCAGCACACGTGTGCGACAACAGTGAAGCACAAGTCTCTCTATGGAATTTTTTTTATGACAGACACAATCATATCCCTGCCGGGATAGTGTGTGAAGACAATAATGTTCAAGTTCCCACAAAGCTATAGTGTGATTAAATTGATGGCCAGGTCCCAACAGTGTGTGATTATAGACATGGCAAGGTCACTAGTGAGATAGTGTGTGATGATAGCCATGTTCGATTCCTCAAGAAGATAGTCTGTAATGGATTATATTGATGCCTAGATGCCCATAGAGATAGTTTTTGATTGTAGGGATGCCTGGTTCCCCACAAGGACAGTGTGTGAGTATGGGGATGTCTACTTCCTCACTAAGATAGTGTTGGAGAAGGGTGTTACCAGATTTCCCACAGAGAAAGTGTGTCAATATAGGCAGGCGCAGTGCCCTGCAAGGATAGCATGTGATTGGTAATATTGATGCCCAGGGCCAAACAAAGATCGTGTTTGATTATTGTGATCGCCAGGTCCCAACAGAGATAATGTGTGATTTATTGGTTTGCCCAGGTACCTACAGAGATAGTGTGTGATTATAGGGATTCCCAGGTTCCCACAGAGATAGTGTGTGAACATATTCATGGTCAGGTTTTCACAGAGATAGTATGTGATTATAGGGAAGCCAGGTCCCCACAGAGATAGTGTGTGATTATAGGGATGATCAGGTCTCCACAGAGACAATGTGTGATTATAGAGATGGCCAGGTTTCCAGAGAGATAGTATGTGATTATGTGTCCCCACACAGATAGTATGTGATTATAGGGATGCCAGGTCGCCACAGAGATAGTGTGTGATTATATTGACGGTCAGGTTTCTACACAGATAGTATTTGATCATAGGAAAGCCAGGTCCCCACAGAGATAGAGTATGAATGTAGTAATGTTCAAGTCCCCACAGATATTGTGTGTGATAATAGGGATACCCAGGTCTCCACAGAGACAGCGTGTGATTATATGTCCCCACACAGATAGTGTGTGATTATAGGGATGCCCAGGTCCCTACACAGATAGTGTGTGATTATAGGGAAGCCAGGTCCCCACAGAGATAGTGTGTGATTATATTGTTGTCCAGGACACCCCAGAAGATAGTGTGTGATTACTGTAATGTTTAAGTCCTCACAGATATTGTGTGTGATAATAGGGATGCCCAGGTCCCAACAGAGACAGTCTATGCTTATAGGGCTGCTCAGGTCCCCAGCGAGACGGTGTGTGATTATAGGGGTGCCAAGATCCCCACCTGCTAGAGTGTGACCATAGTCAAATTCAAGTCTCCACAATAATGTGTGCAATGATGCCATGTTAAAGATACCGAACAGATTATATTAGTCATGTGGACTAGTACACTAATGTATTCACTTGAAGGATCAGTGTTTGACCTCCCACTCACAGTTTGAATCCTGGTGTTTCCACTCAGCTCAACTTATAATTATTTGAGATAACTATAACTGGTGAATGCAGTGTATTTTTTAGTTTAAAATGGCATGTTTTAACTCTCAATATTTGAGCAATTCTTGTTGGTAAATCATGCTTTGACGGACAGACAGGATAAGAGAGATAGGGAATTGTTAGGTAGGTTAGAAAGAGTTGAGATGGTTGAGATGGTACGGGATGTTAGGGTAGGTGACTGGGAATGTTGGGAAGTGAGCTGTTAGAGGGAGAGGAACTTTATGTGAGTAGGTGGAAAAAATTGTATGATTATATGAAAGGGAGCGGAAAGTAATATTTGAAGGATGGGAAGGTGGGTTACTGCAGCACCCTCAAAATAAGTATGCCGGGGGTCAAAAGATGAATAAGGCATAAAGATGCCTTTAAATGCTGTTTTTGTCTTGTCTCATTTGTTCTGTATTAAAAGACTGAGGGGCATTGAGCAGTTTGCAGGAGGATACCAGTGTGGAGGAGGTACTCAGGATGTACAATAGACTGAAGTGATAAGATAGAGGGTGGATACAGAGGCTAGAGTGGTAAGACTGGTGTTCAAGAGCATAAGATCTTCTTGGAAAATGGGCGCGTAGTGTGCACATTGTGATGAGATTGCAGAGCTTCTCTTTGACAATAGAGATTTTTAGTTTCAGTGGCTGTTAGATTACATGTTACTCTGGTAGTCAGTGTTCCTTATAGGGGTCATAGGAAGGTGGGAGATGTCAATCTAACAATTAACAGGCATTTACAAAACTTTGAGGACTTCTGAGGTACTAAATGAGCAGTCCAATGGAAAGCAACAATTCCAGGGGTACTTGAGGTTCTCCTAAAAGTGGCATAGGTATAATCTACAGGCATTGAAGGGTCAAGTGGGCCAAAAGTAATTAAAATCAATTGGGGTCACCTATCAGTGGAGTAGGCACAAATCTGGCTTTTTTCTTTTAGGAACCCTTGTTCAGTTGCCACCTACAATTTGGCCCCACCCACCAATCCCTTACATGGATCACAGATCCCCACATTGCATTCTCAACTGGTTGTGTCTCAGCACAAGATTCCTTACTGCTCGTCGCACTTCCCTGTTGGTCCGCAGTCAGTCTTTTGGGCAACATGAATGGATTTGCATCAGTTCCTACCAGCTGCTCTGCTTGACTAACACTGATGCTACTTTAACTGATTGTATTTGGATGCAATCATAGCACATATGCAGCTTAGTGCTAGGCATGGGTGAAATGTAAATTATGCAACACATTTCTTATAACTTCAGGTATTTCATGTTACTCTTGTTAATGCAAAATTCCCGTAAATACACCTTTATGCCTATAATGTCACAATATTCGCTGTTTATCACAAATTGCGCAGTTTGAGTAAAATATTTACAGTTAACATACAGGAACAGAATGTGAGCGACTGACATGAGGGACTTTGATAGGCATGCACCAACCATTTGTGTGGGAAAAGAATCCATAAAATGTGCCCTAGTTATAGATAGGAATCCTTCACAAAGTTCAAAAACATATTTTCATGAATGAGCATTTTTACATAAAGTATTAAACACTATTTTCTGAATTGGACCTGTAGTCCCTTTGTCCAGAGTAGAGAAAATCAGTTAAAGTTGTGCAGCTACATTTTCCATTGGAAAAGAGAGTCTCAATATGGGCACATGGCAAATATGTTAAATGACACAAATATTGATTGAAATAAATTATCTGACAAGAATATTGTGTCAAAAATATCATCACTACAAAAATATTGTGAAACAGAATATCGAAAGAAGAACAGGTTATTAGTATGCAATGTTGTTAATAAGGATATCATTGTAAATATTATACTTTACTTTAATATAGCTGTGATCATTATTTTTTAAGCAATTATGTATATGTACATAAATAGATTAATTTTAGGTGTAAGTATTATTGGAATACATTTTACTATTTTTAAAATATGTTTGTTATTTCAAATTGTACTTCATAGTTATTTCAAGTTAATTAGTAGTTTATATTTTAGTTTTATAAAGAAATAGGGCTGGACGTTAATCAAATTATAAATTGTGTTTAATGTTAGTTCATTTTCATGTAAACTAAATGTGTGCTTTTATTTTGTGTTTTTGTATTAAAAACTATTTTCTTCAAATGTATGTAGTATATATATTTTTTGTTTTAATATATTTTAATTACTTTATGTTGTTAGGTATTTAAAGATTCTATTAAAAGGTGATTCTGTTTTGGAATGGTCTTTCTTTCTTAAGTCTAACAATTTCCTACTATTGCTTAGTCTATAATGGGAACAGTAAATCAAACCCCTCTGAGGTCCAATACTTTCCCTAGTATTGTTTAAATTGGAGTGGGAACTATAAATCTAACCCTTCCAAAGTCAAGTTCTATCCCTGCTGTTGTTTAGATTGGAGTGGGACTAACAAATCTAACACCTCCAAAACTCCAACGCTTTCCCTGATTTTGTTTACATTGGAGTGGTAATAGTAAGTGTAAATCCTCGCAAGTGTGACTCTTTTCCTACTTTTATTAATATATTCTTTTTTTTTTAAATGAATATTTGTTGGTATATTGTTAAAATGATTTATATTGTTGTATTTATATTTAATTCTAAAATATATAAAATCTTTTTTTATTTAAAATTAATATTTTCATTTTTTTTCATTTAATCAAATGTGTTTTTGTTAATAAATGTTTTTAATTACTGTTAATGGTAAATTTTTAACTTTGTATATATTGTATATATATCTATACTAATATAATAAAGAGAGAGCCCAAACCTTTGAGGCGGGTAATCTCAGGAACCACAGCACTAATAACAACACCCAATACAGCAGTGGAAAGAGCAGTTGCAGCAGAAGGACATAAGCTATGCAGACGCCCACCATATACATTTACAAGGTAAAAGAACTGTGCCAGCAAAGTAGTCCCTTGTGGGCGTGTCTGCGTTGTGCTGTGGGCGTGGGCTGGGGGCGTGACAAATGGTGGGGGCGTGTGGTACGTTCTGCCCTTCATGCCATGTCTCATATCGTGTACTAATCCCACCCTGCTCCCTTTAAATACCCCTGCACCCCATAATCATAACCCACCCTTACTCCTTAAAATACACCAACACCCTTAAACACTAACTCATCTTAACCCTATAAATATACCCTGTACCCCAAAACCCAAACCTATCCCTAAACCCTAAAAATCCCCCTGCACCCCAATACCCAAACCTAGCCCTGAACCCTATAAATATCCCTGTACCTCAAAACCCAAACCTACCTCTGAACCCTAAAAATACCCCTGTACCCCAAAACCCAAACCTAGCCCTGAACCCTAAAAATACCACTGTACCCCAAAACCCAAACCTACCCCTGAACTCTAAAATACCCCTGTACCCCAAAACCCAAACCTAGCCCTGAACCCTTAAAATGCCCCTGTACCCCAAAACCCAAACCTAGCCCTGAACCCTAAAAATATCCCTGTACCCTAAAACCCAAACCTAGCCCTGAACCCTAAAAATACCCCTGTACCCCAAAACCTAGCCCTGAACCCTAAAAATACCACTGTACCCCAAAACCCAAACCTACCCCTGAACCCTAAAATACCCCTGTACCCCAAAACCCAAACCTAGCCCTGAGCCCTTAAAATACCCCTGTACCTCAAAACCCAAACCTAGCCCTGAACCCTAAAAATACCCCTGTACCCCAAAACCCATACCTATCCCTAAACCCTAAAACTACCCCATACCCCATAACCCTAAACTATATCTGAACCCTTAAAATACCCAAACACCCCAAAACATATACCTCAGTACCCCAAAGCATATACCCCTATACCCATACTTACCTTATCCAAACATTTAAAAAAACATGCTTTTACCATTCATGCATTTACAACGAATTTCGTTGTAAATGTATGCGTGGTAAAAGCATATAAAATGTAATGCCATGTGTTATAATGGCATTGCGGAGTCATGGTACTTTTGTAATAAAAGTATGGAGAGTGATGGTATGCGGAAAGAAAGTTGCCGAATAATGGGTGTTTACCCTCCCCCGGTAAGTACATTGGTGGCACGGCGGCCCACATCTCCAGCAACATACTCATATTTTTTCACCACCCATTTGAAAAATGCACAGGTCTCTCTCATTGATGGCCAGCACCGACATACACTTTTAGACACACCTCCCACCACAAGTTCTAGAATTGCGAACTTTAGAGCTGGGGAGCTTCGTTTGATTCTCGGCATCAGCTCAACATCCTGTGATTCCAGGCAAATCGCTTTGTCTCCCTATGCCTACCACAAATGAATGTGTTCTTCTGTAATGTAAATTGTGCTCATGCCATGTTGTCGAGTTCGCGCTATATAATATTGCAAGGAAAAATAAAGTAGGGAAACTCGAGTTCACACACTACTGAATGCGCACTCTTAAGTGCATCAGCAGTGCACTGTGAATCGGAAAGTTTCACAGGCCTGTCACAGATAAGAAATGCTATCAAAACGAAATCCTACAAAACAATATACTACTGGCCGGCAGCGATTCATACCCGGACACCGTTGGGACGGGCTGCTAGTATAAGACGCCTGAGCAGTACAGAAGCCCAATGTAATCTTGCTCAACAAGCTAGCAGGGCCAGATTCTTGACTAGGGGGTACAAGGCCGCAGTGGTTGATAGGGCCATAACCAAAGCTAATGCCCTTTCACGTGACCAAGCCTTACAGCCCAAAGTCCACAAAAAATCTATCACCCCCAATGATCAAACAGTCAGATTGATTTGGGCTTACAACAAGCAACATGGGGCGCTGGGGAATATAGTCTCCAAACATTGGAATTTGGTGAAATGTGACCCAGTGATAGGGGACAGAATATCTAATACCCCGTCCATCACATACAGGAGAGCATATTCCATGCAGAATGCCTTAGTAAAATCTAGCCCCGAAGTCCTTACCAGCAAAAATTGGTTAGGGAAAAGTAAGGGCTTTAGGAAGTGTTCATCCTGCAAGGCCTGCCAGCACGGATTGAACAAAACGGAATATGCAATCCCTTTCACCTCCAATGCACGTAAGATTAAAAAACAACTTACCTGTAAAAGCGAGTATGTGGTGTATGTGCTGGAGTGTCCGTGTGCCCTGCGATACGTTGGTAGTACCAAACTGCAGGTGCACAAGAGGATACTCCAGCACATTAGGGCCATCAACACAAGTGATCCAGCATACCCGGTGGCCCGCCACTTCAAAGAACACCACAACAATGACAGTTCCCTGTTGCGCTACTATGCCATTGACTGTGTTGGTCCTCTAAAGAGAGGAGGTGATAGAGATGGGGCTTTGAGAAAATTGGAGACCAGATATATACTGGAAATGGACTGTCGAGCACCAGGGGGGTTGAACTCCACGGAAGATTTTTACACGTGTCTATGACACAAGCATACCTCCGTAGACTTCTATGTTCCTCCCCTGTCTGGCAGTCCAGTGCTCTCCATCATACAATCCTAGTGTATCTGTCTATCTTTCTATCAAGATTTACTGTATTTACAGCATATAGTCTAGAGGTTCGGATGGTTTAAGTGTGTAGTGCAGCCTAGGCTTAGGTTGCACTTGGATGTACTAAGAGCTTTACACCTTAATGCTACAAGAGAACCAGCTAGTAAAGCCCTATAGAGAAAGAGTCGAAAAAATTTCACAGATCCACATAAAATCTAAAAACTTTCACATAAAAAACGTGCACAGTTTTGTTCTCTTTTCTCCCACCACTCACCTAGGTACATCCATGGTAAGGTAAGGTCCAACCAGGCATTTCCAGAGCTATTTGGAGGTTCGGGGGGCAGAGGCTGCGATGGTCTCCTTTCCTTTGGAGGGGTTAACATCTCCTCTGCTCCCAAACTGTCCAGCTCTGTGCAGACATACGAGTAAACAATACTGTGCGTTTATCATGGGATGCTGCGATCTTAGTGTTATGGTTTAAATGCATTCATGCAGTAATATTCTTCATGTTCACTATAGATCTCATCCCGTACCAATAGTGTTGTGTTTACATATATATTTATTGTCAATATACTTGTACAGTCATGGTTTTAACATATATATTTATATATTTATAATACGCTATTTATGGATTTATATTTTTATACATTCCTTCAAAAATTCGTTGTTATACATGATTTTGTACATGAAGTGTATTGTATATAGTGTATATACCGAGTATTATCTGCTTGACACAATCTGCACTTTGCACAATTGCGTTTAATCTGCATTTTCCATCCATTGGATTATCCAGTGACTTCTGCCTTGTATTGTTTACAAAAATCAAATTGCATTTGCACTTTAATATTACCGAGTGTATTTTTGCAGTAAATGCGCCAATTCAGGGATTATCCCGTGATGTTTGTTGCTCAAAATCTTTTGTCCATGTCTATGATGCAGTGTGACACGTGGCCATAACCTACCTATGAGAATGTATTTTCACTGAGCACTAGCACTTTAAAAATTGCCTCTTCCCCAGCGTGCGTCATGTGATCAAGGCCTCTGTGTAGGCCGAAACGTCATGCTGTGGTGTGCCGCTTCCTCGAGGAAACAATAAAGAAGTATTGCTCACTGCACCTGAGGTCTCCTCTCTTCTTCCTGCGCAGCGGTTTCCAGGAACTGGGCTCCGGGCGAGAGGTAGCAGGGATTGTTACATATATATATATATATATATATATATATATATATATATATATATATATATATATATATATATATTCACTGAAAAAAATGTTATAGGGATGTACAGTTAGGCTCAGATTTTGCCCTTACAAAACCATAGAAATGTAGCAGTTATAGTTACCTTAGGCAACTAAAACTTGCGCTCCCGCAAGAAACTGCTTATGACCTCACATTTTACATCACTCATGACATGGTCAGCAACATCACTCATGACATCTAAAATTACATCATCCAGTGACTGAGTGTTAAATATATATACACCAAGGTGCATTGATGAATCAGTGGGTGTGTGAGTGCCTGCATCAATGATTCAGTGGGTGTGTGACTGACTGTATAAGCAAGTGATTAGGTGTCTCAGTGAATGTATGGGTCACCTACAAGGTTGTCTGAATGTCTGTATTAGTCTGTCAGTTGGAGTCCAGGTGGCTGTATGGGGGTGTGAGTAGGCACATGGGTGGATGTATGGGGAATTGATTGGTTATATGAGTACCTGTGTGGGTGTCTGACTGCCTGTGTGGGTAGGTGAGGGCGTGTGTGACTGCCTGTATGGAAGAGTGAGCGGGTGATTCATTGACTGTATGGGTTAGTGAGTGAGTATGTGTGGGGCAGTATGTGTCAGTATATGGGTGAGAAAGTGGGTATGTGAAAGACAGCATGGGTGAGTGCAACAGTAGGGAAAGTGTTGGATAGCGGAGGGATAAAATTTACTATTCCCACTCCAGTAATTTCAACAGTAGGGAAAGTGATGGATAGCGGAGGGGAAAAATGTACTATTCCCACTCCAGTGAGTGCAATAGTAAGGTAAGTGTCGGATAGCGGAGTGAGAAGCTAGGTTTTGTGCACCACTGAGTAGAATGTGTAGTCCTGTTCATCGGGGTACTGTAAAAGCCTTACATCTCATAGCCCGCAGTCTGCTAGTCAGACCAGCCCCACAGGAGAGAGAGAGAGCCCTCAAGTGTCCTGTCCTGTGCCCTGAGCGGTCCAACTTCCTGTCCATGACTATGTTAAAATCTCCTCCCACCGAGACGGCCTGGTCTGGCGACTGCAAGACCTTGGCAAGAGCGTCAGTGATAAAGGTCTCCTGTTGTTCGTTGGGAGCATACAGTAAGGCTATTGTTTAGCGAAATGTGCCTTTTTGAACCCAGACAGCTAGCAAGCGGCCCTTAACCTCCTGACAGGAACCCAGGATCGCCCCTTGGAAACATCTGGAGAACGGCATTGGTACTCTCCCTCTCTTCCCCCACCCAGACGACCAGAATTGGTGAGGGACTCTCCTAGAGTGCATTCTGAAAGTGTCATGTGCGAGCAGATGTGTCTCCTGAAGCAGACAGATATCTCCTTGTGCGTGTTCTAAAAAAGACAGAATCGCTACCCTCATAGTAGTGTTGTTAAGGCCTTTTACAGTGAGACTAAGTAATTTTATCTCCATGTTCTGAGGTGTGGAGAGGACCAAGCAAATGTAGTCTGGGGGCACGAAGGGATAGATGTGCAATGTATGGGGATCCAACAAGTAGGAAGGCCATTGCTGCTTCGTGGCATGCCGTGTCGCCCGCCTGTAGTCAGTCGGAAGAGGATCCTGATAAGAAAACCCCAGAACCACAACATAACATGAAAAATAAGAAAAAACATATTGTCCAGGAAGTCTTTTGAGACTTGGAAGTCCGGGTCCTTGGGGGTTACCAAGGCACAGTGAGCCAACTTTGAAACAAAGTAGATTAGCACTCCCGCCCCCACCCGTATGATAGCATCCCTTTTGCCAATGCACAGTACCATATGAGGGGGAGTCACCATCAGGCTTGCTCTCACCAGTGAGGGAATGCAGAACTTCTGAACGTTCCCGGGCCGTGGGTGCTGAGTGTGGGCAGTGGGGCATAGATCTGAAAAACTGCCAGAGGCCCCGGCCGCTCCTGCCCTGGATGTTCTCATCATTTAAGGGATGTTGGGAGTCCGAGTCAGGAATTTCGAGGTTGAGAATCTTACAGGCCTCCGTGAAGGAACGCAACTGGTAGGATTTGCCATTCAACTGGAAGACGAGGTGAAAGGGGTGGCCCCAGAAGTATGAGATTCCTTGAGAGTGAAGGTGACCAGTGACAGGCTGGAATTATTTCCACTTCAGAAGGGTAGAGGCCACCAGGTCCTGGTATATCTGGAGTGGCAGCAGAACTGTTGTCTGATCAAATCTGGCAGTCCTGAGGATCGCGTCTTTCTCAGTGAATGTACGGATACAAAGAAGATATCCGCAGGTGGGTGATGTGATGCTCTGGGGGCAGACTCTGTGACAACGGTCTACCTTGGTGCTAGTCGTGAGTTGTCTACTACAATGTTTTTGAATAGGGCCTGGATGTAGCCCTCAAGGTCCATGCCTTCTGCACCCGTAGGGACTCCCCTCATGCAAATGTTATTCCTTCTTGATCTGTTTTCCGGGTCCTCAGCATGGGGCTGGAGAACTAATTGCTGGTCCTGCAAGCAAATGATTGCCTGCTGTAGCTCCACGACCTCTACGCCCCTAGATAGGGAGCTCTCCGCCAGTGCCACCACTCTCTTCCCCACCTCATCGATGTCTCAGTATACTTTCCTTAGCTCTGTTATGTTATGTTATACTTTTATTTGTATAGCGCACGGCTACTCTGAAAGAGTGTCCCGGCGCTTTATGCAGGCAGCTCCGCGTGAATAAACATAACAGCATAAAAACAGAGACAAACAAGGAAAAAACAGCCTAAAGGTTAAAAAGCCAGGTCTTAAGGCTCTTCCTAAAAAGGAGCAAGTTGGAAGTGCTACATAACATCAAAGGTAAAATGTTCCACAGCTGGGGGGCCCTAAGACTGAAGGAACGACCCCCAGTGCGAGCCTTCCTCACTCGAGGGACCACAGCCTTGAACAAGGATTCCGACCGAAGTGAGCGAGCCGGGCGATAACCGGCAAGCCTTCGCTGCAGATACCTAGCTCCCGAGCCAAAAAGTGCTTTATGCACCAAAGTCAAGGTTTTAAACATAATCCGCTTCCGAATGGGCAGCCAGTGAAGCGTCTGAAGCAACCCGGATGCTCTCGCTCGCCTATGAAGGCCATAGATGGCGCGAGCCGCGGAGTTCTGCACCACCTGCAACCGCTGAACCAGATAGTCCGGGAGCCCTAAATATAGGGCATTGGCATAATCCAATCTAGAGCCTATTAAGGCTTGAACAGTGACCTTTCTGTGTTCTACTGTGAGCAGCGGTAAGAACTTCCGAAGCATCTTCAAGATGCCAAAACAAGTGCCCGTCAGGCCAAGAATGTGTGATCTTAGCGTGAGGTTGTTATCAATCTTGACTCCCAAGTTTTTGGCCACCTGAGATGGCTGAGCAGGGGGACACATGTCCACTGGCCACCACTCACGCCATTCCGGGTCTGCGGCGCAGCCGAAGAGCAAAACCTCAGACTTGTTGGAATTGGCCTTGAGGCTGCTCCGCTGGAACCAATCAAAAACCATCCCCAGGCACCCCCGGATGCTCTCTCCATCAAATGCCTGATCTTTCCTGCATGTGAAGAGCAGTTGCGTGTCATCCGCATAGGACACCGATCTGGGCCCCAAAAGACTCCACCAGTGCCGCCAATGGGGTCATAAAGATATTAAAAAGAGTCGGGCTCAACACAGAGCCCTGTGGTACTCCGACTCCCAAAGGCGGCATCTCAGCGGAGCTCGGAGAGGCCCAGACCGTTTGTCGGTGGCCCTCAAGGAAGGATGTAAACCATTTGAACACCGTCCCCCTAAGACCGATGTCATAGAGTCTGGCGAGAAGCGCCTCGTGTGGGACGGTGTCAAAGGCCGCCGACAGATCTAGCATGACAAGCATGGCCTTGCCTCCTGCGTCCAGTGTCTCCCGAATAACCTCTGACACCTCCAGGGGTGCCGTCTCCGTACTTAAATTAGGCCGGAATCCGGATTGCGAGGGGTGCAGTAGGTCATTTGATTCTAGAAAGCTAGAAAGAACGCCATGCACATGCTTCTCCGTGATCTTAGCCAGAGCCGGAAGGAGGGAAATTGGCCTGTAATTGGCCAGAACCTCAGCATCTAATCCAGGCTTCTTGAGGAGGGGGATCACCATAGCCCTTTTCCAGGCCCGTGGGACCCTCCCCTCCCTCAAAGATGAGTTCAATAGAGGATTGACCAATGGGTTCACCACCGGCGCCATCCTGGCCAAAAATTTGGCCGGACAAGGGTCTAGTGGCGAGCCCGATTTTAAGACTGGCCAAAAGCGCAAGGGAAGCATCGATGGAGACAGGGGGGAACTCTGCCAAAACAACATCTGGCGTGGACGATGGAACAAGTCCCACCCCAATGCTAAGAAGCCCTTCATCAGGCCTCTCTGGAAAGGAGGCCTGGATCGCTTTGATCTTATCCGTAAAGAACCTGGCAAGATCGCAGACCCACGACTCAGATGACACTATTTGAGGCAAATTGGATCTAGGAGCCGTAAACTCCCTCACCACAGTGAAAATCTCCTTGCAAGAGTTAGAGGACGCCTCTATCCTTCTGGCAAGATATTCCTTTTTTACACAGAGAATATTGCGATGGTAGGCTTTAATCGCCAACCTGTAAGCAAGTCTGGCCTCCCCATCATACTGAGAGCGCCAAGCCCTCTCAGCCACCTTACACTGGCTACGAGCGATGCGCAGTTCCTCCGTAAGATCTTTTTTAACCATTTGTAGGTCTTCACGCAGAGATGAACAGCGCCTCCAGAAATTCACGGGTCACTGAGGTCTCAGTTGTGTCGCCAACACCAAGTGCTTGGAGTTCTCCGTGGGTGGTTTTTCTTGCTGCGGATCCATCGTATTCTTACATAGCATATCTTTAACCTATATGTCATTCTTCACCTTTATAGCCATGGCGCACTTATCTTGAACCCAGGGGCATAAGAATGCGGGGTCCCAGAGGGAACCGCTGAACTTACGGCCAGCACACTCTACACGGAAGCAGCCCTCGGGCGTCAGAATGCCTAGCAATGTCACGCCCCCGGTCACATCATGCACAGGAAGTGCAAAATCGAAAGCCAGGTGGGGGCTCTGAGTGTTGCCCCCAGCGGCCCAGCCACGGCGATAAGAGTGTGGAGGCACCTGTTAAAGAGACAAACCAGCGATCCTGTTCCCTGACGAGACCCAGGTGGTAGGCCAGCAAGATCGACTCTCCCCTACGGCCAGGGGAGACTTAGGACGATGACCCCTGGGTGGTCCGATTCCAGCGCAGAATGTGCAATACCTGATGGCCTCCCCCAAAGTCCACAAAGCGTTGAAGAAGTCAGGCCGCAGGGGGAGGGCTGCCAGGGCATGAGGCGTAGAATTGGGGGAGGCAGGGCGGTCCATTGCCCGAGGTGCGCACAGGACAGACCTGACTCCCAGAGACAGGCCCCTTGAGAAAGGAGGGCTCTTATGCTTTCATCAGGCCACCAAGGGACTCCAGAGGGTCGTGCAGACAATGGGGGCCTTCAGGCCAGTGCTATTCCCCCCCCAGTCAGGGACAGAAACCAGCATTGCCACACTTGGCCACAGATCCTCCACTGGGGACCAGGACATGCTGTTGCGGGGGGAGTGAGGGTGGACAGTGGGATGCAGCTCCGAGGGTGGGGGAGTCCGGGGAGTAGATCTGAACATAAGCTGAGCAAAGTCACCACCAGCAGCCGTGGTCACAAAGGTTGACCCTGGGCGAGGAGCGGGCCCAACGAAGCCCCAACATAGTCATTGGCCTGGGGAAATCCATTTGTCAACGTAGGGCCTCCCAGACTGACGTTGAGGGCGGAGCTCACCCATCCTCAAACTGCTACAGTGTTCAAGGCTGCACTCCGGCTGGTGCACACCCAAAACACTTTCCAGGTGCGGCCCAGGCCCAGAGCTCAGTTGAGGGAAGGCTTAGAGCTCCCTTGTGGCTCCTACGCCTGAGCCTGTCAGTCACAGGGGAACTACCCTCAGCCCTCCCAGGTGCACCATCTCTTCCCGATGCGCGCCCGCCCAGGGCCCAGTCCACCTCACTCACCTCTCCGTGCTCGTCCAACAGTGGCGTGGCCTGCTCACGTCACAGGCTGTTTTAGCCAGGGGGAGGGTGCAGTTTCAGGTGATTTTCTGGATTGGGATGGATCGCGAGGAAAGCACTCCATTCACTCCGCCATCTTGGCCATGCCCCCATAACACTGTTTTATAACTTTTCAACATGCTGCACAGCAGCTATGCTACTCTAAAACATAGCTTAAAGACATTGGCAGAGCCAAAATCTCTGGCTACACACTTATAAGGTCCCAAAGGTGAGACCTATTGGCTATGCCAGTGCTTGTTTGAAATAGCAGAGACTTTTTGCAAGTAGGTAGATGATTAATTTAAAAATTGCATCCTCCTTCAAAAAGACCTAAAAATGAAGATTGTGAGGATTTAGAAATGCTCAATGAAAAATGACTAGCAGGTGCAATATGAATTTAAAACGAAATAAAGAATTGGTGCTGTCAACTAAAACAAAACAAGCATTAGTGTTAAACTTTCTGCACGCCTGTGCATGTGAAGTCACTGTGCTGTTCCGTTCAATAAATGCAGTTGTACAAGGTGCTTAGCACTTATTAAATCATGATGGTGCCTCAGCTATTGGCATTTTTATTTTCTAGCGTGAACGTGGCCCAAGGGCATTACATCCGGAGAATAAATGCCTTGCCCACAATCACGGGAGGATTAGAAAACACACTGAGACTCGAACCTGGATTCCAATGTCCAAAGAAGGCTGCTGTAGCTTTTATAGGAATGCTAGAGCTCACCATTTACTGCACTTAAAAAAAATACTTTTTACACGTTTTTCGTGAGCTTGGACAAAAGTCTTTGCTGTAATCACAGACACGCATCTATGCTTTGAGCAGAGACAGAAAAATGCTTTGACAAGATCTTCAGCCTTTCAGCGTTGCACATACTGCTACTTGCTCCTGGCCTCCTGCTCTGTGTGTTTAGGCTGGGGGAGCGCCCAACCCCCAATCTCTGACAGTCACGGCCAGCAGGTATCAGCCAAGTTGATTACTTGCTCTTTGTTATGCAGATGTGTGAAATTGCAAATCTTTGGCTGACCCTGGAAACGTCCGGGCGCCCTTTCTTTTTTCTTTGCACAGGAAGGCTGGGCAGGGCCTCTGGATTTCTTTTAACAGGATTCGAAAGAACCACGTACTTTTAAACTAAATGTTAGCACACACCCGAATATCAGGATATATTTAGAGGCACAGGTCAATCATTTGCGGGGAATAATAAAAGCGCTGCACAGGAAGGTTCTGATATTTTTAAGCCTTTCTCCGTTTGTAAATTTAAATTTCTTTGATATGTTGGTTATTTTTTCAATAGCTTTTTATCTTCAGCTTTGGTTTTGTACAAGTTTTTTCTGAAATTGCTACAGTTACATTGCACGATTGATATTTAAATAAACAAAAACTGTTTAAATGGCGATTTTTCTCTGTTAAAGACCAGTATACCATCACCATCACTACATTCGTTTTTTGTCTGTGCTTTTAAAAAGTGGTTTCCTTATCTTTTGTGTTGCAAGGACACTTCAGGATAGATTTTCAAACATTTTGTGCTGGGCTAGCATTACAAAAGTGATGCTAACCAGCACAAAATGTTTTTCTTTTTAAATTTACTTTCTATGAAAATAATCTAAAAGTAGCACAAAGCAGCGTAAAACACTGCTTTGCGTTACTTAGCACTAAGGTGTCGTTATATGGGTGGTACAAGGGCATTCCTGTCTTTTGACTCAAAACCCTATCCACAAACAATTGTATACAGTGTTTTGCGCCAAAGGTTTATACCACTTCAAGAGAGGCGCTAACAAGATAAATGTTTATATTTCTGTTTTTCTTTTCTGACTTTGCATGCTAGATTTTCAAACATTTTGCACTGGGTTAGCATCAATAAAGTGACACTAACCATCACAAAATGTTTTTGAGGGAATTTACTTTCCAGTGCAAAACTTTTTTTGCGCTGGAAAGTACACTAAAAGTAGCAAAAAGAAGAACTGCTTTGTGTTACTTAGTGGCAAGGAGACCTTACATGGGTGGTACTTGGACATTCCCATGTAACTACCCATGTCTTTTGACGCAAAGCCCTATCTGCAAAGAATTGTGCACAGAGGTTTGCGCCAGAAGCTAACACCACTTCAAAGGAGGCACTAACAGGAGGATTTTTTGTATTTCTCCTTTCTTTTCTGACTTTGCATATGTGCTGTACTGTGCAGCACACTTACAAAGTGGGAAAAGCCTTTAAACTTGTCTATGCGTGGTATTTTGTACAAGAAGGATACCCTTCCTGTATGAAACCTATGCTAGACACATGCACACACCGTAGCGCTATGGTGCTAGGGTATGTGCATGGTGCTCAGCAGCTGAAATCAGCACCAGCGCTAGGGAGAGGGGAAGAGAGCCATATCCCTGTAGATATGGCGATCTCCAGCTTCCTAGCTGTCACGAAACACAGCCTCTTTGGGGGCTGTGTTGTTTATATTTTTTGAAAATTTGCTCCATTGGGGTACATTTCAAACATTTTGAACTGGATTACCATCACAAAAGTAACGCTAACCACCCAAAAAAAATTGAGGGGGGGATTTTCTTTCCTCCGCAAAACTTGTTATGTGCTGGAAAGTACCCTAAAAGTGTTGCAAATCAGCATGAAGCACAGCGCTTTACTTTGCGCCATCAGGGCGTTACATGGGCATTTCCATACAACCACCCATTTTTTTTTGTTGAATATCTTTTATTGCATTTCTTATGTGGATTGCTTTACATATCAAAAGTACCAATAGTGAGAACGAATATGCTACTTACCAGTATGCATCTGTTCTTGGCATGTAGGGCTGCTGACATTCATATCTGTGCATAGATCGCCGCCTAGTGTTGGGTCCGGATGATTGCACATTGTTGTCCTGGGAGAGTCTTCGAAGTATCACGAGATAGGTGGCTCCTCCCCTGGACTACAGTGCGCATGGGCATCGACTCCATCCTCAGATTGTTTTTAGCCATTGCGGCCCAGATGGAGTGAAACTTAGCTAAAGATGACCATGCTAGAAGTATGTGTGAATGCTGCAGCTGCTACAGGCGCCGGGGAGGAGGGTGGGCGATATGAATGTCAGCAGCCCTACATGCCAAGAACAAATGCATACTGGTAAGTAGCATATTCGGTTCGAGGCATGTGGGCTGCTGAATTCATATCTGTGCATAGAATACATAGCAGTCCCTCCATTAACGGCGGCCACCCGTGCCAGCTGCAGTAGTTTGGAAAAGTTTTTTTAAAACAGCCTGTCCTACAGCTGCCTGCTGTTTGGAGTGCACATCAACACAGTAATGCTTGGTAAATGTGTGCGTGGTAGACCATGTGGTTGCCCTACATATGTCTTCCAAAGGGATATTTCCAAGTAAAGCCATGGAGGCCCCCAACTTTCGAGTGGAATGGGCCCGTGGTGGAATAGTGAGAGTGCGTTTGGCTTTCAGATAGCAGATCTGAATACATTTAACAATCCACCTGGCTATGCCAGCTTTGGAAATGGGGTTACCTTTGTGTTGTGGCGCAAAGGCAACAAAGAGTTGTGTAGTCTTCCTAAATTCCTTGGTCCTATCAATGTAATACATCAGGGCCCTCTTGACGTCGAGTGTGTGGAGCATTCTCTCCGCCAGTGACTCTGGATTTGGGAAGAACACCGGTAGTTCTATAGTCTGATTGATATGGAACTGAGACACAACCTTAGGAAGAAATTTAGGGTTAGTGAGCAGCACCACCCTGTTAGAATGAATTTGAATAAATGGCTCTTGAATAGTTAGTGCTTGGAGTTCACTAACGCGCCGTAGCAAAGTGATAGCGATAAGGAAAGCCACTTTCCATGTCAAAAACTGAAGCTCGCAAGAATGCAGTGGTTCAAAAGGGGGACCCATCAGCCTGGTGAGGACAACATTGAGGTTCCACTCCGGAGCTGGTGGCGTCCGCGGAGGAATGACTCGTTTGAGTCCTTCCAGAAAGGCTTTAATGGCGGGCACCCTGAAAAGGGAGAGGTGCTGTCTCTTCTGAAGATAAGCAGCTATTGCAGAAAGATGTATGCGAATGGAAGCGTAGGCCGGATGACATTTGTACAAATGTAAGAGATAACAAATGATGTTCTGAATAGAAGCATCTAGTGGGTTGATGTTGTGGCCCGTACAGTAAATGACAAACCGCTTCCACTTCGCCGCATAGCATGCTCTGGTGGTGGGCTTTCTTGCCTCCCGGATGATGTCCATACAGTCGGGAGGTAAGTTTAGGTAGCCAAACTCTAGGACCTCAGGAGCCAGATCGCCAGGTTGAGCTGTTGCGGATCTGGGTGCTGAATGTCGCCATGGCTCTGCTTCAAAAGCCTGGGTGTGAGGCGCATCCTTTGATGCGGTACCACGGACAGTTCCAGAAACGTGGTGTACCATGGTTGGCAAGCCCACGTTGGAGCAACCAGGATGAGAGTCATCGAGTGCTGCCGCAGTTTGCGTGCCACCAGCGGTATTAGAGGTGATGGGGGAAAAGCGTACGCAAATTTGCCTGACCAGTTCATCCATATCGCATTGCCTTGTGACTGTGGATGTGGAAACCTGGCGGCGAAGCTTGGGCATTTTGCGTTCTCCTTTGTGGCAAACAGGTCTATCTCTGGATGACCCCATTGTTGGAAGTATGGGTGGAGTACCGATGGATGAATCTCCCACTCGTGCGTTTGGTGGCTGTACCTGCTGAGCAGGTCCGCCATCTGATTGTCCTTGCCCGGTAGGTGTTCCGCCATGAGGAAGATGTTCCTCTGAATGGCCCACTTCCACATGCTCTGAGCCAGATGAGACAACTGTGGAGAGTGTGTTCCTCCCTGCTTTTGAATGTAGTACATGGCCGTCATGTTTTCCGTCCGGATCAACACGACTTTGTTGCACAGATGTACTTTGAAGGCTTTTAGCGCTAGGAAGATCGCCATAAATTCCAGAACATTGATGTGCATCTGCCTCTGCTGTGTCGTCCATAGACCCTGCACAGTGTAATGGAGTACATGAGCTCCCCAACCCTGGAGAGAAGCGTCCGTTGTCAGAACAATCTGTGGCACAGGCTCTTGGAACGGTCGTCCCTTGCAAAGGTTTCGTGGATTCCACCAATGCAGAGAGTTGTACGCACGACCGCTCACCAACACTAGGTCTTTCAACTGTCCGTGAGCCTGAGTCCACTGACGTGCTAAGCACTCCTGAAGCGGACGCATATGTAGTCTCGCGTGCGGGACTATGGAGATGCAGGAGGCCATCATGCCTATCAACTGCATGAACACTCTGGCTGGAAGCGAGTGTTGAGGTCTGAACTTCTGTATCAGCGATTGAATGCTGTTGACCCTCACTGAATTCGGCTGAGCTGTGGCCGCCAGAGTGTCTATTGTGGCGCCCAGATACTGTCGTATGTGGGCGGGTTGCAGGTGGGATTTTGGGTAATTCAGTGAGAATCCCAGATCGTGCAGAAGGTGTATGGTATGGGACATGTGGGTGGCACACTGCTGGGCCGACTTTGCTTGGATGAGCCAGTCGTCCAGATAAGGGTAGACGTGAATGTTACGTCTCCGTAAGTGCGCCGCCACCGTCGCCAGGCATTTTGTAAACACCCTGGGTGCCGTGGTGACCCAGAAAGGTAAAACCTTGAACTGGTAATGTTGGTTTTGGATGGTGAACCTGAGGTATTTTCTGTGTGACGGGTGCAGCGGAATGTGAAAATATGCATCCTTTAGATCCAAATTTGCTAGGAAGTCCCCTTGACTGAGCAGCGGGAGCACTTGTTGCAGGGTCAACATGTGCAAGTGCTCCGACAGAATGTATTGATTGAGGGGTCTGAGGTCCAGTATGGGTCTGAGGGACCCGTCCTTTTTTTGTATCAAGAAGTACAGCGAGTACACTCCTGCGCCTCTCTCTGCCAAAGGCACGAGCTCGATCGCCCCTTTTTGCAGCATGACGAGTACCTCCTGCTGCAATAAGTGCAAATGCTCGGCCGACATAGAACGTTGTCTTGGGGGTATGTTGGGTGGAGTGGATGTTAACTCCAGGCAATAACCGTACTGGATACGTTTTGTGACCCACCTGTCTGTGGTGATGGACTTCCAGACTGGCAGGAACTGCTGAAGTCTCCCCCCGACCGGTGTTGCATGGTCAGGGGGCAGTGACAGAGAGTCACTGTTTGTTGGTGGCAGAGGATCTGGAGTTGTTGTTTCCACGGCCTCTGCCCTTGGTGCTGTTTCCGCGATAACCACCTCGATTCTGTTTGGTGTAAGTGGATTGCGTGTTGCTTTTATAATACTGCGTGTTTTGGGAGCTTTGACCTCTGGAAACACCTCTAGTGCTGGAGCGACGAAAAGAACCACCCCTAAATTGCTGGGACTGCAAGGCCCCCATGGACTTAGCAGTCTCAGTGTCCTTTTTTATTTTCTCTAAGGTGGTATTCACTTCTGGACCGAACAGACGATCAGGATTCACTGTCTGATTAAGAATGGTGGTCTGTATCTCTGGCTTAAACCCCGAGATTCTAAGCCAGGCATGGCGTCTCAGCATAACACTGGTGTTGATGGCTCTGGCCGCGGTGTCAGCCGCGTCCAGTGCACACTTTATGGATGCATTGGATATTAGCTTCCCCTCTTGGATGAGCATCTCAGCCGCCTCTTTGTATTCATCAGGCAGGTGCTGCAACAGGGTTTCTAATGTGTCATAGTGTGCCCTGTCGTACCGTTCTAGGAGTGCTTGTGTGTTTGAAATGCGCCAAATATTGGATGCTTGAGCTGCTACCCTTTTCCCTGATGCCTCAAACACCTTCGATTCTTTATCTGGGGGAGGAGCATCACCAGTTGTTTGAGAATTAGCCCTCTTCCGGGCATTCGAGACCACAAGAGAGTCCAGACTGAGGCAGCTGTCCCTTTATGTAGGTAGGGTCAGTAGGCGCTGGCTTATATTTCTTCTCGATCCGTGGGTTTATTACCCTGGCTCTGGTAGGCTCCTTAAAGATGTCCCCAGCATGCTTTAAGACACCCTTCAACATAGGGAGAGTCTTTACTGTTCTTTCTAAGACGGAAAAGGTGTCAAAGAGAAAGTCCTCTTCAATGGGGTCCGCATGTAGCTGGACGTCATGGTTCTTAGCTGCCCGTTCAATAAGGGCATGAAAAGCCGCAGAGTCCTCTGTAGGTGACGTTTTCACTGTGTAGAGTTGAGTGTCCGGGGCAGAGTGAGGATCACCAGGGTCAGCCCCAGTTGCCCATGGTTCGTTGGTATTATCAGTGTCATCATAGATAGGATAGCTGTACTCATCCTCATCATCACCATCACCAGCATCCACGTCGGAGTAAGTGGGCGACACATTATGACCTTGTGGGGAATGTGGTTCCACGAGAATAGGAGCAGAAGTGGAATCCATCTTTTTCTTCAGAGGAATCTTGTAGGACTCCATAGGATGTTCTGGGGCAATTTTCCTCTTAAGTAGGGAAAGCCTGCCAGTTTCGGCATCAATAAAGTGTTCCCAGTGTTCCTCCAATGAAGATTGTCGAGGCTTCTGTCTTGGAACCACCGTCGTCGACTTTGGCGTCGAGGGACCCGATGCGGGCACGGCCGTACCCGACTTAGGGGAGAAAGCCTTCGGCGCCACCTTCGGCGGCAACGTGAAATGGATCGGCGTCGACTCCTTATGAGGTTTCTCGACAGGCTTCGAGGGCGGAGCATCTTTCGGTCCGGTCATGGAGGCCTTCTCCTTGATGCGTTGTAGGGAGTCCGTAACCTTTTTGGTGAAAGCTGCAGACGGCGCACCTTGTCGCCGGGATCCGTCGAGGCACCACTGGGAGTGGACTCTTGGATTGTACCGCTCTTGGTTTTGCCTTGTTGGCGCGGAGTCCCGTGAACCTTAGGATCACCGACCCTTTTGTCGGCGTCGACCTTCTTCGGTGCCGATTTACTCGACTCGACCACCTTGACTTTAGTCTTCGGCGTGGTAGACTTCGTCTCGACGCCCTTGACATGTGTTTTCGGCTCGACAACCGTCTTGTGCTTCGTCGACGCCGACAGCTCTGAGTCTTTCGATCCGACCAATGCAGCTTGCACTTTCGGTTTCGATGAGGACATCGGTGCTTGTGCTTGCGTCGAGACCGCTTGAATTGCCTTCGGTTTCGATTTCTCATGCCGTGGCTCAATAATAATGTCCGTAGCCGAGCCCGAAGGCGGGGCCGTAGAACCCATCGTAAGGTCTTGGGTAAGGCCTACTGGCGATCCCTCGACCTGAGCCTGTTTAAGCCATTCGGCTCCAATGTCTGTTTGAGGTAGCTCTTCACTCGAGCTATCTTCCATGGCCCCAAAGGCCCCGTCGTCGTCTCCTACCTCGTCGACGACTACATCGGTCTCAAACATTTCTACATCCTCGTCGTAGTCAACCTCCGATGCGGGATTCGACAAGACCTCCTCGAGGTCCGGGTCTGCTTCTTCGTCATCCCCGACATTAAAGATATCCACAGGCGCCGGCGCATGTTGTTGGGCCTCCTGGCGCGCAGCGCGTCGAAGCTTAAGCGTCTTCTTGGATCTGAAATGTGAACAAGCCATACACTTGGCTTCATCATGATCCGGCGACAGACACTTGTTGCACACCGGGTGGACGTCGACGTGGGGATACTTCGAGTTGCACACGGGGCACCTCTTGAACGGACTCCGGTCCATGATAAACAGTCGATAGAGTCTGTCGCGTCGACTGGGCCTTCCGCGTCGAGAGCACGCTGGATGATAGATTCCGACTCGGAACCGAACAGGAATAAGTAGGCACCGAACGCAAGACAATACCGACGCTGAAGCTAAAGACCTTTTGGTCTTAAAGTTTTTTATCGATTCCGACAGAGAGACACATCCGAACCCAATGGCGGAAAAAAACAATCCGAGGATGGAGTCGATGCCCATTCGTACTGTAGTCCAGGGGAGGAGCCACCTATCTTGTGATACTTCGAAGACTCTCCCAGGACAACAATGTGCAATCATCCGGACCCAACACTAGGCGGCGATCTATGCACAGATATGAATTCAGCAGCCCACATGCCTTGAACTGTATCATAACAAATTGTAGTCATATTAAAATATGAAGTAGAGACAACAGTATGCTACAATGGTATTACTCATGCTCCATATCTTACATGTCAAATATGCAGCCTAAGGCACGTCTACTAAGGAATCATTCTTCCAAGATGTGATGGGTTCACATAGAAGAGAAAAGGAAAATACAATTCAAAATAATTTAGTGCCACATTACCTAAGGTGTTGAAAGGTGCAGGGGATACATGAAGCAAAAGAAATGCAAAGAGTGCATGACATCGTGGTCTGTCTAGCCGTTCTTCCTAGCAGCCGATGATTCTGTTCAAAAGGTATAGTCTCACCTATGTGCCTCTAGTAGTGTGTATCATTAAACAGTTATAGGACCAATGCAACGAAATCCGCAAGCGTAGTCATTGGGAAGAGCCCAAAGGGGTGCTTGTACAAGTCAATATTCAGAACATTGAAACTATCTTCAAAAACTGCAACAATAATGTAATACATAATAATAACATAAAATATAAAAAAACAGAAAGAAAAAAAAAGAGAGGCTGGTTGTCAATGTTGTGTTACCGCTAATGTAAAGCATCTGATGCTAGGTGTGGCTTATTTGGGAGTCAGGGGATATGTAGGTGACGTGGGGGGGGGGGGTCAGCGGGGAGGTGCAAGGGTCAAAAATGGCCTCAGCGTCGGCAGTAGGGTTTCAGCATGTTAGGAACCGAGTTATTGGAATTTAGTATGTGAATATGTCAACGCTGCTTCGCAAATGACTTTTCCCCAGGTGAAAGCCAGGCATAAAATAATTGCACTGGGCCACCTCTTGTGATAGTGTCTCGCTCACAGACTGGGTCAAAGAGAGTGCGTCTATGTAATTCCACATTGAAGGCACGCCCGGTGAAAGGCAATCAAGGTGTCATCCCAGGACTGTGCTATAGGGTATGTTCGTAATCCCGCTGTTTCTTTCCTATGTAGTGTCGTGCTTTCCGCTCTCGCCCAATTGTCAAAAGAGCTGCGCCAATGTGCCGCCTGGGGGGCTCGCTGTTTTTCCAGCGTTTAGTAATTAACCTTTTCGCCGTGATTAAACCATGGTCCCAGAATCTAGTGGGAACTCTTGTCTGCTTCGTCCTTTTGTAGAGGCCTAAGATGCATGTTTCCCATGTGTGTTGCAATTCCCCGCCTACACTTTCAGCTAAGGAGGCTGTCACTGCACGCCAATAAGCTTGCAGCGAGGGGCATGACCCAAGCATATGCAAAAGATCTGCAGCTACAAGTGCACATCTGGGGCACGCAGACGTGAGCCCGAAGTAGCGATTGATTTTGTCTGGAGACAAATAAGGACGGAGTATGATGTAGAACTGAATGAGTTTAAAGCGGGAGTTGCGCAGTATGTTCGTTGCGCCAGTCAGTACCACTGCCCACTCCTTGTCTGTCCACTCCCGTCCCCTGTCTTCCACCCACCTGTCCCGCAGGCGCTGGGAAAAAAATTGTGTGTGGGTATGGAGGGCCTGCGCAAGCCAGTGTACCACGTGGGACCCGTTCCCCATGACCTGCAAATATTGTATTAGCAGATGAGTTGGTAGTTCTTCAGAGCGGTCACCCCAGGCCTGTGTTAGTGTGCCTGTGAGTGTTGCATGTAGCAGAAACTGTCCTGCTGGGAGTCCCGTGTCAGTGGCTAGCATCCCAAAGGGGACCAACATCCCCTCTGCATATAAATCTCCTACAGTATCTACCCCAGCTTGCGCCCAGCTGCTCAACACCGTCTCTGTGACCACGCCGCACTCCCTGGGTGTCCCCAGCAGGGATAGGATCGGGTTCATGGAGCTAGTGAGTTTCAAGCTTCTCATATAGCACCTACGCGCTACTGCTAAGTACAACTGTGTTGGACAACGGGTTTTGGTCAGAGGATATTCCATACAACCACCCATGCCTTTTGATGCAAAACTATCTACCAATAATTTCACCAAAAGTTAACACCACTTTAAAGGAGGCACTAACAGGGGAAATGTTTTTATTTCTTCTTTCTTTTCCAACTTTGCCTACGTGATGCACTATGCAGCACACATACAAAGTGGGAAAAACTTTCAAACTTGTCTAGGCATGGTATTTGGTACAGGAAGGGTACCCTTCCTGTATACAACCTATGCTAGACTCATACACACACCCTAGCGCTATGTCGCTAAGATGTGTCCGTGGTGCTCAGCAGCTGAAATCAGTGCTGGCGCTAAGGAAAGGGGAGGAAAGAGCCATATAGCAGATATGGCACTCTCCTGCTCCCACCCTGTCACGGAACGTAGTGCAGCCTCTTTGGGTGTTGCACTGCATTGCATGTCATTTTTTTTTAATCTGACCTATCAGGTATATTCTCTTATGGAGCAGTTCATATGCTCCTTGGGGAGTGGCTGCCAGTAGAGAATCTGCAAGCGGAAAAAAGTCCAACACAGGAATCATACATCATTGTAATTCTGCTGCTGCATCAGGCATCTGGATTCTACATCTAGGAAGGAAACCTGGGTGGGCCATGGGGGAAGCTAGTAAGATTATCAAAATTATTTTAAGATTGCTGTTTAGACTCTGACAAAATCTTTCTAAAATATAAATGTCTAAGAAACTAAAGTAACAGATGTTTAGTAATGTTCAATCCAGTGGGTCGATCTGTGACCATGCCCAGGACCCATTTTCCTGTCTTTGACTTTAAACTACCTTCTAATGGGAGCTTGCATTCCCTGCCTTTGGTTGCAGTGGAGTATTGTGACATACCATACTAACAGTTTGGGTGATGGGTTTGATAGCATCAGATTTCCACCTAGTGAATTCAAATCTATCCACTTAGCAGATTATTCAGAAGGGTTTGTGGGACCCTGGTGAAAGACTATTTGTAGGATCTAATTCTTGGTTGTTGTAAGGATCCAAGCGTTGTTTCTGCAGGAGTGTCCTGGAACCGAAGACAGACCCACCCCCTCCCACCTACACCTATTGCGTCTATCAAACTCTAGACCACAATGGTGATATGGTGGGAAAGGAGGGAACAAAACAAGGAAAGGAAGAGGGAAGAGATTCCTTGGACTGGTTGAGTCTTCAAACAGGCGAGTAGGACACAGGTACTAAAAAAAAGAAGGATAGCGATCAATAGACAACAAGAGAAAAAAACACAACTGGCTATTCCTTCATAAGTTTACCTAGTCTTCTTGCAGGTTCTCAGAACACAGGTTACTAAAGTTTTCTCACAGGATCCCACAATAGATTGGACCAGAGACTACCAACACTCTAAGTAGCCTAATAATGAAAAGAAAAGAAAAGATATGTAAGTATGTGTGAACCGGCTCAATACCTACAGTGGCACACCAGCGCCTAATAGAGAATCACCCTATCTGGCTCATCGGCAGTAGGCGTAGGTCTTGAGGAATCCTAGAATCTATCAGTTTACCATGTGTGTTCTGAAAGATACAAGGTGTTGTAAGCTTACAGGTACATATAATCTGGTGGAAGTAATAATAAAGTAGCGCACTGCGCCGTTACCAGTCTTTCAGGAATTCACTGCCGTGACAGGTACCTGGTGCCAAGACTTCAATGGTATCCAAGGAGGGCAACAAAAAATAAGGGGTATATGACAATCATGTAGAGCGGACTTCAACAACCACAATGCCCCAGTAAAGTCGACGGAACTGCTCTGATGAAGTCCAGCCGACCGACGGAACAACAAGTCCGGCCGAAGAAACAGTCCGTTCAGCCTGCGGGACAGAGGAGAAGAAAGCCGGCTCAAAGTAAAAAAAAGAAAGGGAGGTTCTAAGATGCCGCAATGGGAGGAAGAGCGGCCACGCTACTCGGGCGTTTCACAGCTGCAAAGGTTGTGGCTCCGGGGAAGGCCATGAGCCGCCAGGGGAACTCTAGGAGACGCGGAACCGACAAAAGTTCAAGGGTCTCTCAGGAACTAAGGAAATCCGACGAGGAGAGAACAGAGGGTGACGCAGCGAGGCGGAAATGACGCGACGAAGAGTCGAGCACTAGAACGCGAAGCGCATCAAACAAGGCAAGTCAGGCTTTTAAGGCTGCCTGACCTCCTTGCACATGCGTTGTGCATGGTGGCCATATTTGATGTGGAACTGGCAATCGTGACAGTCGTCTCCCAAATGTTTTTGACCATCCATTTCAAATGTTTCCCTTTAATTGATACTGCTGTGTTACTTGTCAAAAGTTGAGAGTATGTAAATACATTTTTACACAGGGTTAGAAGTTAGCTCTGAGAGCTCTTGAAAACATGAATGACTAATGTAAGTTTTTAAAACACTGTGGACAAGAAATATTTATCAAAACAAAATATGTTTTGGAGGTATGGGGGATGAGTACTCCTTAAAGAATTTTATGGAAACCAGTGAAGAGTGCATTTTAATACATTCTGGGCCAGTATCTTTGCTTAAAATACAAATCGATTTAAACAAGCTTTTACATCTGACTTATTGTTTCTCTTTAATAATTATTAAAAAGAAATGTTAGGGTGTGAGGAAAAAGCACACAAAAGAATTTCTTTAGATTCTTTTAGAAATAGGGTGATTTTATATGAAGTTGGTATGTATGAAATTGGGATGAGTCGGGACTTGTTCAGCCACATGCTGGATGATATCATTGGAGTACTCCCTGACATGTGATTGACTCTTGACACAGTTCTATTCGCCTTTTAGACACTCCACATGTTATGTATCTTTACCATTACTCATCAGTTGGTATAGTAACATTTTTATTTTGCTTTCTGCACCTCTTGATGAGTCCTCAAGATGCACTCCTAGTGGACTGCTAGGTAGGACCCTAGCTTACAGTGCCAACCTGTAGATGGATGTTCTTTGCAGGGTCATCTAAAGAGTAGAGTTTTCATTTTGTGAACGAGTGCCCTGAGAGTGTGGTTTAAACTTCTCATAGCCACATGTAAACACACCCACACTTAAAGCGGTATACAAAGGTGAGTGTTATTTAAGTCATCTGTAGTGCTTTTTAGGAGAGACCTTGTCTTTGTTGGTGATTTGAATACCAGTGGCTTTGATGTTGATTATTCTTTATGGACACCAGATCCACAGTTTCATGGCAGCACAAGAGAAGTTGCCCCCTAAAGGGGATATGGTTGTGTCGGTCTTGGTACCAAAATAGAAACCTGACCAATAGAGGTGCTTTCACAGCACCAGTAGGCCACTTCGAGTCCATCCATGAGCAGAAGGTGGCTCAAGGCCATGGAGACATGTTTAGGCCAGGTTACTTAATTATGCTCCAGGCAGACAAATCATAACAATGGACAGACATATACCTAAAACAAGCCAAACCTATTTGTGTTGCCAATGCTTATTAGCAATATCAGATACATGAGCAACAGTTATAATTTTGAAAATAATTAGAATTGAAATGTTTCAATTCTGAAATCTGAAAATAAGAGACTGTGAATTAACCATTACTAAATTCTATCTAGTGGTCTTCTGAGTCTCTCAGTCACTCCTTTTCCCCCTCAATACCACATTCCTGTACAATCTGTCATTCTGGTAGGCAACCACACCCTTTTTCTTGCCATATCTTTCGGAAATAGTACAGATGAATATCTCACACATCTCTGCCTTTTTATGCTGCAATGCATGCACTTCCTTGTGTTACCTGTCATACATCATGCCTCCTTTCCTCTCTCTCTATTCACTTGTAAACACAGCGTTTTCTTTTCTTTTGGTACTGTCAATATTTCACAGTTTTGTACACCCCCTTTCTCATAAACATAGCAATTACAATTGGAACATACATGACCATTGCTCTGGGCACTCTGCAGAGATGCTAATGATTTCATAGACATGAAATATGAATACCCTTATGACCCACTGACATGAGGTGGCTTCAGCCTCAGCTCCAGAGCTCTCAATTGATTTCACCCAGACACCAAGAGGTGCCTCAAATGCCAGTATGCAATACGCATGATTTTTACATTCATTGCTGAGAAGTCGGTCAGTGTTTTAACTTGTTAAAGACATGAATATAGGGCCCTCTAGGGGCACATTTCAAAGTAGTTTTTTAATTATTGTTGGGTCTGAACTATCGCAGGACCTATCCAATGTAAAGCCCTGACTATACCCTGCAATGAGTATAAATAAAGAGAGAGCGAGGAACTATGGGGGTACGTCCTTTTCCCCAGAATTATCTACAAAACAACAATAGGGATGAACCTTGCAGGGGGAATCCAGACTCACTGCCCCAAAGGACCAGGGAGTCAGCGAAAAAACATTATGTTTGTAAAAGAACCCCCACCCACCAACCTAGTTGACGGCATGATTCATCATCGGGTTCCCACCTGGGGTGCCGAATGCATCCCAGGTGTGCTTCGACGCCTGATTACAGGGGAGCCAGTGTTTTTGTTGTGAAGTTGATGTGAAGGTATTAAAAATTGCCTCGAGGATCCTCCTTCAAACTAGAAGTGCTTTATTGATGAGGTCCTAGGACAAGGTTAAAGAGAAGAAATTGGATATTATTAAGACTAACTTGGTCTAAAATATCTTAGTGGTGGTCTACATGTTTCAGCCTGTCTATAGAAGTTTAATAGGCTTTCTTCAGTACCAAAGGGTGATATGAGGTTGGCTCAAAGGCCTCACGAAGTATCAGTACACAGACATGCTAAGGTGTACTGTGAGTGGAGGGGTAATCCCGTACTTAGATTCCACAGACAAGCTATATATGTAAGACAAAGCAAAGCATCATAATATCACTGTGCAATGTAAATGTGCCTTAGGTAGATGCTTATACGCTGACTGGTCAATAAGCCCAATAACACAAGCAACTCTATCTCAGCATCACCGTGACTCCTGGCAAACATTAGTGCAGAACGTGGTCAAAGTACCATTCAAGTGGATTCCCTATGGCAAGCTCAAAGGACAATAACCTTGAAATGCAATCATTAGTTTGTTACTCCAAATTATGGTGGCAGTTGCAGTGCATACTTGCTAAACAACAAGGTGAGCAGCGTAAACGGGTAGGACAACGTTGTGAGCCTCGGATTTTGGGCAAACAGTGGATCAGCATACCTTCGGAGGTTGAGGGGTAACCTCACTTAGGGGCTCTATTAGAATAGCAGGCGGATTGCCACCACCCGTATAGCGGTGGCGATCCGCCCCCATTCCTCCCCGCCCGCCTGCCATTTCATCCCCGCCGTATTACGATGGCGGGGGGGACCCCGACGGACGGAAAGACCGTCCGACGGTTTTCTGCCCATCGACAAGTCGACCGGGTGGAAGAGGGGTATAATATGGTGGCAGCATCAGCAAGACACCACCATCCATAATATAATGCAGGCGGGGATGGGCCTTTCCATGGCGGCCATACGGTGTCTGCATGTGAGGGCCCGTTGCAGGTCCCCAAGGTGTTGGGGGGTGGGGGATGCACATTGAGGGTACCTATGGTACCCCTCTGCATTAGTATGCACAAAGTGGTAGGCACCGTGTGGTGCCTGCCACGTTCATGCAAATGCACAACATTCCTTTTTTGCATTGCAGTGGGTGCTGCTGAAAGCACCGCTCACCACAATGTAAAAAATGCTAAATGCCCCCGCCAGTGTGGCGGGCGCATCCTAATCTGCTTCACTGGACCGCCACACATATGGCGGGTGGTCTCTTTTGCCGTTACGGTGACAGGCGGAATTTGTCCGCTCGCCATCGTAATAGACCCCTAGGTGTCCCAACCCTATGATTATTTTCGTATTGGTCCAGAAAGAACCGCATGATGGCAGCGAGATTGGTCATTAATCACATAGTGGAAAGTTAAAAAAGATCTTACTTTAGTGTAACTATTTTTTAGCAGCATGGATCCCGGCAGGGGGCGGGACCTGTAGTCACACACTAAGGAAACCAATATAAGGTAGGGTGGACAATGTCCATTGTAAAATCACCCACTGTTATTGCATAGGAAAGCGTTATTTTGAATAAACCCCCTGAATTAGCCAATAAAACCAGCTTCATCAAGGTGAGCCGCTTACATGGGTACCTAGTACCGTCCTGTGGCTTCGGATCCCAGGAATACTCGCACATTGAGTTGTTCCGATTGAATGCAAAACCCCGGTAGGAGCTGGTCCTTTACATGACAGCATCCGTAGTTACATCAGACGTTGTTATCCATATGATTAGTTCTAAAGGCGTATGCTCTTACAAAGATGGAAGCAGGGCTAAGAAAGACTGTACCGTGTAACCACAGGAATCGGTACATGTTATGCCTTAGTTTCAACACCATATCCTGTCTATTCATAGAAAAGGGTATGTACAGATATATTAAACATTGATATTTGGCCAGAGGAAATGGGCGAATATTAAAATAAGCTGAAAATATATGGCCCAAAAAAAAACCTTGCCAAGATCGCCACAGAAGTCTGTGCCCACAAGACAGTGGGGCTAATTTGTTTATGATCCAAATTGCCAGGCTAGTCAGAAAAGGCACCAGGGTACTAAGCCATATTAAATATGGCGGAAGCTGCATGTCAAAAACACTAGAGATGCAGTGCCCTACGAGGTCAGGTTCTGATGTTTGTAAAAGATACTATTAAAAGTGGTAGAGTTGATATGTAATCAAGAAAAGATTACATGATTTGACCAGGATCACAGGATGTTAAGCTGGCACCGAGACCTAGTTCTGCAATTTGGCAGCTCTTTCTGTTATTTCACATCTTTATTATAGTCAGTTGCAATATGTACAAAAAACATTGACAATGACAATACATTTTGCATGGGCAAAATATTTAGGTTTTGCCAATGATTGTTCTTCATTATCACATACAATACAATATTGAAATAATACCGTCAGGATGTGCGCTGTACGAAGACTTCTCCAACATTTAATTTGACTAAAATGTTGTCCATGTAGAATAGCATCCCAGGCCATCCAAGTGGTGCACATAACTGACTTGCCTCTTAGTTTACTATTAAAATAGTCAGGGTGGGTAGAAGCATGAAAGTTTCAAAAGTCATTCGTCGAAACTGTTCCTAAAAATACTAGCACTGATTTAGTTTGGTGCAGTACTACTACTATGATGAAATAGTTCTGCATGTGAATAACATACATTTTTGAGATTTCTAGGACAACTTTTCATATATTTTTTACACGTTTGTTCCAGAATGGCTTTAAAGATGAAGGTGGCCCAAACGTTAACAGTGTAGGACTCCCTAGTGACTTGCTTTCTTTCACATCAATTAACTTGTAAATAAATGCTTGCCCGAATTGAACAGGGGCCACATTAAAAGGGCAGGAGTGCGCTTGCAGCCCCCAGTCTTTACATCTGAAGGGAAGTTATAATACAAATTATACAGCAGCGCTGGCTACAATGCAGCACACCTGCAAGTAAAAAAAACTATAACGCAGTCAATGCTAGGTATGTCATAAACCTTTTTTTCAAATACTTTCAGCCTTTTGCAACACGGCTAACAACTATTGGCAAAGCCAAACGACTCCCCTTGGGCCAGACCAATGCTTGTTTAGAAATAGCGGATGCTTTTTGCAAGTAGGAGGTTGATTAATTTTCAGAAGCGCATCCCACCTCAATAAGACCCAAAAAGAAGATAGTGATGATTTTGAAATGCTCAAGGAAAAAATAATGATTAGAAGCCAAAATATGAATTAAAGGGGTTTTCCTTAATAAAACAAAATAAGCATTACACTTTCTGTGCTTGTGAAGGTGAAGTCACTCTGCTGTTCTGCTTAATATATGCATTGGCATAGGGTGCTTAGCTCTAATTAACTAGTGAGGTTGCCTTGGCTATAGTGCAAACCTGACCAAAGGGCATTACATTGAAGCGCTGATTTTCTTTTCTAAAGCAGAGTGAGATTAAGTGATTTCCCCCGATTTTATCTAATGTATAACTTCCAAAATCGGCTGCTCTAGCCTGCATCTGAATAACGCTGATCTGCATTTGCTGCACTTGAAAAACATACTTTTTTCAAGTTCAAACTGAGCACAGCAGAGTCTCAAACACGCTTTGTTAGATCTTTAGCCTTTAGCCTTTCAGGCAAGTCGCACCTGCTGCTGTTTGCTCCTGTCTTTCTGCTCTGTCTGCTCACTTCACCAAGGTGTGGGCATTGGGATGCAGGATAACCCCTTCCCCCTGTCACGAACTGTCACGGCCTGGATCTGTCATCACCAAGGTTGGCTACTTGGAGCCTTGGTATGCAGATATCTGCATTTGCACATCTTTGGCTGGCCACAGAAACGTCTGACCCGCTTTTATTTTGCTTTGCACAGGGACACTGGCCAGTGCCTCAGGGATTCTTTTTAAAATAATTGGAAGAACCACGTAGTTTTAAACTAAATGTTAGCACAAATCAAATAACAGAATATATTTAGAGGTAGAGGTCAGTCATTTGCACTGCATGATAAATAAGCTGCCAATAAGGGCCTGTCATTTTTAAACCTTTCATGGTCTGTTAAGTTACAGTTGCCCGATATGTGGTTTATTTTTTCTATTGGTCTTTTACTTGAACTATGGTTTTGTTTTAAAAGTGTTTTGAGAATAAATGAAGTTGTAAAAATAAACACAGACAGGAAACACATCTTTTTCTGTCTGTATTAATCTGCAGAAAAAACGCAAAAGCGGAAAACTGGGAGCCTTAAAATGCTTTTATTAATGTTTACAAAACAACTAATATTTTTCAGAAACAAAAAAATCTAAATTCAGCAGCTTAATGTAAATAAGTTTTACTGTGATAATTCGAAAAAAGGTGAATATGCATTAAAATAGGTTTTAACATTGGTTTATGCATTTTTTCCTTTGAAATATGTGTGTTTTCTGCTGCTAGCAGGTGTTTCTAGTGAGCAAAGTGTGTTTAAATGCAAAGTGTGTTTAAGACTGCAGTACCGCCTCCTGTCCACAGGGGCAGACCTGAGCAGAAATATACACACACTTTAGAAAACACAGGTCCCCACAAGGCAATTTTTTTAAAAGTTGTAAAATTTTACACAGATGTTTCTGAAGTCATTTTTTATCATTTAGAAGACACTTCCTTGTGGGGACCTGGGTTCAGGTCCCCACAGTGCACTCAAGTCCCCACAGCGTGAGTGTGTTATCACACCCAAGTCCCCACAAGGATAGTAACACAAACCCACACACACACACACACACCCCCAGGAGCAGTCACACACACACACACTCTGGAGCAGTCACATGCACGCATACACTGGAGCAGTCACACACGCACACACTCGGGATCCCTCATTAACAGCTGGATGCGAGTATATACATTATATTCATGTATGCATGTGTCAGTGGGTTCACGGGTGGTGTTGACTGGTGTTTGTATGTTTCAATGAATGCACTTGTGTCAGTGGGTCCACGGGCGGGGCTGTCAGTTGTGTGTGTGTTTGCATGTGTGTCGGTGAGTTTATGGGCGGGGTAGACAGGTGTGTGTGTGTGCGTGCCCGGGCCACTCACCTGCGCCTCGCTCAGCCGCAGGGATGCCGCCAGCAGGAACCTCTCGCTGCCCACCATGTACTGCTGGCGGGAGAACTCCTGCTCCAGGCGGGAGAGCTGCTCGGGGCTAAAGATGGTGCGGATCCGCTTGCACTTGCCGGCCCTGAAGCTCAGGGCCGGGTAGCAGTACTGGGGCACGGGGTGTCCTGTGGGAAAGAGAGAGGCTGGTGAGAGACAGAAGAGAGCACGCATGACTGGCAGCAGGGGCGCGCTCGGCATCACACACCAGATCACCACAAACTATCACCACGTACAGGCGGCCGGAGTAAGGTCAAGAAAGCCATATGTAAAGAGCAGGCATGCAGAGATCAGAACACTGCGTACGGACACACCTAAGGACAGACACGTTTACCCCGTACACACAAATAGCATTATAGGAGCTATAACGTGCACACGCAGCGCTACAAAATAGGGAAATACTATTAAACGAGGAGGCACTGCAGAGGGGGCAGCAGGCGTGGTGGGGGTTAAGCACACCGGCACGAGGCTGAGGACAGCGGTCAGAGGTGAAAGGGCACCCAGGGTTGAGGAAGGGCACGGGTGCGAGGTCCAAGAGTGAAGGGTGAAGAGAGAGCGGGTAGGCCACGTTAGTGAGACAGAGGACAGGCAGGGTGGACACGTTAGTGAGACAGAGGACAGGCAGGGTGGACACGTTAGTGAGACAGAGGACAGGCAGGGTGGACACGTTCGTGAGACAGCAGGACAGGCAGGGTGGACATGTTAGTGAGACAGAAGGACAGGCAGGGTGGACACGTTAGTGAGACAGCAGGACAGTGGGGTGGACACGTTAGTGAGGAAGCAGGACAGGCAGGGTGGACATTGGGGTGGACACGTTAGTGAGACAATAGGACAGGCAGGGTGGACACGTTCGGGGGACAGCAGGACAGGCAAGGTGGACACGTTAGTGAGACAGAAGGACAGGCAGGGTGGACAAGTTAGTGACATAGCAGGATAGGCAGGGTGGACACGTTAGTGAGACAGCAGGACAGGCAGGGTGGACAGTGGGGTGGACAAGTTCATGAGACAGCAGGACAGGCAGGGTGGACACGTTAGTGAGACAGCAGGACAGTGGGGTGAGACAGGACAGGCAGGGTGGACAGTGGGGTGGACACGTTGAGATAGCAGGATAGGCAGGGTGGAAACGTTCGTGAGACAGCAGGAAAGGCAGGGTGGACACGTTAGTGAGACAGGACAGGCAGGGTGGACAGTGGGGTGGACACGTTGAGATAGCAGGTTAGGCAGGGTGGACACGTTCGTGAGACAGCAGGACAGGCAGGGTGGACACGTTGGTGAGACAGGACAGGCAGGGTGGACACGTTGGTGAGACAGGACAGGCAGGGTGGACAGTGGGGTGGACACGTTCGTGAGACAGCAGGACAGGCAGGGTGGACACGTTAGTGATACAGAAGGACAGGCAGGGTGGAGTGAAAGATGACAAGCGAGGGCACCAGAGCGAAGTCGGGCCGGGGCCTCACCTGTGCTGTAGTGTCCTGTGGGAAAGAGAGAGGCTGGTGAGAGACAGAAGAGAGCACGCATGACTGGCAGCAGGGGCGCGCTCGGCATCACACACCAGATCACCACAAACTATCACCACGTACAGGCGGCCGGAGTAAGGTCAAGAAAGCCATATGTAAAGAGCAGGCATGCAGAGATCAGAACACTGCGGACGGCAACACCTAAGGACAGACACGTTTACCCCGTACACACAAATAGTATTATAGGAGCTATAACGTGCACACGCAGCGCTACAAAATAGGGAATTACCATTAAACGAGGAGGCACTGCAGAGGGGGCAGCAGGCGTGGTGGGGGTTAAGCACACCGGCACGAGGCTGAGGACAGCGGTCAGAGGTGAAAGGGCACCCAGGGTTGAGGAAGGGCACGGGTGCGAGGTCCAAGAGTGAAGGGTGAAGAGAGAGCGGGTAGGCCACATTAGTGAGACAGAGGACAGGCAGGGTGGACACGTTAGTGAGACAGAGGACAGGCAGGGTGGACACATTCGTGAGACAGCAGGACAGGCAGGGTGGACACGTTAGTGAGACAGAAGGACAGGCAGGGTGGACACTTTAGTGAGACAGCAGGACAGTGGGGTGGACCCGTTAGTGAGAAAGCAGGACAGGCAGGGTGGACATTGGGCTGGACACGTTAGTGAGACAACAGGATAGGAAGAGTGGATACGTTCGGGGGACAGCAGGACAGGCAAGGTGGACACGTTAGTGATACAGAAGGACAGGCAGGGTGGACAAGTTATTGACATAGCAGGATAGGCAGGGTGGGCACGTTAGTGAGACAGCAGGACAGGCAGGGTGGACAGTGGGGTGGACAAGTTCGTGAGACAGCAGGACAGGCAGGGTGGACATGTTAGTGAGACAGCAGGACAGTGGGGTGAGACAGGACAGGCAGGGTGGACAGTGGGGTGGACACGTTGAGATAGCAGGATAGGCAGGGTGGAAACGTTCATGAGACAGCAGGAAAGGCAGGGTGGACACGTTAGTGAAACAGGACAGGCAGGGTGGACAGTGGGGTGGACACGTTGAGATAGCAGGTTAGGCAGGGTGGACACGTTCGTGAGACAGCAGGACAGGCAAGGTGGACATGTTGGTGAGACAGGACAGGCAGGGTGGACACGTTGGTGAGACAGGACAGGCAGGGTGGACAGTGGGGTGGACACGTTCGTGAGATAGCAGGACAGGCAGGGTGGACACGTTAGTGATACAGAAGGACAGGCAGGGTGGAGTGAAAGATGACACGCGAGAGCACCAGAGCGAAGTCGGGCCAGGCCTCACCTGTGCTGTAGAGCGCTCCGGGAGGGTAGCAGAGCGGGTAGAGCGGCTGCGGCTGCAGGACGGGGACTCTGGGGAGCCAGCTCTCCTCCCAGCCCCAGCGGGCAGGACTGGCCCTGGCTGGCGGCGCAGGCGGGTCCGCTCTGCCCAGCAGGGCCTCGATGGTGAAGGATTTCACAGGCTGGGGGGCTTTGGCCTGCAGTTGATGGGTCCAGGGTGGCATCGGCTGCGAGAAGGCTTTGGTCGGAGGCTGCAGGGCCCAGGGCGGCAGCTGCTGAGCCATCATCATCATCCTCGGGGTGTCCAGGCTGAAGGGAGTGCTGAAGGGAGTGCGTGAGTGTGTGCACTTCTGTGGTGCACGGCAGATCTGAAGAGGCAGAGGACTCAGCTCGACCTTTTATGCAGGACCCGCCACCCTCTACAAATAGCCCCCAGCAGCCCGACCAACCAGCAGCCGCCCCAACTAGAAAGAGGCAATTAACGAAAGGCCGGAGCCCCGCTGGGGTGCCATTGGCCCCACTCAGGCCATGCTGGGCGCGCTGCCACCGAGGACCACCAGAGGGCGCGCTGAGCACCACTGAGCGGGCCTGGGACTAAACTTTACACCCTTCACACCTCCGTCCCTGTCCTGATTAACACCCCGTCCCCACCCAAAACAGAGCAGCACTGAAACCAACGCACAACAACACCACTCAGATCGCAACTCAAGGGCTGACACAACATCTAAAACTATCACAACAGGCACGAGTCATGGCGCTGGGGCAATATCACAACTCACCGCGGACCCGCGTTTGAGCACTGAGGAAAAAACACAACTTCACGACCACCCCATAAAAACAGACAAGTCACCACAGACCCTAGTCCTGACCTTTGTACTCGACTACAATCACTCTAGTCCACATCCTTGGCACTGGGACACAACGTAGTTAAATCCTGGCCTTAGTACTAAGTAAGCCCACAACTCACCACGAACTCCAGGCCTGGCACTCATGAACAACCACAACACGCTCCGCGGTGAACCCCACAATGCTGGAGGGAGGCACACGGACAGCGGGAGGGGGGCGGGAACGGGGAGAAGCACACGGACAGCGGGAGGGGGGCGGGAACGGGGAGAAGCACACGGACAGTGGGGGGGGGCGGGAACGGACAGCGGGGGGGTGGTCGGGAAGGCTTCCTCCGTTGGAGGGGGGTGCGGGAACACACGGAAAGCACTCACCTGGACTTCCTCCGGTGGCAGAATGACGAAAAGCAACCTCGACAAAAACAAAAATAAACCCCGCCCACGGCCGCGATGACGACATCGCAGAGGCGGAGAGCGAAAAAATCTCGGGAACACCCACGAATCCGCTCCGGCCATGACGGACAGATCTCTGTTCCAATGGCTAGCCTCCATTTATGGAGCTAGCCAATGGAACAGAGGGCGGGACTAAGCCCTACACTGTAGGGACATAAGATTTCTCCTGAGCGGAGCTAGGAGCTCCGACGCCAGGCGAAACCTAAAAAGCACATAGGAAAAAATGTTGAATGAGTGAAGTAATTCAGCTATTTTAACTTTAATATAAATTATATACATATCATTTTTGGTAGTGTTAAAAAGTTATATTGTAGTAAAGTTCAATAATGTATACATTTAAAATGTAATAATTAACTTATTTGAAGAACATAATTGAACTAGATTTGTATTGTTTTATAAAAGAAAATGTAAAATTAAATTAATTAAACAAATAACTTTAATGACATTTAGTAAATATCAATTACATATTAATATGTTAGTGTGGACTGCATTTTTTATATTTCATTTAAAAGTAATATTTCTAAAATAAAATGATACATTGGAATTATTTAAATATTTTAATAAAGAATGTATTTGATGAGTAAATGTGCTGTAGCAATTTATTTTATTGTCACTAGGTTATCAATCAATATTTTAAATTAATTTACAAATGTATTTTACATGGAAATATTTTTATATTTTTAAATAAGTGAATAAACTGTATTAATTTGTCCTGTCCTTTAACATAAGTAGGTCTGCACCCCGGTGGTGGAGATCTCCACCTATGTGTGAAAAGTTACCAGCAGTATCTTTAAACTTGTAGATTTTCACTCATTTACTTTCACCGCTCCCCTCCAGGTTCCAGGGACTGGTGGCACATAAGTCTACACTTAGCTGTAAATCTACAGTCAGAAATGGTGACTAGCACACAAGTATGGATGTACACATAAGTGCAAGAGTACATTTGCATGAGACTAAGTCTACAAGTATAAATTTACCTTTGTGAATAGCCTCCTGTATCTTCACTGCAGCCAGAAAATGAAACTTGAAAAGGAACTGCACCAAACTGGTATCTGGACATCTGGACTTTAGATAGTGGATTCACATCCCCTGTCTGGAAACTGTGTATAAAACCTCCACATGGTTCCAGTACCAAGCTTCTACACTGACACGGGAGGGTTCTCTGAAGAGTCCTCAGAAAGATGCTGTGATCCAGGGCTAGTGCTGTTGATACTCAGACTCTTGGAGGTGTAGGGACATCACTGCAAGTCTGTGCATTTAACTGGAGAGCTCTGTGACTGCCTGAGATTTAGGGGCTTTGCTGCCTGCTAAGTGTGCAGAAGGGTCAACTTGTTCTGCAAGTGCTATCTGCCTAAGAAATGGAAGTTCAACCGCTTGATGCGGAAAGAGGAGTAGCCCAGAAGGAATGATCAGTTGTGGAAGTGGTTCCAGGGGTAATGCTGCGTCCCTGCATGGTCAAGATATGCCAGTGTGAGCCTGTAACTCACCAGTTTGGACCATCACACAGGAGGATCATATGTCATGTGCAGACTGCTGTGCTGCACCCTTTGGACCGTGACCCTGTTTCATTGACCAAAGGAGTGAATCCCTCTGCCACATAGTCTGGACCTGCCTACTTTATTTATTTATTTATGCGTTTTTATATAGCGCCGACTTTTCCCGAAGGTGTCAGAGCGCTTCACAATAGGAACAAACTGATACATGAGAACATTACAAGTGAGCAAAATACAAAAGCAAATGTTACATTAAATGAAGCAAAAATGACAATTGTGAGCCAACAAAATACAAGAGGTAGCAAACGGTGCATTACAAAAGTGACAATCGTGAGCCAACAAAATACAAGAGGTAGCAAACGGTGCATTACAGGAGGAAAACGTGACGTGTGCAGGTTACAAAAGCGTACAAAGTAAACATAGAGGTATATTACTGCAATATATGGAGGACACTCAAGCACAATAACAAACGTTACGTAGGCACTGGTGGCACTTGTGCAGGTATTGAAAACAAACAAATGTAAGAGGTAGAAAACAGTGTGTTACAAGAGAAAGTGATGGGTGCATGTTACACACGAGTACCAAACACAGGTAGAAGGATAATACTGCAATACATGGCAGACTCTCAAACCACAAGAACACACTGGGAAGACACTTCCATAGTCATGTAAAGTAGATTTTTCTATAATGGAAGGGCTTCCTTCAGATAATAGAGAGGGCATGGATTACATTTGGAAGTGTCTTTGAAGGAGGAGAACTTTGAGGTCAGTTTTGAAGGCCTGGGAGGAGGTGGTGGTCCGGAGCTGAGGCGGAAGTGAGTTCCAGATTCTCAATGCGCTGCATGAAAAGGATTGGGCCATCGATCTTTCCTTCTTGAAAGTGGGAGGTTCAAGCAGTAGATTTTCTGCATTTCCTGATGGTCTAGAGCCTTCAGAGAGTTTCAGTTTATTCGCCAGGTAGCGCGGAGAGGAGGAGTGCAAGGCTTTGTGGGCGATGCAGGCAGTCTTGTAGATAGCTCTAGCCTCGATGGGAAGCCAGTGGAGGGTGGATAATATGGGAGTGATGTGGTCGCTTCTTTTCGACCCATAAATGAAACGAGCTGCTGAATGGAGAACAGACTTAAGGGGGGACAGGTGGGATTTGGGGAGGCCAGTCAGAAGAGAATTGCAGTAGTCCAGTCTGGAGAGGACCAGCGAATGGACCAGGGTTTTAAGGTCATGCTCCGGGAAGAAGCGACGAATCCCCCAAAGAAGGCGCAGTTGGTATCGGGCAGACTTTGCAATTGAATTAATGTGGGAGAGAAAATTGAGTTTTGTGTCGAGTATGACACCAAGGGATTTTGCTCTGTCGACAATGATGGGTTTATTGTTCAGCAGATTCATCTGGTCCATCCATGATTGAACCGGGGGAGGAAAAAGTGAGGAGGAGAGGAGGAGGAATTCAGTTTTGGAGGGATTCAGAATCAGTTGATGTGTTGACATCCAGTTTTGAATGGAGTCGAGGGTAGAGCTTAGGACGGAGAGATCGTGAGTGGAGGCAACCTTGAGGTAGATTTGAGTGTCGTCTGCGGAGAGATGATCATTTGACCCCAGATTCACTTAGGAGATTTCCCAGAGGTTCCAAATAGAGATTGAACAATGTGGGTGCAAGAATAGAGCCTTGGGGAACACCTTGACCCACCACCAAAGGAGATGAAAGGCTGTCCGCTATTTTGATCATTTGGGATCTAGCAGAAAGAAAAGAAGCAAACCATTTAAGCACAGTGCTCTCCATGCTCATTCTCTGTTGAGGAGTGTTGAGGAGGGTGTTGTGATGTGAGCAGCACAAGCCTCCTTCTTTGAGAAAAAAATCAGAGCTGCCTCCAGCTCGTCTCGTGAGACTTATAAAATAGTCAAAGAGCTCCTCAAAATACCCAATCCCCCCTCTAATCAACAACCCACAGTTGCCAGATGCAACCAAGTAGCTTGTTTTTTTCAAAATAAAATTACTAATATTCTACAGTCACTTCCTCCTTTAATTGATCACACCCCCCAAGCCGTTCCACCAGCTCTCGTCACCAGTCCAACTCTAGACAGCTTCAACCAACTGTCTAATGACGACTTTCTGAAAGCTCTCTCCGACCTGAAAAGTGGCTCCCCTAACGACCCAGCTCCCATTCGCATCCTTAAACAAGTCGGACCTACCATCTCGTATCTGGCCACCAGCCTTATCAATGCCTCCCTTAACCAAGGAGTAGTCCCCCCAAATTGGAAACATGGCATTGTTAAGGCTTTACAGAAAAAAACAGGTATGGACCCTGCAGACCTCACTAACCTCCGCCCAATTTCCCTCCTACCAGGCTTAAGTAAGATTGCGGAGAAGGTGGTCAACCAACAACTGTCTGCCTTCCTTGAAACCAACAACCTTCTCCGCCCCACACAGACAGGCTTCCGTCCTGGTCAAGGAACTGAGACAGCCCTTCTGAAAGTGGTTGAAGAGGCCAGATGCATCTTGGATTCAGGGGGATCAGTGTTACTGATCCTCCTGGATCTAAGCGCTGCATTTGACACGGTTGATCACAAAACTCTGATCAAGCGCCTCTTCAGTCTGGGAGTGAGGGGCATAGCCCTTAGCTGGCTCTCATCGTTCTTACAAGACAGAACATTCCAGGTTTGCGAAGGGAATGTGCGATCCGACATTCTCCCTCTCCAGTGTGGGGTACCCCAGGGCTCTTCACTGAGCCCTACACTTTTTAATACATACATGGCCCCCCTGGAAGACGTGGTCTCCCCTTTTGGGATAAAAGCCGTCACATATGCTGACGACACCCAATTGATCGTATCATTCTCACTTGAAGAGGATAAGCTCAAAAATCTACATGACTGTCTAGAAGGAATTCATGCTTGGATGTCCACCTCAAGGCTCAAACTCAATGGCTCGAAAACTGAGCTCATGCTGCTGGGAAACAAAATATCATCTCTTCCCTCAGCCATGTGGCCAGCCTGCTTAGGCCCTATCCCACAAACCAAGACTGAATTAAAAAGTCTGGGTTTCTGGCTTGAACAGGACCTTTCCCTGAAAACGCAAGCAAAAAAAACAGCTGGTACATGTGTGGGGTTACTGCGTTCCACCAGAAAGATCCTCCCACTACTTCCGGGTCCTTCACAGAAATTGCTAATACAAGGTCTAGTCTTATCAAGACTGGACTATTGCAATGCTCTCTTTCTGGCGGCCCCGGAATCTACGATTAACATCCTTCAAAGAACACAGAATGCTGCGGCTAGGATCCTCACGGGGACCTCCCGTAGAGCTTCAGCCAAACCTGCCCTCAAGGCACTACATTGGCTGCCGATCCGCGAAAGGGTCAAATTTAAGGCCCTGTGTACCACTCACAAAGCTATGCAAAACCAAGGGCCTTCAATGCTGAAAGCAATGATCTTCCCATAAACACCCAACAGGCCCCTACGCTCAGCCCAACATCATCTGGCCACGGTCCACAGAATCAAAAAAGCCCGAACGGGAGGACGTCGCTTCTCGGTCACAGCGGCTACCATCTGGAATGCTTTGCCATCTTATCTTCGTTCCGAAACTAATCACATGAAATTTAGGAAGCTTCTTAAAACGCATCTTTTCCCGCTATAACTTTCCTCCCTACCACCGGCCTCCTCCCCCAGAGGTTCTGCAATCTTCAGCGCTGGGACGCTCACGGGCAGCCATGCGCTATAGAAAACCCAAATTTCATTTCATTTCATTGACAGTGTCAAAGGCTGCCGAAAGGTCAAGAAGAATTAGAAGACAAGACCCCCCCCCCCCCCGAGTCTAGTATTCGCAGCGCGTCATCGATCACTTGCAGCAGGGCAGTTTCAGTGCTGCAGTTTTGGATGAAGCCGGACTGAAAATTGTCAAGAAGATCATTGTCCTTGATATGACGAGAGAGTTGTTTCACAACACATCTTTCTGTGATCTTCGCAAGAAAGGGTAGGTTAGTGATGGGGCGGAGAAGGGTGACCTGCCCAGTTTTGAAGGGAACAGGAAGGGAGCCTTGACAGAGGGAAAAGTTGACCAGAGTGGTCCAATAGGGAAGAGAATGGGTATAGAAGTCAATGACAATGGCACTAGGGATGGGGTCGAGCGAGTGGTTGGAGGGCTTTGTTTCGAGGATGCACTTGAGGAGGACATCTTCAGAGATGGGGTCGAAGTTCTGCCAAATGGCTAGTGATTTGCGCTCCTCTAGAGAGGTAGGATGAGCGACCTGAACCACAAGTGATTTCACTTTTTCATCAAAGAATACAGCGAAATCAGCAGCTTTCTTTGTAGAATCCTCCAATTTGGAGGTTGGGGGAGAGTAGTTAGTATTCTTGATGAGATCAAATAGTTTTTGGGTCTAGGAGGGTTCTGAAGTGTGATGCTTTCCCAAGGAAGATGTGCTTGTGGTACTTGGATCTTGCTGAACGAAGCGTAGCAAAATTATCGGTGGAGGGTGCTTGCCTCCATTGTTTCTCCAGGAGTCTTAGGTGCTTCCTTTCTTCATATAGGGATTTGTTGAACCAGGGTGCTGAGGGAATGGGCCTTTTCTTTTTGCTTTGGAGAGGAGCGACTCTATTGATTTTGACTGCAAGGACTGGGAGGCATTGTGAGGTCAGATCGTTAACATCTAGGTTCGGGTCTAGCCTTGGAAGTGACAGCAAAGCTGATTCACAGAGGGAAACAGTGTCACTATTTTTAGCGTCACAGAACCAGGAGGTAGCCCTCTTAGGTTGGCCAAAAGTTATAGAGTGTGCTATGTGAAGAGAGAATGGAATGAGGAGGTGGTCAGACCAGTCTACGTGAATAGGGGTAGCGATAGAAAGCATGCCTGCTTTAGAAATAACAAAGTCCAGGATTGAGCCCTTAGAGTGTGTTGATTCTGTGCAGTGTTGGATAAGATCGTTTGTAGAGAGGAAGGTGGCCAGCAAGTTCGCGGAAGAGTCTTGCAGGGAGCCCCAGTGGAGATTGAAGTCACCCACGAAGGTCTGATTGTCACTTTGTACGTATTGGTCGCTGATGAAGTCAGTGAGTTTCTCCATAAACGAAGGGCCGCTGACAGGTGGGTGGTATATGCCATGGAATCTGAGGGGTGAGCGGTGGTGTAGTTGAAGCTCAAGAGATAGACGTTCAAAAGTGCGGAAGGCGCTGATGGGAAAAGCCTTGAGTTGAAGGGAGTTTCTAAAGATGACTGCAACATCTCCCCCAACTTTGATAGGTCTGTCATTCCTGAAAATAGAATAGCCTGTGGGTAGAAGGAGATCAAACATAGAGTGAGAGGTATCGTTGAACCAGGTCTCTGTTAGGAAGAACAGGTCAATATTGTGAAGGGTGATGGTATCAGCGATTTTGAGTTTGTGTTTTATTGCAGATCTGCAGTTGTGGAGCAGGCAGCTCAGTTCTGTCAAGACTATTTTGGTGACGAGGCACTTGGGCTAAGAAGGGTGATAGGGATATTATACCTATATGGGGGTGCACGGGGGGGTTTAGGTGGATGCTTGGTTCTGACAGAGGAGATGGTTGGAATAGAGTAGGTAGTTGGGTTACTCGGAGATGCTGGTTGAAGAAGGGTGGCGTTCAAGGGCTTGTGTGAGGGAGCGATGTTTGCAGACAACAGGTTATGCTTGGCTATGATGGGGTGAGGGGGCGAGGTGCATCTCGTGGGAAGGTGAGAGTTTTCCAAAGGAGTTGAGGTGATTGGGAAAGTTGAAATCTTAGAGCCTAAAAGTGAAATGGAAGCTACAAGCTGGGAGATGGAGGTGATAAGAGAGCATAGCTTCTTTTCAAGAGAGAGTAGGGCAGAGCACGGAAGGTTGGGTGTCTTGATGGCAAAAGGAGGGGGTGATATAGGTGGTGGGAGGCAGGGAGAGGTGAGAGGACAGGAGGAGAGTTGAGGTATAGGGTTCAAAGGTGGGCAAAGGTGGAGGTTGAGAGCCGGGGTTGGTGTATCAGAGGTGAAGGGAGAGTTGTCTTTGTTGGCGTTGCACGAAGGAAAGGAATTTAGGACATGTTTAGAGGGAGATGGGTGCGGAACAAGACGGTGGGGAAGAAGGAGAGGGGAGGACTGTGAGGTGTCATAGGAGTGTAGGAGGTTTGGGAGGAAAAGAGGGGAGGTGGTTGGAGAGGTCCTGTTGGCTAGGAGAGGTGGCTGTGAGGGAGCCGGTATCTGGTAGAGTGGGGGGGGGGGTTGGGAGAAGGGGAAGTTGACAAAAGGAAATGGTTCTGCTGGGCCTGATGGGGGGAGATGGAAAGGGTTACCAGGGGGGTAAAGGGGGCAGCACAGCATTGCTGGCGGAGTGGGGGGACGGAGAGAGATGCAATGGGATTGTGAGGAACTCGGGAAAAGAAGTGAGGGAAGGAGGGGGTAGAGGAGAGGGAGGAATGAGGGGAGCATAAGGAAAGTTAGCTGGGGAGGAGGTTGGCGGAGGGGTGGATTAAAAAAGGGAGTAGCAGATAGGAATAGGGGGACGAGATGAGATTGGGGTATCGGGATGGTGCAGATTGGAGGAGGAGCGTATTACCTAGTGGTAAGGCTGACGTGACGAAGGGGGGCATACTGTGAAGTGGGAGGAAAGGGAGAGGAGGACACAAGGGAGGGGGAGGGAAGAGGGCTGACCTAAGCCTCCCGAGGGTGCAGCCTATTGGAGTGTAGGGGGGTCAGGGGAGGAGAAAGGGAGTAAAGGGTGGAGCTAGATGGAGAGTCAGGGAAAAACCTGGTCGCAGAGGAGGGGAGTAGGGAGGGGAAGAGGTGGTCAAAGAGAGAGAGAGACAGGTGTCTTTGCCTTGGATCAAGACAGTACCGTTGTTAAAGATTGAGATGGTGAGGGAGCCGTTGAAACACGCAGAGGGGGAAATCTTTAGTTGTTTCCCATGAGGGTTAGAAGAGGAGGAGGAGGTGACGTTAAGGGAATTAAATAAGCTGGAGGACCAAGAAGGGGTGTCGTGAGTGAAGAAAATGAAATCATTTTTGCGCCTCCCAGAACGACAATTGTAAAATTGGTCAACAAAAAGGGAATCAGGGACCTTCAGTTACGCTGTTGCAGTTTCTGTCAGCCCGACGCAGGGGGAAGGAGGCAGGCTGCTTGAAGAAGCCCCTGTGACTGTGAGCATGATTGTTCAAACCATTCACTTGAACACTGCGGATCCGCTCTTGGAGATTCCAAGTGCATTTCACCTCAGGTAATGCTAACGTCTGAACAAAACATTGACTAACAGATTTTTTTTAGATTATTGGAACCTGGTAAACAGAACTGCTTAGTCAAAGCATACATACTCACCTTTGTTTGACAGAATTCAGGAAAGCTGCTCCATTTCACCATAGTTGACAGAAACATTGTCTAAAACTAAAACTTATGTTTGCCTGTGTAGTAACTTCTGTAGCTTCCATTAAATGCCTACTCTGTAGTGGTGGATATTCGTTTTATATAGTATTCATTTGTGGTGTGATTGCAGTACCTGGGCTGAACAGTCACTTATTATGATTAGTGTTTGACTGTGTGTGTTCTGATTCTCTTCCACCCACACTATGTCCCTGGGACTCTTTAGTTTGCCTGCCCTTCCTATCCTAAGGGTCTCCAGGCACATGCACCAATATTGCATTTTGCGATTCCTTAATTGCGAAAAATAAGGAATCGCAATTAAGGAATTACAAACTGCAATGCATCAAGAAATCGCTATAAAAAATAGCGATTTCTTAAAATTCCTTAATTGCGATTCTCTAATTGAGAATTGCAAATAAGGAATACTTCCCCATCTATTCCTATGGGCCTAGAGGCCCATAGGAATGAATGGAAAGACATTCTTAATTTGCAATTCACCATTAAAAATTCACAAATTAAGAATGCAATTTCAAGGGTGCAGGGGTGTCCAAAGGACACCCTGTTGCACCCCTGAAATCTGCTTAGGAGTACATTTTGCACACTCACATGCCCCAAGGGCATGTGTGTGTGTAAAATGGAACTTTGAAAAATGCACTTTAGTGCATTTTTCAAAGTTTTCGCAAATTACCATGAAGGTCAACTTCATGGTAATTTGCTCCCCTTATTTGCGAATTCCCAAATTTTTAAAGTTTGATGCATTGCATTTAAGGAATCTCAATTTGAGATTCCTTAAATGCAATCGCAATTTAAGAAATCGCAATTTTGCGATTTCTTAATTTGCGAAAATAACAAAAATGTTAATGCATCCCAAAAATGGGAATTGCATTCGCAAGCGGCCGAATTTTGCGATTCGCACCGTTTGCGAATGCAATTTCCTTTGATGCATGTGGCTGCTCGTGTGTTACGGGTGTACTTGGCCAGGTTTTCAATTCTAAAGTAAGATGGGCCCAGAATACTAAAGTCAGAAAACCCCATCCCCCCACGGTGTTTGTGCAGTAACCCCTGCCTGCCCTATGGCTCTCTGAACAGGATCTGACAGCGAAAATTACATGGAGACTGTTTCGGCTAGGGTTACTGGCATACTGGACTTGAGTGGCGGCAGGGTCACTGGAACAAAGGTATTAATTTCCCTCTTATGTCAAAACTCAAGTGTATAAAGCTATTTCAGACACCACATTTGAGTGCAAATTATATATGTCACGGCGTTGACAACAAATATACTTCAGAATTCATCATCTTTCTATAATATTTGTCTGGATTCAGGCTATGTGATTTTCATTTGCATTGTTCAGTTAATGATAGAAATATTCATGCAAATAAATACAGACTGTCATTAAAATTGCACTTCAAGTTACACTGTGTATCATATCCATGTGCGTGAAAAAAATTGCTGTGAGGCTAAACCGTATATTTCATTATTGGTCAAAATTGCAAAATGCGTTTTGCATTTTCCTTTATTTAAACGCTTGCTTACCATACATTTCAGCTGGTTTCCTAATGCATGTTGAGTTGTTGTTTTATAAAAAGAGGACAGCATCATTTCAGTTCAATATCTCATTATCCTCCAGGGGTTTAAAAATCCATTCTCTACTTATAGCCTAAATCTCAACATAATTCATTGGACACAAGGGCTTAGCGCAGCCCTCTAAGTCCTTTCCGCTCAGATTTCTCTCGATGGCACTGACTACAAGCCAAAACAAAATATTCCTCCTCTATGTACGCAAATGTATGGTTTGTAAATGTACTGCCCTGAAAAATTGCCATTTATCACAAAAATAAGTACTTGGCCAAGTGGCACGGCCTAATTATTTTATCTTATCACTTACTACACGAGTTCATCCATTATTAGTAATCTTTTGCATTAAACCTTAATCCCAGGGAAGGTTATAATATACAATATGCTTTTTCGTGATAGTGGATAACCATTTGTTGTCAAAAGCCAACCTCTTCCACCCAGTAACAAATCACGGACTCCATAGTACAAACAATGGAGGCCTGATTCACAAAGTTAAACTTACGCTTTTGTGTATTCACAAACTGCATGTGGAGTTTTATGTCTTTCCATACATATGTGTGCGGATTTCTCTGCACCCAGAATTGTGGCAGAAGTCTCAGCGCACTCACAAGTATACGGAGTGCTGAGTTGTAAAACGTCACGCGTAGTTTATGAATAACAAAAAGTAGTAAACTTACACAAATGTGAAGGTTTACCTTTGTGAATCAGGCCCATAATGTCCTTCTTTACACATCAAGCTAGGTCCTGCTTACATCAGGGTCAGTTGCAGCTTACAATTATATAGCTATAGAATACCCCACCAGGAGCATGGCATTTCCCTGCTCAGCTTCTGGCCCAAACTAGTGTAAGTGGCAGAAAAATACTCCCAAGTGACGCAGCATCATCCTTATGGTGGAGAATGGACATATAAAAGCCGAAAAAAACAAAATGCAGGGCCATATTATCAAGAACAGGCGACAAAATTATAGCCGCTTTATCGACAGGAAACAGCTGCTAAACCAGCGATAATGGGCTTGATAATATGTCCTTGTGAATTCCCATAGCAGCCCAGGTTCTGGTGTTACCTAGGCTGCTATGGGAATTCACAAGGGCATATTATCAAGCCCATTATCGCCACTTTAGCGGCAGTTTCCTACCGATTAAGCCGCGATAATTGTATTGCCTGTTCTTGATAGTATGGCCCGCAATTCGTATTCCGAGTGGCAGGACCACATGAGGCACCACAAACACTCTACTAAGCAAAGAATCTCAGACAAGAATCCTGGAATCAGCACGAGAAACCATAATTAACCTACAGATTAAGAAGTACAGGAAGACACAGAAAGATAAGAAAAAGACTTTCAACAGGGAAACTCCAAAATCGGCCTTATTTTACAATGAAACACTTACCCAAGATCCAACCTGTCACACAGCCAATCAAACAACGACGACTCAAAAGGTGGTGTCTTCCATTCCTCGCTTATATCATAACATGCACCTCTCGATTATTGTAATGGGGTCCATTCCATAAAGGAACATATTTCTTATATCCCTCTTTAATCTCAGCACAGCAAGGCATAATTTTCACAACAGGCCTCTTTTGAACCACTCTTACACCACAGAAAGAGGCACTTACATGAATAATGAATGAATGAATATTAAACTTGCAGAGTGCTAAACTTTGCCTAAGGGCGTCAAGGCGCTATTGCGGGACCAAATGTGCAGAGAAGATGATATGCTCAGACTAGAATCTGTATAAAAAGCCAGGACTTCAAGGCTTTACGGAAGAGAGAATGTGACACCTGACCAGAAAGATCCTCCGGGAGGGAGTACCACAACTTAGCAGCAGCAGTAGAAAAAGCTCTACCTCCCCATTTCACCTTTTTAAACATCAGCACTGTTAATAGATTTTTATTTGTGGACCTGAGCTGCCTAGTAGGGACATAGCAATCGAAAAGTGCATTAATACCATCAGAGCCTAAGCCATAGTAGGCATTATGAGTCAGGCAAAGAGTTTTATTTGTTATTTATTTTATTTGTTAGTCTTTATTTCGACCAATTTGATCATAAAAGACAAGAATATTTACATCAACACATAGTACATATATAAAATCCATTTCTTGTCAAAGACTATACAAGTAATATAATAATACATAGTAAAAGGACAACAATTTATAAAAGATTTTAAACAATGTTGGCTAAAAAGAGACAATTAATGTAATGATCAACACCATCCGGCCCCAATACGGATATGCGGATATTAAAAATGTATAAATAAACATACACCAGTATATAACAATACTCTAAAACTAAGCAAAAGACAGAGCGTTAGTAAATACTGTAGCAGTCTGCTTGATTTCGGCTTTTGTCTTATTCTCCAGGCCTACCCCAAGAACTTCACTACAGCTATCACAATTGCCTCTTGGGTGCTAGTCTTAAGTAATCTTAGCGCTGTATCACTCGACCTAGTACCAAGGTTCTGACACATTGGTTTAAGCCATTTTCTCCTTGGGAAACAGTATGCTGGGCAAACAAAAAATATGTGGGGAATTGTTTCATCCTTGCTCTGACAGAATTGGCAATTATTATCTTCGGAAGGGTGCCAGGACTTGGTAAAACTTTGGTTGGCAATGTTCCTATCCAGAACTGAAAATAAAGTTTTCTATCAATGGGCTTAGTTATAAAATCCCAGCATTCTTCATATAATGGTTCCAGCTTGTGGTCCAAGAAGGAACTGGTTAACGAAGGAGACCTCGATTGACTCAAAATACCAGATCTGATCATAGACCAGTGTACGTCTTTAAATACTTTTTTTTTTAAGGAAAAGTATTGTGTGCAGGACCTTCCCAGAGATGCCTCATGCCCATGTCCACCAGGGATTTTTTGACCTGTTGTAACCAGCTGATCTTATGAGAAGTGTTGAGTCCTCTGATGTCCATTAGAGCTGAGGCATAATGGGCTAGTTCCGGAGTAGACCAAAGCCTTCTCAAGTAGGCCAATGGTTTGAACCTAGCAACCTCTGTCAGTGAATGGCTCCCCAGGTCATAATATAAAGGAGTAAGAGGAGTACTCTGTGAGAGACCAATCATACCTCTCCACAAGCTTTTCTGGGCCTGGGCTAGTGAGGACAGATTTTCGAGCCCCCAAAGTTCTGCCCCATACAGAATGGACACCATAACCTTAACATGATAAAACTTAAGTGCAGGGCCGACAGGCTTTGTCTGGATAACTGTGCTAGCCTATGTTATTCAGATCCCATTCTCGTGTACTAATTGTAAGGATCTCCAATTGATTTGGGCAATAATACCACGCTGCCCAACTGATAAACTTGGAACAAATCGCTACAAATTAATTCAGATTTGGACTGATTGCAATTGATAAGAAGGCGAGTATCAAACATTCATTGGTTGATTGCCATATTATTTTCAAAGCGATCCCTTAAGGGGCTACAATAGCATTTTCTACAGTCCTGAAGATGGTCAAATAGACGACAGCCCATCGACCAAAACGTTGACAACTACACTTATTTTCTGTAGTATACTTGTATAGGCAACACTTGTTTGTTATATGCTCTTGTTTTGCCTGATCTTTATTTCAGAAAAATGTGTACACAATTGTCACTAAGAAGCCTAATGAATAACTGTTTTAACATAGAAATTCCTGTTACATTGTGAGCTTGACAAATTCCAGTACCCCTTGATTTTTCAATACGATATCATTTATTTTTCTACTATTTACCCGTGTTTAGAAATATTATTATCAATTGACTAATTTGTTGTATATATTCTTCTGACTAAAGCTGATGTTTTCATATGTAAAGGAAACCTACAACGATAAGAGTTGCTCTATTGACAAAGGAGTTGACTAACAAAGAAAATGATTTGGGCTGGCACTGCTGAGTAATCTGGTTTCTCCCAATTAGTGGTCTGTGGCGTGCTCTGGTGGAATCGCTGTTGTGTCCGCACAGCGTATATGGTACAAAGTCTATTACGTAGCTACCCTGTGTTGGGGTAGTACACCTCCGGGCACTGTACAAATGACTGCAAGAGTCTATTTCATTTGAAAATTTAATCCAAGGTAAAACATCAGAAGTTCATTATTGGTTCAACATTCCATTAATTTCATGGTTTTTGCTTGAATTTTCACATAAATCTTTCTCAAGTTCAAACATACGATACAAGAAGATAGTAATAATTAGATGTCCCAATGCATTTCGGGCTCTATTACAGCCCTTCGTCAGGGGATACTCTACAAAGAAAAAGGAGGATGCTGTAAGCTAAGGATAAGAGTACATTGATGTATGGTTGAAAATGAAACAATATCCGTGATGGTGAGGCATAGAAGTCTCTGAGGCATGCATAGACCCCATACAAAAACGTGTGAACGTGTGAATTTCAGGTCGGTGGATTTTATGTGCTCTAAGTGATGAAATAGTAAACAAAACCCACGTGAAAGCAAACAAAGGTTATTTCCACGATAACCCTGAGCGAACGATACACTGAGACACCACCACACTTCGAGCTCACTACCGTCGTATCCCATGTAAGTACCTCTTATGAGGTCCTGTGTAGCACGTTTGTGTCAATATAGTAACCCGGTTGCTAATCAAACATTTGTTAAACATTGTCTTACAGACTTTTCCAGCCATGCGCAAGTCGATGTGAGTTTACAAGTTTGTCCTGCAATATGCTCTGAATATTTGCATGATCTGAGTTTACCTTAGGTTCACACCGCACTATCGGTATAACTATCGAGTTGAAGCACACCAGCTTTTACACAAGCCAGTTCACCTCAGGTTCACGCCACACTATAGGGCAACCAATTGAGTTTAAGCACACCTGCTTTAACACAAGCCGGGTTGACCATGTCTTTAAAGTCACATTACACGTTGTTTGCTTTCACGTGGGTTTGTTTACTATTTCATCACTTAGAGCACATAAAATCCACTGACCTGAAATTCACACATTCACACGTTTTTGTATGGGGTCTATGCATGCCTCAGAGACTTCTATGCCTCACCATCACGGATATTGTTTCATTTTCAACCATACATCAATGTACTCTTATCCTTAGCTTACAGCATCCTCCTTTTTCTTTGTAGAGTATCCCCTCACGAAGGGCTGTAATAGAGCCCGAAATGCATTGGGACATCTAATTATTACTATCTTCTTGTATCGTATGTTTGAACTTGAGAAAGATTTATGTGAAAATTCAAGCAAAAACCATGAAATTAATGGAATGTTGAACCAATAATGAACTTCTGATGTTTTACCTTGGATTAAATTTTCACATGAAATAGACTCTTGCAGTCATTTGTGCAGTGCCCGGAGGTGTACTACCCCAACACAGGGTAGCTACGTAATAGACTTTGTACTATTGACAAAGGTAACTGAAAAAATTTATTTGCAAACACATAATGAAAGTAAGCTGGAAATGAAATAACTTTAATAAAGAAAATTAATCTCACAAACAAATCCCTTGTTGGCACACTTACCTGTTTACCATCAGCAGCCTGGCTGCAGTGTTCTGCACAAGCTGCAAGCGTCGCACCAAGCCTTTGCTAATGCCCAGATAGAGGGCATTATAGTAGTCCAATCTGGACATTACCAAGGCAATAATAGCCGTTTTGCTTGCAGCAAATGAATGGAAGTAGGGGATTTTTCTAAGGATCCTGATTATCTCAAAACAGGTGGACACTGTCCTATTAACCTGCTGGCTCAAAGAAAGAGAGTTGTCTAATATGACCCCTAGATTTTTCCCATTGGATACCGGGCAGGGGCAGATGCCAATTGCGTCAAGCCACCAATCGTTGGACCAAATGTCCAGTTTGCTGCCAAAGATCAAAAGGGTCTTCTCCCTGTTCAGTTTCATGACATTTTCCACCATCCAGGAGGAGACTGCCTGCATACAGTTTCTAAAGTTAGTGGCAGAGTCCCTGATACTGTGAGTGATGGACACCATTATTTGGGTGTCCTCGGCGTAGGACAACACCTCCAACCCAAAGGAACTCACCACCTTTGCCAAGGGGGTGACAAATATTAAAAAGTGTTGGGCTCAGGGAGGAGCCCTGTGGGACTCCACACGACAGGGGGTTGAGGCCAAGTAGAATTGGCCAAATTTCACAGTCTGTGCCCGATCCTTGAGAAAGGAAGCAAGAAGCCCCAGAGCCGAACCCCCGATCCCTATCTCTCTGAGACGTTCAACCAGCCTCAGAGGAGATAGGGTATCAAAAGCTGCGGTAAGTAGAACCAACAATGTGGTGTGCTCCTCATCCACCTGAGTTCGGATGTTTTTGAATACGGCGGTTAATGCTGTTTCCGTACTGTGATGGCTTCTAAAGCCATGTTGTGACCCATCAAGTAGCTGGTGGGTCTTTAAGAAGGCACTTAGGTGAGAATTTAGATACATTTCCAAAATCTTGCTGGGGACTGGTAGCAGAGAGATCGGACGATAATTTGTAAATTCCGTAGGGTTCCAATGAAGGCTTTTTTCAAAGCGGCTTGACCACTGCAGTCTTCCACAAAATAGGATACTGCCCATCTGAGATAGCTACATTCAGTACAGAAGTAAGGTGGGGGATAATAACCTCTCAACCAATTTTTAGCACCTATAGGGGTCACAGATCCAGAGGGGAACCAGATTTAACTCCTTTCAGTAGCCATCCGTAACATCTGGCGACATACAAGGAAACGTAAGTAGCCTGGATGTCTCCATATTCACACCTTTGTTAAGGTGGGAGGTAGACTGAGCAGGCGACCCTGCTTTAAAGCTGGAGGCTTCCAGCAAGGAATAAATATCTGTGTTCTTGGTTTGAAAGAAATCTGATATTCTATCACAGAACTCCTGAGAGAACTCTGAAGAATCTGTGACTGGGGTGAGGGAATTAATAACATTAATCGACTGTGATTTTCGAGTAATAAATTCAGTTTTCCTCCATGATAGCCGCTTTATTTTCTTTCAAACGCTGTTTGTGCAATTCTCTACCAGCCGGCGCTAAATTTATATGCCAAAGCCTCTCCTGTTTGCGGCACACCTGTCTCAATTTTCTGAGTCTATCAGAGAACGAGGGAGCGGAGGGCCTTCTTCTTGCTGAATAATGCTTCCTCACGGGCACCAGGGTGTCAATGGCTACTAACAGCTGTTCAGATAATTCTGCAGCTGCCAGATTTGCATCCTGGTGCCCGGAGAGCTGAAAGTTATTAAAGAGGTTAGTGAGTGCCTCCTTACTAATTAGTCTAAGATTCTCCTCTCCTCCAAATTCCTATTTCCAGATAAAAGAGTCCCTGATGCCAAAGTCGTTAAGTCAAAAGGGATAACAAAATGATCTGACCAGACGAGAGGTATCGGTTCTCCCACCATGATTCGTAGATCATTTGAAAAAATACCATATAGAATATGCCCTGATGTGTGGGTGGGAATCTTGACCAGCTGCGTAAATCCGCTGCACCTCATAGTTTCCAAGAGAGTTTGTGTGTCATTACATAGTGTCTTATCGAGATGAAGTTAAAATCACCCAGAAGTTTAAGATTAGATCTTTCAAGATAAGGCTCTAAAAGACTACGGAAGTCATGGCTGAAAGATGCCCTGCAACCCGGTTGCCAATAGCATAGGACACCAGAGAAACTTTCCGTAGGATGAATATTTATAGAAAGGTATAGAGCCTGGAAGAGATCGGGGAGTGTATCAGTGGCTCTGAACGGCAAGTAAAAGTCTCCCTATAGAGAATTCCCAACCCCCCATCCTGCCTCCTACCTGATCCAAGCTGACCAGGCTATACCCAGAAGGGATTGCTTCTGCAAGGTCGGTACCAGAACAGTCCGAGGCCCATTTCTCTGTGATAAAAACCCAGTCTGGTTTCCTTAGCGAGACAAAATCTGTGAAGGCCACCTTGTTCTTAATCAGGGATCTTGCGTTGATAAGATAGCTCTGAACTGTGTGCTCATTAGAGGGGGACATGGTTATCTCATTATTAGCGGGGGGCTCCCAATGGGGGGATTTGTTAGCATGAGCTGAAAGCCATTTTGTATTTTGGCAGCCATTTTAGTTAGCCATGTGCTCGCCATGTGCTGTTTCCCTCTTCAGAGCCTTGCACATGCTCAGAAGGGCCTAGCTGGTAGAATACACCTGCTCCTCTAGTATAACTGTCAGGCTATTTTTGCTGCTGTATGGAGAAGTAACTCTCCTCCCACTTTGTTGAGCAAGCAGATCTTGTACGCCCATATTAGGCATTTTGCATGCTTACATGAGCCAGGACTGCCCCTTGGTCTTATGCTGACTAGGTAACCCTAAGCATGTGTAAGGCCTCTGTTTTCTGTACTCCTGGGTCTGCCTCATTCCGTTGCTAAGGCTTCTGTGTGACGTAGTCTCCCTCATCTGAGGTGAATACATGCATTCTTTTTATATTACAGCTTCTGTGCCAATTCCTTCTTTGTTGGTTTAAAAGGACCAAGTATCAGTGAGACCCCTGGGAAGGTTTCTATGTTCTTCACCAACACCTTTGGTGTCATGAGGACACTGCAGAAGGAGCAGGCATGACACTGTTTCCTAGCTAGGATTTTGGGGTCCATAGTATGGTGGCAAGGAGCCCCTACCGTCCGAAGTTCTAGAAGTTCCTTCCTAGTGTATCTAGTCCATGCTAGCCATTCTGATGGGAAAATGCCAGCATCCCTGGTGCAAGGCGCTATCTTGGCGTGGATGGGTTCAGACGGGCTTCCCTTTGGCGCGCTGGCGGCGTGCCCACTGCACGTGTCCGCTGCGCGACAAGCAAGCCATGCTCGTTAAATAGTCACTGTGCACTGGAGCGCTGACCCCTGGCGCTGACCCCTGGCTGACCCCTACCGGAAATGGCGTCTGGAGAACTGCCAGCACCCTCCACAACAAACGGAAAAACCTGCTGTGGACCGGGCTACAGGTGGGAGCACTAAGATGCGCTACCAGGGGAGCAAAGTCCCAAAGAGGCAAGAGCAAAGAAGTGAGAGCAAAGAGGCTCAGTGCAAATGGCAAGTGCAAAATAGCAAGGCACAACACGAACACCGTTAAAAAAGGCACCGAAGCAATAAGCAGCAAATCTCTAACAGCACCCTCTCATCCCATGACAAGAGGCATCTTTTGAATATGCAGAGTCTCTTTCAACCTACACTTTGACATAGCTTTAATCTGGGTGTTCGGGGTGGGGCACCCCTGAGTGGGACCCCCCTAAATAAATGCATTTGTGCCTTGGTAGTTGGATCTCGAGGCCCTGAGTTGGGTCTGTTTTGTGGTGCTGGTGTTTACAGACAATTTTAACAAATTCATGTTTTAAATCAGGAACTTAAAGATAATAGTGACTGATTTACTGTTTAGCTAGTATATATGCACCCATGGAAGCACTTCTATGAACATGTGAAGATTTACTACTTTTGTAATTTACCAACATTGAAAGTAGTAGGCTTGGAAGGATGCTGCAGTTTTAGGTTTCAAGGCTTAGTGGCAATGCCATGTGACATTTTAGCTATGTGGCATTTTGGGATTTCCAAAATACATATAGCTCAAACACTACACTTTTTCATTGGGAAAGATCGCTATGCAGTTATATTCTTTCCCACACAGGGAAAATCCCTTACAATACACCCAACAAAGTCCTGGGATGTTTCGTTCACCTTCCCTCCCTGGAAGGGTATATACTTCAGCACTTTGCTGAAGAAAATCTCTGACAATTTCCAAGGTTGGAAAGGATCAGTCAGGAGTTTGAGAATGCCCACTAACCACCACATTTGTGGGCATTCACAAACTCTCAAAGCAGATCTTAGTTTATCTTCCCACACCCAACTCCTTTCATTGTTTTTAACTGGATAATTGTACAAAGTTGTGACACACAATTATATAGTAGTAAATGCTAGATATCCTTTGGTAGATACTTGACAGGCATGCATTTTTGGTCACAAAATTGGCTTAGGGAATTTGCCCACAATCTCAATATATTATATAACATTTCAATTGCACCCCGGTATAGCCAAGTCCCCCTTCTGGAAGATTTTGTTTATTTCACCAACAAAATTTGAAAGAAATTTGGGGTTTAAAAATGTATCTACGAACACAATTTCTAATAACATTTGTTGGATATTTAGGGGTCGATTCCGATGTCATTTGTAATGTCCGGAGCCCTTGATTCTGACCGACTCTTTCCCAGTTCAGAATGACCAAATACGATGCGTGGAAACCATTGGGGCTGACCAAATCGGTTCCGAAAGGCATTCAGAGAGGTCGGGCCTTTCCGGAGTCGATTCATACAGCTTTATGGACTTGGTTTCCGAATGAGCGAGTACGATGACTGATTCAAAGAGCCTTTCCAATTCAGTTTGCTTGGAGTGAAAAGGCTGCCAGAATTGGTCTTTTAGGGCATGTAGCGGCCCCCGTCACCCGGGGCCCTCTGAAACAGGCCCATGGGGCTATCCAAGGGGCCCCCTTTCTAGCCATGCACAATGTGGCAGGCAACATGGGGTGCCCGCTACAGGGTGCAAGGTTTACCCCAGCCACCCCTTTCTTCAATGGGAGCCTGTGATCTCGTTCCGAACACAGGCTCCCATTATAGTCAATTTTAGTCCGACCGAATCGTATCCAGATGCATACGGATGCATCGTACTCGTTCCGTCGGACTCCCCCGATCTGGGTCATACGGAAAGCATTCCGGAACCGATTCGGTCGGCATGCTTTCCGAATGAGATCGGAAATCGGGCGCAAAGTGTCTGAATCTCAAAACAGTAAGAAAGTTGCACAACATGTTTCTGACCTCTCATGGGTGCTGTACAACTTTCGTCATCTCACCTCTCCACCCTGCAATCCACAGCTTTCTTAGGGGCATATTATCAAGAACGGTGTTAAAATTATAGCCAGTTTAGAAGCAGAAAACAGCTGCTAAAGCGGCAATAATTGGCTTGATAATATGCCCTGGAGAATTCCAATAGAAGCCCATGTTCACACAAGAAAATGGACTTCTATTGGAATTCTCAAGGGCATATTATCGAGCCCATTATAACTGTTTTAATGGCAGTTTTCTGTTGCTAAACCAGCAATAATTTTAAACGCCATTCTTGATAATATGCCCCTTAGTTGGAAAATTTGAGGTTCACCCCCTCCCAAATCTTGCTGACTAAACTACGTCCCTGCCCACACTCAACCAGTAGCAGGGCATCTTGACAATTGCGGGTAACAATTCTATAACAACAGGATATCTCACCATGAGCATGGCACTTTCCCGCTGAGCCTCTAGTCTCAACTGGTGTAAAAGTCTATGCTACTTGACACAGTAACATTCAACTCATCATGACACTTATGGTGGAGTCTATGATTCATTCTTGCATAGCCTACTGGGCTTCATTCACAACTAAGGATGATCCAAATACCAGTGTCATATTTTATCAAACAGATTTGAGATTTTCTCAGGGAGTACGGAGGGTTTATTTAATTGTTTTAGAATCTGCACACTTTTTACTGTTCTGGTGGATCTTTGCTCTACCCACACTTCCAAATCAAGTGGCATTGGCAAAGCCAAAAGGTCTCGCCTATGCAAGAGCTATTGGCTTTGTCAATGTGTTTCAACTATGTTGTACAACTGCAGTGCAGCATGGATGAAAGTAAGAAAAATAGCACTATAACACATTTGTAGCACATTTTACCTTTACTTTTAGTTATGCTGCACAGCAGTTCCTTTGCTGTACAGCATGGCTAAACAAAACATTGACAAAACCAATAGCTCCTATGCTGGTCAATGCTTGTTATAATATACTCCTATGCAGCCCCCACTCACCACTATGCTGTTCTGTGTGAAGCAACTCCTGCTTTAGATATTTTCTTCAAATAAAACTCTTGTTTCAATGCAATTTCATTTTTAGAAGGTAATGAGGCACAGGGAGAACCACCGATTTGCCCGAGATCACACAAGGCACTTAGGTAGGGAAGCCAGAAATACAACTGAGGTGTCCTGATTCCAGTCAACACTTGGTAACTATGGCTGTATAAAAGGGCTCTATCATCTTCGTGCCCAAATGTGTTGCTATATTTTTTATTTAAAAAAAAATAGTTTTATGAAAAAGATGTATATTGAAGAAGACTAGATGCGGACCAGTGGATGGGCCCTATGGGGCATATTATCAAGGGGGTTTATCTCCGCTTTTTTGGCTTTAAAAACCAAGAAAGCGGAGATAAAATGATCTCCCTATTACCTAGCTGTTGCTAACACCAGTTAGCGACAGCTAGTAGCAGATAGCGACCATCTTGGGCCCCACTTTGCATGTCAGTGATATTTATCACTAATGACATGCAAAGTGGGCGTGCCAAGATGTTAGCGACTGGAAACAGTCGCTAACATCGCTATCTCCTATTACCAACTTTTGGAGATATTCACGCTAAGCGCGAATATCTCCAAAAGCTAACACCTGTCCTGAGCAGTTCTTAGCCGTGTTATCCAATGGGAGGTGGATAACATGGCTAAGAGCATTAGCTCGGTAATGCATGAATATCGCTGACTTTTCAGCGATATTCATGCATTGCGGGCGATTTTTATCGCATTTGCGATAAACCTTGGTAATACCAAGGTTTATCTGCGATAAAAATTGCCGCAGCTCAGCGGTAAATTTTTGTCTCTAACCAAGCAATAGCGATAATTATCGCTATTGCTTGGTAATATGCCCCTATGTTCTTTGTACCGTCCCACAACAGTCCTCATCCTGGATTTGTAAGTAGGGTGATAAACAGTCCGTAATTTCGTCCGTCTGTCCATTGTCCCTGAAGGACCATTTGTCCGTAATTTCTACTGCTGGTGGATGACACCCAATCATTAGAGCCTTTCAATCAACAATCGTTGCTGTGCAGAACAAACAAAGCTATCTAGGATTGGCTTAAAAAGCCATCAGCCAATCCTAGAACTTGCTGCTCCGCTGCAAGACTGTTCTTATTGGCTCTGATGCTTCTGAAGGGGAGTCACAGTGTTTGTTAAGCTTAAACAATTGTATGAGGAGTATCCTCACTCTCTGGTCTTTCTGTCTCCTCTCACGTTTGTTTAAGTTTTATAAATACTGTAATTCCCCTTCAGGCTATGCCTCAGTATCCAGTGACCGGAGAGAGTGAGACATAGTCTGAAGGGGAATGACAACATTTGTAAAACTTAAACAAACGTGGGAGGAGAGAGAGACTGGGGAGCTAGTCCCCTCACTCACTGGTCTCTCTCTCTCCTCCCACGTTTGTTTAAATTTTATAAACGCTGTTATACCCCTTCAAACTAGGCCTCACTCTCTTCGGTCACCAGAGTGGTGACTGGCTGGCTGGTGATTTAAGGTGTACAATATATGCTTATTGACCAGTCTCCCAAGTATGCTTATTGACTAGTCTCCCAAGTATGATAAAGATTTAGATTTTCCCAATTGAAGCAAATAACTGCATACATTTATTGCATATTTATTTGGCAGAACATTGTTGGTAAATTGTTTATTTTATTGGACAATAAAATGTTATCCTGAAGTTCAAGGATATTTGAGCTATTATATAAACAGTCATGTTTTTGGTGCTATTGTTGAATTCCTGAATAGGACAGTAGAAGCAATCAAATGCTTTTGATCTACTAAAAAAAAGTAGTGAATATGCACCTGCTGAAGGTTTCCTATGAAAAGGTGCAGATTTACTACTGGTTTCTCAAACATTTGAAGTATTATGCCAGAAAGCGGTAACGGGTAGGGTTGTTCGGTTCTTGCAGAATTTCACACTGCAGAATTACGTGAAATTACATAAAAACTCTGTGAGATTCCATGGACTTCCACCAACAGGTGAAAATATTCATGTTGTGCTGCGATTTAGCACTGGTAGCACATTCAGTGCTGAAAAATCAGTGGTGTACAAGATCATGCATCCATTCGAGTTGATTTTGCTGCTGCTCAAGTTGAAAATCTACTCAAGAAGGGATGTATGACGATACAACACATACATTTACATCGCGGTACATTACATTGCGGTTTTTACAAAGCAAGTTGTTACAACGATTTGCGTTGGAGGACGCTGGACTTAGGTGTAGTATAATTTACTATTCCAACTCCAGTCTACGTACAGTAGGGAAGGTGTTGGATAGTAAATTATACAGTTCCTTGTCCTAGAGAGCCATCTAGCGTAAGTTGTTGTAACGACTTGCGTTGTGAAAACCACGATGTAATAGCATCGCGATGTAATCGCCGCGTTGTAAGCGATGTTTCCCCTCAAGAAGCAGCCCTCTGACCGTGGCCGCCCGCTATAGAAAATCTCACCAGAGTCCCTCCCAGCGACTGGGAATCGCTCTAGGAGTTGGCAAATCTCACTCATGCCCCCTCATGCTTGCCAGCTCATACTTCTGGAGGCTCACAGTAGAAAAAAATTACACTGTGCCATGATTGGTGGAATTTAGCCAGAACTATGTGTTACAATGGTAATGCAGAGTCTCCAAATTGTGCCAATTCTGACAGCAACATTTAATTTTCCACCCAGGCCTAATACCGGGTGCTTGTTTCCAGGCATACTACTTGGAATGGAATTTGACTTATGCCCTACCCTCCCATTGTCATAAATGGGAACTATGTATAGTGAACAATTCTGTACATAAAGCTCAGTGTCTAAATGCACATTTTTGCCTTTTTGTTTTTTATCCATGAGGGAAGCATTTTTCACATGGAGAAACCTCTTGCCCTACTCACACATCAAGCATTTTGAGTAATACAGGAACAGAGAGAAGTTTGTGAATGTCAATAAACTCATGTGTCAGCGGGTGTTCCCAAATTTACAAGGCATGCCCAATCCTGCTCCACCCACTCTTCATCCCTTTTCTGCTATGAAATTCTTCACACTGGTTGCATTAATGCAACTATTTAGGCCTCCCAGGAATCCTTCTGTGAACTCCGAACAGATATAAATGTAGCTATGGCTGAAATTAGCTTTGTCAGTCAGTCCCTTAATATTTAGCTGAGAAAAGAACATTAATAAATATTGCATAGAAAAATAAAAGTGCATTATCCTTACTCCTTTTGCACTTAAAGATAGAGAGAAAAAAAACGTTGAGAACATTTTGGGACACACAGATCCAGATTCTCAAAGGTCCCACGGAACACAGCACAGCAGCCAAATTTTTTTTGCAGCGTTGTATGGTAGGAAGAGAGCAGGAGAGCATCATATTCACAGAGATGTGGCTCGCTCTGCCCTCTCCCTAGCGCCGGCACTGATTTTAGAAGCTGTCGGGCAGGAACACATCTCAGCGCCATAGTGTTGGGGTGTGTGCCTGAGTCTACCATATTTTTTGTACTGGAAGGGTATCCTATTTCATCCTATTTCATTACCTTTCTCAAACGTCAAAACACAAACCTTGAGACAAAAACAATGACTAAAAGAATGAGACAAAAGCGATAAAGATAACTAATATAAACCATTTATCTAAAGCCTCTTATGAATGGACAGATCATTAAATTGTATTTCGAATCAGATTTATTAACAAGTTATTATTACATGTAGTCTCACAATACAGTACATTTGCAGCTTGCCTGTGGAGGGATGGGAGAGAGAGAAATAAAGGCAATTCGAGTTTCAATTATCGAATCATAATACAAACCAAAGCAAGGCTGAGAAGTTTAGTCTGTCTTCAATATAGATCTGGCTGAAGACGGCTGATAGCCAGAAACCCGTCCTAGGATGCTTGATTCCGGTCCAGGAAAGACATGGCTTGGCAGTTCGGGCTGGACTGTTCCCATGAGGCACAAGGTCAAGGCTGATTTGCATATGGCCATGTCTAAACTGGGGTGGTGTGGAGTGCCAAAAAACGATGGATTTAGGCCCAGATCTCTGTACTGGGGTGAATGTATGACATTGTTCTGCATTCTGTCCATCAATTGTTGTTTTTGAATTTGTCACCCCGAGTGGGATGGGTATGCTCAGACGTGAGTCCCATGCTCTCCACACCACTGGAGTCAAGCTATCCTGGCTGAAGACGGCTGATAGCCAGAAACCGGTCCTAGGATGCTTGATTCCGGTCCAGGAAAGACATGGCTTGGCAGTTTGGGCTGAACTGTTCCCATGAGGCACAGGGTCAAGGCTGATTTGCATATGGCCATGTCTGAACTGGGGTGGTGTGGAGTGCCAAAAAACGATGGATTTAGGCCCAGATCTCTGTACTGGGGTGAATGTATGACATTGTTCTGCATTCTGTCCATCAATTGTTGTTTTTGCATTTGTCACCCCGAGTGGGATGGGTATGCTCAGACGTGAGTCCCATGCTCTCCACACCACTGGAGTCAAGCTATCCTGGCTGAAGACGGCTGATAGCCAGAAACCGGTCCTAGGATGCTTGATTCCGGTCCAGGAAAGACATGGCTTGGCAGTTCGGGCTGGACTGTTCCCATGTGGCACAGGGTCAAGGCTGATTTGCATATGGCCATGTCTGTACTGGGGTGGTGTGGAGTGCATGAAAATGATGGGTTTAGGCCCAGATCTCTGTACTGGGGTGAATGTATGACACTGTTCTGCAATCTGTCCATCAATTGTTGTTTTTGCACATGTCAGAACGACAGTGTGCCACAGAAGGAGTCAGTTAACCCTTTTTTTTTTTATTAATTTTTTCAACACAAACACAACCCCCATATTCATGGCACATAATCAGCGAGGGCACATTTCTTGTAACAGTTTATAATTGTTCATCTCCGTCATTTAAGCTAGCATTCAAGCTATAGTCACCATCGCACTAGCCACTTTAGCTTTCCACCTTCAGTTAGCAACCCTACTGAACCTGCTGTCTATATCATCACGCTACTCTATTCCATCCAAGATTGATGCCCCCTTATTTACCTGCTTTCCCTCCCATTCCCTCCCTGACCCCTTCCACAGGTGTGCTTTGGTTGATCTAGACCACGGATCAGCAATTGCTACCACTGTGCAAGGGTGTGCGACTCCCTCACTTCGCTAGTGCTGCGCCCCATTTTAGGCCATTCCTAACCCCACTTCCATGCCCTTGAAGTCAACCGGATCCTCATTACAATCCGTGTAATCAGGGGATCTCTTGCGGTGTCAGTGTCCGGTTCCGGTTCTGGCATTTTCAGCAACCCAACCAGGTTCTCCCATGCTCTCACAGTTTCCATCACTTTTTCGTTGCTCGCTCTCCTAGCCTGCTGGAACCGAACCACACTCTAGCTAGCCGCCCAAATAGCGAGTGCCACTCTCCACCGCTCTATGCTAGGGCCCGCTTGGATTCCCACTGCCTCGTTAATTCCCTTTTAGCTAATAGCAGCCCCAGGTCAATGAACTTACTTGTGACCTTTGTTCGCGCTGTATGGGGAAACCTGTGCAATATACATGCTCCCATGTCAGGTTCTACCTGCCTGTCTGTCACTCCGCACAACACCTCAACCACCTCCTCCCAATACGTTCCAAGCTATGGGCACTCCACATCATGTGGCGGAAGTCTGCCACATCCGACTGGCACAGGGGGCAACGGGCAGTATCCACATTAAAATATTTATTTATTTGCCCTGGGGTTAAATACACCCTGTGTATAATATAAAAATGGAAACATTCGAATCTAACGTTCCGCGTGCCCTTCCATGCTCTTTCCACTATCTTTGCCCAAGCCAAGTCTGCTTCCCACTTCCCTCGTAACTGACTCAGTGGTTGCATTTCCTCCTCCATCATTCGCCTATATAAGCATGTTACTGCTTTTACCATCCCCGCTGCCATTACGACATACTGACACGCCAAAGATGTCTGTGGTTCTGACAACCCCTTTCCCCAGTGTCTTTGGATCGCCAACACTAGAGCTGCATGCAGTGAGAAATCACCCCTGGGCAAACCATACCTGTCTTGCAATGCCTGATAAGGCAAAAGGGCTCCCTTGCCATACAGGTTTCTAACCATTTTCAGCCCCAGTTCCTCTCACTCTGCCAGTGTGGACCAGTATCCTCCATGCGGGTGGGCCGCACACATGCCCAGAGGTATCTCCGGGGCGTGTGATGCCTCACCTGCGTTTGTTTCTGTTCCAGCATGCCCTCAGCGCTTTTTCCTCATGTGTTAGTGACTCCACCCGCATCGGCTGGCCAAGAACTATAAAGGACAGTACATGACATGGGAACCATCGATCTGCTGCGCCATCCGGGCCCCGGAAGTCCTGAGCTATCGCTTGCGTAAGCCACTGCAGTTGGGCTGCTAGAAAATACAATTCAAAGTCCGGGACCGCCCATCCACCCTCAGCTCGAGGCCTCGTCATCGTAGTCACTGCTACCCGCCACCTACTGCTCCCCCATAGAAACCCCCAACCATGGTCCGAAGCGTCCTGAACACCGAGCCTGAGATCCAGATCGGTAGCGTCCTGAAATAATATAACAATCTAGGTAATGCTACAATCTTAAGGAGAGCCACTCATCCTGCCACCGAGAGTGGCAGCGTCCCCCAAAATGCCATGCTCCCCTTGATTCCTCCCACCGCTCCGACCACATTGCCCTCAAAAGTTCTGCCTGCCCATGTTAAATGTTAGTACATAGATAAGCAGGCAGCAGGGTTCCCATCGTATTCCATTCAAGCTAGCGGGGCTCTCCATCGCCTGATTTACCGGGAACAGGCAAGTCTTCTCCCAGTTCACTCGTAACCCCGAAACCTCACCAAACTTCCGTAACAACGTCGTCGCTCCAGCTAAGATCGCACCCGGGGCAGCCAGAAACATTAGCCAGTCATCGGCATAAGGCGATATATACTGCATGTCCCCGCGGAGCTCCAGCCCGACATATTGCTTCCCTGATCCGGCTCGCACCTCCTCAGGACTGTCATGAAAAGATGCCTTGTCGTCTATAGTTACCTTCAAGCGTGCCGGGTACATCAGGGAGTATTGAATGCCCTCGTCTCGGAGTGCTCTCTTGACAGCGACAAACGATACCCTGCGGCGCTGGACCTCAAGTGTATAATCCGGGAACAGTGGCACCTCACTATTGCCCACAGTGTAAGGATGGCGGTCCTGGCCTTGTTCAGTAGAAGATCCCTGTCTTTATAATGAAGCAGCCTAGCTACCACTGGTCGAGGCGGCCTACCCGGGGCCAGTGGCTTGGCTGGCACTCTGTGGGCTCTCTCCAGGGTGAAGAAGAATGATAGACCCTCCGGTGCAACAGTCCCCTTCAGCCAATCCTCCAAGTAGTCCACCAGGCTGGCCCCTTCCGCCCCCTCAGGCAGCCCCACCACCTGGATATTGTTCCTTCCTTCCGCATCCTCTGTTCTCCGCTCCAGGGTCTGCAGCCTGTGTTGAAAATCAGGCATCTGTGCTGCCATAGTCTTTTGAACTGGTTCCAAGACTTCTAGGGCAACCTCCGTTTGTTTCACCCTGTTGGTCAATTTGGCCTGATCCGCTTGGAGCAATCCAAGACCCTGCGTCACATGTGCGATATCAAGTTGTAGGGCCTCCTTGGTGTCTGTGATGGCTTTTAGTATTTGGTCCACTTGTTGTTGGAGCATCCCCTCTGCGCGATGCTGCAACCCCTACTGGGCCTCTGTTACAGTTGTGTCTTCTGCCTGCTCCATTGGAGCTCCTGCTTGCTTCCCTCTTGGCTTCCCCATTGTGGCACACCCCATGGGCTCCTCCAATAAGTGCCTCCCTGCAGTTGCCTCTAGCTGTACGCCCAAGCCTCAGTCAGTCATACCGTCTCCAGCGCTCCACTCCTCTCCCACTCAGTGGGCCGCTCGCTCCGTCTGAGCCGCCCTCCAAGCCCTTCTGGGCACCGCAATTCCACTGCCCCAGCTCTCTTGGCGAACTCTGCTCTCGTTGGGCATCCAAGCCCTGCGTGCCGAGAAGTCCCAGTCCGGGCCAGTCCGCACCTGTAGCCCCCAGTTTCAGGGCCCAGTTCCTGCCATCCATGGCGTTCTTCTTGTTGAGCCCGCCAGCAGCCCCACCTCCTCAAGGATTGAAAACAACAGGCCTTGCCGCCACTCTAGCTCCCACCATCACCAGTACTCAAACACAGCCACTGATCAATGCAACTAACCTAATCTGATCTCATGCCACATATGCTAGCCTTGCTGCCCTTCCAGCTTCACAGTGTTGCCCACCTCTCGCTGGCTTTACCTCTGATTGTCTCCACGCATCCCGGCCACCTCCATCTCACACTCACTACCCACAGCTGTATCCCCTCAGCTGTCGAGGGTCTCCCCTCCTCCGGGCCTCTTGTTACGTTTGTGCTGGCTGTTGGCTCCGCAGGGGGGCCACCAATGCTCCCGGCTGGCTCCACACTCCCACCGGTCACCTCCAGCAGCAAAAGCAACACCCCACTATGGCAGTGTCAACCTCAAAAAATCCTCTGCCCTGCAGGGAGTCTTCAGATGCCAGCAGCACTCTCCTGCCTGTGGTTGTTGCCCCCTTGCTGCCACCTTATTGCTGCTCCCCTGCTATAGCTCACATAATCCAGTTGTACCTAGAGAAACCATTTAGCAGTATGCTATAGCTGTCCTCGTAGGCCCAGTGCTCCCTGGGATCAGTCAGCCACCTTCCTGGCTGCGGCAAGCAGCTCCAGGGTTCCAGATCTCGCCCAATGTTACTGTCACGCCGCTGCCCACTCCTGCACTCGCACTCAAACTCTGGCCTCCTCCTGGCGATTTCCAGGCAGTCCTGCTGCCCAGTTGTATCTGCTCCTCCAGTGGCCGGCGCGGTCCGCCCGTGCTGCAGTATGCCCCCCGGGATGTCGGTATCTGCCGTCAGACCCCTAGTGCCTGTTTTCAATCCTATGTTCCCATGATTGCTCCCCCGCCCTCCTCGGGCATCCTGGCAGTGTATTCACACGGCCTGGGCAGTTACAGTAACTACAGTGCCCTGGTTGCAGACAGCCGCGGTCCGCTCTTAATAATGTTTGCTGCACTGGATCAGGGCCCATAACGCCACCCAATCCTGTGCTCAGCAGAGGCTGCCTGCAGCAGCTCGACCTCTGCGCCGCTCCACACTACAGCGTGTCATCTTCTCTCGCTCCAGTTTGGGGGTCCAGGCCTCTCGCAGGCACCTCAGAGCTCCAAGCTGGATCGCGACCTCAACACCCCTCGGCTGCAGCACTATATCCGACCTCCCCCACTGCCATCTAAGGTCCCTACGGTTTCCGGATCCTCCGCCAGACCCGCAGCAGCACACAGTCCCAGGCCCTCGGGTCCCCACAAAAGCGCCTGGTTCTGGCGTTGAACGGGCGGCGACCTCCCCCTCAGGCAGTCCTTGCCAGCCACTTCAGGCTATATCAGCACCGCAGCCGAAGACGCCATGTCCTTATGCCGCCATCTTAGGTGCTCAACCTGCCTCCGGAGCAAAGTGACGATTGCCCTGGTTGCATCACTCTGGGGCTCCGCTTCCGCACTGTCGGCGTTTCTAAGTCATCGCCACCGTTCTCCCAGAGGTTTGGGGGGGCTTCCTATAATGTCCCCGTACAGGATAAAAGCTTGGGTCGGCGCGGAGCTCAGTGCTCATGCATCTGCCCTCATCCACCTCGTGGTCACTCGCCCAAGGAGTCAGTTAACCCTTCTGCTGAATGATTTCTGCTCAACTTTACCAGCCGGTAAAGTGCAGGTTCAGAATCGCAGTTCAGGAAAGTTCAGTTCAAGGATTTGGCGTTCAAGGAAATCAAGAGTCAGTCCGTCAGCATGCCAGGCAGGGAAATTGGAAAATGACAGCCAGCCCAACTCCTCCTCCAAGCGGGCAATTAAACTTCCTCAAGTTCACAGTTCACACCCACAAAGTATTTTTTTCAACAGTCCAACGGGTTCTCATTGGTCACTTGCAGTGGGCCACTCATGGGGTGATAAATACATCACCAAAATTCCGGAAGATAAAGTAATCCTTTTGCAAATTCATTAGATCGATGAAGTTCAATTTCTATTACATTTCTTTACCTTCCAGGGATGTATGTGGAACTTCACTTTGCTCACAGTTTGTCCATTCCAAGCACCTTTTGTGGGTTTGCAATAATACTGCTACATTTCCGTCAAAAGTGTTGCCTAACAAGAAGTGAGTCTATTGTTAACCAATACAAAAAAGAAACTTCATGAAAAATTCTCTCAGTGGCTAAATTGATTGCTTCATATGACTTTTCACTTGGGCAGGAAAGAAAAGCATTTGAGGCCTACATGAAAATTAGCAGAATCACTGTTGTATTATTATTATGGTAAAACACACATCAATAAAGGCAAATTCGAAATCTCTAGATGAATTCAATCAATATTATCTGTTAGAGACTTCATGTCAATATTAGGTACTACAAAAAAAAACTTTTTAGAACATAATTTGCACTTTATCGTTTTCAAAGCATATTATTAATGTGTCACTCTAAAATACACGTTTACCTCCTAAGCGTTTCAGAAAGCTGCAGATTTGCATAATATCGATTATTACTAGATAAGCATTTTAGCATTTCAGGAGCTTCATTATGCAGACATTTTATTCAATTTTTAATGTATATGGAAAATATTATCATCACAGTACTCTATATGTTAGCCATATTTTGTTTCTCACAATACGTAAATATGTCTATGTGTAATTGTCCTTGTTTCTTTCTTTATTTGCATGTCATAATATCATTTTCGAACACTCTGCATGCTTTTACAATGCAGTATGAGATCTCAGGATTTTCAACTTAGCCAGTTAACATGTCTTCATCAAAAATAATTTGTTGTGAAAATATTTTAATAGCACGCCTGCATAACATTCTGAGATACACAGTAAACTGGATGACTGCCAACTCCCTGAAGATCAATCCTGACAAAACAGAGGTGCTGCCAGTTACCACCGCAGGCAGCCCCTGGCACGATGGATTTTGGCCCAGGGAGTTGGGCAGGACGCCGGCTCCAGCAACCGTGGTAAAAAGCCTGGGCATCCTCATTGATGGCAATTTGACCATGAGGAAGCAGGTGTCCACAGTGGTGGGCACATGCATAGGCCTCCTTAGGCAACTTCGCAAAATCTCCAATCTACTGTCCTTTTCTACTCTAAGGAGCGCAGTGACAGCCATGATTCTGGGGCGACTGGACTACGGTAATGCGTTGTACTTGGGTCTGCCCCAGCAACAACTGTCGAGGCTTCAAACAGTGATGAACGATGCAGTAAGACTAATCTATAGGAAGCCCAGGAAGGCGCATGCATCTCCTCTTCTGCGCCAACTGCATTGGCTTCCTGTTAGACAGAGGGCATTGTTCAAAGGCCTGTGTATCTCCCATTAGGCTATTTATGGCAACGCACCGAACTATATTAAAAGTAGACTATCAAGCTACATTCCAGGCAGGGCATTGAGGTCTTCAGAGGCCACGCTCCTGACTAACCCACGTTATCGTCTGTTGACCCAGGGCGTCGAGCTTTCTCCACTCTGCTCCCGGCAGCATGGAATAAACTTCCACCAGATCTCCGTAAGGAACCAAAGCTGCTGCCATTTCGAAGGATGCTAAAAACAATACTGTTCCGAGAAGCTTGGGGAGAGTTGTAGGGGAGCTGCCTGTTCTATGGAGTTGTCTGTCTGCCTGGTACAAGCGCTTAGAGACCCCCGGGTGATAATGCGCTATGTACATTGAAATAAATTGAAATAAATAAATAAATTGATAGAGGCAACCATCTTTTAACATTTACGTTCCATCATATGTTTGCTGGACAGTGCCGCACACATGCAAAGACGGAAACGCAAGAGAAATGAAAACATTTTTCCTTTTAACGCCTGCTCTTTAGCGGTGTTAATTTGTGGCACTAAACCCTGTCTAATAATGTTAGTCTAGGAAGGTAAGATCCTTCTGCATGGTTACCCAAAATTTCTGCCTGGTGCTATGTTGGGTTTTGATTAGTCTGACTGGGATCCTTCTAATCAGGACCCCAGCCTATCAACTTTGCCCCATAAATTGCTGTGGTTAGTTTTTAGGTACAGCCCAGATTGGATACTGGGGCACCCTTATCAGTCCCTAGTATATGGTACTGAGGTTTACCCATGGCATCGGTACCCCAGAGGTCTCCCTTGGGCTGAAGCATTTGTTATGTCACCCATGAGAGACCATTCAAAATGTAACTACAGGCCTGCCATTGCAGCCTGTGTAAGTTGGTGCTTGCACCACTTACTAAAGATATAGGTTTCCTATGTGTAGGGTCACTGCATCTAAAACCTGTAAGTCACCCCTATAGCAGACCTTTTCAATCCTGAAAGCAGGGTGCTTGGTTCTAAGTGAGAGGGTGCACTTGTATGAGCAGGACACCCCTGCAGCCTGCGGATTCCATTGTCCGGGTTGTCAGTGAAGCAGCCATATACTATATAGATGGGCACAGCGTAGTTACGCAATGAACATCTCGAAAACGGCTGCAACGAATCCTATCATATTTGATATCAAACATGTTGGAATCATACCCCCACACCATAAACGGTGTGGGAGGTATAATTCTTAGCAATGGAAAGAGCCCTCTCAGTATTCTTGGTGCCAACCTTCTAGACCTGGACAGCACAAAAAGGTTGCTGCCGACCAGAGAAATATTTCTGCCTTCCTGCAGCTGACCCAACCTCTAGCAGAGGAAGGTGGAACAATAGACATCCTGTCACAGGGAGGTGTGACTATCTCCCAGACAGGAGTTAGTGTAGTGGGACCGGGTGGGTGCGCTTGTCAGTACCAGAAAGTCTGCATCCCCATGCATAGTCCAGTTCAAATCAGTTCTGGGAGCCATTGGCTCCCACCCTGGCGCAAAACTGGACAAAGAACCCCTCCGATGGGAGGGTCCCTTGATTCTTCCCAACCCTTTCCCTAGGGTACTTGAGGGCTTACCTGGGTGTAGGTCCCTAGATTCATCGTGAGATAAGATTAACCCCTTCGCTGCTCATGACGAGCTCAGCTCGTCATGCAGTACACTGGTCGTGTGCTCATGACGAGCTGAGCTCGTCATGAACCATGGAATATAACAAATTCCAGCACAGGAGAGGAATCAGCTTAGCAGTCATGTGGTTAAGATCCGACATCACTTCTATTTCTACTGCCTGTGCATTCTGGACTTTGTTTGGGCTTGACTTCATCTCACTTCCAGTCTGCTGCATTGTTTGTGCCTGTGCATCATACAGGAACCTTCCAGGGCCTGTAACGCATCAAAGACATTTGAAGGATTCTCCCTTGGAGTGAAGGAGTCACTCCCCTGCATTTGTAGGCACTGCAACTAAGTTGACTGATCTTCTGATCCTGAGCTCCTGCGGGCTCCAAAGGCTTTGTAACACATGTGGTGGTTTTCCTCAGCTACTGAGGCCTGCCCTGCCCTCTCACCAAGTTTGAGGCCAGAATCCCTTGTGGGGGTTGCAATAATTGAACCCCTGTGCACAGCCTCAACTTGCAGTTGCAAAGACTTGTTGACTTCTTTCCAAGGAGCTCTAGCCTCGAGCACCTCCAGTGACCAGAATCTTCAGCCACACAGCATCATGTGCATCGTGGCCTGCATCTTTTGGTGAGCTGCTTGAGGTCTTCTTGCGACTCCAGTGCCTCCGGCCTGTGCGTCCACTTGAGGGTCACACTTGTTTCTGTTAGGCTCTCCTGATTGCTCAGGCCTACCCTGACATCCCTGATTTTGGTGAGTTCCCTAGACCTGGCTGGTCCCGACATTGCTCGTTCTTTTAATTCCTGCATTGGTTGCATTTGCCAAGGCTTGTTCGTGCTCACGCAGTACACCAACCTCTCATCCCTCGACATCCTTCATGTGCCAGCTTGTGCATGGCTCCTGGTCCTCTTTAGCATTTCCCAGCCCTCACAGCTGCAGAGTCAAGGTCCTCGTCACCCATCTTGCAACACCCGACATCGGAGGGCATTCATCTTCCAAGTTTCCTGGTCACTACTGAGTGACATTGACTCTGTCCCGTCTGTTTGCAGGTACCTCTCATCAAGAATCCATCCTCGGATTCCACGGGACACTTTTTTATTCTTTCACAGCTGCACTTTCCTGAAGTCCATCAATGGGTTTGACTGCAGTTTCTGACACCACTTCGCACGTATGCACCTGGCTTCCGTGGTGTAGGTAACGTAGGAACTAGGGCATCGTTGGGTGGGGTGGCTCTCCAACCTTCTGTGGGCACCGCGTAGTTACGCAATGAACATCTCGAAAACGGCTGCAACGAATCCTATCATATTTGATATCAAACATGTTGGAATCATACCCCCACACCATAAACGGTGTGGGAGGTATAATTCTTAGCAATGGAAAGAGCCCGCTCAGTATTCTTGGTGCCAACCTTCTAGACCCGGACAGCAAAAAATTGTTGTTGCCGACCAGAGAAATATTTCTGCCTTCCTGCTGCTGACCAACCTCTAGCAGAGGAAGGTGGAACAATAGACATCCTGTCACAGGGAGGTGTGACTATCTCCCAGACAGGAGTTAGTGTAGTGGGACCGGGTGGGTGCGCTTGTCAGTACCAGAAAGTCTGCATCCCCGTGCATAGTCCAGTTCAAATCAGTTCTGGGAGCCATTGGCTCCAACCCTGGCGCAAAACTGGACAAAGGACCCCTCCCATGGGAGGGTCCCTTGATTCTTCCCAACCCTTTCCCTAGGGTACTTGAGGGTTTACCTGGGTGTAGGTCCCTAGATTCATCGTGAGATAAGATTAACCCCTTCGCTGCTCATGACGAGCTCAGCTCGTCATGCAGTACACTGGTCGTGTGCTCATGACGAGCTGAGCTCGTCATGAACCATGAAATATAACAAATTCCAGCACAGGAGAGGAATCAGCTTAGCAGTCATGTGGTTAAGATCCGACATCACTTCTATTTCTACTGTCTGTGCACTCTGGACTTAGTTTGGGCTTGACTTCATCTCACTTCCAGTCTGCTGCATTGTTTGTGCCTGTGCATCATACAGGAACCTTCCAGGGCCTGTAACTTATCAAAGACATTTGAGGGATTCTCCCTTGGAGTGAAGGAGTCACTCCCCTGCATTTGTAGGCACTGCAACTAAGTTGACTGGTCTTCTGATCCTGAGCTCCTGCGGACTCCAAAGGCTTTGTAACACATGTGGTGGTTTTCCTCAGCTACTGAGGCCTGCCCTGCCCTCTCATCAAGTTTGAGGCCAGAATCCCTTGTGGGGGTTGCAATAATTGAACCCCTGTGCACAGCCTCAACTTGCAGTTGCAAAGACTTGTTGACTTCTTTTCAAGGAGCTCTAGCCTCGAGCACCTCCAGTGACCAGAATCTTCAGCCACACAGCATCATGTGCATCGTGGCCTGCATCTTTTATTGAGCTGCTTGAGGTCTTCTCGCGACTCCAGTGCCTCCGGCCTGTGCGTCCACTTGAGGGTCACACTTGTTTCTGTTAGGCTCTCGTGATTGCTCAGGCCTACCCTGACATCCCTGATTTTGGTGAGTTCCCTAGACCTGGCTGGTCCCGACATTGCTCCTTCTTTTAATTCCTGCATTGGTTGCATTTGCCAAGGCTTGTTCATGCTCACGCAGTACACCAACCTCTCAGCCCTCGACATCCTTCATGTGCCAGCTCGTGCATGGCTCCTGGTCCTCTTTAGCATTTCCCAGCCCTCACAGCTGCAGAGTCAAGGTCCTCGTCACCCATCCTGCAACACCCGACATCGGAGGGCATTCATCTTCCAAGTTTCCTGGTCACTACTGAGTGACATCGACTCTGTCCCGTCTGTTTGCAGGTACCTCTCATCAAGAATCCATCCTCGGATTCCACCGGACACTTTTTTATTCATTCACAGCGGCACTTTCCTGAAGTCCATCAATGGGTTTGACTGCAGTTTCTGACACCACTTCACACGTATGCACCTGGCTTCCGTGGTGTAGGTAACGTAGGAACTAGGGCATCCATGGGTGGGGTGGCTCTCCAACCTTCTGTTTTCCTCAGAGTTTCTTCAGGGTCCACTGGGAAGGGTCCTTAATCTTTAAAAATCTAACTGTGATTTACACATAGAGTTGTCCGGAGCACGCAGTCTAGTTCCCACACAATCTCCGTGGGGTTCCTATCTACTTACCTTTGGTGTTTCAAAGGGTCCCCAGCATTTCAACGTTCTCTTGACATCGTCTTGACTCGAGTCGTGGTTCTTATACCATTTTCTTGGTATAAAGTTTGGTCCCCCCCTGGCGTCCACTGTGTGTTCCGTGCTATTTACTGTGTTTCTTTGCTACAGTATTGTGTGTATTGTGTTAATCTCCATGTTGGAGATATTGGGACGTACTAGAGAGTATTATATAATAAATACATATTTTTATAAATACTTTGTGTGGTTCTTTTCACTTAATCCATACTATAAGATTGCATTCGGTTAAAACAAACTGCTTTACACTCCTTCTGTATAACACAGACGGAGCTGGTGAGGAGCTTCACACTGCATGCCTTTCAATACAAGGCTGTAAACGGACCACGCAACAATTGCGGCACTCCTTACATTGTCAGCTGATGGGCGAAGGCTGGTCATCCCCGGCAAACCATTCCCCCCACACAGAAATCAACACACCTTAAACCCTTACAAGATGGTGGGCTCAGACTACTGAGGAGTCTCCTGGGCGGTGCAGCCGTGATCTGTGGGGGTGACCAAACCGGATTGCAGCAAGGGACCGGCGCTATTCAGGCAAGTGCTTAAAAATCTTGTGCAGTGCGAATGATGACGCTCACGCACACACAGCGCGGAGCACTGTAATGGGCGCTGGCTCGGGGGATAACTAAATGGCGACCACTGATACCCGGAGCTCGTTCCCGAGCAGAAAAAGACTGAGTATCGATTAATGACCCCTCACTAGCATCCCGAGTATGCGGGGTGCGCTCCGATGCATGGGCAAACCGCGAATCACCCAGCAACATCGTAAGTGTGAGCAAGGAGGTCATACCGAACCGAGCTGGTTACCTCGTTCCCTTCCTCCAGGCCAGTAAATGATGGTGGGGGATCTTCACCCTCTTTTTGCAAGACAATGTTTGTTTCCATCATGTTCTTAGCCCGACCACTATTGTGCACCATTAAGTGCCTGACCATAAGATGGCGGCTGAGAGGAGGGATAGGCTCCATTGCACCAATCACCCCCAGGACAATGGTAACTCTGACTCTGCCTTGGAGTGCCATCAATGCTGTGGCAGTCCTGGAGAAATGTGTCAGGGGAGTGCTTTTGTGTGTGCGTCTGTGCATGTATGAGGGGTTGTGTGCGGAACCACGTGTGTGTGTGTGCGCCTGTGCGTGTATGAAAGACTATGTTCACATTTGTTGTGTGCTTGTGCATGTCTGTGCGTGTGATGGTGTGGACATTTATCTGGGTGTTTTTGGAGTAGAGGATGTGATTCTATGTGTGGTTGTGTTAGTGCGCGCAGATGTTCCTGTTTGTGTGCTTATGTCTGTGCTTGTGATGTGTGTGCATTTATTTATTTTGAGTGTTTTTGTATTAGAACATGGGATTGTATGCATGCTTGTGCTTGTGGATGTTTCTGTATGTGCGCCCTCTGTTCACATATGAGTGTGTGCGCACATTTGTTGTGTGCCTGTCCATGTCTGTGCATGTGATGGTGTGTGTGTGTGCATGTATTTTTGTATACGTACTTGGGTATTTTTGTTCTGGAGCATGTGATTGTATGTGTGCTTATGTTCTTGATAGTTTCTGTATGTGCATGTCTGTGTGTACATGAGAGTGAGCGCATTTGTGCGTGATTGTGCATGTCTGTACTTGTGATGGTGTTTGCGTGTACATGTATATGGGTGTTTTTGCATTAGAGAATGGGATTTTATGTGTGTTTGTGTTCTTGGATGTTTCTGGCTATGTGCTTGTCTCTGTGTGTCAGTGCGCATTGGAGAGAGTGTGCTCTCATTGGTGGGTGCTTGTACATGTCACGTGCAATCAACTGAGCAGATAACAAGAAGACCCCTGAAAGGCTCAGTAATTGGACAAGCTCTATCCTGAACAGACCCCTTAAAGACATGCAGACCCTGGCGCTGCTCATCATGCCCATCATATGCTTAGTTTGCACCCCCTTTCATCCGGTTTATAGAAAATTAGGGGGACCCTCGGAATTTGTATATGAAGGACTGTGGGAGGGCGGGCTTTATAAACAGGCGTGGAGCCTTGAGTAGTGGTTTAAAAGATGGTGGTTTATTGAAAACAAAAGTTGATGTTATGGGTTTAGTGGATAGTCCCTCAGTAGATTCTTCTTCTGATGTCTCCGGTGATGAGCTGGATGGGAAAGTAGGTAGTGGTGTTGTCTTCTCCTTATCCTCAGGACCCTGGCGGTCACCCAGGAGGCTTATAGGAGAGGGAAGAAATTACAGAAGGAACCGTGAGAATTGTGTCCAAAACGAACTATGGACTAAGTTACCCTTCACCACACCGTAGGTGCTTAGAATGACCGTGAATGACCGTGAACAAGTGATAAGACGTAGAAAAACGTTGTGGTTCCACTAAAGTTGTAGGTAGGAAGGGGGGGGAGAGTTGTTTTTAAGTGCCTAGGACGGGAATCAGGGTGCTCCAAGGGTCAAATACAAAATTATAAAGCACGAGTGGTAACAACAGGCAGTCCAACCAAGCTAGACCCCGCCACTTACTGCAGGTCCCAACCTACTCTCCCTCCCACTTCCCCGCTTCCCAAATCCCTCGAGCCGAGTCACTCACCGGCCCCGCCGCAACTCTCCTCCCGAGTCGTGGCCACTCTCCAGCCTCCTCCGGACACCACCAGTCCTCGCACCAGCTGTCTTCTTCCACGTCCGGATGTACTGGCGTCTCGGGTCCCGCGTCTTCTTCCACGGGTCCCGCGTCTTCTTTCACGGGTCCCGCGTCTTCTTTCACCAGTCCCGCGTCTTCTTCCGCTCCGTCCAATCTCGCACCAACTCTCTCCACTCCCGCCCCTTGAAGGCAGTCTCCTTTCATTGGCTCGTCGTTACTGCTTCCTGGTTCGGACCGGACCACTTCCGGGTGCATCTCGCTATCATGTTCCTGGGGAGAAACAGCAGAGGGTGATGGTTGCTGTAGTCCGGTATGAGGATCGTGATGTGTTACCCCCTTTGGCACAGGCCCTCCCGGGGTTACTTCGGTAAGGCTCTCCATTACTCCAGGGTCCTTCTCACAAGGACTCATCCCCCCCTGCATGTCCTCAAGACGGTTGCCACAGTCATTGACTTCATGAACCCTCCATCGACAGCTGAGACCCAGCCTTTTTGACTGAAGCGTGGTGGAGCTACCTCGCGAGCTAAAGAGGAAATAGGCTATGGATTCCCTCCTTGGCCATCACCTACCCAGCCGGACTTTAGGCAAACGCTCCTGCATCTCTCCTGACCTTATCTCCCCCTCTCGCTTCCCTCACCCCTCTCTGCTCCTACTCTCTCCAACCTCTGTCCTTTGCCCTCGCCTGCCCTTGCCCTTTGTCCCCACCCTGTTTGTTTTTTTCTGGAAGTTTCTTCCCTCGCCACTTGAGATTGAACTATTTTGTCTGATGCCCGCCGGAGCTACCTGGTTTAGCTATAGGGGAGATGGGCCATGGATTCCCTCCTTGGTCGTCACCTACTCAGTCGGTCTTTAGACAGACTTCCTTTCATGTCTCCTTGTTGTCTCTTCCCTTATCCTCCCTCTCTCACCCCCCCTGGCCCTCCACTACTTTTCCCTCTCCTTTCTCTCCTCTCCTAATGTATTGACTATTTTTGATGCAATGTGTAATTGTTGATCTTTTTCTGTTACATTATTTATTCTCATGTAAAGCGCTCTGATACCTTCGGGTCTAGCCAATGCTGTATTAAACTCTTTAAATAAATAAATAAATAAGCTTGGAGTCTGCTCTGTACAGCTACCGCTTAGAGAGATTTCTAAGGTTGTCTAAGACCTCTTTAATCACCAGATGGGTTGTCTAGACTGGTGCAAGGTGCCCACTTATATTAATGGACATCATATACCAGGCCATCTGCGCACAGTTAGTAGATAGGGTTTTGTGACAAAAAACAAAGAGGGTTGCATTGGAACGCCCATGTACCACCCATGTAATGCCCATTGACGCAAAGTAATGCAAAGCAGCGTTTTGCTTTGCGTTACTTTTCCATACAAACCAATGCTAATACCCACTAGCATTGGTTTGTTAATACACAAAAAGGTTTAGTGTTGGGTTAGTGTTACAAAAGTAACACTGACCCAATGCTAACTCTTTGTGAATCTGGGCTCCGGTTACATAGTTTCAAAGTACTGTTCCAGAAGCATATTTAGTACATCTAACTAAGATATGCGCTATTATGATAGCTAGCATTTCTGAACTATAATAGGGGCACTAAACAGTAGAAATTTGTATCTAGTATAAAGTTGTACTCTGTGCCAGAGGTTAAGCTGCAAAATGTTGATATATGTGTCTGGACTTTATATGTTTCCTTAGTGTTGCATGCAATATAAACTTTGTTCCATATAAAGAGTACTCACTGAACATTACCTTTTGCATTCAGCTGCTTTGAACCTGATCCACAAAGGTAACTTACATGTTGTAAAGTTATGAATGAGGTGCCTCCACACTCATGGCGGAATTTCTACACTGAGGGTGAAATTTCTGCACGGGGCACTACAGAGACTGCACCATGCAGAGATTTCCCGCTAGTGCGGAGTCTTAGCACTCGTAACCTTACTACACATATGGTTCCTTTGTGAATCGGGCCCAGCGAGTGCATGATGAAGATGAAAGGCCTAGAAGCAGAGAGTAGGCTAACCTGCAATTTTCTTTATTTTTTGCAGCAAAAAAAAAAACGGCTTGAATTGCCATGTTTTTTGTTATTCTTGCTGACTAGACCAAGAATAAAATTTCCATTCTCTGACTTGAGTGTAAGCGCGGCAGCTGAAGGACGGAGATGACTTTGTATGTCCCCACCTTTTGGAAGACGGAAGAAAAATAGAAGAGGCACCTGCAGCCACTTTTAAACATAATGTATTGTTCATTTATCCTGTTCAATGGTATTGCACTAAAGGATGCGATGACCCCCCTCGTCGATCCATTAAGCGTCACCCCTAGAAAAGTTATATCAGGTATTGGCACAAGGGGAGGGGTTAGACACACAAACCTGTTGCAGGCTTAGCTTATTAACAATCATCTAATCTACAACTCTGAGAGAGAGAGAGAGAGAGAGAGAGAGAGAAACTTGTTTATTTATACCATAGTCTTTTAAACAATACAAACAAAATGCAAACAGAATCGGACAAAGTACGAGCAGACAAAATATTCCTACGTCATAAATAGTTAAAATTCATATTTGTTAAAAAGAAAAAAGAGAAGGTTAAAAGAGGGTAACACCTCCTGATACACAATTCAATAAACCCAAATTTTACCAAAGTTTTCACATATCTGGAAGAATAAAAAGACAGATTTAAACTTTATAAAAGGCTTAAAAGAACTTAAAATCAGTGCCCATCCTTCGATATCTCCCTTCCAAAATCTTTTACGGCCTTCAGGAATTTGCCCAATGCAATTGCAATTTCTAGCGAATGCATATCTGTTAGTAAGCATATCGCATGGGCACGTGTAAATGTCTTATGTGATAGGAATATAGGACGTACAAACAATTTCCTTAAATCCTGTACAAATGTGCAATCAAGCAAAATGTGCAACATATCGTTTCTTATACCACGCCCGCACTTACAATTACCTTCTGGGCCAATCAGTACAGATTTTAATTTCCCGTATATCTTCCAGGGGTTGATCCCAACCCGGGTCCTTAATATTTCATGTCGTAACCCTTGGTTAGGCAATGTTTCCAGATAAGGGAACCAGCCTTCATTTACCCATGAGATCTTTAACCACTGGACCGACTTTTTCTCCTGCATGTAATTCAGGTCCTGTGCCCTTGAGAGCGACTGTCCTTGTTCCCTAAGTGCTTTCTTTGTAAAGTCGCCTATCAGGGCGTTATGGATAGATCTCAATTTAAGACGCCCTGATACTTTCTGGAGAGTCTTTCTCACCTCCTTTGCCCAGCCAAGATTGCTTGTCTGGATTTCCTCTCCACACCATTGTGAGACCTTAGGTGTCACTCCTGGGTCATGGCGCTTCCAGAATCTTGCTAGGGCCATTTGGGATTGTACACTCCAAGAAATCAGCCCTAGTTCCATTCTAATTGCTTGAACCATTGTACAATGTAGGTAAAGACAATAGCATTTTTAAAATGTTTCCCTCTTCCTGATCCCACGTCTGTTTACCGCTCAAGTATAACACTTCTGCCCCATACAATACTTGGGGGGGATCATTGCTTCAAATGCCTTTATCATTGGTTTATGTGTCATGTCTCCATATTCTTTATTAAACTTTTTAGCCCACAAGTGGATGAGAATGCTTTTGCCTTTTGAGCCTCCAAATGGGTGCGCCATTTTAGTGCACTGTCAAACCAGACGCCTAAATATCTATATTCCTTAACTGTCTCTAGTTTGTCATCACCCAAAAACCAATTGAAATTCTTCTAACTCTTCCCAAAACATAAAACCTTAGTTTTTTCCCTATTTACAGACAGTATTTTCCTATCACAATAGTGTTTAAAAGCGGTTAATTTCCTTTGAAGTCCTATTTCAGTTTGATCCATGATCACTAAGTCATCAGCATAAAGAAGGCAAGGAACTTTATGGCCATTCATTTTTGGACTTGCACTTCTTTCTACTTCAAGTGCAGCGGGGAGATGTGCCAAAAAGATTGAAAATAACAGGGGTGCCAAGACGCACCCCTGTCTAAGTCCGTTCCCTACTTGTATCTTGTGAGTTAGTGCCCCCTGCATATCTCTAATTACCTGGGCCCAGTTTCCACTGTGAAGCTCTTTTAGGATCATCAACAAGCCAACCGGTAATCCATACTTTGACATATCTTCCCAAAGTTTATTGCGATCCACAGAGTCGAACGCTGCCCTAAAATCGACAAAACAACAATGTAGCTTCTCATTTTGTTCTATCGATTTCCGGGCCAGGGCCATAGGGCGAAGCAGTGATCTATTGTAGAGTGGCCTTCTTTAAAACCACCTTGTTCCACTGGAATAATTGCTCTCTCTTCTGCCCAAATCTTTATCCTACCCAATATTATCATAGCAAAAATGTTCTCTCCAATATCGAGTAGATTAATTAATCTATAGTTCTTTGGTGTATTAACGTCCCCTTTTTTATGGATCGGCCTAATTATCGCACCCTTCCAAGTACTAGGTATTATTCCTGATTTTAGAATTACTGAAAACATGTTAGAGAAAAATTCCGCCCACCATGGTGTTCGTGACTTAATTATCAGTGCTGGCAGGTTGTCTGGACCAGCGGCTCTTGTTAAGTTAAGGGTCTTTATCGTATTCAGTACATTTTCTACTGAGAAGTCCGGTTTTAGATCGTCTACTAGACCTCTCCAGTTCCCCTGCAGTTCCTCTTCCGCTGGGTATAGTTCTTTCAGGTAAACCTCCCAAGCACCCTCTTCTACCACACAGATCATTGAAGCGGCTGAGGCCTCTGATACTGAACGGACTAGTTTCCAGAACTGCCGTATGTTCTTGGATTCCATTGCCTCCAGCAGTTTCCCCCAACAGGTATCCTTATGGGCTCTTCTTGTACTATTAAGAAGCATTATATAATCTTTCTTTAATTTGGCGAGACTTTCTGCTCTAACCTTATCATATTTTTTACGCAGACTGCGTTGTTCCCTCCTTATTTCTCTTTTCTTATTTAGACATTCCGTATTAAACCAATTGCCTTTCTTAACCTGTGTGATTTGACTGCTCTTGCTGGCCTTTACGTCTGTTCTAAGTTTAACCTTAATGCTTTGTACCACTTGATTTATCTTATCCACATACCAGGCCAAGTCTAAACCAGCTGCACATCCTAGGGGTATCTTTTGTTGGAGCCTGGTTAACTTTTCTATATATTCTTCAGTTAGCCGTGTTGAGATTCGCCTAGGATAATCCATCTGTTGTATAATTACCTTCTCGGTGACAGTTTCGTTAGAATAGGCCAGCACCAATTCTAAAGTGTTGTGGTCCCTATCTTCTGTATGGTTGACCCTGAACCCCTTTATTAAATTGAATTTCCATGCTGGCATGAACACATAATCTATGGGGCAATATTGTGACCCTTGTTTAAAAGTTTTATTAGCCGGGCGGTCTTGGGGGAACCTACCATTCAAACAGAAAAGGCTCTTGGTCGCTAGATAGTTCCCCAAGTTTACATCATTTAAAGAGCATGAACTTTCGGGGAACTTTGCTTCCATTATATCGTTTGATTCTAAAATTTCCAGATACATGAGATCAAGCCGCTTAGGGTTAAGTTTATGATTAAAATCTCCTACCAACAAAATCAAATCTGAATCGTACTTTTCATACAATAGATCTAAATCATTCTTAAATTTTCCCATTTCAACTCCATATTCAACCTGGGTACCCCATTGCATGTACACATTGAAAAGCAACACATTTTCATACTTGTTACCAGCAGCGAATAGGGTTATTCTACAGCAGAGTAGCCATTTACATGTTACAGTGAGCTTGGACACCTTTTTCACCAGTTTTGTAGATAGTAGCGTCAATAGACCCCCCGTCGGGCGTCCTGAACTAGATTTTACAGCCGGTCGGAAAGCTTGACGGAACCCTTCCACTATGGGGGGCTCACTACATAGCCAGGTCTCCTGGATACAAAGGATCATATTATTTTTTGCTAGTTCTTTTAACCGTTCAAGTTTTATCTGATTTCCTAACCCATTTATATTCCAGGAGACTACCTTTAGGCCACATGGCTGCCCAGTTACCTATTCCACATCGCTAAGGGGCCCGTACCTATTTGAGTCCTCTAAGTACTGCTTGGAAGGTCCTGGGGGGCTAGTGTTAAGGCTCCAATTCTTCCAAGAGTCCTCAGGAGCAGAGTTATTTATTATAATATTAAGGTTTCCCGAGCTTAGCCCTGCACCTCTTTCTAACAATCTTACTTGGCGTTTACCTAGCCCAGCATGGTGCTTTAAAAAAGCTTTGCCTTGCGATAGTCTTTCTACTGCCCCTATTTCTTTAATCGGTACTAACCGAATACCTGCTTTTAGGATCTCACTTTCTGCTCTCTCAATAGCGTTTTTTACCAAGTCAGAGTAAACTTGAACCTTGGTAAACTCTTTTCCATCGGGCGTTGCTTGAAAGCCCACCTGGCGAAGATCTTTTGTGCTGATCCCTTTCAAGTTGGGGCAGTGGGCGAATGAATTAAGAAGAAGTGATCTATTTAAATAGGAACTCTTCTTCATTTTTTTCCCGCCCCTTCCCATTTTTACTTGTTCAAAATACAGCCATTGGTTTCCTCTTAGCTCCATACCTTTTGATTTTGGCCCCCTATGAAGTTGTTGTGTGTTAGTTTTAACTTCAATAGCATTCTCGTTGTTTTGCTTCCCCTTATTATTTTGTTCTCTCTTTCCCATGCCTTTTGTTATTTGCTTCCTTGCCAGGTTCTCTGTACTTCCTTTTCTTACTCTACTCGCTCTCTCGCTCATATTTTTTGGGGGCTTTGATTTTAACACATGTTCCATTAGGGTTATTGATTCCTCCAACTCTCTTACTTTTCCCACTACTCTGCTTTTACCCTTTCTCTGCCCTCTTTTTCTAATGGGTCTCCCCTGTCTTGATAGAGTATGACTCTTATACTCGCCCCTTCTTTTTACAAGCATAGGCCATTTTGAGATGTAAACTTCATGGTTTAGACTGTGGGTTCTAATCTACAACTCAATCATGCTATTAGAAGGATGATTACAAATAATTTAGGTAAACCCTAGTAGTGTAGGAATGTGTGCTAAAATATGATTGGAGCATATTTGACCTTTACCTATATATGTATATTTATTGCTTGGCTGTTCATAATATTTCCAACCATTCTAATACCATTCTTTATAGACAAATAGTGTATGATAAATATTCATTTAGTAAATCACTACTTCATGTGCATACTGATTTTGGGGTGTGGGGTGGGGCTCAAAATATGCTACCTATGAATAAGAGTTTCTCTGACTGGTATGTCTGCTTAGAAAAACTTCCTTTTACTTGAGCTTAACTCACTGAGGGCAGGGTGAGAGACACCTTTCAGTTTGGCTTTTATCCAAATAAGCAGTATCTCTTTTTTGGGGTTTCGTGGATGTACTGTGCAACCCCCAATAATATGGGAGTAACACTACAATGTAAGCCATTTTTACCGCACGTCCAGTAAGGTAAACTTTACTTGTATACAACACATGATATGGATAGACAAAGAAAGGCTAGAGCGTTATATCCAGCACAATTGTCATGTATGAAAATATTATTGGACATATCACTTTCTTAGCCTTGTCACCTGTGGGGAATTGCTGAACCCCAGATCTAAGTAAACTTCTTCGAGCATCCTCTGCTATTATATCCAACTTTCTCACTTGTGATACATCAGTTCAAACTAGAGCAGCAAGATGGAAAACTAGTCACAAGCAGGTCACCACACAACCTGGCAATATTGTGCCTTGCCGATTTCAAACACTACCCATTTTTGCATCTCAATTTGTATGCCTGAGTCTTCTAACCAAGTAGAAATTATTCTTTCCTCCAGTTCTCTCTTGTAAAATATGACTGAACTCAGTTTCTCATTTAGGATCACATTTACATATCAGGATGCCACTAGGTATTTCAAGTTAATTAAATTAGACTTTTTTCTCCAAAAATCTGGTGTTTCTAATACATTTCAGAGCTGAGTAACAAACGCATTTGTTAGTAAAAGAGGAAGCCGAACTACAGGAGTACTCTATTGCATACTCTTACATGCCTTTGTGTATCGGCCCTTAAATATCAAACTCCCTACTAGTAAAAGTACAAAGTGGTCAAGGAACTTTCTGTTTGTACTAGTTTTATATGGAATCTGTTCACAAAGGTATTTTGGAGCAAGTAAAGTAGTACTCTTGTAGTTCACTTTCACATACATAGTACATGACTTGGCAGATTAGCTTATTAGTAAGTACCTACATTCCTTTGTGAATTGTCCTTGGACATTATCTAGGAAAGCAATGCTTAAGACATTATGAAGAAGAGCCTAGTTAAACTGTTCATTAATATATTACATTATAATTCTATCTGAGCTTTAAAAGTTAAGTCAGTCTTAGCACGCTTACAACCTGGCTCAATTCATGTATTATAGAGAGCTGAGTTAGCCAGGACATAATCATAAAATTAGTGAATCATACTATTACCAATAGCTCAGTCTGTTGGGGTATTGTCAAGGATTTTCTAAGTCTCCTAAAATATTAGTCTTTGAACCTTCAAGAACTCTATGTCATGTGTTTAGGAATTACTTACACTTGAAATTAATGACCTTCAAATCATATACCATTTTTAAGTGTTTTGTGTGGCATGAAAAATGTTATGATCAAAAAATGTATTTCATTTTGTGAAATTTGTCATAATAATTGATAAATCCTATCCCTCAAAGATTGAAGTATAATGTACATTGTGGGGAGGGATCTCACAAGTCACTCGAAGTTTCATCTCTAGTGAGTCATAGCCCTTCCTCACACTCTACAATGGTAATAAGTTGCATATTACACTCTGCACAACTCTGTATATATGTATCGGAACCTTTTCCCTAAAAAATGTATCACCCTTCGCTCCTTGGCAGACCCTTTTGCGCTGATCCATCAAGTGATGACCAGGTGAAAAGGGGTCCTATAGTGTGATTTTCCATGTCATTTCCCATAGGAAAGTTTGCTCTCAGATACAAAAGAAAACTGCTGACTGGAATGAAACTACATTTTCCAATATGTTGGCGCTTTACTCAGAAAGCATGCTTTTTATGAATTAGTGTAAATCCATTCAGACGTTTCAGGAAATTAGTGTTTAAAGAGGGGCAAGGGTTGGGCATGAAGAAATTAACAAATTAGGTATATCTGGAGCATTGGTGTGTAGATATGCTCTGACTGGCCAATTGAAAGGGGACTACACAATCCTGATTGTCTGGTCACAACATGCTGTGGCAACCATTAAAAGACTGGGGGACATGGTCCCGACTGCATTGTAGTGAAACCATGTTTTTGAGGTTCACACAAAGGAGCACATATAAAAGCTGCCCAGCGATTTTAGTCAGCTAGTGCAATTATACTGAATTTAGGAAATCTAGTGAGTACTAAGATGATTGTACCCTTTGAAAAATGCTCACCCACTTCTGGGATTTGATGAACTATGTTCGGGAGAAAATTGTTTTTCCTCATGATTTTCTCATAGAGGTTATGGAAGGTGCAACAGAACCTCAAATGAGAGCACGCTTTCTGTAAGTTCACACTATATCCCTCAGTTGTGTGAGAACAAAGTCTTATATTTTGAATAGAACAGGTACTTTGAATAGCAGCAGCAGCCTGCCATTTGATACTGTGACTGGACTGGAGGCTTGTATTATTCATTCACCTGCTTGCTTTAACTGTACAGAAGCCATGTTACAGTAGTAAAACACCAAGATCAAAACACAGCAAGGATCTTCAATAACCATGGGTTTGTGACAAAACATTTGCAAGTGACACTAACATTAAGCACCAGTAATATAACAGCGAACAGTATTGGAGCATCGTAATTTTCATTCCATCTAAGATACTTTATGAGTGCATTATAATCATGCATAGTTGGCACTCAAATACATTCTGTGTGATTAATGTTACTAATGGAAGATGAGGAATTGCATATTTAAAGGTGCTCCAACTGAAAACTCATGATAAAATAAACAGTGTGTTTAAAGATTTGATTAATTAAGTTTTCTGTACTACTTACATATTAGTATATTGGGAGAAAAAGTTGCCACCTTAAAGAATATAAAAACTGCCTATTTGGACTACTTCCCTAGAGAGTCTCAAGAGGTGGAAGAGGTGAAGAGTAGATGTCTTCAGATGACGTTCTGTTTGATTAGGACGCCCAAGATGATGATGATGAGTCTAATGCCTCCGAGGAGGACGTAAGCGTTCCTGGCACTCACTGCCCAGGATTTGTATCCATGCCCTTCTAATTCAGTCTCTACTTCTGACGTACTAATGAGCACTCATGGTTCTAAGGAAGTCTGCTGTCCTTTTCCAAGGCTGAAAGTTTCACCGCCTGAGAAGCCAATGGGAAACCGGTATCTCTCCCAACGAACTAGGGTATTTCTTAGCATAACTGTTGGTGCATTTTAGCTACAGGGAGTGGAAACATGTTTAATTGCTCTTCAGATTGAGGGCCAGATTCACAAAGATGCATGGTAATGCAGTGCAGCACCCAAAGATGCTGTGCTGCATTGCATGACAAAGAGAGACCAGGAGAGCCCCATACCTTCAGATGTGTCACTCTCCTCCCCTCACACTAGCGTGGTGCAGAACTTTGCTACCAAATGCTACCCACACACTTTTGGCCCATAGTGCAAAGGTGTGAATGGAATATGGTTCCAGGGGAGGCTGATGTGAAATTTGTAGTTAACTTACTTGCTAGACTGCTGGCTGAAAGTATTTCTTACCGAACTGTTAATTCATTTTGATCTTCAATTTTTGCAGGCGACGTATCAGTGGTTTCCACCCCTTTGTGGAACACTCTGGAATCCAAACTCGTCTGTGGGAACCCAGATATAATGCCCTATTGAATATTTCTATTGTCTTAAGATTTTTGCAAAACCTGCCACATAATGACTACTTGTCTCATGAACAGTTGTCAGCACAATTGACCTTACATCTCTTTCTTGCATTTCTCTGGAGACTTTTGGATGCAAGACCCTTGGAGCCAGCAAGTTATTTACACCGGAAGGTGTTATATTTTCTTTATCCAAAAGAAGAAAGACTTCTTCAAGACAGTTGTCATGTGCATCTTTTCCACAGAACCCAAACTGGGTGTTGTGGAATCCCTTTGTGTTTATGGATGTTGCACAAGGGAAAGCATATCATCCCATTCAGGTCTACTCCTCATTTCTATTGTTTGTCATTATACTACAGCCTCGTCACCCTCATTTTCAAAGTGTGTAAATTGGATTTTATAAGAAGAAGGCATTCAGACCACTCTCGTCGAGGCTCATTTAGTGAGGGGATCCATGGTCGCTAAATTCTCCTCTCTGGGTACCATTTCGTATTGACAAGTAAGAAATCCATTTTCTATTGGAAAGGAAGACATTTAAACTTGCATATTATGAGGACTTCAGTTCTGTCATAGAATCAAACATTTTATATCATACATGAGCAGGGGGGGGGCAGAGCCTCGAGGGGTCACGAATGTTAATTTATGGGCCCCCAAGCCATTTGAATACCCCTGGGACCCCATTCCCTGAAGGTGATTCCATTTATATGGGGAGGTGGTGTGCAGCTCCCCTCTGCAGACACTTGAAGCTGAGGGAAACCTCATCCCTGGGGCTGATTCATTTGTATGTGGAGGGAGGGCATTCAACCCCCTCACCTAGCCTATTGAAGACCCTAGTGATCCCATTCCCTAGGCCGGTGTCTTTTTATTGGAAGGGGGAAGCAACCCCTTCCCCAAGCCATTAGAAGGCGCCAATTTTCTCGAACTGTGGAGGGGTTGAGGGCCAGCGATAGCCCCTGGGACCCTATCTCCGGGGACTCAAAAGAGGCAGTGTCCTGGGGCTCCATGCCCTCGGAAACTGTTTTGTTTCTTCTCTGTAGAGTGCAGGCTGGGAATATAAATCTAATTCCCTGCCCAAAATCTTCCAGGCAGGGAACATAGATATGCTCCCATCTGACAGGAACAAAAATAAAATCTGCCCAATAGGTTTGTCCCAGATCTTTGCCATATGTCATTCTTGAAAGGCGTTATCCACCTCTTCATTCCATGGGGGTGCTGGAACCCATGAATCCATTCTAGTTTCAGATGAAACGTTAATCGCCAGGTCCTGCTTTACACAATCAGAGCAAATAATGTAATAAACTAGCCTTCTGTTCCAAAATATGGTTCAGGAGGTTGAACTCCAATCTGATCTGGCATTCAGGGGCTGAAGTTGGGGGAAAAATAATTTCATGAACAGTTTATATTGGAAAAGGTTGAGCCAGGATCCAAGTTCTGAAGGAAAGGCTTTGTATCCACAGGAGAGGCAGGTAAAAACGTTTACGCCACCTTTTTGTCACTTTTGTGATGGACAGGCGGTGTAAGAAATGCGCCATGCTGCGCCCTATTTACAAAGTGGAGCGTCAAAACAGATGCGTAACTTTGCAAGGCCCTGCGCTGCATTATACCTGCGCCAAGTATAATGCATGCAGGATCAGCGTTCCCCCGCGAAAAGCCTCATAGAAGTGGTGCAGTGAAATCTATCGAATTTCACTGCGCCGCTTCTAGGACGCCACTGCATCAAAACCTTACGCCTGCCTCACAGCAGGCCTAAGACTGACGCAGGCCCTTTCACATTGCTGGAATTGTATCTGTTTTCAGCCACACTCCAGCAATGTGTCACTTTTTCGCCTATAAATACTAACGTATCTGTAACTTCTGTAACTTCTTGCGACATGGAGCATCGTACATTAAATACGGTGCATCCATCATGTCGGAAGGAGGCCCTAGTGATAACTGTCATATCACTGTTTTGTCGCAGCAATGCATCAGTTTTCATAAATGAGGCCCTTTGCTCTTATCACCTTCGGAAGTGGCTCTAATGATGGGACTGACAGGGTTTTACTCAATTTTTCAAAAGAGAGTAAGGAAAAAGGGATTTAGAAGTCAAGATGTTTGAAAAGGGCTTTTATAGATCCTCTTTATTGAAGATGAACTCCTAGCTATACGTAAGAGTTAACCTCTCCCAAAAAAGCCTCCATTCCAACGTTATTTCAGATGATGATGCAGATGTTAAGACCTTAATTTTTGTGGCATTTACTGCCTGCCTATTTTCCTCACAATAAATATGTAAATGGTAAAATGTATATAGAAGGCCTGTCTTTGTCCGATCCAAGAGGACAGTATCGTCGGCATATAGGAGAGCAGGGATGGGTTGCTTGTTGAGTTTTGGTAGACAAGCGCAGTTTGTGGTCAAAACTGTTTCCAGATCAGAAAGGTGTACATTAAAACCCAATGGTGTCAATACAAAACCATGTTTCAGCAATCTCTGGACCAGAACTTTATCTGTAAGGGAGGCTTTATTTATGGTTTTGATTTTGATCCCATTAGCTGCGTAAAGTGATTTATTTGTATGCAATAGATGTGATGGTGTCTTCGTATTTTCAAGTTTCTGACAATAGCAATCTTTGGATGCAGTCAAAGGATTTTCTAAAATCGATAAAGCACACAGAGATTTTTTTTATAATTTAAGACTCCAATGGATCAGGACAGGGAACACTACTATGTTGTCAATTGTGTAATTACCTGGGAAAAACTGTTTCAGGGGATAAGCTTTAATTTTCCTGCCCAGCTGGAAAGTTCTTGTAGTAAGATTGATGCATAATAAATAGAATCCACACCCAATAATGTAATTAGCCTATAGTTATCTGGATCGGCCTTTGAGTCCCCTTGTATGTACTCGGTGTAGTCATGAGCCTTTCCAATAGGCAAAAGCTGAGCCTTCCATGTAGCAGTGTATAACCAAGTTATGTAGTGTCTCAGCCCCATAGTTTGGGTAATGTTTTAAGATTGCTGTTGCTAGAAAGATGGGAAGCGGGGCGGTGTCACGCCAACTTGCACTGATGACCTCAAGGTTCTTTGTATTGTCCCATAAGTGTGGGGCTTTTGTTTTACCTGATTTTATTTTTTAGCTCTGAGACTTTATTGAGCCCTAGGTGTAAAGTGGTATCAAATTTGGGGGGATGTACTTCCTTTTTCCAATATTTCAGTGTATAAAATTCTTCCATAATGAGGCCAAAGTAGATGCATTGATGTTATTGCTTGAAGTGAGCAGCGCATGTCCCTCGAGATTGTTAACAAGGAGTAGCCATTGTTTTTCTTTAAATTAATACAAAATAGGTAAACTGTGGGTTAAACTGAACTTTTGACACAGCATTTCCATGTGCAAATAAACAAAAGTGGAGCACCTATTGGTACTCCTCAGCTGGTTTTGAATCTTACCCCCTTACAGGTGCAAACATCTATATTTGTAATCCCACCATTTTTTTTCATAGGGTGCATGCCTTACCACAGTGACAACCCTACAATTCCACCTCAAAACTGGTGATGCAGAAATTACCTCCTCATCCATCATGTATTACACCAAATGAAAGGCTAGGTTAAACAACTACAACATCTTTTAATATGAAGACTCTGTAGGCTGTAACTGTGAATGTGATCTTTACTTCAGCCTAGTATGCATTGCATTCTCCTTCCCAGGTGTCCTCTGTGTTCTTTATTCGCTCTGCATTTATCCTCCATGTATTTCAGGTCTGAGCGCAATGCGACTTTTTAACTGGGAAAACTCTGTGGTGCAAATGTGTTGAGGACGATATGTGTCAACTTCTAAGACTTTTGAACTGGGAAACCTCTGTGGTTACAATGTGTTGAGGACGATATGTGTCAACTTCTAAGACTTTTGAACTGGGAAAACTCTGTGGTTACAATGTGTTGAAGACGATATGTGTCAACTTCTAAGACTTTTGGACTGGGAAAACTCTGTGGTTACAATGTGTTGAGGACGATATGTGTCAACTTCTAAGACTTTTGGACTGGGAAAACTCTGTGGTGGCAATGTTGAGAACGACAAGCATCTGATAAAAGGTGGGTATGGGTCATCTACAGTAAAGTAGCGGTTTGCTTCAGGGACATTGTAGCATTCATTTGGTGAGTGGTCTTCAAAATCTTGTTTTCCTCGTGTCATCACAGTGGGAACTCAGAGCACTTGATTTTCAAATTCCTGCTTCACTTAGTCCAGAGACTTTAATTTGAGATGGGTTTTTGGTGTGTGTGGTTTAGGTTGAAGAGGTAAGCCAGGCACGCAGGGAGCTTTTTTATGTACATTGTTGCCGATGAGCAGATGCTTAGGGTATGGCAGGTATGGTGATGGTTTACAAGCCACAATAAGGTTTGTTACCTTGCTGGGTGGGCCAATCCGCTCTGGGCGGGCTTAGTAGTGAACGGTGGGGAGTTTGTTCTGAATTGAGGTATGCAACAATGGATTTTGTTTAAGCTTTAGGGAGGGGATTTGAATAAAATTTCAGCGAGAATTGTTGGAGAGTTGTTTGAAAAATTCAAGGGTGGTCCTTGTAAGGTTTAGGGCCGTAGGTCCTCATGCAGTGGTGTCTGTGACACGGGCACCTTTCGTTACATACTTGCACCTGGCCCCTTTATTGGCAGGGTCACCTGACCTGTGACACCTGTGATAGATGGGTGTGGGGGAAGTGGTGAAGACAGCCCTCAAGTAGTGGCTGGTGGAAACACATTATTTAGATACACTAGCACATGAACAGCCGGTCACTACAGTCCTGGGGGATGTACTATTTAAGATTACATCTGTTTAGTGAGGTCTAAAAGACAAGTGCCAGCGAGGGTTTGTTGTATCCTATTGTGTTGCGCACCTACCTCATTTAAGCACACTTTTCCACATACCCTGTAGTGCGTATCATGGGGTGTGCTGTCTCACTAGATGTATCACAAACCTTCTCCACATAATGAAATACAATGGACATAGAGAAATATTCATTCTTGAGCAAAACACAGATATTGCTTCAAATAGTTGCGCTTTAAACCTTAATCTCTTTCAGAATATTGTAAATTTGTTCCATGGCTGGATTGACATATAATTGATATTTTTTTTAGCTTTCTCTTATAGCACCTCATCTCGCTCAGAACCCGTAACCTGAGGGTGGTTTCCTAATTTAATACTCTAATGTTATTTTACATTGAAAAAAAGAATTCAATCTAATGTTTTCACTTACAAAGATGTTCACATACGCTCACTGTTCCCGTCAGCTGTGTCCTTCCTCTTGCTCCCCTGCGCCTCTCCTCTGTCTTTGACCTGAGCCAAAGAAAAAGACGCCATTTCGATTTCTATTGTCGCACAAGTCGCGAAGCCTTTCCCAAATGTGAGGCGTTTGGGTGTCTAGGGGTTGGTAGGGCCAGCTAAGTATATATAAAGGCATTGATATCGCCGAGGGCACTCTCAGTGAATGGAAAATGGAATTCATCCTGAATACAGCCCTGCATATGTCTTTGAAGTGTGTCTGGTCTCTTGTACTTGAATGAGCTTTCTGATCTGAACCTTGTCAGGCTGTGATTCATAAAGAACTGCTGTGCATTAGAAGGGTTTCTAAAAAGCTTTAACTGCACTGCAGATTCTAACCACGCAGAGAAATGTTGCTTTCTCTACAAAAGAATATCACTGTCTATCATTGTTCCTTCTGCTGCTAGAATTGTCATGTTGTTCCTGAAGAAAAGCAAAAAAAATATTTTCCAAACATTTAAGCAACATAGAACTAAGCAGTCCTTAATTCACAAGGACACTTCTGAGCAAATTCTCATGTTAGTGTATACTAATATTATGGTATTTTTAAAATATGTTTAATATGGAATGGCACATGTACCCGTCAGGCAGCATAATGAAGAAACAATTCCCAGTAGCATTGGAATTGCTAAGTGAATGATTGGCATAACACATGCAGTAGCTACGGTTTTGCATATCTAACCTGTAACTGGGGACTTTGGAGGAGATTTTCAATTTTATACCCATAACTGTGAAGTAAAGGGTTTTTTTTCCAGCAAATTTCAAAAGTTTATTAAATATACATAAAGGTGTAATGACCAAGGCTAACCATACCATTAAATTAACTGTGTATTTTAGATGGTTAGGTAAGTGTGGTTTGCTGGTGGTTGTGTAGATATGTCTGGAAGGCAGAGGCAGCCATTACAGATCAGTGGTAGGGAGACGGGGCGGGAGGAGTGGTGGGCACCGGGGAAGCGGAGGAACAGCCACTGCTTGTGGTTGAGTGGTAGGTGTGGCAAATGATAATTCCCATTTAGCACGTGGCAGCATACCCATGTTCAACATGGCCTTGGTGTGCAACAAAGGTTGAATACAGGGCCTGAACCCAGACCAGGTCCTGTGAAATCCACCATGCAGCTGACCACTGGTGCATGCAACCATCTGTATGTGTGACAGTGGCTTGCTGCAGGCAATCAACGTCCCATGAGGCCAACAATCAGCTGTAAAATGCAATGTGCAAGTTAAACCCAATTCTGGTTTCTCAACCTTCATGCAATCCGTCGAACGCTGCCAAAGAGATTAGTACATTAAAGCATTTTTGACCAGCACTTTAACTTTACCTCCATTCCTTATCAGATGTGCATGAAACCTGCGATCTCTGCACTGGGTGCAACCAGACATCCCAATAGAAAACGTAACATATAAATTACTGACAACATTTTGCCATTTTGTCTAATTTCATGCTGATTCATTAAACAGTACCAAAGTTTTTAATACAAGAAAAATGTTTTTGCTTCCCTGTTAACTTTTCCTGGCTTGACTGATATACATGAAACTTGCAAAACTCAAAGAAGAGTAAATATGCTAAATGTTTGCCAAGTTTCATGTGGCCTCCTATATTGTATTATACACTTGGGGTCTTATTTACAAACCTTTCGCGTAGGGCAGTGACACAAGCCTTCCTACCGTGCTGCCCTATGTCAAAAGAAAAGTGCAGGAATGCACCTCATCTGTGAGATATGGCACTACCTGACTTATTGCAGGATAAGAAGTCTATGAATATCAAGCTCGAGTGCTAAACAGCAGATGTCCCGAGGACCTATGCTACTAGGTGACGACGGTGTGCCGTATGTCACCGGTACGACTGGGCACTGCACGCTGAGTTTGCAGGGAATGCAACTGACTTGCAGAAGGGTGAAGCAATGTATTATTAGACCTGCATTGACACTTAAGACATGAAGAGCGCAGTTGACACGCCACGATACTTTGAAAAAGATGTATGTTTTTACTATATGAAACCTCAATAAAATCTGTTTTAAAAAATAAATAAAAAAATCTATGAGATATGGCACATTCCTGTCCCCTGTTACAGCTCTGGCGCTCAAAGGGCTATCAGGCACCAACGGAAGCACCCTTGCACCATGGTGCAAAGGTGTCTGCGATGTAGGGATGATTGTATTTGTGCAGGAAGAGAACCCTTCCTGCTCAAAAACAATAGAGGTGATTTCCTCTTTTTATGTGTGCTGCTGAATAAAATAATATTATTTCTCCTTGTTTCGGCTTTTGACACATTCCCAGGTTTACAGCTTGTTGTAAGTCTGCGAATGTGTCAAAGGCATGGGTGTTATGGGGCCACCTACTGTAATGCCCATGGCACGTCTCCCCATTGTGGTGTGAGGCAACGCAACAACTTGGGCTGTGTTGCCTCACTTCATACCCACATGGCTATGAAAAGCAATGCAGGGTGGCTTTATGTGGCCTTGTAGCTATCCAAAGCCCTGTGTGCCACCCAAACATCACAAAAGTGGTGCTCCGGTGGCACACAAAGCTTGTAAATAAACGCCTGGGTTTTGATGTTTACTCTTTAAACAGAGAAGTAGGGATGTTAAGCCTCTTTTCTACCAAAAATCGTTAACTATGTGATAGAAAGCTGAAAGTAGGTATAGATTTTTGGCTTGGTAATAGTAATAGAAATCATATAGGAGGAAGACCCCAAGTGGCTCTTGCCTATGACATCATATAGTCTAATCAAAATCCAAGATGGCCGACAAATATAAAAAACATTTTGAAATATTCTGATTTGTGTCTAATTTGATACAAAATGCATGTGCACACGCCAGTGCATGTCATGTGCATTCCCACGTTGGATCTAAAATGTGATGTCATCAATTTAAAGCCAAAAGGACCACCAAAATCTTGTAGAAAACTTTTAAATTTAAAACTGTTATGCATTTGATGTAACTATTCATACCTATTGACAATTAATATGTATTATATATTTCTATGTGCCTTTCTTTTTTTTAGCTTCAACACATCTTATGTAATGCCCAAATGAGTAGCATGTGAAAACAATAACTTATTGCAACACCTGAAACCAGTTGTCCAGCTGTACAAATTGTTCCATCTGTGTTCTTTGTCAGGAAAGTACTTCATAAAGACTTATTAGCCCAGCACATGTTACACATGGACATTATGGGTCTGGATATATTGTCTTAGACCACAACCTGAAATTTAAAGAACTGGAATGCATACCAATGAATATCGAACTAAAACAGCTGAAAGATGGTTATGGTATTGAGAAGACATTAAGGACAAACAATGCAGTCTGGCATATATTGTGTTTTGACAAGTGCCACAATCTAAAGCTGCAACAGGCTCAGGAAAGAAAACATAGTGGTGCTGATCTATATGGTAGCCAAGGTAAAACACATTCAGTAATTCCAGTTCCAAATTAAATACCTGGAAGAAACGCAAGTTTTTTTTGCAACAAATCAGATACATCTGTAATGCATGAAGCAAAAAGAGATGACGTGAATGCTAATGTTCGTCAGTGTGCCAAGTTATTTCAAGGTATAGCACGTATTCTAAAATTAGCTATGGGTGATATGCACACACGATGCTAAATACCATCATAAATGTTAAGTTGGACTTATAACAGAGCACTCACATGAATAAAAATGAATGCCCTAGTGCTACCTCAGTAGAAGGAATAGCTCTAGCCAACCTTGGATCTTATCTGAAAGATTTGCGAGGGGGAGATGTTAAACAATTTTCAAACTCTGAGACTTAGTAGCCTGATTTCCCTGCAGGTAAGGTTAACTTGACAAGACTAAAAGAGAGAATTCTCATGAATACAAGAGGTTTGAAGGCATACCTTAAAGGAAGAGATGTCCTATTTAGCTGCATTAGTATTTACTTGTGATGCTGAAAATATTGCTAATAAGGCAAACGTTGGTAGAAGGGACATGATACAGAAAACTGAAAACTTCAGTGGAATTTTCGGAGATTATTCTAGAGACCGATTAGTTCCAGAATCACTTCTTGCCCTTGTTAAAATTATTCTTGGTGGGTCTAACATAAAAGATCAGTATTCCTGTGAAACAGCAACTACAAATATAGCGATGTCTATTTCCGAATTACTGACGTTTAAAGGTGTACAGACATCAGGAACAGGTCCATCTTCAGTTTCTACACATAACAGTAATAAAGAAACTTCTCTGTCCATTTACATTGCTCTTTTCATCCACAGGCAAACAAGAACTTGAGAACTTATAGACATAGTTCCATAAACTAGGTATTTGTATTTCATATGATAGGGTTTTGCAAAAATCTGCTGACTCAGAAAATAGCATTTGCACATTGTATGAGAATGAACAAGTTGTGTGCCCACCAAAACTGAAGTTGCAAGTACTAACAAGTAGAAAAATTGATAACTTAGATCACAACCCAAGTTCCATGACCCCTGAAGACTCCTGCCATGGACCAGCAATAACTCTGACACAACACCCAGAATGAGAATTAGAAGGAATTAATCATGGCATTGTGGTGATTAATCCTAATATGGCAACGTCGAAACGATTTCGCATTTTCCAGTACTGTATACAAATATCGAACCAGCTTCAATGAACAATACAAATGATCACATTCCAATACTATCTGTAGTAGTTGATCTTCAAAGTGATCTAATTGCTGCTGCTAACACCTATGAATATAAATGGCTTGAAAGAGTGATATGCAATGTTGAGAGTGGAAATAGTTCTTTTGATGAGTCTGTTCACTGTCTCTGTCATTGGAAGCGTGCTTTGGTGAGGCCTCTACGGAAGAACAACTCCATTCCATGGACTGACCTCACTAACCTGAGACCCATCTCTCTCCTCCCTTTTTTAGGGAAGCTTGCCGAGAAGTTTGTTAACCGGCACTTATCCAATTACATCGAGAGTGCAGGGGGACTAGACCCCTCCCAATCGGGTTTCAGACCTAGGCACAGCACCGAGACCGCCTTGCTGTCCGTCGCTGACAATCTTCATATGCTTCAGGATAAGGGGTACTCCGTTATCCTGGTGTTATTAGATTTGTCAGCGGCGTTTGACACTGTGTCACATGAGATCATGACCACCAGACTAGTTGACATCGGTCTGGGAGGCAAGGCGTTGGCATGGTTAAGGAGCTTTTTCACCAAACGCACTCAGAGAGTCATACTTGGTTCCTACCAGTCAGAGGAGGTGGAGATCTCAAAGGGGGTGCCACAGGGCTCCTGCTTGAGCCCAACGTTATTTAACATCTATGTGGCACCCCTAGCTAACATCATGAGATCCCACGGGTTTATCTCTGTATCGTATGCAGACGATACACAACTCCTCTTTCCGTTTAAAATCATGACTCCTGAAGTGCGTCACTCCTTTGCCCAAGGGATGAAAGAAGTGGCACATTGGATGGCAGCAAACTTCCTTCAGTGTAACGTCTCCAAGACGGAGGTGATGCTCTTTGGGGAAGCCAAACGTCTGTGGACTCCTGACTGGTGGCCTTGTGATCTTGGCCCAGTCCCTGAGCCAAAAATGGTAGTGAAAGACCTAGGAGTCAAACTGGATCAGGAGCTCACCTTAAAACATCACGCTACTCAAGTAGTAAGCTCCTGTTTCCATGTTATTGGGCTTCTCCGAAGGGTGTTCCCCTTGTTACCTGACAACACCAGGAAAACTTTAGTTCAGTCGCTCGTGTTGAGTAGACTGGACTACTGTAATGGTTTGCTGCTAGCCGCCAATGAGGGGGTCATCGCCAGACTTCAAGTTGTGCAGAACACGGCTGCACGCCTTGTTCTCAATGGCCCGGACTCCTTCAAAGCCACTTCTCAAAAAACTCCATTGGCTCACGGTAAAACAAAGTGATGTTTAAAACTTGTTGCATCATCCACAAGTGCCTTTCCGGTAGAGGTCCGGATGATTTAACTAAAAAATTCATCCCATATATCCCAGCAAGACCCCTGAGATCTGGAGACCATGAATTATTATGTGTCCCCAGATTCTGGAAGACACGACAAGGTGGAAGAGCTTTGTCAGTGGCAGGCCTGAAACTTTGGAATGAACTTCCATTCGAAATCAGAGCATGTAGGGAACATTTTCCCTTCAGGAAAAAATTAAAAACTTTCCTGTTTAACTATTGAGTCTGGTTGAACATTTATAGCACATGACAGGGCTATTTGCTTTCTGATGACGCCAAAGGCGCAGAGATACTCCCCAGGGAGTTGATTCCCAGCGCGGTTCAAGTTTGCAAATAAAATAAAATAAATCTCAATTCAGTGCAACCTCTATTATTTCAATAGATCAACCCCTTGTCACCCTAGCAAACAAATTCAATGGGATGTGCCACATCTATATGATGAAGATAAATATGTTGTGATGATGTGGGGACGTCATAGAAATTACTTTCTTTAAAGTACTTGGAGACTGGCTTTCGGACAGTGAATGAACCAGTATGTTAGTGCAATCTGACATCACTACATAGGGTAGCCAATGTTGTTGTGCTGCACATATTATAGAGCAAGGCTTATCAAAGTTATCTTTAATCTAGACAGTCCCATGAAGAAATAATTGAGTTTTCTAACTGGATTAAGTGGCGATTGAACAAGCAACCACAACTCCACTTATGGGCATTTGCTATCAATTTGCAGATACTTGCACTTGAATTTGTTCATTCAATTAGAAAGTTTAACTTTGATTTGTTATGTTCTAGTACTTGATCACATAGTTCCATGAATGTTTGCAACAAATCATAGTCATTATTCTCGATTGCTGTCTGTGCACATTCTCAACATGATGACACTAGCAGAACACCACACACACATCACACATTCACTCAAAGTTTCATAAAAGAAAGTTTGTTGTCCATAAAGGCAATTGTGCATTCTCATCAATTGCTCTAGACCAAAATCATGAGCAGGAAAATGCAATCATCAAGGAAGATGGAGATGCTTCAGGTCTCATGGAAAATACAGGAGCTCTCAGAAGATGGATGATATCTGGGCCAGAGATTTCCAGAGTTGTGAATGAATTTGAACAAACATGTGTGAATCCAAAGTTAAACAACTTTTGGAACTATGAACAAATTCCCAGTGTACAAAAATATTTAGCAATAGATATCAAATCTCTACTGCACACAATTGAGGAAGTTGATAATCCGTCTATGGAGGAGAGTGGTGATCCATTCAATCTGAATAGCAATGAAGTTATGCCTGCTACAGTTAACACGTTGGTGAAAATCACACACAAAATAGGTAGATCACAATATAACTCCTACTTTCACAAGATGTTGCAAATGTGTTCAAAACCATAACAGATACAGTACCAAGAAACAAATTTGAATTACTCAGCACCAGCACACGTAAAACTTCTGAGTCCAAAGGCAAACTATTCTTGTTAAAAAGTAATTGCAATCTGTTTGCTAGGTTATATATCGGTGTCAGGCAATAAATTATAATTTGGAAGAATTTTTGGAGCACAAGAATCAGTCTTTTCCACCATATATATCTGTGAATAGAAAACTCAGCCAAGGACAGCAGTCACAGCTATTGGACTGTGTTGCTGGAAGTACCACCTTATACAACACTCCTCCAGAGATGGATGTATATATATTAGATAGTGAAGCGATAGTAAATATGCTAGCTCCCTAATCTTTTGAAACATTTGATAAATACATTTGACAGTTTTTATACCCTATATAGAAACTTAAGCAAGGAAGGTGTGTCCAAGGGAGTATCACTGCCGAAACGCGTTGTAACAGTGCCAACATCAAAATAAAGAGTGCACATTTTTACTAACCTGCGGTGTTGGTGTCCGTCTTTTCAAAAGTGTAAGGTAGCCATCTTGTTTATACCCTAATTTGTCTGTGTTAGTGCCCTAGATTTTGTTAAGTAGTAGGGTTACATTTGTTTTACCTACCCATTAGCACTTTATTAATGTGTTACTGGGTAGGGAAAATTAATTATATTTTCTTATATATTTAAAAAAAGGTTTATGCCCACCACAGTGCTTCCTAAGAAATACCACTGCACTTAAAACAAAAGATATATATCAAATACTCTATATCAAGCCTTATTTTACAAATATAGTGTACTGTAGCAGTCGCCTCTTTCCAACCTTGCATGGTGTGGCAAAAATCAAGGGGTGACCACCACAGTGTGCAAGGTTTTCTGCAACCACCACGTTTTTCAATGGGAGCCAGTGTTATCGGTCGGAACAAAAGCTCCCATTGAAATCAATGAGAGTCCGACCAAACCGTGTTCAAAAACATCGCAATCGGTCGGTCGGACTCCCAAAACTGATTCGGTCGGAAAACATTCTGAGCGACATTGTAATGAGGCCCTACGTGCCATCTCAACAATATAGTAGTACTGCAGTAGTCAGTAACTGTTTTTAAAAAGTACAAAGTAATACAAAAGTTTTACTTAACTTTACACACTTTTATAAACTGGCTCATACCTTCTTAGTAAAACAGTAGGACACTATATTTATACCTTGTGGGAAAGCATAGCTTTTTGCAGGATCCTCTTACTTTTTGTCCTCATTTTTTACTGATACCAGTGGTTACTGACTCAATGTGTTTCAGGCTGTGCTAACCGGGCCCAGGGGGGAAACAACCATTAGAACCCGGTCATTACAACGCACTATCTTTACAATGCAGTCATTACAACACATGTCACTACAGTGCACGCCACTACAAAGCATGCTGTTACAACGCATTATAAGGTAAGTAATGGGAAATAGTAATTGTTAGCCCTACACTATCCAACACTTACCCTACTGATGCACTTCCTGGAGTGGGAATATTAATTTTGACAGCTACACTATCAAACACTTACCCTACTGTTGCACTAACTGGAGTGGGAATCGAAATTGTTACCCCTACACTATCCAACACTTACCCTACTGTTGAACTCACTGGAGTAGGAATAGTAATTTTTTCCCCTACACTATTCAACACTTACATTACTGTTGCCCTAAAAGTATTATGCGTTGTAATGGTATGCGTTGTAATGGTATTCATTGTAATGGAATGCGTTGTAAGTGTAGTTTCTAAAAATGCGTTGTGATGACATGAGTTGTAAAAGCATACGTTGTAATGGATGTTGCAATTTAAAAAACGTGTTGTAAAGGCATGCGTTGTAAAAGTTTGCATTGTAAATTGTCCTTTTCCGCCCAGGGCCAGCGCCCTGTTAAAATGTATATGGAAATTCAGTATAATTATCATTGGTTCTGAGAATTTACCTATGAGTCCCTAGTATATGGTAGGGACTGTAGGTTTAAAAATCAGTGAATTTAATGGACTTAAGTGTGCACTGATGTGATGCCTGCTGTCATTTTAAAAGCCAGCCCTGCCTTGCAGGCTGCTTTTGAAATTTTAAATAAAACTATGTCTGTATTCGACTTTATAATTAAAGGTACTTCCGAAGTCTTAAACTACCTTATTTTTATATATGTCACCCTCAAGTTCTACCCTAGGTTTTCCAAAGGTAGGGTGTCACGCTAAAATAAACAGGGACAGTAATTTAGTTTTTTTCCATCCCATCCCAATATCGCGTTCCTATTTTCCCATAGGCTAAAAGGGGAAGGTGATATTTAGCACTAATAAAGTCTAACTATTGGCAGACGCGAGATAACATAATAATTCAAAGTGTCAAAATAATAGTTAACATAACAGCTTGCCATGGTTGGATTTATTAGAACTCTAAGACACTGTACCACATGCCATTATATATGACACTTCACTCAACTCTACACCACTCCAATGCCACTCTACAATACAACAGTTCACTCCACTTAATCACACTCCATACCACTCCACTCTACCAAATGTTTCTCCATTCTAACACATGCTACTCTACTCTATGACAAGCTGCTCTACTCTACGACATGCCATTACATGACACTCCATGCCACTCCACATTACGACATGCCACTCCACTCTACAGCACTCCAATGTACAATATTCCCCTATATGTCATTCCAGTCTACGCCATTTCCACTCAATGCTACTTGACTATACACCATTGTACGCCGCTCCACACTCTGACATTCCACTCTACATCACTCCTCCCTACACCACTCCACTCCACTCTATTCTAATCCACTGTATGCCATTCCACTCTGCTCCAATCTACTGTACACCATTACAATCTACACTACTCCACTCCACTGTATGAAACTCCAATCTACGCCAATCCAGTCTTCATTATTCTACTCCACTCCACTCTATGCTACTCCACTTTACACCACTTGCCTGTATGCTATTCCTATGTATGCTCCTACATTGTACACAACTGTAGTGTACACCACTCCACTCTACACCACTCCTCTCTAAGCTATTCTTCTCAATTCCATTCAACACTATGCCACACTATGCCACTCCACTCTACATCACTAAACTCTATGCTATTCGAATCTACACCACTCCACTCTATGCCACTCTACTGTATGCCACTCCACTCTACACCATGCTTCTCAACATTATTTTACTCTATGCCACTCCATCCTACACCACTCCACTCTACACTATTCCACTCTATGCCACTCTATTGTACGTTATTCCTCTGTACGCCACTCCACGCTACTTTAGTGTACACCACTCCACTTTACGGTTCTCCACTCAGTGCCACTCCACTTTATGCTATTCTCTTTAATGCCACTCAACTCTATGCCACTCTACACCACTTCACTCTATGCTGTTCCACTCTACACTGCTCCACTCTATGCAACTCTACTCCACTCCACTCTATACCAGTCCACTCTATGACTCCACTCTATGACACAACAGTCTATGTCACTCCACTTTACGCACCTCAACTGTACACCTCCCACTCTACTGTACACAACTTCTCTCTAAGCCACTGCACTTTATGCCACTCCGGACTACTCCACTCCACTGTACGACACTCTACTCTATGCCACTCCACTCTATGCCACTTCACTCTAAGGCACTCCACTCTAAACCACTCTACTGTAAGCCACTCCACTCTATGGCAGTTCACTTTACACTATTCCACTCCATGCCTTTCGACTGTATGCCACTCACTCTATGCTTTTCTACTATATGCCACTCAACTCCACTCTTTGCTATTCCACTCCAACCCACTCCACTCTACGCCACTCCAGTCTATGCTATTCCAATCTATGCCACTTCACTCTAAGCCCCTCAACTGTACACTACTCAACTTCATGTTGTTCCCTTCCAAGTTATTCCACTGTACACAACTGCACTCTATGCCACTCCACTCTACGCCACTGTACTGTATGCCACTCCACTCTGAACCATTCCACTGCATCCCACTCCACTCTATGCCACTCTACTGTACTTTATTCCACTCTTCGGCACTCACCTGTACACCACTCCACTTTACTCTATTCCACTATGTGTCACTCCACTCTATGCCACTGCATGCTATTGCACTCTGTGCAGTCCAGTCTATGTCATTTAACCTCTCTCTTAAGGAAGGGCAAGTGCCCAGTGTCTGGAAAAAGGCGATTGTGAACCCTATCCATAAAAACGCGGCGTTGCCATGGTCAGACTTGAACAACCTCTGCCCGATCTCCCTCTTGCCCCATCTGAGTAAGATGACTGAGAAACATGTCAATACACATGTGTCCAAATACATCGAGGCAGCGGACGGTCTGGACCCCTCTCAATCTGGGTTCAGACCTAATCACAGCACCGAATCAGCTCTCCTCTCCGTGACTAGTACCATCCGGATGGCACAGGATAGAGGAGGCTCCATGATTCTGGTGCTGTTGGATTTGTCCGCTGCCTTCGACACGGTGTCACATGAAACTCTTATCAGTCGTCTGAAGAGGGTAGGGTTAGGCGGAACTGCTCTAGCATGGCTAGAAAGTTTTATTACTGGCCGCTCACAAAGTGTTCGACTGGGCTCCCATTTTTCTATCTCTAGGGAGCTTACCAAGGGGGTTCCAAAGGGCTCATGCCTAAGCCCCACATTGTTCAATGTGTATGTGGCCCCCTATGCTGAAATTGTGAGAGAATATGGGTTCACACCGATAGCATACGCAGATGATACCCAGCTTCTGTTCCCTTTTCAGACAATGACGCCAGTAGTTAAAAACTCCTTCGCTGCAGGAATGAGAGCTGTATCCAACTGGATGACCTCCAATTGCCTGCAATGTAATGTGAGCAAGACGGAGGTCATGCTCTTCGGAGAGGCCCCGCTCCTGTGGTCACCTGAGTGGTGGCCTCCCGACCTAGGCTCTGCCCCCTGTCCCAAAGAGACAGTAAAAAACTTGGGGGTCCGACTTGATCAATCTTTGATACTCAAAGATCATGTTAATCAGGTAACTGGATCTTGTCTTAGGGTCATTGGACTCCTGAGAAGGGTGTTCCCCTATCTAGCGGACAGCCATAGGAAGACCTTAGTTCAGGCATTGGTAATCAGTAGACTAGATTACTGTAATGGGTTGCTTATTTATGCCAATGAGGAGCAACTTGGCAGGCTACAGGTAGCCCAGAATACAGCTGCTAGACTGATCCTGAACGTTCCATGTAGATCTCCTTCTCGCCCCCTGTTGAACAAACTACATTGGCTGCCTATTCGCCAGAAGGTGAAGTTCAAGATATGCTGTACAATTCATAAATGCCTGTTTGGCATTGGTCCAAAGTACCTATCAGAAAAATGTAGACCACTCCTCTGCATGCCTATCCGCTCTATGCCACTCCACTTTATGCTGTTCCATTTTGCGGTACTCTTTGCCACTCCACTCTAAGCTACTCCAATCCATGCTACTCCACTTTATGCTATTCCACTCTACTCCACTCTACTGTATGCCAATCTAAACCACTCCACTCTGTTCTAGACTGCAGCACTCTACTCTAAGCCACTGAACTCTAAGCCACTCCAGTTCATGCACTCTACTCTACTCCACTGTACGCTAGTCCATTCTATGCTACTCCAGTCTATGCCACTCCAGTATATACTATTCCACTGTTTGCCGCTCCACTCTATGCCATTCCACTCTACGCCACTCCACTCTACGCCACTCTGCTGCCTACTCAACTCTATTCCACTGTAGTTTACTCGACGTGACTGTATGCGACTCCACTCTATACAACTCCATTCTATGTTATTCCACTCTATGGCACTCAACTGCACACCACTCTATGCCACTCCACTCCATGCCACTTCACTCTACGGCACTCCACTCTGTGCCACTCCACTCTACATTTTTCCACTCTATGCCACTCCACTCTGTTATTCAACTCTATGCCACTCCACGCTACACCACTGTACAGTATGCCACCTCCACTGTATGCTATTCCACTGTACACCACTCCACTGTAAGCCACTTCACTGTACACCAGTTCACTTTACAACACTCAAATGTACACCACTGCACTCTATGTCAATCGACTCTAAGCTGCTCCACTCTATGCTATTCCACTCTATGCCACTTGACTCTTTGAATCTATGCCACTGTACCCCCTCCACTCTATGCTATGCTACTCTAAACCACCCCACTCTGCGTCAATCCACTATATGCTATTCCTCGCTACACCACTCAACTTTATGCCACGCTACACCACTTATCTTTATGCTATTTCCACTGTACTCCGCCCCACTGAATGCTACTCCACTCTTTGCTATTTTATTTTACGCCACTCCACTCCACTGTATGCTACTTCTTTCTATGCTACTACACTGTATGCCAGTCCTCTCTCTATGCCACTCCACTCTATGCAACCCCGCTCTACACCACTCCATTCTACACATTACATCTATGCCATTGCCACCCCACTTTACTCCACTCCATGTTTTTCCCCTCTGTGCCATTCCAGTGAATACCACTCCATTCTGCACCACTAAACTGTACACCATTCCACTCTATGCTATTCCACTCTACTCCACTCCACTCTATGCCACTCTACTGTACACCACTCTACTCCATGTCATTCTTTTTTATGGCACTCTTCGCCACTCCACTCTGTGCTACTCCACTCCACTCTATTCCACTCCACTTTACGCCACTCTTCTGTACACCTCTCTACTCTATGCAAACACACTCTACACCATTCCATTCTATGCATTCCATCATTGCCACTCCACTTTACTCCACTCCATGATATTCCCCTTTGTGCCATTCCAGTGTATGACACTCCATTCTACACCACTCAACTGTACACCATGCCACTCTATGCTATTCCACCCTACTCTACTCTACTCCACTTTATGCCTCTCTACTGTACACCAGTACACTCTACACCACTTCACTCGATGTTAATCTACTATACAGATGTTGACTTTACACTATTGTATACCCCTCCACTCTACACCACTCCACTCTACGCTTTTCTACTCCACACCACTCCACTATATGCCATTCCACTCTACTCCACCCCACTTTACAATATTCCCCTATACGTCACTCTCCAGCACTTCACTCTGTGACACTACACTATACAATACTGTCCTCCACTGTACTCTGTAACACTTCACTTAACAACACCACTCAATGACACTCTATGTTTGATGCACTTTTTTATTGCAAAATAAAAACCATTCAAACTCAGTGAAAAAACAAAACTTAAAACTTATAGTTTGGAAAAATTGCGCATGGTGGGGATGCAACATAGTTTATAAACAACAAAAGAGTGTCCACTAAGGAAACAAATGCATCCAGCACAGGATTTGAGAAGGAGATGAAATCAACCTATAGGGGAGTCACTTAGGGATTTCTTAGGAAGCCCTCACTCACCACCCTGGGTGGTGACATGCTTCATCATCGGGCCCACCAGGAGAAGCCGAATGCCTCTCTGGTGTGCTACAATGCCAGGTTACTGCGGAGCTGTTTTTTTGTGACAATAATGTGCAAAAAAGGAGTTACAGTAGATCAAGGTCGCCACCTCATGAGATCCGTCACAACACACGCGTTCCTACTATCTGATAACGATCCTGTATTGTGATTGGGGAGGGGATTCTCACTGTAAGGGTGTGTGGGACCTAGCCTGAAGCGGAAGATTCCAGGGATGCCTTTTTGTACATCAAAGTCTTCACAATTATGAGTCACATTAAAAATATATAGCACTCCAATAAAGTAGTAGGATTATAACACTTTAATAACTTATAAATATATACAACGCTCCAACAAAGTAAACACTTTAAAAAAAAAACTTTTTAAACAACTATTTATATGACATTGCTTTAACGAGGATAGACAAAGAAATGACACAGTGATGTAAAAGTTTCTGAAAGAAATGCCAAGAACGTCCCATGTGAAAGTGAATTTTATCTGGCAATTTTTTTCTTTTCCTTCTCATGAAAAGAAAGTTAATGCCAGGTTCGTTACCTGCCTCATCTGCAAAAAAAAAACTCTCGAGAGGGACCGAAAAAAAATATAGCTATGGTAATCATACCATGCATCGGCAGATGGAGAGGTGGCACCGTCTTAATTATTCTGAAGCACAACTTCGAGATTTGGTGGATAAACCCCTTTCGGCAAAAACATCCATCAATGACTTAGCAATAAGTGAGTCAGAGGCAAGGGAAACGGTCCCAAATCTGCAAAAGAACTTTGGGCGGATGAGATTGACTTGTGTAGCATGTTGAAAATTAATTTCATGCGGAGAGATGAGTATTACTTTAATAAATAGATCATATGAAAATCATCAATGTCCAAAACGTCCTATAACCCTTAACTAATTGAGCTGCTTGATTTCACCTGCTTTTTTAAAAATAAAAAAATAAAAAATCGGAAACAGTGGCCATTTCTTCTAAACTTACCAATCTACGCGTTACAACTACGTTTGCTTTTTCAAAAACCTTTAATAAAAATGTTGGTGCCCAAATACGGGCCTACAACCCCGTGGGCCGGCCACGGAGCAGGCTGGAACTGTAAATGGGGGGGGGGGGGTTATTTATTTGTGGAAAACATAACAGAGTGAGTGGTCGTTGATTTCATAGTAAAAAGTGCGACAAGTGCAACAAAATCATATCGATAATTCATTGTGAGCAAGTACCATTAGTGTCCAAAATTCCAACCTTCAATAATAAATACAGTAATCAATGATGCATTAGAACTTAATATCAATTCATTGTTCGAACGTGTAATCAGTCTTATCCCATATCAATTCATGTGCTAAAAACTGCATACCTATCTCATGATATCAAGGCTGAGCAATCAGGGCACAACAAGGAGTTGAGAGTTTCATTTGTACCGGCGACATTTTGGGTGAGGTCAGGAAGGTCCAAGTATAGTCAAAATGTCTCCACCAACTCGTGGTTGGACCGGGACCTCTTTCGGCAGTCCAAAAGTTTTCGTTGAAGGGTAGCAGAGGGGACTGGCGACATGAACCATCAGTGAAAGTGGGGTGGGAGGAAACAATCTCTCCTACCGGGTCATACTGGTGTCCCACCGGAACTTATCAAGTTGGTAGTCTTGCAGGATTTTGATCATTTCAAGACTGAGGCCGGAGCCGGCATGAGCGCGCCGACGTCCCTCGGCTACGTCGTGGTCGTTCCGTGGGTGATCATGGCAGTCATTTCTCATCGGGGGTCGGGGGCCCCATTGGCTCTTATAGAATCTTCAAAGTTGAGGAGAACGTTTCTGGACGCAGGACTCATTTTCTAGCTGAACTGAAAAGCGTTGTTGTACCGCAAAAGTAAAGGAGACCCCCGCTGGGTGAGCGGAGCATCATTGCCTCGCAATAGTGGACGAGACCTTTTGTCGGGTGAGTGCAGCGCCGCTGCATCGCAAGAGTGGAGGAACCCTTTTGTTGGGTGAGTGGAGCGTTGGGGGTGCAGCTGAGGGGCCCCCACCTGGGGGGGTGGGAGAGGCTCGTTTGCGCCGCCTCTCCCTCCCAACGCACCCCACGCCGACACCTGGCGTTGATATCCGTGATGTCCGGACTAGGCGATAAGAGGGGGGGGGTCGGAGGCAGAGGCAAGACATCCCCCCCCCGTGGCCTGCAGGGCACCGCTTCAGGCCCGAACGGGGAGCTCATATCAAGCCGGGGCCAGACAAGGAGATACGAGGGGAGGGTCGGTGGCATTTGCAAGAAATTCCTCTCCAGTGTTGTCGCAGCTAGAGTTCTCGTCGGCCTCGGCTCTTCTCCTGGTCCGGGGGGGGGGGGGTCGGTGGCATGTGCAAGACATCCCCCCCCAGTGTTGTTACAGCCATTATTGAAGAAAGAAGAAGATACCGTCGGCCTCAGCTCCTCTCCTGGTGCACCTTACGCGACGACCCTTTTGATGGGTGAGTGGAGCGTTGGGGGTGCAGCTGAGGGGGGGTGGGAGAGGCTCGTTCGCGCCGCCTCTCCCTCCCAGCGCACCCCACGCCGACACCTGGCGTTGATATCCGTGATGTCCGGACCAGGCGATAAGAAGGGGGGGGGTCGGAGGCAGAGGCAAGACATCCCCCCCGTGGCCTGCAAGGCGGAAGAAGAAGGGAATCGGGAGACCAGAACATTTCGGCCCATCCAAGCCACGGCTGATGGCGGTTAGCTGGGTCCCGCCCTGCACGTGTCGAGGCCTCATCTTCCGGATGGGCGTAACCGTGGCCCTGTTGCACTTCGGGAGTTTTTCCGGAATGGGGGTAGGTATCTGCTGATTTGTATCTATTTCATGTTACCGTTAATGGGCGTGGCGGGCGGTGGGACAGACATGCTTGGAGCAGTGGGGGGGTGGCGGAGCCTAGCTACCTCGTGGTTGCCGTAACGTCAAGCGTGGCTTTTTTCACTACTTTCATGTTTCTTATTTCTAGCGAAGTCAAAAACTCATCAGTGGCCTACTGATTTTGTTTGATTTCTTTCCCTTCCTTTTCAAGTGTGTTTCATGATAATCTACAATATACACTTGTACATATGAGTCTGATACAGGGCGGATCTCTGTATAACTATGGATAATTAGATATTAGGATGGCATACAAAGCTCCCAACCTTCTTATATTTTCTCTTAAAGGGTTTCAAATTGGGGACAAATATTAGGCTGTGCTCTAGAGGTTGACGGTGTTGCTCCACTGGTACTCGGGCCTTCTCATGAAGCAGAAGGAGCCGCTCTCAATCTCCTTAACTCTTCCCTTGCAAAGTTGACCGGATTCTTAGTCTGCAACTGCTTCAGCATACTTGCAGTTCCACACAAGTCCTTTTTATTGGGGTCTCCTCTTGAAAGCAGTCTTGCATATGCGGCAAGTAACTTTTCTTGCATTCACCTTTTTTAAGACTTGTGAAAATTCATTTCAAAACATTCAATAAATACGGTGTTACTATGCATTGTGTCAAATGCTTTATTAAAAATATGCAGAAAATGTTCCCTTTATTTGTTGTTAAGGTCTTTACAAGAGAATTTGAAAGGAGAAAGTAGGAGATGAATAACACATGTAGGACGTTAAATCTCAAACTGCAAAAATTGATAAAGAGGGTGGACCAAAGTCTGCATGATGAATGCCAGTGGAAGCGTTTCAGGCCCACTGCGAAGATTTTTAAAAATATAAATATTGTCAAGTTTTACTTTGACTTGTGATGTTTGATCTCATTTAGTCACTTCAATCTAATTTTAAACACTAATTTTCTTTTTGTTTTGCAGATTAACTACAATACTTATTTTGGACTCCATATTACATGTTGTTTATTATATTATTTTGTTACTTATAGTTCTAGTTATTTATTGTAGTGTTATCTTTTAGTTATAGTTCCGGTTATTGTTTTAATAAAAGTTAATTAAAAAAGTACATACGTCTGTTTTTTTGTGGGGGTAGCAGTCATCATTAGAAATAATATTTATAATTTGAAGTATAATGCTGAAGCTCACTCATTAGCAACATATTGTGGTGAAATTTTAACCTATGTGCTGACGTAAGTGTTCCATAAACTACTACTATGGTAACAGGCAAAATACTGTTTGGGGGTAGGGTATAATACGCAGGAATGCTGTAAAAATAAATGGGCAAGGGCTGTTTTGTTTTCCACTGTTGCAACATAAAGTGATTGATAAAAATCCGATAATCAGGCCTATCAGCGACTAAGACAGCAGGCCGAGTCTCTTTTGCTCAACGGCTCCCTCATGGGACGAAGAAACGCCCTTTTTCACGAAATAGGAATATTTTACTTGCAGGACTAACAGTCCCTACAATTTTGCCAAGTTTCGTGCATCACTCATGACATGATCAGTGACATCACTCATGACATCAGTGATGTCATCAGTGATGTCACTGACCATGTCATGAATGATGTAATATGTGACATCATCAGCAGTGGATTGCGGGTGCGCGATATATAGTTATTGCATCTAACTATATATGCGAATTTCTATGGTTTTGTGCGAGTAAATTAAGGTTTTGTAAATGCTAATCCCTAACTATATATGGCCTAAAACCTATGGTTTTTTCAGTGAATATATATATATATATATATATATATATATATATATATATATATATATATATATATATATATATATATATATATATATATATATACACAGAAAAAAACATAGGTTTCAGGGGTGTTAAAGTTAGTTGGACATTTTGCTCATACAAAACCATTGAAATTCCCCCGTTATAGTTAGATCAGCTAACTATAACTCGCGCGCCTGCAATCCACTGCTGATGACGTCACATATTACATCACTCATGACATGGTCAGTGACATCACTCATGACATCTCAAATGACATCACTGATGAAATCACTGATGACATCATCCAGTGAATGTGTGTTTTTCTGAAAATTAAATATGTTTTATATATGTATAGCTCAAGGTCGATGTAAGAATAAATGGGTATATAAGTGTCTAAATGGATGTTTTTTTGGGGGGAAATTGATTGTATAACTGACTGATTAGGTGTCAGTCAGTCAGTCAAAGCATTTTATTTCGATTATTAAAAATCATAAAAAGACAATCATGAACATATGTACATAAATACAAATATACAAATATATACACATAGTTAAATACAGTGTAAGTAGGATGTACATAGATCACAATACGTTCAGATGTCCGTTTACATAAAAACACACTTTCATTAAAAATCAAACTAAAAACATTATTTACACTACAGATAATTCCTAAGGACATAATATACATTTCATCACTTAAAAAAATGGGAAGCCTGCTCTCGTCATATTTATATCCAAAGTGCTAAGTGCCAGGAAGACAAGGGAAGACTAAAGATTTCTTTTTCCGAACAGCAGCCACCAGAAAGCTCGCAACACAAAACATGACCCGAGGACAGCTTAACATTTGTAAGTATAAGAGAGCTGGTCTGACTTGTATAAAGCCAGCCTCTTTCAACAATGGTAACAAGTATTTGTCTCTCATTTCTTTATAAAAGTCACAAAACATGACAAAATGTAGCGTATCCTGATTTGAAAAGTTGTCACATTTACAAGGGTTACAGGCGTCCGGCTTGCCCCAGGATGGAAAATCACCCAGAGTTAAATATATCATATCAAAACGAAACCTCGTTAGGAGCTGTCTATGAAAGGGGCGATTCACAATAATCAGATAAGGTTCAGTTGATGGCGATGTTGATAGTAAAAAATTTGCCCTTACAGAAACTTTCTTAAGCTCCTGCTCCTCTCTTTCCATACTGAGCATGTTCAGGAAGTGTACCTTAATCCACCCAACGTCCTCTTTAGTAATACAGTTGGGAGTGGTATAGATCTCAGGGCGTCCTAGTTGCGTAAACATTGTTTTAAGATACGACAACCAAGGGATAGAAATAGCCCTGTCTAGTGCAATACAGTCCGTCAGGATTTGGTGGTTTAATGATATTTCCTGATTAAGCCAGGTCTTAGCCCAGCAAATGAGAGGTGCCAATCTGAGCTGGTCCGTCACATATCCTACTCCCAGCTCAGTATGCACTGAGTAAGTAGGAGAGGAATGTGGAAGACCCAGCAATGATCTTAAGAACTTATTTTCACATGATTGGATTTTAGTGTGGGCGGTGTATCCCCAAATACAAGAGCCATATGACGCTATAGCAAGACCCATTACCTTTCTTTTCGGAAAGACCTTAAAACGTTTCTTTTTAGACAGGCCTTCCCCGTGTAACTTCCCTTCTCCTACAGGACAGGTTCTATTTCTCTGACTCAGTTGCCTAACTCTCTACAAGCGCCAAGAAACCGTACGGTGCACGCTGCGCTCTATAAATGTTTTAAATTGGAAATTGGAAATTGTAGATGTTAAGAAGAGCCTTAATTGGTTTCGCTCCTAATTATTTGCAAATGCCAACACAGCAGAGGATGACCTAGTGAGCGCATTACTTTTTTGGAGCTGTTGAGGTCTCCATGACCCCCTTTGGTCAAATAAAACCCCTACGTATGTAAACATTGGGACCATGGAAATAGCCTTATTATTACAGAGAAATATTTTCTTTGTTCGCGGTCCACAATGTTTACCTACCACCATGACATGTGATTTTTTGATGTTGACTTTTAAATCCAGGGACTCCATGAACTCACCAAAGGAGTCCAATAGTCTTTGCAGACCATTTCCCGTCCTTGCAAGAAGGACCGCGTCATCCGCATAGAGGAAGACCGGTATCAAAGAGTCCCCTATATGCGGCACATCCTTGGTCACTTGCATAAGGCACCCCCCCAAAGCATTAATATACAGGGTAAATAGTAGGGGGGGCAGAATGCAGCCCTGTCTCACGCCCCTCCTAGAGCTAAAATGGCTTGTGACCCTTCCTTCTTGATTTACTCTAACTGTTGTGGATAGATCAGAGTGGAGAACCACTAGGAAGTTTACTAATGCAGGATCACCACCAATTTCTATTAAGATGGTCCACAGTTTTGACCGATTGACTAAGTCAAATGCCGAGGAGAGGTCCATAAATCCCAGAAATAAGGACCCCTCCTTGGTTACCGTGTACTTGCCAATCAAGAGCTGGAGATTTAAGCACTGATCCAGAGTACTTCTGTTACTCCTAAAACCATATTGGAAGTCAGACAGGACCCCCCTGCCGTCTAACCACTCCCTAAGTCTCCCTAACACGACCCTCCCCAAGATTTTTACGGATGAGTCTATCAGGGAGATGGGGCGGTAACAGGTGGGGTCCCCTCTGTCCCCCTTTTTGAACACCGGCACAATGACTGAGGTCAGCAAAGAACCAGGGACCCTGCCAACAATTATAGCATTAAATACGTTACATAAAATACCAACCCAAAATTGGGGGAAATGGCCATAAAAGTCAGCTGGCACCCCGTCAGGACCCGGTGCTTTATTTTTTGACATGTCCCGTATGGCCTTTTCAACCTCCGTCTTTTCAAAAATAATGGGTGTTCCTGCAGGGTTAGGAATATATTCCTGTCCCAGTGAGCAAGAGTCGAGCTCATAAATCCCCCTGAAGTGTGTTAACCATTTTTCATCAGGGATGACACAGTCAAGCGCCGAGTTACTGTCCTCCGAGAAGAATGAATGGTTAACAGTAGACCAAAATTTACTACTGTCACGCAATACTTCAACAGAGAGGAGTTTTTCCCAAGCCTCTTCCTTAATTTCTTTCTTCCGAGCCTCAATTGACTTTTTATATTCTTTCCTTAAGGCCCGGACTACTTCCTTATTTCTTGGTTTGCGCTTAAGCTCCTTAAGTAGGGCGCTATGGGCTTGTGAACAGTTTTTGTCGAACCACTATTCCACCTTAGCTGAAGTTTTCCCTTTTTTTAACCTCAGGTCATCGGCAACCTGCTGACAAATAGCGATATAAGCCTCAATTATAGCGGTGCTATGGGCGGACGAGTCAAGACAGGTACCCAGAAGATCATTAGTCTTCCTAAAGAAGTCGTCATAAAATTCCTCAGGGACCACCCTTGACCACCTCAACCTCCTACCCTGATCCTTAGCTCTCAAGGGTCCCAGTTCCAGATTCAGTTAGTCTCGTGGGCCTCTTCCTTCCTCCAAATCTAGCCGCACCTCCAAAGTAACCGGATTGTGGTCACTAAAGGCAGATAAAATGGCTTTATATGACAACGAGCACGACAGGACCCAATGTGAGACTAATATATAGTCAATCACCGATCCATGTTCAGATCCCTTGAAGGTTATGGTCCTGTCACCTTCTTCATTTACCTCCGGCTCGCTTAAATTCATGTAGGCTAAAAATTCTTCTAAGGCGTTACCATGTATATTATGCTCAAAATGTGAGAGCACCACGCCCGCGGGCCCAAAATCATCTTCTATTTGACAGTGTAACTCACATAAATGTGTATTAAAATCCCCCATTAAAATAGTTTCAAAAATTAAATTGTGTTTAGCTTTGTAATCTGACAAAAACATTTCTAGAGTAGAAATGTGCTCGGTCAAGAGCGCACCCTCTTTAGCATTATAAAAATTAATTAGCAGTATTCTTGTCTGGTTAGGCAATACCCATTCAACAATCAAGAAATTTTTAGAGTTCGACTCCACATTTATAAAAGAGCCCTTCAGCCTGATTAAGTGTATCTTAGTGAATACATGGGTTAGTGTGTAATGTTCAAATATATACATTTCTGCATCAGTCTCTCACTTTGTGCATAAGTGGCTGCATGTGTTGGTGAGTACCTACATGAGTGTCTATATAGGTTATTATTATTTTTTTTTTGAGTATCAGTATGAGTGTCTGAGTGTCTGTATGGCTCGTTGGGGGGTCTTACGTAGTGCATAGATGCATGAATGAATGACTCACCGCTTGTATGTGTTGAAGACAGCATGTGTGCCGGACTGTATGGGTGGATGAGTGTGTGTGGTGAGTAGCTACATGAGTGTCTATATAGGTTATAATTATTTTTTTTGAGTGTCAGTTTGCGTGCCTGAGTGTCTGTATGGTTCGTTGTGGGGTCTTACGTAGTGCATAGATGCATAAATGAGTGACTCACTGCTTGTATGTGTTGAAGACAGCATGTGTGCAGGACTGTATGGGTGGATGAGTGTGTGTATGGGTGTGTTAGTGAATGAATGAAACACTCTCTTAATAGTGTCTTTATGAGTAACTACATATGTTTTAAACTAGTATATGTGAGTATTGGTGTATATAAGTGAGTACATGTGAGAGTGAGAGATTGGCAGCGTTCCTGTATAAATTAGTATGTGTTTCTATAAGTGATTTCTTAAGAGAGTATGTATGTGTAAGTTTCTGTAGCAGTAAGTGTGGTGGTGTCTGTATAACTGTATATGCAATTTAATGGATATTTGATACTTTGTTTGCATGTGTGCCTATGTGTGTGAGTAACTCTATGGATCAGTGTCATTGTGTAACAGGATGTATAGGTGTATGAGTACATATGATGAATGAGTACATGTATGAATGACTGCATAGGACTGTTGATGAATGAGTAGATGCGTGTGTAGATCTTGGAATTACTAAATAGGTGTGTTGTAAGTGGTTTTGGTATGTCCATTGTTTTAAAAATGTTAGTTTCTATTTTTGAGTTGTGTATCAAAGGTTATATTAGGGTGAGAGGAGGTCTGCCTCTCTATCACAAGGATGATATCATCAGTGATGTCATTTGAGATGTCATCAGTGATGTCATAAGTGATGTCACTGACCATGTCCTGAGTGATGTAATATGTGATGTCATCAGTAGTGTACTGCGGGTGCACGAGTAATAGTTAGCTGAACTAACTATAACGGTAGAATTTCAAGGGTTTTGTACGAGCAAAATATTCAACTCACTATAACGACCCTGTAACCTATATTTTTTTCAGTGAATTTCTAAGGTTTTTTAAATGCTAATTCTTAACTATATCGTGCCTGAAACCTATCTTTTTTTCTTTTTTCAGTGAATTTCAATGTTTTTTTAATGCTAATTTGTAACATGCCTGAAACCTATATTTTTTTAGTTAATTTCTAAGGTGTTTTAAATGCTAGTTTCTAACTATGCCTACAGAGGTAGGACATGTGAAGAAAGAAGAAAAAACACACAGAAAGAAGAAAAAGAAATGCAGAAAGAAGCAACAGTAGTCCTCAAAGACGAAGAAAAGTGCAGGAAGAAGGAAGATGTGCAGATAGAACAAACAGAGGAGCAGAAAGAGGCCTTGTTGGAAAATCGTCCTGTACCCTCAACTTTTACAGATGGTTACTGGTGGTAACTGCCTCTGACTAACCAGTCCTAGAGCCAGTTCTATGCCAAAAGACACTTAAAATACAGGTAAAACACCTACATACACTAGGGAACACTATGCGTTGGGGTTCCCCTGTGATTACCATGGCCTCCTCTGTAAGACCCTAGTTCATAATAGGGCAGGGGGATTAAAACTACCTCTTAAAATGAGCCACAGGGCGCCTTTTCACACTGATGAAGGGAGGGGGGGCTGAGCTGACATGTGCAAACACTCCCTGTGGCCGTTTTAATTTGGTGGATAAAGTCCCCTTGAATTCTGAGTGTCCCTTGGGTACAACTAGCCCACCAGGTACTTCCAGTTAGCGCCACAGAGCTGCGGTGCAGAGAGGTGTAAAAAGGGGCATGGCTGGACCTCCTCTGCTACACAGCTCCGTGGCGCTTACTGGAGGTACCTGGTGGGGTAATTGGCCCCCAGGGACCCTCAGGATTGAAGAAGAATTAATCCCCAACGTAAGTCTCCTCACAGGGTGTGTTTGCACACATGTCAACTCAGGCCCTGCCCCCTAAGTATGGGCGAAATTTACGAATTCGCGGTATGCGAATTCATGCAAAAGCGATTCGCGGTGTGCAAAATCCGCGAATTTGTGTGAATTCGCGGATTTTTTTATTTTTGCGTGTTTGCAGGGCGCTTTGCGTGTTCATGAGTTTTTTTTCAGCGCGCCAATCGCGAAGTTACCCATGCGGTCGTACATGGGCGTGGCTATCTTGTTTTCAGTGTTTGCGTTGCGTATTTCCGTTTCCGGGCGCTCATTGCATGCTCGCGTTGGGAATTTCCTACTTGCGGGGCGCAATTACGTGTTTGCGTGTGTTTTTGCGTGCTCGCAGGGGAAATATCGCGCAAACTTACCCACGTGGTCGCAATAGGTGCGGCCATCTTGATTTTCATTCACTGTTATGGTTCTGGGCATGCTTTTTCAATCCTCCCCAAATCTTTGCAATCCTTTGTTTCTTTGAACTTTTTTTGATCTTTTTTGCTCATTATCTATCCCTCTATTTTTCTACATCTATATTTTGTGTTTTTTTCAACTTTTCGTTTCTTTAAAAACTACTTTTTTAACCTCTTTTATTTTATTTACTTTTTCCCTATTCTTTCCTATTTTTTATTTAAATTTCCTGTCCAGGACTATGGCAAAGGGAGCCGGGACCCTGTACCCGGCTCCCATGCGGGCGCTTAAGGGGGCAGTAATAGCCCGGGAGATTTTCAGCGCGGTGGAGGTGGCCACACTAGTTTTTTTTGTCCGGCGCAACCTTCCCTAGACCGTCGCGGCAGGCTCGTGCCGGGAACGGGCTATGGGGGAAGGTGTGCCGGGCCATGTATCAGGAGTCTGGGGTCCGGCGCACCTACAACCATGCGACGCAACGGTGGTCTGACATCCTGGACCGGGAACACGACCTGCTTGGCATGGAGAACCCTCGGCTTGGTGAGTAGCAGTAGCTATTTAATCACTACTTTGTTTTCTCCTGCTCTGTGTTTTTATGATATTGCAAATATTTGTTTTTTCCGAAGAGCAACAATGCTGCTGATTACATTGCTGGTAAATTATGTTTCAAAACCTTCTGTGATTGCAGGTGCTTGCCTGCTCACTGGCGGTGCTACTATGCTTACTTGTTTTCAATTTTGTGCTCATTTGGCCTGGGTGATGATTATGTATCAGTGTACTTTACAGAACTACGTAATGCTAGACATTAGAGACTCAAGTCCAGTCTTTCCTTTTTTGTACTCCTGCCACTAAGGCGAGATAGTGGTGGTGATCATGACCGACTGTGTGTGTCACTTCGCGTGCTGCGTAGTGCTGCCTGCCAGTTCTAGTAGAACCTTTTTGTAGTTGGTTTAGTGAGTTACATAACTTTCCAAGTAGACGGTCCGCAAATCCAGCAATACTATATCCTAGTAGACCACATCAGATTTAGGTCAATAAATGTAGTGCAATTGTTGTCTATTTCCCCGAAATAATTTGTTATTGTTTTTTTGAAATGTTTGATTTGGTTGACAACAATCATCCATGTTTGTGTCTTTCTTTCATGTTGTACATCAGCTTCCCACAGGGGCAAGAGGACACAGGAGGAGGTAGCGGCGCTGGCGGAGCAGGAACAACACCAGGAAGGCCAGGATAGGTCCGCTGAGGGTTCCTCTGCTGGCCCCAGTAAGTTTTCCTGTTATTATTAATAATTATACTTCCCTATCTTTTACAGCACCTATTTTTTCCAAACGTTCCTCATTCTATTTTTTCCTAAATCGTCTTTGATCTTCTTGTAGACTGTTTCGAAATTCTTATCCTGCCTCTACTATGACTCTCTGTGCTACTACTAGATTATTATTATCTATTAGTCTGTCTGAGTAGCTAGCTAAGCTTGCACAGTTGGCAAAAGGTGTTAAACAATACTCCTATTCAGCAATACCTCTAGGCACTGAGTGCAGTTCTCTGGGTTGTCCATAATGTCTATTGAAGTCTTTTTAATGTTTATGCTTTGACAATTCCCAACAATAAAATGTCAATGGCCATCAAGAATAAGATACTAGTTTACTTTTTGATTGGATAGGATGACAATCCATACTACTACTGTTGCAGGGACTATTCTGCACAAACAGAACTATGGACAAGAAATAGGGCATTGGTTATAAATTATAATAGGCGCAGTTAGACTTTCCACATACCTCAGTAAAAACAGAAGTTGAACCCCCAATCTCCTTACTGACTAGCTAGTGTGTCAGAGTCATTTAGCTCCTGAATGCAGCGATGATCCCCAATGATTATACGACCCAGAACATAAGACTACGGAGTCAGAGTCCCGACCTCTCAGAGCCACGGACTCATGCTTGCAAATTGCAAACCCTTTCGCTCTCTCACTCATTACCAAAAACCACAGAGCCTATGTACGTTTAAATCTTTATTAAAAATAAAACAACTAGCTCTGTGTGTACTCTGTATATTACATTTCCATTGTGCATTATATAAAAACATTTATTAAAATCAATGTCATATAACAAATGGTGAACGAATGAAAAGTGGCTTATTTCACACATTAATTGTGGGCGAGCCCTTACCTGGTTAAAGTCTTGGTGGGGATGAATCGTTGATGACTCCGACCAAGATGATATGATGATGATCTTGCTCTTGTTCGTAGAAGGGAAGCTTCTGTCTGTTATGAGAAAAATGGTGCGTGTTAAAAAGCAAGCATTCATCAGTTGTGCCAAAAATTTTAGCATCACATGTTATGGCTAAGCATAAATAAAAAAACACCCTTCCCTGAAGGACGGGAAATTTGTAGTTTAGAGTAGACTAGAGTCACAAATTACTAAATTTGTTTATGTAGTACTATTAAAATTTTTTCATTCCTAGACAAAATAGGGAGTGGTGTATATGGCATCTAAAAATATGAAATGTATTTTCTAGGCAGAACATCGGCACAGCCAAGCACCAGTGCCGGGGCCAGCGCGGAGGTGGGCACTCCAGGGTCGGATGCGGTGCAAGAGCCATCAGGAACTGCTGTGGGGGATGCCACGGGAGTGGCGGGCAGTGGTAAGCAAAGCTATTATATTCCGTTACTTATTGAGATTGCAGACTGCAGAGTGGGCTCTCTGCAGGGGTGTATATGTTGTACAGTACAAGTACACTTTACTGTTAAGAAGACTTACAAATGTAGAAGTAGGGGGCATATTATCAAGGACTGGTGTTAAAATTATCGCAGTTTAAAACGGCAATAAGAGGCTTGATAATACGCCCTTGTTAATTCCCATAGAAGCCCATGTTAACACAAGAACATGGGCTTCTATGGGAATTAACAAGGGCGTATTATCAAGCCCATTATAGCTGTTTTATCAGCAGTTTCCTGCCGATAAAACGGCGATAATTTTAACACAGGTCCTTGATAATATGCCCCTAAGTTTTTGTCAACCAGGTAGAAGACATTCACCTTGACTTCTCATTAGCAATAGCATTAGCGGCAGGAGTTGACGAGTAACCAATGGCCTTCTCCCAATTTGACTTCAACTCAGCTGTGAAAGTTTTATCGAGAAGCCAAGTCAGATCAGATATGAACTTGATGGATGGGATGAACGAAAAGGGAAAGAAGGGTGTAAGGAAGGACGTGCGAGTTAAAAGTAATGACTGGCAAAGAATGATACGTGTTTTTGAATGCTGCACGAGGTGGCTGGGAATATGATGCATGGTTGGTTGAAGGCTGAAGCAAGGATGGGTGGAAGGAGAAAGGAAAGAGGACTGCCTGTGTGGGTGAATATGAAACTGTATGTGTGCGCAATAGTTTCAAATTCAAATGCGAGTCAAGCATGGATGCATGGCTGGCGGTTTCCAAAACAAAATAAAAAGGTTGTTTTTTCAATGAGAAAAGGAAGGTTTGTCCAGTTGAGACATTAAGAAGAATGATTGACATTTACTTTGAATGGATGGATGCCTGGTTCATGGTACTCGTACTCGGGTGCAAGTTGACTGCGCTGGCATTATGCCGGCTTCCACAAGTTTACGTACCAATTTCGCTAAACAAGAGAGAAAAAGAAGAAGACTGGTGTACTGTCTGAGTCTAATGTAGGGAGTCCATGTAGTGCCTAGTAGAATTCCTGAAACTCCCACTAATGTTGAAGCAGAGGCCTACGAAGTGAGAGGTTAGATAGGTACAGGCCACAAATGTTATGTACTCTGCTTGCAAGTTGTTAGTGCTACTGGGACACAACTTTCTGCTGAATTATTTTGTGTTAATCTTAAAGAGCATTGGTTACAGTATGTTTTTCTTTCTTCATATAGATGCTCCTTCCAAACTAACATGGAAGGAGCTGGCTAGATGGGCATGGCAACGTAAGCTGGAGGCGATTGTCACCAAATATCGGCGGCTGGTGGCCCAAGAGGATGAGGACATGCAGTCTCAGTCGACATCTACAACATCCGCGACAGCTGCATCCTCCTCTTCTCACCCTGGGTCATCCAGTCAGCGCAAGCCTTCAGCGGTACGGAGCCGTGGTACAGCAGCCACCCACTACCGCCAAGCAGCAAAAAAATCAGCTGCCCCACACAGCAGGTGCAGGCTGGTCTGCACCGCTTGACCCTAAGGGTGTCCATCCTTGAACAGGAGGTGGGGAGACTGAAAACCCTGCTTAAGGATCTCTGCAGGGAGCATTGGCACCACCTGGCCAAAGGACACCGCCGGCGGCAGTAGAGGAGGAGAGACTGTCCCTTGCCCCTTTTTTAAAGACTTTTTGGGGGGTGGGAATTGAGCGTTGGGGTTTTGAGACTTTTCTTCAGGACATTTCATGAACATTGGTTGGGGTTAGGGAGGGGGGTGGGTCGGGTCTTGTGGGTTAGTTTATTTTTGTTAGGGTGTAAATAATTATTTATTTTCAACTTAAACATAGCATACGCGTTTTTACTGTTTTGTGGGAGGAGCAGGGGGTGTTAACTCAACTGTACGTTTGTTTTCCTGAAACTTAACTGGATGGTTGATGCAAATTGTCTAATCGCCCAAATTTTTTGAAAAGTGCCACTGATAGAGTTAGTGAATTCAATTGTCCTACTACTTTACTAGTACTACCGTCAGTCTCTCCTCTCCTCCTACTCCATTATTCTTCCTCTCCCAAAATGCTTATCTTACCTGTGATTCGTGTTTGAGAATAGGGCAAGGCACAGGGCTGGGTGCATGGCAAATGGCGATTAAGGTTGAATCCTGGACAGATGAAATGTCATTGTTGTGGTGGGGGTAGTAGAGGTGGTACACTACACACTGGCAGTAGCAGCATATTAAAAAAAAGGAAATGAAACATTAAGTGGCCCAAGCGTAGCATTAGAACAGTACGATAGATAGTACAGTACACCGTAAGAACATATCCTCGGATTCCTTCACCACCCTTGAAATGTATTTTCTGTTGCTTTGTCCTCATCCTCCCCAGCAAGTGTGTTGAAATATTGTTGTCATTTAGTCACACCTCAATGAAAACCACACAGCCCGGGGGAAGAGGGTTAGGGTTTGAAAATTGGATGGGAATGGGGGTTTTTGGGAACGTTTTGTGGAGAGAGGAAAAGAAACACAGCATGGATGGACAAACAACAAATGAAGAAAAAATAAATCTTTGGATACGAAAATATCCATGGATCTTCTAAGGGACATAAAGGAAGTGCATGCACTACTGCATGTATGAAGTTGTTTGCTAAATGGATCGTTAGATTACTGAAAAAGTAGTACTACAACTTACTAACTATGCAGAAACAATGTGACAGTACAGGGCTTCAGTATTTACGCAATTTCACTTGCCTATCTGCCCTCAGAGAGAATAAACACTTAGTAGTACATTAAATTAGTTTTAAAAATAGCAAAGAAAAACTTATCAAATAGCTGGAGGGATGAATTTGAAGCAGAGAGCAAACAAATGTACAGTGTCACACTCATAGAAGTTCACAACAACAGCATTATTTAAAAGATAAGGAGAAGTGAAGAGGATACTGTAACTGTATGTTGTAGTTGTCCTGTTCAATTTGGGAAGTTGCATGCATCCAGCCATTCCTCTTCTTCGCAGTACTCCTCCATTCCATCTGACGCTCCATCGATCAATCTTGGTGAGCAGACATACTGTCCACTGCCTGCCTGGCGGATGCGGAATTGCGGATCGCTAATGGTAAGCCTGAGTTAATCGTTTTTCCCATCGTACAGGGTAAAAGCCGGCCTGTAATTGTTGATTGAAAAACAGGAAGTAAAATTAAAACACCACGGAGAAAAAAATATAAGGTACAGTGAGCTGTAGTGCAAAAATAACACTTTCAGTTTCAGAGGCGACAGTATTACATACAAGCATCATCATTTCTCAAGTGCGTACTCTGAGTCTCCTAGTTTTCAAGGATAGTAATTAGCACACAGCAGGCCAGGGCCATGCAGACGGTCAAGGCAGGCACCACTGAGTGAAGAAACCTGATGTAGCATACCTCTTTGACACAGACAGACAAAGCATATCTAATTGTATGCAGCAAGCCACATAGCCACAATTTAACATGAACTGCTATCTGGACTCTGGCATAACAACACTGCACTGGCTCGACCACTCCATACCACGACTAGACTGATATGTAGTTTTGCTGTAGTTGTTGTTGACTGGTTTACCTGTTTGCCATTCATGAAATGGCCATAGGTCTTCCGTAAACCGACGATGATGATCCATTTATCCCAGTGAGTGACTGTAAAGAAAAAAGATATAATGTACCTTTGATCATCAAGACTCATCATCATCATGGTATTTTTGCAAACTCAATGTTGTTCATGCAGTCGCAGTCTACACACACAGTGAGTCCAAGGACATTTCGCATATTAAAAAATGCAACATAGTGGCCCCTGTAGAAGAAGAATTTGAAATAAACAAGGTAAAAAACACACAGAGTAGACTTGAGTTACATTTAGTGTGTAAAAGATTAAATAATAACAGAAGACATATGTTGATTCATTTCATGCACAACAAACACTCAGCAATTGCTTTTATCAGAGCCAGACAGCCAATGCTGCTGTCCACTGCAGTGCATGCCATCTCATTATTCATTACCTGTTCCACTTTTTGTCTGCATCTTGTTGTTCTTAAAGTGGAGGCCCACAGGGCAGCCTCTCGTGTGTGTCAATCAATTTCAGAAGTAACTGTCAGCAATCAGCATATAGTCAGTAATTCCAGTCCCACTTCTTTTGAGGGGAATCGTCTACGAAGCGACAGTTTCTTCATTCTGCGTAATCCAGCCATCTGCCTTGAGGGAAATGGATAGGGGTGTCTGGAGGAGGAGGATAGAGGAGCATCACTGAGTTATGAACTTGTGAACTTCAGGATTGCAGACAGCGGCACCTTCAATAAGGAAATAAGACGAAGACAGTGCTGCTGATGGATTTGCTGTGATTAGAGTTTTGTTGTGGTAAATGTTGCAAAACAAAGAAAGACACACAGTATTAAAAGTCAAAAAGGAGTCAGGACGGAAAAAAAGGAAGTCATTTCCAGGCCTCGGTGTCAGGGAAGTAGAGCTTGTCCTCAAACTCTATTTGAGACGGGAGTAGGTCAGCTAACAGAGAAGAACGTGCGCTAACAGAGAAGAACTTCCGTCACCTAAGTCGGTGTCCTCTTCTTCCTGCGTGCATTCACGTACTTTGTAATCTGGTGGTATGAAGTGCTGATTCATCTTGATCATTGTTAACCTCTCCACATTTTTGGGCGAGAGGCGGGTCCTTTTTGAAGTTACAATGGCACCAGCAGCACTGAAAACACGTTCAGAAGACACCCTTGCGAGTGGGCAAGACAAATAATTTAGAGCCAGGTTGGTGATCAGTGGCCATAGATGCCTTTTTCCATACCAATACAGCAAAGCATTCTGATTAACGAAGACCTCTGTTGGGTCATCCATGTAGGCCTGCACCATACACTCAAGGCTTTCCGGGGGTTCTCCACTTTGCGTACCATCTGTGGCCTTTGCATCACTGGAACGAGCAAACCCTTGATGAGTTAGCCAATCCGCTTTCGACAATATTATATCTGGGCCTGGTGCAGGTGAGGAGGTTGATGATATGGTTGCTGGTGTCGTTACGGCTGTGAGGGAAAGTGACAGCCTTCGGCCACAGATTCAGCCGGATGGCCTGCTGATTCAGTTGTCCTTCTTCCAGTTCCTTCAATTTTCTGCCGCTCTTTTTCGAACCGAGTGGCTGACAGAGCTAGCCAATGTTTGTACTTTGAAACATCTGCTTCATTAAAAGGAATGAATGCTTTGCTGGCCACTGCCTTTTTGTACCGTGGATCCAGAATAGTGGCACAAATGTAATGTTGTTCTGTATGTATTTTTTTAAGACTTTCATTGTCAACTAGGCGGCTTAATAATCTCTCCGCCAACTGATATGCGTCTTGCTTTTCAGCATCATCTCGGAACGTTGAAGACACCGCCTTCAGTTGGTGCTCTAGCATGCGCAACAATGGGATAGCTTTGCCCAAAGTACAGTCCTCCATGCTGACTTCACGCGTGAAGACCTCAAAAGGATGAAGCATGTCTGTCAGGCTTTTAACTAGCTTCCATTCCTCCAACTCCAGCCTCATGTCTTTCATAGTAGAACCCAGTGCAAAGACCTACTCATTGTTTACCATCCACTGCTCAGACAGATGCTCAAGCATGTAGAAGGTTGAGTTCCAACGTGTTACCACCTTCTGGATGAATCCTCCGACTGGCAGTCTACCTTCACGTTGCATGTTCCTCAGCTTCTTCTGGGCCTTTGAAGAGAGGCTGAAATGTGTGCAGAATCTTCGGCAGGTGGTCAGTAACTTGCTGACTGTGTTTTCTTTTTTCAATTAATCTTGCACAACAATGTTAATCCTGTGCGCCAAACACGGCACTCTGAAATAGCAACCCTCATGCATGACCTTAACTATATTACTGCCATTATCTGTGGAAGCATAACCAATCATGCACTTTCTTGGATGCAGCCATTCATAGACCTTACTCTGAAACTCATCCAAAAGGTTTAGTGCAGTATGAGATTTTTCCATGATAAACATGGCTACTGTTGCATGTTTCCGAGTAGCTTGAAAAACTGTGTCTGTGTCAACACCTGCATGTAACTTCTGTCTAACCCCTGCAAAAGAGACCCAGTGTGCAGTGATGCACATGTAATCAAGGGCTTGGCAACTGGTCCACATGTCCTTTGTCAGGTGGATAGTGTGAACAGCACTCTTCTGCAAAGCTTCCCCAATCACCTCCAGCACATCTTGATGTAGTGCTGGAACCGCAACCATGGCAAAATAGGACAGGCTAGGAACCTTCCATTTAAGGCAGACTGTTGCCACAAATTCTAGAAAACCCACCCCTTCCACGAAAGAAAAAGGGAGAAGGTCCAGCGCTAACATTTTAGCCAGCATTGCATTATAAAGACGTGCCGTAGGGTGGTTGCGTTCAAATGGCGCATTCGACCAAAACATGCTTTTAACACCTTCAGCATGGCGCAAATTTTTGCGCTGTGCTGAAGTTTCTAAGAAACGGGCGTGGCCGTGACGGAACGGTTCCGTCATAAGCACAGCCCAATCAGCGCTCGTGACGGAACCATTCCGTCACTAGCATTGAAAGGGTTAATGGCGGTCTGGACCATTTTTATACGTGATGATGATGATGATGCAGACTTCTTCAACCCATTTAGGCTCACTGATGTACTTTTTCACATTGGTGTCTCTCCCAGACTCTTAGTGTGCCTCATACATGTTGCAGGGGTAGAGGGTGTGGGCGCTACCACTGCAGTGCTACTACCAGGGGTAGTGGGTGTACCAGAAAAAATGTCTGTTGCTTTTTCACTTCCCAATTGCACGATCAGCCCCTCGTCATCATCAGATGCAATATGAATAGATACATTTTGATTTGTTGTACTTTTGGCTTCCCAGATCTTCCTTAGATGCGCCTCCCAAATAATAGTGTGGTGTTTTTGGAGATGACCTCTCTGGCCTCCGGTACTATAGTTGGTACCAAGCTTACCCCGACTAACTACACTTTTACAAATCGAACAAACAACCATGTTTTCCGCCATTTTGCTAACACTAAAGAAGTCCCAAACTGGGGACTGGAGATGTCTGCTGGTGGTGGAGGTGCTACTTTCAGTTTCAATGCCAGATGAAGTGGAGGATGGGCGTGGCTGAATTTGACTCAGTTTTGCACTTACAGCACCACTAATTGAGGTAATGGAGGTCGAACTGGATGGAGGTCTCTGCTGGCCCTTCTTACGAGAAAATATGGAAGCTGTAGGTTGTGTTAGTTAAGTGGTTAACTGCGTTGTTGGTGGTAGCAGTGTCACGCCGCCCACATCCCACCCAGCAGCAATTCGGGATAGGTTAAAATGTCTGTCTGCTGCATGCCCGCTGGGGCTGAGTGACGACTGTGATGACTGGGTCGTTGTCAGACTGTTCATCAACAGCAGAATACACCACTTCTTGTTCGTCGTCATCACCCATTAGTGAAAGCCTTGCGGGAACGTTCCTTTTAGGCTTAGCTACCTTTGTCGGCTCAAGGCGTGCCTCACTCTCAGACTACATTGGTGGGTTCCATTCAACATCAAGATCATCAGAAGATAGGGGGCTTGAAGAAGAACTTGTAGTAGCCCTCCTTGACCTTTTTCTTGCTGGGCATCTGTAAGACAATGGATCATCATCATCAAAAGGAGTGGCTTCCTCGGATGATACCTCCGCTTCAATCTCGATTTCCTGATGTCCCCCTACTTCTGGAGGAACAAGCATTATGGGCAGTTGTGCCACTCCATGTGCCTCTAATTGCGCCTCTCCATGCGCCTCTCCATGCGCCTCTCCTTGCGTCTCTCCTTGCGCCTCTACTTGCGCCTCTCCTTGTGCCTCTCCTTGCGCCTCTACTTGCGCCTCTACTTGCGCCTCTAGTTGCGCCTCTACTTGCGCCTCTCTTTGCGCATTTACTTGGGCTTGTACTTGCGCTTGTACAAGTTGCACCTGTGGTTGTCATTGCACCTGTGGTTGTTGAACACTCGTCAGATGAGTTACACCCTGCGTTGATTGGATGCTACTTTCTTGCGATGAGCCAACATCATCACTGGTCTATGGTGATTGAGCAATTAAAGTGGCTGCCTCTGCAGCACTCATGGCCTTGGACCTAACTTGGCGTGGTGGCACTGAGCCCAATGAAGCGGAGGTGCTGCTCCCTGCTTGGTCCCCGGCAGACCCCGCTGCTGCAGGCGTATTTTTTTTTCCCCTGAAAAAAGAGACTGTGGGCACACCAGTCTCCTTGGTAAGTGTTGCCACTTGCTTCTTCTGCTCCTTCTTACTGGCAGTGGCATGGGCAACTTTCTTGGTAGAGGAGCTACGGCCACCTTTCTTTGGGCCCATCTTCTTCACATGCCAGAACAGAAGGCTGCAGTTGCACGAGTTGCAGAGTTGTCTGTGGCCACATGTGACGTCATGTGACGTCATGCCGCACACACCGCTGCAGGACTTCTTCCTGGCACTGATGATGAACGATGACTGGTGTGGTTCTCTTGTGCACCTAAAAGCAAAGGAAGCCAGAGGAACATCAGTTAAATAAATGTTGCATATGTCGTGCTTCAATTAATATATGCAACTAGGCATTTATTATTATTATAACACACCCAAAGACCCAAAATAAAAATTGCAATTCTAATCAAAAATGGATGTTTACATTAATAGAAGAGAGACCATACAGAGAGAGTTGTTTCATGCACCACTGAGTACCCCTGGGCATAATTTATGAAAACAAGTCAAACTGGGTGCAGGCCTGAGCACACTGCCTGGCTTCAAAATGGCCCCTTAACCCCCAGCCACATGGCCAGGCCCTGCCTGGACCAGGCCTCAAAATGGCCTTCACCCACATGGCCAAGCCACAGCAACACCCCAAAAAGTCAAAAAAACACACAAAATAACCACAATACAATGCCATCCATGCCCTCAATGTAGTTTAAATTCAAGTCACCCCACAGAAAGACTTGGTCCATGCACCACTCACTACCCCTGGGCATAATGGATGAAAGCAAGTAAACTGGGTGCAGGCCTGAGCACACTGCCTGGCTTCAAAACAGCCCCTTGACCCACAGCCACATGGCCAGGCCCTGCCTAGACCAGGCCTCAAAATGGCCCCCACCCACATGGCCAGGCCCCAACAACACCCCAAAAAGTCGAAAAAACACACAATAATCACCACAATCCAATGCCATCCATGCCCTCAATGATGTTTAAATTCAAGACACCCCACAGAAAGACTTGGTCCATGCACCACTGAGTACCCCTGGGCGTAATGGATGGAAGCAAGTCAAACTGGGTGCAGGCCTGAGCACACTGCCTGTCTTCAAAATGGCCCCTTGATCCCCAGTCACATGGCCTGGCCCTGCCTGGACCAGGCCTCAAAATGGCTCCCACCCACATGATAAGGACCCAACAACACCCCAAAAAGTCGACAAAAACACAAATATCACCACAATCCAATGCCATCCATGCCCTTAATGATGTTTAAATTCAAGACACCCCACAGAAAGACTTGGTCCATGCACCACTGAGTACCCCTGGGCATAATGTATGAAAGCAAGTCAACTGGGTGCAGACCTGAGCACATTGCCTGGCTTCAAAACAGCCCCTTGACCCCCAGCCACATGGCCAGTCCCTGCCTGGACCAGGCCTCAAAATGGTCCCCACCCACCTTGCCAGGCCCCAACAACACCCCAAAAAGTCGAAAAACACACAATATTCACCACAATCCAATGCCATCCATGCCCTCAATGATGTTTAAATTCAAGACACCCCACAGAAAGACTTGGTCCATGCACCTCTGAGTACCCCTGGGCATAATGGATGAAAGCTAGTCAAAATGGGTGCAGGCCTGAGCACACTGCCTGTCTTCAAAATGGCCCCTTGATCCCCAGCCACATGGCCTGGCCCTGCCTGGACCAGGCCTCAAAATGGCTCCCATCCACATGATAAGGACCCAACAACACCCCAGAAAGTCGACAAAAACACAAATATCACCACAATCCAATGCCATACATGCCCTCAATGATGTTTAAATTCAAGACACCCCACAGAAAGACTTGGTCCAGGCACCACTGAGTACCCCTGGGCATAATGTATGAAAGCAAGTCAACTGGGTGCAGGCCTGAGCACACTGCCTGGCTTCAAAATTGCCCCTTGACCCCCAGCCACATGGCCAGGCCCTGCCTGGACCAGGCCTCCAATTGGCCCCCACCCACATAGCCAGGCCCCAACAACACCCCAAAACGTAAAAAAACATACAATAATCACCACAATCCAATGCCATCCATGCCCTCAATGATGTTTAATTTCAAGACACCCCACAGAAAGACTTGGTCCATGCACCTCTGAGTACCCCTGGGCATAATGGATAAAAGCAAGTCAAACTGGGTGCAGGCCTGAGCACACTGCCTGGCTTCAAAATGGCCCCTTGGCCCCCAGCCACATGGCCAGGCCCTGCCTGGACCAGGCCTCAAAATGGACCCTACCCACATGGCCAGGCCCCAACAACGCCCCAAAAAGTAAAAAACACACACAAATCACCACAATGAGATTTAAGTTAAAAAAAACTCACAGAAACAGTTGCATCATGCACCCATGACTAACCCTGGGCCTACTGGATACTGTGGCTACCCACAATATATATTTTTTAAAGTTGTGAAAAAGTTTTAAAATTGTAGTTGCAGCAACTGCAATGCCCCAAACAAACAACACCAACTTATTTGTAAAATCTCAAATCCAAAAGTAATCCAAAGTCCAAAAAGTCCTCAAATACAAATATCCAGCAGAAGCCACAAAACGTAATCCTTCCAGCTCCAGATCCAAATGAAAAGTGACCAGCACATGGACAAAGCACTGGGAGGAGCCTGCTGGACAGGAACAGGAAGTTGGAGACTCTGAGGCACTTCCTTCCTCCTACCCCTCAAAAAATGGACTCCTTGCACAATAAAGTCAATCTGAGGAGTTGGTCTGATCAAAATCATCATTTTCAGAAGGTTTATGCTGCCTGTAGTGGATTTCTTGTGCAGAATTGCTCCCGCCAGAAGTCATCTGCGTGCCGCATCTACGTGTTCGCAATTGTTTGCTCCCGCGATGCGTGATCGCAGGCCCTTATGACGTACTTGCATTGTCAAACTCTCGCTGTGCAAGATGGCGGGCTGCGATGACATACTCGTGTCAATAACTTTTGCGCGATCATGCAGCAAGGTCCAAAATGGCCCATGACATGCAAACCGGGAGGAAAAACAACTCGGCGAACTCAGAATCATGGTAAGTCAACGCAGCGCGCGCGAGATTGTATTTTTGAAGCGCGACCAAGCAAAAAAAGCCGCCAGCTTGCGAATTGCGGATTTTTGCGCTCATTCGTGCGATTCGCTTACCGTGAACTGAACGGATTTTCAGCCCATACTTACCGCCCCCTCCCTTCACTACTGTGCAAACGCGCCCCTTGGCGTGTTTTAAGTTGGGTGATGAACTCCCCTTAATTCCTGAGGGTCCCTGGGGTGCAACTAGCCCACCAGGTACCTCCATTGTGTGTCACAGAGCTGCGTTGCAGAGATGTGTAAAAAGGGACGTGGCCTCTGAACACCTCTCTGCAATGCAGCTCTCTGACGCATACAGGAGGTTATTGGTGGGCTAGTTGGTCCCCAGGGACCTCCAGTATTCAAGGCAGATTAGTTCCCCATCTGCAAACGCGCCAGGGGGTGCGTTTGCAGAGTGCTGCAAGGAGGGGGCGGGGCCTCCCGCGCGATGACGGACTTTTTTAAATTTTTATTTTTAAGAAGAGGGGCTGTGTGGCCCCCTTTCTTTTCCTAATTTTTGGGCCTTGGGGAACCCATCCCCCAGGGTCTGCCACCTATTTTAAAAAAAAGAAAATTTGGAAGGAGGCCGCGTGGCCCCCCTCCAGAGGCATAATCTGCCCCGGAGACCCCATCTCCCGGGGAATGGCCTTTTTTTTTACATTGTTTTGGAGGAGGGCTGCGTTGCCCCCCTCCTCAGGCAACTTATGGCCCTGGGGACCCCATCCTCTGGTGCTGGCCTTTATTTTATTCCATCTGTTAGCTAAGCAGAGAGCCAAAATGTTAGAATATAGAATGTGGTGCTGCTGTACCTGAAAAATAAAGGTCATCTGCAGTATTGGGCCTCACTTTTTGTGCTACATTGGTGTAAGGATGGGCTGCTCCGTGCCCATTGTGTGAGGCTGCTCTGTAGGGTCTTGGGATCCAGAACGGGGGGCTTTGTGTATTAATTGAGGAGCCTGATCCACTTGCGCTTCCAACCTACGAAGGAGACGCTAATAAAGTTAAAAGGACGGCACGAAGAAGAGAGTCAGGCAAAATGGTTTCCTGCCATGATCGTGCTGCAAGATGGTGTTTACTTTCAAGTCTGTATGAAAAGGAGTACAGGAAGACACTGTTCCAACGCACCTGACTGAGTCAAGGATTTCCCACAACAACATTGATGCTTGTGTTCAGAGGGAAAGTGCCATTAAGGTAAAGACTATTGGAGGACTTCCAGTTGAGCTGTGAACAACAAAACACAATGCACTATGGGACTTGCAGTAGACAAAATCCAGTCATGAGACTTACTTCCAACCAGCACCCCCAACAGCACACCTGCATGTTTTTTAATTCCATCTGTGAGCAAGGCAGAGAGCCGAAACGTTAGAATATGGAATGTGGTGCTGCTGTTCCTTAAAAAATAAACATCATCTGCAGTATTGGGCCTCACTTTATATGTATGTATATATATATATATATATATATATATGCAGATACTTTCCGTCTTTTCCCAAAAGGCAACACAGAAACAACGGACCACCAGGCAATGTGGAGTTTAAGCAGGTAGGTTTATTATCCCTCCTTCTCACTCAGCATGACGCGTTTCTGGTAACGAGTACCCTTGATCATATATATATATATATATATATATATATATATATATATATATATATATATATATATATATATATATATATATATATATATATTCAATGAAAAAAACATTGGTTGTAGGCCATATATAGTTAGGGATTTGCATTTAGAAAACCTTATTTTACTCGCATAAAACCATTGAAGTTCCATATATAGTTATAAGCGCTAACTATATATCACGCACCCGCAATCCACTGCTGATGATGTCACATATTACATCATTCATGACATGGTTAGTGACATCACTGATGACATCACTGATGACATCTCAAATGACATCACTGATGACATCACTGATTACAACATCCAGTGACTGTATGTTTCTGTAAAGTTAAAACATGTTTTACATATTGAAGAATGAGTGCATGTATAAGTGTCTGGATGAAGGATTTACTAGGTGCATGACTGACTGATTGAGTGAGTGATTAAATGTGTCTCACTGAGTGCATGGGTTAGTGACTAAACTGTTTTAATTTGTGCATCATTATATCTGTTGTTCTACAAACTGCTGCATATGTTGATCAGTAGCTATATGAGTAACTGTATGGGTTATTGATTGGTTCTCCAAGTATTTGTATGGGAAACTGAGTGTGTGTGTATGGGTGGCTGGGAGGTGTGTGACTCTGTACATAGATGTGTGAGTAGTTGATTCACTATATGTATAGATTCAAAACTGCATGTGGAAACAGCTGTATGGGCGGTTGACTGTGCATGAGTGTATTAGTGAGTGAATGGATATCTCAGTGCTACATGTCAAATTAAGTACATATGTAAAACACAGTACATGTGAGAGTTGACATCTATAAATAACTGTGCATAAGAGCTAGTGAATGTGTGAGTGGCTGTATGGATCATTGTGAACATGTATCAGAGATTGTATAAGAGAGTAAAGTAAATATGTGTTAGTATATGTTTGAATAAGTAAGGTGTGTATAACTGTATAGTTGAGAAAATGGAGGTGTGATTAATTTTTGGCATAACTGACTAGGTGTGTGAGTAACTCCATGGATGAGTGACTGTCTGTTTACACTGATTGTATCTAAGGTTATATTAGAGTCTGAAGAGGTTCATGGTATTATCACATGAATGATATCATCAGTGATGTGATCAGTCATGTCAAATGAGATGTTATCAGTGATGTCATCAGTGATGTCATTTGAGATGTCATCAGTGATGTCATCAGTGATGTCACTAACCATGTCATGAATGATGTAATATGTGACATCATCAGCAGTGGATTGCGGGTGCGCGATATATAGTTAGCGCTTATAACTATATATGGAATTTCAATGGTTTTATGCGAGTAAAATAAGGTTTTCTAAATGCAAATCCCTAACTATATATGGCCTACAACCAATGGTTTTTTCATTGAATTTTCAAGGTTTTGTAAATGCAAATTCCTAACTATATATGAAGTATAACCTATGGTTTTTTCTGTGAATTTCAATGGTTTTTTAATAGCAAATATCAAAAGCTGTCAAATGTCAAGTACGTGATAGGTAAAAACGTTTTCGTGTTTATGCACGCTGATGTGCTTTGAACGCTGCCCCCCCCCCCCCCACTCCCCTCTTTTCTCTTAGTAGTACTCTCTCTTTGCAGATAGTGAACGGTAGTTAACTCAGACCTTTACCCCTGTTGTAATCCGTTGTACCTGCTTGTCTCTCCATTTGATTGATTATTATCCAAGCATTTACTGTTTTACAATTGGTTCTCTTTGGATCATTCTCTATTTACAAACAAGCACAAAGTCGCAATACTCTGTTTAGTCTTTGCAGATAGTGAAAAATCGTGTAAAAAAATAAAAGTAATCGAGCAAAATCAGTAGACCACTAATTCGATCTCTTTTTGACCTCGGTAAAATACAAACATTAGGAATAACCCTTCATGAGAAATACGAAAATAGTGAAATGAACTGAGCTCCACACGATGAGGGCTGCAAAACAGCTCGACTCCGCCACCCACACCGCCCAAAATAACGGCAAACCCTATGCAAATATTATAAATATACACAACACACCAGCAAAGAAACAGAGTAAAACATTTTATTAAATAACTATTTACATAACTATTTTATACTTTTTATTGCCCGATCCGGCTAGCTCAATCGATCGAGCATGAAACTCATGCACTGATAACAAGCGTTGAGAGTTTGTAGAATGATGGCTTCAGATTTTCCACATACGGTGTAGTGGCGCGAACTGGCAGGGGGCGTTTGGATTCTACCCCTTCTCCAAATAAGATTTTCATACGTGAATGTTCGTTCATGCTTTTTGTCCCTGACTTGCTTCCATGTCACTGCCTTACATAAATGGCATAAGTCCTGGTTGTAGAGTGCCATACTTCAGAGTTCTAAGCAGCTCTTGTAACACTGTTTAAACCTTATTTGCACCTGCTGCAGCTTCACTATTCAAAGTAAGTGGGGTCCATTTGTGGACCTGACTGCATTGGAAAACAATGTGATACGGTGCCTCCCTAAACCGCTTGACGGAGGCCCCCGAGGGGCGGTGAGATGGCGCGGACTGAGAGGGGGCGCTTGGCTCCTGCCCCCTCCCCAAGTCGTGTTGCCCTGGTGAGGCCTGAGATCGCCCCCGGCATAGGCGGCCGGCTCCCGGGGTCCGGCGGAATTTTTTCCCTTTTGAAGAATCTTTCATTCTGGACCTTGTCCCACAATCCGTTTCACCTGAAGACACGCTGTCGTAGGGCGCCCCTTTACCGTTTTAGTTGCCATTCCGCCCGCTTTTGGTACTCTGTGCCTCTTCCGCCATTCAGCTGTTTACCGCTCGCTCTTGCGACTACAACGTCTCGCTCACCATGTAGTTGAGTTGCTCCCGCTCTTAAGATTTGACCGAACTTTTTGGACTGCTGAAAGCGGTTGTATTCCGACCGCTGGTTGGTGGAGACATTTTGACTATATTCTGCAACTGCATTGTCGCGTAATGCGTCATATGACGCGACGCGTTAGCGCACCCGGAAGTGCTCCGGTGCGCAAGGCGCAGCTTCCCGGAAACGATCCAGAGCGCGCCGCGCAGCGCGTAACGTAAGCATAACAGGTCATGTGACTTGTTAATAAAACTTTTCATTGGTTCATTTTACTTTTCTTTTCCTAATTATGTAAGACTAGGTCATGTGACCTAAAAATAACACTTTTCATTGGATTAAAACATTTTTTTTCCCCAAACGATGAAAGCCCCACCTTGTTTCTGGATGTTTCAGACTGAAGCTGGCGTCACCATGAGAGCACCACCATCTCGTAGCTCCGTCGTGGCCATTCCGCAAGCAATCATGGCAGCCGCTCCCCACCGGAAGCCTGCGGGAGTCGAGGGCCCCCAAGACTTTTGTACAATCTTCAAGGCTGAGGGGACGCTTTCGAGAATGGAACCCAAGCCCTGGCAGACAAGCGTCCGAGTTCCAAGGTGTCCCAGGGCCATTTTACTGGACCAGGCCCAAATCCGAAGAGCCGGCCGCCATTTTAAGAGTCCTGTGGCAGCCGCCTATCGCTGCACCGCAAGAGTGGGAGCAACTCAACTACATGGTGAGCGAGACGCTGTAGCCGTAAGAGCGGGCGCTAAACAGCTGAACGGCGGAAAAGGCACAGTGTAGCAAAAGCGGGCGGAATGGCGACTGAAACGATAAAGGGGCGCCCCACTACAGCAGACAAGCCTCCGCCATGTGCTTCAAAACTGCATATGTATCTCGTGATATCAAGGTTGGGCAACCAGTACAGAACAAGCAGTTACGAGTCCCATTTACACCGGCGCCATTTTGGGCGCGGCCGGGCAGGTCCAGGATCTACTGAAACATAAAAAATGAGGCTGACGTCTCTGAAGCAGTTGACGAACAGCAGGACATAGCAAATAAACATGAACTCTCTAAAGCTGTTAACTCACTGCAGGACAAAACAAGTGAACCTGAAACCTCTGGAATAATTGTCGCTCAAAAGAACAACACACAAAACTCTGTAGAGCCTGAAGAAAAAAAAACAGAAGGGAACTGTAGTTTCAGACACACTTAACACTAATGACTAAACAAAGATATCGTCTGTTTATAAAGCAGTTATCATCTTGACAGAATTGACAAAGAAGTGTACAGACACCAATGCATCAGCATTCTCGGAGATAACATCTTAAGGAACAAAGAAAGACCTGTTCACTCTTGACACCCCAGGTGCTGTGTATATTGCACTATAGTGCTGCATCGAGAAAACGGACAACCCTATTGATGTGGATTTTTCATTATTGATTATTGTAAAGAAATTGCGACTCCCCCCTTTAGCAGATTAGCTAAATGTTTGCGTAATTTAGGCATAAAAGTTATATTATTGTTGATGTTGTTGTTATCGTTATAGTTCTGGTTAATTTCAAAAAATGGTTAAATATATTTACAGTTTTTGTTGCGTTCGTTATATTTAAATGTTAATAAAGTTTTAAAATGTAACTGTCTTGGAGTACTATATTTTTTTTAAAAATCGGGTGAATGGGGCCTTGAATCGGGTTATTGTCATGTGTGGGCTTTGCAAGTGTACTGCTACAAGATCGGACATTTCAAACTCAAATGCACGTTCTTTTTCTTACCTTTCCGAAGCATGGAGCGCAATAGCAGGCAGAGAAAGGGTGATGCACGTGTTGAACACTGCCTGGCCTGCAAATTGCTGGCAGTGCCCCCCCGCCCGCTCCTGAAAGAGGGCACACACACACCGCCGCCCCGAGTACTTCACAAATCTTTAAAAGACCATGCGCTTGTTCAATGGGAAGTGGATAACATGGCTAAGAGCATTTGCTGGATAATGCATGAATATCGCTGACTTTTCAACGATATTCATGCATTGCGGCCATTTTTTATCGCATTTGCGATAAACCTTGCTAATAGCAAGGTTTATGTGCGATAAAATTCGCCGATGTGCGGCGATAATTTTTGTCTCTAAACAAGTTAGAGACAAAAATTACCGCTAGTTGTTGGTAATATGCCCCCGGGTTTTTCCTTGCAGGAATCGGGAAGCGAAAGACTAGCACTGAAATCAGTAGTCACACGCCTGAATCGGGAGGGTTGGCATGTCTGGATACTCTACAGCTGGGGCCATAAACTACATCCGCAGGGCTAGGTGATAGCCTAGGTCCGGCCTGGACAATCGGACACAGAGGAAGAGGAGTGTCAGAGGGTGCGGTAGTGAATAGGGTGAAAGGGAGGTGTCGAGCGGGCACAGGGTGTGATTCTCAGAGAAGAGCAGCGCAGATGGGGGAAGTATATGGCCCATGCATGAGAGAGAGAGCGGGGGTGACCATTGCGTGGGGGAGATGCGTGCGAGGGTGGGGAGCCATGCTGAGAATCGGCGGCGTGCAGAGAGTGGCCCTGGTCAAGGCATCTAAAATGGCTGCCGTGCACGACAAAATTGTGGCATTGGACAAAACGCAAGATGGCGCAGACAATGTTTATCAATAAGGATTCATTTATAACAAAATATTTACTCGCAGTGACAAAATGGTGGTCAACACTTCCTGATTTCCATCGAATCGAACGTTAACAAACGTCACGCAGCAAAAAAAAAAAAAAAAAAAGCTCACGCACAGAGCAGTTTTTAACCATATTATCCAATGGAAGGTGGATAACACGACTAAGAGCATTTGCTGGATAATGCATGAAGGTGGATAACACGACTAAGAGCATTTGCTGGATAATGCATGAATATCGCTGACTTTTCAACGATATTCATGCATTGTGGCCGATGTGCGGCGATAATTTTTGTCTCTAAACAATTAAAACGAAGCACAAAATGGCGAATTCCCGTTTCGCTACCAGTTTGCGGCCCAGTTCGCGGCCCGTGAAGCGCTTCTACCGTGAAAAATCATTTTTTTTTTCTTTTCCCCACGGGACCCTTTAATAACCCCAACAACATTCCTAGGGGGTCAAGAGGGGGATACCTTGCCCCCTTTCATTAAATTCCCCTTTCGTTTTTCACCTCTTCTTCTCTCTCGATCCTACCGAGAGACAAGATGGCGGCCGCTCCGGACTGTCACGCAGCAAAAAAAAAAAAAGCTCACGCACAGCCGCTGGAAGAGATGTATCAACATATATCAGCCTCCTCAGCCACCCTCAGGAAACATAGGGGATTAGGATACGTCTCCCGCACCCCCTTATACCTAGTAATTTAATTAACGAAGCACAAAATGGCGAATTCCCGTTTCGCTACCAGTTTGCGGCCCAGTTCGCGGCCCGTGAAGCGCTTCTACCGTGAAAAATATTTTTTTTTTCTTTTCCCCACGGGACCCTTTAATAACCCCAACAACATTCCTAGGGGGTCAAGAGGGGGATACCTTGCCCCCTTTCATTAAATTCCCCTTTCGTTTTTCACCTCTTCTTCTCTCTCGATCCTACCGAGAGACAAGATGGCGGCCGCTCCGGACTGTTTAGAATGTTGACAGACACCGGAGAGCCAATCAGCTTTCTGCGCGCAAAGTTCCGAAACGCGAAAAGTAAGCGGACCGGATCGCTGCCCGGAGCGCTGTTACAGATATATATCTTGATTTAAACGTTAATTTCTCAAAATCCACTGAAGCACATATATTGAGACCTAGCAAAGGCACATCGGGCTAACAGTCCCTACAATTTTGCCAAGTTTCGTGCAAATCCATTCAGCCGTTCGAGCTAAAAGTGAGTCCAACCGCCCTATGGAAAACTCAATGTAAAAAACGCGTTTTGGGACCCCCCTTTTTTCTCAGCCCCCCCTTGATGAAACCCCACCAAATTTTCAGGGGCTGCTCAGAAACAAAATGTGCCATTTTCCTGAAAATTTAAGCCGATTCCGTCCACAAACGCCAAAGTTATTAGACATAGAATTTTCAGAAATCCCATAGGGAATTAATCCTAACTATATATACCTACTGGCGATAGCCAGTAGGTAATATATATATATATATAAAACAAACATCCTGTGGCTAAGAACGCACTCCGCAAGGGATGATTTCATCAAGAAACTTTTATTTAAAAGTTCAGCACTTCTGTCCTGAATTGCATTTACCCGACGCGTTTCGGAGCAGCTTGCTCCTTCTTCCAGGGGTGTAAACACTGCCAGTCCTCGGCATGCACTACAAACGCTTCTTAATAAGCCTCACAGGTGAGTATTTCGACCTACGCATTGTGGGATTTGCAGTGCTTTCAATTCCTCCCTGCCAGTGGGGGCCGCATTGTGGCAGTTCTTTTTGTTCTTTTTTTTGCCCTCCAGTGGGCTTCAGGGCAGCAGTCTGAACACACAATTGTTTCATCCTTCGTGCTGTTTCAGAGGCTCAGACACAATTTTTAAAAAATCTGCAAAAAACGCGCAGGGTGCGGGGATCCTGCCGATAAAAAAAATTTGAATTTGAGATGTCATCAGTGATGTCATGAGTGAAGTCACTGACCATATCATGAGTGATGTAATATGTGACATCATCAGCAGTGCATTGCGGGCGCACAAGTTATAGTTAGCTGAAATAACTATAATGGGGGAATTTCAACGAGTGAAATGTCCAGCTAACTATAACGCCCCTGAAACCTATGTTTTTTCTGTGAATTTCTAAGGTTTTTTAAATGCTAATTCCTAACTATAACGTGCCTGTAACCTATGGTTTTTAGCACAAAAACGATCAAGGGTCAGAGCTATAGTGACCGGCACAAATTTTCACTATTAGAGATGCCTATCTAGCAGATGGTTCCTTGTGTGACAAGGTCGAGGATGTGATCCATATACATCCCCTAATAGTGACTAAACAGTCACTAAAACATATATCACAAAAAATTGACCCGCACCAAGGTTTGTATACAAGTACTTAATTATCAGATTTCTATATTTCACAAGTGTTATTGATGTTCAAAAGAAAACTTCCCACAAATAAGAATCTCAAAAGAAGTTGATTGAAGATTTTCCAATTTTCTTTATTCAATGTCTCAATTAAAATAACAGAATTGCTTGTTGCCAACGCGTTTCGTCACAACGTGACTTCTTCAGGGCTCAATTGGTAATTTTCAGAAAAAGAATAGCGACAGCCACCTTACAGTTTCTATATATCCACAATCTGATATGCTCAAAATGATATGTTCGGCGTGTCCCCCTCTAGCCACTCAGTATAATGCATGGAAAGTGCCTCCTGTTCTTTTCTAGAGCTTTAGTCAATTAATTTCTCGTAGCCAGCGCTCATCTGTGTATAGATGATTCCCAAAACGTCCCGGTCTGTGTATAGGTCGACGACCTATGGTTTTTTCAATGAATATATATATATATATATATATATATAGATATATAAATCCTTACACTATTTTGCTCCTTTCGTTCTCCCTCGCCCATCGGGAGTTGGTCCACTAATGCGGCAGAGCACACCGGACATGATAACTTAATGCAGGGCCAAAATAAGGCACACACTGAGGGGATAATCTTTCAGGCAGTTGTTTTATACCAGTGGATTCATATATATTTCACCAACTTACCACTGCTTCTTTGTTCTTTTCTGGGAGGAGTATGTCTTCTCTCTTGTGTTTAGACACCCTTTGCTGAGCTCCTTTCAATGTGATTTCTTTGCTGTAACCTTGTCAGCATACTGTGAAGAATACTTTGACCCTTTGAGATTGGTGGTGGAGTCCAGCGGGAATGCCATCAGGGGCCAGAATAGTTTTTTTGTTATTTTGTTGCGAATTCAAGAAGGATCTGTGTCAAAAAACAACCATGGTCTCTTGGATGGGGGGCGGTCCTGGGGGGATTCATAATATTAATGTCGGGGAGAGGAGCTGCGGGCCCTCCCCTGGCTGCTTTCGGCCCTGGGGGACACATTCCCCAGGGCCCGGCCTTATTAAGAGAAGAAATGGGCAAGCAGCACTCATTCTGGACCTATTTCGGCCACAAGGACCCCATTCACGGGGGCCAGCCTCATTAAATGTGGGAAGGGGCACACAGCCTGTTCCCAGGCCAATATCATCCCTAGAGCCTATTCCCTAAGGGCCCGGCTAAAGTTAAAAAGGGTGTTGGGGCACACTACTTCCTTCCCTGGGTGGATTTTGGCCCTGGGGACCTCATCCCCAGGACCCAGCTGTAATTAAGGTAGGGGGCCAATGGGCCCCCCTCCCGGAGCCATTAATAGCCCTAGGGACCCCATCCCCCAGGGCCAGCTCCTGTGTGTCCTGGGGTAACCATCACTGGAACATTGCGGTTTCCCTGCCCGACCTGTATTTGGTCTCGCTTGGGGGAGCAATTTCAAAGCTCCCGCTAAGTGAGAGTAAACACAAAGCACAATCCCAGCTGGCAGTGGCTTTAAAAATGCTCCCACTAGTGTCAGATTCGGTATGTGGTAAATACCTCCTAATTTGGGTGTTTAATTTGTAAATGAGGCAAACATGTGTAATTGGTATTAAACAAATCAAATCTGCATGTTTAGCCTTTTTTTTACAATTTTACAATTTCAGCAGGTAAAACCTGCTCGAGTCTATCAGTGGAAAACTGCAAAGTTATGTTAATCATCACAGAACTTTTAATTCCAGTCCCAGTGCAAACAAGCTTTAGCACATGGTTAGGAACATAGCCCTGGACTTGTAATGATGGCCAAGGGATCAATTTTGCAAGTGAAAAATATGGTAAAATATAAAGTATAGGGAGAAAAGCAGGGACAAGAGAATAGAATGTAGGCAATTTAGAGCTGAGAAAAGAGAGAGAGAAGAGAGGTTGAGAGTGCAGGGAGAATGACGTTATAAGACTCTTAAGCAGATAGTAGAGACAACTTGTAGGCAGACAGTGGGGATGAAAGAACTTGAGAAGGAGAAGAATGAATTTTGCTGACTCCTATTCAGCCTTGGGTACTCTTCCACACTCAGACTAGCTAAAGTAATTAGCAATGAGTGAGTTAAGTAGGGGAAACAGCATTAACCACATGGCTAAGCCACAGGTGCCATTACCAAGCTAGGGGAACACTGCTTCCCTTAACAACGCACATGCTGAACCACGCATATTCCAGAACCATGCATAAGCATGGTTAAGGCAGTCAGCGGTCTAGTTCTAAAGACTGAATGGGTGGGGAGAATTACAGGAAGGATCAGAAGGAGAGTAGGACAGGAAAGCAACATTGGAAGTAGGGCTTGGGGAAAGGGGGCTAGATTTCAATGGAAGGGGGTTAGTTTTCAGGGGGATGGTGTAGTTTTTGGGGAGTTAGGTTTCAGGGGACATTGTTTTAGAGCTCAGGGCAGGGAGTAAGGGGCAGTTTTTAGGACTGAGGGCTATTTTAGGAATCAGAGCAAGGAGTTGGGGACATGGTACATTTTTGGCCTGGTGGCCATTTTAGGGCTCAGGCCGGGGACAGGGATGGTGGTTGTTCTTTGGGCTTGGGGGCCATTTTAGGGCCTAGGGGGTGGGGAATATATATATATATATATATATATATATATATATATATATATATATATATATATATATATATATATATATATATATATATATATTTCTCAACAACACTTCCCGTCCATAACATACAGAGACAAGAAGGCAGACCCAAGAATTGCGCAGATGTCGGGTTTATTCAAAGATCGCCCGCACCACCGCCAAGACGCGTTTCCGCCTCCTCCTAGGCCTTGATCACATGACATGTTTGAGAGGTACTTTTTCAGTTTTAAAGTGACAGTGCAATTAGCATAGGTGGAAAGTGCATAATGGACATAGAAGTTACACTATGAGCATATGTAGTGAACCCAATGATGTACAGCCTGTGTTTGATAGTACATGAGTGCAAAATACGCAATAAATATTCATGTAATTATAAATATCTAAGATATGCAAAACATTCAAAATAATTACAATATTGAAATATTAAAAATATTGAAAACATTATACATATTGCATGTCGGCCTGACAACCTACATAATTAAATAGGTGAAAGGTTTGGTTGTTTTTGACAGTATAAGCAAAATATATCTCAGTATAAAATTGTTATAAAATTCATCATACAACAATATATACATGGTCACTTATTAGCTAGTGGACCAAATATATCCTACTAGATAATCTGTCATAAAACCTCATAGGTGCCACAATGGTGCATCCGGTCGTGCAGACTCCAATACTACCTGAAAAGATGGATTGCCACTGGCTAAGACCATTATATCTAATGGGTTCAAAGAGAGAATTCTGCCCAAGTGGGCCAATAATCATGTGTAACATGTAAAAGTGCAAAGTGCTATTGCATATTGGGAATTCTGCTCTAACCATTGTTGAATTACAGCCGTAAATCAAAAACGTAAAATCATTCAAAAGAAAAAAGATACATATTCTTTTCATATCAATTTAATGGAGGCGCAGATGATGCCAACTAAATAATACTGGGTGTGCAAACAGTGTAATTTAAAGACAGGTGAAGAAATCTTCACTGATATTAAGACCATGGGGTGTTTTACTGTTGAACTCCAAGATGTAGTTGGTTTCCAATTTTCTAAGGAGGTACTCCCGATTGCCACCCCTTCTGAGGGGCAAGACAGTATCCACAGCAAAATATTTCAGATGTTGTATATTGCTGTTGTGATGTTCCTGAAAGTGTCTTGCCACCGGATAGGAGTCATCTTTGTTAGTGATTGCTCTCATGTGCTGGAGTACCCGTTTGTGGACCTGCAGCTTAGTGCTCCCCACAGAGCGCAGGCCACACGGGCACTTCAGCACATATACTGCAAACTCTGTTTTGCAGTTCAAAGCTTTGGTGATTGCAACAGGCCTGGGCTTGAATGGAGTGGTGTACGATTTTGTGCTTACTCCCTGTTTGCAGTCCTTACAAATAGCCCACTTGTAAAAGCCTGGCCTGCTGCTGAGCCAGTTTTTGGTTATTATTACCTCGGGCTGCTCCTTACCAAATCATTGCTCATAGAGCGCGCTTTCCTGTCGAAATGCTTGGAGTTCCTGTTAAACATCTGCCTAACACCGGTCATTAAGTACCAGTGACCAGTTTTTGTTAACAATTCTACGGAGGGTTTTGTGGTGACGATTGAATGAGAACACTAGTCTTGTTGGGTCTACTGTTGACTCTTTGCTAGAATTGACCTCAGATGTTTTTGGCAATAATGTCACTGAGCGCTGTAGTCTGTTGGCCTTCTCCATTGCTGTATGAACCACCCCTTCCGAGTACCCCCTTGCCATGAACCTTTCCTTGCTCTCCATCTGGGCTTGAGTGCAGACCAGGTCCGTACTGCATATCCTTATGATCCGCAACATCTCCCCGTAGGGAATGCTGTTGATCAGATGGCTTGGATGGTGACTAGAGGCATGCAATACAGTGTTACCTGCAGATGGTTTCCTATGTAGGTGGGTGTCTACCTTACAGTTCCTCACATATATTTCTACATCCAGAAACACTATGCTGGTTTTGCTCATCTGAGCTACAAACTGCAAGTTAAGGTTGTTGTTATTGAGTTCAGATACAAAAACATGGGCATCACTTTCACTTCACTTCCAATCTAAAAACAAATCATCAATGTACCTATACCAGGAAGGTACATGGTTGCCTGGGTTTCGCTATGCTTTGCCATGAGGACCTGTTCCTCCCACATACCCACATGTAGGCAGGCATAACTTGGAGAAAAGCAGGCCCCCATGGCAACACCTCTGATTTGTTGGAAGATCTGGTTTAGGAAAATAAAGAAATTATTTTCCAAACAGGTGAAAATCATGTAAATTAACATCCTGTTGTGCGCTAAATGTTGTGAGGGTCTTGTATTCAAATAAAATTCAATTGTTTTGATACCATCAGCATTATGAATACTAGTATACAAAGAGGTAACATCAAGTGCTACAAGTACACAGTCCTCATTCCAATTCACACTTTGAATTTTGCGCAGGAAATCGCTGTGTCCTGTATATAAGATGGGAGCCCCTAGACATGTTCCTGAAGGAAGAAATCCACATACTTGGATGCGTTCTCAAGTTGACTACCCTGGGCCGATATAATGGGCCTCCCCGGTGGTTTGTACATGTCTTTCTGTATTTTGGGGATAAAATATATAGCTGGTATAACAGGGTAGTCTACTTACAGAAATTTAAATTCCTGTGTGCTTAGCAGGCCTGCATATTTCCATGGCAAGAGTTTGTTAAAGTCTCCCCAGCACATTTGACTGCTAAAATGGTTCTTCTTTTGTAACAATTCTTGTCATTAAGTTGTGACATGGCCTCATCTATATACAGAGCTCGTGGCCATATGACCACGTTGCCGCCCTTATCAGACTACCTGATTATGTCATTGCCATCCCCTTGCAATTTCTTCATCAGTTTGGAGTAAATGTGATCCTGTTTGGTGTATTTCTTTTGGGACCGCATACATGAACAATAAAGTTTTTTCACTTAACCGCATCGCTGCTGCAGTGATTTTTGCACTGTGTGGCTGTTTTCCGTTTTCCGCGTTACATGAGGAGCTCAGCTCCTCATCAGCACACGCCACCCGTGGCTGATGACGAGCTGAGCTCGTCATCAGCAGCGAAGGGGTTAATCGACCACTTTTTCATTAAAAATGTCCACATTATCACGAAGCATGATAGGATAAAACATTGATTTTGGTCTGAAGCTGGTTCTGGCAGTTGTCACAGTTTGAGCTTGAACAAGTTCAGTTTCATTCATTGGTTCGTCTGTGTATTGTTCAACGAGGAGTGATTGCAAAACCCTCAGCAAGGCCCCATCACCAACTGCCATCATTGGGCCAGCGTTGCCTGTATTCTGCAAGTCATTATCCATTACTCGGTTATGTTCTCCTTGGGTTAGGTGGTATTTCCTTAATTTGATTTTGCGCACAAATTTGTACAAATCCACCCTGCTTTTTGCACAATCCATATCTCTTACAGGACTGAAAGATAGCCCCAATGCCAATGTTCTTCTTTCTTCATCATTCAGAGAGATTTCTGTTAAATTAATGACTGTGTTAGCATCCATATTGTCCTTTAGGGTCTGTTCCATCTTTTGTTTGCCGGCTTTTTGTACCCTGGCTTGTTTCTGCTTTCTGTGCTGCCGTCTTGCACTTCTTTTTTGGTTGTTTTCGTTTCTTTCTTTGGCAGCAGTGGCAGTCTCGTTTCGTGGGAGCAGCGTTTGCATTCTGTCTTTCCTGACATATTTACATATATATATATATTTATATATATATATATATATATATATATATATATATATATATATATATATATATATATATATAATATATATATATATATATATATATATATATATATATATATATATATATATATATATATATATATATATATATATATATATATATATATATATATATTATATATATATATATTACCTACTGGCGGTCGCCAGTAGGTAGTTATAGTTAGGATTTTTTTCAATGTTAAATCTCAAAATTCTATTTGGAATAACTTTGGCGCCCGTTGATGAATCTGCCTGAAAAGTTCCTCAAAATGGCCTCTTCGAGCTCCGGTCTTTCCCTGAAAGTTTGGGGGGGATTCGTCAAGCAGGGGCCGAGATAAAAGGGAGGTCCCAAAACGCGTTTTCCCCATGTTAATTTCCATAGGGCGGTCGACCTCACTTTTAGCCCGAACGGCTGAATGGATTTGTTATGTTATGTTATGTTAATAACTTTTATTTGGCGCACAGCTGCCCCAGCGAAGGGGCGTCCTGGCGCCTGATCAAGAGCCACAACATAACAGGAGGAGCTGAGAAAGAAGGATCAGTTAGCAGAGGCAAACAGGTGAGTTTTGATGGCGCGTCTGAAAAGGATCAGGCTATCAAGGGCACGGATGTGGACAGGAAGGGAATTCCATAAATCAGCCGCCAGAATGCGGAAAGAGCGTCCTCCCATCCTACTCAGTCTGAATCTTGGCTTAATCGCCAGATGGTAAGATTCAGACCTGAGGGACCGCGCAGGGACGTACGGAGAAATAAGGCCCGCAAGGGCGGGAGGGGAGGAAAGCTTCAGGATCTTAAATGTCAGACAGAGAGCCTTAAATTTGATTCTCTGTCTGACCGGAAGCCAATGAAGGGAGGTCAGAACCAAACTTGGCAAAATTGTAGGGACTGGTAGCCCGATGTGCCTTTGCTATGTCTCAAGATATGTCCTCCAGTGGATTTTGAGTAATTTAGGAATTTAGGTTCAAAAAAATATATATATCTGTGAGCGCGCCCCGGTACGCGCACCGGGGCGTGAACCAGCGCGCTACGCGACTTGCGCACGGAAAGCTGATGGGCTCTCGGGTATCAGTAAACATTCCAAACGGTCCAGAGCGGCCGCCATCTTCTGTCTCTGTAGGATCGAGACACAAGAGGTGGCCAAAACAAAGGGGGAAAAGACCATTAGGGGGCAGAGTAGACCCCCCTGACCCCCTAGGTTTCATGTGGGGGCTATAAAAGGGCCCCGCGGGGCAAAAAATAAAATATATTTTTTTTTCGATTTGTGCAGGGGGAGCGCCCGGTATGCGCACCGGGGAGCGCACCGGTCAGAAAAGAGAATGGCAGAGTTTAAAAATGTAAGTCATTTTATATAAATGGGAGGTAGTTCTGAAAAGAACTGGTTTTTTTTCTTTTTGTTGTTTTATATTTTTTTATTGTTTTTTTGAACATTTTTTACTTTTTATGGCTTTTCTGCACAGTTTTATATTTTTTTTGTATTTTCTTGGGGGAGAAACAAAAAACAGGGAATTGTAAATGGCTCAACTGGAGCAAAAAAAATTCTGCAAATAATTAGGGGTTTTTCGGGCACTTATGGTTATCCACAGCACAGATGATAAGTTTAACACTTTGCTCACCATAGCAAATTAACTTACCACAATATTTGCACATGATTTTAAAATCGTTAAATTTGGGTTGTATGATAGGCATTGTCTCTGTTGCCTCTGAACCCGATGGAGTTGGTTCTTTTGATGTTGAGGGTCTAGATGATGATGGGGGTAGCTTACTGCAGAGGTCCCTTACCTCTGCAGCAGAATAGTTGATTGGGTGCCAACGGATCATGTGCTGAATCATGGTATGATTCCCGAAGGAATATTTTTTGTGAGGGTTCCTCCTGGACAGCTCTGCATCACAAATCAAACAAGTCACAAGTTGACTTTTTTGAAACCCCTTGGGATTTTGTAGAACTGCCATACAAAGTGCTCTTTTGGTTTGTAGGGCTGATTAACTTCTTGCAGGAACTGCCTTGAGCCTTCCTCCTCTTCCTCCTCCTCCTCCTCTTCTTCTTGACCACCAATGTGATCTTCTGGTGGTCTTTTTGATGGTGGTGGTGGTGGTGGGGCAGATGCTCCAGCTGCTGCTAATGTAGCCATTTTTAAGTAGAATATATTAGAGACAGATCTCAAAACAGGTCTTCCTCAGTCAAAGGACAAAGTCAGAATAAAGAAAAAAGGAGGGGGCTTTCATCATTTTGAACAAAAAACTGTTCTGGACCAATGAGAAGTGTTATTTTCAAGTCACATGACCAGGGCTTTCATCATTTGGAAACCAAAAGTGTTGTGAACCAATGAAAAGTGTTATTTTCAAGTCACATGAGCAGGGCTTTCATCATTTGGAAACCAAAAGTGTTGTGAACCAATGAAAAGTTGTATTTTCAAGTCACATGAGCTGGGCTTTCATCATTTTGAAACCAAAAGTGTTGTGAACCAATGAAAAGTGTTATGTTCAGGCCACATGACCCGACGCGCTTATGCTACGCGCCCCGGGTCGCGCCACGGGTCGCGCCCCGGGTCGCGTACCGTAAGCGCATCGGAACGTTTTGCGATCGTATGCGCATGCGTCTTTCCGGGTGCTCTTACGCTGTGCGTCATATGACGCATCACACGGCTACGCGATACGTCACAATGTTGTTTTCATTCGCCGCAATGGCGCTAACGGGATGCTCACCGGTACGCGCCCCGGGGTGTGCCATGGCACTGCGCTTACCGGTGAGCGCATCGGTACGCGCCCCAGGAGCGCACCGGGGCAAACAAATAAAAAAAAAATATATATATATATATTACATAATTATAAAATATAAAATTCGTTATAAAAAATATTACATTTCATACCTATAGAGATTTGAAATTTGAAATTCACTGAAAAAAATAGGTTTGAGGCCCTATATATAGTTAGGAATTAGCATTTTAAAACCTTTGAAATTCACTGAAAAAAACATAGGTTTCACACCAGTTATAGTTAGGAATTAGCATTTAAAAAACCTAGTAAATTCACTGAAAAAAACATAGGTTTCAAACCAGTTATAGTTAGCTGGAAATTTTACTGACATAAAACCATTGAAATTCCCACGTTATAGTTAGTTGGACTCACTATAACTTGCGCGTGTAATGCACTGCTGATGACATCACATATTACATAACTCATGACATGGTCAGTGACATCACTCATGACATCACTGATGACACCATCCAGTGAATGTGTGTCTTTCTGAAAAATAAATATGTTTTATATATGTATATGTAAAGGTCGATGGAAGAATAAATGGTTAAATAAGTGTCTTAATGGATATTTTTTTTTTAAATGATTGGTTAACTGGCTTATTAAGTGTATCTTAGTGAATACATATATTAGCGAGTATTGTTTAAATATTTAAATGTTTGTATCAGTGTTTCATTTTGTGTATAATTGGCTGCATGGGTTGGTGACTGACTCACTGTTTGTATGAGTTTTGAAGACAGCATATGTGCAGGACTGTATGGGTGGATGAGTGTGTATATGTGTGTGTTAGTGAGTGAATGACTGTCACACTAGTATCTTTATCATTAACTACATTTGTTCGAATGTAGTATATGTGAGTATTGATGTATATAAGTGAGTATTTGTGAGAGTGAGCGATTGAAAGAGTTCTTGTTTAAATAAGTATGTGTTTCTATAAGTGATTCTTTAAGAGAGTAAGTATGTGTAAGTTTCCTTAGAAGTAAGGTGGTAGTGTGTGTATAGCTGTATATGTAAATAAATGGATGTTCAATAGTTTATTTGCATGTGTGAGTATGTGTGTGAGTAACTTTTTGATGACTGTCGGTGTGTAACAGGATGTATAGGTGTATCACTACATATGATGAGTGAGTATATGTATGAGTGACTATATAGAACTATTGATGAATGAGTGGATGTGTATATAGATGGTGATAATACTGAATTGGTTGTAACTGGTATGGATATCTCTTTTTTTTTCGAAAATGTTAGTTTCTTTTTTTGACTATGTGTTTCAAGGGTTACATTACACTGAAAGGAGGTCTGTTACTTTGTCACAAGGATGGTGTCATCAGTGATGTCATGAGTGATGTCACTGACCATGTCATGAGTGATGTAATATGTGATGTCATCAGAAGTGCATTACACGTGCAAGTTATAGTGAGTCCAACTAACTATAACGTGGGAATTTCAATGGTTTTATGTCAGTAAAATTTCCAACTAACTATAACTGGTGTGAAACCTATGGTTTTTTCAGTGAATTTACTCGGTTTTTTAAATGCTAATTCCTAACTATAGCTGGTGTGAAACCTATGTTTTTTTCAGTGAATTTACTAGGTTTTTTAAATGCTAATTCCTAACTATAACTGGTGTGAAACCTATGGTTTTTTCAGTGAATATATATATATATATATATATATATATATATATATATATATATATATATATATATATATATATATATATACACTCCAAGGTTCCTTACCATTAAAGAACCACTCGGACACCTCTGAAATACCTAATTCCAATAGAGAATTTGTAATCAGGAAAAGTCTCACATGCAATACCACACATTGTGAATATGTGTTAATATGCCCATGTCAGAAATGGTACATTGGTAGCACAAAACACGAAGCAAGAAAACGTGTGTTAGAACACCTGTGAGCTATCAAGAATAAAAACAAGCAGTATCCGGTATCTCGCCACTTCACTGAAAAGCATTATACAGACCCTCCAGCATTTCGCGATTTCGCGATTTGCAAAATAATCGCAAAATCAGCTGAAGAGTGCGATGGCCGCGATATTGAACATTGAAAATGGACTCCGGCTGGCAGCAAGAAAATCGTGACACCTTATTGGCTGTACGCCACACGTCACTACGTGGCGCTGTACAGCTGTAATAGTCTCCGAAAAAGCCGTGTTTGAATTTCGGCTTGAGAAAGTGCTCTTTCCATTTGTATAAATAAAGCCACATTTCGGAATGATTACGGAGAGCGCAGGGCTCGTTAAGTGTAGATTTACAACTCTTCCTCCCCCAGGAAGCTGTGTACTTGAAAGTTCTGCGAAGGAGCGGGGGTTTCTACCCACCCACCACCCAGCTCCCTGCAACACTTTGCTCTCCCCTCGTCCAAGCTTGCTGAAGTAAAACCGTGACTTCAGCAAGCAGTTCTTGCCTTGTCTTAACTTTAATTCATTCATTCCCACATTTGATGAATGAAAAATAGGAAAGGAACATTTGAGATGTCATCAGTGATGTCACTGACCATGTCATGAATGATGTAATATGTGACATCATCAGCAGTGGATTGCGGGTGCGCGATATATAGTTATTGCAACTAACTATATATGCGAATTTCAATGGTTTTGTGCGAGTAAAATAAGGTTTTGTAAATGCTAATCCCTAACTATATATGGTCTATAACCTATTGTTTTTTCAGTGAATTTCAATGGTTTTTTAATAGCAAATATGAAAAGCTTTAAAATGTCAAGTACGTGGTAGATAAAAACATTTTCGTGTCTATGCACGCTGATGTGCTTTGAACGCTGCCCCCCCCCCTTTTTTTCTTTTAGGAGTATTCTCTCTTTGCAGATAGTGAAGGGTAGGTAACGCAGGCCTTTGCCCCCGTTGTAATCCGTCGTGCCTGCTTCTCTCTCCATTTGATTGATTGTTATCCAAGCATTTACTGTTTTAGAATTGGATCTCTTTGCTTCATTCTCTAATAACAAACAAGCACAGAGTCGCAATACTCTGTTTAGTCTTTGCAGATAGTGAAAAACAAAAGGAATCGAGCAAAATCAGTAGGCCACTAATGGGATCTCTTTTTGACCTCGCTAAAATAGAAACATTAGGAACAACCCCTCATGAGAAATACGAAACTAGTGAGATGAACTGAGCTCGACGCCATGATGACTTCAAGACAGCTCGGCCCGCCACCCACCCCGCCCAAATTCTATAAGTTCCGGTGGAGCCCCAACGTGAACTGGTAGAGAAGAACTTGCCCTCCCCTCTTTGACTGAAGGTTCTTGTAGCCTGTCCCTTCTGTTGTCATTTAACAGAACTTTTTGGACTACTGAAAGGGGTTGTGTTCCAACCGCTGGTTGGTGGAGACATTTTGACTATATTCTGGACCTGCGTTGTCGCATAATGCGTCATATGACGCACCGCGTTAGCGCACCTGGAAGTACTCCGGTGCGCAAGGCGCAGCTTCCCGGAAGCGATCCAGAGCGCGGCGCGCAGCGCGTAACATAAGCATAACAGGTCATGTGACTTGTTAATAAAACTTTTCATTGGTTCATTTTACTTTTGTTATTCTAATGATGAAAGGCTTGGTCATAATAACGCTTTTCATTGCTTTCGAACATTTTTTTTTCTTAAACATATATGTTATAATGTTCCAGGCTAATGTATTTTCCCGGGAAATTTACAACTGTCCTGCAAGTAAAATATTCCTATTTCGAGAAAAAGGGAGTTTCTTCGTCCCATGAGGGAGCCGTTGAGCAAAAGAGGCTTGGCCTGCTGTTTTAGTCGCTGATAGGCCTGAATATCAGATTCTTATTGATCACTTTATGTTGCAGGAGTAGAAAACACAACAGCCCTTGACCATTTATCTTTACTGCGTTCCTGCGTATTATACCTTTTAACCGTCATGTAATTGGACTGCTTTATTTCACTTGCCTTTTACTGATTCGAAAACAGTGGCTATTATTCAAAACTTTTCCAATGTAAGTACTACTACCATGTTTTGTTTTAAAAACCTTTATTGTGAAAATGTCAGTATACAAATACTGGCCTATAACCACGTGGGCCGGCCACGGAGCAAACTGGAATCGTATATGATGAGGGGACATTTACACTGTAGAACAACGTAACGGGCAACCCATTAGGTTGCAAGAACTAAGGTGTCTAACATTTGCGGAATCGGTGGACGTACATTTTATAATTAAAGTACGACAGGGCCAGTTACAATAAAATTATCTAGATATACATTTGCGGGCAAGTACCATGGGTGACGTTAAATCGAACTTTCAATAGTACAGTAATCAATTACACATCAGAACTTAATATCAATAGGGATGACCAAATGTTCAATCAGTACTCGTCCCAGCCCGCCATGTGCTTCAAAACTGCATACGTATCTCGTGATATGAAGGTTGGGCAACCAGTACTCAACAAGGAGTTACGAGTCCCATTTATACCGGCGCCATTTTGGGCAAGGCCGGACAGGTCCAGGATATAGTCAAAATGTCTCCACCAACCAGCGACTATGATGATATTCATAAGCTCTATTGATTAGAATAACACTCCTCTCTCCACATGAAATTAATTTGCCGCAAGTTAAACATGTCATTTTCATTTGTCCAAAGTTCTTCTGAAGATTTAGAACCGTTTCCCTTGCCTCTGATTGTGTCACTGCCACTTCAATGGTGGATGTACTGGCAGGTCGGGGATTATCCACCAAATCAAACTGCAGATGAGATGCCTTCACCTGGAGAGGCGGAAGAGGTCCGTTTACGCCGCCTCTCCACCCCCACCCCCCCCGGCACCCCACGCCGTCTTTCGGTGCAGCATTGTAGGATGGCCACACCAGTGCAGCAACTTGCTGAACACCACCTCGGTGCCATCCGGATCTCGGCGCGTTGTGCTGCCTTCGGCGTACTGTAGCAGCAAGAGTGACCGCAACTCAGCTGGACACGCCGTCTTTCGGCGCAGCATTGTAGGATGGCCACACCAGTGAAACTTGCTACACACCACCTCGGTGCCATCCGAATCTCAGCGCCTTCGAGTCACTGTACCGCAAGAGTGGGAGAAACTCAGCTGGACACGCCGTCTTTCGGCGCAACATTGTAGGATGGCCACACCAGTGCGGCAACTTGCTGGACACCACCTCGGTGCCATCCGGATCTCGGCGCGTTGTGCTGCCTTCGGCGTACTGTAGCAGCAAGAGTGACCGCAACTCAGCTGGACACGCCGTCTTTTGGCGCAGTATTGTAGGATGGCCACACCAGTGAAACTTGCTACACACCACCTCGGTGCCATCCGGATCTCAGCGCCTTCGAGTCACTGTACCGCAAGAGTGGGAGAAACTCAGCTGGACACGCCGTCTTTCGGCGCAACATTGTAGGATGGCCACACCAGTGCGGCAACTTGCTGGACACCACCTCGGTGCCATCCGGATCTCGGCGCGTTCGAGTCATTGTACCGCAAGAGTGGGAGAAACTCAGCTGGACACGCCATCTTTTGGCGCAGCATTGTAGGATGGCCACACCAGTGCGGCAACTTGCTGGACACCACCTCGGTGCCATCCGGATATCGGCGAGTTGTGCTGCCTTCGGCCTACTGTAGCAGCAAGTGCGGGCACAACTCGGCAGGACGGCGAGTGAAACGCTAAGGGGCACCGCACTGCACATGAGGTGCCTCCACCTGGGGAGGCGGAAGAAGGCCGTTCGCGCCGTCTCCCCCGGGGCACCCCACGCCGTCTTTCGGCGCAGCATTGTAGGATGGCCACACCAGTGCAACTTGCTGGACACCACCTCGGTGCCATCCGGATCTCGGCGCGTTGAGTTGCCTTGGGCCTATTCGCACCTCGGTCCGCTACTGACGCCGCCTCATGGGCCAACGGGTTTTGTATGCTTTTTATAACCAAAAGCCGCATAACAGGTCATGTGACTTGTTTATAAAACTTTTCATTGGTTCATTTTACTTTTGGTTTCCTAATGATGGAAGGCTTGATCATATGACCTAAAAATAACACTTTTCATTGGATTAAAACATTTTTTTTTTTCCCAAACGATGAAAGACCCACCTTTTTTTTTCTCACTCGGCAATCAAAAGGGTTCCGTTAGATGACAACAGAGGGGACAGGCAACAAGAACCATCACTCAAAAAAGGGGAGGGCAAGTTCTTCCCTACCGGGTCACGTTGGGGCTCCACCGGAACTCATCGAATTGATAGTCTGCAGTGTTTCTGGATGTTTCAGACTGAAGCTGGCATCAGCATGAGAGCACCACCATCTCATAGCTCCGTCGTGGCCATTCCGCAAGCAATCATGGCAGCCGCTCCCCACCGGAAGCCTGCGGGAGTCAGGGGCCCCCAAGACTTTTGTAGAATCTTCAAGGCTGAGGGGACACTTTCGAGAATGGAGCCCAAGCCCTAGCAGACAAGCGTCCGAGTTCCAAGGTGTCCCAGGGCCATTTTAGTGGACCAGGCCCAAATCCAAAAAGCCGGCCGCCATTTTAGGAGTCCTGTGGCAGCCGCCTATCGCTGCACCGCAAGAGTGGGAGCAACTCAACTACATGGTGAGCGAGACGCTGTAGCAGCAAGAGCGGGCGGTAAACAGCTGAATGGCGAATGAGGCACAGTGTAGCAAAAGCGGGCGGAATGGCAACTGAAACGCTAAAGGGGCGCCCCACTACAACAGACGAGCCTCCACCTGGGGAGGCCCATTCACGCCGCCTCCCCCCCCAGCCCCCCCGGGGTGCCCCACGCCGTTTTTTGGAGCAGCATTGTAGGATACCAAAACCAGTGCGGCACCCAGGTGACATCACCTGGGTGCCGTCCAGAACTCAGCACGTTGTGCTGCCTTGGGACTATTATCACAACAGACCGCTACTGACGAGGCACAGTGCAGCAAAAGCGGGCGGAAAACCGCTGAATGGCAAGTGAAACGCTAAAGGGGCGCCCCACTACAACAGACAAGCCCCCACCTGGGGAGGCCCGTTCACGCCGCCTCCCCCCACCCCCCCCCCGGGGCGCCCCACACCGTTTTTCGGAGCAGCATTGTAGGATACCAAAACCAGTGCGGCACCCAGGTGACATCACCTGGGTGCCGTCCAGAACTCAGCACGTTGTGCTGCCTTGGGACTATTCGCACAACAGACCGCTACTGACCATTGTTGCTTCTGTTTTAATAAAAAAAATTAAGGTGTTTACTGTTTTTGTTGCGATGTATATATTTATAAGTTATTATTAAAGTGTTATAATCCTACTACTTTGTTGGAGTGCTATATGTTTTTAATGTGACACATAATTGTGAAGACTTTGATGTACAAAAAGGCATCCCTGAAATCTTCCGCTTCAGGCTCGGTCCCACACACCCTCACAGTAAGAATCCCCTCCCCAATCTCAATACAGGATGGTTATCAGATAGTAGGAACGCGTGTGGTGTGACAGATCTCATCGGGTGGGGGCCTTGATCTACTGTAACTCCTTTGAAGAGGGGTGATTCTTTTCAGTTGAGGCCATAAACTACATCCGAAGGGCTAGGTGATAGCCTGGGACCGGCCTGGACAATCAGACACAAAGGAAGACGAATGTCAGAGGGTGCGGTAGTGAATAGGGTGAAAGGGTGCTGTCGGGCGGGCACAGGGTGTGATTCTCAGGGAAGAGCAGCGCAGATGGGGGGAGGTTTATGGCCCATGCATAAGACAGAGAGCGGGGGTGACCAGTGCGTGGGGGAGATGCTTGCGAGGGTGGGGAGCCATGCTGAGGATCGGCGGCGTGCAGAGAGTGGGTCTGGTCAAGGCATCTAAAATGGCTGCCGTGCACGACAAAAGTGTGGCATTGGAAAAAAAGCAAGATGGCGCAGACAATGTTTATCAATACGAATTATATTATAACAATTATTTTTAACAATATATTTACTCGCAGTGACAAAATGGCGGTCAACACTTCCTGATTTCCTTCGAATCGAACGTTAACAGACGTCACGATCGGCGGCGTGCAGAGAGTGGGTCTGGTCAAGGCATCTAAAATGGCTGCCGTGCACGACAAAAGTGTGGCATTGGAAAAAAAGCAAGATGGCGCAGACAATGTTTATCAATACGGATTAATTTATAACAATTATTTTTCACAATATATTTACTCGCAGTGTCAAAATGGCGGTCAACACTTCCTGATTTCCTTCGAATCGAACGTTAACAGACGTCACGCAGCAAAAAAAAAAAAAAAAAACGCTCGAGCGCAGCCACTGGAAAACAAGTATCAACATATATGAGCCTCCTCAGCCACCCTCAGAAAACATAGGGGGTCAGGATACGTCTCCCGTACCCCCTTATACCCATTTCTCACATTGTTTTTCCTCCATCTTGTAATTTAATTAAATCGAAACACAAAATGGCGAATTCCCGTTTCGCGTCCCGATTCGCTACCCGGTTAGCGAACAGGAAAGCGCTTCTACCGCAAAAAAATCAATTTATTTTAATAACCCCAACATCATTCCTAGAGGGTCAAGAAGGGTCTACCTTGCCCCCTTTCATTAAATTCCCCCTTCGTTTTTCTCCTCCTCTTGTCTCTCAATCCTACCGAGAGACAAGATGGCGGCCGCTACGGACTGTTTAGAATGTTGACAGACACCGGAGAGCCAATCAGCTTCGCTTCGCAAAGTTCCGTTACGCGAACAGTACGCGAACTGGAGCGCAATCCGGGACGCTGTCACAGATATATCTGTTTTTTAAAACGTTCATGTCTCAAAATCCACTGGAGCACATATATTGAGACCCAGCAAAGGCACATCGGGCTACCAGTCCCTACAATTTTGCCAAGTTTCGTGCAAATCCATTCAGCCGTTCGAGCTTAAAGTGAGGCCAAACGCCCTATGGAAAAATGAATGGGAAAAACGCGTTTTGGGACCCCCCTTTTGTCTCGGCCCCCCCTTGACGAAACCCCCCCAAATTTTCAGGGGCTGATCAGAAACAAAATGTGCCATTTTCCTGAAAATGTCATCCGATTCCGTCCACAAACACCAAAGTTATTAGACATAGAATTTTCAAAAGTTCCATATAGAAAAAATCCTAACTATATATACCTACTGGCGACCGCCAGTAGGTAATATATATATATATATATATATACGAAATTCCTGATTTTGCCATAAACAAAAGAAGGTCGGGCACAGACTCCGTAATAACGTGCTGCTTTATTGTAAGATTTAACAGTCCATATGACGTGTTTTGGCCTCCGTCCTGCAACCTTCATCACATGTGCTCTACGTTGTTCTTGTCTATTTAACTGCATTTTTTACACACATTTTGTTAAATATAAAGTGATTTTTTTTTACAATTAGATCACGTAGTAATGACCTTGTGACACAGTGACTATGAATATTGAAACAAGACTTCAAGGTTGTCACAGACACCTGAATAGAAATACTATTGAATATTGCTACTGGTTGCTGAATATTAAACACAGTATAAATTACTATCAATATATCATAGTATCATCGTTTTCCATATATATATATATATATATATATATATATATATATATATATATATATATATATATATATATATATATATATATATATATTGCAAAAACAGTTACCAAAAGCTTGGAGTCACCCACACGTCGTTTCTATTCACCTTTATTGTTCTGGTGACGGCAAGAGATTAACAACAGCTTTCAGCAGCGTAAGTTTGCGCCACATATGCCACACGTGTTCCGGATATTTCCTTGTTCACTGGCTTGGCGGTTTGGGCGGGGAGAGTCAGTATGCAGGTATTTGTAGAGTTTTTTTACGCCCATCAATGTTCCGCCTACTGGCAGGTGCTCGCTAGGCATTCTGGTCTTATTAGTTCTTTAGCGTCATTTGTAAGTCGTAGTGACAGTTGCTGTCTCTCCCTCTTCCCACAGTACATCCCGTTGGGTCGCTCACATCGGGCCATATCAATCCCTCGCTCAGTGATGTCAGCCAGAGCAGGTACAAGGTTCCGTCTTCAGTGCCTCATTACAAAGCACACGGACCAGCGGATGCCGGGGGGTAGACTCCGTGACCGAGGCAGGCCACTTAATGTTGCAAAAACAGTTACCAAAAGCTTGGAGTCACCCACATGTCGTTTCTATTCACCTTTATTGTTCTGGTGACGGCAAGAGATTAACAACAGCTTTCAGCAGCGTAAGTTTTCGCCACATATGCCACACGCGTTTCGGATATTTCCTTGTTCACTGGCTTGGCGGTTTGGGCGGGGAGAGTCAGTATGCAGGTATTTGTAGAGTTTTTTTACGCCCATCAATGTTCCGCCTACTGGCAGGTGCTCGCTAGGCATTCTGGTCTTATTAGTTCTTTAGCGTCATTTGTAAGTCGTAGTGACAGTTGCTGTCTCTCCCTCTTCCCACAGTACATCCCGTTGGGTCGCTCACATCGGGCCATATCAATCCCTCGCTCAGTGATGTCAGCCAGAGCAGGTACGAAGTTCCGTCTTCAGTGCCTCATTACAAAGCACACGGACCAGCGGATGCCGGGGGGTAGACTCCGTGACCGAGGCAGGCCACTTAATGTTGCAAAAACAGTTACCAAAAGCTTGGAGTCACCCACACGTTGTTTCTATTCACTTTTATTGTTCTGGTGACGGCAAGAGATTAACAACAGGTTTCAGCAGCGTAAGTTTGCGCCACATATGCCACACGCGTTCTGGATATTTCCTTGTTCACTGGCTTGGCGGTTTGGGTGGGGAGAGTCAGTATGCAGGTATTTGTAGAGCTTTTTTACGCCCATCAATGTTCCGCCTACTGGCAGGTGCTCGCTAGGCATTCTGGTCTTATTAGTTCTTTAGCGTCATTTGTAAGTCGTAGTGACAGTTGCTGTCTCTCCCTCTTCCCACAGTACATCCCGTTGGGTCGCTCACATCGGGCCATATCAATCCCTCGCTCAGTGATGTCAGCCAGAGCAGGTACGAGGTTCCGTCTTCAGTGCCTCATTACAAAGCACACGGACCAGCTGATGTGAAATATGTATATATATATATATATATATATATATATATATATATATATATATATATATATATATATATATATATATATATTGTTTCAGCAAGGTGCGCAAGCGCTTTGATGAGGGCTCACCGCAGCACCTTAACCCTCCGGTTTGTTTGTGGCACCCAGACGATGACTGAAGGCTCCCTCTTGATTTAAAAGAATGTCCGACGCGTTTCGGGGCCAAAACCCGCCCCTTCTTCATGGACTGTGAAGAGAGAACGCCACACTCAGCTTGCACTTTTCAAATTCGTTTTTATTTGAAAAAGGGCGTCGCCTGCCCTGAGTGGGTGGAGTCTTCGACACCAAGACTTCTGGTATATGTAGTCTTTGCAAGTTAAGTAGTTTGTTGGAACCTTGAGTAGGTTGGCGTTTCCCTCACTTGTATTATTGTCTTTTAAAACCTTAAGTAGGAAGGCGAAGGTAGGCTTCAAACATCGCTTTGTTTCTCTCAAAGGTGCTGTGCTGACAGGCGATGAGGGTTGACATCGCCTCAGGATTCAATTGCTTGGATACTTGTTCCGCTTTTGAAACAGAGCTCCTCACCACGACCAAGGCAGGCCATTGTAATTTTGTTTCAGCAAGGTGCGCAAGCGCTTTGATGAGGGCTCACCGCAGCACCTTAACCCTCCGGTTTGTTTGTGGCACACAGACGATGACTGAAGGCTCCCTCTTGATTTAAAAGAATGTCCGACGCGTTTCGGGGCCAAAACCCGCCCCTTCTTCATGGACTGTGAAGAGAGAACGCCACACTCAGCTTGCACTTTTCAAATTCGTTTTTATTTGAAAAAGGGCGTCGCCTGCCCTGAGTGGGTGGAGTCTTCGACACCAAGACTTCTGGTATATGTAGTCTTTGCAAGTTAAGTAGTTTGTTGGAACCTTGAGTAGGTTGGCATTTCCCTCACTTGTATTATTGTCTTTTAAAACCTTAAGTAGGAAGGCGAAGGTAGGCTTCAAACATCGCTTTGTTTCTCTCAAAGGTGCTGTGCTGACAGGCGATGAGGGTTGACATCGCCTCAGGATTCAATTGCTTGGATACTTGTTCCGCTTTTGAAACGGAGCTCCTCACCACGACCAAGGCAGGCCGTTGTAATTTTGTTTCAGCAAGGTGCGCAAGCGCTTTGATGAGGGCTCACCGCAGCACCTTAACCCTCCGGTTTGTTTGTGGCACCCAGACGATGACTGAAGGCTCCCTCTTGATTTAAAAGAATGTCCGACGCGTTTCGGGGCCAAAACCCGCCCCTTCTTCATGGACTGTGAAGGGTTTTGGCCCCGAAACGCGTCGGACAAAATTACAACGGCGTGCTGGAAGGCAAGGCAAAAAGTTGTCTCCGAAATTTGTTCTCTGTGACAATGATATCCGCCATACAATCATGACCCCAAAGTTCCCCACCATATACCACTGCCCCCCTAGCCTGTGTTTTATAGATCTCGATAGGTGGGCCAACCGGTTTAATTGTTGATGTATTTGGGAGCTTAAAAATGCCCCCTATTAATTGGACCAGTTTGAGTCGAGATTTAATTTGGTGAGGGGCCCAGGTCATACTTTCATTTAGGGTCACCCCAGGTACTCAAAAATCTGAACCCTTTCCAACCTATTAGAGCCTATGCTCGGGTTTGGACGAGTGGTCGCTGGGGCATTAAAAACCATAAATTTAGTTTTCAGGTCATTAATTTCTAGCCCCCGGTCCCTGCAGAATGCCTCAAAGCCATCCAACACCCTTTGAATCCCCATTGGGGATTTCGACAGCAGCAGAGTGTCATCTGCAAACATAATTGCAGGCACCCTGCTGCCGGCGAGCTTAGGGGCATCGGTGTTGTCTATCCCATTTAGGTGGTCAATTACCCCGTAAACATAGAGGCAAAACAGGGTAGGTGCTAAAACGCACCCATGTCTTACCCTCCTGCCAACGGGGAATCTGGCGGACAACAGGCCCTTCCTCCCACACCTTACTCGAGCGAAGTTCTCCTGATGCAGCCGTACTAAAATGTTCAAGAGATGGGATGGGATCCCCATCTCTGCAAGCACGGACCATAGCTTGCCCCTTAGCACCAAGTCAAAGGCCGCGCGTAGGTCCACAAAAACTGTGTATAAACTCCCCCCTTCAATCTTAACAGTTTTCCAGAAGAGAAGGAACAGGCGGAAGATTTGGTCAACTGTAGATATAAATTACACAAGAAGTATCTAGGAATCAAAGAAAAGCTCTAATCACAAACAACCATTGACATGACAGGAAACAATGGTGAGTTAACAGATTTGACAGAATATCTGTTCAGTGAATAGTGGTCAACATGTTTCTGCATAAAAGGAAAGTACCAATGCATTCATCAGGACCTATATGTTGCTACTGCTGTTAAGCTTAGTGAAAAAGATAAAAAGGAATCATATCACCTGTTTTTCAGGTTCAGAAACTCCGCCACAATCCAATTCGTGTGGGGATCGCGCCTCACCTCACCTGGCTGCAGCTCAGGTCATGAGGAGCACCGCTCTATCCGTTGGTGTCTCCAGGTGTTCCTCTGCGCTTGACTGGAGAGGCGAGGCGCGATCCCCACACGAATTGGATTGTGGCGGAGTTTCTCAACCTGAAAAACAGGTGATATGATACCTTTTTATCTTTTTCGCTGAACAGATATTCTGTCAAATCTGTTAACTCACCATTGTTTTTATGTTTGGGGAGCTGAGAGAAATCATTAAAACTTCCACTTCTACTCAGTCTTACCTAATTTTATTCCATCACTAATCACTTATTTGCACTGCTTTTTTCAGTTGTCATACTACACTGACACCACTCACTAGACAAAAACACAGGGTTTGCTTACTCTCATAGTCCTCTCATACTCCTGTGACTGTGTTTGCCCTAACTCCTGGGTAAGGAGAACCCATATAATGTAAAAGTGGTGGAACAGATCGGCAACTGATGGGGAAATTCTCACCTATCCTTCGGTATGTGTCTCCCAGTAAAGTAATCACGTGGATTGTGTTATATTATATCACGTGGTGTTACTGAATAATTTAGTTCACAATACTCGTTTCCTGTCAGGTCAATGGTTGTTTGTGATTAGAGCTTTTCTTTGACTCCTAGATACTTCTTGTGTAATTCATGTCAGTGTTAGGGGCGCATATCTAGTACTGAATCTTTAAACTAGCCCTTGTACCCTCTTCTATGTAGTGTGTTTTTTTACAACTGTAGATATATTCTTTCTGAACCCTGCCTGGTAATCACTCAATATGGAATTCTCCTCCATCCACTCTTGGAGGCGATCAAGGATCAGCCTCCCGAAAATGTTTTGGGGCACGTTGATCAGGCTGATGGGCCTGTAGTTGGCTGGGAGCAGAGGAGAACCCTTCTTATAAATAGGGACAATCTCTGCGCCCAGCCAAGTACCAGGTACCGGCATGCCCCTCTGGATCGCATTATAGATGACCAACAAATACGGAGCCCATATTGCGGGTTCATGCTTGAATAGGTCACCCGGGAGCTTGTCCAGTCCCGGTGCTTTCCCCGCTGCCAGTTTGTGAATTGCAGCAGTGACGTGTTCCATGGTAAAATCGTCACCAATAGATTGGGGGGGCAGAGTTCAACAGCAACTCCCCCCTCAATTCCCCTTCCGATTCAGAATTACCTCCAGCATACAGGGCCCAGAAGAGATCCTCCCAGGCACTAGCTGATATGTTAGCTTCGACGGCCGCCAGCAGCTCAACAGACCCAGTTTTTACAATAGACCAAAATCTTCGTGAGTCTCTTACTGCAAGAGCATTATTAGTTGTATCAAATTGTCGCGATCCCATTCCTCCTTTGTGAATTGGAGTTGGCTCTTGTAGTCAGTTCTCCTGGCCTTTATCACCGTTCTATCGTTGTTCTTTTTTAGGGGGGGATACTAGATCGGCCTTTGCCTTTCTGCAAACGGCGTTGTACCATGGAGCACTTTTTCTTTTGGTCAGTCTCTTAGTGACCCTAGGATTGAACACATCTTCCAGCTTGTTGGCTAGTTGACCATGTAAAATCCCAAGCCTGTTGTACATGTCTGGGGAATATGAATCAGATATTAATTCACTCACCTCTTCAAGAGTGGGGATAATTCGAGCATAAAGCTCACAAATCTTCTTCGGGTGCGTCAATAAATAGGCCCATTTGACTCTCCGTCTATCGTTAGATATAACGAATCTTGTGTCCGGCAGGTCATTGCCACTGGAATTCTCTTTAACAGTACCAGGGCACTATATTTCCAGGAATAATGCATTATGGTCACTGTCATTCCTTTCAATGACCCTAAACTCGATCACCTTTGGCCAGACTCGAGTTTCAACCAATATATAATCTATGTGCGACTCCTGCCCTATCTTATTAAATGTACATTTTGGGGGCATGTCTGATTGGGTGCGGCCATTGCAGGCTCTGATTGAATGTTTAAGAGTTAGAGCCATAATTTGAATGGCCAATGGCTTCCACGCCCTAGGAGGTAGAGCCGCCGTTGGCGATATTGCCCATTGCTCATCCTCATCGGCGGATACCGCCTGGATCAGACCCGGTAATGGCTCATAATGACAGTTTAAATCACCTCCGACCACAACAGGGCTGCCAATAGGAAGTGAGCTTAAAAATAGGGACAATTCCTCGATGGTTCTTGATTTATCGGAGATGTTCACTGGTCTAGAATACACATTGACCAGTGCTAGTCTATATGCATTAGGCCACTCCACATACTGCACATCCTCCGATAGTGTGTTCAGGTGTTTGGCCTTGCAGCCCAGGTGGACATCTACCCTTACCCCCCCCCAGCGTGCCGAGACAAAAAGGAAACATAGCCAGCACGTATTTTCTCCTCTCTAGTCCAGGTTTCCTGGAACATACAAACGTTGTTCCCGTCTATAAACAATCCCCATTCAGGGCAATCAAACTTATTAGCCAGCCCTGCCAGGTTCCAGGACAATATGAGCAGGGAGCCTGAGTTGATGTTATTATAGGCTTTCCCCCTAGAAATTGTGAGGTCCTCATTAGGTTTCACCAGATCGTGTGTGCCCTGATCTATAGATACAAGTTTTGGGTCACTACCCAAACTATGATGATCCATACTGACAACAGATAAACCTACCGTTTGCCCCAGGTTATTGCTCTCCAGCAGAGCACTATCTTGTGGCTTCCCACTAGAGTCCGAACTAGCCCGCCACTAGAGTTCAGAAGCAAGCCACTGTTACCCTCCATTTCCACACATTCCTCAGCCCCCAAGTGCTTGGAGTGTAGTCAATCTACCCCATCGAGGCAGCTATACCGATTGTAGTTACAGAAGGTGTCAGGCACGTGCATAGGGCCCATCCTTACCAGATCCCCCCTGCTTCCCCCTCTGTGTTCCACTCGTGCCCATCCTTCATCCACCTCCCAATTTTCACTCAGTTGGGCTAGTGGATAGAAGAAGGACAATGGGAGGGACTGGATGGTAGTATCCGATTCGTGGTTCCGCCATGCACATATGTGGGAAACAGTTCTAGGGTCCCTAAAGTTCAATAGCACGCAGTCGCCACTCACCGTTTTAGTAATATTTCCTACCCAATGGAGTCTTCTTACCATTAGGATCTCACTTGACATTTGGAAGGGAAGTGGTCTATTCTTATTCAGCCAAGCAATGCCCTTATTTTTGAGTGATATAAAGGTTTCTCTGGCCCCTGCCTCTAGTGCAGGAACTCCCGCTAGAACAACTACAAGGTGTTAGCTTCAGGGGGCAGGTCGGGTGTTAATTTATTTCCCTTGGTATTGCCCTCTAGCGATTTACGTTCTACTAATACAGGAGGATTCTTGTAAACCAGCGGGGGATTTACTTGTGGCACGGGGCTGGGGTTCCTACTAGGAATACACGGAAGTACCAGGGCTGGGCTAGATATGGGATTGGTGCTAATTAACTGTGTTCCCTCCTGACATATCTCCTGCCTTTCCCCATTCAACTTCTTTCTAACCATGGTCAAACTATCAGCAGCCCCAGCTGTGCCCTTCTCAATACTAGACAATCTTACTTCAATGTTAAGAAGTGAGTCTTCTAAAGGTTTTGGAAGGGTCTTAAAAAGAGCGCCCAGATTTTCAACTGTCAGATCAGTGCCCGGCGATGCCAAATTACTAATGATTCAGGCGCCTGGAATGACAGGGGGCAAATCCACCTCTGGGGGAACAATAGAAACACCTATGTCAGCAGCGGCACTGCCTTTGGGGTTCAGGCAACTTGATTGTTTTGCCAGTTTTGCCTTTCTCCCATCAGGTTTTTGTGCTGCCCGTTTCCTTTTGGGTACCACCCCCTCCCGGTTCCCCTGTGTCTGTGTGTTATTTAAACTTACTCGCCTATCGATAACGGGTGCATTGACTAGCAGATTGTTATCGGGTAGAACTGGCGGAGTAATATCATCACACAGAATTACTTTTCCCCAATAGAAGACTCATTTACCATTAGATTGTCACCGGGCCCCGGGAGTACGTTTATAGTTGTGTCCACACGCCTCTAGGGTGTTTTAGCATTCGCTATACCACCCAGTCATGACCTCTTAGCAGATGTTATTTCCTGCCTTTCCAATATGGTAATTCATGGGAGAGAAGAGAGTTGGCTCTAACAATACATTCTTCCATTGTTCCTACTGTAGAGCCGACCGACAAGGCTGATTTACTCCTCATCTCTCGTCCTGCCATTCTTTTAAGATTAATCCCAGAAGGGAGCCTAGGCATTTGGGGTGACTAGCGATATCTGTGAGCCACAAACAGCAAGTGAAAAAGGGGTGGCCCAGTCCGGTCTCTGCCGGTCTAGAACGGGCTAAAACGGGCCTGCCTTTGGCCTGGGCTTCGCGAAGCGGGAGTGTGGAACGCCTATGTACCTCAGCAGGCAGGAGGCGGGATCTGGGAAGAGGACGTAGCTGTGGCGATTCGAGGGTTGCTGGTCCTTGCAGTCCCTGTTAGCCCAATCTGCCCAGAGTCAATTGCCAAGTCCAGCCGCTGCAAGCGCCCCCCGCAAAGCGGGGGCCGCGAGCGGTTAAGAGGCTGCAGGCAGGAGGCGGGATCCGGGAAGAGGACGCAGCTGTGGCGATTCGAGGGCTGCTGGTCCTCGCATTCCCTGTTAGCCCAAAGTGACCAGAGTCAATTGCCAAGTCCAGCCACTGCGAGCGGTTAAGAGGCTGCAGGCAGGAGTCGGAATCCGGGAAGAGGACGCAGCTGTGGTGATTCGAGGGCTGCTGGTCCTCGCTGTCCCTGTTAGCCCAAAGTGCCCAGAGTCAATTGCCAAGTCCAGCTGCTGCGAGCAGCCCCCACAAAGCGGGGGCCACAAGCGGTTAAGAGGCTGCAGGCAGGAGGCGGGATCCGGGATGAGGACGCAGCTGTGGCGATTCGAGGGCTGCTGGTCCTTGCAGTCCCTGTTAGCCCAAAGTCCCCAGAGTCAATTGCCAAGTCCAGCCGCTGCGAGCTGGGTTTCATTGACGTAGTGGTTAGGTAGTGTATTAAAAATGTAGTTTATTTTATTTGTATGTTTTAATACTATAGACCTAATAATTGTTTAATACATTTAGCCATTTTAAAACTTTCTAATTAGTTGGTATTTTTTCTGGAATTGTGGATTTTATTGGAAGAATAGGGCAAGTAATATTTTTAAATAAATAAATAAAATAATTGAATAGTTTAAAAAATAATTTAACTATATTTGAAAATATGATTTAATATAAATGAAATTATTGGGTTTTGTTGGGTTAGTTTAAAACATTCATTTAAGTTGATTAATTTATATTTTTATGAGTAATATTATTATTTTGCTATTTATAGTTAATTTAGTTAGAAATAATTCGTTTTAATTTTGAAATAAAGACTATATATGTTCTGCACTCAAAATATAATATTATGATGTGTTCATATATATCAAATAACTGTATTTTAAAGTCACTTGGAATTAATTTATGTAAGATTATATCTTGAATTTAAAAAAAAAGTCTTTTTTTAAAAAAAAACCAAAGCTTTTGGAAATCTTGTATTATTTATTTGTGACACCCTCAAATATATGCACTCACTGCAATGTGTGTAAGCTTGAAGTTAGAATAGGTATTTGCTTCCTCCGATTATATGCCATTTCCTCATTGTTTGAAGGACTGAGTAAGACTATTAAATGTGCTCCTCCCCAATTATGTGCAATGCTCCCAATGCTTGTTGACTTGGGGTTAGAATATTACATATACACCACCCCCACTTATTTGCACTTTCCTATAATGGTTGTGGGGATGGAGTTAGAATATCAAACGTGAGACCCCTGAAAATAAGCATTCTTTCACAGTATTTATAGTTGTGGTGTAAGAATAGTAAATATACCCCAAACTCCAGTATTACATGCCCTTTCCCCAATGCTTGTAAGCCTATGGTTATAATAGTATATATGCAATCTTTCAGGGTCGTAACTTTGGTGAGGTGGTGGTCTGCAGGGGCCCTGCCAGCCTTTCTGGATGTAGGACCCCTCCAAATGTCGAGTTAGACCATGAATGTTGTTGATTTTTCCTTTAGAAAAATGCAACTGCCAAGAAAGCAGAGGCTAAACCTTCATTCATTATCAAATTTACGAGACTCAAAGGACTATTTCTGGTGTGACCCCCAGATCATCAAAAGGGAATCATTCTCCTAGCTATTGTTATTTTCATACCTGTCCTTTTTTAGATCGAGCCTATACAGCGCTTCGTGGTGTCTGAATTCCCCATGCTTTGGATTGGCGTCTGTGTGTGTCACTTAAAAATGGTAGCCTGCAAATGGCTATTGGTGGGTGCATGTCCCACCCTTTTATGAAAAGTTCACTCCCATGGAGTATTGCAGCGGGAGAGAGCAGTGGTGCGCAGGGTGACTGTGGCAAGATGCAAGCTTTGCCCCAACAGCTAACCTCCCGCCCCATTAGTTCCACCCCCTTCTTGGCCTCTCCCTGCCCATCACTTTCCATCCTAGATTTTATTTTGGCAGTGTGCGCACCTTCCTTTCTTCCTTTTTTTGGCCAGGGGGCATTTTAAATAAGGCTTTTTATGCATTTTAAAACTGTATTGTGATGCTTTTAAAGATATATTCATATCGAAATAAAGCCTACTTTGACTGACTGGCAGCATTTAATGATGTGCTTTTTGCTGAACATTTATGTATTCTGGTGTGAACCTGGGTTTCTATGGTTATTCACAAGGGCATACTATCAAGCCTATTATCTCCGCTTTAGTGGCAGTTTCCCCAACTCTCCCAGGCCAACCAGTCGGTTTATAAGGAATGGAATACTGCCTTGCTTCCTTCAAACGTGATGTATTAACTACACTTCTCCTGAAAATGAAGGGCTTCGAATCACAGCACACGTTTCACTATTGTAGATTACTTGAATTCTTTCATTGTATGCCATTGGGCACCGTGGGTCTCCAGAAATGGAAACTACTACTGGGTATGAGTTATCTTGTTATGATGTGGTGACAATTACTCATGGTATATTTTGTTTTAATCAAATCAAAACATATAAGGAAGCTGTATAATAGATTTTGTTATCTGACTTTTATTAACTTCTTTTCAATGAACTCTTTTGAGATTTGCAAAACAATCGTTCACATTTTTATGAAAAGTTTAGTAAGAGTGGAAAGTCCCTGATTATCGCTGCAAGAAACCAAATAATCTTAAAGACATGTGGAAAGCCTAACTGCTGCCCATTGACCATACAAACCGAGATGTTGGTCTGGTGAAGCCGGTGCCAATTAACAGTCAGAGCCCTAAATGCAATCTCCAAAGGCCACACAAGGGGTAAATTTATATTGGATCATCAGCATCGTAGAATAAATTGTAGAGAGTGAAAGTAGAAATGAGGAAATTCTTAACAAAGATGTAATTGGAAAAAGGGTTCAGGATTCATATATAATCCCCAGCCATCCAGAAGCGGCAACCTAAAATAAAAATATCCATATGAAGTTGTTTTGGAACCTGCTTTAGTTTCAAGATCAGTGGGTGAGATTTCACATGCTCAGTTTGTACCTGTGTACTGTGGGTTTCACTAAATGCAGTAACATGTATCACCTACTTGCTAATGACATGGCATCATGCAAGCGTTGCCTAGGGAAATAATATTGAAACCAAAGCCACTTGATCAGTAATTCTTTCACTCCCTACCTCTCTAAGGTCACCATGAAATATCTATTGGGAAACGAAGGGCATAGTTACAATAAACTGGCAGAGCGCGGTGTAGCTCCAAAATGGCTAACTCCGTGTTCCATCAGATTAAACATGCATGGATGCGCCATATTCGCAAGAATGTGGCGCATCCCTGTGTTTCCCTTAGCCCTGGCACTAAATCTAGCTGCCTTGCACCAATGCAAGCACCAGTGCAAGGGTGTCTGTGTTGCAGGGAATGGTTGTTCATGTGCAGGAAGGTGTCTCTTCCTGCAGCACACATAGAAGTTGCAACCCGTCAATTTTAAATGATTGTTTATGCGCAGGAAGGGACAACTTCCTGCACATGAACAATCACTAATGGCAATTTGCTGTTTCTATGTGTGCCACATAATGCCCAACACATAGCAAAAACAAGGAGAAATCAATAATTTCTCCTCATTTTGCCAGGTTAAGAGCAGATTTTCCCTTGTCTTATTTTTGGCTCTGTCCCATATTTATACCACCCTTGTAAATAGGGGAAAACATCAAAAGCAATAGGTGTTTTAGCGGAACACACACTGAAACACTCCTTGACTGCTCATTTCACGCTAAGTGCTGCATGAACGGGGGCCTTATTTACAAGGCGAAGTTAAGCCAAATTAAGTGGCTTAATGACGCCTTGTAAATAAGGCAACGGGCTTATCGCAAGCAGAATGCCATAAAAAGTAACATTCTGGAGGCGATAAACAGCTTGTGTGAAGAGGTTTCTTCACAGATATGTCCACTGCGGGTTCTGCAAACTCGTCAGGACATGGGAAGCAATATCAGAAACATGGTTTTTGTTTATTTGCGGTGTGGGTCTTGACCAGTGCAGGCACAGAGCCTTGCCCCCCTCCATAGACCGTGCACAACTGGTCATACATTAAAAGGCTTTAGGACCAACCCCTCACCAGGCCCCACCTTCTCCTCTCACAAGATAATTGTTTTTTTTCAAGTTGGCGTGTCTGCTTGTGCCTGCCTTGTCATTTATCAAACCATGTGAAACTGAAACTGAAAGTAGGATAGTGATGAGTAATAAATGTGGTCATGGGCAGGTTACCTCTAGTGGGTTCAATCGTTGCCTTTACAGGGATGTTTTTATGCTTGACACATGAAGGTCAACATGCAGTGCTTAATTTGAGCAGGTGGTTGCTGGTGGGGAACCACAGACACTCATTTTTGGGAACCGGGACTTATTTTTCCTCATTAGACATTTCTTAAAAGAGAGAGGGGCAAAGGTGAAAGGAGAAACAGAGAAACGAAAAAACATGGAGAACGTAGGAACCTGCAAGATTGAGATAAATGGGAGGGGAGTGTCAGGTAATCAATTAAAGAGGCGTGAGATGGATTCCAGATTAAGCAGCCTTGGTACTCGGTGCGCCTATGCTGGCCTCAGGCATCTGAAGAGAGCTTTAGGCACCAGCACTTATTTTTTCACAAATTAAGCACTGTCAATATGTGTAGTAGACAGTCTCCTTAAGCTGCTGCATGAATTAATTGGCCTCTTTTGTGCAACTCCTGGCTTCTTGCCAATCAGTTAAATCTTCCCTGTGATGTTTTGATTATTTTACTCTGATAATGTCACAATCGTGATCAATATTTTATAAGCAGGAGAAACAGTTAACGGAATCAGACGATCAACTGTATCAAAACACAAGTTTTTATTCTCGTGATTTCATTTATATTATTATACTTTTTCTTTTTCTTTATGGCAACGACAAAACTGAAAGAATTACATTTGGTTACAGTCTTGCAACATCACCATTTGCCAAAAACAATGGATTTCTCAAATACCATAGTATGCGACACAGTCACAAATGATATGACAATTTTTGTGTATTCAAATTACAACAAAATAAGCAAAAATGGTGATATTATGTCGACGTTTCGGTCCTCCCTTTGGTCAAGAAGATCCTTAGGACCATCATCAGGACGATGTAGTTGCACATATATGTCTGTTTTTGAAAGAATTTTCATCAATCAGGAGAGAGTTTCTTGTCTCTATACTTATTTTCTAATGTCGTGTTGGCAGTTTAAAACAAGGCCATACTAGATGAAGAGTGTCGACTGTCGATCACTTCATTCGATATTCGGAAGCGTCCAAAGATCACCCCGGCGGCTCAGCTATTCAAAAACCCACTTGGTTTTTGAATAGCTGAGCCGCCGGGGTGATCTTTGGACGCTTCCGAATATCGAATGAAGTGATCGACAGTCGACACTCTTCATCTAGTATGGCCTTGTTTTAAACTGCCAACACGACATTAGAAAATAAGTATAGAGACAAGAAACTCTCTCCTGATTGATGAAAATTCTTTCAAAAACAGACATATATGTGCAACTACATCGTCCTGATGATGGTCCTAAGGATCTTCTTGACCAAAGGGAGGACCGAAACGTCGACATAATATCACCATTTTTGCTTATTTTGTTGTAATTTGAATACACAAAAATTGTCATATCATTTGTGACTGTGTCGCATACTATGGTATTTGAGAAATCCATTGTTTTTGGCAAATGGTGATGTTGCAAGACTGTAACCAAATGTAATTCTTTCAGTTTTGTCGTTGAGGTTCCGTGACGGTTCCGTGACGACTTGAACCCGTGTTTTTAAGTTTGTCGGAAATACATAAAAATGGTATCAGTGAACCGCAAATGATCCATTTAGTATATCCTAGTGTTTTCGCTACGCTACGAGCAAGAGCACTCCTTCCACTGACACATTTCTGATATACACACGGCATCCATCTTAGATCGTGGCCGCCATTTTGTGTTTCCTTGCCCTCACATATGCAATAGCCTCTGATCATTTCATTCACTTCACTTTGATTAAAGACACGTAGCCTTAGCCGGAGATTCACCTCTTACATGACACGTGCACCTTAAACCAGATCACGCTGAAGCTGCATGACTCGACAAAGGCTGCCTCCTCTGCCCGAGGCCAGCCCACCTGAACTGGTTTTCCTGTCCATTGTACCTGATCATGATTAGGCGGCCGAAGCCGGTAGCCTTGCCCATTTACAACCCACAAACATCTCTTATCCCGCTTTTCTATCTTCTGCACCTGGCTCTGCTCCTTTCCTTCTGGGCCTTTATTAGGGGGAGGTAACGAACTTTACGATGAGGCGGTCCGGGTCTTGAATGCAATATTGACAAGGGATTGTGATGGACTGGTGGGAACCCCTCTTCGTGATGTTTGGTATCAGATATTATCGACAGTTCCTGTGTAACGCCAAATATTTATTGTTTAGAGACACAAAAGGTTTGGGAATGTACCGACATGTGAAATATTTGCCTAGAGCACAATTTTTGGTATATAAGGAGCAACCCTCAATGTACAAATTGAACAGTCTCCTAGATTCTGCCCGTGTGTAGATTCTGTGACTTCTGTGTCCCTGCAGTAATAAACCTTTGGTCTTTGACGCCACCATCGAGAAGCCCGTGTTTCTGTTCATTTGTGCACCAAGGCAGGTGGAACTCCGGGGTCTTCGGGTGTTGTACCCTGACACCTCTGGACGGAACCAAAAAGTCCAGAACTCCAATTGGCGCCCAACGTGGGGCGACGTCATTCGGTACCGGTCCAAAAGCCTGAAGAGTTCGAGAAGCTTCGTGTGAAGATTCCTGAGGGAGGCGCCCCACTTCATCGATCCCGGCATATCGCAAAAGTGGCCCTGAAGTTCTCTTCCACGAGGGTTTCCCGTTCAGGACGGCTGCAGTGGGCCGTTGCCTTGACCGTCGCCCTGTCTTGGACCCGAAGTGGTGCAGTCCTTAGTACGGCGAAACGTGACGGGTTTCTCCTTGGTGACGTCTTCAGTGACTCAGTTAAGTATTTAGTGATAACTAGCTGGTTATTTTTGTGAGGATTGTTAAAAATCCTTGATCGGTTCTTGGTTTGGTTTGGTTTTTGTAAGATTATCTTTGGTTGTTCTAGTTACGATAATCTATTTGGTTCAGTTTTGGGTATCGATACATCAGTTCGTTTTGGTAGGCCTAAGTTCTTGGTTCAAGTGCACAAATTTGTTCCGTGTTTTGTTTGTTTTGTGTTCCGGACTGAAAATGGTAAGTCGGAAAATGTTGTCTTGTTTTGGTTGCAACCGTGACTCACGATTGGAGGACTCTTGTCTGGTTCCTCCGATTGGGACTCCCCTTTATGATTTATACTGTAAGTATGGTGTGGGTCCTATAACTTATAATGAGATATGGGTCCGCTATTGTAAGAAGGATGGTGTCCTTAGTTGGCCACTGCATGGTAGTTTTGAACAAGAGATTCTCGACAATTTAGAAGCGAAATTGTTTAGGAAGAAAGCCCGGCCGGCAATGTTTGACTCTTTTCGTTATTGGCGGAAAGAATCCAAACAGAGAGAAATGAAAAGGTCGAAAAAAGAGCAAAAAGAACTAGAAGAGTTAACTCTAGAGCAAGCGACTAAACAGTTGCAGGCTAACGAGTGTGAGAAAGCCATAGATGTAGCCATTAGAGAGCGTAACTTAGCGATTGACAAGTGCTATCCTGCCTTGCCATCGAAAATGGCTAAGATACTGGAGGATTCCGAAAACGATCCTCTGCTATCTTATCTGTTACGGTCGCCTCTACCGTATGCACAAGGTGCTACGGCTCCACTGATCCCGAATGTTCAATTGCCGGTTGCTGGACAACCTGGTGTCCTTGTTCCTCAGAATCAAGTTCCTATACTTCCCGTGGTGAATGTAAATGTTCCTACAGCTCCTCCTCTTCCTGCACTGCCCGCTCCTATACCTACCACTGTACCTATTGGTCCTCAAACTATTTTCCTCGATACTCCTACTGTTTCGTCATCTATTCCTACCTCTACTGCATTCTCTATGTCTGCGAGTGTACTAACTCCACTTTCTGTTCGTCGAAGAATTACTGATTCTGTTACTAATATGCTGTCTCCTATATATAAAACCTTGATTAAGACTCCTACTCCTGACTCTGTTCAGAGACGGAGTCAGCTTCCAAGTACTGAAGAACGGGGAGTTTTAGACTCCACAGCTCTCAGATGGATTACAAAAGTTAGAAGATATAGTACGAAAGATGTGTTAGAGACATTTATGCAATGGGGAGAACCAACGCAACGATACGTCTTCGATGAGATGTGCTCGTTGTTGCGTGAGGAAATGGAAGAAGACGATGTCGAATCAGATTTGGAAGATTTAATTAAAGTGCAGAAGGAGTTTGCTGCTGGAATGATAGTGGGCGATAATATAAAGGAAGCGATGGAACTTATTTTGAGTTTTAGGATTGATCCATCTCTTCGTTCACCGAGAGATTTAGAGAAAGGTAGAGTGAAGCTAAGTCGCCAATATCCTATGAGGGAAGTTCCTCCAATTTGGCGCGAGGCAGTACAACGTGATGATAATGCGGGTATTGCAGCTGCTCCAGCACAGTTCCAAAGAGTATGGATACATATTCCATGGAAGCGAGCAGAAGTGTTAGCAGTGAAACAGGCCTTGCCAGATCCACGTAAGAATCCAGCCGGATATTACAAGGAATTGACACAGACAGTTGAGGCTTGTATAATGAACTTAGCCGACATTGATATGTTGTTTGGTAATGTAGTTCCACAACCAGTGTGGGCTAAAATTCGTAGAGAAGATCATCAGGCTGCTTTAGGTGGTGATTGGGCAGCTATCACTGCAGCAGATAATCAACAAATAGGTGGTGCGAAACCTGAACCTTTGATCGCTAATCTGCCAGGTAGAATAATTGATCTAATGAAGACTCTGATGCCAGCATTGCGTGTTAATTGGGATAAATTATCCGCATGCAAGCAAAAGAAAGACGAAAGTGTCTCGGACTTCTTCACGAGGTTTGAAGAGACTTTTGTAGACCATAGTGGTCAGGATATGAGCACTGAAGGAGGACAGAGATTGTTTGTCGATAAATTTGTGCATAATTTGTTACCTGAATTATGCAATAAATTGAAAGACTCAGAAAGTGCGTGGGCTGTATCTACAACTGCGCAAATACTTGCGACTGCACAGTACTATGAAAATAGGGATAAAGAGGAAAAGGAGAAATCAGAGAAGAAAACGAAAGATTTAAAAACTAAAGTTCTTTTACAGCAGGCGTATCCGCCTCGCACGAATCAGACTAATATGCAACAGAATTCGTATCAAAAGACAGATTATAATTCGACCAGGCCTCAATACCAGTGGAATCAGTGTGCGTACTGTAAGAAAGAGGGTCACTATAAAAATGATTGTCAGATTTTAGCGCAAAATAATGCGGCAGCAGCTCAGAGAGGTCGTGGTGGTTTTGCACAGAATTCTAGAGGACGAGGACGAGGTGCTATGCCTCCACAAACGAATGATCGTCCTTCCAATCACTTTGATCAGAGAAATGGACAATCTGTTCAGCAAAATAGATCTCAGCAATATCTTGTTGAGGATTATTGTGAAGTTGAAGAGGGATTTCAACAAAATGGGTACTAGGACAGCCATGGACAGAGAGAGGGAGTAGTATCAGTTCCAGTGGATCAGAGTGGGCCTTATGTCGCAGTAGCAACATCAGGTGTAGTCGAACCGTTTCTGTTGGATACTGGTGCCGCAAAAAGTTCTATCATGCATGCGAAACTCCCTGGCGCACCTTTGTCTGGCTCAACAAATGTTTCCGTAGGTTTTTCAGGCGCCCCTGTGTACAACCCGATATCTGGTCCTTTGTCTATTTCTGTTGGACCGTGTCAATTAAAAGCACCCTTAATTTTGACGACAGGTTGTAATGAAAATCTGCTTGGTCTAGATTTGTTAAAACGACTATATGCGACATTGTACTGTTCTCCGGAAGGAGTACAGCTTACTTTGGGTAAAAGACTCACCTCTCCGATGTACTTGTCAATGGACGCACTCCCGCCGGAGCTACGTTCACTCCCTGATTCTCTTTGGGCGACTGGTCCCAATGATGTAGGTCTACTAGAGATTCCACCGTATGTAGTAACTTTGAAAGCGAATGTGAAATTTCCAAGAATTCCTCAATATAAAATATCGAATGAAGGTGAGCGTGCACTCTTATTGATTGTGCAAGATTTGATTAAAAAAGATGTGGTTGAAGAAACGCGAGGAAATGTCTGTAACAGTCCTGTATTACCGATTCTGAAGCGAACTGACCCTACAAAGCCTCCAGTTTATAGGTTTGTCATAGACCTTAGAGAAGTTAATAAGATTGTAATTCCGCAGTTTCCTGTAGTGCCAGACATTACTGCTTTGCTAACATTGATTCCCGCTACAGCCAATTGGTTCTCAGTCATCGACTTGAAGAATGCCTTTTTCAGCATTCCGATAGCCGAGGAAAGCAGAGATATTTTTGGCTTCTGTCTAGGAGGTCGAAGCTTCAGATTTAAACGCGCTCCACAAGGCTATTGTGAAAGTCCATCTATTTACAGTCAAGCTTTAAAAAGTCAGCTAGATTCTTTTGTCCTTCCTCCAGGCTCTGCCCTAGTACAGTACGTAGACGATCTTTTGGTGGCTGCCGATGACAAGGAAACTTGCAAGGCAGCTACAATTTCACTATTGCATCATTTGTCTAATTTGAATCATAAGGTGTCACCTTCCAAAATGCAATATTGCTGCCAAGAAGTAACCTACTTAGGTCATCTCTTGTCAAAGGAGGGAAGGAAGTTGACCCTAGAAAGAATAAAAGCAATTACGCAGATGAGTGTTCCACGCACACAGAGGGAAGTACGTGCCTTTCTAGGTATTACCTCTTACTGTAGGCAATGGATCCCAAATTTTTCACTTTTAGCAAAGCCATTGGTAGCTTTGACTGGGAAAAATGTTCCGAGTCCGGTGCCATGGTCTGATGAATGTCAAGAGAGTTTTGCTGAATTACGAAAAGCTTTGTGTTCAGCTCCTGTATTGGGTACACCTGATTATAGTAAGCCATTCACGCTCTACGTTCACGAAAGAGAAGGTTGCGCGTTGAGTGTCTTGACACAGAAGTTTGGTGACAAACAACGCCCTTGTGCGTATTTCTCATCAACATTAGATCCGGTAGCTAGAGCATTGCCTAGTTGTTTGAGGGCTACAGCGGCAGCTGCAGCTTCCATTCGACAATCTGCTGGTTTGGTGATGAACAATATGCTAGTGGTCATGGTTCCTCATGCAGTGGACACACTCATGAACCGAACGAAGACACAACACCTTACTAGTGCGAGATTATCTGGTTACGAGCTGACGTTATTAGCGAGTCATATTCAGATCAAAAGATGCAATGTATTGAACCCAGCAACATTGTTGCCGACTGATCAAGAGTCGAGTGATTCTGAGCCACATGACTGTTATTTCAAAACGGAGGAAGAGACAAAAGGTCGCATCGACTTGAGGGATACTCCTCTATCCGACCCAGATGGTACGCTGTATGTGGACGGGTCATGTTTTAAATTGGAGAATGGTGATGTGACTGCTGCCTACGCGGTAACGACTTTGAAGACGATTGTGGAGACTGCAAGAGTGAGTCAGAATTCTGCCCAAGCTGCAGAGTTAATAGCTCTTACGAGAGCGTGTGTTTTAGCTGAGGGAAAGAGAGTGAATGTGTTTACAGATAGTCAGTACGCATTTGGCGTGGCCCATAGTTTTGGCCGGTTGTGGAGAGAAAGGGGTTTCATTACGTCCCATGGGACTAAGATTCAACATGGTCAGCTAGTTAACGACTTGTTGGAATCTCTAACCTTACCGACTGAAGTTGCGATTGTGAAGTGCAGTGCTCATAAAGCAATCACGGATGATGTTGGTCGGGGAAATGCCTTTGCTGATGAAACCGCTAAACAGACAGCTAGAGACATGATGAGTAGAATGTATGTTGCTACGTCTGCAAGATGGATTGCTGAGTCTGGAATGTGTGAGGACACTATGGAAAGTGTGAAAGAGATTCAGAAAGAAGCGACTGAGAAAGAGAAACGCGTATGGAGAGAAAGTATGGGCAAATTGGACTCGAATGGATGTTGGATCGATTTGACAGAACAGCAGCGTTGGATGTTGCCTGATGCGTATGTGCTTGCAGTAGTGACGATGGCGCATGGAGTGGCGCACATAAGTTCTAAAGGGATATGTAAGATGTTAGCTCCGGTCTGGAAGAATGAGGGAATCAGTAAGTGTGCAGAGAGAGTGGTGAAAAATTGTATGGTGTGCTTGATGCATAATCCTGGCAAGGGAACTCCAACTCCAGCTGGTCATTTTGCTCCTCCTTCCTGTCCCTTTGAAGTAATTCAGTTAGACTTCATTCACATGGAACGCTGCAACAATTTAAAATACGTCCTGGTGGTGGTTTGTGCTTTTTCCAGGTGGATAGAAGCATACCCACTAAAGGACAACACTGCTTTATCAACTGCCAAAATTCTTCTCAAAGAATTTTTCCCTAGGTACGGAATGCCACGGATTGTATGGTCAGATAACGGAAGTGAGTTTATAGGGAAAGTTATGCAGAGTGTGTGTGCTGGTCTAGGATTGAAACAAAAATTTCATAGTGCGAACCATCCCCAGTCAGCTGGTTTAGTCGAGGGTTACAATGGCACCCTCAAGCTTAAAATAGCCAAAATTCAAGCATCCACAGGTTTGGCTTGGCCAGACGCACTTCCTTTGGCCTTGTTATCAACGAGAGCAACAGTGCATTCTAGAATAGGGCTTTCTCCATATGAGATTGTATTTGGCCGCCCGGCAAATGTCTGGGGTGTGCCAAGGCCTAAACAATTTTGCTCCATTGAATATCCTATGTTGATAGACTACCTTTACGACTTGACTGCTAAATTAAGTCTTATTCATCAACAGGTTTTTGATGCACTACCAAAGCCTCCGGAGAGTCCAGGGCATCAACTGAAACCGGGTGACTTCATTGTGGTCCGGAACTTCGCGAGGACAAAGAATCTTCAGCCTCGCTACATCGGCCCCTTCCAAATCCTACTGGCAACGAGGACAGCTGTACGTGTTGCTGGCCGGAAGAACTGGATCCACGCTTCTCACGTAAAGCGTGTTCCACTGCCTCTGCCCTACGACGACTGGGTGAAGAAGGGAATTGGTGCCTCCGAATCTGAAATAACTCCAAAATTTGTCCCTTTCAGCGATGCCGATTTGATTTCTGACACTTTGAAACGTGACTCTCCTCTTGAAAAGACTACTTTGAACATTGAACATTTGTCTCCAGCATCAGAAGAAACTTTGCCATCTGCGAACTTAAACTCTGCAACAGCTGCTAGTGATACACTATTTTCCGATCAAACAGTACCAGCAAGGAAAAGATACCACCTTAGAAGCCATAAAAAGAACTAATAAAGCAGGCAACTGCATATTGTGATTTTGATATTTATATACATTGGACTTTTTTGCTTTTCAGCCAGGAAGTTTGCTATTGTTTATTGTTTTTAATAAATTGCCTTGCCGTCTGGGTAGCCGTAGGGTCGTGGCTGTGTGCCTAGTTTGAATTTGCAGGGGTCTGACACAAGGTCGATCTTTCTGTTAGTACTGGGAACTCCCAGGGCTGACAGAGGCATTTTCATCTACGTACACATCATCAGTGGTCGCGAGCGGATTGTAGAAGATGGAACTTCCTGCGCTGCAACGAGAAAATATGATTTACGTTCGCAGAAACAAACTTAATAGAATTCTTCACAGCAAATGTTTCTTGATGCAATGTGCCATTACATTTTTGATTGTTTTAGCAACATTGGTGGGTGGAATTGTCTTTAGCATAAATTTGATTTTTGTGCCAGTTTCTACAGTACCTCCCCTTGATCCTGCTATTTCTACTGTTTCTTCTATACACTCTTTTCACTCGTTTCCGGAACATGAGCAAGCTCGACGCTCAGAATTCATTAATAATACTTTTGTACAGCTCTTGCACCAACACCAACTGGTAGTTAACACGACAGACTGCTGGGTGTGTGGCTTGATACCCCACACTATGGATAAAGGTATTCCCTATTTGGTTTTGCCTTACAGCTATAATGGATCATTTCAGGCCCTTCAAACCATCTTTGCTTATGCTCTTGAGACCTATCCTCCACGTCCACCACGTTCCACTAAATATAACTCTGCCAACAAAGCCTTAGTCCAGGGAATTATTGACATGGTCAAAGACGTCAATAATACTCCATCATACCCTAGAGACGAATTGCGAGTATATTTAAGTTGGAATACTTCAGAGTATCGCCTTAGTTTAGGAGAAAGCAAGCGTAAAAGCTCAACTCCAATCTGGGTCGTACCTCACCGAGGTCAGGTCTGTTTGCAAGGTAATGGGAGAAATCCGAGAGCTCAGCTAGGGAGGAGTGAGTGCGTAGAGACTTATGTGTTTCCGGCTAACTCTTCCCCTGCCTTCCTTACTGCCAGGGGTACCTACTTCATCTGTCAAGACAGAGCTTATACATGGTTGCCTGCCGACTTCTCAGGATCATGTTATATTGCTCGATTATTGCCTCCGACATACACTGCTTCACCTGATTACCACAGAACGAGAGTAGCTAGAGGTGTTTTCAGTAAGGAAGATACCGCTGGTCAGGAAGCTGAAGACTTCTTCAAAGGCTTCCTTCCATTCTGGGGGCCTATGGCCAATAGTAGAAACATACGTCAGCTATCACGGGTAGTTGAATCTACTATTACCGAAACTGCTGGTGCCCTTAGCAATCTGACAGCTGAGCTTCAGGCGGATAGGCTCATGACATTGCAGAACCGTATGGTTCTAGATGTTATACTTGCAGATCGAGGTGGGGTATGCAGAATGATCCAATCGAGCTGCTGTGTCTTTATTCCTAATAATGCTCCAACAGTTTACGAGGCGATCTCTAAGTTGCACAAGATTTCGGACTCCATACATGTAGACAAGGGAAACTGGTCCTTTATGGAGTGGGTTTGGACTCTGATTTCAGCGTGGGGATGGAAGGTTCTAATGGTCATTGGTGTCATCTTAATATTACTATTCTCATGTTGTCTGATTATCCAGTGTGGTCCTGCTCTGTGTAGTCTTTGTGCTACAACCTGTTTTAGAAAACCACCTGCATTTGGAGAAAAGACACGAGAAAGGATGATGATACAACAACATGTCACTGACCTGATGAACATAGAACTAGATTCAGACATAGATTGAGTAATTGCCTATGTAAGGGCAAAAGGAGGGTCTGAGGTTCCGTGACGGTTCCGTGACGACTTGAACCCGTGTTTTTAAGTTTGTCGGAAATACATAAAAATGGTATCAGTGAACCGCAAATGATCCATTTAGTATATCCTAGTGTTTTCGCTACGCTACGAGCAAGAGCACTCCTTCCACTGACACATTTCTGATATACACACGGCATCCATCTTAGATCGTGGCCGCCATTTTGTGTTTCCTTGCCCTCACATATGCAATAGCCTCTGATCATTTCATTCACTTCACTTTGATTAAAGACACGTAGCCTTAGCCGGAGATTCACCTCTTACATGACACGTGCACCTTAAACCAGATCACGCTGAAGCTGCATGACTCGACAAAGGCTGCCTCCTCTGCCCGAGGCCAGCCCACCTGAACTGGTTTTCCTGTCCATTGTACCTGATCATGATTAGGCGGCCGAAGCCGGTAGCCTTGCCCATTTACAACCCACAAACATCTCTTATCCCGCTTTTCTATCTTCTGCACCTGGCTCTGCTCCTTTCCTTCTGGGCCTTTATTAGGGGGAGGTAACGAACTTTACGATGAGGCGGTCCGGGTCTTGAATGCAATATTGACAAGGGATTGTGATGGACTGGTGGGAACCCCTCTTCGTGATGTTTGGTATCAGATATTATCGACAGTTCCTGTGTAACGCCAAATATTTATTGTTTAGAGACACAAAAGGTTTGGGAATGTACCGACATGTGAAATATTTGCCTAGAGCACAATTTTTGGTATATAAGGAGCAACCCTCAATGTACAAATTGAACAGTCTCCTAGATTCTGCCCGTGTGTAGATTCTGTGACTTCTGTGTCCCTGCAGTAATAAACCTTTGGTCTTTGACGCCACCATCGAGAAGCCCGTGTTTCTGTTCATTTGTGCACCAAGGCAGGTGGAACTCCGGGGTCTTCGGGTGTTGTACCCTGACACCTCTGGACGGAACCAAAAAGTCCAGAACTCCAATCGTTGCCATAAAGAAAAAGAAAAAGTATAATAATATAAATGAAATCACGAGAATAAAAACTTGTGTTTTGATACAGTTGATCGTCTGATTCCGTTAACTGTTTCTCCTGCTTATAAAATATTGATCACGATTGTGACATTATCAGAAAAAGAATTCAACTGAATAATTCCTTTAGGGGCATCAGAATTTTGTTATTGAAAATACCCAGTCCCTGGGGGATAATTGGGTGGCTCTATAGTTTCTAGATTGATTATTTTACTAGCTGTGGGAGTGGGAATAAATAGACTGTTTTTAAAATAGTGGACTGTTAATGCTATCTAATGAAATAAGAAACACCCTTTGCATGTACCGGTCCCAAGCACTCACACTAGATGATGTTCCGTTCTTATGCATTGTGTTGTCTGTGTATTAAGCACTGTACACTGAAGTATAAACAACTTTGCATTATGAGACTGAATGCAAATTAAGCTGCTATAAACAGCACTCTGCAGCCCATTCTCACCTTTGCATAATTAAATATATTGCACAGTGAGGGGAATACAGAAGTGGGGTCTCACACTCTTTTTTCTCTCAGGATATATTAACCTCAACTCCTTTAGTCCTTGATACCCTGCCTAAAGGAGAATTACATAAACAGCATAATACATATTAATAATCAGCAACACAAAATCAATACAATTTAAACAGTAGTAGTGCCTCTGTTCTTCTTTATTCAAGGTGCAACATGAGATCATTTTCAGCTGAGTCATTCCAACTTAACTAACATATAAGATTAATAACACCATGAATAATGTAACAACCTTGAAGGATAATACAGGCATAGACAGGAATTAGCTTACAACATAATATTAAATAAGTAACATAACTAAATGTGGTAATTTCTTTAAGACCTATAAAGAGTAACTGGATTGAAATCCGGTAATTAACTGCTGCAAAAGAAAATTTGTTTCCAACTGTTATGTCACCATAAGTTCTTCCTTGTCCTGTGTTCTGTTGCCTTGCACTTTGTGGAAATTCAAGTTCTGTGGCAGAATATCAGTTGACAGTGTCACTCGCCTTTTTAGGTCTCGCCTAGGGCGCGCTTGCACTGTCTCTTTGAGACAGGTTGTATTCAGAATATGGGCTTTAAGCTGTGCCCATTTTCCCGCCCACATATTTTATTGCCTCCTTTGACTGTCTTTTCCCCCCAAAAAAATGTAATTGGTTAATTTGTTTAGTCGACCCTCCTTAGTACCTCCTTTTCTTCTGTTGTACCCTCCCATAAGGACTGCCCCTGTTGCTTGTGTTATTACACATTATGGGCCTGATTTGGATGTTGGTCGGAAAGCCCCCGACCAACATCTAAGGTTTAAACTCTGAACGCTGTAAAACAAAGATGGCAGCGGAAGTTGAAACTGGATGGTTAATCTGACGTGGTTCTGACAGGCTAAAGGAGATCGTCGGCCAGTCAGAAGGGTGTCATAATCTCTAATAGACGGCGTTTTCCGCTGTCTGGATTATGATATCACTTTTTGATAGCACTTCATGTCTGTCTTTCTGACATGAAACTGCTGTTAGCATGTGTCTTTGGGGGGCCCTAGCTGAGCCCTCTTCCCACCTGGCCCTCCGTTTGTGGCCCTGGGGGACATGTAAGGTGTATCCCTTCACATGAGGTGCCTGCCACTTGGTCCAGGGATGTGCAGAAACTTCAATTTTGCAATGGGAGCTTGTGCCTCAGGTGGTTGCGGCCTGCAACACAAGCTCCCATTGAGAAATGGAAGTTTGCAAGTGCACTGTGTCCAGTTGTATCCAAAGAATGGTGTCGGAACCGCCAACCTGAGGTCGTTTCTTGGTACCCCACCCCCTGCAATGATGGTTGAAGACAACTCCAACCGACACAAAAATCAGGCCCTAAGTTTAATTTCCTGTTTGTGAGCACTATTTTCTTAATTACTTCTTTGTAGCTGCAGTTGCAGGCACAATACTTTCTTGCTGCCAGCAAGCAGAGTTCCCGTGTTTTCCTGGCAGAGCATGGTGCCTGATCATAGACACCACACTTTATCTATTAAACAGACCCCCCCCCCACTCCAAGGCTTGCAACTATATGGTATGTTTGACTGTTTTTTAAGCATTTTAAGAAGCGCAGCATGCCGTTTTGATCGTACTTGTGGCTGACTCAACTTAAAAAAATATATATATTATATGTTTTTTATAAAGCATGGCATGCTGCACTTGATCTTAAGCAGTGGAGGCTGCGCACCATTCTTTTATTTTGCACGGCTAGCACAACAGTATTTTTTACTAATATATGTTTTTGAAACAAACTTGTCATGCCACCGTTGATCTTTAACAATGGCGGCCACTCGCCTTTATTTTCTTCAGTAGACTTCAATATCTGGGGTGTGCACCCTAGTAATCGAAGGAGATGGTGTGTTCAGCCCAAAAGACAGCTGCAGGAACTGGTGTCGCCTGCCGGCCCAATGATTCCAAGAGCATAAGAGGAAGAGGAGAATGAACCACTGGGACAGAGACGGCTGCTTTCTAGGGCTGGAGAGAGGCCACCTTGATGCAGTGGTCCAGGCTGTAGGGCAGAGCGCCTCGAGGACGTCTCAGCTTCTGCTCTTCTACTTCGATCTTTGTTGTGCTGTTGAGGTGCATGGGTTCAGGGTAACTGATGGCCGATCTCTATACTAGTACAACAGTGTTGCTGGTCCTAAACATAATGCTCCACAACTCCACTCCAAAGCCCCTGCACCTCTCCCTGCCTCACCTCTCCTGTCCCTTCTATTCCCCTGGTCTTTCTCAATTCTCCTGAACCCTCCTTTCTCTTCTTTCTTGTTCCTTCTCTCTCTCACATTATCCTCCCCCTGTGAACTTATCTTTCCGCCCCACCTCTCATTGCCCTGCTCTCCCTGTCGCCCTTCCCCAATTCTCAACTATTCATCCAACTTCCACCGAATCTCATCTTCTGCCTCCTTGCCTCGGCTCCCTTGTTCCTCCCTAGTGTTCTCGTAATCCACCATGCTCATCCCTGCTTTCATCACCTTCCCTTCCTTCTTCTAATCCTCTGCCCATCCTGTTTTGTCTTTCGTTCAGTCTCCTGTCACTTGCTTCCTCCTGGCTGCTAAAGCTGCCTTCCTGCCTCCACCTTCATGCATTCTGGAATTCACAGACTTTTTCTTATTTACATACTTTGTAGTAAACTGTTTTTTCTCTGTGGTCATTGTTTATAGAAACAATACTATCTCAGAAACAGTACTTATTGAGAACATATTCCACATACAATTTCCAGTTTTGAATAACATGATAAATCAACAAGTAGAGTAACTCACACTAAACAGTCATGTTTGGCTTGGCCATGGTAATTGACGTAGCGATCAAATACGGTAACATTCTCAGTTTTACAGCTGAAATAATCTCCCCATCCCCGTAATGCAGAGTTTTTGACTAGAGAAATATGTGGCATTGCTTTGTAACCACAGTGAAGGCAAAACCATCGAATCTCTGCTTTACTAGGGAAACAAGAGACAACGGTGCCAGCCGATGAAGTGCGAGCTGAACTTTAAACTTAGTCCAACTGGCTAAGACATATGGGGGTTTGGATGGAATTAATAATATAGGTGCATTGGACTTTTTCTTATTTAAATATTTACACGTTTATTGTTTTAAGGAGCACAAACATCACCATATCAGGGTTCAGAGACTTGAACACAAGGTGTGCAAGTCCAGGCGAGATCAACCATAGCTGATTGACAGCACAAAAGAGCAGCTTTTTTACAGTACGTTGCACACGAATTACAGAGGGCGAGAGGATTGCAGTGTACAGGAGGTAAACAATAATAAACAAGAGATAAGAACTTGAGTGGTGAAAGATGCTCAAATCCTCTTGACAGTGCTGCAGCTGCTTCTCTGGTCCAAGTGGTAATTCCACATTTCGAGTCCCCCAGACAGTGGTGCGTTTACTTATCTGTGCCCATTCTTCTTCCTCTAGACAATGCTGCAGCCGTGTCTATGTTCATGCTTTCACCTCACTCCAAACCAAAACACATAGGTAAAAGACATTTGCCCACATTCATCATTGTTACATTTTGCGATTTCCTAATTGCGAAAATTAAGGAATCGCAATTAAGAAATCGCAAAATGCTATGCATTAAAAAGTCGCAATATTTTTTGCGATTCTGTATTTTTCCTTAATTGCGATTCACAATTTGCGAATCACAATTAAGGAAAACCCTTCCCATTCATTCCTATGGGCCAAAAGGCCCATAGGAATGAACGGGAAGGAATTCACTTTTTGTGAATTTCAAATTGCGAATCGCAAAATGTGAATGCAATTTCAAGGGTGCAGGGAGGGGTCCAAAGAACCCCTCCCTGCACCCCTTAAATGTAACTTTAAATGTAATTTACACACACACATGCCCCAAGGGCATGTGTGTGTAAATTAAAACTTTCAAAAATGCAATTTGTGCATATTTGAAAGTTTTCGGTAAATTAGCATGAAGTTCAACTTCATGCTAATTTACCCCTTCCAAATTGCGAATTTGCTATTTAAAAATAATCATGCATTGCATTTAAGAAATCTCAAATTACGATTTCTAAAATGCAATCGCAATTTTAGAAATCGCAACCTGGTTGTGATTCCTAAAATTGCAAAATGCATGATGCATTCCAAATTAGTCAATTGCATTCGCAAACGGTCGAAAATTGCGATTCGCACCGTTTGCGAATGCAATTAACTTTGATGCATGTGGGCCATTGTCATTTACAACATCAATAGCTCTAACTCTAAAAAATGTGAGACCTATTGCATTGCAAATGCTTGTTGTCTCTTCTACAAATTCAGTATTTGACATCTACATTCTATTTTCTGTTTCTAATTTCCATTGGGGGTTGAAGAGAAACATATAGGAGCTTCGACCCCGGAGGTCTAGCTTCAATGATACATTTAACCATGGGCATGGCTGTGTTCAGGAGAAGCACACAGAAATGGAAGACGGGTGTAGGAAGATAAATAGGCACGGGTGGGAAAACAATTACCATAGCCAACTTGTATGCTTTGTTCATAGTGAAAATAATTTGTATGCTTGTATGGATATATCTTGTCTGGATAGTTTTGTAGAACTCTGTCTATAAAAACGATACATCTGGTGCCTAACTTGATGCCCTGGATTCTAATCCTGATGTTTCCATGTGACCTCCCCGTGTGACCCTGGATAGATTACATTATCTACTTGTGCCTTCATTGCTACATATACAAAAGCTAGAAACAAGCTGGCACGAGGTGCTATATGAATGTTTCAGTACAGAGGGCAAGGAACAAATGATCATAGAGTCAGGGCGGTGGGTGACATTTTAAAGTGGTGGGGCGCAAAGTGATTTGCATACAGCACCGTAGCGAGCGAGCGTAGCGAGCGCGCCGGAACCCCAAAAGGGGGGTTTGGGGGGGATTACCCCCCCCAAGAAAATTTTGAAAAAAAAAGAAGAAAAATCGTGCATTTTCAAGCACATTTGAGAAAGCAGGAAGGTTAATAAAGCAATTGTGAAAGTGCAGTTATTACACTAATAGATGGCATAACATAGGTAGCTGCCTATTCAGTATAACCACAGAGCTTCAAACATTCGGTCCTATTACAGACTCCGATATTGGCATTAAAAGTACCCTCCAGCTTATCAGCTTCAGCAAGGTTTCCAACAGCATAGCACCCCTTTGCTACACACAGATTACAGGTTCAGCCACATGATGAAAATAGCAACTCATTCAGTGTGATAATTAAGGGAGCAGAGCGCATGGAAAACATATTTAGTGATGGGCCGAGCAAAACACAACGAACAAATTGACTTCTTTCATCTCCTTTATTTCAAACCATTTACAGGACTCAGGTGTTTTAAACCTTGTGAAAACAAGCTAATTTGGTGAAAGCATACTTAGAAATCTGTATTTATGTATTGTATTTGTAGACTGGACCAAAAAACGAGTGAAGGGGCTCCACCTAAGCACCTCTCCTTTAATTATTTACACATAAATTGCATGCGGTCTGACAAGTCTGCCAAAGCTGCAGCAGATGAGCTGGGGCATTTACTCCTGGCTTGGTTGCTGGGGCGCTTACTCCTGGTCTGGGTAACGCAGCAGAGCTGCAAACTAAGGCGCTACCAGGTAACCAAGACTCAAGTACCACCACAGCATCAATCTGTGCAACCATTCAACAACAACTGGTTCAAATATGTTCTCTCAATGTTTCAAGCTATATTACAAATGTCACCAAAAGATGCTAATATTTCACTTCTGTTCTTGGATTTTCGTCACAATAAAATACACTGAACATAATCTTCACAAAAGTTATTTACAAAAGTTTAAGCTATAGCCATTATAAATTACAATAACTTTCATTAACGTATTAATTATAAAAAAAATAAAAGCCATTGCTCTTACCTGCACAGGCCGCAGCTGTCTAGACCTCGGAAGAAAAGTGCTGATGAGGATTGATAATGAGAGCAAGTTGGGCAAATGCATTTTGACGCTGTCACGACTGAACAATCAGGTACTAGGTAGGACAAGACTAAAAAACTGTTGCAAAAATCTAAACAATGGGCTAGTAACAATACCATCGAAATACAACGCTCCGAATAAGTTAGCAATGGGAGCATTTTCTTGAGAGAAATTGATACACAAAAGACTTTTGAAATGACCTGGACTTGTGCTGACATCAAAAACCTATTAATCAGTTGAATACCCAGAGGACGTCAACCTAATATATTGGACCAGGTGGTTGTCCAAACTTGTGATTGAGCCTTACAGATTCGGATTACCGTTTAACAGTCATTGATCTAGAGATAGTTTGCCTGCATCCACGAATGGATGGCTGGCAGGGAACTTTACTGGGGCAGGGGACTGTCAAACCACCCCATCAATTCGAAAGAAAATCTGGGTGTCAACCACAGATATAATGAAGCAGAGACAAAAGTGATTTATCAGTTAATAGTAAATCAGGAAAAACAGCTGACACTAGCATTTAATATATCAGTGCTTAAGGAGGCGATATGAGGACCTCAGAAAGAAAAGGTAAATTGAGTGTGAAAAGAAAGGGAGAAGCACTACCTCATTGCGTAATTAGTCAAAAAACAACTGAACCAATGGAAAAATGTTCTCCCTACCACCAAAGTTGCCAAAAAGTTGACCAAGACGGCATGTTCAATTTTGTCCAATGCTGCCAAGAGATCCAATGACGTGAGAGCCCTGACACTACTGCCATCAAAACACTGATATAACTCATCCACAAGAGCAAGGAAAATCCACTTGATAGATTGAGTGAGTATCAAAGAATGAATGACAGTAGAAGAAAGAAATAAAGGGAACAGGGTAGGCATGGTGAAACATTATAGGCGGCCATGTCAGACTGCTCACCACAAATATGTGAATCGCCTGTACGCTCTACAACTTTTTTCCCGTTTGCCTCCAATATTTACAGAATGTAACTCCTTCCAGGTAAGAGGTGCTAGGTCACTCAGCAAGTCTTAAATAACTGTTCCAGCCACCTAAGGAGACGAGGGGCAGATGACCTGAACACAGCTTGCACCATTGTTGGTAAAGACAGTTTACCCCTATTTTAGGATTGTATTTTCATCCCACATTCTCATACCTGCCAATTGGTTCAATGCCATCTAGTGCACACCGAACATAACTTTGTATTCTGCTAATTGCAGGTATTATTTCTCCAGACATTAATGTCCTAGCAGAGAAATTGTATTGACCCCAAAAAATCTAAAGTGACTAAAAATGTTGTGTGTGACTTTGGACCACTTTCCAGCTATGACTAAACTCAGCAAGGAGGCATGCCTTAGTCACATCCAAATACCAGCCCCTAATCTGAAAAAAAAACCAAAAAAAAACAGAATGCAGGGCAAGTGGGGAGGGGGGAGGGGGTAGAGAAGGGTCTGGTCATTGCAGCCATATTAATACAGGTGTCAGTACACATGCCATTCCTGCAGGAGGCCGCCATGGATAGTGGGATGACCTTTACAACCGCTTCAGTACAGCTTGCTGCATTAAAGGGCTGACGAAGTGTAGTGTGGCCCGTCAGCCGCTGCAGTACACGTGCCAGCATCTGAGGGGGTGTCAGGGTGTAGTGTGGCCCTTCAGCCGCTGCAGTACATGTGACAGTAGCAGTCGGGGTGTAGTGTGGCCCTCCAGCCGCCACGTGCCAGCACCAGACGGGGTGTCATTTCGCATATATATTGCAGCAGTGCAACACAAGAAGCTCTTGTGATAAATCACCTTCCCAAATGTAATGCCACTTACTCAGTTATACTAAAATAGCTTGAACGGCAAAGCTTTTAAGGTCACAATTACAAAGGGGTCAGGATGGGCCTCTGTGCAGCAAATCAGGAGGGTTGTAAAAAGTACTACATCCCCACTCAGAGTATTTAACTCCTTCACACACCTTGCTATGTTGTATCAAGGGTAAAAAAGCAAATGCTGAAGCATGTTTTAGCACAGGAGCACCTGGGCCTGCAAACCCTACAGTGCAGAGAGTTCAGTTTTAACCGAGCAAAAAAGTCTTATTTAAAAGTCCATATGATAAACTCACCTACTTAAAATGTCGTGGAGCATGGAAATAAGGCAGAGATTAACATCACCTCAACACTGGTATAAACTCCTCTGCACATCAATACAGACAACTAATGATAAACATGATCGCCAACGTCTTATTCCACATATTCCTGAGAAAAGTCCTGAATCGGGCAAAACTGCATTTTCTGATCGTGGAAACATAGCTACTGTATTAGGAATATTGCCTCCAATTTAGGATAAAAATGTAAAGGCGTGTCTAAGGAGCAACTCTGGCTTGTCCTAATTTTGCCCCAAAACAAACAGTTGCTACATCGGAGTGGTGTAATCTTCACCTAAGAAATAGAAGCAACAACTGGAAGCAGGTGCCCAGATGTCAATTCAATCAAACCCTCATATGCCCTCACATGGCACAGGATCAGTGCCTGCGCAAAGCCCACCAGATATTTTCGATAGCTCCGCAAAACATACTAGACAACACTGGATACACATCTCGATCCGGACATTGATCATTGAAGTAAAAATTGTCCTTCACATGAGCAGGCACAACACAGGACCATAAGTAAGAAGGAGGGGGAACTGGTGGCCAATGGCCAGTCGTTAAAGAATGCCTGGGCGTATGAAATTTCAGGTTATCCCACTTAACACATGCGAAGTTCATTTAGTCCCAGATTTATGTTTGCAGTTTCGTCCTCAGCATAAAGCAACACAACGAGAGAAAACTATACTACAACTTGTTGACGTCAGACACGTGGAGATGTAATCAAACGTTCCCTCCATGCACAGAACACAACTACAGTGGCTTACCTGTTATCCATAGGAGTCACTTCCCACCTGCCTCTGCCACCTGCCTGAGTTACCTGTTGCTCGCCTGTCACCCATTTGTTGCGCCAGGTGTCCCCTTCTTCCTGCCTTAGACAACTGTCACCTGCCAGTACCTCCCAAGTGCCTGTGGCCCCTAGGGCCTGCCTGTCTGAGCCACCTGTCACCCCGTTGACTCTGCAATGGCCTTGTTGACTGCGCAGACGTCTCACTCGGACGCTGCTAGCATGGACACGCACCTAACACAAGAAATATGTTCAGGCGAGATGCCCTCAGCAGGCAATGCCAGCCACTGCCCCAAGAAGGAAACCTTTGTTGAGAGTATCCCCCCTGAACAGTTAGGGGCAGAAAGTGAGCCCAGTGGTACCCTGTTCAAGACTCTATGCCCTGGAGGCCAGGAAGAGACCCTACCTGGGGCCATCTGTGGATCAGAGGGGGCCCTATGCCATGGAGAACATGCTGGAGAACCTGACAACTCCTGTGATTTCTGCCCTAAACATCACTTGCGCGCTATATACCTTGGCTGGCTGTCTGCTGCTGCAGCTGAGTGCGTCACGTGGTTGTGGACTGTCACTCAAGCTGCGCAGCAGTCCAGACCAGCCCCCCTGCACTCCCCACTCCTGGATAACTCGGGTGATTCCCGGCGGCGCTCGCTCGAACTTTTTAAAACAAACAGTGACAGTCACACCAGTTTATTTTATTGCAGCAGCGCGTCCATGGGGCTTGTGGGGCTACACCCCTACGCCCCAATGGACGCACCGCTGCTGAGTCTCGGGCGCTCTGGACAAAATTATCAGTGTATATAGAGTGAACACAACTGACATTATGAGAGCGCTTTAAATGAGCCCCTGTTGCTGAACACAACCGAAAAATAACAGAGAACTTTAAGTCAGCCCCGATTGCACTACCACGAGGATACCTTATTTGTAGGCATTGGAAATATCACAGCGCCTTAAATGGACCCCGGTTTTAAATGAGCACCGGTTGCATAACACCACCAAAACTATCCAAGCGCTTTAAATGCACACCTGTTGCAGAACACAACCGAAAAATAACAGAGCACTTTAAGTCAGCCGGGTGCACTACCACGAGGATACCTTATTTGTAGGCATTGCGAATATCAAAGCGCCTTAAATGGGCCCCGGCTGCATAACACCACCGTAAGTATGCAAGCGCTTTAAATGCGCAAATGTTAGGCATTGGTGAATATCAAACCCCCTAGAATGAGCCCCTGCTTTAAATGAGCATCGGTTGCATAACAGCACTGAAAATTTCCAAGCGCTTTAAATGTGCACTTGTTGCGAAACACCATCGGAAATATGAGCGCCCTTGCGTTGTAACTTATGCTCACCAATGATCACACCATGTTTATATGGCATGATATACTGTGACGAAAATGTTACTAGTCTAATTCTATGTCAGGACAGGAGGCTCCGATTATGCTTTCTCATTTCTTTAATGAAATGCTCAGCAGCCAATCAAAAAACAGAACTACAAATCCCATGAACACTTGGGAATGACCCCAGGAAACACTATAAAAGGTCCATAAATCAGTCGTTCTTCCTCTTTCTCTGCTGCTCCGCAGCCAGTTAAGTCTCTTTTACCTTACTTGCATTGCTTTTCTTGTAATTGCTCTGCTTTGGTGTGTACACTTGCCTTGTATTGCGCTACCTGTACTTTATTGCGCGTTGCTTGTGTACTCTTGTTCGGTGTTCATTACCGATACTCTTTCCAGCGTCCGTTAGCGGCGTGTCTTCCTGGGGGCGTGTGTTCACCTCCCTGCGCCTGGCCACGTCCGTGTGCCTGGTTGCTTTGGTGGAGTGGGAGCAGGGGTCGTCGGCTTCTTGGGAGAGCGCGAGCGCTCTCGAGCCGGTGTTTCAGTGGCAGCGACGTCGCGCATGCGCGTTGCTTGTTTCCGGTTTCTGGCTGTTCGCCTCACGCCGGTCGAGTGAAGGAACGCTTCTCACCAGCGCTCACGCCCACAGCCCTGAACTTTCGACCCCGTCTACGCCGGAGCACGCTGAGGTGTTTTGGCTGATAATTGTTGCATAGGCTCTGCCTAGAGTGATTTGTTGGCAGGCTCTCTCCCTCCACGTTCTATTGTCTTTGGAGTTTGGTTCTTTTGACCATCTCTTGGGCCTGCTTTGGGGTTCTCACTCCCCCTTAATGGTATCTCGATACCCCATATTTCAGTCAGTCATCAAGTGGGCATTCAATTTTGTACTTCGTTACAATGTCTGAGTATTACGACGCAGACGATGACTGCTATTACGATGAGGAGGAGGATGACTCCATGGAGTACAACCTGGTCGAGGAATTGGACAAGGGTGTCCAGTTTTCAGTTAACAAGGCCTTGGTTCGAGCCATTACCCCTCTGAAACGACATCTCAGTGACTATGCTGTGCAGCAGGGGTGGTTGCCGCCTTCTCAAAAGGCCGCGAAGTCCCCTCACAATCCGCATAAATCGGACTTTCAAAGGCTGGCAAGGGCCTTGTCTTCAGACAAAACCAAAGCTTCTGTGTCTCAACCTGTCGAGGAATCGGACCAGGCTCAGGCTTCTTCGGAGCACGACTCTTCACCCCCAAAGAAGCGTCTCCGCAAGGAACGTTTTGTGGACGCTCCTGAGCGTCCCCTACTCTTAAATTTTGAGCCGGAGGATATCATCCACCCTAACTCCACATCCTGGTTGCCGGCTCCGGCGGTGGCCGCTTATCTTGAGGCGCACGTTCGCCACCCTTTCGAGGCTCCTGTCAGGGCTCGTCTGCGCTCGGAGTGTCCGAGGCCTGATCTTGCGGACAACATGGCGGAGACACCGGAGGTGGACCCCATGATGGTAACGTACCTCAAGAAGTACGCCAAAGACCCTAAAAAAGGTCTTGACCGCTCGTGGAGGTCCTGTCAGGACAAATTGATGGACATGCTGGGACCTCTCTCTAAGATACTGGATTTGGGCTATAAGGCCAAAGAGGCTTCCGCAACCGTTAACCCAGACGAACTGATTGAATGGGCTCAGCGAGCTGTCTGTATGTTTGGAAATGTAAATTGCGCCATTTCTGCGGAGAGACGCAGGTCTATTCTCCTCAAGCTTGACCCGAAGTTGGCGGAATTGGCCACGTCTGAAGCCGGCCCGGAGGCGCAAGGCCTTCTTTTTGGGCAACCTTTCCTCAAGGAGTTGACCAAATTTGTTTCCGCCTTCAGCCGCATTGACAAGGCGCAGGCGTCTTTGCGCCGGGCCATGCGTCCGGTTTTCAGCAAGGCCGGACGACGGGGACGGTCGTTCGGCCGCGGGTCACAGCAGCAGTCCCACAGGGGAGTTCCTCAGCAGCGCGGTGGTCAGTACGACTCCGGTTATTCCACCCGCGCAAATTTCTATCCTTCCCGGAAAGGAAAAGGCCAGTACGGCAAAGGCAGATCTGGTGGTCATCAGGGACAGTATCAAGATTCCGGAGCTGCAGGTGAGCCTAATTCAAGCATGCGATGTGATGCTGGGGGGCAGGATACAGTTTTTTCTGAACAATTGGCGCTTAATCTCCAGCGATGCTTGGGTGCTGGAAACCGTTTAAGGGTTCAGAATCGAGTTCTATCACCCAATTCATCAGACCCGTCTGCCGACCCCTATGCTTTTTTCATGTCACTCTCGAGTATGTATGTCAAAGGAGATAAAGGAACTCCTAAGCAAGGGGGCGATTGTTCCAACAGTACGCCATCCTCAGGGCTTTGTCAGCTCAGTCTTTCTGGTGGAGAAAAAGGGAGGCGGATCCCGCCTGGTTCTCAACCTGAAAGACTTCAACAGCGGAGTTGTATACAGGCATTTCAAGATGGAGGGCATCCATCTTCTGCGGGATCTCCTTCGGGAAGGGGATTGGATGGTCCGTCTGGACCTGAAAGATGCTTATTTGTCCATACAGATATACAGTCCCCATCGCAGGTTCCTCCAGTTTCAATGGCTGGGTCAGTGGTACGAATATCAGGTTCTCCCGTTCGGCCTTTCGTCAGCACCATGGTGCTTCACGAAATTGCTGAGGCCGGTAGTGGAACATCTTCGTTCCAGGGGGGTCAGACTGATTATTTACCTGGACGACATCCTTTTTATGGTGGATTGTCCTCTCAAGCTCCTACAGCATCTGGAGTGGTCCATCACCCTTTTACAATCTCTGGGTTTTCTAGTCAATGTGCCCAAATCGGTTTTGGTTCCCGCTCAGTCTATCGATTTTCTGGGTTTTCGGATCGATTCGTTGACTTGTCAACTACTCTTACCCAACCAGAAACTCCGTTACATCAGGAGAGAGTTGACATCTGTTATTTCCAGACAGACTGTCGTTGAGGTCGTTGGCGCGTGTAGTGGGCCTTCTGGCGTCCTCCATTCAGGCGATCTTCCCGGGTCCCTTACATTACCGGGCGATGCAACGCTTGAAAATCCAGCATCTTCGGAGAGGTCTCCGCTATTCAGATCAAATTCCTCTTTCGGAGGAAGTGCGGATGGAGATGCAATGGTGGCTAGACCACATGGAGGCCTGGAACGGTCGAGCCCTGTTTGGGTCTTCTCCGGAGCTAGTGATAGAATCGGATGCCAGCCAATGGGGCTGGGGAGCCCGTTGCGGGTCCATCTCGACGGGGGGTCGTTGGTCTCCCCAGGAATTGTCCCTACATATCAATTGCCTGGAACTCCTGGCGGGTTCCTTTGCGATTCGGTGTTTTTCCCCATTGCAGGCGAATTGTTGCATCCTTCTCCGGATGGACAACGTGTCGGCAGTCCGTTATGTGAACAAACTGGGCGGGACACGGTCCAAGATTTTGGCGGAGATTGCCAAGGATTTTTGGCACTTTTGCCTTCATCGGAAGATCACAGTTATTGCCGAGTATCTTCCGGGCCGCAACAATCAAGTGGCGGACTGGCACTCCCGTCATCTTCGGGACTACAGCGACTGGAGACTTCATCCTCGAGTCTTCCGTGCCATTATTCATCATTGGGGCCAGTGTCACCTGGATCTTTTTGCATCTCGCCTCAATACGCAGCTTCCCCAGTTTTACAGCTGGAGACCGGACCCATCGGCTCTGGCCATGGATGCTTTTCTCCAACAGTGGCCCTCGACTCTTTGCTATGCGTTTCCCCCGTTTATGATGCTTCCCAGAGTCCTGGCTTACGCCAAACGCTTTCGAGCGGAGCTGATTCTGATTGCTCCCTTGTGGAGAGCTCAGGCATGGTTCCCGGTTCTCCTGGAGATGTGCTGCGCGCCTCCTCTCCTTCTTCCCCAGAAGCAGAATCTGTTGCAGGATCCTCTCGGGTATCCGCATCCCCTCATTCTCGCCGGCACTCTCCAATTACTGGCGTGGCGAATTTCGGGGATCGTTGGTCGGTCCCAGGCATTTCTAACGAAGCTGCCAACTTCATCAGTAACGCCTGGTCTCCCAATACCCACAAGCGGTATCGAGGAGCTTGGAAACGCTGGAGTGATTGGTGTGCTCAACGGGAGGTTGATCCCGTTTCGGCAGATGTCGGTCTAGTTATAAACTTCTTGACTTCTTTGGCCACGTCGGGCCTTGCATATCGGACCGTTAGTAGTTTTCGGTCGGCCATTTCGGCAGGTCATGTCCATATTGATGGTAAACCTGTTGGAGAACATCATTTGCTGTCCAAACTGTTGAAAGGCATCCGCCTCGCGAAACCTCCCACACCGAAGTATGTGTCTTTGTGGGATGTTTCGGTTGTCCTGAGATTCTTAGAAGCCTGGCCTTCTAATCTTCTGTTGTCTCGGAAACAGTTGTCTGCAAAGCTGACAATGTTATTATGCCTAGTTTCTTGCAGACGTGTTTCGGATATTCGGGCTTTGGACCTGGCGGGCCGCTCCTTCACTCCCGAAGGTGTTACTTTTACTCTTTCTCGAAGGACTAAAACCAACACCTCATCCATTTCCTATCCTTCCTTCCCGGATCACCCCAATCTGTGTGTGGTGCAATGTTTGAAGGATTACGAGGTGAGTACCGCTTCTTTGCGCGCAGATTTGCAAGGTCAGCTATTGATAGCTTTGCAGAAGCCTTTTCGCCCCGTAGCCCCAGCTACGTTGGCTCGCTGGGTGCGCTGGCTTATGTCCGAGGCAGGCATTGATGTTTCTGTGTTTGGGGCGCATTCTGCTAGGGGGGCAATGGCCTCCAAAGCCTTCTCTATGGGTGTGACTTTGTTTGACATCATGAAGGCTGCAGACTGGTCTTCGGATTCTGTTTTTAAGCAATTCTATTATAAACCTATCGTTAGTGTTGCCTCTGTTGTGTTAGACGAGCTTTGAACAAGCATAATCGGAGCCTCCTGTCCTGACATAGAATTCAAAATTTGCAAACATTCGTGACAAGAATTTTCAATTCTATTAAGGACAAGGAGGCGAGGATTATCCCACCCGGACTATGCTTACTTGGTATTAGCATGTACTGTATATTGAATGTATATTATTACAGTTGTGAAGATTTCTGTATTTTTCCCTCCCCTGTATATCTTATTCCCTCGATGTTGGGATATTACGGCTCTGTCTCCGTTTCAGGTTCTGACCAGAAGTGATTTGGTTATGTATCGTGAGCCTCATCTGTCTCCTTGTGCACGGACCCCGGATGCTTCCACCTTCGTCTTCAAGATCCTGTGGATTTCGGCGGCTTGCCTGGAGCTGATACTGTTACTTTATCTGGGATTGTTGTTTGATATCGAACTTGTTCCCCAAAGAAAGAGGAAGAACGACTGATTTATGGACCTTTTATAGTGTTTCCTGGGGTCATTCACAAGTGCTCATGGGATTTGTAGTTCTGTTTTTTGATTGGCTGCTGAGCATTTCATTAAAGAAATGAGAAAGCATAATCCTCGCCTCCTTGTCCTTAATAGAATTGAAAATTCTTGTCACGAATGTTTGCAAATTTTGAAATATTACTATATTGGCTCATTACCATAAAAACGTTATCAATTTTTGTTTTGCTATTATCAAAGTTTCAGCTTACGAATTCCCTAGTGGTCTAAACATCTAATTTGCGTTTTCACCTTTTACTCTAAATTACATTTTTATATCCCCACAGATTCCCCTTATTTAAACTTTAGTATCACAGCAGGGGAATTGTATTGCCGAAGAGCACTGCTGCATTTTCAGCTGAAAACATGGCTCACTTCAAAGTCCCCAGACAAAGCATATTCTTAACAGCATGGAACAACCAATACCTTCCAAGGTGGCATAAACTAACTGTATCTCTCCCTTGTTACGGTAATTACAAGGTAAGGCCCACATGCCATCAAAGATAAATATATATATATATATATTGTCAATGCCTCTTGTCAGGTACATTCATTTAAGAACCTTATGATTGAACACAACCGACAATATCGAAGCGTTTTAAATAAGCACCATTGCCGAACTCCCGCGAAAATATTAGAGAGGTTTAAGTGGGGACTCTCATTAGAATAGAAAAAACATCAGCATCCGTTGCATTACTAAAAAGATATTTTATTTTCAGGCATAGGGAAACGAGGAGAATTAATGCCCTCCTATTACTGCAGAGATTTGCAAAGCCACAAGCAAAAATCCCACCTTTGTCTGCCCAGAAAGCGTATAACATGCACGTAATCATCACGTAATTCAGGCAAATATTCACGGTAATTACAAGTTAAGGCTTGCATGGCATCCAAGATATATATGTTATTTATGCGTCTTGTCAGGTACATTCATTTTAGAACCTGAATAAACGAACAATATCAGAGCGCTTTAAATAAGCACCGGTTGCAGAACGCCACAGAAAATATCAAAGCGCTTTACATGAGCACATTTAGGTAATCCTTCACGTAACTCACGCAAACATTCGCTGTAATTACGAGGTATGGCTCACATGCCAATTAAAGAACCTGTTGAGCGAACACAACCGACGATGTCAGAGCGCTTTAAATAAGCACCAGATAGCACTTTAAATGGTACCGTATTACATTATTCGCATCCGGAAACCCGGTGACCTGGCCAAAATCAAAGGACGTTTGAGCCTTCCGTCAGACTCTAACCTTGTTCCCCGGACCCCGACTTCAAAGGCGGTCGCCCTACAGTTAAGGCATCCCCTCTCCTAAATAGTTCCAGAAGTCTTGGAAGAACTCAAAACCGCAGGACACTTGACTACACCACCCGATGGATCACTGTGTAATGGCGCACCCTCGATCCCAGAAATGCGGCAGCCATACAATCGAAGGCTGGATCAGGATCTGACGTCACACGCGCGGCATCCAATAATGGATTACCCTGCGGTGACCGGCCAATCCTGGCGCCTAGGGGGGCTCATGAATGCTCGCCCTGTGTCGCCTTTGTGAAGCCGGGGGCTGCGGCCAGCTTCAACAAGCAACCCCTTATGGGGGAACACTGATGCGCATGCGCCGGCAAGTTTCTGCCCTTAACATCACTTGCGCGCTATATACCTTGGCTGTCTGTCTGCTGCTGCAGCTGAGTGCGTCACGTGGTCGTGGACTGTCACTCAAGCTGCGCAGCAGTCCAGACCAGCCCCCCTGCACTCCCCACTCCTGGATAACTCGGGTGATTCCCGGCGGCGCTCGCAGCGCGAACATTTTAAACAAACAGTGACAGTCACACCAGTTTATTTTATTGCAGCAGCGCGTCCATGGGGCTTGTGGGGCTACGCCCCTACGCCCCAATGGACGCACCGCTGCTCGACTTGATTCGCACTTGTAGTTTGTGCCAAAACATGCACTTCTATGTAGGACTCCCAGGAAGATTGTTTTCAACTTGGAATCCTTCATGATCTCTGCTGTGCCTTACAAGCAAGTAGACGACACTGCAAATCCCAGCTTGTCTGTTAGAGGCACTTGCCCATCGGACTTGCCAGAAATCTCCAGAATTCTATTAGGATAGTCCTTTCAATATCAAGCAGGCTCGAAACAGATTTAAGCAGAAGCCTTTCTTTTGACTGACACTGCTTCTGCCCTAAAATCTTTCCAGCCTCTAGTTCGTTGATGAAATTAGATTAGTGGGTTCATCGATCTCTTGCATAAATGTGTGTTTTATCTGCCCAACCACATTTCCTATCCTAGTGAGGTATTTGGGAGGTTAGTGCACTTGTTTCAGTGATCGATGTGTAACCTGGATGCCCCAAGATCGATACACATTTGCCCTGCGATAGTCCTCCTCTTCTCAACAGGGCAGCAGTCATTTTCATGAGACCATATACTATCTTCATAGCACACAGCTGCCCTATTAACGTAACAGGACAGCATATTGACTTCTAACAAGAGTTGGAGGGTATTTGAAGGAGCCATGCCAACAATTTATCGCTGACTGATTCACTTCCTGAACTTTGTATTACTCCAGGCATATCTCAGTGAGGATGTTGTGTCTGTGATCAGATGGTACTGGTCTTTCTCGGCAATGCTGCAATGCTTGAATAAAACAGCACAAAATGTGTATGTATGCAGGTTTCCTTTATTGTCAGCGAAACACTATGCGTGCTTCTTAATAAAACTAGTATTTTTAGGTTGGACCTCTTACCAAGTATGGCTCCAGAGACTTAGATAGGAAGTTATGTGTGTGTGTCTTTGTGTGTGTGTGTATGTGTGTGTGCGTGTGTGTGTGTACTTTTGAGAGAGATAGGGGAGAAGAAGAGAATAGCAAATAAGGAGCAAGAGAGATAGAGAGAAGTAAGGTGCGAGAGAATGAGACAACTAGGATCTAGAAGGAGAAGATATTGACTAGAAATAGAAATAGCAAATGAAGGGAGTCACATAGGGGGAATAGACAAAAGAAAAGTGACTATATAGAGGATGACAGATAAATGGGTTTCATTCTCAAACTGCATTTATAGTACCAAAAGTGGGACTACAGAAGTACTCATGTACTACAAATTGCTACTCACAAAATTATTGCTAATAACCACTGTCTACGAGTCGCCTATTTTTTCTGTTTGGAGTTCTCTGCCAGGGTGGGGGAGATCTCCCCACAAGTTAGTAGGCATCTTAGTAGTAAATGCAGAAGGGAACAAGGGAAGTGATTGGAAAATGGGAAATACTTACTACTAAGGGCCTTATTATGATGTCGGGCAGACTCACGTCTGCTTGACACCATTACAGAATCAGGATTGACTGACCACCGGTCAGTTGTCCCGACCGCAGAATTACAATGAGTTCGTACATGGTGCAGTTGCATACTCTCATTTCTCTATGGGAGCTTGTGCTGCGGCCGTAAACCGGTTGTACCACAAGCTCCCAAAGGAGAATCTGTTCATCCCTGCACTGTGTGGCAGGAACCTAGACATATTCGCCCATCCAAATTCAGAGGACAAGCCTTTACCTAGTTCAACCCACACCACTGGAATACTCTCCCTTTTGTCATCAGAGTCTGTACTGACTTTGTAGGCTTTAAAAACAGCTTAAAACATCTCTAATATCTCAGCGCTGAGATGCCCTTTCAGGGATGAGTTGTGAGCTATTTCAAATACTCAGCAGGCAAAGCAAAATACCTGTCAGTGGGTTAGCCACAATGGTCATGTATTCCAGTTGCAATTTAGATCATGTGTAACTGTGTGTGTAGGGGGTACACAGATGTCAAAATATTTACAAGGCAAAAGTAAAAGAAAATAAAGTGCTTGAATGTGAGTGAGTGTAGTATGTAGGATGATGAAGTGAGGGCGATTCGAGAAAATGCATTCGGGGGATAGTATAAAGAGGGTACTGAAGAGGAAAAAGATGAGGTTGAAGATGTGCAGAAGGATGAGATGTGTAGAGAAAAGGGGCATACACATCTAACATAAAGCGTATATAACTGAAGGCCAAGACTCATTCCACAGGCCTTAATAGAATTTAATTCACAGTCTCATAATTTCCGAATTTAAACATTTCCAGGGCTAATTATTTATTACAAATCATTGTTTCTTCTCATTTATCTTAAACAGCTAATAACCATTGACAAAGCTTATAATAATGGCAGGTTTTAGGTGAATGTCAATTGTTGTGCTATCTATCTGTGCGCAATAAGATCTCAGTGAGAAACCAATATACCAATCGGGTGGCACACTATGAGAATCACAGGAATTTATTTTACATGTTCCCTTTCAGAGAGACCCCACTTTATTCAACCCACTTAAAGACCTATCTGCACATATTTCTATATGACTGGTTGGAGCCAGCAGCTGTGGGTGCTTCCAGACACCTGATTAGAGCATATGCTTCCAAAGTTGATTCAGCTTGCAGTGCAAGACACTGTGCACACACACACGCTTTAAAGAGCTGAAGTTGTCACACTCTACAATTTGCACATTACAGTAGCTGTCAAACATATTATTGCAGTAAGATATGGGGCAGTTTTTAATGTGTTTAATATTTCCAGACTATATGTTCCCACTGATTTTTAAACCTTGCTTTCTCACTAAATTCATTTGCTTCAAAATGTACCATTTGCCACCTTTTTTGATTTTTTTCTCAGGAACATTTGTCCATTAATAGCAACTTTACACTATCAAATACTATTGTAGAAGGCTTCGCTGCTTTGATGGTGTGGAAGCATGCAAGTCTACACCTAGAAGTAAATGTAGACTCAGAAATGGTGAATAGCAGAAAAGTGTATAATTACACCTAGGTGGGGGAGTAAATATACAGGTGAGTAAAACTACAAGTGTACATTTACCTTTGTGAATAAGCCCCTAAAAGCATGCTTGCACTGCTAAGAAGTTTGCTGCTGTCTTAGAAAACAATACTAGGCCTGATGAGAAACACTTGTTAAAATGCAATCATGAATGATGGCTCTTACAAGTGCCTCTTTCAATGAAGTCTAAACTAGACTACTAGTAAGCTCTTCCTTTCTTTGGAGATTTCTCACAGTAAATTATTTAAATTTACAGTGCAGAAAAAAATAATAATAATTCTATCGGAAATTTCATATCAGTTCTATTTATTTATCACCCTGTCTATTGAACGTTCGAACACACTATTGGCCTATGAGTTTAGATGTTATTCATCTCACATGATAAATAACAATACCATGATATATGTTATTTTTTTGTGTGCAATATACAGCACCTATGATAAGTTTGTGGGATATAACATGCAGATTTCGGGGTTTTTAATGCACAAAAATCTGCATGGTATGGTAGATGTTGTACAATTTCCTAGTTAAATTGTAGCAAGTTTGACCTGCCAATATTTAACAACAGTTAAGGTTTTTAACACATCCAATAAATATTGGATGCGTTAAATACAGCCAAAGTTATAATTCCGATCCATGCATTATCAGGTGTTATGCTCGGGTCGGAATTAACCAAATCATTTCTTATTCAGGCCCAATATGTCAATCATTTTCAGAGAAAAAGTAATTCCATAAAACCCCAGTTCAATGTTGTCTTTAAATCTCATTACGGTTGGGCCCACATGATTAAGGCAATACCATGTGCTGCAAAATTTTTAGAATTTTTTAAGGGCTAACCTCCTGTAAAATGTTACAGCACTAACCAATTCAACTGGTTACTGTGCATTTAGGTACACAATTCGTAGCTAATCTTCCCTAATACTCATCGAGCAAAGTGATATCAGTAATCAGCGATGCAACAATATATGAATGCATGCCTAAAAATCTCCTGATGTTTTACCAAATTGTACCAGTTTATGGCAGGAGGCTGAGATTAGCGGAAACAGGGGTTGTTGTGGTTGTTCAGGCTCTTATTTATGAAGGGCTTGGGCCACATTTTTGAGACGCTGGGGCAGCGTAATAAATGCACCACACTGCGCCCTATTTACAAAGTGACCCATCTAAGCAGATGCGTCACTTTGTAATGGCTTGGGCTACATTATACATGTGTCAGGTATAATGCATGTGTGGTGGGCGTTCCCCCGTAAAATGGCCTTGTAGAAGTGGCGCAGTGAAATTGATGATGTTTCTCTATGCCACTTCTACAACTTGACAGCGTCAAAATCCTCACGCCTGCTTGGAGCAGCCGTAAGGATTCAGGCTGGTCTTTTCACATGGGGCTCGCCCGTGGACCAAGACACATTGCTGGAATTGCGTCAGTTATCTGACACACTACAGCAATGTGTCATTTTTAGACCACCAGATACGTCAGAATTCCTGACATATCTGTTGCGCCATGAATAGCGCTATGAAAAGTGACGCATCACTGTTTTTACCCATCTATGTATCACTTATCATAAATAAGGCCCTCGGGGCCAGATGTAGGTGGCCATTGACCGACCGGTAACGGCCGATTTTGGCAGTTACCGACCCGTAAATGGTCATTTGTGATGTAGGGGCCCAATTTTACCGATTCGGTAAATTTACTGAATCGGTAAAATACCGAATCGGTATTTTTTTACCGATTCGGTAACTTGCAGATGTAGGTGGGACTCTTCTGAGTCCCAAAGGCCTTACAGAATCGGTATTTTACCACCCAATTCAATTGGGTGGTAAAATACCGAATCCAGGTGTGCATTCACACCTGTGCCATGTGACACACAGACATGCCCTTAGGGCATGTATGTGTGCCACATGGCACACAAGCCTGTAATTGGGGTGCTAGAGGGTGTCAAAGTATCACCCCCTGCACCCTTGCAAGAATAGGTAATTACCGAATCGGTAAATACCGATTCGGTATTCCACATTGATTCCTATGGGCTTCAAGGCCCATAGGAATCAATGGGGGATACCGATTCGGTATTTACAGAATCGGTAAATACCGAATCTTACAGATTCGGTATTTACCGAATCAGAATTACCTACATTTCCCCCCCTTTAATTTACCACTTCTTAAATACCGAATCGGTATGATTCGGTATTTTAGAAGTGGTAAATTAGATTTACCTACATCGGGCCCTCAGTCTTTAATAAGTCATTTGGGTGTTCTTTGCATGCTCTGCAGACAGTTTAAGTCGGTAATGAGATTGATGCATAAAGGCTGGGTTGGTTTTATGATGTGTGACATGCCACTTACTTCATCAAAATCCATTTACCCCACATTAGCTCAAAATAAACCACCCAAAAAATCTGCTCGCATTCTGGGACTTTCTTAGAGGTAACACGCCCACATCTACAGCGAATAAGGTTTTCCAATTTCCTAAAAAAAGGTATTTGTGCTCCTTATGGGTCTAGTACTTGTCACATATACATGACGATTTGGAAAACATTCTTGGTTCAGGAGAGTTTTTTTAATCGAACTCCAGAAGTTGTTGAGAACATCATGTTTGCTCACTTCTGCCTGGAAAGACACAGTACCATTTTTGTTGTAACATTTGCTGACACATCCCCGCTGGTGATATTTAAGACCCTTCCACATTCCCCGTTGATTGCTTTCTTTCATGGCGTGATAAGGTCAGTCGACAAGGGCCACTGTGACCGGATTTTCATTTAAACCTTTAACATTTCTGAGCTACGAAGTGTAAACCCAAGAGTGAGTGACAATGTTTCTCTGGCGAGTCTATTTCTCTTTGTTATTTATTGAATAGTGCATTGTGGCTGAAATCTGTCATCTTGCGTGAAATATATACCTCTGGTTAATGCAAATGGACTGCTCATTGTTAATAAGAATTCCTTTATGTTATACATTCCGCACAGTTTTTATTTGTTACTAATTATTGTGAAACTTAAAGTAGCCAGTTGACTGTTTGAACCTTACAGCAAGACTTGACTTTTATGGAGCAATTAAGCTAAGTGGAATAGTTATAAGAAGAAAAACAACTGACAAGGTTAAGAAATGTAACACCTCAGATCAAGTGTACCCTTTTATCACTAAATACCGGCAGCTTGGCAACTGACATTGACAGAAGTACAGAGAGCTTCTGCCACTTATATATTGCACAAAGTGAAAATAACTTTAAGACAAGGAGTGGATAGATTAACGGCAGAACGCGCTTTCAAGTGAAAATGTTCTTAACTAAAAGGCGGGGTAAATGACAGTCTAGGACAGAAACGGAAGATCTAAGAAGTGATGTAAGCAAACACGACTGGTAAAAGGCCTGCTGTATAAAGTATGGTTTATTTGAAATTCATTTCTTTTTTACAAGAAGTGGTCTATAAACACAGAAACCGGCAGTAGTGGCTTCGTAAGGGGGGCGGCACAAGTCTTCCATGTGTCCCTTCCAATCGCTGGAAAATCACCCCCCCCCCCCCACCCCCTCCCGACTGGCTACCTGCGCCACTGACAGTGATATTAGGACCGTATCATGATGGGCTCTGCTGTCTCAACTGGGGTGGTGTGGAGTGCAAAAAAAACGATGGATTTAGGCCCAGATCTTTGTACTGGAGTGAATGTAAGACATAGTTCTGCATTCTGTCCATCAACTGTTGTTTTTGCAATTGTCACCCCGAGTGGGACGGGTATGCTCAGATGTGAGTCCTGTGCTCTCCACGACACTGGAGTCAAGCTATCCAGGCTGAAGACGGCTGACAGCCAGAAACCAGTCCTAGGATGCTTGATTCCGGTCCAGGGAAGACATGGCTTGGCAGTTCGGGCTGGACTGTTCCCATGAGGCACAGGGTCAAGGCTGATTTGCATATGGCCATGTCTGAACTGGGGTGGTGTGGTGAGCAAAAAAACAATGGATTTAGGCCCAGATCTCTATACTGGGGTGAATGTATGACATTGTTCTGCAGTCTGTCCATCAACTGTTGTTTTTGCAATTGTCTCAGCTCAGAGCCAGCACCAGTTTCTATGCGCCTGCAGTGCGTAAAGTCAATTCATTTAACCAGACATTTCTCCGAGTTCCTTCTTTATTTTCAGAAATGGAGTCAGATCACAAAACACATTTGATTGGCACTTTTTTATGACCTTGTGATAGGTAATGCAGTGCATGATGCAAAGATCTTATACCACTCTATTACGAAAGCACATTTCTGGTGGTGGTAATATGTGACAAGAATGCTTGTGCATTATAGATATGTGCCAGTTTGGTGTGGTGATAAATTGTTCTTTTGTATTTTGCACTAGTATGCTTTTATGTTGCATTGTTGCAATGTGATGTGTTCTATTGTGGTTTTGTGTTCACTTTTTGACACTTGCACTGTGCCCTATTATGCCTTAATTGTGTTCTGTTGCTTTGTGTATGTCCACCATATTGCAAACAATGGCCAAATTAAGCACAGAAAAAGTATTGCTTAGGAGAGAACACTGGAATCTTATGATAATCATTTGTGGGATTTTGGTAGAGCTCGACTTTTCTTCAAACTTGGATAAAGTGGTATATATAAGCAAATAACACAATTCAGACACTGAAGAAATAAAAAGAAATAAAAAGAGTAGATCAAAGAATTAAAATAATTTTTATATAGCAATACCAGAACTGGGGAATTGTTCACTTTTTATGTCCTTATGGATTAGTGTTATATTGTACACAGTAGCAGAGTGCTATATACAAATATCATAGAAATCATGCACAACAATGTGTCCTTATATTGTAACAGGAAAAGAAATAATTTAGACATAGCTTTAAGATGTAAGGAATATATTGCAAATCAAATAGTGTCAAACAGGAACGTACATGAGATATTGGGGCCGATTATGAAGGTGGTTGGAGCGTAACTGCTCATTGGTTATGGTCCAACTTCCAACTGCTGCTGTGGTCTGACCAATGCATTACATACATTGTGTGCAGTCCAAAGCAGCAGGTGGAGGGACCGTCCACGGCACTTCCACCCATCATAATAAGCCCCTTAGTGTTTATTCGGGTGACAATTGCTTATGATTAAAAAATTTATTATAATGAAGATGGATAAGATGCTTGCAAAATGTAGGACACGATGCAGGCCATGTGTCAAATTAATGAAAACTAGTCAATGTGGTGAAGAAACTCTCCATGAGAATATGTGGGGCTGACTTGAACAAATAGTTCTTTGGTGGATTTTTCAAGATAGGTAACCACTGCTGGAGGTGACTGGATGAGTTTGGGGGCTTATTTAGAGTTGAATTATAAGAGAAAATACAGAAATGTGGAGAAAGATTTAAAAAAGGAGGTACATTCACCTCTGGAATTTCATTCATCATACTTTGCCAGTATCGGCAGAAATTCCATCTATGATTCTCCTCTGGAGATACCATCTTTCTAGGCCTACAAATAAAATCACATCACTGATGTTGTGACTCCGTAACATGTATTCCCAAATTGCAGTATCCATCAGCAATGAGGATAATTAAAACACACAAGTCTTGGTCTTTTTAAGTTACGACTTTCATATTATCCCCGGAAACTAAGTTCTCAGTTGTACAGGGTACAATGCTAACTATTTAGAAAACACTTTGGGCTTCGGTCTGCCACATGTTAGGCGTAGGTGAGACTAGAATTGGGCTGTTTTGTCAGGATTAAATAGTTAGAGACACTTATCTGAAGTTGTTATTGCATGACGGGCGCTCCTGTGACGTTTGGTGCCACATGAGTAGGAGAGGTGTGTGAAGCTTAAACACAATGTGATCTAATTCTCAATAACGAGGTGTATGGCTGACATGAGGCACACCAGGCAGTGGGCAGCAGGACCCTGGGAACACCAAGGTGACTCTCTGAACACCACTTCCTGAAAGCGAGGAAGGAAGTGAGGGGACAAAGTGGAGTTGGCTGGAGACATGATAGAGAAAGGGCAACACTGTGGGACGTTAACTCCGCAATAACTTGGTAACTTAAATGTAGTGAGATGATGCTGGGAAAACAGAATGGCTCACCACATTGAGAGAAAAATGTTTCAAAATTTTGACCTGGTGCAAACTCACAGAAATTGATGCAAACCTGTGCAATGTGTTGCTAAAGTATTTACTTCACAGCAAAAATTGTGTGTGCTGAAAAGTACCATTAAAAGTAAAGTAAATAGCATTTTTTTCTGCTTTGCGTTATTTGGCATCTGGGGGTGCATCCTATGGGCGGTACATGGGCATTTCCAAGCTACTACCCCTGGTTTTTTACTTAACCACATGCGCGCTGCTCTGATTCCTCTAGAATGCTGACTTTTTAAAAAACCCATTGTTCATGACGAGCTGGGCTCGTCATCAGTGTTTGAGGAGGCTACACCATGACGAGCCCAGCTCGTCATCAGCCTCGAAGGGGTTAAAGTCCTACCTACAAGCAATGATATAGAGGGCTCTGTATCACAAAATAACACCTTCTCAAGCAGGGTTGTATTGGCACCACAATTTGGCCTGGGCATGGCCGAAAAAAGTGGCCCACTTTCGTGGGGCGTCCATTTTCAAGAAACACCATTTGGTTACTCTCAGAGGTCTCATTTGGAGAGAAATGTTTGGTAAATTAAGCATTTTAAAGCTTTTAGAGCCAGTAAAGACAGGAGCTCTGCAGTTCTGAAAATGGAATACTTACGTTCACCCTTAACACCCAGCATAATGTTGTTAGATAGTCTTTCCCAACCAGCTATGTCCTTGACTCTGAACAGCACATACATCAGAAATGTAGAACAAAGTCAAGGGGAAAGGGTAAGACTGAAATCTCTGGGAATAGAACATGTAATAACAAAAGTAAGAGGAAAAGTAGTTCTGAATCTCTACCTTGGAGAATGGAACATCTAATGAGAAACAGTAAAGAAATACATTTTGCATATCAGCCATAAAAACATTTTGCAAAACACTCAAAAGAAATTAAAACTAGCTCCCTCACAAAGTTTGCACTTTTCCTTGAATGTAAATACCTTTTACATGCTTGTCCTACCTCCCCTCCTTCTTTGTGTGCACTACTCTAGTTAGACAGTGATCCCCAGTTCTGCTGGGTAGTACCAATTGGGGGCCGGAGGAAAAGAGGAGGTGAACAGAGAGGTCAATTGACAGTATAATTAGAGAGGTGAAGTAGAACTAGAAATCAGGTAGTCATAGATGTGATGGGTAGAGACATAGGGTAAAGACGGAAAGATCAGCATAGCCAAAACAAAAGGTACATAGCTATAGGAAGAGGTATGTAGATAATGAGAGTAAGAGATATAGGTCATACTTTATAGTCATAGAAAAACACATGCAAACCTGCAGAGTGAACCTTCTTCACTTTTCCAAAGAGAATATGTATTAAATGCCACACAGACTTCAGAAGAAGCAATAAACACCCTCTGTTCTAAGAATCATGGTTCAAGTGACCTGCAGACAACTAGTGATATTGGTTTAAATATTCCATCTGAGTAACAATCCCTCACAATTCTTCACATGCCCTTCATGTGTAAGACACATGCTGTAGCACCAAATCTGAAGCACGTTCTTTGGGCCACAATTGCCAAAAGCTGCTCAACCTTATAAAAAGCACTTCACACTTCATGGAATTTAATTTCTTTTTATTTACAGATTATTTATTTACTTTTTTATTCCACCCATTCACCTCTTCCACCTTCGCACTGCAGACGATTTCTCAGTGGGTTAAATGCACTTTGCGGACGTTGGAACCTGGAGTCCGCTAAAATGTTTGTCCTGCCATGTGAATGAAATGGCACCGGTACAAAACACTGCTGCTTTTCTAGTACATAACCCTTCATTGTATCCATACATACCGCACTGTAGCCTAGAATGGTGCTCTCATGGGGTGCACCTGGATGGCACCTCTGCCCCGCAATACTTGGAGGGTATTGTAGCTCCCAGAATCACCCTTTGTAGATGCAGATTTTGCAGGATAGTACAGCAATGTCTCTAGTCATGATGTGCACATCTTTGATGTCGCTGGTATAGGTCTGGAGGAGAAGACATCAGCACTGTACAGTACAACAGCAAAGTTGTGCAACTAATGCACAAAGAAAACAGATTACTGATCAACTATTAACTTCTAATCTTGGGTTTCTGAGTAGCTTGCTACTAATAACAAAGCATTTCAACTCGATTTCAGGGGTAGTAAGCACTATATAAATGTGGGATGAATGGTAGCACTCAGTCTTAATTATATTTTCTCATTTTTACAACTGCTTTGCTGGTATCTGAAAGGAAACATGGCTTTTAAATTTATTTAATGCCACATAGCAGCAATACACATAAATACACTCCAAATAATTCTAACCAGCATAATTTTGCTCAATGCCACACAGTTCCATGCAACACAATTCCACTCCACACATTATCTTTCTACACAAAATTCAGCAACACACCACATAATGCAACTCAACAACACATTTACACAACACACCACATACAGCCAATCCACACCACACAATACTCCATCATGCCACACAATTCAACACACCACATTATTAAACTGCATAACATACCATTAAACAACACAAAATATAATTCCACATAATTACACTCCATGACACACAGCCCCACTCTACATAATTCCAGTACCCTCAAAACCACATAATTAGAATCCACATAATTCCACTGGACTAGATTCCACATAAGTCTATGCCACATGATTCCCACAACTAACAACTCAAATCCAAACCATATAATTCTACTCCACACCACCTAATTCCACTCCACTCCATAACACATGGGTAAAGCACATTGTCATTTACAATGCCAATAGCTCTAACTCTTGCAAACACAAGACCTATTGGCATTGTCAATGCTTGTTTTTTATTGTTCTTCCTTTTGACAGTTTTATTCAGCTGAAGGCTATTTGAGTGCTAATCATGAGCACCAAATATAGTGCACAGTACCAGATGTTTTTTTTAAGGGCCTGGGATATTAAGTGATTTGCCTAGAATCACAGGATGTGGAGAGCGGACCCTGGGACTCAAACCTGATCCCCCATCTGTGCAGCTCTGACCTTCAGGCAACATATGTCTATGCACGTGCAAGGCATTAAAGTGGGATGATATTGTTCTTGGGAAGGACACAGGGGCCAAGGTGACAATGACCTATACCCTGAGCAGTAAAACAACAGGGAGGTGCCTTAGTTTACTTAATTAGTCAACTCCTCACAAGCCCTTTATTACCGGAGCAACAAAACAACTGCCAGGCCCCCTTGTTTTACTAAATTACTCAAGCCCTCCCCACCCCTGCGCTCCATCAGGGCAATAGCCTTTCAGGGGAGGGTACTAAGCATTAAACACAGCTGCTGGGTCGTCCATAGGGTAGGGGGCTGAGGTGAAGATGGCCCAAATCCATAACATCACCCAGCCCCCACAGCGAGGCCCCAGCATAAACCCACCCTCCTCGCACGACCGTGCCCTGAATGAGAAGGGCTGTGGGCGAGGTGTAAAATACGAACACTGTTTATGGGATGCATGGGCCAGGGGGAGGGGTGGGTGAGAAAGGCTCAATGGCCTAAGCAACACCTGGCCCCCAGGGAGGCCGATTTTAGCAATCTTCTTATCCCCACCCCACTATCAGGACAACAGCTTGACATGGCAGGTGGTCAAGGAGAGGCCACAGATCGCCCAACGGCCATATCACACAGCCCCCAGTAAGGCTGCTTTACTCTCACGGTCCAGTGCCCTCTGTGGGCTGGGAAAGAAAATCAACACAGCCCATAGAGGGCACTATTACACCGGCCATTCAGCCAATGCCCGACTGCCTGCTGTGCCAATCTGTCCCTGTTCTCAATGCAGGAGCTTGCAAGAAGTTTTTTATTATTTATACTAACGTTTCCCACACTGCATGTACACACAATGTGAGAAACATTTTAAAGACCCTTATGGGTAAATTGCTGACGCTTTACAAACGTGGATTATTATTATTTGGTATGGGGTCGACTAGAAATTTCTAAAATGGTAAAGCTAAATTAGGGGCGTTACTGTCCAGTTCAGAGTTTAGCATTCCCTCAAGACTCACCCAGAGGAGGCCCCGAGCATTTATATATAGAACACGAGGACATTGCGAGTCACGAGAGCTGTCTCCGGTAAATCTTCGGCTGAGAAGGTTTGGGAGCCGCAGACAGTGATAGCTACATCTTATTGTGGCAGCCGTATGACTATAGCACAGAAGTGGGGAAGTATTGATCCCCCCCTGCGATACATTTAAAAAAAAACCAAAAAAAAACACTTGGGGCCCGCCAATAACCTATAACATGAACTTTTAGATGACGTACGCTTTGGCTCCCAAAACACAAAGCGTTTCTATACACAGCTTTTTTCCTCACGGTTCGTGACTATTGCTATATCCTACCACTGCGCGAGCACAGGCCCCCCCCTCCCCTGCTGTCCGGCAGTGAGTTTAAACCTGTTGCAACTGGGTCAGACACAGCGTAGGGTCTGCTCAAGTTAAAGCGGTATATTAGCTCAGTTGGTTAGAGCTCCGCGCTAACAAGGCCAAGTGTCACGGTTCGATCCCCAGCAACATGTGACCCTGGGCAATAGCCGGCTCAATCTTACATCTGCAGTCATATTTGTCCGGGAGGTTTCCGTCCCTTCTTCGAAAACTTAATCGTAGGATGCCTAAAGGTAAAGTGACATTCTGACAGCACTCTGCGCAAAAAACTATCCCACTACGACGGCTCCATTACAGTTCAATCTCCTCGTGTATCGGGATCACAAGGGAGGCCTACAAATATCGCGCAGGGCCCAGCTCATGCCAATCCGTACCAGTAGCAAAACATCGTATCCCGGCCTATTAGATCAGGGCTGAGTAACTCACTTTCCTCCGTTTGATCACCCATAATGACTCAACACCAGTGGTATGTATGACTGCCTGTCACTGACGATCTCATATACTGCCAAGGAAAAGGTCTCTCCTGTCGTCATACGTCCCAAAAAAAAAAAAAAAAAAAAAAAGTTGGGTGGAAGAACAAACATCCAGGAAGGTCTCCCGAGGATTCTGTGCGAGGTGGTAAATCAGTTTCCAGCCTGGGTATTCCTTTAACAAACTAATGCATCATGAGAATAGTTGTACCAGCACTTTGTTCGATGGGACCAGGCAGAGACACTCGGCTCATAACATAGACCGAGTTAGGCAGGGGAGGGGAACGATGATTGACGCTGCCCCCTACTGTATTTTAATTGCGCAATCCACGTATACCGTGAATAGTCATTAAGCCGCAACGTGCTTACTTACCCGGCCCAGTTAAAACGGCCCGCCTGTCTTTGAGAGAACGGGCCTTAAGCAATTAGTTTTTTAAAAAAAAAAAAATTTTTTAACGGGTCAGGAATGCCGACCGTGTCTGAAAAGGTTGAGCAAGTGCAGCGACCGCCCTCATCAGTGCCTCTGTTACCTGCTTGTGACCCTGTTTTTGGGCATCTGTTGCCTGCTTGTGACCCTGTTTTCGTGCCTCTGTTGCCTGCTTGTGACCCTGTTTTCGTGCCTCTGTTGCCTGCTTGTGACCCTGTTTTCCTGCCTCTGTTGCCTGCTTGTGACTCTGTTGCCTGCTTGTGACCCTGTTTTCGTGCCTCTGTTGCCTGCTTGTGACCCTGTTTTTGTGCCTCTGTTACCTGCTTGTGACCCTGTTTACGTGCCTCTGTTGCCTGCTTGTGACCCTGTTTTCATGCCTCTGTTGCCTGCTTGTGACTCTGTTGCCTGCTTGTGACCCTGTTTTCGTTCCTCTGTTGCCTGCTTGTGACTCTGTTGCCTGCTTGTGACCCTGTTTTCGTGCCTCTGTTGCCTGCTTGTGACCCTGTTTTCGTGCCTCTGTTTCCTGCTTGTGACTCTGTTGCCTGCTTGTGACTCAGTTGCCTGCTTGTGACCCTGTTTTCGTGCTTCTGTTGCCTGCTTGTGACCCTGGTTTCGTGCCTCTGTTGCCTGCTTGTGACTCTGTTGCCTGCTTGTGACCCTGTCTCTGTTGCCTGCTTGTGACGCTGTTTTCGTGCCTCTGTTGCCTGCTTGTTGTGTATTTCTTACCTCTGTCTGCCTGGTGTTTTGTGCCGTTCTACCCTCTGTTACAATCACCCCCCCCCTCGTTTTTGTGTCCTTCTGCCCTGTCTGCCTCGTGATTTGTGCCATTCTGCCCTCCGTTACAATCACCCCCCCTCGTTTTTGTGTCCTTCTTCCCTCTGTCTGCCTGTTTTTTGTGCCAATCTGCCCTCAGTTATAATTGTTTCCCCTCGTTTTTGTGTCCTTCTGCCCTCTGTCTGCCTGGTGTTTTGTGCCGTTCCTCCACCTGAACTGAGCCCTTTAAAATAAAGCCATGCTCCAAAAAGTACCGCTGCCCCCTGCCCTGAACAATAAAAAACTGCCCCCTACCTCCGTGAAGTACTCTGCTCCCTACCCTCCCTTGGCGCCTAAAACTGTCCCCTGCCATGCACCCTACAAAGCCTCAACTTAGTAAACTGTCCCTTCTCTGTGTGCTTCGAGGCCGTAAAATGTAAGCCTAGGCACAAATGGATGGTTGGATTTGTGGGGTAAAGTTTTATTTAATGTGATTTTATGTAGCGCAAACCTTACCCGAAGGTGTCAGAGCGGTTTATATAAGAACCAGTTGCCAAACCTAAGGACTTTGATTTACATGCGTTAAGTAAAAGATACAAACAGGAAAACAATTGAAATGTACTAGATGTAGTCACACAAAGAAGAGACTTGATTCTCATTATATTTCTATATACATATGGAAGGGATATGAATAGATGTACTGCAAGAGTCACATAGGAATGTTAGAGTAGAAAGGTCTACTGCATATACTAGTGAATACAGTCATCTCTATATACAGAAAAAATGAGTTATATTTAGAGGGGTCGGAGTGGGACTTAGTGGGTGGATGGATGCATGATGGATGGATGTATGCATGATGTATGGGTGGATGCATGGTTGGGTTGTTGGTTGGATGGGTTGGTGGATTGCATAAATTGTTGAGGGATTGGCTGTATATATGCATCTATCCATCCACCCATCGATGCATCTATCCATACACCCATCCATGCATTCACCCATGCATGCATCCACCAACTCATCCATGCAAGCATTACAACAAGAGCCCGCAGCTCTCCTTCGTCTCTCCTCGCCCCCCCTTCCCTGAGCCCGCAGCTCTCCTTCGTCTCTCCTCGCCCCCCTTCCCTGTGCCCTGTCCTGCTATTGTAAATGACAATGCCATTTATTTATGTTAAAAAAAACATAAATAAAAAAAATTTCAAGAGCAATGCCAATAGCTCTAACTTTAACAAAGGCAAAACCATTGCATTGTAAATGCTTGTTTTTGATTATACCAGCAATCCCTGCGCTACTAAGGAACTTTGCTTGACGTAGTGAACTGCAACAATTAAGGACCGCATCCTTTGTGGTCTCGTAAAGTACAGCGAGGGCATATTTTATGGCAGTGTCCTGTTGGTGATTGGCACGCGCCGCACTCTTGTTTTGGGTGATTTGAATACAGCGTTATTTTTGGTGATTTCCCCAAAAGTGAAATTGTGCAAGCCCAGGTAGCACATTCCGTGCTTTGAGAACAGCAGTGCAGCTAGCAATAAAGGCACCACTTTTAAATATTCCCGATGCTAGGGGCAGGAGTCTTGCAGCCTTAGGGACTCAACCAAGTCAAGTACTTTTACTTTCTAAAAAAGAACATTGCCACAGTCAACATTCTTCCAGAGAAACATTCCTAAGACACAAGTGATTGTGTAGGTGCTTTTTACGACGTTTTGATCTTCCTAATCTATATACAGTAATTTATATTTGTATAAATACCTGGTGTAGTGTCCATTTGTGGTGTTGCGCTATATTACTGTGAGTGTTAGTACACATACTTTACACATTGCTTTGGAGATAAGCCTGCCTACTCATGCCAAGCTACCAAGGGGGTGAGCAGGGGTTATCAATACTGTGTATCCCCCTTACCCTGACTAGACGCAAGGGTCCCTATTTGTCAAAGGTACCTACCTCTGCCAACTAGAGACCCAAAATCTAACACTGACCATGTTCACATGCAACAACATTTTCATTAAACATATTGTGTATTAGGAAACCACTATAACACGACAGGAGATACTGGTTTTGGCCAGTTTTTGTTAAAAAGAAAATGTAAACCTATTATGGTGCTATTGATTTGTATATTAACTGTGATAATGTTTTTTTAACTAAAAATGGTCACGTTTTTCAGCAGTGGTTAATAGACTAGGACAGGAGAATAGGGATAAACTGGTATTGGTGGTGGTGTACCAGTCTGTGAAGATATAATTAATTTTGAAACGTGTTAAGAAGGTATGTCTTAAAATATTTTTAGATTGTTTTGTATGCTTCATTCCTATCATTTATTGACCCTGATACCTAAGAAGGGAATGGTTACTATTCATCACCAAGTAAAAACGTTTGATTGACTGATAGGGGTAGACTCTTTAGTTTTGGGCATGAGTAAAGAAAAAGAACCTTGGGTAACAACTCCAGGTGTAACCTGCTGTTGATGTGCTGTAACTAGACATTGTTGCTTGAGTTCTCACAGAGAACTACTCTATACTTAACTTAAGTATTGAAGAAGTGTTCATTGGTCCTTATTTAATGATGCCTCTTTATCACTGGCTCTTCAGTGAGCTATGTTTTCAAGTAAAAACCGATAATGTCCCACAGTACAAGCACTGACGTCACCGGTTTGGGGAAAATACTTCTTAATTGTATTTCATTAGTGGGGTAAGTAAATCGCTTCTGTAACGAGACGACGAACCAGAGACGCTCTCTGGAGAGGAGCAGGGAGGCTGATTATATTCCTAAAGAGTGGGTTTGAACTTCTATAAAGACGGGAGGACAACCCCCGAGTTCTTATGTGCCGGTAGACGCAGCAGTAGAAGGTCTACGATTTCAGCGATTTACTTACCACACTAATGAAATACAATTAAGAAGTATTTCCCCCAAACCGGTGGCCCCCCTGGACAGTGTACATACCTGAATTAATTATTTTTAAGCTGTTAGCACATTTGCAACAATTACTAATCACCCGCAGTCCCATATAACTACAAAGGAATCCTGAGGCAGCACAAACTCCAGTACACTACTGAGTCCAAAGAAAAATTATTTTTTGGTTTTAATTTGAGAATCTGTCCTGAAGAAGGTGTTTGTATTTGAAAAAAAGCCGAAACGCCTCGTCGACACTTGTTTCTTTGATTCTTATTTTATATTTTACACATTTTTTATTGATTGTCAAAATTATTGTGATGAGTATTCATTCATGTTTTTAATGTATTAACATACCAAACTGCTTGCATAGTTGTATGAAATAACAATATTTATATGTTTTTTAACCAACACTCCTGAGAACAGCCTCTTTATCTACATTGTAAAATTGTGTTAGCTTTTCATATATGCTTGTTTATTAGCAATACCTGAATTTCTTGCCTCTCCCGCAACTGCTTATCGGTTACTAGGTTCATATTCCGAAAACTTCATGACACTTCTCCTCTAGAAGTATTGTGAGTCTGACGTCAGTGCTTGTACTGTGGGACATTATCTGTTTTTTCTCTTTATTCCCCCTGGTCCCAGACAAACTCAGATAGGGGGCCTCCTTATTTTTTCTAGTTCAAGTAAAAACTACCAGGAGTTTGCCATTTTAGCATTAATTTCTTTGATACAAACAAAATGGGACACCATTTGGCAGATTCCTTGTGTCTGATCTATGCAGATATACTTGACAGTCCCTCCCACTGTGCTTCTCACCAAATATTTCTCCCAAATTTTGTCTAGATTTTGATTCACGTTGATACCTAGAACTTGTCAAGTCCCTATTTTTCAAACAACCGCTCTCACAGCAGGAATGAGTAGATATATTTTTAAAGTGGGCATTACATGGGCATCTTCCAAAACTTGCTAGATGTTCCTTTCACCCAACTCTTTGTTCTCCTGCCTCGCTTAGAGAGGGGTACTTCTGTGTTTTCGAATGTAGTGTCAAAGCTCAGCAGGGCATTAAAAGCTCTGTGACTGCTAAGTGCTGTTACCAATCAATGTCATCGGAAGGTCTGCCACTCCGTTTACAACAGTATTTTTAGAGCTCTGGCCAGGCATTCATGAGTGCTGCTACAACATTCTCATAGAGAGAACTGTCTGGAACAGAAGAAGAGAATATAACTATTTGCTGGAAGAATTACCATCTGCCTGATGTAAGACTGTGTTTTGCTCATGACTGATCTTGAATCTGCAAGATTGAAAGCTGCTCTAAGCTATGAGGGAGTTAGGAATTTTCTGGCTCACAAGGACCAAAAGGTTTGGATTCTGTCCTGGGGGCCACGAATACCCGCTGGAACTTCTCTCCTGTAGCTGAATCGTGTAGAAGGTTACAGAGTCAATAGAACCCCCAGGGCTTGGACCAAATTAAGTTTTAGTTGTTTATGAAAGGGAGTGAAGCTTCAATTAGTGAAAAGATGTGCAGGGACTAAAATCTGGTTATATGACATAAGATAAAATCCCAAAACATCAATTAATCACAATATTGGCAAACAATATAGTTTTTCAAAACCATCACCCTGTGCCCAGACAAGAAACAAATATCAGCAACAACAGTATCACCATTAAAAACGTATGAAGTATCGAAATATTGAACACAAATGAAGTAACCAAAATATCAATAACACATTAAAAATACATAAAACAACAACAATAAAGATTACCAGCATTATCGACTAAAAACAATATTGCTAGAACTTTAAAAAAACTATTTCCAACTAACACTTAACATTAAAAAACAACCAACCAAAATATATTCCAATAACCAAATAAACTAAAAACAAATTACAAAAAATTATAAAGCCGTATTTACTCAATAAACAACTTACATAAATATACAATGCGTTTAAATTACACACACAGAATAAATATAAAACTCATGAAATATCACATATACACACCATATAATAACTACAAATTATATTTATATACACTTACAATACATAACTTATTACATACAAATATATAGTATTGTTAAACATAATCCTTAATTAGCATCCCACATATATGGAACAAACTGCCCGTAAAATTTAAACCACACAGACACTAAATGTAAAAAAACAAATTATCCAATAGAACTCTTTAACTAATTACACAAACACTTTAAAAAGTGTGTGAAAAAGCACCAAAACCTAGTAGCAAAAATGTTACACACGCAAGACACTGACACTCTGCAGGATTCTACATCGAAATTGCAGAAGCTACCGTCCATAAAACGGACAGCCTACATGATGAAGTAAGTAAAATAAACCCATTAAATAAAACTGCAGCTAAACTATTTCACCAATGCTTAATCTGTGAAAAGAAATCATTTTTTTTGGTCTCCAAGCTCTGCAAGAAAACATAAAACAATGGCGTCCAGGTCAACAAAAACACCACTTCCAAATGACAAAATTGACAAACAGTCTAAAAATGTATGTTTGCTGACAAAGCCTGAAAATGTAGCAAACAATCCTTAAAAAACACCCTCCACGACACTGGACCTGCATACTGGAAACACCGCTTCTCATTCTACACACCCCAAAGATCCCTCCGAAGTACACAGCTCTCCCTCGCTAAGGTGTCTCGCATCAGGCATACCAGAACAGGAGGTCGCTCTTTTACCTTCCTCGCGGCCAAGGTATGGAACACCATGAAATTACACAAATAATCCACAGGTCTATCAAGCTAGAAACAGCTCTAGAATGCAAACGGTACAAACATATGGCTCCTACTCAAATGCAGGTGAGTCCTTTTAAGAGAACGGAATCCCATCACCCACCGAGGTGGCATGCTTCATCATCTGGGATCTCCTCTTGGTTGCAAATCCTAGTGCAGCCAGGGGCTACAACCACCTCACTGTTAGGTGGGAGCTCAGGGATGTTTTGTTAGAGTACTGAGTTGGATCTCCTAAAATCGACTAGGTGTTAAGTGCTTGAAACATTTTAGGTGATGGTTGCAGTGCAAGAAATTGGTGAAGTGAAAAGTGATCTATTAGGTAACCCTCAGAGTCAAGAAAAACAGTGCATGTGCAATTTAGGAATTAATGAGTGTACTAGCCTGAAATAAAGGTCTACACATTTTAGACATTATGATCAAAGTCTGATCATGGCCTTCCTCAGGACCTAGATATAAATCACTACTGCAAATAATTGAAAAAAATGTGAAATAGGTAACAACCATATGGTTGAAGTACATACAACCACGGAGACCTGTGATCTCGATTGCGAAAATTTCGCAATTCTGTTGATGTCACCTATGAAGAACAAAGACACAGTTACTTTACACGTATAAGAGTGGAGACAAATACACGATTATACTGAGTGCAATGATCAACAAACAGGTAAGTACCCATTGTTTCGTATCTTAACGTATACAGTCACAAAAAAGTTTGAAAAAGTGTTCTTACCCGTAAGTTTACGGGGGAACACCCCACCTCACCTGGCAACAGCTCAGGGCATAAGGCACCGCTCTATTTTGATAGGAAAACCTATAGTTTACAGATACAGACACCACTGACATTCTGTAATCATGTAGTCCATATATTTCAAGTCAAGTACAATACAGCAAGTATGTTGGATTTATGTCAAGAAAAATCAAAAGTTGTTTCCTGCTAATTCACTAAAACTGTGCATTGTGACATTGCTGCAAGATATAAGTTAGTGTAATGCAGGACAGGAAATGTTCCTCTAAGCCGCAATCTCAGAGGAATTTAGCTATCTTGGTCACTAAACTGCAAATATAGGAGATTAACAAGCACAGAAAATCTTTTCCGTGAAACAGACTGTGAGCATAACAAGACGATCTATGGTGTGGGAGAAAACTCCATTATTAGAATAGCCTGGAGGTGATCTTAAGTCAAAAGCCAGCAAGATTATTAAGCCTGACAACATTAAAAATAATTGTAAAGTAAAACAGTTGAAACAGTAGTAAGTGGACCAGTAAGTGCTTTTGTGTGGCTGGAACTCAACGCATGCACACACGGGGTTGCCATAGTGTACAGATCCCGGTAAACAAAATGCCACCACAGTCGGATGTACTTCCAAAATAAAGCACCTTGGCTCCCAAACACTAGGAAAGTATCAACCCAAATGATGGGGAACCTAAGAAGAGCGGATTTGTAAACGCATGCACTGAATGGAGCGTTAACGGACCACCGGTTAAAGCAAGTAAAGCAGAATGACCGAGTGATACCGGCTGCTTTCTAAATGGAGCTGCTGGTGTAAAAATGCAGCTTAAGGCTCATACCGTAACACACTGCATCTCACATTTACCTCTCCATGGATACCCCGGACTTCTCACGAGCTGTAACCGGAGGTGACCGATGGAGGGAAAGGGTTGCCTTTATATACCATTTGCAGACTATTATCGGACGTGCAGGTGTGGGTAATTAGTCGCACGGAGATGACGTGATTAAAATTAGATCTACAAACAAACCAGGGGGACATGAGAAATGTAGTTTTATGGCGCTGAGACCTCCTGGCAATGCTCGAAAGCATAGAGAAGTAGTTTCTGCAAATAATTTATTACTTCCACAATGTCAGAAGTGCGAAGATATTGAGGCGCGCGCCTATACACTAACAACTCTTGAGGTTCTTCGATTTCTGACTTCGTCCCGTATCTAGCCGCCATTTTGTGTCTCGTCGCCATTTTGTGTTGCCCTCACTCAGGCAAGCACAGCGAACGGAGTGTTTTTGCTTTTCTCAGCTGCTGCGTGTCCTTTCAGTTAAAGAGTAACCCCATTGCCCTTGTTTACGAAACCGATGTCAGTGTCTGGCCGAGTTCGTTAATCCATGTATGGGTTGACTGATCCCCGTCTCGACTGACTATTTACCTTCTCCTATTCTCTCCTTACATTATATTATCTGACTGGCCTTCACTATTCTCTCCTTGTATTCTCTTGTTACACAAATATCCTTTGAGGTACACAAATACGTCCTGCCACCTGCAAATTGGATTGTTGGTACCACTACTGATTATTTTGATTGGGAGGGGTAACACACGGGGTCTGAGAAAGGGGCGCACTTGAAAGCTTGTTTTCCAACTTTTCTCATTGGTTCGTTTTGTATGTGTAAGGAGTAAACTTTGTAAATGTGTTTCCTATAAAAGATTGTGCGTCACGGATTGAAGTGGCAGTCTCCTCATAACCCACCTTGTGTGTAACTTCTGGGATAACTGTGCTTGGCTGCAGCTAATAAATCTGGCTTTCCACGCTCAACAGAGTGTCTCGTGTCTCTGTTCGACAAGGCAGGTGAACTTGGGGATTTAAGGCAAGCCCTGCGCCACCAGGCCCATAAGGCCTGGTTCTCCAACTGGCGCCCAACGTGGGGCGGCTTCAGTGGTAGCGGTTCAGCCCGAGGGTTGTGAGAAGCCCCGCAAGAATATTCCGGAGGATTCGCGAGCCACTCTAAGCGACCCCTGTATGTCGAAGTGGACCGAAAGTCTTTTGTAGCTTGGCTACTCCTTTCCGACGGCTGCTGACGACTGCTGCCCTGACTGCCGCCCTGCCTTGGACCCTCTGGTGATGACTGGTATCTCGAGACGTTAGACGGACCTCTGTTGGCATGAGAAGACCATTTAGCTAATTATTCGTGGGTAGCGCCCACTTCTTTGTTTTGTTTTTGAATCTTGTTATTTGACTATTGCAATAGCCGAAGCCAAGAGGTGAGTACATTTGTACTGTGTTCTTTGTTTTCACTCCTTGATGTTGGTAAACGGACCAGTGAGCTTAAAAATGCCTGGTCTGATTGGGTTTAGGAGGCTTTGTTGTTTTGGTTGTAATAGGGATTCCCGGCTCGATTACTTATGTCCGATTCCTCCGGTTGGAACTCCCACTTATGAGCTCTATTCTAAACATGGTGTTGGCCCCATTGCCTTTAATGAGGCATGGATCCAATACACGAAGAAAGATGGTTTTTCTACGGTGGCCACAAAATGGTAGCTTCGAGCCTGATATATTTGATAAGTTGGAAGCAATTTTGTTTTAAAAGAAAAGCCAGGCCAGCAATGTTTGTCTCTTTCCGCCTTTGGCGTAAAGAAGCCAAACAGAGAGAAATTAAGCAGGCGAAAAGAGATAGAAAGCAAAAGATATGACGATCATACAAGCTGCCCAGCAATTCAAGGATAACTAGACTGAGCGAGCGATTGAAGTTTTAGACAGACAACATCATATGGCAATAGATAGATGCTATCCTGGGTTGCCTACTTCTCCACTGAGTAGGGATCTTGACGAAGATCCCTTAATGTCTCATTTGTTGAGATTGCCTTCGCCTTATGTACCAGGAGCTAATGCACCCGCATTATTGGCACCTGTCCAGCAACCTGTTGTTCAGCCAGGTGCTCCGTCTCCTCCACAACTGCCTTACAACCTACACCTTCTTTGCCGCCAACTTCTGTATCTCAATCTCCTTCATCTCCTGGTTCTCTTGTGACGGCTAGTTCTTCTCTTCCTTTGCTTAATACTGTGTCTCCGGTTTTACTATCTGCTTCTTCCCCGACTCGTAGTAGGTTGGTTGATACTGTTTCTGGTCTCTTCTCTCCTCTTTTTGGGTCTTTTAATAGGACTCCTGCCTTTTCTCGAAGGCAATCTCGTAGTCAAATTCCAGTTTCTGCTGAACTAGTTGAATTGGATTCTCTTGCTCACAAATGGATCATGAGTGGTCCGCTGTATAGTGTACCTGATATTCTGAGTACATTTGTTCAGTGGAATGCGCCTACACAGAGATACGTTTTTTATATCATGTGTGACGCTCTTGTTAGAGGATGGGAGGATATGGAGTTGGATTTAACTCCCCAGGGTCTGTTAGATATACAGGACAGGTTTGATAAAGGATTTATTGTGGGTTCTGACGTTGAGGACGCTATAAGGACACTTGTTACTTTTAGGTCTTTAGATTCTTCTCAGACTATTCTTGAACCTGATCCTGCAGTTAGACAGAGGACAAAAAATTATCCTATGAGGGAAGTTCCTCCAGTTTGGAGAGAAGCAGTTCCGCACGCAGGTGCTGTTCAGGCTGTCCCTGCTCATTTCCAGCGTATATGGGTACATGTCCCTTGGAAACGAGCTGAAGTTTTAGTACTTAAACAATCTCTACTGGACCCTCGTAAAAATCTTGCTGGATATTATAAGGAGCTGTCCCAGACTGTTGATGCATATATCATGAACTTGGCCGATATTGATATGCTGATGGGGGATGTAGTTCCACAAGCGTTGTGGGCTCGGATTCATAGAGAGGACCACAACCAAGCTTTAGGTGGTAATTGGGCTGCTATAGCTGCTGCGGATGAAGCACAAGTGGGTGGTGCTAAGCCAGAGAATTTGATTACACAGTTGCCTGGTAGGATCATTGCTTTAATGAAAATGATGATGCCTGCCTTACGCGTTAACTGGGATAAGTTAGCCGTGTGTAAGCAGAAGAAAGATGAGAGTGTCTCCGATTTCTTTACTCGTTTTGAGGAGACGTTTATCGATCACAGTGGTCAGGATATGAGTACTGAAGGTGGACAGAGATTATTTGTGGATACATTCGTATTTAATTTACTTCCTGAATTATCGCATAAATTGAAAGACTCCGAAAGTTCCTGGGCTGTTTCTTCATCTGCACAGATATTAGCCAATCCCCAGTATTATGAGCATAGGAATAAAGAAGAGAAAGATAAGATGGAGAAGAAGACTAAGGAATTAAAAACGGAGGTTCTTCAGCAGGCTTATCCCAGTTGCTCTGGTCAGCGTCAGTTTCAGCAGCCTCCCCAGCCTCAGAGGTTGTTACAGAAACCTGAGCCTTTTGTTCCACGACCTTTGCTTGGTCCTAATCAGTGTGCCTATTGTAAAGAGGAAGGCCATTTTAAGAATAGCTGTCCGGATTTTTATTACAGCGTAATGGCGGATTTTTAGGACCGCGAGGCTGTGGTGGTTTTCAATCAAAACCTAGAGGTAGAGGGCGAGGTGCGTTGCCTCAAGGACAACATTTGTTTCCCCCTCAAAATCTTCTGAATTATTTTGATCAGCAGAATACTCAGTCTGGGCAATGTTATAATGACGATTATTATGTTGAGGGTGAGGTTCAGGATTTTCATTTTAGTGTGCCACCCCTATTCTCACCCCTATTGTAGTAGCTGGGCTTTGCTCTTGGGGTTCGACTCCATTTGCACAAACTGCGATTTTAGGTTGGGCGCAGGCTTGGCTAATTTGGCCCAAAATAATGCTTCTACTAATAGGGCCTCACAGGAGCCCTTAATTCATGCCGCCCTGATCAATGCACGCTCACTTAAGAAACACCATCACAATGTTTTTGATCTCCTCACAGTCAAACCAGTTGACCTCCTGTTCATTTACAAGACATGGCTAGATGAGTCTTAGAATCCAATTGTTACGATGGCCATCCCAGATGGGTATAGGATCTCCAGAACTGATCGCCCTGAGCGAAGGGGGTGGTGGCCATTATATACAAGGACTAGTGGGTCCTTCATCGGGGCGAGGTCAGCATTTGTGGGGATTGTGAAGCCTTAGATTTTAGCATTCGCTTCTCGGATCATTTTACTCTGGGAGGTTCCCTGAGGCCTCCTGGCTCAGCTAGGGCCTTCCTCAAAGCCTTGGGTGATGCCATTGTTCCGCGGGCTTTGCGTTTTACTCACTATATTGTTCTCAGTGATTTAAATATCCACCTTGATCAGACTGGCAACAGCGACACACTTGATTTCCTTAATACGCTACATCTCGCCCAGCTTTCCCAATGGATCAGTCTCGCAACCCATCAGGGTGGTCACATCCTTGAACCCATTTGTTTTAATTTTTCCATCATGGTGAAAGATCCCCTGCAGGTTCCCTGGTCTGACCTCTTTGTGACCTATTTCGCGTGGGTGGTAGCAAACCCCGACCTTCCACTCTGCAGCAATCGTAAACCGGCATATTGCAAAATTGACCCTATTGTTTTAAGCCAGACCTTGTTGGCCTCCAGGCCAGCTCTCACCAAAAATCTAGAGGGGGGTCTTGCCGGCTTCATGGCTTGGGTTTCAAACTCAATGGACTTAAATCCTCTGCCTCTTCCCTTAGGTTTTCCAGGCCCTCGAAACCATGGTTCACACCTGACCTGAAAAAGCTCAAACAGGCATGTAAGAAACTTGAGCGGGAGTGGCGGCGCAGAGAATTCTGCCCTCTGGCCAAGCAGTTGCTTACGGCAAAGCAGAAAATGTATTACGCTGCTATAGCCCAGGCTAAAAGCCCCTACCACTCGTCTTGCATTGACCTTGTTAGGAACAACACCAAGGAATTTTTTTCTATTGTCCAGAGTTACCTGACTCCCACAGCTCAATCAAGCATTCTCCGTTCCTCAAATGCCTGGTACAACAGTCTTTCTAGTTTTTTCATGGACAAAATTTACACCATGCAGGCATCCTTATCTTCTTGCAGCTGGGCTTCTGCTGTGTCCCTGCGTCCGATGAACTGTCCTATGACTCCTACTCACTCCCTGACTGCCTTCACCCCATTGATCTGGCAAGTTGACTTGAGATTCTGAAAGGCCTGAAGTAAGGCTCTCCATCTGACCCTTGTGCAGCCAGATTGCTGTCAGCTGTCGGAGAGACTATTAATTCGGAAATCAACATCATTATTAATAGGTCCATCCTTGAGGGTCGTGTCCCAGATGCCTGGAAACAGGCCAAGAATCTTCCTTTACTGAAAAAGCCTTCTCTGGATCCCCTTAGCCCAGAGAATTATTGTCCCATCTCTCTTCTTCCAAGTTTGGGAAGGGTGTGTGAAAAGGCGGTGACCAAACTCCTCACTGAGTTCACTGCAAGCTTAGGCCTCCTGCACCCATCCCAGTCAGGGTTTAGGGCCTCTTACAGTACTGAGTCAGCCTTGGTGGAAATTTTGGAAGCTATCCGGGAGTGTCAGTGCACTGACGGAAGGGCAGCATTGAACATGCTTGACTTTTCGGCGGCGTTCGACACAGTCCCTCACAAACTGCTGCTTAGCCGATGCTCCGAGATTGGAGTTTCGGGCACTGCTTGGGACTGGTTTAAGTCCCTTCTGGAGTGGCAGATGCAGCAGGTTTGACTCCTGCCATCCTCTTCACGAGCACGTTTGTACAGTGGTGAAGGGAGGGGGCGGGGCCTGGTGTGACAAGTGTGCAAACGCTTTCCGTGGGCCGTTTTAAGTTGGGGGATTAAGTCCCATTGAATCCTGAATGTCCCTGGGGGCCAACTAGCCCACAAGGTACCTCCAGTAAGCACCACAGAGTTGCATTGCAAAGAGGTGTAAAAAGGGGTATGGCCTCGGACCACCGCTCTGCAAAGCTGCTCCGTGGCGGTAACTGGAGGGACCTGGTGGGCTAGTTGGTCCCCAGGGAGGCCCAGGATTCAATAGGACTTAATCCCCCAACTTAAAATGCGCCACAGGGCGTCTTTGCCCGCTTTTCACATCAGGCCCCATCCCCTCCCTTCACCACTGTGCAAACGGGCTCTCTGGTGCATTGTAAATTGGGGGATTAAGTACCCTTGAATCCTGAGGGTTACTGGGGTCCAACTAGCCCATGAGGTACCTCCAGCCGTCAGCGATCCCTCTCCAATGCAGCCCCCTCCGGACCTAGAACGCACGCCCAGCGGCGGCGCCCCTGCCCTACTGCCTTGTATTACCTGCATCACGACGTGGACCTGGCCTGTACACTGCCGGTTGCCTGAGCGCAGCTCTCCACCCTGAGGACACCGCCTGCGACCTGTGCTGAGGCCTCCTGCGAACTCTCTTTGCCTGAGCCTCCTGCTGACAACTGAGCCTGTGCTAGCAGGCAGGCACGGGAGGACAAAACCACTAGCGGAGGCTACTGGGGGCTGATGGGCCCACGGACCACTCGGAGGACCCCAGGCGACCTCCCTCCTCCAGGTGGAACCTGTGGATCACTGCGGCACTGAGGGGTGCTGCCCTGATCCTCTAGAACTCCACCTATAAGTTCTGCGGAGGTAGTGCTGGGCCCAACACCGCACTGCCCCCACACTCTTAGCTCCTAAGCATACCCACTCTCAGAAACGTGGGCGCTGTCGCCTATGTCGCCTAAAGAGCTGGCCTATTGTTTGGAGGACCTGGGGACCTGCATCATCCTCTCCCTGATATAAGAGTATTGCACCTCGTTCCGGGGATAACTCGTTAATGGTTGGTGGACTCCTTGGCCCACGTTAGCCCCACACCCACAGAGGGGTGACACCACAGCTCGGCTAGACTAGCGGCACTGCTTGTTCCTGGCGCACCCTTGGGGACGGCGGCTTCTAGAGGGACCCCCGAAATAGCACTCCACCTCGCTGCAACACTGGGACTAGTTCTCACCAGCTTCAGGTCGCATATCGTCTCCAGGGCCTGGTGACTGAGGTTGAGAGTTGACATCTTACAGTGGGGCAGCATACTCCCTGCGAGCTACAGGACAGCCACCACACACTCATGAACATGACTCGTTCCAAGCCCGGGAAAGAGCCTCCAACAACCCCTAAAGACAACACAGTCATGGCCCTGTGGAACAAGCCGGGCCTTGCCTCGACAACTGACACAACTCAGGCAGAGCGGGGGCCTTCAAAACCGGTTACACAATCCTTTATGGCTCTTTTCATGCAGGAGCTCAAGTCTGAAATAAGGTCTCTGCGTACTGAGGTACAGGCCTGTGTTAAGGAGCTCCAGAAAGATGTGGGGGAACTGGGTGGACGAGTGGACGACCTTGAAAAGATCCTAGACACCCGTACAGAAGACCAGGAACACCTATGGCAGCGGCTGGCCACCCTGGAAGAGCAAGACATTGAGCTGCAAATAAAGCAAGAAGACCTGAAAAATAGGGGGCGCCGGAATGACATACGCCTACGGGGGATTCCGATTGGGGCAGAAGGTGCAGACATACTGACTTTTGTTGCCGAACTGCTTCACAACATTAGGGGAGACGTCGCCTCGCCGCCTGCCCTGGATCGTGCACACCGAGTTTCTGGGCCATCTGGAAAGAATGGACTTGTCCCCGATATTCTGACCCGGGTCCACTGAGAAAGAAGCCATCCCCAAGGCAGCTAGAGACAAACCTGATATTTTGTTTAGAGGCGCACCCATTCAGTTATTCCAGGACCTGGCCCCCACAACACTTCGATGCCTGAGGGATTTCCGACCCATCACGGACAAGCTCCGGGAGCTTAACATTTGCTATCAATGGGGGCATCCCTTTGCTCTCATGTTCCAGTGGGAATCAAAGAGTCGAGATCCTACAGAGAGGCGGCCCAGCTACTCCAAATCCCTGATACTCCTCCGGCAAGTCCCACACGTATGCCTCCAAAGGCCCAAATCCCATTGAAGCTGTATTGGACCATGGTACGCCATGTCAGACACCCATCCTCACAGGAGCGCAGCAGTTCATCCCAAGAAAAGCAGGACATAATACAACATATACAATCTTTGGAAGGAGGACCGTCGTCCCCAGGCTCGCAAGCATCTGCCAACAAATAATTTGCCTCAATGCTTGTTGATCTGCTGGACGTTCATCTTTTACCTCAGGATGGTCCCTTGAGGACTTGCTGAGTTAATTATTGGAAGTTGCAAATTTACTATCTGTTGTATTTACGGCCCTAATCTGGATGATGCCGAAGTGTTTAACACCATGAATGCAGAGCTAGCTACGTGGACACAACCAATAATAGTATGTGGGGACTTAAATATTCATTTGTCATCTGATTGGAATATTAGATCAGGGATGAGATATATGGGCCGTAAGATTAGAACTTATAGAGCACTTAGAGATTTAGTGTTAAATAATGGTTTAACTGATGTTTGGAACAAATTTCATTATAAAGATCCAGGATATACTTTTTTTTTCCATTCCTCATCGGAAATTTGTCCGTTTAGATTATTTTTTTGTATCCTCTTTGTTCTTGGAGAAAATTCGTATCGAAATATTACCTCAAGTTATTTCAGATCATAACCCTATGATTGCTGAGATTCAGTTTCCCACTGATCATCAAAATCCTACTGGATTTTGGTCATTTCAGAGAAATCTGTTACTAGACGAAGACTATCTTCAATTTATGGCTACAATTATAAAAGACTATTTCTTAATAAATAATGATACTGCCTCTCCACAAGTAGTGTGGGACTCTTTTAAATCTATAGTACGGGGAGAGACAATCAGCTTTGCAAATTATAAGAGGAAAAAAATCCAAACAGATTTTAAGGAGAGGCTAAATAAGATTAGGATAGCCGAGATGGATTTATCCACTGCATGCAAAAATAATGTAGGAATAGAGGATGCACAACTACGTTTAGTGACTGAACGCTCTGGTCTGCGTGTTCATATTGCTGATGAAGTAGCAGCAAAATTTAAGCAATATAAAACTGAACGTTACGCATACAGCGAGCGTACCGGAAAAATATTAGCCCAGCGCTTGCGACAAAAATCTTCCAATAACGAAATACAGTGTGTTAAAGATATGAATGGTGTTTTTCACGAACGCAGGGAAGAAATATTAGAGGCATTCCATGATTTCTATAAGACATTGTATAATGACCTTAGTAATGAAGTTGATAAGACTCTTAATCCTGCAGATTATCTTCAAAGTGCTAACCAACTTTCATTACGTCCAGAAGAGACAGACTTGTTTATAAGGCCAATAAGTTGGGACGAGATTGAAAAAGCTATTCTGAGTCTTGCGGCAGGCAAAGCTATGGGGCCCGACCAGATACCTTTGGAATTTTATCGGACATTTAGACACATGTTGAAACCAGAGCTGGTAAAAATTTTCAACATAGCATTCCAAGGTAAATCTCCTGACTCTTGGTCTACTGCCACTATAGTTATTTTTGTAAAAAAAAATAAGGACCCAAAAGATTTACCGCCTGATTCATCAAGCTAAATTGCACTCGCAAAGGGCAAGATTCTCAGAATCTTGCCTTTTTCGAGTGCAATTTTTGCATTTGGGATTCATCATCCCAAATGCAAATTTCGCTATTTAAGAATTCGCACATTTGCGAAGAATTGAATTTAAGGAATCTCTATTTGAGATTCCTTAAATGCAATTCATGAAGCATTTTAAAATTGTGAAATGGCAATTTTGGGCCGCTATTTACCGAGAGGTCAGACCTCTCGGTAAATAGCAAAAACTTAGAAAAATGCATTTAAATGCATTTTTCTAAGTTGCATGTTACACATACACATGTCCTTTGGACATGTGTGTGCGCAACACCAATGTAGATTACATTTCAGGGGCGCTACAGGGTGTCCTTTGGACACCCCTGCACCCTTGAAATCGCATCCTTATTTGCGATTAGCTAATTGCTAATCGCAAATAAGGAATAACTCCCCATGCATTCCTATGGCCCTGTAGGCCCATAGGAATGCATGGGGAGTTATTCCTTATTAGCGATTAGCAATTAGCTAATCGCAAATAAGGAACATGTAGGAATCGCAATAATTATTGCAATTCCTACATGAATCCCGTTTTGCAAGTCCTTAATAACGATTCGTTATGAATCGCTATTAGGGGCTCGCAAAACGGGAAAATAATGAATCAGGCTGTTAGGCTCTTATCGCCCTATTTCTCTTATCACCGCAGACAGTAAGATCTATTCTAAAATCCTTGCAAATAGACTAAATGACGTAATGGCAGGCTTGGTTTCTCATATCCAACATGGTTTCATTAGACATAGGGATACTACAGATCATGTCAAATGCGTTATTACACTATTGGATTGGGCTCAAGCGAAGGAATCCCCAGTTGGGGTGATTCTACTCGATGCTGAAAAAGCGTTTGTCAGGGTAGACTGGGGATTCCTTTGGACTGTATTAGAATGGAAGGGCTTCCCAATACAATTTATAAAAGCTGTACAATCACTTTATTCTAATCCCAAGGGTGTAATAAGACTAGGCACTGATACTTCTAGACCTTTTTCAATCACTAGGGGGACCAGACAAGGTTGTCCCTGTTCCCCGCTTTTATTCGCTCTCTATTTAGAACCCTATTTAAATAGAATAATTATGGAACCTGATATCTCACCAGTCCAACTTCATGAGGTTGACCACAAAGTTTTAGCGTACGCAGACGATGTGGCCATTGTAACTGTATAGAGAAAATAGAAGGAACCCTGCCAATTATTTATAGAGGTCCCAGCTAGAGGATCCTACTGTGATAAAGAGAGGGGGTGATAAGCCCAGAGGCTGAGGCTGCACAGGACAAAATTAAGTCATTCCAAACAAATTCAACAACATGTTTTGAAAAAATACATATTTTTTTTATTTTTCTCTTCTTAAATATATTTAAAAGACATACATGTATAAATTTATATAGTCACTGATATTTCGCAAAACACATAGACAAAGTTTCTTTTCAGGATTAAGGTCTGCCCACACTTCAAACAAACTACCACACTCATTCACACAGAGATTCTTCTAACTACGATAGAGACATTCAACTCTCATTCATCCATTTTTCTAGTCCTGGCGTGGACAACAGTAGATCTTAATTAGGTTGTCCAAAACGGGGGGTTCAACCAGGAAGATGGTATTAATACGGGTCCTGATGTACTTGGAAAGGGTTGCCGTATTCCTGGGACAACGTGCCGACGCGCGTTTCGGTGGAAGGCCAATAAGGCCACACCTTCGTCAGGGCCAGGGTAGTATGCTGGGCAGGGGTAAGGAATAAAAATCTAGAAATAAAAAAGTCATGCCTTAGTATTGCATTTTTGATAGGCTCACACAAAGAAGACATATTCCAACATTTCATTTTACTTGTGTTATTATCACTCTGCTGAACACTTTATGAGACAAGTTGATTCAATACATGCCAGGATGACATTTTTGACACTGTGCAGTAACAGACCACTTGAAGACACTCCCCAAGCTAGAATTCCCTGTTTCGTGGAATCCAAAGAAGGCATACAGATAGCCTTAGCCAAGTGAATAGTAGAGTTTCTATCACAACCTCATACAACACTATACATCCCTTTTTTTAAAAAAAATATAATGTCACACACTCAGTTTTATCCACCTAAGACCTCTTGTCAGTTTTCATTTATGTTTTTACTCAAAGAAGGCTATAGTTCTGAAAAGGACAGGTTTTTTCTTGTCAGAATGTCATACACTCAGTTTTATCCACCTAAGACCTCTTGTTTCAGCAAGACAGTTTTCATTTATGTTTTTAATCATAGAAGGCTACTGTTATGAAAAGGACAGGTTTTTTCTTGCCAGAATGGTAGCCAGATTATGTTCTCTACCTGGGACAGGTTATAGCCACTTAGAGCAAGATATTTATGCCAGATAGTGTACTTTCATGAATGTTACCTGTTTAGTTTACTGGGGACGCTTATAGAGTAAGGGTCACCTTCACCATTTTAGGAGGGAGTAACTGCGTTCATTACCTTAATTAAAAAGTACATTGGGTTACTATTTCCAATCAGAGATTAATAGAACATTATCACATACTTGTGGCCATTGTAACCTCTGATGCATCAACTGCGCTACCTAAAATAATTGAAGTAGCTAGAGAATATGGTAAATTTTCTGGATACAAACTTAATATTTCAAAAACCCAGATTATACATTCTGAAACCGGTACACCCACTGATATTCCATTAAATTCTACTGGTACATACCTTGGCGTAGTCATATCTCCCAAAATTGATGACATTGTCGGACTAAATCTGGACCCTTTACTCATATCCACTAACAGAATTTTAGAAAGGATAAACAATTTACACCTATCTTTATACGGACGAACCAATGTCATCAAGATGATGATCTTTCCAAAATTTCTCTATTTTTTTCGCACCATTCCCTTATTTTTTTCAATGTCCCTTTTTAACAAAATAGATAGGATGCTGTCTAGATTTTTGTGGGGGTACCGCCGCTCAAGAAGATCTTTAAAGTGGTGTACTCTTCCGCAAGAACGTGCTGGGTTGGGATTTCCGAATTTCAGAATGTATTACTGGGCTATTACTCTAAAAGCAATCAGGGTCCTACTATTTCACGATCATGTTACAGAAATCTCTATGGCACCCTCCATCTTTGAAATGCTTATGGGCGCTGATGTGCGTCAATGCTTACTAAAATTCATGGAACCCAGCTACTACAAAAAAACAAAATTTAAGGTGTTTATTTCTGCCTTTTTAGTTTGGAGACAAATCAATAAAACTCTACGGATAACGTCAAAACTTAATTTTTATACACCTATCTTTTGTAATGCTTCATTATCAGGGATTTTTCAAGGTATGGCTACATATTGATGGCATATGCGACAGATTCACACAATTGGGCAACTGTATCAAAATGGGGTTTTTATGTCCTTTTCTGAACTTCAAGAAACATTTTGCCTTCCCAGGAATGAATTTTTTTAATATTTACAGATTCGTAGTTTTTTGGAGAAAAAAAAACTTGTTATATAGTGATGCTATGGAGACTAACGACATTCTAGAGAGCTGTAGGAAGAATAACCGTATTGGTATAATTGATCAATTAATGGCCAATAGACTGCACGATGATCTTGACCAGCAAGCCCAGAAATGGCAAAGAAAATTATGTATAGAAGGGATAGACTTAGTAAGGGCTTTTGAGATGAGTAATAAAACTCTAATTAATAGCTCTCTTAAAAGCCAACATTATATGTCTACTCTAGATCTTTACTATACACCTGCTAAGTTGGCCAAGTGGAAAGCTACGAAAGGTATTAACTGTAGTCGCTGTGGAATTCTAGCAGCGGATTCATGTCATATGTTTCACAGTTGCCCTAAATTGGTGGTATATATAGATAAGATCGAAAAGTTTCTGACCAATTTGCTTAATGTCAATATCAAGCTTTGCCCTTCTGTGATTATTTTTGGTACTTATTTTTCTTCTACGAGCTTATCTGTTGATCAAGAATATTTTCTGTTTATTGGAATGTCTGTATATCATTTTTGTATTACTTCTAGATGGTTGGACATAGATCCACCAACATTTGAACAATGGCTGGGAAAGCTGTTAAATGTTTATAGAATGGACAAAGCAGTTTATAAACTGAAAGGACAGAAAAAGAAGATTTTTGCTCGGAAGTTATGGTCCCCTATAGATAACTGGATCTAAATCTATTAATGACTGCATTTGCAAAGACATACATTTTATTTTTCATATGTTTCTTCTTTTTTTTCATTATGCCAGTAATGTATTAGAAACTATGTGAATGACTGTCACCGATGAGATGTTGTTTTATCCTTGTATGTTTTATGCCTCTGCCACAAAAAAAAAAAAAAGGATGGTCCCTTGACCATTAGTCTGCAGCTGCTTCACCCTTCCTTGCATCACCTCAAAGATTCCCTCAATAGATGCCTAGCATCTACTACAGCAGCGGCGGCTCTGGGCTGTGCCCCAGGGATATTGATTCACTACCCAGTGCGATGACCGACCCCCACTCCTATTTTTGGGAGAGTGATATCTCTGGGACAGCCTGTGCCATTGGGCCTGGCCACTCCTTAGACTGGAATAGGCTTTGTTGGCCCTTAAACTACTTGAGTTGTTTTGTTCGTCCCTATCCCTCTCCCCCTCTTTCCCTTCCTTACCCATCCACCCGGCGGGGGGCTACCTCGACACTTGGAGAAGTTCCCGGGGGTCGCTATGCGCTTCGGATCAACTGCTTGAGAAAGCGCTCACACCTGACGGCAGGCGACCATGACCTTGCACCCTGTTTGAAGATTATATCCCTTAATGTGAAGGGACTCACCTCCCCCAACAAGCGGCACCAAGTATTGAGGTACCTTCTATTGCAAAAACTCTTGCAAAGAGACTCATCTCCTCAGGGCCGATGTAACACGCATGTCTCATCCATGCTTTCCCCTTCAGTTTTGGTCTTCAGCGATTGTCTGCCGGGCAGGCATACACCAGGGGGATTTCAAGGTGACCTGGGGCACTGAGGGCAGACTTCTTAAAGTGGTGGTCAAGCTGGGGCATCGCACACTCACCCTTTGCAACATATATGCACCAAATCAGGGTCAAGACAAATTCTTGCGCGAGACCTTATGAGAACACATAGCACCTGTGAACTCATACCTTATAGTAGGGGGCGATTTTAACCTGGTGTGGGATGCAGGCGTAGATTGTAGTGGGGGCACGTTCCATGGGGTGGTCGCCATGTCGGCAGCAACAAAACAATGCCTCACTGCTCTTGATCTTGTAGACACCTGGCAAAACCACTCCCCAGAGACTCGTGACTACTCTTATTACTCCCATGCGCACCGCTCCTACTCACACATTGACATCTTTGTGTCGCATTCCCTGGTTAAGAACACCCTCTCAGCAACTATGTCCTATATAGCAATATCTGATCACGCGCATGTAGAGCTACTCATCCATGCACAATTTTCTCACCCCAAGCGGCCTACTAGATGGCAATTTCCCCCCCACATCCTTAGAGACCCAGTAGACAGAGAGGAACTCCAGGCGGCCATCTTGTCTTATTTTGAAGCTAATGACCTCCCGGAAACCCCGCTTCCTCGCTTCCTGTTCTATGGGATGCGTTTAAGGCTATGATTCGCTGCACCCTTACATCTATCGCTATTGCTCGATTGCAAGAAGCCAGTCTACATGAAGACAAGCTCACGTGCGAAATCAAAACGCTCGAGAGGCTGGACCAGGAGCGCCCTTTGGCGATCCATAAGAGGCGTTTGGCTATACTTATTGGCTATTTTCGGGCGCACAGAACCAACAAGGCTGAACACGCTCTTCTTGCGCTACGACAGCTCTACTATGACGGAGGGGATAAGGGTGATCACTGTTTTGGCGCGTCATCTGAGAACTCGGGCAGCCAAAGCCAACATTGCTAAACTAAAGTTAGGGGACGAGCCACTACGGAGTCTGCTAAACTCCAAGCATTTCTTTGCATCTCTCTATGCATGTGACGCACCCACTCCTGATCAAATATTGTCCGCCCTGGATGCTTGCGACTGGGATCCCCTGAACGAGTATCATTTCATGCTCTTGGAAGAACCCATCACATTGGAGGAGTTAACTAGCGCCCTTAAGGAACTCCACTTGGCAAAACGCCGGGCCAGGATGGACTTCCAGTGTCGTTCTATCTCGTTTTCTTGCCACAACTTCAATCATATATGCTCCGCCTCTTCAATTCCTTCACAGATACAGTCGGGCCTTCTACAGATATGGCGATGGCGGAAATAACCCTAGCCCTAATCCCGAAGCCCGGAAAGACCTCACGCTCTGCTCTTCCTTCGGCCCCATTGCCCTATTAAACATGGATCTCAAACTATATACCAAAGTCCTTGCCAAACGCCTTAGCTCACACTCACCTGGCCTCATTGAACAGGATCAGGTGGGCTTCATCCAACAACGGCAATGAGCAGACAACGTGCGCCGAGTTGCGCACCTCATTGGGAAGGTGCAGCACTGGAAAATACCCACCTGTTTACTCTCACTGGATGCTGAAAAAGCGTTTGATTGGGTGGGCTGGGTGTTTCTCCGTGCCGTCTTAGTGAAAATAGGCTAAGGTCCGCAGATGATAGCACGCATTATGGCTCCCTACATCTCGCCGCTAGCCAGGGTATGAGTTAATGGTCAACTCACGCAACCCATCTCCATCCTTAGAGGCACCAGGCTGGGCTGCCCCCAGTCGCCTCTACTGTTCGCCCTTGTAGTGAAGCCACTTGCTACTATGATCCACCAGTCGCCAGATATTCGCGGTCTTACCCTTGGGGGCATTGAACACAAGATTGCCCTTTTTGCAGATGGCCTGCTTCTCACTCTATCCAACCCGATCCACTCGTTGCCTGCGGTGCATACCCTGCTTTGGTCCTATGAACAGGTCTCAGGACTTAAAATCAACCTTACGAAATCGTGGCCTCTTTATCTCACGATCCCGATCAATGAGATTGTGACCCTGCGGGCCCTCACCCCTTACCAATGGGCAACCAGTTCTGTTCGATATCTTGAGCTTAATTTAACACCAGATTTAGCCACTTGGTCGCAGACTAACTGGCAGGAATACAAAAGTTCAGTTGTAGCAAATTTACGTGTGTCGAAATCTTTGATTCTTTCCTGTTTGGGGCGCCTCAACACAGTTAAAATGTTCATTTTCCCATAGATACTGTACTTATTTCCAGACCTGGCCGACACCCATCCCAGATCACAAAATCCAGGGCCTACAACGTGAACTGGTCACATTCATATGGGGAGGGAAGAGGCCACGATTCTCTTGTAAAATCTTAATGCTCCCGCGAGATAACGGTGGACTTGCTTGCTTCAATCTGGTAGAATACTATTGGGCATCTCATCTCCACTTTATACCACAGTGGACTGCATGGGAGAGTGAGAAATGTTGGTTTCACTTGGACCGAGCGGTTACCTGTCGCCCTGTCTGGGATCATGCATGGCTTCCTCATGAGGCACGCCACCACAGTGCCTACATGAGGTTCCTACTAAAACTGTACTTGAGATCTGGGACAAATTGGCTGTCTGCAGGGGCCTCTCTTCTTTCCCGTCCCGGCACACCCCAATTGCCCGCTGTAGGAAGGGGGAGGCTCTAGTTGGCGCAGTGTAGCACTAGCGACAAGCAGGGACTCTCTCTTCCTCGTCAGGGCTGAGGGTTACCTTCCAGACAACCTCTGCTTACCCTCTAGGTAGTGTGGCTTAAGCAGTCTTAGGCTAATCTTTGGGGCACATAGGGTTAAACATTTGCAATATCACACCATCACAACCAACCCACCACACAATGACACCAAACTGTATTTGTAAAAATATATATCTTTATATAGATTTCAAGCAGGCTTGTAAATACAGTTATCAAACTTTCAATATCGGTTCCAGAGTACTTGAGTTCAGGTTGCCACAGTTCTCTTTTAGCAATACGCAGTCTGTTGGGCCTTCTGCCCAGGTTCGACAAGGTTCAGTGTCTCGTAGCGCCTCAATGCGCTCTCCCCGTGGGCCCCGGGGGCCGGGTGCCGTGCGAGCCTCGGTTTTAGAGTAGGCTCGTGTTGGGAGTGGATGGCGCGGTGCGAGCTCGGATTGCAGGACGCTCGCACCGTGGGGATACAACACAGTACCTTTTGATTCTTTTGGAGCGGTCGGCTTCCAGGGGAGCTGTCCCACGTCGCGTTGCTTTCCCGGGGTCGCTGTTCGCTGCGGCTCTCAGCCGGGCAGGTCACGGGTCATCCGGGGCGGCGGTGTTCTGTGGCGGCAGGGTCCTTCCTCCGATCTTGGAGTCGGCGGCTGTGTGGTGGCGGCAAGTGGCAGTACGGTCCCCAAGTGCAGGACGTACCCAGCCAAGTGCCGGTTGGAGCTGTACGCTCACAGCAGAGCTGTCGGGCAGGATACCGACCAGAGGGGGGTTTATCATAGGCAGCTGTCCGTCTTCGCAGGTGGCTTGACGCAGTCAATCCGGGAGCTTGGACCGGACGGGTCCTCCTTTACTTTGCTCTCGGGCTCCCAGTGCAGGTGCAGTCACGGTGTTCGGGCCAGCTGCGGCTGGACCTCACGTTGCTCTCGCTGTTGCTTTGGGCCCCGGTCACGGTGCTTGGGGGGATGTCGATGCCTTGGATACGGGGAGTGTGGCAGGCTTGCCCAGCGCTCCCAGACCCTTCTGTCAGTACTGCAGCGAAAAGCAGCACACACAGTCGCTTTCTTCTGGATGTAGCGCCCACTGGTCCTGGGGCGCTGGTCAGGGGGCAAGTTCAGTAGCAAGCCCTTGGAGATCTCTTCAGCAGAGTTTGGCACAAAGTTTCACAAAGCAAAAGTCTCTTGTAGTCTTTCCTTTTCCTCTCCTTCGGCACCAAGGCACCAGACACAGGCAAGAGTCAGCACTCTTCCTTGTCCTTCCCGGTCCTTCTCGTCGGGCAGAGTTCCTTCTGTAGCACAAACAGGATCTAAGTTACAAGGAGCAGGGCTCCTTCTTTTATACTGCATTTCTTTTGTTCTCGCAGGCCAGGGGGGCCTTTGCATAGCCACTTTCAGTCCTTGAGTACTCTGGTGGGTGTACTCCGGCTTCTGCTTTCAGTGTGAAGGGCAGGCGCATCAGACGCCCCACAGGAGGTGGAGCCACCATTGTGTGGACAGGGGCAGCCAGAAGTACCTTGTTGATGGGGCTTCGCCCTTCCTGGGCCAGGTGTCGGCTGAGTCATCAGTCGCTCCCCAGGAGGGTGGAGCCAGCATTGTGGTGGCAGAGCACAGCAAGATTCAGAGTCAAGAGCCACTCCTACCTCCCACTAAGGTGTAATCTGCGCATTCACCACCTGTCATCCCCCAGCCCTGTCACTCACACATCCCAGACAGTCAGATACACATACCAGCAGAGGCGGGCTGAAATGGTTAAGCAAGCAAATGCTAGCTTTCTAAAAGTAGCATTTGCAAACACAGGATATTAAAATAAACTTTACTAAAAGGAATATTTTATTATTCTGAGTTCAGGCATACTAAACACGACTCTCTACCGTGCTCCCTGAGCCGGCTGGGATTATAGGGTGTAATAATTCCAGCCGCTCGTTCTGGCCTAAAGGAAGCAGGTAGCCTTACAATAGTGAAATACGAATTTAGTTGTAATTCACTACTAGGACATGCCACGCACATCAGGGCTTGTCCTACCTTACACTTACAATGCACCCTGCCCTCGGGCCTACCATAGGGGTGACTAACATGAAGTTAAGGGAAGGTTTGGCGGCTGGCAAGTGGGTGCACTTGCCCAGCCAGCGTGACAGTACGCGACTGCACGCGGGGTCTGCAATGGCGCACCCCAGACACATCTTACTGCTGCTTCGGTGGGTGGCGCAACCAGCGCTGCAGGCCCACCAGCAGTATTGGCATCTACAAGCCCTGGCACTCCTAGTGCACTTTACTAGGGACTAACAGTAAATCCAATGAACCAATCATGGACATCAATCACATGTACAATTTACAGTAGGGAGCACTTGCACTGCGGCACGGGTCAGCCGTGGCGCAGTGCCCTGAGTATCGGAAAACCAGCAAAACATCGGAGGCACACCAGCAAAAAGTGGAAGGGAGACTCACGCCAAGGTGCCAGGTCTAACATGTGTCCCCTCCAGCTGAAATGTGGGGGGAACTACCCTTCCCCAGGGAGTTCCACATCACTAAGGCGGAAAAATCTGGACAGACCGTCAGCGTTGGCGTGATCGGTGCCAGGGCGGTGTTCCACCGTAAAGTCCATACTCTGTAGAGAAATGGACCACCTCAACAGTTTCGGGTTCTCACCCCTCATTTGCATCAACCATCTGAGGGGCCTGTGGTCCGTCTGAACTCGGGAGTGAGACCCAAACAAGTAGGGTCTTAGCTTCTTCAGCGCCCAGACCACAGCAAATGCTTCACGCTCTATTGCACTCCACCTACTTTCCCTTGGAAGTAACCTCCTACTTATGAAGGCTACGGGTTGGTCAAAGCCCTCCTCAGTCATCTGTGAAAGAACAGCCCCTACACCATGCTCTGAAGCGTCTGTTTGCACTATGAATTCCTTGGAGAAATCAGGAGCCAGGAGCACGGGCGCCGTGCACATGGCAGTCTTCAGGGTGTCAAAAGCCTTCTGACAGGTGTCAGTCCAAATCACATTCCTGGGCTGCTTCTTCGAAGTCAGCTCTGTCAAGGGGGTCACGATCGTGCCATAGCCCTTGACAAACCTCCTGTAGTACCCAGTGAGCCCCAGGAAGGCTCTCACTGCAGTCTGGGTCTTGGGGGGTTCCCAAGCCAGGATGGTCTCGATTTTGGGTTGCAAGGATGCCACCTTGCCACTCCCCACTTGGTGTCCCAAGCACACCACTGAACCCTGCCCAATCTGGCACTTGCTTGCCTTGATTGTGAGGCCTGCTCTGCGCAGGGCCGTCAACACTTCCCAGAGGTGTTGCAGGTGTTCTGGCCAGGTGCCACTGAACACCGCGATGTCATCCAGGTAGGCGGCACTGAACTCATCCAGCCCAGCCAACACCTGGTTGACCAATCTCTGAAAGGTGGCAGGGGCATTCTTCATTCCAAATGGCATAACCCGGAACTGGAAATGCCCATCTGGTGTAGAGAATGCGGACCTCTCCTTTGCCCCATCGGTCAAGGCGATCTGCCAGTACCCAGACGTTAAATCAAACGTGCTGAGGAACCGGGCAGCCCCTAGCCGATCAATGAGCTCATCAGCTCTGGGGATGGGGTGCGCGTCAGTCTTCGTGACTGAATTGAGTCCTCTGTAGTCCACACAGAACCGGAGTTCGGGTGTGGCTCCCGGCGCAGCAGCCTTTGGGACCAAGACCACGGTGCTGGACCAAGGACTGCTGGAAGACTCAACCACCCCAAGAGCAAGCATCTTGGAGACCTCCTCCTTGATGCAGGCCCTGACCCTGTCAGTCACTCTGTAAGCCTTATGCTTCACAGGTAAGCTGTCTCCTGTGTCCACATCATGGACGCACCAATCTGTGACACTAGGAACCAGGGAGAACAGATCTGGAAACTGCCCCAGCAACTGGCGGCAGTCTTCCTGTTGTTCGGGGGTCAGGGTGGGTGAGAGGTTAACTCCATCCACTGACCCATCTTTCTCACAGGCCACTAAGAGGTCAGGAAGAGGCTCCGACTCCTCCTCCATTCCATCATCAGTTGCCAACAACATGCCCACTTCGGACCTTCTTAAGTGGGGCTTGAGGCGGTTGACATGTAGGACCCTCAAAGGGTTCCTAGGCGTCTTCATGTCCACCAAGTATGTCACGGGGCTCTTGCGCTCCACAACCTCAAATGGACCTGTCCACTTATCCTGAAGGGCACAGGGCTCCACTGGGGCCAGGACATACACCTCTTGTCCAGGCTGAAGCTCGACCAGAGTGGCATTCTGGTCGTACCACCGCTTCATCTCCTCCTGGCTGGCTTCCAGATTTGCCTCGGCAAGTTGTCTGAAGCGTCTGGTTTGGTTTCTGAAGGCCAGCATGTAGCTATATACATTCTGGGGAGGTTTCCTGGGAGATTGCTCCCAGCCTTCCTTTACCAAACTCAGTGGTCCTCTCACGGGGTGACCGTACAGCAGTTCAAAGGGGCTGAACCCTAGGGACTTCTGGGGTACCTCGCGATATGCAAAGAGCAGGCATGGTAAGAGGACGTCCCACTTACGCCTCATTGGACCTTCCAGGCCCATGATCATGCCCTTCAGGGTTCGGTTGAATCTTTCAACCAACCCGTTTCCTTGGGGATGGTAAGGTGTGGTGAACTTGTAGGTTACACCACACTCTTGCCAAAGGGACTTCATATACTTGGATATGAAGTTGGTCCCCCTGTCGCTCACCACCTCTAGAGGGAACCCTACTCGTGAGAAAATTCCCATCAGTGCACGTCCCACCACGGGGGCCGTCACTGTCCTCAGAGGGATGGCTTCAGGGTACCGGGTGGCATGAACCACCAAGACCAGGATGAACCTGTTGCCCATGGCTGTCTTGGGGTCCAGAGGCCCAACAATGTCAATACCCACTCTCTGGAATGGCGTACCGACCACAGGGAAGGGTTGGAGGGGAGCCTTGTTCTTCCCTCCACTCTTCCCACTTGCCTGGCAAGTCGGACAGGTTCTACAATGAGCATCTGAGCTCTTGTGCATTTGGGGCCAGTAAAAGTGGGTGACAAGCCTGTCATAGGTCTTGTCCATCCCCAAATGTCCTGCTAACGGCACATCGTGAGCCAGACCCAGTAGGAAGGCTCTGAACTTCTGGGGTACCACCAGCACACGGGCTGACCCAGGTTCAGCAGCCTTAGGCTCTGAATACAGGAGGTCGTTCTCCCAGTACACGTAATGTGTCTTGGCCTGAACACCATTGGCCTGGTCTGCAGCCTGCTGCCGCATACCCACGAGAGAAGGGCATTCTTTCTGCTCCTTGCAGAATTCCTCCCTGGAGGGTCCTCCTTCTTGCTGCCAATGGGTCAGCTCAGGCAGGTCCCCCAGTTCGGCAATCTGTTCCCCTGTAGGCTCCAGGGCATCCCCCTCAAGGGCTGTCTCCTCCTGGACCGTGGGAACTTCAGGGGCCGGTTTCCCGCGCCCCCTGCGCCTTCTCCCTAAGGCCGGTTCCTGGGCCTCTCCTTCAGGCCCCAGGACCTCTTGATCACCCCTACTGGCTGCCATCGACCGGGTGGTCACGCACGCCCAGTCAGGCAGACCCACCATCCTCAGGTGAGTCGTCTTCTCCACCTTTTCCCAAGGGGAGTGCTCCAAGTCATTCCCTAGCAAACAGTCAACAGGCATGGTTTTCCTCACACAGACCTGCAGAGTACCAGAGACCCCCCCCCCACTCGAAGGGAACTTGAGCCATCGGACACTGACTCTCTGAATTATCAGCGTTGATAACCCTACAGTAGGCATGGGGTACAACCTGCTCTTGAGACACCAGGTGCTGCCTCACTGCATTCACACTGGCTCCTGTGTCTCTAAGAGCCTCAGCTTCCTTACCATTGATGATCACCACCTGCCCATATTTCTTAGTGTTAGAGGGCAGGTAGTTCATAGGGATCATCTCACTGTCTCCTAGCGAGACTAGGGTCATGTGAACGGGATCTCCACCCCCGGGACCATCCATCACTTCTTCTCCTAAGTGAACACTAGTCACTTGACGGGGCGGAGCACCAGTGGGTGCGGGTTTTCCAAACAGGCGACACTTGGGGTCACTGGATATGTGCCCCGGCTCACCACATTTGAAACAATTGAAGGGCCCCTTTGGAACAGGTTTACCTGTCGGGGCCCCATTCTGCTTTGGGGGTGGGGGAGGCTGAGAACCTTGCTGCTGGTTCCCTTGGGGATTACTTTGGGGGCCTTTTTGGAACCCTTTCTGTTTTCCCTTGTCCCCCCCACTCTTCTGCTGGGGACCCTGCCCACTCTTGGCGGAGTCTCCCACTGGACCCTTGTGGACCCTGGTGCTGAGCCAGCGGTCCGCCTCCTCAGCAAGCTTCCTCGGGTTGGACAGATTGCTATCGATCAGGTGTTGGCGTAACTCAGGAAAACAGTGATCAGACAAGTGCTCCCATGCAATTAAATCAAAGAGACCTTGAAAATCATTCACTTTGCTACCCTTCACCCAACCATCCAGTGCTCTGCAAAAATAAGTCACATACTCCACATACGTATTCCCAGGCCGCTTAGTACATCCCCTAAACTTCTGTCTATACATTTCAGGGGTAAGCCCGTACCTGTTCATTAAAGCTTCTTTCATGTGGGAATAGGATTTCTGGTTTTCAACGGGCAAATCTAGCAGGGTGTCCCGCCCTTCGCTAAGGAACCTTCCCCACAACCCCGCTCCCCAATCTTTGTCAGGGACCCGGTGGGAGGACATGGCTACCTCGTATGCCCTAAACCATTGTCCTATGTCATCCCCCTTAAAGAACTCTTTAACTACATCTATGGGGATGTGCACTCTGGACTCTACCTGCACTGGCGTTGTGCTGCCACCAGAGGGAGGATGATCCAAGTTTCTCTCCTTTAGACTCATCTCCCTCATTTTCAACTCATAATCCATTTGGTGCTTTCGCTCTTCCAGCGCCATTCTTTTGGTTTCAAGCTCCAGTTGGATTTTTAATTCTGCCAGCTTCCTTTCGTGATCCCTCGTTTCCTTCCTGTCCGCCAGCTCCTCTGGCGACAGGCCTTTACCAAAGCTGTGCACGCTGTCTTGCCTTTCGAGATCCACCAGATCTACAGGTGCATTCTGCTCCTCAGTTGCCTCCTGCTCCGCGAGGGCATCTTGATCCTCCGGGGCCTTTCTGGACTCTAACCAGGCTTTCAGGGCCTTGTAGAGCTGTGGCTTGTTCTTGCAACCGGTGTGTGGAACCTTGAGTTTCTTGCAAAAAAACTTCAGTTCCGTTCTGGAGTATGTATCCAGCTTTGTGGCGTCCCACTCCACCTCCAACATCTCAGAGGTCGTGGACTCCGCTCCATCCAGGCTCTTCGCGCCCGGCATGGCTTCTTCGCTAGGGATCTTCTCTCGGCAAAATTACAATAAAACCTGTGGCTAAGTAACTGGACTGTAATCACCGTGCAATGGTCAGAAGTTAAGGTATAGACACTGCAAATGTAAATTCGAAAAATCCCACTGCTGCCACCAATGTAGGAAGGGGGAGGCTCTAGTTGGCGCAGTGTAGCACTAGCGACAAGCAGGGACTCTCTCTTCCTCGTCAGGGCTGAGGGTTACCTTCCAGACAACCTCTGCTTACCCTCTAGGTAGTGTGGCTTAAGCAGTCTTAGGCTAATCTTTGGGGCACATAGGGTTAAACATTTGCAATATCACACCATCACAACCAACCCACCACACAATGACACCAAACTGTATTTGTAAAAATATATATCTTTATATAGATTTCAAGCAGGCTTGTAAATACAGTTATCAAACTTTCAATATCGGTTCCAGAGTACTTGAGTTCAGGTTGCCACAGTTCTCTTTTAGCAATACGCAGTCTGTTGGGCCTTCTGCCCAGGTTCGACAAGGTTCAGTATCTCGTAGCGCCTCAATGCGCTCTCCCCGTGGGCCGCGGGGGCCGGGCGCAGTGCGAGCCTCGGTTTTAGAGTAGGCTCGTGTTGGGAGTGGATGGCGCGGTGCGAGCTCGGATTGCAGGACGCTCGCACCGTGGGGATACAACACAGTACCTTTCGATTCTTTTGGAGCGGTCGGCTTCCAGGGGAGCTGTCCCACGTCGCGTTGCTTTTCCGGGGTCGCTGTTCGCTGCGGCTCTCAGCCGGGCAGGTCACGGGTCATCCGGGGCAGCGGTGTTCTGTGGCGGCAGGGTCCTTCCTTCGACGTTCGCTCCGATCTTGGAGTCGGCGGCTGTGTGGTGGCGGCAAGTGGCAGTACGGTCCCCAAGTGCAGGACGTACCCAGCCAAGTGCCGGTTGCAGCTGTACGCTCACAGCAGAGCTGTCGGGCAGGATACCGACCAGAGGGGGGTTTATCATAGGCAGCTGTCCGTCTTCGCAGGTGGCTTGACGCAGTCAATCCGGGAGCTTGGACCAGACGGGTCCTCCTTTACTTTGCTCTCGGGCTCCCAGTGCAGGTGCAGTCACGGTGTTCGGGCCAGCGGCGGCTGGACCTCACGTTGCTCTCGCTGTTGCTTTGGGCCCCGGTCACGGTGCTTGGGGGGATGTCGATGCCTTGGATACGGGGAGTGTGGCAGGCTTGCCCAGCGCTCCCAGACCCTTCTGTCAGTACTGCAGCGATAAGCAGCACACACAGTTGCTTTCTTCAGGATGTAGCGCCCACTGGTCCTGGGGCGCTGGTCAGGGGGCAAGTTCAGTAGCAAGCCCTTGGAGATCTCTTCAGCAGAGTTTGCACAAAGTTTCACAAAGCAAAAGTCTCTTGTAGTCTTTCCTTTTCCTCTCCTTCGGCAGCAAGGCACCAGACACAGGCAAGAGTCAGCACTCTTCCTTGTCCTTCCCGGTCCTTCTCGTCGGGCAGAGTTCCTTCTGTAGCACAAACAGGATCTAAGTTACAAGGAGCAGGGCTCCTTCTTTTATACTGCATTTCTTTTGTTCTCGCAGGCCAGGGGGGCCTTTGCATAGCCACTTTCAGTCCTTGAGTACTCTGGTGGGTGTACTCTGGCTTCTGCTTTCAGTGTGAGGGGCAGGCGCATCAGACGCCCCACAGGTGGTGGAGCCACCATTGTGTGGACAGGGGCAGCCAGCAGTACCTTGTTGATGGGGCTTCGCCCTTCCTGGGCCAGGTGTCGGCTGAGTCATCAGTCGCTCCCCAGGAGGGTGGAGCCAGCATTGTGGTGGCAGAGCACAGCAAGATTCAGAGTCAAGAGCCACTCCTACCTCCCACTAAGGTGTAATCTGCGCATTCACCACCTGTCATCCCCCAGCCCTGTCACTCACACATCCCAGACAGTCAGATACACATACCAGCAGAGGCGGGCTGAAATGGTTAAGCAAGCAAATGCTAGCTTTCTAAAAGTAGCATTTGCAAACACAGGATATTAAAATAAACTTTACTAAAAGGAATATTTTATTATTCTGAGTTCAGGCATACTAAACACGACTCTCTACCGTGCTCCCTGAGCCGGCTGGGATTATAGGGTGTAATAATTCCAGCCGCTCGTTCTGGCCTAAAGGAAGCAGGTAGCCTTACAATTGTGAAATACGAATTTAGTTGTAATTCACGTCTAGGACATGCCACGCACATCAGGGCTTGTCCTACCTTACACTTACAATGCACCCTGCCCTCGGGCCTACCATAGGGGTGACTAACATGAAGTTAAGGGAAGGTTTGGCGGCTGGCAAGTGGGTGCACTAGCCCAGCCAGCGTGACAGTACGCGACTGCACGCGGGGTCTGCAATGGCGGACCCCAGACACATCTTACGGCTGCTTCGGTGGGTGGCGCAACCAGCGCTGCAGGCCCACCAGCAGTATTGGCATCTACAAGCCCTGGCACTCCTAGTGCACTTTACTAGAGACTAACAGTAAATCCAATGAACCAATCATGGACATCAATCACATGTACAATTTACAGTAGGGAGCACTTGCACTGCGGCACGGGTCAGCCGTGGCGCAGTGCCCTGAGTATCGGAAAACCAGCAAAACATCGGAGGCACACCAGCAAAAAGTGGAAGGGAGACTCACGCCAAGGTGCCAGGTCTAACACCCGCAACCTGCAATTTCATCCTGCCTGTCGTCCACCCTATTTTGAGAACTGGATGGACAAGGGCTGCAGAATGATGCGAGACCTGTTCCTGGGGATAACGTCAAAACCTTCGCTCAATGCAAACAGGAATTACGGTTAACGGAGAAGGACAGATTCCAATATGTACAACTCCGGCAATGGATACAAGGGTCCTCTTTATCACAGGCGGCCACGCGACCATTCACACCATTCGAATGGCTGGCGCGTACATTTGACAACTCTAAGGGATTAATCTCTCGCATATATCAAGTTCTTTAGCCCTCACAACGCCTTGACCCTCACCCATACCAGAAGCAGTGGCAGACTCTCTCTGATGCCGACATTGCCCCCTCTCAATGGACACGCCTCTGGCGCGACATCCCAAAAACTCTCCATAGCATCCTCCAGCAAGAATCCGCCTACAAGGTAATGACCCAATGGTACTATATCCCCCTTAGGCTTCAGAAAATGTTTCCCAAAACATCACCCCTCTGTTGGCGCTGCACTCACGCACTGGGAGATTTTATTCACATTTGGTGATCGTGCCCTCTCTTGGCTACCTAGTGGAAAGAAGTCCTCAGCCACATTAAACGTGTGCTAGGCTACCCACTACCTGAAAGTCCGCTCATAATCATTCTGGGCCTCAGACAGGTGAACCTGCGAGCTATGACCTGCCGGGATCGGCATCTCAGTCTCCATATGCTTGGTGCTGCAAACGGACCATCACCCTTTATTGGAAAAAAGCAGAAATGCAGTCCATAAACGTGTGGTTCACCCGCCAATGGAAACAGTGGGAATGGAGTTGCTCACAGCGCATCTACAGCTTCGAGACACCAAATACACGAAGCTGTGGAAGCCATTGGTGGATCATCTGGGAAGGCTAGAAAATGCTAGACTACAGCCACCAAGGCTACGAGCCCTGCGCCTCTTGGATGATGCAGTCCATCCCATGGACCCGGAGGGCCTCTGGAATACCACTGACTGACCACCCCGCGCTGCACCCATATACACCCTTTGCAATTTAGGCATTGTGCTTCCTGACACACTGACCACTACTGCCCCTCTTGGCATTGCCATGCATGCTACTAGAGGCGGTGCCTGGAGTAGTCACAGCAGAGCCCCCCAGTGATGTGTGAAGCCACAGAAATAGTGTCAAGCTACCACTGATCCCCCGCCACATCATTTTCCCTTCCCTTCCCACCCTCCCTCCCTCCTTATTGGTTGTTTGTTTATATGCTAATGATACATTACTAGCAGTTACAATAATGGCACCATTACGCAGCTAGGACCTACATACTGGTGAAAGAGTTCTAAAGTGCCAACGCATGGCTTTGAGCCCTAGAGACTTAGCTTCTGTCACTAGATGATCGGAACTTTACGATGCTCGTACCAGAGATCTGAACATCAGACGTCTTTGCTAATACTGTGCTTGATTGTAATGCGCAATGATTTTGCATTTGATTCACTAGGCCCTCTGAGCTAACACTGTAGGAGTTGATATATGGTCCAAAGAATTCTGATTCAACCTCTTTAATATAGTTTTGAGACGTCTGCCCATTGTTGTACGAACTAATGCATTGTGGTATCTTATAAATGTTAATCAAAAAAAGTCGTGAAACAAAAATGTTCTAATCCCACACCAATGTGTACAACAGTAGGAAAAGTATTTGTTAGTGGAGGGGTAAAATGTATTGTTCCCACTCCAGTCAGTACAGCAGTAGGGAAACTGTTGGAATGCAGAGGGCTACAATTGATTATTTCCACTCCAATAAGTATGGAAAGTACTTGATAGTGGAGGGGTAAAATTACCTATTCCCACTCCAGTTAGTACAACAGTAGGGAAGTGTTGTATAGCGAAGTTGTAAAATTTGCTATTCCCACTCCAGTCAGTACAACAATAGGGAAAGTGGTGGATTGCAGATTGGTCAAATTTACTATTACCACTCCAATCAGTGCAACATTAAAAACAAACAAAATATATTGAACAAAATACATCTATTTCAAAACCAAATTAAATTAAAAAAAATATGTTGAAAAATAAAATAACAATATATTTCATATTAAACATTTTAAAAAAAGAAAAATCATATTGCAATGTTAAATACATATCATAAATACTTATAAATATTATTATAAACAGGATACAAAAATGATTTTCATACAAATGAAAAACATAATTAAATATCAATTGACCAAATATTAATTAAAAACTAAATAATATTTCATTAAAATGTATTACAACCTGCACCTATCATCCAACTTAAACAATGTATTACACAATTAAAATAATTAATTATCAATCAAATATTTAATAATATTTAATATCTAATTTTTAATTAATTTAAAATTAGTTTATTCCATCTCCTTTACCCCTATAAACCTCACTACCTGCACCACAACTATATTTTTGCAAACAATATTAATACCTTCGATATTTTCAAAATCTGCATTTATTACCTTAAAATCGATATTCTTGACATTGATATTCTCGCTAATGATATTTCCATATCATGATATTTTGGACTCGATATTCTGGTATGGCAATATTTTTTACTCAATATTGTGTCTGAGTATCTGAAAACTGGGTTAGTAGCGAAGTAAATATATTTCTGTCCTACATATTGTTTTGTTACTTTATCTATAATTGGTATTTATTATTTTTTTTTGTAAGGGTGTTGTGCAGTGCTACAGTTGTGGTAGGATCTGTGAATTATATGCTATTAGACATATTCTACATCTGATTGTGCAACTCAGAGAAGAAGGAATTCAAATATGTGGAAGGTATGCTACTGCAGTGTCTGCATGTTATACTGCTATATTGAACTGATATTTAGAACACTTTACAAGGTCTTCAGCTTTACTTCAAATAAATATCAATTATGGATAGTGTAAGCTATAGGTAGTTAATAGGGGAGGAAGGTATGTGTTTTAAAGGGAAAACATGTTGTTTGAATTTTTTGTGCATTAGAATCATTCTTACAGAGCAATATGCCCAGTTATACATGTACTCATCTGTCTATGAACTCACTGAGATACCTATTTAGAAAACTACAGACCCAGTAATACACACAGTGAGACAATTACAGAGTTACTCTCCTAGCCATGCTGCAACTCACATATGTATGTGTAAAGCGATTCAACCAGTAATACACCTAGTCACATACTGACAGAGGCACTTAAACATTCAATCACACACACAGCTCTTACAAATTCAGCAGTAATGGAGGCTGTTGCACACACAGTTCAATAACTTCAAAATTCACTAACATGGCCAGTAGCAATCCATGCGGTTCCTTACATACACATTGAGAAAGCTATACAGTATTTAATAGATGCAGACATAAGCCTACATATGTTTTTAGATATGCAATGAGACATGCACAAAGGCACTGAGATAGTCTTTGAGAAATATACTGAAACACTAGCAAGTCACTGATGAAGAGAAGTAGATGTTTAAACATGTCTCAGGCCTGCTACTGTACAGCCTGTGTATATGCAACTCATTGCTTGGCCATAGGACAGGGAATTATGAGCTTAAAAGGTAACACCTGTCGGTTTGAATTTGATTGAGTTACATGTGCACTTGTAGACCTATATGTTCAGTTATCCTACTGATACTTCCACTCCATACCTACATGTAAAAGGATAAAGTCAGTAATTGACCTAGTGACATACAGAGACAATTAAACATTTACTCACACGCACATACATCTCTTTTGTATCCAGCACTAATGGAGTCCCTTGCACACACAGTTAAATATCCCAATTCTCTCTAACACAGCCAGTAAGCAATCAAATAAACCCCTTACTTGCACATTGAGAGACCCATAGGCCCCGATTCAGATGTCAGACGGACCAGAGTCCGTCTGACATTGGTTTGGAACTGGAACCGAATGACCTCCTGTCATCGGTTCTAGTCCAGTAAGTAGGATGCGACCGACCACTGTTCAGTCGCATTCCTATTCCTTACAATGGAAGCATGCATTCTGAATGGAATAGATGCTCTTATTGCAAAGAGCAGACGTGCAGCTCATCCCTGCATCCTGTGGCAGGCAACTCAAGGTGCCTGCCACTGGGTACAGGGAGCAACAGAGAGCACGCATGGGTGCCCTGCTGAAGGTCACCAAAGATAAATTCACAATGCCTTTCTGTGTCAGAAAGGCCGGCACAGAAAGGCAGTGGGAAGCTGCCCTCATAAACCCTCAGCTGGAAAGAGCCAGCCAAAGGATTACTGCAGGCTTTCTGAATGGTGGATGGGCTCCCCGAGCCCGTTGGAGGTCATTTGGAAAACTGATACGGAATCCGAACGAGCAATTCCGATGCAGTTGGAAAGGCTCCAACCGACGGTAAGAGCCATTCCCAACCGCATCGGAATCAGGCCCATAGTATAACTAAAAACCTTTGTGAAATCCGCAGATTCGGCATAACTGATTTGTTCGTCACTTGATCTGGAATAAAACCATAGGGCATATAAAGAAAATAATTAAAAAACAAATATTAAGTTGCATTAAAAAACTTCTTTTACTTTACATTGAGTATATATGTGCTTTTTATATTTTTAAATAGATACAATTTTTAATTGCAAAATAAGTATATAATATTAAAAAAATATCCATAATAAAATAAAAATACAAATAAATTGTAATACACTTGGGGCCTAATTATATTGTCGGCGACACCATTGCGGAATGGAACCACCGGACCTTAGGTCGCGGTTCCGACCGCAGTGTTACTATGTGACCGAAGCTCCATTTGTGAATGGAAGCTTGTGCGGCGGGCGGAAAAAGTCCGCAGCAAAAGCTTAGAATGACACATGGAGGTTTGAAACATCCCTTGACTGTGTATCAGGTACCGCATGGTGCCTGTCACATGGTGCAAGGATGTTTAGGAGGGCACTATAGGCGCCCTTCAGGCCCCATTGCAGAGGGACGGGGGAAGCTTTCCGACAGCCTTTCCATGTCGGAAAGGCCAACATGAAATTGCTGTCGAAATGTGGTCTGTCCGATGCACTGAAGGCTCCTTGAGACCACGTCAGAATCCCGCCACAGGTTTACCTCCAACTGGCGTATTCCTAATACGGACTGTAAATCTACCATGTCAGACGGAAAGCCTCTGATGGTTGGTCGGTGGCTTTCTGCCTGACATTGTAATTAAACTGTTAGTATTAAAAATAAACCCTACAAATGAACTAAAAAAGTAAACATTAAAAGGAGAACATTTTTTACAAATGTAATTTGAAAAACTTTACAAATTCACAGAAAAAGTGAAGGGTTACAGGGACTTTAGGCGTAGAAAATAACGTTAAAAAACTTAGAAATTCACTGAAACAAAAAAGGTTACAGGGATGTAATAGGTAGGCTCAAATTTTACATGTACAAAACCAGAGAAATTCAGCAGGTATATTTTCCTGAGCTAACTATAACTTACGCCGCATAATGAACTGCTTATGACCTCACATAACACATCACTCATGACATGGTCAGTGACATGACTAATGACATCTCAAATGATATAATTGATGGCATAATCCATAGAACCATTCACACCCCTATAGAACCTTTCACTTAACTACTCACACACCCATATAACCACTCACATACCCATTAATAGATCCATACAAGCACTCACACAAGCACTTACTCATACAGTCAGCCACTCACACACCCACTCTTTCACTCATACAGCTACTCATATACCCATGTATTCACCTATACAACCACTTACATGCCCACTCACTCACCAATACAGCCTCTCAACACAGACATTCACTCAACCAAATTCAAATTCAAAATTCTTTATTCGGTACTTAAAAAGATACCATTAAAGTGCATAACAAATACATACAATTTATATAAAAACAGTTAAAAAATATTAAAAATTTCATATATATAAAAAAGTACAGTATGTCATTTTCAGGTAATGGGGGTTTCAGACTGCGTTCAGGTGGAATGTACGGTTATTTCCTTGATATTCCTCAATTTTATAGCAGATTTAATAAAGCTAATAACACTTAGCAAAGTATGAGGATCTGATGCCTTTTGCAGAAATAAAATGGCATCTTTGGCGTGCTTAAATTTGCGGTTTTTCAAAATCCCAACTAAGAATTTCTTTCTAGGCTCTGAGAAGAAAGGGCATAATAAAACAAAGTGGAGGGTGTCCTGCGTAGACCTAGAGTCGCAGCCGCAGGTGCCCTTAGCCTCTACCGTAGATGTGTAACCAGCAGGAACTGCCAATAGATGGTGTAGTAAGTTCAAGCGAAACCTGGTCATATAAAATCTTTCCTGCGCATTATACAGTACAGCTAAGTATGGTTCCATTTTAAAGTTTGTAGATACCACTGGCCCATAAGCCACCACCGAGGGTTTTTTGTTTTCAGTGATCGCCCTCCTATCTATTGACCATGCATTAAATGAGTTTTTAAGCAGTGTTTTATTCTGTGCGGTCAACTGCTTTGGGTCAGTGAACATGTTTTTACAGCCAATGCGGTCCAAGGTGTCCTTTACATATTTTAACCATGTAATTTGTTCCCATTTGTCCCGGTTTAGACAGTCCATAATTATCTGTCTACTGAAGCTGGCCTCTGGGTTAGGCACTCGCACACTCACTCATCCACACAACCACTTACATGTCCATTTACACACCCATATACGCACTCCCACATCTCACTCAGCCATTCACACACTCAGTCTCCAATACAGCTACTCACACACCACATTAATTAACCAAACACCCACTCAAACAGTGACTCACTTACTCAGCCACCCAGCTACTTACATACCAAGGCATTCAATCATACAGCCGTACTGACACCTACTCACTCACCCATACAGTCACTCACACATCCACTAACCTACCCACACAGCCACTCATTCAGCTACTCACACAGCTATTTACTCACCTATACAGCCACTGACACACCCACCAACCCACCCACTCACCAATACAGCCACTCACACAGCTACTCACTCATCCACACAGCTACTTACACAGCCACTTATACAACAATGCAGCCCTCACACTTTAATGGAGAATGTGAGAGAGGACCCAAATCATATTTAATGCTTAGGATGCTTAGAAATTAGCAGAATAATTCAAGGACCATCTGTGTCAAACCTGCTCATTCCTTCTTCCTACTCAACAGTAATAATTCATTGACCATATCATTGGCAGCTGAAAGGTAAAGGAAAATCAAAGATGCTCACTGTCCATTGTGAACTTTTAAAAGTATTTCTCACATTTTTGTTATCTCTGATTTTATTCAACAAGAAGTCCTGATTCCAATTGGAGATTAATTAGAATGGGGTTATAATCTACATGTTTTCAATTATCTCATGACTTTTTCTTTCCAGGATTGTGCTAGGAAATAGAAGGACTATGAATCTGTATATGGAAGTGGAGTCCACGGGGCTTCACTTCCACAAGGAACTAAAGGCTCATACCTTCAGATGCAACAAACAACAAGATGTACTTAAAAAAATCTGTGCCATTGTCTTTTGCCTTGGCTGCATTCCACCCCATCCATTATTCCACTCTAGCGTGAGACCTGCCATATTCAAATCAGCCTTGGTCATGCTCCAGTGGGAATAGTCCAGCACAAACTGCCAGGCGAGGTCCTCTCCAGACAGAGCAACTAAAGACTAGTTTCTGTCACTTTGGCTCCATCGGTGAGGTAAGGTTTGAGTCCTGTGGCCCAGTGAGCACCGGAGCACGGTCTGGACATACCCAGGCACTTGGGTTGTTGATTGCAACAAAAAACAAAGTGATGGATTGGATGCTTGAAATATTTTCATCCCTTGGAGATCACTCACTGTCACATTGCATTCCATAATTTTGTTAGATAAGTTTTTAGAGATCTGCCATATGCAGGTGTGGAAAGAATGGTCACCATCTGCCAGGGGATTCCATCCAATATCACGACTGGTTCCCAAATGTCAGAGATGCCAGGTTTAGACGCACATTATAAAGTCAATGTCTTCATATACCACAGTTTCCCTCTGAGAATCTGATTGTACTTCTGAAAATCAACACCAATAATATTGTGGCATACTAACATCGAGGACTGCATATTGAGGGACAAAATATCAAAAAGTAAGTCTGTACAGGGAAGTATAGATTTACTATTTCTAACTCCACATCTATGTACCTTGAAGATACATGTACTGCATAGGTTTGTATATGAGGATTTAGGTATAGAAAATCTATACTTTTTTTGTCAGTCAAATGTTGTATTCTTTGAATAATTAAAATCATCAACAATACAATCATTATCATTTTTAGACTTGACAGCTTAAGGGTGGTCTTCCCCTAGTTTTTTGCTTGCCTCCCTCCAATTTTCTAACTGTGTTTTGGCTTGCTTTATGACTCTGCACACTTTACCACTGCTAAACAGTGTTAACGTGCTTGTGCTCTCTCCCCTAAACATGGTAATATTGGCTTATCCCAATTCGGCATATTTAATTTACTTATAAGTCACTAGTAAAGTGCACTATATGTGCCCAGGGCCTATAAATTAAATGCAACAAGTAGGCCTTCATCCCTCATTGTGCTACCCACTTAAGTAGCCCTCTAACAATGGCACAGTCCTCCCATTGCAGAGTCTCCATGTGCAGTTTACACTGCCATTTCGACCTTACAAGATAAAACTCTTCCTAAGCCTAAACCTTCCCTTTTTATACAAATATTCACCCCTAAGGGTAGGCCCTGTATAATCCACAGGACAGGATGTAATGTATTTAAAAGGCAGGGCATGTACTTTTTCAGTTGTACATGTTTTGGGAGTGAAAAACTCCCAAATTAATGTTCCTCCTCTTCCAAAGCCTGTCTCTGCCATAGGATAACATTGGTATGACCTTATTATATCTTTTAAGTATAACTCCCAATTGTGAAGAGATAGATTTTCACGTTTGGTGTCTCTGGACTCACAATTGTAAATCACAACTGATGTTGAAATCAGAGTTTAAAATACAGTTTGGAAAATGCCACTTTTAGAAAGTTGGCATTTATTCACTTTAGCCATTTGGTGCATGCTGCCTGCTTCTGTTCTGTCCGGGTTGGTTGACAGCTTGGCTTTGTGTATTCCCACTAGAAAGACATACACAAAGGGAGCTTAGGTGTGTCTTGATGGGCCATCCTGGGAGATTGGAGGCAGAAGCTGGGTACAGGCTCACACTTACACTGAATAGGCTGTGTCCTGTATGGGCTGCATACCCCCCTGCAGTGAGTCTGGAGCCAGAACAAAAAGGGAGGACCTCTGTGCATTGCAAAGCTTTCTTTGAAGTTTCCGCCACTTCAAAGGCACAACTGTGTATAAGTACTAGACCTCTGACACCATGACACTCTGCCAGGAATAGGAATTGCTGTGATGCTGGAATGACTAACAAAAACATGAAGTGAAAAAAGGGTCTGGAGGGGAGAATAGTTTACTGACCAAGATGCACCCTATCTCCTAATCTAACTTGTAAAAAGCACAAAATGGGGTGCTACTGGTCTAAGTGGACTAGAAAGTGTCTGCTTTCTCATAAAGAATGTTTGTATAAACTAAAGAGTGAGGAGAGGGAGTGTAAGAAAACCCATCAGCCCACCCACTGGCGGAACTTCATCATCTGGGATTTTTAAAGTATAAACTGGTATCCACTAGGTTACTCACTGTTGTTATCGTGAGTGAACTCTAGTAACAGATCCACCAGTGATGGAAAGCCAAAGTGGTGGTGTGGAGAGCTGAGGGAAGAAAAGTTGCAGTGCTCAAACAATGTGTGCTAGAAGAATAGTGATGTGCTAAAATTGACTAACATGGTGCCTAAAACGTTTTATTCTGGCGGTCACCATGTTGACAAGGTTAAAAACAGAGTGTGATACTGCTATCCTGATGGAAAATTAACTGGTCAACATGTTTCAGCCAAAAAAAGGCTTTCTTCAGGACCTATAATAACAACACTACTGCAACAAAGTGTAACAAAAAGGTGTAGTGAGGACTTCAGAAAATGCATGATTGACCTACCATCTGACAGTGGTAAGTGGTAGCTTCGAGAGTCATGAATGTAGAGTCACCTCTCCTAGAAAAGAAGCAGTGTATACAAACACATTATTATAACATATGAAAGCAACAATTTGCGAAAAAGACATATAACAGTCAACGAGACATTGCTCATTCAGTGCTTTGTTATTTAATCACTCACCCAATAATTTTTTGGGAGTGGCCTCACCTCGCCTGGCACTCGTTCAGGTAATGAGACCCCGCTCTGGAGAAATGGATTCAAGGAATACCTTTAGAGTCACTTTTCTGGTATTGGTTCCACTTCGTATAAATCGCCTTGGTAAAAATGGGCATGGACAGGAAGGCGGTACTCAGCTAGCCTAGCCAAGTAATGATGGACGGTGTTTGAGTTAGAGAATGAAAGACCCAGAAACATGTGCAAAGTTGCCAATGCAAAGTTGCCATATAGCCATGTGGCAACTGCACATATCTGGTGATATTCGGGGTAACCCCTAAAGAAATACTTGGTCTTGCATCATAGTCTACCCAACTGTTGTTTATCAAATGGTAGAAAATAAGGTACTAAGTTGGAATAGTATAGTCTAGATACAGAACAAGAAAAAATATGTTATAGCAAGCAAACCAACAGAGCGCTAGTTGGACACATGTTCAAACTCTTAAAATCGATAAAGATGGCAATAGAGTAAATCCCCGAATGAGCAAAGCTCCAAGCCTCCAATTCTTTGTGAGACATAAGCCTCTGTACTCACCTGTCCTTTGTTGCCCCAGTCCCCTATTGAGCTGAGGGGGAGGTGACGTGACGGACAGGGCGAGCAGCTTAAATCCAGAACATGAGGACCACGAAGGAAACGTGTAATTGGAAATTACCGTTTCTCCAATGTTTACCTAGGGTCATAATGTATGCATGTTGACGGAGGGAAGGCGGACCAGAAAGGGAGCTGTGAACGCTCGCACTGGCACATTTAGTAGAGTGGGTGAGGGCATGTAAGTCAGCCGCTGATAGGTGTTCTGAAGCGTAGACATGTTACCGATCTTGTGATTGGATCAGAAAACAGCCAATCAGGGCCTCGCTATTGCCTATAGGTAACAATCAGAGAGCAGCCAAGTCGTCCTGATTCTGCCTCAATCTTTAAATCAAATGCTGCTAGTGGGCCTGCAGCAGTGATTGTGCTACCCACAGGAGCAGCCTCTAAATGTCACTCAGACCTGCCACTGCAGAGTCTGCATGCAGTTTGTAACTGCTATGTCAACCTGGCAAGTGCATCCACTTGCCAGGCCCTAATCTTCCCTTTTATTACATGTAAGACACCCCTAAGGTAGGCGCAAGGTAGACCATGGGTAGGGTGCAGTGTATGTGAAAGGAAGGGCATGTACTGAGGCGTGTGACATGTCCTGATAGTGAAATACAGTGTATTTCATTTTTTCACTATTGAAATTATATCTATCCCATAGAATAGAATGGGAGCTTATTTATCACATCTTATAAATATAACTTCCCATTGGGACAAGATGGAAAGATTGAGTTTAGTATGCCTGAAGTCAGAATATATAAATGCACCTTTTAGTGAAGATGATTTTTATATTGTGTGTTTGAAAATACTACTTTTAGAAAGTGGGTATTTTCTTGCTTAGCCATCCTGTGTCCCTTTGCTGGTTTATGGATTGGCTGTCTCGCTTCGGAATGACAGGGGCTGGGGATGTGCATTCTCCCAGATGGCCACTGAGGGGGTGAGGGGGGGCGGTGATGTGTGTCCTGCCTTTCCTGAACGAGTCATGGCTGGGCTGAATTGACCTGGGCTGCATTCGGAGAAGTGGGAGGAGTTTTCACTAGCACCTGAATAGGCCTGGTCTGCATTTAGAGTGGTGGGAGGAGATTTCCCTTGCACCTGAATAGGCCCTGTCTGCCTTGGACAATGCTGTCTCCACCTCCTGCCAGGAAGATGGACCAGAAAGGATAGAACTGGTTTTGGTTGAGCACAGAGCCTCTCTGAACCAAGAGAGCAAATGAATTTGCTGTATAAATATTGGGCTCAGACCCCAGTATTTTAGATTACAGTTGAACTAATTAACCTGCCAGGAAGAAGAGCTGGAAAAGATGTCAGGAGGAAATGCCACTTTGCTGCATACTCTGCTGTGTTAGCCTGTAGCTTGCTGCTTCTGTCTTGGGAAGGGAATTGACTGGATTGTACTTTCATCATCTTGTTGGTAGAGTTTTCTCCAAAGGCTTGAAGTAGAGCTTGCCTCCTGTTGAAAATCTAATGGAGATAAAAGACTTCAGAGAATTCTTTAGGACTATGAAAACTGCCAAGAAGAAGAGCTTGAGAAGCGGTGAGGAGGAATTACCACTTTGCTGTGTGCATTGGTGTGTTGGCCTGCACTAGCTGCTTCTGTCTTGGGCTGTGAAAGGACTGGGCTGAACTATCTGCAACTTCTTTGTGTGAGTTTCTCCAAAGACTTTGGGTAGAACTTGCCCCCTGTTCAAGAAGTCTCAGAAACAGCAAAGACTTCATCTGCTACCAGCACTGACGAATGTGTGTTTTGTGCTGCAACAGAAGAAAAAGCAACCAGATGCCGTCAACGACACCGCTGCCGACTCTGTTTCTTGAAGGCACCACAGAGGGCACCGCCGTACTTTGCACTGCAACCCTGGTCTCACCAACGATGCCAACTGACACCACCACTGAGCAGCTGCTTGCATCATGACCTGTGGGCACGCACTCTGCACCGCCTCGCTTCGCACCGCTGCCCTAGTATCACTGATGCCACCGGTCCAGGCCAATATCGATGCCGCTGCTTGCACAATGGTTTGTGGGTACTGCTTGTAAGTTACACAATGCACCACCCTCATCCCGCACCTCAACCTTGGCCTACCGATACTGGCGCCATCAACTCCAGTTTGTTTGCTGATGACAGTGCTTCCGCAAGGAGAACAACACGGCTTGCACTGTGAACTGCCAGCAACGCGACAAACACCAGATCATTTTCAACCACAGCCCTGGTTTCACCAATGCCATGGACGACCGTCACCAAGCCGCTGCCTACACCTCAACCTGAGGGCACCCCACAAACTCCACCGCTGCACTTCGGACTGCAGCCATGATGCCTTCCAATGCCGGCACTCCTTACTTCAACGGCGAGGAGTTCGATCTGCAAAGCGTGTGACTTGTATGGCCGGACGATTCCTACACCAACCTCTGGAACTGGTGGCGGGTCTTAGGGGCTCAACGAGAGGTTGCTGACGCCCTGCATTTCTAAAAGGTACTGTTTGTGGGTCTTTCCGACACCGTAGTTGGCTCGCTACGCTGCAGTCAGCCAGAATTGTTTGGGTTTGTTGTTCATGATGCCCTGATAGCCACGGACGGAGCTATTGACTTCAAGGAACTGTATTTCAAGTCCACTTTTGATTATTGGGAATTCTGAGATCTGTATGGTGGATTTTGATCGTTTTTGGTCTTGTTTGCACAGATAAAATATTGGTTATTTTTCTAAAACTGGTGTGGTGTCCTTTTGTAGTGTTTTCACTCAATTCCTGTTGGTTATGTGCAAATGCTTTACACACTGCCTCGGAGATAAGCCTGATTGCTCGTGCCAAGCTACCAAGGGGGTGAGCAGTTTTTTTTAGTAGTGTAACTCCCTTACCCTGACTAGAAGGCAGGGTCCCTACTTGGACAAAGGCACAAGCCCTTACCAACTAGAGACCCCCATTCCTAACACTCTGTCAACCAGAAACCCGATTTCTAACAATCATTACCATAAAATCAAATATAACATATTTCTTAACTCTAATATGATATATAACATACACAGGGGACAGGCGGTCTTCGTTAAGATCATATCATCTGTAAATCCACCAAACAATCTAAAAGAATATATATGTAAGGTCCGTTCTTAAATGAGTGTAAACATTTTTTTTAAACTTACCATAAACAGCCAAGACCATGGTATCTGAAGTGGTGATACAAAGATCTAGAAAATGTAGACTTTTGTATCTGTCTATATTTTATTTCTATCTTCTGTCCTTGAAATTCTGCCCAATCACTACTGTTGATAAGGGGTGTTTAACCAATTACTTACATGGCAGTCTGTGCAGGTGCGTATCTTTCTATGTACAAAGTAGAATGCACAATACTACTATATAAACACAAGCACATGCACAGACAGTCAAAATCATGCACATGCAGACACAACTGTTACCCTTAAATATCTTACACCCACATTTGTCAAGCTTTCTGCATCTCTGAATCTCTGCCCAGCTTCCCACCCATTTTTATGTTGCATAAATTGTCCCACTGTTGAAACTGTTTCAATGTGCAGGTTTGAGGTTTGGCCAGGTTAGGAAATCTGGTTGCCACCTGGAGCCGTGAGCTGAGGTTCCTAGTGCCCACCAGACCTACCAATAAAAGCGATATCTTGCTATGTATTCTGTGACCTGTTTTTCCTGATGCTGGTGTCCCATGTTTTTCTGGTTCATCACTGTAGATGATGGGGGGGGGGAGCAAGCACACCTGCCCTGCTTCAACTGACATGAATTAATTTGGGGTTGATTAATGTGTCACTGAATTTAAACTTCCTGTCTGGCACCTGCTTCCTTATCTGTAATTTGCTTTCTGCTGCAGTGCAATTTTATTTCCCAGGACCTTTGTGGCCTACTTGTAGCTATTCTATGAGCCTGCTGTGAGAGTCAGAGCAGGGTCATAGAATAGTTGCAATTAGGCAACTGAACTCTGGAGGGGCCCCTCAGGAAGCACTACAGGGAATGGTTACTAATGATGAGTTTGAACTTTTGCACCTGCTGAGTGCTTTCAGTTTTGCAAAACTCGTTTTTCTGCAGAACAGCAACGTAATGCCCCAAACAAACTTACTTGTGAAAGTTGATTTCTAATCCAAAAGTGATCCAAAGAAAGTCAAAAAGGCCTCAAATCCTAAAAAGTGCATGCAAATGTCAACCTGAGGAGTTATTCTGATAAAAATCATAATTTTCAGAAGGTTTATGCTGCTTGCTGGTGGATTTCTTGTGCAGAATTGCAAATTTTGTAATTTCGCGAGTGCGAGATTGTTGCTGCCCGCCGCATCTGCATGTTTGCAATTGCGAACTCTCGCGATGCGTCGCCAAACTCCAGCGGGATCCCGCAGCAAGATCCAAAATGGGGCAGCACTCACAAAATATCGAGAAAAACAACTCAGCAAATGCTGAATGACGGTAAGTGAACGCCGCACGCCGCAATATTGTATCACCAAGCAAAAAAATCCGCTGCGTGCGAATTTGTGGATTTTCGGTAAATTCGCGAGAGTTCGCGGATTGCAAATTTACCGAAAATCCGCAAAATCCGCGAGCGGAACGGATTTTCCGCCCATGCTTACTCATGTTCTGAAAGTCACACAAGCGTAGGTGCTACATTGCCAGCTGAAACCAAACCCAAAAAGCAAAATTGCTCCTGTTCTCTCCTCCCAGCTGGATGGTCCCAAATATAACCATGGCTCAGCTCACTATCAGTGGTAGATTCCACAAAAATACTGACACATTTTACTGATTCTTTTTTTTTGTGTCGTAATTCTTTATTGAAAAACTAAAGGAAAATAAATTCATGAAAGCAGAGTACAGTATAATAGATCTACAATGATCTGGTGAAATTATATATGCAATCAGTTAGAGTGAGGAGATAAGTTAAACAAAATAAATTGTGAAACTAGCGAATACATTTAAATCCTTTAGATTTTACATGTATAAAATATGTAATATTATGTATATTGGGAGTTATAAAAAGTCATGAAGAATAATAAATAAATAAATATGTAAATAGATAAGTAAGTAAATAAATAGATAAATAGATAATTGTAGAAAAACTAGGAAAAATGGGAAAAAGAGAATAGACAAGGCAGTGAGATAGGAGAATTTAAGAGTCTCAGAGAAAAGGATTCCACTCTTGTTGGAATATTTCTTCTTGTTCCTGTAATTTATATATTACACATTCACATGAAGCCGTCTGAATCATTGCAGCCATACAATCCTGCTTGGAGGGAGGACTTGGTGATTGCCACTCTTTTTTAGCAGTAGAAAGTGCAGTATGTAAAAGTCAACATTGAGAACATGTGATGTTATGTGAACTCTCAAGATCATGCGATAATAAAATAGAGACTGTAAGTGGTAAATGAAGAGGAATATTTTCCTTTAGTTTATCTCCTTTTTATGCCCACAATTGTTGTAAAGAGGGGCATTCACAAAGTATATGGGGAAGGTCACAATTAACTTCAGAGCATTTCCATCATTTGGAGTGTGCAAGTAATGTTGCTCGTTGTAATTTCAATGTTGTCCAAAACCAGTCATGTAAGGTTTTGAAAAGACATAATTTGAGGCATGCTTCACAAGGACCTTTGGCAAGGGCTTCCAACATGTCTGACCAAGTATCTTGGTCTATAGTGATATGCAAACGATCTTGCCATTTCTTGCGTAGAGATTGAAGAAGTGGCTGTGAATATAGGTGGTTAGTTAGAGTATAATATAATCCTGACATTACTACTTTGTGTTGACCCAAACAGTGATGATAGACTAAGATCGGTGAGGATTCTATTGTCCAGGGGGAGGGGCCAAAGCATCTCTTTAGGCTATGCTGTAATTGATGTTGTGAAGTATGATGCAAGGGAAGATTAAATTCTTTACAAAGTAGATCAAATTATTTCAAATCTCCATTTATTATAATCTGATCTAATGTCTGGATTCCTTTTGGGCTCCAATCAGGCCAGTAGAGCGCACGACCATTGATTTGGATACTTTCATTAACCCATAATGGAGCTTTAGAATGTAAGCAATGAGCAATCCCTAGAAGTCGGTGTGCTCTTTGCCAAGTTTGATGTGTGGCTTGAAGCACAGGATGCTGAGGATAGGTACGGGGTTTCGGAGTATAGTGAAGGAAATTAAGACCATCGTTACGACCAAGTATTGAGTGTTCATTTGTGACCCATTGTAAAGGATCAGTCACGTCTGGTAACTGATAGGCCAATTGTGAGAGATGCAAGGCTGAGCAATAATGCTCTAATTATGGGAATCCTAAACCACCATGTGAGCGACGAGCTATTAGCTTTTTAGCAGTTAACCTAGGATGCCTAGTTCAACAGACGAAAGTTCGAATATGGGAATCAATACGATGAAGTGTGATGAAAGGCACTATAACTGGAAGCATTCCTAGGACATAATTAAAATGAGGTAAAGTAATCATTCGTAGCACTTGCACTCCACCCCACATAGAAAAGCCTAAAAGCAACCATTTGGTTAAATCTATTTCCATTTGTGTTATAAGAGGTGAGAGTTTATCCGAAACCATTCCCTCTAGACCCTGATTAATTATTATGCCTAGATATTTTAAGTGGGCGATTTCCAGAAGAAGGCATATCCTTCCATTGAAGCCTTAGTAATACCAAAAGAGAGTAGAAATGCTTCACTTTTATCCCAATTTACTTTATAATCAGACAGGGCTGAGAATTAAATAATAATCTTGAGCAAAGATGCTAAAGAATTGGGAAGATCTTTAAGGGTGAGAGGAATATCATCAGCATATAAATATAGTTTTTAAATAGATTTGTGATGACTGTCGAATGAGAGAGGCAAGAGGTTCCATTGCTAATAAGAATAAAAGGGGGGATAAAGGACAACCTTGATGGGTACCTCTTTGAATTTGAAAGAAGTCAGAAAGAAAACCTCCACAGTTGACCTGGGGTGTGTGGATTGTCGTAGAGTAGGCGAACCATGGAGATAAATTGGTCTCCAAGACCAAAGCGCTTCATAGTGGCAAAAAGATAGACCCAATCAATATGATCAAACACTTTCTCTGCATCTAAGGAAAGAGTGATCAAGTATTCCTCCAATTCTTTTTCAGATCATAAAGTATGTGCTAATGTACGAAGCTGATTTCTAGAGGAACAACCAGGGACGAAGCCAACCTGAGATTGATGTATTAGGGAGAAGACGACTTTACGTGATTGTAACTACTGAGTGGAAAACAAGAAAATTTTCTATCCTAGATTGTGTACCATGGGTAGAGGAAAGAAAGGCGTATTCTTTGTCAGAAGGATGACAGAGTCGCCAGTGATCTATTAAACCATGATTTGTTGTTATATCATTTAATAAAGCCCCGTCACCAGCATTACATATATCCAAAGGGCCGCCTGTTTTGTGTGAAATGGCATCACAAGACAAGTTCCAGTCACCACCTATAATATAACTGGAAGCTCCAATCTCCACAAGTATATGATTCAGATGGAGAAAATAGGAGCGATTGACACCTGTTGAGGTATATACAGAACCTATACAAAAGACCTTTTCTCCAATTTTTAACTTGGAAAAGACATAGCTGCCTTCTGGATCAATCCACGTTTTGACATTTGTGATAGATAGAGATTTGTGCAGGAGAATAGACACACCGCGTTTCCGTGGATGAGTCTTCTCAGAAGTGGATTGTATTGTGAGTCTGCAATGAATAACTTTTCCCACCCAATCTCGCTTCCAGAGCATCTAAGTGAGTCTCTTGTAAAAGAGCAATATCCGTTCTTTTCTTTTTTTTAAAATAAAGTATTTTTTTACGTTTAATAAAATGCGTAAGGCCATTAACATTTCATGAAACTATGTGTAATGGGAGGGATAAAGAAGATGTAGTTGCTTCCGTGTATGGAATAAAAGTGAAAAGAGGTTAATTGAGAAGAAAAAATGAAGTGGATAATTAGAGATATTTAGATGAAAGAATAAAAGATAAAGCAAAAGACTATGTGAGAGGAGCATGTGAGGGAAATAAGAAAGGACAGAAAGAAAAGAGAAAAATTCTGGATAAGGAGGAGAATAAGAGATGGGAAATCTTCTAGAAAACTTAGGAAAATAAAAGAATAATGAAAAAGTAAGATATATATGTTATATAGAAGAATAAATAATTGGAAGGAGAAGGAAAATAAATATATAAAGGAAGGAGTGATTTATGTACTGTGTAGGGACACCACAGCACCTCTGGGATAGGACTTTTTACTGTGGATCTAAGCTTTCGGGCTAATCGCACCGGAGTAGCCCCATCAGGTGACATAGTCGATGATAAAGACATTTTCAAACAAACCTTTCATAATATACTAATAGCAAAGGTACAATCTTAAAGACTAAAATGAATAAAAATTGTTACATTTGAATATTATTTAAATGTCACCATATAATTTTAAAAATATCATAAATAAATAGTAGAACTTGTGAATAATATATAATACATATTGTCATGTTAAAGCTATATCATACATTTCTATTTAAGATGAAAAAGAGAAGAGGAGACACAGAGCGCCGATAGCCCATAGAGAGTGGTCGCACTCTCTCCCTTCTCCTGTTACCAGAAATGATGGGCTGACAGAGATGCTGCGGAGGTTTGCTGATGGCCTGATCTACGTTTGTGGAGATGATTTATGCGCTTAGAATTACTCAGCAAGTTTTAAAGTGGTTTCTGGCTGAGATTGACCTCACATACTATACATACTTGCACCCGTTGGGAGCAGTGTCCGCGCTGAGGAGACACTGTACTCACTTTTCACAGAGAATCCTAATGAGTATAATGGCGCCAAAAGGATCGAGAGTGCTAAAGAATAAGGAGAAGGACAAGGACAATGACAAGGATATCGCAAATCAGAGTGACCCTGGGGCACCCCACTCCAACCTGAGGGGGTCGGTGCAGGCACGTAGGGTAACCGCGACGTCCAGAGATGACTAGAAGACCAGAGACGAAGCCGAAGTCGGCAAAAATGACGGACAGCCAAAAGAGAAAAAGGAGAAAGGCAATGTTGGCAGGAGAGGCCCAAAGATGCGGGCAAATGAAGAGAATCCCCTTCGGCAGCCTACCTTGTTCAAAGCGTTTTCGGCTGTCCCTGCAACAAACTCTGATGCAGGCTTCGCAGTAGACACACTCATGCATACGCAGGAGCAGACGCAGGAGCTGCCAAGTGACGACCAGCTGGATGCTGAGAGGCCGCAGTCAGGAGTGACGGGCTCAGAGCTGCGTATGATTGTTGCGGAGGATGGAAACACCGATGTGGCTGACCCGGCGGATGAGACAGGGGCAGGGACACGATGGCTGCTCTCTGGAGGATTGACTCAGACCCCTGGGAGATCAGCTTTGCTGGAGCAGGGTGAGCAGTACGAACAACCAGCCGTAATGAGGAACAGCCTCTGCAGGTACGGGGGAGCAATGGCGCTAGTGTTGATATCGGCGCTATAGCGCTATTCAGAATATGCAGGCTAATCAGGCAACTAAGGGCGGAATTGACATCGGGACTGGGACTGAGAGTGGTTTCACCAGTGCTTGAAGTTATGGAGAGGGCTGCGAGTCCATGAGTGGGCCAGCGTTAATTTGCACTAATACAGTGGAGATGAGAAATCAAAATGAGGAGCTGCCCAAAACGGATGGAACGATAAACCAGTTGGTGGGACAGTCTGCTCAGCCCAAAATCTATAATGGGGAAAAAAAGGTGCCCTCTTTGCAAATACCAGTAGCTCACATCCCTACTACCGCACTTTCTGGCTCCCCTAGTGATGACTGTTTCTTTTCTGTAAACGATGCCGAAAGTGGGGACAACGAGTCAGGTCTGACATCAACTCCAGAGGAAAGTTGCTCAGAGCTATCTGAGGTAGATACTACAGATGGAGGTGCGGAGGACAACACAGCTTATAGGCCCAATGTTTATCGCAAGGCTCGGACAGTCAATAGAAGAATACGGAATAATCCTAAGAGAATTGAGAGTCCCTTGCAGGTTTAAAAAAAACTGGATTGGGATTATTCTGCCACCTCTCAGATTTACCTTGAGGGAGGAGCAAGCAATCCTCTACAGTCACACTTGCATTCTCAGTCGCATACCCCAAACCAGGCCACTACCATGGATTTGTTATAAAGCACTTTGAAGCAGATGCAACTAGAGGCTAGATCGGAAAGCCGAAGGGCCAAGCAGGCAAATAAAAAAATACAGGGGTCAATGAGGAAAGTTAAGGAAATTAAGACCAGGAAAGTTATTAAACTATATGCTGACATGGCTTCTAGAGTTACCGAGGTAGAGGATAGGACGGGTCAGCTGGAAGACAAAGTCAACACATGGCAGAAATTTAGGCAGGATCGGGAAGAGGTGACAACTGATTTGCAATGGAAGCTCGAGGATTTTGAGAATCGCCAAAGGCGCAATAACATTAGACTCCTTGGCATCGTAGAAGGACTGGAAGGGCAAGATGTTCGTGCATTTGTGATTGATCTATATAAGGGGGCCTTTCCTGAGACTAATATTTGGAATTGGGGGGTGGAAGTACAGCGTGCTCATCGGTTCCCATTTGTTCAAAAAAAGGGACAATCGTCCGACAAGCCAAGAGCCATTCCGGTTTATGTGGGAAACTTTCTGGCTAGACAAGAGTGATGGTGAAAGCTAAACCAGAGGCAAGGCGTACATTTAAGGGGATAAAATTTTTCGCTAGGCCAGACTTTTGCCACGCTACAGTGGAAAGAAGATGGCGAATGAGGCAGTTAATTAATCCATTTCAAAGTGCTGGTTGAGAGGCATTTTTGCTCTTTCCATGCCGGTTGAAAGTATTGGCAAATGGTCATGTTCGATTCTTTGTCTCAGAAATTAAGGCTCAGGAGTATTTCAATGAGTTAAAAGAGAAGAGAGGTCAAAGTAGCATGGTGGTGGATGTACGACAGGGGGCATCAAAAGAGCATAGGAAATGAAAGGCTCATATGCTGATAGTATGATAATGTGATGAATTGTTAAACAAATGAGGACACTCAGTAATAAGAAGCAAACTGAGGGGTAATAATTATGTTGGTAGGTCTTTATGGCTTTGAGCAGTAGAACATCCATAGCTAACAGGTTATGACAGGGGGGAAGCGGGAGGGGGCATTCTGGGTTAGGAGCTGCCACACATAGGTCAGGATTGACCTATTTGCCTGTAAGGGGGGGCTGAGGGGGTGGGGGAGTGGGGTGGGGGGGTTTGGGGGGATTGGTGCAGAGCAAGGTATAAAAACGCAACACTTGGTAAAATGCTGGATGATAAAACAAAATGTATTGAGCACAGGTTGGGCAAGGGCACAAGGAGATGAGATTGATATTAGTATAAAGGAGAAACATTGCAGATTAACTTTGGTGAGTGGATATTTTGAGCGACCAATATATGATTTCAAATGGAGACCCGACTAGGGACTAGGAACAGAGGTGTGGCTATTCTCTCAAGGCATAAAGATATTACGATAAAAAGGAAACTTGAGGATCAGTGGGGGAGATGGGTCTTGGTAGAATGTATGATTGGTGAGGAGTGGGTTACCTTAGTATCAGTATATGGTTCAACAGAAGATGACACAGAGGTTTTCGAATTTTTAGATTTGGAATTAGCAACATGGTCCCCTCGCGTCATCCTGGCCGGGGATTTCAATATTAATGGGGCAGGCGGGCTTTGGATTGATGGAAAAAATACATATCAAGGGAGAAAGCAAAGAGTTTATCGAGCAATGACTAGCCTGTCAAATAATAACACGCTGGTGGACGTTTGGGGGTCTATAAAACCTGAGGATTTAGGATTCACTTATTACTCGGCTCCACATAGGCTGTGTGTAAGGCTGGACTATTTTTTTATTTCAAACTCTTTGCTGGCTGGCACAAAGATACAAAGAATGCTCAGGATTCTCTCCGACCATAATCCACAGATTTTAATTATGAGTATGTCAATAAGGGGGAAAATAGAGAGAATTTGGACTTTTGAAAGGGGTTTACTAAAAGACGATAACTACATACAACATATGAGGCAATGGATTAAATCATTTTTTGAAATTAATAGAGGGAGTGCTAACTTAGGGGTTGTCTGGGACGCCTTTACGGCTGCTGCTCGGGGGTAAACCTTAAGTTTTAGCACTTTCAAGCAGAAACAGGAGAGGAAGAAGATGGTGAATTTATCTATGGCAGTAGAAGAGGCAGAGGGAGTGCTATCAAGATCTATACTGGCAGGTGCACCACTGGATCAAGCACTTATTAAAGTGGCTAAAACAAAAATGGAAGCACAGTCAAGTCAAGTCAAGTCAAATAACTTTATTCGGTTGTTCGATTTGACAACCATAAAAGTATTTACATTACAGATAATAACATGACATACACATAATCTTAAAAAAGAAAAAACGTAATCAATTACAGATAAAAGTCACAGAATTAAAAATACAGCATTGTATCAAGATATTGAAGACCGTTTAAAAATAGTGTTCCTTTGACAACAGTTATGAATAACAGTATCAGTATTATTATCCTTTCATACTGTTTCTAAATGTGATCGCCATTCTTAAAAAACTACATATAAACAAAGTGTAATCACAATTTAGCAGCTGTAAAAAATGTTGTGCAGGACGGAATTGTTGGAAGTTCAATTTTTTCAAACAGGGTTTCAAGCATAGCTTCCTTGGTACTGCATAAAAGGGGCAAAAAAACAGGAAGTGTGCCAGGTCTTGCGGAGACTTATCGTCGCAGCCGCAAGCCGGCAACACTTGACCTCGATGAGAACCCCTAGGTACCGCCAGCAAAAGATGAAACAGGTTGAACCTGAACCTTGTTAACAGGAATCGGTCGTAACTCGACATTTGCCATGTCAGGTAGGGTTCCATAAGCAAAGTGCTTTTAATTAGTATGTGATTGCGTACACTTTCTTTTTTTAGTTCACATGATTCCCTTTCCTGTTGTCTAGAGTCAATAAAAGCATTTTTGACCGAAATAAGATCCATTTTAGTGATGGATTCCGGACATAAAAAGAGTTCAGGACGGCCTAAATCAGTAAAACATTTAGATAAATATTTAAGCCAGGGAACCTCCAACCTGTTATCCCATGTAAGTGCTTCTCTTAGAATAAGCTTGGTCAGGGGGATATTGTCATTTAACCAGCTGTTCATCCAGCATAACATGGGATTCAATGCAATTTTATCGCTAACATACGGAACCCCCAGTTCTTCATGAACAGAATAGTTTGCTGTACCCCTTGGGACCCTTAAAATGTGTTTTAAAAAAATATTTTCAACTATCTGGAGTACGTCCAAGGGAACGTATCCCCATATTTCACTGCCGTAACAAGCTGTGGTTACACTTTTGGCCTTGTATAGTTGGAGTAGAGCGGCAACTGGGCTATTTCCCAGCTTTTTTGAAAAATCCATTATAGCCGCATTTACCCTTGAAACGTCTCCCTTCTTTTTCTGAATCACGGGTCCCCATTTAAGTTGACTGTCAAAGAGGACCCCGAGATAGGAGAATGTGTGCGTTACAGGTATTTCCACTCCAGCTACATTTAGGTGGTTTGGTTTTTTAAAGCCTTGACCAACCTTCATTATGTAGGATTTAGTGTTATTAATACTTAAATCTCTGGTCTTCATAAATGTGTAAAAGGAATCTAGTAAAATTTGGAGTCCATTGGCCGTTCTAGATAAAAGGACTGCGTCGTCCGCATATAATAAAACCGGCAGACCTTTTCGACCAATGTATGGATAGTCTGTGTTGGTACTTAAAAGGGTCTCTTCCAGGTCGTTAATGTATAGATTGAAGAGGAACGGGGCCAGAATACATCCTTGCCGGACGCCCCGAAACACTCCAAAATCTTTGGTCACTTTTAGGTCCTGAGTGTATCTGACATTCGCTTTGGTATCTGAATGTATGTCTTCTAGAAAGTTTACTAGGTTTTTGTCCACGCCCATTTTTTCCATGGCGCCCCAGAGCTTCCCACGGTTCACACAATCGAAGGCCGAAGAGAGATCCATGAACGCCATATGAATCGTTCCTCTTCGAGCCTTGGTGTACTTCCCGACAATAAGATACAAATTCAGACATTGGGAAATGGTAGAATGTCCAGGCCTAAAACCATACTGGATTGGAGATAATATATTATTTTCCTCTGACCAACTAGTCAATCTATTTAAAATGACTCCTCCTATCACTTTTGCCACGGAATTTATTAGTGATATCGGTCTGTAGCAGGCCGGGCTGCTACGGTCTCCTTTCTTGAATATAGGGACTATTGTAGATACCCCCCATGATTTTGGGCATCCACATAACACAGCTGCATTAAGTACTGCTGTGAGTACCGGCGCCCATAGTGCCTCGCGTGACTTAAAGAGGTCAGGCGGAAGTCCATCGGGACCCGGGGCCTTGTTACTTGACAGACCTTTAATTCCTTTAACTATTTCCTCATTTGTAAAACATAGAGAGATATCTCTACCTGTACCTGAGTTGTGTTCTGCCTGTAATTCATTATTTATAAAAATAGAGCTGAAGTGGTCTATCCATTCGTCCTCTGATATGTTTGTGCCCACATTTGGGATGGTAGGACAATCAAATATTGGTTTGTTGATTATCTCCCAAAACTTCGAGCTATTTTTTAGCACAGGAAAATATAGCAGAAAAGGGGGCTAAGATATATCTTATAAACAGAGAAAGATGTTATGAGTGTAGTGAGTCTGTAGGGCGTACACTGGCAATTCGGGCAAGACAGAATTCAGCCACTGGGGAGATCAGAGAGATTAAGGAAGCTGCAGGCAATCTTCTTAGGGATACTGATGGGATGCGAGAGACCTTTAGGCAATTCTATGCTATATTATATGATGAGGGGCATCCTAAAGATCCAAATAAAATAAGGCAATATTTACAGGATATTCCAAGTGAGAGTCTCTCGAAGGATGACAGAGAGAACCTAGACTTGCCCTTTGATTTGGAAGAGATTGAGATAGCGATGTTAAGTCTCCCATCAGGCAAGGCTGCGGGACCCGAACAACTCCCAGCAGAGTTCTTTAAGACTTTCCGGGGTATACTTGGGCAGGATATACTTTTTACAATGCAGCAGGCTCAGACGGGGGCGTCTATATCGGCATCTTGGGCCGGGGCAGACATTGTGGTTATTTTAAAGAAAGCTAAACTAGCTGATGAACCAGGTTCATATAGGCCAATAACTCTGATGAATTCAGACACAAAGATCTTTTCTAAAATGCTGGCCCTTAGGTTTGCTAAAAAGATTGAGAGCCTAGTAAGTAATAACCAGAATGGCTTTATACCCGGGAGAGGCACCACTTATCATACAAGTAAGGTCATCATCTTGTTTGATGCCGCAGAAGTTCCAAGGGACCCGATGGCGACAATGCTTCTGGATGCTGAGAAAGCCTTTGATCGGGTTTCCTGGGACTATCTGTGGGCTATTTTAAGAAGAGCCGGGTTTGGTCCAGGATTTGTTAGAGCAATACAAGTACTGTATACAATACCGACAGCCCGTATACGAGTGAATGCAGGTTATACCCTCCCGCTCCAAATCACCCGAGGTACACAACAGGGATGCCCGTGTTCACCATTGGTGTTTGCCTTGTATATGGACCCGTTCATACGCAGAATTGAAGCTACCAACAGCATTCCTCCAATAAAGACCCATAGGGGGTACTGTAAAATTCTGGCGTATGCGAACGACGTGGTGATAGTTACACCAGATCCCACTCAGGCTATAAGAGAGGTAGAAATAGAGGCCTCACACTTTGGCAAGGTCTCAGTGGATGCCCTAAATACTTCTAAGACGCAAATTATTCAGAATATTTGGGCTGCACTGATCCTCGAGTAGTCTTATCAGGTACATATTTAGGGGTAACAATCACGGCAGATTTAGATAAATTGGTGGAACTGAATATAGCCCCAATAATTAGCAAAGCCAAGAGGGATTTAGATAGATTGCATAATTTACATCTCTCCATAGTGGGGCGTACTAATATTATTAAAATGATTTTTTTGCCGAAGTTGTATATTTTTAGGGCAATCCGACTGTTATTTTAAGCAAAGTGGTTTACCATCTTGGAGTACATGATAAATAGGTTTATATGGGCGCAGGGGAAGACAAGGAGGGCATTGAGGTTTATGGCGCTACCTAGGGAGAGAGGAGGCTGGGCTCTGCCGGACTTGAAATTGTATTACTGGGCGGACGCCTTACAATATATGTCTGGGTTAATGGGAGGTGCAGAAACTGAAGGTCAGGATCCTCTGGGAACTGTGGCTATTTATGCACTGCTCTTGGGCACCGAGGCACAGAATGTCTTTTTAAAATGCACTGATTCTACCTATTTTAAAAGAACTAAATTTAAGACCGTGTTGGCAGCGTATAATATCTGGAAGGCCTTTACAAAAAAGTTTGGATTGGGGAAATATAGTAGGTATACTAGGGTGAATCATAATGGTACACTACCTCGGGATATATTTTCTGATGTGGTATTCGCAGAATGGAGCAGACATGTAATAATTAAATTGAGAGATATAATGGGGACACAGGGAATGCTACAATTTTCTGAAATTCGGGCAAAATATGATTTAGACCAAAGGCACTTTTTAAAATTCTTACAAATTAGAAGTTTCATGGCGGCAAAGAAAGGGGGCCTGATGGGGTTCAACACAAATCCAGTTCTGGAGGTGATTCAGGGAGGAGTAGGATGAACCAATAAAAGATTGTACGCAGAAATGCTGAGGTGTAAACCAGATGACTTAGAGAAGCATGAGCAGAAATGGATGCTTAAGTTGGGTGTAGATAAAGACATTTTTCATTTGTCACTGGAGTTGGGGCAGAAAATGTTGTGCTCAGCTTCATTACAGGCACAACATTATAAAACATTATATTCTTTATACTATACCCCGGCAAGGACAGCGCAGTGGGGTGGAAGCACGGGTATCACCTGTCCCAGATGCAGTTCAGATCAAGCGGACATAGTACATATGTTTGCATCATGTACTCATTTACAAACAACACGGGAGGGCATAGAGGTATTTTTGAAAAGATCTTTAGGAATAGAAATTGAATTAACACTGCCAATAATTATCTCTGGAGTAGTGGATACTGATATCCAGCCGGAATTTGGTTATTTCCTCTTTGTGGCCATGGCAATATTCCGTTTAACAATCGCAGCGGCGTGGCTTCATAAAATCCCTCCAACTTACCATGATTTGTTAGGTAGACTTTTATCAGCATATAATCTAGAAAAAGCAATATATTCTAGGAGAGGGAGAAGGGGGAAGATGTTAGGGTTGCAAATATGGGGTCCCATAAATAAATGGAGGGAAGAAGAATCTGGGAAAAACCCATGAAATCGACCGAATACTTAGTAGGGCGTACAAGAAACTTTGAGCGTAACCTTTTTTTTTGTTTTGTTAATTATGAGGGCTGATTACCTTATTTTTTTTTCTTCCCTGTGATCTCTGTATCTTCAATGTCAATGTCTTCGCCTGTTTATAATCTTAGTAGTATTGTTAAAGAGTTGTGATATTTATGTAATATTTTTTTTTCCTCTTTTCTCTTATGTTTACAAATATGTAAAAGATGTGTCATGATCTGTACCAAAAGGGGGGGGGGGGTAAAAAATGGGGGTAAATAACCAATAAAAAAAAAAAAAAAAAAAAGAGAAGAGGAAAAGAAGGGTGTGAAAAGTAGATTGATAAAAGAGGACTATGGTAATTCTTGAAACTTATATCATATCTATGACATATATAAAAGAAGTAAACCATTATTCATATTTAGATTTTCATTATCCTAATCATCTTTCATATATAATTTAATAACTTATAGTGAAAACATGAATAAACAGGCTTTGGGAGAGTTTTTAAAGATAAAAGAGATATAAGAAATATTGACATAATATGACTTTGAAATAATACTGGAGAAATATTAAATAGTTTCCTCAATATACCTTGTCATGTTAAAATTTTTATCATAACAAAATATCATCACAACATGGTTAGATTTAATTTCAACGAAATATTAGGACAATTCAATACAAAATGTTATCAAGAATAATTAATAACATATATACTAATGAAATAGAGAAAAGAAAGAAGAAAGTGTGTGAGAACAGGCAAAGAAGGATGCAGCATAATGGCACTTTTAATGTGTAATACATCTATAACAAATTTTTTAATTAATTGAAAGTTCATAAGCACCATTAAACAATCAAATTTGTGGAGATGCACGGTTAGAGAATATTCAGTGATAGAAAAGATAAACAGATATATTAGAAAAGATTTTAAAGAGAGGAGATTAATAATTTAAGTAAGTATAAGAAGATATTGAGGAAAAGGATGGAATAAAAGAGGAAATGAATGAGAAATCGAATACTCTTCTTATCTCCACGCTCAAAGGTAGTAAATGTTCATCAATACAACAATGTAAATGGGAGAAATTATTAAACAGAAGTTCAAGGCATATCCTCCTTGAATGGAGAAAAAAGGAGACATAAATGTGTAGATAAGCATTGTCTCTTTCCTATGCGGAGAGAATCATTGTGTAAAGATCCAAGGAATGTACATCAGGTCAATTTCTCCATTAGCTGAAATTAGTTGAAATTTAATCAGGTCAGATTTTCATCTGAGAAGGGAGATTTCAGAGGAGAGCGGGATGTGTCTCTATCTCTTTCCTGTGTGAGGGCAGCAACTGCCTGAAGGGCCTGAGCTCGGTCTCCTAAAGAGCTTGCAGGACGATCTAAGTCATGGCCCGACTCTGGGATTGACCTTGATTACGTCTAAATTCATTCATAGGTGTCATGAGATTTAATGATGAAAGCGGAAGTCCAATTTCCTGTGAAGTCGTAGAGTTTTCCATGCTCTGAGAAGAGAGATTGTCTAAGAAATTACGGAGATCATCCGGGTTAAAGAACTCTTTAGAAATCCCATCTTTGGTGATCCGCAATCATGCCGGCTCAAATAGACCATATTTGATATCAAGCTGTCGTAGGCGGGTCTAAGAGAGAGGAAAGCCTTGCGACAATAATTTGTTTCTTTTGAGAAATACGCTGCTATATTGATCTCATGGTAAAAAACATACAATGAGTGGGCGTGGCTGCACATTTTTCTCTGCGCTGGATGGACCAATACCATGAGTTCTCTGCATTTCAAATGTGGGATCAAAGGACAGACCTGTGAGTTTTGGAAGAGTTTCTTTGAGGAAGGCTTTGGCATCTGTTCCTTCCAAATTTTGTGGAAAACCAAAAAAGCGGGCATTGTTTTGATGACTTCTGTCTTCCAAATCTACTACTTTACTTCTTAAAAATAGAAGTTCTTGATCACGATCTGGTATTGAGTCTAGACAGTTTTCTACTGCAGCTATCCGTGCAGTAATTCCATCCAGCCTATTTTGAAATCCAGCTATATCTGAGCGAATGGATTTCGTCTCATTTGTGCGGGTAGATATTGAAGACGCCATGCCTTCTAATCAGCGGTCCACAGCAGAGATTCCTTGTAAGATCCATTCCATGGTGGAATCTGATGAAGTTGTCATCTTGGAATTAGGTGCTTTCTGATTCAAAGGAGTGACACTATTCGAATCAAGTTTGGAGCAGCCTTGGCTTAAAGCTTCTGAGAAAACAAGTTGTTTTGTAGGTTTTTTACCGTAATGGGTAATAAGGAAATAGTGAAAGTAGTGTTGTTTAATGTGAATGGCCTATTAATAAAAGGGAAATGCGGGCCATTGAGGCTTGGATTAAAACAGAGAATCCCTCGGTCATTTTAATACAAGAAACCCATATACCAGTGGGGAGAATCTCTGAGTTTGCAATGTTCAGAGCCTGGGCAGCCTATAGAGGTTTCTCTTCATCCTCAGTAGCACATAGGTGGACGGCGATTTTTCTTAACAAACAATTTCAGGCTGAGGTGGTTAATTCTGCAAGCGATCAAAGTGGTAGATGGTGCTGGGTCACTTGCAATGTATACCATCGACCTCTGACGTTTGCTAGTATATATGCCCCAGTTGAGGATAATCCCCTCCCATATGAGGAACTCTTTCAATCATTAATCCAAGTCCCGGGAGAGTTGATGGTGGGAGCGATTTTAATTTGCTAATGAATCCCAGGATTGATTCCTCATCTAAATTAAAAAGTCAGTCAAAACGAAAAACTCCTAAAATAATACAGAGCTATAGTTCAATGCTTGATATCATTGACCCCTGGCGAACAGCATTTCTTAACAAAATTACTTACACCTGTTTCTCAGGGAGATTTCAGTTTTTCACGCTTCAATTTTTTTTTATCTCCAGGAAATTAGTCTTTTTACAGCAGAAAATTCTACAAAATAGATTTTCTGACCATGCACTGGTGGTTCTGGAGTTAGCATTGGGTACAGGTAGTTTATTTAGTAAAAGGTGGGCGTTAAACCGACAATATTTGCTAGATGAGGATTGGGTGTCTTCTAGTAAAACACACATTTTTGAGTTTTTTGAGCAAAATCTTGGCTCTGCTCCATCCCATGAGGTATGGGATTCATTTAAATCCTTTTTCTGAGGCCGAGTTATAGGTAAAGATGCAGAGAATTCAAGAAAAGGGAAGGGAGAAAAACAGCTATTAGAGCAAAAAGTGCAAGAATCTTTTGAAAGGTTTCTCTCTAATCCCTCTGCCTTGAATAAACATCAGTGGGATCAGGCTAAGCGGGACCTGACTGGAGTATATAATGTTAAAAGCGACACCCTTTTTCAGCAGGATAGGCAGAAGACCTATGAAGAAAGCAACTACACCAAGAGATTTTTGGCTTGGCAGGCTAGGGAACCGGGCCGCAAGTAATCAAATATTGGCCTTGAGATACCCCACCAATGGCTCCGGTACGGAGGATTAGGAAGAAATAGGAGAGATAATGGTCCATCAGTATAGGAAGATCTATGGCCAGCAATTACCAATCGATATTTCATCATTGGAAGATTTTTTGCAGGAATACGAAGTACCGGGGCTATCTGAGGAGGATAAAGGGCATATGAGGAACACTTTTACAAAAGATGAGTTAGGGGAGGTTATTAACAATCTTCCAAATGGTAAAAAACTGTGGCCCAGATGATCTGCCAGCTCTATTTTTAAAAACATTCTTAGATGTAATTGGGGACTTTTTATTATTAGTTAGAAATTCAATTTCTGATTTTCTGAGGGTGGGCCTATCGCTCTCTCATTTAGAGAAGGAAGTGTAGTCAGTTTCTTTTAAAAAAAGGTAAAAGTAGTAAAGACCCCAATTCATATCGTCCCATTAAGCTCTTAAACTCTGATTACAAAATAATTACTAAACTTTTAGCTAATCGTTTTAATGGAATTGCTTCTTCTTTAATTCATCAGGATCAGAAAGGTTTTATTTCTGGAAGGCAACTTGGCACGAACACACACTTTTTGGTGGAGGCACTTGATTATTTGGATACCCAGAAGATACCAGCCTTGGTGCTGTTTTTAGACGCCGAGAAGGCTTTTGATTTGGTGATCTGGGAATCTTTATTTTGTATCTTGGGCAAATTTGGAATCCCCTCTAAAATTACAGGGTTGATTGAAAAGCTAAATTTGAATGCTGAGGCCAATAATATTATTAATGCAGCTAGTGCCGGCCAAGTAAAAGTCAAAAGAGGAACAAGACAGGGATGTCCGCTTTCCCTGCTTCTATTTGCCTTTTTCATCACACCTCTTGCGATAGCCATTAGGAACAACATGGATATCTGCCCCCGCTTCCAAATATGGATAAAATTAAATTATACGCGGATGACATTATGCTGATTATAAAACCAGAGAAGGAAGTGCAGGCACCGGCCTTCCAGATTTTTGAACAGTATGAGGCTTTTGGATGGTATAAAATAATTTTTTTTTAAACTGAATTTTTACTTTGAGGATTTGGGGCATACAGGGATTTGCACCCCAACATCATCTCATGTTTGAACACAAATCCAAAGAGATATTTAGGGGTTTATTTGTCACCATTAATTTCAGAATTATATGACTTAAATTTTGTTCCATTACTATGAAAAGTCCAAGATTTGCTTACCCGATGGCATCCTCTTCCATTATCTATTGTATGCAGGATGGCACTGATTAAAATGTCAGTGCTTCCACTTTTTAACTTTCTCTTTTCACCAATTCCCTGTGTCTTAGTCAATTCCTTTTTTATGAAACCAGAGTCTATGTTTACATAATTTCTCTGGGGCAAAAAGGTCTCCCGAATCGCACTGAACACTTTATATGAGGAGCGGGCAATTGGTGGGTTAGCTCTCCCCAATTTGAAGGAATCTTATTATGCATACTTTGCATAATATATGTCTAGATTTAATTACATTCAGGTTTCTTTCTTAATTGTTTTATGAACCTAATTTGTAAAGAGAATCAGATCCATTGCCCACTATCAATTTTCAGATATCCTAAGTTAGTACGGTGTAAGTGTCTACATTGGTGTTACCATAAAAGGCAGGCTTTTTATAAAAGATACTCTATCCCAGCAATCAATAGTTCAACTCCTATAGCAGATCTTATTTCCTCTGCAGGAATTAAAGATTCATCTACAATCATTCAAAATTGGACAAAGGCAGGGTTTCAGAAACTCTCAGATTTTCTGCGGATGATAGATGGTTGAATATTGGGGAAGTCTTGCTTAATCCCCAGTAATTTTCTTCTCCTGGGTCATATAACGTTCTAAGGAGGTTTTTCAGTAATCTGGACTCAGTCCAGATTATCAATCAGAAAAGTCTAGTTCATGACTTAGTAGAAGATACGACTCTAAAAAAACGGGGGATTGGAAAAAACATCTTGCCTCAGTTAAGGGGATAGATTTGGAAACTGAGGCTATAATTAAATGGAAAAAATATGAGGAATTGTAAATTAATGCAAATGTTTGGTCTGTAATAAATAAATTGAACTTTAGCACGCTCAGGGGGGCCAATTGGCAAAGGATGCTATTTTTTAGTAAGTGGCTACTGTATAGAACTCCAAGCTTTATAGCTAAGGCCTATCCAAATCAATCAGGGCAGTGTTTTCGGTGCCACACTCATCCCTCTGCCAATTGGACACACATAACCTCACAGTGTCCCCTGATCCAGAAATTTTGGATTGACATCTTTGATTATTTTACATCAGAAGGTATATTAGCAAGTGGTCCCAATGCCTTGTTTATAGGTTCTTGGTTATGACCCAGATCTCAGCCTACCTGACAAAACGATTAAACTCCTTTATATTGGAATGGCAGTTGCTAGGTCACTTGTACTTCAAAGGTGGCGATCAGATCTAATACCATCAAAATATGAAGGGATCTGGAAAATGGAACAGGTCAAAAGAAGTGAACGAGCATATGCCCTACGAACGGGTGGGCTGAAAAAGTTTGTCAAGATCTGGGCAGAGTTTTTTTAATGGTGATGCTTAATTGGACAGAATTGGTGGATTTTTTAGAAAAAGGTAGTAGCACTGCACTTTGCTTAAAAGGGGTATTGGGTTTCAAGTGAACTATTTAGGATCATGCTATTCTTTTGATATGTACTTTTACTGGGTTTATGTTTTAAGGAACAGAAGATCTGAGAATATGTTGAAAATTGATGGACCTATGGGACAATCTATGACATTTTAGGGCAATAGGCATTTTAAACTCTTGGACTTGAAATGTTGTTTCTGATTTATGAGCTTGATGAATTTCTTGATTAAGTGTTTATGTTAAATTTTAATTCTTGCAAATCCGATGATATTGATGAATTTTGATGTATGAATTTTGACATTTGGACGTATGAATAGTAAGATGCTAATTTATGTAATATATGGATTTCAATTTAAAAAAAAGTTGTTTTGTAGGTTTTCCGGATGCCTTACCTGATGGCATCCCCAGGACATTTGTGCCAAATCACAGGTGTATAAGTAGTTTACTGAATTGATGGCTATAGTTTATGCACAAGTAAAGATGTATGAATATATGTTCAGTAAACAGAGGAGAGAGGACTAATATATAAATATCAATTCAAGTTTTACATTTAACTACACCTGGAAGATCAACTTTGCAAACTAAATAAATTGATCCATTTTGGTATGAGTATTTTCAATACAAAGGTAATCCGTATATGGGGATAACAGGCACAAAAATTCCATATGAAGCTCAATAGTAGTGTAAGTTCACTTAAAGGTCAATGAGCAAAGGAATCATGTTAGGAATAGTGATACCAGTGTTAAAGATTATCGGATCGAGGAGGAGCTTAGTGCGCATCCAAGATGGTCCTGTGAGCTGAGAGCTCCCGAGACCCTCGCTGCCTCCTACATCTATCCTGTCACGGATCCTGTTTTTAATGACGGGTTATTGTAGCTGTAACTCTCCTGATCTACTTGGCCTTTTCATAATTTGAATCGGACGCCGGACACCTGAAATACTCCGTCCTGACGCCTGAAGGCCTACACCATGAGACAACCTGGGACTCGAGCATCCGAAATACCCCGGGGGTAGTTGAACAACAACGGTGGATGGAAGGAGATTGTTACCCCTGGTCTACTTTCGGTTTCGATTTTCCTGCTCACGTCCGCTGAAAGACGGCTGTCCTTTGTTCTTGCCGGTCCATGAGCCAACTTGCTCAACTGCTCCTAACCGGCGCCCTGCATTTTGATTTTTCGCTGTTTCTCTCCGTGAGGAGCCATTCGCACCAGGTCCCAAAAGCCCCTTTGGGGCGCACAGCTCAATATGGCGGGCAAACCTGAAAGTGATAAACGGACGACCAAGAACACGTCTCGGGGTGGTGTCACTCAATCCAACATTATGGATCGATATACGCGCCCCAAGGGTTCCCCCAGCGGGACAGGCAAAACTCCGGAGGACCTCGGAGGTGGCCCCCCAGAAACGGAAGAGTTGACTCTGCGAGATGTAATGGGCGCCATCGCAAGCATAAAGTCATCCATGGGCCAGTAGTATGAAACCTTGCCCGCCAAGATCGACACAGTGGCTGTTGATGTCAGTTTGATCAGGACGGACTTGGCCAAAACCAATGAGAGAGTCAAGTCGCTGGATATCAAAACTGCCAGTCTCACCACCGACGTGTCCGACCTCTAGACCGAGGTCCGGAACTTAGGAACCTCGAGTGAACAGTTTGCCCGTGGCTCGAGGATTTTGAAAGCCGCGCAAGGCGCACCAATATTCGCATCGTCAGAGTTCCGGAGACTTCAGCTGAACAATCGACTGATCTCCTTGTGGAAGATCTGATTTTAAACCATCTCGCTCCTAAGGGCCTCAGCAACTTTTTTGCGGAGGAGCGTGCCCATAGAGTTCCGGGCGGAAGAGGCAAACCGGGTGCCATACCAAGACCCATAATTGCTGGGATCTTCAACTTCTGGGACAGGGACGCCATCTTGCAGGCCTCGAGGACCCACTAAATTTGAGAACGCATCCATCAGCTTCTACCCCGACTTTACCCAATCGGTGCAGAAACAGAGACTAGCATTTACCGGGGTGAAACGTAGACTGAGAGGCCTGAGCCTGAAGTATGCCATGCTCTTCCCTGCCCGACTACGGATTGAACATAATGAACGTGTGCTATTTTTTGATATGCCGGAGGTGGTTAGTGACTGGTTGGACACTTTGTCAACGCAACGGGATCGTACGGAGCAATCCAGAGGCGCAGAGGGAGGCCAGACGGACCAGGAGGAGTGAGGAGACCGGCGTGAGCAACTCCCATACCGCGTAGCGGTGGTTCGTTTTATTTTTGGGTCAATGACACTCTCACGATGTAAACACCCTGAGGCGGCGGGGGGATTGGGACTTTTCCTGCTCTTGGGGTGTTCCTTTTTCTTCTTGTAGATCAGTTTTTTTAGGGTAGGGCGACAGGCACACTGCAAGTTGGGGTGGTATTTTGTATTATCGCAGGGGTGCAGGGAGGGGGATGTGTGTGGGGGGCTTTTTGGGGGAGGGGGGTTTTCTTTCCTTTGTTTGAATTGTTTTAGAGGCTACGCATTGTTGTACATTTTGATCTCTGTTTCCTTCTCTGGGTTTGGGGGACCCCGCCAGTATTTATGGGATGGGGGATAGGGGGTTGAGAGTCTTAAGTTGAAATGTTAATGGCTTTGGGGACAGGATAAAGCAGGGGATAGTACTTCAATACTTGAAACGCCACTCCCCTGATATTGTATTATTGCAGGAAACACACTTGGTGGGGAACACGTTTCACGCTATGAATCGGAGGGGCTATCGGTTGGTTGCACATTCAGGGTTCACCTCTGGATCCAGAGGGACTGGTGTTCTGGTTAGAAATTCCCTCCCCTTGGAGGTTGATGATACTATCCTGGATGATAGGGGATAGTATGCGGCCATTCCATGCCACTAACAACTGAGTTAAAATCGCCTCCCGTATGCGGCCATTATTGGTAGGTGGGAGGGGAAGGCGATCTCCATCCTCTCAGTATACGTTCCCCCGGTTTTACAGACGACCACGTTTGCCGACCTGGGGAAACTGGTGCTGGAGCTCCCCGAGGGGATCTTGGTTGTGGGAGGAGATTTTAACTCAGTTGTTAGTGGCATGGAAGATCGTAACCCTCCCAGAGATCTCACGCGGTCGCAGTCCTGTCTTGGTGGCTTCTTGGATACATTTGGGCTGGTCGATTGTTGGCGGATGTTCCACCCTGGACAAGCTCAATATACCTTCCACTCTGGGGCACACGGGAGCCTTGCCAGGCTCGATTACATCCTCATGCCTGCGGCACAGGCCGTATCGGTGAGAGAGGTCCGACATTTGCCCAGAGGCATCTCGGATCACTCCCCACCATGGCTACTCATAGATCTCTATCTGGGAGCCGGGGGTCAGGTTGCCCCGATCAATCCTTGGCATCTCCATGTTCCGGAAACCCGGGCTGGTGTGGTTAAGGCTATTGACAATTACTTTGCTGAAAATGTGGGATTGGTGTCCTCGTCTGTGTCCTTGTGGGAGGCTTTCAAAACTGTTATTCGGGGCCAGACACTGTCGCTGATTGCCTGTGCTAAGAAACGTCATAATGAGGAGGTTGTGAAGCTGGAATCTGAAATCACTGCTCTAGAGGCCGATCTTGAGTCCGGGGTCACGCAAGATAAGGTGCATGTTTTGAATTTAAAACAGTCTGGCTATAAAGCCTTGGTGACGAATGCTGCTAAAGCCATGAGTCGCGAGCAACAGGGCCGTTTGTATGATGTGGGTGACAAAGCAGGGAAATTGATTGCATGGTTGGACAAGAGAGAAAGACTGAGTCGAGTGGTGCCGGTTGTTGAACGTGCGGATGGTGTGCGTGTGGTAGATCCACTGGAGATCGTGGAAGAGTTTGCATGTCATTTCCGAACGGTGTATGCGCCAGTCTCCGATAGGCCGGAGGAGGACTCGCATCTTTTACTCAGAGATATCGCATTGCCTAGCTTATCTGACTCTGATAGCGAGCTTATGGAGGCGGAATTCTCCACCGATGAAGTAGCGCTCGCTATTCGCTCCATTCGCTCGGGAAAAGCTACAGGCCTGAATGGTATACTCATCGAGTTGTACAAGTTGTGTCCGAACAAAATGGAGCCGTATCTTCGTTCGATGTTCTTGGAGTCCAAGGAGAGGGGCTCGCTTCCCCGAGACCAGATATTAGCGTCTGCCGCCGTAATTCATAAAGAGGGGAACCCCCGTGAGCTGTGTACCTCTTACAGACCCATTTCACTTCTTAATGCCGAACCTAAGATCCTGGCAAAATTGTTAGCGAATCAATTGATTAAAGTGATTGGGGACCTGATACATCCAGATCAGTCTGGCTTTATTCCAACCCACAACACTGCGTTGAACCTATGCCGTCTTCACGGCGTTCTTGCGAGGGCGGAGACGTTGCGTGAGCCGGCCATTTTGGTTTCTCTAGACGCCACTATGGCCTTTGATACAGTGGAATGGCCATACCTGTGGGCAGCCCTTACGAAGTTTGGCTTCGGGCCGGTGTTCATTAGCTGGGTGAAGCTTCTCTATGAGGAGCCTCTGGCTCAGGTTGTTGTTACTGGTAGGGTCTCGGATTACTTTGTTCTTGGCAGAGGTACGCGACAAGGTTGCCCCCTGTCCCCACTGCTTTTGGCTTTGGCTTTGGAACCCCTGGCCGCATGGTTGCGGTGGGAACCATCGCTCAAAGGTATCTGGTGGGCCCCCGACTTTGAAGATCGCATATCATTATATGCGGACGACATTCTCCTTTATCTCACTTCCCCTCGGAAATCGCTGGGGGTACTGTTTGATGTCCTCAGCTCCTTCGGTAAGAACTCTGGTCTGGTGATCAACTGGTGTAAGTCCCGTGTCTACTCGCTCACTGATGATACACCTCTCGTGCCGCGTAATTGCCCGATACAAATTTCACACTCCGGCTTCAAGTATTTGGGAATATATATCTCGCTTGACCCCGTCATTAGGTACCAGCGTAATTTGCTCCCCCCGCTTCTCCGGTAGAAAGCCCATGTGAAAGCTTGGTGTAGGCTGCCGCTGTCTCTTGTGGGCAGGGCAGCTCTATTCAAAATGATGTCCCTGCCTAGATTTTTGTATGCACTCCAAAACACTCTTGACCTTGTGCCCACCAGCTATTTCCATGAGATCGAAAGCCTTCAGAGAAAGTTACTGTGGATCGGACGACCCTGTATTGCCCTGGCTAGTCTCACACTGCCTTGGTATGATGGAGGTATTGTGCTACCTGACATCAGGCATTACTACTGGGCCTCCCAACTAAGCGCGGTCAATCACGTACTGTATGGCTCGGTGTCCAATCCGGCCTTCGCCATGGACAAATGGTTGCTCCCGGGCGGGAACTATTATAGGGCACTATATTCCAGGTGGTCGGATAGGACATTAACGGGACCCACCAAGGTGGCGGTGTGGATCTGGTACAGTGCAAACGCAGCTATGGGCTGGTCGGACATTGTCACTCGAGTGGCTCCACTATATGTCTCTGAGAAGTTAGGCAACTTATGGACCACCAAAGGCTTTGAGAAATGGGACCTCATCGGTATTAGCAAGGTGGGGGACCTTTGGATTAAGGATAGGGTAAAGACCTTCAATGAGTTAAAAATTGAATACGCACTTAGCGATAGGGAATACTTCCGGTACCTGCAGGTCCGACACTCTATTGGCTCGGTCTTCCCGACCGGCACCCTCATTCCGGAATCCTCACCCCTGGAAGACAGAGTGCTCGACGGTCACGTCCCGGACATTACCATCTCTCTCATATATAAGAAACTGATAAACGACCGGACAGACCTTCTTCTACAACTGCGGGAAGCCTGGACCAGCGATGGACTGGAGCTAGATGATGAGGATTGGCAGGCAGCGATATCCTCTCCTAAGGAGGTGGCTATCCCGGCCCGTCTTCGACTGGTGCAACTTAAAATTTTACACCGCGTGTATGTGACAGGCCCCCGATTGTTACGTATGGGATACTCTGTGGATGGACTGTGTAAGCGTGGGTGTGGAACGATGGGTACCTTCCTCCATATTCTGTGGGAATGCCCCGAGGTAGTATCCTTTTGGAGCCGTGTACATGACGTCATGAAAGAGGTAACAGGAGTTTCGATTTTGCCTGAGGCCCGTAGGTGTCTGCTGAATGTGTGGGAACCCAATGATTATAACGTGGCTCAGACACAATGGGCCACTTTAGGAAATATGGTCGCCAAATGAGACATTGCACAACTGTGGGGGTCCTCGAGGGCGCCGAGTCTGTCCGCCTAGTCAAAGAACATGGACTGGTGCATGTTTTGAGAAAAAAACGTGTATGTCACGCGGGGTAGACCCAAGAAGTGGGGGAGGATATGGGACCAGTGGAATCAGTATCGCGGAGAGATCTGTACTCCCCCCTTTGTAAATCCACCGGAGGTGCTGCAATCCCCTTAGCCTGATATTCCTTCTGTGGTCCTGATTTTAGTTGATATACTGATTGCTTGCCCTCTTCCCCCTTCCCCCCCCCTTTTTTATAGCTTATAAGCTTTATCTGCTGATACATAAGAATCTTTTAGATGCGGTTCTCCCCCTCCCGGAGGGATCACTCATGTGTATAATTCCTGTTTTGCCTCGTCAGTTATTTACATTTTCCTTTCTTATTTATTTTGTTTGTTTCCTTTTATAAAACAAAAAAGAAAAAACCTTATTTCTCCTGTGTCTAAATATGCATAGATGTGACATGTTAGCTTAATCGCCGCCGGACCCCCGGGTTGCTGGCTGAAGCGCTGTGTAACTGAATTATCCTATGCACTTGTCAATATTGGTGACAGCCGGCCCTGGCGGTTGTATGCTTGCTACTGTATAATCATAACTGTCAAGAAAGGTTTAAAAAAAAAAAGATTATCAGATCAAAAAAAAAAATGAGGCAGGAATATGCAACTCTATTACTGTGATTTCAGGTCACTTCTGTCGTGTGGAGGTGCACGGTAAATGAGGATTCCGAATCAGGTTACTATGTTTAAAATTAACTCCCGGTCCGGCGGAAGTGTAGTCTTAATTATGTTGAAGAACAGACCATCATAAAACCTGAAAACACTGGGCGCATTTAACACAGATTCTTCTCCCCAGCTCCGTGCACGCATGGTAGGCTATAACTCTGCATACACCAGGTGAATAAATGTATCCAAATGTATTTAAATGTATAAATCCAACCTAATAGAAGTAAAGCCCAGTTTTTCTTGAAGAAAAGGCCAACTTTAAAAGCCAATACTTCAGGAAATAAATAGCTGATAAGCTGTCGTGAAGCTCAAAAGCCTTAGGTATTTTTTTTTTATTTCCGTAAAAAAATTTTTAATTGAAATTATATATACACGGTGCATTACACTTACATGGGTAACAATTGGACAAGAGACAGAGAAAGATGCCCTGGGGGGGGGGGGGGAGGTTACAATATCACATAGCATAACATTGGTTTTTGGCATTTCTGTCTGGCCGCATAGTCCTGGCATTGTGTCCCGTTGATCGTGTCTCCTCGTGGGTTACGTCTCGGCTCTCTGCCCCGTCTCCCCCGCCCTCCCTGCATTGGCGGTCGGGCTGTGTATACATTCGCGTGGCCGGTGAGATTGTCCCTTTCGTGGCCTTGAATTGTCCACCCCTTCAGTGGCAGGAAAGAGAAAGAGAAAGAGCAAAAGGTGGTAGGTATAGGGAGAGCTTAGTTTGGTTGTGGCTCTGGAGGGCATGCATACCTATACTGGGCTAGATTATGACTCCTGCAGGGGCTTCACTTGTTCCGATGTTTACGGCGGCTTGTGTGAAGACAGGTAGTTGTCCAGAGAGAGACACATTTCGCACTTTGTGTGTGTCTTCGGTGTGTGGTTGGCCGTTATGGTGTCTGCCCTCCTTAGAAAGGTGACCCAGTTGAACCAGGTTTTGAAGGAGGCCTTCCCTGTGTCTTTCCAGTTGTTCAGTACTGTCTTGACTGCTGCTGTTAGTAGTAGGTCAATCAGGTCCCTGTCTTCTCTGGAATTGATTGTGTGGGCCATAAAGCCTGTGGCTAAGCTGTGAAACTCTAGCTGGGGTGTGGTGCCTGTTATGTCGTTTATAATTTCGCCTATCTTGCGCCAAAATTTCTTAACCTTGGGGCATTGGAAGATCAGGTGTGCTAGATCGCCTTTCTGTCTGTTGCAGTTCCAGCATGTGTCATTTTCGCTTATTCCTACGGAGGCTAGGCGGCCGGGTCCAGTATGCTTTGTGTATGAGTCAGAATTTGTTTTGGTTTAGGTTGGTCGTTACTTTCTTTCTCGAGGTGGATGTCCAGAGTTTGGACTTTTCTTTCTCACTGAGTTCTCTTCCCATTAGTGACTCCCAGTAAGCTGTGGCCTTTTTGTTAGGTTTGGTGGATATAGGGCATAGGGCTTTGTAGAGGTATGCCACCTGATGCCCTGTTCTATTTAGGTTGGTAGCATATTGCAGTATTGAAGGTTTGTTTGTTTAGGTCTGCCTTGCTGATCGCTACTTTGATCTTGAGGAAGTTGTATAGTTCAATGCTTTCTAGTTTGTGTTTGTTCTTGAGTGAGCCGAAGGTGGTGTGTGCGTCATGTGTGTATAGTTGACTAGCTGTGGAGATTCCGTGATTGTACCAGGAGTGCATGTCTAGTGTTCTATCTCTATATTTGATCTTGGGGTTGTGCCATATGGACTCCCACCGAGTGTTCCTCACACTTGTGTCTAAAATCTTGTCTATCTTGAGGATGGCCGTCCTTGTGTTCCTCAGTATGGGGTTGTGCGTGATTGCGGTGTGTTTAGTTGCCGTGAGGAGGGTGATGGGCTCCATTCCTTCTAGGAGTCTGCTCTCTAGTGAGAGCCATGCTGGGGTATATTCTTGTTTGTTGCTGACCCAGTACAGCCCTTGTTTCGCTATGCATGCAGTTTGAAAGATCTTGAAATTTGTTATATTTATGCCTCCCAGGCGCCTGGCTAGCCTGAGTTTTTGCAGGCTGATTCTGGCTTTTTTATCCCTCCATAAGAAGTTATTGATTAGTTTATCCAGCTTTTTGTGGAAATCCGCTGTGTTGATCAGTGGGAGCATGTTGAGCATATAGGTCACTATCAGCGTGAGCATCATTTTGACTGTCTCCACTCTCCCCCACCATGTGGTGAATTTGGGTGACCACCCTTCTACCTTCTCCTTCAGTTTGCGCAGTATCGCCTGCTCATTCTGGTCTAACGTGGACTTGAGAACTCTCTCGAAGAGCAGGCCCAGGTATTTGATGGATTTTTTCTGCCATGTTAGCCCTGAGTCTCCCACAACAGTCTTTGTGGTATGTACGTTCAGAGGTTTGTATTCCGATTTTTCTCTGTTTAGTTTGTAACCTGATACGTGTGCATACTGCTCTATGGTGTCCATAAGGGCCTTTATTGACTTCTCTGGGTTCTCTGTTGTGATAAGGATGTCATCAGCGTAGGCTGCTAGCTTTACTGCCTCTCCCCCTATAGGAATTCCTGTTATGTCTTTGTTCGTTCTTATCATATTGAGTAGTGGTTCTATTGCCAGTAGGAAGAGTGCCGGTGATAGCGGGCACCCCTGTCTGGTGCCGCGCTCTAAGGGGAGTAGTTCTGATGTCCCTCCATTTACTACAATGCGTGCTTTGGGCTCGTTGTAGAGGGCAAGTATCATTCTCCTGTACTTAGGTCCTAGGCCACATTTCTGCATGCACTGGTCCAAGAATGGCCAGGACACTCTGTCAAAAGCCTTCTCTGCATCTAAGGCTATCATGACTGCGGCGTTGTCGCTTTTAGAGGCGTGGTTGATAACGTGGCAGAGCAGTCTAGTGTTGTCGTGGGACATTCTGTTTTTGAGGTAGCCTACCTGTGAGCAGTGTATGAGTTGGGGCATGTGTGCATTGAGCTTGGTTGCTAGTGTTTTCACATATATTTTGCAATCTACATTTATGAGGGAAATTGGTCTGTAGTTCCTGGGGTATTGTGTCTCCTTCCCTTCTTTGGGTATTACTATAATGTTGGCTTCTGCCATTGTTAGTGTCATGCGTCCTTGTTGGACACAGCTTGAGAACACGTCAGTCATGATGGGCTTGAGTATGGGTAGGAATTGCTTATAGAATCTGGCTGTGAATCCATCTGGCCCTGGGGCTTTATTATCTTTGAGGCTGCCTACTGCCCTTTCTATTTCGTCTCCTGTAATGTCTGATTCCAGTGCTCACGCTGGTCGTCTGTGAGTGCTGGCGTTGTAATATGTTCAAGGAGTGCCTTACCTCCGTCGCTGCCTAAGGTGGTATCTTTTTTGTAGAGCTGCTCATAGAAGTCTTTAAAGACATTGAGTATCTCCTTATTTGCTGTCTGTGATTTGCTTGCACTATCTGTGACTGCTGCTATTGAGTGTTGTTTCCATTTGCTTTTGAGGTAGGACGCCAGTGCCTTCCCCGCTTTGTTGGCGGTACATAGATTTATGGCTTTGTACTTGTTTATCCAAGTTCCAGCCCTTTCACTAAGAATTCTATTTAGTTCGTACTTCTTTTTCGTTAGTGTTGTCAGGGTATTTCTATCTTCTAGGTTGGCTATGTGTCCAGCTTCCAGGTTTTTGATTTCCTTTTCCAGGTCCTCAATCTTTTTATTCCTCTCTCTGTTGAGTCGGCCTTTGATGCAGAGTATTTTGCCCCTGATCGTGGCCTTTAGGGCATCCCATAGGGTGTTCCTGTCTATATCGGGGGTGTCATTAAGTGTAAGGTATTCTTTTATAGCAGCCTCTATTTCTGCCCTGGCTGTAGTGTTTTTGAGCAGGTCATCGTCAAACCTCCACCTGCGTGTTGGCCATTCATTGTGTTTGCCCGTCACCGTCAGGCTGATGTGTGAGTGGTCAGAGATGGTTCTCGGGCCTATCTCTGTTTGGTCAATAAGGTGAGTGTGTGAATCTGTCATTAGAATGTAATCAATTCTGCTGTGGGAGTTGTGTGGGTTTGAGTAGAAGGTGTACTCTCTGCCGTCAGGGTTCTGACGTCTCCAGGGGTCTTTGAGTCTGAGTTTCATGCAGAGATTCCCCAGGACGTTCCCTCTTTGTGATTGGTGGCTCGGTCTGTGTGGGTGTTTATCTATGGCTGAGTCTAGGACCTGGTTCATATCGCCTGCTACTATTAGGAGTTCTTCTGGTGGTAAGGTGTTCAGTTGCTCCCCAACTCTGTCCCAGAAGAGTCTGTCTTCTGTGTTGGGGCCGTAGATGTTGGCTACATGTATTGCTTCCTCTCCCCTTGCTAGGCTGGTCACTAGGACCCTGCCCTCTTCGTCAGCATGTGAATCTTTCAATACTAGCTTTGATTTCTTGCTGATTACTGTAATAACTCCGTTCTTTTTATTTTGTGCGGGTGAGCCTATAACTTCACTTATCCAACTTGCCTTGAGGCGACCTATGTCCTCCGCCTCTAGTTTTGTCTCTTGTAGGACGTTTATGTCACTTTTGAGCTTTGACAGGTATTCAAGGACTTTCCTTCTCTTCACTGGGTGGTTCAGACCCTTCACGTTCAGGGATACTACTTTGATATCAGGGGAAAGGTAGCTGTGTTGGTTGTGTGTCATTTTGTGTGTTGTATATCTCGAGGTCTGAATGGTTCGCTTTTGTAGCTATCTTTGTTCTGTGCCGTGAGTTCCCTGTTGCTCTGTTGTGTGCAATGGTGTTGCATGTCTCTGCATGCCTGTGGCTGCCTGCGCTCCCTCCTAGTCTGAGAGTGCAAGTGAAGAGGTAGAGAAAGGAGATAGAGAAAAGGAAAGAGAAAGAGAAACAACCCATGTATTAGCACCAAACCCCCCCGCCCCTGCTCCCCTCCCGCCCCACCCGCCTCCCCCCTTACTTGCTGAGTGGGTGTGCGACGGCAAAAGTTCCCTTGCTCCGCATTTTGTCCCTGAGGTTTTTGCTTGGGAAGCCTTAGGGATTAAGGATGTTGCATACTCATTTCTCCGTCAACTGTACCCCTTTGCTTCCTCGCTTGCTCTGTTACTCAGTCGCATTCTGGTGTCTTTGAGGTAGAATGTTGTTGATCGCCCATTGTGTGAGGGAGACATAAAGGATGTGGTTGGTGCTTAGTCTGTTCTCCGTCGTTGGCGGCCTTTAGTTTCCTCTATAGATAATGGCACCCTGGTGTCCTTGAGGTGGGTCGTCGTGGAACGCCCGAGTCTCCTATGTGCATAGATCAAAGTTCCCTGGGAAGGGAGACTACAGGCGTTAGAGGTAGATATTGGTGAGGTAGTTGCTTGTGTCTGTCGTTGCATCAGCGCTTAGTCCGATTTTTCTGCATTGTCCGGTGAAGCGCTTCTCTTTGCAGCTCCCGGGCCTTTAGTTTCCATTTCCTCTTCTGGTGGTCCTTGTAAGTCCCTTCTGAGGTCCTCCGGGTCATCAAAAAGCCTTGTCCTCCAGTTGTCTGTGACTTTGAAACGTGTGGGCCCAGCGAAACTGAAATTAAGATTCTTTCTGCGCAGGGCGTCCCTCAGCGCTAGAAACCTCTTTCTGGTCTCCACTGTAGGTTTCGAGTAGTCTTGTTTTAGGACTATTTTGTTGCTCGCCCATGTCAGGTTTTGGTTTTTCCGGGTGAAAGCGAAGATGGCATCGGTGTGGTTTGATCTTAGCGGGCAGCATATTATTGGTCTGGGTCCTTTCCCGAGCGTTGGTTTTCCTGCTGGTCCTCAATATGCTTTATCCACTTCAAATTGCCTGTCGAAGCTCAGGCCGGTTAGCTTGGGTAGCATTTCTTCTAGCATGGCTGCCCATGTACCAGCAGTTTCTTCTGTACCTTCTGGGACGCCCAGGATCCTTATGTTGCCTCTCCTTGCCCGATCGTCTTGTTCGTCAGTTGTCTTTGCAAGGCCTTCGTGATCTTTGAGCAATCAGCTAGGGCCTTGATGTTTTTGATGGTAACGTCTTCGATGTCACTTATTCGTCCTCTTGCGGCTTCTATTCGTGTGTTGGTCTTGTGGAGGTCAGCTCTTATCGCAGCTAGTTCCAGCTGCATATTGTCTATTGTGAGCTTCGTTTCTTTTGCTACTGCGTTGCCTTCGTTGACCTTCTTTAGGATAGTCTCTAGGGTGATTGTGTCACTCCTCTGCTTCATTGGCGACTCGGGAGTCTCTTTTCTGGCCTTTTTCTGGTCGTTGGCATATTTCCCCTCTTGTCCAGACATTGTTCCGATGCCCCTTCTTGATTGGAAACAGCCTAGTCTGCCTTCTTTCTGTATTGATGCTAGGGCTCTGGCTTGTTCCGCACTTGGTACCGGGGTTCCGTTGTGTGTTTGGTACCTGCTAAGTTCTCTGATGCTCCTGGTTCTCGTTTTTGATTTTGCCCCTGCCAGCGCGAGTGATGTTGTGTTGGTTGCTGCGCTTTGGAGGAGTTCAGGCCGGTTGAGCCCCTTCAGTGTTTTGGCCGTGGCGCTCGTGTCTTAGCGCTTGAATCCCTGCCAGTTGATTGGGTCTCTGGCCTGTGGCGTCTATATGGGCTGCTGCCAGTGGATTTGTATTGCGCTGCCTTCAGTATGGTGTGCAGTATTGGTTGCGGTTTGCCTCGCACCGGTTCTTTCTCCCTGTTTCCTTGTGTTGTGCTGGGTGTCTGTAAGCGGCACAGACCTGCTAGTTACTTGGGCCGGCTGACGCGCTATTCCGCCTGCCCTTCAGCACTCTCTTCGCGTTGCCGCGCTCACAGCCTCTGTTCGTATCCGCCGTTGGCCCCTTTGAGTGGTAGAGCTCAGTGGAGATCGCCTATAGTACCTTCCGTTGTGTGGGATTGCGCGTCCTTCTTTGAGCTCCCCTATCGCGCACCTGTGCGCTCCTAGGACTTTCAGCAGGGCTACTGCGCTGTGAGCTTCTCCTCCTTGCCTTTGTTTCCGTTTCTGCTCCCTTGTTGTCTCTGCGGTCACTTCCGGTAATGGCGGCGCCCCTGCACTCGATATTAGTTTTACTTTCGCTTCTGCTGCTTTCGGGGGTAGTTTCTTATGGCGTGTGTGACCCCCGGTGGGTGTAGGGGCTAGTTCCCTTAGTTGTTCGTATGGGGCTTCTCGCTGCCGCTATGCTTCCTCTCGTCTCTTTCCCCCTTGCTCCTTTATGTTGCTCAAGGGCGTCACCCGCTAAGTTCCGGTTTTGCTCTTTCTTCCCCCCCAGCTTACCGGGGTTCTGGGAAACCGTGTAACGCCAGTGCCGGGCAGAGGGCCTGCGAGGAGGGCTGGGGATCGCCGTTGTCTGGGGCTAACCTCCTTCCCTTGCTTCAGCTTGAGGCGCTTGGTCTATGCCTCCCAGTGCGGGCACTTGGTCGCCATCTTGACTCTCGGTTTTCTTCTCGTGTCCAGAGGGCAAAAAGGGTTGTTCTCTCCGGACCCAGCCCTTCTCCTGGCAGTTTGCCCAGTTCCTCTCGTTGCGTGGGTGTTCCAATGCCTGATTCTAGTTCTTGATGCAAAATTGGTCTGGTTTGGCTGGGATTAACTCGCCGTTGTTGGCCTCAGGGCTGCGGAGCTGACGGACTCAGACGACCGTCCACATTGCCGTCCAGCGTTAGGTATTTTAATCGCAGATTTCCCCTTAGAGCTCTATGCCTGCGTCATAAATTGCAAATCTTCATTTGTTATAAAATACAGACATGCCTACCAGGTTTGGCATCATTAAGGAAGCGTTTGTGCTTGAAGTGAAACTCAAAGACTGGAGGCAGCACAATTCAAAGCACATGCCGCCCTGGGAACTGTCATGAAGCTAGAGGGCGCTTGACGTGTTCTCCGTGGCCCCCTCACCACCTCAGCTCTATGCGCTCGAAACAGGCCGCAGCCTCGCCGCTCACAGGCCGCAACCAAGCGTTCGCCGCTGCGTGGCTCTCGCAGGTGACAGCCGGGATACCTCCACATGAAAAGATTCCTTGCTGACTCTGCCACCCGAAACCGAGGTTGGAGGTGGTTTAGGCTCTTGAGAGGATGAGTTGTCGCCATCCGGAGCTCCTCACAGCACGGCGCTCCGGACTTTAGCGGCCATCATGCCACGTAGCCAGACCACGCCCCTACATTTTACTGATTCTAATCTTACTAAAGCGGCTCCGCATTGAATTAAGAAGCATGGCAGAAGTTACCTGCTAACTCAACAAAAAGCTGATGTCCCAGGAATTCCAAACTATATGACCAAAAACATACTGATCTCAGGAGGCCCGCGCTATCTTAGATGTTGTGACAACTTTCTCTTGAAAATAGCAACATTTAGGGAAACAAAAACCACACAACAATCTTTTTCAGGCAGTAGTGAGTTGATCTGAAATACCATCCCACCATCAATTAAAACTGTCCAAACTTTAGTCACCTTTAAAGTAAAACCGAAGGCCTAGCACATTTTCAACAATATTTTTACTATGAAACATTCCTATTTTGCGGATTGTTTTTCATTTTGTTCGCTGTGGACAATGCATCGATACTCAGGGGCAGATCTACAAGGAAGTGCCGCAGCGTGGTACAGCAAGCCCTTTGGCTGAGCCACGCTTCAGCACTTCCGAAGCACAGGAATGCAGCATATTTACTATAATATGTTGCATTCCTGTGCTCTCCCCTGCATTGGCGCACAAACTGCAGCCATACGCTGGCGTAGGCACCCTTGCACCATGGTGCAAGGATGCCTGCATTATGGGGAGATTGTTTTTGTGCAGGAAGGGGCACCTTCCTGCACAAAAACAATAATTACAGGCATTGTCCTCTTCCAATGCATGCTATAGAATGCAGCACGCATTGAAAGGGGAAACCTCGATGCGCCTCGCTACGCCTCTCCTGCGGAGGTGTAGCATTGACATGCATTTCCAGATTTACGATTGCTCATAAATCTGGAAATGTGTCTTGTTTCATTGATGTTGCGTGGGAACACCCACAGTAACACTCATAGAACGCCCCTCCACACAAAGTGCTGCGTGTGAAGTGGCCATATTTACAAGGAGAGGAAAAGTCACGCAGGGTGGCTTTCCCTCTCCTTGTAAACATGGAGAAGTGAAATGCGCCTCCAGTACATCACAAAAAGTGACGGACTTGTGGCGCAAGGGGGTTGTAAATCTGCCCCTCAGAGAGGGACAATTCTCACTCAAAATGGGTTGAGTAAGCCAGGACGTCTTCAGCTATAATTCCCTGTTGGCTTCCTATCTTTTACCACAATTTGCTACATTTCTAGATTTCAATTACCAGCGGATGATAAACCCAAAATAGGTTGTCTGAATACACCTTTTCCATGGTGGCTATTCTTTTATGAAGCCCTGATTTTTCCCCAACAATCTGGGTGATGACAAGGCACTTTTCTTCCTGGGGGCAGCTTTCTTTGAATGCTGCCCCCACCTGAAAGAGCGAGCTAAATTCATCTCTCTCCCTTCATGATGACGTGTGATGTCAGTTTTCATGCTGACTGATGTAAATCTGGGAATGCGGCAGAATCCATGTGTGTTTTGAGGGAAGACCCACAGCAACACCCATGGCCTCCCCCTTTCACACAAAGTGACGCGTGAAAAGGGGCCATATTTATAAGGCTGTGAAACGCCATGTAGTGTGGCTTTGCAAGGCCTTGTAAATATGGGCCAGCACCCTGTGACACTGGTGCATCAAAAAATGTGTCGCACCAGCGGCGCAAGGGACTTGTAAATAAACCCCATAGTTGGTAGGCAACATGTCGCTGGAAATGGAGTGAGACCGCCATCACCATTTCTAAAGGCCCTATTTATAAACAAGATTTCAATGTAAAGCTTGGAAGTCTTGCACAGAAATTATTCAACCTCCTCAAGCTGTCCTGGAAATAAAATGTAGCACTCCTTCAGGAGCCTTTTTATTGTGAGTACCGCAAATGTACCTCCAGCCTAAATCCGACCCTTCCTCTTCACGGCCAAAGAGAGGATCAAATAACCCTTTGGATTTAACAGAGTAAATATAGCTTTAAATACAGATTACATTTTGAAAACGGGGCTGGCAATATATTATTTGCCTGCTGTATCCATTAGAGCACCATTAAACTGATAACAAGCCGTATTGTGCTTCCGTCTGACCCGCTCCGGAAAGTATTTGACTTTCTGCTAATAAACCATTAGATCGGTGATGCTTGGCTGATGCGCTTTTTTGGCTGCGTTCCCACTGCCTTTCAACGGAGCATTTCTTCACACCCCACCAGTTCATTATTCGAGGGCATATTTCCACATGCTGAAGAAACAAAATGCGTGCTAATATTTATCCTGCCCGAATTATCGTTTCAAGGAAACGGATGATGATAAGCAATTGAGGCCTGGCATATCTCATACAGGAGTGATAGGAGATAACGACTGCGGAGATTGTGGACGCCTTTTTGGATAACTTCAAACAAGCACAAGGGGTTTAAAACCTGATAATAGACAGATTCCTGTCCTGATTAGCTCACTAGATGCGCCTTAAGAGTTCCCAGACATTCTGATACGAAAGATTCAAATTATAGATTAACAGCATAATCTTTTTAACTGAAAAAGTGTAGATTCCAAAACCACCGCGCTCACATTGTAAGGTATGTACTGCAATCGCTCCTCAAAACGCAATATCAAGCTTTCGGTTGATGAAATGAACAAGAGTTCTTTTAAGTGGTAGCACAGCATGCCCTCATTGATTTAAGTCTCAACACGCCCTATTGTGTTTTTTAGACAATAATATTTCCAGGGTGTATTCAACTTGTAACCAATGAGGTTTTCTTTAGACGAGCAAAGGAAATATAATTTTCCTAAATATTTGTGCGACAAAGGAATGTCTGTTTATAGAAATAATCACACAAGAAATTTGATTTGTCGCAGTCTGAGTGACTTGCACCTATCAACTTGGAAAAGTTCACATATAGGCTATTATTGCAAGTGTCACCTTAATTCCAGTGGGGCCGGTAACTCATGTATCCGGTGTCCCGCTATCGATAACTCCAAGAGCACGTCACCACCACAACAAAATGACACACAACAATGGGCAACATTTTTTTGTGAGACATTACATCCTCCACAAATCTCCTCCCATAATATGATGGCAAAAGGGTAGGGGCGAGGTTGTGGCTTTAGGGCTAGAACTGTCGATTTTGGAGCTGGGGAACCAGGTTTGAGCCTGGCGTCGACTCAACCGCCTGTGATTCAGGGCAAATACATTAATCTCCCTGTGCCGACCAAAAAAATGAATGTGTCCTTGTGTAAGGCCAGGTAACTGGTACTCATGTAAAGCGCTCCAAAAACCTTAGGCTCGAGTTCGCCCTAAATAAATCTACACAAAAAAGTGTTTGTTCCAAGCAGTGCATTTACTTACTATCAAGTACATATAATATAGCACCACTCAAAAATGTGTCGTGAGCCAGCACATTTTGTATATGTGTGGTTCTGAATGTATGATACGTTTCTGCACAGATATTAGCAAGAGAAAGCACTCCAACATTTCTATGCTATAACTATGCAAAAAAATGCTTTGAAACTTTCCAAAAAATGTCTCTGTATCATCAGAACTTGTTACAGGCACTTGAGTCTCTCTGATGGACATTGATGCGCAGACTGAGTGGGTCCGATAAGCAGAACATTATCAGTCTGTTTGAACTGTTTAAAATATATGGTGTAAAGTACCCCCTGCCCTACATTATAGGGATACGCTCGTCACCAAGGAGTACCATGACCATAGAGAGGAATGAGACTGAATTCCGAGTATCCTTCATAAGGAGATGTAACTCTTCCCACTCCCCACAAGAGCGCTTCAGGGCACTATCCCTCCTCAGGACCAATCTAGTTCCTTTAAGACAAGTCCTCTCTGAGGTGGATTTAAGAGTGAAGAATGCCAGAAGCTCAAATCCCTGATGATCCCTTTGGGTATTGGCCCTCTCCATGGTATTTAATCAAACGTCTCAAAGTGGTACCCTTTTTCCAGAGCTTGTGACTTTAAATGATTCTGCACACCTGCCCCTTCATCTTCAATCAGTCTCTTTGTCTTGGAGCCTCTCAGAAGCAGCACCCCATGGCTCTCAAAGCAGACCACAGAGCCTCCCTTCACTCCAGTGTCCCAAGGTCTCTTACCCACCTACAGGGCATCTATTTGTCTTGCAGCAGTTTTGGGTTACCCTCTCATTTCACACCTCCTGCCAGAACCTGTCTACAGAAGTTCCAGTGGAACCCTCTCTTCCAGGGTCCTCAGCAAGTCAACCCTCCACTGTCTTCCACAGGGAGAGGGGAAGCCAGAGTGCAAAAAAGTACAATCTTGGAGTCAACTCCTGGCAAGGATTCATCCATCTTCTTCTGTAGTTCTGTCTTCTCTCAGAATGTTTTGCTTTTTCCGGTTTCTAAAAGTGGAGGTGGAGAGTTCTAGAAGGTGGGTGTCTCTGCTGAATCCAGATATACCACTTCGTCCTTCCACCCCAGGCACACCTTTTGGGGGAAGGCGCCTCCCCCAAACTGGTCCATTCAACTGCACAGTATCATGAGATTTTCTAAGATGAGTACATCATATGGTTAGTCCAACATCTCTTCCTGGGTCTTAGCTCCACCTCTAACTGACACTGCAAAACTGGTTCCTTTTCTCCAAAACTTCACAGGGCTCACTGGTGGCACTCGTCCTTCAAGTTTCCTTATTTCCCTTTCTCAAGGGTATTGCCAGGATTGTCAGTGAAGTGTGAGGTAACTACCAATGCAGATTTCACACAAGTTTTTGCTCTACCAGGATAAGGCTAATCTCCTCTGTTTGGCACTATTGGCTTTAAACAGTCAGGCTTCCCAGTTGAGTAATTACTTGGCTCAAAACGTTACTTTAAATCCTGAATCTTAATGAGTCTAGCTTTAACTTTTGCAAAAATAAATGTATGTGAAGGAGAGCAAAAATGGCAAAATAAATATTTCATTGGAACTCTATGTTCACCAATCCAAAATAAATATTTTAGCGTAAATTTCACCCAGGTTGCGAATACAGTAAAGTACTTGTTAAGACCAGTGTTACGGTTGGAAGTAATTGACAGGCAGTTCAAAATGGCTTAAAATGAAAAGAAAAGTGTTATGATGCAGCCAGTGCTCACCGCATGATATCGTTTTTCTGTTTTTTATTCTTGCTTTGAGCCGGATCACTGATATAATATCGATTACCAAAATATCCTTATACACAAATATCAACAGATAAATATCGATGTCAAAAACTATCAACATCCTATCTTTATAATGTATAGTACAGAAATATCGAAAAAATATTATAGATGTAAAAAATATTGATGAAAATATCGTTTAAACATAGTTAAAAATATATTAGAATATTTAAAATTAATAAATAATGTAATGAAAACAAATAATAAAGATATAATACATTGTATATACTTAATTAATAATAACTCTAAAAAATTATATTAATAACTTATAAATAAATGAAAATATAATAAATTACGAATAAATGTATATACATAAAATAATAATATAAATAACAATTAATAAAAATGTAATACAAATTTAAAAAAGTAAGTAAATGTTAGATAGTGTATGGGTAAAAATTACTATTCCCACTCCAGAGAGTGCAACAGTAGGGAAAGTGTTGGATAGCGTAGGTGTAAAAATGACTATTCCCACTCCAGTGAGTGCAACAGTAGGGAAAGTATTTGATAGAGGACAGGAAACATTTACTATTCCCACTCCAGTGAGTGCTACAGTAGGGAAAGTGTCGGATAGCAGAGGGGTACAAATTCCTATTCCTATTCCAGTTAATGCAAAAGTAGGGAAAGTGTTGGATAGCGGAGGGGTAAAAAAAATTCAAGGGCAAGATGGCGGCCGTGATCATAGCCGAGTGAGCGGACTTCTGCCCTCTCCCTGCTTTACCTCTCCCTCCCATGTAGTTAATCGAAGAACAGCAGGATTACCGTTCCCATAGCGTCCTTACAGCGTCTTCACACCGTGGATGATTTGGTTGTCCTCGTCTCGGCTGTGGGAAGTCCCACTCCCTTTTCGTCTGGTGGCTCTCAAAACCTTCACCGGCAACGCGGTGAAGCCGCCTAAAGCAGGCATTAAAGGTGGAAAGGAGCGGGGGCGCCGATAATTCCAGCAGTAGCCACAGTATACTGGAAGGTTCATGTGGCTGTGGTAAATATTTTAGTAATTTACCTTGATCGTAATTTCTATAATATCAATAAGGTCAAGCATGAAGAGCAGAGTCCGTGGTGGTTAGAATTCAAGGGTTTTATTCAATAACTCGAGTTAAGGGAGAGCTCCGTCACCTAAGGAGGCTCGGGAATGGTCTCTACTTTAATCAAAGAAAACATGGTAATTATACACTTTAGACATAGAAAAGAGGAAGGAGCTTCCCTTGAGCAAAACTCGGACAGCTGTGTTGTAATAATACAGAAGTCAGTAAAACTCGGATAGCCGTATCGTAATCTTACAGAAGTCATGGCAGCGTAACTGTGTCAAAAACATGAGGAAGTCACGACAGAAGCAGAACGTTGAGAAATAACCCTAGGCTGGTTCCTTAGATAAGAGAGAGAGAGAGAAAGAGAGAAAAGAGAACTGGTCGTTGACAGGATGTCTGGTGTCGTGTCTTTAGCAAACAGGCCCTGGTTTCTCGGAATTGGTCGTTGTGTCTTGGCAAACAGGGGCTTATTTCTCGGAATCGGTATGACCATAAGAATGTGTGTTTGCAACGGGACTCGTTTCTCGTTTCTTGGAATCGGCTCGGACATAAGAATACGTGGTTGTAATTAGAGGAAGTAGCACGTTGTGTGCAACCTTACATTTATGTGCCCGTGTTTTCTAGTTTCTACCATGGTGAGCTCGGGACGTGAAAGAGAGGGTGTATAATGGGACATACATAACGAAAAATATTCATTTTCCACATGGCAAAGAAATGTAGGGCTGCAATCACCTTCCCCTTGGGGGTCAGCGCAAAGGGATATGCGTGTCCAGGTTGCAAATGTGGGGCCAACTGGTTTGCCAATCCCTCAATGAGTGGCCTGGTGAAGTGGTATCGTCTGATGCTGTCACATTCTACCATGGTCTGGAAGTCAGGAAAAGGGTATGTGGACAGCTGGTCTCCTGGGGTACATAGGTAAAAAATCCCAACATTATTAAGACACTTTCCAATGTACTAAGGAACATGCAAAAACTCATATACAACTTTAAAACAAGACTCAATGAAGTCAGATGTGTAATGTTGAGCCTCAACACAAAGGGCGATTATGTGACCCTTACCAGACATTTCATTTTATAATGGTTTGTCCACAATTACAGTGCTGTACGGTGACTGATCACTGGTGTCTGTCACAATCCATGTGATCAAACATTACATACTCAACACCCACCTAATAAAGTATCAAAGATAGATTTTTGTCACAACTATCACATGTTGGAAAGGTACACAGGCATGGATCATGCAATGCCACATAGCTGGAACACTAGATACAGACAGAGCGTCACCATGCACACCACTGTCATAGTGTGGACACTGTCATGATATCATTTCTGACACACATGTACCATCACATACAAAAAACATTCATGATGTGTAGCACAACTATATTTGACACGCATACATGTATGCCTGTGAGACAAAGACACAACAGCAACTAACATGCCAAATACAGATGATGTCTCAGACAAATATCATTATAAACATCAACAATAAAGTGTCTGCATTGAACAAGACTCAGATACTGTGGATTCAGTCAAAATAACTTCACACAATGCACTCACTAACACATAGTCCAAAAAAGCAATGACTATGTGTTGATGTCACCTGTGTTAATACAATGATCCCTTGTGACTGTGTCCAAGCCTAGGAAGGTGATCTGTGAAGTGGTCACTCACAGTTGTGAGGTTCCTTACAAACAATGTATTTGGTGCACATCAAGCTTGGCTCATCATGGGAGTGTGAGCTATATAGTATTCTGTCCAATATGAAATCTGAATCACTGTACCCACACATGTAATGCAGCAGAACATAAAGATTAGCTATACTGTCTGACATGCTGATTCATTAGTATAGGGTGCCTGAGCGCCACCCGAAACATGTGGTTCGCATCCTTTGGCTGTTGACTGTAATGGGGAAAGATGTGGGTGAGTATTAAATGGACGCTTGTGCTGCATTCTAACCGAGCCGGAAGTATCCCTTGACTGTTGACTGTAATGGTGAGCGACGTGGGTCAGTATTGAATGGACGCATGCGCCGCATCCTAACTGAGCCGGACGTATACATGGGCTGTTGCTCGTCATGGTGAACATCGTGGTTGAGTATTCAATGGGCGTGTTCTCCGCACACGAACCGAGCCGGATGCACACATTGGCTGTTGGTCCGCAGGGTGACAGACACGCGTTTCGCTTCCTGTACGAATCGCGTGCAATCTGCATTGGTTAGCTTACAACACCAATGTATCAAACTTAATAGTGTTATGATGATGAAAATCTGAACGTCACAGTAGGCCTGTGCAATTCGTGCAATGTTATGGATTGGACAAGTTCGGATAATGCGAACGACTCGGACCTATCGCTTTGGACTCATGGATCAGATTCGGCCTCTGCTGCACAGATATAAGTCTGTCTGTTTCCAAGAGACCTCTCTTGCCTGCACTACATGCTACTTTACAACATCTCTACCTACCACTGCTGCTGCCTCTGTATCCTCTGAGATCTACAATGGCAAGTACTGTGCAGAGGACACCAGCTTTCACAGAGGTGGAGAACCATGCCCTGCTGGTCAGTCTTCTTCCACAGTACAGCTAGCTGCTTAAAAAACCAAGGGAGCAGGTGAGTATTGATTACACTGCCTTTTTAATTGGCCATGTGTAAATACAGGCACTATTAGCATTGGGATTCCCAAGGACCAGCATGTACATTTAGTTAATGTAAGTCTTACAGTGTATAGATTTTTGTTCTGGACAGGTACAGTGATGTAGAAGTGTGTGTGGTGGGATTGTTTTTTCTGCACCATTCTCATGTTTTGAAGGGAGACTTGCACACAGGACAACTGTCCATGTTGATAGTTGGCTAACCTTTAGACATTATCTGCCATTCTGACCATGACTTATATGTCCAAGTATGTGATGAATAAACATGTAGCATGTGGCATGTGGAGTAATGGTGTGTCACCATGTCATCTTTACAGGTCGACGCCCATCAGAAGAATGAAATTTGTCGGACCATCATCCGGCTGTAAGATCTGTGGGAGTCTTCAAACACCGCATCCGCCACTGCCAGAAGAGGTGGCAGGACCTCCGTGGCTGGGCTGGGAGGATTGCAAGAGCCCAGCTGAAGCTGTCACCTCCGTGCAAATAGGGTGGACAATGGACTATGACCCCCCCCACATGCTCCGGATACTGACGGTGGTCTTCTCTGACCTGGATGGGCAGTCTAAGGCCAGACAGCAGCAAGGAGGGGGTGAGTATGTGCCATGTTGCAGAACTATGTTTGACATGCATGTTGCACTCCTTCAGCCTGGTAACCCACTCACAGGTCGTCTGTCTGCTGAGACAACACTTCTTTTTAAAAAAAAAAAATAATTATTGGGGTAACAAACACAAGAGAAATAAACAATACCATTCAGAAAGAAAAATAATCCAGAACAATGGTTTGTAGGCCGATATTTCTTTTCCCACATTTTTCCCCACCCCACCCCAGGCGGATCCATCCTATCCTTAGCAAAACAAAAGAAAGAGAAAAGTTCAAGGGAAAACACAAAAATAAAGTAAAAAAAGCCAAAAAGGTGCTATAATGACATAATATACTAAAGCAATAACTGGAACACATGGAGAAAACACAGAGATATAGGTAAATATGTCTAACGATTGAGCCAATTGAGCATTGGGAGCCAAAGCTTCTCTCCCGCCTCTCTAGCCCGCCTACCTTTCCTCCTCACTACTGCTATCTCCCAATTATATACATACATAAATTTACTAAGGCAAACATATTCTCTTGGCGGAGTGATATCCAACCATACTGTGGCTATACATATGCGATAGGCGGCCATGGCTACGAACACAAATTTCCTATAGTTTTCATCCATCCCTTGCTCAGAGACCCCCAACATAACAGTCGATGGGGTAAGTATTAACGCTAACCCCAACATAGCTCTTAAGCTACATTCAATTTGGGATAGTAATAGAGAAAGTTGGGGCATGTAGCAAACACATGCGTGCTATCCGCAGCTACCTCTCCACATCGCGGACAGCAAATACCAGTGAGGCCACCCCACCTGTGTATTCGAGCAGGGGTAACATATAAATTACACCAGGTTTTGAAGCATTGTATTTGAAGATTAGCAGATATACATGTCGTTTGGCTGTAAAACAGGGAATCTTCACAGTCCCCCTGCCCGGCGTCAACCTGCGATTGCCGTTGTTCAAAATGTTTGGATAGATCATCCACCATCCCTGCCATGATGAGTTTATAGACAATGGCTGTTTGTGGAGCCCTATTGTTACTGAGCATTTCTAGCAAAGGGAAATGGACCCGATTATGAAATGTTTTAATTATGATGACCCGAACTTGCAAATATTTAAAGAAATCTGTATTACCCATCCCAAACCGTTCTTTTAGAGTATCAAAAGAATTATACTGTCCCCGGCTAAAATATCCCTGATACAATGAATCCCTTTTTCCTTCCATCTACCTACGTAAATAACCATCCGTAAATATATCCAAACAGAGGAGGGTATTGCTACCCAAACGGGAATAGCGATGCAGCCAGGGAATTCCCATCTTTTTCCTAATTGAGGTCAAGACCTTATATACACTAAGTAAAATCTTAAACATAACCCTCTTGAAATATGCGTAATCTATATGTTGTAACAACAGGCCCTGGGCCTCTGCCCCGCACACAAGTTGAAAAATTGAGCAACCAGAGTCATCTAAACTGCAGCCCTTAATCAATTCTGCTGAGTATTTCAAAGTGGTGGCCCAGTAATATGCCTGAAAGTTAGGGACAGACTATCCCCCCCCATCTCGGGACAGGGTCATGAATCGTACAGCCCTTCATGGGCGCTGCCCCGCCCAGATGAACCAAGAAATGAGTTGGTCAATTTTCCTAAACCAGTCTTTGATGAATTCCAGTGGAATCGCCCTAAAATAATACAAGATTTTCGGCAAAAACATCGTTTTTATAACGTTAACCCGCCCCATAAGTGTTAGGTGTAGATTATTCATTGTCTTTGAATCGATTTTCATTTTCCCTAAAAGAGGCCCAAGATTTATATCAACGATTGTGGCCGGATCAGAGCTAATCTCAAACCCAAGATACCTTGCGTGGGGTACTATCCGTGAGTCAACCATATCCACCTTCTGATTTATGACTATTTGTGTTTTTCCTTCAATTATATGATATCCAGAAATTTCCCCAAATCTAGATGTAATAGCTCCTAACGCCACCAAAGTATCCTGTGGTGCTGGAGTCACTATTGCTAAATCATCCGCATACCCTAGGATTTTTACATCCCCTTCTAAAGCTGAAACAGATTGAATTACCTACTTGCTTGTATCAATCTGATGAGGGGATCGATATAAATTGCAAATAGCAAGGGAGAGCAGGGGCAGCCTTGCCTGGTACCCCGCTCTGTCCTAATCTCTCCAGAATAGCAGCCCTTTAAAGCTATTTTGGCTACAGTCTCTATGTACATGCCTTTGATAGCCCGAATATACCCATCTCCAATTCCGTAATATTTCATTACTGCCCATAAAAAAGGCAAGGAGACCCTATCAAAGGCTTTTTCAGCATCCAATAAGATTAGTGCCATAGGGTCTTCTGTCACCTGAGTGTAATCAAAGAGAGTTAAGACTCTGTGAATATGATCAATAGTTTCCCGGCCAGGAACAAAACCATGTTGATTGTGTGAAACTATATTTTTGATAACAGAAGCTAGTGTATTCAAAAAGATCTTGGAGTAGATTTTAACATTGTTGTTAATTAAAGTAATTGGACGATATGCACCTAAATCTGTGGGTACCTTCCCTTTCTTTAAAAAAACACAATTTTGGCATATCTCCAAGAGTCGGGTGGCGATTCACCAGCCTGAATCAGGCTAAACAGTTCAAACAAGATTCGAGAAAGCTGTGTTGAAATTTTTTTAAAGAACTCTCCTGGCAAGAAATCAACACCCACCACTTTCCCAGAAGGGATCGACTCAAATGCTTTGACAACCTCAACTAGAGTAATGGGAGCTTCGAGCATGGCGATATCTGAGGAGTGCAGAGATTCTATTGAGACTTGCTCTAAAAATCCCACTATCTCCTCTTGCAAGGTTGAATTATGCCTCCTGTTTTCCGAAAATAATCTCTGATAGAACTACTCAAAGGCTAAAAGAATGGCATCAGAATCTTTTACCAGTCCAATGTCTGGATCATTGATCCCCAAAATATGAGTCTGAGCATCCTTTTCCCTTATGTGTAAAGCAAGGGTATGTCCCGTTTTCTCGTTACTCTCATACATTTGAGTATGCCAGGCTACATACCTGGTGGCTGCCTTACCAGCAGAAATCTCCACTATAGCAGCTCTAGAGATTGCAATCAGAGTTTGAGCGGCCTCGATGTTGCCCTTATCCAGTATGACCTGGCCCAAGTTTGATTCAGCACTGCTCAATGTGGCATATAGCCTCTTGATTTTATCCTTTTTCTGCCTTTGGGCCCACCAACCAAACTGTGTTGTCTCACCCCTCACCCCGGCTTTAAGTGCGTCCCACACCATTTGGGGGCTGGTGCTCCCCTGATTTTCAAGGAAAAACCTAGTGATCCATACCACCATCCAATCCACATATTGATTATCACTCAATAATGTTTGATTAAAAGTCCAACTTGATCTGTTATGGACACACTCTAGTGGCAATTCCAGGAGCAGCAGATTATGATCGGACATGTCCTTGGGAAATTTCTGAATATCACACCCCACCACCAAATTCTGTGAAACAAAAAAATAATCTAGCCTAGAGTATGATTGGTGCGGGACGAATAATATGTGGACCCATCTTCTCCACTTATTTTTGCAGCCTACACATCAGTTAGACCATGAAATTCTCTCATATAGTACAGGGAGGTGAAAACCTTGGGCTTGCGACCCTTATAGCCAGCTATGGGTAGATTCTGGATGTTGGTCGCTCTTTAAATTTGCACTGACTTTAATCGTTGTAATGTCTGTCTGTTGTCTTTGTCTGTCTTTTCAACTCAATTTTTAGAAGAAAGGAGGACCAGTACCTGTTACGGGACATCTATTTATTTTGAAAACATGTAAAGTAACACTTCTATTTTACTTTATTTTGGTGAAGCAGTAGCGAGGTGGTCCTGATGAATGCAGCAGGGTACCTATCTCGGTCCATAGTCTGCAGAAATATGTCATGTCGACCGTTAAGAACTAAGTAGTAGTTATTTGTTTAATCTACTACATCCCTGCACTGATATTTTAAGAGTTTGGAAATGTAGTGGATACCTAATAAAGTTTCTTTCCCCTAGTTCTCCAATTTTACATTCAGTCACGTTTTTTTGCACAATCTTCTTTGCTTATTTACACGCACTGCTTGCTCAGTTATGGCTTTAGGCTACCAGCCATATACCCTTAAACACACTAGGGTACCCACTATTTAGATCTTTAGTGGTTGTAGGATTTTTCTCCTCAGGGTGAGGAGGCCCAGATGACGAAAAGGGCGGAACCAATCGATAACTGATGGGTACTTTTTCACAACTGTTGAGGTATCCTGGGTGACTTATTTTTCTTTGATAGTTCACTTTCTTCAATTTTGAGTTGGGACAGGGTGCAGCAGAGAGTACAGTTAGACCCACAGTCACTCGTTTGGATGTATATGGATTCTGGCCATCCCAGCCCAAATCGATATTAAAATCGCCACAAATGATCAATGGGAGTGGCCACCCCACCAACTCAATATTTAGCCAATCATAGACCTCAGTTGTATCTAATACCGGTGCAAAAACAACAGTTGATGAACAGAATGCAGAACAATGTCATACATTCACCCCAGTAAAGAGATCTGGGCCTAAATCCATTGTTTTTTTGCACTCCACACCACCCCAGTTCAGACATGGCCATATGCAAATCAACCTTGACCCTGTGAATCATGGGACCAGTCCGGCCCGAACTGTCAAGCCATGTCTTTACTGGACCGGAATCAAGCATCCTAGGACCGGTTTCTGGCTATCAGTCGTCTTCAGCCAGGATAGCTTGACTCCAGTGGTGTGGAGAGCATGGGACTCACGTCTGAGCATACCCATCCCACTCGGGGTGACAAATGCAAAAACAACAGCTGATGGACAGAATACAGAACAATGTCATACATTCACCCCCGTACAGAGATCTGGGCCTAAAACCATCGTTTTTTTTGCACTCCACACCACCCCAGTTCAGACATTGCCATATGCAAATCAGCCTTGACCCTTGTGTGTTTTGCTGTTCACCCTATGTGGGAAGGGTATGCCCAGACGTGGGTCCATTGCTCACTAGGCCACTGGAGTCGAGCTATCCTGGCTGATGAAGGCTGATAGCCAGAAACCGGTCCTAGGATGCTTGATTCCGGTTAAGGGAAGACATGGCTTGGCAGTTCAGGCTGTACTGTTCCCATGAGACATAGGGTCAAGACTGATTTGCAAATGGCCACGTCTGAACTGGGGTGGCTTGGTGAGCAAAATAACAATGGATTAAACCCAGATCTGTGACTGGGGGTGAATGTTTTGCCGTTGTGCAACATTCCGTCCATCATGTTGTGTGTTTTGCCGTTCACCCTATGTGGGAAGGGTATGCCCAGACGTGGGTCCATTGCTCACTAGGCCACTGGAGTCAAGCTATCCTGGCTGATGAAGGCTGATAGCCAGAAACCGGTCCTAGGATGCTTGATTCCTGTCCAGGGAAGATATGTCTTGGCAGTTCGAGCTGTACTGTTCCCATGAGGCACAGGGTCAAGACTGATTTGCATATGGCCATGTCTGAACTGGGGTGTCTTGGTGAGTAAAATACCAATGGATTAAACCCACATCTGTGACTGGGGGTGAATGTTTTGCCATTGTGAAACATTCCATCCATCATCTTGTGTGTTTTTCTGTTCACCCTATGTGGGAAGGGTATGCCCAGACGTGGGTCCCTTGCTCACTAAGCCACTGGAGTCAATCTATCCTGGCTGATGAAGTCTGATAGCCAGAAACCGGTCCTAGGATGCTTGATTGAGGTCCAGGTAAGACATGGCTTGGCAGTTCGGGCTGTACTGTTCCCATGAGGCACAGGGTCGACTGATTTGCATATGGCCATGTCTGAACTGGGGTGGCTTGGTGAGCAAAATAACGATGGATTAAACCCAGATCTGTGACTGGGGGTGAATGTTTTGCCATTGTGCAACATTCCGTCCATCATCTTGTGTGTTTTGCTGTTCACCCTATGTGGGAAGGGTATGCCCAGACGTGGGTCCCTTGATCACTAGGCCACTGGAGTCAAGCTATCCTGGCTGATGAAGGCTGATAGCCAGACACCGGCCCTAGGATGCTTGATTCCGGTCCAGGGAAGACATGGCTTGGCAGTTCGGGCTGTACTGTTCCCATGAGTCACAGGGTCAAGACTGATTTGCATATGGCCATGTCTGAACTGGGGTGGCTTGGTGAGCAAAATAACAATGGATTAAACCCAGATCTGTGACTGGGGGTGAATGTTTTGCCATTGTGCAACATTCCGTCCATCATCTTGTGTGTTTTGCTGTTCACCCTATGTGGGAAGGGTATGCTCAGACGTGGGTCCCATGCTCACTAGGACACTGGAGTCAAGCTATCCTGGCTGATGAAGGCTGATAGCCAGAAACCGGTCCTAGGATGCTTGACTCCGGTCCAGGGAAGACATGGCTTGGCAGTTCGGGCTGCACTGTTCCCATGAGGCACAGGGTCAAGACTGATTTGCATATGGCCATTTCTGAACTGGGGTGGCTTGGTGAGCAAAATAACGATGGATTAAACCCAGATCTGTGACTGGGGGTGAATGTTTTGCCATTGTGCAACATTCCGTCCATCATCTTGTGTGTTTTGCTGTTCACCCTATGTGGGAAGGGTATGCCCAGACGTGGGTTCCTTGCTCACTAGGACACTGGAGTCAAGCTATCCTGGCTGATGAAGGCTGATAGCCAGAAACCGGTCCTAGGATGCTTGACTCCGGTCCAGGGAAGACATGGCTTGGCAGTTCGGGCTGTACTGTTCCCATGAGACACAGGGTAAAGACTGATTTGCATATGGCCATGTCTGAACTGGGGTGGCTTGGTGAGCAAAATAACGATGGATTAAACCCAGATCTGTGACTGGGGGTAAATGTTTTGCCATTGTGTAACATTCCGTCCATCATCTTGTGTGTTTTGCTGTATCTAATACCGGGCCATAAATCGAACAAAGGGTGAAAACATTACTACCCATGACACATTGGGTTATGGCCCATGTACCATATCTGTCGGAAATCGAGCACGGAAAATTAGCCATCCCCCTACGTGCAAAGATGGCAACCCCCCTTGTCTTGGTTTCCTGTTTTGTAGAAATCACCAACTGATAACCCTCTAATTTCAAAAGTTGGATTTGTCTATCTTGAACATGGGTCTCCTGAAGACAAATTATATCGGCCTTGAAAAACTGGATATCCTCGTTAATCCTGCTCCATTTTGCTGGATCATTCATACCACAAAAATAATCGTGGCTATTCTGAAACCCCCATCGCTATCAATTAGGTGCCTACAATAGGTCAGACAAAGACCCCTCAAAAAGAAACAGATAAATTCTAATATCTCCTTTGCCCAAACAATTACCTTACCACCCTCGAACAGGATCCATCCACCCCTCACCCCAATCCCCCCCACCACTTCGGCAAAAAAGGTCGCCAGACCCTTGTGATGCCTCCCACGTTATGCTCCCCTGTTGCCCCCCGTCCAGAAAGAAAAAGCATAAGAGGAAAAGAAAATCACATTATGCCCTTACCAAGCCCACTTCAAACCATCAAGAGAAAGTTTCCTCTCCCCCAGGTCTCGAACTAAATAAAGAAAGCTTCCGATCCAGTGAACATACATAGACTGTCTCAATGAAGTGAAAATAGAATCGAAGTAGAGAAAATTCATAGAGACAGAAAAAAAACATATTCATTACTTCAACAGAATCTGTTCTACACAAAAAGCAGTATATCCTGACATAGAGAAAGAAGAAAGCCCCTAGCCTATTTACCAGACAACTCTTTCAGATAATCCCCGGCTTGTATTTCGGACGTAAAAACACTCGTCCGACCCTTACAAATCCCTTTCAAGCGGGCAGGATTCATCAGATAGACCTCACAGCCCAGAGACTGAAATGCAGGGATCATCTGCCTCAGGCGCCATCGTCGCTCTACCGTGGTATGGCAGAAGTCTGGCCGTACAAAAAAATGTGTCCTTCAGCGGATTTCTTGGCGTCTGGCCTGGCTTTTTCAAAAACTGCCTGTCACAAAAGAACATTTCCAAAGAAAATGAGAGTAGCTTATGGCCTCTTGTCTTGGCCGGGATTTTTTTAAGCATAAGGGGAAGCGATGCACCTGCTGAATCTCAGTTTCCCAGTTCCAGGATGATAACTCAGGGAAAGCAGCTTTAAAGAGTTTGATTACAAAATTGCGTACATCCGCCCCCTCGGCATTCTCTTCAATACCCAAGAGGCACAAATTGTTTTGGCGCTGACTATTCTCTGTGAGGTTCTTCGGTTTCTGACTTCGTCCCGTATTTAGCTGCCATTTAGTGTCTCGTCGCCATTTCGTGTTGCCCTCACTCAGGCAGCACGGCAAACATAGTGTTTTTGCTTTTCCCAGCTGCTACGTGTCTCTTCGGTTAAAGAGTAACTCCCTGCCCTTGTTTACGAAACCGATGTCAGGGTTTAGCCGAGTTTGTTAATCCATATCTGGGTTGATGGATCCCTGTCTCGACTGACTATTTGGCTTCTCCTATTCTTTTCTTGCATTATCCTATCCGACTGGCCTTCGCTATTCTCTTCTTGTATTCTCTTGTTACACAACTATCCTTTGAGGCACACAAATACGTCCTGCCACCTGCAAACTGGATTGTCGGTACTAGCACTGATTAATTTGTTGAGAGGGGTAACACACGGGGTCTGAGAGAGGGGCGTATTTGGGACACCTGATAGTTTATTTTCCAACTTTTCCTATTGACCTGTTTTGTATGTATTGGGAGTAAATGTCATAAATATGTTTGCTATGTAAGACTGTGCACCACGGACTAAAGTGGCAGTCTCCTTAGAATCTACACTCTGTATGTAACTTCTGGGACAACTGTGCTTAGCTGCAGCTAATAAACCTGGTTTTCTACGTACAACAGAGTGTCTTGTGTCTCTGTTCGACAAGGCAGGTGAACTCTGGGATTTAAGGCGTGCCCTGCGCCGCCAGGCCCATAAGGCCCGGTTCTCCAGCTGGCGCCCAACGTGGGACGGCTTCAGATGTAGCGGTTCAGCCCGAGGGTCGTGAGAAGCCTCGCAAGAAAATTCTGGAGGATTCGCGAACCACGTCAAGCGACCCCTGTATGTCGAAGTGGACCGAAGGTCTTTTTCAGCATGGCTACTCCTTTCCGACGGCTGCTGACGACTGCTGCCCTGACTGCCACCCTGCCTTGGACCCTCTGGTGATGACTGGTATCGTGAGACGTTAGACGAACTCTGTTGGCGTGAGAGACCACTTAGTTAACTATTCTTGGGTAGCGCCCACTTCTTTGTTTTGTTTTTGAATTTTGTTATTCGACCATTGCAATAGCCGAAGCAAGGGGTGAGTACGTTTGTGCTGTGTTATTTGCTTTGACCCCTTGAAGTTGGTAAACGGACCAGTGAATTTAAGATGCCTGGTTTTAGAAAATTTAGGAAGTTTTGTTGTTTTGGTTGTGATAGGGATTCCCGGCTCGAGGACTCATGTCCGATTCCTCCAGTTGGAGCTCCCACTTATGAGCTCTATTCTAAACATGGTGTTGGCCCCATTGCCTTTAATGAGGCATGGATCCGATACACGAAGAAAGATGGTGTTTTGCAGTGGCCACAAAATGGTAGCTTTGAGCTGATATATTAGACAATTTGGAAGCAATTTTGTTCAAAAGAAAAGCCCGGCTGGCAATGTTTGACTCTTTCCGCCTTTGGCGTAAAGAAGCCAAACAGAGAGCAATTAAGCAGGCTAAAAGAGATAGAAACGTGAAGGATATGACGATCATACAGGCTGCCCAGCAGTTCAAGGACAATGAGACTGATCGAGCGATTGATCTGAGACAGACAACATCGTATGGCGATAGACAAATGCTACCCTGTGTCGCCTACTTCTCCAAAGAGTAAGGATCTTGATGAAGATCTCTTAATGACCCATTTGTTGAGATTGCCTCCGCCTTATGTACCAGATAATAATGCACCCTTATTGTTGCCACTTGTCCAGCAACCTGTTGTTCAGCCAGTTGGTCCAGCTCTTCCACAATTGCCCATTCCCACATTGCAACCTGCACCTCCTTTGCCACCAACTTCTGTCCCTCAGTCTCCTTCGCTTTCGGTCCATCTTGTCGCGACTAGTTCTTCTCTTCCATTGTTTAATACTGCGTCTCCAGTTTTATTGTCTGCTTCTTCCCCAACTCGCAATCAGTTGGTTGATACTGTTTCTGGTCTTTTCTCCCCCCTCTTTGGGTCTTTTAATCGGACTCCTGCTTTTTCTCGAAGACAATCTCGTAGTCAAATCCCAGACTCTGACGAATTAGTTGCGTTGGACTCTCTTGCTCACAAATGGATCATGAGTGTTCCACAGTATAGTGTACCTGATATTCTGAGTACCTTTCTCCAGTGGAATGCGCCAACGCAGAGATATGTTTTTAATGTCATGTGGGACATTCTTGTCAAAGGATGGGAGAGTATGGAGTTGGATTTAACCCCTCAGCGTCTGTTAGATATACAGTATAAGTTTGATAAAGGACTTATTGTGGGTTCCAAAGTTGAGGACGCTGTAAGGACACTTGTCACTTTCAGGTCTTTATTTTCTTCTCAAACTATTCTTGAACCTGATCCTGCAGTTAGACAGAAAATGAAACATTATCCTATGAGGGAAGTTCCTCCATATGGAGGGAAGCGGTTCCGCAAGCAGGTAATATTCCTGGTGTCCCTGCTCATTTCCAGCGTATATGGGTACATGTCCCCTGGAAACAATCTGAAGTTTTAGCACTCAAACTGTCTCTTCCGGACCCTCGTAAAAATCCTGCTGGGTATTATAAAGAGCTGTTCCAGACTGTTGATGCGTGTATTATGAATCTGGCCGATATTGATATGCTGATGGGGAATGTAGTTCCACAAGCATTGTGGGCTCGGATTCGTAGGGAAGACCACGACCAAGCTTTAGGTGGTAATTGGGCCGCTATACGTGCCGCAGATGCAGCACAAGTGGGTGGTGCTAAGCCAGATGATTTGATTATAAAATTGCCTGGTAGAATCATCGCTTTAATGAAGACAAAGATGCCTACCTTACGTGTTAACTGGGATGAGTTGGCTGCGTGTAAGCAGAAGAAAGATGAGAGTGTTACCGATTTCTTTACTCGTTTTGAGGAGAAGTTCATCTACCACACTGGTCAAGATATGAGTACTGAAGGTGGACGCGATTATTTGTGGATAAGTTTGTATTTAATTTACTTCCAGAATTATCGCATAAGCTGAAAGACTCAGAAAGTTCGTGGGCTGTTTCTTCCTCTGCACAGATATTAAACACTGCTCAATATTACGAGAATAGGGATAAGGAAGAGAAAGATATGATTGAGGAGAAGACTAAGGAATTAAAAACAAAGGTTCTTTTGAAACAGGCTTATCCCCCTCGTTCTGCCCAGCGTCAGTTTCAACAGCCTCCCCAGCCTCAGAGGTTGGTACAAAAACCTGAACCTTTAGTTCCGCAACCTTTGCTTGGTCCTAATCAATGTGCCTATTGTAAAGAGGAAGGTCATTTTAAGAATAGCTGTCCGGTTTTATTGCAGCGTAATGGTGGATTTTCAGGGCCGCGAGGCCGTGGTGGTTTTCAATCAGCGCCTAGAGGTAGAGGGCGAGGTGCGTTGCCTCAAGGACAGCGTTCCTTTCCCCCTCGGAATTCTTTGAATTATTTTGATCAGCAGAATCCTCAGTCTGCGCAATATTATAATAGCGATTATTGTATTGAGGGTGAGGTTCAGATTTTCATTCTAGTTAGGACAGCCATGGACAAAGTAAGGGAGTCGTATCAGTTCCAGTGGATCAGAATGGGCCTTATGTTGAAGTTGTTGCATTGTGTGTTGCAGAGCCATTTCTTTTGGATACTGGTGCAATGAGAAGTTCTATCATTCACTCCAAACTTCCTGGGGCACCTTTGTCTGGCTTAACTAATGTTTCTGTAGGATTTTCTGGCGCCCCAGTTACTAACCCGGTTTCTTGTCCTTTGCCTCTTTCGATTGGTCCTTATGATTCGGAAGCACCGCTTATTTTAACGACTGGTTGCGGAGAGAACTTGTTGGGTTTGGACTTGTTATAACATCTTGATGTAACATTGTATTGTTCCCCCTCTGGTGTGCATCTTACTTTAGGTGAGAAATTGGTTTCTCCTTTGTATTTATCGAAAGACAAACTTCCACCTGAATTGTATTCTCACCCTGCTACGCTTTGGGCTACGGGTCCGAATGATGTTGGTCTGCTTCAGATTCCGCCTTACGTGGTTACTATTAAGCCTAATGTTAATCTACCACGCATTCCTCAGTATAAGATTTCCAATGATGGTGAACGAGCTTTGTTGGCTATTATTTATGATCTGGTTCAGAAGGGTGTGGTTGAAGAGACGAGAGGTAATGTTTGTAGCAGTTCTGTTCTACCTGTCCTTAAACGCACTGATCCTTCTCAGCCTCCTGTATATCGTTTTGTGATGGATCTTCGGGAGGTCAACAAGATTGTTGTCCCCCAGTTTCCTGTTGTCCCAGATATCACTGCCTTGCTTACTATAATACCCGCTTCGGCGGCATGGTTCTCGGTTATTGATCTCAAAAATGCTTTCTTCAGTATTCCTATTGCTGAGGAAAGTAGGGATATTTTTGGTTTCTCTCTTGGAGGCCGAAGTTTCCGATTCAAACGTGCACCTCAAGGCTCTCCATTTATTGTCAGGCTTTGAAGTCTCAGCTGGATAATTTCACTTTGCCCCCAGGTGCCACCCTGATTCAGTATGTGGATGATTTGTTAGTTGCTGCTGTTTCACTGTTGCGTCATTTGTCTGACCTGCATCACAAGGTGTCACCCTCTAAGTTGCAATATTGCCGCCAAGAGTTTACCTACTTAGGTCATCTCTTGTCGAAGGAGGGAAGACGATTGACCCCAGAAAGAATTCAAGCAATCGAGCAAATGTCTGTACCATTTACACAAGGAGAGGTGCGTGCCTTTCTGGGCATTACCTCTTATTGTAGACAGTGGATTCCAAATGTTTCTTTGTTGGCTAAACCTCTGCTGGCACTTACGCTGAAAGATACACCCCAACCTCTTCCTTGGACCGATGAATGTTAGAAGAGTTTCTCTGACTTACGTACTGCCTTGTGTTCTGCTCCTGTGTTAGGTACTCCAGATTACAGTAAGCCTTTCACACTTTACGTTCACGAAAGGGAAGGTTGCGCGTTGTCAGTTTTAACACAACAATTTGGAGACAAACAACAGCCATGTGCCTATTTTTCGGCTACGTTGGATCCTGTAGCAAAGGTATTGCCTAGTTGTCTCAGAGCTACAGCAGCAGCAGCGATCTCCATTCGCCAATCTGCTGGATTGGTACTAGATAACACTCTTGTTGTTATGGTACCACATGCAGTGGATACTCTTTTGAATAGAACGAAAACACAACATCTCACGAGTGCCCGCTTGTCTGGATATGAGCTGACGCTCTTGGCTAGCCATATACACATCAAGCGGTGTAATACTTTGAATCCAGCAACGTTGCTACTCATTCTGGAAGGGAAAGACACTCAAGAATAGCATGATTGTTTTCTCCGAACAGTGGAGGAAATGAAAGGCAGAATAGACTTAAAAGACACACCACTTGTGGACCCGGATGGGATCCTATGGGTGAATGGGTCTTGTTTTAAGCTTCCAAATGGCGAGACGACTGCAGCTTATGCTATTATCACATTGTATATGGTAGTGGAGACAGCACGCATTGCACAGAATTCAGCCCAAGCAGCTGAACTAATTGCCCTGATGAGAGCGTGTGTGTTGGCTAAGGGAAAGAGAGTGAATGTTTATACTGATAACCAATACGCCTTTGGCGTGGCTCATGGCTTTGGTCGTTTGTGGAAGGAAAGAGGATTCTTTGCTTCCCATGGGACTAAGATACAGCATGGTCAGTTGGTGACTGACCTTCTTGAATCACTTGCTTTGCCTATACAAATAGCAATAGTAAAGTGTAGTGCACATAAAAAGATCACTGATGATGTGGGTCGCGGGAATGCTTTTGCAGATGAGGTAGCAAAAGAAACAGCAAGAGATGCCACGAGTCGTATGTATGTTGCAGGCCCTGCAAGAGGCTACTGAGAAAGAATTGAGTAAGTGGAAAGAAAGTACGGGAATGTTGGGCGCGACAGGGTGTTGGACGGAATTGTCAGAACATCAGCGTTGGCTGTTACCAGATGCCTACGTACTACCTGTAGTTACTATGGCGCATGGTCCAGCCCACATTAGTGCAAAAGGGATATGTGAACTTCTGGCTACAGTATGGCAGAATGAAGGAATTCCTAAATGTGCGGAGAATGTGGTGAAGCATTGCATCGTTTGTTTGATGCATAATCCAGGAAAGGGAACCCCAACTCCAGCAGGTCATTTTGCCCCCCCCTACTTACCCTTTTGAGGTAATACAAATTGATTACATTCATATGGACCGCTGTAACAATTTAAAATATGTTCTGGTGGTGGTGTGTGATTTTTCCAGATGGATAGAGGCCTACCCCCTAAAGGACAATACTGCTTTGTCTACTGCCAAAGTCCTTTTGAAGGAATTTTTCTCGAGGTTTGGTTTGCTGCGAATTGTCTGGAGTGACAATGGGAGTGTATTTGTAGGCCAAATTATGCAGAAAGTGTGTGCGGGTCTTGGTATTAGGCAGAAATTCCATGCGGCAAACCACCCTCAGTCAGCAGGCCTGGTAGAGTGCTATAATGGCACTCTCAAGCTTAAGTTGGCAAAGATTCAGGCCAGGACGGGTCTTGCTTGACCTGATGCTTTACTTTTGACACTTTTATCCACGAGAACTACTGTACATTCTCGTTTAGGACTCAGCCCATATGAGGTCGTTTTTGGGTGCCCAGCCAACGTCTGGGGAGTCCCTCGACCTAAAAAGTATTCTGATATCCCATACCCATTGTTGATTGACTACTTACATGACCTTGCCACTAAATTACGTGTTCTTCACCAACAGATTCAAAACGCTTTGCCGGAGGCCTCTGCGAATCCAGGTCACTCCATCCCGGTGACTGGGTCTGTCAGCAGAAAAAGAATCTGGAATCTCATTGGGGCCCACCTCGGCAAGTTTTGTCAGCAACACGTACAGCAGTAAAGGTCGTCGGGAAGAAGAACTGGGTCCATGGCGTGCACTGTAAGAGGGTACCTTTGCCTTTGCCTTTTGATCAGTGGGTTCGTAAGGGTATAAGTGATAGTGAAGGCGAAAGGGTCCCTCGATTTATACCTTTCAGTAGTGCACGTCTGGATCGAACGAACTCTGAGAAAGAAGACGACGATGTGTTGCAAGAATCTGTACCATCACATCTGCGATTGAACACAGTAAATCCAGAGACTTTGTTTCAAGAGCAAACAATCCCTAATAAGACTCGGTACAATTTAAGATCCAGAGCAACGAAAGACAATTTAACTTTCTTTTTTCTTTTTCTGATTACACTTTTCGAGAGACATTTCTTTTTTCCACTATCCATCAAGTTGCAGGGTCACGGTAGGAGTCTTAGGCTGTGACCTGAGTAGTGACAGTAGGTCTGCAGGACTTGCAGTGTCATAGGACGGCTGATAATCACAGCTAAGTTATCTAGGAAGATTGCCGTGAGCAACGCTTTAGAGAAAGGATACTAAAGTGGAAAGCATTGATAAGAATGTAGAAATGAAAAGTAAATATAAAAGATTATTGGTTAGTCCATGTGGCATAACCTTATGTATTTTAATATGTTCATGTATTTTATTGGCATGTGTAAGTTGGGTTGTTTACGCTATGCAGCAAGAACCTGTTCCTACTTCTGTTTCTTTGTCTTTTCCTACCACGGCCTCCCCACGTCTGTTTCATACCCTCCCAGAACATGAACAAAGGAATACTTCAATAATTCATTCATTCAGTTATTGCATCAACATCAACTGATAGTCAACACTACTGACTGCTGGGTCTGTCGGCTCATGCCCCATAACACAGAGAGAGGGATGCCATATTTAGTCCTTCCATTTTCATACGAAGGCTCCGCTTGGGCCTATTTGGCCATGTTTTCTAATGTTTATCAGAACTAACTTTGGTATCCTCCTGGTAGTCCATATGGTGGTGGAGCAGATTTTAGTCACAGTTCTTTGATAAAGGGAATAGTGGCCATGGCTAGAACTGCTGAGATTAGCAAGATTCCCGGTGATGAGAAACGAGCATATGATGGCTGGAACGTGACTCGTTATGTCACTAGCTTTACAGATAAGGCTAGACGAAGGAGATCCCCACCAATTTGGACTGTACCTCATCGAGGTAATTTTTTGTTTGCAGATCAATAGCCAAAATGTTAAAAATCCACAGGAGAAGAGTGCCTGTTCCCATACGTATATCTATTCACCTCAGATTTCTTCACCGTTAGTGCCATCACAAGGCACATATTTTGCTGTCATGATAGAGCCTCTACGTGGCTTCCTACCTACTTTTCAGGCACTTGCTATGTGGCTTTTCTTCTTCCTCCAACATATACTGCTCATTCTGGTCATCATAGGAAAAGATATGGCAGAGGGGCTATTGATTCTAAGGACACAGCAGGGCAAGAAGGAGGTGACTTCATCAAAGGGTTGCTTCATTTCTGGGGCCCAATGGACAACAGCAGAGACATCAGACAGCTAGTTCATGTTGTTGAGGCTACCATAAATGTAACTTCAAGAGCCTTGAGTAATTTGACAGCCGAGCTTCTCAGGCGGATGGCCCTATGAATTTGCAGAACCGGATGGTTCTAGACATTGTCCTTGCAGATCGTCGAGGAGTCTGTAAATTGATTGGGTCCAGTTGCAGCATTTACATTCCTGATAATGCCCCTACAGTATACCAAGCCCTCTCTAAGTTACATATAATTTCTGCATCTATACATCAGGACACAGGAGATTGGTCTGTGATGGGATGGTTTCGGAGACTACTGTCCACTTGGGGATGGAAGATACTAACTTTCCTTGGAATGGTTTTGGCCATGATTTTCTCTTGTTGTCTCTGTATACAGTGTGGCCCTGCCATCTACGGTCTTTGTGCCACCATGTGTGTCCCAAGGCCTGTGTCACAGAAAACAGAGAACATTAAAATGATGTTGCAGCAACAGCTCGATGACCTCATGCCCATTGACATCGACTCAGATTAACTTGAGTCCTTTGTGTTTTGCCTGAGTAATGGCAAAAGGAGGGTCTGAGGTTCTTCGGTTTCTGACTTTGTCCCGTATTTTGCCGCCATTTTGTGTCTCGTCACCATTTTGTGTTGCCCTTACTCAGGCAGCACGGCTAACGTAGTGTTTTTGCTTTTCCCAGCTGCTACGTGTCTCTTCGGTTAAGAGTAACTCCCGGCCCTTGTTTACGAAACCGATGTCAGGGTCTGGCCGAGTTCGTTAATCCATGTCTGGGTTGATTGATCCCTGTCTCGACTGACTATTTGGCTTCTCCTATTCTTTTCTTGCATTATCTTATCCGACTGGCCTTCGCTATTCTCTCCTTGTATTCTCTTGTTACACAACTATCCTTTGAGGCACACAAATACGTCCAGCCACCTGCAAATTGGATCGTCGGTACTAGCACTGATTAATTTGTTAGGAGGGGTAACACACGGGGTCTGAGAGAGGGGCGTGTTTGGGACACCTGATAGCTTGTTTTCCAACTTTTCTTATTGGCCTGTTTTGTATGTATTGGGAGTAAATGTCATAAATATGTTTGCTATATAAGACTGTGCGCCACGGACTAAAGTGGCAGTCTCCTTAGAATCTACACTCTGTATGTAACTTCTGGGACAACTGTGCTTAGCTGCAGCTAATAAACCTGGTTTTCTACGCCCAACAGAGTGTCTCGTGTCTGTTCGACAAGGAAGGTGAACTCTGGGATTTAAGGCATGCCCTGCGCCGCCAGGCCCATAAGGCCCGGTTCTCCAACTGATTCTTCTAGTTTCCATAACACATCCTGCATTCTTGCTTCATTTGCTGATGTCTTCTGTTCGGCTATCTCAAAACCAGTTTCCAGGCTCTCAACTCGTTTCTCCAACACAGTTGTGCGGGCCATTGCTTCCATGCATGCTGTGGTGTTCTTTCTAATCGCCCCCTGGATTTTTTTTGTTGCTAATTGGGCTCTTTTATGTTCTTGGCGGGCCTCTAGTTGCATAGCTTTCAATTTGAGTAGATAAGGGTCCTTGAGGGTCCCAGACTGTCTTTAGACTCAGATGCCTGAGGGCCCTCTGGAAGCGTACCACCATCCTCTACTCCACCTTGACCCAGATTAATATTGGAATAGTCCCACTGTAAGTGTTTATCCAAGTCTGACAGTGCACAGGTACTTTTTTGGCACCCGCTCCCCCGTCTGGTGTGAGCACGTGCTTGTCTAAGTGTCTGAGCAGTGTTAGGTGCACTCTCCGTGTCGCTAGTTTCAGCAGAGCCTACACCCTCTACCTCCGAAGATTCTTGGTCCATCTCACTACCGGCAGTCGAATCAGATTCCTCGGCCATAGAGAAAAAATTGTCGCCATCCGGGGTTCCAAGTAGTGTGCGATCCTCATCTGGTGCCTCTAATAAAGAGTTCAACTCAAAATGGGAAGAGCCTGAGTCAGGGCCAGCATTTTTCTTATCAGATTTGGGGCGTGAGGAGAGAAAGTGGATGCCCCGGAGTTATTATTGGCCAGCCTGGGAGCAGCAACTACCCCAATTACTGCAGAGGGTAAGGACAGTGCAGATTGATCGGTCCCGGTAAGGGGAGCTGTGCTGGGGTGATATACCTGTGCTTTAGATACCAACAGTGAGTCAGGTCCAGAATCTGTTCCCCCTGTCGCACTAATACCTTCTTCCCCCGAGCTCCTTTAAGCATAGAAGCAGGCACATTGATTGTTGTCTTCTTACTCCTTAATAGGATAGGTGTGCGCTCTGTTGTACAATTAGCCTGTGCTTGGGTATTACGGTTCGCCAATTTGGCTGAAAACATGTCAGGAACCGTCAGAATTTTTTTTCTGGCTCCGGAATCTGGGGTATGATCCGACCCGGGTTTTCCAACAGCCGTTTTACTGTTATCCTTGCTGGTGGGGGGCCCATCCTTGCCCCCGTCCCTAATCCCTTGTTTTGCGGCTTCTTTGAGCCCATCTTTGGGGGGGGGGGCATTTGATGCAGTTTGGGAAAGCTGGGGTGACAGGTGCACCAGCACACCTCCAACTGGTCCAGCTGAGGTAAACCCGTAAGCGGAATTGGGCTAGCTGCGCCCCGGCAATTCATACAATCCAGACTGCCACCATCCGGTAATGCAACACAAGATTCTCAAGCCCACAAAGATATAGATGGGGGGCCGTTTTCGGTGAAGTGAGCCAGCAAACTCCAATATACAGATAATATAGGTAAGGAAAAGAAATCCTGCCCGACCACTCTTTCCACGTAACCACAATACCAGTGCAGAGTCCGCCACAAATGTGTATTTACTGGGCGACCAGAAAGCCAGAAGAATGAAGGGTTACCTCCAGCAAGATGGGGATTAGCGGGAGCAGGAGACCGGGAGTTAAACAGCCAGTTTTTTTTTCCCACTTTTTTTCCACTCCTGTAGCCGGTCAGGGAGATCAGGGTCCATACGCCAGCTACCAAACACCGGCTTCCATTACCCCAGAAACCACACACGAAGGACACTCCACACCACACTGGAGAGCGAGAGAGGAGCCATCCACAGCTGGAACCGCCAAACAGCCAAACAGCCGCGGACAGCCGCAGACAGCCGCCGGGTAGCCACAGGAGCCGTGGGAGCCAGAAGCAACAAAAGAGCCGGCAGAGAGCTGCAACAGACCGCGGGTAGACCGGCAATGTGCATGATAGAAGCCAGGAAACTGCTGTGTTCTGGAGGGAGTAATTCTCTATCGGCAGCCGAAGACTATTAAGGGCATCAGCCTAGAGGATCGGGGGAGCAACTAACCGCGTTACCTCACGTGGCAGCCATCTTGCCCTCCAGACCTTCGCTGAGACAACACTTCTCTGACAAAATCTAACTAGGCCCCATTATCATGTGATGCCCAGGTGTGTCCCTTTCTGTCTGTGACATGTGTCACTTAGGTCCTGGGTATTTGCTGCAGTCCCAGGTTCATGTGATCAGCACCATATACAACAAGTGCATTTAGTTGACCATCATGAGTGATGTAATTGTCTGACATGTGTCAGCACATTGACTGAAATCTGACCTATACTCTCTGTGGTACATATATATGTGTTTAAAATGGTGATCTTGGTGCACACAGGTTTGCAAAAACAATGATACACATCTGTGCAGCAGGTGAGAGCAATTTTGATTGACTCAGAAACATGGAATGGATAAGTGTTCAAAATGTATAGTCCCCTACGTATTGCTCTGTGTAATCACATGTATCACATGGACCAAGGACAGGTATGCTAACTCAGGCCATCCGAGACACTGGCACATCAGATTTTTGTGTGTCAGGCAACACTTCACCATTGTAAATTGAAAATCCATTGGTCAGTCTTGGTGATAGTGTGTACATGCAGCAATTTTTGAAATACACACATGGCAAATATAGAAAACAAGGACATACATCTAATGTATGGAATGTGGCTCAGATACACAAGACAAAACATGTGTGTATCGTCCCTTGACTCTGCAAAGAGGTGGCTTCAACATATATGTGTATGCTGCATTACTTACATCTTGAGAGCTCTAAAAAGTTCATGTAGACAGATTGTTTCACTTCATATACTACAATGTCTAAGTACAACAACATGAACTTGTCTAAGCAGATGACTGATGTGAATCTCTTTCTCATCCTTGTTCACAGCATCATCAATTGCTACTGGAGGAGACAGTTCCATGGACCAAGAGGAAGCGGCTAGCCGTATTGGTTCCACTATGGGGGAGGAAGAGGGATCCAGTGGCATGGAAAGGTTAGGGGAGCCACACTGAGGACCGGTCAGAAACATCTATATCTGCAGAGGACCAATCATGCTCTGGTCATGACTTCCTTGTGGTAGTGGGTGTTACCCTGGCAGAGGTTATAACTTCAGAGTCTGCCCCCACTATCACCACCATCTCCACCCTCACAGCTGCTGCCATTCCAAGTGTCCATGGACCCTCCCGTGTTAGGGAGCATGTCTCTTACGGGCCAGGCACTTCAGCAACTGCATCTGTCACCCCTGCTGCCCTGAGTGTGGTGTCTGTGAATTTGCTTAGACAGATACATGTGGGGCAGACATCCATGCTGAGTGTCCACCATCCACACACCAGTCTTTTGACACAATTGGTGTCATACATGGAGGCATCTCATCAGACATGCCTGCCCTACAGTGCTTCCTCACTGACGGCAGTAGTGTTCCTCCTACAGCAGTCCCTCACCCCTCCTTTCCCTGCCCCATCCACAGTCCCCGCTACCCTACCTGACCCAAGCACACTCAAACAGGCACATGCACACACACCAACAGACCCAAGCAGCACACAGCCACCCAAAACTAAGTTAAAAAACACATTAAAAGCATGTAACACTTATTGGCCAAAATGTTGTGGGTCATGACAAACCTACAATTGTCTGTGGACTTGTGTGGTGTTGTGGGCACTCTTCTGTGTGCTTCATTGTACACCAACTCATTCCCATGTCATCCTTCTTTGAGTGTGTGTACTCATGTTGCCCTGCATCGTTTGAGTATGTGTTGTTGTGGACAGACACTGTGAATTTGTGTCACATACATATGTGTGTCAGCAACTCTTGTTTAACCATCAATTGTGTGTGTCCTAGTATGTGGCATGCTGGGTGTACCTTCCTGATCCATATATTGCCACATTGGTCATGCACAACAGTACTTGGACCCATGTTTGTATTAAGATCAGAATGATGTGTGGTCAATAATGTATTCCTTGTCATACAGCCAGTGACCCACACTGCCATTGGTGTCTGTGCAATGTCACCTGTCAATGTACCGTATTTTCCGGCGTATAAGACGACTTTTTAACCCCGCAAAATGTTCTGGAAAGTCGGGGGTCGTCTTATACGCCGGGTACCAAATTTTATGGTATGTTTTCATGCGCTTTTTCATAGCGAGGACTTCACTCGAAGGTGTCAGACCGCTTCACAATAGGAAATAACAAGAAACAACACACCTTATGTTAAAAAATACAGCCATCGGCACTGGCAACGTCCACACCCAGGCCCCGCGCCACGAACTGTGCAAGTATCGAAAGTGAGCATTTTTTTTCATAGCGAGGACTTCACTCGAAGGTGTCAGACTGCTTCACAATAGGAAATAACAAGAAACAACACACCTTATGTTAAAAAATACAGCCACCGGCACTGGCAACGTCCACACCCAGGCCCCGCGCCATGAACTGTGCAAGTATCGAAAGCGAGCGTTTTTTTCATAGCGAGGACTTCACTCGAAGGTGTCAGACCGCTTCACAATAGGAAATACGTAACAAGAAACAACACACCTTATGTTAAAAAATACAGCCACCGGCACTGGCAACGTCCACACCCAGGCCCCGCGCCATGAACTGTGCAAGTATCGAAAGCGAGCGTTTTTTTCATAGCGAGGACTTCACTCGAAGGTATCAAACCGCTTCACAAGCGAGCAAATGGCGCCATGAGTCTTACCTCGACTGCCGCTGCCGCTGTACACGCGCCTCCAACCGCTTGCACATCCCAGGGCAGACGAGGCAGCAGGACGAGGCAGCAGGACGTCCGAAATATATAACGGGCAGCCAGCGCCGAAGATGGCAGCGCCCGGTGTGTTGACACGTTTGGCACGCGCTCCTCTCTCCATGACATGGGCATGGGCATAGAAAGGGGACTGTAGAATGTTCCCGAATGTTCCCGAAGACAGTAGAGCACTTGCCCTGATTGGCTGGTTGTTGCGAAGAGGAAAGGCAGTCTGGTGAGCAGATACCGTATTTGCCGTACCGTACATGTGGTGGTCAAGACAGTACAGCTCAGCACCAGTCTCTGCACCTGTTCATACTGTACAGCACCAGTACATCCAGTGCAAATGGCTGACAGTCAAGAACCTGGCAAGGCTCCAGCAGCACATCTAGTGCAAATGGCAGACAGTGAAGAACCCGGCAAGGCTCCAGCAGTACATCCAGTGCAAATGGCTGGCAGCCAAGAACCCAGCAAGGCTCCAGCGGTGGCAAGAAGAAGGAAATATGAAGCCAGTTACAAACTTAAAGTTGTGGATTTTGCCACGGAACATAATAACTGTGCTGCTGCAAGACAATATGGAGTGACAGAAAAGATGGTTCGGGCCTGGAGAGCAAATGAGAAAGCATTACGGAGTATGCCAAGGGGTAAGTGTGCATTAAGAAGAGGCACCCCACATTGGCCAGAACTCGAAAAGCATGTAGCAGACATGGTGACCGAGCATCGGCAAAGCGGTTATGTCGTGACCCGAAATAAAATCCGATTGGTTGCACTTCAGTGGGCCAAATCTAACCCAGATCTCAGCATCAGATTTAAGGCCACTGTATCCTGGTGTACCAGATTCTTGGGAAGGCATAATCTGGTATTGCGGCAAAAGACAAAAATTGCCCAAAAATTACCTGGGGATCTTGATGCCTAAATGCATAGCTTCCATCTCTACGTTATTAGGCTGCGCAATGAACATGGCTATGCGCTAAGTAGCATCGGAAATATGGATGAAACTCCAATGAACTTCGATATGATTGCCAACAAAACTGTCCATCAAAAAGGTGAAAAGACAATTTTAATAAAAACAACAGGACATGAGAAGTCCAGTTTCACAGTGGTACTAGCATGCACAGCTGATGGCGCAAAGCTGAGACCAATGGCTATTTTCAAAAGAAAAACAATGCCGAAACTCAAGTTTCCTGTTGGTTGTTGTCATGGCCGGGTTTTCTGATTAGATGGGATCAGCCCCTAGGGGCCCCTCCAACCCAGCCAGAACGTAACCACATCCCTCCTCAGGACCATCTATCCAGGCACCTGGGTACCTACCTGAGGATGGGGAACTCGCAATATACAAGCTCATATTATCAGAAACACCACTAAATCTATAGGGATACTAAGAATACTCACTGATTACTAAGGATATCCATGCCCTACACTACATTCATACCTTATAGTCTCGCGGCCACTCAGACCCAGACTAATCTACCCTGGGGCAGATATGACACACAATCTGGCGTGTCTACACACGTGGGTCTGCAGCCCCAGTGCTCTCCCTTTTTCCAAACGGTTTACAATCCGGCAAACCTCCACGCTGGTAATCCTCCCCAGCGCTCTCACTTACACAAGCCACAATCCTGTGGGTATACGCGCTGGTAATCCACCCCAACGCTCTCACTAACGCCGTATATCAACGACGACCACATTCCTATGAACACCTTCAGTTATATGTTGGGAAGTCTCTCTCTCTCTATTCACTAAGGGCTTGCTACTACAATATTAGGAGTTAGCCAATTAATATAATGTACCTCTTATTCTTGGCATCAAAGGTTCACTCGCTCCCTATTTATTTGATCACCACTTACCTGATCGGGATTGAACATCCGTTCACATAAACAATCATCAACTAGGACCTACATTTACCCAGATTGAACAAGAATACAAGGCACATGTCAGTTCACTAATAAACTGGGGTTGGTTTAATCACAACAATATAGATACATACACAGATCTGTATTATAATTGACACATGTAACTGACAAAGACTATAGATAGAACACACCGCTGCAAGGAAAAGGATTAGCAATACAAAAGCCTAGGGAATAAAGATAAGATTAAGATGTAAGTGTGAAGTAAACTAATATGACAGGAGCGCTTTCACCTGATTAGTGTGAAGTCTTGTTCTAGCTGTCATCTGGGCTCCTCTCGCGTCTGTGTCTTGGCTCATCTCAGGCACTCTCTCTCTCCTGCACTCTTGGATACACCTCTGCACTGATCACTTTGCACTGGACTTCTCTCCCCCACGGACTCTCTCTCCACATTCCAACTTCAATCTAATAGTTTCGGCCGTTCTGATACTGTTCATTTCACTAGCTTGTTCACTCTGTTTCAAGGTTTCTGTGCCAATGTCCAATTAACTCCAGCTGCTCCCACAGGTTAATCCACGATCTCTACTTCAGTCTCTTCTAAAAGGCATTACTTCAGACTCCAGCTATTCACAACTCCTCCTGATAAGCAACTGCTTCTGACTGCTTCCTTTAGTTCCAGCTCACTGACTGTCTGTTTGTCTTCTCTCTGTTCCAAGCATGTCCTGTCTCTTCTCCTCTTGCAATTCCACTCCTCCAACTCTACCAACACTCTCTGCTTATCCAATTCAACTCAGCTTCCTCTAGCTTGAACCCTCTCTCTCTCTCCTACTCCAACAGCTCCTCACTCTTCTACCACTCCAGATCGACTCCTCTTCGCTCCGCCAACTCCACTCGACTCCCTGACTCCGCCTCTGCACTTCACTGATATAGAATGCTGTTTCCTCATGGAAAGTTCCAGCCATCAGCCTGCCGCCCATCAGATCCCTGCACCACTCCGCGCCAAGGACACACACCCAGCCGGCCGGCCTTTTGTTGTGTCTTCCACACAGAGAATAATACAGCCTACCAATAAGGGCTGGCCCAGACCGGTTCTCTCCAAGTGAACAACAGCTTTCACTATAAACTTTACCTTTACCCTTGCAAGCCTCTCAGCTTCATCAACATGGAGTCCCTCTAGTTCTAGGCCTGTAGGCCTGAAAAGGATGAAATATCCCCTAGCTCTGTCAGAATACCTACATAAACCATACTAATGTGTCTACTATAAGCAAGTATGTCAAAGCCAATAGGCAATAGACAGATTAGAGTCAAGAATAAGGGATCTATCATCATATTAAGCAGCTATCCTCTTCTAGGTCTGGAAGAAAGGGCTTAAAAGGGCCAACACAAGCTAAGAATACCTATCCTAGATGTGAGCAAGATTAAAGTCTATATCACTGCTAAATAGAGCCAAAAACCCTGCCATTACATTCCACCCTTAGACTTTATCTTGTGAGCATCTATGAACAATAACATCCATATAAACAAACATCAACACAATCTATCAACAAATCAAAAACCAAAAAACTCTCTAAAATGAATGACAACTTAAAGAAATTCCACCTGAAAGTTAATGTAGGAAATAGAAATCTAACAACCAACTGAAAACAAATCAAAGCACCCTTGACTTGAATGCTGAAACATATCTAAGATTTGATCTGATAACAACAGAAACTATCCAAAGCATCCTCAAACTAAATGTGCCTCAACTTCTAGTGATAACTGGTGAAATCTAGTGATGTAGGACTTATGTGTTAAATGAAAACAGCAAGGGGCCTAAATGGGGCCTACCTACTTCGGACAACTTAAGAACTAAATGTGTTTCAACTTCTAATGATAAAACAACAAAAGGGCCTAAATGAGGCCTACCTACAATGGTCAACTTAAGCTAATGATAACTCATGAAATCTATTGGCGTAGGGACTTGTTTGTGGAATAAAAACAACAATGGGCCTAAATGAGGCCTACGGACATTGGTCAACTTAAGGAAACATTTGGTGAAATCTGAGAAATAAACATGTCAAATTGTTCTCAAGGTCTGGGCAAACATGAATACTAAAAGACACACCTCCCAGGACAACCTAAAGTCTAGGGTAACCACCCTTGGATCAATCAAAGTGAAAGTGTAATAACAGGAAAATAAAGACAACCCCATTCCTACAAGATAGCTGGTGTAGCATTAAGCAGTGACATATATCTATATAAATGTGGACTATATGTAAAAGCACAATATCATAAAACAGTTAGCACTTAGTTTTCATCACACCGTGGAACACATGTGTGCACCACCATTCTTTTTTTTTCATCCCTCCATACTGTTTTGCAGGAAAACTATAATAGGTGACTGCATCCTAAAAAGCAAAGATAGTACTTCATAAGCATCAAAATCATGAAAATATTTCTTTTTGTTTAAAAGTGGGGCCTGTTCGTAGTGATTGCAAAGAAAAACATGGGAATAATGCAGTCCAAGTAAATGCATAACAGAAAACATTTCTTTTTGCTTAAAAGTGGGGCCTGTTCGTAGTGATTGCAAAGAAAAACATGGGAATAATGCAGGCCAAGAGCTTGCATAACAGAATCCTTTTGCGGGAAACATAATCAAAATCCAAGAAGAGAATATTATTGGCTTTGTAATGTAATTAAACCCTTCCAGGCTCATGACGAGCTCAGTCAGTGTACAGCACAGGGGAAATTTGGGCAGTCAATGTTTTTATTTTTCGGAATATAAGTGTAGGTCACCACCCTGCGTCAGCATCCGGTAGCAAGGAAGCACGTCCTCCGCCGTCGATCCACCACCAATCCGGTCTGGTCTGGTCTGGTTCCATCTTCCAAAAATAATAAACTAACATAAAAACATGAAAGTAAAAAACTAAAATAAGAAAGGAAGTGGGGGGGGGCGACCCACACACCAACACCACAACCCAGCAACCTAGGACAAGAAAAACAAGTATCATTAATCTTGCAGGATAAAATTTACCATTTAAAAAGCACCCCAAGTGCTTTTCATTGTCGGAAAAAAAAAAACTTAATTAATTAAAAACATTCTTCTAAAGTCAAGACATAATTAAAATCATATAGTTTTAAATCTGTTTGGGCAAAATCTAATTTTTACATACACAGCCAGAAGGGCCGAATCGTACCCTAATCCTCTGTGGGACAGCCCCTCCCTTCAGAATACGCAGGAGCCAGGCTACAGTGTGAAGTAATTTGAATCACTGCCAAAGGTTGATCTCACTGCGAGGGGAAGGCACTGCCAAGCACTCGATGCAAGCATCTCTAGTCTCTAATCAGGGAAGCCTACCCAGGCCTACTGTATCTAACTAACTCCAAGGGCCAAGAGTCTGCCAACTACTCTGCATGGACAAGCATCCCTTATCAGCGGGCAATGAAGCTGTCTGCGCCGACAGCCAGGAGGAGCGAGTTAGCCCCCCTTCACATAAACACACCGTCCGCGGAACAAAATTGGCTGTTAGCCAATCATAACAAGACAGGTAGTGTTCGGAGCCTGCAGAGGGAAGGAAAAAAAAAACCCGTCTTCACAAACCAGCTGGTCTGCCAAGGTCGACAAACAAATTCTTTGTAAGCCTTTCCCAGGCCTGATTCTTTAACTAACGAAAGCAAATTCATATGTGGATGCAAGCAATTTAAAATAATTCTGGTACAGTGTACTGCTACTTAAAAGCTCCACTTTCTAAAAAAAAACCTTTTGTCTAATTAAGTCAACTAGAGGGCAAGGGACATTTGAAACATGGGCATTAATTTAGCATGCTGATCAACATACAGAAAGGGGTAATTTGCTTCTGCACACAATACTATGCATTTCCTATTTGAAAAAACGAATTATCATGGACTGTTGGGTTCAATATTACTCTGCACATATATCTATCAGGCAGCATGTTTAATAAACACTGACTTTACCATGCAAGACATTACCTTTCTATCAACAGCTTGTCAAAGTACATAGGCGAGCCTTGTAACTAAATGCAAATTAAACTAATGTAAGGGACACACAGATGGTAGTGTGTTATAGTTATCATTTTTAACAATATATTCTGCTCCACCCTAACTATACACACTAGCATCCAAAAAAAAATATATATATACTGTCAGCTGTTGAAAGAGAAATAAATTTAAAACAACATAAAATGCAGACACATTTCACCATTGTATTTTGTTCAACCAGGGGCAACATGTAATTTTGCATTGCAGAGCGCAAACCTTTCAATTAAACCTAATAAAAGGGCCACATACATATATTATCAAACAGCCATTTATTTTCTAACTGAGTGGGTTAAGTCATATATGCCGGTTTTACTGCATATCAAAACATTCACAATTGAGAAAAAAAAAGGTTCAGCTCGCATTTGGGAAAATAATAATGAGAACACATTTATTTTAAAAGCACACGGTTGCCTTTAACTAATTAAAAGCACATGTTACCATGCACTGTTGGGCAAGATTGATTATTCTCAACCTGTGATCATCGCAAAACACCAGCCAGCACATTCCTTTCTAGATGGAAAACCCTCAAGGAAATAATTAATGAAAACAGCCCCGTAGCGCGCGCACACCAACTGGGCCATCTTCTAATATTTCACTCATTTTAAATCATGCATTCAAAAATAATTCTCCACACGTCTGTGGATACATATTAAGAAGCACATTTAAAAGAACACAGCTCTCTCCGTGCAAACCCTTATCTCAATCCGACTGGTTGATTTATAACTTACCGACCTCTAAGAGTTAGACACATGAAGTCATCCGTTCCAAGGCAAACCCACACAAATTTGTAGACGCATTTCAAAAAGAATGTTAAATGAACAGAGCCCTACGCTCAGCACAAGATGTTACCTTTCCTTCAAGAAGCTGACAAAGCACGTAGGCAGACCCAGGAACCAATAAAAGTCAAAATCAAACCACCAATCATCAAAGTATTCACTGACTTTTAGAGTCAGCTCAAAGAACCATGCATGTTAAAACAAATGCTGCCATCTCAATTCAAGATATTAACCCTTTGGCAGCTCAAGCACAATCATTCCCCATTGACAGCAGATACATGGGAAAGTCATGAACTCATCTCTCCACGTTTACAAATAATATGCGCGCACATCTACAAAACATTATCCCCCAAGCATTTGAAAGAGAACCAGCTCTCTCCTACCTAATGCAACAATAACATGCTCTATTCAAGTCATGACCACATGGCGCTATTCACAAGCCATATTCACAAGACAAGCTCTTCACAAGCAACATATCCAAGGCGCAATTCACAAGGAACATAGCAAGTCAACATGAGAACATGCACCTCACAAGCCACATTAACATGGCGCTATTCACAAGCCATATTTACAAGGAGCTATATGCAAAGAACTCCACAAATTATATAACAATGAACACATTTCACATTGCACAGCATAAGCAGATGCAGCAAGCAAGTTAATGGGCAATTTAAAAGCATTTTTTTTACACACATTTATACAATTGGACCATCACAAAGATGTAACTGGCTCCCTCATGTAATGCCATCCTTCAACCCTGACAGTTTAAACACCAAGATGAAAACCATTCCTTCCACCCTGAATAAGCCAAATGCCATGATGTAATGCAATCTCCTCACGCTGCAACTGTTCAAGCCCATAGGTCACACAGGCTACATAAACTGCCAAACTACGCCAGATGGAACTGGCGTTCAGGGCACTACTTCACAACACATGGGAAACTCTCTAAGCACATGGCCAGGCACACAGGATAAGTAAGCAGTTCGTGACGCCAGATGTCATGGCCGGGTTTTCTGATTAGATGGGATCAGCCCCTAGGGGCCCCTCCAACCCAGCCAGAACGTAACCACATCCCTCCTCAGGACCATCTATCCAGGCACCTGGGTACCTACCTGAGGATGGGGAACTCGCAATATACAAGCTCATATTATCAGAAACACCACTAAATCTATAGGGATACTAAGAATACTCACTGATTACTAAGGATATCCATGCCCTACACTACACTCATACCTTATAGTCTCGCTGCCACTCAGACCCAGACTAATCTACCCTGGGGCAGATATGACACACAATCTGGCGTGTCTACACACGTGGGTCTGCAGCCCCAGTGCTCTCCCTTTTTCCAAACGGTTTACAATCCGGCAAACCTCCACGCTGGTAATCCTCCCCAGCGCTCTCACTTACACAAGCCACAATCCTGTGGGTATACGCGCTGGTAATCCACCCCAACGCTCTCACTAACGCCGTATATCAACGACGACCACATTCCTATGAACACCTTCAGTTATATGTTGGGAAGTCTCTCTCTCTCTATTCACTAAGGGCTTGCTACTACAATATCAGGAGTTAGCCAATTAATATAATGTACCTCTTATTCTTGGCATCAAAGGTTCACTCGCTCTCTATTTATTTGATCACCACTTACCTGATCGGGATTGAACATCCGTTCACATACACAATCATCAACTAGGACCTACATTTACCCAGATTGAACAAGAATACAAGGCACATGTCAGTTCACTAATAAACTGGGGTTGGTTTAATCACAACAATATAGATACATACACAGATCTGTATTATAATTGACACATGTAACTGACAAAGACTATAGATAGAACACACCGCTGCAAGGAAAAGGATTAGCAATACAAAAGCCTAGGGAATAAAGATAAGATTAAGATGTAAGTGTGAAGTAAACTAATATGACAGGAGCGCTTTCACCTGATTAGTGTGAAGTCTTGTTCTAGCTGTCATCTGGGCTCCTCTCGCGTCTGTGTCTTGGCTCATCTCAGGCTCTCTCTCTCTCCTGCACACTTGGATACACCTCTGCGCTGATCACTTTGCACTGGACTTCTCTCCCCCACGGACTCTCTCTCCACATTCCAACTTCAATCTAATAGTTTCGGCCGTTCTGATACTGTTCATTTCACTAGCTTGTTCACTCTGTTTCAAGGTTTCTGTGCCAATGTCCAATTAACTCCAGCTGCTCCCACAGGTTAATCCACGATCTCTACTTCAGTCTCTTCTAAAAGGCATTACTTCAGACTCCAGCTATTCACAACTCCTCCTGATAAGCAACTGCTTCTGACTGCTTCCTTCAGTTCCAGCTCACTGACTGTCTGTTTGTCTTCTCTCTGTTCCAAGCATGTCCTGTCTCTTCTCCTCTTGCAATTCCACTCCTCCAACTCTACCAACACTCTCTGCTTATCCAATTCAACTCAGCTCTCTCTAGCTTGAACCCTCTCTCTCTCTCCTACTCCAACAGCTCCTCACTCTTCTACCACTCCAGCTCGACTCCTCTTCGCTCCGCCAACTCCACTCGACTCCCTGACTCCGCCTCTGCACTTCACTGATATAGAATGCTGTTTACTCATGGAAAGTTCCAGCCATCAGCCTGCCGCCCATCAGATCCCTGCACCACTCCGCGCCAAGGACACACACCCAGCCGGCCGGCCTTTTGTTGTGTCTTCCACACAGAGAATAATACAGCCTACCGATAAGGGCTGGCCCAGACCGGTTCTCTCCAAGTGAACAACAGCTTTAACTATAAACTTTACCTTTACCCTTGCAAGCCTCTCAGCTTCATCAACATGGAGTCCCTCTAGTTCTAGGCCTGTAGCCTGAAAAGGATGAAATACCCCTTAGCTCTGTCAGAATACCTACATAAACCATACTAATGTGTCTACTATAAGCAAGTATGTCAAAGCCAATAGGCAATAGACAGATTAGAGTCAAGAATAAGGGATCTATCATCATATTAAGCAGCTATCCTCTTCTAGGTCTGGAAGAAAGGGCTTAAAAGGGCCAACACAAGCTAAGAATACCTATCCTAGATGTGAGCAAGATTAAAGTCTATATCACTGCTAAATAGAGCCAAAAACCCTGCCATTACAGTTGTTTTGTGCATGTGAATGAGAAAGGATGGATGGATGAAGAAGGGGTAAAGCTATGGCTTGATAATGTATGGAGCAGGCGACCAGGTGGACTTCTACAAAGACATAGTCTACTGGTGTGGGATATGTTCAGGGCTCATTTAACTCCAAGCACCAAGCAAAGGCTGGCAAGACTAAAAACAGATGCTGCAGTTATACCTGGAGGATTGACATCGTTGGTGCAGCCACTGGATGTGTGCCTAAACAAGCCATTTAAAGATCGCATCCGAGAACAGTGGAATGAGTGGATGGTTAGCGGTGAAAAAACATTCACAAAAGGAGGAAACATGCGTGCTCCACAGTTGGATGTTTTGTGCACCTTTGTTATAAAGGCCTGGAACGACATCGATGCAGAAACTGTCATAAAGTCTTTCAAGAAGTGTGGCATATCAAATTCATTAGATGGTATGGAGGACGACTACTTGTGGCAAGATGAAGAGGATGCCGAAGCAGAGACCACATCATCTGATACGGAATTGGTACCAGATCCATACGATGACTGCCTTACAGATGTACCACAAGATCTCATTGACTTACTTATGAGATCAGGTGACGAAGAGGAGGATTTTGAAGGCTTTTAAAGGGAACGTTGTAAATCCTGTACAAATCGCTTGGATTTATGAAAAGTTATGGAAAGTTTAATCCACTTGCACTGTTTCATGCACTAATTTATGTTTACCGTACCGTACATGTTTGATGACAAACAGGTATATTCACAAGTGACAGTTTTTCATATGGTTCTAAATAAAAATATTGCGAGTAAAGCAATATTGTTTATACAACCAATTTGTTTGAGTTCAGTCTTTGAGTTTGTAAAATAAACGCTTAACACTGTCCACTGATAAAGCCTTACTGCTCACCCACAGGGAGGAGGATTAGAATCACTAATACGGTAAGTTCAAAATACATTCTCGGAATGGCTATGCAGGACTGCGTTGGACGGCGCTGGAAGTGGGGGTATTCTTATACGGCGAGTATAGCACAAAACCTAAATTTTATCAAGCAAAATAGGGGGTCGTCTTATACGCCGGGTCGTCTTATATGCCGGAAAATACGGTAGGTTTAGATGATGCACATTGCTGCTGATCAATGTGTGTGGTGTTTCGACTTGCCAAGTGTGTCTTGTCTCCTGGCAAGGCCCCTACCTACAATGTGGCCTCACATTACCAGCCATGTCCTAGGAGTAATGGTTGGGTATGTGAGATGATAGTTGTTCAAGTTGCAAGGCATATGACACAGTGCACAAGAGTAAGTGTGCTCAAAAGTATGGCCCACATCCTTATTTAGCATCACAGAGGGTCAGCAGACAGCATACAGCATACTGTCCCCACAGTGCTGTAGCCTTGAGGGTGCTGTGGAAGAGAGTACGTGTCTTGATGTGTTGTTTGTTGTTCCACCAAGCTTGTTCTGCATGTGACTCTTGTGCACCCACTCATTAAACAATGCCCGATTGCCCCCATTCACTATCCCAAATTATGGAATACTTCCAGATTGTACTGAACACGCATATGTCTCATTGGAGTTCAGCCCCCCATTCTGTGTTTTGTCCCAGGCTAGAAAGACTTCCACACTCACACACATGTTGTGTTTGTTCTGGAGTGTGGCTGGTTGGTTGTCTTTATGCATCTTCACCCATGTATTTCAGCTGTCTTTGCAGGGCATTGAGTGGATGTTTTGTTTTGTTTCTTTCTCTACTGGCCCTGGGACTCCTACATCTTCACTCTGCACATTCCTTAGGTTTTGCATTTAACCTTGCTGCCACAGTGTGGATCTCATCAAAACAGTAGTTTCATATTGAATCCTCTGCATTTGTGTCTGCTCATAAGACAAATGTGTGTTTATGAATTGTGAATGGTCACATGTTACTTTGTCCAAATGAACATTGCTGGCAGTGCTGGCCCCCAAAAGCAATGATTGGCTGCCCATTGCTGAGGGTATGTAGCACACACAACAATGTTTGCCTCAACAGTCCTGTTGTTGTTTGGCACACAACCACTTCTTTATCACTACATTGCTTGTGGGTTTTGGCCCCAAAGATACATAAGTGCTTGAACATGCTGGTGTGCGAGACCTACATTCACCTTTTTTCACTACAGTGATGGGGGTTATACCCCCAACTCCTATATGCTTTACAATGCTGGGGGATTGAACACCACATTCACATTTTTGTCACTACAGAGATAGGGGGTTGTCCAGCATATTACTTTATGTGTCAATTTTGCAGGCAATTTGCACACAAAACACAAATTTGGCATAAGAACAATGAGGGAGTGTTAGGCATCCATCACCATAAGGGGTGGACAATGCTGGTAGTGCTAGACATCCACCCCCTATGGGGTGAACAATGCTTGTAGTAATAGATATCCACCCCCCTATAGGTAGAGAATGCTGGGAGTGATAGATATCCACCCCCTATGGGGTGGACAATGCTGGTAGTGATAGGTGTCCACTCCTCTATAGGTAGAGAATGCTGGGAGTGATACACATCCATCCCCTATGGGGTGGATAATGCAGGGAGTCATAGATATTCACCCCCTATAGGGGTGTTGCCATTCATGGGGTCATGATGTTTTTGTGTGTGGTAGGTGTCTAGCTTACCGTCTGTGATGAACGTGTTGGTTACGGTTGTTGAAACGACAGTAGGCGTACAGCATATGTATAACATGCGCAATCGGATACATGGCTGCTTCGTCTCTTACGCAGTGATTGTGTTGTGGCGCGAACCGGAGCTGAAATACAGCTCTCTTGGATGCTGTGATGTCGCGGAGGTGGTAACCTGTTCGGCGCGTAAGAGGTACGCATCGTACTTGGTCAGCCGGAAACTGCTGTGGAAATGCCTCCGGACTACTCCATTCAGCATTTATGGAATAGTTTGGGAATTGGAGACATTTGCGTACCGTACTTCGTCATTTGGATGCACCAACTCCCGGAATGTGTCGGGCAGAAGGTAAGGCTACAGATGGCTCTGGGAGGGCCTTCTGAGTGAGATCGGATCAGAGTGAGATCGGAATCGACCCCTATAAATTAAGGTAATATAAATATATAAAAATCATTATAAAATGCATTACAATTAAATTACTTCCCACCCTATTCCTCTATAAACCCACAACCCGCTCCTACAAAAATTACACAATTAGTATTATTACTAATTAATTAATAATAATTAACAACCAATTAATCATTAATTAATAATACATTTATTCCCACAATTAATACTATTACATCTAAATTAAATAAATACTAATATGCTAATAAATAAAAAATATTAAACAATGTATTATAAATAAATTACCTCCCACCCTATTACCCTATAAACCCACAACCTGCTCCTAAAAAAATAACGCAATTAACATAATTACCAATTAATTAAATAATAAAAAATTAACAACCAATCATTAATTAATTAATGATAAATTAATTTCTAGAATTAACAGTACATTAAGTAAATACAAATAAATACAAAATATTAATTAATTTAGTATAATTAAATTACTTCCCACCCTATGCCCTCAACCCACTACAGAACTAAAAAACGCAAAATGGAATTAACATAAAATTTATCATTACTAAAAATTTCGCACCTATATTGAAAAAACAAAAGCAATACTTATACAAAAAAATAGATCACATACTTTAAAAATACATAGTAAAATCCATAACACTAATTTAAAAATCAATATTTGAAACAACTACATTTTTGCAAACAATATTACTAACTTCGATATTTAAAAAACTAAATTTCCTACCCCAAAGTCGATATTCTTTACCGCGATATTCTTGCTGTCAATATTCCTGTATCACGATATTTCAGCCGCGGCTGGTAGTGGGAGTACCGGTGGGCGGTGATGTGGGGAGGGGGAGGGGCAGGGTGGGGGTAGTAATGTATGGATTATGGACCTTAACAGGTAAGTAAACATAAAAATGAATAAAACGAATTTCGTTGCACACACTGCATCACCAAATGCGATGCAGTGCGCGCAAGAAAATTAGTTTTATTTATTTTTATGTTTACTTACCTGTTAAGGTCCGTAATCCATACATTACTACCCCCCACCCTGACCATCCCCACGTCATCGCCCGACTGGTACTCCCACTGCCGGCCGCGGCTGCAATATTTCCAACTCGATATTTGTGTATGTTGATATTTAAAACTCGATATTCTGTCTGTGCACCCTTTGGTCCCTGCTGCACAGCAACCACGTGGCTGTACAGCATGGCTAAACACATTGTCAAAGCTGTTAGGACCAGATTGGCTTTGGCAAAGCTTTTTTTTAAGCCAAGCTGCGCAACAGCCATGCTACTGTACAATATGGCTAATATTGAGAGAGCCGATAGCTCATATCTAGTAGGCTAGACCTATTGGCTTTGCCAATGCATGTTTTATCTGTGTAGCATAGCTCGGAAATCACTGCATTGAAAAAAGCTCTTGTTCGCAGATCTTCTGGTGAGCTTTCAGCAGTATATCATGTAAGCTCACATGACTGCTCTGCAAATGTTCTCAGTTCGAATCATTTTCACTTTGTTAAAAGTGTTTGTTTATTTTCCTTTGAGGGATTGCTGTTTTATTTATCAGTAAAAAAAAACGGAGAAAGTTGGACGGCCTCAAACATAAGTTACTTTTACTTGTTTTTATGGGAGCCATGGAGTGATGAACTACACTACATGTGTTGCCAATTCTGTATGTGTATGCTTCTGGGTACATCTTGCACTCACTGGGCAAAATATGGTGTACAACTATTGGATTTTATGAACTGATGGCTGCTGTGTTTTTTGCCTGAGGCTCATCATCCCCAAGTGCTTAAGTGAAGTTCGTGCATGAAGAAGATTTTATGTGAGAGAGAGGGGGACTTTATTTCTCTCAGCTAGGAGAGTTAACAAAATATATAGTTTTCGTATTAGGCTTAAAGTGCAGCTATAAATTAATGTGACTACAATGCTCATTTTTTCATTTTAAGGTGTTGATGTATAATATATGGGTATAAAAAGTTCATCATTTAGTCCCGGGGAACTCTGGTATCTTTAACACAGTTCAGAGACGGAATGTGAGCACAATTGCTCAAACCATCGGGTCCCTAGCATTAAAGGTGATAACCTGGGTGCCCTAAGGTATTTTTAACTGATATGGATACCTAATTTGTCCAATCAAGTCAAGTCAAGAATAACTTTACTCGGTTCCAAAAACCATATAATAGCTTGACAAACAAACATTGCAGTTTTAAATTTCATAGTATATTTGTAAAGCAGTATGGTAAATATTAAGAAAAGATAAAATTCATAGGAATCAGGCAATTAGAAACATATATATATATATATATATATATATATATATATATATATATATATATATATATATATATATATATATATTACCTACTGGCGGTCGCCAGTAGGTAGTTATAGTTAGGATTTTTTTCAATGTTAAATCTCAAAATTCTATTTGGAATAACTTTTGCACCGGTTGACGAATCTGCCTGAAAATTTATTGAAAATGGCCTCGCGGCGTTCCGGTCCTTCCCTGAAAGTTTGGGGGGGATTTGTCAAGCGGGGGCCGAGATAAAAGGGGGGTCCCAAAACGCGTTTTCCCCATGTTAATTTCCATAGGGCGGTCGATTTCACTTTTAGCCCGAACGGCTGAATGGATTTCCACCAAACTTGGCAAAATTGTAGGGACTGGTAGCCCGATGTGCCTTTGCTATGTCTCAAGATATGTGCTCCAGTGGATTTTGAGTAATTTAGGTTCAAAAAAATATATATATCTATAGCAGCGCACCGGTGCGCGCACCGGGGAGCGCTCCAGGCGCGCCACGCGAGGTGCGCATGGAAAGCTGATTGGCTCTCGGGTGTCTGTAAACATTCGAAACAGTCCAGAGCGGTCGCCATCTTGTGTCTCGGTAAAATCGAGACATAAGAGGTGGCTAAAACAAAGTGGGAACTGACCATAAGGCGTCAGGGATAGACCCCTTTGACCCCCTAGGTTTGATGTGGGGGCTATAAAAGGGCCCCGCGGGGCATTTAAAATATTTTTTTTTTTTTCGTTTTGCGCGGGGGAAGCGCACGGTGCGCGCACCGGGGAGCGGCCCTGGGAGCGCACTATGATGAAAAAAGGTGACAGAGTGTTTAAAAAATGAAGTTTTGATTTAGAAATTGGAGGTAGTTCTAAAAAGAACTTTTTTTTTTCTTCTTTTTGTTGTTTTATATTTTTTTTGTGTTTTTTGAACTTTTTGTACTTTTTTTGGCTTTTCAAAACAGTTTTATATATTTTTTTGTATTTTTTTGGGGGAGAAACAAAAAAAGGGAATTGAAACTGGCTCAACTGGAGCAAAAAAACAAAAAACCCAAAAAATTACTTCTTTTTGGGGCACTTGTGATTATCACCTGCAAGGACGATGAGTTTCACACTTTGTTCCCCATAGGAGATAAGTTTGCCACAAGCTTTGCAAGTAATTTTAAAATCAGCAAACCTCGGCTGAATGCAAGGCATCACCTCAGATGTTTCTGGTTGCGAGGAAGTGGGTTGGTTTCTTTGGGAGGGGGTCCTTGATGAATGGGGGAGGTTACTGGCCAGTTCCCGGAACTCTGCACGAGAGTAGTTGTTTGGATGCTTTCTTGTCATGTGCCGAATCATGGTATAGTTACCAAAAGAATATTTCTTATTTGGGTTGCCCCGTGAAAGTTCATCATTGCAGATGAGGCAAGTGACTTTGGGCGCATTCACCTTTTTTTTCCCCTCTGGAATTGAAAAAAACTCCCAAATGAAGTGTGGTTTGGGTTTATAAGGTGTGTTTTCTTCAGGCAGCCATCTTCTTCTCCCCTCCTCCTCTTCCTCTTCCTCTTCCTCCTCCTGTTCTTGACCACCAACATAATTTGGAGCTGGTCCTCTTGGTGGTTGTGGTGGTGGTGGTGGGGCAGATGCACCAGCTGATGCTACTAATGAAGCCATTTTATAGTACAAAATATTACTCAAAGAGCAAAAAAGTAGACAGAGCAACAAACAGGTCTTCCTCAGTCAAAGGACAAAGTCAGAATAAGGAAAAAAGGTGGGGTCTTTCATCATTTAGAAAAAAAAACTGTCCTGAACCAATGAGAAGTGTTATTTTCAGGTCACAAGACCAGGGGCTTCATCATTATGAAACCAAAACTGTTATGAACCAATGAAAAGTGTTATTTTCTGCTCACATGACCCGACGCGCTTACGCTACGCGCCCGGGGCGCGCCCGGGGGCGCGCCCCGGGTCGCGCAGCGTAAGCGCGTCGGAAGTTTACGTTGTGCGATCGTATTCGCTCGAGTACTTCCGGGTGCGCTTACGCCGTGCGTATCACGCGGTCGCGGCTACGCGATACGTCACGATTATGTTTTCGTTTGCGATATTGGCGCTTACGGGACGCTCCCCGGAGCGCGCCCCGGGGCGCTTTGTAAAAATACGCTTTTCGGGGCGCTCCCCGGGGCGCGCTCCGGGAGCGCTCCCCAAAATAATTTTTTAAAAAAAAATTGGGAAAATTGTAGGGACAGGTAGCTCTATTCTGAAGTGGTTTGTAAAAAACATTAACTTTAGAAAAATATGTATTGTGCTACATTGGGCTTAATATATGTTAGAGCCAAAATGTAGCCCAAATGTAGCCCAAAGTAGCCCAATGTAGCCCAAAGATGGCCACCAGAGATCAAAAATTGAAAATGTAGCCCAAAATTCAACTAGATGTAGCCCAACTGTAGCCCAATGAGAAAATGTACCAGAGTGTTAAAAAGAACAACTAGAGTGCTAACAGTCTTATTTATAAAGTGAAACTTATAGTTAGGAATTAGCATTAAAAAAACCTTTGAAATTCACTGAAAAAACCATAGGTTTCACACCAGTTATAGTTAGGAATTAGCATTTAAAAAACCTATTAAATTCACTGAAAAAACCATAGGTTTCACACCAGTTATAGTTAGCTGGAAATTTTACTGATATAAAACCATTGAAATTCCCACGTTATAGTTAGTCGGACTCACTATAACTTGCGCGTGCAATGCACTGCTGATGACATCACATATTACATCACTCATGACATGGTCAGTGACATCACTCATGACATCACTGATGACACCATCCTTGTGACACAGTCACAGACCTCCTCTCAGTGTAAAGTAACCCTTGAGACACATATTCAAAAATAGAAACTGAAATTTTTAAAAAATGGACATACCTATATCAGTTACAACAAGCAATTCTGTACTTCCACTATCTATATACACATCCACTCATTCACCAACAGTTCTATATAGTCACTCATACATATACTCACTCATCATATGAAGAGATACACCTATACATCCTGTTACACACCGACATTCATCCAAAAGTTACTCACACACATATTCACACGTGCAAATAAACTATTGAACAACCATTTATTTGAATATAGAGTTATACACACACTTCCACCTTACTTTTATTGAAAATTACACATATTTATTCTCTTAAACAATCACTTATAGAAACACATACTTATTTAAACAGGAAATCTTACAATCTCTTACTCTCACATATACTCACTTATATACATCAATATTCATATATACTAGATTAAAACATATGTAGTTACTGATAAAGACACTAGTGAGACAGTCATTCACTCACTAACAAACACATATAGACACTCATCCACCCATACAGTCCTGTACATATGCTGTCTTCAAAACACATACAAACAAAGAGTCAGTCACTCATGCATCTATGTGCTAAGTAATACCCCCACCAAACCATATAGACACTCATACTGATACTAATAAAAATATCAAATAACCCATATACATACGCATGTAGCTACTTATCAACACATGTAGTCACTTATACACAAAGTGAAACACTAATATATGTATTTAAATATTTAAACATAACTCACTAATATTTATTTTTCAGAAAGACACATATTCACTGGATGGTGTCATCAGTGATGTCATGAGTGATGTCACTGACCATGTCATGAGTGATGTAATATGTGATGTCATCAGCAGTGCATTGCACGCGCAAGTTATAGTGAGTCCGACTAACTATAACGTGGGAATTTCAATGGTTTTATATCAGTAAAATTTCCAGCTAACTATAACTGGTGTGAAACCTATGGTTTTTTCAGTAAATTTAATAGGTTTTTTAAATGCTAATTCCTAACTATATATATATATATATATATATATATATATATATATATATATATATATATATATATATATATATATATATTACCTACTGGCGTGTCGCCAGTAGGTATATATAGTTAGGATTATTTGTCTATGGAACTTTTGAAAATTCTATGTCTAATAGCTTTGGCGTTTGTGGACGGAATCGGCTGAAATTTTCAGGAAAATGGCACATTTTGTTTCTGAGCAGCCCCTGAAAATTCGGGGGGGTTTCCTCAAGGGGGGGCCGAGAAAAAAGGGGGGTCCCAAAACGCGTTTTCCCCATGTTAATTTCCATAGGGCGGTTGGACTCACTTTTAGCTCGAACGGCTGAATGGATTTGCACGAAACTTGGCAAAATTGTAGGGACTGTTAGCCCGATGTGCCTTTGCTAGGTCTCAATATATGTGCTCCAGTGGTTTTTGAGAAATTAACGTTCAAAACAAGATATATATCTGTAACAGCGCTCCGGGCTGCGCTCCGGTCCGCTTACTTTTCGCGAAACGGAACTTTGCGATGCGAAGCTGATTGGCTCTCCGGTGTCTGTCAACATTTTAAACAGTCCGGAGCGGCCGCCATCTTATCTCTCGGTAGGATCGAGAGAGAAGAAGAGGTGAAAAACGAAGGAGGAATTTAATGAAAGGGGGCAAGGTATACCCCTCTTGACCCCCTAGGAATGATGTTGGGGTTATTAAAGGGTCCCGTGGGGAAAATAAAAAAAAAAATATTTTTCACGGTAGAAGCGCTTCCCGGGCCGCGAACTGGGCCACAAACTGGTAGCGAAACGGGAATTCGCCATTTTGTGTTTCGTTTTAATTAAATTACTAGGTATAAGGGGGTGCGGGAGACGTATCCTGATCCCTTATGTTTTCTGAGGGTGGCTGAGGAGGCTCATATATGTTGATACATGTCTTCCAGCGGCTGTGCGTGAGCTTTTTTTTTTTTTTTGCTGCGTGACGTCTGTTAACGTTCGATTCGATGGAAATCAGGAAGTGTTGACCGCCAATTTGTCAGTGCGATAAAATATTTTGTTATAAATGAATCCTTATTGATAAACATTGTCTGCGCCATCTTGCCTTTTTGTCCAATGCCACAATTTTGTCGTGCACGGCAGCCATTTTAGATGCCTTGACCAGACCCACTCTCTGCATGCCGTCGATTCTCAGCACGGCTCCCCACCCTCGCAAGCATCTCCCCCACGCACTGGTCACCCCCGCTCTCTCTCTCATGCATGGGCCATATACTTCCCCCCATCTGCGCTGCTCTTCCCTGAGAATCACACCCCGTGCCCGCCCGACACCTCCCTTTCACCCTATTCACTACCGCACCCTCTGACACTCCTCTTCCTCTGTGTCCGATTGTCCAGGCCGGACCCAGGCTATCACCTAGCCCTGCGGATGTAGTTTATGGCCCCAGCTGTAGAGAATCCAGACATACCAATCCTCCCGATTCAGGCGTGAGACTACTGATTTCAGTGCTAGTCTCCCGCCTCCCGATTCCTGCAAGCAAAAACCCGGGGGCATATTACCAACAACTAGCGATAATTTTTGTCTCTAACTTGTTTAGAGACAAAAATTATCGCCGCACATCGGCGATTTTTATCGCAGATAAACCTTGCTATTAGCAAGGTTTATCGCAAATGCGATAAAAAACGGCCGCAATGCATGAATATCGCTGAAAAGTCAGCGATATTCATGCATTATCCAGCAAATGCTCTTAGCCATGTTATCCACCTCCCATTGGATAACATGGCTAAAAACTGCTCAGGGCAGGTGTTAGCTTTTGGAGATATTCGCGCTTAGCGCGAATATCTCCAAAAGTTGGTAATAGGAGATAGCGATGTTAGGGACTGTTTCCAGTCGCAAACATCTTGGCACGCCCACTTTGCATGTCATTAGTGATAAATATCACTGACATGCAAAGCGGGGCCCAAGATGGTCGCTATCTCCTTTTAGCTGTCACTAACTGGTGTTAGCGACAGCTTGGTAATAGGGAGATAATTTTATCTCCGCTTTCTTGGCTTTTAAAGCCAAAAAAGCGGAAATAAACCCCCTTGATAATATGCCCCACGATTCCTCGGGGGTTTCAGCTGACAGGGCTTGGTATTGTGTTACGTGCTAATTCTTCCAGGAAACGTCAGAGGGTCGATGCAGGGGTTCTAGAAGGGGTGATAAACCATTTAAGCCTCATGAACAAGCGCATGGTCTTTTAAAGATCTGTGAAGTACTCGGGGCGGCGGTGTGTGTGTGCCCTCTTTCAGGAGCGGGCGGGGGGGGGGCACTGCCAGCAACTTGCCAGGCCAGGCAGTGTTCAACACTTGCATCACCCTTTCTCTGCCTGCTATTGCGCTCCATGCTTCGGAAAGGTAAGAAAAAAAACGTGCATTTGAGTTTGAAATGTCCGATCCTGTAGCAGTACACTTGCAAAGCCCACACATGACAATAACCCGATTCAAGGCCCCATTCACCCGATTTAAAAAAAAAATATAGTACTCCAAGAAAGTAGGATTATAAAACTTTATTAACTTTTAAATATAACGAACGCAACAAAAACTGTAAATATAAACATTTTTTGACAAAAAAAAACAACAATGGTCAGAAGCTGTCTTTTGTGCGAATAGTCCCAAGGCAGCACAACGTGCTGAGTTGTGGACGGCACCCAGGTGAAGAACCATCCCTTCTTTAAACCCCATGGTGACCAACTATAGTTTCAATGAGTGCTATGTCCCAGGTTTTACATAAAGTAGTGTTTACCTAGAGTGGTGCTGTGTAGGACACTCTGAATGGAAATTAACCAGAACTATAACGATAACTACAACAACAACAATAATATAACTTTTATGCCCAAATTACGCAAACATTTAGCTAATCTGCTAAAGGGGGGAGTCGCCATTTCTTTTGATAATTTATTCACCCATCCGTAGCCTCTCTAATCTCCATTACAATGTGTTTCTTGCTGAAATTAACCAGAACTATAACCATAACAACAACAACAACAATAATATAACTTTAATGTCCAAATTACGCAAAGATTTAGCTAATCTGCTAAAGGGGGGAATCGCCATTTCTTTTGATAATTTATTCATCCATCCGTAGCCTCTCTAATCTCCATTACAATGTGTTTCTTGCTGTCGCTAGCTGATGAAAAAACTAAAGTGATAACTTCCTCATCCTTATTTTGTCTTTCTTTGTTCCTTAAGATGTTATCTGTGTCAACCTCTTCCGAGAATGCTGATGCGTTAGGGATTTCCTTGTGTTTCTTAATAGCATTGGTGTCTGCACACTTCTTTGTCAATTCTGTGAACATGATAACTGCTTCATAAACAGACGATATCTTTGTTAAGTCATTAGTGTTAAGTGTGTCTGAAACTACAGTGCCCTTCTGTTTTTCTTTCTTCAGGCTCTACAGAGTTTTGTGCGTTGTTCTTTTGAGCGACAATTATTCCAGAGGTTTCAGGTTCACTTGTTTTGTCCTGCAGTGAGTTAACAGCTTTAGAGACTTCATGTTTATTTGCTATGTCCTGCTGTGCGTCAACTGCTTCAGAGACGTCAGCCTCATTTGTTATGTTTGACTAGATCCTGGACCTGCCCGGCCGCGCCCAAAATGGCGCCGGTGTAAATGGGACTCGTAACTGCTTGTTGTGTACTGGTTGCCCAACCTTGATATCACGAGATACGTATGCAGTTTTGAAGCACATGGCGGAGGCTCGTCTGCTGTAGTGGGGTGCCCCTTTATCGTTTCAGTTGCCATTCCGCCCGCTTTTGCTACACTGTGCCTTTTCCGCCATTCAGCTGTTTACCGCCCGCTCTTACGGCTACAGCGTCTCGCTCACCATGTAGTTGAGTTGCTCCCACTCTTGCGGTGCAGCGATAGGCGGCTGCCACAGGACTCTTAAAATGGCGGCCGGCTCTTCGGATTTGGGCCTGGTCCAGTAAAATGGCCCTGGGACACCTTGGAACTCGGACGCTTGTCTGCCAGGGCTTGGGTCCCATTCTCGAAAGCGTCCCCTCAGCCTTGAAGATTCTACAAAAGTCTTGGGGGCCCTCGACTCCCGCAGGCTTCCGGTGGGGAGCGGCTGCCATGATTGCTTGCGGAATGGCCACGACGGAGCTACGAGATGGTGGTGCTCTCATGGTGACGCCAGCTTCAGTCTGAAACATCCAGAAACAAGGTGGGGCTTTCATCGTTTGGGAAAAAAAATGTTTTAATCCAATGAAAAGTGTTATTTTTAGGTCACATGACCTAGTCTTACATCATTAGGAAAACAAAAGTAAAATGAACCAATGAAAAGTTTTATTAACAAGTCACATGACCTGTTATGCTTACGTTACGCGCTGCGCGGCGCGCTCTGGATCGTTTCCGGGAAGCTGCGCCTTGCGCACCGGAGCACTTCCGGGTGCACTAACGCGGCGCGTCATATGACGCATTACGCGACAACGCAGGTCCAGAATATAGTCAAAATGTCTCCACCAACCAGCGGTCGGAATACAACCGCTTTCAGCAGTCCAAAAAGTTCTGTTAAATCGCAAGAGCGGGAGCAACTCAACTACATGGTGAGCGAGACGCTGTAGTCGCAAGAGCGGGCGGTAAACAGCTGAATGGCGGAAGAGGCACAGAGTAGCAAAAGCGGGTGGAATGGCAACTAAAACGGTAAAGGGGCGCCCCACTACAGCGTGTCTTCAGGTCAAACGGATTGTGGGACAAGGTCCAGAATGGAAGAGTCATCAAAAGGCAAAAAATTCCGCCGGACCCCGGGAGCCGGCCGCCTATGTCGGAGGCGATCTCAGGCCACACCAGGGCAACACGACTTGGGGAGGGGGCAGGAGCCAAGCGCCCCCTCCCAGTCCGCGCCATCTCACCGCCCCTCGGGGGCCTCCGTCAAGCGGTTTAGGGAGGCACCGTATCACATTGTTTTCCAATGCAGTCAGGTCCACAAACGGACCCCACTTACTTTGAATAGTGAAGCTGCAGCAGGTGCAAATAAGGTTTAGACAGTGTTACAAGCGCTGCTTAGAACTCTGAAGTATGGCACTCAACATCCAGGACTTATGCCATTTGTGTAAGGCAGTGACATCGAAGCAACTCAGGGACCAAAAGCATGAACGAACACTCACGTATGAAAATCTTATTTGGGGAAGGGGCAGGATCCAAACGCCCCCTCCCAGTCCGCGCCACCACACCGTATGTAGAAAATCTGAAGCCATCGTTCTACAAACTCTCAACCAGCCTTGGATGGAAAAATCTTAAAGAATGTACAAACTGAAAACCAGTTTTTGTCTGCATAGCATCAGCAGCAACGCTTGCTATCAGTGCATGAGTTTCATGCTCGATCGATTGAGCTAGCCGGATCGGGCAACAAAAAGTATAAAATAGTTATGTAAATAGTTATTTAATAAAATGTTTTACCCTGTTACTTTGCTGGTGTGTTGTATATATTTATAATATTTGCATAGGGTTTGTTGTTATTTTGGGCGGGGTGGGTGGCGGAGTCGAGCTGTCTACCAGCCATCATGGTGTGGAGCTCAGTTCATCTCACTATTTTCGTATTTCTCATGAAGGGTTGTTCCTAATGTTTGTATTTTAGCGAGGTCAAAAAGAGATCCAATTAGTGGTCTACTGATTTTGCTCGATTACTTTTATTTTTTTACACGATTTTTCACTATCTGCAAAGACTAAACAGAGTATTGCGACTTTGTGCTTGTTTGTAAATAGAGAACGATCCAAAGAGAACCAATTCTAAAACAGTAAATGCTTGGATAACAATCAATCAAATGGAGAGACAAGCCGGTACGGCGGATTACAACGGGGGTAAAGGTCTGCGTTAACTACCCTTCACTATCTGCAAAGAGAGAGTACTACTAAGAGAAAAGAGGGGAGGGGGGGGCAGCGTTCAAAGCACATCAGCGTGCATAAACACGAAAACGTTTTTACCTATCACGTATTTGACAGCTTTTGATATTTGCTATTAAAAAACCATTGAAATTCACAGAAAAAACCATAGGTTATAGTCCATATATAGTTAGGAATTTGCATTTACAAAACCTTGAAAATTCACTGAAAAAACCATTGGTTATAGACCATATATAGTAAGGAATTTGCATTTACAAAACCTTATTTTACTCGCATAAAACCATTGAAATTCCATATATAGTTAGATGCGCTAACTATATATCGCGCACCCGCAATCCACTGCTGATGATGTCACATATTACATCATTCATGACATGGTTAGTGACATCACTGATGACATCACTGATGACATCTCAAATGACATCACTGATAAAATCATTGATAACATCTCATTTGACATTACTGATCACATCACTGATGATATCATTCATGTGATAATACCATGAACCTCTTCAGACTCTAATATAACCTTAGATACAATCAGTGTAAACAGACAGTCACAGACTGTCACTCATCCATGGAGTTACTCACACACCTAGTCAGTCATGCAAACAATCAATCACACTTCCATTTCCTCAACTATACAGTTATACACACCTTACTTATTCAAACATATACTAACACATATTTACTCTGTTATACAATCCCTGATACAAGTTCACAATGATCCATACAGCCACTCACACATTCACTGGCTCTTATGCACAGTTATTTATATATGTCAACTCTCACATGTACTGTGTTTTACATATGTACTTACTTTGAAATGTAGCACTGAGATATCCATTCACTCACTAATACACTAATGCACACAGTCATCCGCCCATACAGCTGTTTCCACATGCAGTTTTGAACCCATACATATAGTGAATCAACTACTCACACATCTATGTACAGAGTCACACACCTCCCAGCTACCCATACACACACACTCAGTGTCCCATACAAATACTTGGACAACCAATCAATAACCCATACAGTTATTCATATAGCTACTGATCAACACATGCAGCAGTTTGTAGAACAACAGATATAATGATGCACAAATTAAGATAGTTTAGTCACTAACCCATGCACTCATTAGGACACATTTAATCATTCTCTCATACAGTCAGTCATGCACCTACTAAATCCTTCTTCCAGACACTTATACATCCACTCATTCTTCAATATGTAAGACACATTTTAACTTTACAGAAACATACAGTCACTGGATGTTCTCATCAGTGATGTCATTTGAGATGTCATCAGTGATGTCATCAGTGATGTCACTAACCATGTCATGAATGAAGTAATATGTGACATCATCAGCAGTGGATTGCGGGTGCGCGATATATAGTTAGCGCAACTAACTATATATGAAATTTCAGTGGTTTTATGCGAGTAAAATAAGGTTTTGTAAATGCTAATCCCTAACTATATATGGTCTATAACCTATGGTTTTTTCAGTGAATTTTCAAGGTTTTGTAAATGCAAATTCCTAACTATATATGGTCTATAACCTATGGTTTTTTCTGTGAATTTCATTGGTTTTTTAAAAGCTAACATCTGTAGCTGTAAAATGTATTCTTCTTTAAATCCCAAAATATATTTTAGATGTTTATTGATAATTTTTTTTTAAATATTTTTTTTCTTCGCTTCCGGTAAGCGAACCGGGAAGCTTTCCGTTAGCTCATCTTGATGCCGCGACCTAGTCCGCGAACCGGTAAACGTTTCGTTAGCGCAACTGTGACGCGTCGCGGAAGCGCGACGTATCATTGTCGCGTAATGCGTCTTATGACGCACCGCGTTAGCGCTCCCGGAAGTGTTCCGGACCGCGAACTGGAAACGATCCGGGACGCGGCGCGCACCGCGTAACGTAAGCGGAACAGGTCATGTGACTTGTTTATCAAACTTTTCATTGGTTCATTTCACTTTTGGTTTCCAAATGATGTATGACTAGGTCATGTGACCTAAAAATAACACTTTTCATTGGTTCAGAACTTTTGCTTTTCCCAAATCATGAAAACCCCTCCTTCTTTCCTCACTCTGACTTTCATCTTGGTGAGAGAAAGACCATTTTCCTGTAGTTCAGCAATGACTTCAATCCTTGCTTCAGCTGGTGGACCCCCACCACCACCTCCACCTCCTCATGTGAAGAGAGGACCACCATCTCAATTCATCTCCAACAGAGAGGAGGAAGAGGATGACCTAGAGGAAGAGGAGACAGATGAACCACAGTTTATACAGGAGTTGCCCCGTGTTTCCCGACGGAAAACAAGTTTCATATGGCAGTTTTTTTCAATCCCTCGAGGGGAGAAGAAGGTCAATGCGAAGTATGCCACCTGCCTCATTTGCAAATACAGATTATCTAAAGCACTGAAAAAAGTATAGTATGGGAAACTATACTATGCATCGCCATATGGCCAGGTGGCATCCACTAAACTACAGCCGGGCAGAGTTGCGTGACCTGCAAGATAATCCCCCAACAACTCCTGTGGCCAGGACAACGTCAAATATCTCTTTGACAGGAAGAGAGGCACAGGAAACCGTGCCAAACATACAGCAAAACTTCAAACACATGAAGCTAACCTGCATATATTGTGGTGCTCTGCTCTCATGTGGGAACATGAGCGTGAAATTAATCAACATTGCGTACGAAAACCACAATTGCCCTAACCCACCCAAACAGTAATTTTTTTTTGCTCCTGTTGAGCCCTTTTCAATGCCTGTTTTTTGTTGTTTCCCCTCCATGAAAAGCACAAAAAAAACATAAAACTGTTCTAAAAATACAAAAAAAAAAAAATGTTCAGAAAAAAAATAAATAAATAAAACAACCAAAACATTAAAAAAAAGTTCTTTTCAGAACTACCTCCCCTTTCAAATAAAATTGCTAGAATGTTTAGCACTCTGGCAAGCTCTATTTCTTTTGGTTCGCTTTCCGGTTCGCTGCCCGGTTCGCGAACTTGAAGCGAACCAAAAAAATATTTTTTTTAAAAAAAGAAGAGTTAGTATAAGGGAAGTAAACAGAGAGTAATGTTAAAAGAAAGACAGCTATAGGGAGTAAACCAGAGATACTGTTTAATAGATCTATTTATTAATTCAGGATGACGATAAGGTGTGATCTCTCCTGAGGTTTGTTTAAGGTGAGACCTACTCAGGGTTACAGATCAATTTTACACTTGTTGAAGAATACAGAGCAGATAATGCATGTGAAGGCCTACCAATGAAGTAAGTCATGTCCTCTTATTACATCATTCATGACATGGTCAGTGACATCATCAGCAGTGCATTGCGGGTAAAAAGAGTAGAAAACATTTACCTTATAATTCTTGTTAACTTTTTAAAATATTTTTTCATACTTTCAATCTGTAAAAGAGAACAAACATTTCCAAAAATATTAAAACATGTATTTAAAAATTAGAAAAGAAAAGGGAAAAGGTTCAAGAAGAAACAGTTTTTCAACAACTGTGACATTTACAGAAGCCTCTGCTTCTCTACGTCCCCTACACAATCCTAAAGATATATATTTTAAACAAACAGTATCTTCATGCTGATGAACTGAGGCCTATTTTGGAACATGGTGCTTCTTTTGCACTGCTGATGTCTCACAATAGTGATGCAATAGCAGCGCAAAAAAGATGTAAAGCCATCATAAAATTGTGTCTAACATTTTAAATGATTGTTTCAGGATGCAAATAAGATGTGTGCTTTCAAGAGCTTTCTTTGAGGTGAGGCCTATTCCTTTTTTAAAAAAAAAACAGTACCCAGAAGTACAGCACTCTAAGCATTAAAATTGACACTTACAGAAGACTCAGTTTCTCCATATCTACCTCACATTTCTAAATGTATATCATAAGTACAAAAAGTTGAACATTAATTATACATGTTAAATGGTTTATTTTTGCTGTTCTCAGAATGTATCAAATTTCACTTAAATCAGTGACTTGAAGGTATTCATCATGTAACAGCGGGGAAAAAAAAACACAATCAAAATGATTGTGTTTAAAAAACCCATACAACCTAAGAAATCTGAATTCAAAACTCCTTAAAATTAACTTACTTTCAATGACGTCGAAGGATGTCCTATGAACAGCGTCCACTCTGTTGTGCTATAAATATTTTCAGCCCGCCACTTTCTGAAAGAAAACCTCCATCGTTTTGAAAAATATGTTACATACAAGAAAAGACTTCTCACATTCTACCACATGTTTCCACTAGGCCAAATCATGTTGCAGCGATTCACAACTCTTGTAATTCTTCCAATCAAATCCCGTCATTTTCTATTTTCGCAACTTTCAAAAAGAAAACATTTAAGATTATTTTCACAATCCTGGACTACTAATATCTTACCCTTCTTTGTCACTCATGTTCTCCTTTTCCTATGACACTGATACTGCTTACTATGAAGCAGACTTACTTGCATCAGGTTTATATAGTTGGATTTTTAAATTGACATTATAATTAAAAGTTTTGGACCAATAATCTAGACAGCATTGCAGACTTACATTCCCTCTACTTGATGAACCTTTTGCAATTCCTCACAGGAAATCCCGAGATTCTTTCTTTAAAATTTTGGTTTTAAAAACACCAGGTAAGAATTTTTAAGGTCAAACGGCAATTTTTTTTTTAAAGTCACAACGGAATCATTGCAGAATGACCAGCCGTTTCGAGACTTTAAATAAGCTGTATAATGTCCTGATGTTGTTGAAGGACCATCGTGATAGATAATTGCTACAGTTACAAAAGTCCTTCCTGATATTGACAGCTGAGAAGCCACAACATTTTTTATTAAAGTTGACAATTTTGATCCATCAGGCCTACATCGTTGGATCATTAAAATGACATACTGGCCATATCTACGTATAAATAATGTTGACATCATTTCAGATTTACATTGGCTACACTCCATGTTGTGATCCGCTGCATTTACTAGCTTATTAAAGGAGACTGATTTACTGTCTGGCAAAGTTAAATATATAAATCTTTCTGAGTCTACACTAGTAGTACTTGATACCATACAGTTCTCGCAGTCATGCTGCCATTGATAAGAAAGCCCAAACAGGTGATCTACATCTACACCCTCATCTTGCAATACATCAAGCATATACATTAAAAACTCCTGACAATCTTGCTGATTATTTTCAGAGAAGTCTGTTTGACCTGAACATTCATCTAACAGATAACGAACTTCAGACACACTTTCTACTTTTGTTCGATCAGTGCTACATTTCTCGAAAACAGAATTCAACAAACAGCATAAAATTTGTTCTGAATTCAACAGAATCTGTTCTTTTAAACTCTCTTGTGAAAAGAGAACATTAGCCACTACATTTGCATAGCAGTTGACACCAGAACTGTTTTCAAATTGAAAACTGACAACATCTTCAACAGAATCCACTTTCTTTCTGCTAACAATTTTCGGTTCATTGACTTTTGGTCTTTTTGCTACAACCTCCCTACTATTACTGATATTTCTACGTTTCCGGCCTACCACACGTTTCTCAAACAAAGGATATTGAGGCAAATGTGGCGCATACTCTCTTCTTAACCTATTGTATTCCTTAACACAATCTAGATCCGCACAAATGTTTGTGACATCACAGTCAATCAAGTACAATCCCGATAAAGTTCTAACTCGTGACAATGCCACATATGCCATACCCTCCTTGAACAGAGAACTGCCAATATTCACCAATGCACTATCTACACTTAAACCTTGCGATTTATGGATTGTCACCGCATATGCCAAGCAAACAGGAAACTGTTTACGGCGAACATATAAGTCTTTAACAAGCAAAAACCTAGCAGAACAACGACCAATTAGCTGTACTTCCTCAATGCCATCAAATTTAATTTTTAAAAATTCAATTCCATCTCTATTTCGGTATTTCTCAAAATCCACAACATTACCCATTGATCCATTTACCAGACCTCTTTCAACATGTAAATTCCTTCTCAAAATGATTCGGCAATTTAAACACACATTCAAAGTCTTTTCAAAACCCGCTGTTTTAGATATAGTCTTCTCTAATGAATCAAATTTTGATTTCAAATTCTCAGACAAAATAATTGTTGATCCCATATGCTCTATTCTGTCAATAGCTTCAAGTTTCACAATCTCTTGCTTTTCTAAATTCAACATTTTGTTGTTGAAGATGGCACATTCTGCAAGAGTTGGCATCAAACATATTCCGGATTTCTTCTCAGTAATTTTCTGAAAAATATTCTCAGGCACAATGTCTTGTTCGGGATATAAATTTGAAAGTAATCGTGCATTTAAAGCTTCTTTTCCATGCTCGGTCACTTTTCCAATTCTAATATCTTGTAGAATATTCTTGTAATCTTCATCCTTCGCCTGACGCATATTTTCATGCAGTTCAGCATAATTGAAGTTTAACCATATATTGACGTTGCCAATGCTCCCTAGGCACTTCCTGGTATCTTCATGCGTGAGTATTTTGAACACAGGTTGACCTTTTACTGGTGTCAGCTGCAGAAGATCTCCGAAAACAATGATGTGTTTGCCACCAAATAACACATCATATTCAGTTTTAAGTACTTCTTGCATTCTCAAATGCACAAAGGCAAGCATGACATTGGAAACCATGCTTACTTCGTCAATGATAAGTAGTTTCATTTTCCTCAAGACTCTTGAAACTTCACAGCAAGCATCCCCAGATAACTTGTGGTATTGTAATTTGTTGTCATGCTCCACTGGCAGCATCAGTAGACGATGCAAAGTAATACCTTTAATTTTATGTGCTGCCAGTCCAGTAGGAGCGGTGACAACACAAGACAGCGATGACTCAGTCCTTTCCTGCAAATAACAAGAAATTGCTTTAATGAGGAAACTTTTTCCAGTTCCGGCTTCTCCACTCACGTACAGTCGGACAGGCTTCAACGATGTACATGAGCACTCTTTCTTCTCATGACTTAATCCATGCTCAATTTGCTTGGTAACTTCATCATATATTTTCCTCTGCTCAACGTTGAGTTGTTTTTCCAAGTCTTCTAAGTTAACTGAATCCTCCTGAGCATGTGCCATGGCTCTTTCCACTTCATTCATAGCAGTGGCAGCTTCATTTTCGATAATAGGTCCTCCAAGTGGATCTTGACTCAATGAAACAGAACTCTGACTGTCCTGAGAACTGTCTCTGGCAATCTCGGCTGCAATCGTTGCTTCCTGCTCAATTTCCAAAGTTAGCATTTCTTGATATTTGGGAAACGCAGGACATTCTATGGTCTCCTTAGCAGCAGTGAAAGAGTCTTCGTAACAGAGGAAATCTCCAAGCAGTTCCTCTTCTGCACGCCAAGGCTTGAAAAGTTGCAAAAGTGCTAAATAGAAAAACTCCTTTTTTTCTGGAGATTCGCCACTCAATTTTCGATGGTTTACTAATTGGCATTTTCTTTGCTTGACCAGGCATCCCTCACTTCCAATTACAGCATACACTCCTTTCTCAATATCTTCTTTGATGTTCCTCTTGAATATATAATTTTGTAGAACCTCATATAGACAAACATTCTCATGGTGACTGCTTCGATTTGGATAATATGTATCCAACATGTTGGTCTTCAAAATGTCGGTACTGTTTGGTTCCTTTTCTGCCAAATACTCAATTTCCCGGACAGGTTTTAGAACTCGATTTCGCGTTGCAGCAAGACCAAGACTCGCCCAAACGATACTCCTGGATTTGGCATAGAGACCTGCTGAAGACAATCGATCAGAACATTCATAAGCTCCGATTTCTCGATGCGACAACATCTTCAGACTGAAACTGTACAACTTCTTGCTGAGGCTCTTTTCATGGGAAATGTCCTCCCACATATCCTTCAGTTCTGTCTTTTCTTTTTTGGTGATGTAAGATGTCACATACCGAGCCACAGCCATACAGTTGTCAGCCACAAACTGTATATCCATGTTAGCATTCCACATGGACAAAATCACTGGGTTGTAGTCGTTGATGTACTTGGACTCTTCGTTCCTTTTCAAATTGTATGTATTTTTGGGTGATTTCCTCGTCACATTATGTCGCAGTGAAGACATCAAACTGTTCACTCTTCCTTTAGAAATCACCGGTCGTGGAAAGTTGAAACGACATTTGGTGTAGAACTTGTCCTTGTTTCTGAATTTACGACGACAGTACTTTCCACAACGATGGCTTTGGAAACGTAGAACTTGTTCTCTTAGGCTTTTCTTCTCCGTTGCGTTTGGAACAGCACACGTAGAATACTGTTCTATGAAATTCATCACTAAGTCATCCGGATCTGTTCCAAATTTAGGTGCATCCTTGATCCACAACAACATATGTATATGAGGAGCACCTCTTGCTTGGTACTCCTTTCTCCAGAAGAAATCCAACACCTCTCCAAGAGGTGGATTCTTCTTATTTGTGATGAAAGACATCATAGCTTCAAATCTATGATTGAAGTACCTGCATACATTCACTGGATCCAAAGAACACAGTTCTCCAGGTGTCTTGAATTCAATGTTTTCAATATTTCCATTTGCCTCTCGTAGAAATTCAAGTAAGTCTTCCCAGCCATACTCGGCACAGCTCAGAGTGAGGAACCATGTCGGAGTTCCTAAGTTCCTCAGCATACATTTTAAATCACCATGACGACGGTACCAGTACTCATTAGTACCACGCTGACACGCCATGAGATTAATTAAGTGAGAATCCAAAATACTGTCTTGGACATTGACTTTATGCATAAAATCACTTGCCGAGATGTTTCGCATCTGTATACCACTTTTTAAGATGTGGTTCACTGCATATGACAGTCCAGACAGATCGCTTTCAAACAGGAGATGAAACAAATAGGGAATGCATTGACGAAACCTAGGATCTTCTGCATACAATCGTAAAGTCCGGCATTCAGACGCAGGAATTTGATGAGGTCGCTCATCATATCTTCCTCCTCGACCTGTGGGAAATAGCTGTGGGAAACACCGAGCTTCCAAACTTTCCTCCCAAACACTAATGGGACTCCCTTTGGCTTGTTTCATTTGAAACAACTCAATAGCATTCCCCATGACTTCCTTGGAATGCAAAGGATGAACACTATAATGTTCATATATTTCTTCACTTTTAGAGGCCTCTACTTTCTCAATTTGGCCAGCACACAAATCGCTATCCTCTTCATCACTTACTTCCTCTTCTGCAACATATACATTCTTATAGTACTTATTATTTTTCTTCAAATACAATGTTGCCTTTTTGACTTTCCTAACATCCACTAAATCTTGCCATATTTTCTTATTCTTTGTCGGAACCCCATTAACCAAGATAACCAGAGGTTCCTCTTCCACTTTTTCTACTCCAATTGTGTTAATGTTTTTGTTCAAATCTAGAGGCAAATAAACAACTCTTCCCTTTAATCCTCTCTGTAAATCTGCTGGAGGCAACTTCCCTGTCTTTGGCTCCATTCTTACAATAGCCTCAAAATAGATTCATAAGTATTTAAATCCTTCAATTCAGAAGGAATCTCAACCAATTCCAGATTATTATGAACTGCCCTAGCAGGCATCTGGTTTTGGTTTAATTTATTACAACAATAAGTACACACACGTTGATCCGATCCCAAATCAAAATAATTTTCTACCATCAAGTATGTGGCAAAATCCTTCCATTCACTATTATTTTCCCTTTCACTTTTTGCATATAAATCCACTAACTTAGTCTGATTCTTATAATAAGTGCGTCGACAACATACACAAGTGAAATTAGGCCTCTCACTTGATTTCATCTGAAACGTGGCAATTTCCTTCTGAAAATTATCTGTACTGGAAACCTGTACATTATCTTCAACATTACCCTCTACTTCTGGGTCAATTTGAACATTCTCATCTTTACTACCAAAGTAACAAAACTCAATTTCTTCACAAATATTCTTCACATCTATTTCAGAACCATGCAAAAGAGCAGCACATAATTGTTTAAGCATAATTGCTGGACTCTTAGCATAATACAACATTCTCACTAATTTTCTCACTTTATTATGATGCACTGCTAGCATCCTGAAATGATGAAAAACACTCTGGCATACTCTCCTGGAAAGACAAGCCAGTGAATGACCACGCAAACCTGTCATTTGTCTCACTCTGCAAGGATCTAAATCTTGCAACAACTTCATTTTCTGCTTCAAACTTTTCTTATTAAATGTCCGTATAAAATCACAAAGCAAATTGATGGAAACCTGTCGCACACTGCAAATAGAACTACACTTCCAAATGTACACAGGACCCTTAGGACGTCTTCCTAAAACCTCATCACTTAGCGCCTCTTCTGTCTCTGTTGTCACAAGTTTTTCTTTTTCAACTGGACAACCATCCTTCACTTCATAAGCTCGACCACTGGTGTCAACTGCAAACACCAAATCATTATCCTGAAAATAACTCTCCTCATTAAAAAATGCCTCACAACTTGAACTATGCATCCATTCTCCGGAAAAAACTTCACAAAAGTTACTACGATTTACTACTCTCTTCCATCTACTTTTTGTTTTGAAATCAGAAATTACCTTGCTTAGTTTCCTAATTCTATTGATTACCAAAATAAACAACTTTCGCTTAATTTCAAAAGCATGATCAATAATTTTCTCTACATTTTTCTTCTTCTTATAAAATGCCACTTTCTGTTGGCCTTTCTTAATATTTTTTAATAAATTAACTATTATCCTATTACGGAACATTCGTTTTCGAATGTCCCTAAACTGTTGTTTCCTTCTACTATCATGCACAGAGTTATCTCTTCCTCTACCAGTAACATTTTTGATGGGTCTTTCCTTTCCATTTAAATTGCTTTTCTTTTTCTGAACTGAAACATTTTTGGGATAAATACTTTTTTTACTAAAAATATTTCTTAAGAATGATTTTGTGCTCTTACCCGGAGCTTTCTTGGTGTTTTGAAAAGTATTTTGGGAAGAGGACTGCTGCAATAAAAGATCATCCTGCTGTCTTTGACGTTTTCTAGCCTTTCTAATTCGATTTTTCGTTGGCATTTTTCAAATTAAGAAAAGATCTGCAGTTGAATCTGCGGGAAAAATATAATAAAAAATGTTATTAACCACTATTACCAAACAGTAAATGAATAACAGTCATCAAAAACTTAATGCCCTACTTATTTTTTAACATAGCAAATCTTTTGCACCAGCACTGCATCACAAAAATGACACACAGTGGTACAAAACAGGCATACAACAAACATAAATCTCTCCCTAATATTTTAAATGATTAATTCAGGATGACGATAAGGTGTGGCCTATCTAAAGGTTTGTTTAGGCCCAGATCTTTGGACTGGGGTGAATGTGTGTCATTGATCCACATTCGGTCCATCACCTGTTTTGTTTGTTTGAGGTGAGGCCAACACATGGTTGCAGATAAGATTTTCACTGAAGAAAAAAAGGAGATAATACATGTGAAGGCCTACCAATGAAGTAAGTCATTATTTGAAATCAATTACATTTCTGGATATGTACTGCTAGAGCTTCATAGGTTGTTTTGGGTCATATTTATAAGGCATATGAGTGTCTATGATGTTATTTTTCCTTTTTAAATGGAAAGCGTTCTTCATGGTGCAAGTTTCTTGTAAATACGCTCCCACTTGCGGTTGGCAAATTTAGATTTTGATTATGGGAGTTACATAGCCATGTTAATAATGTCAAAAAAATGGTGTTAGGGCATTCCAAAAAACGCTTTCATGTGTCTCAAGGACATTTTCAGTCATTTCCTCTTGAATGCAGGTATACAATTGATTTATATGCTGTGTTTAAAAACGATTTTTTGAAATCAATTACATTTCTGGATATGTACTGCTAGAGCTTCATAGGTTGTTTTGGGTCATATTTATAAGGCATATGAGTGTCTATGATGTTATTTTTCCTTTTTAAATGGAAAGCGTTCTTCATGGTGCAAGTTTCTTGTAAATACGCTCCCACTTGCGTTTGGCAAATTTAGATTTTGATTATTGGAGTTACATAGCCATGTTAATAATGTCCAAACAATGGTGTTAGGGCATTCCAAAAAACGCTTTCATGTGTCTCAAGGACATTTTCAGTCATTTCCTCTTGAATGCAGGTATACAATTGATTTATATGCTATGTTTAAAAACGATTATTTGAAATCAATTACATTTCTGGATATGTACTGCTAGAGCTTCATAGGTTGTTTTGGGTCATATTTATAAGGCATTTGAGTGTCTATTATGTTATTTTACCCTTTTTAAATGGAAAGCGTACCTCATGGGGCAAGTTTCTTGTAAATACGCTCCCACCTGCGGTTGCGCATGCCAGAATGCTACACCGAATATGCAATTACAATTTCTCAAAGAAACAAAATCTATTTGTATATCACTAGAGACAAAGCCACATTTTAAAAACACAGCTTTCTTCATCATTTTCTCCTTAAATCATACTATTCTCTATCTAAATTAAATAAATCTTTTCTCACCTTAGCAAATACTTTTTGAGTTTTGAAAACAGTCTCAGAAATACACCAAATTGTCTTCAGCAGAAGAAAAAGGATGCACTCCAGAGGCTGCAGCTATTGAAAGCACAGAAATACAGATATTCATTTCACATATCTCTCATATTAGCCAATCATAACTCTTCCCTCACTTTTTTCAAATCAAAACCCTTCCCCCCTCTGCCCTCTCTGCCTTTTTTCCATAGCAACCACCTCCTGGAAGACCTCTCATGTTTACAAATTCACACAACAATGTTTCAATTGAACTCTGAACTCTCAGTGCACCTGCGTATCCAGTGCAATCTTTCATTAAATGTTTCTTCCTTGACCATTCAAATTACATCTTTCAAAGAACACATCCATGCACCCTAACTTTCTGTTTTCAGAAATGGAAATGCACCAATCACTGCTAATGAATCATTAGCATTGGAAATCCACAGTTTTTTTTTCTTTACAAACTCCTACTGTTTCAACTGCCCTTTCATTACCACACTTCATCTGACTGCAGCACAACCTTCTCCCACCATGTTTAATGTCTGGATTGTTGGACATAGTTACATCCACTGGGCTCAAAGGTATGCTGAGAACAGAAATTTACCTAACCTCAATTTACAAGATGTGGAAATTAAGTGGTTGGGCCAAAGAGGATTAAAATGTCACCAATTGATACCATTGGTGAAAACCTTTATGCATTTGCCAAAACCTGACCTGTTAATTGTGCACTGTGGAGGTAATGATTTGGGCACTTTGACTGGGGTAGGTCTGGAAATGCTTTTAAAGGACACCTTTGAGCAATTAATGGCACTTTTTCCTCAAACTGCCTTGGTATATTTCAATATATGCCAAAGACAGAAATGGAGGTGGTCCAACCAATTTTGTCCACAAATTGAGAAAGCGAGGAAGCATGTAAACAAATCTGTTTCAGCTTTCATGAGAGACCATGGAATGGGCTCCTTGTACAACAATAACTTGCGTTACTACATGCAAGATATCTACAGAGGAGATGGAGTTCACTTCTCAGATGAGGGCAACAGAATTTTCATTCTGAATTTAAGACTGTGCATTGGTACCTACTTATAAGTACCTAAATGTACCATAAACCCAAAAGCTCTTCTCAGAGCTACCCTTCATCTGATCACTCACAATTATTATTTTTTTCTAACTTTTTTCACTAATTTTCCACAAAATACGCTCCCCGGGGCGCTACCCGGTTCGCGAACCAAAAGCTAACCTCGCGGAATTTTTTTTAAAAATGTTTTTTTTCCGCACATATAAGCTTCCTCAGCCACCCTCAGAAAACCTAGGGAGTCAAGATAAGTCTACCATGACCCCTTCTACCCATTCTAAACATTATTTGCCCTCCATCTTGTATCTTAATGCGACCGAAACACAAAATGGTGGACTCCCATGACGCTTAAGGTTCGCGAACCGAGCCGCTTTCCGGGAAGCGGTCCTAAAAAAAGGTGGGAAAGTAATTTACAGAAAAACGACTAGAGACACTCTCACCAAATATAGATTAGCTCATACTACATAACAATCCCTTTCATTTTCACAAATTTGATTGAAATTTCATTTAGCCATTTAGCCTGTAGACCTCTCTAAGTACCGTGAGGTAAATTACTTCACAAAACACATCTGAAGTGTTGGAATTGACAACCAATGAAAATGTTACTTTCATTTTCAACTTTTATTACCTGACATTTGATTGGTTATATACCTGACTATATATAAAGGAAGAGAAGGAAACACAGCCATTTTGACTGCTACTTCGTGAAGTGCACAACAAAAAATCAACTGATAACTTCAACTTATATTTAAAAGGTAAGATATTATTTATAAAACTTAAGTATGTTCTGTACTGAAACCTAATTAGAAAAACATTTTCTGAGAATTATATTCTATCACTCTGTAATACTTATAGAAAAAAATAGACTACTCTGTTTTAGTTATGGCAGAGCCATTCCAAGAATTTGCAAGACCATAGGCTAAAAAGGAACGTGCGCGAAGCCCCCTCCAATTTACATAAGTGGCCCCTTGCAAGGAGACCATTCACAGGCACTGAGGGGGCCCCATTGTCCAGCATTTTGACGCCCCCACAGTTTTAACTTTAAATCCACACACATATCTCACACCTTCATAGGTGTGAGAATTGATTGTGGTCTAAAAGTTAAAACTGTGGGGGCGCAAAAATGCTGGACAATGGGCCCCCTCAGTGCCTGTGAATGGTCTCCTTGCAATTGAGGGAGCGTCTCTTTCTCCCTCCCCTATACCTCCTGACACCATCCATGGGAGGCCCAAGGAGGGGGCCCCCTGCAATAGACCTTAATTGCAGGCGACACCTTTCTTTGTGAAAAAAACACTATATAAATAACCAAACTGCCAATCTGTACTGAAACCCAACAATGCCCTTTCTGTACTGATATATTTTTTAAAAATTCATTTTTCAGAATTGAAAATGGAAGAACAACAAAACAACATGAAAACTGAAACAGAAGAAAAAATTGAGACACAAGATGACATGGATTTCTACGACGACACAATAAATAATGAACTTGTGCAATGCATAGATGCAGTAGATTTTCTACTAAAAAATGAAGAAAAAAATGATCACGATTTTTTAGATTTTCTTTTAAATTTTGAAAAACAAAATGAAAAATACATTTTAATTTCTTAATTCAAAAATTGTTTGACACATTATTTATTTTTATATGTTTATTGAATGTTAAAAGTTTAATGAATTATGACACACAATCAAAATAAAAAAAAAATACTTTTAAAAAAAAGAAAACAAAAAAAAACAACAAAAACAACAAACAATTAACATACAGTATTAGAAAAGTCTATCATTCTTTTATCCTTATAGTACGCTGCCCAGAACGCTTTCCGGTTCGCGAACCTGGCGCTCACCACGCAAAAAAAAAAAAGAAACATTTTTTTTTTTGACCCTCCTGGGCCCTTTTAAAACCTCCACATAAAACCTAGGGGGTCAACGAGGATCTACTATGCCCCCTTATGGTAATTTCCCCCTTTGTTTTGGCCTCCTCTTGTCTCTCGATCCTACCGAGAGACAAGATGGCGGCCGCTCCGGACTGTTTAGAATGTTGACAGACACCGGAGAGCCAATCAGCTTCGCTTCGCAAAGTTCCGATACGCGAAAAGTTCGCGAACCGGAGCGCTGCCCGGAGCGCTGTTACAGATATATATCTTGTTTTAAACGTTAATTTCTCAAAATCCACTGAAGCACATATATTGAGACCTAGCAAAGGCACATCGGGCTAACAGTCCCTACAATTTTCCCAAGTTTCGTGGAAATCCATTCAGCCGTTCGGGCTAAAAGTGAGGCCAACCGCCCTATGGAAATTAACATGGGAAAAACGCGTTTTGGGACCCCCCTTTTATCTCAGCCCCCCCTTGCCGAAACCCCCCCAAATTTCCAGGAGCTGCTCAGAAACAAATTGTGCCATTTTCCAGAAAATTTCAGCCAATTCCGTCCACCAACGCCAAAGTTATTAGACATAGAATTTTCAGAAATCCCATAGGGAAAAAATCCTAACTATATATACCTACTGGCGACCGCCAGTAGGTAATATATATATATATATATATATATATATATATATATATATATATATATATATATATATATATATATATATATATATATATATATATATATATATATATATATATTCCATAATACAAATGACATAGCACAGCAAGATATATAATTGATCATAAACTTCCAAAGTTGTAAAAATTGTACATTAAAAGTTACAACATTCCTATACAGCTTCTATAGCTCATTACACTTTCTAATGGCCATTGCAACTTTTATATATTTAGAAACCGCAATTCAAATGGCAGAAGTGGCCAATGAATATAGCAAATTAAAACCATCAATGAATGTGAAGGCCGAATTTCCCTTAAAGGCAGAGCTAGAAATGTTTCCCATGGCTCTTTGTGAAGAGGACAAAATAGAATAACTTGCAAGATGCTCAGAGCTGCCAAATTGTTGAACGGCCAGGGCATCATTTTTTATGTCCACCCTGAATGTTTCATGAATGTCACTAAAAAGTGCAGAGTGCATAAACAAAATCTAGTTAAAAGATATCGTACCTGTACATTGATGGTAAAAGTTAAGTAAAATTGCTGTTGTGCAAGAAGCAATTTAAGAAACTAGGGGGCATATTATCAAGGGGGTTTATCTCCGCTTTTTTGGCTTTAAAAGCCAAGAAAGCGGAGATAAAATTATCTCCCTATTACCTAGCTGTCGCTAACACCAGTAAGCGACAGCTAGTGGGAGATAGCGACCATCTTGGGCCCCACTTTGCATGTCAGTGATATTTATCACTAATGACATGCAAAGTGGGCGTGCCAAGATGTTAGCGACTGAAAACAGTCACTAACATCGCTATCTCCTATTACCAACTTTTGGAGATATTCGCGCTAAGCGCGAATATCTCCAAAAGCTAACACCTGCCCTGAGCAGTTCTTAGCCATGTTATCCAATGGGAGGTGGATAACATGGCTAAGAGCATTAGCTCGGTAATGCATGAATATCGCTGACTTTTCAGCGATATTCATGCATTGCGGCGATTTTTATGGCATTTGCGATAAACCTTGGTAATACCAAGGTTTATTTGCGGTACAAATCGCCGCAGCTCAGCGGTAAATTTTTCCCGCTAACCAAGCAATAGCGATAATTATCGCTATTGCTTGGTAATATGCCCATAGATGCTTCTGACAGCTGCGGTCGGTAGTGGGAGTACCTGCAGGGCGGTAAGATGGGGAGGCGTAGGGGCAGGGTGGAGGGTAGTTAACTATGGATTACGGAGGTTTACAGGTAAGTAAACATATAAATAAATAAAAGGAATTTTGTTGCGCGCACTGGATCGCATTTGGGGATGCAGTGCACGCAATGAAATTCATTTGATTTATTTATCTGTTTACTTACCTGTAAACCTCCGTAATCCATAGTTTACTACCCCCCACCGTGCCCCTCCTCCTCCCCACGTCACCGCCCGGCAGATACTCCCACTACCGACCGCGGCTGGCCTCTGATTTTGTATGGCCCATATTTGCCCTAGATTAATATGCCTCTTTGACAATGACTTTCGCATTTGTGAGGATACTATGAGGATTCTCATAAAAGTGCCCCAGGCCTATCTCTCACAAATCGAAGCCAAGGGATTGATATGGCACTATATAATTTAGTACAGTCTGTAATCACATCCATGGAGTACGTTAATTCATTGGACAGCCAAGTTTTTGCCCATAGGAGCAAAGGGGCAATGCCTATGCGGTCCTCTAAATATTCCAAACCCAGCTCTTTGTGACAAAGAATTTTGGGGGCACTATTCAGGGTTATCAATTGCCTTTTATTAACTTATTTTCCAAAACCTCTAATTGGCGGCTTTTATGTTGGCCCCAGACCTCTGCACCATAAGTTGCCACAGACAAGACTTAGCTTAATAGAGGGGGACTAGCTCTGTCACCGGACTGTGTCCTAGCTTGCAAGCAAAACAGAATAACCCCTCCACAAACCTGCTTGTATGTTGCACCCTTGCTGTTATGAGTGGTTTCCAATTCATCGTATAATTAAATAAGTTTCCTAAATACGTGAAATTATTCAATTTATCAGTACTTTTACCCCTTACAGCTGAATTTCTAGTTTTGTTCAGTTTGGGGCAACACACCATAATATACGACTTAATAAAATTAACTTTCAAATCAAGCGCCAACATGCAGTGTGTGCAACGAATTTCGTTACACACACTGCATCACCAAATGCGATGCAGTGCGCGCAACAAAATTAGTTTTATTTATTTTTATGTTTACCTACCAGTTAAGGTCCATAATCCATACATTACTACCCCCCACCATGCCCGTCCCCACATCATCGCCCAACCGGTACTCCCACTACCGGCCGCGGCTGCGATATTTCCAACTCGATATTTGTGTATGTTGATATTTAAAACTCGATATTCTGTCTGTGCACCCTTTCGTCCCTACTGCACAGCAACCACGTGGCTGTACAGCATGGCTTAACACATTGTCAAAGCTGTTAGGACCTGATTGGCTTTGGCAAAGCTTTTTTTTAAGCCAAGCTGCGCAACAGCCATGCTACTGTACAATATGGCTAATACTGAGAGAGCCGATAGCTCATATCTAGTAGGCTAGACCTATTGGCTTTGCCAATGCATGTTTTATCTGTGTAGCATAGCTCGGAAATCACTGCATTGAAAAAAGCTCTTGTTCGCAGATCTTCTGGTGAGCTTTCAGCAGTATATCATGTAAGCTCACATGACTGCTCTGCAAATTTTCTCAGTTCCAATCATTTTCACTTTGTTAAAAGTGTTTGTTTATTTTCCTTTGAGGGATTGCTGTTTTATTTATCAGGAAAAAAAACGGAAAAAGTTGGACGGCCTCAAACATAAGTTACTTTTACTTGTTTTTATGGGAGCCATGGAGTGATGAACTACACTACATGTGTTGCCAATTCTGTATGTGTATGCTTCTGGGTACATCTTGCACTCACTGGGCAAAATATGGTGTACAACTATTGGATTTTATGAACTGATGGCTGCTGTGTTTTTTGCCTGAGGCTCATCATCCCCAAGTGCTTAAGTGAAGTTCGTGCATGAAGAAGATTTTATGTGAGAGAGAGGGGGACTTTATTTCTCTCAGCTAGGAGAGTTAACAAAATATATAGTTTTCGTATTAGGCTTAAAGCTGCAGCTATAAATCAATGTGACTACAATGCTCATATTTTCATTTTAAGGTGTTGATGTATAATATATGGGTATAAAAAGTTCATCATTTAGTCCCGGGGAACTCTGGTATCTTTAACACAGTTCAGAGACGGAATGTGAGCACAATTGCTCAAACCATCGGGTCCCTAGCATTAAAGGTGATAACCTGGGTGCCCTGAGGTATTTTTAACTGATATGGATACCTAATTTGTCCAATCAAGTCAAGTCAAGAGTAACTTTATTCGGTTCCAAAGACCATATACAAGCTTGACAAACAAACATTGCAGTTTTAAATTTCATAGCATATTTGTAAAGCAGTATGGTAAAGATTAATAAAAGATAAAATTCATAGGAATCAGGGAATTAGAAACATATATGTTCCATAATACAAATGACATAGCAGAGCAAGATATATAATTGATCATAAACTTCCAAAGATGTAAAAATTGTACATTAAAAGTTACAACATTCCTATACAGCTTCTATAGCTCATAACACTTTCTAATGGCCATTGCAACTTTTATATATTTAGAAACCGCATTGCAAATGGGAGAAGTGGCCAATGAATATAGCAAATTAAAACCATCAATGTATGTGCAAGGCCGAATTTCCCTTAAAAGCAGAGCTAGAAATATTTCCCTTGGCTCTTTGTAAAGAGGGCAAAATAGAATAACTTGCAAGATGCTCAGAGCTGCCAAATTGTTGAACGGCCAGGGCATAATTTTTTATGTCCACCCTGAATGTCTCATGAATGTCACTAAAAAGTGCAGAGTGCATAAACAAAATCTAGTTAAAAGATATCGTACCTGTACATTGATGGTAAAAGTTAAGTAAAATTGCTGTTGTGCAGGAAGCAAACATAAAAAACCAGATGCTTCTGACAGCCGCGGTCGGTAGTGGGAGTACCTGCCGGGCGGTAAGGTGGGGAGGGGTAGGGGCAGGGTGGGGGGTAGTAAACTATGTATTACGGAGGTTTACAGGTAAGTAAACATATAAATAAATAAAAGGAATTTTGTTGCGCACACTGGATTGCATTTGGGGATGCAGTGCACGCAAATAAATTCATTTTATTTATTTATATGTTTACTTACCTGTAAACCTCCGTAATCCATAGTTTACTACCCCCCACCCTGCCCCTCCTCCTCCCCACGTCACCGCCCGGCAGATACTCCCACTACCGGACGCGGCTGGCCTCTGATTTTGTATGGCCCATATTTGCCCTAGATCAATATGCCTCTTTGACAATGACTTTCGTATTTGTGAGGATACTATCAGGATTCTCATAAAAGTGCCCCAGGCCTATCTCTCACAAATCGAAGCCAAGGGAATGATATGGCACTATCTAATTTAGAACAGTCTTTAATCACATCCATGGAGAACGTTAATTCATTGGACAGCCAAGTTTTTGCCCATAGGAGCAAAGGGGCAATGCCTATGCGGTCCTCTAAATATTCCAACCACACCTCTCTGTGACAAAGAATTATGGGGGCACTGTTCAGGGTCACCAATTGCCTTTTTATGAATTTATTTTCCAAAACCTCTAATTGACGGCTTTTATGTTGGCCCCACACCTCTGCACCATAAGTTGCCACAGACAAGCACTTAGCTTTATAGAGGGTGACTAGCTCTGTCACCGGATTGTGTCCTAGATTGCAAGCAAAACAGAATAACCCCTCCACAACCCTGCTTGTATGTTCCACCCTTGCTTTTATGAGTGGTATCCAATTCATTGTATTATTAAATAAGTTTCCAAAATGCGTTGAATTATTCAATTTATCAATACTTTTACCCCTTACAGCTAAATTTCTAGTTTTGTACAGTTTGGGGCAACACACCTTAATATACGACTTAATAAAATTAACTTTCAAATCAAGTGCCCACATAAAATCCGTGAAAGCCTTGAGTGATTTTTGGAGGCCATTTGCTGTCAAAGCCTTTAACATTTTGTCGTCCACGAACGATAGTAGTGGGACATAATTGCCACTAATTCGGGGAAAATCGATTTCCTTATCTAATAAAAAATGCCTCTAGGCCATTAGTATAGATTAAAAAGAGAAAATGAGCTCAAATACACCCCTGCCGGACACCTTCAATGGAAACAATCAGCTTAGTCTTTTCCCCTTGGGGGCTGTATCTTATGGCAACAGTGGTGCTAGTATGTAGCTTATGCAAGAGGGAGATGAGTGCTTCCTCAACATCCATTTTTCCCATTGGTGCCCAAAATGTCTCCCAATAAATGGTATTGAAAGCGCTAGACAGATCGGTGAAGGTCAGGATAGAACCCTTCCTGGCCCTCATATACTTGCTAATAATCAGGGACAAATTAAGGCACTGCTCTGTAATACCTAGCCCCCTTGTAAAACCATATTGGGTGTTGGACATTACCCCTTTGTTGGTTGCCCAGGCTTGCAGTCGGGCTAGGACGACACTCCCCAGTACCTTAGCTGTGGCATCAATAAGGGAGATAGGCCTATAACAAGCCAGGTCATTCCTATTGCCCTGTTTAAAGATAAGTACCACAGTGGCCTCCTTCCAGGTTGCTGGATTAGGGCCAATCACCACTGCTTTTAAAGACAATAGTCAATAGGGGTGCCCAGAGGTTGGGATTCCTTTTGAACAAATCAAGTGGAACCCCATCAGGGCCTGGGGCTTTCATGCATAATCCTTTTGCTAAGGCCTCCTCAACGTCCGATACTGAGATGAAAAGACTTAGGGCCCCATTACGATGGTGGGCGTACATTCCGTAACGGTAAATGGGACCAGAAGTGCTGCGGTCCCACCAGGCCCATTCGGATGTGACCGCCACCCTGGCAGTCACATCCCGCATATTTTACATTGTGGCGGGTGGTGCTGTAAGCAGCACCCGCTGCAATGTAAAATATGCATGTTTTGCATTGGCATGCACAACGTGACAGGCATCGCCGCCATGGAAAGGTCTTTTCAATGGCACATAATATGGATGGCGGTGCCTGCTAGGCACCGCCACCATATTATCTACCTTTTCTGTCCGGCCGGCAATCCGACTGGCGGAAAAAGCGGCGGACGGTCTTTCCGTCTGCAGCGGTGCCCTTCACCATACTAATACGGCGGGAGGTGCCACAGGGACATTTAGAGGGCAGATCGCCACCACCGGCCCAGCGGTGACGATCCACCCGGGATCATAATAGGCCCCTTAATTAGGAGGCCGTGCATAGATGAAAAGGCAGGTCCCCACTATTCTCCTGTAACTGCAGGCAGTTCGGGTTAAATATAGCTGAGAAATGGGATTCCCAGACATTCCCCAGAATCAGTGAATCCATCTGCCTCACCTCGTCTGTAAACAAAGGGCGATTAATGATGTTCCAAAAGCCCTTTATCTCTATCTTTAAGGGAACTGGCTCTCTCCAGGTCTTCCAATGCCAATCTCATCAGTTCGTCTAATAATAGTTTAGCACATTTGCCTTACACTCTTAATTTGATTTATGTAATGAGGGCTAGCATGAAGGGACATTTTAAGGTTCTTTTGAGCCCTTGTGCATTCAGTGTTAAACCACCTTACCTCCTGGTGTTCCCTTCACTGGACTGGCCTAGTTAGTCACTTAGCTACATTTATACAGATCGACTAAATTGCCAGATAACCTCCTCTGGGGAAGAATCTTGTTGTAGACAATTCATAATCGGTTGGTCATTAGCTATGACAATTTCTACCTCAAATTGGGTAGGATTTATTTTACCCCAATTTAATCTTACCCCTTTATTAGGATTATAATGAATCAGACGATCATCACGTTTCCCTTCCTGGGCAGTTATACATAGCAAAACTGTGAGGGGGTTATGGTTACTAGCGTTATTGGGTTCCACCTCAAAGTCCCCAACAAGAGACAAACACTTCCTTGAAATAAACATATAATCAATAAAACTTTCCCTGCCACCGCCAACATATGTGGCACACTGGGATGAGGAACTAAAGGCCATATTATTAATAAGGCCTAGGTCATTCTCAATGATGGTGGAATTTAAAGCCTCACCCTGTGGTGTGTGGGCAAAGTGCGGCTGGGGCTGACCTTCTGTGTCCCACAGCCCACAGACTCATTGGGCACTAAACCCAAGGTAGTGCAGTTAAAATCCCACACCCAAAAGTTACATAATGGCTGCCACTTTCCAGAAATGTAAAAATATTAGCGTATAGGGCTTTCATAGCATGACAGGAATTTTGGTCAAAGATGTTGTAAAACAAATTCACCACTAGTATCTTAACCTACATCAAATTGGAAATCATAATTAATTGATACCAGAGTGAAGAACCTACACCAAGGGCTTTTATGGACCCATACTTCGCTGAGATCAACAACACCAGCCCTCCTATAGCCCTCCCTGTCGGGGAGGGAACTGCAGAGACTGTAAACAAGCAATACCCGTCTAACACAATGTCATCCCTATACCAAGTTTCCTGGAGAAGGATGATATCAAAACCCCTAATATACTTGAGCCATACCTCATTGGTCTATTTATGGTGAATACCTGCAATGTTTAAGGGAATTATTTTGAGGGGAAAACTTGTATGTCCCTGGTTCACCAAACCCACTGGTGCACTATTAGTAGCCGACATAGTGACAAAAGGTACTAGGCCAGGCCCCTACCCTACATGGTTAACCTCAATGGATGAATTGGGTGGGAGGGAAAGGTTGGCCAGTCATACTTTAACTCTCTCCCTCTTCTCTGTTTCTGGGGGTTGATTCTGCCCTGGTCCTATCGTCCTAACAGGGTGGGGAGATATTGTCAATTATAAAGCATGCCAGAATTGCCTATCTTTCCTGACATAACTTCTGTGAAGCCTAAATAGGGCAGATATTATTCAGTCGAGAGAGGCATCAACCCAGCAGGGCAGACCTCCTGGACCTTAGATTACCCAAATACCTTCCTGCAGCAGGGATCCCAGGGAAGGCAAGGAAGCCTCAAATCCTAAAGCAGTCGCTGGGGTAGGCACCAATGGGGGCAGCAACTGTCCATACACCTGAGAGTAGGAAACATATTGACATATACAGTTCACCAAGCCAGACTGCCCTCAGCCTGAGACACTGTGGGAAATCATCAACAGCCTGGCAGGCCACAGGCCTCAGGGGAGCAAGTGGTGACAACCTCGACAGGTAGCGGTCAATACTACCACCATATGGAGAGTGACTTAAGGGTGAACAGACAGCCACAATGACCTGTGGCAAAGGAACTAATGGCATGCAAGACAGTGCCACCCAACAATGCACACATTACTTAAAGACTCCATTGAGAGACTAGGGAGAGTGGTAGCCAAAAATGGTGCCTAAGGAAGCAGGACTATATGGTTAAAGTTAACCTCAGCTGAACACCAAGGGCTCCGAGGCCATATATCTCCTTTAATGTGGAACTAGTAGACCCAGCCCTTACACTGTGGGAGGCATACAGTGGTAAGGGTTCAGGAACACTCCCTGTTAACAGGAGTCAAGTGGAAAAAGAGAGGTAAAATATACAAGTAGGAGAAGGAAATTATGGAGATAGAGCACCACCTCATGGATGGGCAGGGTGCTGTAGTCTGACCCTCAAGTAACAAGAGTTCCAAGGCCCTGACAGTGATGCTTCCCTTGCAACACATAGAGCTACCACACACTGACTTTATGATGTTGGAAACAAAGCAGGGAAGCTCCTAGTATGGTTGGATAGGAGAGATCAGTCCCAGAACTGAGTGATAGAAGATAAGAATGAGGTGGGTAAACTGGTTAGAGGGAGGCACACATAGCCAAAGTATTTGGATCCTATTACACCCAGCTACATTCCCCAATAGTAACGAAGACTGCTGATGATGTGGCTGATTTCCCAATGATATCTGCCTCTCACAAATGTCACATGATGATAGAGACTTAGAAACTGATATAAGATTGGGAGAGATTGAGGTGGCTATATGAGAACTGCACTCAGAGAAAGTCTTTGACTCTAACCCCAGTGGAGCTATACAGATCTCTTGCCAGAAAAAATACATATTAAATATATACAAAGATGGCAAAGAGTGGGACACCCTGCTGCTAGACCAATGACTTGATACGATAGTAGTTTTTCACAAGAAGGGGAAGCCTCTAGAGGACTGCATCTCATTCAGGCCCATATTTTTGTTGAATACAGAGGTCACAATATTGGCCAAAATATTGACAATACAACTGAGAAGGGTGCTGCGCCTACTGATCCATCTGGATTAATCAGGTTTTATGTAGCCCTGGGTGTAAATCTCTGCTCGCACGTTAAGTTTGTGGATTCTTAGCAACTCTGCATTATGCATAGAGTGCAGAGTTCTCTGAAAACTCCACACTCCGCAACAGAGCAGAGGTTTTTTGTGTGTTTGCATTCCCAAAATGCATTTTTGCGCACGCGGGAGCAACTTACTGGATACCTGTGATCGCCAACGAGATTTCCCATCTGTTTGCGAGCGGCACAAAATTTGCTAGCCGGCTGCACAGTCCCCGAAGAGTTTGTGATCGCAAACACGTCATTCGGGCGTGCCATCGGACTTCCGGCGGACGTTTTTTTGAAGAACACGATCCGGAACAGGCAGAATCTGCAATCTGGAGTAGGTTCTTTCCCAAGCAGCATCAAACCCTTGTCGAAATGACTATTTGGATTTTTTTTTAAAATCCTCAGATTGACATTTGGCAGTACTTTTTTCTGCAAGGAATCCTTTTTTTTAACTTCCTGTTCCAGTCCAACAGGCTCCTCCGAGTGCTCTGTCCATCTCCTGTTCACTTTTCATTTGGATTTGAAGCTGGAAGGATCACTGTTTTTGTCTGCTGTATCACATTTCATTGGATTTGAGGACTTTTGAATTTGAGATTTCACTAGTAAGTTGGAAAATTGGTGTTGTTTGTTTAATTGGGACCATGCACCAATATTCTTTTGTACTTTTCATTATTTTTTTATATTTATTGTGGTGGGTGGCCTGTAGTTTCAGTAGGGGGCTAACTGTTTTTCTGTAAGTAATTTTTCTTCTTTTATAAAGGAAACATGTTGCACAATTCCCTACATTTTCTCCATTTTTTGAAATCAATTTGCAATACTTATTTAGCCGTAAGAGAGAATTCACTAGCCTAGTAGCCAGCCAAAGGGCCTTTCAGCCAGTAGACCAAGAGCTACTCATGAGTGCATGAAACAACTGTTTCTGTGGTGTCTATTGAATTTAAACAACATTTAGGGTATGGATGGTATTGGATTAAAGTGCAAAATTTGTTTTTTGTGGTATTTCCTTTTTTTCATGAGTGTTGAATAAATGCCTTTGTTGAATGTGTGTGGTTGTTGTAACTTGCAAACCTTTTTTAGCCCTGTGGATTTTCTTTTTTGACATTGTTGCGTTAAAGCTGTGTTGTTTAGCATGCCTCCTTTGTCGGGCCATTGTGTGCGTTTGTTTGTAATAGTGGGCCAGTATTTGCCTTGACTGAGCCTCCCCATGTGTGCAAGGGCCATTTTTTAAAGTCTGTGTACAACTCCATATAGGCCTGCTTGAGTACATTATTTTCCAGGCCTCCTGCTTGCTGTTGTTGCGAGTGACCATGTGGCTGGTGGCCATTTTGTGGTGGTGGTTAGTGTGCTTTTGCCGTAGGTCTACATTGTTTTTTTGCAGAGTTTTATATAGCTGGAACTAGACCCGAACAGTATCGGGTATCAGAGTGCTTTACATAGCACCAGTTATGTTACATGAGGACACACATTCATTTTAGGCACGGGGAGATTAAGTGATTTGCCTGAAATCATAGGAGGTTTTTGGCATCATTACCGAGACTCGAACCCAGATCCCCAGGTCCGAGGTCGAGCGCCCTAGCCGTTAGGGCGCTCAACCTAGCCGGGATGCAGAAGGCCCGCCTTCACAACAGCCAGTCATTGAGGTAGAGTAAGACTGGTATCCCAAACCACGGAAAATGAGCTGCGACCACCGCCATCATTTCCATGAACACCTGAAGTGCACTTGTGCAGCCATAAGAGAGAATTGGGACCTGAAAATGCTCTTTGCCCACTAAACTGAAGGCAGCACTTTTGGGCCTGCAGGATAGGTATATGTAAATTATTGTCCTGATGATCCATCGTCCCCATCTAGGATCTAGGGCAGACAGCACCTGGGCAAGTGTGACCATTTCAAATTTATCCTTTTGTAGGAAGGCATTGACGGTGCAGAGATCTAAAATAGGATGAAGGCCTCCATCCTCCTTCCACACCAGGAAAGTAGCTGGAGTAACACCCATATCCCACATCCAAAGATACAACCCTCTATGCAGCCTTTTGGCCAAAATGATGCGATGCAACATGGACAGATGTTCCTCTATCAACCGCCCTGATAGTGTTGGAAGGTGCTGAGGTGTGAAAAGAAATTGGAAGGCCTAACGCCTGACCCCAATATAACGTTTGGAGAACTCACTTGTCTGAGGTGACGACTTACAACCCCTGGCGGAAATAGCAGATCCTGCCTCAGACAGCGTGGCTGTGTGCCAGTAAGGACACTCCAATGTGGTTTTGCAGCTGCGATGGAGGGACAGGGCTGAGAAGCTTGTTGTGTCTTTCCTTTGTTCCTCTTGACTTATTGCTTCTTGTTGTAGTACCCTGGCCATGTGGCTGGCGGCCATTTTGTGAAGGCAGCTGGTATGCTTTTGCCATAGGGTTGCATTGTCTGTCTTCCCTTTCTCGTTGTTGTGGCCTGACCACGTGGCTGTCTGCCATTCTGTGAAGGCAGTCTGTGCGCTTTTGCCATAGGCCTGCATTATCTGTCTTCCCTCTCCTGTTGTTATGGCCTGGCAATGTGGCTGTCGGACATTTTGGGAAGGGGCAGCCAGTGTGCTTCTGCATTAGGCCTGCAAGCCTTCTTTGTGGTGGCCATGCTTTCTTGCTAGTTGCTGTTTTGCATGCATGTTTTTCTTCTTATATCTAGCAAAAAATGCAGCACAGTTCTCTACATTTTCTAATAAATTAGCAATATTATTGATTTGCATTGATTCACTATGTGGCCTAGTCTGCCAATGGGTTTTCCAACCAAAGGACCCAGAGCTACTCATGGGTGTGTGAAACAACAGTTTCTGTGGTGTCTGTTGAATTTAAACATCATTTAGGACATGGATAGCACTGGTTTGAAATACAAAATGTGTTTTCTTTTGCTATTTCACTTTTTTCATGTGTGTTAAGAAAATGCCTTTGTTGGATGTGTGTGGTACTATGGTTGTTGTAACTTGCAAACCTTTTTTAGCCCTGTGGATTTTCGCTTTTGGCATTGCTGCATTAACGCTGTGTTGTTTAGCATGCCTCCTTTGTGTGGCTAGTGAGTGAATGTGTTTGTAATAGTGGGCCAGGCTTTGCCTTGGCTGAGGCTCCCCATGTGGCATTGGGTAGTTTGTTTTGTAAAGTCTGTGTCCATCTCCATATATAGGCCTGCTCGAGTTCATTGTTTTTCAGGCCTCCTGCTTGTTGCTGTGACTTGTTAGTGACCATGTGGCTGGTGGCCATTTTGTTGTCCTACGCATACAAATGATGGACGGAATGCTGAATAAATCATACATTTACCCCCAGTCAAGAGATCTGGGTTAAATACATTGTTCTTTGGCTCACCATGCCACCCCAGTTTAGACCCAGCCATATGCAAATCAGTGTTGACCCTGTGCCTCATAGGAACAGTCCAAATCAAACTGTCAAGCAAGGTCCTCCCTCGACCAGAAACAAGCGTCCTGGGACCGGTTTCTGGGTATTACCCTTCATCAGCCAGGCTAGCTTTAATCCAGTGGCACAGTCAGCAAGGGACCCACATCTGGGCAGGCCCATCCCACTTAGGGTGAAAAGTGCTACGCAAACAAATGATGGACAGATTGCTGAATAAATCATACTTTCACCTCCAATCATGCGATCTGGGTTAAATCCATTGTTTCTTTTCTCACCATGCCACCCCAATTTAGACCCAGCCATGTGCAAATCATTCTTACTATTCATTCTTTATTGTTTGATTACTTAAAATCTTACAATATAACAAATATATATACAAATACTATAATTTAAAACCATTTAAAGAAGTTAATAAAGAATACATTACAACTACTAAGGCAGTTAAAAAATATCCTAGAATTGAAAGACTTAGGGGCCCATTAGGATGGCGGGCGGATCACCCCGCCAGGCCGACAGTAGTCACCGCCAGCCTGGCGGGGACGATCCGCCCGCCATCCATCCCAGAATGACCCCCCGCCATATTAGTATGGCTGGGGGGTCCGCGGCGGATGGAAAGACCGTCCGCCGCTTTTACGCCCCGGTCGCCTTGCTGGCCCCCATGGGCTCCGGGGGGTGGGGGGTGCACATGAGGGGTACCATAGGTACCCCCCAGCAGTTCCATGCACAGCATGACAGGCACCGTACAGTGCCTGCCATGCTGTGCATGGAAGTGCACTGCATGCCTTCCTGCAATTGTGGCGGGCGGTGCTGACTGCACCACCCGCCACAATGGTAGGAATGCAGGATGCACCTGCCACTGTGGCGGGCGCATCCTAATGAAATGAAATTGGGTTTATAAATGAAATGAAATGAAATTGGGTTTATAAAGCGCATGGCTGCCCTCGAGCGTCCCAGCGCTGTTAAAATAATAAACAATAATGATAATTGCAGAGAACTCAGGAGGGGAAGGATCTAAGATGTGTTAGGGAAAAGGAAGGTTTTAAGTGCCTTTCTAATGCCAGGCACAGGACCCCCACCCTTATGGCGGGCGGTCCCTGGTACCGAGAGGATGGCGGGCAGGCAAAGTCTGTCCACCATCCTAATGGGGGCCTATGTCTCCCAATTTTGCTTTTACTCTCAATAAAAACTTTACGAAGGCAGATTTCACACTTATGTCATTAGAGTGCAGACACCTTATCAGAGCTTGCCTACATGTCCTTATTCCTCGTATATTAAAAGATGATTTAAGTATAGTTTTTCTTTCGATCTGAAGTCCAGGACAGATACATAGCAAATGGACAATGTTCTCCTCACCGGTTTTACACAGTCTGCATAGTGTAGACCCCTCCATTTTCATCCAAGGGGGAAGATGACTAAGGCCCGGGAGTATACAAAATCTTGCTTTAATAAAAATGTGCTTATTTTTTTCTGACCAAGGTATTTCCAAATACACTTGTACCTTTTTTTTTGTGAAACCATTTATTGTTGGCCACTCATGTTTTCTTGTTGCCAGTATATCTTTATCTTTTACAAGCGACAGTTGATTTGTTGTTCGGTTAATTACCTTTTTGAATGATGCTGTGCTTATTGTGTTGTTCCAAATTGGCATAATAGCAAACTCTTCTAGCGCCATTTTAAGATAATTCCAAGCTAGTGATTTCGCATTGTTATTTATTTCTTGCCATAATAACTGAGACAGTTGATTATCCTGGTCATTTTTTATCCTATTCCATGTTTTGGTAAATTGGCCCATTCTTGCACAGTACTGGTTATTTAAGCCAAACTCCAATCTAATTTGTGCAGGTGATGCATTATTTGGAAGATAAAAAAGGGATTTAAAAATTTTGGAAAGTGCATTATTTATTATTGCAGAATCTTTCCTGATTAATGCCTCGCTACCATATGTAAGAGTCGGAAGGAGTTTTGCTGCAATAACCTTTAAAAGAGGATGATAAGTGATTTCCAAGCGATTTCTGCAGAATCCTGAATGCTGCTGTCAAAGCGTTTGTCTTCCTTTGTATGTCCAATTTTTGTGGGAGATAGTTACCCTTATCATCAAATAATACACCCAAGTACCTGTATACTTCAACTTGTTCAAGTTGGGTGTTCTCCATATACCTCTTGTGTTTATGCTTTAAGCTTAAATTTTTAGCGGCCACCATGATTTTAGTTTTAGTTTCATTTATCACCATTCCATTTTCCTTTGAGTATATGAATATTCGATTTATTAGACGTTGTAATCCCACTTTAGTTTGGCTTAAAAGGATGGCATCATCTGCATATAGCAGATTAGAAAAAAGATTTCAGGCTAATTTCGGCGGGTGTGCGTTTGTTCCATCTAGGAACACAGTTGAATCTGCTAGAAATAAATTAAGAAGTAGGGGTGCCAATGCCCATCCCTGCTTAAGGCCTACAGTTGTTTGTATTCTTTTTGTTAGTGTTTGGCCATCCCCCATCCTCACTCTAAAACAAGTTTTGTGGTACAGAAGTTGAATCAGTTTTAATAATTGAACCAGAATATTTTTTTGCTGCAGTTTCTTCCATAGGAGGTTTCTTTGGACACAATCAAAAGCAGATTTAAAATTTTCAAAACATATATATATTGGCTGTTTAAATAACTCTGATTGATTTTTTGATTAATAGAGATAATGCTAAGATGTTTGTTGTTGTTCCGAGTCCTTAAATAAAGCCGGTCTGATTCAGAGGTAATACCTTGTTTTTTATTGCCCATTAATTAAGGTTGGTAAGCAAAATCCCTGCAAACAATTTAGCGTATGTGTCTTGTAAGGTGATGAGCCTATAATTTTCAGGGAGTGCCCAGTTTCCTTTTTTATAAATAGGCAAAATTAAAGACCCTCATCATGATTCAGGTATAAAACCTGTCTGTACTATTTCTTTAAACATTTTTACAAGGTATTGTGACCATAAATCCGAGCTTTTTTTTATAAAGAACAAATGGAATTCCATTTGGTCCTTGCGCCCCGTTTTTTTGTTTCTTGATTAATTTCATTAGTTGAGTTTTTGATATACCAATTTGACCATCAATATCATACTCTGGTCTATTTGTTATGGGCTGGGTTTCGTCCTTTATTTTTCTTTTTTCTTTTAGATTAAAATTTAGATGTTTTTCAAGGAATCTAACCCATTCTCGCCCCGATAATGTCAATGCCACCACCAATTTGTTTGGTTGCACTAAGCCATTTATGGTTTTCCAGAATTCTCTTGAGTTTGTTTGATTGCTTGCAAAGAATAATTTTGACCAAAAAACTTGCTTTGCTTGATTTTTTTCATTCCATATTAGTTTCTTCAAGCTTTGATTTAAATGTTTTAATTTAATTTTTATTTCGTCGTTATCCATAAGGTTTGCAATTTGTCTTCTGAACTTATTACAAGATCTTTTCAGTTTAGTTATTGTATTTGGAAGATTTATATATGGCTTCATTTCCTCTCCTTGCTTAGTTTGGTTCTTCCGATTTACTGGCATGGAGACTTGAGATTTAACCAATTTACGGGTAAAGTTTACCCATTGTTCAATTGGTGACACCAAAGTTATATCATTAAAGCAATCTTCTATGAGTTTCTGCACCAGTTCATTCATCTCACCTTTGTTCTGTACAGTCCAGATAAGTTTCTTGTAATTGATCGTTCCTGTCTGACCATGCATAGATAGGTATGTTTGATGTTTATTACTTCTAATGTTTGTAGTGATTATCTGCTGACAATGGTCCCTGTCTGAAACCTTCCTCAATTGATTGATGAGGTGATATTACAAAAGATGTTAAGTGATGCAATCGTTTAGTAAATCCTTGTCTTCGCATTATGAGAATGGAACGTATATGCTGGAGGAGCGTCTGACATAAATCTCCCATTTAGGATTCGTAAGCCCATCACTTCTATGTCTTTTATGAATTATGTTACAATTTTATTTCGTGGGTGATTTGTTTCCATTCCTAAATCCTGATGAGGGATAGCCCATTGGTGATCTTGTGACTGCGTAATGTCATCTCTGATAAAAGGTACTAATACATTTAAGTTAAAATCCCCAGTCACCATGAAGTCTGCTAATGGGTCAACCAACATTTGTTCCAACAAAAATCTATTCAGCGTGGCACACATTGATTATCTACTACTTTGTGTTGGATGTATATATACATTAATCAAAATTAGGGTCTTAGATTTTTTCTGATTATTTGTTTTATATTCCAACTATTAGAATGTTAGGACTGATTGTGTCCAATTGCTCGTGCTCAGCCAATAGGTCAATAGATATTAATATTGCTAGCCCCCCACTCGGATGACCATATTTATTAATTTTTTTTGCGTGTTCGAAATAACCTTTGTAGCCCTCTAGTATAATTGGATTGGTTTCCCATGTTTCCTGCAATAGGATGATTTGACATGTATTAGTGATAGAATTTATGTGAGCATTGTTAATCTTACTTCCTACTCCATTTATGTTCCATGAACACATCATAAATTTGTCGGAATCTTTTTTCATTCTTTGTCGGAACAGTGATTGTATTCTGTCATGGGTCCTTGTTGCCGTGTACTGCCAGAGCAATCCATTTTTCATTTATTCCTGGTGGTTTTTCTATTTTTCTTTGCAATGGTGTTACTTCTTCATTATAGGCCGTTCCACCAAGGGCATTTTTTAATACGGTACGACTTTGCATGATACACTTTACCTTCTGTGCTGGACCTTCATCAACGATAAGTGGTGTCAGTTAAACCTTTGGTGCTGGCTTACTAATTGCTATGCCCCAGCTGCCATTTGCAAATCAGTCTTGACCCTGTGCCTCATGGGAACATTCCAGATGAAACTGCCAAGCCAGGTCCTCGCGGGACCGGAAACAAGCATCCTGGGACAGGTTTCAAGGTATTACCCTTCATCAGCTAGCCTAGCATGAATCCAGTGGCACAGTGAGCAAGGGACACACATCTAGGCATACCCACCCCACTTAGGGTGAAAAGTGCTATGCAAATAAATGATTCAGAGAATGATGAATAAATCATACATCCACCCCCAGTCAAGAAATCTGGGTTACATCCATCATTCTTTTGCTCACCTTGCCACCCCAATTTAGACCCAGCCATATGAAAATCAGTCTTGACCTTGTGCCTCAAGGGAACCGTCCAGACCGAACTGCCAAGCCTGGTCCTCACTGGACTGGAAACAAGCATCCTGGGACCGGTATCTGGGTAATACTCTTCATCAGGCAGGCTAGCTTGAATCCAGTGGCAGAGTGTGCAAGGTACCTACGTCTGGGCATACCCATCCCACTTAGAGTGAAAAATGCTACGCAAACAAATGATGTTGTGGCCGTTAGGGGGCTTCACTGCTTTTGCCATAGGCCTGCATGTTTTTCCTTTGTTCCTCTTGTCTTATTGCTTCCATCCATTGTCAGCTGCAGCTCCCTGAATGCTGCATCCCACGAGATGCACAAAGCAAAACCGGGTCCGTTACATTTGTATTTTTGTTGTTGTTATTCTTTCCTATCTTTCCTGAGTGTATTGTACAGTATACCTTGACAGCCCTTGTTCTTGTCAAAGTCTCACAAATGGCTACACTGTAGTGTTATGTTTTTTTAAATAACTGAGGTAATAATATTATTAACACTAACAAGTGTGACCACACACTAAGTTATATATTATATTTGTATGTTTGTACTAGTAGTAATTGAACCACAACAGTTAATGCCATGATTCACTGATGTTATACTTTCTTCTTTGCTTTTAGGTGCACAAAAGAGGAGGAGACAACATTACCCATTGTACTGCCAGACATAAGTCCTGCTGCGCACAACGTTACGTGACGTGTGACCACAGACATCTCTTCAACTTGTGCCACTGCATGCTGCTGACATCTTCAAGATGGCCCCAAAGAAAGGTACCAGATCCAGTACCAAGAAAGTTGCCAGTGAGAAGAACGCACTGCCACTTACCAAGAGCGGTATGTCACCTAAGACCCTTTTTGGGAAACCAAAATTGCACCTGCAACAGCGGTGCCCGGGAAGCAAGCTGGGAGCAGCACCCCTGCATGAGTGGAGCCACCCCACCAACCTAGGCCAAAGCTCATGTCTGTCGCAGAGGTAGACAGTATAATCACAAATCCAATGCAATGAGCAGTGATGTTAAAATTGACTTATCATTATCGCAAAGTAGTACCCAATGAATGCAGGAAACTCAGATGCTTGGGCAATAACAGCTGCAACCACCCTCAATAGTAGTTATTCCTCCCAAAGTAGGGGCAGTTCAGGAGATCGAGCTTCCTGCAGAGGGAGAAAAAGAGCAGGCCAGTCTTTCAGAAGATCCATTGTCTTCCAGATCCCCAGCGAAGAAAAGTAGGTATAGTCCATCAACTTCTTCTGCAAGCCTTCCTTCTGATGATCTAGACACCCCTTGAAAGTTACCTCAGTCTGAGAATGAGACACACCACGATACAAGGCTAGGGAAAATGAAGGTTCTAGAATGCCTTAGAGTTACGGAGGTATATGTAGAAGAGGAGTTTGATGACGAGTCAGTCATCATGGACATTAGTCCTGCCTCAGTGGTGACTGACATTACCCCATCCGAAAGTGCTGTGAGGGATGTAGCATGAATACCACTAACACAGATACCACCAACACCACTTCCTGCTTCCATATTTCACCAGGAGCAACCTACATCCACCAAAACCAACCCAGTAGAAGTAGGTACTGCAGAGTCAAACGTCACGCCTACCTACCAGTTCATTCTACATTGCAAGTGGCACCAGCAGTGCCAGAAAATTGACCCCCCCACACAGTTTGGGACCTTTTTTTGGTTAGCAAGAAGGAGGTGAACATCGCTACATGCTCCATTTGTGGACAAGGTGTTAGTCGGGGTAAGCTTGGTACAAACTATGGTACTGGAGGCCAAACAACCCATCTGAGAAAACACCACTTTATCCAGTGGGTGTCGCACTTTAGCGGCCAAATAACTGTACTTGTTGTTAGTGGTGGGGATGAAGAAGAAGAAGATCTGATCATGGTTTAAGGTGAACAAAAGGGAGACATTTCCTCTGTTACACAAAGCATCCCTGTCCACAGCAGTGCAGCGGTGCCGCCCTCATCAACAACATCGCAATGGCACAAGTGTCAGGCTGAGACACCAATGGGTCAAAGGCAATTGAGTACCGCAAATACATGCATTGAGTCTAACGTCTTGCATCAAGATGTCACCTGCATCAGTGGCACCAGGAAAGAAAAAATTCCTGGCTACCATTCTCAGCATGTTTAGGTCGGAGGGGCAGTATGAACACAACCACCCAAGGGCACGTTTGTACAACGTGGAGCTGGCTAAAATGTTAGCGCTGGAACTCCTCCCTTTTTCTTTTGTAGCAGGGGTCGGTTTTCTTGAATTTGTGGCAGCCATCTGCTCGAATTGCAAGGTTCCCAGCCAGTCCTATTTCACCAGAGTTGCTGTTCCAGCATTACATCACAACGGGCTGGAATTGCTTCGACAAGCTTTGCAACAGAGTGCTGTTCACACTATCCTCCTGTCAACAGACATGTGGACCAGTTGCCAAGTCACTGATTAGGATTACATGTACATCACTGCACACTGGATCTGTTTTGTGGGGGTTAGAGAAATTATATCTGCAGGTCTTGATTCTGTTGAGATTTGAAATGCAGCTCGGAAACATGCAGCTGTAGCCATGTTCGCCATGGAGAAATCTCCTACTACTGGAAACATTTTGGAAGACTTTGATAGTAAGGTCTTTGAATGGCTGCGACCAAAAGGACTTAACATTGGTTTTGTTGCAACGCACTAAGGCAGTAATATATAGTTAAGGCCATGGCCGATGGTGGCTATTTCAGGGTCCTGTGTTTGGTGCACTGCATTTATATCATTGTTCAAGAATTTCTGAAAAAAGAAGACAGAGTCAGTAACATATTGACTACCTGCAGAAGAATCTGCACACATTTCAGGCATTCTTTTAAAGCCGGGAAGTAGCTGAGGATCATTCAACATGATAATAGAATGCAAGTTAAAGCACGTTGATACTCAACGTTTTACATGCTTGAATGTCTGTTTGGGCAGTACAGACCAATCAATGAATATGTCATGCAAAGTGGGGATGCTACTGTGAAAGGCATGATCATTGAGATGAACCAATTGGGCCTAGTTTAATGCCTGACAGAGTTGCTACTTCCTTTCGAGTTCTTCACATGTGAAGTCAGCAAGGAGGACTGTACTATGGGTCAAGCTATCCCATTGTTGCACATGCTACAGGAATAGCTGAAGGGGGTGTCTGCAATGTATGCAGGTGTGGAAGAACAAAAAGAAGCATATAAGTTGGTGGAGAGCTTAACCCTTCGCTTATCTGAAAATAAAAGAGTGCAAAGAAGTATTGTGTCAGCTAACCATTACATTTATGCCACAACTATTGATCCATGGTACAAACCATTACTGCACATTTTCATTCCTTTTTCATACGGGGATGTTGCCAGCTACAAAACTTGGATAGCTGTGCAAGCCAGTCTGCTAGAAAAAGAATGGCCTGGAATTAGAGGCCCGCTCCTCCAGGGAACAATAAATACTGCAGGTCTTCATTCAAGTTCAACTTCAGAGTCTGAGGGCACTGCGGTTATCTCACAGCAGCCAAAACCACCAACAACACCAAGAACAACATCAACAACAACAACAGGAGCATAAGCCCCAAAATGGGTGGGCAGACAGAATATTGAGTTTAAAATATTGAGTTTCACAAATATCGAGTCGGAAATATCGTGGTTCAGAAATATTGACATCAAGAATATTTTTGTCAAGAATATTGACTTAAGGTATAATAACATTTTTAGGGGGGAAGCGAAAATTCCAAGCTCTTGGAATGAGGCAAATATCGTTCTAATACTCAAACCAGGGAAATCTCCCGAAAATATGGATGCCTATAGGCCGATTTCACTTTTAAATTGTGATTACAAATTTTTTTCAAAAATTTTGGCCGACAGGCTTGGTAAAATCATCCATAAATTGATACATGAAGATCAAAGAGGTTTCATTAAGATGAGGTACCTAAAAGACCTTACCTACTCTTTGATAGGCATGATAGATTTAGCCTCTAAGTATGAATATCCCTTGGCAGTGATAGCATTAGACGCTGCCAAGGCCTTTGACCGAGTTAATTTTGTATATTTAAAAACTCTCCTGCAATATCTCAACTTAGGAGATAAATTTACGCAATCCATTTTTTCATTATACTGTGCTCCGACTTCACGAGTACTTATAAATGGTACTCTTACACCTCCTATTAGGGTAATGCGGGGCACCCGGCAAGGATGTCCCTTATCACCTTTACTTTTTAATATATATATAGAACCTCTTGCTTGTAAAATTAGAGCTTCAGAAGAGATACCCCCCTTTGCTGTGATGGACTGGTCAAGGAAACTAGGTCTATATGCGGACGATATTATTGTTTATTCTACTAATTTAGTTAGTTCTTTGGAAAATTTAGTAAAAATAACAAAAGATTTTGGTAGGGTCTCCGGTTACCAGTTAGACCGAGATAATGACTTGGAATCTTAACACGAGAGGGGTAAAAACCACAGCAGAAATGAGATATCTTGGTGTTAGGATTACACAGAAGATTGAGGACTTGGCCAAAACTAATTTTGAAAGAGTAAAAAAAGAAGTTGGTGATACGCTAAAAGGCTGGATGAACATACCTTTGTCAATATATGGGAGATCTAACCTTGTAAGGATGGTGATTATACCAAAAATTACTTTTTTTGTTTGAGACTATTCCGTTGTGCTTTAAAAAGGAATGGTTGGCGAAAATACAAAGTATGATAACTTCATTTATTTGGGCGTCAAAAACCTCTCGAATTTCATGGAGGAAAATAAGAAGAAGTGTAAATAAAGGAGGGTTGGCGGCTCCAGATCTACAAATATATGCATGGGCTTTTTGTTTAAAAAATTGCAGGATGTTATTGGGTTCCCTTGTTCACTCTCAAATCGGCGGACTTTTTGGGATAATGCTGAAGATATCAGGTTATCACGAGTTTGGTTACTTATATAAGTTTGGAGATCCCAAGTTTTTAAAAAAAGTGAAACTCAAGACTCTGAGGGACTTGGCCGAGATTTGGTATAAAATAAGAAAAATATCTAAGATCCCTTATCTTAGTTATATGGCTCCGATATGGGAATCGCCGGGAGCTCCTACCTGGACAAGAGATGCGTTAGCTTTAAATTTGATAAAGGAGCCCGCCTTGCAAAGATGGAGAGATTTATTTCAAGACGGAAATTTAATTTCTTGGAGTTCTTGCCAACAAAAGTGGGGCCCAGTTTTTTCAAAATACAAGTACTTACAGATCCAAAGTTGGGCAAATCATGCAGAATCAGGGATTGGACGGGAAAATGATTTTGAACTAAAGTTGGAGTCAATGGTTTTTAAGAAGGAAGTTGCTTGCTGGTACTGGCGAATATTGGAGATGGAGGATGGAATATTTGATTTACCAGAGACCCTGTGGAAGAAAAGCTTGCCAAGGATCGCTACAGAAGACCAATGGCAAGTAACTATGAGCATGCTATATAGAATTGTCAAACCTGCAAACCTAAGGCGAAATGTTTTATTTACCATTCACAGGGCATACTGGTCCCCGTACAGGCTTTCTAAATTTAAGGATGGAGGAATTGTCGAATGTCCAAAATGTAAAGCTCCAAATGTCGATGATTTACACATGTTCGTATCGTGTCCGAATATCAAACAATTTTGGATTGACGTGAGTAACTCCCTTTCCAAATCATTGAACCAACCCATCGAGGTAAGCCCTGAACTAATTATTTCTGGGAGACATGATATACAAAATAGAGTTTTGGGTAATAATGTTAGACTTATTTTTTATGCTATGTTGTTAGCACGCCGAGAGATATGTAAATTATGGGTCTCACCACTCAGTCCTACTTTATTGGATTGGATCTTAGCCATGAGATACATGGCCAAGCTAGATATCTTAGATCGCTCTAAAAGAAATAGAGGTTTTTGGATACCCTTCCTGCTAAATTTTGGTTAAAGTTATATTTATGTTAAAAGTCCGATGATTAAGCCCGTGCCTGTCTCGCTGGTATATGGATCACCCGAGAACGAGGAATAGAGATGGTGGAGGATACACATCTTGGGTCAGGTGGTCAAGAAGGACAGTTGAGAGGAGACCAGACTCAAAAATATGTGTTGTCTACGCCCCATTACTCTAGACCAGCCTAAGAGACAATAACAGCCCAGAGGTGGATTAGTACAAAGTTATGGGCGGCAAGACGGCAAATGAGGATAAAAATAGAAAAAAAAAAAAAGAATATTGACTTAAGGTAAGTAATACCAGTTTTAAATATATCAAGTGTTTAATATCGTTTGCAAAAATATAGCTGTTAAAAATGTCAATTTTTTTAATTAGTGTTATGTATTTTAATATATGTTTCAAATGTATGTGATGTATGTCTTTTTGCACAAGAATTGTTTGTATTTTTAATATATGTGTCAAAATTGTAGTAGTTATTAATTTCTTTTTATTTGAATTTTGTGTTTTTAATTCTATAATGGGTTATGGCTTTATAGGTGAATAGGGTGGGAAGTATTTAATTATATTAAATTAATTGATTATTTTTTATTTAATAAAAATTGTTTAATTGAGATGTTATAGTATTACATGTGTGTAATTTATTATTATTAATTCATAATTTGTTGTTAAGTAATCATAATAATTCAATTTGTTGTAATTAATTATGGTAATTGTATAATTATTTTACGTTTGTGTTTTGGTGTTTATAGGTGTGAAGGGTGGGAAGTAATGTATTTTTAATTGATGAATTATTAATTTGTTGTTAATTAATTTTATTTCATTATTTGATAATTAATTACAGTGATTGTGTAATTATTTTAGGTGTGTGTTTTGGGATGTATACAGGTACAGTGTGTTAAGTAGTTTATTTATTTTTTATGTATAAATATTTGTTAGTTAATATTAATTACATTAATTACAAATTTACTATGGCTATTGTGTAATACATTTTAGGTGTTTGTTGTAGTATTTATTGGGGTAATATATGGGAAGTAATTTGTGTTTGATATAATTATATATGTGTTAGTGATAATTATTTGATATTTATTTTGGGTAATTGTTCATTTGTGTGTGTGTTGTTTTTACTTTTGAAGGGTTGAAGGGTGGATTTTAAATACATTTTAATTACTTTATAAATAGCTGTCAATAGTAATACTTTTTAAATACAAAATACGTTTTAATTGGTTTTTATTATTTTATAGTTTAATTTAGGTGTGTTTCATGGACATTATAGTGTTAAAGTGTGTGCAGTTAATTCATGTTTATTATTTTTTTATAACATTTTTCAATGGATTAATAATTATGTAAATTATGGACGTAAATGTAATTAAACATTTTTAAGTGGGTTGTTATTGGTGTGTATGTATTTGCTATTTGTAATGAATATTGTAATATGTTTTCTTTTTATGTATTTATATTTTTAATTTTTTTTAAGATATTATATTTCTATTTATATTGATAATTTTTCTTTATTTGTTATATTTTTTATTTTTTTTAACCGTTGGAGTGTGAATAATAATTTTTGCCTCTCCACTATCTAACACTTTCCCTACTATTGTACTCACTGGGGTGGGAATAGTAAATTTTACCCCTCCACTATCCACCACTTTTCCTACTGTTGCACTCACTGGAGTGGGAAAAGTAAATTTTACTCCCCCGTTATCCAACACTTTCCCTACTGTTGCACTCACTGGAGTTGGAATAGTAATTTTTACCCTCCGCTATCCAACACTTTCCCTACTTTTGCACTCACTGGAGTGGGAATAGTAATTTTAACCCCTCCGCTATCCAACACTTACTCCTACTGTTGCACTCACTGGAGTTGTAATAGTAATGTTTACCCCTTCGCTATTCGGCATTTTCTCTTCTGTTACACTGAATGTGTTGTGAAATTTAAGCTTAAACTTTTTTTATAGTTTAATGTTTTAATTTATTATAGATTTTGTTTTTTATATTTTTAATCATTGATGTATATTTTTATTTATTACATAATGTTAAACTTTTATTACAAATTAAAAAGAATAGTTTACAAATTGTTTTAAAGTAAATATATATGTATAAATAATTCTGTTTGTGTGTTTATCTTTTTTTATTAAGTTTATTTGTTATATTTTATTAAAATGTATATTACAGTTATTTTATTTTGTAAAAATTCAATTTAATATTTAATATATTAACATATATTATTCTTTTTTATATCTATATAAAAGTCATTATTTTATACAATTATATTTTTTTCATCAGAATCTTTAGTCGATATTTTTGTACTTACCTGTTTAAGTATGGGAATAGATAATTTTGTTGTCTATATTTTTACTCAATTTTTTTTACATCAATATTTATTACATCGATGCTGTGTCAGTGAACCCACCAAAATCGGCACATGAATGGTTTCCACAGGCAAGGCTTAAGACCACTGCTGAGGCAAAGACAAAAGAGGCTGAGCAAAGTGGAGCACCCATGAGCATTGAGCGAATGGTACATGCCGATCTGGATAACCCACAGAGGTCTACTTTGATCAAAACCCATTCCTGTATTGGTATGGGAAAAGTCGCCAATGGCCAGTGCTCAGGAGGCTGGTGATAAACTATATGGCTTGCCCTGTCACAATTGACTCTGCTGAGTGTGTGTTTAGTGCTGTTGGTGCCGTTCTGACAGTGAGAAGGACCAGTCTCTCACCCCAAAGAGTGGAGAGGTTTACCATGGTCAAAATGAATCAGCACTTTATACCACCAGATAACACCATACCTGAAGTAGCACAGCAGGAAGATGATGACGGCAACTAAGGTCATGGAATAGTGTGTTAGGCAACCTACTTTTGGGCGAGCCACCAGAGTTTGAGGACAAGCTCTACTTCACTGACAAATAGGCTCTTTCTATCTCCAGTTACTTTCTTTCTTTGATGCCCCAAAAAAACAACAACAAAAAGATATGGCTAAGGAACATTATGTACTTTATTATTTGTGTGTGTCACTGTCTTCTGGTTCATAAATCCTTCCCCACCGTCTTACTCTTTTTATTGCCGGTTCAGAGTTGCAACTGTGTGCAGTCAATGAAGAAGTAAAACACACTCATGACTAGCCCAAAAGCCATTTCCCTCAAGCCAGACATTGGGTGGAGTATTCAAACAAATGTGTGCCTGCCTCTAACCCTATGCCCTGACTATCTGTCTATCCTTCCCTAACCTAGAGGTACTGCCACCGGAAGAACAGGTAAATGATGGCATGGATTGCACGATTAGTGATTGTTGTTTGTCTATTCTTCAAAGTGACTCAAGTCAATCTTTCCCTTCTTGTTCAATACCAATATTGTACTACTACAGGCCGATCCATTGCATTTTTAATCAGGAGTGGACGAGTCTGGAGGACTCACTTGGGAGTTCTGACACTGGTATGGTATGATATTGGTATGGACTCAGAGTTGGACACCATGATCATACTCACAGACAGAGTCAGGTCAGGAGGATCAGAGATGATTGATGGTATAACTCACTGCGTATGCGTGACTACTTGGAGAAATGCTACTAGAAGAAGATGGAAGTTTTCAAATTCACTTAGACCAACTGCTTTGGATTACTGTTGATGACTTTTAAGTGGCCTAAAGGTAAACAACAACACAGACCAGACCTACATGTCTGTGTGGTGGTGGTGAGCGGTGAGTGTGGTGTGACTGACATCGGTGCATTGATTTTTTACTTCATTTGGAAAATGCTATGCTGCTGTGTGCACATTATGCATGTGTGCTCAGTTCTGTCTGGCTCAACTCCGAAGCTAAGTGGAATTTAGGTGGGGGTGGCCTGTTGTTGGGTTTAACTCCTGGAAACAGAGTCTGATTATACCATGCTTCCTCTGAAAGTCTTCTTGTTGCACTCCTATACAGTTTAACTTTTGTTTTTTTCCTTGATTGTTCAATATCCTTTTTGTTTTTCCATCTGCAGGCCCTTTACCTTGTAACATACTGGAAAAACAACTCACACTTACCATACAAAACTGCATCTGTCAGGCACGCAAGATTCATGGGCAGATAGTCCAATAGGAATGTGGAGATGCAACTCCCAATTTATGCAATATCTTTTTTTTTCTTCAATCATTATGACTGTGTGTGTTGTTTATGTTTGCTTATTTTACTCCTACAAATAATTTAATTGTATTTGCTATCTTTCTAAGCCTGGTACAAAAGAACATAAATATGATGTATGTAACTTGGGTCTTTCTGGGGGCAGACAGACAATTGCATAATTAATATACTGCCCTGTACTTGTCTAGTACCACTCATCATAATGCATGCATTCCCTTTTCCTCCCATAACAGATTTACAATGGTCGGCTGTCAAGATAAGTGTTGTCCATGTGTAGTGTTTGGCTTTGTCAAACTTTTCCCTCAAATCCCCCTTCCCAACCATTCATCATACTCTTAACCCTCTTCCCCCAGACTGTGTGATTTATTGAGGTGTGACACAACTATTTTTACACTATTAATTAATCACACACTTGGTGGGGTGAATGTGGTGAACGCAATACAACAACTAAGTGCAGGGTGAAGAGGATCTTATTCTTCACTAAGCTCATTTGGCCTACACTGACAGTATGTACTACACAATATGCACCCCAGCACAGTGTATGATATTTTTTTTCAGAGGAACATCTCATTGCCAGCATCATCATTCAGGCATTGTATTAATTTGCGTCTAAGCCAGTTAAGCTTGTCTACTTTGTATCCTTCGTAGTAGCTCAACATTGTTCTGATTAATTACATTTTCATTGCTTATCACACTCTCTTCTTGTGTCTGAGACTGAGTCTGGTCTAGTAGTCTAGTCTCTGGTGATTGTCATCAAACTTGCATACAATAACGGTATTAACCTATTTTTCTTATATTTCAGTTTGTTAACTTCCCTTTCGATGAATAGTCCCCACTCTCCGAGTCCTTATCCTACAGTTCTAGTTCACCTAGGAGGGAGTGGAACCTCGCTTCAGTTCTGATAAGTGTACCTTCAATTTCAAAAGTAATGCCAGCAATGCATGCTGCTACAACTACCACCACAATGATGGCACCTTTGTGTAACCATGGAGCCCTCACTTCATCTAATCAAGAAAGAGAAGTGAACTGTGGTTGATTGATCATTGTTGAACGACAATCATTCTATACAATGGTAATTCACCCCATCCCCTCTTAGTCCTTAGAGGTAAATAATATTATATAGAAGTAGCAGAGTAGACTGCAGAGACTAGGAGGAGAGAGTAGTACAACAAGGGAGGGTACCGTATAGCTATTTTGTTTACACTATCAGTAGATTTTTCAAACCGGTAGCGACAAAGGCGGCACTCAGAAGTAAAACAAACAATCAATAACTGCACCACATTTTTTTAAAATCATTAATAATCATAAAATATAAAAGTATGAAAAGTTGATTATTCCCCTAACAAAATACCAAACCCACAACTGGCCCACCCCTCTCCCTAACCCTAACCAATGTCCAAGTAATGTCCAAGAACTGCCCATAATTAAAAGAAATCGAACAATCCTCCAACTGTCACCCACCCACCCAAAAACAGATTAAAAAAGGAGATGAACAGAGCACTAACGGTGGGTTAGGAGCTTCTGGAGATGCCTCTCTACCCGTTCCAGCCTGGCTTCAATATCCGACAGCTTTCACATGTTGCGGTGCTCAAACTGACAGAAATAAGGGGGAGCAGCAGTGCTGGTGGAATGGTGGTGGGACGGCGGGAACCCATTGGACCACTGCAACGGTATGGTGGGGTGGTTGGCGGGGCCTGGCTGGTGCCCGGGGCATCTGCTGCAGCTTCTGCCTCCTCCTACCCGGCCATCAGCTGCTGGTACTCGGCCCTGATGGCCTCCATTTTCCACCGCAGGTTCCCGGCTGCAATCTCCTGCCTGGTCCGTGTTTTTGGAGCACCGGAAGTAGCTACATATCAAGAACAAAACAATGCTCCTAGCAAAATACATAGAAAATTATGCCATGGGTATGGAGGGAGGTGATTGATGATGGGTAGGTAGCAAGGATACATAAAGTTGCGCTTCAAAACTACGGTGAGTCCAGGGAGGAGTCTGAAATACCACCTCCTCAACCCTTTAAATAAAAAAATTTAAAAAAACCATTTCAGGCAAGTAAAGGTAAGACAAGCACCATTATAGAGGAGCACCATAGTTCCAATTTTTCCTTCCCAACGATTTTTACAGTAACCATTGCATTGTTCTTCAAATATTTTATTTTTTATTCTTCACCCATGGCTTTGCTACTCACCACCATTTAAGTTTCTTTAAATCTCTCAATCCACTGTTCAACATTGAAACTACCTATCCATCCATATAGCTATCCATCTAAAGTTCTAAAGATGACTCTCTGTCTCCCTCTAGTCTCATGATCTTGTGTACAAACATTTCAGAAACACACATTTGTCATTTGCATTTACCCACCCATGTGTCCTTAAGTTTACTTCAATAAAAATAAACCACGCAGGCATCCTTTCACACATACACATTCACCCACCCAGGAAAGCTTCTTTCCTGTATACCAACCTTTCATCTATTCTTCACTCACGCATGCATCCAATCTATCCACCACCTACAGTACTATTTATGCATCCAGCACTTTCACCCACACATCCTTTGCTTTCAGTCATATATAATACATTTCATCCAACCTTTCTCCTTCCATCCTCCCCTTTTCCAACAATCCATAGTTAAAGGTCTTGTTCATGAAACGTTTTCTGCTGAGTTAAAGATAGGAGCGGCCATTAGTTACTCAGCTCAACTTCAATTTCTGCTGTGTTCACCTGTTGTTCATAAGTCAACAAGACTACACCTGTACAGTGAGCTTATAATTATAATTAATTGTCAATAACAAGCAAGCAATATGACTTAGCACCGCCTGCCACTTCCGCTGGTTTACCCCATCTTGTGGCCACATCTGCTGACTAGCTGGCACCGTTTGTGCTGGCCCCGGCACTGGCGGTCGGTTTGGCTAGAAAAAAAAGATTACACATTTCTTAGATGTCAGATACACCTGCCCCTATTAATTGCTTTATATGAATGTAAAAACACACCACACACATCATCCATACTAATATAATAAAGAGAGAGCCCAAACCTTTGAGGCGGGTAATCTCAGGAACCACAGCACCAATCACAACACCCAATACAGCGTTGGAAAGGGCAGTTGCAGCAGAAGGACATAGGCTATGCAGATGCCCACCATATACATTTAAAAGGTAAAAGAACCATGCCAGCAAAGTAGTCCCTTGTGGGCGTGTCTGCATTGTGCTATGGGCGTGTGCTGGGGGCGTGACAAACGCTGGGGGCGTGTGGTACGTTCCGCCCTTCATGCCATGTCTCATATTGTGTGCTAATCCCACCCTTCTCCTTTTAAATACCCCTGCACTCCATAATCATAACCCACCCTTACTCCTTAAAATACCCCAACACCCTTAAACACTAACCCATATTAACCCTATAAATATACCCTGTACGTAAGGAGATTTTTGCCACAGTTCACGAACTTGCTTCGTCTAATAGAGCGGCGGCCTCCATTCCCCCCTCCCAACCGCTCTGCGACTCACTCAACGACTTCTTCGTTGACAAGGTCGCAAAGATTAAAGCCAACATTCCTCTCCCGTCCCCCACTTTTACCAACCCTTCCCCGCCCGTTATCACGTCTAAACTCACTATCATTCCCCCCTTAACCAAGGCCACGCTCTTCCCCCTGCTTCAAAAGGTAAAGTCAGGCTCCCCCCTTGACTTTGCCCCTGCTCACATCCTAAGAGAAGTCTTCCTAAACTGCCCCACTCCTCCCCTCACACTTTTGAACGACTCGCTCAGCAACGGAGCGGTCCCCACTGCTCACAAATTCGCGGCTATTATTCCCATTCTAAAAAAACCCTGTGCAGATCCTTCGTCCCCTTCCAATTACCGCCCCATCTCCCTCCTGCCTTACTTGGGTAAAGTTCTAGAGGCCCACGTGACCAGCACCCTGCGTGCCTATGTGGAAACCAACCACTGCCTCTCTCCCAGGCAGGCGGGCTTCCGCCCGCTCCATTCCACCGAGAGGGTGGTGACCTCAGTGATGGACAGCCTACGCGAGGGCATCGACACCAATTGTCAGCAGGCCCTCATCCTCCTAGATCTGTCCGCCGCTTTTGACACGGTGGACCATTCCACCCTTCTCACCCGTGTCAAGGCGGCGGGCATCGAGGGCCTGGCCCTCGCCTGGCTTGAGTCCTTCCTGAGCGACAGGGCTCAGGCGGTTCACCTAGCTGGTTTTACCGCTGCTCCTCGCAGGGTCGCATGTGGAGTCCCCCAAGGTTCCTCACTTTCCCCTCTTTTGTTTAATTTATACATCTACCCTCTCATTTTTATGTTACAGCAGCTCGAGGTCACGGTGTTTAATTACGCCGATGACCTCCAGCTAATTTTCAACCTTTCACACTCCCCTTCCTCCTCCCAGAACGTCCAGTCCGTTATGTTGTTCATCCAGGACTGGATGAACTGCAACCACCTCAAACTCAATCCAGAAAAGACGGAGTTAGTCTTGACTGGAGGTGGTTGCAGTCCCTGGTCCCCTTCCCACTGGCCCTCCTCACTTGGTGTCCCCCCGCTCCCTGTCCCCAAGGTCAAAACCCTTGGTATTCTCCTCAACTCTTCACTCTCCGTTCACTCACAGGTTTCCTCAGCTGTTTCTTCTTGTTTCTTTTCCCTTAGAACTATTAGGAAGATCTCTCGCTTCTTCTCTCTGCCTGCGTTAAAAATTATAGTGATGGCCATGGTGCTCTCGCGCCTCGATTATGGCAACATCATCTACAACGGCGCCCCAGCCTACGCCATTCACCGCTTGCAGCTAGTGCAGAACCAGGCTGCCCGCCTGATCCACGGCCTGCCCAAATTCCATCGGGTCACCCCCTTAATGCAGGCACTGCACTGGTTGCCGGTGAAAGAGCGAGCCCTGTTCAAACTTGGTTGTACCACCTTCCAGGCCAAAATGGGCACCGCCCCGGAGTTCATTTGCTCCGCCATCAAACCCTACGCTCCGGGCAGAGAGCTCCGCTCCACCCATCAGGCCCTGCTAACCATTCCCCGTTTCCGTAAGAAAAGGGCCGGAGGAACAAAATTTGCAGTTCTCGCTCCTGCGTTCTGGAACTCCCTTCCGACCGAACTCCGAATGACTTCCTCCTACATAGAGTTTCGGAAGGGTCTCAAAACTCTGCTCTTTTCCCAAGCTTATAAGGTCTGATCTCCCTCCGCTCCAGCTACCCTCTCACAGTCCTAAAGCGCCAAGAAACCGCTTGGTAGAAGAGCGCTATATAAATGTTTTTAAATTCAAATTCTGTACCCCAAAAACCCAAACCTATCCCTAAACCCTAAAAATACCCCTGTACCCCAAAACTCAAACCTAGCCCTGAACCCTATAAATACCCCTGTACCTCAAAACCCAAACCTTTCCCTAAACCCTAAAATACCCCTGTACCCCAAAACTCAAACATAGCCCTGAACCCTAAAAATACCACTGTACCCCAAAACCCAAACCTACCCCTGAACCCTAAAATACCCCTGTACCCCAAAACCCAAACCTAGCCCTGAACCCTTAAAATACCCCTGTACCCCAAAACCCAAACCTACCCCTGAACCCTAAAAATACCCCTGTACCCCAAAACCCGAACCTAGCCCTGAACCCTAAAAATACCCCTGTACCCCAAAACCCAAACCTACCCCTGAACCCTAAAAATACCCCTGTACCCCAAAACCCAAACCTAGCCCTGAACTCTTAAAATACCCCTGTATCCCAAAACCCAAACCTACCCCTGAACCCTAAAAGTACCCCTATACCCCAAAACCCTAACCTAGCCCTGAACCCTAAAAATACCCCTGTACCCCAAAACCCATACCGATCCCTAAACCCTAAAACTACCCCTGTACCCCATAACCCAAAACTAAATCTGAAACCTTAAAATACCCAAATACCCCAAAACATATACCTCAGTACCCCAAAACATATACCCCTAAACCCATACTTACCTTATCCAAACATTTAAAAAAACATGCTTTTACCATTCATGCATTTACAACGAATTTCGTTGTAAATGTATGCGTGGTAAAAGCATATAAAATGTAATGCCATGCGTTATAATGGCATTGCGGAGTCATGGTACTTTTGTAATGAAAGTATGCAGAGTGATGGTATGCGGAATGAAAGTTGCGGAATAATGGGTGTTTACCCTCCCCCGGTAAGTATATTGGTGGCACGGCAGCCCACATCTCCAGCAACATACTCATATTTTTTCACCACCCATTTGAAAAATGCACAGGTCTCTCTCATTGATGGCCAGCACCGACATACACTTTTAGACACACCTACCGCCACAAGTTCTAGAATTGCAAACCTTAGAGCTGGGGAGCTACGTTTGAATCTCTGCATCAGCTCAACATCCTGTGATTCCAGGCAAATCACTTTGTCTTCCCGTGCCTACCACAAATGAATGTGTTCTTCTGTAATGTAAATTGTGCTCATGCCATGTTGTCGAGTTTGCGCTATATAATATTGCAAGGAGAAATAAAGTAGGGAAACTCGAGTTCACACACTACTGAACGCGCACTCTTAAGTGCATCAGCAGTGCACTGTGAATCGGAGTGTTTCACAGGCCTGTCACAGATAAGAAATGCTATCAAAACGAAATCCTACAAAACAATATATTGACCGGCAGCAATTCATACCCGGACAACGTCGGGACGAGCTGCTAGTTCAGTATAATTTGGATACATTACAGACAGTATCGTCTATAAAAAAATATCAAGTTTGGCATTTTGTTGGTGGAAGGTTTTAAAAAAAGCTTGAAGTCAAGACATGAGGTAACCTGTTAAGGAGTGGCTAGAGCTATTGACTGATACATCTTATGGTTTGAGAAAAAAATTGCAAAGGGCCTTGGTTGGCGAATGCAATGGGGCCATCCTCAATGTACTTCCTCCCAGACATGGTGCACAGTCATCAGTTTACCAACTGCTGCTAATAATACAAGGCCTAGCTAATAAGAAGACACAACTTTGGGGTATCCAACATGACCATTGCCACTCTTTCCTTTTAGTGATTAAGCCTTCTCATCTATTACATGCGTAGTATACCTTATTTGGGCAATGGGCATGCAATAGGCATGGCAGAGGAGTAGTGTTAGTAGTAGTACTATGTGATCAATGGGTTCTCTGAGTCTTAGAGTACCATTACTAGGCAGTCCACAAAAGTGTTGAGGAAAATCTGACTGAAAAAGCAGAAGAAAGGAAGCTACAGATAAACTAGTAACTAGAGACAGTTTGATGTGAAGTAGAAAAATTTGACATATAGAACATAAGTAAATAGGATAATGCCAGGACAACAAGAATTTAGAAATGGATACATTGAAGAGGATTTGGAAAAAAAATATAAAATGGGTAGATGTCACATTATTCAAAAAGGAGCAGAAGAATTAGGGGAATAAATATAATAATGTTAACACCAGAAGGACTTACTGGGGCCAGCAGAGCCATTGGCTGCAGAACTCTGGGATGCCCCTCCAGCTTCAGCTCCCGGACCCTCACCTGCCTCAGCCCTCTACCTGCCCCTGGATGCTGATGTAAAAAAAAAAAAAAAGGTTAGTGGTAATAAATAATATCTACCCAAAATATATTTGATAGGCAAAGGTAATGGCAATAACATTGAACTTTTCTAAATCAGATCAACTAGTATTAGTATATCATAGACCGTCCTATCCTATTCAACATTTCCAAAACCTACCTACACAGTCCACTCCTATTCCAAATTTAGTAAACTGCATTTTGGAATTACTAATAATAAATTGCAACAAATTGTGATGTTTGCGTCTTTGACAGGCCAATGCACTAATCACTAAGGGCGCCCTACTATAATGATAATAATGAAGTCGGGTGGACGCCATTGTAGTTCTGGAAACGCCCTACCTCAGGTCGGAGCCGCAGTCACAATGACCGCACTAGTCTATTACAAATCGATGTGATCGCCCATAGGCCATTGGGCTGTTCCAAACCTCCATTTGTCAATGGAAGCTTAGCAGGTGAAAAAAAAGTCCAGCAGCACAAGCTTCCATTGAAAAATGGTTGTTGTTGCTCACAAACATCCCTGCACCATCCGTGTGACATTGGCATGAACTATGCAGTTACGCAATTATAAATAACTAATAACAGAATATCTAACATAAGCATCACTAATCACATCAGCCCAAGCAAGTGGCAACAAGTACGATTCAATAACTAAGTTAAGTGGGTAGCGCCAAGTAAGCTAAACACCTGCCTAGTATAACAGATTATCACATAATATTTGAAAACCTAACTTCCTTGCATGTAAGCCACATGCTTGCTATTTTTTGGGAAAAAATATTATCTATAGCATAGAACACACAAGTAATAAATACATTTACTAGACCCACAACCTTAACTCCTAGCAGGTTCAGCAGGTCCTACTCTCGGTCTAGGATGTTGGACCAGCGGTGCAGCAACTGCTGATGGGTGCACTGGACCCCAGAGCAGCGGTAAACTGCTCTGTGCACCCTCGCCCAGTACTGCTGTGCTCCCGCATCCCATACTTGGACCCAGGCCTGACACCTGCTGCCAGTGTGGAGGGGAGGTGCCGCTGGATATAAAAATCTAGTGCTGCCACCTCCACCTCAGAAAACAGGACACGGGGCTGCACCCCTTTCTGGCACCACCTTCAGCAAGGAAGGCGTGCACGCCTTGCTGCTCCCTTATCTGCCTTGGGACTAGGGGAAAGAGAGAAAAAAGGAAACTAGGAAAAAGAAGGAAGGACTGGGTAATAACACGGAAGTAGGAAAGCTAAAAAAAGCACAAAACTCACTGAAAACACACAGTACAGTAGAAAAAAACGCAATTACACACTTAGAAAGACAAAGGATAAGATAATAAATAAAAGAGATGGGAAAAAAGTTTTAAACACCAAGGTTTACAGAGATTAAGAAGGATGAAAAAGTAGGCCCCAGCACCATAAACAGAGTAAGAAACAAGATGGCCATGCCCATGTGCGACCACGTATTGCAGTTTGCGCAATATTTCTACCCGAATATGCAATCCGAATTGACGTATGGCGGAACACGTCACACGAATGGGCGAGACAAGTAGCTCCGCCCGCTCGCGGTACTCTGTGTAGCGCAGCACACTTTTTTTGCAACTTTGCAGATTTCTGCGTAGCGCCGCTACGCAAACTCTGCTTAGGCTTAGTTTTATGCCTGACTGGAGTACAGGGCTTAACCTCCGGTGACTGTATGAGGTGCTGGGACAGATGGAGGCATTAGGTGAAAGTCCATTAGTTATGTCACTGGATGCCAAGCCGGAACAGAGCTATATTGTTGTGGTACTGGACAGATTAGTATCTGGCCCGCAATATAAACAATTGGTCCACTTGTTCCCTGGATTCCCACTAGCCATGGTAAATGGGCATACTCATCAATATTCAGACTACAACGAGGCACCAGGCAGGGTTGCCTCTGTCATCAATGATCTTGCCTCTGGCACTGGAGCAACTGGCCGCCTGGATGCATTTATACCCGCTGGTCAGGGGCCTAAGGTGGGGAGGTGCTTGGGAGGACAAAATATCCCTATACGCAGATGATGTGCCACTCTATATTACTGACCCTAAGTTGACGGTTGCCAGAATATTGGAAATACACACAAATTCTGGTAAATACTTGAGGTATGTTATCAATTGGCACAAGATATTCCTGTACCTGCTAAAAGGTGAGATACCAAGACTACCTCCAGATTGTGGGCTATAGACTACATTGGGTGGATTTTCCTACCTAGGAATGTATGTACCATTCAATGCAGAACTCTTCCATTCGCAGAATCAATCCCCACTGCTGGAAAGGCTCAGTGGTGATGTGGGACACTGGTGTGCCCTATCACTTTCCTTGGTGGGTAGAGCTGCATTATTTGAAACAACGTCTTAGTCATTGTTTTGTGCACACTGTAAAACACTCCTTATGAGGTCTTAAAGGCATATTTCAGGGCGACAGAGGTGAAAGTTGTTTATTTTGTGGAACTGTGGCCCCCACAGATCGCCCTGCCCAAACTGATGAGAGACTGGTATGATGGGGACTCCCCGCTCAGATGTTCAAAACTACTACTGGATGTAACAATTAGTTGGTACAGTTATGTATACTGCAACTTTTATACTACTCCGGGACAGTCCTACTAAAATGGGTTGAGCCGATTTCAATTTGTGTCTGCAAGGCTGTGGGCTGGTGGGATCCTTTTTTCACATCCTCTGGATTTGCCCTGAAATAAAAGTATTCTTGACAGAGTTCACAGATTGCAGGAGGCAGGTGAGAGGATATGGACTGGTTAGCTCAGAAAAGAGGTATGTGCTGAATGTGTGGGGGAAGGAGAGGTCCCTAAATATGACAAGTTGTGGACCACTTTGGGTCGAATTGTAGCGAAAAGGAATATTGCCGAAGCCTGGGTTGCTGGAACCTCGCCAGATCTTTAAACCTGGAAATGGGAAATGGAATGGTGTATGGTAGCAGAAAAAGTGATATGTGAAGGCAAGGGCTGCTCAGGATATGGGAAAAGATCTCAAGTAATTAGAACTCCTATTGTGTGCTGCCCCCTACAGAACATGAACTACAACCCCACATCAACAGACCTGATACTCCCTCTACAGTGGGGTCCCGGGACTGAGAGACAAGAAAGGTGAGGGAGAGGGAGAAGACTTAGGGGGTTCAAGTCTACCTATAGATTCATGTTCTGTGAACAAGGCAGTGAAGGTTGTAAAGGTCATTGTTTTATCTTTGAAATCTTTAATAAAAATATATATTTAAAATACTGGGAGACCTAATTATAATGTTTTGTTTCTAAGAGATGATCCATCTTCAATTTCTGCAGCTTATCACCTTAAGACCATGCAGATTATCTGAGTAAGTGGTACAAAGGTATTTTGTGCCTGCTGTTGCATATATCAATGAGATAGCTTAAGTAGAAAATGTGTTCCACTTAGGAAAGACCTCTCTTATGTTCTCCACAGAATTTGCTTGTTTCATCTTTCCAGTCTTAGATTTATTAGTACTTGAAGAAGATATGTAAGTCAATGTCTAACAGATTATTAGAGCTGTATAAGCCTGGTGTACTCTTTTCTACTTTTTAGTACAATGATACATAAACACTGTGGCAGCAGTAAGAAGGAAATGTTTCTGTCAAGGAAAATGTCATTAAGGCACCTTCAAAGATATATAGTGATCCACCACAGAGTCAAACCAGGGAACACTCCAGTGGTACACTATTTGATCAAGGGCTATGCTTCTTTATAACTCTATCATAGTCCTTGATTTATATTTTGGATCATCAGTCTTTGGCTCGATGTTCCCATTTTTCTAGTGGCTTAGGTGTAGTTGACATTTAACTACTGTTCTCATCTTTGTAAAAAAAAGATTTTTCTCAATGTATGCCAATCTTGTGTCTTCTATAATGTTCAGATCTATGTTGTTTTCAAAATTATGTGTGCCTCTGACTACAATGTTTCAGAATCTATTTGGATATTTGGCTTGTGACCCCTCTATAAAGACATCTCAACTATCTTTTCTATTGAGATCTTTTTCTGAAATAGCTAATTTCTAGTTTTGCTGCCTATTTACTGTTGATGAAAGTTATGACAACTATGTGAGGTTAAAGTTGGAGCTTGTTTAAGTGCACTGATAACAACCACCATCACTGTCTTTGACAATAATTGCAATGAGAGCCTTAATTATGAAAAGAGCTAGGTTTTGAGAGATTGCCTGAATAGTAAGTGGTTAAACATAGCTTGAAGATCTCTAAGCAGATCTTTTCAAAGTGAAGTAGCCTCTACAGAGTAGGCGTTGATTCCTGGACAGGTACGAGGCAATCACAGAAAACTGAAATGAAGAGATAAAGAAAAGCAGAGCACTCTGGTGGAAGACTATTTCACTATGCTTTTTGTCAGAAATGTGGGAGTCTGACATTAAAAAGAATGATGCACAACATTTTCATTATCAAATTAGGAGCAAATCAAATATTTCATAACATCTGTGCTGTAGACTGGTTAAATGAGGGATTCTTATCATGAGGCAAGCTGCTTTGTTTTGGATATATTGTAACAGACAACTTGAGTAAGATTTAAACCCAGATATATAATTTATAGACTAATGCAAGATTCCAGTCTTCCTCAACTAGCAGTTTGTGAGCTAGCAGTGGCTCACCATCTATCTGTAAGTAGCTATCCTAAGTGGAGCCCAACCACTAAATTAGAAGCTTGTGCATGGTTGCATTAATAAATGTATACCACAATTGTAAAGTGTGTTTCAGGACACCCATAGCTTAAGTGAGGAGAAATATGGTTTGTGTTTTCAAAATATAGTTAAAAGTTATTTAAGTGATAAATCAGGGGGTTTTGGGGGGACCTATTACTACGATTATTAACTTGGGTCCATGGGCATTGCAGTGATGGCTGTTAATATTACCAATATAGACAAATTCCAAATTAACAAAACAATGTTTAAAATTCAGACTGATAACAATTCCTGATGCACTGACATGATTACTTTTGGCAATCATGCATTGTGCACACTAATGTAATCTTGATTGATACTGTCACTATTACAACTCTAATAATATTAATGGCTCTGGAATTGTTCCTTTGAACATAAGTGTCTCTTATTACTGAAAAGGGTTGTGAGCCCTGCAATAGTCTAACCTGGAGCTGATTAAAGCCATGAAAGAGGCCCATCTACTTTCATGGAAGAGCAGGAGTTATTTATAGTCGGGGGATCATGTGATAAACACGTGAGATGACCAAGGACACTTGGGTATTTATCATATGATTCATGTCAGCCTTGACCCCCACATTGTTTTCTGTTTTTGATATCTGGTGACAGGAATCAAAGTATGCTGGATACAGTGAAGAATGATTACGCTCATGTTAGCTGCAAGTGATCAGAATTTCAGTCTTATTTGTGTTAAGTTTAAGCCAGTATAGGCTCATTTAGTTGAGCATCTCTGACAGGCAATATTACAGTGCGAAGGCGTCCTTTTAATGTTTGCTTGGTCTGAATAAACAGTGAGTGTTATCAGCATAAGTATATAAGTTAAGAGTCAAGGTGCAAATGATAGTGTCTCGAGGTCTCAAAGATGAAAACGCTAAGGCCTTGGCGTTTGGATACTCCAAAGCTGCCTTTTGTGGAGATAGAGCAGTAGTGGCACAATGCTACCTGTTGGGGTCCTTCAAGTAAGAAGCTGTCTACCACTTTACCAAGTATGCCCACAGAGATCGGTTAATGAGGATCCCATGGTTGACTATGTCAGTATCCACAGACAAATCTAATAATATCAGGGCATTGGCACTGTCACCACCTGCGACCATACAAAGATAGTGTAGCCCAGCCAGCACAGTTAATTTGGTGTTCTGGTGGGGTTGAAATCCAGCTTGTCTGTCATCAAGTATTTTATTTATTTCCAAGAATGAGCAATGGTATTTAACAACAGATGCTTCAAGGATATTGCCTGCTAGCATTAAAGTAATCAGATGATAATTGGCAGGAAGCCAACGATCTAGCTCAAGTTTTTTCAACAAGGGAATCACTACTCCTGCCTTACTCTTGCTAGTATCAGTACCTTCTGCAATGGAAGTAATTTCTGCTATACCTAGAGACGCAATATCATCTTGAATGGACAGAAACCTAACACTAATAGGCTCAAGAGGGAAACCCAATCTAGAGCGCAATAGTAATTGCTGTAACTTGTTGGGGCTTAGTGCAATGAAAGACTACCATATTTCGCATTTCAAGGAGTTAGAGCATGACACATGTTCTGCATGTTCTTGCTGCTTTTTTTTCCAGGACTGGAACATCCTTTTATGAAATCAGGGTGAAGATTTAGAATTAGCTTTGGCTTGCCTGCACATGTGGAGCCAATCTGTTCTCTGTGAAGTCTTTAATGAGGCAGTAAGACATGTTTTTAGCAGTGGTTTTAGACTAATTAAGAGTGCTGTTTGAGTGAAAGTTTACCACTTCCCCCATATTTCTACAGTAAACTTTCTCCAATCCCTGAAAATATTCGTTTGTCAAAATATTTTTTTATGGATGGATTATATCAGTATTTTAAATCTTAAAATATACTGATCCAACCAGCCCTTTGACATGTATTCATTTTCTTTTCTGCAGTTAGAAGAATCCTACTGGAGTACACACTGGCAGTAAAACTTTGCTTCATTGTAATCTTGTGATCTTCCCATGAAAAAATAGGGCATCTTTGCTAGATATGCACAATTTTAGCACCAATGCCTTATTTTTTTTTAAATAGAAGATAGGATTCTAAAGGCTGCAAGAAAAGAAAATCGAAGGTAAATCCAGGAATACATTTTTGTTTACCAAATGGCAGGTTACGACTTACTCTGCAGCACATTATATTCAGGACATTCATTGTAGTAGGTCTGACTTATTATGTCACTTTGGCATCGAAAAGATCATGTGTTCTGGGGAGGAGACCGTGAAAAATCCTTGCAATGCCTGAAATCAATGTATATGTATATATATATATATATATATATATATATGCAGTATGTTATCGTCCTTTAACTCAGCATGCCGAACATTGAGGAAGAAACGAGACCCGTTCTTTAGGTGTTTAAACGTTTATTTTGCCCAACACCAGTCTGCCATGACGCGTTTCGGCTACCAAAAGCCTTGATCACATGACGCAGTCATGGGGGCTGGCCACCTGTTTTAAAGTGCAAGGTGCCTGCTGCGTGAAAAAACATAGTAAAAATACTACACTCGTAAATGCATAAATGCCTTGAAGCAAAGTTTGCTAACAGTGATAAATGTAAAATACATGATATGATGCTATTGACTGTATAAATACAATTTTGTCACTTATTGTCACTGCAAACTGTTGAGTTTGATAAAGTGCACAAGTTTAGAGAAGAGGAATGAAACGGCAATTCGGAATAAAATACATTAAAACACATAAATACTTAAAAATGTATTAAAACTATATAAATATTCCTAATCCGTGCCAGAATCACCTCAAAACCTTCTATGTTAATGGTCCAAAGAAATACATGTCAGACTATCAACCGTATGCTCCTGAAGCAACAGTAGGATCTGTGCAAAACACGCAATTGGGACATTACATTTAATGGCTTAGGACCATGACAACAATAGTGCCTATGTGGGCAATTGTACTTCTTGTGCAAATTGGCAATAGGTTCAGTGCAAATCAGCTAAATGTGCAAAACCACGCAACAGTAAAATCAAAGTGCTACCTGTGATTAAAACAAAGATGTGCACAGTGAATAAAAGGAATAGATAAAATATCTCATGATTCAAAGTTTATGGTGTGGAGGACAGGGGTAGTTCAAAGATGGTAAGATTAAAACTGAATAGTGATACAGGTTACAGGTACAACCTCAGTGCATAATTATCATCTTGGCAGAGTGAGTAGTTCATAGGTATGTGTGAAAATCCTCACTATTGTTGAGACCGTTCAAGTTCAAGTTCAAGAATTTATATAGCACACTACTCACCCAGAGGGTCTCAAGGCGCTTGGGGATGGGGTTCATTATTTATCGAATAGCCAGGTTTTAAGTTCTTTTCTGAAGGAGATGTGGTTCTGTGTAAGGCGGAGGTGGGTGGGGAGTGAGTTCCAGGTCTTGGCCACCAAGTAGGAGAAGGATCTACCTCCCATGGTGGATCTTTGGATACGCGGAACTGCGGCGAGGCCTTGATTGGAGGATCTTAGTTGGCGGGTGGGTGTGTAGAAGGATAGTCTAGTGTTGAGGCATTCGGGCCCTAGTTTGTAGAGGGCCTTGTGTGCGTGGGTGAGGAGACGGAATGTTATTCTCTTGTTGGCGTGGAGCCAGTGGAGGTCTTTCAGGTGGCCGGTAATGTGATTTTGGCGTGGGATGTCCAGAATGAGTCTCGCTGATGCGTTTTGGATGCGTTGGAGTTTTTTCTGTAATTTGGCTGTAATTCCGGCGTAGAGGGTGTTTCCGTAGTCCAGTCGACTCGTGACTAGTGCGTGGGTGACAGTCTTTCTTGTCTCGGAGGGGATCCAACGGAAGATTTTTTTGAGCATACGAAGTACGTTGAAGCAGGAGGATGAGACTGCGTTGACTTGTTTGGTCATCGAGAGTGAGGAATCTAGGATGAAGCCCAGGTTGCGTGCGTGATCTGTGGGTATGGGTGCTGTGCCCAGAGCCGAAGGCCACCATGAGTCGTCCCAGGCAGAGAGGGATGATCCTAGGATGAGCACCTCCGTTTTGTCTGAGTTAAGTTTTAGACGGCTGTTTTTCATCCATTCGGCTACTTCTTTCATACCTTCGTGAAGATTGGTTTTGGCGGAGTTAGGGTCTTTGGTGAGGGAAAGGATCAGCTGGGTGTCGTCAGCGTAGGAGATGATGTTAAGGTTGTGTTGACGCGCGATGGATGCGAGTGGACTCATGTAAACGTTGAAGAGGGTGGGACTGAGTACACCGCAAATGACTTCGGTAGCCTCTGATTTGAATGGGGGAAGTCGTACTCTCTGGATTCGTCCGGCGAGGAACGAGACGATCCAGTCCAATGCTTTTCCTTGTATTCCGATGTTGTTGAGGCGTTGTATGAGGGTGCTATGACAGACTGTGTCGAAGGCGGCGGAGAGGTCGAGTAGAATGAGGGCCACTGTTTCTCCGTTGTCCAGTAGTGTTCGGATGTCGTCTGTGGCTGCGATGAGGGCGGTTTCGGTGCTGTGTTTGGCTCGAAAGCCATTCTGTGAGGGATCGAGGGAGTTGTTGGATTCGAGAAAGGCGGCGAGTTGGCTATTGACGGCTTTCTCGATGACTTTTGCCGGGAAAGGGAGGAGGGATATTGGGTGGTAGTTTTTGAGTTCAGAGGGGTCTGCTGTGGGTTTCTTCAGGAGGGCGCTGACTTTGGCATGTTTCCAGCTTTCTGGGAAGGTAGCAGAGTTGAAGGAGCAGTTGATAACATCACGGAGATGGGGTGCGATGATGGAGTCTGCTTTGTTGAAGATGTGGTGGGGACATGGGTCGGTTGGCGATCCAGAGTGGATGGAATTTATTAGGTGGATGGTGTCTTCAGTGGTGATTCGGTTCCAGGCGTTGAGATTGTTAGAGGGCGGTATAGGTTCTGAGGGGGGTGGGGAGGATTGTTCGTTGGGACTGTTTTCGAAGCTGTTATGTATGTCGGCAATTTTGTTGTAGAAGAAGGAGGATAACGAATCGCAGAGGTCTTGGGAGGGAGTGATGTCGTTTGAGGCTGCGGTGGGGTTGGTAAATTCTTTGACGATGTTGAATAGTTCCTTGCTGTTATGGGCATTGTTGTCGAGTCGATTCTTGAATGCTGATTTCTTGGTGGATTGAATCAGCTGGTGGTGTTTGCGGGTGGCTGCCTTGAAGGTGGTCATGTTGTCGGTGGTTGGGTTTTTTCTCCATGTTTTCTCGAGAGTACGGCATAGTTTCTTGGATTTCTTAAGGTCATCGTTGAACCAGGAGGCCTTATTTCTGTCTTGTTTGGTGTGATGGTTTTTCAAGGGTGCTAATTTGGTGCTAAACTGTTGGGCATCTTGGTATCCAGCATGATAATATACCTAGTCTCTAGCTTGCGTAGTAGCCCCTCTCTGTCACCCCCTCTTCTTTGAGGAGGGACACTGTCAATTACATAGTATATATATATATATATATATTCACTGAAAAAAACATAGGTTATAGACCATATATAGTTAAGGATTAGCATTTACAAAACCTTGAAAATTCACTGAAAAAACCATAGGTTATAGACCATATATAGTTAGGGATTAGCATTTACAAAACCTTATTTTACTCACACAAAACCATTGAAATTCGCATATATAGTTAGTTGCACTAACTATATATCGCGCACCCGCAATCCACTGCTGATCATGTCACATATTACATCATTCATGACATGGTCAGTGACATCACTGATGACATCACTGATGACATCATCCAGTGACTGTATGTTTCTGTAAAGTTAAAATATGTGTTACATTTTGAAGAATGAGTGGATGTATAAGTGTCTGGATGAAGGATTTAGTAGGTGCATGACTGACTGTATGAGAGAGTGATTAAATGTGTCTCACTGAGTGCATGGGTTAGTGACTAAACTGTCTTAATTTGTGCATCATTATGTCTGTTGTTCTGTAAACTGCTGCATGTGTTAATCAGTAGCTATATGAATAACTATATGGGTTATTGATTGGTTGCCCAAGTATTTGTATGGGAGACTGAGTATGTGTGTGGGTGGCTGGGAGGTGTATGACTCTGTGCATAGATGTGTGAGCAGTTGATTCACTAGATGTATGGGTTCAAAAGTGCATGTGGAAACAGCTGTATGGGCAGTTGACTGTGTGCATGAGTGTATTGGGGAGTGAATGGATATCTCAGTGCTACATGTCAAAGTAAGTACATATGTAAAACACAGTACATGTGAGAGTTGACATATATAAAAATCTGTGCATAAGAGCCAGTGAATGTGTGAGTGGCTGTATGGATCATTGTGAACTTGTATCAGGGATTGTAGAAGAGAGTAAATATGTGTTAGTATATGTTTGAATAAGTAAGGTGTGTATAACTGTATAGTTGATTAAATGGAGGTGTGATTGATTCTTTGCATGACTAACTAGGTGTGTGAGTAACTCCATGGATGAGTGACAGTCTGTGAGTGTCTGTTTACACTGAGTGTATCTAAGGTTATATTAGAGTCTGAAGAGGTTCATCGTATTATCACATGAATGATGTCATCAATGATGTGATCAGTAATGTCAAATGAGATGTCATCAGTGATGCCATTTGAGATGTCATCAGTGATGTCATCAGTGATGTCATTTGAGATGTCATCAGTGATGTCATTTGAGATGTCATCAGTGATGTCATCAGTGATGTCACTGACCATGTCATGAATGATGTAATATGTGACATGATCAGCAGTGGATTGCGGGTGCGCGATATATAGTTAGTGCAACTAACTATATATGCGAATTTCAATGGTTTTGTGCGAGTAAAATAAGGTTTTGTAAATGCTAATCCCTAACTATATATGATCTATAACCTATGGTTTTTTCAGTGAATTTTTAAGGTTTTGTAAATGCTAATCCCTAACTATATATGGTCTTTAACCTATGTTTTTTTTAGTGAATTTCAATGGTTTTTTAATAGCAAATATCAAAAGCTGTAAAATGTATTCTTATTCTAATTCAAAAATATATTTTATATTTTATTTTTTAAGCAAAGGACCCAGATGCATTTACAGTTTATCACTAACAATGTTCCAGGCTAATGTATTTTCACGGGAAATTAACAACTGTCCTGCAAGTAAAATATTCCTATTTCGAGAAAAAGGGCGTTTCTTCGTCCCATGAGGGAGCCGTTGAGCAAAAGAGGCTCGGCCTGCTGTCTTAGTCGCTGATAGGCCTGAATATCGGATTCTTATCGATCACTTTATGTTGCAGGAGTGGAAAACACAACAGCCCTTGCCCATTTATCTTTACAGCATTCCTGCGTATTATACCTTTTAACAGTCATGTAATTGGGCTGCTTTATTTCACTTGCCTTTTACTGATTCGAAAACAGTGGCTATTATTCAAAACTTTACCAATCTAGGTACTACTACCATGTTTTGTTTTAAAAACCTTTATTGTGAAAATGTCAGTATACAAATACGGGCCTATAACCACGTGGGCCGGCCACGGAGCAAACTGGAATCGTATATGATGAGGGGACATTTACACTGTAGAAGAACGTAATGGGCGGGCCATTAGGTTGCAAGAACTAAGGTGTCTAACAGTTGCGGAATCGGTAGACGTAAATTTTATAATTAAAGTACGACAGGGCCAGTTACAATAAAATTATCTAGATATACATTTGCGGGCAAGTACCATGGGTGACGTTAATTCGAACTTTCAATAGTACAGTAATCAATAACACATCAGAACTTAATATCAATAGGGATGTCCAAATGTTCAATCAGTACTCGTCCCCGCCCGCCATGTGCTTCAAAACTGCATACGTATCTCGTGATATCAAGGCTGGGCAACCAGTACACAACAAGGAGTTACGAGTCCCCTTTATACCGGCGCCATTTTGGGCGAGGCCGGGCAGGTCCAGGATATAGTCAAAATGTCTCCACCAACCAGCGGTCGGACCAGAACACCTTTCGGCAGTCAAAAAAGGTTCCGTTAAATGACAACAGAAGAGATAGGCAACAAGAACCATCAGTCAAAAGAGGGGAGGGCAAGTTCTTCCCTACCGGGTCACGTTGGGGCTCCACCTGAACTGATCGAATTGGTAGTCTACAGTGTTTCTGGATATTTCAGACTGAAGCTGGCGTCAGCATGAGAGCACCACCATCTCGTGGCTCCGTCGTGGCCATTCCGCAAGCAATCGTTACAGCCGCTCTCCACCGGAAGCCTGCGGGAGTCGGGGGCCCCGGTGACTTTTGTAGAATCTTCAAGGCTGAGGGGACGCTTTCGGGAATGGGGCCCATGCCCTAGCAGGCAAGCGTCCGAGTTCCAAGGTGTCCCAGGGCCATTTTTGTGGACCAGGCCCAAATCCGAAGAGCCGGCCGCCATTTTGAGAGTCCTGTGGCAGCCGCCTATCGCTGCACCGCAAGAGTGGGCGCAATTCAGCTGGATGGTGGGCGAGACGCTGTAGCTGCAAGAGCGGGCGCAACTCAGCTGGATGGCAGGTGAGGCACTGTGCCGCAAGAGCGGGCGCAACACAGCTGGATGGCGGATAAGGCACTGTGCCGCAGGAGCGGGCGCAACTCAGTTGGATGCCAAGGGGCGCCCCACTGCAGCTGAGAAGCCTTCACCTGGGGAGGCGGGGGAGGCCCATTCGCGCCGCCTCCCCCCCATGCCGTCTTTCGGCGCAGCATTGTAGGATGGCCAGACCAGTGCGGCAACTTGCTGGACACCACCTCGGTGCCGTCCGGATCTCGGCGCGTTGTGCTGCCTTCGGCCTATTCGCACAACGGTCCGCTACTGACGCCGCCTCACAGGCCGACAGATTTTGTAGGCTTTTTATAGCCAAAAGCCGACTAAAAGACAGCCCAAAGCAGCCCATTGTTGCTACTCCGGGGAGGGAGGGGCAGGGACAGTGTCAAGCGGACGGTGAATGCTTTGAGATGGATGTTGCAGCAGGCTGCCATGTAAATAGTTGTTTAAAATGGTTTTTTTTTAACGTGTTTTCTTTGTTGGAGCGTTTTATATATTTACAAGTTATTAAATTGTTATAATCCTACTACTTTGTTGGAGTGCTATATATTTGTAATGTGGCAACAAGCACAAAGATGTTACTGTATAACCAGAAAAAGACATAGTCCAATTGTGCGTGATCTAGTCCAATCTGGTGAAGCTGATAGTGGGTATCAGCAGACTTTCATTTGTATAGGGTTTGTCGGTTATTGGGCGGGGTGGGTGGCAGGGCAGGCATGCTTAGGCAGCGAGGGCGGCGGAGCCGAACTACCTCGTGGCCATCCCCACTGCGAGCTTGGCTCCTCCCCCTGGTTTCATACTTTTGCCGAGGGCTATTTCCTGGTGTTTCTTGTTTTAGCAGGGTCAGAAAGGATCCTATCAGTGGCCTACTGATTTTGTTCGATTCCTTTCGTTTTGCAATAATTTGCTAGGAAGGTACCGTGGCTAATCCGTATTTTATATATATGTCCTCTTTATTAGGGGTGCCCTCCGGTGGGGCCGGACTAGCTACCTCTAATAAATGGTCCGGGTAGAACCAATTACCAATCAGTGGGGAGAAGATAGGCATTACAGATTACAAAAGGGGGGACAAGGGTCCGCACTACCTATCTTACAGTGAGAATCACCATTGCTCCCCCCCCGACTGACACCCTCCTTTGCCTCAGCTTGGATCATCATTTGCTAAAGTGTTCGAAGACCCCACCGTGAGTATAACAACAACCGGGGCCTTACTGCACACCCTGAGAAAAACTACACATCAAGCACAGCTCTACCTTCTCCCTTTTCCATGTTCCAACGCTTTGAAATGAACAATATATTTACTCGCAGTGACAAAATGGCGGTCAACACTTCCTGATTTCCTTCGAATCGAACGTTAACAGACGTCACGCAGCAAAAAAAAAATTCCGCTCACGCGCAGCCGCTGGAAGACATGTATCAACACATATGAGCCTCCTCAGCCACCCTCAGAAAACCTAGGGGGTCAGGATACGTCTCCCGTGCCCCCTTATACCCATTTCCCACATTGTTTTTCATCCATCTTGTGATTTAATTAAAACGAAACACAAAATGGCGAACTCCCGTTACGCTACCGGTGAGCGACCCGGTTCGCGTACCAGGAAGCGCTTCTACTGCGAAAAATCGATTTTATTTTTTTTGCCCCACGGGACCCTTTAATAACACCAACATCATTCCTAGGGGGTCAAGAGGGGTCTACCTTGCCCCCTTTCATTAAATTCCCCCTTCGTTTTTCTCCTCCTCTTGTCTCTCGATCCTACCGAGAGACAAGATGGCAGCCGGTCCGGACTGTTTAGAATGTTGACAGACACCGGAGAGCAAATCAGCTTCACTTCGCGACGTTCCGTTACGCGTCAGGTACGCGAACCGGGGAGCTAACCGGAGCGCTGTCACAGATACATCTGTTTTTTAAAACGTTAATTTCTCAAAATCCACTGGAGCACATATATTGAGACATAGCAAAGGCACGTCGGGCAAACCATATCTACAATTTTGCCAAGTTTTGTGTAAATCCATTCAGCCGTTCGAGCTAAAAGTGAGTCCAACCGCCCTATGGAAAACTCAATGTTAAAAACGCGTTTTAGGACCCCCCTTTTTTCTCGGCCTCCCCTTGACGAAACCCCCCCAAACTTTCAGGGGCTGCTCAGAAACAAAATGTGCCATTTTCCTGAAAATTGCAGCCAATTCCGTCCACAAACGCCAAAGTTATTCGACATAGAATTTTCAAAAATCCCTTAGGAAAAAAATCCTAACTATATATACCTACTGGCGACCGCCAGTAGGTAATATATATATATATATATATATATATATATATATATATATATATATATATATATATATACACACATACATATATATATATATATCCACGGGTTCCTTTCGAGTCAGGAAAAGGACGACAAGCCACACCACCAGGTACCGGAAAGATTGTTTATTTTCAGGGCATAAAAAAGACGCGTTTCGAGCTCACGGGCTCTTGGTCACATGACCACCATTTTTTTCAACCTTATTTAAATAGTGAAAAAAATAATAGAAAGGGAAGAAAGTTTTCCGTGTTTACAAACATCACACTTAGACTTTACTTAAAAGTGCAATTTCTAAAGAAAAACAAATTGGTTAAGAATTACAAAGAATGCACATTTCCCAAATGTTTGGTGTTGAAACAGTGCAAACACTCAGTGAATTGACAATTCAGACAAAATAGCGAACAAAGCGCATCAGGGTATAGTACCCATATAATTATATTGAGAAGACAGGTTTAGAGAAAGGGAGGGAACGAGAGGAGTGTGAATGAGGTGTAGAGAAGTTGAGAAGGAGTGACAAATTATATATAAGGATGACCAAAATTAAGTCAGAGGAGGATGTCAGACATTAATTGGAAGACGAAGTCACTTGGGTGTAGTACCCTTTGCATCATGCCTCCATATAAATCAGTATCAATCTCATGAATCAGTATAAGACAGTGAATATCTATAGTCTCTATCTAGTCAAAATCCGGTGAAATAAACTATTATGAATTTGATAATTTCCCAAAATATTCTATCCCGTGCTCATAGTCGTACTTTGTTATTTCTCGTGTAGCAGTAGTGCTCATAACAGTATTCACTATTAGTGGTTTGTTGCTTCTTATCAAGACGAGGTCTATCACTATAGGGAAAGTAAGAAAAAATGGAAAGAAAATACATTAGTTCAATTGCAAATATAATACATACAGACTATTAAGACATGATAGCATTTTTCGCATCGTTCTCCTCTCTCAACATTTCAACCTGTCTAATTCTTATAATTAATTCAATTAAATGTGAGACTGTATTAACCAAACCTTATTAGAATCTAAATCATATTTATTAAAAAAAATTATATTGGAGGTATATGTCATGGAATCGGAGTATCAATGAAGGGGGTTTGGGAATCTCACAGTTTAGTATTTTACAGGTGTACATACATCTCCTCATCAATGTTCATCCCAAAAGGAACGATACACCCTGCTTGTAATATGAATTTGGACTCTGCTCTGCGCAATGCTGTCAGACGGTCCCCTCCTCTGATATGTTTAGGGATTGAATCAAGAGCGAAAAATTTCGCTTTGGTCCAGTCTCCATCATGATATTGGTGGAAGTGTTTGGCCGTGCTGTATGCGAAATCTTTGTTCGTGATAGCACGCCAATGTTCCAAGATTCGCTTTTTCACAGGGAAGGTAGTTGAACCGATGTACCATTTGCCGCAAGGGCAGGTTACTACGTAGATGACATGGTCAGTGGTACATTGGATGTTTTTAGTGATTCTCCATTTTTTCTTTACTCTTTTTAGTTCAACCTCCCTTACGTTAGTGCTGTGGCTACAGGCCTTACATTTTCCACATTTGAAAAATCCACCCTTTGCTGCCAGCCATATTTTTTTCTTGTCTAAGTGACTCTGCACTATAAGGTCTTTGATGGATCTGCCTTTTCTGTATGTTATGGAGGGGTGTGGGTCTAATCTTTCTTTTAACACTTTGTCCTGTAAGAGGATATCCCACCTCCTTCTTATTATCTGGCTGAACGCAGAGGATTGTGTGTTGTAGGTGGTTATCAGTCTTATAGGAGCTTTGGGACTTTGTAGACTGGCTCTGGAGTCTTTAAATAGTGCTTCCTTCCGGTCAATGAGGGCCACCCTATCCTCGCCTTTTTTCAGCATGTTAGCGTGGTAACCTCTCATTTTAAACCTTTCATGCATCATTTTCTTGTGTTTCATGTATGTTTCTTCAGTACTGCAATTTCTCTTGGCGCGTAAAAACTCGCCAAAAGGGATTGCCCATCTGAAGCTGGGGGGGTGACAGCTTTTGGAGTGGAGCACAGAATTTCCTGCTGTTATTTTCCTAAAGATCTCTGTTTCAATCTTATTATTCCTGATCATGAGTTTTATGTCAAGGAAGTCGATTGTTTGCTGGCTATGTTGCATAGTAAATCTCAAGTTTAAGTTGTTCAAATTAAGTGCATCCACAAATTTGAGTAGCTCATTTTCACTCCCCTCCCACACAAAAAAGACGTCGTCTATATAGCGGAGCCAGACATTCACGCATTTAGTCCAATGTTCCATGTCATCACTCCTGAGCACCTGCTCCTCCCACCAGCCCACCAGAAGGTTGGCGTAGCTGGGGGCATAGCAGGTGCCCATCGAAGTGCCCTGGATTTGTTTGAACAGAGACCCATTGAACAAAAAGACATTCTCTACAAGGCACAATTCGATCATTTGGAGTAGCATTTTGGAATGGGCTTCCAAATGTCTACTTCTGGTTCTCAGGAAATATTCGCAAGCCTTCAGACCATCCCTATGTCGGATGGAGGTGTATAGGCTTTCTACGTATAGACACACTAGCCAAAAATGTGACTCCCAATTTATATTCTCAACTTTTTGTAGAAAGTCTTTGGTGTCTTCTAGATGTGAAATTAGACCTTTGACATAGTTTTTGAGAAAGTGGTCAACGTAGTGTGACACATTTTCTAGGAGGCTGTTTATGGAGGACACAATTGGCCTTCCAGGTGGTTGTGTCTGATTTTTATGCACCTTAGGTAGCAGATAAAAGGTGGGAGTGGTGGGATTTTCATTGATGAGAAATTTAGTCTCATCCCAACTCAGTAGTTTGTTCTTCTCCCAATCACGAATATTCTGATGTACCCTATTCAGTAGTTTACTCAAATAGGAGTGATCCACTCTGGTGTAGCATGTGGTGTCAGACAATTGTCTCATGGCCTCTTTTATGTACATTTTCTTATCCCACAAAACTACATTTCCTCCCTTATCTGAGGGTTTGATGACGATTGAATCGTCGTTCTTTAACTCATTCAATGCCACCCTCATTCCTGGTGTAATGTTCTGTTTGCCCAAGGGTCGGTTCAGAAGTTTCAACATGTCATTGTTGACTAGGTCATGAAATAGGTCTATGTTGTCCCTGGGTAACTGGGGTCTGTATCTAGATTTGGGTCTGAACGGCGTAGTTACAGTAGAAACATTTAATTCTAAGTTAGTGGATTGTAAATCATCAAGTACAGAGACAATATCAGTGCCCTCTTGTGTAGCAGGGATCTGGGATTGTGTCAGATCTATCCTACCTTCCTCCTGTAGGGTAACTAAGACATTTTGCAAATCACTGTTTCGGCTTACAATTTCAGTGGTATTCCTAGACAATTCTGGATCACATTTCTTATGTGAGTGTATTTTATGTAATTTCAGTTTTCTCACAAACATGTACATATCAATACGTGTCTGCGTATAATCAAAATGGAGGTCAGGACAAAATTTCAAACCTAGCCTAAGAACTTTCTCTTCATCATCAGTTAAAAGTCTATTAGATAGGTTCATTACCGTTAACTCTGAAGTCTGTACATTCATTATTTGGCCTTCTGTGTCTGGCTTTTGTTTCCCACTCCAGTAGTTCCTGAGTTTGTTGCGTCGTTGCCGTCGTTTCTTGCTTTTACCTTGCCTCCTCGGCCTTGATATCGGGTTCTCCCCCTTATGGATTGTTCGTTGGCCTCTATCACGAGGCGCATCTCGTCGGAAAAAAACGTTACATCTAAGTTGTCTTGTGTGGTTGTATCGGTTAAACTTGCTTCAGAGCTCAGGCTGGTTCCAGATTGCCACCGGTCTTTATCCGCCATTCCAAGTGCCTTGTCTCTTAGTAGTGAAGAGCGTGCCTTGTCAAACTTTTTAGCGAATGTCAGGATTCTTCCTAATTTATAATCCCGCTCATCGCGTTCAAATTTGCGTTGTTTCCTTGCAATCAAATCTTTTTCAAATTTCTGTATTTTTTCATCCACAGTTTTTAGAGTTTTTGATACCTCTGTTTGGTCTGATTCCTTTGCTAATTCGTCAAGGAGCGATTGTATTTCTTTTAGCAGTTCTTCATGTTCCTCCCAAGCATTTTTAACCAGAATCTGCATCATAGTTTTTGAGCATGCATTGGTGTTCTCTCGCCATGCCTTCAGAACTTCAGGTTTTGGTTTGTTCAAAGTTGGAACAATAAAGATACGCAAGCCGCGAGGAACGCGATCCACCTCTATGTAATTCTGGAGAGATGTCGCTTCCCACCAGCGGCTTAGTTCCTTTTTTCTCAGGCGTTCTAGTGCATGTCCCTTTTGTTTCAGTGATGCCACGCCAGGGGGAGTGATTTCAGCTGACCCGGTAGCTGCAGTTCCATCGGGTCCCTTCTGTTTCCTGAAGATGTTTTCTGCCGAGGCTTCCCGCCCCTTCAGATACTCCATTGCCCAGAATGCAGTTCGGTCTTCCGACCGTGTTGGTACCTGTATGCGCCTTCGACACTCGTTGTCTGGCGTACCCTGGCTGCTGCTGGTGCTGCAACGTAATGCACTTCTCTTCAAGCGCGATTAGCGTGATCAGCTCCACGGCGCCAGAAGTGCAGAAATCTGGAATTCAGAGTCTTAATGCAGCGTGACGGCTTTTGGCAGCCGGCGGGCGAGGATATATATATTGGAGAACAATACCAAGTATATGATGGACTTTAGTATGGAAGAAGAATCCCCTACACATTTAACTAGTAATGTAACAAACTGTTTAGATGACAGACACTTTACAGGGCAGTTTGGATATCCATGTTGGTTTCTTGACCATGCCTGGGATGCAAAGACTGATGGGAGAGAGTGTTCCATTTTATTATACTAAAAAACCTATACATGAAAGAAGAGGAAGGAGTTCTATTCTATTTTCAGGAGAGGGATTATTCGGAACATGTTGTTTTGGCAGTAAAGAAAAGAATTGGCACACCTGTTGCCGGGGGAAGAGGTGCCAGTGGAGAGGCCTGTCCCTCCCCACATCCTATTACCCTTCCATGTCACCCTGGGGAGAGTTATCATCAGAGAGGCCATTCATATGCACACCCTACTATGCATGTCCGTCCCCATGGGGAGCAGTGTTAGTGAGAGGCCAGTCCCTCCTATATTCAAATATGCTACACCATCATCCAAGACAGAGTTCTCAGCAGAGAGGGCAGTCCCTCCCCACATCCTACTACATACATTCATCAGCCCGGGGAGAGCAATCAGTAGAGAGGACATCTGTCCCGACAGCCAACTATGCACATCTCTCACTCATGAGAGAGGTGTCAGCAGAGAAGTCAGCCCCCAGCTATACCCTACTATGTACACCTGTCATCCAAATAAGAGGTCTCACCTATGAGGCCAGTCCCTCCTCACACCCTACTATACATACCCGCCATCGCCCTAGGGACAGGTCTGCACAGAGAGTCTAGTCTCTCCCCACATTGTACTACGCACAGTTGTATTAGAGAGAGGTGTCAGTGGTGAAGGTAGGCCCTCCCCAAACTCTACTATGCACATGTTTCACCTGGGAAGAGGTGCCAGTGGAGAGGCCTGTCACTCCAACATGCTACTACGTATGCCAGTCACCCTGGGGAGAGGTAGCAACAGAGAGACCAGTCCATCCATACAGCTTACCACACACTTCTGTCACCATGGAGAAAGATCTCAGCGAAGATGCTGTTCTTTACCAACACCTTATTATAGACATTCGTTACCTAGAGAGGAGATATCAGTGGAGAAGCCATTTCCTCCCCACACCCAACTATACACCTCTGTCTCCATGGGGAGAGGTCACAGTTAGAGGACAGCCCCGCCCCACATTCACCTATACAAACCAGTCATCCAAGACAGAGGTGTAAGCAAAAGGGCTAGCAGAAGTCCTGCCCACCAAATCTCATGAGATGCTCACAGAAGCTATACATTCAAATCAAATTAAAATTATTATAATATAGTCACTTACATGACACGCTTACTGAACATTAGTCTTAAACACAAGAATAAGAAGTGTGTACAACAGTACAAAACAACATTTATGGCTCCACAATCTTGCAAGCTTCTCGTGAGTGGCTTGCAAGATTCTTGCAGGAGTAAAGACACACACAAATTAAAAGATTGAATTGGTTAGTACTAATGGCATACATTATTAAAATAACTGACCATCCTCTTTTTCTCCTTTACAATCACCTCTTTGATGTAGAAACATTTACACAGCACTTGGAGAATCTTCAGTTAAATTAAACTTGGTGAGAAGATGTCTTCATGTAAGAGTGACAAACAGAAAATATGGCCAGCCTCAACATGAATACTCTCTTATTACACCCTATTACTCTTCAACATCAGTAAATACAGAGATTTCCTCAAACAGTACACTAAAAAGCCATTTCCATTGAAAGTGCTGTGCCTAGATAGGATACATCTTTTACGTGTATATATAACTTTCACTCGCCGTCCACTGCTTTTTACTCTCTCATATGTTATCACTCATGGTATGTTCAGTGACATAATTGATAACATAACTGCAACATCTGAAATTACATCACTGATAATAAGACTGTGCATGATGGGGTTGGAGTTATAGTCACTTTATGGCATGAGTTACAGTTACTTGAGACAACTATGTCTGCTGAATTTCGTTGGTTTTGTTCAGCACCAGAGGTGAGGTATCTCACTTTAACCCCTTCACTGCGGCAGCTATTCCGCCGCAGTGCTAAGGGGGAGGCGGGGCCACGCGGCGCTCCTGTGCTCGTGACGGAACCGCTCCGTCACGGCCCGCAGGTGAGCTGTGCTTGTGACGGAACGGTTCCGTCACTGCCCAGCCCGCTCTTTAGAACGTCAGCGCAGGCGCAGCGAGTGGGCCGTAACGGAACCGTTCCGTCACCAGCACAGCTCACCCGAGGCTCGTGACAGAACGGTTCCATCACGAGCATGGGAGGGGTTAAAAACTATTCAATCAAGTTAAGTACATATTCTCAATAACATATATATGTATATATATATATATATATATATAAAATTAAAAATACTGTTCACTAACACCCCTTCAGCTACAAACACAACACTAAAAAGACACAACACATGCTCAAAAGCTTTGCATATGTTTTAACTATATTTTAAATTAATGTTTTATTTGTTTTAAATCAATTATATTCATTACAGTGTTAATTTGTATTGAATATATTACTAGCTGCAAGTTTGATTATGTTCATTTTATTGTGAATTACATTTTATTCAAACTACCATTTACATTATGTTAAAATGTAAATTAAGTGATAAAAATAGAATTTTACATTAGTATCACAATTCTTTAATTTAAAACAAATTCTAACATTGAACATATTCTGAAATAAAAGTAATATACAATGACTTATTTCAGGTTTGTTATTTTAAGTTGTTATTTTTACTGCCCTTTCCTTGCCACCATTATTTTCTACATGAGTGTATTGCTGTGCTAGTAGTTTGCCATGTGCGGTGATAGACTTACTCCAAGGATTGACTGGAGTCCATTTAAGCCTGGTTTGTCAGTAGTACTAAGGTAGCTGACATTTGTGTTTATTTTGTGATTTGCAATTACCCTATTCAATTGTGAATGTGTTTTGTGTTGTATGTCCATTCCTACATCATTCATTTACTTTCCTTAAACCCCACTGATTTATTAGAAATTATTCCCAATTTACCAACCTCTGTATTTGGGTATCTCACATCTATGGTGGTAGGTTTGTGATATGTATTTTGAAGAATGCAAAGTAATACTAATTTAATTTACATACTCCAAAAATAACTTTTGTAAATAGGATCATTGAGATTTCTTGCTGTGGGAAATGCAATGACAAAATAATAGCTCTGTGTCAAAAGCTATAATTTGTTAAATTTCCTTTAGTTCTCTTTGTGGTAAGACAAAGTTAAGCATGACTGTGTCTTGCTAGTACATGCCTGGGTTTTCTCCATCCCAGTACCAATATAAATAAGGGGTTGATGTTGCCTCAGAGCACTTGTAAATAAGTCATTATATCCTGTCTTTTGTTGAATATGCCTTTGTATGACTTGATGCTTCAATATTGCTCAATATGCCTCTGTAGGGTTGGGCAACTAGAAATTAGCAAAATATTCAGGTATGTTTCATGTTTTTCCATTTCTCAAACCTGAGCAACAAATCTGTCATTTATTTATTTAACAGTTTTGAATACCTCTGTGTCACTGTAAAGGTATTAAAGTACTTTACATAACAAACAAATCAGTGTCATGCTTGCATGTTTCAAGATATACAGGAAATACTGGCGGGTAGAGGGATGAAAGAGGGGCGCACAGAGTTGCTGGACCACGGAAAAGGCAAGGAAAATATTTAATGAATTCAGTTGTCTTATTCAAAAAGATAAAGAATGATTATCAAGTCACAGATCAGACATAAGTGATTGTTAAATGACCTCCTGAGCCGCATTCAGTCACTAGACACTGTTCTGACATACGTGGGTGCTAAGCCATTTCAGTCCAAAATTGTTTGAGATGTCAGGTGCACCTGATCTGTCAAGATAAGTGTGTAGGCCTTTTCGTAATACCAAGCTATTTGATGCTAAACTCATGCGGCAGGGACTTCCTAAGCTGTGACGGTGGAGGATTGTTTCTGTTTTAGAGAATACCTGAATTTTAGAATTTCTAGGATAAGAAAAGTCTTGCTACTAGATTGTCCAAAGCCTCCTCAAATGGAGAAGAGGTCAACTAGGTAGCCAGGTTTGACATAGTGTTGAGCTCTGTACAAGAGGCAGCAGGTTTTGAACTTGATCCTTGCCTCTAGTTTAAGCCAATGACTTTAGCTTAGTATTTGAGAGATGTGGTTATGCTGAGATGCACTACAGAGTGGAACACAACCTTTAGGCGGGACAGCGTTGATGCAGGTAGGCCTTCACGAAGGATTTGAACCAGCTTAGCACAGTCTTTTAAGCCCATTCTTAGTACCAGTGTTCTTAGTAGATCATGTTCCACTGTGTTGAAGGCTGCTGACAAATCCAGCCTTAAAAAAAGGCAGGCCTCCTCATCGATTGAGGATACAATGAATGTCATCCAACCCAACTTTTGGTGTTGCCGTTTTGGTGTTGTGCCCTTCTCTAAAGATGTTTTCTCTTCAAAAGAAGCTTTAGTTCTACTGCTGCTAAAAACATTGACCTTGACCTGGCTGGGCCTTCTTATTAAGGTTCTATTAAGTATCTTCTGGTGACAGCAAAATACCTACAAAGACATACAAATCTGATGTAACTGCCCAACTAGACTCCTAAACATTAAGCACATACGCCATAGTACTACCAGTGTTTCAAGGAAGCGTTACTAGTTGCTGCACTGGGTGACATTTGGCTTGGTGTTGACATCAACATTGCCTTGATTTTGTTAGACTTTTCATAAGCATTGTACATGGTTGACCATGGCTGCCTCATATATAAACTCAGGAAATTTGAAATTGGCTTCCAAATATTCTTTACCTCTTGTGGAGTTCATAAGGGCTCTGCACTCTCACCCTATCTCTTCAACAGTTGAAGGGCCCCTTTAGGCATCCTCAAAGACTCTGGGCTGTTAAGTGTTATGTTATGTTATGTTATGTTATTTATATTTCTATAGCGCACAGCTGCCCCAGGGTACTCAGGTCATTTTTTATCTTAAATACATGTTATATTGGTAAATGACTTCCAACAAACATTGGTGATGGTCAGATAATGGATGAGGAAATATTGGCTAAACTCAACTGAGCAGCTTGGGGAAATGCGCACCTCTGATGCTCAGACTATTGGTCCGCAGGATGTGTACATGTCTCACTCACAACTCAGTGGTCAAGAATCAGAAGGCCGACAATAAAAATGGAAAAATGGCCCATATGCTCTTGTACCCAATTCCCAGACCATCAGAGATATTGATTTTCTTTCACTTTAGGGATCTGTGTTAAGAAAATAAAAAGAGCATACACATGTCTGTCATGTTGCCATTTTAAGATCGACCGGCCATCAGTATCTTCTTGACTGAAGTATGTGGATCTTGCTTCACCACAGCCGGTGTGCCATTCATAGCTGTCAGTGGCCTCAGTTTGTTGCTGTCCTTATAAGCAGAGTTTTCCTTGGGTTGGGGACAGACGTCTGACCCAAGGGGTGGAATGAGCCACATCATTGTTTTGGACATGGTGGTACTGTCTGCCTACTGGGATGCCTCTGTGAGCAAAGTAAAGCTAGGTGCTGCACAGATGGGGTCCGGAGGTGAGGAGAAGGGTACCCCATGGTCAGACCAGTGGCTCAGGAGAATGTAGACAGAGGGGTCCAACTGTATTCAGGAGGGCGTAGAACTGACAAGGGCCCCTGCAGTAGAGGGCCATTGTCCACGTTATATCACCTAAGCAGGAAAGTCCTTCTGGTTTTTGATTAGTCCCCTGTGGCTTTAGGCTGGAGGGGGATTGTGTTGGGCCAGGCCCTCCACCTTTTGCTGAATTTGTTTTAGTTGGCCTTAGGACTTGGTGCACTTTACCTCTGATAATCTTTTGTAAAGTGCATGTGCTCTCTCCCCTTAACAAGGTTCAATTTGCTTACACCCAAATGGCATATTTAATTTACTTGTAGGTCCCTTGCAGAGTGGTATAGAATATATACCCAGGGCCTGTAAATTAAATTCTACCAATGGGCCTGCATCCACTTATTGTGCCAACCACTTTAGTAGCACCTTGAATATGTCAAAAGCTTGTCACTGCAGCCTGAATGCAGATTATAACTACCATGTCAATGTGGCATTAAAACCTCCTTGCCAAGTCTTAAACCCCCCTTTTATTACATATATGCCACAGGGCAGACTGCTGTGTAGTTAAACATTTGGACATGTACTTTTAAGTTTTACATGTCCTGGTAGTGAATAACTCCCAAATTAGTTTTTCACTATTGTCAGTCCTACCCCTCTCATAGGAACATTGAGGATTCCTTATTACATTTAATAAGCTGTCATTTCTAATTGGGAACTCAGAAGTATATCATGTTTGGTGTCTTTGTAATTGTAATCGTAACGATAACCCCTATTTAATGGTAAAGTCAACATTTATCACAATTTAAAAAAACAGCTTTTAGAAAGTTGCTATTTCTCTACCCTCAGCCTTTTGTATGTGCCTACAGCCTGGTCTGGATTGTATGACTGAGTGTAACTGACAGTTATACTTTGTGAATTCCTCCCAGACAGTCACACAATAGAGAAATTAGGCGTGCCTGAATGAGCCTTCTTCTGGCCGGATTGGGGACGATGCTGAGCACAGAATATTGAACTGAATCTATTGCTAGGGTCTAAAGTAGTACCTAGCTCTGTCTGAGGCTGCCACCCTATAAGTTGGACCCCTTTTTCACCTCAAACACCTTCCCAGCGTTAATTGATGCTTGACATTTATTTGACCTTTTACTATGGCAACTAGCAGAATGCGGCCCTTATTATACACACTGTTGTGAGTACTTCTTGGGCACATGTTGGTTCTCCATTTTAGTTTTACATTTTACACATTTTAGGCTGAATTTGCTATAGCAATGTTATTTTAAAAGTTTAGGCTTGCACCTTATTATTCTGAGATGGTTGTACATGCTTCTTCCTTTTAGAAAGCCTTTCTCTTTATGTGATCTGTACACCCCGTTCAAGGCTGGGAACACAGAACAAGATATCCTAGTACTTATGTTGTCTGTTCGAAGAAAGCTTCTAACATCTAGACATATCATTGCATCAGAGCTGTGCCTCTAAAACAGTGTGTTTTTTAATATATAAACTGTGCACTTTCCTTTTATGAGTCAGAGGAGCACTAAGGTCACAACTGTCCTGAAACAAATCCTGTGTTCGACATGCAGCTCTGATGATTCTGATCTTCCACCCTGCAGAGAAGGATTGCTAATCCTTCTTCAGGCTGATTCCCTGGCCCAGTTATCCAGGTATGGGGCTCATACTAACCTAAAAGATCGTGCAGAGGGTACATCCACTATGTTCTCAGAGTAAGGGTAGTGAGAGGTAGAAATATATAGAAATTAGACTCCCATGGTTGGACTATTTATGATATTCCCCATGTTCATAATGGTGGTTACATTTCTTTGTTTCATCTGCCTGGTAATTGCAGCTCATTCGTTCTATACATGCAAGACTAGAATTATTTCAATAAATGTATTGTGTATTTGTCTTGTGTTTACTTTGGACATGCATGAGTGAACAATGAAAGGAGTAAAATGTGTTTCCACAATTCCTTCGGGGATCAGAGTGTCATGTTCAAGGTTGCCAAAATCACCTGCTTCCCCAGGAAGGTTAGGGGTTCCGGTGAGGCACTGTGAGCTAGCTAGAAATTGAGCTGACTCTTTCTAATGGTGCAGATGTACTCAGTCCCTACATTCTGAAGTTCTGTCACCTTAATAAGCAGGCCTACCTTTTTAGTGGGAACTATAAAACCCCACTGGGTAATATATCAGTTTTATTCAAATTCTAGGATTTCAGAATTCTGAAATTATTTGTAATCTTCATAATTGATCAAAGTATAAGGTAGCATGAATCAGAAATCATCACATCATTACCATGTAAATACACTTTACTTTTGGGATAACTGTGGCATATCTTATCATTACAGACTTCGAAAACTATGTTCTATTCATTCTGGATGATACTTTCAATGGCATGATTTGTTTGTTATCTCTTTTTAGACACGATCTTCCAAAATGCCCTCTTATGTTACATTTCCTTTAAGTCGAATTCCTTGCCTTGCATTGCAAACTATTAGCTAAGTAGTTGCTGCTGGCACAACGAAAGCATGTAAGTTTGCTCGCCTCATTGTTTGACTTGCTTTGATTTACTGTTTTGCTTTGGACTTTTCATCTCTCACTATGTTGTTTGTCAAGATTAACTTCAGACACCAATTCAGTAGGTGCATTCGTTTCCTTGATATATTGGGCTGTGTGTTCCATTGCTTTGGCAATATCTATAGCCTCCCTTAACGTTCGCATTTTGGATAACAATTTTTATTGGTTTTGTGAATTATTAGTACACCTCACTAAATGATCTATCAGTCTATCAACGTCTAACAATCACACAGTTTGGAAATACCTCTTAATACTGCAGTGTAATTTGTGACACTTTCCTGTTTGCTCTGCATTCTAATAAAATAAATTATGGTGCTCAGACGCAACATTTATGTTGTTGCCAAACTGTTTTTCTAGTTTCATAAATGTGATTTTATAAACATCCAATGCTCCTTCCTCTCTTTCTTCCTCAATTTCAGACTCAGGTAATGTTACATACATCTTCAAACTTGGGTGTTTAGGTTATGTGAAAGTATGTGTTGTTTCCTCACACCACTGAACCTTTCTACACCAATCCTAAAAAACTATGGCTCAAATGATTCAACCCACTCCTTCCATGGTAAGTGTGGTTTCCTAATCTAATTTAAAAAAGGTGGTTGATTCATGCTTGCAGGAGTCTTGTGTGTCAGAGAATTATGCTTATGATGGTTTACAATGTAAAAAAGGTAGAGGCAGAAGGACAGCACACCAAAGTATACTAACTCTCCTATTCTCGATCTACCGTATTTTCCGGCGTATAAGATGACTTTTTAACCCCTTAAAATGTTTTCAAAAGTCGGGGGTCGTCTTATACGCCGGAAACCAAATTTTTACGAGTGGAAGCAACGCTTCACCGACTTTGAATTTGCACCCACGAACCCTCCACTATGTCCTCTGGGCTCTTACTCGCGCGTTCACACTCCCTGTGCCGTAGCAGGACTTTACCCGAAGGTGTCTGCCCGCTTCACAATAGGACCGGTAATGATACATGAAGAACAAATAACAAATACACGTTTACCGGTACATGAATCAAAAATTGCACAGTTACTTACAGTCCCGTAGTGCTGTAGTGCCGATGGGAGAGGGTCTCACGGGGCATTTCGGTATTTTCTCACTGCGTGTTCAGCCTAGAGACACAGCGGTATATGCGCTGATCTGGCGCCATAAACCTCACGTTCATCGGAAGGAGAGGAGCGTCACTACCGTACGTCATCTCCTCAGTTCATGGGCATTGAAAGGGGACTGCAGAAGGTTCCCGCCGGCAATACAGTACCGGTACATAATGTTTGGAAGTGTTGGAAGTGGGGGTAGTCTTATACGGCGAGTATAGCACGAAACCTACATTTCATCAAGAAAAGTAGGGGGTCGTCTTATACGCCGGGTCGTCTTATACGCCGGAAAATACGGTAGATTTCTAGGCAATAAGAAACACTACAGATAGGGTTTTTGTCAATGCTTTCTTCTTGTAGATGAAAACATTAAGGTCCATGATCACTGTGACACAGAAGATTCATATAGGAGATTAAATCCTGCATGATGTCCTCTCTCAAAGAAGTCATGCTCTCTAAAAGACCGTGCGATTCCCATGATCCCCCCCTATAAACGGTAAGAGACCCAAAAAGACTAAACATTGTGAAAGCACTACAGTCCCTAGCGCCTCTCATTGTACGGGAGGTCCTAGCACCTCAATTTGGAGGGGAGGCCACTGCGCCCCACTTGAACCTGATGTCCCTCGGGACACTCCCTTGATCGGTGTCCATGGCGGCACAAATATGTACGGTGTCCCTCGCGGCACACTTTGGAATAGTGGTAACCAAAAAAAGAATTCTGGTTTTGACTCATCTTCCTCCTCCTTTGATGACAACTCCTCCAAAGACCCCTCCGACGAATTCGTCTTTGACCTAGATGAGGTTCAACAAGACTTCAATTCTCAACCTGATCCCGAGCCTAGCTCCAAAAATACTATTTTGAATCCTATCGGAGAAGAGATGTTCTCTCTCCTAAACATCTCTCACCCTAATAGCTCAAAGTGGTTCCCACAGGAACATGTTTCCCAGTTTGTAACACGTTGGTTGAGAAACCTTTTAGACAGAAATACTAGAAACACAATGAGGTCTGAATCCCCCAGACCTACCATTGAGGAGAGAGTCTGTCAAACTCCAAACTTAGATCCAGACCTCATCAAATTCCTCTTTAAATTAGGACGAGATCCTAGAAAAGGACTGGAAAGAGCTCTTAAAGGCTGCCAAGACCGTCTTTTAGATGTCTTAGGACCACTCATTAGAATTTTGGATATGGCCGAACAATCCCACCTCTCCTCTACCCCCTTGAACGTTGATCTCGTTCGAGAATGGAGCCAAAGGGCTCTTGTTCTCCTGGGCAATGCTAATTCCAGTTTAAACGTTGAAAGAAGGAGGTTCATTTTAAACAAAATTAATCCCAAATTAGGAGATATGGCAGAGAAGGAACCCTCCCAAAACCCTAAAGACCTTCTTTTTGGGGAGGATATAATTAAAGAGATTGGCAAACACGTCTCTACCTTCACTGCTCTCGATAGGGCTCAAAACAACCTGAGACGAGTGTTTAACACAAACCTTTTTGGTCAGGTCGGCAGAAGGGGTCGCTCTTCCGGCCGAGGCAATCAACGACCCTACTCATCATTCAGAGGAACTGGAAGGGGCTTCTACCCCCCTAGACAACCCTTCTTTCCCCAAAGAGGAAGGTTTATCATGTTTGGAATTCAATCACTCAAGACCCATGGGTTCTAGAAACCGTCATGGGCTTCAAAATAGAGATCCCCTTCCAATCACGCTTACCCCAACCCTTTGTCCTTTCACAAGATCAGGAAAAGATCGTGGAGGAGGAAATTATTTCTATGCTCAAAAAGGGCGCAATAGTGGAAGTTCCCTGGTCCGAAGCAAGATTCATAAGCACACTTTTTCTTGTTCAGAAAAAGGACAAAGGGTGAAGACCGGTAATAAACCTTCGAGAAGTCAACAAATTTCTGGTTTATCGTCATTTCAAAATGGAGGGTATCCACCTTCTGAGGGATATACTTCTCGAAGGAGATTGGATGGTCAAGTTAGACCTGAAGGATGCCTACTTCACCATCCCTATGTACAAGGAACATCAGCCCTTCCTTCAATTTGCTTGGAAAGAAAGTCTTTACCAATTCCAAGCTCTTCCCTTCGGCCTCTCTTCTGCCCCTTTGTGTTTTACCAAGATCATGAAGTGTATTGTTACAATTCTAAGAGAAAGGGGTATCCGTCTCATCATCTACCTGGACGATATTCTTATCATGTCCCAATCCCATTCAGACCTCCTAAGAGATCTAAAAACTTCAATGAACTTAATCGAGAGTCTAGGATTCATCATCAACAAAGAGAAATCCATTCTTTCTCCCTGCAAGACCATAGATTTCATTGGCTTCACTCTGGACACCGTGAAATGTCTTCTCCTTCTTCCTACCAAGAAGATTGCCAAGATCCGGAAGGAGATCAGATCCGTCTTGAAACAAGAGTCTTTAACGCTCCGCGAACTAGCCAGACTTCTTGGACTTCTGTCTTCTTCCATCCAGGCCATTTTCCCCGGTCCTCTGAATTACCGCGCGCTTCAGAGAATAAAGAGAAAAGCGCTCAATTCAGGTCTATGGTATGGAGATCTTGTCTCTCTGGACCCAGATGCCAGAGCAGAGCTCTTTTGGTGGCTGGAGAACTTAGACGCCTGGAATGGCAAAGCTATCTTTGGCTCATCCCCGGATTTTGTCCTAGAATCAGACGCCAGTCTTCATGGCTGGGGTGCACGTCTAGAAGACCAGAACACCGGTGGGGTTTGGACCCTGACGGAATCTTCCCAACACATACATTTTCTGGAATTGACAGCTGGTTTATATGCTCTTATGAGCTTCAAACACTCCATTCAAGGGAGGTCTGTTGTTCTGAAAATGGACAACATTTCTGCTGTGGCCTATATCAATCGTCTTGGAGGAACGAGATCTGCAGATCTCTCTAACCTTGCCAGGAAACTTTGGATGTTCTGTCTGGAACACAAAATTACCCTCAGGGCGGAATATCTTCCAGGGAAATCGAACATTTCTGCAGACTGGAATTCAAGATTCCTTCTAGACTTCTCAGACTGGAAACTCGATGTGAACGTCTTCAATTCCCTCTTCCACTTTTGGGGTCCCATAGACGCGGACCTATTTGCCAGCAGGCTTAACTTCCAGTTTCCCAACTACTTCAGTTGGATGCCAGACCCAGGCGCCCTTGCTGTGAACGCCTTTCTCCAACCATGGTCTCATTTCCTGGGTTATGCCTTTCCCCCTTTCGCCATGATACAGAGTGTCCTCCAGAAAGTCAGATTGGAACAATGCCTTCTGATCCGAATTACTCCCTTTTGGCCGTCTCAAGCTTGGTTCCCGACAGCCCTGGAACTAGCATGCAACATTCCCTTTCTGATCCCAGCCTCTCCAGGCATGGTCTCAAACGAAGACGGGGAAGATCATCGTCTTATTCTCGAGGGGAATTTGAACCTTCTTGCTTGGAAAGTGTCAGGCAATCTAACGAATTGTCTGGACTTTCGTCGACAGCTGTCTCTCTTCTCGGAGAATCTTGGGCACCAGGAACACACCTTAGGTATAACAACATTTGGAAGAAATGGTTTCATTGGTGCCTGGAAAAGAGTCTCGATCCCGTGGAGACTCCTGTCGTCAATATCGTAAATTTTCTGGTCGAACAATTTGACAGAGGCCTATCTTATCGTTCTGTTAATTGTTTCAGGTCCGCAAGCTCCGCGGGCCATTCCCCTATCAACGGTAAATCGGTGGGTAAAAACCCTATTATTTGTAGAGTCCTCAAGGGTATAAGACTAAGGAGACCTCCTAGACCTAAGTATCAGACCCTTTGGGATGTCAAGTGTATTTTAGACCTTTTTTGTTCTTGGCCAGATAACTTTTCCCTTAGTAGAAAATTTCTCTCCTTCAAACTCGCAACTCTCTTGTGTCTAGTTTCCTGTAGAAGAGTCTCTGACATCAAAAGCTTAGACATTTCTAATAGATGTTATGATATTTTTGGTGTCAAGTTTGAATTACTGAGAAGAACTAAAACCATGTCAGATTTTATCTTTTATCCTCGTTTCGACACTTTCCCTAAACTTTGTGTGGTTGCTTGTATGAAAGAGTATGACATTAGGATGTCTCTCCTACGCCCTAGCGATACAAATCAACTTTTATTTTCTTTTGTGAAACCTTTTAAACCTGTTTCTTCCACCTCTATAGCTAGATGGGTTAAGTCTACCATGAGTTTTGCTGGTATCGACCTCTCTAAAGTTCAAGCACACTCTATCAGAGGAGCTATGGCCAGTAAATCCTTCTGGTCAGGTGGTAAGTTGGATGATATCCTGAAAGCTGCTGACTGGTCAAATGCTAACACCTTTGCTCGTCATTATTGCAAGCCTATCGAGCATATGTCTGATGTTGTCCTTCGGGGCTACGAACATGCATAATGTAGCCTCCAGTCTTGTAATGAAATTGCGATTCTCCTATTAACATAACCAGAGAATCTGGATTTCATTAAAGACACGGAGGCTGACATTATCCCTCCCTCCTCCCTTTTACAACTTTTGATATGTCTTTATGATTTTGAATTTATCGACTACCTTAATTGATTGTTAATCTTTTATTATGCCTATGCTTCTGTTATCTTTCTGATTGTGATTAGATTTTATAGCTCTCTAGGCTCTTGATTCTTAATCATTTCTTTCTTTCAGGCAATTCTGTTTAACCGGATGTCCTTTGAGAAGCTTTCCATTGAGATACTGGTGATACTGAAGTTCGTTCCGAGATGTTTTTCAAGCTCTTCTTGGTTCTCTCCGTTTGTGAAGTTCTTTCCTGCTGCGATTCTTTTAAAAGAGGCAGATCATATCCTGGATACATCCTTTGTTCACTGTTAACTCTAGAACTTATCCTTTATGATGTAGTGCGGCTGTGTGAGTTGCTTATTAAAGGATAATGCATAATGTCAGCCTCCGTGTCTTTAATGAAATCCAGATTCTCTGGTCATGTTAATAGGAGAATCGCAATTCAACCCACTCCTTCCATGGTAAGTGTGGTTTCCTAATATAATTTAAAAAAGGTGGTTGAATCATGCTTGCAGGAGTCTTGTGTGCCAGAGAATTATGCTTATGATGGTTTACAATGTAAAAAAGGTAGAGGCAGAAGGACAGCACACCAAAGTATACTAACTCTCCTATTCTCGATCTAGATTTCTAGGCAATAAGAAACACTGTAGATAGGGTGTTTGTCAATGCTTTCTTCTTGTAGATGAAAACATTAAGGTCCATGATCACTGTGACACAGAAGATTCATATAGGAAAGGTGTGTGTGACACCTTTTTGACCATGAGCAAGAGTCACAAAATGGAAGTCATATGCAAGCCTACCACGATATGTGGAACACATTGGATATTCACCAGAAATAATTTAATTTTGGCTTTTCATATTCATCAGACATGTAAAAATTGACAACAGTGCCACGAAAATTCTTTACAGAGCAGAATTCATGAAGGTAGCTACAATATCTATTTACATCCTAATTTACCTGCTAAAACACCACAGGGAATAATACCCAGCATAGGTTGGAGGAGTCCATAGTAGACCGTCACATGGTCACAACACATAGGGAAGATGCGGACCTCCGAGGATCCAAACTTACACGTCGAGGATAGGGGGAGTCAATGGTGGGCTATCATCTCAGTTGACACTTCCAGAGGAGACCTCCGATGATGACTGAGTCGAAGAACAGGGATCCAACTAGTTTGTTGAGACTCCAATGAGGGAGTCACTGAGGTAAATGTTATTTTTATAACCCTCAATACGAATAGGACTGAGAGGGAGGAGAGAGAGGCTCCCACTAGTAGTTGAAGTATTTGTTCAGCAACTTTGGTGATTGTAGGTGAAGTCGATAGAGGAGACCTCATGGGTAGAGTGAGACCCCTTTGATTTGGAGAGAGACTGGCCCGTGGGTTATCTCTCTGTTGGTGTGGAAACATTCAAATGTGAAACTAGATTGATTGCAAGCCTTCTTAGAAGACTCAGCCTTGATGAGATTCCAATGAAGGATATTCAATCAGTGGCTGCTCTTCTCTGCTGAGTGATGCTGGTGTCACCAAACCACATGGAAAACATGTCAGCTCTCCTTCTGCTCCATACTCACACATCCTATGTCACAACAGTTTCCCTCTTACTTTTTTCCATCTTCAAGGCATGAGAAAACACAGACCTCTCCTTATTCACCTGACAAGGAGTTCTAACTTTGACAACATTTCTCACCTTCAGATGAGATATGCACACAATCTTTTTGACATAATACGTCTTGGATTTGACTTGTTTACTTTCAAGTTTTTGTGCTGCTTCTTCCTTGACCACTACCGAAATGTCAGACAACAAGGCTATTTTATTCTTAAGCCATGTCAGTTAACACCCTTAAAAAATGGAAAGGGACTAATGTGTTTTAGAGTGCACAGTAATTCGATATGCCCACAAGCTTTCATTTACTGTATGCAGAATAGAACAATTTCCTGTGTATGTCACTTTGATGTTATTTTTGGGATGACTGTTGAATCTCTTAAATTGTCCATAGCACTGGGGGTCAGAAAGGGCTGAGGCTAGATGTGTAATCTTGTGCATCATATGGAACGGCTCCATTTCCAAAGATGCAAGTTGAACTGTTGTAATGGTTGTGTAGTAAAATATCACCAGCAAAAGTATTGCCAACAAAAATATTAAAAAAATTTTTTATTCTTAGTATGTCGTCAAAAATATCAACAGTAAAATTATAGAAGACCCTAATATTGTTAAAAAAAGGTAAGTACATCACATGTTATTTATTATACTATAAGCTAACTTTAAAACATATTAACTTTCAAAATATTACATTACACGTTTTTTATATATTTTAAATATAAGTATATATTATTAATACAATTTATTGTAGCACCTTTTTTTAAATTATTTTTATTGCCAACGTAGGGTCAAAATAACACAGTACAGTCATAAAGTCCTTAGATATTGTAGCTCCTTATGCCAGAAAATATATTAAAAGAAATAGGCAACAACTTAAAATAACAAAAACATTATTCTAAAAAATACCAAATAACTTACTTTAAATTAACATCTCAAATTAAAATAAAAGATATATTAAAAGAATTTTGTAAAAAAATTTATTACAAAAATTGGCTCCAACCTGAGCAGTAGAAAATTATTGGACTTTGGAAGGGGGTAAGATGTACTAGTCACACTCTGACGTAAGCAATAGTAGGGAAAGAGTTGGACATGGAGGAGTTGGTTGTACTATTCTTACTTCAACATACACAACAGTAGGGAAAGTGGTGGACTTTGGAGGGTGTCACATTTACTATTCCCGCTCAAACATAAGTAACAGTACAAAAAGTGCATTACATTTTTCCTATCCTAAATTAATACAAAATAAATCACATGTCTATATATAATGAATAAACATAAAATGTCTTTCCATAAACATGTAGAAATGTTTTCAACACTGTATAATTTATAAATATTATTACAAAATAAAACCCCAAAACAATCATATAAAATTATACATAAATGTATTTGAAAAATTATAATTATTGAAAACAATAGATTTAAGACACTTCCCACGCTAATAAACTAAATTTCAAACCACAAAATAGATGACTGAAAATAATATACAATATTTAAAATACATAACAATATAAAATTAATTACTATACTTAAATATAGTTATATGCATATCAAAATGATTAAAACAATTAAATAATGAACACAATTATCAAAAAACAATTATCAAACACGTGTTACCATGTTTTAAAAATATTAATTGCATAACTAAAACAATATTTACATAATTGAGTGTCTAGTTAACAAGTTAAAACTTATGAAAGAAATATAATTCATTGAAAAATACATACTTGGAACACTTTCCAAAGTATTCCTTTACAACCCAACATCTGACCCAAAGAAAGGACATGAAGTTTATAAAAAAACCTGAAAATATACCGTCAGATAAAAACTCTCTAAGAATGTTTAAACATACTTAACATTGAAATAGTACAAATATTAAGAAAAATCAACTAAATAATTAATCAAAGCTTCTATGTACAACGTTATTAAAACAAACAGTACAAAGGACAAAAAAAACAATGTTCTTGCCTTTTGCCCATGATATTTCGGACAACACAATAGTTTTGACAACATTTGTGTCTCGCAATTTTTATGAAACCATATTTTAGGAGAATTCTTGAGATAATGGAAAACCATCTGTATAAAGCAATGTAGCAAGACAACCGAAATACGAGAAATAAAGCAAGGTCAATGGTGTAAAAAAGAGTGACAAGAAATATTATTAGAATGAAGAAAATGGGTGCAGAGCATAGAGGGAATAGCAAAGACAGTCGGAGCAAGTGAAAACACTTAGGCCCTAATTACGATGTCCACTCAACACTGTTTCTGTGTAGGAACGACTGACCATAGATCGGCGGTTCTGAACACCATATTATGATGCAACCACACATGGTGTGGTTGTAAACTCCAATTTTTCTATAGGAGCTTGTGCTGTGGGTGGTTTCCCCCCGCAGTACAAGCTCCTGTAGAGAAATGGGAGTTTGTGTAAATACCTGCTCCATGTGGCAGGCACCTCACAGTCTTACCACACAGTGCAGAGATTTATAGGAGGCATCATAGGTGGGCCCGATCCGTAGGCTGCTGAGTGAAGGGGGCCCTGCTAGGGGCCACCTAAGTTGTTTTCCGACAGGCTTTCCATGTCGGAAAGCTCAACAGGACAAGCCTGTCGGAAACCGACATCATAATCAGTATGGTGGAAATGCCATACATAAGGTGGTTTCCAACAGCCCGTCACAAGCAAGCCGGAATGACCGAGCGGTTTAAAATCAGACCGCCTATATTATAATTAGGCAGTAGGACTTTAAACCATGGATGTCGGTCGGAAAAGCCTGACCTGTGGTTGGAGGCTTTCTGACTAACATCCAAATAAGCCCCTCATTTGTTGCCAGGAGCAGCAAGAACAAAGGGTGATACCTCCTACAACTGATTCTGTATAGTAAAAGTGACATAACTTGCCTTTATTATATCACTTTTCATTGCTCACCAGGACAATGATTAAAGATATAGTATCTATTATACACACCTCTTTGTCTGATAAAATCAGCTATGGTATTGTTTATGGACAGATCATACTTGATTTCACAGAAGTATCCTTGCAGTTGGGTAAAGATGCCAAATATGCTCCACCAGGAGTAAGAATGTTGATTACGGTAAACCTGGATTGGATTGTGAAGGGCCTGATTATGATTTTGGCGGTCCGATGGACTGCCAAACCCACAATGGCAGTGCAGCGATCCCTGGCGGTGTTGCAGCAGTCTGAAGCCCGCAATATGCTGATGGTGTCACTGCTTCACCTCCAAGCATATTACAGGGTTCCACACCGCCACAGTTTTCACAGTGTTGATCCCACCATTAAAAGTGTGGTGGTGAGGAGAGGCCCCCTGTTGCCTTAGGACCCTGGAAATGCATTCAGGGGGGGCACATGGTGTGCCCAACTGTATGCAAGCACTCCCAGTTCTTGAATGGCAAGGCCTTAACAGGACATGGCATGCAGGAACTTGCTTTGGCATTCCTATTGCGGCACCATTCTAAGGCTCACTGCCTGGGACTACAAAAGCACAGCTGACCAGACCAGGAGAAAACTCCTAATCTGGTGGGCGGGTTGGCGGCAGACGAGTTTTGCAGTGTGGGAGCGGGGCACTAGCGTGGCGGAGTGCTCCCACACTGCCAAAGTCATAATAAGGCCCTAAGTCCTTAGAGACAGAGATGCTTAAAGATAATAGGTGTACGGTGAAATATCACCAACAAACAATGACAAAAATATCATCAAATAACATTGAGGCATTCAAATCTTGAGTTTACGAATCAGTTGACATTCTGATTTAAAACAAATTTACTCCCCCACAAAAAGCATCTGGAGTGTTTGATACACAAGCCAACAATTCCTTTTCAATAGCAGCATACTTACTTGCACTCTGTGACATATAGGGGCGCATATATACAAGGGAAGTTGCAGAGCGTGTCGTTAGCTTCCTTGGCTTAAAGACATGCTCCGCCACTTATGAAACGGAGGGCTGGACCATATTTAGAAGAACATTGTGCATCCCTGCATTTCCCCCTGTGCTAGGGCTAAGTTTAGCAGCTTAGCACCAAAGCAGGCACCCTTGCACAACAGTGCAAGGGTGTCTGCATGTAGGGGAAGAATGTTTATGTACGGGAAGGTCCCCCTTCCTGCACATAAACAATCTTGAAATGCAGTTTTGTAACTTCTATGTGTGCTGCTAAATACAGCACACACAGAAGTTGCAAAACAGCATTTTAAAAAAATGATTGTTTATGTGCAGGAAGGGGGACATTCTTGTACATAAACAATCATTGGCCTTTTTCTTCTTTCACGGTTGCTGCACAACGCAGCACACATGAAATTAACAAAAACGAGGAGAAATGAAACATTTCTCCTAACTTTGCCAGGTTAAGTCCAGGTTTTCCCTGGTCTTAATTCTGGTGCTGCCCCCTATTTATGCCTCCCTTGCAAATAGGAGGTAGCATCAGAAGCAATGGGTGTTGCGGTGGAACATCGTGAAAAGGAGGCATTATTTACAAGGTAGTGTTAAGCCACATTAAGTGGCTTATGCTGCCTTGTAAATAAGGCAACTCTCCTATTGCCACAGGAACATCACTAAGAGTGACATTCCCATGGTGATAGGGGCTTTAACATATGTCCTTTATAGTTCTGGAAGCCAACCCTATGTTCCATTCACTCTGCTCTACACATTGAGATAAAACAGCTCCAGAGACAAGAGCACAGGCATCCACAGTTATAATACATCATTTTCCAAGAGAGAAGGGTTTCAAGGTAGGAGCTAAGGCAAAGCTTTCTTTGTTTTTTCATTAATGCCCCCTTATGATCATCACACTAAAGGCTTGTCCTTTCTGTAAAAGAACATGCAGTGGTTCCTTTATTAAAAATAAAAATAAAGTTATCTACAATGTTACTGTTCTATTCACAAAGGCTGTTGAACTAAATCAGCTTGGTGTTAAGCACTAGTGCTTTTTCTATGGCTGCCACAATTTTTTGTTTTGGCGCAACTTCTTCACTTGATATACAGCAACTAAGAAAATCCTAGATCGGTGCTACAAAACTTTTCTTTTCAATAAGACTTGCCCAGTAACTGACTATCAAGTACACACTGTTTTAATAATATCAATAGGAGACTCTACATCTTTAGAGAAAATCAGGATATTATCTTGGAATTCCTGCACACTGGAATCCAGCTCATGTCATTCATGAATCACCAAAAACAGAGGCAGAGGATGCCAATCCATAATGTATCATTTTGAAAATGAACGCAAACAACATTATGAAAGTGTAAAAAATTGGGTTACTGATTGATGGGGTTGAAACCCTACTCAAGCAGAAAGCACAATATTTTTCAGGGTGAGGCACAAGCAGATCCAAATTAATCAGTGTTCAACCTTCTGGTAGTCACAAGTTCAGGTCAACTGCAACGGACTGTGGGCCAGCTACAGTGACCCAGTTGGGCGTGCTGAACAAGAGTACCTTAAATCCTGATTTTGGAGCAATTCAAAGCATAAAGGATGCATTGTGCGGTTGAAGCGATGTGTTGGTTCCGAAAAGCTACGAGGCTGTGATGCCAGAACCTACCTCACCATTGAGCGCTGCTGTTGACCAGAGATCTCCAGTACGAGGGCCTGCTTTGGTGAAGCGTTGCAAAGTGGTAGATCCGATGTGGGCTGTGAAGTCATTGAGCTGAGATAACCTTGCAGCAGAAGTGATGCTTGGGTTTTGCTCTGGATTGTGCCGTGCAGCAGTGGAGAGATGTCGGTTCTGCTGGATCCAGAGATGGGTTGGCAGAGCATCTTCAGAAAGGCCCACTTCCAGGGTCAAGGACTGTGGTGGCACCACTTTGCAGGGTAGGACTGTTCAAGGTTGTTGGATCCTTCTGTCCTTGAGACTCTAGTCAGGAGGCTAGCCACTAGTCCTTGGAGTTACTCTGGTGTCCTGGAATCCACAGACGCAGGTCCAGTCCTTCTCACCCAGGCAAGAGGGCAGCAGGTCAGCACTGCAGGGCACTAGTCGTTTGGAGCAGGAGTCAGGCAGAGTGACAGTCCTTTGAACAGCACAGCAGAATTTCTTCTGAGCAGAGTATTCACAGGTCTATAAGAGTACTGATGAATTGGTATCTGGGGGCCAATATTTATACCTGGGCCTTCCTTTGAAGTGGGAGGAGCTTCTGAAGGTTTCCTTTTGAAGTCCCCAGGCATCCAGACTTCCCTGTCCTGGCTCCAGACTAACTACAAAGGGTAATGCAGCCCTTTGTGTGGAGGCAGGAATAACCTATTTGAATGTATGCAGGACTGTGCCAACTCTGTCCTGCCAGTGCCATTCAGGCACTCCTAAGCTCTTTATTGTGAGTAGCTGTCTAGGAGGAATACATAAACCTCAACTTTCAGCTACACCCGGCCATGTGACTCAGAGACAGATTGCATGAGTCTAAAGCTAAGACAGGAAAATGGCAACTTCCTAAAAGTATACATAAAAGTGATGGATGGTGAGCTTGAATTAATCTCAGTCACTGGTAATTACTTGGGTCGCATCCAAATCCCTTGTAATTTTGCATACCATGTCACCTCAATTGGGACCCAGCCATATACGAATCAGCCTTGACCTTACTCCAATTGGAATAGTCCAACCTGAACTTCCAAGTCAAGTCCTCCCGAACCGGAGCACAAGCTACCCAGGACCAGTTTCACCCTAGTGATGGGCTCATCAGCTGGGTGCAGCTTGGTTTCAGAGACACAGTGTGTGCGGGACTCATGTCTGGGCATAACCATTTTAGTTAGGGCAACACACTAAAGTATACAAAAAAGCAATTGCCAGTGGCAGAGATTATTTCAAGCTTTTCATCCATCATCTTGTTGTTACTTACAACGAGAGAGGATTTTTCATTACAATATTAAAGAAACCAAACATGAACTGTTTACCTACTCCCATTTGAAAATAATCACTTATTAGATGGAAGGCCCCATAGTAGCATTTAATTTACAGGCCTTGGGCATGGTCCGTGCCACTTTACTAGGGACCTACATGGCAATTAAATATACCAATTGAGTATACGCCAAATCTATTGAGTCTTAAGGAGAGAACACACACTAGCGCACTGGTTAGCAGTGGTAATGTACACCAAATCCTATGGCTAAAAACACAAATTCAGCTAAAATAGCAGGAGTAAAAGCGAAAGTTTGGGTTGACCCTGCAGAAAGGGCCAAGTCTAACAGAAAGTAATTACACCTATTGTGTAGTATTTAAGGGAATCAAACATTGCACAATGTTTTAGTGTAGTTAAGTCATAGTGCAGAGGAAGGGAGGTGTCACACCGGGTTTAACACTACTAACCAGATTGTTCTAGGCCTAATAGTTAAGGGGTATTAAAAGGCATGATTGGATAAATGCAAGTGATCCACTATTGTTATTTCAGATTTTACTCCACAAAAGTAGTCAGCTCTAAGACATCAGAGAATGGCTCTGACAAAGCAGTTGAAATGTTGGAAGACGTTTAGGCAGAAGTGCAGTTGAGGGTGCCAGATTGCCATATTCACTGTTCTTTGAGGTCCTCAAACAGTCGCATCTACACGTTAAGTAAAAGTCTGTGAGTGATGATCCTTGGAGGATGACACAAATCATGGTACTCAGTTGAAAGAATATTCCCTCTTCTTTCTGCAATGACTTTCAGTGGCAGAGGAATTTTCCATGTTAGCACTTTATTAGAGACCCATGCCTCTGCACTCAATGGTTGACTGATAACCTATGGCCGATCATAGTAAAAATATGGCGCAGAGTTCAGGGAGAATGAGACTAGCGGGTTCATTAACATGATAAATTTACAAGAGATGCTCTAATACTGAAGTGCGTGCATTTGTTTGGCCTCAATCCTGATTGGCTGCAGTGTAAGAGGCTGTTATCTTCTGGCTCACACTGTAATTGCCTGCCAGTGCCCATTCCATCATCCGTACCAGAATGGCAGACTTGAAATTGGGTGATAGTTGTAAAGCACATTAAGAGCAGTATTGGACTTTTTCACGAAGAAGCAAATGATACATCTGTATTTATTGATTTTGAAAAGTAGGCCTAAAAGAATGCATTTTTTTCGTGTGATTATGAAAATATACACAGGTACAATTTGTAATGACTATGTTTGACGTTTCTGCATTTTATGTGACACATTATTAGCAAACTTTATTTTGCACGGAATGTCTCTTTCCTCAAATAATGTCAAAGTCAATTCAATCTACTTCAAATTATCCACACAATATTTGACTAATTTAGCAATGTAGGCCCAAACTCAAATTTATTTGGGGCGTTTACTGGCAATGTTTTGTTTCTCAGGGACAAGCTATTATTTTAATATTGTGTTGCTAATGACACCATTTTTTTTCTTTTTGCAAACAAAAACGCATTTAAAGAGAATATGCAAACATCTATGCTAAATAGGATATGTATTATATATGCATATTTTGTAGTAGGTGTGAGAAATCAGGACCTGTTTGCAGTGTCCCCCCACTTTTCCCCCCATTTTTGACGGCTGGTTTTCTGACTCCGATGGTGCCTTGGGGTCTGCTAACACGACCCAGGGCGGGTGCTCTGATTAAAATTACAGGGTAGTTAGGTATAATTACAATTGTGCTGACAGGACTCTTAAAGTCCCTGGTATGTTATAAGGCAAGGGGGGTTCAAACTACCTATAGGTCCCTAGTATATAAAAGGTCTGGGAGGTTTAGAAGCCCAGTAGATTTCTGCACTAAAGTCTGCACTACTGTGTTGCCTCTTGTCACTTTAAAAGCCAATCCTGCCTTGCAGGTTGCTTTTAAATTGTAATTCAATACAAACAAAAATTTGGAATTAAAAGTACTTCTAAAGTGTAATCTACCTTATTTGTACATATAAGATCTCACCCCTAAGTTCACCCCATGGTTCTCCTGGGGTAGAGTGCCTTGTAACTTTAAGCAGAGACATTATAAAATATGTTTTAAAAGCCCTCGTGAGGGGGAACTGTCAATTTTGTTTTTCACCATTGTAGATAATGAACTCCATGGGCTAATATTGAAATATTGTATTTAAGTATAGATATTGATAGGAAGGAGCTAAAATATCAAAGACTTAAAATGGTAGTTATGATAACTCCAACAACTCGCCACTGTTAGTTCTATAATGACAATGACAGAAAACAATTATGGAACTTTCTTTTCTTTAGGCCATGCTCCAGCCTTTCACCTGCCTTCTCCTGATTGGCTAGCTTCTGCAAGTCTGAGTCAAGCGGACTTAATGAAGTGTGAAGTAACCTGCTAGAGAGACAGTTGATTGCCTGTGGGAGGAGAACTGCAGCTGCAGAAGCCACAGGCAGAATGGGGGTGGAGTAGCCAAACTGGTCTTCAAAGGGAAATGACACTTTGGGACAGCACAGGCTCACCCCCACATCCGGCAACCCCAGCTACACAAGAGCCAATGTAATTTGATTAGGGAAGGGGAGTGTTAGGGGATCTTAGCCACACCAGTGGGTTGGCTTTGCCTGATCCAACCTCCAAGGAGAGACTTTCTCCATTTTGAATTTTGGAAGAATACTGCTTTCTAGGGCAAGAATATACCACACTTTGAAGGAAGTGGTCATACACCTGGGTGGCACCCTGCATCTCATTGGTCAGGGGTGCCCCCCTGCTTGATGCCCAGAAACACTGAAGGACTGCGCCTGCTTGCAAGCTACAGGTTAACGAAGCCCACCTGCATCATCTCCACCAAGAAGTCCCCATCCCAGAGTGTATCCAGTGGACTTTAAAGGATTTGGCCCGGGCCATTGTGGGAATTGTAGTGCTAACATCACAAGGACCATCTCAGAGCTCCAGACCCCTGGATTGGTATTGTGGACACATTAAACCTCAATGAGACCTTCTGGATGAAGTTCCAGATGTTCGGAGCTACTATTGTAACAATCTCCAGAAGATGACCAGGTGCGTGAATTCGCAGCCCCCAAAAGGCAAATCAGAGAATCTGAACCATTGGCTGGTGCTGTAGACCATTTTTCTGCATCAATAAATACTTTGCAAGTAACTGTAAATAATTATTTACTTTATCCTCGTCCAGCACAACCTTTTTTTTACTATATTGAGCGCTATTTGCTTCCAAGCACTTACTTAACATTGCATTTTTAAAAACTTACATCGCTGGTCCCTTACATTGTTTGCTTGTCATTTTTGTGTCTATTTGTTCATAAAAATATAATCTATTTTTATAGAAGGGATTAAGTTTTTATTGTGTATTGTGTCTTACTTATTTAATGTACTGGTGTTTTTAAATGCTTTACACACCTGTCTCATAAGCTAAGCCCGCCTTCTTGTTGCCAGCTACCAAGGTTTGCACAAGGAAATATTTATTGAGACCTTGACTGAATCTTTAATTGTGTTTGTGGCCTTATTACTAGTTGTAAGTCACTACTTATCACTACTAATAAACCACTGATGCCATTGTAACATTTATTTATACATTAGAATTGCAAGGGTCTATTTTTCACATTGACAACTGATAATGAGATTCTCACCGGGAGGAGAAGAGATAGCACGAAGTATGGGTCTTGGGAAGAACTGTATGAACCGCAAGATGTGGACCTAGTATCCTTTCAACTACTTGTTTCTGTGGCCTATTGTGAAGACCTGAGAAACTAGGGTGTTTGCCTGCTCCCAGGGGTTGCTGACATCAGAGTGGATTCATGTATGGGGAATGCATCAATTGTTTCTGCCTATGTTTCAGCAACTTTTTATTAGCATTTTATCTTTCTCTCTTCTGAAAACTCTCTTCCTGAGATTCTTAGGGTTACTTCTCTTCAGAAGGCATTCCCTTTTCACCTTTTTTCTTTTTAGAAGATGTGTACTGATTTATAGATGAAGTAAATTTCCAGGTTGAAAAATTAGTTATTGCTTAAGTGTAAAGGCTTCATGCATATGCGTTTTATTCTCTCATCTGAACTCTTTATTGGGTTTATGAACTGACACATTTTCCTTGACTTTATTAAGAAATAGCCATTCGTATGCCTAATTTAGATTAGGGGCATTCCTTTATGGAACAGACTTGCTGTAGTATCTCTTTTTTATTTATTATTATTCGCTAACTTGGTATTTTACCTTGTTTTGAAAAATTGACTAATGGATTATTTGAATTTGTTGTAATGATGACTTAAAGATTAATATTTACTGAATTAAATAATCAAAACCTATTGGATTGATGACAAAATTAATCAACTAACTTAAATTCCCTTTATTGATTGTGGCACCATAAATTAACTTGTTGTTTAAGAAGGTTTGATGTAAATGATAGCTCCTTCTCAATTCTCCTTGTCGACACACCATCATTGATAAGCAAGAAAATGGCCTTCAAATGAATATTAAGCTGTCGTTTCAGTGCAGCTGTACATGTCCAAGGTTACACCTCGTTTTAGCAGAATTACACAGGATGCATCAAAGTTTGCTCTAGCACAGGTAACGTCTGTGAGAAGCTCGATCTTGTAAAATCATGAGAGATTTTCAAAATGTATTTACTTTCAACTTTTCCACACCATTTAATACTGATTGGTCTACTTTGTGGGAACCAGGTACAACTATACTCAATGTATGAAATCCATTGTTTAGAACCCTATAAAACTGTTCTCTTTCTGGATGTATTAGAGATCCCATTTCTTGCTGACCTTTGGAGGCGAGCCAATGCCTGATTTCTCTCCCATTCTATACTATTTTTGCTGACCTGAACTCTTTGATTGATCCTGTACTTTAATTGAGCTTTGCCCTCTGTTTTATTGATTATTTGATTTTAACTATACTATTTGATTTGTGTATGACTTATAATCTAAAATAAAAATGTTACTTAAGCCTTCTCTGCCTGTCTTTCTTGTAGGTCCAACAGGCACTGCTGGTACAGGTAGGTGGGGTGGGGTCGACATATGTTGGGATAGGAAAAATAAATAAATAAATAAAACCACTTACCTTGAGCTTGCCGCATCTCCGAGTCGGCAATGCGGGGTGAGCGCAAGGTAAGTGGTTTTATTTATGTATTTATTTTATTTTCCCTGTCCCGCTTGTTTGTCAACTTCTCCCCTGCACCGCTCTTACCTGTATTGGCCGCACCTGAGCACCAAATGAGTTTTACATTTCTAAATAGAATTTTACATTTTGCGTCATTTTGAGAGACACAACTCTGGCAAGGAGCGCCAAAATCCGCTAAGAGATTAACACCACTCCCAACCCATCCGTCCCACTAGACAATCAGATAGAGAGCGATGTCACTATCAAGTACACACTTTGTTAGAATCTCAGTAGAAGACAAGGGGCCAGATGTAGGTAATCCCATTGTACCAATTCTAAAGTACCGAATTTTACTGATTCGGTATTTTAGAATCGGTAAATGCGATGTAGCAAATAATTCGTTAACATTTAACGAATCGGTAAAATTTGGAATCTCCCGGTAATAACCGAATCGGTATTTATCGAATCGGTAAATACTGATTCGGTAAATACCGAATCGGAGATACAAAATACAAGCAATTGAGGATTCAACCAATCATGTGCATCGACCCCACCCCACAACCAAGCAACAGAGGATCCAACCAATCCTGTGCATCCACCCCACACCAGAACCAGGAAGTGGCCACACCCATGCAGGTGCAGACTAACTGAACAATCTGGAGAGCTGTGAGACAGTGAGAAACTGGCTGTACTGAGCAGAGCAGCAGTGCAGGATGGATTCCCAAGACTCACAGAGGGAAGTAGCAGACCGCAAAAGAAAATTAAAGTTCAGCACAGGTGAACTGCAGGTGTTGGTGGAGGAGGTGGTGAAAGACCACACCCAGCTATTTGGAGAACAGTCTCTGCAGGTAGCAGAGGCTGTGACAAGGAACACCAGACTCGGAATCCAGGCGAAAGTAAACGCCATAGGGTTGACCACACAAGAAGTAGATGACCTCAAAAAACGCTGGTATGATCTCAGGATCATAAATAAGAAGAAGCTGGCAGCACAGAAGAAGGAGGTTGGTTTCACAGGGGGAGGAAGGAGCAGGGCACCTGCCCTTACAGACCTAGAGCAGTTGGTGGAGTCCACTCTGGAGCCCGAGAGTGTTTTTGGGATCAGTGATGCTGACAGCTCTGCCCGAGCTGCAACAAAACAAGGTAAGGAGCATGTCCAGCAATCCTCCCCCCTTTTCTCTCCCCCTTCCCCAATGTGGCTGTGTGTTTAACACTCCAGTACAAGTTTTGGGATATACCAGCAATGCATCATGGGAGAGGTAGTCATTCAAACATACATCAGTACAGTCACCACACAAAACAGCAAGGCATGCCACACACTACATTCAGAAGCAGTTGAGGACATTGATATTGTGTCACATGATTGTAATTTAATATTGAAATACAGGGTTCAAGCACCACTAAGCCAATGTCTATATCTGTCCACAGGAGAGTCATCGGGCAGGACAGCGCAGGAGAGGGAGAAAAGGGCACCCCAGAAAGAAAGGAGTGAGGATGCAAGCAGGAGTGCAGGGCAAAGCACTAAAACACCACCCACAGCCACAGCACAGGCAGCTACCACACCAGAGACAGGCACAACAGCACAGCCATCATCACCTCTGCAAAAAAAACAACACAGGGGTCTGGCTTTATACCCAGTAAGGCTAAGCCGAATCTAACAAAAGAACAATACAAAGGCCAATATTGGACTTGATTTCTATGTATTCAAACCTTAACCTTTATGAATGAAACATACCAGTCCATTTTTTACTTATGTCGCTAGTTGAATTTTTATTTTTCACTAGTAGAACATTTTTAGTTTTTTAAGTCATATCATGAAATATTTATGCATGTACAAACATTTACAAAACTATACATGTCACAGAAAACAAAATTACATATATTTACAAAAAAAAATTTTCACATCCTACCAACACCATTCATACTTCAGTCATACAGCTAAACAAAAAAGGCAAAATAATATGGCCCTTTGTCAAAGCTAACCAATCCTATAACAATATAAATGGTATTGTTTCTGTACATTCACAGTTTTGTTTTATCATAAATGTACTTTTGGAGATAAATCCTTACTTACAAAAAAACAAAAAATCCATTGCTATTTCCGGTTGACAAAGAGTCCAGTCAGGTCGACGCGTTTCAAACCCCTAATTGTGGGGTTCTCATCAGGACCAACACTTTCTTATCAATGTGGTCTGGCACCACTGTCCAACATAAAAGAGGTAGATAACCACCAATTTCCGGTATTCAACTGTTTTTTATGTGTGAGGACATAATAACCGGGCTGTTTGAATGCATGCAGTATATCACCCTTGTCGTTTTTTCAAATTGCAGCAAGTCAAAATCGTCCTTAATCCGATTTTCCGGTCGCGTTGCGGGCAGGACAGCGCAGGAGAGGGAGAAAAGGGCACCCCAGAAAGAAAGGAGTGAGGATGCAAGCAGGAGTGCAGGGCAAAGCACTAAAACACCACCCACAGCCACAGCACAGGCAGCTACCAGACCAGAGACAGGCACAACAGCACAGCCATCATCACCTCTGCTGCATGATTCACCACAGCAGGACCCACCAGCACCAGCACAGTCTCCCTCACCAGCCTCAGAATCATCGGAAGTGGTAAGGCCCATGAGGCATCATGTACCCCCTTTCCAACTCATGGCGACGTCCTCTGAGGAAAAAATGGAGGTTGACACCCAAACTGCTCCACTGGAGACAAACAGTGCTGGGCAGCAGTCCGGGTCAGAAGGTGTGCACACATGATCAAGACGCCGTAGGATCCGGGAGAGCAGCACAACTGGGCGTGATGACGGGTAAAAGTGCAGTGCCTACAGGCAAAAGGCATACTATCAGTGCAGAGACAGATGCGGCAATTAAACAACCACATGGGCAATATGAACCAGGGCATCAGCTCCATGGCGGAGACCATGAGGGAAATGGCGTAGGGGATGCGGGACATGTCCCAATCCATGATGGCCCTCTGCAATAAACTTGACGAGGACCGCACACAAAGGCGCCGGGAGAGGCAGTGTATGCTGCATCACACCAAGGCGGTGAACCGTTTGGCAACTGCCACTTCCCTGCTATATAGGCGCTCTGTGGCGATGCAAGAGGGGCTTGCTCACTGCTGCACAGATGTCTCCAGGGTGATGGGGCGGGTGACTTCTGCTATGGAACTGCTGCTGACAAACCAGTCAGCCAATGCTGGTGAGCTAGGTGTGGGGGACACTGAAGACGCCACCAGCAGGAGCAGCAGTAGCACACCCATACAGTACATAAGGAGTATCAGCAGGCACCAATCTGCAGGCCCTGGCTCAACAGCCCGTGTTGAAACCCAGCCTCGGGCATTATTGTGCGTGGGCGCAGACATTAATGCTGCCCACACTCCAGAGAACATGTTAGGGTGAAGTAACCCGTGACCGCCCAGTTAGGTTGTCACAAATTGAACTACCATGGTGTGCCATTTATCATTTGCCGTAGTGCCCATTAAACTATGTCATTAACATTCAACGCCTGGCTGTGTCTCCTAACTCACTTAAAAATAGCTGCGTGTCATCTCTGCCCGTCTCAGTCTCCCATCTGTTGCTGGCGCTACTCCTGCTGCATAGGGCTCTGGATGTTCAGTTCCATCATCAATGTCCTCATGATAAGTCATATCAACTTCTGTGTCTTTCTTGGCGGCAAGGTTGTGCAGCATGGCACAGGTTGCAATGATTTTACAGCAGATGATAGGTGTGTACTGACGTGCACCTCCGCTCTTGTGGAGGCAGCGGAACCTGCTTTTTAAGAGTCCAAATGTGCGCTCCACAACGTTGCGTGTTGCTCTGTGTGCCACATTGTAACGTCTCTGACTCCGGGTTGATAGGTTCATGTAGGGAGTGAGAACAAAGGACCGCAGAGCATAAGCGCCATCGCCTAGGTGGGAAAGAGAGTGGCATTAGTTACATACCATTTCAAACATTCAGCTGCAGTTATTACCAGGGTGTGTTACAGTGATTTACCTAGCAGGTATCCTTCCCCAAATTCTCCAGCAGACAGGCATGCGTAGATCCTACTGTTCTGGAATATGTAGGAGTCGTGGGAGCTCCCTGGAAATTTGGCCACAATGTCCGTAATTATGTTGCCAGCGTTGCTGATCACCTGCACATTTATTGAGTGTGTGGATTTTCTGTTTCTGTAAATGTACTCTGTGGCAGCAGGTGGGCAGATTGGGATGTGGGTGCCATCAATGCAGCCGATGAAGTGTGGGAAGTAAGCCAGTTGATAGAAGTCAGTCTTGGTCCTTAGCCGTTCCGCGTGTGTGTTAGGGAAGCAGATGTAGTGATGCATTCTCTGCATCATGGCCCTTAGGAACTTCCGGAAGAAACAGGACAGGCAGCTCTGGGACACCCCACCTACCACAGCAATTACCCCCTGGTAACTCCCAGATGCAAGCAGGTGTAGGCTACAGAGCACCTGTACATGGGGTGGGATGGCATGCGCCCTTGGGGTTGGGTGCTCAAAAAGTGGGTGCAGGTCCCTGATCAAGTCCAGAACAGTTTGGGGGTGGAGCCTGTACCTTTGCAAGATCTCTGCCTCAGTGAGTTGGAAGAGGGTTATCCGCTGTCTGTAGACTTGCTCCTCTCCTATCCAGACCCTCTCGCCTGCTGCTTGTAGCCGTAGCCGCCTTCCCATCAAATAGAATGCCACCATTCTGGTCACACTGTTGTATTTTAGGGCCTTTTTATAGCCTGCACCTGGTTACCACCTGCTTTCAATCCATGGTACTTACTGACTCTTAAATACCGAATTTCATGAAATTCGGTATTTAAGATGTTTCCTACATCTCAATACTCATGTTTTGCCATTTCTTATTTACCGATTTGGCAAATGCCGATTCTGTAAATACCGATTCGGTGAATTCCGATTCCGATTCGGTAAATTCCGAATCGGTAAATGACCGATTTGTATTTACCGAATCGGTCTTTTTTGGCCTCCTACATCTCAAAAGCCAAATACCGTCCTTTAATGGCCGAAATTCGGTACTTTCGGCCGTTACCAACTGGTATTTGGCTACCTACATCTGGCTCTATATCTTCAGAAAAACTCAGGCTATTATATGAAATACCTTCAATCTGGAATCCAGCTACTTGAAAATGGGATACATCAATTCGTAAAAAAGAGAGGCAGATCATCAAAGAGGATTTTCCCATATTAGCACTTTATCAGAGGCCCATCCCTCTGCACTCAACGGTTGGTTAATAACTTATAACTGATCATAGTGAAAATATGGTGGAGAGTTCAGGAAGACCGAGACCAGCGGGCTCATTACATGATAAGTTTACAAGAGATGCTCTAATACCCCGGTGCGTGCCTTTGTTTGGCCTGAATCCTGATTGGCTGCAATGGAAGAGACAGTTATTTTCCTGCTGACACTGTAATTGCCTGCCAGTACCCATTCCATCATCTCGACCAGCATGGCAGACTTGAAATTGGGTGCTGGTTATACAGCCTCTAGAAGCAGTAATGGATTTTTTCACGAAGAAGCAACAGATACATCTGTATTTAGAGAACTTGAAAAGCAAGCCTAAAAGTGTTTTTTCTTTTATTATACACATGCACTCCGGTCCAATTATTGCAGACCATGGTTGACTTTTCTGCATTTTACGTGAGGCATTACACATTAGTTGAAGAACATTATTTTGCACAAAGTGCTTCTTTTTGCAAACAATTTCAATGTCAATTAAAGAATCGCACACATCTGGAGAGGGATTGATTTATGTATTTATGCAAGTGTGTCTGCATTGTAGGTGTGTTTGTTTTTGTGCAGGAAGGGACACATTCCTAAACAAAAACAATCATTGGAGGTGATTTCATTTTTCTACATTTGCTGCATGCAGCACACAAAGAAAGAGGAAAAATGAGGATAAATTATTTTATTTCTCTTCATTGAGCCTCTCCTTGAGTGGCAGAGGCTTTTGACTCATTTCCAGGTTTAGACCTTATTGTAAATCTGGTAATGTGTCAAATGCCATTGGTGTTACGTAGGAACACCCCCGTAACACCCATGGCGTGCTTCCCCGTCGTAGTGTGAGGCAGCGCAAGTTGCTGCCTTGCCTCACTCCATATCTACAAGGCCATGAAAGGGCACGCAGGGTGGCTTTACGTGGCCTTGTAGTCATGGCTAAGCCCTGTGCGCTACTGGAACATCACCAAAAAGTGACCTATCGGCGGCAAACAGGACTTGTAAATGAGCCCCAGAGTGTTTTGTTTAAAATGTTAAAAAAAACAGGTTTGCAACAAGGCCCATATAAATTGGGATGGGGTAAGTGATGGTGGATACTACAGGGTGAATTCAATCATAGGAAGCATTTTTCATTCTGAAAGACTTCCACACGCTCAGACAAAGCAAATCACAATCAAATAATGGTGCAATAATGCAAAGAACTATGATTTTCAGTCTGCTAAGAAGCGATAAAATGTAGTTTGTCATTCTGAAACGAGAGTGTGCCAAAGGCCTGACACCGTAGCTAAGGTTACCAGTTGTTCTTTTCAAGAGCTATTATTAGCACTTGCATTGCCTCGACTATTTTTTATGTCCACTAAATTTAGGTCACAGTTACAATATCTCACATTTCTAGAAAAGATTAACTGCATAAATGTGCTGCATTAGAGCCACTTACTTTGACCCATGAAGCTGTGGCATAATGTATCCAATTTATAATGTCTCTTATGTCTAGGTATAGAAACCAAAGTGGCCTCACCAGAGCAATTCCGTTAAAATATCCTGAAACAGACTCAGTGAAATGTATTTTTACTCCTAATGCAGGCCTGGTTTTTGGTTTAAATGCTCAGCATAAATTGTGATAGAACAAGGAGTGTTTATTTATTAAAGAACAAACTAAATGAGACAATGTTGAGTGCAGTAGAACTAATACATTTTTCAACAGCAGCTTGTAAAATATCAACAATATGATCACATATGTCAATGTGTTCTATGTGCTTGAGACAGGGCATGTCTCTGGGTCCAGTTCTTATTGAAAATATGTACATTTACTTCTGTAGCTTCACTCTATGTTAAGCGTAAACGATTTTTGGAAATTTGTAAGTTTTCCCTGGAGTTGCAGTTTCCCAGAGCAGTTATTTTTTTCCTGCTGATTTCTGGGGACTCTGGGGCATATTTATGACTTTTATGGTGCAAGGCAGGGCAGCAAGTCACCTTGCTGCGCTGCCCTGCGTCACAGGGAAGGCGCAGGAATGTGATGTATTTATCCAATACGGCACATTCCTGTCTTTTTCCTTTGCACTGACGCCGTTTTGACAGCCTAGCGCCAATGCCTGTGTTGTAGGCAGCAGTGCTTTAAATGGGCCGGTATTCATCGGCACCTCTTAAATCTATCACTCCAAGTACCAGCACTTCTCTACTGCCAAGGAGAGTACCGGTACCCATTAAAAAGTAGGCTCCTTGGCTTAGGGTGCTGGTGAGCAGGAGTGTAACTTGTCTGACTGCCAAGGCACCGCTTCCGTAGCCCAGATATGAGCCCCAGCTGAGCTATTCAGCAGGGCTCATTTGAATAATGTCCAGGTACTCACCATCACACTGTGTTTGACAGAGCAAGTTCAGTTCAGGCCCTGTGCTGTCAATCACATTCACACTGTCCTGTACATTTGTGCAAACACAGGAATCATGGCAGTCCCCAGGCAGTGGCAATCAGGCTATGGCCAGTCCGGACCAGGTGGCAATTAAAAAAGCCATGGTAGGTGAAGAGTATAACATGACTTTTATGATAGCTGAGTCTTTTGTGTGCCTGCTTATGTTTGTGTGTGTGCCTGCATTTGTATGCCTGTTTTTGTAAGAAAAAAATGAGAGAAAGAGAGGGAGAATCAAGACCCTCTCAGGAGGTATTTTAGAGAAAATGGGTGGCACTTTGTGCGTACATGTCTGCTCGGCGACAAAAAATAATACATTTTGTAAAAGGAAGGGTTGGTGGGTGGGTGAGTGAGTGGATGGATGAGTGAGCAAGGGTGGAAGTATAGATGAGTGAATAGATAGATGGATGAGTGATAGCATGGATGTATGGGTGAAAGAGGGTGGATGATTGGATAAAAGGGCGGATGATGGGTGGATAAGTGAAAGATTGGATGGATGAATGAAAGGGAGGGAGTATGGATGAAAGGGTCGATGATGGATGAATGAAAGGAGGGATTGGGTGAAAGGGTGGATGGAATGAAAGGGTGGATGGAATAAAGGAGTGAAAGGGTTGATGGATAGATGAGCGAGAGGATTGATGGATGAGCAAAAGGGTGAATAAAGAGATGGATGAGTGAAAGGATGAATGTATAGGTTTCCAGATGGATGGATGGATATGTTTGCAAATGAAGGGTGGACAGACGGAATGGTGAAAAACTGAATGATGGATGAAAGACTGAATAGACAACAGAATGTAAAGGTTAAATGGTGGACATAAGCAGGTAATTGGTAGTATGAAAGGATGATTGGATAGATCAATGGAAGAGACTAGAGATATCTTCTAGGGAGGGTCATGATGATTTGCTTCATTTGCTTGGTGCCATAAGAGCTTTGGTTCGAAGTAGGGGTATTTTCAGTTTCTTCCTACTCACACGCTCATAAATATATAGTATTGTGCCAAACAACAGCAATTAACAGTATGGCATTAAGAAGGTGCAACTATTGCAAAAAAAAGGAATTGCTAACATATTATCGCATTTCTCTTTCATTTTTTGTAATGAGTTAAACTGTTTTATTCATATAAACACATTGCTCATGTGTTTTGGTATGTGCTACAACTAATGTAGAAGTCGTTAAGTATCCTCATGTCTTGTCCTTAGCCCCGCCCCTAGCCCTGCCCCCTCACTACACCATTAGCTCATTCTAATGAAGACCTGCTCTTATTTCTTTCCCGTTTAAAGCACTGGTAGGCAGGATTTTTTTCGTTCAGGAAGGGGAACCTTCCTGCACAAAAACAATCTTGAGAGGCTTTTTCTTCTCTCTATATCTGCTGCTGAGTGCAGCAGACATAGAAAGAGGAAACATCAAGGAGAAATAAGCATATTATGCCTCAATACACCTCTCCTGGGGAGGCGTATCTTTTTAGCACAGTGCCAGGTTTACAAGTTCTTTTAAACCTGGGAACGCGTCAAAATCCATGGATGTTGCTTCGGAATACCCACGTAACACTTATGGAAACACCTCCCTGGCGCAGAGTGATGCAACAGAGCGATTTGCACTGTGTTACATTAATTACTCAAGATTTATGACGCCACACAGGGCCACACAAGGTGGTCATGCATGGCTTCATGAATCTCATTTTACATTTGTGTCGCTCTTGCTCCAGTTTGCATGGTGCAGGAGCGGCGCAAATGGGCTCAAAAATATGCCCTTCAATGCCGAACAGTTTTGATGGGTAAATGTGGATGGACATAAGTAACTACTTTCTCAAAAGGCAGATGCACAATATATATATTTTTTTACAAATGGAAAATGCTTTTCTCTCCGAAGAAAACACTTATGCAACGCCTCCCCAAATTTTGTGGAGGTTTCACATTCCAGTCTGAATTAATAGTGACTTTCACCCTTGACAGAAGTATATGCCCTGTCATGCCAGGAGTGGGAATAAACCTTGGGAAAGTTTGTGAACTCCCACAGGCATGCAGGTTTGTGGATGCTCAGCTTTGAAGGCATCCTCACCATAGAATGAAAGTACAAGGGCCTGCTCAACCACTTAAGCACAGCCAGTGCATGGAAAAGCAGGTGACCCATGCAGTGAGAGAGCGGCTGACTTGCTGAAGCTAATCTAGGGAAGCCCATCTGCGCCCTTCAAGGCTAAGTTTGGGCATCTTGGTGGGAACTGCTGCTTTTTAAATGTGATTCCAAAGTGCTAAGAGATCTAGAAGAAAATCCGCAGCACCTTAAAGTTAAGGTATACAGTTAACTCCATTCATTGGGTGTTAAAAATAATCCTATTTTCTGAATCCTCATTATATAGACTCTCCCTTCAGTCACTCAGAATATTGAGAAGGGAAGGTTAACATGTCTCTGTCTAAACACAAAGAATAGCTTTATTTACTACTGAATGATTTAAAAGTTAGATGTATGCATAATCACACAGGCCTTAATGAACAAGCCTCTGTCGCTGAAGTATTTGCTACTATTTCTCTTGGGTATGGCATTATTCATAAAGATAGAGTAAATTCCACAGATGGTGGGGGTCACTTTGTTTTTTACTTAAAGTTTAAATTTGAAAGTAGAAAGTTCTACGTTTTAGTAAGTACCTGGAAGAAGCCATTGGTTTTACGTTAAAAGTATCTGCTTTCCATGACATTTATCTTTTGGCTATGTTTAAGCCTCCGGACTCACCTGCTTAATTTCTAGATACATTGACTGGAGTTGACAACTAATTTGCTAGCCGTACCTCCCACGTAATTCATATTGCAAGATAACTCTTGCCAGAAAACTGAGCCACTTAGCCAAATTTCCCTGTAACAGGCCATTTTAGGGGCTTAAGGAGTAAAGAGAATTTAACATCATCACCAAATTCAATTTACAGTGTAGCCCATTTGGCTACACAGTGAGGACCCAAAAGTCAGTAAATGGAAATAAGTATAGATGTATTACAAATTTAAAGCCAAGCTTATGTACACTAATCTCAAGCACATGTAAAAATACACGAATCAGGCAGGATGGAGCAGGGCTGGTGAGGCAGCATTGACCGATCTTCAACCAAGTGTCCCACACTGTGATCGGGACCCTCCAGTCCCCCTATGAAGTTTTAGACACCTTGAATTGAGGTGGAAAACTTTACTGGCACCCTACTAGGGGTCACCAGCATATTGAACTAGGTCATCCTTGAGTAGCTAGGAGACGTCCAGCCCCATGAGGGGGCACCACTGATCATCAAAGTCCTGAAGAAGTGCCGCCTGATGGTTGGGCATAGACGGCACGAAACATGTTGACCACATGTTACTAAAGCTATCCTGGTACATAAGGACCACACAATAGCAGTACTGTTTTACTTAGTCCTGGGGCCCATATTTGATTAAATAGGTTTCTTATGGGCTCCTGTGACTATTTTAATCCACTTTTTACACACTAGAACTCGGCACTCATATTGCACTCACCATTTACGGTGTCCTCAGATCAAAAGGACTCTGCTAAAGCAGCCACCAGGCCCATCAGACATTGCAGCACCGGCCAGACAAGGAGCGCCCGATGATGAAGCATGACAACCCAACAGGTGTGTGAGGGCATTATGACATGAATTACAGATCTCCCAGCGACACACACTCCGGCCTGACAGCACCAATACAGGCGTCTGACTCACAGAGGAACTACTTAATATATTTGATAATTCTGAGGCTAGTCCTTGGAGGAGCTCAGGAGTAGGACCTCTTTAATCCCCTTTTTTGATTTAAGACTCATTTGTTTAACCAACGGCAGGTTTTTGATAACTGCAATCACTTGTACAGATGGTCCTTAATTAGAATACACATGCTGGAGGAAGTGTGTGTATAACGGTTAAAACTTCATTTAAATACACATTAAAGTCTTTGTGACTAACTGCTTTTCTAAGCCATGTGCATCCTCATTTAAATACACATGGTAGTTCTTGTGAATGCTTGCTTTTCAAAGTCATGTGCAGCAAGGCTTTCCAACTGACGATTTACAAACACAAGAGTTCTTGAAAATTATACCTGTTTATAAATATTTTCAGAGTTAAAACTTGCTATGTTTATGCAGCCAACTGTGCATGATTGCACAAACGAGAAGTGTGTGAACAAACAATCATGACATGTGGTGTGGAGCTCATGACACTAGGGGGTGAGGGTTTGGAATTACTTGCAGAGTTAGCAGGGCCGGACTGGGAACCAAAACCGGCCCTGGCAAAGTGCTCGGCCGGCCCCTAGGGGGTTGTGGGTGCAGCCGAGCATTTTGCCAGGGCCGGTTTTGGCCGATTTTGTTACAGCAGCCGATATTGCAGCTATGCTGCAAAAACAGCCCTGTAACAAAATCGGACCCCCCAGGGGACCAAAACTGGCCCCAGTCCTGGCGGCCCACTGGGGAAATGCCCGGTGCCCGCTGCGGCCTTTCCGGTATAATAAATTTGATGTAGATGGATATAATCCTGCAAGCAAAGTGATCAGTACTACAACTACAACTCTTAGTGTGCCTCGGCTTCCAATACTTCTTTACAACCTAGAATATTGGTTGGAACTTAGCAGCCAAACAGTCTTCTCTGTTGATTTCCACCTGTGCAAACAGCAAAATCAAAGTTCAAATATTATGCAATGAAATTATGTACAAAATCTTTGTGAGACTTCCTTAACCCTACTCAGTGTTCTAAAGGACAACCTTACACTCCATCAGGCGCCTCAGGCCGTGGTATTCTTATTACTTCTCCTACAAAGTCTTTTTAAATGTCTCTGATAAGCAACAGTTGAACCTCATTAACAATCAGTTCCAGAATGAAATGTGGCACTTCATTTATTAACAAAGGGAATTCACTTGCATCCAGGAAAGGAAATTCAATTATATCTATAAGATGTCTCAAGGTGCTTAAGACCTGATTTAGATTTTGGTGAACGGGTTACTCCATCACAATGGTGATGGATATCCCGTCCGACGAAATATACATCCCAAATATCCTACGGGATTTATATTGTGGTGGATGGGAAATCTATCACTGTAATGCGGAGTAACCAGTCCACTGAAATCAAAATCAAGACTTTAGTTTTAGGAACAAATGAACTTCAAAAATAAGATCCCACTGAAGGTCAAGTTTCAGCTGAATCAATCAATCAATCAATCAAGACATTTGTAGAGCGCACTACCTACCCGTAGGGTCTCAAGGCGCTTGGGGGAGGGGGGGTGCCGCTACTGCTCGAACAGCCAGGTCTTGAGCTTCTTCCTGAAGGAGAGGTGGTCTTGGGTCAGGCGCAGGTCGGCCGGGAGGGAGTTCCAGGTCTTGGCGGCCAGGTAGGAGAAGGACCTTCCTCCTGTGGTGGCTCTACGGATGCGTGGGACGGCGGCGAGGGCATGGCTGGCAGATCGGAGGTGGCGTTTGGGAGCGTAGAAGTTGATGCGGTCGTTGAGGTAGCTCGGGCCTTGATCGTGGAGAGCTTTGTGAGCGTGGGTAAGGAGGCGGAAGGTGATTCTCTTGTTGACCGGGAGCCAGTGCAGGTCTCTTAGGTGTCCGGAGATGTGGCTGTGTCGTGGGACGTCGAGGATGAGTCTGGCTGAGGCGTTCTGGATGCGCTGGAGTCTCTTCTGGATCTTGGCGGTGGTTCCGGCGTAGAGTGCGTTGCCGTAGTCCAGTCGGCTGGTGACGAGGGCCTGGGTGACGGTCTTCCTGGTCTCCGTGGGGATCCACCAGAAGATCTTCCGAAGCATGCGCAGGATGTTGAAGCACGACGAGGAGACGGCGTTGACTTGCCTGGTCATGGAGAGGGAGGAGTCCAGGATGAAGCCCAGGTTGCGTGCGTGGTCCGTCGGTTTGGGTGCGGTGCCCAGGGCTGGGGGCCACCAGGAGTCGTCCCAGGCGGAGGGCGAGGAGCCCAGGATGAGGACCTCCGTCTTATCTGAGTTCAGTTTCAGGCGGCTCGTCGTCATCCACTCGGCTACCTCTTTCATCCCTTCGTGCAGGTTGGCTCTGGCGGCGGCGGGGTCGTTGGTCAGGGAGAGGGTCAGCTGGGTGTCGTCGGCGTAGGAGATTATGTTGAGGTTGTGTTGGCGTGCGATGGCCACGAGGGGGCTCATGTAGACGTTGAAGAGAGTAGGGCTCAGCGAGGATCCTTGAGGGACGCCGCAGATGACTTCGGTGGCCTCTGATTTGTACGGTGGTAGGCGGACTCTCTGTGTTTTTTCGTCGAGGAAGGAGACGATCCATTCCAGTGCCTTCTATTGGATTCCGACATTGCTGAGGCGCTGCACTAGGGTGCGGTGGCAGACCGTGTCGAAAGCCGCAGAGAGGTCTAGGAGGATGAGGGCCGCTGTTTCTCCGTTGTCCATCAGGGCTCGGATGTCGTCGGTGGCGGCGATGAGGGCGGTCTCGGTGCTGTGGTTGGCACGGAATCCGGACTGCGATGGGTCGAGGGATCCATTCGTCTCGAGGAAGGCGGCCAGCTGTTTGTTGACGGTCTTCTCGATGACTTTGGCTGGGAACGGGAGTAGAGAGATGGGGCGGTAATTCTTGAGTTCGGTGGGGTCTGCTGTAGGTTTCTTGAGTAGAGCGTTGAGTTCGGCATGCTTCCAGCTCTCGGGGAAGGTGGCGGTGTCGAATGAGGTGTTGATGATGTCCCGCAGGTGGGGTGCGATGACAGCGTCGGCTTTGTTGAAGACGTGGTGAGGGCAGGGGTCGGTCAGAGATCCGGAGTGGACGGAGTTCATCATGCAGACGGTGTCTTCGGTGTTGACCGCTGTCCAGGCGCGGAGGGTGGTGGTGGGTGGCGTTACTGCGGTCGTGGGGTGCGTCGGTTGAGTGCTGAAGCTGTTGTGTATGTCCGCGATCTTGTTGTGGAAGTAGGAGGCGAGGGAGTTGCAGAGGTCTTGCGATGGGGTGATGTCGTTGTTTCCGGCGTTGGGGTTGGAGAGCTCTTTCACAATGTTGAAGAGTTCCTTGCAGTTGTGTGCGTTGTTGTCCAGTCGGTTCTTGAAAGCCGTTTTCTTGGCGGTGCGGATCAGTTGGTGGTGTTTCCGGGTGGCGAGCTTGAGGGTGGTCCTGTTGTCCGGCGTGGGTTCCTTTCTCCAGGTTTTCTCGAGGGCTCGGCAGTTCTTCTTGGAGCTCTTGAGTTCGTCGGTGAACCATGGGGCTCTCTTACTGCTGGGTCTGCTGGGCGGGATCCTCAGAGGGGCGAGTTCGTCTGCGCAGTTGCTGATCCACTTCGTGAGGTTGTCGGCGGCCTGGCTGGGGTTCGCTGAGCTGGCGGGAGGGTGCTGGCTCAGGGAAGCGGCGAGCTGGTCGGCTGTGATCTTGTTCCAGCTTCTTCGGGCAACCTGTTGCTGGTGGTGGTGGATCGTCGTTCTTCTGAAGGTGAAGTGGATGCATCTGTGGTCCGTCCAGTGGAGTTCTGTGGCGTGGCTGAAGGTGATGTCTTTGCTGGATGAGAAGATGGCGTCGAGTGTGTGTCCGGCGAGGTGGGTGGGGGTGGACACCAGCTGCTTGAGTCCAAGGTTGGCGAGGTTGTCGAGCAGGGTGCTGGTGTTGCAGTTGTTGTTGTTCTCCAGGTGGAAGTTGAAGTCCCCCAGGAGGATGTCTCCACTGTTACCATAGAATTCCAAGAATTCTCTGTGTCATATGCAGCAAAGTAAGTCCATTCAAGTTAAGAGTTCCTCCGAGAGGTACCTACCTAGTTTTGATCTTTTGAGTGCAGTCCCCTTACCTCCTCGGTCACTCAGATCAGAATCCTCAGTATCTTCTGGAATAACCTGGAGCCCACCTTCTCCTTGCAGAACTTCTTTGCTATCTTCTTGGCCGATGTTCTCTTGCTGCCACCCACAGCTTTACAACACTAGGACCTTTGTCAGTGTGTGAGTCTGATTCATTCATAACCACAGGACTAGACTCTCCTGTTTCACCTTCAGCTACCGGCTCTCCAAGACTCCCTGAGGCCAAACAAGTGCTGTTTCAGATTCTTGCTGCCCCCCTACAGCTTGACTAACCTGCTTCCATGATCTCTTGACCACCACCGGCACTTCTGGGTGGGTTGCTGTTAATTCATCAAGGGGACACAGAACTTGGCAGGTGTGGACAAAATGCAAAAAATTGGGAGACAGCCGCACTTCACAGTAGTTGCTGTGGCCAAAATCAGCTAGAAAGGATGCCAGCGTTGCTCCAGGCAACTCTTTTGCATGTGCTTTTTCACCAAGACCCAGTCTCTGGGACTAAGGTCATAGCATTGCTCCTGAGGTGGCAGGGCTGCGGCGGCTTCAACCTGATGAGACACAGAACACACTACATCAGCCAGTCCATTGCAGTAATCAAGTATCTGTAATGTTACAAGAGCATTTGCAGGTACAGCTGGCAATGTTATTGATGATTTCATGGGGAGACAATGCTGTCTTACGATCAGGTATGCTGCAAAGACTCATCAACACAAGAGGCAAGACATCCAGCTCCTTCAAATACGTAGAAGCACAGACCTTTGCAGACCTGAATTTCAATGTCCCATTAAGCTGTTCCACCAGACCCGTAGCCTCAGGTCTATAGCAACAATACAGTCTCTGATCAACTTGCAAAGCTGCACATATCATTCCGGCATTCATTGTTGAAGTGCCTGCCTCCGTCCGATTTAAGAGAAGTCAGGAAAACAAACCTAGGACTTGACTCCCTCAAAAGCAACCTGGCTACGATGAGACTGGCATTCCTCCTAGTCGGGTATGCCTCAACCCAGGATGAAAAAATGCACACAATCACTATGACATATCTCAGCCCATTACACACGGGCATCTCAATGAAATTCAACTGCATCCTGTCGAAGGGAGCACTTGATGTTCCAATGTGTCTCATGTCACTGTGCTCCTTTTTCTTATAGTGTTCCCGTTGATACACAACACATCTATGACACAATGCTTCAGCAATTAATCTGAATCTCGGATTAAACCAAGTCTGCTAAAACAACTTACCATGGTATCACTCCCTGCATTAGTCAGGCCATGACAAAGCCTAGCCATTGGGGGCCAAAGACCATTTGGCAACACAGGTCTTACATCTCCTGAAACCTGTATCTCATCCTCATCCCTCATGACACAACCTGCATTAACTGAGCTATGCTGTTCTGCCTCTAATACTTTCTCCTGAAGCCTTTTGACTTCTTCCCAGATATCAGCTGTTATCAACAAAAGGTTGTAGTTGGTCTTGCCTGTCCCTTCATTGTTGTATTCGCCATTAAAGGTGCAATCATTATGAGCACAGTATTTTGCAACCTTGTCAGGATATCTATTGCCAACAGTTCCATAATCATCTCCATTTCAATGAGCAGCCCAATTGAAAACTGCAACCTGAGTGGGCACATGCAATGCTTCAATAAGCTTTCAAACTTGCTCTCCATTTCAAGACTTTGACCCTGAAGAGGTCATAATCCCCCTTTGGAACCATAACTGTTTGAAATCATGATCAACATCAAAGCCATACTGACTGTCAGTGAAAATGATCCCTCTATGCTGGTCAGAGACACAGCATGCTCTTGTAAGAGAAATCAATTCAGCCACTTGTATGTTGAACATAAAATACTCCTTTGAGCCATGAAGCTTCAACTTCTCCTGAAACTGTACAGACTGCATAAGCAGCCCTCAAATTGCCTCCATGATCTCACAAACATGAGCTATCTGCAAACAATACAAAATCAGATTCAGGCAATGGCTCGTCTTGTATATCTGGCACAGAGTTCAGTAACATCAAGAAAGTCATGCTCCACCACACCATCCTACAAGGTACTCTCAGGAAGAGGCAATAAAGGGGCAGGGTTTAAAAAGCTGATATTTTCAAGGTAATATTCTCAGCTGCCAGAATAAACTGCTCATACTGGGTCAAGCGACTGTTAATTAAGTGTGAGTATTGGTTAACAGTATCTCCACAGAGTGACGCACATACACATGACCCATAACAATGCCTTAACACCTCTCAATGCTAACACCAACAACGGCAATGGATTTGAGACACCCAGGTAACGCTGCAGCTACTGGATCAAGGGAAGCAGAGAAATAAGCTACAGGTCAACAGGCACTTACATGATTAAGTGGAAGCACTGAGAGAGGGCAGCCCTCCATCTCATTGCAAACAAGTGAAAATGCTTTGTTATAATCAAGCTTTACTAGTGTCAGGGTGCAGCAGAGACTTTCCCTAAACTCTAGGAAGGCGACCAAACTATTTATATCTAAAAGTACCGGATCCAACACATCCTTGTGTGTCAGACTCTGTAATGGCTTGGCCACTAGGGATAAATTGGGTATCCACTGGTGACATTCTAAATTATTTCTGTGTTGTTGGCAGTTTCAATTGCTGAATCACTGAGATTTTTTTCTTGTGACACCTTCCTGAATACTTTCTCAATGTGATGTCTGAGGTTCAGGACTTCTTTCAAACAGTATTGCAACTTATTAGGAGACATGATATCTACAATGTCAGCCAAGTGGTTAAGCACAGCAACAGTGTCAGTCTTGCAGGCCCCATGAGTATTTGACGCAACCAATAGGTTGTCAATGTACTGTACCAGGACTTCGTCACAGGGCATAACCAAGGATTTCAAGTTATTTTTAAGAATCTGATTAAAAATGGATGAGCTCTCCGTATACACTTGTGGGACTCGGCACCATGCCTAAACTAGACTGGCGTGCTGAAACATGGAGAGGAACTGACTGTTCTTGTGCAAGGCTCTAGAGAAAAAGGCCTGACACAAATCAATGACAGAAAAACACTCAGCCTCTAATGGAACCTGAACCAGAATCACAGCAGGATTCTGTACCACAGGACAACAAGGAACCATAATATTGTTTATCTTTTGGAGGTCCTGCACTATGGGGTACTTACCGCTAGGCTTCTGTAATCCTATTTTAGGTGAGTTATATGGACTCCCCATATTCTCCTTCAGAATATCTTGTTGGATTGTTGCCTTGATTACTGGAGTTATTCCACCAAACATTTCAGGTATCAGATTATATTGTGGGGTTCTTGGGTATTCAGCATTTGGCTTTATCTGTATACGAACAGACTCAACTCCTTTGATGAGCCCAATGTCCTTCCTTGAAAAATCCCACACGTCTGACATCACTGTACTCTTTACTTGTCATCATAGGGAACAGTTCAATTGCTGCAATTTGATTAACCACTTTAAAGGCAACATATTCATCTTGGGTTTGAAACTTTACACCTGTCGGTGTGCAGTAAAAATTGCAATTCAGCTTCTACAACAAATCGCTTGCAAACAAACTCACAGGACTCGAATCACATACCAAGAATTAGTGATTATCCTCAGAATTCCCTATTTTTACAGGCACAGCCTCAGTTACTGAATTGGTCTTTTGTTTATGTGCAATGCCTAAAATGTAGATTTCTTTCCCTGAGAGTGGTAAGTTTGGAAAGTCCATTGTTCTCACAGTAGAATATGTAGCACCGGTATCAACCAAAAAGGATACTGCATGGCCATTTATCTTACCATGTATTAATGGACTACTCTGGTCTACCTCCAAGGCTGCGGCAAGCACGCAATCTTCGTCCCTCCTCAGGCACCATCAGGTGGACTGATCAGAACCATAATTGACAACTGAGGCAAACATGGGATACTGCTGAAAAGGATTTTTATTCTGAAAAGAAGTCTAGTTAGTATTTGAAATCTGATTTGAAGAAAATCTAGGACCATTAGAAGCTCGTTGTGACATCAGGAGTTATAGGACTTGCATCACTGGAGCTTGGGGCACATTGAAATTCTGAGACCTTGGCCTCGGCACATTCTTTGACTGTCCTGGGTTATTATTCTGAGGTTGTGCAAACCATGAATTCTGATCCTGATTGGCAGGATTAAGATGACATTCCACCTTCCATTGCCCCAATTGACAATAATGACAGAGATTAGACTTCTTCAACGTAGCCACATCAATCCCAGTACTTGGATCAATTGGAAAGCCACAACCTCTACCTTGTGACTGAAATCCACTCTTATGTAGTTCCTACTAATCCGTAGGACCTGCGTATTTGTTTGGACAACATACATTTTGCACGAGGTGCCTAGACTGACTCTGGGCACCCCACAGGATATGTTAATCTAGAGACCAGCTAGCACACAGGGCCACCGCAAGCCCCATTTAACCTTACTAGGGAGCGAATAGTTCCTGGAAACCACTGAACATAACAACACTGACTCCTCAGGGATCGTGGAATCAGATCAGAACCTTTCACTCAGCTTACGTGGGTCAGAGAAATATACAGAATACACAGCAGGATGTTTTCAATATATTTATTGAACCAACGTTTTTCTTGTATAGAATACACGTGCTGCGATCATCAATAGACAGAAGCAGATTCATGTGATTAAGAGCACCAAAAGCGGAAAAAGTTGGTACAGCTCTACCATGGTGCTAAAACATTGTGTATATATGCAAGCATTTAAACAAGGAAGTAATCAGGTGTACTCCTAATAGGGAAACTCTACTCTAAGTGTACCTATAGTGTATGTAGGTGTACAGCCAAAAATGTCTCCTAGGCATGATCCAACCCCATTCCCTGGTGGGAGACAATAAAGAACCCCATCTTGGTCATGAACTGCACAACCCTCAGGAGATGTAAGACCGCTGTGTGGTGAAGTCTCAGAATGCAAGCACCCTCGGGGTCAGCTGAAGTGCCTCCTCTGCTAAACTATCGGGATGCTCATTATTTATAATAGAAAGCAGCATTACGATGTACGTGGTAGATTAGCAATGTTATGGATATGTAGCTAGCTCTGTCGCCCCATGGATGAAAATAGAACAATATTGTTACATAGTGAATAAAGAGGCCTGGTACATGATGCTCAAGGCCTTGTGATAATGTTGTGCGAAGTTAGATGTGTAAACAAAGTAGTTTCAGGGAAACGAATCCGATAGTGTTGTGTAAGCAGATATATACAAAAGTTCATGGCAGAAATGTTATTGTGAAAAGAGGACAATGTAAGAAATGAGCAGCTTCACTACATGGGCCTAACCCTGAAACATAACACCCTCTCCTTATACCAAGGGTTGATATATAAAGTCTATATAAAAGCCAAAAGGCCATGACTCAAAATAAAAAAAGGTCTAAAATCCCTTTTAAATCATTTAAAAGTAAGCTTTCCTTATAAAACATGCATAAAAAGCCTTAAAAAGTCATAATACAAATTTGAAATCCCAGGCACTCAGAAAGCCACGGTGTCTAGAAAAATAAAGCAAAAGCTGTTGATTCACTTTTGTTTTGTTTTAAAAACAGACCAAATGGTTCACACCACATGGAAATGCCAATTGTTTATGTGTTCCCAGTGGGAGACGCAACAGTGATGTTGCTAGCAACTGCAGATGACGTTTCACAGAGGCGCACCTCGAAGCAGGTGTATAGAGCTAAAGTAAATCCATCCAGTTCCCACAGCAGCTGCTGAGAGAGGGACTGCAGCCTTTAAGCGTATCGTAGTGCCGATGTCCATTTCACTAGGAGTCAAAGCATCCCTGGGTGACTCGAAGAATGCATTCATCAGCAATGGAAAAAGCTGGGGACAACAGTACTCATGGGCCTTTTAGGGGTTCATTAGTACTTCAAAGTACAGTGGCACAACCGATTGTGATTATAAGTATAGATCCAAAATGCATTTGCGTCTGCAAAGCAGACGGTGGAATATAGGTTGTGCACAGTGAAGCCAAGTAGGCCTGAAGGACAAGAACCAGTGCTCATTCAGTTCCCGAAGCTGAGGTGTACTGAAGGAGTGTACCATACACTCACGGCATTGCAGCACAAGCAGTGGTGTCTCCATTCCGGGTTGGACTGGGCTGCGCATTGCAAAAAAATTAAATTCGCGATTCTTGCCACAAGCAGCAGGACAAGCAGGAGCCCTCCAAAAACGCTTCCCAACAAGGAGTGTATGAATGATGGTATAACTCCAAAAATTGTCTGAAAGGTGCGACCCGTCCAGAGCTGATACATTTAAAAAAAGTGCACTATCCCCTTTGTATCAGACATATTAAAGATGAAGTGAACCAGTGTCCCAAAATTCAGTGGGAAGTTAGTGTGGAGCAGTGTTTGTATCTCAGATGAGGACCTTGCAACCTGGATATCAAACATCTCTCTGGCTGAAGTTAAGGTCACATCCTTTGGAAAAAGCATGGCTTTCAGTTTGCTCAGAGAATCAGTGCTCATTCAGTTCTTGAAGTAGAGGTGTGCCAAAGGAGTGCATCATACACTCATGGCATTGTAGCACAAGCAGTGCTTTCTCCGTTCCTGGTTGAACTGGGATGTCCATTGCAGGCAGAAAATTTAAAATCAGGATTCCATCCACAAGCAGCAGGTCAAACAGCAGCCCTACAAAAACACTTTCCAACATGGATCAAACATTTCTCTGGCTCAATTTAAGGCCACATCCTTTTGAAAAAGAATCACTTTCAGTTTGCTCAGAGAATCAAAGTGTGTGTTGGAAACATTTACAGAAGACTACATCATTGCCTCCCAAACTGTGTGGGCAGGTGGAAGCAATAAATGTGTACAACAAGCAACAATGAAATTACCCGTCAATAAATAAGCGTTTCCAGGTTCCATTCCACAACAACCTCGATCATTCATCGTCAAATAGGTCCCATTGAAGAGCAGCTTAAAAGCTGGCTGAATCACGGCAGCTGGGGACCCCTTCAGATAACTGGACAAGATCGCAATTGAAGCATTGCATGCCCCATGAAGAGAAATGTCCTTGCAAACTAGGGACCCACCTAAACCACCTTCACAGTCAAAACCACTAAGGAAAACTTCTGTGTCCCCATTCCTGCATCTAAACCTGAATGGTAACTCCCAGTACTCATACACATAACCTTTACCTAGTGCTTTGCATCTGCATACCTGCTGGTATTGGGGACAATATTCGAATTAAAAAGATGTAACCAGTAGGGTGATGTAACCATGGATTATCCAGCCTGTGGATGGTGTCTCAGCCACGGTGAAAGGTAATTGGTCTAATTTTTCAATGTCCAACATGGTATAATTTGCATCTCTTCATGCCATTACAATCTGTCTTTCCATTAGATCACATGCAGAAAACAGACTTGTACTATTGATGTAGCACCATGGCATGTGAACAGAACATAGTGTTGGCAACATCCAACTCAACATTACAATGGACCGTCATTTTGATTGTCCATGCTCTAAAATAGACTTCTCTTGCTGTATTTTTTTCAAACACACTTTAATGGGTTTTCCTTTTTTTCCCATGTAGTAAGTATACAATGCAATGTAAATTGTAACAAAAATATACATTAGCTTCATATAGGATCCCCATACAAAAGCATTGTATCATTGAAGTGAGCAGTCAAATATAAAACACCCTGTCATAACATACTTTCCATGTGTCAGGACATAAACCATGTATATATGCAATTATAGTTGATTATGGCCCATTAACAACCCCCTCCTCCTTTTCCACTGCCCATCCCCCTTCCCTGGCTCTGGCTGCATGGTTCAAAATCCTGATTAATCGTCCCTTTCCGAACAAGTTTCTTTTGTTACAATAAATTGCTGCACTGTTCTGCCCGTATCTATCGATGAGTGTCTACATATAAACTTGGTACTACAACTGCTATTGTGTATGTGGAACATCAGGGGTGTCATCGGGATCGGTTCTTTTATGGGCTTCTAACATTGCATCCCAGTCCAGAGATATTGGTTGTTTCCATGGACCACGGGCCTCCTCTCTATGCAGTGCTACACTTTCGGCCCCCGCCTACCTGGTCAGTTCGCTGTGCCACACTCGTAATGTAGGAGCTTTGGCTGACTTCCAGCTCGTGGTGATAGATCTCCTAGCAACTATTAGTGCCAAGTCCAGAAAACGCAGCTGAACCTTGTGTGCCTTTTTAAGTCTACAGATACCTAATAAGCACTCCAATGCTGTGCCCCCTATGGAGAGGTGAGTAGTCTCCTCTATCAGTCTCTTAACCCCTCCGCAAAAATGGCCAAGGCATGGGCACTGCCTATAGCAAATGGAGTAGATCTACTGCTGGCAATTTGCACAGGGGGCATTGATGGGCAGTGGCCGGGTACATCTTCTGCAGCCTATGGTGGGCCAGGTAAGCTATGTGAAAAATCATTAATTGTATAAACTTGAATTGAGCGTTTTGAGCTATCTTCCGCTGTATTCCAAAATATCTATCCATTCCCTATCAGTGAAGTCCTATGTCATATCTATTGCCCATTGCGCTCGGATATTATCTAGGGGAAGTGTTGCATGTGCCCGGGTACTAATGTATAACCATTTAATGAGATGACTACTGTGTCCCATGTAGTATAGAGACTTGACTAACTCGTTCGTTTGGAGCTGCTCCCGGCGTGGAGACCACTGTTTTTAATATAGTGCAGTAAAGCTGCATGTATCATGTATAGTGCAATAGGTGCTCTTGTTTTGTGAGTAAAGTTATCATGATCCATGAGTGTCCCTCTACAAAAAAGTGCCCCGGCAGGCTCCACACCCGCATCCAGCCAGGGCCCAAGTGCCTGTTGTGTCAGCTTGCCGCTCTCCAGTAGTATCCCCATTAGCGGGATGTTGCCTGCATTAAGACCACCGCCAGAGGTGTATTTTAGGGCTTTCTTCCAACACTGCAAAGCAGTGTGTAGTAGGGGTGGCAGTGCCGAGGAGGACTTACTGTGCGGCAAGAGTAGAGTGTGGAGCATTCCCGGCTCAATATGCCTAATAGTGTAGCCATTCTCCTGCAAATTGCGTCCTGCCAGCCAGTAGGACAGCCACTGCAACTGGCATGCATAATAACAAGCCCGAAAATCCGGTGCCCCCCACCGCCCTATGTATCAATTTGGAGTTTCTTAAGACTTATTCTATGATGACCCATACCCCAGATGAGATCTAGCAAAACAGTATCCAATGTGTTAAAAATGGTCGAAGGTACCAGCAATGGCAAGTTCGTAAAATAATATAAAAGTCGGGGAAGCACCACCATTTTAGATAATGCCACGCGGCCGATAGCCGATAGGGGAAGCGTGTCTCAGAACGCTACCTGAGAGCATATACCTCGAATTGTTAATGGCTAAGCTGATATTATTTCAAAGTCGCCAAAAATACGGGGGATTGGGCCTAATCCCTCTAATATGTCCGCCACATATATAATTAGATTGTCTGCAAATGCTGACACCAGGTACGTCGATGTACCTACAGGTATACCGTATTGTGTAGCTTCCAATCTTAGACGGAGTGCCAATGGCTCCAGCACCAAGACAAATTGTATTGGTGACAGGGGACATCCCTGGCTTGTGCCTCTGTGGATACAGTATTCCTTTGAAATAAGTTTCCTAGACCTAACTTGTGCAGTTGGGGCTTCGTATAATAATCGTACCCCCCGAACATATTCAGGGGGTAATCCAAAACATGCAATGGCTTTGAACATGTATTCCCATGACAATGTGTTGAATGCCTGTGTCATGTCTAATAATATGCAGCCGGCCTGTTGGTGTTATGCAAGATTCGTTGACATAATCTGGTGTAACCTGCATATGTTGAGTCACGTGCTCCTGGCCGGTATAAATCCACATTGATCAATGTGGATCAGTTTATTGAGGTATGGTTGGATTCTATTTGCCAGAATTTTGCTTAGGATTTTGTATTCTGTAGATAACAATGACAGAGGGTGATAACCCAACATGTCCGATAGATCTGTACCGGGTTTGGGCAATGATACTACCAGTGCTTGGACAGTGGTGCAGGGGAGGTGTCCCAGTTCGAGCGACATATTATATACCTCTTCCAATTGTGGCATTATTATTTCTGAGTATGTGTCAATAAATTCTGCCGGTAGACCATCTAGGCCTGGTGCTTTATTACGTGAAAGCCCACCTATTGCTGATTTAATTTCTGCGCTAGTGATGGGTCCGGCAGGGGGCGTCCGGCATGTCCTCCTGGGCTTGTGAATATGGTAGATATGTGAGGAACTTGTCAATGTGGGACCCTTCTAAGAACGGCAGTTTACTGTATAACCTTGCGTAATATGCACTAAAGGCTTCATTAATGTCATACTGCGTATTCGCAGGGAGATTAATATGGCTAATGACAGTGGTGAGAAGGTCATTCCGTATCAATTTTGCTAAGAGAGTGCCCGATTTGCCCGCGTTAGAGTGTCTCAGTTGAGTATAGAAGCTATCATTTATTAGTCTAAGAGTTTCAAGCACCTCTGCATGTTAAATGTATGCTTCCTGTCGCAGAGGCGTAGCTAGAGCTTCTGGCGCCCGGGGCTATCCCTCAGATTGCCTCCCATGCCAGGTAGCGGGGGGGAAGGTGCTGGGGAAAAAGGCCAGCGAGCAGAGGTCCGAGAGACACGTAGTATCGCCGCTAATAGTTACCTCGATCATGCAAGTTACATGCACATACAGGACATGGTCCAAGGCTACACAGTAGGTAGGAAGACACATCTTTTATACCTTTAATTAGCTCCCTCTGTGCTTTTCACTTTTCAAAGAAAGCAGGGAATGCTGTTGACACTCAGAGCCACATTATGCCCAGACCCCTCACTCTTATCTCTGCCCTTTTAGGCAGCCTCAAGCTCGCTTCCTCTTTTCTATCCAGGTGCCTCTTGTTGGACGGACTTAACTCGTTGAAGACACCAAGATAAATATTTGTAGAGTATGGACTTGGCGCAAGGGTCTGCACTTATCACCATCAATGTAATACGTCATGAGAGAGGAAATACAGAGAACACAGACACTTGCCTGAGGTAGCTAACCAATTGCATTTACTGTTGCATTGTACCAGAGATGATATTGACCCATGAAGGCAACCAAGGTATTCCAATTGGTCAGGTATGGTCAGTTCATACGAGTAAATAATTGTACAGCTACACCCTTGGGCTGCAGAAGTGTGGTGTCAGGCTGGGGGCCACATAAATCCAGTCTTGAGTTGAGAGGTGTTCACTGAGAGAGTTTGTCAATGCCTGTTTTCTGCTGCAGATTTTTCGACTTCTAGTTCTACTAGATCACGAGTAACTGAGAATAGAATGCTGTATTTACTGCATCCAGTAGACACACTTACTTACCCCAAGTGAGGTGTTTACTGGTTGTGAGAAATAAAACACACTCAAAGCTTTTTACTTGGAAATGAGGAATAACATGCAGAATCAGTATTTAATTCACCCAATCTAACATGTTTTCTCTTTTTCAAAAGCCTTTTCCGCCTAATACATTTCCACAAGTTTGACCCACCAAAAACTGTCACGGGAAAACAGCAGAAATGCAATATGTATCTCACAGATCAAAATCCCAGTCCTGTTAGGAACTTCAGTTTGCATAGATTTTGGTCAAATCTCATAATCAGGGCCTAACCTCCTGAATTACCAATACTAAGGGGCTGAGAACATGTCCCTGCCATGGTTTGGCTCACTCCAGGCCACTACAGGCTCCACTTCCAGGCCTGGATTATTCTGTAACATCCTAATGCAGTCTGGGATTTGTAGTGATGTTATGCTTCCATTGAACTACTTAGACAAGGACACCTGACACCAGACATTTGTAGGTTTAAAGTAATGACCAGGACAAAGGATATTACCCTAGAAGAGCTCCTCGCATGAGCGTGTTCTGGGTTTTTGAAGGAAATGGGAACAAGAAACTCATTCATCTTTTAAAATATAATTGTACAGATGTTCTTTTCCACCACTTCCTTCCACCTAAATCAGCTGTTCGGATCCCCAGCACTAAAATCCAGGCTTTCCCAGGCTTTCCTAGCAGGACAGGGGGCTGCTCCGCGGTTAGGCAGCAAACCTTGGTGTTGGATATCCGGTAAAACCCTCCATGGTTCATAATCAGCCTTGTGTCTAGGGGTTAATTAGGCATGAGCTGCCAGGCTACTGATGCTCACTGATCCACTGAATGAGGTGTGGGGCGAGAAACTAAGGGCTCCAGTCAAGGGGAGTAATGGCTCATTTATTCTTTAGAGACGCAGTCTCTTCAACTCCCAAAAGGAGGAGGCTCACACACCACAGTCACCAAAGATCCTTTCCCCCCTCATTACAACTGAACCGTTTAGGGGTCTCCAACCTTTTCTGTAGTGAGAGCTACTTCTGATCCATGAAAATCATCGTGAGGTATTAAAGGCTGAGTAATGTGTGCATGATTTCCCACCCACGCCCAGCTTTACTGACTAGGGATAAAGTAATATCCATTTAATGCCTGCAATGCACATTATGAAACCGGAGAGCCTAGTATTAGTCCCGGCTTCCCTCTTCAACACATTGTGTACTCCTGACCTCTGTAGTAACCAGCTAAGACTACAATCATATGAAATCAAACAGACCTGCAGTGCTGCAGTGCTGTTCACGGCTGCCAGCATACTGAAAATCATAAGCTACACATTTGTCTCTCACACCTGCTCATCCACGACACTACTATGTTCCATAAATCGGTAACCGCACCTCAGTGGTCATCATGCACATCATGGAAACACTTACCACATAGATTCACAAAATAAAGACAACTCCTTTCCAACCATACAGCCTACATGGATCAACTTGCTGACTGTGTACTGCTTCAGTGCCCCACAGAAGGGTAGTAAGCACTATATAAATGCAGCAATACAATTATTTTATTACATCATGCCTACTTTTTCCACATTATCACATGCCGGGACCTTGAAATACCAGAGTTCAGGGTGTGCAGGGTACAAAAACCCTGTACAAAAATCTCTCCTACGAGACTATACATTTGCTCCATGAAATAATAGTTTATGCCACATGTATGGTGCACGACTTGCCACTTAGTTCGTTAATATAGCATTGTCATCATGGATGGTGAGAGTCCATCCTTTCATGTTCCAAAGCTATTACTTCTAAAAAGGCCTCTCAATGTAGTGATGTAATCTGATGTTCACATGAAATGCTTCTGCATGTAGGAGAAATAAACAGAATAATTTTTTAAAAGACTCAATCATATTTTTGTATGAATTTTGTGTCACTATTTGCATTATTTTCAAGTCTTTACTCATGGAAAGAAGGGCCACAGACTTACGCTTGGCCCATGCTCAGTTCTCCCTGTTATTTATTGACCCTATCTACAACAGATATATATGGCCACTGCAGTGGTGGGGTGCTATTTTTCATGGGATAAATTTAAAGTGAAAAGTTAAGCCTTATATTCATTGTGTAATGAAATTAACACTTAATTTTAAATGTCTCCTGTTGTCATTAAATTAAAGCACAGTTTTACAGTTTTGCAAAGTTTTTTAAATAAAGCAACTCTTGGAAGTTCTCCCTGTGCACAAACTTAATTTTACATATCTCCCATTATTTCATTAACATGTAGTGAATAGACGTACAATTATGTTCTGGTTTCGTTTTGTGGCTAGGAATAATGTGTAAGGTATATTATGTCTTTAAAAATAAAAAATGCGTGTGAAATGCTGTTTTAATTCAATACTGTATCAATGTATGGTTACCATTGCATTATACACCTTCAGCTACATTACAGCACAAATCACATTGTAAACCACACAATGCATGTCCATGATCCAAGGTGTACTTCACACGAGCACTTACGGCCATCGAAAAAGAAACTTCCCAAATTCCAGGGGCCTCATTTATGAAAGCCTTGCGCCGCCGATGCGTCACTTTTTCCCATGTTAAAAGTGACGCATCGGCGGCGCAAGGCCTTCATAAATAAGGCCCATGTACTTAAAAACTAGAGAAGGGTGGAAATGTCTAACAACATACATCATACTAAGAGCAGGTGCCATTTAATGCAGGGGTAAAAGGACGAATAGGGATACCAAGGACAGGTAAATGTGCTCCTATTTTAGGACCTTTTACCTGTATACGCTGAAGCAAAATACATATTGGAACGTAATTCGAATGTTTTCGTATCTATTGGAAATTTGCATTATCCCAACAGGCATCATCCGTCAGGAGGACATAAAAAATGAGACATCCCCCAAGGTCCAGACACCACAAAGGGACATGCACTGGGCAGAAAGAACTTTATGGAATATGAAACAAATAGTGTTGTTTATGGGATAAATTATAAACACTGTACTTAATGCATGAACTATAAAACATGCTGGATCCCGAAGACCGGTAGTCCAACATAGAAAGAGCCCGGTTGCACTGAAAACAGCAAGTGCACGTCGCCTGATGTAATAGTGAAAGAAGCTATCAACAGCGCCAAGCAAAACATCACTGCCACTGGCGAACTGTGGCTGTTCCATAGTTCTTATAAAAATGTGACCATGTTGCGATTGCCCGAAGGTTTAAACAATATTTAATTAATTGATTTATACTATACCATCTACCCATAAGAACTGAAACATTATATAATCACACCTGTTGTATTTTTTCAGGCATTGAAGATTCTTAAGCATTGAAAATGCTCGGGTTTTCGATGCCTGAAAAAAAAGCATTGTATGGGGATTTCTTTTTTTTAAAAATTACGTTCCCCTTGGCTGGCTACAAACCTGATGCCCGGACCCGTCTGCGTGGCAAGTGCTGCATCTCCTGCGCTGTGGTATGCAGACACAATTGTGCTTTCAAGGCTGCCGCTCTGGCCTCTAAGTCAGGCAGGATCAGAGCACGATGCAGACAGAAGAAGGCAGGCATCGTGGTTTACCAAGGGCAGGCTAACACTGCTCCTGCTGGTGCTGGGCCTATGTCAGCAGCTTCCTATAATGACGACAAGCACAGGCAAGAGAGCTGAAAAGCATAAAATATAAACAAACGCCGATCGGATCCAAAAATGAAAGACCAGCTACGAGTTTGCACTAGTGTCAGAGCGAGCGCAAGTGTACCCAAATAAATTATAAAGGTTGCCCCCACGGGCCACCAGTGCCGGGCATCCGCTGCCCCCAAACTAGTGAAGCCTGGGGCGGACCGCCCCTCTCCAGCTATGCAACTGTCCTGTAGTGGTGTCTGCTTCGTGGGATCATGCACTACCTCTTGTTCAAGCTTTGACATTTTGTTCTTGATGTCTTTCAGGTTCCTATGTGTCTCGTGCCTTGCTCCCACAGTGGCGTTAATTGATGTTCCCCTTACAGCTGACTTCATTGCATCCCACTCGACGAATAATGTGGAGGCAGTGTTTTTGTTTTCTATAAAATAATTCTGGAGTGTCAGGGAATTCGTGCTACGAAATGCTGTCTTCCAGTAGTTGGGGCCATAACTTCCACGTGGGGACGGGGAAAGGTACTCTACCCCAAGTAAAGATAGTCTCCAGAGGGTTATGATCAGAGAATGTCTTTGCCATGTAAATGGTGCTTATGACTTGATCAGCTATGGAATTGGTGCACAGAAGTCTATCTATTCTGGTATGTAGTTGATGTACCGGGGAGAAGAAAGATTATTTCTTTTTCTGGGGGTTTGGAGGGGCGAGATTTTGATCGATACCTTATCACTATTGATCTAAAACCCCGATCTGGTCGACTGAACCTTTGTTGCCTGTCATTGAGGAAAGAAAGTGCATCTCTTACCAAGTTAGTTCACCCAATAAAGGACTCCGCTTCAAAAGATCACAAACAACTTCTAGCTTTCAAAGATTTATTATAAAGTCAAGATAAGCTGCAGGTACAAGCATCTCAGGATGAGATTTACAAGATACACGGGCCCAACTACATACATGTGCTCTCTGAAAGCCCTCAGGCGAGCAACGGAAACTACAAGGACGAGTTCCAAGAATAATAAAGCTATCAGCATGGACACATACTGAGATCTCTCCGTCATTTACTTTGGAAGGAAAACACACAGGTTAGGCTGTCCCTACCCTGCTCTAGATGGTATCCCTACTTAACCAGGTCTCAACCTATCAAAAGGTGTCAGCAGTGAATGACCCCCAAGGGAAGTCACCCACTCTCAAGCTCTTGGTGAAAACCTATAGTTCTCCAGTCATGACCCCTCTCTGCCTACCCATCCGCTCTCTAAAGGGTCCTCAGGCATCTGCTCTAACTCCACCCAGGGGTGCTGTCCCTAATGCAAAAACATAACAACATTTGGGACGCCCCTCGTGAGACGCCCCTCACGTGGTGTAGCTTCTGGCTTTTTCCATGATGAGGCTTCGTGGTTAGAGTTGACCTTGCTTCTCAGACTCTTCTCCGGCCCGCTGATACCCCTTAAAACATTCCGGAACCCTCCTCCATGTCTGGGCCGTCTCTTGAACAACCCTCTATTCATTCAATTATAATTGGATCCCCCCTTTCTCTTGCAGACAGACATCGGCAGCCAAAACCCCAATTCTCATAGACTTCCAACTAAGTTTGCAACATTCCTCAGCCCAGACCAGTACGTGTAAATCAATGTTAAAACATTTCAGGCCTACAGCATTTCTCATAATGATTATAGCATTCAACTTCTTCTTTAATTAATAGCATGTTAGTACTCTTATTCTATGATTCGGTAAACACATCTATAAATCATGGCCCATTAACGTTATTACTAAACATTAGTGCAATCCATGTCGTGAAATAAACCACCTTCACCCTCCCTTCTAGCTCTGGCCCTGAGGCCTACCACGTTCTACGTTTAACCGTATGCCATCTTACATTTTAGCAGCTACACGGCATGGATTCAGGAATAATCACGTCTAATAAAATCATATAGTTTCACACATTTCTGCATTAGTTCCACTTCTACTTAAATCTCTACATTAACTACACATTTCAGAATATAGATGTAGGTACTATCAGCACTCATGGCATTTCTCTTCATGACTTGTGCTTACTACGTGTAAGTGTGGTGTACTTCTACATTTAGGTCAGTTTGCGCTCTCTCAGTTCCCCCCTTTGATGACCTCTCGGGGTCATCATTAACATTTAAACTGCAGTGATTGCTAGCATAACTCGTTTCTGCGTCTCCAGAGCCCTCAGACTCCTGTACTGACTATCTTGTATGGCAGCCAATCTCTGCAGCTGTTCTCTCTGGGCTCTCTCTGACCTTTTTGCTCGGTACCATTTAAATACCCTCACCAATCCCCACAACACGATCCCACAGATCAATATTATGATGATAGGCTTAAGTATATTCCAGACAAAGCTTTTGCCTAAGGTGGTGAGCCAACCTCCAGCTTCACTCATTCCATGGCCCACCTTTTCCCAGACATTTTCTCTGCTCAGGTCTTCTATCTCCTTGTGAATATCAGTTATGTTCCTAATAACTTTCTCAAGGGGCTTTGAATTGTCTGGAATGTAAGTACAACATTCCTGGACCTTCAAAGCCTTACAGACTCCGCCCTCTTTTGCTAATAGGACGTCTAATGCAAGACGGTTCTGGAGAACCATAGCCCTTATCGATTGCATCTCTCCTTCTACCAGCATTAAGGACTGGGCAGTGCTGGCGGACAACCTGTCTACGACTGTTGCTAGTCGTCTAATTTTTACATCATTAAGGATTAATCCCAAAATAGGGAACACAGCTCCAAAGACATCTCCAACCATTTCTGTACCTCCTATATCTCTCCTTCCTCTCGATGATGTCTTGCCCTCGATAATCTCTAAGTCTTGGGCATGATATATTTTAGGGAAGATAATTGCCAAGTAACATGAGCCATACCAGTTGTCAGGTAGTCTCACGTAGGCATTTCTTCCACATACAAAATATACATTTGGAATCACTTGCATTCCCTTCAGGAAATCCTTTGTATAGTACTCTAAATTGAAAGCATGTTCACAGCTAACTTCTCCCACGTATACATTTTCATAATACGTTTTGGCTCTGTGAAGACATAACTTTCCTCTCTGCGTTTTATCCAAAGCTATTGGACCACTACTACCCTTTCTCTTGTGTGCCTTCTCTTCTTCGGTCCAATCTGTTTTCCATTGTCCTGATTTTTTCAAAATCTTTTGTCTCCTATTTCGATCATCCACCTGCCCTATGAACTTCTTCTCGACTTCTGACACCTTGCATGTCAGATTATTTCTACGGGCATGTGAAGTATCTAAGGTAATCCAAGGAATGAAAAACTTCGCCAACCTGTCTTCACTTTTCCAGTAGTCCCATTTATTCATTTGTTTATAATTTGGGACTTCTGGTAACACTGCATCATAATTGGAGAAATAGTATTCAAAACTATCTCTCCCATAAAATATACTAAGCAACAAGCTACATGTAATGCCATATGTCAGCGGGAGGTGATGATATCGAATGCCTTCATCTACAGACGCCGGCAACTGCATGCAAACATAGCAGTCCTTAACCTCCATGGCATCCACGTATTCATATAGAAGTTTAGCATAAGCATTTGACCTAAAGTCACCTTGGGACTCATCTACATGTAACCTGCGGGCTTCTGCAGCTAATAACGCTTTTTCTCGAGTGTTTTCCCTTTTCTCCCCAGCAACGGTGGGGGTAAGCGTCTCTACAGATTTCACATCGGTTACCTTTGCCTCCTCCTCACGTCCCTCTACATAGGAAACAGTTACCACTAAAGCTATTAATATTATCACTCCTACTATTAGTGTGCCTATTATACATTTAGCTCTGCGGTTCTGGGTGCCGGCTTCCATTTCGTCAGACAGTATGGCTCTCTTGTAACTCAGCACAAGGTTCTTTTCTTTTCGTTCCTTTACAGTCTCTTTTACTCTTCTTGCCTTTAGAACCACACAACTGGAAGCTGACAACCTTCTTCGCAAAAGTCCTTTAACAGTTCAATATAGACAACCCTAGCCCTTCTCCATCAACTCAGGGAAAGTCCCTAAGATTCTCTGCTTCCTGGGCGCTAGGTAATCTTCTTTTCTTCACGCTTATTTACAAAGTCTTTTAAGCATCTACTATCAGGCGGTCGCCTGCAGCTTCGACAGCAAAGTTCAATATTTCCAAACGAAGATTGTGCTCTTCATGGTCGGTTATCCTTGTACCAAAATCGGGGAATTGCAATTCTGTGAGAAACATGTGCTTTAACTTGCTGAGGCGGGGAGGTCGGGGAGCATGAATGTCAGTGACCCTTCTTGTTCGACTCCGGGTACTAACAGTCGTATTTCCACTGTGACGATGGGCTCAGAACTGGACACCACCACCGCTCGAATCCTCCCTGTCTCCGGTTTCAAAGACATTTGTCGCCAGATATGTCCACTCAGGGGTGGAGTATCTTCTGTTAGGCACACGCACTCTTCTTGACCTCCTCAAGTTCGGTGCTTCAGCGCCCTGAGCACCTTCTTCCGGGTCTGAATCCTCTGATATCGGAGGAAGGGTTCTCTCTGGAGTTGACCTCAGGCTAGAGCTCCTTCTTTGCGGCCAATCAGCTTCTCCACGTACCCTTCTACTCCTTCTCCTTCTTGTCTGTTCACGCTCTCTGTCAGACCTGTCAGCGTCTGACTCGTACTCCCAGCTACTTTCTCCTTCAGTAGCGTCGTCTGTTTCGCTGTTGTACTGACCGTCCTCAGCTTGGTCAGACTCGTTCCCTGCTTCCGCTGGCACCTCTACAGCTTGGCTAGCCCCCTCTATGGCTTCTCGGTCCTCAGCTGGACGTCTATCCGAGAGAGGAGCTGTTTCTTCCAGAGGTGCTGGAACCCTCCGCGTATGTGACGCGTGGATCCAATTTGGCAGGCCTCCCACCTTCACAGCCGTGTTCGTGATCAGGATGATCTGGAAAGGCCCACGCCAACGAACATCCAGGCAGCTTCTTCTCACGTGTTTTTTCACCAGGACCCGGTCCCCAGGAAACAGGTCATGACACGGGTCCTGGCACGATGGAACCTCGGCAGCCTGCACCTGAAGGGACACAGAATGAATGGCGTCAGACAGCCCCTTACAATAGTCCAGGATCATATCATCTGTGATGTTCAACAATGCAGTAGTTGGTACAGATGGCAACCTCATTGCTCTCCCCATCAACACCTCATGAGGTGACAGCCCCGTTCTTCTATCTGGGGTACTACGGAGGCTCATAAGGACCAATGGCAAAGCGTCAGGCCAACTCAAGGATGTTGATGAACACACTTTTGCAATTCTGGCCTTGATGGTGCCATTTATCTGCTCCACAATTCCTGAGGCTTCTGGTCGGTAACTGCAATGCAATTTCTGATCTATGTTCAGAGCCGCACAAATCTTTTTCACAAGCTCGCTGTTGAAATGCGTTCCCCTATCTGATTCCAAAGAGGCCGGCACCCCGAAGCGCGGAATAAGCTCCCTAAGCAGTAACTTGGCTACTGTGAGGGTATCGCACCTACGTGTAGGGTATGCCTCAACCCATCTGGAGAATACGCAAACAACCACCAGGACATAGCGGAGGCGGTTGCACCTTGGCATTTCAATAAAATCTATCTGCATTCGATTGAATGGACCTCCAGACCTCCCTATGTGGCTCAGTGCAACTGGTGTCTTTTTCCCTACATTCAACTGCTGACACGTCACACAACGCTGGCACACTGCTTCGGCTGCTACTCTGAACTTAGGGTTGTACCAGGTCTGTCTAAACACTCTCAGCATAGCATCTCTTCCTAAGTGGACAGGACCATGTATGTGTCTGGCCATTGGGCTCACCATCTCATTGGGCAACACTGCTCTGCCATCTGCTGAGACCCAGAAATGGGCCTCTCCCACCACACATCCTGCCTTTTGCCATGTTTCTTTTTCACAATCAGGAGCATTTTCTTGCATGTCTTTCAGTTCGTCCCAAGTATCAACAGTTTCTAATATCATGGCTAATTCAGTCCTTACATTTATTCCACCCACTTCCACCTCTGTGAAAGAGTACCCTGTTTCCGCGCAATACCGCGCGACTTCGTCGGCATACCTATTGCCCTGTGACACGAAGTCCATATTTCTGGTATGTGCGGTGCACTTCACAACTGCGATACCTGCTGGACATTGCAACGCCTCTAACAACAGGCGCACAAACTCTCCATTGCGAATGGGAGAGCCTGAAGAGGTCATGAAACCTCTTTGAGACCACAACTGGCCGTAATCATGAACTACCCCGTAACCATATTGACTGTCAGTGTATATGGTGACTCGGATTTGATTGCTTGCCAGGCAGGCACGCGTCAGGGCAATAATCTCGGCCACCTGAGCGGAGTGTACTCCTTCCAGGCATCCAGCTTCCACAACTCCAGTAATTGTACAAACAGCGTAAGCTGCTCTCAACTGCCCAACTTCGTCTCTTACACATGAGCCATCGACAAAGAAAATTTCGTCTGGGTCAGTCAGTGGCTCATCTATGATGTCGGGTCTTGGTTTGGTGCATAGTTCAGTCACATCGAGGCAGTCATGGTCTGTACATTCATCATCATCCTCAATATCGTTTGGAAGTGGCATCAAGGTAGCAGGATTTAAAACAGAGCATCTCCTGAGGGTCACGTTCTCTGCAGCAAGAATAACTTGCTCATAGCGCGTGAGCCTGCTGTTCGTCAGATGCTGTGTTTTGGTCCTGGTCATCAATAATTCAACAGAGTGGGGCACATGCACCTCTAACGGATGCCCCATGACTATGTTTTCACACCTCTCGATGCTGACACCTGTTGCGGCAACGGATTTGAGACATCCGGGCAACGCTGCGGCTACTGGGTCTAAAGTAGCCGAGAAATAAGCGACTGGTCTACGGGCATTCCCATGAATTTGGACTAACACAGACAGCGCGCAACCCTCTCTCTCACAACAGTAGAGCAAGAATGGTTTATCGTAATCTGGCATTCCCAGAGCCGGAGCACGACACAAGTCCTCTCTCAGCTGTAGGAACGCCATCAAACAGTCTTTGTCCCATGGTACCGGATCACTCACCTCCTTGTGCGTCAGTTTTTGCAAGGGTTTTGCTTTCAGTTAAAAGTTTGCAATCCACTGTCGGCAATATCCCACCATCCCTAGAAACATCCTGACTTCTCTCTGTGTTTTAGGCGCATTCATCTTCATGATGGCCTCTATCCTGTCTGGTGACACTTTTCGTTTACCTTTCTCAATTCTGTGTCCCAAGTACTGCACCTCTGTCAGGCAGTACTGCAATTTTCCCGGGGACACCTTGTGCCCATTCTCGGCTAGGTGATTTAACAAAGCAATAGAGTCCTCTCTGCAAGCTTCCTCTGTTTCTGACGCCACAAGAAGGTCGTCTATGTACTGGACCAGAACTGACCTCTGGGGCAGCACTAGACTTTCAAGATTTTTCTTCAGAAGCTGGTTAAAGATCGATGGGCTCTCTGTATACCCCTGAGGAATACGACACCACGTTAGGACGCGACCTTCCAGCTTAAATGCGAAAAGAAAATGGCTATCTTCGTCCAAAGGGATCGAAAAGAAAGCCTGGCAAAGATCAATTACAGTAAACCATTCTGCTTGGAACGGTATCTGAAACAGTATCACTGATGGATTCGGTACCACTGGACAACACGAGACAACTATTTTATTAATCTTTCTGAGGTCCTGCACTATCCGGAATTTCCCATTCGGTTTCTGCAAACCCATAATCGGGGAGTTACATGGGCTACCCACGATTTCCTTCAGTATTCCCTGCTTAATCATGGACTCGATCACGGGTTTTATGCCTGCAATCGTTTCTGGAGTCAATTTATACTGAGGTGTTCTTGGAAACTCAGCATGTGGTTTCACTACAATTTTCACTGGGTCTACTCCTTTCACCAACCCAATCTCTTCCCCAGTGAAATCCCACACTTCTGGGGACACTGTCTCTCTCTGATCCCAGGGGAGCTCATCTACTGTCAGAGTGGGATACAGCTCCACACATATTCTGGAATTTGCGACTTTAAAGTCAGCATCATCGTCATTAGTCAATACCTCCACTCCCTGTGGTGTGCAGTATATGGTGCAATTTAGTTTGCACAAAAGGTCTCTTCCTAGCAGACATACAGGACTAGAATCGCAAACCACAAACTGGTGCTCATCACTGTACTTCCCTATTTTCACCTGCACGGGCTCGGTCAGTGGGCTGGTCATTCTCCTGTTAGCGACCCCCACTACTTGTATGGTCTCTCCAGACATGGGCAGGCCTGGAACTGCGGCTGATCTGATCGTGGATCGAGTGGCTCCTGTGTCCACTAAAAATGTCGTGGGGAACCCTGCCACTTCGGCCTCAACATAGGGTCCCCTCTGGTCCACCTCTAAAGCTGCCCCGAGGGTGCAGTCATCTCTTTCCACTCTCTGTCCAGTTAGTGGGTCCACATAATAGCATTCCTCTCCCCCGACAAACAGGGGCATCTGCCTATATGTCTTACCCATAGTCGCTACCCTGGGTGCCTGCGGGAACTGGGCTCGGGGAGGAGGCCCCCCCCCTTTGAGCACCTTTCCCTGGTACTGCGTTACCCCTCTTGTAGGCGCACTCTGGGTCTCTTCCTCCTCTACCTCCTGTTCTCCTATCTCAACATTATAGGGACACTCGCGTTTCCAATGCCCCACCTCGTTACACTGGTGGCACCTTGTCGTTTTCTTTAAGGCAGCTATATCTATCCTAGGTCTAAAGGTGGAGTTCTCCTCATTGCCCTTATTCTGACTGTACTGTTTCTTTCCCCCAGTACCTGTTCCTGGTTGCTGTTGCTGCTGTCCCCCCTTCCCTGCTGCCTGCATCTGTACCACCATCAGTTTCTCCTTTAGTTTCTTAGCCTTGGAGTCTATTTCATCACAGCAATACCTGGCATATCTCAGTATTTCATCTAGGGGCTTATTTTGCCAACAAATCAAGTGTTGCTGGATCATCAAACTAATATCCGGTCTCAGGCCCAAGACGAACTTGGACACAAATTGCCCTATGTCCTTTGGATCCATTACATCCAGACCGCTATACTGTTTAAACGCCTTCAGCAATCTCTCATAGTATTCGTGGACTGTCTCTTTGGGTTCCTGTCTTGTTCGGTCTATTTTGACCCAATCTATGTCTTGCATTGGCACTTTATCTTTCAGCCAAGTCATTACTCTCTCGAATTTTGCCATTACAATCTCAGACGGCCCATTAGTCTTAGCATCTCTCTCTGGCTCAGTTATGGGCCACTCAGCGCTAACCTTGCATGCCGTCCACAAATCTCCAGGCACTACAATGTCAAACAGCGTGTTCAGATCTATCCATAGGACCTTTGAGATTTTTACGAATCTCTCAACTTGCTTGTACCACTCCACTGGGTTTTCCCGCAATTTCGGGAAGGAGGTGGTAAAAGCGGCTAAATCTCCCCTACTCCACGGGACGTGGACGTAGGTCCCATTTGCAACTTCCCTCAAAGGGTATGCCTCTACTCCCTGCTGTCTTCCTGGTGTCATACCAAGTGTGCTTCTCCTGACGGTCCCTTTCTTGGACCACCTCTCTTCCCACTTATCTAGTGCCCTCCATGTCCTTATTCCAGTAATCAGTTCCCTTATGTGCGTCTTCAATCCAATCGTTCTCCTCTCATCTAGGTCTCGATCTGAGTAATGTAGCCTGTGGTTTCCCTGTAGTGCTTTGGTCCTTGACAGGTCCACCATATATTTGCCTGCCAGTTCTACTAATTTCTCATGGATTGCTCTCGCCTTTCGAGTTACGTCCTTTGCCATGAACAGAATTTCCTCCTGCTCATACATTTCCATTCTTTCTAAGGGCAGGGTACCATCTACCATGTCATCCAGATCTGACCTTAAGCTGGAGACATCGAGTCTTTTGGCTTTTATCTCAGCTCGCAATATCTCTTTCGAGGGAGGTTCACAGGTTTCTCTCCCATCCCAACTCCGGGCCCTACGTTTGGGTTCGGGAGAGTTAAGGAGTGCTCTCCCTTGCTCCCACCTTTCTAGGTCCCATGCTCTGCCATCCGATCTTGGAAGGTGATGGAATACGGGCCTGTTACCCCCAATCTTACTTTGCCCATTCTCTCTCTCTTCTCTCTTTTCGCAGCATGCCTCTCTGCTATCCTCTCTCCGGTCTCCATTCTCTCTCGGTCTAGTATCACTCAGTATCTGATACGATCCTTCCTGGTTCCCCATATTCCCTGGACTTCGCTCATGGCCGTCATCACAGGGACTATGGTGCGACCTCTCGCAACTCCCATTCTGTTCTCTGTTGCCGGGCACACAGTGGATACACTTAAAGCTGTCTCTATACTCTCGAGTCCTTCGGTCTCCTTCGTTATGTTTTGGGCGAGACACCCCCCCGTTTTCTGGGCCCCCGTTTTCTAGGCCTGATCTACCTCCACTCCGGGCCCAATGGGTGACTCCCCTACTATCGTTCTCCCTCCCGTCCCACTCCGGGCTGCTCTCCTCAGCCCCGCAGTGAGTCCGGGCTCTGCTATCCTGACTTTCTCTTCCAGCTTCCGCAGCTATGATGCTCTTGTGAGCCTCAACTGCCTCATCCCACTTCTTCATGTACTCGTTTAGCTCCTGACAGGATTTCCGTCCTGCTCCCCTCATATCCTCTGGCCATCTATGGCCCCCCGGATCTCCTGCTGTGTGTACTGGGGTGCTCCAATCTTTTGGTATCGGCAACAGGCTTGGGGAGTTAATCGTATCGTTCCTCCTTGCCATCTCTGCTCTTTCTCTGTCCCTCCGTACCCGTTCTTCCCCTCTAGCTCTCTCTGGGTCATATATCGATACTATAGGACCTATGGTAACAGGTACCTGTAGTGCATCGGGTAATGCGTAGGATGTGGCACACTCCGTTTCTGGCGCCCTTTGCACCACAAACCTCCTGACTACCTGCTGCACTTGGCTAGGCTGGGACAGTTCTTTCTTCGCAGCGGGATCCCAATCGGGACTGGGAAGCGGCCCATGCTCTCCTGCATTGCCCCCCCCTTTCTCACTATTCTCGACATCTCCCCCTGCTCTGTTATACGGGGGTGGCCTGTCTGTCAATAATCTGTTTATCAAGCTGTCCTCTGTCTCGCTCTCATCATCTTCTTCTAGGGGGCTTTTGTTCCCGGGCATCTCTAATACTGGATACAATTTATTTACTTCCATGTTATGCACTCTCCATCTTTTAGCATCCGCATCCCACTTTGCATCTTGTACTACCCTTACCGATCGTTTCACCCTTTCTTGTCGTCTGTTCATGTTCTTTTCATGCGCTGCCCTAATCCATGCATTAAGGGCTTCAAACTGGGTCGGTCTAGGCAAGGGTCTCGTTGCGGTCATAATTGCTTTTAATCGGTGTAACACCTCTAATCTGAACGTCCCGTACTTTGGGAACGTCAGTTCCTCATTTCCGTCTGTACTCTTACTCCACTCTGAGATCCACAGAATTGTGTGCAGCCCAACATTTGCCGCCATATAATAAGCCGGCGTACCCTCCGGCGGGGCTTCTTCCCCTTCATAAGATCTCCGCCTCTCTCTTTTAAACACCGCTCTTAACCATTTAAAACACTTCATGATTATGCGCACGATTTCCAGCTTGAATACTTTGTTTACTTCCTGATGACAATCCACCAATCCTAGCGCGGCTTTGCTAGCTGGCCTATCGCAGCGCGGTCTTTCACCGGCCGGCCAATCCCAGCACGGCACTTTCTGACGTCACTAGTCTCCGCTTCGCAGCAGCACCCCTCCTTTCTCAGCTCTCCTCGCGGTCATGCATGCGTCCCATTCATACCCTGAAAAATGACTACTTCCGACCAAGCGGTCACTTCCCTCGACTGTACGGCCACAGTCTATTTGTAATTGTCAACACAACTGACGAGATCTCTATCGTCTCTCTGATAGGTTCTTTACACACACAGTAACCTCCGACCAGCGTCCGTTACTCACGCACTCACTCTTACGTTCCCCCTATCTGGCCCTTCGGGTGATCAATGGTACCTCATGACCCCCTTCACACTAGTTAACAATTACTCTGGGTGTCTGATACACCCGAACCACTTAAGCTCTCCTTGAACTTAAGATTTTCACCGGTTGCGCGCGCTCACAACCTGTTCCACAGTCTCTCTACAGGCATTCAACTCCGCCAAACATTACAACACAGATACAATACAAAAACACCGCAATCTAGCACGCATGACCCTTTATACTCACTCTCGACCGATACTGCTGCTTTTTCTGTCTCGCGTCATCCGGTCCTTCTTCGGCGGGCGGTTCTTCCGATCATCGATCTCTAGGGGCCTTGGGGTAATCTAACCTGGCCTAGATCACCTTCCTCAAGAAGGCAACCATCCTCTGCTACCAACTGGAGGGGCGAGATTTTGATCGATACCTTATCACTATTGATCTAAAACCCCGATCTGGTCGACTGAACCTTTGTTGCCTGTCATTGAGGAAAGAAAGTGCATCTCTTACCAAGTTAGTTCACCCAATAAAGGACTCCGCTTCAAAAGATCACAAACAACTTCTAGCTTTCAAAGATTTATTATAAAGTCAAGATAAGCTGCAGGTACAAGCATCTCAGGATGAGATTTACAAGATACACGGGCCCAACTACATACATGTGCTCTCTGAAAGCCCTCAGGCGAGCAACGGAAACTACAAGGACGAGTTCCAAGAATAATAAAGCTATCAGCATGGACACATACTGAGATCTCTCCGTCATTTACTTTGGAAGGAAAACACACAGGTTAGGCTGTCCATACCCTGCTCTAGATGGTATCCCTACTTAACCAGGTCTCAACCTATCAAAAGGTGTCAGCAGTGAATGACCCCCAAGGGAAGTCACCCACTCTCAAGCTCTTGGTGAAAACCTATAGTTCTCCAGTCATGACCCCTCTCTGCCTACCCATCCGCTCTCTAAAGGGTCCTCAGGCATCTGCTCTAACTCCACCCAGGGGTGCTGTCCCTAATGCAAAAACATAACAACATTTGGGACGCCCCTCGTGAGACGCCCCTCACATGGTGTAGCTTCTGGCTTTTTCCATGATGAGGCTTCGTGGTTAGAGTTGACCTTGCTTCTCAGACTCTTCTCCGGCCCGCCGATACCCCTTAAAACATTCCGGAACCCTCCTCCATGTCTGGGCCGTCTCTTGAACAACCCTCTATTCATTCAATTATAATTGGATCCCCCCTTTCTCTTGCAGACAGACATCGGCAGCCAAAACCCCAATTCTCATAGACTTCCAACTAAGTTTGCAACATTCCTCAGCCCAGACCAGTACGTGTAAATCAATGTTAAAACATTTCAGGCCTACAGCATTTCTCATAATGATTATAGCATTCAACTTCTTCTTTAATTAATAGCATGTTAGTACTCTTATTCTATGATTCGGTAAACACATCTATAAATCATGGCCCATTAACGTTATTACTAAACATTAGTGCAATCCATGTCGTGAAATAAACCACCTTCACCCTCCCTTCTAGCTCTGGCCCTGAGGCCTACCACGTTCTACGTTTAACCGTATGCCATCTTACATTTTAGCAGCTACACGACATGGATTCAGGAATAATCACGTCTAATAAAATCATATAGTTTCACACATTTCTGCATTAGTTCCACTTCTACTTAAATCTCTACATTAACTACACATTTCAGAATATAGATGTAGGTACTATCAGCACTCATGGCATTTCTCTTCATGACTTGTGCTTACTACGTGTAAGTGTGGTGTACTTCTACATTTAGGTCAGTTTGCGCTCTCTCAGGTTCTTAAGCCTCCACGTGTTGCACAGGGACCAGCCCTTCACCCAGCCATGTAGGGTTTCTGCCTGCTTACTGGCCACTGTGCCTCTCAGGGGGGATGCGATCGGTCCAGGGTGAGATCCATAACCGCATTACAGTCTCCCCTTACTATCCAGGGGTAGGCCTCCCACCCCGCCAAAATCACGTTCAGACCTATAAAATTTTTGTGTTGATCGAAATTTGGAGCATAAATGTTCCCCAGGATGACCGCTACTCCAAGGAAGATATACCTGCCCTGTGTGCCCACCCTTTTTTCCAGTATAACAAATGAAACCCCCCTTCTTATCCAGATCGTCACCCTCCTGGCGAAAGCAGAATAGTTTGTGAAGATTATCTGTCCTCTCCACTTCTTCCACATCTTAGCGGCTTCGACCTCTGTCAGGTGCGATTCTTGGAGAAAGACCACGTGTGCCCCGTGGTGCAGCAGGTGCACATGTACCCCATAACTTTTGTATACATAGCCCAACCCACGAACGTTCTATATGACAAAGTTATACTTGTCAGTGGGTGCATTATCAGTTAATTGTTCCGTAATTTTTTGGGTAAAGGAATGTGCATCTTATGAGTCATAACAATTGCATTGTGCCAGATCCCTGAAACCCCCAAACTAAACGTAATACCAGGTTTCTCCTACAAACTAAACCAGGCCAAACCAAACAAAACACATATTGAACTGTTATGTAATAAACTGTAGCATTTGCAAAGGGGGGACGTTAGCCGTAACCGTCATGTAAAAGAACATACAACCGTAATCTCTTCCGCGTCCGAGCAAATATTGTACAACAGTACATTTGCCATATAGATTTGTGAGGAACTAGAGCAAAAGGATATGTTTGTCCTGGGGTACGCGTGCCATTAGCGCCAACATCCCCGGCAGTGTCTAGTATGCAGAGATTATGACAGATCTACAGTCCCAGTAAATAATCTGCTGTTTGAGGTGTCACAGTAAGGAATAGTGTTAAGCTGTTCTCTGAGTCTGAGCATATTGTAATATTTTCTGATGATTCGGAATCACGGCGGGAGGAGTTGTCTCTGATAGAGTTTGCAGCCGTCAAGGCCACCTCCTTGTCTTTTTGGATCTGCTCCTTTGTAGGACCGGGAAATGTCGCTGCACCTATAGTTCTGACTATGCACTACAAGCGTCCGCAACGTGCATTGTGTGGTGGTTTCTGGAGAGATTGACCAGATAGCTGCGTGGGATCCATGACCTAAAGCCATTCCTCTACATTCTCAGGACTTTCAAAGAAGTAAGCCGTTTGATCATAAATTATTTTCAAACGTGCGGGGAAAAGCAGCGCATATTTAAGGTTCATGGTGCGCAACTTCCTCTTCACCACCTGATCAGAAGATCGACGAAGCTGTACTATTAACCTGTAGTCCGGGTACAGTGAGACCTGACATTTCTCAAATTGGATCTGCAGCTTCTCTCATGCTTTTTGAAGCAGCACATCACAATCCATTTAGTTGACGACGATTTCTATCAAGGGACTCGGTGGTGCACCCACCCTCGGTTTCCCTGTGGGGATGCGGTGCCCCCTCTCAATGCAAAAGAAGTCTGAGAGGCCCTCAGGCCACATATGTGCGGAACAACTGTTCCATGCAGGTTGCCACCTCCGGCCCCTCGCTTTATTCCGGAAGTTCAATGACACGAATATTATCGGGCCTTGCCCTGCCCTCTGCATCCCCAACCCTGTCCATCAGCCCCGTGACTTGCTTTTGGAGTGCCTGGAGCTGCTTTGTGTGTTCTTTATGTTGAGGTACTAGGTCATCTAGAGTGGGGCCATGATTCTTTACCGTAGTGGCTAATATGGCATGGTCCACCGTAAGCAGGGTAAACCAGTAGTGAGAGTACCTATTTGCTGCTCTATGACTTTCCTGGATTCCTGGACCTCATTGAGTAGCAATTCTAAGTTGCCCTGAGCACCCGGTTCCTCTGTCAGTGGGATTGTATTAACTGATTGCATGCTCATGGTGGGGTCCTTCTCATCTGTGTCCTGGGAGTTAGTAGCAGCTACCTCCTGCGGCTTTCCCTTTGTGTGGCCCATCTCCTTCTGTGAGCGGTTTGCACCAGACACCCCATTCCTAGTGCTTATGAGCGTGCACAGTTCAAGTGGTCCAGTGTGAAGAAGAATGTCGCCAGGGCCCCAAGGTGCAGGGCGCGCGAACCCTCCTGTGCAATTGAGAAGAGCCAGGAGCAAGTACTGGGGAGAGACAAACAATCCGGCACTTCCCAGATTTGACAAAGCAATATGTTAACGCTGGGCATTCACATAACTACAAGAGTGTGGCACACGCCATGAGTGTCTCACCGGCAACCTCACACTCCAAATCACCCCAATCGGTGATGTAAAGGCACATTGAGGGCCCGCAAAAAAGGGCCCATGCCCTGTAGCGTTCACTCCCAGATAAGGTCTGTATTACTTCCTGCAGGATGCGTACGTAGCAATAATAGCTTTCGAAGGGATCCTTACACAATGAGGCAATGGTGTAGCCACCACCGCCACTAGCCGCCTGCAAGTCACTAGTTACTGTCAAACATGCAGGCCTATCCACATCCCAAAGCCCCACCCATTGTATTGTTCCAACTGCGGTGTTTCCCACTGTGTCTTCAAGGGGGAGAAAAGAAGTAGATACATAAATGTGCCCTCCAGTGCCAGTCCGCTGTGACCCGCACAAACGGTGCTATGTGTGAGGTCATGCGCCAACCCCTCATAAATTCAAAGCCGGATGGGGGCCGTCCACATATACCCCACTCCTCCACCCCTCTGATTCTCATCATGCTTCAGGAGGGGCGGGTCAAGGAAGCTCGCAGTCCCAACAGGAGGGGGGGAGACAAAGAAATGCACCGTACAGTCCTTATGCAACCGGCTCAATCCACCAGTTATGACCATCATACATTCATCAGGGTAGCCGAGGGTTCCGGAATCTTAGGCAACGCCCTTCATCCTGGGCCAAAATCATCCAGGCCCCCCAAGAATGGAAGGGGACCCCAGGACAGTCCTCCAGTCGCTCATATATGAAGGAGGGAGCCTCCGCTCTCACCCATCAACTCCGTGTAGCGTAGTGACATGTCCCAGAACAGGCCTACCCCTGGGTAGCTCTTCACTCTGATGGTGCAGCTCCGGCCATGCCCGGAACACTCGGAGGCCACTTCGTCCTCTCGCAATCTTGGCCCCCAGGCTGTAGTCTTGTCCTCGTGCCACACACACCCGGTGGCCATAAGTCTGCTCCAGGCATGAGTCCGCCGCAGGAGCCAGGCATTGGCGCGGATCCCGGCACAGGGAACACCTCCTCCGGCTTCATCAGGCGGCCATCTCCTGGCTATCAGCTTCCCCGCAGGTCGCCGCCCAAACCTCCAGTGCTGCTGCTGGGGGGTGGGTGCAGTTCTGTCACCAGGATGATGCTTGCCCTGTGCTCGCAGCTACCTTAAGTAGTAGCTTATCACAAAAATGCAAGGAGTAGGCAAATATTCAATAGAGCAGTGCTCGGGTTCCGGAGCTCAGTCAATTTGTGTCCGCTATGATTGGCGGCAAGCCATGCCCCTACTTCTCTTGCTGTATAATATCAATTGCAGAAAACACTATGTTGCCCAGTGAATACATTCTGGATTGTAAAGTGGTCATACCATTGTCAACACAGCCCAAGCCTATTTTGAATTAACTATCCTGCGCAATCTCTCAGAAGTTTCCTGTTGAGAAATTGTCCTCAGCTCGTTGTATATTCCGTACAAGAAGAACTTTTGATGTGAGTTTCAGGGAACCTAACAAGAAATCCCTGATATCCATGCCATCAGAAAAAAGGTACAAGTGTTGCTTCACCTGAAAGAGTGTTGAGGTCTTTAGCAAATCAAGGCACAAATTCCCAAAACTATATGATGTCACCATACCAGAGTGTTCTGTTTGTACATAATTTTGATCAGGGCTATTGATCCTAAACCCTTCGGTTTTACCCAGGAATCTAAATTGATACCGGCTTGTGTCTACAGGCCAAACCAACCACCCATTTCAATTGGGATTTGATTAATTAAAAGAACCATTACGTATCATGGTGTCTAATGCATCCTCACTGAAGTATGTTAAGTGCTGCCAATTCTTGAAGAATGAGAACAGGGAAATACATGGTGTGTTCAAATCCTTCATTTTGACTATCCGAAGACAGGAAGTTTGTTGCACTGTTTTATGCAGGAAAATCCTTTGATGTGGAATGAGGCATGCCCTAAATAAAGCCTCCATTCCCTGAACTTGTCAATCTATTGTCCCCCAGACAGAGTTTGTGTGTATGGTGTTTTTCCAAAAGTTTAAACCCTTCACAGACAGTTGGGAAATAAAGGAAGCAGAGTACATAAGCTTTGTGTTCGTTAGTATATTTTTCTTTTCTGGTGTAGGTGCAAGCTTATATTAATAGGCTGGGTCTGATGTGTCTAAACCAGAAAAATAAGCAAGCTTCTCTGCAAATATGTTTGAACTAATTTTCGGCGGTATTGGGCAATGTTCTCATTGAGTGTAATTGTAAACAGCTCATTGGATACCAGTTTTGTGTAACAAATCGTGACCATAATGTTGATAACAAAACATGCCGCCAAAATTATATGCACCAACATACAATTCATAATTAGAAAATGCAGCTTATTACTCTAGATCTGCAAACAAATTGTGCACAGTTTCAAGGTCCCTATCCCAATCATCAGGGAAAATACTGAAGGTGATGATATCATTTAAAGACGTTTTGAACAAATATGGAATTTGTAAAAGTTCAGAAGAACCATACAAATCATATGATACCTTATCCCACACTATTCCTTCCAGAATTGGAACTGGTATAATGTTCACCAGGGACAGGTCCCTTAGTTCACGGTGTGATGATGCATGCGGTTTCAGACCCAAGTTCACAAGTTACACTACAGAGCGTCTTAGCAGATAGTATCTGTTCAGGAATAGAAAAGAGACAGTTAGTAAACCAATCCAGAGGACCAGGAAAAGTAATCAAATTGTAATCCAGAGATGTATCCAAGGAGCAACAAAGTTTTGCCTTTTTCAGCCAAAGGTATAGAGTATACACTCATTGCCTGAAAGGGAGAGGTGGTGGTGACAGCTCAGGTTCACTTGAATCCGATGAGAAGTCATCATAATGCACAAAGTATTCAGACGTCGTACGGTCTATTTTTGGCACCTCTGCAGGTTTGATAGAACTGTGAGATGACTCGATAGTAGCATATTCACCTACACGTCATCAATTTTTTTAATTGAGATTTCTGCACTTGTTGACTGTACAGTTGTAGTTGTTTCAAAAGGAAGAAGTATCACTCATTGTTTACAGCTTCTCTTCATCGAGTAGAATTTTCTGCAGTTATCAAAGCTTCCATCTGAACTTCCTGAATGGTAGCGTGAGGAGTGCGGTGGCTACCCAGGAGACCACACAGCCCATTGCTGAGAGTGACCGCACAGTTTTGTTTGATCAGATCAAGGGAGATAAACCTTTTGTGTCTGTGGCCGGCATGGGACAGAAGAAGTACAGTTCTAGTACCTTCGAAAGCAAGGACAGGCTCTGTAAGATGGCCCAAATTCTTTCTTGTCCACATTTTTTCTCTGACCAGGGACCCAGACTGTCCTTGCTTGAATGGTAGCGTGAGGAGTGCGGTGCCTACCCAGGAGCCCACACAGCCCATTTTTTAGATTGGCCTCATAGTTTTGTTTGATCAGATCAAGGGAGATAAACCTTTTGTGTCTATAGCCGGCATGGGACAGAAGAAGTACAGTTCTAGTACCTTCGAAAGCAAGGACAGGCTCTGTAAGATGGCCCAAATTCTTTCTTGTCCTCAATTTTTTCTCTGACCAGCAACCCAGACTGTCCTTGCCTGTACGACCTTCACTCTACTAGTGGCGGTGCATTTTACTTGGACCTTGCTTTGTGCACCCCAGCATTCATTGAGTTACTGTAAAACAGGCAAACGTTCATTGATGTCAAATGGTGTTGGCGCCGCCACTGTCCTGACTTTATTGAGGTCTGGTACCCACATTCTCCCATCAAACAGGAGTTCGTAATTTGTACGACCCCCTAGAGGTTTTCTTGGCTTGTTGTTGAGGGCCCCCTAGACCCCATTTAAGTTACTGACCCAACTGTTACCCATGCCTGATACGCTTGCTGTTAAGGACTGCATTAAGTCACGGTTTTTCCTCTCAACGACCGAATTTCCCTCAGGATGGTAGGGGTAGGAGTACCCTATGGCCACACCCAAACTTCCCATGGCTATTTTGTAAGTCAGAGAGCTAAACGCCGGGCCCTGGTCGGAATGTAGTGTGCCTATTACGTATGTCCTAATGAAAACTTGCAAATCCTTTATAACAGTTTGAATGTCAGCCGAGCACTGTAGCCAAACCCACATGAATCTGGAGCATTAATCCACTGTCACCAAGATGTACTTGTAAGCCTTATCTGAGTGTAAGGGCCCGCAGTAATAAAAAAAAACAATTCCTAGAGGCTTGTCTGATATAAATTGAGGTGTCTGTGAAGGACGTGTTATGGTGTAACCCTTCATCTGCCGGCAGATGTCACATTTGAGGTCAAAGGCCTTGGTCTGTTTTGTAAGACCAGGCCACCAATAGCGGTGCTTCAGTAGTGGAACTGTAGCACCCAACCCTGTGTGTGCTGACCCCATACCCTTGTGTGCAGCTAGTATTAACCCCAAACCATGATCAGTCTTTGGTATTACTCTATCCCCACTCCTGGAATCTGATCATACAGAATATTTTGTGTGTGTCATTGTGAGCGGTACTGACTGTCTATTCTCGTACTTGAATGAGTGATTGCAGCAATGGCAGCAGTGCGGATTGTTGCCTTAGAACACAGTAGTATGAATCACACACTATAGGTGTGGGGAATTCATGATCCATACTTTGTAGTGCCATTATTAGGGCTTTGAGTCCTGCCAGCTCTGCTATACAGTCCCCTAAGGACGGAGTGTGTGTTTTTTCTGGACAGAACTTTCCATCATGCATGCGCCCTTTTACAATTATGAATGCCGCAGAATATTGATGTTGTGTCTCTATGGCAGGCTGAGCAGATTCATTGGTATAAATGATTTATTCATATCGATCTAGAGGCATTATTTTATTCAATAGAGGATATTCTTACTTGTACTGCAGGAATGCTTGTGTTTGTAGTGTGGAATCGAACCTGTAATATACATCTGTTGCAGTGAAAAAGTTAGCCTATTGAATCCAACACGGACATAATGCTTTGGCATTTGAAACCCTTGCTTTTGTAACAGCCTCTAAGTTCAGTACTGGGGTAACAACAATTATTCTTTTACCCTGAGTTAGTGCTTTCTCTGTCTCTTACCACATCAGTCTGTACCTCCATGAGAATTTTCTCAGTAGGTGCACAGTAGGTTATACACCAACGCATTTCAGCATTGGTATACAAATGTGATTTATATTCAGGGGGTACTGTATCACCTTAATTAAATGTGGTATAGGTGTACCCGGTTGGTCCAGCGACCACGAGGATCACCAAGTTAGTTGTGTTCACTCGTGTGTGCAAAAGTTTGGAAGCTATCATATCAGCTTGTACGGAACGTAAATGTTTGTGTGTTCCTGTATTAAACGGTTGATTGAAAACTCTGGTCTAATTAAACCGTAGAATGGTTTAACCCTTTCTGTGTAATGCAAAATGTATGTTCTGCCGAAATTCAAAAACCCTAAAATGGATTGTAATCTTTTTAGAGATGTTAGAGGTTGGAGCAGTGCAAATTTTTCTTAAAAAAATGTGCTGCCAGGATTTTGCCTTCCCATGACAACTCATAACCTAGAAACAGGACACTGCGGAGGGCAGTTTTTGAATTTGTGAAAATAAATGTGTAACCCAGGTGAGCCAAGTGTTCCATTAATTCATCGTCCGTCAGATAGATGTCATCTACATAGGACAATGTCTCCTCATCAAAATTTTGAAGTAACTCTGTTAACCTGGCTAAGAGCAGCCAGGGCTATTCTGTAGCCTGTGAAGCTAGCAATGAAAATGCTGTCAAATATCTGCTTTCAGGTGATATATTCTGGCAGAAAAATCCATTTGAGATATCTAGGGCCAGATGTAGGTGGCCCAATACCAGTTGGTAACGGCCGAAAAAATTCGGTAATTTCGGCCGTTACCGACCGGTATTGGGCATTTGGGATGTAGGTGTCTACATTTCAGATTCAGTAATTTACGGAATCAGTAATTTAAGGAATCGGTAAATTACTGATTCCTTAAAATACAGAATTGGTAAATTACTTAATCTGAAATGTCTGGAGCACTCAAATGAGTGCATTGCACAGGTAAGGATTCGGTATTTACCACCAAATAAAGGTTAGTGGTAAATTTCAAAAACTTTAAAAAAAAAGCTCATTTGTGCTTTTTTTTACTGTGCCATGTGGCATACATACATACCCTTAGGTTAGGTATGTGTGCCACATGTGCACCCTTATTCATTAGTGTGACATTATGTGCATTTTGTACTGAAAATGTATGTGTGGAAGTGTTCAAATGTCTGTAGTTTAAAACTAGACTATATGAATTGTCCAGTTTCATCATGGGAAACATGGGATTATTCATTGATGAGGTGATTTATGTTTTGTTGGGTATGCTCTCTGGGGTTGAGGAGTTGATTTTAATGGGATCTCATGATGAGGTGACTCATCATCTCTCCCAACATGATTGCTGTAAAGTGCAGGAGCTAGCGTTAATGCCCATTCCTGCGCATATGAATGTTTACCTGATTCTGGAATGAGGTCAGAGAAAGCTGGTGCAATTACAGTTTCTGCCAGTTGGCAATCCATTATGAACTTGAGCAGGCAATCCTTTTCAGCCAAAAGAATGCCATAACCATATGTTAGGTTCTCCCAAAAGAGAGCCTTAATGTTCCAGGCTATGACCCCCTCTATTTGGAGAGTTATTTTGTATAAACGATGTGGAACACTTACCCTTGAATCAGGTGTTTCCACCTTGATACACTCATTCAGCACTACTACCACCAGGTATCCCATCAGGTTCTGGCGAGCTATTGTGACTTTTGTTGTACTGACCCACATCGTCACTACCCACTCCCCGCTTTAAATGCTCCCCATATAGAGAAAGGCTCCGCTGAATCTTTATTTACTAAAAAAAATTCTTTCATCCATTCTTTGAAGCCCTCCACCCACTCCGTGTTCTGTAAAAGGGTACGATCCATCTGCCACCCGGGGCGTTCCCTTTTTATACCTTCTAACATCAGTTCCACTTCAATCCTCCCATGGTCTGAAAAAGGGTTGCAACCTTTCCATGCATTACCAATTTGAAGAGACCTAGAAGTTAAAAAAAAATCTATTCTAGAGGCAGTGTGAAATCTATTAGAATAACAAGTGTAGGACTCTGTATTGGGATTTAGGGAGCGCCAGGCGTCCCGCAGTTGGTATTTTGTCGTAAGAGCTTCCAACACCCCTTTTGTCTTTGGTTTTAGTTGCTTCTTATTCTTGTTAGAAGTATCCCTTTTTAAATCTTGGATATAATTAAAATCGCCTCCTATTACAATTTGTCCTGGAGTGCCCCTCAAGATTTCACTAATTTCCGTCAGGGCCGAAATGTCATCGTATATTGGGCCATAGTAATTTACAAAATTTAATACTTTCCCCAACAGTTTTACTGCCACCCAGAGCCATCTGCCTTTAGAGTCTCTTCGCACCTGCATGACTTCCCAAGGAAGATTCCTTGCGAAATAGATAGCAACTCCCCTCTGGGCGACCCCAGCTGAGGAAAAAAACCCATACGAGAAGTATCTTGGCAAAAGCAGCTTTGGAGGATTGGTCTTCAGGTGTGTTTCCTGTAAGAAGACCACCTGGGGATTTAGGGCCATTGCCCATTTCAAAAGCGAGCCTTACTTCTGTTTATTAAGTAACCCATTCGCATTAATGGACAGGATTTTACATGAATCAAATCTCATCTCTACGTTTGTAAAAATTTGTACCTAATCTGTACCAACCAAAATTGAAAGTCAAAATAGCTACCCTACTGTACTTGTTTTTTTTTACTGCTTCCCCCCCCCCACCCTAACCACCCCCAGGGATGCGGGAGCCCCCTCCCTGTCCACGCTGCCCCCATACCTCCCTCCACTTCTTCTTCGGGTGTCCTCTTCTTACACCCTGGTGTGACTCAGTAACCCAGAGCGCCCACCTCTGTTATTCTTTTTTAGCTAATGAGGAGAAAAAATAAAATAAGTTAATCATACCTATTATACCTATTATACCAACTTCAAGTTATAAATCTAGATTCCTTCCATTTTTCCTTCCCCTTCTTTTCTCCCCTGCCTTCGGAGCTAAGCCCTTACAGATATCTCATTAAGAAGAGTTTGAGCCTCATCTAAATTGGTAAACAGGAAGAATTTTCCTTTAACAAGAACCTTCAACTTTAATTGTTGCGCAATCGAAGCCTGGGCGCCATTAGCTTTAAATAGCTGCAACAGTTTTACAAATTCTTTTCTTCTTCTGGCCGCCGCTGCTGTCATGTCCATAAATATTCTACATTTTGCCGTCTCAGAAACATTGAACTGGCGTTGTTGATATGCCCTAGAGAGGATTCGTTCTTATATCCTGAAGTCAGCAAAGTTCAGTAAGATAGTTCTTGGGAATGGAGAGTTCGCGAAACGCTGTGCTGGTACTCTATGGGCCCTTGTGATCATCAAGTCTCCTTCGAACTCTGGAAGAACTACCTTTTGGATAAAGGAGTTAGCCCATTGTACTGTGTCGGAGCCTTCTGTCCCTTCCGGGACCCCCACATTTCTCAGATTCGACCTGCGAGAGTGGTTTTCCAACTCCTCGAGTTTGTTTTCCATGGTGATCCGCTTCTTAGTGGCCTCTCTAGTTGCTCCTGATACCAGTCCCATTTGATCTTCCAGAGCCGAGATCCTGGACTCCACCTCCACTACTCTATTAGGGAGTGATACTGTTAACTTCTCGAGCTTGTCCATTCTAGCATGAAGGGCAGCTAGCTCCACTTGCTGATTGTTTTTAATTCTCGGATCTCATCGAGAATTAAATTAAGCATTTCGCGAATATCTAGCTGATATCTCTCTTCAGATCTCTTTTCAGAACCAGATAGGCTAGCGTTGAATCCTGCCGTTCCTTCAGGTCCGGGAGTTATATCTTGCAAGAATTCTCCCTCATTTACTGTCACATATACTATGGGAAGCGTAGTTTGAGGTAAGGTTTCAATCATGCCGGGATCTGTGACTGATATACTCAGGGACAATGCCATAGAGGTAGTGGAGACTTGAGATGGTTGTACAGGAGGGGGGGGAGTGTTTTTGGAGTTGTTTTTTTTGCAAAAAGTGGAAAATCTTTCACTTCCTTCCCCCCAGCACCACTCCCCCCAACACCGCTCTTTCTCTTCTCCTCTTCTGCCTGGGGCACTGCCAGGACAGGAACCAATGAAGTTTTAGGGGTTTTAGGGGTTTGAAGTTGAAGATCCGCCTCAGACTGGGGCAGAGAGTCTGCGGTATTAATATCATCTATATTACCCCCCTCTACTACTGCCTTTCGCTGATCATCTTGCAGAGGAACAGAGGGGGGGAGCGATTCATCCTCTGATGACTCAGGTGTGGAATCTTCCAATGCAGAGTTCTCAACCCTATTTTCATCTCTATTTCTGTCTTTGGCAGCCTTGCGCTCAGCCTTCCTAGCTAAGGCAAGGCGAGTTTTGGCTTTCTGTCGTGCAGCTGCTTCCACTCTGCTGAGCTTAACTGTATCATCACCCTCCTTCTGTGGTTTACCCATTTTAATTTCAGAAGAGCTTTTTTCTCCGCGTTTTTTTTTCAATCAGGCCAGAACTGTGAGTCTCTGCTGAAAAAAAACAGTCACTCCCGCTGTGCCTTATTATCTGAAAAAGGTTACTGGCGGTAAGAGCAACTTGAGTAGGCAGCCGCAGGCTAAGTTCCCCCGCTGCCGTCTTTTCAGAGCCTCCCGGCTTTACACACAGCACTAGAGTCCTTCCCCCTTTAGACCAGCCTGCTTCCAATTGTCTTGCTGCCTCCCAGGTCACAGCCAGCACCTGAAAGACTCGCAGACTCGCAGATCCCCCTGTTAACAGCACTCCAGAAAAGAGAAGCTGCTAGCGTGACAAGCCTACCTCAGAGAAACAGTCCGAATCAGCAGTTCTTTTCACGGGCAGATCCGGATTTTGGAAGATGGCAGGGCTCGGGGCGTTATTCCGTAAAACCGCTTTTCTGCTCCTGATGCGGTTGCGGTTGCGGTTTGCAGATCCTGAAATTGCCATACTTTTCTTCCTCACGGAGCACACGGAGCAGACGGAGCCTCACGGAGTACACGGAGCAGCAGCCTGCTAGCGTTTTGCCATCGCCATCGCAGAGGCGGGGCCTGAGGTCACGAGTCACGGGAGACTACGCAGAGGCGTGGAACTCTGCAGCCTCCATCCCCTATTTTTTTTAGTAAATAAAGATTCAGCGGAGCCTTTCTCTATATGGGGAGCATTTAAAGCAGCAGCCCGGGGGCAAATGATAGCATTTTCCTGTAATAAGGTAAATGTTCGTAAGGAACAAATTGCTGTCCTTCAAAGTGCCGCTGAGAAAGAATATGCGCTAAAACTTAATCGACTGCCTAATAAATGGGAAGAAGCGAAAGCATTGCTTAGGGATTTCTTCACCCTCGAAGAGATAAATAGCTCAAAGGCCTTTCAGCAAAGGCTCTATGAGGATAGTCAATTGATGGGAAAGCTCTTGGCTAATTCAATTAGAAAAAAACAAGAATCTTCCATCATTTTAAAAATTCTAGATCCTCTGGGTGGAATAGAGACTCGGAGCGAGGAATTCCGAAAGTGTTCCTTGATCATTACGAGAGAATTTACTCCACAGATATTCAGGTAGAGGGAACATTGATCAAGGAATACTTCGAAAATTTAGATATTCCCAAAATCTCCGATTTTAGGAGGAATCAATTAAGCAGCGAAATGAGCATACTGGAAATTCAAAACAGTATAAAAGCAACAGCAGGAGCAAAAGTATCAGGCATGGACGGGTTCCCGATTGAATTTTATAAGGTATTTTTAAAGGAACTGGAGGATCCCTTGAAAAATGTATTTAACTATATCAAAAGAGGCGGCAAGGTTCCCTCTGAGTTTAAAGAATCTACAATTATCAGCTTTGTCAAGAAAGATAAGAATCCAGAGGAGGTAAATTCTTATAGACCAATCAGTCTACTGAATTCGAACTATAAGGTTTTTATGAAAATCTGGGCCCAAAGATTGGTGTCTGCAGCACAGGAAGTAATCCATCAAGATCAGACAGGGTTTATAGCCGGTAGAACTATGGCTGCGAACACAGAATATTTGATACAGGCCCTAGATTTTTTAAATATTAATTCAACTTCTGCATGTATCTTAATGATAGATGCAGAAAAAGCATTTGATTTAGTTAACTGGTCAGCGTTATTTTTTTCCTTGGGTTGTTTTGGATTCCCAGCCCCGATTATTAGTATGTTACAGAACATTTATGAAGGGGCATTAGCTCAGGTTATAGTCAACACAGGGCAAACAGGGAAGATTAAAATAAACCGTGGGACTAGGCAAGGTTGCCCCCTATCTCCCCTGCTTTTTACCTTTTTCATTGAACCGCTGGTGATAAAAATAAGGAACAATGAAGCAATAATACCCCCTATTATCGGAATGTCAAAGTTAAAATTGTTTGCCGACAATATTGTTCTGTATTTAGCTTCTGAAAAAGAAAATATTTTACATCTCATGAAAGAGCTTAAGGAATACGAGAAGATTGGGGGATATAAGATCAATGAGAAAAAAACGGAAGTTCTTATTTTAAATTCTAATATAGATTTTCTTCCACCACATCTTCAGTCTCAAGCAGAAAAACGGGATCCAATAAGATATCTAGGAATTTATGTGACTAGAGACTATCAAGATCTTTTTGGGTTGAATTATATTAAGATGAAGAACAAAATAAGGAACATGCTGGAACAATGGGATTCATTGCCCCTGACTTTGATTGGTAGAGTTGCATTGATAAAGATGAACATACACCCTTTGGTTTTATTTCTTTTTAGTAATATTCCAATAAAAGTCAATATGGCCTTTTTCAATGAACTTGAATCTATGATGAGTAGATTTATCTGGAATAAAAAAGCCTCAAGAGTTAAGCTCTCGGTGGTACAACTTTCTGTAAATCAAGGAGGGCTGGCTCTCCCCCATTTTAAAACATACTACGAAGCAGCCCTTTTCGATATAGTGGCAGGACTATTAAGGACCAGACAGTCAAGAGACAATTTCTTTTTAGATAAAATGGTACAGGAAGCAGGCTCTCAAATTTTTTTCTTTTTAAAAACTGCAAAGCTGCCTAAGAAAACAAAAATAAGACATTACTAGTGTACTCCTCAAGATTACGGCTTTTATATAAAAAATGTGGCTCAGATGGTTCTAGTTATTTGAAATTACTAGAATGTGGTAAAATGGGACTTAAGATATCTCAGAATCATCTGCTACAATGGGAATCAGCTGGTTTTTGTGAAATAAGACACTTATTTTCTCAACATAAGGTAATTAGCTGGCAAACAGTTGTAGATAGAGCATATCCTAGACGGCTTATGTTCTTTGATTATTTACAACTGGTTTATCTTATAAGAAAAGAGATAGGAGGTTCTGACACCTTACCCAATGCCTTGTTAACAGCTTTATACGGGGAAAAACATAAGGGTATAGGATTCTGGTATAAAAGGCTACTCCCTCCAGGACCTCCTCAGGTAATTCTTAAACATCTAGATAAAATAAGCCTCACGACACAGTGCGTTTTGTCAGATAAAGACTGGGAAGTAATATGTCAGCTAGGAAATAAAGCACTCCGGGCAGCTAATTATAAACGAATGTCCTTTCTCTCCCGCTGGATGGCGTATTACAACCCGGAGGCCTTGCAGAGAATATTCCCTGATTATGAGAATAAATGCTTTAGATGCAAAACCAATGGTCAGGGCGGCTGGCATCATATTTTTTTCTCCTCTCCAAAGATAGAATCTTTTTGGAAGGGGATTTTCACTGACATGGAACTGGCAACTGGGAAAACACTGCTACCTGAAGCAGAAGTGGCCCTTTTTGGCATTAGTAAAGATAGGAATAGGTTTAATAACTCAGAAGAAGCATTTATTTTTATTTCTACTATTGTAGCACGGTCCATGATTTTACAAAATTGGAAATCCGAGGTAATCCCATGTCAATTAAAATGGGTCAATAAAATGAAAAGAACATGTAATTTTGAGAGAGCTTATGCAGGCAGGGTGGGTGCGATCACAAGATTTGAAAGGAATTAGAAATATTTAGAGAAGTTGGAATCTATAAAAGGAAATTGATATTTTACTATTGTTTTACACTAGCTGCTATTACACTTTTTGCACTTTATTCTGCTACTTTGCACTGTACTGCAGCAGCACTTTAATAATTACAACAATAACTTTGCTGCTTTAATTGGTGGGTTTTGTATTTTATTATACCAGTATTTGATGAACCATCCAGTATTACCGATGTATATTTTTGCACTGTCACTTTAGAATTATATTTTTATTACATTGGATGTTTCTGTACTTTAAACTAGTAGGGCTATAGGAACTATAATAGAAATTAGAAATTAGCATTTTTTATCTTAGCCTTCCTTGTATATTGTCAATTTTGCACGTTCTTGCACTAGCACTTTAATATTACTATAACATTTTTGCAGTTACAAATTAGCAGCTCATTATACTTGTTTTTGCTCTTGTTTTTGATAAATCATATAACAATTTCGTTATTTTTTTATTAATTTTTCATTAGTGGTTGTTATATTGGTTAACCTTCTATGCTTCTGCTTTAGCACGTTAAAGAAAGGTAAAGATACCCTTGTTGTGTTCATTTGCTTGGTCTGTGTACAACATAACAGGATCCTTGACGTATTGGATTAACTGCTTTCCTTACACCATTTTGCACTAGCACTTTAAGGTTGACTTATTTAGTTGTTCGTTATTAGGAATGTATATGCTTGGTTTGTCTCTTGTATACTGTATGGAAATGTTATCTAAAGTCGAAGAATCAAATGTACCAATGTCTTCCTACTGTCTTGTTCAATAAAAACATAAAAAAATAAAATAAAAAAATAAAAAGTCACTGCCCACTCCCCATTGAGAAGCAGAATCCTCAGTAGTCTGGGCATGTCTTATTTTAATCCCTGCTACTTTCTTCTTTTTGAATTGAGGTTTTTGTGGTTTTTGAGTCTTTTGTTTGTCCTCCTTAAGGATATAATCTGAAGTACAATGTGTCTCCCTTTTCGGCTTCACACCCTCTCCTGATCTGCGTTCTGACAATCCTTCTCTCTCCAAACATGTATCAGAAGAACCCTGAAAGAATGAGAGCAGCGTGTATCAATATCCTAATACTAATATTATCACAGTTTCTTAAATTATATTTTTTGTCAGTGGATTCCTGCTGAGGGGACCCACCCCATGTTTGTGTTTTATTTTGTTTATTATTTTGTTTGTGTCCCATTTCTTCTTGGGAGAATCTGGTGCTTGCTCAGAGTTAGCCTTTCAGAATTACTCTTAGTTTATGGTTTCCCAAGTCTGGCTCCCAAATTATCTCTGCCTAGCATAGCATAGGTTTCTTTGATAATTCTAGGCAATTCCCATTAGTTTAATCCCCAAGTCCAGGGCAGCTCCTGCCCCATACTCATTCTTTACTTGTTTCAGTACATCAGGCAAAACTGCTTTTCAAGGGGTATCATGAGTCCTGGTGTAGACTGCAGTGAAGACTGTAACCCAAGTGGCACAATCTTCAACCGAGGGAGCCATCTGAAAAGATCCAATTAAAGGAACACAGAGCAGCTTTGTCGGTAGGATAACTTTATTTTCCTTCACAAGTATACGAGTACAACCAGCAGGACAGCAGGGAAACAGCAAACTGAGACTGCCTCTCATGAAAACAATTCCACATTTCAATACAACGTTCCAGATCGCTACGATCTGAAGACCCAACGCCATCCCCATTGTCAAGCAAATTGCTAATATTCTGTGTTTGTCCTGTGTTCCCGTATGGGGAAAAACTGCTTCAAGCTGGTTGTTTTCTCTGACAACCAGAACAGAATTTTCTCCCGATTGGTGGGAACCTTTCCCATTACATCATTTAGCGTTTGAAGGCTGATATCCATAGGAGCCAATTGTGGTTGTGCAGCATGAGCTGTCCGTGCAGGGTTAACTGTGAGTGTTCGCATAATGTACTGCATGAGGTTTCTGTACATTTTTACTAGCTCTTTGTGCAGTGTTATTATTTCTGCTGCATCTAAATCATTACGATCGGGATGTGGGGTATAATCAGCTAGGAACGGCCAAGTTGCTCCTTCTTTACTGAGCCGAACAAGTTTCACATTTTCTACAGTATTGGTAAGTTAACGGAATTTCTATGTCCACATATGGGAAATATTCTTCTGGTGTTTCATCTTCAATGTAAGTGTGAAACAATTTTGTGTGAGCATCTGCAGGCAAGAATTTAACATGAAAGTAGAATACTTCGGTTCTAAATGCTTTGTGTGCTGTGACCACGAAGGTAACATCACCACCCATTACCGGGAGGTCTGTAATGTAATATTTTTACAGTAACTGCATGTCTGCAATTTTTTGTAATATTTTGACTAACTGCTTGTTCTTCAACTTTCTCTCCATATACAGACATTGTGAAGACAGTAGGTGTTTAGTATATGAGATTGTAGTGATAGGGTTAGCACAAATGTGGGAAACCTTTATCCTACAAGCTTGAATAACCTACAGCCAATACATAGGGTATACCTACTCAGCCGAGGTGGATTTCCTTTACCAACATGGAAGTCTCTGGTTTGGAGGTGACTAGGGTTCTCTGAAAAAGCACAAATGAACTACTCAGATATACTGCTAAATAGGATACCAACCAACGTTGGTGGCACCATGTGGTGTAGTTCCCACTAATCTGTAGGACCTGCACATTTGTTTGGACAACATAAACTTTGTACAAGGTGCCTAGACCTACTCCAGACACCCCTGCAGGATATGTTGACCTAGAGACCAGCTATCTCATAGTGCCACCACATGCCCCGTAACCTTACCAGGAAGCCAATTGTTTCTGGCAACCACTGAACATGACAACTCTGACCCCTCAAGGGTCAGGGAAACAGATCAGAATCTTTTTCTCAGTCACTTGTGCTTACAAATGCTCAGAGAAATATACAAAATACACAGTGGGATGTTTTTATTATGTATATATATTAAACCAAAGTTATTCTTGTATATAACACTTGTGCTGTGATAATCAGTAGACAGAAGCAGATGAAAGTGATTACGAGCACCAAACGGTAAATAGAAGGTACAGCTCTACCATAGTACTAAAACACTGTATATATATATATGCAAGCATATAAACAAGGCAGTAATCTGTTGTACTCCTGCTATGCACACCCTGCTCTAAGTTTACCTAGATGTATGTAGGTGTAGTGCCAAGAATCTCCCTCCACATTTAGTGTCAGCTGAAGTGCCTCCTCTGCTAATCTATCAGGATGCTCATTATTTATAATAGAATCAGCCTGGTGATGTACGTTGTACATTAGCGATGTTATGTATATAACATCCTCGTGGATGAAGATAGAACGTCATTTGTACAAAGTGCATAAAGAGGCCTTATAAAGGATGTTCGAGGCCTCGTGATAAAGTTGTGAGAAGCTAGATGTGTAAACAAAGCAGTTTTGGAGAACTAAATCGACATTGCCATGTATGCAAATATATCCAAATGTTCATGGCAGAAATGTTATTGTGAAAAGAAGACAATATAAGGAATGAGAGGCTTAACCCAATAACATAACACCACCCCACACCTTGCATTGCAGGACCTGCCTGCTGATACACTCCCTGTATAGGGGCAAACATTTCCGACAAAAGGCTGAGTTTGACCTCCTCTCAAGCAGCCTTCATTTGTGCCACCATTAATTTCTCTTTGAGTTTCTTCTGCTTCATTCCTACTCATCGTTACAGTTCTTAGCATATCTAAAAATTTCATCAACCAGATTATTCTGCTAACTAATCAGGCCTCAGTCCCATCACAAACCTAGACACAACATGGCCCATATCTTTGATCTCCCGTTTCTCCATTCCACTGTACAGTTTAAATGCCTGCAAAAATCTCTCACAATATGCATGAATCATCTCATTGGGTCCCAGTTATCATTTTATCCAATTCTAGTTTTAATTTACCTACATCTACTAAATTTACCATTGCTGATTACTGAATCATTCCTGGCTCAATTTTGAACTTCCACTCTCATTCAAAGTGACATTAACCACTTTCAACCATTCATCTAACTCCTGAGCGCTAAATTTGTGGTTCAATCCAAGGGCTTTATGTACTGGCCTCTCTGTTGATGTGATACTGTGTGCATTTAGGGGTGGCTCCCAGGTTAGCATATCCAGTCTCGCAATCCCAGAAATCACCTTAAAAGTTTGAATCCTGTCTGGTTTTTCATGGAGTCTGCACTCACACCACAGTGGGAACTGGTATTCATTGGAGTTAGAGGAATGAATCATCCCGTGCTTGAACTGGTGGGAGCATTCTCTAGGGCCCTCAGCTTAGCAGGGACAGCCAAATCCTGTTTTAAACTGCCTGTAGAGCCAGGTTTATATATAGGAACCATAGGACCAATAGTAACAGGAACAGTAGGAGCATCTGGGGCTTAGGAGCTGTGAAGGTACCATAGTCACAAATCCCTGAATTCCCTCCCATTGGAGTTTGATTCATATTCACAGGAGAGGCTCCCATCACATTAGGACTCACATTTTCTGGTGTGTGCATTAACGCTTCTCTCTCACATTAATTGGGCCTCATTATATCCTGGTGGGGGTTCTGACAACAGCACATTTAGAAGACTATCATTAGTATCACTTTCATTGTTTTCCCTACCTTCATCCGGTCCCTTTGACTTGTCTCCTTTCTCATTCCTTTTTCTCTCTTTCTCAAATTCTTCATCTGCTAATGCAGGTTATAACTTGGCTCCCTCTATCATGTCAGTTCTTCACTCCTGTTCTGTATACCACCTTGCATCGGCATAAGCATGCACTCTTTCTAGCTCTTGCCTGATAATTCTCCTTCTCTCTCCCATCATATCTACCATAGCATGGAAAAGCAAGTGCACCTTCTTTCTCAGTAATCTTATGCCATTGTTAAGCCAAATACATGTACGTAGACCTACATTTATTGCCATATAATGACCTGCAGTGTCTTCGGGTGGTGCCTCTTCTCCCTCTTTAACAGGTATCATCACATCTCCCCTAATCAAATCTCGTATAATCTTAAAACATTTCATTTTCAGATTAAAAATGCAATAATCACATATAGAATTTTGTGCGGAGCAGGAAATAATAGTTCACTTATACTTCTGATTTAAAGTCAATGGCACATACAAATGTGGCACTCAATGATGTAGACAGTGTAAATGTATACCACCCGAACAATCTCAGTGCAGCACACTGTGACATCAATCTCACTCCTCGCAGCAGTTCTTTCTCTATATAATTTTCAGGAATGCACTCTCCTCAGCACTAGGCATGCAAACAAATGCAAGACAATTGCAACAAATACCTTTGTCAGCTCCACTAAAGAAATCAACAGTATGCAATAACACTTTCCAACCTACTTGTTGTAATGGAATGAAGATCGAACTTCCAAGGTAGCTGAAGTAATATGGTAGGACGTCAGCAGCACAAATGCTAGGAGTATTCCGGGTGGCTCCAGGCACGCACATGCTACACAGCATAATGGCTCCTCACCACTCCAGAAGCTCCCAATGCCATGGCTCGAACTGGAAAGAACTCACAAGCAGAAACAGTTGGATGCAGGTGAGTGATAGAATTAAAAAATATTCCTGCCCCAAAAAAACAGAGGCAGAACGGTCGATTGTTTCCACAGAAGTAAAGATCGGTTTCCTCAGTATCATCAACACTCCCCGTTGATGTCACAAGGGCGGGTTTCAACCTCCCCTTACTTGTCACTCTCCCCAACAGGACGGTGGTCACGACCCAGTAGCCCATATCCATGGGAGCGGTGAAATACTAAGTGACAAATAAACAGCTGGCAAGTCCTCCCACACCGCCGTTGGGGCAGACCGATCCAAAGGTCACAGGTGGGACAACGGGCCACTCCAAAAGTCCAGGAAAACACAGAAGGGTCGGGCACACTCGGGTTGGGGCCGACTCGTCTTGAGGTCACTGATGGGGGTCAGGGCTGCCAGCTTGCTGTTATACATGTTGCACTTAGTTTCAAGAGGTGGTTCTTTGTTAAGAAGTTACTTCAGGCTTCAAATTCCAGTAGTTTGTGTTTCACTTAGTCTCAGCTTCCATCCACTTCTCACACACAGGTTCCTTTAAAAATCATCCCCAAAATGTTGTAATGGAATGAAGATCCAACTTCCAAGGTAGCTTAAGTTGTATGTATTGAGATCGTGAGATGAAGAGCAGAAGTACAGAGAGCCCCACCAGGAGCAGCCTTCCTGCTGCTCAGCCAACACACCAACTGACACTCTCTCACTCATCCCACATTCCACAGCATCACCACGCATCAACATTCCATACCACACTCACACTGGCTGAGCAGCAAGGACAACACTACTTAAACGCGCCTGAAAGAGACTTCAACCTGCAGGGAATCACCAAGACAAGTACACCTTTCCCCTGCGCAAAGGTTCCACCACACTAATCACACTTCACTTTCACACACAAAGATGAATGCCCCTTTCTCAATTGTGCTGTTGAGAACATCTCACAGTAACCACCACAAAACTTTGGCAGACAAATACAATACAGCTTCTTCTAAATGTTTTCATATCATCTTGGGATCTTAGGCCTCATCGGACCTGATAACAACTTCAGCTTCTCCATGTTAAGCTCCACATTCACACGACAATCAAAATTTTTCCGCCAAACATTATATAATCTGTATTAACACCACAAGCTAACCACAAGCCATTAGAATGCACAACCATATTAATACTCATACCTTTGCCATTACAACTCTTCATCGAACTGCCGAAACTCTGCTGATCCTCCAAAGTGATCTTTAGGGCTGGGATTGGGTCTGACTAATTCTAGCAAACTATCCCACTTCCCCTTATTCCAGGCCATAACCCTTCTCACTTTGCTATCCTCTGCCAGAGCACTGAGCCACTTAGCCAAATTTGCCCGCAAAGGACCTTTTTAGGTGTCTAAGGAAAAATGTCAATTACAGTGTAGTCCATGTGGCTACACAGTGAGGACCCCAAAGTCGGTAGATGGGAATAAGTATAGAATTATTTCAAATTCAAGGCCAAGCTGATGTAAACTAATCTCAAGAACATGTTGTAAAAATACAGAATCAATACTGGCAGTTACATTTCAATAACATCAAGCTTTAAAGAAATTCAGTAATGGGAATGCAGAAAATGAAAAATAGGATTTGATGATCAGAATGTAATTTGCATTCCTCATGCCTAGACATGAGTGATTTTAAATGATCTTACTAAACCTAAACTATGTTGTATGACTGGGGAAGCCCTAATTAGATCCAACAAAGGAGGAAGGTGTCAGCACTGTGGTGACCTTTTGTAAAAGTTCTCTCAACTCAAAGGTATTGTACAGCATAAAGCCTAACAACCGACATATCGCAAAGAGGTCTATTCCCCTCAAAAGGAATCTATCTAATGCTATAATGTGATACTAATTAAAACTTCTCAGAACATTTGTGAATCCCACATCACATGTCTCGTTGCTTTCCACCTTCTCACAGTAAACCTTGTGAACTACACTTGAAACTACTTTCCTTTGGTCCGCTCATCAGAATATCCTTGATTTTCTCCCATCTCCAGTTACATCATGGACAGTGGTCCTCCCTTTGTTTGTTAGCACCTCTTGTCCTCGCCAAAAATACTCCTCCTGAGCCTCTCTATATATCATACACAATGTGCCTTTCTCTAATTATGAGACCACAAGAACACACCTGCAAAAAATAGGAAAACATTGCAACCTAAGCAAACATTAAGATTCAAATGTCAATGTCTTTGGTCAAGTTAACGTGGCAAACTTTCAATCACATTTAAATGCATGATTATGGATACATGTACAATTATAATGTAAATGCGTATTACTATTTGAATTGATATATGATTCTACAAAATTAACAATATTACTCAAACCACACTAATGCAGATATTGTATATGAAATGCAATTCAGTAACACTGTAAGGAAAATATTAGCCTAGACACTTATATAAATGTCTGAATTATACAGCAAATGCACCATCAGTATTTCAAGTGCACTACTTTATGTTGATGATGTTAAAACACACAAATATATGGCACTACATGTATGTATGTATATAGTATATTTGTGACATGAAAAAGAGGAGCGAATATTAAGCGGCTCCACTCTCAATGAGTTAAATCCTGAATCTTCTTCACCCATGTAGATTTTCTGAGTCAATATTGGCCCAGTTCACTTCTACTTTACGATATCCATCCCATTGTCTTGTAAATTTCAGACTTTGCATTTCTCATCCTCCTAAACCCTTTAAAATGCACTTTTTGGCATTTTTTCCTCAGGGCTGGCATAACACTACTTCTACTGAGGCGTCTGTTAATTTCAGGGATCATTGACCTCATAAACCCTGACCATTTGCAGTAGAAACTACTCTTATGAACTTTAATGACTGGTCTCCTCTTTTAACAATACTTTCCCGCAGACTAAAGGACCACCCAAATAAATTTCCCTCTTAGACTTGGTTCTCACCTTCCGTAATACTGGAGAGACTTAAGCTAACAGTGAGAGCCTGGTGCTCATATGAAAGGACGCTGTGCCCAAGCTTTACGAATTTAAACAATAGACATTTTGAGGCAGGTTTTTATTCTATGATTCAATTATTTGATTTTGAGACTATAACTCCACTACAGTACTTTTTTAAAATTATCATTCAATCTTTCCCACCCATGTTGTTTTACCAGTTCTTTGGCCATCTCTCAGAATTTCTATGGTTGATTCTCAGATTACTTTATTTGTAAATTTCAAATGCTATATGATGACACTGCCACTGTTCCAGTCGATTAGCGTGATAGCCCAAGCTCTACAACACAGGAATCAGATACCCCTGTTTTTGAAAATATACCAGCTTTAGGTGAAACCACTATGCTGCAGTTACATTTGCCAATAAAATCAGATTTTTCCAATGATCCATGCCCCATATAGTTTTACATAATCTAGCAAAGAGGGAGCTCTGGGCATAGCTGAGGTTTCAAATATATCTTTTGCAGCAGGAAAGGTATCTGACTGCTGGAAGGAAAATGTGGTTAAACGACTGGTGAAGAAACCACATCTGCACCCTTCACAGGTTCCCAGCTATAGGCCTAACTCCCTACACCCTACCTTGGCCAAGAGAGATGAAAACTATTTTGACAAATGGCTTTTGAACCATCTTCATTCTCAAAATATGTTGAAGCCTCCCCTTAGTAGGTTAGACCTTATATGAAAGAGGAAGTAACAAAGAGAAATAAAGATATTTCTCCTTGTTACGCCTCTCCTGGGAAGTCGTATCTTTTGGCACATTCCCAGGGTTTCCAGTTCTGATAAATCTGGGAATGCGTAAAAAAAAAATAGAAGTTGCGTGGGAATACCCACGCAATGCCCATGGAACACATTCCCAGGGCAGAGTAAGTCAACGCCTTACTCCAGATTTATGGAATCACTCTGGGAAACGCAAGGTGGTCTAGTGTGGCTTCCTAAATCTCATTTCGGAATTGTGTAACTCTTGTAACCACTTGCGTAGTGCAAGAGTGAAGCAACTCCACTCGTATATTGGTCCATTTGTCTGGTCCACAAAGCCCTTAAAAGGGAAAGAGTGCCCACCATTAAGGCGGAATTAAGAAATATACCCAAAATAGATACTTTCACTAGGCTTCTTACCTAAGTCCCTCAGTTAAGGACAACTTGATATGGAAGGAGTGGTTTTTCTTTGTGCTTCTCCATGCAATCTTGCCATCTATTGCTGATCACAATATCTTTCAAAAAAAGGTTAAAAACGTATTTGTTCACTTAATTCTTTATTCATTCATTCATTCATGCATTCATTTGTTCACTCTATCCATCCTCTGAGGGGATTTGCTCATACTAAATACTGGTCCAATTTGGTGTAAAATTATTTGTAAGCAGCTCAGCTAGTGTAACTTTACATGTTGTAAATTGTATGCAAGACATTTGTGCACCTAAGATCAACACAGGTTTACCAACGTATTTCAACTCAGTTTACCAATACATTTCAACACATGTTTACCAATGCCTTTGTCAATGAGGCCTCTCTGTCCCAGCTATCTGCGGTCACTGGTCGCCATTTACATTTCTATGATGGTGGCATGCTGTCCCAGATAACTTTCTATCTTACTTCACTTTCTTAGCTCACCACCATTGTAGACTTCTACATAGATTGTAGCTTTAGCAGTCAGAAATATTAAGCCCTTTGCCTATGCTTTTAGGTACATAAAGTGGGATTCATGGTGTTATTGACAGATATTAGGTGTTGGTTTTTGCCCACATCAATGGTACTCATTTTATTGATTTAGAATGGATGAAAAACTATTTCGATCAATAGATTTAAACCTGTTATGATGGAGGCACATACAAATTTCTTTAGGTGAATGTTAAGTAAACTCCCACTTAGATGTACTAAACAGTCAACCCTGGTCAGTGCTGACACTTGTTCAGCCCATCGCTGCCTATGCCTCCACAGCTGACTCCTGGCGGAAACCTCTCAATACATTTCTCTATCATTCCTTTAGAATTGACAGCTGCAGCACTGATGCACAGTGGGGTCTTAATGACGCAGAATAACAAATCAACTGGCCTCAGTTCTATTTTCCAATAGTTATCTTGTGACCTAGATTATAACTTCTACTTTTGAGTGTTAAGTCGGGCCATCCTGCTCAAAACCAGTTACAGTGCATCAATGATTTCTCCAGTTTTAGTCCATTCTTATGTTCATATTAAAAATCATAACTTGATGGACTTTTCAGGTGGAGGTGCATCCCATTAAATGAAAGGCTCGAGCTCATGCCACTAGTGGATGATTTGTGGGTGATTAAAACCAATGAAGAAAGCATCAGTTCTCTGGTATTATTGCATGAAAAGGTTTCTCTGCCAAATAGGGCTAGAGTTAGTAACAGGATGGGCCAAGCTGGGTCTGGGTTTTACACACAGTGGTATGGCATGTGAGGCATTTAAACTGGATTTCCACACTTCTTATTTCTTCTCACAGTTGGGTGGGAACATTCTGAATAGTTTGGCAGTGGTTGGTCCTTTATTTGGGTGGACATTTTGACATCTGGGCTTTGGAAAAGGGTCCTGCCTTCTCGAACCAAGGCTTTTGAGACAGTTTTCAGGAAGGCAAATGTGAACTTCTATAAAAGTGGGATGGGTGGTCTGTTAACTCTGGATTAGAATTTGTCACTGATCACTAGCTAGCATGCATGACAAGCGTGGCATTTCACCCAGTGATGGCTGACACAAATAAAAAGTAGTGGAGCGGGTGAAGGCGTTGCAGGTGGCACGTGGGGATGCATGGAAGGGAGCGCAAGGGAGGAGTGGGGTGTTAAAAACGACATAAAACTTACCGGACGCTGCCGGCTGCCTCGAGCCTCGGTACTTCCCTGCATCCTGCTCCCAGCAATCCCCTGGACAGCATCAGAGACTCCCCATTGAATGTCCATGCTGCTCTCATGTTATTACCAAGCATGAGAGCAGCGTGGGGATTGGCCTGAGCAGGCTGGATTAATGCTCGCTCAGGCACCGGGAGTCTGCACTGTTTCTCCAGCCCAGCTGTGCAATACAGCTGGTTTGGAGAAATGTAACTGCACTTGTCAGTTTGGCCAGCGTAAGAAGTAATTGCAGCAGAGAGGAGGTACTCAGCACCTCCCTCTCCGATGTCATCCCTACTGAATCACCTACTCGGATACAATCAGCCCTTGTGCTGCACCACTTCAGGCTGAGAGACCTCCTCCTGAACCATATACTGTCTTATTCACCACACCTGTCTTGATAAAGTCCCGCCGCGACCACTAATTGGGGTGCAACAGGGTCGAAACGTCGACGCTTGTCATAGGTCCAGAACCTCCAGGATCCCCTTAGAAACACTAGGACTCCTTGGATGTGAACTAGTTTCTGGCCAATGAAAATCTTGTATATATTTGTATATATGTAAATTTCCATACCACTGTATATTGTTTTCACAGACTGAGCACCTTTCACCAAATGTCACTTAACTGCACTTATTTTTGACAGTCTTATTTTGAATCAAATGTTATCATTGAATGAATTAATTCAAACGTGACATGAATGAATTCTTACATAAAATAACATGAAATAACCTTTTTTGGTCACATGAACTTTATTCTCTTATTGCTTGAGCATTTATTTCTCATCATATATGTGTATCAGAGAGCATTGAAACGTGATTGCATTAAATAGCAGTGTCTAATAATGTGCCATACCCAACAGAACCATTTCTTTGTTTGGCCAAACCGACATTCACACTTAGCAGGTCACATCACTTCCCTTATCTGCCATGGCCCGGCCTGCCCCTTTCTTCACACGCTGGCTCGGCCATCAGCTGAAAAATAAAACGATAATAAAATATTTTTTTATATTTCAGCTGCTGTCTCTGAGCCAATGGGGTGATGCTCCGTTGATTTCACCACCAGCTCATCAGAACACAATTGAACTTGGGAAATTACTGAAGAGAAGAATAAGTCTGCTTGTTGTCTTCACTTTTATCCTAGCTTTGAAAGTTATCTCAAGGGTCCCTTTGACTGGCCTTTTATTGTCTCAGGGGACATAAAAAACATAAAAGACTGAAGAGCGGGGTCATCTGTGGAAATTGATCGGACCAGGTGACAGTGCTCTGTGTCATGCATGGACAGAATGGTTAGAATGCAATTGCCCATGACCAGAAAAACACCCACAAAATTTAATTTTGGTCACTATATTCTAAAGAGTCTAAATACAAATGAACCCATAAAGTACAAAGCTATGTTCTATTTTATTTAGTTGTTAATTATTTGGCCATGACTTTCACCTGTGTGCACAGTGAGTCAGAGGTGGGATGTCAATATCGGGTGCAAGTGGTGAACTTATGATATTTCTTGATTGGCTCATGCACTAGAAAGGTCAATATGGCTGTGGCAGAGTCAAACGTGTTTTTGGCAGCATTTTATGGTGCTTATTTTATTCACATTAATTCGTGTTGCATTGTTTCTAGCCGCACAAGAAGATTCAAGCTATTCTAAAAGAATATTGCACAGTCAAGTAAGCATATAAAATGTAATACGAATGGTTTTTGTTATGCGCTCCTTTATTTACAGATTTATTACTAGCTACTGGGTTTGGCCACCAAGATTTTGCATCAAGAAATGTATCTTTCTTAGAGCTGAGAAGTCACCACTCACGCCCTCAGCCTGTATTGCATCGGAAAACATATCTGATAAAAAGGCGGGTGTTCTGCATTTGCACTAGGTCTGCACTGTATTCTTACCTCATTGAGACAACTAGAAACAGCCTTTTGATAGGTATTCTTCTTGTTCTCCAGGCCATTTCTACAAATGAAGACTGCGGCTCGGATGTGCTAACTGACAGGCTCGTAATTTTATCAGTCTGATATTTGATTTGTACTCTGGCAATTTCAATGTTTGGTTTTAAATGAATAAGGGGAGACTCAAAAACGTGGGTGTTTTGCTTTTATTGCACTAGCTTTGCTCTTCATTTGACCTCATTTACAGGCATATGCATCAAAGTAAATACCGGGAGCAAATGGGCAGATTCTCAGAATCTGCCCCTTTGCTCCCGGTATTTTTGCATTTGCGATGCATCATCCCAAATGCAAAAATCGCAATTTAAGGAATCTCTAAATTGTGATTTCTTAAATTGCGATTGCATTTAAGGAATCCCAAATTGAGATTCCTTAAATGCAATGCATGAAAGTCAAAAAAATAGCTAATTCGCTAATAGGGGGAGCAAATTACCATGTAGTTGGACTTCATGCTAATTTGCTAAAACTTTGAAAAAAGCACTTTTGTGCAGTTTTCAAAGTTTCATGTTGCGCACACACATGCCCTTAGGGCATGTGTGTGTGCAACATATGTGCATAGATCAATTTCAGGGGTGCAACAGGGTGTCATTTTGACACCCTTGCACCTTTGAAATTGCATGAGCAATTTGCGAGTATCTACTGGTACTCGCAAATTGCTCATGCAATCTCCAATACATTCCTATGGGCCTGTAGGCCCATAGGAATGAATGGGACAGCATTCCTTAATTGCAACTAGCAATTTGCGAGTAGCAATTAAGGAATGTTAAGGAATCGCTATTTTAATAGCGATTCCTACATGCATAGGCTTTTGCTATTCCTAAATAGCCATTCCTTAAAAATCGCTATTTAGGAATAGCAAAAGGCTATGTTGATGCATCTGCCAGTATGACAACTACATCTGTACATCTCAAAAGACATGGAGTGTAGATCCTTATTTTAAATGTGGTTACTCTATTTTTTATTCACCTGCTGTTGCCCGGGAAAGAGGCCACCCTGCTGAGGGCCTCGTTATCTGGGTAAAGAGTTCCCTAAACTGCAAGACCAAGAGGTTATCTGGCCCTTCTCTTGATATACTTGGCCTCTCCCTGTGGCGTTCTAATCTAGGATCCTGATCGATACTGTGACCTTATGCCCCTATTCGGCTATAAATCCATTTATTCCCTATACTGGCATAACCCTTCAAGTGCAATATTCAGTAACTCATCTCTGGCCTCACACGAACAGAGCCACATTCCAGAATAGCTTTCTCTGCCACTTCCTTTGCAACCAATTAGTGCAATGACAGAGCAGAAGTTACTATCTGAGATTCCTAGATTAACACTCTGAGTTCTTCAACAAGATAAAAACTCAGCAAACCTGGAAATCCCTGCTTGCTGTGTTTTGATTAGTAATAGAACTCTAATGAGCACTGATAGACGATCACTTCCTAGTGACATCTTTATTGACGTCTTATGTCCAGCAAACTTACGTCAAACAAGGCACCTTTCAGGTATAAATACTACCAACGTGGCCTTAAGCAAGTCCCCTGTTGCCCGTCGCCTGAAGCTGCTGTTATGCTGAAGATATCATAGCTGCTATCGCTACTGCTATCGCTGCTGACTAGCGAACGATGGTGTGGTGAACTTAGGAGCTGAACAGCCGTCCCCCTGCAAGAGCCCAGCAGATGCAAGCTGCCCGCGGACGCTGTCCCCCCTCCTTCTCCTCCTCGACGCGCTGAGAAGAGACGCTGTCTTTCTCCTGCAGAGAAATCCAGCTCCAGCGTTTCTAGTCTACCCTTGCGGGTGACTGGGATATCGAGCCCTGAGGGAGATACCAGACCGCCATCATTCTATTCCAGAGGTATGGTGTTGACTAAACCCTTGAGAGAGAATTCTTGAAGCAAACCTTGGCAAAACCAACTTAACTTAAAGCTACTTACTTACTCCCCTCCCAAGTATTAGGCTTAGGTCAGGTACACTGGGGTAGGCGTAGTTAGAAGCACCAGTTGAGTATTTTAGCCTAATGTATATATGAATGTATATATGTTTTATTCCTTTTAAACCATTGTATGTCTAAGAAATCATATCAATGCTTTTACAGTATTATTTCGCAATACTTATCTTACTGTACGTACTTTTTATCATAACAAGTCTTGCAATTGTGGCAATTCATTTCTCTTGTACGAGAAGAAAGACTGTTCAATAAATGTTAACCCTTTATTGACAAACGCCCGTTTCTCTATTCTCTACATATTGTGAAAGTAAACTGCACCAACCTGACTGAGTAAAATAACTGTCTATTGTTTCACACGACCCTAGAGATTGACTCTTGATCTGAGGAGCAAAGTTGTCATGTTGCACGGTTGTTGGAAAACTGATTCCCTTCTTGTCTGTGCCAGGGAAGCTGATCACTTCCTATTTCAGTCAAGAAAGTTTCCAGTGACCTCTGAGCTAGTTGGTAACAAACCCAATTAAGTTTAGCATAGTCAGTAGAGGCCTGGAAGATCCGCACTTCTACGTCGATACTACTGTTTATGTTATTCCAATGCGCAGGGCCTATTGGGAAAATAGGAACTACGCTACATGGCGCCCAACGTTTGGTAAGGCGATAAACTAACACAAGACGTTAGAGTAACTCAGTCGTGCATATTTCACACAGACCCCTTTCCCCCGTAAATACTCCAATAGACGTCTGGAGTGGGTGAAAGGTTAAAATCCGCCCGAACTCAGTAGGAAGAGATTCCTATGTAAAGCTCTGGTTTATTCAACGTTGAAGGATACAGTGCTCCAAAATATTGTGCACCTAATCTTTGTCTCCTTGGAGACCTACTCTGCAAACCTTGCATTTATACAATGCCAGGCGAAAACGGAACCACTGGGGCCGCAGCAGATGCGACTCAGCAGGGTCCCGACGACACAGACCCGGATGCAATCATCATCCCGGCACATTTAAGAAAATCTATAACTTTAAAACTTATAGAAAACGGACTGACACCTCAAGGTGGTACAGTAATTTTCGTGATAGAGGCACACGAATATCGGCAGACAGAGGTATTCTATTCATGGATAAACTTTCCAGCGGCAAATGCTAGAACAAAAGAGTTTCACTATTACAAAATAGAGAAACCTCCGGAAGAGTACGCTCCTTTCGAGGAGACTGAAATCCCACTAAAATTCCAAGAGCACCTGCTCTGGTTTAATGGCGCCCTAAAACATAATGATCATATTACCAGGCTCGGTCCACTAGGTAGACCAGGAGCAACGTGGCCGGTTCTAGCCAGCTACACACCACATCCGGACATTGCAAAAATGTCAAAGGAAGAGCTGTTAGTACAGCTAAAAACATTAATTAAAATACATAGGCAATTAGTGCAATATGTAATGCGGACTGCAACAGTCCAACCAGCTGTTAATGTACCACAGCTGACCCCTCATCAGGGGAACACTAATAAAATTACACCACAGAACATACAGTCATGTCTTGGTAAAACACCCATAAAACGGGAACAAATTCCTTTCTGGTTAGCACAGAAAATCACTCAAATAGAGGCAGTATTTCCAGATACTACCCCTATTGAGAAACACAGAATCTTGACCATCTGCCTTCCTATGGGAATCGCACCACACGTGGAGGACTGCGACACTTGGGGTACAGTCTTTGCTTCCATTTACACAAAAACACACAGTGTTCCGTCTATGGCGGTAATACCAGAAGTGCTAATACAGATTCAAAATGAATACGGTCCTGAGCCCGCTTTAAATCTTGGTATGAAATTACTGAAAGACTTCAAGCAGGTCTCTGCTATATTATTAGCCAACATTAAGGGAGAAGCAGCATCTGTGGCGATCCGCCAGAAGTTGAAGGAAACAGATATAACAGATCAGCCAGTTGAGCTTGCCAGAATCATAGAGAAATGCTATGAAGAATTAGGTAGAGACAGCTTGGGTGGGAAACCAGTAAAGCCCCAACTGCTCGAAAATCCTGAAAAATTATTTATTAAAAATAATTCAAACACTCCTAAAAAGAGCTGGGATGGAAATAAACAATCCCCTCCCAAGGAAAAAGTTTTCCAGTCCAGAGGAAGGTCTCCTCGACGGAGGGAAAGAACTCTGACTCGAGAACACCAGTCTCCCCAGAGGGAGCCCTCTGAGAAAAGATATAACCTTAGAAATAGGGATAATTTGAAAAAACCTGATAGATATCAAAGTATTGATACACGTCCCTCTCGATCTTTTTTGCAGAAATCGGAAAGAAGAGGACGGTCAGACCCAGGAGAGCACACCAAGTCCCAAGACAAGGAACCTGCTCAGAGTAAAAAATCTCAATTTCCAAAAAAGAAGGTAGCCAGTATTAGAGTAATCAACCATGCCGAGAATACTGAGGACACAGTTGAAAAACGGGGAGTGGGCATTGACAATGTTGGACAGTGCAGCAGAAATCAGTATAGCCCGCAAGATCTTGATGAGTCATCTGGAGACAGTGGACACGAATGAATTCATTCAGGTTGAAACTGCCGACACCAGACTTAGCGAGCCCCATAAAATATACGAAATAACATTGCGTATAGAGGGTGATAAGACTAGGAAAATAAAGGGTCTATTTTGGGATAAACTCTCAAAAGGCTATGATATTCTGTTAGCTGAAATGTAAATGTAAATGTAAATGTATAGGCATTTATATAGCGCACTACTTACCCGTAGGGTCCCAAGGCGCTTCGACCGCTGCGAAACCCTTCCTGGCTTCCCTGAGAGATGGTCCCTTAATGGGTATCTCCAGGGTGAGACCAGGCATCCCCGGCGGTCTGGTGGGGCCGTTAGTGAAGATGAGGCAAGCTAATGCCCAGAGTTGCCGAGTGTGATCGCTGATCAGAGTGGGCACCGAGGCGAGAGAATTATCGAGTCCGCTGACCCTGATCCAGAAACCTGCCGCGCCGGGAATCGAACCCTGGTCCCGGGCCGTCCTCTGCTCTCGGGTCTGCCGCCTCTAACCAGTGAGCCACACTACTTCGCCTAGAGTTTGTCAGGGAGTGCCCTCGTGGCGAAGAAATGATTATGCCTGCCTTCTCGAATCACATTCCGATTCACAAAAAATATACATATGCAAGGAAATGGGCAGTAGCCCAGGCACCGGCATTATATAAAAATCATGTAGGATGGGATGAGGACTCTTCTCCTCACAAAATCCAATTAAAAAGTGAACCAACTGCCCAACGGCAGTATCCCATTAAGCAAGAAGCTAAAAAACAAGTCAGGGAGATCTTAGATCAACTTGAATACCAGGGGGTGATTGAAACATGCACCTCTCAAATGAACAATCCTTTGTTTCCTGTCTCCAAACCAGACAATTCATATCGTCTAGTTTTGGACTACAGGCACCTTAATGCATGTTGTAAAACATTTGCAGTACAAAACTCGCATAGTGCAGCCCTAATGAATAACATAGTTAGGAGAAAATATAAAACGACATTAGACATATCTAATGGTTGCTTTTGTCAAAACATTGCACCAAAAAGCAGATACTTGACCGCTTTCTCAGCATTTGGGTCGCAGAAAAAATTCTGTCGACTCCCACAGGGGTTCAAGAACAGCCCAGGACTATTCTCAGCTAGGGTAACAGAGTTACTACAAATATATGATGATGAGGCATTATCTTACGTAGATGATATTTATCTCACAGATGACGACTTGGATACTCACTTGAAAAGAGTGAACACCATTATACTTGGGTTCGCAGCAGAGGGATACAAATTCAACTTTAAAAAGTCTTGAATTGCCCATCTGACAGTACTATTCTTAGGGTACGAATTATCAAGTGAAGGAAAAAGCCTAGCGGACAACTTCTTAGAGAAGTGCGCTGTACTCCAAGCTCCAAAAACGCTGAAGAATTTACAATCCATACTAGGTTTTCTGAAATTCGGAAGAACTTACATTCTAAATTACGCAGAGAGGGTTAAACCTCTCTACGAACTAATAAAACCTAATTTTAAACAAATCAATTGGACTCAAAAACACACAGAAATTTTGAGATCACTGCAAACAGACATGTTAGCAAAAACAAAATTAGATACATGTGACAATACACGCGATCTTGTAATCCGAGTCATCCCAGGAGGATGCAGATTCACGTACCTAACCTCTAATGAGGGAGAAAAGGTACCAATTTCAATTAAATCTCACTTGTACACACAAGCAGAAAAAACATTCAGTCACACAGAAAGAACTATGAAAGCAGTGCAAATTGCATTAGCAAATGAAAGAGAATTAGCACACGGCAAACAGATTAATATCCTCACAGCGGAATCCGCCTTCGAGGCGCTATTCAGCCCAGTATACATGCCTACAGTGTCACTGGATCCGAAATGGATACAGTGTGTAGATTCTCTAGGAGCGGAAGATTTGAAATACTATTTCGCCCCGCAATTCGAAGAACTGAATGATTTAGAATATGAAGAAGAATATCCTCTGCCAATCGAACTTCTGCCTCTCCCACAGTACGCCTGTATAATCTATACAGATAGATTTGTACAGCATTTCAACGTAGAGAGCAAATCCTATGATGCAGCCTGTGCGATTGTTAAAGGTCGTTGGCTGTGCGGTAAATTCAGACCGAAAGTAACAAAAACTGAATCAGTAAGAAACTGTTCGGCTCAGAGAGCTGAAATCAGATCTTTAAAGATGGTGCTCGAAAATGCAGAACGTGAATTCCCGACACTTATCGTGTGCGATTCTCATTTTTGTGTCAACTCTTACAATAATAAACTGCAGAGTTGGATTGAAAACGACTACAAAGATGACACAGGTGCCACAATAAAGCATAAATTGCTCTGGAAACAGGTAGCTCTTTTACAAAAAGAACTACAAAAGACTCACGTGATACAAGCACAGAGTCTTCAACGTGATGGCGTTCACGTTGCAGGGAATTCATTGGCTAATACAGCCATAGCGGAAGCAACTAAACCGGCTTCTGTAGCCACAAAAAAGCGTACAGAAAAATACATAGACGGGGAAACCATGCTGGCAGTAAAAACGACCGTAAAAGGCGACTGTGCAGCACTACCCGTGAACTATCCACTCAATTATTCATACGTAATCGATGCAAACTCCGTTCCTTTTGCTCGAATCCCTGGAGTGGGGGATAGGGTAATTCCAAACAGGGACCTGAGGGGCTTCCTATTACAGGAAGCACACATGGGGTTGGGTCTGGGACACCAAACAATCAGGGACTCTCTGATAGAATTAGAATCAGAGTACTGGTGTCCGGAAATGAGTTAAGGCATTCATGAGTTTGCAAAAAACTGCGAAGACTGCAATAGAGATTGCAGTGGAGAACCGGCCAGTGTAGTGTCAGAAGCCATGATAGAAAGCATCATGCAATCTATCCACGCTATAAAAAAAGAGAAACGCGTCCCATTGTACATCCTTAAGGCTAAACACACTTAAAAAATATGGCCTCCAGCGCTCGGCTGACCCCAGAACGGTTATAAGAAAGATCTGCGAGTCTTTATCGGCACATACGCAATTACCACGTTCCATTCTGCCAGGGTCCTGCTTTTAGCTCTCGAGCTTATAAGGAGGCCATGGCCAGCATGGGAATTGGGTTGCGGTATTCTTGTCCGTCGCACCCCGAAGGGAATAGTGTGGTAGAAAGAAAAAACCGAGACATAAAGCGATCTATAACAGCGAAGGTATTAGGTTCAGGCGCTGGGTGGGTCAAACATTTAATAAGTGTCCAAATCAGTCTTAACAATTTGCCAAGAAAATCTCTAAGAGGTTTCAGCCCATACGAGCTATTGTTCGGAATTAGAATGACAATTCAGGACTTAGATAGTCAGGTGTCAGTGGTACAAGATAAGAAAACAGACTTTGACATCAAAGATCGTTTGGCTGTTTTACAGGAACTGAATGAAACAAGAAAATCCTTAAGCAACATAAAGTTAAAGCAACAGCCAGATACCACTGACGAGGCACCACAAGCAACAGCCCCAGCAAGGCCTGTCTGGATTCCAAAGATTGGGGATCTAGTCAGAGAAAGAATCGCGGTGAAGAAGGAATTTGGGCCTTCTTACAGAAAAGCAGTACCTGTCTTGGCAGTCACCGGAACAAGATCAGTTGTACTAACGCCCCTTGCTGGTAAAAAGGAGAACAGAGTCGTGTCTATCGACCTGGTAAACCACAACCATGTGGCCTATAATCAACAGTAGGCCCAGTGGACTCCCAAGAAACAACAGAATACCCAAACTTGCAACAATCCAAGAGGTTCAAACTGAAAGACTAATCACATTCGATCAGCCTGCAGTGCACAGAGAAGGACTATGCAATAATGCCATGGAACTCGTGCCTCTTGAGAAACAGATTGAAACAGTTTGTCAAGAAACACCAGTCTACAATAATTTGGCATCAGAAAGTGCTACCGAGAGACAGATTGAACGAACAATCCCAACAATTGACAGAACTGCCTCTGGTTATTTCATCAACTTCGACAACTTCTCTGAAGATCAAAACGACCCCGAAGTGATGCCAGAAACTAAAAAGACTTTTAAAGAAAAAGCAACAGAACTCTTTCATCAACTGAAGGAAATCTACCTTATTTCACCTTGGTTAGAGTTCTAGTTCGGTCTAGGTGTATTTTTCCTCCTGCTTTGGCTCATCATGGTACTTTGTTTGGGAAAATTCATTGAGGGAAAATATAGTACAATGGACACAGCAAGTCAGAACATCAACCTAGTCCTCAAACCACACAGATCATCCCACGTGAAGAAAAGAGAACTGTCAACAGTAAATGTCACAGCCATTCCAATACCTGGTGGGGTAGTATGGGAGAAAACTGACTATGAGATCTATGGTCCGGTCGAGATCCTGAAGTATCCTCATCAACTGAAGGTTTCCTTAAGTGACTTTGTAAAACCTAGTACATTCTCTGATGATTGGGACTTTAACAGTATTAATGACATGATGTCTGATTTAGTAATGTCAGCTAGATTCACAGAACATGATTATTTACAAGGTTCGTCTAGTTATGAACAGTTATTCTGCTACACACATTATGGCGATCATTATTTGCATAAATCTGCACAGCCTAGAAATGTTTTTAAGTATAATCAATGGGAACATTGTGCTACACCACCTAAAAGCAGTTCTAAAGCATTCTTTGAGAAATTCAAGTACTTCTCAGGGTTTAACACCAGTGATGCAGAAACGTTTTATTACAAACTGTTAGATAAAACAGGAACGAAAACAATGCTGACAAATTCTAAATTGATATATTCAGAAGCATTTTAAGAAAAAATGATGACATTTGGTTTTGATTATGGGAAAATAACATTGAAACAAAAACCATTTGGGGTACAAAAGATTGGCAGGTACAAGGCCTTGAAGCACTATTCAGAACCTGCATGATACCAGAACAAATGATGTTTTTAAATGACACAATTCACCAAACATCCTGTCTTGGCCTAGCTAAGATCAAAGACCTTAACAAACCGTCTATTCCAAAGCCAATACCTGAAAATGCAACAACAGATATTGAGGTAGACGTAACCAAAATTTTACATTTTAACAGAACACATCCTGATTGGAAAAAGTGGTTAATCTGGCCTACTGACACAAACTGCTGTCAAGATAGATTCCTGAACAAAACACAGGGGTTAAAAATGACCAGACAAGACCCTAGATACTCCCAGAGACAACATCCAGGGATAGTAACAACATACAGTGTAGGGAAACTCTGCCTCGAATGGCTAGGAACATCCACACTGGCTGAAATTAAGCAACACTTGTCTTTACTAAAAGATGGTGCTGATTTGCGCGATTTCATTCTTGGACCACGCAAACAGCGTCAAAAGCGTTTCATAGCGGCCAGCATCTATGCTGCGTACAACGAGGCTTGGAAAGTCACACAAATTGAAACAGCAGAAAAAATACGAGAAATTGATCGTATTAATTTGGAAAAATCACTTTCTGTAGTGGACAATGGGTTAATGACTCTGTCCTCCAGAATATATTCGTTGGACAATATTGTATCTTCTGCCTTTGACATAATAGACAGAGACTTGCTAATGTTACAGCATGGCCAATCTCAATTACGTTCTATTGTTCAATTAGGCTGGACGCTGCAAAATCTTCGTTCAGGCTATGTGCCTTGGCGTTTAATCAACACAACGTCATTATTTTCAATTTTTAACCTTACTGATAAACAAATCAGTTTGGCACAGAAAGGAGCAGACTATACAATCCTGAGCATCGAAAAACTTGAGAGATTACCATTGACAATGTCAGAAAGTCCTGTCATTGAATGGATAATACACGGAATTATCACTATTCCGATAACAACTTTCCGATTTAAAAAGTGCCTTGAATACATACCTACTGGCCAGTATGAACGATTGGGTAAAGGATACATAAAATCAGAATGGAAATTACCATACACACATTCATGCTATAGTGACAGCGACAAAAATGTATTTCTTAGTGGTGAAAACTGTAAACATTCACTAAGCGGTATACTTTTGTGTCAGGGTATTAATTTACACGGCGCCTGTGAAGGTAATTCTAACAACCTTTCATGCCACCAGCTTGTCACACCTGCAACTCAGATAGAGCCCTACTTTATGCAACTTGCGAATGGGAGTTACATTCTTAGAACGGATCACAGATGTTGTGGCCTTGTTCCAGGGAAAAGTTATCTAGTAAGCGTAACATCCACGGTCAAATGCTGTATGCAAGCATTGTTCCCGAGCGAGCCTGTAGTGTGGCTCACTGGTTAGAGGCGGCAGACCCGAGAGCAGAGGACGGCCCGGGACCAGGGTTCGATTCCCGGCGCGGCAGGTTTCTGGACCAGGGTCGGCGGACTCGATAATTCTCTTGCCTCGGTGCCCACTCTGATCAGCGTTCACACTCGGCAACTCTGGGCATTAGCTTGCCTCATCTTCACTAACGGCCCCACCAGACCGCCGGGGATGCCTGGTCTCACCCTGGAGATACCCATTAAGGGACCATCTCTCAGCGAAGCCAGGAAGGGTTTTGCAGCGGTCGAAGCGCCTTGGGACCCTCCGGGTAAGTAGTGCGCTATATAAATGCCTATACATTTACATTACATTTACATTTGTAGACACAGAGACTCCCATCTGGCCTCGTCTGAATCTCTATTCTATACGAATTGATACTTTAAGCAAAATGAAGTCTGTGCTTTTACAGACAACAGTGCCCATAACGTCATCAAAAGAGACGGATGATCTTCTAGTTGCAAGGACAGCTACGGAGGTTCATGACCTTTTATCAACAAATTGCCCCGTGCATTTCGTAGAAATGCTTAGCCAACTCCTTAACATGTCTAGTGCCACAGGCATCCCAGGCATATTTAAGACGATTTTTACGGGACTGCTAACACCATTTCAAGCAATTCTGGGAATCGTTCCAAATTTTGTCCACTCTGTTTTTGGCGGCATACCCCTATTTTTGGGACTTGTAGCAGGGATTTTATTTTTGACCCTCCTGCTTCGTTATGGCAAGCCACAGCTCAGACATGACTCCTATGGGAATGGAAGAGACAATCCTAGCAATCCGCTACCGGGACAGAATAACTAGAGTCCTTGGATTGGCCAGGCTGAGAGATCTAAACATGACCTGGTTCCTTTCATTCAGAACTATATGGCAGACCTGTATCTTACCGGTACTACGATGTATGCTATGTTGAGATGAGTGCGTGTTGGACATCTGTCTTTCACTTCCATCAGCAGTACCAATGGACGTCGATACTTTGCTCAGTCCGATAACGGCTCACGCATTGTGTTGTCCCCAGCGGCTACCAATCCTGATGACGGCATTCGTTGAGACTCCTGTGCTACGACTAGGTGGTAACAGTGGAGCAAGTGACAAAAGCAACATCACCCAGGTACGACCTTCTGTGAGCATTGCTGATCCCGACTATGATGACAGCAATCATTCTCACACTTGCCAAGTTACAGCACTATCGAATTTGGTCGAACTGTCACCTGATTTTGTAGACCAATTCTTTGAGAGCCTGTCTGATATGATGTTCTCACCCGAACAGAAACAATAACTTTGGAGAAGCTTTCCGACACACAGCGTTCCCATGAACTCTGAATTCGGCCTTCAGTTTTGAACAACAAAAACTGCTAAAAGCGTTGGAACTCTAATTTCCCCGTTCAAGCAATAATTCTTTTTAATTGAACACTATTTAATATTCACCCTTTTTTTGGCACGAAAAATTCTTTGCTTAAGGTAAAAACTATTCTTAGAGAACAGAAGCTTCAACTTCTATTTCTAAACATATCTAGAGACATAACAACTTACACCAGCCTCTAGCACATTTTATTGCAATGCATTTATATGTGATGATTTATCTCGCCCTTCTTCTGTTTCAGAGATAGTTCATGTGTAATTCTTTTTGCATAATCGTTCATTGATTTCATATGCTATAATTTTTGAATGATTTCTATGCTTCAAAAACGTACAGTACCTAAATTTTCACGTATTACCATATACGCCTATTTCGAATGCATTTATGTATTTTGGGGTGGGCAATGTTACACATGCATCTTATTGCTCTAGTTTTAGTAATTTGATGGACATGAATTCGTGGAGTGGGTGTAGCGTTCTAATCTAGGATCCTGATCGATACTGTGACCTTATGCCCCTATTCGGCTATAAATCCATTTATTCCCTATATTGGCATGACCGTTCAAGTGCAATATTCAGTAACTCATCTCTGGCCTCACACGAACAGAGCCACATTCCAGAATAGCTTTCTCTGCCACTTACTTTGCAACCAATTAGTGCAATGACAGAGCAGAAGTTACTATCTGAGATTCCTAGATTAACACTCTGAGTTCTTCAACAAGATAAAAACTCAGCAAACCTGGAAATCCCTGCTTGCTGTGTTTTGATTAGTAATAGAACTCTAATGAGCACTGATAGACGATCACTTCCTAGTGACATCTTTATTGACGTCTTATGTCCAGCAAACTTACGTCAAACAAGGCACCTTTCAGGTATAAATACTACCAACGTGGCCTTAAGCAAATCCCCTGTTGCCCGTCGCCTGAAGCTGCTGTTATGCTGAAGATATCATAGCTGCTATCGCTACTGCTATCGCTGCTGACTAGCGAACGATAGTGTGGTGAACTTAGGAGCTGAACAGCCGTCCCCCTGCAAGAGCCCAGCAGATGCAAGCTGCCCGCGGACGCTGTCCCCCCTCCTTCTCCTCCTCGACGCGCTGAGAAGAGACGCTGTCTTTCTCCTGCAGAGAAATCCATCTCCAGCGTTTCTAGTCTACCCTTGCAGGTGACTGGGATATCGAGCCCTGAGGGAGATACCAGACCTCCATCATTCTATTCCAGAGGTATGGTGTTGACTAAACCCTTGAGAGAGAATTCTTGAAGCAAACCTTGGCAAAACCAACTTAACTTAAAGCTACTTACTTACTCCCCTCCCAAGTATTAGGCTTAGGTCAGGTACACTGGGGTAGGCGTAGTTAGAAGCACCAGTTGAGTATTTTAGCCTAATGTATATATGAATGTATATATGTTTTATTCCTTTTAAACCATTGTATGGCTAAGAAACCATATCAATGCTTTTACAGTATTATTTCGCAATACTTATCTTACTGTACGTACTTTTTATCATAACAAGTCTTGCAATTGTGGCAATTCATTTCTCTTGCACGAGAAGAAAGACTGTTCAATAAATGTTAACCCTTTATTGACAAACGCCCGTCTCTCTATTGTCTACATATTGTGAAAGTAAACTGCACCAACCTGACTGAGTAAAATAACTGTCTATTGTTTCACACGACCCTAGAGATTGACTCTTGATCTGAGGAGCAAAGTTGTCATGTTGCACGGTTGTTGGAAAACTGAATCCCTTCTTGTCTGTGCCAGGGAAGCTGATCACTTCTTATTTCAGTCAAGAAAGTTTCCAGTGACCTCTGAGCTAGTTGGTAACAAACCCAATTAAGTTTAGCATAGTCAGTAGAGGCCTGGAAGATCCGCACTTCTACGTCGATACTACTGTTTATGTTATTCCAATGCGCAGGGCCTATTGGGAAAATAGGAACTACGCTACATCCCCAAGTAAAGGATATAACTGTGTATTTTTGGTTTCCTTATATAATAGGCCTATTGGAGTGCATAGGGAGTCACCAACACTGGTGTTATTAGCTGAATTGTTGGCTGTTCTACCACACGATTAAGTCAAAAAGAGAATAGATCTGCCCCGTATTTGATCAGGTATAGGCTCAATTAGAGTCCAAAATCTTCAAAAATCACCCATTTTGGCGGGGGAGATCTATTCTCTTTTTGACTTAATTGCTCCTTCCCCTGCAGATCTGCCTCATATCCTACCCCGGGGGGCCCCTCACTTTGTGATGTATTAGATATGTTCTACCACACGATGCAAATGTAGTAGTAGCGGATGATCTAAATGTATCATTCGAACCTTTTATTAATTGTGATGTGAACATAGCTGACGAGGTTGGAGCCATATGGCACATACCGAAACTAGGTAGCTCTAAAGCAAAGAGAGTTTCGCTCCAAGCTAACTAATTACTTGGAATAGCACAAAAACTAGGGTTATGTGCTTGTAATGGCAGGTCTCCATCAGACTAAGAAATGGCCTTGATCTTTAAATGGCTGTATTATGCCAGCTGAATAGACTGCTTCTATTATCTCTTAACATGTGGCAATTTATGAAGGATTTGATAATACTAGAAAGGCATGAAAGTGAAAGTGACCATAACGTCTTTAAACTGCAACTGGCAGGCTCCATAGGGTCTTGAGTTGAGATTCTAAGCCACCATTCCTGGGTCATCTTCCTCTATTCAACAACAATAAGGCCCTGAAGTGAGAGTATGTGGAAGCCCACCCTGATACATTGAGGCAGGCCTACACAGGAGTAGCTGAATCATTGAGTAAAATGGAGTATATGCTAGATGAAAAGGGTGCCCTGGAACTTATTGTTTCCCAACATGAGGACCTGTTTAAGGAGCTAAGGCTTTTTTTCCAAAGGGAAACCCAAGAAAGCGCTGAAAACCTTGAAAGAAATGCCCCCTCGGTGCAGCACAAAGTGCAGAGAAGCAAAACGTTCACTCCTAAATATAATAAAATGATATGATTACAGTGCTATCTAAGGAGCTAGGAACTGTTTAAGAAGGTGCTCGAACAAACCAGGAGGAGTTGGGAAACTGAAACTTTGGAAGACCTGTCCTCAGCTGCAAAATTAGGGGATGCAAATGCGTTCCGGGGTATCATTGCACCTGGTGGCCGTTCCTTGGTATCTACTGTAGATTTTAATGTAGAACCACAATGTTGGGTCAAGCATTTTGGTAAATTGTACGCAGACCCTGCAAGTGCTGAGGTGGGTGGGGAGGCATCATAGAGTGGAAGAATAGGACAGAGCAGTTAAAGCCTCTAGAGAGTCCCATAAAGCAATAAAGTCAATCATCTCCAAAAACGTCTCAGGACCAGATTGTATTCCAAGCGACCTTCATGCCTCTGAACCGGAAATCTCAGCACCCAACATAAACACACTTTCTAGGGCTATTTTAAAGGGAGAAGTAATACCCTTATAATGAAGCAAGCTGAGATCGTCCCAATCCATAAGAAAGGGTGGGCAGACCTTCCTGCTAACTTTAGACCAATCAGCCTCTTAAACGGGCTCCCAGAGATTGTCTGTCGACAGATTCTAGAGAAGCTCACGGACTGGGCCCCATAAACTTGTAGCTTTTCAGAGCCACAGGCAGGGTTTGGGCCTAAGACAAGACTAAGGTTTTGTGCAATTTATTGGAAAACAGTACTGCTGGGTAAAGGCAATCTCAATGTAGTTTTTGTTAATCTTAAAGCAGCCTTCTACCTGATTTCCTTGAAAGAGTTGTGGTAGGTTTTAGCCAACATGGGAGTATCAGAAGGCGTCAGCTATTCATGCCATTGCTATCGAACATTGATGCAGACGCACATGGACGGCAGGCAAATGTTGCTATTTTAGTTCTGTAAAATTAGAAAACATAGGACACATCCCATAAGCCCAAATAGGGAACCAGGGAAATGAGCAAGAACGGAAACAACAGTTCCGTGGGACTCTTTTTGTTAAATACGTAATATAGCCTTCTAACTCCACATTTCAAACTGATTGCAGAATTAATTCTCAAAATAGATATAATAAATCATACATAATTAAAATGGTGCAGACTGCTTAAAAGTGCGGTTGTATACAGAATTTGACAAGGATGCATATACGAAAATGAAATCAAATGATAGGTATATTTATCAAGCGCTCGAATGACCGGAGGCATCTTGGCGCTGCCTTTAACCTAAATTTACTGTGAGGAGAATAACTAAAATAAATGAGGCGGACTGTCACGATGATGGCCAAATACTATTGACTAAACAGCCAAGTAATAATGCTTTCCTAATATGAAGGAGATTCGTCATTTCCTTGAGTTTAAAAGGGAGGGAGTTCCATAATTTTGCCTCCTAAAAGGGATTTTTTAAATTAAGGAACCATTACATTTTTAGCAGCAGATGAGCACAGTGGCCTGGGGGGAATGTACCAAGAAAACCTACATTTAAAGGTAATCAGGGCCTGAGTTGTGAAGTGCTTTAAAGGCAACACATGGGGCCTTAAAAGCAATTCACTTCTTTATAGGCAGCTAATGTACCTCCCGAAGCACCAGAGATGTTGACTGATGCTTAGGCATTCCAAATAGAAGGCGAAATGCTACATTTCACAATATTTTGCAATTTATTTAGGAGTTTGTGCTGTATTTTAGCGTAGAGTGCTTTGCAATAATCCAATTTGGATAATGTGAGGCATAGACCTCTGCCTTTTGTACGTTTTCAGGAATAAACCGAAGTTTTTTCCCAAGCATCTTAAGAATGTAAAAAAACATGAAGTAATCTGGTTGACTTGGCTTTCAAATGTCAGTCTGTTGTTTAATAACATTCCTAAGTTTTTCACTTTCTCCAATATTTTCTCTAATTTATAATGCAAAGTTTGTACAAACGTGAATCTATATATAGCAACAGTACAGTGCATATTCACAAATTACTGTCCTAATTACATCAGACAATCCCTACTTACAATGCCAGCATTTTGGCCCAAGTTGTGGTTTACGTGGGTCTCTTCAAGACAAAACAAGTGCCGCCCTGCACAACACCTCAAGTAGTTTTTATTATTCATTAATTGATGTTGCTGTAAACATGAGTGGAAACTAATTGCGCAAACACAAGGAGATGATGAATGGAGCGCTAAAACCTTTCAGACACCCACCACCAGTCACAGATCTGGAGTTAATCCATCATCATTCCTTATCTCACTTAGCCACCCCCGTTCAGACCCAGCCATATGCAAATCAGTCTTTGCCCTGTGTCTCATGGGAACAGTCTAGCCTGAACTACCAAGCAAGCCAGGTCTTCCCTTGACTGCAAACAAGCATCCTGGGACCGGTTTCGTGGTAACACCCCTCATCAACAAATTTCACCCAGGATTGTATGCAGACACGTGAACTTACCGTGCTGCAGCGTGTTTTCAACATAAGTGGCTGGAACTTGTATCCACCCTGTTTTTTGGCAACATCTGTTGGAATCCAGTGGCCAACTTCCGGTGACCGCCTCAACGTTTGAATAATGAACAGTTGATTCTGTTCTTGTCATTTTATTTCTGTGCAAGCCTGATTTGGGTGAAGCCAGAAGGTCTTACAGCTCTAATAATTGAACATTTTCCTGCGGTTTCAATGGATAATGGAAAAGATCTGTTCTCTAATTTTTTAGTATGACTAATGTCAAATTACATCCTGAAAATAATGTCTGAAAATATTATGGAGATCTTGTACGCACTAGTTGTAGTACCATTCAAAACATTATTTTTTTAAGCCCCAACCCCGCCACCCCCCCACACACACAGAGTCCTGCCCTATTGGTGTAAGAATTGCTGTGGTGTGCACACATTTGCAAGACAGTCCTGCCTCGGAATGCCCGCCCTCTACCCCTGGGAAAAGATTTATTTGCATAAAAGTATTTTTGTAGGTGCTTCATTTAGAGGAGTATTCAACTGTGTTCTGATCCCATTTCCTCAAGGTTCTCTCTATCCCAGTTTCTTATAGAGGTGGGGGGACGCTGTGTTTCCAGTGACTTAATTCACCTCGTCTCTCCTGGCAGAAGTACTTTCAGGGCAGGCAACTTCCACCAAATGACATGGGAAGGCTGCTCGTTTTCTGCCATGTTGAATCCTGCCCAGAACAGTCCAGGTCTGTGAAAGCAGTCAGACCCACATGCTGGAAGCATTCTCGAAGAGCATCATTAACATTGTTTTATTGGGATTTTTTGAGAAAAAATAAAACATTACAAACAGTTCTTGTGCTGCACCTTTTAAAAATATACTCATTATCTTTTAATTCCTTAGCAGTTGCTTTTGGAAAAGCAGACAGACCTCCTACAACAAATCGGAGGTACTGTATCTATGTATGTATCATTTGATATTTGAAAAGTGCAAACTTAGATAAAAAGGCAGTGGAGCACTGTAGAGGGTCAATAGTAAGCATACAGTCAAGGAGTGATAGCAGAAGTAGTTTGCAGGTAGTAGGAGGATTGCTGCATTGTGCTGTAGTGTTATTTCCAGAGGTGTGTCTTCAACTCTTTAATATCTAGGCAGAGGGTTGGGGTGGTCTTGATGGATACACGCATTTTATTCCCGATCCTGGGACTTAGTGTTGATCAACATGTATGGGCCAAACATTGACTGTCCGGAATTCTATGAAACACTAGAGGCCGAAGCCAGCGCTCACAGTAGCGCACAACTTATATGGGGTGGACTTCAATTTGGTATTAGATCCTAGTCTGGATAGGTCGGCAGGTCCGATACGCAAACCCTCTGCAGCTGCGCATAAGTTAGACAGCGCTATCACTAGTCTAGACTTGGAAGACGTTTGGAGAGCGGGCCACCCAGCGCAGGGAGGACACACACATTAATCACCATATCACAATATTCATACCCGAATAGATTACTGGCTTATGTCTTCCTCGCTGATGGGACAACTGAGAGACTGCAGGGTGCTCCCGCGTACACTCTCCGATCACTCGCCGCTCCTGCTGGTCTTGGCTACCCCCAGGAAACAGATTCTACCTTTCACCTGGCGTTTCCCACCCTACTCCCTACTCGACCCCCTCTTTAGGGGGAAATCGCGGAAGCAATTGACACGTTCTTTGAGACTCACATAGGCTCAGTGGACAGTTTCCAAACGATATGGGAGACATTTAAGGTCTACATCTGCGGAGTCGCCATGTCCAAGCACTCGGGGGTCCTTAGGTCCATCAAGCAATGTTTAGCTGACCTAAAGAAGAAGCTAGGGCACCTAGAGGAGCGACAGTGGAGAGAAGCCAGCGCGGACACTGCTCGGCCAATTCCATGAAGAAGCAGACAGAGAGGTTAAGCATATGGGAAAGTACCTAAAGGCACGCACCTATGGCGAGGGTGACAGACCTGGCTCGGTACTGGCACGCATAATGAAGGGGAGGAGGGGCCGACCACAGGTCACTACAGTTAAGTCGGCGGAAGGGGAAGCCCTCACAGAGGAGGCGGATATCGCTCACAGATTCAGGCAATACTATACAGACCTGTACTCATCCAAGGATTGAGATTTAGGGGAAGAGATACTGAACTACCATGAGCACATCGAACTCCCAACCCTCATGAATACACACAGAGAATTCTTAATGTGTCCCATAGAGAAAGACGAAATTGTGGAGGCTCTGGCAAGTATGAAGGCTAGTAGTGCTCCGGGGGCAGATGGGTTTACGATGGGATTCTATAAAGCATTTCAGGACGTACTGATACCCCACTTGCTGATGTTGTTTGGCGATTTATGCGATCAGGCTGTATGCCGCAGTCAATGAGGGAGGCGATTCTAGTGGCGATTCCCAAACCTGGCAAGACACCGGACGAGTGCAGTTCGTACCGACCCCTCTCCCTACTGAATGTGGACACGAAGATTTACGCCAAGGTACTAGCGACCCGTCTGGCGCTTTTCGCCCGACGCTGGTAGCTCCAGAGGAGGTGGGATTTATCCTGGACAGGAACCTCACATACATCATACGCACAATACTTGGCGCGATGCAGCATGTCAATCGAGGATTCGCCTTGGCAACCTTGTTACTGACCCCTTCCCCATTGGCAGAGGTACCCGGCAGGGGTGTCCGCTGTCTCCCCTACTGTACGCCCTAATGGCGGAGCCGTTGGCTTGTGCCCTGTGGGAATACCATGGGCGTGAAGGCATTGGCTTCCCTACCTACCAGATTGTCGTCTCCATGTACGCGGATGACACTTTACTATACGTACGTGAGCCGGAGAAGAATCTAGCGTCGGTGCTGCGAGAGGTGGTTCACTTTGGTGTGCTCTCTGGCCTTAGAGTTAGGGACGAAGTCCCTAGCCTTTCCGCATACCCCCGTCACGCAGGAGTTCGAAATGGAATATCCCCTACTGTGGACGACTGACTCGATTCGATACTTGGGTATACGTCTGCACACAGACTCCGACATATTGTTCAGGGAAAACTACGGCGTAGCCATTGGTAAACTGGAGGACGACATTGACACTTGGTGTAAATTGCCCCTCTCATTGATAGGTCGTATTTCTATCATGAAGATGGTGGTGCTTCCGAGAATGTTGTTCTTCTTTACCAATCTACCTATAGTGTTACCACGCCCCTTTTTTCACAGACTGACTCAACTTATGATACGGCTCGCATGGGCGGGCAAACAGCCTCGGGTGAAAAGGAGGACACTTACTCTACCGTACAGTATGGGAGGCCTGGGAGCCCCAGACTTAGAACTCTACTAAAGGGTGGCACAGGCGTGGCATATGCACACTTGGGTGCATGGTAATCCACAAATCCCACATATACGCATGGAAAAACGGTTTACGGACCAGCTCCCCTTACCAGCGACAATATTTAAAGCTGTAGATCGCAGAACGGGAATAATAGACTCCATTACATTCATCAATCACGCCTGGCATTACCTCTTGCAACACCAGGGAGGTGCATTGTTATATTCACCTAGCATGCCGGTGGAGTGGGCGCATTGGCTGACCCCCTGCAGAGATAAGGGAGTAATTTAAGCTCTCCACAAGCTTCATATCCTGAAGGCAGGGGATCTATTCCAGGATAAGAGAGCCAAGACTTGGGATCAGGTCCGTGGAGATGGGGGAACGGACACGCTACTGCAACGATTCCAGTTCTATAGGGTACGCAGGGCCCTTCTGGATCAGCTGAGGAAGGACCTCGTGGAGCCAACGGAGGTACCCGAGCTAACCTACGTAATAAAATCTGAAACTCCTCGTAAGCTGGTAACCAACCTATATAGAATAGCCATGTCCCACAGGGAGGAGCAATACACAGCAGCTAGACTGGCTTGGCAGAGAGACTTGCAGATGGCAATAGATGACGACATGTGGCATTATTGCTGCGAGAACACTAGGCGTATATCACTTAACGGTAAACATAGGCTGATTCACTTTAAATTTCTTAATAGAGTATATTACACCCCTGAACGCTTGCACAGATATGGCCTCCGAGAGGAGGCAGAGTGTGAACGATGCCACGCGCCGGTGGTGTACTTTCTGCACCTGGCCTGGTCCTGCCCGAGAGTACAGACTTTCTGGAGGGGAGTTTTCGATGAACTAAGTAAGATTGCAGAGGTTGCATTGGATCTGGCCCCGGCGCTCGCGCTCTTAGGCTATACCAAACAGCTACCCAGACCTCTGCGCAGGCTTGTGGGCATGGGCTTGCTAATGGCGAAACGAGTTGTTGCTTTGTGATGGCTGAGGGGGCCGACTCCCACGATCCAGCGCTGGACACAGGACATGCTGTACTGCTGCACACAGTCTGAAAATTACAATGAGCTGCTACCACCTAGGAGCCGCCCAAAACATTTCTGGGGGTTGTTTCAGACATATATGAATAGCAGAGGGGAGAGGAGGAAGACGAATCTGGGGTGGGAGGGGAGGAAGTAGCGAACACTGATGTCATGGGATGAGGGGCCATCATCTAAAACCTGCAGGTTGATTACAAGTGAGGGAGGCCATTCTACTAAGTATTGGTAATGAAGTTTGCTCTGCTCGCCGCCTGCCCGTTCGTATGGTTGTTGGCTAAATGGCTGTGTAATGGGTGCTAGAGATACTCAGTGAAGATGAAACGCTCTGTGTGTGAGGGGGGAGCACGAAGTATTGAGTAATGTTTGATTTGTAACTCTTAATAAAATAATGAACAATAAAAAAAACACAAGCACAATTACTCAATCACTTTGCATACTATTATAGATTCTAAATAATATTTCACAAATATTGTTGCTAAATATCCTGGAAGTGCCCATGATTTATACAATTTAGGCATTTTATTTATCGCTGCCAGACTTGCGTACATGGAAGTTCGCTAATATTTGGTAGGAAAAGTATTTTTGTTATATGTTTGCTAATAATAATAATATCTCAATACATTAAATTGAACATTTTAAATATATAATAAATACATATATCTTAATGTCCCTCAGAGAACATCTGGGTTACTTATATAGATCTATTACAATGTCATTTGTTGATATTCCTTTGTCATTTATATATGTAACTAATTACATTTTAAAATAATACATTTTGGTGTCTGCAAAGTAGACACCAATACAGCAATATGCAATACATTTCCCTTTGTTCTACACAACTGCCCATTATTGTTTGAGATTTCTGATGTACCAATGGCCATGTCCATACCTTGTGTTGATGGTGAACAGACATAATATTGAATAAAAAAAATCGACACGACATAATATCGAGTTTTTAATATCGAAATAATTAAAATATCGATGTTATGAATATCAAGGGGTCGATTCCGATTTGGGAAAGAAATCCGTACGACGATTCATATTCATAGCTGTTTCCGTACGAATCGTACAAATCCGTCAGAATCGCGTAGTACGATCCGTAGGCAGAAAATACGTCTGAATCTTTTCGAATCGTACGAAAATCAAGTAAAAATCCGTACGATACGGAACCTGAAAGTGAACCGTACGAATCGTAAACATGCTGTTCGACACGACAAGCACGATCCAGACCGGTGAATCCGAATGCGATTCGTGCGGGGAAATGTCGCGTTTGAGTTTTACGGAAAACGTTGTGTATGAGCGAGCCAAAAACTCAAATACGAGCCGAACCCCCCGAACGAAATGCACGCGAACCCCGTTAAAATGTCGCGTATGAGCGAGCCACAAAACCCCGCTCCCCTCCATCTGCTCCAGACTTTGCTGGCCATCCGTGCTGTGGTTAGGGGTACTGACCTGTGCCCTGGGGGCCCAACAAAGAGCCTTGATCCGCTTGCGGCCCATACAGCTCCATCCTCGGGGGACCTCGTTTGAGCCATACATCTTGTCACAGGACGGCGACCACACCGCCTGGCCTTGCCCTGTGCCGGCTCCCCGTCAGTGACTATTATTTTCCTCTTCATGGCCTGATAGCCTCCCGCCTTCCTTGAACTGACCTTGGCTTGTGCTGCCCCCCCATCCGGGCCCTGATCAGCCCCTCACTCACACCCGACAGCGGAGACGTGGGTGCGGTGGTGGCTCAATCCATCTTTGCCGGCCTGGTTGAGGCGTCCTTCCCCTCGGGTGACTACCTTGGGTGTGGCGGAGTGGTTTGCTCCCGCTGGTTTGGATCTGGAACCCGCGTCTGCCTGTGTCTGCCTCCACTCTCAAATGACTACGCTGGGCGCTGGCTCGGAGGCTACCCCTCATGGCATAACATTTTGTAGCACTCGCCTGGGTAACTTTGCTCCGGATCTGTGGACTGAGATCCCCCAGCCTGCCATTGGTTTCCTTTGGTCTTCAGATACCCGTTCCATTAGCCCGGATACTTATTGCCTAGGCCAGAAACGAAGATCCTTTCGGGGAGTTAACGTCGTGATTGTGATGTGCTCCGATCCGACCTGCCTGGTCCTGTCCGACTGGGAAGGTTTACAACTTCTGGACATACGGTACCTGGCCCTCCTTCCCCTCCCCTCACTCCTGTATCGTGGCCCGAGTGCGCTCGCTTGGTGACACTGGCACTGCCCCCTGGGGCCCACCTACTCCCGTACCTGAGAGCTGCCGACTCTACCTGTTCTTGTAGCGCTCCGGTCTGCCCTCCCCCGCACAACATCCAACAGGGGAAACAGATCGACAACCCAGAAACAACTAACGAAATTCCCTGGACTGCCAAAGGAGATGCTAAAGACAGGACATCTGAAGGAGACCCGAGGACCGAGCCGCCCTCACCTACAGCCAAAACTCTGAGACTTGAGGATGTGATGGAAGCCATAGCGGGGGTACGTACTTCTCTTGAGACCCAAATAGACTCTGTTAATATCGACGTCACCCTGCTATGAGCAAACCTTCGCAAAATTGGCTCCAAGGTCAAGGACGTGGAGGTTAAAATGGCAGCCCTCATTGATGACACCTCTACCCTCCAGCAACAGATGGCCCACCACCAGAAACAGCAAAACCAGATGAGTGAACTCTTGGATGATTACGAAGGGAGGGCGCGATGAAACAATGTCCGTATCCTAGGTGTTCCGGAATGCATGGAGGAGCCTGCTGCCGACCTCTTTGTGGAGGACCTCGTGGTGAAGCATCTCCAGCCAAAACGACTCTCCAGCTTCTTCTCGATTGAGAGGGCCCATCGGGTCCCGGGAGGTAGGCCGAAACCCGGTGCCCCCGCGTCCGATCCTTGCCAGGGTCTTTAATTTCCAGGACAAGGACGTCATATTCCAGGCGGCCCGGACGAGTGCTCCGCTCCGAATTGACAATGCCGCCATAACATTCTTCCCGGATTTCACGACTAAAGTGCAAGCACGTCGTCGCAGTTTCATAGAAGTCAAGAAGGCGATGCGTGATAAAAGCATAAAGTACTCCATGCTTTTTCCGGCTAAGTTGCGGGTCAAGGGGGAGGGTGAGACTTGTTTTTTCTCTCCCCGGAGGAGGCGTGGGAGTGGATGGAGGGATGGCGTCCTGCAGGAGACGCCGCACGCAATCGTGGTGCCTCCGGATTGGGGGTGCACCTGATCCAATCACCTACGCGTCAGGGGCCGGATGCTGAGTGGACCGAGGCAGCGGACAGCGACTTCCACAGCAGCATGCATTGCTACTTCTAAACAGTCTCCACTGTCTCTTTGCTACGTGACACTCCCGCTGCATCTCCAATTCTAATTATTTGGGGGCCTTCCCCCAATATTGGACCATTGCACCTGCCTCCTCGGACTGCAGCGGGCCTGTGCTGTAAGTTTAATGGCCCTATGTTTGATGGTATCGTGAACACCTGGACTGGTATGTTTTTTCTGATTATTGTAATGTACGTCTTTTGTTTTCAATATTGGCGAATGGCGGAGTGGTTTATTTGTCACCCCGTGTATGGTTGGGAGGGCGACGGGCACTCTGCCTAGTTGGGGTGTGGATAGTTTCAAGTCCGTGGGCAGGGAAGCAGGGTGGGGGGGAGGGGGGGTGTTTAGATGGAAATTTTTGTTGTGGTTTTATTGGCTTATGTTTGTTTTTGGAAGTAGATTCTACCATTTGCAATTGTCGTCCAGGAAAGTCTACGATGCCAACTAGACTATTCGCCTATCCTGGACAGTGAGGCAGGGAGCTTCACGATCAAAGTGAATAACAACTGCACGCTGAAAGGCATGTTAATCTACAGACCCCCAGGCCCTACAGCCAGGTTCGTGGAGAGTCTGGTTGAAAGCATTATAGAGACCGCGCTATGTAAAGATAAATTTCTGGTACTCGGAGACCTTAATCTACACCTTAATAATCCTTCAGATAATGCTAGCAAGAATTTCTGTCAAGCATTAGGAGCCCTACAACTGAATCAAATTGTAAGTGGTCCTACCCATCAGTTAGGACACCTGTTGGATCCCATATTCGTTAACTGGGGGGAAGCAGAAGCTATGACTTCTATCCCCATTCCCTGGTCGGATCATCATCTGGTTCCTTTCACTATTTGAATCCCTGAAGGTAGATCTCCGCAGCCAACGGCACTGTATCATCTCAGGCGAAAATGGGCTACCTTCTCCCAGTCTAAGTTTTGCGAGGCATTGACTAAAGGAGGAAACCCTGGGGGGGATGATGCAGACACGGCCAACAACTATCTCTGTAAGCGCATCAACGATGCGCTAGATTGTACAGCTCCTCTGTCAAAAGCTAAACCTGGTGGCCGTGTTCAAAAAACTGCTCCATGGTTCAATGATGAATTACGAGAATCGAAAATCGCACTAATGAGAGCCGAAAGACAATGGCGTAGGGCTCTCTCCAAAGATACTAGAGATGCCTACTTGACAGAGAGACGACTTTACCATGGCCTAATTAGGAAGTCTAAAGCTCCGTATTACGCGACCAGAATCAGCGAAGCTGGTAACTCGATGAAAGAGCTGTTTTTGCTCTACAAAACTCTTTCAAGTGGAAAATCAGCCACTGTCCCTGATGACTGCTCGCCTGAGTCCTGCGATAGGGTCGCAGATTTATTTGCGGAAAAGATATCTAAAATGTATTCGGCTTTCCCAATTCAACCCACGAACGGGATAGAATTTGTAGAAAGCCCAAGGGAATGGGGAGACAGACTTAGATTGACCAACTTTGTCACCCCGCCCCCAGAAGATCTCTTAAAAATCTGCAGATCGGTGAAGTCGGGATCTCCGCAGGACCCTACCACACCTAAACGTCTAGCGGATAGCCTAGTGGTTTTGGAACCCTACATTAGGCATCTACTGGACGTGTCTTTCAACACAAAGACCGTGCCCAAAGACTGGAAAAAGGCGGTAGTCCTACCCCTCAGGAAGAAACCTACTATCAGTTTTGATAAATTAGAAAACCTACGGCCTATTTCTCTTCTACCCTACTTGGCCAAAGTGGCCGAAAAAACGGTTAATCTGCAACTAATGGATTTCGTGGACAAAGCTGCCTTATTGCACTACACCCAATTTGGCTTCCGCCCTCGCCACTCAACGGAATCGGCGCTCCTGATGACTGTGGAGTCCCTACGGCAGGGGGTGGATGAGGGTCATACTATGGCCCTTATCCTATTGGACCTGAGTGCGGCATTCAACACTGTAGCTCACTCCACCCTGCTACAGTGTCTGAATAGCGGAGGAATATCTGGAGCCGCACTCCAATGGATCCAATCCTTCCTGACTGGGGGAAGTTTCCAGGTCCGCCAAGGTGACCACTATGCCAGAGACATAGGATTGGGTCAGGGCGTTCCCCAGGGATCGTCCCTGAGCCCAACCCTTTTTAATCTTTATGTCTCCCCAGTGGCTCCGTTTGCTGTCGGTCATGGACAGCAAATTGTATCCTACGCCGACGATACGCAGCTGGTTGTCTCCCTCTCGCGTGCACCCGGCCTTGCTATGGACAGTGTCAGGGCATGCATGCAAGATCTTGCTACCTGGATGTCCACAAATTGCCTGAAATTAAATGGCAACAAGACATAGGTGCTCGTGGTGGGAGGGAATCCATCTGTTTGGTCGTCGGCGTGGTGGTGTCCATGCCTAGGTGAGGCTCCAACACCCCGGCAAGAAGTCAGAAATCTTGGGGTCTGGCTTGATGCAGACCTGTCTTTCGGACCCCAGATAGACAGGGTGACGGGCGTCTGTTTCAGCGTTTTAAAAAACCTACGGAAGGTCCTAGCTCTCCTTCCTACGTCCGCTCGTAGAACACTGGTGCATGCCCTCGTCACATCGCACCTGGACTTTGGCAACCTGCTCTATCTGGGAGCCACCTGTAAGGCAATCAATCGCCTTCAGGTGCTACAGAATGCTGCAGCTCGCCTCATATTAAAACTCACCAAAAGATCGGACTCCAAAGCTGCCCTTCAGACCCTCCACTGGCTGCCAGTAAGGAGCAGAGTTGAATTTAAATCCCTTTGCACCTGTCACCGTATCCTTGCTGAGAAGGCACCAGCACCACTTCAGAACCTAGTCACCAGGTATGTACCATCTTGCGCTCTGCACTCCTCGCAGGGAGGCCTATTAAAAGTCCCTAGGGTAAGAAGGGCTCGCATGGGAGGAAGATCCTTTCGCTACCTGGTGGCGAAGAGCTGGAATGCTCTACCTCTTAATCTCCGTCTGGATCCATCTGAATCTAGTTTCCGGAGGAAATTGAAAACACACCTATTTTCTAGATAGCCGGGTCGACTCCTCACTTCCGCTCCTGAGTGTTTCAGTTAACGCGGGGACACGCTTTTGCGTAACCATGCGCTTTATAAATCTCCCTTATTATTATTATTATTATTATTATTGTTTCAAGTCCTATCTCCAATATTGTCTCCTATACTTTTTAGTTAATCGCAGAGTCCTCCTTGATTTTGGGCATAATGGACATCACCGTCTGGCTTTTAGTGCCACCTTGAATCTAAAGATTATCCGTCCTTGTTCCCGTCTGGGCTGCCCCTGGACTGCACTCTCACTCGCATTGATGGCCTTAAAGTTGTCTGTGGCTCCTCCGGGTGAGCCCTCCAGCCATCTTTCACTACACAAACCACCATGACACAATCCCAAACTAGGGCGCTCACCCTCATGACGTGGAACGTTAATGGACTTGGGAACAAAATAAAGAGAGGAGTGATGCTGCAGTATCTCAAGCGTAATGCTCCTGACTTGGTGCTGCTTCAAGAGACACACCTGATGGGCAACACATGCTGGGTACTCCATCGAGAAGGTTACAACCTATTGGTTCACGCTGGTTTCACTTCTGGCTCCAGAGGCACTGGTATTCTTGTAAAGAAAAACCTTCCACTTACCTGTACGAAGACATGGGCTGACCCCATTGGTCGCTTTGCTGTGGTCGAGGCCACCTGGGAAGGGCGTCACCTGAACGTTGTCTCAGCCTACATCCCACCAGCGCTGGGCAAAGACGTGCTGATGGCCCTAGAACAACTTCTGTTGGATCTCCCCCAGGGTACACTAGTTATTGGTGGTGACTTTAACATGACGATGGACAATACGATAGATAGGCATCCCCAGCGCAACTCCCATAGGCAGGGTTCAGACCTTCTGGATTTTACTCAGGTAATAGGTCTAGAGGACCTATGGCGGACGTTTCACCCGGACACCTCTTACTTCACCCACTATTCAAATGCACACAATAGTATGTCCCGCATTGATTATATTATCTGTCCCACGGCGGACGTTGGTTTCTTTCGCAACCCAAAGGGACTCCCTCTGGGTATCTCGGACCATTCTCCGCTCACTGTCGAGCTTACCTACCTCCGGCAGGTAACCAGGGGACCCATAGTAATCAATCCGTGGCTCCTGAAAATCCCTGACATTAAAGACAGCCTGCTCAAACATACCGAATATTATTTTGCTGAAAACCTTGGTTCGGTCCAATCTGCTGTCACGATCTGGGAAGCATATAAAGCCGTTATCAAAGGGAGGGCGCTGGCTCTTAAGTCTGGATATCAACACAAACAAAACGAGCCTGGAGTCAGACCTCAATGCTAACCCATCCGATGAGGCGGCTGCCCGATATAGCTGAGGCCTTTGCAGACCACTTAGAACAGGTCTACTCCTCTAGGGTATATTACTCGTCAGACGAATCCCGACTCCTTCAGGAGGAAATGCATTTACCCACTCTTTCTGACTCGGCTAGGGACGAGTTGGACGCAGATCTCACAGTTGAAGAGATTGGGAACGCTCTGTTTGCTATAAATGCGGGCAAGGCTATGGGACTTAATGGCGTCCCCATTGAATTCCTTAAGTGGATGGCCCAGGAGGTAATTCCTCATTTGAAGGCTATGTTTGAGGAAAGCCTTGATCGAGGATGTCTGCCACTAGATCAACGATTGGCCTCAATAGCTGTAATCCACAAACCTAACAAATCGCGCACGGATTGCGGCTCCTATAGGCCGATTTCTCTTATAAACACTGAGGTCAAGGTTCTGGCCAAACTCCTGGCTACCAGACTCCTTACAGTCCTCCCCTCCCTAGTTCATGACAACCAATCGGGATTCCTTCCAGGCCGAAATACGGCCCTAAACCTCCGCAGACTACACAATGTTCTTGGTAGGCAGCCCTACCTACAAGAGGATGCCGCAATTCTGTCCCTTGATGTCACCCTAGCATTCGATTCCATAGAGTGGTCCTACCTTTTTTGAGGTCGTGAGACCCTTTGGTTTCGGCCCTATTTTCATTCAGTGGGTCCGATTGCTTTACACTGATTTGTTGGGCCAGGTGCGAGTCAACGCCCACACCTCCAGACAATTTCAGCTGCATAGAGGGACCAGGCAGGGCTGTCCCCTCTCCCCCCTTTTGTTTGCACTTACCTTAGAACCCTTAGTCCACTGGATCCGGTCTGATGCCTCCATCAAGGGGCTTCGATGGAATGACGACATGATTGACAAAATCTCCTTATATGCGGATGATATCCTTGTTTATGTTTCTTCTCCCAGATCCTCCTTTAATAGCTTATTACATGTCATCACTAATTTTGGTAAATATTCTGGTTTTTCAATCAATTGGTCCAAATCGGTTTTGTATTGTCTGCATGGCCCTCCACCCGCTCTTCTGAGGGGGTTTTCAATAGCCATAGCCAAGAACGGGTTTAAGTATCTTGGCATCTTTGCTGCTCTGGATCCCAAACTCTTCTACGAACGTAACCTGAAAGGCCCATTACAGACACTTCATAGTGACGTATCACTTTGGCATGCACTACCTTTATCCCTCCCAGGCAGAGAGGCCCTTTTTAAAATGTTAGCACTCCCGCTTTTTTTATTTGTCCTTCAAAATTGCCCATTCACAATTGCTGATTCCTATTTCCATGCGCTGGAAGGAGATCTACTGAGGGATGGTACGATAGGGGCATCGCCCTGCCAAATATGTGCCTCTATTATTGGGCCTCCCAACTGGTGGCCACCAACTCTTTGATTCATGGGTCGCTTGCGAACCCGGCTTTTCACTTAGAACGCTACCAGACAGGACGAGAAGGGTACCTGGGTGCCTTGTATGGTAAATTCCCCCGAAGTCGGTACGTAGGGCCCATGTCACAAATAATTGCTATCTGGCACCGGGCTACCAAGAGCCTGGGATGGTTTGACATATTTACTAAGGCTACCCCGCTCTGGGCCTCGCAGAACCTAGGCTCCCTTTGCCATCATAAAGGGTTGATAAATGGGACATGATCGGCATCTCCACTTTAGGTGACTTGATCCACAAGGGGAAACTACTGACTTTTACTGACCTCCAGCAGCGACACGTTCTTGCCCAGAGCGAGGCCTCCAGATACCTCCAAATTACGCATGCTGTCCTCACGAACGTGTCCGACCTTTCCTCCCTTCCAGAGGTCTCACCTCTTGAGGATAGGTTACTTTCGGAACCTCTCCAGACAAAGGCGATATCTTGCACATACCGTAAATTATGCAACAATATGCCCGACTCCTTCCAGTCCCTACGAGACAAGTGGCAGGGTGACGTAGGACACCTGGAAGATGACGAATGGAGATCGGCACTGATGTCTCCCAGGGAAACGGCGATCAATCACCGTTTCAGGTTGATTCAACTGAATGTCCTACACAGAGCCTATATGTCCGTTCCTCTCCTGGCCAGAATAGGTAGGCGCCCGGACGATATGTGTCTCTGTGGCTGCGGCCTCACTGGCTCCTTTTATCATGTTCAGTGGGAATGCCCTATAATTCAACAGCTCTGGGACAGGGCGGCCCGCAAAATGATAGAGGCAGTAGGGAAACTCCTCCCTCTTTCCCCTAAAGAAGGGATCCTTAACATATGGGGTGCCACAGACCTCACGGAGGTGGAGCTCCAGTGGGTGGCCTTGGGTTTTCTACTGGTGAAACGTGCAGTGGCAATGCAATGGGGTGCCCCCCAGAGGCCTTTACTGGTGGGATGGGTGACTGAAATGGATACATGCATGCTGGCTGAAAAATCTGTGTTTAAGATCAGAGGATGCCCCAAAAAATGGGACAAAAAGTTTGGGCATTGGAATGTATAGAGAGTTGAGATCTGTACTTCCCCCACTGTGGATATGGCTATGGATAAGGCTGGACCGAGACGATGTAATGATCCTTGATGTATTATTCTTTCTGTATTGCCCATTATGTCTGATTCTGTATTGTATGGAATGATTATTGGATGATAACTCTGCTCTTTGTTTTTCAATAAAATATTAAATAAAAAAAATAAAAAAATAAGAGACTAAGCCCCCTTAACGAAGCGCACGCAAACCCAGTAAAACCGTCGCGTATGAGGGAGCCACAAAAGTAAATACGAGACGAACTCCCCCTGAACAAAGCGCACGCAAACCCCTAAAAACAGCACAAGGAGGTAGAAAACAACTCGTACTGCATGAACGTCGCGTTTCGCACACAAATAAACAGAAGTAAATACAAGTAATCGAGCCGTACTAAACCACGCGGACACTGAAAAACAGCACAAGGAGGGTGAAGACGACACACTACACCACAAAACATGTCTCCTGTGTGCATACCATGGAAATGAATGTCCTGGCCAGATACAAACAGGCAAACAGAGGGCCTAACTCAGAACCATCCCTCATAACACACCCATCAAAAATTCAAACTAAGCCACACCCACAAATGGAGCAATAAAAAGGGCCCACACACACAAACCATGATCCTTTGCAACATACACAATTAGCAAGAGACACTGAAAACAAACCAACAACTGCACACATCCACCTTCACACATACCCCATCACATTCAGACCCACACACCCCCATTCACATTCAGACCCACACACCCACATCCATACACCCCGTCACCCCACACCCTGTCCGCACAGAAGAAATCAAAGTTCACAAAGGAGGAGATGGAGGTCCTTGTAGATGTGGTGATCAGAGTCGAGCCACAGCTATTTGGCGCATTGGTCAGATGGACCAGCATAGCTGAGAAACCACGCCTGTGGGAGAGGATAGTCAATAGGGTCAATGCTGTTGCACCCATCAGACACACCAGGAGGGAGTGCCAGGCCAGGTGGTACGATCTGTGGAGGATGGTCAAGCGGGAGATGGACAAAGACTATGCACAGAGCCAACTCACTGGAGGTGGTGGTCCCCGCAGACCAGTACAGTACCATCCCTGGGAGGAGAAGGGCATGGCCCTGCTGCCACAGGTGGGAGTACATAGCATTGAAGGAGTCGTCGAGCCTGGTGAGTACGCAAACAACTCATGTAACATGGGGGTAATGGCATCCACACCCCAAGTACAAAAAATGCCGGCAACAACTCCCAAGCGCCCACCGCCCACAACTACAGGCAAAAACAACGCTAATGCCACTAACATGTGTATGCCCCATTGACAAACCAAGGCCATGCTATGTCCCATGCTACAGGAAGCACAGACCCAAGAACGGACGTCCGGTATGCTGGGAGGGTGGGTGTCACAAAATGCATCGTTGGACTACAAATCAGACCCAATTGCATGGGAGTCCGCAGCGGGGGGGGGGGCAACAGGGGCTCTTGGCCCCCCCTGGATCACCAGTGTGTCTTGTGTGGGCCCAGTCAGGGCCGGCTCTAGTCCATCATCCTTTTGAAATGGTGCCATTGTTCCAGGTGGCAGCACCCTCCATTGGGTGGGAAGGGTGCATGGGGGTTGCCAAGAAGTGTGCAAAGCAGAGGGGAGAAGGGTGCAAGGCAGTGGGGAGATGGGTCCAAGAGGGACGGACAGAAGGGTGCAAGGGGTATTGCGAGAAGGGTGCAAGGCAGAGGGCGAGAAGGGTGCAAGGCAGTGGGCGAGAAGGGTGCAAGGCAGTCGGGAGAAGGGTGCAAGGCAGTGGGGAGAAGGATGCAAGGGGGAGAGCCAGAAGGGTGCAAGGGGGAGTGCGAGAAGGGTGCAAGGCAGAGGGCAAGAATGGTGCAAGGCAGAGGGCAAGAAGGGTGCAAGGCAGTGGTGAGAAGGGTGCAAGGCAGTCGGGAGAAGGGTGCAAGGCAGAGAGCATGAAGGGTGAGAGGCAGTGGGGAGAAGGGGGCAAAGCAGTGGGGAGAAGGGTGCAAGGCAGAGGGCCAGGAGGGTGCAAGGCAGTGGTGAGAAGGGTGCAAGGCAGTGGGGAGAAGGGTGCAAGGCAGGGGTGAGAAGGGTGCATGGCAGTGGGGAGAAGGGTGCAAGGGGGAGGGCCAGAAGTGTGCAATCGGGAATGCGAGAAGGGTGCAAGGCAAAGGGCAAGAAGGGTGCAAGGCAGAGGGCGAGAAGGGTGCAAGGCAGTGGGGAGAAGGGTGCAAGGCAGTGGGCGAGAAGGGTGCAAGGCAGAGGGTGAGAAGGGTGCAAGGCAACGGGGAGAAGGGGGCAAGGCAGTGGGGAGAAGGGTGCAAGGCAGTGGTGAGAAGGGTGCAAGGCAGTGGGGAGAAGGTTGCAAGGCAGAGGGCGAGAAGGGTGCAAGGCAGTGGGGAGAAGGGGGCAAGGCAGTAAGAAAAAGGGTGCAAGGCAGAGGGCAAGAAGGGTGCAAGGCAGTGGTGAGAAGGGTGCAAGGCAGTGGGGAGAAGGGTGCAAGGCAGAGGGCATGAAGGGTGAGAGGCAGTGGGGAGAAGGGGGCAAAGCAGTGGGGAGAAGGGTGCAAGGCAGAGGGCCAGGAGGGTGCAAGGCAGTGGTGAGAAGGGTGCAAGGCAGTGGGGAGAAGGGTGCAAGGCAGGGGTGAGAAGGGTGCATGGCAGTGGGGAGAAGGGTGCAAGGGGGAGGGCCAGAAGTGTGCAATCGGGAATGCGAGAAGGGTGCAAGGCAAAGGGCAAGAAGGGTGCAAGGCAGAGGGCGAGAAGGGTGCAAGGCAGTGGGGAGAAGGGTTCAAGGCAGTGGGCGAGAAGGGTGCAAGGCAGAGGGTGAGAAGGGTGCAAGGCAACGGGGAGAAGGGGGCAAGGCAGTGGGGAGAAGGGTGCAAGGCAGTGGTGAGAAGGGTGCAAGGCAGTGGGGAGAAGGTTGCAAGGCAGAGGGCGAGAAGGGTGCAAGGCAGTGGGGACAAGGGGGCAAGGCAGTAAGAAAAAGGGTGCAAGGCAGAGGGCAAGAAGGGTGCAAGGCAGTGGGGAGAAGGGTGCAAGGGGGAGTTTGAGAAGGGTGCAAGGCAGAGGGCGAGGAGGGTGCAAGGCTGTGGGGAGAAGTGTGCAAGGCAGTGGGGATAAGTGTGCAAGACAGAGGGCCAGGAGGGTGCAAGACAGTGGTGAGAAGGGTGCAAAGCAGAGGGCTAGGAGGGTGTAAGGTAGTAGTGAGAAGGGTGCAAGGCAGTGGGGAGAAGGGTGCAAGGCAGAGGGGAGAAGGGTGCAAGGCAGTGGGGAGAAGGGTGCAAGGGGGAGGGCCAGAAGGGTGCAAGGGGGATGGTGATGAAGCTAAAAATTTGCCCACCACCAAAAACATTTGTGTGGACGCCCATGCCCAATTTCCCTCATCACATATGGCCCAGGTACACACCCATGCACCATGCTCAATGCACAGGGAGTGGCAATGTACTGACAAGATAGCTGACACAGGGCCCTGGTGTAGGCAGCACAAGACCCTCCTGTGACCAGTGCAAACACAAACTCCAGGACAACAAGGTCAGATATCTTGGACAGGAACTCACAACCACTGTCATTGCAAAATGCTCCATGGGGGGACAGCCACACCATGAGGGAGGCCCAGTTTTAAATCAGACTCCAACTACCAGCACGGCCTGTCACACACACCCCTTACACAAACATAGCCTTCTGGGACAGGCAATGGAGTGCCCCACTGTCACAATCGTCATGTAACATAACAAAACCAATACAGATCTGCCTGAAGCATCCAAGCAGAAAATGCACAGTGCAGATTCACAAGCCCCTTGTGCTTCTTTCACGATGCCGTTGCATCACCTTTGTGATGCAGCGGGTGCACAAAAGTGGCACCATGGTGCTGGGTATTTACAAGGTGACGCATCTGGGAGATGTGTCACGTTCTAAAGCCCTGTGCCAGAAGTCGGTGTACTGGTGCAGGGGGAGGGTTGGGGTGGGTGGGCGTCACAGCGGAGCAACACCTCCCAAAAGTGGCTGAGTGAAATCTACAAGATTTCACTCGGTCACTTTTAAGCACATGCTGCGTCAAAACCCTGCGCATGCTTGAAGCAGGCGTAAGGATTGACACATCATTGTGCAGCTAGGGCCCCACAGAGCATTGCTGGAGTTGCGTTGCACCGGCGACACAACTCCAGCCATGTGCCACTTCTACGGCACAGATGCGTGACACAGCGGTGCCGTTTTTCCACCATGGTGCTCCGCATTGTTAATGTGTTGCATCAATGCAGGCATAGCTGTGGTGCACAATGACTGGCGAATCCCTGCTGATATGCAGGGCTGTGCCAGACATTGTAGATATACACCCACATGTCAATGACTCCTGAGCACAGATCAATCTGAGCCCACAACATACCCATCCACAAGTGATCATTGAGAGCAATCCAAAGCATAGACAACTACCAGGTGGAACAGTGCCAACGACAATGTGTATGAAAAATGGATGTTGCATTAAATGGAATTGACATTGTCTGTCTCTCACACCCGCAGGACCCTGATCCCACCAACAGCAACGCCTCTCACCATTCCACGGATGACCCCGACCAACCTGGCACCTCTGGTGCCCAACCCCTGCAGCACCTGGATCAGGGACATCTGCGTCAACCACCACCATTCCTGCCACATCCCAGCAGACATCTCGGAGCCCTGCCCACACTCAACTCCTGAGCCAATCTGACAATGAGGGACAAGGTTCGCCGGGCACCCTGGAGGTGGCAGGCAACACCACCACTGCCATCCCTCAGGGGTCCCGTCGACCCGATGTGCCAACAACGGCAGGCCAGGCTCATGTGGGTAGGGGTGGTGGGAGTGGCACCAGGCGGAGGCGAGAAACTGACCAGCTAGCTGCAGGGCCCGGTATGTCTGAACTGCGCAACATCATGGAAGCATACCGGTGGGACACCAGGGAGTTCAGCCAGGTAGTGGGGACCCTCACAGAGATCAAAAACCTGGAGGCAGAGCAACACGCCAGTCAACAAGAACACCAAGGACATATGGAGGCAAGACTGGCTGAGCTCCTGACGGTGCAAAAGGACATAAGCCATTCACTCCGTCGGATCGCAGACAACATGGAACACCCTCCCTGTGTCACCAGGCAAGAAACATCTAGGTGAAGACTGCCAACCGGCACAGGGAGGGAGGAGGAGGAGGAATCGTCCGACGGAGCGTCCCATTCATCGTCAAGGCCTGCACATGAGGGTCCCCCAAGGAAGGTGGGTCGTCCAAGGAAAAGACAATGAGAGGCGGTGGGCCATGCGCATCTCCCAGGTCACCGGGTCTGGCATTTTAACTGTGTGTGCAACAGCATCACCTCATTGACTGTCCTACTCTCCCACAAGGCTTTGCTGGTTGCTGTCTGAACAATGATGCCAAGCACTGTGGTCTGGACTCTGTTGACTCAAACTGCAAGGCATCACATCTCCCTCTGTGAACTTTGGATTCCCGGCATCTTTGTACAGCACATATCACTCCCTCACGTTTCCCGCACAAGACAGATAAATAAGCAAAACAAACACAGTGAAATTGATGTTGCATTCATTTACTATGAGTCAACAAAATACGTGTGGGGTTATGTGGAACAAACTCAAGCCATCCATACACTTGGATTTGAGTCCGGTCGAGGACACACATAGGTCACAATATATCATCAAATACATACATGGAGCGCAATACTCACCCTTGATGGTTTAAAGCTGCTGAGGAGAGGGTGCTTGCCATACTGCTAGGACAGACAGTTTTGGAAGAATTTTATGAAGGTGTAGGGGTCATGGGTCATGTGGAGGTGCCCAGGGAGGGAGTGCCACGTCTGTTTAGTGATGTGGGAGAACTATCTCCCACATGCAGTTGTACTGTGGATGTGATGAATGGTGCCCAGGGCAAGGTTGGCTGGACGGAGTTGGGGCAATGGGGTGTTTGATGGGAGACTTCCATGTTCGTCTTTGGGGCTGGGGTTTTGGAGTGCCTCCAGAGTGTGGCTGAGGTGTCTGAAGGAGATCCTGCAGTTGACAGTGAGCCTATTGTAGGTATTTCAGGTGGACGGTCATGTGGCTGTGGCAGGGGATGTTGAGGATGAGGTGTGTGGATGCACCCTGGATGTGCAAAAGTCCTCCTGGAGTCTGGCTGTTGTTCCTGCGTAGAGGGCATTGCCGTAGGTGAGCTGGCTGGTGTTGTGGACCTATGTGACTGTCTGTCATGACTAGGAGTGGATCTATCTGAAGGTCATTTACAGCATGCGGAGGGACTTGCAGCATGAGGTAGAGATGGTGTTGAGTTGGATGGTTATTGTGAGCGAGGAGTGTACGATGAACACCTGCTTGCGTGCATGGCCACTGTGTGCTTGTGTGCTGCCCAGGCCGGTGTGATACAAGGAGTTGTCCCAACCGTAAGGGGACATTCCTCAGATGATGAGCTCAGTCTTGTTCAAGTCCAGCCTCAGGTGGCTGATGTTCATCCATTTGTCAACGCAACTCATGCCTTCTTGAAGGTTGGATCTGGGAGTGGCTGGGTCTTTGGTGAGGGTGAGGAGCAGCGGGGTGTCAATGGCATAGAACATGATGATGAGGTTGTGTGCGCATGTGATGGTGGAGAGGGGGGTCATGGAGACATTGTAGAATGTCACGCTGAGAGATGAGCCCTGGGGCATGTGTCCGATGACCCAGTGTACTACGTGCTGAAGGGGGGAGGCGGACTCCCTGGGCCTTGCTGGTGAGGTAGTTGGCGTTCCATCCTGGGCCTTCCTCTGGATCCCAGTGTTAGAGATGTGTGATATGACAGTGTGGTAGCACATGGTGTAGTATGCTGTTGAGAGGTCCATGGGGTGAGGGTGGTGGTCTCACCATTGTTGAGCAGGGTTCAAGATGTCGTTGTTGGTGGCAATGAGGGCTTTTGAAATGGGGTGATTACTGTGGAAAATGGACTAGGGCGGGTTGCCTGGAGATGTTTGTTTGGAGGGAGATGGTCAGTTGCTCGTTGACTGTCTTCTTGATGACATTTTCCAGGTAGGGAAGCAGGGTGATGTTCCAGGAGATCCTGCCATCTGTTGTTAAAGAAGTGCCTGGGTCTCTGCATGCCTCCAGCTCCCATGGAAAGTGGCATACTCAAAGGAGACATTCATGACATGCCAGAGGTGGGCTTCAAAGATAGTGTATGCTGTGATTGAGATGTTGTGTGGCAAGGGTCCTGATGGAGAGCCGGAGTGGATGGTGTACATGAGCCGGGTGGTGTCTTTGCTGCTGACAGGAGTCCAGGACCTGAGGGGGTATGTCCTGTGGATAATAGCACTGTCTGCCTCTGTGTAGCTAGGCTGTGGTGTACGTCCACGAGCTTGTAGTGGTAGAATGTTGCAAGGGATCCCCTTAGCCTTGCAAGGGTGGGATGTCTTTTGGATGTAGAGCTGGGGTTAGATAGTTCACTCACGATGCCGATGAGGTCCTTCATGTTGTGTGTGTTGGTGCATAGGCCATACCTGAAGGATGTCCTCTTGTCCGTGCTGATGATATGGTGATGTCTGTGTGTTGCGGATTCCAGAGCTGAAAGGTACCTGATGGTTGTTTGTCTTGCAAGGTTTGCACAAGAGTCCGGCTACACCTGTATGAGTTCATTAGGTCTGCCTTGTCCCAGGTGGCTTAACTGTTGTTGTGCCGAACAGTAAAGTCCACCAATGTCGCAAGAGTGTTGGATCAGTTGCTGATCCAGTGGGTGTGGTTGCAGGGTGTGGCGGTAGCGTTGGTTGGAGTGTCCTGGGCGAGGGTGCCAAACAGCTCTCTCTGGTGACTTAGGTCAAGCATCTTTGGTGGATCTGTAGCGGAGTGTGGTGCAGTGTGTTGCATGTCGGACAACTGGATGCAAATGTTGATGTACCAATGAAGGATAGTGGTGTGGTTGTCCTCCAGCCAGAAATTGCTGTCCCCCTGCCCCATGTAGTCTGTGTAGGTGAGGGCCTGCATGCTGGTGTAGTTGTCCAATGTCTGAGGACCATTCAGTAAAGCCGGTTCCCAGCTCTGTGCTCTCAGATGTTGCCACAATTTCTGAGGCAGCCTCTCTTCTCAAATTGCAGAAGCGTAAATCCAGTTCCCCTAGTGACCCCTTGCCCGCCAAGCAATACAACATCCATTTAAACGCCATCTGAAAACTTTCCCTCAGATTGGGCTCTTATCCGGATGCGTGGAAACACGTGTTCCTCCTGACCATCTTAAAGAAAGCCAATGCAGATCCTGAATCTCCATGCAATTATAGACCTATCTCTCTTATACCAACTCCTGCCAAGATTTTAGACAAATGTATCTGTCAGCAACTGATGGCCTTTGTTGAAGATAATATCCTCCTTCACGACCGCCAATCCAGCTTCCGTCCCGGCTATAGTACGGAGTCGGCCCTCATTGAAATGGCAGACTCTATACGCTGTGTGTTCGACGGAGGTTCCAAGACGGTGTTGGTGCTGTTAGACTTGTCTGCAGCATTTGACGCTGTCGCCCATCCCCTTCTTCTGAACCGCCTTAAGACCATAGGTGTGGGGGGCTCAAAGCTTAACTGGATATCGTCCTTTCTATCTGATTGCACACAGCAGGTCTGGACCTATCCGTTCATCTCCCCAGTCAAAGCACTGAAGTGGGGTGTGCCGCAGGGCTCTGCTCTGAGCCCTCTGCATTTTAATATTTACTTTACCCCGCTGGCTGAATTGATTGCAATGTCTGAATTCAAAATCATTTCATATGCTGATGATACTCAGCTTCTATTCACCTTTAATGCTGTGTCTGCCGCAACTTTTGACCCACTGAAAAATTGTCTCAAGAATATTGCGGCCTGGATGGACCGCAATTTCTTGAAACCTTATCCAGATAAGACCGATATCCTATTTTTTAACCAACCTTCTCCCTTCTCTTCCAATCAGTGGTGGTCAGAGGAACTGGGCATTGCTCCGGCACCCAAGGACTCGGTCAGGAATATGGGAGTTAGATGGGACAATCAGCGATCCCTTGCCACACAGGTACAAGCAGTGGCTGCCGCTTGTTTTGGCAAGATTAAAATCATCAAGAGATTTATTAACAATCTGCCCAATGCAACCCGAAAAACGGTGGTTCACGCACTGATTACCTCCCATTTAGACTACGCAAATGGCTCATACATGGGTCTCTCATTAGGCTTGCTCTGTATACTGCAGACTGTCAAAAAACGTAGCTGCACGCCTGGTATGTGGAGTCCCACTTTGACAACATATCTCCCCGTATCTTCAACTACTCCATTGACTGCTCATGGCTAAACAAATAGGATTCAAGGCGCTGACACTCACCTTCAGGGCAGGACAAGGCCATGGTCCTGTCTACCATAGGAGTAGACTACATCCCTATTGTCAATCACGATCTCTACGGTCCAAAGACAAGCGCTTGCTCATTACTCCTCGGTTTGCAAAACCTAGATCAGGAGGTTAAACCTTTCAGGTATGAACCACCCAATGTTCGACTAAGCTACCTCTTCTGCTGCGTCTGATTCAGCCTGAATGTGAGTTTCATAAAGCCTTAAAAGTCCTGGCTATTTAGCCAGCTTGATTAGTTGCTGCTCTGCATGCTGCCTTATTTTCTGCCCACAACAGCACCTGGACACCCCATAGGGGTAGCTGTGCGCTCAATAAATGCCTATTATTAATAATATTGTAGATGGCTTTGCGGAACTGTGGGTGTAGGCCTGGCGATCTGTAGATGATAGTAAGACTGAGGGTGGGCAGGGGGTTGGTGTGAAACCTGAAGTGCAGCTGCTTCACAATGCTGAGTGTGTCCTTGGAGTTGTACGTGACTCTGAGGGTGTACTTCAGAATAAATTGCAAAACATCCTCCTGGATTGTTGGTGCGGTCCCTGCGGGTGATCTCGTATCCGTCTGTGAAGGCAATGTTGAAGTACTTTGCTGAGGATGCGTTCAACCAGGTTACTGTAATGAAGGCGATGTGTGGGGCTGTTGTGTTGATGAGGTCACAGAGTCCAATGGCGTGCTGGTGTATGGAGCGGGTGTTCAGTAGGAGGCACATGACCTGGTTGTACAGACATGGTCTGTTAGGCAGGGCAGCACAGTCTTAGCAGTAGGAGTTGCACACACAGCATGCAAAGCTGTTGTGTGTGCGTTTAGGGGTTGCCTGATAGCAGGTGGTTGATTTTCTGGTGTTCATTGTTTGGAGGGTGACTGGAGCATGAGTCTGTTATGTACGTGGGTCATGCAAGAACCAGAGGGCCTTGCACTGTGCACTTTGTAGGCGCTGACGGTCCTGCCGTTGGCACGTAGGTGGCACAACAGTGGCACAGACAAGCTGCTGCCTGCATTAAGAATGGGTGGAGGGAGGGGGGAGCATCTGGGAGGCATGTGGGTGGCAGAATCAGGGCACTCGGTGGTGCGGTGCCGTAGGGGAGACAGCAGCAGGAATGAGTGAACACCTGACAGCGGGAGGGGTGAGACACCATGCAAAAACTAGCACACAAAGACAAGGAGGTTAGAAAGGCACAATGTAACAGGTGTATGGAAAGGAATGAGTGTCTGGTTACTCATGGGTCACTGAAAGAAAATGGAAGAACATACACAAAAAATTACGGGCACACGATCAGTCCTCAAAAGGCCAAGCTGTGCCCAGGACACACAGCGTCAGCAAGTGTTGCCTGCCCGTTGTGTGTAGCAACCTGCACAAATACATACACAACCATGTACTTCATGCACAATAGGGATCATTAGCCATGATAAACTGCATGCATGTTGCCACAGTACACATACTCCCATATGCACAATCTTTGTCAATTATGCCATAGATGACGCATGCAAAGTGGCAGGAGATCTACGGTGACAGTGATGAGGCACATTGTACTGTGGTGAACATATTTTCTACACAAAGGGATCAAGTATGTGTTAAGGCCATGCTGCTTTAGCCAATGTCCATGGCCAGTGCCATTCCTCTGAAGAAAATAACAGTCATGCAATGAGTTTACCTGTACTGCTGGTGAAACAATGTGCACAGGACTGCCTGGGACAGTCAGGTCCTTGAATCCTCAGAAACGTGCGATGCTCAAAGTGGTCCATCTCTGGATAGCCCCTTGGTCTGAGTAGAAATGACAGACTCAAAAGGGCGATCAGGCGAGGTTAGGAAAGGAAGGGAACAGCAGGGAGGGAGATCTGAAAGATATATAAAAGGTAGCAGAGTATTGCAGCTATATGAAGGGGGTATAACGCTCTGCAGGCTGCTTCAATGCAATTAGAGCTGTGCGGTAATCCTGAAAATCACAGTATATGAATAAGGCTCCAATAAACAGAAATTCAAATGCGCTGCAGTGCAACTCACACAAAGCCAACAATCTGTAGTTACCCCTGGGAATCAGTGATGATGAAGAAGGGAAATTACACATCCCCCGCAAGAGCCTTAAGAAGCTCATCCAACAAGGGAAGGAATTAGGTAAACACAAGGAAGCCCCATAAGAGCCAGTCATTGGCTCGTCCAACTGGGCTTTTAAATGCCAAACAGAACAAGCTGCTTGGCCGGCACTCAACAGAGAGTAATGAGGAGTGTTGGCATAAAACCACCTCTACCGTGACCAGGATATGCAGCTACTAGAGAATCCTGGGATTAAGGTCACCCGACTGGTGCCACCGAAGCATTTACATTTGCTACAGCACAATGTTGTGACGTCATTTGCGCAATGGTCTTGGCATCATGGGAATAGAAAATTAACATCAACTTACCGAGAAGCCTTGCAAAGCAATGTTCTCCACCGGCCCTGAGGAAGAGGTGTGACAGTGACATTACATATTGGCACAAGGGGCAATGCATCCATACAAACAACCTCACAGGACAGTTGACAGAACATGTGGGACATACGCTGGCCCAAACCTTCACAACATGGTTGATGGAAAGCAAAAAGTACTGGCACACAAGATTAAGTGGATGAGCCAAACACATCCTGCTGCACACAGCGAGGCTGCAATTCCCCATAGATCCTGTGGTTGTGATGTCCCACACAATGTCAACCCGTGGTATCCGCAATGTGTCAGGGGCAAGGTTTATACAAATTAATGCCTTCGTCAAAGTCAACACTCCACTACAGATGTCTGTCAAGAAGGGTGACTGTCCTGTCATGGGAGTGGTGCAACATGTAATTTGATCCATGGTGATGAGACATGTATGGATGGTACCACAACATGCACAGAAATAATTCCCACACATTCACAACCCCCACCAACCCCAAACAGCCTGTTTGGATCTCTTACCCGAACTTACATTTACACATGTCCGTGCATGGAACGCTGATTCGGCCCACGTTGCAATCATCATGAGGAATAGCAGGAGAACTAAGATGACACGAACAGACAACAGGCACAGCAACCTGGGAATGACAGACACACAAGGGGTTACCAGTAAAAATCTTTGCAAAATACATGGGTATGTACGAAACAGGAACAATGTTGGACACATGCAAATTTCAAGCTAAGTCATTGCGCATTACTGTGTAGCATTACATCAACATTTGCATGACACATCAAAACACACATCAAAGTTACGTTGCATACAGTCAGCTGGACACACGCATTGCAACACATGCCACTCAATGCTACAAGCTTGCTCACTCATTCTCAGTGACTCACAATTATGACAGAAGTTGCGTATGAGCTGACTCCGGATATCATCCTCCTGCTCCTCATCACTTGCATCGTGACCAAGCCCTTGATCCTCAACGGGTGGATGTTCCTGCTCCTCAGGATCCAGGATGAGTGGCACTGCCTTCTCAACTGCCATGTTGTGCAGCATGCAGCACACTATGAAGATCTTACAGACCTTGTCCAGTGCATATGGGAGGGATCCGCCCATCTTATCGAGGCACCAGAATCGGCTCTTCAGGAGGCCAAACGCCGCTCAATCACTCGCCTGGTCTGCCCCTGTGCATTATTGTAGCGCTGATCTGAAATTGCTCTTGGGTTGCGGAGAGGTGTCATTAGCCATTTCGTGTTGGGATATCCTGAGTCACCTAAAAAGATACATCATGTAAATATGTGGGTCAGGAGAGGCCGTTAGAGCAGAAGATACTGAAACACACAGGACAAGCAGAGTTTACCCACCAACAAGACATGCCCGATCGTTGCGCAGCTGCAGCATCATTTGTGGCACCCTGCTACGCATCATGATGAATGCATTGTGTGCCGATCTTGGAAAACGTGCACAAATGTGGGAAATCAGCATGTTAGCAAGACACACCACCAGAGCATTTATTGAATGATAATGTTTACGGTTGTGGTAAGCCTGCCCCTGAGCCTGTGGTGGCACCAAAGCCACATGTGTACCATCAATGGACCCAATGACATGTGGCATCCCTCTCAGGGCATAGAAATCACCCTTGACATCTCTCAACTCTTCAGGAGTTGGAAATTTGATGAATTCATCAATGTGCTCCAACATGGCTGCCAAAACATCACGCAGGACACGGCTGAACATCGTCTGTGACATTCCACTGACATCAGATATGGTTATTTGAAAGGTACCTGTAGCAAAACAATGGAGGGCTGCCATCACCTTTATCTTGGAGGTCAGCGCAGTAGGATACCTGTGTTGCGGTTGGAGATGTGGTGCCAGCTTGTTCGTCAAGTCCTGAATCAACTGGCGAGCGATTCTGTAACGTCGGATGCAGGTACGTTCCCTCATGGTAGCCAAGTCTGGGAATGGCCTTGGTAGAGGCGGTGCCCTGCAGGACATATTTGTAAATAATGGAGATTAACAGTCAGCCAACATCAATGGCAATGTACATTGCACATGCAAAACTGCTACTACACATCAAGTCCTTTTGGAGTCTGGCGTGTGCAATACATCCAGGTCACATATGGCAGCTTGCTGGCACTCCTATGAAAACCGAGATACACCTGTTGATTGACAAATAAACATGACCTGAAATGAGCTGCTGTGCTGGTCTGAGTGAACAGCCTGAGATATCACTGGAGTGACACACATCACGATACCTGCAGTGGAAGGCTGTCATCCCATCCGGACAGCTGACTGCAAGGCACACGCACAGGTCACATGGAATGTCAAATGTACATATCAAACACATTGTGATTAAGATGTGCATGTGACAACAAAACAACACAGCCATTGTCACGATGCAGACATGTATGCCTGGGGAAATATGATGTCTGATGCCATAAGACCCACAAGCCGTGGGAATGCACATGTGGCATGGTGTGCGTATGTGTGAAACCGTTCCCCCATCAACACAGACCCATGTTAGATGCACCAACAGCATATGCAGTTTACGGAACACAAACAGTAAGCTCAATGTTAAACATGACACACACCGGACATAGTCACATAGGTCATGCTGAGCGTGAAATGTCAAGTGACAAAGTGCCCCGGTCCCTGGCATCATGAGACAGGTGCGGGTAGTGATGACGGTGCCATCCCAGTGTTGCTTGTGTATGACAAAATCTGCATGATGATACACATGTGACAAGTGTCAAGGTGATGTGTGCCACATAGTGCCACATCACACATGACATGTGTCAACAGGTCATAACACATCGATTGTGCAACAAGATTAGATGCCCTGTGCTATATCACTGGCTGCCACACCTAGGGCCTGCACATGAAAGTATGCAATGACAAGAACTTGATAGACATCCTAGTTTGAACCACACCCCTACATCCCCGCTGTGTGTGCGCCTCATAACACTATTGTAATGGTGCCATATGTGAGTGTGTGAAACGCACCGTACCCCTGCATTGGCATCAGGGTGTGAAACGCACCGTACCCCTGCATTCACATCAGCGTGTGAAAACCACCGTACCCCTGCATTCACATCAGCGCGTGAAACGCACTGTACCCCTGCATCCACATCAGGGCGTGAAATGCACCGTACCCTTGCATTCACATCAGCGTGTGAAACGCAATGTAACCCTGCATTCACATCAGCATGTGAAACGCACCATGTGAAACGCACCGTACCCCTGCATTCACAGCACCGTACCCCTACATTCCGGGCGTGTGTGCGCATTGTCCTACTATTGTAATCGTGCCATACGCGAGCGTACGGTACCCCTACATTCCAGGCGTGTGTGTGCATCGTCTCACTATCGTAATCGTGCCATACGCAAGCGCACTGTACCCCTACGTTCCGGGCATGTGTGCACACCGTCCCACTATTGTAATCGTGCCGTACGCGAGCGCACCGTACCCCTACATTCCAGGCGTGTGTACTCATCATCTCACTATTGTAATCGTGCCACACGCGAGTGCACCGTACCCCTACATTCTGGGTGTGTGCGCATCGCATCCCTAATGCAATGGTGCAATACGCAAGCGCGTGAAACGCACCATACATGTGTGAGGATCTCAAAATCACTTAGGGGACACATAGGGGACGGGTTGTAGGCCCTGAATGCATCCTGGGTGTTATGGATACTGACATTTGAGTGTGTGCTACAGGTGCCCTTCAAAAGTCAGTTGGGCAAAAAAATACAATGTTGCAAAATGATTGTGGAGCGGAAGCTCAAATTTTGAACGATGCAAATGCGTGTCAGAGCCGTACATTTAAAGGGATTGGAGAAAACGTACGATGCGAACGAATCTGACCTATCACTCTGTACTCCTCAAACCAAAAGCTCCTCATCAGCACTGATTTAAGGCAGCAAGAACTCCTGAGAGGGCACTTGCCTGCACAACATTGGAGTGGACCACACTGCTGCTGTCTCTGCATCCTCTGGCTTTTCATGGCTCGTACTATGGAGAGGAGGAAAACTAGGCCCTGCTGGATAGCCTCCTACCACAGTACCGCAAGCTGTATGGGAGACCAGGAGAGCAGGTGAGTGCTGACTCTACTACCTTTGACTGTGCGCCTGTTGTGTGAGTGTCACAACAGGCATTGTGTATTGGTGGGACAGACATGCAATGCGGTTTTGAGTGAGTCCCAGGGGGTGTACATGGTGGCGTCTCTCATGCAGAGCATGATGTAGTTCATGTGTGTTCACTCCTCACTTGCATTGTGCTTACTGTGACATTCACTGCCATGCCAGACCTTGGTGGCTTTATTCCCAAATGTCCTGAGGTGGAACAGTGTTCCCCCCGGAGTGACAGTGACTGTACTCACAGATGTTTATGACTTGAGGGGACCTGTAGTGAGATTGTCCAAATGATGTGTTTAACCTCATGGACATTGAAGTGTGTGAATGTGCCTTGTCATCTGGGTGAGTGTGCATGTGATGTGTTGCACCACTGCTGCATGGTGTAGGCAGCAGCTCTAGCCATCTGATGTGACATGTAAGCAGTGCTGTGTGCCTGACTTGCAAAGCTAGCATGACACCTGTGACACCCCATTGTCAAGTGGCACATGTGCAAAGTGAGGGTTGTATCCGCTGTTGTCAGTGAAATGCGAGTTATATGTGCCAGGGTGTGTCTGTCTGGACTGCTGAGGGTTCTACATTGGAGTGGGATATGTGACTGCTTGGCACATGCTGTCCCACACCCTGCAGTTGCATGTGTTGCCCAGTGTGTGCCATGATCAGTGTGTGTCTTGCACCCATTACGCCATCTGTTGTCTTTCAATGCCATGTAGTGCATTGGGGCTTGCCCACAGGCCAAATTCACATGGACAATGATGCAGGTCCTGTCAGCATCCTATGCCCTGTTCACATTATCAATGGTGTGCAAGTGTGTGTCTCTGGGACATGGAGCAGGTGTAGTGATGTTGTTTTACTTTGTCTTCCTGACAGGTAACTGCCTACGATAAGAGGGAAATCTGGATGGACATTGTCAGGGCCGTCAGGTCTGTAGGGGGCCATCGCCGGCAGCTGCGCAACATGCAGGAGAGGTGGCAAGACATCCGGTACTGTACCCGGCGTATCGCCCGGGTCCAGTTGAAGCTGGAAGCTCCACGCCTGCATGGCGGCAGCCGTCACCTCACCCCCCACATGCTCCGAGTCCTAGCGGTTGTGTTTCCAGACCTCGATAGGCAGCTGCAGGAGAGACAGCAGCAAGGAGGGGGTAGGTACATGGCTGTTTGTTGTGTTGTGTGTCACCTGCTTTTTGAGGTGCTCTGAAGCCTGGCTACACTCCCACAGTTGGGGTGTCTGGTCAGACAGGTTATATGTGCAGTGTGTTTTCAGTTCCCCATAGTCACCTTGTGCTCATTTTCATCCCTTCCCCTCCTTAACATGTGTCCCCTGGTCTGTGTGTAATCACATTTGCACATGTTCATCTAGGGTGCAAGAAAATAAGACTGCATATTGAGTTCAATGTGGGAGGGTGGTCTGTGACATGTGTTGGGACCTTGCCTGTGCCATGACCTGTGCACTGTGTTTGGGCTTCATATTTGTTTGCACTGATGATGAGTCTCAACATAGGAGTGTGAGGTTTCCACTGCACACCCTTGCAGCATGCATGACCCATGTTGTGTTCTCAGACATGATGTACATCAGTGGGAGATATGCATAGTGCCATGGCGGTTACTCATGTTACAGTCAGCTCATTCCACACCCACAGATCGGTGTGCCCACTACAGTCCCCTGAGACACCCAAGCCTCCTAATCATGTGCGTCATCCAACACTGTGCCCATTCTATGTGGGTTCAGCATGGGTCTGCCTCTATGGCATTGGTCCCTGGCATAGTTTGTATTTTTCCTGTGTCTGCTACATGTGTCTACTGGACAGGGATACAAGATTTGGCTTGTGCATACTCACACTGGGCAGTGCCTGTGTGCCTATTCACAACAATCTGTTGATGGTTGTTTGTCACAAATATGTTTTGCCATCCCCACGAGGTAAGCTTTGGTTACTTTTGGAATTGTTGCTGCACAGTTTTTGTTACCCTGATTCAGAGGTCTGACTTCTTGAGCTGTATCAATCACATTGACTTAGGGATGGGGGTGTTGTGCAGGAGAGGTCTACATGGGCCTGCCTGATTTAGCCTTGCCAGGTCTGACCTCTGGGTGAGAATTGCCTGAACAATGATTCACCATGCACTGCCCCGGTGATGGTGGCCAGTGATTTTAGTTGAGGCTTGGCAGCCTATGTCATTTTGTTCCAGACATGATTCAGGCTCATACATTTTTGCCACATGTATGTAGTTCAGATGCAACGCTGTTTTGTCTTAGTGTGCACACTTCTGTGTTGACATTTTGCCTGGCCACAATGCAACAATGATTTTGTTCATCACAATTTCTGGCCCAATTGCTTAAGCATTGTCCAGAGTTGGGACATGTGTGCCACTACACATGACAACCAGTAGTTTTTATGTGCAAGCAACTGTGTCATCAGAGAATGGATGCTCACGTGAGGACTGACATATTTCAAGGTGTGTCACATAAATGATTGTACCTTGGCACTCACAACACTTGTTAAAAGTTGTTCATGTTTAGAATGTGTTAATCTGACAAATTGTGTAAAGGACACTTATGTGCCTGCATGATAGTTGTCCCACAAGGTAGTGCACACAAAACAACATTTCCACTTTTTTGAAAGAAGCTGGCACCTTTTCAAAGAGGCCAGTGTTAGTTATTAATGGTGTGCATTGATCTCCATATACATGTCCCCACAGTGGTCTTGAGGTCTTGAAACTCCTTTGTTGTCAATTGTACAAACTAATGAGTGTCAAGACATCAAAACCTCCGTTGGACCATGTATATGGCAAATCTGCTACACCATTTGTTTCTAACAGTGTTTTATCTTAAATGGTGCCAGCTGTTTCAATGAATGTGTAAATGTTGTTTGTGTACATTTCATTGTGAGACATCTTTCATGCAGGCACATACGTGTTCTCTTCACAAGATGGCGAATTAAGACATTCAATATATGTCGAATGTGTCATGTAAGGTGAGTCCCAAGATGCCAACATTTAGTTACATATACTTTTTGCCAAATGTACTTACAGGGCTCGGAGTGTGGTGTCACCTTGGGGAGTGAGGTGGGTTAGTTTGCCCTGAGGGGTCCCACTACTGTTTATTTCTTTGTGAACTTGAGGTGGCATCACTTCATTGTATTGATCTGCTCTCCTGTAAACAACCACTAGCTTTTCTGTGTAATTCTCATTCTAGTTGTGGCCTGGTGTGTTCTTTGGATCATTGTGTCCAAGTAGCATTGTGTCTATACCAACTGGGCAGTACAAGGCTCAAATATGTGCAGAGTTATCTGGCTGTTACTCATGATGCATGCCATGATTTCCAGTGTGACCTACTGATTTTGTGCTCATGTGTCAGATGTGTACAGGTGACTGATGCATATCTGTTTCTTCTCCTTGCCCACAGAATCATCAACAGAGACAGGAGGAGACAGCTGCACGCACCTGGAGGAGGCACCCAGCCACAGTGCCACCAGCGCTGAGGAGTCGGAGGGAGACAGTGGCACGGAGGGTGAGGGGAGTCAGGATGCGGACCTGTTGGAAGGTGACACATCCTACCACGCAGACGGATCCGCTTCTGACTCCCAAGAGGAGGGGGAATACGCCACAAAACCTGGCAGCATCACTGTGTCTGTCCCCGCCTCCTCCAGAACCATCTCAACCCTCCCAGTTGCCCTGGTCCCTTCTGTCCGTGGAGCTCCCCATGTCTCCTTCGGCCCCGGCACTGCAGCCCCTGCCCCTGTCTCCCCCGCTGCCCTCAGTGCGTAGTCAGTGAACTCACTCAGCCAGATTCATATTGGTCAGACATCAATGCTGAATGTCCTCCATGGCCACACTCGAATCCTAAAACAGTTGTTGTCGTTCATGGAGGGCATGTCAGCTACGATGTGTGACCAACGTCGGTTAATGCAGTCCATGGACTCCTCACTGACGGCAGCAGTTTCGCTCCTGCAGCGGTCCGGCCCCCCTCCTTCAGAGCCATCCACACACCCCACTCCCAAACCTGTTCAACGCACTCGCAGGAAGACACCATCACACACCACAACAGTCCCAGACAGCACCCCCCCACAAAAGTCGAAGTGCACACCTCCTGGCATGCAAACTCAGGGGGCTGTAGGCACACCCAAGGGGACTGGGCATTGACCGCATACACGCAGCCATAGTCACAGTGCCCAACCCTCACAGCCCTCTACCTGCACTCCAATTGTGTCCTTGGGTGTAGGGGTTGGGCTGGCCGAACTGGCTGCAGTGTGCTGCGCTGAGTATGAGTCCACCTTCAGCGCTGCACAAACCACTGAGGAGGATGTGTCTGCCCCCGCATTCACCCCACCTACCCTTACCACTCCTGACCCTGCGGGGCCTGGTCCTGCCCCCCATGATGCCCCCCAAGGGTCCACATTCCATTAACAGATCCATGTGCAGGCAAGTTGGGGTAGACTGCCTAACCAACGTCCCCCTTATAGGACTATTGTCTGGACTGGCCATTGTCCTTATTTGAGCAGAGACTAATTTTTGCACTTTTTCTGTTCATGCTGAATAAAACATTTTATATTACGTTCAACACTATTGCATTTCAGGTACTTGATGTTGGTGATGAGGGCCCTGGAGTTGGTGTCATGGTAATGTTTTGCGGTTCTGAAAGATGTTTTTGGTTGATGGTTAAGAGGTGGACCATGGTATCTGTGTGCCATCACAATGGCTCTGCAATTAGTCATTGGTTGTGTGGGTTAGGTTTGGCTAGAGACATTGTCCCAAGGAGTGTTCCTTCCTCTGTGACACCTGAGATCTTCACTGCAGACAGTTGCACAATTGTTGTGCTGACATGTGTGCACATTTCCTTTTTTGGTGACGGTTCTCTTCAACAATGGCCATGCCTGCTCACAGATGTCTACTGCTCATTCGTCTGTGCCATGCTTAAAGCTCACTGTGCTTGTGTTTTGAGTATGTACAAATGCCTTCATGAACACATTCACCCTTTTTACCACTATGCATGTGTGTTATCACAGCCTACCCATATGTTGGGAATTGTTATGTAGGGTATTTAGGCACATGACTCACAATTTTGTGCATTGTATCTAAGGGGTTTCAACCCTATTCCTTCCATGAGAGAGTACATCTTGGTGGTCTGACCACCACCTGGACGTTAATTTCAGCCCTGGGATGTACGTGACAGTGTGTGTTCCCTTTCGCTCTCTTTGTTTAGTGGCTGGTACATGACTATACACTATTGTGTCATGATGGTAGGGTGTGTATTTCACCTGCAGCCTCTATGGGTGGGTATGCATGTGGAATTTGACTTCACACCCACATGTGGTGTGTCACACAGTGTGTGACCCTAATCCATCCTCCAGGGAGTCGGACACTGCTGTAAGTGATGTGTTGCTCTGGCACTATCATTATAGTCACAAGTTAGGGATGTGCACATACCCCCATGTAGTTGTGGTATGCTGATGATGATGTACCCCCATACGGTTGTGCACTGCTGGGAGTCATATCCACCCACCCCCATACTGTTGGGCAATGATGGGAGTCATGTGCACCCACCCCTCATATGTCTGGGCACTGCTGGGAGTCATATCCACCCACCCCTCATATGTCTGGGCATTGCTGGGAGTCATATCCACCCACCCCCATACTGTTGGGCACTGCTGGGAGTCATGTGCACCCACCCCTCATATGTCTGGGCACTGCTGGGAGTCATATCCACCCACCCCCATACTGTTGGACACTGTAGGGAGTCCTGTGCACCCACCTCCAAACTGTTGGGCACTGCTGGGAGTCCTGTGCAAGCACCTCTCAAATGTCTGGGCACTGTTGGGAGTCCTGGGCACACACCCCCATACTATTGGGCACTGCTGGGAGTCATGTGCACCCACCCCTCATATGTCTGGGCACTGCTGGGAGTCATATCCACCCACCCCTCATATGTCTGGGCACTGCTGGAAGTCCTGTGCACAAACCCCCATACTGTTGGGCACTGCTGGGAGTCATATCCACCCACCCCCATACTGTTGGGCACTGCTGAGACTCCTGTGCATCCACCCCTCATACGTCTGGGCACTGCTGGGAGTCCTGTGCACCCACCCCATACTGTTGGGCACTGCTGGGAGTCATGTGCACCCACCCCTCATATGTCTGGGCACTGCTGGGAGTCATATCCATCCACCCCTCATATGTCTGGGCACTGCTGGGAGACATATCCACCCACCCCCATACTGTTGGGCACTGCTGGGAGTCCGGTGCACCCACTCCCATACTGTTGGGCACTGCTGGGAGTCCTGTGCACCCACCCCCATACTACTGGGCACTGCTGGGAGTCCTGTGCACCCACCCCTCAAATATCTGGGCACTGCTGGGAGTCCTGTGCACCCACCCCATACTATTAGGCACTGCTGGGAGTCATATCCACCCACCCCCATACTGTTGGACACTATTGGGAGTCCTGTGCACCCACCTCCAAACTGTTGGGCACTGCTGGGAGTCCTGTGCATGCATCCCTCAAATGTCTGGGCACTGCTGGGAGTACTGTGCACACCCCCCCATGCTGTTGGGCACTGCTGGGAGTAAGATCCACCCACCCCCATACTGTTGGGCACTGCTGAGACTCCTGTGCACCCACCCCTCATATGTCTGGGCACTGCTGGGAGTCAAATCCACCCACCCCTCATATGTCTGGGCACTGCTAGAAGTCCTGTGCATAAACCCCCATACTGTTGGGCACTGCTCGGGAGTCATATCCACCCACCCCCATACTGTTGGGCACTGCTGAGACTCCTGTGCACCCACCCCTCATATGTCTGGGCACTGCTGGGAGTCATGTGCACCCACCCCCATACTGTTGGGCACTGCTGAGACTCCTGTGCACCCACCCCTCATATGTCTGGGCACTGCTGGGAGTCCTGTGCACCCACCCCCATACTGCTGGGCACTGCTGGGAGTCATGTGCACCCACCCCTCATATGTCTGGGCACTGCTGGGAGTCAAATCCATCCACCCCTCATATGTCTGGGCACTGCTGGGAGTCATATCCACCCACCCCCATAATGTTGGGCACTGCTGGGAGTCCTGTGAACCCACCCCCATACTGTTGGGCACTGCTGGGAGTCCTGTGCACCCACCCCATTACTGTTGGGCACTGCTGGGAGTCCTGTGCACCCACCCCATACTGTTAGGCACTGCTGGGAGTCATATCAACCCACCCCTCATATGGCTGGGCACTTCTGGGAGTCCTGTGCACCCACTCCTATACTGTTGGGCACTGCTGGTAGTCATGTGCACCCAGCCCCATACTGTTGGGCACTGTTGGGAGTCATATCCACCCACCCCCATGCAGTTGGGCACTGCTGAGAGCCCTGTGCACCCACCCCTCATATGTCTGGGCACTGCTGGGAGACATATCCACCCACCCCTCATATGTCTGGGCACTGCTGGGAGTCCTGTGCACCCACCCCCATACTGTTGGGCACTGCTGGTAGTCATGTGCACCCACCCCCATACTGTTGGGCACTGCTGGGAGTCATATCCACCCACCCCCATACAGTTGGGCACTGCTGAGAGCCCTGTGCACCCACCCCTCATATGTCTGGGCACTGCCGGGAGACATATCCACCCACCCCTCATATGTCTGGGCACTGCTGGGAGTCCTGTGCACCCACCCCCATACTGTTGGGCACTGCTGGTAGTCATGTGCACCCACCCCCATACTGTTGGGCACTGCTGGGAGTCATATCCACCCAGCCCTCATACTGTTGTGCACTGTTGGGAGTCATGTCCACCCACCCCATACTGTCGGCCACATGGGGTTGATGGCTTGTGTGTGCCTTGTATCACTATTGTGATGGTGCGTATGTGAGCTCGTGACACACACCGTACCCCTAGATTCCTGGCATGTGTGCGCATCATATCACTATTGTCATGGTGCCATACCCGAGCGCGTGAAATCCACTGTACCCCAACATTCCTGGCGTGTGTCCGCATCGTATCACTATTGCAATGGTGCTCTACGTGTGCGTGTAAGACTCAACGTACAAGTACACTTCCGTTGTTGCGGTACGTTGTGCTCACCGTATGCGCCGTCGTCAGTGTCTGTGCACCAGGTCATAGGCGTACAGGACTGGGATGACACTAACAATGGGGTTCATGGCATGTGTGTCGCGTACAGGGATGTGGTTCGGGCCGGACTCTGCTTTTACAGACGTTTTGAGCTCTCGTAGAATAAGGGTCGTACGGAGTGTCGCAGAGACGAACCGTACTTGCTGGCCCGAAAACTGCTGCTTCCTTACGTACGGGTGTCGCGTACTGCCTCTTCCGGATACAAATCGTACAAATATTTCAATCGTATGGTTTTTGGTACGAATCGTACGGAGATCTGCGTTGGATCCAAATCATACTTCATTGTACGTACAAAGACGTTTCAGGGTTTGATTCGTACGGGAAATATGCTCCGTACGGCTATTTGTAAGTAATTTCCTGAATCGGAATAGGCCCTAAAATTTCAAAATATTGTTTTTCCCTTAAAAAAAAAAATAATTCCGAAAGATTGAGTTCAAAATCTCGTCATAACAAATATAATCTTTTTAAAAGGTAAAAATACCGAAAATAATAATACAGAATTTTCAAAATATCAAAATGTTTAAATATCGAAATGTTATTCATGTTATAAAAAGAAATGTAAAAATAGTTTAAATAATATATTTGTTAATATTAATTAACATAATAATTTGTAATATAAATTTTAGAAGCAGGATGTTGGGTTATATAGGGGATAAGGGTGGGGAGTGTTTTAAAAATATAGAGATTGATAAAATAGAAATTAAATAAAAAAAATTGTTGAAAGTAACTAAATATTTATCAAAGTTAATTCCATTTTATAGTTTAAATATTAGAAATGTTTTTGAAATAAACTAAAAAAAATTGAGAGGACATAAATATTTATGAAATTTTTGAAATGTATAGTTTATAAATGTTAAATATTTAAAATTTAAGAAATGTAAATTTTACATTTAATTTTGTTGATAGTAAATTAATATCTGAGAATGAATTTTAAATTGTGATGTAATATTTGTTATAATTATTAGAAAAAAAATAATTGTAATGTAAATTTTAGGAGCAGGATGTTGCCTTATTAGGGGATAAGGGTGGGGAGTGTTTTAGAATTATAGAGATTGAAAAAATGAAAATAAAAATATTTTTTTGTTGAGAGAAAATAAATATTTAAGAAATGTTTACCATTTACAGCTTCTAATTGTTAAATATTTAACAATTAAGAAATGTAAACATTTAAAAAAAATTGTTGAGAGTAAATAATTAAAGTTGAAATAATTGTAAATTGTGATGTAAATTTTTATAAATATTTTAAAAATTTAAAAATAATGTAATAAGTAATATTTATATTATATTTATTGTTATAAGTAATTGGATTACTTCAGAAAATATGTTATTTTTAATGATGGGTTTGTTGAATTTATACTTAATTATTAGATTAAATAAATTGGGAATGTTACAAAAATTTAAATTTTTTATAATATTTGCAGTATCATTATAACATTAAATGTATTGTTTAAATCTATATTGGGGGTAAATAAAATTGTTTAATATATTTGTTATAAAAATAACTGTTATTTCATATCTTCTGCATTAAAACTGTAAATTATTTCATACTAACTGAAGTAGGAATAGTAAATCATTTTTATTTACTATTTAGCACCTTCCCTGATTTAATACTGACTGGAGCGGGAATAGTAAATTATAATTATTTACTATCCAGCACCTTCCCTGAATTAATACTGAGTGGGAATAGTAAATTATTAAGTCAGTCAATCAAGCTTTATTTCGATATAAATATCATAAAAGAAACTACAGTTTCAATGCGGGAGAGAAATGCATAAATAAATAAAAACCTACAACACAATTCTCTCATATTCAATAAAATGTATAGCTCATTAAAACATAAACAATCGAATAGATAAAAACCTACAGCAAGATTCTCACTAAGTCAATAAAAGATAAAGCTTATGACAAATATTGTAATTAATCAGCATGATTAAGAAAAACTATTTAAGACAGAAAGTGCAGTTGAAGATATAAAAAATTATTTGTCTTAATCAAGTAGCAGCATAAAAAACTTCAATCTTACAATGCACATACTTGTGACCATTATATCAAACTTTTGGAAGCCCTGTATATGGCCCTATGCCTGATTGACCAGTCTCTATCCAGAAACTTTGCTATGGCACAGACATATAAAGATTTTTGGTCTGTTCTCAATATTCAAAGGTCATCACAATGGCTAGTGGTGCCTAGCTGTTGGCAAATGGGCGCAAGCCAACTAGACCTAATGCTGGAGTAAGCAGGGCAGACGAACATGAGATGTGCAATATTCTCATTAGGATTCCCACAAGACGGACATTCTGCAGTGGTCAGATGACAGAGACGCCACTTCCTAGTAAATTCGGCAACTGGGATTATGCCAAATCTTAATTGGATGTATAGAGTCCTGTCTCTAGGGATCTGAATCACGTCTAGATAAGGTTCAAATGCTCTAGATGGTTTGTGATAAAAGAACTCTTCTGTGAGCCTACCTAGGTTTGGAGTACTATGATCTCTAGCACCTATCCACTCCCAGTAAATGCGTTTGAGCTAGTTTTTTGTCGGGGTTGTGGGAGGCCCATGAGTCTTTAAGACCCAAGGTTAGCTCTGAGCCTTGACATTCGAAATGCATTTGATGTTTTTACCAGTATCGAGTGTCCTTACCTCAGTGAAAGCATAGTTTGCAAGTTCTGAGGTGTGCCTAAGGCGTGCCTAGTACAGCAGAGGGCGGAGTTTGGCCAGATATTTAATATGACGCCTGCCCAAGTCATACAATAAGGAGGGTAAAGATGTTCCCTGGGGGAGCATAAGGTACTCATTTTCTGAACTACCAAGGTCATCAAGATTGTTAAAAACCCATAGTTCGGCACCATAAAGAGCCAAACTGACTTCCTTAGCCTCGTACATGGCGAGGGCTGGAGCAATAGGCCTGCTATACGACAAGCGATGTTCCTTACTTACCACTCCAACCGTGCGCTTGTGATTCAGAAGCATTTTGTCCAAATGAAATTTCTACTGGACTTTATCAGAGAGGTGTATCCCAAGATAATCAAAGGACTTAACTCTCTCAAGACAGACTCCCTCTAAGATGATATTGCTCCTAAAGGATTTCTGGGGGTTGAAGGTCATAAACTTTGTTTTAGACATATTTATGACTAAAACCCAAGTACTACAAAAAAGCTGGAACCTGTTCAGAAGCTTCTAGAGGCCTGCTGGTGTCTTTGAGATCATCAAGAGTGTGTTGTCAGCAAACAGGAGAGTTGGCACCTTGTTGCCTGCCAGGGTCGGGCATCTGCCGGTGTTTCTTGCAGGAATTTAACCACCCCGTTCACCTATAATGAGAACAGGGTGGGTGCCATCACACAACCCTGGTGAACTCCCCTGTTTACTGGAATCCTGCCAGTAAGCTGTCCCTGTGACCCCCACATAATCTGAGCATAGTTACCCTTGTGTAGCCTTATTGGTAAGTTAAGAATTAATGTAGGGATGTCCATGCCTTTCAATACAAGCCATAACTTGTCTCGAGGGACCAGGTCGAAGGCAGTCTTCAGATCGATAAAGGCAACACAAACACTGCCCCCACCAAGTGTCACCACTTTCCAGTAAATCATAAGAAGCCTAAAGACCTGGTCCACCGTTCCTATCTTGGTCCGAAAACATGCTTGAAATTGTGAGAGAATATCTTCTTCCTCTGCCCATAGTTGCAATCTCTGTAATATGACCCTACCAACTGGCTTCTGTATTGCATCTATAAGGGTAATTGGCCTATAGTTAGAGGGGTCTTCTATGTCCCCCTTTTTGTAAATTGGGACTACCTCAGCTCCCTTCCATGATTCTGGGATCGGGCATCCTCCAACGACGGAGTTGATGAGGATGAGAATATAGGCAGCCCAATTGTACCGGTCAGCTAAGAATAAGTCCCCTGGTAGGCCATTAGGTCCCAGGGCTTTTGCGGGTAGTATCTTGCTCATGGCTGACTCTACTTCTTTTAATGTAAATGGATCACAGTCACCCTCTATTGGTATTAATGAAGGTTGAACAGGATAAACCTCCAAATCTAAACTGATAGGCTCAGAGTACAAATTACAGAAATGATCAAACCAGGCCTGGGATGTGATGTGATTAGGTATTTGTTCTGACTCCCCCATGTTCACCTGTCTAACCAATGAGCAAAAGCGATTGGTGTCTCTTGCTAAACTCGCATTTTTTAAGTCAACCTGGCGAGTTTCATCTCAGTCTAACTTTGCTTGATGCTGCGCCTTTCTGTAATCCCGCCTTGCTACTTTGATGGCTGGGCTCTTCTTATCTCTAATAGCACTTATCAGGGCCGTGCGTTTGAGTCTACACTCCATTTCGAACCATTTTCTGCCTTTTCCCATTTGGGCAACCGGTTTAGCTGGCCTATTCAGGGCTTGGAAGTAACTACAACTTTGTTCAATAGTGCGAGTGTGTACACTAAGAGCATTAATCGTCCCTTCTACTGTTCCTTCTCTTAGTTCATTTATGCTTTCACAAAGAACTCGCTTAATGGCCCCCATTTTTACTTCATCAACGGCAACCTTTGGCCATTTCAGTGCTCTACTAGAGTTTAAGGGTATCACCTCCTTAGTTACAGAGTAGGGGTGATTAGTTATGTATGGCAAATTGGTGACCAGGGGGTTCTCAATGACAAACAAAGAGGATTATGATCACTGTCCGTTGTGTTACCCACCAACATATCTAAAACACTGCCCCAAAGCCTCACATCCACTAATATATAGTCAATTTGGGATGGACTAGTTGCCCTATTATAAGTAAATGCCCCTAGGGCGTCAGATCAAGTCCTACCATTTGCTGCTCTTAGACCGTATTCCAGAGAGAGTGCATACAGTTGGATAGCCACCTGAGTCCATTGCTTTACAGGGAGTATGGACAAAGGTGGTACACCCCAACCATCGTCTTCCTCCTCTATCCCAACTAAGGAGCCCATTAGGATGTCGGGTGGATCGCCACCGCCATGCAGGAGGTGGCGATCCACCCAAAATCTGACCCCGACCGCCACCTATTTCCCCCCTGCCATATTACAATGGCGGGGGGACCGGCGGCGGACGGAAACACCGTCTGTCGCTTTTCCTCCACGGTCGCCTTGCGGCCGGGGCAGAAAAGGGTTCATATGGCTGGCGGTGTCTTGCAGACACCGCCAGCCATATTAGGATGGCCTCATGCAGATTCCTTTCCGTGGCGGCAATGCCGCCACAGAAAGGCATGCGTTCTTTACTTTGGGGGCCCCCTGCGGGCCCCCATGGTGAAGGCGAGAGGGGGGTGCACATGGGGGGTACCTGTAGTACCACCTTCATTTGCATACATAAAGCGGCAGGTACCGCGCGGTGCCTGCCGCTTTGTGTATGGAAATGCATGCCTGCATTTTTAGCATTGCTGTGGGCGGTGCTTTCAGCACCGCCCGCCGCAATGTTAGAAGTGCATGATGCGCCCGCCAGTGTGACGGGCGCATCATAATTGGCATTGCGGGACTCCCACTCACGTCGCGGACGGTACCGTTTTCCACAGGGATGGCGGGTGGGAAAAGTCCGTCCGCCATCCTAATCGGTCCCTATATCCCCTGCACTAAGTGGCTCGAAAGTATTAATAAAATCACCAACTACTAAATGTCTGAAATTGGGCAAGTAATCTGATAGGCTCTGTTCAAGTACCATAAGAGCAGGTGATATGTTGCCCCTTCTTACCCACCTTATGTAAACATTAAATAGATCCAGTATCTTCCCCCTCCTACACACTTAATGGTGAGTTTAATAATATCGGGGCTCAAAGGATGGCATTTGAGCGTGGTACAATTGAGGGCAATACTAACCCATGTAATCAGCCCTCCTGAAGGACGACCCTCCCTGTGGTGCTAGCAGGTATACAAAAACAGCTATAGCCCGATTTGTACAAGGGGACCATACTCCAAGTTTCTTGGAAGGTGCAAACATCATAACCCCCTACCAAGTCATTCCAATGGGGTAGGGGCAACTTATTACTAAGGCCAGCGATATTCCATGACAACATTTTTAACTGGCAATTAGTAAACGTACCACAAGTTGCGGCTGTGGTAGGTACCTGTTGTGAATCTGGGGCACTTGGGAGAGCTATATACATGGGTGGCAGAGATGTCTTCGGTTGCTGCGATAACTGAGTCGCAATTGGTGGTCAATCATTGGCTTCGAAAGACGAGGATCCACTTGTCAGCCCTACCGGATGTCGGACATTAACTCTTCCTAAAGATGAAGATAACGGAAGCCGCCTGAGCTGTATTAGTGATGAATCAGGGGAGCAGGTATGTAACTCGAGTGAAACAAGATTCTCTGCCAGGAAGGTACTAGCTAGAGTCATCTCAATATAATCTTGTGATTGTGTGCGTGCTGTGTACCTCCTTGCCCTAACAATATCCTCCCTAATAAGTGAACGACACCCCCTAACATGACGAATCCAATGTATTGACTTATTTATCAATGACTCCTCGCTTTCGCAGCCTGATACAATACCCAGTTTTGGAACATTCACTATGTAAACTTTATTCCCTTCTGAATAAGGAGTTAGCTGACGGTGATTTCCTGTCGCTATTTCAGAGGTTGTTATTAATGCTTGTGTGTTATTAGTTACCATGCAAGGTACAGGAATTTGCTGCAAAACTGAGTTCTGGGGATGCAAGGCTGAAGACCTGTGCTGTCTATTTTGTAAAGGGGGAGGTGCTGTATCCCTCTTTGATGCTAAGGAGGCGATTAGGCGTCCACATGTTTGAGTACTTTGATCCTGTTTGGAAGGGGGAAGTCGCTGCGAGCGTATGCGCTCTTCTGTCAGAGTGCTTGAAGCATGATTATGAGCTATTTCGCTCGGAGTCAGAATTTTAATCGCAACAAACAGTTTGTCAATCTTTGCTCTCAAGGCCCCTATGTCTTGTCTAAGCAAGGCAACAAGCTGGTGCAGACCATGGGATGAACTGTCCGCCTCCTTATTGCTTGCACTTCCAGGTCCAGACAATATTACAGCAGCATCACTCTCCGGTATGTCGGAAATATCAGCCAAGACTGCGAACCTGTTCGTGCAATGTATTAAAGTTGCAGGTAGATTAACTATGGGTGGGTTTTTTGCCTGAGGGGGAGTTATATCTATGATCTGAGGTTCCAATGTTTGTACCTGCTTGGGTGCGTGCAATATTTCATTAGTATGCTTGGCTACTTTACCCATGAGCTGTCTAGTAAACATCGAAGGGATTGAGGACTTGGCTTGTATGGTAGGGGTACGAGGTGGTTACTGGGCATTACTAATAGGTGCAGATATCTTGGTGCTTAAGATATCTTTGCCCTCGAGTACAAGGGTATTGATCCTATTCATTACACAATTATTTTTAGCCCCTTTATTTGTTTTTTTAGCTTTTTTCCCACACCCTGCCCCCGGCTGTGAGCCACTGTTTGCACCCAACCCCTCCATGTTCTTTCTTTTGCCCATGCTGCTATCAAATTGGAATCACTATAGCTCACAAGGAAGCAAGAGAAAGTTCAACAATTCTCCTAAGCACAGAGTCCACCAAGAGTGAAAATTAAATGATGATTTGTATGGAATGTCCGTAATTAGATGGATCACAGGGAGCGGCTATGCGGGATAGGGTGATAGGGCACAGTACCTTAGGAACGTTAAGCCGGCGCAAGTAGTCCAGTGGTGGATGAAGGGGGGTTGCCCAACCCAGCCTATTTCAGGCTGTGACTGGTAAGGATGGACCCGCCCCTGGCCCGGTCTTCGCCTGTGCGCATCCCGCGATGTGGGAGCCAGCTTGGTGTTTTATAGGCGGCGCCTCCTGGCATGGCTGTCGACGCGATCAAAGGCTTGCAGGGAACCCTGGGGCACTGAGTCCTAGCCCCCTTGCTGACCCGGCTGTCCCGGCTGCTGCTGCTGGTGAAACAAAAAGACAGGCGTCTAGTAAATTATATGTATTTATTATCCAGCATCTTCCCTGATTTAATACTGACTGGAGTGGAAATAGTAAATCATTTTTATTTACTATCCAGCAACTTCCCTGATTTAATACTGACTGGAGTGGGAATAGTATAATATTTTTATTTACTATCCAGCACCTTCGCTGATTGAAAACTGACTGGAGTGGGAATAGTAAATAAATCTTTTTTACTATACAGCACCTTCCTTGATTTATTACTGACTGGAGTGGGAATAGTAAATTATTTAATTTACTATCCAGAGCCTTCCACGATTTAATACTGACTGGAGTGGGAATAGTAAATTATATTTATTTACTATCCAGCACCTTCCATGATTTAATACTGACTGGAGTGGGAATAGTAAATTATACTTATTTACTATCCAGCACCTTCCCTGATTTAATACTGACTGGAGTGGGAAGAGTAAATTATTTTGATTTACTATCCGACACCTTCCCTGATTTAATACTGATTGGAGTGGGAATAGTAAATTATATGTATTTACTATCCAGCATCTTCCCTCTTATAATACTGACTGGAGTGGGAATAGTACATTATTTTTATTAACTATCTTTTTTAATACATATTATTATATATTTTGGAAAATTGGCAGTGATGTACAAAATTATTTTTGGTAATGAAATGTATTTATAATAAACATTTTATAAAAATACAAACATTGGTAAATAATTAGACTTTGAAATAGGGTGAATAGGGTAAACAAATATTTTATTTTCATTAGGATATAGTTAGATGAAAAACTTGCATTTTACTAGGTAAATGATTTATTGATGAAGACATATGTTGAAAATAGTTTTCAACTTTTATATTGTGGCATTACCTTTTTGGAACATATTACATTGTTAAAATATATATTTTTACACATATATAATATATACATTGTTATGTTTAATAATACATGTATGGATAATTGTTTTATTTTTTATGTTTGTGAGAAACATTTGTTTAATACAAAATAATATTGGTATATTGGTATAGTACCTATCAGTTTATTTTACCATGTTTCACATTTTCTAATCTAAAATAAAAATATTGAACAACAGAATATTTTATTCTAATATACTTGTATTTAACAAAACATATTATTATATTTATAGAAATTTTTCACATATACACAAGAAATATTTTTTCTTAATATTATTAATATGTGTATAATTAATAATATTATTAACTACATTGTTTATACTTTTAATATTGCTGTAAAAAGAATATTGCATTTTAATATATTTGTATTTAACAAAATATAATATTAGTTTCATCAAACATTTTTTCTATATACACAATATTTTTTTAATTAATATTATGTGTATGTTTAATATTAATAATATTAATAATTATATTATTTAAGTTTCTATATTTTTTGTCAAATAGTATGCATTTATTTAACATTTTCATATATTTTATGCATATATTTTAAATGTATAGTAAGTAATATAATATTTTGTATAATAATAATAATATATATGATATAATATGTATTATTATAAATTAACAATGTTGGAAAAATGTTACAAAATATTTTGTATGTATATAAACATTTTTTTACATGTTTACAAAATATATTTGATATTTATTTGTAAGTTTAGTGCACGTTTTTATATTATTTACATTTAACAATAATATTCATACAGCCATTTTCGTTCAGGGGACTACTTTTGCAACCGCTACTTGTCGTTTTGGGTCATTTCACCGGGGACCAGATCGCAGTTGAGAGCTGCGTCGCTTTGAGCCAGGTAAGACTCATTTATTTTTGTTTAAACTAAGTTTTAATTACATTTGGATGTAGTTAGGTGGTGTAAAGTATCTTTAGTGTTAGGTAGTTGTGTTTTTGGTGTGCTTTAGGTGTATGTCCGGTTTATTTACTTTTGACTAGATTCGGTGTTTGAGGCTTGGCGGCCCATTAGAATGTAGGGTGGACCACCACCGCCCGCATGGCGGTGGTGATCCATCCTACATCCTAGCCCGCCCGTCAACCATTTCTCCTGCCATATTAGTATGGTGGGGGAACGCGGCGGACGGGAAGACCGTCCGCCGCTTTTCCCGCCCGGTCGACCAGTCGACCATGTGGAAAAAGGTTATATATGGTGGCGTTGTCTGCTTATCACCGCCATCCATGTTAGGATGCAGGCGGGAGGGAGCCTTTCTGTGGCGGTGTTGCTGCCACGGAACAGCATGCGGAATTCAAGGTTGGGGGCCCGTTGCAGGCCCCCAGGATGTTGGGAGGTGGGAAGGGCACATGGGGGTACCTATGGTACCCCCCTACATGTGCATGCACAACTTGGCAGGCACCTCACGGTGCCTGTCATGTTGTGCATGCACAGGCACAACATGCATTTTTGGCATTGAGGCGGACGGTGCTGAAAGCACCGCCGGTCGCAATGTTAAAAATGCAGGATGCGCCCGCCAGTGTGGCGGGCACATCCTAATGTCACCCACGGGACCCCAGCACATATGGCGGGTGGTCCCTTTTACCATCAGGATTGCATCCTAGTGATGCCCCTAATGTTTTGAGTATAGTGTATGTTAATAAATGTATATGTATTGTTTTTAAACAGTTAATAAAAGTATTTTGAAGTTGTATATGTGTATTTTTGTGTGGTTGGGTATGTTTTTCTTTTTTTTACAGACTTTCATTTTAGGACATCGCATTTTGGAGAAGATTGCCATTTTTTTTAAGAGGTGTGTATTAGTTTTGTAAATTAATCTTTATTTAACACCCTCTTAATCATTTGGGTTTTCATGGAAAGTTTTTTACTGTACTACATTTTCGGTTTTTTTATGGGACTTGCCAATTGGATTTATCAAAAGAGGATTTTTTTGGGGAGATATTTGTATTTTTGCATTTATTTTTGGGTTCAATTTGAAATATTTTCGAGAAATCGGCAACTGGATGGATGTAGAAGTTGTGTTAACTTAGCTTTGGAGCTACAACAATTGTAAGTCATTTTTTAAATGCTATGTGGGAGGGAAATGTAATTTTATTATTTTTTAATATGTGTTACATTTTGTAAAATATTAATATTTTGTCAATATATATTTTTAATTTTATAAATTATATATATTTGACAAATTAGTAATGTTTTATGAAATATTAAAATAGTTTATATACATGCATATGTTGTGTTTTGGAAGAAAATGGTTTAATTACTATTTACTTCAGATTTAAAGTATGCTTCTTGCGATTAAGGATAGGTATTCTAGGCCTCTAGTTGTAAGAAAGAGTGTAATTTGACTTTGTAAAAGGTCATACATTTTATTAGTTTGTTTAGTTAGTTTTGGTCCAATTAGTGTATTGGAATGCTCCATTCAAAGTTCTTGGTAACTTTGCTCCTTTTGGATAGATTGTAGTAATTTGTGAAGTGTAGGTGTACCTCTGCCTGTTGTTGCCTGGAAGGCATTATGCCATCCTTCAAAGGCGTTGTTAGTTTTGGATTGCTTGTTTAGGATAGTAAGGTACACATTCCACCATGGAATGTGTTACTTAGGTAATCGTCTGTGACCTGATCGATGTAGTCTCCCTACCCATGTTTCCTCGAAGTAATGAAGTAGTGGGCTTAATTTCTCCTCATTTCTTTTGTAGTAGGGACTCTCTATTAGTAGGTTATAGTGTTCTACTACATCAATCACAGGCACATAGGTTACGGTTATAAGTTTGTCCGCCCGCCATCCTGACGTAGAATGGGGCACCATTACTGCGGTGGTCCCGTGGGGTTCATTAGGATGCGCCCGCCACAGTGGCTCTATGCAAATAAAAACTAAACAAACCAATCTTACCTTAAGCCATTCTGCAATATATATATATATATATATATATATGCAACAATGTTCATGTTTCACCACTCCACGGTGAAATAGACCAGGTAAGGACCTCTTAACGTGACTTTTCTTCAAAATGGGCAGAAAAAAGCAACAACGATGTTCTCCAGTGAAAGTAAAGTATTTATTTCACACAGATAAAATAAAAAGACATAATGTGTTGTCCATGACGCGTTTCACTCCTAAAAGGAGCCTGTTCACATAACGCGCCCCGGAGAGTGACTACAATTTATACTTAATACACAGGCGATTCGATTTAGGCAAAAAAAGTGCGGAAATAGAAATAAAAGAAAGACTAAAGTGTACGTCATATTGCATGAGTCACAATATTATGATGCCTAAAACAGTTTACCCATATGGACTCAAAAGTATTGTACAACCATTTGCTCAATGTCAAAAGACGTTGTAAAATGAATTTGGATCAATATGTACATTATATACAAAGAGAAATTCATGACACATATAAATGTAAAAAATAATCGACAAGTGTCTTAATCAAAACACATTATAGAGTCAAGTACAAAGAATTGACAAAAGTAGACAAGTGTCTAAATCTTATCCACAGTTGGAAATGTCCATCATCAATAACTTTCATTTTTATCCAAATTCAATATAGTCCAAAGGGGATTTTTCTTAGGATAGATATTGTAGATTGGCAGTAGGAAATCATGATGCAAAAATATGGCCTAAAATTAAACAAAAAATGCATATGTAAAAAGGACGTACTTTAAACGTGCTATATCATGAATAAACAGAGTGTTGTTAAAAACAATACCGAAAGCAACAGCAGAGAATGTCAGAGAAAAAAAACCCCATGTTGCTTGCTTACAAATTTACAATGAATTGTGAAGTGCTGAACACTGTAAGGATGGAGTGCAATTAAATGCGTCAAACAATTCAAATTTCAGAATGGAAATAGATTAAAAACCCGATGAAAAACCGCAGCAACAAAAGTCATAAATACAGAATAACAGTTGTAAGTTCATGAACAGGTGACTGATTGCGGTTTTTAAAGAATGTTTTTACACAGATAACATGCGGATGCCCATAGATTAAAGTCTTAGATGATTTATAAAAAGACATGGATGACGATGTCTTGTCTGAAACTCAACGATGATAAAACGGAGCTCATGCTCCTAGGCCCTGCAGCCCCCACCACCTTGGAGCTGTTATGGCCTCTGAGCATGGGTGCTCCCCCCACTCCCAGAGATAATATAAAAAGTCTGGGAGTGTGGTTTAACAAATCGTTGACTTTTGACACTCAGGCAACCAAGGTATTGGCAGTCTGCTTTGGCCTCCTTAGGACGATAAAAAAAATCCTTCCTCTTCTCCCCTTTGAGGCCAAGCAGATAGTGATTCAAGGCTTAATTCAATCTCGCCTTGACTTCAGCAACTCTCTGTACCTCGGGGCCCCGGAGTACAGTCTACAAAAACTACAGCGGACACAAAACTGTGCAGCCCGCACATTGCTGGGAGTCCCACGTAGAGTTTCGATAAGGCCTGGCCTAAGGACCCTACACTGGCTCCCCATTAGGGATAGAATTAAGTTCAAGACACTGTGTATCGCTCACCAAGCCTTTTGGAAAACTGGTCCAGAGATCAATCACGCCCTGATTCTACCCTATCAGCCTAATAAATCACTCCGCTCATCAAATGCCTTTTTGGCTAAAGTCCCTAGGATCTATAGAGCTAGATCAGGAGGCCGTTCTTTTGCCTATAACGCTTCCAGTTTATGGAATACTCTTCCCTGTCATCTGAGAAGCAATTCCAATCTGGCGAGTTTTCGTAAACAGCTCAAGACCTTTCTGTTTAACTAACTCTGACCTTCCCTGGACCGTCTCCCTGGAAGACACTGTTCTAGTCCTAGCGCCTGGACGCCTCAGGGCAACTGTAGCGCAATAAAAACGCTTTTCATTTCATTTCATTTCATTCACATGTAAATCTTCTGTAAGATTTAGACCGTTGGGAGCTCTAGTGTCGAGTAGGAAAATAAAATGTGATTCTTTTTGTCTTAACAAACGCTCACGATCACCGTACCCGGACTGGTACTGAGCATAGGACAGGGTACTCTAAATCTTTTAACTGGTTATTATTAACAGCTTTAAAATGTCTTGCGACAGGATAGTCACTATTACTGTTAACAATAGCACGTATGTGCTGTAAAATACGTCTATGCACAGGGAGTTTAGTGCCCCCAATATATTCCAAATTGCAGGTACATTTGAATTTATAAACCGCAAATTCTGACCTGCAAGTCAAATGTTCTTTTATTGGAATTTTAATGTCGCTAAAAGCTGATGTATAGTATGTTGAATTACAGGCAAAAGTGCATGCGCGACATGAAGTGCATTTAAAAAAATGAGTTTTATGGAGCCAAGATTTTTTTAGGCAGAACTTCCGGCATTGGTCTGTCTAGAGCATCACGCATTGAGGGCGCTCTTCTAAATGTAATGGATGGACTCAAAATATTGTCAGGGAGGACAATGGGCCATGCAGAAAAAATAATACGTCGGATTGCTCTCTCTTGTTAACTAAAGGTGGTAATTAGTCTAACAGAGCAATCCGTTTGATGATCTGAATTGATGGTTTAGGTTCTAACAGAGTATTTCTGTCAAGGGATTTCGCTTTAGCAAGGGCCTGCTCCAATATTTTCCTGGAGTATCCCCTCTTGAGGAATCTCTGTACAGAGGAATCTAAGCAGGTGTTGACAGCTGTTTTATCGCTACAGATTCGACGAATTCGGATAAATTTGCCGTAAGGGATGCTGTTAATAGTGTGGATGGGATGCGCACTTTGGGCATGTAGTATGGAGTTTCCTGTGGTGGATTTGCGGAAAAGTTTGGTTTTTAACTCAGCATTCTCCACATACAATAGAACATCCAAAAATTCAGCTACCTCATTGTTAATGGATGCCGTGAATTTTAAGTTTAAGTCATTGGTGTTAATTTCATTGACAAATGACATGGCCTCCGCTACAGTCCCATTCCAAAAGATACACACATCATCGATGTAGCGCCAGTAGTGGGAAATGTGTGGCAACCATCTGGCATGTGTGACTCTGAGGACGCGCTCCTCCCACCAGCCAACATGTAAACATGAGTAGCTGGGGGAGAAGCACAAACCCATCGCCACACCACGCAGTTGTTGGTAAATATTGCCTTAGAATTTGAAATAATTTGAGGTCAAACAAATCTGAATCATTTCCAACAACATTGTATTAGGTCCCCGAAACATGATGTCACGCTTATTAAAAAATACTCTGCGGCATGCAACCCATGTAAATGATTGATAGAGGTGTAGAATGACTCAATGTCCATTACCAAAAATATATAGTTAGAATGCCAACATACATTTTTCACCTTGTTTAGAAAATCTGTGGTATCTTTAAGATACGAGGATAAAGCAATCATATGGGGTTGGAGACAAAAATCAACATATTTGGAAATCTTTTCATTGATACTACCAATAGCCAAAATGATTGGGCGCCCAGGTACAGGGGATATCAACTTATGTATTTTAGGAAGAAAATACAAGAATGGGACAATGGGATGTTCAACATTCAAAAATTTTAACTCATCTTTGGAGAGTAGACCTGACTTATACCAATTGAGTAATTTCTTTCGAGTGGTGACCTCACTGTTAAACATAGCATGCTGAGTAGATATTGCATAGCATGATGAGTCTGAAAGATGTCTATTAGCCTCAATTAGATAATCAGTTCGTGCCCAGAGTACAGTATTACCTCCTTTGTCCGAGTTTTAACTATGACCTCACGATTATTTTGCAATTTTTTTACCAATTGATGGTATTGGCTATTAAAATAGTTTGTTTGTCTAGTTTTGTTCAGGACTTTTCGATTTAAAGTTTTAAGTTCAGTAATCACCCTGTCACTAAAAACGTCCAATGCATCTCTAGGCATGAGGGGAAGGAAAGTTGATTTAGGTTTAAAAGGACTTGGCGCTGGTGAATTGACAGTGAGAATTTGGCTTACTGTAGGGCCGGGTTGTGAATCATCCTCATATGCCAAATCATAAAGATTTTGTAGTCTACCTGAATCCACAGCCTGCATTGATGTTAAACCATCCCCATTTGTTGGACCTATTGGTGGTTTTTTACGTTCAGAGTTCAATTTGAAATATTTCATTAATTTAATTTTTCTGATGAACTTGAAAACATCAATGCGTGTTTGATTATAAGAAAATCTATTGCTAGGACAAAAAGTTAAACCTAATGATAATAACTGTTCCTCAGCTTTAGTAAGAATAGGATCAGTTAGATTTACCACTGTGTTTTCCGTGATGTCAGTTATTTTCTCCAGTTCTTTTTGGTCTTTATTTGCGATATATTTTTGTTTGTGTTTCCGTTTCCTTGCGCGCCGGTTTTTGCTGCTTGAGTTGCCGGCTTGGACGAAGGATTGCGGGAGCGCAGGGAATATCGCCCGTCCTCGTTTACAAAATGTAATTCATCGATTAGAGAAAAACTGGCCAGACTCGACAAACCAGGTGACACAGGTGTTTGGTTATCCTCAGAATCATTGGAAGTTAGCGAGTTGACGGAGGCTATTGAAATTGTGTCAGAATGATCTTGTGGTGTTGCAGTTGCACCTTCACTTTCTGCTCCCCGTGGGTTTAGATTTTCTTTACTGGTGCTGGCCATTGCCTTTCGTTTGTAGTTATCATACTTTTTTGAAAAAGTAAATATTCTACCGGTGGCATAATCATCTCTGTCACAAGCGAATTTAAATACCTTTCGCTCTATTATTGTTTACTCTAGTTTTTTTAATCCTCACATCAATGTCCAATTTGGTCTTTTGAATAAGTCGGTTTCGCCAGTTGCCTCCAAAAACATATTGATTTTATCAATCTTCACCAAAATTGCACCTCAATCAATCTCCGCATATTTTAATTAATATGTGGATCATGTTCATTGAGCTTTGTAAGTTATTAATCGCACATTCCTGCAACATTTGATGATTCGGATTTTCGTATGTTGGTACAATAAGGACACTTAGACCTCGAGGAACTTTGTTTGCATCACAGTATTTTTCGAGTGACTTTTTCTCCCACCACTTTGAGAGTTCAGTACGCAAAAGCTTCTCCAATGTTTTTTAAAGTGATTTGACATCTTTGTTAGTGTCAGTAGCAGTGTTCTTGGTTGGTTCATTAGCAACATTTGGTAAATGTTCAAAGTGTGCCTCTGCAGCGCTTTCTCGGTTCCGGAGCTCGTCGCTGGAAATCATCATGTGTGTTGTATTTGGCACTTAGTATCCTTTCACTTCAAATACTGTCTTATGCCAGAATGTAAAGGTGCTGCCTTGATTATTATTCGATATCGAGGATAGTCACAGTCCTGCAACCCACCAATTTGAAAACAGTAGGGGATATTCAGCAGCCGCTCACAGGAGCGTCTTACCGGAATCGGTGCCGGGCTCCTTGTCAGTCAGCCGACCGACCGGCTAACCAGCTACCATTCCGTTCGACCTCTCCCACTCTGGCGCTGAGACTCGACGTAGTTCTGGCGGGAGGCACAGCAAAGCAAGACTCGACTCAGTCTAATTCCAAATACCAAATACGTAAAAGCGCAGTGTGCGCGCCGACGCTGTGCCTCAGAAAGAGGGAGGGTCCAAAAACCGGAAGCAGCTTTTCCGGGAATATATATATTCTTCTGCTCTTCGAGGAAGAAAGGACTCGCACTCCCGGGTACTTTTCTCAATGTTCAGATTTTATTTCTTTATCTCAGAAAAACATTGCATCACCAACGCGTTTCGGTGGCGGCTGACACCTTGATCACGGTATATATATACATATCAAAGCAAATCCATTTCAGGCATAGAGTGACGCATAAATTATGCAAAAAAGAAGGAGATATCTCTGGGTAGTTCTAAAGTTTAGGTGGAAAGCAGCTCCTGTTAGAGCACTCTCAACCCCAGCCACACTTTAGATCTGCTCACCTCAAATGTCTGTTTTTCTATCAAAGTCTTTAAGCATAGGATTAGCAAAGTGCCATCCACACCGAGATCGAAAAGGACAAAGTCTTTTGACAATTCTACAGAAAAGTCTTTAAGCATTGGACTAGCATAGTGCTGTCCTTGCCGAGCTGTAAAATGACAAAAGCCATTGATCACTCCAGGCACAGAATTACAGCTTTGAATTGGTAAAATACCAACTCAAGCCAACCTGAAATAAATAAACGCAAACCCTGACACAGTGTTCCGCTCTAATTAGAGCTCTTCAGAGAGGTATAGCTTTGTCCAGACACAAGGGAGCACCCAGTATAAGTCAAAATAAATCCCTTTCAGACATAGAGTGACATATAAATTATGCAAACAAGAAGGAGAGAACTCTGGGTAGTTCTCAAGTTTAGGTGGAAAGCAGCTCCTGTTAGAGCACTCTCAAAATCAGCGACACTCTAGATCTGCTAACCTCAAATGTCTGTTTTTCTAATAAAGTCTTTAAGCATAGGATTAGCACAGTGCCATCCACGCCGAGATAGAAAAGGACAAAGTCTTTTGCCATTTCTACACCAAAGTCTTTAAGCATAGGACTAGCACAGTGCTGTCCTTGCCGAGCTGTAAAATGACAAAAGCCATTTATAACCCCAGGCTGGTGTTGAGATGCACCTGTGTGCCTGTGATTGGTACTGTGACCTTGGAGGAACTTGGCAGCATTTCCAGCAACCCCAGATGATTTTTCTTTGCTCTCTAAAACTGCTGCTCTCTACTGATGAAGGGCTCAACCCAGAAACACGTGATTAGAGATATAGAGCAATGTCTGCACCAACTTTGGTGAAAAACTCCAGCTAATTTTGAAGTAAGTTTGAACTGTGTACTGCAGTTACCGGGATGTAAAGGGGCGAACTGTGCTGGGACTGTGAGGCAGTGTGATCCCAACCCCCATTCTGTTTAAAAGGCTCCCTTGAGCCAGCAAGCCGACGAGCTTTGGAGCTGCACCTGTGTGCCTGTGAGTGGTACTGTGACCGGAGAGGAACTTGGCAGCATTTCCATCAACCCCAGATGATTTTTCTTTGCTCTGTAAAACTGCTGCTCTCTACTGAGGAAGGGCTCAACCCAGAAACACGTGTCTAGAGATATACAGCAATGCCTGCACCAACTTTGGTGAAAAACTCCGGCTAATTTTGAAGTAAGTTTGAACTGTGTACTGCATTTACCAGGATGCAAAGGGGCCAACTGTCCTGGGACTGTGAGGCAGTGTGCTCTCAACCCCCATTCTGTTTAAAAGGCTCCCTTGAGCCAGCAAGTTGACGAGCTTTAGAGATGCCCCTGTGTGCCTGTGAGTGGTACTGTGACCTGAGAGGAACTTAGCAGCATTTCCAGCAACCCCAGATGATTTTTCTTTGCTCTTTAAAACCTCTGCTCTATACTGATGAAGGGCTCAACCCAGAAACATGTGTCTAGAGATATGCAGAAATGTCTGCACCAACTTTGGTGAAAAATCCCAGCTAATTTTGAAGTAAGTTTGAACTGTGTACTGCATTTACCAGGATGCAAAGGGGCGAAGTGTGCTGGGACTGTGAGGCAGTGTGCTCTCAACCCCCATTCTGTTTAAAAGGCTCCCTTGAGCCAGCAAGCTGACTGCATCCAGAGATATACAGGAATGTCTGCACCAACTTTGGTGAAAAACTCCAGCTAATTTTGAAGTAAGTTTGAACTGTGTACTGCATTTACAAGGATGTAAAGGGGCGAACTGTGCTGGGACTGTGAGGCAGTGTGATCCCAACCCACATTCTGTTTAAAAGGCTCCCTGGAGCCAGCAAGCTGACAAGCTTTGGAGCTGCACCTGTGTGCCTCTGAGTGGTACTGTGACCGGAGAGGAACTTGGCAGTATTTCCATCAACCCCAGATGATTTCTCTTTGCTCTGTAAAACTGCTGCTCTCTTCTGAGGAAGGGCTCAACCCAGAAACACGTGTCTAGAGATATACAGCGATGCCTGCACCAACTTTGGTGAAAAACTCCGGCTAATTTTGAAGTAAGTTTGAACTGTGTACTGCATTTACCAGGATGCAAAGGGGCCAACTGTCCTGGGACTGTGAGGCAGTGTGCTCCCAGTCCCCATTCTGTTTAAAAGGCTCCCTTGAGCCAGCAAGCTAACGAGGTTTGGAGATGCACCTGTGTGCCTGTGAGTGGTACTGTGACCTGAGAGGAGCTTGCCAGCTTTTCCAGCAACCCCAGATGATTTTTCTTTGCTCTCTAAAACTGCTGCTCTATACTGATGAAGGGCTGAACCCAGAAACATGTGTCTAGAGATATACAGCAATGTCTGCACCAACTTTGGTGAAAGATTCCAGCTAATTTTGAAGTAAGTTTGAACTGTGTACTGCATTTACCAGGATGCAAAGGGGCGAAGTGTGTTGGGACTGTGAGGCAGTGTGCTCTCAACCCCCATTCTGTTTAAAAGGCTCCCTTGAGCCAGCAAGCTGACAAGCTTTGGAGATGCACCTGTGTGCCTTTGAGTGGTACTGTGACCTGAGAGGAACTTGGCAGCATTTCCAGCAACCCCAGATGATTTTTCTTTGCTCTCTAAAACGTCTGCTCTATACTGATGAAAGGGCTCAACCCAGAAACATGTGTCTAGAGATATGCAGAAATGTCTGCACCAACTTTGGTAAAAAATTCCAGCTAATTTTGAAGTAAGTTTGAACTGTGTACTGCATTTACCAGGATGCAAAGGGGCAAAGTGTGCTGGGACTGTGAGGCAGTGTGCTCTCAACCCCCATTCTGTTTAAAAGGCTCCCTTGAGCCAGCAAGCTGACTGCATCCAGAGATATACAGCAATGTCTGCACCAACTTTGGTGAAAAACTCCAGCTAATTTTGAAGTAAGTTTGAACTGTGTACTGCATTTACAAGGATGTAAAGGGGCGAACTGTGCTGGGACTGTGAGGCAGTGTGATCCCAACCCACATTCTGTTTAAAAGGCTCCCTGGAGCCAGCAAGCTGACAAGCTTTGGAGCTGCACCTGTGTGCCTCTGAGTGGTACTGTGACCGGAGAGGAACTTGGCAGTATTTCCATCAACCCCAGATGATTTCTCTTTGCTCTGTAAAACTGCTGCTCTCTTCTGAGGAAGGGCTCAACCCAGAAACACGTGTCTAGAGATATACAGCGATGCCTGCACCAACTTTGGTGAAAAACTCCGGCTAATTTTGAAGTAAGTTTGAACTGTGTACTGCATTTACCAGGATGCAAAGGGGCCAACTGTCCTGGGACTGTGAGGCAGTGTGCTCCCAGTCCCCATTCTGTTTAAAAGGCTCCCTTGAGCCAGCAAGCTAACGAGGTTTGGAGATGCACCTGTGTGCCTGTGAGTGGTACTGTGACCTGAGAGGAGCTTGCCAGCTTTTCCAGCAACCCCAGATGATTTTTCTTTGCTCTCTAAAACTGCTGCTCTATACTGATGAAGGGCTGAACCCAGAAACATGTGTCTAGAGATATACAGCAATGTCTGCACCAACTTTGGTGAAAGATTCCAGCTAATTTTGAAGTAAGTTTGAACTGTGTACTGCATTTACCAGGATGCAAAGGGGCGAAGTGTGTTGGGACTGTGAGGCAGTGTGCTCTCAACCCCCATTCTGTTTAAAAGGCTCCCTTGAGCCAGCAAGCTGACGAGCTTTGGAGATGCACCTGTGTGCCTTTGAGTGGTACTGTGACCTGAGAGGAACTTGGCAGCATTTCCAGCAACCCCAGATGATTTTTCTTTGCTCTCTAAAACGTCTGCTCTATACTGATGAAAGGGCTCAACCCAGAAACATGTGTCTAGAGATATGCAGAAATGTCTGCACCAACTTTGGTAAAAAATTCCAGCTAATTTTGAAGTAAGTTTGAACTGTGTACTGCATTTACCAGGATGCAAAGGGGCAAAGTGTGCTGGGACTGTGAGGCAGTGTGCTCTCAACCCCCATTCTGTTTAAAAGGCTCCCTTGAGCCAGCAAGCTGACTGCATCCAGAGATATACAGCAATGTCTGTACCAACTTTGGTAAAAACTCCAGCTAATTTTGAAGTAAGTTTGAACTGTGTACTGCATTTACCAGGATGCAAAGGGACGAACTGTGCTGGGACTGTGAGGCAGTGTGCTCCCAACCCCCATTCTGTTTGAAAGGCTCCCTTGAGCCAGCAAGCTGCCGAGCTTTGGAGATGCACCTGTGTGCCTGTGAGTGGTACTGTGACCTGAGAGGAACTTGACAGCAGTTCCAGCAACCCCAGATGATTTTTCTTTGCTCTCTAAAAATGCTGGCTCAAGGGAGCCTTTTAAACAGAATGGGGGTTGAGAGCACACTGCCTCACAGTCCCAAAAAACAAATGGGGGAAAAAAATTGTATGTTGTTTAAAATGTTGTTGTTTCATGGAAACGTGATTAATATGTAGGTGGCAAATCCGTCATTGTACTTGAGCTTAAGAATGTAATTTGTTCCAAAAGGCCATCCCTATCATTAATAGAAAACAGGGATGCCATCCAATCACTCAGGCCGAAGGAATAGATGAGCTCCTCATACTCCGATGCTTCCAAGAGCATATCTGGGCAACTTGTGTGATATTCGCTGAAACTCCATTGCAAGAGGTTCTGCGCAGTCGCACAGATATTCCACTCTGCAATGACTGCAACTGCAGCCGCACGTGCCATATGGCCATCCCTAGAACAGGCCTGCTCATGGGCCACCAAGGGACCCATGAACTCGTCATGATCCGGGTCTGAACATGAAATATTGGAGAGGCATAAATCCAAAGCCCAATAGAAAGTGCACCGCTGACATTAGAATACAGGTCGCAGGCAAGTGAAGTAGGCAAAGCGAAAAGGTAGTCCATAACTTACACTAAGCATAGTTAATGGCAAGCATCTAAAAAGTTGTTGCTTTTAGTCATGGTACAGTTGCAATTGCCCTGATCCGTGCATTACCATATGCTGGGCAGCAATTGCGTAACAGGAGCAGAAGAACAGGACACCACCCACCAGTGCTATGACTAATGATAATCCTCCAAAGGCGTTGGAAAAAAAACGATTGAATAAATTCCGGTATTAGTCCAAATATCATCTGAAAAGAAGTCACAAGACCGGATTCCACAAGTTTAAAAAATGAGCGAGGCCTTTTGTGCCAGATTCATTCAAAATTTAATGTATTAGTTCCCCAAAATGAAGTGGGAGATTCATGTTTAGAAGTGAAAAAGCACATTACTACAACAAGTAATATGTTGTGAAACAGTTACTATATACAGGATTCCTGCCCATAAACCACAGCAGTCTTGGTTGTTCAAAATAAGATAACTGCTGTTAGAAACAATGTTAAAGCTGGAATTATTGCTGGGACAGGAGTTCCTTTAAAAAACAAGCAAGATTAGGCGCGAACACATTATAAACGCCGTGCAACCTGACGTGTTTACAAACTAGGGAATGTCCTACTGTGGAATCGCAGTCCGCCACTGTTAGGAAAACTTCCTTATCCTCCCATTGACATCCGTAGGTGAAAGGTAGGGACCATAATTCATGGAGAAATGTACTACGCAGGGGTTCAAAGCAGCAATTGGGAAATGTTTCATGCAAGATTTAAACTGAAACAGCGAAAAAGGAAGAGAGATATAACATGAATTAACCATATAGCTGAATCTATTTCGCGCACTGAGAATGGCAAGTGCTCTAATCGTTCAATGTGTAATATTGTGTATGCAGCATCTTTCATGGACATTAATCTCTGTTTATCAATTAGATTAAATGGAAAAAACAAAGCAGAAGCATGCAAATAATAGCAAGCTACTTTTCCCATTTTGAGAGTCTATAACGTCCGTGCAAACTGCATCACAGATCGTAATTGATTTTGACCATCATATAACACAGATCCATCATTTTGAACAATATCAATAACGGATGAAACATTATTATCCAAGGTATTAAGGCGGGATGACAGTTTATTTATGCTATTGTCGACAACTGCAAGGACTTTTTCTAAATTTGCTTTGTCAATTTGGCGCAGACAGAATGCTGCTTCCATCTGCGAAAGTTTCCACACTTCATTGTAAGCTGCATAGATGAATTCATTTGTTCTAGGATTCCAAGGACCTAAGATAAAATCGGCCAAATTGATATTGTTCAACAAGAGGGACTGATGTTGTTTTACTGATGACAGAGTAGAGTGTTCCAACCATTGTTGGCACAATTTACCCACCGAATATGTGGTAACCGAATGTGAATGTGGGTAATGAGGATCAGGTCTAGTCTGTGTCAAACCATGCTTTACATTGTAAAAATGCTGTTGACATGCATTTGAATTGGTTTGCCACAACAGCCATCCAGACGGGTCAACGTCAGAGACATTGAAAGTGTCATTTCTAAAGAGAATTCTTAATATATCGATCCTATAATTTGTGTGTGTACGCCAATTATCATACTCCACTAAAGATGGAATGGACAGAATATTTAAATTTTGAGCAGCTGCCAGGCAAAGACAAGTAAATTGGTGCACTGTATCATTTAAAAATAATATTTGAGTCTGAATTAGGCAGACACAATGCTAAGCTTCAGTTCCTTGAACCTGCCAAGCCTTAATGCCCCAAATTGATTTCAAAACAATGGTATCTCTCCAGTGATCATAACCGTGTACGGCTAATTCAGTTCTAAAGAAATTGAAATAGATTAATTTTGGTTGTGTCAGAATATATTTGGATTGAGGTGACAATTACAATTTAAAGAAATAGGATTCTGTATTAAACATACAATAATCAGAGAAATATGTGAACTTATCCTTAAGGGTTTTAAAGCTCCCCTGTAAGGGAGCTGGGCAATGTTCCCATTGCACATAATTTAAAGAAGGTCTTACCATGTTTGTTTTGTGTAAGAAATTATGGCCATAGTGTTGATAACAGAATAAATCAGCATAGTTGGCAGAATTTAAACATAAATCTACAGAATCAAAAGCTGTATAATACTTTAAATCAGAAAACAATGAATGTACTGCTTGTACATCCCAAACATTGGAATGTATGTACGGTGTTACTACATCTCCTAAAGAAACACAAAACACATATGGCATCTTGAGGACTTCTGTTGGGCCGGGAATTTTGAATGCCACTGTATACCAAACTATGCCATCAGAAACGGGAAAGCCAAAATGTTCACAAGGGTTTTATCACGTTTCATTATATGGGATGATGTATGGGGATCCAAAATTCCATTGACCAACTTCACAGCAGAGCATTCTGGCAAATGATGACCATTAATGAGCAACAAAAAATACTGTTACAAATCCAATTGACATGAAGAGGAAAATCAGGATAAGTTTCAACCAAATGTAGGTTCAGGGGGGGACCAGGTTAGCCTTTTTGACCCAATAGATGAAAATACTTGTTTTTGTCGGTTGAAGTGCCAAAGTGGAAGATGAGGAGGAAGTGTCATAAGAGAGGCTTATACCATCCCCAAAATAACCGCTTGCTCTCATGTTCATTAACGGTGATAGCACAGCATCAGTTTGATTTCATAGAGGACTCTTCATGACTTCAATGTGGGATTCATCCATCGGATAAGCATACTCGACTTCTTTGTTGGGCGAGGAAGGAGGCAGAACAGGCAATGGTCAATATTAGTTTCCATCTCACCCTCAATGACACAGGGATTAGTCGAAGAGGCTGAATGCACCAGATTTAAAGAGATATTGTTGCATGAAATTGCAAACACTATTATGAATCGGCCAGACTGTATAGTTTGACATTGTCCACTGAAATGGATCTGTTGTCCTTGTGGTCAGACAAAGGTGGTAGAATTACTGTATGAGTACCCTTCAATCCGAGTACTTGGACCGGTACATGATAAGAGGGACCAAATTCCTTTTTGTTCTCCTGCTTTTCTCGTACCAGATCTCCAATCTTAGACAGACAGCCCGCGACCAGTATCCGCATTGCTGTGCCATTGGAAGACGGCAAATGTTCAATTGCGAGCCTGTCATAGGTCTTTTGTAGGTCCTGTAACATAGGAGAATGCTTATCTACATCAAAGGTTGCAGAGATCTTCTAGGGAGATTATTGAGAGAACCTTCAACCCCATATAATGGACCAGCCAGTCCCTTCCAGTACCTAAGACCCTTCCTGTCAAAGATTGCTTTAAGTCATGGTTCATTCGTTCCACTAAAGAATTGCCTTCAGGCCTGCATGGAGACAAAAACTGCACCTGCACCCCCATCAACTTTATTGCGTCCTTGTATGCCTTAGAGGCAAATGCTGGACCTTGGTCAGAATGGAAGGTGCCACAGGCAAACGTCCCGACAACAACACACAAATATCTAAAGACATTTCGAGCATCAGGGCTGTGTTGTTACTCAACCTATCCGAACCTAGTGCACAAATCAACTGCAGAAAAAATATATGTATATGCAGTATCAGAAGTCGATGGACCGCAGTGATCATGATAAACACAGCCGTAGATGGTTTGATTTGCTGACAAAAAGTCACAAGAAAGCACATAATTATGGATTTGTTTATATAAACCACGCCACCAGCAAAGTTGCTGTAAAATAGAGACAGTAGCAGACACTCCAGCATTATCAGAAGCCATGCCTTCGTGTGCGGCTATGATCAAAGCAAGTCTGAGTCCATGTTGGGATTCAGACAATCCTCAGCTGATGGAATTTTAGTATAAGGGACTTGTTCGGGACATATATGATATGACTATTTGGAAGGGAAGCCCTGTGGATAAGCAGTTCCATCCCTCGTAGCAGCTATAGCTGCCAAAATGTCATTATTTATCTTAGTCATGGACCTTGTAACACCTGCAACAGAACACATGGCTACTCCAGATTTGGCTGCCTCGTCAGCCAAAGAATTACCAACAGCATGTGCTCACACACCCTGATGGCCAAGAGTATGTATAACCTGTGTGAGTGGCAAAAGTTCTTTAAGCTCTGGCACTCGAACACAAAGCATTTTATGCTTTATTGCGCTGCCTTTCAAGTTTCCATAGTCATTCGGAGACCAAAAGAATAAGTTGTCATTAAAAGACTGGACACAGTAGTAAGAATCGCACACAATAAGAGTATTCACATTAGGATCAGCAAACTCAAGAGCTAAAACTAGAGCACACAGCTCTGCCAATTGCACTGTACAGTCCCCAATTCCCTGTATATGTACTATGGAAGACCTAAATTCTCCATTCACAACTAAACCAGCCACAATCACGCAAACTGCTCAATAATCGTGTTTTGACCCGATGGCCGGTTGAGCCGAGCCATCGGTGTAAATAACACATTTGTACTCATCCAAAGGAAGCAACATCAATGGAGGAGGGTGAACTTGTTTAGACTGTAAAATCTCCTGTGTCTGAAGAGCAGGATCAAAAATAAACTTGACATCAGCCGATGTCAAAGAATTAGCCCATTGTATCCAACTGGGGCGTAAAGCTTTAGAGTTTGGTACACTTGATGGAGTCACTGCTTCTAAAGCAGGGATAGGCAAAACCATGAGAATGCGTTTCCCCTGCGCCAGTGGCGTGCTTTGAGAATCGCCATTTGGACTCAATTAATCAACCATTTGTAGAGCGCGCTACATACCTGTGAGAGTCTCAAGGCGCTGGGGAGGGGAGGGGGGCCTCTACTGATCAAACAGCCAGGTCTTGAGAAGTCTCCTGAAGGTCACTAGTCTAAATCTTTTCAACATTTGAAAATCGCATCTCAGCAGCTGTGTACAATTGTGACTTGTATGCAATAGGCACTCTTTCTCCCTTGTTGAAAGTCAAGTAAGTGAAACCCACTGTCCCTGTTACTATACGTATTACCAGGTTCATGGAATTATCACGCATCAACAAGTAGTTAGTCGCAAGCAGATCTGATTGCAAAGATTGCAGAATAGAGGTATGTTCCGGAAGCCAGCAGGCAGAAGAATAGGTAGGTTGTATCAATGCATAAAGTGGTTTGATACGCTGGGCATAATCGAGAATGTAAGTTCTCCAAAAATTCAAAAATCCCAGCAAAGACTGAAGCTTCTTCAGGTTAGATGGAGGTTGCAATTGTGCACATTTTTCCAGAAAGTGGGGGTCAACCCCCACCTTCATTTTTGAGCTCATAGCCCAATAAAGAGCACCGCAAAAATGAGCAATGTGTGATTTGGCAAAATTGAATTTTTATCCATAGTCGGCAAATATTAGAATGATGTGGTCGACTCGGACAAGATATGGTATCAGTTTGTCATCCGTTAGATAAATATCATCTACGTACAAGAACGCATCTGGATCTATGTTGTGCAACAAAGACACAGCAAGTGCAGCAATGTACCCCAAAGGCAAGTGCGTACATTTTTCCTGGTTTCCAACGGTGGTAAATGCTGTCAAGTCACGGCTCTAAGGGGTCAAGTTGTAACTGGAGAAACCATTGGATATATCCAGGGTAGTTTTGTATTTTTTTATGAATAAGGCTGTTCACTAGCGCAGAGCTGTGTGTGTTCCGTACCTCAAATGTACGACAATGACTATTCAAATTTCGATAATCCAACACAATGTGATGTGAACCGTCAGGTTTTGATACCGGAAAAAGAGGATTATTCATCGGTGATACACAGGATTCAATTACTCCTTGATATTCCAACTGAGTTAGAATGTCACAAACGGGAGCCTTTGCCTCATGTCTAATTGGATATTGCAGCTGTGGCATAGACCATAATGGTATCTCATGGGCCGGTAAATCCCTGTCGCATCCTGTGAGAAGGTGGGTTGGTATATGCTGTCCACTGATTAAAGTGATACCAAAGGGAATGATGGACGGAGCGTTTGAGCAAATCAAGCACTCACCCCCAGTCAACTCATCTGGGTTTATTCCATCATCATTCTTTAGCTCACTCCACCACCGCAGTTCAGACATGGCCATATGCAAATCAGTCTGACCCTGTGCCTCATGGGAACAGTCCAGCCCGAACTGCCAAGCCATGTCTTCCCTGGACCGGAAACAAGCATCCTGGGACCAGTTTCGGGTTCATAACCCTCATCAGCTAGGCTACCTTGAATCCAGTGGCAAAGTGAGCAAGGGACCCATGTCTGGGCAGACAGTCCAGGGAAGACATGGCTTGGCAGTTCGGGCTGGACTGTTCCCATGAGGTTCCGGGTCAGACTGATTTGCATATTGCCATGTCTGAACTGGGGTGGTGGAGTGAGCTAAAGAATGATGATGGATTAAACCCAGGTCAGTTGACTGGGGGTGAGTGTTTGATTTGCTCAAACGCTCTGTCTATCATCCCCTTTGGTATCGCTTTGTTCCCCCTAATTTGTCAGGATATGCCCAGACGTGGGTCTCTTGCTCACTTTGCCACTGGATTCAGGATTGCCTGGCTGATGAGGGTTATGAGCCCGAAACCGGTCCCAGGATGCTTGTTTCCGGTCCAGGGAAGCTATGGCTTGGCAGTTCGGGCTGGACTGTTCCCATGAGGGACAGGGTCAGACTGATTTGCATATAGCCATGTCAGAACTGGGGTGGTGGAGTGAGCTAAAGAATGATGATGGATTAAACCCAGATCGGTTGACTGAGGGTGAGTGTTTGATTTGTTCAAACGCTCCGTCCATCATCCCCTTTGGTATTGCTTTGTTCTCCCTAAGTTGGCTGGGTATGCCCAGACGTGGGTCCCTTGCTCACTTTGCCACTAGATTCAAGATAGCCTATAGCCTAGCTGATGAGGGTTATGAACCCGAAAACCAGTCCCAGGATGCTTGTTTCCGGTCCAGGGAAGATATGGCTTGGCAGTTTGGGCTGGACTGTTCACGTGAGGCACAGGGTCAGACTGATTTGCATATGTTCATGTCTGAACTGGGGTGGTGGAGTGAACTAAAGGATGATGATGAATTAAACTCAGATCAGTTGACTGGGGGTGAGTGTTTGATTTGCTCAAATGCTCCGTCCATCATCCCCTTTGGTACTGATTCAAGTGGGCACCTTGTACCAGTCCACACAACCCTTGTGATGTATGAGGTCAAAGATAACCTTATTGAAAGCTATCCTAGTGGTAGGTATGGAGAGCATCCTTCATGCGTAATTTTGAGGAATGTAAAGCAGCTAGTTTTACCAGAATATTACCTCTTAAATTATTAAATGAGAGGGGAACCACACAGTGTTGATATAAAAATTTGTATTTATTAATATAGCGCTCTCTACTAGTCTCTATGTGATACTAGGGCACAAAGCATACAATACTTAATCAATAGAACAGTTGTTAATAGCAAAATACACAGTGTGCTCCAGGGGGAGACCGAACCATATACTAAAAGAATGTTATAACTACAACTACTTCACTAAGCACAGTGCCTAGAGCATGTAGAATCGCTGGGACTCCAAGGAACCACCCAAAGGAGTGACACAGGGAGCCCACGGAGGACGGGTGCAGTGAGGAAACACAGACGTGTGCTCCGTACAACTATATGGGAAAGTCGCGGTTGGAAATTTACAAGTTAAGGACACTTCTAAGAGGACTTCAAGCAAACTCTTTGGAACTTAGGAGGTTCTAAGGCCAACCCACCAGTGACTACTGAATTACCTGTGTTACCTATCCCAGTGGAGCCAGGTGCATAGGGGTCAAGTGGTGTCAGAAACCTTTGTTGTTTTCAATGGAGAGCTGCAAAGAAGTGCGGCTGCCAGAAGGGCAAAGAATGTCCGGTGTAATCCAAGCCTGGATTCGAGTTGAGAAGAACCTGAAAACAGGGGGTACAGAGTCTGGGTCACTTCAGGTGACCAGGGGCTTGGTAGTCGAATGCCCACCGATGTCGGGTGCTTCAGGTGCAAAGAAGGGTCGCTTGACTCTACAGCCACGGGCACCAGGAGACATCGATGACAACCAAAGTCTGTAGGTGAGTTGTCCCATGAAGGATGTCGAGTGCTGATGGGTCTATGTCTGACTGGAGCACCAACAAACCTTGGCAACTGCAACTCACTCGGTCAGAGGAAACAGGTTATGGTGTAGAACGGCAAGGTCCAGGAGACTCTCCAAGCAATGGAGTGTCAGGGCACATCTGGAGCAACCAGGTAAGCCCAAGAATTAGCAAGGTGACCCTCGCCAGGACCCACAGGCCAACAGACCAGGGATTGCTAGGAAAACTCAAGCAAGTCTGCAAAGCATCAGCCCACAAGACACTCAAATACTGTTCGGGGTCAGGACTATACCGGGTTTAAAGCACAGGCTCAGGAATAATCGCTAAGCACATGCACTTGCAAAAGTATGCAGTGCACAGGGATTCGGGTAGCATGCTCCTCACGAGGGATACTGGTCTCAGAATTGCTGAGAGGGCAGATCAACCTCAGGGACCTTTGGAAGCCCACCTCCTGTGTTTCTGAAATCTTTAGAGTACTCAGGAGCTTGGGAGAAGCAAACCGGTCAGATGCCTTTAGGGGCCTCCTTTTGCAGGGGAGTAATGCCTTTAATCCAAGGGAGATTCTTCAGTCGTCCAGCGTCATGCAGGCAGTCGAAGTACTTGGTTTCTTCTTAGCAGAATCTTGTCCAGGTGACATCTAAAGTCCTGTAGCCAGGTAACCCACTTTATACCCATGGGAAGGGGTTGGAAAGATTCTGTGGACCCTAGTAGGGAAGGGGCAGGACAATGGAGTGGCTACACCCATGTACTTTGTCCAGTTTCGCCCAGGAGCAGGAGCAAATGGCTCCCAGAACTGATTTGAGCTGGACTATGCACAGGGTCACCAAATGTGCCCCAGTGCAGACTTTCTGGCACTCTCAGAGTGCACCCACCCAGCCCCAATACACTAAACCCTGCCTATGGTCATGCCTTCCTCTGCTCGAGCTTGGCTCAGCAGCAGGAGAGCAGAATTGTGTCTGTGGCTGGCAGCATCCATTTTGTGCTGCCCAGGTCGAGAAAGCTGGTACCGGGTAGACCGGTGACCCACATATGTCCCTTTGGAAGGGTGGAATCATACCTCCCACACCAGTTACTGGTGTGGAGGTATAATTCCAAGGTGTTTGACAACAAACACAACATGTTTCTAAGCAGCCATTTTAAAGTTAGCATTTAGCGCGAGGTTATAATGCACTTAAACATATATCACAGACAACCCAGGAGAATGGTCTCCGAAGGCTGCAGAGGAGCTCTGCTCATTCAGGGGCAAACGCTCACATAAAACCCAGCAGACTGCCTTCAGGATTGTTTATTTTTATCGCAAACTTTATTTAGATTTCCAATTATAGAACAAAAAACTATTTTCCATAATCACAATCAATCACAATGCAAAACGGGAGGTATGCCGTTGCGCATGCAACTAACACATTCATTAACAAAGTGCTAGTACAACATTACAATGTGCGCAGTTCTACAACAATACTTCTTTGCGTATACAGCACTTGACAGCCAGTATTCCAGTCTATATTTTTGTCTTATATTATGAAAACATCATTATGCTTAAGAAAACAATACAACTACCCTGGATCCATCCCCCCATACCCCACCTGCAGTTACCTTAACTGGGGGCACCATCTACATCTGCCTTACTGACAGAGTAAAATAGTAACTGTACGCATAAAGACCTGTCCAAAATCCAGGACATGGGACATAATCCACCCCTACCTGAGGCGCTCAGGGACGTCATACGAGCAGCCACTGTCCCAATCATATCCTCTCTCCGCTGCAGCCATGCTCACGCTATGTCTACTGGTGTTGGTTCCTCCCAGCTTTTAAACGCCTAACACAGCACATCCCATGCCATTGCTATTGGAATCTTTCTCAGTCCTCTCTGTTCTTCTCTGTGTATTGCAGCACTTTCAAAGTCATTGTAACTGGCTCGCCATACAATAAGCCCTGAACTCCTCAAAGGTTGCTGCCTCAGTAGGAATGCCACTGCATAAATCTCGTGAATACAATATGATGTCATCAGCGTATAGCGATGCGGCGTGTGTCACCGGGCCTACTGGTATGCCCCAATGGAGGGCTGACATACGCAGTTATTATGTAAGTGGTTCGACTGCTAGTATAAAGAGCATGGGAACAGGGGGCAGTCTTGTCTCATGCCCCTATGAACCAGATATACCTTGGAAATGTAACCTCCAGTCAGAACGCGAGCCATCGGGGCAGCATACAATTACCTAACCCAATTGCTGTATTGAGCAGGTATCCCATGTAGGCTCAGGGTGTCGAACGCCTGTCACATATCTAATGAGAGGCAGCCCGCCCTTGGGAAAGGATCTAAGGGGACCCATATTTTTCGATATAGGTGCCTCATATTTTGCGTTGTGCACCTGCAAGGCACAAACCAGCATTGGCCTGTATGTACTAGCTTATTAGGATAGGGCAGTAAGCGTATCACTAAGAATTTACTTAAAATGTTATACTCAGTGTTGAGGAGCGAAAATGGACGACACGTCAAGATGTCAGCCGCATCACGCCCAGGCTTGTACAGTGACACCATTAGCGCCTGGTTTGTGGTCTTGGGGAGTTCCCCTTCCTCAGCAGACACACTGTATAGCACCTGCAATTGGGGGGCCGAATCCTCGGCGTGAGTTGAATAAAACTCTGCCGATAGGCCATACATCGCCAGCGTCTTATTACCCGGCAGGGCCCAGATTGCAGTCACAATTTACTCTGTTGTGATGGGTGACGTTAGTTCATTTCGGCCTGTAGCCAATAGCTTTGGCAGTCTCACTCCCTGTAGAATCTCCAGAATTTCTGTCCCCTGCGAGCCCTGAGGGGCGCTGTATAAATAGCTATAATATTCCTGGAAAGCCTCATTTATTGACAATTGAGTTTCAGTCATATCACCTGATGGGGAACGGATTATTGTTATTGGGGTTACTTGAGGTTGGTCCCTGATAATGCGTGCCAGCACGGTGCCTGCTTTATCAGCCTCCTCTTGAGTTCTCTGGACATACTCTTTATAATCAATAACCCTCATCCTCTACAGCAGATAAGCATACTCAACTCACATCTTCTGCAGACTATCCCCCTGGGTCAGAGATTCTGCAGCTGCCATTTCCATCAGCCTCAATTGACCCTCAACGTCGGTCAATTTACATAGTATTTCCTGTCTCGCTCCCACCACAGCTCCTTTTCAAAGCCCCCCTCTGCACCACCTTGAACATTTACCATTCTATGAGTGGGAAGGAGGCGAAGCCTGCGTTCCTTGTGAAATAATCCATAACAGTGGCAGTCATTTGCGCCCGAAAAGCCCCGTCTTCAAGCACTGTGGGGGTTAAGCCTCCACGTCAACACCGTTAAAGGGATATATCCCCACTCAAAGTATCATCGCTAGCAGACAGTGGTCAGAGAGCATTTTACCTAAATGTGTTATTCGCAACACTCCGGGGAGAATGTGAGGGGAACATAAGATATTATCTATTCTAGTGTGTACTGCTTGCACATGGGAGTAAAATGAGTATTCCTGTGCCGCTTCATGTTTAACACGCCATACGTCTTAAAGGTCCCACCCATCCGTCCAGGCCCCTAATGCTCTGGCTTGTCATGTTGCCAATGTGCCTCGGAGTGGTGGGTGTGATCTATCCACTTGTACGTCCAGTATAGGCATGGGCGGATTTTGCGGATTGGCAATCCGCGAATTTGCGGATTTGCGAATTTGCGGATTGCGAAAATCCGCAAAATCCGCGAATCCTCGCGGATTTTTTTTTTTTGTGTTCGCTTGGGTTTCTGCAAGTTCGCGAGGGTTTTGTACAATTTCGCAAATTGCAAAATTGTACAAAACGCTCGCGAACTTGCAGAAACCCGTGCGAACACAATTTGCCTACTCATGTATGTGCCTCTTGTGTGTATAAAAGGTCAGAGAAAGATCAGTTCAGCAGATGAAGAGAAAGAAGCTCCTGGTCACAGGAACAGCACGGGTATTGCGCTCGTGAAAGTCAAGGATGCAAAGTCTATCCAGCATCACAGCTGATTTTCCACGGTAGATTTGGGAAGAAGGCACACCTGTCCAGCCTCGACGACGCTCACGATTGTTTTTGAGCTAATGAATGAGTCACTGAATCTGAGCATCAACTAGTTTGAGCGACCATGTGTGTGTTACTATGCAATCGCCCCGAAGGGCGCAGGGGTCCCTTGAGTGAGCTGTAACTATTTTACAATGGCGCCAGCAAGCTGCCAGCGCCATTGTAAAATAGTTACAAAGTTAGCTTGCACAGGAAGCACTTAGATAAAATAAAGCAGCACCTGCTTCGTTTTATCTAGTGGTTCCTGTGCAAGCTAACTTTGTAACTATTTTACAACGGCGCTGGCAGCTTGCTGGCGCCATTGTAAAATAGTTACATGAGTGGGGGTTCAACTTTTGAACCCGTTACGTCCGCGGATTTTTTTTTGCGGATTTTGCGGGAAATCTGCAAAATTCGCGGTTTGCGGATTTCCCAAATATCCGCAAAATCCGCGGGCGTAACGGATTTCCCGCTCATGCCTAGTCCAGTACTGCATTATAGTCCCCTCCAAGAATCTAAGGGTGCTGTACCCATTCCTCCAAGGCAGTGCTCAATCGTTGGAGGAACCCTTCCTGGTTTGAGTCACCAGCAACTGCTCATCCATCTCGCCGTCAGTAGCACATATCTGCTCTTGTCGTCCACCCTCTGCTCCAGTAGTCTGGATGGGACCCCCACTCCTATCCACACAGCCACGTCTGTCGCGAAAGCTGAGTAAGTTGTATGATATAACTGGCCTCGCCACCTTTTATGTAATTTATTCCCTTCACAGGCGTTTAAATGTGTCTCCTGTAGGAGGACAATTTGCACCTTCTGTCTACTAAGCTAGGGATGAATGCGGTAACGCATATGCAGGGAGCCCATACCTCGCACATTCCATGTTATACAGTTATACGATGCCCTTGACTCCATCTATAGTATATACACCATTAACCAACCAACTCTGTGCCCCGTGCATGGTCTCTGTTTCAGTCTTCTGCATGGTGATTCGTGCTCCCTTGTAACTGCTACATTGAACTCCCAAACTACTGAAATTCAAAGGTCCAACCCCAAAACTGTGCTCGACCAAACAGCTGCTACATGCAATAACAGCTAAAACTCGCCTACTGCTTTAGCAATGGGGGGAGATGATATGCCAGCCATGGACCACTTTGCTCCATGCACACACCCACATGCTATGCCAAAAGCAGCCTTTGGCTATTGTTGCACTAGAGTGATTGACCTTGGTATAAGACAGTGCATTGCGTGCCGGAAAGGAAAAGAAAACAACAAGGAAAAAACGTGATATGTTAAAACAAGAAAAAACAACAGTTAGGGGAGGAAATGAGTTTGCTTCCTGGGCCTGGGACACACCCCCAACAACACTTAATGTACAAGTAGGATCATGCTTATAGAAACATTTACCAACTGGTACCAGCTCACGGACCTCGTCGTCGTCTAACTATGTCAAATAGAGTTTCTGGACTTTGGGTGGGGAGAGAACCCATGGTCATCAGTATCACCCGATTGGGTAAGTTCGCCTCGATCCACAGCCATGCTGTCTCAACATCTTCTAAAAAATTACTGCTGCTATCATGTAGAACTTTTAGTTTGGCTGAAAAAAGTAAAGCATACCATAAATTCACTGTTGTAGTTGCTGCTTGACCCTATAGAACGCCTCTCTTTGCCCTTGCACCTGTATCATGTTGTCTGGAAACAGGGAGACTCTTGAATTTCATACAGGAGGGGGGCTTTCTCCCTTGCCTTGTGGAGTAGCGGGTCCCTGTCTCTATAATTCAGTATCTTTGCCACTAAAGGTCGGGTGGGAGTCCGGGGGCCCTGGGTCCAGTTGGCACCCTGTGGGCTCTTTCCGTGCTAAACATTGCGGTCAGTCCCTCTGGCGAGACCTCCGTGCACAGCCAATTTTCAGTAAATTGTGTAGGGTCCCGGCCTTCACTTTTTTCCGGCATACCAACAAAGCGGAGGTTGCTTCTCCTGGACCACCCTTCAGCATTGTCTTGGAGCTCATTCACCTTTTGCTGCAGCGGGGAGACCGTCTCTGACTCCACTTTATGCCAAGGCGTAATGTCTGACAAGGCAGTTGCATGGGTCTGCACCAGCTCTGTCAGTTTTTGTGATCCGCATGGAGCAAACTCATATTTGATGCCAGACAGCCCAGCTGTTGCTCCACCACTCACTGGATTCTCTGATCTCCTTTAGGATAATATCTAGCTTGTCCAGGGACTGCTCTTCCTGCATGAAGGTGTCAGGGATCCCATCTAGCGGGGGTGGAGGATCTGGTAGCAATTGAGGACCAGCTGCTAATGGTGGGCCTTGATCTACCGATTTCCCTTTTGTCCACCCCATACTGTGCAACACGCTACCTCCAGGCTACAGCAACAATGACTGTGGAGAGGAGCTCCTACACGGCACGCAGTCGTGCAGGCAAGCGTCAATTATCACCCAGGTCTTCAAACTATACTGCAGCGCCGCCACTCCTGCCTCAGGTTCTCTGAATCACAATCGGGAAACCAGGCTGTGTCAATGAGGGGCCATCCTGATGTTACTTCCTCTGTGCTGTAGTGAGGCCCAAAGGGGGAAGGTTCCAGTTCAAGAGAAGCCTGGACCACCCACCGCTGGTAAATGAAAAGCTTTTCCAAGTCTTTTCCATAATTAATGCAGAGCTGAAGCCGCATCTCCTTACCACTCCTTTTCAGGTGCCACACAAGACAGATGGGCCGCACCCCCTCTGCTTCAGTCACTGTTTGAACAAATGATAGATAGTTGCCGTGCACAGCTTTTCAGGTAATCCGTAAGTTAAATGCGTGGATCGTGCTCCTTTGTATACTCCCTGCTTAAGAGTATGTACAACAAATGAGGATTGCGCTGGCACTGTACTGTGCTAGTGTCACAAAGGGCACAGATTGTTGATTGCGGGTTATTACCCGCCAATTTATGAACAAATAAAGTTTTCAACAAGTTCAATTTTCTGTTCTCTGCAGTATTTTATTCATACTTTTGTAGATGATTTCAACTTGAGAGTAAAGCAGTAATCATACTTTTATATCCAACTCCTTTTGCAAAAATACATTCCATATATTTCCAATGCATTTCGGCCTCTTGGCCTTCATCTGGGAAATCTGTGAGGCAAAAATTATATCTGTCACGACATGTGATATCATATTAAATTTAAGCAAATTAAGTAACTCTAAAGTTCTAACCTGTCATACAATCTCTGGCATTATTAACATTATATGCTCAAGCTCAATTGCGCTGTCTGTGCAGTATTAGCAATGGCTGTTTACACTGAAAGTATAGGCGCTAAACGAATACTTGCATATTCATCGTGAAACCGGAAAACAAGTGATAACCAGCAATGGGAGCAACATGGTGACCAGTTCCCCTTGTATTACTCTCATTACAACTAACTAACATCCAAAATGTGACGCGTTAACCCACCGGACTCGTTTGTGGGTTTAAAATCTAAACATACGCTTTTAAAGATGTGGCGTGTACGCGCTGCCTTTGGGGAATGTCTGCGCTGTTACTTCTTACCGGGAATGCACTGAGATCTCGATTCTATCCGCACGGGTAGCTACTGCTCTCACCGCGGTGAAAGTCGGCGTGTGACGTATGTGGGCTGCACTCTGCTTCTAAAAATACGCGCGCAATTAATTAAAGGGCCAGGATCTTACTAACATTGTGTATCTGTAACCCTATGCTTAATAATTGATCTTTTGAATGAATACATGTATACGTAATGTCTGAAATTTGACATGATAAACAATAGTCAGCACCATGAAAAAAATATTTTTAACAATCATTATAAATAACAGCTAAATTCTGTCCGTTCGTTAATCCCCTGTGGGCGCAGGGTTTGCAAGTGGAATATCCAGTGATTTTCACGTTTAAGCAAAACTTTTCTGTTGTCTGTTTCTTCATTTTTTTCCACAATTTCCAATATGCATGCCCTTATCTGATTGATTTGGTGATTATGTTCAATGAAATGGGTAGCGACAGCTGATTTTAACGCTTTTGTCCTTATATTACTTTTGTGTTCGGTCAACCTAGTTTTAAGTTTACGTTCTGTTTGTCCAACGTAGGCTTTGCCGCATGGGCATTTTAACATGTATATGATGTTTTTCGTGTCGCAGGTACCATTCACTTGTAACTTAATCTTATTACCCCTCATGGGGTGGGTAATGGTATTACCTTCCATAATGTTATTGCAATTGCTGCAGTTTTTGCATGGAATGGTACCTTTGAATATTGTTTGAGGTTTCTTGGATGTTGGTTTTTTGATGATTTCTCCTAGGTTTTTGGCTCTAGTGAATGCAAACAATGGTTCATCCTGAAATATATTATTGAAATCGAGTTCAGTTCTGAGCATGCGCCAATGTCTTTTGATTATCTTCTTGAATTGAGGAGTAATTGTGGAATATTTGCTCACACATGTGATTCTGTTAGTCTTTTTATTTTTTTGTATAGAAAGTAGGGTTTTTCTGTCCTTTGCAGTAGTTCTTTTGTGAGCATCTTGCAGTAAAACGTTGGGATATCCTCTTTTTTTGAATTTATTTATCATGATTTGTGCTTGCGCCTTAGAGTCTTCCGGGTCTGAAACTATTCTTTGCACTCGAAGTAGTTGGGAGTAAGGGAGGTGTTGTTTGAGGGGAGTGGGATGAAAGCTCTGGTAGGCAAGTAGATTGTTGCGATCTGTGGTTTTGGTGTGAAGGGTAGTCGCAAAGTGGTTCTCAATTTTTTTGATAGTTACATCCAAATAATTAATTTGACTGTCATGCACTACATGAGTAAATTGTATCCTTTGATCTATGAGATTGAGTTGTTGGATGTTAGTAATCAAGCGTTCTTCAGTGTCTTTCCACAGGATGAAAATATCGTCAATAAAGCGTAGATATAGACGTAACCCTTGATGCCATTGTGTGTTTTGTAAAATGTGTTTGTTCTCATACTGATGCATGAAAATGTTCGCGTATGACGGTGCTGCCGGATTTCCCATGGCAGTGCCTGACTTTTGTAAAAACCATTTGTCCTCCCATTTGAAATAGCTATGCATCAACGTGAAGTTGAGTAACTCTAACAAGAATATTTTCATGTTTTCTTCATATTCCATCTCTAGCAAGGCTGCTTCTACTGCCTCTAACCCCAGTGAGTGCAGTATAGAGGTGTACAATGCTTGTACATCTATGGTACACATGAGTATTTTCTCGTTAGGTTCCAGTGTTACGTTGTCTAGCTTAATCAGAAAGTCCGTGGTGTCTTTGATGAAAGAATTCATGCTGATGACGAAGGGTTGGAGATATTTGTCAATCAGTTTACCCACTGGTTCTTGAATACTGCCACAGGTCGACACAATGGGTCGACAAGGCGGTTGTTGAGGATCTTTATGGATTTTTGGTGTTAGGTAAAATCTGGGTGTTTTATGGTGGTCCGTAGTGAGATATTTCTTCATTTTATCATCCACGCATCCTTTCATGATGCCTTCTGAAATGATAGTTTGAAGTACCGCTTGTATTTCCTTAGTTGGATTTGTATTAAGTTCCATATACGTGTTCTCATCTTGAAGGTGCACTTGGGCTTGTGAGTTGTAGTAGTCTTTATTCATAATGACCAGAGCTCCACCCTTGTCCGCTCTCTGACAAATGATATTCGGATTGTCCGCTATGTTTTTGAGGATGGCGTGTTCTTTTTGAGTGAGATTCTTGAGTTTGGTCTTTTTACGGTAGTTGATTTTACTTAGATCCTGTTTTACTAGCTGTTCAAACAAATCCAGAGTCTTATGGCTGATGGGAGCCATATAAGAGCTAGTGGTGGTGAGACCTTTAAGGGAATCCTCCTTATTATCCTGTTGATCCTGCTGATCCCCTATAATGTTAGAAAAGAAATGTCTCAATCTGAGTTTCCTCATTAGTTTGAAAAAACTAATATTGACCTCTAGGTGGTTAGTGTGAGCTGTGGGTACGAATGACGTTCCTTTTTGAAGAATTTTAGTTTGTAGTTTAGTGAGGTGAACATCAGAAATGTTAATGACCAGATTGTCTATTTGTTCTTCTTCTTCTTGGACTGTGTGTTCCGTGTTTGTGGAGGTTCTTTCTCTTTCACTTGTTCTTGATTTTCGTTTTGACCTCCTGGGTCGTCCCCTTCGGCGGGGCTTACTCCTAAAAAAGGCTGCACAGAAGTACTTGCTGTAACTGTGGGTGTTGATCTGGAAGGTCTTTTTCCAGATGCGTCTGATGTGCCATCTGTATCAGAAGAAGATGTGTCTGTTTGTTGTGAATACGGGCGGTTTTGTCTTTTTTTAGCATATACCTCTGCCCAATTGTACACCTCGTTCAACTTATAGTCGATGGTGTCACGACGGTATTTGCGTAGTTTTCTTTCATTCACTTCTTCCGCATGTTTTGCCAATTGGGTCTTGGTATCCTCTAGTATTTTAGTTAGTTCCTCAGGTGTCATCATTTTACCTAAATCTTCTTTCACTGTGGTTATGTCATTCTCTAATTCCTCAAGTATTTGGGACAATTCTTCGATGATCAACAAGATGAGATCTAAAGAACACTTATTAAGAATTGCGTACCATTTATCAGTGAATTTTTCGAATTTTTGCATAAAGATGGTTTTAATAGTATACGCAGTCCCCTTGGGATTCTGGACGCTTTGTGATATCTGATCATGGTGCTGGCATGTAACCGTTGATTGATGATTTTACGTGACAGGTACAATAATTGTTTCACTTGTTGGTCCTTTGATTTAGTTGTTGTGTACTCAATGGTTTCTTCCTGAATCAGTGAATATATTTTAGCAGACTCTTCGCTGGAGTATGCAAAAGTGTCTGCTTTAGTTTCCGTGAGTTTGGTAATCTCGTCGTATTGCATGTTGCTTGGTTGCGTGCTACAGCTGCGGAGCAGGTTAGTTCAAACAAATGATAGATAGTTGCCGTGCACAGCTTTTCAGGTAATCCGTAAGTTAAATGCGTGGATCGTGCTCCTTTGTATACTCCCTGCTTAAGAGTATGTACAACAAATGAGGATTGCGCTGGCACTGTACTGTGCTAGTGTCACAAAGGGCACAGATTGTTGATTGCGGGTTATTACCCGCCAATTTATGAACAAATAAAGTTTTCAACAAGTTCAATTTTCTGTTCTCTGCAGTATTTTATTCATACTTTTGTAGATGATTTCAACTTGAGAGTAAAGCAGTAATCATACTTTTATATCCAACTCCTTTTGCAAAAATACATTCCATATATTTCCAATGCATTTCGGCCTCTTGGCCTTCATCTGGGAAATCTGTGAGGCAAAAATTATATCTGTCACGACATGTGATATCATATTAAATTTAAGCAAATTAAGTAACTCTAAAGTTCTAACCTGTCATACAATCTCTGGCATTATTAACATTATATGCTCAAGCTCAATTGCGCTGTCTGTGCAGTATTAGCAATGGCTGTTTACACTGAAAGTATAGGCGCTAAACGAATACTTGCATATTCATCGTGAAACCGGAAAACAAGTGATAACCAGCAATGGGAGCAACATGGTGACCAGTTCCCCTTGTATTACTCTCATTACAACTAACTAACATCCAAAATGTGACGCGTTAACCCACCGGACTCGTTTGTGGGTTTAAAATCTAAACATACGCTTTTAAAGATGTGGCGTGTACGCGCTGCCTTTGGGGAATGTCTGCGCTGTTACTTCTTACCGGGAATGCACTGAGATCTCGATTCTATCCGCACGGGTAGCTACTGCTCTCACCGCGGTGAAAGTCGGCGTGTGACGTATGTGGGCTGCACTCTGCTTCTAAAAATACGCGCGCAATTAATTAAAGGGCCAGGATCTTACTAACATTGTGTATCTGTAACCCTATGCTTAATAATTGATCTTTTGAATGAATACATGTATACGTAATGTCTGAAATTTGACATGATAAACAATAGATAGTCAGCACCATGAAAAAAATATTTTTAACAATCATTATAAATAACAGCTAAATTCTGTCCGTTCGTTAATCCCCTGTGGCCGCAGGGTTTGCAAATGGAATATCCAGTGATTTTCACGTTTAAGCAAAACTTTTCTGTTGTCTGTTTCTTCATTTTTTTCCACAATTTCCAATATGCATGCCCTTATCTGATTGATTTGGTGATTATGTTCAATGAAATGGGTAGCGACAGCTGATTTTAACGCTTTTGTCCTTATATTACTTTTGTGTTCGGTCAACCTAGTTTTAAGTTTACGTTCTGTTTGTCCAACGTAGGCTTTGCCGCATGGGCATTTTAACATGTATATGATGTTTTTCGTGTCGCACGTACCATTCACTTGTAACTTAATCTTATTACCCCTCATGGGGTGGGTAATGGTATTACCTTCCATAATGTTATTGCAATTGCTGCAGTTTTTGCATGGAATGGTACCTTTGAATATTGTTTGAGGTTTATTGGATGTTGGTTTTTTGATGATTTCTCCTAGGTTTTTGGCTCTAGTGAATGCGAACAATGGTTCATCCTGAAATATATTATTGAAATCGAGTTCAGTTCTGAGCATGCGCCAATGTCTTTTGATTATCTTCTTGAATTGAGGAGTAATTGTGGAATATTTGCTCACACATGTGATTCTGTTAGTCTTTTTATTTTTTTGTGAAGAAAGTAGGGTTTTTCTGTCCTTTGCAGTAGCTCTTTTGAGAGCATCTTGCAGTACAACGTTGGGATATCCTCTTTTTTTGAATTTATTTATCATGATTTGTGCTTGCGCCTTAGAGTCTTCCGGGTCTGAAACTATTCTTTGCACTCGAAGTAGTTGGGAGTAAGGGAGGTGTTGTTTGAGGGGAGTGGGATGAAAGCTCTGGTAGGCAAGTAGATTGTTGCGATCTGTGGTTTTGGTGTGAAGGGTAGTCGCAAAGTGGTTCTCAATTTTTTTGATAGTTACATCCCTTACTCCCAACTACTTCGAGTGCAAAGAATAGTTTCAGACCCGGAAGACTTTAAGGCGCAAGCACAAATCATGATAAATAAATTCAAAAAAAGAGGATATCCCAACGTTGTACTGCAAGATGCTCTCAAAAGAGCTACTGCAAAGGACAGAAAAACCCTACTTTCTTCACAAAAAAATAAAAAGACTAACAGAATCACATGTGTGAGCAAATATTCCACAATTACTCCTCAATTCAAGAAGATAATCAAAAGACATTGGCGCATGCTCAGAACTGAACTCGATTTCAATAATATATTTCAGGATGAACCATTGTTCGCATTCACTAGAGCCAAAAACCTAGGAGAAATCATCAAAAAACCAACATCCAAGAAACCTCAAACAATATTCAAAGGTACCATTCCATGCAAAAACTGCAGCAATTGCAATAACATTATGGAAGGTAATACCATTACCCACCCCATGAGGGGTAATAAGATTAAGTTACAAGTGAATGGTACGTGCGACACGAAAAACATCATATACATGTTAAAATGCCCATGCGGCAAAGCCTACGTTGGACAAACAGAACGTAAACTTAAAACTAGGTTGACCGAACACAAAAGTAATATAAGGACAAAAGCGTTAAAATCAGCTGTCGCTACCCATTTCATTGAACATAATCACCAAATCAATCAGATAAGGGCATGCATATTGGAAATTGTGGAAAAAAATGAAGAAACAGACAACAGAAAAGTTTTGCTTAAACGTGAAAATCACTGGATATTCCACTTGCAAACCCTGCGCCCACAGGGGATTAACGAACGGACAGAATTTAGCTGTTATTTATAATGATTGTTAAAAATATTTTTTTCATGGTGCTGACTATCTATTGTTTATCATGTCAAATTTCAGACATTACGTATACATGTATTCATTCAAAAGATCAATTATTAAGCATAGGGTTACAGATACACAATGTTAGTAAGATCCTGGCCCTTTAATTAATTGCGCGCGTATTTTTAGAAGCAGAGTGCAGCCCACATACGTCACACGCCGACTTTCACCGCGGTGAGAGCAGTAGCTACCCGTGCGGATAGAATCGAGATCTCAGTGCATTCCCGGTAAGAAGTAACAGCGCAGACATTCCCCAAAGGCAGCGCGTACACGCCACATCTTTAAAAGCGTATGTTTAGATTTTAAACCCACAAACGAGTCCGGTGGGTTAACGCGTCACATTTTGGATTTTAGTTAGTTGTAATAAGAGTAATACAAGGGGAACTGGTCACCATGTTGCTCCCACTGCTGGTTATCACTTGTTTTCCGGTTTCACGATGAATATGCAAGTATTCGTTTAGCGCGTATACTTTCAGTGTAAACAGCCATTGCTAATACTGCACAGACAGCGCAATTGAGCTTGAGCATATAATGTTAATAATGCCAGAGATTGTATGACAGGTTAGAACTTTAGAGTTACTTAATTTGCTTAAATTTAATATGATATCACATGTCGTGACAGATATAATTTTTGCCTCACAGATTTCCCAGATGAAGGCCAAGAGGCCGAAATGCATTGGAAATATATGGAATGTATTTTTGCAAAAGGAGTTGGATATAAAAGTATGATTACTGCTTTACTCTCAAGTTGAAATCATCTACAAAAGTATGAATAAAATACTGCAGAGAACAGAAAATTGAACTCGTTGAAAACTTTATTTGTTCATAAATTGGCGGGTAATAACCCGCAATCAACAATCTGTGCCCTTTGTGACACTAGCACAGTACAGTGCCAGCGCAATCCTCATCAGTCACTGTTTGAGCAGGCCCCACTGGGAGGAAGGTCCTTCAAAAATAAGGGGGCGGTGTGAGCACCCACCTTGATGATGCAGAGTGAATCCTTGAGCCGCAGATTCACTTCGGGGTATAGGTGATGCCCTCGCAGACTGCCACCGATCGCGCACTCCTGGTTGCCTGCTGCACCCTTCTACATCATACGCGGGGCCGCTGGATAGGTCCATGAAACCTGTCACCGCTCCAAGGGCAGATGTAGGGTCCGGGCAGTGCGGCGCTTCGTCACTCCTCCAAGGCCCTCCGCGATGCGGCCAGTTTATGGTCACCTGGCGGACCAGGCCACTGTCCAAGGTCAGATGGAGGGTCCGGGCTGTGCGGCGCTTCGTCACTCCTCCCAACCTCTCTGCGATGAGCCCAGCTGATGTTCACCTGGCGGACTAGGCCATAAGCCACGGCCTCACATGAAGTGCCCTCCAGCCAGCGCACCGCCATGTTTCCAAAACTCGTCGGCTGGGGCAATCACACTCGCTCACGGTTCCACTCAGTAGGCAGCTTATCCAACCATGCTACTGCGGTGGTATCAGTGGTTAATGTCCAGGAGAAGTTTGCATTTATTGGTTTTTGGCTGACCCGGTCCTGGAGCTCTCCTCCTATGCATCCGCCATTGCTCATGGCTGGCCACGCCCCCCGTGCCTTCAGGATTGTTGAGGCCTGCCATATGGGTGACTGATAGGTATTTAAGTGTAGTGATTTAGGTAGATATAGTGAAACTATATCTCAGTAAGTGGTGCAAGCACATCTTACACGTCTGCAGTATCAGGCCTGTCGTGTCAATTTGGATGGCCTCTCATGGGTGGCATAATACATGCTTCAGCCCATGGAAGGCCTCGGGGATAACTATGCTCTGGGTACATGGTGTACCCTATACTAGGGACTGATAAGAGCACCCCAGAATCCAATCTGGAGTGTACCTCAAGTACATGCATATCATCATTTTACAGGAGAAAGCAGATGGACTGGGGTCCTGGAAAGCAGGACCCCAGTCATACTAGGCCAAAAACAGTGTGACATCAGCAAAAAGTGGGGGTAACCATAAGAAGCCGATACTACTTTCCTACACAGCTCACCTTATTACGATACACCGCTGGGGCAAGGGACAATGCCCACTCTGATGGGTAAGCCTGTTTAGCTTCCTCAGGGACGTAACATGAAGTATCATGTCCTTCTTAATCTCCCCGTGCCTAACAAAATGAATGTGTCTGTCTGTAATATAACTGGTACCTTCATGTTTAGTTCACGCTATACAAAACTCCACACAAAAAAGAGAGGAAAAAAATGATGCATAAGAATATATCTTTAATTTGGGACATTTTACACACAATAAAATGCCATGTTGTCAGCCAAAAAGCTCAAATAAATTGCCACATTGCCAGCCAAAAAGCCAAGGACCTTAAACAAATATGTGAAGTGCAACCTCTTTCAAAAGGTAACAGGACACTCCATGAGCTGACTATTAAATAGCATTTTTTTTTCCTATTTGGTTTTTCAGCCTAAGCTAGAAATGTGGCTTCCATTGCTGGAGATTCATGGCCTGCCCATGACCTTTACTCCACAGCTTGTGAAGATTACAATCTTCACTCTTTGGCTCCTCTTGCCTTTTAATTAGACAGCAAATTCATCTAGGCAGTGTTGGAGCTTTTAATGTGGATGCCTAAAGCAAATAAAGTAGGTGAGTAAAAGAAATGCTTCACGGAACAAAGTCAGAAATACATTCTGCAAGATCTCCATGTGCCTTAAATAAATAGTGGCAGCCACCTGAAGAGACTGCTGGTTGCTTCATGCCAAAGGCTTTTTACATAACAGCAGCACTGTAAAACAGTTTCAGTTTCAGTATTAAAGGAAGGGATCACTCCCACCTTGGTATCTTCTAGTTTTGGTATGTAGAAAATAAATTAACTGCTGTGAATGTTGAACTTATTTCCAGCCTTACAAATCTGAATCAGTAGACGGCCATCTTCCTCAGTGTCAAGCCATGCCACCTGCCATAAAAATATTTTAATGTCTATGTGTAGGTGCATGTCATCAAATTAATACCAGTTATAGTGATAGTGAAAAGTTTAACCATTTTTACTTTTATATTTTGGTTTGTATTATCTTAGGAAAAAGTACATCATTTTGTGTGTTGTGCTATAAATATTTTGTAATGTATGTCTCCTGGGTTATGTCAATTGAATATTTAGATTTATAAATATATGAAGTAATGTAGAATATATTTTGAATCTTGAAAAGCACTACTTTCACTATAGAGTATCATGTGACAGTGTAGACCACCGAATACAACATTATTTATAAAAATACATGTTCAATTGACTATTGTCTACTGTCTAAATTGGCTGTAAATTGGCTGTAAAACCTATACATTTTATATGTTGGAAGTGCTCTGACTAGGATTTTGATTCCTACTTGGACAGGGTGCATACTTCTGCCAACCAGAATCCAATTTCTAACCTCAGCAAGTAGTACATGGTTAAGTACTGTAAGTGACTTTCACTAAAGCGGGAAGTACAAGACATGTAGACATGTAACCCCAAGTTTAGGAAGGTATGCACGGGAGGCCGTCGCTTTTCTGTGAGGGCAGCCGCACGCTGGAATTCGCTTCCCCGTGGCCTGCGGCTGGAATCTTGCCATTTGCACTTTCGCAAGCAGCTTAAAACCTTTCTTTTTCCTACATAGGTCCTTTTTGCTTCCTTCTGCTCGTTTCTGACTTTTGACTTTATAGCGCGGGGATGCCTCCGGGTCACCAGGCGCTCTATAAATCTCTAAATATTAATAATAATAATGTACACATTATACAATGAAAAGGAGAGAGCCATTACACACATTTTCACCTGCATAACAGTTTATTGTACATACATTTTGGAGGGCCCGTGTGGGCTATGATGCATGGGCAGTAGAACCCTTATATTTACAAAATGGGCATTGGAACATCGTTGTGCCTTTGAAAACTGTGGAATGACATACCATATTGCAAAATGTTATCAACTAAAACATAGCATCAATCCTTACCTTTTGAAACATTTGGGTGTCAACAGGATTAACAAATCACCAAGAGGTGGGGAAGAGAAAAAATGCTGTATCACTGAGTCTTGTCTTTTTATTGATTTGGACACAATATTCCCTGTGGTTTGAAGTTGGATGAGGAGCTTGTTGTGCATCTGGGATAATGGAATTGTTTTTTCTTCAGTGGACTGAGTGCATCACATATATATATTTTAGTAATAGCCTAACTGCCTACTGGTTTTTGGATTCATGAATTATTATGTCCATATAGAAAAGGATGTTCAATAATGGCCCACTTGGGCTATATCTTTTCATGAATTGCACTGAGGTTCTTAATAACAATTTAATTTGAAGAATACATCAGTAGGTACCATCTACCATAAACACCTTTGGCAAAATATCATAATATATGCAAATTGGTTTGAACTACAAGAGGAAACAATGTGGATCATTGATCATAGACTGAGCCCACTTGAGCAAATGCATCACAACCACATATGCACATCCTGATTCCCATATCAAAGAATTATATATTTTTTAACTACTTTTGATTAATTACCATCAAATACTTTATGCAATATTTTTTCAACCAGAAAAATACAATACGAAAACCCAAATATATATATATATATATATATATATATATATATATATATATATATATATATATATATATATATATATATATATATATATATATATATATATATGTATGTATATATATATATATATATATATATATATATATATATATATTTATATATATATATACACAAAGAATAGCAATACAAATATGATAAAAACACATACAAAAGCTCTAACAGCAAATCTCGACACAATTTTAAAATTCAGCTCCTTGAGTAGATTTATAAAATCATGAATTAAAAATGTTTAATCTCAGAGCTAGTCTAGAAAAGAGCCATGTCTATGGATGTAAGGATATAACTGAAATCCTAAGATATCACAGAACAGACTAGCGATATGTCAGGAGGGAAAAAGTCAGTCAACAAACATATGGTCTATATAGACAGTATCACTATTTAAAAAAAATATATATCACAGTAGAAAAAAAGCCATGAGCAGTCTTCAGTGTTACCTAATTAGAAATCAGAGCTCCAAACAGTACAAATTTTGAGAAAAAAGACTCAGGCCATCACTTTGGAACGAATGCACCAGCTCCAATAAAGGTATTTGGACACTGCATAGACAATCTTATGTTTATACTCCATGCACAGGAGTTTTAAGGCATCCTGATGCTGTCTACAACCCAGTTGTTTGCATATAGGAATAATCCAGGATTTTCTGAGGTGCACATATGAGGGACCAAAAAAAGTCAATGTGCCAGGGATTCCTTGGCCTGCTGACATGTTAGCCATATGTTACTCAAACAGCAACAGGAGTTCCATTTCACTTGAAGCGACAGTAATGGTAGAGTACCATATCGAAGTTTAAGATATATGCTTAGTTTCCTAGCAGCTGTCAGGGTTAAATAAATTAAAAAAGGCCCACGGCAATCTTAAAGTCTATAAAGTTATCAACAAGAGACCCATCTGGGACATTTCTAATTTTGGCAACATGCATGTACCCCCAGAAAACCTCCTTGAGAGAGACCCTAGAAAGATGTTTCATTGGAGGAGAGGAGGACCAAAATTCCCTTAAACCAAGTCTGGAAAACAGGTGTTTAATATTTGTGAGTCTTTTAATTTGACCAGACGTATTTTAAAAGACTACAACCTGGAAGGAGCTATAATAGTCTTCCAGGTCAGAACAGGAGTGGTCTAACTTGGGCCTTATGAGTCATGGGCTCGAGGACCAGGTCGCGTCTAAGTCTGAGCAATAAAGTATTTTTTGGGAGGTTGGTTAATGCTCTTTTAGTCATATTCTCCGCTCCCAGAAGAGGCCAAGTTACTGTTACCCCGTGTTTCTGCCCCATACAATGCACTGCTATGACCATGGCTCTATACACCTTTACAGTGGGAGATAACTGCCAAGCACGAGAGGCCCAATAAAATCTTAAGAATGCAGTTGAATGCTGGGTCAGACTCAGACTGCTTCTCTAAACCTGGGGCAACAAAGACATTGATTTATTTAGCTTGCTCCCCAGGTAAATGAACTCGCTAACCCTGTCTATTGGTCTGCCTTTCAGAGTTATCGAGCCTCTGAAAGACTTATACGGGCTGATGACCATAAACTTTGTCTTCGAGTGGTTGATAACCAACACATGCTTGCTACAAAATCCTGCATACACTAAACTTTGAAAGCAACTCTTGGTCTTTGATATCAGAAGGTAGTTCATCAGAGAATATTAATTGGGGAATCTTACAGCCAGCTAGTCGAGGGGCAACATTTTGGACATCTTCTAGATAAATCGTAATTAGCCCCATAGTTTTTAATTAATAATAGTTGTTTCGATGTGAAATAAATTTTTACTATTTATATTGGCAGAACCCCAGGCAAAGTAAAACAGGACAATGGCGCCTACGACCCAGTGGTCCGGCTGACATCTGATCAGGTCATGACCACGAGACAATGAATGAAAGCATACAAACTGTTAGTTAACACAGCATGTCGCCTCCAACCCAGAGAGGGCCAGCCGCATATATAAAAAGGAGGGGGTAGTCGGCCACCACGTCCCCTACAAATGGTTCAGTGTGCTGCCAAGCATGTGAGCAGCAGTAGCAAACAGCCTGTGACAGATCGGAGCTGAATGTTGGATCTGCTTTTAACAAAAGACAAAGATCAAAAAAAGGAAAAAGTCAACACCCCTTCCCACCTCCTCCCTCCCCAGTGATCAAGAAACTAAGAAAAAGAGAAGAGTCCAGCCTGTGGGTACTGTAGGATGCGGGACCTCTACTAGTCCAAAGGGTTCGTAAGTCCAGCGGGGAGCTACCATATTAGGCAGGGGTATTGTCCACAGGGATCAGTTTCAGGAACCGGAGATAGTTAGGGCAGGTCAGTTTCTGGAATTCAGTGGAGAGGATAGCTATGTAGGGGACCCAAATCTTGGCATAGTCTGCGCAGTTTCCCAAAGTAGCCATCAAGAGTCTCTCCATACCTAAAAGATACCAGAGTTGATGCAACCAATGAGTATGGTCGGGATCCTATCTGATTTCCACCCGGCCAGAATCACCTGGTGTGCGTCGTTCAACGCAAGCAATATCTGTCTCCCTCTAATAGAGCACAGGGGGAAGGTCAGCGCATTGGTTAGGCCTAGGAGAGTGTAAGCCGGAAGCCTGGGGATGGTGGTGTGGAAGGCCTTATCAATGTGGTCCAATATTCTCTTCCAGTAACTTGTGAGCTTTGGGCAGTGCCACAACAGATGTAGGAGGCAACCAGAGCTACCACAATATCGCCAGCAGAGGCCATCACAACTAGAGTTCCACTTAGCTAGGCGGGCTGGTGTATAGTATCAATAGGACGCAATCTTAAAGGCTGTTTTGGGGTGACCCATGGAGTGTGCTGTGTGGTGAGACCTATAGAAAATTTCCTCCCATTCCTTACCAGACAGTGTGTGCCCCAGTTCCACCTCCCAGTGTCTCTGCCCTGCTGTGCAGACTTTCTGGATGCATTGAGTGAGAAAAGAGTATATTTCAGAAATAAGCCCATGATTGTCATTTTTACTAGTGAGCCATTTCTCCAACGGTCTCATTGGTCGGTGTGCCAAGGGGTGTGTCGTGGCACCGGAGATTCAATGCATCATTTGGGAATGGGGGAAGAGATCAGAGCTGTGGAGGCCACAGCCCTCCTGCAGGTCCTTAAAGGGAATGAGACCCTGGATGTCGAATAGATGCCCTATGCTCTTGCAACCACTCTCTAACCAGCGTGCTGCAACCTTTTTATCCATCCTAGGTGAGAAGGCAGGGTTTAAGAAAATCGGGGTTATTGGCGAGGGAAACGTAGTCAAGTTAGCCCGCAGAGAAACATGTCCCAAACTAGCAGTGAGGGGCGGGTAACAGGTGAGGAGTAGAGCCCCCAGGCACTAGCAGGTCTCAGTAGCCAGGCATCCCGCCAGATGTCATGGCCCCGCCACCATCTGGTCCATAAAGACACAGTATTTCTCTGTCATAGGATGATTCCATTCCACTAGGTACCAAAGTAGTGAAGCTTGGAAATAACGGGTAATGTTAGGGAAGGCGAGGCTGCAATCAATTTTTTTTTAAATGTGTTAGATGTGGTTTGTGGGTTTTGTAAGGGCATCAGGTGGAGAGTAAATTAATCTAAGTAATTAATGATTCATTTTAAATTAATATTAATTATTACATTAATAATTAGTTATGTAAATAATTTTCTGTTAACATTTGCTGTTGTATGTTTTATGTTTTTTGTGGGTATATTGTGGGAAGTAAATTAATTATAATTATTTATTAATTAATAGTTAATGATAATGTTTTTTTTTTAACAGTTTTTTATTTGAATTTCAAATTTATTACAGACATCACTCCCCACCCCCGGAGAACAGGTACCCATCAATTGTTATTACATCAAAAAACGTTAGTGAGCATAGTCAGTTTTCGGAAAGAAAAGACATACATACGGAAAAAGAAACATAAAACAAATATCATATTTGCAACCAATGGCCAACATATATTATTCCCACGATCATTCCTACTGAATCCAAGCCAATAGTGGCGCCCAAATCTTCATACCCCTATTTAGTTTTTTGATAAATATTTATATTAATAGTGTGAATATTCTGCTTTTTTAGTTAAGTTTTAGTTGCAGGTTGTGAGTTTTATGGGTTTATAGGGTTGGAAGTAACTAAATTAAATGTATGTAATAAATAATCTTTTGTTAATGAATAATTTCAAAATAAAAAGTATATTTGTATGAAAATTATTTTTGATTTTTATTTATAATGATATTTGTGATATGTATTTTACATTGTAATATGTTTTTATTTTTATTTATGTGTAATAATAAATATATTTGTAGTTGTTTTGTATATATTAGTATTTTTCTTTATTATTTTGGGGCTGATTATGACTTGGGTGCAGTTATGCCAGCTCTCCGCTGGCACAGCTGTGCAAAAGCCACCCAAATACAGCCTACCTGATTAGGAGCTTTCTTATTCAGGCAGACGGTCCTTTTGCCATTCTACGGTGGTGCCCTGAGAAAGGACACTGCAATGGGAAAGGCAAACCCCGAGTGCGGCGGTCAGTAGACTACTGCCCTTGTAATACGGCCCTTTGTTTTTGAATAAATTATATTTTTAATGTTGCTCTGACTGGAGTGGGAATAGTAAATTTTACCCCTTCGCAAATTAACACCTTCCCTACTGTTGTACTGACTGGAGTGGGAATAGTGCATTTTACCCCTCCGCAATCCAACAATTTCCGTACTGTTGTACTGACAGGAGTGTGAATAGTAAATTTTACTCCTCCGCAATCAAATACTTTCTCTACTGTTGTACTGATTGCAGTGGAATTAGTAAATGTTACCCCCTGCACTCCAACAGTTTCCCTACTGTTATACTGTTATACTGGCTGGAGCTGAAAAGTACATTTTACCTATCCACAATCCAACACTTTTACTGCTGTTGCAATTACTGGAGGAGATGTGTAAATGTAACCCAGTTTCATTATTTTTGCATTGCGTAAAATGGGAGTAGTAGATTTTTTATATATTTATTATAATAGTTTGCATAGTTTTGTATAAATTGTAGTGGGAATAGTATATATATTATATTTTCTAATTCATTTTATATTGTTATAGTATTTGTTATTACCCTTTTGTGTATTTAAAATTATATAATGTTTATAATTATTAATGATTTTAATGTGTAAAATATTTTTACTAAATCTGAAATTGTTTAGTTTTCTAATTTAATTAGACTGACTTGTATTTTTAAGATTTTATGGTATTGGTATTTATGTACATATAAATATATATATTTCTTATATTTTTATATTAGTTAAATATTTTGAGATTTTAACATTAGTTAAAATTATTAATATTTTTGGTTTAACAATTGTTTTTAAGTAGATACATGTAAATATATGTATTCATTATTTTATATGTGTGTTAAAATATGTATTAAATCAATGTTATTTTTTAATAAAAAATGTACATTAAATTAGTTACTATTTAATATATTTAATGTTTTATATTAATTTATATATACTTAAGAAATTATATTTAATACGATTATATTTATTTCACTAATATTCTTTCGGATATTTTGTACTTCCTATTATAATTATAGGATGATGATATCTTTGATATCAATATTTTGGTATGGGGATATTTTGGGTGTCGATATTTTGTCAGTGAACCGAATAAGGTGACAAATCTCTGCACATGCCTTAGTTAAGTCAGCTGTTCACAAAGGATTTCGCATTCATCTACAGCATGGGTACTCACAAACTTTCTCTCAGGGCAAAATTTACAGTGTGATTTGTGTCCGAGGGCCTCACCGTTGGGGGTGGGTCAGTGGGGGAGGGGGCGGGGTTAGAGCAACAAAACAAACTGTGACCATGAGGTTGAACACAGGTCCCTGCAGCGGATGCCTTCGTCCACTGAGCCGTCAGACACGGCATACACACATCTCTCACTCTCTTTCTCTTTCTATCTCTCTCTCTCTCTCTCTCGCTCTCCCTCTCTCTATATCTCCCTCCCTCTCTCTCTACCTCTCTCTCCCTCCCTCTCTACCTTTCTCCCACTGTCTCACTCATTCTGACTGTCCCACTCCCTCTCTCTCTCTGTCTCACTCGCTCTCTCTCTGTCTCCCTCTCTCTCTCTGTCTCCCTCTCTCTCTCTCTCTGTCTCCCTCTCCCTCACTGTCGTCCTCTCTCTTCTTCCCTCTCCCTCACTGAAGCTCCCCCACTCAGTCTCCCTCACTCAGTCTCCCTCACTCAGTCTCCCACCCTCTGTCTCCCACCCTGTCGCCCTCCTCCCTCTGTTGCGCCCCTCCCTCTGTCGCCCTCCTCCCTCAGTCGCCCTCCTCCCTCTGTCACCTTCCTCCCTCTGTCGCCCTCCCTCTGTCTGTCCCTCTCCCTCTGTTTGTCTCCTTCCCACTGTCTGTCTCCCTCCCTCTGTCTGTCTCCTTCTGTCTCCCTCCCTCTGTCTCTGCCCCTCTGTCTCCCTCCCTCTGTCTCCCTCTGTCTGTCACCCTCTGTCCCCCTCTGTCTCCCTCCCTCTGTCTCCCACCATCTGTCTCCCACCCTCTGTCTCCCTCCCTCTGTCACCCTCCCTCTGTCTGTCTCCCTCAGTCTGTCTCCCTCCGTCTGTCTCCCTCTGTTTGTCTCACTCTCTCTGTCTCCCTCCCTCTGTCTCCCTCCCTCTGTCTCCCTCCTCCCTCTGTCCCCCTCCTCCCTCTGCCTCCCTCCTCCCTCTGTCTGTCGGCCTTTCTCTGTCTGTCTCCTCCCTCTGTCTGTCACCCTCTCTCTGTCTTTCTCCTCCCTGTCTGTCTCCTTCCCTCCCTCCCACTGTCTCCCTCCCTCACTCTCCCTCCCCCTCCCTCTCCCACTGTCTCCCTCCCTCTGTCTTCATCTATCTGCCTCCCTCTCTCTGTCTCCCTCTGTGACTCTCTCCCTCCCTCTGTGTCCCTCTCTCTGTCTCCCTCCTTCCTCTGTCTCCCTCTGTCCGTCTCTCTCCCTCTGTATCTCTCCCTCCCTCTGTCTGTCTGTCTCCCTCCCTCTGTCTGTCACCCTCGGTCTTCCTCCCTCGGTCTCCCACTCTCTCCCTTTCTCTGTCTCCTTTTCTCAGTCTCCCTCTCCCTCCCTTTCCCTCCCTTGCCCTCTGTTTCCCTCCCTTTCCCTCCCTCCCTCTCCCTGCCTCTGTCTCCCTCCCTTTCCCTACCTATCTCTCCCTCCTCCCTCCCTCTCCCTCTGTCTCCCTCCCTTTCCCTCCCTCCCTCCCCCTCTGTCTGCCTCTGTATCCCTCCCTCCCTCTGTCTTCCTCCCTTTCCCTCCCTCTGTCATCTCACCCTGCCTGTGTGTGCCTGGGATGAGACAGCTACCCGGGCGCACACACAGCCGCACCCGAGCACTTCACAGGTGTTTAAAAGACCATTTGTATGTTAATGAGGCTTTTGTATTTCACCTCTTAGGCCCCTGCAGCTCCACTCTGACCATGTATGGAATGCCGGGCCCCCACAGAGCAGCAGAGTCTCTCTGAGTCCCGCGCAGTACTATGCGTACCTGTGATCTACAGCCTATCATAATCAAAAGACCCTGCCGGCTCGGAGGTGTCAGAGAAACGTTTTGCGGGCAGAATGACCCACTGCACAACAGAATGGCAGTCGCAGACTGATGGTATATGATGATCCTATATAGACAGTATCACTATTTTAAAAAAATATATATCGCAGTAGAAAAAAAGCCATGAGCAGTCTTCAGTGTTACCTAATTAGAAATCAGAGCTCCAAACAGTACAAATTTTGAGAAAAAAGACTCAGGCCATCACTTTGGAACGAATGCACCAGCTCCAATAAAGGTATTTGGACACTGCATAGACAATCTTATGTTTATACTCCATGCACAGGAGTTTTAAGGCATCCTGATGCTGTCTACAACCCAGTTGTTTGCATATAGGAATAATCCAGGATTTTCTGAGGTGCACATATGAGGGACCAAAAAAAAGTAAATGTGCCAGGGATTCCTTGGCCTGCTGACATGTTAGTTATATGTTACTCAAACAGCAACAGGAGTTCCATTTCACTTGAAGCAACAGTAATGGTAGAGTACCATATCGAAGTTTAAGATATATGCTTAGTTTCCTAGCAGCTGTCAGGGTTAAATAAATTAAAAAAGGCCCATGACAATCTTAAAGTCTAAAAAGTTATCAACAAGAGACCCATCTGGGACATTTCTAATTTTGGCAATATGCATGTACCCCTAGAAAACCTCCTTGAGGGAGACCCTAGAAAGATGTTTCATTGGAGGAGAGGAGGACCAAAATTCCCTTAAACAAAGTCTGGAAAACAACTTTTTAATACTTGTGAGCCTTTTAATTTGACCAGATGTATTCTAAAAGACTACAACCTGGAAGGAGCTATAATAGTCTTCCAGGTCAGAACAGGAGTGTTCTAAGTTGGGCCTTATGAGTCATGGGCTCGAGGACCACGTCTCGTCTAAGTCTGAGCAATAAAGTATTTTTTGGGAGGTTGGTTAATGCTCTTTTAGTCATATTCTCCGCTCCCAGAAGAGGCCAAGTTACTGTTACCCCGTGTTTCTGCCCCATATAATGCACTGCTATGACCATGGCTCTATACACCTTTACAGTGGGAGATAACTGCCAAGCACGGGAGGCCCAATAAAATCTTAAGAATGCAGTTGAATGCTGGGTCAGAGTCAGACTGCTTCTCTAAACCTGGGGCAACAAAGACATTGATTTATTTAGCTTGCTCCCCAGGTAAATGAACTCGCTAACCCTGTCTATTGGTCTGCCTTTCAGAGTTATCGAGCCTCTGAAAGACTTACACGGGCTGATGACCATAAACTTTGTCTTCGAGTGGTTGATTACCAACCCATGCTTGCTACAAAATCCTGCATACACTAAACTTTGAAAGCAACTCTTGGTCTTTGATATCAGAAGGTAGTTCATCAGAGAATATTAATTGGGGAATCTTACAGCCAGCTGGTCGAGGGGCAACATTTTGGACATCTTCTAGATAAATCGTAATTAGCCCCATAGTTTTTAATTAATAATAGTTGTTTCGATGTGAAATAATTTTTTACTATTTATATTGGCAGAACCCCAGGCAAAGTAAAACAGGACAATGGCGCCTACGACCCAGTGGTCCGGCTGACATCTGATCAGGTCATGACCACGAGACAATGAATAAAAATTTACAAACTGTTAGTTAACACAGCATGTCGCCTCCAACCCAGAGAGGGCCAGCCGCGTATATAAAAAGGAGGGGGGAGTCGGCCACCACGTCCCTTACGAATGGTCCAGTGTGCTGCCAAGCATGTGAGCAGTAGTAGCCAACAGCCTGTGACAGATCGAAGCTGAATGTTGGATCTGCTTTTAACAAAAGACAAAGAAAAAGAAAAGGAAAAAGTCAACACCCCTTCCCACCTCCTCCCTCCCCAGTGATCAAGAAACAAAGAAAAAGAGAAGAGTCCAGCCTGTCGGTACTGTAGGATGTGGGACCTCTACTAGTCCAAAGGGTTTGTAAGTCCTTCGGGGAGCTACCATATTATGCAGGGGTATTGTCCTCAGGGATCAGTTTCAGGAACCGGAGATAGTTAGGGCAGGTCAGTTTCTGGAATTCAGTTGAGAGGATAGCTATGTAGGGGACCCAAATCTTGGCATAGTCTGCACAGTTTCCCAAAGTAGCCATCAAGAGTCTCTCCATACCTAAAAGATACCAGAGTTGATGCAACCAATGAGTATGGTCCGGGATCCTATCTGATTTCCGCCCTGCCAGAATCACCTGGTGTGCGTCGTTCAACGCAAGCGATATCTGTCTCCCTCTAATAGAGCACAGGGGGAAGGTCAGCGCATTGGGTAGGCCTAGGAGAGTGTAAGCCGGAAGCCTGGGGATGGTGTTGTGGAAGGCCTTATCAATGTGGTCCAATATTCTCTTCCAGTAACTTGTGAGCTGTGGGCAGTGCCACAACAGATGTAGGAGGGAACCAGAGCTACCACAATATCACCAGCAGAGGCCATCACAACTAGAGTTCCACTTAGCTAGGCAGGCTGGTGTATAGTATCAATAGGACGCAATCTTAAAGGCAGTTTTGGGGTGACCCATGGAGTGTGCTGTGTGGTGAGACCTATAGAAAATTTCTTCCCATTCCTTATCAGACAGTGTGTGCCCCAGTTCCACCTCCCAGTGTCTCTGCCCTGCTCTGCAGACTTTCTGGATGCATTGAGTGAGAAAAGAGTATATTTCAGAAATAAGCCCATGATTGTCTTTTTTACTAGTGAGCCATTTCTCCAACGGTCTCATTGGTCGGTGTGCCAAGGGGCGTGTCGTGGCACCGGAGATTCAATGCATCATTTGGGAATGGGGGAAGAGATCAGAGCTGTGGAGGCCACAGCCCTCCTGCAGGTCCTTAAAGGGAATGAGACCCTGGATGTCGAATAGATGCCCTATGCCCTTGCAACCACTCTCTAACCAGCGTGCTGCAACCTTTTTATCCATCCTAGGTGAAAAGGCAGGGTTTAAGAAAATCGGGGTCATTGGCGAGGGAAACGTAGTCAATTTAGCCCGCAGAGAAACCATGTCGCAAACTAGCAGTGAGGGGCGGGTAACAGGTGAGGAGTAGAGCCCCCAGGCACTAGAAGGTCTCAGTAGCCAGGCATCCCGCCAGATGTCATGGCCCCACCACGATCTAGTCCATAAAGACACAGTATTCCTCTGTCATAGGATGATTCCATTCCACTAGGTACCATAGTAGTGAAGCTTGGAAATAACGGGTAATGTTAGGGAAGGTGAGGCTGCAATAATTTTTTTTTTAAATGTGTCAGATGTGGTTTGTGGGTTTTGTAAGGGCATCAGGTGGAGAGTAAATTAATCTAAGTGATTAATGATTCATTTTAAATTAATATTAATTATTACATTGATAATTAATTATGTAAATAATTTTCTGTTAACATTTGTTGTTATATGTTTTATGTTTTTTGTGGGTATATTGTGGGAAGTAAATTAAATATAAATATTTATTAATTAATAGTTAATGATAATGTTTTTTTTAAAAACATTTTTTATTTGAATTTCAAATTTATTACAGACATCACCCCCACCCTCCCCACCCCCGGAGAACAGGTACCCATCAATTGTTATTACATCAAAAAACGTTAGTGAGCATAGTCAGTTTTCGGAAAGAAAAGACATACATACGGAAAAAGAAACCTAAAAAAAAATATCATATTTGCAACCAAAGGCCAACATATATTATCCCCACGATCATTCCTACTGAATCCAAGCCAATAGGGGCGCCCAAATCTTCATACCCCTATTTAGTTTTTTGATAAATATTTATATTAATAGTGGAATATTCTGCTTTTTTAAGTTAAGTTTTAGTTGCAGGTTGTGAGTTTTATGGGTTTATAGGGTGGGAAGTAACTAAATTAAATGTATGTAATAAATAATCTTTTGTTAATGAATAATTTCAAAATAAAAAGTATATTTGTATGAAAATTATTTTTGATTTTTATTTATAATGATATTTGTAGTTATTTGTGATATGTATTTTACATTGTAATATGTTTTTATTTTTATTTATGTGTAATAATAAATATATTTGTAGTTGTTTTGTACATATTTGTATTTTTCTTTATTATTTTGGGGCTGATTATGACTTGGGTGCAGTTATGCCAGCTCTCCGCTGGCACAGCTGTGCAAAAGCCACCCAAATACAGCCTACCTCATTAGGAGCTTTCTTATTCAGGCAGACGGTCCTTTTGCCATTCCACGGTGGTGCCCTGAGAAAGGACACTGCAATGGGAATGGCAAACCCCGAGTGCGGCGGTCAGTAGACTACTGCACTTGTAATACAGGCCTTTGTTTTTGAATAAATTATATTTTTTATGTTGCTCTGACTGGAGTGAGAATAGTAAATTTTACCCCTTCGCAAATTAACACATTCCCTACTGTTGTACTGACTGAAGTGGGAATAGTAAATTTCACCCCTTCGCAAATTAACACCTTCCCTACTGTTGTACTGACTGGAGTGGGAATAGTACATTTTACCCCTCCGCAATCCAACATTTCCGTACTGTTGTACTGACAGGAGTGTGAATAGTAAATTTTACTCCACCGCAATCAAGTACTTTATCTACTGTTGTACTGATTTCAGTGGAATTAGTAAATGTTACCCCCTGCACTCCAACAGTTTCCCTACTGTTATACTGTTATACTGGCTGGAGTTGATAAAGTACATTTTACCTATCCACAATCCAACACTTTTACTGCTGTTGCAATTACTGGAGGAGATGTGTAAATGTAACCCAGTTTCATTATTTTTGCATTGCGTAAAATGGGAGTAGTAGATTTTTTATATATTTATTTTAATAGTTTGCATAGTTTTGTATACATTGTAGTGGGAATAGTATATATATTATATTTTCTAATTCATTTTATATTGTTATAGTTTTTGTTATTACCCTTTTGTGTATTTAAAATTATATAATGTTTATAATTATTAATGATTTTAATGTGTTAAATATTTTTACTAAATCTAAAATTGTTTAGTTTTCTAATTTAATTAGACTGATTTGTATTTTTAAGATTTTATGGTTTTGGTATTTATGTACATATAAATATATATTTCTTATATTTTTATATTAGTTAAATATTTTGAGATTTTAACATTAGTTAAAATTATTAATATTTTTAGTTTAACAATTGTTTTTAAGTAGATACATGTAAATATATGTATTCATTATTTTATATGTGTGTTAAAATATATATTAAATCAATGTTATTTTTTAATAAAAAATGTACATTAAATTAGTTACTATTTAATATTTTTAATGTTTTATTTTAATTTATATATACTTAAGAAATTATATTTAATACAATTATATTTATTTCACTAATATTCTTTCTGATATTTTGTACTTCCTATTATAATTATAGGATGATGATATCTTTGATATCAATATTTTTGTATGGGGATATTTTGGGTGTCGATATTTTGTCAGTGAACTGAATAAGGTGACAAATCTCTGCACATGCCTATGTTAAGTCAGCTGTTCACAAAGGATTTCGCATTCATCTACAGCATGGGTACTCACAAACTTTCTCTCGGGGCAAAATTTACACTGTGATTTGTGTCCGAGGGCCTCACCGTTGGGGGTGGGTCAGTGGGGGAGGGGGCGGGGTTAGAGCAACAAAACAAACTGTGACCATGAGGTTGAACACAGGTCCCTGCAGCGGACGCCTTCGTCCACTGAGCCATCAGACATGGCATACACACATCTCTCACTCTCTTTCTCTTTCTATCTCTCTCTCTCTCTCTCTATACATATATATATATATCACCCTCCCTCTCTCTCTACCTCTCTCTCCCTCCCTCTCTACCTGTCTCCCACTGTCTCACTCAGACTGTCTCACTCCCTCTCTCTCCCTGTCTCTCTCTGTCTCACTCACTCTAACTGTCTCAATCCCTCTCTCTCTATCTCACTCGCTCTCTCTCTGTCTCCCTCTCTCTCTCTGTCTCTCTCTCTCTCTCTCTCTGTCTCCCTCTGTCTCCCTCTCCCTCACTGTTGTCCTCTCTCTTCTTCCCTCTCCCTCACTGAGGCTCCCTCACTCAGTCTCCCTCACTCAGTCTCCTTCACTCAGTCTCCCTCACTCAGTCTCCCTCACTCAGTCTCCCACCCTCTGTCTCCCACCCTGTTGCCCTCCTCCCTCTGTTGCGCTCCTCCCTCTGTTGCCCTCCTCCCTCAGTCGCCCTCCTCCCTCTGTTGCCCTCCCTCTGACTGTCTCCCTCCCTCTGTCTGTCTCCTTCCCTCTGTCTGTCCCCCTCCCTCTGTTTGTCTCCTTCCCACTGTCTGTCTCCCTCCCTCTGTCTGTCTCCTTCTGTCTCCCTCCCTCTGTCTCCGCCCCTCTGTCTCCCTCCCTCTGTCTCCCTCTGTCTGTCACCCTCTGTCTCCCTCCCTCTGTCTCCCACCATCTGTCTCCCACCATCTGTCTCCCACTCTCTGTCTCCCTCCCTATGTTACCCTCCCTCTGTCTGTCTCCCTCAGTCTGTCTCCCTCAGTCTGTCTCCCTCCGATTGTCTCCCTCTGTTTGTCTCACTCTCTCTGTCTTCCTCTCTCTGTCTCCCTCCGTCTCCCTCCCTCAGTCTCCCTCCTCCCTCTGTCCCCCTCTTCCCTCTGCCTCCCTCCTCCCTCTACCTCCCTCCTCCCTCTGTCTGTCTCCCTCTCTCTGTCTGTCTCCTCCCTCTGTCTGTCACCCTCTCTCTGTCTCTCTCCTCCCGCTGTCTCCCTCCCTCACTCTCCCTCCCCCTCCCTCTCCCACTGTCTCCCTCCCTCTGTCTTCATCTATCTGCCTCCCTCTCTCTGTCTCCCTCTGTGACTCTCTCCCTCTGTGACTCTCTCCCTCCCTCTGTGTCCCTCTGTGTCCCTCTCTCTGTCTCCCTCCTCCCTCTGTCTCCCTCTGTCCGTCTCTCTCCCTCTGTATCTCTCCCTCCCTCTGTCTGTCTGTCTTCCTCCCTCTGTCTGTCACCCTCGGTCTTCCTCCCTCGGTCTCCCACTCTCTCCCTTTCTCAGTCTCCCTCTCCCTCCCTTTCCCTCCCTCTCCCTCTGTTTCCCTCCCTTTCCCTCCCTCCCCCTCCCTCTGTCTGCCTCTGTCTCCCTCCCTTTCCCTACCTATCTCTCCCTCCTCCCTCCCTCTCCCTCTGTCTCCCTCCCTTTCCCTCCCTCCCTCCCCCTCTGTCTGCCTCCCTTTCCCTCCCTCCCTCTGTCTTCCTCCCTTTCCCTCCCTCTGACATCTCACCCTGCCTGTGTGTGCCTAGGATGAGACAGCTAGCCGGGCACACACACAGCCGCACCCGAGCACTTCACAGGTGTTTAAAAGACCATTTGTATGTTAATGAGGCTTTTGTATTTCACCTCTTAGGCCACTGCAGCTCCACTCTGACTATCTATGGAATGCCGGGCCCCCACAGAGCAGCAGAGTCTCTCAGAGTACCGCGGAGTACTATGAGTACCTGTGATCTACAGCCTATCATAATCAAAAGACCCTGCAGGCTCGGAGGGGTCAGAGAAACGTTTTGCGGGCAGAATGACCCACTGCACAACAGAATGGCAGTCGCAGACTGATGGTATATGATGTATGCATTTTTTTTATAAGGGACTCTTTCTCGTCAAATGGTTTTTTTGATAGTGTATGGGAGCGTTATCTTGTATATCAAGAGTGGTTTATCTGATGGCTGAGACATTGCTGATTTAGCAATAGGCCCATCTTTCCCCTCAATTGATCAAAGCCGTATTGGGTACTACTGTCCCTCTTTTTCAGTTAAAGGGTGCAGGATTGTATTGGTAATTGGGCACAAAGGCCTGTTAAGTCTTTGGGCAAGGGAGAAATAGGGCAAGATGCTCACTTTTTCATAGCACTATTGTCTTCCTCAGCATTTTTTTGATTAACTAGTGAGGAGTAGCCACAACTAGTGGTACATTGGGTGATATTAGTAGCATGGGCTGGCTTGACTGGAGCTCTAAGTACTCCAATTCATGTGATCAGTAAGGTGATCTTAGATCTCAGATCAACCACCTCTACATGGAAATTTTGCTATAGTAGTGTTTCTGTCGAGTGTTATCATGCGCGGTGACCGTGGACTTTGAGCCTATGAACACACACGGTTCTTATCTCTTAAAGGTTGGTTTGCTTATCACTGTGTGACCTCTTGTTGCCATCAGGATAGTGATTGCTTCAGGAGGTACTTTGCAAGCCACTCTCATTTTACATGATTATATTCTTTGGACTTCAGAACGATGTACTTTGGGGACTCAGTACTTTTTACAGCTGTTTATTGACACGGTTACGGAAGGCTTTTATATAGAAACACGGATATTGGAGCACGTACCTTGCCGTGGACCATACTCACTGCGTCTACACTTTTTTTACGGTGAGGATTAACCTGATTATAGCTTATATACGTTGGACATTTTGTACTGAGTTTACAGTTTCTCGCTCGTATCTAGTGGATTTTGGAAATTTTTTAAGAAACAACCATTAGCCTTGAGAAAGTCATTGTACGTACCAGGTACAGACGAAACACGTGTTGGCTGTTCTTTATTGGATATGTGTTGGAATAATAATAAAAGAAACATAATTTATTAAAGCTTTGCAGACTGTTCATCCCATCTTTTTGAACCTTTGGTAAATAAAACGAATTTTGTTGCCCACTCTGCATCACATTTGGCGATGCAGAGTGGGGAACGAAATTCGTTTTTTGTTTTTTTGATACTTACCTCTAACGGTCCTTATCCCGAATTTTACATCCCCCCACCATGACCCTCCCCTGCCTGACATCACCGCCCCAGTGTAACGCCCGGCACGGCCCGTGCCTGTCCATTACCATCCGATAAGAAACACAAAGAGGCCCATTTCCAGAGTCAAGCATTTAATTGCAGGTACAGCAGCGAGTTTATTTTTCCTTTTCCTTACGCGTTTCGGCGTTATGCCTTGATCACAGGTGGAGACATTCAAGATGCAAAGTGCCTTCGTGCATGCTATTTATCTAAAAAGTACATGACTGGTCTTTAAAAATACATTCCCCATGATGCATTGCGCAGGCAATTGTAATATACTGAATGGAATTCTTAATAGATTTCTCACTTTCTCTCTTATAACTTTAAAGTTCTTTATCTGTGCCTGCGCAAAAAGGTCACTGTGGGTTCTTATACTCACAAAGTCATGTGCTTGGTATATCTCGTGCATAGTGTTCAAATACTATGATGACCTTGCAAAAATGTTCGTCCTCTGGAACGATCATGAAGGAAAGTTACCCCTTCTGAATCCCTTCCTCGGCAGTCACAATTTTGCTGCATTAGCGTTGCTCCTATATATATATTTATTTAAAATTACAAACTATGTTTAAAAAATCAACAACAAACATATAAACAGTATTAGCTCCCAAAAATGTATACACTGCCTATTAAATATTACATTAATGGAAAAAAGATATTTATTAGAACTATATTAAAGTAAATTATATTAAATGCAATCATATTCTTGAAAACAATATTATATACAAAAGACCACAATATGTTTACCTTACATATTTGGTTCCACAATATTTTTGTGTTAAAAATATTTTCAACACAATATCCATAAACCGTAATAATTTTGAGCAATATTTAAGTCATTCATCCTTCCTGTATTACAAAGGGGAAAAAAACTATTGAAGCAATGTCTTCACGGGCATGTGCAAATAGGCATCCTAAAGACTGTGGAAGAAAAACAGAAATTGCTTCCCCCATCCAAACATGTATACTCATTATATAGCCATTAACTGCCCTCAGATCGATAATGGGCTACTGTTATCCTGATGGCTTGGGCGCTTGAGTAAACATATTGTCCTTGTTTTTGTCTGATTTCTGAAGGAATTTATGGATCTAAAGTAGTAGAGCGAATTGACTGATTGAGTGTTGAGGAAAAGGCAACTTTGAGAACAAATGAGAAGGATCCAGTGAATGGAAATTTATGGAATGTCGTATCTGTAAAATGTACACTTTAGAAAGTGGCTGTGCACTGCTTGGTAGTTTGTATAGTTTAAGGCGTACTTCGTGCTCCTATGGAATACTCCCCGCTCGGGAGTATATATAATACTTAAAGACAGCACTGGCACGGAATGTGCAAGTATCACCTAGGGCACAGAAATGTAGGTGCTGTGAAATCCAGCTATTTTATTCTTCAAAACGGCTTTTCGATAAAAGTTTTTCAAATAAAGTTTTCTTGCACTTTATATCTTCTTCAGTATTTTATTCATACTAATATTCTGTTCAATGTGATATCTTCTTCATATACATAGGTTATCCATCCATATATTCAACTTTCTTATTTTTGCAAATAAAGAACCACATTTTTTCCAATGCATTTCGGCCTAATGGCCTTCATCGGGGATATCTGTGAAACAAGACGTGCATCGATCACTCTTTATGTATAGCACAAAATATGTACTTAATAAAACACAATATCGTAATCTAACACAAAAGCTCATAACTAAATAATGTATTTGAAATTTCATGGTATGACATACACTTTTAACCAAAGATTGTGGGCCCTTGTTAAAGCATTCAGTTCAACCAACAACCTTCCTAATAGGTGTTCACCGTGATATAATGTATCGTGTTAGCGCACATATCACTAAATGAAGGTCAGGTTTTATGGTTGTTTAACCAAGATTTAGTGGCTATTATCTGCCCGTATAAGTTGGTGATTATAACTAGCGCATTCGTTATTCAAGGTGTACCCGTTTTCAAAACAATATTACGCGCATTCAAACTAGGGTTACTATTGGTCACCCTCATCTGTTAGGTTATTAAATAAACATATCCGTTATCAAAAACTTGTTGCGCGCGTGAAGTTACCGCGTATATACTGCCTCAATCTATCGCTTACCGGGTTCTGGCCATTGAAACATCCTAAGCCGCTGCAAGGAAAGCTGTTTTCGGTGTGGAAAAGTTCGCGTGTGACGCGTGGGGTGTGGTTTAATGCATAAAATTACGCGCGTTAACTTAAAGGACTGTGTGCGTAGGTTTAAAGGCACAGTGCGCAATACTAGCATGTATGTTAAACGAGTAGAAATGCCTAAGCAATCAATGATTCAGGGCAAGCTTCACTAGAATAAAGGTACATTGAACTGCTGCCTGAAATTTCGTGTATACGTCAACGCAACATAATAATGAATGTAATTCAAAATAAAATCGGTATTATGCACAGCACAAAAACATGAAATTGGCACATATTTATAGTGTTCAGAGGTAGCAACTAAATTCTGTCCGTTCGTTTATCCCGTTGGGGATCAAGGTCTGCAAATGGTATATCCAATAATTCTCACGTTTTAAAAGGGTTTTTCTATTGTCTCTTTCTTCTTGTCTATCCACCACTTCCAATATGCAAGCTTTAATTTGGTTCACTTGGTGGTTATGTTCAGTGAAGTGGTTTGCCACTGCTGATTTTAACACTTTAGTTCTGATATTGCTTTTGTGCTCCGTGAGCCTTAATTTGAGTTTCCGTTCTGTTTGCCCAACATAGGCTTTTCCGCAAGGACACTTTATCATGTATACGATATTGTTTGTATCGCAAGTTGCATTTACTCTTAACTTGATTTTATTCCCTCTCATAGGATGCGAGATGGTGTTGCCTTCCATTATATTGTTGCAATTACTGCAATTTCTACATGGGATTGTGCCTTTGAATTTTGTGTTGGTTTTATTTGTGGTTGAGCTTTTGATGATTTCTCCTAAATTTCTTGCTCTGGTAAAAGCAAATATCGGTTCATCCGCAAAGATGTTATTGAAATCGGTTTCAGTTTGTAGCATTCGCCAATGTTTTTTGATAGATCTTTTAAACAACGGGCTCACTGTTGAGTACTTGCTTACACATGTTATCTTAGGTTCTTTTTTGGTGTTAAATGTGCATAGTAGTGTCCTTCTGTCTTTTAATTGGGCTCTTTCCAATGCTGAATTGAACACTGTCTCTGGATATCCTCTTTTTTTAAAACGTTGTAGCATGATTTGTGCTTGCGTCTTTGATTCCTCGGGGTCTGAAATGATTCTTTTAACTCGTAGGAGCTGTGAATATGGTAGATGTTGTTTGAGTGGAGTTGGGTGGAAACTCTGATACATTAATAGATTATTACGGTCTGTAGTTTTGGTGTGTAGTGTAGTTTCAATTTGGTGACCTATTTTTTTGATCGTTACATCCAGGTAGTTGATTTGGTTGTCATGAATTTCATAAGTGAATTGTATGCGTTTGTCTATTTCGTTTAGTTGTTGTATGTTGAGAATCAAGTTATCCTTCGAGCCCTTCCACAATATGAAAATGTTGTCAATATATCTAAGATATAGACGTAAGCCTTGTTTCCATTGATCTTGTTGCAGAATAGGAGTGTTCTCATACAGATACATGAAAATATTAGCATAAGATGGGGCTGCCGGATTTCCCATTGATGTACCCGACTTTTGAAGGTACCAATTGTTTTCCCATCGGAAATAACTGTGCATCAATGTGAAGTTTAATAGTTCCAATAGGAATACTTTCATGGGTTCTTCATAGTCCATATGGAGCAATGCTTCCTCAACTGCTTCTAACCCCATGTTATGGGGTATAGAGGTATAGAGTGCTTGAACATCTATGGTGCACATGATAATGTTTTCATCACTTTCCAAGTGTACATTGTCTAGTTTGATCAAAAAGTCTGTAGTGTCCTTAACATAAGATCCCATATTGATAACATAGGGTTGTAGGTATTTATCAATCAGTTTTCCCACTGGTTCATGCACGCTCCCACAAGTGGAAACTATGGGGCGGCAAGGAGGGGTAATGGGATTCTTGTGAATCGTAGGTGTGAGGTAGAATTTTGGTGCTTTTGGATAATCAGTGGTAAGATATTTCTTCATTTTATCATCTACACATCCTTTAAACATTGCATTAGTTATGATGGTTTGGAGAACCGTCTGTATTTCTTTGGTAGGATTAGAGTTGAGTTCCATATATGTATTTTCGTCTTGTAAATGCAATAGCACTTGTGAATTGTAGTAGTCTTTATTCATGATGACTAGAGCACCACCCTTGTCTGCTCTTTGACAAATGATTGCGGGGTTATCAGCTATAGCTTTAAGAATAGCATGTTCTTTCTGAGTCATATTTTTTGTTTTAGTTTGTTTTCGATAATTAATCTTATTCAGATCCTGTTTTACTAGTTGTTCGAACAAATCTAATGTCTTGTGGCTGATGGGGGCCATGAATGAACTGGAAGTGCTGAGACCTTTTAAAGAGTTCTCTTTTTGGTCTTGATGTTCTGTTACAATGTTAGTAAAAAAATGACGAAGTCTGATCTTTCTCATGAGTTTAAAAAAACTAATGTTCAGTTCCAGATGGTTAGTGTGTGCTGTAGGCATGAATGATGTCCCTTTTTGGAGAGTTTTGATTTGTAGTTGGGTGAATTTGACATTTGAAATGTTGATTACCAAGTTGTCTAACTGCGATTCTTCTTCTTGTCCTTCTTGGTTGTCACGTTCCGGGTTTGTGGTGGGTCTTTCTTTATTTGAAAAACTTTTATTGAAAAGCCGTTTTGGAGAATAAAATAGCTGGATTTCACAGCACCTACATTTCTGTGCCCTAGGTGACACTTGCACATTCCGTGCCAGTGCTGTCTTTAAGCATCTGTAAAATGCCCAGAACACATATGTCTGGTACAGCTCAATTATTCAAAGAAGTAAGCTAACTGCTGACTTGGTTCAGCGCAGGAACTAGACCTAAATAGCCAGGAGTTTGAGAACCTGGAGGGGGCATAGGTGAACGTCCTTTTTGGTCAGCATTGGAATATGTACCTCTACCCCTTCTTAAGAAGAAGCAGTCTTCTCCAAGGAAAAGTTCAAGGACGGTAACCTTTAAGCTGGTATGTGGTTGAAATGAAGAAACCAGTCTTCTAGCCTCTGCAGCTTGCATGGCTGGCTTTTTCATGCAAGGTCCACACAACTTCTTGTCCAGAACGGGCAATTCCAGCAAGATAGGTACTTGTGAAGGGTTGACTTTCAATGATCTAAACCAAAAATGTCAGTGTGCTGCTACAGCACAAACAATCCCAAGGGACATAGCTTTAATGGATTCAAGAGGATTATCAGAAAGGAACAACAGCTGGTTTTCAATGTCCAGAAAAAACAGCACAATCTGAGCCATGCACGTGGGCAGCAACCTTTCATAAGAGAATGAAGAGCATAGGCTTCATATGTACTCTGCATAAGAAGCCGTGATGGTGCTTACAGGTTATTTCCACCTAGTAAGCAACAATGTAAGAAGAAAATGAATCCTATGAAGTTATACAGAAAGGCCCAGAAAGGCAAGGAAGTAAGAAATCAACCTTAGGACTGCCTGGCTAGGTCTGCCATTTAAATGTGCATTTTAAACCAGTAACCAGTACCTGGGGACCAATGCTTGTTCAGTGTCTTCCCATGCTGAAACATTGCTTTCTGAATATCATGATGCAAGGGGAAGCATGAAGACACTGTCGGAATATAGCTAGACACATATATGTCTGAGTGTCTTGTGAATTTGAAGACTGCAAGGTGTCATCAAAACTTATATTAAGGCAAAGCTGATGGTGATCTCCTTATATACCTCATTCTTAATATAAAGCCCACTAGACTCTGCATTGGAGTAATCATCATTATAGGGGAAAGGATCATTGAATTCCTCACTTGCCGCAACAAGACATCTGTGAAAGGCTATTGAGGAGGTTCATCTGGAGATGGATCTTTTTCAATGGAAACAGACAGAGACTCTTCAATTAAAGACTTAGGAACTACCAAATCAATAGGACTGGAGGTAACGACAGAAGAACCCTAAATAGTGTTATGTTTATGGTGAGAAGTGTTTCTCTCACTTGGGCTACAATTACATATCTTAGCAGCACAATTGTGAATTGGTGATAGGGGTGCGGTTCACTCATGATGTGATAAGTGCAGCTTAGAGGGCACTATCAAAGAATCCTCAAGAGCCTCAAATGGTGGCTTGTATAGACCCTGTGTTCTTACTTATGTTTATAGTGAAAAGCATTCCACTCATACTACAATTATACTGTTTAGCTGCAATATAAGTGTTTACATCGCATGCGTTTACAACGCATGTGATTACAATGCGGTTTGTTACAACGTCCACGTTGTTACATCACAGTACCATTACAACGCAAGTCATTACAACGACATGCTCTAGAGGACCCGCGGGACTTAGTAATAGTATAATTTTACTATTCCAACTCCAGTGTGTGCAACAGTAGGGAAGGTGTTGGAATAGTAAATTAGACTATTCTTAGTTCAGAGCGCCCCCTAGAGCAAGTCGTTGTAGCAACTTGCGTTGTAATGGCACTGAGATGTAACAACGCGGTTGTTGTAACGACTGCGTTGTAATCACATGCATTGTAACACATGTGATGGCTGTTTCCCATTTAGCTGCATAGTTGTGAGGCAGTGATAGAGAGGGGTGCTGATCACTGATGATGTCATAAGTGCGGTTTACGCAACAGAACTGTTGGCTGTTACATATATCCCTGGTAATACTACATTTGCTTCCCAGTCCTCCAACTCTTCAAAATCAAGAGTGACATATTCAGCCAAGCTCAATGAAGGACTTCCCAAGATCAGGGGTTGCAGAGCTCTTTATAATCTTTCATGGGCTGGATTACATAAGCAGGTGCGAGTCTTGATGTCTGTGCTCAAGTTCATAAACTGGTAAGGCTAGACATATGAAGCAGCCAGCTGGGGTAAAAGCAGCTGTGGCTAGTAGATATTACATATGTGTTACCAGATGCCATTAAGCTTTCAGAAAAAAAGATGCCACAAATCAATAAGGGAATGTAATGCTTGCAATGAGATTGGTCAGTTTGCCATGATTTCAATAATACAAACACAAATGCCAATGTGACACACAATGAATTTTTAATTCAGGAATGGGACATGAGCAAAGCAATTTTGTGTGCAGAGAATTTAGATGATGGTGTAGTTGACGGTTCCTGCAGTTTTCCATGTGTAAATTAGTTGCTCATGCAGTGATATTAGAGGTCAAAGCAGATTCATTCTTGCCATACTTCTTGATATCTGACTATTGTTGGTCAGTGCCTTTCCCTGGAAACACTTCACTAGAGTCACAGGGCTGCGTGCTATTTTATTGTGTGATTTATGTTTATTTCCATACACATTCTAAAACACATATATTCACATAGCTGTGGATGAATGTGTTTATTAATCCCCCTCATGCACATTTTCCAAGCAGTCATAAACACATTTCATTTTGTGCCTGTCTCAGTTTACTCCTGGAATATATTGGTTTATTTTCAATGTGGCAGACGGGGACTCAACTACAAATGTGGTGGAGTACCCTGTCAGTCAAACTGACAGTCGGCCTGCTCTATTTATAGACAGGTGGAGTTTTGTTTCCAATAGCAGTCACCTGCTGGATTCTCTGGAAACCTTACACTGATGGCCCGATGGATTTGATGCCATTAGTGTAAGTACATCAGACTGTCCACCCCATGTAAAGTGGATGGCCAAACATCCTTGTTTCTGTATGGGACCTTCATGGAATGTCCAACAGGCCTGAACAGAAGAAATGAAAACTGACACCCATGTCGTCATAGAAAACTCACAGTGTGTCACACCATTAGTATTTTGTTGTACACTGTGGGAGTTTGTTTCTTTGCAGCAAAAAAGTGCCTTTTGAGGAGTAGTAGTGGCTGCAGCTCATTTGAAAGCACGGAGATAGCCACCAGGCTGGCAGAGTCCTTTAAATATGGCAGGTGATGGTCCAAAAGGGGAGCAAATCAGTTCTCGTCTGTTGATGGATGGCTGACCACCCACCCAACTCTAAATTGAGCCCAACGTTCTTTATTGTGCCTAAAGAGTTACCATAGCTCCCCCAGTGTCACAACATCAACCATGCTGCTTTGTTCTGATGGAGCGAGCTTCAGAAATGATTTTATTCTGGCTCGTGATATAAAACTCTCATAACTTGAATTAACATATTAATGAGTTATTGCTTGGTTTGTTGTATTAAACCAATCTAGAGTAAAATTCCATATCATTACATGGGACTAATGTGCTTTATGTTGCATTTGCAAGTTTGTTTAATAATTCATAACTAATGTTGTTTTGTCTGTCCTATTGACTTTGTCAACATTAATGCGGCTGATTAATTAATGGCATGTGCTCATTTTATATGTGCTTTTGTCTATGTTGTGTCTGTTTATCTTTTTCAGATATATGAAGAATCCTGCTGGACACTATGAAGAATGGTAGATTTTAAATGTGCTGCTTTTCTGTGTGCTTCTGCTAGGTGACTTATACTAATGGGTTAACATTAGCTATGTAGGTTAGAAACAGAATGACTCATTACCTGAATTAATTATTGTTTTGTGTTTGTTTAAATAATAGTTTTCTGAAAAAGTGACGCGAGCTAAAAGTGGCGCAGTGACGCAAGCAAAAGTGGCGCAGAAAATTGATGCTTTCTGAAAAGAGGCCTGCTGATGAAAAGCCACACGAGAAAAACTTATTTTGAAAAAGATGAGAAGCCTATGAACTTTTATTGTGAAAAGTTTTTGAAAAGAACTGCAAAAGGCGACTCTGTGGAAAGGTTTGCTAATGTGCCACGAGAAGCTCAGAACGGACAGGCTCAAGACCAGGAATGTGAGTCGCGGCATTTTTGTGCACTACATGAACAATCTTTGCTACAAAATGTAGCAGCCTAAGGAAGTGCTGCCAGGACTCTGTGCATGAACAATGGCTTTGTGTAAAAGCCTGGACTTGAGGTGGAAGATGTCACAATTTACTGTGGCGTGAGGTGGTTCAGCCAATGGGGAGCCAGAATTCAGCTGATGGTATGTGAAATTAGTTAGTTTAGCCATAGTTTTAGGGTATAAGAACAGGCTCTAGGAGCAGATTTTTGGCTTACGCTTCTTGATTCCAGAGGGACGTGTTCTGCTGTTCGATGAATACACGTAAGGAAAGGTGACTTTAAAAGACTTTGTTTTCAGGCGATGAGGGTAGAGACAGAGAGTTAGTTAGGGTTTGGAAATGCTCTTTTTCACTTATTTCTGCTAATGAATAATATTTTCCTGAATTAAGCTCTCTTTATAAATGCTGAATAAAACTTTCTTATGACTTTTTAAAAATGCTTGCTTAATAAAGTTCCAAAACCTACGTTTTCTTGAATATGTTTGAATAAACTTTTAAAATGACAAGCTGGTCTTGTTTATTGTAGATAGTTTAAACAACATATCAGATCCATTCGCCTCATGATTCAGCTGCTCTGTTATTTTATGGGCCTGGTATTGATTGGTAAGTTTGGTGGTAGATAGTGACATCATTTATGCAGAATTTTAGTAGGAGCGCTGGATCAGTTTTTGGTAGCATTCGTACGGTTATATGTTGTTTTTGACATACATGCTACATACATGATACATATATGTTGGTATAGTTATAGGATTAATGTTTAACATATGTTGAGTTTTTGATTTTGTCAGACTGTTATATGTAGTTTTAAGGGTTTTTCCAGCAGTGTGAAAAATTCCTGGTTTGCCATGGCAAGAGTAGTGTGACTAGAAAAGCTACACAGTGCATTTGTTCTGCTTCAAAAGGTGATATCGCCGCATATCACGTGTTGTGGACGTACAACACAAGTTTAGGGATCTTAGATGTGACTGGTTGAATTTAATAGTGAGGATTGCCTATGAAATTGTAGCATTAAGCATAGGGACCTGGTGAGCCTGCTTTAAAACTTTTTGTGAAGAGAGTAATAGGATTTATCCAAGCTTGAGTGAAGGGTAAGATAGCGTTGTCTATTCTTATTAACGTATGACAATTTCTGTGGTTGGTTCATGTCCTGCCAAGAATTCTTGTGTGTATGATAAGGATTTTCCGCTTGAAAGTGCGTGAATGATTTGTAATATCAATTGAGTTAAACTTTGAATTGCTAAATGTATCTGCATTCAATTTAAAACACGATTGGTTATTATCTGTTAGAAGGGTAGGGTAAGAATTGCTCTATTGGCGATTGAGACTATTCTGTGACAATAGCGTCGTCTATTTCACGCTGAGAATACTTGAACAAGTGTATAAAACTATCTTTGTTTAGAGAAGCAGGCAAATGGTTTGTTTTATGTAGTTACTAATTGTGTTTAAAAAGGTGATTGTAAAGCGTTTTAAAGCCTTCAGGGTAAAGTAAAAGCATTGAAAAGTGCTTTGCGCTATTTAAATACATTATAAATTGTTCCCCGTAGTTTGTGAATAGTTAAAAGCCTTCCGATCGTATTTGGGAAGGGAGGGGCTATTTTTGAGAGTGAGGAGGGTAAGGGGAGAGCTGCCAGCTGCAGCGGCTGTCTACGTCACAGCCGCCGCGCTCTCATTGGTCAGGGTGCCGCAGCGTCATAGCAGGGCCGCACCCTGATTGGTTAAAGTGCCGTAGTGTCACAGCGGAGCTGCGCTGTGATTCGTTGTGGCGTTCGTGGTGTCACAGCAAAGTCGCGCTGTGATTGGCTGAAGCGCTGTTGTATTGTTTACAATTGTGAATGTCCCCGGTTTGGTTTCCTTCCTGGTTGCGCGATTAATTAAAGACAAAAGCGTGTTACAGCTGATGCGGGCGAGAGTTTGAGCGCAGTGTAAAAATTATATTTCCCAAAGCAAAGCGCGAGGGGAGAGAGACTGCAACTGTGGCAGCATACGTCACAGCAACAGCCGCGCTGTGATTGGCCGAGCGTTTCAGCCACTGTGCTGTGATTGGCCGATGGCCGCCGCGCTGTAATTGGCTGAAACGGCACAAACAGTGCTGTGATTGGCTGAGATACTCTGAGTGGTCGCGCTGCTATTGGCTAATGCGCGTTACCACTGCCGAGTATTTGTTTACTTTTATGAGTGTGATGAGATTTTCCTTCTCACTATAACATCGCCTTGCGTGTTACAGCTGATATGTGGTAAAAGCCTGCAGCCTATTTCGAAAGTGAACGTGTACGGCCAAGCGTGAAGGGAAGCCTATTGTCTCTTCTGTTGATTGACTCCCTTTGGCTTGCTCAGTTGGGCGTGAGGGGAAGGATATTGTTTCTGTGTATCTGGCATGCGCTGTTGCTCGCGCTTCATTGGGTGTTCCGCATTGTGGTTGAGAGCGCATTTTGTGGGAGAGGGCTGCTTGGGGTGCGAGGGGAAACTGCAGCAGCAGCGTACATGTCACAGCAAAAGCCTCGCTGTGATTGGCTAGGCGCCGCGAAACCGGTGATTGGCTGAAGCATTGCCAACAGGGCTGTGATTGGCTGGAGCGCGTCATGGCAGCTACGCTGTAGTTGGACCAGGCATTTGTTGCGCGGTGATTGGCTGATGCGTTGGTATTGACTGCCGAGTTTGTTTATGTTTGTCCCGGGTTGCCTTCCTCACTACAGCCGCGCTACGTGTCACAGCTGATGTGTATGATAGCGGTTGGCAAGCGTTGCGCGCTGTGATCTTTCTGGTTCCTGTCTCCCCTCCTGGTGTGTTTCAGTTGGTGTGTGGTGATTAGGTGTTGTTGCTGAATGAATATCTTAAGCTGCATATAATTTGTTGACAGCAGCATTGTATGGACGAGGTGCATTGGGGAGATCGCGCTGTGTTTGAAGTGGTCATACATTAGTTTGGGCTGATGGCTACACTTGGATTATGTTGTTGTGAGCTGATGTGATGTACTTTTTCTGTTAAGGTTTGAATGAAGATTACAACTGGTGGCTGGTTGACGGAGCGGTGCAGAGAATTTATCTTGAGTGTTGGGTTAGAACCTGTTGATTGTCTGTTCACAGTAGTTGATCTGTATAGCAGAAGTGTAATTTGATTGAGGTGTGGCCAGTTCTTAAATTCTGTTTTCAGGTGGTTCTATTAAATAAAAAAAACATTACTGAGTCTTCCCCACAGCTGGGGCCTTATTTATGAAGGCCTTGCGCCACCGGTGCGTCACTTTTTGTGACGCACCAGCGGCGTAAAATATGCGCCTTGTTGCGCCATATTTGAAAATTGACGCATCTAGGTATATGCGTCACTTTGTAAACCCCTGTGCCACATTATACCTGCGTCAGGTATAATGTATGCAGAGGGGGCGTTCCCCCGCAAAAAGCCTCGTAATAGTGACGCAGTGAAATCTATGAGATTTCACTGCGTCACTTTTAGGATGCTGTTGCGTCAAAATCTTGCGCCTGCCTCACAGCAGGCATAAGACTGACGCAAGCCCTTTCACATGGGGCTTTCCCCATGTGAAAGGACACATTGCTGGAGTTGCGTCACTTTTGTGACACACTCCAGCAATGCGTCACTTTTGCGCTTACAGATACGTCAGAAATACTGACGTATCTGTAAGTCCTTGCGACATGATGCGTCATACATTAAATATGACGCATCATTGGTGTCGCAAGGAGTGCCCAGTGAAAAGTGACGCATCGCTGTTTTCACGCAGCGATGCGTCACTTTTCATAAATGAGGCCCCTGATATTTTGTGTGTGTACAAATAAGCATTTTTAAACACCCAGTCAATTGTAGGTGTTTCTACTCCTGCCAGTCTAAATATTTTTATCGCTACTTTCACAAAGCACATTTTTCTGCCCCAATTAAAAAGTGTATGCAGGTAAATTACAAGATATATTAATTTAAGTAGGAACTTCTGTTTATTTGTTGCGGACAATTTTAATTAGGTAAGTATTTTAAATCATGGATAATTATTATCCAAAGAAGAAGAAAATGTTTTTCTGCTATCAGAAAATGAAAAATTTATTTAAAAAGGTTAAAAAGGTTGTTGCTACATGTGAGCAAATTAATGAATAAACAGGTGAATAATGAAGTAACTAGTAAGCATAATAAAAATACAGATGCTAAAAATTCAGTTTTAAAGGACATATATTTTGAAATTACACCTCCCCCAAAAGAAATAATTTTTAATGAAGATTCGACTCCCAAGTCAGCAAATATAAATAATAAACCTGTCAGAGTAGAATTAATTGATCATTGTAAAAATTATGTTGTAAATACAGATCAGGACAGAAATTCAAGCAGATCCCCAGAACAGATTAATGTAACGCCAAGAGTCCCAGTTCAGATTAATGGAGTCCCAGCCCAGACCCCTTCTCAAGGTGTCACAACAGAAAGGTATGATGAGATGCCTAGTACTTCTGGAATTAATATTCCTGGTTATGTAAATTCTACAAATGATTTAATTGAGCAGTTAACTAGAAACATGGAAGCAGTGACAGTTCCTGTGGTAATTGGACTTGATCTCTCAGTGCTTAAAAAAGATGAAACTAGTCCCACAGCTTTAATGGTCCCATTGAATTCTGAAATTCAAAATTTTGCTGAAAAACTTTATTCTAATGTACCTGAAAATGAGCTAGTAATGATTCCAACTCAGCAAGAGAGAGTGATGACTTTAGCTTCAGCTAGTGAGGACTCTGACGTTGATCTGATTTACCTGACACAGCCTGATGTGTACAAATTACTGGATGTTGCAAAATTAAAAAGTGATTTAGAAGAATTAATAAATGATACAATCAGTACAGACAGATTAAAAACATATCAGGATGATGAAGACATTGAAGGCTTGAGCAATACAGGTAGGATTGCCCCTGCCCATATAAAAGATTTAATTTGGGCTTTGAGAAAATGGGGTAATCTGAATAAATGGAAAACAAAACGGACGAAGAAAAAGGAGAAGGAAAAAGCGTATTTAGCTGTTGTAAGAGAGTGTAAAAATCCACAGATGCAGAATGAGATAAATGAGCAGCAACAGCTGCTGAATCAACAGCTACAAATACAGCAACAGGAGGTGATTCAGCAGAATGAGATACCTCCGCCGCCATTTCCAAATTATGTTAATGAGTAGAAATACAATACAGATACAGGATTCAGTGGAGACCAGGAAAACAGACCAAATCCAGTTAAAATTGCAAACAAGCAGGGAAACTCATTTCCTAATGTTCCACAGTACAAGATGAAGTCAGAAACAATTGAAAGAGTTATTCCTGTTATTGAAAAATTTATTCAGCAGGGTGTCCTAAAAGAGATTGAGAACAGTCTTTGTAACTCTCCAGATATGGGTATTAGAAAGCCAGATGAAAGGTACAGAATAGTACAGGACCCTTGTTATCCTATTGTGCCCAACCCAGCAGAGATCTTTTGTCAGATACCACATGATGCTGAGTGGTATTGGGTCCCAATGCACCCAGAGAGTCAAATAATTTTTGCTTTCAGGTTCCAAGAGAGAATTCCCAGTCAGGTAATGGAGTCCCCAAAGACTCAAATACAGGTAAGAATGTTCCTAGGCATGGTTGGTTACTGTTGCCAATGGATTAGTGGTTTCTCAGTAATTATGAGGCCATTGTAAAGACTGACAAAAGCAGATATAAGAGACCCAATTGTCCTGACAGAAATTAAACTTGAAGCCATAGAGCAATTTAAAAAGAGTTTGAGTGAAACTCCTGTGCTTGGCATGCCAGACTTTAACAAAGAAATTAAGCTTCCTGACCAAATAGCAGTGATAAAATATGTTGCAAATGGAGAGAAAAATAATTATGTCTCAAAGGGCAATGAGCACGCAGGTACCATTGTTAAGTTTTGTGCTCAGGAGTGGGTTGCAATCAATGGGGAAAAATTCAATGAACGTGTTTCAAGCATCCTCATACTAATCTTTGCAATTCAGACATGGCAAGAATTAAAACAATTACAAGATGAGGCACATGATGAGGAGAAAAACACATGGCTCAAAGAAAGTTTCAGACAGCAAGAGGAAGATGAAATTTGGGTTTACAAAGATGACAGACCTGTTATGCCCAATTGCATGATTGCTGACATGGCACGGATGTACCATGGTCCAATTGAGAGTTTGGGTACCATAGGCCGGGAGGGTGGTTCATTTACAAATATTCAAATAGATCTTTTTGAAATGCCCCAACATAACAAATTGAGATATGTCCTAGTCATCATTTGTTTATTTTCAAAATGGGTAGAAGCTTTTCCAATAAGAAAAAATGATACGATTTCTGTATTCCATCAGTTGGGAACAGATGTGGAAAAGAAGCAGGCTCATAATCTATTGCCAGGAGACTTGGTCAGGACAAAGGTTCATCGGAGGAAGAACTGTTTGGTACCCAGGTGGCAGAAAGCAAGGCAAGTGATTTCAGTCACGACAAATTCTGTAAAGTGCAGGGGTCTGAAAAGGTGGGTGCATGCAAATCATACCCTTTGTGTACCTGCACCTGATAACCCTGATGAAGATAGTGAAGACACTGCAACTGATTCAGACTCTGAAGAAGAAAGTTCTGAAGAAAATCCAGATCTTGAAGATCGACAAGGTGGTCGACATCTGGATGATGATGTCAATGTGAATGAAACATTGAATGAAAAAGATCTAGAGATTGTGATTCTAGATTCAGAAAATGATGAAAATCTGCCAGAAAAAGAATCTCAAGCAGAGAGAGAAGATTCTGAAGCAGGAAAAGTTCGGAAGCAGAAAATTCTGAGCAAAAAGACAATGAAGTCCAGAAGAGTATTGAAAAGCAGAAGAGTAGCTCTGAATGCGGGAACAAGAATACTGAAACTGGGAAGCTAAAGGTGATCTCTGAAGAAGAGGAAGAATTACCAAGTACCAGTTGTAAGGATGATGTTCCTAACGGAGTGAAGCTGCCGAGTAAAGAAGTTCCGAGGTACAGATTTGAAGTCTCAGAAAATGATACAGACGGGAGTGATGAAGAGTCTGAAATAAGAACATTCAGAGGAAGGGCTTGGAAAGCTAAATATATTGAAATCAAGCCTAAGAAGAAACTCTTGAGAAAAGGTGATGTCTGGCCTAAAGAAGATTTGAAGTTCAAATTCATGAATAAATTGAAAGAACAAGTCAATGAAGTTTCAAATCAGAAGAGTGATTCAGACAAAAAAGAGCAAGCTGTAGAAAAAATTGAAATGATTACCAAGAAAAGCAAAAGACCATTGAGAGCAAATGAAAAATACAAAGTCTCCAGAATGGGCCTACATAAATATCGCTCCAGTAGTTGAGGAGCGCAGTAGCAGTCAGATGGACTTGGAAGAAAATGGTGACAATGACTAGGTTTAGTTTTCTTTAAGTTGAGGTTTATTTTTGGCATAAGGCTGAAGAAATTATGTTAGGGTGACACAAGGTCAAAGAAATTGTGTTAGCTGGAAACGCTTTTATGTAAGACGCAAGGTCGAAGAAAACATGTTTTAGAATTTTTTTAAAAAAGAGGGGTGTATACTAAACTATATACTAATTCTTCAAAAAAAAATTCAAAAATTTCAGTTTTTGTTTTTGTTTTGTTTTATACTACTTAGATTGATATTTGTTTTGTTGGTGCAATTCAAAATGTAGTTATGCAATTTAAAACTTAGTTACCTATAAATTCATTGGGGATTGGGGATTCAAAGGTGGGAAGGATCCAACTTAGCTAAATAAAGAAAGGGTAAAGGATATAGGATTAGTAGGATGAGAGACTCAATACTCATTATGAGAGTTGCAGAAATATAGATGAAATTAGAGTTTACATACTAATCCTGAGAAAGCCTGAAACATGTTCAATAAGATCAAATTTTTTAAGTAAAATTTTTGGATTTTGTTTGGTGATTTTGAAATCACCAGATGAGGGAGTTGATGGAGCGAGCATCAGAAATGATTTTATTCTGGCTCGTGATATAAAACTCTCATAACTTGAATTAACATATTAATGAGTTATTGCATGGTTTGTTGTATTAAACCAATCTAGAGTAAAATTCCATATCATTACATGGGACTAATGTGCTTTATGTTGCATTTGCAAGTTTGTTTAATAATTCATAACTAATGTTGTTTTGTCTGTCCTATTGACTTTGTCAACATTAATGCGGCTGAATAATTAATGGCATGTGCTCATTTTATATGTGCTTTTGTCTATGTTGTGTCTGTTTATCTTTTTCAGATATATGAAGAATCCTGCTGGACACTATGAAGAATGGTAGATTTTAAATGTGCTGCTTTTCTGTGTGCTTCTGCTAGGTGACTTATACTAATGGGTTAACATTAGCTATGTAGGTTAGAAACAGAATGACTTTCATTACCTGAATTAATTATTGTTTTGTGTTTGTTTAAATAATAGTTTTCTGAAAAAGTGACGCGAGCTAAAAGTGGCGCAGTGACACAAGCAAAAGTGGTGCAGAAAATTGATGCTTTCTGAAAAGAGGCCTGCTGATGAAAAGCCACACGAGAAAAACTTATTTTGAAAAAGATGAGAAGCCTATGAACTATCATTGTGAAAAGTTTTTGAAAAGAACTGCAAAAGGCGACTCTGTGGAAAGGTTTGCTAATGTGCCACGAGAAGCTCAGAACGGACAGGCTCAAGGCCAGGAATGTGAGTCGCGGAATTTTTGTGCACTACATGAACAATCTTTGCTACAAAATGTAGCAGCCTAAGGAAGTGCTGCCAAGACTCTGTGCATGAACAATGGCTTTGTGTAAAAGCCTGGACTTGAGGTGGAAGATGTCACAATTTACTGTGGCGTGAGGTGGTTCAGCCAATGGGGAGCCAGAATTCAGCTGATGGTATGTGAAATTAGTTAGTTTAGCCATAGTTTTAGGGTATAAGAACAGGCTCTAGGAGCAGATTTTTGGCTTACGCTTCTTGATTCCAGAGGGACGTGTTCTGCTGTTCGATGAATACACGTAAGGAAAGGTGACTTTAAAAGACTTTGTTTTCAGGCGATGAGGGTAGAGACAGAGAGTTAGTTAGGGTTTGGAAATGCTCTTTTTCACATATTTCTGCTAATGAATAATATTTTCCTGAATTAAGCTCTCTTTATAAATTCTGAATAAAACTTTCTTATGACTTTTTAAAAATGTTTGCTTAATAAAGTTCCAAAACCTAAGTTTTCTTGAATATGTTTGAATAAACTTTTAAAATGACAAGCTGGTCTTGTTTATTGTAGATAGTTTAAACAACATATCAGATCCATTCGCCTCATGATTCAGCTGCTCTGTTATTTTATGGGCCTGGTATTGATTGGTAAGTTTGGTGGTAGATAGTGACATCATTTATGCAGAATTTTAGTAGGAGCGCTGGATCAGTTCCCATCGTCAAAAAGAACTCACAACACCATTGGTAATGACAAAAAGACACAGAACAAGTTTATTTCTGATCAGTTTGTAACAATTTGAACTACTTTACACAATTTCCATTACTCTGCTTCATTACACAAGCACTGCGCTGTCATGTCCTTTGTGCTCTATATGATAAATAAACACTTATTGTAGCACAACGTCAATCTGTACATTCACAACTATTAGTAATATGGCTTAAAAAACATATTTCCCGGGCTTCTAGAAATGAGAGATTGCTGTCACTAAGGCTAAAGACTTGTGTTGTGCAGTAAGGGTGACAGAATACTAGCATAGAGTTTCAAGTGCTATAACAAGGCTTCAAGAAAATGGAACAAGTGGTTAATATATCTACTTGGACCTGAAGCAACTTGACAAACAGGTTACAATGTCGAGATTTTTCATTCCATATATGGATGACTGGGTTAAAATTTAGGACTTCATACAGTAAGGGGAATATTTATCAAAAAGTCATGCAGCGCAGTGCAGTGCAGCAAGCCGCCTTGCTGATCTTCACTGCATGGCAGAAAAAAGGGCAGAAATGCATTTTCTTTGACATAATATGGCGCATTCCTGTCCTTTCCCCGCGCTGACACAAAACGAGCTGCCTAGTGGCAACGCAGGCACCCTTACACCATGGTGCCAGGATTCCTGCTTTGTAAGCAGGATTGTTTTTGAGCAGGAAGGGATACCTTCCTACACAAAAACAATCCTGTGAGTTTCCAGTTTCTGTGTGTGCTGCAGAATGCAGCACATATAGAAAGAGGTAAAAAGGAGAAATAAAGATATTTTTCCTTGTTATGCCTCCCCTGGGAATTGCAAGCATTTTGACACATTCCCAGTCCACGAGTAATGGCGAATTTGGGAATATGCCAAAATCCATTGGTGTTGCATGGGAACCCCCAAACACTACCCATGGAATGTGTCCCTGGGCAGAGCAAAGCAATTGCGCTGAATGCGTTACTCTAGATTCATCAAGCCACTCACAGCCATGCAAAGTGGCCTTGCGTGGCTTGATAAATCTTGCTTAGTAGTTGTGTCGTTTTTGGTCCCCTTTACTTTGTGCAAGGGCGACGCAAATACTTGATACATTTGCCCCTAACAACACATGGTAACAGCACAATTACTTACCCAAAAGGCCTTCAAATGGATGAAGCCTATTGGTAGTCCCAGGCCCCTGACTGTGGAATCGCCTGAATCCAATACATAGAGCATAACAAAATCAATCTACCGACGTTTCAGGAAAAGCCTTAAAACCTTAAAGTCGCACTTGAGTACAACTGGGGTCAACAAAATAGGGGTCCTGAAAACAGAATATTTGATCAAGATCCCTACTCCTTAACTGGAGTCTAGCTCCCATCTTACGGTTTATAAACTATGTATTAAAAAAAGTCTTGTAGGGGACCAAAAACAGAATACATCGCTTTTGAAAACTTTTATAAACATATAGATAAATGGTTAAGACTGCAAGATTATTCGTAATATTTTTATGTGAATTAAGCTGGCCTTATTATGATGTACTTTGCATGGAGTGAATCTTAGTGTGATGCAGATTTATTTGAAGATGTTGGGAAACCCTTTTTGGGCAGCTGTGCGCTTTACAAAAACAATGAAAAAATGAAACAATGAAAAAAAAGGTAGAGGTGTAAACGTTGCCTTTAAGCTAGGAGAGTGATGCTCTCAACTGACCAATATTTATCGCTTATAATTTTTTTAATTGAAACGGGGAATATGTCTTCCCATAATATGTATTGATTGCCTGAGAATGCACAGTATCAAATGTTCTAGGACTTTCTCCTTTGAGTAGGACATACATGTTCCAGTCCAAAGCATGGCACATTGAACAAATCATAAATTTCATTAAGGACAGTGATATGATGGTTATGGTAAAATAATAAGTATCTGATTTCATTTGTTGAGTGTCGAATCCAACCAATTTGATATCTAATGGTATAGCTCGAATTCAAGTGGAAGGTTTTTTCTATTTATTTATTCGGTTCGGTTGGGTTCAAAGCAGTGTCCATATTAGCAATTTGCCTTGTGTACATAATACATATGGCGATATACACTAGGCCTTCATTACAGAAGCCATGGCACTCATGATGTGGTAATACAGCACCATAAAAAACCAATGCTGCAGGGTGCACACATTTTTATCTTACTAGTACAAGTCTGATCCTCAGACATCGGAAATAACTGCGGGAGTGAGAGTTTCTCTGCCAAATTCCACATTTGCCCCAGTCCTTGGTCATTTTCCTCACACAGATTTAAATTTTTTTCCAGGAAAAGAAATCGGGAGGGTAATTTTCCTGCAAAATTTGTGATCTTAAATCAGCCGTAACTCACAATACCGATCAAATTTCATAATTAGGGCACAGTAGTTTAACATTTATTACAATGACACATGAAAGGGCTATGCAAATTTTGTGCCAAAGTCAAATTATTTCAAGGAATATTACACAGCAAAATACAGAGAGAATAAACATATTTTACCATATGTCAAATTATCAGACTTTTAATGTTATAAAATTACCTATCCCTGTTTCAATATTTCATGTTAATGTTCGATTACAGGTAGTAAACTGTCTCCACAATTGCTCCTCATCTGTAACATTAGTATATATTTAGGTGGGCTGCCACTTTGCGTTTTTCCCTTCATTAGCAATGAAAATGTCAACAGCGTGCTCAGACACAATTCTAATTAAGCTACATTGCATAACAGAATACCAAAGTTGTTGTTAACAAATTGTACACTTTAAAATAAATTGTTGGGTTTTTCATGGTGCACATCAATTATATATGTTTTTTAAAAATAACTTCAAAGGGAAACTTTGCCAATGACCAAACAACATATATTCACGAATGGTGCCCTAAAATGCCACACAATATTCCTGTAATCTCTTAAATTCAATTTCTTTGACATATTTCAGAGAATATCTGCAAAATGATAAGGTTATTACCTCACACTAAGACGTTTTATTTGAACTCATTATGATTTCACACATATAAACAAATCTACTTTTTATCTTAACTTACAAAAAATGTTTGCATATGGCATAAAAATATTCCATGCATTGAAGATGTTTAGGACTGAAATAAAACCATATTTGTCTTTATGCAATGAAACATGCAAAACCTGACACTGACGCGTAGGCATATTGCCCTGCTAAACATGACATTTTAATGATAACAGTGAGGCAGGAAATACACAATTGAATTACTAAGTGACCTACACATAAGCCATTGCTTAAAGAAGGACAATTAAACACGTTACATAAAAGAAAACGTTCTATTTGTTAGCTTTATCTTCCCTCTTTTTGGTCTTCTCGATAACCGTCCGTTTTATGGAAAAATGTAGATTCCCTTTTTGGTATCACATGTTGAGCCTGAATCCATTATTATAAATCTGTTGTTTGGAGTTAATATTTAACTATATATTATTACTTTTTTAAATCACATTTTAAAAATGTTGGAGTCGATCTCACATCAATTCACACATGCCCCTTTCAATGTGTACCCATTGTTTGCTTTGATTCTTGTTATTACATATTATTTTAAGGTTTACCTTCGGAGAATGTATGCACTTTGCAATATTGCTAAATTGCAGGGTTTTTAAACAATCTAGACAAAGACATTTGTTAGGATATTTTAATGTAATTCTATCTTGGGAACATTGTCTCAAATGAAGCGAGGCAGCAAACGTGATTTGCTTATGTGTCTTCTTTAGAAGGTGTTGATCAATTTTCATAAGACTTCAGATACAAAAAATAATCACAATCAAGTAGAATGTTTTGAACCTAAAAGAAGCAGGCCATACTTCTTTGTGATTTGTTTTCATTTGCAAAGATATACAAAAAAATTATACTTGATAAATACCAATTTCCAAGTGTCAGGTATGTGGTTGCTGAATAATAACCAGATTGTTGTGTTAGTGATGAACCTAACCACTCTTTTTAAGTTTAATGCTTTATCGCTAACTCCCTACAGTACAAAAAGTAGCATATAATGAAATAATTTGCATTTTTTCTTCTTCCCTGAACATGATTTGGGAGCATTTGTTAAGGAAGAGACAGAAAATGTACCCCAAATCATGTGCCATCCCATATATCTAGCTGCTACTTCATATTCTGGTTGTAAGACCAGGTGAGAACTAAAGAGACTCATGCAGCCTTCTAAACAGAAAGAGCTCAATCCTCTGGTTCTATGTGACAGCCAATAATTTAATATATACTGTACAAATATTATTGATAAAAAATGTTCTGAGCCTGGTATTAAAAATGTCAAACCAATCTAAATTATTCAAAAGACATTCTGTGTAATATTAGATTACAAAAATAGTCTGTTAAGCACAGCCTTGGTATCATTCAGCATTTACAAGATATTCAAAAGGCCCATCATTGCATCTTTTCCAATACATTCTAACTGACAATTTGTCAATTAATTCTCATAGGTCAAGCATGGTTATGCCATTGGTTCACTTGAACAGCTGTGCTACACTCTCCAGTTGCTTTTATACAGGTCTTCGTTTCCTGTAACCAAAGTGCACGGTTGTTTCAAAAGCATAGCACTACACAAATCACTGCAACTAAAGCTAGAATAAAAACAAGAAAACAGTGGTGTGCGTAGAGCTTCTTATCCAAGTTCTAGAAGCCAGTCAAAGAGACTTGGTGAAGAGTCTGTGCTTTGCTCCTTCTGTTGGCAGAACTGGATGACTGCTTGAAAGATATCTCCCACCTTCCAGGCCTTCCGATGAGCAAGGTGCATGACATCTAGGAGCTAGAACAAAATGTGAAAGATAACAATCTTTAGTTTAGTTTTGGGTTAGTCAATTTGCTGTGCAGCACCTTCTAAAATGTTGCTAAGTAAGGACTGTACTTCTTTTTTTCCTTTTTAAAGGTGTTAACATTGGTTCTAAGAAAGATAATGGTATCGTTACAAAGAAAAACAAAGATTTAGTAAGTGATATTTGTCAGTGTATTTGTTTTCATTGACAAGTTTGGAAATTAAGCACAAGACGTATCTGTGCATCAAAATGTGTGCTTACATTTAACAATCATCAAACCCTATGGATTTCCATCACACACAAAAAATGAAAAGTAAGACACAAATTAACATAACCTCTTCATTTGCTCCTCATTTCAGTTGATTGGATTTAATTTAGACATACACTGTTGATAAAATAACATTGTTAGTTAAAAATATGAAATCACACATTTTTATCTTGTCAATGGATACATGTTCTTACATAGTTTCCTATTCCCCACCTTGTTTAAAGAATGATGCTATGGATTTGGAGTTAATCTATGCATATAGAGGAATACATATGTGACCCTGAAAAGTGATGTAGATATAGTAAATTAGGTCCAAACTATCTTTTTTTTTACATTCTTGCTAAATCTAAGGAAGGCTGTGTCCATTAGTATTGTGCAAAACTAAGATTCTGCGATTATTGAAAATGTGCTTATAATGTGCTTATTAGCCAGGTTTGTGTAGCTATTCTGTTAATCCCTCAGATTGCAGGGAAAATATGCAGGTTTTCTTGAACATGCTTTAAGTTAGATGCAAAGGAAATTGAGCTATGGATTGCTTGATCTAGAACTCTATCAGAAATCACTTGGCTAATCATGTCCAATCACAAGTTACTAGTTGGATGATAAGGCCTGTTTTGCAATCCAAAAAGCAACCGGTTCTTTTACTGTAAACATAATCTGATGGGGAGAATTTCCCTGGTCCAATTTTCCAAGTTTTTCTCAATTATTCTCCTTATTTTTCAACCTCTCTTGATTTCTGCCTAGCTTCACTATTGTTGGTGACAAACTGGAACAAATATATTTGGAATATTCTATTTTATAAAATGTGGTTCATGTGTCTGTTCATCCCTCTTTTGGTGGGCTCTCAATGGAATTTCATTTAAGACCTTTGCCTTTGTTGATTACATGGAATATGTTGCCTGTCCGGTGCCCTCTGACGGTGCTTTCACATAGGGCACACTACCATGGCACTGCTTTTTCTCTTCCTTAAATTTAGAGCTTGGAAGCTCATAATTCCTGTGCATAAAAGGGCCCAGGTTAAGCGAGGGATTTATCCTCAATGACTGGGAAGGGTATGCAACCTTTTTCACACATCAGTTACCAAGCATGAACTGTAAATTCCAAGTAATTATATATTATATATTTTTACTTTTACCACGCATCCATTACCATGTGGCACTTTATCGTGCAGTTATTTGTTTGTGTTGGAATACCATAATTTATGATATTTTAAAAAAGACTTCAGGTGCTGGTGGAGGTAAGGGAGATTTTTTTAGGTGAAAAATGGGTAGTGGTAAAAAGAGGTAATGGCGATTTTAAGGTTTAAGGTGGGTAAAGGTAAAGGGTGGTAAGGGTGAATTTAGGGTTAAGGGGATGATAGAGGTAAAGGTGATAGGGAATATTTAAAGGTTTATGGGTTGGAAGATGTAAAAGGAGGTAAAGATGGTTTTGGGGTTTAAGGTTAGGTAGAGGTATAAGGTTGTAAGGTTTGATGGTGGGTAGAGATAAATGCTTAAGAAGTGAGTAGAGATAAGGGTGATTGTAGAGGTTGGGGTGGTTAGAGATAAATGAAAGTAAAGGGCTGGAGTGTTAACCCCTCAAAAGGCAACACCACAAAAAGGGGACTTGAAGGGGTAACCACCCCAGAAAACATACATACACACACAGTAACACACCACAATCATACAAACGAGCCCAATATGTATGGTAAAAAAAGTGTATGTGTATATATATATATATATATATATATATATATATATATATATATATATATATATATATATATCTATGTCTATCTATGCCTCTATCTAGCTATCCATCTTTCTCTCTCTCGATATATATATATATATATATTACCTACTGGCGATAGCCAGTAGGTATATATAGTTAGGATTTTTTCTCTATGGAACTTTTGAAAATTCTATGCCTAATAACTTTGGCGTTTGTGGACGGAATTGGCTGAAATTTTCAGGAAAATGGCACATTTTGTTTCTGAGCAGCTCCTGGAAATTTGGGGGGGGTTCGTCAAGGGGGGGCTGAGAAAAAAGGGGGGTCCCAAAACACGTTTTTCCCATGTTAATTTCCATAGGGCGGTTGGCCTCACTTTTAGCCCGAACGGCTGAATGGATTTCCACGAAACTTGGCAAAATTGTAGGGACTGTTAGCCCGATGTGCATTTGCTAGGTCTCAATATATGTGCTTCAGTGGATTTTGAGAAATTAACGTTTAAAACAAGATATATATCTGTAACAGCGCTCCGGGCAGCGCTCCGGTTCGCGAACTTTTCGCGTATCGGAACTTTGCGAAGCGAAGCTGATTGGCTCTCCGGTGTCTGTCAACATTCTAAACAGTCCGGAGCGGCCGCCATCTTGTCTCTCGGTAGGATCGAGAGACAAGAGGAGGCCAAAACAAAGGGGGAAATGAAGGAAAGGGGGCAAGGTAGACCCCTTCTGACCCCCTAGGATTGATGAGGGGGATATTATAGAGCCACGCCGGGCCCCAAAAAAAAAAAAAAAAATTCCGATTTTTTTCGCCGTAGAGATGCGTCTTGGTTCGCGAACCGGGCAGCTAACCGGGCAGCTAACCGGGAAGCTAACCGGCAGTGTAACCCAAAAAAAAAAAAAAAAAAATCCGATTTTTTCGCCGTAGAGACGCGTCTTGGTACGCGAACCGGGCAGCTAACCGGGCAGCTAACCGGGAAGCTAACCGGCAGTGTAACCCAAAAAAAAAAAAAAAAAAATCCGATTTTTTCGCCGTAGAGACGCGTCTTGGTACGCGAACCGGGCAGCTAACCGGGAAGCTAACCGGCAGTGTAACGGGAGTCTGAGGAGTAGCTGATTGGCTGTCAATATTGTAAACAGTCCGGAGCGGCCGCCATCTTGTCTCTCGGTAGGATCGAGAGACAAGAGGAGGCCAAAACAAAGGGGGAAATGAAGGAAAGAGGGCAAGGTAGACCCCTTCTGACCCCCTAGGATTGATGAGGGGGATATTATAGAGCCACGCCGGGCCCAAAAAAAAAAAAAAAAAATCCGATTTTTTCGCCGTAGAGACGCGTCTTGGTACGCGAACCAGGCAGCTAACCGGGCAGCTAACCGGGAAGCTAACCGGCAGTGTAACCCCAAAAAAAAAAAAAAATCCGATTTTTTCGCCGTAGAGACGCGTCTTTGTACGCGAACCGGGCAGCTAACCGGGCAGCTAACCGGGAAGCTAACCGGCAGTGTAACGGGAGTCTGAGGAGTAGCTGATTGGCTGTCAATATTGTAAACAGTCCGGAGCGGCCGCCATCTTGTCTCTCGGTAGGATCGAGAGACAAGAGGAGGCCAAAACAAAGGGGGAAATGAAGGAAAGAGGGCAAGGTAGACTCCTTCTGACCCCCTAGGATTGATGAGGGGGATATTATAAAGCCACGCGGGGCCAAAAAAAAAACAAAAAAAAATCCGATTTTTTCGCCGTAGAGACGCGTCTTGGTACGCGAACTGGGCAGCTAACCGGGCAGCTAACCGGGAAGCTAACCGGCAGTGTAACGGGAGTCTGAGGAGAAGCTGATTGGCTGTTATCATTGTAAACAGTCTGGAGCGGCCGCCATCTTGTCTCTCTGTGGGATCGAGAGACAAGAGGTGGAAAAAAAAGGTGTAAATGAATGAAAGGGGTAAGGCAGACCCCTCCTGAACCCCTAGGATTGATGAGGGGGCTATTAAAGTTCCCTGGGGGGTGAAAAAAAAAATTGCGATTTTTCGCGGTAAAGGTGCTTCCTGGTACGTTAACCAGGCAGCTAACCGGCAGCGTAACGGGAGTCCGACATATTGTGTTTTTTGAACGTTTGTGATATGTGCACGTGTGGATTTTGTCTAATTAAGGTTAAAAAAATATATATATATCTTTAAGCGTGTTCTGGCGCGCTTACGTTTTGGGTTTGGTTTGCGCTGCAGAGACGATACGTCACGGTTATGCGATGCATCATGAGGCGTCTCACGGGCTACGTGATACGTCACTTAATAAAGAATATATTTTACAGCTATAGATATTAGCTTTTAAAAAACCAATGAAATTCACAGAAAAAACCATAGGTTATAGACCATATATAGTTAGGAATTTGCATTTACAAAACCTTGGAAATTCACTGAAAAAACCATAGGTTATAGACCATATATAGTTAGGGATTAGCATTTAAAAAACCTTATTTTATTTGCACAAAACCATTGAAATTCCATATATAGTTAGTTGCACTAACTATATATCGCGGACCCGCAATCCACTGCTAATGATGTCACATATTACATCATTCATGACATGGTCAGTGACATCACTGATGACATCACTGATGACATCTCAAATGACATCACTGATGACAACACCCAGTGACTGTATGTTTCTGTAAAGTTAAAATATGTCTTACATATTGAAGAATGAGTGGATGTATAAGTGTCTGGATGAAGGATTTAGTAGGTGCATGACTGACTGTATGAGAGAATGATTAAATGTGTCTCACTGAGTGCATGGGTTAGTGATTAAAGTGTCTTAATTTGGCAATCATTATTTATGTTCTTCTGTAAACTGCTGCATGTTTAAATCAGTAGCTATATCAGTAACTATATGGGTTATTGAATGGTTGCCCAAGTATTTGTATGGGAGACTGAGTATGTGTGTGGGTGGCTGGGAGGTGTATAACTCTGTGCATAGATGTGTGAGCAGTTGATTCCCTAGGTGTATGGGTTCAAAAGTGCATGTAGAAACAGCTGTATGGACAGTTGACTGTGTGCATGAGTATATTGGTGAGTGAATGGATATCTCAGTTCTACATGTCAAAGTAAGTACATATGTAAAACACACTCCATGTGAGAGTTGACATATATAAATAACTGAACATAAGAGCCAGTGAATGTGAGAGTGGCTGTATGAATCATTGTGAACTTGTATCAAGGATTGTATACGAGAGTAAATATGTGTTAGTATATGTTTGAATAAGTAAGGTGTGTATAACTGTATAGTTAAGGAAATGGAGATGTGATTGATTCTTTGCATGACTGACTAGGTGTGTGAGTAACTCCATGGATGTGTGACAGTCTGTGAATGCCTGTTTACACTGAGTGTATCTAAGGTTATATTAGAGTCTGAAGATGTATTATCACATAAATGATATCATCAGTGATGTAATCAGTAATGTCAAATGAGATGTCAGTGATGTCATCAGTGATGTCATTTGAGATGTCATCAGTGATGTCATCAGTGATGTCATTTGAGATGTCATCAGTGATGTCATCAGTGATGTCACTGACCATGTCATGAATGATGTAATATGTGACATCCTTAGCAGTGGATTGCGGGTCCGCGATATATAGTTAGTGCAACTAACTATATATGGAATTTCAATGGTTTTGTGCAAATAAAATAAGGTTTTTTAAATGCTAATCCCTAACTATATATGGTCTATAACCTATGGTTTTTTCAGTGAATTTTCAAGGTTTTGTAAATGCAAATTCCTAACTATATATGGTCTATAACCTATGGTTTTTTCTGTGAATATATATATATATATATATATATATATATATATATATATATATATATATATATATATATATATATATATATTCCACAATTAATCCCAACACGCATCCACTTGTCAAAAACAGATGGGCACGGACTCCAGTGGCATTCGTGTACTTGCTTTATTCCTCGCAACAACTTGCCATTATGGGTTTCGGTCACCACACGTGACCGTGATCACATGGTAAACTCTCTGCAAATCAGTAATTTTAACCCTTAGTGTCACTTGGTGTGCCAGTTGATAGGCATAAAAACAGACTTCAATTTCATCAATGTGTTGTCAACAACCTCAGCATTACCTGAACTGCATTTTTAACAATATTTACAATATAAGCTTTGAGGTAATACGCTTTGTTATTTTTTTACAAAGTACATTATATTCAACACTTCATAATTTTAGTGTGACCATAATATTAATAACTGCTAAATGCATATATAAATAACACTACCATAAAAAAAATGTTGATTAAGGTAAATACAAGATTGTCTCTTTATGTTAGTTCACATTGATCATCTCATCAGGCCTCTGCTATATTTCATATTACTGCTTAAATGCATTTAGCTGGACAGGCATCGCCTCATAAATAGATTTCAATATACAAGTAGGAATGTTCTATGCATGTATGTATATAGACCAATAAAAAGTGCTTGCGCTACCATAAAGTGCTGAGTGCCTAATCACATATAGTGCTATGTAATGATGCATAAAACCAAAGTGTTTTTTTACCAAAGGTAAACAGATGTAAAAAAGTTTCAGCAGTTAATTGGCTTGAGAAAAAACGTCTTAATGTTACAATTGTTCTCAGTGCACATAGTGCCATGAATCATGATTCTGAAATGGAAGTCAATATCACTATTGCAGGGGCAGAGGGCCATCATACATCCTGTGTATATCCATCGTGTATACAAGATGTATGCTACACCCCTGTTCTTGTTCTGTAGCCAACTGGTGCGTGCTTGTTATTAATGGTACAAATGAGCAAATTGCAACATGTTCCTGCTCTATAATGTACCATTATATAAGGAAAGCTAACAATTAAGAATATGCCAAGAAATTGAAAGATATTTGCCTCCGCCTTGTAGCAAATGAAGAAAATATTATGCTAAGGGAATGAAATGCAGCACACTATTAACTATAACTCGCACCTTCTCCATGCACTGCTTGTACCCTTTCACATGACATCACTTATAGCATGTTTAGTGATAGCATTCCTAATATGACTCATAACCGGTCTAATTAAATTATTTATAAGAGCACACTGGTGAGTGATAGTTAATTTTTCTTGGCTACTGATTTTATAACACTGTGTCTACAGCTGTGTGACCTATAGTATATTTGGGATGGGCAGAAGTTATAAATGTGAATTATAACTATAACTTTGTAAATTCAATGGTTTGAGTAGTTTAAGTTGGTTTTATATTGTAAAAAATAATAATGTTTCCCTAACTATTCTTAAGCTTTAACCTTTGCTTTTTTCATTGAATATATTCACACACACATACATATATGCATCTATATACATACATCGATATGCGAATATAAATATATGATTATCTATATATGTATGTATATATATATATATATATTTAAAAAAACAGACAGGTAGATAGATAGATAGATAGATAGATAGAAAGATAGATAGATAGATAGATAGATAGATAGATAGATAGATAGATAGATAGATAGATAAATAGATAGATAGATAGATAGATAGATAGATAGATAGATAGATAGATAGATAGATAGATAGATAGATAGATAGATAGATAGATAGATAGATAGATAGATAGATAGATAGACAGACAGATAGACAGACAGACAGGCAGAGTACAACAGTACTAGAATGTGTGGTAATGATATGTTTTATAAATCCATATGGGGTATTACAACACATTGTAAAGGTCATTGCGCTGTAATTCCGATGTTTTAAAGCAGTGCGTGGCCATGGCAGGTGTGGTAACATCTGATATTCCTATAAAGATTCTCTATTCTGCATTTTGTGGCATTACGGGTGATAAATCTACTCTTGCGATTAATTAGCTACCAAAGAGGATTCAGTTTTGCTTTGGTAAATTCTATATTTCCAGCAAGCACTTTTAATTTGGTGGCCTTTTGTCACTATATTGAATTCTCTTTCTCCTTTATCCTACCTGTGAATATTTTACCACCGACTATCATTGTACTTTACATAGAGGGTCTTTTATGGTCAATTTAGGCAGCTGATGATTTACTTGATTTTATTTCATGGCTATTTTTTGCTTCTCTGTTTTATAGCTTGAGTGGACTATGTTTGGTTCCTTGTTAGCATTTGTAAAAATTAAAATCGTGTACATCATTTCATTAGTCTTGGATGGTATTCCATGCCTGCCGGTCTTTCCTTTGAGTCTGAAAGTTTCATTGACTTTTTGCGGCAGTCTGTGGTGCTACTAAGTCGCAACTTTGGTGCCTCTTAGTTTTTGAACCTAGGGGTAATGCCACTGGCCTCCATTTGTAAATTAGTCCAGTGGCTTGAGTAGTCAGAGCCTGTCTTATTCTTTTTTGATGTGTTTGAAATGTTCATGAATATTGTGGGTCTGAGTTTTGTAATACTGATTAAAAACATCAGAACATGAATGTGCAGTTGATTTGTCATGATTACTAGTAGTTCACATTTTTGGGGAGTTTCAATAAACTCATAATGAACATCTATGCCTTATACCACCCCATACTAGAATGACCTTATCCTTGCAGCTATCATTAAAGGTTATGTGTCATTGTTCTCAGAAGCCTAAAGTAAAATCATCAAGTTCATCCTCTCTCAAGGTTCCTTTCTTGACTTTATCACATGTAGTCAAATATCACCCCTGCTCAAAAAACACAACCTCATCCTAACCTACCAGACATTTATTAACCAATCTCTAACTTTCCCTGGCAAGGAAACTCCACTACAAATGTGCCCCCTTCCACTTGCAGGGAAAAAAACGTACTTGCAATTCACCAATCAGGTTTTAGAGCGAGCCAAGGTACTGAATTGGCTTCACCAAATACTGGATAAGGGATAATCTTGCCTGCTTTTTTAGTGGACTTTACTGCAGCTTTCGACACAATCCACACACTCATCTAACCTCCTCGAACATCGCTTTGATTTAAAGATTTCGGGTCATATTTGTCAAGGGTTGTGTCATGTATGCACCACACAACGGGGTGCAAAAGTGATGCAACCCTGGAGATGCGATTTATTAAGCCACACAAGGCCACCTTTCCATTGGTGGTGCATGGGTGTTCTCATGGAGAAAAAAAAATTGATTTTGACCCATTCTTAGATTTACTGTAAGTGGTAGACCTGGGAATGCGCAAAACTACAACACCTCCACAGGTGGGGTGCAGTGAGGAGGAATATGTTTATTTCCCCTCATTTTTCATCTTTCTATTCCACATAGAAAGTGGAAGATTCCTTTTTCGGTATGTTTTTCTGCAGGAAGGTGTCCCTACTAATAGCGTAGTCGCCCTTGTACCATGGTGGGAGGGTGCCTGCATTGGCGCTAGGCAGCACATTGTGCAGCTGAGCTAGGAAAAGGCAGCAATTCGTCATACAATGTTAAGTTCTGTGCATTCCTGCCCTTTCCCTATCACGCAGTGCAGCAAAGTGACATGTGCTACGTGACATAATGAAAAATATGCCCCAGTCCTCAAATGATTTGATTAATTCCCCTCCAAACGCTCACAAATTGAAAAAATTAACAACGTTTCTAATCCAGCACTTACCATTTGTGCAGTTCCACAGCAATTCATCCTATTCCCAATGCACTTTAACCTATATGTAGAGCCACTTGTCAACAACTACAAAGATTCAGACATTACTATAAACCAATATGGAGAGATGACGCACATATTTACCTAAAACCTCAGCTCAAAATGGCTCATATATTTACCACCTGCTGTGAGCAAGTGGTAAATGTAAGTGGGTCTTCTGAATGGGGGTGCATGGAGAGGGTTGAAGAGAGTCGGGGAGGGAAGGGCAGTTAAGGTCTGGCGGGGCAGAACATTCAATTCTCCTCCGGCCACAAAACTAAAATCGGAGCATTTTTTCCAGGCAGAATTACCATCCCGTAAAATTGGGCCCACTGTTCCATCAACTGGGAAAGTGTTGGAAAAATCAACCTACTCATTATCTGGCAGAGCGGCATTCCACTCCGCCTGACACATAATCACTCTAAAAACATCCCCTCATATCATTACTCCTTGTCCAGTTCATACAGCTGTGACAATTTATATACACCAACATATGTATGATTTATACTGTTGTTTTCTCATACAAGCTTTTACTAAAATGTAGAATATTTTCGGGACTTTTATCATTCTGCTAAAAATAAATATGTGGAATACTTTGTCAGTTACTGCTTATACGTCATAGAGCATCATTAGTAGGAATGGGGGCGTTCAGTTGCATCAGGTAACCTGAGTTAACAAACTGGGCTCCCTCTGTGCGCATGGCTTGGACCTCCAGAGGCCGAAGAGGTGTCTGCATTCTTCAGGCGCTGTGGTTTCCATGGTGACTGCTTTTAACAGGAATTAGATGCACTTGGGCTTGCTTTAGATGGACCGCCGACCTTCTTTGTAAACTTAGAAATAGTGCCATTACTGAATTTTACACTTCAGCCAATTTGTGCTGCATTTGCACATTTTACAAGCACTAGCGATGTAAAACATTTTAAAAGGTAACCTTTTGTGTGGCAAGGCATGGAAACCAGCGGCAGCAAGGAGTTCACACATCAAAACACTCTCAAACAATAATGCAAATATTCAGTATGTCTTCCCGGGAGCTCATTAAAATGATTAACCAATTTTTTCCCACTGTTCCTTTATTTAAGGATTTTTCTTTAAACTCCATCCTCTTTCATTGTGACAGAATAGCAAGGCCTGGCATCCCTTATACAATTATTATTTCTTTACAGAGAATCCACAAAAGATATGCTGAAGTTGTTCGACTTTAACCATTCTTTAAAGCTTTTAAAAAAAAAGGTTTCTGTGTATGTGACCTCTCTACATCTGCAAACTAAAATAAGGATTCCTATTGCTCTTTCAAAAAAATGGTTTATTATCTTTGTTAGCCTCAGTATAGTCATTTAGCAGATTTAAAGGTCTAGGATAGTCAATAACACATTCATTATATTGAAGTGTTTAGGTACTGTTTTCAACTTAAAATATCCTATAATGGACGACATTAGGGGGCACATGCATCATTGTAGGAATTTGCATTTCCCAAATTGCGAAAATTAAGGAATCGCAATTTAGGAATTGCAAAATCCTATGCATCAAGAAATCCTAACATTTTTTAGGATTTCTTAATTTTCGGAATTTGCGATTCCTTAATTGCGAATCGCAATTAAGGAATGGCATTACATTGATTCCTATGGGCCTAGAGGCCCATAGGAATCAATGCCGTTTTGCATTTCTATTTTTTGGAATTCGCAATTTGTTGATGCATTGCAAGGGTGCAGAGGGGGGTCCAAAGGTTCCCCCCCTGCACCCCTGAAATGTATTTTAAAGTGCATGTTTCACACACACATGTCCTAAGGACTTGTGTGTCTGTAACATGACACTTTCCAAAATGCATTTTTGTGCTTTTTTAAAGAATTTCGCAAATTAACACGAGGGTCAACCTTGTGTTAATTTGCACTTCCTATTTCAAAATTAGCATTTTAAAAAAAATTGATGTATTGCATTTAAGGAATCGCATTCGCATTTTTAGGAAATGCAAAAAAAAGCGCATTTTGAAAAATTGTTTCATGCATCCCAAAAACGTATTTAGGAAGCGCAAACGGCCGAATTTACCGATTCGCACCGTTTGCACTTCCTAAATAGGTTGATGCATGTGCCCCATGGGCCCTTTATTTGAAACATGACAGTAATGCTACAGAAGTTTACAAAAACGTGTTACATGGCAGTTATCTCCTCTTCAGGGCAATTTTCACGTGTCAGGTAAATACCAGAAGGCGAAGCGGTAATACACGAGTTTTCAATAATACTGCACACCTCAAGTGACATTTCAGATATTGTCACTAGCAGACTGTTGCTGGTGAAGGAGGTTTGTAGAAGACCCAGTAGCAGTAATGTCTCAGTTGGTCTTCCCCAAATATTTGGGCAAAGTTCAACATATGCAGAAAATGTTCCACTGAGTTTGACAATGAGATCTCACTCTAATGATTTAGGACCTGCTACCAAACACTACCTGCACCTTGTATAAGGTAAATAACTAGTAAGAGAAAAAAGCACACAAGGGGGAAAACATTTGAAACGACTTACACTTTTTAAAAATTCAATCTCAATATTTTCATTAATGTAAATAGCGACCCTAGTTTGTTCCCCTTCTTTTCATCAACCTTCTAATACTTTTCTCAAAGATGATGTACCTATTTGTTGTGAGTGACAATAAACATTGACTAAAATTGAATCTATTTATGTGGTTTAACAATAACTTGCTCTTATGTAGCACTTTACACAGCACTTCTGCCGTTTCAATACACTGTTTATAACGGGTGTTACTCTCCCTTTATTCAATGGTTCATAATTTACAGACTTTCTGAAGGAGGTAGGCGGAGTCAGCCTTGCCAAGATTTGAATTCCTGACCTGGAGATGACTGTATGTTTTAGTAGAGAACATTTAACTCATTGAACCATCTGCTTTCTCCAATGAAACACTCAATCTATCAAACTAATAAAAGAAATCCAGACTGCATCCTACTCGCATGCAAATATAATGACTGCTGACTAGGTCGTTTGAGGAACCGAGGATGCATGGAATGCCAAAATACCTCGAGTCTACTGGATTAAGGCTCATCAGATCACAACTCCAATATTCAAATATATTAACCATCAAAAGGGCACTCATGAAACGTGCCAATATTTTAATAATATCCAAGGAGACCTGACCCTCCCCAGAAGCGTACTTGTAAATATCCTGAGAGAACAATGGTAAGGTAATGTTAAGTGGCATTTGTATAGCGCATAGTCACCAATGGTCTCTTAGCGCTTATGAGAGAATTACAAAACCATACCAGCAGTTACTTATCACAGAGCCAACCCGGTCAGAGCTCATCTTGAGCCCAGGCCTGCGTGAACGAGAAAGTCTTTCGTTTTTTTCCTGAATAGAAGGAGAATAGCTTCCCTACGCAGACTCTCTGGCAACTTATTCCCCAGTTGGGGAATCAGAACTGAGAAAGCACGTCCGCAAAAAGCACGTGAAAAAGCATTAATACAGTTTGAGAATCATCGCAATTCTTTGTACCCGGACTACACTTTATTGGTACAACGGTAAAGATCCTCCTATCAGACCATGAAGAAAAAACTACGGGCGGCGCAACTCAAATAAACGCTTTTGTTCCCGGTCAGACTGAAAGTTTTTCATGATAAAAAATCTCTCTCTTCTTTGACAGCCCAGGAGAAGCAGAAGAATGGCTGGAAGTAAAGAACTACGATATGAGTCAGAGCGTCCATTCAGACTTATTGCCACGGGAGCCCCGTAGACCACTGGGTCTCAGGCCCCACAACCCACAGAAGAACAAACATGGTAATGATAGTGTTGGCCCGTCTCAGGAACAGAAACGAGTGGATAAAGAAGGGGCTCTGGCTATGGCTGGATTGTTCAGAGACGACCATAGCAGGATCCAGATAGACTCTCAGGACAGTACTGTGCACTCAGACTCGGAGCAAAGTATCAATTTGTTCCCCTGGGTTACAGCTCAGACCAAGAATGATGTAATAGATAACTGAAGACTGGCACTAGTCCCCCATCGGACACAGATATAAGAGTAATCCGCTGAATACCATGTATTTGGGGCATGAGAAAAACGGCCGGAAGACCTAGTGGACACTGTATCCTTATTCTCATATCGCGCCAATAGATGTCACCATGCCCTGAATGTATAGATAATAGGAATATTTTCTTTTCCCTTCTCAGATGGGCGCGTATCTAGTATGCAGTCATGACTCTGACCATGTGCCGGGGTATGTATGTATGTACAGATAAATAATACCTTCGGCTGCAATATAACCTGCATAGAACTGGTGTTAATATAATTGTGTCCCCCCCCGTGGGTTCCGTAGAGCCACCAAGGCTCCGCACAAGGGACAAAATAGCAGTATGTACGGCGGCAGCGATCCCCCGCTGAGCGTATGCACCGTTTCCTGTGAATTGTATGTTGCAATTTGTTGTTGGGCCCAGCATAGTTTGAGAGCTGAGCCAAGTATTCTTAGTTTTAAGGTAGAAGGGTACTTCTGGTCTGCAATACTTACCAGGCTCCATAACATTCGGAGCTCCATATATTGTAAGGGTTCTATGTCTAGAGATCACATCACTATAGGTTCCTACAACCTGCTAACCTGGAATGTGTGGGGTATGGGGGCAATACAAAACGTCACAAGTTCACCCATATCTCCTCAGGCGCAAAGCCCATATTGAGTTTTTACAAGAATCACACCTCACTGACTCAAAGGTCCAAAAAACTGGCAAGAAATGGCGAGGCCATATCTACTCCCCTAGTTATTCAGCATTTGCTAGAGGCACGGCTGTATGGATTCGACACGGTGTTCCATTCCTAGAAATAGATCGGTGCATAGACGAGTAATGGAGATACATTCTGTTGAAAGGCAGTCTGGATGGTATAACTGTGGCTTTGGGAAGTATTTACGCCCCAAATGTTGATCAGGACAGATTCCTTTACCGACTGAGCACTGCACTAGCCAGTTGGGACACAATGCCATGGATTCTGGGGATAGATTTTAATGCAGTGTTAGATATACATATGGATCGGTCAAACGCCCCACTACACGGAGCTCATACCAGTAGGTTAGCGGAAATGTTAAATATATGGGTGGAGGGATAGACACTTTCAGATGTATGGAGACGTTTACACTCCACCCATAGGGAATACTCCTTTTACTCGCCAGTGCATCAACCCCACACCAGGATAGACACATTTTTATGCTTCAACACCATTGTCTCCCAAGCCTGTCACTCCACTTACTTAACTAAAACCCTCCCAGGTCACAATCCTCTGGAAATCACTTTCACAAGGGGCAAAGTGCCAACCTGAGTGCCCACATGGTGATTAGGGCCACATATGTTGGAGGATGCCCCGTTCCGCAGTGCGCTATCCACTACCAATAAAAATATATAGCTGAAAATTGGAATACGGATTTCTCCAACCTAATAGAATGGGACGCACTGAAGGTCGTGGTGAGAGGGGCCATAATCTGACAATTGGTAGGGGAGAGGCAGGAAATCGATCAACAGTAGATCGAAACGGAAAAACTTCTGACCAAGTTAGAGCAAGAGGCACTAACAGACCCAGATCAAAAAGAAAAATTACAGACTGCTTGAGACATCATGAGTAATAGGTCATAGAGCCTTTACTCAATGAAAACATACAGAAGCAGACAGGGCAGGGACACTATTAGCTCGCATAGTATGGGACAAACCTGAAATACCAATCATTACCCACATTATTACACCACAGGGGGACTCAATCACAACACAAGTAGACATAAATGATGCCTTCTGTAATTACTCAGTAATTTATATGCTGCCCCAACAAACACCCTTGATGCAACTATAGATGACTTTCTACTTGACCTACCAATCTCATCCCTACCAGCAGCCACTCAGGACAAAATGGCCAGCCCTGCAACCCAATAGGAAATCAGTATGGCGATCAAAGGCCTAAATCAAAATAAGGAGCCAGGTCTAGATGGTCTGCCAATAGAATTTTAGCACACCTATTCGGAGGTCCTGGTTCCTAAGCTGGAAGAAATATATCAGGCCGCCCTTACCACCGGCCACTCGCCCTCCACCAGGCAGGCACTGGTCACGTCAATGCTTAAACCGGGTAGGGACAGCACGGACATGTCTAACTATACACCACTAGCAGCCCGTCCCGACATTGTCTGGGTATGAATTGCTGCCGGCCAGTAGTATATTGTTCTGTAGGATTTTGTTTTTATAGCATTTCTTATCTGTGACAGGCCTGTGAAACGCTCTGATTCACAGTGCACTGCTGATGCACTTAAGAGTGCGCGTTCAGTAGTGTGTGAACTTGAGTTTCCCTACTTTATTTTTCCTTGCAATATTATATAGCGCGAACTCGACAACATGGCATGAGCACAATTTACATTACAGAAGAACACATTCATTTGTGGTAGGCACTTGGAGACAAAGTGATTTGCTTGGAATCACAGGATGTTGAGCTGATGCCGAGATTCGAACGTAGCTCCCCAGCTCTAAAGTTCGCAATTCTAGAACTTGTGGCAGGAGGTGTGTCTAGAAGTGTATGTCGGTGCTGGCCATCAATGAGAGAGACCTGTGCATTTTTCAAATCGGTGGTGAAAAAAGTATGTTGCTGGAGATGTGGGCCGCCGTGCCACCAATGTACTTACCGGGGGAGGGTAAACACCCATTATTCTGCAACTTTCTTTCCGCATACCATCACTCCGCATACTTTCATTACGAAAGTACCATGACTCTGCAATGCCATTATAACGCATGGCATTACATTTTATATGATTTTACCACGCATACATTTACAACGAAATTCGTTGTAAATGCATGAATGGTAAAAGCATGGTTTTTTTTATGTTTGGATAAGGTAAGTATGGGTATAGGGGTATATGTTTTGGGGTACTGAGGTATATGTTTTGGGTTATGGGGTACAGGAGTAGTTTTAGGGTTTAGGGATAGGTATTGGTTTTGGGGTACAGGGGTATTTTTAGGGTTCAAGGCTAGGTTTAGGTTTTGGGGTATAGGGGTATTTTTAGGGTTAAGTGGTAGGTTTGGGTTTTGGGGCACAGGGGTATTTTAAGAGTTCAGGGCTAGGTTTGGGTTTGGGGGTACAGGGGTATTTTTAGGATTCAGGGATAGGTTTGGGTTTTGGGTACAGGGGTATTTTAGGGTTCAGGAGTGGGTTTGGGTTTTGGGGTACAGGGTTATTTTTATGGTTCAGGGCTAGGTTTGGGTTTTGGGGTACAGGGATATTTTTAGGGTTCAGGGGTAGGTTTGAGTTTTGCGATACAGGGGTATTTTAAGGGTACAGGGCTAGGTTTGGGTTTTGGGGTACAGGGGTATTTTAGGGTTCAGGGATAGGTTTGGGTTTTGGGGTCCGACGGTATTTTTAGGGTTCAGGGCTAGGTTTGGGTTTTGGGGTACAGGGGTATTTTAAGAGGTTCAGGGAATAGGTTTGGGTTTTGAGGTACAGGGGTATTTGTAGGGTTCAGGGCTAGGTTTGGGTTTTGGGGTACAGGGTATATTTATAGGGTTAAAATGGGTTAGTGTTTAAGGGTGTTGGGGTATTTTAAGGAGTAAGGGTGGGTTATGATTATGGGGTGCAGGGGTATTTAAACAGAGCAGGGTGGACACCCGGATCTGGAATGTACAGAACCTGGGAAGAAAAAACAATGAAATATTGGACACAATGCTCGCTTTTTTTCCGTAATCCCACGCCCGCACACGCCCACACCCCCAGAACACGCCCACAGCACACAATATGAGACATGACATGAAAGGTGGAATGTACCACACGTCATGCCCCCAGCACACGCCCACAGCACAACGCAGACACGCCCACAAGGGACTACTTTGCTGGCACGGTTCTTTTACCTTTTAAATGTATATGGTGGGCGTCTGCATAGCCTATGTCCTTTTGCTTCAACTGCCCTTTCCAACGCTGTATTGGGTGTTGTGATTGGTGCTGTGGTTCCTGAGATTACCCGCCTCGAAGGTTTGGGCTCTCTCTTTATTATATTAGTATAGATTATCCCTGTTAGCAACTGAGTATAAAATCTTGAGCAAAGCCCTCGCAAATCGTATACAACCATACTTTACCACCCTTTTACATAATGATCAATATGGGTTTCTCCCAAACTGCAGCAGGTCCCTCAACACTAGAAGGTTACATTATGTAATGCAGGCTACCCCGACCGAGTACCCAGCGGCGGGTTGTCTGATGCTGGATCTACGCCAGGCGTTTGATTCCATAACCTGGGATTATATGTTTGTGGTGTTACAAGTTTTGGTTTTCCTGAGGCGTATCTCAAATGCTCTATGTCTCCCCCACAGCCAGAGCCCGCAATTGACAACATATTTCACATGAATACACAATACACAGGGGAGCATGACAAGGTTGTCCCCTATCCCCCTTGCTGTTCGTGCTCGCACTGGAACCTCTAGCAATAGCCCTAAGACAGGCGGCAGACCCGCTGGGAATACCTATTGATGGTGCTATCCACCTTACCTCTACATATGCTGATGATATCCTCTTATATCTCCGTGACTTGTCGGCTGACCCTATTCCCCTATCCCTCTATCCTCTCCAGGTTCGGGCAGATTTCCAGCCTTGTTATCAATCTGCGGAAATCCCAGGCCTTCTTGTTCAGTGATGAGCCCCGCCCATAGGAGAACTTATACTCTCCCAGTTGCTCGTACTACATTTAAATACCTAGGAATACAGATATATAGAACGCAGGTTGATCAACTGGAGGGAAATGTATTGAAAGCAATCAAGGCGTTATGCTCAAGTGTGACATTCTGGATATCTTTACCTTTGTCGGTGATGGGACGAATAGCCATCTCTAAGATGATGGTGCTCCCCCGATTATTATATTATTTTCTGAACCTGCCTATAATGGTTCCACTGTCAGTGTTCTATTCCCTGAATATGATTTTAGTGGAGCTAGTCTGGGGTACTGGTCGAAGACCAATGAGCCTACAAAAACTCCAACTAGAGCCCGCAAAAGAAGACTAGGGGTCCCTGACTTTAGGGCATATTATTATGCCTGTCAATTACAATGGCTGTCACACTGGACAGCAGGGAGAAATCTACAAGAAATTGGATACACGCCAAGGGATATCAACCGAGGGCCGCTCCATTCTTTGACCCTGCCTAAAGTCGAAATTCCCACTGATGGGCCCCCACTCCTAAAGACTGCATTACAATGCTGGAGGACGGCCCTGCAGTATACAACAAATGTGACCCCATACTGTACCAATGTTCCCTTACTAGTTATTCCTATACCTGGAGGCAGGTTAACTAAGACCAGAATCCATGACTGGACTGAGGCAGGTGTTGAGTCGGTGGGGAATGTTTTTCTGTGATGGTAACCTCCTAGACCATGATGCTTTTGTACAGGCCAATGGAGCCCCAGACTGCTTATAACTTGTACATGCAGTAGTAGCCCACTATATCAAGAACTCTTGGGCGCTTCAACACAACGAACCTTCACCACATAAATTGGTCTATTTACTATATCACATGGAAAATGGTGGACACCTTGTCAAATGGATACATACTGATATCAGGGCACATGCCGCACCCACACTCGCTGCTCTTAGAACAAAATAGGACATTGACGTGAGTAAGGAATTAACAGACAAAGAATGGGCGAACACTCACAGAGGGTATTTCGTAATGCAAAACTGAAATTCATCCAATCTATGGTCATTTACAGATCATACTTAACCCCTCACAGAATCCACCGCATGTTCCCGGAGGCCCAACACTGTTACCCCCACTGCAGGGGAGATGAGGCAGATTTTATCCATATGCTATGGACCTGCCCGTGCATACAGGTTTACTGGAAAGGGGTTTGCCACTCCTTTGGGGAAGCCACAAATATTACAGTACAAGATAATGTCTTAGAATGTTTGGTGGGACTCCACAGATGCTCTAAAGCCCAGAAAGTAATACACAGATTTTTGTATTTAGCCTGCATACTGGCGGTGAGGTCCCTTACAACAAAATGGAAATCCCCTAGAAGTCCGACATTGGCTAGTTGGCAGGAAGCTGTGATCCAATGGGGCACCGCGGAAAGTGTAGCAATCAGACGTGAAGAGGCAAGGGGACTAAGAAAACAACCTACCTAGTTGGAGTGGGATATTATATTAGGAGACTTCAAGCAGCTGAATCTAATACCCTCACTAGGCACCCCCATGCCAGTAAATGCGACCACACTGGATGACAAATAGGTTACACCTTCATACCCCTGCTATACATTCCACAATCTGGTGGGCTATGAAGTCTCAACATCCTCAGGGTTGATCACCAAACAGAGGCCCTTCTATAATTCCAAAATGAGGCAATTGCTCCAGAGATGGAAGCTAGGCTTTCTGGACATCTGGGGGAAGGAGTTTTTGAGAAGGCCAGAGAACTCCATCAGCTATGCACATTCACATATCTGGCACCAAGTTGTGCAAAAAAAAAGACCCAAGGCGAGTAGCCGGTCCAGTTCACTTACAGCACGACAAGCCCCATCTACCCACCTTACTTCCATCAGGGGCAAAACATCCCACCTCCTCCTCCTCCTCTCCCCTAAAAGCTTCCAAAAAGCATCCAAGGTCTGCCCTTTGGATAGGCCAGGGAGGAATCCTCTGTTTGTGGCCAAGTGCAGCAAAACAGGAACATCCTGGGTCCAAGTGAGAGGGGAACGACAGGATGGAAAGGGTCTCAACAAATTACTTTCACAGCCTGTGCCCAGGGTGCAGGGATAGGCTCACCAATCATGCCCAGTAATGGCCACAAAAGCAGCAGTATCCCATTGGGGAAATCCATTGAATTCAGTAGCACCACTTCCATCAGGACAAGCTCATAAAACTTTGAACCAGACCTCCGACAATGCAAACCAGCATAGTCTCAGCCATTTTCCCCTGCAGGTTCCAACGGGGGCCCAAACACACACCCTCCAATATCCCTTGTTGATGTTAGCAATGCCCAAAACCACTGGTTACCGCCCCTGGGACCAGCACAAAACCGCCTGACAAAAGCCCAAAGATACCAGACCCTTCCAGAAGAAGGGCATAACACAGCCCAATTATAAAGAAACCTTGTTCCACGCCACATGCAGAGACCCAAGAGATGCATATGTGTCAACAGAAGCATTAGCCTAAAATAAAACATCCACCTCTCCTCACAATAGCACACTGTCCATGCAGTTCAAAAGGACACCCTCACTGGTTAAAACATCACACCTTTAAACGGAGCAGCCCGCAGGGAGGAGTACTATCCCCTCTGTGGCAAGGAGAGGGGGGAAACCCATAATAAGAATAGCCTTAAAATAGTTTAAAGTCTCCATCTTTCCCAAAATTCTAGCGTCTACTAAAATTAGGTTAAAAACCCACCATTCCGCTAAAATTCTATCACCTCCATCCAGTAGGAGGAAAATTCGACCCCACCCAGTGTAACCATAGAGTGTACCATTTACGAATAAATGCAAGAATGTTCCAAAATTGCATACACATGCTTTTTTTCCAAGCTAGCCTATAACCTGCTGCTCTTGCCTCGTCCATCTGTACCTATGAAGAATAAGAGGAAAAATCCAACCCAATAGAGTAAACCGAGTAGGACACTAGTAAACGTCACCCAGTATGAGACCAACCCCACTGCAGTGTATCTCTTCACCGACCTAAGTGATATCCAATCGGAGGTAGACAGGATGCACAGGATGGGCACCATAGGGGAGACAATTGTTTCACCCCGGGACTTTGTAGAAAATAGGTTCCTGGAGGTAGCAAGACAACTGCACCAGTCCACAAACACGTCCACTCCCCCCTCCGTCTGTGGTCCAAGGGTGGTCCATAACATCTTTGGGCCCACCTTCTTTAACGGCAAATGGACCGCAGACATGGAATTCAAGTGCAGGGCCCCTTACCTCAATCACACGGGAAAATAAGTCCCATGGGAGGGGGTCAAATGCCAGCATAGTCACCCCGTGCCAGGAAATCTGGGATAGTGAGTTCAATAGGTACAAGTGGAGAGTAAGGGGCAACCCGTAATTGTACAGAAACTTACATTGTACTCTTTCTGTTTCAGAGCTAAAGGAACCATGCCATTGGGCAACAATGAGAATTGGGTAAACATTGTTTACAACACATGCAATACAATGCATGCCATTACAACGACCCGCATAAGTCGTTAGAACGACTTGCTGTAGGGGGCAGAAAGTGTTGGATTTTAAATCACCTTTCCTACTGTTGCACAGACTGGAGTTAGAATAGTAAATGACTCTATTCCAAAATCCAGCACCCCGCCTACAGCAAGTCGTAATGACTTGCATTGTAATAATATGCATTCTAACAATGAGGTCGTTGTAAAGACTGCCTTGTAATGGCTTACGTTATAAACGTGTGCCTTGTAATGTGGCTTATTCTGAGAATTGTGTCATTGTAATGCACATACCGGACCTGCAATCGGGCAGCTCTATGTTGATGGATTACTATTGCAAGTTTGGGGATCTTGCCTACACCCAGGTCGCCGCGGTGTGAGAAGTTAGCCTGGCATATGATGTTCACTAATTCTAGTGGGCACCTTGCACTAGTCTAATTGACCCTTATTGATGATGGTTGTAAAGTCAACCTTATAGAAAGCTATCCTAGGGGTAGCAGTGACAAGCAGTCTTCAGGCTAAGACATCAGAGAGCAAATTAAGCGAGTTGTTTTACCAATTGTAATCCCTTAAGTACCAAATGAAAGCACACCACACAAGGTATATATCAAATATATATGTATTTATTCTAAACACAACCCCTCTGCACTCTTTATGAGGTCAGAGGTAAAAGTACAATACTGTAAGTTGCACAGTATACCTTTTGCCCTAGGGGCCTCACAAACCATATACTAAAATAGTGGTATAAGAACCACGTGAGAATTAGAGAGCAGGCCTGGGGCCTGTGAAATCGCTGGGACTAGTCTAAACAACCAAAGGTTAGGAAGTAGGAGGCCCACGGGAGACGCATGTAGTGCCTAAACACATCCGCGGGTTGCCATTGACTATCTATGGGACACAAACAAGTTACGAAATTTACAATTTAAGGACACTTCTAAATAAACTACGATGGAACCCTTTTGGTCTTAGACACTAGGAGGGCCAATGCCCTCGAGACTACCAGAGTACTCGTGTTACCTCACCCACGGAAGCCGGATGCATAGGTCTCTTTTGGTGTCGGGTTTCGTCATCGATTTCAATGGAGATCTGCAAAGAAGTGCTGCAGGGGACCAGAGGAAAAGTGTCAAGGTGGATCCAAGGGTGGATCAAAGATCTGTAGAACCTGAAAGCAGAAGGGACAGAGTCTGGGCCCCTTGCCAGTGACCAGGGTGGCGATAGAAAGATGCCACCAGATGTCGGGTGATTTCAGGTGAGAAGGTGAAGTTTGTCTCTTCCGCCACGAGGACCAGGAGGTGTCGACGACAACCAGGAGCTGGATTCGAGCTGTCCCATAAAGGATCTAGTTGACTGCTGTGTCGGTATCCGGATTGGACCCAACAAGCCTTGGCAAATGCAACCCACGCAGGATGTCGAGATTAGCTTCGGTGCAGACCAGCAAGGTCTGAGGAAATTCTCCTTTGCAGAAAAATTGGAACAAGCCTAAAGCAACCAGGAAAGCAAGTTAGATTCAAAGAAAAGTCTTCGTGGGTTCACTAGCCAGCGGGCAAGGAACCTCAAAGATGCGTCGAGCTGAAATGGAAAAGCAGGGCCCACGGAACACTGAACTTTGGGGAAAATAGTGCTCGGGTCTCGGGCTTCAAGCACCCCAATGCACAACTTCGAGATACCTCTTGAAGTAGGTACAGCTTGCAAAATGCAGGATGTCCAGGAGTTCCGTTCCCACGTCTCTTGTGTCTGCCACGAGTCTCAGCTTTGCTGTGAGCGAAGGTCGGGGTCAGAGATGTCTGGAAATTTGTGTCCTGTGTCGCAGATACTTCGGGATCCGGCGGGAGCCTTGAAAATGTAGACCGGCAAAGTTGCTGTTGGTGCCTGTTTGAACAGGGTAGTCACTCATTGACCACAAGGGAGATGTCTTCCAGTCGAAATGGAATGTCGAAGGTCCAGGATTTATGTTTCAGAGTTTCGTCCAGGGTAATCTAAAGTCCTAGGGACTGGGTTCCTATACTTATACTAAGTTTAGGGGCTGGACTACTTTTAAGGTCCCTCCTATGGGTGGACCTGGGAAGGGGATGGTTACACCCCTTTCCCTTTGTCCACTTTTGCGCCAGAGCTGGGGCTGAGTGGCCCAGCAACCGGTTTGAACTGGGAAATGCATGGAGCACCTTCGAATGCGGCCCTCCCGGCCCCAATACAAAAAAGCCTGTCTGGGGAGGTGCTAGCACCTCCTTCGACAGGAAACCTATTGTCCAGGCCTTCCCTGCCAGAGTTTCGTCCAGCAGCAGGAGGGCAGACTCGTGTCTGTGGCAGCAGCATCCATTTTGTGATGCTGAGGCTCTGTTTAACTTTAACCGGGTAAACCAGTAACCACATGTTTTCTCCTTCTAGAAGGGTGAAATGCTACCCCCGCCACCAGAACTGGTAGGGGGTAGTATTCCAAATTATTTGACACCTTCAATTACATGTTTTGATAAAGCCAAACCAAAGTTAGCATTACCGCGAGGATTATAATGCACTTAAAAATATGGTATGGCTATATTTTTATTTATTTATTAAATTTATAAGGCGCTCAGCTACCCAAAAAGGGTTTCCCGGCGCCAGGACGGAGAATAGGAATGACATGTGACCTTCAACAGATGTTATAGATCAAACAACCAGGTTTTAAGGCTTTTCCGAAAACGTATGTATTTGGTTTCTTTACGAATGGAGGTAGGGAGCGCATTCCAGATGGAAGGGCCTAGATAGGAAAAAGATCTCCCTCCCATTCTGGAGAGTTTAACCCTGGGTATACAAAAGTTTCCCGAGGTTACAGATCTTAATTGATGGTTAGGTACGTAAGGACGCACTAACGTTTGGAGATATTTAGGGGCAGTTCCTGCTTTTATTTTAAACATGTAGCTCAGGGCTTTGAACTTAATACGGTTCTCCACCCTGAGCCAATGAAGATCACGTAAATATCCAGAGATGCTGGAGGTTTTGGGGATCCTACAGAGCAACCTGGCAGCAGAATTCTGGATCAACTGCAGTCTGCGGACCACAGCCATATTTGACCCAAGGTAGAGAATGTTGCCGTAGTCAAGTCTTGATGTAATAAGAGCATTGACTACGGTCTTTTGAGTGGAGACATGCAACATCCATAGAATCTTCTTGAGCCATTTTAGAATTGTAAAGCATAGGGCAGCTACTTTAACAGTTTGTTGATGCATGGAAAGTGTGTTGTCCACAATAACGCCCAGATTCCGGACGTGGCTGATAGGTTCAGGGAGATTTTCCATTTGAGTAGGCCAATGGGCAAGTCCCCAAAGATCTTTTTGTTTGCCCAGGATGAGATCCTCAGTCTTGTCACCATTCAGTTTTAGCTGGTTTTTAGTCATCCAGTTAGAGATGTTGGTGAGACCGCTCTTGAGATGGGAGGGAGCAAGCGGGTTGGAGTCAGAGACGGAGAAGATGATTTGAGAGTCATCTGTGTAGGTAAACAAGGTCAGTCCAGCTTGATCAGCTATGTCCGCTAGAGGTCTGACATAAAGGTTAAATAGTAATGGGCTCAAGATTGAGCCTTGGGGTACTCCGTGAGAGGAGGTATGTGTTTTAGAACAGGCTATGATTGACCTGATTTGGAACGTGCGATTGTCTAGAAAGGAGATGATCCAATCCAGTGCCGCGCCACATATACCGGTATTTTTAAGTGTATGTATTAACCTTTTGTGAGAGATGGTGTCAAAAGCTGCATTAAGATCTAATAAAATAAGTGCGACTGTTTGACCTTCATCCAGGAGTTTTCTGAGGTTTTCGGTGACACCCAGTAATGTGGTCTCGGTGGAGTACCCTGCCCGAAAACCAGATTGGGAGGGATGAAGAGAATTATTGGTTTCGCTAAAGTGCGTTAGAAGTGAATGAACGTGTCTTTCCAGGATCTTTGAGAAGACAGGTAAGAGGGAAATAGGTCTGTAATTGGATAGTACCTCAGGATCAGCCATAGATTTTTTAAGAAGGGGTGTGACCATTGCCTGTTTCCATGGAGCAGGAACAATGGATTGCAAAAGTGAGGTGTTGAGAGTATTAAGAATCACCTTCAGATGAGGGGTATCAAGTTGTTTCAGAAAATTGATGGGGATGGGGTCATTGGGTGAGCCTGATTTAATGTTTTCAAGGATGATTTTGAATTCATCCATACTCATGGGAGGCCAACAATCCAAGATGCCCGTGGAGGCAGGGGAGGTTTCATTATCCACTAGATTGGTGGAAATGGTATTGTCCGGGTTGGATTTGTTCATTTCCAATAGTATATTTTCAAGTTTCCTATTGAAGAATTAGGTGAGATTATCAAATTGTAGTTTATTTAAAGGTCGCAGAGTTGCGACTGTTTGGGATCCAGTCAATCCTATTACCATAGTAAACAAAGTTTTAGAATGGTTGGTGGCATCAGTGATAGTTTTAGATACATATGCAGCTTTCGCTTTTAAGCAAGTGGTATGATATTCATTTCTGGCCTTGGTATATATGATTTTTAGGTCCGATGAATAATGTTTGCGCCATTTCCTCTCAAGTGCTTTACATTTGGATGTTTCTACTTTGAGCGATTCATTAAACCAGTGTTTCCCAAACTGGGGTCCGCGGACCCCCAGGGGTCCGAGACACATTCCCAGGGGGTCCGCAGGCAACAGTTTTAAAAGCACATAAACCTTACTTGCATAATTAGCAGCTTTCCAGCAACACTAAAAGTGTCAAGATTATAAATGAATAAATAAATGCCAGTGATTAATGTACCTGCTGCAGCGTGAAGAGAGTTTTGTTCAGTGGCAGCTTTGAATAATGTAGCACAGAGGGTTAATGTGCCTACTGCAAAGAACGTGTAACATGCATTTGAAAAAGCAGTATTTTATGTGCATAGGTTCGTGGTTACTGCTTTTATCACAGAGATTTTTTCGTTACTGTGCACTTCATACTCGACAATCGTAATGTAGCAGAGGGACCTATAAACTGTCATCAAAGAGCTACTTGAAAACTGCATGGTTAGTAACTTATGTTTTTTCCCAGTTAGTCATTATCCTGATGCTGCGAAAAAGATTTATTTGGGTAGAAATACATTTTTAATGTTAAAGTAAGCGCTAGCCACTGTGTTATGTTCTGAATTCTGAGTTTGTGCTTTTTCAGACCAAGCACTCTTTAAACATTTTATATATACACTGATTTACATGTATGATTCAATGTCTATATGTATGAGATGTAAAGTGCTCTGACATCCTACAATGGTATGAGAGGTGCTATAAAACAAATGAAATACATGTGACAGAGGGGCTATTACTTCAATATAAAATACTAAGGGCCAGATCTGTTTTTAAATGTGTGAACAAGTTCGCGAACCCGTTTGCGCATGCATGTACATTGCGTATTTCGCGAGTCGAAATTTGTTATAGGTTTTGCAACTTGCTATTTGAAAGGGGCATTCCGTTCCAAATAGCGAGTCTCAAAACTATGTACAAATGTTTTGTGGTCGCAAAACACTCATAATTACCACCTACTTCAAGTAGATGGTAATGCATTCGCAAATGGGAAGGGGTCCCCAGGGGACCCCTTCCCCTTTGCAAATGCATGCAAAATTATTTAGGGACCTCTGCCTACCCTTAGAAAATGAAACGAAAACGTTTCATTTACTTTTTTTTTTTTTAATGCATGGAAAGCGGGCTGCATTTTTTCTTAAACTGCATTATTTAAAAGCAGTCCCAGACATGGTGGCCAGCACAGCCCAGCAGGTCACCACACCTGGGAGGGCAGGCATTCCCAACGGGCTCACAAATTGCGAGAGGCTCATTAATATTAAGGAACCTCGCAATTTGCGACCCCATTGGGAATCCCAAACAGTGTTAAACACACTGTTGTACATTTCATTTAGCAACTCGCAATTTGCCACTTGCAATGTGTTGTCAATTGCGAGGCGCTAAATGAAATGGTCGTACATCTGGCCCCAAAATTGTTAGTACCTTGAGTATTTGTTTTGTGTGCACATGTGTGTATTTTTTTAAATTACTGTTTTAATATTTGAAATTTAACTCATACAAATTGCTTGGGGGTCCCCGGCTTCCAGTGGTGACTCAATGGGGGTCCTCAGGAGTCAAAAGTTTGGGAACCACTGCATTAAACCATTGTACCGGGGGTAGATGGCTGTTGAGTTTTTTATTGGATAAGGGCAAACATAGATCAACGGTGTTAGAAAGCCAGATTTGTGTTGATTCAGCTGCAGTTTCTATTTCAAGACCATCTGAGGGGGAATTATCACACAAAGCTTTGTTTAAAGCATAGAGGTCAAGTTTATTCCAGTTCCTTCTAGGTATAGTTTTGGGGGACGGGAAGCTCAAGGGTAAATCTAGCTAAGAAATGATCTGACCAGCATATGGGAGTGGCAGGATAACATACCATCTAGGAGAGGCTAACAAATATAGGGTCAAGTAGGTGTCCTGCTTTATGTGTGGGGCCGGAATTAAGAAGCTTTATGTTAAGCGCGGCAAGGTCATTTATTAAGTTAATACAGGTATTGATGGAAGGATCTTCCAAGTGAAGATTAAAATCTCCAATGAGAGAGAACAGCTATAAGGAGATGGTTCCGAAAGTTGCAGAGGGGCTCAGCTCATGCTAGGGCACCCTCTCACATAAAACCAAGCACTCTGCCTCCAGGATTGTTAAGGACTGCCATAGTAGTGACTTATAGGTGTATATGTGTTTATATGTATATATAGATATAGGTATATTATATATAAGTAAAGGGTGATTATACCACCTTACCTATGCTGTGTGAACAGACCTGTGGTGTCAGTTTGGAAGGCAAATCAAGGGTGGCACAATACATGCTACAGCCCCTGGTAGGCCTAGGGTGCACCTATGCCCTGGGTACCTAGGGTACACTATACAGGGGCTCACAAGTGTGACCCAGTAACCAATCTGGTATCTATCTAAAGAACATGGTATCAATTTAGAGAAAGAACAGCTAGGCTGTGGGCCTGATTAGAAGGGCCACAGCCAGACTAAAGTCCAAAAACCAGAGAATCACAGCAAAAAGTGGGGGTAACCATAGGAAGCAGATCCTACTCTCCTACACCCAGGATGGTGGGGCCTCTGCACCCTCATGACCATACATACAACAACCCTCTTTATTCATGAAGATGATCTCTCTGTGTTCTCTCACATCCATTACAGAAGAAAGCAACTCTGTGGCAGCATGCTCGAAGGAGAGGAACTGCTGATTGTTTTGGTGGGCTCAGTACAAGGACATTCCAGAAGAATTCAGACTGTTTACAGAGACTCAAGTAAATGCCATAGTGTCGATACCATTTTTAACCATGCAAACAAAAAGAAACACCCGCTGGTTGCAAATACCCAGGTGGTAGATGATGAAGATGATAAATAATACTGAGCTCGGCCTAAACGCTATCAAGGAGGAATTGAGAGTTAACCGCCTCATAGTGATGCAACATCTCTATGTGCAGGACTTGATGACTGCACTGAGGGTGGTGTTTGTGTCAAGATTGGAGCTTCATGTTGTACTTTTATCCCAAGAAACAATATAGACAATGGGACATTATCCCATACCTTCCAAGAACTGCATCATCTGCAAGCTGACATGAAGACGGAGGGTGGTGTGCCAGGGCAGGACTGGTTGCATCATATCTTTTTGTGGATCCTACTATGGGTATCCAAATTATTCACATCACTAATGCTGATTCTAATTGTTGTACTACTATTATGTGGTTTCCCAAAAGTTGGGGTTTCCTGCTGTAAAAAAGCAGTCCTCAAATTAAGTAGCAAGGGAAAATGTAACGGACACTACACACACAGCCACACTCTTTCTAATAATATAAATAATATAACTGTCATGACATATGAGGAGAATACAGTAGTTGAAGAATCAACTAGAGGGGAGAATGTTGGAATGGATAAATATGATGTCAATGAATACCATGATATGTGTAGGCCTGACAATGGCAATACCAATAAATGCATTATCAATGTATGCCATAATCTATGCCCGGATGACCATGCCAATACCCGTCAATGCAATGTCAAAGTATGTAATAACCTGGACTCGCACAGTAGCACTGACATTGGCAATGACAATTTCAATGTATGTCATAATTCATGTACAAATGACAATACTGTTACCAGCAAGAACAATGTTGGTGTATGATATGAAATAGGCAAACATAACTGTGTCGTTACCAGTAAGAACAATGTCAAGGTATGCTATGACAACTGTATGCACAATGATAAAGATGCAGATAAAAATGATACCAGTGACTGACATATTATTTTCACTCACATCATTGTTGTCGGATTCACCCAAGGTGATCTCCCCAACAACCCAGAGTGAGAGATATATGGTTAGACAAGTCCAATAAAAAACACCCTCACCTATTGAATGCCAGGTTGCAGTAGGGTCTCTCTTAACCTAAACACAAATGCGCACCCAGGGAAAGCCATGATCGATCCCACAGATACATAGTTGCACCACAAATGGGTCTGAGGAAATGCAAGCTCTCCTCAGGCTGGACATCTGGACACATAGACATTGGCCAAGGTTGAGAGGCCTCTGTCTCCTTTTCATATGTCCGCACTTGTTGATTTATCACTGAGAAGCTTTTATCTAATGTAGAACTTGCTCTATTGGACCTCATAAACTGTAAATAAGAATGGCCAAAACGATGTACACCAAGAGACTTTGGGCAGATACACTCTGTTGAGGCTCTCCTGGCCGCAGCGTTTAATTAAACCAACTTGTTCCTGTTTTGACAAACACCTATTGTCTTTCAATTTATTTATGGTAAACTCATATCCGATCAACACCATCCCCTGCATAGATTTGATTAAAGAGGAATTTCCAGAAAGGGACCAGGTGAGTCTTCAATCTTTTATTCAGCTCACCTGGGATCCCATCTGGACTGGCTGCCTTCCCATTTTTAAGTCGGCCCACCTGCCCTAATATGTCCCCTTCTGTAATATCTCCTTGTTTCCCAGTTTTGAGGCGATTTAGGTCAGACAATCACCTCTGGATGTTTGGGGGTCAGGTTTAATAGCCCCTGTATAGAGAGTGGTTAAATTGCTTAACATGACCTCATGTATTTCATTCAGTGCATGTACCATCTCTTTCTTTTCTGGACCGATTAGCTGGTCAATATGGTTCCTAGTTAGTTCTTGCTTTGTTTTCCAGAAAAGCATTGCACTACTCTTTTCCCCAAATTCAAAGTGCTGCAGCTTGCCAGCCCTCCACCTTTCCTGGATTATTTTAACCAATTTCATCTTACATCTACGCAGTAACAATTCCAACTCATATCTCGAACTCTGGATTTCCTAGTTGGCCTCCGTTGAAGCTATGTATATCTTGTGTTCCTTCCAGCTATATCATTCAAAAACTTTAACACTTTAGCCTGCCTTTTAAAATTCTGATCATAAGCAAGTTTTGAGGTAATCCCTGTATTACAAGCTTTATATGTATCCCAAACTGTAATAGGATTAGCTGTGCTGATGTTCAACTATAAATACTTTACATTTATAGCTAACTTAGGTAATGTTAATTTCCTCCTGAAGCAAAGTTTTTTCAAAAGTCCATCTGGTTCTCTCTGTAGCTATTGGTAGCAACAAACACAGGTTAATGGAGGAGTGGTCTGATAATACTGGCGGGGTATGGGTCACAAATTTGACCTTCTTGTTTGTAAGTTTATCAATCAGAAAATAATGTATACATAAGTGATGCTCATATTTTTGTACTAAAGAAAGTAGAACCTTTCTACATACCTGCTCATACTCGCTATAGGACAACAAGCCCTAAATATACATCATGTCTACCAACTGCCTCCTTGATTTGGGGGGTGATGTGTAACTACATTTGAATGTTCTGTTGTGCTCCTTTTCCATACTGATATTTAAGCCTCTCCCTACAACAATGGAGTCTGAAATATCTAAACATTATGACTATATTAGGTCCAGATATGAGGGGTCATCACAGTTAGGATCATAATAACCCACACAGGTTCCCTTTGAGGATGCCCACTCCAAGGTGGCCTCCAACCACTATCTCCGTGTGGTATCGGTTTTGTAATCAATAGTTGGACCCTGAGTAGCATTTAATCAACAGTACTACTTGTCTTTTACCACCAGACTGGTCTGAGCAAATGTTTTCCTGAACCCATCTACATTCCCTAAAGCAGGCCCTACATTCAGCAGGCTCAAGATATATCTTCTGTAAAATAATGACTTGTGACTTAACTTCATGCAGGTAATCAACCGTTAGACATTATCTCTTCGCGAACTCAACCCATTTATGTTCCAAGATAGAATCTCAACCTACATCTTCATCATTTCTCCGGTCAAAAAATGCCTCCTCCCTTGCTCTTCCAGAAAAAGAGCCATTGTTTCAGAGTAATACATGAGGCCATTTTTACAACCTTCCTCTTCTAATATTATATTAGCCTATATCTTATCATATTCCAAGTCTTACCCCTCTTTGTAACCAGTGATTTTTATCAGAGATTTTGTTTCATTTTCCTGATCAGTTCATCTACTTCTTTGCTATCCCTCGAATTATGCATTACATTTCTCCACATTACCTTTACCTGGGCCAAGAATTTAAGCTGTACCTTTGTTTCTAGTTTCACTAGCTCATTAATTCCGGTCCCTAGCTTCCATTGTCATTAAGCAGTGTTTTCCCACTATCTGAGTGTATTAGGTATGTGAAGTTCCCAAAATTCCTAAATGTTTCCTTTTAGAATGTATTTCCAATATTTTTAAGTCTCTCACCAACTGCCTGTACACATTCTTTAGAAACTCTATCTGTTGTACACTTTCTCAAAGCCCTGTATTCACTCTTTCCATACTTTCCTCCAGCAATCTGGATCTTTCGACCAAGTCATCAACTTTAGCATCCAGTGCCAAGCCCCTTGAATGCCCTGGTTCTTTTCCAAGGTTTCAAATCTTGCATTATGTCCTTCTTGAGACTCAACATAATATTCCTTCTGGCTTATCTACTACATGTATAGCTTCCGAAGTTTGTAAATTACCCGGAATACAACTGCCGCCTGGTACCGATACCTGACTCGGCTCCCTGCTCTTACATATTTCCCCAGACCATATCCGTTCATGCGTTTAGTGATCGGAGAGGGTCAAACTTATGTCCTAGTGAGATGGACAGAATGGTAGGTATTGATGTGTTCTCTGCCCCCACAGACATTCTAGAGACTCCTCCTTCCCTACCTTTATGGAACTCCTCCCTATTTATGTCAATGATCTTAAAAAGGAAATTCCGTGAGGGCGACTGTTTCCTGCTTGTAGGGATATTCCCCAGGCTCTTTTTCCTATTTCTTGTTTTGGTGTAAATACTCTTCTACACTGTTCTCACTGACCGTACTCCCTTTGGTTAAATATTCTCAACTCTTTCCCTGTCAATAGCCCCTTCTCCTGTATTCTTGCTTAGAAGCTTTGATTGCAGAGTATCTACTGTGTACAAGGTACGTCATGCCTATGCTGGAGTCTATCCTACTGATCGAAAGGACTTGGTATACAATTCTGTTACTGCTGGTTTTGTGTGCTGCGTATGTATATCCTTTTAGCTCAGGTTTGGGGGAAGAAACAACATTTCTGGAGCACAACAAAGACCCATATCTTCCAGACTCATACAGACACATCTCCCTGCTACACTGCGACTATACGATCTTTGCAGGCAACAAAGCAAAGAGATTAGCCAAGCTCATGGGTTCCCCTATTCACCCAGATCAAAAAAACTTTATCCTGTGTAGGCAGCTCAATAACTAATACCTCTTTTGTTTGGTGCAATTGATTTAGCGGAAATAACAAAGAACCCTTTAGCAATAGCCAATCTGGATGCTGCCAAAGCCTTTGATAGGGTGGAACACAACACAGACTCATCACTTCCAGACTCATACAGACACATCTCACTGCTACACTGTGACTATAAGATCTTTGCAGGCATCAAAGCAAAGAGATTAGCCAAGGTCATGGGTTCCCTTGTTCACCCAGATCAAAAAGACTTTATCCCCTGTAAGCAGCTCAATAAGCTAACACCTCTTTTGTTTGGCGCAATTGATTTAGTGGAAATAACGAAGAACCCCTTAGCACTAGCCAATCTGGATGCTGCCAAAGCCTTTGATAGGGTGAACTGGGCATTTCTCGAGGTGTTAAAAACATCTGGCCTTAGTAGCTGGTTAATTAATGTGACTGAACGCTTGTATAGGTCATCTGTAGCTAGCATATTATTCAATAGGAATCTAACAAGGTATTTTTCCATTGCAAGGGGTACCAGACAGGAATGCCCTCTATCCCCACTAATATTCAACCTATACATTCAGCCCTTTTCTCGGAAAATCCTACAAGATTGTTCCATCCTAACGTTTGTTGACCCAAGTTCAGACAGGAAGATTTGAATTTATACAGATGATATAATCTTCCATACAGCTAATGCTGAATATTTGAATGATAAATTAGAAGCCCATGCTCGATCATTGTGAAAATGTTGTGCTATTTATTAAATACAGAGATCATGACATGGGAAAATATGGAGGGCAGTAAAGTGATTCAGAGACCCAAGTACCATATTAGATTCTTGGGTATTTTGGTGCACATAGCCTGAACATACTTCCTAAGACTGACCTAAACAAAGATTATGGGGAGGTGGGAGAATCTTCCAGTAACCTTCTATGGGAGAACAGATCTAGTCAAGATGATGATCCGCCCTAAACTTATCTTCCTTTTTAATACCATTCCCTTGTGTTTCCCAGGTGTCCATGGGAGAGTAGGTGACTTTATATGGCTATCAAAGGGGGGTCAGACTGTCTTGGAAGATGCTTAGGAGGAGATTGTAGAAGGCGGGGCTCGCTCTCCCAGATTTTCATACATATTGTCAAGCTTTCCAATGTAAGAACTGGAGGATGCTGCCAGAAAAGGCAGATGAGTTGTATATCGGCCTGGTCTATTTGGAAATGCTGGGGCCGTTAAGCAAGGATAAATGTTTATACAGGTTTGAGAACCTCCAATTCTTGAAAAAAGCGATATTCAAAGAACTGCTTGCTGCTTTAAAATTATGGTGCAATGTAAGAATGTTCCTTCACATTCCCTACTATGCGCTATCAGCACCAATATGGGACTCTCTAGGAACTCCAGTTTGCCTAGTAGGCAAGCTTAGCTATCCGCTTAAGCAAACCAGATTCAATAGCTGGGGGGACTTGGGGAAGCGAGGCAGGCTGATCGAGCGGGACAATATACTGGGAGCAATGGCACAGAGGCTGTCAAGATTTAAGTATCTCCAGTTCAGTTCATGGTTGTCAGCTCAGGAATGAAGTGATGAGTACGGGGGGTATGCCACTATATCAACAAACATGGTCAGAATACAGAAAGAGATTGCCTACTGGTACTGGGAGTTCATCAAGGCAGACAAGAAACATCTGGCTGATCCATATCAAGACCAGTCTGTCTTTTACCACCAGACTGGTCTGAGCAAATGATTTCCTGAACCCATCTACATTCCCTAAAGCAGGCCCTACATTCAGCAGGCTCAAGATATATCTTCTGTAAAATAATGACTTGTGACTTAACTTCATGCAGGTACTCAACCGTTAGACATTATCTCTTCGTGAACTCAACCCATTTATGTTCGAAGATAGAATCTCAACCTACATCTTCATCATTTCTCCGGTCAAAAAATGCCTCCTCCCTTGCTCTTCCAGAAAAAGAGCCATTGTTTCAGAGTAATATATGAGGCCACTTTTACAACCTTCCTCTTCTAATATTATATTAGCCTATATCTGATCATATTCCAAGTCTTACCCCTCTTTGTAACCAGTGATTTTTATCAGAGATTTTGCTTCATTTTCCTGATCAGTTCATCTACTTCTTTGGGATGTATGACGTTACAACGCATACCATTACAACTACCTACCATTACAACGCGACCATTACAACGCATACCATTACAACGCATAGCGCTTAGAGGTGCTGGATAGTGGTAAGTATAATTTACTATTCCAACTCCAGTCCCCGTGGACACTAGGGAAGGTGTTGGATAGTAAATTAAACTTATTCCCTATCCTAGAGCGCCCCCCAGCGCAATGCGTTGTAATGGTATGCGTTGTAAAAGTTGCGTTGTAATGGTAGGTAGTTGTAAAAGTTGCGTTGTAACAGGTGTATACCACTTCTTTGCTATCCCTCAAATTATGCATTACATTTCTCCACATTACCTTTACCTGGGCCAAGAATTTAAGCTGTACCTTTGTTTCTAGTTTCACTAGCTCATTAATTCCGGTCCCTAGCTTCCATTGTCATTAAGCAGTGTTTTCCCACTATCTGAGTGTATTAGGTATGTGAAGTTCCCAAAATTCCTAAATGTTTCCTTCTAGAATGTATTTCCAATATTTTTAAGTCTCTCACCAACTGCCTGTACACATTCTTTAGAAACTCTATCTGTTGTACACTTTCTCAAAGACCTGTATTCACTCTTTCCATATTTTCCTCCAGCAATCTGGATCTTTAGACCAAGTCATCAACTTTAGCATCCAGTGCCAAGCCCCTTGAATGCCCTGGTTCTTTTCCAAGGTTTCAAATCTTGCATTATGTCCTTCTTGAGACTCAACATAATATTCCTTCTGGCTTATCTACTACATTTATAGCTTCCGAAGTTTGTAAATTACCCGGAATACAACTGCCGCCTGGTACTGATACCTGACTCGGCTCCCTGCTCAAGCATGGAAGGATGACTTGCTAGAAGTGGCGAGAAGACATAGAGCAAGTATCAATAAAGTTACTTCATTCTACAGCTTAAGCTGGCCCCAAAGAAGAATCCTCTTTTTACTTTTCACAGGATACACTGGACCCCTAAGAGAGTAACTAAGTTCCAGGTGGGCAGTTTGAGATGCAAGAAATGTAACCAGCTAGAGGCAGATGATGGACACATGTTTGTTGGATGTTTGAGTCTAAAGACACACTGTGATGGTGGAAGTAGGACCTTAAGCAGGGTTATAAAACAAGAAATCAAGGCATTGACCTTTCTATCATTGACCAAAGCCCAGCGTAGATTGTTTTTCATTCTTATCCCGCTAGCCAAATGCGAGATCTGAGAAAAATGGTTCTCCTTTGAACCACCCTTAATCACAGATTGGATTAAAGCTGCTACCTAATGAGTCAACTTGATATGGCATGTGATTCTTGAAGCTTAAATAAGACTTGGAAAATTTTTGAAACGTGGCAATGAGTCCAATGATTACATCTGAATGAGGCACTACTGGCCAGCTTACCCAAAGCTGTTTTTATGTATAACATCAGTTAACAGTCTCTTTGAGGCCTGACAGGTAACCACCATGAAATTAGAAGTAGCGCTAATAGTGAAATGAGGACAAAAAAATAAACAAAAAAACAATGTACTCTGTCCTATGGGCTAACTAGGACCTACATTAGGGGTGACTTACATGTTCTAAAAGAGGAATTTATGTCTTGGCAAGGGGTAAATTTTGCCAAGTCGAATTGCCATTAAGTGCATTTAGCTGCAATACAAGGCCTGGGATATGTTTTATGTGGCTACTTAAGTGGGTGGCACAATAAATGCAGCAGGCCTAATAGAAGCATTTAATATACAGGCCCTTGATATATCGTATACCACTCTAATACGGACTTATAAGTACATCAAATATGCCAATCAGGTTTAAGCAATTCTACCATGGTTTAGGGAGTGGCTACAACCACTTCAGCATTGGCTAGCAGTGGTAAAGTGCACAGAGCCCTAAGGCCAACAAAAACAAATTCAGGAAAAATAGGAGGGTGAAGGAAAAATGTTTGGGGAAAGGCCACCGTAAAGCTGACAGGTATGACATGTCCCCAAAAATTATTGTCAACATAGCAAGGACGGCTGCTGTTATGGGGAATCATTGGACTACAATGTTACATTTAATAAATGCTAATTTTGGATTGGTAGCAGCTAGAAAAAAAACTTCTTCCACTGTTCTTAATTGTAATATTAAATACTCTTTAATTGTGAGGTCGGATTTTAAATTGTTACTTAAAAAATGCCACTTTTAGAAAGTTAGTATTTTACTGCCTAATGTTTCTGGGAGTTTCCAGCAGGCCTTTGTTGGTGATGGCTTTCCCACTGGTAAATGCACATTGGAGATAGACAGTGCACCAAAGGGAGTGTGTATAGAGGGGAGTGGGTCTTCTTGATGGGATGGCTGGGGAAGAGATAGACCCTGCCATGATTACACTTCAAAGGGACTTTCCCTAGCACACACGCAAAGGGACCAAACACTAGCCTTTTGTGTCACCAGCTGGGCCGGTGCCAACCCCTCAAAAGGGGGAAGGTTTACAAAGGGGTGATCCCCCATCCACAGCTGTACTGGTTATAAAAGTGACTACCCCACTGTCACGGGGACGCTGCGGAGGACGGACGGGGTCGGGACATTAACAGCTGTTCGTCTGCACCTCGTCCACAGGACACGTATGGCCCCTTTAACGTGGCTTGGGCTTCCCCGGGGGTGAAGTCCACAGCGCTGACGTCAGCCTCAGTGAGCCTGTCAAACACGGAAGAGGCGGTTAAAGGGAGAGGAGCGGAAGGCGAAGGCGCGAAAGCCGGAGGAAGAGACAGAGTTTTGGAGCAAGAGCCGGAGGAGTGTACTGGAGAGAGCGGAACGAGGACGTCAGGAGACAGCAGAATCAGGAGGACCGATGAGCCAGTAGGCCAACGAGACCACGATTTGCCCCGCCACGCTTCTGGAGAAGTGTGGCTGGAGAAGGTACGACATCGTATACGGCGCTTTACGTTTTCACGGGGAGGGACTGGGTAGAATAGGTCGGGGAGGTCACGGGGTTGTGTTTCGTCTTTTTTTCCTTCTTTTTCCCCATTACCCTTATTCTCTACGTTCTTTACTTTTTGTGGGTAGAATAAGTGTATGGTGGCAGCCCTTGGTGACTCCTCACACCCCGTCCCCTTCTTGAAACCCTGTGGTCGTTGAACCCCGTCCTTAATACATTGGTCTCTTTCCTCCTATCATGCCGGAGAAACACGGAGACTACTTCCCGGGAGAGGCGAGACCACTGCAAGGAGAGCGGTTCCAAGGGTCACCCTTCCCCGACCCCAGAAGCAAGTCTGCTGGGCCCCTACAAATCCTCGGATCGATGTTTGGACCTTTGCTTTAATTTAAATAAAGACCCTGCAAAATAGTGGTGTTCGGACAATTTTTGCTTCTCCACCGAACCCCACCCCCCTCCTATGTGACAAGTGGCGAGCCAGATAGGAGCCTTGCGAGCCGCCATCCGATACGGGATGGAGACCCTCAACCATCAAATGATGGAGGGCCAAGCAAAGTTAGAATGGGCCATAGAAAGGACCTCCAGTCAAGCGGAGGCAGACCATGCAGTGTTTACCACGGCTATCTAGAACCAGGCCGATAGCCTGATTAAGGTGGCGGAAGGACAAACCAAGCTCATGGCTGTCAAGGGACAGGGAAGGTCTGCTTCCCCCCCTCCCGGAATAGTGGTCCCCCTACAGAAGTAAACCCCGGGGGATGATCCCTTGGCATTCTTTTTGAACTTTGAGAGGGCTGCTTGGGTCAGCGCCTGGCCTGGTGAGAGGTGGCCGTTTTACCTCGCCCCCCTCCTAACGGGAGAGGCTCAGGCGTCCTACCAGACAGTGAATAAGGACGGTACCACCACCTATGCCCAGGTAAAGCAGTATATCATGGACTGCCTGGGAGTGGACGAGGAAACACACAGAGTACGGTTCCGCCAGGAACACAAAACCCCAAGAGACCTCCCCAAGACATTGTTCTACAAGCTTAAAGGAGCAGCAGATCTATGTCTCATGCCGCAGGAGTCCAGCATGGAGGAGGTCATGAATAAAATCTACTTCCAACAGTTTCTCAAGGTCCTTCCGTATAGTACGCAGCGCTGGTTGAAGCAACATGCAGGATTAACTCTAGAACATGCCATAGAGATGGTCACCTCTTATGCTCGAGCCCAAGGCCGACCATCCCTAAAGGAGCCTGAGAAAACCACCAAGAATACGTACCTGGGGAAACCAGATGAAAGACTCCCAAAAAGGGCAGCTGAACACCTGCGTCCCCAGTTTTTGCGACCTGAAAACCCCACCGTCTCAGGACCCCAGTGTAATGAATGCGGAGAGTGGGGGCATATAGCACGGTACTGCTGTAAGAAAAGGGAAAAAGATGAAGAGCCAATGGATGTGAGCTATGCGCCCTGCTCTATCCTATACAACCAAGAAACCGGGCCAGTGTTTTATGTGAGTGTGGCTATAAATGGGAGGTCAGTATGGGCTTTGCTGGACTCTGTTTGCAGGCACTCTGTGGTGAAGCAGGAGTTGGTCACCCCTTCTTGTCTTTTGCCCGGGTGGACTGTTCACATTAGGTGCATCCACAGGGACATCAAGGAGTACCCTGTGGCTAGAATAACCCTCTGTAGCAGGACGGGAGACAGAGGCTGTGGTTGGGGTATTAGCGACTCTTCCGGAACCAGTCATCATAGGGATTGACAATCCATGCTTCAGCTCCCTTATGTATGACGCTCTTAGACGAACAAGAACGATGTATGACGCCCTTCTTGCCTCTGAACCCTGGGCTAGGGATACCCATTTCAGGACGGCCCAACTGAATGACGCTAGCATCACCAACGCCAGGCAAAAAGCCTGTGACGGACAGGACCCCCTGACTAGGGTCTATCCCACATTCATTGAACAAAACGGACTGCTGTACAGACTGGCCAAACCAGATGGGGTCCCTCAGCTATTGGTTACTGTCGGGTTCAGAGAGCAGATCCTTTTGTTTGCTCATGCACACTTAGTCGCAGGTCACTCAGGGGTCGAAAAGACGGGGCAAGCCATACTCCAACACTTCTTCTGGCCAGGTGTATATGCCCAAATTCAGAAGTACTGCCAGGAGTGTCAGATCTGCCAGCAACGCAGCCCCTACGTTCCTCCCCCAGTCCCCCTAAATCCCTTGCCCATCATAGGTAAACCCTTTGATCGTTTGGGGATGGATCTTATCGGGCCCTTACCCAAGTCTGGCCGGGGACACTTATATGCCCTGGTGCTGGTTGATTATGCCACTCGGTACCCGGAGGCTTTTCCCCTCCGGGCAACTACCTCCTCCATCATAGCTCAAAGACTAGTAGAGGTGTCATCGCGCATAGAGTTCCCCATGGAGATCGTTACCGATCAAGGTACGCCTATTGTGTCTCGTTTGATGAGACAAGCGTGTGAGCAACTGTGGATCAAACACATAAAAACCTCTGTTTACCATCCCCAGACAGATGGCATGGTTGAACGATATAATGGTAGTCTAAAGCTCACCCTGAAAAAACTGCTGTCCAGGGATGGTAAAAACTGGGACCAGCTTTTGCCGCTGGCCCTTTTTGTTCTCCACAGTCAGATCCAAGCCAGCTTAGGAACCTCACCTTTCGAGTTGCTGTTTGGTCGGAGCCCTAGGACCTTGCTCGAAATCACAAAAGACAGCTGGGAAAAGGAGGGGGCGAAGGAAGCCGAGGCTTTGTTGGACTATACCCTTCAACTCCAAACCCGGCTCCATAAGACCCTGCAAAATAGTGGTGTTCGGACGATTTTTGCTTCTCCACCCAACCCCACCCCCCTCCTACGTGACACCCACGCATGGAGGTAAGATAGACCCTCCACCATGACTACGTCATTGGCTACACCATGGGCAGCTGGAAGGACAAGAGACCTGTTGGCCAAAAAATGCTGTCTACAGCTGACCTCAGGACCAGTGGGTCTGCCCTGGGTCAGTGAGGCTAGCCCCCTTACACACCCTTAGGATGATTTGGGGGAAGACCTGAATTTCTGTGCCCCAGCAGGAGGAGGGGAGCATCAGGGAACTGGTGAAAGCTGGCAAATGGCACCAGTGAAACGACCTCCCTGTAAAATGTGACATTTGAAGACCAAGAGGCCTGCTTCAAAATGCTTCTGATGGTTAAAGCTCACCACCATGAGTAAAACAAGCATAATTTTATTGGAATTAGCTCAATGGGGTCATATATATTCATCTTGAAAGAATTTGATGTTGATCCTCTGCCTGCACCAGGGCATGTGGGGAGCTCCGCCTAGATATCTACGAGGCCAGAGGACCCCATTTCCTGGGCCTCCGTGTTCAGAAAGGAGGCCCAGGACCTCATTCCCAGGACCTGAAGACTGGTGTATTCTAGATTGGGGCCCAGGAGCAAAATCCCGGCCCCCAGACACAAAGAGAGGTAGGGGCATGCTGTTATACCACCCACAGTGGTGGTGGGCTTACCCCTGCTCCCCATGTCCATATCTCGGTGGAGCAGGGTGGGCCCCGCAGCTCAAACACCCTGCCTGTATTATTACCATCTGAATGCAAACCCCATTTCAAGAATAAACACAAGCTTGAAGCTAAAACAAGATTACAACTTGGCATAAATTGTGCATCTTTGAAAAGTTTACCATACTTGTAAAACCTGGTGCAAATTGTGCAGGCAATAGCACAAAAACAAGTTAATGTAGCTCAAAACAGGGGACAACACATATAAATTGTGTATTATTCCCTATTCTTAGGTCCAGAACTCAGGATCTGGCTCAGAATTTAAAGTTGCAAATATTGAACTGTGCACAGTCAATATTTAGCGATCATATTGTGCTCTCAAGATTTGGCACAGAAGTCAGAATAAATTCCATATCCATTGCATTTTCCAAAAGAAATTTAGATATCTGAAGACAGATCTTATTCAATTCAAAATATGAGTATTAGTTGGGCAGTCATATACAATGATGCAATTGTTGTAGTTAAAGTACATTGTAAGTATGTTTCTGCTCTGTATCAAGTGAGATGAAGCCACTTCTGGTCATGTTAATCGAAATATAGATGATATTTTGATGACACACATAATTGCTATAGGACAACTTATCCAAATTTAGAAGTATTTTATTATATCATGGTTAACATGTGGATTTTAACAGGTTGGAAACACAGAAATACAAGGATGACCAAAAAAATCAAGAATTCTTATTGGAAGCTTTTCAAACGGAAAAGATGCTTTTACCTCAACAAGTCACCTGTAAGGTTAGTTGTCAATGTCATCAATTGAAAGGTGTGGTAGTTTGGAAATGTTTTGCCACACATAAGTATGGCCATACCTTTTTAAAATAACATGGATACTTGCATAAAAATAGCTCCAAACAGAAATGACACTTCAAATTTACTGTATTGAAGTAAATGTCACCTGTGCAGTGGCTCCTTCCTTCAAGGATGGCTTGCAGGCCCAGTGAGATGCAATGTCTAGAAAGAGCTGTGAAAGACCAGAGGATCTGAAGAAATGAATTAAGGAAAGGGGGGCCGCAATTCTCCCTTTATTGGACTGTTTACCTTGATGCACAGGAGCAACCATCAATGAGGAGATGAGGCCTTTTCTGCTTGACTCATTGAATTGCTGTATCTGACTGTGAGTATTCAACTATCAAATGAAAGAAGGTTGTGATGAACTGGAGAAGGCTTTGTCTGCACTAAAGGGACAGGAATGCTATGTCCTTCATTCAAATAAATGTGTTACTTTTACTTCCACATGCACCGTATAACTACGGAGGAGGGTGCCTTAATCGTAGTCGGCACACATATAAAGCCTTCATGTATACCATAGCAAACAGGCTGACTGCTTGATTATAGCTCAAACTGTCAGGTTGCTTACTGGTGCCGTCATGATACAGCCAATGCTGATTACAGCACAGCATGGCTAATGATATTTCCTGAAACAACCTTTGACATTGCTTCTCTATAATTGAATGAGTTGCTGAGCAGAGCAGGAATCAGTTCAAGTACAACATTACCCAGTGGTGATAAATAATTGCAGATGCCACAATAGTGCCTTTCCACATTACAAGCCATTGCTTATTGGTGCTGAATGCATCACTGAACAGTTTTCCATCCTGGTGAAGGCACCAGTTTACAAAGATGGGTTGAAACAAATGTTAAAATCACCTCTAGGGTCTGCATAACAATTTTGAATGAACATATGAAATCAAGGTTATGTATTACCTCATGACTTCTAAATTCATACCTACGTAGATTATAATATTAACTTGTTTCAATATTGCACTTTCTGCCAAAGTGTTGTCATCTATAAATGTGGTACATAAAAGGTGTTGTCTTACTCAATTTAAAAACATGTCATGTGACGTATGGAAGGGTAGTGGGATACAAGCTTGTGATGGACAAGTCAGAGCAGATGTCAGTGATGAATGTTTACCTCACTGACCCTCTGTTTTTTTTAAGACTGTTAGTATTTTTCTGGTGGGAACTTGGTTTGATGTAATTATCTATAAATCCTTTTTTTCTACCTTGCTATCAGCTGGATTAGCACATTCTCTTCTGCAAGAAAAAAGGCCACTGCCCTTTCTCCACTATACCAAGTATTGTAATTATTGTACCTTGAACCTAACAAATCAACGCAGGTTAAGAAAATACCACACAAAATGGAGATTTTGTTCATCTCATTGAAATAATTATTAGGCATTTTGGCCATGAAATTGTATCTTTTGTAATACATTAGTTTTCTTATAGGACACTGAAAGATATTACAATTGATTAACCAAGATCCCAAGGATTACTGGGTGTATTTGTTTTGTTGCCCATCATTAACTCATAGGGTCAGTGACACCCTGTGATTGTGGCTACAGCATCAGCAATCACATTAGCGGTAGCCAAGTAAAATGAACGCTCAATCTCAAATGCATTTAATTCCTCTGTCTATGCTGCAGTTCTTGAAATTGACATAAATTAATGTAAGTTACTCTAGTTGCTAAGGCATTTTTTATGGATTAACGCTTCTGTCACTGCAAAGTAAAACAAGCTCATCTGTCAATTTTATAATATATGTTACACGCTTCCTGCATTATAATGCTTCTTGGCCACTGCACACAATAGAAAAAAAACCTCAATATATTAACACTGTAATACTTTCTCTTGTTCAGTAAACACAAACATAATAGTTAATGGGCACTACACACCATAAATATCTATTAGACATTCATCACAGAATAAACCTTCAAGACAAAGACTCCACTGCCCTCATGGATCTGGTGACCGGCACAGGTTTAGAACAGACTAAGGGTGGCCCCACCCATACAACAGTGCACCTTCTGGATGCCGTTTTTACAGACTGTCCTTTTCTGAAATGTAATAATAACTTGCAACTTCACTGGTCTGACCACGTAGCGGTTATGTTGACGCTAAGATTGCCTTTTACAGTTGACAACAAGCCCTGCCCAGTTAGAAGTAAAAAGAGATACCAGTGGCATCTCCTGGATAGAACTAATTTTAACACCCAACTGGGTATGAGCAAACCCTGTCTATCCCAAGATCCAGAGACAGCATCATTAGAATATCACAACTGGATTGCCACATCACTGCAAGCAACAATCCATCAGAAAGCAGGGAAAATTAGCTAGACGGCGCCAAATGAACACTGGTTCTCAGAGGAACTAAGGTTTCTGAAGAGGCAATGTCGCAGACAAGAAAGGCGTTGTAGACAGTTCTATGACCCCAAGGAAAAATAATCTTAGAAGAAATTAAATATAAAGAAATGATCCATAAAACTAAAATCAATTATTTCTCAGAGAAAATTGAAGGTGCGAAGAATAATTTCAAAGAAGTGTTTGCTACAGTCCAAAAACTTAGCCACACACAGGAGACTCAACACAATGTAAAGGACAAAGGGCCTCATTTATGAAAAGTGACGCATCGCTGCGTGAAAACAGCGATGCGTCTCTTTTCACTGCGCACTCCTTGCGACACCAATGATGCATCATATTTAATGTATGACGCATCATGTCGCAAGGACTTACAGATACATCAGTATTTCTGACGTATCTGTAAGCGCAAAAGTGACGCATTGCTGGAGTGTGTCACAAAAGTGACGCAACTCCAGCAATGCGTCCTTTCACATGGGGAAAGCCCCATGTGAAAGGGCTTGCGTCAGTCTTACGCCTGCTGTGAGGCAGGCGCAAGATTTTGACGCAACAGCATCCTAAATGTGACGCAGTGAAATCTCATAGTTTTCACTGCGTCACTATTACGAGGCTTTTTGCGGGGGAACGCCCCCTCTGCATACATTATACCTGACGCAGGTATAATGTGGCGCAGGGGTTTAAAAAGTGACGCATCTACCTAGATGCGTCACTTTTTAAATATGGCGAAACAAGGCGCATTTTTTATGCCGCTGGTGCGACACAAAAAGTGACGCACCAGCGGCGCAAAACTGACGCAAGGCCTCATAAATAAGGGCCAAAGCTTTTTGCTAGCATCCTCTTTTTGCAATAAGGTCTCTACCATCTATGATACGTTTTCCTCACGCTCTGCAAAGGATAAGAGCACTCAGTTGACACAATTGGATGCAGCAAGTACAGAATTAAAAGTCCCCAACCCGGCCCAGGTTTCCAGTTTGCCACAACTCTTAGACCTTTCGCCTGTCTCCTATAAGCAGGTCACTAAACGTCTTTTGCCCACCAAATCTGGATCACCTTTGGATCCATGTTCTCCTAAGATAATCCACACAGTAACACAGACAGTTGCACCTCCACTTTCATAGTTATTCAAACTAGCCACCAAAAGTGGGACATTATCCTAAAATTTGGAAAAAACTCAATTTTACCACTTAAAGAAAATCGAACTTGGATAAAACAAATCCAGGCAATTATCACCCAATCTCTTGTTTGCCTCTCCCAGCAAAAATCTTTGGAAAACACATGAACCAAGAACTGGCCACATTCTTTATTAATAATCATATTCTGGATTCACCGCAGTATGGCTTTAGGAGCAGGCACAGTACTGAGCTTGCCTTGATCACAGCCACAGAAGAAATCAGGCGCGCAGTAGATAACGAAGGCTTGGCTGCCCTGATACTGCTGGATCTTTCAGCAGCGTTCGATACAGTAGACCACAGCCTCCTGATAAGTCGCCTTCAAGAAATAGGGATAGCAGGCACAGCGCTCTCACTTCTCAAATCCTTCCTGTCAGACAGTGATCAATTTGTCGAAGTGGAAGGTTTCAGGTCCCATTGCTTTAGGCTCCCATGTGGAGTACCACAGGGTTCATACTTGAGCCCAACCCTTTTTAATGTGTATGTTACACCTCTGGCCAGGCTGATTAAATCCTAAAGTTTTGTGATGGTCTCCATTTCAAATAATAAGCATGGCACAGCCCCTAACTTTAACGCCTGTATGCGACATGTGAGCAGATGGATGTCAGAGAACTGCCTTAAGTGAAACTCTAATAAGACCGAAGTTTTACTTTGTGGCAGAGACCCATCATTTTGGTCCACTGACTGGTGGCCTGCAGAGTTGGGTCCTCTTCCCATTCCAGCCACCAAGGTGAAAAACCTGGGAGTCATTTTTGACACTACCATGCCCTTTTCCCACCATGTGAAGGCGCTCACATCATCCACTTTTTACACATTGAAAATTCGGAGGAAAGGTTTTTCATTTATACCACCCACCACCAGAACTACAGATAACCCCTCCAACGTTCAGCTATGGGTAAGCGCAAATATATTGGCAGTCAAGACCAGGTTGGTTTGAAAGCCAAAATGCCAAGAAAGACTCCATTCATTATCTCCTATTTGACTTCCGCTGTGGGAGCCTTGAATAAAGAGATAGCTAATGCTGAACAAGAGTTGGGACTGGTTACTAGCCAAAATTCAGGAGATGGGACTGTGACAATTGCTTAACCGGCACATATTCCTGTACCATTGGAACCGCTAGTTTTGATTAATGCCCCACAAACAAGAAGTGATGCCCAGAACCTTGAGACTACAGTTATTAAGGATATCTCTCCTGAGATTTCCAAGGGGCGTTAAGGGGGGTATGAGGAGGGAAAAGGTGGCATTAGAAAAACTAGCACACGGAAGAAAGGTGCAAAAAGAAATACCTCCATGGTGCCATCTAAGGTGGATGAAAATACCCAATTACAACTGCAGAACTTGATAGAGGACATTTTCAGCGCAAGGTTTGAATCCATATTAAATGGTATAGCTAAAGATATTATAGATACCTTGAATTCATGTGTTGAGAACCTTAAGAAAACATGTGAGAAGTTGGACTCCTTTTTAAGTGATACAAAGTTTATGTCGGAAGTTATTTCGAATTCAGGTTCTTACCTACTCCACCTAAAAAGAGCACACCCAATTCCCAATGGTTAGTTTTAGGTACTCAACCATCATTTCTCCTGGGGGGGCGGGTAAAATCTAACCCCATCAGAAGTATGGAGATTAACACAGGTGGGGTCACAGTAGGTGGGAATTCCATCCAAAGAGTTACAAGTATAGCTAATGTTCCATCTTCGGTCCCGTCTCTGTTAAACACTAAGAATCGTGCCCCCCAAGAGAGAAATTTAAGTTTCATCAGCTGTAGGATCAATCTCCCACCAGAAGCCACCCCTTTGGTTGCGGTTCTTGTAGGGGTCCCACCGCTTAGTGATCCAGATGGTGAATCTACGTCGACCCTGCTACGCAGGACAAACATTGGTGTGACAACTATTGTGGTGGCCAATCTGAGTTGTCCACCCATATTATAATGGCTAGACGTGTGGCCTGGATGGGTAATGGCCCCAAATATGTTCCAGGCGATTGCATTATAGTTAATTTTAATAGGCGGGACATGGTCGATAGGTTGTTATGGGGTGATTCTGGGCTACAGCGGGGGATATCAGGGCACTACCTTTAGGCTTTTTTTTACCCCCCAACAAGCTCATGAAGAGGAAAGAGTGGCTGAACTAATCAATTTTCGTCTGCCCCCAAAGTCCCCTCCCCTCAGTAATGGCTCCATAAGAGGATCTGACTCAAGTAGTGGGGGGGAGTAGTATCTCTAGATCAGGACGTCCGGGCCTGTTGTGGGAGTCTTACTCCTTTCAAATAGATTTTCGCCACTAACACAGATGGATGGTAATGATTGACTGGAGGGGAAGAATGAGTGTATGCCTGTACCGCACCCTAATAACCCTGGCATTGGTGATATAGGAGTTGAAACTCCCCTTAATTGTAGTATTATCAGCTGGAATATTGTGGGCCTTAGATAAAAAAGAGATGACCCGATTTGGCTTGATTTTATTAGATCATATGATATAATAGCTCTTCAGGAAACTTGGGATATTGGGGACAACTTTTAGCTGGATGGATTTAGTTCTTATTTTCAAACAGCTCGACCAGCCTCGGCAAGCAGAGCAATAGGTGGCTTAGTGCTTCTCCTTTCCGTTAAATTAAAGGGTTCTCTAAAAAGGATAGAGGTAGACCATCCCAATTGCTTGGTAGTAGAAGTTAGTTCCCCTTATCATCCTAAGCTATTACTTGTAAACTTTTACAATTCTGGGGAATCCGATTTTAGGAACCAACATTTGTGTTTCCTGAACTCGTTTTTAGAAGTTTATAAATCAAACCAATCCACTTATTATTATATATTACTTATAGGTGATTTAAATATACATTTGTGTGGTTTGAATTGTTTCATTGATGATGATCTAGGGCACAATCATTCAGTGACTCTTCATTTTAAACATTCACCTCAGGGGGAGGCTCTTGAATCTCTTTTGGCTGAAGCCGATCTTTTTGAACCTCTTTTTTTCACTCAATCCGATCGGTGCCCCCAGTTTAAATTGAAGAGTAGTGATACTATCATCGATTATATATTTTTGTCCCCCCTATTATTAGATACAGTAGCATTTTATAATGCTAGGTTCTCTCCTTTCATTGACCATAACTCTATTATATTAGTACTGGATAATGGTTGTGGCATCATGGATATGGGAGGGAGAAAACAGGGAGGAAATTTGATGGTAACGTGTGCCCAAGGGAGGAGACTTAAATGGGCTTAAGCGACGCCAGACTCCTTTTTTAAAGACTTGTGTTCGAAGGCGAAAGGGGACCTTGCAATAAGCCCAGACTCATCTAATCCCAAAGATGTGGTTCTTACTGCCTTTGGTGGTATATGTAGACAGATTGCAGCGGATCTGTCCATTGCCAGCAGACCCGGAGGAACCTGTGGGAAAAGGTGGTTCTATGAAAAGTGTTCTCGTGCTCATGTTTTAGCTCTCAAAAGCTCACCCCGTGATAGGGTACTGATAGCGAGCCTATGGAAGCAGTATAAGATAGCTGTTCATAAGCGGAAGTCAGAGATTAAGATAGAGGCATGGAATGCTCTTTTATCCATTGAGGTTTTAAAGGACAGCTCCAGATTCTGGGCTGTTGTTAATACCCTTTTTTCCGGACTGGAAAATGATACTCAGGATAGCAACATCACAGAAGCACAGTGGCTGGCCCATTTTGAAGGAATTTATGGCTCTAATGAGACATCGTACTCTTCCCCATGCTATAACCTCGGCTGGAAGCAGCGCTATTTGTCTTCAATGAGGCGGACATCGAAAGAGCTATACAGCAGACCTCTAGTAACAAAGCCCCGGGTCCCGACGGTGTCCCAGCAGACCTATATAAATCTGACCCTAAATTTTAGGCTAAAATACTGGCAATTGTTTTTAATGCCTCTGGGTCGCAAGGGTTTCCTGTATCCTGGTGCCACTCAACTATTATTCCAGTTTTCAAAAAAGGTCAGAGAGGGGACCCACGATGCCAAAGACCCATATCACTGATTGATTCAGCGTAAAAATATTGGGCAAGGTAGTCTTAGCTAAAGTTACTGATTGGGCCACTGACAACAAGGTTTTATCCAATGTACAGTACGGATTGGGGAAATGTAGAAGCACCATGGAACAATGCCTTAATTTATATTTATTAATTAATAAATATACTATAGCTAAAGAAGGTTTCCTACAGATGGCGTTTATGGATTTATCCTCAGCTTTCAACCTGGTTAACAGGTCAAAGCTGTGGAGTATCCTGCTTGAAATAGCGATTGAGCCGTGTTTAGTTTATTTTTTGGCGGGCCTTGATCTGGACCTTCTAGCATCAGTTGGTACTACCTAAGATGGCAGACATACTAGGTCTTTTACATCAGAGAGGGGCGTCCATCAAGGGTGCATACTGGCGCCCTTGCATTTCAAAATCTACAACAACGCCCTGGATAAATCTCTAGTAGAGGAGAGTCCAGAAATCCCAAATCTAGGAGAATGCCTAGTTCCGGTTCTCCCATACACGGATGATGCTGTACTTTTAGCATGGACCGCGGTAGGTCTTCAGAGGCTATTAGATGCCTTCGGTGCCTACATGCAGTCCTTGGACCTGATTGTGAATACTGGGAAGTCTCATATTATGACAACTGGCAAAATTTATAGAAAAACTAAATCCTTTTACTGTAATGGGGTGGAAGTGACCAGGGTGTCCTCTTTTACATACTTAGGGGTACAATTTGATGATAGAAGTTCATGGGCCCCCCAAGACAAAACCAAAAAAAAATCAGTTACTAGATCCACATCAGCTTTACTAGGGTTTGCTCAACGCCTGGGGGCTAGGCCGGTAGAGTCCATTCTTAAGATATATAGCTCAAAATGCCTTGCTATTGCGGCCTATGGTTTATCTATATGGGGATTTAAACAGCAGGTGGGGTTGCAGACAGTCGAAAATAAATTATTGCGTAGTCTCCTGTCTGTACCCCAATCAACCCCAACCTTTGCCATACACCAGGAATTAGGGCAGGACTATGTTACGGACATCCTGAGCATCGCCCTGTTACTGTACTTGAATCATCAAATTCTGCAGGATTGTGTCAAACTGGACAAAGCTAGTAAACTTAAGTGGTTGTATTATGTTAAGCACATACTATTTAAAATGGGGCTGCCGTAACTGTTTGACACCGAAGTCACCGCCCACGCTATGAACACCATCCACTCCGGCTCTCCTTCCGACCCACGCTCTCACCACATCTTCAACAAAGCCGACACCATCATCGCTCCCCACCTACGGGACGTCATAAACAACTTCCTCGCGTCCGCCACCTTCCCAGAGAGCTGGAAGCACGCAGAGATCAACGCCCTACTGAAGAAACCCACAGCGGACCCTAAAGACCTCAAAAACTTCCGCCCCATCTCTCTTCTTCCCTTCTCGGGAAAAGTGATCGAGAAGATCGTCAATAAAGAGCTAACTGCATTCCTCGAGGCCAATGGATTCCTCGACCCATCCCAGTACGGATTTCGAGACCGCCTTCATCGCAGACACCGACGACATCAGAACCCTACTCAACAACGGGGAAACCACCGCCCTCATCCTCCTAGACCTCTCAGCCTCCTTTGATACAGCCTCCCCCCCTTCCGCTCCATGGCCACCGAGATCATCTGTGGCGTACCCCAAGGCTCATCGCTCAGCCCAACCCAATTCAATATCTACATGAGCTCCCTCGCCACCATCGCATGCAACACAATCTCAACATAATCTCATACGCCGACGACAACCAGGTGATACTCTCCCTCACCAAAGACCCAGCCACTGCCAAACTCCACCTCCAAGAAGGAATGAAAAATATCACTGAATGAATGAAACTCAGCCGTCTGAAACTGAACTCAGACAAGACAGAGGTCCTCATCCTCAGACCATCCCCATCTGCCTGGGATGACTCCTGGTGGCCCACAGAACTGGGCACCGCACCGACACCCACTGACCATGCACGCAACCTGGGATTTATTCTGTTCTCCTCTCTCACGATGACCAAGCAAGTCAACGCCATCTCATCTTCATGCTTCAACACCCTGCGCATGCTCCGTAAGATCTTCTGGTGGATCCCTCCCGGAACTAGAAAGACGGTCACCCAGGCCCTCATCACCAGCCGACTAGAATACGGGAACACCCTATATGCAGGAACCAAAGTCAAACTTCAGAAAACACTCCAACGCATACAGAATGCATCCGCATGACTCATCCTTGACATCCCCCGCCACAGCCACATATCAGCCCACCTGAGAGACCTGCACTGGCTCCCCGTCAACAAAAGGATCACGTTCAAGCTTCTCACCCACGCACACAAAGCGTTCCACGACATAGGTCCAGAATACCTCAACATCTGCCTCACGTTCTTCACTCCAACACGCAAACTCAGCTCCTCCAGCCTCGCCCTTGCCACCATCCCACGGATCCGCAGAACTACCGTCGGAGGAAGATCATTCTCCTACCTGGCAGCCAAGACGTGTAACTCCCTCCCAGCCCACCTACGACTGACCCAGGACCACCTCGCATTCAGGAAACACCTCAAGACCTAGCTCTTCGAGCAGTAGCGGCACGTCCCCTCACTCTTCCCCCCCCCAGAACCTTGAGACCCTCACAGGTGAGTAGCATGCTCTACAAGTGTACTGATTGATTGATTGGAGGCAAGCCCTTTGAATTTTAAGTGGGCCAGAGAACATCTCAGCCACCAACCATCCTGGCAGGATGACTGAACCTGCCAACATCTTGACCCTCTTTGTCTCGCTGGCTGGGAGGAATACACAAAGCCTAACAGCTAAGCTATTTACAGTCATTTGACCCAGGACACTGGAAGCAGGCATGAAATGGTTTAGGCAAAAAATGTCCAAGTTTCTAAAAGTAGAGTTTTCAGAACTGTGACTTAAAATCTGACTATACCATTAAAGATGATTATAAATTACAATTTATTTGAGACCAAACATGACATTTCTACTTGCTCTCAATCACAAAATAAATGTCGCAGTTTTCCACCACCAGGACCTGTGGAATTTTAAAAGATGTGCCCTACTTTTTAAATACAGTGCACCCTGCCATATGGGCTTTTAAGGGTCTAGACGAGGGTTGACTTGTGTGTATTAAAAAGGAAGATTTAGTACTGGCAAACATTTTGTTTTTGCTAGGTTGAATCAGCAGTTTTTAAACTTGCACTACAGACTGCAATGGCAGGCCTGAGCCATGTTTTAAGGTGCTACTTAAGTGAGTTTAACAATGAGTGCTGCAGGTCCACTAGTAGCAAATAATTTACAGGCCCTGGGTGCACATAGAATCACATACTAGGGACTTATAAGTATTACAAATATGCCATTCAGGTGATAGCCAACTGTACCATATTAAGGGAGAGAGCTCAAGCATGTTATCTCTGGTTAGCAGTGGTAAATTGCACAGACTCATAAAGCCCAAAAAATAAATTACAAAAACAGGAGGGGTGAATTCAAAAGTTTTGGGAATGATCACACCAAGGATGACAGGTATAACAATGGGACAGAGCAAAAGAAAAATATACTGTCCTTTGACTGAAATTGAGATATAATTTCTACCTTTTCAAAGTGCTTTTCCTGAGATTTCTCAAAGTAAATGGTGGGAATTCCAAGTTCTGAAGCAGCTATCCACTGTAATGCTGTTCTTAACTCCTCATTAGCATAGTCTGGCTCAACGTCATGATTGATGAGAAGAATGTCCTTTTGACAGCTTGCTGTACCCACAGACAGGCCAGAGGTGCATTCTGAAAGGCAAGCAAGCAAGTAAATTCAGAGGACAATGTGAGTTCAATTTACAAATCAGGAGGATCAAGAGCAAAGTTGTTGCTGGATATAACTATGTTTGGTGACTTACAGAGTGAAAACTTAAGGTAAAGCAATGGACCACTGTACTCATTTGTGCACAATACAATAGGGACCAGATCGGGTAGCCAGGAAGAGTAGGGACGGCATGCCTTTTCGTATTACCTTACTTGCAAAGTGCCAATATCATGCAAATGTCAGTCCTTATCTTAAAACATCTGCCACTGTATTTGTTTCTTGTGCAATACAACAATCAACAATTAATAATTGTATAATGTTTGCAATAATTGCAGACTGAGGTTGAACACAGTTCTTCATGGCAAAAACAGTTTATTTGGTGCATTTAAGGTCACTAATAATGTCCTTCTTCTTCTAGGAGGCAGACAGAGTACTCTGTCACAAATGTGGTGGATTGGTGGGTATCTTGCCCACCATATTACTAGTCTTGTGATCTATAATGCACTTGTAATATGGTAAAGGACATCTATCCTCTAGAATTTTAAGGAGTTCTCTGGTAAAAATTTCCATTTTAGCCATTCTCTCAGGAGTGGTTTTGCCTATTCAAATGACTTTCTGTAATCCAGCCACATCTTGAATAAAGTAACGGAATTGTCATAAAAATATGATTTAACAAACTGAGGGATTTACTCAACAGCCCTCGTTGGGGTTGAGTTCCAGTTAAATACATGGGAAAATGTAAATCTTTGAACCCTATCTCCCATTCGCAGCAATGCTTTGGACATTGCCGCAGCAGGTACTCCGAGTGAGAGATCCTACTCCTCACAGAGCCATTGCTAGCTCATTGCACTATTTACAACACAATATCTATGGTCAAGGGTTCCATAATTAAACTGTTAATTGATAGATGGAACCTTGCTTTTGGAGGAAATTCCAAGGCTCCTGAGATTTGCTTTCTCCATTATCCTCTTTATGTCGTTGCCATTGACTCAATTCTGAGAAGGAAATGTGCTGATAATTCTTGGCCCTGTCGAGGTGTCGAGCAGTCTAATCTTGAGGCAAATAGTTGTTATTGAAGAATAGATTACTCTCGAGCATATGTCCCTTCTTGTCTTCTCTATTGAAATCTTCTGCTCCTTTGTTGGTAAAAGTTGAGAGGTGCTGGTTACAATATTGGGGTCTGCATAGGAACGTAGCTGTAGTACTCTGGGCCCAGACGTACTAACATTTGGCTTAACGCAATTCAGTGCAGCAAGACAACATGCTGCACTGCATTAGCTGAAGAGAGCATGACTGCACCATATTTACTAAGATGTGGGGCTTTCCTCCACGCTCTGCACTGGCACACTGAGAGCTGCCTGGCATTTTAACACAGGTACTCTTGCGCCAAGGTGCAAGGGTGCAATGGGATACCTTCCTGTACAAAAACAATCCTCAGAGGCATTTTCCTCTTTCTATAGAAAGAGAAAATAACACAGAGAAATAAGCATATTTCCCCATGTTACCTCTCTGTTGGGATGGCATACCATTTTGACACATTTCCAGGTTTAATGTTCTTCCTAAATAGGGAATGTGTCAAAATCCATTGGTGGATGCATGGGAACGCCCACACTCCACCCATGGAACACCTTCCCAGTGCAGAGTGACACAGAGTTACTCTAGATTTACTAAGCTATGCACAGCCACACAAGGTGGCTTTGGGTGGCTTAGTAAACCTGACTTAAGGGCTTGTGCTGTTTTGTGTCGTCTTGTGTGACCCAAGGGCAATGCAGGCCCCTAGTAAATTAGGGCCATGGTGTTTAGAAAGTTGTCTACGTTTTTCCACAATCCTGCCTGCTTTCATTTCAATACAAAATGGGTTTTATTTTGAACACTAACTTGGGTCTTTTTCTCTTTTCAACTATTTTTCTTCATATACTGTTTCCCACATATAATCAAGATGCCTTTTTTGGTATACCTGCACCCTATAAATGTATTCACGCACATATTAGCTGTGTTAGTCGGATGAGGGGATACATCAAACAACCAGACGCTGCACCAAATTGTCCTCTGCATATAGCATGCCCAATTAGGAATTTTGTTTAATGGAGTATATTATTTTCATACAGAGCATGCAAATCAAATTTTGCACACTTTTTTCTCAATCTTATCCAGCACAATTTCCACAAGAACAATTTCAGAAAAATTCAAATTCACCATCAGTTTTCCATGGTGTAACCATTAACGCAGCTGTAATTCTGTTTACAATTCCATCTTTCAGGCACACTCACAAAACTTTTCCTTCAAAATTGGGACTTTCCACACTTACCATCTGGGTTTACTAGCTGAGTCTTGATGCACGTCTTTTCTTCTGATAAAGCACTTAAAAAAAGATACACCGGCAAAGCACAATTAGTATATTGAAGTGCACGTTGCAAGACAATGCAAAGAAAAATCATTGATGGATTGTGTCATTGCGTGCAACACATTACATCTACCTTCATCAGTTCAACTTTCATAAGAACTTCAGAAAAAAGAACAACAAGGATGAGACATCAGTGGTGATACTAAAGAGCAAGCATGGGCAAGGTCCACAGGTGAGAGTGATTGTTATTTGAAGGGTGAATTTGTGTGTAAGAACGGACAGATGGGTGGTGGGAAAGAGGAATGTGTGTGTCAGGGTAGATAGATGGTTTTTGGGTGGCAAGAGTACTTTTAGGGTTTAGGGTGGGTATGGGTGTTGGGGTGGCAAGGGGATTTTTAGGGTTTAGGGTAAGTTTGGGTTTTTGGGTAACAAGGGTATTCTTAGGGTTTAGGGTGGGTTTGGAGTTTTGGCCGGTAAGGGAATTTCTTACTGTTTAGGGTAGGTTTGGGCTTTTGGGTGGTAAGGGATTATTTTGGGGGGGGTTTGCTGCTTTGGGTATTAAGGGAATTGTTAGGGTTTAGGTCGGTTTGGGGTTTTAGATGGTAAAGGAAGTTTTAGGGTTTTGTGTGGGTTTAGGGTTTTGGGTGGTAAGGGAATTTTTAGGGTTTTTGGTGGTAAGCACATTTTTAGGGATTAAGGTGGGTTTGGGTTTTTGGGTAGGTAACAGATGTTTTAGGGTTTAGGGTGGGTTGGGGTTTATGTGTGGTAAGGGACTTTTTAGGGTTTAGTTTGAGATTGGGATTTTGAGTGGTAAGGGAATCTTTAGGGTGTTTTCTGTGTCTCTTTCTTTGCTCTTGTCCTTGCTTCCCGTCTCCCATGTTTATCCCCACCTTTCCCAGAGACTTCAGGTTTTCTGCTGCACCACTTTGTACCTTATGTTACGAAAAACTTTTTTATTTGTGTGCAAAAAATCTCCATAACAATAAAAATATTGAAAAATGAGTCCTGGCAAATATTGCACTGTAGTTACATACTTGAAGTACATGTTTCTTGTTTTACTGGTGTTGCTTTTAAAATAGAAAGTAACATTGGGGCATATTTACAAGGGGTTATCTCCAATAAAAATGTAATTTTTTTTGACGTTCTGGTGGCGCTAACCACTTCGCCTTATTTACAAGGCAGCGTTAAACCATTTAATATGGCTTAATGCCGCCCTGTAAATAATGCCCCTATTCACGCAACACTTAGTGTGAACGGCGCAGGCAATTGGTTTTGTAGTGGGTGTCCTACTGCAACACCCATTGCTTTTTGATGCTGCCCCCAATTTACAAGGCTGGCATAAATATGTGGCAGTGTCAAAAATAATACCAGGGAAAACCTGTTTAAACTGGTGCTATGAGGAGAAATTATTAATTTCTCCTCGTTTTTGCTGTTTCTATGTGTGCTGCATTCTTCACCTACACAATCATTAAATAATGAAGATTTGCAACTTCTATATGTGCTGCCTTCTGCAGCATTCATAGAAATTACAAATCGCCATTAGTGACTTTTTATGTGCAGGAAGGGACACCTTCCGGCACATAAACAATAATTCCCTGCAACACAGGCACCCTTTTATTAAAGACAGTCAGCTCCGGACTTTTGGGAAGAGCTAAAAGTGCTTCCCAAACATTGTAAGAAATTGGAAAGGGACTGGAGGCATAACTACCTTCCCAATGATAAATCACTTTATAGACAGGCCCTGGACATGTACCTTCGCTTAATTAAAAAGGCTCAGCCTGACTTCTTTTCAGGTCAGATTGACAAGCCCCAAAACAAGTCCAGTGAAATTTTTTAAATTATAAAAAAGTTCATGCACCCAGAAGCTTTGCTTCAGCCTTTACCTTCTTCTCTCAGGTTATGTACACAATTGTCTGATTTATTCGATACAAAAATTCAGGCCATTGTAAATGCGTTACATATTATGAACTCAGCTTGGCCGTAGACTAGTAACACCATGACACTGCAGAGAGAAGTGATGCCCGCCGTGGACAAATGTTGTAGGAATTTGCTCAATTTCACATTAGGAATCTACTCAGGACTTGAGGGCCTGTAAATCTGGGTCTCCTGACAACCCTTGTCCCCAACGTATTTGTGCCGCCAATTGTATGGCTATCAACCTGGTTCTTAACTAGCTCTTAAATCAATCTCTTAGTTTGGCTACAGTGCCTAGTGGCTGGAAGCAGGTGACGTTGATTCCTTTATTGAAGAAACCCACAGCAGATACGGTCAATTTGGTGAATTTTCATCCTATATCCCTGCTGCCATCTTTTTAAAAATTTCAGGAGAATTTGTTAAATAAACATCTTTCTGCTTTTCTTGAATAGAATGCTCTTCTCCATCTCACGCAATCAGGCTTCTGCCCAGCCGTTAGTATGGAGACCACACTGCTAGAAATCTTGGATACAATAAGGCTAGCAGTGGATCAGGGGAAACAGGTAGCTCTGGTGCTCCTGGATCTATCCGCTGCCTTTGATACGACCCCACGTGAGATACTTTTGCAGCACCTATAGACAATTGGGGTCTGTGGTTTGGCTTTGTCCTGGCTTCTCTCCTTTCTAACTAATAGGTCTCAGTCAGTATGGATGCCCCTTTTTCCTACAATCACAAACAACTGCATTATGCGGTTCTCCAGGGGTCTGCTTTAGGTCCCATATTATGTAATGTGAACATGACCCCTTTGGCTACCCTAACTGAATCTTTTGGAGTACAGACTATATCTTATGCAGACGGTGTATCTTATGCAGACGATATGCAGTTGCTGTTCACTTTGGACATAAATTCTCTAAATGCACTGCGTAACTTCCAGGCCAGCCTGTCTTCTGTATCTTGGTGGATGCACTGCAGTGGCCTCCAGTGTAATACCAATAAGACAGAAATTCTTCTCTTTGGGGGCCCCCGCTTAGTTGGATAGCAACGTTCGGCCTAAGAAGGTTCCCATGTCCCTCTCCCACAACAGTTAGTGCAACCTTGGGGTTAAATTTGTCCCCATGGCTTCTTTTTGACCCTTACATAGTAGTGGTGGTAGGCACTTGTTTTGGCCTGATGAAAATGCTGAAAAAATGCCACTACCCATTTCCCTTGCCACAGCAGAAAACAGTGATCAGGCCTCGATTACATCAAGGCTGTATTATGCTAATACTCAATAATGGGTCGTTCCTGCTTATCTCCTGGAGAGATTACAGCTGATGCAGAAGGCTGCTGCCAGGCTCCTATTATGCCTTCGCAGGAGAGCCCATATCCAACCAGGCTTAAAAGAACTTCACTGGTTGCCTATAAAAAGAACGGATTTGATTTAAATGTCTAGTCCTGGCACAGAGAGCATTCTAACTTAATGGCCCTCAGTATTTGTCCAATAGAGTAATTCCCTACCAACCAGTATGTGCTCTGCACTTATCCAACACCTTGCTGGTTGCTACTCCTCATTTTAGATGAAAAATGAGAGGCAGTAGTTCCTTTTCTCATTTAGCCACCAGGCAGTGGAAAGCCCTTCCAGTTCAGCTTCATGCCTCTAGAGACATTGTGACTTTCAAGAGACTCCTTAGGACCTGGCTCTTTAATTTGGCTTTCTAATCTCACTTTAATTTAGGGATCAGATTTGCTTTATAGTGCCGGGAGATTCTTTGGAGAAGCTGAAGTACTTTATAAAGCTTAAAGATAGAAAGATAAATATTTTTATGTACCAAACAAATTCTTTTCGGACTTTGAATGCTATTCTGTTTTGCTGTTATTTCTTTAAGTATAACACAATATCATCAGTATAAAACTTGATCTTGCATACACCATGCAACATTTTGATTCTGCATCATTTAAAAACAAATGTTATTTTTTTCATGTATAACAAAACATTGTTACAGAGAATCAAAAGCAATAGGAGCATATGCAAGACTAACGTTCAAGCATCCTGTGTACAAAATTGAGCAGCATACTTTGTCTGTAAGGGAAAGAGGGGAAAAACAATAAATAAAAAAAGGAAACCAAACTATGATAGCCTAAGCATTGGAGTTTGTCCCTGTGAAAAAATAGTGTTAAACTTGTGTATTGGAAGAACACCTTCAGGGCACCGTGACAGCATAACTTCAGGGTGCAGGTGCCCCCGCGGTGTCACACGTGGGAAGACATGTGCAGGTGAGTGCAAAGGGGTCCATGCAGGGGCCTTCTATGTATGTGAAGGATGGGGCAAGTGTCCTGCAGCATAGTGCAAAGTGCAGTGTAAGTCATGGGACATCTACTAGCAAGCAGGGTGAGGGTGTCCTTGGTGGGAGAGGTAGCAGGCGGATGACCAGTCACTAAGCTGATGGACCCATGTGTCATTGAAAACCTCACTGTCACTATGTAGACAATCTGAGATAGTAATGTGGTGCTCAATTCCAGGGTACATTGATCATTTCAAGGTGAGCGCATGTTGTTTTATTCTGCAAACTGAGTGAGATAAGTGTCCCAACTTTTGCCACCTGCCTTGGAATTCCCATCCATCCTAAGGAGTCTAAGGGTGACCACCTCTGCTCGTGCCCAGGTAAGCAATGTGAACAACCAGCGGCAGGGGTTGAGTGCCACGGGCTCCTTCCATGACGTTGTTAAGTGTTGCTTGAATGAAATAAAGGCAAGGTGAATAAACCTATGTGGGTGCTTGTTCCCTTTAGCTTTGGGGCGTATCCCTTGTAAACAGGTGTGGGTTTGAGAGAATGGCTTGCAAGTGCGTTGACCATAGTGGTGATCTCCTACCATGCCACCTGAAGTATTGGACAGTCCCACACCATCTGACAGAACCCTGCATTTGCTAGATTACACCTGGGACACTTCAGAGTCAGTGTTAGAAACATATGCCTAATGAGCTGCGTTGAGGGATAAGCTTGATGCATATAATTGAACTGCATGAAGCGCAACCTCGGGCTATGAGACACCTCCTTCACTTGCTGTAGCTCCCTGGACCAGACTTGTCTAAGAGCTGCTGCTGGATGACTTCATCCCATTTGTCTTTTGCCCCTGTATCATACCCCGTAGTTGCAGTGTTAAGGGAAGAGTATTGGATAGTAATGGGGTGACACGCGGAGCCCTGTGATAATCTCACAAGTAATGTGGGGGGCTAAATAGGTTCTGCATCTCACGTGTCCCAATTGGCTTGTAGAATAAAGTGTATAGTGTAATATGTCAAGAAGTGACCAGCCCAAGTGCCATAAGCATCCATGTTATCCTGGAATGTCATGAATGTGCCATCTTGGAATAAGTCACCCATATGGGTCACCCCTGCTTCCTTCCAAGTGCCCCTGTTGAATATCCGTGCTTCCCTGTGAAGTTTTGGCAAATGCCACAAATCTATAGAAGGGTTAAAAGGGTTAGAAGACCCCATACCATGCACAAAACAACGCCAACATAACCAAGCTACAGTCATCTGGCATGTCGCCTGTGGAAGACGTCCCTCTGAGTCAGACAACCATACCTTCAAGAGCTCTAGAGACAGGTGCCCTTTCAGGGAATTTGGGGGCCTACACCCAGCATATTGGCCCCTGCAGTTGTGCCTCCTCATATTACATTCAAAGTTGGGTAAACCTAAACTGCCCTCAAGCACAGGGGGTTGTAGAGTGGCCAGGCCCACGCTTCGTCTGCCCTTGCCCCATATCAGTTCTGAGTGGAGCCCATGGAGCTCACAGAAAAAAAACAAAGAGTTGTGAAGAAGTAACCGGGACAACACCAACCTCTTAGAATCAGCAAGGGGAATATGGGTAACGATTGATGAATGGACCTCAAGGCTTTGTCCACATTTTCATCCTTGATGTCCTTCTCCGAGTTGAAAATATGGACGCCCAGGTTTTTAAAGGTGTCACAACACCAGCGCAGATGGAAGCACATTGGTGCAACCTTGAGCAGGTCCGGAGTTGGGGCCAATGGGGAACAGGTAGGATTTGGCCAGTTCACTTTGAATCTGGAAGCATCCCCAAGTTCCTCCAGCAGGAACATGTGCCCCTGGAGGGAAACCTCTACCTCACGTAAGTACACAAGAGCATCATCAACATATAGCAATATAATATGATGTGCACCTAGTTCAGGTATCCCCATTGAGATGCGCGCTGTCGTAGTCGACAAGTCATAGGCTCCATTGCAAGGGCAAAGATCAACAATGCCAGTAGCCACTCTTGCCTACTCCCTCTTTGCATTGTAAAACCATCCCATATTCCCCGCCCCATCCGAACCTGCACTGTCGGGTTCCTGTATAAAGCAAAATCTCATCCCAGGTATCCTGGTCCGAACCCCATATACTCTAGAGTCAGGCATAGAAAGTTTCAACTCAAGGTGATAAACGCCTTTTTGATATCCAAGGAAACTGCCACCTTGTTGTAAGCAGCGGTGGGGGTGTCCTGGATGAGGGGCAGCAACTGAGGGATGTTGGAAAAGGTACTGCGCACAGGTATAAACCCCAACTGGTCTTCATGTACTAGTGTGTTGACTATAGGAAGCAATCTATTCAACAACACTGTGCCCAGGATTTTATATTCCAAATTAAGGAGTGACAGAGGTCTATACGATTGGACATCTAATAGGTCCATTCCAGGCTTAGGCAGGACCACTATCAGAGGTTTGTGTAGCAAGTCCGGGAGTTGGTCTGAATCCTTAACTTTGGTATACATGTTCAATAACTGTTGTGTATCAAGGGCCGAGTAGGTGACAGAATAATTGATGGCCATATGTTGTATGTTTTATTCCAGGCAATTTGTGCAACTGAAGCACATATTTCTTCCAGTTGAAGAGGTTCGCCCAGTTTCACCCTTTGTAGCGGTGACAACCTGGGTAATGGAAGATGACAAAGGAAATCATGCATTTGTTTCAGAGATTGAGTGGGCACTGCTCTATATAGTGATTAATAATAATCACGAAATACAACATTTATGGCTGACTGTATCATGAGCATTTTGCCTTTGTCAGTCCTGATGGAACCTATTGGGAATCTCTGATGATCATCCTTCACTAGCCATGCTAATGATTTCCGAGAGTGGTTGCCCTCAGCATGAAGCTTAGCTATGCCCAGCTTTTGATCATGTTTTCCTAATCGCGTTTTTGCTTCATAGCACTGCTGGTGCACCTGCCGAAGTTCAGCCGATGTGGTCCGAATCACCATCTCAGATTCCAAAGGTCACAGATCTTGTTCTAAAGGCAGCAATTTGGTCTGTATAAGCCGGGATATACCCCATGAGGCAGCCATGAATTGGCACCTTATGACCACATTATGTGCATCCAATTGCAGAGCCTGTGAGTCAATAGAATATGTGTTCAGCTCGAAATATTGGATAATGAACTTTGTCAAATCAACCCAGAACAGGGGTTTAGATAGTGCTTTGGTTTGTAGCTGCCAGGTGGGTGTCCTGGAACGAGGCCTATCTCATTGTACATTCAATTGTGAAAGACTGTGATCCAAGAGGATGCGTGCCAGGTATTCTGAATGTAATACCAGCAGACCTAGTTGTGCAGTGCCCAGGAAGAGATCTAATCAGGTGTGGACATCTTCAACTGAGGAATAAAACAAGAATTCATGCTCTGGTGGGTGCCTTGGCTGCCATATGTCATGCAACCAATGTTGGGTGAGGCATTTACTGAAGTGTTGAGTTGTGCGGACACACACACATTATGCCGTAGGGGTAGAGCGGTTATGGTTTACATCCAGCACGCAGGTGAAATCATGCCCCCATAGTGAGGTTCCTGAAAAAGTGATGGTGTGAACATGTCCAAAAAGCCCAATTGATTAACATTAGGGTCATAAACAGCTACCAGCGTAAGAGGGGCTACAACAAGGTGACCCTCTGTAATGATAAAACGTCCTCCCTTGTCCACCCTTTGATGGTACACCACATATGGACCCCAAATAAGCACCCCATGGGCTTAGACCAATGCGGTTGTGCCATAGAACTGTCCTCTCCATTTTGCACGAAGCTTCTGCAGATCAGTGCGTGTGAGATGAGTTTCCTGTATCATTGAAAAATGTGTGTCACAGGTAAGCTTAAACACAATAGCGGATAGCGGGAGGCAATGCCATGCACATGCACATTTAATGCAAAACATAATGTGGGATGTGGTCATCTATGGGTTCCCATGGTGTATGTAGCGATGGTGCATGCTACGCGCCGTGCATCATAGAGGTAGAATGCCATAACTCCAGTGCTAAAGGAGCCAATTCCTCAAGGCCAGTTGCTCCCTTTGGTGGTATGTCATTGCCCGAGAAACTTGGAAGCAACCATGTAAGCTAAAACAATAATGTAAACAACAAAGGGCGAAGGCAGACAATTCCTTCCGCAGGGTGGAAGGCTTATACACCCCTGCCCAAAATTCCCCAACTCAAAAGATAAAGCACAAACACATAGAAAACTAGCCCACATTAGATACCATATGGGGCATGGAACCTGTGCTTCCCATTGTCACTGAAGGCTGGGTCCAGTCACCAGTGACCAGCCTGCTGTCGCTATCTCACATGGCAATCAGGTATTGTATTGAGACAGTTCACCCAAGTCATCCAAATACTGTTCCCAACATGCAAGAAGAGCTATACCAAGTCATCTGCAGCTCACAGAGTGAGGTTCAGTCCACGAATGGTGCAACTGCTGACGTTGCTGAGTCAGGTGTGTTCGAGCCAGAATTCAGTGAGTGTGTAGAGTGCAGTAGAGCGAAAAAGTTTGTGCTGTGTTGAGAAGTCACTTCCATCACCCCGGTCCACTCCTGGGATTTGACGAGACCGGGTAACTCTACGACCCATGTCCCCTCCTCCTGGGGCTCAGAGATGGCGGAGATCAAACCTTTCTCACTGAGGCAGGGCCATACATCCTCCAATCCTTCACCTTGAGCTTTGCTGGGAAAGAGTAGAGCATATTTAAATTGAAGCTCCCAAAGACACTGGTTGAGATTCTTGTATGAAACCTGTAGGTGCTGCATTTTGACCACATATCACAAGGGCCTTTTGACCAGAAGCATTGCGAATCTGGTCTCTGTCTCTAAAAAGTGAGCGAGGAGTCGCCCCGATCGGTGGTGGTCTTCTAGGGATGCTGCACCCATTCCACAGAAAATTATTTTGGAACTTTCTTTCTAAAACTGTCATCATCAGCCATGTCTCAATGAAAGCTCAATGCAAAAAGAACAATTGATGAACAGAATGCAGAACAAAGTCATACATTCACCCCAGTACAGAGATCTAGGCCTAAATCTATCGTTTTTTTGGTCCCCATGCCGTTCCAGTTTGAACCCAGCCATATGCGAATCAGTCTTTACCCTGCACACAATGGAAACAGTCCAGCCCGTACTCCCAGGTCAGGTCCTCCCTGGAATGGAGCCAAGCATCCTTGGTCGGGTTTCAGGGTTTCACCCCTCATCAGCCAGGATAGCTTGACTCCAGTGGTATAGAAAGCACGGGACCCACGATTCCCCTCCTATCAAATTCCGGGTGATTGAACCCTCTTCACAGAAGAGTTATCTGACCTAATTGCTAGTTTCTCCTTAACTGGCACAAAAGATGTGTTCCAGGGCTATTTCAATATTCATTGGAACAACCCAGATGACACCTCAGTCCGACTACTTACAAACCTTCTTGAAATTCATGATCTAAATCAACTCTGAAATAAACCAACACACACCAAAGGCGCTACTCTAGATGCCATTATCAGTAAAAATGACCTGATCTCCATCAGCTCTATCTCTCCTATTGACTGGTCTGCTCTATTCTCTCCCTCTCCCTTTTCAATCTCTTCATGGAACCCCTTACGGCCATCTTGAAGCAAGCAGGCATCAAATATCACCTTTATGCTGATGACACTCACATTTTCTACAAAATCAAATCACCCAGTGACATTCGACATCTTAACACCACTCTGAGCAAGATACATTGTTGGTTTTACTCAAATCACCTAAAACGAAACCCCAACAAAACAGAAATAACTCTATTCTCCCTCAAATGCAACCATCTTCCTATTCACGTATGGATCAGCGACCTGAAGGCTTTACATTGCTCTTTCATTCCATCCAACTCCTGTATGTCCCTGGGCTTCTGCTGAGACAACAACATGTCAATGAAAGAGCACATTAAAAACTCGGCCAAAGGAGCACTTTACGCAATAAAACACCTCAAGAAGCTTAAACCATTCATCCCCTCAGATGATTTCAAGATTGTGGTGCAATCTCTGGTCCTCTCCAAACTAGACTACGGAAATGCCCCTGTCACTGGGATGCCAAAATCTCACCTCTCCCTCTTAGATCAGTTCTAAATATGGCAGCCCGGCTCATTACTGATGTCAAACAGTTTGAACACATCACTCCTGCTCTCAAGAGCCTCAACTGGCTTTCTATCAAAGGAACATGTACTTACAAGACTGCCTTGATTATTCACAAAGCCCTTCACTCACATTCACCAAAGTACTTAGAAAACAAACTTACAAAAGCAGGGATTTCTAGATCATTGAGAAGCTCCAACACACTCTTGCCCTTACCTCGCAATCTAAAAAAATCATCTAACAAATCTTGCTTTTTTTCTGGAAATGCTCCAAGCATATAGAACTCACTACCTGGCAATCTGCGATGCAACCCCTCCTTCCCTGGCCTCAAAAGAGAACTGAAACTCCTCCTCTTCAACAAATACTTTAATTCTTAGACCACTGATCCTGGTTTATTATTCTCGTGCTCTGGACTGAACTTTATGTCATAGTCGGCAATTTGCTTGTTTGTTTATGCTGTCTACTGATCCTCTTGAACCGTTATCATGGCATTTTTTTAGGGGTCTTTCTGTTACTGTGCTGTTGTTGTGTACTATTATCTATTGAGTCTCGCCTCATATGGTTATTGCGTTCCTGATTCACTGGGTTCACTCACGACCATGTAAAGTGCTCTGACACCTTCGGGTCTAGCTAGCGCTATATAAATCTTAGATAAATAAATAAAAAAGTACCCTATATTGGGTTATGTAAGCCCTCCAACAATAAGATGTTCATCATTTTTGCTGATGATAATGGTGAGCATGTATTTGCTACTTCTGCTTCTAAGGAACTTTTATGTCTCTTCTCATTTTGTGCTGGAGTAGCTGGATCTTCTAATTAATTAAATAAATCCTGTAACATTCTTTGGTGCCATGAACGCATCACAAGTCACAGGCAGCAAACCTGCTTTGCATGAGGTCCAAAATAATTTCTGATACATTCCCTCCAGCAATCTCTCAGGTGACACATTTTAATCAGTTCAGTCAAATAGTGTATAATCACTGATATGCTCTTGCTAGCCCACTGCCCTTTGTTAGAAGAATCCATTTTTGGAAGAGTCATTTTAAAATCTCCTCCCACAAATAATAACTGGAGATATGCTGCTAGAGCCACTTTAAGCATTATCCAGTCCCTCAAATCACTTGAAGAAGGGCCATAATAATAAAAAAATGTGGATAGTCTGACTAATGCCCCTAACAGTAATATTATCCATCTACCATTTGTATATGCTTTATGTTTGATAATCTGACGGTCTGACAGCCCTGGAGCAGCATCATATTTCTTCTTACAATTAGATTTTATCATTTTCTCCTGGTTTAGGTCCTCTTCATGAACATAACATGTATCTGAGTGTCTTTCATGTATGAAAATATTAACCAAGCTTTACCAACATTATTTTAATCATTCATATTCACAGTCAGTATTAACATCATATTTTAGTATTGATTTCCTTTGGCATTTATCTTTCTTTTTCCATGCCCTCGCAGCATTTCCATAACCTGCCTCCCCCTGTAACTGTTTTCCTCTTTTTTCATAACTCCGGCGAGGATTCAGTAAATCCATATTTTGTCTTCTTTTGTACATATTGGCATTTAACTTCCACGCCCTGGGTGCGGTTTCTACACCATGTAATTATTTCAATCGTGGTTTGCCAATTTTTACATGTTTTAGGGGTCAGATCACATACACTGGGCACTGGACAGCAATGTCCAATGTGCAGAATCTTAAAACCAGCAATACAATTCAGGAAAACATGGTGGTGACCACGCAAAAAGAGGCATTTTCTTACAGCAATTTATTAAATATTTAAAATGGATAAAGATTTTAAAATGTATTTATTTACATGTTTTTATAATGTCGACCAGGGCTCAAGGCAGTTGGAATGCTGTACAAAAAAGTATTTGTATTACGTAGCACCTAGATGAAGTACAAAAACATCTTTACCTGCATACATACATTGTTGCAAGCAAAAGCAATAATGCATGATCTGACAAATTAGGGATCAGTGAGGTTTTAGGAATAGGAACACAGGTTTTTGCATTAGCAGAAGATCGCAGCCTATAAGCATTAAAGATATATAAAACATTTAAGGTCTAACAGAATAACACATTGGGCTGGGACAATTTGACAAATAGAGATGTGTTACAGGTCCTTATATGTACAAAGTAGTGTATGGTGTTCTGTGAAAATATATTATAATTATGTATACAACGATATAAATAAATTAGCTCAAATGAAATAGTGGTATTTGCAGAGTATATTGAGTTGACAACAAGGACTAATCTGAAATGCAATGATTGTGTCAGTGTCAAACAGTCAACTTGAGCATAACATGGAGATGCTACTTCTGAGACCAGAAATATTTGAGTTCATGCTTAAAATCGGTAAGCGATAGAGCTTTCCTTGGGGGGGGGGGGAGTTCCATAGTTGTGGAGCTCTCTCAGAGAAAACCTAGTTTGATGTTTTGTTCTTCAGGGTTTTTAGGACTTCAAGAAGTAAATGGCTTTTCATTTTGAAAGCTCACCCAAATATTTTAAGTTTTTGTGAGTTGTTTTGTGGTGTTATAATGGTAAGTCACAATATGCATTTGGGATCTTTTAGCAATGCCACAAGCAGGTGTCAGTGTACTTCAGTGTGCAAGCCTGAGTTTGGGAAGGTGGATAAATGGAGCTTTACCCTAAAAGAATCTGTTAAGAAAAAGAGCATAAACTTCACATTTAACGTCTTAATTGGAAATGGAGTATTTACATTTCCTAAAAATCCTCATTGCAGCACCTTTGACCAATGTTTAATATCGTCATCAAGGTGGAATCTCTAGTTGAGTGCGAATTCCAGAAATGTTGGCCTTGTTTACCAATAACCACGGTATGCTTAGTAGAGACAGGGAAGCAAACAATTTTTATATTATGGTACCATTATCTAGGGGAGAGAGAAGTAAGAGCTCCTTTTTTAACAGGATTTAGGATTAGTTTAAAATGAGACACTCACGTTTGATTTTGTCTAGGCATGTTGAAATGAGACATCGTCAAGCGAGCTCACTCTGAAGTAAACCTCAGCGTCATCAGCATATAACTCAATCAATCAGTTCTTTATTCGGATATATTAATATCCATAAAAGTATCACAGCTACAAAGTGAAAAATATATTAAAATACTTTTACTTATGTTTTACCATTAAAAGACTCAGTAAATTAAGAATGTATATGTTAAAAAAATGTGCATGGCACTCATACCAATTCAAAAAGAGCCAAAATATCTCAATACTAGCAGCCCGTCCCGGCGTTGTCCGGGAGCAATTAGGCTTCAGGGCCCCCGCCCGCCCCGACGTTGTCCGTGGGTCCCCCGGAGCCTTCCTCCATATATTGCAGTATTATACCTCTATGTTTACTTTGTACGCTTTTGTAACTTGCACACGTAACTTTTTCCTCCTGTAATGCACCACTTGGCTCCCTTTTTTATGCTCCATTTGCTTCCTCTTGCTACCTGCACACGTCACTTTTTCCTCCTATACCTCTATGTTTACTTTCTTCGCTTTTGTAACCTGCATACATAACTTTTTCCTCTTGTAATGCACCTTTTGGCTCACTTTTGTAATGCTCTGTGTGCTTCCTCTTGCTGACGATGTACGCTTTTGTAACCTGCACACGTAACTTTTTCCTCCTGTAATGCACCGTTTGGCTCACTTTTGCAATGCTCCGTTTGCTTCCTGTTGCTCACGATTTTCATTTTTGCTTCATTTTTTCGCCGCTCACCGCTCTTAAATAAATAAATAACCTACCTCATCCGCCGCTCACCGCTTCTCCCCGCCTGTCCGCCGCTCCTCCCCGCCTGTCCGCCGCTCCTCACCGCCTGTCCGTCGCTCCTCACCGCCTGTCCGCCACTCCTCACCGCTCCTCCCCGCACTATGTCCGCCGGTCCTCCTCGCGCTCCTGGACGCCGCTCCTCACGTCGGGCACGCACGTCGCGGCCGGCGCTTCTTCCAAGGGACTACTTTTTTTTTGGTACATTTTTTAAATAACGTATATTTATTAGGTTTATATAGCCTATGTCCATCTGCACACCCTGAGGATTACAACGATGTATCGGGTGTGTGGATTCGCGCTGTGGTTCCCGAGTTTACCCGCCTCAAAGGTTCAAAGTTCTTCCTTTATAATAGTAGTATAGATAAAACACATTGCAAGGGATGTATGACGTTACAACGCATACTTTTACTCCGCATACCATTACAACGCGGTATTTACAACGCATACCATTACAACGCATAGCGCTTTGAGGTGCTGGATAGTGGTAAGTATAATTTACTATTCTAACTCCAGTCCCCGTGGACCCTAGGGAAGGTGTTGGATAGTAAATTATACTTATTCCCTATCCTAGAGCGCCCCCCAGCGCAATGCGTTGTAATGGTATGCGTTGTAAAAGATGCGTTGTAGTGGTAGTGCGGAGTAAAAGATGCGTTGTAACGGGTGTATACCCATTGCAAGGCCTAGGCCAATCTCATAAAATAGAGCTTCCATGTGTGTGTGTGTATATATATATATATATATATATATATATCACACACAAGAAAATCTAAACGAAGCCCATCTCGATGGCGTCATGGCATTTTATTCTCCAGAAAATGCTGGCAACATGTCCTTACGCATTTCGGCTGATTAAAAGCTGTGATCACAGGTGAGCATTAGCATTGTGCAGCTGACAAGTTGCGGTCCATCTAGGCGAGAGGTTTTAATTGAAAAAACTACAGTCAGAGGGTGATGATCAGTAAAAGGGCTCAGGGTAACGTCAAAAGATTCCACCAAGCCCTCACCGTTTCCAGAAACTAAAATATGGTCGATGGTGGAGCTATGACCATTACCTTGAAAAGTGAGTATTAATGGCATCCCTGGCTCAAGGAAATATTCTAGCAGTTATTGTGAAAGATAATATTCTTAATTTCCTGTCCATATGTGATGTGTGGAAAATGTGACATCACCTCATCATTATTTTTAAAGTAAGCACAATGTTTTGACTCTAGTCTATCACATTTGCCTATATTAAATTACCCTACCCAGATTAGGATATAATCTCGTCTGATTTGACTTGTAGAAAGTTCCATCTCCTCATCAAGCTTAATAATGACTCTTGTTTTAGTGTTGTTATGATTAAACAAGACAATGCTAAGTTGTTAATCAATCTGCAAGAAGAAAAAATGGAAGCATGGGGAACCATTAAATATTCTCTGTATTTTCAAGGGGACAGTTGTGGATATTAGGAGGGTTTGTCCCCCCTTAGCCCATCCATTTTCTGAAGGGGTAGCCAGTGTTTTTAACCCCCGCAATATCCCAAGATTTCACTATAAGGTTAATACTGTTAGTATTATGACCCAGGGATACCCAACTAGCCATCATTTCTTATTCCTGTTCAACATAATGCTTGTCATTTATTATGAAATTATTACATGCAGTCTGCCCTGATATCAGTCCTGTTCATCACAGTTAGAAAGGGGAGCAAATCTGTTTGATGTTGGGACTGTTAAAAACATTCTAGTATTGGGTATTAGATCATGTTGATGGGCATACTGTTTAGGAGGATATGCCAGCTGTGTGGGGCCTGTACAAATATTAGGAAACATGTTGGGTCTATTAAAAAAGAGTTTCAGCTATAATACTTCCTCATATATTTCCCTTGGTGTTGTTACTGATTGAAAAAGCTTTATTCGAGTTATACACTCATAAAAGCACTGGCATACAAATTCATACATTTTAAAACATCAAGCATTCTATTACAACAATTTATAATTGAAAATACATAATACCAAAGCATTAAAATTTTTACCAATTGGAATAAAATAAGCTTTTTCATACTATGCGAATACTAAGTGCATGTTGAGGTATTGGGACCCCCGCGTTACGGACCATTCCCAAAGTTTAGACAAATTAAGACTCATACCATACATGTTGCCCGCATTTTGTGGTGTTAAAATTCATATACAACACCCAGTAGATATTTGCAAGGTTTAGTCAGACAGATATAAAAATGTGGAATTCAAAACACATTGGGGAGTAGAGCCCGCCTCCTTATGGACCATGCCCACCCCAGGTATTTAGCTGTTCCAACTACAATGGGCATTTCAGTGGAGGAACAGATAATTCTCAACCCCTCCACACCACTTCGGACACCAAGATTCCTACATACTGGAGCCAACCATGATTTTCTTGGGATTGCATAAGACTCACATATAAACAGGAAGTGTGCAATATTTTCATTGGGGGCACCACATGACGGGCAGCACAAACCACTACTAGTTCTCCAGCCGGACGTCAGGCACCTCAGGGGGAGTGAGCCCGCCCTTAACTGGAAGAATAATTTCCTGTCTAATGGGACAGTTATGCTGTCCCAATACTTTTCCAGGGATGGGCTTTGTTTGATTTCTAGAAATCTTCCCCCCATTGAATCCGAGGTTACGCTCCTCCATAGTTTCTGGTCAATGTAATCCCAATATATTTCTTTAATGTTGGTTTTACTAGGGAATACTTCCCCAAGGGGGTTTTCCCATAATTTGGAGAGCCCAAGTTCCGCAAGAACGTCCCTGAGCGTTTTTAGCCATTTAATTTTACGAAAAACATCTAATTTGGCTAATGCTAGGAACCCCTCGGCGTAGTGCCTTATTTCCATGGTTGTCCAAAGCCGTCTCCAGTAAAGGATTGGCCTCAGTCGGGCTCGGTCCCTGAGCGATTTTCTACCTAGATCAAAGACAAGCGGTATTAAAGGGGTGCTTTGGGGAAGACTAGTTATCCCTCTCAGGAACTTGTTCTCAGATTTTTGGATGTTGATAAGACTCTCAAAGCCCCAGACTTCGGCCCCATAAACGGTTGCGCCCAAGGCTTTGGCGTCATAAACCATAAGAACTGGTTTTATGGGCCTGGTCTTGGATTTTACTTGCTCGAGCCTGAGGGCTCCTGAAATTTGCTGATGTTTCAGCAGCGCCTTCTCTATGTGTCTTGCCCAACCGAGTTTGCTTGATATCTCAACCCCGAGGTATGTAAAGACATTTACTAGCTCTAGCTTAACATTATTCAAAAATACCCTAGGTTGAGATTGGCGCTTTTGCCCAAAGGCCATCAACTTGGTTTTATTAACATTCACCTCAAGACCCCGTTCTTTGCAAAATGCGTCAAAAATGTTCAGGGCTCTCTGGAGGCCCGACGGAGTCTTGGACACAATCAAGGTATCGTCCGCGAACATCAGAATTGGGACTCTGATGCCCGCTAACGAAGGTGCGTCAACCATTGCGTCCAACATCCTGTCCACGATGCCATTGATGAACAGCGAGAACAGCAGGGGTGCCATTGCACAACCCTGCCGCACTCCCCGCTCAACCGGGAAGTTAATAGTGGATTCCCCATTCCTCCCCCACTGGACCTTGGCATAATTGCTTTCGTGGAGACGCATTATCAGCGAGAGCAATTCAAGAGGAACCCCAATTTTGGATAAAACCTCCCACAACGTGCACCTGGGCACCAAGTCAAAGGCAGCCCTTAGATCTACAAATGCTACATAAAGGCTGCCTTTACCCAGGAGTACAGTCCCCCACCGCAGCATGGTGAAGCGAAAAATTTGGTCGACCGTACTGGTTGCACGTCTGAATCCTGCCTGGTAAGGGGATAGGGCATTATTGTCATCTACCCAGGCCATAAGTTTATCGACAAGCATCTTCCCCACTACTTTTTGCATAGTAGCCAGCAAACTTATTGGTCTATAGTTTGCTGGGAGTGACCGATCGCCTTTTTTAAAAATCGGTATAATTATGGCCCCCTTCCATAAATTGGGGATTTTTGCCCCTTTAGCCAAGCCATTTCCCAACAGAGTCGCATATTTTGCCCACTTAACTTTGTCATGCTTAAAAATGTCTGAAGGGATTCCATCCAGCCCGGGGGCTTTTCCCCCCTGCAGTGTTGAGATTACAATTTCCGCATCCTTGGTATTAAAAAAATCACCCTTGCAAAATACCATAGGGATAGATTCTATAGCCACTATATCCCTGCACTCGGCATACTGGGGTTTAAAATACTCGACCCACAATGCCTCATCGACATTGTTGTCGGGATTATTGGGGGCGCCCCCTCTTCCCCATCTCACAATTTTCCAGAACATTCTGGAGTCCTTTTGACCTGAAGCCTCCAGTAGCTCCTCCCAGTACTCCTCGTCCCACTGCTTCTTAGCCTTTCGAATACTGTCGTTGTAACATTTCCTTGTGGTTTTAATCGAGGCCTTGTCCCTACTTTTTAGTGCTCTGCCCAACTCCAGCCTAGCCACCCTACATTGTTTATTGAACCAGGTTGGAATTGTGATTGGTACTTTCCTATTAGCCTTCAGAGGCTTAGTAAAATGCGGTTTTAACAGAGAAAAAAATGTCTCATGTGTGTCAGTTATTTGGACAGAGCCTGGTAGTACAGGATCAACTCTTTCCATGGCGGCAATGGCATTGTCTACCTCCAAATTAATAGACTCCAAAGTGGTCAAATTAGCCAGGACATATGGCCACTTCACCCTTCTTGAGTCATTGGCCATAACAGGTACGCTCCCACTACCTGACACTGGGTTGGCTCGTGCAGCCTTCCACCATGAGTGGGAGACACAGAGGGGATTGTGGTCGCTTTCTATTCTGCCCACAATTTCCATGTCACCCACGCCACACCATAACTCAAGACTGCAGATGACATAGTCGATCCTGCTTTTATTATGTCCATTGTCGTATGTACAACTACCACCTTGATCACTTTTTGTCCTACCATTGAGGGCCCTCAAACCATATTCCAAACATAATGCATTCAACAACAAAATATCGTTAGTCCACCGCTTCACTGGTGGAAGGTCTAGGATGGGGATGTCCCAAAGGGCATCTTCCTCTAGTCCTATTTGGAGTGCAGTATGTTCTAGGGGCTCAAATGTCCTATTCAAGTCACCAGCCAAAATTACTCTGTTTCCAAGTGACCGAGATTCAAGGGAAGCGGATAGTACTTCTAGGGTAACAGAATTCCCTGGACTCGTGCCCCTGGCATATATATTATAAATATCTATTGTTGAACCCTTGGCTACAGATAATCTCAGTAACTGGATATCCTTACTACCTAGATCAATCGTTTTTGCCTTTACATTTGCGTTTTGTTTAATCCAGACTGCAAGGCCTCCCATAGGTCTACCCCTGTGGCCTCTCGTTGCCGGTATGCAGAAGTTTAAGTAACCCGGGAAATGGATTGGCTCGCATGCCCATGTCTCCTGAAATAGGCACATTTCAAACCCGGTTACAAAGTCGATCCAATCCTGTGACAACAATCTTGCCCCCAACCCCGCAACATTCCATGACAAAAATCTCTCCAGGATATTTTCTACACAAATCCCCTTGTCATTAGATGACATAGACGGTAGATCATCCTGCTTCCCACAATCACAAAACTCACTTAAAGCAAAATTTATACAATTAACATCTGTACCATCTTTGGAGCAGTCAATAGATTGCAAACCCGGTTCACCCACACACCCCCCTGAGCATTCAATGATGTCCACATCCCTCACATACTCCACTACAAGTTTTCCGGTCGTTTCATCGTGGGGTCTTAATAGTACATCAGGGAACTTTCCACTACCCATGTCCTCATCCTGTCGTAATTGTTCAATTGATCTCTGTCAGCATCCCCACCTCATCTGCCCCTGCCCTTTATAGGGGTTAAATGCCTCAGTATAACAATTAGTCGGTCTAAATATGGGGGCAGCAGATGGGACAGCCTCTACCCGGGTGCAAGGACTGGGTCTCGGATGCTCATTGGAGCCCCCTAGATAGATCGCCGGTCTTGGGTAAAAGAAAGTGAGGTCAACAACCCCAATCCCTCCGATATTAGTGTTCCAACCATGTCCCGTAATCAACCCCACAACCCTTGGATCCTGAAAATTGATTATAATACACTCACCCCCCTGTTTTTTTATAGTATTCCCTATCCAATGGACCCTTCTAGCCCCAATTATCAGGCCATCCACCCCCCCTGGGAGCGGTCTATTGACTGACAGCCAGTGCATGGCCTTGTTTTTTAACATGTCATAGGTTTCTCTTTGGCCCTCCGTTAGGGGTGGGACGTTAGTAAGTATGGCCACATAAGGGAAGGAGTCAGGGGTGAGCTGTACTGGCGGAATTCTAGTTGGCAATTTGGTTATTTGGGTCTGTGTTTGGACTTGTTGTGGGGGAACATGGCTCTGTGAGGGAGGTTTTGCCACTGTCACACAGGAATTAATCCCATTCCCATTACTAGGGTGAATTTTATCTGTCTGTGTATGGACTTGTTGTGGGGGAACATGGTTCTGTGTGGGAGGTTTTGCCACTGTCACACAGGTATTAATCCCATTCCCATTACTAGGGTTAATTTTATCATTTCCTGCCCGTTGGGCCAAAGTTTTACCCGATCCGGTCGTCAAGGGTGTGGCATTTTTACTAGTTATTGTAGGTGGGTTTTTTACACTGTCCTTGCTACCCTTATTGCTGATGTTATTGGACTTCGGTTTCCCGCAATTACTACTGGTTTTACTAGACACAGTATCAGGTACATTCTTGCTATTCCCCCCATCATTATTAACCTGTGTAGGAATACCACTTACAGGCGGAGATTGTAGGTCAATCAACACGGCTCCTTGAACTTTATCACCCTTCTGTTGGTAGATCCCAGCCTCACCCATTTTCTTGCCAGACTTAATTGAAGATTTAATAGAAAAAAAGTTATCTAGGCTAGCTTGTTCTAGATGGTCAAGTTGTTCAGCTAGCTTTTTAAGTCTTATTTCCACTGGATTAAGGAGGGAACGCATTATTTTTTCCACTTCTATCAGAAGATCGTGATTAGGGGATAGCGGGCCAGGGGGAACTATGACAGTTGGATCTAGGACAGGCACCGCCATTGTTGTCGGGTGGACCATACTTGTAGGCTCCACTTCAACTGGAGCTACTTCTGCCTCCCCTATAGTCATTAATGCATCATACTTTGGAGGGACATGATTCGAAGTCGATTTAGTACCTAGCTTCCTGTATTTCCTAGCAGGTTTTAGTGGTTGTGGTTTTTTTACAGTAGCTCCCCATTTCCTCTTGACACCTAGCTTAAGTTTGGCCGCTTCTGTTAGTACACAGTGATTTTCTGAAGCTCCTTCCCCTGTTACTGTTTGGCTAGGTGCCTCAGGATGCACAACAGATAAATTAGTAGTAACAATGTCCGATTGGGAGTTAGCTACTAACTCAGTAAGCAGAGGTACGTCATGTGATAAGTCCTGGGAGGCTGGTAGAACAATGGATGATAATGGTGTGACCAGCGCAGGATAGTTCAAGCCTTGGTTTTTCTCCAGTGGATTTTTCAGAAGCTCAATCGAAAGCCTACGCCCGGCTCGCCTTTCTGCCAGGGCGATCTCTTTATCGATATCCTGCGGCAGACGCTTAAAGTAGGAGTCAAGGGGACCCATGATAGCAGGCTCAGCTTCCCCCAGGGGAGGCAGCAGAGTGGAAGTACTTATTGAGCTAGCCATAATACTAGGGACCCCCTTTCTACCCACCTAAAGGGGAATAGGTCACAAAGCCGTTCCAACAACAGAGAGTTGATCAATACCTGGCCCGTAGATGTTAATAGGGTGGCCCAGCCCGGCCTCCTGCGGCCCCGGACGGCCACAGACGGTCCCGCCCTTGTCCCGGGCTTAGCCCGGCGGCCGCCCGCGCGCGTCCCGCGATGCGCGTCTGTGAGAGTGAAGATATAGTTGATTAGGACTAGGAGGCGTGGCCAGCCGGGAAGAGTCTCCAGGTGCGGCGTCTCAGCAGCCGCTGGGGAACCTGGAACTCGCAGTCCCGCTGCGCCGCTGTTGGTGGTGTCTCTGCCTCTTTCCGCCCTCGTGTAAGCCTTCACTGAAGCTCCCTCGGTGAGACCGTAATGCACAAGTAATCCTCTGGTGTCCCTCAGCCTCGAGCGGCAGTTGTTACTGTATTTTAATCCCCATAAAAGAATTTTAACCTCTCTGGGAGAGCGAAAATTCACTACAATGCAGTCGCCCTGTCCAATGTTTCTAGAGGGGCCTACCAATTCTATCTTTCTTACCAATAACATTTCTTGAAATAGGGAGTTTATGTCCCAGGATTGTTTAGCCAACCAATGTACTACTTTGTTTTTCAAACCACTCCATGAATCTCTTGAGTGTGGTGGTAGTTTGCGAAAATTTCTAACAACAATGACATGTAAGATTGTCTCTGCTAGGAGGTGTAATATAGAATTAGCACACTCTGTGGTGTCCATAGTATTTATTCTCTCAAGGGGTACAGAAAATGGATCCTGGGGGGCTAGAAATGAGGCGGGGTAGATTAGGATTTTAGATGATAGGAGTAGCCACATTGGTAGAAAGAATCCCAGATATTTCTGATCTCATTATCTGTGCTAGAACTTCTTTCACTGATGATTCTAATGCAACAATCCCATCCTTAAATTCTTTCAAATTCCTTTCAAATTCTTTTAGGTTCTCCATCTTTACATATAAGTTCTTTAATGCCATTTGCGAGGGTATCATTCATTTACATGCCTTATGTTTCTGGCTACATTTAGAGGTACTATAGCTCCCGTTTGGTCTAGAGACTGTTTCCCCTCTCTTAGGACCACACCCTGCATAACTGAAGGCTGGAGTTGGCTCGCTGTTAAGAGATTCTTCGATGATCAAAAGTTATCATGAGCTGCACAAGGGGCCTGCGTAAGTTCTGGACAACTTATGGTTGACCTCCTACCAGTGGACCCCAGTGCTGGTGGAGCAGTTTCATTGTTGACCTTTTCCATTGCACTATGCAGAGTTGACCTTGTCACTGTCAGTCTTTCTTCAGCATTAATGATTTCAATATTTAACAGACCCATGGCATTAGTTAGATAATTAGCAATGGCATTACGAGGTTCTGCTTGCTTTGATCCCTTCCCTTTATGCACTCGGGCGTGTTTCTGTTTGCCAATCTCAAAGTAACACTTAAATAGGACAGGAGAGTTTCCTACCAGGTCGTATAGACTACATCCAGGGCTGCAATTTGCAAGACTAAAGTGAGTGGGCCCAGCCTTGATCGGCTGTGGAAGGGTGCAGACGGGCCGCTCTTAAACTAGCTTACACGGTCGTGCCCTGGGAATGCACACACGCATCCAGCACTGCCGAAGCTGCCCTTGTGCTCTGTGGTGTCGGGCAGGGGGACTCTTCTTCCCTTTGGAATGAAGTATGCTGGGATCTGAGACCCACTCCACCTCAGCACGGCAAAGCAGCAAGCAGTAAAGCCGCTGTGGGCTTGACCAGCCCGATAACCGGCTTCCATGCTTTGGGAGGTGCCCTGGTGCTTTGTGGTGTCGGGGAGCGTGTCTCCTTCTTCCTTGGCATGAGTTATGCTGAGGGACCAAGTACCACCCCAGCACAGCACAACAGCAGGCAGTAAAACTGTAGCAGGCTTTACCAGCAAGATAAGTGGAACCCGCACTGCAGGACCTGCCCTGGGTCTTTGTGGTATCGGGGATGGTGACTCTTCCTGCCTTTGGCATAAAGTATGCTGAGGGACCAAGTCCCACCCCAGTACAGCACAGCAGCAGGCAATAAAACAGTTGTGGGCTTGACCAGCCCAATAAGTGTGTCAACTCCATGATCAATTTAATAGATTACTTAATTGATTCATGTTAGAAATTGAGTTTCTGGTTGGAATAGGTATGCAGGAACCACTAGCCTATTAAACTACTAAATTAACCTGTGCTCACCCCCTGGTAGCCTGGGACAGAGCAGTCAGACTTACCTTAAGAGGCAATGTGTAAAGGATTTGTGCAACACTTAAAACAGTAACATAGTGAAGACACCACAGAAATATATCACACCTATTTAGACAAAGTGAGCTAAAGAATGATGATGGATTCAACCCAGATCTGTGACTGGAGATGAGTGTCTGAAAAGTTTCAGTGCTCCATCCATCATCTCCTTGTGTTTGCTTTGTTCACCCTAGGTTGGCAGGGTATGCCCAGACAACGGTCCCTTGCTCACTTTTTTTATTTTATTTATTTTGAAAGTTGTGTATAGCGCGAACGTGACCCTTGGTTATCAGAGCGCTTCACATATACAATAACCTGAGGTAGGTTAGAAATCACATTGCTATGAGGTAGGCTAGGAGTATGACTGTAGTTAGTATAGCAACAGTGTACAATGGCTAATACTTGACCTCGTCATGATTGCATGTGTATATAATTCCAGTCTCTGTCTGTCTTCAAAGTAACACTTAAATAGGACAGGAGAGTTTCCTACCAGGTCGTATAGACTACATCCAGGGCTGCAATTTGCAAGACTAAAGTGAGTGGGCCCAGCCTTGATCGGCTGTGGAAGGGTGCAGACGGGCCGCTCTTAAACTAGCTTACACGGTCGTGCCCTGGGAATGCACACACGCATCCAGCACTGCCGAAGCTGCCCTTGTGCTCTGTGGTGTCGGGCAGGGGGACTCTTCTTCCCTTTGGAATGAAGTATGCTGGGATCTGAGACCCACTCCACCTCAGCACGGCAAAGCAGCAAGCAGTAAAGCCGCTGTGGGCTTGACCAGCCCGATAACCGGCTTCCATGCTTTGGGAGGTGCCCTGGTGCTTTGTGGTGTCGGGGAGCGTGTCTCCTTCTTCCTTGGCATGAGTTATGCTGAGGGACCAAGTACCACCCCAGCACAGCACAACAGCAGGCAGTAAAACTGTAGCAGGCTTTACCAGCAAGATAAGTGGAACCTGCACTGCAGGACCTGCCCTGGGTCTTTGTGGTATCGGGGATGGTGACTCTTCCTGCCTTTGGCATAAAGTATGCTGAGGGACCAAGTCCCACCCCAGTACAGACTAATCCTCGACATCCCACGATCCAGCCACATCTCCGGACACCTGAGAGACCTTCACTGGCTCCCCGTCAACAAGAGAATCACCTTCCGCCTCCTCACCCACGCACACAAAGCCCTACACGACCAAGGCCCGAGCTACCTCAACAGCCGAGTCAACTTCTACGCTCCCAAACGCCACCTCCGATCAGCCAACCACGCCCTCGCCGCCGTCCCCCGCATCCGAAGAGCGACCACAGGAGGAAGGTCCTTCTCCTACCTGGCCGCCAAGACATGGAACTCCCTCCCGTCCGACCTGCGCCTGACCCAAGACCACCTCTCCTTCAGGAAGAAGCTGAAGACCTGGCTGTTCGAGCAGTAGCGGCACCCCTCCCCTCCCCCCAGCGCCTTGAGACCCTACGGGTATGTAGCGCGCTTAATAAGTGTCACTGATTGATTGATTGATTGATTGTCTTCCATGTTCTCATACAGTTTTTCTATTTGTCCATGTACTGTAAATAGTACTACCATAGTATAGTCTTAGACCCAATTTGTCTGTGTATTTGTCCTCCAGATTTCCAGGTAAGTATAGCGTCTCAAGTTTATCTCCACTATAACGATGACTTCCTCTATTCTTTATTTGTTTTTCCATCTTGGCATCACTCTGTCATGTTGTCGGTGATGTTCTTTCTTGCCTAATTCAGGAACTTACTCATTAGGAAGATCTTAGCTTCCCTTTTGAATGTGACCGTGTTTGTGATTTTCCTAATATTAGGAGGGAGAGAGTTCCAGATTCTGGGGGCTGTTCCTGAAAAGGCTCTGTCGTATGTTTTCTTCTTCCGGAAGATGGGTGGTCTCAACAGTAATTCGTTAGCACTCCGGCCTGGTCTGCCTCCTCCAGATAGCGCTCTCTTCTGAGCCAGGTATCTTGGTGTTTTGTAGTGGAGCGCTTTGGTGTGATACATGCCATTTTAAATTGGATTCTGGCCTCTTATAGGAGCCAGTTTAATGATTTCAGGTGTGGCGTGATATGGTCGAATTTCCTCAATCCGGTGATGAGCCTTGAGCTGCATTGAGACATGCTTTTAGTGGTGCTGTGGAAATTTTTGGCAGTCCTGCTAAGGTTGTGCATCCATATTCAATTCTCGAGATAACCAAGGATTGTACTGCCAATTTGAGGTCTGCTGTAGAGATGAAGGATTTCAATTTCCTAATGTAATTCAGGTGAAAACTGGCATTTTTTGCCATTGTTTTTATATGGGCTTTCATGTCTAGGTTCTTATCCAATGTGATTCCTAATGATTTCGCTGAGTCCACTACAGTGGGGGTGCAGTTTAGTGCTGTGATCAATTTGGTCCATTCTTTCACTTCCGTGTGGTTCTTTGGTGGTGTGATTAAAAGGAACTCATTTTTTTGTGCATTTAGCTTCAGATGGTTGCTGGTCAGCCAGTTTAATTACATTTTTAAGGCCTCATTCATTAAGATGATATCTTTCAGGGATGCTATATTGATGTATATCTGCGTATCGTCTGCATACATATGATACAATATGTTTGCGTCCCGGAGAATTTCTGTGAGAGGTTCGACATATGGGTTGAAAAGTGATGGAGATAGTGTAGATCCTTGAGGGACTCCGATCACATTAGGGCATGATGGGGATAGTGCCTGGTTGACTAAGACTCGTTGAGTTCTGTTCTGAAGGAAGGATTCAAACCGATTCAGCACCTTTGCTGACATTCCCATCCTGTTATTCAGTCTGCTTAGTAATTTTGTATGATTTACAGTGTCAAATGCAGAGGACAGGTCTTAGAGGACTAGTAGACATGTTCTGTTAAGACCAAGAGCCTGTAATGCGTCATCAACGATATGAAGGATTGCCGTTTCACTGCTGTGTCCTGATCTGAAACCTGATTGGTAGTCGTCCAATAGCATAAACTTAGTGATGTGATGACTCAGTTGGTTTTGCACACATTTCTCAATTAATTTTGCCATGGAATATTGGTAACTGGGTGAAAATCATTTGGATCTGCTGGATCCGCTGTTGGTTTTTTGATGATAGGGACCACTTGTCCAGTTTTTAAGCAATCTGGGAGGATCCCTTGTGAGAGCAAGGCATTTATTATTTTGGTCCAAATTGGGATGGTGATGATGTTATTGATCTTTTGTAGACATTTTGCAGGGAATGGGTCATTATAGTGGTTATTTGGTTTGATGTCCGATAGTATTTTGGCTATAGCCGTCTGATCATATAACTTGAAGGAGTCCCAATGTGCTTTGTTTTTTGCTTCATCGTGGTTCATTGTCAGGGTATTATTGTTCAGACTGTCTTGCTGGATGGGCAGGTTGTCCACTGCCCTCTTGAGTTCTTTTTCCAAAGTGTTGGCCTTGTCGGTGAAGTAGGTAGAAAATTCTTCACAGCTCAACTGAGCTTTAGTGGTTTATTGGGCCGATTTGGCCAATTTGTTGGATTGCTGCTTTAAAATCTTGAATAGTTTTCGTGGCCTGTTTTTGGCATTTTCTAACTCTGATCTAATAAATTCTTTTTTGGATTTTAGGATCTTTTTGTTGTACTTTTTTCTGAGCGAATTCAACTCTAAGGTTGCCGGGTATTGTCTCCATTTTCTTTCTGCAAGTCTTAATTTCCGCCTATCATCATTCAGTGTCTCATTGAACCAGGGGTTTCTGTCCTTTTCTCGGATTCTTTTCAGTTTTAGAGGCATGGTTGTGTTGACTATGTTTGTTACTGTCGCAGTGTAATGATTCGTTAGGTAATTCACATTCCGCAAGTTGATAGATGGGTTCAGACCTTTCTCACAATCTTCTACTAGCTGTTCCATATTTGAGTCTTTATTGTCTCGGGTCCACTTCTTGAGTTTAATAGGTTGTGTGATCTTATTCCTATTCAAGGTGGGTATTAGGAAGGTTATGGCATGGTGATCGGACCCGTCACACGGCACAACTGAATGGATCTGTATGTTCATTTTTCTTGATATTATCCAGTCTAGAGTTGCTCCTTTAGCGTGTGTTGGCTGTGTGCAGGAGTTGGTAAGATGAAGGTTGGCTGATGAAGGTTGTAACCCAGACACCGGTCCCAGGATGCTTGTTTCTGGTTCAGGGAAGACCTGGCTTGGCAGTTCGTGCTGGGTTGGACCCTGTGCCATGAGGCACAGGGTAAAGATCGATTTGCATATAGCCCGGTCTGAACGGAAGTGGGGAAGTGAGCTAAAGAATGATGATGGATTCAACCCAGATCTATGACTGGGGGTGAGTGTCTGAAAAGTTTCAGCACTCCGTCCTTCATCTCCTTGAGTTTGCTTAATTTTTGGAAGGAAACAGGACCAAAATGACAAAAAATCCATTAAGTAGAACTGGGGTTATGCTTTTTCAAAGAATATCTTGGAATGCATAAAGCATTAGCATAAGGGGCCAACCGGGGCTATCTGGTCACATCAGACAGGGTCAAATACAAAAGTTCAGGGTAACCATGATGGAGAGTAGGTCGGATAGAGAGACAGCCTTGACCCACTAAAACAGTACATTGGTTAGGGGTTGCGTTGATGCTGAGGACACAATGTGAGGTGCATTTTTGTGTGTTTTAACCCACGCCCCACTCACCCTGAGCACTTCTCCTCTGGAAGTTGCAGCAAAATCCTTGGCACAGCGGACCTAAGCGCTGCTACAGGGAGGGGACACCAGCGCCGCCATCGCTCGCTCAAACACCGGGTCACGCCCACTTTTGAGGCCACGCCCACATAACCTCTACCCTTTAAATTGCGCTGAATCACTAGCGCGCCAAAAGATACTGACCTACTCCTGAGGCGGAAGCCGGGAGAGACTGCTTGTTGCTTTTAAAATATTGAATTGTAATTTTTGTGTGTTTTAACCCACGCCCCACTCACCCTGAGCACTTCTCCTCTGGAAGTTGCAGCAAAATCCTTGGCACAGCGGACCTAAGCGCTGCTACAGGGAGGGGACACCAGCGCCGCCATCGTGCGCTCAAACACCAGGCCACGCCCACTTTTGAGGCCACGCCTCCCACCTCCCTATATAAATGAGTACTCCTCAGACGTGCAGCGGTCGAGCGCAGCGGGCGCGCCGTCAGCGCACGAAGGCGCGCCTAAGGCAAGCCTGTCTGCGTCCATCCGCGATCGTACGCGGTCCAGGGCCATACCCTATGTCCCTCGGGAGGGACATATACGGTGGAGCAGGCAGGAGCTGATGACTTTTCACAGTACCACTGCCAACCCATGTCTGCATAACTTGCGAGTGGAGGATAATATAGGCTGCGAATACTGCCTCTTCTCCTATGATCCTGGCAGGGATGTGGCCCCTAGAGACTATATCTTGGACTGTGGCCTGCTCAATGTACGTTCTCTGCGGAAACACAAACTAGATCTATACAACCTACTCACTGAGAAACAGTGGGATCTTGTATTTCTCACTGAGACATGGCCAGATGAAGGCTCTACCCCTGATGCCTTAGAGGCACTACCAGAGGGCTACATAATGCTTAGCAGGATAGACCCACCGGTAGAGGAGGGGGCATCGCCATTGTAGCCAGGAAAAGTCTACGATGCCAACTAGACCACTCTCCCATCCTGGACAGTGAGGCAGGGAGCTTTACCATCAAAGTAAAAGAAGGCTGCACGCTGAAGGGCATGTTAATCTATAGACCCTCAGGCCCTATGGCCAGGTTTGGGGAGAGTGTGGTGGAAGGCATAATGGAGGCTGCGCTGCGCAAAGACAAATTCCTGGTACTGGGGGATCTTAACTTACATCTGAACAACCCCACAGACAACGGTAGCAGGGACTTCTGCCAGGCGCTAGGAGCCCTACAGCTGAATCAAATAGCAAAATGGTCCCACTCACTAGTTGGGACACTTGCTAGACCCCATATTCGTCAATTGGGGGGAAGTAGAAGCCATGACCCCCATTCCCATCCCCTGGTCGGATCACCATCTGGTACCATTCTCAATACGCATTCCTGGGGCAAGATCTCCGGAGCCAGCAACATTGTACCACCCCAGGCGGAGATGGGCCACTTTTTCCCAGGCTAAATTCTGTACGGCACTGACGAAAGGAGGGAGCCCTGGGGGGGATGATGCGGACACGTCTAACACCAACCTATGTAAGCGTATCAACGAGGTGCTCTATTGCACGGCCCAACTTTCCCGCGCCAAATCGGGTGGCCGCATTCAAAAAACTGCCCCGTGGTTCAGTGATGAACTACGAGTTGCGAAAGCAGCATTGAAGCGAGTCGAAAGACAGTGGCGAGGGGCTCTTTCTAAGGAAACTAGGAAGGCCTACCTAATTGAGAGGCGAATTTATCATGGACTAATCAGGAAGTCCAAAGCAGCATACTACACTATTAGAATTAATGTAGCTGGTAACTCGACGAAGGAGCTTTTTTCGTTCTATAAAACCCTCTCGAGTGGGAAACCAGCCTATGCTCCAGATGACTGTTCGTGGAATCCTGTGAGAGGATCGCTGACTTTTTCGCCGAAAAGATAGCTAAAATTTACTCTGCATTTCCTAGTCATCCCATTGCAGGGACGGAATTTGCGGAAAGCCCGAGGGAATGGGGGGACAGACATATACTGACCAACTTTGTCACTCCGCCCCCAGAGGACCTCCTAAAAATCTGTAGATCTGTCAAGTCGGGCTCCCCACGGGACCCCACCATGCCGAAACGTCTAGTTGATAGCTTACCAGTGCTGGAACCATATATCAGACACCTACTGGATGTGTATTTCAGTACTAAGACCATGCCCAGAGACTGGAAACAGGCGGTGGTTCTACCTCTTAGGAAGAAACCTAACATGAGCTTCGAAAAGCTAGAGAACCTCCAACCTATCTCCCTTCTGCCCGACCTGGCCAACGTGGTGGAAAAAACGGTAAACATGCAACTGATGGATTTCGTGGAAAAGGCTCCCCTTCTACACGACACCCAGTTTGGTTTCCGTCCCCGCCACTCAATGGAATCAGCGCTTCTGATGGCTGTGGAGACCCTACGTCAGGAGGTGGAGGAGGGTCAGACCATGTCCCTCATCCTATTGGACCCGAGTGCAGCATTCAACATTGTAGCTCATACCACCTTGCTATAGTGTCTGAATAGTGGAGGGATATCTGGAGCTGCACTCAAATGGATCCAGTCCTTCCTGACGGGGAGAAGCTTTCAGGTCTGCCAGGGCAAATGTTATTCTAGGGAAATCGGATTGGGCCAGGGCGTGCCCCAGGGCTCGTCCCTGAGTCCCACCCTATTTAATCTATACGTCTCCCCAGTGGCCCCTATTGCTGAGGGCCATGGTCTGCACATAGTGTCCTACGCTGACGACGGGCAGCTGGTTATCTCCCTCTCGCGTGCACCCGGCCTTGCGGTGGACAGTTTCAGAGCCTGCATGCAAGACCTTGCAGCCTGGATATCCACCAACTGCCTCAAATTGAATGGCAGCAAGACCAAGGTGCTCGTAGTGGGGGGGAACCCATCTGTCTGGTTGCCGACGTGGTGGCCTGCATGCTTAGGCGAGGTTCCAACACTCTGTCAAGAAGCTAGGAACCTTGGAGTCTGGCTTGATGCTGACCTGTCCTTTGGACCTCAGATAGGCCGTGTGGTGGTGTCTGCTTCAGCATCCTAAAAAGTCTGCGGAAGGTCTTACATCTCCTTCCTACGTCAGCCCGTAGGACGCTGGTGCATGCCCTCGGCACATCGCACCTGGACTACGGCAACTTGCTGTATCTTGGAGCAACCAGTAAGGCAATGAATCACCTCCAGGTGCTGCAGAATGTGGCAGCCCGCCTCATTCTAAAATTTCCCAAAAGCTCAGCCTCCAAAGCTGCCCTTCAGACCCTTCATTGGCTCCCAGTGAGGAGTAGGGTCGAGTTTAAGGCCCTTTGCACTTGCCATCGCATCCTTACTGGGAAGGCACCAGCACCGCTCCAGAACCTGGTCACCAGGTACGCGCCCATGTGCGCCCTTCGCTCCTCCTATGGAGGCCTATTAAAGGTCCCTAGGATAAGAAGGGCTCGCATGGGAGGTAGATCTTCCCGCTACCTGGGGGCGAAGAGCTGGAATGCCTTACCTCTGGACCTTCGCCTGGAGCCATCTGAACCCAACTTCAGGAAGAAGCTAAAAACATACCTATATACACGGTAACCGAGCAGACTCTGCGGCCCAGTCTGCGAGAGTTCTTCTGTCTTAGCGCGGGGACACGCCATCTGAGCATAACCAGGCGCTTTATAAAACTCCCTTATTATTATTATAGAGGGGCAATGCGTCCTCATCAATACCTTCGGTAGTAGGCAATGCATCTTGTCCGATCTGCGCAAGTCAGAGATGTGTCTTCGCTGAACCCCAAGATGTAAGCAATGCGTCATCATGGAGCCATACAAGTCGAGGATGCCTCGAGAACTGGGGTGATGTGCTGCGCAGTCTGTGATTTAATGTCTTTGGCCCTTGCGGCAGTGGTGATGAGTCGGCATCGATGGTGATACACTGCTTCTGAGTATCACAGCATCTTTGATGCTTGGATTTCAGTTGGAGCAGCACTTTATACCCACTTCCAAGGGCCCAGGACTGGAGAGGGGTGTTGAAGTACACAGAGATCCTCTCTTCCTGCCCTGGCTCCAGGCTCACTACAAGGTGTTAAACAGTCCTTTGTGTAGGGACAGGACACAGCCTATTCCAGTGTAAGTGTGAGACTGTGCCCAGCCTGCCTAGGATGCCTAAACATGATGTGGATGGCCCATCCGTCACACCTAAGCTCCCTTTGGGTGTGACTGTCTAGAGAGAAGACAAAAAGCCCAGCTGTCACCCACTCCAGACTTGTATTGAAGGCAGGCAGCAGGCAGAAAAATGCCAACTTTTCAAAAGTGGCATTTTTTTAAATGAAATGATTAATTTGCCTTTAACATTAAAGAAGATGTATTATTACATTTCCATAGGTACAAAATATGGCACCTCCATCTACTTCCAATTGAGAATTACACTTATTAGGTGCAACAGGGAATCCCTGATGTCAACTTATGGGAGGGGTAGGCCTAACAGAAGTGAAAAATGAATTTGGGAGTTTTTCACTACCTGGACATGTAAACTTAAAGGTATATGTCCTGCCTTTTATGTACACAGCACCCTGCACTGTGGGATACCTAGGACCTACTTTAGGGGTTATCTATTTGTAAAAGGGGAGTTTAAGGCTCCGCAAGGGGTTTTAAATGTCAACTTGACCTGGCAGTGTAAACTGCACACACAGGCTCTGTAGTGAGAGGCCAGAGACATATTTTAAAGCGCTTCTTAAGTGGGTGGCACAACCAGTGCCCAAAGGCCCACTAGGAGTATTTAATTTACAGGTACTGAGCACATACAGTGCACTTTGCTAGGGACTTACAAGTAAATTAAATATGCCAATTGTGGATAAACCAATGTCACCATGAATAGGGAAGGAAGCACATGCACCTTAGCTCTGGTTAGCAGTGGTAAAGTGCCCAGAGTCCTAAAACCAACACAAACAATTCAATAAAAAGTGAGGCAAACACACAAACATTTTGGAGGAAGACCACCCTACGGCTGACAGGTCTAACACTCCATAGAAAGATTTTCCAGGAGGCGGATGAAAACGCTGCTTTGAGGTTCTCTGTTGGGACTTGGACATTGCGGAGGATGGTGGTTGTCCATGTGGAGTTCCACTATTCTGTTGCTGAGATAATATAAGAAACATTTTAAATACTGTTTTGTCAAGGGGAATCTTTTCCAAGAGAGTACTGAAAAGTAAATTGTGGTCTATGGTGTCAAATAAAAGAAGTATCATGAGGCAAGACCCGCCTTATCTGGGGCATTGTTGGCAAAAAGTCAGTGCCGTGTCCTGACCTAAAACCACAGTGTAATTCTCCTATAAGGTAATAGTCTGAAACAGAATTCTATATTTAACTAGCCACACAAGATTAAATATATTTTGTCAAAAATGTTTATGCTAAAATAGTTAGAATCTGCTGGGACAAGTTTCTTAATTAGGGGCTTTGTAAGGCATATTTTCATGGTGATAGGCACAGAACACTGGATGAGGACGTCATTTATGATGGCGAGTCAGGATTCTTCAAACTAAGGGTTAAATGTTTTGGCTAGGGGAATTGTCATGGGGTCGTCTATATAAGCTGAAGGTTTTGTGGTTCTCTATGCACTGCATAGCGAAGATCTAATTGTTAGGGAAGTGAATGAATGCTTAAAAATATTAGTCGATAGAAAGGTTGTTTTCTCTGCTTCACTTAATTGTGAACAAATATCTGCAACCCAAAAATAATCTGAGCTGTTGTGCTGGGTATGCATTGTAGTGCATTGATTTAGTTAGCTGGAAGACCCAAGTCAGGAGAGTTACAGCAATCCAGCTGAGTATTCTCAACAATGAACTTCGAAGATAGATCTACAAAAAAGTTGACCACATTTTAAAATATGAAGGTTGTAGATACACATCGCATCGTTATCACTAGGTCAATGGGAGAGGGAAGTTATATTCAACATTCTGCTCTCCCAGGTTTCTATTTACTAGCACAAGAATATCTCCTGTGGAGGGGAAGCCACAGACTGATGTCACTACTGTTTCGAGGACCTTCTTCCAAGGTGCTCTCTGATTTAGTTTAGTTTAGTTTAGTTTAGTTTAGGCATGAGACATATCATGATTATCCAGCAGCACATCTTGTCTAGTGTATCTAGAGGTATCTTGGCCCCCCACCTGCAGCCTACGCTGGATCGTATACAAAATGTGGGCATTATTCTGATAACTTTTAAAGGCTAGGCCTAATATCTGTGGCAGATAAGCCATCGTGGGAAGATTCAGATGACTCACAAGAGAGAGAATGAGGAGCCCCTTGCCTTACTTCACAGGCTTAAGGTTATGGAGAAAGGGACACACTGACCCACTTTCTTGGAATGAGGAGATTTGATAATCTTTGGTGCAAAATTAGATGATTGATGGTGTTTCAACACCATCTAAGAACATTATGGGGCAGATTTACAAGCCCCTTGCGCCTCATTTACGCCACTGTTGTGTCACCTTTGTGACGCAGCGGGGGCGCAAATCCTGCTCCATGGTGCGGAGGTACTTACAACGTGATGTATCTGGGAGATGCGTCACGTTGTAATGCCCTGCGCCACATGTACGCGTTCCCATGCAGGGGGGGCTTTCCGGCGCAGGAACGCCTCCTAAAAGTGGTTGAGTGAAATCTACAAGATTTCACTCAGTCACTTTTAGACCCATGCTGCGTCAAAACCCTGCGCCTGCCTGAAGCAGGCGTAAGGATTGGCTCAGCATTAACTAGATAGGGCCCATAGAGCATTGCTGGAGCTGCGTCGCGCTTGCGACGCAACTCCAGCAATGCGTCACTTTTACGGCAACAGATGCGTCACGCATCTGTATCGTTTTTGCCCCATGGTGCACCGCATTGTAAATGCGGCGCATTCATGATGGCGGAGCTGTGGAGCACAATAACTGGCGCTGATTTGCAGGGATGTGCCAGTTATTGTAAATATGCCCCTATGTGCCTCAGGTGATATGTAACAGATGAGACCACAAGTTTTATTCTCATCTTGACAGTAACTGAAGAAAGCAATTGTTCTCAATAAAAACCTGTAAAAAGTGTATAACTGCACTCTCCAGTAATTTATCCAAGAAAGGCAACAATAAAATTAGTCTGCAGGATTTAAATCTTTTTTTTTAAAATAAAGGTCCATAACTGATGATTTTAGTTAAGGTGGCACACTGCAAGAAATAAGGGACAAATGAATAAAGTTCCACAGCAGAGGTGCAAGCTCTTCTTTTGTTGGCTGGGAGTTGATCAAGAACCTGAGGCCTCATTAGATGAAAGCTAAGGAAATCATCAACTTCTAAAGGAGCAGATTTTTACTTAACGATAGTAAAACGAACACATAAATAATCCATTTAGGTGTCACAAAAGGGTTCTGAAGCAATTATGTTCAGGATTCCTGAACTGTATAAAAAAACAGGTACGTAAAGGTATCGACAAGCCTATGAGAGTTTGTCACTTCTGCAGAGGAAGCATTAGAATATACAAGGGAGTCAAATATTTGTAAACGTTCTTCAGCTTTATTCTTGGCATTGGAAATCTTTTTCTATCCATTTTCCATCTGTAATTTGCATGTTATTGTGCAATGCACGTATGTGGGCAACAGGGATACTTACCTTTTGGGAAGCATTGCCATAAGGGCACTATATGATAGGTGTCTGCCCGAGAGGAGAGACCAAGATAAGTAAAAGCATTTATAAGAAAACAAATTTGTAAATGTAATGAAAAGGCTGTGAGACTTACTATGTTGTCACATAGAGGAATTCAGACAATGCAGAAATGTATGCCCACTGGGGCAGTATTGTTGTGGTTTGGTCACTGGCTCCTGCGAGTATAGCTCCTTGGAGGATTATGCAAGCGCAGGGTTTAAAATTCACCCACTTGGGTTTGATTTTAAAGAGCGCTTAGCAAATTTGAATGCGATCCTCAAACGAGTTGAAAAATAAAGTTAATTGAAAGTAGGAAATGTATTAATAACCAGGTTTTCACTCCTTTCCTCCGCATTAATGATTTATAATGTTGTGGGAGTTTTACTCTATTGTAATTGACGAGGTTATACAATGAATTTTGGCTACTGCAATAATATTGGGTATTTTACAGAGACTGTCGACATGCAAACTACGAGTCTGTCTTCCATTACACTATATTTGTAGTCACACCACGTGACGTTTTGGTTGCACATGATGGTTAAAAATGGCCGTTTGACAAAGAATAAACTATTGGTGAACAAGACTGCTGGTCAGGCGAAACGCGTCCTAGAAGCTGACCAAATATAATACTATTAGGCCGGAACAGAGTGTCGTCAATCCTTGCAGCGTGCTGCCGAGCGAGGAAATTGCAATATTTTGAAGGACCAAGGACTTGGGCGGTCCATTCCTGCCGACACACCCATTGTTCTGGTAGTCGGCAGCTTTACTGGAGTGTGTATATAAACATATATTCATGAGTATATACATATCCATTTATATTAAAACAATTACAATATATAAAAAATAAAACAATTAATCCTATAAAATCTATTCAACTAATAATATGAAAACTATTGGAGTCTAAGAATATAAAATATACCATTCCCACTCCAGTCACCACAATAGATGGGAAAGTGTTGGACTTCAGAGGATTTAGATTTATTATTTCTACTCCAGTCAGTGAACAGAACGGAAAGTGTTGTACTTCGGAGGGGTGAAACTTACTATTCCCACTCCAGTCTAAGCAACAGTAGAGAAAGCACTGGACTTTGGATGGGCTAAATTTGCTGTTCCCCTGAAAGCATCGCAACAGTAGGGAAAGTGTTGGTTTTTGAAAGCGTGAAATGTACTATTCCCATTTAAAACAGTGCAACAGTAGGGAAAGTGTTAACTGCGAAGAGGCTAATTTAACTATTCCCACTACCGGCTGAGCTGGAGTACGGAAAATACTCCCCTTCACACACATAACAATTCCATAACTTAAGTATTTAAAATAATTAAATAATGAATTAACAATTAATAATTAATTGGTAATTGATACCTAATTATTTTCCAACCCTAGACACCAACAAACCTAGCTGCTGTACTTAACATATAATTAAAAAACAAAATTATTTCATACCTCACATAGTTAATATAAATTAACTAATTAATGACAATACAATAATTATTTGTTTATTCATTATTACTAAATTAACTTCTTACCCAATACTACTACAATATCTGGCATCCCACAACAAAATATAAGTAAAATAAATCAGTATTCCATATTTTAAATAATTAAACATCAATTAAATAATTAACAATTAATAATACATTAATAATTATTAGTTAATTAACTACAATATAAGTAAATTAAATAGGTATTCCATAAATTTAGTTATTAAAAATGTATTGAATAATTAATTAACCATGAATAATAATTGTTAATTAATTATTACTTAATTAACTTCCAGCCCAATACCCTACAAACCTAGCAGCCTGTAAATAACAATTAATAAAAATGAATCAGTATTGCATAAAATACATAATAAATACTAATTAACTTCCCACTCCATCTCCCCACAAACCCAAAAACACACTGCGACTCTATAAATGTTTGTTTAAATTAATAAAATATTCTTTTTTTTTGCTTTTTTTATTGGAAATTCATGAAACACAATGAAAACCGATTTACTTGATTAGGGGAAAGAAGACAAAATATAAGATATACAATCAACCATCATTATGGAGACAGAAGTAATGCAGAGATTGATTAGGCAACATACAAAAAGTAATATCTGAATAAATTGATTCCTTTAAATGGTTAATAAGCCAATTACATGTGATATCATATATCCTGTGACATTTTTAGACATTTTGAGGACCGGATAAGCTTGCTACACTCTGTTTGCCCGCCAAGCAGCCACTGGTGCCCAGATCTTCAGTCCCATTTCTCTTGTTTTTTTACCCTTAAGTTCATACAAGGGCCGCCTCATCATTATGTATTTCTAAGAATCTAGACATCCACATTTGGAAGGTTGGGGCCTCGGTATCTTTCCAGGCAGCTGAGATTAATATTCGAAGTACGGCTGTGGACATAAAGACTAAAGCTTCAGTCTCACTATTTAAATTCCATTTACTTTAACATCCTACGATCATAAGTGTTGGGGGACAGGGTTATTTTAGCATCTAGCAGCCCCTCCCAGAATGCTTCAATTTCCTTTTTAATTGATCCGAGTTTCTCACTTTGATAAAACATGTGGATAATGTCAGCCGGACCTTTAGAAAATCTGGGACAGTTGCGATTCACCCTCTTGCCCTAATCATAAAGCTTGGAGGGGGTATAGTACAGGTTGAATAATGTTTTAAAGTGCTGAGCTCTTAAACTAGAGGAGCGTAAGAATCTTCCATCCATTAAAAGGGCTATATCCAGGTCGATATCTGGATCCTCCAATTCAGAAGCCCCGACTGCCTCAGTTTTACCCATATCATCCTGGGATCCCTCCACAAACAGCCTATACACTCCATTGATTCTTAGGTCTACCCCCTTCAGATAATCCAGTATGTTACACCTCTCGTTTAGAATGATACGAGGCCTTCTTGATCTAATTGTGCTGACTACCTGAGCGTATTTATAATCTTGGTTACCCTAGAGGGAGTACCTTTGTTTCAGGTCTTCGAGAGATCTAAACTCGTCCCCTACCATAACTTGCCCCAGTGTCAGAATACCCTGTCGCTCCCAGTGTCTCCCACACCCATCATTGCTTAAGTTAGGGAAGAGACCAGAGTTCAAAAAGGGGGGAGTGGTGGATGTATTTAGAGATTGACAAGGTTTTCTGAGCTGCAGCCCAGACCCCCATATCCCTTCAAGTATTTTGTATCTTGTTTTTTTGTAGTACCTTCTTTATGTTCTCCTTAATAATACCCCGGTAGCCTCGCTACCAAGCAATAATTCGAAAATAGAGGAGATAGCATCTTGTCTGTTCAAGGTATTTACACTGTTTCCCACGGTATCGAATAATATAGCCATTTGCGTGAGGAGACAAGACCAATGATAGTATCTAAGATTTGACAGTCCCAGGCCCCCCCTTTCCTGTGGCAAAGACATGTATTTCATGGATCTTCTGACCTTTCCATATTGCCACAGGAAATTCATGAAAATAGCTTCTATTTCTGTGATAATTTTTCCCTCTATTTTAAAGGGGATCGCCCGGAATTTATATAATACCTTGGAGGGCATAGTCATTTTGATGACATTGGCACGCCCTATTATTGAGAGTTGCAATGTATCCATTCTTTTCAGATTCTCCCTCATTGATTTCATAAGAGGAATGAAGTTATCTCTAATTATACGCTCCGTCTGTGCATTAATTGTTATCCCCAGATACACCACGGAATCAACGAATCTGGAGTCTGATTTGATTATATTCTTAGAGCACTACACCTGGGTCTTGCCCACATTTAAGCGAACAACTGACTGTCTCCCGAATAGGCTTGTGATTCCCACCACTTCACGCATAGCCACGTCGGGTTCAGTAGTGGTGACAGCCAGATCGTCGGCATATGCCAAGTTTTTTGTTTGGAATCCCTTTGTGACTACCGGTTTAATTAGAGTGTTATTCATTATCTGGCGTATTAGAGGATCGATATATAGTGCAAATAAGATGAGTGAGACGGGCATCCCTGCCTAGTCCCCCTCGTGATATAGATCTTCTCCGAGCTCTCACCCATCATTTGAATCTTAGCAATTGGGGTAGTATACATTGCCTGAATAGCCTTCCGAAACTTTGGCCCGAACCCCCTTTCATCGAGCACCCTCCACAGAAACTCCCATCTGACTCGGTCAAAAGCTTTCTCCGCGTCGAGGAGGATCACTGCGACACCCCCTCCCCAGCAGCATGGATATCGAACAGCGTGATGGCTCGTCTGATGTGGTCCGTAGTTCCCCTACAGGGAATAAATCCATGCTGCCAGGGAGAGACCAGGGTCCCAATGATCCATCCCAAGCGGGTAGCTAAGATCTTAGCATATAATTTATTATCCGCGTTTATCAGGGATATGGGCCTGTATGAGCCGGGGTTTTCCTTGGGCATACCCTTTTTATGAAACACCGCAATATTGGTGCTCATCCATGACTCCGGAATTATACCTGTGTTTATTATTCCATTGAATAGGTTTAACAAAAGTGGGGATGTTTCCTCAAATAGCCATTTATAAAATTTGAGTGGTAGACCGTCGGGGCCAACAGCCTTCCCTGCTGCTAGATCTTGAATGGCCTCCGAAAGTTTGTCCAAGGTGATGGCTTGTTCTAAGATTTCTCTGTCACCCTGAGCCACTTTGGTTCCCAATCCTGTCCACTCGGTCATTGGATCCTCAATAACCGGCTCTTCCTGATACAATGCTTGATAATATCTTTTAAAGACATTTATGAATCCCTTTGGCTCCTCATATCTCATACCCTGCTTGATACAATGCTTGATAATATCTTTTAAAGTCATTTATGATTCCCTTTGGCTCCTCATATCTCATACCCTGCTAAAATTAATAAAATATTCTAAAGCACTTAAAATTCCAAGCCACATTTTGAAAAACAATCAATAACATTTATAGAAAGAATATTAACACATAAAACTAATATATCAACTAAAACACATTACAATAATTAAAAAACAATTTTTTTAACCACTAAATTAGTGAAAACGATATTAGAACATTGGAATGTTGGGAGCGCCATTGCAGACAATGGAGTGCTCCCTGCTTCTACGGGCCGGTAGGAGGCCCGCAGAGCAACATTCCAATGTTCTACAAAGGCCACTCGAAGCTCAAGGGTATTTATATCCCCTTGAGCTTTGAGAACCCTTTGTTTAATTTGTTAGAACATTCTGCCCTCTAGTAGCAGAATGTTCTAATAGCCTTATAGCCCTTCGTAGCAGGGCTATACCGGCTATTAAAGTCCCGCTGTCTCGTGAAAGTCCCTCGCCTTAGGCTCGGGCCTTTAACGATTCAGCGGGCCTTTAATAGCCAGTATAGCCCGCTACGGCGGGCTGTAAGGCTATATTAAAAACATTGATAATATTTACAACGGTGGCATTATCTCAAAAAACAATATTCTTCTCATAGATATTGGTGTATCACAATATGTGTGTGTCACAATATTTACTTTAATATAATTTAATTTCTGTGTCCGATATTTGTAAACCGATATTTTTTCCAAACACCAAGGATTGTGATTGCTAGATTCACAATTTGATCAGTAAAGAGACACATTTTGACACACAGAGGAATATCCTCCTAATAGTTACAGCAGAAATAAAATTATCACACACAAGTGTGGTGCGACAAGGACAAAAAAGCTAATTAGATCATGGTTGATGAAACCTAATGAGCCCTGCATATAAGGATACAGGAAGAAGCAAGCACCCTTTGGCCAATCAGATCCCAGTGGAAGAATAAACAACCATACCCCTAAAAGATGTTGACTCAAATACCGCTCTACAACTGTTCTAATATATTTATATTAACATTACATGGAAGGGTACCAGCCTTGTAGCTCATTCATAGGTCTGAACTGAAATAAAAATTGAGGAATAACGCAGCCTAAACAACTAGAAGATTACACCATCCACTTTCCTCTTTGAGCACCACCATGGGCACTACCCTCACCTCCCAACTCCATTACCTACATTCACCCAGGCCGGGGCATAGTTCAACAACCAGCCTTCTCTTGGAAAGCTGCGTTTGTGAACCGGCTTTTAGGGATCCAGCTCTGCTAGCTAAAGTGCTCAGATGCCAAATAATCGGCAAATACTGAGATACACAACAACATGCAAAGATGATATAAATCCATTCACTAACAATATACATAACTGTACATTACAACAGCTACTTACTTTAGAACTGTGCAAGGTGGCTGGTTTTCCTGATAAATTTCCAGATCTATGATGCCGAGGCTGCTGGACGTGCTGCTACCACCATTGCTGACAAGTAAACGTATGAATAAATCAATTAAAAGCATGTTCCACTAGTGAATTTCATTATCTGCGTAAAGACTGTCATCAGTATTAATGTAGGGAAAGCATGGAAATTGTTTCTGATATGTCCACGTCTTGAACTAATGAGAAAATAATAAGTATTCTAGACAGGAAGTTGTACATATTAACATGCTAAAAAAGTGCTCAAAATGTAAAAACTGTTTAATATCCACATCCAAAACTTAAAATTAAGTAGTTAAAAACGTAAAACATTTTCTCCACGTCTCTACGATGGAGGAATATAGAGGTAAAGGGTAAAATCATATATGGCAGACGGAAGCCTGAGGGGTGACTAAGGCTGAGATATTTAAGGGACACTAAATGTCCCTTTGATATCAACTATTTTATATCTGAGTACTTCTTACAAGGCAGACCTGTGACAAAAAGCTTAACATCTGTTAACTATGAATATATGTTCAGTATTTTTGTGGAATCTTCACTTCCTGTACTTTTGAACCTGATGAGCATTTTACACAAACCAGGGTATAGAGGAAATTCAATTTCCAGCTGTGCCATATTACAGACCTTCTTTCAGAAGTCAAATATTAAAAACACTCTGAAATCCTATTCAGGGCTCAGAAGTGTCAATCAAATGAAGGTGCCATAAAACATCCACAATCTCGTTTCAGAGAACATTCAAGAAAACCAAACTTAAATGTACATAGTCTCTACTATTTAAACAGTGTGTAATATTTTTGAGTGTACTGTGGAATAAAAAAATGTATAGAAAAAAACGTTCACACACATCAAGCTAAGGCATTAACACTCAACTGATCCTTTCTCTCACCAAGGACCCCAGCACCGCCAAAACTAACCTACGCGAAGGAATGAAAGAAGTCGCCGAATGGATGAAACAAAGCCGTCTGAAACTGAACTCAGACAAAACAGAAGTCCTCATCTTAGGTACATCCCCCTCTGCTTGGGACGACTCCTGGTGGCCGGAAGCCCTCGGAAAAGCACCCATCCCGACAGACCACGCACGGAACCTTGGCGTCATCCTGGATTCTTCACTCTCAATGAACAGACAAGTCAGCGCCGTATCCTCTTCCTGCTTCAACATTCTTCGCATGCTCAGAAAAACATTTCGCTGGATCCCCTCCAAAACAAGGAAAACAGTCACCCACGCTCTGGTCACGAGCCGACTGGACTACGGAAACACCCTCTACGCAGGTACCACCGCTAAACTCCAGAAGAAACTCCAACGAATCCAAAACGCCTCAGCCAGGCTCATATTAGACATCCCACGCAACGAACACATCTCTGGCCACCTTAAAGACCTCCACTGGCTACCCGTCAATAAGAGGATCACTTTCCGACTGCTTACCCACGCACACAAATCACTCTACGACATCGGACCAGATTGCCTCAACTCTCGACTGTCCTTCTACACCCCCTCCCGCCAACTACGTTCTTCCAGCCAAGCCTTCGCCACTGTACCTCGCATCAACAAGACCACCATGGGAGGCAGATCCTTTTCATACCTGGCTGCTAAAACATGGAACTCACTCCCCGCTTACCTTCGCCTCACCCAGAACCACCTAGCGTTCAGAAAGCAGCTTAAAACGTGGATATTTGACAAATAATCCTCCTCCCCTTCCTAAGCGCCTTGAAACCCTCTGGGTATGTAGTGCGCTATACAAATTTTATGACTTGACTTGACTTGAAAGTGCATTAGAACTCTGGCAAACACCAATGCACACAAGAATACAAAAATTAAAACATTTCAATTAGATGCTGAATGTGATGCTAAAATGTGAAAAACTAGCTGGGCTATGATTATGGCTTATAGCTTAATGATCTCTTAAAATCCCTATTTTCCTAACTCTCTATAATTCTATTTGCCTAACTCTCTATAATTCAGGTTCGTAACAAATCTCTTTTCATTGCCTTTCATTTTTTGAAGGTATTTAAGTGCAGTGATCCATATTAAAGTGTCGTTTCCATTTGGAAATTTTGAACAGGGTTAGAAATTAAAGATTGGAAAGGCAGTTCGTGAGGAAGATCCAGAGAACTACATAATGGACACGAAAATGTATTATTATTATTATTATTATTATTATTATTATTATTATTATTATTCGGAATATAATGCGGACGCTACACAAAGGGGGCTTTACCGCACTAGCATAAAGAAAAGGGGCTAAAAGTTAGAGGTTACAAAATCCACGTCTTCAGGAAATATTTTTACATTTTTCAAAAGTATGAAATGCTAGTTTCTTTTTCTTTTTAGGTCTCGTTAGACAACGAAGCTGTCAGCATAACTTCTATCATCACCAGAACTAGACCTCCAAGGGGACTAATGAAAGTGAGGCTCGGGCTCTGCACAAATGTTGATCTTCTGCTCTACAAGCTTATGATTGGGTAGAAGGTGACTGCTTCACCTGAAAAACAATGCTTATGTTGCACCAGCACTTTGTGACTTTTGGGAAAACCCATGCTCTATAGAGTAAGCCTTTTATGGTGAAAACCCAATATTCAGTACTGATATCTTTATTATCTCAATTTAGGACAGCAGGCCTGACTTATTTATTGTGAGAAGCTAATAATAAAGGCGAAAGCCCTTTTAATGTGGATTGATATTACACTGTGATAACACCTGTAGACAAATTTTTCATTAAATGGAATGTCACAAATTACCATATTAGGCAAGTGGTTTAGTGTTGGGTACAGCCTCTGACACCCATGGGGCTAGAACATTTCCACTGTGAAAATCCTTATTAACATTATTATATTGTTTTACCAACTGGACTTTTATAATTTTATCACTGTATGCCTCACGTTTACCTTGCAGAAAGGCTTATTCTCAATGCAGAATAACTTAGTTGCTTGTAGTGCAAAGCTAACGATAAAAGCAATGTGCCTGATTGGTTCATTTGTAAAAGTTATGTCAGATGCCATTGGTTTAATCTGTTTATTATAAATAGTTATGACAGACAAAGGGCCTTGTTACGACTTTGGCAGTCCTGCAGCAGTGTCACAACAGCGCCGTCCGCTGGTGGACCGCGAAAGCTGGGGTGCGCTCGCCTGCTGGATTACGAGTTTTATCTTGGTCGGGCAGGCGGTACTGTGCTGGTCTCACAGCGGTGGGCTGTTGGACTTTAAGTAGAGCCTAACCTGCAGCCCACTGTCATGACAGCGTTGACTCCAACTCCCTGCACTGTGTGTTATGCATGCCACACAGTGCAGGAACTGGTGGTGCAAATCCAGGAAGGCACAACATGTGGCCACCGTCATGCACCCCCAGAACCCAGGAGGGCCACAGGGGCCCGGTTGGGGTCCCCTTTGTTGCCTCTCTGCCACCCTTTTCATGGCAGGCTCATCACCATGAAAGAGGCAACGGACAAGTAACTCGTAATATGCTTGGCGGTGTCACAGCAGCACCACCGGGAAACATTGTTTACAACGCACGCTTTACAACGCTTGTCATTACAATGAGTGTTTTACAACGCGAAATCCATTACAACGCATGTCATTACATCGCATAGTCCATTACAATGCATTCCCCAAAGTAACGCCCGGGTGGAGCTAGAATAGTAATTGTGTTGTAATGGATTGTGCGTTGTAACTACATGCATTGTAATAGATTTTGGGATGTAAAAATGTTTTTGTAATGACACGCGTTGTAACGCGTGCGTTGTAAAGTGTCATATTCGCACCACCAGCATATTGCAGTTCCATGGCTGCTGCGCAACCAACGCGGGATCCTGGTTACCCGGTGGCCACAGCGGTACTGTGGTGGTCCGACATCCCAACTCGTAATACTGCAGGCAGGCCCACAGTGTGGCAGTAGTCGGCCTGCCATCTCAAGATAGCAGTCCTATGGACCACTGTCCTTGTAATATGATCCAGAATTCCTGGCTCAATTAATATGAAAAGTATATGTTAACGCTAATGGGATTTTTTGGGGGGGATTGATAGATTATGTATAGACTAAGCACCATACTATTCCAAGATAGCTGTCTACTGCTATATTTAACTCTTTCTGCTTTCTGAGTTGTGTTTGTTATAATGTGGATGGGTGAGTGGGTGAATGAAAAAACGAGTCAGTAGGTGGATAAACATGTTCCGGAGGAAAAGGATGAGTGACAGAACCGGTACATGTATGACGAGCTACTGAGAGTGCTTTAACTCTCCAGTGCCTGAAGCAGCATTTTCAGTTACACTCCACAACCATGAACATAGAAAATGCTTATTTTGTGGTGGAAACAGCTCTATGAAACAGTTGAAAGGCACAAAGGTTATTGAATAAAAATATAAAGAAGTTTATGAAAGCATGATTCGTTTCTCAACTCATAAAAATAAATGCTTGTGAAAGAAAGAAAATGCATGCACATTTTCCAGCACACTGCAGGCTTTGCTAAGACTGTAATTTTCAAAATATCTTTCAATCATAGTAAAAAATTACGTTAATCATTACATGTCTAACATTTTGACATTACCGACAAGGTAAACTGAAAAGCACAACAGATGGCTGACTGATGTAGAGTTGGCACAATTTAAGTACTGTACCAGAAATGAAACAAAAGCGTAGGTGGTCACAAATTAATAGTACCAGTCGGACGCCATTTGAAGTGCACCGGGATGGGGACTGTGTGCCCCGTGCTGCTCTGAGGGCAGAGAGGGCGAGGAGGAAGCCCCCTGTGGATGCCTATCAGCACTATGAATCGCAGAGACACTTCCCACTGCGTGGGACGTGTACGGGTCAAGGATGGACCCGTGTTCACGTGTCAGCTCCAGGAAGAGCCAGGGCGGGGCCACCCCCTCTTTGTTCTGTGCAACTGGACGTTTGCAACTTCTCCTGGTAAGATTCCTGCCCTGCTGATTCTTAGCCCACTGACTGGTGCATTTTCAGATGTCAGCTGCCTTTCTATCAAACCATTCTGACCTGTGTGCGCACAAAGTCCTTGGGAACTGCATTACAGGGTCATATTTGCACAGTAATTAGCTTTCTAAGCTGATGGAGAGAGTCTGCGGCTCTCTTCACTTCCCCTGACTTTCTATCCTGAACTCACTTGTCAACAACAATATGGGCAAGAGAAAATCTGCAGTCCTAAGTTCTACTAGTGTGGCCAGCAAGGGACGCTTATTATCAGACACCATCACCAACTTTCTGACAGATGTCATGGGCATCCTAAATATGGAAATTGAACAGGTTGAAGAAAGACTGGGTGCCACCTAAGAAAGCACTGTCCATGGCTACCGCCTGTGATCAATCTGCTGTTTGTACCCTTAGAGTGAACCTATTGAGGGCGCTCAGATAAACCTTCAGGGGGCTGTTGAGATTGTCTGTGTCCCGGGCAGGGGCCCTTCTACGTTTTTAAGAAAGCCCTGAACATTGCCCAAATACCAGATCAATCAAACGAGACAGAAACTGCTTCTCAACCATCTAAGAAGTCGAATGGCAACATAAGACAAACACACATATCGGATTGAGGAAAGCTACAGTGGTCACCAAGCGCCATGTCAAAGCAGCCCCAAATGGCTCATTCATGAGCAACTCACAGAAAGCTGGGGGAGATAATGAGTCTCCGCCTGATACCTCAAGGGTGGTCGTAACACTCACAGACTGCACTTCCTTTGATTTAAAACTTCTGGAGAGCACACTTTCACATTTACTTAGCCTGTTCGTCTCAGCACTCAAGGGCATTGAAGGGGCACTAAAGGAGATTCTAGGAAAGGTCTCCAGGCTAGCCAGGAGGACTGGGAGTATGAGAAATGAAAAGGCTGGCCCCGCTCACCAACCAGCTGATGCCACAGTGAACCATGCAGGGAACAGCTCTCGCAAAGGGGCAATTGATAGGCCTTTGCATGCATAAATAACTGATAATACCATGATTACTTACTCTTCACTATAGGTTACAACCCAGAAGGCACCTGGAAAGTCTGTGGCCAGGGCAACAAGTGGGCAACTTTTGGCCAGACAACTAGGCGACTCTGTGGCCAAGCAAGTCCATGGGCCACATTTGGTCAGTCAACCTGTAGTTTTACAGCTCTCTCCTGAAGGAGCGCTCCCTAGTGATTATAGAAAAAAGTGTCCCGGTCCTGCGGCCTGGACCCAATGAGGACTTTTTAGAGCTGAAGTATAAAGTAACTCATTGGCTGTGTTCATTGCGGGGGAGCCTCAATAGTAATACTAGCTCCAATAATATAATCATGGTACAGAGAGGCTCATGGATTGGAAATAGTACCAAGAAAGAGCAAGGAGACGGTATTGTTGGTAATCTCCGTATGCACACAATCACTGGTCTTTTATTGTACTGCACATCAAGAATAGTCTATCGCAAAAACACAGTACGAGTGATCCCCTGGGCAATTTTTACAGGCCATCTAACACTGCTGCCTATGATTGATCACACGATTCCACTCTTTCAACTGCTATCATGGTTCCAAGGTTCACCATTTGGCATACCAACAAGTAACCGTTTTTCAGGCATAGCAGATATTGATTGATTAGGAGACAAGATTGTCTGTGTAAAACAAAATCAGACCGGTTCCACATCAACCATCTGGATCTTTGGGACCATGGTGTAAAAAGGCGGAGCTTGAACGCAAGTGGTGCCAAGTGTGACCCGTTGGGGCTCATATGGGAAACCTGTGAAATAAGCCCCTTTCTGGTGTTGGACACTAAATATAACCATCTACAGAGAGTGGCGCTATGTCCTGAGGACATAGAGGGTGTGAAACATGGACTTGACTTTAATACTCACTCTTCTGGTCCTAATATGTCATCTATAACCCTGACAAATGTCCTAATACATGTCCCTATTCTGCCTAGTGAAGCTGGGCAATTGTGTGTCTGCTACGACCATCAGTCCCGTTATTTCCAACCCAACTTCACAGGATACAACATTTCTTTTCTGGAACTTACCTGGTATTGCAGGCAAACTAGCAGATCCTGATTGTCTCTAAATAATTAAGTATTATCATATTCTTTGTTTACAGGAAACATGGTCATGTACGAATGTGCCTATTAATGGTTACTATTCAGTAACAATGCCTGTTCTGCCATCCACACATGGTCATAATATCGGTGATGTCCTAACCTTAATTATTTATGCATTTTTATGCAAAATAGTTAAGTTCTACTTAGACTCCTCCCATTTTCAGATGATTTGCCTCGCTTTACCCCTGCATCCTGTTTTAATTTTGACAAATTTTCTTCATAACAATTTTAATTGTTGGAATCCATTCATAGTGGACTCCCTCGAGTCATCCCTTGGGGGTGTCATAAGTCGGATCTGTGAGGACCACCCCATTTTATGGGGTGGCTATTTTAACCACCACCTCTGCCTGATTGCCAGCAATGTTGTTTGTGGTTTGAGGGACAAAGATATCCCTGATTATCCACACTCTGGCCACAATATATGGGGTGAAGTGCTAAACAAAATAATGGTGAGACACCACCTTAAACTCACTGTTGACTGGAAGGAGGAGCCACCTAACAGGTAGGTGTATTTTATCGAGAAGGGGAAGGGAAGCTAAATTGATTTTATTACTGTGACAGAAGATCTGAGAACGAAGCTATCTCATTTTCCATTCCTCCTAGCGGCTTAAGTGACAACAATCCTTTAATTAAACACTTCTCACTTGGACAAAATAAGACACAAGATTCACCCACCTACCCTCTCCCTAGTTACACAAAAAACAAGGGCTTCCATAGCAAATGGGCAGATGTAGATACTTGGGCAGTTGTTGGTCACCTGGTCTGCACAACATTTAGAGGCTTTGTCTTTGAAATGATTGAGGTCACGCCTAGGTAGAGAAAGTGCTCCATCAAGGTTTTAACAGAGATGTGTGTGAAGGGTAGATACTTGTGTAACTTTTATAGATGAGGGGCTATCTTTTCATTAAACTTTCTCTTGTGTACATAGCTGTGTATGCGTGTATATTCACGGATGCAAGTCAACTGTGACCTGATTGTGAACAGTATCAACAAAAGCCTTTCGCGCTAACTGGTGGGTCGACAGACCTCAAATCCGTTAGGCATAACTTTTCCTTTACTTTAGGGATTCTTACGAACACAGATTTCATTTCTGCTTCTGGCGCACGGGGTGATTTTTTCGAAATGACTTTTGAGAATTTGCTGATTCTCATTCCTTTTCCATCGCTTTTTCTTTTCTTGTTCATATATTCCTTCGCTTTGTGATACACTCGTGTGCTCCAGTGTTCAGGTCACTAGCTGGGAAATTTTGGCGATGAATCTTTTCCTCTCTTTCCTTTTTTTTGGACTATATTTGAATGATAAAGTTGTGCTAATGTTTTGTTACCACCGTGTTTGATTTCGGTTTTAAGCTGTTATGATAAAATAAGACAATTGTTATGTATGAAAAAACAACAATGTCTTGATATCTATTGTTCCAGCCTCGAAAAAGTCTATGAGTAGACGAAACATGTGTTGGCACATTGGCAGATTTCATGCTGGATGTAATATAAGAATAAAATCGCCAAGTTGAAGATTTAGACTGTTGTGGACTCTGTATATTTTATACAAAACTAATGCTGTTGGATTTCATTGAATGATATTAGGTGTTAAGAGACGTAAATGAGACATTGGATACTTGGAATTTCTTCAATTATCCAGTACTCTGGGTGATCAATAACACTATAGGGTGTGCTCATTAGTGCTCTATGTTTTTAAAAATGTTGAGTTTCTGTTTAATGCAACATCAATTAAAAAGTTTCTTTTAGATTAAAACAGGACCTCATAGATGAGAAATGGGAGGGGGTCACAGAGATTATTTGCAATATTATTAGTAAACTGCTGCTATGTTACAATACTGAAAACGTACATCACTATCACTGAATATTAAACATGAACACATTTTGAATTTGACTAGTGTGCTTGGGCACTGTCAGTGACCTAGAGGGCATGAAAGAATTGTAATTGCAGTATCCTGGCGGCATTGATCACGGTTGGGGGGGGTGTCGCAAAGGAAAGAATGGTGGGGTAATGTGAAAAAAAAGAAAGAAAATTAAACTTCCCTTTACGCAGGGTGTCACATCTTCTCTGCTCCTGCACTTTTGCCCCTGACAGGAACAGGAAGCAGGTAGCCAGGCTCCCTCCACTAAGCCAATCACAACGCTGCAATTGCAGCATTGTGAATGGTCGGGGCGGCGCCCAGTTAGGGGCTAGTGGGGTGGGCATGTTTCCAGGAAGGTCAGAGTGCGCATAACTGGTTCCCTACCCTGCTCAAATAGCAGAGCAGCCCTGCCCACACGCCCTCCGGCAATGCGCATAGCAAATATAAAATGCTAATAACTAAAAGTTGCTTCCCTTTTATGTTTTGGCTTTCTCGCACTGTGAGAAACCAGTGGGGTCATGCTCCTCTACCCTAGTGGAGGAGCGCCCCTGTGTAATTGGATCATAAATTCAAAGCTGTTCCAAACAGGAGTCCCCAAAATCGTTTGTACCAGGGCTCCCAAGATCCTTAAAATGTTGCTGCTTCTGTAATTTCATGGCATGCATGAAAGTGTTGCCGCAACCCTCGTGCCATAAGATTTTATGTCTGAAAATACCCTTCAGTTGCTTCAGTAATTCCTCTCTATATGGTATGTGCTGCCGCTGCATATTTAATTTGCCAGTGCTCGGCAGTTGGGAACTGTGTTGAGCGGCATCAGTGGCAGGTAAGAGAATTTTTGGAACACCAAAAATTTCAGCTTCTTTATTCATGTATTTCATTACATTTCACAGGTCTCTTTTCAGCAATTTTGTCTTATAGCAATTGGTAAATAGATTAGTATGAAGATCTGTTTTTTTAATGCGTTGTGGCTAATTAACACATTCGTGTGTGGTGTTGGTAAAGTGGCCTCTTGGAACTTGAAGAACTTGCTTACAAATCTTCTTTCCAGCGTTTCTTATTCGTTTTCTTGCCATCTGATTGGATCGAATCTTTGCTTTTTAGGACATTACACCTCCCATTTTGACACCCACTGCCCTGAGAGGTAGGTTACTGCGTTATGGCCCATCCAAGTTGCAAGAATCGTTATTACTCACAGCCCATTTGGGAATATCGTCTGGATTACAGGGGTAAAGTGAAACAGTTTCAATCTTTTTTATTTAGATGAAAAACAAGTTCCGCAGAGGCTCTTTTCTTGCAAATAACCATCACTTTTGTTTTGTTTTCATTGAAGTTTAAGACCTCATTAGGAGAGCCGAGTAAATCTAATTAGGCTGTCCGCAGACGTTATTGGCCCCACTTGAATTCCAAGCTTTCAAGGTTTGCTGAGGGTCACCAACCGCTGAAAGCAACTGAAACCTCAGCGCTTTCCTGCAGTCAAACACTCCAGGAAAACATGCAGTAATAAACACAGAAACATCAATTCTGCACGTTAGTAACCTTTACAACATGTTCTATGGAGTACGGTACCCCCACCTGGAGTGCCAGAATCTCCAATATAGGTAACCCTGGGGCTCAAGAGATTGGCGGGAGGCAAGTATAAGGCTAAAATCCACCCAAATCTATAAGCCCCTAAATCATTCTGTAAACAGTAATTCTTCAGGCGTTTCCTTGTGGTACAATGTCGATCACATACAATTGAATAAGAATGTTCTCTTTTTCAGTTCTTGGCCTGTGATCAGTCGTTTCGACATGGTATGAGAGATGTCCTAGGTGTACAAATTGTTTGTAGCCCGAACACACACTGTCTGGTGGTTCCAGCAAGTCTCAACGCATGATGTGTTGAAGGTGAACAGCTTCAAAAGTATTGATCTCATCATCACATGAGTGCTGACCTCGATACTTGGCTATAGATTCCTTTAAGTGAAGATATCATATCATATCATATTCTCTGCCTTAGTTAATGAATGCAACATACAAAGCACCCCTTCTTCACCCTACGTTCTCTACCAGATCAAGGAGTACAAACACTTGGACTATGGGTGACAACACTATTTAGAATCTGCCTTATATAGTGGTCCATATGTCTTTTTTTCTATCCAGCTTTCAACGTGTCGCAAAATGCATCTACGTCCAGAAGCCTAAATGGGTGGTCGGAGCTTTGACCTCTTTTTTATCAGGGCTATTATGGTGTTGTGCAGTGAGGCAGAGAGTGATTGGGCTATTGGGAATACCTTGGATATTGACATTAAAATTGGGATCCACCATTCCAAAAACTGGAAAAAGACAGTGGGCAAGACTAAAGGCCTGATTTAGATGTTGGAGTCTCTGGCATAAATGTGGCAAATATCCTGCACACCTCTTCCATAGGATATAATGAACTTGCAATACAGCAGGCAGGATATCCTTAGATTGAGATGTATACGTTACAACGCATGCTTTTACCATGCATGCCTTTACAACGCGGTTTTTACAACGCATGCCTTTACAACGCATAGTGCTTTGGGGCGCTGGATAGTGAATAGTTTAATTTACTATTCCAACTCCAGTCACCGTGGATAGTAGGGAAGGTGTTGGATAGTAAATTAAACCTATTCCCTATCCTAGAGCGACCCCCAGCGCAATGCGTTGTAATGGTTTGCGTTGTAAAAGTTGCATCGTAATGGTAGTGCGTTGTAAAAGTTTCGTTGTAAAGGTTGTTTACCCTTAGATTGTGATGGATTAAACCGTCTGCCATACTTAATTACTAGAACTGATTGCAGAACGGTTTTATGTCCGCTTAGTAGTGGAAAAAAGTACACTCTCAACTGATTTCTAGCCATTCATGCATCTAACAATGCCAGGTCCTGCAGCTGTGGCCTTCCTGCTGTTGAAATCATCTCCATCTGCTGTCTTGTTCTGGGTCCTATCCTGCATGCCATCTAATATAAGTTTTAGATCACCTCCAATCACTACAGGTCCTGAGGCCCAAGCCATCATTCTTGTGACTGTATGGCTTAGAAACTGCTTCTTCCCTGATTGGGAACATAGATTGATGTCAGCACCAGGGGCTTGCCATTAAGTGCCCCTCTAATTGCTATCTATCTACACAATGTATCTTTTAAGCATCCGTCTAGTTGTAGAGGACCCCTGTCGTCTTACCTTCTAGGGAGAAGTATTAATCAGGAAGCCGTTTCTGGTCCTGTTGCAATAGATGGATCTCCTTGTGCAGCATTAAGTCTGCATTTCATAGGATCAGTTCATACAGAACTCCCTTCCTATTTTCAGTCATTTTCAGTTCTCTAACTTTGAATGTAATGATTTTTAGTGTAGACATTCGATGGTCCGTGAGCCTATGCGACATCTCCTGCATCCCTGTCATATTTCAAGCCCAATTTGTAGTGGTCTGGGAAGATTTTTCTCCTTCCACTTCCCTCCCTTCCATTTTCCAATCCCCCCTCAAAACTATGAGAACATAAACACTAACAACAGAAAATTGAACATTGTAATAATTTCATAAATGTGTACCCAAAGACCAAGGTCCATCTAGCCAGGGTCTGGCGCGTACACAAGATATCAGGTGTGCAGGCCTCTGTTAATGTCTATGAGTGGTACACTCTGTGGGCTAAGTCTCTATAGGCTGCTGATTTGGAAATTTTACATCGTCCTGGTGACCATGTTCACGTTAATTCAATTCTATATTTGTATCTGTCTCAATTTCTTTGCTGTCTCTTTCCACCTCTGCTGTGTCCATATTGCTTTGGGGAGTGATGTTGCTAACGTTTTGAAGGTGTTCCAACACAACTTTAGATTCAGCTAAAATGTATTAATTCTTCTGTTGCATACAGAAGAAATAATACATTTTAGCTGAATGCAGAATTGTGTAAATCAGCAAGAGAAGTGCATCTTCTCTTGTTGATTTACACAATTCTGCATTCTGGGCTTTATGGGAATTATGTGTTTCCTGATCTTCTCTTGTCGGACTCAAGCCAATATTTTCACAAACCATGCCATTATATTGGATGGGCCCTCTTTCTTTCATGCTCTCACGACTGTTTTCTTTCTCTGTGAAGTGCTGCAACTAATTAAGAATGTCTGCTGGCTTCTTCATATTCTGGTCCCCAACCCATTGTTCCGTGTCCTATGTTTACATGAGTGGAGGCAGTCTTGTAAAGCTTGAAGAATGCCACTTTCAGATCCTTCATTGTGACAACCTTAAATATGAATGTTGCAGTGTGAGGAGTGATTCTCAAGTGGTTTTTCTTCCTTTTCTTGGAGAATGATAAAGGGTGGTCAGAAAGGCTCTCTATTCTTCCAAATCCAAGCAACTTCTGTCCTGTGTGGCCTGTAGAGAGTTCATTGTGTTGATCTTCCATGTCTTGTTTCTCCATGGCTAGGTTTTGTTCTTAATCCCAGCATACCATGCATATATCAGCTTTGCCATCTGCAAGGAACTGAGTCATGAAACATTGTTGTGAGTCTCTCATCCTCTTGAGCTGTACTGGTGGTATCTCCTTGCTCTTTGTCTGTCCACTTGTTAAAACAACATGAGCCCTCTGTTTACTTATTAGAATTCAGCTGGAGTACCTCTTGAATGGTGCAATCTTGCTCATTCCTGCCTGATGACATGCTGGTATGGAACTGACAATCTGCCATCTGCAAGGAACTGAGTCATGAAACATTGTTGTGAGTTTCTCATCATCTTCTTGAGCTGGATTGGTGGTATCTCCTTGCTCTTTGTCTGTCCACTTGTTAAAACAAGATGAGCCCTCTGTTTACTTATTAGAACTCAGCTGGAGTACCTCTTGAATGGTGCAATCTTGCTCATTCCTGCCTGATACCATGCTGGTTTGGAACTGACAATCTGCATATCAATTTCAAGATCAGTGGCCAGGCCACCTCTTTCTCTGTATGGGGGTTTTAGTGGGAAGCCTATAGCTCATCTCATGTAGGGGAAAGAGCTCGCTAGAAAATATGCCCTCTGTCATCTCTCAGGGATGTCAGGCTGTAATCAGGGGTCTCCAATGCTTCCTCCTTCCTGGCCCCACCTCGACCTTTTTATGTGTGCTGAATGTTTCCACATCCATGCGCATCTCTAACTTACCAGATGCAGAAACTACATAAAACTCCTTCCATTTATGTATGGCCCATGCTTCAAGGAGCAATGCATCATATATTTTGAAATTGTAATACAGTATTACCTATGTTTGCATTTTCTTCTTCTACATTGTAGGGCAGAATGTTAATTTCACTTTGCTTACAAGAAGTTCTGCCTAGTCAAGTCGTGATCCCGAACGTCCGCCGGCTGCGGTGAGTGGGGCTGGGGCGCGGCCGAGACCCGGGCTGCGGAGGTGGGTTTGGGCCTTGCTTCGGGCCCCGACCTGCTTGCTGTGGCGGACACGGGGTGCGGCGCGGGTCCCCCTGGCGCCCGTGCATAGATTGCTGCCTGGATTGGAGGCCCTCCCGGGGCCCGCTGCCTTCTGCTGCCCTTGATGCTCCTGAACGGCCTGGGGGGCAAAGAAGAGCTATGTCCACAAGCTTTCAGAGCAGCTGACATTCTGACTGCAGGTTTCCGATCCCCAGTTCCTATCACCCATTGACAGTTACCTTAGGCCCGCTGCCTACCTACACCTCAGAGATCCCTATGCAGCACCCAGACTTCTACAAAGAGCTGCCTATGTGCACTGCCCTCCCCCTTGCACAAGTCCTCCCTGCTCGGCTCTGCTTATATATATATTGTAAAGGCATCTGTCCTTCGGTTTCTTTGAAGTGAAGTAACCTGTGGGTGATGGTTTGCACGCCTGCCAGAAGCGTGATAGATGGACCCGCTCTACAAGTATCCAAGGGGAATTTTGGCAAATTTGTTGTTTCTTCAAGGTATTGGTTACCCTCGGACCGCCTCAAGAACCAACCCAGCAAGTGGCTTTCTGCGAGGAGCAGCCCGTGACTTCACGGGGAGACGCGGACATTGTGCTGACATTTCATCGCCCGGCTGACATTGGCAACGGAGGCAGAGTGTTGGGGACCCGAGGAAGACTGGGGGAAAATCAAAGTGGAGTGTGTCAGCTAAGCATCACCCCCCTTTGCCAGGCACTAGCAGCCCCATCTGGGATTAACTTGGGCCCCATTGGAGTACTTACCGGAGCACGGACTTCTGGTAGTTGCAGTCTTCCACAAGGGCTGCGACCTAAGACTTTAATTTTCATAAGTGGGACCAGCTGCGCTCTCATGAATGGGAGGGCCGACGGAGGTACATAGGAGGGTGAAAACTCATTTCCGTTGTAAAGGCATCTGAAGAAGGCTAACAGTGCCGAAATGCATTATGCCGATTTTTCCTTCAAACACAGACTTCCTCTGAATCCCCGTTGTATCCTTCGGTTTCTTTGAAGTGAAGTAACCTGTGGGTGATGGTTTGCACGCCTGCCAGAAGCGTGCTAGAAGGACCCGCTCTACAAGTGTCCAAGGGGAATTTTGGCAAATTTGTTGTTTCTTCAAGGTATTGGATTCCCTCGGACCGCCTCACGAACCAACCCAGCAAGTGGCTTTCTGCGAGGAGCAGCCCGTGACTTCATGGGGAGACGCGGACATTGTGCTGACGTTTCATCGCCCGGCTGACATTGGCAACGGAGGCAGAGTGTTGGGGACCCGAGGAAGACTGGGGAAAAATCACAGCGGAGTGTGTCAGCTACGCATCACCCCCCTTTGCCAGGCACTAGCAGCCCCATCTGGGATTAACTTGGGCCCCATTGGAGTACTTACCGGAGCATGGACTTCTGGGAGTTGCAGTCTTCCACAAGGGCTGCGACCTAAGACTCTAATTTTCATAAGTGGGACCAGCTGCCCTCTCATGAATGGGAGGGCCGACGGAGGTACATAGGAGGGTTTAAACTCATTTCCGTTGTAAAGGCATCTGAAGAAGGCTAACAGTGCCGAAATCCATTATGCCGATTTTTCCATCAAACACAGACTTCCTCTGAATCCCCGTTGTATCCTTCGGTTTCTTTGAAGTGAAGTAACCTGTGGGTGATATATATATATATATCAATACCGCCACCGCTGTAGGACGGATTGTGGGCAGTAGGGACACAACCATTAGCTTCGGACCCCTTGCTAGCACACAGCGCCTAGAGGCTGACGTCCTAATTCGATAGGGCCTATTGCGGCCTAACTGGGCCTACCATTCATCACTATACTCATGGATCATTGCACTGCCTTCAAGCTTTGACTGCCGGATAGGTCCTACACCGCCACCATCAGAGACTTTGCCTTGGGGGCACGTGTGTGTGTGCGCCTGTGTGTGTATGAAAGACTAAGTTCACATTTGTGTGTGCTTGTGCATGTCTGAGCGTGTGATGGTGTTGACATGTATTTGGGTGTTTTTGTATTAGAGCATGTGATTCTATGTGTGCTTGTGTTTGTGTGCGCAGATGTTTCTGTATGTGTACTTATGTCTGTGCGTGTGATGGTGTGTGCATGTATTTGAGTTTTTGTATTAGAGCATGGAAGTGTATGTGTGCTTGTGCGTGTGGATGTTTCTGTATGTGCGCCCTCTGTTCGGAGTATGAGAGTGTGTGCACACATTTGTTGTGTGCTTGTGCATGTCTGTGCGTGTGATGGTGTGTGTGTGTGCATGTATTTGTGTGTACTTCCTTGAGTATTTTTGTTATGGCGCATGTGAGTGTATGTGTGCTTGTGTGTTTTTTGTTGTTGATCGTTTCTGTATGTGTGTGTCTGCGTGTATATGAGAGTGAGCGCATTTGTGTGTGCTTGTGCATGTCTGTGCATGTGATGGTGTTTGTGTGTGCATGTATTTGGGTGTTTTTGTATTAGAGCGTGGGATTTTATGTGTGCGTGTGTTCCTGGATGTTTCTGGCTATGTGCTTTTCTGTGTGCCTCAGTGCGCATTTGAGAGTGTGTGCTCACATTGATGTGTGCTTATGCATGTCTGTGCGTGTGATGGTGTGTGCACGCTGGATTTGTTATTTTCTGTCGGCCGCTGTCCTGGATATTGAATTTAACTGCCTGATGCCTAACCTTAGGATGGCCACCAGTGTACAGTACAGTCCCCTGCCTGACCCCAAGATGGCGTCCTTAGTGGTCCCCTACACTTTGTTTTACTTCCCTGGGATAACAATTGGACATTGACCAGACCTTGTAACCTATCCCCTAACCTGCCTACACATCAGGACTTGGAACCTACGGAACTGACCCCAGACTTTGGAGACCTAGCGATTTGGCTGATGCCCGGTGGAGCTACCATATAGCCAAAGAGAAGATGGGTTGTGGACACCCCCTCCCTGTCGTAACCTACCCAGCCGGACCTTGGGCAGACTTTCCCCTCATCTCTACATCCTGTCTTCCTCCTACCCCTATACCCTATCCCCTTACCCTTCCTGCTCCATTCACCATGTCCCCTATGTTCTTTAAATGCCTTTCTTGATACCTATATAACGTTTAACTGATGTAATTTGCAATATTATTGTCCCTCATGTAAAGTGCTCTGATTCCATCGGGTCTAGCCAGCGCTAAATAATTACTCATTAATTAAATTTGTTCGCATTTAGTACTCTTTCTCCCTTTGTCTATCTCCCTAGCTCCTATCCACTCTCCCCTGAATCTCTCACCTTGCCTGCTAGTCTGCATAGCCCCCTGTCCTTTATGCCCTTTGACAAAGCACTCCTTCTCCCCTTGTTGGGGAAAGATCCAATATTTATACTCTGGAGTCTCAGGGGAAGGATCCAGTATGTAGGCCTTGGAGTCTCAGAGACCCCTCTGAGAGAGTCCACTGCGTAAAGGGAGCCTCCCGCAACAGAGATAGGGAAGTGATACCACTTCCCCTGGGATCACAGCTTACTGGACTTTGGACGTTGCTTCGACTCGTCTACCGGTTTGTGTCCCCGTCGCCATTCCCCTCCTCTTTTCCGCCTTCATTACCTGTCTACCTACCCAGCTCTTTCCCCCCTTCCCTGAATCTTTCCCCCTGCCTGCTTTTCCCCTTACATATTTGTGCTTATTGTTTATCTTGACCTCATAAGTAACTATGTTGCCATGATCTAATAACTGTGTAACCTTTGAGACAATGTAACCTGTAACTATGATCTGATGCTCATGTAAAGCGCTCAGATACCTCGGGGTCTAGCCAGCGCTATGTATAACCTTTAAAATACCTGTTGGCAAGCGTTAGGAAAGGTATGACCAAGGTGTCCTTAAATTTGACACCGCATCCTGATTCCACATTGGTCGGATTGCCAGGAAAGATTTGAGAGATAAATGTGATTTATGGTATGGGCCTTGATAGACCTGGCATCATTGGTGTGAGTCTCCCTCCCATTTTTGACGGATTGCCTCCTCTGTTTTGATATGTTTTTGCTGGACTTATGCTTTGGGCACTGTGCCACTGCTAATCAGTGCCACAGTGCAAGTGCTCCATATGTTAAATTTATGTACTAATTGGTTATTCCATGATTGGGTTATTTGATTTATCTGTCAGCCCCTAGTACAGTGCACCATGTGTGCCCAGGGCTTGTAAATCAAATGCTGCTGGTGGGCTTGCAGCACTGGTTATGCCACACACACACACACACAGAAGCAGCTTGTAAAGTGCGTCTCAGGTCTGCCATTGCAAGGCCTGTGTGCAGTCTAGCACTGCCATGCCGACTTGGCCAAGTGCGCCCACTTGCCAGTCCCTAAACCTTCCCTTTGCTTCATATTGGACACCCCTATTTTAGACCCAAGGGCAGGGTGCATAGTTAGTATAAGGTAGTACATGCTCTAATGTGTGTAACATCTTCTAATAGTAAATTACAGCCATTTTTGTTTTTCACTATTGAAGGCTACCTGTTCCCATAGGTTAGAATGGGCAGTTAGATTATTACATTTTTATAATCCTAACGGACTCAGGGAACACAGTAGAAATTCGAATTTAGTATGCCTGAACTCAGAATAATAAAATACATCTTTTAGTAAAGTTTATTTTAATATTCTGTGTTCGCAAATACCACTTTTAGAAAGTAGGTATTTGCTTGCCTAACCATTTGAGTTTGCCTCTGCTCGGTTGTGTATTCCTTGTCTGGGTTTGTGAGTGACAGGGCTGGGGGATTCCAGGAGACAGGCCAGTGGTGAATAGAGAGATCTGGATCTAGATGGGAGGGAGGAGTTGCACCTGGGACCTGAATAGGGCTGGGCCTTCCCTCTACAATGCTGGCTCCACCTCCTCTTGTGGCTTGTCTGATGTCTCTGCCCTGCACTGTGAAAGGAGAGGAGGAATCATGTCAACAGAGTGCTCCAGAGCTGTATCTTCCCTCCCTTGTGCTGGCTCCACTTCCTGTGGGGCGGCTGATGTCTCTGCCCTGCATAGTGAAAGGAAGAAGAGAGTCATGTAAACAACGTGCTCAGGAACTGGTTTGGACTAGGCAGAGGCCTCTCTACTTTCAGAGACCAAAGGATTTTGGGGTATACATTTTGGGACCCTGATCCCAAGAAATTAGATCACTTCTGCACAAGAAACCTTTCTGCCAAGGGGAAGAACCGAGGAAGCTGCAGGAGTTGTGCTGCCCCTCTGCCAGTGTGCTGTTTGCTGGGTTGGCCTGCAGTGGTTGCTTCATTGCCAAGGGAAAGAAGGAACTTTGTAAGGACTTTCAACTACAGAATATTCTCCAAGGGCTTGAACTGTGCTTGGCACCTGCTGAAGTATCAGGGAAAAAAGAATTCACCTACAGCTCTCTCCTGAATTTCCTTTGCTGGGAATTCTGACTCCAGTCACTTGCATGCCGCTGGGAGCTGGAAGAGCGATGCATCGAGAAGAAGCGTGTTGCCGCCGCAGCTGAAATCATCGCAACGCCGGAGAAGCGAGCCTTCGCCGCATCTCCCTGGAAGTGTGTGTTCATCGAAGCTGCCTGCTGTCGCAATACCAAAGAAGCGTGATGCCACCGAGAGAGTCGCCATCACAGCACCGGAGAAGCGTGTCGCAGGACATGTCGTGGCTCCAAAGTACAGAGTCGGCGCAAGGCTGCCAGGGCGTCATCGCATCGTCATGGCATCGCCACATCAAGGGTGCCATCTTCTCGCATCGCAACCAGATCATCACATCTCATCAAGTCGCCATCTTGCGCACCGCAACTGGCCCGCAGGCCGAGAATCTACGCATCACCTCCGCACCGGCAAGGCTCACGACGAGTCCCCTACTCTGCGCAAGCATTTAAGAAGGACCCAACCATTTCCCCGGGTCACGGAACCGACGCATCTCCCCTTTTGCGAGCCTTTTGTTCACTTTGCATTACGCATCCAGGTTCTTTGTTGAGAACTTTGTCGCATTTACCAACAACTTGAACTAACATACTTTAATCATCTTTCAAGTAATCTTCAGTGTAGTGTTGTGTATTTTTGTCTTTTGTGGTCTTCTGTTTAAGTCTATATAAAGAACACTTATTTTTATAAAACCTGTGCTGTGTCCATCTGTAGTGTTTTCACTGTATTACTGTGTATATTCACAAATGCTTAACACACTGCCTCTGAGATAAGCCTGTCTGCTCGTGCCAAGCTACCGAGGGGGTAAGCAGGGGTTATTAAGGAGTGTAATCCCCTTATCCTGACTTAGAAGTAAGGGTCCCTATTTGGACAAAGGTGAATACTATTGTCAACTAGAGACCCACATATCTAACAGGCCTCCTGTGAAACTGTATTGGATAGTATTCTGGTCATTAATGCAATGTGTTGAAAACAGTTACCCTTTCAAACTATAGCTAATATTTCACAAGAGTGTGGTTCCAAATAATAGCAAAATGGGGTCCATGCAGTTTGTCCACTCTGATTTGTTTACCTTTTAGATCATTCAGGTTTTGGATGGGTGAAGTTCACTACTCAAGTTTCACCCATGATAATCACCTGGCTATTGGATTGCGTGTGTTTATTGCCTATGTCCACGTTTTAAGATAAGACATTGGTCTGGTTATGCTTGAGCCAGTGAACACACATGCACAGACAGTCTGGTGCAGAGGGACTTATGCAGGGATAGTTGTTGATATGGGGTAGGCCTTATCATTCAGTTGGGCACTCATACGTAAGATCAGTGGGACTTACTGGATTAGCTGCAGTGTCAATATATTTATACACATGGGAGAAACTTGTCTTAAATTGCAGTTTTGCTTCACTTAGGCCTACACAGTCTAGTGAAGGATCAAACTAGGGTGAAATATGTATGCAAAGTTTGACTTTGCAAGTCCCAAGAATCTATATATCAACACCTTATCAGTCATCTAGAATTTCAATATGTGCCTGGCTTAGCTCAGACTCCGATTCTGGGTCTTTTGTCCACCCTGCTGGGCCAAGTTAATTATTCTACTCTCAGAAGAGGGAACAAAGGCCTGCCTACAAAACAGGGACAATTACCAGTGTTTAACTCAGCTCCTGAGGAAGAAAGGGTAGAGAGGAAAATCTGCATCTTGTAATTAGCTTTCACACTGTATGAGGATTTGGACAGTCCAGGCCCACTGAACAAAAGAGTAATCTCAGACATCTGGAGCCAACACAGGAGAACTCAACTTTGGTGTTTTTGGAAAAAAGTCCCTGGCAGTGATGTCAGCTATAGATGGAGCTGAGGCTATTAGAGGAAATGTGTACATAGACCACTTGATTGCACCGTATTGGATTGTCTCAGCATGCTGTGCAGAAGGGTGGGGATTGGGATGGAGAGAAGATGTGGCTTTCCAGGATTGGCATAGGGTATCGGACACCTAAACTTTCCACTCACACTTATAAACTCTTGCATAATGGAGAGACAGACATTTGGGCCATGGACTTGGATGGCAGCCACAACATGGACCGGACAGCTGGAAGGACTAGCATATTGATGGACTAAGGACACTTCCTGTAACTGACCCCATGACCAATGGGTCTCTCCATGGCCAGTGAGGCTGCCCTCTCTTACACCCACTTAGGACCACTTAGGGGTAAGACCTGGACTCCTATACCATAGCAATAGAAGAGGAACACCAGGTGCAGGGAGCATGTTGGAGGTCAGACCCCCTGCTGAATGTGCTCCAGGTGGCTAGGGTTTGACACCAGAAGCAGAACAGGTGCTAAACCAAGGTAAATGTCACAAGGGGGCCCGAAGTATGCCCCTTGACATTTTGCCCACTTTAACATGCTTTCCAAACGGTATGACAGAGAGTGTGAGGCTGCTTCTTCTATCATTGCCAGGGCTTGGGATGATCAAACACCCTTTAAAAGGAAAGTGACATGGGGAGAAGGCATGCATAGGGCCCATTCTTCCATAGTTGGATTGCCCCTGAGGGAACCCATCAACTTGGGGGCTGATGTCAGAAAAGAACTGAGCCCCGGACCCATCCCCAGAGCTCCAAAGATGAAAGAAATCCAAAGCTAAATATCCTGTGACCCGGGACTCCTTTCCAGGGCCCCATCATGAGTACTGAGAGGTGAAGCACTATCATGTCCACAATAGTGCAGATGAGCTGCCCCGTGCTCATATCTGTGGTGGTAGTGTGTGTAATAAATGTACTTTTCCTTTTTCAAAGAAAAAGCAAGGGCTGGAAAAACAATTATTTAGTATGAATTTCGCTTGCCAGTGAATGGTGGTTACTGGCCTACACCACCTCCCCTGAGTTTGTCTTGTTTTGCTCTGCTGTCGTGTTCTGACGATTGCTGGGTTAGCGCTTAGCTTTGCTACACGATTCCCGCTTAAATTAGCTATACATAGAAACGCCATTTTGTATGTGTTGGCGGCCATCTTAGATCATGAACGGCCTCGTGGCCGGCGTGCCCTTTAGTCCGTTGTCCGTTCCTCTGACCACTTCAGTCTGCCCAGCAACAGGCTATTTTTAGTACTGGTCAAGCTACACATGCGCAGTTCACACTGACCAGTCATTCCTCAGGAATGTGCCGCAAACTGACCAGTGGGTTTGAAACCCTCCAATGAGCTGGCAGTATTCCAAAATATGCCCTTATATGTACATAATGTTCTGTAACTTTGTGCCGCGTGTACGTTTTATTACCTGTAGAATCATATAAAAGAAGGGTCACACCGATGTTCGGTGTGATACCTCTTGCATTACCGAAGGGTGCTGTATGAGTGTACCACCACCCCATGGGGTCTTAATAAACTTGTTCTTTGACTTTTACAGTTTCCGTGCCAACAGTTCTTGATTGTAAGTGGGTTATCTTCGGAACATGTAGGCCTTGGGAACCCTAATTACTTCAAATTGGCGACCACGAAGGGACTCATCGGCGACTCGGATGCCCGAAGGAGAGGTCGTGACGAAGGCTTGGAAACTCGCCATGGACGCGCGCTGCCACGAGTGACCCGAGTCTTGGCTGCCACGGTGTTTTTTCCTTTCCTTCCGATCTGACCTTCCAGGTGGCGCCGGTCTCCGACTGAGTTTTCGAGTGTCTGCATCGCTGAGAAAGTGCCGTTTGGCTGATTTGGCTTACAAGACCTTGGCAGTTGGAATCTGGACATTTGAGAATTTGGGTAAGCTTTGTGTTCGGTAAGATAGTCTTCGGACGCTTACTGAAGTTCTGTGATTTGTGTTTGGTGAGGTAGTCTTCGGACGCTTACCAAAATTCTGTGATTTGTGATCGGTAAGGTAGTCCTCGGACGCTTGCCGAAGTCCTACGTTTTGATTTGAGTTAGCTAACATTGTGAATTTGTGATTTTTGAACTTATATGTGTAGTGCACTTCACATAGGCAGGCATGTAGAGATGTTTCTCTAACTTTGTTTTTTCCCTTTGAGCGGCACATTTGTGTGAAGTACTGTAAGTGCCTTTTTACACGGTGTCACACTTTTGTGATACTTTTTGAACATGCCTGTTTTCAGCACACTCCGAGGGATGTGCTGTCTTGGAGAGGGTACCTCAATTAGGTTAGCGGAAGCACAGCCGGCTCCCCCAGAGGGAACACCAAATCGTGAAATGTACATTAAGCATGGCCTTCCCCCTATTATGTACAGCAAATTATGGCATAAGTATACAAAGGCCGATCCTGAATTGCAATGGCCTCTACATGGGTCGTTCGATTTACGTAAAGTACAGTTTGTAGAGCAATGTTTGTTTCAACGCAGGTCTAGACAAAACATGTTTGATTGTGTGCGAATGTGGGAGAAAGCGGTGCGTGAGCGAATGAAACGTGAAGTTGCCTTGGCGGACAAAGAGCAGCGCAAGGCTGCTCGGGATAAGGCTTTACAGCTTGAGGAAAAAGAGGCTCAGGAGAAGAAAGAAAGGGAGGAACGGGAACGTAAATTGCAGACGACTGGTCAATTTCCTATCCGCCGACCGCTTTATCCTGTCCTTAATAATGAAATTGATGATTTTTCATTACTAGATCGGTCGCCGCCTCCGTACGTTTCACCGACGGCCCCAGTTGAAGATTCAGGTGATGAGGGGCAGGATAAGTTGGAAAAGAAGGGTGTATCTGCTCTCAGGTTTTCTACGGAGAGGTCCGCACATTTACGTAGTTGGGCTCGTAAAGTGAATAAGAAATGTGTTTCTCAGGAGGAGGTGATTGCGGAGAGGAGTAAGTGGTCGGATCTTGAGTTAATGTATTTCTTGTCTTCTTTGGCGGATGAAGTTGTTGTCGCGTATCGTGACTTTTCAGACGTGTTAGAACCTAAAGCTGTCTCAGTACATCGTGAGAATTTGGATAAAGGTTTATTTGCTCTTTCAGATGTCGACGACCTTTTCAAGCGATTGATCCAGCTGCGGGATGAAACAGTCAACTTGCGGGAGGAGCGAAAAAGGAGGCAAAAGGAGTCTGAGTCGAAGAATAGCGAGTTGACTAAGGAGTGTTCTCTCCGGGGTTCAGATAAGAATTCTGCAATGCATGTTATGCCTATGCGTGAAGCTGCGCCTCTGTATGTTCCACCTAAAGGGGAAGGTACAGATGATGATAAATTGTCAAAGGATGCGAAAGGGTATTTTGTGTATAATTGGGTATATACGCCGTGGAATAGAGCAGACGTAATGGCGTTGAAAAATTCTTTACCTGATCTGCGGAAAAACCTGGCGGCATTTTATGAAGGGGTGGAAGGGGCTATTTCGTCTTGTGTGATGACTCTTGTGGACATAGATTTGTTCTTTGGGTTAATTCTGCCACCTGATATGTGGCGGCAAATTCGTAAAAATAATGATGAAACGATATTGGGGGGCACATGGAAAGAAATTAATGCTGCAGATTTAGACAGGGAACCAGCATGTAAGCCTTGTCAGTTAATTCTAGATCTCCCGGCAGCTATTCTGACTAAATTAAAGACGCTTGTTCCCTCTAAAAAGATTGATTGGACTATGTTGACGTCGTGCAAGCAGAAACCCGATGAAACGGTCTCAGATTTCTTTACACGTTTTGAGGAGGCATTTCATGATTACAGTGGTCAATCTTTGACAGACGATACGGGTCGGCATTTGTTTGTAGATAAGTATGTGGCTAATCTCCTACCGGAGATTGCGAAACGATTGAAGTCGAGTGAAAGTTCCTGGGCCACGGCGACCCCTGCGTCCTTGTTAACTATGGCTCAGTACTATGAGCGGCAGGAATTGGAGGCTAAAGAAAGTGTAGAGAAAAAGGCGAAGGAATTGAAAACGAAGGTGATGTTGGTGCAGGTTCGGGGAACACAGGGTAGAGGGAATGATAGAGGTAGACGGGGTGGAGGAAATACGTCGTATGGTCGTACGGATATAGCGGAGGATCAGTGTGCTTATTGTAAGGAGTTTGGGCATTGGGCCGAAGATTGTCCGGTACTTCGTGAGCAGCGTAGTCAGCGTGGTCGAGGAGGCGGAAGGTCAAGAGGAGGTTATACGGGAGCTAGAGGTGGCGGAGGTGATCGTGGAAAGGCTGAGGAGAGGGGCCGTGGCCAGGATGAACGAAATACGTTTGATAGGCGGAATCAATATCAGATTTTGGAGGGAGAGAATGTGGAACACCAGGATTATGTGCATGCATAAGACTGCGTAGGATGGGGTAAGGAATCAGTTGAAGTGCCGGTAGATCAGCAGGGTCCATATGTAACAGCGGATATTCTGGGTTCTACTGATCAATTTCTAGTCGACACAGGAGCTACACGTAGCGCTTTGTCGAAAAACTTGGTTCCGAGGGCTCCCCTGTCTGGCGAAATGATTACATGTGTAGGGTTTGATGGCACACCCTCCCCCAGCCCATTGTCCAAGCCCCTTGCACTATGTCTTGACAAATACTTTAGTTTTGGCCAATTTTTGTTATCACCCCATACCCCAGACAATATTCTGGGTATTGACTTGCTTAAATATTTTCGAGCGACAATACGTTGTGCTACGGAGGGAGTACGGGTTATCCTGAATGATAATTATCCTGACCCCGACAGGTTTTACGCAATCTCAGATATTTCAGCTTTGGCCTCTCTCCCGCATACGTTATGGGCGACCTCAGATACGGATGTGGGAGAGATGCGTATTCCACCGATACATATTACTGTTAAGGAGGGGGCCCCTCTACCACGAGTGCCACAGTATAAGATTTCGAGAGAAGGTGAAATTGCATTGACACATATTGTTCAGGATTTGATTTCTGCAGGGGTTGTGGAGGAGGTCCCTTATAATGTTTGCAACAGTCCTATTCTTCCGATCCTTAAGAGAGATACTGACGGCAAAATCTATCGCTTTATTATTGACTTGCGAGAGATCAACAAAATTGTCATTCCTCAATACCCGGTGGTGTCTGATATTACGACCCTGCTTACTTTGGTTCCACCAACGGCCACCACGTTTAGTGTAATTGATTTAAAGAATGCGTTCTTTTCTATTCCTGTTCATCCTGATAGCAGATACCTGTTTGGTTTTACGCTAAATAATAAATCGTATAGATTTTGTCGTGTTCCCCAGGGATATACTGAAAGTCCTAGCATCTATAGTCAGGCTTTGAAAAGGCAGTTGGATTCCTTTAAATTGCAGTCTGGCGTCGCTCTTATCCAGTACGTGGATGACCTTCTGCTGGCTGCTGACTCTTATGCACTATGTGAACAGAGTACACTTGCGTTGCTTTCCTTTTTGGCACAGAATAATCATAAGGTTTCGAAGAAGAAGCTTCAATACTGTAGACCTCAGGTGACCTACCTCGGTCATCTGTTGTCTAAGGAGGGGCGTGCATTAACATCTGATCGAATTCAAGCAATTTTAGACACACCAGTCCCACGCATGCAGAGAGATGTACGTGCCTTCATAGGGTTGACGTCCTTCTGTAGACAATGGATCATGGGTTTTTCACATATCATAAAACCTTTGCTAGCATTACTGTCCAAAGCTACACCAATGCCCCTTGAGTGGACAGATGAATGTCAGAAGGCTTTTGAACAGCTGAGGCAGGCCCTTTGTTCCGCACCCGTGTTAGGCACACCAGATTATACGAAACTTTTCACATTGTACGTGCACGAGAATGATGGGTGCGCGTTGTCAGTATTAGTGCAATTACACGGGGATAAGCAGAGACCATGTGCATACTTCTCTGCCGTTCTGGATCCTGTAGCACGAGGGTTGCCTGGGTGTTTTCGAGCGGTAGCAGCAACAGCAGTGGCCATACGACAGAGTGAGGGAATAGTGTTATCACATAAATTGTTGGTGTTAGTTCCTCACGCAGTAGATGCTCTGTTAAACCAAACAAAGACCCAATACCTCACGAGTGCACGGCTAACAGGATATGAGCTGACACTTTTGGCGCCACACATTACACTGAAAAGATGCGCTACTTTGAACCCTGCCACTTTATTGCCGTATCCGGCTGAGGAGGGTCAGGAAGAAAAACATCATGATTGTGTTTTCCTGACCGAGGAACAGACAAAGGGTCGTGTTGACTTACAGGATGTCCCACTTCCAGATGTGGATGGGGAACTGTGGGTCGATGGATCGTGTTTAAGGCTGCCAGATGGCACGACTTCCGCAGCCTATGCGATCACGACACTTAAGACAGTGGTAGAAACAGCTAGGATACCACAAAAGTCGGCTCAGGCAGCAGAACTGATAGCCTTAACAAGAGCCTGCGAATTGAGTGCTGGTTTATGTGTGAACATATACACGGACAGCCGGTACGCCTTTGGAGTGGCACATGGCTTTGGGCTACTTTGGAGAGAACGTGGGTTTTTGACATCTCACGGAGAACACATTATGAACGGAGAACTAGTGCGTGATCTCCTAAATGCGCTGCTAGGCCCAAAGAAAGTAGCGATAGTAAAATGCAGTGCCCACAAAAAGATTACGGATAAAGTGGGTCAAGGAAATGCCTTTGCAGACAGCATAGCTAGACAAACGGCTATGTCCCGAACTAGCTCCCCCATGTATGTGGTACAATCGCAGGCTGAGCGATGGAGTGATGCTAGAGCAGAAATATTAGACATTCAAAAATCAGCTACTGAATCTGAACTTGCGGCATGGGCAGCAGATGGGGTACTAGATGACAAGGGTTGTTGGAGAAGCAAAGACATGGAAAAGTGGAAATTGCCTGCAGCTTACTTGCAGGCGATGGTCCAGATGACACATGGACTGGCGCATGTCGGAGCTCTTGCAATCACTCGGCTCTTAACACGAGTTTGGGAACATCCCGAGATTGCTAATACTGCAAAGAGAGTAGTGCAGACCTGCCTGGTATGTTTGCAACACAATCCTGGAAAGGGGACCCATACTCCGAAAGGAGGGTTCGTTCCACCTTCTGCACCATTTGAGGTACTCCAAATGGATTACATCCAACTTGAGCGCTGCAATAACCTGAAGTACGTCCTAGTGGTGGTATGTGCTTTTTGCAAATGGGTTGAGGCCTACCCCACGAAAGACAACACGGCTTTGACAACAGCTAAGGTGTTGCTTAAGGAATTCTTTCCTCGCTTTGGAGTTTGCAAATTTCTGTGGAGCGATAATGGGCCTCATTTTGTTGGAAAGATTGTGGAATATGTACTGAAGGGGTTAGGGATTCAGCAGAAGTTTCTTGCTGTATTCCACCCTCAGTCAGCAGGTCTGGTCGAGCGGTACAATGCAACGTTGAAGCTTAAGCTGGCCAAAATTGTGGCGTCTACATCGTTGAAGTGGCCAGATGCTCTGCCGCTAGCACTTCTCTCTCTTAGATCAGTACCCCACTCACGAACTGGCCTTACGCCCTATGAGGTGGTGTTTGGGCGCCCTATGAATATCTGGGGGGTGCCCAAGCCGCGATTAATACATGATGTGCCTTGTGTTATGATGAGTGATTATTTGGCACGATTAACAAATGATTTGCTCTCTATTCACCAACAGGTTCGAGAAGCGCTCCCTGATAACTCTACTGGAGAGGGCCATGATCTCCGTCCTGGTGACCATGTGATGATTCGGTCGTTTGAGAGAGCAAGCAGTCTGGAGCCCAGGTGGAAGGGCCCCGAAGAGGCCCTCCTTGCAACCCGCACCGCTGTACGAGTGACCAACAGGAAGCGGTGGGTGCATTCGACACATTGTCGACGTGTCTCTCCGGACCTGGTGACTCCTGCTGTGCTGACTGACTACAAAGAGATTTTGGAGAAAGAAAAGAGCCCAGCTGTGACGTCGGCCGAAGTTGAGGGAGCCTTCCCGGACCACACTGTTACCGGACGAGAACGCTACAACTTGCGTCCTCGATAAGAAGATTTTTGTATTTTAATGACTGGTTGGTTACCGCTCCAGGTTTGTGAAACGGAAACCGGGAATTCCAAGGGGGGGGGATCAGTTCTGCCAGTGTAGCGACACCCGTCTTGGCCCGGAGAAGAAAACAACGGCTACCTCGGAGTTCAGCACCACATTTTTCTTTTTTAGGTATACACGTATGTGTATGAGACACTTTGTGACTAAATCGAATTATTGAGATTCAGCGAAGGCTTTCAGAACTATGGCATTATCAGCAGTGCGAGATAAGAGACTCTTGGGTGCCATTCTCTTTGTTCTGACTATCGTAGTGATTGCGGCAATAGCCTGGGTAGTCGAACTTGTGGTACCTGCACGTGAACATTTGCTGCCAACTACCCCGGCTCCATCTGAACATTTCCATTTCACCCTGCCCTATCATGAAGAACGGCACCGACAGACTTATCTGAACAATAGTTTTATTCAGATCCTACATCATACACACAATATGACAAACACTTCAAATTGCTGGGTGTGTGGAATGTTGCCTGGGCATCAGAAGAAAGGGGGTACTCCACTCATCCCTCTACCGTTCTCGCATAATGGGTCTTGTAATGCATTTTATACTCTCCTCTTTACTTTGAGATGGCCCACAAAAGGGGGAGTGCTTTTTCGTTTGAATAAATTGTGTCATCATGATCGGGATGGGTATCCACAAGCTGAGGGTACTCGATTTGAATATGAGGAGTACCGCCCTGACAACGTGTCTGCTTCACGAATGTATAGCAACCAGCGAAATGTCAATGTATCGAATGCACATGTTATCAACGTTATCGCTACCAAAGCAGACCTATGTATACGTAATAAAGGTGTAATTTCTGTTGGGAGAAGTGAATGTAACACTACACTTACGTTTGATAGTCCTACTGGTATATCGTTTGTTACTTCCTGAAATACTTACTTTATCTGTGGAACGAAAGGTTATCATCAGCTTCCTTTGGGATGGTCAGGCACTTGCTACGTGTCTTTTGTATTGCCGCCTGTATTCATTGCCCCACCCATGTATCACAACAACTACATCCTCTATCACGATTTTGTTTTGAATCGTGATAAACGCTCCCTTGTCTTGGATGATGTTGACCAAACGGACACTACTTTGCAACAATATGTGGACTTCAATTTGGGTTTGTTCTCTTTCGTTGGGGCAGCTTTGAACAGTCGAAAGATCCGACGACTAACTCGTGTTGTTGAGGCTGTGGCTAATGATACCGCAATTGCACTTGGAAATATCACTGAAGAAGTACAGATTTCTAGAATTGTTGCGCTTCAGAATCGGATGGTTCTGGATGTAGTGTTAGCTGATCGTGGGGGGGCATGTAGAATCATCGGAAGTAGCTGTTGCGTTTACATACCTGATAATTCACCTTCTGTATATGATGCCATCACTAAACTACATAAGATAGCGGCTGAAATACATCCAGATAATGGTACTTGGACTCTGTCAGGATGGTTCTGGTCAATACTCACCACCTGGGGATGGAAACTGTTGACGATTCTATGTATTACTGTGGGAATTCTGTTTTCTATTTGTTTATGTATCCAGTGTGGCCCAGTTTTTTGTTCTATGTGCCTGTCAGTTTTTGTACCCTCGAGACGAGCTCTTGCCCATGATAAAATGATGCTTCATAAAGAAGTAACACAAATAATGCTAATTGACATAGAAGATGAACACCCTGACTATGTCCACTATGAGGTAGCTTCAGCTAAACGCTAAAAGGGTCGTCTGTCGTATTCTGACGATGGCTGGGTTAACGCTTAGCTTTGCTACACGATTCCCGCTTAAATTAGCTATACATAGAAACGCCATTTTGTATGTGTTGGCGGCCATCTTAGATCATGAACGGCCTCGTGGCCGGCGTGCCCTTTAGTCCGTTGTCCGTTCCTCTGACCACTTCAGTCTGCCCAGCAACAGGCTATTTTTAGTACTGGTCAAGCTACACATGCGCAGTTCACACTGACCAGTCATTCCTCAGGAATGTGCCGCAAACTGACCAGTGGGTTTGAAACCCTCCAATGAGCTGGCAGTATTCCAAAATATGCCCTTATATGTACATAATGTTCTGTAACTTTGTGCCGCGTGTACGTTTTATTACCTGTAGAATCATATAAAAGAAGGGTCACACCGATGTTCGGTGTGATACCTCTTGCATTACCGAAGGGTGCTGTATGAGTGTACCACCACCCCATGGGGTCTTAATAAACTTGTTCTTTGACTTTTACAGTTTCCGTGCCAACAGTTCTTGATTGTAAGTGGGTTATCTTCGGAACATGTAGGCCTTGGGAACCCTAATTACTTCACTGCTTCACCGGGAGTGTCAAGCATTACAATGGGGTGCATCGTTTTCAATGAGGGGATTATTTTGGACCTGTTACATGCACAAGCCTGACATCCTGCACACCTAATAAACTGATTTCTTGATACCAATAATTCCAGATGCCTTTATTTCAGATGCGTCATAAAAACACCTAACCTGTCAGCTGCATTTCCAGAGAACCAATAGCAGTACTAACCATGCTAAAAACTGGTCTTGGCTCCTGCACTGTTTTTGAGGTTCTCTAGCCTTTTATCTGTCTATCTATTACCTTGATGAATCTGCACAACTAAATCAAAGATTACTTTGACTCTGTCTTGTGTACAATTCAACTTACCTTCGAAGTGGAGTGTTTTCTTAGTTAAGTTTCCAGTTTTCAGTGACCGGTCATCAAATGACTGTTTAATATTTGCTTGGTGAGCTTCTGAGAGTTCAAATTTGCTAATATTTCATTGCTTCCAGCATAGTTAAAACTGCATCTTTAACCCCATATCCCCTACCTATGACGCTTTCTCCTGTGCTCCCCTTCTGCATCATTGAGGCTTAGCTTAATTACAGGCTGTCCCAAGGTAGCTAGCAGAAAAAGTAATCCTATATTCACTTCATTCAAGGTTTCCTAGTTTTTACACATTTTTGTACACATTACACATCTGGGCGCACAGGAGTGTGAAGGAAGATGGCAGCGGCTCATGAGTAGCTGTAGGGGGATGCTTTCTCCACTCTGCTCTTGTACGCTACACAGACCTAAGTGTCTGAGTGGCAGTGGGTCAGATGCTGTGAGTTCCCTTCCTCACCAGCCAGCAAAGTGTGTGGCTGGAGCTGACAACGGAGTGTTGCTGGTGGAGTATTGAAGGGAGTACATGGCATCGTACATGGCATCATGCCACACGTCGTTGTTGCTATTGAGAGCAGAACTAATGGGAACCTTAGAGCAAAGCCTGGAGCAGGTTTTGTGTTTTTGGCTGGAAGCATGCAGGGTTATAGATATCCAGAATTAAGGGACATTTATTTATTTATTTATTTATTTCGATTTGTATAGCGCTATATAACCCAGGGGTCTCTAAGCGCTTGTCCAGTAAGCACCGCAGGAAACCAAAAAAAGACACTTCCCAGAAATTTATAGCCCTCCCCAGGCCTTCTGGAAAAGAACAGTCTTCAACCTCTTCCGAAAGGACAGCAAATTAGATTCTTTGCGCAAGTCCGCCGGTAGACTATTCCAAGCCGCTGGGAGGGTGTTCGAGATGGCACGACCGCCCACTGTCGCCAATCTGAAACGAGGTTGCATGAGAAGAGTTGCCTCAGCAGATCTTAGCACCCTGGCAGGTTTATATGGAATCAGGCGGGTCTTAATGTATCTTGGTGCCTTACCATAAAGAGATTTATGAGCAATGCATAACCCTTTGAAGAGCACCCTCTGCCTTACTGGGAGCCAATGTAGCTCACGCATAAGTGGGGACACATGCGTGCTCCTGGGTTTCTTATGAATGAGCCTAGCGGCATCATTCATCACCATCTGAAGTTTGTCTAGGAGTTTTTGGGGTAAGCCCAAATAGAGCGAGTTGCCGTAGTCCAGTCTTGCAAGGATCATAGCGGAAACCGCCCATCTCAGTGTGGAATGGGACAGTAATGGCGCAATTTTTCTAAGTTGACGAAGCAGGCCAACACAAGACTGTTCTCCTCTATTGCAACAGTAACGAAGGGAGACTGGACCAAGCTCACCAATGGGGGCTGTTATCCTTTTAAATTCCTCTTGGCTGGTATGAGAGGCAAGGTTCATTGAAGGCGCGCAAAGCCCAGTGTCCTTTGCAGTGGCATTGAAAGTGGTTTGCCCTGAGGAAATTGCCTGATAGAAACCAAGGCAATGAAACATGTCGGCTGTAAGTAGGGTGTGAATCGATTGGTAGTATTCACATCCTCCTTTTTTTATTGTTCATATATGTACCGTATGCAACAAGAAGGAACACCATTAAAGAAATTGTCCCAGTTGCAGAGTATATTATATGTTAATTGTTAAATGTTGTACGTTGTGTTACATATAATTTGTGTTCACTGCACCACTCACTGTCTTTTCTTTGGGTTTAGGACACGTTTCCGTTATAGCTTTAAGGCACCAATGATGATAACAGGGCCATCCTGGTGAGTACCAGCCAGGGGTCCCATTGGTGGTGCGCCCGTGAGGTGCCATCTCGCTTTCTCACCTTTTTTCTGTCGTTACACTAGGTGAATGTGGGTTTTGTACTTGTTTAAGTCTGTCTATCAGAGTTGGGCTATTTTTAACAGTGGCAGTAGACTGAGACATCCCCTACTCTAGATTCATTGTAAGAACAGAGGTATGTTGTAATTTATGTACAACCAGCGATGCCTGCAGATCTTTGTATGGTATGGTAACTGCCTTGAACACTAGGACAATAGTAGTTTGTTGGTTCATTTTAAACACAACCATAGACCTGAAACATTGCTTAATCTTTATTAGCCGTCGTCCTGAAAAAGATAACACCAGATATCACCTGGCTCTCAACCTAAATCTAATGATAGCTTTCATTTTAAATTTCAATATTCACCTAAAACTCAATTTAAAAAAAGCTTCCAGAGTAAAGCATTAAAAGTGAAACTATTTCAGGGTTTACATTTTCAGTATTTTTGTGTTTAAGGTGTTTTCCTTGTACTTCTTGTTATGGTTGCACGCCTCCTTCTGTCAAAGGTTGCAGTTTGGCTATGGTGGCCTGTGTATTGATGTGGAAATGTAATGGGCAAGATCAAAGTAACAGAGTAACTCTTTTGATCCTAAATTCCGTACTTGGTGTCCTTTTTCGAATAGAATTGCTTCTTGAGATTTGATTGTTTTTGCTGGCCATCAACATCTTGATTATTTTTGTGACAGGCCCAGTGGCATAGCCGGGGGGGGGGGGCTTTTACTTGTGGGCGTCACAGAGCCGCAAAAGCAGGAATCGCTGCTCCCCAACCCCTGCCACCCCCCTTCCTCGCTCTTACATGCGGCTGCCACCGGTTGGCAAATGCAGGGCCTTCCACGGGTGGCAAAAGGTCTACTTATTACGCCACTGCTGAGGCCCAAGTAAATGGCATCCAACATTCACTGACTTGAGGGCTATGCCCTGAGCTGGCTCCTACCTAAATCGTTTTCACTGTGCTGGAAATAGGGCTGTGTACCATCAATGTACATTTGGGTGTTAAGTTACAAAGCGAGCTTGTGATCCGAAGCAATTGTCAAAATAGTAGAGTAGTTAGCCTTTCGTTTCATAGTTGTCATCTTTAAAATAGTTTCCTTTGATTGTTTTCTTGTTGTTGGGCTTCAGTAGACTGCTTTTTAAAGTGGGTTGTGTACACAGTCAGAGATTTCATGAGTGTGTTAGTCATAGCCCATAAAAAACACAATAGATCCAAAAATAAAACGGATTTTTAAAAGGCATCAAAGTATAAATGAAAAAAATTCTTAAATCACATTTTTCAAAACAGAGGTCATGGAAACCCATAGAATAATCTAAAATAAACAGCACGTTTAGATAAAGATTTTCATTTCAGTTACAGAATGTTGCTTTGTTTAGACCAGGCAGCCGTTAGTTATTCAGATACAAGATTGGTAACTAAGGCCCTTCTGTTTTTTTGCCAAATCAAAAGAGACAGTGTTTCTGGGCGACTGTGATGCTTGTTAACACAGAGACCAACTATTATTCCATGAATGTCTGATAACCAAGCATAGGAAAAGATATGTATTTATGTACCCAAGCATGAAGAAATGCATTCACAAATGTTAAAAACCACAAAGGCTGTTTATCATAAAGCCTGCACCGTTGGCTTTTTTAGTGCTAGAGGAAAAAGCAGGAAAAAAAAGGATTGCTTTCTGTATGAAATGCATATAGGAGATTAATTTAGGTGGCAAGAAGCATAATGATTTAATGTGCGTTTCTGATGTAAAATAGTCGCGTATGCATGCCAATGGAAGCACTTCTTGGTGGAATGATATACTACACAGCCAATAACATGCGGGTGAGAGAATTATAGAATCTTCTAGGTGGAGCCAAAGCCCATTCTACGCATATTTAAAAAATAAAGAAATGGTAATCGTGCAGCAATAATTGCAAGCCTGTACACAAAATTCAAATAGACTTGTACCAGAGAGGCAGAACGCAAAGTCTAAATTGGACACACAGTGAGGGCGTGATAAAGGAAGACCTAGGGGCATATTTACAACCCCCTATTGCAGTAGCGGTGGGTTGTGGGAGTGCTGCCGGGCGGTGACGTGCGGAGGGGGAGGGGCAGGGTGGGGGGTAGTAAACTATGGATTACGGCCGATTACAGGTAAGTAAACATAAAAATAAATAAAACTAATTTTGTTGCGCGCACTGCATTGCCAAATGCGATGCAGTGCGCGCAATGAAATTTGTTTTATTTATTTTATGTTTACTTACCTGTAATCGGACGTAATCCATGGTTTCCTTAGAAGCTATATATATATTGTCAATCTACATAGATGTGGAGTTAGACATAGAAAATCTATACATGCTTACCTTTCAATATTTTTCCCTCAATAACTTGTCCACGATATTAGTGTGGCACGATATTCTGTGTTCAAAATTTAGGATCTTCACCCTAATTTACATGTTGTTTAGATTCCCAACCTTGATAGTGGAACCTCGAATATGGCTCACGCCTTTTTTCATTATGAACGTTTGTCACCAAACCCTAGTAGCCACGAGGTTTGCCCTTACTGACGATGAGCTGAAAATGACTGCCAACTCAATCAAACGCTTGGAAATAGCTGTAACTCAATTGATTAAATAAAGTCTTAAAAATGAAGGCGTTAATTAAATCAGAATTGTCTCTATATGGTGTCTTTTAAAATATAGTGTGTTTTTGTGTTAGGAATATATGTGTAGAATATAAGTCGTTGCATTAGTTTCAGACATTGTTAAGAAAAATAACTTTTTATGTTTTTTTGTTTCTTTAGTAAATAGGGCCTTATAACACAACTAACCTGATATGTAAAACTTTGATTTTCTGTTGATATCATTTCTTATTTATTGTATGTTTTTAATTAATACTCCATAAATCACACTTGACTTTCTGTGTGACCGCCCCATATTAACTCATTTTTTTTTCAATTTCTACTATTTATTGTGGTCAGCGGGGGACCATACTGGTAAAGATTTTAAGTAGTCACACACACTATAAATACTGGGCCTCATTTATGAAAAGTGACGCATCGAAAACAGCGATGCGTCACTTTTCATTGCGCCCTCCTTGCGACCCCAATGATGCGTCATATTTATAATATGACGCATCATTGCACAATGACTTACAGATACGTCAGAATTTCTGACGTATCTGTAAGCGCAAAAGTTACGCATTGCTGGAGTGTGTCACAAAAGTGACGCAACTCCAGCAATGCGTTCTTTCACATGGGGCAAGCCCCATGTGAAAGGGCCTGCGTCAGTCTTACGCCTGCTGTGAGGCAGGCGCAAGATTTTGACGCAACGGCGTCCTAGAAGTGACGCAGTGAAATCTCATAGATTTCACTGCGTCACTTCTACGACCTTTCTTGCGTCAATACGCCCCCCTTGCATACATTATACCTGGCACAGGTATAATGTGGCGTAGGGGTTTACAAAGTGACGCATCTACCTAGATGCGTCACTTTGTAAATATGGCGCAACAAGGCGCATTTTTTACGCCACTGGTGCGTCACAAAAAGTGACGCACCAGCGGCGTAAAAGTGACGCATAGCCTCATAAATGAGGCCCACTATTTTTACTCAGTTCTGTGCCTTTCTTTTTTATCCCTGGGCATTTTTATAGTGCTCAAAACACCCGAAAGCGAGACCGCTCTGCCTTCAACAGCCCTTTGCTTTGCGGCGCCATGGACTGGAAGTATGCCGGCAGTTCAGGGTCACGGCTGAACTGGGACACACAAGGAGCACAAGACTCATAGAGAAGAACGGGACCTTCATAGGTCCTCCATTTATGCGTTAAGCAGCGGGGGCTATTTTTATGCAACTCTGATTGCATTAAAATTGATTTCTTCCGTCACGGGCTGATGCCCATCTGTTGTACATCTGCTTCGTGTTTGGAAAAAAAGAAAGACCTCGCCTGTGCAGTTTTAATACTTTATTATTCAGAAGAATCTCAAGTGTGGGAAGGGCCATTATGATGAAACTTAGCTTTGTCTTTATTTTCCTTCATGATGTTACACAACAGAATGCTTTTAGGGAGATTATTTCAAGGCCTCTATCCACCTTTTTTTCTCTCATTCACCTTTTATCAGACATTAATGGAATCATCTGCCAAGGGCTCTAATCTACCAGTCAAAGGGACATCAAAGTTAAGCCATGTCCATATTCTGGGGGAAGATTTACTAAGGGCTTGTGTTCCCCTTTTGTGAGACAAGTCCCGGCAAGGAAACACAAATCCTTTAGTGGGATTTACAAAGCCACCTGCGTGGCTCTGCGTAATTTAGCAAATCCAAAGTAACGCAAGGCAGCGCTTATCTCTGCCTTCCATTACCTTGCTGCAGGCAGCATTCAGTGGGTGGAGTATGAGATTTCCCACGCATCCACCCATGAATTTTGGTGCAGTCCCGGATTTGCAGAGAGTTGTAAACCTGGAAATGCTTCAAAATGGTACGCCTTCCAGACCCAGGCATAACAAGCAGAAATATCTTCAGTTCTCTTTGATACTTCCTTTTTCTATGTGTGATGCACTCTTCATCACACATAGAAGGAAAATTACTTTAAGGATTTCTTTTGTGCAAGAAGGTGTCCCTTCCCACATAAAAATAATGTTGCCTGTAACACAGACACTCTTGCACCATGTTGCAAGGTTTCCTTCATGGGTGCTAGCAGCACACAGTGAGCAAGGAGCAAGCAGAAATTGCGCATTTCTGATGTCTTTTTTTCACGCGACGCAGGGCAGCAAGTTGCCTTGCTGTGCTGTGGGAATGTTATTAAATCTGCCCCTTAGGCTGTTTTTACTTCAAATAAACAGTTTGTCTCAGGGGTCTATCTCTGTTGAACCCCTTTCTGTACACAAAGTGTGCCCTAACTTCAGTATCACAGTGAATTAGGTAGGTTATTCAATGAGATCAGGGTGTAGAGCCACAAAAAATAGCTTATGTTTTATACATTGCTTCATCCCTCACGTCTGCTGTTCCAAAGCACTGTAACTAGATAGCCAGTGGAGCCCCCATCCCAGAATCATGGCAAGGAGTTGTAATACTCCTGATTTACAAAATTAGGGACCGCTCTTGCCTCGGTAACTAGAGGCCAATTAGCATAATAGATTATATACAAAAGATCATGGCCAGGCTAGTGTTGAGCAGAGTCCAGACTTGGATTATAGATATTGATATCTTGTCACCACTACAGGCTGGCTACTGCCAACAGGTAAGCACTATAGACCAGGTCTTTAGGTGTATATTGATCTATTGGTGTGTTGTTATCATTGGAGGAAGAACCATCTATGTGGCATTTATCGATCTCAAATCTGCACTCAACCTGGTCTCCCGTAACAAAATATGGGGGGTACTTAAAGGTTCAGGGATGCCTTTAGAACTACTTTCATTGGTAGTCAAATTGTATGCATCAAAGTTCACTCGGGTACTTAGGGGCGCACAGGGCGTTGTTACTGATAGGTCTTCAGTAACCAAAGGGGTATGCCAAGGGTGCGTCCTGGCACCCCAAGGGTGCGTCCTGGCACCAACCCTATTTTCGTTATTCATCAATATTTTATTTATTTATTTTATTTATTGCTAGAGTTTTCTATAGCGCGGACCAGACCCAAGGTAGGGTAACAGAGTGCTTTACAGAGTGAGCAGGGAAATAAAAGTACATTTGTTATCAACAGCAACAACAGAAAACAACGCTAATAAGTAACAACAAGGACATATTCAGGTTCGGGCGCTACGGCAGAGAGCGGAACAGCTTTGCGATAGGAATTCGAATCAGACTTGAAAGGTCATTATCTTCAAGATAAATGTAGCAGCTGGGTTGGTATTTGTGCGGATTTTAAGGCAGGGGTTTGCTCATCATGAATGCTTTAGCTTCCTTTTTGAAGAGGAACGTTGAGGTGATTTTTCTGATAGATGGCGGAAGCGAGTTCCAGATTCTTGGCGCTGCACCAGAAAATGCTCTGTTGGAGGTTTTTGTCTTATTGAACCTTGCAGGTTTCAGGAGTAGGTTATCTGTGCTCCTGGAATGTTTGTTTCCTCCAGATAGGGTAAGTTTTTGGGCTAGAAACTGCGGGGTGTTGTGGTGTAACGCCTTATGGGTAATACAAGCAACCTTTAAGTGAATACGGGCTTCATAAGATAGCCAGTTGAGTGCCTTCAGGTGTAGCGACATGTGGTCGAATTTCCTTGATCCAGTAATGAGTCAAGCTGCGGCATTGAGACATGCTTTTAGAGGTGCGGTAGAGGTTTTGGGAAGCCCGGAGAGGGTGGAGCAACCATATTCCAACCTTGAGATGACTAAGGCTTGAACAGCAATTTTGAGGTCAGGGGTCTCGATAAAAGGCTTTATTTTTCTTAGATAGTTGAGGTGAAAGCAAGCATTTTTAGCCATCAAGTTAATGTGAGCTTGCATGTTAAGATTCTTATCCAGTGTGACCCCCAATGATATTGTGGAGTCCACCAGTGTTGGGGTGCAATTCAGGGCAGGGATCATTTTGGTCCATTCCTTTATTTCCTGAGAGTTATTGGGAGGGGGGAGATTAAGAGAAATTAAGTTTTTGGGGAATTTAACTTGAGGAAGTTGGTCGTTAGCCATTGTATGTTTTTTTAGAGCTAGATTCCTTAACTTTATCTCTTCAATGGAGGTGATTTTGATGTAAAGTTGGGTGTCGTCCGCGTACATGTGGTAGGAGATATTTGCCTGCTGTAGGAGATCAGTGAGTGGTTCAACATATAAATTGAAAAGAGTGGGAGACAAGGTAGAGCCTTGTGGTACTCCTAGTAAGTTAGGTGAGGATAGACAGAGGATCTTGTTGGTCATGAATTATTGTGTTCTGTTTTCCAGAAAGGATTTGAACCATAGGAGGACTGTGCCAGTGAAAGCCCATCCTGTCTTCTAGTCTTCTTAGCAGTTTGTCGTGTTGACCGTATCGAAGGCTGATGAGAGGTCAAGTAAGACTAGCAGGCATGTCTCATTACAATCAAGAGCTGAGAGGGCGTCATCTACTATATGTAGGTTGGCTGTTTCAGTGCAATGGCCAGGTCTGAAGCCCGATTGGTGTAAGTTCAATACATTGAAATTTGTGATGTGTAAGTTCAGTTGTTGTTGAACACATTTTTCCAAGACCTTTGCTAGCATAGGGATGTTGGTTATTGGTCGGAAGTTGTTGGGGTCGGCGCTTCTAGCTGTCGGTTTTTTCAGTATAGGAGTAACTTGACCAGATTTTAGGCAGTCCGGAATGTGACATTGTGAGAGCGAGGCATTCATGATCTTGGTCCAGAGAGGTGCTATGATATGATAGATGTGGGGTAGGCACTTTGCTGGGACAGGGTTTTTGAAGTTGTTGTTGAGTTTAGTAGTTGTTAGAATTTTGGTGATATCATCGATATTATAACATTTAAAGTTGAACCAGTGAGCATTGTTTTTAAGCAAACATCGGTTATTTAGAATCCCATTAGTAGCTAGACTGAGCTTAGGGGTGGCTAAGTTTGTCGCAGCCATATTGAGTTCAACTTGTAGGGAATTTGTTTTTGCTGTGAAGTAAGAGGAAAATTCTTCACTACTTAGTTTTGAGGTTGATGTTAAGAGTGAAGATTTGGCTAGTTTGTTCGATTGTTGATTCAGAATTTCGAAGTTTTTTAGGTCTATTTTTAGCATTCTCTAGTTCTGATTTGAAGAAGTCTTTTTTTGATCTTAGAATACTTTAATTGTATGATTTTCTTGCTTTATGGAGTAGTTTCAACTGGGTGGGGGAGGGGTGAAGCCTCCATTTCCGTTCAGTTGATGTGAGTTTGCATCTCTCCTCATTCAGAGTTTCGCTGAACCATGGGTTTTTATCCTTGTCAGGTATTCTTTTGAGTTTTGGAAGCGCGGCTTGGTAGAAAATGTTGGACATCGTGAAGTTATAGTGATCAGTAAGGGCAGTGACGTCTCCTATGTTGTTGAGGGGGATAAGAGCCTTCTTACATTGGGAGGCTAGCTTGATCCAGTTGATGTTCTTAGTGTCTCTTATCCATTGTTTAGGTTTCATTTGTTGTGGGAGGCTTTTCCAGTTACAAGAGAGGATTTGGAAGGTGATAATATGATGGTCTGACCAGTCACAAGGGGTAATTGAGATCGAATCATTAGTATTTAGTTTGGAGGTAAGCCAGTCTAGCGTGGCACCTTTAGAGTGAGTGGGCTCTGATATGACTTGGACCAGGGAGTGGTCATCCAGGAAGGTTTTAAGGGCGCAGACCTGCTTACCTAGTTTGTTCTCCCAGTGGAGTTTAAAATCACCCAGAAAGATGTCATTTGAATGCGGGGACGAGTTTGCTGTGATGATTTCCATAAGCTGTTCTGTGAACGTTATGTTTTGACCAGGAGGATGGTAGAATATATGTAATTTGAGGTGGTGGTTGATAGATGCATTCACAGAGATCCCCAGGTATTCACAGAAGTCCAGTGTTTCCGAGTGAAATTTTGAGATGGTGAGGTCAGAGCGATGTATGCAGTCTAAGCTGCCTCCTATTTTGTGAGGTCTGTCTAGTCTAATGATGTTAAAGCCTGGGGGGACCAGGAGGTCAAGGCAAGGAGAGGAAGATTCCTTGAGTCATGTTTCCATGTATCCAACTGATGCTCCCGCACTTGCCGGCATGAAGGTAATCATACTTATGTTTGCCTATGATACCCTCATAATTTCAAAAAGGGTTGCAGAGTGCATTGAAAAGATTTTAGGAATTTTGTGGAGCTCATGAGTTGATGGTCAATGTGGAGAAAACCAAATTCATGGTTCTCCACAAACACAAAGTGATCAAAGGAAGGGTCTTCGTGAATAAAAGCATTTACAGGATTGGAGAAAAGAATTCTGATGTTTACGGAACAGAATCAAAACATTGTGAAAGCTGAATTTTGTTGTTTTCAAAATATTGAAGCAAAAATCCTAAAATATTTTAAAGGATTTGAGAGTATTGTGAGAGGGGATATGACAATTCTGGTACGGGAAGGTGAAGAGGCCCCTCCCAAGAGTACACCTGCACATTATATGAAAACAAGTGTGGGATTACATACATATTTGTGGCTTTGGCGATGGTACAAGGTCACTGAAAAGGAAGGCCCTTTGAGCTTTCCAAGAACTTTCCACTTGAACTGAGAGCAATTGAAAGATTGAGGGAGAAATATTACGAGATGAAGCCACCAACTAGATACACACTATGCAAAACTATTAAAAGTGAAGGGGAAATACCAGAATAGAACTAGAAGAGCAGTGGCTAATTATGCAGATGCTCATAAGGAGAAATAACAAGAGATGGAGAAAAGCTGAAGTTAAAGGGACGAGGCTGTACCCCGCCAGTACTACTGAAAAGCATGATAAGCCAAAAAAGAATAAACAACAGGGACAAACTGATGAGGGTGCTGCAAAGAAATCACATTCTGACAGTGATTCTAGGGATGAAATTTAGGATGCCTTGCTAGCAGCATATCCACCACCTTAAGTGGCCCCTGTAACAGATGCTGAAGGTATGTTGACATCGGATGGGACACTGGCTACAGCCCCAGTTGTCTTGAATATGGCTCAAATTAAAAGATTACTAAAGATGGCACAGCCTATTGTACAACGTTATATCAAATGTTGTACCTGCACGAATTGAGAATGTTCGTCCAGGTGTTGCTGCTTCAATTGTGATTGTACCTGCACCTAGTGCTAGGGTTGTGACAGCACATCTATTACCGATTTGCACAATCACTGCTCTAATTGAATTGATACCATATGCTGCTGCTTAAAGACCTGTTGGAGGAGCACCTGCTATAGGGTTTACCCCGACAGCACAGAATTCCAAGTTGTTGCTTGAACATCAACGCAGACAGTTCAATCGATGAGAGAAAAGAGAAAGATTGTCCATACGACACAAACTATGCAGGGTGAAACTACACTATTTGAAGATGTGATTTTTCCCCCATGGCTTGAAGAAATGGCAAAGAATAAAAAGACAGAAGGTCGAGCTTTCATTACATGGCAAGCTGAGAAAGCGAGACCATTAATTTTTCCGAGATTAAAAATGGAAGTAGAAGAAATTATCAGAGAATGTATGGAACTTGAGAATGTGAGACACTACCAAGAGAAAGATTTGATATATTTGTGTAAAGAAAACACTAGACGTTCAGCAGTTACACATGACAAATGAACAGAATTAGCCAGAAAATATGGTGTTGACATTTCTAAAATTGTTCCATTTCAGAAAAGCTTTAGGGTACAATTGAATGATGAATCTATTGAGACAATGTGTCCTTTGGGAATGCGATTACACATTACTGAGTTAGTAAAATGTGTATTTAAATTAAGTGAATCTGGCAAATTAGAGAGCAAATGGTCAAAAAAGAATGAAAAATAAGTAGAAGAAACAAGTCAAAACTTTATTCAGCTTATGATATAAACCATCAAAGCATACAAAAATCAAGAAACACGACAATAAAGTCATCTTGTACTAGATTATGTGCATTTACCATTAGTATGCAACAACTTTGCAAATATAAGGTACTGCCTTTAGATAGTTTCTATGAAGAAAAAACGGATATGGGTAAAATATGTGCATCTCCACAGAGCTGCAGTCGCACATTTCATTACAATGTTGTGTAAGAATGTAAAATGTGCCATACATTAAAAAAGACATTATCTGACCTTCAATCATAAAAAGATAAATATATCTAAAATCACTTCAGTTGTCATAAAAATGTGAACATATAACATCTATTTAAAAGTAAAACCCAATTATCAGTTGAACCACGAGATGGCAAGGACATGCATATCTCCATGCTGTAGAGACATAATTTTCAGGAGTTTAGACCAAACATTTAACAAAAAGTGGCTTGTTGAAAAGACTATTGGGCCCAAAGTGTTGTTTTTAAGATTCTATGTGCAGATAAATAATGTGTAACTACTAAATTCAAGCAAATTGGCGCATCCACCACCTACAAGGATAACAGTACTCAGTACAGAAAAACAAGACATGCTCCTCTGCTTCCGATGCTAGGCCGCATGCAGGACACTTGTCTGAGGATTGTTCTCTGACCCAGTCATCAAAAGGCCTCAGTGGCAAATAGCCCAAGTGGAATCTCACATACAGACTTTTCGCTAATGGCTGCAAGATCATATCTAAAAATAATTCAAACTTAGGCCTAAGCTTGAAGCTCGAAACTGATTAAACTGATTAAACATCCTGTCACCTGATTTTACATCCTGTAACCCTGCTCAGAGTATATTGATCGCAAACATATACCCAGTATTTAGCTTTTAAATTAGCTATCTCTATCTTGCATATTTCCTTAGGATGATCTCATAATCTAGATAGCCCAGGTAACCAAAACCAAGCTACCACATACTTCAACCAGGGAATCGTTTTATCACTATTCATCCTCAGCAATACCTTCAGGGCCTCTTGATAGTCTAGGAACTCATGTGAAGACCACAATTGTAGACAATATAGCAAGGGCTTCAATGAGGTCACGTCAGCAATTCTCTTGGTGCCTCGGTCAAAAAACAAGGGAACAAGTGGCGTGCTGGTTGGAACCGAGACCAGGGACATAACAAAGTTATTCTCCCCTACTGCCAATTTGTGAGTATCAACATATCTCTAGATTTCAGCTCCAAAGAGAGTAACACTTTGGGCTTTAGCATGGTAAACCTCCAGAATTGGATTTATAGGATGCAAATCGGTCTGCTTATAGAATTGCAGGACAGCTTTGGATTTTTGAACAATGTACAAGCAACTTTTGGTCATCTGTGACTCTCAGCATAAGTTGCCAGACATCCTGTATCCCAGATAATCAAAACTGTGGACCTGCTCAGGAGATATTTCATCAACTTTAACTGTACAGTGTCTAGATCTACCTTTCCAAACACCATTATTTTGTCTTGGCTTCATTAAGTTCCAAGCCCCATGAAGCACAGAAAGCCAAGAATGTATCTAACAACTTCTGGAGGCCTACAGGGATCTTGAAATATCAATGAAGAATCATCAGTGAACAACAGAATCAGTGTTTTCCCCCATTCAAAACTGGTGAGTCATTCCTGCAGTCTAAAAGATCATTGACTACCCCATTTATATTCAAAGTGAACAGTGTTGGTGCCAGGACACACACCTGAGGCACTCCACACAGTACGGTTTTTCTTCTGGTTAACTTTTTGTGTTTACCCCCATGGACCTGATCATAGTTGTCTTCATGCATCCTTGTGAACAAGGTTACTAAATTTACAGAGACTCCTATTCCTATTAAAACATTCCATAGGCTTTCTCAGGGCACAAGAGCACAAGATCAAAAGCTGCAAACGAAATGTACAATTTCTGGGTATTCAACAGCACATACTTTCAGTTTAGTAATATAAACCTGAAACAAATATTAAACCATCAACAGGTTCCCCAGAGGGAGGAGAAACCTTTGCTTATCCTTTGAGGGAAATACCAGGAGGAGCATATGTTCATGTGCCTTGGAGTAGAAGAGGTCTTGCAGCATTTATGAATAATTTTCCAATATTAGGAGACAGGCCTGTGCAATGGTATACACAAGTTGATAGATTTATTAAAATTTTAATAGTGCTGTGGATATTTTTGAATACATTCTTTGACATTGTAGTGCTGAATGATTTGTGGGCTGTGTGTGAAGTTGCTGTACAATGGCCATGTGCAGAACTTATGAGAGATGCTCTCACTAATACCTCCTGTAGTCGTGGAGAAATACAGAGCAGTGATTACATTTCTGAAAGGACAGGTCCCTCCAAAGGATATTGAACAGGTAAAGATTAAAAGAACTTCACAATAGCCAAAAGAATTAGTGCATGATTACCATGAGTGGTTGCTTCAAGTGTTTCAACAACACAGTGGAAGGGAATAACATGAGTTTTCAAAAACGGTTTGCAGAATCAGATGTTTGTAGAAAATCAAGAAGGTTGGCAGGGTGGTGAAATGCAGACTCAAAATGTTTAAGGAGGACTTGGTGTTTTTCTGGGTCACTGTAGAGGTGTTCCAATTAATCTGAGTTCCGGTGTAGATGTTGCAACTCTGAATAAAATGTCTCTCTGTCACCTTTGTAACAAAATCGGGCATTGGAAGAGGGTGTTGATACACTGGGAGGGTTTGAGGTTTTCCAGAAATAGGACAGGCGCACTCCCTAGTAACCGCACAGTATCGTGTCACAGAGTATCAGACTCCAGGCAAGGGGGCGGGCGGTAATCCCTCGTAACCGCTCAAAGGTGGACTACAGATCCACACTAATTTGTACAAAAACAACAAATGCCCCTGCTCTAGGAAAATATCATAAAGGCTTAGTAAGTCTTGGTTATGGTACAGTAGTAAATTGTGCACATCAATAGTGTTTTCAGAATCAAATTGCAAGAAAGTTCAAAGAGGTAGAATCCTTGTTATGGAATACAAATTTATTGTTCCTCTTGTTCTGGCCAACACGTGTTTCATCGCAGGGAAACAGACTGCGAATCTTCAGGGCCTTTGGAAAGAAAAGCCGGAAGTAGTGAAGTGGCCATGAGTATTATTATTGCGCTAGAAAGCGTAGTCGGATGATTCCTTGAAAGGTTTTATAGGAAAAACCTTGCCCGGGAGGAGAAGAGTTTAAAGCTATTACGCTAGAAATCGGATATTCAGGCGGGTACACCTGAAGAGATTCGTTCTCCCTCCTGTGGTTCCCGGTGCCGTCGTTCGAAGAGGGTGTGTAGACCTAATCCTGATAGATCAAAAGTAAATGTCTAAACTCAAGGAGGAAATTAGAAGCAGAGTCAACTGGTTCAGTAGATGCAGGTGCCAATGCAGCAACAGGTTCAAATGATCCATGTTCTGCAGACTCAGATGATCCTTAAAATATGGTAAACCCTACATGTACTATAAATCAAATGCCCAAAGCAAATCTAAATCCAATTTAGAACCAGAATATGTTTCAAACGTTTCAGACTTTAGACAATGACAGTTTTGGCTCTGACAATTCCCAATGACAGTGCCTGAGGAGGGAGGAATATTGTTTGCTTTGTGCTGTCTTAGATGCAGACCAGAGTTGACTGTTTGTAGAAGGAGAAGTAAATGGCAACCAAGTGTAATTTCTGAATGACATAGGTGGTAGCAGATCCACTGTCAGATCAGCAGAAGTCCCACTTACCCCTCTAAGGCAAGAAGATCCAAGTTGCAGAAATTTCAAAGAAACAGACCAATCCAGTTTCAGAAAAGGTTTCTGCAAAACTGACTTTAGTCCTGTAAACATGTTAGGGATAGACTGATTATGCAAGTAAAATTGCACTATTTACTGTACACCGTATGGTGTTGAGTTTCAAATACATGATGAAGATGTAGAGTTCAAGATGGCTCAACAAAAAACAGCTGTAGGGATTGTATCCCATGAGGACAATTGAAGAATTGCCTCCAGATTTAAAAGAGAAAGTACATCTAGTGACAGATTTGCAGGAAATGATATCAGACTGATTAAAAGTGTAGAACCTGCCCAAGTTATAGTAAAACCTAATGTTGTATATCCAAAGACACCATCTTATAATTTGACCCCAGAAGAGATTACAGGAATAACATTAGTAATTGAGGACATGTTGAGGAAAGGGATATTGAGTGAAATCATTGGAAGTCCTTGTAACTTTCCGATCATGGGTTTGCAGAAAACAAATGGTAAGTATTGGATTGTGCAGGAACTCAGAAAGATACACCAACATTGTTGTTCCTTTTGTCCCCTGCTACCAAATCAAGCCACCATCCTTTTTCATATTCCATGCATCACAGAGTGGTTCACTGTGATGGACTTGTGTCATGCATTCTTCTCAATTGCCCCACATTAGGACAGCCAGTTTTAGTTCTCATTCATGTTCAGAGAGATAGTTTCGACATGGTGCTGAGTTCCACAGGGGTATGCAGTGAGCCTGACTCTTTTCAACTAGATCTTGAAAAGTAATCTGGAGTTCCTACAGATGCCCTGCAGTTCAGTTCAATTGCAATACATTGATGACCTGCTTGTGGCATCAGATACACGAGGAGCTTATAAACAGGATACAATTGCCCTTTTGAATCACCTGACTGAGGACAGACACAACGTGTCTCCATGTAAGCTGCAATATTGCCAGAAAGAGGTCAAATACCTGGGACACATCATTGAGAAAGAATCAAGAAATGTGTCTCAGGAGAGAGTTGAGGCCATTTTGCAAATAAATCCACCAGAACACAGAGAGAAGTCAGAATGTGTTTTATTATGGTTGGCTAATGTACACAGTGGAAACACAATGTTTTCCATAGAGGTTAAGCCTTTACTGAGACTGACACACTAAGATGTGCTTGTTCCACTTCCATGGGACAACGAGGGCTAAAAAGTTTTCCCAGAGCTAAGAGAAAGTCTATGTCATGCCCTGCCACTCGGCATGCCTGAATAAAGTAATATGTTTACCTAGTTTTGAGGTGAGAGGAAGTACTGTGTTCTTTCTTTGCTTACTCAGATGCATGCAGATGCAGAAAATCAAGTGGCTTTTTTTCAACTACCCTTGTCCCTGTAGCCGCAGGGTTACCTGGCTATCTTAAGTCAGTAGCAGCTGTTGGAGTTAGTATAGAGAGCACTGAGAACACAGAGATGGGTTGCCCTTTAACTGGTCTGGCCTCTCACTCTGTAGAAATGTTGCTAACCAGAACGAGAACCCAGTACATGGCAAGCAGTAGGGTAACTAAGAATGAGCAACAAATGAGCGACTCATTGTTAACAGGATGGTTTATGGGAATGCCCTGTTCTCGGCCATCAACCTAACACTACTAAACCGATTACAGGTCCTTCAAAACACAGCTGCTAGGCTCGTATTAGATCTACCTCCCCGCACCCCCTCAGCAGCATGCCTTAGATCACTGCACTGGCTACCCGTACAAAAGCGTATAAAGTTCAAGCTCTGCTGCCTAGTCCATAAGGCAATAAATGGACATGGACCTGCTTATCTTGAACAGAAACTCAAAGCTCATGTCCCAAGCAGGACGCTACGCACCTCCAGTAAAGCCTTTCTCTCCGTTCCCAGAGTCAGAACAGTCAGAAACGGAGGCAGAGCTTTCAGCAAAACTGCCCCAGAAGCATGGAACTCCCTCCCCATCCCACTGAGAGAAGAGCCAGATCATATGAAATTCCAAAAACAACAAAAAACCTGGCTCTTTTGATCTATATCTTATTGAGCCCCCGACCTCCTGAATCAAATGGGTTTTAAGGATCCTTGTCAGCTGCCAGCGCTCTGAGACCTTCGGGTGATTTACGCGCTATACAAGTGAAATAAAATGGAAATGTTGGCACCGGACAACATCACTTTAAAGCACTGTCAGGTTTTAAAACCATCCACCCTATTGCCTCTAAATGGGAATAGTTTTGAAGATAAAGCTGAAACAGACCTATAAACCAATGCTAAACCAGACAAAGATGAACCTTTTACTGAGCCAGATAATGTCATGTTTTCTGATGGCTCAAGTATGCGAACCAATGAAGGTACCGGTACAATTTGAGAAGTAGAAGCTTCACGGCGTAACCTCAGCACAATTTGCGGAATTAATTGCCCTTACAAGAGCTTGCAGTCCAATAACAGAATTGAGAGTGACTATATTTACATATAGTCAATATGGCTTTGGTATTGTCCATGATTTTGGACAGTTATGGTCAAAAGAGTTTTCATGACCTCATCTGGAACTCCATACTGAATGAGAAACGTGTACGAAAATAATTGGAGGTGCTACATAAACATTAGAAGAAATTGCAGTTGTTAAATTCCTTCAAGGGGATGTCAGGGGGGTCCATAGGACCCCCTTTTCCCCATCCAGAGGGCTACTCTCATGGGACGCACTCACAGTTCACCACCAAGAAGGTAGCGCCCTGTGAGTGCACCCCCTGAGAGTTTCTTTGCCTCTGCACCCACGTCTGTAATATGGCACGGGCAATAAGACATATGAATTCCCTCTTTTGCACAGGGCACACCCCTATGAAATTGAGAGTATGCCCCTGAAGGTAGCACAGGCGCTTTAAGTGCACCAGTGCTATCAGTATTCCTGAAGGGTACGCACAAGCATCTGCGCCCCCTTCTGTAATTCCAAAGTGCCCTGGGGTGCGCAAAGCGGGCGCAAACACCCATTGCGCCTCCGGGCCACTTACTGAAATACAGCCCCAGATTGGCAAGGTTGTCACTCCCCATCGATAAAATGACTAGATGCATTACCTTTGTTGTAGATGAGTCTCCCAAACATCCCTGATAGAAAGAATGGGTTATATCCTCATGAAATCTAGATGGGGCATGCAATGAGACTGCTTGCTGTTTCTGCTAACGCATTTTTGAATATCACAGATGATATGATACTCAACCACTGCAAAGGACTACCTGATGCAGTGCATTCTGTCTCTTACAAGGTTGAAGCTGTGCCCTTACGCCCGCATTGAGAACAGTGCCATAACCTTAGTCCTGGTGACTGAGTTCTGGTAAAGAAGCATATTCGGAAGTCTTTCCTGGAGCCCAGCTGGAAAGGCCCCTGACAGGTGATCTTTATCACAAACACTGCTGTCAAATGTTGTGGAATACTGAATGGGGTGCATGCGTAGCATACCCAGAGAGTGCGAAAAAATATGAAGAAGAAGTGTTCTATGAGCCTAAATGAAGATCACTAGTGACAGAGACGTCACAAGTTGGACAAATGCAAGGAGCAATAAATAAAGAGGCACAACAGTAGAGAGGATAGAGGAGTGAAGAATGACAAACAGTTGCACCAATCCAGGTTCCTGTGATTTCTCAAAGTGGGTCTGAAGTTCTGGAGAAGAAGAATAAAAGAGATTTCAACCTGAGAGAACAATTGAAAGAACACCAATACAAGCAGATGACCTGGGTGAAGAAACAAGTGTTTGAACATCCATGGCATCATACTAAATTACAATTGGAGAAAAGCTGTTTAGAAAGATTTCTGAAAAGAGACAACTTTTTTTGAGACACTTTATTTAATTAGAAAGTGCTAAAAGACTGATTTTTCTATTTTATTTTAAGAATACTCCCTAGGTCCAAGGATGCTGAAGAAGTGTAAAGATAACATTTAGAAGAAAACAGAGTAGGGTTAAAGATGACTATATGAAAATTGATGTAAATAAAGAGCTAAATGAAAAAACTGTTTTAAAGAACACTAACTGCAAAAAGGAACTGCTTGAAATAATCTTAACTGAATATCTGAAATATTGCTGAAATATATATATAATTTGCCCAACAATTTGGTTGCAGACAAACGTGTTGCTGAATGGAAATAGATGCAAGATTATTATGGGTGTTGCCTTTTTAGTAACCGTTAAGGTGATTATAACAACATTAGTTGGTTTTTATTTGACACCAGGAGTAGAGAAGTCTGTATCTATGCATTATACTACAACAGCACACACAAAGTAGATGGGACAAAATTAAAAGAATCATTTGTGAGTTATGAACAAGAAGATTACTCTACTAAAGTTTATTCTAGATTAGTATAGGAATACACACAGGCACTAGATGCAAAAGATTGTTAAATCTGTGCCCACTTACCTTCATTAGTTGCAGAAGTAGTGACTTATCACCACATACCTGTATCATACGAATTAACATATAGTATGTTGGTTACTTTAGTGTATAGGTGAGGACTCTTTGAATATTTGTACTCAAACTATAATTTTGTTCTTTGTAGAGTTCCATTAGTAGAGAGTATGAATGTAAACCCAAAAGCAAAATAAATAGACACCACTTGGTATTAATGTAGACCATCCATGCCTATAAATAGTGTTAAGGCATACAAGAACAATTTAACCTGCTAATGCGACAATTAGAGATAGTATTTTTCATGACATTAGAGGTAGGAAACGCAAACATTTCATAAAGTAAAAATAGAGAGAAAGAAGTTTTGAAAATGCAGCACACATAGTAAGAGGAAAAAGAATGGACAGAAATACACAGATTTCTCCTCATTACACCTCATCTGGGGAGGCGAAGGCTTTTGGTGCATTAGCAAGTCTACCACTCCTGGTAAATTTGGGATACGTCAACATCTATAGATGTTGCTTGGGAACACCCATGCAAAGCCAATGATAACAACTCACTGGTGCAGAGTAATGCAAAGCAGCGATTTACGCTGCATTGCATTACTCGAGATGTATGAAGCCACTCAGGGCTGTCGTTTCATAGATCTCATTTTTAATTTGCGTAGCTCTTGCACCATGTTATGTGGTGCAGGAGTGGGCAAAAGGGGTTCATAAATATGCCCCTGTTGTTTTAGAACATTTAGGCAAAGGAGCTTCAGGTATTGTAAATTGATTCACAACAACTGGGAAAGGGATTATTAGAGCTATGTTTGTGCCTATAATAGTATTTAGTGATTGGCATACAAATGTTATTTGCCATTTTTAAGCGCCGCAAATTTTGTATTTAAAGAAGAAACATTTGAGAAAGAAATAGACGAATGGAAAGGGGATTAGCATTAAATGATCTTATTTGTGAAAAACACACAAAGGCAAAACAATTTGAGAGTTTAAAAAGAAAGAAAGACTGAACTGAAAGTGAGGATGGACTTTGGTTATTCTTTTGACAAAATGTGATGGTTAAAATAACTATCAGATGGGGGAATTGGTAAGGCAGATTTTTGATTTGATGAAAAATAATGCTGGTTATGACAAATGTGCAGAATTAAAGTGTAAGCTTTATGAAAATAATGTAATTGAATGCATAAAGCTGTAGGCTTTTTCCTTTTAGGCCTCAAATTTATTAGTGCATTATTGCTGAAAGCTGCTTGAAAAACAAGCATTAATAGAGAATTCTGAATAATGCATAAAAAAGTGCAACTTTTGGCCTCTACATGAGAAAAATTACTTTTGATAATTAATATTACTTATAAAATTTCTGTAGAATGTTTCTATATAAAAAAATCTTGGCATATATTTGGGAAAGCAAGCCTGAAGGAAATGGGCTCAACATTAAAGAACAGTTGTATTTGTGTGAGGAGCTCAGGAGTGATCTTGTGTTTAGGATAACATTGGAGGCTTATTGGTTGACGGGAGACGAGGAGAGAAACTTGTTGCAAAGTCATAAAATGCAAAGTCTGTAATAGAGCATGTTCCCAGAGAAGGCTAACACTTTTTAAATGTCTTCCCCGGATTACCCAGACTCTGACTTTGTATCATTTTTACTTTAAGACTCTACTGAGTTTCTCAAAGTGCTCTTTATGGGTAGTTCTGCTTTCATATCTTTGATCCTTTTGAGCTAATTTAAAAACGGAGGGCCCGATTCACTAAAGTAATCTGAGGCAGAATCCTAACTTTACGACTTTCGGTATTCACAAAAGGCATTTAGTAGTAGTAAAGTTAGGATTCCTAACTACTACTTAACAGACAAAATCCTAACGTCATGACTTTCAGTATTCACAAAAGGCATTTAGTAATAGTAAAGTTAGGATTCCTAACTTTACTACTGCTAAACTGAGACAAAATCCTAACGTTACGACTTTCGGTATTAACAAAAGGGATTTAGTAGTAGTAAAGTTAGGATTCCTAACTGCACTACTACTAAATGCCTTTTGTGCCTGTTTAGGGTGTCACGTATTCAAAATGCCATTTCGGGGTGTCACAGATAGCACGTAATCCCACTCAGCAGCGTATCACATGTGTCAAAATTCATGACATAAAGGCTGTCATTTGTGACCAAGAAAAGACAGCAGGGAGTCATTTGGGCTCAAATATGTACCACCATGATGCAGAGAGTAGCAAACATGGACATGAGGGGGGATCACTGCCCCTACATTCATCCATACTTTCATACTTGATTGATCATAGACATGACCCATCTGTGTGAATTGGAATTTTTATTCACATTCTGTGGAGTGTTGAGGCTGGGGCAGTACAGGGCCATGCAAGCCCCACTTTACATTGTTGCCCCTTGGAGGGCCAGCCAGAGTCCTTTAGGGATTAACAAGTTCATCAGAAGAGTTCAGTCCGCAGTCTGATTGCTGTGCCATTGGTAACCAAACAGAATATGGCAGTCCATGTCGAGGTCCAAGGTGAGTGTTGCAGAGTGTACCAGGGGACAGTAGAAGGTGATGATGCAGAGGGCAGAACAGGCCATATGGCGGAGATGAATGCTACTGCTTCCTTCTTACCACTGAGGCAGAATCATCATCATCTTAGTCCTCTGATGTATCATGGACCTTACATGTGGGTGGTGTTGTTTTGTCTGCATTACTGTGTGGCAGTGACACATCAGGGGCCGGAGGTGGAATGTCTGCCACACTGTGTGGCACTGACACTTCAGGGGGCGGAGATGTGGATGGAGTGGTAGCAACAGAATTCATACACCCAGGCCTTGTGGCAGCAATGCCATGATGAGGATCTGCAGGGCATGGTGGGTGCCTCCTGCTGTGTCATCTTTGCACCGGGTGGGGTCTCCTTGGTGCAGCTGGGGTGCTGAGGCTGTCCATGAGCTGTTGGAGGGCATTGGGTCGATGGTGTGGAGGTTCTCTTCATCATCAGTGAAGAGATGTTTGGTCTGCTCTGCAGGAGGTGTTGATTTTCTCTCTGCAATGTGAAGGGGAGATGCCGTTTAACATGCTGTTCCCATATATGTTGACACATTGTACATGTTTACATACAGACTTCATGACAATGTACATTGTGACTGTTTGAGAGGAGCTGCCTATTTGATGCGGGACAGTGGACATTTCAACAACATCACAGATGTGTGTTTGTACTTGTACATTATCAACTCACATTTCCCTGCTATGCTAAATGTATTTGGCCAGTTTCTATGCACAAGCAGCACGAGGTGTGTCCTCTGTTCTGTTGTGAACGTGTTGCAGTTTGTACCACATTGTTGTCAATGTTGATGTGCTCTGAATGTTATGTGTGTGTGCTGCATCCTGCAGCTCCGATTTTGCTACCCTGTATCCCTTTAATGCAGTATGCCTTTGACTTCTGTGCTTATACAGTGCTGAGATGTTGCATACTTGGGTACGTTGGGCTCTTGGTGGGAGTTGGGAGTCTGGGGCATGGTTTGCCTGCAGATGTGTTGTTGACGTTAGTTGTTGTTTGTGCACGTGGATGTGTCAGAGTGTGACCTGTTGCTTTACGGATATTGTCCACACTCAGCCACCTCAGTGTCGTGGTGTGCAACATGTCATGATATATTGACTGCAGCCATGGTATTCGTCATGCAGTGTCACTTGCATTGTCAGTGTTGCTCACAGACACGCCACTTTGCTGGGTTTAGCCATGTGCATGGGTTGGTTGTGAGATTGGTGATGTGTGGGAAGGGCCCCCTCTGGGCACATAGTCGACGGGAGCCTACTTGCTGTTTCTAGGTGTGCTGCAGTGAGCCAAGGGGATAAGGGACATGATCCAGGGTCATTGTGGCTGTGCACTGTGCTATACTTAAATGTGCATGTGTGCCATTGTGCCTATCTCCCCCCGTTCCCCCTGTCCCTGGCTGTTACTCACCCTGTTGCTGTTGTGTCAGGTCATGTTGAGCAGTGTCTGGTCCCACAACTCATGCCACGGTCTCAACACTGATAACTGTGGACACCATTCCCTCCATCTCATCCTGCTCCTCCTGTGGAACTGGACTCCCACCACCAGTATGCATTGCTGCCTTCTGGTTGTTGCTGAGTTTCTGCTTGGTTTTGCGCCTCACATCATTCCAAGCCTCTTGACCTCTTCCATTGTCCTCCTCAACACTCTGACTGCAATCACCTTGTCCACGATGGACTGCCATATTCCATTTTTTGTTGCCAATGACAAAGTGGATGCGATGAACAGTAGTTGATGGTATTCGACCACCTCCGTTATCAGGGTTCTGTTGTCCTGCGGACTGAACCGCGTCTTCCTCTTCTTCTTCTTCTTGCCTTTCCCTGACTCTGAGGTCCCAGGCTGGTCCTCCGTGGGGCTTGTGGGGTTCTGGTTGTCCTCTGTACTTACTCTTGTTTTGGTTTTGATTGTGTTTTTTTTCTGCTTTTATAGTTTTTTTCCTGCCTGACGTGTGTGACTTGCAGGCCTGGCACAGATTATCGCAGATTTTTTTTGTCACGATTGGGCCCATGGCAACTTTTTTCACGTTCGGGTTAAGATTTTTATCGCTGTCTCAGTGATTTTATTGTGGACATGTGATGCGTTATCGGGAAACTATCACATGTTACCGCCGTGTTGTGAATACAACGATAACACAGATTTATTTTCCCACGATAGATGGCGATATGGAAATTTACGTTAACCTATTTTGGCGATGACTATCGCACATTCTTGAGAATATCCCCAGGAATATGAGCTGAGGGTGTTAGCCCTGATGCTGTTAAACTATGTCATATATTTCCTGTCTCTGCTTCAACAGTAGCAAGCGTTTAACTCACTTTCTGCTAAACAGTGCAACATCATACTATAAAACAATTGCCGCTGTCAAATACAAAGCTAATTGCCTAGTGCACTATGTTTTTTTTCACTCTGCAGCAATGGTAATTAGGCATAAAAGTAATTAAATACTTATGCTAACCAGTAGTGAGGCTACTTAGTAAACATGGCTTATGTATAAGAACCAATGACAAGACCAGAATCTCAGGGATGCAGTTTCTGTGGATGGAAGCCGACTTCCTTTTTCCTTCCACTATCCCAAATTGAATTCAATAAAATGAGAATTTAAATTTATGGTTACTAATTTTGGGGTGTTCATAGATTAAATACATGTTAGATTAATGGAACACTGACATTGTATCTGTTAATGGTTCTAGGTAGTCAGCTGAATGTTGCTCTTGGATTTACCTCCTTGGCTTTATCTCCCATCCTTTCCAATCCTAAAAGAAAAACAGCAGATCTCAGGTCTGTCCTTTGCAGTCACGATTGATAAGTCTTTCTATTCAAAGTCAATGTCAGTGCCACTGGACACAACCCTTAGTCCCAAATAATAAATTGTTTATTTTCACCTAAGGCATATGCAGTTTAGGATTTAGGTTGATATTTGAGCAGCACAGTTACATTAAGCACTGGAGTGTACTGAATATGGTATCAATAAGATATTGTGCCTAAATTATTTGTTTGCGGAAATTGTACTCTGTTGCAATGGTGACAGAGCACCCTTTCCACCAACATAATGGTCTGCCTGTCTGATTTAAATGTCAGTGAACTTTTGGTGTAACAATGGTGGAGTCTACAATGACTCTGCTGTGATCACACCCCTCAGATGGCCTGACTGAGTAAGGGTGGTCGGCAGGTGACCTGTATGTCCACCCACTTAATTTAAATGTGCAGTCATGCAGGAAACTCCTGGAGATAAGAGGCAGTGAAAATTACAGAATGCCCCCTCACCATGGGAGGTAACTTCCATGGTGAGAGGGCATTGTTTTTAATTTTTTGTTTCAAAAGCAAAATCCCACTTGGTGGAATTGTTTTGATAATAAAAAAAAGTGAAAGTTTGATGTACTGCTCCGCCAAACTTTCAATGCATTTCATGGAACCACAGTGACAGTACTTCCGAAAAATTCTAGCTTGGTCCACTGACCTGATGAACATATCTAAATATCTCAGCATGACGGTCATAAAGTACTTCGCTATACCTACGGATAATTATCTGTCTGCCAATATATAAATTGGACCCATTATCTTCAACTAACTGTTTTCAATTGTTGTAACATTTCTTACATATATGCACAATTTGCTCTATGTGCAGAACATTGTGTAGAGAATGGACAACATATCTATGATTGTGGCTACAAGGTTTCAAGAATGCAAAGCCATGCCGCCTACCTCATATCTACACTGTGGCGGTATTGTGAGATATATTATAGAGAGTGTATACATACTATCTATATAATACACATACTATAATACAAACTAAGAACCCTTACATTACTTTCAACAGAGTGAAGTTAAATCACAATTGCCATCTAGGGATACAGCCTACAGAGCACATACTCTAGTACTTAATGTAAATAAAAGGCAGCATGAGTCATAAGTGACCCCGGCAAACAGAGAGAGAAAACTGGTAATATATGCGATAAAATGAAAGAAATATGTCATCAACTCCCTGTAATAGGTAAAGTAGACAGCATAGAAGTAAGTGAAACATTTTTATGTTTACTGATTAAACAATAGTGTAATGTATCTCTTGGCAAGACATTCAGATGGTGGATTTATTTTGATGCGAATGACAGGATTGAATATTTGTAATTTAAGTGTCTCAGTATGAGAAATATATGACTAAAATCTTGCTTCATTTTTAAAACCTCATTTATGTAAACAGCAGTGCATTTAACCATACACATTTGGTGATAGGGTTTGTATTTTAGTCTTCATTTTACTTTTTGTTTTTAACTTAGCATTTTTTTGAGATGGTAGTTTGAGCATGTTTTTCAATAACTCAAGAATCTGCCATGTACGCATTTATTTTTAGTAGACATTCTTGTTCTATGGTCTGTTCTGTTAGTTTCAGAAGCACACATACCAGAACGATATGTCCTTTTTATATTGTTCTCATAGGATACAACCTTATCCTTTCAGATTAAGTAACATTGTTATTCAAGGTCTCTAGAAGAATGTGATAATACTGGTGTTTTATTATATAAACTGTGCCTGTGTTGAAGTTGGGGACAGGCACTTCACACTGGACTTATCATGAATGCTGCAGGGAGCTGTGAATGAAATTCATCCTCACAGGCCCCAGCCTTCATCCTAAGAAGGAAGATAACTGTGCACGCAGAGATGTGTGCAGGTTTGTATGAGCCCGGCTTCCTGAGATATCTTACCAAGGTATGGAGTTAAATCATTCCAAGTAGGTCTAGTAGAAGGATATTTCCAATATGCACTAATTAGAGTAGAAGTATCATTGATAGATATCAGTAACATTAGGAACAATTAACACTGTTGAATTATTTTTGCTTTTCACCATTCTAAAAAGGTTTATCACAATGATGTGTTTCAGCTGTTTTAAAATTGCAGTTTGCATTTCATTTACAAAGATTACATCTTTTCAATAAACATTTGAAAATGCATTCTTGATTCTTTACTTTTGGATATGCAAAGGTGAGAACTGAAAGGGCTAGATTTGTTTCCACAAATTCCTTGGGAATCAGAGTTATCATTACTGAAAGCATCTATTTCTCTGGAAGTTTAGGAGTTTAGATGTGGCACTGTGAGTTATCCGAACCAACACTTAAGGATGATATGACTAGACGAAGGGCCATATGTTTCATTCAAAATTGCGATCACAAACGCCAAAATTCGCAGATGAGGCAGTTTGCGATCGCAATTAGGCTTAATGGTATGTATAAAAGAAAAACTGCCTTGCAAATTAAGAAATGGCAAAATTTGCGATTCCTTATTTTGCAAATGCATTTAAGGATTCCTTGAATGGGATGTATGAGGCACCCAAGTTGTGTGAATATGGCATAAGGAATCGCAAGTACCACCAACTGCAGGCTGGTGATAATTTGGGATTTTTTTTAAAAAAGCACCTTTTTTCAAAGTGGCATGTAGCGCACACGCATGCCCTTAGGGCATGTATGTGTGCCACATGTGCACCTGCGCTTATATAACCTACGCTTATTTCAGGGGTTCTCTAATTGAGAATCGCAAATTGAGAATGTCTTGCCATTCATTCCTATGGGCCTCTAGGCCCATTAGAATGAATGGGGCGGCATTCCTTAATTGCGAATTGCAATTTGCGATTCGCAATTAAGGAATATGTAGGATTTGCAAAATGTATTGCAATTTACTACATACATAGCGTTTTGCGATTCTCAAAAATTCGCAATTTTAGAATCGCAAAACCTAACATTGATTAATAAGGCCCTAAGACTCTATATTGTAAAGTTTTGTTGATCTAATACACATCCCTAATAAATAATAGAAACTGTGTACCAATGGCAATACAGAAAACTTGGAAGCTATTTTATGTGGTTCACATTTCTTTTTTCTTCTCTGACATGTAGGTCTTGAAGGAGTACAAGGGCGAAAGAAGCTGATCCACAGACAAAGAATGTGCCTTTTCTTAGAAATGCAACAGAGTGATGGCCTGAGAAGTCCTTTAATTCAAACTGGATAAACATTATTGGGAAACACAAACCTAATAAAAACACATTAAATGAATGCCTATTCATCAGCCTTGTTTTTATCTACACCATGGTTAGCTACCTGCACAAGAGTGGGTGGCGATTTATGCAAATACATTCATGATGCATCTTTGTCTTTTGTAACCCTGCTTAGAAAGAGTTACTACACTAAAGTCATCTGTAAACAAAGGATCTGAAGCACCATCTTGAAAGAAATATGGCTGCGAAGTCTTGGAATTTACAGCAAACATAAGTACCTGAATTGTCTAAAAATACATATTCAAACTATTTTATCAATATAAAAGTGATGATTTGGACATCTACATAGTAAATCAATTACACAGCGTTTTAAACATATTGCAGCATTAAATGTCAAGTTATTCATATAACTAACTTCTCAATACTGTAACTCCATTGGAGGTGTTCGAAATTATATCTTCCCCACATCAAAATGCTTGTTACTATATTCGTATAGTTAGGAATGAAAATATAAAATTTACAAATGTATCAAGCAGCTCTATAAATGTGCATTTTAGATTTTTAACACAGGTGGGAAAACTAAGGGGAACTCCTGTAGTAATCTCTTCTATTACCTAAGTGCCATCTGAGATGTCATTGTCATGACAATGGAATGCACATGTTTGAATGTCAGGAGCTGGTCAGTTCCTGGGAGCTGTGGGGGTGAACAGTAAATAAACCTGAAGTCCTTTCACTTACCTGCCTCAGCGGGATTACTTCAATTTGGGGATGAGGACGACTGACTGTTAAGTACCTCCACCCTGTTCCAGTTCTGCCTTTTCAGTTATCGAGTTTACTAGAAGCTGCCATTTTCTTCAAGGTGGTTTTCTCTCTGATCATCCAGATACACTGCTACTACACCGATTGGATCTTGGATCTCGGTGTTTGATGAGGGAATCTACTGATTGCGAAGTACAGGAGTGTTTCTGCCATCACGCACACTGTAAGACCATCATTTGTGGGAAGACTTTATGAAAACATGAGGTTTTCCCTTGTTCCTGTTTGGCGTGGTTGTAAACACTTAGCTCCATCTGTTTGTGGCGACAGCTGACTTTTAGAAGTCCGACTGTGCTCTTTGAGTCTGGCGGAATTTGAGGGTGATGGTTGCTAAGTCCCTGAGTTTCCCTGTGACCTCCTTCTGTCCTGTTTCTCTTCGTGAACACAGAGAATTTTTTGCCTTCACGTCTGCCACTTTCTGATGACATGGTAGAACGTGTAGGCGGAGTCAGCAAAGATGAGTCTACGTCACAGCCTGGTGTGCAAGCGTGCATTTCAAGCTCTCACAAGGCTCCTCATTCTACAAGCGCGAGTTCCAGGTCCTCGCACATTGATTTTCTCCGTAGCGTTGCGTTTCAAGTCACGCATGAGCTTCTCGGAGTGATTATTCTAGGGGCGGAGCCTGGAGGCGGGACACCAGGGCCAAATGCAGTCCTTCCCACGGGAGCGCAGCGGATGTGCGCAGCGGGCGTGCCGGCGGCGCGCCAAAGGCAAGCCCGTCTGCGCCCGTCCGCTCCTGGCCGGGCCCAGGGGCCAGGAGCGCTGCACAGCCCCTCTCCTATCCAGCGAAGATCCTCAGAGAGCTACAATACCCAAGCACACCGCCCCCCGCCCCCAGGCGCAGACGAGCAAATACGGGCTGCGGGTATCTCTCGTTGTGCTATGAGTGCCCCTGGCAGGAGGAAGCGTGAAGTCCCCCCCCCCCCTCTAACACCCTGCCGCCAGCACCCAGGAATGATACTTCACTCCGGGTGATATACCTCAGCTTGGCTCACCTCAGACTTTCTCCCAGACATCCTAGCGGCTCTCCCTCCAGACTACTACATCCTCAACGCCAATCGCTCATCCAGCCGTCCGGGGGGTGGGGTAGCAGCCATTATACAGAAACAGTTCAAATTCATCACCACTACCTCTCTGGCCCTGCCAGAGGTGGACAACTTAGTCATTGATCTCCAGACAGAGACAGGCGCCCTCACGCTCATACTCATCTATCGGCCCCCCCACCCTATGCCCACGTTCCCCATTTGATGTTGCATAACACCAGAGTCGCTCGCTTCTGGGACTTTAATTTTTGGTTTAACGATGCCCAAGCTGGACCGTATGCTACAGAACTATTTGAAGCCTTATCCAGCCTCAACCTGGCCCAACAAGTCTTTGCACCTACTCATATCAAGGGTCACATTCTTGACCACATCTGGACACATGGTCTAGCGCTAGCCAGCCCAGTTATCTCTCCCTGCATCTGGTCGGACCATCATCTGATCGAGGTCACCATCACAGTCAGAGGTAGGGCCAAAGCCCCCACTCTGGCAGGCGGGCTGTCTCACAAATGGAGCTCCTATGACTCCCAAGGCTTCTTGGATTTCCTGACCAACACTCCTCCCACCATTTATTCCGACTCAAGTATCGACTTGATGGAGGGAGAAATCGCCAATTGGCTGCAGGCAGCCAGCGACCGGTTTGCCCCCATCACCAAATTTGCACGTACCAGGCACGGCAACTCGCAAAGAGGGTTCTCACGTGACCTCAAGGAACAGAAACGGAAGCTCCGCCAGCTTGAACGGAATTGGAGATGTGACTACTCCAACTCTGACAGACTGCTATATGTAGCGGCCCGTAAAAATTATAAAGGCGCGATTTCCAGGGCCAAATCCATACACGTCTACGACAGGATCCTCTCAGCCCACAATAAATCAAAATAAAATTTTAAAATAATGAATGATCTCACTACTGCTGATAGAACTCTTCCCACTCAGACTCCCACACAAGAGACCTGCAATGCACTAAATACCTTCTTCATCGAGAAAATTATGGACATCAAGAACACTATCCCCCCCCCACGCCTAGCGGGTCGCCGGATTCCTCTCCCCCTAACCCTCTGTCCTTGACTCATTTCCCTGCCCTCAATCCCAGTACCCTCTCTCAGCTTTCAACCCGCATCAAGTCGGGGTCCCCCAACGATTGCTGCCCCCCCTCTGTCCTTAGGGATGTCTGCCTCTCCCTACCAGACAGCATTCTCCCCTTCTTGAATGCCTCCCTCAGCACCGGCACGGTTCCCAGCACCTTCAAGGAGGCTATACTAGTCCCCCTCTTGAAAAAACCGGGAGCAGACCCTGCCATCCTTTCCAATTACGCCCTATCTCCCTCTTGCCTTACTTGTCCAAAATCCTTGAGTCTCATGTAACTACCTGACTCTCAAAATTTATCGAGAGCTCCAGCTATCTGGAACCCAATCAAGCTGGCTTTAGGCCGGTACACTCCACTGAGACTGTCATCTTGGCAGTGATGGACGCCCTGAGGGGGAAGCAGACAGAGGAGCCCAGCAGGCACTTGTGCTCCTGGACCTGTCGGCCGCGTTCGACACGGTGGACCATAACATCCTTCTCCACCGTCTCAAGCAGGCCGGCATCCAAGGCCCTGCCCTCGAGTGGATTAAGTCCTTCCTCTCAGGCAGAGCACAGGCGGTTCGCTTGGGCCCCTTCACTTTGTCCAAGGCATCGACAGTATGTGGAGTCCCTCAGGGATCTTCCCTTTCACCCCTACTATTCAACTTGTACCTCTGCCCGCTAATTCACTCGATAAAGAGGTGGAAGATTACTGTCTTTAATTACGCCGATGATTTTCAGATCATCTTCCCCCTGGATCTCCCCGATGCCGCATCCGTACTCCAAGCAGCGATGCTCCACATACAGCAGTGGATGAATAAGAATCAATTAAAGCTTAACCCAGGGAAAATGGAGCTCATCCTGCCAGGTAACAGCTTGGCCCACTGGGGCCCTCAGTTCTGGCCAAGTGAGTTGGGTCCGTCCCCTGCACCTTCTAGCTTGGCAAAGAGCCTTGGGTGAGTATTGACTCAGACCTCTCCCTCAAAACCCTGGTGGGGTCAGTGATCTCATCCAGCATGTTCCAGCTGCGAAAAATCCGTAAGATTTCCCATCTGCTGTCGCACGCGGCGCTGGAACAAGTTGTGATCTCGCTGGTACTATCCTGCCTCGATTTCTCCAATTCCCTCTATCTAGGTCTACCACAAGTGTTGCTTCGCCGCCTCCAAATCGTGCAAAATCAGGCAGCTAAACTTATCCACAAAACCCGAAGTGGCAATCTGCAAGGCCCTTGCTGCACAAATTGCACTGGCTACCAATCGAACAAAGGGCAGCCTTTAAGACCGGCTGCCTAATCTTTAAAGCCCTTCATGGCAACAGCCCAGACTTCTTGAAAGCAATCATCGTGAAACACCTGCCGGTTCGCAACCTCCGGTCGGCTCACCTTCACTTGTTGGCCGTCCCCACCGTCAGACTGAAAAAACTTGTTGGATGCAGATTTGCCCATCTGGCATCAAAACTATGGAATCCCCTCCCTCTGTCCATCAAGACTTGCGGCTCCCTGCTTAGCTTCAGAAAGACCTTAAAATCCTGGCTCTTCTCCACCATCGGTTAGCCTGCCTCGCTGCAACCTGTGTACTTTCCCAGCGCCAGGAAACTTATGGTGTCAGTGTGCTTTATAAGTTCTGCTTAAGATAAGATAAGATTGTTCAATAACAGAAGCGAGAAGAGGAGACACATCGTCTTATGAGGCAGTAAGGCAGTTGTTTTTGTACTGGTGAAGGCATTACATGTCGTGCCGGTTAAGCCATTTGACCGATTCTTGAAGAAGCAGTGAAGAAACTTTTCGATTCCTAAAACGGTGAAGTGTTTGCTTAAGTTTTTGGGTATCATTTCAAGTGTGACAAGCGCACTTCAAGCAAGTGAAAAAGAAAGGTGCTTAGTATAAAGTGATTAGTAATCTGCAAGTAAGCGGGAAGGCGCTCAAAAGTGACAACGGTTCTGTGAGTAAACAGGAAGGGTTTTTTTCAAAAGTGACAAGTGTCCTACAAAGAAGTCAGAAGGTGGTTTTCAAGAGTCACTGCATTTTAATAATACTAGAAATTCATTTTTATTAGTAACCCTTGTATTACAGGTGGACTTTTACTCAGGCAACTTGTTTTTTTCGAATAATTCTCAATTTGCAAATTTGCAAGTGTTGACTAATAACTTGCGCATTGCAAGTGGACTTTTTCTCTTGAAACTCCCTTTCAATAATGACTCTTGTTTTTCAGGTGATCTTTCAGTCTGTGGATTTAAAGTAATTGGTCATAGTTCAAAACAGAGTGCGGTTGTTAAAAAGAATCTTTATTTTTTACAGCTGTATTTTCAATTTTGTGTCTATTTCAAGTTTTAAGCATGCAAAATGTACAACCTCCTCCCACCTTTTTACAGCTTCCAGATGATCCATCAGTTAGGTGAAATGTTTGGTACAGAGCGTTTGAAAAATATTTAGGCGCCATGGAGGGCAGCAGATTTAGTGCACAGACAAAACAATTCATTTTAGAACATAATTTGAGGTTTGAGGGTCAAGCTGCGTCAGAGCATCTTCCTCATTTAGAAGTAGTTCCAGGAGAAGATTAATTAGATGAGTTTGAACAGCAGTAAGCTTGTTTCAAAAGCAATTTGATGTGGAAAGCAGCCTTGCCATAGCGAGGCATACATTTTTCACGAGGGTACAAGACAATGATGAGAGTATTGTGTCATATGTAGCTGCCCTACGTATACTTGCGTCCGAATGTGAGTTTGAGCATTTTACATCTCAACTCATTTGTGACCAGATTGTTGTTCACTGTAGTGATACAAAGTCCAAGAAAAACTACTTACTCTTAAAAATCCTTCGCTACAAGAAACAATATCGGTAGATAAGAGTATTGAACTCTTCCAAAAAGCATTGCAAAATTAAAACCAGAAATGAATGCTGTATGTGTTATCAAGGATGCTATGGATAAAGTTGAGAAAGCACACTTGCATAAAGAAAAAATTCAATCTGAACAAAAAGTGGTTAGGTATTTCACAAACAAAAATTAGAAGAGGGGTGGATATTCAAAACATTTTTGTACAAAATGTGGTTTTCCTTCACATTTTCTAAATTCTAAGATTTGTCCTGCAAAGATTGCATCCTGCCGTAAGTGTGGCAAACAAGGTCATTTTGCCAAGCTGTGTGGTTTTTGTGGCAGTGTAAGTATGGTGTATGCTGAAAAAGATAAGGTGTGTGAAGTTGTTTGTTCACAAACAGATTTAGCAGTGGTGGTAAAAGGTGACTCTAAGGATTGTGTTGATCCGGTCATTGAGATTGTAGTTGATGGCAAACCTCTTGAGTTGTTGGTTGATTCAGGTGCGCGCATGACAATGATAACTAACAAACTATTTAAAAGACGTGGAGGATAGGTTTCTGAATCCTCCGGACAGAAGTCCAGTTTCCTATGAAGGCAGGAAAATTTAGTTATATGGTTTGTTCGAAACATCTCTCATATTTAAAGACAAACACATTAGTGGGAAAGTGAATGTGGCTAAGAAAGGTCTCAACATCCTTGGTTGGTACCATCAAGGCTTATTTGGCATGACACTTAGACCTGGCACTTCGGAGCAAGTTTCGGTTGTGAATGAACATCACCAAGGGGAATCTTTAATTACTTGGTCCATAAGGTTTCCTAAGGTTTTTGGTGACAGTTTGGGATGTGTTAAAGGTTTTAAGCATTTTGTTAAGGTCAAAGATGGTGCCGTCCCAATCAAACACAAGTTACGTAATGTGCCGTTTAGTGTAAGAGATGACCTTTCGGCTGAACTTAGGAGAATGTGTGAGTCAGGAGTCATAGAACATATTGGTTCCTCCCTCTGGTTGTCCCCTGTTGTCGTAGCGTGGAAGAAAATGGGAGTCTCAGAGTTTGCATAGACTTGCGCAGTTTGAACAGAGAGATTTGGGTGGACTCGCATCCTCTTCCTCGAATAGATGATATTCTGTCCAAGTTTGCTGGTGCAAGATACTTTTCAAAAATCGATCTTGCATCAGCGTATCATCAAATTGAACTTGATACTGCCACTAAACATTTGACTGCTTTTGTGTCTCCCATTGGCACATTTCAGTTTAGGAGGATGCCTTTCGGTTTAGCCTCAGCAGCTTCAGTTTTTTAACATATTATGGAAAAGGTGTTGGAGGGTGTTACCAACATGGTTGTTTTTCAAGACAACATTTTGGTGGCTGGTAACTCCAAAGAATCTCAAGACAAAAATCTTGTCACTGTTTTAGAGAAGTTAGAGGCTAAGAGAATTGTAGCTAATAAACTTAAATGTGTTTTTGGTGTAGAATCGAGTACTTGGGGCACCGTATTTCTAGAGAAGGTATTGTTCCCAGTGAAGGTCTTATTGAGGCAATTGTAAATGCTCCTTGTCCATCTTCAAAAGAGTTCGTATTGTCATTCTTGAGAATGTGTGAGTTTTATACAAAATGTATTCCCAACTTTACGGCCAAGACTGTACACATGAGAGAATTACTTAACAAAAGGTCAAGTTTGTCCGAGATGATGTCTGCATGGACGGGTTTACTCAGATCAAGAATGAATTGGGGTCTTGTAAGATCCTTACACCTTTTGATCCCAATTATCAGTGTATTGTGTCTGTTGATGCAAGCTTATATGGGCTGGGTGGTATGATGTAGCAATTTAAACAGGGAAAAGAATTCACTGTAGAATTTCAGTCACATGCTTTAAGCCCAAGTGAAAACAATTACTCTGTTATCGAACGTGAGCTGTTGCATGTTGTTGGGCAGTGGACAGGTACAAATGTTTTCTCTGGGGAAGACTTTTAGCCTTCTGACCAATCATAAACCACTCATTCCTCTTCTTGGGTGAAAAATTGTAAAAGATTGAACTCCTAGAATTGCTAGGCTGAGTTCAAAACTCTTACAATATAATGTTGAGGTTGCACACATTTCTGGGGGGAGAAACACCAGAGCAGATTTTCTTTCAAGGTTTCCTCTTCCTTTAGATAAACAAGAACTTGATGAAGATGCTGATGAGGAATGTCTTATTGCTGCTGTGGGTGTTTGCTGTTTGAGTTGTTTTTCAAAACAAGTGTGGTTTCATGCTATGGAATCTGATTCTGTACTCAAAAAAAGTTGAAGAGTTCATTGTTTTGGGTTGGCCCAAACAGAAACATTTAGATGATCATTATCACCCTTTTGCTAAAATGCGAGGGTGGAGAAATGATCATGTGGGGGAAAATGTATCCCTCCGGAGTCTTTGAGAGGCCGCATTATTGAATATGGCCATGAAGGCCATCTTGTTCAAATACAAAAAAGATCCTAGCTGTCTATTGGTGGCCTTCCATGGACCGACAAATTACTGATGTTGTTGAAGGCTGTGTGACATGTTGTTTCAGTGACAAAGTTATAAAAATGGTTTCACCTCCTGTACAAGAAGTTATGGTTCCCAATAGTCCTTGGTTGAAGCTTGCCATTGATTTGGTGGGGCCATTTAACATTCTTCCTATGAAATATAAATTTTCTTTAGTTGTGGCTGACTATTTTAGTAAATGGTGGGTGGTGCAATTTATGACTGATCCAAATTCACAAGAGGTCATCAAGTTTCTTCAGTCTCTCTTTGCAAGAGAGAGTTTTCACAAAGAGATTGTCTCCGACAATGGAATACAATTTACTTCAAATGAAATGTCTGACTTTTTGAGCCAGTCAGGTATCGCTCATAAGCGTATGGCACTCTATCACCCACAGGCTAATGGTTTTATTGAGCATACCAACCGCATTTTAGTTGAATGAGTTCAATGGGCTGTCTCTTCTAGGATTGATATTAAAGAAGCTGTTCAAAGTATACTCTGAACACATCGTACCACTCCGATCTCTATCACAAGTTTGAGTCCCTTCAGACTTCTCAGAGGAAGAGAAGCTTCTTTTCACATGTGCCCTGCCTGGATAAAGAAATGGGGCTCTCTGTCTAAGGATGGAGAATTCCATGATAAGGGAAGATCACTTGAACAGGGTGTTCTTCCAAAGTCTAAGAATTTTGTATCCAATGTTTCTGTGGGAGATTGGGTGAAAGTTAAATCCCCTCTAAACGTCCCTAAGGGCCTTTCTAAGTTTGGTCCTCCTGTTAGGGTTGATGCTGTTTCACGATTTGCTGTTTGTGTCAATGGGAAGAATTGGTGGAACTTATCTAGGATCTATAAGATTCCCAAAAGGATAGTCTTGCAACAAGACCTTGAGGCAGGAGATGTGACAGATTCTGTAGCAATGCCGTTTAACAACCTAAGGATGTGTGTTCTGATACTGGTGAGTTGTCTATGAAATATGTCCTGCCATGGAGGAGCAGTACGTTTAGTTTTCCGCCTAACCGAATGGATTTGTAAATTATTTGTTTGGTTCTATGTTTTTAGTTCTAATTTATAGAATCATTTTATTTTCATGTATATCCTTTATTTCCTCCTTACTGATATGTTTCTTGTTAATCTTTTCTTTGCCAGATTTTCTATATTTGGCATTCTGTTATGTTCTTATCAGGAAGAGAGGAGATGTTGTAGTAATCTCTTCTATTTCCTAAGTGGCATCTGTGATGTCATTGTGATGACAATGGAATGTACATGTTTGAATGTCAGGAGCTGGTCAGCTCCTGGGAGCTGTGGAGGTGAACAGTCAATAAACCTGAAGTCCCTTTGTTGTAATTTGGCAGCAATTAGGTTAAGCATTAGCAGAAGACATCCTGTATTTAGAGATTGTCTTGTCCGTTTTGTGGAATCCATTTTGTATTTCTGTCAGCCATTTTGTTTGCCATGTGCTACCATGTGCTCGCCATGTGCTCTGTCCTACCTTCCTGATAACTGCTCTTGAAATCTGCCTAGAGAAGAGATATATTTAGCATCTTCCACCTTCGCACATGCTCAGTTGAGCTTGCAGCTGCTGTAGTCTGTAACTGTCAGGATGTGTCCACCAGAATTAGCAAACTGTTAGCTCCTCCCATTTGTTGCCTGTACACTTTCTGTATGACCTTATATGCACCTACAAGCAGCATTTTGTACTTGTACTGCCTTCATTTGAGCCCCTGTGTGGGTATAAAAGGACCAAGCTCCTTCCATTCAGTGTGCTACTTCATAAATTACCGAAGGGTGCTGTGTGAATGTAGTTCCACCTCATGAGGTTTAATAAACTCTGTATTTTCTATTCCAGTTTCTGTGCCAACTTCTATTCTATGGTCTGAGGACTCTGTTCAGAGAAGGGAGAACCCCTAGCACTGGTAGGCCTTGCTGAGGCCCACCACCACACCTTCACTTACCTGCCTAAGCGTGATTACTTCAGCTCCATTCCTTGACAGTCTAAATTCATCCTTCCAAATAAAAAATCCTTAGATGACTAGGGAGGATGAGGTAATGACCAGAGGACATCTAAGACTGTTTCTGAGTTATAACCCCATGACCTTTAACAATTCATTCCATAGGCTACTAAAGCACACGCAGTTAGGGAGTGAGAGACAATATTTCTAAGTATAATTAAGTCACCTGCTTTGGCTGAAAATGTTTGATATTTTAATACTGGAGAGTGAAAGAGAAAAAACCATACTGTATGAAAGCAGTGTTCAAGACCAGCTTCTGCTATAATTTTCCTAAACTCTGGTCTAGAAACATATCCCTCAGAATGTCCATAAATAGATATCACAAGTAATTATTAGGATTTATATCACACTATTAATTTTAAGTTTCTTTAAAAAAAAACATAACCAATCTCTTTTATTGAGTGGCTATTCTAACGGCCTATGGATCTAGGTTGTTGATTGTGCATTGGGGTACAGTGTGCTTCTGGGTGTGGGATGTTGGGATAGTGAGGGACATTGGCATCTTGCATTCTTATGATATAAAGTAGAATAAACTACCACACAACCCTGAAAATCTATATTTCAAGGTGAAATTATACATTGCAAAACCGTGTAAATGAAGAGAAGAGATCAGTTCTTTTGATTAATGCAACTAGTTTTTTCTTTGGAAAAGGGTGAAAGAAAACCTCAGCAATGTGCAAATACAGTTAATTTCACATAAAGCACACAATTAACAATATCAACACTCTGTGACATAAGGAGTTACAAGTAATTGCATAACACACTGCTAAGTGCGAAACACAGAGATTCATTATTCGTACTATTTATAATGTGTTTATATTTTCAGGAGGATCCAGGGCCAGAGCAGCAAGGGTTTTATTCTGGTAAATCCCCAAAGGGATTTGGTAGGGTGCTTTCAGAGCCGCAAGAAGGATTCAGGTCAGGATGCATGTGAGGAATGGTTGAAAGAGGGGTGGAGGATCAGGAACTCCCCAAAGTGGGAAAAAGTGTTTGCTGTCCGGCAAGGTGGTTGATGGCAGCATGAGTACCTGTAGTGGTCTAAAGGGGGAGAAAGTCCAGGATATGGCGGAGGAGTCCCCTGTATTAACCACCCTGGAAAAAAACACTGAATGAAAAGGTACCTGGGGACATCAGGTACAGCTGGTCTGGGGAGAGACAGTCTGTTACCCTGAACTCAACACACAGTGGAGCCTTTTTTACTTTGGGCCCACCTTTGTCTGCTGCGACCATTGAGCCAGGTCAGGATAAGGTGCAGATGGATCTACCGGCAGCTGCTTCTCCTCCACTATTTCTAAGTGAACTTACGTCTGCCTGTGAGGGGCTGACTCCCTCGATCTTTGTCTTACCACCCCAACTGGATCCTCCTGAGGTTCCTGTGGTCCACAAAGCAGGGCCTTCGTTTGTTCAGTGTATTTCAGACCCTATGCCACAATCTCTCCCAACTTCTCTGTTTTTGTGTTCAGGTAGCTTGGAACCGGCTGAGACAGGGGGGCGGCCAAGAAGCCTTCTTCTCTTTTTCAGATCTCACTGATAGTGATTAGGACGAGGGTCTGGAGCAGGCGACCTGTTCAGTATTGGCCTCTAATGCCTACATTGAAGTTTCCAAGACAACATCCATTTGATCTGTTCTCCCTGCTACTCCACCTCAATGGAGGATTAAGTGTGATGGTCCATCAGTGGATCTAGCAGAGGACCTTGTGTCGGCAGTGTTCAATCAAGGTCTAATCAATCCTGTTTCTTCACTGGAGGTTGAAGATGAGTTCCTATGGGATCCTGATGGAACGGAGCTGACGCCAATGAATCGCTCTCCCTTGGTAAACATTGTAAATTGATACTTGTATAGCACACTACTCACCCGCAAGGGTCTCAAGGCGCTTGTACGAATACCGCTGTGGAACCCATCCTGGCTTTCCCTGTGAGGCATCCACTCCTGGGCACCCCCGAGGTGGAGGCCAGGCATCCTTAGCGTTGTGGGGGCCGTTGTGGAGATTAAGCAAGCTATTGCCCAGAGTTGCAGAGTGGGACTCCATAATTGGAATAGGCACTGTGGCGAGAATTATCAGGTCTGAGGAATTTTTGAGCCCAAGACCCGCCGAGGCGGGGAATTGAACGCTGGTCCCGGGCCAGACCTCTGCATCAGGGTCTGCCGCTCTAACCATTGAGCCACACTTCTCCACCATCCTTAGCTGCATCATCTTTTTACAATGAACAGGTGGTGGGAGAGGCCCCTCGTCTCCCTCTCGATCTCTACCTGCTGGTCCGGCACAGGATTACCCCACACTGAGGGCCATTTATTTTATTTTTCTGCTGAATAGAGAGGATTACTATACAGACTACTTGGCACTGAAAGCTGCCCACCTTAAAACCCAAGTGGTCAGACACAAGCTGTCATAAAATATGGACATTGTTCAGTCATGGCAGGGGGTAGTGGAAGCTTCTCAGGCAGCTCTCCTAAAAGCATTGAAACAAATAGTTTGGGGATTGCTGGGCATGAGCTGCTGATTACCACCCTGTCATGAAGGGTGGGAGACTTGAATAATAGATCACGTCAGAAAAATCTGCGGATCTTGGGAGTCCCAGATAGGGCTGAAGCTGACGATCCTAATGGTTTGCTGTTCTCTTGTTCTAAGGCATTCCAGCTCTGAGTGACTGGGACATAGATTGCATGATACAGCATATTGTTTTCCTTTTCGTTCATTTAGCAAACCTTCCCTGAACCCTCAAGCCATATTGATCTATATTCAGAATTTCATTCTTCGACAGGATATCTTTCAGGCAGCAACCCCTGAGCTGCCATATAAAGCTTGAGGCATTGTCTTCTTAGATCGCTCAGACTTTTGTCATCAACCCGACGTGAGAAGCTGCCGTAGCACATTCCAGCACTCCAGAAGCTTTGTGCCTCTGTTTCCCTTATGAAGCCTGCAACCTTGCGGATTCATAAGAATGACCAGAGTCTTTACTGCTATGATGGTCAAAAGGATTATTTGTTTTCCTTACAAAGCATTTGGGACATTTTTTCCTGCACTTTCACTTGGAGCACATTTGTTCAGTGTGAAAGAAACATGTATATCTTGGTTTGGCGAAACATTTATGGAGTTGGTACATTTAAATTTGCTAGGTGGAGGAGAAGCCAGAGGACCTCATGGGTAATGGTAACAGCTAGTTATGGTGAAGGACCTGATCAGCAATATATTCTATCATGGTACATAAATGGATTTAAGTTGCCATATAAGCAAAAACTTTTATGAGAAGAACTGAACACTCTAAAGCCACAAATCCTGTCTCTGGGAAATTCACATGTCTCAGACTGAGGGCTCAGTGCTAAAAGAACTTCGGGATCAGACTTTAACACTTTCTTGTTATGCTTCTTCCCAGAGGGTGGTTGCACTCTTGGCCCGGGATAGTCGGTGGGAGGTTCTGCATCAAATGACAAATCCGGGGCGCTGGCTACTATTCAGAAGGACAGGGACCGCTTCACTATTTGTGTCCTTTTTTAGCCTAATACAGATGACTCAAAGGTTTCAGACTTTCTTTTATCGTACTTTCATCTTTGGGTCCCACCCTATATAATGTTTGGTGATTTTAATGTGACATTGTGTCCTAAAAATGATTTGTATCCCAACTTGTGTCTTCAGACCAGCTTTCTAATGACTTGACTCTCCAGTGCAAGCACCAGCTTCGAGGACTATTTCTGTAGTTAATTTCCTCATGTGCTCTGGTTGATCCTTGGCATTTTAAGTATCCTAGGGAATTGGGATCTATGTTTTATTCTGCTTCCCATAAGATTATGTCAAGACTAGACAAGTTTCTGGTTACTAATACTCTGGCTTCCTCTTCTAGGATCACATATAACCTGAAGGTACTCTTGGATCATAATGCCTTTTCACTGTTTATCAAACTCAGTGAATCTACTCAGGCATCAGGCCCCAGGATTTGGACATTTGAATGTAAGGTACTGTTGGAAGATGGCTATGTCAACTCTAAGAAGTTCTTGAATTTATTATCGGGACAGCATTACCTAGGGTAGTCTAGGCTACCCTTAAAGCTTTGTGCCGAGGACAGACTGTCCAATTTTCCTCTCATCAATGGAGGATGGCATTGGCAAAGGAAACTGTAATACAGACTCTCAGCTCCTTAGAATCCAATCTGGAACATTGCTCTATGGTGAAGGATGGGCCTCGGCCTAACCAGCTTTTGGACAAGTACACAATTCTAAGAGCCTCCTTGAGAAAACTAATCTGGGAGACGGCGGTCAAAAATGGAAGGGCCGACAGAAGACTTACTTTGAGAATAGCGAGGAAATGAGGAAAATCTCATTATTCAGGGTAAGAGATGGATCTAGCTCGAATAGTATCCAGAAGATTAGGGATGAGGATGGATCCAGCCTCAGTCTGTGAGGTCTTTTGCTGATTCTACCAGGACCTTTATTGGTAGAACTGTTTTTCTTCCACCAAAGACATTTCTCAATTTATTCGGCAGCATCTAGATCATAAGGCGACCCAACAGTCTAAGTTTGAGATACCTATTACTCTTTCCGAGGTTAAATATGTCATTAGTTCACTGGCCAGTGGGAAGGCCTTGGGTCCGACCAGATACCATTAGAGTTTTATGTCACCTTCTCGCAGACTCTGGCTCTGGAGCAAAGGGATATCTTTAATTCTTTTGATCTGTCGGATATTGTCCCTGAGTCTTGGAAAAAGACAAATATTGTCATCTTTCAAAAAAAGGGGGAAGATCCTACATTCTACAGGTCATACCGCCCAATTTCCTTAATTAGCGCTGATTCTAAAATGTATTCGCATGTTCTTGCTAATCAGCTGTCTGTAATTATTTTAGAATTGGTTGACCCATACCAGCACGGCTTCATCCCTGATCGCAATACAACCTTACATGTCAATACTGCAATCACAGCCTTGAAGGTGGCCTTTGCTGATGGAAGCCCAGTTGGTATGATCTGTTTAGATGCTGAGAAGGACTTCATTTGGGGGATGATGGAGTCTGCTGGCTTAAGGTCTGTCTTTGTCTCTAGGATCAAGTGCCTTTACTCTGGTCTTAAGGCAAGGATATACAGAGCAGGCTTATCTAACCAAATTTCTATTCTTTGCAGTAACCTGCAGGGGAGCCATCCCTCCCCTCAGTTACTTCCTCTCTTTATTGAACCGTTCATTCAATCTCTCAAACGGAACGATGAGATACAATCTTGGTATGCCGCCTCGTAAAAACGGGAATCTACCCGTTCTTAATATAAAAGCTGTTTGGAAAGTACCGGCTGCGGTGGCGGCAGGAGAAAGGAAGATATGGGCTACGGAAAAGAAGCCAGAGAAATCTACGAAAGCCGAGAAAGCAGCTGATAAGCAGGGTACTAAAGGAATGGCTGCAAGTTTAAGGAAAGGAAATCTGAGTAAAGCTAAATGTTTTGAAAAAACGCACTCCCAATGCTTGACTAATGAGGAAGCTGTGAGCCCAAATGATGGACTTCTGGGGGGTGCCTCACAACCCCTTGATGGTGCTGGGCGAGGAAAGACACTCACCGTCCCTGGGATGTTTTCCGGTAAGCCCACCGGCATAAAAACGGTGGTAAAACTCCCTTGCAGCAGTATGAATGTAGCTGGTGCAACCAATGTAGTTAATGTGCCCGAGCAAGACAAAGATTTGGTTAAAGCTGTCACAATAAATTGCAATTTCTTAAATTGTGAGAGCCTTACAGTTTGATGCATCGCAGAAGCCCTTTGAGCGGGCGCAAATGGCCAATTTTTGCGAATTGTACCATTTGCGCTCGCAAAAAAGGTTGATGCATGTGCCTGAATGTGTTTTAAGCATTCCGCTTCAAGATGCTAAAAGCCTTTCATCATATCTGGTGTACCTTCAGAAGAATATTCTGTGGCATCATCCCGTTCAATCAGCTTAGGTATCTGGGTTATAATCCCAATTTCCCTAATATTATTCCTGATGGTTCCGAGGAAATAAGGGGAAAGGTTAATCTCCTGACTTTGAGGGTGATGTCTTTATCTCATTTGGCAATTTACAGTACCAGGTTCCTCTTCCGTCTGCTGTTTTTTTAGATATTTGCAGATGCAGCATTTTATCTTTAGGCTTAAGGAAGACAATCTGAACTGTACTGATAACTCCTGCTTGAACCTTATTTGGAAAATGCCACTTAAGAGAAATACAGAGCTGGTCTACAAGTCAATCTATTCAACATCTCAATACGATGACAATTACCTGTTTCAGCAGAGGCCTAGTAGGTTGAGTTCTCAGCTTAGCACGCAAGTTACAGATGCTGCTCTACGGCATAGCAATGTGTTGATTCATTCATCTCTGAACATATCTCACATTAAGGTACATCATCTCAAATGTGTCAATGATTGGTATTATACCTTTCATTGTCTCTTTATTTTGACGCTATGGCCAGAGGATCAGTACTTTCGCTGTGGGCTGGAGGGAGCAAATGTGGTCCATGTTTTTGCATTTTGCTCCCAGTTGAACCTGTATTGCCAATTAGTTTTAGGCAAATTATTCAGCATTTCTAATTTGTCGTCACAGCAGATCCAAAGCTTATCATGCTGGGTCATTCACATGCTATTCCCTCCTACCTATTCAGTTTATATTTCTTTCTATTGCGTTAGCTAGAGTGGTTCTGGCATGATTCTGGCTCCCTAGTGAGCTACCCGATCCATGGATTTGGTGGCAGGAATTTCTGCATATGAGAAGGCTGGAGATGGTGTTAATTGAGAACGATCCTCGGATGAAAAAGCTTGGTCGGATTTGGGACCCTGTTCAGGGGTGGCTGGCTTAGATAGCTGCTTCTCAGGACTGGTCCGCCTAGTCTAGGTTAGTAGTTCTAGTTGTTTTTCATGATTCTCTACTCCACCCATGTTTTATGTTTTATTGGGTATTATACAGTTTTTTTTGTACTTGTTTCTTTCCTTTTTCTATTTTTGTTTCTATTAACTATGTGTAAACTGTTATTTTTATGTAATCGTTATGTCTGCTATATTTCAACTGGTTTGTCAGTATCATTTTGCTGTTAAGTTTTTATAAAAAAAATGTATTTGCTGGATAAGTTATGTATTTTTATCCCTGTGATTTTGGAATTTGTTGGTTTCTTGCTATCTAAAACTCAATAAAAAATACAACTATCAACAGTTTACAAGTTGGATTTTATTGGAAACAATGACATGTTCTAAGTGTCAATAATGCTGTTGATGCAGCAGCTAATTTCAAGAACCCCATGTTTGAAAGTCTTTGCCCCAGAATGGACATAGTAATGTAATGTTTAATTTGTAAAGCTCAGAACTCTCTCAAACAAGAGCTCCTAGGTGCTAAATTCCTCAGGTTCCTGAGTCCAAGTTATGCAGAGAAAATATAGAAAATACCAAGTCTAAGTTTGTTTAAAAAAAAGAAAACAATTCTGATTTTTTTTTTAAATCATGTGAGGTTCCAGAGCAACATGAAGCTCGTGAGGGAGTTTGTTCCATAATTTAGCACCAATAACAACCACAGAGCTGCCACCTCTTATAGATTTGTGTATAAATCTTTATTCGGTAAATTGATCACCATAAAAGACAACAATATACATTTTAAAATACATTTCATCAAATTATACTAACAACAACAGGGGTTGGCCAAGCTTAAAATACGACTAAACACTGACCTAATAATAAAACCACAGACAAAAAAGATACTCCAGGTTCTCAGAATTAGCAGATTCAAACAACTCCACTCAAGGTAGGTAGAGGCCTTGCAATCATTCCCAAAGATCTTGATCTAATAATCCAGGCACTACCTAAAAACTTTGCCACCCCGCATATCAATGGGGTAGATGATAGATCCGATGTAATCACTCGTAATGCCGAGCGATGGCACCTCATCCCCAGACCTTTACATACTGGTTTCAACCAATTTTTCCGCGCCACTTTATACGCGGGGCAGGCAAAAAGAAGATGGGCCACGGACTCTTTAGGGGCCGCACAACCCGGACAAGATCGCAAGAGGCCGCCCTGGTTGGACCATTTTGAAGTAAATTCGCGTACCGGGAGGGTACCATACCTTAATTTTAAAAAGAGGGTCCTGTCTAGAGGCTTAGTTATCAAGTCCATGAAGGGTTCAAGTTTCCTTGCACTCTTACACTCCAGAAAGGACTCTGTAAGTGAACCCCCTGTTATACCACGTAATGCTTCAGCCTGAACCCAATCCCAATATAATTTCTTGATAACCATTTTGGGCGGGGGTGCTTGAGACTCCCAACTATCTCTCAAACCCAATTGGGAGGCCAGTAGCCTCAAATTTTTCAACCAGCCAATTTTACACCCAGAGTCCAGTACAATTAGCTCGTCCAGTACTTCAGCATATTTGGCCAACTCCTTAGTCCTTCTCAAGCGAACCCAAAAAAGCAATGGTCGCAGCCTCACTATATCCTTTAGGGCACGTCTACCAAGGTCTAGCCGCAAGGGGATAAGCGGAGTGGAAACAGGGAGTGCCACCACATCTCTAAAAAACTTGTTTTCTGCTAAGGTTAGCTCATTTACATTGTCGAACCCCCATAATTCGGAGCCGTACAATGCAGCCGGGAGTATCTGGCCGTCGTAGATGGCCATTACCGGGGACACTGGTTTGCTAATTGATGCCCGGTGCTCTCGTAAGATCACCCCCGACACTCTTTTGTGGCCCAATAGCATTTTCGCTAAGTGATCCTTCCAGGTCATTCGGCTATTTAGCCGGATCCCTAAATAGTCGAATGCCTCGACCAACTCCAAGGGAGTCCCATTAAGCAGAAAGTTGTTTTTAAAATTTTTGGAGGGTGAAAAGGCCATCAATTTGGTTTTAGTGGTGTTGATGGTTAGGCCCCTCTCTGTACAAAAGGAGGAGAAACGCTGCAGGAGTTTGTGCAGGCCTATCGGGGATTTAGCTATCAGTAAGGTGTCATCAGCAAAGAGTAGGGTCTGAATCTTTTCCCCCGCCAGGGTTGGGGCATCCGTCTCTTCTCCTCTCAGATGGTCCACCACACCATTCACAAACAAGGAGAAGAGAGTCGGAGCCATGACACACCCTTGGCGGACTCCACTCCTCACAGGTACCCTATCTGTCAGTTGGCCCTGTGTACCCCATCTAATCCTAGCGTATGTCCCCTCGTGGAGTCTTACAATTAATCTTAAGAGTGAGCCAGGAAAGCCCATACTTTCCAGAATCTCCCACAGTTTGGCGCGGGGGACCAAGTCGAAGGCCGTCTTGAGATCTATGAAGGCCATATATAGGCTCCCCTTCTTGATGGTAACTGCCTTCCAATAGATCCCAAACAGCCGAAAGACCTGGTCCATCGTGCCCACCCTTTGGCGAAATCCGGCCTGCAGATGAGAGAGAATACATTCCTCCTCCATCCAGTCGCCTACCCTGGTGATAATGACCCTGCCAACCACTTTCTGGATTATGTCTATCAGACTAATCGGTCGGTAGTTGGCAGGGTCATCTCTTGCCCCCTTCTTGTATACTGTAACCACCTCGGCACCCTTCCATGAATCTGGCACGGGGTGTCCCTTTACTAACAAATTCATTATGGTGGCTATTAAATTTGCCCAGGCTAGGGGTTCAGCAATCAAGAGGTCCCCAGGGATCCCATCCGGGCCAGCTGCCTTTTTGGGCGTCAGATGATTAATTGCTGCCACTACTTCGGAGGCCATAAATAAGCACTCCGTCTCCCCGTCAGAATCCCTTCCCTCCCCACAAGCAACCAAAGGGCCAGATGTATCTTCACTGCCGCCATACAGAGATGAAAAGTGATTGAACCATTGCTGGCAGGTTATATGGGTTGCTAATGGCTGGGATTTACCCTGTCTAGCTCTATTAATTAAATCCCAGAATTGCGTTGAGTCCCTCCTGCTGACGGCGTCTGTTATTTCCCTCCAGTGCTCCTCCTCCCACTCACGCTTTGCCAGAGCAATTGCTCTCAAGTACTCCCTCCTGGCCGCTCTAACCAGAGTAGGATTCCTTGAGAGCAAGGCAACTGACAGACTTTTCCTCTTCCCCCTGCAGTCCGTAGAATACCATGGGTTGCTGGATATGGGGGGCGACCTATTAGATCTACGGGATTTCCCTTTAGAGGTGAAATAAAGACTCACTTGATCTATCGTGCCTTTATATGCAGAATCTAGTTGTAAAGAAAGGCACGGAGGTCTAACAACCTCCCGTTCCATTACTTCCAAGTCCCTATGCAGGGCTTCGATGGTAATTTTAATGGTCTCTAGTTGGTCTGTGTTTAACTGAGCCTTGTCCCACTTCAATCTACGATTGCTTTCGTAGGGGATGATCTCTTTGGTTAGTTTCAACGGTGCACTCATCCCTTTCTCTTTAGTTTTTCCCCATTTAAACTTGCAGCAAAGCGGATTATGATCGCTATCCTGGGTGGGTACCACCTCCATATCAATAAGGTCCATCCACATACTAACACTCATTAGAATATAATCAATTCTGGACGGGGCCGATAGCCTGTTAAAAGTCGATGCACCTAATATATCAGACCGGGTCCTGCCATTAAGGGCTCTTAATTTGTGCTCCCTAGTGAGGGCGTTCAATTGGATTGCCCTAGCAGACCATTTCCGGATGGGGGGTACCGTCAAGGGGGGGATAGACCACCTGGAGTCGTCCTCCTCAGTACCTAGTGGATCATCACCAAGAAGAGGTTCGAACGTGCAATTAAAATCGCCACCCACCATAATTCTAGCTGAGGGAGGGCAATTAGCTAGAGCAGAATCAAGGCTCAAAATGGTTGCCGATGTATTATCCCCCACAGCCCCTCTAGCGTACACATTAAAAAGTTCAAGCCTAATCCCCTCTATATGGCCCCTGGAAGAAAGGTGCATTAAATCATTACACTGGGTGTCAATAGAGGCCATGTCCCAATCTAGGTCAGTTCTTATCCAGACTAAAAGACCTCCTGCTGGTCTACCTTTCCCTCTACTTATCGCTGGGGAAAAGAAGGTTGTGTAGCCAGATTTATCAATTGGTAACAAACACCAAGTTTCTTGGAACAGGCAGACATCGAATTTCTCGATGAATTCATGCCATTCAGGAATGTCTAATTTCCTTTTGAGCCCGGCTACGTTCCAGGAAATCAGATTTATTACCCTAGAACCCTTGTGAACTAGAAAGTGCCCTTCCGTGGTCACCCCCCCCGGCTCCATTCCCACACCTCTAGATTGGTAGCTGTTACTCACACAACCAAGTTGCCTGTCGGGTTCAGCACAATCAACAACAATAGACATATCCGGGGCATCAAAATGGGGCATATTCGAGTGGATTACATTAGAGTCATCTGTAGAGACCTCCTGGGAATTGTCACAAATAATTCCTCCTTGCTGGGGATCCACTCCATGTCTACCGCCTCCCTCCTCCATAGGCTGTAAGCATCAATCGCAGTCCTCCATGCCACTGAGCTGCGAAAACCTATTGAAAGTATCTAAGGGGGTGAAGGGTCTGAGATGCTCCATTGCACCATTGTGGCTTGGGTGATGACTCTGTGGAACCGTAAACCAACCAGACTGACCATTAGGGTAATGCTGATGCTGGCCAAATACCTGATGAGTACTATTATAACCAAACTGCTTGGGCCATGGGGCATAAGACTCTTCCCTACGTTTGGGGGGGTAAGGGACCGACCTCGGGTAAAAGTAGGTTAAGGGCCTAGGTATAATAGAGTTTCCTCCTCCTGCATATGGCCAGTTTAAAATATAGTCCACTGCACGGGGGTCTCTAAAATTGACCACCACTAGATCCCCGTCAATGTCTTTCCTAGTGTTACCCAACCACGGGAGCCTTCTAACATGTACAATATCTCCATCCACATTTGGGGCTATAGGCCTGAATGTCCTCAGCCAATGGATTATTTTATTTTTCAATTGGCCATAACCTTCCTTCTTATTGTCTGCTAATGGAGGAACCCCGGTCATGACTACTACATAGGGCACCGCCTGGGGTGGAATTTCCACTTGAGGTACCCTAGTTAAAGGACCTCTAGTACGTCCCCCTTCCCCCTGTCTCTCGCTACTAATTACTGGGGGAGCCTTTGTCATTGGCCTTTTAGCGCCACCTTCTGTCCCAGCTACAGAAATGATCGGGGTCATTGTGGGATTTTCTTTATGAATAGCAGGCGCCGTCTTTCCCTGATGCTGAGACGACTGTCTAGACGGCTGGAGTAGAGCAGAGGAGGTAACTACTGGGGGTTTTACAGTCTCGGTAGACGAGACCCCAGTGCAAGGTATTGGTTGTGTTCCCCCACTCTCCTGAGCCCTGGTCACCGTGGCCATACTATTTAAGGCAGCCTCTACTAAGGTCAATCTATTTTCGACTTTCCTAAGACTCTCAATCACGGGTAACAACAGAGACCTCAGTAAAAGTTCGAAATCCCCTGCAGGTGGAAGAGGAGTCGATGAGTTTATAAATAAGGGCCCCTGGCTATTAACTAAACCTGCTATATTGGGGACCTCAACAAGCGAAGTAGCCACCAATGGTAATGCCTCGGGTATTACAGTGGTTGCAACTTCCATAGTAGCCCTTACATGCGGTGAAGATAATTTAGGGCCTTTGCCAAAGTCTAAATGGGAGATTTTAACTTTGCCTTTTCCCGCCCTTAATTTCCTCCTTTTTTTATTTGGTGGTGGTCCGTGAATCTGTGCAACCACTAGTTGCTTGGATTTCAGTGATTTAGGCTTCAGGGGGGCAACAGGGATCTGAGTAGGGGGGTCAATCACTATAGGATCAAGGGACATACCAGGCGAAGATGTGCAGTCACGCAGTAAAAGAGGGAAGCCTTCTTGACTAACGGTTTCCCTCCCAAGGTCAATTAAGTCCCCCTCGGTGAACAAGGATACAGATGCAGAGTCAAGAAAGGATCTGTTTTTCAAACTTTCGATTGAACGCCTCCGCTCAGCCCTGCGTTCAGCCATGGTCAATTCCTTCTCCCCCTCGGACAGAACCTTGGGAAAGTAATTGTCTAGTGACCCATTGCGAAGTTTGCCCTTCTTTCCAGGTGACCCCCCAACAGGTAAGGTAGCCATTAACTAACCTGTAACACAAGCCTACGGAATGGGTTTTAGTGAGTGGGCCCAGCCCGGCCTGCTCTGGCCTACGAGGGCCTCAGAGGGCCCGCCCTTTGCCCGGGCTTCGCCCCGGGCGCTCCCGCGCGCTCCCGCGCAGCAGGGCTCTACAGATGATATTGACCGCTTCCTCCAATTAGGTGAGGGGGCGGGACGATGAGGGAGAGCAGCCCAGGTGACACGGGCTCGGGGTTTCCCTTGGGCTCCTGGGAAACGGAGTCCACACCCCGTCACTCGCAGCCCTCTGTCCCGATCCGCAGCAAGGTGGTCTTCAGCCCCGGACCTAGGGCGACGCGGGACCCGCGAAGCGGGTTCCGCTAGCAGCAACGATGAGCAGGTTCCTGGTAAAAGCACTGAGGAACAACAGCAGTCCGTCCCTGTTCCTGGCCAATTAATTGCGTGTCCCGCGTTCTAAGACCTCGCGGGGCACTTTATCTCGACCCAGAGGCAGGGGGCGGGACGATGAGGGAGAGCAGCCCAGGTGACACGGGCTCGGGGTTTCCCTTGGGCTCCTGAGAAACGGAGTCCACACCCCGTCGCTCGCAGCCCTCTGTCCCGATCCGCAGCAAGGTGGTCTTCAGCCCCGGACCTAGGGCGACGCGGGACCCGCGAAGCGGGTTCCGCTAGCAGCAACGATGAGCAGGTTCCTGGTAAAAGCGCTGAGGAACAACAGCAGTCCGTCCCTGTTCCTGGCCAATTAATTGTGTGTCCCGCGTTCTAAGACCTCGCGGGGCACTTTATCTCGACCCAGAGGCAGGGGGCGGGACGATGAGGGAGAGCAGCCCAGGTGACACGGGCTCGGGGTTTCCCTTGGGCTCCTGGGAAACGGAGTCCACACCCCGTCGCTCGCAGCCCTCTGTCCCGATCCGCAGCAAGGTGGTCTTCAGCCCCGGACCTAGGGCGACGCGGGACCCGCGAAGCGGGTTCCGCTAGCAGCAACGATGAGCAGGTTCCTGGTAAAAGCGCTGAGGAACAACAGCAATCCGTCCCTGTTCCTGGCCAATTAATTGCGTGTCCCGCGTTCTAAGACCTCGCGGGGCACTTTATCTCGACCCAGAGGCAGGGGGCGGGACGATGAGGGAGAGCAGCCCAGGTGACACGGGCTCGGGGTTTCCCTTGGGCTCCTGGGAAACGGAGTCCACACCCCGTCGCTCGCAGCCCTCTGTCCCGATCCGCAGCAAGGTGGTCTTCAGCCCCGGACCTAGGGCGACGCGGGACCCGCGAAGCGGGTTCCGCTAGCAGCAACGATGAGCAGGTTCCTGGTAAAAGCGCTGAGGAACAACAGCAGTCCGTCCCTGTTCCTGGCCAATTAATTGCGTGTCCCGCGTTCTAAGACCTCGCGGGGCACTTTATCTCGACCCAGAGGCAGGGGGCGGGACGATGAGGGAGAGCAGCCCAGGTGACACGGGCTCGGGGTTTCCCTTGGGCTCCTGGGAAACGGAGTCCACACCCCGTCGCTCGCAGCCCTCTGTCCCGATCCGCAGCAAGGTGGTCTTCAGCCCCGGACCTAGGGCGACGCGGGACCCGCGAAGCGGGTTCCGCTAGCAGCAACGATGAGCAGGTTCCTGGTAAAAGCGCTGAGGAACAACAGCAGTCCGTCCCTGTTCCTGGCCAATTAATTGCGTGTCCCGCGTTCTAAGACCTCGCGGGGCACTTTATCCCAACCCGCGGCAGGGGGCGGGACGATGAGGGAGAGCAGCCCAGGTGACACGGGCTCGGGGTTTCCCTTGGGCTCCTGGGAAACGGAGTCCACACCCCGTCGCTCGCAGCCCTCTGTCCCGATCCGCAGCAAGGTGGTCTTCAGCCCCGGACCTAGGGCGACGCGGGACCCGCGAAGCGGGTTCCGCTAGCAGCAACGATGAGCAGGTTCCTGGTAAAAGCGCTGAGGAACAACAGCAGTCCGTCCCTATTCCTGGCCAATTAATTGCGTGTCCCCTCTTATAGATTTACATTTGTGTGGGTGATTGTTAAAGATCTTAAATATCAGGCCATAGACTAAAAATTAAGCATATCGACAGACTATAAGAACTGGTGTTGTAAACAGCTCTATGTCTATGCATACAGGGTTTTAAATTTAATTCTGTCCATGAGAGGTAATCTTGAAGATCCCTTACTTTAGAAGCAATATTATAGTGTCTAGGAAGCTTCAGAATTAACCTAGATATTGAGTTTGGACCACTTGAAGCTTCCTAGTTAACTTCTTTGGTAGACACAAGTATAATAAGTGCACATAGTCAAGTCTTTAAGTGATTAAAGCATGGATCACTTTTTTTGCAGCTCGAGGCAGAAACAACACAAGTTGACACATTTTCAAAAAGACTGAAGCAGGTGGACGTTACAGCAGTGATATGGTGCTTGAAATAAAGACGCAGTCAAGTTGCTTTTCACAGAAAGTCCCGAAATATTAGTGAGCCATGGTCATAAACCTAATAGTAATTGTTGTGTCTGTCATAACAATCCACACATATGAACAGACCATCTGGGCATATCTCAGTTGTATCCAGCAACTAGGTGGCAGCTGCCCCTTGAAAATGAGTGCTTATGAGGTATGCTATTCCCCATGTTAGTCTCCTGCATACTCCAACATACTTTGAGGCATTCTTTGGTGCTTTGAGGATGGGCAAAATCTTTGTTGACAGAAGCAATTAACATTAATGAGATACATTTTGTAGTTCCTTTCAGAGCAATTCCTTATATTTTGTGTGCAGCATAGTTGCAACCAATTAGCGTGGGAAGGTTGTCTGGAATTTTTTGTTATAAATTGCTCTAATGATTGGCCAATAGCTCTTTACCTCGAGGCCATACAGATTTGAGGCAGGTACATCACCAATTGCTTTTTGCTAAAGAAGGTTGGTCACTGGAAGTCAACTGCTTTGCAAAACTACTTTTGCTTATCTTCTTTGCTGTAGACATAAAATGAATATTTTCTTTTTACTGCTTGACATCTTCTGGTAACTTGATTAAGACAGAGGATGGTACATCATATGAGCTATGAGACATTGTTTGATTGTAATAGTATATCATGTTGCTTAGAGAAAATGTGAGAAGTTAGGTTACCGGTTGATGTGGATGTGAGCCGTGGTCAAGCAGCAACCACAATCCTTGTCAGGATAAGGCACAAGGAAACCCTAAATTAATCTATGCTTAGCCCCCTGGAAGTTTGTCACAGAGAAGTAAGGCTTTATTTAGAGGCAATCTGTAAAGTATTTGCTCAAAACTACAAACAGTAATAAAGTAAAAACACCACATCAGAAGGGTCCCACACTAAGTCAGAAAAACAGAACTTATTTTAATAAACAAAACAAGACCAAAATGACAAACATCCAAATAGTAAAACCGGTATTCAATTTTAAATATTTTAGTGAAAATTGCGGCAAAAAGTACCAACTGTGGATATCTGGTCGTGTAGGACTGGGAAAAAGTCACAAGTTCAGGCCGACTGAGATAAAGCATGGGCCGGCTACAGGGATCCAGTTAGGCCTGCTGAACAAAGTACCTTACATCCTGGTTTGCAGAGAGTTGCGAGGATCTGAATCGAAAATGTCTCAAGCAGCTGAAGCAATGCATTGAGCCCAAAATGAAGAGAAGGTACAATGTGAGGGGCTGCGTCATCATCGAGGATCTATTTTATGGTGCTTGCAATGCGAAGTCTGGCATCGAGGATGCAACATGCAGTCTGGTGATGCATCAGTTCCGAAGAGCTATGAGGTTGCGATGCGGAACCTGGCATCGTCATTGAGTTTGCCAGCGAGGAAAGATGTGAGGGTCTGCGCAGAGGATGCATTATGCAGTGGCGGTTCCAAAGGGATTGGGGGCTGCAGTGGTGATGTGGGTCTTTGTTAAAGGTCAAATCCACGCAGCAACAGAGATGAGTTGGTTCTGCTCAGGTTTCTGTCACACAGCAAAGGAGTTGTATCAGTTCTACTGGCACTTAAGAGGTTGGCAAAGCACCTTAAGCCCACTTCCAAGAATCCAGGCACTGATTGACAGGGTAGACTCACAGATGGAAGAGTCCAAATGCAGTTTCAAGGTTGTTGGAGGCCTTTTTGGTCCCCGAGGCTTCAATGAGGGGGTCAGCCAACTAGCCAATGGAGTCAATCTGGGTTCTAGGTTCAAGAAATGCAGGTCCACTCCTTTTCAGCAAGGAAAGAGGGCAGCAGGCCAGTACAGGAGGGCAGCAATTCATTTAGAGTAGCAATCCAGCAGATTGGCAGTCCTTGTAATAGCACAGCGGGCTTCTTCTGTTGTGTATTGATTTAGATTCCGTATGAATTTCCGGATTCAAGCCCTTATATAGGTACAATTCACATTGCCCTTATTTAGGCATAAAAATCCAGCCCTTATTTAGACATTGTCCATGCTAACCAAATACAGGCATGATTGGCTACTTACATCCATTCATCTACGTCACAACAAGTTCTTGGAAAACCAGACTCTTAAGCCTTCAAGACTTCCCCTTGCTTGGATATAGATTTCTCCAAAAACTCATTTATTATGCATGAACATCTATTCCTTAGGGGTTCATTCATGATGTTCTTATACCCGACTTTTAGGTCAATACTGGCATTCCTAGACACCTTCAAGATATTAATATAGCTTCACGTGCTATGGAAAGGCACAGTGCGGTTCGGCTACCTACTTGCACAACGCGGCTCACCACAGTTTGTCCTGAAAGAAGTCAAGTCCCCAACTGATGCACTGACCAGACGCTGTCATCCTCCTCACCGAGAATCCAGCTCCAGTGTTTTTCACTCCCCTTGCGGGGTGTTAGAGATCCAGTCTGGGAAAGAGATACCAACCTTTCTAATTCTAAGGTATGGCGCTGATTAGCCGATTAGAACCTAGAGAAACATTTGGCAACTCTTGGCATAACTAAACCAGACTAAAACAGCACCTACGTCTTCCCTCGTATTAGATTTAGGTTAGGTACACTGGGGTAGGATTATTTTAGAAGCACCAGATGAGCTTTTTTAGCCTGTGTTATTTATGTATGTATTTTAATGAATATATGTCATAGCTACAAGACATGCTATTACAGTTTTATTTCATCTTATTGCTAACGCTGTACATTTTATACTTCGTATTCTGTCTTACGATTGTAGCAGTTCATATCTCTTGCATGAGAAATAAGACTGTTCAATAAACCCTTTTTATTGAAACGCCCGTTTCCCTATTTCTGTGCAACTCTCTGTAGAAACGAAGCATGGACGTTGACTGAGTAAAACGGTTCTCTATTGTTTCCACGACATTAAGATTATTCCGACTCTAAGGGAAACAAAGTTGTCATGTTTATGCGGTTGTCAGAAACTAATCCCTTCTTGTTCATTTTGAGAAAGTTTCTAGTGACCTCTGAGTTAGCTGGCACACACACAATGAAGTTTAATATACTTGATAGAGACATACTGACCCCAGTCCTATGTCAAAACTATAGTGTATATTATTCCAAGGCTCACAGCCTATCAGGGATATAGGAACTACACTACACTTCCTTGTAGAGTATCCACAGATCAAGAGGTGTACTGAATTATTGGTGTCTGAGGTCCCATATTTATTCCCAGTTGTGCCACTGAAGTTAGGGGGATAAGCTTCTAGAGCAGAGGTCTTCGATCTATGGGGCGTGACCCCCAAGGGGGCCATGCAGTCCTTGGAAGGGGGTTGTGTACTCTCCAGTTTCACTTGTCCATGCGATCCAAAACTTTTGCTTTCCTTTGGAAACTGACAGCCAGCTAATTTAGATCGTTATCAGCTGCTTGCCTGAAGGCAATGCAAATATGCCTTATCAGTTAATCTGCAAGTGTAAAGAATGCTTGAGCGGTTCTGGCTTTAATTGATGAAATGTGATGATAAAGATTTGTTTTTTTGAGTGAAGTGCAAAGAGTTAACAACCAGGCTGGGAAGTGCCTGCTTTTAATTTTAACTGCTTTTACACAGCCATAGTACCCCTAAAGAGGTGCTGAAGGGACCGTTATTGAAAAAAAATTGCATTACATAAACTCTGGTATTCCTAAAATCTACATTTTAGAAGCACCCTTTTTTAGTAAAACTATTTGCATGTTTTGCAGCCAGCTTTCATACAATATCTGTAATGCAAGTATGATTTACATAATCAGAGTGCTTTCTGTCACAGGTTGTGACAATGTAGCACTAAAAATACACATCATTGTTATCCACTGTACCAATCAAGATTTAATTCTGTGGCTCTCTGGTTACACACAGACTTCTGCAGTGCATTAGATGTACTACAGTGCATTTCCCACTGAGGAACAACTTTTTAAATTTATTTTTCATTCACGCTGCCCATTATTTTATTTAGATACCTGTTGGTGAAAGACCTAAAAAACACATAATATTATGGGCTTATTTATGAGAGGCTTACATCACCAGAGCATCACTTTTATTGACGTTCTGGTGGTGCAAGCTTCTCAACCATACCTTTGAGGTGGTGCAAAGTCACCATACATGGCTTTGCACAGCCTCATAGATATGGAGTAAGACATAGCAGTGAAAGTCACTGCATTGCCTTACTCTGCGTCAAGGAGGTGTTCCAGAGGCTTTGCGTGCGGTTCCCACGTAACACCCATGGATTTTGATGCTGCCCCATATTTACCAAATATTGTAAACCTGGGGCAGCTCCAAACATGGACACCTCTCCAGTAGAGGCGTAAAAAGGTGAAATGTTTTAATTTCTCCTTGTTGTTTCCTCTTTCCATGTGTGCTACATTCTGCAGCTCCTATAGAAAGAGGAAACGCCTTTCTGGATAGTTTTTGTGAAGGGCTTAATTTGTAAAATATTAAGTGCAGGTGCTCAAATTTTTGCAGGAGGCCACACCCTCTTCCAACAGCTCCACCCACTTCCTTCACTGGCTCTACCCCTTACTCTATTGGCTCCACCCGCATCCTCTACTGGCACTGAAAGCCAGATGTAATACCCAATCTTAATTTCAGCAAAACACATTGTTAATAAAATCCAGGCAAACCCATATAAAAGACTGGTTGTCATAACTTTTGGAACCAAAGATAATGAACTTTTACTGACCATGAAAGGCCTGACTCTAAAGTAATGCTGGAATTACTATCTACCTCTGTTGTTTTTTGTGTCTCCCCAGGCTTGATTTTCAAATAACACCCTAAACTGCCCCCAACCAGCCTAATAGTAGAAGAGAGTACCACACTTTACACACTTCTAATTATTTTGCTCTGAGAATTTAGGAAAGTCGCATTCCACTGATATATATGTACATCTTGTTACCAAAGAATATATGATATTATAGAGCTGAGAGGAACTAACCCCACTATAAGGGCATCTATCACATGAAGAACATATTGGACTATGCTAGATACACAGTTTGCACCTCTCTGGCATATGCCTTGCCTGTTACTGATTTATACACATCATTCAGTGCTGTAATATGCCCAATATGGACATGTAAAACCTCTGAATATATGAATATATCAAAAAAATGTGTGTATATTATAGGCTAATGTAAAATGTAATGTCACAGGTATGCCTATAGTAAGCAATTCAGACCCTTTGTATATGCACAGTATGTAATGCTACAGTAAAGTATCTGAAAATTACACTTTTCAGATATGCAGATAACTTAAGCTCTACAGTGCATATAATGGAGGTCTGCAAACCTCACATACCCAAGTCAGAAATGTCCACCTGTGCAGGCTTCTGTATGGTTGGCCTATTATATATAGCAAATTGTGAAAGCCTATGCATATGTACATCATATGGGTAGCTGATATTTGCCCACTTCTGCAAGCCTCGGCATATTCATATCATATGGCCAGCTGATATTAGCCCGGTGCTTCAAACCTTTGGCACACACATATTTTGTGCATACTTCAGGCATTAGGCATATGCATTTTATGTGACCAAGGAAAACTCACCCACATTTTAAATGTGTTCACATCTACTATTCAGGGATAATGACTTGTATTTCAATATTTAACACTGCAGCAGCGCACTAATATTGCTGCAGATAATCTCAATGATGCCCTTTCATTTCTCATTTGAGAGGTGCTGTTTTGGTCTAAAAGAAACTTTTTCATGGCCAATAAATACAGCATGTCTCTGAAAAATGTCCATAATACACTCTCACATATCACCCATATTAGAAATTTAAACAGTATTTAAAACAACTTGTTTAAGAATTAGTCACAGTAATCAGGGAAGACTCTCTGCAGAACAGAGCTGGCTTTATAAGGAGCCTCCCTGACAGAACAAGAGAGAGTGAAGACAGAGTCTGAAAGAGAGAGACAGACACAAAGAAATAAAGTATTCGGGGTAATGAAGATAGAGCGAGTGCTATGAAGGGTGGAAGCAAAAGATAGAGACATATGAGAGAAAGAGGATCTAAAAAGAGGGAAATAGAGTACATCTGTTGAGAAAAATGGAACATGGGGAAAGATGAGCTGGTAAAAAAAGACATATAGACACGAGTGGATGGACAGGCAAGGTAAAGAAGGGGCGGATACACAAGAATGGAAGCGGAAAGTTATTTATTGTTTTTCCAATAACATTTTTGTAAAGAATATTGATGCCCTCTCTGACCCAGTGGAATGCTGGTTAAAAAAACACAATGATGCTCATGACGTCGTGCGCTCTGATTTTGTATAGAGCAAAAGTTGATGGCCAGATCAAGTGATGGTTTGCTTTAACAAATCAAGAGTCTGGGAGTCTGGCTTGACCCCTCTCTTGAATTTCAAGTGCAGGCAAGGAAGGTTCAGGTTGCCGCAACATGTTTTGGCCTGATCAAGGTACTAAGGAAGGTTTTGAACCTTCTCCCACCGGATACCAGACGGCTCCTGGTCCAGTCCTTGATCCTCTCTCGACTGGACTATTCTAACGCACTCTATCTTGGAGCTCCGATGGGCACTATCAAAATTCTGCAGTCAGTTCAGAACTGCGCTGCCTGACTATTAGTCAAAGTACCTAGACACAGCTCGGTTAAGCCTGCTCTGTGTGCTCTACACTGGCTCCTGATTCAGGAGAGGATAGGATTCAAGGCCATGAGCCTGGTCCACAAATCTATCACAAATAACGGTCCTGCTATTTTGTGCCCACTCTTTTGCCCATATCAACCCTCTAGAGCCCTCAGGTCGAGTGAACTTAATCTTTTGACAGTCCCAAGGTTCGAAAGATCCCGAATGGGGGACGGTTGTTCTCCCTGCAAACTGCTAAATTCTGGAACAATCTACCTGAGAGCATCAGACTTCAACCAAACCACCTTGTGTTTCGGAAACAACTCAAGACCTTCCTTTTCCGATGAGTGGTGGCGATTTGCCCTCGGTCAAAGCGCTGGGATGCCTTAGGGTAGCCATGCGCTATACCAAGTGTGTAATTCATTCATAATTCATTCATCTCAGGAATAAATCACCCCCACATCACCCATGGAAACCAAGGTACTTTACTGGTGTTGCTAAAAAATCCATCTAAAGGGATGGTATTGAGTAGTTTCTTCCTCGCTCATCGCTGAGAGAGACCTCTCACATTTACATATTTACTTGGCTTTTCATCATTAGGGAAACGCTAATCTAGTCATGTGCTTTTGTTGAGTAAACTGTGTAATCTAGTTTTAGTACAATGGGTATAATTTAAGTAAACCAAGATTACAGATCCCAGAATGCAATAGGATGTTAAAGAAAATCCAAGGTGAAATTGGTCCGACTTGGGTCACAGGTGTAAACACTTGACATTTATCCATGGAGGGAGGAGGCCGGGCTAATAATCCATTTCAAGCACTCATTGCTAGCGCACTAGCGCTATGATTGCCGTTAGTTAGACTGAGACAAGGACCTCGCCCAGGCAGTTTCTCGAGGTGTGTGTGTGCCCTCTGTGTGCCTCCATTTAATCGGGTGGTAACTTCATTCAAATTGACATATTCTACGTACAAATGATGGCAACACTGAAAGCCAGATATGTATTTACCATGCGGGGCTTTCAGCTCTTCACCGGGGAGACCATGTGCACTAGTGAGCAGATTGCCTGTCTAGACCCGGCCCTAAAATAAAAGTGCCAGTGCTAAGCACCAGAAAGCACCGGCACAAATTAAGCCCTGAAGGTGCCCCTTCTGTATGAAAAAAATCCTGCCTATGTTGGTGCTAGGGAGCAATTTGTGCACCAACGCAAGGGAAAAGGACAAGAATGCACCGTATTTCATAAATACGGTGCATTCCTGCCCTTTCATATTGGCATAGGGTAGCGCAGCAAGAAGACTTGAGGCGATGCCCTACGCCAATTCCTTATAAAGGAGGACCTTCATTTTTATCTACACCTTTGCTTACACCCCATGCTCACTAACCTTTGGTTTGCTAAACACTGTTTAATATTATTTCCCCAAGGTAAAAATGATTTGCTGTGGTAATTGGGGGCGTTTATGGTTGTCGATAGTTGTCGATGATGAGGAGTACCAGGTCCTAGAAATGTTTGTCAGAAGGAGGCCCCTACGTCTAAAACGTTTGACAAGGGGGTCTCAGAATCAAAAAGTTTGAAGATATCTCTTCTAGAGGCATGCAGGTGCCCTGCCTTCTTGGCCCTGCCTCCAGACTAACTACAGGGGGTATGCAACCCTTTTTATGGAGACAGGTCACAGCCTAATCTAGTGTAAGTGGGGCTGGGTCCACTGCCCCTCCCATCCAGCCATTGCTGGCACATCTAGTCATAATTAGAATCCCCATGACTACGTGACTTTCTAGGAGGGATACACAAAGCTTAACTGTCACCCATACCCAGTCATGTGACCAAGAGACAGGCTTCAGGCACCAAATGGCTAAGGCAAGAAAATGTCCACTTCCTAAAAGCTACATTTTCAGAATTGTAATTTAAAATCCAATTTCACCATAAGTTAGGATTTTAAATTGTGATTCCAGAGACAACAAACATGATGGAGTTGCAAGTTCCCATTTTGGAAATTACATACATAAAATGTAATAAGGTAATCCCAATGTTATCCTATGGGAGAGGTTGGCCTTGCAGTAGTGAGAAGTTAATATAAGAGTTTTTCACTACCAGGACATGTAAAACGTATAAAGTACATGTCCAACTTTTTAGCTATACTGCGCCCTGCCCATGGGGCTGTGTAGAGCCTACCTTAGGGGTGACATGTATATTAAACAGGAAGGAATAGGTAGAAATTGCCGTTTAAAACTGCACACACAGGCAGCAGTGGCAGGCCTGAGACATGTATAAAGTGCTACTTAAGTGGGTGGGATGGGAATTAAAAATTGAGTTCCTCTTCTAATCCCCTCTGTTACTAATTTCTTGCACTGCTCACCCTCACGGTACCCTGACATATGCCATAACACACTTGCAGCATGGTACACTGACCCTAACCCTTGATGGGTCCTCATTGTAATGCTGTTTAAATTGTTTACAGTAAAAATATTGTGGGAAAAACTACAAACAAGTTGTGGCCAAAATGTTGGCTACTGAAGAAATAGAATGAAAAAAGTTGTGGCTACAAAAAACCCGATAAGTGTTGTGATAGGTCAAATGTAAGTTTACTAGTAGCAGGTGCAAGGTAGCATCATCTTTTTGAAGTAGGAACATTTTGAGTGAGGTGAGAAAGCGGGCATCGGACTAGTAAGGGGTTTATGATTAAAGGAAGTGTAATTTTAACGGGTGCAAGGGGTTAGTGGCATTTAATGACTGGTAGAGTTAAGCCGTAGCTAGAGTTTGTTTAGGGCTCAGGGGCAAGTACCTTAAATGGATTGCTCGAGGTTTTAGGAAAGGGTAGTGTTCATGGGTAGTAAGGGTTTTTTATGGTTCACAGAAGGGTAGCAATATGGGGAAATAAGGGTTTTTAGGTACAATGAAGGATAGTGTTGAGGGATAGTAATAGGTGTTAAGGGTTTGGTGAAGGGTAGCATAACTGCGTAATCTGGCCTGAGACATGTTTAAAGTGCTACTTAAGTGGGTGGCACAATCAGTGCTGCAGGCCCACTAGTAGCATTTAATTGACAGGGCCTGGGCACAAGTAGCTCCACTTCACTGAGGACTTACAAGTAAATTTGAGATGCCAATTAGGTTACCATGTTTTAGGGAAGGAGCAAATGCACTTTAGGACTAGTTGGCAGTGGCATAGTCCTATGGCCAACAAAAATAAAGTCAGCAAAAACAGGACGTCTGAAGGTTAAACATTAGGGGAAACCCATGCCAAGGATGCGAGGTTTAACAGCAACACTGACAGTAGTTCCTATTGGCAAACGTGTGCCTTATAAATTCATAAGGCAGCTACACCTGAGGCAAAAAATAAAAGACCTTGGTGCATTTCCATAATGAGGTTTCAGGAGTTTTCAGAACTGTCTAATTGTCAATTTTATTTATCAGATTCCATGTCTATGGCGAAATTAGGATCTTTGGGAATGATGGGGCCCTGAACAAGCATGTGTACAAATTAAAAATTGAGTTCCTCTTCTAATCCCCTCCGTCATTATTAGTGTGTAGAATCTACTAATTTCTTGCACTGCTCACCCTCACAGTACCCTGACATATGCCATAACACACTAGCAGCATGGTACACTGACCCTAACCCTTGAAGGGTCCTCATTGTAATGCTGTTTAAATTGTTTACAGTAAAAATATTGGGGGAAAACTACAATCAAGTTGGGGGGGTAAAGTTCTTTTTCTAGGGTGCATAGAAGGGTAGCATTAAGGGTTGGTATGTTATTGTTAGGGTTGATGGAAGGGTAGCATTAAGGGATAGTAAGGATTTTTAAGGTTCAGGGAAGGTCATATAACGGGGTAGTAAAGGGTTTTTAGGTTTCGGAGAAGGTGGTCTGAAGGGGCAATAAGGGTTTAAGGCTTAAGGTGTACTAAGGGGTTAGTGGGATACAGCTAGATCAGTTAAATAGTGCTTATAATAATTAACTTTGAAAATTCAAAATTTTTGTAACAGTCATCGGTAATAATTAAGGATACAACATTATTATCTAATGTAGGAAGCTGGCTCTTTATGGGAAATTTCAAAAATCTGATACATCGTGTAAAGAAGAGAGGGGAGAGGATGTGGTCTAATGGCTAGGGCAGTCAATTTTAAATCTTAGGAACTGTGTTCGAGTCTCAGCAATGACACTCAACATTGTGTGATTCTGGGCAAATCACTTAATCTCCCTGTGCCTAACAAAAATGAATGTGTTCTTGTGTAAAGTAACTGGTGTTCATGTAAAGCGCTCTGATACCCGATACCTTCAGGTCAAGTTTGCGCTATATAAAACTCAGAAAAAAAAAAGAGTTCAGGGCTTCCCTTCTGAGTGGACACGGCATGCTTTGCAATCCCAAAGTTCTCTAATAAGTGGTAGTATGGTTGAACAGCCTTAGGCTTAACATAGAGGAGTGCAAGACATTTTCAAATACACACGATGACCAATAAAGGACAACATGACTCAAGAAGGAGATCCACTCCCATTTATAAGCATAGCAATTACCGTTTTATGTGTTTAAGCATCAGAGGAAAATTGTTCAGGTAAGTACATTTTTAAATATAAATTCTTTTCACTTTATAAAGTGAACACAGTGCAATTTCTGAGTTCTACAATGTTATCTTATGGAAGGTAGAGCAAGTTCTGCAAACATGTACAGTGCATTGACTTACAGTCCAATAGCCAGCAGTTACGGTGAATGGTGGGCAAGGTTCAAGGCAGCACCATCAGTATACCATCAGTGGCACGAGGGTAGCTGCGTGCAGGGTGCAAATCAGCTTCCGGAGCCCAATGCAGTTCAATGGAGATCGGTCACTGCAAAAAGAGGCTGCAGGGTCTGACTGGAGGACCAGTCAGGGAGAACCAACAGGGGGGTTCAAGGCTTACGATGCTCCAGGAAGAAGGGACACCTGGGGTCCTCTTCTGCACAGTCTGGGGGTGATGGATGCAGAGGTGTTTTAGGTATCAGGTTTTGTTTGTGGGAGCCATCGCGGTCGAGTGGGCCTGTGTGCAGAAGCTGAAGGCGACTGTAGGGAAACCACAAGGGGTAAAACCATGATGGACTCGAGTTCTGGAGGGCTGGTGGGCCTTGCTGCCACAGTTTGCCCACTTTAACTTGAGCCTGAGGCGACAGGTGCAGTGGCTGCTTCAGGTGTCAGGTTTTGACAGTTCTGGATGCCTTAGTTTCTTCGGAGTTTCTTCAGAACAGGTCTGCTGTTTACGGGAAGTCTTGGTCTTTATTGAAGGTAGGTAGTCTTCCCAGTTCTGGAGGAACACAGCTGCAGACCGAGTTATCTTTGGCACAGAGTAGATGGATAACTGCAGACAGGTCAGCTGGGCTGGGACAAGTTAGGTGCTCTCTTCATTCTTCTGCGACTCTTCGTGTCCTTCGTTGGTCATCAGGATCTGCCTCCCTGATACCAAGGACTCCACTGAATACTAAATATAGGGGTATTAGAGGCGTGTAGGTTTGTACTCAATGGGCTACTCACCCTTGGGTTCACTACGCCCCATATGACCACTTACTGTGGTAAGTGGGGATAACCCTTTTCCAGAATTCCTAAGTATCACAAAAATGTCTACTTCTGAAAAATCATGTCCACCTCACAGTAGCCCCTCTTAGGGCTGGTACTAGTCCAGAGGTGGCACGCCTACCTGACAAGCTATCCAGGTGCCAAAGGGGATATGGATGGGGGTTGCCTTGCTCTCCTTCGAGAGGAGCCAAATTTCGATTCCAAATTCAGCCTCTTATTTTTAGCTCACCAGACCAAGGAGGCTAATCAGCAGGTCATACTGTGAAATGGGGTGTGCGCCCTCTTCCTGGACAGGTTTTTGTTCTGGGTCTCCTGAGACCAAAGGCTCTCAACTTAGGAGGACAGAGAGGCATCAAGGATGGCAGGAAGAAACAAGTCAGCAAGCACACCAGATTCTGGTTGGTTTTCAGGGAGCACCTCTGCTGTCCCATGTGGATGCATGTTTTGGTAAATGCAATGCTGGCATCAGTGTAGGTTTGCCTATACTTTATGTTTGATACGAAGCATTCCTATTTTCAGTGACACCATCATGAAGCTGGGGAACTCGTTATCACCAGTGTCCAGCACATGTTTTAAAATGTCTTCCCTGCCCACTTGCATTGGCCGTAATAGGACTGACAAGCACAGGGGCATATATGCTCATTCAGGTGTGCCCTCACATGTAATATTCAGCACCCTGCCTTAGGGCTGTTAGGCCTGCTGTAGGGGTGACTTACACATATGGCAGTGGTGGGGTCATGACACACTGGGATGTGTGATTTGTTGTGTTTTCACTTTTGTCTGCAACAAGACACGTAGTCTCCAATGGCAGTCTTGCACGTGCTTGGTGAGGGTTCCTTAGGTTGGCACAATTCATGCTGCAGCCCTTAGGAGCCTTCTTTAGTACCCCAGTCCTTATGTACCAGGGTACCATTTACAAGGAACTTACAGTGGGTGCTAAAGATTTTGCCAATTGAGGGAGCAATTGTACTGTTTTGGTAAAGAGCTCTGGCACTGGGGACCTGTTTAACAGTAAACGAGTGCACTTACAGTAAAAATCACAATATTTACCAGGCAAAAAGTGAGAGTGACATGCATAAAAGGGGCATTTTCCTTCACCTAACAATTTCAAATTGACTTTAATGTCAATATTTTAAAAGTCAACTTTAGTACATTCAATGACTAAAACCCCATTCTACTACTTCCCTTCCTGTTATGGTCACTTCTTGCTATGTAAACCTTGACACTCAGTATGTCATGCTGCCTAGACTGATATCAAGATTTATGAAAGTTTAACGTGAGTGGTTGTGTGATGCAAATTAACGCTATATAATCCAAAGTGGCAAAAACAATTGTACTGAGCAACATTCACTTGCAAAGGCAATTTTTGTGAGCTCAATGCTGAATGCTACTGTGTTGCATAGTGTCAAACCCTTTATAATTGATATAAAAGTGGTTTAACAGGGAGTAAACAGCATAGGTACCCCCTAAATCACACTTGGATTTGGACTTTTGTGACATTTTAGAGCCAAATAAAAATAGGCACACAAAATGGACTCTAAGAATTTCGGGGAATATTTATGAGATTGTTGTGTCACATTTGCAACACACGACGTGGTAAATGCGTGACACAAACTTCTAAGTCAGATATTTGAAGCCCCGCAAATCAACTTTGCGTGGCTTTCAGTAGCTCCAAAAATATGGACTAACACAACTCAGCACAAATTGTTGCATTGCATCACTCTGCCTTTGGAAGGTGTTCCATGGGTGTTGCGTGAGTGTTGTCATGCAACTCCCAGGGTTTTTTATGCATTTCCAGAATCACAAGACCTTGCAAACCTGGGAATGAGCCAAAGATATGCCTCCCCAGCAGAAACATAACACGGGGAAATATCCTTAATTCTCCTTGTTACTTCCTCTTTCTAAGTGTGCTGCATTCTTCAGCACAAATAAAGAAGAAAAAGCCTCTCAGGATTGTTTTGTGAAGGAAGGTGTCCTTTCCTGCACAAAAACAATCCTGCATGCAATGTAGGCACCCTTGCACCATGGTGCAAGGGTCCCTCCGTTGGAGCTAAGCACCCCCTTGTGCGCCAGTGCTAGAGGAAAAGTCAGGAAAGCACCATAAAACTTAAATACGGCACATTCCTGCCCTTTACCAGTGATGCAGTGCAGTGCAGCAAGGTGACTTGCTGAGCTGCATTGTTTCACTTTTTCATAAATTTGCCCTATTGTGTGATATTTCCACATGAAACATGTACCATTTACACTTCTTATGCAGCGTACCCTGGGGTTGTTATTTGCTTGTAGAGCATTGTACAGCAGAGAGTTCTTCAGCAAAGACAGTACTTTACCCTACATAAAGCTGTGTTTAGTGGCCGATAAGCTCGACCGTGGCCCAAGACATCATCAGCATGCAATGTTTCATAACTAAGGGATTGCCCAGTTTCTTTACATTCTCACAATGAAAGGCTTTTGCATTTCATGTAGTGCTGCACTATGGCATTTTTTTTTAATTGTCTAACTAGAAGGTAAGGGATGTGTGTTGTACACAGTAAGCTTTGAGTTGGAGACAAGAATGTTAAAAAATGGACATGCTGACTTGTCACGCTACCTAGCCAAAGCTTCCGTGAATAATGTTATATAGAATTTGACAAATACCTTTACTTCCACTTTGTTCAATATTTTATTGGTTGTGCACTATTTTGAATTATGACTCACCCTGCGTAGGGAATGTCATGAACCTCAGTTATGCTCAGGATATTATAATGGCAGAGTTTCAGCATTGGTTGGGGAATTAAGGGCTACATGTAGGCGCATATTTACGAGCGTAGTTGTTGGTGCAAGAGCAACACAAGTCCTAAATGAGAATTACGAAGCTAGGGAAGGCTGCTTTGCAAGGAGCTAAGGGACTCCATAAATCTGGACTAAATTAATGCAGCACAAATGGCTGTGTTACTTTACTCTGTGCTAGGAAGGCATTGCATGGGTGTTAACAGGGAACCACATGGATTTTGATGCATTCTCAGATTTACCAGAACCTAGAGAAGCGTAAAGAGGAAAAATATCTTTATTTTGCCTCATTACTTCCTCTTTCTATGTGTGCTGTATTTTAAAGCACACATAGAGAAATATGCCTCTCAGGATTGTTTTTGTGCAGCAGGGTGTCTGTTCCTGCACAAAAACAATCCTGCATGCAAAACAGGCACCATTTAATCATGGTGCAAGGGCATAAGCCCAGGGGAAAAGGCAGGAATTTGTCGTATTGCTTTAAACACGTTGCATTACTGCCCTTTTCCTGTCATGCAATGCAGCACAGCAAGATGACTTGCTGTGCTGCACTGCATGATTTTTTCACAAATCTGCCCATTGAATCTTTATGGGTGAAAAAAGCTGTCACAATTTGTGACTCCACTCTTTGTGACCAGAAACTTATTTTGCGAACTGACCTATGTACTTACTTTTTTACTTTATAATCTTTATTTCGATCATTTTAGATCATAAAAGATGTACCACAATACAAACAACTAAAATCAACTTGACATTGACATAAAATAAGCACATAACAGTTTGGGCAGTTGCAAAAATTACTAGATATTACAAAATACAATTCATTCAATAGTTCTATTGTCCCCAATGTCAATCTGCCTTATATGTTGTGCTCGAGTGTGCCACATTGCAGTTAAAAATGTAGCTACCGCAAACACAACCGGGGGCAAGAGGTCTGTTTTTAGTAATCTATATGCGTGTAGATAATTCCTGAGACCCAGGTTCTTGAGGAGGGGGACAAGCCAATAATTTCTGGACCTATGTACTAATAGTTCAGTTTGTAAAAAACGGATTTACAGTGACTCACAGACTGCCATGCCTAACGAATATTTAGCAATTTGCAAATTGTGACTCACTAACATCATTCACAAACACAGGGCCAGTAGACTATCATCCCTATGTTTGTGTTTCAAAAAAAGAAAACTTTTTTTTAAAGCAACCCTATTTTTTTTAAAGAAACGGTTGGTTTTAAAAAACAAGTATTCATTCTTCAAAAATATTACTGACAGTTGGCAGTAGTTGCTGAGACCAATGCCTAGTGTCTGTGAAGCTTTTACACCAGTTCTTAATTTGAGCCAGTGGTTGCCAGTGGGGGCACTAGCACTTACCTTTGGGGGCCAGAACCAGGGCCGGACTGGCCGTAGCGGGCACCAAGCAATCGCCCGGTGCGCCGCACGGGTGGGGGGCCGGGTTGGGGCCCCTGGGGGATGTTTTTGTTACAGGGCATTTACTGCGAGCAAAACACATATATGGTAAAGACGGGGAAGTGAAAGACTGAAAAGCGTCACAAAGGGAAAAAGTAGAAAGTTGCAAGTGTGATCTAGAGTGGTAGGGAATGGCTGCAAATGGATTAAAGAGGCCCGAGATGGCTTTAGGAATACGCTGCCTCAGTATTCTGTGCTTGCACATTTAATTGCAGCAGCAGCATATTTCAGAGAAGAGATTTTTGGGCACCAGCACGTTTTTATTTACTCATTAAGCACTGTTTCACACCAAGTCTCACGGGGGTCGCAAAATGGGACCACTTCCCTTTAGATTCCATCACAACTTGAGAGTCTGTAAATTTTCATTGATTTGAAATTAGAATTCTGAATGCAAAACATTGATGCATCAAGTATTAAACAGCAATTTGGAAGGAACGCTCACAAAACGCCCCTTCAAAATTGCGATTCAGAATCGTCATAATACCATTTCAGAAGTCTATAAAACTTTACGGACTTTTAAAAAGGGCTTAATACATATTAGAACATTGGAATATTGGTAGCTCCATTGCAGACAATGGAGTGCTCCCTGCTTCTACAGGCCGGTAAAGGCCCGCAGAGCAACATTCCAATGTTCTACAAAGGCTTTTCGAAGCTCGAGGGGATTTATATCCCCTCGAGCTTCGAGAACCCATTGTTTAATTTGTTAGAACATTCTGCCCTCTAGCGGCAGAATGTTCCAATAGCCTTATAGCCCTTCGTAGCAGGGCTATACTGGCTATTAAAGTCCTGCTGTCTCGGTAAAGTCCCTCGCCTTCGGCTCGGACCTTTAACGATTCAGCGGGCCTTTAATAGCCGGTATAGCCCGCTATGGCGGGCTATAAGGCTATAGTAAATAACGTTTGCCGTTTCAGCTGGTATTAATGGCAGTGTGACTTCCATGCATATAGTGACTCATTTGCATCGAACAAATGCCTTCATCTGCAACAGGTAGTAATATCTCTTTGTGGTAAAGACACAAATGTCAAGATTGAAAGTTGGTGGTGGTACCTACATTTGGTAAAACAGTAAGGGATGAACAAACTGTTGGTCAACCCTCTTAAATGCATTGATTTGCATAGTCTGTTACTAAAGTCAATACACTCTTATACGTCTCACCAACAAGAGATGTAGATACCTTATGGACCTCTCACTGAGCTGTAAATAGCTGCTTGTGTCCTCAGGATTCTCTTCGTCATTTGCTAGCTGTGACCAGCTGCCTGTGCTTTCATCGCTACTGCAGGGATAGGTGGGAAGCTCCTCAGTTGTTCTGAGCTCTGCAGCTGCTTCTGGGTTTAGTGTGCTTCTAGTTCTAAGGCTGTTGGCATGAAATTCCATAGATTAATACCCGAATCGAAATACTTTATAAGTATTCTAAATTTAAAACCATAATGATAAAAAAGGCGCATAAAGTAAATGACTTGGATTTGTTTTCAATTTTCCTTATAAGTTTGATACAATTATGCAGTACATATAGGAAAATGTTTCATCCATACTGTGTGCCAAAATGAAATACAGTAACTTGAAAACATATTTTTATATAAATGAAAAACACAATAATCTTATTCCCAACAGTCCGCAATTGTGTATTTTCACACAAATTAACAGCGAACGCAATATTGTTTTTTCCATCCTAATAAAGAGGGGTATTTGCAATAAATGTGAATCAAGCCAAGATTGATCCTGAATTTTCCTTTGTCTTAGTTTTCGTACTCAATTGAATAAAGCATGACATCAATACAATGCTAAACATCTGTACACAGCAGTGTCAGTTACATAGCTATACTGCTCTCTGCAGCTTGCCGCACACGTAGAAGGAGGAAAAAGCCTCAGAGGATTGTTTATATGCACAAAGGTGTTCCTTCCTGCCAAACACAATCCTGCCAACAATGCACGCACCCTTGCATTGGTGCTAGGCAGCAGTTTGTGCACTAGCACAGGAAGAGAGCATGAAGGTGCCATATAATGTTAAATACAGGGCATTCCTGCCCTCTCCTTTTCATGCAGCACAGCGAGATGTCTTGCTGCATGGTGTTGTGTTAATATTTAATACATCTGGACTCATCATCTTCAGACTTGATATTACCACTACCATTCCCACAGTCTCCAAATAATATTACAATTTTTTAATGCACAATCTTTGTAAATCAAAAAGTTTTGCATATATTTTTTAGATGACTTGGTAGATGATGTGACTATATTTGGTAGATGATTTAGACTATATATGAAGGCCTCATCTTCCATTTTGAAAACTTGGGCAGGGTGGGGGTGGTTACACTGCTAACGTTAATGGTAAGATATATCTGAAGGAAAGTGCATGGTCCCACAGACCATACATTTATAATAAGCACATGTTTTACTGCACACCTAACTACCTAAAATGCATGTGGGATTGAATAAAACATTTCTTAATTTTCTTGTGTGAATGCATCAGTGACCCCTACATGATGAAAAAAAGCATTAAAAAAAACCCTTACCTTTTTCCACGGCCGCCGTCACTCCATCGTTCTTTCTCTTCCTGGCAAGTCCAGAAAAAGGAAGCATCGTGTTCTCCTAATCCAATCACAAAACTGCAATTCAGCGTTGTGATTGGTTCTCCTAAGCTAATCACAATGCTGCAATGTGCTAGTGAAGTGTGGCCTAGACCTGGTTTGCACACATGTTATGTTAGCATGGCTTATTAGAAGTTTAAACGCCATTTTGCCTTTTGCTGCTTTTACGCACGACACTGCATATAGCTGTTTTTGTACGTTAGGCTGCGCGAATGTCTTCACATGAGAAAGGCTTCTTTTTCGACATCCCTAGACTTACATCGTGACCCTAGTCTGCACAGTGAGTGCTGAAGCCGTCAAGGTTATCATAACATGGTAGCTGTTGTTCAAACCGATTGGCTAACACTTTTTAAGACACAACAAATGGAAGCTGCGAGCCAACTGAAATTCTGGTACCTTTATTATTGCACAGCTGACATGATTTCACACACTTGGAAGATTTTCCGTTTCCAGGGAGGCAGAGAGCTTTGCTGATCCTGATGTGATTCACTCTTGCTGAGCTGAGAGGTAATAGGGTCCCCATACAAGCCGAAGAGACCTTCTTTAGTTTATAATGCATAGTTCCTAGATAGGAGGGTGTTATAACTAGGCACTATAAAACCTGTTTGCACCATCATTGTAATAGGGTTTCTCCCTTTGTATTTTATGCAATTGTAACAATGCTGATAATATTATTTCTAATCATATGTCTGCTTATGTTGGCAAAAATACTGCACCTGAGAGCATGTCGTTAAAATAAATATTTTAACCTTACCGTGTCTCTTATTTACTCCTGTTGTGAACTGGTATGAGAGCATAACGAAAGAGTGTTCTCCCTTCCCACCATTCCTGAGTTGGTCCTAAGTCACATGTTCTAGGTTGTCTAATCATTGGTTACTTTGCTATAGGATGAACAGCTAATGTGACACTGATGCTAGCTGGTTGGGGTTTTCTAGGTACTGAGGTGAGTTTCTGGTACACCACAATTCACTGATGTCCTGGGTCTCTTGGCCGAGTTCTCTGTAGGAGCAGGGTCCTTGCAACATGGCGCACCTAACGTAGTGGTCTTATTGAGAGACTCTCGAGTAGTGCTTATATCAGTCCACGACCCCCCTCACTATTGTTTCGGGTTGACAGTGGTGATGGATAAACTTACCTATATTTAAATAGGTCTATTCAAGCTTGATATTTTAAAATGGTTTATATTGAATTACTACCCTGTTGTGCTTCATATTATTGCATTGTACTTAGCTCTTTCTGTGTCTTAATGGCTGCCGTTGATATCCCAGTTCACAGTCGCTTGGCTGTGCGCAATCATTTGCATGATTTCAACATCTCTTTGGAAGGCATGGCGGTGGATTTTGTTGTATCTGCTGTTGCAGCTCACCCGTTTGAGTTGTTTTACTCATGGGTTACGTTTCCTGCGGTTGATGCTAATACTAATGTGTTTCATTCTTACACTCGGACTGCCGTGCCTGTGAAGTTCGCTCCGTATAGAGCACAGGAAGTTTTGATTTCTGCTTGGCAGCACAGCGTTTGGTTTAATGGCACCCTCCCCCACACTTTAACATCGGTTAGAATGGGACCGTTGTCAATTCCAGGTGCTTCTTGGCCTGTTTTATCTGGTTTTACCCTACACCCTGCTGCGGCACGATGTACAGCTGTTGAATTCCGGCCCCTTTATACCTCTGCAGTGACAGTGATAAAGGGTCTGGTTCATTATATTTACCGCAACCTCCCGGTTGGGGCCCCTGGAGGCGCGGCGCATCCAGTTGGACCGAATGGGCTGAAGCTTAGTCCTGTTATGGTTAATGCAATGCGGCAGGAGTCCCCAGGATAAGGATGAGATGCTTTGCAGGCTTGCCGAGAAATTCGACCAACTGGAGGCAGTTTTTCCTATACAACTCCTGTGGAAAAACACAGGATCCTGACTATAAGTTTGCAGAAAGTCTTAGTGCCGGACGTAAATGACTCTACCACATGGGGTGTGATTTTTGCAGCAGTCTATATTAGGTGCCTCTGCACACCGTCAATGGCTGTCCTACCCTCTGTCATTAAATGCGTTCAAGATGAACACGGGCCGGAGGCGCCTGTTGAATTGGGAATGCACCTCATGGGAGCATTTGACATGGTTCGCAATCTCGTCCTTGCTAATGTTAAGGGAGATGCGCTAAGTTTCCTGGTGTCTAATGATTTGCGCGCTGTTCCCGAGGCCGAGAAACCCCGTCAGTTACCGAAAATTATTACGGAGGCTTATAAGACCATTGGCCAAATTAGTTTGGGTGTTAAGCCTTTTGCTAAAAACAAGCATAGCAGCAGGCTCAGTCTGCGAGTTCTGATAAAGATGATCGCCAGAAAGTTCCGAAACAAAATTGGAGTAAGAAAAAAAAGCAGGGGAAACTGCAGCAGAAACAGGGGTCCCGTCCTGCTTCGCAATACCTCCCCCTACTGAGTGTACATATGAGTTGCGCGACCGCACTACGATTAAGTCACCTGATAGATTTCAGGTACCTGAACAACGTTCTCCTCGCTCTTTGCCGGAAACATCGGTCTCAGCCACCAGTGGAGGAGGCGGCGGCAGAGGACAAGGTGCCCCACAGATCCATGAGCAGCCTTGCAAGGCTGACGGAAAAGGCAAGCACGATGAGTTACTGCGTCAAAGGCCTCAGTTTCAAAAGAAGAAGGTTGCTGCTGTAACAGCGTGATATGGCACAGATGGTGAGAATGCAGCTTCGGAATCTGACATGGCTCCTGACGCTGTTGGACAGCGAGTAGGAGATTACCATAGTACGAGAGGCACTGTGTTTACGGAAGGTGACAGCGACTGACACATTTGTTGTGGTTGAGACAGCTGACACTAGTGTAGCTCCCCCTGAAAGACTTTATGACATTCTCCTTATAATTGAAGGTGACATACAAGGTACGGTAAAAGGGATATTTGGGGCTAATCTGACTACTACCTATGACATTTTGTTGGCAGAGGTCGAATGGCCCCCACCGTTTGTTTTAGCAGCTCCGCAAGGGGAGGAGGTCATCCACCCTAGTTTCACGCACACTGTGCCGAAGGAGCAGGCCAATCATTTTGCAGAAGATTGGGCTAAGGCGCTTGCGCCGGATTTATACCGTACTCACTGTTGGGACAAATATTCCCCCAGATATGAGATTCCCTTACGGTCTATGCCACAGCCTCAACCCCAATACTCCATGCGGCGTGAAGCGAAAGCTATGGTTGCACAGATTCTTGAACAATTGAAATATCAGTGTGTAATTGAAACGTGTGTGTCTCAGATAAATAACCCTCTTTTTACTGTGACTAAGCCTGATGGCTCGTAACATTTGGTATTGGAATACCGCCACTTAAACTCCCATTGTCGTACGTGTGCGGTACCAAATACTGACAGTTCTGCTCTTGTGGATAGTCTCGTGCGGAAACGGTTCATAACCACACTTTGGCATATCCAATGGTTGTTTTGCTTATAATCTGTCCCCTATTAGTAGTCAACGGACAGCTTTTACCAGTGGTGGCAAACAGCGCCAATTTCGTCGTTTGGCTACGGGCTATAAAAACAGTCCAGGCATCTTTGCCGCCCGCATAGTCTCTCTTTTAGAGTGAGTCGACCCAGATGCATGTTCATATGTGGATGACATTTATCTCACAGACGACGAATTATGGCCGCATCTGTGTCATGTAGACTGCATTATTTGACTTTTTGCGGATTTTGGCTATAAATTCAACTTTGCTAAATCTCACATTGCAGAGTACACAGTGTTGTTCCTGGGCTATGAGCTCAACAATGAAGGTTGAGGTTTGGCACCTCTCTTCCTGGAGAAATGCGTACAGCTTCCTACTCCTAAAACACTGTAAAAAGTACAATCTTTATTGGGCTTTTTGAATTTCGGGCGTACATATTTTCCAGATTATGCCCAGCGTATCAAGCATCTTTACGCCTTGATACAACCAACTTTCTCCAAATTGTGCTGGCTGCCTGCACATTCAGCCATCTTGCAATCTTTGCAGGCTGATCTTCTAGAACCTAAATTCTTGCTGACTCGTGGCAACCACGCCAACCTGGTGATAAGAATTGTGCCAGGAACAGTGGGTTTCACGTACCTCACTTTTAATGAGGGTGACACTGTCCCTATAGCTTATAAGTCACACTTGTATACTTCGGCTGAGTTGCGGTTTTACACTGTGGAAAGTTTTGACAGTGGTGCAAATGGCGATTCTTAAGGAACGTGCACTGTCGCAGGGAAAACGCATTTCGAATGTTACTCCGTATCCTGCCTTAGAGGCAGTGACGAAAGCCAGTGTACCAAATTCAAAGGCTTTGCACCCACGGTGGATACATTGGGCCACGTCCTTGACATCTCCGGATGTCACGTTCATTTTTGATTCTCTGCAGACTCTCGAGTTTTTTCGCAGTATGAATTTGTTCATCCTGCTCCTCTGACCATGCGCCCACTTGAGGATTTTCATTATATCATTTGAACTGATGGTAGTGCACAAGCTGCTACCGGTTCAAACCACAGATATGTTTTGGCCTGCACAATAGTGGTTGGTACTATGGTGGATGGTGAATTCAAGTCCGATGTTGTGCATACACAGACATTAGGGGACTGTACCGCCCAATTGACAGAGCTTCATGCTCTGATGCTTGCATTTGAGTACGCAAATCCCGGTGTGACTACTCTTATCGTAAGTGACTCTTACTACTGTGTTCAATCATACAATGACAATTTATCCTTTTGGACTCAAAATGACTATTGTTACTCCAAAGGTCGCACAATAAAATATAAAATGATCTGGGTTCGTGTGGCTGAGCTTACAGAGAGGCTCCCACTCGTCTTTGTAATTCATACTCTGGGTCACCAGCGTGCAGGAGTTCACGCTGTTGGCAAGACTATTGCCGATGAAGCCTCCAAGACAGCAGTTGCAACATATTCAGTAGCAGCAGTTACACGTTCCAAAAGTAAGATTGATGATGACATCTTGGCAGCTATTGCCGCAACATAGAAGGGAAGTAATTACCTAAAAGGTTTTTCTTCTAAATACTCTTATTATTTAAGTCTTGATAAAGTACCTTATGTGAGAATTAACGACGTTGGAGACAGGTTGATTCCCAACACGGACTGCAGACAGACTCACGAGGGTATGACCTCAGCGCCTGCCGACGTGTCAGCCACTGTATCTCTCCTACAACAGCGTTACTGGTGGCTCGGTTTGTACAAACAGACCAGTGATTATGTCCTTCATTGTGACACTTGCCAGCAGATTAAACCTTCTACTGCTGCACAACCGCCCCAGACACAGTTGTACATATCTAATAAACCACTTGTGTGTGTTTATTTAGACCAATGTGGTCCTTTCTCCTCTGATACTGTGTATAAGTACATCTTAGTTGCAGTTGATTCTTGCACGCGCTTTGTGTGGGTGTGGCCACAACGCAGTGCTGATTCCAGAACTGTCGTAGGGGATTTGCATGTCTTTGGGGAATTTGTGCATGTGGTACATTCCATTCGGACCAGGGTCCAGCGTTTGCCTCTAAGACATACAAGGATGCCATGCGTTCATTGGGGGTCCAAGTCAAATTTTCGTCTCCATATCGGCCTGAGGGCAATAGTGTTGTGGAGCGGATGAACCGTGACTTAAAGCAATCCTTGACAGCTAAGGTACAGGCCAAAACTGGCTGTTCCACCTCAATAGCGTTCAGCGTGCACTTAATAATCTCCATAGAAGGACTCTAGGTGGGCAGACCCAATACGAAATGCTCTTTGGCATCAATATGTTTGTTCTGCAACTTGAGGGTCTAGACAAGGCTGCGTCGGCCGCATCCTTTGACGTAGATGAACATTCTGTTTTCCAGAACCTACTAAGACCAGAGACAGTCTTGCGAAGGAACATTTGCCCTCCACATCTGATGCTGCGTTGCTGTTTCCGGTAGTCGCTGGCTACCCAGAGTTGGAGAACTGGTCCGAGAGAAGTTCGAGAACAAGAAGGAATTCGGCCCCTCCTATCGAGCTCCAGTTACTGTGCTTGGCGTGCAGGGTACAAGAACCGTCATTTTACATCCTCTTCCCGGACGAAAGGGGAACAGGTACATCTCCATTGACAATGTCAAACTACACAGAGTGGCTGATTCTTCTTAGTATGACACCTGCAGTCTCTTGTCCAGCAATGCTGTGAAACTCTGTTTTGGCCCCAGATCCTACCACCAGGCCTGATGTTGCCATTGAGATGAATACAGTTACAAATCCTTTATTGAATCCACCGGCTGGTGATCCTCTTAATGATACTGAATATACTTACCCAACTCACCTGTCTATGCCTGATTTGGAGACTTGTGTAGCTAAACAATCACATTTTTCATTTGACACTGGATCTACCACATCAAAGTCCCCTTCAAAAGTTTTGATTTTTGCTGCTTGGTTTAAAAAACATGTTTTTATTCCCCCTTGGACTTACTTTGGGCTGGTGCTTTAAAAAAAAATGTTGTACATGTCCATTGGATTAGTGGTGTATTTTTTCAGTCTTGTCAACGGACACTATGTAAAGTAAAGATCTACGATTAGACTAATTGATGGAACTTTGGCACCCCACTCCTCATCACACAGAATTAAGAGGGACCAGACATTTGTGAACATAACTGCATTGCCTGTCTTAGATGGGATTGTATGAGATGCTGTAAAGTTCCAGATTCATGGTCCCACAGAAGTTATTAATGTCCCTAATGTACTTCGAGTTTCAATGGGGGATGTGGTTAAACAAAATATTCACTCTGATGATTGGGATGTCCAGGCCGTAGAGGCTCTATCTTCTGATTTGAAATATTATGCTGCCTTTGATGCTGAAGATTTGCATCTAGATTCTGCTAATTATGCCGATTTATTCTGTTACCAGCACTATGGAAATGACTTTCTGCACAAAGCAAACACGTTTAGAAATGTGGTTAATTACACTCAGTGGAAACATTGTCCCGCACCTGTTGAAGGCAGCTCTAAAACTCTTTTAAAGAAGTTTTCTTACTTTACTGATTTTTATCAAACCAAGCCTGATGCATTTTATTTTAGGATGACTGAGAAGTCCTCTTCAAGGTTAGACTTACACACACTAAATTACTGTATTCAAAGTCCTTTATTGACCAGTTGGCTGTTGGGGGCTATGAGCTGTGGAAAGATACCATTGATCTTAAATCTGTTTGGGGTTCTAAAAGTCGGCAGGTGCAAGGCACGTAGGCTTTGCATCGTGCATGTCTCACCCCGAGCCATATGTTGTTTCTGAATGCTATTATTTCACAAACCATCTGCTCTGGATTGCCTACGTTTAAAAAATTAAATGCTCCTTTATTCCTGATTTGGGTGAATACCCCCAATGGAATAATTACTCTAGTACTTCCCTTAGTAATTTACAAACCCTATTGCAAAACTCCTCTTTTAATGTTTCCAGCATGAATCCCGAAGGCTGGCTGCTGTGGGAAAAAAGTGCAGATTCCTGCCAGCACCGTTTCCTGGGTCTGACTCCTGGCTATACAGAGGTTAGAATAGATCCCCGATTTGAGTCAACATTCGGTCACCACCTATTCTATAGGCAAGTTGTGTCAGAGTTGGCTCAAGCTTTCGACCTTAGCGTCAGTGAAATTACATTTATCTAAACTAACTGACACCGTCGATTTAAATGATTTTGTGAAAGGTGAGGTCCTGCATCTGGCAGATCGAAAAGATGGATATATGCTGTTTACAACGAGGTGTGAAAACTGTCCCAAATTGAAGCTGCGTCTAGGTTCAGGGCTATTGATCAGGCCAATTTAGAAAAAGTGCTTGCAGTTGTGGATAATAGCATTAACACCCTTTCTTACCATATTTACACATTAGATAATATTGTTTCATCTGTTGTTGATATTGTACAAGAAGATGTTGCAATTCTGTACCATGGACAAAATCAGTTACGTTCTATTATACAGTTTGCATGGACTCTCCAAACGTTAAATGCTGGAAAGGTGCCTTGGGATTACATGAACACGACTTCCCTATTTTTGCCTTTGAATTTGACAGTTAAACAACAATTTATGTCAATGAAAGATGCCCCGTTTTTTCTGTTGCATATTGAGAAATTAGAGCCATTACCGTTTTCTGTGGCCGAGTCGAATTCGGCAGTTTGGCTTATCCATGGGTTAATAACTCTCCCTTCCCCTCTGTTTAAATTTAAAGCATGCATAAAACACTATGCCATTGGCAGATTTAAGCCTTTAGGTAGCGCTTTTCTCCATGTAGTGTGAAATCTCCCATTTACATATAGGTGCTTGAGGGAAGGAAAAGAAGTTTATTTAAAGGTTGAAGACTGAACTTCCACTCCCGATCACTCATTAGTCTGTGGAAATTTGCAAATGCACAGTTTGTGTAATATTACAGCACCAAATCTTGTGTGTGTTTTGAAAGGCACCCCTACCCGGCTATTACACCCACTTTCACGTTGTTAGCAAACTGTAGTTATTTGTTATTAAATAATGAAGATTGCTGTGGTATGCTTGCGGGAATTCCGTACATCCTTACTGTTTCCCAACTTGTTGTTTGCTGTAAGTATGTTCTGTTTCCTCCTCCACATGGGAGGCTTGATGTTTTCATCTGGCCTTCTATTCCGACCTTGAAAGCAGAGTTCAACAAGATGAGCAGAATAAGGGCTCTTTTGTCCCAGAAAGAAGTCGCCCTTACATCTGCGCGTGAAACATTCGTCCTTCACGTTGCTAACAGTCATACTGAGATACATAAATACAGATCTGCCCCTGCATTTTTGCTTTAATTCACACAGTTTTCAATGCCTCTTCCACCACGGGCCTGGCACACTTTTTTAAGTTAGTAAGTTCTGGCCTTGTGACCTCATTCCAAACTATGGGGCTCATTATGATTGCGGATTTTCCGCATCCTCCGGGCCAGCGGAAGCCACCGCCGGCCCGGAGGATGCGGAAAATCCGCAGCGGACCCACCAAAGACCCACCGCCAAATTAGGAAGGCTGGTGGGTCCTGGTTTCCGTCCGCAGCTTTTCCTCCGCGGTTGGCTTACAACCGCGGAGGAAAAGCACTAATCTGGTGACGGTGTCTCTCAGACACCGTTCGCCAGATTAGTATGTGCCTGCAAACATGCTTTTCCACGGCGGCTTTTCCGCCGTGGAAAAGCATGTGTAACTTCACTGTGGGGGCCCGTTGCGGGCCCCCTAGGTGAAGGGGGGGTGGGGGGTGCACATGGCTGCATTTGTATGCAGAAAGCGGCAGGTACCGCGCGGTGCTGCCGTGGGTGCAGCTTGAAGCCGCACCCGCCGCAATGTTAAAATAGAGGATGTGACCGCCACCCTGGCGGTCACATCCTAATCGCACAGGAGGGGACTCCGCAGCCCATGCGGACGTCCCCTCCTCCTCAATGATCGCGGACGGACGCAAGTCCGTCCGCGATCATAATCGGCCCCTTAATTTGGAGTGATATGGGCATTTTTTCTTTCCATTTTTACCAGCGTCTTTGGCGGTTTCCCGTTAATTCTCACCTTGGGTGCCGGTGTACTGCTGTTAATTTGCTTACTCCAAAATGCTAGCATATTCTGTGGCCCATGACGGTCTGCCCCGTCTGCTCCAGCTTCGTAACCGGATGCTTGAATACTTTAGATCGCTACCTGTGGCGAATGGTTTATCTTTCCGGTTCTCTTACTTTACGTGCGTGCAGCCAGTATTTTACTGCCTGGATTGCAGATTTGAATGGGTTCTGGATTTGTGTCTCTGCAACACAGTGTCTCCTGTCCCGGATTATGATCTACTAATGAGTCTCTTAGTTGCTCTTGAAATAGATTGTTCTTGAATCGGGATCATGGCCTGCGCAGCAGCTCATGGGGTCCTGGGCAATTGGAACATATGGACTGCAGCCCATGACTTTCTGGCATGCAGGTACCTTGAAGAAAGCCTGAGTTGTCCTCTGATGGTGCTAGAGGCTCCGACTATTGAAGAGCATGTATGTTCCTTTCCATTACTGAATTGGATGGCTGAAATGTTCATGGATGATAACAATGACTTCCTATTGGAGGCGGTTGCAACATACTGTGCCTATACGTTGTTGGATTGAAGTGGCATGTTTTCTGCCTAATAGACACCTACTGGACTCGTGATTTGTTTCTTTCACTGATGCATTATTCTGTCAAAAGTTTTTTTTTAGGTCTTCTTCACTCCATGGCCACCCATGAACTTTTTGATACGTTTGGTTCTGTCTCATTGGAACTTGAACTCTGCGTTCTACAAATATTGCCTCCTTTTTGTGCGGGTGTAGTGAGGCCTAGGCCTGGTTTGCACACATGTTTGACAGCCCTAGACTTACATTGTGACCCTAGTCTGTACAGTGAGTGCTAAAGCCGTCAAGATTATCATAACATGGTAGCTGTTGTTCGAACTGATTGGCTAACACTTTTTCAGACACAACAAATGGCAGCTGCAAGTCAACTGAGATTCTGGCGCCTTTATTATTGCACAGTTAACATGATTTCACACACTTGGAAGAGATTTTCCATTTCCAGGGATGCAGAGAGCTTTTTTGATCCTGCTGTGATTCACTCTTGCTGAGCTGAGAGGTAATGGGGTCCCCCGTACAAGCCGAAGAGACCTTTCTTAGTTTAGAATACATGGTTCCTAGATAGGGAGGGTGTTATAACTAGGCACTATAAGACCGGTTTTTACCATCATTGTAATATGATTTCTCCCTTTGTATTTTATGGAATTGTAACAATGCTGATCATATTATTTCTAATCATATGTCTGCTTATGTTGGCAAATGTACTGAATCTGAGAGCAAGTCGTTAAAATAAATAGTTTAACCTTACCTGTGTCTCTTATTTACTCCTGTTGTGGACTAGTATGAGAGTATAACGAAAGAGTGTTCTCCCCTCCCACCATTCCTGAGTTGGTCCTAAGTCGCATGTTCTAGGTTGTCTAATCATTGGTTACTTTTCTATAGGACGAAGAGCTAATGTGACACTGATGCTAGCTGGTTGGGGTTTTCTAGGTACTGAGGTGAGTTTCTGGTACACCACAATTCACTGATGTCCTGGGTCTCTGTGCACAGTTCTGTGTAGGAGCAGGATCCTTGCAACACTAGCGTATGATTGCTAGCACATTAGTAAAGTGATCGAGCAGCCATGGTAAAGTTTCCATCTTTCTGAAGGCTATCCTTCTCATTACAGAGAAAGAAAGGCATCTCCAGAATAAAAAATTGTGGGGCATATTATCAAGAAACGGAGTTAAGATTATCGCAGTTTTTGTGGCAGGAAACTGCTGCTAAAGCGCCGTTAATGGGCTTAATAATATGCCCTTGTGAATTCCCATAGAAGCCCATGTTCTGGTGTGAACATGGGCTTCTATTGGAATTCTCTATATATATGTTAAATCTTCTGAGCTATCCAAGGTGGAAGGTCCTCACGATTTTGAGGACGTTTGCCCATCACCAAATTAATAAGAACTGGGCTAATCACCAGACCACTGCCTTGTATCTGTAATGGGGATGCAGCTCCAGGTGGAGCTACCAGAATAACTCGAGAAATAAAGTGGTTCAAGCGTTTATAGAGAAGAAACACTTGATCATATAGTAAACAACCTTCTGCCACATTAGCATTAAGATAGTTAGGATGTGGCATAAACCAGCTAACACCGGCCATGTGGCACCATCAGTGGAAATTTGGCAGAGATCGATGTTAGCATTTAGCTGAAGCCATCTTGTTTCCGGCAGCCATTTTGTCTGCCATGTGCTCACCATGTGCTCTTTCCTTCTTCTCTGTCATTTGCCCTTGTGCTTTGCTCAAAGAACTGGCTATACTTAGCCTCTGCTACTCTGCACATGTGCAGACGAGTTTGTAGCTGCCTATGCACCTATTTAGGTTTGTTTCTGTCAGGATGAATCTACTAAAGTCAGCAACTGTTAGCTCCTCCTTCTTTGTTGACTGTGCATTTCTGTATGACCATTTATACATGTAACTCTCCTATGCGTGCTTGTACAGCCTTCTATTGAGCACCTGTGTGGGTATAAAAGACTTAGGGATCTTCCACTCTTTGTGCTACTTCATACACTCCCGAAGGGTGTTGTGTGAATGTAGTTCCACCTCATGAGGTTAATAAAATATCTCTTTGCTATTTCAGTTTCCGTGCCAACTTCTATTTACTGGTCTGAGGACTTGTGTGCAGAGAAGGGCGAACCCCTAGCACTGGTAGGCCTTGCTGAGGTCCACCTCTACACATCAACACTTAAGGGGCCCATACGAACAAATGAGATAGGATGGGAAAGGGCGCAATTAAACCAAATGTGGTGCTCCTAGAATTTATGAGGAACTTCAGTCTCCATATAAGGACAATACGCTGCCGGTGCAGCAGCGACTGTATAAGCATGAAAGAAATTATCATTCACATCTACTGCGGGAAATGTAACCCAGGAATGACAGACCTCAAAGCGATATGCAGGATCTACATCGACCATAAATACAACTGGAGACCCCCATTTGGGACCTCATGCTGTAACAAATGATTTGTAACTGCAGCACAACAATGTGCCAGATTTTCAATTGGTTGTGCCATTGTATGTTCCAAAAGGAGACTAAACAGTAGCACAAAACTGGTCAAAAACCTTTGAAAAATTCAATCTTTAAAAACCTCCAGCAATAAGTAAATCAATCAAACTGAGGAGGCAAAGCCCTCTCACCATGGATGTCTCCAGGAACCGGTGGGATGGTATCATGGACAAGCACAAGCGCTACTCAGGGTTCCTGTGAATAAGTACCAGACCAAACGTTGGTGGTGCCATGTTGCAGGGATTCTGCGAAATCACAGAAATATGCTTGGGATTATGGGAACTTAGTAGGCAGGGGCTGAGTTATCCCACCCCCTTAGTACCTCACTTGCCCTCCTAATCGCTCACAGAGGAACAAGTGGTAAGACACCCCAGAACACAACACTCCCAATTCGCTCAGGGATCGCGGTTGCAGAGGACACACCCATACGCTCATGCTTTTGTACTCGTCCACAATAAGATCTGACAGAGACACAAATAAGTTTTAAATGATTATTTTAACTAATGTGCCCTAGTATGCAGTTTACATACCACAACCAGTAGAAAAATGGCTAACACAAATACGGTCAGCATAGCAAGTAGTCCGTAAATCATAAAAGGAGCTGTTGTGATATACGACAGAGTAGCCCAATCCCCTTCCCCTTGTGAAGAAGCAAAATTATGTTATATTAGAAGATCTCTGAGTGTTATCAGCAGACCCCGTACCTCAGTCTATAGATGGTAGAGCTACATCACAGGTGCTGTCCAGCTCTTCTCCCTGGAAAGGTCCCTCTCCAAGTATGTGTGTTACTTGTCGGTGTACCCTCATATGACCAAAGTATGTGTTCCCAAACAACAGCTGCATCTGAATGTTTTGTCTAGGTTATAGGGCCTGACCAGAACAGAATAACAAGGGGCATTGTTGTTCTAACTTGTTCACAATGTTCAGACTAAATCCTAGGAATGAGCAATGTGCAAAAACGACAGCATGTTCTATGTGAAAGTTTCAGTGTGGCACAAGCAAAATAAATTAGTGTAGTAACACGCGCAAACCAGGGGACAGTCAGCAACATGCTCATGCTAATATAGGAAAGACGACAATGCCCATATGGGCCCAGTGACACAACTGGATTAGAAGACTATCCAGAAAAAAAAGTAATATCTAAGAGCTCCCTCAGGTAATCCCCAGCTTGAGGTTGAGTCTGCCCTGGTAGTACTCCCTTAGCAGGGTTGGACGAGGAGGCGAATGATGAAGCATGTTACATTACGTGATTGAGCCATCCTGATCCAATTCTTAGAATTGAAACTGGGAGAAAAAAAGATTACGCTAGCTGGGAGATCAATACATCTCTCTCTTTCTCTCTCTCATATTTTATCAGATAGCGTATTGAGTGAAATACTTCGGAGGGGTAAAATTTACTATTCCCAGTCCAATAAGCCAACTGTGGGGGAAGTGTTGGACTTAGAAGGGGTCAAATTTAGCATTCCCACTAAAATATGTGCAACAGTAGGAAAATTGTTGTACTTCGGAGGGGTGAGATTTACTATGCCCGCTCCAGTCCGTGCAACAGTAGGGAAAGGAGGGGTAAAATTTACTATTCCCACTCCAGTCTCTGCAGCAGTGGGGAAAGTGTTCAATTTCTGATGGGTAAAATGTACTATTATCACTTCAAACAGCGCAACATTAGGGAAAATGCTGGACTTTGGAGGGGTAAAATGTACTACTCCTACTCCAAACAGCACAACAGCAGGGAAAGAGTTAAATTGCAAAGAGGTTACTTTTACTATTCATACCGCAGTCTAAGCAAGAGTAGGGAAAGTATTTCTCTTCAAACACATTGCTTATATGAGTAACATCATGAATGTAAACTAAATCAAACTCTAAATCTAAAAAAATATTAATTAACATGAATAAATATATATGTAATAAAATTCATCAATTTACATAATTACTGTTCAATAAAACAATGAATGATCAATTAATGAATAATTATTAGTCAGTTAATAATTAATTTAATTCCAACCCTAAATGCCTACAAACCTAGCAGTCCACACCTAAAATATAACTTAAAAAATAAGTATTCCTTAATGCAATTATTCAATTTGTAAAAACATGTTTTAACAATTAATAATTCATTGTGAATTAATTAATATTTAATTCACTTCCAAGCCTAGAATCATACAAACTTACAGGCCCACAACTAAAATAGTATTAAATAAAACAAATCATAATATATATGTTTAAAATGTAATTAAATAGTTGTATTATTATTATTTTTCATCTATAGACTTCCCACCCTGTACCCCTACAAATCTAGCATCCCACATGTAAAATATCCATCAAATTGACCAGTCTGCCATATTTTCCATAATTTAACATTAATCAAATAATTAATAATGCATTATTAAGGAATGTATTAATTATTACTTAATTAACTTATCACCCTAGACCCCTACAAACCCAGCACCCCACTACTAAAATATAAGTTAAGTAAATGTTCGATAAATTACATGATTAAAGTAAAATTAACAATTAATAATGAATCGTTAATTAATTATTACCTAATTACCTTCCCACCCTATACTCCACAAATAACATATAGCGAAAAGTTATCAGTATTACTTCATTCAAATAACAAATATCAATTATATGATTAAATAAAATGTATTAAAGAATTCATGATTATTGTTAACTAATTAACTTCCCACCCTACCCCACTATAATACCAACAACCTGCTACGACACTATACATTTCTATAAAAAAGTAAATAAATGATTCTAAATCGTATAATGTTACAATCTATTTTTTTTAGAAACCTTCATATAAACAATAGTAACATAAATAATTAATATAACAAGTTTCAAGTTTATTTGTTTATGATAACGGAACTAAATTGAGGTCCACATAATAATTCAAACAAACAATAAAAGACAATACCATAAAAGAATACATGATATATAACAACTGAACAACATTCATATAATTAAAAACTTGGGGGCATATCATCAAGAACGGCGTTAAAAATTATTGCCGCTTTAGCGGCAGAAAACTTCAGCTACAGTGGCGATCATGGGCTTGATAATATGCCCTTAATAATTCCAATAGAAGTCCATCTTTTGGTGTGAACATGGGCTTCTATTGGAATTCTCCAGGGCATATTATCAAGCCCATTATCGCTGCTTTAGTGGCAGTTTTCTGCCGCGAAACTGGCAAAGATTTTAACACCGTCCTTGATAATGTGCCCCAATGTTTTTAACCACTATGGGCTAGATGTAGGTAATCGCAATTTACCAATTCTTACATACCAAATTTTACTGATTCGGTATTTAGGAATCGGTAAATATGATGGAGGTAATAAATCAGTAAAATTTACTGATTCGGTATTTTTCCTTATTACCGAATCGGTAATACCGATTCGGTAATGAGGAATATCTTCCCATTCATTCCTATGGGCCTGGAGGCCCATAGGAATGAATGGGAAGCCATTCACTATTACCGATTCGGTAATTACTGAATCGGTAATAGCGGGAGCATATTCAAGGGTGGCAGGGTGTCACATTGACACCCTGTTGCACCCCTGAATCGTGCATGTGTGCACATGTGGCGCACAGTATGTCTGCTCCATCGCCTCAGTGGTACACCTGACAGGGGTGTGTGTGCCTGTACTCTGCTTGCATGTTCAACTGTGAAGAAATAAGATAAACCCATCAGGCCATCTCATGGACAATCCATGCCTCAAGGTAAAGCTCCATGCTGGGAGTTTCACATTCTTGAGCAGACTTTCCCCTAGAGAAGCTCTCTGCATCCCATGCTGAAACTTCCAGAAACCTTATCCTCTCAGCTAGGTAAAGCCCTTGGTTCCAGAGGGTCACTGTGTTGGATGTTTGTTTCATGATGGCACTCCCTGTCTCCTTGACCTTCTCAATCATTTTCAGTGTGTCTACTCTTAAATGACTCAAGTCACTGTATATATATATATTTGAGCGTATGAGTCTTTCTAGTCTTCGAAATGGCCACATGCTTGTTATTCAGCTTGTCAGGCAGGGCACAGGAGGTGTGATTCATCTGTGGCTCCTATTAACATTTTAGCTCTAGAGTCTGTGCCACTCAAAGGGGTTCCAGAACCATTGTTGCTTTTGGTTCACCCATGGTGTATCAGAGTGTCAGCTCCCTGGCCCAAATTAATTGCAAGGGAGGAAGTGAGGAGACCTCCATAGCTCAGGGAATCAACCAGAGCAGTCATGCCATCCATCTGAGGCAAGTCAAGTCATCAAGTTAAATCTACTCTAAACTGAAAACTTCATCTGTATAGTAACACAACTTTTCTGGTCCTAGGACTAACAGGTGCACACTGGGTTGGACATATCAATGCCATCTAGTGTATGGGCTTCAGAATTAGCAAGTACTCCTTTCCAGCAGGATATATATATACCTAAACCAGTATCATGGCAGAATATTGCACCACTCATCCTCTCAATAGTACTAATTTCACATGGGGACCTTGTGTCCAGTTTGGCATCAATGGCTTCAAAGTGTCTCTACTAGGGCTTTATGGCTAACCTTTATTAAATGGTCCAGGGTCATCACCTCTCTCCTCGCCATTCTGGGAAATAACTTGTAGTTTATTTCAAGCTTGTGAGCCTACAGCATTGATGTGCAGTTCAGATGGCAGCAAGCAATGACTGCAGTAATTTGAGTCTGTCTTTGTGGACTCTGTGTCCATTCAAGGAACTTGTGGGTAGATACATCTGAGAGAAGTTTGAGGTGTGGGGAGTGCCATTGTGGCAGAGCACACAACTCAAGTAGATGGCAGCAGTAAGCATTTGTATATGCTACAGTAGTCTTGTCAAATGAGATTAGGAAAGTCTTGTAAAACAATGAAGTTGTTACTGGCCATTTTGACAGCCTCAAATATAAACAGGGACACAGCCTTTGCTGCATTGCCGAGAATTTGGGCTTTTATGGACAGGATGGTTTTGGGTGTTCTGAATTCTGTAAGCTACCTGATGAGATATTAAAAGAGGGATGAGGAGACAGTTGGATTGCAACCAAAGGCTTCAGTCACGCTAAGAGACATCTAATTTCATGTAAATATAGGGCAACATTTGGTGGAATGTGTTAATTTTTCTAAATACTAATGCAGTTGCTACATAACAATGGAAAGAAGAGAAAGAAAATTGCATTTTGTGTAAATAACAAGAGAGACCACAGATAACATTTGGAGTGCTATTTTTCTTTGTTCTAAAAAGTGCAGAAGGATTGAACTGAATTCAATGAGCCACTCCTCAAACTTTCAGAGGTACAAAAACACTTGGGATTAATTAATTTTGAATTTTGTAAAAAGAAATTAAAGTTTCAGTGATTATCCTTTCTTCTGGAGTAAACAGAAGAGAATAGAGCTGTTTGACATACACATGTGAATTTGACAACACTTGATTTAATTATAATTACAATGAATGTTTCTTTTTTGAGAATTACAAAAGAGAATTGATAATAGTCATAGTAACATTTTCAATGTAGGTTTTTTTCTTACATTATAGGCAAGCAAACTAAACAAACTAGTAAATAAGTAAAGATAGCTCAAGAATGTAGTAATCAGTCATCAGGTAATTGAAAAATTGCGTGTAGACTTTTATAAGTGAAAGATAGCGAAGGGGTAAAACACTTCAGCTCATCATCTGTTCCTGTTGTTCCGGATTGTATATATGTATGCTATTTTAATTGTTGCACTACTGCAGTTATGAGCACTATGCCATCTGCACTTTATTAATATTTTGTTTGGCAGCTTCTATAAGCAACCATAAAGTTGTGATTTTGTATAAGGTCAAATGTGGATATCTACTTTCACCTCATGGGGCGGCTTGAGTGAGTCCCACGGAACCATTCAAGCCTCTGGTCCAAAGCACTGCCATGAGTTATCTAACTCTTCAGCAAGATTGCATTCGATGTTTCACTACATGAAGGGATTCTGAGATAGAAGCAGTGCAGCATCTTGCTAGTAAGATTACTGAAAAAAGCTGGATGGCTGGTGAGGAACTCAGAGAAGTACTACACGAGCTGATGACAATGCCTGCAACAGACATTAAATGTCTACTCAAGTTTGTAATGAAGTTTGTGATACATCACTAACTGCGATTTTCATATTTCCTATCAGGAAGAATCAGTTCCACAAGTTCTATTTGCATGGTTTGGGACAAGGTAGAGATGTCAGACTGTTATGTGTATGTGTAAAGTGAACTATCACCCACATGTGCATCCTGGAGCTGAGCAGATGTGTGTGCCTAGCCCTGTCTATGGTAGGTTGGTTAACTGAAAAACTGGGTCTTCAGGCTCTTAAGGAATTCAAGAAGAGAGGAGGAGACACTGATGTGGAGTGGGAGGTCGTTCCACCTTTTAGAACCAATATAAGAGAATGCCCGCCCTCCTGATCTGGTTCTGTGTATGCATTCTGTGTAGGCATAGCATTCCTCTTGACACAACTAGTCTCCTCTCTATTGTACAACATCTGACTGTGGTCAGGATGGGCAGGTGGGCAAGTTGTCATGTGGTTTACTATGACATTTTTTGAAAAGGCAGCTATCCCAGGATGGTAAGTTTCACGTCTTGAAATCTGCAGGAGCTTCAGTCCTACAGGAAACCCACATCTTTCCTGTTATACAATAGATTAGGTAGGATTCGTACTACACGCCTGCAATACCTGCGGAAGGACCAGATCACTGGAGGACAGGCTAAATGTAAGAGGGAGGGTGTTACTGTTTAATCAAAAACACTTCCATCAAAATATTGAAATTGCGAGTAGATATCAATGGAAGATATCCATCTGTGAAAGTCTTGTCCCAAAAAACAACCATGATTGTAGACTATGCCTGCACACTCAATGGGGCAAGGAACATTTTGTTCTTTGAACTGTTGAAGACTAGCACTGATTTTGGAATGACCAAATCAATAATTGATGCAGACTGGAGTTTCATCCTGATACATTTCTGGGTAAGTCGGGAAGGTCCAGTGCCTTGACAGTGAGCTCCTCACAGACTTGATGCAAGACCATGCTCTTGTAGCTCTGTGGAGATTGCTCAACACCAATTTAAGGGTGCACACATTTACATCCTGTATACATGGCATTTGCACTAAGATTGGCTATTTTTTGATATCACACTGCATTCCATCAGACTTCATACCTTGTAAGATTCTATAAGAAAACTTATTTGGACACTGCCCAGTTATACTATTGCTAGATATGGGACTAGTTTCCCCAATGATGAAGAGGTTAATTATGAGCATTAGTTGACATAAGCCCTCGAAGAAAAGTACATCCTACGGCCCAAATAGTGTTCTTTCCTTAAAAACAATGAAGTAGTATTTCATGCGATCCTTTGTGCTGCATCGAAAGCCTGCCTACAGGGAACAATGATGAGGGATTTTACCACCCGCAGAAAAAAGGGTGCTGATACACAAACAAGACTGGAAAATGCAAACAAACGTCTCACCCCTCACAGAAGAAACCCTAAAGCACTAGAGACAGTAAAATTTGATCTCAATATGCTTTACACTTCTAGATTAAAATATGCAATCTCTCACCTCAAGCGGCAATAATATGAATTTGGTGAACAAAACAGACCAAGTGTTAGCCATGCAATTAATTCTACTGGAAATCCTATCTGGCACTTCTGGCATATGCTTCACAGCAGAGGAATTATTGTCACACCTATTAGGCATCACAAGAGAGTTCACAAAATGCTGTGATCAATTAAAATGTTCTGAACACAGTATTGTAGCCAAAGTGCATAGTAGTTTACTTGACAAAAGTGAAAATACTCTGTTTATTAAAAGAATTATGGGAAGTGAACATCCTCCATAAGTGAATATCTAGAATCATCACTAATCTACTATTGGCAAAAGCACCTGGAGAGGTCTGCTTTCCAATAGAATTCTATAATATTGACTGCCTGGCTTAGCTGTACTACTCAGCCAAGTGTATAAAGATGCAGAAAACAAGTTGACTCTTGCCTGAATTCAATAAAGACACAATAACACTCTTGCTGAGAGAGGAGAAAGAACTACTACTTTATTTAAGTAGAATCCAATCTGGCTGATCAAATTGGACACCAAGGGGGCGTGGCCAAGCTAGGGACCAAGATGGCTGCCTAGTATTGTAGCTCCAGCACTGGCTGCTCTAACTTGCTTGGTTTCCCTTGCCATCTAGAATCCGGCAAAGGTATCTATACTGCTTCAGTGGCTAGGGTCACCAGTCTGTGGCGCTGGGTTGACTAGGAGGTAGGAGAGTGCTGACACAGGCCGTGGGCGAGCCTGAGGCCGAGGCCAAAGGGCCTCACTGGGTAATGCAGTCATGTTGCCCTGTGTCCTGCTGGTATGGATGTTAGCAGCACCGACCTCCATGCTGCTGATGGCCCCCAGGCCTTGGGGAGTCCAGAGGAAGGGGCTGATGTGATCTGGGTGGGCGGGCTGGCGGATGACCTTGAGTGCCAGCCCCCAGGTCCTGCAGCATAGGTGGCTGCAGGCAGCTGTGGGCTCGGCCCGGGTGCTCCATGGGAACGCTTGGGCCACCCTCACTTACCTATTTATAGGGTACACTATGGGTTCCCAAGTCTGCCTGCTCCATTCCTGCCCTGTAGCACAAGATTGTGGCCTAGACAACAGCCTTGTTTAATTCCCAGAAGGCCTGTACAGCCCACACCCTGATAAGGACATATGCTTCCCTGATGGATTTCACTAACCTTGTGCTCCACACAACCATTCTCCTCAGCCTGAACCCTGACCATACTGCACTTGTGGATTTTTGTGGGGTGAGTGGGGAGTACCTGAGATGAGCGTTTTACATCTGGGAGTGCTGTGCATCGCCTCTCCCCCAGCTTGATTACCAAGGCCATGAACACGTACCACACACTGCCTCACTAAGACTTGCTTCTCCCCCACTGTGGGGCTCATGGGAGTGGCGTATCACGACACAGGACGAGGCCATGTGACGGCCTCTCTGCTCTGCTTCTGCAGGGACCTCTGGTTGTTGGCAGCGGACCCTTTTGTTGTCACTCCCGCAGTGAAAGTGGGTCTTTGGGACCCAAACAGTGGCAACTGCAATTTGGACAGGATAAACCCGACAGGCAGCCCACCCCCTTTTCAGATCCAAGGGAGAGACCGGCGTTGGGTGGTCTTTGAAGAAGTGCTGGATGCCGTAACTGCTATCATGGTGGAGCACCCTGCTGACTTCAACTCCATTGATGGCCGCTTTGATGCCCTCACACATCATTTAGACCGGATAAGTGAGTGCCTGGATAGCCATGTCATGCAGCTCGACTGGGGGCGAAAAATACATATCGGATGTCAAAGACCGCATGTCACTGACTACACAATGTCGAGTGGTTGCTGAAGTATGCAGCTGCTAAAAATTAGGATCTCAAAGCCCGCTCCAATGTGAAAATCTTTAGATCCTGGGTGTGTCTGAATCCACTGACATGGGCCATTCAGATTTTTTTGTTGAGAACCTATTGTCAGAGCTTTTGACAGGCAGAGTTTTACGGACACCTTTTAGGTGGATGCCCATTGGTTGCTTGGTCCCCAGCCACCAACGGGTGCTCCTGCATGCCCACACACAGCACACTTGCTGAGTTTTTGTAACTGTGACACTGTCCTGCGCCTCGCCTGGGGGCAGAGCCCAGTGAAATACCAAGGATCCATCATCTCCCTCTACCCTGACTTCCCGCTGGTGGTGCAGGAAGCGAGGCACAAGTTTAGAGTTAAAGGATACTCTCAGCAAGCAGGGATTTAAATACCACGTGCTATGCCCGCTGGTCTGAAAAGAGAGGTCAGCAAAAAGGCCAAGATTTTTGTCACACCTGCAGAAGCAGTGGATTTTTTCAAACACCATTGTGATGTTGGGAGCATTCTCTGGCCTCTACTCCTGACCATTAATACCCAGTCGTTGGCTGGGACAATGCCTCAACCCAGTGGGTTGAATATGGACTGCCCGTCTGGACTATGGCTTCTTTTGGGTTTTTTTCTGCCCTTAAATCTACCAATGTGACTTCAGTAGTGTACTGTTAGAAATTGGGTTTCTTGTTGGCAAAGGTATGTATCCTGTCCTAACAGGAACCACAATCCTAGTCAGGGTAAGTCAGATACCCACCAAAATTAACCTGTGCTCACCCTTTCGTCCCTTGGTATAGATCATGCAGGTTTAACTTAAGATGCAATGTGTAAAGTTTTTGGGCAACACTTCAAACAGGAACACAGTGAAAAAGACTCCACACCAGTTTAGAACATTAGATTATGATTTTATAAACAAGGCAAGACCAAAATGATTAACACCCAATAAGTAGAAGTTGAGATATGACATTTTAAAGATTAGAAGTGGAAATTAGGGCAGAGAAGCAGAGCCACAGAAGGCCTGCTGAACAACAGAACCGTGATCCTGGTTGCAACAGAGAGATGCGGGGCGAAGACGAGTGATGCATCGATTTTGATCCTGCAGCCGAGGTGATGTGTATATTTTCTCAATGCAGCAATAGCGATGTGCTGGTTCCGATGACGAAGCGCCAGGTTTCTTCACACAGTTGAGGGGATATGTCAATGGTCTCACTGCAATGGTGGCGATGCAGTGATTCCGATGAGGCCGTTCCAATGGCGATACAGTGGTTCCAAGTGTGATGCACTGGTTCTGTCCCCACAACAGCATCAAAGAGTCGATTAGGCTCACACAGCAGAGGATTCACCAGAAGAGCAACCACTTGGATACACTTCCAATGGACCAGGGACATGAGCAAGACTTTGATATTCCTGAGTCTTAAAACAGGAGGCAAGCCAGCATGCCCTTGGGGATCACTCAGGGTTCAAGTCAAAGAGTCCAGTTCTTCCTCGACGTCCATACGTGGGTAGGTCCCACGTTTCGGAACTCCTCGTACCGAGTTGTTCTCCCCTCACCAGTGTGCGTGTGTCTTGGACATCAAGGTTGGGGTCTTACTGCATCCCCTTCTAGGTGTTTGCCAAAAGGTACACGGTTTTTTACATTCAGTTCCACTTGCACTTAGGAACACGACACAAGTCCAGACTACAGGTAATGGAATCTCTTAGTACACCTTCTGACCATTCCCATTAGAGTAGATGAGGATCCCCGGTTCTGATTAAATGCCATAAATCCTACTGGATATATTGGGTATGAAACATGTCGACCATTTCCACCATTCATACATCACTTTGAGCTGCAGCAGGTTTAATTTTCCTTGCCAGCCACAACTTTTACATTCAGTTGTTTTTAACCATAGCATTGGCATCCAACAAATAAAGTTGTTTTTGGAATCCCATTGCTTTTTTTAGATGCACCTTTTCACCCCCAGATCTACTCATCTCACATACGCCCTTGCACCTGCCCTTTTTGGCTTCACGTCGACAAAAAGAGAAGACCTTCGGCAAAGAACCCTCCTGCGCGGCCCGTTGGGCATTGCAGCGCCGGCCCAACGAGGACCTGCCCTATGATGAAGCATACCTTCCTCCTTATAGGAGCTATCCCACTTCCATCTCTCTTTCCACACTTGGAGCTTCCCCGCCCCCAGCTCGATCCATCGCTCAGCCCTTCCCAGGAACTGCATACTACTTGTTTCACTCCAGATCTTCCTCAGCAGCGTAGAGGGTAGCAGGCAGCAGGACAGCACAGAAGAAAAGCAGTTCTTCCAGAGTAGCAGTCCAGCAGAGTAGCAGTCCTTGTAGCAGCACAGCAGTCCTTCCTCCTGGCAGAGTTTCTTCACAATTCCAGTAGTGTCTGGTTTGGTGGGGTCTGAGTCCCAGTATTTAAACTCAGTTTTGCCTATGAAGTGGAGGTGACTTCAAAGAGGGGCTTTGAAGTGCACAGGGGTCCTTCCTACCAGCTCTGAATCCAGACACGCTACAAGGAGGTATGCGCCCTTTGTATGTGGTCAGGACACTGCATATTCGGGTATAAGTCTGAAAAGGCTGGCCTGTACACCGGGTTATGTGTGTATTTCCTAAATTCTATCACACATTGTTACTTGATAGATTGACTACCAACATGATATGTGAATTTATAAAATTTCTTTTTTATTTCTCTTTTTGTCTCTTTCACACATAATATAAAAAAGTGTTTTTCTTTTTGTTTTTACAGTTTGTACAATTTTTTTTAAAGCTAAGAAGATTTTTTATATATACATAAATATACCTATAATCACAAGAATTTCTAATACATGATCTGATACATGTGACAACAATTGATTTTTATCGCTCAATACAAAACCGAGTCCAACGCGTTTTGGCGAGTGGCCTTCATCAGGAGTTCTGTATTTTCAATTGATGATTAGGTACTTCAATAACTCCACATCCTGCTGCTGACACTTCAATTCAATCTCAGTAATCCAGCTTCTTAGGACAAATTGCTGTTCTTTTAATTTTGTTACTGTCTCCTTAATGCTCTGCAGACTTTTCTTCTCTTCCTCCTCTAGGTTGCTGAGGTGACGAGATTTTTCCTTCTCCAAAAACATCTGGAGCTTCTCAAACTCCTTAGTGATTTGCTCTCTCTGGCTCTTGAACTTGGCCTCCAGTTCTGTCACTTTCATCTCTTCTTTGCGATGCAGTTCAAGAATATCCTCCAGATTTTTCTTCAATCCATCAAGATAACTCTGAAACTTCTTCCAGAATGACAGGGGACTGGACCTCACCTCATCTGGACCGTGCTCAGGTATACGAGGCCCCACTCTCTCCGTCGGTGCCACCAAACCGTCCTGAGGGTATAAGTGTCAGCTCCTCCCTCCTATTCTGCCCAGGATGATCCATAAGGATATGGATGGCCCCTCTTAACCTTCCCTTGTGTGCGGCTGTCTAGAGGAATGAACTAACAGGTACATGCATCAATCTCGGCATTTGCGATTCCTTAATTGCGATTTTTAAGGAATCGCAATTAAGGAATCGCAAATGCCTATGCATTAAGAAATCGCTAAATAAATTGCGATTCCTTAGAATTCCTTAATTGCGATTAGCATTTTGCGAATCGCAATTAAGGAATCCCTTCTTATTCATTCCTATGGGCCTAGAGGCCCATAGGAATGAATGGAAAGACAATCTCAATTTGCGATTCGCAATTAGCTAATCGCAAATTGAGATTGCGATTTCAAGGGTGCAGGGGTGTCCAAAGGACACCCTGTTGCACCCCTGAAATCAAACAATGCACATATGTTGTGTATGTGCACAACATGAAAGTTAAAAATATGCACAAAATTGCATATTTCTAACATTTCGCAAAATTACCATGAGGTCCAACCTCATGGTAATTTTTTCTCTCTAATTGCGAAATCGCAATTTTTTTCAGTTTCATGCATTGCTTTTAAGGAATCGCAAAATTGCGATTCCTTAAAAGCAATCGCACTTTAAAAAATCGCTAAAATAGCGATTTATTCACTTTTAGGATGATGCATCCCAAATAGTGATTTGGGAATCGCAAACGGCCGAATTCTGTGATTCGCACCGTTTGCGATTCCTAAATCGCTTGATGCATGTGCCTGTAAGTCCAGCTATTACCCATCCCGGATGTATATTGAGAACAGGCTGCAGGTACACCAAGCTAAGAGCATAGAAATGCCATCTTTCTAAAAGGTGCATTTATAAAATGGTGATGATAAACTCAACTTTGCCAGCAAAGAGGATTCATCTTTACCATTCCAATGATATGAAATGTGACAAAGCTCCTCCTTCTCAATTAGGAATTACAGCTTGTAAGTGTTCTACAAAGAGGGGTGGTCCACAGGAAAATCCAAGTCCATATCAGTTTTCACATAGTTTTTATGATGGGAACACACTCAAAAAAACTCTGGACCTCTTGAGTTTTTGAACAATAAAGTTTTGAAGGGGGTAATGAGTGTGTTTGGTGTCAAATCCTGATGTCCTTAGGTTCAATCCTTCCTTATATAATCAGAGTCAGAAGTCCTTATTTTATAGAAAGGTTGCTCTTTATTTATTTTGATAAAAACATGAACAGCCGAAACGTGTTTCGCCCCTGTGGCGAATTGCGCCAGGGCTTTTTCAAGGCTATTTACAGTATATATTATTCTTTACAGTTCACCATCATTTAGTGCAGATATCAGAATATGAATCCGGTCTCCAATCTCAAGTGGCACGTAATGTGTGAAATACTTTTTGTGGGCTTTCAGACAGCGCCGTTCAGTCCGCCCTTTCCTCCCTCATCGCCGGTTCACTCTGTAATCGCGTCAAAACTTGTAAGTGTAATAAGAAATTCCCAATGTGAACCTATGAGGGGGTAGGCCTCACAGTAGTAAAAAATGGATTTGGGTGTTTTTCACTACTAGGGCATGCAAAACGTAAGAGTACATGTCCTACCTTTAAATTACACAGTACTCCACCTTATGGGCTACCTAGGGCCTTTCTTAGGGGTGACTTATATATATTAAAAGCGGAGTTTAAGGCTTGGCAAGGAGTTTTTAATGCTAAGTTGACATGCAGTGTAAACTGCACACACAGGCTCTGATGTGGCAGGCATGAGACTTGTTTAAAGTGCTACTTGTGTGTGTGGCACGATCAGTGCTGCAGGTCCTCTACCAGCATTTAATTTCTAGGCCCTGGGCACATGTATTGCACTCTACGAGGGCCTTATAGATACATTAAATATTCCAATTGTGGATAAGTCAATTAAACCATTTTAGGGTAGAAGCACATGCACGTTAGCACTGGTTGGCAGTGATAAAGTGCTCGGAGACCTAAGGTCAACAAAAATAATACAGCAAAACTGGAGGCAAGCAGGTAAAAGGTTTGAGGGAGGACCACTCTAAGGCTGTAAGGACCAACAAAGCTGAAAGTATGGAGACCTACCCAACTTCTTGGGAGTTCTTATCTCAAAGGTGGAAGAACCTGGAAAGCCCATCAGCATTGGTGTGGTTTACCTCAGGCCCGTGTTCCATCACAAAGTCCATTTCCTGGAGCACTGCAACAATTTTGGATTCTCACCCCTTATTCTCATTAACCACCTATGAGGCCTGTTGTACATCTGAATCAGGAAGTGAGTCCCAAACAGGTATGGTTCTGACTTCCTTAGTGCTCAGACCTCAGCAAAGGCTTCCCTTTGAATAACACTCCACCTCTGTTTCCTTGAAAGTATCCGTAACCTCCTAGAGATGAAAGTCAGAGGCTGGTCTAGGCCCTCGTCATTTAGCTGTGACAAAACCCTATGCCTTGCTCTGAGGCATCTGTCAGCACAATTAATTCCCTGAAAAAGCATGGGCCTTGAGCACATGGCTGAGCACATGGCCAGTATTAGGGATTGAAATGCTTTTTGTCATTCCTCCGTCCAGATCACATTTCTGGGCTGCTTCTTCAAATTAGGCTCTATCAAGGGGGCAACAATGGTTCCATATCGCTTGACAAACCTCCTGTAGTACCTTGTGAGTTTTAAGAACTCTCTCACCTCAGTTTGGGTCTTGGGGGACCCCCAGGACATGACAGTCTCTATCTTGGTGTTGAGGGGTGGCACCTGGCCCCTGCCCACCAGGTGTCCTAAGTACAACACAGACCCTGCCCTATATGGTACTTACTGGCTTTGATAGTCAGGTCTGTCTGTCGTAGGGCCTGAAGACCGTTGTGTCATCCAAGTATGCAGCACTGAAGGCCTCCATAGCACCCAAAACCTGGTTCGCCAGCATCTGGTAGGTGGCAGTGACATTCTGTAATCCAAAAGGCATCACTCTGAATTGGTAGTGGCCCTCTGGAGTGGAGAAGGCAGACCTCTGCTTGGCGCATTTAGGTAGGGTAATCTGGCTGTACCCTGAAGTAAGATCAATGGTACTCAGGAACTGGGCAGACCCTACTCTGGGGATGGGATACATCAGTCTTGGTGGCTGAAATGAGCCCACAGTAATCTACACGGAACCTGAGTTCTAGTGTTGTGCCTGGTGGAGGCAATATTTGGTACCTGCACCACAGAGGAGGACCAGAGGTTGCTGAAGGGTTCAATTACCCCCAACTCCAGCATCTTAGAAACCTCATCTTTGAGGCTGGCCCTCACTTTGACAGACAGCCTGTAAGTTTAATTCTTGACAGGGGGTCAGTCTCCTGTGTCCACATCATGGGTACACAGAGAGGAGAAGTGTCCCAGCAACTGGCAAAGTCCCTCTGATGTTCTTAAGTCAGGGTAAGGGAGAGGTTCATACCTTCTACTTACCATTCTCCTTGGGGGCTAAGAAATCAGGGTTAGGTTCAATCTCCTCTTCACCCTTTTATCACCAGCCTGAGACGTCTCCTTTCAGGATGATCATACAGAAGCTCAAAGGGGCTAAATCCAACTCCCTTCTGTGGTACCTCTTTGTAAGCAAAGAGAGGGCATTGCAAGAAGATGCCCCACTTATGGTCAGGGCCTCATACGGGCCCTTGACCATGCCCTTGAGGATCTTGGTGAATCTCTAAACAAGCCCATTGGTTTGTGGATGGCAAGGGGTAGAGAACTGTAAGTCAATCCACACTCCTACCACATAGATTGCATATAAACAGATATGAAAGTGGCGACCCTGTCAGACACCACTGCCTTGGGAAAACCCACGCTGGTAAGAATCCCTAACCACTGGAGAGTCCTGATTGCTCTCGCTTGCGCTACGTTATGTGGCTCTGTTGCTATCATTTTACTGATACTGCTACAGCACTGTTCAATGTTTTAAATCTCGTCGCTTCGCTTTATCATTCTTTTTAAATATATAAATTCTGCTGGCTCTTACCGGTTTGTGTGCAGCCGGCGGGGGGGAGAGGTTAGCAGTGGGTAGTTGCTCCTTTGAGGGTACTTCCGCCCGTTCCGCCACGGCATGTACCGATTGTAGTGCAGGGCATTGCATTGTACCTCATTGGGCTCTCTTTACCTTCCTCACTTCCGGGGCTGAGCGTGGCGCAAGTGGAGTGGTCTAGTGCTCCCAGCACTCATGCTATTAAACCCATTATAAAATGGGCACACAGCGGACATATGCCTAAGGCAAAGCCGTCTGCGCGCGTCCGCGCCTAGACGGCGCCGGGTGCCAGGACCCCTGCTTCCCCTACGATAACCAGGAGAGTGTTCATATCTGAAGAACTGCGGGCCCTCAGATGTGGGGTAGATACTACCTGCTTACACTCCCTGCGAGCGTTGGGTGGGCAAAGTGATTGTGAGCACTGTAGCTTCTGTCTGACACCGGATGAGGAAGCAAGGAATAAAAGGGATGTGCCTAGAACAACTTGCACCTCTCTGTACTGTCTCTCCTTAAATTGCAGATCGCTCAGCAAACATAGGTTAAAAATCAGTGATCTCCTTAGAGACCATGAACCAACTATACTATTCTTGGTTGAAACCTCTCTTAACGAGGCATTCGCCCCTGATATCTCAGAGGCCATACCCGAAGGATATGCGATTTTGAGAGTGGACAGGATCGGCCAGAAGGGGAGCGGCATTGCTGCAATTTTTAGGAGACATCTCCAGCTTAAATCGGAGAAACTTGCGCTTTTTAGCTGTGAAGCGGCCTTTTTTAGTTTGAATATCACTAGCACCATATCAGTGTCAGGACTACTCATGTATAGACCACCTGGTCAGGGGGAGAGTCTTTATTGATGTACTTTTGGAAACACTCCCTTCATAATTTTCTCCTATTAGGGGATTTTAGCTTGCATCTGGAAGACAAAGGCTGTAAAGAATCAGCTGAGTTTTTAGTTGGTCTTCAGGCCTTGGGCCTGAATCAACTGGTCCATTCTGCCACACATAACAAAGGTCACACATTAGATAATATTTTTACCAACTGTGCAGGGACAACTGCCTCACTGCCAATTCATGTAGCTTGGTAAGAACACTATTTATTATCCTTTAGCTTATTGATGCCAGGTCAGGCCTTCCTTGGTAGCTGCTCAAAAACGCATTGGTTCGGAAATTGGCGGCATTAACTCAGGATGACTTTGAAGGAGCACTGGTGGGCAGCCTCCTTGAGGTGGGGGACAATATCCTGAATGCCGATAATTTAATATTTAGTTGGATGCTGGAGGCAGTTAACTCCCTGATTCCATTAAAACAATGCAAACGTGGGCACACTTCTGCCTCTGCAAAGTGGTTTTCTGCAGATTTGATGCAAACAAAATCTAGTTATAAGCATCTTGGGCGCCAATGGAGGAAGAGCTAGAAGGATGAGAATAGACAGAAATATCTGGAGGCTTTAAAGCTTTACCATTGTCAGATTAGGAGAGTGTGTAGGGAATACTACTCTGGGCAAATTGATCTAGCTAAAAAATCAACGAAGGCCATCTTTCAGGTGGTGAAACAACTGTCCTCTTTGGAACGAGTGACAGCTGCACTTCCTGCTTCTACAGACTACTGTAATAAAGTTGCTGACTTTTTCACTAATAAGATTGCTAAGATTTATGCCACTTTTCCAGGAAGCTGTATCCAATATATCCAATTGGCTTGGATATTTCGGGGCCTGAGGATATGTTTAACCTCCGTCCTTTGGTGGAGGCGGAGGTTACTTATCTGATGGAGGTGGTAAAATCTGTGTCACCTTTAGTCCTAGTCCCTCCTAAATGTTTGCTACCAGGAAAGAAAAGGATTGCTCCTGTCTTCACCTCGCTATTGAACCTGTCATTTAGTACTGGTCAGGTCCCTAGCAACTGGAAACATGCAATGGTGGTCCCTCTGTTGAAAAAACCTTCATTGGACCCTGCTCTTCCTGAAAATCTAAGGCCAAAATCTCTTCTCTTCTTCCCGATGTGGCTAAAATTGCAGAGAAACACCTGAGTGGCCATATCTCAAAGTTCTTGGAAGAGAGGCAGGTTCTGCATGATACCCAGTCCGGGTTCAGGCCTATGCATGGTATGGAGTCCGCTCTCCTGCTCTCACCCCAACCCTTTTAAATATATATATGCGCCCACTTGCAGACATTGTTCTGAAACAAGGAATTCAGCTGGTGTCGTATGCTGATGATACTCGGCTAGTGTGACCCTGGAACAAAAGGAACCTGAAAGGGATCCTGATTTTAGAACCTGCCTGAGGGAACTCATGGACTGGATGAGACTGAGCTGTCTCCAACTAAATGCAGGGAAGACAGAGGTGATGGTGGTTGGAAAACAGCCCTCTCTCTGGTCACAGCATTGGTGGCCCGAAGCTCTGGGAACTAGTCCAGTGCCGAAAGCCAAGGTGAAAACTTTGGGAGTGTGGTTCGACGATAGTCTCTCGCAAATAACAGCTGTGGCTTGGGCGTGTTTTGACATTTTGAGGATGATACATAAGATCTTGGACTTTCTCCCCCTAAATGCTAGAAGGTCGATTGTATAGGCGTTGGTTACATCTCGCCTTGATTACTGCAGTGTCCTGTATATGAGGACAGCGGGCAAAAATCTGAACATCCTGCAGAAGGTCCAAAATGCCACAGCCTGGCTCATCCTGAATGTACCTATGAGGGCATCGGTGGGAGAAGCCTTAAAGGTACTGCATTGGCTTCCTATTTGGGCTACAGTTACCTTTAAGGCTCTATTTGTGATTGTGAGCACTGTAGCTTCTGTCTGACACCGGATGAGGAAGCAAGGAATAAAAGGGATGTGCCTAGAACAACTTGCACCTCTCTGTACTGTCTCTCCTTAAATTGCAGATCGCTCAGCAAACATAGGTTAGAAATCAGTGATCTCCTTAGAGACCATGAACCAACTATACTATTCTTGGTTGAAACCTCTCTTAACGAGGCATTCGCCCCTGATATCTCAGAGGCCATACCCGAAGGATATGCGATTTTGAGAGTGGACAGGATCGGCCAGAAGGGGAGCGGCATTGCTGCAATTTTTAGGAGACATCTCCAGCTTAAATCGGAGAAACTTGCGCTTTTTAGCTGTGAAGCGGCCTTTTTTAGTTTGAATATCACTAGCACCATATCAGTGTCAGGACTACTCATGTATAGACCACCTGGTCAGGGGGAGAGTCTTTATTGATGTACTTTTGGAAACACTCCCTTCATAATTTTCTCCTATTAGGGGATTTTAGCTTGCATCTGGAAGACAAAGGCTGTAAAGAATCAGCTGAGTTTTTAGTTGGTCTTCAGGCCTTGGGCCTGAATCAACTGGTCCATTCTGCCACACATAACAAAGGTCACACATTAGATAATATTTTTACCAACTGTGCAGGGACAACTGCCTCACTGCCAATTCATGTAGCTTGGTAAGAACACTATTTATTATCCTTTAGCTTATTGATGCCAGGTCAGGCCTTCCTTGGTAGCTGCTCAAAAACGCATTGGTTCGGAAATTGGCGGCATTAACTCAGGATGACTTTGAAGGAGCACTGGTGGGCAGCCTCCTTGAGGTGGGGGACAATATCCTGAATGCCGATAATTTAATATTTAGTTGGATGCTGGAGGCAGTTAACTCCCTGATTCCATTAAAACAATGCAAACGTGGGCACACTTCTGCCTCTGCAAAGTGGTTTTCTGCAGATTTGATGCAAACAAAATCTAGTTATAAGCATCTTGGGCGCCAATGGAGGAAGAGCTAGAAGGATGAGAATAGACAGAAATATCTGGAGGCTTTAAAGCTTTACCATTGTCAGATTAGGAGAGTGTGTAGGGAATACTACTCTGGGCAAATTGATCTAGCTAAAAAATCAACGAAGGCCATCTTTCAGGTGGTGAAACAACTGTCCTCTTTGGAACGAGTGACAGCTGCACTTCCTGCTTCTACAGACTACTGTAATAAAGTTGCTGACTTTTTCACTAATAAGATTGCTAAGATTTATGCCACTTTTCCAGGAAGCTGTATCCAATATATCCAATTGGCTTGGATATTTCGGGGCCTGAGGATATGTTTAACCTCCGTCCTTTGGTGGAGGCGGAGGTTACTATTCTGATGGAGGTGGTAAAATCTGTGTCACCTTTAGTCCTAGTCCCTCCTAAATGTTTGCTACCAGGAAAGAAAAGGATTGCTCCTGTCTTCACCTCGCTATTGAACCTGTCATTTAGTACTGGTCAGGTCCCTAGCAACTGGAAACATGCAATGGTGGTCCCTCTGTTGAAAAAACCTTCATTGGACCCTGCTCTTCCTGAAAATCTAAGGCCAAAATCTCTTCTCTTCTTCCCGATGTGGCTAAAATTGCAGAGAAACACCTGAGTGGCCATATCTCAAAGTTCTTGGAAGAGAGGCAGGTTCTGCATGATACCCAGTCCGGGTTCAGGCCTATGCATGGTATGGAGTCCGCTCTCCTGCTCTCACCCCAACCCTTTTAAATATATATATGCGCCCACTTGCAGACATTGTTCTGAAACATGGAATTCAGCTGGTGTCGTATGCTGATGATACTCGGCTAGTGTGACCCTGGAACAAAAGGAACCTGAAAGGGATCCTGATTTTAGAACCTGCCTGAGGGAACTCATGGACTGGATGAGACTGAGCTGTCTCCAACTAAATGCAGGGAAGACAGAGGTGATGGTGGTTGGAAAACAGCCCTCTCTCTGGTCACAGCATTGGTGGCCCGAAGCTCTGGGAACTAGTCCAGTGCCGAAAGCCAAGGTGAAAACTTTGGGAGTGTGGTTCGACGATGGTCTCTCGCAAATAACAGCTGTGGCTTGGGCGTGTTTTGACATTTTGAGGATGATACATAAGATCTTGGACTTTCTCCCCCTAAGTGCTAGAAGGTCGATTGTATAGGCGTTGGTTACATCTCGCCTTGATTACTGCAGTGTCCTGTATATGAGGACAGCGGGCAAAAATCTGAACATCCTGCAGAAGGTCCAAAATGCCACAGCCTGGCTCATCCTGAATGTACCTATGAGGGCATCGGTGGGAGAAGCCTTAAAGGTACTGCATTGGCTTCCTATTTGGGCTACAGTTACCTTTAAGGCTCTATGCCTAAGTTACAGGATCCCGGGGGAGAGGAGACCGCGCTTTTTATGGCCTCTACCGACAGCTCACCAGCCTGTTCGTAATTTGAGATCATTGGGTTGTGCAAGAGTGATTGTGCTCAGGGTGCGTAGGACGCGGTTGGGTGGAAGATCTTTAGGCTTCCTGGCAGCTAAGGCCAGGAATGAGCTTCCAGTGGATCTTAGGACAACCGAGTCAGAGTCTCTGTTTCGTAAGAAATTGAAAACATGGCTCTTCTGTTTTCCCCGGGGAGGAATGTAGTGGTAAGGTGTCATCTGGTTTGGATGCCCGCGTTTTTGGTGGTAGCTTGGGAGGGTTGTTGGGTTTCAGCTATGTCCTAGCGTGGGGACACTCCGGTTGGAGTAACCATTGCGCTTTATAAGCTCACCAATAATAATAATACCACTGCAGGTGCAGTGCAGTCCTCAGAGTAATGGCCTTTGTGTATCTTGTGACATGGTCCACCAGTACCAGGATAAACCTATTGTCAGAGGCTGTCTGGTGATGCAAAAACCCTACAATGTTAATGCCCACCCTTTTAAAGGGGGTGCCAATGACAGACAAGGGATTAAAGGGTACTTTCAGCCTCTACCCTGTCTGCCCACTAGCCTGGCAGGTCAAGTACGTCGTGCGGAATTTATCTGAGAAAATCTAAATCTGAGGCCAATATAAGTGGCGACAAGCCTGGCAAAGTTCTTGTCCTGCCCCATGTGTCCTACCAGGGTCATCTCATGAGTCAGCTCCAGCAGGAAGGCCCTTGAGTACTGAGGAACGACCAGGGCTCTTGTTGCCCCATGCACATGTATCTTAGGCTCACTATACAGGAGGTTTCCCTCCCAGTAAATGTGATGATTCCCAGAGGTATCACCTGCTGCCTGGACTTTGGCCTGTTGCCTTATGCCCTCCACGGTTAGGCAATCTCTCTGTGCCTTACATAACTCCTCACTGGTGGGTCGCCCCTCTACTTGCCATCCAGCAAGTTCAGGCAGTTCACCAAGTGAGGCGGTGTCCTCCTCAGTGGGCTATAGGGTGGCCTTCTCTGGCACCGCAACCACCTCAGCTGGGAGACATTCAGGGGTTACACATCCCACTTAGGGCAAAAATTGCAAAACAAAATGAGATAGACAGAACGCTGAACATTGTCAAATGTTCACCTCGAGTCACAGATCTGGACCTAACTCCATCATTTATATTTTTGCTTGCTACGCCATTCCAGTTTGGACCCAGACATATGCAAATAAGTCTTGGGAAGGCTATGTACATGCTTGGCCCCGTGCTTACTATGCCACTGGATTCAAGGTAGCCTGGCTGATGAGGGGTGATACCCCAAAACCGGTCCCAGGGTGCTTGTTTTCTGGTCCAGGGAGGAACAGATCTGGCAAATCGAGCTGGACTGTTCCAATGGGAAGCAGGTTCAAGACTGATTTGCATATGACTATGTCCACACTAAGGTTGCATGGTGAGCAAAAAAACAATGGATTTAACCCAGATCTGTCATTTGGGGTGAATGTTTGACAATGTTCAGCATTCTGTCCTTCATCTTTTTGTGTTCCTATGGTTGTCCTATGTGGAAAATGTATGCCTAGACGTGGCTCCCGTGCTTGCTATGCCACTAGATTCAAGTTAGCCTGGCTGATATGGGGTGATACCCGGAAACCAGTCCCAGAATGCTTATTTTCTGGCCCAGGGAGGACCTGGCTTGGCAGTTTTTGCTGGACTATTCTCATGGGGAGCAGGGTCTAGACTGATTTGCATATGGGTGGGTCAAAACTGGTGAGCAAAAATACAATGGATTTAACCCAGATCTGTGACTGGGGGGGTGAATGTTTGACAATGTTCAGCATTCCGTCCATCATCTTTTTGTGTTGCTATATTGACCCTAAGTGGGAAAGGTATGACCTGACGTGGGTCCTATGCTTGTTATGCCACTGGATTCAAGCTAGCCTGGCTGGTGAGGAGTGATACCTCAAAACTGTTCCCAGGATGGTTTTTTTCCAGTCCAGGGGGGACCTGGCCTGGCAGTTCCGGACTGAACTGTACCCATGGGGAGCAGGGTCAAGATTGATTTGCTTATGGCTGGGTTCAAACTGGGGTGGTGTGGTGAACAAATAAACAAAGGATTTAACCCAGATCTATGACAATGTTCAGCATTCTGTCCCTCATCTTTTTGTGTTGATTGAAAATTAGTTAAATGCAGTGCAGCAACCAAAGTTGCCAATACAGTGTGCACTTTCACCACTTTAGGAAACTCTGGTTCAAACCACTTGAATGGGTGTCTTACAAAAATCAAGGGAAAAAAATGGTTTTCATCTGTTAACATTCTCTGATAAAAATGTTTCTGACTGCTTTATGCACCAATAAGGAAAATGAAAAAGTCATCGGTGGTATGCTTGAATAAATCTCAGTCATTAGTAATTACTCGGGACACAATGCAGTCCATACTTTTTGCCCACCATGCCACCTCAAACCGGAACCATCCATATGCCAATCTGCCATGATGATGTTGCAATAAGAACAGTCCAAATTACCAGATTTCTTTCCCAAATATGTTTTACATTTACTTTGAAACAATCTAACATCAAGAATCATTACATCACCTTTAATACAACAGGAGTCATTACATTGGAGACAAGCTTGTCATCCCACAGAACTTAAGTAATTTAAATAATGTTTGAATGCATCTTATCTTGTACCTCAACATATTTATATATTTGTATAGACAGATATCTAGTCAATTTAGCTGTTTCATTAATTTCCAGGGAGTACAGATTAGCTTCTATTTTCCCTATTTTATGCCAATTGTTTATAAAAGGGAATACACAACTTTTTTTCATAGTCTGATTGATTCCCAATTCCTTCAAGAATTTACCTGTGTCTCCTCGCTAGGTCGTCAGTACTGGTATCCCACCGCCAATACTATGACATTTGAGAAATATAGAAAAGTCTCACAGATCATTGGGTTAATTTTACTTTTGGAAAGGGCGTCACTTTGGTCGCCAGGGAGAACCTTAAGGAAAGCAGTATATTTCCAAAGTCTTTCACTTCTGAATAGAATTTGTACCACTTTGTTTGTCATATACTTTTTTTAGCATCCACCGTCCCATGAATTATCACTTAGGTCAGAATATGAGTGCTGTGCTTTGTTTTGGCAGAAAATGATAGAGGAGAAATGGGATCATAGCTGGCATAAAAAAATTCTGGGTCTGATTTAGATCTCATCGGATGGGTTACTCCATCACAATGGTGACAGATGTCCTGTCTGTCGAAATATAAATCCCATAAGATACAACAGTATTTATATTTCGGTGGACGGGATATTCGTCACTGTTGTGATGGAGTAACTCGTCCTCCAAGATCGAAACCAGGCCATTTATCTTTGATTTCATTCTTTGATTAGTTGTGCCTGTTTGTGCTGTGTTGCTAATTTTGTACATCGACCCTCGCCGCATGCTTGCAGTTCCCACTGCCCTCTTCCCACTTCTCCAAAGCTCCTCCCAGGACCTACTTAATGGAGGCCAAAGCGCAGCCACGCAGCTGGTGCACCAAAGGCAAACCCATCTATGCCTGCTTGTGCTTGTCTGCACCAGGACTCCGTCCAGCACCAGGAACTCTGGCATTCCGTCCACCCACCGATATTCCATCACTAAGCTCGAGGCCCTGGACCCCAGATGCTGCAACAATAAATTACTGAAACCTTCGAGTGGACCTTGCAATTTAGTGACTTTATTACTTGTGTTGGACTACCATTCACCTCAATTAATATTACAAATATTTGTATGTGAGTAATTGAATAAAGAAAAAATTCGATATCAATTATATTGTGTAGAGTTTACAAAATGCAACAAATTATAAATTATATACAAACACCTGTTGATATTAAAATACCCCTATTAAGTAAAGACGGTCTAGATTTAAAAACTCCCAATGTAAAGGTAGCCCTATCTACTTACCACAAAGTAATGACTCCTGAGGTAATGACATGCAAAGTAATGATTGACTACCAAAAGTCTAGCAGGCTGACACTGGTGTGAATACACCCCACTTCTTGCAGTGATACTGTCTGATTTCGAAAGGCAGTATTTAGGCTAATCCAGAACTTTATCCATAGTAACATTCTATTACATCACTAATCATTACTGTGGAGTTCCACTTTCTACCCTCTGTGCAGCACTTGGTTGTTTTTGTTGTTGTCGTCTTGTCTCATTTTAAAGGTTGGCTCATTTTAGTATATGTGATGCTATATTAATAATATGCAATGTACAACTGAAATACTTTGAGTATTGAAAAAATTAATTTGAAATTAGTAACATGAAAAAAAGGCACAGTCACTGAGAGACAGATTTATGCCATAAAAGTATCTAAGCATGCGTTTCTATCTGAGTATGTGTGTGGCTTCTTTTATTTCTGTGTGTGACTGTAGAAGGTAGACTGCCTGTATTTGTTACCCTTGTTAACCACTCACAACCTTTAATTGGAGATTGAAATTATTATGCACAATTATTTGTTTGTGCCATTGGTGTTGCTGGTGGAACCCAACAGCACTCATTTTTGGGCAGGATCAGACTGGGACATAAATGTTCCTGGTCATCAAAATAAAACTGAACTCAATCACACCCCCCCCCCCATTAGTGAATTAGAAATTGGCCCATGTTTGCAAATTGGGGCCGTTTTGTACGTGTAAAGACAAGCTGAATGAGTGGTTGCAAGGTATGGAAGACTGCATAGATTGAGCTTGCTGCATTCAACGTGTGTGATAATATCAGGGAAATAAACAGTAAAAACTGGCCCAGCAGACAATAAAACAGGCCCACAAACTGCAAAAAAACTGACCCACTCATTGACATTTCAGACCAGCCCATGTGGCACTGCATGATTGCCTTGTATGCCAGTTCGACCCTGTTCTAGGGTAGCAGCACTCAATTATCCTCATTGGACATTGCCCGAGAGCAAAAGAGACAAACACAAACTGTTGGGGAAAAAAGCAGGAAAAACCGTTCCCGAAGGAAAAAGTAGTAAACTCTAAAAGTAAGATAAAGGGATGGAGAGTGTCTGGTGTTGAACTGAAGAGATATGAGGTGGATCCCAGACTATGCAGCCTTGTTATTCAGCATGCTGAAATGTGACTGTGCCCGACACGGGCTTCTGTGCAATGCTTTGGGCACCGGCACCCATTCTTTTACAAATTAAACACTGCCCATGACATACTTTTCTTAACTTTGAACCAAATAATCTAATTTATATTTAGGTTCATGACCTCATGTTAATCATGCTCTGTACTTTTTTATTTATAGAAAACACTTTTTAATCAGCATCACTTGCTTGTTGATTGCCTTACCTTTGGTTTTTGAGCAAGCTTGGTCCTGTTCCTTTCCCAGAGTCAATGTCTGTGCATTTCCTTTTGTGTACCTGTTGTTTTGTTTTTGCTGTGGCACTGCACATGGAGATCTGGCGCTTTGTGATTACATCTGGTGTGTCCCTTTGATCCGATTCAATTTGTATCAAAGGCACCTCCCTTGGGCTTGAAGGTAACCCCGGGTGGCAGGTTGTGAGAGATGCACTTTTTGTGAGGTGACCTTTCTTCATGCCTGCAGCTTTTCGTTTTGTTTGTGGTTGAGGCACTGTTTCTTGTGCTAGTCTACTGTCAGACTCTTTGCTTGTATAGTCAAAGGAATCTTGATGTATCATAATCAGAGACTTCCCACTTTGAACGATATCCGCAGCTAGTCGGTTGGCATATTTTTCCACATGCAAAGGGGAGCCGTTTGAAGCATCTTCTACGTCGGAAGAATCTGCACTACCTCCAATAATTTTGTTCTTGCGCATAAGGGCCTCAATGGAACTTTTCCATGTCTCACGAATCAACATGTCAGTTATCTGGTCGTTTCTACATCTTTGGTATATGCATGAGTCTGACTTACAGAGACCCGATGAAGGCCCAGCGCCCAATGGTTGCACACTGAGTAAATCACGGGAAGTATTTTTAGAATAACCATCCAAAGAGTTTGCTTTTACTGGGGCATTGACAGTCAATCGAGAATTTGATATCCTACTGTCTGGCATAGAAGATTGCCTAAAGGAAAGAGGTGTGCGTGGTGATGGAGGCAACAAATTACAACTCCAGTCTCTTGTACTCCTACTTGACAGACTATCTTTATTGTCTTTGTCAATTTCTTGCAGCATATACCTATAAAATTCCTCAGTAATGCTTTCAGTGCTGGACTGTTTTGATGGACAACTTGGCCGCACATTAAGGTGCCCATTTTTTCTAGTGACTTGCTGCAAAGCTGAATGTAAGATGTTATTCGCATTCTTTCCAGCGTAGTAGTCAAGTAGCAAGTCAAACTCTCTACCTTCATCTTCCATTTGGTTGACCATGAATCTTGAAAATTCATCTGTGATGCTCTCACAGCTAGACTGCTTTGATATAGAACTTGTTCTGCTGAACGGCTGTCCTAAAATGCTCATTGGGCCAAGTGTATTTATGTAGCATTTTGAGTCACAATCTTCTTCTGGTATACTTTCATAGCTAGATGCTTTGCCTCTGCTCCATCTTTCACAATGCAGTCTGTTCCTAGCAAGGTTTTGACTCTGCCAGGAATTGTCTGTTGTGGGCAGCTCAGTTAGGTTCATGATTCTACTGGCCACCTCATTTGCAAATATATTTACTGAGTCAATGCCATCTTCGAGGTTGATTGAGTCATCAACCACTCGGTTCATTAGCCTTTCCTTTAGTTCAGGGTGTTCATCAGTTTTCCGCTTGATCTCACTAAGTCGTGGTGGTCTATGCTTCCTAATCACTGAATCATTTGCTGGTGGCTCTTTTTTCCTTTTGACAGTCCGACAGGATATGCTTTGCGGCATCAAGTAATCATTCCCTCTAGCCCACGAGCAAAACCAAGGCTGCTTTCCATTGGAGTTTTCAAGACAAATGGCAGCTATCTCTGTGGCCATGGAGACCACTGTCTCGGCCAACTCTTCGGCAAAATCTGCCACACAGTAATAATCAGTTGAGTGCGTAACCTGCAGAACAGGCTGAGAAGGATACTTGCTGAGAACATGATTACTTAATAAAGATACGCTAACCTGGACATCGCTATTCATAAATGATTCACATTGTTGCTTTTCCTGTGGTTCCGTGTTTCTTGAGGTAGCACAATACATTTGTTCTTGGGTACTGTATTGGCATTCTTCACCTGTGAAGGCACTACCTCTGGCAAAAAATGATCTTCGTTCTTTGCTCTTTTTAGTTTGAGCAATAGCACCCTCTGCCATTGTGCATCCTCTTTTTGGTGATGTTTTTGTGCTCAGTGAATTCTGCCGCATAAGGTTGTCCAAGGAATTTTCTGTCTGCGAATCAAAACTTCCTGCTGCAATTGTCTTCCCTTCATGTTGGTGGAGGGAATTTTCGCTCTTTACGTGCCTGAGCTCAAGAGTGCTTTTACTGTTATTTGATTGCTTCTGTGATGCTTCGCTATCTGTCAGCTCATTGCGGTGACTGTCTATTTCATCAGTGGGTTCCCATTTGTTTTTGTCTTCAAAGAGACCCGAACACAGCTCATCAGAAAGAACAGCATCACTCATTTTTTTACAAGTGGAACATACCAAGTTAAAAAGCAGTTCATTTGCTATCTCCATCAATATAACTTTCCTATTCACCTCAGATTTATTGCATTCACCGGGGCCCAACGCTCTTTCCTTCCTGTTAAATTCTTCTAAAGAATGCTTTATGATAACATTGGAGAGGCTTTGGGCTACTTCTTCCTTATTGGCATCATCCAAGTGTGAAACCTGGGGACTGGTTACACTTTCAATGATCTTTCCATTCATCGACTCAATAAATTCGCCAATGTTTTTATACACAGTGGGCGTGTTCAGAATGGCAGTGGCCTCTTGAAGTAACACTTTTGCAATACTGCCATTGATGCTGTGTAGGCTGCTTCCCACTGCTATACTGCAGTGTAGGGTAATGGCTGCTGTGGCATCGGCGGCAGCCAAAAGCCCACTCGCGGTTGCAGGATATTTTGCATCTTTCTTATCATCAAGCCCACAAACTGCTACTGCACTGGCTACCTGTGTCATACCGCATATAGCAGATGGTAAAAAATAGTCCTCTTCTGTTTCATCCTCACTTGCCTGTGAAGTTTCTTCCTGAAGCTCTTGCTCCCCTTTCACTGTAGTACTCAGAATTGTGCTGTCCTGCTCTAGTTTGATCTGTTCTACTGCATGTGGACTTGTAATTGTCCCAATGACAGCAGCAGCACATGCCAGTGCAACCTCTAATGCACTCTGAGTATCTCCACTTGATGTAACATCTCCTGGGGCTACACCCGACGCATCACCAAGGTTCTCTGGATCTTGCCACTGAGATACATGGGAACCAAGCCACTCAGATGTGTTCTCGTAGCTGTCTGGACTTTGCACAATTACAATTTTAGGTAGTTCCTGCCACGGACGAGAAGGGATTGCCACGCCATCTTTAAGATCACCAGCCGACAGCAATGAATCACCAGCAGAAATGCAAACAGCAGCTTCCTCTCTGAACCCCGGTTCAGATTGAGATAATCTAATAAAAGCATCCTGTAGGACAGACTCTGCTAAATTGGTGGCATATTGACCTGCAGAAGCACGTTCGTCCACCACGCCTGTTTGAAACTTCCCCTCTGGCATGTCTGAAAGACTGGACTCTCTTGGACCCTCATCCTGGTTCACACCTGGTGCACCTTTATCGGAAATAACAGAAGGACTGTAGCCTCTATCGCCAACAATATAGGGTTTGTCAATTGCAAGTTTTGATTCCTCGACAACCGTTGTGGACATTGATAAGGGTTCTCCTACACACCAATCCCTTTTCTGATGCCATTGTTCCTTGGCCTTGCCCTCGCTTTTCAGTGCAACTTCAATCGTGGTTTCCATCAGAGTATCATCAGAGGAATGCGAGGTTTCACAAGAAGCAACATTCATTTTGCTCAAATAAGTCTCTTCTGAACTGAAAGGCAATCTACCCTTCTTGAATTTAAAATTCTCTGTTGCCTTTGGCTTTGCTTTTTTAGTGTCAGAAGCAGGTTCTGGATAGTCTGTGGGAAAGAAAACAATGCATTTATTGTTTTAGAGACAGTTCTCAGTTGAATATATATCTCCATTTCATTACACCAATGACATTTAAAAAATGGAAGGCAACTGCAGACCATATTGAAACTTGTTTAATTCATTTAAATTGCTTTCTGGAAGATCACAGTTAGTTGATTTTTCGTTTGAAAGTAATGGGCCTGTGTACATCGAAATAGTTACCTGTCAGAGTCATGTGACTTACTCAAGAATCATTCCTCAGGAAGTTGGTGGAATTTTTAATCTTTCAAGATCCCCGTGAGATTTTCATCAAATTATGTCAGTCTCTGTCTTTTGCAACATGACTCATAAGAATGCAATTTTTCAGAATGTTAGATCACTACACAATGGCATAGGTAATGGAAGCGTGGGAGTACCTTGTGTTTATGTTTCATTTATTTTAGCAAAATGGTGAAGTTGATCAGTTGCATTCTCTGTTTGGATGTTTATATATAGGAAAACACATTTTGACTCTGATAAACAACCTGAACTTATTACATTCTAGGTGTAAAGATGCATTTTTACCGAAAAGATTGATGTGCCTTTTTAGCCATGATTGTTAATTTACCTAAATATGATTTCCTAAAGGTTTAGATTTTTTTAATCATATTAGCCATGTGTTTTTATGGTATCCTATCCAAATGCCTCTCTCTCGATAGCAGCCATGCCCACGATGATATAGAAGGTGTTTGTATAGTTATCAGAATCAATGGTCCTTAGTGATGGACATTGGAGGTACCTGCCGTTTAGCATCAGCTCCAAGGTTTACATAGCAAAAGAGAAATTAATAAATTGCATAGTCCATTGCCATGATGGGTACAGATTGGACTTTAAAATCCAATCTACGTGACATTTGCTAGAAATGAGTACTACGTTGGTAAAACTGGTAGACGGTGTTGAGTTTCACCAATTAACAAACTTATTTAAAATGTCACCTGCGTATATGTTTCCTACAATGTAGTATACGACTATTTTGCAAGGAAAGTGAAGGATTGACAGACATTATGGGAAATATCCCTTCTCTATAGGTAATTTCATGTGTGGTATCTGTCAGTGTAAAATGTGCATTTGGTGTACCTCCAAAGACCAGTAATAGCCAGAAGGGCTATGATAATAATGAATGTAACATGAGATGCAGTTAGGTGTCTTTTTATCAAAGTCTGCCATAGGTTGGTGTGTTTTGTGAAAGTCGAGGAAGAGATGTGGCGTAATGGACAGAGCAGCTGACTTTGGAACTAGGGAACGAGATTTGACCCCAGGCCATGGATCAATATCCTGTGATCTTGGGCAAATCACCTAATCTCCCTATGCTAAAAAAACTGATAATAAAGTCATCTGACTAACACAATGTGATGATGATGTGAGGGCTCTATTGCCCGTGGGCCACGTTGTGATACATAAAACTGCAAAAAAAATAAAAAAATAAAGTGGAAAGATTATTTTCTAAATATATGGCAATTTCGCTTAGTGAATTTATTAAATCAGCTACTGATTGATGTTGAGAAGTTTAACTTGGCATATTTAGGGCATAATATACTAAACTGTTTTGTGGACGTCTCTACATAGTAAAATGAGTGGTTTGCAACCTCAAAATAGACAGCCACAATGCACTCAAAATACTTTGCGATTTGAAAATGTGGATGGAAATTATATCCATTTGTAAACTTTGGCACCACTCCCAAAAATTAAACTGCGTGATATATCTTGTTTTTTTCTGTTGATAGATATTTCAAATTAGAATCTAGGTTTATTAATGCTAAGGCTTCGTGAAGCCGGAAGTTGTAGTGGAAACAGCAGTGTTGTTGCTCAATTTTATCCCGCACATCAACACAAATATTTCTTATTCTTAAATGTCAGGCTCACTCTGGAGGAGGGTAGAACTGGAAGAAGGTGGACACCTTTTGGGTCAGGTGAAGAGTGTATGCAGATTGTACAGCATAGTTTTTAAAGCATATTATTCTAAAACAATTTAATATTTCCATGTGCCCAGGTTCGGGAACAGCCGGACCAATTGTAGATTTTCAGGAAAGCTACTGACCATGTGGATATCCTGAAAATCTGACATGCATTTGGCAGTCCTGGACCCACGTAGGACATTGCTGCATCAATGCAATATGTGGCTAAATGTGCAATCCTTCTTAGCTGGAACAAACCCAATATCTTCATTGAGTACGTATTTTTCAGTGCTAGATAAGGAGGAAGTACAAAATGTTAATGAATGAACTGTGTTGATTTCCAGGACTGTCTATCCATATAACTTGAGCAGAGTTTGGATACTTCATAGGGTTCTTGGATCGGAATTCCATCTCTGGATTCTGTCCATTCCTGTAAAAAAAAATAAACTTGTGGGATGGTATTGCCCGTGGTGGATTGTGAGGCATTTTCACTGTCATATGAATATTGTGTTGAGTCTCACAAAGTGCCAGAATAAAATAAAGTGTATGATCTTCGATTTGTGGATCTTCGGAAGTTAATTTACTTTTTTTTATGATTACTCCTTGTGTGCATTATGGTGAAACAGAGTTTTACAAAAAGACCTCTTATGTTCCTTTTCATACATTTTATTATTTTATTATTCTTTTTATTACATTATTTGTGTAATAACCGAATGGTTTTGTTCATTTACGTTTTCCAAAAGGTTTCTTACCTTAGCAACAGAGATATAGTTCTCAACTTTTTTCTTTTCTTCGTAGCGATACGTTTTGCTGTTTTTCTAACCATAAGCACTGAGTCACGTCACCATGTTTTCATATGTATGTAACTGAAGCGGCTGGACTAATATGACCTCCGGATGTTCGAGGGTAAAAAGCCGTTTACATCAGTCCAGAACTAAACCCTCTTTGCGTAACGTTTCCGGTAAATAGGGCCGTCGCCAGCTAAAATAACTCAGCTTGTTACTTTTACAGAAATGCAATATCTAAAAAATACTAAGTTCTGCCTCTTTTAAAAATGTGTGCGCATTAAAATCCTAAATTAATTCAGGAGTCGAGGTGTGGTGTGTATTCTTGCATCTTGTCGTTAGCAAGTTACAGCAACCATGTTCATTTAGGAACACTTTATTAATAAATGATTTTGCTATACCCTTAGTTTCAAGTAGTAAAAACGTTTGGCAATATCATCTGTTTATCACTTACAATTGATTATGTGGGCCCCTTATCAAATAAAATCATCTAAAGGCAGAAAGGCCACAATATTCCAATAATGAATGGTAGGAAAGCTGCAACCGTGCATCAAAGAGACCTACATTAACAAAAGGAGCTCAAACTGAAGGTTAAGAGTACTTTTTTGTACTTTTTGTTTTGCTATTTATGCAATGTTTCTCTAGCTTATTTCGCTTCTTTTCTGTATCACTTATGTTTATTGTATTGACACCTCTTTTTGCTCAATAAACTTTATTTGAACTTAAAAGAGTTATTTAATGTGCGGAGATATCTCCATTAGTAATCGATTCCTACCATCCTGAAGATCTTCTTCATTCTCGTCTTCAAGGTGCTCCGACGCCGTGAGAAAGTCCTCCTCTATGGAGGAAACCGAGCAGTTTGTGTCATCTTCGGGCTTTAAGACCTTAGCATCCAGATGAAGCTGCCTCTCCTGCACAAACTCCAGACCAATCAGAAACTTGTTGATTTCAAAGATGATGGACTTGGAGCTGCTGGTTCTGCTGCTTCTTGCACACTGGACCAGGCAGACATCTGCCTGCCACGAGCACTGCAGGGAAAAAGCCAAAAAGGCACTATCTCAATGGAGCATTTTTCTAAGAAATGTTACAAATAATTCACCAAAAAAGCAACATGTCGTTATAGAAAATCAAAACAAACAAATGTATGGACGTACATTAAATTGCTCTTATATGTCAACTTAAAATGAAAAAGATTTTAATTAGCCTTATTAATGGGGTAAATTACCTCCCAGGTGAGCTGTTTGTCACATAATAACCTACGTAGCAGAGGTAAGCAGGCTTTCGAAATAGTATATGAGGCACTGCTCGGCATATACAGTTGCAGTAAAAGCTTGCACTCTGACGTAATCATTCCCCTCTATCAAAGCAGAGGAAGAGCACCTCTACATTTATTGCAAATATGGTCTCCTATTAACCAGGTGGATATCACATATTACAGCTACATTTATAGCCTTCACCCTGTGGAACATATCACTTAGAGTGCCACAACAAATCCAGTGGTTACACCTAACATAGATAATTATATTCTCATAAACTTTTCTGCATTTAAGAGCACACAGTTAATTAGAGGTGAGCAATATCGTAAACGTTGCCCATACATTCAGGCTAAGGTCAGAGACGTCTCCCTTTGGAAGGAGGAGGCGTTTCCCAGTGTCATCCAACTTCGCCTGAGCAATGTTTTATGCCACCCGGCCTCCGATTTACTGCAGTCTGAAGGCCTGCTTGTTAATAGTTGGACTTTCAGCTACAGCCAGTCAGCCACATTCGCTGCCATGCAGTAGTAGGGTGACCAGATTCAGAAAACCAAAAACCGGGCGAATCCACAAAAATAGAAGTAGGACTACAATTTTGCATCGACTGGAGAAAGGGTGGAGATGCATAAAGATTCATCACAAATATTAGTCTTTGATACTTTTTGGAACATGTAAAAAAAGTAGTTTTTTTAACGGGTTATAGCAGTAAAGATTGCAAACTTTTAATTTCAACTCAAAACAGTGCAAATAAGCTCTTTCATTCTCTCTCACATCGTGTACTGATGCTAAGGGGAAAGCTTTGGCGTCGGCTGAGGCCCCTCTGAAATACTGATTTGCGCTTCTTGTGCCTCTTTACACCCTGTTGTGTGCTTCAAAGAGACACTAAAGCACAGCAGGAGTATCTTTAAATCGACTTTATAACAATTGACTTTTAAATAATGTACTTGGAGAAAGCCACAGAAAATGTGTGCCTACAATCTATTTTAAATCTAATGTGCATGTTCGCAGACCCCTCTCCCATAACGGAGAAATACATTAGTTTTAATTAACGCTGTCGGGACACCGGGACTGAACATGAACACCCTGGACTATCCGGGAAATCCTGGACTTCCGGTCACCCTTCCATGAAGGTATTATTGATTTCCTCTGATTCCTCTCACATGTTTGTAATGATGAAGCTTCCCCCCCAATGATGACTCTGCAGCGTTGTGCTTATTAACTGGTATTTAATAATTAATATGCCCTAAGGAGCGCCGAGCCGCTGTCTGTGTGTCCTCTAAAATTCGCGCTCTGCTAGCGCGATGCGCGCGCAGCCTAAACATGGCCGCCAGCACGTCACGTCGGCGCGTGACGTGCAACAACTAGACTGCACCACCACATATCTCCCCCTTTTTCCCAACAAGGAATAGTTAACTCACAGTCCATCGCTCATGTCAAAGTCACTGAACCTTGATGGTTTGACCACGACTCTACCCCTCCGGGTCAGTCTCACCGGGGTAGTTGGGGCCCTTCCTTCCGGAGTACCATCGTTTCTACCTCCACTTCCAGGCGCCGCCGCACTTCCATCTTGTCTATTCGTGACTCCTTCTCACCCAAGCTCCTGGTCACCTTGAACAGTCCTCTCACCTTGCTGATCTCCTCTTCTCACATCCAGGTTCACCTCTGATTGTTCCGGTTCACCGGCTCCTTCCTCCTCATCTCCTAGGTTTGCTCCGATTTGGTCCCATTGTAGAATTTTATTGCATCTTGCCATGCGGTCCTGTGACCACACATTTTCATCACTCAGCAGGTCCGCTCTGCCCAGCACTTCCTTGACCTGCAAGGGTTTGCTGTATTTACTGTCTCCTTTTCTTTGCAGCGTGGCCAACTTTACCCGCACCCATTCACCCTTTTCCAGTCCTGTCGCCTTTACATTTCTCCGGTTGTTGTAGTGTTTAGAGTAAATGGCCTGTGCCTTTTCCAAGTTGGCTCGCACCACTGCTGGGGACCATTTGCTCGTTATTGTTTTCTCCTTCCACACTCGATTGTCCCGAGTGAATGGTTCGCGGCCCCTCAATATTTGGAAGGGGCTGTAGCCTGTCCCTGTGGGGGTGATTCTGTACGCCCACACCATGTGCCATACCTCTCCTTCCCAGTCCTTGTTACTGAAGATGGCTGCCTGGATTGACCACATCACCACCCTGTTAAATCGCTCTACTAGTCCGTTTCCAGCAGGATGGTAAATGGACGTGTGTTTTGTTAGAATGCCATTCCTTTGCATGAAGTTGCTCCATTTCTCTGATCGGAATTGGGGGCCATTGTCACTTAGGATGGACTTAGGGATGCCTTCCCTCACAAAGGTGTCAGCGAGGAACTTTATGATGGTTTCTGTGTCCATTGCCTCCGCTATTTTCAATTCTGGCCACTTCGAATACCTATCCATAAGGACCCAAACATACTTTTGGACGGGAAGCACCACTTACAGCGGATATATCGCATCGCGCTGACAGTGCATCGCTGCTGTTACATCGTGCACGACAATACATCGCATGTCATCAGGACGCATGCAGGTGCGTCGCATTCCCTCGTACATCGTAAACCATTACATCGGAAGTCGAAACATTGCGAGCAGAATTGAATTTGGTTTATTTAAGAAGAGACTTTTGCCATTACATCAGACACTTTTGCGAGCAGAATCGCATTTTGTTTGGGGCATTTCTTTACCGGGCATTTGTTTATTTAAGACACTTTTGCCAGCAGAATCGCATTTTGTTAATTGAAACATTAAGTGTCTTGTTTATTTAAAAAGAGAGTTTTGCGAGCGCAATCGCATTTGGTTTATTGAAATATTAACAGATATGAAAAAGACCGGCATACTTTACATTAAGGGGCTTGTTTATTTATGACACTTTTGCGAGCACACACAAGGTTCGAGCCTCCACTCATAGCAAGATGATGTAGGAGCAGAATTGTGTTCCTAAATTTATATACGAGCCGAATTGTGTTCATAAAATGGCAATTAACTTTTTTTCAGTACATTGAACACACATTGCATTATTAAACACTAGAGCAGCGCATATGCGAGCAGAATTGTGCGCATATGCGGAATTGTGTTCATAAAATGGAAATTGTCTTTATTAAAGTTAATTGAAGGTCAATAACATGGCAAACAGATATGATACATTGGTTTCTTTGCAAAACAAAGAAATGCAACTCAATTGAGGTCATTTCTTTCAAGATACTAACGTCAAATTCGTGCATCATATTTAATAAAGATCTGATTCAGGCATCATATTTAATAAACATCTGATGGGTGGATGCATCAGATTTAATAAACATCATATGGGTGGATGGATGGGTGCGGGTGGATTAATGGATGGATAGGTGGGTGCTGGGGGATGGATGGGTGGGTGGGTGATGGTGGATTCATGGATGGGTGGGTGCTGGGTGATGGATGGGTGGGTGGGTGGGTGGGTGGGGTGGAATGGGATGGATGGATGTGGGTGGTTGGCTGGGTGGGATGGCGGAATTGTGTTCATAAAATGGAGATTGTCTTTATTAAAGTTAATTGAAGGTCAATAACATGGCAAGCATAAAATGGAAATTGTCTTTATTAAAGTTAATTGAAGGTCAATAACCTGGCAAGCAGATATGATACATTGGTTTCTTTGGAAAACAAAGAAATGCAACTCAATTGAGGTCATTTCTTTCAAGATAATACATTGGTTTCTTTGGAAAACAAAGAAATGCAACTCAATTGAGGTCATTTCTTTCAAAATACTAACATCAAATTCATGCATCATATTTAATAAACATCTGATGGGTGGATGGATGGGTGCGGGTGGATTAATGGATGGATAGGTGGGTGCTGGGGATGGATGGGTGGGTGGGTGGGTGATGGTGGATTCATGGATGGGTGGGTGCTGGGGGATGGATGGGTGGGTGGGTGGGGTGGAATGGGATGGATGGATGTGGGTGGTTGGCTGGGTGGGATGGGTGGTTTTGTGCGCATATGCGGAATTGTGTTCATAAAATGGAAATTGTCTTTATTAAAGTTAATTGAAGGTCAATAACATGACAAGCAGATATGATACATTATTTTCTTTGGAAAACAAAGAAATGCAACGCGCTATATAAGCCTATATAAGATAAGATAGCAACTGCATTAACCACCCTCGGTTACCTCACCACTGTTATTCCGTGAAACCTGATGGATGTACAAAGTGCCCAACAAGGGTAGATAAACTGCATTTTAAAAGCACTTAAGGAGTTACTTTGCGGCTAATATCTTGGAGCCCAGATTATAAAAATGTAATCATAGTGTCATTGACTCTGCAGCGCCTGACACCATCCCTTTAAAGCCCCTACAAACCGTATCCCTGCCAGAACTCTTAAATCCCTTTTTTTTGTAAGAGGCATAATAATTATGCCATTAAAAACATGCTTCGTGAAGTACCGCATGGTGACGTACCAACTGCCTGCATGGTACTAACCTGCGTGATAAATGCATGTGTCATAAAGTCCTGTGGAGTAAAGACCATGGGATAAAGGCTGTACACCAGTCAATAGTTGTCTAGAAAATCTTGTATGAATCGAACCTACTGGACGTAGGTTGAACAATCGCATTCTCGTTTCGATATTCGAGATATTCCAAAATCCCTTTTAAGTGCCCACACATCTTGCTTCTCACCATGCACCCTTTTAAAATAGTTCTTTTATATATGTTCCACAATAGGTACATGTATTTTGAAAAGCTTCCCCTGATACTCTTTGTAAACATTGTATGATTAGCAACATAAGAATACGATTATTGAACATGCACAGTTTAACATGTTTTAAGCCACTGGGGTTTTGCATATTGGAAGTATTTTACTTAGCACTGGCTTCCTGTTGGTATAGCAGCAGAAAAATTGGGAGTCCCTGTTTATCCAAACAGCAGATAGAAAATTACTGTATCATCAACTATGGGAATGGTCTGGCTTAAGGGGATAGTTTTCTATACCATCCTAAAAATTGCACAAATAACTCACTAGGTAGAGGAAGTCACTGAACCACAATTTGACAAATTTTCCAGAAGACGACAACACGGAGGAGCAGGGAGGCCGCACTGCAATCATAAGGCTCGTGCACAAAGAAAATATTTTAAAGAGTCCGAGAAATCACGCGTTCAGAGTGCATTTTAGAAAATCGCGGATAAATCTATAACAGGTCAAAAAGACTATATGAACCCCCCCCTCACTGACGGTGGCTCCTCCGTGTAAATTTAAGATCGCGGTCCTGACTTGCAAAGTATAGCTCAAGGGGATTGAAAAACCTGAGCAGCTTGCAACCCGCAAGAAAACTTTTTTGAAACTCATCTGTTTCGTTACACAGAATATAATGGAGTCAAAAGTTCTAAGATCCTGAAGAAGGTGTCAAAAGAAAGAAAGCACCGAAACGCTGCGTCGACTGTTTTTGACTGTTTTTTAATTTTGACTTGTGAGAAATATTCTTTTGTATCACCACGTCATGTGGTTTTTTAATGAATTTGTGATAATGTTTTAGATTGTAACCCAGTTGGGAGGAAAACAATAAATTCCATCTTTTTTAACTTCATAAAATTTGTTTGTCTGTCACATTTAACTGTGATTTTAAGTTTGTCAAATTGTGGTTCAGTGACTTCCTCTACCTAGTGAGTTATTTGTGCAATTTTTAGGATGGTATAGAAAACTATCCCCTTAAGCCAGACCATTCCCATAGTTGATGATACAGTAATTTTCTATCTGCTGTTTGGATAAACAGGGACTCCCAATTTTTCTGCTGTTATAATCCCCCTCCCTGCTATAAATAACAGGGGAACCTCCAATTTGTTTTGAATTGTTCCTGTTGGTATAGCCAAATGCTACCAGCAGAAAGAAACAGAGCGGGCCTGGGCATGATTAAGGAAACAAATGTGCTTTGAGTAGTTTGTGTCATGCCAGAAAGCTACAGTGACGTCAATGATTCTGCAGGGCCTCTGAAAGGTAACATGGCGGCCTCCCAGGTAAAACATTAGGGGCCCATCTGGGACTTCAATGTTAGTGTAAACTTCACCCGAATTTGAGGAAATGAGACAAATGCATGCACCTCTCTGAAATATACACTTCTTTGAAAGGATTCTGGGGATCACTTGCTAAATGTATAATTTTATTATGGGTTATTGATGCAAGTATCTGTGTATACACGGTTTATGAGTGATGTTGCACGTTTATTTATTTGTATTATTGAGATCCCAGAGCAAACCATTTCCACACAATTGGAAAACTGTGAGTAGTGTTACCTCTTACTGCTTCCGAGCTGTGCTTTCTTCAGCTCAGTGACGAATTCAGAGATAAATGGATAACCTGTAGATTGTGCGAACTCACAAAAACAGGCACCTAGAGCTATGCTGTTTGCGAGAACACACGCATATGGCACGCACTTTTCAATTAGTAAACAAAGGACTGACAAAGAGGCAATGGAGTGAAGTTGCTTCTTGGAGTGAAACGGTGGAAAACAGCAGTGTGCTGAACTCCTAACTGTGATCTCCATCTGTCTCTGTGCATGGGGCTTTAAAGCTCCGGGTGTTTCCCTTCCTTTTCGGTCAGTCGTCCGCTTTCACCACACGTCAAACATGAAGAAGCTAAGCACTGACACGCCTTTCCGATTCAGACAGTTCGTGTCTGTCTCCATGGGTCGTGTCAAAGGTTATTCGAGGTGTAACTGATGCACAGATGACCAGTACCAAAGTAAGAGCGAGGATTACACTCATTTTTCAAATGAAACTGCATTCATCCATAATTGGTATTTCTTTCATGAAACATCACAAAATAATAATTCAACAAAATATACACAATATATACCCCCCAGCTCCCAGCTACGCATTGGCTGTGTGAAACATCGCGTTGTCATGTCGCGCGATGTAATGTCGCCGATGTGACACACGATCCGAGGCTGTAGCCGCATTTGCGTTGCAACGACGTGCGATGCCAAAACGGCCGATGTAATTGAATTTACGATGTATTGGCCGCGATGCGAACGCCTGCGAGGACGTTGCGGCCGATGGATCGTCATACAACCCCATGCACATCCAGGATCGGGCCCCAGATATCCACCGACAACTCCTCCCACGGGTTCAGCGGGGGGTCAAACTTGCCAAGGGCAGGGCGTAGTGGTTTGAGTGTCTTATCTGCCCCTTGGCACTGTGAGCAGTCCCTGACATGCCTCTCTGCCCTTACATCCATTCCTGGCCACCAATTAGTTCTGCTTGGTTCTTAGTTTCAATTTTCCTATCCCCAAGTGTTCTTTGTGGAGCATGTCTAATAGTTTGGGGATGATGCCTGCCGTGGAAATGACTTTCTCCCCCCTGTACACAAATACTCCTTGGTCGTCCATTGACAATTCTTCTCTGACTTCATAGAAGGGTTTGAGGTCCTCTCGGGTCTGTCGTTTGTCAGGCCATCCTTTGGTGATGAAAGACTTCACCTCCTCTATGGTCTGGTCCTCCTCATTCGCTTCTTCCCACTCTTGACTACTTATTACTTTCTCCTGATCTTCCATGAGTGCTACCAGTTCTTCTACTCCAGCCTGGTCTTCTCCACTCTGCTCCATGGCCGCTGCCCGACTCAGATAGTCCGCCACTCTGTTCTCACTGCCTGGGATGTACTCTACATCGTATCTAAATTCCAGCAGCTTTAGGGACATTTTTGAGATCCTGGGCATAGCATGAGCATGTCCGCTTGATGTTAGCACCTTAAGTAGGGGCTTATGATCTGTTCTCAGCTGGAACCTTGTGCCCCATAGGAACTGTCTGAATCTAGTCATTTCCCACACGACCGCCCGCATTTCTTTTTCTATCACACTGTATTTCCTTTCCGTTTCGTTCAGTGTGCGGGACGCAAAGCTGAGTGTCTCCATTCTTCCTTGACCTCGGTCTTGCATGAGGACCGCCCCCAACCCCTTGTCACTGGCATCTGTGGTAAGTACCGTCTTCCCTTGGGGGTCATAACCTTGGAGTGGCACTGCGCCTGCCACTTCTTTCTTGATAACCTCGAATTCACCTTGCGCTTCCTCTGTCCAGCGGAATTCTGTGCTGTCTCTCGTTAGTTGCCTCATGTGATGGGTCTTGGAGGCGAAGTGCTGCACGAATTTGCTATAATATTCCGCCATACCTAAAAATGATCTCACTTCCTCTTTGTTGGCTGGCGGTGGTGCTTCACAAATTGCTTTCACATTTTCTGCTTTCGGGGTCACCCCTCGCACTCCTATTTCATGCCCTAGGTAGGTCACTGACTCCATTCCTATCCGGCACTTGGTCCATTCTGCTGTGAGACCCTTATCTCCTAGGATCTTCAGCGCCTTGCTGAGTTTCACATCATGATCTGGTTTGTCTCGCCCCATTACCAGGATGTCGTCCTGGAAGTGTTGGACGCCCTCTGTGTCTTTAAACAGTTGGTGCATCAACTTTTGGAACACCGCAGCCGCTGAGGCTAGCCCGAACGACATGCGGCGGAACTGATAGCACCCGAATGGGGTGATGAACGATGTTAGTCTTTGGCTCTCTGGGTGTAGTGCGATCTGGTGGTAGGCTGAAGTCAAGTCTATGGTGGAATACCACTTGATTCCTCGAGTGCTGGCCAGCATTTCCTCGATTCTGGGCAAGGGGAACTTCTCCACCACAATGTTCTTGTTTAACTCGCGCAGGTCCACACACAACCTGACCTCCTTTCCATTCGGTTTCATGACTACCACTAGAGGGGCCACCCTTCCGCGCACGTGATGGGTTCAATGATCCCTTTTCTTTTCTAGGTCCTTCAGTTCTTCCTGCACAGCCTCTCTCACTGCCAAAGGCACGTTCCTGACCTTGTGGGCGACCGGTATGGCATCTTCCTTCAGAATTATCCTGTGGGAGAACTTCTCCATCTTCCCTACCGTGCCTCCGAATACTCTGGGGTACTCACTTTTCCATTTGTCAAGAGCTGGCCAGGGTTCCAGTTCCGTAAGTAGTATTTGTTCTTTTCCCCCAGGATCCAACTTGATGCCCAGGTCACCTTGGTCTAGCCATCCTAAGACCGATGGCCCTCTCTCCGATATGTAGAGTTTGCAGAAAGCGGATCGTCCTCTAAATTCGAATTTCAATGGTCTGAATCCTGCCATGGGTATGTGGTCCCCGTTGTACGTGACTGGCCGGAAATCCAGCTTTTCCAATTCTGGGCCTAGATGCGGGGCAAAGCTTTCCTCCCACACCGCTCTCTGGACGATGGTGTAGGGTGAACCCGTATCGGCTACTACGCTTATCAGTATTCCCCCTATCGACATTTCCAGGACGGGTTTCGTCCTTCTTCTGCCGTCCACGCTCAGCACTTGCCCATCCACGCTCAGTACCTGATCATAGATACAAAGGACTGTGATGACATCCTCCTCCGTGTCTTCTTCTTGGTCTTCGCTTTCTTGGCTGATGTATTTCACCACACTTTTGGAAGCCTTCTTCCTACACACCTTCTCGTAGTGGCCCACTATGCCGCAGTACATGCTTTTGGCGTGAAATGCTGGGCATCTCCAGTCGTGCGCTTCGTGGGAGCAGCTTCTGCACCTGTAGCATGCTCTCTTGTTGCTCCCCGCCTGTTTTCCTGGGGGACCTTTGTTGCCTTGCCATTTGCTGGGTCCCTTCATCACCAACCCCTTTTGCTTGTAGTCCCTGCGGGGCCCTTCTTCATCCACTCTGTTCACCATGGTGCTAGGTGCCGTCTCCTTCTTCGTTGCCTCCGCGCACCTGCGCGCCAGTTCTGCCCTCTTTACGATGACCATCACTTCCTTTAACGTGGTGTCTCCGCTAGCCCATAGTTTGTCTTGGACCGCCGTGCACGTGGTGTGCATCACTACCTGGTCCTTGATGAATTTCTCTTCCCAATTGTCGTATTTACATGTGGACGCAAGTCTCTTCAGGGCCGCCACATATTCTTCTACTGTCTCCCCTGGGCGTTGTTTCTTTTGCCGAAAGTTATATCTGTACACCGATACACATACTGCCGGCCTGTAGTGTTCATTCAAGTCATCAATGGCGTGGGCATACACGTCATCATCAGTGCTTCCTCTCTGCTTTGGCACCAGGCTCTTATAAATTCTCAGACCTTCCGGGCCTAGGTTGAGCAATAGGATACGTTTCTTTCTTTTAGGATTGAACTGCTCCTCGTTTTCATCTTCCAAGACCCCTATGAAGTTGTCGATGTACTCCCTCCAATCTTCCCACTTCATTAGTGGTTCTCCTGGTCTGGGCAAAAATTGCACTGGCGCCATGGCATACCCCGCCTGCGCACTCATCTTCTCGCTCTTGGTCGCGGGTTGAGCGCTCCCTTGACTCCTGGGGCTCCCCGGTGTATTGTCTTGCTCTTCCTTGCTGGCGTGTGCCTGGGGACTACCTGCGTCAACCCCCTCGCTCTTCCGTGCAGTTTCCAGCGCGGTTTCCCTGTCTGGTGGGTTGTTGCTTGGTTTAGCGCGCTTGGCTGGGTGTTTCTGGTGCCTGTCCACCCACTTTAGCTTGGTTGCTCTGCCTCCTGGCGTGTCTGGGCTCTGCCATGCTCCTTAGGGTTTTGGTACCTGTGGGCTGTTGGCCTCTTGTCGACCGCTTATTCCTTTTGGCCACCTGGTCCTGCGGTTCTGCTCGCGTGTCTCCTGTCTCCCAGTATGTGTGGTGGTTCCCTCGGGGACTTCTGGCTGTGGGGGTTCGCTCCTTGTGGGTGGTCGGACTTTACCATCCCACCCTCGTCGCCATTGTAATGATGAAGTTCCCCCCCCCAATGATGACTCTGCAGCGTTGTGCTTATTAACTGGTATTTATTAATTAATATGCCCTAAGGAGCGCCGAGCCGCTGTCTGTGTGTCCTCGGCAATTCGCGCTCTGCTAGCGCAATGCGCACGCAGCCTAAACATGGCCGCCAGCACGTCACGTTGGCGCGTGACGTGCAACAACTAGACTGCGCCACCACAATGTTTAACTGCTGAGCCGCAGCAGGTAGACATACACTCTTATAGCTGCCACTTGGTAGTTGCTCAAGGCCCATCTCCACTGCCAATTCCGTGCACTATCTATTACCTGCCACCGGAAGTGCTGCCCCTCGGAATGGGCATTGTGAAGCAGCAAGGAGCTGTACTGGAAGGAATTCCACGTTATTATGCAAAGGCCCTTTTACTTTTTCGATTAACAGACGAAGTTAAAAAACACATTAAACACAGTAACAGTGATCACCAAATTTGCCACCAATGTTCTCTTGGTAAACTGATATGACATTCCCATGATGCAACAGGTAATAACTCTTTAATATCAAACTCTGTGCGTCTGGTATATAGATATGTGGTCAACCACATTTCCTCTTTTACCACAGCACTGAAATGAGGACAAGGGACTTTTTTGAGTATAACAGCAAGTTTGCATAATATGTTATCAGGACCAACAATCACCTACTTACACATTTCTATTTTCTTTCAATTAATGTGTTAAAATATTCAGTAAGGGGAATCCCTCTATCTGTGTACATGCTTTGAAACAGTCAACAGAAGTAATTTATGAGCTGTGGCATGCAACGCAAACACAAGGAGATGATAGACGGAGTGCTGAAACTTTTCAGACACTCACCCCCAGTCACAGATCTGGGTTGAATCCATCATCATTCTTAAGATCTCTTTGCCACCTGCGGCATGCAACAACATAGATTAGTGGCATGCCCATCTTTCAAAAAGATCGTTGGCTCTGAAAAATGCTCTGATTTTAAATTCTATAGGGGAAGCGATGCAGCTTATCTTTTTGTAACACATTTATTTTTTAGTCTTTTGTTTTATTTGTTTACTGAGTTTAACAACTTGAACAAACAAGCAACACAGAGGTACATCAAATTTCATATATGGTTACATGCAGAAGTCAATTATTTCAGATCGCGTAACATCCAGCGCCAATTCTATTTTATTTTGAATCTTGCACCAAAAATGAAATTGAAGAGGCCTAATTTGCTGTACATTACACAGCAGACCAATGCTGATGAATACATTCTTGAACAAAACATGACTCTAACTTTGAAAATATTTAGGACGAAAGGAGTGCCCCGGTATTTAACAACCCCCTGTACAAAGACATCTTGGTGCATGGGTCACAATTACAAGTGGTGCTCCGGCTTCTCATACCCAGTGCGCCGGTAGGTTAGAAGAGCACAGCCTTCTACGGACAGGGCACATACGTTTGAGGTGCTCCTTACAGAGAAGAACGTTGAAGCCAGCCCTTCTCATTAGTAGGGTTTCACTAGAAGTGGCGGGACTACTTGCCCGCCTCTGAGTCCAGTGGTAGGTGGAACACTTTCCCCATACCACAGCGTGTAGATAGCTACTTTTAGGTCCTGATGAAATGCACTGTATCAGACTGAACACTTAGCATGAAACAGGTCAACCATCAACATAGAGTAGAGCATTGCTCCCCTGGATCATTGTGCCAGCGAGCAGCCTCTCTGCACCTTTTTTAACAAGGTGGATTACCACGTTATTAAACTTACTCGGTGGACTATCTAACCATTTTGAATACACCACCCATCCACATCTACACTCTTCCCTAGGGCCCTCACACCCACGGCACCATACAGCAGGAACAAAAGATCTTCGCTAAAGAGCCCCTCTATGGGTGCCCGTCGGGTATTGCACCGCCGACCCGACGAGGAGCAAGCCCATATGATGAAGCATGACACCTAGCTTGCTGGGTGTGTGAGGGCTTTAGTTCCAACAGGGAGGATTCCCCTCAGGTGTGCCTTCACCCACTTTTGATTCATCCCCTTTCCCCACTTTTTAGCCTCCTCTACATGGGGAACTGTGTACCTTTCTTTGTTTAGTAAAAAATTAAGTGCCAGGACCTTTCTTGAAAGGTCACTGCAGCCTGCACCACCAGCACTGCCAATGATAGTACCAACATTACACCTAACCATTTCACTACTACAAGTGTGACAATTCTATTTCAGGCCACAGAAATCTATACAAATGCCATGAGAGGCTGGCATTATTAATTTTCAAAGCATATTGTCTTAATAAACACAGTAGTTGTGTTCATTTCAAAATGAAAAAGACAGCACCACCATGTGCTGACAGTGAAGTGCTGGTGCCGAGCACCGGAAACCCCTGGCACAATTTAAGCATTTTAGTATCCAGCAATTACTAGGCAAAATAAAGACGGCACTTCCGTATATTTTCCCCTTTCACTTTGAGGAGGTTAAACCGGCCAAAATTTCCAGTGGGGCGAATGCCTGGAAAATAAAAGGACATGTGGAAGCTGCTGAAGAAAGTACACAGTCTACATGTTATACCCCGTTTTTGAAGGCTACATTTTAGTAGGCCGTCTTCAAGGCACCTGTTAAATTCCCTACTTTGGGGTGAAGGTATGATAAATATCGCCTAACCTACCAGGGCACTGTAATCGAGGCAGTGGTGTAATTTGTGCCATTTGACTCTTTACTTTTTTCTTCTTCAAGTTATTACTTTGTCTAATTTGCCATCATTTATTTTCTCTTATATTCCACAGTTTGTTAAGTGACTTTCCGATTATCCTCTTAAACCGTTTCAGAAAGTACTGGCCTGTGCTTCTTTCTTCAGTGCCTTCATTAGTGTTCTTTCATATTTATACAATGGAGCATTCTTAATTCTACTCTCTGTAAGTGTTTGATCTAGCCTTTTGTGTATATCACTCAAGTGGATACTTTAAAATACATTAAAAATCCAAATACTGTAAATGTCAGTCAGTCAATATCTTTATTCGGCTAAAGCAATAAAAGTGCACACCAACAGTTGAATTACACAAGGTAATAGCAAAAATAAGCAAGAGTTAAAAACATTACACAAACGTATTCCATATTTTACATGGTAAGAAACAATATCCCAGTCTCTATGTTGCCTATTCATTCCACTAAAGACAAGTGACTCTAATCCATGTTATCGACATGATAATTTTGAACCTGTCATAAAAACATATCAATTAAATACGGTTAAAAACCTCTTCCAAAAAAGCATAATTTTCCTAATTTCTATAGCCCCACTTATATAATTGATTACTACATAGCACTGAGTTTGAGACTCTAGCTGCTTTATAAACTATAAACCTGTCTTAAGACACCTAGGGCTGTATTACCCATTATCACTGTTTGTGCCCCATTATGGTGTATGCGCTGACCCCAGGGTAGCCCATTCATGTGAAAACACAGAGCAGCTGCTCTGTGTTTTCTCAGTGCAGGCTGCACCCGCTTACACTTTCAAAGGGGATTAGAGCTCCCCTTGCAGGCGGGTGCAGTCACTGATTGCACCCGCCTTCAAGGGAATGTCTGGAGGGTCCATTGGACCCCTTTTACCCCCTGTGGAGGGCTGCTGTCAGGAGGCGCACTGACAGTTCACCACCTTTTAAATGGCGCACTGTTAGTGCGCCTCCATAGAGTTTCTTTGCCTCTGCGCCCACGTCTGTAATATGGCGCTGGCACAGAGTCAAAGGTTGTGGATTGCATATTCAAGATAAGTATGGCTCCATCCCTGCAAAAGTAGACATAGGGAAGTATTGAACAACTGTATGCAGTGTGTATGTGCTATCTGTTCATCGCAGCTCTGAATAAAAGACATATTTCTAATATAGTCCACAGAATTTGCATTGATAATTTTGAGAGTGTTTAAAAGATTTGGGGCCTCTTGTTCCAAATAGGCTTGCTTGACGTATGATAACCATGGGACCTTAGCCATGTTACCCAGGGCAATACAATCCTTAAGAACAAGTTGTGAAAATTCTGCCTCTGGAATGTACCAAATTTTAAGTCAGCGAAGCAGGGGAGCAGTTCTTATACTACCTTCATTATAGGTTATTCCTATTTCAGAGTGGCAGATATGATTTGTAACACTTTTAGGATAGAAAGTATCCGGCGTAGGAAACCATTTTCTAACCTCTGTAAAGTTTCAGGTTTAATGTATCACCATACCCCCACCCTATATGTCCCCACAGATAAACATTTACTTTTATATAGCTGTATCAGCGCTCTAATGGGTTTATGGCCATTATGACCCATTTAAACCAGCCTTCCCCTAGTCCATCCTACGAATTGCTCTTGTTAACCATACCAAGTTGAAGGCCTTTTCGAGGTCCACTGAATTGAGTATTATCTTCGGTGAAGTCTGCACCTCTGGGTTGAAAAGAACATGGTATTATCAATTGAGGTTAAGGGAGGTACTGCGGTCGATATGAAACTGTTTTGGTCCCAAAGCCAGCATATAGGGATATAGGGATGCAATCAACATGATAGCACCTTACTTAGGAGCTTGAAGTCCATGTTTAGCATGGACAGGCGGCATAACATGAAGTTGGCCAAGCCCAAGACCTTGGTCTTGGGGAGGGGTATCACAGTCGCACTCCTCGTGGAATCGAGTAACCGGCCCACCTTCAGGGACTCAGCATAGAGCGATTCCAGTTTTGGGGCAAATTGACCTACAAAGGCAGAGTAAAACTCTGCTGTGAGTCAGTTGGGGCAAGGGGTTATGCCAGTGGCCGTTTCCTTAATGCCAGGCCTTATCTTCTGTACTGTCACAGGTTCTCCAACAACTTCCCGTGCCTAATGTGGCAGTGTCGAAAGTGGCAGACAGTCCAGGAATGCATCCTATGAACCTCTTGTGGGAGTGTATCCGAATGGCAGTAGAGGGCCTCATAGTAATCCGTAAACACATCTTTAATGATCCCAGGGAAGTAGATATGAGCCCCTACAGCAGATTGGAGGTGCGTAATGGGTGCACCTCGCAGTTCAGGGCTAATGAAACATGCCTAGACCCTCCCTGATTTACCCTCCCCTTCATGAGTCCAGGCTATGCAATTTTTGTTGTTGTGACATCGTAGGCGTTCCAAGGTGGTTTTGTAATGGTCCTTTGCTTCATGAAGCCTATGATGTGTAATGGCTCTGCTCCTAAACTATTGTCTAGTGTATGAAGTGAGGCATCTAGTGTACATAACTCCTCATCCAGTTCCCTGCAGACTCCCATTGACTGTCCCATGCAGTGGTCCCTCCTACTCCATACGAGCATATGATGCGGAGCCTTGATTATTGTCATAATACTCTGGAATGGCGGTGTGTAGGAAATCCCTGAGCGAGTATCTTCGAGTGCCAAAGGCTGGAGTAGCCAAGTGAGTATCATTGGTATATCTTCGATCAACTGGAACCCCAGAAGTAGAGGGGCTACATATTGGATCAGCCTCACCGAGCGCACAAATCTGTGGAGCAGTAGGAGTAGTCCTGTTCTAAACTGTGCTGGGTGCGCCACAAGTCTGTCAGCTCCCAGTGTTGTAACCACTCCCAGAAGCCTGCTGTGCTTCTATTAACCTGTGCTCTGTGTAAGGGGGGGGGGGGGGTGGAGTAGCCATGGAGCAAGTCTGTGAGACAGTTGAAGTCACCTCCCATGACTAAGTCCCTGCCTGCTAAACGCCCCAAGGGTGCCGATAAGGAATGAAGGAGCACCAACTGGTCCTGATTGGGTGCATATGTGCTCCCAACTCAACACCTTTCCTAATAGTCTGCCCTTGACCAGAACATATCACCCTTCTGTATATATTGAGCATTGTGTACATTTAAGTGCGGTCCCCACCCTGATCCACACCAGTGCACCCTTTGCAAATGCGGAATAAGAGGTGGCAAATAATTGGCCAAGCCACCTGCATTGCAGGCACTCCACTTCTATCTCTGAGGGACGAGTCTCCTGCAACATGGCAATGTGCACCACCCCTGTTTCTAAGATATCAATGAATATTGTGTCACTTAGATGTGGACCCCATCCCTCGGATGTTCTAAGTCATACAAATGATCCCTGGATTCCTAGTAGCCATCAAGTCAATCCTTGGTCATTGACTCCAAATAGCCACCCTCAGATCAACCCCAGACTCACATCACCTACCTCAATAAGCATTGTTTACCCTGAGACAAACAACAACATGCGCCCCAACATCGAACTCCCCATCCCAAGGACAGGCCAGCAATGGCCATCCACCCAAACATACTGTAATTAAGAAACAGAATTATATGCAAGGCTCCAATAGACTACTAGGAGGAGTCAAATGGTGAGGGGCAGGCAAAAGTGATCCGACACAAGCATGTCTGCTCCGGCCTTCACTATGTTCCGGCTATTCAAGGACTTCAGTTTGGGCAGTCACCTTACCTCCCATATGCAGTGCCGTAGCATCCTTCAGGTTTCAGGTGGTCCTTGTAGTTATCTTTAGAAGCCACTAACCGCCGTATGTTAGTGTCTGTAAAGAGGCCAAAGGACAGCATACCAAGTTCTGCATGTTACTGCCAAATCAGACCAAGTCATCAACTGACTGTTGGGTCATGACAGGGAGACCTCCTCCATCCAAAACCAATCCCTCTGGCTGTCTCGCTGATGGAGAACCGATCTCTAATTTCAAAACTGACTGTACCATGATGTCTGCCACTGCTTGAAGTGCCGACATCCTCTCCTGTTCAGCCTGGGTTCTGGTTGGTTTCTTCAGGACTCTCCTGCCTCTGGCCCTGCTAGGTCTTTTCCTAAGTCTCCACTTATTCTCTCCTGCCACCAGTCAATGGCCGGGCAGGGTTACCCTTGCTCTGTAAGCATCCAGCCAGTCCATGCCACTTGATGCTCTTCACATACAGAGTTGTGCCATCCAGAAGAAACTTCAGCTTGACTGGGAACATCAAGGAATACTGAAAGTCCTTTCCTCTAAGTGCCTTTTTTACATTTAGGAAAGAGGCCCTGCTAGCCTGTTCTGCAGCAGCTCCAGGAACAGTAAAACCTTTCAATTTCCAATGATGTATGGGCCTTCCGTTCATGCCTTTTGCAGCAGGACATCCCTATCCCTGAAATGGAGTAACCTAGCCACCACTGGCCAAGACGTCAGCCAAGTGCTAGCGGACAGGCAGACACACTGTGTGCAAATTCCAGGGCGAAGAAGGGCGTTAGAAGGTTTGGGTCAACCTCTGACTGCTGCCTGTGTTCAATGACGGACACCATGTCCCCACCTTCTGTACCCTCTGGGAGACATAAGTTAAGAACATTGTTCTCCAATTTGTGGCCTTCTTCTTAATGTTTTAATGTACGCCCTTTGTTGGTTAAGTCTGTGACCTGTCGGGAGAACTCCAGTTGTGCTGGGCGCATTTCTTCAATCCCATGCTGCACTTCATTCACCCTGTCCTCTATTTTATTGTGGTCAGCTCTCAGTAGTGCCAATCCCAGTCCAACTGAGACAGCACTAACATTCTTTTGGAGTGTGGATTCAGTGTTCGCTATAGCCGTTATGATATTGTCTAGTTGAAGTTGAAAGGGTTGCACCACATGTTCAGTCCCATCTGCATCACCAGGTCCAGGTAGGGATACCCTGTGCCCTGAGGCCACAGAGAGCCCCCTTAGAGCCAAAAACGTTTTATATTATTATTTTTTTACGGGATCTGCAGTATGGTCAAGAAAAAAATGTGGGCTCCCGTACTTTTTAATTTGACTGCCCACCCCTGAATAGGCCAATGCTCAGATGATTTATTTTTAGTGGAATCGGGCACAAAGCCCCCTCCCCTAGTCATTATAAGCTACCGGGGACCCCATCCTCCGGGGCTGCATCACATTAAAGGGGAGGGGCTATTGGCCCCCTTCCAAGTACCCTTTTGAAGCCCCAGCCACCCCATACCTTGTGGCCAACTTACTTTTTAATCAGAGCAGGGCATGTGGTCCCCCTTTCCGAGCAATAACCCAGCTTTGGTTGTTGTAGGTGCCCCTATCACACCTTACATGGAACACCCACAGCAGTGAGAGCCTTGTGGCCACTGGGAGAGCCACAGGGCCCAACGCCCCCTTCCAACTTCCTTTCTTGCACCCTTCGTGAGTGCAGTGGGAACAGACTACATTTGTTTTTTTCTTTTGGGAGGGGCAAACCTTTGCTCTCGTCATGCACTACTAACTACCTCACATATTACATGACTCATGACGTGTTCTATGACGTCATTGATAACATCACTGCAACATCTGAAATGACATCTTTGATGACAACACTATGCATGGTGGGGTACAAGTTATAGTTAATCTAGAACACTAATTATAGTTATTGATGATAAGTATAACTGGTGAATTTCAGGGGTTTTGTTAGTTTAAAACTCAAGGTTTTAGTAAACATTTTCACCTGATAGTAAAGTACCTTTAATCTTTGTATTGTCAGTGTATGTATGTGTATATGTATGTAATAAACTGTTACTTCTAATGTTGTATGGTAGTCAGTACTGTTTCCTGTTCCTTTCCATTTTCTGATACATGAATTTTCTGCACATTTGCACACTATTTTTAACCTCTTTAGAAAGGGACATGCATTATAAAAAGGCCGTACAAAGATTATTCACTTACAGCTACCCACTACACCATTTCCCATATCTACACACAAAGCTTACCATCTACTCTCACACATATCAACACTCATCTTGAGCACCACTCACACAGACATTAATACATCATGCATACAGAGTTAATACGAGCAGTGGTTTGATATAGGTCTGACTGGCGCCACTTAGAAAATCTCACAGTTTATTATTTTAAGAAACGTATTCGACGGTGCTAAAAGGTAGAAGGAACCACTTTTATCCTTCCAAATACGGCAAAGCCTTCCAAAAGCTACAACACTCCTTAGCACACGTAAATCACAATACTGCTATGTATACAAGTGTTTCCACCAATTCTTCCAATATAGTCACGAAGAGTTGTTATTCTTGGTACATCAAGTTCAAGTTTATTCCCATTCACTGGAAACTTTTCATACAGCCGCTGTATGATTTGAATACAATTTGTATAATTGTATTCATCCGTTCATTCATTCTTTAATTATTTTAGAATGAGAAAAGATGAATTGACTGTCTCTCCAAAAACAAGCATGACAAGTTTACTTGAGCCTGTTGCTGAATAGCCTGTCACCATTTCTGTCTTCATAGGGAATTAATTGGATAAAAAAAACAACCACAGAATGGAATACAGCTATGCAACTGGGGTTCAGGATGAATTAGATATTTTAGTTCCTCACACGCGTTAACAATAGAGTTCTCAGTCTTAGACCTTCTTGTAACAATGTTTTGTCTCTCTTACAAAACATGCCTTCACATGCTGAAACCTTTCCTACAGACTTGAACACATTCCAACCATGAATTCAGCTGAAAAAGAATCTGACAATGCTTGATAAAATGCAAACTAACCCCAGGGTAACATATGTCTCTGACTCCATATGTCCTAGAGTGGGGCCATTAAGGTAGGAACCTGCTTCAACATTAAGCATCATTCTTCTAAACTTCAATCTTATATTTCCATGTCCTCTTGCAGTCTATAGATTCGAGAGTCGTTTTTTTTTAATTCACAGGCAAGAAAGGGTTGTCGGCATCAGAGTGATCACTGATTCGTCACTTCCTATCAATAATATTGAAAACTGCAGACCTCCGTTATAGACAAAAAAACATTGATTTGGCGACCTACTTCTTCAGTGGGCGATTCAGTAGGAAAGGGAAATTTGAATGGCAACCATCGATTAATGTGTAACAATAAATAGCCACAGCTTTTCTGCTGTTTGGTCTCAAAATCAATTCCCCTATCAATAAACTGAAAAAAAACGCACCTGGCATGACTCGTCTTCATGAAATCAGTGTCAGTCTCGGATCGATGAAAATGTGCACAAAGGAATCTCCGTCGAATCTTTTTACTCAAATCAGATAACGACCCGCCTTCTCACAACCTTTTTCCTGGTTGGTGCGGCTGGCCAGTAATTGGTTTGATTGGAGATAGCATTGCTTGACCAGAGGCTGAGTGAAACTGACCTATAATTGATTGATTCATTCTAATATTGATTTAGAGTGATTTAAAATGATTGGAACTGTTACTGAAATTGATTGCTGCCAATCAGATGAAAGTGGTTCAGATAAAGCAATTTCATTTTAGGAGCAGGTTGTCTCTTGGCATCTGCACCTACGATATTTATAACTTGTATGTTAATACTCTCTGAGACAAGGCATGGATAACCAAAGCAGCTTAGCATTTCCATTTCTAAGACATTGATACGTTATTTGCGGTGGTAAACAAAAGTCATGAGCAGTTTTAAAAATGTTTTAAACGAGCTGAAGAAGTTACAGAAAAAAAATAAAAAATAAAGACAGGTTATAAATTGAAGTGCTAAAGTAAAAAGATTATATTCAAAGAGAGGTTACTAGTTTTAATTGAGCTAGCTAGATCCCTTGCATGAATATAAGGTACATTGGGGCAGATTTACAAGCCCTCTGTGCCACTTTTGCGTCGCCATTGCGTCACTTTTGTGACGCAGGAGTGGCGTAAAGCTAGCGTAATGCTGCGACGGATTGACAATGAGACGCATCTAGGGAGATGCGTCACGTTGTAAAGCCCTGCGCCACATGAAACCTGCGTCAGGTTTCATGTGGGTGTTCCGGCGCAGGGTGAGTGTTCCGGCGCAGGAACGCCTCGAAAAAGTGCCTGAGTGAAATCTACAAGATTTCACTAAGTCACTTTTCTGACACCTGCTTGAAGCAGAGGTAAGGCTTGACCCACCACGTTGTGTATGGGGAGGCCACAGGCATTGCTGGAGTTGCTTCTCGCTTGAGACAGGACTCCAGCAATGAGCCACCCTTCCAACGGGAGATGAGTCATGCATATGTTTATCCTTGCGCCATGATACGCCGCATTGTAAATGCAGCGCATCTGTGGTGGTGCAAGGGTAAACTTGCATGACACATCTTATCTGGCGCATCTCTGCTGATTTGCAGGGATGCGCCAGTCGTCATTAATCTGCCCCATAATTTGTAAGTGCGCATTAGCAGAGATCTGTTTTTCGGAGTTTGAAATACTTGTATATCAAGTTTAGGACTTTGTAATTTCATTAACAATGCATCATATACCACCTTAATCTCAAGGGGTATCAAGGGCCTAACCTATAAAACTCCTTGCGGTTGATGTATAAACATTTTGCACTAGGTTAGCGTTACCAAAGTGATGCTAACCACCACAAAATGGTTTTTTTCTAAATTTAACTTCTAGCGTGGAAAGTACCCTAAAAGTAATGCAAAGGAGTTCGAAGCACTTTGCGCTACTTAGCACCAAAGGGGCGTTACATGGGTTGTACATGGGCGTTCCCATGCAACCACCCATGCCTTTTGATGCAGAACCCTCTCTGTCAGACCTTGCATCTTTTGGCATGTATCCCCTGTCTTTTTGCTTTCTGACCTCCTGTTTTGTAGGTATGCTGGACTTTGTTTGTGCTGGTTTGTTGTCTCTGTGCAATTTACCACTCATGATCAGTTTTAAAGTGCAAGTGCTCCCTCTAAAAATTGTGTTATTGATTGGTAGTTCCAAGATTGGCTGATTTGATTTACTAGTAGGTCCTTAATATTTGGCTCAGGTGTGCCCAGAGTCAGTAAATCAAATCCTACTTTTGGGCCTGCAGCACTGATTGTGCCACCCACACAAGTAGCCTTTCAAATATGACTCCGATCTCTCACTGCAGTGTCTGTATGTGCAGTTTTAAACTCCCATGTCAACCTGGCAACTGCACCCACTTGCCAGGTCTTACTCTTCCCTTTTATTACATATGTTGCCCCTAAGGTAGGCCCAAGGCAGCCCCATGGGCAGGGAGCAGTGTACTTAAAAGGCAGGACATGTAGTGGTGTGTTTTTACATGTCCTGCTAATGAAACACTAAGCATTTCCTTTTTTGCTATTGAAAGGCTATCTCTTCCATAGGTTAACATGCGGTCTGGCTGGAAACACTTTCCTGTGCAGATTCCCATTGGATGATGATAGAAAGTTGGAGTTTGCGATGTCTGAACTGACAATTTAAAAATACACTTTTTGGTAAAAATGCATATTTTAAAATGTCGCTTTTAGAAAGTGGGCTTTTTCTTGCGTAACCATTCTGTGCCTGCCTGTGAAATCCACATCTGGTTTAGACTGACATGGGCTATTTGTGCATTCATTCTAGACACTTACACAAAGGGAGCTGAGGTGTGTCTTGCATACCCTGATGGGTCTTCCTGAGCTAGAGTGGTGGGAGGGGTTGTCACTGACACCTGAATTAGGTTGCCTGCCTTTCACAATGCTGTCGCCACCCCTGTCGTGTGGCTGGACCAGGGAGGACAGAACTGGTTCTAGTAAGGAAAGAAAGACTTTTCTTTGAAGTTTGCCAACTTCAAAGCCTTAAACTGGTATAAGTACTGGGGTTCTGTCCACACAACTTTAGAACTCTTTTGGACTAAGGAACCTGCCAAAAAGAAGAGCTGGAGAAGCTGTCAGGAGGGACTTCCACTTTGCTGTGTGCTTTGCTGTGTTGGCCTGCTGCTTGCTGCTTCTGTCTTGGGCAGAGAAAGGACTGGACGGAACTTTCTGCAACTTATTGCTTCCAAGGGCTTGAAGTAGAGCTTGCTTACTGTTGGAAGTCGCAGGAACATCAAAGACTTCAAAATCATCTGGCAACAGCACTAGGAACTGTTTTTTTGTGCTGTAACAGAAGAAAAACCACTCTGATGCTCTCAATGATGCTGCTGTCGGCTCTGTGACCTGAAGGCACTGCCTGGAGCATCGCCCCACTTCACAACGCAAACCTGGTCTCACCGATGCCGCCACACGGCGCCGCACTGGCACCTCTGCTTACACCGTGACCTGTGGACACCGCACCTCGCATAGCCTCGCTTCACACCGTAGCCCTGATCTCACTGACAACGCACTTCATGCCGACATCAATGCTGCTGCCTGCAACTTGGCCTGTGGACACCGCTCATAAGGTACACAAAGCATTGCCCGTCCTACACTGCAGCTCTGGTTCAATGTTGTCGGCACCGTCGACTCCAGCCTCGTCAACCAACAACACTGCTTGTACCATGACCAGTTGGCACCACACGAAGCATTGCTGGCTTTGCATCACAACCTTGGGTCTACTGACGACAGCGATTCAGCAATGACAACGATGCTGCCTGCACCGTAAACTGTGAACACCGTGCATCTCACCGTCCCACTTAACACCGCAGCCCTGGTCTCACCAACAATGCCAGACGCTGTCCCAAAGCTGCTGCCTGCACTGCGACCTGTGGGCACCGCACGTAGCATTGTCCCACTTTGCATCGCTGCCATCGCAAGCACGCAAACAAATGCATGGGGGTAAATTGCACAATGATATTTTTTGATAATGTCTTTTTTGCTGTGGCTCATTTTTGCAGTGCTACACAGCTAGCTTAAGCTATGTTGCTTGACTTTATTTGATCTGGCTAAATGTGGAATTCCAGATGTGTTTGTGCGGTTCTTGCTGCATTACATTCAATGTGCATATAATATCTCAAGATATGCAATACACAACAACATGATGTTTATGCTTTACTCGTACCATTTATCTTTCTATGCAAAAGTCCTTTTGGTGTGAAAGTTCTTTGACACCTCCGTTTGTGATACTTTGCACCAAGTAGCGCATAGTGGCATCCTATGAGCGTCTGCATTAATGATTGGTAAATTTAGGCTTTAGAGACCATATTATGTAGCAGGACAGAATAATATACTGCAACAAACCTGGTCTGTGATCTAGGGATGGGTAGGAAGCTATCACTCATAGATCACATGTGAACTCGTTAAAGAAATAAGTGGCACAGTTTAGGTCTGTGAAACCCAGGAAGGCAGTGAAATTGATTCTATTGCAGAAGGCTTATCACAAGTATACATTCAATATCCTCTGATCACAGCTATGCCTTTTACTCCCTTCAATTAGATAGTTTCTATCCTAGACAAGTAAGTCCCACTGTGGAGATGTAAGTTACAGGAAGTTGCATGGCTTCAGGAGGACCAAACTTGTCACAAAAGATGAAGAGAAGATCAACCCCTGGTTCAAGATCATGTCTCAAATAGAAAAGGAGTGAAAGTTCCTACAACATGAGAAGTGAGCAAGAATCAGAGACTTCCTAAGAGGGAAAAACATAAAGGCTGTTGATTCATTCAGCATGCCAAAGATATAGTGTTTGTTACACATATACCACATTGTAAGTCCTTTTTGGAAGCAATGAGGCAGGAAAGGAAGAGTGGTTAGAAAACCTAATTGACTAGAGGAAGAAAGACACTGGATGATATGCAATTATGCTTATCTATACTGGACTTAAGATTGGAAAAGGGTTCCTACAGCTTTATCACCCCAAACAAAGATATGAAAGAAAAGGAAAAAAGATACAAGCAACACAATCCTCAAAGAACTATGCTTGATTATGGTCATGTATTGGAAGAAAAAAGTAAATATATGCAGAGGAATGTCAGAGAAAATGCTGAAGTTAAGGAAGCTGGTAGAGGTCGTATTTAAAGATAGACCATAGCATAAGACACCAAGAGGTCAAAGAAATTCCCACCTGGACAAACCAGCGAAAACCTGAGGAACCCAGGGCTTAGAGCCACAGAAGCTTAAAGGCAGGGGTCAGGGTAGAGGTGGGCCAGCCAATAAACTAACAGGCAGAGCCAAGCTAGAACCGAGCCAAGGGACTGACAAGAAGCATGAGAGATGTCTGTGACATGCCAGCACGACTGCAATGTTTTCCAGTCCTATGTGCGATGTCTTGCTCTGGTCCAGGTTTTTTCTTTGACTGCCGGGACGTATAGACAGTTTTAATAATTAAATAAACAAGACTACAGGTCCCAGAATTAAAAGAAAAAACCTGGACTGGAGAAGCACATCACGCATGGATCTGGGAAAATTTACAGGGTTGTGTCAGTGGTCGGAATGTCACAATACAGCAGCGATATATCGCATGATAAAAACGTTTTATCCACTGTATCGACTTCCACTATATTGTCATGGTGAATAGATGAGGAGCAAAAAGTAGTAAATATATGCATCCTGGTATATATTTTCCTTGACAATATGGTGGCTGAGATATTTCTGTAGGTTGTTATTGTTGACCTTAATCTAGTGCAAAGATGCCAACCAGCTAAAAGCAAGTTATTGTAAACCACATTATTGTAGAGTATGATGAAATGAAATACATCCATCTAGGTCTTGAATCCAGATATAAGAATGATTTTAGTGGACAATTAATGTGACACAGAGTCTGAATAAAATCCAGATCAAATTAAAAAGTCTCAATTCCACAGGAAAGTCTATTAATTATGGTCCAAATATATTTCTGAAATGATCCATCTATCACATGCAGCACCGTTTTTCATAAAAATAAAGTAATAATAAAATAAGCAACTCTAAAATTAATAAATCATACCATACATCATAATCTTTTGTTTTGCTTGCTATGCATCAGCCACGCATTCACACTCCCCTCACCCTTGATTTCCAGGATTCAAACTATGTTACCTTATCTTCGGTTATCACTTTTTACGCCTGCTAATTTACAGCACCTGAGAATGAACAGGCGCCCCCGCACCTATGGGAGGGGCGCACTTAGTTGCACCATGGGGCTGAGCCTCCTCCGGGCCCCGGGAAAAAAAGAAGGGGGTTGGTGGTGAGGACTTCGTGACGTGTGGCATGAAGAAACGAAACCTATGGGAAACAAAACTTAATAAGTATTTAAGTCTGTGCCCTGGGGAGTTTCATTCTCTTTGTCCCCTTAGACTGCAGCCTGAGCTTCAGGAGCATCATCGAACACCCACCAACCCGGCAGAAGAGCGTGACTTCACGGAGGCGGAGCGCTGACAGTTAACAACAAAGAGAAATGCACAACAATGGAGGTACAGCCATTCCATAGACCCCAGGAGGGGGTAGATTCCACGTATGTAATGGGTCAGCGGAGAGGAGGAACCGACCTGATGGTGATCCTGGACTCTACTGCCCTAACCCACAACGTATGGACTGAGTAGTATCTTGGGAGGCTGCCTGTGTTTAGGTACCCCGGTGGGCCGGTGCGGTATGCGGTGCCCTGGTTGTCAAGTAGCTGGTGGCTGTAGCGCGTTGGGGCCTGACGGCGCAATGTGAGCAGCACAGTGGGACATTGGTGGCCGAGTCGGGCAAGTTCAATTGTATCGCCAAGTTCTAGTGTATGGCCAAGTCTAAAAGTTAAAGTGTAACGTTTAACTGTACGGGCAAGTTGTGTACGGTCGAGTTAAAGTTAAAGTGTTATCTTGTAACTAACTTCCTTACTGCTGTTGACATGTGATGCATCTAAAGTGAGATGCAATGCTGTGAATAATTCTTATATATCCAAGAAGGATATCTTTCTTTGGTAATTGTCTGTGGTAAATTGCCAAGCGTAAAGTGAATTTTAGCAGGCGGTAAGTGGTAGGATTTTGGGGAGGAGGGAATGTCACATTGTGCGTTTACTAAAGGCAGAGGTGTGGAATTATGTGCTACAAAAATGTAAATATTATAATGATTATTATAAGAAATAATAATCATAATAGTAATGCTAATAATAGCAATAGCAAAAACTATATTGATAGTAACAGTAGTATGTGTAGCATTACATATCTCGCTATGAATATATTAGCATAGACACAAAAATTCCTTTGCTATATCTAATCGTTTTGCTTACTGTTTAAATATATTTTACATGAGTATGGGGGCAGAGAAAACGTAGGAAATCCCCATGAAGCGTACAGTACTTCTTTTTTTTGCTATTTTTCAACTCATTAAGTTTAGGTAAGATTCCATATCTGGATTGCATTCTCTGTAGATTTTCTTATGTTAAATAGTTGATAATGTGTTAACCAAGCTCAAGAGGGCGATAGGAGGACCCTTTACCTTAACATTTTTATTGTAGTAGGAGCATCTTGGAGACAGGATGTAGTAAACAAACCACTAAGGTGGTGTCTCGAGTCTGGCTTATAGAAACCAGGATATGAAGCCTGGGAACACCTTATAGGGACAGCACACCACCCAGTTGTATCTTCACACTTATTTAAAATAATACACATATAATCTTAGAGGCACAGGAAATACGGCAAGACTAGAACCTAGGTCTCCCAGTCCCAAATCAACAATTAAGCCTCTAGCACAAAACATACCAATGCTCACAATAATACCAAATAAAAATAATGCCAGTGTTTCACAATGCTTTCATCTTTGCTATCAGCACCGTGCCAGATTCACACCCACAGACAAATGTGTAACTATGACTTAGCTGCACATTTATTAAGGGTGGTCTGGCACACCAATGGACATTTTAACGTGGATGCAGTAAAGGCTCAACGTGCAAATAAATATGATCCAGGGCCTTCACTAGTAGAACACTGCAGCTTTAGCTACCCATTGCCCCTGCCAGTGCTGCCAATGACAAGTACTAACCATAGCACTTGTACAAGTGTGCTTATTCAGACTATTCCAGGCACTCAAAGCTATAAGATTGTCTTAGGTGTCGTTTTGAATGTATATTTATTTAACAAACCGCTGTTATGCTCATCTCTAAATTACAGACAGTGCCACCATGTGGCAGACTGTTATAGTGCTGGTGTTCACAATTAAGTGCACAGGACCGAGCACCGATAACCACTGGATCAAATTAAGCACTGCTTGCACAGAAAATATGCATGCACCTCATGATCTGCCTGCCTTCTGCAAGCTAAATAATATGCAAAGCTGTGCATGGGGTAAAGAAATTAAGACTCAAGCAAGTAATGAGATGACAGATGGAGTGCTGGAGAAAGTGGCATAGACTGTTAGATAAGCAAACCAATGTTAAAACAACATTAAGTGCTGAATAAAGCATTTCTTAGACACCTAATTAGCCAAAGACGCTTCTTCTGACACACTTCAGTACACTGTGTACAGTTCTAGAAGCACCATTTTAGAATTTGCTTCTCTTCTCGGAAGCCTTCCTCCCTGCATGGGGTTTTATTAAACTACACAAGTTATGTGATCTTTCAAGGAGCACCAATGTTCTGAGGGGCCGCTTTGTTTCAGAAGGGGATTGTTTGTGATCAAGGCCGGGTTTTTTCGCAGCGTAGAAAAATGTGCTTTGTTTATACACCTGCTGTCTCTAAATCATGTCAGCTGATGCTTGTGTTTTAACTGGGATTCTGTTATAGTTACCACATCTTTATGTAATATATAGAACTGTACATGGATGTTAACAATGGCGTTGTTTGAACAGGGCCGGACTGGGAACCAAAACTGGCCCTGGCAAAGTGCTTGGCCAGCACCCCAGGGGGGTAAGGGGTGCGGCCGAGCTATTTGCCACAGCCGGTTTAGGATGATTTAGTTACAGCCTATGCTATGCTGCAAAAACGGCCGTAGGGGGCCAAAACCCGGCCTTCAAACCTGGGGGCACACCAAGGAAATGGCCGGTGCCCGCTACGGCCAGTCCAGCCCTGTGTTTGAATTCAGAGGGCACCGAGTCACATCATAGAGTAAAAGAGAAAACGTAAACTTCCTTTGTGTTCAGAACCTAGAGATAGTGATGGAGCAAGGTTGCACACGTAAAGTGACTTGCTTGTATTCAACCCTCTTGTTAATAATATAAAATGTACTAACTAACATGTTTTGTCATATTAATATTGCATTACACAACATATTAGGTATCTAGAAGAAGCTCGACAATGTGCTTTTACTAACTATAACCGGAATGCATTAAAATGGCTGCTTCTACGTGGGATTTCCTACTGCGCATGCGTCTGGCACACTCACGGGGCATGATTGGTGGGAAACTTTTGCTTCTGCGCACTAGAACTAAGATGGCGGTTCTGTGTCCTAACGTGCAAGAAGCTTGCATCACTCCTTGGCTAAGCTGTTTGTTTTGCTTAACCTCTAATGCAATAGTTTAAATAAAATAATTGGAATAGAGTAGAAAGAAGTGGCATACAGTGCATTCATTTTATTCTATGTCTCTAAAACTGTTTCTTTTCTATTCTTGCATGTATCGTATTTGGGCCTAAATGTACCTCCGAACTTCATCTTTGGAGGGACTGCACCTGTGCGGAAAAAAAAACCAAGCTGCTGGAGCTGTGGCATTGAACCCATGCCAATCTGACTTGGATGGCAAGAACTATGAGAAGAGTAAACTCCTCACCCTGCCAGAGGAAGGTGAAATTGAATAATTTGTTTGAATATCTTATTGATACATTTCACTACCGGGCGGAATAAAAGTACATGGGAAGATAAAGTTATGGGAGGGAACATTTAAATACATGATTGACAAGTTACCTCATATCAATATGGTGTGATGATTTCTCCTCATCTTTTGTCCAATAAAATTGTGGGATTCACATATTTGCAACATTTGGGGGTGCTACACTGACTTGAAAATAGTATAACTAGGGTAGGCTTAGCTAGTTAGATTGTCCGACTTGTCTGAATAGCTGACCTGTCACTGACCCAACGCACTCAATAGGTGATCGAGAGCAGAGTTGCTGGCGAAGCACTCTGTCAGAAGTTCGATAACCCAATTGGGGTTTTGCAAAGGAGTTCGATGACCTAATTGGGGTTCGACTGTTAGCTGCAGAGAGGGTTTACAACACTGGCGTTTGAACTTTAGCTGTGGTGCTGGTCTTAGCCTGTGGTGGTCCTGTCCTGATTCAAATCGGTCCGTAACCTGTCCTGATTCTGATCTGCACATGTTCTTTCTCGCTGGCACCTGCACTTTGGGATTCTTATCCTTTGTCTCAGTCCGTGGCCAGGGTTGGTCAACACACCATGGGCCAGATTCACAGAATGACCTTAAGACTCAATCCTAAACTTACTACTGTTTTGGTATTCACAGATTACACTTACTACTTTTGGTATTCAAAGAATGAACTTACTACTTTTGCCATTCAAAGAATGCACTTACTACTTTTGGTATTCACAGAATGAACTTACTCATTTCAGTATTCACAGAAGTTAGGACTCCTAACTTTACGACTCCTAAATGCCTTCTGTGAATACCGAAAGTCCTAAAATTACAATTTTTCTCAGTTAGGACTAGTTAGGACTACTAACTTTACTACTTCTAAATTGAGAAAAATCCTAATTTTAAGACTTTCGGTATTCATGGAAGGCATTTAGGCATCCTAAAGTTAGTAGTCCTAACTTTACTACTACTAAATTGAGAAAAATCATAATTTTAGGACTTTCGGTATTCACAGAAGGCATTTAGGCGTCCTAACTTCTGTGAATACCGAAATGAGTAAGTTCATTCTGTGAATGCCAAAAGTAGTAAGTTCATTCTCTGAATACCAAAAGTAGTAAGTGCAATCTGTGAATACCAAAACAGTAGTAAGTTTAGGATTGAGTCTTAAGTTCATTCTGTGAATCGGGCCCCATATTAGGTAACTATAAAGTGTGGGGTTTCTCTTTTTTTCTACCCACCCTTTGTCTAAATGCTTAATGATATTTTCTTTTCAAATTATTTGCATATGTTGTTCTAATCTACATCATTCTAAATAGAATACGAAATCATTGATTTCATGGTTTTCAAACTTTTAAAGATCTAGTTAGATAAAAGAACTTAAACCTTCTTCTTGAGTTTGTGGGTATTTATGAAATGTTAAATGTTATTATACTACCTATTCTCTTGCTAAGTCTGTTGATTCTTTAGGAACTATAGGTATCGTAGCTTGGATTGGTAAAACAAATGGTATAGATCCCGAATGGTAAAATAAAAAATTGAGTGAGTGTAAGTTTACCTGTTTAAATATATGCTTAGAATTATGGGCCCAGGTGAGTGTGTTGAGCTTGTGAGCTTGCGCTCTATCAGTTAATTTGGTAGCAGAGGTAAGGTTAGGGATTAGTTAAGATAGGTAGTTAGTTATGTATTGATTATTGATTATTGATCGATTATTAATTATTGATTGTATTGATTTTATATATTAACCAAAATTGTTCGTACCTGTTTTATGTATCGTCTGGAAACCCCGGGGGCAGAATATCAGGTGGTAAATGGAAGCCACTCTGTAGTGAGGTCACTTGCCCGAGGAAGTAAGTGCATGGTTAGGTACATCCGGAAGGACTGTTTTAGGGACTTTTCTGTATAAATGTGTGAATAATTGATAGCAAAGAGTTTGATAGTAAACCTTTGGTGTGATTTCACCTAGAAAGGGTCACACTGAAGGAGTAGCAGGTTCTTCTGAGCTTGATTGACAGCAAAGGGGTTCGCTTGTGAAACTTTGCCTTACATAACCTAGAAAAGGGTAAGCCCGAGGGAGTAACAGGTTCTCTGATCCTTGTGTGAAAGGTAGACGGAAGGGATTTACTTGTAGTGTATGAAGAGTAAACGGAAGGGAGTTACTCGCAGTGAAACAAATCATCTTTTTCTTTGAATTAGTTACTCTGCCTCAGTAGCGAATGTTTTTACGTCTTTAATTAATGAAAATTGAATATTTAAAGTGAATTAAAAAAGTTCTCGTATTACCATGCAAAGGAAAGAGTCAGTTGCGGAACTGTGCTGACGTCACTCAGAGCCACGCTGGTATTGGTTGAGACAGCGGGTGTGTAGCTGAGGTAATTCTGTAAAGGATGGGTGAGTATAGGAGCGTGAGAACTCATCTCATGAGAAAAAAACGCCCAATTATTATCTGGATTTTTTGGGGGAATTCTAATCATTGATTGGTCATTGAAAATAAGAAACACATTGGTATTGGAGGTTTTTAGTAAACAAACTCAGTGTCATCACGAAGTAAAGCGGCATAAAATGTATGTGGCATTTAGATCCAGGATTCATAGGAAATAGACCGGATAGAAAATATCTAGGTTTTGCTAAAGAACAGATGATTAGAGGTAGACCTTATATCATGTATGGAGATAAAAGAAAAATGTCATTCGTCAAGAAAGTTAAAAATGTCTTTAAAAAGGATAAACCGATAAAAACCAGAGAAGGGATTATTATCCCACCACCGAATACGCCCGCATCATACATGATGGTAGAAAGGGGTTATCACACTTGCATACGGTTAGAAAACTGGATAGAATATACAAAAGAGGATGGAATTTTGGCATTTCCAGAAAATGGTACCTTTAATGGTAGAGGTTTGTACAATTTAAGAGCATGCATGTATGAATTAGATCCAAGACCTAGGTTAACCCAATACGAGGCACTAGAGTAATGGGAAACAGGCTTTTGAGCGAGATAGATCTAGAAGGGATAAAAATTTGAATAAATTCTATGCAATATTTCCTAACAAGACGAGAGATAAACAGATGAAACAATGGAGGCAGTCCATGTTAGTAGAAGGATTATATCCTGATCGAGCTATAGAAGAACAAACAGGGATTAAAAGTACTGGGAAAACTAAAAATCTAATGACAAGTGCTGACCCAGAAGAAGATTTCTTGAAGGATTTGCTAATAAAAAATCCGCCACCTTATAATGAAGTTAATCCTAGTGCTCCGTTCTTAAAGCCACCTTTGGTTCCACACGTGATACATGAGGCATCATTAGAAAAAGATTTACAGGAAAAGGAACGAGAAGCAATAAATAAACAAAGAAATGAATTTATTCAGAAAATTACACAATTAAATGTAAGTCCTGAAGCCTTGACGATTCCAGTAACTATAGGTCCTGTTGTTCCCTTATATGGAGATAAACAAACTAGTCCTAGACCTCCTGTTTTAACTACACCTGTAGTGCAGCCAAGAAAAGAAACACTAATAGTGGATGATCAAGCAAGTGAGTAAGTAGCTCAGCTAGGAAAACTACACCTGTAAATTCCAGAGAGGTAGAAATGGAAACTTCCTCAGGTACAATAAGTAGTTACCCCAGAAGAAATTGAAAGATGGTCTCGTGAAATAGAAAAACCAAAATCTCAGGCAAAGACATTGGATATTTTTAAATTAAGAATTGAATTGGAAGAACTGCTTGCTGGGAATGTGGGGTTAGACCGATTAAATGCATTAAATGAAGATGAATTGTTGTTTATATGTTGAAGTATCACTCGAAATACAAAAACATTTCATGAAAAGTTAACGAGTTTGGCAAATGAAATGGGAATTGACATTGGTAAATCAAAAGTGTTACAGAAACCATATCGAGCTGAATTTTCTGACAAAGATCTAGAAAATATGAATGTGTCAGGTCGTAAATTACAGATCAAAGAGTTATTATCACTGTTGCAATAATGGGGTGTTTTAGATAGATGGAAAGCTAGATGGATAAAGAAAAAGGAAGAAGCTTAAGGGAAAAGCTCTGCATCAGAATATATGTTGAAAGAAACAGAAAAAGTGGAAAGGTTGTGTCCAATGAGAGAAGTGCCAGGTGGAGGTTATGTACATGCCCCATAGTCCCGACAGGATATTTTGTCATTTACAAATGATTTCCCAAAACTCAGAGAGAAACCTGTAGAATGGTAAAGGCAGGCCAAGATATTTGTAAAAGTCTCAAAAGTGTTGCTAAAAGATTTAGCTGAATTATTCAACATTGTTGCTCCTGTCAATTTATGGACAGAATGCAAAATTGCAGTAGACTGGCCAAGTGATGAGTATCCTAGAGACCCAAAAACAGGAGCACCATCAGATGAGGTGATGAAAAAGTATAATCAGGTAATACTGTACTTAAAAGGAAAGGTACCTCCAAAAGAGACTGATTGGACTAGAATAGACAAACTACACAGAATAAGGCTGAATCTGTGCATGCATATTATGAACGCCTTTTACAAGTTTTTTAACAGTATAGTGGATTGGAAAACATTGACACTAAAGACATGACGCATTTTATCTATCCGTTTGCGTCTGGATTAAAACCAGAAATTTCACAATGGATTAAAGATCATAAGATCTGCTGGCAGACCAAACCTATTGCTGAAATACTCAAATATGCAAAATATTGTGAAGATGAATTGGACAATAAGCGAAAGAATTTAGAAGAAAAAGTAATGTGGGCACAGGTAAAATTAGCAGAGCAACAAGAACTTCAAATAAAAAATATTCAGACACAAGGAGATGGAAATGGAGGTAAACCTAGGGGAAAATATAACCATGATGAAGCTAAAAAGAAATTTCCTTGTCATGGGTGCGGCAAGTTGAGGCATTGGAAGAACGAGTGTAAGGCTGCATTAAATAATAATGTACAAAATAATAACTTGAATTCACAGATGCAGAATGAGGTATCGAAAAAGCAGCAACAACGGGTAATACAAAACCAGTTACCATTGGCGCCTATGCCAAACCCTGGGAGTCAACCTACATACAGTGAAGATACCACAAGTTGGGAAGGAAGTGGTATAAGGGACACCGTGACACCCCAATTTCTTTTGAGTGACTCATACTTTGATGAAGACAGTTTCTGACGGTGCCTGAGGGGGGAGGATGAGGAGTGCGTACTTGGCGCATCCTTGCAGGTAGATCAGTCAGGTCCATACATTAATGGAAAGGTTGAAGGAAATGATGTTACCTCTCTGTTGGATACTGGCGCTACCCGTTCTACTGTGAGAACAGCAGGCGTTCCAAACCTACCCCTCTCGGGGAAAGCGATCCAAGTAGTGGGCGTTTCTAATAAACAAATTAGTACCCCAGTTACAGAACCAATGGAAATCAAAATAGGTAATTTTAAAGAAAAGCACAAATTTGTTGTATGTGACTCCAGTCCGGTAAACCTGTTAGGTAGGGATTTGCTGTGCAAAATGAATTGCACCAAATGGTGTTGAAATTTAAACCCCAGATGAAAATGGAATTTATAAAATCATGTTCGCAAAACAAGAAACTGAAAAACAAAAGTTTACCATAGAAGACTTGCCAAAAGAATTATAACATACAGTAGATCCTAAAGTGTGGGATTTCACAGGAAAAGATGTAGGATTAATGGTGAATGTTGACCCAGTAAAAGTGACAGTAAAGAAGGTGCAGTTTACCCAAATATTTGACAGTACAAAATGAGCCCAGAAATAAAAGCAGGAGTTGCACTAGAAATAAAACGTGTAGTTGAGGCAGGAATTTTGCAGGAAATAAAGAGGAGTCCATGTAATTAACCAATAATTGGCATTAAGAAACCGAGCGGAAAGTACAGGGTCGTACAAGACCTTTGCAAAATTAATAAAATTGTTGTCCCATGTTGTCCAGTTGTGCCAAACCCTGCTGTGATTTTGTATCAAATACCGTGGGCAGCAGGTTGGTTTACTGTAATGGATCTATGCCATGAATTTTTCTCCATACCATTACATCCAGATAGCAAGTATCTTTTCTCGTTCAAATTTGACGATCATATCTACGTTTGAAATCACATCCCTCAGTGGTACACGGAAAGTCCATCAATTTTTAATCAGATTTTGAAAAAGTGCCTTGAATCTCTGATATTGCGTGGACAATCAGTCTTGGTGCAATATATAAATGACCTGTTGGTGGCATCTAGGAATCGAAAAGACTGTGTTACTGATACTATCGCTTTACTGAATCATTTAGGTAAAGGGGGACACAAAGTATCACCTGAGAAATTGCAATGTTGTACCACATCAGTGAAATATCTGGGGCACCAGATAGAGAGAGGTGTCAGAAGGGTTACCTCTGAAAGAATCAGAATAATTCAAAACATGAATCTACCTCAAACGCAGAAAGAAATCAGAATGTTTCCTGGAGTTGTAGGTTACTGCAGGCAATGGATTGTGGGATTTGCAGTCCTAGCAAAACCATTGATACAAATGACAAAGAAAAGAGCAAAAGATCCAGTAGAATGGGATGATGAAAGCATGTCATCTTTTCTGAAATTACGAGATTGTCGGTGTTTAGCACCAGCATTAGAGATGCCTGATTATTGGAAAGATTTTGCATTGTTTTTTGATACACGGGACAATTGTGCACTTTCAGTTCTGACTCAGACCCATGGTCTGATGAGACTTCCTGTTGCATATTTTTCTACTACACTGGATCCAGTGGCAGCAGCATTGCCAGGATGTCTGAAAGCAGTAGCAGCAACTTACACGAGTTTTGAGCAAAGTGAGTCCATTATTATGGGACATACAGTAACAGTATACATCCCACATGCAGTTGTGATTTTGTTGACAAGGACTAAAACTCAGTACCTAATCGGCTGACTAAGTATGAGCGAATTCTTGTAGGTGCAGAAAATGTGACTATTGCTAGGTGTAACCTGATTCGCACTTTGCACAATTGTATTGATCTTACAAAATACTGTACTAATCCGGACAAAACGGAGCTTGTCCTCACAGGTGGCCCTTTAAATCCTTGGTCCCCGGCTCACTGGCCCCCTTCCTTTGGTTTCCCCCCCTCTCCGATTCCCTCTGTTCGGACCCTGGGCATCAAGGTCAGCCATGATCTGACCATGCATGCCCAAGTCAGCTCCGTCGTATCCTCTTGTTTTCTGTCTCTTTGCCTCATTCTGAAGATTTCCCGGTATTTCTCAGCGGACGCCCTCAAATCCATAGTCATGGCTCTCATCACCTCCCGCCTTGATTATGGGAATGGCCTGTACGTGGGCATACCCGCCCATGAAACCCGGCGTCTTCAGGCCATCCAAAATCAGGCAGCCCGCCTCATTCTTCGTCTCCCTAAATCTCCCCGTATCACCCCAGCACTTAAGTCCCTCCATTGGCTCCCTGTGCACTTTAGATCTTTTTTCAAATTAGCCTGTCTGGTCTTCCGGGCCCACACCCACTCATCTCCTCTTTTTATCAGTTCTATGATAACTCCTTACGTCCCCAGCCGTACTCTCCGTTCCTCTTCTCTCTCTCTTTTGCGCGTTCCCCGCTTCCGTAAATCCAGAACGGGGGGCACCCGTTTCTCGGTCTTGGCCCCTGGTTCTGGAACAGTATCCCTCTCCATTTGCTCCATCCCTACCTTCACTCACTTTCGTAAAGCCCTGAAAACATTTCTGTGTTCTCAGGCATTCCCCTGCTAGCTCCCCCGGATTCCTCCGTTGAGTCAGGTCCAGTCCCCAGCGCCAGGAAGCCGCTTGGCCGCAGTGCGCTTTATTAAGTTTCTTTTTCATTTCATTTCATTTCATTACTAAACCTCGCCCAGATATAAGAGAAGAGACACTAATAAATTCAGAACATGAGCTATTTGTAGATGGTTCATGCATGCGTCATGAGGAAGGAGGTTTGAGTGCTGCTTATGCTGTTTGTACTCTATGGGGTACAGTTGAAGCATCATATTTACCTGGAATAAAATCTGCGCAGGTAGCTGAACTAATTGCATTGACAAATGCTTGTAAAATTGGGGAAAATTTGAAAGTGACTATTTATACTGATAGCCAATATGGCTATGGAGTTGTGCAGGAGTTTGGGCAACTCTGGATGCAAAGAGATTTTCTGACTTCATCAGGCACTCCCATTAAAAATGGACATTTTGTGAAAGATTTGCTAAAAGCAATCCAATTACCAGAAACAGTAGCTGTGGTCAAGTGTGCTGCTCACCAAACTGGCAACAACAGAGTGACAGCAGGTAACTGATATGCTGCCCAATTAGCTCAATATTGTGCCAAAAATAAAATGGCAATAAACAAGAAAATTGAAACAAACAATGGAAACCGCTGCCAACTTATGTTGCTTGAGAAAGTGAAAACGTGGAAAGAAGTGAAAGACTTGCAAAATGATGCAGAACAGGAAGAAAAGGAAGGATGGGCGAAAATAGGATGTCAGAGAAGGGCTGTAGATGGTGTCATTGTTTACCTTGATGGAAGGCCTGTGTTGCCAAACTGTATGCTTGCTCCTATGGCTAGGATGTACCATGGTGATTCTCATCTAGGGCCGGGATGCCATGACTAGATTATTCAGACAAACTTGGTTTAATGCAAAGTTCAGGAATGTTGCAGAGAGTCTTTGCCATAGGTGCTTAATTTGCCAACAAATAAATCCTGGGAAGAAAACTGTAGTGTTGCCAGGTAAGATTGGAAAAGCAGAAGGTACTTTTATTCGACTTCAGATTGATTTCATCCAGTTACCCTTGTGCAGAGGAATGAAATATGTTTTTGTCATTGTCTGTCTATTTTCAAAATGGGTGGAAGCTTATCCTACACATAGGAATGATAACATCACAGTAGCAAAACTACTACTTAGAGAGCTCATACCACGTTTCGGTTTTCCAGTAATAATTGAATCAGACCGAGAAAGACATTTTAATAATGAAATAATTGGTCTAATCTGTGAAGCATTTAAAATTGAGCAAAGGCTGTACTGTACATACGGCCCAGAGGCCTCTGGAGTGGTCGAACAACTGAATGGCACAATCAAGTCAATATTGGGAAAGATATATGAATCAACACGATTAGAATGGCCAAATGCTTTACCTCTTGTTCTGATGGGACTCAGAAGCATTCCAGATGGAAAAACAGGCTTGAGTCCTCATGAAATACTCATGGGAAGAGCAATAAGGCAGGCATGGGTGCCCGTACACAAGCTGATAAATATATCTGATGACTTAGTACTAGAGTACTGCAAAGAGCTGGCTGACCAAGTGCGTTCTATCTCTCACCAGGTTGGAGAAGACACTGTCACCAGGCAATCAACTCCAGCACACGATCTGATTCCAGGTGAATGAGTTGTGATAAAAGAACATACACGAGAATCTTGCCTAGCTCCAAGGTGGGGAAGGTCAAAACAAGTGATATTGGTCACCACTACAGCAGGAAAATGTAAAGGAATTCTGAACTGGATCCATGCAAGTCATACTAAAAAAGTGTCTGAACCTAATGAAACTGAAACTGAAGGTTGTGAAGCTGAGGAGTCCCAAGAAAGTGATTCCGAAGTAGTTGATGATGAACAACTGAGCACCAGTCAGGATGAATGGATTCCAGTGATTGACATTCCTGCAGATACTGTGAGAACCAGAAGCCAAACTTATTTAGATTGACAGAGTGATAGTGAAGATGAGTCAGGAATAGAAGAAAGTATTCAGATCACAGAAATCAAAGCCAATAGTAATTCTGAGGAGGAACAGATAAGGAGACATCAATATACTCAGACATTCCAGATACCTGTCACAGTCCCAGAGTCTGAGGAGGGACAGATAGGTAATAGGGCGAAGGCTCGGGAAGAACAAAAAACAAAAGTTCGAGATACCTGAGCAGGATCAGATAGATGTAGAAAAACGCGTTCAGAGGCCCTGAATGGACCTACGTCATCCTTGAAGATTTTGAAAATCTATAACTGACTAATGAAAATGATGACGAATTAATAGCTGATCCAACAGACGAAGAAGTAAGACCAACTTGAAAATTTCACAGGTTGAAATTCTATAAAACGTCTCAAAGAGGGGCTAAGTCTTATTAATCAAGAATGGCTGATCATACTGTTAATGGTAAATCAAAAAGAACCTGCTGAAAAACATGCTGTAGAATATGCACATGTAGTGTAGTAATAGTACTCATAGTATGGCTAGGACTGACAGTAGCTATTCCTTACCTAATGGATAAAAGTGAGAAGAATAACACTAATATTCATGAGAAAGTAGATGTCCCAGAAAAGTTAAAAATACATGGAAGAATAGTTAGTTTTAGACAACAAGGAATAGAATTAGAAGCATCAAATGAGGAAGAATTGCATTATAATAAAGTTAGAAATAGAACACACTTGAACGTATTTGCAAACTTGTTAGTACCTTATGTAGAGGCAATGAAAATAAGTGATTGCTATGTCGGTATGCAGCTACCATTGTCTGTAGCAGAAGACGTCACTTACCATCATTTGCCCCTAACTTATGGTATTTCATGTAGTATTTTAGGTAGTTTATTTTACAAGAAACAACCTTTACAATATTAATATTTTAATTCAGGCGTGATTTTCTCTGAACTTCCTAATCATAGTAACCTGAATCCTGTACATACTAAATGTAATAGAGCTCGTTATATGGGAGAGCATTTTCTAACAATAGGTACAATAGATATAGCTGAAACACACACGAATAATTTAACATGCATTTTACATGAAGAAGAGAAGATATTTTTGAATTTAGTTGAGAAAAGGAGAGAGGATTTCCAGAGAAAAGCTTCAGAAAAGAAACGTAAAATTCCTAAATGGGCAGAAAATAAAGAATACACCTTGAATGGCAAAACTCATGCTGCTATGTTGCTGGACTTTGAAAAGAAAGGGAAACTCTGTCTCCTCAGGGAGAGAACAAGTTATTACAACAATATATTCATTGGTTTTAGTGAATGTGAACACAATTATAAAGTAATAGGGGGTTGGGGTTTCAATGATGGAACTGAGTCAGTGTTTCCTGGAATTTATTATATCTGTGGGAACAAAGCATATTACAAATTGCCTGATCATTGGTATGGGAGTTGCTATTTTAGAATAGTATTCCCAAAAGTATATCATGTAAACACAATCACTGGAAACAATGAAGAAAATAATGGACTAATACCTAGTAAAAGAGCTAGTTTTGCAGAAATTGTAGATGAAATATTTAGTGCATTGATACCTTCAGTGGGAGTGGTTTTGAATACTGAAAGAATTTGCAAATTTTCAACAGTGGTGGATCGTTTATCAGCTGAAGGACTATTAATGATCAATGCTGAATTAGTTGCGGTAAGATCAATGGTTTAACAAAATCGACTTGCTCTTGATACATTGTTACCAAAAGAGGGCGGAGTCTGTAGAATGCTGAAAGTGCAACATTGTTGCACTTATATACCTGGCGTCTGTTTCATTAAGTAGTGATGATATAAAATATCATCAAAGAAGGGATTGATGAAGCAAGGTTGCACACGTAAAGTGACTTGCTTGTATTCAACCCACTTGTTAATAATATAAAATGTACAAACTAACATGTTTTGTCATATTATTATTGCATTACACAACATATTAGGGGAAGCTCGGCAATGCGCTTTTACAAACTATAATCCACTTGCATTAAAATGGCTGCTTCTACACGGGATTTCCTACTGCACATGCGTCTGTCACACTCACGTGACATGCTTGGTGGGAAACTTTTGCTTCTGCGCACTAGAACTAAGATGGCGGTTCTGTGTCCTACTGTGCAAGAAGCTTGCATCGCTCCTTGGCTAAGCTGTTTGTTTTGCTTAACCTCTAATGCAATAGTTTAAATAAAATAATATGAATAGAGTAGGAAGAAGTTGAATACAGTGCATTCATTTTATTCTATGTCTCTAAAACTGTTTCTTTTCTATTCTTGCATGTATCGTATTTGGGCCTAAATGTACCTCTGAACTCCATCTTTGGAGAGACTGCGCCTATGCGAAAGAAACCCCAAGCTGCTGAAGCTGTGGCATTGAACCCATGCCAATCTGACATGGAGGGCAAGAACTATGAGAAGAGTGAACTCCTCACCCTGCCAGAGGAAGCTGAAATTGAATAATTTGTTTAAATATCTTATTGTTACATTTCACTACCGGGCGGAATAAAAGTACGAGGGAAGATAAAGTTATGGGAGGGAACATGTAAATACATGATTGACAAGTTACCTCATATCAATATGGTGTGATGATTTCGCCTCGTCCTTTGCCCAATAAAATTGTGGGATTCACACATTTGCAACATTTGGGGGTGGTACACTGACTTGGAAAACAGTATAACTAGGGTAGGCTTAGCTAGTTAGATTGTCCAACTTGTCCGAATAGCTGACCTGTCCCTAACCCAACGCACTCAATAGGTGATCGAGAGCAGAGTTTCTGGCGAGGCACTCGGTTAAAAGATTTGATAACCCAATCGGGGTTTTGGGAAGGAGTTCGATGACCCAATCGGGGTTCGACTGTTAGCTGCAGAGAGGGTTTACAATGCTGGCGTTTGAACTTTAGCTGTGGTGCTGGACTTAGCCTGTGGTGGTCCTGTCCTATTCCAATTTGTTCCTTAACCTGTCCTGATTCTGATCTGCACCTGTTCTTTCTCGCTGGCACCTGCACTTTGGGATTCTTATCCTTTGTCTCAGCCCGTGGCCAGGGTTGGTCAACACACCATTTTAGGTAACTATAAAGTGTGTTTTTTTCATTGTACTGTTTTCACTTTTTCACTAGCCACCCTATGTCTAAATGCTTAATGATATTTTCTTTTCAAACTATTTGCATTTGTTGTTCTAATCTACATCATTATAAATAGAATAAGTAATTATTGATTTCATGGTTTTCAAACTTTTAAAGATTTACTTAGATAAAAGAACTTAAACCTTCTTCTTGAGTTTGTGGTTATTTATAAATGTTAAATGATATTATACTACCTATATTCTTGCTAACTCCCTTGATCCTTGAGGAACTATAGGTATCGGTAGCTTGGATTGGTAAAACAAATGGTATAGATCCCGAATGGTAAAATCAAAATTGAGTGAGTGTAAATGTACCTGTCTAAATATATGCTTAGTTTTATGGGCCCAGGTCAGTATGTTGAGCAAGTGAGCTTGCGCTCTATCAATAGAAAACACCTCCTTATGGATCTTTATGTACAGTTTTGGTTTATATATGGCTCCCTTTATCGAGCATGAAGTGAGGTAAGTTAGGGGAAACCGGTCATAAATATTATGCAAATCCTGCCCTACCACCAGCAACATGCACACACCAGGCATCTTGTCATTCTCCACTGGCTTCATCTGTTCTTCCTTGAAATGTGTAAAAAAAAACCTTCTCTCCTGCCAGGACTGCATGCCTTCTGTAAAGACTCTCATATCCTTCACACAGACACACACAGAGAAATAATCCTGCCTACCCACTTCTCATTGACTCTTCTCCCGAGTGACACATTACAAAAATAAGACCTCACCCCTCATTTAATTTATAGATTATCCCAAAACTTCTCAACATACACCAAAATATAACAGTTCAGCCGCCATCACACACATCTATCTTGTGATGTATCACCCAACTATCACAACATACACATAAAACATACATAGCTTGCCCTCCTCCCCCACTCAGACCTTCATTATGAGATCCTAAGTAATTCTGATGAGCCAGAAACAGTAGCTACTAGCTGCATTATCTACATGTCTTTTCCATGCATTCTCTCCTTAGTTATATGTCCCCTGATCAGTCCTTAGTTCGAGCCGGTGCTTGATCATCAACACCAGCACTTTTCATGAGCACCAGTTAAGGACCCATTCATTTGTGGTAGGCACGGGGAGATTACGTCATTTACCAGAATCACAGGATGTTGAGCTGACGCCAAGACTCAAACCTGGTTCCCCATCGCTGAAGTTGGCAGCTCAGGCCATTACACCACATCCTTTCCCACTTTCCTGATTAGTAAGTAGTTGGTGCTGTTTTGGGTGGTGCTAACAGGATAAACGGACTGGTGCAAGCTGCCTCCTGATGAGAGCACAGCACTTTTTATTTTACAAATCAACCACTGCCCCTGCTGCTCAGCCAGTGTGACTGTGAGGTAATAGAATGCTTATTTGTGCATTGTTTGAGTGAGTGTCAGTTGGAATACGTGGGCTGAACAGCAAGAAGGCTGCTCCCAGGGGGGCCTTACTGCTTCCTTCCCACCATCTTTACCTGTAACCTGAAACTCCTACCTTGAGAATAAACTATATCCTGTTTCACCTTTACATCTAGCTACCCTGCATCTTCTTGTACCACACTGGCCTCATTAGAAGCACAAGATCTTTGGCAACCCTGCTGATCTGGTGCTTTTCACCCAGAGAATGAAGGAAACTGGGGCAGCCAGAAGAATCGGGACAGGAAATACCTGATGAGGGTAACTCCGCTCTAGGTACAGCTCTAGGAACCTCAGAATGAGGTCCTATGCTCTGCACCCCAAGTCAGAGTGGCAAAGCACTACCTAGGATGGACATGCTTTCTTAATTGATTCTACTTCCTGTGCGTCCACAGACAGACCATGGCGAGAGAGGAGAGAATGTAGCAGAAATTAAGGCAGTAGAGCACTCTCGCCTTTCCGTTGGTCGGGTCTGTGCATACGTGATGGAGGAGATCACAGAAAAACAGTGAAGGGCAGTGGCAATGCATCTGCAGTGGTTCTTTTGGCTCCTTGTGGACCCTAAACGGAAGTGGGCATGGTGATGCGAGCTAACACTTCAGGTGTTACATGAAACAAGCCATGGGTCCAGGTAGGGAGGAGGTTAGTCTTTCATGCAGCGGAGAATTCCTTTTTTAGGACGGTTCCCCTCACACACCAAAGACACCAAAGGTGTCATGCTTCATCATGGGGGTGCCTCCTCACACGAAAGACCTAGGGCCTTATTTATGAAGGCCTTGCGCCGCCGGTGCGTCACTTTTAACATGGGAAAAAGTGACGCACCGGTGGCGCAAGGCCTTCATAAATAAGGCCCCTAGTCTTTGTGTGGGCTACAACCTCCTCTCTATGAGGAGGGGGCTCAGGGATGTTTCATTGGATCAGGCAGGGTATACTAAACCCCCATGTGAGTGTTTGTGTGTGAAGCTAGAAAGTACAGTGCTGTGATGTGAAAATTAACATTGAGATGCCTGCAACATATGTTTTTTTAAATAATCAGTGCACCTCTCCCGATTCTTTGGTCATCGATGGCCTGATTCACAAAGCTAAACTTAGACCTTAAGTCTAAGTTTAGACCTTAAGTTTATGTTTAGACCTGAAGTCTAAGTTTAGACCTGAAGTCTAAGTTTAGACCGAAGTCCATGTCTAGGTGGGGGGGGGTGTCATTCTCTTACCAGACTGACGTGCATGTGGATGGTTGTACGTATAGTGTTTGCTTAAATGGAGGAAACCACCTGCAACATATTGTATAAATGTGCATTAATAATGATTTAATCTCAGCAGACATGGTTCCAAATGCACTTGTTTGTGTTTTATTTGATGTTTTACAATGTTGAGCATGATTTAAAGTCTTTTGTTGGGTAATATATGTAACTACATTACCTGCTTAGTGATGTACTGCAGTGTTAATTTTTTGTCAGTCTCCTTTTCCTATGTGTTTTCCTCCTTTCCATCATTTGGTAAATATGACTGGTTGTCAATTGTAATTGCATTTCCAAGTGCCCTAGCTCCCCTCACAGGATATGTGTTTCAGATGGTTTCACTGTATATGAGACACTCAATCTTTGAGTGTTGTACCAATGTATATGGGGGCAGATTTACATGCCCCTTGCGTCATTTATGCGCCTCCGTTGCGTCACTTTTTGTGACGCAGTGGCAGCATAAAAAATACGACCCATGTACAACGTGATGCATCTAAGAAGATGCGTCATGTTGTAAAGACCTGTGTCTCATTATACCTGCGTCAGGTATGTATGCAGGGTGGGTGTTCCAAAGCCAAAAAGCATCGGAGAAGTGCAAGAGTGAAATCGACAAGATTTCACTGTACCACTTCTAGGATGCCACTGCGTCAAAATCTTACACCTGCTTGTAGCAGGCGTAAGGAGTGACACAGCACAATGAGGATATGTCTCCCCATGCATTGCTGGAGTTGTGTGTTGCTTGCAAAATAACCCCAAGCAATGTGTGACTTTTGCGTCAACAGATGAGTCAGAATTTCTGACGCATCTGTCAATCCTTGCGCCGTGGTGCGCAGTATTGTAAATTTGGCGCATCCATGGAGGCAAAAGGATTTCTCAGGGTGGCACAGGGAAAGTGACACAACAGTACTGATGCGTCACTTTCTTGTAAATCTGCCCCATGATATAAATATGGTATTTTGACAGCGCAAACCTAGTCGAAAGGGAGCAGAGCACTGTGCAGGGTCAAACACAAACATGAAACCAACAAATGGTAAGATGGAAAAAGATGGATTGTGGACTGTAACTGCATTGCATTATAGTGTTCCTTAAAGAGGTGATTATTTAACTCAATCCTAATTAGAGCAGCATTGGGGAGGGAGGGTCCTGATGGATTCTGGGATTTTATTCCAGATTTTAGATCCATATATGGAAAAAGCCTACTGTCTTGTTTAATTTATTTTGCATTTCATAGCCTGCCATCTGTTGGGGTCCTAGCTTTGAGTATGCCAAGAACCACCTAAGATGTGAGCTTGTCTGCAAGATAAGTGGGAATGCTGTTGGTGATGGCTTTGTAAATCACACAGCTGGTTTTGAGGATGATGTAGTCTGGCAAGGGGAGCCAATGGTATTCTATCAGGATTGGAGCGATATGGTCGTAATTCTTTCGGCCCTGATTGAGGCATGCTGCAGACCACTAATGAATGGCAGTGTGGAATCTGGTAGGGCATGGAGCATGTCATTACAACGATCAAGAAGCAAGAGTATAAAGACTTAACCACCAGTTCTTAAGTCATTTTGGGCAAGAAACCATTTGACGTTCTTTAGGAAGGAAGCTGGCACTAGGCAATCCTGTTTTTCAATGATCTTTCTGCTGAATAGTAGGTGAGAGATGGACTGGTAGTTGGTGAGGTCATAAGGGTCTAGTGTAGGTTTATTTAGGAGTGGGATGATCTTGCCTGTTTTAGGAGATGCTGGGAAGGTGCTTTGAGTGATAAATCCATTGACAATGGTAAGTGGAGGTAGGAGAGACTCTCCAGAGAGAGCTTTGACAAAGGACAATGGTAATAATTATCTTCATAATATTGCCAGAAGGCTTTATGAACACAAGAAGCAAAAACATGTGAGATTTAAAAGTATTTGTAACAGAGGCAATCCCTAGGCTACTGCTTTAGTCTCCAAGTTTCCAGCTATGTCCAGTGTGAAACATTTTCCACAGATAAAACCATTCTTTAGATCCTGAATAGGGCAACCTGTTTTTCACTAATATCTGGTGATCCACTCAATTGAACTATGTAGGGAAACTAATTATCATTGAGTTGTCTTTTTAATCTGACCTGGATCACACACTGTGGAGCCCTCTTCTGCGAGCAAATGGTGTTTTTGAAGATATCTTTGGAATTGTAGTACTTAAGCCATTTCTAGCGTTATATATAACAACAGATTGGTTAGGGCTCAAATTGGTCAAACATTGGGATTCAGATTTGGCTACTTCAAAAGATGCTTGGCAGTCTCTGTATTAAACACTTATTGCCAGAGAGCTCCTTCCCACTGTTCTGTTATTGCTGAAGGATTTCTAAGGCCAGTCAATATAATGTGAAATAAATCCCGCAGACTGAGGTTTGGTGTCATTAAATCAATGTTACAATGCATCTTAAGTGTAGGGTTGCTTCCACAGAGAGTAAGTTGCTAGCTACATGTCTTAAATAGGTATCAGATGTGAATATAATTATTAGGAGGATAAATGTGACCTGGTGCACGCTCTTTTTACTTCCTGTAGAAAGGATATGGCTGGCAATCCACCCATGTCCTCTAAAAAGGGGAGGGTGATATAATGGTATGCACGGGCAGGACATGGCTGGCATTTTCCCTTGTATCAGGGAGTGATTGGTCAGACAGATCGATTTATCTGTCTGAGTCATTCTGAGCCAGACCTTTCTTTAGAAGCAAGAATAGTGAGAGTTTTTGGGTAGGAGGACTGGAGTTGACATCTCTATTGTTTCTGAGTACTCTCCCAACCCAGAGAATGTGCCCCTGGAGAAGGCTGTGCCTGGGAGGTGTACCCCACAGGATGGGACATAATTTGCTGAGGAATCCAAGAAGCAGAATGTTAAGCACAAGCATTGAAAGATCTGTTGATAGCTGGGCCCTTCAATAGATTGCTCCCTCTTTCCCATACTTAGTACAGAATGGCAAGGTAGTGGATGCACTGAGGAAAACAAAAAGGTGGTAGGTGGAATCCAGTCCATCTTTTTTTGACCGCCATCTCAAATAGGAACAAGCAACATACAAATTAGCCTCGGTGCTTGTGTAACAGGAACAGTCCTGCATACATTGGGAGGGCTGGTGTCATCTACGTGGGAACATAAGCAACCCCAGACGAGTTTTGGTTTGTTTGGGGTTTGTCAGTAGGGAGAATATTGAGCCATATGGCACAGTGAGCAAGGGACCTGTGTCTGGGCATACCCATTACATAGATAACCACATGAGGGGAACTTAATTGGGTAAGACATGCATGCCACCATCAATCCTGTGGGTGAGTGTAGGGCAGGTTCTACACCCTATCCAGAAAGCAGGTCAGTCACCAGTTCAGATGACCTATAGGTAAGTGCTGCAGGAAGTCCATTTCCTTTGTTTTTCGGTATGCAGAGTGACGAGGGGGAGTTTCTCCTTCCAAAGACTTGCAATTTCTAATCCAGGAGTCAATTACTCATTTCATAAACTTCAGCGGGCACCTTTTATAGGCCTTTGAGACAGAGGAAGCTCCTCCGTTATGGCAGAGGACTATCGCCTCACTGCTGAAAGGCAGCAAATGAAAGATATAAAATAATAAATCTATTTTATAATAATTTTATTTTTTACTTACTCCAACTCGCCCGAGTCTGCGGAGTCTAGGAAGGGGCAGAGCCATGCTCTGCGTCAGCAGCAGCCAGGCGCAGGGAGGAGGAGTGGTAGGTGCACTCTAAGTGCACATGTCGGTTTGGCCGGGTGTCTTAGGGCGGCCAAATTGACTTCGGGGACAGTGGTGGGCATCTCTTAGACCCCATTTTTTCCAATCTAAATAATGCGACTGCTGAACCCCCATCCCGATGGTATGGACCGACCACTGTTTGGTGATTATGACCATCCCTTTTGCTAGTGACACTAATTCAAAACCCACTCAACAAGTCCTGAAAAGACCCTGAAGGCAGCTTCGCCTTGAAGACTTCCATGCACTCCTTACTATGAATTCCCCCTAATTAAGCGAAGACCTTGATCAAAACTATGAGCAGTTTTGTGAGTGGATCAGAAAGGCCTTAGATTCTCTGATACCAGCTAAATGGATCAAAGCGCGTACACATGAATCTAGTCCCTGGTTCAATGAAGCACTTTCCCTGCAAAAGAAGGAATGCAAAAAAGCGAAACGAAGATTGAGGAGAGACTATGATCCCTCACTTAAAACCCTTTATATTCAAATGCAAAAAAGCTATCATCGGAACATTTGCAGGACTAGAACGGATTATTACACCACAGAAATCAAGAACAGTGATAATGCCTCCCAAACTATCTTCAGGATATTGAAAGAGCTCAGTGCTAAGAAAGCGACATACAACCCTAATATATCTTCTGCATTTTGTGACACCATGGCGTCTTTTTTTATTGACAAAATTAAGAAATTCTATAGCACCTTCCCAACAAACACTGTCCTCACTCCTCAAGCTGACTTGAATGGGCCCAACCTATCCGAAATTCTAGCACTTAATCAAGTTGACTTCCTCAAACTATGCAATAAAATAAAATCAGGCTCACCTGCAGATCCCCTGAAACCGGAACTATTCAGAAACTCCAACTGGACGGTCTTAGGCCCTCTTAGAGACATAATAAATCTTTCCTTCTCGACAGCCAACATACCCATCAAATGGAAGCAAGCCTGGGTGACTCTCATCATCAAAAAACCCACACTAGATCCTGCCCTACCCGAAAGCTTCAGACCCATTTCTCTCCTCCCCTGGCCGGCAAAAATCACAGAAGCCCACGTCAACTCCATTCTGACCAACTATTTGATATCCAATGCCATCCTGGATAGATCTCAACACGGCTTCCGCGCGGGCCACAGCACTGAAACAGCTCTTCTTAGTATGACAGAACACCTCCGTACCATATTAGACTCTGGGGGGACGGCAGCACTGATTCTTTTAGATCTCAGTGCTGCCTTCGATACGGTGTCACATGAGATCTTGCTGTCAAGGCTGGAGGGGATAGGAATAACAGGGCTTGTCCTCAAATGGTTCAAAGCTTTCCTTTCGGGCAGATCTTTTAGAGTCTCTACCCCTCCTTTTCTGTCTAAAGAACACCCCATTAAACAGGGTGTGCCCCAAGGGTCAGCTCTGAGCCCTACCCTGTTCAATGTATATGTCCAACCCTTGGCAGAAATAGCTAGAAAACATGGTCTCTCACTAGTGACATATGCCGATGATACCCAGCAGGTGGTGCCACTGGACAATGAAAACGGTCTTAGTGCACAACACTTTAAGCAGACACTTATTGACATCACCAGCTGGATGACAACAAATTGTCTCCAGCTGAATGCTGGAAAAACGGAAGTGTTACTGGTGGGAAAAGAAACAACGACCTGGGGAAACAATTGGTGGCCAGAGACTCTCGGCCAACCTCCCGAATGTAGAGACCACGTAAGAAACTTGGAAGTCTAGATGGACACCGAGCTGTCTTTCACTCTCCATACCAAAAGGGTAGCAGCTACCTGTTTTGGTATCTTACGCAACCTTAGACCCATCCTTAAGTTCTTTGACCACCAAACCCGCCAAATTGTGGTGCAGTCAGCAATCCTGTCAAGAATAGACTACGCCAGCTCTCTCTTGTTAGGGGCAAACGTAGCAGAGAAAGCGAGGCTCCAGCGAGTCCAGAACGCTGCAGCGAGAGCGCTAACCGGTCTCCCACGCTATAAGTCAGTGTCTACTGTCCTTTTGAAACTTCATTGGCTTCCTGTTGAAAAAAGGATCCATTACAAAACCCTTTGTTTGGCGTTCAAAATCCTTAAAACTGCCTCTCCCCCCATGCTAAGTTCCCTCCTCACATAGTACGTTCCCCGACGTACGTTGCGTTCAGAAGGACAGAACCTGGCAGTAGTACCCCGCTTTAAACTGGCAAGAATGGGCGGTAGGTCATTTAGACACCTCGCCGCAAGACTTTGGAATGGACTCCCTATCCATATTCAAAAAATTGAAGAACTTCTACCTTTCAGGAAAGAGATAAAAACCCACCTTTTCTGCTAATGTACAACCACCTCACTGTGACAGAACTAACACTCTTTACTGACACACTTCTTACAGCAAGCGCCGGGACGCCCCTTGGTTGGGGCAGCTGTGCGCGGTACAAGTTCATTTAACATTAACATTAACATGTGTACTTACATTTCTCCAACCCAGCTGTCTTGCACAGCCGGGTGGGAGAAAAGGCACAGGCTCCCTTTTCCTAACTGAGTGGCATTTCAGCCAGCTCAGACCAATCCCGGCGCTTCTCTCATGCATGAGAGCAGTGTCTGGATTTTGTGGGGAGCGAAGCAGAAGAGAACCAAGGTGGCTGGAGCAGTGAAACTTCGAGTTGGCATTTGGGAGCAGCAAGTAAGTTCTTTTTTAAAATCATTATTATTTCCTCCCCAGCCACCTCTGCGCTGTCCCACTGGGGTGTAGTGGTAGCAGCTGCAACTGCTTTGAAATGACTCCCTGACAACGTTTCCTAGGCAGTCTGGTGAAAGAAGAAACACAGGGAAGTAACTATGAAATTCTGAATGAACTATTGGGTCCCCCTTCTGTATTTTAGCCATGAGGGCAATAATTATGCAATTTACCACAGGTTTAAATGTTTTAGTGATCCATGGCGATTTCTGGAGTTTCTGGGTAAAGTAAATACAGCACCCTTAAGTCTTTGTGGGAGTCAGACTATACCCACACTTGTTAGTCGCTGACTTGGGAAGCATTTTGCAGATTGATTTGTAGTCTGCAGGTTTTTGACAGGAGAGGTGGAAGTATGCTGTGCTTAAACTACTTAAGAACATTACTGTTCTCTCTGAATGGAAGTACTGTACGTGGGGGCACTGAGGCCTGCATACCTCAAACCAGTTCTTGGGACAGCTAGTCAACTCCTGTCCTCCACCAAAGGCTGATTAACTCCATGTCCCCTCCTTGTGGCAGTGGCGTAACGAAACTTGAGGGCCCACCCCTGCAAAGTACATGGGGTGGGGGGCAAGGACCAAGTTAGGAGCTCTCAGTCCAGGGGCCCACCACTCATGCAGAGTGTAGTAGGGGGCCCCCTTGAGCTCAGTTGCCTCACCGCACCAAGGGAGCTGCTGGGGTTAATGTTCTGTCACTTTCTTGTTGTGACGGCAAGCATCACCCTACCCAATGGCTGTCACTGCTCACACATAGACCAAGAAGCACCTGGTTCTACAAAGGAACGGAGGATGGTCGTGTGTTAGAATTAGGAAGGAGAGCAGGACTCAAATTATTTCTTCTTCACATTTGACATTTCTTAAAAGTATCATTTAAGTACATTTGACTTTACAAATCATGACAAAACGTATTTTTTGAGATGCATAAATGTATTCTGCTGCTGTTGTTAATCAGAGGGAACTCTTTCATGGCAATGTTACATCTGGACCCCTCTTCGGTATCTCCCCTTTGAAAAAACAGTGTGATATTTGATGGGGTTTGACAGGTTCAAAGTTTCAGAGGAATAATTTAAAACTGAAATGTGTCTTGGTTAACCTGCAATTGGGATCTGTCTGATCAGACGTGTATTCCGTTCTTAATTGTATCTGGTTGGTTACATCCCCTGAATCGTTAGTAAAGTTCGTTAAGTGGCCATGTGGAAATGCAATGCTGCAAGGTGATGAATGTTGTCACACAACATTCATAAGGAAGGACATGCGTATTTGTATTAGCAGCCCAGCTCTGCAATATACATGTTATATACAAATTTAATATTTTGTGGCTCGCTTCTCCCATTTTCAGTTTTTTAATACACTATAGCATTAGTATATGGATATTTGAGATCATAAAGGAAAACCAAAAATGGATTGAGAGCAATATTGTGTCTCTGTGCCTTGTTGCATGTTTTTCCTGTTCTCCAAAATACATAATCATACATGAGCAGACTACAATGCGTTCTGATGTGTCGGTTCAACATCAATATGTTTGAAATCATTCAGAAATTCACTCATTCTAAGGCTTCATATAAAGACACCTGATCTTCCCTTTATGTTTGTATTCCAATATCCAATTTTACTATTATTGCATTTCCATACATTGCTTTACCCCTTTGCCAAAGAAATATCTCGGATTCATAATTTGTCTCAATTCACCAAGTGAATGTATATTTGTTAAATGTTAGGGCCATATTTATCAAAGTTGTGCATCGCCCTCACGCCACGCAAGGTAACCCAAGGGAGATGCAAAACTTGGATGAGATTTACCAAGCAACGCACGGCCACCTTGCGTGGCCCTTCTGTGCTGGAGGCCGCATCCACCCGTGGATTTTGGTGCATTCCCACATTTACCTGGACTGGCAAACCTGGCAATGCATAAAAAAGCTATGCCTTTCCAGGGAAGGCTTAACAAGGAGAAATATCTTTATTTTCCCTCCGTGTGACCTCTTTCTACATGTGCACATGTAGTAAGTGGAATAAAACCAAATAGGACAATTTTTGTGCAGGAAGATATCCCGTCATGCACAAAAACAATCCTGTCTGCAACGTAGGCACCCTTGCGCCATGGTGCACGGGTGCCTTCGTTGGTGCTAGGTAGACATTTGGGCACCAGCGCAGGCAGAGAGTAGGAATGCGCCATATCTTGGTAGATATGGCGCATTCCTGCCCTCTCCCTTTTACGCAGTGCAGGACAGCAGCGTGTTTTGCTGCGCTGCGGGAAATAATGATGAATATAGCCCTTAAATATTAAAAATCATACCTTTGTATTCAATGGTGATGACGTTTTCTATTCTGTCTCCACTCTATACATTATATGGACTTTTGTTTTTTGATTTGGACAGTCAAAGGGTTTATTTGATATATATTTTCTAAATGTGCCTCCTCCAAAATACTCAACATTCGGAACATTAGTGCTAATAATTGGGAATTTCTAAAATCATTCTACACCCTGGAAGGCATGATGGTCCTTGTTGCATGGAGATTGCTGACCCCCTGCTCTTAAAAGCTTTCAACAGCCTGCTCTTTGACATTTTTCCCACGTAATTCAAAATGTTTGTGTTCTATGAAGTGGTATATGGCTTTAATTTGTTCCTGTAGCCCAAATGACTCAGTCCTGAAGAAGACTCTGCTCTAAAACATCATTTGTTTTTAACAATGGTCAATTTCTCTTTTGTATCACTCTATTTATTATAATGTCAGTATTGTTGCTATTTATGTGTATGTTTTTGTCACACATGTGCATTTTTGATGTACCAGAACTGTTTGGCCAATGATCTTTGGTACTTTTTTCATAACTGTGGGAAAACTGCGTGCTTTTGTGTTACAGAAGCAGTACAAATCACGAGTACCAACACCAACTATTGTTTCGCAGATTTAAAAATGTACCACTCCTGAACTATCAGCCGACGGTGACAGGGCATTTCATTTTGATAGCATCAAAAAGCAGTGAATAATATTCATCCATACATTTTTTTCTTAACCGCATAAACATTCACATATATGAAGGGAGAGAATATCAAATAACGATAGTATTGTTATGGAAAATCTATTGTTTAGTTTAAAAACATCAAGTTTGTAAGTTTTTCTACATAGTAATATATTGTTTAATTTATAAATGGACGATGTCATAAAAAGTCAAAACTACGGTTAACTACGATAATTAACATTAAAGTCACAGAGTACTAACATTTTAAAATGTATTCACGAGTAAATATAAAGTCTGGTCTTAAAGAAAAATACTTCTATTTGCTGGTAATATTTATGTATAATATTATTCAGAGTAATGGCAATAACAGACAAACGTAAAAGGCACAATTAACCCATGTTGACAAGGTAGGACAGCGTTCTGGGTCTTCTTTAATCAATAAAAGGACCAGAAAGGTCGCAGTGCAAATCCCTCTTGAAAGAGTTGAATGTCTCAAATTTGACCAGGTGTGCTTAGCTCTCCTTGGGGCTCATTACAAGTCCTGTGGTCATTTTGTGTGGTAATACTGCTCTCTGCACCTACTGATACTGCAGGGTGCAATGCTTACTGGGTGTTGAATTGCGTGGTATTACCCAGTACGGGATATCTTCTCTGGTTCAGAGGTGGGAAACATTGATATGTTGCTTTCTCCTCTCTACTATGCAAAATTTCATTTCAATCGTTATTATAAAGGCTCCAATACTCATAGGTAGTTTCCGTGTGGTTGTAAACACGTTCATAAAATATAATAGTTATCACTGTTAAGGAAATGTGCAGATTACCCCAAAAATGGACATAGGTTTTTATTCGACACGAGGCGCATTGAAATGAAATCTTTATTGTGGGACTACAGTGCCATGATTGATGGGTCATTTCATCCAAAAAAATGACACTAAAACTGAATTTTCGTAAATGTGAATTGATGTAGCTAATTTTACATATTGGTATCAGATTAGGAGAATGTGATTTTGCAAACAACATAAACTGATGTACAAAGGGTAAATACAACAAATAAAAATTTGTATGAGTTGAATGATTTCAGATTTAAATGTGACTAAATACAAATCCCTTTCACATGGCGATGACTTGGCAATCCGCCTTGAGTAAGCCCTCAACTTTATAGCAACCCCTATCAAAAACTTAATCTGATCACCCTAGAAGTAATTGTTTTTCACGCATTAAATAAGGATAATGCGAGAGCAACTATCTTGGTCCGGCAATGTTCCTGCCTGTCCTTCAGATGGTTCTACTTGGAGTTCAGCAGTTCATTACTAACGTGGTGTTAGGCTACCCAGCTACACAGACAGACTACATTGTACACAAATTCAAGCTGCAAAATTAGCCTTTATAGAATAAACCGTATCACATTATATGTAACTTAACTTCCCTCCTACGATTTCCAGTAGGAGCTGGAACCAAATTAGAAGTTGTACACTTCAAGTACAAAGCATTCTGGAATATGAGGTCAGTATATATGTACAAGGCGGCAACACTCCCATCTGGAGCCTCAGTTCAAGCTGTTCAAACACCATCTGCTAACCAGCACTCAAGAGACCGTACAGAAAAATCAGCAGCAAGCTAAAAGTGGAATCATTCAGATGGCCATGGAATGCAAAACCAAGACCATTGTACACACCTATGTGCAGCACTGGAAGGCCGGACTACTGGTTGTGTGTGATCATTGTTGGGATGGAAAAGCCACTTTCATGGTGTTGGATGTGCATCCCTGCCCTAAGTACTACAACTGTAGTAATGTCTGGATATGTCATTTTTTTATGTTATATGCAAACACAGATCATGTGTATGCACCATGATATATGCCTATCTCATAGATAGTGATCTTGATAGACCGTGAGAGGTGATTTAAGTGTTTCCCTCTGTTGGACTTGGCCCTTATTGTCCTAAAAATGTTTCGCTTTTCCCCCTAGCCTTTTTACTTACATGGTGTGTCTGAACTGAAAATAATAAATGTTGTGCAATGGTGTACGCACCTTTATTTCCACCATTGTGGAAATGCACCTTTGTAAAATATCACTTTTAAAATGGACGCCATTTCTGTCTTCTTGTGCCGCCTGCCTGAGGTGGGTTGGCGGTCTAGTGTTTGAAGAGACAAGGTGCTCTACACTTCCCCCACAGTGAGAGTTGAGGCTGGAACTGCCATGGACCTTCTAGAAGCTTCCAGCCCTTTCTGGTAGGTGGGAGGAGGGGTGTATATGTAGAGCAGTAGAGATGCCATGTGCTCAGACTGAGGGTGGACTTGACTGAGAGGGGACACTCTGCCAGGAGGTACCGCTGCAAGGACCTGTGTGCTGGCCCCTGTGCCTATCTGTACCCCTCTTCTGTCCCCAGGGCCACTGAGAGACTCCGCTGGAGAGGAGACTGCTGTGCTAGCAGGATTGCCATCGTAATGGAGGATGACTGTTCCCAGGAACTGCTGCTTCATTTTTGGGTAAGCTGTCCTGCTGCTTGCTGATTTTGCCCTGCATTAACTGTCTCCTGGCCCCTAGCGCCTCTGAGCGCTACATTTCAAGTGACTGGGCTCCTCCTGCTGTTAGTGCCTTGTGAAGTCTTCAGCGCTATCCCAACCCCCAAGGACTTTGCTGCTTCTTGGCGCCTCGTGTGCACTATTGTCTACATTGCCAGAGAAGAGGAGCACTGTCTGTTGTCACTGGAGCTGTTGGGCCTCTCTAGCACCTGGTGAGCACTGCCTCCAGCACCTGCCCAGGAGAAGAAGGTGCGTGGGACCTGCTGCGCGTGCTGCCAGGGAGAGCTGGTTATTCTCAATACAGCACTGTGCTGCTAAAGCACCATATATTCAATTCCCCGCATTTTTGCTGCAGCTTGATTCTGTGGGACCCTGACGGCATGCCTGGGACCTAGAGCCTCGTGGGCACTACTGTCTTGTGTGGGACTCAGGATCCTCACCAGCTCCCTAGCGCCTTGAAGGCACTATTTTCTGGGTTGCCAGAGGAAGAGTGACGCCTGCAGCGCTGTGCTGTCACAGTGCTATATTTGGTGGCCTGTACTTCAAGGAGGTGAGGAGCTGACGCCTGCAGCACTGTGCTGTCAGAGCGCTACTTTATTCTGGGGAACCCTGGACTTGGGAGGACTCTAGCGCCTCGTGATCGCTACAGCTGTGCCCCAGAAGGAGCTGAGGAGCGTGGGCGTTACTTTCCTGTGTGCTGTATTTCAACTCCCCCCAAGGAGAAGGCCTGTGGGACTCCCCACGTTATTGCCAGAGAGAGCCCTGCAGCCATCGAAGAAGTGGGAGCAGTGCATGCTCCATTCTGGCTGCCCTCATCGCCTGCCAGCAGGAAGGGGCCTATCGGGGCACAGTGCCGGTGCCCGGAGATTGCGCCCCCCTCATAGCATTAAAAGATGCATTGAAAGACTACTGCCTTTACTAGGAGTTAAGCAGCACATGCACTTTGACAACAGCATTCTATGTAGTGGCCAGTAGAGGTGGAAAGGTCATTCTTACTTGTGTCACTGGAGTGAGGCCTACAGGCTCACTCTTTTAAAGTTCGGCTGCTGTGTGCTTAACTAAGCATGGGCGGAAAATCCGTTTCGCTCGCGGATTTTGCGGATTTTCGGTAAATTCGCAATCCGCGAGATTCGCGAATCTCCCGCAAAATCCGCAAATCCGCGAGCAGCGGATTTTATGGCTTGCTCGCACTGTTCGCGTGACTTCGCGGCTTCCCCGTACAACTTCGCGCCCCGCGAATAAGCGCAAAATTGCAGAAATACGATCTTAGCAAAACTGAAACTACTTACCAGGTTCAAAAGTTCAGGCTCATCATTAGTAGCCATTTCCTGTAGTGCTTCCTGAGGGGCCCCTCCAGAGTTCAGTTGCCAGTTGCAACTATTATGTGACCCTGCTCTGAACCTCAGAATAGTTACACATATGCCACAAAGGTCCTGAATTACAGCTAAGGGAGACAAGCAGGAGCCAGGCTGGAAGTTCAAATCCATTAATCAGCCCCTAATTCATTATTGTCAGTTGGGGCAGGGCAGGTGTTGTAACTAATTTTGCAACAATGAAAGCACTTAGCAAGTGCAAAAGATCACTAATCAGGAAGCACTAAGGAAGCAGGTGCCAGCTAAAAAAATATTCTGTGACACATTAATCAGCCCCAAATTAATTCAGGTCACTTGAGGCAGGGAAGGTGTGCTTGCTTTGCCACCATAATGTACACTGACTGGACAACCAGAGGGTGCTGTGATGAAACAGAGGGTGGCATGGGTGGGCCAGAGGGTGGCATGAGTAGTCAGAGAGTGGCAGTGGTGACAGAGAGTGGCAGTGATGAAGAAGAGTGTCCCAAAACAGGCTGGACACGTAGAAACAACAAGTTCGCGAAACTTGCGACCCGACAGGTAAGTTCGCGTTTGCGAAATTGTACAAAACCCTCGCGAACTGGCAGAAACCCGCGCGAACACACAAAAAAAAAATACGCAAATTCGCGAGAATTCGCTGATTTTGCGAATTGCGAGTTCGCAAATCCGCAAAATTCGCGAACGCGAGATTCGCAAAATTCGCCCATGCTTATGCTTAACTCACCCTTGGCCTACATTGGTCTGCAGTGCTGCCCATGGACATCATAAGTATTTTGGGGCCCTATGCCCAATGGTTAATTCATAAAACAATAAGTGCCAGAGCCCTCGTCAGGAGGATATGGCAGCTTGCACCATCCAGTGATGACAATTTCGGTACCAGCACACCTACTAACCATCTCAATCCTACCAGTGTGACAATTTATACTATTCAGGGCCCCCAAAGCTACAAGAATGGCTTGGGTGGCACGTATTAGTGATTGCTACAGAATATTCCATTATTAAACATCTGTTGTGCTCATACCCAAATTTGGCAGACAGCACCACCATGTGGCAGACTGTCTCAAATGAAAGAATTAAGTGCCTAGTGCCTAGCATTGGAAACCACTGGCTCAAATGAAGTACTGCCTGGGCCAAATCTCTTTTGGGAGCTCCAGTTTGGAACAGCTTTGAATTTATGATCCAGTTTCACATCTTTCACGCCCTCTGTGGCTTGGTCAATTTCCTTACAAAGACACACTTCTCCAAATTCTAAATGTCTTTCTCTCTAAAATTCAGGGATAGTGATGTGTGTTTTCAATATTGGAACATAACAGCAGCTCACTAATAATACTGCAAATAATCTCTGTTACACCCTCCCATTTATCATTTGTGAGGTCCTGTTTTGGTCTAATAAAAGTGTTTTTATGGATGTTTCATGAAACGTAAATATCCTCTGCAAAATGTATGTAATAGACTCACACATCACCCACATTTAAAATAAATGAAAGGAAAACGGTATTTAAAACAATCTATTTATGAATTATTAAAGGATATCAGGGTAAGACTCTGCAGAACACAGCTGGCTCGATCAGGGTGGCTCATGAAAATCTCGAGCTCTGGGCCAGAGTCCACTTTGCCCATGCCTTAAAACGTCTCTAGTGCTGCTCAGTACATATGTGATCTACATGTACCGGCTGTATGTGTGCCTGTGAATGGTGCAATACAGGGATAATGTAGTGCTGTGCAGTATGTGTATGCTCAAAGCATATATCAGTTGTATGCATACCTATGTGTGGTACACTAAATAAAATATGTAGTGCTGAGCAGTGCATGTATGATAAATGCATGCCCTGGGTGTATGTGTTCCTGTGATTAGTACAATACTTGAAGGAGTTGGTGTTTTGCAGAGTGTGTATGCTGTATACCTTTGTGATGTATGGGTGCCAGTGAATAGTACAATACATGGAAGACCCTTAGGTTTAATTTTGGGACACCCATGGTTGCATGGTGAAATATGAGGAGAGGAGGTTGAGGAATCTCTCAGATAGATATGTGTATTGCTGTATTCTTATGAGTTGGGTGGAACACAGTTGAGTAGGTGAGAGCCAGGCTCCCCAGTACTCTTTAAAGAGTGCTCTTTGATTCAAAGAGGGGTCCGAACGGAAGGGCCATGGGCCATGGGCACACCTCAGGAAGGAGATGAGACCGATAAGAGACTTTTAAAGAGTAGGGCTAAGGCCCTGGGGTAACCGTTTGATACATATATCACTGGCTGACATCCAGTGCAAACCTTTAGTCACTCTCATGGCCTGTGTTGCAGGGCTATCAGATTTGGAGTCACTCCTGCTGCAACAGACTGCATTCGGAAGGAAGCAGACCCCCCAAAAAAACTTCAAAGATTCAGACTCTAAATCCCATCTGGTATCTGGAAATGGACTATAAGAAGGGGGCTAGAGGACCAGAAATTATCAACTGTCATGCAGTGAGGCAGGTTGGTGAGGAGGCGAAGTTCTACAAGACTTCTGGCTGTGGCCAGGACTGGGGGCCAAGGCATGCTAGTCTCCTATTCTCTAGCACCTGCCTGCTTGCCAAGAACAGTATGCACTGTGAGGAAGAGCAGAGCATTGGAAGTGAGGTCCAGTGGGGAATCCTGCTGAGTGGATCCCTGCAGCAAGGTATGAGAAAATGGCTGCTGCACCAAATGGGTCATTGCCCATGTGCAGGTGAAGTTATTGACCCTTGTATGCCAGAGGAGAGCCTCTGTGAATTGAGCCATGATCGTTGCAGCACTGAGGGGGTCATCGACCATGTGCAGTATAAAGTTGATGATCCTGTATGCCAGGTGGCGTGGCCGTGAACAGCAGTGCCATACTGAGAGGGCCGTAGCCCATGTGCAGTGGTAAGTCAGTGCTCCCGTCCGCCAGGCGGGGCTGACGTGAAGAGTATTGCCATGCTGAGTGGGCTGTGGCCCAAATGGAGTGGTAAGTCATTCACCCTGTATGCCAGTTGGGACTGCCATGAAAAGAACTGCTTTGCCAATCAAATCAGACCCTGTGTGCAATGGAGAGACCTGACCATGTATTTCATTGGGAGCCACCAGGACCAAGCAGAAAGTGTGACCTGGTCGAGAATGTCACTGGAGGAGAGAGGCCACCTTGGTGAGTCAAGCAGTCCAGAACCATGACTAAGGACCAGCACCAGTATCTTCGCATATCCCCACATTACCTGTAGGAAGAGGAAGATCCAGAGCTTCAATAATCTCCCCACTACTGCTGCTGCAGGACCATTTGTGAGGAATTCAAGGACAGCCGAGCACAGCCCACCAGGGAAACACAAATGATAGACTTACCAGAGATATCCACTGCAGCTAAAGCACCCTCGGAGAGGTGAGCTCAGAGAACCTTATCTTTCTGATCCTGCTGGTGTTGGTAAGACTGATTTTGGGCCAACCAGCCCCAGAACAGAATGCTAGCTAGATAGGACTTCTGCACTGGGACACATTTAACTTTAAAATTGAGTGAGATTGGGACTCCTGTGGCTTGGACTATTAGTGGGGCTTAACCTGAACGTTGCTATAGTGAATAGAGAATAATCACTACCGCTAGCTAGAGGGGAGAGGAGACCCTGGGATCTGCCTTTTAAACACTGGAGCCCTTACCTCAGGGGACTGTGTGTATTGTTTCTGAACGTTGTATTTAACTTTGTAGTCATAGATAAGTACTTCTTTTAACACAAAAGCAAGTATTGTGGTGGACAATAATCCATTGCTGCTGCTACATGTGTTTGGAGTTGAGAACCTGTGCTCACCCTCCCGTGGCTGCCTCCCCCCAAGAATCATTGTACTGCTCAAAATTTGTTACCACTGAGAGTGAAGTGCAGGAGGGGTGCTTGACCCAGTTGTCCAGGATCCATAGTAGGTCAGGCCCCGGGATATGAGGCATAAAAGGCTCCAACCCTTACCGTTGGGCCCAGTTACCCCTACTTGTCCCGTAGCCCAGTGAACAAGAGTTTTGACTATCGTTAATACCTGTTTCCACATCTAACTTGGGACACAGCATTGGTTAATGTCTGGCTCAAATCCGGCTTTGGACAATCATGTTGTTCCTACAAATCTCTGACCCCTGCATTCCACTACTAATGACTTTCTAAGAATTGGTTCAAATGTTACAATAGTATTCCTGATTGATTTTATAAGAACTCTGCCTGACACTCACCTAAGTAGCCTATAATCACCTAATAATACCCCCAATCAAATGAATGCATGACACTTCTAAGAGCCACAATATAAAATATTGAAATACATGCAAACTCATGTAGTTCAAAACTGGGAAATGTTTTAGAATTCAAACCATAATTCATGCATGTAGGTATTTTAGTCTATTTTTACATTTCTCACAGGACAAGAACCTTAGCAAGCAGACAGATTTTCGCCGTCTGTAATCTGTAACACATTTCTCACTTCATCAGTCATATTTCTGTAGCCTCTGAATAGAGTCCTGATTTGCGGTGAGAATGTTGCTTTCTATAACAATACATGCAATCTCATAATTACGTTCTTGTTATATAGTCTAACATTTTGCATATTTACTTTATTTCATTGTTTTGAATAAAGGAACAAATACAAGCAGGTACAAGATCAATCAAGCTCAAAACTAGGATAGCTATGCGCAAAGAATATGAACGGTGACTTAATTGGAGTATTATAATGTTTTTTTAAGTTGTTTTTAATGTTGTTTTTTAAGTTAGGACTCCTAACTTTAGGACTCCTAAATGCCTTCTGTGCATACCGAAAGTTTTAAAGTTAGGATTTTTCTCAGTTTAGGAGTAGTAAAGTTAGGAATCCTAACTTTAGGACTCTTAAATGCCTTCTGTGAATACCGAAAGTCTTAAAGTTTGGATTTTTCTCAGTTCAGGAGTAGTAAAGTTAGGACTCCTAACTTTAGGACTCCTAAACTGAGAAAAATCCTAACTTGAAGACTTTCGGTATTTACAGAAGGCATTTAGGAGCCCTAAAGTTAGGACTCCTAAATTCTGTGAATACCAAAATGAGTAAGTGCCTTCTGTGAATACCAAAATAGTAGTAAGTTTAGGAATTTGTCTTAACTTAGTTCTGTGAATTCGGGCCCACTTTGTGTGTATTTACGCATATGTAAATTCTCAGGAGTACTAAAGGGATTTTTCTAGAACTTCAAAAATATTCATAATTCACTCTAAATGTTGGTGCAAGGCTTCTGATGTAAATTTGCCTTTTTCTTCGTATTGTATAAAGGAACCTGCACAGGAAGCTACAGAGCACTATCTAATGATCCAGCAAGGATGTACAAGCCCTGCTGCGGCCAGGTGAATGGCTGCATTTTTTAGATTTTCTTTCTTGGGGGATTTCTTATGTTTCAGCTACCTGTAAAAGCAACGTATCCCGTTGATTTACCTAATTCTGTTGACCTTCGGCCTTTTGAATCCAAGGAAAAAGATACATTTCTGGGAGGGGTGTTTCTCTGCAGAAAATACTATACCGTACACTATAGCACAAAGAAACGAAGGTGTACGTTTAAGTTTCCATTTTGGTTGCTTAACATTTACCTAGTACAGTTTATATATCACCAAAATAACTGAGTACATCTTTCAGTGCAAATTTGGTTCAGCCCGTTGCCTGTTTTAAGAATCTGATCTGACTCCTTACGTCAGATAATGAAGATCACTTTTTTTCTTTGTGGTCTTCTGTGCAGTACTACAAGGGTAAGGACGGTAAGAAAGGCAGAAGGTTTAGTTTTTTCCCTTGAAGGAGAAGGGTACATTCCCGAGGACAGAAGAAGATACTTTATGATGCTGAGCCCAGGGGGAGAATTAGGGAACAAGTCTACTGTGCTGAGAATCTGCCTTATTCAGTCCTGGGCAACAGGCCCAGTTGTTCCCCATGATACAGTGACGACTTGTGTCTGAGTGGAGCTGCCCAGGATCAGAGACCTATTGCAACTGTTTACTCGCACCTATGATCATCATGGTTGAGAGTCAACACTTAAAGGCCCTCTGCATGTCACAGTGAGAGATGACATAGTTACATATTAAATCTAGCCATCAGATGGTGGAGAGAAGGTTTCATGGACATGCAGGGCATATGGCAGCTGAAGATGCAGGACCCCTCAATCCTTGTCCTCCTCTTTGAAACTGCCTCCCCCTTTGTTATGTGCAGATGAAGCACAAGCATATGTACATGAAGTGTTTAGCTCTCTTCTGCAGTACCCTTGTGATGCTGCTCCATCTGTGCATACACATTCCTCCTTGTGTGGCATCAAGTGACCTAGGTGACTGCACGTGCAGATCCAAGAAAATCCACCACAGGCCCCCTCTTACTGCATCTTGGACACCAACCAGGTAATGGACCTGAAACCGCACTGAGGATCAAACACATTATCCAACCTGTTTGTGCTCCCGAACTAAGTAAGACTGTGCCGAACATTTAAATGGAGTTTCTGCCCTCCCCACCCAGACCAGACACCATTGTTAAGCTGCATTGCATCAAAACGTTTGGATGTATGACGTTACAATGCATGCTTTTACCACGCATGCCTTTACAACGCGGTTTTTACAACGCATGTGCTTTGGGGCGCTGGATAGTGAATAGTTTAATTAACTGTTCCAACTCCAGTCCCCGTGGATAGTTGGGAAGGTGTTGGATTAGTACATTAAACCTATTCCCTATCCTAGAGCACTCCCAGCGCAATGCGTGGTAATGGTTTGCGTTGTAAAAGTTGCGTTGTAATGGTAGTGCGTTGTAAAGGTTTCGTTGTAAAGGTTTTTTACCGCGTCTGCTCAGCCCAGGCAGGGGGGAGGGGATGGGTTGGTGGTGGGGGGATTTTAAAGCGCTGCTGCAAAACCGCCCTCAGTAAAAAAACAGCCCCAACCCCTCTAAAACTGCCACCCACCCTTCCGACCCACCTGGGAAACGCCTGATGCCCACTACCGCCAGTCCGGCACTGCTGCTACCCTATAAAAATCAGAATTTTTTTTAAAAGGTAGTAGAAAAATCATTGCACTTGAATTAGAATCTGGTTCCTATTGTTCCAGGAACAACAGGCAATATTTGACACACTGGTTGCGTGACTACGTTCCCTTAAATTCTACAAGCCGGGCAGCACTGGCGTGACATGTATCCGTTAACATTGCCATCTCTTGGTATCCAGCAGTAATAGTATAACTTTTCCCTCTGCTGTACATGGAATATTTGAAGAACGGCGAGTACATGTACATTTCTGCAGTCATTAATGTTATTTTTGGAAATGATAGCCACTTTACAGTATATAAGCTTGGATCGCACCTTCACCTCTTGATATGCTTTAATTCTAAATCTGTTTCCGATCAATTCCTTCATCCTTGTCTCGAGCTCTGCCTCTGAAGGTACCGTCAGCCTTAGAGCGGCTGAATCGCCCTATTTAGCCGCGCATGACTCACAAAGCTTCCATCACTCTGCCCAACTTCAGAGACATTACACATCAGAGACAACAAGACAACGCTTCAAGCCTGGCTTGCTCCCCGGGCCAACAGGATTACTGCTGAGGGGCAGCGCAGTCAATTGCATTTTTGCCCCGCCACCCCCTACCCTCTGCTGCTAAGCAACATTAATCTATCGAGCTGACACCTCCCGTGTCCCACATTCGAAAACTACTTTCCCAAAGGAACTGTGACATTTCGTGTTCAATGTGTACCACGTCTGAATGTCAATTTCAGCGTTTCATCACATTACTCTGGTGCGAAAACCTTCAAAAATGCCAGTAGGTCAATGGAAGTTATATTTTAACAGGGTTATGGAACGCTATTTTTTTTTTTTTAACACAGACTGACTTTTAACACGTTTTAGTGCATTTGCCTCAAGAGTTTACATTTTTAACTGGTGGTATTTACATTTTTTTGTGAAATTTTTCTTTCCTGGATTCTCTTTACGGTGATTGTACAGTCTAAACCTAAATTACAGTATTGTCATTAGGGATCTCATCCAATGCACCCGTTCCATAGTTTGTAACCTGCTTGAGAAACAAGAGCGGCCCAATGGCATAAAAAGTCAAGTGCAAGGCCCACAGAACCATGGGTAAGGTAGTAAAATACAGCAGTAATCATGGTTCAGTTGTCCCCTCAGGCCTCTGTGCCCCAGTCCAAATGCTCCTGCTGCCCCATTGATAGCTGTTCCCCTGGAGCGGACAATTCATCAAACTACCCTTGTGATGCTCATTTACACTGAGGGGCATACTCTCAAGGATTTATCGCAGAATTATAGGCACTTTATCGCAGCCAAAGTGGCGATATATTTATCGCCCCATTCACAAGCTGGTGGTAACAGCCAATATCACCAGTTTACATGTGAAAGCAGCCACAAAAAATATCGCCACAGATTATACCGGCAACTACCGCTAATGAGATGCAGAGTAGGCGTTCCCATGCAAAAAGCCGCGACAACACCACCCCTCAACATTCACAATGACCAGCCAGATCGGCGATAAGAACCCAAAACAGGCGATAAGGCGCGATAGCAGCAGGAAATTAACTCCTGCTCTGACCTGGTGTAAAGTCGGACGAAAACCTGCATGAGAAAAGGGAGCCCAGGCCAGAGCCACACTTGAAGAACAGCAGATGCCAAGGAGCTACTGATCATGCAGCTCGGAGCCCCAAAAGGGTCACAATACCCACCCCCACCACCCCCAGGCCTGCCACGCCCCCGGACCCTCTCTGCCCCACCCCCCCAGACAACCGCAGAGGCAGAGCAGACGAAGAGAGCGGACCTTCAGAAAACACACCAACCTCACAGACCCAACACCAGAGAATGTCATTGCCTACTACAGGCTCAAAAGGACAACTATTCTCCGCATCCTGACCATCATTGCCCACAGGCTGACGGTACCAACACAGTGGACAACCAAAATCCCATTGTCATACAAAGCTGTTGGCCGTGCTGCACTTTTTGGCCTCTGGGACCTTCCAACCGACAACCGCCAGAGTCCGAGGAGTCTCACAGCCTGCCCTATCAAAGTGGAAGAGTGTGGCGCAGCGGCCAGGGTGACCGACTCCGGACTACAGGGTTCACGGTTTGATCCCCAGTGCCGGCGGTAGGTTAGCTCTGCACCATGTGACTCTGGGCAATAGCTTGCTTAATCTTCCCGAGGGCTCCCAGCGCCGGGACACCACTTCGGAGGTAGCTGTGCGCTTTGCAAATTCTGGTAAAATAAAATATATATATTTTTTAAAGTTCATTACAACTGTCTTGGATGCCATCATCAGCTTGGTAGCGAAGTACCCATACTACCCCCACACTGCGCAGGAACAGCTGGATGCCAAACAAGGCGTCTACGCCATCGCTGGCTTCCCACATGTGTAAGGGGCTAATTGACTGCCCACATGTCCTACTTGTGCCCCCTGGCAACACTGCACACAATTACAGCAACAGAAAGCACACACATTCCATCAATGTGTAGGCAATAGTGGACCACCCGGGAATCTCCACAAACGTCGTCACCAACTACCCAGTCAGTGTGCATGATTCCCACATCTACCGACAGTCCATCGTCAACCAGGATGGCACCCATAGAAATGCACTGCTCATTGGCAAGTACCAAATGAACACACCTCAACTCCACAATCATGCAACTCACTACACTGGGAATGCACATGTTACAAACTCACATACAACATGCCAAACAACACCAGACAAGACTGCACAACTTACTGTGGGAACCTGGGCCAGCCATGTACATAAACCATCAACGGCATGGCACCTCAGCCACACAATAGCAGATTGTGGGGAGAGGTGGGGATCAGGCATGTGCGAAGGAGGCAAATGACACATGTGATGGCCTGACTAGAGTATGCAGATCACACACATATCCATGTCGACATACACTTCTGGTGTTTGGAGTGTAGTGGACAGTGGAAGCAACCATGTCACCCCATCCAGTGGGTAAATCGCGGAAATGTAGCTTTTTATGTCTCACCCTACAAGCGTGAGCGGAGCAGGCTGGTCCGGCGAACGCCAGGCCAGCGTAGGGGTGTGAATAAAAAGCATGTAGCTATGGGCGTGGTTCTCTTCAGGAATGCCCAATGTCTCTGCCAGGGTGGCACCTCTCACCCTTCCACGAGGCCGATGCTGTCGCCGTGAGCGGCATTGCCTGTGATACTGTGCACGTGCTGCATCCGGGCGGTTGGTCCCCGAACCCGTCTTGCCCGCCCCGCGCACCCAGGCTTCACTGCTCACCTGCCAACACTGGTGTGTGTCAAAGAGGGCCCACCACGTGCTGGTGCAAGCTCCAAGCCCGAGGCCCGTGACATTGACAGCCTGCTCAGGCCATCACGGCCTCCACGAGCAAGGCCCACAGAGTTCCGTTCTCGTCGACATACTCCACTGGCATACACAGCGGACAAGTAGGTCACACATTTGGAACTGAGTTTTGATTACACTGTGGCAGAGTACATTTTTTATGGCAGAGTTTATATCACTATACTCCCTTCAATGTGGTGCCACCAAGTCTGGGTATAGCATTCCAACCATACATATGTGCGGGCCCTCATGGACTAATGCCCTCATACCACACTGCACTCAAGTAGGTCACACATTTGGAATTGAGTCTTGATTTCTCCATGGCAGAGTTCATATCATTGCACGTAAGGAGACGTGTAAGAGGAAGACACGTTTCAGTCAGGAGGAAAAAAGGAGGTGATCGAACACTATTAACAACTACCCTGGTGTCACTAACTCTGTGTATCTTGAGCCAACAACATGTGGCAGTGAGCTCCTGCTGACTGCAGCCTCCAGCCTACTCTGCGTTCGGATAGGTCACACATTTTGGACTGAGTCTTTATTTGTTCATGGCAGAGTTTAGATCATTGTACCGGCCTCATCACAGCCCCGGTGCCACTAAGTCTGTTTCTCACCATTCATGGACACTCTCTGGTTGAACTTTGGTGACGTCTGAGTCTATGTACGAGGGGTTGTCTTTATCCTCATGTAGCTGATACTGAGTTGGTGGTAATAACGAGGCTGTAGCATTCCACTCCTCAATTTGCCACTTCCGGATGGCTTCTGCCCTCTGCATCATGACCTGGAGGGCACCTTCCACTGTCCCCCTCAACACTCCTCCACATTCACATTCAACGTTGACGAGGACCTACTCAGTCCGCGTGACCCTACCTCAGTGCACCACAAGTCACCGTCCAGTGGTGGTGTGCCTGTGTCGGCCGCAGGGCATCCTGTGCCACTAAATCTGTAAAGCTCAATTCAGGGACCCTGTCTGATAGGATATTGGATGGCCTCTGGGTCGATGGCCTTGGGGTCATCAACCCCATGTGTCTGTGGCCCTGCGCTGTCCACTGCCTCCGGCCTCCACTGTGGTCCACCATGGCTCACACATCAAATCGAGTCCTGACCGGCACGGACATCGCATCACTGCAGGAGCACACGCCACCACCGTCAGGACCACCTCCAAACGCCAACTGCCAAAGTCGAAACAGTCGTACTGGCAGACTAACAGAGTTGCTCACACCTGTCGTGGATACCATCATCTGCCTGATACCCTGCTCAGCACTCCAGGTGCCACTAACTCAGTGCACCACAGCTCATGGACCTTTTCTGGTTGAGTTTTGTGCTGTGGAGAGCTCATGCAGCAATGTCACCTCAGGCTGTGAGGGAGACCTGGGGCGATGATGAGGAAGATGATGCAGGTGTGACACACCCACAGCAGCTGCATCAGGAATATCCCAAAGGGACACAATCCTAGACAACTTATTCACATGAGCACGCTCAGCTCTAGTGTCCCAACCTCAGTGCACTGCACCTCACTGACACTTCGGTTTGTATATTGTTTGACCTCTGTACTTGCTCCAGCTACCACCATGATGCTTCACAGTTGTTTCTGTAATGCTGGTATTCTCTGTTTCCGTTTTAATAGTGATCACCATTCAAGTTGTTGCCAGCACCAACCACTCCGTAAGGGCTGGCTTACACTCACTCCACACACATCCAGCACAGGCATCACTGTACATGTTGCGCTGCCAATAAAGGGGCCGGGTGCACATTCCTGTAGCCAGTTCCACAAACTATCTGCATGTGTCAGTGTGGTTATAATGTATGCAAGAGGGCCCGGGCCCTAAAACATTACATTGTGCTGTCTACAGCAGACACAACCATGTCACCACAGGCAGTGGGTAAGACCTTGGACATGTAGCTTTGTCGTCACCCACTCAATACATAAGAGGAGTAGACTGGGCCGATGTACGCAGGTCCAGCGCGGGTGTGTGAATTATAATTCTGGGGCTCTGGGTGTGATTCAGTACAGGAAATGTGCAAATGCATATGTCTCTGTCGCAGTGTGGGTCTCCTTTCTGGATTGTAGGTGGTCCCTGATGGGACTTAGACACCCTTGTATGTGAGCTAGTTCGGCGTCCATGAGCTCTAACCTCACCTGCACCTGTTCGGCCACCTCCTTTTGACATTCTGACACTTGGCATCGGAATGCAATGTGTGCCTCGGTGAAGTGTTGGGAGCCAAGTGTGCTGGTGGGTGCTTCCTGCTGTGTGGTCTGTGTAGGGGCTGGGGTCTCCTCTATGTATCTTGGCTGCCCTGCTCCTGGAGGTGGGTTGCCTAAGATGTCCTAGTGCTGTTGTAGGGCGTCTTGTCGAAGGTGTGGTGGGTGATCCTCTCCCTCATCACTTATGAGTTGTCTGGTCTGCTCTGCTGGAGGTGTTGTTTATCCTTCTGCAATGTGAAGGGGTGATGCATGCTGACATTGTGTTGACATGTATGTTGGTGCATTGTTCTTGTTTATATGCAGACTGTACGACAATGTACATTGTGACTGTTTGGGAGGTGTTGAATATTTGATGTAGGACAGTGGACATTTGGACTACATGACGGATGTGAGGTTGTACACATACATTTCCATCTCACAGTTTCCTGCTATGTTAGATTTGATTGCCCTGTTTCTGCGCACAAGTGGACCCAGTTGTGTCCTCTGTTCTGCATTGTCGGTGTTGCACTTTGTACCATATTTTCGTCAATATGGATGTGCTGTTATTGATATGTGTGTGTGCTGCAGTGTGACACGGGGATCGGGGACAGCATCTAGGGTCATTGTGGGTGCACAGTGTGCTACACATCATTGTGAATGTGTGCAATTGTGCCCATCTCCTCCCTTCCCCCCAGTCCCTGGTCGTTACTCACCCTGTTGATGTTGTGTCAAGTCCTAACGAGCTGTTTCCTACTCCTTGCACCATCTCCACACTGATGACTGCGGCCACCATTTCCTATAGTTCCTCCTGTGGCGCAGGACTCCCACCTCCTGTCACCATTGCTGTCTTCCTGCTGACAGCGGGTTTGTGCTTGGTTTGGCTTTGCACCTCATGCCAGTGCCTCTTGGCCTCCTCCATTGACCGCCTCGACACTCCAACTGCATTCACGTTTGTCAAATTGAAGTTCAATTGATGGTAGTGTTCTGTCACCTGCATGACGCTGATCTGGTTATCATGCAGACTGCACCCCGTCTTCCTCTTCCTCTTCTCCTTGTCCTTCCCCGACCCCGAGGTTCCTCGCTGGTGGTCTGTGGGGCTTGTGGGGTTTGCGTTGACCTCTGCACTTGGTCCGGGTACATCCATGGTGCTACGCAGTTTATTTTTGTTTCCCTTTGTTTTTGTTCTGCTTTTATGGTGCCTTTTCCCGCTTGACGGGTAGGGAATTGCAGGCCTGTCTCTGATTTTCGCAGATTTTTGTATCGTGATTGACCATATCGCAACTTTTTTGCTTTCGTGTTTCGCATTTTTGCGGCGTTGCATTGACTTTATCACGGACATTTGACACTGTATCGTGAGCCTATCGCATGGTACCGCCGTGTTGAGAATACAACGTTATTACAGCGTTACTTTCCCGCGATAGACTGCGAGGTGAAGAGTTGCATTAAGCTAATTTTGCGGTAATTATCACGCGTTCTTGAGAATATCCCCCTGAGGTGGTACTCAGCACCATAACACACATTATGAAAGTGTGCTACTATGCCACATTTCTTTTTGGGGCAATCAGTGTTGTTTTGCGACAGCATGAGTAAATGCTCATTTTATATCCACAGAAACAAATATTGACTTGTTTGTTGCCGCTAAATCACGCCGACCACCAAAAAAAAACGAAATTGAGCTAAATAGCACACACTTCTGTCCTGCAATAAATAGAAGGGTCAGTCTAATATGTACTGCCAGGCTTGGTTATGTCATCCTGCTCCAGAAGTGATGGTGTGAGATATACATGGCCAAGATGGTTCTGGAGATATCCAAAGGAGGAACAGAAACTCGAAAAAAAGAAAAATAAACAATTATTACCTGTATAAACTGTTTTTGCCCACTCCTGAAGAACTTAGGGGCATATTATCAAGAAACCGGGTTAACATTATCGCTGCTTTAGCGGCAGAAAACTACTTCTAAAACGGCGATAATGGGCTTGATAATACACCGTAGAGAATTCCCATAGAAGCCCATGTTTACACCAGAACATGGGCTTCTATCAGACTTCACAAGACCGTATTATCAAGCCCATTATCGCCGCTTTAGCTGCAGTTTTCTGCAGTTAAAGCAGTGATAATGTTAACGCTGTTTCTTGATAATATGCCCCTTGGAACATAAATGGTCCTACTAAGAACCAGTTAACTTGGCAATGGAGAGTTTTAATTGATTTGGTAATTTAAAGTTTCTTTCTGCACAGTAGTAAAACATTGAAAGGACAAAACATAAACATTAATCTTGGCTGTACGCACCATGGTTATATTGAAAAGATAACTCATCTTTTCTGTAGTACCATCTCTAAGTACTCTAAATACATGGCTTTTATTATTCAATGTAATGGTACCAACCCTCTTGGTAGAATGAGAGTGGATTTGGCCTCTCCAGAATTCAAACTTCTAATCTGTAGGTCTAAACAAATGGGAACAGCGAGTGTTTAACTCCCTGAGTCATACTGTCAGCATAAGAATGTTTTGCCAAGTATATGCAAAAGCCATCTGCGCCCAGCGCATCAGTTAAATGTCCTGTCACACACTCTGGATTCTGTTCCTGAATGAAGGGCATACCTCTGATTGCACACACGGGCCTGGCAAACACAGAGGGGCAAGCTCAGGGGTCTACCTGCTAATTTGTGATGGACCCCTGACTCTAGAGTCTCCACCTTCAACCTATGGGAGGAGGTTCCTCTGAACTACCACTGAATATCCCATCTGAATGGTGCACTCATTGTACATCACCTTCTGGGCAGCGTACATTGAATGAGTTGTGAATTCGTCCTACATTTTGTATAATCCAAACCTGCGGAAGTTACCATTGACTGCATGGAGAATTCAAGGCAATGGGGAACTCTGCTGGGACATTCATGAAAACACTGCATTCAGAACTGCTGCAGCCCTGCTGCTCTAAAAGTTGTCTAGCAGATATCTTGAATGGCCATGCGCTATTGGTCGAATCAATCATAAATTGATATGGTTGAATAAATTTAGCCACGAGGCTGCAGCGCAGTTGAATATGAAAACATAATCGAACCAAAGGCCCGCCTGCAAGATGTGCTGAAGGGTCCCCTCACACTCATATCACTAGGGGCTGAGGGGGCCCACTCCGGTATTGGTAAGCCTTGGGCGCCCACGCACACTGGCGTAACGAAAATTTAGGGGGCCTCCCTGCACGGTATTCAAGAGGGGCCCCCTCCGGGCTCAATCAGGAGCTCTCTGGCCAGAGTGCAGTGCAGAGGAGGCCCCCTGGAGCTTCATGCCCCCCGCACCACGGGGGCTGCGGGGGGCTGTGTTAAGCCCCTGCCCACGCCACGGGGGCTGCAGGGGCCTTTGTTACATCCCTGAATCGAACATTCCTAAAATGTAGGGCTCGAGTCGGGGGTACATGCAGGTACACATCGTCCCCCAACTCTTTTCACAGTGTGGAAACCGTCTCCCCTGCTAAGAAGCTGGGCCCCACAGAAATAAGCTGAACGTGTCCGGTGTAATTTTCAGGTACAGGGACACGTTCAGCACGTGACGTCATGAGGTCATTTGCATATTGTCAGTCCCCCCACTTCGTTTTATAGGACTTGTGCCCTTCTAAAACGTATGTGCAGCAGCACACCTTTTTGCGCTATTTTTTTGGCCTGGCTAAAAACTGTTACAGGTTATGTCATCAACAAAACAAAAACGCAAAGAAAGAGGATTTGGGTCAGCCAGCATCAGCAATTGGTGACTTTTGGTCAATCCCCTTCAGCGATTGCTTGTTTTAAGTGTCTGCACACATTTGAAATCAGCCCAGAGAAGTATTACACTGGTTTATATTTTGCAGTAATGGTTGGCAAAGGGATCCGTCTCTGGACCACAGCAGTTCTGTGCATGGAGCTGATGCTCACTGTGACCAAGAGAGCGCTCCAATGCAAAAAGAGTCTGTCTTTGCTTTCCAAGGCATCTTCTCACTGCTTCAGCTCCTAACCTCCATCCAAGTCGTCACTAGTATTTTTTTTAAATGTAATTTAGCACCAGGCCAGGCCACATCGAGCAATGTTAGAGCAAAGGTTAGGGTTCTTCCTGTCTCTCTCCGGTGTCATTGCAGCCTAGCTACTTTGATGCTTGTTCTGTCTGCTTGTGTCCTGATTGCGATGGGCCTGGAAACAGCACCAGAAGCAGGAGGAGCTTATTATACTAGTAGTGCGATGTGCCTGTGGCACTGGGAGATGAGTGGTGCTGGTGGAGAGGCAGTCCTGCACTGGTGATCTCAGCAGTAGTCTCTGCTGCCTGCAAACGTGCACCTTGTGTATCGCATGCTTCCCCAATGACAGATTTAAAAAGCATGCAGGAAGCCCATGGACAATACTGCCAGCCAGAAATAACAGCTAAACACAGTCTTTCTGGTACCAACCTTGGGAGTGACCAGTTTCAATACTGAGAGTCGGTGCAACCTTTTCTGAGAGGAGAACAAGACAGCGGTGTGGGGGCAAGCATTGAAGTGTGAAATTAAACAGGACCACTCTCACATTGGGTGAAAACTTCCTGTTCCTATGTCCTGCCCACGTGGCACATTCATTGGGTCTGTGAAATAATAGTTTTCCAAGTATCCGCTTATTTGCAATAGATATAGGGAAATGCTTACTACGGGGTTGCACCACCGGAACATCACTTTTTACCACATTCGTTTGGTGCAATACCCTGCTCTATATATACAAAGTGGTGTTAAGCCACTTTGCATGGCTTAACCCCGCTTTGTAAATATGGTACCTGTTAGACACGGGTGTCGTTGGTTGGCTGAGGTAGGTACTTAAGGCCAAATAGGGACCCTTGCTTCCACGTCAGGAAAAGGAAGGAAACTTTCTCAGATAGCCCCCGTTCACCCCCTTGGTAGCTTGGCACGAGCAGCCAGGCCTATCTTCAAGGCAAGTGTGTAAAGCATTTGCAACAACGCTCTCAGTAAATTAATGATGACACCACACATGGACTCCACATGAATTTCATAAAAACAAGTATAAATGTATATAAAAAGATATATGAGAAGACCACATGATATAAGTCCAACATATGCGTATTTGTACTATTACTCCTAGCCGGTTATTAGGCCAGCCAGTCCTTGTAAGTTCTGGCGATAATAATGAGCAATTCTAAATGATCCACTGCAGTCCTAATACAATGTTATGCAGTTCGTAATGCAAGAATCAAGTACTTTGCAATGTAAACATAATGCAGTTTGTTATGCAACAATCAAGGGAATTTGTAGTGCCAAAATAATGCAATGCGTACTGCAACAATCAGGTAGTTTGTTATGCAAAAACAGTGCAATGTGTAATGCAACAATCCGGCAGTTTGTAATGCAGAAATAATGCAATGGGTAATGCAACGATCAGGTAGTTCGTAATGCAGAAATAATGCAATGCGTAATACACCAATCAGGTAGTTTGTAATGCAGAAATAATGCAATGCGTTATACACTTCAGGTAGTTCGTAATGCAGAAATAGTGAAATGCGTATTACACTTCAGGTAGTTCCTAATGCAGTAATAATGTGATGCGTAATACACTTCAGGTAGTTCGTAATGCAGAAATAATGCAAAGCGTAATCCACTCCAGCCAATCATGGTGCCCCAGGCGGTCTCTCTGCCACTTGTGCTGACTCATGGTCAGCTTCGGTCAACAGATGCTCCACACGGGTATGATGTAAACCAGAAGTGTAGCTCCGTACTCCGGCCCCGGTTGCTGAGACTCACTTGAACTCCGGGTGTGCACGATAACAGGGCAATCCTCACAAAGGTCTCAGGCTGCACAAAGCACACGCACACAGCATCGCTGAGACTCACTTGGACTCCGGTGCACAAGATTACAGGACAATCCTCACGAAGGGCGCCGTCTGCAAAAAGCATGTGGTGTGCACGATAACAGGGCAATCCTCACAAAGGTCTCAGGCTGCACAAAGCACACGCACACAGCGTCGCTGAGGCTCGCTTGGACTCCGGTGCCCATAATCACAGGGCAATTCTTAGGAGGGTCTCAGGCTACATAAAGCACATTCACACAGCGTCGCTGAGAGTCTCCTGGAAAATTTTGTGTTCCTGAGTTTCCGCAGCAAGGAGCCCTCTCACTTTGGGCCCTTGGGGATAAGTTAATTCCGGAACAGCACACAGCAAAGTCCTTTCAAGCAGGAGGATACAGCACACAGCAAAGCCCCTCTAGCCTCTCCTTGGTTAAAGCAGAAACTGCAGGCCAGCCCCAGAACACACAGCAAGGGTCAGTCCTTTCCTTAAGTCTCTTCAGCTGTTGCTTCCTTGTCAGAGGATCCTATTGACCACAAAGTGGTTCAATCCTTTACAGTCTTGATAACTCCATTTCTCCATTCCAACGTTCAGGGGCTTCAGCTCTCATAGTTATACCCCTAAATGTCTTTGAAGTCTTTGTGTTCAGGAGGGCACTGACCCCTGTTCAAACCAGTTCTGGGTGCCTTCCTGCCAGTGACTCCTTCTTCCTTTGATTAGTGGGGGTCTGGATTCTCAATCACTCAGCAGAGGATGGGACTATTGTTTTATGGCAGCAACCCAGGCCTCTTCCCCTCTACGGGCTACTCCTCCCCCCTACACTCTAGATGCAGGTCAGCCTGTTGCTGTCTCACCTCCTCCCCTGGGTCAAGACACTCCCCAGATCCTATCACTTTCAGATCCAGACAGTCAAACCACAACCAGGCAGAGACACACAGAATGTTAGAGCACAAACCCAGCTATTTCTAAAAGAGTGGTTCCTAAACACACAATGCAAAAACCGTCTTCATAAAAAAATGTGTTATTCACCTCTCCTTTGGGAAGATAGGCTGGGAAACATATTAAACAGCCTCCCCATTCTGTCCTATGGGCAAGATGGCCTTTCAACAGTGAAAAATGAAATGGAGAGTATTTCACTGTCAGGACTTGTTACACACCTTAGTAAGTGTCCTACCTTTTACATCCACTGCACCCTGCCCAAGGGGTAAATTGGACCTACCATAGGGGTGTCTGATGTGCATAGAGAGAGAAGGGAAAGGCCTGGCAAGTGGGTGAATTTGTCAGGGCAAAATAGCAGTTTAACAAACTTGGCGCAGGCACTGCAGTGGCAGGCCTGAGTTTTCTCTTTAAGGCTACTGGTGTGAATGGCACAATTAGTGCTGCAGGCCCACTAGTAGCATTTGCATTACTAGCCCTGGCACCCATAGTGCACTTTACTATGGATTTTACTAGTAAGGCAAACATACCAAGCATGACAACCAATTACCATTACACTTTACACAGGGAGCACTTGTACTTTGACACTGATCAGCAGTGGCAAAGTGCCCAAAGCATTTGAGTTGGCAACACTATGTCAGAATAAAGGTCTAGGGGGAAAGCAAAAAAGTTTAGGGGAACTTTAGCCAAAAAGGGCCAAGTCCAACACAACCTCCTCCCAGCCAAAAGCCAGGGTAGAACAATCAACTTGCCTGCTTGGGCCGATAGAACATGGAAGCAGGCCCGCTACCACAGGGACACCCTTGTGTTCTATGCCTTCCTGACCCCAGGGGATTCTCTTGGTCACTATTCTCTGGGCCAACTATGGGGCTCCATGGGTACTACCAGGCAGTCGGGGGCCATACAGGGGTGCTGGTCCCTTGCCAACTCCCACCTAGAGCGGTACCCCTGGAAGACCCATCAATCAGGATACTGTCTCCAGTTATCCTGCCCTCTAGGTTAGTGGTGGGTTTACCCTGGTTACTTCTAGGAGACCAAGCCCTACTGGCTGGGCACGGTCCCACAGGTTTTCCCATGGAGGACACCTTTCTCTCTTAACCTTCCATTTAGATTTCTGTGCCTGCAATTTTGGAATGGTACCCTCAAACTTCAGGGCTACGGGAGCTCTGGTTACAGACGCCCTCCTGACTCTAGGTGTTCTTCCTCACACAGCTGAAAAGTAGGCGCTGGGCCTCAGACCTGATTCTTCTCTAAGAGGGCCTCCAGTCTCTGGGGTGGGATGGTGAACCCTTGGGGATGCAGCTCACACTCCCTCCCTCTCTTTTGAGACAGGGTGCTAGCCCAAATACCCCCACTACTCGGGGACCTAATGCTTCGCCTCTCTTCCCTCTCTAAGGCCTCATCAGACCCTTGGACCCATGACCAGGTGTCAGGCTCTTGTGCCAGCACCCGGAAATCAAAGAGCTCGCACCCTAACATGGGTTGGCGCAATCCTGGAAAACAATTACTGAGCCTAGGCTCCCTAGGGGCAAAATTGTACAAGCCCTTCAAATCATTTGTCATGCTAACCATCACCTAATCATCCAGTGCACACTTGTACTCATCCACACTTGGCACTGGCTGTACGCGGCCCCAATTCAAACTGTTTAGCCTTAATGTCCAGTTCCCTCATGCTTAACTCATGAGCTAAGACAATGTTTTTCTATTCAAAGGCGAGAGCGTTCCTGCTCTCCTCTGCTCGCTTTTCACGTTCAATGAGCAGCTTTTTCTCTTCTGCTTCAGTTTTAAGTTTTAAAAACAGCAACTCATGCTCCCTGACCCTTTGGTTTTCCTGCAGCTCCTCTGGTGAAAAATGACTCCCTGAATGGCTACTACCAGCCCTTGAGGCTGGCCCCTCCACTGGCAATTCCTGTGGACCAAATCCCTTCCCTGGGTCATCCTCATCCACCTCAACATTACCCATCTCCTGAGCCCCTGTCATGATCACGGCTCGGGAACCTAGGTGCGGGGGCAATGGGGGGGGGGTCTTCCTATCTCCTTCTTGACCCGAATGAGTGTGGTTGTGACTGATGGGGGGCATAGGGAGCCAGTGAAGTGTGCAGGACACACTAAAGACCACAACTCCCAGAAGCCCCTGAGAATACCAGCAAGAACCGGATCCGCTATTGTCTTCCGGTTCAACGCTATAAAGCCACCACCCCTTCAAAGGTTTGGGGCTTGACAATCTCACCTTTGTATCTCGCAGTATCGGAGTGGCGGATGGTATTCCCTGCTGGAACTCCCACCGTTAATTTTGTGCTTCTTCATACCGCTTTTCAACGGGCCGTTTCCCCTGGACCTGAGAAGATTGCAGAGAGCCTCGGACGATGCGACCTTACAGGTATTTTGGAGCGTGCTGGGGACAGGAAGTGCTGGAGCGCTCCCCCGGCTTCTGGTACTCCATTTCCTTTATTCTTTGCTATTTCCTGGTGTGAGCACATGCTTAGCCCGGAGTAAGCACTAGCACTGTGATTTTCAACAGCGGACTTGGGCTCTTGATCTCTTTCTTTTCAAGATTGTGACTTTTATGCACGCTGACTCCTTAGCTTTTCCTCGCATCAAAAGATTTCACCTGTTATTTCAGCTGTGTAATATAACAGCAATCAGGAATATATATATATTTACGAGACAGTCATTTTGGTTCCCCTCACCCTTGCCTGTCTTCCGTGGGAGCATGAAACTGACAGGGATTTCTGACTTTTCAAGGACTATTATTTCTTTGTTGCGGTGTAAGTTGTCTTCATTTGGGGAGCATATGACGTGAGGTATGACTGTTCCCCCCTTTTGCTTGGTTAACACGTGGTTTCTTGTCATCTTTTCATATGCAGTTATCCTACAAGGGGCGTCTTCTACAGCAGTTCCTGGACACTTGACCAGGTGTAGAACCAGAAGCTCCCAACAGAGTTTGTTATTTTCTCTACTTCCCTTTTCCCCGGCGTGCTGTTTCGCATAGAAGTGTTGTACACTCTGTGGGGGTTATCGCCTAGGGGAGGAGAGGGGCTTATCTTCATGCCACCATCCAACCATCGTCCCTGCTGGCCGACTTCTAAGGTTAGTGGCCTTTTCATGGTATTGGCGCTACTGATCTCGTGACAGATTGTCAAGCCCAAGAATTTTGCCCAGCCTGGACGATGGACACCAAAGTGGTGTTGGCCTTGCTCCTGGAGAGTCTGACGGCTCTTCAGCAAGAGGTCCAGACTGCTAGCCTAGAAAACCAGGACCTAAGAAAGGAGATGGGTACCCTACGCAGAGATGTAGCGGGTCTGTCTTGAAAGGGTAGAGCTGATAGCACTGGGGCAGGTTCCTACATTCAGGACTGGACTCTTCCCCCTTCCAGTATCCACCGCTCCTGCAGCCTTGGGGTGGTACACCAGGAACGGGGTTCTTTTCAGCCACAACTGCCGCCTCTCCTTCCTCTGGTTCCACTTCCACGATCCATGTTATTCAGAACCCAGGCATACCCTTGGCACCTCCTGAACGCTTTTCTGGGGACCCCAAAAGATTTGAGACGTTCCTTAACCAATGCCGACTACACTTCCTATGCAAACTAGCTATTTTTCAGGACGATGCGGCAAAGACGTCCTTCATCATGTCATACATGGGTGGTAACACCGTTAGTTGGACTATACCTTTGATGGAAAGGAACAATCCGGTACTACACAACTTCCAGGATTTTTGATTTGAGATGAGGAAACTGTTTGATCGGAAGTCCCTCATGCTTACAGTGGATCGTGAACTAATCACTCTTAAGCAAGGATCACAGGACTTGTTAACTTACATCACCACCTTTAACCGTCCTGGTAGAAACTGAGGTTGAGGGGAGATCTAAAAGACGTCCTGTCTCAAGTGGGTGCATTTTCCACAAACCTGTGAAGAACTGATCAATCTCACTGTCCAGTTGGATCATCGCCTACAGGAAAGGAAAGGGGACAGAAGCCGGGGTAATACCCGTTTTCTTTTCACCCAGACCCAAACCAACCACTGACGAACATACCAAAACACCTGAAGGACCCGAGCCCATGCAGATCGGTGGAATACGAGGCCCGCTCATGGCAGAAGAAAGAGAAAAAAGATGACAGCAGAAGTTGTGCCTTTACTGCAGGAAGAGTGGAAACTTTATCCGGGAGTGCCGGTCTCGGCCAAAAATCTCGGACAGATTTACCCAAAAGATGCAAGCAGCTACCACCCATTCAGAGACGGAAAACTAAAGAGCCCAAGCCAGGATGGGATCTCTGCCTTGGGTTATGGACATGAAACGATCTCCTCAATAGCCAACACCATTCAACCATCAGTCGCTCATCTGAACATCCATGTCACCTTGTGGATCACCGAGCAAAGCCCCCTCAGAGTGCCTGCATTGCTGGACTCTAGAACCACAAGGGACTTCATGGACCAGCAATACGCACAAAACATTGGGGTTCCTTGGGAACAAAAGAAAACCCCAAAAATGGGGAAGGCAGTAGACGGGAAGACTCTGACCCCAGGACCGGTTAAGTATCATACCATTCTGCTCACCATGCAGTTTGGCGAAAACCACTTTGAGATAATACAGTTCAACCTCATAAACGCTCCTCACTTTTGCCTCATCTTGGGTATGCCATGGTTGACTCTCCATTACCCTGTCATTCGATGGGCATATCGTACAGTCTCATTGAACTCTGAGTACTGCAGAGAGCAGTGTACCAAACAATTCACATGCCAGGAGCAAGACTTGTGGACACAGGCAGGTTTATTGGCAACCGGACGTGAGGAACCTGAATACTGTTGTTTCACGCATCTTCCAGAGGCCTACCAGGTGTACAAGGCAGTCTTTGATAAACAGAAAGCAACCACTCTACCACCCCACCGGACGTACGATTACCGGATTGACCTCGTGCCTGGAGCCGACATACCCTGTAGCTGGGTATATCCCCTTACCGACCCCGAAACACAATACCTCAAGAAATACTTAGAAGAGAACCTCGCTTCTGGATTCATCAGACATTCGTCTTTTCCGGCCTCGTCCCCTCTTTTCTTTTTTCCGAAGAAAGACTGCGATGATCTGAGGACCTGTATTGATTACAGGGTGATCAACAGGGTCACCATCAAAAACCGGTATCCTCTGCCCCTAATACCGGTACTTCTGGATCAACTGAAAGGTGCTTGTATCTTCACAAAACTGGATCTACGAGGGGCCTACCACTTGGTGAGAGTCAAATCGGGCGACGAGTGGAAGACGGCCTTCCGAACAAAATTTGGGCTCTACGAGTACCAAGTCATGCCTTTTGGGTTATGCAACACCCCTGCGGCTTTTCAATACCTCATGGATAAAGGCTTGCAGGGTTTCTGGAAACATGTTGCATCATTTACATCGACGACATTCTCATCTATTCATCAACACCCAAAGAACACGTTACCCATGTGACATCTGTACTTAATAGACTACAACAACACTCGTTGTACACCAAGCTAGAAAAGTGTATATTTCATGTTGAAGAAGTCACCTTACTGGGGTACGTGATCAACGCCCAAGGCTTCCAAATGGATATGGGTAAAGTGGAAGGCCCCTTAACATGTTAAGGCATAAAGAGCTTCCTAGGCTTTGCAAACTACTATCAACACTTTATCAAAGACTTTTCCAAGAAAATACAACCTATATCAAGCCTTCTGAGGAAAAATACCCCTTTTGTCTGGAGTCACAAAGCGGACTGTTCCTTTAAGACGCTAAAGGAACGGTTTACGCAGGCTCCCATTTTGCGTCATCCTGATACTCACCTATTGTTTGTGGTTGAAACAGATGCTTTCCAGTATGCAATAGAAGGGGTACTGTCTCAACAGCACCTGGACACAGTACAACTACACCCAGTAGCATATTACTCAAAGAAACCCTCCTCTTGAGAGACAAATTACTCCATCACGGACTAGGAGCTACTTGCCATAAAAAGAGCCTGCGAGGAGTGGAGGCACTATCTCCTCGAAGCCCAACACACACCGCTCGGGCCCTGACTCCGCGTCAACTCCCTGGTCTCTCTTCTTTTCTGACTATGATTTTGTCATTAAATACCTGCCAGGGACTCAGAACGGAAAGGCAGATGCCTTATCCCGACCAGAGGAAAAGCTAGCTAACACACCAAGAGACTCTCCTGATCCACCTCCTATGCTCCCCGAAACAGCCTTCCAGTATCAGACCCTAGCACTGATCAAGTCGCAGGACTTCCTGGAGGACGTAAGGGTGTCCTTAGCTCAAACAAATGTCCAAGCATGGATCAAGGAGGACCCAGAACATAGGACAACAGACCTTTGGTATCTCTACCATGCCCTATATATTCCTCACGCTTTACTCCAGCAACAAGTATTAGCTTGGGCTCATGATTCTACGTTAGGAGGACACCTGGGGGAGTACAAAACCATCACCAGTATTGAACGGTCCTTTTGGTGGCCCACACTAAGAAAAGATACCAAAGATTACCTACGGGATTGTGCCGTTTGTGCACAGGCAAAGACTAGTCATTCAAAACCTGTTGGACTACTACAGCCCATACCTATCCCTCCTTTCCCTTGGCACACTGTCATGCCTCGAGACTCCTAAAACAACACTGTCCCTTTAAGACAATCGCTATTTAGGGCATCAGGATCCTGAGAGCGACGCTTCACGTTCTTGCGTCAAGCTCCCTTCGTGTTTTGCATCCGTCTGGTCCTTCCTTGCCTGACTTCCGTTTTTTCCCTGGAGTTTCCTGTTTGGAAACGCTGCTCGGCAGAGTGCTTTACCGGCCCCCGCGTTCCTGGAGCGGGCCTCGGAGTGCTCATCTGTTCAGCGGCGGTTCGCTGTTTTACAGGCGTTCAGGCTTGGGCGCCTGTAATCCCGATTGTGCGGAGTTCACGTTCTTCTTCGTGAACCTTTCCGAATTTCCCCATTGTCTTGGAGTCTCGTCCGGCGGCCGGGTTCTTTCCCCGCCTTCCGGCTGGACTCAGCTTGTGCTTATTTTGGAGTTGCCTTACCGGACAGCCAGCCCTGATCTCCGTTGTTCCGGGTTGAGCATCCGTTTTCTTTTCCCCCCTTTCCCTTTAGTTAGTCAGTTAGTGTTCCTTCCGCATTTGTCCCACTTCAGTATTTTTAGTTATCCCCTTCTATACTACTTCTGGAATACTGCCAATGCATTTGGAGTAATTCTTGCGTGGATCCCAAGGGGGGCATTATCTTCAGCTTCTTCACAAAGAATCACGGTAACAGCGCTTTTTGCGCCCTTTTTATACTTATACAACTAATAGTACGTATGATTTATATATGTTGTTTTGCTTTTCATTTAGAGATAACCCTTGAAGAAAGGAGGTGGCTAAAGGTTTCCTTACATATCCCTCATTTGTGACTAATACTTCACGAAGTCCACCAGACAGCTAAAGTGAGAAGGGTATTCTTTAGACCATAGAATCACTATTGAGTTTAGTGCATACTTACTAATACTTTACCTTATCTTTATCACAGAGCCAGATGATGTTCCTTATCTAGATGTCGTTTATATACATATGCTACACAGAGTAAGGTTTCCGGTATGTGTTGTTTCTATTTTTAGTTGTGCTAGTGTTTATTCAGTGTAGGACACCAATAGATAGTTGCTTATTTGCTTTTCTTTGCAGGCTGCCTGTTGCCAGTTCCCCAATTGATGTACCACGCAGATCATCCAGAAGAGTACCTACACATCATTTCTTCTTCACCATCTTCCCTTGTTTTGTCTCCCTGTGTTCCCCTGGCGTGTCTCTCGTACTCTAGTGTTTGATAGAGTCGAGAGGCCGTAGGGGAGGACTGTGGATTATTCTTCGGATTCCTGACGCTCCTGTGGAACTCTCCTGCAATCCTTACACACACCGTGTCAATGGATTTCATTGTGGAAATGCCATCCTGTGAAGGATACACCATCATTTTAGTGGAAGTCGACCACCTAACGAAGATGGGGCACTTTATTCCATTGAGACGGTTACCCACTTCCTCTGAACTTTCCATTGTCTTCCTACAACACGTTATCAGGGCTCACGGTCTTCCCAGTGTACTTTTTACAGACCGGGGATCTCAATTCACCTCTCGCTTTTGGAGGGCGTTGTGCAACACCATGAACATAGAAGCATGTCTGTCCTCCAGCTACCATCCCCAAACCGATGGCAAGAGGGAACGACTTAATCAAACCTTAGAGCAATACCTACGCTGTTTTACCCTCCTAAACACTGCAGACTGGTATACACTGATCTGGATGGCAGAGTCTGCCTACAAAAATGCGGAGCATTCCACCTTGGGGTGTTCCCCCTTCTTTTGTCTTTATGGTCTCCATCCGAACATGCTCCCCTTTGAATGGCCAGTGGCCTCTAAGCATCCCACCATACAAGAACACCATATTCACCTCAGGGCAGTGTTAATAGATGCTAAGAAACAGCTAGCAATAGCCCAAACCGCGCAAAAACAGTTTGCAGACCCAAAGAGGGCCCCTGAACCCGCTTAACGGGTAGGAGACGAGGTGTGGTTGGCCGCTAAGAACCTACATCTTAAAGGGGTGGGAAAGTTGAAGCCCAAATACGTTGGGCCCTATGGCAGTGAGGAAGTGATAAACCCTGTTGCAATGAAGCTGTCCTTGCCCCTGTCATGGCACATACACCCTGGGTTTCAAGTATCCCTGCTTCGGCCCTGCCCTGCCAGCATGAGGTTGCCCATTACGCCTTTGCCTATTGAAGTAGACGGGCATGAGGAGTATGAAGCGAGGGAGCTGTTGGATTCCAGGTTGCTAAGGCGCCGGGTTCAGTATCTAGTGGACTGGAAGGGGTATGATGTTGAGGATAGGACTTGGGAACCCATAGAGAACCTTCACTGCCCACAATTGCTGGAACGTTTCCACTCCAGATACCCCAGTAAGCCTGGTCGACCGCTGAGGCGGCGGTCCACGAGAGGAGGTCTTGTCACAATCACGGCTTGGGAACCGGGGTGCGGGGGTCATGGGGAGGGCCTTCCTGTCTCCTTCTCGACCCGTATGAGTGTGGCTGTGACTGATGGAGGGCATAGGGAGCCAGCGAAGGGTGCAGGATGCACTAAAGACCACAACTCCCAGAAGCCCCTGAGAATACCAGCAAGAAACTGGATCCGCTATTGTCTTCCAGTTCGCCGCTATAAAGCCTGTCCCTTCAAAGGGTTGTGGCTTGACAATCTCGCCTTTGCATCTCGCAGTATCGGAGTGGCGGATGGTACTCCCCGCTTGAACTCCCGCTGTTAATTTTGTGCTTCTTCGTACCGCTTTTCTACGGACCAATGTTTCCCCTGGACCTGAGAAGACTGCAGAGAGCCTCAGACGACGAGACCTTCCAGGTATTTTGGAGTGTGCCGGGGACAGGAAGCGTTGGAGCGCTCCCCTGGCTTCTGGGACTCCATTTCCTTTATGTTTTGCTATTTCCTGGTGTGAGAACATGCTTAGCCAGGAGTAAGCACTATCGCTGTGATTTTCAACAGCGGGCTTGGGCTCTTTCTCTCTCTCTTTTCAAGTTTGTGACTTTTAGGCTCATTGACTCCCTAGCTTTTCCTCGCATCAAAACATTGCACCTGTTATTTCAGCTGTGTAATATAACAGCATTCAGGAATATATATAAGCATATATTGAGTGAATAAATCGAGTTTGGATTCAGATTCATGGTGTCAGCGCCTTCTTCTTATCGGATAAGTTTGGCAAGACTTGATATATATATATATATATATATATTTACGAGACAGTCATTTTGGTTCCCTGCACCCTTCCTGTCTTCCGTAGGAGCGTGGAACTGACAGGGATTTCTGGCTTTTCTTATGTTAACAAGCAGTGGGTGTTCTGAGACTTAAAGAGAGAACCAGGAATTCAAGGACTCGTATTTCTTTGTTGTGGTGTAAGTTGTCTTCATTTGGGGAGCATATGACGTGAGGTATGAATGTTCCCCCCTTTTGCTTGATTAACACGTGGTTTCTTGTTATCTTTTGATATGCAGTTATCCTACAAGACGCGTCTTCTACAGCGGTTCTGGATACTTGACCAGGTGTAGAAACAGACGCTCCCAACAGTGTTTGTTATTTTTTCCACTTCCCTTTTCCCCGGGGTGTTGTCTCGCATAGAAGTGTTGTACACTCTGTGGGGGTTATCGCCTAGGGGAGGAGGGGGGCTTATCTTCACGCCACCGTCCAACCATCGTCCCTGCTGGCCGACTTCTAAGGTTAGTGGCCTTTTCATGGTATTGGCGCTACTGACCTTGTGACAGCCCCTTTGGATTCCCACCAGGCCTTCAAGCTTCTCCTTCTTGGCGCTACCCTTCATGGGACATCCAAAATCTCTGCAGAATTGTCTCAATCAATTACAGTCTTGATCACTCCATTTCTCCCTTCCAAAGTTTAGGGGCTTCAGCTCTCATAGTTATACCCCTAAATGTCTTTGCGGTCTTTCACCCAGATTCATGAAGCTGCCATTCTGCGATTAGCAATTTGCGAAAAATAGCGATTCGCATTTTGAAAATCGCAGAATGGCATTCATGTAGAAATGCGATGGAAAAAAGCGAAACGCAATCGGTCGCAATTGCCGATTGCAATCTTGCCACAATCGCTTAATTTTCACAGAATCAGCATTTTTCCATATAGAAATTGCGATCTCGCAATTAGCGAAATCGCAGTTTGCGATCTCGCTAATTGCGAGATCGCAAAAACGGGAAGTCGCATTTCGAGCCCACTGATGACATCACAACCAGGAAGTAGGCTTTCCCCACCCACAAAAAGGAACAGAGCCAGAGAGTGGAAGCAGGATTCTGAATAGCTCCAAACCTTTGACTGTGCAGCACCCCAGCAGGACACAAATCCTCAACATGTCCCAGGATGCAGCAGGGAGCAGTGGGCAGGAGAGGAAGAGAAAACTCAAGTTCTCAGAACTTGAACTCGAGTACTTGATTGAGGGGGTCACCAAGGACCATGCACGCCTCTTCGGCAAAGACTCCCGGAGGGTGCCAGAGGCAGACAAGCGCAGGATCTGGCAGCGCATCCGCGCTAAAGTAAATTCTGTCGGGGTGACCCAGCGGTCAATTGATGACCTCAAAAAGCGCTGGTACGACCTGAGAGGTCTTTCAAAGGAGCGTATTGCCGAGAGGCTTGGGGAGCGACTGGCCACCGGTGGAGGGGAACCTGTAGCCATGCCAAACACTCCATTGGAGGACCTCATAGAGGACACCATCGCACCAGAAGCCTGCGTGGGGGTAATCCAGCTGGACTCGTCCCGACCCAGCCAACAATCAGAAGGTAAGTGCCATGCGACTGCGACCCTGTCCCCCAACAATGCCCATGACTCTTGAGCTAGCAATATGACGTCCCCAACAATGCAGCTCTTGCACACCTGAAATGCCCCTTTGCATTGTGGTAGTTGTAGTGAAATCATATATCCCCAGTTAGCAGGACACAGCCAGACCTGTCAAATCAAAGTAAAACCAAAAGCCAGTCAGGGAAAGCAAGCCTGCATGCATGTATCAAAATTGCTTGTGCAAGATACATAACATTAATCATGCACCCTTTTACATTACAGGTGCTGTTGAGCAACCCAGCACAGATAGCGAGGCCCTGCACATCTCCGAGACCCAGGAGGACACTGAGGGTGAGGGCCAGTCCAACCAACGACCCGGTCCATCACAGCCACCTGCAGTGCTTCCACCACCACCACCCCATGCGGACAGGGCCACCCCTGCAGCCACAGGTGTGCAGCCAACACTCCAACAGACACCCACAGCAGTGGTACAGGCCCCACCACCAGCGCCTAGGAGGCAATGAGGCGCACAGCTGGAGCCAGATCACACACCAGCGCACTGAGGCGCCAGCAGCGTGAGGCCTCAGCAGGCACGGGCAGGGCACTCCTACTTCCTGATCCTGGCCTGGCCATTGAACACCGCATGCTGGCGGTGAACCGTACCCAGGCGTGTCACCTGGCAGCAATCACACACAGCTGCAGGCGATTGGCCAAAATATTGCCCAGATGACCGCTGCTGTCAGAGAGAACAGCCAGCTTCTGGTAGCCCAGCAGGACATGACCTGCCGCCGCCACCGCCAACTACTGGCCCGCCTGTTGGCCTACACCAGGTCGAACCACATTGTTGGTAATGCAACGTCACAGCTGGCACGCAGGTCACTTGCCATGCAGGGCCAGATGGTACAATGTTGCCAGGATGTGGCCAGGTCACTAGATCTGCTAACAGCAGCAGTGCTCGGCAGCCAGTCCACTTCCCATGGAGAACCAGGGGGGCCTGACGATGTGAGCGAGGTAGCGTCGACAAACAGCAGCACATCCTTGCCGCCTGTGTCTGTACGTCGCCGCAGCAGCAGGCCGACAGCATCAACTCGGGCCGACACCATCCCTCAGGACCCAGATAGACGACTTGGTGCGTCTCGTCGCAACCGACAGTGAGAACTCAGACACTCTCAGGGAGGCCATGCAGGACACCCCTGCAAGCCCTATACCCCAGCATGCGGAGGTATGAAGTAATACTCTCTTCATGTGACACCAAAATAACAAAAGGCCAATTTATTGTGCATGAACAATAAAGATTTATGGTCTGACTTGAATCACACTCATGTCATTATTACATTTGTCATGCATGAGTGCAGTGTTTTGTGAGGGGAATGGGTGCACTAGAAACAGTTAATAGTGATGTGGTTGCGGCACCTGTGTCCTTCAGCAGGATTTTCTCCGCGTGCATGACGCACATGTGGAGGTGGGCGGTTGTCCCCTTCTGACTCACTGCCAGATATCTCCACTGGTATCCTGCGCTTGGTAGCAATGTTGTGGAGTATTGCACACACGGCCACGATGCGGCAGCAGACCTCAGGTGTGTATTTGATGGCCCCACCAGTCTTGTGCAGTATGCGGAAACGGCTCTTCAATAGGCCAAATGTCCTCTCAATGCAATTTCTTTTTTTTTTTTTTAATTTTTGAAAACCTTTATTGTGCAGTAAGGATGGTACAAATACGGGCCTACAACCGTCAGGCCGGCCACAATACGTTTACGCACAAAAGCAAACTATACGGTCCCCCAGCGCCAGCAGGCAATATAGCGTCAATTAACAGCAGTTACACTTGAGCAGAATCCTGTCGCTAGGGGAAGGAGCAGTGAGGTTAAGATTTTAAGATTTTTAGTGTAAAGATAAATCAGTGAAGAATAGAACCAAGGAGTACTGAGTCCGTACATTTATTTCACCACATGGGCAGGCAGCACCAAAAAGTAACAACAGTAACAAGGAACCCCTCATCAAATCGGCAGTTCAGTACATAACATCAGGAGAGTCTGCTAGCATTTACGAACCACACATAGTACTGCCCGCACCCCCTATACCCTTATCGCAGACTCAGGACAGAAAAAAGAAAAAATCATAAAAGAAGGTCATACGTAGGCACCATAGAAACCGAACTAAAACTAAATATAACCCCCCACCCTACACACATGCAGAGGCTACGGCCTGCCCCCCCCCCCAGCAGAGTGTCTGTCGCCCCAAAAAACCCGAAATTTAGAAAGAGAAGAGAAGTAGTGAAAGGAAAGAAGGAAAAAAGAAAAGAAAAATTCACCAGTGATGGAGGGAGCAAGGAGAAAAATCTATCCCTGAACTCCCATGAAAGAACAATGGAGGAGGAGGGCCACATCGTACACGCTCGGACACCGCCGGCACATTAAACTTTCTGCACCCCAATATCAATTAACAGATAACTTCACTATAGATCTAGTCATTGGGGAGAGTCAGCAAATGGTACACAGTGTCATATACACAAACCAAGTCTCTCCTTGCCTCCACCCGCATATATAGTGATGCAGCGAGAGGATCGCCTAGCCCTGGCCCGATCTAGGATTCATTCTGTCACCCAACCAACTTGGCAGTCTGATGCAGTCTGCGTCGACAAAGAAACATGGCCGCCTCGAGGATGGGGGAGGTGCACTACCGCAGAGGAAGCATCGCCCGTCCCTCATGACAGTGCCCTTCCAAGGCATACAGGCGACAAAAGTCCCGGAACGATGAAGTGTGACCGTTCAAAGAAGGAGCAGGGGACAGGGCAGGAGAACAGGCTAGCAATGAACAGCGCAGCAGGACTGGTACCCGAGGCAGGCAGTTAGTCGAAGAACAAAGGGGAGACATTGTAGCAGCAACAGACTCGACTGGCGGCAACAAATCTTCAGAAGCCCCAGCAATGGTTCTCTCGATCGACACAGTAGCAACAGGAGATAGTGATGGGCTGGCAAGCTGCAACAAAGTCAGTCCCGGATCTTGTCGGGGGTGAACCCCCTGCGTTCGGCTCTCAGCAGTGAGACATGCATCAAGTGTCTCAATCAGCTCAGTGTAGGTGCGCCGCATCTCCAATCGTACCTCATTCAAGATATTCATCACGTCCCTGTAGGTGCATTCCGGCTGTGATTCACGTGGTTCTTTACTCACGGAGGAAAATTCAACTACGGTCCTCTGCTCAAAGGTGCACTCACCTCCCCAGGAGGAGGGCACCGTGTCATCTCCACAGCGCTGGTGAGCAGGCATCGCCATCTTGTCCGCAGTCCACGGGGTACCAGGAGGGGGAGAAACGGGGGCCTCGGGCCCCGATCGGGAAGTAGATGTTGTCCCTGCAACAAACTGTACCCCCTCCTGTGTGCCGCGGAAGCAGAGGACAGCCGGTAGTGAGGCAGGCGGACAGGGCCGTGAGGAGCTCACCGGCAGCCAGCGCAGCAATGAAGAAGTCCGACCGGCATCATGGCGGCCACAAACAAAGGGAACCGTGCGAGCCCTCTAGCATTCGTGCCGGCGCTGCTCCGTGGGGTCTCGGCAGGGCAGAGAACGCAGGTATGGCAAGCAGCAGGCGGGTGAAAGCGCGCCCGTGTTGTAGGCAGCCGCCGCAGCAGAGTCTTCGCCTCGGGGCATGCGAGGTCCGGCAGGCGCCGAGGAGCGGGCGGAGACCCGGGACAGAGACGAGCCGCCCAGAGCTCACGACTCCGGGCGGGCAGAGAGGTCAAAAAGACACCGTCAGGATCGTCTCCGTGTCCCGCACATTCCAGGCGAAAGAAACCACAGGATAGCAGTCAGGATGTAGCGCGGGTCTCCAGAGCCGGCGGAGCCGAGCGACCACACGTCCGTTCAGGTCGCCATCTTGGCTCCTCCCCCTCAATGCAATTTCTTGTGCGTATGTGTGCAGCATTGTAACGCCGTTGCTGTGGTGTGGCAGGGTTGAGGTATGGGGCGAGGAGGTACTCACGTAGACCATAGGTGCTGTCACCTGAAGGTAAGAAGCACAGGGTGAGTGCCTGTTCTGTGCAGATACATGATCACAGTGTACTATTTGGGGGCATGTGTACTTACCTAGTAGGTGTCCTTCGCCAAAGTCTCCCCTGGCCAGTCGTGTGTGCATGCCGCTGTGCCGGAAGATGAAGGAGTCATGTGTGCTCCCACGGATATTATGCCACTATGTTCGTGATGATATTCTTGGCGTTGCACACCATCTGGATATTGAGTGAGTGGTAGGACTTGCAGTTGCGGTGCATGTATTCCGGTTGTGCTGGTGGGCAGATGTCGATGTGGGTATGGTCAATGCATCCGATTACATGTGGGAATTGTGCAATGTTGTTGAATTTCAGCTTGGTGTCATTCAAGTCCTGTTGGGTGGTGGGGAATGAGATGTAGTGGTGTAGCCGGGTCAGCATTGCATCCAGGAAACTCCTTAGGCAGCGGGACATGGTGGGCTGGGATATCCCCCCTGCAACAGCGACTATCCCCTGGAAGCTTCCGGAGGCCAGTAGGTGCAGGCTGCACAATACCTGCACATGGGTGGGCACGGCATTAGTCCTCCTTGTTGGGTGCTGCATCAGGGGGTCTAGGACCCGGATCAGCTTGATGATCATTGCCCCATTTAGGCGGTACTTAGCATAAATTTGCTCCCTGGTTTGGCCCAGAAGGGTGACCCGCTGACGGAATATCCGCTCCTGGATCCTACGTCTTTTCCGTGCTGCTCGCTGTAGCCTTCGCCGCCTAACCACCATGTAGAGTCCTGGCATTGTGAGAGTCCTCATACTCCAGCTGCATGTCCTTAAGTGTGTTTGGTCAGGCCTGCACCTGTTGGTAGTTTGCTAAAGTTTTTTGTATTTTTTTTTTCCTTACTGGTTACCACCTGGTTTGGGTTCTCCTTAAATTGCGCGTTGCAAATAGCGATTTTCGGGTTTTTCGATAAAGCGATTATTCATGAATGGCGATTGTGATTATTTTGTGAATTCGCAAATGAATTCGCAGAATCCATGGTTTCTCGCAATTTCAGAATCGCAAATGGGCTTGTTCCAGGATTCAGCGATTTTATTTGCGGACTCGCAATTTTTATTTTGCGAATTCGCAATTTTGGTATTTTCACTATCATGAATTCCTTTTATTCAAATTGCGATCGCAATTGCTAAATCGCAGCTATTGCGATCGCAATTTGGCTTCATGAATCTATCTGTTCGTCTTTAGGGGGCACTGACCCCTGTTCAAACCAGTTCTGGGTGCCTCCCAGCCAGTGATACCTTCTTACTTTGATTAGTGGGGGTCTGGATTCTCAATCACTCAGCAGGAGATGGGACCATTGTTTTATGGCAGCAACCCAGGCCTCTTCACCTTTAAGGGCTACTTCTCCCCCCACACTCCAGATGCCCCCCTTCACTCCAGATGCAGGTCAGAATGTTGCTGTCTCACCTCCTCCCCTGGGTCAAGACATTCCCCAGATCATATCACTTTCAAATTCAGACAGTCAATCCACAACCAGGCAGAGACACACAGAAATGTCAGAGCACAAAAACCCAGCCACTTCTAAAAGAGTGGTTTCTAAACACACAATGCAAAAAACACCTTCATAAAAGATGAGTTATTACATTGTGAGTTCAGGTATACTAAACTTCACCTCTCCATCTTAAGCCTTTGGAAAGATAGGCTGGAACACATATTACACAGCCTCACCATTCTGTCCAATGGGCAAGATGGCCTTTTAAAAGTTAAAAAATGAAATGGAGAGTATTTCACTGTCAGGACATGTTACACACCTTAGTACATGTCCTACCTTTCACATGCACTGCACCCTGCCCAAGGGGGTACCTTGGACTTACTATAGGGGTGTCTGAGATGTGCATAGAGAGGGAAGGGTAAGGCCTGACAAGTGGGTACACTTGTCAGGACAACATGGCAGTTTAACAAACTGTGCGCAGGCACTGCAGTGGCAGGCCTGAGTTCTCTCTTTAAGGCTACTGGTGTGGGTGACACAATTAGTGCTGCGGACCCACTAGTAGCATTTGCATTACTAGCCCTGGCACCCATTGTGCACTTTACTGGTAAGGCAAACATACCCATCATGGACAACCAATTACCATTACACTTTACACAGGAAGGACTTGCACTTTGACACTGATCAGCAGTGGTAAAGTGCCCAAAGCATCTAAGTTGGCAACACTATGTCAGAAAAAACGTCTAGGGGGAAAGCAAAATGTTTAGGGGAACTTTAGCAAAAAAGGGGCAAGTCCAACAGTACCCTTTCAAGCAGTTTTCTGTGTGAAAGGGGCATGCAAAGGGTGTTTCTGTGGGCATTCTAATGCAACACCCACTGCTTTTTTACACTGCCCCAGATTTTCAAGGATCTGTAAATCTGAGGCAGCGCCAAAAACTAACGGCATGCAAAAGCAGGCATTAGATTGGCGCAACGAAGAGAAATACTTTTATTTCTCCTTGTTGTAGGTTTTCTGTGTGTGCTGCATTCTGCAGCACACATAGAAAGAGCAAAACACCTTTAATGATTGTTTAGGTGTGAAAGGTGTCCCTTTCTACACATAAAAAATCATTACATAACTAGGATATGCTACTTCGATGTGTGCTGTAGAATGCAGCACATATCAAAGCCGCAAATTGCCATCATTGATTATTTATGTGCAGAAAGGGACACCTTCCTGCACATAAATTATAATTTCCTGAAAAACAGGCACCCTTGCACCATGGTGCAAGAGTGTCTGGGTTGGCGCTAAACCATTTTGCGCCATATTGTTGTAAATACTGCGCATCCCTGCATTTTTGATATGACGCAGAGTGTCGCTGCAACATTTGCCTCAGCACCATGCCGCGCTGCACTATTTCCTTGTTGATATGCCCCAGGGTTTCACAAAAGATTTTTCTACAAGAAGGAATGACCTACTTTAACCCCTTCGATGCGTGTGACAAGGTCAACTCATCATGGGCGTTACCTGCGCTGTGCGTGTGACGAGTTGACCTTGTCACGTAACGCGGGATTTTCAAAATTGCAGCGCTCAGCGGGCAAACCGCTAGCGCGCATACGGTTAACAGAAGAACACCCACGTACTTAGAGGACTTTATCTGACATCAACTTGTATCAGCATGTGATTTGATATTTATTCACTTATGCTGTAATTATTCACACAATTGTTTGCATTTGTGAAAAAGGATAGGAAATAATGATGTGATAGTTTGTGTTCCTGGCTCGTGCTCTGCACACACACACTTACCACTTGTGGAAGCATTCCGTGACATAGCATGGGTCAATTTTAATTTGTGACAGTTTCTCCCAGGCTGCTTAAGGGAGCGGTTGGTTGAACATTTCCTTCACACATTTTGGTGTGTGCTTCCATTGAGATGCACAAGCACTGTGGACCATGAAAAGTAATACTTGCATTGTCAGAAGGCGTTATGCTAGTCTGATTCCACTTATAATCATTACCCACACCCTTCACCAGCAGACCAACACTTAAAAGGAAAGAAATAGAGGCGTGGGCCCAGGTTGATAGGGAAGTACTGAAGGAGCAGGAAAACTAACTCACGAGAAGGATGAGTGTAGCTACCTGAGGATGTTTCCTTGAGACACTACAGGGCTGCAACTGCTAAGAGGTCAGTGTTTCTACACTAGTGATCCTCAAGGTACGGTCCAGGGACTGCATGCCGACCTTAGCACGCCTCTTGAATGAGGCAGCGTCGCAGCGTGAAATAAAGGGGAGACACACACTTGGGTGTGGGCAAAAGATCCTGTGCAGCCCTTGCCCCATTAATACATAGCCTCTAGCCATGCCTGGCCAGAGGATGTTACGAGGTGTTACTTCCGGGTCACACTAGCACCAGGAGGGTGCTGCTGGGATCATTATATCCTTCCCTAACTTGGCGTTGACTTTCGTACTGGTGTTCAACAGATAGAGCCCCAGAGTCTTTAGCTTGGCAGTGGATTTGGCCTGAAGTTGTAATGCAGAGGGTGGGAGTGGCTGCTCCCCTCTCCAGACCTTGGCTCACACTGGGGATCTGCTTCAGTACTTTCAGTGGTACTCAGCGGCTCAGTTATGGAGCGGGCTGAGGGGCTTCCTCTTGGGTCAAGCTGTGGTGCTTGGCCGTCCCAAGTGGCGTCTTCGTCTTCTGACTGCTTAGCTTCTTGGCTGGGGTGTTCTACCCTTTGGAACCACAATATATTTCTTGTGATGACCTCACACCCTCTTTTGGTAGTGACCATGGTGCCACTCGAGTGGAGACTGCCCATGTACCTGGTTCAAATGGCGTCCAGAACTTCCATCCCACCCGTCCATCTTATATTAACATTGGTAGGAGCTTTCGAGGTATAGCAAGCCTCTTAAGTCTGGCACATTCGTTGGTCTTTGTGCGCCTGGCTTGGGCATCAGCTGGCTCAGAAGGAGTTGGTGTCCTCTGGCTGGAGACTGTGATAGTGTATCACCGGTGTCTGTTCAGCATCAGGGACCAGGGGGACCGCTGTGTGATGCAGTGGGGTGTTACCCAGTGCTCCAGCAGGCAGTGGTGCAAGCTGAGTTCGGGGTTAGTGCCTTCGGCCATTGCAACCCAGAGAGCTTGTTTATTGTACGTATAAAGCGTTCCACCTCATCATTAGCTTGCAGCCACTGGAGTGTGACACAGTGGTGCTTGATGCCGAGGTTTGTGAGCGGATGTTTGAAGTCAGTTCCTTGAAATGGTGGCCCATTGCTCGCTTGTATCTTTTGGGGAGACCCAGTAGGGCGAAGGTCATGCATCAGGGAGACATTGTAGAAGGCTGTTGACTCTATTACTATAGGGTATTTTGAGTAGCTCTCGATTATCACATCGATGATCCGTCCGTCTATAAATCTCCCGCAGTTGAGGCTGATTTGGGACCATGGGACTGTATACTGGTGGTCTGTGATGATCAGGGCTGGGCCTCTTGAGTGTTTGTGAGTTGGCACAATGGACATTGTCATGCAAAGTCATCTACTGCAGCTTCCAGCCCTGAGAACTAGATTTTCTCCCTCCTCCAGGACTTCATACGGACGGTACCTTGGTGGCCTTCGTGAGCTAAGGTTGTCACTCAGAGCTGGAGACTCTCAGGAATTATGATGCGCGCTTCATGCAATATCAGTCCATCTGCTGTGGCACTCAAATCATTACGCACCCTCCATATCTTCCTGAGGCATTCCTTGTCCAGGCCATACTGATAATTAGCATCTCTTAGAACGTTCTGCCACGAGTCTTGCTGAAGGGCCTTCGGCCATTGCAACCCAGAGAGCTTTGTTTAATGTATGTATAAAGCGTTCTGCCTCATCATTAGCTTGCAGCCACTGGAGTGTGACACGGTGGTGCTTGATGCCGAGGTTTGTGAGCGGATGTTTGAAGTCAGCTCCTTGAAATGGTGGCCCATTGTTCGTTTGTATCTTTTGGGGAGACCCAGTAGGTCAAAGGTCAAGCATCAGGGAGACATTTTAGAAGGCTGTTGACTCTATTACTATAGGGTATTTTGAGTATATCTCGACTATCACATCAATGATCCGTCCGTCTAGAAATCTCCCGCAGTTGAGGCTGATTTGGGACCATGGGACTGTATACTGGTGATCTGTGATGATCAGGGCTGAGCCTCTTGAGTGTTTGTGAGTTGGCACAATGGACATTGTCATGCAAAGTCATCTACTGCAGCTTCCAGCCCTGAGAACTAGATTTTCTCCCTCATCCGGGACTTCATCCGGACATTACCTTGGTGGCCTTCGTGAGCTAAGGTTGTCACTCAGAGCTGGAGACTCTCAGGAATTATGATGCGTGCTTCACACAATATTAGTCCATCTGCTGTGACACTCAAACAGGGCAAGAACAAAGGTTTGGGTCCTGTATCTGAACTGGCTTGGACCACTCAAATATGCTAAACAAACAAAGAGGCCAGACAGATTTATTTTTCGATTTCTGATCCCACCCAGCCAATTAGTTCTGGACCCTCCAGAACTAATTGGCTGGGTGGGATCAGAAATCGAAAAATAAATCTGTGACACTCAAATCATCACGCACCCTCCATATCTTCCTGGGGCGTTCCTTGTCCAGGCCATACTGATAATTGGCATCTCTTAGAAAGTTCTGCCAAGAGTCTTGTTAAAGGGCCTCCATGACTTTTGTCATGACTGGATCAGCCTTAGTGGCCTGGCTGATTTCTCTGATATTGAGCATCTGGAGGCATTCTCCATAAGACACCATGCTTACATACTCTTCTGTGGTGTCTATGTCATCATTGTTCTTGTCCACTGGGACTGGCGGGTGATGGAGAGAAAATCAGCAGGGTTTTAAAATCCTTAACAGTAAACTACCTCCATTGGTAATGCTGTAGTTGCATCTATTGCCCATTATTCAATCCATGATAGAGGGTGTGGCACCGTTCCTCAAAACAGGGGAATAAGTGGTTAATGGTGGGTGACCATCCAAAATAGATGGCCACTGAGGTAGAGGTGGAAGTGACTGCACGCCCACTAGATGGCTAGTGCCTCTCATTCCATCTGGGAATATTGAGCCTCCATAGGTGTGAGGGCTTTACTGGCAAATGAAAGGGGTGCCCACTTTCCCAGTTCTACTTCTTGGGTGATCACTACACCAAGGCCCACAGGGCTGACATCCAGCAGCAGCTCGGTGTTTCTCTTGATGTCGAAATAGGCCAAGGTGGTTTTGCCGAGCAGGGCTTCCTTGATCTTCTGGAAGGCTTCCTCCTCATTGTGGCCCCACTTCCAGGGTGTGTCTTTCTTAGGCAAGGATCATTAGTTCATTCACAATGAACCGGCCACAGTACATGGCCATTCCCAGGAAGCTGCATACTTCCGATACAGTGGTAGGGGTCGGTGCTTGTACGATGACATGAGAATTGCGAGGGTCTACTTAAACACTTTCTTGGTTTAACACATTACCAAAGAACTCAATTGAGTTCTGAAAGAAAAAGGACTTCTCTTTAAGGAGTTTAATTCCATGGTCAGAAAGCTGCTTCAGTGCCGCTTGGAGGTGCCGGTGATGTTCTTCGGCAGTGGTTGAAGGAATTAAAATATCAACGCTTATGTTCAACACACCTTCTAAGCCAGACAGGGTTTCTCATATTGCGTCCTGGAATACCTCTACCTCTGAGGAGATTCCACAGTTTAGTCTTTTGTAACAGCATAGCCCCATGTGTGTCAACAAGGTGGTTATGTAGCGACTCTCCTCTGCCAACATCAGTTGCTGGTATCTGGTGTTGAGGTCTAACTTGGAGAACCACCTTCGAACCATCAAGGTCAACAATTATATCTTCCACTGTGGGCGTTATATGCCTCTTCCACTTGAGCATGTCTAGTTACAGCCGTACTTTGCCTGATTGCTTCAGCTTTTCGGCGATCACCATGTGGGACACCCACGGCATTTGCCCTGAGACTTTCTCTCTCACACCCTGTGATTCGAGCTTGCAGAGATCTTGCTCAACCAGGGATCTCAGGTGGAAGGGTATGTGCCGGTGCTGAAGGCCACCGGCTTTATGAACTTGTCGATGTGCAGCTTGATGGGAGGAGCTTTTAGACACCCCAGGCCTGTGAAGAGGTAAGAGAACTGGCTTAAAATCTCATCCATCTAGAAGGCATTTAATGTGTGCGCAAAAACTACTAGGAATGTCTCCTCTGAGGAGTGGCTTCCGACAAGGGAGTCAGCTTCCCTGGTGATGATGTGAAAGGTGGTTGTGACTTTCTGGCCTTCTGTTTTTATTTGAACCATCATTTTCCCTTTGAGCAGCATTGGTGTCTTGTTTCTGTACGTGAAGATCATGGGATTAGTTGGGGACAGAGGTGGGCATGGTTGGAGACGTCAGTATTGTTGGACCCCCCATTCTGTTTACCGAGGACCCGGTGTTGATAAGGGCTTTGATGCTGGAGCCTGCAAACTTAACTATGCATGTAGGTAGTAGTCATCTACTGTGTTTGAGATCGCCTGTGAATGAGATGAGGAATGCTTGCTCTTCATCATCCGGGGAGGAGTCTTCTATCCTTTGTCGATGACAGGGCTGTATCTTGAAGTTGCCTTGAGGCTCTGGATCTTCCAGGGACAGTTGTCTTACTGATCTCGTCGGCGGACATCTTTCACAAGCACCTCTTCTTCTAGGCCTTCCTCTGCAGTCAGTAGCAAAGTGGTTTAGAGTGCCAAACCTCGAGCATGTTCGATCTTGCATGGGGCATTCAACAAGGGGATGTTCTTCACATCCCCAATACCCACAACAGGACCCAGCTGAAGTAGGGGCCTGTGGTAGCGATCTATTCCCTCTTCCATGTGTGCGAACCGTATAAGTGCGCTCAGTCTTCACTTTTGGATTCCTCTCTGGCTGCTGCATAATGGCTAGGTCCATGTGCGAGGCCCTGGCAGAGAATAGGTCATGGGTCCGTGTGAGGATGGGGACCTCATACAAGGTAATATTGGGCTGGCGTAAGATAAGACCCCTTAGCGTTTTGTTTTTGCAGCCCTGGATGATCTGCACCCTCACCTCCTTCGGTTGATCGTTCACTGTATGAGTGCTAGTTAGCTCTCGCAAGCGCGCATAGAAGGTATCCATGGACTCCCCTTCCCCTTGGCAGACTTGGTGGAGCTTGAATCGCTCACAGTTTGGATTCAGTTGCGAGTCAAAGTGTGCATTCAGTGCCATACCCGCTGCCTCATATTTACTTATTTATTTATTTCGCGATTTCTAGAGCGCCTGGTGACCCGTAGGCATCCCCGCGCTATAAACCTGTCGATATCCAGAGGGGGGAGGGGAAGGAGTGTTTTAATTGGGAAACAGCAATGTTTTGAGTTTCCTACGGAACACTATGTGGGAGGGTTCCAGACGTAGGCTGAGGGGGAGTAGGTTCCAGGCTGTGGAGGCTTTGACCGAGAAGCGGCGTCCGCCGGAACGAGCCTTCTTGAATTTGGGCACCGTAGCAAGATGTTCGGCGTCGGAGCGAAGGGATCTTGAGGCTTTGTATGGGGTAACCATATGTTTAAGCGCGTCAGGGCCAGCTCCATTCATGAGCTTGTGGGTGGTACATAGGGCCTTGAACTCTACTCTCTGGCGAACAGGGAGCCAGTGTAGGGCTTTGAGGGCGGGCTTAGCCGACAATCTAGGGGAAAGGTTCATAATGAGCCTGGCCGCCGCATTCTGGGTACGTTGGAGTTTGGCCAAGGTGTACTCAGGGGCCCCCAGATAAATGGCATTGCTGTAGTCGAGCCGTGCCAAGACAAGGCCCTGGACAAGTAGTTTCCTGGAAGGGAGGGGGAGAAGAGGCAGGATCTTGCGAACAGACCGCAGTAGACCGAAGCAGGTGCCTGCTGTCTTGGTTGCCTGCGTTTTCATGGTGAGGTCCGGTTCTAACCAAACTCCTAGAGTCTTGATTTCATTTTTAGGAGAGGGGATTTCACCGAAGGTGTCGGGCCAGGACGTAGGCGGCAAGGTCGTCCGTTTATTGCCTAGGAGCATAATCTCGGTCTTTGCGCCGTTCAGCTTCAAGGCCGAGTCACACATCCAGGTATGAATGTCCTGGAGACAGTGAAGCAAACTGTCCGGATGGTTATCCAGGTGGGACAGGGATACGACAAGTTGGGTGTCGTCAGCGTAGTTGATTATTTTTATGCCGTATGGGGCCACTACGTCTTCCAGGGGCGCCATATAGACATTAAAAAGGGTAGGGCTGAGCGACGATCCCTGGGGAACTCCGTTTTTCAGTGGAAGAGGATCTGACCGGGAGTTGCCGTCCCACACCTGAAAGGATCGATGGGAGAGGAAGGATTCGATCCATGCTCGCGCCGTACCCACAATTCCAGCCTTGGCCAGGCGATGTAACAGGACACGGTGATCCACCGTATCGAAAGCGGCGCTAAGATCCAGGAGGATCACTGCCACTGATCCCCCTGAGTCTAGGATACACCTTGCCTCCTCGATGACAGCGAGGAGTGCGGTGTCCGTGCCATGGCCGGGTCGAAACCCAGTTTGGGATTGGCGCAGGATGTTATGGGTTTCGAGAAATTGGGATAGCTGTAAGTTGACTAGTTTTTCAGCCATCTTACTGATGCAGGGGAGCAGTGAGATCGGTCTGTAATTGGACATGTCGTCCGGGTTTAGTTGGGGCTTTTTCAGCAAAGCCTTCACGACTGCGTTTTTCCAGTTGGGGGGGACCGTTCCACTAGCTAGGGAAGAGTTGATCAGGTCCCTGATGATGGGGGCTATGGTGGAGGACACCTTTTTTAGGAATCTGACCGGGGCTGGGTCCAGGGGGGAGCCACTTTTCATTTTATCAAGCGTGGCCGTCACCTCGAGGAGGGAAACTGCTCTGAAAGTTTTCAGCTGTGGGCCATTATTATCATCCGCTGTGGCCAGGATGGGAGGGCTGATGGTAGGAAGGGAGTCATAGTCATTCTCAGCACCTGTATTGGGTAGGTGCACAAAGAGCTTGTAGAGCTCCTCACCCACGTAGTGGAGACCTCTTCACTGCACCATCAGTCTCCTGGGTCACAACAAAGAACAAAGTAGTTGTCCAGAGGGGCGACGTGGTGGCAGGATCTGCAAGTTCACAAGTTCAGTGTGCTGTACTTTTCTATTCTTTCAGTTGAATGGGGCCTACACATCCTCGAGGAGAGCAGAGCAATAGTGGAAGGGTAGGTAGCAGGCACTCAGAGCCCAGGAGGAGGACCGGCAAAGGCGCTCAGCCGAGCACGAGGACACGAGGTGGGTCACACCAGCACCACGAGGGCGGTGCTGGGATGATTACACTGACCTTTACATGCGGTCCTCTGGTCATCAGCAGCACTGGGATGCTGTTTTCTTGACTCAGCACTAACATTGAGAAATAAGTTAAATAAACAGGCAAGCCTTTATTTAAAGGTTACTTGTGGTAAAAGAAAGGCAGTAACTAGGTAATCCTGCACAGCCTAACTTTAGAAACACCTTTATTTTTAAAGACATCTTGCCGCAAAAGTGTAGACATATAATAATTTCTCTTCAAAATTAAAAAAGTGTATTCCATTATAATGCAGAACAGTTTCACCTTATATTAGTGGATTGAGAAGTATTTTTTCGAAAGCAATATTTTTTAAGCATAAATTTACAAACATGCATTCCTTCCACCACCCTGACAATAATTTCAATAGTGATCTAAGATGGAAGTCACTTGTAACGTTCACTCTTTGGGCTAGGTTTCTGTTACACTTGAAAAGCATTATAGTTTATTAAATCAAACCCAGGAAAAGTTTTTGTACAATGCACATCCAGAAGTCATGTTATTTGACATCCTTTTGTATATGATAATGTAGAAAAAGGATAGAAAGTGAATGTAACCAATTGTCTAGGATCACACAGTTTGGTGAAGTGGCAAAGCCGGTAATAATTCCATGTTTTCTGGTTTCACATTGTGCAATTTTACCACTGGATGCATATGCTTTGCTTCTCTTACAACAACTTTACAGGCACCACCCACAGCACCCCTTGCCCATATCGCCACCCTGCTTTAATCAATGCAGCCCTCGATCACATCACAGGTAAAACCTTTTGGCCCCTTGGAAAATGTTTTTCAGTGACCTTGGTCTACACCAGTGATATTCAAAGTACGGTCCGGCGGCGGCTTGCAGCCCTCTTTACCTTTACATGCGGCCCCCCTGGTGAACTGCACAGAGCTGCTGTTTATTTGCTGAGAACTAATATTCAGAAAAAAATGTCAAAAAAACGAGCAAGCAATTATAAAACTGCAAATAAATGCTGGTCTGCTTATTTAACTTTTTTTTTATACCTAGTCACACAATCCCTGACCCACCCAGGACCCCCTACCGCCACCCTGCTGGCATCAGTGCGGCCTTCGGTCACATCACAAACCATACTTTGCTGCCTCTTGGCGAATATTTGTGAGTACCCATGGTCACTACACTAATATTATAGTGCAATGACCTAGTGGGTGGGGTCTTTGTGACTTTCAACTAAGAGTTAGGGAACATGAACAATCTGCTTGGTGTTACGTTTCAGGGTCAAGTGTCTGATAGTACTGTGAAAGGGTGGCCATGATTAGGTCAGCTGACTTTGTTTACAAACAAATAGCAGACAGTTTAGAGTAGGCAGATCAGCCACTCTGATGCACAAAAATGCATTTTTAATCAAGTGTGTTTTTCTCCAAAGAGCAGAGCCCAATCAATTTACAACTACGCCCCTTATGACCATAGAAAGAGAACAGGGAATCGAAACAGAAAAAACTCCACTGGCTGTAAATGCCGAATAAATGCTAAAAGAGAGAGAACGGGGCACGAAATATTAAGCAATTTCAATTCAAAAAGTGCTTTATTCGAGTATTACTCATAAAAGCAAGACAAACAAACATGTAATTAAAAAACCAATTAAATTTACATACTCAATCAAACAAGCACATGCACATTTTAACAATTTAAAAAACAATGCACATTTTTTTAAAAATTAAAAACAATGACACGTCATATGTACTGGTGCAAAAATCATTACCGTCGGAAAAAAGAGACCAGAGGGGTGATATTCATAATAACAATGTAAATATCCCCAGAAAATCATTACATTAAAAGAGAATTCATTACATTAAAAATCAACGTTCAAGCCAATGACACATTGTATAAACAGAGAATAGACAAAAGTCTAGCAGTCTCTGGTCAACTAAATAAATTTACAGAGAATAAACATTAGTTTAGCAGTCTCTGGCTATTTACTAAGCAGTTACAGAGAATAGACAAATGTCTAGCAGTCTCTGATCGACTTGATGGCAGTATTTAACTTACCAACAGTCTCTGCCTTAAAACCCACGCCCATCCCAGGTACTTTGCAATTGCAATATTGATCCATTCTTCAGTAGTAGATTTTACTATGCGCAGTGCCACCATACTACTTTTTGTACCTAAATTCCTACACATAGGAGCCAACCAGGCTTGCCTTGGGGCAGAATATACTGGGCAACAAAACAGGAAATGACCTAAGGTTTCTTTTCCTACCCCACAGGCTGGACATAGTACTACCCCCCCTGATTTCCATTTAGCTGTTAAGTTACGGAGGGGGAGCGAACCTACCCTCATTTGAAATAACAATTTCCTGTCCAGGGCGTTCATTATGTAGTCCCAATACTTTTCATAAATGGGGAACATTTTAGCTTCTAGGTAGCCAGTGGTCATGGTCCCGCTGTTGGTATTAAGCAAGCTCCTATTAGCAACGTGTTCCCAAAATATGTCTTTTAAAACAGTCTTAGAGGGAAATAAAGCCCCAGCAGGATCTGTCCATAAGGCATGTAGTCCTAAATTAAACAGTGCAATCTTTAGTGTTTTAAACCATCTGATTTTATTGTAATGGTCAGCTTTGATGACATCAGAGAACCCTACCGCGTAATGAGAGAGCTCTGGTGTTGTCCAAAGTCTACGCCAGAATAATATCGGGCGCAGTTTGGCCTTTTCCGTAAGTTCTCTTCTACCTAACTCGTAGCGGAGGGGCAATAATGGGCTACTCTGTGGGGTACCCGTCAACGACCTCAGAAATTTATTTTCAGATAGTTGGAGTTCGTGGAGGTTTTCGTACCCCCATAACTCCGCACCATACAAAGCAGACCCAATTGCTTTTGCCTCATATATTATCAGGGGCGGTTTAATAGGTTTTGTCATTGACTTCCTATGCTCCTTAATTATAGTGCCGGATAGCTGCTTGTGCCTTAATGTAGCAATATTAAGGTGTTGCTGCCACTTATTGTCATTGGAGATCAGGATCCCCAAATAGGTGAAGGATTTTACAACTTCAAGAATGCGGCCACTCATGGTAATATTTGATTTAAAATTTCTATGTGGGTTAAAAGCCATGAGTTTTGTCTTGGACGCATTCACCTCAAGACCGTGGTCGATACAGAACTCATCAAATATTGCCAATGCTTTTTGTAAACCACTGGGGGTTTTTGATAAAATTAAAGTGTCATCGGCGAACATTAAAATGGGGACTTTCTCCCCAGCGAGAGAAGGGGCATCCACAGCCCGAGATTGCATGCGGGAAACGACCCCATTAATAAAAAGGGTAAACAAGGTGGGGGCCATTGAACATCCTTGCCGAACCCCGCGCTCAACAGGAAATTCGGCAGTGTCGTTCCCATATCCTCCCCATCGTATTTTGGCATAGTTGCCCTCATGCAATCGCATAATTAAAATCAACAGATCCCCAGGGACCCCTTGTGTCTCAAGCACTTCCCACAGTTTCGCCCTTGGTACCAGGTCGAAGGCAGCCCGCAGATCAACAAATGCTGCATACAGGCTGCCTCCGCCTAGCACCACGGTCTTCCACTGTATCAGTTGGAAACGGAAGACTTGATCCACAGTGCTGGTTGCCCTGCGAAATCCGGCCTGAAAGGGGGATAAAATGTTGTGTTCATCAACCCAATCGAGCAACCTATTAACAATTACTCGCCCCACTATTTTCTGGATGGTGTCTATTAAACTAATGGGGCGATAGTTACCGGGCTGTGCCCGATCTCCTTTCTTATATATAGGGATGATTACAGCACCCCTCCAGGTCACTGGAATATCAGCCCCCCTGGTAATCAAATTTATCAACAGATAGATATATTTGCACCATCTATCAGTGTCATTCAGGAAAACGTCTGCCGGCACCCCGTCAATACCAGGAGCCCGCCCACTTCGAACAGTTTTTAAGGCAGTGACTATTTCATTCTTAGTGAAGAGGTCATCCTCAGTTGGTAAACAGTGCATGCACCTTCTATCCACTGCCTGATCTCTAGAAGCATACTGTTCGCTAAAAAACTTAACCCAAGCATCCTGGGGGACATTATTAGTGCTTGCTTCTTCTATCCTGTCGTGTCCCCATTTGACTATATGCCAAAATAACCTGGAGTCCTTACGATCACTTGCATTTTTTAGATTGTTCCAGTGTGCCTCATCCCAATCTTTTTTCGCTGTTGCTATACACTGTTTGTAATGCTTCCTGGCAGATCTAATTGCCTCTAAATTCTTGTTTTTAATAGCATCACCCAAGGAGGTTCTTGCCATCCTACATTCATGATTGTACCATTGTGCTGGTCTGTGGGCATGGATCTTTTTATTTGCCGGTTTCAGAAAATGGCCTTTAATTTCATTAAAGAGAACTTCATGGACCTTGGTGACAGTATTTTTACTAGGAAGAAGCCCAGTTTCACCCTCAAGGGCCATGATAGCCTTGTCCGTTGCCATGCTTATTTTTTCCAGAACCAGCTGATCTGTTTTAACACTAGTCCACCTCAGCCTGCGTAAATCATTTGTAGGTACAATCAGCGGGGGTAAGGAGTCAATAGAAGTACTAGGAGCAATTACATCAGACAGCCACCATTTATGGAGAACGCAAAGAGGATTGTGGTCACTCTCAAGCCTTTCCTTAACCTCCATATCAATAATGGATGACCATAGGGTCATACTGCATATAACATAGTCGATACGACTCTTAGATCTTCCATTATCAAAAGTCATGGCTGATACTCTGTCTGACTTAGTACGACCATTCAGGGCCCTTAACCCGTATTCAAGGCACATAGCATTCAGGCTTAGGATATCCTCGGTCCAGCGAGTTATTGGGGTTAAGTCAAGTGCAGGGATTTCCCAAATCTTGTCTTCCTCCGCACCTAAAAAAGCCTCACCGGTATCAAGTACGGTTTAGGTCTCCTGCCAATATGATGTTATTCCCAGAAGAGTGAATATCTAGGTAACTGTACAGAGACGATAAAACCGCTGATTTACCAGCATTTCCCCGTCTAGCATATAAATTATAGATGTCAATGGAGGTGGAAGAGTCCCTCTCGAGTCTAATGAGCTGGATATCTTTGTGGTTTAGCTCTAGATTTTTTACTAAGATCTTCAGGGACTGACGGACCCATATAGTGAGACCTCCCATTGGTCTCCCTTTGGGACCTTTGATAGCCGGTACATAATAATTCAAATACCCCAAAGCAAAAACAGGATCACAGGCCCATGTTTCTTGAAAAATGCAGACGTCATACTTGCTAACGAATTCAAATCATTCTCCACAGTCCATTTTGGAACATAGCCCTGCTACATTCCAAGATAGAAGGTTCCCAAAGGCATGCTCCACACATATTTCAGAACTGTGATCAGGCCCATTCAAATTTACATCCACATTAACATTGTCTTCTACTATTGTATATGTTAATCCTACTGAAACATCTGGATTACATAACTCATTTAGTGAGCCCATAACTCGATTGTGCCCCCCTGTTGCACTCATGGCTGGGGGTATTTGCAGCTGAGGCATACAATTAGTTATTTGTCAATCGCAAGCATCTAGATTGGAAAGAGCAGAAAATCTGTTTTCCAAACCTAGACTCCACTCAACGGAACCAAAATTCTTACTACCCCTTTTGGTTACAACGTTCCATTTTGTTCTTAAGGTACTTGGATTGGGGCCTCTGCCTTTCCGAGGGTAAAAGAAGTCAAGAGTCAATGGTACAATAGAAGTATATCGTCTCTGTGGTGGAAAATGTTAGGCAGTATGTTTGGTAATACATCAGGGTCAGAGAGATTAAGCACAACGCAATCACCCTTGAACTTTTTTTCCCTGTTCCCAATCCACTCCACTCTTCTTGCATTTACCAGTTCCTCGGCCAATTGCTGTTTCCCCCATGGAGATATGGCCATGTTGTTGGTTAACCAAGATAGAGATTTGTTTAGAAGCGATGTTGTTGTTTCAACTTCACCGGAAGCCAGAGGGGGCACGTTTGCTAGTACAAGAACTAATGGCGAGGCTTCCACCACCAGCTCAAATGACCCTTTCGAGGTATTAGGTTCACCAATAAAATGGGCGGAGGGTGCAACACCAGAGCTATTTTCCGGTAGGTTTATCAGAGGAGCCACTGGGGGGTTTGGGGCAACAGTGGGTGTCAATGTAATTGCTAGAATGTCATTAACCAAAGGTTGTACATTGGACGTGATGACTTCAGGGAGTTTCCCCACTTCACCCAGAGTTTTACCAAGGAGACCTTCCAATTTAGTCACCTCAGCGGACAACTTATCAATTTTGCTTATCAAAGGTTTAACTATCCCTTTGATTTTTATGTCCATCAGAGTGCAAAATTTCTGAAATTGAATATTAGAGAAGGTCACATATGTTTCCCCCAAAGAATCATCCTCCTCCTCATCAGAGATTTTCCTTGGTGGTGTTGCAGTTTTATTTTTAGCTGACCTTAACCTCGGCCGTTTTTGTATAGCTTTTCTTTTAGCCCCTGTAACCCTCGGTGCTGGAATTGGAACAGTGGAATGGGTAATCGGCTCACAGATCATAGGGCTCAAAGTCACTACATCATTATCGCTATTGTCTTCAGTGCTGGCCACTGTGCCACTGGGTTGAATGATAACAGTGTCCTGTGTGGAAGCATGTGCCGCTCCAGAGAGGCTGGTGTTTGTCAGGTCAAAAGAGTCCTCTGTCTCTTTGTCTACTAATGGGGATTGTGTAGATGAGTCCACACCCAATGAGGACCTTCTATCGCTATTGATTTTCGCCACTACCTGGACTAAGTAGTTCTCCATGGTGTTGGTTGCAGGTGTTAACTTTTTACCAGGCATACCAGGCATGTGTGCAGATGGCTTTGATTCAATAACAAGACGTAAAGCTTGAATGATTAAATAACGTTTTACCTGGCAGTCGATGATCGTCTGTTGGCCTGTAGATGTTTGGGCAGAGTTCCTGGCCCAACCCAACCTTGTCCGACCTAGGACGGCCTCAGACGGCCCGCCCTTTGCCCGGGCTTCGCCCCGGGCGTCCCGCTCGCGTCCCGCGTAGCTGGCCCTTCGGCGCTTTTGTGCGCCTCCCCTGGCGCCCTCGCGGTGTCACTACGCGCGCCGCCGCGTAGGCTGCCGGGAATCGTAGTCCCGGAGCGGCGGCGCGACCAGACTGCAGGGAAAGTGACTCTCGGCGGTGGCGGCGTGGGCTGAGTGTCCTGGCGTGCTGCGGCGTGATGCAGGTAAGTTTTTCTATTTCCCAAGGCTCCGCCGGCCCTTCGGCGCTTTTGTGCGCCTCCCCTGGCGCCCTCGCGGTGTCACTACGCGCGCCGCCGCGTAGGCTGCCGGGAATCGTAGTCCCGGAGCGGCGGCGCGACCAGACTGCAGGGAAAGTGACTCTCGGCGGTGGCGGCGTGGGCTGAGTGTCCTGGCGTGCTGCGGCGTGATGCAGGTAAGTTTTTCTATTTCCCAAGGCTCCGCCGGCCCTTCGGCGCTTTTGTGCGCCTCCCCTGGCGCCCTCGCGGTGTCACTACGCGCGCCGCCGCGTAGGCTGCCGGGAATCGTAGTCCCGGAGCGGCGGCGCGACCAGACTGCAGGGAAAGTGACTCTCGGCGGTGGCGGCGTGGGCTGAGTGTCCTGGCGTGCTGCGGCGTGATGCAGGTAAGTTTTTCTATTTCCCATTTAAGCAAGAAAGATACAGATTAAACAATTTAAGAGGGTTTACAGTGCTGGGATGACATCTGCAAAACTATAATAGTCTAACAGAGCCACAAATCATGTAAGGTTGCTCCCGTATTAAAAAGTGGACTGTGTTTCCCAGAAGGTAATCTATAAGGACTGTGTGTGAGAGTGCTTCGGGATAAGATATCAGCACACAGACACAGTATAAAATATTTAGCGAGGTTAAAAGTATAGTGGCAACTCAAGTGTGTGCTATCGAAGAAGCACATCACTTACTAAACGCAGGGCTCGAGTGAAATTGGAAAATCCTAAAACTATTTACCAAGCTAGCACAAGATACAAAAAAATCAGCAAGTATCCATAATTCATATAGGATCAATTCAAAATAAAAAATTATCTAAATTTCTCACGTTGAGGCTTTTCCAGCTCCATTGCTGAGCTTTTTTCTGATGTTTTGTAGACTCAAGCATTCATAGCTTTTTTCTACAAAAGGTAGCAATACAAATTTTACAACTTTTTCCGACATCTAGGGGATTCAAAAAGTACCTAGGGTTTGAGGATTTCTCTGGAGGTAACAAGGAAAACAGCCAATATTGTAACTTTAAAAAAACTAAAATGTGAAATGTGGTCTGAAAAAAAAAGTGTATATTTTTCTGAAAATGGCATTGACGACAGGGTTGTTGTGCTAAGATCACCATCTTCCTAGCTTTCATCAACAAACAATTTAGGGTCATATTTACAAGCCCCTTGCTCCACTTTTGCGTCACTTTTAACATGGGAAAAGTGACGCAAAAGTGGCGCAAGGGGCTTGTAAATCTGACCCTAAGTATTTTTATTTTACCGGAGTTTCTCGATTTTTCTAAGTGCTAGTCTATTTTTCTATTTTTGTGGTTTCTTCTCGTTTCAACTTACTTGTAAATAGGTGTGAACCCCATGGATCAACCCAGAAAGCTCTACATTCTGAAAACTATGTGCAACTCTGGATTCACCACAGGGTTATTATTGTAGATCGCTCATTGTTTTTGCAAAAAAGCTAGTTGTTGAAATAAAAAATATTGGGGAAAAAAGCTGACAACATCTTCCTACGTAATATTTTGCCCCATGCCCAATTTACAAAATCAATGTACCATTATATTAATCACATCCCTCTGGGCTCAGGTATACACAGTATTTGCTTTCCCAAAAATGCAATACACAGAGAGAGAGGTACAACTGAACAGATTTCTCATGGTGCAGGGCCCATGAAGCAAATTCCAATGGTAAAATCTAGTGAATGAAACATAGCTATTAAGGAAACCTACGCATTTCAGAAATGCACTGTGGCTTACATTTGCAAGCTGAAAATAGAGAGAAATTCAATAGAAAATAACATGTTCTACTATTCTGAGTTTCCACACTTCTGACTCAAAACGGTACCCCACTTGAGTGGCTGGGCATGGCGCATATGCACGAAAGGCCCTAAAATGCAACATGGAGGCTTCAAATGTTCTGCAGGAAAAACGTTGAATTCTGGTGATGTGTGGTAGTAGTGAACTTTGGGCTCAGGCTTACCCGCCACCCAGGGAAACCTACTAAACCCTGACATTTCTGAAAACTAGCAACCCAGGTGGTGTGACTTGTATGGATCCCACTACAAAGCAGAGTAGCTGAAGACACACCAATATGCAAGAAAACAACTTGGCTATAAGAAAAATGTCAAAACTGCAGTCCAAGCCAAAACAAGAACCTTGGTAAACAGATGGAAAGAAATGGAAAGCAGGTACTGCATAAGCTCACAAGGATGAGCAGCCAGTAAATTTAGAAAAATTGTCACAGGAATGGTTATCATTGACTGCCACTGTGGACTTGGTGAATAGCAATGTTGAAGTAATTGAGAAAAGTATAATTCAGTAATCCGAAAGACTTGATAGAGGTCCAAAATGCAGAACAACAGGTATGGTAAATAGAAAAGAGTACCTCAGAAATTAGAGTACGTTCACAAATATCACAGCAATATCTTTCCGAAATGTGAGTTGCTAACATATGGGATGAACTATGCACTGTTGGTTCTGGCATGGATACTAATCACAAAACACTATAAACTGATAGAAAGTATTGACCCAGTTGGGGTATCTGAATAAGTGAGGAGGAAGAAAAGTGTGATATTGGACAGCTGTGGGCCCACTTGGAATAGATTTCTTTTGCAAACTCAATAACTGTACCTACTTATAAATGGAAGGGATCCCGATGCAAACAACAAAACTCCAGTAAGGGGGTCAGAAGATTAAGTAAAACAAAGAAGCAGAAATGCAGAGAAAATATTAAAGAATAAAAACAACAAATGGGAGGACTCTAATGCACTAGACATCGGACAATCTTAGATGAATAAGATGGAAAGTAACGAAGGAGAAACAAAAATAAGGTCAATGGTGAGAGAAATAGGGGTAATCGCTGGGGGGTTTTACTAGAATCAAGGTTTCCAGTGGGGAGAGGGGGCAGACTGGGAGAAGGAAACTAGGGACAGTGTTACACTGATCAGTTGCTGTAGTCGAAGGCATATGTGCCACAAAAAAGAACTGCACACTCATTAGAGTTCTTGTTTCTGAAGATCAACACTTCTGTCTTGTCCTTATTGAGAAACAGGCATTTGGTGAAGTGGGATCTGGTGTAACATTGAGAGGTTGAGCTGGGTGTCATTGGTGTATAGGAGATGATGGAGATGCTGTGAGATCTGACGATGCCTGCAAGTGGTGTCTTGTAACTGTTTAACAGGGTGAGACGGGGGATGTTCCTTTGAGGACTTCCCAGATCAGGTCCTTTGCCTCTGATGTGTAGGGGGAGTCTGACTCGCTGTTTACTCCTTTGTGAGGAAGTAGCCAATCCATTTGAGGGCTGTACCTTGGATGCCTTTAGCGTGTAATCTTTTGATGAGCCTGGAGTGTGAAACTGTGTTGAATGCTGCTGAGAAGTCCAGCAGCACGAGAGCAGCGGTCTCTCCTCAGTTCAGAAGGGTCTCATACATGACAGCAATGAGTGCTGGATTGGGAGTGGTTGAGAAGATCGTGGAATTCTGGGTGGGTGGTGAGTTGCTGGTCGATTGCTTACTCTGTCACCTTTGCTGAGTATGGTAGTAAGGAGGTGGTTGGAAGTTGCTCAGTTTGTTGCGGTTGGCAGATATTTTTAGAGGGCTGTGACTGCAGCATGCTTTCAATCCTCAGGTAAAGTTTTGGACTCAATCTAGGAGTTGAGGATGTGAGTGAGGAATTTGCTGATCACGGGCACTCCTAGGTTGTGGATATGGTGCATACAGGGGTCTGGCGGAGTTTGTTGACAATGTCCTCAGGGTCCAGTTGTTTTTCAAAGTTATTGTATATCTTCTCAATTTTGCCATTGAATTTGCTTGAAAAGTAATCGCAGAGTTGCCGAGAGGGGGGGATAGAATTGGTTGAGGCATCTGAGGTGGTGAATTCCTTGATGATGGCAAATATCTCTTTGCTGTTGTTATAACTGGTTTAATCTAATCTGTGAGGAATTTTCTCTTGATAATTCTTAGGAGGTGGTGGAGGTACCAAAGGGCAGCTTTGTAGGTTAATTTGGCATTGTTGTAGTTGTTGGCTCTCCACTTCTGTTACATATGTTTGTAATATCTTTAGGCGTCCCTGGAGTTATTTTGTGTACCAAGAGGCCTGGTTATTGGCTTTGTGGTGTTTGCCTGGTTGTTGGTTCTGCGATGTTTATGAGTTTTGATGGGTGAAAGAGCGTCAGTGCAGTTAGAGATCCATTGGTTGAAGTTGGTAATGTCCTCTGCTACAGTGTTGGAGGTGTTGAGTTGGTTTTTTGGAGAGTGTTGCACAAGTCCATTTTTGTTATTCTGCTCCAGTTCCATGGTGCTGATAGGAGCTTCGGCTTGTGTGTGGGGATATCGAAATTATTAATGTAGTGGTCAGTCCATGTTAATGGTGAGGCGGAGTAGTAGCTGATGCTGTTGCAGGAGGTGAGGCCAGTGATGACTTGGGAAAATCCTATGTTTTGTAGACTCTCGAAGAGGTCAGAGGAGCAATGGTCGGAGGGGTTATACAGGTGGAAGTTAAGTTGAAGTCACCTAGAAGTAGGAAGTTCTTGGAGTTGATGGTGATGTAGTGTAGTTCCTATATTCCCAATAGGCTCTGCACATTGGAATAATATATCCTATAGATTTGACGTAGGTCTACTAGGTCTTTATCGAATATATTAGACTTAATTGTGAGTGCCAGCTAGCTCAGAGGTCACTAGAAACTTTCTTGAATGAACAAGAAGGCATTAGTTTCTGACAACCGCATAAACATGACAACTTTGTTTCCCCAAGATAAAATGTATCTTCAGAGTCGTGGAAACAATAGATAGATATTTTACTCAGTCAATCGTGCATGCTTCATTTCATCAGAGGTGCAGAGAAATAGAGAGACGGCGTTTTCAATAAAGTATTTATTGAACAGTCTTCTTTCTCATGCAGAAGAAATGAACTGCTACAATCGTAATACTGGCTGTAAAGTATAATGCGTACAGCAAGAAGAGTATTATAAAATAATACTGTATACGCATGGTATGGTTTCTAAGCCATAAAATACATACATAAATAAATAAACACTAAAACGTAGTCAACTGGTGCTTCTAAAATACGCCTACCCCGATGTACCTAACCAAAGTCTAGTGCGAGGGAAGAAGTAAGTGAGGTGTAGCATAAGTTTAGTATTCTATGCCAAGAATCTATCCAAGATTTCTCTTAGGGTCTGATCAGCGCCGTACCTTGGTTTAGAATGAAGGAGGTCTGGTATCTCTCTGTCTCAGGACTCGATTTCCCAACACCCCGCAAGAGGACCTTGGAAACACTGGAGCTGGATTTCTCGGCAAGAGAAAAGACAGCGTCTCTCTCAGTGCGTCAGCTGGAGGGTCGGCTTCCTTTGGCACTTGCTGCAGCGAGCTGTGTCGGGCAAGTAGATAGTCGAACTGCTCCAAACCACTGTGTGTTTGCTAGGGCAAGTGTGGGCATATTTATACCTTGAAGGTGCCGAGTTTGACGTAAAGTTGGACATAATAACATCATCAAAGAATCACAGTTCTTTGAAAACTCCATGAGTTCTTGGACAAATCAATATTCAAGCAAGGAGAAGTCCCTAACTGCTGAAGCCGAGTTTTCCATTAAATTGTTGTGGCTTTTCGGAACTAGTGAAAGTATCCATGCCTGTATTTGGACTGCATGGGCTATGTCAAAATATGGTTATGATTTCTATGCCTATATAAGGACAAGGTGATTTATACCTATATAAGGGCATGAATTGGGAAAAGTACACTTGGGTCCTAAAATGCTATACAACAGTGAGGGGTCTAGGACGTCTGAGATTAGGTTACTGAAATTTCCTTGCCGAACTTGTGGTCTCTAAGCTGGGTGCCCTTCAGGGAAGGGCTGTTGTTCCCTTGAAGGTTGAAGTGCATGTGTTCCATGAACGGGGTCTCCAGTACTGTGGTGTTTGTGCATTTGAGGGTTTCTTTGGAGGTGATGGTGAGCATTCTGCCATGTTTGTGGAGGTGGTTCTGGAATGCAATTTTGTGTCCCACTGGAAAACTACAGATATGTTGGGAGCTGAGGTAGGGTTCATCTAGGTTTCAGTTAGGAAGAGGAGATCCAGTGTGTTGTTATTGAGGAGGTTCCATATTTCAATTGTGTGTTTTTTGAGTGAGCAGGTGTTGAGCTGCATTCATGTGAGGGTATGCTGAAGGTCAGATGTGGTTTTGGGTGAGGTGAAGTTGTGAGAGGATGAAGTGGGAGTTGGATTGAAGGGAGTGTCTGTAGCTGAGCTACAGTCTAAACCTGGGTATGTACTGGATTTCTCCTGAATCCATGTGCTCAGGCTCTAAGGCCAGTTACTAACATTATGCAATATAAGGGATCATTATCTGTAGCCTTTTCTGATATTAAACAAGTAGCTTCCTAGGAGAGTAATATAGCTGCAATTGTCCCCCCTATAGAGGGAAAGCTTTACCTTCAGTTCAGATATGGATCCCTACCCATTTAATCCTTTACAAGGAATTGGCAAAATGGATAACATTGATGATGTTTGCATAGGTTGCAGAGGGAGTGCTGTATCTCCTATTCATCTGTTTTTTGTCCATCTTACAATCAGCTTTGCTCCAAGTGAATTGTTCCTCTTTGCAAAAACCTGGGCATCAGGAATCTTCAGGAGGCATTTTAAATGTTGAAATTAGATACAAGCCGGTTTGTGGTTTTCTGTTTGGCTAAATTTTGAAAGGCATTGTGGATAAGACTAGCGAAGTATGCATACGCAGTTTTTAGTTGTGATATGGTTTAGACTGGTGTCCAGGTGCTTTATGAGTTTGTAATACAGCTGACTTCCTATATTAGGATTCCAGTATTGCCATGGTGCTGTTTGTATGTATTTGTAAGTTGCATTGCTTGTGTTTTATTATGAGCTCCTGTTTACTGCTTTTTTATTTCTCTCTTTTAATATTTTTTGTATCTATATTTATTTGATTTCATGTATTTGAGTGATGTTTTGTTATGTCTTAAACTTTTATGATCTAAAGTGATCAAAATAAAGTTTTTTTGATGATAGAAACGAGTGAGAGAAAGAAAAAAGCAAAGGCAAAGAGTGAGACAAGGAGGCACAAAATAAAGGCATAATATGAGAGAAAGAGGCAAAGAATCATGAAAAAAGAGACACAGAGAAAAGGAAGAACAGAGAGAGGGATGAATAACGAAGTAATGCAGAGGTCTTAGAGGGAGATTCTTCTTTCGAGAGATAACTAATATAAGCTCTTGAGGTTTAAGAAGATTGAACACAGACATCAAACTCAGACCTAGAAAATGTCTAATTCACTTTGAAAAGGGAATTTTGTAGTCGTAAGAGAAGCACAGAAAGTGATAATCCCGCTAACAGTCCTCATAGACAGATGCCACACTTAAGATAAAGTTTATACACCCACAGCTCACTTACCCTCACACTCCCTTGCTGTATGAGATGGGTCAGAACACAGCACCAAAAACAAAACATCACAAGATGACTCAAATTTGTCTGATTCTAAAAACCCCAAACAGCTGAAAGGTGTGCAAGGAGCAACTAATAGCAGATTATACATTACATAAAATCTATACATAACACCACAATTTCTTGCAAGACAAACACAAGTCTTGTATCCTGCAAGAGTGACCTTTGTACAAGCCCTTCTCTTCTGTGGAATAATAATCCTGCATTATAGCAAAATACAAAATAAAGCTATTACTTTGATCCAGTTTCAAGTTTTGGATGGAGGGTACCAGGCACCTCATATTTGCGATTGCTGACACTCAATGAAATATAATTAACATCCTTTTCATAGTATCACCTGATGTCTTAATTAAAATGAGGAACATAACAGAGGGGTACTTTGTCTAATAAACACCACTATTGTCATCAATTCAATCTATTTCCTTGTCAAGCAATATTATTTGTTAAACCTTTAGAACATGAAAGGGCTATACCCTCTTTTTATTCCCACTTCTCATTAATATCACGATCATCAATAGAGTCAAATTTGTTTCCGGGCTGGTATATTATGTTTTTATTTTAAACAATAATTTCAGCTTACACCAAAGCAAGTTAAGTGTAATATGCATTGGTTTCCACTCTTTAAATGTTGTTCATTTGTTTTCCAGCTTAGTTAAAATGCTTTTCTAATGGCTTCTTGAGTTATCCATATATCCACTTCATTTTAACTAGTGCTGGTTTCTTGAGATATCAATATATCCACTTCATTTTAACTAGAGCATGTATTAAGGCGGCAGTGAACTTCCTCTGCAAGCAGTTTATTAACTACATATGTTTTCTTGACTCTCATAGTTATTGAAGTACTGTAATATTGAATGACACAGGATTCTACTGTCCAATGATCTGATTGAAACATCTGGTCTCATCAATTTTAATGCCCAACGCTAAGAGATATTAGAGCACTAGATTAAGGGCAGGAATTTTATTTCTGGACAATGAATGTTGATAAGTGCTGCTGTGTGACGTAATAGAATTCTTAATGTTGTTTTGGCCACCATTTTTGAAAGAGTTTCTTTTTTAATCTAAGAGACAGGCTTGTTTTAGACATTGCATGTTATAGTGGGCTTTAAGGGAACGGGGAACGAACCATAGTGAGTCCGAAGGCACTAGGATCATAGAGACACTAAGGAGAGTAGCGCTCTAGTTGTTGTTGGAACCCATAAATGTCAGTAGGAAAGTGGGTGTGCATCGGACGCACACAAAAGGGTGCCAAAGGCCCTTCTGCACCCGTCAGCACCTGACGGGATTAGGGGCCAGGACCCCTAGCCTAACCACCAAGATGAGATATTCTGTCAACTTTCTAGTCTCCCTTAGGCCTAAGTCTATGTCCCCAGCTTGCCCCGCTTCTGGCCTCAAAAATGGCGAACATTAATGCTCCCACTGCAATTTTTCTTTGACAAGCACTGAGGAGGTTAGGACTATTAATTCAAAAGCTCCAAAATGATATATTGCGCTCATAAACTGTAGATTCCTTCCATACCACAAATATGAACTTCATATTCTAATAGAGGATGAACAGTTTGATGCACGGTTTCTTATGGAAACCTGACTCCATGACTGCTCTGCACCCAACATTATTCAGGCGCTTCCCCCTGAACAATATATCTGCAGATAAGATCATCTACATAAAAAGGGTGAAGGTATTGCCATTGTTTTGAAAGAGGTTTACAAATGTGTGTAAAACCCCCTTAATATACCTTCATATACCTTCTTTGTCTCATAAGTTTTATTATATAGATCCCCTGGCCTATGTACAGGGGTTGCTGAAGTTCGACCAGACATAGTGGTTGATCATGCCACAGAAAAAACACCTTTTACTCTGTTAGGAGGCTTCAATATTAACTTTGAAGAAACTTATAATCCTCTGGTTTCAAATATCATACAGGATCGAGATTGTAAGCTTCTCACACAAGGGGTAGAAGGGCCTATTCCAGTTGAAGTCCCTCTCATAGACACAGTTTACAGCAACCTTAAAATCAAGAGTCTTCGCCCAATGGTCTAGACCGATCATGTCCTTATTTCAATCATTTTGGAGGGCCCTGCCTCATTGGCAGATGTCATTCACCATACAAACCAATGCTGTAGAAGGTCAATAACTCAGGAAAGAAACCTGGCAATCTAAACTTGCTAACACCAGAACGGCATTAGAGAATGATCTTCAGGTAGCTAATGTCACAGTGAATAGCCACAACCTTGATGAGATGATCCCCATTTCCACTGCAAAAAAGGGAAACAATGACAAATCTTTACCTTGGTTCTATGAGCTCTTAGTTTCTTAAAAAAAAATAGTCCAAGAAATTGGAGAGAAAGTGGAGACATATATATGATCATAATGCAAAGCTTGCCTATTGGCAGCCCCCCAGCATTATCATCAAGGGATAAAAAGGGAGCAAGCTGCGATTTATGAAGGTCTACTGGATAAGGCAGCCTGCGCTCCTAAGGAGCTAATCTGCATTCTAAAATCCCTCACCCCTTCTAACATCAAAGGACACTGCAATGAATTAGCAGCCTTCTTCCAAAAAAAGTGTCTAGTATCTAAGGTGAATTACAAAAGAGTAGGGTAGTTGTATTTACTGGACCAGAAACACCGTCATTGGTTGAAGAGACAGACTGTCTCCATAACTTTCCTCTAAACACTGAAGAGCATTACCACCTCTGTTTGAGAAAGTGAAATCAGGCTCTCCCTTAGTACTGACCCCTCCCCACATTCTCTCACATGGATGCCAAGAAATCTTTCCTATCATCCAGGAATTACTAAGGGGCATATTATCAAGACAGGCAATAAAATGATCGCCGCTTTAGCGGCAGAACACTGCCGCTAAAACGGCGATAATGGGCTTGATAATATGCTCTATGGAATTCCAATTGAGGCCCATGTTAAATGTGATGGACATCTAACATGGGCTTCAATTGGAATTTCATAGAGCATATTATCAAGCCCATTATCTCTGTTTTGGCGGCAGTTTTCTGCCGCTAAAGCGGCAATAATTTTATCACCTGTCTTGATAATATGCCCCTAAATCTTTCAATTTCCACTGGCCTAGTTCCCATGGGTGGACACATGCTGTGGTCAAGCCTTTGCTAAAAAAGCTGAATCATGACCCAGCTTGTCCAGGTATCTATAGACCTATATCTCAGCTTTTGGTGTTAGGGAAAGTTTTAGAAATGCACATCATTTAGCATCTGTCTGGGCATCTAGAGGATAATCCGCTTCTTGATGGTACTCAGCACAGTTTCCGTTCAAAACACAGTACAGAGTTGGCACTATTGGTGGTACCAGAGGAGGTAAAACAAATTCTGGAAAAGGGAGGAGCAGCAGCCACTATTCTCCTCAAATTGAGTGCAGCATTCAACATGGTTGACCACAAGACCTTATTACTCAGACTGAGAAATATTTGGTTAAGGAGAGTTGCTCTAAAATGGCTATCATCATGTTTAAAAGAAAGATCTTTCTAGATTTGGGAACCTTGTCATCATTTAGAGTTAGTCCCCTTAAAGTGTGGGGTCCCGCAGGATTCTGCACTCAGCCATACTCTCTTTAATATTTATGTCCAACCACTGGCCTCCATTGTCACAGACTTTGAAGTGCCTATTGTCTCCTATACCGAAAATACACAGCTTGACATCTCCCTTGCTCCAAAGGAGGATCCTCAGAATCAGCTAGGTACTTGCCTCGAGAAAGCTGCTCACTGAATCTAAACTGAGACAAAAGCAAACTGATGGTACTGGGGAACAATCTACCCCAGTGACACTTATAGGTTTGCTGGACATTATGGAAACCTCACTCTCTGCATCATCTTCTATAAAAAGCATAGGAATGTGGCTTGATAGTTACCTTTCAATGGAATTACAAGCCAAAAAATTGACTTTCTCCTGGTTCACTATGCTGAGAACATTTCAGAAAATCCTGGACTTATTACCCATCCTTTGCAGAAGAGTTATGGTCCAGGCACTCATTTTATCACGCTTGGACTATGGGAAATATTTATATCTGGGCTCACTCAAATCAGTTCAAAATATACTTCAATTGGTGCAAAATGATGTGGCAGAACCATCTCCAAGATACCCAAATGCTCTTCAGCCAAGAAACCCTTGATCTCTTTGCACTGACTCCCAGTGGCGAAAATACTTAAATTCAAGGCACTATGTCTGGCTTACAGAACAATAAATCATAATGGAGCCCATATGATTAAAGCTCTATTGAGTTGCTCCATTCTGATCAGGACTTTAAGATCTTCTAAAACAGGTCTCCTAAAGGTCTCTCTATTCAGAAAGCCCGATGGGGTGGAAGATCTTTCTCCTACCTGTCCCACAAACTTTAGAATGCAATGCCAATTGGTTTGAGAACAGAGCCTGATGAAGCCAAATTTAGAAAACTTCTTAGAACTTGGCTATACTCGAACTAATCTTTTTGGCCTAACTGGATTTGCTGATCTGTAGGTGCATGCTTTGACTCACACAGTGCTGGGAAGCCTTAGGGTAGCTACGCGCTTTTATATCTAGATAAGACAAGATAAGATATGATACTGATATTTGCAAAGAAATCTAGCTCACTGTACTTGATTCCTATTGTGTTCAATGTGTTTTTCTCACAGTGTTTTTGCAATACAAGGCTCTTGGAATTGCCAATTCTTTGAGCTCACGTTAGAGGACAGCATTAATGGGATATTGTAAGACACTGGATTCATTTTTGGAGAGGGTGACTGCCCAATTGAAGGAATAATCACAACTATTGTCAGGATGAACATTCAAAGTCACTATATTAACCTTGTGTCAACCCACCTCTAGGCAGGGAGCAGACAGGCTTAACTTAGGGCAATGTGTAAAAAGTATTTATGCAGTAGTAAAACGTAATATAGTTACAATACCAAGCAATAAATGTCCCAAAACATATTAGAAACATAGATTAAAATCCAAGAAACAAAAAGACACCCCAAAAAAACATAAATACAATAACCAAAAGTGGAGATATGAAAATTGCATTTCAATAATGATAGCCAATGGTTGCTGTAGACTGGAATTTAGACATGATTTGAAGTGACCAAAATGAAGCCTAGAAACAACGAAGGCCAAGCACAATGGAGCCTGCCCAATCCCGGTGAAAGTCTTTAAGTCAAAAAGTACAAAAATGTCACTAAGTCCCAATGCACAGAGGGAATTTGTCCATTTTCTGATATTTTGTTTTACATTTCTTGTAAGTTTTAAAAAACCAAGAGAGTACACTTCGATGGCTTCCAGGACTCCGAGGAGGGCACTTAAAGAATCTCAAGGTACGAGGCATAGGCCAGCAGCATAGTCCAAGACCTCCAGGGAGGGCACTTTGAGACTCTCAGGGTATGAGGCAGAGTCTAACAACAGAGTCCAGTCCACATTCATTAGCCACTGGCCAGCTAGGCAGTTTAGGAAAAGGGTCTCTTAAACCAGGAGTAACTAAGGAGGTCAGTCAAGTGACCTCTGAAATCCACTTCTTTGTCCTGGGTAAAGGAAGCAGCAGGTCCAGTCCTTTAGGGCTTCTGTCTAATCATCTACTGTTTTTTCTGCAGGTCCAGAAACTGTTCTATTGGGGCAGTGCTTAATTTGAGCAGGTGGTTTCCGGTGTTGGGTACCGGTACTGAATTGTCAGCACTGGTGCTTTAAACAGCCTTCCACAAGCTGGCACTGGCTGGCTAATTTAGAGATGAACACAACAACAGGTAAATATAGATCAATATACATTCAAAATGACTATTAGCTGCCCCCAAGCCATTCTAATAGCTTAGGGATCTGGAATAGTCCAAATTGACACACTTGAAGGAGTGTGATGGTTAATAGTTCTGTTGTTACTATCATTGGCAGAGCTGGCAGGGGCAATGTGGGGTGCAAGCTGCAGAGGTCTCTGACTAGAGACCTGGTACGTATTTATTTTATTGCAAATTAAGTTCTGTGTTACAGTGTGCTGGGGTGCCACATATATGCCTGACACTAGCTAGTGGGTGGGAGTGACTCCTAACCAATAGGTTAAAAGTGGGGGCAATCTTATCCACTTTTTCAGCAGTTCCTGTTTGCTTTACTACAAACAGGCCCAACATGCCATGTGTCAAGGCACTTCCAAGATGGCGAAAGTCTTTGGACACAATAAACTTGGATTCTGAGTTTTGTGGGTGTGTATGGGAGTGGGCTTTGGTAATTACTAGTGTCCTACCACATCTAACACTAAAATCCAGTTTATAGCAGGCCCTATAAGCACAACAAACTTAGAGACAGACGTCTGGTAGGACATACAGTGGGGTTCCACAGCAGCCAGACAGTGAATACACAAGACTTGCAATGGCATCCTGGTTTTTACCTTTCAGGTGCAGCAAAGTGTTACAAGTGGCTCAAACAGACCCGTCAGCCAGGATTTGTCACTAATCTTAAGAGGAGGTCCACCCTGAAGACTCTGTACAGCTCAGAGGAGTCATCCATTCAAGTCATGTTATGTTATATTGATTTGTATAGCTCACTACTCACTAGTGAGGGTATCATGGTGATTGGGCGGGTATGTAGGTTTGTGGATAAAAGGTGTTGTACAAAGAACAAGGTCTTCAGCTTCTTGTGAAACTCAAGGAGTGAGGAGGAGGAGGCTCTGGTGTAAGCTGGAGGTCATTCCATGTCTTGGGTGAGATGTAGGAGAATGAGAGATGTCTAGTTTTGCTTTTTCATATTCGGGGAATGTGTGCAAATGAGAGTGAGGAAGGATGTAGGAGTCTGGTGGGTTGATGAAAGTGTGTACGGGTGTTCAGCTATTCTTGTCCTGTGCAGCGCTTTGTATGTGTGTGTGAGAAGTTTGAATTGGCGGTGCTTGTGAATGGGAAGCCAGTCAGTGAAACTTCCTGAGGTGCAGCGTGATGTAGGTGCAACATGGGAGGCTGAGTTTAGTCTTGCAGTGGTGTACTGGATGGTCTGGAGTCTGTGGACGAGTTGTTTGGAGAATCCAGTGTACAGAGTGTAGCCGTAGACCAGCCTTCTGGTAATGGGTGACAGTCCGTTTGGTGAGGCAACGATTTGAGGATTTTTCACAGCATGCACAGGATGTGGAAGCAGGAGCTACGCCCTGCATTGACTTGAGCTGTCATTTTTTGTTTGTCATCTAGGATGATCCCTAGGTTTATTGCATGATCTGTGAGAGTGAGTGTTGGTGTTGGACCTATCTCCGTTGGCGACCAGATGGAGTCACATGGGGAGGTCTTGTTGCCGAAGACCAGTACTTCCATCTTCTTAGAGTTGAGCTGCAGGCAGTTGGCCTGCATTCAATCGGCTACTACGGTCATGAAGTTGTTTGTGGCAGTGGTTGTTTTGTCCACCAGGGAGAGTTAGATGTCATCTTCATAGGAGATGACAGTGGTATCTTCTGATTGGATGACATTCGCAAGAGGCCCCATCTATAAGTTGAAAAGGGTGGGGATGAGAGAAGATCCCTGTTGGAATCTGCATATTCATTTCTTGGTCTCTGATGTGAAGGGTAGCAGCCTGACACTTTGAATTCTTCCTGAGAGTAAGGAACAGATCCATTTGAGAGTGGATCCTTGTATGGCAATCTCTTGAAGTCTTCATGTGAGGTTGTTATGGGAGACAGTGTTGAAGGCTGCAGAGAGGTCAAGCAGGATGAGGGGCACTGTTTCTCTTCGGTCCAGGAGTATTCAAATGTCATTGGTGGCCAGTATGAGTGCTATTTCGGTGCTGTGATAGTTTTTGAAACCAGATTGAATGTTGTCTAGAAGATGGTAAAGTTTGAGGTGGGTTGTGAGTTGCTTGGTGATGGCCTTCTCAATCACTTTGGCTGGATAGGAAAGCAGGGAGATGGGTCTGAAGTTCATTTGGGTCGTCTTTGGGCTGCTTCAGAAGATCTACTTGCGGCTGTTGGAGCTTACTTCAATGTGGTCTACTAGCGCTTTTTTCCTGATGTCTTTTATTTGCTGGTGATAGAGTCTGAGTGAAGCCATATAGGTAGCTCTATCGATGGAATCATGGCTGGCTCGCCATTTCCTTTTTAACTGTTTACAGTGTTGTTTGGTTTGTCAGAATTCTTCTGTGTACCAGCTGGCCTGCTTGTATGATCTACTATGCTTGTTGTGTTTGATGGGTACAAGGGAGGCAGCACAGTTCTTGATCCAGTTATTAAAGTATGTTGATGTGCTTGTCGAGGTTGTCTGTGAGGCTAGATTGATGAGTGCTGAGGGAGCTGAGCAAAGCCTGCTTCTGAAATTAAGCACCAGCTGCGGCTTGAAATACTGAACATGGTAGGGGTGTTGACTTTGGAATTTGATTTGGAAGTGTATGATGGAGTGGTCGACCACGTGATTGGTGTGGTGGCATTGTATTTGATGCTGTCGCTTGTGGTAACGAGGAGGTCCAGAGTGTGTCCTGCGTTTTACGTTGGTTATGGAATGAGCTGGGTGAGTCTGATGGCAATGTATTGTGTAGACCCTGAGAAGGATTTCACACCTCATTCATGGCTGTGAACAGGTTGGGTGTCGGCAGAGGTGAGTGCTAGTTAACCTCCTTTAACAGAGTACTTAACTCCTCAACCTGATTCCTGTCATACTTAACAGACAAAAAACCTTGGCAAGAAAACAAACATGCCTGACAGTGATCAACTCATGCAACACTTGAGACCGCAGGACTATCTTTCAGCGCATTTTACAGAGGCCTTAAAGCAGCAGTTTATGTAACACCGACTCAGGAGCATAGACACTAAAGACCTCATTCCAGCCTGGAAAAAACTGTTGCAAAACCAAAGTTGCTGTTTATGCGGTTACAAGCAAGAAACATCAGTACATATATTTTGTCTATGCCTGGTGCCTATAGAACAAAGAGAAAAGTTGTTGAAACCAATCTTTGTAAATCTGCAAATTCACTCCTGCAAGCAGCAGTAGTCACTTGGCTGAGTGGGATCTCAATTCCCCTAGCATGTAAGTCTGACCTCTGAGTGCTTCAAACTGCCTGAGAAGGCTGCTGTGGTGATGGAGGTGTTGATGATGCTGGCAAGTTCCATGCTGATTGGATTGGATCCGAGATAGAAGAAGCAGGGCGCAGGGGTCAGTGGGTGCCCCGGAGTGGATGGATGGATGACATGATGGCTGTGGTGGTCTGAGAGGTGAGTGGAGATCAAGTGGTGATCCTTCAGCTGGTGTGCACTGGTTGGGCAAGGCTGTTGAGGTTGAGAGCAGTGGGTGGAGGTCGAAGTTGTTGTAGATTGTGGCAATCTTGCTGTGGAAGTAGTCCAAGAGGTAGTCAGAGAGTTCTTGGGAGGGGTGGATTGTGTTGTCTGTGTCTGCTGGGTTGGAGATTTACTTGACTTTTTTGTAGAGTTCTTTCGTGTGGTTGTCTGCTGTGTTGATGCGGGCTGAGATGGCTGCTTTCTTGGCTTCTTTGATGAGCAGTTGGTGGTTGTTGAGGGCTGCTTTATCAGTGGCTCTGTCAGAGTGGTTTTTTGTGGCACTGCATCATTTCTCGAGTTGGTAGCAGTTGTGCATGTTGATTTAGAGCTCTGGAGTGTACCATCTGGCTTGTTTTGAGGTTTTGTTCATTTTTGCTGAGTTTTATCGGTCCGACTCTGTCAGAGTATTTGGTGATCCATGCGGAGAAGTTCTGGACGGCTTGGTCAATGTCTGGTGAAGCTTTTGGGATGGGTGGTGCTGAGGGCCTGCGTCCACTGTTTCTCAGTTACCTTGCCTCAACTGCAGTGAGAGGAGTTGTGATACTTGTTGATGGTGTGCTGAGCATGCATCAGAGATGGTGAAATGAAGAATGGTGTGGTAAGTTCACGTTAGTTTTGTGATGTGGCTGAATTTATTTCTATTGCAGGAGGTGAAAATGGTGTTGAGAGTGTGCCCAGCTTTGTGTGTGGGTTCGGTGACCAATTGGGAGAGGCTTATGTTGTTCAGGTTCTTCAGGAGGGAGGTGGAGTTTGCATCATTAGGGTCAATGAAAATGAGGTCACCGAGTAGGATGTAGTGGTAGGAGTCGATGGCTAGGGGGCCGATGAGGTTGGAGATCGCAGAAAGTCAGTCAGGGTCCATGGGGTCTGTATACGAGGGTACCTCTTATCATGGTCTTGGTGTTGGTCTGTAGTTGGAAGTTGAGGAGTTCCATGAAAGGTGTGGGGTCGTCAAGGGTGGTGATGCATCAGATGGTTTCCTGGAAGATGAGGCCGATGCCCCTCCCTGAGTGCGGACACCCGCCTAAAACAGCGGGGCCTCCGCCACGAGTGTAGAGATCCTTTATAAATCAGGTCCTTGATTCAAAAGTCAGATTTTCGGATTATGTCTGCTTGACAGGCTCTTATCAGAACTGAGACCATGTTTCTGCATAACTCTAGCCACAGCATCAGTTTCTTCTCTACAATGATGGGGGTTGGGAGGGGCGGTTTTGATACATTATTGCCAGAGTGCCTGCTTCTGAAGGGGTTAAATGGGGCCTTTAGCATAGCTGAAGGCTGCTATAGAAACACATACAAGGCTGTGATTCATAATCATCCCTCAGTCTTAATTGAGAGTTACCATCAAATCATTATCTCCTTAAAAAATCATACAAACTGCACCTTTTAATGTCTCAGTGTCAGACAAACGAGCATGTTTTAAATGTACTCATGAAATCACATTTCCCTTTTTTTTAAGAGTAGGCAATAACGATATCTGAATGCTCTTTCCACATTTTTAGATTTGAAAAGTTTATTTCATTTATTGTTTTCATGAATTGCTTAAGGAGTCAGGCAGCAGCTCAGCAGCTCAGGAGTGGGCTAAATTGTGTTTTCTTTCAAAAGACACATTATGTTTTTGCAAATAGCATGCAATTAGGCGTGCTGCCTGAAATGTACCTGGCCAATTTCACATGCGAAAGCTGAACATGAGTGCAGACCTTGCTTACAAAAGCATGCAAGCTACTGACAAGAGACTTTTTCAAGCAGAACATGTCTCTACATTTTCTGCTTGAGCAAGTCTTGTACTGTCGAAAATTGCATGAAATGTCACGTCTGTGTAATTTAAATACATTTGCGAAATCTGCATAACACAAACTATTTTAATTTGGTTTCACGCTGATTTTATGAGACTCCTGTACAGCCTATATCACTGATTCCCTTTGTGTTTTCAGCTCAAGAGCATGTGCTGGTTGATCAAGAGGTCAAAGACTTGCAGGACAAGGTATCATTAAAAAATCCATTCTTCACCAAACGGGGTTATTGTGTAACATTTTTGCTGAAGAATAAATCAACATTAACATTACATGATAAACACAGGAATTTAGAGCTTTCCCCCTTTGAAAGCCTTAACTATCAGTGTGCATATCTATTATGAAACCTAGTGATAAAGTCGATTGGATGGTCAGGCTGGATAATCAGGATGCCCATATTCTGTGCCAATTTCTGTACCCCGACAACTCTTCTCTTAGTCTGCCTGGCAGAGAATGATTTCGATTTCAAAGTTCGGGCTACACCTCTTTTTTCAGCTACAATATGCTTTTTGAATCTCATGAAAAAAGTAATGGGCCCCCATTGAGCACAGAGTCAAGATGATGGTCTACCTGGGCATGTTTTCTGGTCACATGTAAGCAAATATCTAAAGGGACATCTGCAAGCGGTTATCTCACTTCTGCAGAAGCATAGATGCCTAACAGTTGACAATAGTTCAGATTTTATAGGCTTGAGAGATGCGTAAATAAAGGGGAAAGCACATTTGATGAGGGGGCTACTTGTACTTGTTGACAGAACCAATAGGCGCAGCATCAACAGAAAACTTAAGGTCTGCCTGTCTCTAAATGAGAAAGGCAGAAGAAGGTTTTGGCAGGTAGGGTACTCCGTCGTGTTTGCACCAAACTGTAACCCTGAGAATACAATAGCTGATGCTCATTTATTAAATAAATTGAGAGTGCTAAGCTGTTTTTGGAAATTCAGTATGAATTATAAACACTACGTCTGTTTATTTTTGTTGAACAATAATATATTTAAAGTTGAAAACGAATGGTAATGTTTCCATTTTGCAGTAATTAGATTTTTTGTATGAACCAAGGCCATACAGATATCCCATCAACTTTTGAGGAGAACCCCATACCCCAACACAAAAAATCCATAAAATGTATATGTACATACTAAAATGCAGCAACATTGCCCAATTAAATCTAAAAAATGTAAGAATACATCCAATATTGTAGGAATATTGTAGGAGTTCAGGAATAATATGGCCAGTGCTTAATTTGAGCAGGTGGTTGCAGGTTGTGTTCAATGGCACTCATTTTTGGGCACTAACAGGCACATGCATCAATATTGCTTTTTGCGATTCCTTAATTGCGAAAAATAAGGAATCGCAATTAAGGAATTGCAAAATGCAATGCATCAAGAAATCGCTAAATAAATTGCGATTTCTTAATATTCCTTAATTGCGACTCGCAAATTGCGAGTCACAATTAAGGAATACCTCGCCCATAGGAATGAATGGGAAGACATTCTCAATTTGCGATTAGCAATTAGCGAATCGCAAATTGAGAATGCGATTTCAAGGGTGCAGGGGTGTTCAAAGGACACCCTGTTGCACCCCTGAAATCAATCTGTGCCCTTAGGGCATGTGTGTGCACAACATGTAACTTTGAAAAATGCACAAAAGTGCATTTTTCAAAGTTTTCGCAAATTACCATGAGGTTCAACCTCATGGTAATTTGCTCCCCCTAATTGCGAATTCGCATTTTTTTTTAAAGTTTCATGCATTGCATTTTGAGAATTTGCAAATATTTGCGAATTCTCAAATTGCGAGGGCCTTCACCCTTTATGTATTCCAAAAGCAGATTTTGCGATCGCAAACGGCCGATTTTTGCGATTTGCACCGTTTGCGATCACAAAATCCTTTGATACATGTACCTGTAAGACTCATTGTTCACCATCGGAATTTGACCCAGAACAAGAGAGCGAAAGTCAGGAAAGGAGGAATGAAGACGGAAGAGAAAGTCAGGAAGACAGTGACAAAGGGAGAAAGCAAGGTTGAAAAAGAACCCGCAGTGAGATAAAGATGGGAAGTTTAGGGTAATGGATGGAAGAAGAATAAGGTGAAATCGAGGCTAGTCAGCCTAGGTATTAAGCGATCTCGATATTTGTTAGGTTGTAGGATTTTGAGAAACATTGTGGAACTCAGCACTTTATTTTTTATGAATTAAGCGGTGAATTTGACAAATGTGCAGTGCCTGAGCATTTATGACTGAAGAAAGGTGATCACGCTTGCTCCCTTTCAAGGTAATTTCCCTGCAACAGAGATTGACAAGACACGCATGTATGACATCCTGAGGAAGTGGTAGAAGAATCTGCAGGTATTCTTCTGAAGTGGACTGGGCTAAGATGGTAAGAGATGGGTGGAGATGGGGTTGAAAGAGAGTTCCGTAGTACCAAAAGGTGTCTCCTGCTATCTTGCCTTTTAGCACACAAAGGAAATGGGAGAATTTCTGTGTTGCTATGCCCACGACCAACATCACAGTAAGTAAATGTGGGTGTGGAGTATGTTGCAACATTTTAGAGATTGGTTTGGGTCATCCACAAATGGCATGCTAGTTCCCTCTTTTGAAACTGTTGATCTTCCCACTGGCACTTTGGCTTCAGCTTGTAAAGACAGAATAGTAAAACTCATTGACTGCTGCTAAACACTTTCTGTTACCAGGCCAGGGAAACATTGAACAAGGTAATCCACCCTTCAACTCTCCGCACCTGGAACTTTTTTTCACAACTGGGGGAACTAGTGATTACCTGTTCAACAGGAATATTTGGACAAGAAAGTTTTGGGTTGAGTCTTGATGGATAAGTCTCAGTCAAACCTAGAATGAGGTTCTACCCATGCAATCCCTAAGTAAAAAGGACAAGAAGAACTGCATCAAACTTATGTTTTTGTTAAACTTCCTTATCTGTTTTTCACTCCTAAGTTCCATATTTAAAACTAGGAGATGGCTTGATGGGCAAGCCTTTTAACTTGCTTCCTACCAAGGTTGCTTTGCTTGAAGATACTGGACCTTCTAGGAGCTTTTGCAAACCTGGCCAGAAGATTAGTTTGAAAGTCAAGCCAATGTATCGGAAGTGCCCTGGCTGGCTATATGTGCCTGAATAAATGTGCTCAAGTCGTTCAAACCAGAAAATCTTTAAGTCTCAATGAAGAACCTATTCAAGTCAGCCCTACGCACACATACTCCCCAAAGTACTGATTACATATTGTACATCAATTATTTGATTCTTGGCTGTTTACTACAGATTGATTCATTTCCATCCCAAAAGCCTGCAAGCTGGCTCAGTGAGTTGAACGATCACTGCTGAAAGATGTGTTAATAATTCAAATCAAATTAAAAAAAAGACCAACTTATCCACCCATCCTTCCTTTCTGCTATGAGCTAACAAAACTACAGCTCACCTTTTAATTTATTTATGTTGGTGGGTTTTGATGACTTTGAGTTCCATGTTTCAATGATGGAAGTTTCCTGGCTTCTTAACAGTTTTTTCAATATTTGAATTAAAAGTTTCGTTCAGCATGTGGGTGGTGTGGTGTAAATTCTCTAGACTTGCTGTTTTAGTTATTAATCTTAGAAGGCGGTTTGGTTTGCTTCTCCTTTTCTTCCCTACCTGTTCTTTCCTGGTAAGCTATGATTCTTGTCTGTTGGCAGTGAGTGTTACATGCGGGTGTTTCTCCAAGCTGTATTTATTTATTTATTTAATGTGATTTTCTATAGCGTGAACATTACCCGAAGGAGCCAGAGCTTTTTACAAAAGAACCAGTTGCGATACATAAGGATTTAGGATTACATGAGTTACATAAAAGATTCAAACAGGAAAAAAAATGCAAATGTACAAGTTGTAAAGTCACTCAAGGAAGAGATACAAATGGATAAACTCTAAGAATCACACAGAAATGGTAGTGAGTACAAAGGTCTACTACATATACTCGTGGTTAGAGTTATCTCTGTATACATATATATACAAATATTAGATTTCCTCAGGATTCCATTTTACCAGCGATTCGGCTTGGACAAGTATATATCATATATTTACAGAGTGAAAAGAGAAATAAAAATAAATAAATAAATAAATAAATAAATAAAGTAAAAAGGGGTAGAGAGCGGTATGTGAGGGAGAAGAGTTGGAGGCTGAGATTGGTGAGAGGAAAGAGGGGGAGAAAGAGATATGGCAGTCCAAAGTAAGTGAAATGTCTGAAGGTCAGCAGGATGAAATCCAATGGACCAAAGGAAAGGACAAAAATCAACAAAATGGTGGACCCGGGTCGTGGGAATCGATGGAAACCATCTCAACATGGCAAGATGCACCCAGGGCAAGAGCGACAACAGGAGAGAGTCCCAAAATGGCGGGCGCAAATGAGTTCCAGTCCAAATGTTACGAGGGCCAAGTCCAAAGAAAACCAGGGAGCCGACCCAGCGGAGGAAGAACAAGAGGGGAAAAGGAGCCGGACAGTCAAAAGGAGGAGCATCTTCAGTATTTGCACCTCCTTTCACCACTGCTGCACACACATGATCCCTGGTCTAAATGCTCCCATGCTCCTGTACTGGGCACCACAGTCCACCCGTGTCATAAGCTGGAGGGGTGTTGAAACAAATCCCAGGTATCCACCCAGCTTTCATGCTCGACAAAAAGCTGATGTCTATCTTGGCTCTCCCAGGGGGGCGTTAGCGGCTTCGTCATATGTAGGGGGTGAGCGCTGTAATTAAAATCCTCTCCCAGTCATTTAACCTGTCCCGCCCGTCCGCTGTGGCCACTGGCCCCCATCCACACACTGCGGTCGGGCCACACAGGCGGATGGAGGCTGCAGATCCGGTGATCACGGGCTGCACCAGCTGCGGGAGCCCACCGGGGAAGATGAAAGCTGTATGCTACTCCTCTAGGGTTCTGCCTCTCATAGTGACAGGTCACTTATGGCACTTACTTGCGTCTCTGTCCTATACTCAGCAGGTGCAGCACAGGTGTGCAACAGAAATGAATACCGTAAGCTTGCTGAGACCCTTATGAGCCTAATGGTGATGATGAGACATGAAGACTGGTGGTGAATCTTTTGACAACAGAAATTCAGATATGACAAATTTCTTTGCGTAGCCTAAACAGTGCTAGGTTTCTTATCTAGGAGGATGTGCAAGCTTGTTAATAATTTGGACTCCCCACACCAGCCAAAGCTTTCACCAGGAAATAGTTACAAATGTTTCATTTTTTAAACCTTGGCCAGAAATAGCAATGTTCATTAATGCCACTCCTTCATGAATCATACACCAAAGCTCCATGTTTTATTGATTTAACTAGATCCAAGCATGCTGCTGCTTACTGAAATGTTACTCCAAGTATGGTCAAGACCAGCCATTGTATAAGCCATTCCACCCACCTACTAGATGATACCTCAGGACCAGACAATGGGTCAAACGGGGGACGGATTTGTAACAATGTATAAAGACACTCTGTCAGTTGCTGGGATACCATTGTGGAATATAATAGAGTTAGAAGCCCTGGCCCTTCATCTTCAATCATCCCCTAACATCACACTTGCTATTGTGCAATTTTTCAACACACAGGACCGAAAGATCTGTGAATGAGCTATTTTACAAGTGTTGTAGGCAATACACCTATTTCATATAGTTAGCCCCTTATTTTGTGGTACTTTAACATTCATATGGAACACTGGGTGTATAACATTGTGATAGATTTTCTTAAAGTGGTAGATTATGGCTGACAGCTGCATCTGATAAAGGAGGCCACTCATGTTGTGTCCCTCGGTCTAGGTCCACCCTTTCCCCGCTGCTCCTCTGTGCCGTCTTTTGCCTCCAGACCTCGACCTCCTCCTTGGGAAGTTCGAGGCTGCTGCCTGCTGCCAGCTCCAACTGGGACCAGACTGCCTGCCACCACCGTAACCTTTCTCAGCCGTTTTTTTCTTCTTAATTTTTTCCCTGTTGTGCCACTTTTATTGTGCCCATCTGTGTATTGCTCTAATTCCACCAGTTTTATTTTCTTGTGCTTGCCTGTTCCTTTTGGCTTTCGCTGCAGTTGCTCCTGCGGCCCCACCCCCCGGAATTCCACCGCTCCCGCCTCCCAGCCTCTCCTCCCTCCCACCTCCTTTACTTAATGGCAAGCCTGTCTGCGACCCAACAGAGGCCAGCACCAGGAACCCTGGACCTCCCACTATCCATTGCTACGACACCACCACCTTCCTCTCACTCAACCCTGGAAGACTTAGGAAATGCCAACAGGCTTCGCCAAACTTGCCCCGAAGCCAGTTCTCCTGCCTCCACTGCCGCCAGACCCTCACCACCACCCCGGCCTCCAACACTGCAGACGTCAGCACCGGCGACACCCTAAAATGCATCCCCCACAAACATGCCATTGAAATCTGGAACCTACTCGACTCTCTCTCGCCCGACATCACCTTCTTTTCAGAGACCTGGACAAACGTATCCTCCCCCTCCGACATCAACACCGCCCTCCCAGACGGATACAAGATCCAGAGGAAAGACCGCCCGAACCACCCAGGAGGGGGCAGATCCAGACCACCCCAAAGCCACACCTTGTGGAACCCTCGTCTACAGACCCCACGGCCCCGAACACCCTTCACTACCACCATCACCGACTTCATCGCACCCCACGCCATCGCCTAAACAAACTACATACTCATTGGAGACCTGAACTTCCACCTCCACAACCCCAGTGACCCTAACTCCACTATCCTTTGTGACAACCTCACCAGCATCAGACTTAAACAACTCTTCAACACACTGACCCACAGAGCAGGACACACCCTTGACCCCTTCTTCGTGGCAGGAAACAGGGTCCAATTCAGCCACACAACGCAGCCACCATGGACCAACCACCACTGTGTACACTTCGCCATCAACAAACTCAAGGCACCCAAAACAGCCCCACACCCACCACGAAGGAACTAGAGCAAGGTCACCGACAAGCAACTTAACTCCACCCTCACCAGAGACAACCACTCCTGGGCCCCCAACGCAAATGACGGAGTCGTAGAACTCCATACCTGGACCTCCCACTGCACAGACGAGATTGCCCACTATGCAACCCTGAAAGTCAACGCCCCAGGAAAGCCGCCTATTTCACCACTGCTCTACAAAGAGCCAGACGCACCTGCAGACGTCTGGAGAAGAACTGGAGAAACACCAAGACAACAGAGAGCCACACCACCTACAAGGATGCCATGACGGACTACCATAACCATATCAGAGCCACCAAGAGGAACTTCATCCACAACAAAATCCTGGCCAACTCCACCAACTCAAAAGAACTTTTCAGTGTCATTCAAGAATTCACCAACCCACCCAGCGAAGCCACAGACATCACCCCATCCCAAGACCTCTGTGACAAGCTTGGACCCTATTTTCAAAACAAGATCAAAAACCTCTACGACAACTTCATCGACCATCCACCAGGCGCCACAGATGGCTCCCTGCCCCCCAGAAACACCAGGCAGCCCACCATCTCCAACTGGACACTGATCATGGCCGAAGACACCGCCTCTATCCACTCGGGGGCCCCACCGACCCCTGCCTCCCTCACATCTACCACAGAGTCGTGGCCGCCATCGCGCCCAAACTACAACGCACCATCAACACCACCTTCAAAACAGGCACCTTCCCAGACGACTGGAAGCGTGCAGAAGTCAGACCCTTGCTCAAGAAGTCCACAGCTCACCCCACCGACTTCAAGAACTATCGGCCCATCTCGCTTCTCCCCTTCGCAGCCAAAGTTGCAGAGAAAACAGTCAACAGGAAACTGACATGATTCATTGAAGAGAACGCCTTCCTTGACCCGCCCCAATCTGGATTCTGAAGCAACCACAGCACAGAGACCGCCCTACTCGACGCCACAGACTACATCCACACCCTCCTGGACCAAGGCCACTCCGCTGCTCTCATTCTACTCGACCAATCAGCGGCCTTCGACACCGTCTCCCACCACACACTAGTCACCAGACTACATGAAGCAGGCATACAAGGAACAGCCCTGGACTAGATCTGACAATTCCTCAACGGAAGAAGCCAAAGGATCAGACTCCCACCTTCCTCTCCGACCCCACAAAAATCACCTGCGGAGTCCCACAGGGTTCATTACTGAGCACCACAATCTTCAACATCTACATGGCCCCCCTCGCAGCCATCGTCCGACAACACAGCCCCAACATTGTATCCTATGCCGACGACTCCCAGCTCATCCTCACCTCACCAAACACCCCACCACTGTCAAGCTCAACTTCCCGAAAGGAATGCAAGACATCAGAAGCCCACCTACCCCCTCTGACCACACCAAGAACCTTGGCATCGTGCTCGACTCATCACTCACCATGAACCGACAGGTCAACGCCGTCACCTCCAGCTGCTTCAACACCCTCTGCATCCTCCGCAAGACCTTTAAAGTGAATCCCCCCTGAGTCAAGGAAGACAGTCACCCACGCACTCATCACCAGCAGACTGGACTATGGAAACACACTCTATGTTTGCATCAACAAGTCCCTACTCCGCAAGCTCCAGACAACACATAACACTGCCGCCAGACTCGTCCTAGGCATCCCCCAACACGAACACATCAGGCAACACCAAAGAAGTCTCCACTGGCTCCCCGTAGAGAAAAGAGTCACTTTCAAAATCCTCACTCGCGCCTACAAATGCCTAAACAATATCGGACTAAAATACCTCAATGACAGTATCAACTTCCACATACCCACCAAAAACCTCCGATCTTCCAACCTCGCACAGGCTGAAACCCCGTGCATCCACAGAGCCAGAGCAGGCTGAAGATCTTTCTTTAACATTGCAGCCAAGACCTGGAACGAGCTACCGGCAGACATCAGACAGGCCCCCTCCCTGAACACCTTCAGGAAGACCCTCAGGACCTGGCTCTTCGGCTAAACATATCTGCGGACCCCCTCCACAGTGCCTTGAGACCCTCACAGGTGAGTAGCGCGCTTACAATTCCCTGATTTATTGATTGATTGATTATAAAGTTACATGTGCTAAAGGAATTAATGGTTACTAGAGGCTTAAGCTTGCTAAATTATGAGCTCTGTTCTGTGGTTTGATCAGAGTTGTTTCTTATTTTTTTTAATTTTGTTTTCTTTTCCTGATCAGCTTACTAACAACATCAAGTCTAGGAAGCCAGGAATGTAAAAGCCATCCTTAGGAATTAAGGTATAATCACCCTGAGTACTGAATGAAAACGAGGTTACTTAATTCGGGCTCAGAAACTACCTTGTCAAAACTTCAGAGTAATGGATAGGAAAGCCTTCTTTACTAGACTAGTTGTCAGTCTTAAAAAATGTCCGCTGAGATGAGGACCTCTAACAGTAAAGGGCAAAGCAAATTAGAAGCTTGCATTTGCTGCATATAGGAATAAACAGAGGAAAGCCTGAGCCCTTCTTAATTAATTTGGATTCTATCTAACAAGGTGCTTAAGGAAATCCATTAACTGTCAGACCGAGACCCTGTCACAGATAATCCAGCTATTGTGCCATCTCCTCAACTTTCTGAAAACATCGCTATTTTTTTTTAATCGTTGAAGCTGTGTCAATTTCAATGCCCATCGAGTTAGAGGGATTTTCCATCTTAGCCTTAGGTTGCCCCTGGGCACACTCCTACTTGTAGATAAATCTAACCAGATTTCAGCAATACAAGCCCTTAAATATGGCAAACAAGTTGACAAAGCAGGGCCTTAAACGTGTTTAGATCTTTTTGGAGTGTTGTAGCCAGAGGATTTATTTGCTCCCAAATCAATTGAAATGGTCAATATTGATTGCAGAGTATACCAACAAACTGCCCTATTGACTAATCTATGTAGTAGCTGCCACCATCATTTTCAAAGGCCACCAACTAAAAACTGGCGTGGTACCTGAGCTTACGGCAGATTAGGGACTGGGTGCAAGACAGCTATATGAAGCGTAATTACAGCAAAACAAAAATACTTGTGATTGAGGAAAGACAGAGTTCTGGCACCTGTCTACTGGCCTAACCAGCTAGCCACAACTAACCCCCTAGTTACAGTGGTGAACCCACTTTACATAAAAAAACATTATATCCTAATGGTGTTCAGCACTTTCTTCTTTAGGACGTTATGCCGAAAGTTGCAGGTCTTACCAATAAAGGGTGGGAAGGTAGCTGAATCCGGTATAAAGGGTTCAATATCCACTCTAAGGTCTTCTTTCCTCTTTAAGTTTTAAACTCCAGGCGATCGAGAACAATTCAACTTGGTTAACCACCTGAACCTCGGCATTCAGCCATGCTAAGCCTCTGAAAAATGCAGCAATGATTACCTGTTCTAGGTTATTTTAAATTCTTGTGACTTTACCAAAGTCCCGCTTTGGTCATGCTCCAATCGTTTATGAAAAAAAGGTTTGATTTTATGTTGAAACAGAAGGCTAGCATTATGCATAACATTTTATTTATCACTTCTGAACAGCAAAACCATTAAAAGCTTGTGAAAGAGAACCTTAAAAGATCACAATGTGAAAAAGAAAGTTCAGTCCTAACATATACTGTCCATCCTCCATCTTCCTCCTCTTTTGTTTGCTGCTTCTGAGCAGCTAAGTATATAGGGAATTTATAAGGACTAACTGTGTTTGACTTGTTTAATGGAAATGTTTGGATTGGTTTATTTGTTTTTTGCCCAACATATGGGTACTTTTTAAGTGTGAATGATGGAAGTTTTTGAGTAGGATTGTTGTAGTAGTTTGAAGTTTTTTACAAAGAAGTTATTCCAATGATGCGACTGCCTTTTAGTATGAAATTTCAAGAGGAAATTTGGTTGATGATTTGGAGGGAAGTTAAAAAGTCAGAAAACTGGTGACTTACCTATTTAGTATATTTTTAAAGAGCCCGAGAGAATTCAAGAACCGTTAAATAGTCATATGCAGCATTTTCACAAGCTCCAGTGCGTGATGTTAGCAGGACTGTGCAGCAGTTTTTTTGTGCTGCCGCTCTGAATCCTTTTTTGTATCAGGCTCTCTTTCCCATGGAAATAGCTCTGTTTGCGGGCAGTTCAACGTGAGCATCCTTCATGTTCTGTCACATCGGGGCTATTTTCGGTGGCAGATAGGCCTCATTTTTTGGTTGATGGTTGTTTGAAGGGGCAATTGGGATGCAAGGCTATTTCCACGACAACAACACTAGTTAGCACATTCGTTACATGGGAACAGTCATCAAAGAAGCATTTTTGTTGTGAGGAGAGTTGTTTTGTGAAGTAAAGCGTAGCATTTGTTAACATTTTGATAAGGAAGGTATTAGAGAGCACTGAGGGTTGAGAGTAAAAAAAAGGATATTAATAAAACATTATTATTTTGCGCAGTGCTTAATTTGTAAAAAATGAAGTGCAGGTGCTCAAATGTTTGCCAGAGGCCACACCTACTTTTCTCTGGCTCCGCCCACTTCATCCACTGGCTCCACCCACTTACTATATTGGCTCCACCCACATTTTCAACTGGCTCTGCTAAAAGTTAGAGGTAATATATATATCTGGCTGATCCGAAATTTCAGCAAGGGAGCCTTCCTCATAGTAAGGTTTTGATAGGAGGGTCCCTTGCCTTGTGAACATTCTGAAAAAGATTAACTCAAAAGTGCATTTAAAGCACAATGTTGTAATAAATTAGCTAAAATCACTAATGCATTGAAAAGGGACCATTTCAGTGCTGTATGTGCTGATTTGGTGAGAAAGGAGTACAATACTGGGGTAGGGTATGCCATTTTTAACAGTCTATGAATTCTAAGGTACAACTTTTACATAGCTTATGTGCCAAAATAAACCAAAATGTTGTTAAAACACTCTAAACGGAGAAAGTGAATAACATCATGCAATGTACTTGAATTAGTCAGTCATCATGGCACTTCCAGTGGCCGAAGGGGTATGTGGTTATTCAGTACACTAGAGTATTTTGTTAGAGAAACAATTGAAAAAAGAGGATTACCAAGTGGGCTTGTTACTATAGCTTAGACCCTGGGGGATAGATGTGCATTTATTAGACACAGATTAGTTAAATAAAATATGGAACTATGCAGTTCTGTATCACACAGACACAACAGATTAGAAAAGAGGCATATATTCCAAATATGACTTTTTAATTCAAGAACTGTATCTTACCAGAAAGCTCAGCAAAATGTAATCTCCACCAAAAGGACCTAGAGCTACCTAGGCCAAAGGAATAGATAATGACGAGGCAGTTTGAATTTCACAGTATTGCAAGTCAGACTCCTAGCTAATAGTGCAAAATGGCCATAGTCAGTGCCATACAAAATCTAAACCTATAACTCATATACCAACATCACTTCTTGGTGCAGAGCCTGCTCAGGTGACTGATTGCCATTGGTTTCTTTGCAAGCAAGATCACCACACTATATTACTTCCCCTTATTTAACCCCGGACCCAACCTCTATTACTTCCCCTCCTTAATACCAACTCCTCTCTTATGTTTGATGATGAGGGCGGCTCTTATGCGACTTGCAGCTCTTCCAGGTAATCTCATACATGATACATCTGCCCTTAGCAGGCAATTCTGGCTCTGAGTCCACTAACTCTCTTGTAAAAAGGCACCTGTATTGACAGGACTGGAGGTGGTCATGGGGGGTTATTAGCACCAAAATCATCCTGTACTGATTCCACTTCCAGGCAGCCTGCAACTGCGCAACAAATAGCCAGTGAGTGCATACTGCTGGCAACAACAAACATAATTGTGCATCGATTCGTGATGATCAAACTAGCCTAAAGCCAGGGCATCAGAATTGGAAACAACATTTAAGCAGTGTGACTTCCGAACATAAAAAACTTAATCTGCAGGCCTCACCTGCGCAGATTTATTATCCAGATTGCTTAAAACCAGCCCTTTAATGTAGTGTAACTGACTGTAACAACTAACAAGTAAGAGGTAGAACTTAGAAGATTTGCGCACCACACGCTGCAGCTTGCCTGGCACAGTGACAGCCCCAACCCGAACCCCCACAATTTTATGAGCGTGCCCACTGCCCGGCCTGAAAACGAAACCGAATCCTGCCCTGGGCCTGCATCCCATCCTCTATTGCTTACAGGCAGACCACGGCACAACTGCGTAACAAATAGCCAGGCAGACTTGACTGAGTGCACAGTTGCACACTAAACATGATCGTGGGTAACCAGTGCCCGGTCAGACTCCAGGCAGGCCAATCATCTACACTTCATGTGATAATGTTGTGTAATGTAATGCAGGATAATGATAACATGTTACATAACCCTCCCAACCACAATGATAATTTAAAAAAAAACGTAATCCTGTGCGCCTGCGGCCCCCGCCGCCCCCAGGCCCTGCCAGCCCTGCCTCGCCTCGCCTCACCTCACTCACCTGCCGCCTCAGCTGCCTGCCTTATTTCAAATTCGGCTGGCGCCGGCCTACCCCCAGGGCCAGGCCCCACCGCCCCAGGCAATCTTGTCCCTGCCTCCAGGCGCTGCTGTAGCAGTGGTACTAGGTAGACGGTTGGGTCGACCAATAAGTATTAAAAAACCCTGGCTGACTCACTGGTCTGGCCACCACCAGTAAATTAATCACGCTCACTTCACGCCACGGACCACGGTTCAATAGGCTGGAGGCTGGAGCATGTGATTTTTAACAATCGAGAACAACACTCCTCACAAAGTGTACAACATCACACCTGAATATATTTTTCATCGACCAAATTTCAGCATGTGGGAAAAATAATCCTGTATTTTGGCTCCATAAGAATCAGTGTTGGCAAGATTCAGTACGTAATTTCCTAGCTGGTGTCTTCTTTCAGTCAGCATGAATGTAGCTTCTCTAGTGCCATTTTTTAAATTCGAGCCATTAGTATAATCTATAATAAGGGCGTCAGAGCACGAGTGCCTCCGCTCTCATGTTATCCCTCGTTTATGCTCTACCTGCATTATTTTTGTCTTATTTAATTTTGTTAAAAGACACATTAAGTTTATGAAACTCTCCAACAGTGAAATGCTGCGTTCCTCTGGGCTAGCTCTGAGATTTCTAGAGACATACACATTTTCGCAAAGATATGAGGATTTAAATAAGCAATCTCACCCCACTGCCAGGCCTCTGGCCCTGCCCTGCCTCGCTCGCCTCGCACCCAGGTCGCCCTCACCTGCTGAGCAGTGACTGTGAGCACTCGCAGGGGTTATATCCAGGCTGTTTGTGTTGGCAGTGGCAGGGGTTTCTACAGGGGGCACGGGGCAGGGGTTACATCCACGCAGTTTGTGCAGACAGTAGCATTAGGGTCAATGGGGAGTGGGGATTACATCCATGCAGTTTGTGTTGGTAGGAGCAGGGATTTCTAGAGGGGGTTACATCCATGCAGTTTGTTTTGGTAGCGACAGGGGTTCCTACGGGGGAGAGGGGGAAAGGAGTTACATCCATGCAGTTTGTGCAGGCAGTAGCATGAGTTTAAATAGGGGAATGGGGATTGCATCCATGCAGTTTGTGTTGGTAGTAGCAGGGGTTTCTAGGGGGGTGTTGGCTGTGAGATGCCGCCGCTGGTCGACTCACGGCTCCTACGAGGGGGGGGGGGGGGGGGCATCAGTGGCTTGCTTATCTGAGGCAGCAGGTCTCAGCGCTCCTAATTACATTGCCTTTTTAATCAATGCCCGAAGCGGTTCCAGACACTAGGTCATAGCAAGGGGGTGGGGGAGGAGTGGGGGTGGAGGAGCAGGTGGGGGTGGGGGGGGGAGGCCAGGGGTGCCTTCTATGCCAGTCTGTACCGGGTGTCATGCACCACGAGGGCTACCTGTGCCACAGAGATATACCCGTCACGCACACCCCTGCAGTGTTTTTCTTGGTAATATCGCACTAGCAGCTTATTTATTGAAGGCCCTGATTGCAGCATTTGTATGGCGCTTTCTTACCACAAAAGAGGCTCCGCAGTCGCCGGCCGCTCCCAACTCCGAGTCGAGTCTCCTCAGTCCCCCGACTCCCCCACCAGCAACTTTGGAGTTTGGGCGGGCGAGGGAAGAGGTGCGGAGTGCGGACGTGCGGTTATGCAGGGGCGGGCAGCAGAGAAAATGCGCGTGCAATGCATTTGCTTGCAATCTGCACACGCGTCACTTCCTCTGGCGCGCACAGCCCCAACCCCCGCAGCAAAGCCCTGCCCAGTGCCTGCCCCTGGCCCCACAAGGCTGCATCAAGTAACAAAAGTTACAATTTTCAACGGCAAGTCCCGGACTCTCCCACCCAGGCGGCGCCCACTGGGGCCCTGATCCGCGCCGCGCCTGGGGAAGTGGAATTAATTTGTTCTTCTGAATGAATCTTACTTCTTTTCTTTAAGTAACTCAGTGCCACTGCCTGACAGTAATACACAGCAGCGCCACACTCTGTGCCTGCCAGAGAGTCATCACCACGCACACGCACGAGTCTAAAAAATGAAAATGAGGCAGAGAACAGGTGCACTTTAATGCCGAGTGATAGACCCGGCCCCCATAATTAAGTGCCGGTGCTGAGCACCGGCAAGCTCCGGCTCAAATTAAGCCCTGATTTTGCGACATAAAAAGTTGGATATAGATAAGAGTAAGGAGGAGAAAAGAGAAGAAATGTTACGGAAGATGGTGGTTGAGGCTGTTCAGGAGTCGTTAAAACAAGTATTAGAAAATAGAGATCGTGGAGAGATTGAAGACGAGTTTCTCTCTGTGTCTGATGAGGATGACATAAATAGACGACCTGGAGGTAAATGTTTCAGGAAAAAAAGACATATGGATGATTTTTCCAAAAATAGAGGGGGCTTTAGTGGCTCACAAGGAATTGGGGTCCGAAGCAGCATGCAATGTGGTCAGTCTCACACTGAGAGAGGTGACGAATTCCGGGGTGATTCAGATGTGAGAGGAGACAGAGCTAGTGAGGAGTTGGATGAAAATATTCTTGATTTGAAGTATAAAGACAGATTGGATGATGAAGGAGATATGGGTAGTCAGCCAAAGATTAAGGATTCTTTGACAGTGGTGGATCCTTTTTGGGAAACATTTTTGCCCCCAAAGAAATAAGACATCCCAGAGGCAAGGAATGGTGACCCATGGAACATGTGGCTGAGTATATAAGGGCAAGATTGTGTAAGTCCTTGGAGAAAGAGGAACGCAATATTAAAAGGGCTGAGTGTTCGAGGCCCATCATTGATGATAAGGTGACCATAACTCCAAATATGGATCCGGATTTCTGACCGTACATGTTCAAGTTGGGTGAGGATCCCAGGAAGGGGTTAGAAAAATCTCTCAAAATTTGTCAAGGCAAATTATTGGATGTCTTAGGACCCGGGCAAAATATTTTGACTCGGTGGAGGAGGTATTCCTCAAGGGTTGTGAGGCTGACTTAACTTTCTTAAGAGGATGGTATGAGAGGGAAATCTTATTTTTAGGGAATGCGAATGCAGGCCTTCTAGCAGAAAGGGGCAAGACTTTGCTAATGGGGATTATTATTCCTAAATTGAGTGAACTATCAAAAAGAGAGTCATCAGAGGATGCAAAGAGGTTACTCTTTGGAGATGGTTTGGTGAGGTCTTTAACGAAGTATGTTAAGACATTCACAAGTCTGGATAGGGTGCAGTATTCCACACGCAGAGTCTTTTCGAGTGGAAGTTTTTATTGCAGGGCCGGTAGTAGAAGGCACCATATAGGCCATGCAGGATTCAGGGCCCTATATCACAATACTTCAGGCTAGGGTTTTGGATCATACTGGGGAAATCCTGGTGGTGGACAAGTGTACCCGCTGAGAGGCTGCAACCAAGGTAGAAGAGATAATCGAGAAACGGGCGCAGTCCCTTAATGATTAAGGGTGGGATATTTCCCGTGACCATGGAGACTTAGCTATTTAACCAATGTCCGGTGGAGCTACCTGACACCTAAAGAGGAGATGGGCTGCGGACTCCCCCTCGACCGTCACCTACCCAGCCGGACTTTGGGCAGACTTTCCTTAGTCTCTCCGTCGTACACATCCCACCCCTCCCCCTTCTCCCTCTATGCTCCTTTCTTTTCATCTTCTTAAATGTTTTTCCGTGGAGACCTAGCTATTTGGCTGATGCCCGGTGGAGCTACCTGATAGCTATTGAGGAGATGGGCTATGGACTTCCCCCTCGGCCCTCACCTACCCAGCTGGTCCTTGGACAGACATTATTTTGTCTCTTCGATGTATCCCCCCTTACTCCTTTTCCCTACCCCCGTACCTTTCTTTACTCCATGAACCTCGTCCTCTATGCTACTTAATTGTTTTCAATGGTATATCATGTAATTTGTAACAGATGTCATTTTTGCAACTTTGTGGAACCTTATGTAAAGCGCTCTGATACCTTCGGGTCTAGCCAGGGCTACATAAAACTCTTTAAATAAATAAATTAATTAATCAGAGTTAGGGGCGAGGTGAGTACGAAGACAATTTCTGGTTCTATCCCTTCAAGTGTGGGAGGAGGCTTCGATAACAAGGATGCATGGGTTTTGCAGGTGATAGAGGGTTATCGAATAGAGTTGGATTTAGAGCCTTGTCAGCTATTGGAATCAAGAGAGTTGGTGTTTCAGGATGATAAGCAAAAGGTGGTTCTGCAAGAGGTAAGTCAGATGCTGGACAAGAATGCTATTTGGAAAGTTTCAGAGGAGAAATAGGGTGTTGTAAGTACCCTGGTTTTGGTAGAGAAAAAAGACAAGGGTTGGAGACCAGTAATAAACTTACATAATTTGGATCGGTATGTGACATATCAGCATCTCAAAGTGGAAGGGATTCATTTGTTCAGGGATTTATTACAGGACAAGGATTGGAGGGTAAAAATAGATCTGAAAGATGCATATTTCACGATTCCAATTTCAGAGGACAATCAAAGATACTTACAGTTCAGATGGAGAGGGCAACTGTATCAGTTTCAAAGCCTTCCTTTTGGTCTGTCACAGCACCATGGTGCTACAAGAAGGTAATGCATCCGATGGTAGGCTCCTTGAGAAAAAGGTGTATAAATATGATTGTTTATTTAGACAACATGTTGATAATGAACTAAGAGTTGGAAGAGTTGTGTAGAGATTTGGACCTAGTTGTAAGTTTTTTACAGAGTTTGGGATTTGTCATAAATATTGAGAAGTCGTTTATGGTACCAACACAGTCAATGCAATTTCTAGGTTTCGTAGTGGACTCAGTGGTAATTCAGTTACAGTTGCCAGAAAAAAAGTGATTAAAATAAAAAAGGAGATGAGTTCTATGTCAAGGAAAGAAAAAGTGAAATTGAGGGAATTGCCTCGAGTCATAGGTCTATTGTCCTCTTCAATACAAGTGGTGTTTCAGGGTCCTTTACATTACAGGGCCCTTCAAAGGTTGAAGGCTTTTGGTCTGGCAAACAATTTGTGGTACGGAGACTTGGTTTGTCTGGATAGAGAGGCAAGGCAAGAGTTACAGTAGTGGAAGTAGAATTTGGAGGCTTGGAATGGAAAGGTGATATTTGGAGCGAAACCAGAGTTTGTGTTAGAGACAGATGCATGCAGTTATGAATGCAGTTATGGATGGGGAGCATCCTGTTTGGGTCGGTAAACAGGTGGAGTATGGTCATTGACGGAAAGCAAGGATCATATACATTGTCTGGAAATGCAGGCAGGTTTGTTAGCCATTCAAAGTTTCATGAGGAATTTGAAGAACAGTTCGGTACTTTTAAAGATGGACAATGTCTCAGCAGTGACTTCAATAAACAAGTTGGGTGGCAGCAGTTCGAAGAGACTGTCAGAGATGGCGAAGGAGATGTGGGAATTTTGTCTGGAACAAAAAATAGATCTCAGAGCAGATAATGTACCTGTGAAGCAGAATGTGGTGGCGGATTGGAATTCCACGAATGGGATGGATTATAGTGACTGGAAGCTCAAAGCAAATATTTTCAGAGTATTGTGAGAGCAATGGATGCTCTGCATGTGGAACATTTTGCTTCTAGGTTGACATTTCAACTGCCAATGTATGTGAGTTGGAGGCCAGGTCCAGGGACAGTAGTAGGCATAGATGTTTTTCTGCAAAACTGGAGGGAAGTGAGGGGTTATGCCTTTCCCCCTTTTTTGAAGATACAGAGAGTGTTGGTTCAGGTAAAGAGGCAGAAATGGCTGCTAGTTTTAGTGACACCTTTTTGGAAGACTGAGTCTTGGTTCCCATTGGTGATGGATTTGGCAGTGGAGCAACCATATTTGATAACCTCATTCAAGGGGCTGTTGTCGGGCACAGACGGACAGGAACTCCTTTAGTGGAGTCGGGTTTTCTCAACCTACTAGTCTGGAGGATATCAGGGGTTACAGAGAATGCATTGGACTTTTGGAGTCTGCTCAATAAGTCTTTGGCTCCAGGGACCAGGAAGAGGTATAAAGGAGTTTGGAATGTGTGGTTACGTTGCATGCAGAGGGGGTTGGATCCCATGGAGGCAGATGATGTAGAGGTAACTACGTTTTGGCGAGAGTTATTTGAAAAGGGGATGTCTTACAGACCAGTGAATTGTCACAGGTCAGCTGTAACAGCAGGACATTCTTTAAATAAGGGTGTTTCTTTGGGTAAGAGTCCTTTGGTCTGTAGAGTAAAGAAAGGGATTCGTCTGAGGAGACCACCTAAAGCGAAATATCAGACTTTATGTGATGTAGATTTGGTTCTACATATCTTTGAGGGTTAGCCAAGCAACAAGTACCTAAAGATAAGGCAGTTGAGTTGGAAGTTGGCCATGTTTTTATGTCAGATTTCTTTCAAGAGAGTTTCAGATGTAAGGGCATTGGAAGTATCTCATAGATTTTTTCAGCCATGTGGTATGATTTTTGATGTGTGCAAACAGACAAAGACGATGTCTAAATCTATTTTTTCCAATATTTGATGAATCTTCAAAACGTTGTGTATTTCAATGTCTAAAGGAGTATGAATATAGGATGTTGGATCAGAGGAGTGCATGGGATGATCAACTATTAATCTCTTATGTGAAGCCCTTTAGGGCAGTGTCAAATGCTATGTTTGCAAGGTAGGTGAAGGAGACCATGAAGGAGGCAGAAGTGGATGTGTCCAAGATTTCAGCTCATTCAGGTTAGAGGGGCTATGGCAAGTAAGGTTTGTATGATGGGTGGTCGATTGATTGACATATTAAAAGCAGCCGAATGGTTGTCTGCAGAGACTTTTAGGATTTATTTTATGTGCTTTGAAGAACTTTGAAAATGCATAGTGCTAGCCTCCTGTCTTGACATAAAATGACAATTCTCATACGTTCACTAAATAAAGAATCAGGATTTTATTAAAAACACGGAGGCTATCATTAGCCCACCCTCCCTTCCCTTTATTGGGGATGGCGGAGGAGAAAGTATTTCATAAGGATTTTTCTAATTCTGGTTAAAGGTATTCAAGGTTCTTGGTTAAGAAAATGTGGAATATGTTTTTCTCAAACATGACATGTTTGTCAAGAGGTGACTAGAAGTGGATTCAGAAGAGTAGAGTGTTTTAGTCGAAGGACAAACAAAAGAGGAGAAAGATGAAGGATGAACAGTTAATGTTGGGACTGAAATTTTATTTCATAGTGTGATGTTTTAAGGTTATATTTGACAAGCTTTTAATGGTTTTGCTGCTCAGAAGTGGTAAATAAACAGTTATGCTTAATGCTAGCCCTCTTGTCTTTAATAAAACCTCAATTCTGTATTCAGTGAACCTATAAGGTCATTCTCTGCGATCCAGCCAGCTCTCTGATATTGTCATCAGGAAATCATCTGACATGTCTGTGGTTCAAGCAAATTTGCCTGGGAGGCTGACCCTTCTCAGCCTTGGCTCCTAAATTATGGAATTATCAATATGTACCCACAGAAATGAGACATACCTTGAATCTCTTCCTGTTTCGATAGTCCATTAAAACATGGCTGTTTATTAAATTCCCGTACCACCTCATTGAGGCCATATTTATCAAGGTTTTGCATCACCCTTGCACCAATCAAGGGTACGCAAGAGCGAAGCAAAACCTAAACAATATTTACCAAGCCTTGCAAGGCCATCTTGCATGACCCTGCATGGCTTGATAAAACTAGAGTAATGCAAGGCAGTGCAAATCGCTACCTTGCGTTACTCTGCTTCATGGAGGTGTCCCATGGATGGACCTTGAGTGCGTGTGCAATGAGGAAAAATATCTGTTTTTCTCCTCATTGTTTCCTCTTTCTAAGAGTGCTACATTCCACAGTACATAAAGAAAGAGGAAAATCCCTTCCTGCACAAAAACAACACTGCCTGTGTTGCTGCTAGGCAGCCGTTTGTGCACCAGCACAGGCAGAGAGCAGGAATGTGCTGTAATAATGTTAAATATGGCACATTCCTGCCCTCTCCCTTTCACACAGCGCAATGCAGCAGGATGACTTTCTGCGTTGCATAACATGTGGATAAATATGGGCCTGAGGGTTTACTAATTCCTTTCCTCTCAGCACTAAGAGCCTTGGTGGCTCTAGAAAATAAACATAATAATGGTAAGTATATCTAAAGCGCTTAGAAACAGAACTGTGGTAGTAAGCACAAGAACTTGAATAGCATCAAGTGTAATAATGTTGTGTATCCCCAATGTATTTCCTCATAATGTAAGACATAAACATCCAATAACAAATTGTAGCCTGGGAAATTTAGACACATTAAAGTATGCTGAAAAATATTTTTGAAAAACAGCGGGGCCTATTTATCAAAAGTAATGCAGCACAGCAAGCCACCTTGCTGCTCTGTGTGACAGGGAAAGAGCAGGGATCAGCCGTATTTGACATTATACAGCTTATTCCTGTTTTTTCTCAGCGCTGGTGCACTTAGTGCTGCCCAGCACCAACACAGGCATCCTTGCGCCATGGAGAAAGTGCGCCTGTATTGCAAGCAGGATTGTTTTTGTGGAGGAAGTGCTATCTTCCTGCACAAAAACAATCTCCTGAAGCATTTTCCTCTTTCTATGTGTGCTGTATTTTGCAGCACACATAGAAAGAGGAAAAAACAAGGAGGAACTGGCAACTGGCAGAGGAAATCAGAGATTTGTCAATGGCTGTAAACCCGGAATTTAGGGACATGTTCATTGGAGTCGGCCAGGCCGGCCTCCATCTCTCCAAATTAGTGAAAATTATCCAGGTATTGGACAGTGGCCGCCTCTTAGCCAGAGTAGCTATGGTGCGCAGTGGGGAGGAGCTTAAGAAGGGGGCCCGAGTGAACTTGCAACAGCCATCCGCAAGGCAGAGGGCGAGCTGCGAGCTGTGCTCACATAGCTGAAGGTACCCGACATTGAACGCGCTGTGCGAGAGCTGAGTGCAAGCCTTAACCAATGAACAACTCGGGCTCTTCTGACCCCCAAACTCCCTCCACCTCACTCCATTGCAGAACAGACAAGGGACGATTTACAGGAGTACTTACGAGTGAGGGAAGTGGTACTACAAGGTGACTCTCTTACCTACTCTGAGAAGTCGTTGAGCGTGCAACTCTGAGCTCAGTCCTCCCTATTTCTGCTGTGCGTGAATATTTACATTTTTGATGTTTTGAGGCCCTGTCACACAGATGTTGTAGAGTTGTAAAGGGGTGCTATGGGAGGACTCAGTAACTTGGCTTTGTAACTTGTGCCCTTGCAGGTTGGATCTCGAGTCTTCATTTGACAATCTGATGGTTATGTGTGCTGTAGTCTCACTTCACTTCAGATGACACTCATTCCCAGGCAGAGCCAGGAGTCTGGATTAATGCGAACCAAGCTATCAAAGGACCACCATGACGGACTCTTAAACAACAAGTAGGTTAGGATTTTGTTATTCTAAGCTGAAGTGACTGACTTCAGCGGACCCCACCGAACTCAAGAACTACCGCCCCATCTCGCTGCTCCCGTTCCCAGCCAAAGTCATTGAGAAGACCGTCAACAAGCAGCTGGCCGCCCTCCTCGAGACGAACGGATCCCTCGACCCCTCACAGTCTGGCTTCCGAGCCAACCACAGCACCGAGACCGCCCTAATCGCTGCCACCGATGACATCCGAACCCTGATGGACAACGGAGAAACAGCGGCCCTCATCCTACTAGACCTCTCCGCGGCCTTCGACACCGTCTGCCACCGCACCCTAGTGCAGCGCCTCAGCAATGTCGGAATCCAGGAGAAGGCGCTGGAATGGATCATCTCCTTCCTCGACGGAAGAACACAGAGAGTCCGTCTACCACCGTACAAGTCAGAGGCCACCGAAGTCATCTGCGGCGTCCCTCAAGGATCCTCGCTGAGCCCAACCCTCTTCAACGTCTACATGTGCCCCCTCGCGGCCATCGCACGCCAACACAACCTCAACATCATCTCCTACGCCGACGATACCCAGCTGATCCTCTCCCTGACCAACAACCCCGCCGCCGCCAGAGCCAACCTTCACAAAGGAATGAAAGAGGTAGCCAAGTGGATGTCGAACAGCCGCCTGAAGCTGAACTCGGACAAGACGGAAGTCCTCATCCTGGGATCCTCGCCCTCCGCCTGACCTGACTCCTGGTGGCCCCCCGCCCTGGGCACCGCACCCAAACCGACAGACCACGCACGCAACCTGGGCTTCATCCTGGACTCCTCCCTCTCCATGACCAAGCAAGTCAACGCCGTCTCCTCGGCATGCTTCAACACCCTGCGCATGCTACGGAAGATCTTCCGGTGGATCCCCACCGAGACCAGGAAGACTGTCACCCAGGCACTCGTCACCAGCCGACTGGACTACGGCAACGCCCTCTACACCGGAACCACCGCCAAGCTCCAGAAGAGACTCCAACGGATCCAGAACGCCTCAGCCAGACTCATCCTCGACATCCCACGACACAGCCACATCTCCGGACACCTAAAAGACCTGCACTGGCTCCCGGTCAACAAGAGAATCACCTTCCATCTCCTTACCCGCGCACACAAAGCTCTTCACGACCAAGGCCCGAGCTACCTCAACAACCGCATCAACTTCTACGCTCCCAAACGACACCTCCGATCAGCCAGTCACGCCCTCACCGCCGTCCCCCGCATCCAAAGAACGACAACAGGAGGAAGGTCCTTCTCCTACCTGGCCGCCAAGACCTGGAACTCCCTCCCGACCGACCTGCGCCTGACCCAAGACCACCTCGCCTTCAGGAAGAAGCTCAAGACCTGGCTGTTCGGGTAGCAGCAGCACCCCCCCCTCCCCCTAGCGCCTTGAGACCCTCCGGGTAAGTAGAGCACTCTATAAATGCCTATGATTGATTGATTGACTTCAAGTCACTCCCAAACCCCACACCCAAAGAAACTGAGGCATAGAAGCCACTCGCCTATCTTATTTCCACAAATACCTTAAACCGTCTTCTCACACAAAAGACCCGCTCCCATCTGCCATTGTCCAAGATCTAAAGCACATCATTGTCCCTTATTGGACTAATATCATTAGCGCCTCCCTTTCTATAGGATGCGTGCCTATCTCCTTCCAACTAAGACAAATCACTCCCATCCCAAAAAACCCCAAGGCCGATCCTAATGACCCTAACAACCTCCTCCCTATCTCCAACCTCCCTCTACTCTCCAAAGCCCTTGAAAAATGTACCCTACCTCATTTGGATAAGCGCATTGACACTTACAACCTGCTTGACCCCCTACAATCCGGCTTCAGCAAAGGTTGCAGCACTGAAACTGCACTGCTTAACATAGTGGATGATATCCACCTCACCCTGGATAAGGGCGAGACCTGCCTACTCATCCTTCTTGACCTCACCACTGCATTTGACACAGTTAACCACTCAAACTTACTCAATGCACTCAAAAATCGCTTCGGCCTTAATGGCACTGTCCTAAACTGGTTCACCTCCTACTTCCAACATAGAACCCAACAAATCAAAATTCTAAACTGCCTCTCTAGCCCAATATCTGTCTCCCTATGTATTCCGAAGGATCTATCCTCTCTCCTACTCTTTTCAACCTCTTATGGAACCCCTTACCCTCCTTCTTAAACAAGCCAGAATCAACTATCACCTGTATGCTGACAAAACCCAACTGTACTATAAAATCAAATCCCATTCTGATATCTTACACCTCCACACTGCCCTAACCAAGATCCAAACCTGGTTCCACAACTACCACCTCAAACTCAACCCTAACAAAACTGAGATCATCCTCTTCTCTCCCAAAAGCAACTCTTTCCCTATTCAAACATGGATCGTTGACCTTAATGTCCTAAGCTGCTCTCTCTACCTCGCCGAATCACTCAAATTTCTTGGCATCACCTTCAACAGTAAGCTAACGCTCAATTCCCATATAAAAAACTCAGCAAAAGGAGCACTCTTCACACTCCTGCATCTCAAAAAAATCAAACCTTTCATTCCAGCATAAGATTTCAAATCAATTATCTGATCTCTAGTCCTTTTGAAAATTGACTACAGAAACGCTTTACTCTCCAGAACACCCAAAGTTCACCTTGCCCCCTCAAATCTGTCCTCCACTTAGCAGCCAGGCTATCACCAGACTGTAAGCGTTTCGACCACATCTCACCTGCCCTCAAGGACTTAAAATGGCTTCCCATCGAAGGCAGATCCTCCTATAAAATTGCCTGCATAACGCACAAAGCCCTTTACCAAAAGACACCGCTCTACCTCTCCAACAAACTCAATAAAGAAGGCTGCGCCCGGACATTGAGAAGCACCAACTCTCTTCTCCTCGTCACCCTGCTGTCAAAAAGCCTCTCAATCCCGCTCCTTCTCTGATAAGGCCCTCAGCATTTGGAATGCCCTCCCCAAAGATCTACGATGTAACCCATCTTATGTCAGTTTAAAAAAAGACCTTAAAATACCCCTGCTGAGCAAATATAGGGTTACTTAATACCTCTTACCGTACCTGCTAAACTCCCCCTTCTCTTTAAAGCACTACCGTTCACTGCTCTCCCCCTTCCTGACCCCTCTCCACCCTGCTTCCCTCCTTTACCATCCTAACATTTCCCCTCCCACCCTTTCTCTCATACTGAATCCCCTCCCGCATTATTCTGAACACTGAGCCTACCCTTGTGTACAGTTATACTGTTACCGTCTATATTACTCAATTGACTCTTTAAGCCCACCATGTATGAATGCTTCATTTATATAAACTGTTCTGGATTCCCTAAATATTATTATGCAAATGTAAAGCGCTCTGATACCCCCGGGTGGAACTAGCGCTATATAAAACTTCTTAAATAAAAATAAATAAATAAATAAATATTTCTCCTTGTTGTGCCTCACCTGGCGAGGTGTAGCAGCATTCCTAGATCTATCATTTATGGTAAATCTGGGAATGCATCAAAATCCATGGGTGGTGTGTAGAAACACCCACATACCACCCTGGAAAACCTCTCTGGGTCAGAGTAAGGTAAGAATGTGATCTGCGTTGCATTGCGATACACTGCATTTATCAAGCCCCTCAGGGCCACACAAGGTGGCTTTTTGATTGGCTTGATAAATCACACTTAGTAGTTGCGTGGTGCAAGTGTGACGCAGCTACATAATAAATATGGCCCAGAATGCAATGGGGAAAGGGCGTGCACATATAACATAGGCATGCTTGGATTGCATAATTGTTTTTACATCACATAATATTACAGTGTACATAATCACAATTTGAGCCACAACCTGATGAAGAGATTTGGAAGGATCCCGCGATGTTTGTTCGAGAGCTGGAGCTGAGATTAAAACCCTGATCTCAAAATCGAGGGAAAGCAATTTAAAAAACACTATAAACTCCAACCAACATATATACTCCTACTAAATCCTACGTTTTCGGCCAAAGGACGCCATCCAAATTGCAGATGTCGTCTGATTCATTCAGTCCATTTTCAGTTTCACATTGCTCCATTATATCCAAAAGTGTACCTTATAATTTCACCAAGGAGTAACAGCTGCTTTTTCTTTTTATGTGTGGCATACAGCTCCATTCTAACAATACGTCCTGCAGATAACTGTTATCTTATGTTTTTTATGATTCGCCTTTTTGAAAAAAGCTATTTTTCTCAACTGCAGTGAGAGCTGCCTGCCATATCTTTTGGCTCTTGTCGGCTAAAACTAGACCAAGTATGTCCACAATTACTAACTAGCAAGAAAGATTCAATTCCCTCTGGTACGTTTGCAGCATGGAGTCATTCCTTATTTCACAGAATAGACCAGGTCTGACATCTTTATAAAGACTACTGTCTTTAGATTGGCCGTATTGGGAAAGAAGGCGATTATTTCATACTAATGACAAAGATTTGTCAAAGCCTTTTGCAAGATGGTGCGGGATCGTTCTTTTTGCTGCAAATCATGCCACAAAATAAACAGAAGAAAAAAACAAAATATACCACTACCAAAACAAGGCGGCCATACGGTTGCAATAACATGTTTAAATAAAAAAAAACACTGCAAATACATTTTAATAGAATATTATGGGTGCTTCCTACCAGAACAGGCATAAGAGTCTTTTTCGTTTTAACTAGCATCACAGGAAAATAAGAATCCTATTGGTACGAAGCAAAGGTACTACTGGCTTTGAATCACTGAAACCTGCAGCCAAGTTTTAACATATAGGAATTTGCACACATAAAAAATGTAGAAAGGGATAATTAATGGAAAGGAAAAAGCATTGGCAGAGCAAATTTTTTGCCCAACAACCTTGGTTTTGAATTTTACTTCCTCTTAGGCGAATGCACACATTTGATACGCTGTTTGTCATTTTTGACAAAGGATACCTACTGGAAATAGTGTGAGTTGCCTTTCTACATGTTTGTACGCAAACCGCTATCCATGCCAATGAACTAACAAAATGCAAACAAGAGGCATGATTCACAAAAGTTAGCACATTTCAGCATATTTCGGTACACTGTTCTGAAATACACGGATTTGCAAGGGCAGGACAATGTGCAAGCCCCTAACTGACACAACAGATATTTGCCCAGATGTACAACCCTTTTTAGCAGTTGCGGCCCATCTGTGACGGGTAAAAAGGGTTGTGGTATATACAAACCCTATTTTGCAAGTCTGTGACCTATTAATGACTCGCAAAATAGGCTTTGCGAGTCGCTATTGGGAAGGGGCGTGCCAAGGGTGTCCCTTTCTAATGGTGGGTCGCAATGGTATGTACAATTGATTCACATCCGCAAATGCAGTCGCAAAACAATCGCAGTTACCACCTGCTTCATGTAGGCTATAAGCTAGTCACAAACAGGAAGGGGTCCGCAGGGGACTCCTTCCCGCTTTTGACTGGCAGTGAAAACATTTTTGAAGAGTTGACCTTGGCCCAATGAACCATTGCCTACTCTTACAAAATGAAACAGAAAAGCTTCATTTTTCTTTTTAAAAATGCAGCCCATTTTCCTTTAAAGAAAATGGGCCACATTTAACATTTATTTAAAACTGCTTTATTATAAAAGGCTGTCACAGACATGGTGGTCTGCTGACCCCAGCAGGCCATCTTGCCTGTGAGTGCTGGCCATTCCCAATGAGTCACAAATTGCGAGCTGCCTCATGAATATTGATGAGGCAAGGCATTTGCCACTCCATTAGTAATCTCTAAATTTGCAACCTACAAAATGGAATTGTTTTACATCTGGCCCATTGTGCTATCCGAAGAAGATGACTGCACTATGCAAGAAATGATGGAGCAGAGCTCCCATCCCTCTAATGAATGTGCAAGCGATAGCACCACACAACTACTCATCTCATGAATGTGTAGGAAAAGGCCCTATGCAGCATCTATGTAAAGAACGCATCAGACATGGGACAGTGCAGCCACTTCTTTCATGGACGTGCAAGAGATGGTGTCAATGATTCAGAAAGAGCCTCTGCACTCGGGCAGAGTCTCTGCAGTCCTGAAGGGATATCCACACTCGTGGTGGGATCTCCGCAATGGGAATCTGAAGTGCGAAGATCCTGCCACAAGTGCAAAGATCCCACTACGACTGGGGAGCCACTGCCAAGAATCAGGACAGGTGTGTTTCAGAAACCCTGTAATGAATATACAGAAGATGGCACCATGCAGTCACTCCCCTCATGATTTTTTAGGAAATAGTACTGTGAAACCATTTGGTTAATGAATCTAAAAGAGGCAGTGTTGTGGAGAAACCCAGTCAATGAATGTGTAAGAGTCTTGGCTATTGAGATCCCTTTTAGTGAACATGTAAAGTAAGATGCTGTGTGGCCATTCCTCAGATGAATATGTTTCAAATAGCTCTGAGCAGCCTTCCATCAGAAGGGTGTGCAAAGGGTGGTGCTGTGGAGAAAACCTTTGATTGAATGTGCAGTAAACTGCTCTGTGTATCGAATCCTCTCGGGAATGTATATCAGACAGTGCTGCGCCGCTATCCTTCTATAAATGTGCAGCCCTGTCAATTTCTAAAATAGTAGCACCATGTGAGAGGAGTGGGCTGGGATCTACCTGAGGCACTTCTACTCACCTGTCCAAGCCCCACCAAAATAAAAGCTTCGGATGCTGCCTTTAATCTCCCGGTGAGGATTCAAACTCATAATGGACACCGGCTATCCAGGCCTCAAACCGAGCTGGAAATCCAGTTTTTTTTAGAGATTTCCACCTCACTACTGTTGCACTTTATGATTTTGACTATTGACTGGGTAACTGTGTGAAGGGAGCCGGCAATCATGGATGAAGGGAGCCAGCATCATGTGACACACTGTAACACCAGGGGAGTTAGAAGGTCTAAATTTGTAAGGATTGAGCTGTGAGGAAATCCCTTTCAAGAAGTTGCAAAAGCAGTGCTGTGCTGCCACTCTTTTCATGAATATGCAGTGTCAGCACTGTGCTTCATCTATCTAATGAAAGTGTAAGAGATGGCGATACCCAGCAATCCCTCTAATTTATGTGGCATATATGGGACGCAACTGGATCCTAGATACTCACGGGTTCACCTGTGCATTGTAAGAAAGTCTCTTTTCAATATTCCAGTGTTACTTTTTTGCAGGGTGACACAGCTCAAACATGAAGACAATTTGTCACATTCAAATTTGTGTACTTAGAAAATAAATGCCAGAATTCATAATTCTTCTTACAAAGATGACAACATTTTCGTGAGCATGAAAAAAAAAACTATCTTCCATATTTGCCCAAATTGGTCCTAAACCATCACTATTAATACCATGTCTCACACACTGTGCTCATTAAAAAAAGACAAGCATACCATCTGATATAATGAATGAATGAATGAATAAATGAGGTACTTATATAGAGCGCTGTAATGCTCAAGAAGCATCTTGGTGCTGAATGGTAATTGGAAAGCCTGCCACGCAAGGTTCAACTAGATGGAAGATCCGAGGATGAGTGAGTAATATAGTGATTTAGGGATCCCAAAATTCAGTTTTTTGAAAATGGGTTCTGATTCTCTAAGTCTAAATTGTTTTGGGAGTGCATTCCATGCCTTTGAGCCCAAGACTGCAGAATATTTTCCACATCTCGTTTTTGGCCTGAACTTAGGAGGTTTGATGAGGTTGTCATGTGACGACTTGAGAATTTGTGATGCCATCTATTGAGTAAATCAAGCGATGAGTTATTTTGAGCTGGATTGCATATATGCTCTAGGATATATAGGATACTTTTAAACAAAATCCTCTGACGGACAGGCAGCCAACAGAGGGCTGTCCTAGCTGCTGACGCTGAGGAACATCGGGGGAAGTTTCAATACTACTCTAGCAGTGGCATGTTAAATCACAGTAGTCTTTGGATGGTCTGTTTTGACGAACCTGCATACAGACTGTTATAGTAATCAAGTCTGGATGTTATTAGGGCACAGGCCACTGTTTTCCTTGCCGCTAAAGGGAGATGTGCAAATAGCTTTTTTAATGACTTTATTACATCAAAACAAGATCTTGCTACTGCTAGTGCTTGTGGACGAAATGACAGATGTCGAATTGTACTTCTAAAAGATTTTTTACAACTTTTACCGTTGCCAGAGGATGGGGAGTGGACTTAGGATATGAAACAACGTGGGTCCCTTGCTCACTCTACCACTGGATTCAAGATAGCCTGGCTGATGAGGATTATGAATCTGAAACCGGTCCCAGGATGCTTGTTTCGGGTCCAGGGAAGACATAGCTTGGCAGTTTGGACTGGACTGTTCCCATGAGGCACAGGGTCAGACTGATTTGCATATGGCCATGTCTGAACTGGGATGGTGGAGTGAGCTAAAGAATGGTGATGGATTAAACCCAGATCAGTTGACTGGGGGTGAGTGTTTGATTTTCTCAAACTCTGCGGCCATCATCCCCTTTGGTATCGCTTTGTTCGCTCTAAGTTGGAAGGGTATTCCTAGACGTGTGTCCTTTGCTCACTCTACCACTGGATTCAAGATAGCCTGGCTAATGAGGATAATGAATCCGAAACCGATCCCAGGATGCTTGTTTGCGGTCCAGGTAAGACATGGCTTGGCAGTTCGGGCTGGACTGTTCTCATGAGGCACAAGGTCAGACTGATTTGCATATGGCAATGTCTGAACTGGGGTGGTGGAGTGAGCTAAAGAATGGTGATGGATTAAACCCAGATCAGTTGACTGGGGGTGACTGTTTGATTTGCTCCAGTGCTCCGTCCATCATCCCCTTTGGTATCGCAGTTGACTGTTACGGCATGATAATCTAGTGTTCATTAATGAAATGTAACTACTGCTCTTTCCTAAACTGGAGAAAAGGTGGTGTGGCCATGATGGACACTGGGATGTCATTCCACATCCTTGTGCATAAAAAAGGCTTGTTGCCTTGTTTCTTTTTATTATTTCATTCTCTTTAGTCTGATAGCATACTAGCTGCGGGTGTGTTAAGAGCTACCCTAGAGGATGAACTTGTCAGCAAAATTGGTGAGGGCTGGTTGTGATGGCTTTGTACATGATACAGCTAGGTTTGAAGATGGTGCAGGCTGTCAAGGGGAGACGGTGGAATTCCTTGTGCTTGGGTGTGATGTTTCTTCAAGCCTCTGATGAGGTGTGCTTCAACATTTGGGGTATATTTAAAGGATACCAGTTTTGAGTCTGGGATCCTGTGGAGAAGGGCATTTCTACCAACCAGATGCAAGAGTTGAGGGGCTGAACAGAAGTTCTTAAGTCACTTTCTGAGAGGAATGTTTTTTCTCTCTTTAGCAGAGGCAGCTGAAATCTTGATTTCCGTGGTTATGTGTTTCAGACAGGGTGAGAGCCATCACCAGGATGAGATTGATAACCTTGGAATCTTTCCTTATTTATTCAGTGATCTCCATCTTGAGAGGTTCAAGCTTCAGCAGAGTACTACATACCAGACATGCCAAACCAGTATCAAAGAGAAAAGATGTGCAATTCCGAGTGAAGAGAAAAGAAGAGAAGCCTACCAGTGTATCCTATTTCCACATATTTAACATTGGATGCTGAAAGATACCCTCGACCACCAGAAAAAATGTGTTCTTCTGCTTTCTCACTATGGAGACCAAGCACACCCCATATATGTCAGTTTCAGCCGGGAGATACTCTATGATGATTACAGTAGTTGAATGAAAATAATTGAGTCTGAAGGTATTTTTTTTAAACTCTGTCAAACCATTGAGCGCAGTCTAACCCAGTGCAAGAACCCTACAGAAGCATAGTTATGTTGAGGACTTCCCCATCATTCCCCATTTGATAAATCAGTTTCTTTTTTTTATTTCTTTTTTTTATATTTTTATTCGAGAATGTGAAATTGAAAACATACCAGTTTCTCATACCACCCTAAATGTATCCCATATTTCTCTGCACCCCCCTCCCCAGACCCACATTAAACCATATTCAGGTCCCACAAAGATGCATTAACTCCAGTCATCTTCCATTACAACTTTTAACAGTTCTAAAGTGCCATGTGCTAATTTGCGCCAATCAATGTATTGGTGCTATAATTACCAACTTTCAACATTTACTGGCCACCTTCCATTAGCAGCATAAATAATACATTTGAGCATGGCTCCCTGAGTACTTACTTCAAAGTGCAAAATGCAATACTGTTAAAGTGTCGAGTGCTAAGTAAATCGGTTTCCACAGCTTTCCACATTCACTCCTATCGACTTGGATTTAAAAGGAAGAAAAAAGAATTCTCCAGGTTCTCTTTATCATTATTCCTCAAATTGTGTGTGATATTCCTCAAATTGTGTGTGATATTCAGCTATAAAATGCCCTTGCACATGGTTCAGTCCTCAACCCCTTCCATTATTTAACATTACTTCGTGTTCAAGTTGTTGTTTATAGAATCACCCAATAACTTCCTCAAAATATGAACTTAGGCTAGTGAGACTAACAAGTGTGATTTGCCTCTGTGAAGTCCCTGTGGCTAGGATTTGTGGAAACTCTTAGAGTGTACAAATGTATTTGCCTTCCCTCAGACTACTAGGAGGATTCTTACAAGGAATTGTAAACATTATCCACTTGCAATGCAATGAGAGACAGAAACATTCTACGAATTTAAATAAAAAAGTTTGAGCATTACTTTTAGAACGAAGACACTCCAAGTGCATTACAGGTCTGTGAATTAAGCTAAGTTAATAAACTCACCATATAATGTAGGCTAGCAAATACATCACCCAGCTACATTAATACACATCCTTGCATTGACATCATTAATCTATTAAAGCATTCATTATCATTAACACATAATTGAATCACATTTAGTAATGAGACTTAGAACAGGTTACTTTGATTACAATGGTAAGTACACGTTCCAAGCAATAATTTTCAAGCCTTACATTAACTTTCAAAGTAACATGTTAGTTAATTCGCATTTTCTTCTAACATCTAATTCTCCCATGACATCGAATAATATATGAGTGCGTTCTCAAAACAAATACATTGCACTCCTAACAGGTACCCCGTGTAGGATATGAATCTTCCACTCTATCTCTATCTTTAGGATTGTGGTACGCACTTGGACAAGGTGCCAACTAGAGATCCAATTTATAACAATGATCCTAATGTCAATACTTGATCCTGTTTTTTCAAATAACTGTGATAAGTTAACAGTTCACATTACATAAGGAATCAGTGGATTTCGATCATTGTTATCTGGTTAAGCGGTAAGGTTCAGAGTTTATGGAATCGAGATCTATGCGTCTTTCATGGCATCTTAAATAATGTGACACCTGTGAGATAACTCAATGAAATTCATATACATTTTCAGAGGAAATTCATTTTTTTTTTGTCTATATCGGTGATTTAAGGGGACAGGTCCCATCGGCCTTATGCAGCCTATCCCCATAGAAGAGTGGAAAGGGAAAAAAGCCTCAGTTGATGATAAAGTTGAGATGCAGATGTCATAGTACAGGAGGTACACAGGAGCATGCTCTATTGTACTCAGTGCAGGATTTATAGGCAAGTAAGAGGTACATGAGAACATCTGCATGCAAGGGTTCTGGAGCCCAAAGGACTTTGTGTGGATGGGATAGGCTGGCCCACAACGTCCCCCCGGGAGCCATCAACAGGGAGATAGGTCCAAGATGGCATATCTGCTGCTGACAGAGTTCCACACTGTGGAGTTAAGTCTTATTTCTAGAAAGTGGAAGAGTGGCTCAGTGTGCAGAAGAAGAGAAAATAGGCTGTGGTTGTTTGGCTGAATTATATAACAGAAAATAGGCTTTATCTCCCAGACGTAGAGGGAAATGTTATAAAAGACTATTGCTATTTCCTACAATTGCAATTACCAAGTTTGTAGATGTGACTTGATCCTGGCATCTCTGTCATATAGGTAAATATCTTTGAAGATTTTTGTAAAAAAAAAAAAAGAATTAGGTCTATCTAATATGTGATTATTGATTATTGCCACCTAGGAGAAGTTGATCTGTACTGAGAGGCAGTAGTTCTTGTTTTACCAAAACATCATTATATAAGAATGTTAATTCTAAGAAATCCACCACTTTTAGGTCGTAAAGCGGTCAACATTGTCACAAATGTACCAGAAAGGATAGATTAATTGTATTTTTAGTTATTTTTAATGCTCATGATGCAAAATAATATTTTACTATTTGGTCATATGAGACACTTTCTAGTCTTGGTTATTCCGAGTGAATCACTTTGAGCACTGAGTACCCTATTTACACCCTTCATGATTTGCTGTTTCGCTTGTTAACCTTTTAAGAATTGATTATGCTGTTTTGATAAAAAGAAATGTGTACCTTGTAGGTACTTTAGATGTGTTCTATGGTATTCAGCGATATGCTTCTAACTAAATGCTTAAAACATTGATTATTTTCCTAATTGGTTTGACTTAATTCAAATTGCAGGATCCAATGTTCAAGTTACATATGCCTATATTAGCCACACCACTTAGTATGAAAGCTGGACCTTCCATAGTGTAAAGCGTGTTATGCCTTCTCCCTTACCTTTGTAGTGTCTTAAGGGTACAGAAGGTCTTAATGATGGTACAGAAGGTCTTAATGATGATGGCAAGAGCCCCTACCCAAAGCTCAAGGACACAATGTACAGGAGAAGAGGCCAGCGCTACTTCTGTATGGCTGTGCACTAGTGGGCCCTGTTGTCTGCCAACAGTGGAAACCAGGGTATGTGCCGTCCCTGAGAGCCCCGGCTTGTCAGGAGCTACAAGGTGGTCAGTGGTACCCTCCTGATCCCTTGCTAAAAGGCCAACCTCTGACATCAAGGGTAAGTGACACAAAATCCACTCAACAAGCCAGAAACGCAGCCTACAGCGCATGATATTTAAAATAACATGAGAAGTAACACAGCAAAATTCCCCAAAAGTCATAAGGGATGTTCCTTCTAAATTTGAGTATACACCTCGTGAATGTACCAAAGTTGGAACTCAGCTGGCAAACTGAGCAGCACAGAAAGGCCACAAGACCTTGCTTTTTAACAACCCCCTTGCTAGCTATACGCACAAAATGACTCCTAAAGTGGTAAGGTGTCGATTGTGCCACCTTCACATCTTACAGATAAATAGTGTCCTACATCTCTAAGAAAATTCTTTCACCTCTCTTGAATAGTTTTGTTTATGTGTTGGAAACCCTGCTATGCTCTAGAGGGTGTTTTGCTCTGCTTCTGATGCGACGTGGGTCAGCCAGGACAGGTTTGCTGTCCTACCAACATGAGGAGGAAGTTAGAAGAATAAAAACATTTTTTAAGGCAGACTGCTGTGTTTTTCAAAAAATCAATTACAGTAGCATTTTACCCAAACACCTCAGCAAACAGGACACAGACATCAGGGGGCATATTATCAAGGGGATTTATCTCCGCTTTTTTGGCTTCAAAAGCCAAGAAAGCGGAGATAAAATTATCTCCCTATTACCTAGCTGTTAGCGACAGCTAGTAGGAGATAGCGACCATCTTGGGCCCCACTTTGCATGTCAGTGATATTTATCACTAATGACATGCAAAGTGGGCGTGCCAAGATGTTAGCGACTGGAAACAGTCGCTAACATCGCTATCTCCTATTACCAACTTTTGGAGATATTCGCGCTAAGCACAAATATCTCCAAAAGCTAAAACCTGCCCTGGGCAGTTCTTAGCCATGTTATCCAATGGGAGGTGGATAACATGGCTAAGAGCATTAGCTTGGTAATGCATGAATATCGCGGACTTTTCAGCGATATGCATGCATTGCGGCCGATTTTTATCGCATTTGCGATAAACCTTGGTAATTCCAAGGTTTATCTGCGATAAAAAATCGCCGCAGCTCAGCTGTAAATTTTTGTCTCTAACCAAGCAATAGCGATAATTATCGCTATTGCTTGGTACTATGCCCCCTTGAATTCCACACACCAATCACATCGCCACCTGCCATATGCTAATGCTGCAATATCTCAACATGATGCGTGATAAATGTTCATTGCATTCCTCGCAAAGCACCAGTCAGAAAAAACATCAGTTATGCTCTTCTCAGTAGAATCTTCTTTTAATACACACCAACAAAGATTTAGCACGAATGGGACTACAGTACAATTGAAGCTAAACCAAAATGCCTTCTATTAGCAAGAAAGGAATCTACAAAAGGAGAATTGGGTAGTACACACGAGCACACACTGTTCCTTTCAGGCTTTCATCACTGGCAAAATGCTGTAAAGATGATGGAGGGAAGTGGGCCGAACAAGAGACAAACATATAATCAAAACACAAACACTGCGCAGAAATTAAAACAGGCCACTTTCTTCCACGGGCTAGCAGGTTCAAAAGATTGACATATTTTGCTCACCTTCTACATTGAATTTCAGACAATGGCACATAAGCAGGTTTTTTCTGTGTACAATTTATGCAGCAGAATAAATCTACTGCCTAAGGCTTCTATAAAGACTCCTTTTAGTAAACGGAGGCAACTGATTTCCATGTGAAGTATTGAAAAATGTTTCCTTGTAGTTTAAAAGAAAATGTGTTCTAGCAAAAATGTGCCTTTCATTAGTTCCAAAATAGATGATTTCTACCGAATAAGGCATCACTCATAATAACGCCTACACTTAAATCTGCCACCTGTGAATGACTGACACCTCAAAGGTAAACCTGCTTGACATTTTTGATCTGTTTATTGCATTGCAGAATACATTACAAAGAGCATATGGGATTATTTGAATATATATTATAAATAACGATGCTCCCAGGATTGGTAGGAAAGGTCTTCAAGCAATTTTGAACCACTTCTTGATGTTCTGTACTGATCAGGGTCTAAAGCTGAATATAAGTGAGACTAAAGATATGGTGTTCAATCCCTACAAATCAACCAGACCAAGAATAACTGCTAATAATATATATTTAGAGCAGGTTTCGGATTTCATTTATTTAGGGGTTACCTTGCAGCAAAATTTCAGTTGGATGATGGAAACTAGTAAGAGTGCATTAAAATTTCAACTGGAGACTGGAGAATTCCTAAGGATGGCAATGAAGCTAAAACCAACAAGTTTATCACCTGCACTAGAGGTTTACAAAGTCACGGCAAACAGTACCGCTCTCTACGGTGCAGAACTCTGGAGCTATACTACTAGCAATGAGTTATCAGTAGCAGAGAATACATTTATTAACCACTTGCATGCTTGTGACGGAACGGTTCCGTCACAAGCCTCGGGTGAGCTGTGCTTGTGACGGAACGTTTCCGTCACGGCCCGCTCGTCGCGCATGCGCGGCGCGAATTCCGCCTGCGCGGCGCGAATTCCGCGCCTGCGCTGACGATTTAATGGGCGGGCGGGTTCGTGACGGAACCGTTCCGTCACAAGCACAGCTTACCCGCGAGCCATGACGGAGCCGTTCCGTCACAAGCACCGAACCGCCGCGCGGCCGCCCCACCCCCTTAGCGCTGCGGCGGAATAGCCGCCGCAGCGAAGGGGTTAAGCGTCTAACGAATCTTCTATATAGTTATCCAATCCCTCCACTAATGCAGGACATGGGCTCACACCCCATCTCATTTACCATTCAATCGAGACCATTAATATTTTGGTACAGGATTTGGTCAACACCAGAGCTCAAAACTTATAGAGCACCACTTAGAGAGATTTTAAAATCAGCTGGACATCTGAGAATTCCTTGGTTGTCATATGTGAGGAAACTGTTGTAGTCTTTAAGCCTTGCAGATCTTTGGGACTGCCCAGTTGAATCACATTCGACAACAAGTCAATTGATAAAAGATCGGTATAGAGAACATTTCTGGGGAGAAACAGTCAAAGACTGTAAATCAGGGAGCTTGACAGATCAACTGTTTGAGCATCAGATTGTTCCACTCTATGAACCTACATTAGATGTCATTCAAGGTTCCCTCTCCAGACAGTTTGTTTTTTTAAATTCAGGTTTGGGACTCTGCCTATGCTAGAGTTCACAGCTAGATCGGCAAAAACCAAGAACTCCAATACTGTTTGCTCCGATTGTGACAATGCTCCTGAATCATTAGTACATCTTATATTTTGCTGTGAGGCCTATAAATTGCCAATAATAAAATTGATTATTCCATTATGTCAATTATTAGGCATAAGGTCTCTCTATTCAGCTTTGAGAATATTGAACAAAGATACACGGGAGGTGATTGTTGTCAGTCTAGCTACATTTTTGCATGCTGCATGGATAATTCGTAGTCGACAGAAGGAACGTCATTTGGGAATTCATTTGTAGTTTATCCAAAATTATTTGGTATTCTAAAAGAATTATACTGGAATTATGCTGGATCAGTATACTTGAAATAGTGATCTGGCTACTACAAAAGATTAGTGCAAGAATCAGTCAGAAAGGATGCTGCTAATTCTATATTTTATTAGTTTTTATCCAAAATTGAATGGAATCATTTTCTGTAGGAGCTTAAAATATGAATTGTTGTGTATAGCTAGCATGTCTTATAACTGATTTTATTAGAATGTGTGTAGCTGACTGTATGAGAATGGATATGGCTTTTACTTTCTTTTAATTACTGCAATCATGATAACTGCTTATTTTATGTGTGTTTTATGGATTTTTAATCAGAAATAAATAATTACAACAACACATATATATATATATATATATATATATATATATATATATATATATATAGATGGGAAACATCCTTTATGACGCAACTTTTACAACGCAGTGCCTTTACAACGCAGGTTTTTCAACGCAAGTCATTACAACAAATTGCGCTGGGGGCGCTGTAGGATAGGTAATAGTTTAATTTACTATCCAACACCTTCCCTACTATCCACGGGGACTGGAGTTGGAATAGTAAATTAAACTATTCACTATCCAGCACCCCCCCAACACAATTCGTTGTAACGACTTGCGTTGAAAAACCTGCGTTGTAAAGGCATGCATGGTAAAAGCATGCGTTGTAACAACGTACATCCATATAGATATATAAAACAGAGTGGTGATAGCCACTCTGTAGTTATAGTTTGGATTTCCAGTTATAGGAATTTCTCTGGAATTTAGTTGCTAATAACTTTCCCCTCGTTGGACAAATCTGCATAACAATTTATAGACATATTGCTGTCTCTACATTGGCGGAGGATGGAAAGTTCAGCAGTGATTGGTCAAAGGGGTCTAAGGACAAAAGCAAGTTCCCAAAATGTGTTTTTCCACCACTGCATTTTACATAAACTTTTGTATTTCAGCACAAAAACAGCTGAAACGTATTTCCATCAAATTTGGCAGGATTAGACATAATGGTGCACAGATTATTTTTTGGCATCTATTTGTAAGTAGGGTAAGTATTTTTTAACTTTTAAGGCATTTTACTTTAGTGATATCTGTTGTTGCAGTACTTATGTGAAATCTCACAGTATTTTAAGTATTTCACGGAAGTACCAAGGTGCATAGTGATAACAAGGCATTACGTGATTGGCTACGGACTACCTTTACAAAAATTAAAGGCAGCCATGTTGTTTCTACGTACACTTTTTCTGTGTACTGCGTTATGCCCTTAGATATAGGTATTAGGTTTGATATTTTATTATTAAAGTGGTAATAAGTAATGAAAATTATTTAAATCGTTCTATATATTTTGATTTTAAAAAAAAGGGGTAACGCAGTACTTCCTTGGAAGTCTGGTAGTATGTAAAAAAATATAAAATAGTTAAAAAAAATGTTTAAATACACTGTACTACACTATCTTTTACAAAGATAGCGTACTATAGTGTACTTTCAATGTTTTCATATATATATATAATTTTTCATTAAAAAAAGTCTACAGAGTATCAGGGTAATACCTTAAAATGACGAACTACGTACACAAATTAAAGGAAAAAGTGTGGTTCTCTGTAAAGTGTTAACAAATATACAGAAAAATATAAATATATTACTCAATCTATTACCACTTTAATAAAGAAGTAATGGGTAGTAAACAACAATAAAACATACTATTTACCTATATCTAAGGCCCTTACCCAGAACGCAGCAAAATGCAGAACGCAGCACTGGGCTGAAAAAGACATGGCTGACTTTTACTTTTGGTAAACCGAGCCATTTAGCCAATCACATACTGCCTTCTCATCTGCATGTACCACTGCATACCACAAACTTAATGCGGTATATTGCAGCACAATATATAACTAGGTATTTTAAAACAGTTTAACTTTAAGACTACTTACATTGTTTACACATACTACCAAAAAATACCATTTACACTTCAGAATATATATTTCTGAAACAATACATCAACATCTTTTCACCTACTTTCCCACTATGCCTGTTTCAATTACTACACTCCACTCTATGCCATCCCACTCCATCTCTCTACTCAACACCGCTCCACCCTATACTATTACACTCTACACCACTCCATTTTACATCACTCCACTATACGCTGCTCCACTTTATGCCACTACATTCTATCCCACTTCAGTCTATGCCACTCCACTCTACACCACTCCACTGTATGCTATTACACTCTACACCACTCCATTCTACGGCTCTCCAGTCTATCCCACTCTACTGTATGCCCCTCCATTCTACTCTACAATACTGTGCTCAATTCACTGTACGCAACACTGTCTGCTATTACAGTCTATGGCACTCCACTCTATGTTTCTTCAGTGTACACCTCTGCACTGTACGCTACTCCACTGTACGCCATTCCACTATGCGCCACTCCACTATACGCCACTCCACTCCACGGCAATCCACTATATTCTATTGCACTTTACACCATTCATTCTACACCACATTTTTTTCACTTTAGCCCCGGAGGGAAAGCGGTACCCAGGGTGTGTGGGGGAGCGCGTGCCCCCAGCATTCATTCCATATTTAAGCCTAGGGAGGTGGCGGTCACCAGGGCTGCACATTAATACATTTGCCCTGGGGAGGTGGCAGCCCCCAGGCTAACCCCTGCATACATTGTAAGGAATGCCTCAGGGAGATGGCAGTACCCAGGGCTGCTGGGGAGAACTCCCCCGCACAGTGACCACATAATGTTTTTGAACACTAAAGCCAGTTGTGTCTTTCCATTTCCCCATCCTTACCCTTTTTACTACCCCGTTCACTTCCATTTCTAAAGTGTTATGTCCCTGTAATGTTTTGTTTTTTCAGTTAATTTTGTAGGGTTTATTTTTTAATACTAAGGGGCTTATTACGATGGAGGTAGGAAAGCCTATAACTGATGAGGTACGCTGGTTTTGTACGAGTGAAATCTGAGCCTAACAATAACGTTCCTGTAACCTTCGTCTTTTCAGTGAATTTAGAAGTTTTTTTAATTCCATTCCCTTACTATATCGTCCCAGTAACCTTTAATTTTTTTCATTACATTTCTATGGTAGTAGTAATGGTGTTTGTTGAGTGGTGGAGATAGGCTGTGAAGCCTCTGACCAGCTCTCAGGTATCCTGCCGTGTAGCACTTAGAGAAAGTGCCAGGAGGGCTTCTTGGCCCCCAATTTTTTTAATTCCATTCCCTTACCATATCATCTCAGTAAGCTTAATTTTTTTCATTACATTTCTATGGTAGTAGTAATGGTGTTTGCAGAGTGGCGGAGATAGGCTGTGAGACCTCTGACCAGCTCTCAGGAATCCTGCTGTGTAGGACTCAGAGAAAGTGCCAGGAGGGCTTCTTGGCCCCCAATTTTCCTCAACATCCAAGAAGACGTCATTCCCCAATCAGTAGTGCACCAGGAGATGGGTTTGTAGAGTGGTGGAGAAAGGGGTTGTGGCCTCTGAAGACCTCTTAGCAATACCGCTGTTTGGGACTTACTGAAGATAACAGGAGGGGTTTTTCAGCCCCAGGGACCCTCAGCAGCCACAGGACTTCATCCACCAACTAGTAGTGTGCCAGGAGGTGGGCCTCTGGTGACTTGCTAGAGGTTTTTCTTTAATTTATTTTTAAGGGAGGGGGCTGCTTGTCCCCCCTGCCCTGGGCCTTTTTCAGGCCCGGGTACACCATCCCGCGGGGCCCAGCCTTTTCTTTTTCTTTGTATTCAAAGGGAGGGAGGCTGAGTGGCCTTCCTCCAGACCCAATTCCCCGGGGCCCGGCCTGTAGTGTGGTTGCCCTGGTCCGACCCAGGTCAGCCACTTTGTAATGATTTTGGACCACGGGGGAAGCCTCAAGTCTTCTGCAGTCCCTGCCATCTCCCTGCCTCCTGCAGGAACCGGCATTGCTTTTACACATAGGGAGCTGCTAACATGCAGCTCCCTGTGTGTAAAAGCAATTCTGCACTGTTTTGAGTAAGACAGAGCATTTTCTGCTCTCGCTTACATGACGCAGAGCAGTGTTTGCTATGGGAGTGTTCCCACCGAACCAATAGCAAACTGCAATTTCCCTGGGTAGGCACCCCAGGACACTTCAATCTTCTAATTTGCCCTGTGAAGGTGGTGGTCACTGGGACTGCAGGGGGGGTCGACATGGCCCCCTGCATTTATTAAAATTAAAGCCCCTGGGAGAAGGCAGTCCCTGGGGCTGAGGGGGGTCCGAGAGACCCCCCATTTAAAAAGATATAAGCCCCGGGGACGTGGTGGTCCCTGTAGCAGCGAGGGAGGCCATACGGGCCTCCCCTGCATTCATAATTAAAGAAGCCCTGGGTGGTGGTGGTTCTTGGGGCATAATACGCCCCAGAAAGGGGGCCTGGGTGCCCCCTCCTTTTTTGAAAAATGCCCCTGGGACCTAGCCCATCCAGGGGCAGATAAAGAACAAAGCGCAGGAGCCCTCACTTTGTATTTTTGTAAATATTTTGTGTCGATAAGCAGATATTATAAAAAAGTGCTTTTTTTTGGCCTGCGGGGTCCCAGTGGGATGCCCCCAAGAGGCCTAGGGGTTCAGGGTGTTTCTACCTTGCTCCTTAATCTTCTTTTTAATTTTTTTTGTGGGACTCAGTTCAACCGAGTCCCAATATGGCTGCCAACACTTTATGGTTGAAGTGTTGGCAGCCAATCACATTTCAGTAGGGTTTCAGTAGGATTTTAGGCTCCCAGGTATCTATATTATTTTTACTTGATTATCTCCAAAACTACTGAACTGATTTGCACCAAATCATGCTTTATGGACCAACATCTAGTTTTCTGCCAAATCTGGTGTAATTCCGTTTAGTGATTCGGGCTGTAGTCATGTTAAAAAAATGAAAAATCCTCATAACCATAATATGGGGGAAAAGCGTTTTGGGGCCCCCCCTTTTTTCGAATTGATCTGACAAGAATTGACCAAGAAAAAAAGGGGAAATATTTAGTCACACCCACAGAAAAAACAGCTGAACAGAATTACATCAAATTTAGCAGAAAATTAGAACTTTACGCAGAAAGCATGCTTTTTCTAATTTGGTTTAAATCTGTTCAGCCGTTTTCAAGAAATGTGCATTCAAGGAGGTGCTCTATGATTATGAAGGGATTGAAAAGTTAGGTATATCCGGTTGATTAGCCCAGCTTGAGTTTCTCTGAAATGTCATTTTAAAATATTGGGCCTTCAGATTGGCCCAAAAAGCTTTTTCTCCCTTGGGCCTTTTCAGTACCTTTGGGACAAGGAATGGTTGCATGGTACCAAGTACTCTGACTGGATGGCCACAGCTACAAAGTACTGGGTCCACAATTACAGAGTTTGGGGATTTGGTCTGGGAGTTTTGAACATTGTTCTGGAAAAAGCCTATATGGGGACAGGATAGTCACACCCAAAGGGCCATGTGTCATCACTGATGGTATTTGAGCTGTCATCAGTGATGTCATCAATTATGTAATTTATCATGTTGTGAGTGATGGAATTTGTGAAGCAGTGCATAGAGGGGCACAAGTTAGCTCATTGAACTATAAACAGTGAATTTCAGTGTTTCTTTGTTTTTTAAATGTTAGTTTGCAACCCATTTCAACGCCTAACTATAATGATACTCCAACCTTATTTTCTTTTAGTTAATATATAGAGAAATGTTAGATCGTATTGCCATACAAAATTATAAAATCACTTTGACCTATGGTTTAAGTGAATTTGGATTGTTGGTTGAACGGGTGAGGATCCACTTCAAATAATCATCACAATCCTTGTAAGGGTGAACCACAAAAGTCACTAAATGAGCTTGTGTTTAATCCTCTGGTAGCTTGGCACAAAAGTGGTCAGACTTAACTTAGAGGCAATGGGTGAAATATACATGCAGCATTCGAAAAGTTATAAAGTGGGAACACAACACAAGAAAACTCATGAAGTCAATTAGAAAACTAGGGTAAAAGGTAATAAATTAAATGATGGCAAAGCAGCAAAAATTCAATCAGTAGAAGTGAAGTTATTAATTTTTAAAGTTCAACATTAAAAATAGTGTCAAAAGACGCAAAGAGCTGACTGTGGATATGGTCTCACCAGTCTTGGAAAAAGTCACAAGTACAGGCCAACCACAATGGGAGCACGGTCCAGGTACAGGACCAGGTTCGTCCCGCAGGATTTTACCTTCTGACTTTGATGCGAGTTTAGTGCAGCACAACCCTGCGGCAGTCTTTGACTCTCTGCACAGGATCTGATGATGTTTCTATTCAGCAGCTGCATAACATAAGCCGTTATTGTTCATATTAAGACTATTTGCACTTCACCCTTGCTAACTGTGGTGAAGTGCTTGTGCTTTCCCTTCCAAATGTGATAAAATAGATATACATCTAAATTGAATTTACTTATAAGTCCCTATTACATGGTAAAGCATGCATTCAGGGTCTGTAAATTAAATGCTACTAGTGGGATTCAGCACTCATAGTGCCACCCATAGTGCCACCCACTAAAGTAGCAATTTAAAACATTTCTAAGGTCTGTCATTGCAGCCCGTAGTGCAATTAAAAACTGCCACTTCGACCTGCCACAATAAACCTTTTGCCAGGTCTAAACCTACCTTTTTTAATACTGATAACTCATCCCTAGGATAGGCCCTAAATAGCCTTAGAGCGGGATGCATGGTATTTAAAAAGTAGGACATGTGTACCTAAGTTTTACATTTCCTGACAGTGAAAATCCTCAAAGGTAATTTTTCACAGCAGAAATGATGTCTCTCCCATTGAAAAGCGCTGGATTATATTATAACTCTTTGTAACAGGAAATTAAATTCCAGCCTAACAGTTTTCAATTACTGTACTGAAAATGCCACTGTGCCTTTTTGCCAGTATCCAAGGCCTTCTGACTGTTTGTGACTCTCCTGAGGTGTGATGTGTATTCCTCCCAGACACTGGACAAAGGGCCTAGGTGTGGAGAGTTGTGAGATTTTCTGATGGATGGTTGGGAGGAGCTCTGCGCCTGCCTTGAATACATTTCAAAGGGGACTGCCCTGACCCACACAGATGAACATGACACCAGACCTGCTTCCGCCTTTGTTTCACCAGCAGGTTTGACCCAAGCCTGGGGGAAAGGAAGGAAACAATCAAAACCAGTTTTAAATTTGGACAATGGGGTGTCCCTCACCCACAGGCTGGCACAGGACGTAAAAGTGACAGCCCAAACCTGAAAAGAGAACACTCCTGAATTTGTGAAAACTCAGACGAAGGGCTGCCTTATTTTCTGTGACCGGAAAGAAGACTAGGCCTACTTGCCTTGAATGCAGGTCCCCAAGAAGTGACCCCAAGAGTCAGTTGACTGATCTTCTATGTGAACTACATGAATATAGCAAGTTCCCAAACCCTTCCATGCCTATCCCAACTGACCAGACCCACCTGGACATGACTTGGTCCTTTCTGCTGACCTACGTGAGATTGAGCCTTTAGCCCTCAAGTGTTATTCTCTGGGTCACGGACCCGTGGCTAGAGTAAGAATGTATTTCTCCCTACTTAACAGAAGTTTCATTGGTTTTGATGCTAACCGAGTCACAGCTCCACAGATCCGGGCAGCTCCTAACTGAAGGTGTCACCGGATTCATAGCCGAGGTGGCACAATTTGCACTACCTGCACTTTACAAGAATTGTAGATAGCACTGTGCCCTTTATAAGTGTCAAATTGCATATACCATCATGCAATATTCTTCACAAACAGGAAATTACTTTGGTAATAGAAATAAAAGATGCCCAAGTTTCTGTGAAACCTTATCCCGTGATCCAAGTCCGAGTGACTGGACCGAAACGCTTAGGGCATGTCAATTGCCTTTTTGCAATAAAAATCTTCACAAGAAAATCCTGAGTGAGTGCTGTCTCATGTGTATCGTATTTGGCGGTCTTTTGTAAGAAATTGTGACCGGTGTGGCCCTGCCGGAGAGAACACACACCGCCCCTATAGAATGTGCGCCGACGTTCTAATCTGGGCTAAAACCGAAGGATATATATATATATATATATACAAATATATGTAAATGGATGTGGGTATCTTTTACCTCTCTGTGGTGACAGATAGTGAAGCATGTGCTTGGATCCCATGTTACGACTTTAGTATCTGAGTACTGACTTGCAACACTCAGTTGTGAAAAAACGCCTACTACCTATAGGCATTAAAATAGGTAGAGGTTGCCATTGTCCAGTGTACTTGTGGGGAGTACTGGGTATTACAAAATGAAAAAAGGCTTAGCAAAGTTAGGAGTACAACTTAGATTCGTAGATTCACTCAGGTTTTGTCTAAAGGATAAACATGATGTTGCAAATTAATATCAAGAGCATAAATATTTTCTAGAAGTAGACCACACACCATTTCTCAATCTCTTGTCAAAATAGGTCGTGATATCAAAAAGTTAGAAATGCAAAACTAGAAGATTTTCAATAACAAAAGTAGAACACTTTCAACATTACAAATCCCTCGAAGGTAAGTAGGATCGGTGAAAGATCACGGGATCAGGCATATAAAATAACAAAATTGCTCAAGAAAAATGAAGCAGAGTCAGATATAACATACTACACCATCAAACAAAATGGGAGCAGGTATTATTGCGTAAAGCCAAGGCCATTTCTACCGACTAAGCATCAAGGACTTATCTCCAGCCTCCTTATTTGGAAGGGTTGGTACTGCACACTAAGGGGTCGATTAGGATCGCGGACGGACTTGTGTCCGTCCGCGACCCCAGAGCAGGAGGGAACCTCCGCATGGCATGCGGAGTTCCCTCCTGTGCAATTAGGATGTGACCGCAAGGGTTGCGGTCACATCCTCTATTTTTAACATTGCGGCGGGTGGAGCTTCAAGCTGCACCCGCTGCAATGTTAAAAATGCACGCATTGCATTTGCATGCAGTAAGAGGCAGGCACCGCGCGGTGCCTGCCGCTTTCTGCATGCAAATGCAGGGGGGTACCATAGGTACCCCCCATGTGCACCCCCCACCCCCCTTCACCTAGGGGGCCCGCAACGGGCCCCCGCAGTGAAGTTCCGTATGCTTTTCCACGGCAGAAAACCCGCCGCGGAAAAGCATGATTTACAGGCCATCCTAATATGGTGGACGGTGTCTGGAAGACACCGTCACCATATTAGAGCTTTTCCGCCGCGGTTGTAAGCCGACCGTGGTGGAAAAGCTGCGGACGGAAACCAGGACCCACCAGCCATCCTAATGTGGCGGTGGGTCTTTGGTCTGTCCGCTGCGGTTTTTCCGCATCCTCGGGCTGGCGGTGGCTTCCGCTGGCCCCGAGGATGCGGAAAAACCGCAATCATAATGACCCCCTAAATGACAAACTTTTTCCTAAGTCCTCAATTTCAAATGGAAGAGTAATCTCAATCCAAATATATCATACTTCTTCTTCCAGTGCGGACCTTAAAATGAAATCTTGGTGGGGTTTGTAATGCTAAGTGAGCTGCACAGTCACCTCTTTGTTACCACCACCTCTATTGATTTTTGTGGCTAAACACAAAACCTGTCTCAGAATGTTAGATTGAAGCTCTCCCATTAAGGTTATCACTTCTCAGAAAAGTGTTGATGGTCTCCTGCAGGGGAAGTGTATCCATTGTATCGAGCCATCTAATCATCTGGATGATTGCTACTCTTCCATAATTTTCTATCATCTCCTGTCTGTCCACAGCGCCATTGATGAAGGCAATTGCACATTTCTGTAAATTGGAGATAGAAGCACTGCTCTACTATTGGTGGCTGTGAAGGCTTTCCTTGCCACCCTTTTACTTCCCCACGGCGTCATTAGCGCACACCATTCCGGTGACTCTTATTGTTATTGTTCTGAATCTATTTTCAACCAAAGTTATCTTGGTTACTATGGAATTCACCTTTCTGTGGGGGTTCTTGAAGGAGCCTAAAGGTTAAGCAGTTATGTCAGGAACCCTTGTTGGTTTGTTTTTAAGACCCTCACCCACTTCATTAATAGCATGCTTCATCTTTGTGTCTCATACTGGTACCTAAAAATCAGGATGGGCGCCACCATTTTCAAGGAACCACTTAAGGATGTTACCTGACGGGGGTTGAGTAATATCCTTAGTGGGCCCTGGAAAATGGTCGAATCCATCCTAGTGTTGAGGGAGTGAGTGATGGTCTTAAAAACAAACCAATACGTTTTCCTGATATAACTGATTAACCTTTATGCGCATGGTAGGGCTATAGGATACTTATGTTTTGAGGATTAATTTAGGGAGAGAATATCCTACACACCCTGTGATTAGACTTCTTCCCGCCCTCCCTTCCCCTACATAAATGTGCCAAATTGTCAGGATCTCTTGTGGGTTCTTGAAAGAAGACATCAATGTCATCTTCTTCACCCTCAAGGGATCATGACTTGCCCACCTGTTGCTCCATTGGGTGCATGTTTCTCTATCCTCATGCTCTTTCTTGGGAGAAAGTAGGATTCCATCAGCAGGGATCTATTTGCATTCTTACCCGATGTAGCACCATCCTGTGAAAGTCTGTCCTTTCTAGTTCTCTCTCCATAGTCCAAACACAGAGGAGAATGGGCCCCAACAACAGTTAACCATATTGAAACACAGTTTCAAACACTATCTGTTTACCTAACTAACTAACTAACAGCATGGGTGGCTACTTTTGAGGGTCATCTCTGAATCTGATACTTTTGATGGGGCCAAAAAAAGTCACGGAGAAACTACCAAAGCTTATCAAAAGAAGTCTTATCAACTTGTCTAACCATTCCCACAGATTAACTCTTGCTGCGAGTCAGTCTCTGAAAATTGAAGGGCTTTCAAAAGGACACCAAGAAAGCAAAATTTCTAATGAGGAGGATGCTAAATTACAACAAAAAAAGGGAGCAAAATCATCCCTTATAATGACAAGCAAGCCCAGGTTTTATTGTTGACCTGTCGATTCCGTTAATAAACTTGATTTGAGTTTCCCATTCCAGAGCCATGGCTCATCTAAAAGGAAAAGCCAAGAGCCCACTAAGAATGTTCAAAACAGTCAGATGAAATTAACATATGTTCAATATAAAATACGTTTTATTTTGCTCGAGGCAGAAAGGAGCTTGATTTACTGACAAAAAAACCTACATGTAGCTTATTAAAAACACTTCTTAAATTAACACCTCTAATCTCTGCAATCCATTCAGAAGAACATTATTTATAGCACAGAAGTTCGCTTCTTAAAGTACTTTGTAAATCTACATCAACTGGTCTAAAAACTCACATGATGCAGATTTACACTTTCTGGAATTTACAACAGTTTCCAGAAGTAGCTGAAAGCAGGTTTGCAGATCTACTTCTGTAAAACCTTTGCAAATTGCAATCAAATTAAAATATAGGTTCATGAGTTAAAAACAAGGAAATATAGATGCACATTTTATTTTTGCTGCACATGGAATGTTTTCACTGTGGTGAAACCCTTTCCCCTAAGGCAGGCAAAGCACCAATTTTGGGAGTGCTTCCATCCCGTTCTAAGGACTTACTCCAGCCATTTGCAGGAGTAAATCTCTGACCTTTTTAAGGGTTAGCAGAGATTGGAGTGGCATTTGCAATCACCAACAGTGACAGATTGCCAACATTTTGTGCCGGGTTTGCGGCACAAACTGGTATAAAATATATATATATTTTTTATTAACTTTCCAGTGCAAAACGTGTTTTGCGCTGGAAAGTTTCCTGAAAGTAACACAAAGTAGCGATTTGCACTGCTGTGTATTACTTTGTGACAGGGGTGGCACTCAGTAGGTGGTACATTGGTGTTCCCATGCAACCGCCCTTGGTTTGTGATCCAACTCTATCTACTAACAATAATAGGCAGAATTTTGCACATATAAATAACACCTCTTTGAGGCAGGTGTGAAAAGGAGAAATACTTTTTTTTCTTAAAATGTTATGACTTTGCATGTGTGCTGCCCTGTACAGCATACATCTGAAGTGGGAAAAGTTTTAAAGTTTGTCTAGGCATATTATTTTGTACTGGAAGGGTTTCCTTGCCGTATCAAATCTATGCTAGACTCACACAGACACCCTTGCACTATGGTTTAAAGGTGTGTGTGTGGCGTTGGATAGCGAATTTTGCATGAACGCTAGGAGAGAGACATTTACAGTGCATACCTTATTAGATACAGCACTTTCCTGCTCTCTCCTCCTCATGCAACACAGCGCTGCATCTTTGGTTGCTGTGCTGCGTTGTGTGAATCTGAGCCACAGACAGGTGTGTTTGTTGGTGTCAACAAACTCACAGGCGCATGCCTGGAACCTCTGCCTAGGTGAGTAGATTTACTGAAGTGGACATTTTCAGTCAGTAAGGTGCATATGTATCAAATACCGTTATTGCGATTCTCAAATAGCGATTTTTAGAGAATCGCTATTTGAGAATCGCAAAACGGGATGTAATAAAAAATTCGCAAATATTTTGCGATTTCTTGGTATTCCTTAATTGCGATTAGCAAATTGCGAAGTTATACCTTCTCATTCATTCCTATGGGCTAGGAGGCCCATAGGAATGAATGGGAAGACATTCTCAATTTGCGATTCGCAATTAGAGAATCGCAAATTGAGGATGCAATTTCAAGGGTGCCAGGGTGTCTAAAGGACACCCTGTTGCTCCGCTGAAATATGTATATGTGCACATGTGGCGCACATACATGCCTTAAGGGCATGTATGTGTGGCACATGGCACTTTGAAAAAAGCAAAAAATAGCTTTTTTCAAAGAATTTGCAAAATACCACCGACTGTCAGTTGGTGGTAATTTCCGATTTCCTATGCCAAATTTGCACAACTTGGGTGCGATTCCTTAAATGTAATCGCAAAATAGAGTCACAAATTTTACAATTCTCTAACTTACGATGCCCTTTTGAGATGATCTGCCCAAAAGGCCTTTTCCCGTTCGCAAACGGGACGATTCTGAGAATCGGCCCGTTTGCGAACAGGAAAAGGGCTTGATACATATGCCCCCTAACAGCCAGATTCATGAAGGTGAATTGCGCTCGCAAAGGGCCAGATTCTCAGAATCTAGCCTTTTGCTAACGCAATGTTTGTATTTGGGATTCATCATCCCAAATGCAAAAATCGGTAATAGCGATTTCGTAAATTTGCGAGGAATTACATTTAAGGAATCTCTATTTGAGATTCCTTAAATGCAATTCATCATCCATTTTCTAATTGCGAAATCGCAATATCGGGCCGCTATTTACCGCGAGGTCAAACCTCGTGGTAAATAGCGAAAACTTAGAAAAATGCTTTTAAAAGCATTTTTCTAAGTTGCATGTTGCACACACACATGTCCTTTGGACATGTGTGTGCGCGACAACAATGTAGATTTCGTTTCAGGGGTGCTACAGGGTGTCCTTTGGACACCCCTAGCACCCTTTAAATCGCTATCTTATTTGCGATTAGCAAATTGCTAATCGCAAATAAGGAATACTCCCCATTCATTCCTATGGGCCTTTTGGCCCATAGGAATGAATGGGGAGTTATTCTTTATTTGTGATTAGCAATTTGCTAATCGCAATTAAGGAATGTGTAGGAATCACATTTTTTTTGCGATTCCTACATGAATCCCGTTTTGCGAGTCTGTAATAGCGATTCCTTATGAATCGCTATTAAAGACTCGCAAAACGGGTCTTTGATGAATCAGGCTGTTAATCCTTTATAAATCCTAACCCAAATTTTGAGAATTTAAGAGGAGTTTTTTCATTAGGTAAAAATGTTCTTTTCATGCATGTAATCTAGAAGCAAATAGTTTTAATAATAAGGCCAAGCAAGAGCAGCAATGTTTTTAAAGTGAAGCAAACAATTTTGTTTTCGTATGATGCGTGCATTTCGATAATATTTTGTCATTATTTGCTTCAATTATGTTCTGTCGCAGTAATCTGATGATAGCAGGCCTATTTTGAGCACGTTTTCCTTTCTTGATTGAGCTATAATTCTGTTTACGACAACGCTGTTGTCATTGCTGTCTACAATAAGTACTTACAATCAGTGCCTTTCCATGTTATCCGCATTCTCAAGGATTAATGTATATTTCCTACCTGGGGGACTTCAAAGCCAGCATGGAGGTTTCTCGAAGTTAATCCGCTCAGCAAGACTATTTCATTTTCTTTCGGCTGTTGTACATTTAAGCAGCTGATAAGCTTCGGGAGATCCGGAGAGACACTGGTCAGTTTCTGCAGGATGAAACAAGCACAGTACGTTTGAGACAGCAACGCACTAATGTCCTGACTTCAGAGCAAGCCCTTGGTCTTTAATGAACAACTTCAAAGCAAACGATTGTTGACCTTGAAACATTAGTCATTCGACCTGTACAAGATGGCCGACCTTACTCAACGGCCATTTCAAGGCTCCATGTCCTACATTTTTGAGGGAGGGGAGGAAAAAAGGAGGTAGGTCAGGGATGTTTTATTCAGAGAAAAAAATCCGTACATTTCTCATTTATCACCACATGAAAACGTTATTATATGTCAACTACTTCATTACAAGGAATTGCTGGCAAGGATGGGTACAGGTTTTAATGACAGTTGTGAAATACGCGTTTTTTGCAAGGATGGGTACAGGTTTTAATGACAGCTGCGAAATAAGCGTTGGCAAAGCCAGTAAGTTTGGCCTTGGCAAGTTGGTACGATGGCACATTTTTGTGAGCGTTTTTAATTGAAAGCAAATGCCACAGAGTAGAAAAGCAACATTAAAACATGCAGCTCCCTAAATCTGATGCCATATGCTTGCAACACCATTTAAAAAATAATTGCATATCATTTTATTAGGTTAGTGTGGGTGTCTCATTGCAGGTAAGTATTGACAGAAACCCTTTTAAGTTTTAATGAGCATCACAGGAAAATCTGATTGTTATTGATATGGAGAAAAGGTGAAAATGCTTTAACTTTCTGAAACCTGATGGCAAGGATGATTAATAAAATAATAAAAAAGGATTACCGAACAAAAACAAAAATTATTGGGAAAGTAAAGCATTAGACAAGCACAGTCACAAAACTGCACTTCTTTCAGGTGGATGTGCACACGTGATAAAGCTTAAAATGCCATCATTCACAGTACAAGACAGGCAGTTGCAGAAGTAGGCTGACACATTACCTCGTGCAGTGCGCTGTAGTTGGAAGATGCAAAAGGTGAATGAGAGTTGAACAGGCCGGTGGATGAATAGGGTCGACCGAAAGCCCCTCTTTGTATGTATATATTTTTTATTTATCAATTGTTTCATTTCATGCGGCTGGTGAGTACTTCAGATGCTTCCAGATCAGACCTAAAAACAACTGTGAAGACAGTTGTCTATCGTTTGTTTTAAAGCGAAGTGCACAATTTTGATAATATAGGCCTGGTGTTCTTTTATTAGGTGAGATAGGGCTGTGGGCTTATGGTGCATTAGTAGTAAGGGAATGATAGCTTTCATCACCATTCATTTTTTGACAGGTGGGAACGCCCCGCGGAAGTGACGTAGGAGCCGGATATCCCGCCCCAGATGTCCCTCCCCCGGATATCCCTCCCCCGGAAGCCCCTGGCAGGAAGTCTGGGGTTGGAAGGCCATGACCGGAAGCCCCCGGCCGGATTTCCTGGGGTGGAAGGTCAGGGCCGGAAGGCCAGGGCCTGAGGACGCCCCCCAGATGGCCTGTGGTGAAAGAGGGGGCAGGTGTAGGCAGTGAGTGTCCTTCACATGTGAATTAATGGCTGTGTGTAAGGGCTGTAGTAGAGGTCTGATGTGAGGTGGCTAGGGTTAGCGCCAAGGCATCCAATAGGGCCTACAGGGGTGTTTAGGGTTATGGGGTGGCTGAGCAGAGACTTACCTGGGGCGCCGTGTTTGTTGGGGCAGCAGGGACATGCCTGTGCAAGCATGGGCATGTCTGGGCATGTCCACAGACTAGTAGAGGCTGCAGGCGGATGTTGCTTGAGCTGTGTCGTGGTCCATCTGCGGAATGGGAGCCCTAGAGTGTTGCAGGGTGTTTTTGGGGCAACAGGCCAGCCCCCAGGAGGCGTGCCTGTGGCCTTTGGAGTTGCTGAGTGGTGGTGTGCCATAGGCATCAGGGGCCCGGAAAGCCCAGGGTCCTAAAAGAGGAGGGTGGTAATTTTGCCGCCTAATTTCAAAAAGTCTCTGGTCGAAAATGACAGCGTTTATGAAAATAAAAACATGTGTTATGCATTTGTCATTTCTTTTACATATATGGTAATGTATTTGGGGTGATAAACATGGTGAGCTTGTAAAGCAGCAGCAGGGGCTTGACAATATGTCCAGGCAGTGTTCTGTAACACTCAGTCCTGTGTAACATAAGGCACAGCCAAAGTTGAAATGCACAATGTGAGTGACATTTACTAAAAGAAAATAAAAGAAACGTTTTTAAAATCACTGATGTAGAATGATAAGGCAAAATAAAATACATAGGGATGACAATTTTGTGTATTGTGTTTTCTTTCTAAGGGTGCGTAATGTGTTGGAGTATATTAATATGGGTCAGTATGTAAGGGATGGCTGAGGGCTGTGAAACAGGGTAATGCCTGTTTCTTTTAATTTTGCCGCCTAATTTAAAAAAAGTCTCAGGTCGAAAATGACAGCGTTTATGAAAATAAAAACAAGTGTTATGCATTTGTCATTTCTTTTACATATATGGTAATGTATTTGGGGTGATAAACATGGTCAGCTTGTAAAGCAGCAGCAGGGGCTTGACAATATGTCCAGGCAGTGTTCTGTAACACTCAGTCCGGTGTAACATAATGCACAGCCAAAGTTGAAATGCACAATGTGAGTGACAATTACTAAAAGATAATAATAAAAGAAACGTTTTTAAAATCACTGATGTAGAATGATAAGGCAAAATAAAATACATAGGGATGACAATTTTGTGTATTGTGTTTTCTTTCTAAGGGGGCGTAATGTGTTGGAGTATATTAATATGGGTCAGTATGTAAGGGGTGGCTGGGGGGCTGTGAAACAGGGTAATGCCTGTTTCTTTTAACAGTGTGATGTGCGGTCACAAACCTAGACTGACAGGTCCCTGGTGCAACATAATGCACAGCCTATATGAAGGTCCCTGAAGCACAGGACGCAAATGACTAAAAATAAAACTAAAATCTTGTGTTATGCAGCGGAGGCCCTGCTCCACCTATGAGTGTGTGTGGCCGGCCTGATAAATATGGTATTCTTGTACAACAGGCACATTCTTCAACAATATGGCTAGGTATATTTTTTATAACAGTAACACAGGCTGATCCCCAAACCAGAAAGGCGGCAAAACGATGGAAAATGTAAGTTTTTTTTTCGCGCTTAAAGACACGGAGAGACTTCTGCGTTGGGCGGCAGCTGGCATGGCCTGATAAGCACAGTTCAACAGTGAATGTGTGGCGCGAAATATTCACATGGGCCTCATAGAAGCCCGGTTAGTGAAAACATGACATTTTAAAAACGCTTACTATTACATTGAATGGGGGCAGAGAAAAAATTGAAGGGTATTACCTAAACTATCTCTCAACCATTTTTAGACACTTAAAATAGGACCTATCATCAGAGTGCAACAGATACTAGGGTAAAGCTTTTCAAAGGCTACTCATACATGCAAACTTTCTGCTACATGTTCCCGCCAGTACGGAGGACGACCCGCCTGGGCTTTTATCAGATCCTAGCAGGTATAAAAATGAGGACCCAACTTAAGACGCACACTGGCACCCTGACAAGTCTTTTGGACCACCTACCAGCATTTGGCGAGTGAACAAGCAGCGACAGAAGATTCCCGAGGAGAACATGGCACACCCTGGCAGAAGTTCTGCTGATAATACCAGCTCTATACTTAATGTAAGTAGTTATGTATATTTATTACAGTGTATAAACTATCTTATGCATTACTTAACTCTAGACCAGGAATAAAATGTGAAAAAACTATACACAAATGGCAGCATATTACTATGTCAGAGAGGCTTAGCAGTTTAAGGAGGGAAAACATTTTTAAAAGCAGTGACTGTTACACTTACCTTAAATGTAGATTGTCTTCAGGATCTGTACTCTTGTACTTGATGCATGGCCTGGTAAAAGGGATCCTTTAAGGCTTGTGTTAGTAGAGGTAATTTGAGGCAAGACTATTGATGGCGTAGAGTAGGGGTGTGTTGTTATTAAAAAATATAAGCCTTTAGGGTGGGGCTCGACTACCGAGGCTGCTCCTGACCCCTCCGGAACACCTCAAGTGCTCAGGGTCTATGCGCTGTGTAGCAGCCCCCCAGGGTGGGGTCCTTAACAATACTCTGGGGCTATGGGCTGGCGGATCCTAGCGACATACCCTAATTCTTTTTTTTTTTTTAAATCGGCGGCATGTCAGAGGGGCTGGGACCATCCGAGTCTACCATGTGGCCTCAGCCCTGCCCCGAGACATCTGCCAGGCTATGGGGGCAGTTGGAAATGAGAGCGAAGCTCAGAGCGTCTGCAATTCGCTCTGAGCCCCGCGAACCGCCACCACATGGCCAGCCATGCTGCTGGGCAGACGGGGAGCCTTTTCTTTCAAAAAATAAATGTCGCCGTGACAGGGGCGGCGGAGGCTGCCCCTTAAGGCCTCCGCCGCCTCTCGTGCCTCCTATGCGCTGTGGCTGGCGCTGGCGTCCCTATCCCCTCCAACAGGGAGAGATCGGCGGATGGCGGCTGCCCACAGCGAGCGCAACGGTGACAATGAGCGCGAGGCTCAGAGCATCTGCAAATCGCTCTGAGCCCCGCGATCCGCCGCCACATGGCCAGCCATGCTGCTGGCCAGACGTGGTCCTTTTCTTTTTAAAAGTAAATTTTGCCGGGTAAGGGGAGGCGGAGGCTGCCCCTTAAGGCCTCCGCCGCCGCTCGTACCTCCATCGTGCTGTTGCTGACGCTGGCGCCCCAGACCCCCAACGGCAGGGAGAGCGCGGTGGATGGCGGCTGTCCACAGCGGGCCACAGCGGTGAAAATGAGCGCGAGGCTCAGAGCGTCTTCAAATCGCTCTGAGCCCCGCCCGCTGGCCCCAACGTCATGATGGGGGCGGAAGTGCTTTAAGTGCGGCTTCCGCCCCTATCATGGCGGCGCTGTATGCGCAGAGGGCACCCTTTTTTTATTTTTTTTATTATTTATGCATTTTTATATAGCGCGGACTTTACCCGAAGGCGTCAGAGCGCTGCACATTAGGAACAGAAAAGAAACATAATGAGAAACATTACAAAAGAGCAGATTACAAGAGCATACGTTACTTACAAGAGGAAAGTGACAATTGTGAGCAAACAAAATACTTGAGGTACTAAAAATTGTGAGCAACCAAAAATACATGATCCTATAAGTCCCAGCCAAAAATACCCTGAGCCTATAAGCCCCAGCAACATATGTTATTAAACGCAGGGGGGGTCCGCTCAAAGAGCGAAGCGGTCCCCCAAGCATTTAATAACATTTTTTGCTGGTGTGAATGCTGCAGCAAGCCCAATAGTTTTAAAAGGTATATCAGGATATATTTTAACATGTACCTTTATTAGTATTTTAATATTGTATTATTTATTTATTTATTTATTTATTTATGTATACATATATATATATATATATATATATATATATATATGTTTTTTTTTTCCCCCCTTGCGCAGGATTTTCAAGAGCTCACCCTGGCTGATGAGGAAAATGCTGCTTTTGCCCAAGGTGGGTGTATAGAGCCAGTCTTTTCTAGAAATAGTAGTAATACACTCTTCTTGCATTTTTGTAAATGTCTTTTCTATATGTTTTTTCTTTTTCAGACGAGGACATGGATATGCTACTATCCTTTGACATAATTCAGCAGCAACTGGATGCTGAGGAGCGGGAGAAGCAACAAGCTTATAATGCGCCTATTGTCGGTAAGTACATGAGTACAGGATATATATGTGTGTGTGTGTGTGTGTGTGTGTGTGTGTGGGTGTGTGTGTGTGTGTGTGTGTGTGTGTGTCGTGTTATATATATATATATATATATATATATATATATATATATATATATATATATATATATTTACATATATATATTTTTTTCTTTTTTAGGGGCTGTGTCCTATGCTGTGAATCAGTGTACCACGGAAATCCCTGTGAAAGGAAGAGCCTTGAAAAGGTCAGCAACAGTTGTTAAAAAGGGGCCTCCTCCTGAGAAGAGGGTTCGACAAACAGCACCGGTCATTAAAGGCGGATCAGCTACGGGGGAAAAAAAAGATCGGCAACCAACACCTATGCTTAAAATCGTGTCGCCTATGAAGAATCGGCATCCACAAAAGCGGCAAGCAGGTGAGCTTTTAACAGTAGTGACTTCTTTTTAAAAGCATGTTTTACTCTGATATAGTGTAACGTAGAATAGTCCATCACAGGTGTATGTAAGAAACTCCACTGTAATTATTGTTACATTTATAGTTTTTAATATATATATATATATATATATATATATATATATATATATATATATATATATATATATATATATATATATATATATATATATATATATATATATATATATATATATATATATATATATTATAGTTTTTGATATATATTATTGTTTACCCCTGTAGAAGCAGTGAACCCTTTTGCGGAAAGAAGAGATCCAGGCAATGGTGGTCATTTATCAATACAGCTAAAGGACATCACAAATGTGGGACAAAATAAAGCAAAGGAAACAGCTGTTGAGCCCGCTGAGGCCCAGAGGGACAACATACACCAAGGTATACATTTATCCAAACGTAGTTGGCATCAAATTTCTGGTAAACCTGTTGGAGAGACTGTTGAAGATGTTAAAAGATCTAAAGTAAAGCCTTCATGTGCGAAAAAGTTAAAGTTGGATCTACCATTTACTCCGGTTATTCAAAATGACCCCAGAGGTTTAGCTAAAAGAAAATCATCTACACAGTTGTCTAGGACTGCCTCTTTCTCACAGATTCCTAGTGTTCTAGCGGATGGGCAGGGACACGTGGACATTCCTGCCACAGAAAGCTCCATACAGCCTGTGTCCGGTCATAAACAGAGAGTTAAAGGAGTGAGGTCTAGACAGGGCAAAAAGGCCGAAACAAACAGAGTCTCTGATAATCTACAGACTGATCTTGAGAGTAATAGGGCCCCTATAGCAAATAATGACACTGTTATCAGCATGGAGGATGCTGAAAGTAATGACCCAGAACAGGCTTTGCAAGCCTGTCTTATAAAGATTCTTCAGGATATGTCTAGATTAACAGAGAGTTCTGAATTAGCACCCACAGAAGCGTCCGAACTGCTCTCAAAAGGGAGTTATGAGGAATATAGAGTCCCACCACCCAGCCCCGCCTCACCGCAGACCACTAAAACCCAATATTATCATGATGAAATTTCAAATTTCTTTGAGCCATGGTCGCCGACAGCCCCCATTGCTACATTTGAGCCCACTAGCCCTCCCTCTAGCGTAATAATATTGTCCTCGCCCAGTCCAGACCATAGTATAGCTTTGGAGGGGGTTAAAAAGTTGTATTATAAATCAGCGTTTAGCCCTAAGGACTCCTCTCCAGGCTGCTCGCATTGGGATACTGCTTCTTTAGAGCCCCGCGGCAATAATAGCCCTAAGGAATCCGCTCCAGGCTGCTCGCATTGGGATACTGCTTCTTTAGAGCCCCGCGGCAATAATAGCCCTAAGGAATCCGCTCCAGGCTGCTCGCATTGGGATACTGCTTCTTTAGAGCCCAGCAGCAATAATCTTGATAAGCCACAAAGCACCACGAGTCACTTAACAGGTGTTAATACCCCGGGGTGTCTGCATCTGGACCCAATTTTAACAGATACCGGCGCTAGTATCAATAATAAAACTGCTAATAGTGATGAGGGAACGATCCAAAGAAGGACCTGTAGTGATGTAAACCATGCATTAGTAGATACACTGGCCTACAGCGACAATTCAGCAATAGTTTATAAAACTATTTTACTAACCAATACCAATGAAATGCAAAAGGCTGTCAAGCAGGTAAAAGCTAAGGTAAGCTCTATAATCTCAAAACATGGGAAAGCAAAAAACAAGAGCCGGCCTATAAGCGAAGTGTTGGAGGAGATGAATCACGCTGTGAATATATGCGCAAGCTGTGTTGTGACAGCCTGAGAATCAACAGCTAAGCACCTAGCGCTCATACCATTATGACTAGACTCTGAGATAGCCCAAAGCATTTCTAATGAGGTCTTTAATCCGAAAGCTGAATATGTATCAAAATATAAAAAAGCGATCTGCAAGATACTTAATAACACACAGCTAATCTTACGCGCAGTGAAGAAGACAAAACAGTCGGAAAAGAACAACGGCTGTTTAGAGCCCTCACAGGTACCAATAAGGACGTGTAAAAAAGATCCTATCGATCCCCAATTTACAATTTTCCATAATCAATCAGGATGTGGGAGGATACCCCAAGACACAAGGGTTAAGAACAAACAGAAATGGATTAATAGGGCCATCGTTCAACGCCGCTTAACAAATAGCCTAAAGAAAGCGCGAATACATGTCAGAAGAAGAATTAAAAAACTAGCAGCTCAGTCATCCCGACAGACCCACCAAGAGTCCCTTCCTGTAATATTGCCATGGAGCAACAGCCCTCAGCCTGAAGACTTAGAGCCTGTGTATTTAGAGAGCGTCAGAAGGTACAGTCGTCAGGCCAGGAAATTTAATGCTACAGAACACTATGAGGAGTTTAGGTTTGTCAATCTTGACCGTATAGCCTCATTAACACAAGCCCTTATAGCTATTCATCAAGCTATACAAACACTCCTAGAGCGTATGTTACAGGATACAGGACCTAATGATTTTTTGCAGCTGAGGTTTCAAGGACAAGATCTCAATAGTCCTTTATTCACAACTAGAGCAGCCCGTGATGTCTTTGATGCTGTAGTTTTTTTAGAGAACCTCACTAAGCTTTTGCAAAGCAAAAGTGAGCTAATAGCTCATGGAACCTTTAGAGTCATAGCTCTAGTTGTCCGTTTTCGTGCAGGAGGTGGTACTTCTAGACCATTAAAGACTATTCTGTTCAGCAAAATCATAGGTAAGAAACAAAGATGGCTGATTGATTTTAACAACCCTGAAGCTAATACATGTCTAGCTGCCAGCATAGCAGGACTTTTGGCTAGCCGTGAGACTAGCGATGCTGTTATCTTGTCTAGAGCTAATGCAGCCCACACAGCTCTCAAAGTACCTACAAATCAGCCTGTTGGTTTTGGATGTCTAGGTCTTTTTGAGAACTATTTTAAAGTAACAGTAAAAATTCTGTACAACAGCGGCGGCACCTGGCGATACTTCACATCTGGCCAGCCTCTGAAAAACAAGACCATTTATGTTCTTCACCATGTGGAATTTTAATTTGCGATCTGAACATTATCTGCGCCAGCTTGTCACCTATGTACTACGTGCACGGCAGCCATTTTAGATATCATGGTCTCCCTGTCCACGATCGATCGCCAGCACATCCCTCTGACCCAGCAAGCATCCTCTGCGCACCCTGGCTCCCCCTCCCTCCTCCTCCTTATGAGCATGACCCTTCTGCATGACCCTGTCCTTGGGAGTCACGCCAGCGCCTGACCAACACCTCCTCTCCTCCCATGAATGCCCCTCTGTTGATAAACCTCCCTCCTGCGCTGGATTGTCCACGCAGCATGAATACCACTCCATTGATGGCCCCTCACCCCGTGTCCGACTGTCCACACAGGTCCGAGGCCATTGCCTAAGCCGGGAGATATCATTTACTGCCCTTTATTGTATGAGGTCGCTCTCCTTCAAAGGACCCTCTATTGATCCAGGCCTCCCCACCCCCCTGTGATATGATCAGGCGCACACACCCTAAGACTCGACGGAACACTCAGCTGCGTGATGGCCCCCCTCCTCTTATCAGCAGGTTGAGGACCTCTATTGTGAAGGTATATGGGGGTGGGATTGACACTAGGATTGCGGGGATGTCTTTTTCTTGCTTTACAAAGATCTGATTGTATTAAAGGAAGGTCACATGCCATAAACCAGTGTATAAGAGGCCAGGCCTCCAAGAGGCTGTTAGAGCACCTCGAGACGATACCTTGTTGTCTGATCTGATGTGTTCTGCTCCGTCGGAATAAACTTCTGTTTCCTGCCTTCTGGTCTCCGGCGCCTGCCTCATTGTTTGGTAAACTTGAATGGTACAAGGGCGGTTAGCGCCGGGCAAATCTTGAGAAAGGTCCTAGCCCTACCTTTTTCCACAATTGGCGTCCCAAAGCGTGGGGCCCATCAGCGACACGTGGATCCAGTGGGAGAGGTCCCGATGACAGAGTGAACGACTGCAACGATCGGGAAGAGCTCGTGTCCGATAGACCCTCGTCTGACAGCCGATCATCCGACCTTCACTAGTTCTGAACAGACCTCTCTCGAGTGATCTACGGTCCTGACTGGGAACCATCAGGAGTGCCGCGAACAACACGAAGGAGAGAGGACGATCGGGCGCTGGATCCAGAGGACAGGAATCCGTCCATGCGGTCCGGGTAAGGTCGTGTAAACACGACGAATTGAGGAAAATTGTTTTTGTTTGGATAATACTAGTATTACGCTTTGTTGAAACCCTCTGGAGATTCACTGTCTGCAAACGGGGAAAAACAAACAGGCTCTCTCTTTGCAAGCAGTGAAGGATAGGTAACACAGACTTTTGTCCCCATTGTAATCCGTCGTGCCTATCTTCCTCCCCCACTGTTTCCCGAACTGTCGTTCGTGGATTATTGTCTGGAGATTCTTTGTCTGCAAACAGGGAAGAACAAGGTCTCTCTTTGCAGGTAGAGAAAGAGTGGGTAACGATAATTTTTCGTGCCCACTTATTCTCCCCACTGGATAGTTTGATTGGCCGATTATTCGGTATTGGTTCTTTTGAGGTATTCACGGCCTCCAAATAACGTAGAATAGAAATATTCTGTCTAGTCTTTGTCCGCCGTGATAAGATAGGTAGTGCAGACTTTTGTCCCCGTTGTAATCCGTCATGCCTGTCTTCTCCCCACTGGTTGGTAGCCTGTTTAGCCCGGACCGCTTATTAGAGATGAACCATCCAGCTCCACTGGAGGGCACCCCTAATAAGGACATGTTCACTAAGTATGGACTAGTCGCTATAGCTTACACCAAACTATGGCATAAATATACGAAAAAGAACCCTGAAAGTCAGTGGCCACTGATAGGTTCCTTTGACGAAAATAAAATAAAAACATTAGAAATAGCGCTCCAGAAGAATAAAACCACGCCCACTATGCTCGACAGTATCGGCATGTGGCGCAAAGAAACGGAACAACGAAAGAAAAGAGAAGAAGCAAAAATAGGGAAGCAACTAGAAGAAGATATAAAAGAAATAAAAGATACTATGCAAAACCAAGAATCAGGGTCGACAGGCCAATGTCCTGTTAGGACCCCCTCTGCGCTCTACCCTGAATTGCCCTCCAAACAACGGGCGAACGATGAGTTACTACTAGGTCCCCCAATCATCTACATGCCCCCTCCATATGCCCCCTGCCGACAAAGCTTTCACGCTCCGAGTGTGAGCGAAAGCGATCTCAGTGCTAGTGCACCAGCCCTTACGGCCTTTGCACCAGCCACGTTAACAACCTCATCAGACGACCCCGAGCCTAGCAAACAATCACCAGCCAGACTAAATAGGTTGAGCAAAGATGAGCGGGATGGGATCGACAAAATAGCAAAGACATTAGTAGAACGAAGGGAGAGCGAAGATTACACAATGAGCGTATATAATTCACATGCCGACAGCCACAGACGGCATTTCATCTTGCGATTCAGCTACTATACCCTGAACGCGTATGAAGATAGGTATCAGAGTAAGGGACCCGCTAAACTAACAACACTGTATAGGAAAATTGATGTTGGAGATGGGACTGAACGTGAGGCGACGGAGCTCTTCATGCAAATGCTTGAGGTCTTCCGCCACCTCGCGGAACAGAAACCAGAAGCCAAGGTAACGGTCCCTGAAACAACCTCGGCAGAAGTAGCCAATACTATGATGCCTATCAGAGAAGCGGCTCCTTACTGGATCCCGCCACGGGGCCAGGGAACGAGCGATGATATTAATAACGAAAATGCAAAGGGAAGGGTTGTGTACAATTGGGTTTACCAACCATGGGACCGACAAGATATCCTAACCTTTAAGCAAACCCTGCCCGACTTAAGAAAGAACCCGACAGCATTTTATACCGAATTAGGCACAGCCTTGGGTTCGACAATAATGACTTTAGCAGATATTGACTTGTTCTTTGGGCTATGTCTGCCGGCTGACGTGTGGAAGCAAATTCGGAAGGCTGACCACGCGGATCTGTTTGGACATACCTGGGACCAACTCGGTAAACTAGATAGACAGCGAGAGCCGGGGAGTAAACCAGTGAAAGACATACTGGAACTCCCAGATAAAATAGTCCAGAAATTAAAAACACTGGTCCCGGAAAGAAAAGTAGACTGGTCGATAGTCACGGCCTGTCGACAGAAACCCCAGGAAGATGTGTCAGAATACTTCTCCCGATTTGAGACAGTGTTCTCCGACTACAGTGGCCAAGACATGACCACCGCAACCGGACAGCACCTGTTTGTGCAAAATTATGTAAAGGGACTAACACAAGAAGTCTCCCAAAAACTGCAGACGAGTGAGAGTAGTTGGGGGGCCTCCAAACCTGCAGCTATCCTTCAGATGGCTCAGTATTACGAGCACCAAAAGAATGAGAATGATAGGGCGTCAGAGAAAAAGAAGAAAGATTTAAAGGAAAGGGTAATGATAGCCCAGATACAGGGTATAGCGCTAGGACGGGAACATCAGAGGGGGAACTACCAATCAAACACCCCCAGAGATCTACCTCCTAAAGATCACACCCCAACATCCCACACTGGACGGAGAGACATTAGCAATGACCAATGTGCCTTCTGCAAAGGGTTCGGCCATTGGAAAACCCAGTGTCCGGTTCTGCTAGAGATGAATAGAAATAGGGATTCCAGGGATGTGGCAGGTGGTCCGAGGAATAGAGTACAGGGACGAGGGAACTCCAACGACACCAACAATGACAGATCAGGAAGACTGAACACATTTGACCGTCCCCGACAGAACCAATATCAGCTATCCGAAGGTGAAAATGCCCCCGATTTTGCATAGGACTGCCAGGGGCAAGGGAGGGATCCAGTCGAGCTCTGTGTTGACCAGCAAGGTCCTTATGTCACCGCTAAGGTCTTGGGTACAGAGTCTCCATTCTTGGTAGACACTGGGGCGACACGTAGTGTGTTATCAAAACGACTGATTCCAAGGGCACCCTTGTCTGGCTCACACATAACGTCGATAGGTTTCGATGGGACGCCCTCCACTAACCCCCTGTCCGTACCTATTACCTTTGACCTAGAAAACAACACTGCTGACGCGACATTCCTACTCTCCTCCAACTCCCCTGACGCCATTATGGGCATTGACTTACTGAAGCATTTTCGAGCTACCATTAGGTGTTCCCCAGATGGAATACGAGTCATCCTGTACGACAACCCAGACATGCCCAGGTCCCCTCCCCCGCGACACATGTGCTCCATAACTGACGCTGACCTGTCCTTGCTTGACACCCTGCCTCCGTACCTGTGGGCCAAAAATGACTCTGATGTGGGACGAATGATGATTGATCCTATTCACATAACTGTACGACAGGACGCTATGCTCCCGAAACTCCCGCAATATCGGATATCCCCAGAGGGTGAGAAGGCACTGGTAGCGATCATTCAGTCTCTGGTAGATGCAGGAGTGGTTGAAGAGGTGGTTAGTAACGTCTGCAACAGCCCAATCCTACCTATTGTTAAGAAGCAAGGTGAAGGAGATGAGAAAGCGTACCGCTTCATCATCGACTTGCGAGAGATTAACAAAGTAGTTGTACCCCAATATCCCGTAGTCTCTGATATCACCACCATTTTGACCCTCATCCCGTCCACCGCCACCACCTTCACTGTTATCGACCTTAAGAACGCGTTTTTCTCTATCCCCATCCATCCAGACAGCCGTTATCTCTTCGGCTTCACTTTAAAGTCCCGCTCGTACCGATTTTGTAGAGCTCCCCAGGGGTACACTGAAAGTCCCAGCATTTACAGCCAGGCCCTCAAAAGACAGCTGGATGCCTTCCAGCTACCAGAGGGAGTGGTGTTGATCCAATATGTCGATGATATCCTTTTGGCGGCCGACACCACCCCGCTTGCAACGACAGCCACTGTCCAACTCCTACACTTCCTTGCAGAAAATGGCCATAAAGTCTCCAAAAAGAAGTTACAGTTCTGTCAGCCACAGGTGACTTACCTAGGCCATCTTCTGTCCAAAGAAGGAAGGAAACTTACCCCTGACCGAATCCAAACCATCCTAGACACCCCCATCCCAAAAACACAAAAACAGGTCCGCTCTTTGGTTGGCCTAACCTCTTTTTGCAGACAGTGGTTGCCTAATTATAGCCTCATTGTGAAACCATTACTTGCCCTGCTGACCAAAGATGTCCCCTCCCCGCTTCCTTGGACCACTGAGTGTCAAGCCTCCTTTAAGGAATTGCGGGATGCACTCTGCTCAGCACCCGTCCTCGGAACGCCGGATTACTCCAAACCTTTCTCCCTCTTCACCCACGAAAGGGAGGGATGCGCATTGTCTGTCCTGACTCAATCGATTGGCCCTAAGCAGCGCCCTTGTGCCTACTTCTCCGCCACTCTTGATCCTGTAGCCAGAGCCTTACCTGCCTGCCTTCGAGCAGTAGCTGCCGCTGCTGTCTCTATCCGTCAGAGCGAGGGAATTGTACTTTCCAACTCCCTCACTGTATTAGTGCCCCATGCAGTAGACACCCTTTTGAACCAGACAAAGACCCAACACCTGACTAGCGCACGACTGACAGGGTACGAGTTGACTCTGCTTGCACCCCACATCACACTAAAGAGATGCACGACTTTGAATCCTGCCACATTGTTACCCCTGCCTGAAAACGACCCCGACGTTCCTCCCATACACGACTGTGTGACCCTCACAGACGAACAGACTAGGAGTAGGGTTGACCTCCGAGACACTGCTTTCACTGACCCCGATGGAGAGCTATGGGTAGACGGCTCATGCATCAAACTCCCAGATGGCACCACTTCAGCTGCCTATGCAGTCACGACAGCCCGAACAGTAGTTGAGACAGCCTGCATCACACAACGATCTGCCCAGGCAGCAGAGCTGATAGCCCTCACCCGAGCATGCATCATAGCCGCAGGGACCACCACGAACGTATATACGGACAGCCAGTATGCCTTCGGAGTGGTCCACCATTTTGGGCTCCTGTGGAGGGAGAGGGGATTCCTGACGTCCCACGGTACCCCAATCCTCCACGGAGATTTAGTCTCCGCTCTGATTGAGGCAGTTCTCCTCCCCAAACGATTAGCGGTGATCAAATGTCAGGCACACAAAAGAGTGACAGACTTAGTCGGACAAGGGAATGCATTAGCCGACATCACTGCACGAACCACAGCTGAGAATAGGACGGTGACACGCATATATGTGACCAGGTCGCAAGCAGAAAAATGGAGTGACACAAGGGAAATGATCAGAGACATACAGTCGGCCAGCACCCCTCACGAATTGACTAAGTGGGCAAGGGTGGGTTTGAAGGACGAAGAGGGTTGCTGGCGAACAAAAGATGCATACAAATGGTTGCTGCCCGACTCATATCTGATTCCCATACTGACAATGGCTCACTCCCCCGCACACATAGGATCTGCACCCATGATCGAACTCGTTTCCAAAGTCTGGCATAACGACAAAATCCCCGACTCAGCCAGACGCCTAGTTCAGCAGTGCCTTATCTGTCTGCAACACAACCCCGGGAAAGGAACTGTAGTACCCCGGGGAGGGTTCGGGACCCCCAATCATCCCTTTGAGGTCCTTCAGATGGATTACATCCAACTAGAGAGATGCCAAAACCTGAAGTATGTACTAGTCATTGTATGTGCCTTCAGTAAATGGGTAGAGGCCTATCCAACCCGTGACAACACTGCCATGACTACTGCCAAAGTACTACTGAAGGAATTCTTCCCTCGCTATGGCCTTTGCCGAATTTTATGGAGCGACAATGGCCCCCACTTCATAGCTGAGGTTATCCAATTAATCCTAAAGGGGTTGGGGGTGAAGCAACGATTCCATGCGGTCTTCCACCCCCAATCCGCCGGTCTAGTGGAACGCTATAATGCCACACTGAAGCTGAAACTGGCAAAAATAGTGGCCACCACTGGACTTAACTGGCCGGATGCCCTCCCACTGGCCTTGTTATCGATGCGCTCCACTCCCACCAAGCACCATCTGACCCCCTACGAGGTCGTGTTTGGGCGGCCGATGAATCTCTGGACTGCTCCCAAACCGACCTCCATTCATGACGTCCCGGACGTCCTACTGTCTGATTATTTGTGCAAGTTAACTAAAACGTTGTCTGTCATTCATCAACAGGTGCAGCAGGCCATCCCCGATGCTTCCAGGGGCCCCGGCCACGACATCCAACCGGGAGATTTCGTATTGATACGAAATTTCCAGCGAGCCAAGAGTCTGGAACCCCGGTGGACGGGCCCCTGGCAAGTGCTGATCACCACCCGAACGGCACTCCGAGTGGAGGGGAAGAAGCACTGGCTGCACGCGCATCATTGCCGAAAGGTCTCTGCAAACCTGGCCACGACAGAAAACGTCAGCACCCAAGAAGAGCTCCTGAGCAAAGACCGACCGATATTGGACTGTTATCCCGATACTGAGGCACTCGAACTTGCAAAATTCTCTGATCCCACTGTGCCATCCAGAGAATGGTATTTCCTGCGTCGAAAGGAGGGAGTTTCGGCTAAGTAGGCCACGGACTAAGTTAAATCTCAGAACGGTGACCTAAACACAATCAAGGGTTACCGGGAGAGAAGCTAAACGAAGTCTGTGGTTCTGCCCGCTACCGAGCCCCCTTGAAGGTGATGGAAGCGCCAGATAAGAAGATGATGGAAGCGCCAGATAAGAAGATGATGGAAGCAACAGGAAATACCCGGTATAGAAATCCAAAGACTGACAACTTGCACAAATCAAAGACAATCGCACTCTTCATTGTCTTCCTCTTCTGCCTCCTCCTCATGACCTCCTTCTGGATTCTGGAGGAAAGCGCACCGGCACATGAGGCATTGCTACCTACTGCACAGCCGACCCCCCTGAAAGAGCATCACCTAATCTCTCTGTCGCCTCAGCTCCGAGAAAGGCGCAGGGAATTCTGGAACAATTCCTTCGTGCAACTGTTGCACCAACACAACCTTGCTGCGAATGCTACGAACTGTTGGATCTGCGGGTTGCTCCCACATGCCACTGGACACTCTATTCCCTTCATCCCTTCACCCTTCTCAGTTCACGGCTCTTGCCTCGCCTGGCTGATCCTCATGCAAGAGAGCCACAAGGACAACGCCACCTCCAGCCGGACAGTGTCACACTTCTACTCTGGGTTCTGGCTGAACAAAACAGGAAAGACTCCTACTGCCCTGTGTCCTGCGCTCGCCGGCGCCACCTTCGTCAAAGACATTCCAGCCAAGGAACGAGTCGAAGTACAGGTGCTCCACAACCCAGCCAGAACCACCTTCTCTCATCTGCAAAAACAAACTACCGCCACTCTGACTGTGGCCCTGTCTGTTATCAATGTCACCGGCCTTGTGTGCCTAGAAGGCCAGGGAACGCAACTGGTGGGTCACAGCGCCTGCCGAATCACCAGGACATTGGACTCAGCTGACCCCCCTTCCTTTGTTGCTTCTCCGAACATGTACTTTGTGTGTGGCACCAAGGCTTACACCTGGCTCCCGAGAGGTTGGAAGGGCGCATGTTACATTGCCTTCGTTCTTCCACCCACATATGTAGCCCCTGCCAACCATCACCGGCAGAGGCGTGCAGACGACCTTGGACAAGCCGACTCCACCGGAGCACAGTTCCTAGATGCAGCAAAGGGACTTGTTCCTCTGTGGGGCCCAAAGGCAAACAGCCGTGCTATCCGACACCTGACCCAGGCAGTAGAAACAACGATCAACATCACTGCTGGTATCCTCGCCAACAACACTGCGGAACTTCAGGCGGTCCGCCTTGTGACCCTTCAAAATAGACTTGTCCTAGACATGGTCCTAGCCGACCGAGGAGGAGCGTGCCGCATCATCGGATCCAGCTGCTGCACATACGTGCCTGACAACTCGCCTTCAGTCTACAAAGCCATTGAACACCTCCACAGACTTTCCTCAGAGGTTCACCAAGAACAAGAAGGATGGTCGCTTGGGAGCTGGTTTTGGGACACTTTGAAAAATTGGGGTTGGAAGTTGTTTTCCTTCGTGCTGATACCTGTTGTGATCTTATGTGGGTGTTGCTTAGGTATCCAATGTCTGCCACCTTTGTGCGGCCTTGTTTCTAACTGTATGTGCCCAAAGACTTTGGACTTCCGAAATGAGCACATGAGTCCCCTCTATGAAGTAGAAATACGTGGCCTTATGGGGATAAATCCAAACTGACAAGTTGGCGAGACATGTTAAAAGGGAGGACTGTGGAATTTTAATTTGCGATCTGAACATTATCTGCGCCAGCTTGTCACCTATGTACTACGTGCACGGCAGCCATTTTAGATATCATGGTCTCCCTGTCCACGATCGATCGCCAGCACATCCCTCTGACCCAGCAAGCATCCTCCGCGCACCCTGGCTCCCCCTCCCTCCTCCTCCTTATGAGCATGACCCTTCTGCATGACCCTGTCCTTGGGAGTCACGCCAGCGCCTGACCAACACCTCCTCTCCTCCCATGAATGCCCCTCTGTTGATAAACCTCCCTCCTGCGCTGGATTGTCCACGCAGCATGAATACCACTCCATTGATGGCCCCTCACCCCGTGTCCGACTGTCCACACAGGTCCGAGGCCATTGCCTAAGCCGGGAGATATCATTTACTGCCCTTTATTGTATGAGGTCGCTCTCCTTCAAAGGACCCTCTATTGATCCAGGCCTCCCCACCCCCCTGTGATATGATCAGGCGCACACACCCTAAGACTCGACGGAACACTCAGCTGCGTGATGGCCCCCCTCCTCTTATCAGCAGGTTGAGGACCTCTATTGTGAAGGTATATGGGGGTGGGATTGACACTAGGATTGCGGGGATGTCTTTTTCTTGCTTTACAAAGATCTGATTGTATTAAAGGAAGGTCACATGCCATAAACCAGTGTATAAGAGGCCAGGCCTCCAAGAGGCTGTTAGAGCACCTCGAGACGATACCTTGTTGTCTGATCTGATGTGTTCTGCTCCGTCGGAATAAACTTCTGTTTCCTGCCTTCTGGTCTCCGGCGCCTGCCTCATTGTTTGGTAAACTTGAATGGTACAAGGGCGGTTAGCGCCGGGCAAATCTTGAGAAAGGTCCTAGCCCTACCTTTTTCCACAACCATGACAACCATTTTTATGGTATCCTGAATTTAAAAGGATTTTTAGGAGCTAGGTATGTGTGTGCCCACTGTGATCACATTTACTCCAATCAGATAACTCATGCCTGTGAAATGCATTGTAAAATGTGTCAGTCAGACGGATGCAGAGTTATTGCGGAGCAGCGGGTGCGATGCAACATCTGTAACCTATTCTGCCGCTCACAAAAATGTCTGACCACGCATAACACGTTTGTCAGATGCAAACTTAAAAAAGATTGTGCTCGATGTGGGCATTACGTCGCAGAAGACCACAACTGCCCTGGGATGCAATGTCCCCGCTGTAAAGAGTCTTTTCAGGCTGGTGCAGACCATCTGTGCTACATGCGTAAGGCACGTCAACCACCTAAAACTGAAGATGACATCATTTTTAATATAGAGTGCACCCAAGAAACATCCGTCCATGAGCCCAATTATATCTACGCTCATCATCTAACCTCTGATGAGAACTGGGAGTTTGAAGGGCGATCCTGTGTGAGTGATTTCCTAGTCACATTCACCAAGCCCAGATATAAGGGGTATACCATGATGGCTCATAACTCAAAGGGGTATGACTCCTTTTTTATTTTACAGAAGTTGATTAGTGAAAACATGCCTGTAAAGCTCATCACCCAGGGCTCTAAGTTAATGTGTGTAACTGTTGTAACCTTACAAATACGTTTTATAGACACCTTGAATTTTCTACCCATGAAGTTAAGTAAGTTGCCAAAAGCTTTTGGCTTTCCTGGATGTAAAGGTTATTCCCCCATTTTTTTAACACATGGGCTAATCAAAATTACGAGGGTCCTATGCCGCCTACACACAGCTACGGAGTTGAGTACATGATGCCTGATGAGAAAATTAACTTTTTACAATGGTATAGTGAAAGCAGTGGCAAAACCTTTAATTTTCAGAGCGAGTTAAAAGCCTACTGTAAGGCGGATGTTATGATCCTACGCCAGGCTTGTAACCTTTTCAGAGATGCAGTTGTTGACATGACTAAACAGGTGGTGGTGACCAACCCCAACACACCTAGGGAGAGCGAATCTACTGAGTACATTGACCCCTTTCAAAGTATCACGCTAGCTTCTATGTGCATGTCTATCTATAAGCACATGTTTTTACAGCCTCAAAGCATAGCCTTAATACCACCCGATCTCTATAATGGTAAACAAAAGCGTTACTCCACCCCATCAATACAATGGCTTATGTACATCTCTAACAAAGAAAACATCTACATTCAGCACGCCTTACAGGGCGGTGAACATCGCCTGGGCTCCTACTACTTGGATGGGTACGCAGTAGTCAATGGGAGACCAACAGCCTTTGAATACAATGGTTGCTTTTATCATGGATGCCCCAGATGTTACAAGCCCCATGAGTTTAATAAGCTGATGGGCACAAAGTTTGAGCACCTTTATAGGCGAACTCTGATGAAAGCTCAATATATTGAAAATCAGGGCTTCATTATGAGAACCATTTGGGAACACGAGTGGATTGACATGTTGGCATCAGACACCGAGTTAGATCTTTTTCTCAAGAGGGAGCAGTTACCTGAACCTCTGGATCCCCGACAGGCCTTATTTGGGGGTCGTACAAATGCGATACAATTGTACAGAGCTGTGGGTCCGGGGGAGAAAATACACTACTATGATTTCACAAGCTTGTATCCATTTGTCAACAAAGTGAAGTTATACCCCGAAGGACACCCCACTATTATATACCGCGACTTTAAATCTTTGGACACATACTTTGGCCTAGTTAAGTGTGAAATATATCCACCCAGAGGCCTTTACTCTCCATTGTTACCCTACAGAGTGGATAGTAAGCTCATGTTCCCCCTGTGCCGAACATGCGCTGAAAGTAAAGAGACCGACTTATGTCCCCACACTGAAGCACAGAGGATGTTGACAGGTACCTGGTGTAGCATAGAGGTTCAAGAGGCCCTAAAGAAAGGATACAGGCTAGGTAAAATATTTGAAATTTGGCACTTTGAAAGGACTACGACGCAGCTTTTTTCTGAGTATATTAATTTATTTCTCAGAGACAAGCAGGAGGCCTCTGGGTATCCAGAATGGTGCACTGATGAGGCCTCCAGGCAGCAGTACATCTCTGAATACTATGCTCATGAAGGCATAAACCTGAGACCCGATTTTATTCAAGTCAACCCCGCCAAGCGTCAGCTGGCAAAGTTATGCCTCAATTCTTTATGGGGTAAATTTGCACAACGTACCAACCTTCCAAACACAACCATCATCACCGATCCTGACGAGTTGTTTAATTACCTTTTTGCCCCTTGTTATGACATATCCACCTGTGAGTTTATTAACGATGATACAGCCATGCTGGGTTGGAAACATGCTAAAGAGTACCCCACAGCCAGTAACAATATAAACATCTTTATAGCCTGTTTTACAACAGCGCACGCTCGTTTGGAGCTTTACAAGTTGTTAGATAAACTACAGGAGAGGTGCTTGTATCATGACACAGACTCTGGTATTTTTGTGAGCAAAGCTGGGGACGAAGACCCACCTCTGGGAGACTATCTAGGGGATTTAACTAGTGAACTAGATAAGGATGAATTCATAGTTCAGTTCGCCTCAGCTGGGCCCAAGTCTTACAGTTACATCAGTTCTAACAATAAAGTCTGTATGAAAGTTAAAGGTATAACCTTAAATGTTCAGAATACCAAAAAAATAAATTTCGACAGTCTAAAGAATCTAGTGCACGAGTATGCCCAAAAGACCAATCACCCCGGTGACAAAACCATTGTTGTAAGTCAACCTTCTATAGTGCGGAACAAAAAGAGATGGGAAATCACAACCCAGCTTTTGCATAAAACATTGCGGGTGGTGTTCGATAAGCGGGTCTTAAAGTCAGACTACAAAACTGTCCCTTACGGTTACTAAAGATACATTACTGCTGAGAATTTCTACCAGCATGGATACCAGGTTGCAACACCCCTTTTCGTGTGTTATAGCAGGCCAATCAAATTGCGGCAAAAGCTATTTCATAAAAAAACTATTAGAAAATGCTCGGGTCGTTTTATCCCATACGCCTGATAATATTGTCTGGCTTTATTCCTGCTGGCAAGATTTTTATAGGGAGCAAACCCACCAGTTTCCTTACATTAAATTTATAGAAGGGATACCTACTAGTCTTAACGACGATGACTTGTTACCCAAAGATCGTGTGAATATGGTAATTGTAGACGATCTTATGCGCGAAGGCGGGGACCATCCTGAAATAGAGCGAGCTTTTACTCAATATTCCCACCATCGTAATCTGAGTATATTTTACATCGTTCAGAACTTGTTTTACAAGGGTAAGAGCAGCAGGTCTATAGCCCTCAATGCTTCCTACCTAGTTTTATTTAAAAATCCCAGGGATAAACAACAAATAACAGTCATAGCTAAACAAATGTATCCGGGGAACACCCAGTTTTTTATGGAAGCCTTTAACGATGCAACCACTAAACCCCACGGCTACTTATTGGTGGACTTAAAACCCAGGACTCTAGAAGACTACAGACTGAGGGCTGATATCTTCCCGCCTGAGCTACCGGTCGCCTACATCCCTAAGCCTAGACCCAAAGGTTATAAAAAGATGCACTAAAATGCCTAGATCCCATTTATCCACAAAGCGCTCCACCATAAGGTGTTAAAAAAATGTCTGCCCGACTACGACGTAATATGGCCCTCCTAAAAATGCTTGTTACAGCCAGCCCCCCTCAGAGAAAAGCCATACTATGTGCTGCTTCGGACGACTTAGTTGGTGCCATTTCAGAAATTGCTCTAAACACCCTAAAAGGTAATGTACCTATTTCAACTAGCCAGTACAAGGTGCTGAAGAAGAGGCGGCAGCTCATCAAGAAGCTTAGTAATAAAAGGGTTTCCCTTACTTCAAAGAAGAAACTAGTAAAACAGTCAGGGGGCTTTATAGGGGCTCTGTTGGGTATAGCTATACCTCTAATTACAAGCCTACTGACCCGAACCTGATGGATTACACTCAGAAAATGTATCTAGTGCCACAACAGCAGCTGGAACAGTTGACACCCTCTACAAATGATACATGGGACATAAGGAGATCTGAAACGCTCCGGCTGGATGCTGAAATTAAAGATATTTTGGCCCGCACAGACTTAAAGCCTGAAGCTAAAGCGGGGCTCTACTCCCGAGCTCTCCAGAATTTCTTGCAATATTACAAACAGCTGCAGACTGAAAAAAACAAACTGACTTTATATACTGCTGATGATGAGCAACCCCAGGTATCCGCCCCAACCCAGCCATCGCCATCACCAATAGCGCAGCCACAGGGCTCCCCTGACTCTATGATTGAGAGCTTGCTACAGAACGTGAGTCAAAGGTACAGAGGGGCTACGCAGATGCTGTTAAGTAAAATGGCTGATTCCAAAGACCTAACATCCTGGAATGATCGCGGTGAGTTCGTCTACAAGGGGCAGTCTGTTGTTGGGTCACATATGTATGATCTGATCAAAAGTTTCACGCATCCTAAAGCCCTCCCACGACAGACAGCCCCGAGAGGATGGGAACAGTTTCTAAGAGCTGCTGCGGAGCTCAACATTCCATCATCGCTCGTGGGTAACCCCGGGCATCGCCGCCAACTTGAACTTTTGAAACAACCTATGAGCTCCGGTGCGGCATCCCCGCCGCTATCATCGGCCTTTCACACCCCTTCAAATTCACCCACATCTTCAATCTTACCTCAGCTAATCCCTGCAAATAACCCTGGAGATATGTCTCTGGAGGCTAAAAAGTCTCTATTTAAAACAAAGCGATGGGTCCCATATTAGTATTTACTTATGTCCTGTTACTGCATGATTGTATATTTTGGATAAAGAGGATATACTGTACCAACTTTTACATGTGTGATTCCTGAATATTTCATAACGCTTGTAATAAACATTTATAACTTTTCAACACTCTACTGTCTTTGTTTTTTTTCTTATTGCGGAGTAAAAACACTGAGTCTGAGTAGTTTCTTAAATACAAACGTTTATTAATTTAATTATTTTTTATTTTTGAACATGAGCATTACACAAACATGCATTATAAAACTTTACACTTTTGGCAAATAGCGTATTCATTTGTAACAATGCTGGGAATAGGTTTCAAGCCTTCTTTCATATAGCTGGTAACACGCCTATCATTGCTGGCTTTATCACTTGAATATAAATTAAAAAAAATTCTAAAGGTGAGACCCTCTGACATTTTACAGATAAAATATATACAATGTTCCCCACACGTTATAGATAATGAATCCTGTACAGGCAACTTGTTATATTCTACTCTAGAAGCCACTTTTTTTAAATACTTGAATATAGGTTTTGTATAGATGCTGTGCTCCGGAAACTCTGCAAGACTATCAAACACAGTTACTCTGTCATTGTCCAAAAACATAGCAGCCCAGTGAGTTCCTGGTTTATGATGAGGATCTGTGTTAAAGACCAGAGATCATGGCCTTTCATAACTTATCTCCTTAGGCAAGCCATCGCTGGGATAAACATTCAAAAAGTATTTCTTAGCGGCACTATGTCGGCTTAAGAAGGCTCTTATCTGAACAGTGTCCATTTTGTATTATTTTCAGAGCTAGTCAAACAGAATCTGCCTGGCGTGATTAACCTGTATGACACTATCAAATACAGCAAAAACGACCATGTTCACATTTGTAGTTAGGGCTGCACTGAAGCGGAGTTCAGCTTTTAGATTTCCATTTTTAACCAGGCTGTAATGGTCCCCATCTTCCATGTCCGGGGTCAGATCAAAGGCAAATAGCGTGTAGCCTGCTCCATATCCTTCACGTGATACGACAACCCCTGAATCACGCAGGTGTTTCCCAGTTATCGACACTAATCCAAGATATTCTCTAATAAAATTTCCAGTTCCAAAATTAGGCGTGTATGGCTTTGCAGGTATGACAGCTCCCTCGTGAACTAGGGCCGCATAGTTGACGCCATAGTGCTTGAAATTAAAAGGGTTGGAGTTATATGCCCCACTAAAGGCTGTATTGTCAACAAACCCAATAATGACAAGTTTTGGTAGCTGCCCCAGAAACAAATTTTGCTGCTGTGTTAATCTGGTCCCCGCCGGTATGCTGTAGACTTTCATAGAGACTCTTTCAATGGCATATTTAGCATTAGATAGTTGTAGAGCCTCCGCGTGAGCCAATCTGACTGTTGGTGATACATTCACTCTCTTTACATACAGACTTGCAGATTGTATGAGCAGTTTATAGTGTTCGGCATCCCCAGTAATGAGGCAGAAGGCATCTTTGTTACGATTGAGTTTGATCTTGAGGTCTATGCCATTAACGATTAGTTTATCTTGGAAGAAGAGGTCTGAATGTATTCGTCCCAGGAGGTCAAACTCTTTACTCTCTGCAGCAAACCCTGCTCTTTTTACAAAGCCTGTGTTGGGGCCATCCAGGGCAGTGTTTTCAAATTTATCGTAAGTATCTTTGTAGAAAAGACCGGCTGAAAGTTGCGTGTCCAAGGCATCGCTGCTGTAGTTCAGGATACTCTCCATGTAAGCCCTGTAGGCGTACATATTGTCATTTTGCGTGATGAGTCTGTCACCCAAGGTAATATCCACCTGATTAAAAATGGTCGCTATGGGGTAAGCAATGGTAGCCACTTTAGCGGTTGCAGCAATATCTGATCCATCTGCTTTCACAATTTTACACACCACATGTAGCAGAGTATTGTTGAGATCTAGATACATATCAGTGGATCCTGATACGTAAAACTCTATAGGCGCCAGTGGCGTGAGGGCCGCTAAAGGTGATACCTCCATGAAAAAACTGTTTTCGATACTGGTCTGTGTTGGTTTTAGAGAGAACAGATCTAACTCTGACTTGGCGCATTCGCCCGAAGCACAGTGTACAAAAGCCATCTTTTAGCGTGTCACTCCTTTTAGAAAATGTTAAGGCTAGAGGCTGCTCTCTTCTTCGTAGCTCTCTTCCGCCTTGGGGATCTTCTTTTGTGAGCTCTTTTTGAAGAGCGTTTCCTTTTTTTATAGGGTACAGGGGGTCCACGGCGCTTGGATGTCCTCCTCTTCCTTTTAATACTGAGGCGGGGCTTGTACAGCAGGCCTGACCCTTCTTGAGGTTGTCTGTTCATACGTTCAACTACAGCAGACTTCACAGACCCCACCACATCCTGGGCTATATTCTGGGCAGCTGACTTTACATGCGGTTTTGCAATTTCATAACCTTTTCTCAAAAAAGGCATGGCCCTTCGGAACAAACTCCGGAAAAAACCTCCTAGACCAGCCCCATACATAACAGGAGCTCCTTGAAAGTATGGGGGCCCTCCATACCCCGCCTGGTGCTTGTAATACTCTCTATACATAGACGGGTTGCCGTAGGCTTTCATGGCCCCCATGCTGAGCTCTTAATAGTCACCACCGCTGCGGGGTCTGAAATGAAGCTTAACAATAACTTTCCCGTATTTAAAGGACACCGGCTGGGACTGATCATCAAAGATCATAATTGTTATAGTGTCAAAATGATTTTTAGAAATTGTGACATAGTCAGGTTTAATATATTGAATATTAGCTATTGTGTTGTTTTCACCCCTCACCTGAACCCATCTCAGTAGGGGAGCGTAACTATCTCCAATCCTCTGGGGTTCTATTATATCTGTATAAACATAGAGTGTGTAAAAACCCCCATCAATATCTGGACATGTCAGATCTAGCTCCTGTTTGCTTTTTATATGTTGGACCGTTCCTAAAACTCTGCTCAGCTTTCCACTGGTGGTAAAGACCGTGTCCTGGCTGGGTGCTTTAATAAAAACTTTCCTTCTGACGTTATCTAGCACCAGTTGAACGTCGGAAAGCCCCGAAGTACTGGCCATTGTCTTGTTAATGGCATCCACCACAGCATTAACTGTAGGGTAGTACCCGTGAGGAAAATTTATGATGTAAATCGACTCAGATTTTGACTTCTCTATAGTGAATCTAGCTTCAGACCTCTTAAATGTATTCCAGGTACGCGGGTATTGTATTTCTGTCAGGGCAACTTCCCATTCCCCTTTCAAATCCACTGCCTTAGCCAGTTTGACAGTGTAATTTGATATTTTATTATCAGGGAACATATTCAACGATGCGTTAGAGGGCAATGTAATATAAAAGGAGGCTGTCTCCATTTTGCTTCCACCTTCTTTTTGAGCTATAGGCGTTCACACGTCCTGCAGAGAGCTGGCCGACACCCAACTGTTAAATTTCTCAGGCCATCCTCGCCATTTAACAAAGGCCTGTTTTTTTGCACCCCTCCCTCTCCACTCTAGAATCTTTTCAACCCTGTAAATCCTATTTACATCATCTGGGATCTTTTGTAACTCTTCACTGTAAAAAACACCTGTCACTGGTTCACTGTCGTAGTCCTTCAACCTGTAAATGTACATGCCTTCTTTAAGCTCAACACTATCAACTATGAATATCTCATCGCTGAATGTCTGTTGATAACCTTTAGTAAAGAGCCCTTTCAATTTTGAAACCCTGACGTGATCCCCTTTTTTAAAAACAGGCTTCTTTACTTCACCTTTGAAGTAACGGCCGTATACCCTTCTCCACACATTCAGAGAATTGCCGGCTGTTACCTCTACAGGAGCCATTCTGATAGTTCTGTGATAGCTGGCATTATAAACAGCTAAAAAATCCTGTAAAACAGGTAAATATCGATATGTGTTGTATGCCGTGAAGTATCTCCACAATTTAGATTTTAAGGTTCTGTTAAAGCGCTCTATAACAGCCGCTTTTACCTCCGTGTTAGTTACAAAATGCTGTACCCCATGTTCTTTTAATAATTTCTGGAAGGTTTTGTTTAAAAATTCTTTTCCAGCATCTGTTTGTAGTTTTTGAGGGGTTCGGCCCTTCCTAAAGATTACTTTAAAGGCCTTGGTGACACTTGCTCCACTTTTATCATTTAGAGCTTCTGCAAAGGCGTATTTAGACAATACATCTATAACTGTTAAGATGTAACTGGAGCCATTATTATGTTTTGCCAGATCTTGTAGACTTATTATGTCGGCCTGCCATTGATAGTCTAATTGAGCATTAACAATAGTGGGTCTCCTCTTAAAACGTCTCCGCGCAGGCTTGTGTAGTGAATAGGCTTCTTCACCGGATAGCCACTCCTGCACTTGGGCTCTGCTGATGGGTTCCTTTTCAGCTTTAGCCCTTTTGAACAAGGCTTCACCACTGCCAAAGCTCGAGACATCCTTTGTATCATAATAAAACTTCTTTAACACACCCCCGACATGTTAACACTTCTGAACCACAAAATGAAAGACGCTTGTTTTGTGTATAGACAGTTTATTAGAAGTAAATAAGATAACAAGAAATCATCACTTCAGAGTTTACAAGTTTACATTGACTATGGTCCCAACATTAAACAGGAGTACAGGCTTGTGGCGCTTGTCTCAGCTGTGGCCGTAGAATCACACATCTTGATATTTTTAAAGCTATATAGTCCATAGCACTGTATAGGTTAACCCTATCACCCCTCCAATAACTCTGCACTGCAAGGATACTAGCTGCTGTCAATAGTTCATACAATTCTCTCTCGCACAGCAGCACACCTTTGCTTTTAAAATAATCATCAGTTAGGAGCTCAAAGGCTAAATTTAAGCTGGCCCTCCGGGGCAGTATTAAGCCTCTCATATAGTATATATAGTTGCTCCAAAATACATCCTTCACAGGCGCCCACATACTTGCACCGCATCCGCATAAGCATCTGGGGCTCGCGTGGCTGTGGACCTCTAGCAAGCGCACCATTTTTGAAAAGCCTAAGCTTGCTGGATGTAATTCAGCGATTCTTTCTTTAAGCAAATCATATAACACCTTGGCGATACGTAGGTATTCAGGCGATGACTCATAAGAATCCTGGATAGACACCTCCACTTCCATATCCTGAAAATAAGTATTAAACAGTCAAAGAGTAGCTTATACATCAGCCTTTTTTTTTTCAACATGTCTTAACATTCGGGCAATAATGCTATGATCCTTTGTACAACACCGGAATATAGGTTCTCTCTTTATTACATTTTAAAATAAAACTTTTTGGACCTGTATACACCCCATCTGGTTTCTATTTTTATAATATACATCTACAGCATGTTTCTCTATAGATCGCTCCACCCTCTTTCTAATAATTGATCTGCAAAGACTCCTCATGTTAGAAAGTTTTGCGCGAATATGATATGCATTTTGGATTTCTTTGATGGCCTGCGACAAGATCCTAATGACAGCCGGTCTGCTGCTTTTTAGGGCTGCAGTCCTGTACACAGACTTAAACAGTTTATATAACTTACAGGGGTCTATCAAATGACATATATAGCGGGCTGTTTCAGCCGTGTAAGATGGATACAGGCAGTCATGAGCAGTCTGTTGCGGATCCTTAATTTTATGACCATAACATCTAGAATAAAAGTCTCTCTTGAGACAGGCATGCACAACACTGGCTGCAAAGGCCTTCACATGTTCTCTATCCAAACATGTTACACATATGGTCTCTTTTTCAAGATCTATCAAGTCCAATGCTTTTTTATAGTCCTTACACAGTTCATTGTTTTGGCTGGTGGAACTTTCAATCTGTTTTGAACAGCACAAGCAGTTCATAATGAAGGTCTTAGCAGCCCCTGAAGTCTCCTCCACCTCAGTGCAATTTTCTCCTGCATTCTGCTGTTCAAAAAAGAAAGAAAAGGGGATTAGTTAACAAGAAATAAAAAATAAATAAGGCATCACAAATGTTTAAACTATCTACCTTAAGATAATACCCACCTCCACATCTGAAGTGGCTTCGGCTGCCGCTCTGAAATCTTGGGAGATGTCAATGTCCATCGGCTCCTGATCGTCGCTGATTTCAGCATTGTGCTGACCACCGGCTGCACTGGCCCTTGATTCCTCCTCCAGAGATCTCATATCTTCATACATCTGGTACTGGGGTAAGATTATAGTTTCTCCCGAAACTTCCATTTCTGTGACCCTATTTTCAAAGTTTTCCTCTTGACTTGCGGTTTCGCTGGCACTTGATGACCCCTTAATAGGTGATATTAGCTGCGGTCGATCCTCAAGGCTCAGGGAGGCCATCCGCCGGCACAGGTCCTCATGATAACCTGAAACTTGGCCACTCTCCTCTTTAGGGGTCTCTTGCAGCGTTTGCTCATCTATTACCGGAGGGTTCGAGTGCCGAAAATATTTGTCCATCGGGCTCACCCCTTGTTGGCGGGGATCCCTTGAGGCTATGTAGTTGTACCGCTTCATGATGCTCAGGTTCTCGCTTGCCGAATGGTATAGCCCTAGGCGTTAAGGGCCTCCTTATATACAATGTTAGCTCATAATGGGTGTGTCCTTCTACGTCACCCTAATGGACTTTGCACTTAATTTTCATTTTAATTTTCATTTTATTTTCATAAACGCTGTCATTTTCGACCAGAGACTTTTTGAAATTAGGCGGCAAAATTACCACCCTCCTCTTTTAGGACCATGGGCTTTCCGGGCCCCTGATGCCTATGGCACACCACCACTCAGCAACTCCAAAGGCCACAGGCACGCCTCCTGGGGGCTGGCCTGTTGCCCCAAAAACACCCTGCAACACTCTAGGGCTCCCATTCCGCAGATGGACCACGACACAGCTCAAGCAACATCCGCCTGCAGCCTCTACTAGTCTGTGGACATGCCCATGCTTGCACAGGCATGTCCCTGCTGCCCCAACAAACACGGCGCCCCAGGTAAGTCTCTGCTCAGCCACCCCATAACCCTAAACACCCCTGTAGGCCCTATTGGATGCCTTGGCGCTAACCCTAGCCACCTCACATCAGACCTCTACTACAGCCCTTACACACAGCCATTAATTCACATGTGAAGGACACTCACTGCCTACACCTGCCCCCTCTTTCACCACAGGCCATCTGGGGGGCGTCCTCAGGCCCTGGCCTTCCGGCCCTGACCTTCCACCCCAGGAAATCCGGCCGGGGGCTTCCGGTCATGGCCTTCCGGCCCCAGACTTCCTGCCAGGGGCTTCCGGGGGAGGGATATCCGGGGGAGGGACATCCGGGGCAGGATATCCGGCTCCTACGTCACTTCCGCGGGGCGTTCCCACCTGTCAAAAAATGAATGGTGATGAAAGCTATCATTCCCTTACTACTTGCATTCTACTGATAGTGAAAAGTTTCTGAAAAGGGGGAAAAGAGTGCCTTTTTCACTTTTCACTTTAGATGGCAACATTCTATTTTACATTTAGTGCTGGAAATTCTTGCATCATTACGGTCTTAATTTGTATCTATTTGTTACACTTATATGACTGTTAATGCTTACAATGCATAATTTATATAAATCAATCATAATAGCCAAGGCACACGTTTTTCTTTGGAACTCATCTCTAGGTCTGCAGATTGCCACAATTGCTGAACACAAAGGCTGCCTAGCCTTGATTGTACCTCGTGCCTTTTTCTTTCACCTCAACAACCCTGTAAATTAAATGCTACTAGTGAGTTACTGCATCCATGGTGCCAGCGACTGAAGTAGCATGGGAAACATATCTCAGACCTGCTATTGCAGCCTGTGTGTGCAGTTTAAAACTGCCATTTCGACCTGGCAAAATAAACGTTTTGCTAGGCTAGAACAACCATTTTAATACTTATACGTCACTCATAGGGTAGGCTCTAAATGCCTATAGGGCAGGGTGCACAGTAGCGTGGTATTTAAAATGTAGGACATATATACATAATATAATATTTATGTGTCCTTGCAGTGAAAAATCTCAAAAGTCATTTTTCACTGTGGCAAGGCTGGCCCTCCAATAGAAAAGCAATGGAACATTATTATATCTTTATTACACCTTTTACTGCATTACACTTCAGTTTGGGACAAGTTAGAAACATGATTCAAGTGATCATTGGAATAGGAATGTAAAATCCAACCTAATGGTCAAGTCAGATTTGATATTACTGTTTTGAAAATGACACTTTTAGAAAGTGCTAATGTCCAGTGTCACCTGGCTGTTAATGGTTTGTCTGTGGTAGGATGTATATTCCCCCCAAGTAGTGGACACAGTGCCTGGGTATGGAAAGTTGAGGGTCTTCCTGACAGGATGGTTGGGGAGGAGCTGTTTTTGGTTGATGCTGCTGGTTGTTCGACTCTGTAAATGCACTGAGTCCTGTCAAACAGGCCTCAGTTCCAGTCCTGTGACCCCTTAAGAGTACATATCTAATCCGCACACCCACAATTGGCATAAATTAACTAACCTATAAGGCCCTGGTATAGGGTACCCAAAGCCTATTTTTTAAAGTGTCACTCATCGACTGCAATATTTATTGAGCCACCACAAGTATGTTCAAAGCAGAGCAGGACTCCCTTTTGCCATTGCAGGCTGGCAGAGTACTTTAACTCAACTTTATCATTTAACATAATGGCAAAGCTCAAACCTTCCTATTTAATATATATGGCACGCTAAGTCAGGCCTAGAGAACCCTAAGGCAGGGTGCTATTTATTATCAAGCATTTTCAATACAATAGGTCTCGCATTATTTAGGTTTGAGAAGTTCGCTTTGAAAATGATAATGTTTTTAGTGCTAGTTATGGATGTGCAATCATAATTTAATGTATGCATGTATAATGCGTAGGGGTATTAAAAGTTAAATTAGAGATAATGGTTGTTGAAAAAGTAGGCTGGGGCATGTGTGCACACTGCACTGTGGGAGCTTAGACCCCGAGATGTGCACACAGGAACAGAGGGTGCTTGCAATGCACACAGGAACTCACAGCCTCAGCCGGACACACAGGAGCTCACAGCCTCGGCCGGACACAGGGGAGCCCAGAGCCTCTGCCTTGTACACAGGAGCTCAGAGCCTCAGCTGTACCTACAGGTGCATGCACAAATCAAACTTTGCCTCAGCCGTGCATACAGGAGCATGCACAAATCAGCCCAGAACCTCGGCCGTGCATAAAGGAGCTCAGAGTCTGAGCCGTGCATATAGGAGCTCAGAGCCTCGGCCGCGCATACAGGAGCTCAGAGCCTCGGTCGTGCATTCAGGAGCTCAGAGCCTCGGTCGTGCATTCAGGAGCTCAGAGCCTTGGCCGTGCACACATAAGCCAAGAACCTTGGCCGTGCATACAGGAGTTCAGAGCCTCGGCCGTGCACACAGGAGTTTGGAGCCTCGGCCGTACACACAGGTGCATGCACACATCAAACTTTGCCTCGGCCATGCACACAGGAGCTCAGAACTTCGCCCATGCACACAGGAGCTCAGAGCCTCAGCCGTGCACACAGGAGCATGCACACATTAGCCCAGAGCCTCGGCCGTGCATACAGGAGCTCAGAGCCTGAGCCCTGCATACAGGAGCTCAGAGCCTCAGCCGTGCACACATCAGCCCAGAGCCTCGGCCGTGCACACAGGAGCTCGGAGCCTCGACCTTACACACAGGTGCATGCACACATCAAACTTTGCCTCAGCCGTGCATACAGGAGCATGCACACATCAGCCCAGAACCTCAGCTGTGCATAAAGGAGCTCAGAGTCTGAGCCGTGCATATAGGAGCTCAGAGCCTCGGCCGTGCATACAGGAGCTCAGAGCCTCGGTCGTGCATTCAGGAGCTCAGAGCCTTGGCCGAGCAGACATAAGCCAAGAACCTTGGCCGTGCATACAGGAGCTCAGAGCCTGAGCCCTGCATACAGGAGCTCAGACCCTCGGCCGTGCACACAAAAGCCCAGAGCCTCGGCCGTGCACACAGGAGCTCGGAGCCACGGCCGTACACACAGGTGCATGCACACATCAAACTTTGCCTCAGCCGTGCACACAGGAGCTCAGAACCTCGCCCATGCACACAGGAGCTCAGAGCCTCGGCCGTGCACACAGGAGCATGCACACATTATCCCAGAGCCTCGGTTGTGCATACAGGAGCTCAGAGCCTGAGCCCTGCATACAGTAGCTCAGAGCCTCAGCCCTGCACACATCAGCCCAGAGCCTCGGCCGTGCACACAGGAGCTCGGAGCCTCGACCGTACACACAGGTGCATGCACACATCAAACTTTGCCTCAGCCGTGCACACAGGAGCTCAGAACTTCGCCCATGCACACAGGAGCTCAGAGCCTCAGCCGTGCACACAGGAGCATGCACACATTAGCCCAGAGCCTCGGCCGTGCATACAGGAGCTCAGAGCCTGAGCCCTGCATACAGGAGCTCAGAGCCTCAGCCGTGCACACATCAGCCCAGAGCCTCGGCCGTGCACACAGGAGCTCAGAGCCTCAGCTGTACCTACAGGTGCATGCACACATCAAACTTTGCCTCAGCCGTGCATACTGGAGCATGCACACATCAGCCCAGAACCTCAGCTGTGCATAAAGGAGCTCAGAGTCTGAGCCGTGCATATAGGAGCTCAGAGCCTCGGCCGTGCATACAGGAGCTCAGAGCCTCGGTCGTGCATTCAGGAGCTCAGAGCCTTGGCCGAGCAGACATAAGCCAAGAACCTTGGCCGTGCATACAGGAGCTCAGAGCCTGAGCCCTGCATACAGGAGCTCAGACCCTCGGCCGTGCACACAAAAGCCCAGAGCCTCGGCCGTGCACACAGGAGCTCGGAGCCACGGCCGTACACACAGGTGCATGCACACATCAAACTTTGCCTCAGCCGTGCACACAGGAGCTCAGAACCTCGCCCATGCACACAGGAGCTCAGAGCCTCGGCCGTGCACACAGGAGCATGCACACATTATCCCAGAGCCTCGGTTGTGCATACAGGAGCTCAGAGCCTGAGCCCTGCATACAGTAGCTCAGAGCCTCAGCCCTGCACACATCAGCCCAGAGCCTCGGCCGTGCACACAGGAGCTCGGAGCCTCGACCGTACACACAGGTGCATGCACACATCAAACTTTGTCTTTGCCGTGCACACAGGAACTCAGAACCTCAGCCGTACACAGGAGCTTGGAGCCTCGGCTGTGCACACAGGAGCATGCACACATCAGCCCAGAGCCTCGGCCGTGCACACAGGAGCTCAGAGGATCGGCCGTACACACAGGTGCATGCACACATCAAACTGTGCCTCGGCTGTGCACACAGGAGCTCAGAACCTCGGCCGTGCACACTGGAGCTCAGAGCCTCGGCCGTGCACACAGGAGCATGCACACATCAGCACAGGCCAAAGCCTGGGCTGTGCACACCCTTGCCCCACAACGGCTCTTATTCGGTGCCCGGAAGGGTAGCTAGTCAACTAACTCTCCTGTCAGTTCCAGACACGCACTTGGCTCGGGAGGGCGGGTTGTGTGCATGCTCGTGTCTGTATTACTGTGTGTGTTCGTGTCTGCACACGTGTGTGTGTTCGTGCCCTCTGTACTCCACATAAATGCCTTGGGACAGAGGGCACTATGCTATGGGAGACTCACAGCCCCACCACCAGCAGACTGGCGCTGCGCTCCGGGCACCTGTGGACCTGTGAGAATAACCCCCCCCACAGGGCGGAGGGGGAGGGCACCACAGGAGACTCACAGCCCCACCACCAAATGAGCGACTGCAGCACCTGTGGAAGACCCCCCCACACCCAGATGTGAAGGGCTGTGGGTGAGGGGCACCCTGGGGGACGTACACCCCCACCACCAGCCGACCCGTGCAGTGTTCTGTGCACCTGTGGAAGAATGCCCCACGTACACAGATGTAAAGGGCTGTAGGGGAGGGGCTCTAACCGGTGCAGGGCAGCGCTGCGGGCACCTTTGAACACTGCCTCCCCCCACCCATAAGGACGTATAGATGGGTGTAGGGCTGACCAGTGCAGGTGAGGGCACACTCCGGGCACCTGGTACTCTCACATCCATGTACACAGGATGGCGCAGAGAGGGTGGCAGCAAGGGCAAAGTCGCTGGCACAAGTCGCAGGTGTGTGCCACGTGGTACCACCATGTCACTCTCATGCCGGGGGTGCAGTCCTGACACCCAGTGCACGTACATCATCCGGGGTACACCCACGGCTCACACGAGGACTGTGAGGCCAGTCCCGGTATAGGAAGGGCTGCGTGCACAGCCCCGGCCCCTCAGGAACGGGTCAGTGTGCAGTAAAGATGGTAATATTAGCGCACACACGCAAGCCCCTCGTGCCATGCAAGTCCCTCGTGCCCGGCACAGGTGCACATTGAGGCTTCTTATATTCAATGATACGATTCACTCATTATTGATGTGGTGAAAGTGTGCAACGTACGAAAGTTTGCCTATTCACATGTACCGTGTTACACACGTTTTATAAAACGTAAGACAGTGAGCATTAAATCCTACGCTCATCGCTTATACATGTCCGGGGTAAGGATGGGGGCGGTCATCGCCTGGTGAGCAGGTGTGAGTCACAGGGGCCCCTATAGCTCCATAAATAACTCTGCTACTTTGATAGGGTTCGTGCTATACAGATGACCCATGCACATGCGTACATACACACGCACATACATAGTTCCATTTCTAACATTGGGAGTGAGCTGCTCGGGTGCTACAATACCACCCCCCCTCATGCAGAGATCTGGGTGCCGCCCACTTACATAGGACGATACACCCTTGTGTACAGAAGTCCCAGCACCAGGGTCGGATTGGGATCACAATTCGGCCCGGGCACTGACGAAAAAAGTGGCCCACATTCAAGAGGCGTGGCCCATATTTAAGGGGCGTGGCCCACATTCAAGGGGTGTGCCCTTTCATGAAACACCATTTGTACAGACAGGGAATGAAAGTGGGAGGATACTGTTCTTGCACACGACACAGGGCCAAGGTGACAATGGCCTACATGCTGAGCAACTAAAAAAAATAGCAAGGTCCCTTTTTGTCACAAAATTATTCCAGCCCTCCAGCACAGGAGCACCTGAAAAGCAGCAAAGCCCCTGCTATTACTAACCTACTCAGCCCTCCCCAGACCTTCAGCTCAGGAGCACATGAACAGAGGTAAGGCCCCTGCAATTAGTAAATTAATCAACCCTCCAGGCCTTGGGAAAATGTCCTGGCAAGGGAGCACAAACACAGCTTTCTGGGTCATCCAAGGTAGCCAGGTAGCCAGGTAGCCAGGGGGGAGGCTGAGGTGAAGCTGGTGCATGGGATGTGCCTTTCCAGTGTGTTCTGGCAGTTTGAGTATTTACCATTTACTGTAGTAGTAGTACCCTTGTACCTGTGTATGGTACCCTTTTGTAACTTGCACAAGTCACTTTTCTCTTGTAACACACTGTATGCTACCTCTCACTTTTTGTTTGCTTTAGATGCTTGCGCAAGTGCCACCATTGCCTACGTAACGTTTGTTCTTGTGCTGGAGTGTCTGCCATTAATTGCAGTATTATACCTCTACTTGTATTTTGTACGCTTTTATAACCTGCACACATATCTATTTTTCCTCCTGTAATGTATCGTTTGCTCCTCTTGTATTTTGGTTGCTCACTATTGTCACTTTTGATTCATGTAACTTAACGTTTGCTTTTGTAATTTGTCCACTTATAATTTTCACCTCATGTATTATTGCTGTTCCTAGTGTGAAGCGCTCTGACACCTTCGGGTAAAGTCTGCGCTATATAAAATCGCATAAATAAATAAAAAAAATTCCAAACATCACCAGGCCCCCACAGCAAGATCCATTCTTCCTCGCCCACTATGCCCTGAATCTGAAGGGCTGTGGGCGAGGTGTTAAGACTAACACCGTTTCTGGGCTGCGTGGGCGCCAGGGGGCCGAGGTGTAAATGGCTCAAAGGCCTGAGAAACACCTGGCCCCCAGGGAGGCCGATTATTGCAAACAATCACCCCTCCCCAGCCCAGCCTCAGCTTGATTTCTTGGCAGGGTAGGGGTGAAGGAGAGCCCACAGCTGACAATCGCTGTCTGGCCGCACAGCGAGGCTGCTTTCATTTTCTGTCTCTGTCTCTGTCTCCGTGCACTCTGTGGGCCGGTTTTTTTTCTCCCCTTTCCTAGTCCACTCTCTGTGGACTGGGACAGGGGAGAAAAAACGGCCCACAGAGGGCTCTGAGGCACCGGCCCTTCGGCCCATTCCCGAATGCCCGCCTTGCCAATCCGACCCTGCCCAGCACCCCTCACCTACCTGGGATGTTATACCCTAGTGTACAAGCACACAGCACCCATCACATTCACTGGACGTTACACCCTCATATGCAGACGTCCCATCGCCCCTCACCTACCTGGGACGTTACATCCTCATGTACAGACGCCCCAGCACCCCTCACATACACTGGATGTTACACCCTCATGTACAGATGTTCCAGCGCCCCTCACCTACCTGGGATGTTACACCTTCATGTGCAGACGCCCCAGCACCCCTCACATACACTGGACGTTACACCCTCATGTACAGACGTCCCATTACCCCTCATCTACACTGGACGTTACACCCTCGTATGCAGAGGTCTGAGCACCCCTTACATGCCTGGGGCTTTACAAACACGCGTACAGAGCACCAAGCACCGAGCACCTACATGAGACGTGTGTAGAGCTCCGGGGCACAGCTCGCTTGCGCAGGACATTACAGCTCATTTGTACAGGACGTTACGCCACCGTGCATGCAGCTGCGGACACAGCTCACTTGCACTGGACATTACACCCTCGTGTGCAGAGCTCCGGGGCACAGCTCGCTTGATGGGACATTACACCCTCGTTTACAGAGCTCCGGGCACAGGTCATTTGTACAGGACGTTACACCACCGTGCATAGATCTGCGGGCACAGCTCGCTTGCACTGGACGTTACACCCTCGTGTGCAGAGCTCTGGGCACAGCTCGCTTGCACGGGACATTAGACCCTTGTTTGCAGAGCTCCGGGCACAGCTTGTTTGTACAGGACGTTACACCACCGTGCATAGAGCTGTGGGCACAGCTCGCTTTCACTGGACATTACACCCTTTTGTGCAGAGCTCCGGGCACAGCTCGCTTGCATGGGACGTTACACCCTCGTGTGCAGAGCTGTGGACACCCTGACCTGTCTAATTCACGGAGTGATCCTGGCATACTTGAGTTCGGGTTGCTCCAATCTGAGCCTATGGTGACCCTTAGAGCTGACGTACATGCTCCGTGAGTACACATGGAGGCGCGTGGGGCCCTGTGGATGGCCACAAGGCCAGGGCGGGAGGGTGTGCAGGGCTAGGACAGCCATAGGAGATATTACAGATACACGGATCTCGAGGCCTGTCACCTTCAGGGAGGGAATGATGTTCACCTGGGATAGCCAAGCCGAGGGTTTACACCCACATGTCCAGAGATCACGTCACCATGCACAAGCACACGTCTCTGATTGTGGGGTACTGGGTATAGGAACCTGGGGGCATCTGGGATAGCCAAGCTGGCGGTTTACACCCACCTGTCCAGAGATCATGTCACCGTGCACGAAAGTACTCTGCAAGCACACCGGGTGGGTGTGCACCTTCTGAGGGTACTCTGCATGCACATGGCCTGTATGCTCGTTCAGAGGGTACTCTGCATGCACACTGGTGGATGTGCACCTTCCGAGGGTACTCTGCACGCACACGGGCAGGTGTGCACCTCCCGAGAGTACTCTGCACACACACGGGTCGGTGTACACCTCCGGACGGTACTCTGCACGCACACGAGCGGTTGTGCATCTTCCAAGGGTACTCTGCACGCACATGGGTCGGTGTACACCTCCCGAGGGTACTCTGCACGCACACGGGCAGGTGTACACCTCCCAAGGGTACTCTGCATGCACACGAAGAAGAAGAAGATGCAACCAGAGTACGACCTTTGGTGGGGCTATGTAATATGGAGGGAGCTGCGTTGGAGGTTAGGGTTTTTAAAGTTGGGTAAATTGACAAGCAATGCCATGTTGAGGGTCATCTGTCACCCAACTTGAAGGTACTTGCTCTTCCATCTTCCCTACAGCTCAAGGCTTCTTTCAGCATCCTGCTTGACGCCCCCGCATGCCAGTTCACATCACCCAATGCAGCTTTAAAAGCTTCTGCCTGGGGGCGTGGCCAAGATGGCGGCCTGAGAAGACATCTGATCCAGTGACTCCTCATCCTGGACCCCTTTAGCGCCCCTTAAATAGCTGCCTGAACCACCCAATTACCCTAAGCTTTATCTACTGTGCCGGGGCGTCCTGCGGCCGTTCCAGCGGGACCGGGCTCCCGCTCTGAGACCTTCCGGAGCCGCCACTTTCTGCACGGAGCCCAGCAGAGGGAAATGGCGGCCAGGCCAACCTGGTGATCGCGGCCGGCCCAGCCTCTGGCAACACAACTGGTACCTGCGCCTCCCGTGCCGCCTCCTGACACCAACCGCTGAGCCAGGAGCGGGGAAAAGCATTGGCGACACAGAGCGGGGGCAGAGGCGAGCGCCCCACCCAGAGGCGGTATGTGGAGCGCTGGCCGCAGGGTCGGACTGGGAACCAAAACCGGACCTGACAAAGTGCTCGGCCGGCCCCCCTTCCCCTCCCCCCGGGGGGAGGGGGGGCGGCCGCGCTCTTTGCCAGGGCCGTTTTTTTGGCCGATTTTGTTACAGGGCCGTTTTTGCAGCTATACGAGTGTTCTGCTTAATTCAGATACTCTGTCCATCACCACCCCCTTTTCTGAATCGTTTTGTCCACCATAAGCGTGGAAGGGTATGCTCAGACATGAGTCCCTTGCTCATTGCACCATCAGGATTCAAGCAAGCCGGGCCGAAGACGGCTGTAATGCCAGAAACCGGTCCCCAGAAGCTTGTTTCCTTCCCAGTAAAAGAATTGGCTTGGTAGTTTGGTCTGCCCTGTTCCCATGATGCACTGGGCCAGGGACAGACTAATTTGCATGTAGCCAGGTTTGAGCTGGGATGGTGCAGTGAGCTAAAAAACGGTGATGGATCAAGCCCTGATCTGTTGACTGGTTACGAGTGTTCTGCTTAATTCAGATACTCTGTCCATCACCACCCCCTTTTCTGAATCGTTTTGTCCACCATAAGCGTGGAAGGGTATGCTCAGACATGAGTCCCTTGCTCATTGCACCATCAGGATTCAAGCAAGCCGGGCCGAAGATGGCTGTAATGCCAGAAACCGGTCCCCGGAAGCTTGTTTCCTTCCCAGTAAAAGAATTGGCTTGGTAGTTTGGTCTGTCCTGTTCCCATGATGCACTGGGCCAGGGACAGACTAATTTGCATGTTGCCAGGTTCTGAGCTGGGATGGTGCAGTGAGCTAAAAAACGGTGATGGATCAAGCCCTGATCTGTTGACTGGGTACGAGTGTTCTACTTAATTCAGATACTCTGTCCATCACCACCCCCTTTTCTGAATCTGTAACAAAAACGGCCCCAGGGGCCCAAACTGGCCCCCACCCGTGCGGCCCACCGGGGGATTGCCCTGTGCCCGCAACGGCCAATCCGGGCCTGACTGGCCGGGTGGAGCTGCAATTGAGGCCCCTGCTTTGGTCCTAGCACGGCGCCCCGGCGGGGTGAACCACCAACGTTCCGGACAGCGGAGGCCCAGCTTAGCGACATTTCAGGCATCGGGCGGGCGAAGCCGGACGAGCTGCATCACCGAGGGCCCCCCCAGAGGTGAGGAGTGAAGCGCTGGGCCTGAGAGGGCGGAGACGGAGCTCGGGGGCACAAATCGAGCCCCCGGCGCGAGGCCTAGTGAGGCCTATCTGGCACACTTCTCCCACACCCAGGAAGAGCAACGGCGGGGGCCGGGGGGACCCATGGAGTCAACACGGGGGTGCTGGCGCGGCCTGGTGTTGAGGGCCCGTGCTGGGGAGTGGAGGGTGGAGGGGCCGATGCCAGAGAGACCTGCCCAGAAAGCCTAACAGCGCAAAGGAGAGGCCTGGTGGGGCCGGGTGGTGGGGGCCCATAGTGCCTGGGAGCTGCAGTACTGACGGTATACCTAAATAGGGGCCCAGGCTGGTCACAGGGCCACACGGACCATTCACTATTCCCCCACAACGGCCATTGAGGGGCCACCTGTTCGGACTTGGATCTGCGCGGGGCGCCTGCCCTGAGAGTGGCCGCTCTCTCTGGACCATTTGGAGCTACACGTGGGTTCACTTCTTCATGGGGGCCCGCTGTCCGCAGGACCCACGCGGCGTGGAGCTTGGGGACTGTGTGGCGGGAGACTCCTGGCGGACATGAATCGCAGGGGAGGCCGCACCATCACCCACATGCTGGCCAAAAGCACCCTCAAAGGGGAGAAAAGCCCTGCGTCGACACCGCCGGCTGGAAACGCTAATGTACAGGACAGTGATGGGGCCCCCATCACCAAAGATTTTCTGGAGTCGCTGTTCAACTCCCTGAGAGAAGATTTCCAAACCCTCAAGCAAGATATGGCAGAGGAGCACAGAGAACTGCGTTGCGATGTCGATGGTCTAGGGGAGCGCGTAGTTGCAATGGAAGACGCAGATCGCACCAGGAGCGAGGAAGTTGAATTCCTACAGCAAGAAATCATCCGTCTCCACGAGCAACAGACCGATCTACAGGCGCACGCTGAGGATCTTGAGAATCGCTCCCGACGCAATAACATACGGTCCGAGGCGTGCCATACAAATCTGAGGGAGACAATATCACCGACTACTTGCAGCGTTCGTTCCGGTAGATCCTGGGAGAGCCCGGGGACTTCAAGATCCGCATAGACAGGTCACAGTAGGTCTGGCACGCCGGGCACCAGCCCCACCTCCAGACATTCGGGCATTCCTACCTGACTACCCCCTGAAGGAGCGCATTCTAAGAGCGGCGCTCCAGAAGCAACCCCTCACATTCCAGGGACACTCTGTGGGGTTATTCCAGGATATATCGGCAATTACTTTACAAAAAAGGAAGGCCTTTAAGGTAGTCACAGCGTTCCTACGGAGCAATGGGATCCCATACTCCTGGGGCCATCCCTTAAGACTTATCTTCAAATGGAAGGGAACCCTCCATCAACTTCGGTCCCTGCGAGAAACATGTACCTTGCTGAACATTGAACACGAGGAAGCGGCGGGGGAGGAAGGGACCCCTACGCACTCATCTCAACCGAAACCACCCCGGTCTTCCAGGGATGGTTGGCAACAGGTGAGACGCCGACGCTCGTCCAGAAGCAGCCTTAAGCCAGACCCCACGACCATGGCACAGGAGCAAGCAGCAGCAATACAGGAAGTCTCCAAAGACACAACAGAGGGACCTTGATGCAACAAGTGCGAGGGGGTTTGTTTTTTGCATTGCCAACGCATGGGGCTGGGGGAGCGGGACGGGGCCAACGAGGTCGCCACTGCCACACAGTCCCGCATACTGTAACGTTACCACAGGCCTGGACTGAGTTTGTACAGGCCTGGGACTATGATTGCTAGTTGGGTGTTCACAGTTGGTGTTGGTGAGGGGGATTTTGGGAGCTTGGGGGGGGTGGGAAGGCGAAGAAGGGAGGGGGGACGGCCCACCATTGCCCACCCACACATATCTCGCGCCCCACCAGGCTTGGTGACTAGCGTGTCTGATTCCTATGTAAAACATGCCGCCCGAAACCTTTAAGATCCTGACCCTTAACGTAAGGGGTCTAAATAATCACGTTAAGCGACGGGCGATTTTCTCCCACTTAGAAAATGCACAGGTAGACATCTGCTTTTTTACAGGAGACCCACTTGCTGGCCCGCGACTGCCTCGGCTGTGCACACAGGAGCATGCACACATCAGCCCAGAGCCTTGGCCGTGCACACAGGAGCTCAGAGGATCGGCCGTACACACAGGTGCATGCACACATCAAACTGTGCCTCGGCTGTGCACACAGGAGCTCAGAACCTCGGCCGTGCACACTGGAGCTCAGAGCCTCGGCCGTGCACACAGGAGCATGCACACATCAGCACAGGCCAAAGCCTCGGCTGTGCACACCCTTGCCCCACAACGGCTCTTATTCGGTGCCCGGAAGGGTAGCTAGTCAACTAACTCTCCTGTCAGTTCCAGACACGCACTTGGCTCGGGAGGGGGGGGTTGTGTGCATGCTCGTGTCTGTATTACTGTGTGTGTTCGTGTCTGCACACGTGTGTGTGTTCGTGCCCTCTGTACTCCACATAAATGCCTTGGGACAGAGGGCACTATGCTATGGGAGACTCACAGCCCCACCACCAGCAGACCGGCGCTGCGCTACGGGCACCTGTGGACCTGTGAGAATAACCCCCCCACAGGGCGGAGGGGGAGGGCACCACGGGAGACTCACAGCCCCACCACCAAATGAGCGACTGCAGCACCTGTGGAAGACCCCCCCCACACCCAGATGTGAAGGGCTGTGGGTGAGGGGCACCCTGGGGGACGTACACCCCCATCACCAGCCGACCCGTGCAGTGTTCTGTGCACCTGTGGAAGAATGCCCCACGTACACAGATGTAAAGGGCTGTAGGGGAGGGGCTCTAACCGGTGCAGGGCAGCGCTGCGGGCACCTTTGAACACTGCCTCCCCCCACCCATAAGGACGTATAGATGGGTGTAGGGCTGACCAGTGCAGGTGAGGGCACACTCCGGGCACCTGGTACTCTCACATCCATGTACACAGGATGGCGCAGAGAGGGTGGCAGCAAGGGCAAAGTCGCTGGCACAAGTCGCAGGTGTGTGCCACGTGGTACCACCATTTCACTCTCATGCCGGGGGTGCAGTCCTGACACCCAGTGCACGTACATCATCCGGGGTACACCCACGGCTCACACGAGGACTGTGAGGCCAGTCCCGGTATAGGAAGGGCTGCGTGCACAGCCCCGGCCCCTCAGGAACGGGTCAGTGTGCAGTAAAGATGGTAATATTAGCGCACACACGCAAGCCCCTCGTGCCATGCAAGTCCCTCGTGCCCGGCACAGGTGCACATTGAGGCTTCTTATATTCAATGATCCGATTCACTCATTATTGATGTGGTGAAAGTGTGCAACGTACGAAAGTTTGCCTATTCACATGTACCGTGTTACACACGTTTTATAAAACGTAAGACAGTGAGCATTAAATCCAACGTTCATCGCTTATACATGTCCGGGGTAAGGATGGGGGCGGTCATCGCCTGGTGAGCAGGTGTGAGCCACAGGGGCCCCTATAGCTCCATAAATAACTCTGCTACTTTGATAGGGTTCGTGCTATACAGATGACCCATGCACATGCGTACATACACACGCACATACATAGTTCCATTTCTAACATTGGGAGTGAGCTGCTCGGGTGCTACAATACCAGCCCCCCTCATGCAGAGATCTGGGTGCCGCCCACTTACATAGGACGATACACCCCTGTGTACAGAAGTCCCAGCACCCCTCACCTACCTGGGATGTTATACCCTAGTGTACAAGCACACAGCACCCATCACATTCGCATTGCCAACGCATGGGGCTCGGGGAGCGGGACGGGGGCCAACGAGGTCGCCACTGCCACACAGTCCCGCATACTGTAACGTTACCACAGGCCTGGACTGAGTTTGTACAGGCCTGGGACTATGATTGCTAGTTGGGTGTTCACAGTTGGTGTTGGTGAGGGGGATTTTGGGAGCTTGGGGGGGGTGGGAAGGCGAAGAAGGGAGGTGGGACGGCCCACCATTGCCCACCCACACATATCTCGCGCCCCACCAGGCTTGGTGACTAGCGTGTCTGATTCCTATGTAAAACATGCCGCCCGAAACCTTTAAGATCCTGACCCTTAACGTAAGGGGTCTAAATAATCACGTTAAGCGACGGGCGATTTTCTCCCACTTAGAAAATGCACAGGTAGACATCTGCTTTTTTACAGGAGACCCACTTGCTGGCCCGCGACTGCCATAGGCTGTGCTGACACAAATTCCCAACTCAATTGTTCTCCTCTGGCCCCACTAAGACTGCAGGGGTGGCGATCCTGGTGGCACAACATTTTAAGGGTGAAGTCCTACATAAGAGTGCAGAGCAGAGAGGGAGATTGCTAGCGTACCGCTTTGCACTGGGGGGCCTCACGTTTACGGCCCTAACGAAGGTCAGGAACAATTTTTCCACTCAGCCCTTACAGACATCACAGACACGCCGGATGGGCATATTATACTAAGGGGGGATTTCAACTTGGTCTTGGACACGGTCCTGGATAGGTCTGCCCAACGCACTCACCAGACTGGAGCGGTTTCTTCCAGCTGCGCTGACCCGATGACAGAGTTGGAACTCCATGATCTTTGGCGCCGCACACATCCGCACAATAGGGAATACTCTTATTATTCCAATGCACACAAAACGTACGCCAGGCTGGACCACTTCTTAGACTCCAGCCCAGTTTGCACTTTGTCCAACTCGACTGAGATAGGGGTAATCTCACTCTCGGACCATGCACCATTCACTACCACACTCACTCCACCACCGGCATCATACCCTCCCAGGGTGTAGCATCTTAGAGACACGTTACTACATAGGAAAGATGTGGTGAAACACATTCAGGGCACTATCCAAGACTACCTGTCCCACAACGCTAACTCTGACATGACCCGGGCGACGCAATGGGCGGCCATGAAGGCGGTCATCCGGGGGAATTTTTGGCTCTTTCCTCCGCAGAGAATAGAGACAGGCAACACAAGCGTGATGAGCTCACGCAGTGCGTCAATGAACTTGAGCAAATGCATCAATGAACTGGGGCACCCAGAATTTGGAAGCAACTCAAAGTCGCACGACAACTTCTAGCAGCTCTGGATATGGACCGTGCGGAGTTCGCAGCCCTGAGGCTGCGACATGCCTATTAGACCGGACGGGATAGATGTGGCCGCCTATTGGCGAATAGACTCTGAGTGGCGCGCCAACAACAGCAGGTCAAAGAACTCTCCTGCCTCGATAGATCCACAGTCACAGAAGACGCCCAGATCACGTAAACTTTCCGCAACTTTTACGCTACCCTTTATACAAGCAGCCCGTTGACCGATTCGGCGGCGTTCGAATACTTGGACTCAGTCACACTTCCCTCTCTAGCACCCTCCCAATCGGAATATCGGAAAGGGATATCTGCATTGAAGAAGTGATTTCCGCCATTGCTAAACTGAAGCTGGGGAAAGCTCCGGGTCCGGATGGCTTTACAGCCATCTTTTACAAAACATTTTGCACTACGCTGGCAACGATTCGCACCCGCCTTTTCAACACCTTTTTTGAACCAGGCGCCATTCCACCTGACCTCCTGCGTGCGTCCCTTACAGTCATACCCAAGGCAGGGAAAGATAGGACTAAATGCGTCTCCTACAGGCCGATATCGTTACTAAACGTGGACATTAAATTATACACGGGAATCCTGGCGGCCTGGTTGGCCGCTCACATACCGGGCCTCATAGACCCAGACCAAGGGGGCTTCATCCCGGAACGGCAGACGGTGGATAACACCAAACGGGTTGTCCACCTCATAGAAAAAGCCTCCCGAGTGCCAGGGGAAAGAATGATGCTAGCGGTGGACGCCGAAAAGTCGTTCGACCGGGTTCACTGGCCTTACCTAGAACGCGTCATGGCGAAGGTCGGAATTGGGGAGAAGTTCCGCACTCTCATTTTTAATTGTTACAAATTCCCCACGGCAGTGGTGCGAGTGAATAGCTATAGTTCGGAGAGTTTTGATATCGAGAGAGGCACGAGGTAGGGGTGCCCGCTATCACCCCCATTATTTGCCCTATATATGGAGCCATTCGCTCAGAGAATTTGCCAAAACCGTGTAGAAACAGGGATAGCGTTTGGCGGCTTCACACACACCATCAGTCTCTATGCGGACGATGTCCTGATTTCGCTAGACAATCCGCGGGCGGCCCTGCCGGCTTGCATAGCGGAGTTGGATACCTTTGCTGGTGTGGCTGGGTTCAAAATGAACGCAGACAAGTCAATAGCTCTGGACTTGTGCCTGTCCCCCTCCACAAAAGCCTACCTTCAGAATCTCTTTCCCATCAGATGGACATCCGGCACAGTGCCGTATCTGGGGATCCAGCTGGCACCCATACTCACAACCATGACAGCGGCCAACTATACGGCACTCCAAGGGAGGATACGTGAGGAGTTAGGTTGCTGGAAAGAATTCCCCCTTTCTTGGTTGGGCAGGATCGCAGCGGTCAAAATGACCGTCTTGCCCCAAATCCTCTACCTCTTCAGGGCATTACTGCTGCAGCCGCCTGCAGGATGAATCCGGTAAACACAAGAAGACCTCGCCCACTTTATTTGGCAAGGCCGGAAGCCGAGAATGAAAAAGGCACTGGCCCTGTTGGCCGCAAAAACAGGGGGCTTGGGGGTACCGGATTTGCGCAAATACTACCAGGCGGCGCAGTTGCGCTCCTTGGTGGAATGGAGTAAGTGGGAGTCGGAGAAGTACTGGCTCTTTCAGGACCAGGCAATAGCAGGGCACCCACTACAAGAAATCCCCTTTCTTCGAAAGGCCCACCAGCCAACTAACCTTTACGCCTCGTTTGTCACACGGGTCCCCTTGAAGGTCTGGGACGCCACCAACGCCATTCACGAACTTACCACTTTCCCCTCTCCACTTACACCATTGGTCGATAATCCCGACTTCACACCAGGCTTAGATAAGGAAGACTCCATGCACTGGCGACCGGCAGGGTGCCGTTTCTTATACCACATCTATGGCCCAGTCGGAGTACTTCCCTTCCCACTCTTTAAACAGGAATATAATTTTCCTGAGACGGAACAGATGCCCTACATGCAAGTCCGACACTGGGCACTCCAGCCACAAGTGAGGGGCAGCAGATAGGAAATTCCAGCGGTATGAAAGGTGGCTTCTATCCCGCACCTCTGACACCAAATTAATATCCGACCTCTACAAATTATTACAAACCCCACCAACACATCTCTATGGCCCAGGCAGGAAAAGCTGGGAGCGTGAACTAGGCCGGACTCCTAGCCATAAGGAATGGGACCAGATATCTTATAGAGCGCGCCACTCTGCGTACCACACTGGGCTCACGGAGACACTAACTAAAATATCCACATATTGGTATTACACCCCAGAACGGATACATGAGATGTACCGCAGTAAAGCTGGTGGGGATGTGGTCACACGGGCACCCTGCTACACCTCTTATGGGACTGTCCTCTTCTCCATTCATACTGGACGCAGGGAATAGACGACATAGACACCCATTTCCAAACAGAACTACCCAGATTCTCTTTCTATACCTTGCTGGGGCTCCTTAATCCACTGACATATCCCTTACGCTCGCGCAGGGGGCGCCAGATGGCTAGTGCCCTAGGTTCCGCAGTACAGAACATCCTTACACACTGGCGCACTACTACGGTTCCCTCCACTACCGGCTGGTTACATAGGACGTGGTATGTATTAGGGATGGAAAAGCTGTCACTTACCTTAGCCGGCGATGTAGATAAATATGATGACCTCTGGCAACCATTTCGCTCACTGTTGGTCACCGAATTTAGAGAACTTACCTGCCCGAGATACCTCCGGCTGTTGCGGCTCACGGGCCCAAAGAGGCGGACTCCGACGGAGGTTGCGAATGGAGAGTCCCTCACGGGATAGAGGGGGGGGCAACTGGCGGTGGATTCGAGCACTGGACGGGGGGCGAGGGGGGGAGGGAACGGGGAGTTGGGGGGGTGGGGGACGGGGTTTCCTTTTGGGTTTTTTTTGCAGCACTTCCTGTATATTTATGCTTTTTTTGGTCGGGTTGGTTCTTGAATGCTATGCCCGCCCTTATTTGGGCTCTACTTGCCTTTCAAATGTCCCATTCCAATGTCGGAACACATAGCATATGTAATGTATGTGTTGTTTTATATGTGCTGCTTTCAATAAAAATATTTAAACCTAAAAGCTTCTGCCTTTGAACTGTTCAGCCCAAGCATGCATAGCTGTATAAAGAAACACAGCGGCAGAGAGAAGGGGGAAGAGGGGAGAGGACCAAAGGGGAGTTGGGAGGGAGGAGAAAGGCAATCGCGAAACCGAAAGCGATCGCCTTTGTGAAAAACAAAGCCGCGAGTGGTGCGCGCGCGCCCATATACTTTCAATTATCGCGCCCGTGTCTGGACACGATAATTGAAACCATATGGCAGGAAATGCACGTAATAGACACCAATAGGTCAGGGGCGGAGCTATGCGCCCGCCTCTGGCCTATTGTTGTCTATTTTACAAAAGAACATGCAGGGAACGGCCAATAGCAGGCCGCAAAGGTAAAATGTGTGTGCATTTTCCAGGTCCATTTTCAAAACTCGGACAAAAGGACTCTCTCTATGCGAACACTGCTGCACAGTGTATCGCTAGGCGCGAGACCTAAAAAGCAGAACATGTTCCTACTGTAAAAACCCCATATTGTCATTTTTACTGTGGAAAGGTATGTAGCCCTATTGGCAGCGTTACATGCTGACAATTCAGCAGTGCTAATGTCTGACTGGGACTCCCAAATATAGTACTTCAAGTTCTCAACTGAATAGTTGCATTAAACCCAACTGCTAGAAATGGGAATTTCTAGTTGGCAGAGTTAAGTAACCTTGTCCAAGATGGGACGCTTCTTTCTAGTCAGGGTAAGGAGATTAACCCCTGCTCACCCCCTTGGTAGTTGGCACAAGCTGACAGGCTTATCTCAAAGGTAATGCTTGAAGTATTAGTACCCAAACACACAGTAACAACACCACAAATGGACACCACACCAGTTTAGAAAAATAAAGTAGCTTCATCTAAACCAAACAAGACCAAAACGACAAAAATCCAACATACATGTATCAAGATATCACTTTTAAAACGGTTACTTAAAAAATAGGACTGTAGAAAGAAATAGCACCACCTGGGGCTATTACAACGCCATGACAGGCCAAATTCAAAACATGGCGTTGACTGCGAGTTGTGCAGGTTGGGCACAGCGTCACACGGACCCCAAACAACAGTACCTTGGAAAAGAAGTCCACCTGCGATGCACGGCGTTGTGCAGGCGAGACATCGATGGCTGAGGCAAAGCTGGCTCCCTTCTGCCACAGGGAAAGTGAGACGTAGAGTCCGTGGGAAAGTGAGGAGTCCAGGACAGGAGAGGTTAGACTTCGTCGGCGATGAGGCATCAGTTCCGGAGAGGCACTGTGAAGTAGGAGAGTCTGTGAAGTCACCCTCGTCAGTTATCGGCTCTGTGATAAAATTATGCTGGTGCTGGGCTGGCAGTGACTGTGTCACTGAGAGCACTGGTGTCAGGAAGGCTGATAACTGCAGGCATCAAAGGGCATCGGAGCTGCGGTGCAGGCAGCGCAGTGCATAGTGCACTTTAACGGTTACTTAAAAAATATGACTGTAGAAAGAAATAGCACCACCTGGGGCTATTACTTCGGCATGACAGGCCAAATTCAAAGCATGGCGCTGACTGCGAGTTGTGCGGGTTGGGCACAGCGTCACACGGACCCCAAACAACAGTACCTTGGAAAAGAAGTCCCCCTGCAATGCATGGCGTTGTGGAGGTGAGACATCTATGGCGGAGGCAAAGCTGGCTCCCTTCTGCCACAGGGAAAGTGAGACATAGAGTCAGTGGGAAAGTGAGAAGTCCAGGACAGGAGAGGTTAGACTTCGTCGGCGATGAGGCGTCAGTTCAGGTGAGGCACTGCCAAGTAGGAGAGTCTGTGAAGTCACCCTCATCAGTTATCGGCTCTGTGATGAAATGATGCTGGTGCTGGCAGTGACTGCGTCACTCCGAGCACTGGTGTCAGGAAGGCTGATAACTGCAGGCATCAAAGGGCATCGGAGCTGTGGTGCAGGCAGCGCGGTGCATAGTGCACTTTAAGAGTGGCGCCCCTGGCCTCGATGTAGATCATGGCATCACTGGTGGTGTCACTGATGGCGATGGTGTTGTTCTTGCTTTGCAGCACTAACCACGCAATTCTCAGGGCCCAGGAACTGGAACTGGCACCCTTTTGAATATAGGAGTCCAAGTGCTTATCAGTAAGTTGGAGGTGAAGTCTTCGTGTCCTTGAGACTACAGAGCATAAGGCAAGCACGAACAAAACCCTTGGTTATTCTTCACAAGCAGGTTCAGAGCAAAGTCCAGTCTTTGTCCTCTCTTTGGCAGATGCAGCAACTACAGGCCAACCCAACAAAGCCACAAAGCAAAGAGGTAGTACTCCTCTTTCCAGATGTCCAGCTCTTCTCCTTGGTAGAGGGTAATCTTGAATCCAGAAGTGATCTAATTCTCTAAGGTCTAAGGTCCAATACTTATACCCCATTTTCTCATTGTTCTCTTTGTGGCAAGGGTCTCTGATTCCAGTCCAAGCCAGTTCTGTCCTCTCAGGCCCAGCTTCCCTACAGGAGGTGGAGGCAGCATTGTGCAAAGGAGACCCAGCCCATTCAGGTGCTAGTGAAACTCCTCCCACTACTCTAAATGCAGACCAGGTCTATTCAGTCCAGGTATGAGTCACCCAGCAAAGGCAGGGCACACCTCAACCTCCCCCCTTGGGACTGTCTAGGGGGAATGCATATCCCCAGCTCCTGTCAGTATAAAACCAGATAGTGAATACACAAACAGGCAGAAACACACAGAATGGTTGAGCAAGAAAATTCCCTCTTCCTAAAGGTGGCATTTTCAAACACACACTTTAAAAACCAGTGCTACTAAATGATGTGTCAGTAAATTCTGAGTTCATAGAGCCCAAACTCCATTTCTCTGTCTTTTCCCAATGGAATGTTAAACGTGTAAAATGTTACAGTGCAGTTCCCATGTTAGCCTATGGGACAAACAGCCTTTTAACAGTGAAAAACTAAATACACAGTATTTCACTATCAGGAAATGTGAAACACACCAGTACATGTCCTACCTTTAACATAGACTGAACCCTGCCCATGGGGGTACCTTGGGCCTAACTGTGGGGTGCCTTACATGTATGAAAGGGACCGTTAGGGCCTGGTAAGTGGGTGCACTTGCCAGGTCAACATGGCAGTTCTAAATTGCGTGAGCAGACACTACAGTGGTAGGTCTGAGAAACATTTACAGGGATACTCATGTGGATGGCACAACAAGTGTTGCAAGCCCACTAGTAGCAGTTGATTTACACCTGGTGGGCACATTCAGTGCACTTTACTAGGGACGTACCAGTAAATCAAATATGCCAATCATGTGCCTTGAGCACTGGCACTGTGCACGTGGCAGATTTCAGGGCATTGAAAGTGGTCTGACAGGCATCAGTCAAGATCACTTTCCTTGGCTGCTGCCTTAAAGTCAGCCCGGTCAAGGGGGAAACAATAGTGTCACACCCCTTGACAAACTGTCTTTAGTAGCTCTTGAGACCTAAGAAGGCTCTCACCTCTGTCTCGGTCTTGGTGGGGCTCCCAAACTAGAATGGTGTCAATCTTAGGCTGTAGCGGCACTAGCTGGCTGCTTCCTATCTGATGCCCTAAGTGCACCTCACACCCCTGCCCCATCTGGCACTTACTGACCTTGAGAGTGAGGTCCGCCTTCTGCAGAGCCTTCAACACTTCACAGAGATGATGCAGGTGTTCCTCCCAGCTGTAGATGAACACTATAATGTCATCCCGGTAGGCGGCACTGAGTTCCTCCAGCCCGGACAATAGCTGGTTGAGCAGTCTCTGGAACATGGCAGGGGTGTTCTTCAACTCAAAGGGCATGACCCGGAACTGGCAGTACCCCTCTGGTGTTGAGAACACAGACATCTCTTTAGCACTATGAGTTAAGGCAATCTGCCAGTACCCCAACGTTAAGTCAAACATGCTGAGGAGCTTGGCAGCTCCCAACCGATCAATGAGCTCATCAGCTCTGGGGATGGGGTGCGCATGAGTCGTGGTGATGGCATTGAGCTCACAGTAGTCCACACAGTACAGAAATTCAGGAATGGCATTGGGTGTAGCACTTTTGGAACTAAGAACACTGGGTTAGCCCAGGGTCTGCTGGAAGGCTCTATCACCCCTAACAGCAATATCTTGTAAACTTCTTCCTTGATGCTAGCCATGACCCTATCAGCCAACCTGTAAATGTTGTGTTTTACAGGCACACTGTCCCCAGTGTCCACATCATGGACATGCCAGTTGGTAACTCCTGGGGTCAGGAGCAACAGGGAGATGAACTATCTCATCCCCTTTGCGACAGCCCCTCTGCTGCTCTGCTGTCAAGGTGGGAGAGAGGCTCACACCATTCACTGGCCCATCATGCTCCTGCGGTACAAAAGGGGGTGGTGATGGACGGAGCATCTGAACCAATCAAACACTCACACCCAGTCAAGGGATCTGGGTTTAATCCATCACCGTTCTTTAGCCCACTCTGCCACCACAGTTCAGACATGGCCATATGCAAATCAGTCTGACACTGTGCCTCATGGGAACAGTCCAGCCCGAACTGCAAAGCCATGCCTTGCCTGGACCAGAAACAAGCTTCTTAGGACCGGTTTCTGGCATTTCAGCCGTCTTCAGCCCGGCTTGCTTGAATCCAGTGGCAAAGTGAGCTAGGGACTCACATCTGAGAATACCTTGCCAACTTATGGCAAACAAAGCGGTACAAAAGGGGGTGGTGATGGACGGAGCATCTGAACCAATCAAACACTCACACCCAGTCAAGAGATCTGGGTTTAATCCATCAACGTTCTTTAGACCACTCTGCCACCCTAGTTCAGACATGGCCATATGCAAATCAGTCTGACCCTGTGCCTCATGGGTGTGAGTGTTTGGAGCAAGCCCGGCTGAAGACGGCTGTAATGCCAGAAACCGGTCCTGGGAAGCTTGATTCCGGTCCAGGGAAGACATGGCTTGGCAGTTCGGGCTGGACTGTTCCCATGAGGCACAGGGTCAGACTGATTTGCATATGGCCATGTCTGAACTGGGGTGGCGGAGTGAGCTAAAGAACGGTGATGGATTAAACCCAGATCAGTTGACTGGGGGTAAGTGTTTGTATTGTCAACGCTCCGTCCATCACCCCCTTTGGTTTTTCTTGGTTCATCTATAGACCCAGAAACAGGATTGGAGATGGCTTTAACTGTAAGGTAACTATTAGCTGGACCTTTATGGTCCTTGTGACTAGCTCCCTGTCGGAGTTGATCCCCACAAGCATGGCTGTTTTCAAGTTTTGTGTAGCTCACCTTATTCCTGAAGTACCAGTAGATTACAATGATTTATTGCATAGAGTGATACCTCAGTGACCTCCAGGCTCATTTTTTGCAGGTTGTCAACTTCCCACCGAAGATATTATCGTGTAAAATACACATAATGATGTATGCCGATGACGTGGTAATACTCGGTTTTACCCCATTTGAACTACAAAGGAACCTAGAAGTGCTTACTGGGTACACAAAAGAAATTTCTTGGTTCCAAATACAACAAAAAAATAAGTAGTACCATTCAGAGGAAAAAATCATTATACAAAATGTAATTGGACATTGGGGGGAGAATCGCTAGAAGTGGTAAAAGAATATACCTATCTGGGGTGAATATTTACTCAATGATTACAAAACTCCCCTCACCTGCAGCACCTGAATCGTAAAGCAGATGTTTATGTGCGGGCGCTCCAACGTTCATATTCCTCTTCCGGGCAAAGGCACTTCTTTTCATTATTACAGGTATATAGTTCTAAGATTCCTTCTATCTTATCGTATGCTCGGGAATATGTTCCAATCAGCGAGAGGCATCAAATCCAAATTAAAGAAGGGAACATTTTTTGCAATTTGATAAAGGCCCACCAAGCTGTCCCTGCTCAAGCACTGCGCCTTGAATTTTCTTTAGTCAGCTTCTTTGCCAGAGCTATCACCAATATCATAAGATGGGTCTATATCCTTTTGCATGCAGATCAAGGCAAATTAAGATCTTTACTAAAAACTGAGACATTTGAGCTTGAATCAACAAAGCACATTTTTAGCCAAAACCTGATTATGGCTTTTAAATGATCAAACTGTACAACAGCACTTTTGACATCATGGACTCCAGCGCAACTGAGGCTTTTCTTAAAACATCCAACTCCAAGGATTAGTTTCGATCTGGACCAGGGGCGGTGCATCCATTAGGGCGCTTGGGCGTTGCCCCACATTTGAATTGAGGCGCGAGTTGAGTTATAAGCGTGCGCGCGTGACTTTGCTGCCGTCACAGTCTCCAAGTCTCACTCACTCCCCGGGTCTGTGGGCTCAGAAGGGGGTGTGGTTGGGCGGCCGCAGCAGGAGTTTAGTGCAACTGCATCAGGTGGTCGACGGAAGACAGCAATAGTGCGCAAGTTCTGTTTAGGGCTTAAAGAATTTTGCACCTGCCCGAACATGCGCACTAGGCTGCTCAATAGAAGAGCGAGGGTTGTTCTTCTATTGAGCAGCCAAGTGCGCATGTTCGGGCTGGCCGCAAACATTTGTAAGCCCTTAAATAGAACATGCGTACTACTACTCAAGCCAATCCTGGCGCTGCTGTTGGAGTAGCATCTGGATTGGCTGAAGCCAGCATGACGTCAGAGTCTCCTCGTGTTCACTGCTACCACGGGGCGGGTGACGGACCGGGAACTGGCTGAACCTGCAGCAGCAGCCGGGTGGGCACCAGCGGGGACCCCTGGTTTTATTGCAGGGTAAGGTTTTATTTATTTATTTTGTTATTCCCCCCGCGCTCCCCCCTCCCCCCCCTCTCCCGTGAACATATCGGCAACGGCTGGCAGCCTATGGGCTGAGAAACTAGTGAGCATAGAAGGGAGCGAAAGGGCTTCCTGGCGCTTGTATTTACTAAAATCGAAATATATGCACTATCATTTTCTCCTCTTAATCAAGGTAACACCAGACGCATTTCTGCAGTTGTTTACTACCAGATACAATAAAATGGGAGAGCTGCCAGGAGCTCTGCAGGGGATGATTGAGATGCAATGCCTGTTTAAGGCCAAGTCAGGAATTGCCGGGAGTGTTGTGTGTCCGGATTGAGAATCTCTAGATTTATTCTGCTCAACTATGAACCCTCAATAAACTCTCCCTCTTAGTTGAATACCTATAAATACAATGCAGCTGGCAGTGTGTTATTTTGAGCATGCAGAGTTCTTCCTTCCAAAACATTCAATTCACGTGCTCATTCTCCCTGGCAAATTATTGTAAGTCTAATTTTTCTAGGCATGTGAATGAAACACTGTGATTCAACTTCAAACTGGGTAAGAGCAGAAAACAAAACGAATATTAACTAAATTAATACAAAGGAGCCATGCATTAGAAAAAAAGCATTTGTGCTGTTCAGGATACAGGTACGTTAAATGTATGGAAAGCAGGACGCGCTATTTATATGTTGTTAATGTGACTGAACGAAGCAATGCTAGTAGAAGCCATGTGTGGTTATCGAAGAGCTGTAATCAATGGCCTTGACAACGAGGCGACACCCAGACTTGCAGAGGCCTCCAGACCCCAGACTCCAGGGATGGCTCATGGGCCGGCGCCATAACCCGCGCCGTGCCCCCAGTGGAAAACCGGTTCAGGGCGCTTTAAAGCACCCAGAAGCATAACAAAGAAGGATGCCTCCCGCCACAAAACGGAGAGCGCCAGATAGGTGCCAAAAAAGGTGACCAATGGACACTGGCAGATTCGGCTTGGCATCCGGGCGTCCTGATCATCCATCTTGGCGGCAAGGACCTGACCCAGATGGGACGCAAGGCATTGGGTCAGGCCATCCAAATGGACCTCACCAAGGCGGTAACATGGTTCGGGGGCACGACGGTCATATTGTCCGAGATGGTCAGCAGGAGGCATTGGAGGGGCGCGGAGTCCAACAAAGCCGTGGATAACGCCAGGAGAAAACTGAACATTGCAATGCACAAATTCTGCAAGACCAACGGTTTAGAATCCATCAGACATGGTCTGATTCACCCAGGACGCCCGGAACTGTATGGGCCACACGGAGTCCATCTCTCCAACATAGGGATGAGAGTATTTTGGGACAACCTGTGGGGCGCAATGGCTCTGGCAGGTTGCAGATAAAAAAAAACTCAGGGGGGAGCCGCAGAAAGTTGTTATCCTCCCTGCGGCGTGGCAGAAATTGGTACAAGGATTGGCTAAGGAGACACACCGACGGGTGGTGTGTAGGATGAGGGCCACTCACTTTTGGATGCCGCATGGCAGGGTGAGGTGGCCGAGCCAAGGAGAGGAGTAGCAAAAGGAGACGGCGCTCGCGGCCCAGACCCGGCCGGACGACCGGGCGCAAAAAGGTAGCGAGCTGGGGGCCTAACTCCAGAAAGAGAAGCTACCCTCCACTATGTTTATGTTTATGTTTATGTTTATCATTTATAAAGCGCGGCTTATACCCGAGGGCGTCTTGGCGCTGAGATTTGCAGAATTATTGATCAGTGCGGCCTGTAGTGTCCAAATTGATTCAGAGATAACCATTATTGATTAAACAACCATGTCTTTAGTTTCTTGCGAAACTGCAGGAGTGATGGGCTTAATCTAATATCTTGGGGCAAGGTGTTCCATAGTTTAGGTGCCGCTGTGAAGAAACGACGATCACCCCATGAGACTGTTTTGGACCGAGGGACCATGAGTTGATTGAGATTGGAGGACCGGAGCTGTCTAGGGGGCAGGTATCGAACCAACTGGTCCTTTAGAAATTGGGGACCTCTGTTGTTTAAGGACTTGTAGACTAAACATAAGGATTTAAATTTAATCCTATTGTGAATGGTCAACCAATGTAAATCTTTTATTGTTCCTGATATTGCCGCAAATTTTGGAAGTCCGGAGAGTAAACGGGCAGCAGCATTTTGTATCGACTGCAACTTTTTAAGGACCCTGGCCTGAGTGTTTAAAAATAAACCATTGCAGTAGTCCAGGGCCGATAGAACCAGGGAGCTAACCAGAGTTTTAATGGCAGCTGCTGGTAAAAACGGACTTATTTTCTTGATCATGCGTAGCTTATAGTATGCCGTTGATGCTACTTTATTCGCATGGTCTATGAAAATGAGAGCATCGTCGAAGGTGACTCCTAAATTTCTGACCTTAGCCACTGGAGTTGGGAGAGCTCCGAGAGTAGATGGCCACCAGGCTGAGGACCAAGGTGGTTCAAGTGGTCCAAAAATGACCACCTCGGTTTTTTCGGAGTTGAGTTTTAGGCTGTTTATCGCCATCCAATCTTCTATGGCCAACATTCCTTCTTGAAAGCGTTGAGCCACATCCAGACCATCACCTTTAATGGCTAGTACCAGTTGCGTGTCATCTGCGTATGAAGTTAGGCTCATCCCGTGGCTTTTGATGACACTAGCAAGGTCCGACACGTAGATATTAAATAGTGTCGGACTAAGGGATGAGCCTTGAGGAACTCCACACGGCAGAGACAACTGAGCAGATTGGTATGTACCCAAGTCGACAGCCTGGGTTCTGTCCTTGAGGAACGAGGCAAGCAATTTTAATGCCGTTTGTCCAATGCCCATATTACCGACACGGTCGATCAAGATCTTATGATCGACCGTGTCGAAGGCTGCAGACAGGTCCAACATTACCAGGAGAGCTGTCCCACCCTGGTCTCGTATAGCTCGTACTTCATCTGCCGCCTTGATTAAGGCTGTTTCGGTCCCATGATATTTCCGGAATCCGAACTGTGTGTCATCAAGCCGTCTATAATTCTCAAGATACTCCGACAATTGTGAATTCATAGCCTTTTCGACCACTTTTGCTATGAAGGGGAGACTGGCAATGGGCCTGTAATTCTTCAGGTCACTTTTATCAAGGCCCGGTTTCTTTAAAAGGGGTTTCAGAAGTGTCTTTTTTAAAGCATTGGGATAGGTTCCTGAACTAAGGATGGCATTGGATACCTGAGTAATTACTGGTATTAAGAGGTCGACAGCAGGGAGAAGGACTGATACCGGACAGGGATCTAAGGCAGATCCCGTTTTAATAGAGGTGACGATGGTCTTTACTTGGTTATCAGTTAAAAGATTGAAGCTATTTAAGAGGGTTGTATGTTTATTGGAGAGCGGGAGGTTAGATGTGTTAGACTTAGATGTAAACGTCTGGTAAATATCGTCTACTTTAGAAAAAAAGAAAGTAGCAAGCTCATCACACATTTTTTGGGATGGAGGGGGAATAAGGTCAGGAAGATTACCAGACAGAATTCTGGTAATTTCATACAATTTTTTACTGGAGTGTTGAGCTTGCTCAATCTGGGCAGAGTAGAAAGACTTTTTGGCTGTTGCTATCATTCCTTTATAAACGGCGAGTGAATCTTTATATCGCTTTCTACTTGCCAAGTCATATTTTTTTCTCCACTGCCTTTCAAAGTGCCTACTGTGTTGCTTTTGTTTTTTTAATTCTTCAGTGTACCACGATGCTGTAGGCCTAACTCGGTTTTTAGACATAGATTTCATGGGGACCAGGAGATTGGTAGCATGGCCCACCCAGTTATGGAACTGTGATGTTGCAATGTTAGGATCGGGTGAGATCACTGGTCGCGTGATGTCTAGCTGATCTATCAGTTTAGGATGATTGATATTCTTCCAGGCTTTAAAGGGAGTGTGGGGAAAAGTTTTACATTTTTTATAATCCGTGGTTGGGACTCTTATAGTAAAAAAGATAGCGTGGTGATGGGTCCAGGACATTGGCAGAATGTCGGAAACTTGGAGGCCCTTAACGTTAGAGAATATTCCGTCTAATGTATGTCCAGCCTCGTGTGTGGCCGAGGTCACCAATTGTCTGAGCCCTAATATGTCCATATCTGAAAGCAAGGCCTGAGTATCGCTCTGGCTCTTGTCTTCCAGATGGAAATTCAGATCACCTAGGACCATGAAAGAGTCCTCAATGGCCAGTGATTCCAGTATGGAACTTAGGCCTACAAGCGGAGAGCGTAGGTGACCAACCAAATGGTGATCCCAGAAATAACCAGCAAAGGGGACTACCAAGAACTAACAAAAGGAGATGGTTTTGATGCCAGTTACGAACTGATATGGACCACAAGAGTATTGGCCCAGAAGCGGCCCAGGATGGTTTATGACATGTATGATTTATGATCAACCTATGACAATGCACAAATGACAAATGTATAACCAACATATGTATAATCCTAATAAACGGCGGACAACAACGACCACAACAGATCCACATATTGTTGGCCAATTCTTTGGGGATGTTGGTAGACGGGCAGGGGGGCATCCGTATGTCTTCCACGGAATGGGCACGGTGCGAGGGTTATTGCAGAGGCCGCCAGACTCCCTCGAAGGGGGGGGTGGCTCAGGGGCCGGCGCCATAACCCGCGCCGTGCCCCCAGTGGAAAACCGGTTCAGGGCGCTTTAAAGCGCCCAGAAGCATAACAAAGAAGGATGCCTCCCGCCAAAAAATGGAGAGCGCCAGATAGGCGCCAAAAAAGGTGACCAATGGACAGGTGGCGCTAGGTTGGAACACCGCACCAAGAAAGGTAACCAATGGGCAGGTGGCGCTAGGTATGAACCCCCCAATCAGAGGACGCCACCTGAGCACCAAAGGGGTAGAAGTTTAGGATATAAGTCGCCGCTCGCCAAGGTGGCTCCTAACTTCGTGGAGCAGGGGGAGCGGCGCACCGACGGACCTCTGCGAACCCACCCACCCACACCTGAGAAACAGCAGAGTCCCAGTGCTGGATAGTGGCAAAGGGTTTGGCGGAAATTGGTACAAGGATTGGCTAAGGAGACACACCGACAGGCGGTGTGTAGGATGAGGGCCACTCACTTTTAAATGCCGCACGGCAGGGTGAGGTGGCGGCGCCAAGGAGAGGAGTAGCAAAAGGAGACGGCGCTCGTGGCCCAGACCCGGCCGGACGGCCGGGCGCAAAAAGGTAGCGAGCTTGGGGCCTAACTCCAGAAAGAGAAGCTACCCTCCACTACACGCGGAGGGCGTAGGTGACCAACCAAATGGTGATCCCAGAAATAACCAGCAAAGAGGACTACCAAGGACTAACAAAAGGAGCTGGTTTTGATGCCAGTTACAAACGGATATGGACCACAAGAGTATCGGCCCAGAAGCGGCCCAGGATGGTTTATGACATGTATGATTTATGATCAACCTATGACAATGCGCAAATGACAAATGTATAACCAACATATGTATAATCCTAATAATACTGCAGCCAACAACGACCACAACAGATCCACATATTGTTGGCCAATTCTTTGGGGATGTTGGTAGACGGGCGGGGGGGCATCCATATGTCTTCCACGGAATGGGCACGGTGCAAGGGTTATGGCCGTCAGCTGGCCAGTAGTAGCACTGACATGTTAAGTCCCAGCCTCACTGCAGCCTGTCAGGCTTTCTGCCCCACCTTTATTTCAAAACTTATGTGAGGAAAGGCAGCGCGCGGGTTCGTGCACCAAGGCAGCTTCGGTTCAGAGGGCGCTGCTGGCTCTGGGGTATTTTTGCCATTTCTGGGACAGGGGATGCTGGGGGCACCTTGTAATGCCACAAGCCTCTAAGTAATGCAATTTATTCAACATGCTTATATTCGTCCCCGTTTTCTTTACCTCTTTGTTCTTGCACTTCTCTTCTTAATAAATGGTTACCATTTTCCTTACATTGTGGATTCAGTTTTTTTGTGCTTTTTATTTGTGCCTTCCCTTCCCTCTTTGGCTACCCATGTCTCTGTTCCTCTCCCCAGTCCTTCTGTGCTGCTCTGCTGTGTCTCCTTCTCCTGCCTCGTCTTCTCTGAGTACCTTCCAGTTTTAGTTTCTTTTGTCAGCTTCCAAACTACGCAGTGACCTTCCCCTCCGAGATTTACTCCTTTTTGGTGATTTTTAGTGAAAATGGTGATGGGGCATCTTGTTTTGCGCGCACTTCAGATTCATCACACGCTGGTGTCACCTGTTGTAGTTTCCAATGGAGTGTGCCCTTGTAGGGTTCACAAGCACTTTCATGTACTACATTTAACCTAAACACACAACATTAACTATATTATAGCGGGTGCGTGTACAGTAACAACACGCAGCAAAGGCGAAGGAAGCGTACTGGCCCACTTCCGTCTAGGTCATCATGCTAAGCAGGTTTCTCTTCTTTACTTGTAGCGCTTATAGTGTTAGGGAGTTTACCAAGGGTGCGCACTCAGGGGTATTGCAGAGCTCATGAAATATCTTTGGCATCTTCGCTTTTGTTTTTTTTAAACTAAACTTACAATTCTATCAATTTTATTTCAGTACTACATCCCACTCTCCATGTTTTAGCAATCCCACCTTAAGCGGATAGCGTGTTGGAATGGGCTAGAACTGAAATAGATAACCGAGTGAGGTATTGGACTCGCTTGCACAACCTATTGCCCTGCCCAGGGAAAATCGGCAGAACAAACTAAGAAGCCTGTGGGCCATTAGTGGCTTGGAGATATTGTTCTGTTTGACAAACAGCCGATTGACTAGGTAGAACTGGAGGAAAGATGATAATTTTACCCGCAAACCAAGAGGTAATATACACAGAAAATATCTTTTATGATCTTGATGTTGTAGCAGTTCAAATTTGTGATAATTACCAATATCCATAAGCATCAGAGAAGCATTATGTGTGGGCCATGCTAGCAAGGATTAGGAGTGTAACACAGGCCCCTGCAGTGCTGGTGGTGCATTGGGGGAGCCAAACCTTTCAGAGGGCCCCAAATCCTTCATAGGGCCCCGATTTAGCCCACGGCCAATGAATATCTGTGAGACATATGGGAGACTCAGATACCCCTTATTACCTTCTGTAAGGGTGCCCATCATGTTGGTTTACACGGCTAGCAAGGATCCTTAGAACTGTGTGCCCTGACACAAATTCCCCACCCCTCATGCTTCTTGGGCGCCCAGTGTTCATCTGGGTCACATTTTCCGGTGCCTTTCTCCACCGACTGAACCCTCCAACTCCACCCCACTCTAGATAACTCACACACAAGCGTGCAGCTTCCTCGTCACAGCTCACCATAATCAAGGTGGACTCTATAATATCTCAGCAGCCTGTGACCTAGGTAACCATTCCACCGCACCTGTGACTTATTACCGTGTGTGACCAGCATGGCATTGACAGATTCATTTCCTTTGCCCCTGGTCATTCCTTCTAGATCTCCTGGTAGTAGTTACCCTGCTCATACCACTCTTGGGTGTACAAGGCATAGTTGTGGTGGGTCTATTTACATTCCTCAGTGTCTTCGCCTAGTCCTTTGGATTATTTGATCATCACTCTTCTAACAACACAAATATCTCCTCCTTTCCACAAATCACCTCCTAACTTTATTCACAGAGATCTTCTTCTTTCCACAAATCACCTTCCAGCAGCTACCTATGTTATATGACATCTCTTTATTAATGTAATAACTGCACTTTCACAATTGCTTTATTAACCTTCCTGCTTTCTCAAATTTGCTTGAAAATGCACCATTTTTCCACTCATTTAAAAAAAAATTCTTGGGGGGACATTCCCCCGAACCCACTTCAGGTTGTTCGAGCTTGCTCGCTATGGTGCTGTATGCCAGTCATTTTACGGCTCACCACTTTCAAATGTCACCAGCCACCACTGATCTGGACATCAAACACTGTTTCAAACTGCACCATTATGAACCTTATGCAGAACCAATTGAATATAAAGAGGTACAACATTATATCTGTTTTTCTTTAAGGCATGGAGTCCGGCGATGTATAAGTTTATTACGTCTCGGGATACTCCCTTTTAAATCATTGACTTTTAAATGGACTCATAAAGAAAATGTTACCAGTATATGCGATCTTTGCAATGGAGGAGTGCAGGATCTGAAGCATGTTTTGTCTGTATGCCCGAACTCAATATTGGTTGAGGCCAAAAGGCGCTATTTAAAAGTAGTTCAATTTAGATATAATTGTGCATCTGTGCAGAGTTTGATCTTGCTTTTTAAATCTCTTCCAGATGAACTTGTGGCATACCCTGTTTAAATATTATTTTTTTAAACTTTTTAAATTTTGTATTGAAAGTTCTTTGTAGATTGTCTTATGACAAATGTTTTATTCAAAAATGTGTTGTTCTCAGTAGAGAACTAAGTCAAATAAATTAAAATTGTGATAAGCTGTGATTTATTATTTCTGTAAAAATGAATATCTCTGGAGCTCTCTGATAGTTTTTTGTCATTGAGATTTTGTAGTAAAAGGAAGAAAGTCCAATCAAGGTAGTTTCCCATGTAGGTGTATTGAAGTAAGGCGTTACATAAGGGAGAGCCCCACCAGGAGCAGCCTCACTGCTGCTCAGCCCATCCCTAACTGACACTAACACACACGAACAATCCATTCAAATAATCCATTCACCCGCATTCTCTCTGGCAGGCACCCAGGCTGAGCAGCAGCAGTATAACAGATTTCTATTTAAAAATACAATACATTACATATAAATTAGTGTTGGACTTTTATTGAGTTAGATTTTATTGCTATTCAACTGTTCTAGTACTTCTTAATGCTTAACACTTGTTACTTTGATAAATCCTGACTGCTCTGAGCCACAGTTACATAGGACTGAGCTAAGGTTTAACAAACAAAGCTGACTGGAGCTGATACAGTATTGTGCCATTATTAACAGGTGAGGTTGCACCACATATCATAATTGACAGTCTCAAAAACCCATTCTGTGATCAACACAGTGATCAAGAACCTTAATGACTGTCATTTAATTAATGTTTTCATAATGCAGGACATAGACAAGAGTCACAGCCAAGGGAGGTAACATTTATAGGACAAAATGTCTGCAAGTGAGACAGCCAGAACTGAGTATGCTAATAACGTACCTCTTACTTTTCTGGTGTTCAAATTGAAATAATTATCCAGGCCTTAAGGATCATCTAATTGCCATTCTTTTTTTACAATAAATACACGAAATTCTGAATGTGTGCTATTAAGCCACATTACTTTCACATTCAGTCATTTGCAGTAGACATAACGATGGCCACTCTGTCTAAAGATATTAGTGTCACAGTAATACCATATCAATCCAATGCACTATACAATTCTTGGGTAGTTTTATCTAATAAGTTAAAGTTTTGGAAGGATGGGAGTGCCCCCAATAACAATTGAGACGAAAGTGTATGTTACCAGTAATCATCCTTGATTAACTCCTCAACTCCAAGTTGGAAAAAAAACATTGAAATGTTACTGTGCCGTTGGAGTTAAAGCCATCCTTGTGTTACAGACTCTTATAAACAATCAGATTAGAATCCACTAAATCTGTAATGAGTGACATAAGTGCAATAATGTTTTTTCTCAGCATAATTATGCCGGTTTTAGAGTTTTTTCCTAATGTCTTTCCAAATATCCTTCGATTTGTCCCGTCGAATAGTATGGCCATGCTCAATAGGGGACTGCTTGTTGTGTTTCTTAGTTCCTGGGCTGGTCAGGGTGCGGACAGTATTTTACGAATCTTGGTGTAAGTAGATTTTGGATGTGTGCCTCAAACTATTTTGAGTGACGAGGTCTATCATCCATATTGTTTACATTTGGGGATCTGTTGTTCATTTATTTCTTGCTTAAATGTATTAGAAATGTTACCGCCTTATTACAACTTTGAAAACAGAGGATTTCTCATAATATCACATTTCTCGTACACATAGCCAAAAAGACACATCAAGGAGACAAAACACGTATCCCCATAGAACGCCTCAAGGAACAAATACAGCAGATCAGAAAACATGAAGATATTCACCGCTCCCTCATAATATAATCAAACAAAAGCACACATCGTTTCAGTACAGCATATAATTGAAACCACGTCCAACCTCTACACTCTTCCATAATTTTGCAACATGCAACATAACACAAAAACACAACAATAGATTGAACTCTACAAAGTCAAGAACCTACCTCTAATGTCCATCTTACCAGATACAACCAAAAAAAGGTTCACCTTGGAGAGCTCAGTATACAGTTCAATATATAATCACACAGACCTTAGCATAGCACACAACCTGTCCGACCCCTCAACTGCACCCAGTGTTCGCACAGTGAAAGCCAAACAGTAATATGCATGCCATCATAGTTCATACACCGTGTCAGGATACCTCTAAGCATCAGACAAATTCCAGCAACAAAACGTGTACTACACCATAATTGTTCTCAAAACAAAGCACTGCAATACACATTACGTATCAAATGCCCCTCCACAAAAACAGAAAGCTACTCAGCATTTAATAAGCCATAAAAAACAGTGCACATTGCCGCACAGCTCTTTACACCACACCCTAGCCCGTCAACGTGACTAACCTAAACTTCCCATACTCCAGTATGGCACAGCACCCCCACACCAATGCTATTGTATACTTAAATACACACATGTGCTGCTACAAATTACAAAAATGGTAAACATCCTTTCAAGCAAAGGACAACCTTCAAATCCTCTTAGTCATAAAATACGCACACTGCCCACATCCAAACTGTGAGGCAACGCCTTTGACCATCTCTACACCTGGTTCATGCCATAGTTTACTTTATCCTTCAGGTTTCCCTGCATGTTTGCTTTTTTCCATAGTCAGAGATGCCCTTAATCCAAAGGACACACAAACTATACCAGAAAGTGTTGATTTAGTGGACAAGGGAAAGATTTCAGAGGTAAACTAACCACACATATGGTCAGGGACGTTAATCCTTTCACCAACCAACCAACTCTAAAACAAATCATGGGACAGGGAACATAAACATCAAAATAATATGTCACTACTGTGAATTCTGTTACTCCCCATTCCATATTACACACATTTAAAAGGACAAGTTCTATCACCTGCAACTCAATAATGTAGGCTAAATTTTAACATGATGTTTATATTTGGAAGCCCTACAAAGGCTTGGAAGGGCGACAGTTAGAAATGGGATTTCTGGTTGGCTAGGGCATGCGCCTAAACCAGGCAGAAACCACCACTCTAGTCAGGGCAAGGGAGTTACACGGTGAGGATAGCCCCTGTTCACCCTCTTGGTAGCTTGGCAGAGCAGTCAGGCTTATCCCAGAAGCAATGTGTAAAGCATTTGCGCAACACTAACACACAGCAGCGACACAGTAGGCACAGCACAAAATAAACTCCACACAAGGTTATATAAAAACAGCCTTTGTATATAGATAAAAACACATTACAAGACAATCACATATATTACACTGTGCCACTGGCACTTGTCATGACTTCACCAGGATTACATAAATCACTGGGCCAATCGGGCCACTGTCATAATCACATAAATCACAGTTCACTTTGGAAACATATCATCCATAGTGCACCATAGAAAGTCTTAGCAGGGTGTATACATTATAGTAGAATCACCTCAGGTAAAAGAACACTCCATATACATTTTCATCAGGGCAACACAATCATGACACTGTACATGTGGTGTATGGACCCGGGCAATGCATCACCATAAACATAAGCTCGTCAGAGCACGAATGTGAGGCCATTAACAAGAGGCATCATCAGAATGGCAGTACAATAAGTGGTACACATCACAGGAATATCCTTTCGATATCATCATCACCACACAGGGTGCGGTATCTCTGCACACCTTCCTGGTAGGCTTCTGGGCCACTTGCCCACACACAACCAGAAATGCAGTAAACCTGAGCGGTTCTCTCCCACTTGGAGATCACTAACACTACTCCTCTTCCTCAGTGAGGAGTGGGGGACTCCGTTGAGGTTTACCCCAAGCTGCCCAAAACATCACAATGCCCGTTCCACTGTGAAGGCACCTGCCCTTGATTACTCAGAGGGGCAGCTGCTGCAAGGTAACTCGGCTGTAACCGAAGTCTCCGTCGGCTCTGCAGTCGCTGGCCCCGCCTACAACCAGGCTTTACCACACGTTTAGGTGCCAACGCCTGACTTCTGGTGGCTGCAGCAATGAGCTGTGAGTCCTTCTTGGAACAGAGTGCGGGGTAGGCTCCCGCCCACCTTCGGGATGGGCGGTCTCTCTGTCAGTCCCCCACAGGCTTTAAAGCAATGCCAAGTGCCTTGTCCTCCCTCCTTGGACTTAGGTCACGCTGGTCCCACAGTGCTCACCACGCGCTGAAGGATCCCGTCAGGCGCTCCTCACGAACAGGCCAAATGTCACAGGATTAAGAAGCGCAACGCCCACCACATGCTTTTTGAGACCCAATCCACGAAAGAGGGCAATCTTGTGCTTTACAAGCGCTTCCTGCATGTCAGCTAACGATGCGCTCCAGTTGCAGGAACCAGGGCCAGCCATCAGCACTCCTCCTGTGCAAGACCTCCTGGGAGAAGGCTGGCAGCACCACCCTGGGCGCAGGCAGGCCAACACAAAGGCTTTTTGTAGTAGAAGTTGCAGTCCTTTCCCCAACAATAAAGTCCAATGGCAGTTCCTCCTGGTGCACAGCTGTCCGTGCTGTATCGTCTTTTGAGCAAGCTCAACAGACATGGGGTCACAGCCCCAATATTTATAGTGCTCAAAGTCTTTGTTCTGCCCTAGTACTTAAAAAGTACACAACACTCCCAACTGTAAGTGTAAACCCTTGATCCAAACACACCACAGGGAGCGGAGTAATCATTGTGGAAGGCAGGCACAGCTCTATTCAGGTGCATGTGCTACTCCTCCAACCACTCCAAATGCAGACCAGGCCTATTCAGCCTAGCACTGTCTCACCCAGACTTTCTCGACCAAAAGCACCTCCCCAACCCCTGTCACTCCAAGGCCAGACAGTCAATACAAAACAGGCAGGCACAAAGACACATAGCACACAGAAATACTTACTTCTAAAGGTGGTATTTCCAAAATAGTGATAATAAATCTGCGAACTCCAATACACAGCATTTATCACCACTATTCCAAACATACCAATCTTGATCACTCAACCCCTCTCATGTCAGGAATTACTACTGAAGCACGTATTAGGTAATCCCAAATGCATCCTGTAGGAGAGTAGGGTCTGCTGTCCTATGGTCACCCCAATTTTTGCTTTTTGCTTCACTGGTTTTCGACTTACTGAGGCTGTGGGCCTGCTAATCAGACCCCCAGCCTGATGTTCTCTCTCTAGATTCGTAATACATGTGCTATAGGTACATACCACAATTGGAAATGGACTCCTTGTCAGCCCCTGTACCATGCACTATAGGTGCTCAGGGCATAGGTGCCACCAAGGCCTACCAGGGGCTGCAGCATATCTTTTGCCACCCCTGGCTGGTTCTTAAATTGACACAACTGGCTGATCACTCAGCTGGGGCAAGTTAGTGTAATCACCCCTTGCTTGGATATAGTTTACCTATATCTAAACCTATATCTGGACACATATAAGCCTGTGAGCCACTCCTATGGAAGGCATCATCAATCCTGGAAGCAGAGTACGTGGTTTAATGTGAGATGGAGCTCTGGCATGAGCTGAGCCTGTCTACAGCTGTCGGGAACAACTCCCTAAGCTGTTCTGGGATAATGCCAAACCATATACTATTAAGTGCCTTATAATCCTCGCGGTTATATAGCAACTTTGGTTTGGCTTTATCAAAACATGTTGTGTAAGGTGTCATACGATTTGGAATACTATCCCCTCGACAGTTCTGTCGACGGGGATAGCATTCCACCCCTCTAGAGGGAGAAGACATGTTACTTTACTGAAACGCGGTTGATTTTTAAAAGAGCCTCAGATCCACAAAATGGATGCTTCTGCCACAGACACAAGTCTGACCTCCTGCTGCCAACCAAAACTCAGCAGAGGAGGCCTGGACAAAGGCTTTCCTGTCGCAGGGAGGTGTTACACCACCCCAGACAGGAGATAGTGGATTGTAGCAGGGAGGTTTGAAAGAAACCAGACACTGCCTGGGGAGCACAAGGCTGCCCCTTGTAAAATCCTGCCAAGCCGGTTCTGGGGCACACCAGCCCCAGTCCCAGCGTGGCCTGGATCAAAGGAAAGGGGTGTATCCACCCCCTTCCTGGGTCCCACCCATAGGAGGGGACCTAGCAGGTAATCCAGCCCCCTAGATTGGTATAAGAATGGGAGCAGTGCCAACGAACTCAGATTATCCTGATGAAACATTTGAAATGAAACTCTGGACCCTTCGACATCCTACTCAACGTAGAAGACTGAAGAATCTCCTTTGTGGTCAAGGAGTGACCACCCTGTGCAAACAGGTACCATCCAGCACCTCGACATCTGCTTTGTTGCAGTTCCCGTCAGAACTCGAGTGACAGAGATCAACAAGATCAAGCTTGCCTGCCTTCTTAGAGCCCGATCCACAGTCCCTGCAGAGCTGAGACCCGTGGAGGCGACCGGAAGCGTGGGTCACGCCATCTTGAAAAGACCACGAGACGCTGACCGTGCAGCCCACGAGTGACCCTCGAAGCTGTACACCGGTGTTTGAGAAGCCCCAACCCTGAGCCACTCTTGCACCGAAGCTCACCCCTCTAAACTCGACGAGTGCTGCGTGGGGCCCTTCTGCTTTCTTTGGCTCAAAGCATTGGCCCGGTCACTTGCCAGCTGGCTTGTGGCCCCTGTGCCGATGAGAACCTAAAACCGACTTGCGATTCTGATTGCTCCAGACTTGCACCAGCTCCTCTGAAAAGGAGCACCCGCTCTGACCCTCCTGGTCTGAGTGAGAAGCAATCTTCCGGTCCTGCATGGATTGCTCTTGCCAAGTGTTGTTTGCTCCAATCTTGAAGTCGACTGCGCCGACGGTGAGAGCCTGCGTGGGACAGATCGTGACCCGCTCCTGGACGTCGCAGATGCCCCAGAGGCCACGTGACAGAGGAGAGAAGCTCCTCAACAACCACCTGATTGCGCCCAACATTGCCTGGTTCCGTCCTGGTTCCACCCTGGTCACAGCTGAGTGACCCAGACTCTGTCCCCTCTGCTTTCAGGTACACTACAACTCTGATTCACCCTTGGATCACACCGGACACTTCTCCTTCACAGCGCCTGCAGCATCTTCAGCTTCAAGCACCAAGAACCTGCGTGACAAAACCCGACGCCACTTCAACCCTATGCACCCGCTTCCTGTGGGTGAGGTAACATTGCAACGCCGGTGTTCCCACACTGGTACACACCTCTAGGGTCTGTGTCTAAAGTTTGGTCCTTCTAGGTTCAGCGGAAGTATCCTTAAACTCTATTTGTGTAACTTTTACGCACCATTGACATTGCATTGGTGCAAGCCGCGCTTTAAGCGCTGCACCCGAATCCCTCTGGCTTTTCCCGACTTCAGCATTGCTAGTCCCGACTGCTCCCAGCGATTCCCTAGGCCCTAGGCCTAACCACTGTTCGATTGGTATCACTTATACCACTTTTTTAATATATGGTTTGAGTGGCCAACCGCCCTCATCCATAATTGTTCAACTTTGTATGTTATACTGTGCTTTTGATTTAACGCTTGTGCCCCTTTGCTCATAAAGAGTACTGGGGATTATTTTAGAAATAAACACATATATTTTTATAATATATACTTGTGTGGTGTCCTTTCATTTGATATTACAGGACTGTGATTAGTAAAACAGCTCGCTCAACACGACCTCTTGAGTTAAGCCTTTAAGGCTGCTTAGTCTATGCTACCCTTAAGATAGCTTGTCTAATAAGGTTGACTTACAACCAGACACCATAAGGGATTGTTTGGACTGATACAAGGTGGTTCCAGAATTGGAAACATCATATATCAGGCCAACTTCTCACACATCCCTATGGGAGGGCAGCCTCACAGTGGTGAGAAACCAAATAGGCTGTTTGTCACTACCAGGGCATGCCACACAGCCACACAGTTAAGTCACATGTCCTACCTTTTACCTATAGCACACCCTGCCCATTGGGCTAGCTAGGGCCTACCTTAGGGGTGACTGATATGTAGTAAAAGGGGAGTCACAGACGGGGCATCTCATTTATGTGCCACGTCACAGCAGCAGTTAACTGCATGTGCAGGCCCTGCAGTAGCAGAGGCTTGAGATCGGTTTGAAAGGCTACTTTGGTGGGTGGCGCAAGCAGCACTGCAAGCCCACAAGTAGCATTTAATTTACTGGCCCTGGGTATTTGAGATACCACTGTACAAGTCCTAAAACTACCAACCACAGGTCAGAAAGAATACAGGAGAAAGGCAAAAAGTTCTGGGATGACCCTTCAAAAAGGGCCAAGTCCAACAGCGACTAACATTCAGATCCATGTTTGTTTCTAGAAAACATCCTTGGAAAGGTGAATAGAGCACTGATCATCAAAGCACACGTTTAGTTACACAAAGTAGCCTAAAACTAGTATATGTTTAGTAGTTTTCGCACTACTTGCACAGATTAGTTTAGTGTATGGTTCCTTAGCTTCGTAGAGGGGAGAGGGGAGAAGGTTTCCACCACATCTGATACTATTTTAGCCATTTGTTTTCTTTTTAATTTGCTGGTTGATTACCATCAGTGGTATCCCACTGGCACTCTTCTCCTGGCTGATATAGTAGAGATCTTTGCTGATGGGCAAGTAGCCCTAACCGTACCAAAGGTGCATTTAGCATGTGATATTTAACTAAACTTTTTGCTCTACATTCCCTGTGGAGTTAATCATCATGAACTGCATTTTAGATAACCATATTTATTTGGATTCAAATTGAGTAATTGAGTGTTTCGTGCATGATTATCCTATATTTGGATGGATTGTAACATTCAGGCTCTGTACTCACAAGTTTTTAGCCACAGTGCACCTTCTTTCATCCTTTTGCTTAAAGATTGAATTCTCTTGGGGTATCTTTTAATCTGCTTATTCTGTACTTTCTGTCTACATGTTTTATGGCCTGCGGGCTTAAAGAAACAGACGGCGATGAGCACTGTGCAACACTTAACAAAAGGTGAACCATATTTGGTTACTTGCTAAGATTTCCTCAAGTAGGAGAATTTTGCACAAAAACACTAGTTAATGAAATACATACATTTTGGTTCTGTATGTACAACTCACATGTCAGGAGGGGGGGTGGACTTCAAGAACACAGGAAACTTCAAAGGAAGGTAAGCTAATAGTAAGTACACATTTTGGGGGCTAAATGGTTCCTATGTTGATAACAAGAATCTGTCAGGTATGACCTAATGCTGGAAGATTAAATATGAAGTGATTAATATGCCTTCCCAAAGGCCACTGAAGAGCATCAATTAAAGAATCAAGTTAAGAAGGGCCAAGATTAAGGACACAACGAAATAGATGACAGACAGGGATGACCTTTTCCTGGACATCTCAGTACTCTGGAAAATAAATATTTACACATAATGCCTGAAATCAAAGAGTTTCAAAAATCTGCTCCACAAATGATAAAGCAATGCAGAGGCCCAACAGCCCTCATCCTGTCAAGGTATCCCTGAGGCAGTGGTGGCCAGCACAGGTAAGTGTGGTGGGGTGGGCGGGATGGGATGCCCGCCCCTGCCCCAATGCCGCACCGCTCTTACCTGTGCTGGCCGGGGAACATCACTTACAACGCATTTTTTACAACGCACTACCATTACATCGCAACCATTACAACGCATACCATTACAACGCATTGCGCTGGGGGCGCTCTAGGATAGGGAATATATTTAATTTACTATCCAACACCTTCCCTGCTATCCACGGGGACTGGAGTTGGAATAGTAAATTAAATAATTCACTATCCAGCGCCTAAAAGCATTATGCGTTGTAATGGACTGCGTGGTAAAAACCGCGTTGTAAAGGCATGCGATGTAAAAGCATGCGTTGTAGTGACACCAATCCGTGCTGGCCGCCACTACATTGCAGGGTTCTTCAATGTGAAGTTAGGAAATGGGGATGGTGTGTTGAAGGCTTTATGATTGCCAGATGAGCGCTGGGAGTGATGCCATCCTATTCCTTGGGAACATCCCAAAGGAGCTGGGATCGCAAATATCTGCTCCAGAACTGGCAAGATAATTATATCTTACGTACTGTAGCTCTTGAGCAACAGAACACTATGTCATTCTGCAATGTCTGAATGTCTCACTCATTGACTATACATTAATTTCTTTAGCCCACTGTCCCAGTTCATGACACAACACTCAGCTGGAGAGTTGAATGTAATCAGATCCTTCTGACATTGCTAAAATAAGTCCTATGGAAAGAACCTGAATTACATGCTTGCTCGAGAGCCCACTAGGGTCTATATTATGGAAAGAGTGCACAGTCCCTGTTTGCACCATGGAGCACCTTTAAACGGGTGGGTCTGGCACAACCAGGCGCAGTGCACCCTTTTACAGTCATGGGCGAGGATGTGGCCTAGTGGCTAGAGCGGTCAACCTGGAAGCTGGGAAACCGGGTTCGAGTCTCGGCTTAGGCTCAACATCCTGTGATTCTGGGCAAATCATTTCATCTCCCCTGCCTAACAGAATGAATGTGTCTGTCTGTAACACAGCTGGCCCTCATGTTAAATGCTCTGATACCTTTGGGTCAAGTTTGAGCTATATAGAACTCCCCCCCAAAAAACAATACCCTGCCTGCAGGGCATTAGTGAAAGATCGAGTGGTAGCTTGAGACAGCGGTTCCATCTTTCACTATTTTGGTGGCATCTGCCTGCGCTTCAAATGCTTCAAGCAGGCGAGGAAAGTGACTGCCCCCGTCTGCAGGTGGATGTCACGTGTGTCCATGGGACATCTTTCTCTCCCTGTAGAGGGGCCCTCTCGGGAGTAAGCTCTTTGTGGCACACAATCAGTGCCTCGTGATGGCCCCACTGCATCTGGCCTGTCTCCATAACACAGAGTGGGCGCAGAGGCAACGTTTTCCCCTCATTTGAATGGAACCAAGCACCCATGCAATTGAGGAAAAGCCCCCTAGAGATACTACTGACTCCATACGTGTAACAGCACTATCTCTATTACAGAAGGGGCAACAAGCATTTGCGGCACCTTCGATAATACAAAAGTGCCCTGGGGGTGCAGGAAACAGGCACATATGCCCATTGTGCTCCTGGACCACTATGTAATATGGTACCAGGAATTCTCTGGAGGCTAAATTAAGCTTGAGTAGCATCAACAAAGAGGCATGAGATGTATTGGCAAATTTAACAGAAAGCTTCCATCTTAAGCAAAGGTTCCAACAGAAAGGCTCAGGCAACTACACAACCACTGCAAGAACAGATAAAGACATAAGCAATACTAAATGCTTCTTGAAAATGGTTTCCTAGGGCAATTCAGAAAGAAAAACATCCTCAAGTCCAAGATCTCAGAAGTCAGTTAGATACACCAGTTTCAGAATGTCTTTCAGAAATACATCTTTATTGAATCTCAGAAGAAAAAAGAACAGAAACGACAATTGAGGAGCCTGAGTCTTTGAGATCTTTTACACAGGCAGAACAAGTAACGAAATTCAAATATGGTGTATTAAATAAATGATGATCTGGTACCAGGTAGAATTTGTTAATGCAAAAAGAACATTTGATGGACAGAATGCAGAACAATGTCATACATTCACCCCAGTACAGAGGTCTGGGCCTAAATCCATCGTTTTTTTGCTCACCATGGCATTCCAATTTGGACCCAACCATATGCAAATCAGTCTTGACCCTGCACCCAAAGGGAACAGTCCAGACAGAACTGTCAGGCCAGGACTTCCCTGGACTGGAAACAAGCATCCTAGGATCAATTGCAGGCTTTCAGCCCTCATCAGCCAGGATAGCTTGACCCCAGTGGCATGGAGAGCACAGGACCCACGTCTGGGCATACCCGTCCCAATCGGGGTGACGAATGCGAAAAGAACAAATGATTGACAGAATGCAGAACAATGTCATACATTCACCCCAATACAAAGATCTGGGCCTAAATCTACTGTTTTTTTGCTCACCATGCCATTCCAATTTGGACCCAGCCATATGCAAATTAGTCGTGACCCTGTGCCCAATGGAAACAGTCCAGCTTGAACTGCCAGGCCAGGTCCTCCCTGGATTCCAAACAAGCATGCTAGGACTGGGTTCGGGCTTTCAGCCCTCATCAGCAGGATAGGTTGACTACAGTTGCATGGAGAACACGGGACCCACTTCAGGGCATACCCATCCCAATCGGGGTGACAAATGCAAAATTGATGGACAGAATGCAGAACAATGTCATATATTCACCCCAGTATAGAGATCTGGGCCTAAATTCATCGTTTTTCGGCTCACCATGCCATTGTGTTTGCTTTGTTCCCCCTAAGTTGTCAGGGTATGCCCAGATGTGGATCCCTTGCTCACTTTGCCACTGGATTCAAGCTTGCCTGGCTGATGAAGGGTGTTACCCAGATACCGGTCCCAGGATGCTTGAATCCTATTCAGGGAAGACCTGGCTTGGCAGTTCGGGCTGAACTGTTCCCATGAGGCACAGGGTCAAGACTGATTTGCATGTAGCTGGGTTTGAACTGAGATGGCAAAGTGAGCTAAAGAAAGATGATGGATTCAACCCAGTTCTGTGACTGGGGGTGAGTGTCTGAAAAGTGTCTGTGCTCCATCCATCATCTCCCTGTGTTTGCTTTGTTTGCCCTAAGTTGGCAGGGTATGCCCAGATGTGGGTCCCTTGCTCACTTTGCCACGGGATTCAAGCTAGCCTGGCTGTTAAAGGATGTTACCCAGAAACGGGTCCCAGGATGCTTGTTTCTGGTTCAGGGAAGACCTGGCTTGGCAGTTCGGGCTGGACCATTCCCATGAGGCACAGGGACAGGACTGATTTGCATATAGCTGGGTCTGAAGGTGGCGAAGTGAGCTAAAGAAAGATGATGGATTCAACCCAGATCTGTGACTGGGGGTTAGTGTCGGAAAAGTTTCAGCACACCATCCATCATCTCCTTGTGTTTGCTTAGAATAGGTTAATGCTCAGCCCATCCACAAACTGACTCGCACACTGACCAACATTCCACTCACCAACATTCTGTTACCACAGTCACAGTGGCTGAGCAGCAAGTATAACAATGGGTTGTTGGGAACTACTCCAGAGACAATTTTTTGTGAATGGTGCCTTTAACCGTGTTGGTTATTGCTCTGTTCTTCTGCAAGGACTAGACCCACTGAGTATTTAAAGTGAAATGTTCCTAGCATGGGAAGGTAGGATGTGAGATATACCTTTAGGAGGTGTCAAGATGTTAACCTGAAATTAATTATTAGAATTTTCCTCTTTAATATGAATGTTCTATCTTGTGTCGTAACATTGTTGGTACAGTTTGCTATATTCAAAAGTTTACAAGGATGACATCAAGACTGGACAATCATGTTGCTCTGAGGTTAAGCTGCACAAGAGCATAATTATCAATTGTGGCCTATATGCAGTGGCACCAGGACCCCGGGTTATTGGTCGCTTGATGCACCCCAATAATGGCTGTCATTTACTATCTAACAATGAGACTGGTGCCCATTTTCATTGTTTGCATTAAAGCCAGTGGCACCCTTCCTACACTACTGATGCTGGATTCCATGGCTACCATTGTTACCAACTAATTTAGTCATATTTTCGGTCTGGCTGAGAGACAGACTTTGCTGTCTTGATAGTGTTATGTTTTTCACAAAATAGAAACAAATAAAAAAACATAATCATACTTAAAACAATATAAAAAATGGGCTTTTAGATAATCTTCTTGTATCATTGATTAGTTCAAGTGTCAATTAAAACTCAGGTCATAATGCAGTGTATTGGTACAGATTACCAATGGGTCAGCCCTCCTTATCTCTTCGATGTTGCAACTTTGCTTGTGTAATTTCCATTATGTTAAGACAACAGTGTTCCCTTTATTCTAGGTGTACCTGAGCTATTTGGCTGCATTGTCCTGTACACATGATTGAAAGTGCCACTTGATTTACTCTGAACTTGTATTCTTGCCTGTAAGCTGATGGTGAAATGTTTGTACTGTCTGGCTACAAACATCTTCAGCTGTCTGTTTCCAGATGGGGCCTAACAGCTAGAGCGGTTGTCCTCGAAGATGGGGAACCGGATTCGAGTCACGGCAGGGCTGCTCAACATCATGTGATTCTGGGCAAATTACTTAATCTCACTGTGCCTAAAAAAATGAATGTATTAGTCTGTAATGCAACTGGTGCTCATCTAAAGTGTTATGATACCTTCTGGCCAAGTTTGCGCTAAGATTGAAAAAAATATTTTATAAATCCCCTCGACTTTTTTTTGTTGTTGTTGCAGAATTATATAGCACAGATTAAAAACATAGGTATAGGAACGCTTTACATGAGCGCCAGTTACGTTACACATGGACACATTCCTTTTTAGGTCGAGCGTTCGAGACCTCCTGTATATACTTATATACTTTAGTATATATTTATATGTGTATGTACTTTGTGGGCTCTCGAGATCAGCCCTAGGACTTGTCTGCTTCCGCTTAGGGACTTCTTTTCTGTTTAACTGCCTCTATTTAACTGACTTAATAGAAAACAACCTGCAGAGGTCAGTAAAATACCAGAATTGCTTACTGCTGAGGGACTTTCTTTTATTACAATTTTTCTGGCAACTGCCTCTATTTAACTTTCTTGATAGAAAACGACCAGAAGAGGTTAGTAAAATACCAGAATCACTTTGGCATTCTCTAGATTCCAGTACATAGAAATTGTTTTCCACAAGCACCAGTAGACAACAATATGTTTTTTAATTCTTGTAATTTCAGTGTTCTTACCACCAAAAGCCCTGATTTTATATTAAAAACAGAGCTTTGGACTGTACAATTTCCTGCTGAAAGGCAATATTTCTCTACATCTGTTCCCATACCTGCCGTGTTACGCAGTTTGGTGCTTACTTTTCCTCCATGTTAAAGAACAGTAGATGTTTCAGCACCCAGGCTAAGGTGCCGCATAGCTAAGTACATATAACGTCCCAAAGGCGAGACCGATTGCATTGCAAATACTTGTTATTGATAGGCGCCGGGAGATTAAGTGATTTGCCCAGAATCACAGGATGTGGAGTTGACCCCGAGGCTCCAACCTTGTTTCCTAGCTCCAAAGTCGGCAGCTCCAGCCATGAGACCACATCCTCTGCCCTCTTCGCACTATATAACACCCCCTCCATCCCCCCAAAAACAAGCATTTGCAATGCAATAGGGCTCGCATTAGTAAAGTTAGAGGTATTAGTATTGTAAATGACAATTTTTTTATTTATGTTTTTGTTTTGAAAATAGCGAAATATATAACTTTGTCATTTACAATGCCAATAGTGTTAACTTTTGCAAACGTGACACCTATAGCATTTGTAATGCAATATGTGTTGTATTTACATGACTTAGATGTATTAATATTAATATTAAAAATAACAATGGGTTGCATTTTTTTCAATAATTAATACTTAAATAAAATTTCTTGTAATTTATAATTGCAATAGCTTAAACTTTTGCAAACAACTTTTTGGAAGATTATGTTTAGTGTATTTTATTGTGATGAAAATACAGGAACAGAAGTGAAATATTAACATTTTTTGTGACCTTTGTAATAAAGTTTGAAACATTGAGAGAACATATTTGAATCAGTTGTTGTTGAATGGTTTCACAGATTGATGCTGTGGTGGCTCTGAATGATGTTGTGGCGGCGACGAGTGATGCTGTAGCGTTCAGTGATACTGAGGTAGCGCATGGTGATGTTGTGGTGCCCCTGAGTGATGCTGTGGTGATGCGATGGATAGTGAGGGCGATAGATAGATAGAGGGAGGGTGAGAGATAGAGGCAGGGTGAGAGATAGAGGTAGGGCGAGAGGGCAAGGGATGGAGTGTGGGCAAGGGATGGAGTGTGGGAGAGGGATGGAGTGTGGGTGAGGGATGGAGTGTGGGCGAGGGATGGAGTGTGGGCCGGGGGAGGGATGGAGTGTGGGGCGGGGGAGAGATGGAGTGGAGTGTAGGGCGGGGGAGAGATGGAGTGGAGTGTGGGGCTGGGGAGAGATGGAGTGGAGTATGGGGCGGGGGAGGGATGGAATGTGGGGCGGGGGAGGGATGGAGTATGGGGTGGGGGAGGGATGGAGTGTGGGGCGGGGGAGGGATGGATGGAGTCGGGGGAATGGATGGATGGATGGACGGATGGAGTGCGGGGATGGATGGAGTGGGGGGATGGATGGATGGAGTGGGTGGGATGGATGGATGGATGGATGGAGTGGGGGGATGGATGGATGGAGTGGGGGGATGGATGGAGTGGGATGGATGGATGGATGGAGTGGGATGGATGGATGGATGGAGTGGGATGGATGGATGGATGGGGATGAATAGATGGATGGAGCGGGATGGATGGAGCGGGATGGATGGAGATGGATGGAGTGGGATGGGTGGATGGATGGATAGAGTGGGATGGATGGAGTGGGGGATGGATGGATGGATGAGTGGGACTGATGGATGGATGGAGTGGGATGGAGTGGGGGATGGATGGATGGATGGAGTGGGATGGATGGATGCAGTGGGATGGATGGATGGAGTGGGGGGATGGATGGATGGATGGATGGAGTGGGGGGATGGATGGATGGAGTGGGGGGATTGATGGATGGAGTGGGGGATGGATGGATGGAGTGGGGGGGTGGATGGATGGAGTGGGATGGATGGAGTGGGGGGATGGATGGATGGAGTGGGGGAAGAATGGATGGAGTGGGGGATGCTTTGATGGATGGAGTGGGGGATTGGATGGATGTAGTGGGGGATGGATGGAGTGGGGGGATGGATGGATGGAGTGGGGGGATGGATGGATGGAGTGGGGGGATGGATGGATGGATGGAGTGGGATGGATGGATGGATGGAGTGGGGTGGATGGATGGATGGAGTGGGGGGGATGGATGGAGTGGGATGGATGGATGGATGGTTGGAGTGGGGGTGGATGGATGGAGTGGGGGATGGATGGATGGAGTGGGGGGATGGATGGATGGAGTGGGGGGATGGATGAATGGAGTGGGGGGATGGATGGAGTGGGATGGATGGATGGAGTGGGATGGATGGATGGAGTGGGATGGATTGAAGGATGGAGTGGGATGGATGGAGTGGGGGGGTGGATAGAGTGGGAGGGATGGATGGAGCGGGGGGATGGATGGATGGAGCGGGGTAGCCGAAGGCAAGGAAAAAAATACAAGTACAATCAGGGAAGCAGAAGGCAGGAAAACGAGGGCAATCAGGGGAGCAGAAGGCAAGAAAAATCAGGGGACCAGAAGGCACGAAAAATGAGTACAATCAGAGGAGAAGAAGACACGGAGACTTTGATGCACTGTGGCGTCTAAAACTCAGATGCACACGGCCCTCACAAGGTGTAGACTCTGTGGTCAGCTCGGGCTGTAGACAGGGAGCCCGGTACAGAGCTCTCTACACAGACAGTCCTGTTCAGCAACAAGAACCTGGCAGAGTAAAGTAAGACGCAGGCAGTCCGGTGCAGAGCTTTGCAAACAGGCAGTCGGGTTCAGAGCAGGCAGCCTAGTACGGAGTTGTGTAAAGAGGTAGCCCAGAAAACCAGTGAGATACATTGATTGTAACTACAAAAAACGAGGATGAAAAGTCCTTGTCATGGGAATATTTGAGTCTGACTTTAGGATGACACAGGAGGACGTTGTGAGCTGAGCAGAAGACTGTGGCATTATGAGAGTGCTATGGGATCGAATGCAATCCAAGAAAACCGGCCCCTATACCCACCAGCTTGTCAGTAAAATAGAGTCGTAAGTGGTGCACGGGGACATGTTCCACACACCAGGGGTCAGGTGTCACTTTACCCACAACAGCAACGGAAGAGACGCCTCTGGAGCAGCGTGCACGTCTTTTGCATGGTAGTAAGGTGGGGTTGCTGCACTGGAGCTCTTTTTTCAGAGGTTGGCCAAGGCCCTTTGAGTTCTGTTTTGGCCTCACTTGGGAACCATTGAAGACTTCTGAAGTGTGTGGGAACCTCTTGATGGTTTTTGCAAGCCTACCATAACTCTGCCCCTAAAACACTTTTTCTGCAGCAACAAAGTGGGCAAAAAACCGCACTAAAACATAAAAAACAAAAACAGTTAATCTTCACATGGGCTGTCGGCAACACCAACCGGAAATTGCAAGAACAGTAGCACATTCGATGAAGCCTTCTAATATTAAAATGTGCATTCATTTTAATTTCGGTCGTCTTTCAGTGAAACGTATACGTTTCCCATTGGGACACGCAGTGTTTGCTCACGTCAGCTGCCCCAGGGTATTGCGACATAAAATGCTCAAGCTGGAGCCCGCTGGAGGAAGAAAAGCACCTAAAAACACAGGGAAAGGAGTGGAGCTTTCGTGGGCAGAAACACTACCCAAAAGAGAAGGAAGGGGTAACTAAAAGAGAACTGGAAAGGGTGCGTCCAAACACTGGCAAGGAGCGTGATGGCATACTATATGTCATTCATAACTTCCAGCCTCTCCTCCTAAACACTCACCCACTCACACCTGTGTGTAACCTGAAGGTCACACTCTGAAGACTCAGACTTTCACAGGTCTCTCGACAAAAGGGGGACCACTTCAAAGGGTGATAACAGGAATTCCATTTAGCACTGAGACACCCCCATTCCGTCAGTTCTCACTGGCAAGAAGGGTAAAGTGCCTGAATGGGGTTCATGTCAATGTGCGCTATTAGAAAAATGCACACTGACATACTCTATATGTACACTTCCATACTGCACAGTGCACGTACTAATAGCGCAGCAAATTGTAAACGATGAACACGAGCTCCTGGAAAGTGGTGTCCCAGCAGACCGGTGGCGCCATCTTATACTCAGTATGGGGAGGACGGCATGAGATGGTCTTGGGAGGCCTGAATAACCACAGAAGCTCAGAGATGAAAAGGCGGTGTAGATGATCCTTCAGTGGTGGGAACAGCTTACGATGGAGAAACGGACGGTGCTTTGATGTACTTCGGAAGCATATCTCCCGAAGAGAGTTCAAATGGCGGAAGCCCTTCCACGCATAGACTGCAGCGGCAGGGCCGGCCTGCAGCAGACTCTAAACAAGCACTGGGGGAAGAGAGCACGGCCTGCGGCCGTGAATAAGTGACGGCAGGGGCGGGGCAGCGAAGCCTTTGATGTGCCAAATGCTGCTGGCAGGGGGAAGGATCGGGCAAGCTCGTCCACGAGCTTGTGAACTGTTGGGAATCCTCCTTGAGGACAGCCAATCAGCTGCCTGAAGAGAGCCTTTGGGGAAAGAAGCAAATCAGCGACATAAGGGCTCCCCCTGTTCTATTTCTGCGAAATAGAAAAAGGACGAGCCCTAAAAAAGAATGTCCCTGAGCAGAAATCAATCCTGCTACTTTACAAACCTCTGCCGATCGTTTTCTATTAAGACAGTAAAATTGAGGCAGTTGAACAGAAAAAAAGTCCCTAAGCGGAAGCAGACGAAGTCCTAGGGCAGATCTCCAGAGCCCATAAAGTACATACACATATAAGTATATAAAGTATATACTAAAGTATATACAAGAGGCAGTAAAATAACACTACACATATTTGTAGAAAGAGCAATATAGGTGTGTCCAGCTAGGTGTACTTTGAAAAGGGATAGAAACCCTTTTTAGTTTCAATGCACATCACAGAATCAAAGAAAGGGTAATATCGTCTTTGAATTACTGTAACCCGAAGTCATAGTTTAAACACACAAGGATGACAAAACAAATAGAAACGAGAGGGTAGAGTTCATATATTTTCGGAATCGTACATGTATCAAAAAAAAACACAAAGTGAGTCCAGGTAAGCTATTTTACAGGGAATCAAATAAAATGGAAAGGATAAAGTAAAAATCAAGAGCACATAACAAGATTAAAGCTGCTACTTCGTCAATGGAAGTGAGCAGCACACGAGGTAGCTCAACAACTGAATCTTTTGTGGCCAGATTTCTAATGCTTGGCTCTGACTTTTAAGGTACTCTCCTTTAAATCGCAGCTGATACAAACAAGAGTGGAGTCAAGGAGTGATCCTTTTAAATTCTAAGGATATGGAATTAACATAAGGTGAGCACATTCTAGTAGTAAAAAAAAACTCCTGTCAGAATCAGGATTATACAGTGATTTCATAGGGAAACTTCATGCAATTAGATCATATGCAAAATGGATGTATGTTGTTAGCACGCATACTTTTAGCACGGATACCATTAGCACGCAATTTTTACAACGCAGGATCCCTTACAACGCATACCTTTACAACGCAAAACATTACAACGCATATACTATTACAACGCATACCATTACAACGTAAGTATAGGTAAGTATATAATTTTTTTTAAATAATGTAAAAAATAATAATGAAAATGTATTTAAATAGTTTAATTATTTAAATTACATTTTATTAAATAATTTGTTCATATATATGTTAAAAATACATATTAAAAATGTTAAAAATACCCCTGTACCCCATAACCCAAATCCAGCCCTGAACCTTAAAAGTACCCCTGTACCCCATAACCCAAACCCATCCCTGATCCCTAAAAATACCCCTGTACCCCAAAACCCAAACCCAGCCCTGAACCCTAGAAATACCCCTGTACCCCATAACCCAAACCCAGCCCTGAACCCTAAAAATACCCTTGTACCCCAAAACCCAAAACCCAACCCTGAAACCTAAAAATATCCCTGTACCCCAAAACCCAAACCCAGCCCTGAAACCTAAAAATACCCCTGTACCCCAAAACCCAAACACAACCCTGAAACCTAAAAATACCCCTGTACCCCAAAACCCAAACCCAACCCTGAAACCTAAAAATACCCCTGTATCCCAAAACCCAAACCCAACCCTGAAACCTAAAAATACCCCTGTACCCCAAAACCCAAACCCAATACCCCTAATAAATGTTTTTAAAAAAAGATAAACTTACCTATACTTACGTTGTAATGGTATGCGTTGTAATAGTATCTGCGTTGTAGTGTAATGTGTTGTAAAGGTATTCGTTGTAAAGGGTCCTGCGTTGTAATAGTTTCGTTGTAACAGTATTTCGTGCTAAAAGATGCCTGGTAACAGTTACATACCATGCAAAATGAATGGGAAAAAACAGATATTGTGTATCAGCGCTGCAATTTTAAAACGTACTTCGTATTTTAAACCTTTACCCACCCACAGTGACAAAAGTGCTAATCTTGTTAGTTAAATAATGCAGTTGATACAGAAAGTGTGTCGATACAGCACCGTTAAGTAATAGAATGACCCACATCAATGAATATAAGCTCTCAGTGATGTCTTTAAAGCAGTTGTAATCACTTAATGCTGGCTTTTAAGCAGCATAATGTAATTTTCTTAAATATACATGATTGGGCATATGTGCACATACTGAATTTCCGGTCAGAAAGTACCATGCTGCTATTATCTTCCACCTTTCACTGCTCCCTGCAAACAGTCTTCGGCTAATGGTTTCTCCGCACTACACATAACATTACTAGGAAATGTCATTGTGTTCACTGTCCTGTGACATCATGAAAAGGGAAAGCAAAAGGTTTTTTGTACGATCAAGTGCGGTATTCAGTGAGTAATGTGTATTAATGAGATCCTGGATTTAAAGTAATTGTAGGTTTGCGTTGTAGGGGCGATACTACTTAATTAGTGTCTAGGGCAAGATTGCTAACAGTAGTGACATAAATGCAGACACTTTCTAAATGGTGGCACAAAGTACGAAAGCTGCTGAGACTGCAGCGGCAGGGCCGGCCTGCAGCAGACTCTAAACAAGCACTGGGGAAAGAGAGCACGGCCTGCGGCTGTGAATAAGTGACGGCGGGGGCAGCGCAGCGAAGGCTTTGATGTGCCAAATGCTGGTTAAGTGCCTGAATGGGGTTCATGTCAATGTGCGCTATTAGAAAACTGCACACTGACATACTGCAGTGGTGGGAACAGCTTACGGTGGAGAAACGGACGGTGCTTTGATGTACTTCAGAAGCGTATCTCCCGAAGAGAGTTCAAATGGCGGAAGCCCTCCCACGCATAGACTGCAGCGGCAGGGCCGGCCTGCAGCAGGCTCTAAACAAGCACTGGGGGAAGAGAGCATGGCCTGCGGCCGTGAATAAGTGACGGCGGGGGCGGGGCAGCGAAGCCTTTGATGTGCCAAATGCTGCTGGCAGGTGGAAGGATCGGGCAAGCTCGTCCACGAGCTCGTGAACTGTTGGGAATCCTCCTTGAGGACAGCCAATCAGCTGCCTGAAGAGAGCCTTTGGGGAAAGAAGCAGATCAGCGACATAAGGGCACCCCCTGTTCTATTTCCACGAAACAGAAAAGGGAAGAGCCCTAAAAATGCTCTTACATTACAAGGCTGGAATTTTGCAGACAGATACCTGGAAACCGATTTTTTTTTAATGTGGGCAGTTACCCGGTTCGTTGATTTTTCAGTTCACAATTTCACAAGCATGCCACTCGGATGCTACCATGTGAATGTCACTGTACTGGGATTACCGGCTTGCATGCCAGATGCACTAGCATGCTAATGTTTCTTTCCTGTGTCATTGTTTGGGGTGTGGAACATGCATGCCAATGCCTGTCTGCCTATTTATAGGTGAAAATTCATGCCTTTGTTAAAGTGCTGTTGACATGCCCATGAGTTATTACAATTCCCAGATCACTGACGTAGTTAGGGGGGGCGGTGGGGGCGGTCCGCCCCAGGCGGCACTAGTTTTAGGGCAGCGGCCGCGCAACACTGGAGGCCCGTGGCGGCGGCCTTTATAATTTATTTGGGGACACTCACTGACTATCACTGTCCCTAAATAAAATTATAAAGCCGGCCGCCCCTACAGTGAGTGATGTCATGTACACGGTACACCCAAAACCCCGAACGAGCCCGGACCGGAGCAAATGCACACGTGACGTGCAGTGATATGTGAAGTGAAGTTTGCGACGTACCGCGTTTGTTGAGGGTCCCAGGGCCGTCAATATTGTAGCGCGAAAGTGCTACCGATGACGGCCCTAGGCATAGTTTTTGGCGAGCCCCCGCGCCGAAAACACAGCAATGACGCATCACATGCGCCACAGGGCTGCTTCCCCACTCCTCTTTATGGCCCCGCTCTGGAGCTGGTGCTTCGGCACAGCTTTTACGCACGGGCATGGTTCTACAGCCCATCAGATGTGCCCTTTGTGTTTTATTTCTCTTTCTACTCTTAGGGTCTGGAGATGCACTGAAGAGGTGGAGCTACTACTTCGGACCCTCACCCTCAGAATAGCAAGGTGAAAAGAGGTGATGTGGTGCTAAATGGCAAACTCCTCCTGCTTCCTGTCTCCTCCCGCTCCCCTCTACCCTAACTGTTCACCCTGATGCGCTGTCTGTCTCACGGCTCTCCCATACTTCATCCTGCCGTATATATCCACTCCTTAAATCTACATTCTCTCTTATCAGTCATTTTCTCTAGAGGTGTGGAAAGTTCATATAATTTAATTTTGCGTAATTATGTAAAATTTAAGAAAATGACACAAAATTATGAATAAGTGCGGAAAATGCGAAACCGCATTTATTTCATGTGATATATTTTAGTGCAAAATGCCTTTTTATAAGCTTTGTGAAAATGAGGACACATTTTGCACTAAACAATAACACAGAAAAAAATCACACCAAATTTCTGCTGCAAACAGCGATTAATTACGCATTGTGGTGTAATTGCGTTCTTTAATCACACACATACACACACTTACTTAGATGTCCCTTTGTAACTTCTTTTCTCATTCTCCTCTGCTCTTTCATCTTCCAAGGCTCGTCTTTCCTGTTTCTCATTTATCTACTCCTTTTCAGCTTTTTTACTACCTACCACTTTATAACTTAGTCTCTCTCTCTGTAGCTTTATAACCCCTCTCTCTCCCTCTCTCTCTCTCTCTCTCTGTCACCTTGGTCTCCAATTTCCCTCTCTGTCATTGTAAACCCCCTTCTTCACTTTGCTCTCCAATTTCTACTTTTTCTCCCTCCCATAAATGCATTTTTTTCCTTGGCCATTCTCTCTCTCTCTCTCCCCTCTCCAATCTCTCCCCCTCATTCTCTCCCCTCGCCGATCTCTTCCTCTCTCTCTCTCTCTCTCTCTCTTCCTATCTCTGATATCTCTCTCTCCTCTCCCCCACTGATCTCTCTCTCCCTCTCTTTCTCACTCTCTCTCTCCCCTCTCTCCCTCTGATATCTCTCTCCTCTCCCCACTGATCTCTCTCTCCCTCTCTTTCTCTCACTCTCTCCCCTCTCCAATCTCTCTCCCCCCCTCTCCGCTCTCTCTCTCTCTCCACCCTTTTTCTTTCCCCAGCACCACCCCCCCCCCCCTCTTCCTGCCGTGGGCGACAATCTGAGGGATAGCCCCGGGCGCCAAAAGCGCTAGCTACGCCACTGTCCCAGGTCGTTATCCTTTTCTATAGCTCCTACATCCCACTGCTTTTCCTTGCTAGTATTTTGTTGTCATATAGCTGGCTACACAAAGAGCGCGCTGTAATTATTTACAAATAAATTGCTGGCGCTCACTTCATCTGACACCTCAGTGCTCCTCTGAGACCACCGTACTCAACGAGGCCCCTCGCTACAATCTGTAAGCGCTCTAAAAATCAATTGTTACTTATTATTATTAAAATATGAGAAGGATTCCCGCACATTGCTAGGGCCTATTGAGATTTAAGCTTCTTCCCTTGAAAGAATGTGCAGTTTTTGAAGTTACTTCTGTTTAAGTTGTTTTATTTTTATTTGACTGCCAAAGCCCCCAACTTCAATTATTGTAAAACACGCAATTAGTGCCCATTTTATGTGGCCCGGTGCAGCACATCAAGACTTTCTTTGTGAAGCTAGTGTGTCTACGCAAATCTGTCAGCACCTACTGGCAGCCATGGGCTATTGCGCGCTTTCTAAACACAGCGCATAGAAGCACTTAGGAAGATATTATTTTAGTATCCAGGGCACAAGTAGAGGCTACACGCAGGTAGACGGCATCTATCTGTTGTATGCCAGGATATAGGCCCTGCCAGGTGTGACTGGTCGCTTGCGCAGGGGTGGCAACGCGCAGCGCCAGCCAGTAAGCCACACACTTGGTCCTGGTCGGAAGTGACGTGCCCGAGCGCACGCCTTCCTTTTATTGAACCCCGCAGGCCACGCCTGGCCTGCGGATGCATGGATGCGTATTACGTGCGTCCACTAGAGTGCTAACCGCACTACATCTCTATCCAACTACACAAGATTTTGAGAAAATGTTCAAACTAAGAATGTTCATAATAGCACAATAAATTTTTGATTTGGCGCTCTGTACTTGCGTGTCCCCTTGATGACGGCTTCAGGGTCTCAGCTGACAGGCGTAGTCATTTAGTCTTTGACTTGGGCGGGGATTGGGCCTCAGGCTGTATCGCGGGGTACGGCCTGGCCCTCGTTCCCCGCTGCGTGATGGATTCCGGATGGGGGTGGACATGATTGAGAGTCCCCCTCCCGGCTCTGGCACTGGTCCTCGGGTGTCAATTGTTGAGCTGTCCCTTTCTTCTTGTGTCGCGGCTCGGGGTGGCTCGTTGGTTCCATCCGTGACTTCTGTGTCCACACTCGGGCTAGGGGGGACCATTTTGAACCACGAGGTGTTTCTCGAGACTTCTTCCCCCTCTCTGCTGGCAGTCACCATGGTTCCCTTTGTGTTGGTTACAGTCCACGGGCGTGGTTCGTAAAAGGTTTGAAATTTTCCACCTGGGCGTCTGTTCCTGATGACAACCCGATCTCCTTGATGTAGTTGTTTTGGTGTCACTCTACGCCGGTGGCTTGCTCGTAGGTTGTTTCGGCGTCGACGTTCCTGAACCTCCCTCATGTCGTCCCTAACCGGTGTTGGTCCTATGGAAGTAGGAAGGAGGTCTCTACGTTGACCCTGAAACATGAGGGACCACGGGCTCTTCTGAGTGGTGCAGTGGGGGGTTCCTCGATATTCTCTCAGGAACTCAGGTAGTCTTTGCTCAGGGTCGGCTTCTTCTACCACTGCGATCCTAAACATTTTATTGAGAGTCCGCATGAATCTTTCCGCCTCCCCATTGGCTTGCGGCCATTGGGGAGTGATGCGCCGGTGGGTGATGCCTCTGGCTTTCAAAAATGTGGCAAATTCCGTTCCCTGGAATGGTGGTCCATTGTCACTTTTAATCTCGCCGGGGAATCCAAACAGGGAGAATATTTTCTCTAGCGCTGGCCCCACGTGTGTGAACGCCGTGGATGGTACTCTTTCCACTACAGGGTATTTAGAGTACGAGTCAATGACTACCAGGGTGTGGCCCTCTCCCGGGAAACTTCCGAAATCCACGCTGACTTTAGACCAGGGGGTCGTGCATGCTTCCTCAGTAATTATGGGGACCGGCCTTTCGGGATCACTGGTTAGCTGGCAGGACATGCAATTTTTAACGTATTCTTCCACCGTGGTTTCTAGTTCGGGGAACCACACCTTCTCGCGCATGCGCGCCTTCATTTTCGTGGCACCCTGGTGGCCGCCATGAGCGAGTTGGGTGGCTCGGTACCTAAGGCGTTTTGGTATCACCAGGCGTGTCCCTCTCAGTAGTATGCCCTCTTCCGTGGCGCTGAGCTCGTGGCGGACGTGCCAGAATTTCGTGAGGGCTTCCTTATCCGAGGCCGTCCAGGTGTTGGGGGGGTGTAAGTAGTCGGTCCAGGACCCCTCTTGTACCGCTTGCAGTGACCTCATGTACGGGTTATCGTCCACTGTCGCCTCCTTGATTTCCTCGATGGTCATGCATTGGGGGCAGGATGTGAGTGCTACCCACTGGACATATTCTTCGCAGTCTCCATCAGCAGCTACTAGCTCTTGAGGTAGTGGGTGGCGCGATAGGTAGTCGGCCGGGTTTTTGGCTCCCGGTCTGTATACCACTTCCATATCGTATGTTTGCAGCTGGATCACCCACCTTTCAATGCGTGGCGGCGGATGGGGAGCAGTGCCCTTGAAGAGCGGCACTAAGGGTTGGTGATCGGTTACCATCACGAATGAGTGTCCTTGCAGATAAAGATGAAAATGGCTGCAGGCCCACTTGATTGCCAGGGCCTCTCGCTCTATCTGTGCATATCTGGTTTCGGTCGGGGTCAATGCCTTGCTGGCAAAAGCCAAGGCCGTCCATTTCCCCGGTTCATGTTCTTGGGTCAGGACTGCCCCTAGGCCCACCGGGCTGGCGTCCACAATTACCTCGGTCCGCTTGGCGGGGTCGAAGTATGAGAGCGTTGCGTTTTCAAGGAGGGCATCTTTTATCCCCTGGAAGGCATCATTTTCCTTCGGGCCCCATGTCCATGTGGCGTCCGTTTTCGTTAGTGCTCGGAGGGGCTCACTGCGGGTTGCCAGGCCTGGTATGAATCGGCCACAGTACGTGGCCATTCCGAGGAAGCTCCTCACCTCCGTTGGAGATTTCGGCGCTGGGGCATCCTTGATGGATTTAGATTTTCTTGGATCAATTTGGACCCCTTCCTGGTTGAAAACATAACCAAAGAACTCGATTGAAGATTGGAAAAATTGGCATTTGTCTCTGTGGAGGGTTGCTCCATATGTGCTCAATCTTTTTAACACATCCCGCAGCTGTTTATAGTGTTCGGATGCGGTGGCGGAATGGATTAGGATATCGTCGCTTACATTGATTACCCCCGGCAATCCTGACAGCAGCTCTCTGATGGTATTTTGGAATACCTCCGCTGCCGAAGATATTCCAAAGTTGAGGCGTTTGTATCGCCGGAGGCCAAGGTGGGTACTGAAGGTAGTAATAAAACGACTTTCCTCGGCAAGGGGCAGTTGGTGGTAGCCCGCATTGAGATCGATTTTCGAGAACCATCTCGATCCATTCACGTCGGCTATTATATCATCCATTGTGGGTGTTAAGTGTCTCTCTCTTCTGATCGCGGTGTTCGGCAGCCGCATGTCGATGCATAGGCGGATCTCGCCAGGTTGCTTGGGTTTTTCGACTATGACCATAGGGGAGACCCAGGGGGTGGGTCCCGTTACTTTTTCAATGACCCCAAGATTCTCCAGTTTCTCGAGTTCTTTTTCCACCAGCGGCCGCAGGTGGAATGGTATTCGCCGATGACGTAGGGCTGTAGGGGTGACGGACTTGTCGATATGGAGTTTGATTGGGTTGCACTTGATGCAACCCAGACCTTTGAACAGTTCAGGGAAGCGCTCCAGCAGCTCCTCTACCTGATGGTTCCGGATGCGGTTAGCGAAGGCGATCAATTTTAAGTCCTCCGCAGTGTGGCTGCTTAGCAGCGTGTCGGCTTCTCGGTCGATTATGTGTATCGTTGCGGTCACTTCAGCCTCGTCAGCTCGGATAGGTATTACAATTTTTCCTTTCAGAGGAAGAGGAGTGTCCGCTCCATAGGCGAAGATTCTAGTCTTGGAGCGTAAGACCTCAGGACGAGGGCGTAGCTTGTTAAATTCTTGCAGCCCCATGACGTTGACGGTGGCGCCAGTGTCAATTACGGCTTTTACCTCATTCTCTCCCATCTGTACTACACATGTCGGCTGTGGTCGTCGTCTGAGTTTCAGCTCCAGAGCAAAAGAGATTACGTACGCCTCCTCGTCTTCCGAGTCTGACTCGTCATAGGTCGTCGGTAGAAACTTGTCTGCTCTCTCCGGGGGTGGATTTGTTAGTGACAGTTGGCGGACAGCTTTGGTGGGTGTCCATGGTTTCTTGGGATTCCTGGGTTGGCTCTTTCTGCGACAGACTGACGCGAAATGATTGGGGATTCCACAGTTCCCGCAGGTTTGACCTTGAGCGGGGCAATCTTTGGCTGCATGAGGTTCGTGTCCGCAGTATCCACAGCGGCCTTGAGGTGTGTCTCTCCGGTATCCCTTTTTCGCCTGGCCACGTGGTCGTGGTCGTACCGCGTCAGCGCGCTCAACTTTGATAGTTTCGGTTTTGGCGGGAGTTTTATGTAAAGCCTGCTCCATGGCCGTTGCTCTGGCATCTGAGAGTTCATGTGCTCTGGCCAGGATGAGGATGTCTTCCAGTGAAATTCCTGGCTTCCGCAGGATATGGCCCCTCAGTGTCTTGTCTCGGCATCCCTGGATTAGTTGGCGTCGTATGGCTCTTGGCTGGTCCTCATCCGTGGAGCTAGCCAGCTCTCGAACTCGGGTGTGGAACTGATCCATAGATTCACCCTCCCGCTGACGGGCTTGCCCTAGCTTGAAGACTTCGAAGTCCATATTTAATTGAGGGTCAAAATGGTTATTCAGGGCGGTAACAGCAGCAGCATAGGTGGTCACCTCCGTCGCGTTGGGGAGGTGTTTGAAGAGCCTGAAGACCTCATCCCCTGCGTAGTGGAGAAGCAGCGATCTTTTTACCGCTTCGTCCGTCTCCCTTGTGAACACAAAATTGTTCTCGAGTCTTTCCAACCAAATTTTCCAGCGGGGCGAGGCGGTGGATGGATCACTCGCCTCACTGAATGGCGGCAGCACCCCAGCGGCAGCATGCTGGAATGGGATGTTGATGACGGGAGCCCCTGCGTCTGCATCCCCCATGGCGGCGGCGTACGACTTCTAGCAGGCACAGTTCAGGACCACCCCAGTCCCTAGGCACGCGGCAAGATGTGTACCTTGGCGGGAAGAATCCTCCGTCCGTCGTCCAGACCCACGCGCCACGTGGTCAGTGGAGGTAGGCAGGTCAGGGCAGTACCAGGGACCTCCTCTCAGGCAGACAGCGCTCGTAGCAGCAGCACCAGGCCACACCAGGCCTCAGCAGACCCCAGCACGTGATGTACGCGGCGACCGCGTGGCAGAACAGATGGTAGGGCCTTCTGCTGGAGTCTCGTACCTTCTTCTCACTCCAAATGCGTGAGAAAACGCTGGGCGCGTCGTCCTTGCGTACCACGCGAGATGCGTGGTGTTCGGCACTTTGACGCCGTGAGATGCAGGAAGGAACGGCGGCCGTAGGTGGAGGCACCCGTCTCACGCTTCCTCCCCAGGGCAGTGATGGTGGGGGGAAGCGGCGCCCTCCGGCAGGCGAAGGGCAGGCAGGAAGGAGCACGGCGGCCCCGTGGCGCAGGAGACGGCGCCGGGCCACACGCGGTGTGCACCGCGGGGGCGAGCAGACTGCTCCGCTCGAGGCAAAGGTGTACGGGCGAGGGTTGGGCCCCCTCCGCTCGTCGCCAATGTTGTATGCCAGGATATAGGCCCTGCCAGGTGTGACTGGTCGCTTGCGCAGGGGTGGCAACGCGCAGCGCCAGCCAGTAAGCCACACACTTGGTCCTGGTCGGAAGTGACGTGCCCGAGCGCACGCCTTCCTTTTATTGAACCCCGCAGGCCACGCCTGGCCTGCGGAGGCATGGATGCGTATTACGTGCGTCCACTAGAGTGCTAACCGCACTACACTATCCACTATTTTCTGAGGACGGACGTCGTCCCCCCTCTATGACGTTGGGCTCTAGTGAAGTAAGCTGAATTTGTCCGGTGTAATTTTCCGACACTGGGACACATTTAGCAGTGCCTGTATGCTGTCTGCTTTCCGCCGAGCAACTAGGTGCAGGCAGATGAGAGGCTTTTTTATTTTTCCCTCCAGCTGAGTCATTTAAAGGCCATCAGCTCTCCTTTGGTGCAGTCCAACAATTCTCTCTGGGAGCAATCTACAGCCTCCCACCTGTGTGCAAATAGCAGTGGCAGAGAACAAAGGCACACCGCTTGTTATCACTTTACATGCAGTTAAGAGAAACTAGGATTTGGAAGCAAGCTTTTGAATTTGTTAAATACCCACCAATAACCATTCATTTTAAGTAAATCTTTTAAAGATGCCACTTCCTGTGATGCCACATGCATGTGACAAGCCATGATGTTACATGCCGTGATGTCATTTGCATACTGTCTTAGTCAGGCCCCCCACTTCTTTTTTTGCTTTTGAATTTGTTCAATGCCCTCCAATAGCCATTCAAATACCCATTGTTTTTAGTAAATCTCCCAAAGATGTCACTTCCTGTGATGCCACATGCATGTGACAAGCCATGATGTCACATGCTGTGATGTCATTTGCATACTGTCTCAGTTAGGCCCCTCAATACTTGTTTTTTCAGACTTGTGCTCTTCTAGTATCTGTAATTATTGTGTTTTACTTTGGCAAAGTGTGTGGTTTAATTAGCACTTTTTGTTTCTGGTTTGTCTGTCACACTTTTTGGTAGGGCCAAGGCCCTTTGTCACTAAAATAGTTAGTGATCAAATGAGCGGGTGTCTTTATTTGGGTGAATTTACCTGTTTAAATGAACAGTTTGCTGAGTGGGCTGCCTTTCTTTACATGCTGGGAAATTATGCTGCCTGCGCAGCACGTAGGGTGACAATTAGGTAGACAGCAGCTTAGCACAGCATTCCTCTTCCAGGCTGTATCTGCTTAATCCCTCTCAGGTCAGATTGGGTAAGTGGGGGTGGAGTTCTTGCTCATGTGTAGATGCCCTAAACCCACCAGGGAAATCATTTCTGGTGCAGGAACCTCCTTATATACTCCTTGGTTACTGGAGTCACCTGTGGCAGTTAAGAATGTTAACGTAGGGTCGGGCACAATGGTGCCAAACTCACCATCCCCCAGATGCAGCCCCCCAGGTGCGGATCTTCTTCCCTGGCGTCCACGAGCAGAAATGGAAGGACTACCTTACTACCAAATGGAACACCAACCCTGGAGCTGCTCTCAAAAGCATGAGAAAAGGTCCAGGATTGGTGGGTGCATGCCAACCCAGGGTATTCCTGGGTCTAGAGTACGCAAGTCGAGCTGGCTGTAGCAAGCCAGCCAGACAACCCAACATGCGCACTGCAGCGGTCGCTGTAATCCTGCAATCCCGAGCTGGCCCAAATAAAAGCACATGGCAATGAAATGCCGTTACCTTGCCATTTTTTAAATTTTTGTGTGCTTTCTGCCCCTGCAGCAGGCTGTGCGACGCTCCTCCGCTCTTGAGGAGGAGCTGCCCCTGGGGGTCACCCTCTTTGGACAAGATGGCACAGCGAAAGCCAGCACAGACTTTGTTCTTTAATGGTGATAGTTTTGATGTGTGAAGTTGATCAAAAAAGCACTCCGTTAATTTGCCTATACTCTGATTGCTTTGTGGGTGATTTATAGACAAAGTTGGATACATATTGGATAGCAATATATTTTTTTTTTAGAAAATGTTACTTTTTAATAAATATGTGTTCACTTGTAATAACAATGACTTTCATTTCATATGGTACACTTATGTACTTACGAGTTCATGTAGTGCAGGAACCTTGTGGGCATTCCCATTGTGGTGCCTTTTGAAAAGGCACTGCCGCCATTTAATGGGCACTACAATGGGAACCGTCACAGCGCCCGCTCGCCCGAGTGCGAACAAGTTGTAAATTGGCGTGAGGGCAGCGCAAGCTTTGGCAGAGCAGCGGCACAGCAGTTTGCACCGCCGTGCCACCAGTCCACCAAATTCTCATAATTTGGGCTTAAGTAATTCACCCAGCTCTGCTGAGGCATTTATTTATGGAGTTGCTGCCCTCTGCATACCCTGGCTGCCCGATCCTTTTCTTTTTCTAAGACTCTTTAATACCAGTGCTTTTTACATAACTTGCATTTCAGGGGTCTTCTTGCAACACATCTACACCATTACTTCCTGCTTTAACATTTAAAGATTAAAAAAGAATATAGGACCATTAATGACTGAACCTTATAACTAACTAATTCAAATTCTAATAACATGTACTATAGCAAATAAGATTCTCTTTATTTTACAAAATTCCCAAAACAGGTCAAGCAAAAAAATGCTGAACACAGGCCTAGATTTATCAAAGGACTGCTTTGCTCTTGCGTCATGTCACGCTAGGGCAAAACAGTCCTTAAGTCAGATTTACCAAGCCATGCAAGGCCACCTTGTGTGGGCCTGCATGGTTAGGTAAATCTGAAGTGACACAGGGCAGCATAATTCCAGGGTCAGCTTTAGCGCTCGTAGCGCCCACTGCAACGATCTTTGTTGGCGCGCCCTAAAACCTCCTTTTTTACGAATTCTCTCACTACCACAATCCACCAGTGCGCCTCAATTGTCCATAGCCCCTCTCTCAAGTGAGTTTAATTTGTTTCATAGCAATTCTGATACCAGTATGGGGTGTCAGAGCACTTTACATAGCACACGCACATATTATACGGAGCCAAGGAAACATACTTCTGTAAATCAGTCCATAGGAAATCTTACATTAGACAATAAATACTGCAAAGTGTAGGAATCCTAGATAGTAGTGGGCAGGATATTTTAGGAGTGTTTGGTCTGGAGAAGCACAAACTCAGGATTCAGAGCATGCATATCACAGTGATTGGCTTTCTTAATAAGAATGTACTGAAATAAACCCTTTTTAGCAATATTAGGATAATGTAAGAATGAGGGAAAAATGCAACGTTCTAAATCATGCCATGCAGAGTTCATGCACCTCTTTGCTCAAAGCGCTATATTAGGTTTGTAACTGAAGAACTGGAAAACAATCTCTCTGACAAAAACAGTAACCTACTGCTAGCATCATACAATAGAGTATGAGGATTTGTGTTGTGCATGTACTTATGCAGCAGGCATATTAACCATCTGTGCTAATTTATCTTGAGTGGAAAATGCAACTAGACAAAACTCGATCTCTCACCAACAGTAACATTTACAAGAGAAAATAACTGACTGAGCAAGTATTGAATATTGCAAAATAATTTTGCATTGTGCATATATCAATGTTGGTTGTGTCCATATTATGTGCAGTATATATATGATAAAAACATGTCTAATAAAATGATTTCTAAATTAAAGAAATAAGTGAATGTAATTGTTACAATAAGTATATTCTGAATGTATGAGGTTTATTTATGTGGTCAGTCTTTTGAGCTCTTTGTAGCCACCTGTGAAGTAATACAGGCTTAGTGGGATCCATCACACATCATAATTGGTGTTTTTTTGTTAAACCATGTCATTTTAAACAGAGCGCCCCCCTGAAGTCAGTGCCAGGTGCGGCTGCCCCGGTCACACCATCCTAGAGCTGGCATTGTGTAATTCACTGCCTTCAGTTACGCTGCACCAGGAAGGCGTTACATGGGTGGAGAGTGGGTGTTTCCATCTATCCACCCATGTATTTTGGCTCACTCTTAGATTTACCAAGGCAAGTATAACTGGGAATGCATCAACATTCACAATAGAGGTGCAACAAGGAGAAATCTCTTTATTTCTCCTTGTTTCTGACTCTTTTTACGTGTGCTGCTTTCTGTGAGCACTCGGAAAGAGGTAAAATACTCCAAGGATTGTTTTTGTGCAGGAAAGTATCTCTTCCTGCACAAACAGAATTCAGGGTGTAAAAAAGGTACCCTTGCACCACGGCATAAAGGTGCCTGTATGGGGGCTTGGCAGCCACATGTGCACCAGCGCAGAGAGTGGGAGCAGGAATGTGCCATATGCACGTAAGTAATGGTGCATTCCTGCCATCTCTATTTGACGCAGTGCAGCAGATGTCTTGCTTTGGTGTGCTACATCAAACCTTGATGAATCTGGGCCACAATGTTGAGACCAGTATTTTTTAATTTTACAACACTTGTTTTCAGTGCCACCACCTCACCTGTGTATCTCTCAAAAGAGCCTCAACACATCTGAAAAGCAGCAAAGAGCAGTGCACAAAATCACCTGTACTAAATAAATACATTTGTTGTGGTTGAAAGGTGGCCAACTTTCCATTATCACTTGACAGTGTACTGTGTACATTCAGAGATAGAAAGACATTTGTTAGGGAGCAGGAGGGTACGAGTTCAGTAGAATGTTTTGGGGGTTTTATTTTATGTACCCGCCCTAGACCCTTGGATGCTGCTAAAGTGTACTCTTTCTTTTAAAAATAAATGCAACTTGTGAGCCTAAAGATCAAAGATAACATTTGTTGACAAAGAACCAGAGGCTCATACACTTCCCAGGAATCTGACTTCAAATTGCACCTGCTGAAACTTTTGCCAAGTTGTGGATAGCCTTGAACTCCTGTCGAGACCAAAGGCTCATACTGAACTTCTTGACTGTGCACTTCTGCTGACGTCGAACCCAAATCCAGATATAAGCTACAGAGAACCCCGCAAAGAGCCTGTAGGTGATAAAAAAAATAGAAAAAAGTCTGAAGATAAAAGTTTAGCCATGTCCAACCAGGCCCTTCCATCAGACTGGTGCTTCATCGAGGTTGGCTTGAAACTTTGAGTTTGGCCCAGATTCCCCACGTTTCAATGTCATAGACTACTACTAAGGGATTCTCTGTTCTTACCAGACTGTTGCTGCTGTCGCCGTTAGGCTTTCCAGACTTTCTACCCTCGCCTTTTGCTGACACCCGGCCTCCCTGTGTCCCAGGAGGGATTGACCGCCCTCCCGCAACGCTACAACTTGCAGCACCCGCTTCGCGGGCGCTGCTGCGCGGTGAGTGGCGTGGGGTCGAGGCTGGGAGAGCACTCGCGCTGTTGGGTCTGTCCCAGGAGGAGGAGCACCGAGATAACATCGAGGGAGCGCGCCGCAGGGACTCAAAAGACCAGGAGTCCCTGCGCTGCACAGGTGTGCACGGGCGCGCCCCCAGGAAGACACGCCCCCTGCTTGTCCAGCCTATTTAAGCGGGAAACTGTGTAGCCTCCAGCGGGATTCTCTGTTCTTATCAGACTGTTGCTGCTGTCGCCGTTAGGCTTTCCAGACTTTCTACCCTCGCCTTTTGCTGACACCCGGCCTCCCTGTGTCCCAGGAGGGATTGACCGCCCTCCCGCAACGCTACAACTTGCAGCACCCGCTTCGCGGGCGCTGCTGCGCGGTGAGTGGCGTGGGGTCGAGGCTGGGAGAGCACTCGCACTGTTGGGTCTGTCCCAGGAGGAGGAGCACCGAGATAACATCGAGGGAGCGCGCCGCAGGGACTCAAAAGACCAGGAGTCCCTGCGCTGCACAGGTGTGCACGGGCGCGCCCCCAGGAAGACACGCCCCCTGCCTGCAAAACCTCCTTATAATCAGCAGTTTACCGCTTAGCGGGACGCGAGCGGGACGCCGAGCGAAGCCCGGGCAAAGGGCGGGCCCTCTGTGGCCCTCAGAGGCCAGAAGAGGCTGGGCTGGGCCACCCCCCTGAAAAATCGTTCTTTACAACTCTTGAACCAGGCTTCTAGTCGGTTATATCTGCTCTAGTAAAATCTACCATCTGTACATAGCACTACAGATTATGAGGAAGACCACCAAGAAGCCCAGGATGCCCACTTTAAGATCAAGCGCAAAAAATAAAACGGATCCTCCACCGCCATTACCAACACTGACTGCGATTGACAAAATGCTCAAACAAACAATAGGGGCAGTGTCAAATGCCATCGCAGATACTGAAAGAAGAATGTCACTACCACCCGTGACAATTATTCAGGAAACCCAGGAATCCCTCATCAACCTGACGAGGCTTCTCGAGATTTGGTAGAGGAATTCGACACCAGCTTGCCCCTTTCTCCCTCTTCTTTCGCTGACCTACCTTGTGCGCAGGTCTCTGCAGATATTCGCAGCGAGAGATCTGTTGTACAAACACACAACCATATTAACGCTCCCTGCAGCATTGAGAAAAATCTGCACAAGGAAGGCCCTAAACGTGGGGGGGAAAAGGGATCCTCAAAAGGATCCTCTAAAACTAGAAATCACAACCTGGTTACACCAATAAACCCACCTGCCTCGGGAATACCGTGTTGGATCACCAACATGGTGGCTGACCTTAAAACGGACCTCGAACACTCCATTACTGTGCTGCTAAAACCCCTCATAGCAAAAATAGACAGACTAACCTCAATTGTAAACAACAGAGGGAATGGCACAAAAACCCAACCAGGGCAAGAAGGCGGTTTAAGAAAACAGACCGACGTTACATCCCATAGCCAAACTAAGGACAAGGTCCCTACGATCCCTGATGCGCCCACAAAAACCCCAAACAGAGCCAGTCAAAAAAGTATTAAAGATAACCAAAAGGTTTCCTCCACACCAGACAGAGGGAAAAGCAGTAAAAAAACAACTACTGAAAACAACAAATCAAACCCAGGACCTCCCCAAACGTTGGAAGTAAACAACGTCCAAACCCCCAACGTGAACCCAAAGCCTCCGCCCACTGCACCAACTAAAGAAAACAAAACATCTACTCGCTTTAGGTCAATTAACCTCCCGCCTGAAGCACTGCCCTATGTAGTGGTGTTAACAGGAGTTCCACCTCTAAGGGAAGGCCAACGGGAAACCCAAATAGAACTGAAAAATAAATGCGCACAGTGGCTACAAATACACAGACCCTTGCCCCCCAATGTTTTTGGGGAAATCTTGTCTGTAAGAAGAGGGGAGTGGATCGGCAAAGGCACCAAGACCATAGCAGGGGATATAATTACGATAAACTTTAGAGATATGGACGCAGTTAATTTTATCTGTAGTGCCCCACCTAGCTATACCCGATCACAGATCCACCCGGTACACTTGTCTTATTTCTATCCCTTTGCACCCCAAAGAATCAGGCAGAACAACAGAACCTTCCCTAAAAACTTACCATATCCTGGTACCCACTATGGTCCACCACAATGGCAAAGACCAAACTTTGCCGTGCCAAACTACGACTCCTCCCTAATGCAATATGCACACTGGAACAGATTCGGTGCGCTGGAAGAGGTCGATTGACAGGGATGGGACAATCAGTCCCCCAAGACTGAGAGGTTGAAGGTGGAAAATCTACCACTAACAGGAATGGAAAAAGGGATGGACAATGAAATAGCTGACGTGCCCGACAGAGGAGGATACACCAAAATTCCGAATACCAGCCTTGGAAGAGAAAAAGGGACAAACCCACCAAATATTCTTAGCGACACTCATTCCAACAATGCCACCCTAACAGAAACAAGCAAACAGGTTATGCCCCTACCAGATGAACCAAAAAGAACCACTAAAGAAATGACGCCAGCAAATCTACTAATAGCATCCTGGAACATTGCAGGACTAGCGGCCAAGTTCGAATCACAGGAATGGAGGAGCTACATCAAAAAATTCCAAATCATTTGCCTGCAGGAAACTTGGGCTCTTGAATTAAATGACTACAGCCTGGAAGGATACAAAAGCTTTTGTCTCCCAGCCAAAAAAGTAACTTCTGGGAGAGCAAGTGGGGGTCTGGCCATATATGTCAACCTAGACATTAAGGGCACCTGGAGTAACATCAAATGGGCATCACACAACCTACAAGTTCTAAGGTTCACCTCAGCAAGAATAACCCTCTTCCTAGTTAATTGGTACAACTCTCCAGCACTGATGGAGAGGGGAAAAGCCATTTTTGAATTAGAGGAATGCTTAAGTAACTTAAACCTTTTACACAAGACACCAATGAACTGAGCGTAATACTAACGGGAGATTTTAACTGTCATTTATGCGACAAACTAAAACCTTTTAATAAAGACTGGTCAAGATGCACTTTAATGAAAGGCCCGCATTTTGCACATACAAAAGAGGGATGGGATTTGGAGAGATTAACGAAAAGGAACAACTTAACCCAAACGCTAGACCTTGTGGCATTGGGCGAACTAGGAGAACTGACACCAACGTACAAAGGAAGAGGGTGCCACTCCTACATTGATTTTATTCTAGTCTCGCCCATCCTAAAAAGAAACATTACCAACACTAAAATAGAGGCCAGCAGTTTTAGTGATCATAACCCGGTCTTTATTGCAATCGAAGGTTTTGATTTTAACACATGCCCAAAGAAACCTGACACCGTGGAAAAAGCTGTGGATCAGGGAAGAAGAATTAAATGGGCAAAAATTGATGGGGTCAGTTTTTATAAAAAATTACTAATAGATGCTTCAGATGCAATTGACAAATGCTTAGACCCAAGTGTATGCGGAGACCGGGTGGTCAAGGCTTTCGAAGAAATCGCACAACACGTAAATAATTCACTAACGACCACGGGATCTAATAAAATGAACTCAAATCCCCGCTGGTTCGATGCGAACTGCACCAAGGCGCTTAAAAAACTGAAGGATAGCCTCCACTGTAAACCAAGGGATAAGATCAGGGTGACAAAGAGCAGAGCGGAGTATAAAAAGGCCCTGAAAATCCGCAAGCAAAACCTACAAAACCAGGCCTGGGAGGACTTAAGGGACGCCGCCGAAAGAAAAGACATTGTTAGCTTCTGGAAAGTGATTAATTCCCCTTGCTTCCAGGACCAAGGGGCTCCAAAAATCACAAACATCATCTTACCGGAGCAATGGCAGGCCCACTTCCAGAGCCTATATAACCACTCAAATCACCTAGCTCTGGAGGACACATCGAGGAAACACCAGCCGGCAAAGCTAGACTTCTCTTTGAAAGAAGTCAAAAGGGGAATAATTGGACTAAGTAAAAATAAGGCCCCGGGCCCGGACGGAATTCCACCAGACCTGTACCTGAGTCAACCTGACTTGTGGGCACCGTTACTCACCAGGGTTTTAAATGAGGCGGTGGTGGCAGGTCTACCCCAGTCCTGGTCAACGGCGACCATAGTCCCAATTTATAAGAAAGGGAACCGCGATGACCCCCAATGCTACCGACCCATATCGCTTATAGACGTGACCGCAAAAGTGCTAGGGCGAGTCATCCTACAGCGATTGCAAGATTGGGCCGAGGAACATCAAATCCTTTCAGAAATGCAATACGGCTTCAGGAAAGGCAGATCCACCACTGACCAATGTTTAAATCTTTACCTTCTGATAGCCAAATATACCATCGCTGGAAAGGGGTCCATTCACATGGGGTTTATGGACCTTTCAGCGGCTTTCGACCGTGTAAATAGGAGAAAGCTCTGGAGCATGTTAGTAGAACTAGGAGTGGACCAACCGCTAGTGGACACCTTGCAAAATCTCCACTGGAACACCACTGCACACAAGTGGAGTAAGGCAAGGTTGTATCCTTGCGCCCTTTTTGTTCTCCATTTACATTAATTCGCTGGAAAAAGACCTGCTTAATCTCAAGGTGGACTCACCCCAAATTGGTCATCGTGCGGTACCTGTGTTATTATACGCCGATGACGCGGTTCTGCTTGCTAGAACCCCCCTAGGCCTGCAAAAACTGATTGATGGGTTTGTCAGATTTATGGACAAACTAGACCTGGCAACTAATCTGGAAAAATCCTACATCATGTCCGTCGGAAAACCTACAAAAGGATCTTTTTCCTTTCACATTGGGTCGCACAAAATCGACAAAGTCCAGACCTTTTCGTATTTGGGGGTACTATTTGATCATCACCTCACTTTTAAACCCTTGGTCGAAAAACATTCTACGAAACTTGCAGCTTCAGTAGGAGCTATCATGGGATACGGGCAAAGACTGGGAAAATGGTCCCCGGAACAAATCTTGAACCTTTACAGGGCAATTTGTTGCGCGAAAGTCTCCTATGGCGCAGAAGTGTGGGGCTTCTTGGACAGTAAAGCCCAGCAGATACAGACTGAAGAAAACAAATTCATGAGAAGAATTTTGAAGGTCCCTCAGAGTGTACCGGCCCACATAATCCATGAAGAACTAGGAGAACTCTTCATAGAAGATAAAATCAAAATTAAACCCCTCCTGGCATGGGTCAAAATATGGACTAACCCAGAGGCCGCCCTCACAAGACAAATCATCGAGGACTGCCTCAAAAAAGATAAAGGTGACATCATCCCTTGGCTGAACTATGTAAAGAAATCCCTAGCCGAAATCGATTGCATAAACTTTTTCACATCCCCAGACTCCATAACACCTGAGAGTAAATCATTGGTAAAGAACCTCTTCTTGGCACAGCTCAAGCTATTAAGAGCAGAAAAAGAAAATTGTAAACCCACAAATTCCACCTATAACGAACTCACAGTAAAGCATGGAATGGAACCGTATTTAAGAGTCATGTTTAACGCCCAGGACCGCTTTGTCATGACACGGTTCAGACTAAACATGCTACATCATATTCTTGCGGTCCCGGCAGGGTTTACTCACACACTGGCGGAGAAGGGTACCTGCGGCTGCGACCACAGGTCTCCGCAGGATACCCTTCATTTCGTCCTATTGTGCCCATTTTATACTATGCCTAGACGTAAGTTCCTGGTGGGGATTTTGAAAGACATAAAACCTAAACATGCAAGAACGGCTCTGAGATTCCTACAGGAAGCAGAGGACGCATATACCCTCTTTTGCACCATAAATTTTATTCGTGTAGCGATAAGACTAAGAAATACTAGAGAAAATTGACCATTGACATTTGCCTGTTCCCATGATGAGTCAAATTGCACGAACATTTTAATCAAGGATTTAGTGATTTATTTATGTGTTACACTAAAAGCTTTTTATGTGTGTATTTTATGTGTGTATTTTGTATCTGTGCTTTTATGGTGTCTTTTTAAGAACCGAATAAAGATTATAAATTGAATTGAATTGAATACTAAGAGTGAACAGCAGTGATTTATGAACATTTTTGATGACATTGTTGTGATTTAAGAAAAAATTCAAAAAACAAAACTCTGGTCCTCTTTATCAAATTTTTGTCATATTGGTGTCTATTTAAAGATAAAAATATATACTATTTTTATAAATTGGAGTCGGATTTCTATTGTGTTGTGTTTCCGACGTGTTACCTGTTTTGGTACTACTAAATGCTCTACACTTGTTAACCTTTGAGTTGAGCCTGACTTCTCTGTGCCACATTCAACCCGGACTGAACTTAGGTTTAAATCAAAAAACATAAGTGGACCTGATAGAGGATAGTGATATTATTACAAGGTGAGGTCTCACAGCCACCCCAACTAAAATCCACTTTCCCACAGTCGGATATTGAGCTTACTGAGTGTAAATATAATTCATACAGTATTTGAGTTTCAATTTCAGTACCATTTCCTTGAGAAAGGATGTATTCTCACTATTGCCACTTTAAGAGACAAGTTTATAAAATGAACTACTCTGTTGTCTAAATGGAAAGAAATAGCTATAAACCCTACAACACCAGTGCTAGAAATCAGTATCCACTACAGATACTACCCAGTAATCCCCTATTGCCACAGGATCCAAATAAACAATCTCAAAATTAAGCTATGTCGCATTCCTATTATATGAAATATTGGAGGTGCTAAGAAAATGCTCAAAATAGGTTGTGAGTGCTAAATAAACATTGATAAGGCCATTAACACAGTTGGCAAGTCACTAGGGTGTTCAGACAACTAAATTAGATGTGGTCCAGTATATATGTTTTGACTATGGAGCTTAATATGCTGGAAGTAAACAATCTATTCTCAAGTGGGGAGGGACTCACAATACCCTGGGAGAGGTTGTCACTTGGAATTGGCATGCCACCAGAATCACTGCCACCCCAGCAGTGGTCTTGTGAGATTTTTGGGAGGTATGGTACCAGTTCCAGGAGACATGTTTTTAATCCTTCCCCATCCCTTTTAGCACACTTGTCTTGACCACTCACATTTTAAATGTATTCCTCTGCTCCCTTTTTGCCAAGATTGAGAGTATCTAGAATTAATGTAAAAGCTGCTAGTAAGTGTGTGGTTAAAAACACAAAGAGCATTCTATAAGTGTTTCCCCTTGCTTTTATCCCTACCACTCTTACATTTGTTCCACAAATTCAGTGAGGCAGGTAAATCCACAGGTACACTGGCTGAAGCCATCATTGCAGTTCTACCTAAGGAAGGGAAAGACCCAACACTTCCTAAAAATGACAGACCTAAATCCCTCATCAACATAGATTGTAAGCTTTTTGCAATGATTCTAGCTAACCGACTACAGAAATTCCTGCCCAAACTTATTCACCCTTCACAGGTTGTTTTTTTTAAGAATAGACTTTCTAGCGACAACACCAGGATCTTAGCCCATGTATTGGAGAGGGTAAAACTTACTAAATCACCTACAGTAGCCATCACGCTTGATGCCGAAAAGGCTTTTGATAAAGTTGATTCGACGTACCTAGAAGCGGCGCTAAATAAGTTTGGGCTTGGAGGAAATTTCACGCGGATGGTAAGGTCGCTAAATTTCAGCCCCTCGTATAGGGTCCAGGCAGGAGGCTCGATCTCACCACCCTTCCAGTTACAACAAGGAACCTGACAGGGTTGCCCCCTCTCTCCCTCACTGTTTTTACTCGCCATTGAACTATTCTTGTATCACATTAGGAACAATGATCGAATATCAGGGGTCCACTTTAAGGACTATACGGTTAAGATTACCGCTTACGCCGTTGACGTTTTAGTGGTCTCGGAAAAGGCTGATGAGGCCATTCCTGTTCTCATGTCCTCAATTGAAAGCTTCTCTAGTGTGTCCTTGTATAAGCTAAACAAAGATAAAACTGAAGTAAAACTCCTGAATAACCGAGGCAACAAAGAGAATATGGGGGACTCCGGCCTGACATGGCAACCAAAATGTTTTAAGTACCTGGGCCTTGACTTTGACAAAGACTTGATCTCTACCCTTCACATCAACGAAAATCTAGTCCTTAAAAAGATCTTCACATTACTGGAAGGGTGGTCTCCTAAATATCTTTCATGGTGGGGCAGAGCTGAAACGCTGAAAATGACGGTGACTCCTTTGGTGAATTATCTAGCTAGCATGCTACCGATGACTTTCTCCGTTGACTTTTTGAACAAGATTGATAAGCTCTTCAATACATTCCTCTGGCAAGGGAAGAAACCCAGAATATCACTGACTAAGTTACAACTATCTTAAGAAAAAGGTGGTGTGGGTTTCCCTAACTTCAGAAATTACCAAACAGTATTTCTATGCAAACAAGGAGCCAACTGGTTGACCATACACCCAGACTATACACCGGTTTGGCTCGATATAGAGAAGTCACACATCAACAAAATACCTTTATCTGCCCTCCTCACCATGGATCTCTCCTATCTTTCTCACTCTCAATATGTTCTCCTCAACACCAGACGAACCCTCCTGAGATTGGACCTCCCACATAAATTGAGAGTACATAAGACTAATATAGCCTCCTTATGGCGAAACCCCTCTCTAAGGATTGAAGGCAATGTGCTCCGTTGGGATCTCTGGTCTCAGAAAGGTATAAACTTAGTAAAAGACCTTTATGCAGGCCCCACCCGTTACCCTTCTCACCCCTTCAAAGTCAACACAATTGAACTCCGATGGATTTTTACGACTTTCTAAAATTGAAAGCTCTCCTCTCAGCATGCTCCATTAAACCTTGTGACCCACCGCTTACTTCTCAACTTTCACGATTCTTGAAAGCGAGTCCTACTGTATCCAAAATTTACAAACTTCTTTTACCTAATTCTAGGAAAACGCATAAAGGTAATGAGGCTAAATGGGAATCAGAACCCAACTCCACCAATATTCTGTTTCAATGGGATAAAATATATAGTACGGCCTTCTCGAATAAAATATCTCCTATTCTGTCTCAGACTAAGTATATTCTACTCAATAGGTCATACTGGATTCCTGAAAAACATTTTAAACTGCGCTTAAAAGTTAATCCGACATGCTGGAACTGTAACTCCACTTTTGGAGACCTAGCTCATATGCTCTTCACCTGCCCCACCTTACAGCTTTATTGGGATAAAATGTATAAATGTATCGAACACATATTCAACATCAACCCCTCTAGAGAATTTTCATATGTCTTATTAGGCATCATTGATCCAACACTAGTCATCGATAATGACCGACACCTGATGGATCTCTTGCTCACCTTAGCCCTTAAAGTCATATTATGCAAATGGAAGAATTCTACGGATGTATTCTTTAGAATTTGGCAAGAGTGGCTGTCCTTCTTAAGAGGTGTGGACAACACGGCTCTCCATACCTCCCCTTGGCGTAAGACTAACCCGAAACTCTGGAAGTCCTTAGATGCCTCATCATTTTCATTTCCGTGAATCCATTCTATTGTGGTAATATATGGAACTTTATTGTAACTTCATTGTGTTGTATGTAACCACACTGCTTTTTCCTATAGTCACCTGTAACAGATATCTTCGTTCGCTGCTGTTTTCTCATCATGAGGCTTTCATGTAGACGCTGGGCGTAATCTACACGCACTTGACTACGCCAACATGTTTGCAATATGTCATATATGTATTATTTGAGTCGGACCCATTTCTTTTGCCATTTCATTTCTTTTCCTTTCGTTTCAGTTCCTTTATTTCCGTTATTTCATGTATGTATTTTTCTTTGTATTTGTATTTTCAATAAAAATGATTTGAATACAAAAACACAAAGAGCAGTTCATGCACTTAAAGCTGCATTATGCAGGACTCCTTTTGTGGTACAGTTCTTCCCTCCCAGCCACAGACAGAGATCTCTTTAATAGCTCATGAAGGGTCAAAGGAGTGTGTGAATCAAAATGCAGTACAATTACAGCAGCAGCCCGTGCAGGCAAAAGCGGGGGGGGGGGCATTGGGGCCGGATGGGGGGATTTCGACAGACAATGACGAGGGAAAATTAAATAAACAATTGACCTTTGCCATCGTCCATTGAAATCCGCCCACCCGGCCCCACCGCTCTTACCTGCACATGCCACTGCTGGACAATTATCACCCAGTGACTATGATTGACCACGTACAAATGAAAAATGAGATACTGTTACTGATTTAGCAATATCCTAGAGCACACATAATCTGCCTGCCAAACTCCTCAAATTGTGATCTATAACAGCTTCTTTTGTAGTCATGTTTATGACTACAATGAATCTCCAGATGCTGCCTGCCACTCAGATTTAGTTGTAGTGTCATTTTTATTGGCAAAGCTATTGTTTTGTGACAACACTTTTGACTAATTGTTTGCAAGTACTGCATGCGTCACCAATAGTCATGTTGACATACAATTTCAAGGGACAAAAATATTGTGTCTGTACGGAGACTTTGTGACTGTGGAGATGAGTATTAAATTTTTTCGAATCTTAATAGTTTATTAATTTTGGTTTTTAAAACGAATATGAAACGTTTCTGAGCAGCATTAGAATTTTTTTAAATGGAGCAATGGTTCTGCAGCAGTCAGTGGTTCCCGGCTATTCTCCTTTGTGAGTTCTTTAATTTAACACTCGCGACTCAGGGCTACCAATGCCATTGCACTGCCATCAGTTATTCTCTTTGAGGACTTGACTCTCCAGGGGTAGCAAAGTCAAGCATTCCAGGCTTATTCTAGGGCACGATAAGCATTATAAATGCTGATTCTGCATGGCACACGAATAACCTGAAATAAGCTCATGTCGGTGTATTGCTGCAACTTCAGAGACGCACAGGACATCATAAACTTGAGTTTTAAATTGGGTGTGCAACATATGGCATACACAAAACCAGAAAGGGATAGTAACCCCTGCCTTTGGATCTTAATGTTAATGCTACTTTATAAGGGGGGTGTTTGGTTGTTCTTGGACAATTTCAGGACTCGCTGAATTTACTGCAGTGATTGAAAGCAGCAACTCAATCAGTGGGTAAGAGGTGCTTGCCAGAAATGAAAGCAGAATGCATTTGGGAATGATCTGTCTAACCTCTGTTCTAATGATTCAGGCTCTGGATGCAAGGATGGACAACTCAGTGGGACTGAGACCTTGCTGCTGATTTTCCATCCAAAACAATCCAAAATTGGTTTAGCTCAAAAATCCACCACCCAAACAAACTATGGTTCCCAAGGAGATCACACATAAGCTTTTCGGGTGCCAACGATGGTATCAGTGAAGTCTTGGTGTCCACCTTTTGCTAAAGAGTCTAGTCACTGGGTTCAGAAGGCACACTCTTTCAGTGTCCTTGAACTACATATAGGCCCAAAATATTCCCACAATATTGCTACTGTTTCTGGGAATCTTGAAGAGGGGTATTTAGCGTCAGTACCTACTGCAGAATCTCACAGCGATGCCAAAGCTTAGCAAGTTATACTTCTAAATGTTTCAGGAAACTTGAGCACATACTGAACTGGCAACACGAATGGGAGCCTAGCATTCAACCAGTGGCCACCGGAAATGTTAGAGGCATGGTGCTAATGGTTCCGCCAATGGAACACAACCCCAGTATCAGAGGTGATCCCCATGAAAGTGGATGGGGGTAGAAATGGCAAGAGTATCCGGTGGGTCAGGATGGTATAGACTCAGCACAGATGGTTGCAGCACCATGGCCCAAGCTTATGATCTTAAGTTTCTTCAGTATTGCTGGCCCTGCAGAGATCTGGTGCCTCCTATCAACCTCCAATCAACTGGTCCTTGTGTAGAGTCTGCTAGTCAAGGTTCAGCTCCCCTCCTTCCATTCAGATAACAGTCATAGGAAGCTCCAGAGTCCCAAGCTTGTCCCAACCCTTAAAAGATGGCATCCACCATCAACGTCCTGCCACTTTTACTATGGTGCCAGGCAAGTGATTAACACTCTGTTAGACTAGTAAGGGTGGGCCAAAACAAAGAGTCACTTTTGTAGTGTTCAGAGCCATGGATATCTCTGGAGGACATTTTAAAGGATTTTTGGGCCCCTGGCAAGAAATATTATGGGATCCCTGGCATGTTATAAGATTGAATGTATTACTCGTTTTGAAGTAACTTGAGTTCTCATGTTACAAAAAAATACTGAGTAAAAGTTAAACCTTCAGATACAGGAGGAGCATGCCAGGGCCATACTGGAAACCAATATCAGTCCTACAAAAATGTTCAAACCAGTCCTATGATGCAGGCCACTATGACTGTCAGAGGCCATGGAAGCATGGTTAGGTTATGGCAGCCCATCCTACTCTGAAACCAGCCTCCTAACCCAAAACCACAGGGAAATTTCTTAAGTGGTAGAATGGTTGGGGCATCACAAAGGCTTTGAAAGACAGCCAAGAGCTCATGGTGCCCAGCACCTGCCAGCCAAATAATACCTAAAGAAAGCATCAGGCATTGGCAAAGGTATTTATTTTTTCAGTTGGACTAGAATTTCCTGTTTCTCAACAGCATTTTATTATGTGGTATTCAGTTTTGAAGTCACCTGTTCCTCTAGGTGTAGGAAAGACACAGTAAGTGTGACCTGAAGAATGTTTCGGTGGACTAGTGCATACTATTAAAATAAGGCCCATGTGCAGACTGCTTGAATTGCAGCTTTAATTACCAGTTATTTTAAAACATAATTAGCATTCTAGCTGCATCAGGGAAAATAAAAGCACTGCTCAGAGGATGTTAACCATGTAATCTGATTCTTCACTCCTGGATTCTCTTCCCCTGCACTGTCCCGCCTCTTCTCCGCTTAAGAGTGCACTTCTCCGAGTTGATAGTAAGCTCGGACTGCTTATATGAGAAAATGGAGGGAGCTGGAGACAGAAGGGCAGAGAGGTAAAGAGAACGATGTAGAGAGAGAGAGAGAGAGAAACAGAGAGAGAGAGAGAGAGAGAGAGATGAAGTTAAAAATGGAAGGAGGTAGAGAAAGAAATGAGGGAGGGGGATGAGTAAGGTAAGGGAAGATATAAGGTAAAGAGAGAAAGGTGAGTTAGCCAGAAAAAAAAAGTTACAGATAGGTAGAAAAATGAAGAGGTAGGTAGAAAAAGAGAGGTAGAGAGTTAGGTAAGGATTTAGACCGAGGTAAAGGGTTAGAAAGAACAAAAGGTAGGATAATTAAATGTAGCTAGAGGTAGAGAGGTGTACTATAGCGAGTGCTAAGGAAAAGAGAACGCTAAAATAGAAACAGTTGCGAGTTAGCTGGAGGTAGAGGTAGACATGTGGAGAGGAGAGGTACTGAGAGAAGTATAGAAAGATGTAAATGAGAGAGAGATCAGTGAGGCAAAGAAAGCATTGTGGCCAAGACAAAAATGGGGAAAGAGGAGTGAAGGCTAGACAGACAATCAATCAATCAATCATCGCATTTATATAGCGCACTACTTACCCAGTGGGTCTCAAGGCGCTGGGGGAGGGGGATCTGCTACTGCTCGAACAACCAGGTCTTGAGTTGCTTCCTGAAGGCGAGGTGGTCCTGGGTCAGGCGGAGGTGGGTGGGGAGGGAGTTCCATGTCTTGGCGGCGAGGTAGGAGAAGGACCGTCCCCCTGTGGTGGCTCTACGGATGCGGGGGACGGCGGCGAGGGCGTGGCTGGTCGATCGAAGCTGGTGTTTGGGAGCGTAGAAGTTGAGGCGGCTGTTGAGGTATCCTGGGCCTTGGCTGTGTAGGGCTTTGTGTGCGTGGGTGAGGAGACGGGAGGTGATTCTCTTGTTGACCGGGAGCCAGTGCAGGTCTCTCAGGTGTCCGGAGATGTGGCTGCGGCGGGGGATGTCCAGGATGAGTCATGCTGAGGCGTTCTGGATCCGCTGGAGTCTCTTCTGGAGTTTGGCGGTGGTTCCGGCGTAGAGGGTGTTGCCGTAGTCCAGACGGCTGGTGACGAGGGCCTGGGTGACCGTCTTCCTGGTCTCGGTGGGGATCCACCGGAAGATCTTACGTAGCATGCACAGGATGTTGAAGCACGACGAGGAGACGGCGTTGACTTGTCTGGTCATGGAGAGGGAGGAGTCCAGGATGAAGCCCAGGTTGCGTGCGTGGTCTGTTGGTTTGGGTGCGCTGCCTAGGGCGGGGGGCCACCAGGAGTCATCCCAAGCGGCGGGTGAAGATCCCAGGATGAGGACTTCCGTCTTATCTGAGTTCAGTTTCAGGCGGCTGTTCTTCATCCATTCGGCTACCTCTTTCATCCCTTCGTGAAGGTTGGCTCTTGCGGTGGCGGGGTCGTTGGTAAGGGAGAGGATCAGCTGGGTGTCGGCGTAGGAGATGATGTTGAGGTTGTGCTGGCGTGCGATGTCTGCGAGGGGGCTCATGTAGATGTTGAAGAGGGTTGGACTGAGCGAGGAGCCTTGAGGGACGCCGCAGATGACTTCGGTGGCTTCAGATCTGAACGGAGGGAGGCGGACTCTCTGTGTCCTTCCGGCGAGGAAGGAGATGATCCACTCCAGTGCCTTCTCCTGGACTCCGACGTTGCTGAGGCGTTGTACTAGGGTACGATGGGAGACAGTGTCGAAGGCCGCGGAGAGGTCAAGGAGGATGAGGGCCGCTGTTTCTCCGTTGTCAAGCAGCGCTCGGATGTCATCGGTGACTGCGATCAGGGCGGTCTCGGTGCTGTGGTTGGCCCGGAAGCCAGACTGCGAGGGGTCGAGGGATCCGTTCGTCTCGAGGAAGGCGGCCAGCTGCTTGTTGACGGTCTTCTCGATGACTTTTGCAGGAAACGGGAGCAGCGAGATGGGGCGGTAGGTTTTGAGGTCGGTGGGGTCAGCCGATGGCTTCTTGAGTAGAGCGCTGAGTTCGGCGTGCTTCCAGCTCTCCGGGAAGGAAGCGGTGTCGAAGGATGTGTTGATGATGTCCCGCAGGTGGGGTGCGATGACAGCGTTGGCCTTGTTGAAGACGTGGTGAGGGCAGGGGTCGGTCGGAGATCCGGAATGGATGGAGTTCATCGTGCGGACGGTGTCTTCGGTGCTGATCGGAGTCCAGGCGCGGAGGGTGGTGGTGGGGGGCGGTGGTTCGGACGTGGTGTTCGTCAGTTGAGTGCTGAAGCTGTTGTGTATGTCCGCGATCTTGTTGTGGAAGTAGGAGGCGAGGGAGTTGCATAGGTCTTGCGAAGGGGTGATGTTGTTGTTTCCGAGGTTCCAAGAGGTTCACAAGAGAAAAAGAAATGATGTAGAGGGAGTGAGGTGTGTTACAGAAAGAAAAGTGAGGCTAATATAGGGATAGAGAGGGGCACAGTGGTTGAGAGGGTGTAATGAGGTAGAGAGAGAGGTGGAGAAAAGAGGTACGGTAGAGAGATGTATGAAGAGAGAGGTATAGAGAAAGCTGTGACATAGAGAAAGTGAGTGAAGTAGAGTAGGACGTACCTAGAAATGAGAAAGGAAATAATGGCAGAAATAGAAGTAAAATAGAGAAAGAGAATTAGTGACTTAGGAGTACTGTAGTGAGAGAGGTAACTGAGCTAGAAAGAGAAGGAGAAGTCAGGTAGAAAATGGAAGTGTAAATTGAGTGTAAGCCGTGAGAGAGAGAGAGACAGAGAGGGATGGAGCAGAAGCGGATGAGCTACTAAGAGAGATATCAATTGGAGAAAGAAACTAAGTAGAGAAAGGTGAAGTTGAGATTGTTGAGCTAGAGGGAGGGTAGAGAGAGAGGTAAGTCATAGTGACACTAGAGGCTGGCAGACATGGTAAGTGGTTAGGTGGCGCAGCCCCGTTTGGGCACGGCTTGCATTGAGGGGGTTGTGCAGTGTGGCAGCTGGTGTTGGGACTCGATCGGGTAGTGGCACAGCTGGTGAAGTACCTGATGATGGGGGGGGGCTCTGTTGGACTGGATGCAGGAGCAAATTCTCATGTCTAATTCTTGGCTCAGTGAGTCAGTCCTGCCAGAACACACAACGTTATCTGAGAGAGTGGGAGAGCGCCCCCTGTATTGACCTCTCTCTGAACAACGAACCAAGAACAGATCCACCAGTGGTGGGGATCAGGCCTAGAACAATAAAAGGCAGAATATCTGCTTCATCACCCCGAGACATAGCGGGTGGCCGTGTTGGCCCTGTGAGGAAGAAGTGACATTTAGAACATTACACTATGACAAGAACAAGGGCCTGTATTCACAAAACTGGGCCTGCCCCCTGCAACAGCGATCTGATTGTGTCCCTACTCATGCTGGCTAGTAACCCATAGAGAATGTAAAGTGGAATCATGTTTACTTGTTGAGCCTTTGTGCCTCCTGTTTAGGGATGGCATCTCTTCCTGAGCCCCGCCATTGCCTGAACTGGGGAAGCAGTGTAGAGTTGATGGCTCACCCTAACAGTGGCTCATTGAATACCTAGCTCGTAGTGGTTGAGGACAGCCACTCCACAGCAGAGGGACTACACACTGCACAGCACACAACTTGAAGTGCCTCAGCCAAATTTAGAGATGGAAAAGCTTGATAGTAAGCAGTTTAAGCTGCACTTTGATACTTGGAAGAGCATGCATTCTGCTACCACAAAACTCTCCACTTCCGCAGATGAAGGGTCACGGCGGAAGGTGTGAGGGAGACAGAAGTTGATAGAAGGACCCTCCTTTGTACCATGCAGGGTTGCTTGGCATCAATAGAATTCGAAATGGATGCCCTGGGCTCCAAAACGGACACAAAATCACATAAACCGGAGAGGCATGATACCAGACTGCAAGAGGCAGTGCATGGCATCTAAACATGGAGAATGAGCTTGCGGTGAAGGGTGAATCCCCACTCAATATGGAAAAAGTAATCAAGGTGATAGCCAAACAAAAATAAAGATTCAGAGGCAAGATCATATTGAAACAATATCCTCATCTTAGCCATACCAGAATCTACGAGCACTGCCAAAATTGAAGACTATGTGGAGAGGCTGCTGGTATCTCTTTTCTGTACAGATGCTTTCTCCTCTCTGTTTGAGGTGGAGAGGGCGCATAGATCACTATCCAATCGACCAACCCCTGAGGCACCAGCTAGACCCATAATTTGCCCACCTCTTTCATTTCAGAGACTGCAACACTGCCCTTTGCATGATCTGAGTGAAATGATCTTTGGTGTCGAAGAGAAATGTGGTGTCCCTCTTTCCAGACTTCGCTATTGCTGTATAGAAGGCTAGGCAGAAATTTACTGCAATTAAACAGAAACTACTACAAGCAAACATTCATTGCTCCATGCTCTACCCGGCGAGGCTGTGGATCTCTCATCATTAGAAACAAAAAATATTCCTAACCCCATAGTAGGCTGCAGAGTTTCAGCATAAACTTTCTCATAATGACCAGTAACTGGCCCATTCTTCTGAGTGCTCTGGAACATCATTCCCATTAACTTCCCTGGACTGAGATAGAGCAGGGGTGGGGTGGACATCGAACCTCAGCATCATAGTACCCCAGCAGAACACTGAGCAGTTGGCACCTCATTATCCAGATACTTCAGCCCTCCAGGTTATCCCAGTGTAGCTTTGTGTATTAACAATGATAAGTTTCTTTTTACTATTGGGAGGCAGCTATTTGTCTCTCTCAGCATTTGTGCAACTTTATTTTAATGAGAAGATAAGATACAAGAAAGTCTGAATTTAACTGACCTTCCACATTTTTCTTGTAGTTATGGCGAATGACTAGCAGAGACACTACTGATTCTTCTGACATGCTTGACACTTATTTGGGGTCCATACCAGCACTCTGTATTCCCCGATGGGTTACCATCTGCACATGGCAACTGTAAACAGTTTCTTTTTTAGTTTAGATTGTTCCTATGGATTGTACTTTTATGAAGATATGGATGAGATCAATGACCTAATGAGATTGGGATAGCATGGTGGGGGAGGGAGGGCTTGTTGAGAATTGTACATATATAAGAGGATGTACATGCTGATATTATGCTTTAGGGTAATTTGGGAGGGGTGGGATGCGTACCCAACACCCAACACTGCTCACTCTTCCTAACACATTTAAACCAGATATATGACAGATACACATGAAGCAGAGCTGACTAAACTACTGGTTTGAGTGACCTAGAATGTAAGAGATTTAAATAATCCCATAAAATGAGACAGGTACTTTCATACTAGATAGACATCAAGTACATGCAGTTCTTTTACAGGAGATGCAACTCTGTGGTAGCAGAATGTATGGTCTTCCAAGCATCAAATTGCAGCTTAAACTTCTTCCTATCAAGTTTTTCCATCTCTAAATTCGGCTGAGGCAGTTCAATTTGTGTGTGGTGCAGTGTGGAGTCCCTCTGCTGTGGAGTGGCTGTCCTCAGGTGGTATCCTACAGACTGCTATCATCATACTCATCCTTTGCCCATGGGGTGGCAATATTAATTTAACAAGGGATCCCTTTTCATGAAGTAGGATCTCAAAGCGACGGTCATGTTCGGGATGCCATCAAATGGGGGAAACTGGACCCCACAAAGATTAGTGAACTGCAATGGCCCAAATGCAGATGATCCAGAGTTCTTTGACAGATTGTGGATGGTGGTTTCTTTCGACGGACCTGCACTCATTAATCGGGGGTAGAGACTTTATCTGTGTTTTAAAAGAAAGCCTAAAACGATCACATGTTCCCTCCAATTACCGCAGATTGGCTTCTAAGCATTTGATGGTGAAAATACGAAACCACTACCTGTATGATATCTGGAGGGTCAGAAATCCTGATGTCAGGGGTGGCAGCTTCTACTCCAGGTTAAATGGTTGATGGTATCAAGACCAGACTATTGGTTGGTGTTCAGTGAAGTAGCCACATGTGTACATAGTGTTGCCTATATGGTGTGCACTTACTCAGACCACTCTCCTGTGATCCTCAAGTTGGTGGTACCTGGCGCACCCCAAACAAAACATACCTGCCACCTTTTTTACTGAGGCCCCATTGCACCCAGTGTTTGCAGATGAGCTACAGCAGAAAATAACAGAGTTCTTTGAATGTAGTGGCCGGACAGTGAGTTTATGAAGCACTATCAGGGAGGTTTTTAAGGCCACCATATGAAATACTTGCATTGCCAAACATAGTGACATCCTTCAATCAATAAGCAACCACCTGGCATGGTTGGAGGGGGAACTGAATCTGGCAGGGAGGACCTTGTGAGAACCCAAGAATAAATCAGATCCACGATCACTGAATTTAACGAGGCTACTAAAAGAGAATACAAGTTCAGGGGCAAATAGTCATGTGTCAGAATCTACAGAAAGGAGGAGAAGCCAGGGAAATCACTGGCCACACTCATTAAACTTCAAAGGGCAACTAAAGACATAATAGAGATGTACAGGGTAAGAACTGCCAAGACCCCACCTGTATCCTAGAGGGATTCTCAGACTACTACAAGATACTCTATACATCATCATACATGCAAGCATGCATGAATCACACAGTACATATCTCAAGCAGTATCTTGAGCAAGCGGCACTGGGTGGCTAAGTGATAAGCATAAACTCTTTTTGGACCGGCCCTTCACAGTAGATAAAATCTTGATTGTCATTGACTCACTACGAACCTCTAAAGAGCCAGGAATAGATGCCGCCCTTCAGAATTATATAAGAGCTATGCCCAACTGCTATCACCTCAGCTAGTAGCAACATATGAAGGCCTATCAAACAGGGATTTTACCACAATCTATGCAGGAAATGTTGATTATCACTCTCTTGAAGCCTGGTAAGGATCCCTACCTTTGTGAGATATACCAGCTGCCATCATTTGGATTGATGAGAGTCATGAGACAAGCTTGCCCCCTTTCTTCTTTACTATGTTTTGGGGAGACTCTAGCAGACAGCTCTACTTAGATTATGCCCTCTGTTTTACAGATAGGCACATATTGTTTTGCTCTCCAGCAACAACATTACTCTTAACAGCCAAGTACAGAGTGAAAGTCTAAATGCCACATTGTGGGAATTTTAAAAGGTTTGCTATTGCTACCTATGCTGGGGTGCATGTAAATTGGGCGAAATCATGGATATTTCCACTGACAGCCAAGACTCCACAGTTCACATCAGACTTCCCCTCCACGGGTTTGCAGATAAACTCAAATACTTGGGCATATGGATCAGCGGCGGTTTCTTCATGAGGGCAGGATGGGTCACCACCCGCCTGCTCCCAGCTGTGCTAAAGCAATGTGAACAATAAAATGGCAATGCAGTGATTTCATTGTGATTTTATTATTCACAAAGTGCCCCCGCAGCCGTCAGCCTGCTCAGGAGCTGGGATGAAATAGGGGCATGTCCTCTACTGCTCGGAGGACTGCTGATGTGGCTGGCCTGAGACTGCAAAAGTGTGCAAGTCAGTTTGGCCGGTTGCCTTGAGTCGGCCAAAGTGACATGCTCACTTTACAGGTCTTCACTCAGCTGTCTTAAACAGCTGTGTGGAGACCAAGCACAGGCCTACAGGGTCTAAAGAAGTGTTCAGCCAGGATGCGCCAATCAATCCAGGCGCTGCTTTCATACAGCTTGAAAGCAGCGTCTGGTTTGGTTAGTGACGGTTCAGCTTCCACTGGAGCCTGTCGGAGCCGCAGACTGCAAGGATACAAAGAACACAGCACAGTTATGTGAATTATTTTATTTTTGAGGTAATTTAATGCATGACAGTGATTTTATTTTGTTTTCTTTTTTAAATGTAGATATGCACTTTGCTCGCTTCACCGCTTTTGTATGTTACCAGCCGCACATCATATGGATACACTGCGACACTGAGGTAAGAGAGTTAGAGTAAATTAGTGCACCACACGTCCTACCATCACAGACCAAGTAACTAGATTAATATCTCTCCCTCCTCATTAGTGGGTCGAATAGAGTTCATCAAGATGTTGCTGCTTCCCAAATTACTCTATTTATTTCTGAATATACAATTCACGCTCCCAGGGACATTCTTTTTGGCACGTAGAGTGTAATAGTCTACTTAGCTTGTAAAATTGGAAACCGTCACACAGCCATTCCATAAAAGTGGGGGTTCGAGGTCCCAGAGCTGGAGCTATATTACTTCTGTGCGCAGGTACACTTTGCAGTCCACTGGTACCAGCCCACCAACTTTCTTCCCCATTTGGCAGTAGATATAGACCACATGTCCCCCGTACCACCACAATGCTTTATGGGATCTCCCTCCATCAACACCACCATACTGCACACCACTATTCATTACACGATCAGGGCTATGCAACGAGAAACAGAGCAGGGTTAATTTACTTGGCGTTAAGCTAGCACCCGCTGATGCCAGCTACACGTGCAAGACTAGTGCAATCTCATCTGCAGGAGAGATATCTGACTCTCTGGCAAGGCTGGACTTGCCCTAATGGGCATCAGGTGTTTTCCTGGGAGGCTGGAAGGGTGCGGGCCGGTTTTACAGGGGTGCTACAAAATGGGCCCCCAGTGATAAAAGAAGCAAGCAAGTGATTCCATCCTCCTGGGGCTAGGCAGGGCAGGTCCGAGAAAATTGGCAGGGCTACTTTGGGTTCCCACTCCAGCCCTGATCTCTGGAGAGACCTTTACAGACAGGGCACTTTTTTGTCCCTGGCAGAATTCCTCAGAAAATCCCACCTGGCAGTCTTTACATATAACTGCATTAGAAGCAGCTGCAAAAATGCTGGGTCGCTCTTTCCTGCGGAGCGCTCTGGTTCAGCACACTCGATAGGTCACTTGATACGACATCCATGAAACACTTGATCAATACGCCATGCCGTAAGGCCGAAGAGGAGACTACAGCCTTCCCCTAAGACCAGAGAAGGGCTGGGTAGGGGAACTAGGCAGTGAGATCCCTGATGAAGTCTGGAGATATAGCCATATGCAGATGGGACAGGTGACTTCTAGTATTACATTTAAGATTATTCATTATAAATACCCAGAGCGAGCCTATTATATACTTCAATAAACTTGCTTAAATACTGCCTGTTTGTAGTTTATAGGACCCGTGATGGAGTAAGGATTTGCACGTAAAGCGACTTGCTTTTACTCAACCCTCTCAAATAACTCATAAAGTACTTATTAACATGTTTTGACTAATTAATATTGCATTACACAACACATCTAGCATCTAGGGGAAGCTTGACTATGTGCTTTTACTAACTATAATCCGCTTGCATTAAAACGGCTGCTGCTACGCAGGATTTTCTACTGCACATGTGTCTGTCATACTCACGTGACATGACGTACTATCTTGCTTGGAGGGAAACTTTTGCTTCTGCACACTAGAACTAAGATGGCTGTTTTGTGTTACAGCAAGCTTGAAGCTTGCACCTCTGCTTTTGCTAAGCCGTTTGTTCTGCCTAAACACTAAACGCAATAGTTAAAATAAAATAATGAGAATAGAGTAGAGATAAGTGGTATACAGAACATTAATGTATTCTTTGTTCTAAAACTGTTTCTTTTCTACTTTGCTTCTAGCTTGTGTTTGGGTCTGAGATGTATCTGTTACTACATCATGAAAACCCACACTGCGCATGTCACACCCAGAAGGAGCTTAAGTCATTCGTCATTGAATTGAAGCCAAGCTTTCATCACACTAGAAGATGTGCCTGGGACTCCGATTCGATGCCCCCAAGCGGAAGACAAACTGTTAACATTGTATTTCTATAAGGACATTCAATTGTTAGGTGGAATAAAAACGCATGGGAAAAAATAAATTGATGGGCGGGAACGTTAAATCAAATATTCAGAAGAAAAGTGTCAATGTGGTATGGTGTGATGACCTCTCCTCAGTCTTTTGCCCAATCAAAATTGGGGATCCTTACATTTGCAACATTGGGGGGGTGGTACACTGCCCTGGAAAATAGTATAACTAGAGTAGGCTTAGCTAGTTAATTTGTCCGACTTGTCCCAATAGCTAGCCTATAACTGACCCAACGCACTCAATAGGTGATTGAAAGCAGAGGTGCTGGCAGAGCACTCTGTCAGAATAAACGATAAACCAATCGGGGTTACTGGGAAGGGAGATTCGAAGACCAAATCGAAGGTTGGCTGTTTGGCTGTTTGGCTGCAGAGAAGGTGCAATGAGGCGTAGCACATTAGTTGTGGGTGCCGGTCTTAGTCTGAGGTGGTCCTGTCCTGATCGAATTTGGTCCGTACCTGTCCTGATTCTGGTTTGCATCTATTCTTTCCTGCTGGCACCTGCATTTCGGGGTTCTGTCCTTTGACCCAGCCCATGGCCAGGGTTGGTCTTCACACCATTCTAGGTCATTATAATCAATATGGGTTTGTCATTATACTGTTCTTCCCTTTTTCCCACCCTCCCTATATTTCAATGCTTGATGAAAGTTTCTCATTCTATCCTACCTTAATCATATTTTTGTTAATTGATCAAGTTTCAGTTAATGTAGTATGGACACTGACATGTAATAATTTACATTAGATAAAGAATTTAAATCTTTACCGAGTTTGTGGTTATTATATGAGTGTAAATATTTATTTACTGCCTATTATGCTAACACCCTTGATCCCTTAGGACTTCAGGTACCGGTGACTAGGATTGGTAAGTCAAATGGTATAAGTCCTGAATGGTTAAATAAAATTGGTTAAGAGTAGGTTTACCTGTTCAAAGTGTTTATATTGATTTATGGGCCCAGGTCGGTATGGTAAAATCTCGGGCAGGTGAGCCTGCGCTCTATCAGTTTATTTTTGGTAGCAGAGGTAAGGTTAGGGTTTAGTTAAGATAGGTAGTTAGTTATAGTTAGTTGGTTTATTGAAATATTTTTGTGTATTTGAAATTACATTGATTATTGATTGTATTAATTTTATGCATTAACCAAAAACCTGTTTGTACATGTTTTATGTTTTGGTTGGAAACCCCAGTGGCAAAATAACAGGTGGTAAATGGAAGCCACTCTGTAGTTGAGGTCACTTGCCTAAGGAATTAAGTGCATGGTTAGGTACAACCGGAAGCACTGTTTAGGGACTTTCTGAATAAATGTGTGAATAAATTGATAGCAAAGAGTTCGCTGGCAAAACTTTGGTGCAATATCACCTAGAAAGGGTCACACTGAAGAAGTAGCAGGTTCTTCTGAGCTTTATTGACAACAAAGGGGTTCGCTAGTAAAACCCTGGCCTCATATCACCTAGAAAGGGTAAGCCCGAGGGAGTAACAGGTTCTCGAATGCTTGTGTGAAGAGTAGGCAGAAGAGATCTACTCGTAGTGTTTGAAGAGTAAGCAGAAGGGATTTACTCGTAGTGAGTGCAAATCATCTTCTCTTTGAATTTAGTCACTTAGGCACAGTGGCAAATGTTGCTACGTTTGTAAATTGATTAAATTCTACTTCGAAAAGTGAAAAGAAATACGTTTTGTATTACCGTGCAAAGGAGGGAGTCAGTTGCGGAGCTGCGCTGATGTCACCTAGAGCCGCGCTGGTATTGGTTGAGACTGCTGGTGTGTAGCTGAGGTAATACTGTAAAGGAGGGGTGAGTGCAGGAGCATGAGAACTCATCTCACAGCAAAAGCCGTGCAACTATTGGTTGGATTTGTTTGAATCCTTATTTCCGATTGGTCATTGAAACATAAGAAACTTTTTGCTATTGGAAGTCTATTAGTAAATAAATTGAGGGTCTTTGCAAATTAAAAGCGGCATAAAGTTACATGTGGCATTTAGACCCAGCAATAATAGGAAATAGACCCGATAGGAGGTACTTAGGTTTTGCACAAGAACAACGTATAAGAGGAAGACCTCATATCATATACGGAGACAAAAGAAAAATGTTGTTCATTAAAAAGGTCAAACATTTCTTTAGGAAAGATAAACCAATTGAAACTAGAGAAGGGATTATTATTCCACCACCAAATATGCCTGCATCATACATGATGGTTGAAACTCTTGTGTGTGGTTAGAAAACTCGATGGAGTACACAAAAGATGATGGTGTTTTAGCATTTCCAGAAAATGGTACCTTTAATGGTAGAGTTTTGTATAATTTAAGGACACGCATGAATGAATTAGATCCTATACCTAGATTAACCCAGTACGAAGCATTAGAAGAATTGGAAACTGAGGCTTTTGAACGAGATAGACCTAGAAGTGACAGAAATTGGAGTACATTTTATCTTAGATTTCCTAAAGAGACAAGAGATAAACAAATGAAACGATGGAGACAATCAATGCTAGTGGAAGGATTATATCCTGTCCAAACTTTGGCGGAACAAATGGGAAGTAAAAGAACTGAGAAAACAAGAAATCTAATGATTAGCGATAATCCAGAAGATGACTATTTGGAGGATTTGTTAATGAAAACTCTGCCACCTTATATGAGGAGCCAAGTACAGTTAATCCTAGTGCACTGTTCTTGAAACTGCCTTTGGGTCTGCAAGTAGTAAATGAGACTTCATTAGAAAAAGTGTTACAGGACAGGGAATGAGAAGCATTAAACAAACAAAGAAGTGAATTAATTCAGAAAATTTCCCAATTAAATAGGAGTCCTGAAGCCCTAACAATTCCGGTGACCATTGGTCCTGTTGTTCCTTTGTATGGAGATAAGCAGTCTAGTCCTAAAAATCCTGTTCTAACTACACTTGTAGTACAGCCAAGAAAGGAGACATTAATTGTGGATGATCAAGCAAGTGAATGTGAATAGGTAATTTCCCTTATGGATTTACCTATTAGAGAACCTGAAAGGAGCTCAGTTAGGAAAAGTACTCCCGGAAGCTCTAGAGAAGTGCGAATGGAAATACCAACAGGTACAGTAAATACAACAGTAGTTACCCCAGAAGAATTAGAAAGATGGACCCAAGAAATTGATAAGCCAAAATCGCAACCAAAAGCATTGGATATATTCAAATTAAGGGTCGAATTGGAAGAAATGATGGCAGGAAATGTGGGTTTAGAAAGATTGAACACATTCAGCGAAGATTAATTGTTGTTTATATGTCGAAGTATCACACGAAACACCAGGGTATTTCATGAGAAATTAATGAATATGGCACTTGAAATGGGAATCGATATTGGTAAATCAAAAGTATTACAGAAACCTTACCGAGTTGAATTCACTGATAAAGATTTGGAAAATATGAATGTGTCAGGAAGGAAAGTGCAAATTGAAGAGTTGTTATCAATATTGCAAAAATGAGGTGATCAAGAAAGATGGAAAGCCAGGTGGGCAAAGAAAAAGGAGGAGGCCCAGGTGAAAAGCACAGCATCAGAGTATATGTTGAAAGAAACTGAAACAGTGGAAAGATTGTGTCCAATTAGAGAAGTGCCAGGTGGAGGGTATTTACATGTCCCATGGTCCCGTCAGGATATTTTGTCATTTACAAATGATTTTTCCGAAATTACGAGAGAAACCTGTAGAATGGTACAGACAAGTCGAACGATTTGTAAAGGTTTCAAAGTTACTGTTAAAAGATCTAGATGGATTATTTGATATTGTTGTCCCTGTATAGTTATGGACAGAGTGCAAAATAGCAGTTGATTGGCCAAGTGATGAGTATCCTAGAGTCCCAAAGACTGGAGCTCCATCAGATGAGGTTATGAAGAAATACAATCAGGTAATGATGTACTTGAAAGGGAAGGTACCTCCAAAAGAGACTGACTGGACTAGAATAGATAGAACTACACAAAATAAAGCTGAATCTGTACATGCATATTATGAACGCCTCTTACAAGTCTTTAAACAATATGGTGGTCTAGAGAACATTGATACCAAAGATATGACACATTTCATCTATCGGTTTTTTGTCTGGATTAAGACCAGAAATTTCACAATGGATTAAAGATCATAAGATCTGTTGGCAGGCCAAACCTATTGATAAAATACTCAAATATGCAAAATATTATGAAGTTGAATTAGACAATAAGCATAAGAATTTGAAAGAAAAAGACATGTGGGCACAAGTAAAACTAGCAGAATAACAGGAACTTCAATTGAATCAGTTGAAAAATAATCAAGCCCAAGGAGATGGAAATAGAGGAAAGCCAAAGGGAAATTATAACAGAGATGAGGCTAAAAAGAAATTCCAATGTCACGGGTGTGGAAAGATGGGGCATTGGAAAAACGAGTGTAAAGCCATGTTGAGTAATTACAACATGCAAAATAACCCTTTGAATTCACAGACGCAGAATGAAGTGTCGAAGAAACAGTCGCCACAGGTAATACAGAACCAATTACCCCTTGCACCTATGCCAGATCCTGGGACCAAACAAAGGCTATAGTGTGGCTACCACAAATTGGGAGGGAAGTGGTACGAGAGATTCAGTGACTCCACAATTTCTTTTGAGTGACACATTTTTTGAAGAGGACACCTACTGACGGTGCCTGAGAGGGGAGGCCGAGGAGTGCGTATTTGGCGCATCCTTGCCGGTAGATCAGTCAGGTCCATATATTGAGGGAAAAGTTGGCACTACCCGTTCTGCTGTGAGAACAGCAGACACTCCAATCCTACCCATCTCGGGAGAAGCGATCCAAGTAGTGGGCGTTTCTAATAAACAAATTAGTAACCCACTTACAGAACCAATGGAAGTTAGAATAGGACATTTTAAAGAAATGCACAAGTTCGTGGTGTGTGATTCAAGTCCAGTAACCCTGTGAGGCAGAGACTTGTGGTGCAAAATGAATTGCACCATCTTTTGCACTCCAAGTGGTGTTGAAATTCAAACGCCAGATGAAGATGGAATATATAAATTAATGTTGGCGAAACAGGAAACTGAAAATAAAACATTGACTATAGAAGATTTACCAAAGGAATTACAAGATACTGTGAATCCTGAAGTGTGGGATTTTTACAGGAAAAGATGTAGTATTAATGGCAAATGTTGATCCAATAAAAGTGACAGTAAAAGAAGGTGCAATTTACCCAAATACTCAACAGTATAAAATGAGCCCGGAAATAAAAGCAGGAGTTGCAGCAGAAATAAAATGTTTGGTTGAAACAGGCATTTTGCAAGAAATAATGAGCAGTCCATGTAATTCGCCCATAATTGGCATAAAGAAACAGAGTGGGAAGTATAGGGTGGTACAAGACCTCCGCAAAATTAATAAAATTGTTGTCCCATGTTGTCCTGTAGTGCCAAACCCTGCTGTGATTTTATATCAGATACCGTGGGAAGCAGGTTGGTTCACTGTATTCGATTTGTGCCACACATTTTTCTCGATACCTTTACATCCAGATAGCAGGTATCTTTTCTCATTTGAATTTGACATCCATGTCTATGTCTTGAACTGCGTCCCTCAGGGGTACACAGAACCTCCATAAATTTTTAATGAGATTTTGAAAAAGTGCCTTGAATCTTTGGTGCTGCCTGGAAAATCTGTCCTAGTGCAGTACATAGACGACCTATTGGTGGCGTCTAAAACCCGAAATGACTGTGTAGTGGATACCATAGCCTTGTTAAATCATTTGGGTGAAGGAGGACATAAGGTGCCACCTAAAAAATTACAGTTTTGCACCACATCAATGAAATATCTGGGGCACCAGATAGAAAGGGGTGTCAGAAGGGTTACCACGAACAGGATCAAAATAATTAAAAATATGAATCTACCTCAAACTCAGAAAGAAATCAGAATGTTTCTTGGAGTCGTAGGTTACTGCAGGCAGTGGATTGTGGGATTTGCAGTTCTGGCAAAGCCATTTATACAAATGATGAAGAAAAGAGCAAAAGACCCAGTAGAATGAGATGATGAAAGCATGTCATCTTTCTTAAAATTACGTAACTGTCTGTGAACAGCTCCGGCATTGGGAATGCCTGATTATTCAAAAGATTTTGCATTGTTTTGTGATATACGAGACAATTGCGCACTCTCAATCTTGACCCAGACCCATGATTTGATGAGACGTCCTGTGGCATATTTTTCTTCCACACTGGATCCAGTGGCATCTGCATTGCCAGGATGTCTGAAAGCAGTAGCTGCAACATGCATGAGTCTTGAACAAAGTGAGTCCATTATTATGGGCCATGCAGTGACTGTATGCAGTTGTGATTTTGTTGACAAGGACTAAAACCCAATATCTGACGCCTAGTCGGCTGACTAAATATGAAAGAATTCTTTTAGGTGCAGAAAATGTGACTATTGCTAGGTGTAATATTTTGAATCCAGGAACACTGTTGCCTGAATCACATTGTGCAGAAGTTAAAAATGAAGTCGAACATAATTGTATCAACCTAACGGAATACTGTACCAAACCTCGTCCAGACATAAGAGAAGAACCATTATTAGATTCAGAACATGAGTTATTTGTAAATGGCTCATGCATGCAACATGAGGAAGGAGGTTTGAGCACTGCATATGCCGTTTGTACATTATGGGGCCCAGTTGAAGCATTCTATTTACCTGGAGTCAAGTCTGCAAAAGTAGCTGAATTAATTGCATTGGCAAGGGGTTGCAAAATTGGAAAAAAAATCATTTACACAGACAGCCAATACGGCTTCGGGGTTGTGCATGATTTTGGCCGACTCTGGATGCCGAGAGAGTTTCTGACTTCATCAGGTACTCCTATTAAAAATGGGATGATGTGAATGATTTGCTAAAAGCAATCCAATTACCAGAAACAGGGGCTGTGGTCAAGTGTGCTGCTCACCAATCTGGAAATGAAAATAGTGACAGCAGGTAACCTATATGCTGACCAATTAGACCAACACTGTGCCAAACATAAGATGGCAATAAATAAGGAAATTGATGCATGTGGAAACAGCTGCCAACTTATGTTGCTGCAAGGTGTGAAAACGTGGGAAGAAGTGAGAGATTTGCAGAATGAGGCAGAAATTTCAGAAAAAGGAAGAATGGAGAAAAATAGGTTGTCTGAAAAGGGCTGAAGATTGTGTTATTGTTTACCTTGATAACAGACCTGTGTTACCAGACTGTATGCTTGCTCCTATTGCTAGGATGTATCATGGAGCTTCCCACCTAGGGTGGGATGCTATGCTGCGACTATTCAGACAATCATGGTTTGATGCAAAGTTCAGGAACATAGCAGAAGCTCTTTGCCAAAGATTTTTGATTTGTCAACAAATGAATCCTGGTAAGAGAACTGTAGTTTGTCCTGGGAAGATTGGGAAAGCAGAAGGCCCATTCATAAGACTACAAATTGATTTTATCCAGTTACCACCCTGTCGAGGAATGAAATATGTTCTTGTCATTGTCTGCCTTTTTTTCAAAATGGGTAGAAGAATACCCTACAAAACGAAATGACAGCATCACAGTAGCTAGACTCCTACTCAGAGAACTGATACAACGTTTCGGTTTTCCAGTAACGATTGAATCAGACGAGGCTCTCATTTTAATATTGAAATAATTGGCCTAATCTGGGAAGCATTCAAAATTGAGCAAAAGCTGCACTGTGCATACTGCCCAGAGGCTTCTGGAGTGGTAGAACAACTGAATGGCACATTCAAATCAAGATTGGAAAAATATATGCATCGACAAAATTAGAATGGCCTGATGCTTTACCTCTTGTTCTGATGGAACTCAGAAGTATTCCAGACAAAAAAAACAGGCTTGAGTCCTCATGAAATTCTCATGGGAAGAGCAATGAGGCAGGCATGGGTGCCAGGACATAAGTTGATAAATATATCTGATGACTTAGTGCTAGAGTACTGCAAAAAAACTGGCTGACCAAGTGCGTTCTATCTCTCACCAGGTTGGGGAAGACGCTGTCGCCAGACAATCAACTCCAGCACATTATCTGATTCCAGGTGACTGGGTATTGATAAAGGAACATACTCTAGAATGTTGCCTAGCACCAAGGTGGGGAAGGCCACGTCAAGTGATATTGGTCCCCACCACAGCTGTAAAATGTGAGGGGATTCTGAATTGGATCCATGCCAGTCACACAAAAAGAGTGACTGAACCTGATGAAACTGAAGCCGAAGATTGTACAGCTAAAGGGTCTCAAGAAATCGATCCTGAAATAGCTGATGAACGACCAAGCACCAGTCAGAATGAGTGGATTCCAGTAGTCGACATACCTACCAGGATCATAAGAACAAGGAGTCAAACCTATTTAGATAGACAGAGTGATTGTTAGGATGAGGTAGGTTCAGAAGAACGTACTCAGATTACAGAAATCCAAGTCAATGGTAATCCTGAGGAGGATCAGATAAGGGAAAATCAATATACTCAGACATTCCAGACAACTGTCACAGGTCCAGAGTCTGAGGAGGGACAGATAGGTACAAGGGCGAAGGCTCCGGAAGAAGAAGAACAAGAGATCAAGTTACCTGAGCAGGGCCAGATAGTTGTAGAAAAAAGTGTTCAGGAAGAAGAAGGTGAACAAAGTCAAAATCAAATTCAGCACACTCCTGAACAAGGCCAGATTAGTGTTCAGGCAGAAGAAACAGAAACAAGTCCTGGACAAAATCAGATAGAGAGGGATACAGAAGATGAAGATGTACAAATTGTGCCACAACTGAACGAGAATAAAAGAATAACTGAAGAAAATCAAAGCACAGTGCCAGCTAAAATACTCAGAAAAGGAGATAGGCGGCCTGGATTTGTCAAAAGATTGAAGTTTTGCCTTAAAACCATAAATGAAGAACCACAGCAAGTAAATGAAATATCAAATCAGGCTGGGCCTTCCACAGAGCAACCAAGAAGGAGAAGTCCACGACTGAAAAGACTGAATAATAAATTCAGAGGCCCTGAATGGACTTACGTCATCTTTGAAGATTTCGAAACACTTAGAAATAAGTGATGAAAGTGGTGACAAATTAATTGCTGATCAGACTGACGAAGAAGTGAGACCAACTTGTAAGAAGTTTCACAAGTTGAAAGACTGTGTAAAAGTTACAAAGAGGGGTTAAGTTTCCTAATCAGCCATGGTTGATCATACTGTTAATGGAAGACCGAAAATAAACTGTTTGAAAACATGCTGTAGAATATGCACCTGTAGTATAGTGATAGTACTCATAGTATGGTGAGGACTGACAGTAGCTATTCCTTATATAATGAGTAGAGACATAAAAAATAACACTAACGTACCTGAAACAATAGATACACTTAGAAAAACAGATACACAAGAAAAGGCACTTAGCATTAGACAACAGAAGGTAGATTTAAAAGCATCAGATGAGGAAGGATTACATTCTACTAGAATTAAGAATAGAACTCACTTAAATGTATTTGCAAACCTATTAGTACACTATGTAGAAGCTATGGAAATGGACGATTGCTATGTCTGTATCAAGTTACCTACTTTGGTAGCCGAAGGTGTGACTTACCACCATTTCCCTCTAACATATGGCATTTCATGTAGTATTTTAGCTAGTTTATCTTATAAGAAAGGACCCTTACAGTATTATTATTCTAACTCAGATGTGATATTGTCTGAACTTCCTATACGTAGTAACCTGAATCCTGTACATACTAAGAGTGATGTAACACTTTATATGGGTGAATATTTTCTAACCATAGGTACAATAGATATAGCTGCAGCACACAAGAATAATTTAACATGCTTATTACATGAAAAAGAGAAAATATTTTTAAATATGGTTGAGAAAAGGAGAGAGAATTTCAAAAGAAAAGCAAAAGACAAGAAACAGTATTTCCAGGAATTTATTATATGTGCGGGAACAAAGCATATTACAACCTGCCAGATCATTTGTATGGGAGCTGTTATTTTGGAATAGTATTCCCAAAGATATATCATGTAAACAAAATCACTGGAAGCAATGAAGAAATTAATGGATTAACACGTAGTAGAAAAGCTAGTTTTGCAGAAATAGTAGGTGATATATTTAGTGCATTGATACCTATAGTGGGAGTGGTTCTGAATACGCAGAGAATTTGCAAACTGTCTAGAGTGGTGGATCGCTTATCGTCTGACACTGCTGGGGGATTCTTGAAGATCAATACCGATTTGGTTGCAACCAGATCAATGGTTTTACAAAATCGACTTGCTCTTGATATATTACTAACAAAAGAGGGTGGTGTCTGTAGAATGTTGAAAGCGCAACCTTGTTGCACTTACATACCAGTCAAAAGTATTGAAATTAAGGGGTAAGTAAGGAATATTACACTTTAGGAAAAATAACTCAAACCACTAGAGGTTGATAGTGCATGGAAGAGACTTACAGATGGTCTCTCCTCTATAGGTAGTTGTGTTTCTAATGTAGGAAAGAGCTTAGTAGGTAGAACACTGTTGCAAATGGTGGAAATAGGCTTACTGGTATTAGGGATAACAATCTGTTGTAAATTTCGTAAGCACAAGAAGACATACAGTAAATAAGAAAGGGAAAAAAGAGAAATTTTGATGAAATTGAGTTCGAAGAGTTGAATGGAAATTTATGCAAGAAAGTGAAAAACTTTCACGCAAACAATGAAAAGAAACAAAATAGAAATTTTGAAGAGATTGAATTGGGAGAGTTGTGAAAGTTGGCATCTGTTTCTTAAATTGGTGATGATATAAAATATCATCAAAGAGAGGAGTGATGGAGCAAGGATTTGCACGTAAAGCTACTAGCTTGTACTCAACCCTCTCAAGTAACTCATAGCGTACTAATGAACATGTTTTGTCTAATTAATATTTCATTACACAACATATCTAGCATCTAGGGAAAGCTTGACTATGTGCTTTTACTAGCTATAATCGGCTTGCATTAAAATGGCTGCTGCTACGCGGGATTTTCTACTGTGCATGCGTCTGTCATACTCACGTGACATCACGTACTATCTTGCTTGGAGGGAAACATTTGCTTCTGCGCACTAGAACTAAGATGGTTGCTTTGTGTTACAGCATGTATGAAGCTTGCACCGCTGCTTTTGCTAAGCTGTTTGTTCTGCCTAAACACTAAACGCAATAGTTAAAATAAAATAATGGGAATAGAGTAGAGATAAGTGGTATACAGAACAATCATTTATTCTTTGCTCTAAAACTGTTTCTTTTCTACTTTGCTACTAGCTCGTGTTTGGGCCTGAGATGTATCTGTTACTCCATCTTGAAAACCCACACTGCGCATGTCAAACTCCAGAAGGAGCATAAGTCATTCGTCATTGAATTGAAGCCAAGCTTTCATCACACTAGAAGATGCGCCTGGGACCCTGACTTGATGACCCCAAGCGGAAGACAAACTGTTAACATTGTATTTCTATAAGAACATTCAATTGTTGCGTGGAATAAAAACGCATGGGAAAAAATTAATTAATGGGCGGGAACGTCAAATTAAATATTCAGAAGAAAAGTTTCAATTTGGTATGGTGTGATGACCTCTCCTCATCCGTTTGCCCAATCAAAATTGGAGATCCTTACATTTTTAACATTGGGGGTGTACACTGCCCTGGAAAATAGTATAACTAGAGTAGGCTTAGCTAGTTAATTTGTCTGACTTGTCCGAATAGCTGACCTGTCACTAACCCAACTCACTCAATAGGTGATCGAGAGCAGAGGTGCTGGCGGAGCACTTTTTCAGGAGAAACAATGACCCAATCGGGGTTACTGGGAAGGGAGATTCGAAGACCCAATCGGGGTTTGGCTGTTTGGCTGCAGAGAAGGTGCAACACAGGCGTAGCACATTAGCTGTGGGTGCCGGTCTCATTAGCTGTGGGTGCCGGTCTGAGGTGGTCCTGTCCTGATCCAATTTGGTCCGTACCTGTCCTGATTCTGGTTTGCATTTATTCTTTCCTGCTGACACCTGCATTTTGGGGTTCTGTCCTTTGACCCAGCCCTTGGCCAGGGTTGGTCTTCACACCATTCTAGGTACTAATAATCAATGTGGGTTTGTCATTATACTGTTCTTCCCTTTTTCCCACCCTCCCTATGTTTCAATGCTTAATGAAAGTTTTTCATTCTATCTCACCTTAATCATATTTTTGTTGATTGATCAAGTTTCAGTTAATGTAGTATGGACACTGACATTTAATAATTTACAATAGATAAAGAATGTAAATCTTTCCAGAGTTTGTGTTTATTATATGAGTGCAAATGTTTATTTACTGCCTATTATGCTAACACCCTTGATCCCTTAGGACTTTAGGTACCGGTGACTAAGATTGGTAAGTCAAATGGTATAAGTCCTGAATGGTTAAATAAAATTGGTTAAGCGTAGGTTTACCTGTTCAAAGTGTTTATATTGATTTATGGGCCCAGGTGAGTATTGTAAAATCTCGGGCAGGTGAGCCCGCGCTCTATCACCCGGATCCAGATTCTTTCTTCTTGCCTGGGCCTGTACCGCTGTGCAGAAATGTTGGGAACAGGTCTTTACAGCTTTATCCAAAATGGCCGACTGTGCAATTGGCTTAGACTCCGGTGAGGGCCTCCTAGGATATATAAAAGACATTGAAGCGTTGCACAGGAAATTTGTAGCACTGGCCTATTAATGGGCCAGCATGTGGGAAGGAGGAGGTCTCCGAAATTCAAGAAATGGATCGATGACTAACCCCTAGATTCATCAAAGTCCCGTTTTGCGAGTCCTTAATAGCGATTATTAAGGAATCGCTATTAAGGACTTGCAAAACGGGATTCATGTAGGAATCGCTAAATAAATTGCGATTCCTACACATTCCTTATTTACGATTAGTAAATTGCTAATCGCAAATAAGGATGCGATTCCTTAAATGCGATCGCAATTTGAAAAATCGCATTTTTTGAGATTTTTCAAATTGCAAGTTCATGACCCATTGATGAATTCCAAATGCCATTTTTGCGGGCGCAAACTGCCGAATTCTGCGATTCGCACCGTTTGCGCCCGCAAAAATGCTTCATGAATCTAGCTGTAAGTGTATTCTAATAAACAGCTTGAGCTGTGTGCAGACATGCTGTCTCTTTCTTCCAGGCCCAGAGATATATGGCAGCCTCTGGAAAAGTATCTGCCACAAAGCCCCGACGCTACAGGATCCGAGTACGGTTAGACCGTATCAACTGAGGTACGGGAGGGTAAGGGATATCATTCAGCACATGAAGCAAGGGCTAATTCGAGGTTGTCAAGACCCTACATCCTCTGCCCTGAACACATGCACCCCAAAAAACGACTTCATAAAAACTAAAAATCTTTTGTTGTTTTACCTGTTTTAATTTGTCGTGGTTGTAATCCTCTTTGTCTGCTGCCAGGTTCACAAAACACATCTACAAAAAAAAAGGAAATGTTTATCAGAATATTCTGGATTCGAGCACAAAATACACCACACGTGACTCACAGTGATAATAAGACTTCGTGTAATAATATGGGTGTTATCGATGTCACAATAGGAAAACTATGACCCGCATGCATTTGGATGTCAGCCCAAGTGTACTAGAGGAATGATGGAAACGTACACTGATATTTCAAAGGAACATTGTAACTGAACATATTTATCGCTTTGCATGGGTTGATCTGACCTGCAGACTATACCTTGGTACACTTTGTAAACACTCCCTTCAGCTTGTAAACAAATCATTTCATCACCCTCTCGCCTCCATACTCAGTCACTGAGATACCCTAAGGCTTTTTATTCAAGCACAATTCGGAAGGATTGTGGCTGTTCATGCATTAATTGAGTCATGACATTTACAGTGGAGCCAATACAATAAAGATTACAAAAACATTTTTTAAAAAGTGAGATGGCGTGACTTCCAAATTGTGATCCCAGTTTATCCCGAAATACTCCAATTTCAGATGATTCACGTTTAGGGTCCCATTATTACCCGTGGGAAACTGGAGTACAGTTACTTAGGTACATATTTGACTTAAAAGAGGATTTGTGTGACATTTCTACAGTTGCTTTTTGCCAACTTTGTGAAGATTGTGTAAAACTTTGTCAGCATTTCCTACTTTGCACAGTCAGATACGTTTAAAAGTAATAGCGAAGATCGCATGCAAGTCTGCCTTTTTTAAAATCAAAAGTTACTAATTTATGGCAACATTCCACTTTAGGTATGAGGAGGGAAGCCCCACATCAGTGGCTGCTAAGAAAACATGCAATCCAAATTTACTTTAGGTGTTGGAGTAGATAGGGGAAATATAGTATTCACTCTTCTTTACTGTATCTGTGTTCTGTGCAACCATACAAACTGTCACGCTTGGTATGGTAACTATTATGGCAATTTAGAAATATACATAATTCTTCTTTTGTACAGAGCGGACCTGGCTGGGCCAAAACAAGAGGATGGGGCCACTCCTTAACTGAAAAAGCCATATGTATTGAACAAAAAATCCATTGAACATGATAAAAAAATATGTTCTTTCTGAGAGCGGGCCCTTAGGCAAGAAGCCAGGAGAGTCTAATACCCCCTCACCCAGAAGTACAACTATCGACAGCAACTCCAAGTGGGTATTACTCATGGCAACACTCCTTATAGCAGGACCAGCACACCAATGAACCAGATTACCCTCAGTAAAGAGTCATTCTGCTGCAAAGTGACGTTGATAGAGTGGTATGAAGCTTTATTGGTGGGTTCAAGCATTTAAATAGGGAAGTGCACACCTAAGAAGCATGTGCCTCAAGGTGTACAATACTAAGAGCCACATGTATCAAAAGAACATTTTGTGATTATCAAATAGCGATTTTTACCGAATCTCTATTTAGTAATCGCAGAATGCTATGTATGAAAGGAATCGCCAAAGATTTAGCGATTCATTAATATTACCTAATAGGAATTTGGCAAATAGCAAATCGCAATTAGGTAATGTTGTTCCATTCATTCCTATTGGCCGGAAGGCCCAAAGGTGCGAATGGTTTTGCATTAGCTAATTGGCGATTATGTAATTGGTATTTGCAAATTAGCAAATGCAAAACCAAGGGTGACCGGGGCCTAAGACCCCACTGAAGTATCCCCCCCAAAATGCATGTGCCCTATGGGCATGTGTGCGCTACATGGCACTGTGAAAAATGCAGTTTTGTGCATTTTTCAAAGTTTGCACATGGTTACCATTGATTTGAATTTGATGGTAATTGAATTTTCCTGAATGCACAGTTTGCATTGTGAAAATGCTTCCTACATGTTCTTCAAGATCACAAATTGCCATTCCGTATTTTTATTCACAATTTTTGGTGATCGCGAAAAATTGCGATTACCTAAATTTGCAACTGCAAAGTCTTTCATACATCATGAAAGGTTACTTTGCATTCACAAACAGCCACATTGTTTGATTCGCACTGTTTGCGAATGCAAAACATTTTCAAACATGTGGCCCTTTGACTCTCATTAGTATTGTCCAATAAATATCCCTGTCACTTCTCTTCCCCCGAATTACTAATGCCAGGGGTTATGGTAATCTCAGAGCTGGGGAAAAAACAGGATGTCATGTTATGTTAATAAAATGTATTGAGCGCACGAATCCCCGGAGGTATCTTGGTGCTAGGACAGTGGTAAGCCCAGCAGGGATCTAATTCTGAAATAGCCAGGTTTTTAGACCATATCTAAAAGATGTTAGTGAGCTGGCATTTCTAATATCAATTGGCAGCGTGTTCCATAGCCATGCTGAACCATAGGAGACACTTCAGCCTCCCCAGCATGTCGTTCGTATCCTTGGAACCCGCATCAGTTTAGCGTCAGTAGAGCGTAACTGTCTGACCGGCTGGTACCAAGAAAAAAGATTTCTGAAAAACATTGGTCGGGTGTTGTTCAAGGCCTTGTAAGCTAAGCATAGTATCTTGAACTTAATACGGTGCACTACCGGAAGCCAGTGGAGTCTACGAATTCCCTTAGCAACTGACTCGCATTTGGGGACTGTTAGAACTGGGGGTCTCTAGTTGGCAGAGGTAGGTACTACTGTCCAAAAGGAACCCTTGCTTCTAGACAGGGTAAGGAGGACACACTCTTCAGATAACCCTGCTCACCCCCTTGGTAGCTTGGCTCAAGCAGTCAGGCTTATCAAAGGCAATGTGCTAAGTATTTGTACCAACACTAACAGTAACACAGTGAAAACACCACAAACTGACTCCACAACAGTTTAGAAAAATAAAAATATTTAACCTAAACTACACAAGGCCAAACAACAAAAATCCAACATACACAGTTCAAGAATATGGTTTCAAATGAGTTCTTAAGGATGCGTTAAAATAATCCACAGTTGCCTCACGTTTGAGCCAACAGTACCTTTAAATGAGACAAAGTTCCAAGTTAAAAGCTGTAGTGGTGAAAAGCAAGCGATCCATCACTCCTGAGACCCTGGGGAGACGATGCAACATCCCAGCTGGATGCAGCGGGCATGTTGCGGTGACTCTGGTCTGTATAGGGAGGGATGTGATACCTTGCGTTTATTCCAGTGCACAGGTTTCGGTGGAAGCGGCTCGCAAAAGGTACGATGCAACGATCTTCGGGGCGGTGACGATTTCCGGGGCGGCGACGATGCACGACTCAGCGGCGATCTTCTCCTCGCGTGGGCTCTCGATGCGATGGCTCTGCGACGACTCTCGCAGCGACGTGATGCGGTCGACAAGCAAGAGGTGTGACGATCTCACCCAGTGATGGCAGGCTCTGCGACGATACTCGCAGCAATGGTACCCTTCCCGCACCGGACTGGTGCGCCCAGCAAACGAAGGATGCACGGCTCTGGCAGCGGCAACAGGCGCTGCGATGATCTCGGCCTTCGTAGCGGCGGGAATTTCCTCGCACTGACAGGAATGCGCTCCGCAAGCGAGTGATGCAATAAACTTTTTAGAAAGTTCTTTAAATCTTGGTTTATAGCTTCCCGACACAGGTACAACTTCAGGAGGCACCACACATGGGCCAAGCACTCCAGAAAGGACAGAATCCTCTCAGCCGAGTTCAGGGAAGTTATGGGTGTTCCTTGAGCATTTTGTTTTCCTGGCCTCTCCTTTCCTTTCAGAGAGAGGGGCAGGGTCGTCAGCCGTCCAGTAGGAGGTGGAGCCAGCATTGTGGAAGGCAGGCACAGCCCTATTCAGGCCCAGGTACTATCCCCTCCCACCACTCTAGATGCAGCTGGAGCTATTCAGCCCAGGGATGGCCCACTCAGCCTCTGGGAGCCACCCATCCCCTGTCACTCACAAACCAGACAGTTAATTCACAAACAGGCCAAGGCACACAGAAAGGTCAGACAAGAGAACAACAACATTGTAAAAGTGCTGTTCTCAAACACAGGATTTAAAAACAACCTTTCCTAAAAGATGTGTTATTAAATTCTGAGTTCAGGGATACCAGACTTTTATGTCCTATCTTTCTCCTATGGGAAGATATGCTATTCCCCATGATAGCCTATGGAGCAAGATAGCCTTACAATAGTGAAAAAACAAAAATGGCTGTAATTCACTACCAGAGCATGTCACCTGCACTAGTACATGCTCTACCTTTCACATACACCGCACCTTGCCCAAGGGGGTACCTTCGGCCTTCCATAGGGGTGACCAATGTGTACAGAAAGGGAAGGGTTAGGCCTGGTCAGTGGGGACACTGACCAGGAGGACATGGCAGTTCACAGATTGCACACAGGCACTGTGGTGGCAGGCCTGAGTCACCATTTTAGGGCTACTCAGGAGGGTGGCAGAATCAGTGTTGCAGGCCCACTAGTAGCATTTGTTATCACCAGCCCTGGCACACTCAGTGCACTTTACTATGTTCCTCTTGGTGACACAAATATGCCAATCATGGATAACAAATCACTATAACAATTTACACAGGGAGCACTTGCACTTTGACACTGATCAGCAGTGGCAAAGTGCCCAAAGCATCTATACCAGCAAAAACGAAATCCAGCACAGCATCAAAAATACAGGAGGTAGAGGCAAAAAGACAGGGGGAAACCACAGCAAAGATGCCAGGTCTAACAGGGACATTCAGTATTTGTCTTGCAGCAGCGTTTTGTACCATCTGTAGCTTTTTAAGGTACTGTTTCTGCATATTCTAATAAAGTCTGTTACAATAGTCTAACTTAGACTGTACAAGAGTCGTCACTACTGTTCTTTGGGAGTTGACGGTAATATACAGTAAGATCTTCTACAATTTATTGATCAGGAAATGGGAAGTGGACACAATAGTATTGATTTGCTGAGATAGGGTGAGCTTGTTGTCAATTAACACCCCCAAATGTTTTGCTTTAAGAACCGGCTTTGGTGGTTCTCCCATTTCTGCCGGCCACCAGACCTGGTCCCAGCTGGGTTGCATATTGCCAAAGATCACCACTTCGGTTTTTTCAGAGTTTATTTTTAGAAAGGATTATGAGGTGTGTGGGAATAACATGCAGGAATCAGTGTTTTGGAGCAGACTCCTGCAGGTTTTTCCTCAGAGTTTTGCAAAGAGATTATCCCCATCAAAGAAGCATAACTTGTAAATCCAATGGGCCTGGTAACTTCTATTACAGGACCCATCATTATTTAAGGGCCACTCATAAGGGGGGGCCTTAATGAAATGCAGACTCTTGCACCTTGCACTGCACTAGGGGCAGAGGATTTGATCTACACCTGGCACAGTGCATGGCCAAACTCAGTCTCTATCACATTACATAACATTGCAAAACCAAAGGTCTCATAATCCAAGGAAAATACATGTATCTGTGAGCAGGCTATATGTCAGAATATCACATACAGAAAAAACATCTTTAATAAATATTATGTCATAAAAATTGTTAGCAAAAATATCGTTCGATTGGGTGCAGATTTTCTAATATTAAGTCCAAAGTAGCACACTTAAAAAGAGAAAACATCTAGAAGTAAAGATATCTCTCCTAGTTGTGTCTCTGGTGGGGTGGCATACAATTCTGACATTCCGCTAATGGTAAATCTGAGACTGTTTCACAACCCATGGGTGGATGCGTGGGAGCCCATAGCTCTTCTCCCTTCCGCAGAGTAACTCAAGCCAAAAATGTGTGCTGCCTTGCGGTACTCTAGATTTATCAAGGCACCATGGGCCACACAAGGTGGCCTTGCGTGGCTTGATGAAGCTCATTTAGGTTTTGCATCGCCATTGCGTCTCCTTGCATGGTGCAAGACCAACACAAAACGTTGATAAACATTCCCTATGTGTCTTGATGCATTGGCCATTAACTACTCATTAAGATTACTTACGTGGGGCATGTTGTTTTTGCTTTTCTTTGTTTTCACTTTTCATTGATGTGTTTTAAAGTTGATCTATCTATTTCATTTGTTCTAAAAGCCAAGATGCCTTGGTGTACATGCACTCAATAAATACTAATAGGAGCAAGAATAGCAACTTTCTCTAAGGAACTGTACTTTGTAAAGGTGCTTTACAAATGTAATTGTTTATTTAATGTTTCATCCACTTTTGGCAAAATAGACATAATGATTGAGCAGTGTGACAGCAGCTTGACAGTCGGCCAGGTAAATCTCATATTTATCATTTAGGTGTTATCGAAGATCACAACTGGGATTCCCCCTAGGGGCCTCTTAGGAAATGATATGGCTGTCTGTGTGGCCCTTGATGTTAGAGGCATCCATTGTTCTCCTCTGCATGTGTGCTGTGCTTTAACAGGCGGAGAGTAAGCACAGGCATGTTTATACCCCTGCCTGTAGGCTGCAGAATATATCTGCTGCTGAGCTTCACCGCCCCTCCCCCGCCTCAATTGTCTCCTACTAGATTCAGTAGAGAATAAGGGTGGGACCAGGAACAGGAATTTCTATTGTTGCTGCTGCACCACAGCAAGAGATGGAGTTGGCAGTGACTGATGCATCAAGGGAAGGGATGTTCCCTTTCACTTTATGACTAACAGCAGGGCCTACACATAGGTCTCTCCATATTCCCAGGCACATACCTACACAGGGAGTAGGTAGGGGATTTTAGGAACATAGTCCCTTAGGCTTAACGCAGAAAGGCCAGAGAATGCAGGGGAAGGACTATTAGAATTGGGGCTTATGTAAATTATGGCACTAAGGTAATGAGCAATTCGCTGGCATATGTGATTCACATCTGGGTATATTAAAATAGAATAACTAACACATAAACTGCCTCCCAGCCTATCTGATCAGCATCCAGGCATATGTGAGTAGTATTCTGGAATACCTAAACTGAGCCTCATGAAAAACATATTTGATTTCATTCCCTGCAGTAGCAAAAGAAATATAAGCCGCACCCTAGAAAACTGAGTAGCACTCTGGCATGCTGTGGCCCACCCTGAGTTATGGAGCATCATCTTTGCCATATTCAGAAACACACCCAACATACTGAACACTGCTTGGAAAGAATCCGTAAGCTTGTGTGGTAGACGCACCAGGACCACGTCACAGAATCAAGATCAAGCCCAATGATAGGGTGGTCTAGAAGGTGAATGTAGTGAACAGTCTGGACATTGGGCAAATACTAGACGTCCAACAGAAAACAGACAAGCTTCAAGGGACTAATATTCAGTTATGTTCAGTTCAAAATCTTTATTCAATCTTTAGAAATAGACCATAAAAGCACAAGATATAACTCAACACTACATTATAGCTTTAAAAACAATTGTAATAAATTTCAGATAATCCATCAAATAACATTCTCATCATGCACATATTCACTAATAATCATAAAGAACTGCTTTTGACTGTGGAGATCTGTATATGTTTTATAGTGTTATCTTCTTGTGATGGTTTGATAATGCACTGTGGTTCGTGCTTATGATAGTTACTACTCTTTCAATTTTAATGCACTGTGGCTCATGCTTATGATAGTTACTACTCTTTCAGTCGTAATGCACTGTGGTTCGTGCTTATGATAGTTACTACTCTTTCAAACTAAGTGCACTGTGGTTCATGCTTATGATAATTACTACTCTTTCAATCTTAATGCACTGTGATTAGGTCTTAAGATAGTTACTACTCGTTCAATCTTCATGTAAGATAAACAAATATCCAATATTACCGTGTGCATCCTTAAACTAAACATGGTTTACATCTGAGCACAAAGAGCTTGTGCAGTGCAGATAAAATTTAGGTCTAGACCGGCCTCAGTTTAGAGCGAACAATTGGCATCTTCCTCCCCCAGTATTAAATTCCTACCCCAGCTTCTCACAACTAACAACTCTATTTAGGAGAGTATCTAACTTCATCTATGGAATAAGAGACCGCCCCGCCAGGCACCAAAGATCTCTTGCAGATGTGTCTACTCAAGAAAACACCAGACATTAACAAATTCATAAATATATAAATATCACAATGTAATGTGCATTTTTTAATTTGCAAGCTTGGATTTTCACTCCCATTTTCTTTGGCTATTTCTGCAACTTGCCTTTCCCTTCTGTATTTTACTCAACAGTTCTCCTCAGTGTGATGATACTTTGCCTAGTCTACCCATGTATGCAGTGCTTAATATAGTCTTATAGCCCGCCGTAGCGGGCTATACCAGCTGTTAACGGTTTGATCCTGCGTTAAAGGCCTGAGACGAAGGTGAGAGACTTTAACAAGGGAGGGGACTTTAATAGCCGTTACAGCACTGCTACGAAGGGCTATAAGGCTATTAGAACATTCTGCCACTAGTGGGCAGAATGGTCTAACAAATGAAACAAAGGCTTCTCGAAGCTCCAGGGGATTTATATCCTCTCGAGTTCGGAGAGCCCTTTGTAAAACATTGGAACGTTGCTCTGCGGGCCTTTACCCGCCCGTAGAAGCAGGGAGCACTCCATTGCCTTCATCAGAGCTCCCAACAGTCCAAAGTTCTAATTTGTAATAAAATATGTGACACAGCAGTCGTTAGGAGGGCACTGCTGCTTTAACCACACTTTGCCCCTGCCAGCGCTGACAACAATACCTACACAACTACTAACCATAACACTCCTACAAGTATTATAATTCGGACTATTCCAGGCCCTCACATCTATAACAACGGCTTGGGAGGCATAAACAGCTGCTGCTCTGCTCATCTCTAAATTATACAGACAGCACCACTATAGGGCAGACTGTCTTAAGTGCTGGTGTTCACAATTAAGTACTGGTGCCGAGCACCGGAAAACTCTGGCTCAAATTAAGCAATGCGTGTATGAGGTTCAGTGTTTTAGAAGGAAGTGCAACAGGGTCAAACATGTTTCTAGGCCCATGAACTCTCTCAGGATAAGTCGATCCGCACAGCTCTCACTCACTGTAGCCTCCTACCACATATGGCACCTCACCCACCCCTTCTGATCTGAAAGACTCCCTGCGAAACTTCAAATTGCATCTTCACTGCCTCCTCAGAGGGAGGTGACAGCCGCTGATTTAATTTCAGCTCCTATCCAGCCGATGTTTTTTGTAATGTGCAATCTGTCAGAAAACGACGGCTGCACAATGGGAGAAGATTAACTCTTAATTTATTCTACCTGGGAAATAAAAGGAAAAGTCACTTTCAAACAAGCTCGAAAAAGTTTCACAACCAAAATACTTTTACCCTAAAAACATTGCCCTTTTGCAGCGATTATGTAACAGAGCAGAAGAAAAATCGCAGGAATCAATGTTTAAATTGACAAAAATAAAAATACTTGCAGGGCCCACGGTTTTTGCAATGCTGTCTAGTCTTTATTGCAAAGCACGCCTCTTTCTTTTGTTACCTTAATTTATTGTATCTCGATTTGACAACTGCACAGTGCGAGTAGAGACTGAAAACCATCAGGAAATGGGATGAGGCTAGTATTCTTTAGCCGGATCCGGGCCGGTTCCAGTGACTCTTCAGTCAGTGTCTAAGTGAAGAATTCTAGCACCGGGATACAGGACAGCTGAGACAGCGGAGGCGCCAGGACACATCTGCTGTGAGAAGCAGCAGCAGTCGGTATCTGGGCAATTAAGTAAACCACAAATGCTTCATCAGAACATTTTTCTTTCTTGCCATTTTTTTTCTTTTCAGAGTTGGTCAAAAATAATGTAAAGGCTGGCTGTGATTCACAGCGCTTCTCATGACGCCCCCTTCCATGATTACTAGCCTCCCCTTTCTGCTGCACCCGATTTATGGGAACTCATAATAAGGGTTTTCTATTTCCAGCCCTGTCCTTGCAGGTACTATTTCATTTCTTCAATCCATTCCTCACTGTTTTTCTATCTTTCTTTCTCCCTTTTCTGCCTTTCTCTCTCTCTCTTGCCCAGAAACAAAGGGTATATTTACAAAGAAATTGCGCAGTGCGGCGCTGCAAGCAATTTAGCAGTGTTGCGCCATTTAAAAAATGCAGGGATACATCTTATTTACAAGAATATGGTGCACTCCTGGGATTTCCCTTGCACTGGTGCTAAAAAAAGCTACCCAGAGCCAACACAGACACCCTTGTGTCATGGTGCAAGGGTGTCTGCGTTGCAGCGATAATTGATTGCCTGTATCTCAGGAACCTTTTTACCATGGTGCAAGGGTGCCTGCATTGCAGGGTATCAGCCCTGCAACTCCAGCACTCATGCACCATGGTGCAAGGGTGCCTTCTTGCAGGGATGATGGTTTATGTGCAGGAAGGGACACCTTCCTGCACATAAACAGTCATTAAAGGTGAATTGCTCCTTCTATGTGTGCTACAGAATGCAGCACACATAGAAAGATCAAGAATAAGAAGAAATTAAAGTATTTCTCCTCGCTGCGCCATTTGAACACCTGTTTTTCGGCGGCGTTTGTTTTTGGCCCTGCCACAGATTTACACATTCTTGTATATCTGGGGCAGCGTCAAAAAGCAGTGGAATACCCATGCAACACCCATTTCGCTCCCTAGATATGTGTGAAAGGGTACGATATTAACAAAGCGGCTTTAAACCATGCAGAGTGGCTTAATGCTTCTTTGTAAATATGGAGCAGGGCATTGCGCCACCAGAGTGTCATAAAAATCCCTGGTGGCGCACTCCCCTTGAAAATATGCCACAAAGTTTGATGATGAAAAATAACTCTGAGTCCCTAAAATGAGTCTTGGGTCCACCACTGATACAAATTAAGCTCGGTGCTGAATGCATGACGGCTTGGTGTGACCGTTCCACTGTGAAGTCTAGCCTGTTGGGTGCTTCACTCAGTACAATTTTCTTTGAACCTACATAGAATCTGGATGATGATTTTACCCAACCGAGTAACATCTCTGTGTGAAAAGGATATGGAGATCGAGCGCCATTTTCAAATGAACTTTCCCTTTGAGTCTCACAAATTCTCCATACCAATCTTTCTATGAATGCTTCGTAAGTGGTAGTTAATTGATGTAGTCCTTTGACAATTTTAAGTGTTTGCATTTAAAGTAGTATACTTGTCCCTATAAATCTAAATACAAATTACAATGTTTTGGCTTTTTGACAATGTTTACACACACACACACTCATTCACTCACTATTCTCTCTTTGTCTCAAACCTTCTCAATCTCTCTCTGTGCAAAACTAGGTCAGACAGGGGGAGGGTGTTCAAAAGGGAGATGACTATTGCACTGTACACATATAGTTCCTAATACTGTTCCCTCATTTCTAAGCATTGCCATGATGACAAATAAAGAGACCCGAGACAAAAGATGATGAAGTGGTCTACCTTCAGATTTCTGGGAAGAAGGCATGTCTACAAGGGCTGATGCTTACAGAGGATGTGGCTTCCCTGAATGGCTGTCCTATTGGACTACTCTTGCAAATGAACTTCTCGTAGCCAGATACAGTTCAAATGTATATTTATTTAAGACATCTGTGACTACAGAAGGTGCTCCCTCCATAGAGAACCCATCTAAGTCATAGTGCATCACAACACTAGAATACTTATAAGTCAACACTCATGTTTCAAGGTACATGTACTAATATCTAAAGATATGAACACAGTGAAGACCTGACGCATGTACAACAACCACTCATTATTCCAGAGGGTTAGTCGGGTTGCTTGGGCTGGTCAACATTACTGGCTAGCCTCAGGTTACAAATCTTACTGGAACTGGCAATATAATTATACCAAAAGTTAAAAACATTGGCACAATACTAGTTTCTACAATGTTCCCATACGCTACACATTGCCATGCCAGGTTCTACTTTTGCATTGTCAAGAGCCTATTTCTATGCCAGTTTCTACATTCCTACAGTAACTTTCCATGGCAATTTAAAATTTCCACAGTTAAGTATTTCCATGCCAGTTGAAGCTGTTCCCAAGTACCTTGCCAGGTCAATTTCCACATTACATCAGTTGAAAAAGCATTGGCAATCCAGCTTCTACATTAAGCTCAAATTGCCATGCCAGATTCCATGTTGCTCTGCTAGTTTCCAAGGGGCATATCATCAAGAGGGGCCGATAATTATCGCTAAGCGCATTTAGCGCTAGGATAATTATCAGCACCCAACTCAGAAGTTTATCACAGAGATAGCCTGCTATCAGCAATGCTTATCTCCACAGCGATAAAATTCAGAGTGCAAGCTGCCTAACTGTGTGATTATCGCTGGAAATCCAGCGATAATCGCACACCTTTAGGAGATAGCTGCTGAAAGGGCTACATATACTTAGCCATGATATGCACCTTCCATAGGATATCATGGCTAAGTCAGTTTCAAAGCAGGCGTAAGGAAAGTAGCAATAACAGAGGTTATCGCTACTTCTCCTGACGCTTTGCTGCTGAGCATGATGCTTGATAATAGGAGAAATGTCGCTTAGCGACATTTCTCTCATTATCCTGGGGAGGAACGCCCACTTTGCATCTCATTAGAGCAGGGCCGGACTGGGAACCACAACTGGCCCTGACAAAGTGCTCGGCCGCCCCTCCCCACTCGGTGGGTGTTGGAGGTGCCACCGAGCTCTTTGCCAGGCCGGTTTTCGGCCGATGTTGGTACAGGGCCGATTTTGCAGCTATGCTGCAAAAAACGGCCCTGTAACAAAAACGGCCCCCAGGGGCCCAAAACCAGCCCCCACCCGTGCGGCACACCGGGGGATTGCCCGGTGCCCGATATGGCCAGTCCGGCCCTGCATTAGAGATGCAAAGCTGGGCGTTGAGGGAAAGTGTGAAGAAGCATGGATTCACAGGTTAGCGCGTCCTTGCTAATAGGGCATTAAAATTATCGCCGCTTTTCGGCCGAAAACAGACGCAAAAGCTGCAATAATTTTTTAACACCGCCTTGTTGATATGCCCCTAAATTGTCCTAGTTAAGCGTATAATTTTTTTAACATTTTGCACATTGCACCAGGGGTCAGAGTAGTGCTGTGGACACACAAGCAGATGACAGGGAAACTATCTTTTGGGGAGAGAGGCGTTCATGGCAACTTGTAGGTCAAGTAATAGTTCTGGTGCAAAGGTTTTGGGGACCTTAAACAATATGAAAGTATGCCTTTTGGGAACTTCCCAATCCCAAGCAACAAGGCCATTTTTAAGGATTTTGTGATTCATTCAGGTGTATGGAGTTCGTAAATATGTTAGTCAAAATGTTTATCTGTCAGTCTGCAGAGGTAATGTGCGACAGCATGCATCATGCTGAAAGTGACCAGACAGGATATACTTCTGACAAATGTAGGCTTTTCATGTTTCTTCTCTCACAAACTGTTCATTTTGCAGGATTTCTACGAACAATGAATCGGACCGGAAAAAATCTAATTATTGTGTACTGTGTAGTACTGAAATATCGAATATCCCTGGATAGTGTTTCTTACACCGTAGAAAAGGCATTTTTCAATAATAATATAGTTTTAAAATAAACAAATCCTGAAATTATTTGCCAATCGGCGAATCGTTTGCATTTTAAATCTTGTGCACTAAATATTTCTCTCCTTATGCAGTTACTGCATGTTTGACTGAGCACTGCGTCAACTTTTACCTTATCTCACCACCACACCTTGTCTTCTATCTAACTGAAATTAATATGTGATAGCTTCAGGCCTCATATTTTTTTTTCTGAATTAAACAAAATAAAATGCATTTGTTAATCCATGCAGGTCTGGTCTAATGATATCTAGTCGTGCATAATGGTTTTAGACACGCAGAGTATCTATTATTAAGCATTGCTGTGCGACTAAAATTGGAGTGGTACAAACTAAGGCCTGGGGTGACATTTTCCAATTTATGTGGTGTGTTGATGCATGACAGCCCATGTACTCTGGGCAACTGACATTCTTTTACACCATCTATATAAATGCCATAGGACTGCCTTCATGTCTTACAGCCGCCAGGCTGACACTGAAAGGTGTCAAAATATTAACAGCTCACTCCTGGAAAGCCAGTAGTATTAGCAGAGGACAGTCTGCCCCACTAATGATGTGTCAGCTATGACAGCAGTGACACAGGACCATCCACCCATTAGTCCCTTACAGCCACTTACAGGCTGAGCTGAAAGTCTCACAGAGGTTGCTGCAGACGCCTTGTCCACCTAGATTTAATGTTACTGCACTAATAATTTGAATGACACGTTTGATTAAGGCAATCAATACCAGAATTCTGTTCTAAACGTAATTTTGGGCTGCATACATTTTGAGTTAGTTATTTCAGTCACATGACTGCTATGACCTGGAATATTGTGCGCTTAATCGAAAAACAGTGTACTGATAAGATGCATACTTTAGCTGGAGTCTCTAGACACCTTTTTTAAATCTCTTCATGGGGAACCTATTTGCGTCTCACACATACTATGTATAAATGTTTCTCCAATGCATGTTTTATACTCCTTTTTCCAATTTTGAGATCTTAATCTTGATTCTTCCTTTAGGCGAGCTATGGCAAACAGGCCTCAGCCCCGTGTGCTCTGTACATGCTGAATACTTTAACTCCCACTGCATTCCTCCTGTGGCTGTAGGTTTTTCCTGATTATGGCAATGCACTAGGCTATCCCTGACATCTTTCAAAATATTATTAGGTCCCTCCCTGTAAGTGATATTAGCACTGACAGTCTGTTCTACAGCTGAGGGATCAGTTATGACAACTGTGGTCCAGGATTATTCCTCCTCTGGTTGCCCCTTTCATCTGGCTAGAAATCTGGGCAGAAAACTGCTGGTTGTTTGCTGCAAACCCATTGGCGCTGTAAAAGAGACATAGCCATATTTAAATGCCAAATAATATCCAAAATGTAATTTGGCCTTAAACACTGAAATGCGTTATCAGTGTCAAGCTGCCTGACATCAGGGGCTGAGCTGATTTTCAAAAATGCCTAACTTTAGAGGGGTTGACATTACCCTTCTGAGTACACACCTAGATATTAAGTTATTAACAAGGCTTCACGGAAGTGGCTCCACCAATCCCAGAGGAAATCTGTTCGCCCTGTCAAAAGCATAGACCTCAGTACCTGTCAGGTGCATCAGATGTCTGACTTATCACAGGGCACTGGACTTCCATTCCCATGCATTCAGTATGTGTCTGACAACTGGATTCTGGACATGCTCCTGCGTGCAACCATCATAATGCATTAATTGCACTTTCAGTCTTCTATGTAGTCAGTCCGTACTATTGAGTTATTGGTCATTCCCAAGCATTACCATTACCGGATAGTCATGAACGCATTGCCTTTACCACGCAAGTATTTACAATGCATATGCGTTTACCAAGCATGTCTTTACAATGTATCATATATATATATATATATATATATATATATATATATATATATATATATATATATATATATATATATATATATATATTTATATGAAGAAACATCCCACCACACGTAGAAGGAACAGGGGCCAGAGGGGGAATCCAGGGATAAAGCACGTTTTAATTGGCAGCAAAAACAATACTGGCAAATGCATTTCGGCTCCTTGCCTTCTTCAGTGCCCCATATTGCACAGAGTCCCTCGCCAAAATAGTCCCATACCAGCATTTACAATAAGTAGTCCCGCAAAGCACCTCCCCCTTGCTGATTGTTCACACCTGTTGCTTGCCGCGGTAAATGCTGGGACTCCAACTCCCAGCATGCAATAGTCCGATGCATCTGGGTTGGTGGTATGGAGGATGTAGATGTATTCACAACGGGTTTGCTGGGGCTTTGCTGGTGGGTGGCGCGGTGTTCCCCGAGTGCTCCCAACATCTCCATGGTTCTCCCTGGGCCCCTCGTTCCGTCGCTACCACTCGAGTCAGGTAAGCAGTAAAGGCAGGGACAGCCATACTGCGGCATGGCGTCCTGGTGGAGGTAAAATACCTCGCTCCGCCAGAGCTTTCCCAAAGCGAATGGTGGACACCGGACTTTTCGGTATCCCGAGCTTGCATATATATATTACCTTCTAGTGATTGGCAGTAGGCAGTTACAGTTAGGACCATGTTTCCATAAGAAAAGTGCTTTTCGACTTGCCTATGATGAGTCTTCACGAAATTCTCCAGAAAAGTGTGCCAGTGATTCTAGTGGTTCATGGAAGGTTTAGGCGTGATTTGTCAAGCATAGGCTCAGAAAAAAAGGGGGGGAGAGTGTGTTTCCCATGTTAATTTCCATAGAGATTTTAGACATGACTCCAGCCTGAACCGCTGGACGGATTTACACCAAATTTGCCAGAAAGCTAGCTCTTGGTCCAGAAAGAGTGCTTTGTGTTATTTGGTGAAAATCTGTCCCGAACTTTTACAGTTATTAAAAGAAATCCAGATTTGTATATCTAGCAACGCGAAGAGTGAGTAAACCCTCCTGATCTTGTGCTGAGATCTGATTGGCTGCCAACACTTCAACCAGGAAGAGTTGGCAGCTATCTTGGACTCGGCTTCAGCCAAGTCCACAAAAAGTTTTTTTTTAAAAGAAAAGGGGACAGGGTAGGAATACCCTGACCCCTTAGTTTGTGTCTTGGGTCCCAATGGGACAATGCCAGAGCAGAAAAGCCCTTAAAAAAGTATTTGCCACAAAATTGTGACATAGCCGCAAATCCATGATAATATTAAAACAAAAGTGTGGTCTCCCACACTTCTTTTTAATGAAGGCCCAAGGCCCCAGTGGGCCAAGTCCCAGGGACATGCGTATTTTTTTGAAATAAGGAGATGGGCTTATTGAGTTCCCCTCCAAGGGCTTATTTGTGCCCCGGGGACAATCACCTCCCTGAGGCTATTGTTAATATTTATTGGGTGGCTGTGTGGACCACCCCAGGGAATGTCACCTTCATAGGGCTATTGTTAAAATTTAGTAGGGGGGACATACAGACCCCCCCCTTCAGGGACCACCACCTCCACAGGGATAATATTAAAAAATATAGGTGGGGCCGGGTGGACCACACAAGGCCCTGAGGACCACCACCTCCGCTGGCCATAACTAAACATTGAAGAGGGGGTGTGCGTGGCCAGCTGACAGCCCCTGCCAAGCAAAAGCAAACGCTCCGGATCCAGGAAGTGGGAGCTGTCACAATGCTCCCGCTTGCTGGAAGCAGAGTTTTCATCTCTACCCTTACCCACACACATGCAGGCAGGAAAAGAGATGAACGTATTGCTCTTGCATGCAAGGAGCTGGATTTCCAGCAGTTCTCTGCCTGTGTGCAACAGCAATGCTGGCTGCTGCAGGGGGTGGGGATCCCACTGGAATCACTGAGGCCATGAGGATACCCTATGGTTCCATAGCACACTAGGTGCCTTGGGTGGGACTAGGACATCAAGTGAGACATGGCCTGGCCCCAGGGACCGGGGTCCCCGGGGCTGAAATCAACCCCCTCTCCCCCCATTCAATTAAGACAGGGCTGGGCTTGGTGAAGGAAAACCAAGTGTCTTTTCTCAGAAATTCCACATTGAAAAAGGTTCTGAAATCCTTGGTCGAAGTGAATGCAGCTTCGATCTGTCGGAGAGCGATCTCCAGTAACTGTGACAAGTGGGTTTTTTCTTGGCATCTCCGAGTGAGAGGAGAGTCCATGTTTCTCTCTTTGAATGGCTACAAGTATGGAAATGTGAAAATCACTTGGAAGTTTCACCCTTTTGGTCCCACCCACCTTAGTAATATGAAAAGGCCTTTCTGCCTTTGGCAAGGATGATGAACAGCTTAACAAGCGCCCACGCATTTTCTGCCGGTTTTGGTGAGAAGTTCTTGATGCTGAGGAATATGAGGACATGTCCACCCAAAAGAGAAGTACTTTCTTCATATAGTTAAGAGAAAAGACCCTTGTTTGGTGGATATCTTCTTCTTTCTATTCTTGTTATTTTCTCTATAAGCGTATTTATGTTATCACATATTTATGGCTAAAGATGCACCAGGAACAATAACATGTCCAAAACGAACACAAGGTCACTGGTGACATTTCCTCATGCTCTATTACTTATCTGTAGTGCATAATACGTACTAGACATTTTCCCAAAAAGGTTGGACTTAGTAATTAACCAGTAGAAAGTACTCCACTTGGGTAGATATTTTGTGTAAAACTGTGGAATCTTGTTGGGAAAAAAGGCAGATGCAGTTCCTTAGTGGCTAGGTTAATCACACAGCTACTGACAAACCCAAACAGACACTTAGACACCCACTCACAAACTCACACACCCACTGACAGACCTACTCAGTAGGTATGGGCGGAAAATCCGTTCCGCTCGCGGATTTTGCGGATTTTCGGGAAATTCGCAATCCGCGAGATTCGCGAATCTCCCGCAAAATCCGCAAATCCGCGAGCAGCGGATTTTGCTCGCACTGCTCGCACTGTTCGCGTGAGTTCGCGCCCCGCGAATAAGTGCAAAATTGCAGAAATACGATCTTAGCAAAACTGAAAGTAACTACTTACCAGGTTCAAAAGTTCAGGCTCATCATTAGTAGCCATTTCCTGTAGTGCTTCCTGAGGGGCCCCTCCAGAGTTCAGTTGCCAGTTGAAACTATTATGTGACCCTGCTCTGAACCTCAGAATAGTTACACATATGCCACAAAGGTCCTGAATTACAGCTAAGGGAGACAAGAAGGAGCCAGGCTGGAAGTTAAAATCCATTAATCAGCCCCTAATTCATTATTGTCAGTTGGGGCAGGGCAGGTGTTGTAACTAATTTTGCAACAATGAAAGCACTTAGCAAGTGCAAAAGATCACTAATCAGGGCGCACTAAGGAAGCAGGTGCCAGCTAAAAAAATATTCTGTGACACATTAATCAGCCCCAAATTAATTCAGGTCACTTGAGGCAGGGAAGGTGTGCTTTGCTTTGCCGAAAATAATGTACACTGGACAACCAGAGGGTGTGGTGATGAAACAGAGGGTGGCATGGGTGGGCCAGAGGGTGGCATGAGTAGTCAGAGAGTGGCAGTGGTGACAGAGAGTGGCAGTGATGAAAAAGAGTGTCCCAAACAGGCTGGACACGTAGAAACAACAAGTTCGCAAAACTTGCGACCCGACAGGTAAGTTCGCAAATTGCGAAATTGTAAAAACCCTCGCGAACTGGCAGAAACACGGGCGAACACAAAAAAAAAAAATCCGCAAATTCGCGGGAATTCGCGGATTTTGCGGATTGCGAGTTCGCAAATCCGCAAAATTCGCGAACGCGAGATCCGCAAAATTCGCCCATGCTTACTACTCAGACACTGATGCACCCACTCACAGACCCATTCAATCTCACACTCATTCAGACACTCACGCACCCACTCACAGAGCCGCACAGACATGTACACCCACTAACAGACCCACTCAGACACTCATTCACCAACTCATCGACCCATACAGCCACTCACAGGCCCACTCATAGACAAACACACCCACTCAGAGACCTACTGAGACACCCATGCACTCATTCAGACTGGCTCATATACTCATGAAGGAATTCACAAACCCACTCAGACACTCTCACACCCACTCACATACCCATTGAGACACTCACAAGGACACTCATGCAGCCTATCAGATACCGACACAAACACTCATGCAGACCGACTCAGAGAACCACTGAGACAATAACGTACCCATTCACACCCAGTGAGACACTTATGCAGCCACTGCCAGACCACCACAGATACTCACACATCTATTGGGACACTCACACACTCATACACACACCCATCAAGACACTCATACACTCACTCACTCTCAAAGCTTACAGGTTACTGTTAGGAAATACAATTTAAAAAACCTTAGAAATTCACTTAAAAACAAACGGTTACAGGGGCATTATAGTTAGGAAACAACATTAAAAAAGCCTTAAAAATTCACTGAAAAAAACAAAGGTTACAGAGACATTATAATTAGGCTCAGATTTCATTCATACAAAAGAATAGAATTTCAGAAGTTATAGTTACGTGAGCTAACTTTAACTTACACAGTCGCAATGCACTGCTTATGACTTTACATATTACACCACTCATGATGTGGTCAGGGACATCACTAATTTCATCACCAATGACATCTCAAATTTAACCCGAACTCACCAAAATGCTCAATAACGAACTGCTGCACACAAATGTTAGTGCCGTTTTTTTTTAAGCTTCGCCAACCTTAAAAGAAACTATACAACGGACTGGCCCAACCCTCCCATCTAGTGTGTGACCACACTGATGAAACTTAGGCAAACTGAGCATATCAAATACCAATCAAAAATACTTCATATTCGAAAACACCTGACTAAACTCATGCTCAAAGCTGTGTGGCTGATCAGGTGTCGGAATATATCCAGTGCGGTGCAAAACCTCCTCCTAACTCCATGGACTACTTGGCAAAATAGCTGGCAAGGATACTACTACCCAGTCTAGACCACCTGTCTAGCATATTTCCAATGCCATTAATGTCATTGGACTATACCACTAATGACAGAGCAGTCACAGAAGAAGTGAAAACAACACATGAATAATATCAACTTTCAGAACTGTGCAGAGCTATTTTTCATCCTAATTCCCCAAGTTGCTGAACTGCTCTGACAGAACTTTTCCATTCAGTTCTTTAGGTGCCTGTTATAGAAGCATTAAAAGTGTGCTATAAGATAGCAAATAGTGCAAATCAGACGGGGAACATAAATGCATTATAGTTTAAAAATCACCTAATTAAAATCATCTTACAAATCAGTACTGTAAGCTAACCTAAGTAACCTGTCAGACAGGTTTCCACTGCCAGGTCAAATGTTTACCTGTCTAAATATAGACTTAAGTCAAAATGTAGGTAGCTCCATAAGATTAGGGCAGACAATATGAGTTAATGGTTCCAGCGCAGACCTATATAGCCAGAAGAGTCTGTCCTGTTGCTCTGTATTCTGCCATACCATTGAGCCTTTAGTGGTATCAGGCAAAATCTGTAGTACATCAATTGCTTTTTTGACTCAAGTGACCATGGTTGTTTCAAATAGCGCCTCAAGATCATCGAGGGTGAAGTAGATGCTTGATTGATTGATTGAAATATGATGCAACGTTCGTAGAGTTATATATTCAAGTGCCAATGGAATAGGACTTACTGCTGAGTTCTGCCCTGACCAGCATGCCTCATAGCAGCTTACCTTGTTAATTCAAAAGTTTGCTAGTTATCTTATTCCGGAGAGCCCTTTTCCAAAGCTCTTCAGCTTCTAAATTCAGCTTATGCAAATTCTAACTCAAAGCCAGACCACTTTCTCTACACATCTTGATGGTCTGATACTCATCAAAGAACATGCTTTTGATAATATTTGCAACAAAAAACGTGCTGTTTCAATTGTGCTGGATCATTTAGCTTGATTGTTTTCTGATTTCCAAACACAGCAAATATCCTTATCCTCAATGCTTGAATTTCGAAGAGGCTTGAAGCAGGCGTAAGGATTGATGCAGCATGTTAGAGATAGGGCAGCCCGAGCCTTGCTGGAGCTGCGTCGCCACTCCAGCAATGCACCGCAATTCCGCTGGGTATGCGTCACGCATCTGCCCATCCGAGCGCCACGGTGTGCTGCATAGTAAATGCAGCGCATCAGTGGTGGCGCACGGGTGGGCAGATGCGTCGCAACTCTTCTGGCGCATCTCTGCTGATTAGCAGAGATGCGCCAGAAGTCGTAAATATGCCCCCTTATCTTTTATTGCAGAAAGTTTGATGTTGTATGTTACTTAAAGCGTGCATAACTTGTACCTTGTCACACTGTACACCTTACACCTTAGTACTTCAAAGAAATAAAGTTATTGAAACAAACACATATGAAGCAATGGTTAAAATGGTGCATAACAGGTGGCCCACATGTAAAAAATAATACAATCTACCAGTAGACTGAACAGTTTGAAGTTAGTCACCCCTGCATTTATTAGTAGGTACTGCTCGTCACTTTCAGCTCTAGGTCAAGAGATGGTGACAGCACATATCTCTGCTCTAGTGAGCAGGAAGACCCTACCCTTCCTTGGTAAGGGTCTGCCTGTTCACTCATTACCTATTTCTAAAGACGCTGCAATCATTGACATTACCTGACTCCTGAAATAGTAAAACCTACACTATCAAAGCAACCTAGTCCCAAGATACTACTTTGCTTGCATCCATAATGTGTCATCTAATTGCTCTCTGAATCAGGCATTCTCTAATATGTTGCACACTGAAATAATGGGCTGGGGCAACTCTTCTAAAAATAATTGCTCCACCACTGAACTTTCCAACTTTGTTGTCTTTACCTTTCTCTGCATATTAGCTACAAGTTTGGAACAAATGAATACTGCAAGACATTGGATTATTGGCTGAGAAAAGTTGAAGCCCCACTTAGGAAACAACCACAATCCTGTTCAGGATGAACTACAAAAGTCACTAAACTAGCCTGTGCTTAAGCCTCTGGTTTCCCAACAATCATGCTGGGATATCTTGTTAAACAACAATATATGAGAAGCAGGACACGAGGGGCGCTTAAAGAGCAGTGGAAAGAGAAAGGAGGGCATCTTGTTGGGGGCACTTAAAAAGCACACATTTTTCAAACTAATCAACATGTTTGAAAGCCTTCAAAACTGAGAAGAGAGTGTGTGTGTGTCTGTCTGTGTGTTTTTGTTAGTGTAAGCATGTAAAAATCCCTGGTGAAATCCAACAGACCATACCTGACTGAAACTCGTACCCAACTATTTACAATCAGAATATTTTGGGGAGTGTAACACCCCAAAACCCCCCTCCCCGGAGCTGCACACCTGTATACACCACACAAAAGGTAATAATGTAAAAACACAAGAAAATTCCCAAACCAATTTATGTGAATAGAGTACATTTAAAATAAAATGATACCGGAACAGCAATAAATACAATCAGTAGAACCAGACATGTTTAGTTTTGAACATTTTAGTGAAAATTGCACCTAAAAGCACAAAGGGGCGTATTACCAAGGAGGGCGATAGGCGAATATCGCCGCATTAGCGGCCGTTTTCGGCCACTAAGCGGCGATAATTCTATCGCCCTATAAACAAGCTGTCGCTAACAGCAGTTAGCAACAGCTTGTAGGCGATAGCGAGCGGTTTGGGGCCCACTTTGCATGTCAGCGATATTCATCGCTAATGACATGCAAAGTGGGCGTACCCAACCCCTTAGCGACTGACGTCGCTATCGCCTATTAGCAAGGCAGGCGTAGCGATGGAAATATTCGCACTAAGCGCCAATATCTCCAAATACTAACACCTGCCCAGACCAGTTCTTAGCCATGTTATCCAATGGGAGGTGGATAACATGGCTAAGAGCATTTCATCGCTAATGCGTGAATATCGCTGTATTCTCAGCGATATTCACGCATTTTGCTGCTGTCGCCTGCATTTTTATCGCTTTTGAGATAAACCTTGCTAATAGCAAGTTATCTCAGCGATAAAAAACGGTGCTGCGCGGCGATACAAATATTGCCGCTAACCCTACTTAGCGATAAATATCGCTATTTGTTGGTAATATGCCCCAAAGTGCCACACATGCTTAGTTTTCTTGTCACTATAGACCAGGGAAGTTAGAAGTTCAGACTAACCACGATGGAGCATGAGTGAGATACAGGGACCAGATTAGTCCAACTAGAAAGTTACCTTCTAAGCTCAGTACGAAAAGTTCTGTTTGCGATGGAGAAAGCCAGGGGTCTGAGAGTCGTGGATGGTTGTCACTGTAACGTGAAGAGCCAGTCTAGCATCACAGGAAGTTGCTGCTGTAGCTTTGCATTAGCAGTCATCAGGGGCTATTATTTGTTGAAGCACGAAGTGCAGGTCTTGAATTGCCAATTGTCACTGGTGGTTGATGTTAGCGCAAAGAGCACGACTCACCATAACTTTGCATGGGCGATTGTCGCATGCGGCAGAGTCTGGACACAAACTGGCCCATTTTCGTAAGGAGCCCAGTCTTCAGAGTTTTTACCTTTTTACCTAGAAGGAGCTCTCACTGAGTCCATGACTTGGGGGCACATTTTTGGGATCAGGACTCTTTCCAGAAGAGGCCAACAGCAGAGCTCAGGCAGGTCCAGTTGCAGGTCCCAGCACATCCTGTTGCATTCGGTCAGCTGGGCAGTTGCAGGGAGGCCTTTGAAGCTTGCTGTGTCCTAGTAGATCACACAGTAGGTCAGTCAGCTGACTCTTTGAATAACTCTGTGTAGCCTAGGATGAAGGTAAGCAGGTCCAATCTTCCTTCTCAGACAGCAAGGCAATCCTTCAAGCAGCAGGGTAGTCCTTCTTCTCCAACTCCTATAATTCCAGATGTATTCTGAAGAGTGACTATGGATGTCCAATATTTATACTTAGTGCCAGCCTTTGTATGGGGGATTCCCTGACCTACCCACAACAGTGGTTTTGGAAAGATCTTCCTCTTCTGCTAGTCAATGCTCCCCACTGTCTGGGGTGACAAAAGTCAGGGTAGGTCTTGTGTCAGGTTCCTTTGTGTGTGCAGGAGGCAACTCCCTTTGATGTGTAAGTTAGATGGGTACAGCCCATCTCCAGTCATCCTGCCAACACCTACAAACTCTTTTTGTCTCAGTATGGAAGCAATGCACAAACCCCATTAGCAGATCCATTCACAGTCTTGTAAGACAGGTCACTAGCGGAAGGTACAGAAATTTGGGACAAGAAAATGGCAACTTTCTAAAACTGACATTTTTAGAATTGTAATTTAAAATGTGACTTCACTTTTAAAGAAGTTGGAAATACATTTTACTTGAGTGTAAACAGCATGTCTCTATCTGATCCCAACCTGAAGTTAGCAATTATTAAATGTAATATTATAACCCAGTGTTAGTCAATGGGAGAGATAAGCCTAACAACAGGAAACAGTTTTTCACTGCCAGGACATATAAAATGTAAGTGCACATGTGCTTATCTTTTAATACAACACACCCTGTCCTAGGAGTCTTTAGGGCCTACCTTAGGCACAACTTATAAGTACTAAAAAGGAAGGTGTAGGTCTGGGAAAGGATGTGGTATGTCAAAATGGCAGTTGGAAACTACACTACAGGCTGGAATGGCAGGCCTGACTCTTGTCATTAAAGTCCTTCTTTAGTGGGTGGCATTAAGAATGCCACAAGCCCACTTGTAGCATTTAATTTAAAAGCCCTGGGTATATGCAGTACCACTTTACTAGGGACTTAAAAGTAAATTAGGTGTAGCTGGCAGATGATCATTGAGTAGTCCTCCCAGACAGTGAGACACATGTGTTGGCAGGATGGGCCATCTCTATTTAATGGGTGTGTGGAGCTGTCACCTACCACACTTGCACATCACAAGGACTCTGCCTGAGCACACTCACAAAGGGTTTAACAATGTTCTAATGTGACCCTGGAGAATCTGCGGTAAGGGCAGAGATACAGGAAATTTTTAACGTCTGAGGGGGTGAAAACTTCTTGAACTCTCTCCTATTTCAAAGTGAGAACCAGGTATGAATAATGGTCCCTCAGACCCAACCCTTCAGTACACCTCTATACCTGTGAGCCCTAAGAAGGAATGCTGAGCTGCTCTGCAAGAAGGACTGCTACTCTGTTAGCCTGTTGTCTCCTGCCCTGCTGCCTGCATGAAAGGACAGGACCTGAATCCTGAACCCAGGACCACCAGAGTGACTACAAGGGCTGGTTGACTGGTCTCCTGATCAGAGGCTCAGGGACAGAAAGGCCTCCATCCACCTTGAAACCAGCATCTGGGGTGCGTCCTACCCTATATTGGTGCCATCCCAGTCCTGGACCCTTGGAGGTGGGCCTGAGGGTGACCTGCCAGTCCGCTGTGGTTCTGTAAGCAGAACAATTGCAATGGAATGTATCTCCTTGCAGCCTCATCTGAACCAATGCCGTGCAATACATCCCTGATGCTGGACTTCAGATTGTAACTCAGCAGCCTCCTTGGAACCCCTGCTGTGCAATGCATCCTCAACACAGGCATTATCATCTGAAGCCCCTCATTGACTGCATACTCAATGGTGATGCATGACTCCATCATAACCCTTCAGAACCGCCGGTGTGTGACACATCTTCAATGCAGAACTTCACAACGCGTCACTCGTCAATGGCATCCTTGATGATGACGCAGGACCTTATATCGCAGGCCTGAGATTCACAGATCTGCTGCTGCCCGATGCATCCTTGAAGCATCCTTGATGCCGGATCTCGCAATGCTCTGCAAACCAGGATTTAAGGTACTTTTGTTCAGCGGGTCTAACTGATTTCTTGTTTCTGATTGTACTCCATCGTGGTCAACCTGAACTTGTGATTTTGTTCCATTTCCGCACGACCAGATAATGCCAGCTGGCTCGTTGTGCTTAAAAGGAACTATTTTCACTTTAATCTTTGAAATTACACATCTACTATTGAATTTTTGTTGTTTTGGTGCCAAATAATATATTAACGTTTACTCTATTTTACTAAGTTGGTATGGGATTTTTCTTGCATTATGTGTTTGCCTTATTATTGTTTGAAGTACTGCATACATCCTTCACAAATTCCCCCTAAGTAAAGCCTGACTTCTTCATGCCAAGGTACCAGTGGGTTAAGCACTGGTTAATTTGAGTTCTGCTTGTGTTTCACACTGACAGATATTGTAGTTCTTGCTTCAGTAGGGTTTCACCCCTTCAACTAGTAACCCAACTTCCAACAGCTATGGACTTACAAGTAAATAAAATGTGCCACAGTAGGTCAATTTACCATGTTAAAAGAAAAGAGCATAAACATGTCGCCACTGGTTAGTAGTGGTAGAGTGCACAGAGTCCTAAGGCCAACATGAAATTTGTGTTTGTGTTTAAGCAAATGCTACCCTGGCATCATAGGTCAGTGCAGTAATCTTCAGCAGCTACTTACATCCCAAGCAATTTAAGTGGTTCTTCAGCTGTCTGAGTAACATCGAGCCATGGTTGTTAGAGAATTTTTCTCCCACTAACCCTGCTTTGTTTTCTTCAGAGTCCAAAATACCTCTTCAGGAGTAATTAATAGGTTCATGAAAAGATATCAGATATCTCCAGCTTGCAGAAAGCTAAATTGTTAACCATTAATGAACCATTTTCACTGCAAGCTGCTGTATCCTGCCTTCCCTATCGATTGCCCTAACCAAAAGGCTCTTAGTTATCACACTTCCGGTATACAGCCTTTCACTCCAAGCTATAATGCTCATAGAAAGATAGCATGTTTTTAATAATACCAAGCCTTAGTCTTGCATCTCAAGGCAGCCAAACCTCTCCAGTGTGGGCACCAATTGTACAGACATTTCTGACTAGGTTATAAGGCTAGACCTTATTTCATTTCTTCAAGAAAAGATTGAAGATTATTGGTCAGGGTTAGTGTAAAAACAGTGCCAGGAGATCCAGCCCAGATAAGAAGTGTTATATAAGTGCTCTCCATTGCTTTTGTTGTTCTACAAGCCCTTAATGAATTGTATACTTTATGTGAGTCAATTATAATACTTATTCAATCATCTTCTAGGGAGACAAGCTCACCTCATAAATTGTCAGGCTTCCTGAAATACATCAGATTTACAAATTTAGAGGGAATACCCACATTGCCAGAAATGAGTTATGGGATTTTAGTTTCATGCACAGGAACATCATCACATTGATGTTAAAGTGAGCGCGGGCCCAGAGGACTTTCATAACTTGCTCTGAACCACACAAATAGTAATAGCCACCATTGCCTTCCTGCTACGAGAAGAATTTCTACTGCCTGCCAGAAGGCTATTTAAAGCCTATGTGCCAGATTGATCAAACTTTTACAAAACGTAATGCAGCAAGGCAACTTGCTGTGCTGTGAGAAAGGGAGAGGGCTAGAATGTGCAATATTTACCAAAATATGGGGCATTCTTGCTCTCCGCCTGCACTGGCCCACACTTTTCTGCCTAGTGCCAACACAGGCACCCTTGAATTATCTGTGTTGCAGGCAGGATTGTTTTTGTGCAGGAGGGGACACTTTTTTGCTTAAAAAAAATCCTCAGAGGTTTTTTCCTCTTTCTAAATATGCTGCATAATACAGCTCACTTAGAAGGAGGAAACAATGAGGAAAAATAAAGATATTACTCCTGGTTCCACCTTCCTGGGTAGGCGCACCATTTTGACTTATTTCCAGATTTACCAGTCTTGGTAAATCTGGGAATGCTCCAAAATGCATGGGTGGAAGTGTGGGAACACCCAAGCTCCACCCATGGAACACCGTCTCAGGGCAGAGTAATGCAAGCCAGCAACGTGTGCTGCCTTAGGTTACCCCAGATTTACCAGCAATGCAAAATAATGGAAGGTGGCCTTGCATTGCTTGGTAAAGCTGACTTAGGGATTGCGTTGCCCCGGCGACACCCTGTGTGACGCAAGGGCAACACAATCCCTTGATAGACATGGCCCTGAGTTCCTTCCCAACCTGGCTATCTGTGTTGAAGCCTATTTTCTTTTCCAGAACTGGTAGAGTTGGTTTTATGGACTTGTCTAGAGGGCTATTAAGACATGTCCCTGTAGGAAAACACTGCATGCTGGGAGGAGCTTGCCTAACAGCAAGTAAGTGCAGTGGGGTGGGGCAGGAGTGGGGAAAGTTGATAGGTGACAGAATAGGGAAAATTAAATAGATAAATACATCCTATTGCGTCATCTTTGTACTTGCCCCACCCCACCCCACCCCTTCTCATTGTGCTTACCTGCACCGCCGATGATGCTGCCTAATGAACCTGCGTGCAGGGTAGATGCAGAGGCCCTAGGCCCAGAGGGAGTTATTGATCACAGAAAATGTGCTGACCACGGAGAATCCTGAACCAAAAGGACTAGGTGCTGAAATTCCAGATAAGAAGACATGTAACTTTGAACTGGTGAAGGGAGCCAATGAAAGAACACGTGACTTGAGCTCCGGGGTTTGACCAGATATTCTCGAGAAGCCAAAGTTATCCTTTTGTCGTGGAACAGTTCCTTTGAGACATGAGATACTGGGAATGACAGAGGAGACCTGTGAGGTTGTGGAGTGTTCTTCAAACCATTTTGACAAGACAGGCTCTGTAGAAATAATTATTGCTACAACTCAAAAACTATTTGGAACATCCCTATCAGAGGATCAGTCTGAACCAACTCAAGTAGCTCCCATTTGCACATCTGGCCTACATGCTGCTGCCATTTGGTTGACTATTTGCTATTCAAAGAACATTCTCAATGCACTGCTTCATTTTCCCATTTCTTATTTTGCATTTATTTTGATATGATGTTTCTTTTATAACAACTTTGATGTATTTTTCTTAGTGAAGTTTCGGATTCCTAACTATTATGGGACCCTATTTACTATGTGGACATGATTGCAAAACTTTGCCCAACTGTCTTGCTTCTCACACATACTTTTAAGACCACAGTTGTCCTGCATGGGTCTTTGATAGCAAGAGCTAGATGTACGAAGTGCTTTTTCATTCACAAACGGCCTGCTTCGCAGAATGGCGCCAGTTGAGAACAAAAAAGGCCTTTTTCAATGTATAAATGCCCAATTGTGATTTGGTAACCTATTACTGAATTCCAAATTTGGTTTGCAGTTTGGTATTATGAAGGGGCGTGTTTAGGGCGTCCCATCCTAATACTGTATAGCAGTGGTATGTGTGAATGTTTTGAGACTGAAATACGGTTGCAATACGTTCACATTTTGCCACCTACTTCAAGTCGGTGGTAACCCATTAGCAAATACGAAGAGGTCCCCAAAGGTCCCCTTCCCCTTTGTGAAAGTCTGTAAATAAAATTGTAAGAGCAGACAGCAGTTCCATAGACCACTGCCTACTCTAAAAAAACTAAAAAAATACTTTTTATTTTTATTTTTGAAATACTTCCCATTTTCCTTTAAGGAAATGGGCTGTGTTGAAAAAAAACAAAGATTGCTTTATTGCTTTATTGAAATGAAACCACAGAAATGGTGATCTGCTGATCCCAGCAGACCACCATACCTGTAATTTTTGCGGTTCCCAATGGGTCGCAAACAGAGACCTACCATATGAAAAATGATGAGGTAGGTCTAATTGCGACCCACTGGGGATCACAGAAAGTGTAAAGTAAATTTTCGTATTGTGGTGTTTGTGATTACCAAATAGGAAATTGCCATAATTCACTATTTTGTAATCCCAAACCATTACCTATGTACATCTGGCCCTTCGATCATGAAACATTTCCAAAATGAACATTTTGGGGCCAATTACGATGCAATTCGGAAGGCTCCGACTGTCGGTCAGAGCCTTCCGAACTGCATCATAATATGATGGTCGGATTGTAATGAGGCGGTCAGAAAGGATCCGACTGGTCATTTCGGCTGGTTTCCAACGGGCTCGGAGACCCCATACGCCAGTCAGAATGAGTCAAGTGATCTCAAGGACAGGCCTTTCCACCCTTCAGGGTACGATGACGGTTTCCAACATGGTTCCCATGCCGGCCTGTCCGACATGGGAACCATGCAGGAAAACTTCTTTGGGGGCCCCCAGCAGGGCCACCTTTGGTTCACGGCCTCCGGTTAGAGGTCAAGGGGGCACCTATCTTGCACCCTGCTGATCCCTGCACCTTGTGGCAGGCACCTTGAGGTGCCTGCCACCGGGTGCAGGGATGAACTGCACCTCCCATGTTACAATAGGAGCATGCATTCTAGCTGTTTTATGGCTGGAATGAATGATCACATTGTAAAATATAGGAATGTGACCAAACACTGTTCAGTTGCATCCTAATGGGCAGGTGGGGACCGATGACCGTGTGTCGGGCGGTCCCATGGTCAATGCGGTGTCGGTCGGAAGTGATTTAGCCCAACATCCGAATGAGCTCCTTTCTGTGTAAGCAAATTCAATATATATATATATATATATATATATATATATATATATATATATATATAGACACTCACGATTGAATTTTCAGAAAGGATCATGAGTGAATATTCCATTTGGAATGTGGAATCAATGCAGTTCTGAGAGCTCTTGAGTTATGCAGTAATCAAGTGGTATTTTCAGTATTGTTCAGTCCATCTGGATGCAATGATTTTAAACGGTATATTCAGAAGTTTTCCTTGGAATCCAGTAGTTCTTCCTTTAAGACATGTTCCACAGGGAAAATCTTCAATTCTGATAGTTAATGATCCACAATGTTAAAATGATTGGCTAACGGTTGGTCATTTTTCTTATCAATTATTGCCGATTTGTGGTTCCTGAATCGTGTACGGAGGTCATTCACTGTTTAGCCTACATATTGTTTTTTACAGCTTTGGCGCTGTCACTGAATCATATTAATTAAACATATAAATTACATGCATATCTCATTTCTAGTAGTAAAGTGCATAAGATAGGTTTTCTGTCTTTTCTTCTGAAAACGAACCGTGCCCTGAATTTATTAGATTCTTAAATTCCATAAAAGGCTGAGTTTTTATCAGTCGTTTGAATGGATATGATGCATACATAATTCCAAATTCCAATAATTCTGAACAAAATATGACAAAACTGGAATTGAAATGTGCTAGCAATTGGTAAATGATCATTTATGAATCAACCATGATTTACTTATGCATTTTACTACCTGAAACGATTTATGTATGCACTTTAAATGTTTAAATATTCAACTTAATTTCTTAATATAGGTTTGGTGTGGGTCACCATTTAGATACTGATAGACGCTGTCTGTAGCAGGGCATTTGTTTTGGGATTTGTATTCACAACTAGCTTACCCGCCGCGCGTTGCTGCGATCTCAGAAGAAAGTAAATTCAAGGAAACTCGTTATGATAACATTAAATGTACATTGTGTCTTTGTTATTGAAACTTATTCATTTTATTTCTAAAAACATTTCTAAGTGTGGCTTGAGCAGTGCGTTCCCGATTGGCTTCCAATCTTGATTCTGGTTGCTTGGTCGTTTGAAAAGAAGGGGCTTGAGCAGTGCGTACTCGATCGGCTTCCAATATTGATTCTCGTTGCTTGTTCGTTTGAGAATTACAGGCTTGAGCAGTTTTTATTCGAACAGCTTCTAATCTTGCTTCCCGTGCCTCATCTGTTTCTGAAGCTCGTAATGCCTTTTTCTTTCGTGCTTCTGATGTAGATTGACCAATCGATTTCCGTTTGGGGGTCATAACTTTCCGCGATGCTCGCAAACTCGCTGTCTATTCCAGTATTCAAAAGATTATGAGCGCCCTGGGGGCCGATTAAAAGAAATTATTGACAGAAACCTTCGCAAGAGTGTACTCAACAACTTCCCAAAGTTTAATGGCGATTAGATGAATGGTGTAGTCTATATCTATCTATACTAATATAATAAAGAGAGAGCCCAAACCTTTGAGGCGGGTAATCTCAGGAACCACAGCACCAATCATAACACCCAATACAGCGTTGGAAAGGGAAGTTGCAGCAGAAGGACATAGGCTATGCAGATGCCCACCATATACATTTCAAAGGTAAAAGAACCGTGCCAGCAAAATAGTCCCTTGTGGGCGTGTCTGCGTTGTGCTGGGGGCGTGACAAACGCTGGGGGCGTGTGGTACGTTCCGCCCTTCATGCCATGTCTCATATATGCGTGCTGTGGGCGTGTGCTGGGGGAGTGGGAGTGTGCGGGGCGCGGGATTACGGAAAAAAAAGCGAGCGTTGTGCCCAATATTTCATTGTTTTTTCTTCCCAGGTTCTGTACATTCCAGCTCTGGGTGTCCACCCTGCTCCCTTTAAATACCCCTGCAGCCCATAATCATAACCCACCCTTACTCCTTAAAATACCCCAACACCCTTAAACACTAACCCATCTTAACCCTATAAATTTACCCTGTACCCCAAAACCCAAACCTAGCACTGAACCCTATAAATAACCCTTTACCTCAAAACCCAAACCTACCCCTGAACCCTAAAAATACCCCTGTACCCCAAAACCCAAACCTAGCCCTGAACCCTAAAAATACCCCCATACTCCAAAACCCAAACCTACCCCTGAACCCTAAAATACCCCTGTACCCTAAAACCCAAACCTAGCCCTGAACCCTTAAAATACCCCTGTATCGCAAAACCCAAACCTACCCCTGAACCCTAAAAATAAACCTGTACCCCAAAACCCAAACCTAGCCCTAAACCATAAAAAAACCCTGTACCCCAAAACCCAAACCTACTCCTGAACCCTAAAATACCCCTGTACCCCAAAACCCAAACCTAGCCCTAAACCCTTAAAATACCCCTGTGCCCCAAAACCCGAACCTACCACTTAACCCAAAAAATACCCTTACCCCCCAAAACCCAAACCTAGCCCTGAACCCTAAAAATACCCCTGTACCCCAAAACCCATACCTATCCTCAAACCCTAAAACTACCCCTGTCCCCCATAACCCAAAACTATATCTGAACCCTTAAAATACCCAAACACCCCAAAACATATACCTCAGTACCCCAAAACATATACCCCTATACCCATACTTACCTTATCCAAACATTAAAAAAATATGCTTTTACCATTCATGCATTTACAACGAATTTTGTTGTAAACGTATGCGTGGTAAAAGCATATAAAATGTAAAGCCATGCGTTATAATGGCATTGCAGAGTCATGGTACTTTCATAATGAAAGTATGCGGAGTGATGGTATGCGGAAAGAAAGTTGGGGAATAATGGGTGTTTACCCTCCCACCGGTAAGTACATTAGTGGCACGGTGGCCCACATCTCCAGCAACATACTCATATTTTTTCACCACCGATTTGAAAAATGCACAGGTCTCTCTCATTGATGGCCAGCACAGCACCGACATACACTTTTAGACACACCTCCCGCCACAAGTTCTAGAATTGCGAACTTTAGAGCTGGGAGCTACATTCGAATCTCGGCATCAGCTCAACATCCTGTGATTCCAGGAAAAACACTTTGTCTCCAAGTGCCTACCACAAATGAATGTGTTTTTCTGTAATGTAAATTGTGCTCATGCCATGTTGTCAGGTTCGCGCTATATAATATTGCAAGGAAAAATAAAGTAGGGAAACTTAAGTTCACACACTACTGAACGCGCACTCTTAAGTGCATCATCAGTGAACTGTGAATCAGAGCGTTTCACAGGCCTCTCACAGATAAGAAATGCTATCAAAACAAAATCCTACAGAACAATATACTACTGGCCGGCAGCAATTCATACCAAGACAACGTCGGGACGGGCTGCTAGTAATGCATTAAGGACAAACAGACAGACAGACATACTTTCGTTTTTATATATATATATAGATTTTGGCTTTATCTGAAAAGTTGTATACATATTGAACATGGTACTCAGTGAAGATTTCCCATTTATCTGTGGTTAATTGTTAGTATGCACTAAGCTACCTGAAAAGTATTTGCTATAGGGTCAATGGTACACATAATGCTTATTTTCAACACCTAAGGGAGAGGTTTTTGTGTTGCCTGATATTTTACCGATCTTTTTTGTACCTACTGTCAGATCTCTAATGCCATAGTAATTTGTACAGCAATATGCGGGAAAATGAAGCTTGGATGATGTTATCAGTGATGCCATTAATGATTTTATTTGATATGTCATCAGTATTGTCATAAAGTATGCCAAAGAACATGTGATGAGTGATATCATATGTGAGGCCATAATCAGTGAATTGCGGAGTGCAAGTTAGGTGAATTTCTAAGAGGTTTTTTTTGCTCAAAATATATAAGTTACTTTAACCTTGTTTTTTTCAGTGAAAATAGGAGTATTTCAATTTGTAACAACACTAACTTGGCCCAAGGGAATTCGATCTCTTTACAACAGAGGCCAACCAGTTACACATCATAGGCACAGGGAGATTAGGTGATTTCCCAGAATATGTGTCACAGTCCGCAGCTCTAGCCCAGACCACATCACCTGCCCTGATAATCTGGTATGCCCCCCCTCCCCCACTCCAGGACCTACAATTGGACATTTAATCGTGTTTAGAGCATAATTGCAAAATGATCGACAATTTCTTTCTAACATAAAACTTCTTTGACCATCTGTCTTTCATTTACTGCCTGTTTTATTATTGAAAACATCTGCCAAGTTTCCAATTTAAAAGAAATGGCTGTATAAACTCTTATTAGGATCCATAGCCGCGCTTGAAAATTACTCTACAGAGGCAGCGTTCGCTGAGTAACAAAGTCGTTTATTTGGCAATATTCCCAGGGCCAAGTACACCTCCTCTCACCGAAAAGGCAAGTGGAAAGGCATGCGCCCCAGGCTTTCCTTACATTACTTTGAGGTCATTGTTACACAAACTACATTTATCTGCTCCAACTGTAGCCCGCAATAGTATTTCAAGAACATCTTGCATAATTTACCTTTTAACACTAGAAATAACACAAATTTTCTCGATTTTGATTTCTGTGCCATGTCGAGGATATCAGCAATATGTGCAGAAGAACATTTTGTTTTTAAGATAATTGATGAAGTCTCGGGTTAAAAAAAGAGCAAGACTAAGTATAATTTCCCTTGTTTGGTGTTGGGTACATGTTGAATTCTCTTAGAAACAAATCCAAGCCTTCTTGCTTTATTTACGGAAGTGAATATTTGATATGCTAATGCTTTTGAAGAGGCAATTCTGGTTCTAAATATTGATGATAATTTAAATCTGAAAATCCTCATTCTTTGCCAGTGGGCATCACCTTGGCAATCCGATGTGGTCTGGGTTTCAGGAGACTTTCTCAATTCGAAAGGGTATGCAAGTCAATAAAAATACAGGACGCGACAAGTAGAGTATCGACAAAAATAGAGTACAGAGAGGCAACAATTTAGAATACAGTGCACAAATCAAGGTATTGTACAAGAAAAGGTTTCATATGTGTTCACAAAAAGGGGTAGTGGTCCTTCAAGTTGTTCTTCAAATATATTTTTATTGCAGTCTTCAAATAATATCTTGACAAAAATGACAGCCAACGCGTTTCGCCCAGAATTGGGCTTCCTCAGGGCAAAAAATATATTTTTTTGAACGTAAATGGCACTGCAGTATGATGTCCCATAAACGGCGAACTCAGAATCATTGATAATGGATTAAAGCTGTCTACAGGTGATGCAGTCCGCCCGCTTTCTATTTAGGTATAAAATGCAAGTATGCATGGAATCCGGAAACGGTCCAGATGCTGCAATATGAGTTCCAATTAATCTTTCTCAAAAACGTGTAATGGTCAGGTCTCAGTGAGAAATGCGTTAAATTCGGGTAGACACTATGATAGGTGTCACTGGATGTCAAAAGTTATGAGGCAGAGCGAGATAACGCCATCCAGCACCTGGTCCAGTATCTTTGTGTGTGTCAGTTTTTTTAAAAATGCCGCGTGACAGGAAGTGAATATTTGATATGCTAATGCTTTTGAAGAGGCGATTCTGGTACTAAATATTGATGATAATTTAAATCTGAGAATCCTCATTCTTTGCCAGCGGGCGTCACCGTGGCAATCCGATGTGGTCTGGGTTTCAGGAGACTTTCTCAATTCAAAAGAGTATGCAGGTCAATAAAAATACAGGAAGCGACAAGTAGAGTATCGGGCGGTATATCTATATATCCAAAGGTTGGAGACAGAGTCTCCCACTTAGGAGTTAGGAGCAAGCCCTATGATGAAGCATGACACCCTGTCGGGGGTGTGAGGGCCCTAGTTCCACAAGTCGGAGACTCTGTCTCCAACCTTTGGATATATAGATATATCAACCGATCCTCTACTTCTTACTTCCTGTATTCTTAAGGAACTGCATACTCTTTTGATTTGATATATTCTAGGGGCTTGCACGCTGGACCTGTAAGCGCCCCCTGTCCCCTTCATTTTGTTTATTTTCAGGAGACTTTGTCATGGCTCACCGCCCTATGCTGTTTGCCATCCCCCTGGCATTTTCAATGATGTTTTGCACATGCATACCTAAATGTTAGCAGCTTCCATGTTGCTGTAAGGGAAAACTGCAGAGAGACATGCAGTCAACCCACACAGTGTGGTAGCTAGGGTCCCCACCTCACTCCAGTGCCTTACAGAGATTGTTTCCAGATCTGAACGTTACACCTACAAATCATAGGTTTTAGGTGTATAAGTCTAATTAGTTAAATGGAAATAAAATGATAATACAACACCCAGAATGCATTAGTTATCACACAAAGTCCAGGAAAAGAAACAGCACCCAGAATGACCTGCTGGGAAGTGGTCCGCCTAGTGCCCGCCTCTGTTGATTGTACCATTGCTCAAATCCAAGAGTGCAAAAGCATCTACATTCATGGATTGTTCGCCTCTTGAGCATATTTACTTAATTCTCAAATTTTAAAAGTGGGAACAAAAGTTGAAAATGTACTCTCATAATGATTCACTTTCTATCTGTAGGGATTCTCCAGCGCAGATAACTGCAGGGACTGCTAGACTCTCTAATAGTTATCAGTGCTTAGGATGCCAAGGTCCCTATGTAGAGTTTCTTGGATGGGATACTCCGTTCAAAAAGTGGTGAATATACTGTGTGCTCTATTATAGGTACCATGGGCTATAATTCACTTGTGATACGGCGAACAAGACATCCACCAAACTCTAATTAAAGCCCCAAGAATGCAACAGATAGCGTAGGTCACTTAAGCCTCTTTGACTCTTTCAGCAGATGTTTGTGAGCAGGCAAGGCATCAGTATAGAGTGAGTCTAGATATAGTTATCACAAGCACAATACAGTGAAGATGTCCACTAAGCATGTGTGTTTACAACACCTTTAATAATGTATGTTCACAGTATAAACAGTAATCAAATAACTGGACTCATCTAGCCCACTAGCCAATTGAGTTCTGGGGTTCTGAAAATGGTAGGTCACAATGGGTGTACAGGAAATTGGGTGATTGGTTGAGAGGGTGGAAGACCCACTTGGGCAAGAACCACAATTCTTGTCAGGGTGACCCACAACAGTCACTGAATTAACCCGTGCTTAACCCTCTGGTTGCTTGCCAAAAAGCATTCAGGCTTAACTTAAAGGCAATGTGTAAACTCTTTATGGAGCACACAAACAGTAATAAAATGAAAAACCAACACATGAAAAATCCCAAACCAATTTAGAGAAGTACATATTAACAAATAAAATACATGGTTTGGAGTAATACCACACCAAGGATGTCAGGTCTTACATGGTGAAAGAAAATAGATCAAAACAAATATTTATTTATTTATTTAAGTTTTGTATAGCACTAGCTGGACTCGGGGGTATCAGAGCGCTTCACATCAAATACAAATAAGCAACAAAAAGACAAGTTGTACGTAAGCAGGGCAGGGAGCACAGGGGGAAGAAAAGTCTGTACAAAAGCAACATGAGTGCACAACATGGCGGAGATCACGGGTGAGTCTTCCGGCTCTCTCTGGGAGCATAGAGATAGATATCTATCAAAGTCAAACAAAGGGGTTCTTGTTACGATCCAGCCCGCTCAAGAAAGAGGGCTTTGAGTAGCATCTTGAATTTTGGGAAGGAGGCGGTCATTCTGATGTGGGGGGGATGGAGTTCCCTATCTTGGGAGCATTAACGGCAAAGGATTTACTAGATGTTTTATGTTTCTGTGATTTCAGAGGAATGAGTGGGAGCATGTTGAAGCTTCTGAGGTTCCTAGACTGACCGGCTCTTTTGAGTTTGTTGGCCAGATATTCTGGTTTACCTGTATGCAGGGCTTTGTGTGTGAGGCAAGCTGTGCCGAAGCTGGCTCGATGGTCAATAGGAGCCACCTCAGATCCTTAAGAGCCGGAGTGATGTGCTCATATTTCTTAGTTTCCGTGACCATTCTCTCTGCGGCGTTGAGAGCAATGGTCAGAGGTGCCAGGTGTGATTTGGCTGTTCCAGTCAGAGTAGCAATGCCATAGTCAATTCTGGAGAGTACCAGTGCCTGAGTGGCCTGTTTCAGGTCTTTCGTGAGGAGGAAGGGTTTCAGTTTGTAGAGAAGTTTCAGGTTAAGGAAAGCACTTGTGGCAGTTTTAGCGATGTGTTCTTTCATGTCCAGTTGGGGGTCAAGAGTGATCCCCAGTGATTTGACGGAGGCTGTAGGTACAAGAGAAACATCAAGGGCATTTAAGGCTTTGAGCCAATCAAGTATTTGGGGGGTTTCATCCTTATTTGCGATGAGGAGCACTTCTGTCTTTTCTTCATTAAGTTTGAGGTGGTTGGATGAGAGCCAATGTTGGACCTCTGTGAGTATGCCGTTCAGTCTGTGGATGTCTGCGATCAAAGTGGTTTCCAGGTAGAGTTGTGTGTCGTCTGCGTAGAGGTGAAAGGGGATGTTGGAGTTCCTTAGAATTGCAGTGAGGGGCTCCATGTAGATGTTGAAAAGTTGTGGAGAGAGTACTGACCCCTGTGGGAATCCTCTAGTAATGGAGAGGGGGTCTGATTTGAAGCTTTTAATTTTGATTGTGCGGTTGTTGAGAAAGGAGGCGAACCATTTGAGAACTTTTTGCTTTTCTGACAGGGTCTCTGTTGTCTGACCTGCATGAGTTGCAGGCAATCACTCAGGCAGTCTGCCTGCAAATCTACTAAGGGATTCAAGGGGCTCAGCAGATGGTCACTAACACATTTGGGGGCCAGATGTATTAAACAGTTCTACCCATTCTGTGTCTATGGGAAAACGTGTTTGTACATCTGGCCGTGATACCTCCACAGGTTCCCTTTGTCTTGTGGTGAGGGATAGAGTGGGATTAGGCTCTTTCAGTGAAGCAAGGCCAATGGGCTAGGAACTTCCAGGCTAGGCCAGCCATTGGGTAGGCAGGCATAATTCAGGACTGTTACAAGCTTAGTCCGAGGCAGGAGGACATTGGCAGAACACTAGCACTTGTGCTCTAGAAGCTAGCTTCAGCAACAGTGTCCACAAAGGCCCTCAGACCAAAAGATGTTCAGTGAACGTCAGTTCAGCTCCAGCTCAGACACCAAAACAGGACAGATGAGCAGATGTCCATTTCTAATCGGTTGTCAAAATGAGGTTACTTTGTACTCCTTGCAACCTGGTCAAATGTTCATGGAGAAGAACACTGTTCAGGAAAGATTTCTTTTTCTAAAGCATATTAAGAACTTAAGGTAGAAAATTAAACATTTACCACACCTAGATCAGATAAGAAAACAACAATATCTTGGTGTTAATAATGTATAGGCCATAACATTAAAATGGTAACCGGTCAAAAAGAAATAATAGCCTTCAGGGCTTTTTGTTGCATTTTACAAATACATGAGTAAAAGTGAGATTATATATTTATATCCAGCAGTCCTATACATAAGTAGAAATGTGACAGCTGTGCTAGCGTGATCGTATGAAGCAGAGAAATAAAGATATTAAAAGTTGTAATAATACCTACAAAGCAAAGTCTATGTATTCTAAATTCATTGAACTGTAAGGAGCTGCTGATTGATTCCCATAGATGGTCATAGTGGCACAGTACCATTAGTAAAATAGTTTACACAGACCATTTCAACCCCTATTAATGGGTATACACTGTTTATTTTCATAACACTTGTGTGGTGTCCTTTCACTTGGTGTTCAAGGGGTATATGTGATGGTATAAGAGCTGGCTTAACACGCCCTCTAGAGTTTAGCCCGAAGACTGCTCGTATTCATGCTACTAGGATAGCTGGTCTCTAAGGTTGACTTACAACCAATCATCAATAAGGGTTGTTGGACTGATACATAGTGATCACTAGAATAGTGAGCACTGCATATCAGGCCACCTTCTCACCATCTAAAGGCACTTGTCATAGATAACGGCAAAAGGAGCTGGCTCAAAGGTCTAGTCGCCAATAACAACACTCACCAATTTTAGGACTAAGTTGTTGTTAATGGAGGATGGCAGAGAAAACTAAAGAAGGGAAACAAGAAGAATAAAGGTCCGAATGGTGCGTCATACTCTCCCACTGAGAATTTATATTCCTGTTGAAAGGCAGTAGGGTTCCTCTGCAAACTCTTACAATCCCTTCCATAACTCTAGATTTGTAGTCACAAAAATGTCACCATACAGGCGGATTTCTGCATGTGAAAACCCCATCTGTGAGGTTAAAAGTCTACCATTTTGATTTTTTTGAGACAGAAATTGAACTTTACGATGGTAATCTTTTTTCAAAAACCTCTGGAAATAAGCCTGTTTAAAAATAACATTTTAAGAGTTTTGGAAAATAGGAAGCATTAAATCTTAGCACGTCACTTCGAGGAAAGTGCTGTAACCATTCACATCGTTGCTGTATGCATTCATATTTCCAGCTGTTGATGAGACATTATTGTCACTTGACTAACAACATCTTAATAGCAACACAAAAGACCATAAAGTACCTTTAATTTCTCATATGTACACTAGAATATTTAAGTGATTACATGAGCTTGAACTGCAAGTTAAAACACACTTTAAAGAAAGATCTAGGGCCTGTGTTAGAAACTGGGGGGCATACGTAGAAAGAAACGTCAGAGGACAGAGCTGTGCCAAATTTGGGAGCGCCGTGCTCTGGAATTTCCAAAACGCTGGGATGATCCATATTTACAACAATATGGCGCACCCTGTGTTTTCCCTAGCGCTAAAATTAGCTGCCTATTGCTAACACAGACACCCTTGCATCATAGTGCAAGGGTGTCTGTGTTTCAGGGAAAGCTTGTTTATCTGCAGAAGGTGTCCTTTCCTGCACGTAAACAATCAATAATGGCAATATGTTACTTCTATGTGTGAAGCAGAAGGCAGCGCACATAGAAGTAGCAATTCGTAATTATTTAGTGATCATTTATGTGCAGGAAGGGACACCTTCCTGTACATAAACAATCATTCTTGGTGTTTTGCTCTTTTTATGTGTACTGCAGAATGAAGAACATATAGAAAATGCATGTTTCGCCATTCTAACTCCTGCCCTTGTGCCGCTTTAGTTTTTGGCACTGCCTCAGATTTACAGATCCTTGTAAATCTGGGGCAGCGTAAAAAAGCAATGGGTGCTGTGGCGGAACTCCCACAGCAACACCCATTGCACACCCCTTTCACGCAGATGCCTGAGTGAAAGGGTATCATATTGGCAGAGTGGCATTAAGCCAGGAAAAGTGGCTTAACGCCACTGAAAATATGAAGCAGGGCATTGCGCCACAGGAACATCGTTAAAAGTGATGTTTTGATGGCACAATGCCCTTCTACATATACCCCTGGGTCTCTGTATGGCAGGGGGTATGCACCCTGTCCAAATAGGGACCACAATCCTAGTAAGGGTAAGCTATGAAGACACTAAAAGATAACCTGTGCACATCCTCTGGTAGCTTGACACTGAGCAGCTAGATTTATTTGAAGAGGCAATGTGTAAAGTATTAGTGCAAACAAACACAGTAACAGAATGAAAACACCACCAAAATTCTCCACAAATGGTTAGAAAAATCGAGAATAATTGTCTGAGTGCATCAAGAACAAAATGACAAACATTCAATAAGTAGAACTGGAGTTATGAATTTTTAAAGACTAAACAAAAAGCTCTGATGTATCACCTACTTCGATGGGATTGACAATGACGTGGTGCCACTCCATTCCTCACACTGGCGTAACGAAAAGTGAGGGGGCCTCCCTGCATGGTACTTAGAGGGGCCCCCTCTGGGCTCAATCAGGAGCTGTCTGGCCAGAGTGCAGTGCCGAGGGGGCCCCTTGGAGCTAGGGGCCCCCCCGCACCGCAGGGGCTGCGGGGGCCTGTGGGGGCCTGTGTTACGCCCCTGATTCCTCACATAGAGCCTTCAACGTCAATGCTTCCTCCATCCAAGGTACTTTGTCAGCAGGACCTGCCTGATTCATGTTGCCGGCCTGCCCTCCATTGTGGTCGGACTGAACTTTGGATTTACCCAAGTCTAGCGTGACCTGAAGCAACGCCTTAGCGCTATTGACTTCTAAGCACTATTTTTAGTTTATTCTTTAAATTTCATAACTCCAGTTCTACTAATTGGATTTTTGTAGTTTTGGTCTTGATTTACTCATAAAATGGTTCTCTATTTTTCTAAACCTGTGTGGGGTATGTTTGTGGTGTTTTCATTGTGTTACTGAGTGTGTTTGTGTTGCATGAATACTTTACACATTTCCTCTTTAGAAAAGTCGGAATGCTCTGCACCAAGCTACCAACTGTGAGCACAAGTTATCTTTTATTTTGTATCTTGTTTACCCTGACTAGGAATATGCGTGTATGTATGAGGCATTTGTATACCGCAAACCTAACTAAAATGCAGAGGATCTCCATACAGGGTTAAGGGCAAATGTAATCAGAAGCATAGCTACTAGCAATGTAGCCAGTGCACTGGCACCAAGGCCCATAGGTGGGAGGGGTGCCATTCTGGCATGCCACAATTGCAATTAGTGGCTGCCCTTTCAGGATTTTTCCAACTTAGAGCCTGCTTGGGATCTAACATTGTGTTTACTCCATGAAGAGGATGGGAAGTGGAGGTAGGTTGAATTATAGAAGGGAGCAAGAGAAGAGGGAAAGAAAAGGAATGAAAGAAAATGAGAGGGAAAAGAAATTAAAGGAGGAGAAGAAAATGTGACAGAATGGGAGACGGAGTTAAGGATCATATTGAAAGGAGAGCAAAAGGGGCATGGTAAAAGGGAAAATAGAGAGGCCACAAATAAGGATATCTGGAGAAAAGCGAGGAAGGATATAAGGAAGAGTGAGAGACAGTAGAGAGGAGAGAAAGAAAAATCGAGAGAGAGGGGATAAGGAAGAGGGTGTGAAAAGGAAAGAGGAGATGAGAGAGGGATAGAGATAGGGAGGAGATCAAGAACAACAGGAAAAATGGGGATTCTAGAGACCCATATGCAGGAGCGCAGCTATCATTAGTGCAGCAGGTTCAATGCCACCAAGGTCCAGGGGTGAGATGCAACCACTGCACCCACTTAAATCTTTAGTTTAATACTGAACTGGAGGCCCATTTTCCTTGCTTACATTATGGCCCATGACACCCAAGCTCTGCAACTAAGTGTATTAAGAGATGTAGTTAGGTTAAATGATGGTATTTCACATCTGTGGTATAATTTGTTTAAATTTAGGTTTGAAATGGGAATGAGCCCTGTATACTGATTTCCATGTGGGCTAAAAGTTAACAAAAAAGTAGCTATGTCAAATTGTGTTTTAGATGTTACCAGACATAGCATTGGAATGTTGTTCTAATAAGTGAACTTAGAAAAGCACCTGCTTGTATCCAAACAACAACTAAATATTAACAGCAATAAGCCATGTACAAATGCTGTCAGGACTACTTTACACAAATGTCCTTAGCGGTGCCATTAGACTGAAAGTGCCAACTTGGGAAAGTCCCAGTGGAGAAGATGGACTATATGGCGAGATGTATTCTGCAGACAGTTTTAGCTTTTATGAAAAACATCAGGGAAATGGTCAATATGATTTGAATCAGGACCTCGATTTTGGAATTATTTTTCACAACAACAGCTTAAAACTACTAAACTGCTTGAAAGCAAGTCAGCAGTTATTCGGTAGGTGGAAAGTTAGAGGTACATAACTACATTTTAGCAAAGCAGATTACCAGCTGGGAGTAATTTTAATTATGCCAGAGTAAGCAAAGACATTTTGGTAATTCTTTGATGTGGAATTACCAATAATTATGCAATTATACATACAGAAACAACAAATTTAGGAAGCACAAGAGACTGCTTATGCTGCTGTTCATGTCGTTTTGCATTTAGTACTATTCTCTTAGCAGATAATGCACCCCTGGTAGCAATGGTGAATTTTGCACTAAGAAGAATAGCGCCTAAAGCTGGGAGTAAGTTGGGGTAAATTGTGCTCTTTTTCGTTCTCTGTTTATTTAACACCATTTCTTAGGGCAAAATGCATTCTCTGTCTATTTTTAATGCAAGGGGGCATTTTTGAGCAAAGAAAATAGCGCGAAATGCCAAATTAATCTTCTCACATAATCACGTGAAATCTCATTTCATTTAGCAGTAATTAAGTGAAATTACGCTACAACAAATTACGCAAGTTACGCCCACCCCTTATTGCCAAACATTTAATATGTTTATTTAAAGGAACATTGCAGCATTAATACCTGGTATTGTAACCTCTATCATGTGAATATACCAGTTTACTGCACAGGTACGTCATGCTTATTACCACTGGCAAAAAGCTGACACAAATTGTGGATCTTTAAAGTACATACAAATTCATGTAACCAGTATATCAGCCAGTTATCCCCCTTGGAAATACCTGGGAATACCACAAATAAAATGCATAATAACACAATTTCTGATTTGTAGTATTAAGAAATGTTCAGTGTACTCTCTAAATGAGGGCTGACTGGACAGAATGGAAGGAAATATTAAATATATTTGGCATATGTACAATTCATCCTACCAAGGGCCTGATTTATAAGTTGGCAGAGGGAATACACCATCACAAATGTGAAGATATCTCATCTGCCGTATTACGGTCTCCATAGGATAGAATGTGATCATAATATGGCAGACACATTTGTGACAGAGTGTACCCTCTGATGACAATTTCAACGTAGCCTCAAAAACAATGGCAAAGGGACTCCTATAAAGAAATATAGGGATCAAGAGAAATTGGGAAATTAAATGCACTTGACTGTTTTAGTGCCATGTTATCAAACAGTGGTGAGAACTACAATTGATGGCATGCTAAGTTTTCTGAAGTAATAGAAGAAACACATAGGTTGGGCCTGTCGCTAACCTGTGCTCGTGGTTGGCAATGGTGGATACCAGCAATTATTGTTGGTGACCAGAGCTTATTTTACTTCTCCAGGCCTAGACCAAGAGCAAAAAAAAAGAGGTAGAAAACGGACAAGAAATGAGAGAGAGACATTTATGTAAGCAGTGAAAAAAGTAGACATCAGTGATGAAAAAGAACCTACAAGAGTGAGATAAGGAGACATGATGTGTTAGATCATCAATGAAAGAACCATGTGCTGGAATCAAGAATAGACAGCCTTGGCATTTTGCAACCCTGGACCTCACCACTGGAGTCATATGAAAAACTCTGGGACTTTGCCCTTACAGTTTTTACAAATTAAGTATTGGCTTGAAGTCATAAGCCAAAATAAATCTTGAAGCTATTATCCAGATAAGCTGAATTTAAAATGAAATAACTTCAGACATATATCATGAAATACTTGTGGTATTATGATGCTCCCAAGATGAGCTTGGCATGCCACAGCTAGGGTAAGCTTTCCATTTACATCATATTTCCTATATTCTGTGTGCTTAAGCGTTCACCTCTAATGAGTAAAGTCATGAGTGATGTAATACATGAGGTTATAAGTACTGCATGGTGGAGAGCATGTTAAAGTTAGTTTGTTGAGCTATAACTGATACATTTCAATGGATTTTTGGTTTATGAATGTGAGTGTTTAACCCATTTCAACACCTAACTGTAATGGCACTTTTACAATTTTTTGTGAATTTCTTTTTTTATTTTGCAATAAAAGGGAAACTCATGCTAATATAACTAAATAATTAATGTGTTTTACTGTTTCTTTCAGTGATCATCTCAGGTTATTTATTATCATAACCACAATTACAAGTAGGCATGGCCTCATGGGTTGTCCCAAGCTCACTCCCCATGGGTGGCAAACCCACAGCAACCTGCCCTCTATGATCAGCTTACAGCTACTGCCGGCATGTCTTACAGCATCAGTTTGCTGCCCCTGCATCTCTCCTGCTGGCCTCCCTTCTCTATCTGATTGCCTTCCACTCTACCATCTGCTCTACATGGCCTGCCTGCTGACACTGCCCCTGCCAGCTTGTCCTTAATGGTCAACTTGCTCTGTGTGTGCTTTTGTCCCGTCCCTCCGGGCCGTTTCAGTCTGCCCATGCTGGTCTGTATTCAGTGGTCGGCTTGCTTTACAAAAGAATAAACTGAGAATAACCTTGGCACAGGCAGGCAGACGTTATACAATATTGACTGGTGTAACTATTGTAGAATCTTTAAAAGAATCTATGCAATGGTATGCTTTGACCGTATTGATATGTTTTTAATGTTTTTTTCACTATTGTTTGCACAAATTGTTCTGAAAAATGAGATGAGTATCTTTGAATGCACTTCAAATGTATAACTGTTGCAGAAAGGAAATTTTAATATACACAAATGTTAAAGTGAGGTACAATAACTGAATGTGCTGTATTTGAAATCTGCTGAATAAAAAAGCAGTAATAAGAATTGGAGGCTAGGAAATTTTTATTTGATAAAAGTTTAGTACGTCCTACCAGGCCCCCGTAATGGACGTGACCCCTAAGATTTAAAACTAATTGTGTTTTACAGCACTGTAGAAGGCTGTAGTACCACACTATGGAGCTATCTGAGAGACTGTTGCTGATGTTAAAAATATATTGTTCAGTCTGTTTGCCAGCATGTAATATATACCAACAATTCCATACTGTAAAGTGGGCGATTTTGAACAAATAATTGGGGGAATTTCATTTTCCGCATTCACTTATATTGAACCAGAGGCAGTGTCAGGTCGGAGACAGCTACATAATAAGCCATTTTCGACTTTTGAAGTTGGAAGTCAACTGTCTGAATTGGATCTGTTGGCATGTTTGGAATGTTTTATTGACCTGAATGAGAAAGACATTTGAGAACTCTTAGATAGTGGGTCCTCGTTTTAGCTAGCTAGATCATTAATTTCTATGACAAAACAAATGACATCAAGATTAGGCCCGGGTGGAAAATGTCATTCTGCTCGCAGAATTGGCAGATTTGAGACTCTGCGTTACTCAAGAAACATGGAGTTCGAGTCGTATACCACCAATCACCTAGTGGTGGAACTGTTTCTCCTGCAAGGCTTCAAAAATGTGAGCTGGTGAGTGGGGATGAAATTAGGCATTCTCTAATGTGATTAGGTCACTAGGAGGTCTTCCGGTGAGAATTTCTAACACAGGGAGTCACAATCAGTAACAGGCTGGGTTGCAGTCAGATGGCTGCTTCTCGAGGGGATTTTCTACGCAAGCGCCAGAAAAATCAACTCAAATGGCTGCACACTCAATTCTCCCCACCTGTTCCCTAGTTCCTTGGAGGACCGACACCAAGAGGTAATACTACTTCCTGCCGGGGGGGGCTCTGATCCTGGACAGTATCAAGAACTAGACCCTGTCCCTCATTGTCCACAATCTGACTCTCCTCTGTATCCCAAGCAGCACTCTTGGCCTCCAGCAAGGCCCTAAATGACTTTGACAGCTCCCCCTTTCTGCAGCGGCCTTTAAAAGAACATCTCAGGTCTGTACAGTCTCCTGAGCTGCGTCACCTCCCTGCCTTTCTGTTTCTACCCAAACTCCCTCACAGCAAGCATCCCTGCTGGCTCCCCAGACTTAACATAACTGTTGTGATTACAGAAAGGTTTCCAACGGGGGAAAAAATTAAGGCAAGCAACAACATTTCCCCACAGAGTCAAAGTGAAACACTGTTGGCATGATTCACAAAGGTAAACTTAACCAAACATCCAAGTTTATGACTTTGGGAATTCACAAAGGGCATTTATGATTACTATCTATGTCCACACTCGGGATGGTGCTCCAGTGCCCTGTCAGAGTCATCCATCAACATTGAAGCAAAAAGTGGAAGGTGACCATACAAAAGGACACTTTCTTATAGTTCATTAAAGAAAAAGTGCCATCAAAAGCAGAATATAACACAAGTCAAATTGTGTTGCCATGTTTAAGGGAGACTTGAAACATACTTCCAGTACAGAAGCTTTATTTTTATTTAACGAGGAGTGCTATTTTCAGTAGCATCTTTTAGTTTTTGTTGCTGACAGAGATGCACATTCATACGAGGCCAAAGAAGACACACCAGTCCCAAATGAGATGTTAGTGCCATGAAACAAAGAAGATACAGTTAGGGATCAGATGTTGCACAGACAGCCTTCAGCTCCTGTATATGAGTGGCAGTGCACTGATATCTGCAACATAAGGCAAGAGTCAATTGAGAAATTCAGATATTTCTTAAACAAGTGTAGCGGTGGAACTGTAAAGCAGAAACTTAGACTTCTTAAAAGTCTTGATCCTTGCAGACTTAGGAAAGTTTCAAATCTGCAGGGGTATTTTTGGCTTGCTTATTAAAGGAAGTGTGTGACAGTACTATCCATTATATTCATACAAAGATGTACAATTTAGTTAAAAAGTTGTACTTCATGAAAGGTCCAGATCTTCATCTAGAAGCAATGAATAGCACACTGTTACATAGGATACACTTTGACGTAACAAGATTTTTAGAAGAATTTCAAATGACGTGTGGAAAATGAAGTTGTAGTTGAGGACCCCATTGCGAGAATAAATGGAGAGAACATGATAGAAATTTTAAGAAAAGAATTGCTGAATTTACAGTGACATCTGAAGAAACTCCAAATAAAGTATGTGTTTGTTGCCATCGCACAAACTACAAGGCAGAGGTAAAAAAGTTAAAGATTAATTGCAAACACTTAAGACAGAGATCTGGCACAGTGGTTTAATCTTGCACTTTATTTATTAGCTGACAAAAAGTTTGATTTGCGTATGAACAAAGTTGTCTGCAAATAGTTTGTTAGTAAACTGGATGATAATTAAATGCCTGAAAGAGACATTCATAATTACATAGAAATCTTTGTAATTGATGATGATTATAATGATGGTCATGATGGCTATTTCTAAAGTGCTGCTAATACCCTAGGGGTGTCCTGGCACTGAAACCAATTGAAGTTAGGAAGTTGAAGTTTATTGCAAATTAAGAACCTCTTGTGTACTTTGCAAACTGGGAAACCTGAGAGAAGATTACCATTGACTAAACAACCAGATTTTCACAAAACTGAGAGGGTTTATATATTCTCTTAGATGCAAGGGCAACTTAGCCTGAGTTTCAGCCATTAAATGTTTATGAGAGCATTGGAATCTATACTGTGCACCCTCTTCAAACTCCAAATTATTGGAAGGGCTGAAAGGGAAAGTATTGTATCATCCACTAGACTTGAAGGAGAACATTGAAACTCTTGGGGTTGTCTAAGAAACTAAAGAACCATTAGTGGATTTAGTGAATGGTGGCCAACGAAAGTTAAAGAAATTTGGCTGGAAGGTGTTAGCTTAGGCAAGATTAAGAAATCTTGATCATACTTGAAAACTGAAAATATTTACTACAAAGATGTAGACATAGATCAATATTTGTCGTTACTTGGCACACAGCATTCAAAGTCAAGAAAGGAGGATCAGTTATAGAGGCACAAGGGGAGCTAACTAGTGTGTTGAAAAGAGATTAGAAGCTCATTTTTTTTCCACTTCTCTATCCTAAAGGAGAAGAAGATTGTTACAATGATTGTCGAGTACTGAGCTATGCTTCTGAGTATAGGCCAACTAGCCAATATTTTGAAGATTCTCGATATATACAGAACATTTCATATCTTTCTCATTTTCTTTATGAAAGGAAAGTCAACTGGCTACTGTGTGCTATGCCGTAGCACGTATTCTCAAAAAAGAAGCACAATTTCTTAATATGCGTGCCAGAGAATTTCCTAAAGTCTTAAGTGCCAACTCATGGCTTGTCAACATGATTCAAATGAGTATTGGTTCTGTTGCTATACTGAGTTAAAGTATATCTTGTGTAATTTAGGAGCACGTAAATAGTTTGTAACTGGCAGCTGTGCAGAGTATGCTTGGGATAATCTCCAGAAGTTTCTCAGGTAAGCTAAATCAAACATTTCTGGTATTAGTTTTAAGACACCTGGAGAACTGTGTTCAATAGATCCAGCAAATGTCTGTAGAGCCCTCAGTTATTGGTTTCAAGCCATACTTCACTTCATCTTCACCTAAAAAATCCTCCACTTGGTGAGGCAGTTGGTTACTTTTGGAGGAAAGAGTGTCATGCAAAAGGTGCCCCAGAAATTCACATGGTAATGTGGATAAAAGGAATGCCGAAATTCGGAGAGATCAGTGATGATTTTTTTTTCATTTATTGAGCAGTATGCTACTTGAGAGATTCCAAATGAGTCCCAAAATAAAACCATAGACAGTGAGCGGTGCGATTTCAGCCCCACAAATGTGGAAAGTACTGTCATTGTAAATACAGAGCAAAGGGAACTTTTTCCTAGGCCTGTTATTTTTGTTCAGTCATTTTTTATTGATTTTTGCCAAAACAAAATAGAAAATACAGTAAAACAAAGAAATACCTTATCTCAGCGCTCACGTCGCTAATCAGAGAGGATAGACGTTATTTGTTTTGATACTACTTTAGTAAAGATGCTTACAAACAGTACAATTGCATAGACAGAAATGATAATGCATAATTGACAAAGCACATGGATAGAACCTTGCAGCTCTACTTCATTTTGATTAGCTACCCTACGAATCTTGCCTGCTTCTGATCGCTATTAGCTATGTGCCACTGTTACAATTGTGATCAAATTTCACACGTTTATATCGACTCCATTACATAACCTCAATCCTCCAATGGAATCTAAGGAAAGTAAGGTAAAGTAAACAACCTAAAGAAAAGAAATAAGTAAATAAGTATGTAGTTAGCCAATAAGAAAGAGGAAGAAGAAAAGAGAAATAACTCAGGGCCAAGGGGAACTCAAAAGGAAGCGTAGGCAGTTTCATGTCTTCAGTCACATATACTGCCATTGGCAAATCACCAAAAACACCTATGTTAAGGAACCTACGGCTTCCTTACTTATTAATGACTACAACACTGTCATATTGTCTACATGGAAAGCAAATATGCACAGCCAGTTTGTTGCAGACAATTCCACTGCAGTTGCACAATGCACCACCTCAATCTAACAAAGCATGCAAGGCAAAAATGAAAGACATATTGAAAGAGATACCAGCGTAGAAATCTTTATCAAAGAAGTTGTATAGCTTCTGTCTCAAGATGCTTTTATACAGAGAGATAGGCTCATGCGAAACATGCCATTGACTCAGTTCTTCTAGCTTAAATAGCAAGAGCAAGACTATCATTTTGGTCAGTTGAAAAAGAGTATTGAAGTTGTTTGCTGAGATACTGCATCTGAATTATTCAGACCCACAAAGCACTGAGATAGTGCAAACCAACATGTTGGGCACTTATTATCCCTATTGAAATGTTCATTTAGAAAACCTATGTCTGTATAAAGTAGTTCAGTTCTAAAAATACAGTAATAATTTTGAGGAAAATCTAAAAGGATGTTGCTTGGCAGTTCCAGTCTACTACGGTTGTTTAGTGAGAAACAACAAAGCGTGTCTCATTAATCATTGCAAGCTAAGTTGCCAGAGTACAGAAAAAAAGAGGTTTTTATTTGGCTGCATTGTAATTTTTTTAATCTTGGCATAGTGAAAAAGAATGTTTAGGCCAAAATGGCTGTCATGAAGATGCTTTCATTGCCTTGAAAGATCATAATCAGTGTCCAGTCTTTCTGAATTTTCTAAAAATGTAGAATAATGAAATTCAAAAAGAGGAATGAATTGCAGCTGAAGCTGGAAAAGGTACCTCTCAAGGAAGCGACAGTTCGGTTTAGGCCTGACATATTCCCTGCATCCTGCATTTTACCTGATGTTGTGGCTTACAATCTGAGGGCTTCTGTTCCATAAACCTGACTTTGGGCTTGCAGAACTGAAGAGGTCGGAAGGAGGGAAAGCTCCCTCATTCAATCAGATTTGAGTATTTTCTGTAATTTTGGTCCACGCAGGTGTTTGAAACTGGGTTTGTGGAATTCTGTGAATTAAGAGTCCAATTATCTCTTCAGAAGGACCTTTATAAAAGGAGCACAGCATTTATATAGAAAGCCTTCCATAGAATAGAGTTCTAACATAGCTCTCAAAAGCAAGTCTTACCTTGACCCATGTGGTTGTTACCAATATTTTGAAATTCTTATATTTAAAAGGCCCACATATAAAACTACAAATTTGTCAGTGCCAGGGGCCACCCTGTTTTTTTATGAACCTGTAAAACGTCTTCCAGGCTATTTTGACCCTTTGGGTATCCATACACAGCTGTTGAACAGCCATTGTAGTTTAGCCTGGAGCTGAATTGTGTCAAAGAAGAAGTTGCATTTAGGCCACTGAGGCATCTTTAAAACTTCAATCCCACCAATCAGAGCTGGAGATATCGGACTTTTAATTTTTAATAGAAGTTCAGCTTTCTTGGTTACCCTTGTAAGGTTTTCAGACATAGGCTTTGCTAGATCTCTGATGATTGAAACTTTTAAATATGTTAACTCATTACAAAGCTGATAAGAATTACATGATGAGTTAAGCACTAAAACCTCAGATTTTATTTAATTTTCTACATACCATCTTTCGCACCAAAGCTTTCAACTATCTTGTCAACCTGAGGTATCATTCTCTGTGGGTCTGAGGTGGTCACCATTAGGTCATCAGTGTAAAGAGAGGTTTTGATGGAATATCCTTTGAAATTAAGTGGGCTAACATTTTCATCATATTGGTGTTGTTGTGCTAAATATTCAATATATAAATGAAAACGTGTTGTGAGAGTGGGCACACAGTCTACTACCTATTTCAGTGCTGAAACTGGGTGTTAGATTCTCTTTCACTACTAAGTTTGCAACTGGAGATATTTAAAGGGCCTGTTTAACGGTTAAAAAGCTTGAGAAGAACAAAAAAGTATTTTAACGCCCAGTTGAAAGCTTTGGTGACATCAATGGCTGGCTTATGTGTCTACAGTGGTCTAAAATGTCTCCAAGTCTACATACTAAATCAAGGTGTGTGTTACCCAGCAGTACTCCAGGATAAATTATTTATGAAGAACATGCACCAAACTGGTAATACATTTGTTCAGATTGACTGTCAAGATGGCGAAAATAATTTGGCATTGTAATGAAATAGGTCTGTATGAGTCACAGAATGTCAGATCCTTATCCGAATTATATATGAAAGAGATAATTGCCTCTTGCCAATAACCTTACACCCTTATAAAATATGTTGATCAAATGTTGTCATATCAGTAAGATCAAGTAATGTATTGCCTTGTGTATTTTAGCTGGTACTCCATCTTGACGGATGGTCGTTCTTCTCTATAATTTATAAATTACTGTTCACAAGGATTCTGGCTTTTTATGTTTGCTTTTGCTTGAGTGACTCCATGATCAGGACAGTTTAATTTTCTGAACAGCTTAATCTTGTGTTAACTTTGTCAAAGGATTAATCGCCTTGCTAGGCTCTCTCAAAATAGTTAATGGAAACAGATTCTAGCTTTAATCTAGAAAAAACCTCTAAAAGAGAAACTGGATGTTTCACCACTTTAATAAAACAAATCCATCTGTTTCAGTCTTTTAAGATACTAAAGAACTGCTGGCTTCGCTATAAAGTGTTATTGCTCTCTAACTTTCCATTTCCTACAAAATATCTTGTCAACTATGCACTCATATTTTGCTTACATCTGTTGTAGCTCTTGTTTTGCTATTTTCCTTACTGAACCTTCTAACCTGGATTCCTTGAGGTTCGGATCACCAATTTCAATTGTTCTCTTTGCTCCCCTTCAGCTCGAGTCTTAGCAATAATTTGCATTAAATATCCTCCTAGAAAGACTTTAAATGAATCCCATACAATCTGTTTTTGCACAACCCCAAAATGTATATAGAAAAATCATCTACTTTATTCCTGTCTTCAGCAAGCAAGCCAAGGTCCAAAAATATTTTTCAATCCAGTTCCAGGATGGATTTCCCTGCACCATTGTTGTAAACTACAGGTTAAGTTTCACTCCTGCTTGATCATAAAACTGTGTTGTGGAAGATAATAGTTCTCCCTTACATTTTGTCATGCAGCATGACCTACCAGAACATCTTCTATTCCGGAGGATTGGTTGTATTGTTTGTGGAAAGAATATTGTTGCTGCTGGTGAGCCCTCCTTTTACAAATATCTAAAAGTCCAAATCTTAAGTTAAGTTCAGTAACATCTTACAAAATGTGTCGACCCACAAAATTAATGTAACCCTGATCTATCAGCAAATTGCTTAAAATAATATTAACAGCCACCTACAATATATGATAGTGGGCAGTCAGATTTTTTTTAATGTTTCACAATGACAGATACATGAACTGTGATGGGACCACAGAATGACATTATGATGACAACAGTGTACATCAACCTGCATTTGGCAATAATCTGTCTGCCAGTATGCAAAGTCCTATACTCCTTAACCTCAAACCCAGATCCATATCTAATCAGTTAGACAACTCCCCTGGTAACTCATGGCTGGGTAAAGCTAAGAATTATCTGCAATCTGAAACAGTTTAAAATACTTGTAACTTCCTTCCTTGTGAAATGTCTCCCCTGCAGAAGAATTCTCTGACTCCTGTTAGAAGACAGTATTCAGTGATTCTGGATCTTTTATTTCTGCCTCTCACACCACTACTATTTCAGGAAAACAAAACTACTCCTGCTTTGCTTCGTTCTGTAGATAGCATTGTTATGGTTGTTAAAGTTACAGCTGATTTTGGAAGTGAATATTGTAAGGTTAGTCTCCTTCTAGCTAAGGTGTCAGGTTCAGTGATGACTAGGGGAACACTACATTGTCAGCATTATTACTATACATTGTGTGATCTACTATTAGAGCACCTAAAGCTCTGACGAGGGTCAACTGATGAACAAGGGTGTAGTCTATCCAAGGCTACAGCAGAGACAATAACATCCTTCAGCGCACCCGTAACCCCGAGAAAAGATTTTATGATGGACATATTTTTATCTGAATATCAGCCACTAATCTGCCAAGTGCTTTGAGTACCCTTGCCTCATCTCCCACCTGTTGCTTTCCCCAGAAATGCTGGCTGTCCTTTTCTTCCACTGACCCAGTCTCACTCTTTGACAGTACCGGCAGTTCTAATGGTAACAATTCTACTGATGGTATTTTGACACTACCCTCCCAGGATCCTTCAGGGGGCTTTCAGAAAGCGACCACTGGGCTTATCAAGTACTTTTCATGGTTTCCTTTTCTTAGACTCTGCTTTACTATGTAATCCTTCTACCTATATATTTAAGTCTCATCTATGCCCTTTCTTCCACCTAGTCAGAGGAAGCGCAGTTGTAAAGCCCTCCTTGTTGTTTAATTCTCCAACATTTATTTGGGATCTTCTGGGTCTTTCATTTATACCCTGCTTCATCACTGCAGGAGCCTCCAACACATGCTTGAAACCCAAATGCAATAAACATCAGCACTAGCTGTTTGAGGACATACACACTCTTACATTGGTCACAACCAGAGATGTGCTGTTGCTACATATTTGCACTATCTCATCATTAAGCTCCAATGGTGCCAGATGAGTGCAGCCTGCAAGAAGGTGATAGATGAGTCAGTCCCAGCTACTCAGCAGTTTCCCCTTTGCACGGTCTGGCAAGGGCCTCAACAAGGACCAGGTAAAGAGGCCATCAGCAGCAAAATAGAAAATGTCCTTTGAAAGTCTAACAGGTGAAAGGGATGAGTCTAAACAGAGAACATTTCAGGGGAGCACAGCAGCTCCTAACAGGCTTGTCAGCCGGCCACAATTATCCCTTCAAACCTCTCTTCACTTAAACCATCATTATGAGTGGTGGTATTCCTCTCAGAGGGTAATTCTCTCTTTTTCAGTCTCCTTCACATTTTCCCCATTTGCCACTAATGCCAACCTATCAAAAATGCTCGCTAATATGAGTATAGGGCCATATTTATGAGTCCAGTTGGGTTGCTCTTACACCACGCAATGTGGCGCAAGAGCGATGCAACTAAAATGTGATTTATGAAGCCACACAAGGCCACTTTGAGTGACCCTGAGTGGCTTCATAAATCTGGAGTCACGCAACGCAGGGCAAATCACTGCATTCGTTACTCTGCCCAAGAAAGTCATTTGATTGGCGTTGAGTGGGTGTTCCCATGAAACTCCCAGTTTTTTATGCTTTACTAGATTTACCAAAAGTGGTAGACCTGAGAATGCCTCAAAAAAAGATACTCCTTCCCAGGGGAGGCATAACGAGGAGAAATATCTCTATTCCCCTCATTACTTCCTCTTTCTATGTCTGATGAATTTTGCATTCTGCCAAGAAAAAGGAGGCTGTGGATGAAGGGCTTGTGATGCGAAGGCCAGCATCGAGGATGTGCCCCAGCGGTTTTGATGTGGCTGCAAGGAGATTCCTTGTGTTGCATCGGTTCTGTTCCCAGGACCATAGAAGGGCTGGCAGAGCACCTTCAGGCCTACTTCAAGGGTCTAGGACAGGGGTGGTGCCACTTGTGGGGTAGAACTCACAGCAGGTAGAGTGCAGGAACTGGGTTCAAGATGGCTGCAGCCTTTCCTGTCCCTGAGCTTCTCATTAGGAAGCCAAACAACTAGCCCTTGGAGTCACTCTGGGGATCCTGAATTTGAGATGCAGGTTCAGTCCTTCACTCAGACAGCAGGGCAGCAATCAGCATGGCAGCAGAGTAGCAGTAATTTTTGCAGAGCAGCACAGCAGTCTTTCTGAGTCTTCCACAGTTCCAGAAGTGTACTGAAGAGTTGGGTCTGAGAGTGCAATATTTATACCTGGGGTCCATTTTGAAGTAGGAGAAGGTTTTGAAGGTTTCCACCACCAGAGGTGTCTGGAATATTCTGGGATGGTTTAGGCCTGACAAAAGTTTTCCTTCTCCAGGTCAAAATGGCAATTTAAAACTGCACACAAAGGCTGCAATGGCAAGCCTGAGACATGTTAATAGAGCTAATTGAGTGGTTGGCAGAATAAGTGCTGCAAACTCAATAGTATAATTTAATTTACAGGCTCTGGGCACATGTATTACCACTTTACTAGGTACGAACAAGTAAATTAAATAGGCCAATAGGGTGTAAGCCAGTGTTACTATGTTTAAAGACAAGAGCACAAGCAATTTAGCACTGATTAGCCATGATAAAGTGTGGTAAAACCAGCAAAAACAAAGTTAGCATAAACAGGAGGCTAAAAAGCAAAATGATGGGGGAAATCCATGACATGGATGTCAGATCCAACAGGCACCATTACCATGACTACCATGAAACGAAATATATTTCGATTAGGATAAATAAAATGGTGATACTTTGACAAAAAGGGAGCTGACTCAATTGTTAATTCAGATGGAGAGAAATATGGTATAGGTCCATGGATGGGGCTTCTTTCATGAACTGAAAATGTTTCTATCCAACTCGGACACTGAACAAATTCCTCTTGGACCAGGTGCCTGCTGACAATATTAGAGACAGGAAATCAGAGTTCAGTATAATACCATGTATCAAAAGAATGCTACTTTTTTAAAATAGCTTCTGCTGCATTACAATCTGCTGACTCAAAAAATATCAGCAGGCAGCCTTGACTTATAGCGCTATTTGTTCAGTATTAGACCTTCATTTAAAACTGGAGATGAAGCAGTGCTTAATTTCTAATAGAATGAACGCCGGTGCCTGAAGCTAAGCTGACGGGGCTATTAAATGTTTTGGAGTGCCAAATACCAAGGCTGGTAGTCTTGAATCTAAATCCTGCCACTTTAGTACAATATCAGATACTCCCTGCCTGTTTATATCACTCTTGCAGGTTCCTTTGTCTCCAAGGGCCCGATGTAGGTAATCCCAGATTACCGATTCTTAAATACTGAATCATACCGATTCGGTATTTAAGAACTAGCAATCGGGATGTAGGTAATTTTACCGATTTAATTACCGAATCGGTATGATTCGGTAATTACCAAATCGGTATTTACCGATTCAGTAATTGCCATTCATTCCTATGGGCCTGGAGGCCCATAGAAATGAATGTCAATTACAGAATCGGTAAATACTGATTCGGTAATTAGGGGATACATAGAAGGGTAGCAGGGTGTCACTTTGACACCCTGTTGCACCCCTCAATTGTGCATGGGTGCACATTTTGCAGACATACATGCCCTTAGGGCATGTATCTCTGCAACATGGCACTGTTTTAAAAGCAAAAAAAAAGCTTTTTAAAGGGTTTTCATTATTTACCACCAACATCTAGTTGGTGGTAAATAACAAATTCTTAAACCCCTGTATCACTGATTACAGTGCTACCTACATGTCAAGCTACAGATTCGGTAATTTTACCGAATCAGTATTTTTCCGAATCGGTATTTTACCGAATCAGTAACATAACCATTTCGGTAAAATTACAGATTCTGTAGCTTGACATGCCCCTACATCCCAAACTCCAAATACCGGTCGGTAACGGCCGAAATCGGCAGTTACCGACCGGTATTTGCCTTCCTACATCTGGCCCCAAGTGTTGTGTTTTTTGCCCTCTCTTCCTCAAAACCAGTGTCTGATGGGGAAAAATAAGTGCTGTTCCCCAAACATATGTGTTGGTGGCATATACAGGCAAACACTCGCTCACATTACGCACTTAGATTAAGTCTATAACAAGCAGACAGTTAGTAGGGTAAGAAGGGAGTATGTGCTAGTCTGAAACCTTTAAAGGAGAGTGTCACCATCCCGGGTCTATTGAGAGCTACCAGACACACAAACCATGATTGGGCAATGCGTGCAAAGAGTCTAACCACTGGCAATCACTCAATGTAGCATTCTAACCCACTGTGTTTTGCCCATCGTGCCACCTCACAATAGACCCAGCCATATGCAAATTGGAATGGTCGAAACCAAACTGTCAAGCCAAGTCCTCTCGGAACCACAAGCAACCTAGGACAAGTATCGACATATATTCGAGCCTCTCCATTCAGTGCTTCTTGGTTCCAGTGGCACAGTGAGCACGAGACGTACATCTAGACATATCCTTTGACGCTTAGGTGTTACATCAAACGTACAAAATGTGATGGAGAATTCTTGCAATAGTCTAGGCACTAGTAATTGCTATGTAGTCATCTGCCCATCCTCCATAGTTGAGGTCTGGAAGCCCTGCTGCTCCTCGTTGTCCTATAAACCCTGCTCCCCTCCTCTGAGTCACCATGCATCTTGAAGTAAATAGGGTGACATCCCAGCAGTGGGGCAGAATCTTTCGGTCTTAGAGGTAGGAAGGATGGGACGAACCAGTGAGTGAAGTTCTAAGGCAGTGGGGAAGATGCAGAATAAATGTTCTGTAAGAAATTAATTACTTAATGTCTGTTCCATCACAGAAACCAAATGTGAACATGAATGGCATAAGGCAAACTTCCACAGAATGCTATGAGTGTGACGGGCAGCGCATCTAGCCAATAACAACCTTTGAAAAGTACAAGTGAACCAATACCTGAAGAGGGCTGACCGATGCCTCACTCTCTGTACTACGTATTATATGCAGAATGTCAAATGTTGGTAAAGTGAGTTGTCTCAGACTGCTACAGCTGTTCGTAGCGAGGCATAAAAACTGTGATGAGTGGACAAAAAACATAAAAGAGCTCTATAAGGAACTGAAAAATGTATGACTGAAAACGTAGTAGTGGAGATCTTCCACAAAACAAAGTAGCCAATCAAGAGTTCCAGTCGAGGTAAAGACACAAACATGAGTGTCTATAAGGAATGGTGTCATATAACAAGACAAGGGTTGGGGTACCCCCTGCGCCTGATCCTGTTATCGAGGGCAGCCCCCCAGAATTCGTTAGAATGTTTTGATTAAAACTCATGGAAAACCAGGGAGGATGTGTCCCTCAGTCACAAGACCTGTTTGCCGAACACAAAAGCCTTTTGTTTGGTTTCTCTCAGAAAATGCGTAAGTGGTGAACTATATTAATTTTTGGACAATTTAACTTGACCTGATAGTCGGTTGTGCGATCGGGTGATGCGTTTTAGTCCTTAAGTAAATCTAAGGTCCAGCGGTAACATGACAGAAAGTCATCCTTGCTAAATACGTCATTCCGACGTTGCACACCAGTTGAACAGACAGCTGTGGTGTTGCGGTCTAGTCCTTAGCGAGCGCTTGATGACGTGACACGCAAGGACGAGACTCTGCGGAAAGTGGTGCGCATGGGCGAGTTTCGGAATGTGCATGTGTGGAGCTGCTCGGAGTGCGATAGATGTAAGACGCCCGGCGCTCTTTCTGTTAACGATTTAAAATAAAGAAGCAAGCTTTATAAAGCCTACATTGAGTCTGCCTAGTACTTCTGGTGAAGTAAGGAACATTACAGTGGCGACGAGGTCGGGAATATTCCCACAAGAAGCACGAGCTGCTTTAAGAGAAAAAAAAGCACACATAAGGGCAGCAAACATTGGAAGAAGACTGCAGTGCACCAGTCAAGGAAAAAGGCAAAGAAGCTTATTGGCAGAAGGTCGCAGGGAGAGCGTGACAGAGGCGCAAATTAGACAGACGCCCCCCACCACGTGCACCAGGGCCAAGAACTGAGGCGAACAAGGAAAGGAAGCACGGTAAGAGGGTAGATACACCCCACTGAGGCCCTGGCGGAACAGCGAGAGAGAAGAGAAGGGGGAGAAAGAGAACCCCGAACCAACACGGCACAAGGCTGAAACGCAAGCGCGCCTGGGAGCCCTAGAAATCAAGGAGGAGAACCGGAGGAACAGGCCAAGATGAGCACACAAGCATCTTCCCTTATGGCGCCGATTCCGTTTCTGCCCAAACCAGGGGAACCCCAGATGAAATGGGAAGACTGGAGGGAATACTTCAAGAACTATCTAGAAGCTTTAGAGGATGAAAATGGAGAACCCTTTCCCAACGTGAGGAGAAGAAGGATACTCTTACATAATCTGGGTCCGGAAGGGATAAGAGTTTTCACGAATTTGAGCCCACGACTAGACCAGCAGCTGATGATGACGTTTTCCAGCATTCCCTTGAAGATCTCGATAATCACTACCAACCTGAAGTGTGCGCGTCCCCATTGATCGTTTTAACTTCCAGCAGAGGAAGCAAGAAGCGGGAGAATCAATCGACGACTACGTTGCAGCGTTGAGAAGGTTGGCGATTACATGCAAGTATGGGGCACTACAAGACGAATTAATAAAGGACCAAATCGTGATGCACACCACCAATAAGACGTTACAGGACAAGTTGTGGGTGCATGGAGAGGCGACGTTGATGGAGGTAATAGCGATGGTAAAGAAAGCGGAACTGTTGAAGCGATGCGCCGATGCAGCAAAAAGGGAGAACGCACAGAGGCCCATGATAAACAAGGTGGACGATGCAGAGTACACTGGACGAAACAGAGTGACAGCTGGAGATAATAAAGGAACAAACAGATGGCCAGGAAAGTCATGTCAAACGTGGAAACCGTCCCCGGAGAACAAATCTACATGTTACAGGTGCAGAAGTACGAACCATGCAGCCCAAGACAAATGTTGCCCAGCATTCCGGGCGCATGTTCTGTGGCATAGTAGGTCACTATGAGAAGGTATGTCGCAGGAAAGGCAAGAAGACGGTCGTAAAATATGTGACGTAAGACCGGCTGGAAGGCGATGAATAAGAACTGGACAAAGAAGATCTGGTGCTGTGCATTGAGGAGCAAGTGCTGGGAATAGACAACAGACGCTCGAGTAAGCCACGGGCTGACATGCTGATGGGAGGAGTGAAAATCAAGGTTGCAATAGACTCGGGCTCTCCATACACCATAGTCCAAAGATCGGTATGGGAGGAAGAGTTCAACCCAGCCTCGGTCCCAGTTTAGAACCACCAGACATTCGGCCGGTGTCATATACCGATACTCCGATCCCCATGGTGGGTTACCGGATCCTGAAATTTGAATTCAGGGGAAGAACGGCAGACTGCAAACTGTATGTGGCGGAGAAAGGCCCGTCGGTGTTGGGATGGAGAGATCAAAGAGACCTAGGGATTAAGCTGGACCCGGGAGGTAGAGAACAAATACTGCGCACAGACTGTGAGTGCTGGCCAAATCTGGAGAGAATGAGGAGAGAATTCCCAAAGGTGTTTGGGGGTAAAGTTGGGAAGCTTGAGAAATTCACACACAAAATCCTGCTCAAGGAAAACTCCCACCCAGTGTCCCACAAAGTCCGGAATGTGCCCATAGCGGCAAGGGAAGCAGTGCAACAAGAACTATGCAGACTGGAAGAACAAGGGATAATTGAGCCCATAGACAGTTCGGAATGGCTATCTCCCTTAGTCGTAGCACAAAAGCCCAACGGCACGGTGCGTTTGTGGGTGGACCTGCTAGAGTTAAATAAATGCCTGATTGTGGAGAAATTCCTGTTGCCCAGGATTGAAGAAATGCTAGCCAGAACAAGGGGAGTGAAGTGGTTCTCCGCCATTGACCTAGCATCGGCCTATCATCAGATAGACTTGCATCCTTCCAGCCGAAAATTCACGTCCTTCATAACACCGTTTGGTTGCTATCAATTTCTCAGAATGCCCTTTGGGCTGGCATCGGCCGCGGCGGTGTTCCAAAAACTGATGCACCATCTGTTCAAGGACGTGGACGGCATCCAATATTTCCAGGACGACATCTTAGTGATGGGATTGGACCATGAAGACCACGACCGGAAACTGAACAAAGTTCTAAGTGTGCTACAGGAGAAGGGCTTGACAGCGGAATGGAGCAAATGTCGGCTAGGAATGACATTGGTCACCTACCTTGGTCACGAAATTGGAGGACATGGAATCACCCCAAAGAGAGAAAATGTGAAAACGATCTGCAATGCCAGGGCCCCCATCAGCAAGGAAGAAGTGAGATCCTTCCTAGGGATGGCCGAATACTATAGTAAATTTGTTCAGCACTTTGCTACAAAGACACATCAATTGAGACAGCTCATAAGAAACAAGACGACGTTCCACTGGGATGAAGAAGCTCAGAAGGAATTCGAAGTGTTAAAGAAGGACATAAGCCAGGCGGTGCCTTTGCATGGATATGATCCCGTTGGACAGACCATACTGACCCCTGATGCCAGTGAAAAGGGACTAGGGGCAGTTCTTGCACAAGAGAGAGAAAATGGCACTGTAGAGACTCTTAGCTTCGCATCCAGATCGTTGTCCCCTACAGAACAAAAATTCAGTGTGATTGAGAAAGAAATGCTGGCGGTGGTATGGGCCATGGGAAAATTTAGGCATTTCCTGTGGGGCACGAGATTTCATCTGCAAACAGACCACAAACCGTTGGTCAAAGTACTCACCTCGAGTAGGCATGCCACTGCCACCCCACGCATAGCCAAAATGACGCTGAAGCTGTTGGAATATAGGTATGACGTGGAGTACATACCAGGGACACGCAACAAGGTGGCTGATTACCTTAGTCGAGCCTCGGCTATGGAAGATGCGCCAAGTTGGTCTTTGGAGAATGAAGAGATGATTGCTGTAATGGAGGATTCTGAAAAAGTAGTCAGCAAGCAAGAATGGGAGCAGGCGTATGAGGAAGATGAAGACATGAAGGAGGTCAAAGTGTGCGTACTCAGTGGATGGCAAGAGAAAAGGAGGATGAAGGAAGTTCTCCGGAAATTGTACGAAGTAAGGGATGAACTGTAGGTGAGTGACTCTGGAATCTTCCTATATAGAGGTGACAAAGTGGTACCCCCCAAGAAACTGATCCCGCTCCTGTTGCACCAGCTACATGAAGGACATCTAGGCATAGTAAAAACTAAATTGCGTGTGAAGCAAATGTATTGGTGGCCGGGACTGGACAGTCAAGTGAAAAGGCAGGTGAGGGACTGTGACCAGTGCCAAGGAGCAGACAAGATATTGAAGCCATTGAGACCTGCGTTAGGAAAGTTTGACCAACCGCGCAACCCGTGGGAGGATGTAGCGGTTGACATTCTGGGACCCGTGTTGGATAACCAAGGAATGCCGAAATACTTATGTGTTTTGGTGGACAAGTATTGGAATGGCCTGAAATACATGTGCAGGAAGAGATGGACACAGACACAATCATCAAGTTTCTCACCTAAGTGTTCCCGAGAGAAGGAATCCCGAGGACGATCCTCAGTGACAATGGTCCACAGTTCCCGTCTGAGAAGTGGAACAAGTACGCGGAAAGGAATGGAATCAAAGTGAAACACACAGCAGTGTACCACCCATCGAGCAATGGATAGGTGGAGAGATTTAATAGAGTCCTCATGGGATCCATACAAGCTGCCATCACGAAAGGAAAGGATTGGGAGAAGGAAATCCAAAGCATGTTGTGGGCGTATAGGATTACTCCCACCTCTACAGTCTACAGTCCTTTCCAGATCCTAAGAGGCAGGCACCCGTTCACGAAGGACAATGTGGTCTGGAGAGAGAAGACCGTCACCAGCAAGTGGTCGCCTGCTGTAGTCCAGCACAATCTCGAAAGAGCCCAAAAAGTATATACTGAACACTATAACCGGAGAAGAAATGTGAAGGAGGCAGCTTTGGAAAAAGGGGAATGGGTGAGAGTCAAGTTAGCTGTGCTAAAAAGGAAAGGAGAAAGCAAGTACAGCCCTCCCATGCAAGTGGAGGAAGTATATGACAGGGTTGTACTGCTTAGCGATGGAAATGTGTGGCCCCAAGACCGCATGGCTAAAATCAACAAGATCCTACAGTGGCCAGAGGAAAAAGAGAAAAATCAACATGATCAAGGATTGAGAAGCACCGGAGAGATAAAGATGGAAGAAAGGGAAAGCCAAGAGGAAGGACAGATGTATGCAGAAGGAGAAGATCTGGAAGCTCCGAGGGTAGAGGATGAGAGGTTTGAGAAGGACTTGACACCCCAGAAAAATGAACTGAGTCAAGAGAGGAGCGGAATGTTGAGCCCGGTGAGAAATGGTGGCCGAGAAGCTTCTACCCCGGTAAGGCGTACACGTGCTGGGAGAGCAGTAGTCTTACCCGCTCGTTTCAGAGACTTTGACTTGGGGGATTGTTGAACTGTGGACTCTTAGCATGTTTTGTTGTTTGTATTAAAAGAGGGAGATGTGTGATGTTGCGGTCTAGTCTAGTCCTTAGCGAGCGCGTGATGACGCGACACGCAAGGACGAGACCGCGGGAAGTGGTGCGCATGCGCGAGTGACGGAATGCGGATGTGTGGAGCGGCTCGGAGCGCGATAGATGTAAGACGCCCGGCGCTCTTTCTGTTAATGATTTAAAATAAAGAAGCAAGCTTTATAAAGCCTACATTGAGTCTGCCTGGTACTTCTGGTGAAGTAAGGAACATCACAACAGCGAAGCTCTTTCATTATAAGCACCTTTTTCAATGACAAATCAGCAGCTTTCATGTCCGAGTCCATTTACTGGAATTTCATTTTGACTGAAATAGTAGGATTAGCTACATGGCGAATTATAGGATTATTTGCTGTTCTATTGTGTTGCGAAGGTGGGTTTTGAATTGCTCATGCTTATTACACTGGAACTGCAAAGCCAAAGGTATAGTTATATGCACCTGTTTCAAATAAAAAAATTAGGTCCTAAGCGGTGATTTTTTTATTTGAAACTGCGTAATGAAAAAAAGCACTCCGAGTATTTACTGCTTCCTATATATTTTTCAGCAATGAATTCATTTGTTTTCAACGAGGTCGCAGTGTTCTTGCTTTAAATCCGTGTTTCTCCATTGTTTGCTAATTTTTATGCACATCCACTATTATTATACTAACGCAGTTTTCAGAATTGTGTAGGAGTATATGTGCGGAGGTTACCGACAGAAGCTAGGATTTAAGCACTTTGCTAGCACAGCTGTATGTCTATGTTACGATGCTGAAAACAGTGCAACGTAAATGAAAAAAGGAAAACTTTTAAAGACACTTTCTTAAGCATTTGCCTTAGTAGCAATTTCGCTTGTTAATTCGAATTGAAAATGTTTCCCCAGCGAATAGAAGTTATGTTTAAAATACAGTGCCTTGTTTAGTATGACAGCAGATGTAGCATTGTTTTGAAATTCAAGGAGATCAAACTTAAAAGGTAAATAGTAGAGGCTTTCCCAATTCGAGGGAGCCACATGCTTATGGCAGGAAAGCCGGGGCCCTATCTGTGGTCACAGCGCGGGTCACCGTGACCCCTGGCAGGGTCGATCAGGATAAGTTGGCTTGGGCTTATCACCCAGAAGCACTAGAGTGGTTCCAATGTCGTTCTCATCCGCTCGGTCGGCCTCGTCCCTTTAAACTGTGCCGTGGGGTGGAGGAAGGATCTCTTCCACGTTTTCCACCTTGGACACAACAGTAGCAAACACAGGCGGAACACTAGAACGTGCCCAGCAGGACACTACATCTCTCCCAAACTTCAGTAAAAGAAGAAACAAACAAAAGTCCAACCTATGAAGAAAACAAACAATACACAGCACCAATGAATCTCTTCAGGCCATCTGCTGGGTGGTGCTGGAGCTCTGGAACACACAGTCAGGAAGCTTTGGTCCACTGATGCGATGAAGTTCAGACTGGCCTGGTCTCGCGGTGTTGGAGTCTAGTTACAAAGTTTAAAATAACGGTGCACTGGGAGCAGTGATGGAGTCCATTTTGGAGATCTTCTTGCAGGCGCTCAGGCTCCGGTGGACAGCCAGCCTGTAAATACGGAGGATGACCTTGGTGACTGAGGGCTTTCCTTGGAGGCGATGATGTTTCCAGTTCCCGACAGCCGAGCAACTTGAGACTTGCCTCTCCAGCCTGGACTCTCCTCTCACAGGAGTTTCCTGGACGGCCTTCCTGCTGGGCTGCCATGGGACCTTGTGGACCGTCTGGACTGTGTGGGCTTTGTGTGGGCCACCCGAAGGCATCGCTGAGGAACTGCCAACAACCTTACTGTGCACCTGCGGTGCTCTGCCAGTGGGTGGCAGTTGTGCTGCTATCAAAGTCTTATCCGAGTCAACCAGTGTACACTTCGACATGCCTCTGACAAGTGTACCACTGAGAAGGTTGATCACTCTCCCTATCCAGCCACAGTGGCAGTGCCAATGCCTGGGGGGGACCAACTAGCAGTGAAGCATTCACCGTGCTGGTGTGGGCTTCTTTTCCACCCGGCAAGCTCAGTCTCAGCTTGGGCATGGGGGAGGCTATCCGGCAGGTACCATGGCTGATTCATGGCAAGGGTAGTAGTCTCTTTGTCAGCGCGGACATTTCAGAAGCGTGCCTTGGGGTTTTCAACTTGCAGACTGCGGCAGGGCGGCTCATCTACCCTGAAGTTCACCCCATAGTGGCTGCTGCTTCACATGCATGCTGTGGCAGCCTTCATAACGATGAAGGCTGTACTTGGCTTTGCAGGCTCTATGGACATGGCTGCAGAGGGTGATTCCAAGATGGTTTGCAGCCGTGCTGGTCTATGCTCTGCTCACATGCAGGCACTGCGGCCATTGAGCTGTTGGTGTAGGCTCTTCACCCATGTGGGTACTTGAGAATCTTAGGGTGTAGGATCCTTGTCCTTTGTAGCAAGGGTCAGCAGCATGGGAGCTCCCTGAACACAGTGTGTGCTGCAAAACTTCTCCCCTTTTTCAGCTCACAGTAGATATTGCGCTGGCAGCAGGGGGTGCCCTAGAAATGGGCTGTGCTGCCTCCCTGGAAGACAAGCAAAGTTGCTGCCAGCACACTCGCAGGAATCGACCCCCTCGTCACCATTGTCGTGTCATGGTCGTTAGGCCCACAAGCTTATTAGTAAGACGCTCAGACACATTATTATGGTACAAGTGCCACAAGTGAACACAGCCCCCACTGGTGGGCAGGCCCAAGGGTAGCCTGTGTAGCATTTAGGGAGAAGATTGCCCCAGTCAGTGTGGGAGTACAGCATAGGGTACCCTAGTGCCACTGACAAAGAGACGGTGCTCCAAGCCCATATGCCTTACAATACTTCTAAGTTTAGGCAGTGGATCACCACCAATGGGCAGATAATGGAGCCTCTGAGGACACAGGAGCCAATATGAGTTCTATAAGGTGTCATCTGGGGACCTAAGAGCACTTAATCCCCATGCATTCCGCCATGTTCTAGTAGCAGTCAAGTGTGAGAGTCCCTACCCAATGTTTCTGGTTCTCTTTGAGTGGGGCATTGTCTTGGGTTCTCTTAAAGTAGCTGTGAGCTCTGAAATGCCTGTGGATTGTCTGATGCCATTATAGAAAATTACCTGGTGCACGCTATCTGATACCTGACATGTAGAGCAGGTCTCACCTGGAAATATTAGGGTTAGACCAAGCACTAACAATGCAGGACCAGGTAGCAGCCATCACAAGTTCTTGCTACTACAGTCTCAGATTACTATGCAAAATCCTTCCGTACATACCGACGGCCTATCGTAGAACGCTGGTTCAAGCGATGGTGATCAATCGCTTGTACTGCGGAAATGCCTTATTGGCCAAGGTGGGTGTGACTTTACTAAATAAGTTACAGGTCATCCAAAATACCGCCGCCAGAATGATTTTAAATCGGCCCGCGGGCTCCCCTTCTTTACCTCTGTTAAAAGATTTGCACTGGTTACCTGTAAAAAAAAGACCTATTATTAAAACATTTGCTGTCTGGCTTTTAACGCTTTAAGTGAATGAGGTCCGCTTTACCTACAAAAGAAATTGAAAAAATACACTCCAGGCCGCCATTTAAGGTCGGGCTCCCTGCAGTTGCTCCATATCCCGCGCATCCGCCTTAAACGTACTGGAGGCAAGGCCTTCTCCTATCTGGCGCCCAAGTACGGGAACAGCCTGCCTAAGGTCCGGAGGATATCCCGTCATATGGAACCTTCCGGAAACATCTGAAAGCTTTCCTGTATTAGTCTAACGTAGCTCAGCCCCCATCACCAGTGTTGTTTTTCTAGGCAGCGCCGAGATACCCCAGGGTGATTCGAGCGCTATAAAAGAGTAAATAACATAACGTAACATAACAGGGTTCCCTGAGTGAATGCGCATGACCACAACGTCCATGGCCGCCTAAGAGGGGAGCCAAGGAGGCCTGGAAAAAATGGCCATAGCAGCTGCAAAGATGAGGAAGGGCAAGGGGCATGAGAAACCAGCCACTGAAACTCCTATGGGCCAGGTTGAAGGAGCGCCTCGGTGGGCTGCCATGAAGCCTACAGGGGAGGACACTGCCATCCTGGGAGACCTATCTGAGCTTGCTGAATGGCATGTTGAGGAGGACTCCACCAGGTCTGAATTTTATAAACACAGAACGAGTACCCAACTCTAGAGGGCTTGAGGCAGGAAGCAGAGGCCCAGGCAGCTGGAGATACCTCTGGAGATCACCTGATCTATTGGGAACATTACCTCCTATAAACTGTGCCTAAGGTTCCTGAGGCAACACATGTGTTAGTGGTTCTCCAATGTTACAGTTCCTTCCTACTGGGAATTGCTCATTACATACCACTAGCAGGACATCTGGGGCAAGTCAAGACTTTTGCCAGGATTGTAATCCACTCCTATTGACCCCAGATAAATAAAGCCTCAGATACATTCTGCAGGTCATGTCCTACCTTCCATGCCAGGGGAATAGCAGCAATGAAGCTCAAAGCTCCCCTGTTTCCCCTCCCTGCCCTTGGCAAACCCTTTGAAAGGGTGAAAATCAACATTGTTATACCCTTGGACCTCAAAACTATGGTAGGCGACATGTTTATACTGGTTTTGGTGGACTATGCCACTAGATACCAAGAGACCATCCATCTGAGATCCCTAACTGCACCTGTAGTGGCTAGGGCCCTGATGGGCATTGTTTTATGAATGTCTGACAGGGACTCCTGCTTCATGTCTTCATATATGAAATCCATGTGGGATGATTGTGGGATAACCCACAAGTTCTCCACACCTTTCACCTTGGACAAATAGGCTTGTTGTTGGCAATGCTTGTGTTTTTTTGCACAATTGTTTTGCGCAATTAGCAAACTCACATTAAAAATTGAAGAGAGGACATAGTTGAGCTTAAATATAATGGTAAAGGATGGATTTGCATTTCACATAGTGATGCATAATTCTGCAGAATTTTCCCATAATTACTCAAAAGAAGATTTTGCAAATGTCTTGTAGTGGCCATATGAATCCATCTTCCCAAAATTCACTGAATTTCAAGTCCATCTCCCTGCACTGTGAAAGCACACACACCTCAGAATATTCCTTAAGCTTCAATATTCCATTCTGGGATTAAGTTGAATATAAAAGACTCAAATTCCTTCGTTATTAAAAACATTTCCTACAAAGAGGGTGTATCTTTCTTACGGCTCTCCTGTCCGCTTTTTAATCAAAATGTTTATTTGACCCCCATTTTTGGTCTCATTTCCCTTTATCGATCCTCTCCTGCTATTCCTGTCACTTCCCTATCCTCAAATTCGTCTCTATGTATAAACAGAACACAGTGCCTCCATATTGTTCAATGATGACCTTAAAATTGCATAATAAAGTCGTGATTATTCACTGCCATTGTCATAATTGTCTTTTATAAGAACAATCTTGAATACTAATCCGCATGTTACAGCAACCATAAATGTCAAGAACTTGATCAATACCACAAGCTTCAGAAAGATGCCTTTTTCCATTATTATTACAATGGAGAAACCTGTGGACATAACATTCTAGGTTTATGATCTTTGCACAGAATTCTGTAATGAAGCTGTCTTGGTTGGTGTAGATTAAGATTACGCTTGTGAACTACTAACCCCTCCAGCAATATTACATTTGCATAATATGTGTAGTCACCGCTGTGGTGAAGAGTTCTAAATTATACAAAATCATATCTCTTCGAGTCATTCTCAAAGACTATAATCCGCGTCATGTATTCAGCATAAAATATTTTTACATGTATCAACATGATCATTCAATTATTTAAAACACAGCAGTATTATGATGAACATAATTTCCAGACATATTACAGGAAAGATATCTCCATCTGCATTATCTTTTGTTATCTTAAAATAATGTCCATAGCTGTTGTCAGAAAAAAGAAAACAATTGTTTTAAATGTTCACAAGTCACCTAATGCATTTCAAAAAAGGGTCATAAATCCTCATCCATAAAAGTACTCCTGCTGATAGGTGAATATGTAGTATTTATCTTTCCATAGCTCATAATCAGTATGTTTCGGACGCTGTACGGAGTAGGTCTGGTAAATTTTTAAAACGAGTCTGGTACATTTTTTTTAAATCGTTACTGTTTCTCCAAAGCACATTGGGGATAGGAAGCTGGCTGAACAATTGAGCATATATTTTCCTTTTTCCACTGCTGCAGCAATTCTCTAACCATTTCCAGAGCGAGAAGGGGTTTCAAACGTTAAAGTGAGGGATAGATTTACTAAGATTTTGCGCAGTCTTAGCGTCACAAAAGTGATGCAAATCGGCGTAAAATCCTTTTTTTCCCATTTAATTTCCAGTGCTGAAAATAACGGAAAAGTGACACGAAGCAGCGCATCACTTGCATTACTTTGCGCTTGGGGGCCTACCAAGGGCGGAGCATTGGAGTTCCCATGCCACCAACTAAGGTTTCTCATGCTAAACCCAATAAGTAATGTAGATTGTGTTTAACATGAGAACTAAAAAAACAAAAATGTGTGTGGAGGGTCAAGGGGAATATTTAACGACCTGTCTACTCGCTCCCCTGTCAAGATACAAAACACACAACAGAGCAGACCAGGTCTAAAAGGTAGTGTGTAGCTATACCAGTAACTGTGAAACAGTTGGATGCGCGTGTGAACACGTGCTATTGAAAACATTAGCTAGAACAAATCCCATCAGCCCACCCTTATGGTGGAGTTAACGTCATGTGGGAGTTGCTGGTCAATCCATACCACGTCCTACCAATTAGTGCCGGTGTGGGAAAGGATGTCAGCGAACTAGCCATGTAATCCATCATAGAGTGGTGTATATAAAGTGCAGTGCTCAAGTGGTAGTGATAAATAAAATTGACTACATTGCCCCTATGGCTGAAACATGTCGACCGTCCTGCACAGCGCCAGAGGGTAGTCTTACTACTTGGCGTGTTTTTAACCTTTGACACACGGACTTCTGCCCGAACGTTTCTCGGAGTCAATGTAGTCAATTTTATTTATCACTACCACTTGAGCACTGCACTTTATATACACCACTCTATGATGGATTACATGACTAGATCGCTGACATCCATTCCCGCACCGGCACTAATTGGTCGGACGTGGTATGGATTGGTTTAACATGAGAAAACTGCGCCCTTTTCAAGTAGACGTAAGGGAGTAGAAATGGTTTAATTTCTCCACTTTTTTCGACTTTGCATGTGTGCTCAGCATAATATTTGAACTGGAAGGGTACACTTCCAGTACAAAACCTATGCTACACTCACGGAGACACCTTTGCACCATGGCGCAAAGGTGTTTCTGTGGCACAAGCAGCTGATTTCAGCACCAGCACTAGTGAGAGAGGAGGGAAATGCCCCTCTTTTCACGTATCACAGCACAGCATTTGCAGCAGCTACAGCGTGCTACATGAAAAGTAGGCCAATCTCCCCCTTAATGTTCCCAAACTCACAAGTTTATGGGTGATCACACTCTCAATGCAAACCATGCCATGATCTGCCCATTCCTCACACAACACATGAGGTTCACTACTTTTGATTTGTGTTCATTCGTTGTGTACAATTAAGCCTATGTATATGCATTTATGCCTGTGAACTAACCTTTTGTAGATACCTGACAGGCCTATATAGAGCCTTTGTGGCTGAAAATCGCATGTTGAATTGGGCCCAATGAGATTGCATGGTCCCCAACTTTCACTCTGGTATAAAATTAATTACTTTAAGGGATATGGCGCATAGCGCTGTAGTCTTACAGTCTTTCTGACATTCGATTACCTCTTTTGAACACTAGATAATCAAGCATGCCTGCACCCTTGGGATTTTCTGTAGGCCTCAACAAACACCACTTTGTGGATGGCGTACAAACACCACACTGATGGCAGAATGACCAACAGTCTGCTGACACATCATGCACTTCCTTAGTACATGCAGGAAGGACATCAAAATCTATGAACTGACTGTAGGCCAGGTGTCATGTAGCAGGCCTTTACATGCAGTGAATATTGCTGTATAGACATGTTTATTCATAATATATGTGCATGTGCCTGTGTGTGCATGCATGTATGTGAATGCATGTGTGTGTGTTTGCATGTGTCTGTGACTCTGATAACTGATTGTATCAGGTGATTCTTCTCACTCCACAATTACAATCTGTACTTTAACATTTGTGAATTGTCTAGACCCATTATGGGGCTTATTTTGAGCCCTTGCAACACTTTTGTGCCGCCGATGAGTCACTTTTTGAGATGCACTGGCGGCGTAAAATATGCACCACGTTGCGCAGTATTTATAATGTGATGCATCTTTGTAAACCATTGCGCTACATTAAACCTGCGTCAGGTATAATGTATGGAGGGTGGGCATTTCACCCATCAAAGCCTCGTAGAAGTGGCGCATTGAAATCATTAAGGTATCAGTGCGCCACTTCTAGGACGCCATTGCATGAAAACCTTACTCCTGCCTTATGGCAAGCGTAAGGGTGATGCAGACCCTTTCAGATGGAGCTTTCCCACTTGTGAAAGGACACATTGCTGGAGTTGCATACACCCCAGCAATGCACCACTTTTGCACATACAGATTCATCAGTAATACTGACGTATCTGTAACTCCTTGTGACATGATGTGCCGTATTTTAAATACGGCGCATCTATTGTGTCGCAAGGAGGTCACACTGAGAAGTGTTGCATAACTGCTTTGTTACAGCGATGCCACACTTCTCATAAAGTAGGCCCTATCGGCCACATGCATCAAAGTCCGATTTTGCGATTCCTAATTTGCGATTTTTACCGAATCGCAAATAAGGAATCGCAAAACCGGACGCATGATTGTAAGTGCATAAAATTTGCGATTCAGTAAAAATCGCAATTTTTACCGAATCGCAAATATTATGCAAATTCCAATTTGCGATTTCGCAATTCCCATTGGCCTATAGGAATCAATGGGAATTGCGAATTCGCAAATTGGAATTCGCAAAATGTTGATGCATTCCATGGGTGCAGGGGGGTCCAAAGGACCCCCACCTGCACCCCTGAAATGTATTTTGAAGTGCATGTTTCAAACACACATGTCCTAAGGACATGTGTGTCTGTAACATGACAGTGTTTTGAAATGCAAATTAGAGCATTTTAACACATTTTCGCAAATTACCACAAGGTTCAACCTCGTGGTAATTTGCATCCCCTAATTGCGAATTCGCAATTTTAAAATTAATCATGCATTGCTTTTAAGGAATCGCAAATTTGCAATTCCTTAAAAGCAATCGCATTTTTGGAATTCGCTAAAAATAGCGATTTCAACAAAAATGCTTGATGCATTCCAGAAACATATTTAGGAATCGTACCGTTTTCACTTCCTAAATCGGTTGATGCATGTGGGCCTATGTTTCTATCCTCTTGCACTCTGTTCCACAACCTCCTTGTCAGTGACTACCTTCTAAAACACCCGCCTGAACAAAAGGGTGCACTCGTGTGTTCCATATAAACAAGATAGCCCTGCAGCTGTTGCTCACTCAAAAGATGATTTAATCTGAATTAGTAATCCATGCCTGACTAGTCATCTTGAGCGGGCACATGTAATAGAAGATATTTTGTATCTGAAAATTAATTATAAACTACATCAAAAAAATGATCTACTGGGAAATATATATTTTATTTCAAAACAGTACATTTCCAACCACTCGCGATGTGAAATACGTTAAAACATTCTTTGTTCTGCAGTAAATGTAATTATTCAGTCTGGGTCGGTTCACGCAGTAAGGAACCAGGAGCCAGCCCTGCTACCACCTGCTGATCTCTGTGGTGTGGTTCTGAAATATCGACTTTCATTTCTTGACCTGCAACAATATCAACTTCAAGAAATCCACTTGCACAATATCATCGAGCTAAGAAGTTTTGGAATTAGAATGGTAAATCTTCCCTAGGTATCTTTATCTTCAGGATATTCTACAAGTCGAAAGTTTGGAGTCTATATTATTTCTGGTCGATATTTTGTGATGGGTATTTTGTCATACAACTTCCTCTGTATCTCCTTTATTGCTTATCATCACATCAAACCCTTGGAGGTCCATTCTCTGATGACCAGCATCAACACCACTCGGCATATTTCCATTCTTGCTCTTCCTCTCAGCATCCTCTCTCTGCCTTATTCTAAACCCTTGTTTAGTAAACAGTGGTGCAGTCGGGCCAGTGGTCCCGTATAAAATCCATTAAAAAAAAAAAACGAAAATTAATATAAAATAGGTTCTGTGCGTTTTTAATCGGACTCTTTAATGTTCAATATGAGAAAAATGCGGCAATTATAAAGTACAAACAGTTTAGTTTATGATGCAATTAATTTATTCATTGCAGTATATCAGGCACATTTTCAATATAATTTGTTTGCTTTTTCAATATGATCAAGTGCTCACAAGTCAGTGAATAAAGGTGCTCTAGTGGAGATAGAATACTAAAAACATGCAACTCTTAAAAAACATAACACTGCACTCCTATCAATGAATTTATATAATAAAACCAGGAGTCCCGATTAAAAACATACAGAACCCATTTTCTACCACTTTTCATTTAAAAATTAATATATATACTAAACCCATCACTGCTCGTGAATGGGTTCTCAATCTCACGCCAATAATCCCCCATAATAGAAGCTCCAGATACTATGAACATAGGGTAAATTAATGTATGTTCCATGATAAAATAAAAGTGTTGGTAAATATATAATCTCATAATTGTTGAGAACCTTAATAGTCTAATTACTGAGGCTTTGCTTCATTTGGTGATGGAAATCACTTAAGGGTCAGCAGGGGTCGCAAGTTGCGACCCCCTATCTCGCTCATTGCTACCCCTGGCACTGTCTTTGTGACCCCTGATTTCAGGTTGCACAGACAGCAGCACCATTTTCGTTTTAGAAAGTCAAACAGCTTTGGGATATTTCTATCTGCGCTCTAAGATAAAACTGTGCTAGCTGGAGACAGGACTCAACTGAAACTTACAGCTGTTTGAATGTGTCCCATCAAGTAAGGTGTTCTTCATGGCATTTTAGACTCCAGGCTCCACCAATCACAACTAATCTTGGCCTGGAGGGTGTGCGGTTTGGTCTATTTCACTGGATTGGACTGAAATCAGGGAAGGAAGATGGAATTAGGATGACTTGTGTCAGTAGTCTGTGACTACCTCAGCAATTGATGGGCCTGGAGGCTGTGATGCCAGAAGCTTTGCAGACAGCCACAGTAAGCGCCATCAGTTGAAAAGCAGCAAAAACCTGTGCTATTCTTCTTTCTCGATCTAAACCTAAAGCAAATACAAGAGGAAACCCTTCAAAGCATATTTTGCACCTTCTACGCTAATCATAAATCATTTTGATAACAAACGGAGGAAAACATTTGATTTTAATAGGGGATTTTGCAGACTGTCACATTGATTTTTCAGTCCCTGGCTCCTTCACAGCTTTGCAACATAAGCAAATATCCTAAATGTTTCTGTAATCAAAGGCGGGAACCCTAGCTTGTTCTGCTGCACTTAATAGCTGGCAAGCTTTCAGGTTGCTAATGGGCATAGGCATCATTTAGGGGTCAAAGGAGACTGTACTTGTGACCTCTGGGCTCTGGTTTTATATCTCTATGCGGCTGCTTGCCACCCCTTTCAATTAAGTTTGCTCCACTGAACTACCTGGGACACCTGGAGGTTTCTTCGGGAAACATCCATTACAAAGCAGTCATTACAATGACCTACCTTTACAACGCAACTGCCTTTACATCGCATACCATTAGAATGCATGCCATTACAATGCATGCCATTACAACGCATGCCACTACAACGCATGCCATTACAACGCATATCATTACAACGCATTCTATTACAATGTAATGTAAGGTAAGTAATGGAGATTTTTTCCTAGCATTAGAGAGGGCATGGGTTTTGGCTACATGGGAATAGTAATTTTTACCCCTACACTATTCAACACTTTCCCTATTGTTGCACTCAATGAAGTGGGAATAGTAAATTTTACCCCTACATTATCCAACACTTACCCTACTGTTGCACTCACTGGAGTGGGAATAGTCATTTTTACCCCTACACTATCCAACACTTACCCTACTGTTGCCCTAAAAGTAGTATGCGTGGTAATGGTATGCTTTGTAATGGTATGCAGCGTAATGGAATGTGTTGTAATGGTAGTTTTTAAAAATGGGTTGTAATGGCATGCTTTGTAAAAGCATGAAATGTAATGGTAGTTGCGATGTAAAGACTGTGTTGTAAAAGCATGCGTTGTAATTGCATGCGTTGTGATGTCATGTATTATTTTCTTCTTGTCTGCTTTTCAGGTCAGAAAAGAGATAAGCGGCCCAAAATCCAGCTAGCCCCAGACACACTGTAGGAATATTTACATTCCATATGTCCCCTTCAGGACGCCTTGCTACATAGTTGGTTCTCGTATGTCTGTCTCTTCACCACTGCATTGTGTTCCAAATGCGCGAAGATTTTGCCATGCATAAGTGCAAACTGAGGCTGTTGGGCCCTGGGATGTGTAGAACAAAGACACGCATTACCTTTTAGTTGTAAAGAGGTATAAGTTCCTGTTCTAAGACCCTGTTCTATTCCATGTGACAGCTCCAAATGTAAATTTGGAGTTCTGATTTCCCTTACCATGAGTACTGGGTTTAGCAGCTGCATGTGTATAGGGCCCACTGGGAGATTCTCAGTGAAAGAATATTTATAGGAATTCAGGGGTGGGTTGAGTAGGGTGTTTTAAGCTACGCAGACGATGAGGGTAGATCAAACCCACAAATACAAAACTGTTTCATATCATGGCTGGTGAAAAAAAGAAAGAGCCTTGGTGACTTTCTTATATGTTGCCCGGCTTTCTCACTTCTGCATCTCTCACATGCTCTCTGCAGCTATATCACTTTCAATCTGTGTTTTTACTAGCTTCCTCTCTCTCTTCCTCACTTCATTTGTAAAAGATTGAATGCCGATGGCTGACAATCTGCTCAGAAGCTGGCAGCCTACACTAGTAAATGTCAGTACACACAATACCATGCTGTGTAGTCTGGAATTCACATCATGCTTGTTTATTCTACAACCAGACACTCTCTGTACCTATATCTCAATCTTTCTGGTTCTTTTTTTCTTCCCTTGGCTTGTTCTTGGGAAATGTCTGATTAGGGAAAATAAGTGCCAGTCCGGAATAATGAGTGCTGGTGGCCCTTAAAGTCAACCACTGGCCCACATAAAGTACCCGCAAGCGATTGAGTTATTAGACTCATTGCAAGCAGCCTCTCATCACCTTTTGTGTGTTTCATGTACCACTCTAAGTGGCATTGGTATGCCCAGATGTGGGCCCCATGCTCACTGTGTCACTGGAACCAAGCTGTACCCCGCTGAAGAGCCAATACTTAGGGTGGAACCGGTCCCCGGTTGCTTGTATTCCGTTTCATTAAGAACCTGGCTTGGCAGTTTGCTGGACTGTTCCCATGATGAGCAGGGTCAAGACTGATTTGCATAAGGCTGGGTCCAAACTGAGGTGGCATCGTGAGCAGATGGGTTGGAGTGCTACCCCGAGTGATTGCCAGTAGTTAAACTTATTAAAAGGAGCCTCCCCTCACCTTTTGTGTGTTTCACATTAAGTACTACCTAAAGCATGTCTCTATTCTTGAAAAGTGAAAATTGTAGACCACTTTAAAACAAGTCAATGAAAGTCCAATGAGGGTAAAAAGAGTGAGCTCCCCCCAGTTGACAGATTGGCCCTGTGGAGGGGTGCCTACCCCCTTTCAAAGCAAAGCTTTCACCCAGTCATTGAGATGGGAAGAGTTGTGGCCCCACAAAAACATGGGTTTAATCCAGGACCATACCCCTGCTCCCCAGGTGCATCTAGTTCCCATCAAATATGTGATGGGCCCCAAAGTACATGCAGATCAGGTAAGATGTGAGATTGCTGATCTGTGAGAATGCACAATATAAACCTGTGCAGCAAACCAGGTACAGCTAAACTTATTTTGAGACCTGCTGTGTTGTGAGGCAAATTCTCTGTTACTACTTTGAAAAAATAAATACATCCATCCAAAGAAAGAGAGTAGCAGAGGTTCGCCCCTATTCAGGCTAACAACACACTGTTGACTAGGCTCAGATATTTTCAACTGGTGAAAAAGATATCTTAATGGGCATGAAAATAGTCCAAATAGGCGATTTGCTCATGCAGCATGGTAGAGAAGTGTCTCCTTAAGGATTTTTGGGGCCCCAGGCAAGACCCGTTTTGGAGCCTCCTGTTCGGAACAACTTTACATTTTCTTACCTGTTTTTTGATCAAGCCTGAATGATGCGAAAAATACTATACTTAACCCCTTCCATGCTCATGATGAGCTCAGCTCTTCATGCAGCACAGTGCTCGTGAGCTGAGCTCGTCATGACCACACCAGTTTTTATTGCTGTCCAGCACAGCAGGAGAATATCTCAAGTAGGGATGAGGTTAAACGTTTACACAAAAACAGTTGAAATATGTCTTGTCAGGATCTCAAAAATCCTGAAAATGACACTGGTTATAAAGAGACAGTGTCAGGGGTAGAAGTAGGAAGAGAGAGGTCCTGATAGCTAAACAATTACAATTGAGAGAAACTGAGGGTGATCACTTTACCTGGGGCCCCCTTAGAAGATCAGGCCATAGACAATTGCCCACTTTGCACATGCTTTAAAACGTTTCTGTTGCAGTGTGGGATTACTTTGTATAATCTCTCTCCACTGGGCTTAAGTACCCATAGGAACGAATTACTGCCAGCTTCTGCGGGCTGTAATCCTTACTTCATGAAAATATAAGTATTTATAAGTGGAGGAAGAATTTTCTTCTAATATCTGTGTATAGTGCTGTCTTGATTCCTATTCAGCTAGAAATAGGAATGCTCCATAACGGTGGTATAGGGTGGCATATGAATAGCTTTTGTTTTTACTATAACAGCATATCAGCAATACAAAGGATAAAGGTTTTCCCATTTTTCCCCCAAAACCTTCTGGCCTATTATCTACCTGCAAGGGAGAGCTCTAAGGTGTGACTTTCTCTGAATGGTAAATAGGTTACTATAAGTCATTTTGGTATTGAGAAAAAGAAGCACATGTAATGTAATAGTGCAGTCCAAGGTGATGGTCATAAGCCTCCTCATGAACTATTAAATTAAGAAATGGCCACCATATTCGACACTGAGAGAACCCTTTAGGAAGATATTTCAGCAGAAGGCCTGCAAAGGAAATATTAAGAGAGGTAGGGCTTCATTTATGAAAAGTGACGCATCGCTGTGTGAAAACAGCGATGCGTCACTTTTCACTGCGCTCTCCCTGCGACACTAACGATGCATCATATTTACAGTATGACGCATCAAGTCACAAGGAGTTACAGATACGTCAGTATTTGTGACATATCTGTATGGCGCAAAAGTGACGCATTGCTGGAGTGTGTCAAGAAAGTGACGCAACTCCAGCAATGTGTCCTTTCACATGGGACAAGCCCCATGTGAAAGGGTTTGCCTCAGTCTTACGCCTGCTGTGAGGCAGGTGTAAGATATGGACGCATTTGTGTCCTAGAAGTGGTGCAGCAAATTCCTATAGATTTCACTGCGTCACTTTTACGACCCTTTCTTGCGCCGGAACGCCCCCCTGCATACATTATACCTGGCGCAGGTATAATGTGGCGCAGGGGTTTACAAAGTGACACATCTACCTAGATGCGTCACTTTGTAAATATGGTACAACAAGGCACATTTTTTACACTGCTGGTGCATCACAAAAAGTGACACACCACTGGCGTATAAGTGACGTACAGCCTCATAAATGAGGCCTGTTGTATTTAGTAGGTAAAGACACGCTTTGAAAAATAGCACAGGGGTACAGCAATCAATAGTTTCTAGCACAGAGGTGCTGGGGTCCTGGGTCCCTAGGGGCCCATTAAATCCAAATTATGACTGTAATATAAAAGATGTGAGTGGAGATTTAGATCTCTGCCTGAATGTACTTTTAGGTTTTCACCAACATTCCCAGAAGTATGCCTTGAAAGCTATTACCGAGGCATGTTTTCACTTCAGGTGTTCTACTGGGGATGTCATGTGTCTATTTCTGTTGCTCAGTGAAGTTCTATGTAGTATAGAAATCGGCAAAGGGGAAATGGAGTCTTTGGTGCAAATGTATGTTTTATTTTCCTTTTATTTCTCCTCATGGAAAATATTTTTTCCAATGAAGAACGTTCTTTCCCTAAAACTCCAGATAATCTGGTGGTTACCTGTTCACCTACCCATACAGAAAAGGTAGTTGCTTCAGGATCTAGCACCAATAGCAACGTTTTGGGCTGTAGCTTTTAAAGATCTGACATTACATTTACGAAGATTGGGATGTAGGACTTTTATAAAGTTAAATTATATCACTTTAGTAAAGTGCAGGATTTAGCATGTTGCTTGGCCTGGGGAAATTTCCGTTATACTTGTGTAATTTCTAATGATGCTTCTTACACAACATTCCTGATATAATGTTACATACAACTAGATTCATGAAGCCAAATTGCGATCACAATAGCTGCGAAAAAGCAATTGCGATCGCAATTTGATGAAAAGGGATTCAAGAAAGAAAATAGCGAAATCGCAAACTTTTCCTGCGAAATCGCAATTAAAATCGCAGAATCCAGGAAGAAGTCCATTAGCGAATCTGTAATAGCGAGAAACCATGGATTCTGCGAATAAAAGTGTGATATCGCAAAGAAATCGCTATCGCAATTCATGAAAAATCGAAAATAGCGAAAAAACCCAAAATCGCATTTAGCGACGCGCAAATTAAGGAGAACCCAAACCAGGTGGTAACCAGTAAAAAAAGAAAAAACACATCTGAAAAAAAGTCTTGCAAACTACCAACAGATGCTGGCTTGACCAAACACACTTAAGGACATGAAGCTGGAGCCTGAGGACTCACACAATGCCAGGACTCTACAGGGTGGTCAGGCGTCGAAGGCTACAGCAAGCAGCAGGGAACAGACGACGTATCCAGGAGCGGATATTCCGTCAGCAGGTCACCCTACTGGGCCAAACCAGGGAGCAAATCTACGCCAAGTACCGCCTAAATGGGGCAATGATTATCAAGCTCATCCGGGACCTAGACCCCCTCCTGCAGCACCCACAAGGAGGACCAATGCCGTTCCCACCCATGTGCAGGTATTGTGCAGCCTGCACCTACTGGCCTCCGGAAGCTTCCAAGGAATAGTTGCTGTTGCAGGGGGAATGTCCCAGCCCACCATGTCCCGCTGCCTAAGGAGTTTCCTGGAGGCCATGCTGACCCGCCTACACCACTACATATCATTCCCCACCAGCCAACAGGACTTGAACGAGACCAAGCTGCAATTTTACAATGTAGCACAATTCCCCCAAATCATAGGATGCATTGACTGTACCCACATCCACATCTGCCCACCAGCACAAACGGAATACATGTATCGTAACCGCAAGTCCTACCACTCCCTCAATATACAGATGGTATGCAATGCAAAGACAATAATCACGGACATAGTGGCACAGTACCCGGGGAGCACACATGACTCCTTCATATGCCTGCACAGTGGCATTCACACACGACTGGCCAGGGGAGACTTTGGTGAAGGACACCTACTGGATAAGTACACATGCCACACAACAGTACAATGTGATAATGACGCTGCGCTGCACAGGCACTCACCCTCTGCTCCTATCATGCAGGTGACAGCGGCTACGCTCTCCGTGAGTACCTACTCACCCCATACCTCAACCTTGCAACACCACAGCAACGGCGTTACAATGCGGCACACATACGCACAAGAAATTGCTTTGAGAGGACATTTGGCCTTTTGAAGAGCAGATTCCGCATACTGCACAAGACTGGTGGGGCCATCAAATACGAGCCTGAGGTCTGCTGCCGCATCTTGGCCGTGTGTGCTATCCTACACAACATTGCTACCAAGCGCAGGATATCTGTAGACATCTCTGGCAGTGAGTCAGAAGGGGACAATCAGCCACCTGCACATGTGCGTCATGCACGCGGCGAGAATCCAGCAGAAGGACACAGGCGCCGCAACCAAATCTGCATGAACTATTTCTAGTGCACCCACTCCCCACACCCATTACTGTACTCATGCATGACAACATTAATATTGACATGAGGCACTTTAAGTTATTCAGAATTTTAGTAATTGTTTCCGCACAATAAACTGGGCATTCTGCAAACTGGGAAAACAATGAGATATTGCGTCATATGTCCATATTAGTCTGTTTGGCATGCTTGTTGCGTCAGCATGTGGCCTCATTGTAATGCACAACAGTTCAGTGGCACCTCCGGGTTGTTGCCCCTGACCTCCTCTCAAGTCCTCCTCCTGATTCTGCCGTGCGGCAGCAGAGGGCCTGCTGCTGCGGTGGGGTGCTACGACCAGTGGTAGGGACTGGCTGCTGTGGCTTGATGTTGTCTCACTGGTGTCGTCTGCCTCCCCCCCGCCTGGCCATGGCCAGTAGCCTGCATGCCCTGCATGGCTGTTGCTATGTTCTCCAGGGCTGTCGCGACGTCCTGGCAGCACTGGGCCATTTGGACCTGCATGGCCAGGGAGCGTCGCGAGAGCTGGGAGGTGGCGTTCCCAATAATATGATTGGACCGCTTGTACGCCGACAGGCGGGTCAACAGTTGGCGGTGTCTGCGGCGATTGAGATCCCGCTGCCTGGACATTGCCTGTGTGTTGGCCTCCACAGCTGCTGTCATATGTGCCACATTACTTGCCGTCTTGTCCAGTTGGAGGTGGATGGCGGCTAGATGTTGGGTCTGGGTCTGGTGCACACTCAGCATCCTGCGCTCAATGGAGAGCCCACCAGCATGCATAATTCTGCCCCTGCCAGCGCGGGATGTGTTGTTGCACGGCTCCCTGACCAGACCACTTGTCTGGCTCCTCACAGCCGCAGGGCGGCGGGTTGGTTGGCGACCTGCTGCTGGTGTTGCAGGCCACACTGGTGGCTGTGTGCTGCGTGGTGGTACAGCAGCGCCTGTTGTCACGGGGGTGGCAAGGGCCACAGGGGCGGGTGGTGGGATGACCGCTGTTGTGGCAGCTTGCCCTGATGGTCCGGGCTGTGGGGTATGATGTGTATCCCCCTCCGTGTCCTCCGTGTTCTCCTCAATCACCAGGTCCTCGCTGTCTGTGCTGGGGACATCAGCGCCGCCTGTGATGTAAAGTGGACGTTGATTAGTGACATGTTCCGTACACAGTTAGGCTTGCTACATGCATACAGTCTACCATTCCCTGACTCGCTGCAGGATTGACTCTCACTGGACATATCAGCCTCAATGGTACAGGATGGTAATTGTGGGCAGACTACATGTCCCACAATGCAATTGCGCTATGGAGCTCTACTTTGGCTGCATGATTGGGGTTTGTTATGGGATGCACTGGAGTCATGGACATTGTTAGGGGACAGGGGGTTGCAGTGGCATGGCACTTACCTGGTGTGTCTTGGGTGGGTCGGGTGGAGTCAAGCCGGATCACACCCACGCAGGCCTGTGGGTTGATGGTCTCCTCCACTTGGTCCTCCAGTGGTGTGTTCGGTGGGACAGTGGGCTCCCCTCCACCTGTCGCCACTTGCTCCCCCAGCCTCTCAGCAATCTTTTCTTTTGCCCGCCCTCTGAAGTCATACCAGCGCAGCCATATGCGCCTCTTGTCGGCCTCTGGTACCCTTTGGGAGTCTTTGCCAAATAGGCGGTTGTGGTCCCTGGAAACTCCTTCGATGAGGTGTTCGAGCTCCTGCTCTGAAAACTTTATTTTGCACTTTCTCCCACTGGTGGAGGCTCCTGCTGCATCCTGTGACATGCTTGCCACTGTGGTGTCTCCTGCTGTACTCCTGTGGGAACACTGGAGGGGAGCTCTGCAACTGATGCCTGTACTTCAGCCTCTCACTGCTGAATGAGGTTGAAACCTGCCTACTTCCTGGTTGTGATGTCATCACTGTGCTCAGGATGCGACTTCCCATTTTTGCGATCTCGCAGTTAGCGAGATCGCTATTTACGATATCGGTAATTGCGAAATCGCAATTTCAACAGGGGTATCGGCGGATTCTGCGATTTTTTACTGAATTCTGGGGTCTCGCAATCGGCGATTGCGGCCGGTTGCGAATCGCATTTTTAAATCGCAAATGTTCATGAATGCCGTTCTGCGATTTCTAAATTGCGATTCGCATTTTCTCGCAATTCAGAAATCGCAGAATTTGACATTGATGAATCTGGCTGATAATGACGTCTGAGGCAAATATTTAGTGCAAGTGCATGGGAACAACGTTAGCAATCAGAACAGAAGTGGCTGCTGTTTCAGCCCTCGTGTTTTTTTGTGCTAGTTTTTTTTTGCTCACCGTGAAGATACATTTTGAAGTAAAATATATTTCTGATTGCCTGTTTCCGATTTTATATAAATATACGTAAATTTGTGTCATTTCCCCCAAAATTGTGCATAAATACACAAAGCAATTTTTGCACACCCCTAATGTTAACTTCATTGTGAAATACTAAATGAATCAATTTTTAGGTAACCTAGTGGATGATTTTCAGTAAAAGTTGCAGTTGACTAAATGTGATCACGGGTATACAGTCTGTTCTCCAATGCTTTTGGCAAACCTACCTATCAGATCATTTTCTGCTTGGCAAAGTGCTGTGCTTCTCACTCCCATCTGTTAACTTCAACAACCTCAGGAAAGATTAATAAATTCATAGCAACAATATCCCTTTGAAAGTGCCATTAATTTTTCATTTATGAATCTTTAAAAACATTCTATGCATGGTTATCCACAGCTATACATTGCTAAGACACATATAAAGTTAAACTTGTATCAGGCACACTTGCACTAGTTCCTGATGCCCATGGCCGCGCCCGCTTTAGAACATTATCATATTTAACAGCATTTTCCTGCCCGCCTGATTAAATCTGCTACAAATAATTATTGTCTCCTGCCAAAAGAATTGCCTGGGGGTTTTGTGAAATGCCATGGTCCGCGACATGGCCACATATAACCAGCTGGGTCCTTTCTTCCACATAACACATGTCAATTCCGATTTCTTGATTTTTTTTTTGCATTATACAGTATTATATTTTCCTGATGAACGTTCCTTTGCCAATCATCGATGCAAAGATGCTTCGTTTTTAAAGGCTAAATATTGGCAAAGACTTGGTGATCTTTGGGTTCCATTTACCATGTGCGCTTCAGAACGCGCCGACAACGGCTAGTCATTCCCTACACAGTATGATGCCAATATTACCTCCTGATGCTTCTGGCTGCGTTGCTGCCGAATGACTCACAGTTACTCGTTTTCTGAATGCTCAAGGGATTCTTCTGAGGAGCAACGTGAAATTGACCAGAAATTGCTTTCACAAAGTGCTAATGAGATGCTGTTTTGTAGCCACCCATAGTTTGTTCGCTGCTAGTTCAGCAGTCTTGCTTTTATTTTTTATACTTTAGGGAATCAGGTCCATCCTTAAATATTTCATCATATTTATTGCTGGGATACCTGGCAGCATATGCTGGGTAGGTGACAATGTAGAATGTGTTCATCTAAGATCACTCTATGTTCCCGTGATGCATTTCATAACTTTACCACATTGAGTGTGTGTGTTTGTGTGTATATCTATAGTTATGGTTAGGTCTACTTTTTAATGGACAGAGCTCAGTTACTTCCTGAAAATGTACGGGGTGATCCATCACACGTGGGCCAAGAAAAAAGGGGATCCAAAACACAATATCCCTATGTATTTTCCATTAACTTGTATGAGGCGCACTACCTCAAAAACTGCTGAATGAAATTACACTAAATTTGGCAGGAAGCTACATCTTGGCCTGGAATTAGTGTTTTTTGTGTGATTTGGAGTAAATAATTCCAGTAGTTTTTGAGATATAAGGTCTCAAAAATATTTGAATGTCTGGATGGCTAGGTTTGAAAACCACTCGCAAGAGTCCCTTGAATCCAGTTCTAATAAATAGAGCCTTCGAATTGGCCCAAGGAGGTTGTTTCACTTAGGCCAATTCGCTCCTGCGGTAGTCTGACTCCTGCAGCAGAAGCGCTCTGAGTGGCTGCCAGCAACATGAGAAAGAAGTTGCTTGCAACCATTACAGTCACAAGGCCTTAGTCTACTGTCCTCAAGTTGAAAAAAATAAGAATCTAAGGGGCCAGTGAAGGGATTCCCTGCCCCCCCAGGCCCTGTTCTGGTGACCCAGAGGGTGACAGGTTTTGCCACAATCCTGTGAGGCTCCAGAGGGTTCCTGGGAAAAAGAAAGAAAACAGCATCCCAACATTTTATTTTTTTTGTAAAACCTTTATTTGTGTTTAAGGTAAGAGAACATAAAAAAATAAAGAAAGCGACAGTTCCGCACAACTTCCCACACAGGCGGCAATCCGGGAGGCATGATCCAGGGCATTATGGGCAATAGCTCAAAGTCCATTCAGCTCGTTGGAGCAGTCCAAAAAATAGCAGAAGTATCTTGCCATTACTTGAAATAAATCGCAGGGCATCAGACAAAGCGGGGAAGAACGCTCAGTTTGGTAAGATGGCAGCCGTAATGTCACCACCTGTGGCGTTGAGCCTGTGTCTGCCCCAATCGTCAGGGAGAGTGTCGCAAAGGAACAAGAACAAAAAAAAAGAAAAAAAAAGAAAAAAGGAACTCCCCCCCCCCCCTCCCCTCCGGTGGTGGTGACATCATTCATTCTAGCAGTCATTCCGGTTTTATCATTCAGACTTGAAACAAATGAAGTGATCGAATCGTGGCAGGACAATCTGCGGATGGTAGACCTTTGGAAAGGAAGCGCATCAAGGGACCCCAGCGAAACATGAAGTTCTTGAAGTGACCTAGGAAAATGTCCGCCATCCGTTCCATGCTCAGCAGCTTCCACAACCTCGCATGCCACAGGGAGATCGCCGGGGCCTTCGGCGTCTTCCAAGCCGCTGCCAAAGTGAGTTTTGCAGCCCCAAGGCACAACCATAGTATCTGCTTGTCTGCTCGGGTTTGGTGTTCGGGCTCCGGGTCCTGAAGACCCAGCAATATATGAGCCATGGAGCCATCAACAGGATATCCTAGTATCTGTCGGATATGGGACAAAATCTCTTCCCAGTATGGGCGGATGATCGGACAGTCCCACCAAATGTGGCGGAAATCACCAAGCAAGCCACAGCCTCTCCAGCATCTGTCAGAGGAGTTCGGGAAGATGCGGTGTAACTTGGCGGGGTATAAATAAGAATCCATCAGAGTCTTGAGGTGGGCCTCTCTTACATGTAGAGGCAAGATGGCGGCCACTACGCTAGCGGTGTGAGCTGCTCTCTCCCCTGCTCCCGACTTGGAGGAAGAATGGATTGGCAGTGAAATAGGAATATACGCTTCGGCTTTGCCTTTTTCCTGAAGACGGGCCGTCTGACATCAGCGTTTCCTTCCTGACTTTTGCCGATTGCTGGACTCATGGTGCTCCGTTTCCCCCGGCTCCCCCGGCTGCTAGCTCTTGGCTCCCGTTCAGGGTTTCTCTCCGCGTCCGACGCCAGGATTTGGTCCGACGCCAGAATCTGGTGTTTGTTATCTGATGCAGCTGCCTCTCCTGCTCTGCTCCCGTTGGTTTTCCCCGCACGTATACCTACATTGGCGACTTTTTTCCCGGCGTCTTGGTCAGTCCTCGTTTGACATTTTCCAGTACTTTATTAAAATGCCTCCAAAGAACGCTAATGCCCAGCCGAAGCTCCCCAACACCAGGAGTGGCAAATTGAAATCTGCAGCGGTACCGGACGTGAATGGAGCTGAAGAGACTGTTACTGCTGGCTCAGCTCGGGGTGCTCAAAAAAACGGTGAGTCTGCTGTTGTTTTAACATAAAAGGGAGGAGAGCACTCCAACAAGAACATAGTACAAACTTTGCCTGTTCTTTTTGAAAAACAGGCGGCAAAAAATGCTCTAGTGCAGTGTTCACCTGTAACCCCTCGAGGAGCCTTGTTAGTAACTTCTCAATCTGATGCAGAACTTTCTTCCCAAATTAACCACTCGAATGGTGTATTATTGCCTGTTTCTGAGGGTATAGAAGGTCCAGCTGGGCATTTTCAAGTTTCTGGGGAGACCGGGGACAACGAACCTGGAATTGAAATCATAACAGAATTGGATATAGCCCCAGATTTAATTTCTGATACAGACGGCATTCTGGGACCTGTAGTCCCCATTGAACCTAATGGAGTTGTTAGATCTGAAACTTCGACCAAAAACTTTACTATATCTGAGGGGGATATAACTAATTTAGCGGTAGAATCTAGTGTACTTAACAAAACTTCAAATCAAGATATTGTACAGGAGGCTAATGAATTTTTTTTTCTATGTCTGATCTAACATCTGATGAGAGCTTGGACAAAGATTGGGCTGCTTATCCCGCAGAAGATAGTAGTATGGAAGAGGAAGAAGATGATGGGGTCAGTGAGATCTCGCCTGGTTCAACTATTACAGTCAAGAAACACCGGCTGAGAAAACTACCGGCTTCAAGAAACAAATCTTGCAATCTGGAAGATCAGCAATCAGCACAATTATGCTCCGTAAATGAACAAGTACTTTCTGAAACAACTGATTCCATTTCTGATCCGGAGGTCACTCTTTCTATGATTTATCAAACTATGTTAGCACATCGATCTGATACTAAAACCGAGATTGCACGTGCCCAAGCCACTTGTCAAAAGGTTAAAAATGCTGTTCGTCGTATCACCAAAATATGAACTGATATGTCGGCAAGGGTATCAGAGGCTGAGATTAGAATATCCACCTTAGAGGACGAAGTAGCTGCTCATAAAAATGAACTTACGCAAGTTAAACCACAACGAGATGACATTAGTTTTAAACTCACTGAGCTCGAAAATCAGTCCAGGAGGAACAATCTACAAGTTCTAGGGGTTCCAGAAAATCTAGGTGGATCTGATGTTTGGAAATTTGTTTGCGACCTTTTTTCCTCAGCATTTCCTGAACTCACCTCTTGGGATTGGCCCGTGGTAATTGAACGTGCTCATCGTTTCCCTTTTTCTATAAAATCAAAACCAAAAGAAGGAGATTACCCACACGCGATATTGGTCAGAATCAATAACTTTTTGGCCTGAGAAGCCGTCTTTAACTTAGCTACACCTGACAAAAAACGCTCTGCAAAAGGATGCCACTTTTTTGTTAGACCTGACTTTTGTCAGGCAACCGTGTCTAAACGATGGCATCTTAGGCAGCTAATCTCTGGATTTCAGGAAAAGGGTGCCATAGTCTACCTTCAGAATCCAGCCAAACTTAAAGTTACTGTAAAAGGACAAACAAGATTTTTTGTATCTGAAATTGTTGCTAAAGAATACCTAGCTTCTTTATGATCATATGTAAAATGTGTGTAGATAAGTATTATTATGTATAGTCATGTATAGTTTCATTTTAGTTCAACCAACTATGATGACACTATGACAATTTTGAATTCCTAGGCTAGTTCTGGCTGGGTTTGGCTGTCAATCTTTTTTTTTTTTCTTGTTCAATTTTTATTTTCTCTCTCCAAGTCAGTTGGGAGGTGGGGGGGAAAGCACTCGGTGATCCCAGGGACTGGCTGTCCCTGTGCCTCATAAGGTGGGTTGGGGGTGTGGGTGGGGTGGATGGGTGGGCAGTAAATCAACAGCAGTTGGAACTGAGCAAAATTGGTATATTACGGTACTTACTTGGTATGGTCTTTTTTTCTTGATAGTTTAGTTTGCTTTAGCAAAAGCTTCGATTATAGTACTATAAGGAGATCTCTATTGAATAAATTCTCACATGGCAAGAATAAGAAATGTCTGGTTCCTGGTGATAATTTGCCGATATTTAATTGTTACTTTTCCTGATGGGTAGGGAAATTAGAATTTGTACCTTTAATGTTAATGGTCTTAATGATGGCAAAAAAAGAGGAATTCTAGCCAAAATGATATATTTGTTACAAATTGATATTCTTTGTCTTCAAGAAACGCATGTTTCTTGGGAAAAAAGAGATTTATTAAAGAATCTGGGATTAGATTTATGAATTTGTTCTAAACAGACAGGAATTAAACGAGGAGTAGCTATACTTATGAGGCGGAATTTAGGTATTGTCTTTAAGACATCAGCGGATAAGTGGGGTAGGTGGGCCTCGGCTGAAATTTTAGTGTGCCAGAACAAGATTATGATTTATTCTGTTTATGGCCCCAATCTGGATGATTCAGAGCTGTTTAATTCTCTAAATCAGGAGCTTGCATTATGTAATACTCCTATTATTTTTAGCGGAGATTTAAACATTCATTTGGAAACTAGTTTTAATATTAGGAAAAATGAAAGCTATGTAGGCTCCAAACCACAGACGTTTAAGGCTTTAAGGTCTTTGGTAATAGACATTGGCCTTTCTGATGCTTGGCACACCTTACATTTTGCAGTTCCTGGGTACAGCTTTTTTTCCGCTCCACATAGGAAATTAGTCCGTCTTGATTATTTTTTTCTTGCCCAGTTCTTTTCTGATAAATATAAAATACAAGTTCTTCCCAAACTATTGTCAGACCATAACCCTGTTCTTCTTAATCTTAATTTGCCATCTACTGTGCCATGCCCGCAATCAACTTGGTCGTTTCAGAGGAACCTACTATTACAACAAGATTAAATACTCTTCATGACAAACATTATTCAAGAGTTTTTTCAGATAAATAACGAAACCGCATCAATCCCAATAGTCTGGGATACATTTAAATCTATTATAAGAGGTGAAACTTTAAAGTAATCGAATTTTCAACAGAAATGCAATCGGGATAAATTTAAAAAAGACTGTGATATGGTTCTAGAAGCAGAATTACGACTAGCAGAAAATATTAAAAATAATAAAAAGGCAGAAGAATCTCAAATTGATCTATCTATTAAACGCAGTCAAGTTTATTCCCATATTGCTGATCAGGTAGCTTTACGTTTCTCTCAATATCGCACAGAAAGTTATGAACTGAGTGAACAAACTGGGAAAGTTTTGGCTCAAAGACTTCGTCAGCGTGCAATGACCAATGAGATCTTTAAAATTTTAGATATAAATGAAAATGCGAAAACCTCGAAAGGCGACATAGTTGTAGCATTTAATGAATTTTATAAAATACTATATCATCAAGTTAACCAACCATTAGAGTCAGATATTAAACAATATCTTGAAGAAATTAATAAAACTGAACTATCGATAGAACAAAAAGAGATACTTAGTACTCCAGTTATTTGGGAAGAAATTGAAACAGCCATTCTTAGCTTAGCTGCTGACAAAGCAACGGGACCGGATCAAATTCCATTAGAATTTTATTGGGTCTTTATGAATGTCTTGAAGCCAGAATTGACCAAAATTTTTCAGTCTGCTTTCGCGGGCCATCCACCAGCATCATGGTCGCTTGCTACAATAATTATTTTTAAAAAGAAAGGTAAAAATAGTGAAGAGTTAGGTTCATATAGACCTATTTCTCTTATAACGGCCGACAGCAAAATCTTTTCTAAGATTTTGGCTAATAGACTAAATACATTAATGCCATCTTTGGTTTATATCAGACAACACGGATTCATTTTTAAAAGAGACACCACTCATCATGTCAAAAAAATAATAGCCTTGCTGGATTGGGCGCAGGCCTCAGAATCTCCCATTGCGGTGGCCCTGTTGGACGCTGAAAAAGCGTTCGACAGGGTCACCTGGGGGTTCCTGTGGCCTGTACTAATTTGGATGGGATTTCCACATTAATATATTACTGCAGTAAAAGCTCTTTACTTCCAACCTAAAGCAGTCATTAGGGTAACAGATACCAACTCCGAAGGTTTTTCCATAACAAGGGGGACAAGGCAAGGTTGTCCTTGCTCCCCCTATTATTTGCCTTATACTTAGAGCCCTATCTCCGCAAACTATGCACTGCAGCAGACATCATTCCTGTAATAATTGGTGAGAATCGTTTTAAAGTATTTGCTTACGCAGATGATGTCGCTATTACCACCACAGACATTAGACGGGCACTCCCAAAAATAATTACTTTAGCTGAAGATTTTGGAGCACTTTCTGGCTATAAATTAAATATAACTAAAACTCAATTGAATCATTCTGAATGGGGGCGACCAAATGAAATAGATTTTGCTCCAGAAGCTCAATACCTGGGGATAACTATTTCCCCTAAGATTGATGATATTATACGTCTTAACATCGAGCCCGTCCTAACATCTTCAAATAAGTTGCTAGAAAGGTTAAATAACTTAAATTTTTCTTTGTTTGGCTGTGTTAATATTATTAAAATGTTAATTTTTCCGATGTTTTTATACTTATTTCGAACAATTCCTCTGTTAATTTTGTCATTCTACTTTACTAAAATTGATAGAATGGTATCTAGGTTCCTCTGGGGCTATCATCGCACAAGGCGGGCTTTAAAATGGTGTATTTTGCCAAGAATAAGAGGCAGCTGGAGAGTCCCTAATTTCCGGCTGTATTATTGGCTTATTTTTTTAGGACAAATGGGTATATTACTTTTTAGGGACGTCATTATCGAGGAATCAGTATATCCGTCAGTCTATGATTTACTACTAGGGGATAAAGTATCACAATGTTTGGTAAAAATCATAGAACCTAGTTATTATAAAAAAAACAAATTTAAAATTGTATTAGCGGCATTTACCGTTTGGCGGCAAATAAGGAGGAAAATAGTAGATTTAAAAGAACTTCATTATTACTCTCCTATTCTAAATAATCATAGTTTACCAGCAGTTTTTCATGACCAAATTATCAAAAGATGGTATCAATCTGGAATTCATGTATTAGGAGATTTATATCAAGACTCTAAATGTATTTCTTTTTCAGATCTCCAAGTTAAATATGGTTTATCTAAATATGATTTTTTTAAATACCTCCAGATTCGGAGTTTTCTAGAATCTAAAGGCTATCTAGATCATAGCTGTATGAATAAAAACTCTATTTTAGAAACAAGTAAGAAAGTTAAAAAAATAGATCTAGTTTATGCTACTGCTATAAATCAAATTGAAGATGATCTTTTGCTAGTAGAGAGCAAATGGCAAAGGAAATTTGAACTTGAGAATGTTGACATAGGAAGATCTATTGAACTATCAATTAAGATTCTTTTCAATGGCTCACTCCAAAGCCAACATTACATGTCAATTTTTGATCTGTATTATTTCCCTATTAAAATAGCGAGATGGAAAACAGGTATTGATGGTGACAGCTGCACACGATGTGATGAGACCGGGGCTGATTCTATTCATATGTTTTTTAAATGTACGAAACTTTCCCGATTTATTGCTGATATAGAATCTTTTATTGATAATAGTCTAGGTATTGATGTAAAGCTATCTCCTGAATTAGTAATCCTAGGCATTCAAACGGATCACATCGGTAATCGATCGACAGCCGAAGAAGCCTTTTTGTTTAGTTGTATGTCAATTTTTTGTTTTTGTATTACTTCTAGATGGATTGATACTGAACCTTCAATCTTTCATCATTGGCGATCTAAATTGCTCTCTATATATCGATTAGAAATTGCAATGTATAAACTTAAAGGGATAAAAAGAAGGTCACAAGGTCAAAAAATATGGGAACCTTTAACCAAATGGATTTAATATGATTTATGTATCTTACATTAATCGTTTGCATTTTAGAAGTATTATTTATCATGTGATATCCTTCCTTTTATTCTCTTTGTTAATGATATTCTTATTTTTCGGTTTGATTTTGACATTTACTTTGCTCATTGTACTGCTGACTGTTGAAATAAATGCTAAATAAAATAAAAATAAAAAAAAGAGGTGGGCCTCTCTGAGTTCCACCGAGTGGTTATGCACGGCGATGTCCCGCCACAAGCGCGACCACTCCCCATCTGAGATGTCTTGTTCAAGGAGGTCTTCCCATGTACCCATGTACCGGGGCCGAGGTGACACTGCAGAAGTAAGTAAAAGGCCATAGAGGAAGGAGATGACTCCTTTCATAAAGGAGGTTCGCAACAGAAAAGCTTCGAAGATGGAGGGCGGTCTTGTGGCCCCGGTGTGGACTGCAGAGGAGGTGGCCCAAGAGAGCAGCTGAATATGGCAGAAGTGCTCGGATTCCGGCACTCCATAGTCCCGCATACAGTTGTCAAAGGTAAGTGGGGCATGGCCATGGAACAGGTGCGTGAGAGCACGGCATCCCCCCTCTCTCCAAACATCGAAGGGCCCCTCTTGAAGTGCCGGTGGGAAGGCCGGGTTAAAGTGTAGTGGTGTGAAGGGGGAGGGGAACGAAGTCCAGCGATCATCTCCAGTCCGCGTGTCCCAGACCTTGAGGGTAGTGCCGGTGGGGGTACTAATGTATGCGTTCTTGGGTCTGTTCTTTTTGGGTTTCCACGCCAGATCCCAAATCGATCTTACCGCTACACTTCTGTCCATGTGCAGCCAGTGTTTCTCCGAGAGTTGTTGGGACCACTCCACTATGACCCGCAGTTGTGCGGCTTTGTAGTATAAATGCATGTCGGGAAGACCCACTCCTCCCTCCTTCCGCGGCCAGCGGAGTGTAGAGAAGGAGAATCGCGCTCTGCCCCCCTGCCAGACGAACCGTAGCATCTGGGTCTTGAGACGCCGGAAGAAGTCTGTCTCCAGCGGTATAGGGAGGGCCTGAAAGAGATATAAGAACTTGGGGAGAATGACCATTTTAAGTGTGTGGATTCTACCCAGCCATGATATGTATTTCGGCTTCCAGCGCTCCAAGTCAGCCTGGGTTTGCGCCACTAACTGGGGAAAGTTTGCCGAATACAACTGCCCAATCGAGGGAGTCAGCCAAACTCCCAAGTACAGGATGGAGTGGGGGGCCCACGACAGGGGTGTGAGTGGCCGCAATCTATCCACCTCCGCTGATGGAAGGGTAAGATTAAGGACAAAGGATTTGTCATAATTAACTTTGAAGCCCGCCCACCTCCTCGAAGCGAAGAAGAACCCGTTGGACGTGCGGGAGAGAGTGGGCTGGGTCCTTGATAGAGAGGAGGACATCATCGGCAAAAAGGGTAATCTTATGTTGCTCTACCGAGAATGGGAGTCCACGTATCTCTTCATGCTCGCGCACAGCAAGTGCCAGAGGCTCAATACTCAGGGCGAAGAGCAAAGGGGAGAGGGGACATCCCTGCCTGGTGCCACGCGAGTGAGAGAAGAACGCAGAGAGATGGCCATTTACTGCCACTCGTGAGCGGGGGTTGCTGTAATTCGCTCTCACCATCGAGAGGAATTTAGTGGAAAAGCCGAAGGCGGCCAAAGTACGAAATAAGAAGCCCCAGTCCACCCGGTTGAAGGCTTTTTCGGTGTCCAGACCTACTAGAACCGCTGGAATCCTGAACCTATTGGCCTTCTCAATCAGATGGATGATCCTTCTCGTGTTGTCATGGGTTTGGCGGCCCTTGATGAAACCAGATTGATCTGGATGAATGAGTGCCGGCATCAGGTCCTGGAGCCTTCCCGCAATGATGGAGGAATACAGCTTGGCGTCGATATTGAGGAGGGCTATCGGTCGGTATGAGGAGCATTTGGACGGGTCTTTCCCCGGTTTGGGGATAATCGAGATTACGGCCTCGGACATGGAGCCCGATGTCTCCCCAGTTTCCGCCATGATATTAAAAAGGGAAACCAGAAAGTCGCTCACCTCCGATGCAAAGGTCTGATAGAATAGAGCAGTATAGCCATCCGGCACGGGTGCCTTATGGGGCTTCAGATTTTAATAGCATCCATGACCTCCTACCTAGTAAACGGGGCCTTGAGTAATCCATTCCATTCCTGGGAAACCCGGGAAGCGGAAGGCTACTCAGGTAAGCCTGTTGGCTATCAGGGTCAGAGGCTTCCCCTCTATAGAGCGATGCGTAAAAGTGCCCAAAGTGGTCGGCCTTGTGCTCATCTCGATGGTGCAGGATCCCCGCAGCATCCTGAACACCTCCTATATATTCCCTTTCCCGTTTATCGAGTAGCTGGCGAGCCAAGTGTCTCCCCACTTTGTTCCCCTGGGCATAGGAGAGGTGCCGGAGTTTAAGTAGGGTGAGCTCTGCTCTGTTGTTATAGTGAGCTCTAAGTTTCCCCCGAGTCGCCGTCAATGGGCGAAGGGTCAACCTGGAAGGGTTCCGTTTATGCTCTTGTTCAAGAACATCGAGTTCCTTCTCCAACTCCTCACGCTCCTTACGTCTCAGCATATAAAGATTTGCATTGAGGGCCAAGCAGGTGCCCCTCATGGACGCCTTAAAGGCGTCCCATGTGGTGAAGGTAGATGTATCTGCCACAGGGTTAAGATCAAAAGATTCACGTATGGCCTTGCGCAATTGCTTACAGGAATTCTCATCTCGAATAAGCGAGGCTGGGAAGTACCATTTGCGCAGCCCGTCCCCCCTTGCCGACCAGCACAAACAGAGCACGTGTAAGCTGTGATCAGAAACCGAGAGTGGGAACATTCGGGCATTGCGAATATCCCCTCTAAGGGACTGGCTCAAAAAAATGTGGTCCAGGCGGGAATAGGTGTGGTGGACATGAGAAAAGAAGGTGTAGTCCCGGGATTGGGGATGGAGAGACCGCCACCCGTCCACCAGCCCCAAGTCTCCTATCAGGCGCTGCGTTTCAGCTGAGAACACCCCAGTGTCCGAACGCTGGTTATGAGAGCTATCCATTTCCTTATGCCATATTAAATTAAAGTCCCCCATCAAAAACAAGGCGCCCTCCACAAAGTCATCCACTTCTCGCATCAGGTCCTGGAGGAAGCCATTCTGGCCTGCATTCGGAGCATACACTACCACAAAGGTGCACATTTTATCATACAACAACCCTTTGGCCATCAGCCATCGACCTTCCTTATTGCTGCGCACCCCCATGGGCTGAGAGTGAAGGACAGCCCGGAAGAGAAGGGCCACCCCTCTATGCTTCGTGGTAGCCGATGACCTGTAAATAAGGGGAAAGCTTTTATGCTTGAGGCGCAATTCATCCTTGCCCGCCAGGTGTGTCTCCTGGAGACCCACCACGTCTAATAAGTGATCAAGCACATACTTCCAAACTTTTTGGCGCTTCTGTGGGGAATTCAAGCCCTTCAAATTCCATGTACCTATAGTTAGCAGCTTTACACAATGCTATCCTCACCCCCCGCTATCTGCATACAGCAAAGACATCTCACATACCTCACCGACCGGAGCAGCCAAACGGCTCGTCGTGGTAGCATCTTCAACCACAAACAACTGCGAAGAGTCCAGTCCAGGCAGTCGCGTGTCCCTCCCGACCTCCCCAGGCTCCTCTCCTCCGCTCTCAGCCACCACACTCTCCACGAATCCAGAACTATTGGGTCTAAAGGCATAACCCCAGCAGGCCACCACTTGACATCCATCCACATGCACACTTCTTGGTCACCACCACCATCTCCCCGGTTCCCAACTTCCCCGCCTCCCTCCAAGGCCCACCCACACAACTTTCCCCCCCAAACCCCGTAAACCCTGCAAGGGGACAACAAAACAAAAGAAAGCAATGGGAGGAAGTAAGGAAAATTCTCACCAAACAGGTCAGAAGGACCAGTAGTCCCAAAGTGCAGACAGTTACTGATACCCTCAAGGAACGAGGGTCGGGGGTACAGTCAGTGGTCCCCCAGGGTCTGGTCCGGGGTGTCTTCCCAGAAAGTACATATAGACCCACGGTACCTGAATCGGAGGTGTCCCCCCGACGCCCTCTATTCAGCCAGCCAGGACTCAGGCCGCTCCGGAGATGTCTCTTGATGTAGCCTCCGTCGCTGTGGTCACAGAGGCAACCGCTGCCCCTCTCTCCTGCAGGCTAGTCGTGGGGTCCGGTCTCCCCATTGCCGCTGCGCCGCCTACTCTCTTCTAGGAGGAAGAGCGCCGTCTCTGTCTCGCAGGGGAGCTCCCTCCTCTCGGGGAGGGGGCCGCATCGTTCAGACCCAGCAGATCATTGGCAGTTTGCAGGGAACGGACCTGAACCAACCTATTTTGCTATCTGAAGATGAGACGAAAGGGGTGACCCCAGGAGTAGGCCACATTGTTATCTCGCAGAAAGGCGGTAACAGGTCGGAATTCGCGCCTTTTCTTAACAGTTGAGGCCGCCAAATCCTGAAAGAGCTGAGGATGATGACCCCAAAACTGCAGCGAGGAAATCCCACGTGCTTTCCTGAGTATGCGCTACTTCATTTGGAAATTGTGGACGCAAACCAGGATGTCCGGGGGGGAGCCCCTCCGCTCCTCGGCAAGCCAACTCTATGGACTCTGTCCATACGGATATCATGAAGATCCTCCTCTCCTAGGATCTGCAGAAAGAAGGCCTCCACATAACTCTGCAGATCTCCAGCTTCACCATCCCAAGGCACCGCCCGAATGCAGATGTTATTCCGGCGGGACCTGTTTTCCAGGTCTTCCGCATAAGCTTGGAGATCCAAATTCTGTTCCGTGAGGCGGATCACGTCTTGCTGGAGCTGGTGCACTTCGCCGGCCACCCCCAGATTGTGGTCCTCTAGCGTGGCCACTCGTTCTCCAATGTCGTCCACATCCCTCCCCATCTCACGGAGGTTCGAAGTGAGTTGAGAGCGGAGCTCCGAGATATCCTCCTTTATCGCGGAGAAGAGCTCTAGCATGAAGGCTTCAGTGGCAGGTGCATCATCATCTCTTGGTTTGGGGGAGGCGCTGGGGCCCGGCGACGCCGGTTGCTGAGAGCTACTTGGCGGTGCGTCTTTGCCCGGTTTCCCTGTGCGTTGTCTGTTGGCCATTGTCTCTTCATTGATCGGGTCCGCAATCCAGAGGCACACCAGGGAAGCGGCCGCGCCGCCGGGTGGGGATGCTAGAGGCCCCCCTGAGGCTCCGCAGTCGTCGCGGCCCCCGGTAGACCCCAATCGTGGGCAGCGGCAGGGCACCCCAAGCGGCTTGAGCTATGTGGGCCCCCAGTGCACGTCGGGGGGGGGGGATCCTTAAGTTCGCCACTGGGGTCACAGGGATACAAAAGATTCACCAGCGATGTGCAGCCAGGGGAGGTATTCTTGGTGGAGTCAGGAAGCGATGTATCCCTCCCAGGGGGGCAGCCACAACGGCCCGCGATCCCCCCACGGCCACCGGGCTCAGGGGTCCGAGGAGCGCCACTCGTCCGTGCCAGCCAACAGATAGTCCAGTTAGGCGCCCCACCGGGCACCAAGCGGGCACCCCAGGCCTTCCCCAGTGCATTTTTGCTCTTCTTAATCCAAAGCACTTCTCCAGTGCCAGCCCAGTCGCCTCGCTATTAGCTCTCCAAAACCTCGTGGCGCAGCATTCTCCACAGCAAGTGCACCCCAGGCGGAGCGCGAACGCGGCTCCCACGTCCAGTGCCCTCGAGTATTGCTCTCCACTCGCTGCTAGGGGGCCAAGGAGTGTCCACAGCCCCAGGCCCTTTGTTGCTCCGGGAGCACCCCCTCTAGACCCCAGGTCCGCGATAGGCCAAAACCCCCTCCTTGTGGTTCTGGGATAGGCGGGTCTGCAGTCCTCGGCCTCGCGTGCTTTATACCGCCGGACCGGAGCGTCTGCTTGTCCTGCTGCTTCTGGCCGCCCTGTGGCCGGGATCGTTCAATCAGCCCCGATCTGGCCCTCCGTTGGTCTAAGGGTGCGAGGCTCCGCTCAGCCGTGCCTACCGCAATGCCGCCTTAGTCGTCCTGCAGCCAGCTTCCAGTTCGCGTCAGGGCTCCACAGCCCCGGCCGCGGTCCTCCCCACAGCTCCCGGCTTCAGCGTCGGCCCTGCCACTACAGGCCGCCAGCAGTCCGGGGTGCACCACGCCACAAGGAGAACCGCTAGGGAGCCCAAACTTTCAGGATCGCCTCGGGGGCCCCTGCAACACTCCCGGTCAGGTCTCTGAAGTCCCGGGTTCGGCACCGGAGGGACCGATTATAGCGTCCTACTCCGCCGCCATCTTGACTCTGCCCTCATCCCAACATTTTTTAATATATAAGGAGAGGGTGGATGTGAGTAAGGCTGTCCTCCTGGGGTCCATTTTGGGCCCTAGGGACCATATTCCCCAGGGCCAGTTACCCTGCCCTTTTACCTGAACCATATTCAACAAAAAAGGGGAAGGGGGCCACATGGCGTCCCTTTCCTGAGTCTTAAAAGGCCCTGGGAACCCAATTGCCTGCAACCATAAAGTGACTTAAAAAGGGAAGGGGCTCTGTGGCCACTCCCCATGACCCTTTTAAAGCTCCAGGTACCCCATATCCTGGGGCCAGCTCAAGTACTCTGTACTGGGTAGACCACCCTTAGGACACAGTTGTTTCCCTGCACGCACTGATGCAGGCAGGAAAACATAGGTTCGCTTCCACCTGTCTGTAGCATTTTAAAATCTCCCACCGGATGGGAGCAAACATAACTTCCCTGACTAAAGAAGTGGGGACAGGAAAGGAATGTCTGCTCCCACCCAGCAGGAGATTTAAACATGTGTCTCTGGTTGGGAGCAGACTTCTGTTTCCTGCCCGCACTCCTATGGGCAGGAAAACAGACATTGCTTTCATCCGGAGGGAGCATGCAAAGATTGCTGCTCCCTCTGTTGGAAGAAATGCTAGCCCCAACACTATACGTGGAGTGGCTGGGGCCGTGTGGGCCTTGTAGCTTACTCCTCGGTCCCCACATTGAGGCCCCGGTCAATGGGGTCCCAGGAAACTGTCTGGGTGAGGGGGTTTACACACCCCCTCCCCTTCAAGATAGAATTAGTACCCAACAAATGGGGTCTCCAGGGTCTAATAAGGCTCAGGAAGAGGGGCTGTGCAGCCAAACTCCCCTATAACAGAAAATATGGCAGCTGGGGAGGAGGTTCCTTAGGCCCATTTGCGCTTGGGGAGAGAGGGCCATGTGGCCTCTCCTCTGATAGTAATATATTTGTCCCCAGTGGATGGTTTCCCCGGGGCCTCTTAAGTAGCCATGTCCCTCTCCCCAAAGCATATATTTAATAATTGGGGATGGGTTCTCCAGTGCCAATATTGTCTTGGGGAGGAGGGTTGCATGCATTCCTTCCCCATTTAACACACCCGCTCTTGCTGGGGAGAGGGGGGCGCGCACAGCGCCCCCGTGCTCATGACAAGCTCAGCTCCTCATGCAGCACAGTGCTCGTGTGCTCATGACGAGCTGATCTCGTCATGACCACACCCATTCCTTCAGAACGCTCGCACAGCAGGGGAATTTGCCCAACGTGGGAGTGTTCTAATGGTCATGACGAGCTCAGCTCGTCATGAGCACACGAGAACCGTGGCTCATGACGAGCTGAGCTCGTCATGAGCATCGAAGGAGTTAAAGAGGAAGGGACCCGGGGTCAACAGGGCCAATAATGGCTTGGGGAGGGGGCTATGTGGCTTGCAGAGGGGTCAGAGATAGGGCTGGACCCAGGCCAGGCACTGTGGCCAACCCCATGCCATGCACGGCCGAAGGGGGTTTGTAGCTTGAGGTTGCTTGACTGTGAGGGTTGGATTTACCCATGGTTATAAATAAATCTATTTGTTAAAAGTCCACTGAAAAAAACAATGGTTAAAGTTATGTTAAATTTCAGCATCTAAGTAATATTTTAAACTAAAAAAACACAGAAATTCACAAGTTACAGTTAGCTGAGTTCACAATAACTTGAGCCCCCTCCAAACACTCTATATGACCTCAAATATTACATCACTCATTAAATGTTTTATGACATCATTTATGACAATACTGATGACATCTCAAATGACATCACTGATGCCATCACTGATCACATCACCCTATGAGTGGGCTGGGTCCTTGATAGAGAGGAGGACATCATCGGCAAAAAGGGTAATCTTATGTTGCTCTACCGAGAATGGGAGTCCACGTATCTCTTCATGCTCGCGCACAGCAAGTGCCAGAGGCTCAATACTCAGGGCGAAGAGCAAAGGGGAGAGGGGACATCCCTGCCTGGTGCCACGCGAGTGAGAGAAGAACGCAGAGAGATGGCCATTTACTGCCACTCGTGAGCGGGGGTTGCTGTAATTCGCTCTCACCATCGAGAGGAATTTAGTGGAAAAGCCGAAGGCGGCCAAAGTACGAAATAAGAAGCCCCAGTCCACCCGGTTGAAGGCTTTTTCGGTGTCCAGACCTACTAGAACCGCTGGAATCCTGAACCTATTGGCCTTCTCAATCAGGTGGATGATCCTTCTCGTGTTGTCATGGGTTTGGCGGCCCTTGATGAAACCAGATTGATCTGGATGAATGAGTGCCGGCATCAGGTCCTGGAGCCTTCCCGCAATGATGGAGGAATACAGCTTGGCGTCGATATTGAGGAGGGCTATCGGTCGGTATGAGGAGCATTTGGACGGGTCTTTCCCCGGTTTGGGGATAATCGAGATTACGGCCTCGGACATGGAGCCCGATGTCTCCCCAGTTTCCGCCATGATATTAAAAAGGGAAACCAGAAAGTCGCTCACCTCCGATGCAAAGGTCTGATAGAATAGAGCAGTATAGCCATCCGGCACGGGTGCCTTATGGGGCTTCAGATTTTAATAGCATCCATGACCTCCTACCTAGTAAACGGGGCCTTGAGTAATCCATTCCATTCCTGGGAAACCCGGGAAGCGGAAGGCTACTCAGGTAAGCCTGTTGGCTATCAGGGTCAGAGGCTTCCCCTCTATAGAGCGATGCGTAAAAGTGCCCAAAGTGGTCGGCCTTGTGCTCATCTCGATGGTGCAGGATCCCCGCAGCATCCTGAACACCTCCTATATATTCCCTTTCCCGTTTATCGAGTAGCTGGCGAGCCAAGTGTCTCCCCACTTTGTTCCCCTGGGCATAGGAGAGGTGCCGGAGTTTAAGTAGGGTGAGCTCTGCTCTGTTGTTATAGTGAGCTCTAAGTTTCCCCCGAGTCGCCGTCAATGGGCGAAGGGTCAACCTGGAAGGGTTCCGTTTATGCTCTTGTTCAAGAACATCGAGTTCCTTCTCCAACTCCTCACGCTCCTTACGTCTCAGCATATAAAGATTTGCATTGAGGGCCAAGCAGGTGCCCCTCATGGACGCCTTAAAGGCGTCCCATGTGGTGAAGGTAGATGTATCTGCCACAGGGTTAAGATCAAAAGATTCACGTATGGCCTTGCGCAATTGCTTACAGGAATTCTCATCTCGAATAAGCGAGGCTGGGAAGTACCATTTGCGCAGCCCGTCCCCCCTTGCCGACCAGCACAAACAGAGCACGTGTAAGCTGTGATCAGAAACCGAGAGTGGGAACATTCGGGCATTGCGAATATCCCCTCTAAGGGACTGGCTCAAAAAAATGTGGTCCAGGCGGGAATAGGTGTGGTGGACATGAGAAAAGAAGGTGTAGTCCCGGGATTGGGGATGGAGAGACCGCCACCCGTCCACCAGCCCCAAGTCTCCTATCAGGCGCTGCGTTTCAGCTGAGAACACCCCAGTGTCCGAACGCTGGTTATGAGAGCCATCCATTTCCTTATGCCATATTAAATTAAAGTCCCCCATCAAAAACAAGGCGCCCTCCACAAAGTCATCCACTTCTCGCATCAGGTCCTGGAGGAAGCCATTCTGGCCTGCATTCGGAGCATACACTACCACAAAGGTGCACATTTTATCATACAACAACCCTTTGGCCATCAGCCATCGACCTTCCTTATCGCTGCGCACCCCCATGGGCTGAAAGTGAAGGACAGCCCGGAAGAGAAGGGCCACCCCTCTATGCTTCGTGGTAGCCGATGACCTGTAAATAAGGGGAAAGCTTTTATGCTTGAGGCGCAATTCATCCTTGCCCGCCAGGTGTGTCTCCTGGAGACCCACCACGTCTAATTGGTGATCAAGCACATACTTCCAAACTTTTTGGCGCTTCTGTGGGGAATTCAAGCCCTTCAAATTCCATGTACCTATAGTTAGCAGCTTTACACAATGCTATCCTCACCCCCCGCTATCTGCATACAGCAAAGACATCTCACATACCTCACCGACCGGAGCAGCCAAACGGCTCGTCGTGGTAGCATCTTCAACCACAAACAACTGCGAAGAGTCCAGTCCAGGCAGTCGCGTGTCCCTCCCGACCTCCCCAGGCTCCTCTCCTCCGCTCTCAGCCACCACACTCTCCACGAATCCAGAACTATTGGGTCTAAAGGCATAACCCCAGCAGGCCACCACTTGACATCCATCCACATGCACACTTCTTGGTCACCACCACCATCTCCCCGGTTCCCAACTTCCCCGCCTCCCTCCAAGGCCCACCCACACAACTTTCCCCCCCAAACCCCGTAAACCCTGCAAGGGGACAACAAAACAAAAGAAAGCAATGGGAGGAAGTAAGGAAAATTCTCACCAAACAGGTCAGAAGGACCAGTAGTCCCAAAGTGCAGACAGTTACTGATACCCTCAAGGAACGAGGGTCGGGGGTACAGTCAGTGGTCCCCCAGGGTCTGGTCCGGGGTGTCTTCCCAGAAAGTACATATAGACCCACGGTACCTGAATCGGAGGTGTCCCCCCGACGCCCTCTATTCAGCCAGCCAGGACTCAGGCCGCTCCGGAGATGTCTCTTGATGTAGCCTCCGTCGCTGTGGTCACAGAGGCAACCGCTGCCCCTCTCTCCTGCAGGCTAGTCGTGGGGTCCGGTCTCCCCATTGCCGCTGCGCCGCCTACTCTCTTCTAGGAGGAAGAGCGCCGTCTCTGTCTCGCAGGGGAGCTCCCTCCTCTCGGGGAGGGGGCCGCATCGTTCAGACCCAGCAGATCATTGGCAGTTTGCAGGGAACGGACCTGAACCAACCTATTTTGCTATCTGAAGATGAGACGAAAGGGGTGACCCCAGGAGTAGGCCACATTGTTATCTCGCAGAAAGGCGGTAACAGGTCGGAATTCGCGCCTTTTCTTAACAGTTGAGGCCGCCAAATCCTGAAAGAGCTGAGGATGATGACCCCAAAACTGCAGCGAGGAAATCCCACGTGCTTTCCTGAGTATGCGCTACTTCATTTGGAAATTGTGGACGCAAACCAGGATGTCCGGGGGGGAGCCCCTCCGCTCCTCGGCAAGCCAACTCTATGGACTCTGTCCATACGGATATCATGAAGATCCTCCTCTCCTAGGATCTGCAGAAAGAAGGCCTCCACATAACTCCGCAGATCTCCAGCTTCACCATCCCAAGGCACCGCCCGAATGCAGATGTTATTCCGGCGGGACCTGTTTTCCAGGTCTTCCGCATAAGCTTGGAGATCCAAATTCTGTTCCGTGAGGCGGATCACGTCTTGCTGGAGCTGGTGCACTTCGCCGGCCACCCCCAGATTGTGGTCCTCTAGCGTGGCCACTCGTTCTCCAATGTCGTCCACATCCCTCCCCATCTCACGGAGGTTCGAAGTGAGTTGAGAGCGGAGCTCCGAGATATCCTCCTTTATCGCGGAGAAGAGCTCTAGCATGAAGGCTTCAGTGGCAGGTGCATCATCATCTCTTGGTTTGGGCGAGGCGCTGGGGCCCGGCGACACCGGTTGCTGAGAGCTACTTGGCGGTGCGTCTTTGCCCGGTTTCCCTGTGCGTTGTCTGTTGGCCATTGTCTCTTCATTGATCGGGTCCGCAATCCAGAGGCACACCAGGGAAGCGGCCGCGCCGCCGGGTGGGGATGCTAGAGGCCCCCCTGAGGCTCCGCAGTCGTCGCGGCCCCCGGTAGACCCCAATCGTGGGCAGCGGCAGGGCACCCCAAGCGGCTTGAGCTATGTGGGCCCCCAGTGCACGTCGGGGGGGGGGGATCCTTAAGTTCGCCACTGGGGTCACAGGGATACAAAAGATTCACCAGCGATGTGCAGCCAGGGGAGGTATTCTTGGTGGAGTCAGGAAGCGATGTATCCCTCCCAGGGGGGCAGCCACAACGGCCCGCGATCCCCCCACGGCCACCGGGCTCAGGGGTCCGAGGAGCGCCACTCGTCCGTGCCAGCCAACAGATAGTCCAGTTAGGCGCCCCACCGGGCACCAAGCGGGCACCCCAGGCCTTCCCCAGTGCATTTTTGCTCTTCTTAATCCAAAGCACTTCTCCAGTGCCAGCCCAGTCGCCTCGCTATTAGCTCTCCAAAACCTCGTGGCGCAGCATTCTCCACAGCAAGTGCACCCCAGGCGGAGCGCGAACGCGGCTCCCACGTCCAGTGCCCTCGAGTATTGCTCTCCACTCGCTGCTAGGGGGCCAAGGAGTGTCCACAGCCCCAGGCCCTTTGTTGCTCCGGGAGCACCCCCTCTAGACCCCAGGTCCGCGATAGGCCAAAACCCCCTCCTTGTGGTTCTGGGATAGGCGGGTCTGCAGTCCTCGGCCTCGCGTGCTTTATACCGCCGGACCGGAGTGTCTGCTTGTCCTGCTGCTTCTGGCCGCCCTGTGGCCGGGATCGTTCAATCAGCCCCGATCTGGCCCTCCGTTGGTCTAAGGGTGCGAGGCTCCGCTCAGCCGTGCCTACCGCAATGCCGCCTTAGTCGTCCTGCAGCCAGCTTCCAGTTCGCGTCAGGGCTCCACAGCCCCGGCCGCGGTCCTCCCCACAGCTCCCGGCTTCAGCGTCGGCCCTGCCACTACAGGCCGCCAGCAGTCCGGGGTGCACCACGCCACAAGGAGAACCGCTAGGGAGCCCAAACTTTCAGGATCGCCTCGGGGGCCCCTGCAACACTCCCGGTCAGGTCTCTGAAGTCCCGGGTTCGGCACCGGAGGGACCGATTATAGCGTCCTACTCCGCCGCCATCTTGACTCTGCCCTCATCCCAACATTTTTTAATATATAAGGAGAGGGTGGATGTGAGTAAGGCTGTCCTCCTGGGGTCCATTTTGGGCCCTAGGGACCATATTCCCCAGGGCCAGTTACCCTGCCCTTTTACCTGAACCATATTCAACAAAAAAGGGGAAGGGGGCCACATGGCGTCCCTTTCCTGAGTCTTAAAAGGCCCTGGGAACCCAATTGCCTGCAACCATAAAGTGACTTAAAAAGGGAAGGGGCTCTGTGGCCACTCCCCATGACCCTTTTAAAGCTCCAGGTACCCCATATCCTGGGGCCAGCTCAAGTACTCTGTACTGGGTAGACCACCCTTAGGACACAGTTGTTTCCCTGCACGCACTGATGCAGGCAGGAAAACATAGGTTCGCTTCCACCTGTCTGTAGCATTTTAAAATCTCCCACCGGATGGGAGCAAACATAACTTCCCTGACTAAAGAAGTGGGGACAGGAAAGGAATGTCTGCTCCCACCCAGCAGGAGATTTAAACATGTGTCTCTGGTTGGGAGCAGACTTCTGTTTCCTGCCCGCACTCCTATGGGCAGGAAAACAGACATTGCTTTCATCCGGAGGGAGCATGCAAAGATTGCTGCTCCCTCTGTTGGAAGAAATGCTAGCCCCAACACTATACGTGGAGCGGCTGGGGCCGTGTGGGCCTTGTAGCTTACTCCTCAGTCCCCACATTGAGGCCCCGGTCAATGGGGTCCCAGGAAACTGTCTGGGTGAGGGGGTTTACACACCCCCTCCCCTTCAAGATAGAATTAGTACCCAACAAATGGGGTCTCCAGGGTCTAATAAGGCTCAGGAAGAGGGGCTGTGCAGCCAAACTCCCCTATAACAGAAAATATGGCAGCTGGGGAGGAGGTTCCTTAGGCCCATTTGCGCTTGGGGAGAGAGGGCCATGTGGCCTCTCCTCTGATAGTAATATATTTGTCCCCAGTGGATGGTTTCCCCGGGGCCTCTTAAGTAGCCATGTCCCTCTCCCCAAAGCATATATTTAATAATTGGGGATGGGTTCTCCAGTGCCAATATTGTCTTGGGGAGGAGGGTTGCATGCATTCCTTCCCCATTTAACACACCCGCTCTTGCTGGGGAGAGGGGGCGCGCACAGCGCCCCCGTGCTCATGACAAGCTCAGCTCCTCATGCAGCACAGTGCTCGTGTGCTCATGACGAGCTGATCTCGTCATGACCACACCCATTCCTTCAGAACGCTCGCACAGCAAGGGAATTTGCCCAACGTGGGAGTGTTCTAATGGTCATGACGAGCTCAGCTCGTCATGAGCACACGAGAACCGTGGCTCATGACGAGCTGAGCTCGTCATGAGCATCGAAGGAGTTAAAGAGGAAGGGACCCGGGGTCAACAGGGCCAATAATGGCTTGGGGAGGGGGCTATGTGGCTTGCAGAGGGGTCAGAGATAGGGCTGGACCCAGGCCAGGCACTGTGGCCAACCCCATGCCATGCACGGCCGAAGGGGGTTTGTAGCTTGAGGTTGCTTGACTGTGAGGGTTGGATTTACCCATGGTTATAAATAAATCTATTTGTTAAAAGTCCACTGAAAAAAACAATGGTTAAAGTTATGTTAAATTTCAGCATCTAAGTAATATTTTAAACTAAAAAAACACAGAAATTCACAAGTTACAGTTAGCTGAGTTCACAATAACTTGAGCCCCCTCCAAACACTCTATATGACCTCAAATATTACATCACTCATTAAATGTTTTATGACATCATTTATGACAATACTGATGACATCTCAAATGACATCACTGATGCCATCACTGATCACATCACCCTATGAGTGAGTTAGTTTGTATTATGCTTTACATTACTGCAGATAAGCATCATCCTACTTATATACCTATTTTTTAATGCTTCTTTTGTGCTAATGGGTGTGTCAAAATGTTTGTGTTCCCCATGGCCCATAGATGTGTAGAGCTGTTGAGCTTCTTATGAATTGTTGTGTACAGGACTAACTAGGTGTCCGCATGATAGTTGATGAGTTTTGCCCAGTATGTTGGACACTAGTAGTTTGGTTTTGCTAACATTTTCACCTAACTATAACGTCAGTTTAACCTTTGTTTTTTTGTCAGTGAATATATATATATATATCTATATATAAATAAAAATGTAAATGTTTGTTTGTTCAAAATCGCAAATCTCCGAAAGTTCTTCACCGATTGCTTTCCAATTTTGACACAACATTGTATTCAAATAGGGGGGTGTTTTTATATACAGAACATTGGATTCCAATACGTGCGTGTCGAATACAGGAGTGTTTTTAGTCGAAAGCCCGAACAGACACATAAAAATGTCAATGTTCCTTTGTTCAAAATCTTAAATCTCTAAAACTTCTTCACCGGTTGATTTGAAATTTTGACACAACGTTGGATTCGATTAAGCGCATGTTTATATATACAAAACGTAGGATTAGAATACGCGTGTGTCCAATACGCGCCTGTTTTTAATCAAAAGTCCAAACAGACCCTATCGATTTGGTTGCTGCGCAAAAACTACAAGGGATGCCTAGAGACAATAGTCTACATATATTAGGATGGACAGTTGGTGTCAGGATGGCAGACCGGGAAGTGGGTGGAGGGAGGGGGAGGAGTTGGTTCACTTTGCAACATTAGAGCATGTTTACATATACACAACGTTTGATTCGAATAAGCGCGTGTCCAATACGCACGTGTTTTTAATCTAAAGGCTAGACAGACCCTATCGATTTGGTTGCTGCGCAACAACTACAAGGGACGCATAGAGACAATAGTCTACATATATTAGGACGAACAGTTAGTGTCAGGATGGCAGACTGGTAAATAGGTGGAGGGAGCGGGGAGGAGTTGGTTCACTTTGCAACATTAGCGCGTGTTTATATATACACAACGTGACAATAGTCAAAAAAACATATTGTGTGCCCACGAGCATTGTGAAATGAAACATATTAGAAACGTGTGCTTACTCTTTTCTTTCTCTTCCATTTAACGAGACTGAGCCACAGTAATGCGTGGCAGGGTACAGCTAGTATATATTTATCTGAGCTTCCTGTGGATTTCCTCTAATTGGTGCTTCCTGAGTGATGGAGATATATATATATATATATATATATATATATATATATATATATCCAAAACGGGTCCTCACCAAGGCACTCAAAGCTTCATGCAGCCGCGCTACCTCGAAGAAACACAGCAGGACCAGGTATTCCGTGAGTTGTAATTTTATTAAGCAACAAACGGCAGCATGTATATATATATATGTATGTATATATACTTATTTATTTATTTATTTATTTAGTTATTCAATTTAAAAAACAGAAGTTACAACTTAGTTATAGTTAGGAAAATGTTATTTATTCTTTCTTTACAAACCAAACTTAAACTTCACAAATTTTACAACTTGTAAAGCTACATTTGTATCTTGCATTTAAATGTAGACACAACTTTCACATTATTATTACCAGTGCACCTCCATACACACTCTTTTGATCTTGCTAAACACACAGCTAAAACTAAAACTATAACTTGCTACAATCCCATGCCGAGTGTTCTCACAAATTATGTAATTTGAGATGTTATAAGTGTTGGTATTAATGGTAGGATTTGATATGGTATAAGTGGCGCGATACAAGGGGGAATATGCAGTAGATGGAGAAGGAACGTGTAATATAGTTATAACTGTAGACTCGCATTGAAAGGAGTAATATGCTGTACAGGGACGTGCTATAAAGTGGAAAATAGTGTGGTAGAGTGGAGGTACGTAGACTGTCATTGAGTGGAGTACAGTGTTTTTTAGAAGAGTACAGTGGAGTGGAGTTTGGTACAGTGGAGTGCTGTACAATAGAATACTGTAAAGTGGAATGGTGTAGAGTGGAGTAGCATATAGTGGAGCTGTGTAGAGTGGAGTTGCGTATAGTGGAACACAGTACAGTGGAGTGGCATATCGTGGAGTGGCATAGGATGGAGTGTCATGGACTGGAATAGCGGTGAGGTAGAATGAAGTTATGACAGTGGACTAGTGTAGATTAGAGTGGCATAGAGTGGAGTGGGGTAGAGTGTAATAATATACAGTGGAGTAGCCTAGAATGGAGTTAATTAAAGCAGAATAGCATAAAGTTGAGTGGCGTAGAGTGGGGTAGAGCGGAGTGGCATGGAGTGGAATAGCGTAGAGTGGAGTGGCATAGAACGGAGTGGTGTACAGTCTAATATTGTAGAGCAGTGTGGCCTAGAGTGGAGTGGCATATAGTGGAATGGTGTAGAGTGGAATGAGGTACAGTGGAGTAGCATTGAGTGGAATGCCATAGAGTGGAGAAGCATACAGGGGGGTGACATAGAGTGGAGTGTGGTACAGTATAACATCATGCAGTGAAGTGGAGTAGAGAGGAGTGGCATACTATAGTGGTGTACAGTGGAGATTTATAGACTTCAGCGTCGCACAGTAAATTGGGGTAGACCGTAATACCATACAGTGGAGTGGCATAGAGTAGAGATGTGGAATATCATAGAGTTGCATACAGTGGACCTGCATACAGTGTAATAGCGCAGAGTAGAGTGACATAGAGTGGAGTGGTGTATAGTGGCGTGGCATATAGTGGAATGGCATAAAGTGGAATGGCGTACAGTAGAGTAGTGTGGAGTGGAATAGCGTACCGTGGAGTTGCATACAGTGGAGAGGCGAACATTGGAGTGGCCTAAATCAGAGTGGTGTACAGTTGAGTGTTACAGACTTCTAACTGTCTATATTCTCTCTGAATAAGAACACTTAACCAGAACATGCCAGGGATCTTTAATTAGTGCAAGGGCAAAGCTCTTCAGCCTTTGTCTGCCCTCTCCATGTGTGTGGTTGAGAATATGCAACTGCATAAATGTAGTGTACTGTGTGAAGTATCTGTAAACCTGAGCAACACCATGCCATTTGGCACCCTTGCAACATGATCACAGGAATTTGTGTTGCCACTACCTCAACATACAGTGGATTTGGCACTATTCAAAGACCCTACCATGTTGGAGGACCTGCAACATGACCAAAGGCCAAAGTGGCTGAAAAAGAGTACCTGCCAATTTGGTATGGTGTGCAGTTCATTCTGTGTGGCACACACAAGAAGCAGGGCTGCCGCTGGGGAACGTGCACCAACTAATGAAACTGCTACTTTTAAAATCCAGTGATACATTGAATTGAGTTTATGCATTGTCCCGGCACAATTTTAGTAGCCCTGTTGTAGCTATGCTTTTCAATGAAACAGTGTTTCACTGCATCTATACTAATATTATAATTCACTAATAATGGTTGTACCAGATGTACCGAAACCAAGTTATAGGCCCAAGACACAGGCGGGGGCCTATAACAAGGGAGAGGGCCTTAACCAAATGTTATAGCTCAAGGCAAAAAGACTATAAGGCTTTAAGAACATTTCACCTTCTGAGGGTAAAATGTTCTAAATTAAAATGGAATAAGCAGAAAAGACAAATATTGGCATGTTGGAGCAGGAGGCCTATAACAGTCATTATTTTCCCAAGTCACTCCACTATCTTCAGTGGATCTTTCAGCATGTTATAATGCATTTAAACCCTTCCATGCTTATGACGGACCCAGCTCGTCATGAGGCACAGTGGAGCTGTGCTCATGACGAGCTGGGCTCATCATAACTGTTGCGGTCTGCCCACGGGCAATTGATTCCACGCCTGTGCAGGAGAATCAATCAGTGGGCGGGGCTCGTCATGAGCACAGCTCCACTGTGCCTCATGACGAGCTGGGCTCGACACGAGCACCGCGGCACCACTGCCCCCCCTCCCCTTGTGCCGTGGGGAAATTACCCCTGTGGGGCAGGGGTTAAAAGATGCTTAGTAAATATTGTGTGCTAACATATTTAATAGAGAGAACAGAAGAACAGCCCTTTAGCAACTCTCTCCCATTTAAGTGAGATAGTAACTATCATGGCTGAACATTCATTATCACTTCTTGAAGCGAGCCCATGCTCTTGCTAATACTCTTTTGTTGTAGAAGGTGTACTATTATATTGTCTTGTGAGCATTCCAAGTCAACCTGCAAAATAGTGATACAATATTGTGCACCACAATGCTTCCACAGCAAAGGATACCTATGTGTGTCAAACATCCACATACACACATGGTGGTTGGTGATTATCAGTCTAGAATCCTACCCTTGAAATAAATCCTGCAGAGACTCTCTCCAAACAGTCATCAGCAGCACCATTTTATCAAAATAACATGGGCAGCACAAATGGCATAGGCCGTAACCTCATGCAGCCTTTGTCCCACATGGGTTTTCGTTGTTTTCTAAAAAGAAAGCTTTGTGACTACCTTGTTGTTGTCAGGCGTAAAGTAGCTATTAAAACCTAAGCCATTGTCACTTTTGAGAGATTGGTGATTGAAAGGCTATTAGATGATATTTGAATTATTTTTTAGTATTCATTTTTAATGTGAAATAGATTTTTAAATTAGTAGCAACTGCCGGGTTTTGGGGGGATTAGGGCAAAAAGTTATTTCAAATAAAAAATATTGTTTTAAATGTAATATTGGTTTTTAAGTAATTGAAAGTATTAATTGATGATTCCAAATGTCATTTCATGTGAACAAGGCTTTGCCCGTAAGCCGAAACGCGTTGTGAATAAACACCCTCGGAACCTGTGGATTTTTTGGTGTGGAGTCTGTAGCACTGAGAGCGCACGTTATCTCTGTTGGTATTTTGGACTTTATGCCGGCTTGCTCCGCCGGAGTGTGCGCCACCCTCCTCCGGTCACCACTGATCGGAAAGAGCAATTTGGAAATATATATATATATATATATATATATATATATATATATATATATATATATATATATATATATATATATATATATATATATATATATATATATATATATATATATATATATATATATACATACATATAGAATTACACGAAGGTTGTCCCAATGATGATGCCACACAAGAGGAGTTCTTCACTCTTTTATTGCCGGTTGCAGCAATGTTAGCATACCACATCGATTCCATTAAAAAGGCCAGACGCGTTTCAGAAATTCTGATTTCCTTGTTCACAGGCTCATAACAGCAGGGACAGCAGACTTTGTGGAACACTCTCTTTATATTCGGCAAAATCCCGCCCCATTGGACATTAACAACAAATCCTCCTGGTATTTTCAGTTCCATATGCCCAAGTGGGTGCTGCTGTACTTGCGATAATAGCATCCCAAAGGGTTTAAGTAACAGTTTTGCTCAAGTGGGCACCATCGATGCATTGGCTAGCTGAACATGCTGCCTTGTCTCTCCCCGGCAACACTGGTCTCCTCCTTCCGTTCAACACCAGTGGTTACGAGTGCCGCAGAGCCCCTTGCTCAGCAGCGGGGCCTCTTCGCGGCCGGAGGAGCCTCTAAACAAAATTACATGAAGGTTGTCCCAATGACGACGCCACACAAGAGTTGTTCACTCTTTTATTGCATTCTATTAAAACCTCCCATTGCATCACTTTACCTTGTGTCTCATTTGTAAAACTCAATCTGGCTTTCGTGGGTGCAGATCAGTAGGTCCTCAGACTAGCATGAGGAAAAAATGTAATTGTCAGCTGAATAATTATTTGTTTTCCTGTTGAGCAATTTTATATGTAATAAGGTGTTCTGTTTCAATACTGTATACAAAGAATTAGTGGAGGGTCCAAGGGAATTTTACTGACCGGCAAGGATTGCATCACCAATTATTTACTCAATACCAACAAAGAAATCCTTGGGTCTAAAAGTGACTAAAGAAGCATGAAAAGTGATGTGCAAAATCACACAGGAGAACCAGTGGGGAAGATTCCTCTCAGGACGAAATCCCTCACCCACTATTCATGGCATGCTTCAACATTTAGGTATCGCCTCTCGGTGAGAATTCCTAGCCCCCGCAAGAGCTACAACTCCCTCTCTGAGAGGAAGGATCTCAGGGATGTTTTTGTATTCCTACTCTGCCGAGGATATACTAAATCCATTAGATGAGAGACAAAGGTCAGTCGGATGAGGGTGCAGCGCAACTGAGTACAAACTGTGAAGGGAGTGATATTAAAACTAATGGGCACAAAGAGGTTGCCTTTATTAGCTTTTTCTTGCTGTCAGGATTATAAACAGTGCACCTGCAGTATGGATTTAAAACTGCATGTGTCAGACGAAGAGGTCTCCATGTTTCAGCCAGGGCGACCCATAAGGTATCAAGGCTTTCATCAGGACCTAGGAGGGTGCTGCTGCTAGAAAAAAAGTGTAGTGCAAAATATACAAATGAAATTGCTCGAGTTTCAAAGCTGTAGTCCTGCTATTTTCAGTTCCAGATTTTACTGGTTGTGCCCATAGTGCACAGATAAGTAGCCTCACCTCTACCCAGCGACATCTCAGGGAAGAGGGGACCACTCTCTCCATCTGTACCCCTGGGCGGTACAAAAGCTGCTTCCGAAGGAACCGGCGGAGAGAGCGGTGCCGTGGAGAACCACTGCTGTCCCATTCGCAGAGGAGTGATCCTTATTTTGCATTTGGGCATTCTCAATATGAATAAGAAAGACTGTTGTGTTCTTATGTCATCTCGTGCTTGCCTGTTTCGCGCTGGCATTCACGTGCACAGACTCGCGCCTAGCTCGTGAGCGTATTTACCTTCAAATGCATCTCGTGTCATGTATCCTTTCAAATGTGTATTCCTCGTGACATGTATTCTTTCAAATGTGTGTTTGCAAGGTACCATACTGTGTTATTCAGTTATTGTAATTCAGTTACTGCTGTTGCACGGAGCCATCGGATGTATGCCGGGGATTGCCTCCTATCTTGGAATAAACTTACTTTCTACACAATTTGTATTCCTGGATATTGATTTAACAATTTGGCGACGAGGGACGGAGCATTTACGGACCATTTGGAGGCATTTCCTGACATTTCATTTCACTTTAATAATTTTCGATGGATTTTTGAACACGTTCCTGAATATTAATACGTGTTTCATCTCTTCAACTTCAAGAAGACTTGACTACAAAAAAGTCGGACCTTCACCGATTCATTGCGGTTTGATTTTTAAATTAATTAACCTTTCCTACGCACCTTTACTTGTCTGCTATCCAGTTTCCTGCCGCGCTCTGTGTGCGTATACACTTTCCGTGTGGATGATTGTGGGCGGAAGAGGATTATGGGCGAAAAAGGATTAGCGCATTTCCGTGAGACGCTACTCTTCGTCTATTTTGGTTAAAAGTAAAGAGGTGACTTCTCGTTTCTCCGTTTTCTTCAAGTTACTTTAAAAAACGGTAAAAGTCATTTCATAGTCTACGGAGTGAGAGGAAGAAAGAAAAGGAAAGTGAATTCTTTTATTTTACTTTTTCAAATACGGAGTTTGAACAGAAAAACGCCGTTCTTCTGGAAGGAACTGATCTACTCGTTTTTTCTCCTTCATCAACTTTTCACAAGTACTTTGATTTATCTTTATTGAGCTTCACCATCTCGTTTTCATTAACATTTATTTAATTATTTTTTTATTTTCTTAAATTGAGTGCAAAGTACTTATAATTTTTACATTGAACATTGATTAAGCCTTTATTTTTCTCCACTATGTGTGCACAAGGGTATACTCTTTCCCCACCACAAAGTTACTGGTCGGCAGGAAGTTCTCCTTGTATGCCATGGATAGAATGGAAGGCATACTTCTTAAATTACATAGAAACTTTAGATGCAAATGGGAAAATGAAAGCTCCTGAAAAAAAGGGTATTTTTTTGCATTCACTAGGACCAGAGGGTCTAAAAGCATTTAATCAATTGCCCATTTCACAAGCCAGTGGAGATATGAATGTCTTTGATAAGGCTATTTATGATTTTGACAAATATTGCTCTCCTAAAGTGTGTATAGGAATCTCTAGATTCAAATTTTTCCAGAGAAAACAGTTAACTGAGGAATCTGTTGACAATTTTGTATCCTCTTTAAAAACTCTTGCATTAGATTGTAAATTTGGCAACTTACAAGAAGATTTAATTAGAGATCAAGTTGTCATGCACTCAAAAAACGAAACTATACAGGAGAGATTGTGGATCAATGGTGATGAGAACCTAGATTTCATTTTGTCTATTGTTAGAAAAGCAGAACTCTCTTGTAGGAGTGCACAACAAGTCAAAGGGAAGGAAGTCTCTGTTAGTAAAGACATTGTGTCAAAGATTAATCAAAAGTATGATAACAAAAATAGAGATCCTTCTAAAAAGAGACAAACATTTCCTCCAAAAGGAAATTCTGAAGATTCCAAGAATAATTTAAGGTGTTTTAGGTGCAACACATTTAGCCAATAACAAAATTTGTCCAGGCCTAAAACAGAAATGTTCAAGCTGTGGCTTAATGGGTCATTTCACTTCTGCATGTAGAAGGGGTAAAGTTAATCAGAAGGTGAAGTGCATTGAATTAAGCGACTATAGTGATGATGAAGACCTCACTAATTATTCTAACAACTGTTCTTTTATTCTTAATATAAAAGAATCTGTCGTCCTGAATGTAAATGATACCACTATTAAGAAAAAACCTTTATGTGATATGATTATTGGTGGTGTAAAGATCAACATGTATGCAGATTCTGGATCTCCTTATTCTATTGTGTGCGAATCTGTTTGGAATAAGATGTTTGTGCCCAGATTAGGCAGTCATCTAGAGGAAAGTGACATCAACCCAGAAGGATATTCTGGCGGTACGATAGATATCTTAGGGTTCAGGACTCTAGTCTTCAGATTTAAAAATAGAAAATGTATTGCAAAGTTATATGTTTCAAAGAAAGGTCCTTCAGTGCTTAGTTGGTTTGATTTTGGTAAGCTTGATATCATACTTGATCCCAATAGTCCCAATCCTGTGATGTTAGTTGATGAACAGAATGGGATTTCTTCACTAATGTTAAGTAAATTTCCTAATGTCTTCTCGAAAGGTATTGGGAGATTTACCAACTTTAAACATGAAATTCGATTAAAAGAGAATTCTTGCCCAAAAGTGCACAAAGCAAGAAATATACCTTTTGCTGTCAGAGAAGAAGTAAAAAATGAGTTAGATGGTTTAGTGGAAGGGGGTATAATAGAAAGAATCGAATCATCTGAATGGGTTTCGCCCATAGTGGTTGCCAGACGGGCCAATGGTAAGGTGAGACTCTGCATTGATCTTCGCCACCTCAACAATAACATCATTGTAGATCAGTTTCCCCTTCCCCGTATTTCAGAGATGCTATCTGTGGTTGGTGGTTCTAAGTTTTTCTCAACCATAGATTTATCTGCGGCTTACCACCAGATAGAACTTAGTGAAAAAAGCAAAGATTTAACTGCATTCATTACACCTTTTGGGTGTTTCAGATTCAATAGGATGCCTTTCGGTTTGGCATCTGCGGCGGCCATTTTTCAAAGAGTAATGCAAGATATTCTGAAAGACTGTAAAAATGCCATCTGTTTTCAGGATGATATTTTGGTGTTTAATGATGACAAAGATAAACATATCTCTGCTTTAGAAGAAGTTTTAGGTGCACTTAATGCACATGGCCTCACTATTAAGCATGAAAAGTGTAAATTTGGTGTTCACTCTGTGAATTATTTGGGACATGAACTCTGTGAAGAAGGTATCAAACCTAAACCTTCTCTTTTAGAAGCCATTAAGTCTGCACCTCATCCTCAATCTAAGGATGATGTGAGATCATTTTTAGGGCTAGTGGAATTTTACGCAAGGTATGTACCTGATTTTTCATGCAGGACATACAGCATTAGGCAGCTAATCAAGAATAGAGTTGCTTTTGAATGGACCAATGAATGTGAGAAGGAGTTTTGTGATGTGAAAGGTGCCATTTGTTCTGCCAATGCTCTTTCCTGTTTTGACCCATCTTTACAAAACATCATCACCACTGATGCTAGTTCGAAGGGGCTGGGGGCTGTGTTTACTCAAAAGACTAAGGAAGGAAAAGAGGTCATTATTGCACATGCTTCTAGGGCTCTTACTCCTGCTGAAGAAAAATACTCCACAATAGAAAGGGAGACTTTAGCGTGCATATGGGCTTTGGAACATTTTAGAGTATTTATTTGGGGTAAAGAGTGTGTACTGAGGAGTGATCATAAACCACTTGTACGTCTTCTTACCACTGAAGGGATGTTAAGAGCCTCTGCTCGTATTGCACGTATGTCCATGCGCTTGCAGGATTTCATTTATGACATACAATATGTACCCGGGAAAGAAAATGTTTCTGCGGATTTCTTGTCAAGGATGCCTTTACCTATCCAAGAAGATTTACATAATGAGTGGGATGATTTTCAAATCCCTTTGATTCATGATGAAGGCCCTATTCCCATTGATCAGACTCTGTGGAGAGAGAAATTTGAAGTTGATGAAACTTTAAAAAGTGTGACAAGATATGTTACAAGTGGCTGGCCTGATAAAAAGTATCTTGATTCTAGTTTGAAGAGCTTCTGGGAAGTAAGATCAGAACTTTCATGTTGTGAAGATATCATTAAGAGAGGTGAACGTATTGTCCCACCTACTGGTGTGAGGAAGGTTATTGTTTTACAAAGTCATGAAGGGCATAGTGGCATGGTCAGAACTAAACAGCTAGTTAAGCGTTTATTTTGGTGGCCTGGGATGGACATGTTTATTGAACGAATAGTCAGGAATTGTGTTGTTTGCGCGAACTCTGACAAGTCATTAGTCACTCTGAAACCAAATATGGGTGTGCACACCATTCCTGACAATCCATGGGAGACCATTGCTATTGACATTATGGGCCCCGTTGGTTATGATTCTAAGTATGTAATTGCAGCGATTGACGTTTTTTCTAAGTGGCCTGTGATCAAAATTGTTCAAGGAATAGATACTGACTCAGTACTTTGTTTTTTAGATAGAGTTTTCATTGAGGAAGGACTGCCAGTAAGGATTATATCTGACAATGGAGTTCAATTCAACTCAAAAAAAGCCAATGACTATTTTGCAAGGCTTGGCATAGCACACTCTACTACCTCCTTATATAATCCCAGTGGCAACGGAGTTATAGAGAGGTTCAATAGAGTTCTTAAGAGTGCCATACAGTCTGTTGGCAAAGATGATAAGAAATGGGAGATTGAAATCTTTAAAAAAATTTGGATGTATAGAACAACCATGAATTCAATGACAGGTTATTCCCCATTTGAAATCATGAGGGGGAGAACTCCTAGGACCAAGGTGAATCCATCATGGTTAGTGAAGTCATCCTCCTCTAGTGTGGATCTGAAGAAAGTCAAAGAGAACCTTATTCGTACTCACTGTTCTAATAAGAAGTACTTTGATGAGAAATGTGGTTCTAAAACAGATCCAAAGGTAGAAATTGGGATGATGGTGAAGGTTAAAAAACCCTGGAAGGTCAAGAAAGGGGAAAGTGCATTTATGGGTCCTTTTGAAGTCATTGAGATCTTAAAAAACTCTGTAAGATTATCAGACAATAAAGTTTGGAATCTCAGTAGAATTGCTATTCTCAAGGCTGATAAAGATGTTTATTGTAAAGAATCTACATTGGTAGATTCTGACCTTTCATATTTAGATGAGGATTTGAGTAGAGATGCTGTATTTGATGAACCTTGTTGCTCCACCACTAGCATCACCAATCATGGTGGAAATGTGACACCTTGTTGTTCCAACACCAGCAATTTCAATCAGAGTATTCCTCAATCTCATGGTGATAATGTTTCCTTACAGAAAAGAGTCACAAAAAAACCAAGGTGGTTGTCAGATTTTGTTGCCTATATGGTGGGAAAATTTTGAGTTTCACATTTTTTTTTAATCATTTTTTTTTTCTCTTCTTTTCTTTCTTCTTTATTTGTTTCATTTTATAAGGGAGGAAGGTGTGTTGTGTTCTTATGTCATCTCGTGCTTGCCTGTTTCGCGCTGGCATTCACGTGCACAGACTCGCGCCTAGCTCGTGAGCGTATTTACCTTCAAATGCATCTCGTGTCATGTATCCTTTCAAATGTGTATTCCTCGTGACATGTATTCTTTCAAATGTGTGTTTGCAAGGTACCATACTGTGTTATTCAGTTATTGTAATTCAGTTACTGCTGTTGCACGGAGCCATCGGATGTATGCCGGGGATTGCCTCCTATCTTGGAATAAACCTACTTTCTACACAATTTGTATTCCTGGATATTGATTTAACAAAGACCTTTACACACCTATGGTGTGGTTACTGGAAGTGCACCAGGAGATGATGGCCGCTCACATGACATGCATTTGGATAGTGTGTCTGGTCTTCAGCCTTCCCAGGGGGTTATTTTACAGGAAGGTTTACAGGACAGTCTGAGGTTTCCCCACAATGTGGGTTTAAGTACAGGCAGTGTCCCTCTGTGTCTTGGTCACCCTGGGTCAAAGTTCAGTGTGAAAGGTGCACTGCCTCATTGTGCACCAAAGTACTGCAGCCTCTACCATTTGTGGAGAGGCTTGCGGGACTCAAAGGCCCCTGTGAGAATAGGTGTCATAGTCTGCTGCATGCTCATGTGTAACCCTTAGGATTCCCCTTATTAACTGGGGACACTGGTGTAGTAAACTCAGAAATATATTGATTGGCTTTGCCCGGAAGCAGGAGCAAATCTGCACCTGCACTTCAACCAGCACATTAGTGACAGACAGAATGGCTGTTTGAAGCCTCAGTTCCATCTTTCACTGTCCGCTGTGGCGGCTTGCACAGGTAAGAGGGGTGGTGTGAGGTGGGGTGGGGGTGGTGGAAGTCGACAAGCAACAGGGTAAGTAATATTAAATAAATAAATAAACCCACCTACTTTGCGCATGACGCATCACCGACGCTGCCATGCTTCGAGCGCAAAGTGGTTTTATTATTATTTTTTTATTTTACTTATCGCGGCGTCTGTCGACTTTCACCACACCACACCCCACCCTGCCTCACCTCCCCACGCTCTTACCTGCCTGAGCCGCAACTTAGTGTGCAGGCTGGAATTTTAAAGGAGACAGAGAGGGAAACATCACTTACAACGCATTTATTACAACGCACTACCATTACAACGCAACCATTACAACGCAAACCATTACAACGCATTGCGCTGGGGGGCGCTCTAGGATAGGGAATATATTTAATTTACTATCCAACACCTTCCCTACTATCCACGGGGACTGGAGTTGGAATAGTAAATTAAATAATTCACTATCCAGCGCTTAAAAGCACTATGCGTTGTAATGGTATGCGATGTAAAAACCGCGTTGTAACAGCAGGCGTTGTAATAGCCTGCGTTGTAACGACACCAATCCGACAGAGATCCACCTGCTGGTGGGTGAAGTGAGTGGCAGTACCCATCTGCAGAGGGATGCCTGGAAAGGCACTGCCTACCGGCAAAAAATGTCCTTCATCAGGATTCGTTCTATAGAAGAGGCCGCACAAGCATGTAGGACCCATTGTATAACACCAAGGTGTCCTGGGTGTTCAAGAAGTGACCGCAAACAACCGTTGCACCCCCTCTGCCTGCGCCACACTTTGTGCTTACTGTAATACTGTCCAGGGTCTGCAGTATGAACTTCTCCCGTTGCACATTTCCTGATATTTTGTGCATTTGCAGAAAGTAGATTGAGCCATTTATTTTCGAGGGCTTGAAAGTTGAAAAAGAAAATAGCTGCGATTGTGCACTCTAAAAGGCGGCGTTGGCAGGATCCATATTAAAAATCCTTGTTCATACAACATAATATATAACCATTGTAATGCATTATCGAGTGGAGAAGCTCAGTGTATGTAACCGACAAGCACAATGAAGCAATTATTTGCATATGCGATTACTAGTGAATACCAATGAGTGCACGAGCATGCACATATGAAGAATTCCTACTTGATTCTATCCATTCGAGAATGCATTCTGATGGGTTATGAGCTGCCTTAATTGCACCGTTCAAGCCATCTCTTTTGTCAGGATGGTGTTTGAAAGACATTCCCTCAAATTAATCTATTTCATGAGCACCTTTTATTTTTTAGATTTTTTCTGTAAGTATCTGAGAAAGGAATTTAGAGTCAGTGAGGGAGAAATCACTTAGACTAATGGAACTGAAGTGTAATCTCTGCAGGGTGCGACGCTCGGCAGAGGTAATGGGTCTGAACTCCATTTAAAGTCAGGTGGAACAGACTAAAATTGGCCATGTCAGACTCCAAGTCCTGTTAGTCACCACATCCACAATCTATTTCAGACTCTTGTTACTAGCTCTATAGACTAAGATAATGTACAGGCCTATCTTGTCCTCCTGTTCCCTTTCTTGCTTTTAACTGGAAGGTCTCAGAGAGTCTGTGCACTGGAAATATTTTCAAGATCTGCAATATTGTGCATTAAAATGTCTATGTGGCTAATACTTTATGTCAAATATTGAGGAATAGAGCTTGATTGTGTCCTAGCAGGCATTACGTGTTCTGCACATAATGCCTTCCAATTAAATGGAGTACGAAATTGTGCATTTCTTTGTGAAATCTAATGAGACACATTTTTTAGAGTGAAATGTGATTTATGAATGAATGAATGAATGAATGAATGAATGAAAGAGTATTTCTATAGCGCCTGACCACCCGGAGGTCTCGTAGCGCTTTGAAGAACAGAAGCCAGCACAGACAGAATTCTCAACTAAGAGGACCGGTCAAATAGGTGTGTTTTCAGAAGCTTACGGAAGGACGTCAAATTGCGATTCTCACGTAGAGACTGAGGAAGAGAATTCCACAATCTGGCTCACTTTATTTTTTGCACAGGAGTACATACTTTTGCATAAAATGGTCACAAGAGGTACCCGCACGAGACTGGCCAGAGCAGAAAAACATATTATGGTGAGACTATTTGTGAAGGATCTCCAGTAGTTGAAAGTTACACAAAATCTCATAAGGTGAAATTTCGGGAACCTTCGTGCATTTTGCATAGCATAACAGGGCATATTACCAAGCAATAGCAATAATTATCGCTATTGCTTGGTTAGAGACAAAAATTTACCGCTGAGCTGCAGCGATTTTTACCGCAAATAAACCTTGGTATTACCAAGGTTTATCGCAAATGCGATAAAAATCGCCGCAATGCATGAATATCGCTGAAAAGTCAGCGATATTCATGCATTACCGAGCTAATGCTCTTAGCCATGTTATCCTCCTCCCATTGGATAACATGGCTAAGAACTGCTCAGGGAAGGTGTTAGCTTTTGGAGATATTCGCACTTTGCGCGAATATCTCCAAAAGTTGGTAATAGGAGATAGCGATGTTAGCGACTGTTTTCAGTCGCTACCATCTTGGCACGCCCACTTTGCATGTCATTAGTGATAAATATCACTAACATGCAAAGTGGGTCCCAAGATGGTCGCTATCTCCTACTAGCTGTCGCTAACTGGTGTTAGCGACAGCTAGGTAATAGGGAGATAATTTTATCTCCGCTTTCTTGGCTTTTAAAGCCAAAAAAGCGGAGATAAACCCCCTTGATAATATGGCCCAACATTTGGGAACTACGCAAATTTTAATCTGCATAATTTAAATTTCACTCAGTCGTGTTACAAGCATGCATTAAATTACATACATGCCAAGACGGTGTCACTCACAGTGACCTAGGAATACTGCCTAGCCATGTACACTTATTTTCTGTCCTTTTATGTTGTCATTTTATTGCTTCAGATGACTGACTGCATTGCAATCTGTTGACAAATAAACTTCTGACCTGGGAAGTGCATAGAGGCATTTTTAAAGTGAAATGCTACTACCACAAGCAAGCCATATGCTCAGTACGAAAGGCCCACGATATACGTTTTTAGAAAGGTATACAGTTACCGAGGGAAGGGAACTATCATATTCCAGAAAAGCCAATGGGGCATATTACCAAGCAATAGCGATAATTATCGCTACTGCTTGGTTAGCGGGGAAAAAATATCGCCGAGCACTGAGTATTTTTACCGCTGAGATACCTTGATATTATCAAGGTTTATCTCAAAAGCGTTAAAAATCCTGCGAAATGCATGAATATCGCTGAAAAATCTGCGATATTCATGCATTATCGTGACAATGCTCTTAGCCATGTTATCCACCTTCCATCGGATAACATGGCTAAGAACTGATTTTAGCAGGCGTTAGCTTTTAGAGATATTCGCGCTTAGCGCGAATATTTCCAAAAGTTGTTAATAGGAGTTAGAGATGTTAGCGACTGTTTTCAGTCGCTAACATCTTGGCACGCCCACTTTGCATGTCATTAGTGATAATTATCGCTGACATGCAAGGTGGGCCCCTAAATGCCCGCTATCACCTACAAGCTGTCGCTGACAGCTTGGTAATAGGGCGAGAAAATTATCGCTGCATTAGCGGGAAAAAGTCCAGCTAATGCGGCGATAATGCCCTTGGTAATTTGCCCCAATGTTTGGTAATTTGCAGAAAATACTATAATAGCCAATGTCAATATCAGTGTAAAACCATGAAATGTTATGCAGGAAAAGTGTCACACACTTCATTCAATAGCTAGGTAATGTTCTGTTTTGAACGTTTAATTTTATTGCTAACATTATATAATGCCACCAAAATCTATAGTTCCTGATTCATGAAGGAATTAAAAAATAGAACCTAGCAAGTGCACGCCCATGTTTGGGTGTAAAATGACACATTTTTGGAATCCTCTAAGTTTGTCAGGAGTACTTCAGGGAAGCTGCAAGAATTTCGGTCACAAAGGTGCACAGTGTACAATTACACAAGTGGAAATGTCTCGCCTGAGTGCAAAAGCACTTTGCATTTTTTCTTTCTTCGTTTCACCTTCACCATGAGGAATCACCTTTCCCTGAAACACCACCATGTTTGGGGATGGTCACTGTCATTCCGCCACGGAAACTGATCTACACCTTCCCTTTACAGGAGTAAATACCCGACTGTTTGCAGGATGTGAGTGGGTCAAGACAATGTAGGTAATACTCACAATCTACCAAGTTTGTAGTGTGCACAAGCTTTCCAGATATCCCCGCCATGGAAGAACTGCTCAAATTCATGGGAGAAGATTCACTCCTCATTGGCGTAACATAAGCCCTCCGCAGCCCACGTGGTGTGGGGGGACCCCTGAGCTCCCTGAGGCCCCCTTAGCAAAAGTGCTAGGTGGTGGGCCAGGGAGGCGGGCCCCTCAGTGGATTTTGCAGGTGCCCCCCTCAAGCTTTGTTACAACACTGTTACTCCTCGCAAAAATTAGACCACACTGAAGTAGCATTAATAATACATTTCTATGTAGAATGTCATGATTTGTGAGATTAAAATGTGAATATGCAAGGTTAACCATACCATTTGTAAGTTCAGCTTCCATGGGTTAATGCTTTTGTGATTCAACCCACAATTTTCTGTGTAGAGTTGGGATGCCAAATTACTTTCCTTGTTAATTATATATCGTTTGAAAATGTTGTGACTTGCCATTTGTTTATATATGTTGTAGGAAAGGGCCATTTTTGTATAGTCACCCCCTCACTTCTTTTTGCTCCAAATGCTGATAGTTATGATATTTATAACTCTGATGGTGGCACATGAGTCTGCTGCCAGACCTCAGTACTTGTGCTCTCTCCAGAACTGTTATGCTTGACTTGGTTATCCCAGGGGTGCCCAGTGCATAGGTCAAGAGGAGTCCCCAGGGCAGCAGCACAGGTTTGTGCCACCCTTGGTGACCCAAGCAAATTACTGACAGCAGGTCCACCATTGAAACTACAGAAGCAGTGCAAACTGCTCGAACCCGACTGTGCCCTCAACATGTGTGGCACAGTCAATTCACTATTTTGAATATATGTCATTCACACCAAAGGAAGGCCTCCCCAGCCCAGAAGTCATAATGCAGTATATTAAATGTGAGTGCATACAAGTGCAAGAATATATGTCCCTATAGTGGTGTCCCCCATTGGAAACTACTATAAGTGTTAGTGGTCCATAGGATAACATGGGCTGCCACCCGGGCATTCTTGAAGTTGTCAGCTCCATTATGGTACTACCAAAACATGTCATTTTTAGTATCAAATAATGTGCCTTCTCCTCTTGACATGAATCTCATGCCTTGGGTGATGTGGCATGCACACAGATGGCTACCTTAGAGGTTGCCCACCAGGTTGCTCCCACTTCTCTGTGCTCTGGCCTGCATTTCCCAGGCCTGCTGCCTCTGCCAGGCTGTGTAATCGCTCCCAGGATTAAGGAACAAAGGCTTGGGCAGGAAGGAGGTCACATCTCCTTCCTCCCAAGCATGCTACTGAAGCAACAGATCAGGGTGATGAGCTTTAAAGGCTGTATCACCTGTGAAATGCTTGAGGGCGGACTCACAGTGGAGGAAACAGCCTTCCCTCTTACTCAGGCACATATGCAACCGGACAGGTGGGTAGTTAGCTATGCCCCCAGAAGGCTAGCTACACCTTCTGGTGAGCAGCCTGGTCTGTATACTAAAATGCGATTCCTGCCATCTTTAGAAGTCATAGAATAGTGGGTTCTGGGTAGGAATGGTGACCAACGTCCCAATATGTGGTCACCTCCAGGGTGAACTAACTGCAGGGACTAGCTGTCCATTTGGAACTAGTTCCCATACCCCTAACTCCCCATAATACATGATTTGAGGAACCCCACTGACACCAGAACCTCAGTTTTTTACAACTTGCTTCAAGGAAGGACCTAGAGGAGACCTGTGTCAGCTACAACAGGACTTTACCCACTGCACCAAAGCAAACAAGGGAAACTTTGTCCCAGTGACAACAGAATTGGAGCTGCATGATCGAGCCTCGTCGTTGGCCAAATCTCTGCACTCCCTTACACAGGGACCCGTGTGGAAACTTGAAGCACCCTCAGATTCCCCTGGAATAGTGGCACTAGTCCCCTGCAAACTGCAAGTAAAACAATGCCCCAGATTTGAAGAATCACTGGCAATCAGGCCCTCCATGTGATTGCCCATATACAGATGGCCTAGTGCATTGTGGGAACTGTAGTCCTACCTTCCACAAAGTTACAGGCAGCTACCGCGTTCCCCTGGCGACCCGACTTCAAAGTTACTTTCAGCACTGCTTACCACTGCCAAGGCTTGTTGTTCATCAGTCCGGCAACTGACCACTTTCCTTGATAATGCATTAAGAGGGAATTCTATCTAACCTTTGACCGAGGTCAGCAAGCACAGTCTCAGTGGTAAAAGCAGCACTCCCTCAGCTCCATTTCAGCACCGACAGCCAGGACAACTCTGCACCCGGGCTGCATGGGCCAGATAAAATTGAACTGACTGTTTTGGCTTGGTCCTGGAAACAGCATCACCTTTACCCTGCAAGAGTAAAATGCAACTCTACCTGCAAGTGACAGATTGTCACTAGTGGTTTTTCCCACTGATCCACTTACATTTTCACTTTATTATTTTGCATTGATTTTCTCATCATTATCATTCAACTTAATTTGATCCTCAAGATCATAAACATACAATAAAACATCATAAAACCAATGATCATGATACAAAAAAAGAGTCATGCAAAACAAAGACAGCGAGGCAAACATTTTAGACAATTTGGTCAGAGACTCTGTGTGTACATCACTCCGGTTCCATTATTAACTAAATGAATAGACCTATACACAGAGTCTGTGCCAATATAGCAAAGGCCTGTACTCAGCCTCCCTAGAGATTTCTCTAAGAGCCATGTCAAGGTACATTGAGATCAAAGGGGTGCTCTATGGAAGTGGATTGATTTTCTATTACTTCTATAACTCTGGTTGTATGTATTCAATCTGGTCCGTTTTGGTATCTAAATTAAGAAAAAATGCACCTTATTTTCATAAATTGGTGCCAGGTTGCTCTCTGGTAATGCCAATTACTTATCGTCCATATTGGTACTTGTTAGAAATGGTGGTCTGTAGTTGGCAATGTTGGCAACAGTTTCAGCTGACCACATCAGTGCGAGTCAGCTGTAGCGTCGACAGACTCATAAACAGTACCTTTGGTTTCGGCCGACTGCTCGGTGCGGGCGGTAGTGGCACAAATGGCTGTTGAAATGTGAAGTGGTGGTGCGTGCGGTGCTTTTAAGTCGCGGTGCAGCCAGTGGCTTGGTGATGGTCGTGCAGCGGTGTCAGTGAGACCAGGGCTGTGGTGCGGAGTGAGGTGGTGCTCATTGTGGTACTGACAGGTCACAGTGCAAGCGACATGGTGTGGAATGGGACGGTGCGTCGTAGAACTCACGGGAGGTGCCCACAAGTCACGCTGCGGTCAAGAGTGCCCAAGTCAGTGGAGACCAATGTTGTCGGTGAGACCAGGGTGGCAGAGTGAAGCACGGTGGTGTGGATTGTGGCAACCACAGGTCACGGTAAAAGCAGCTGCTCAGTGGCTGCGGTAGTTGTCGTCATCAGTGAGACGAGGGTTGCACTGGGAAGTGTGGCGTTGCCTTCTGCAGTGCCATCAGGACACAGAGCCAGCAGCAGAGTCAGTGTTGGAGTCAGCATCTCTCCCCCTCTCTGGCAACTGAAACCCATGGTTCCAGAGGTAAGTGAAGTCTTTGCTGTCCCTAAGACTTAGTGAACAGGAGGCAGCTCTATTTCAAGGCCTTGGACGTACTCAGCACAAGTGGGGAAGATTCAGTCCAGTCATTTCACTGCCCAAGGTAGAAGCACCAACTGCATGCCAACCCAACAAAGCAACAAAACAGCAGTATTCCTCCTGGCAACTCTTTCAGCTCTTCTTCCTGGCAGGTTCCTTGATTCCAGCGAGTTCTCTGAAGTCTGTTAGCTTCATGAGACTTCCAACAGGAGGCAAGCTCTACTTCAAGCCCTTGGAGAAATCTCTAACAGCAGGATGATTAAAGTGCAATCCAGTCCTTTCCGTCCCCAAGACAGAAGCAGCAAGCAGCAGGCCAACACAGCTGAGCAAGCAGCAAAGCGGCAGTTCCTGCTGACAGCTTTTCCAGCTCTTCTTCCTGGCAGGTTCCTAAGTTCAGCAGTAATCTGAAGATCTGGGGTCTTTATACTCAGCTTCTCTTTGTGCTTTTGGGCAGAGAGTGTCTGTGCTCAGTCCAAACTAGTTCTGTCCTCTCCATCCGGCTTCCTGACAGTAGGTGGAGACAGGTTAGTGCAAGGGAGACAGGACCTATTCAGGTGCAAGTGAAATCTCCTCCCACCACTCTAAATGGAGACCGAGCCTATTCAGGTGTTAGTGAATCTCCTCCTGCTACTCTAAATGCAGCCCAGGTCTATTCAGCCCAGCCCAGACTAATCCAAGAAAGGCAGGACACACTTTAACCCCCAGAGAGGCTGTCTAGAGTGAATGCACATCCCCAGCCCCTGTCACTCCAAAACCAGACAGTCAATACACAACTCAACAAAGCAGAGGCACATAGGATGACTAAGCAAGAAGATGCCTACTTTCTAAAAGTGGTATTTTCAAACACAGAACATAAAAATCATCTTTACTTAAAGATGCATTTCTACATTCTGAGTTCAAGCATACTAATCTGCATTTCTCTATCTTGTCCTAATGGGCAGATATACTCATAACCTTTGAAGGACTTCTAGGGTGGGTGGCACAACCAGTGCTGCAGGCTCACTAGCAGAATTTGGTTTACAGACCCTGGGCGCACACAGTGCACTATACTAGGGACTTAAAGGTAAATCAAATGGGCCAAACATGGAAACACCAATCCATAATAACAATTTACTCAGAGAGCATATGCACTCTAGCACTGAATAGCAATGGTAAGTGCCCAGAGTTCTAAAACTAACAAAAACAGGTTCAAAACTGGAGACCAAAAAGAAAAATTGTCTGTGGGTAAACCGGCTGAAAAAGCCAAGTTTACAGTACTCTGAAATGCTTAAACACATATTTCTTTACTAAACCTTGACTGCTGTTTGCCACTCAACTGAGCTAAATATTAGTGTGAATCCAAGGACCATCTTTGGGGTATTGTGACAGTGATCTAACCCCAACACCACATAATACTCCACTTTCCTAAGCTTGTGTACACGACTCTAAAGCCCTTTGAGGCCTTGTTCATGATTCAGAAGATTGCAAAATAACACAATTCAGTGCCTGATTTCAACTTCTGACAAGCCTTAGTCATCTCAATTAGTGTTTTAGGAACTGCAAGAGCTTGATGTCAATTTTCTTGGGCTACCAGTCCATCCTGGAAGGCCAATAAATGCCATCTGTTGCCAACGCAGGCACTCCCAGGCTTCTGCATTATCAAACACCAATAATCGCCACAAATCACACAAAAAATTACTCAGAAAATGACATTTGTTTTATGGGTAGAAGAGAACTCCAAAGACAAAATGCTTTTGCCTGGTGTGCTGCAAATCACTGCCCTGTGCCTGACTCTCATAGTGTTAGACAACTGTGGCAAGTTTGGTTTTATATCTGACCAGCAGCACGTCCTGAAGTTGTCCGGGTATGAATTGCTTCCGGCCAGTAGTATATTGTTTTGTAGGATTTTGATTTGATAGCATTTCTTATCTGTGACAGGCCTGTGAAACGCTCTGATTCACAGTGCACTGCTGATGCACTTAAGAGTGCGCGTTCAGTAGTGTGGGAACTCGAGTTTCCCTACTTTATTTTTCCTTGCAATATTATATAGCGCGAGCTCAACAACATGGCATGAGCACAATTTACATTACAGAAGAACACATTCATTTGTGGTAGGCACAGGGAGACAAAGTGATTTGCCTGGAATCACAGGATGTTGAGCTGATGCTGAGATTCGAACGTAGCTCCCCAGCTCTAAAGTTCGCAATTCTAGAACTTGTGGCGGTAGGTGTGTCTAAAAGTGTATGTCGGTGCTGGCCATCAATGAGAGAGACCTGTGCATTTTTCAAATTGGTGGTGAAAAAATATGAGTATGTTGCTGGAGATGTGGGCCGCCATGCCACCAATGTACTTACCGGGGGAGGATAAACACCCATTATTCCGCAACTTTCTTTCCGCATACCATCACTCCGCATACTTCCATTACAAAAATGCCATGACTTCGCAATGCCATTATAACGCATGGCATTACATTTTATATGCTTTTACCACGCATACATTTACACTGAAATTCGTTGTAAATGCATGAATGGTAAAAGCATGTTTTTTTATGTTTGGATAAGGTAAGTGTGGGTATAGGGGTATATGCTTTGGGGTACTGAGGTATATATTTTGGGCTGTTTGGGTATTTTAAGGGTTCAGATATAGTTTTGGGTTATGGGGTACAGGGGTAGTTTTAGGGTTTAGGGATAGGTTTTGGTTTTGGGGTACAGGGGTATTTTAAGAGTTCAAGGCTGGGTTTGGGTTTTGGGGTACTGGGGTACTTTTAGGGTTCAGGGCTAGGTTTGGGTTTTGGGGTACAATGGTATTTTAGGGTTCAGGGGTAGGTTTGGGTTTTGGGGTCCAGGGTTATTGTTAGGGTTCAGGGGTAGGTTTGGGTTTTGTGATACAGGGGTATTTTAAGGGTTCAGGGCTAGGTTTGGGTTTTGGGGTAAAGGGGTATTTTAGGGTTCAGGGCTAGGTTTGGGTTTTGGGGTACAGAGGTATTTTTAGGGTTCAGGGCTAGGTTTTAGTTTTGGGGTACAGGGGTATTTTTAGGGTTCAGGGGTAGGTTTGGGTTTTGAGGTACAGGGGTATTTATAGGGTTCAGGGCTAGGTTTGGGTTTTGGGGTACTGCGGTATTTTTCGCGTTTAGGGATAGGTTTTGGGTTTTGGGGTACAGGGTATATTTATATGGTTAAGATAGGTTAGTGTTTAAGGGTGTTTGGGTATTTTAAGGAGTAAGGGTAGGTTATGATTATGGGGTGCAGGGGTATTTAAAGGTAGCAGGGTGGACTCCCTGAGCTGGAATGTACAGAACCTGGGAAGAAAAAAAATGAAATATTGGGCACAACGCTCGCTTTTTTTTCTTCGTAATCTCGCGCCCTGCACACGCCCACGCCCCCAGCACATGCCCACACCACACGATATGAGACATGACATGAAGGGCGGAACGTACCACACGCCCCCAGCGTTTGTCACGCCCCCAGCACACGCCCACAGCACAACGCAGACACGGCCACAAGGGACTACTTTGCTGGCACGGTTCTTTTACCTTTGAAATGTATATGGTGGGCATCTGCATAGCCTCTGTCCTTCTGCTGCAACTGCCCTTTCCAACGCTGTATTGGGTGCTGTGATTGGTGCTGTGGTTCTTGAGATTACCCGCCTCAAAGGTTTGGTCTCTCTCTTTATTATATTAGTATAGAAGATAGATGGTTATCTGTATGTGTAATGGTGGGCTATGACTGTCATTATACTTACCTGCAAAGACTCAAACTATAGTTACTGCAACACTTTCTCACTGTCTTGACACACGTTTCTCTCTGCATACTTTGGCTGCCAGTTTGCACAACTTTGTATCCCTTGCTTAATCATTAGCATTATATTGCCCTAACTGCATCTTGTCATCAATTTCTTTTTTTTTCTAGGTACATCCTGCAGTAAGGGAAGGGAGTATCCTCCTCCGCCTGCCGTGGATTGAGGTATTTTCCTGTGCTGTAAATCTCTCCTAAAACAAGTGTTCAACTAAGAAATGCTGCATAATATTCAGACGCTATATTTAACACACAAAGGTTGGCATGTTTTTCAAATTTTTTTCTATGCATTTTTCCTACATACATTTTAGCGGATTTGACCTATCAAAATATGTCAGGGCAAAACAGTGAGGTTGTAATAGTCAGCACACAAATCAGAATTTCGATTGTTTTCCTTTGCCGTCATCAGAAAATTCGATTAATCGGCTTTTATTCATGAAGCAAAGACGTGCGCACATAAGCTTTGATATAAATGCAAAGAAATGTCTGATAATTTGTCAAGGGGGACTGTTTTGCAATATTTTGTAGTGTATACATTTTAAGCTTACCACCTAAAATGCAAACCTCGTGTTTTGACTTCTTTTTATAATGCTGTCCTTTAATATTATACACTTTATCCATGCGACTGCAGTATGTTTAGCAAAGGGATACTGTTCCCACAGGGACATCTTAAGGATTTTGAGGGCCCTGGTCCAAACGTATTTTGGGGGCCGCTGTGCAGATCAGCTTTGAATTTATGATCCAGCTTCAGCTATCTCGTGTCCTTTTTGGATGGATCTCAAACAGTGCACAGACACACTGGTTCAAATTCTAAAGGTGTTAATTTTTAATATTCAGGGATAGTGATGAATGTTTTCAATATTGTAACACAGTAGATGTTCACTACTACTACTGCAAATAATCACTGTAACATCCTCCCATTTCTCATATGTGAGATCCTGTCAGGATCTAAAAGAATTTTTTTTATGGATGTTAAATAAAACTAAAACACAACATTTGTCTGAAAAATGCCTGTAACAGACTCTCACACATTACCCATATTAAAAATAAATGAAAGGAAAACGCTATTTTCAGCAATCTGCTTAAGAATTATTCAAGGTCATCGGGGCAAGACTCTGCGGGACAGAGCTGGCTCTATCAGGGTGTGCCCTGAAAGGCGTTGGCCCTGGGCCGGAACCTATTTTGCCTAAGCCTTACAACATCTCTGTACAGGGGCGGCCTTAGGCATGTGCAAGCTGTGCACCTGCACAGGGCCACCAAACCCCAGGGGTCACCACGCCAATATATATCCTTAATATAATAATCCTCTGAGATAGGATACATATTTGTGTGGCGGCCCCTGGCAGGGATTTGGCGGCCTCCAGCTCTGTTTCACTTCCAAACACCCTGACCACCCCCTCTTCACTGGCGTCCGCGCTCCGCCCCGCCCGGACCCCCTCTTCCGGGGCCCCCTACCTACGATCCCTGCCCAGGGCTGTCATGAGCCTAGAGCCGCCCCTGCTCTGTAGTCCCATACTCCATATTGTTATAGAACAAGATGATGCTTCATCATGGCATTTTCCTTCAAGAAGAACTGGGACGCTTTTGCTTACAAAACGCCACACCTAATGGTTTCGGCAATGCTTGTTTCTACTCTGCCTCCTTCCATGAAGGACAAGTTCACTGATACGATGCTGTAGCTTATCCTCAGTGCACTCTCTGACTTCCGGCATGCAATAGAGAAAACGAAATAAGTACTAAGGCACACCCCCATGTTTCTCTTTTCAAAGTCTGGGCACCTCCCAAATGCATCCTTTAAAATATTTCGCACGTTTAAACACCACTTGTATAATTGTGGGACAACATAATTTGAAGAAAGTCTACTGCTTACTGCGTTTTCTTCAAATGTAGCCACCCCCAGAAAAAGCTTTATTGACTAAATATTTCAAAGGATACCTGTTTTTATGGTCCCTGACCTGAAATTCAATGTGGGGCAGATGAATGAAATACCGGAAGTAGTTAGCATAGGGAAGCAGTGGTGGGAGGGGCAGAACAGTTCAAATAATGGGGTGCCCAACATTACCGATAAGATACTCAGGGGCAGATTTATTTACAAGCCCCTTGCGCCACTTCAGCGTCACTTTTAACATGGGAAAAGTGACGCAAAAGTGGCGCAAGGGGCTAGTAAATCTGCCCCTCTGTTTTTCTTCTCGCGTAAAAACATATTTTATTAAAATGCTGATAATATAAACACAGAACAGTTTATAAATTGAACACCACAAACTGTACTTTTTTTTAATCTTAGTAGATGTGATTGCTACCAAACTCAGTTAGGTTTATTATAAAAACTACAGAGGAATAAACAGCTTTGTCAGCTCTGCCCGGTTTTCTAGCTGTGCTCTGTTGCTTTTTTGACAGTTGTTCAGCACACCGAGCTATCCTTCGAGGTGTGTAAATAAACGACTGAAATGCAACTATTCCGCAGAAATAGAGGTCCTTAGTAGAACAGGCTACTAATTGGTTTCCTACAACTAATTGGGTTTTCAGTCACCTCTCGTCTGACAAATGCATTGCTTACTAAATGGCAAGAAAGAAACAGGGGCCGATGAAAGGGATTGCTCAAGAGATTGTAGAAATTCTTGCGGATGAAAACTTAGGGCCTCATTTAGGAGGCTGTGCGTCCCTTTTACGCCACTGGTGCGTCACTTTTTGTGACGCACCAGTGGTGTAAAATATTCACCTTGTTGCGCCATATTTACTAAGTGACGCATCTAAGATGCGTCACTTTGTAAACCCCTGCACCACATTATACCTGTGCCAGGTATAATGTATGCAAGGGGGGCGTTTTGATGCAAGAAAGACTCATAGTAGTGACGCAGTGAAATCTATAAGATTTCACTGCGCCATTTCTTAGCCGCTAATGCGTCAAAATCTTACGCCTGCCTCATGGCAGGCGTAAGACTGACGCAGCAACTAACAACATGGGACTTGCCCACGTGAAAGTACACATTGCTGGAGTTGCATCACTTTTGTGACACACTCCAGCAATGCATCACTTTTGCGCCTACAGATACGTCCGGAATTCGGACGTATCTGTAACTCCTTGCGACATGATGCGTCATACTGTAAATATGATGCATCGTTAGTGTCGCAGGGAGAGCCTAGTGAAAAGTGACGCATCGCTGTTTTCACGCAGCGATACGTCACTTTTCATAAATGAGGCTCTTATTTTCTAACCAAGTCCCAAACATGATAGTCGACTCTTTACCTGAGACTTTCCCAAAGAGGCAGTTATCAGGCTTGGACTGTAAGCGTGACATCATTCTACAACTGGGCCATGCTCATGACCTTTGTACTATTGCAATGCAGTGCACGCGGGAAGAGGTGAGCTACTGAGGGGAGGTAGGCTGTGGTACTTCAAGAAATATTTGTAGCACTTCTCGGTACCTGAAAGAATGAGAACTCGAAGACAAGCAGACTGTTCCCTCATAGTATGCATAGTGGGGTCTGTGGTACATGCATCCTGCATCACAGTTCACCTGCAGCTGTGAAGTGGCTTTCTTTTAGATTGTAGAAAATGCCACCATCAGTATCAAGTAATTTAACCCTCATATTGTGCAAGAAGGGTATGTGTTTAGCAGTGGGTAGCCTAATGAGAACATCTGAGTACTATGCACTGCTCCATCTGTCTCTCCCAGCAGTCTCAGAAAAGAACATCAATATTTTATTTTAGAAAACTGAAAGTTTATTAGTCAACTACATCTTAACACCAGTCACTTTAATCTGCTGCATTGGCTTGTTGGAGATGTACATCTACTGGGATAGACATAAACAAGGAACTAAACAACCACTGTAAGAGGTCAAGAAGTCTTCTATTGTGGTCAGGTGCCTGAGTGCTGCTGCATGCCATAGACCCAATACTCGGTGGGATTGCAGTTTCCACAGATTTCAGCCTGTATCACAAGCAGACAATTGACCTCAAAACAAGATTTTGGGACACTGAAAGAGCAAACACATTCTTGCTCCTTATCATTGGAATGAATGCATTGTACAGACTTTGCTTATTTGCATTATAGGACTAAGCTATATGCACAGATATCTAGCCCTGATGAATTCTTCTGTTATGCCTATAGTGTAAAGATGAAACACGTGTTGGCAAGTGGAAAGTCCAAGTATAACGGCCAAACTGGATATTGAAATAAAGAACTGTTGATACCAAAACTTCAACATCAGGCCCGGACTGGCCATAGCTGGCACTGGGCAATCCCTCTGTGCGCTGCACGGGTGGGGGCCGGTTTTGGGCCCCTGGGGACCGTTTTTGTTACAGGGCCGTTTTTGCAGCATAGCCCTCATTCTAGTTGGTGGACATACCATAACCATCCACATAGATAGTACACATTGTATAGGGAATAAACAGGGCTCTAAAGACTGTCTATGCAGAGGTAAACTAGCGGGGAGCATGGGGTAAATGCAGTATGTAGATTCAAGAACAAATAAATTGATTCCGCACCAGGAGGTAAAATACATATAAAGCAGGAGATCCAAGAACCTTATAACAGGGCTGTTTTAAGAACACGAAGGAGAAGGGGGGACTAGGTCCAGTACGGATTAAATATAGTCAATAGAAATCAGAAAGAAATCACTTAGATATCATGTCTTAGCTGAATATGCTGAGATAAAGAGATCTCCATGTTACAACTGGGGTCCGGGGTGTATAAGATTATTTAGTCGGGTCCTCCCCAGAAGCCCTCTAGCGAGATATGCCGGAATGAGTAAGGAAATGAGGTCCCGTAGGATTCGGTGTTTACCTCTGCATAGACAGTCTTTAGAGCCCTGTTTATTCCCTATACAATGTGTACTATCTATGTGAATGGTTATGGGAGGTCCACCAACTAGAATGAGGAAGTCTGCGCTCTGATGAAGGAAGTCTTAAGCAGTGGCATTTCAGAAACGCGCATCGGCGCTTTCACCTTCATTGTTGTGTTTGTTCCATGTGGTGCATATTTTATGTATTCTTTATATAATGCAATTTGTTTGTTATGTACTTTCTTAGATTTATAGGATGTATTAATGTTCACTCAGTCCTTGTCTATGTGTAGGTTAGTTGGTCATTTGTATAGTCTTGACTGTGTTCGTTTTCCTTATCTCAGGGCTCTCATGTTCTTGCTTAATGTACATATGAATATTGCTATTTATTATCAGTTTACACTTTTGTACTAAAAATATTTATTTTAAAAAATACAATAAATTTCGATAATAAGATGAATAAATAATTTAAAATGAGCTTTTCTTGGGTGACATTGTTATATTTGGGGTCATTACCCATTTAAAACAATTGTAGTGGGGGTCCCCCCAGAACTAGTTTTCTCAGGGTTCCTTTTCAATTTTTTTTTACTGAGGGGGGCACAACTCTTCAGGAACCCCAAATGAGAAGAACCGCCTCATTCTGAAGAAGGCCAATAAATATCTGTGAGATATGGGAGACTCAGGACCCCCTCTTCGCATTGTGCATGGAGGCCCTATCAATTTGCTTTACGTCTCTGTTTTCCCTGTGACTTGAAGGCCGGTATGGGTCTGATGATGCTCTGGGTACAGAGAGACCATTCCATCTCCTGTTCAGTTATAGATGCAATGGTACTTAAATTGCTTGTCATCCTTTTAAAGTGTCCCTAGAGGTCCAGCTCTCGGTCTACTATTCTAATGTGGCCACAAACGTGTGTTTGTCTTGCCTGGCAGGGCCTCTGCCCCTGCTGTGTGATGCGTGTTTCAGGAGTCTCTTTTGTTTATTGGTTCCATTTCTTGGATGCTCTATAAAGCAGTGCCATATCCTGTGTACCCTGAGACCATCTGCAATAAAAAGTAACAAGCATTAGCAAAGCCAATAGGTCTCGCCAATGCAAGAGCTATTGACTTTGCCAACATCTTGTGTTTATTAGTTCCATTTCTTGGGTGGTCTATAATCAGTGACATATCCTGGGTACCCTGAGACCAGCTGCAATAAAGAGTAACAAGCATTAGCGAAGCCAATAGGTCTCGCCAATGCAAGAGCTATTGACTTTGCCAACATGTTTTAGCCAATGTTTTCAGACCACTTGGCCGTCCCTTTCAAAGTGGCTCTCCCTAGCCAGGAAAGGGTCAGGAAAGTCCCAAGTACCTTTGAAGTACGTAGGAACTTTAAAAACATCGATGAACACTCTTTTGACCCTTGGACTTCTAGTCTGTCTTCTATTCGGGAGATGGATCCTTCCTCAGCGGTGCCACATTACGACAACATTCTAAAAGAGGCCTTGGACGAACTGGCGCCAGCTCGGTCCTGCTATTCTGCAAGGAAAAGACCATCAGCACCTTGGTTCTCTGAACAACTCAGACTCCTTAGGCAGGAAGTAAGGAGACAGGAGCGTCGATGGCATGCCAGTTGGGATCTTAAAGACAGGGAAGCTCACAAAACCCTGCTCAAGAGATATAAATCGGAAGTTATCAGGACCAAGCAAGATTACTTTGTGGCCCTGGCTTCCTCTCTTTCATCTCCCAAAGAGCTCTTCAGGATCGTGGACTCTCTCACATCTCTTCAGGTCCCCGATCCAGTTGTTCCATCTCAGGAGCTCTGTAATGACATTGCTCGCTTCTTCCAGTCCAAAATAGCGGACATTTACACTGCTCTGGAGTCTCAGAGGCTTTCTTCGGCGGAGCCATCAGTTACTGTAGTCCCTGATGTCCCATCGGTAGAGTCTCCCGTGGCCGGTTATCTGGAATCCTTCCCCCCGCTTTCCCTACAAGATCTCGACAAGCGGCTTGATAAAACCAAGTCAGGATCTCCACTAGATGCTTGCCCTCTTAAGATCTTGAAGCAGTGCAGGGGATCTCTTCTACCCCCTTTACTTGAGATCATGAATGGGGCCATGAGGGAGGGTATCTTTCCACAGCAGTGGAAAAATGCTGTGGTCAAACCCCTTCTTAAAAAACCCTCCCTTGATCCTGGGGTCTTAAAAAACTTTCGCCCCATCTCACTGCTTCCGGCCCCTGCAAAGATGCTCGAGTCCCATCTTAACGAGCATCTAGCTGCCTTTGTGGAGAATTCAGGCTGCCTTGACCCTTCCCAGCGTGGTTTCAGGAGGGAACATAGCACCGAGTCCGCCCTCACCCTGGTTCTCGACTCCATCCGCATGAGTGTGGATGAGGGCCGGACATCCCTCCTGATCCTTCTGGATCTCACAGCTGCCTTCGATACCCTATCTCCGCAGGTCCTAACATCTCGACTGGGTGAGATTGGGGTCCGGGGGGCAGCCCTGGGTCTGCTCTCTTCCTTTCTCGATCATAGGGAGCAGAGGGTAATGTTGGGAAAATTTCTATCTCCATCCCTGTCTGTGCAATGTGGGGTCCCTCAAGGGTCGGCGCTTAGTCCCACCCTTTTTAACATCTATGTGACCCCCCTTGCCAGACTTATTAGATCTTTTGGGATGGAGGTAGTCTCCTACGCGGACGACACACAGATCCTCGTGTCTCTCTCCCAGTCAATTGAGCTGACCGCCTCCAGATTTAGATCCTGTATGGAGGCCGTCGGCCAGTGGATGATATACAACTCACTCAAATTGAATGGGGAGAAGACCGAGGTGATGGTGTTCGGTGGAAGGGAAGATATCTGGTCCATGGAGTGGTGGCCTGACTCGCTTGGTCTGTGCCCCAAACCTACTTCTTCAGCTAAAAATCTTGGGGTAATGATTGACCCTACCCTGGACATGCGCCAGCAGGTCAACAGGACGGTATCGACCTGTTGGGGCATAATTCGTGTTCTCAGGAAAATAAGGAACTACCTTTCCCAGCCGGCAAGAAGACAACTTGCTGTCGCCCTTCTGGGATGCGCTGTATGCTGGACTGAATAAGAGTCAGATGCAGCGCTTGCAGGTAGTCCAGAATGCGGCAGCTAGATTTGTCCTCGATCTTCCCCGTCGCTCTTCGGCCACGCTGGCCAGGAAGCAGCTGCATTGGCTTCCGATTAAGGAGCGGATTGTTTTCAAGTCCATGTGTATGGTCTATAAAGCCTTGGCCAAAAGCAGCCCCACAGGGATTAGAGCCATCTTGACATACTACAACCCTGGCAGGAGCCTCCGCTCCTCTAATCACTCTTTCCTCCACATCCCCCGTACTCGGAAAGCTAGATGGGGTGGTAAGGCTTTTTCCTTTTTGGCCCCTAAATGGTGGAACGACCTTCCACTAGAACTTAGGTCCCTCCCCTCCCTCCAAACTTTCAGAGCAGCCCTTAAAACACGCCTCTTTGTTCAAGTGTACATGTAAGGGCATGACTGCCCGCTTTTTTGATCTTTTTGGTAGGCGCCTTGACACCTTCGGGTTTTAGTTTGCGCGGTACAAGTTGCAAAATAAAATGTGTACACTAGCGGGGATGCTGTTCAGCATGGCTAAAAGCCAGTTGGGTAAAAGAGAGTGGTGTCATTAAGTGGAGTAGAGTGCAGCATTAAGAAGTGGCATAGAGTGGAGTTGAGGTGAGTGGAGTGGAGTCATGTGAAGTAGAGTCCTGGGTTTGAGAAACCCCCACTGACTCCCTGGTCTGAGCAGGGTGTCTTTTCAGCCTGCTCAGCCCATTCCCTGTGCTGCAGCACAGGGATTGGCTGGGAGTCTGTGCCAAGGCCTCCTGTGACCCTGGAAGAGGCCCACAGGAGTGACGAGACGTGGGAGGTAGCCGGCGGCTACAGGTAAGTTTCAATCTTCACCTGCCCCTCTGCTCCCCCCACCCACCCCACCACCCTTTATTAGTGGCGTCTGCCTCTGATAGAGTGTAGTGGCATTGAGTACATTGCTGAAGAATGCTTTGGCCTAGAGTGACATAGAGTAGAGGGGTGCACAGTAGCATAGAGTGGAGTCAATCAATAATTCTATCACGGATGAATGAAGCACAGCAAATCACCTGTGAGGTTATCAAAGCACTGAAGTAGCTCACTGCTTCCTGGTGATTTATTCATTCAAACAGCCAGGTCTTGAGTCCTTTCCTGAATTTCCGGAGCGATGGGACAGTCCTTAGGTCCATGGGAAGTTTGTTTAAAAATTTGGCCACCAGGTGTGAGATGGAACGTCCTTCGCTGTTGCCTCTGTGGACCCAGGGGCTGGCTGTGAAGAAGAGGGAGGCAGATCATAGGTGTTTGGTTAGTTGGTGGAAGTTCATGCATTTGTTGAAGTCTGCTGGTCCTTCGTTGTGTAGTGCTCTGTATGCCGGAGTCAACACCTTGCACTAGCATCTCTTCTGGATTGGGAGCCAGTGTAGTTTCCTGAGGCATGGTGTGATGTGGGTTTGTCTAGGAAGATCAAGGATGAGTCTTGCCGCTGCGTTTTGAATTGTCTGTAGTCTTTTCTGCAGGCATGCTATGATTCCTACATAGAGTGTTGGTGATGAGGGCCCTACTGACGGTCCTTTTAATGTTAACTGGGAGCCACCTGAATATCCTGCGTAAAATGCATAGGATGTGGAAGCAGGTGGATGTCAACTTGGTTACCTGTTACATAAATTGCTGTCTCACAAGATGCTGAGGTTGTTGGTGTGGTCTGTCAGGCAGGGCATGGAGTTCAATGGCAGGGAGTGCATTGTTGGAGAATAGACAGTCATAGAGAGCAGTGATGTAAAGTAGAGTGGCTTAGAGTGCATAGGCGTGTAGTGCAGGAGTTTAAAGTGGTGCCGAATAGATTGGCTTAGAGTGCATCGTGGTGGTTAAAGTGGTGTAGTGTACATTGGCATACAGTGCAGTGGTACAGAGTACAGTGAAGTGGTGCCGAGTAGAGTGCAGTTGTTCTGGTTACAGTGAAGTGGTGCTGAGTGGAGTGCACTGATTGGAATCGCTCAGAGCACAATGGAGCTGAATGCAGTGGTGCAGAGTAGCTTTCTTCAGATCAGTGGAGTGGTGGTACATGTTAGAGTACAGTGGCATAGAGAATGGTGGTGTAGGGTGAATTGGCATAGAGTGCACTGGCGTTAAATGGAGTTGGTACAGAGTAGAGTGCATTGGTGTAGAGTGCAATGGTATAGAGTGCAGTGCTGCAGAGTAGAGTGGCATGGCGCAGAATGGAGTGGTGCAGGGTGCAGTGGTGAGGGGTGCAGAGGTGAATAGTAAAGTAGTGTGGTATAGAGTGCATTGGCATAGAGTAGAGTGGTGGAGAGTAGAGAGACATAGAGTGAAGTAGCATACAGTGGAGTGGTGCAGAGTACAGTGAAGTGACATAGTGTAGAGTAGCATGGAGAAGAGTAGTATAGAGCATAGTGGCATGGGTAAACTGAAGTATGAATGGTTTGGTAGCATACTGCCTTTACAGACAGCACATTTTCAGTTGAAATCACCATTACAGTTACACACATACAGTTTTATTGATAAAAGTATATGGCACTCAAACGATCATGTGGTAAAAATGTCATCACTTAAGGCCTGATTATGAGTCTGACATTCCGAGGACCGCCAGACTCACGGGAGAGTGGCACTGCAGATCAGCTACTGCCACACTAGTGGTCTGATGGCTCCATTACCGACAGCTGGCATACCGACAGCTGGCTAACCATACTGAGGGTCAGTTCCTTCACGCTGCGGCGGGATATTGTGCCACTGTTTTTATCTTGTGTTAATATCATAGCTAAAGCTAAAACCTACGTTTTTAATGTCATTTGTTCGCCGTGCTGCTGATTCCTTTTGACCTCCGCTCCCTCCAGGGTGCGTCTCCGGTCCGCCGCGGCATTTCATGCCGTTTGTGCGGAGAGACACAACCCCTTCCCTAAAGGCCATACTCACTTCCGGTTCAGGGGGTTAGCGGTCTAGCGGGTTGCGACGCCGGTGCGCCAAAGGCAAGCCCGTCTGCGCTGAGTCCGCGATGAACGCTAGAAATGCTGCCTGATTCATCACCTATACAAGCCATGATTTAAAAAGATTAAATCAATCTCTACCAAATATAGATACAAGCTGCACCCATATCCTGGGTAAAGTCCTAGACACAATTGGGCACATGAAATGCAATAATTGTGGTTTTAAAGTAAACCACGGCCTTCTCACAGAAAATATGCATTTAAAAAATGGGCCGCTTAGGAGCAACAATCCCAAGAACAAACAAATACCCCGAAGCGCACTTTTAAATGTCAGATCATTGCACAAACATAAACTAGACATCTTTGAGCTAATTGATGCTCAGGGCCTAGATTTACTCTTTGTTACTGAAACCTAGGCAGAACAGGCTTCAGTGTCAGACTTTTGCTTGGCGTTTCCTCCCGGCTATTCCGTCTTCAGACATGACAGGAAGCACAAAAAGGGTGGCAGTCTTGCTGTCACATATCAAGACACTTATACAGTGGCATTTGAGGCTATTTCCTTGACAAACTGTGAGCTATTGTCCTTTAGTTTTAAAATTGCCAATTGTATCTCTTTTAAATGAATACTAATCTATCCTCCACCAGGAGAAAAGAAAAATGTGTTCCTTGCCTCTTTTAATACACTGTTGGAAACCTTTGCACTAGAAAATAATTTTACTATACTTGGTGATATTAATGATCATCTTGAAGTAGATACAGATGTTAATACCATTGAGATGTTCGATACTATGACAGTTGCTGGACTAAATCAAAGGGTCAAAGGCCCCACTCATCAGGCCGGCCATACGCTGGATGGGATTTTTTCCAACCATAAAGCACTTGGGGTTAAACAAATTCAACCAAAGTGTTGGACTGATCATAGTGCCATCATATTTGAGCTTGAGAATCCAGCCAAGGTCCAACCCAGTCAACCTAATAAATTAACAGGATTATATCGAAACTGGAAACAGGTTGACAGCAACCAGCTTAACAATCAGCTTACCCAAACATCTACAAAGGGTCCACAAGAACCTGAATTAGCCTCTGCCCATTTCAATGAATGGCTCACAGAGACGACCAATGCATTAGCCCCCCTTAAAAAGGCTACAGGTTATAGGAATACTCCATCCGCTCCTTGGTTTTATGACACTCTTAGACAGAAAAAACAAGAATGTCAAAGACAGGAGCGCTGCTGGAGAAGCAACTATAGTGAACAAGAACTGGGGAAATACAAACTTTTAATAGCAGGCTATAAAAAAATGTATACTAGCTGAAAAAGCTACTTACTTCGCAAAGGAAATTAAGGAGGCTGAAAACTCCTCCAAAGAACTTTTTCGAGTGCTGACCAAACTGTCTATGCTCCCAATTAGAGAAAGTAGTAACCACTCGCAGGCTTTTTGCAACCATCTAGCCCAGCATTTCCAAAATAAAGTTGAGCACATTTTTACCACCTTCAATAATAAGGTAATCCCGAATCCAGATAAGCACAATACATCAAAGGTATTATCTCCTAACGACCCAATCTTTGCAGAATTCAGAGAAGTAACAGTAGCTGAAATAACGACCCTTATCTCTAAAATAAGATCAGGTTCCCCTTACTATCCGCTTCCACCCTTGATATTTAAGAAAACCGCGGAGGCACTTGGGTTGAGGTTAACTTCCATCTTTAACTCTATGTTTACAGAAGGTATTTTTCCTTCGATTTTAGAAGAGAGCCTCAATTTCGCCATTTTAAAAAAAAGCTAATCTAGCTGCTCTGGATCCAGGGAATTACAGACCCATCTAGTGTCTCCCAGTGCCAGCCAAACTAGTTGAAAAGGTTATGAATATCCAACTGACCACGTACCTACTAGAACATGACTTATTGGATGAGGCGCAGTTTGGGTTCAGATCAGAGCATAGCACCGAAATGGCACTGATCAAGGCCACCGACGAGATTAGAAAAATCATGGACACAGGGGGTGCTGCCACTCTGGTGTTGCTTGACTTGTCGGCGGCCTTTGATACGGTTGATCATAAAACCCTACTAAAAACCTTGAAGGTGTTGGGCATCTCCGGAAAGGCCATGACATTGCTATCCTCCTTCCTTGAGGATAGAATACAGTCGGTGGATCTGGGGAAACTGACCTCTCCATCTTTTACACTTCCCTGTGGAGTGCCTCAGGGCTCTTCCTTAAGTCCCACGCTTTTCAACATTTATGTTCTGGAACTGGCATCCCTTATTAGATCTTTTGGGATGGCACTGACGTCATACGCAGACGATACCCAAATTGTGGTTACCATCACTAAAGACACCTCACCACCAGTAAACAGGTTTAGGGACTGCATGACAGCAGTTAGTGCTTGGATGAGCTCCCACTATCTTAAATTAAACTCTGGGAAAACGGAGGTGATTTTATTTGGTAAAATATCTCCGCCTTGGGCACAAATATGGTGGCCAGATGATCTAGGGTCAGCACCTACCCCAATTCCCAAGGTGAAAAACCTGGGTGAGGTCATAGATCAAAGACTTGACTATGAATCTCAAGTCTAAGCTGTGTCATCTTCCAGTTTTTTTATCCTTAATGCAATACAAAAAATTCTTCCAAAGATTCCCTCAGAAAGCAGGATTACGGTGGTTACATCTCTAATCCTTTCGAGATTAGATTACTGTAACTGACTTTATCTTGGCATACGGATTAAACAACTCCAAAGGCTCCAAATGATCCAGAATGCGGCCGCCAGACTTCTTTTGGGGATTCCCAAATTCCAGTCGGTGGTTGTAAAAAAACAAATAAAGTTATTATTGACTTGACAGTCGGTGGGTATTCATCTCCAAAGATTGCATTTGCTACCAATAATAAAACGGACCAAGTTCAAAACCCTTTGTATTACATACAAGGCACTTCAAGGGGCCGGTCCTCAGTTCCTAAGATGGTCACTTCACTGGTACTCCCCTAACAGATGGCTGGGATCACATGGAGCAAAAGTGATCCTCTCCCAGACAGTTTTTAAGTCCCATTAGGGTGGTAGAAGAGTTATGGTGGGTGCTACCACGCTTTGGAACTCCCTCCCGATCAGTATCAGAAGTCTCCCCTCCCTGACACTATTCAGGAAAGCTATTAAAACCTGGCTATTCATTGATTAAGCCTTTTTGCCTGGTTTCCTGGTCTGCTAGCACCAAGACACCTCTGGGTAATCGTGCGCTGTATAAATTTATAACATAACATTACAATTTGGGATGTTGGACCACCCTGGGATCACCAATGCCACCAGGGAACTGATGTTCCCTGGCTGTGGCGTGGTGATCGGTGGGCATAAAATGCTTGTCAGGACCACCAGGGTCCTGCCAAGCATATTACGAAGTTCATCTCTGCAGGCGGTGTTATGGAGGTTCCTCCTCCATGTACACTGTGGTGGAGAGGAAACAAAGGTGGCCATACAGTGCCCCCTGTGCCTCCTCCCCTTGTGGATGCACACAATGGGGCATAACAGGTGCCCACAAGTGTGCATGCACACCAGTTCCTACAGAGCATGAACTTTCGAGTCCATGCCTTGCAGGAACCTTGTTGTGCGGTCCCATTGCAGTATCTTTGTGAAAGAGGCATCACTGCGGGACTGCCATGCTTCCTATCCACCAGACCTCTTTTAAGTCATAATCTGGCAGGCGGGCTGCGGCGAGTCTCAGAGGTTCGGGGGCACAGCTGCGGTGTACCTCCCACTCTTGCACCACCGAAACACAAAATCAGGCTCTTAGTGTATTGATTTGTTTTGATTGTAATAAAATATTTTTTTCCACCACTCTTCAGAAATTACCAGACAATGTGAATCATTTGTGATTTTCTAATTCCAATATATTATGATATAGCTGCACACTTCATTTACAGACATATACATTTTGTTGTGTGATATGAAAAAAAAATGTGCACAGCCTTCCTCAAGCACATCCCTAATAGCAAGCATGGTTAACGCATAAATATTCTCACTTTGAAGTCAGAGAAAGAAAAGAAAACAACAAGCTCCTAGGAAGACAGAGCCTGACATTTTGACCTCTGTCTTTGAATGCAAAGCAAATGTGACAAGATAAAAACAAGATTTAAAGGTGTGTTTACAGAAATTGAGCACTGGTGCAAGAATACTGATAATATTGTTTGGGCAATGGAAGGGACAAACTCAAGCTGGACAGCATAAAACAAAAAAAAAGTCAGCCAATTGAAAGCTAGCAAATGTGAGTTACAAACCACAAAGCTAATTGTATGCACTCCCAGGCAAGCTTTCAGAATGCCCAAAGATGTTTTTTGCAAACCATACTGCTGAGCCTTTATGCCCTGATGCCTCTGTATTTCTGGATATTGGTTCCATTGCCTCTTTTAATGTCTTGCTTCCCAAACATATCTATGTGTGACATTGCCTTTTTGTCAGACAACTGGCTAGGCCCTGTACATCTTTGTGTCGAGCCTGCTTTGCTGCTCCTTTGCTCTGGGGAGCCTCATGCTGGCATACTTATAGTTGGGTCTCCTGTGGAGTTTGAGTCAATGGTGAGTGTATAACCATCTTTCTTTCTCTTGACTGTGTTTCAGGGAATTTCATTTTTCCTTCCAATCCCAACATGTGCAATTCTTGGGTACCTCCTGCTGAGACTTGTCAGGTTTGGGGTATTCTCTTGTCCTTCTTATAGGACATGGACTCTATCACTTGTTTTGACTTGTTTATACATGGCATCATATTTTTGCTTTGTTGTTTCTAAGCGCTTTCTTTCATTACTGGTGCTATTTCAGTTTTTGGTGCTCACTTTTCTTGCCCCTGTTTCCTTTGTCTGCTCTGCATGTTCCGAACTACAAGGGTTTGTTTTTTGGTGAGGAGCAAGCAGTCAGGTAACTGACATCCTCTGCCTTCTTCTCCTGTTTCCATTTGGGTCACATCTTGCCTCCCCTTTGCCGCTGGTGTAATTGCCACTAGCAGAGGTTGAGTATGCGATTGATGGCAGATGCGTGACCCTTTGTCTTTTCTGCTTGTGCTAGCCACTACTCATGTTCACATAGGGCCATTAAGTGCTGTTGTTGACTATTCCAACTTTGTGGCACTTTGTTTGTTACCGCTAGTGTCCCTTACAGTTATTTCACGGGTTCTAACATGGCTTTTTTCTTTGCTGAATGGGAAGTCCCTTTCAGATTGAGGCACTGTTATTTTCTTTCTCTTCAGACTGGCCATGCTCTTCTAGATTAATTAAGGACCCTATCCACTGGAATGGCTTTAACAGCTGTCATCCTCAAGGGGGGCAATTTACTAGTATGTCATACTGGGTGGGAGGGAGAGACCAGGACAGCATCATATCTTCACAAGCATTGGCAAACCATGTGGCTGCCTAGCACTATTGTGCAAAGTTGTGTGCATCAGTCTAGCATAGGTTTTGTTCTGGAAAGGTATCATTACAATACAAAATACTATGCTTAGACTTTTAAACTTCTCCTTGTATATGTGATGTACAGTATAGCACACATACACAGAAGTCAGGTAGGATTTTGGAATTCTCTTCTTTGTCGTTGATAGTGGATTGCCTCACTTGTGAGGATTCCATATGTTTTAAAATTTCTGCATGTAGGATACTGATTTCCCTACCTTCTCTTTTCTGTTCTCCTTTCTGGCTACCACTCTCTCAATCTCAATAGGGAGGGGACGGTTATATTTACTTCTTTGGTTACAGTGGCAAATCCAACCTAAGTCTCCTAAGTTTACGCTGAACTGTTTGTTGGTCTTTCCAGTCGTTTTTCACCAAATCTTTTCTGAGTGGACTCTGGTCTTGCTAAGGATTACCTGCAAGATTGTGAGATTTCCTCTACTAACGATCTCCGTGTTCAGGGACGTTTAATCACTACTGCTTCCTTTTTTGGCTGAACTATGGTGCTTCTTGGTACTTCTTGCCTCCCTGGTATTAACTGGGCAGTTAATTCTTTTTACTAAAAGTAGAGGATGGGCTCCTCTTTCCACTCCTCTTCCTAAGTTTCTGCTGTGACCTTTGGAGGTGTATGTGTGCTTAAGTGTCATAAGAATCTTGAGGACTCTTATTTGAACTGCATTGGTGAATTCCATGAAAGTCTTTGAGGTATTGAATTTATTTGGATGGCTTCTCACTTTTTTCATTCTGAGGGATTTTTGTATCTTCTTACTGTTAGACTTGGCACCATTGGCGTGGGTCCCCTTTCCATTTTTTGCTGTTGCCTCCTGTGTTTTTGCTGGTCTAGATGCTTTGGGCACTTTGCCACTGCTGTTCAGTGCCAAAGTGCAGGTGCTCCCTTTTGTAAATTGTTGTTAAGGATTAGTGATTCCATGATTGGTTATTTGATTTACTTGTCAGGCCCTAGTATAGTGCACTGTGTGTGCCCAGAGCCTGTAAATCAAATGCTGCTGGTGGGCTTGCAGCACTGATTGTGCCACCCACAGAAGCAGCTTGTAAAATGTGGCTCAGGCCTGCCATTGCAGAGCCTGTGTGCAGTCTGGGACTGGCATGTCGACTTGGTAAGTGTACACAATTGCCAGTCCCAAACCTTCCCTTTTCTGTATGTTAGTAACCCCTAAGGTAGGCCTATGGTACCCCTGTGGGCAGGGTGCATTGTATGTGAAATGTAGAACATGCCCTGATGTGTGGGATGTCCTGATAGTGAAATACTGCCAATTTAGTGTTTCACTATTGCAAGGCTATCTGCTCCCATAGGCCAGAATGGGTAGTTTGCTTATAACATCCTATAAACATAACTGACCTTGGGAACAAGATAGGAAAATAAAGTTTAGTATGCCCAAACTCAGATGTTAACCCCTTGCATGCTCGTGATGGAACCATTCCATCACGAGCCATGGTGGTGCTGGGCTGGTGACGGAATGGTTCCGTCTCGGCCCGGCCGCCGCGCCGCACCGTAGAGTGGTTACGTCATGAGCATGGCGGCGCCGCGCGGCCCTCATCCCCCCTAGAGCTGCGGCGGAATTACCTCCGCAGCCAAGGGGTTAAAGTGCATCTTTTAGTGAGGCTGATTTTTACATTCTGTGTTTGAAAATACTAGGTATTTTCTTGCCTAACCATCCAGTGTGCCTGTGCTAGGTTATTGCATGTCTGGCTTGTGAGTGACAGGGGCAGTGGCGGCTGGTGACATTGGAAAGTAGTGAGGCGTAAAAGTTCAGAGTGTCCTGTGGGGAGCGAGCATAGTGAGCGAACTTGACATTCATAAGGGGAATTTCGGAGGGGTCCTCCCTCAGAATATTTTTTTTAAACGGTGGGCAAATGGCGCATTGTCAAGCAAATTTGAGAAAGAAAGAAGGTTAATAAAGCAATTGTGAACATGTAGATATGACAGCAATAAAGAAAGTTCATAAGATAATGTCGGGAGTAGCTTTAGTTACATCATCGCTAGAGGGCAGTGTACAGTCAAAGCTGTCAAGAGTTGCAATGGGATCTGGTTTACATCAACACCTAAACATATAAAAATGATATACAATATGGCACATAAACTGCCTTTACTAGCAAAATATTCCCCATACTGAGCCCTTTTAATGTCACATAATTCAGTCAACCATTCCACAAGTTTCCTCCCGTAAAGCCACTTATTGCCAGTACCTTAGTTACAAAGATGGCAAGTAGTTCTTGGGTCACAGAAAGTAGTGAGGCGTAAAAGTTCGGAGTGTCCCTCGGCGAGCGGGCGTAGTGAGCAAACTTGACCATCATAAGGGGAATTTCGGAGGGGTTCTCCCTCAGAATATTTTGAAAAAAACTGTGGGCAAATGGCGTATTTTCAAGCAAATTTGAGAAAGCCAGAAGGTTAATAAAGCTATTGTGAACATGTAGATATGACATCAATAAAGAGATTTCATAAGATAATTACGTAGGTAACTGTAGTTACATCATCTCTAGAGGCCAGTGTGCAGTCAAAGCTGTCAAGAGTTGCAATGGGATCTGGTTTACATCAACACCTAAAATTAAAAAAATGACATACAGTATGCCACATAAACTGCCTTTACTAGAAAAATATTACCAATAATGAACCCTTTTAATGTCACATATTTCAGTCAGCAAAACATACAAGATGATGGACGGAATGTTGCACATTGGCAAAACATTCTCCCCAGTCACGAATCAGGGTTTAATCCATCGTTATTTTGCTCACCACGCCACCCCAGTTCAGACATGGCCATATGCAAATCAGTCGACCCAGTGCCTCATGGGAACAGTCCAGCCCGAACTGCCAAGCCATGTCTTCCCTGAACCGGAATCAAGCATCCTAGGACCGGTTTCTGGCTATCAGCCGTCATCAGCCAGGATAGCTTGACTCCAGTGGCGTAGTTAGCACTGGACCCACGTCTGGGCACACCCTTTCCAACATAGGGCCAACAGCAAAACACACAAGATGCTGTTTGTCACCTGCTTGAAGAAAAAGATCTCCAAGGGCTTCAAACTGAGCTTGTCTCCTGTTCTGAAATCTCAGGGAAACAAAAATGTCACTACCATCTCCCCTGAATTTCCTTGCTGAGAATTCCAGCCTGCAAAGAGGTGCCTGCTGCTGGTTAGGACCTCTAGAGACTATTTGTTGCTGAGAGCTGGAAGATCGACGCAACGAGGAAGAAGCATGTTGCTTCCGCAACGAGGAAGAAGCGTGTCTCTTATGCATCGGCAAGTTACGGAGATGAAGTGTGCCGCATCCGAACCTGGTTCCGACGCATCACCGAGCCATGGAGAAGAAATTGCGCTGCATCCACACCGAGTTCCGATCCATTGCCAAGAAAATCGTTGCAGCACCTGCCATGCTGCTGCAAAAGTTCACACATCGTACCGGGTCATCGCATTGCATTGAGCCGCTCTTTTGTCACATCGCACCGGATCATCACATCGCATTGAGGCGCCATCTTGTCGCATCATAAAAGGAAAGTAGTAAGAAACAGACACATCACCTCCTCTTCGGTAAGTAACAGACGCATCGGCTCCCCTGCGCTGTAGTAAGGAACAGACACATCACGTCCCCCAAATCAAGGAACTGATGCAGCACCTTCTCTGCGACTCTTTTGTTTGTTTTGTGTGAGACATCTAAGGTACTTTGTGGGAAAAGTGTCACATTTACAATTTGCATTGAACTGCACTATTTCTACCATTTAAGAGCCTTATTTTTGATACTGTATTGTGGATTTTTGTTGTTTAGTCTTGTTTTGGTTTAGATAAAGATTACTTATTTTTCAATCTGTAGTGTTTTCACTGTATTACTGTATGTGTTCACAAATGCTTTACACACTGCCTCTGAGATAAGTCTGTCTGCTCGTGCCAAGCTATCAAGGGGGTGAGCAGGGGTTATTTTTGGAGTGTATCCCCTTACCCTGACTAGAAGCAACAGTATTTATTTGGACAAAGGTACCTACCTCTGCCAACTAGAGACCCCCAATTTCTAACATTTACCCTCTACATTTTTAGACTAATCCTGTTCTCTTTAAATACGACAAGGTGTCTTGAAAGGTTCTTTGGTCTTCTCTTGGCAGACTGGGTCCCTGTGTGCATATTTCTCTTTCTTTGATGAACCAGGATTGCTTCTGGTGATTGCTTGATGCATGCATTGCTTTCTAGGTACTTCCCTTTGGGCTCTGGTCTTTCCGTAGATGTTTGTTGCATTGGTGTTGGTTATTCATGTCACAGAGTAGTAAGGTGAAGGGCTACATTCCGTGCCCTCAGTGTTTGATAGTGAGCTTGTGTTTCTATACTTTGTAATTTTTCAGTGACTCGTCTTTTGGCATTGGAGACTTTTTTGTTGCTACTCTTCAACTCGTTCTGGTCTTCACATTATGGCATCCTTGCCTTGGTACATAAAGTCTCCATCCTTTTGACATGACATGGCATGGAAGATTCAGTTGCAGCGTGCTCCAGTTCCCCAAAGTTTCAACATCATTGTCATGGTTGATGCCGAGGGATATGCTTGGGAGACTGCTTGAGGTTCCCTCATGGCTCCAGGTCTCTCGACTAATGAATTATATTGATTCTGTCTATTCTAGGGGTATATCTGCCGCTTCGGATATTTTGGTGTCTTTTAGTCTATTTATTATTCCTGCTACCGCTCTGCTTTCTTTGTTCCTATGAAGGGCAATTGCTCATAACAGACCTCTTTCTGCAGGTTATCTGCTGGTTTTGGAATCTATTCTCCCTTGCCTGGACATATGTATCAATTGTACCCATGTCTTGCAGTTGTTCTCTAAAAGTATTTTCCCTCTTCGCACAGCCTGTGTTTCTCTTGTTTTAGTCCCACATTTGGTGCACTTTGTTCCTAGGGATGAATTGATTGGAAAGCTGAGTTTTCAGGGAGCCTTGTGATTGATTAATGGGGTCTGAAGCCTTTGCTCTGTTCTGAGGTTAGTTTGTGACTTAGTCCCTGTTCAGTTTTTCTATTTTCTGATAGCATTTGCCTCTGGCTCATAAAGGTATGTGATTTCTTTCTTTTGCCCATTGGAAGGATGTTCCTTTTCTGTTCGTGTCTCTCAAGGTGTCTGACATTCTTCTTTTCCTTTTAGGTTTTTCTGTGGGTTAGGCCATTGTTACTCCTTAATTCGACCCTGTTTCAGGCTTGGTTAGGGTTCTTCATGTCCTGAATGAACAGAGGACAATATTCTATGTTCCTGTCTTGGGTGGTGGGCTGCAGTCATTGTGTTCCTATGTGTTCATTTGGGTTCCGTGGGAGACGTGCTTCATTTAATATGCATTGTTTTCAGTTCTAGGACAGACAATCATTTCACCGAGCTGTGCTGTGGTTTCTGCTCTTCCTTGTTGCTTTCCAAGGAATGTGTCCAAAAAAAGGTGCCTGGCTATCAGGCAGGGGTCTGGGAATTGCTTTATTTTTGCAGGGTGGTTTCTTGGGCCACAAATTCAACTTTGTTCTTTTTTGAGTTTCTGTGAATTAACAATTTCTTGTGTGCTTTCCCCGGTTCAGGTCTCACATGGTGTTTTGTGCCAATTCAAAAGATGCTGGCTTAGCACTACTTCTTATAATGAGGAAGAGGACGAGGAAGTGTTCCTAGAAGGGTAAAGGCCAGAATAGTAACGGATAATGAAGATTACTCCTTCCACTTTATTACTCCTTCATCACCTAAATTCCATTCTCTACAGTGGGCTTCAAAATGGGGTTGGTGGCTTGATAACTATAGCAGGTGGTATGTGTGTGGGCTACTTCTACGACTACTCTTCAGTATGTGAGAGGAGGAGTTGTTGGAGTATCCTGTCTTGTTGATATGCATTACTTTGAACTGCAAGGAATGGGCTAAGGAAGAAAGCCCTGGAAGTATAAAAGAATACTGATAAGTAATAAAGTCAATTACTAGTTCTAAGACATTGCACATTTGTAAGCAGGTCCTCTGGAAAAATGTGGTCTCACAATTGCAGATTTTTAAACATTGATATGTTCCTCTGTGCAATGCATAATTTGGAGAATTTAACCATAAAATGTGTATCGTACTCATGTCGACCAAAAGTTAGTCAAATTGGGGCACATATGTTATGCTATGTTACCAGATTTGAAAAGCACTGCAAATCCCTCAAAAGGTGGCCTAGTGCTAAATAAACACAAGAAAGGTGTTGTTGTGTATTAGTGGGGCTATCGGTACTCTGGCCTCCCTGGTATCCAGAGGGTTCCAATGCCATTTATGATGGTGTTGGTGCAACGTTCTGTTCGCCGGCAGTAGCTTGCTGCCTGGTGGAGGTAGCACAACGTTGAGAGCAGTTTCTTCACTTCAATTAATATTTGGAGAGCTTATCTGGTGTGCGGTCTCTTTACAACAATTTAAATTTTGGGTTATGAGTAGCCAGTTCAGCATTGGGTTAATAACTCTCACCTTAAGTGGATGCGAAAGGACTCATGTGTCGGAGAATGCTCGCGTGAGGAGTGCACCACGTATTTCACTCAAGTCCGATCCAAAATTTTAGAGATCAGAATGGGTGAACTTGAGACCCATTTACTGGCCCATTAACTAGAGCTTGTGTGAAGGCCACATCTACCGCAAATAAAATTGTTACGGCCACAGTGGAGCTAACGCCATTGCGTGTGTACCTGGAGGGAGCGGTGATTTGGTGCTCAGCAACAGCAATGTCGGACAACAGAGGCTGTTGCCTGGAGCCCATAACATCTGCATGTTCACCTTGATTTGCAGTATTGGATGAGATTTCAACGACCAGCTCCTTCATCATTGAAGGTTTGTGTGGTGCTACGGCGACACTCACGGCAGGAACCAAGGTTGAGGAAGACCTCAGAGAGCATTCTTCAGCAGAGGCTGGTTGCCAGGCTACGGCAAAACCTACGTGCCTCTGACACTCATTTCAGCAGTGCAGGATACCAGCATGTGTGCACATGCATCTTTTGCCTGCATTTGGTGACAGGCACAACCTTAAAGACAGTTAAGAAGTCAAAATATATGAGATCATCACAAGGTTAAGAGAACTGTCAGTCACGTGCAAGTTTGGTGCTATGACGGATGAGATGATTAGGTATCAGCTCATTGTTCAGTGTAGGAGCAGGAAGATGCAGGAGAGGTTATGGGCAGCAAAGGACCCTCTTTGAAGGATGCCCTTGAGAAACCAAAGGGGGTGGAAGAGTCTGAGTATTGTATGGAGGAGATGGAGAGGAAGGATACATTGGTGTCTGGGGATGTGTCAGTGGTTGAGGGTGAGATTCCAGCAACCTCCAAGTGGCTAGCCAGGATGGGCAGCAGGCCCACCAATAGCAGTAAAACATTCAACAGGAACTGTAACAGGTGTGGTAGTGGTCATCAATCATCCGAAGCTAAGAATTGCAATGCCATCAGGAAGAAGTGGTGGAAAAGGGATACCTTCCTGAAAAAAACAGTAATTGATGGCATTTTCTTTTTTCTATGCGTGCTGCAGAATGAAGCATGCACCGAAAGAGAAAAAAACGAGGAAAAACAAAAGCATTTCTCCTCATTGTGTCGAAGAGGCGTAGGATTCTGGCTCATTCCCAGCTTTACAAAACTTTTTAAATATGGGAATGTGTCAGGTTCCATGGATGTTGTGTAGGAACACCCACAGCAACACCTATGGAACACCAGTTTCATGCAGAGTAATGCTTGAAAGGGGCCCATATTTACAAGGCCATGAAAGGTCTCACAGAGTGACTTTATGTGGTCTTGTAAATTTAGGCAAGCACAGTGAGCCGCTGAGGCATCAAAAAACAGTAACGCACTGGCGGAGGAATGGCCTTGTAAATGAGGGCCTCAATATTTTACAAAGAAAGCAATCGCTGCAATGAGTAAACAGTTGTCAGCGGTATTGAGTTTGTTGCTGTTAAAAGCTGTCAGCAGGATCTGAAATTGCTGTTCAAAAATGACATTTTGAAATACCAATGACGACAGTGAAAAGTACAACATGCAGTACAAAATATAGTGGTAACACTTAATGATGCATAATTTAAAGCAAATTAAAAATACTTTCTACCACTTTTTCTGCCAACAGTGTGTTACCAACTACTGCACAAATTGTTGACATTATCTGTTGAACAGTATTTGCAGTCAGCTTAACAAAAAGTCAATGCTACTTTCTATGTGATTCATTTGATTGGCTCAGTTAGCAAGGAAACCATGCTAAAAAAACAAGATATTTCATGCAGGGTTAATACCACGATGAGAAAGTCTTAACAAGGTGGCAGCTGTTGAGGGCACTTTTGCATCTGCATTATCCCATTTCACCTCAGGAGCTTGAGTCATACACACAGCCGCCTTCGCGTCCATCGATTTCCTCTCGACCTACTGAAATGTCAGCCATCATCACTCACGTTAAGGAGCACTACACTTAATAATTGACCAATGATTCTCGACAAAATGGACGCGCATGGTTCACAGAATCCTCTGAGCTGTACACCTGCAGCGTGGACACAAATAGGAATTAAGTCACAATTAATGGATTGTTTATTCTGTTAGGAGTGCATAAAGGGGTTTCCATTGGGGTTTACCTATTTCTACCCCCCTTCCTGCTTTCCTCTCATATGTGGCTCCGTTGATTCAAGCAGGCGAGCTTTTGCTGTTCTTTTTTTGAATATTTTTGTCCTTAAGCAGTCAGATAAAAATTGTCTTTGCTCGGCGAAGCACATTAACTCCTTTTGCGGTTCCTAGAGGCTAAAGCTGGGGTTTGTGGTCTTTGAAGCGTATTGGAAAAATTCGGGTACAATACTTAACATAGCCTGCGTACTGTGAAATATGAATTCCGGGATTATGGTAACATTTAGAAACATTAGCAAAAGTAAAAACAATTGGGGAAAAAAATATATTCAATATATATTCGATCAAATTATGTTATGATAGAAGTGGTAAGGTGTTATTGTGACACGTGCAAAAAGAAAAAAGGTCAAGGCAAGGGAATGTTGAAACACGAAATAAATACAAGCATGAAAAGCAGTATGAGATATAGGTCCGGGTTTTGGAGCTATTTGTTTATTTACATAGTTTTATGAGGGGGGCAACATGTTGAAACTGTATTAAAATATTTGCATTTTATTAAAACAATATTAGTAGAGATTTATTGTAATGCTATGTTTATGCCTTAGATATAGGAGACGCATCCTTTCATACACTACACATCACACTATGTAGCTGCTAACTTATTGTAGCCCTTTACCAAGGATCTGGTGGCCAGATCTAATACACAGGCTGAAGGTGTTCGATTGCAAATTAACCAAATTTGCAGTCAACCATGCTCGTTGTCTGTTGCGCTTCACAGTACACAAAGGGTGCAAACTGTGACATCTATAAATAATGAAGGATAAGATTTAATTTCTTAACATAGTATTTTTATACTTAATTTTCAATAAACAGTGCATTTAGTGCAATTCAAAAGGGATGCAGGTGCTCATCACTGTTCTGTATGTAGCTGTGCAGCAATATGTACACTGAGTGCATACACCCCTCTGTCGCATAAAGGGTGGGACAGATCACCTTAGAAAAAGAATGTCATAGCTGTGACATAGTGCGCAGCCTAACCATACGAATAACCTATTTATAATCTATTTAAAAAAGAGCCTACCCCCCACTCCCCACATGTATCCCCGGGAAACAACCACGGTCACAGCACCGCAGTACCATTACAACCCGGATTTTAGAACGCAAGTCGTTACCACGACTTGCGCTGGAGGGCGCTCTAGACTAAGGAATAGTGTGATTTACTATTCCAAAACCTTCCCTACTGTACGTGGGCTGGAGTTGGAATAGTAAATCATACTATTTCTAAGTCCAGCACCCTACAGCGCAAGTCGTGCTAACGACTTGCGTTGTAAAAGCTGCGTTGTGATGGTACTGCGGTGTTATGTACTGCGTTGTACCATCATACATCCGTATCCCCAGCATCATGTTGTGTCCACACTGTAGTCCCTCATATTTTTACTTGATTTCTCATGTGAAGGTAGCCAAACATTAAGAAACGTCTTAGCACTTGAACTTCTAACATAAACAAATTCAGTGAAAGGGGTTATCCCCTGGCCTCTGGTCTCAGCAGGTTTGTGACTATTAGATATTTGACCACAAGAGTCCAAGCAATCTATTTTGGCTTCATAATCTCATTTTACGGTCGGCTTTAGAAGGCCCAGCAGGTAGAGAAAGAGTTTCCATACCTTTTGACCAAAGGCACAGTGCCTCAAAACAAATGCAGACTATATGCTGAATCTCATAAATCAAGACCTAAGATGCAGATCCCATAAAAAATATGGGCTATATAGCTATAAGTTTCACATTCAGGTTTATTATAACCAAAGGCACAAAATCACTTTGCTACTTCATATTATTACTCATTATTTTGTAGTTAAAAAGCAGCCAACGTGTGTTTTGTCTGTGGACTGACTGTTTCAAGGCTCTACGTAACCAACATATTCAGAAAAGTATATTTAAACTACTGTCAGTTATCCTAAGTCTTAAATTCAAGTAATTAGCTAAGGCACAACTATAAAACAATTCGTAGTGCCATGAATAGCAAAGTTTCTAATTTATCAAGTTTCAGAAGAAGTTTCTTGCCCGGTTCCACTGTGAACGCTGAACTTTGAAAACAATGGGGCATGAGATCATATCATGAATTTACCTACATGTGCAAGCACAACAGTACGAAGATTATGGGGCATATTACCAACAACTAGCGATAATTATCGCTATGTTGGCTTAGCGGCAATATTTTTATCGCCAAGCTGCAGTGATTTTTATCGCTTAGGAATCTTGCTATTATCAAGGTTTATCTCCTAAGCGATAAAAATCGGCCGAAGTGCGTGAATATCGCTGAAAAGTCAGCAATATTCATGCATTACCGAGCTAATGCTCTTAGCCATGTTACCCACCTACCATTGGATAACATGGCTAAGAACTGCTCAGGGGCAGGTGTTAGCTTTTGAAGATATATTCGTGCTTAGTGCGAATATCTCCAAAAGTTGGTAATAGGAGATAGCGATGTTAGCGACTGTTTCCAGTCGCTAACATCTTGGCACGCCCACTTTGCATGTCATTAGTGATAAATTTCACTGACATGCAAAGCGGGGCCCAAGATGGTCGCTATCTCCTACTAGCTGTCGCTAACTGGTGTTAGCGACAGCTAGGTAATAGGGAGATAATTTTATCTCTGCTTTCTTGGCTTTTAAAGCCAAAAAAGCGGAGATAAACCCCCTTGATAATATGCCCCATAGTTCTGGAGGGATGGGCGGAGTTGTTCTCGTTCTGGAACATTTGTTTGCATACAATTAAGTAAAATGGTGTGTTTTCCAGTCCAATTTCGTTATTTAATTGGTCAACAGATTATAATGGCATTTCTAAAGGACCACTTATATTTCAGCAAATTCACGGTTTTCCACGCGAGCCTGATCTCCCTGGTTCCTCCTTGCTCTTGCCTAAAATTTTCCATTGCCTGGTCCTGTTTCCAATTACTGTCCTCACTTTTCATTCTCAAGTCCGTTCAGTTTGTGAGCCGTCCCTCTTTCTTCATCCCCTTTTTTCCCGTTCATCATTGCAGCAGCTCCCTCCCCTGTTCTCCATGATCTCTTCACTCTTATTCTACCCTCTTTCTTTCAGATGCTTCTCTTTTTCTTTCTATGTGAGTCCCTCATGCTCTTCTTGCATATTTTTCCTCTTCTATCCTCTCATTAGCTCCCGGTCACTACCTCACGTTACTTTTTCCCGTTTATATTCCCTTGTCTCTTCTTCTGCTTCCTTCATTCCACGGACCCCTTCATTTTCTTTCTGTATGACCTCCTACCTCCCATTTTCTATTTCTATAACTACTCATATCTATTCCCTTTGAACTCAGACCAGTCAATATTTTCTTCTGTTCTCCTATCCTTTCTCCAGTATCAGTTCCTGGCTCAACTTAGCTTCAATTTTTCTCAAAAGCTTTCATGTATCCTTCCTTAGTATTATTCTGTTTCTTACTCCCTTTCCAATTGCTGCTCAAGTTTATGCCAAGCCAGTGAATTCCAAAATAAAAATAGCTGAGGTTGTAGAGCCCATCAAAATTAAATGTTCAAAGCACCAGTGAGGTACGGAGGCTAACTTAACATTTGCAGATTTTGACTTATCCATGCAGATTTTCAGAGGCTCATGATCGCTGAGCTGCTAAGACCTCGCGCTCAACACAATTCCCAAGGTGAGTAGCAAAGCAAAGGGGCCATCAACAGTCCTGTGGCATGAGTTAGAAAGGGTGGTAATGGAAAATCCTCTTATTTCTGGTGTATTTCCTAATCTGGACAATAATTCCTTGGTGGTTTTTCCTTCATCATACCATCCTTGAGGTGAAGGAAGTTCCATCTATTGATTCTACTCCAAATGAAGGTTTCTAAATGACCATCTATCTCGTAATCAAGTGCCTAGATTGATTAACAGCAAATGAGCTAAGGAAGTGAACGAGGCACTATGCATCTTTCCCTTGTGGTTACAGACCAGGAAACTGACTATCATCTCTTCTTCTGGCCCTCAAGCTGCCTTTTTCTTTGTCATTCATTCCTTCCGCTTACTTTGTTGTCTTTCTCCTGTCAACTTTCAGTTCCCACCCTTATCTCAATTTTTAGCTCCCCATTTCTCCTGATTCCCCTCATCTCTAATCATTCTCTTCTCTCTACTCTGTCCTCTTCATCTTCTCTCCACTTTCTTTTTCCCTCTATCTCGCCAGCTTCTTTTCTCTATTCGTTCAACTCACTGCTATTCCACTTCCACTTTCCTCTTACAACTCTTTATGTCAGTCCTCTCCCCTTCTCACACCTCGTTTCCTTTTGTGTAACTTCTCCCATCGCATCCTTTCCCCGCCTCCTTTTGTCTCTGCCTACCCACACTCACCCTTCCCTTTTCCTCTTACCCTGCTTCTTTAGTCTCTCCTTATCTCGTTTTCCAGTCTCGGCTTTATCCTTGTCCATTTGACTCTCTCTGCTCTAACCTTCTTTTACCTCAATTTACTTCACTCACCTCCCCTTAGCAGCTTTCTTTCACCTTTTTGTCTCTTACTCTCTTCATCTGTAACTCCTCTCCTTTTCTCTCCTTCTCTTTTCTTTCTTCAGAACTAATAACATTAAGGATATCATGCCACATGTGTTACTCATTTGGATTAGGACAATTGTTAGACCTGGCATCTTTGGCGTGGTTTCCCCCTATCTTTTTGCCTCTACCTCCTGTATTTTTGAATCTGTGCTGGATTTCGTTTTTACTGGTTTAGATACTTTGGGCACTTTGCCACTGCTGTTCAGTGCCAAAGTGCAAGTGCTCCCTGTGTAAATTGTTATTATGATTGGTTATCCATGATTGGCATATTTGTGTCACTAAGAAGTCCCTAGTAAAGTGCACTGAGTGTGCCAGGGCTGGTGATAACAAATGCTACTAGTGGGCCTGCAGCACTGATGGTGCCATCCAGATGAGTAGCCCTAAAATGGTGTCTCAGGCCTGCCACTGCAGTGCCTGTGTGCAGTCTGTGAACTGCCATGTCCTTCTGGTCAGTGTCCCCACTGGCCAGGCCCAACCCTTCCCTTTCTGTACACATTGGTCACCCCTACGGAAGGCCCAAGGTACCCCCTTAGGCAGGGTGCAGTGTATGTGAAAGGTAGAGCATGTACTTGTGCAGGTGACATGCTCTGGTAGTGAATTACAGCCATTTTCGGCTTTTCACTATTGTAAGGCTATCATGGGGAATGCTGGCTACAGTGGCTACCAGCATATCTCCCCATAGGAGCAAGATAGGACATAAAAGTCTGGTATCCCTGAACTCAGAATTTAATAACACATCTTTTAGGAAAGGTTGTTTTTAAATCCTGTGTTTGAGAACAGCACTTTTAGAAAGTTGCTGTTCTCTTGTCTGACCCTTCTGTGTGCCTTGGCCTGTTTGTGAATAGGCTGTCTGGTTTGAGAGTGACAGGGGCTGGGAGCCCCCAGGAGGCTGGCTGAGTCAGCCCTAGGCTGAATGACTGTGTACCTGTGTGGGGAAGCTGGAAACCAAGCTTTTAAAGACTTTCTGCAAGTTTTGTTGCATTGCTGGCTTGCGGAGCGCATCCCTGACAGTGCGAGGAAATTCCAGCCGCTACGAAGGCCGAGATCGTCGCAGTGCCTGTTGCCGCTGCCAGAGTCATCGCATCCTTCGTTTGCAGGACGCACTAGACTGGTGCGGGAAGATTACCATCCCTGCGAGTGTCGTTGCAGATCCTTTCGTTGCTGGGTGAGATCGCCGCATCGCTTGCTTGCGCACCACATCACGTAGCTGCGAGTGTCATCACAGAGCCATCGCATCGAGGAACTGCAAGAGGAAGATCACCGCTGGTCCACGCATCATCGCCCTGGAGATCATCGCAAATCCAAAGATCACCGCATCGTGCCTTTGCAAGCTTCTTTCACTACGGAACTTCCGCACAATTATCACATCCCTCTCCATGCAGACCGGAGTCACCGCATCACGCCCGCTACATTCCGCGGGGCTGTCGCATCGCCTCCCCAAGGTCTCAGGAGTGACGCATTGCCTGTTTTCCACCACACCAGTTTCTGTTTTGGAACTTTGTTGCATTTAAAGGTACTGTTGGCTAAACGTGACGCAACTGTGAACTTTTCACGCAACTGTAGATTATTTTAACGCAACTTTAAGAACTCTTTTGCAACCATATTCTTGAACTGTGTATGTTGGATTTTTGTCGTTTTGGTCTTGTGTAGTTTAGATTAAATACCTTTCTTTTTCTAAACTGTTGTGGAGTCAGTTTGTGGTGTTTTCACTGTGTTACTGTTAGTGTTGGTACAAATACTTTAAACATTGCCTTTGATAAGCCTTGCCTGCTCTTGTCAAGCTACCCAGAGGGTGAGCAGAGGGTATCTAAGAGTGTTTCCTCCTTACCCTGACTAGAAGCAAGGGTCCCTATTTGGACAGTGGTACCCACCCTTGCCAACTAGAGACCCCCAGTTCTAACAGCAATCATTCATTTACAGACATTGCTCAAAATTGCCAATCTATCCAGTGTCACTTCTGTGTACTCAGAATGTAACTGGAATGTCATTTATTCTCGTATAACAAGGCCACTCATTTTAAGAAATTCTATATCTTGAACAAAGATCTCATGTTTGCTTCGATTTCTTCATTAGGTCCACACAAAAATTAAATAAAAATAAGCCTTGTATGCTGATCTAAACTGTTCTCTACTCAGGATATAATTTGGGAAAAACTCATTTGCAATTTTGGGCCCTAAATTCTGAGGATTCAAGTGGTGCCATATAAACCGAGAAGTGCACTTCAAGTTGCAAAAGAGTAACTAGAAGCAAAAGCCTGCACTCTATGGCAGGTAAAAGCTAAAGGGATGAATACACAGCAAATGTGAAATGACATTTCTAATAAAAATCGATTACACTGATCAATGCCTTAAGGCTTACCTTTGTATCTCGATTTCATTTGACTGTGTTGTTTACTTGGCTCCAGTCAACATCCTGTTACTCAATAATTATCACTGTTGCAATTGCTTACACTCAAGTGCTCTCGCTTATTGAAAATGTCCCAAAATCTTCCTGTAACTTAATTTGTGTGCCTTGGGTAATGTCTGCCCCTATAAAAATGCATAAATAAATAAGTAAAAATGGACAACAAAAAAGATAAAAGAATACAAGCTAAAGCTGCTCTGACAGTGCAGGTCCTGGAATGACTGGAGCAGTCATAGCCTGTCTGGTTTACTCATTATGGCAATTGCAGGTTTTACAAGACCTGGATTTTGCCAGTTGGCATGAATGAAGGAGCATTCACTGCTCATGTAACATTATCTGGGCACTGTAACTGCAGCTTGTGTGGCGTGGGGGAAGAAAACTGGCGTAGTGTTTCTTTCTGCACCTGGCTCTGTCAAAACCAAAACCGGCCCTGGCAAAGTGCTCGGCCACCCCCCCCCAAACCCCCCCTCCTGGAGTTGGGGGTGCCGCTGAGCTCTTTGCCAGGGCTGGATTTTGGCCGATTTTGTTATAGGGCCGATTTATGCTGCAAAAAAGGCCCTGTAACAAAACCGGCTCCCACCCATGCAGCACACCGGGGGATTTACAGGTGCCCGCTGCGGCGAGTCCGGCCCTGGAGACAGTGCTTAATTTGAGATGGTAGTTTCCGGCGCTCGGCATCGGAACTTAATTGTCAACACTGGTGCTTATAACAGTCTGCCATATGAGCACAAAAACAGTTGTTTAATAATTCAACATACTTTAAAATGGCTATTAGCTGCCTTCCAAGCCATTCCTACACCTTTAGGGGCATAGAATAGTCTGAATTGTCACACTTGTATGGTTTCATTGTTAGTAGTTGTGCTGGTTCTGTCATAGGTGGCGCTGACAGGAGCAATGGACTAGTGCAAGCTACAGTAGCTTCCTGACAAGAGCCTTACACTTATTTTTTCACAAATTAACCACTGCATGGAGACTATCTGATGACAACTGCTTCTCAGCCAGGCCAGTAACTGTGGCTCTTCACCCCATCGGCGACTGGCCAAGGAGAGTTTGCTGCCTTAGTCTTGAGTAGGCCTGGGCGGCGTTTGCAAAAACTCCGCCAAGCTACTTGGGGTTCTGTGAGTGGATTAAGGCGCGCGGTTCGCACCTATTTTTAGCGCAGGGTGTTTGTCTTGTGCTGTAAAGTCAGTGCGAATGGCATCACATGCAGCGCAAGAGCGAACTGCTTCTTTCTGCCATTCAAATAGATGTTCTAATGGAGCGGCAGCTTCCTCACCGCGAATGGAAGGCTTCTCAAAGCAAGTGGTAGTGACCATCTGCGACCGCCCTCGTTGAGAAAACTCACTGGGAAGCGGTTTAGTGTTGGATTTTCTTCGCTTGCGCTCTCCAAATTAATGTTGGAGAGCGCAAGCGGGGAAAAAGCTCCATTCTACTATGTGGAGCGAAGTTTTTGGGAAATCTGCAAGCTCTGCAGAGCGCAAAACATTTTGCAAACTCCGCGAACGGAGCAGAGTTCACTGCCCAGGCCTAGTCGTGAGCAGGAAAGACACAAAGTGCAAGCCAAGGCCTTGTGTTAACCCCATCCATTTAATAGCTCATCAGAGCATGAGGTGGGGTCAGGGAGCCTTTCTGATCCACCCAACCCGCTTATGTGTTGAGAAAGGAGTGGAGAGCAGGGCGGCACATTGTACCCTCGCTGATTTATATACAGCCTGGGCAGCCAATGCTTTAAGCCTAAAGCTTTCAGGCGGTGTTCAATTAGTAATGTCGGCAACGCATCACACAGTGGAGTGGCTCAACAGCATTGGAGGCCGAACAGGACGAGGGCTGGTCCTAAAAAAGCCCTAAAAATCCAGCCACGGTTATCCCAAGAGCACCAGTGCAAGTGCATCTCAAAAGTGTTAAGATTGGATGACTCTCGCGCAGAGGGTGAGAGTCAAAGTAAGGGCCATGAAAAGTCCATATATTTAAAAGGCAGAAAATGATGGGGCTGGAGCACAGACACTCACAATAATGAGCTGGTACTTTCCAGTTCAGGGGCTTCTATGTGCACTCCAGAATGTATAAATGTGTACGTTTCAGGATTTAGCTTGTGTGGTAGAAATACAAATTAGACTTATAGGCATCTGATATTTTGAATAGCTATCTTACTTTGAGGTGGTCCATATTGGTTTGTGGTCTTCCCTAACAGTCTGGAAGCAGTGGGGGTTTGTTGTGTTTTCCATTTCCTGATATCTTTTTTTCAAGTAATATGTTCGTTTAACTGTCTATTTCTAAATGTTATGTAGCATGAATTGAATTGATACACTGTTTCAATTGCTTATTTTAAACAGTTTTTCTTTATGTGCTGCAATGTGCCATTGTTTCTTAATTTATTGAATAGATAAAATGGAGTTTGATGTATTAACTAAGGCCTGTGAAGTACTTTTTGCGGATTATACTAAGGCCTTCATTCTGAGAGTCATGAAAATAGTCATTAGTTCCCCGCCCTTGGAGCTACCGAGGTTACTGGGAACTCATGGGTTAGTGAAAATCTGGGCATTACAAGTTGGACCCTCATTGTCCACTAAGAATTTAGGAATTACAGAAGGAATCAGTAATTGCAGGTCCAGTCCCCCTGGTACGTCACCATTTTGGGCAGTTGTTACAACTGTTGTTTTTGATTGCTTTCAGTAGGTGAAAGTAAATATCTCATAGTACATAGAGTATTGTTAACTGCTGTTACTAGTCCATTTGAATTATGTGGTCACTTATAATGAAGGCCTATGGGACAGCAAAGAGAGTCATTCTGACTGAGCCCCACCAAGTCTCCTTCTCACACAGTAATAGTTGATGGTCAAGGACCCCATCTCATCTTCTCTGAACATCCAGAGGGCCTATGAGAGATTTGAGGGAGACTATTTGCATGATGTTTTTTGGGTCAGTATCTAGAATGGAGAGTGTCGGCAGGAGAAGGGTTGTTGGATACAACAGTAGATGTGTGCCAGCAGTGATTCTAGACATTTTTATTTGGTTGGTAGGCTTTTATGTGCTTACAAGCAGGTTTGTTAGGTGAGATTTAACACACATTCCTTAGTTAGATTTTTATACTACATTACCGTTCATTAGAACTGCATGTGTTATCAAAGTGTAGTGTTTTTCCTTCTAGCTTATACCCTGCTTCGACAACACTAAAGCATGTTTAACTTTCTTTTTACAGTCATTAAAGTACAAGAGAGAGGATGTACGCATTATGTTACAACCTACTCTGTTACACAGTATGTGACATTGTTCAAGAAGGCTTTATCCTTTAGCAAATAAACTCCCTAAAACAAATAGTTCAGGGCGAATTCTTTATTTCACAATCTATCAACGTGTTGTTGCTGTAGTTTTGGTTTACTTCAATCAACAAATCAGAACTGATTTCAAGGTTACAATGGTTTTCAAATAAAAACCTCAACACGCAGACAAAGACACATCTGTTTCCCTCACTGGTTGTTTTAGTTGCAACAATGCGTGTTGATATGACATATTCAAAAGTTACGTGTTAGACCGGACATCCTTAGGGTGGTCTTCCCTGCAATTATTTTCCTTTCTCCTCCACTTTTCTGACCTTGTTTTTGCTGGTATTAGGACTCTGTGCACTTTACCACAGCTAACCAGAGCTAAAGTGCTTGGGCTAGTTTCCATAAAGATGGCAACATTGGCTTACACCCAATTGGCATATTTAGTTTACTTATATGTCCCTAGTAAAATGCACTACATGTGTACAGGGCCTGTAAATGAAATGCTACTAGCGGGCCTGCAGCACTTCTTGTGCCACCCACGTAAGTAGTCATCTAACCATGTTTCAGGCCTGCCATGGCATAGCTTGTGTGTGCAGTTCGCACTGCCATTTCAACTTGGCAAAATAAACCTTTTATCAGGCCCAAACCTTCCCTTTTTATACATACAAGTCACCACTAAGGTAGGCCCTGGGCAATCCAGAGGGAGGGCAGGGTTCAATCCATTTGCAAGGCAGGACATGTACTTTTAAGTTTTACATGTCCTGGTAATGAACAACTCTTAAAATCATTTTCACTACAGCAAGCCTTACATCTCCTACAGGATACCATTGAGATTGCCGTATTACATTTTATTAGTGTAATTCCAAAATGGGAAGACTTAACTAACCCACGTTTGGTGTTTCTGAAATCCTAATTTACAAAGAAATCGGATTTTAAATTACAATTCTGAAAATGCCACTATTAGAAATTTAGCCTTTTCTTGCTTTTCGATATTTGGTGCCTGTAGCCAGTCTCTGATTACGTAACTGGGTTTAGTTGGCAGCTGTGCTTTGTGTATTACTCTTAGACAGTCACACACAATGGGATCTTAGGTGTGTCTCAATGGGCCATCGCTGGCAGGATTGGAGGGTAGAGCTGGGCACATCCTTTCTTACATCTGAATAGGCTGTATCCTGTCCGCACACAAAGGATTGCATTCCCCCCTTTAGTGAGTGTGGAGTCAGGGAAGTAAGGTGGACCTCTGTGCACTTAATGCATGTCTTTGAAGCCTCCCCACTTCAAAGGCACCACTGGGTATAAGTACTGAACCTCTGACAGCATCACTTTAGTACACTTCTGGACCTGTGGATACTCATTGCTATGCTGATCTGCTGCCCTCTTGCCTTGGTGAGGAGGACTGAACTTGCATCATTTGATACCAGAACCCAGAGTGACTCCAATGGTTAGTTGGCTGGCCTTCTGATCTGAAACCCCAGGAACATAACAAGCTTCCAAACCCTGTACCTGGAGTCTGCCAACTGTGAGTCTACCCTGCCACATAGTGATACCCCAGTCCTGGACCACTGGACATGGGCCTAATTTGCTTGTCAGCTGAACCAATGCATCTCCTATGCTGAACAATGCACCCCGAGCAGAACCAACGCCTTTCCTCAGCTGAGCGATGCTAACCCAACCAGAACTGACACATCACCACTGCAGCCTAAATTAGACCTGTTGCAAAAGACTTGCATTGCCACTGTAACCAGTATTTTGGGACCAAGCATCGCCTTCGGAACTGCCGCTACACAACCATTTTTTTGGCACAAGCTCCTTGCATGCCTGGTCAATGACAGCCTTGAAGATAACGAAAAAACTCTGCATCACATCTTCACTACTCATTGAAACCGAAGCATTGCTTCAGCTTCGCTTCACATCCATGACACTGGACCTGTTGCAAGCCCTGGCAATAGTATCCTCAACGTCGACACATCAGGACCTGGCACCGCAGTCTCACCACATCTAGCAACTGATGCATCACCACGGCTGACCAATGCTTCTTTGACCCAGATCCAAGCACGTTCCATAACCAGGCTTTAAGGTACTTTGTTCAGAGGGCCTAACTGGGTCCCTGTAGCAGGTCTGCACTCCATCAACGTCGGCCTGAAGGTGTGACTCTGTCCCAGTCCGTCACAACCAGATATCTCGAATAGTGCTTTGTGGGGCTATTTTTCACTATAAACTTTAAAAAAAATCAATATCTCCAGTTCTATGAATTAGATTTTTGTCATTTTGGTTGTGTTTAATTTATTAAAATCAGTTCTATTTTATCTAACCTTGTGTGGGATCTATTTGTTTGGTGGTTTCTCTGTTTTACTGCTTGAAGTGTTGCACAACTACTTTACGAATTGCCTCTAAGTTAAGCCTGACTGCTCTATGTTAAGCTATGAGAGGGTGACCACAGGTTAATTTAGTAATTGCCTGCCCATTACCATGACTAGGACTGTCGATGCTGCTTGACCAGGGCTCATACCCAAATCAACCCGTAAATCAATTGCTAACAGTTACACACTATAAAATGTAAGGTCTTGAGACTGATCCAAAATGTTACACACTTCAAACTATAAAGTATTATTACTGATCAAAATTACAAGCAAAAATATAAAATATAGTCAGATGCACGCATGGATAGTTTCCTGAGTAGCAGAAACTGTCAAATTTACAGCATGCAAGGGAAAAAAATAATTGAAAACCTAGAGGTAAGATGTTATTTTCAAGTCACATTAAAATTAGCTCGGACAATGGAGAACATATAGTTTTACTTACATTGTGTTTTGGTCATCCCTTTGTTTGAGAAAAGGCACTTTTTGCCAATTAACCTTTTATCAGTGAACACCTAACAATAGTGGTTCCCAATACATCTGCTCTAGATGTCATTAAGAAGCAGGAGAATGATTTGTAGTGATATTGATTCAATTTTCTGAAGAAAAGGTTAAATACAAAAGGAACATGACCTCCTTCCCCATCCGCTAACTATTTGTGTTCTCCTGGAAAGGGCAGCTTTATAGCTTCATCGAAGCGGTTCCTTTTGAAAGTACTTCTTGACGTGTGGACAGAGGCTTTGACTGATTGAATTTTACAATGGAGAAGGGTAACATACAGGTGATGTCCTTGTATGTCATTGAAGAGCCATAGACTAGAGGAATGGACAATAGGAAAAGTAGCTCTTATTAGATGGTGATTGATTTCAACACTTACAGAGCTCCCAGCTTTCTTAATTGAATGGAACAGGAGCTTATGCAGCCCAGGTTTCTTCTTTCATTTCTGGTACTGTTTATCCTATTATAAATGTAGGACTGCGGGTACCTGAATGCAAAGAAAAAACCTGGACTGGATGAGCTACTTTACCCTTGGTAACAAATGGAGGGCAACAGGGAGTGGCCTGTTGTACCACTTATGACGCCCCTTGAGATTTTGGTAACTGATCACTGTTTTACAATCATATTTTTGCAAATCAGATATACAAATCATTGTGACTCACAGGTAGAAAGGAACACGGCCGGACTGGGAACAGCAACCAGCCCCGGCAATCCGCTCGACCGCCCCCGGTAGCGCTGGGGAGTGCTAGTGAGAAGCACCGCTCCCACTTTTGTTATAGGGAGTCAATATTGCAGCACTTCTGCAAATCCGGCCCCGTTAACAAAACCAGCCCTTACGTGTCCAAAGGCAGACCCACATTTCCAGCCCATCAGTAAAACGCCTGGAACCTGCTACGGCCAGTCCAGCCCTTTCATGCCTCATCCGAAATGCAATTCTGAATTGATTGCGAAAACCATTTTGTGAGTTGGAAATGCTTTTCTGACTTGCAAAATGGGTTTCATACTTTGCACATTACTGCGATTTTGAGAATGAGAGGGTCTGAAAACACAAAGGTGGTTAGTACATCTGGCCTTATGTTCTGTGAGACTTAGTTTAGTAACTTTGGCATGCTGCGTCCTGTCCAAATGTTAATTGTAAATTGATACTTGTATAGCGCACTACTCACCTGCAAGGGTCTCAAGGCGCTTGTACAAATACCTGTGGAACCCATCCTGGCTTTCCCTGTGAGGCGTCCACTCCTGGGCACCCCCAAGGTGGAGCCCAGGCATCCCTAGCATTGTGGGGGCCGTTGTGGAGATTAAGCAGGCTATTGCCCAGAGTTGCAGAGTGGGACTCCATGATTAGAATAGGAACTGAGGTCCGTGGAATTTTTGAGCCCAAGACCCACCGAGGTGGGGAATTGAACCCTGGTCCGCTCTAACCATTGAGCCACACTTCTCCACAAATGAAAATAGTGGGCGAATGTCTTCTAGAGGAATAGCTTTCTTGAACAGTGAGACATTCCACTTCCTCTTTTAAGGAATTCAACATCGATCTATTGTGTAAAAGTTAGAATGCCCCTATGGCTCATGATCTACTATCTTCATAGAAACACACTGAACAAAAGCAGGGTCTGAGTTTCAGCTGACATCTTATTCACTGCTTCGTTAGTTTCTGCTGACACCTCATTCACTGCTTCAGGCAAGGCTGAGGAAATGCCTCTCACCTCAATATCTCAATTGTTTATGAATGATTTCATGGTGGGAAAGTAAAGGGGTCACAGGAAATGTTATCTGCATTTTTTATGAGATTATCTACCATGGTAAGAAGCGTAAATAAGATAATAAACACTCATGACTGAATTAAAAGCAACATCTATATGAATCATATATTTTATTTGCATTGAAATGAATGAGATCACATTTCAGAGCTGAGAGTTTTGTGAGTTTTGGACCAAAATCGATAAAGCTTGGCAATGCCAGATTGATAACCGGCAGCGAACGGTCAACATCTATCCCCCTCCAGTGTGGGGTGCCACAGGGCTCTTCGTTAAGCCCCACATTGTTTAACATTTATATGGCCCCCCTGGAGGATGTGGTTGCCCCATTTGGGATAAAAATCGTCAGCTATGCTGATGATACTCAGCTGGTGGTTGCATTGTCCAAATTGGTGACGAACCCGGATTCGCTGCGCCTATGTATGACCAAAGTACACACTTGGATGTGCGAATCGGCGCTTAAATTAAACGGTTCTAAGACCGAAATAATGTTGCTAGGGCAACAGACTCCCTAACTCCCTTCGACCATCTGGCCCAGTTGCCTGGGCGAGCTCCCCAGCCCTAAGCAGGAGATCAAGAGCTTGGGGGTTTGAATGGGGCAAGACCTCACCTTCAAGGCTAAGAAAACGGCAGGGGTCTGTTTCGGGCTCCTCCGTTCAGCCCGTAAAGTTTTGCCTCTCCTCCCTTTGACATCGAGGAAGCTACTCATTCAGGGGCTGATCATTTCAAGGCTCGATTACTGTAATGCTATATTCCTTGGCGCCCCTGAAGCAACGTTCAGCAAACTTCAGCGGGTCCAAAACGCTGCGGCTAGGATGCTGACGAATGTGCCAAGGAGGCAGTCAGCTAAACCCGCCTTGAAAGCACTGCACTGGCTTCCAGTGCAAGAGAGGGTTAAATTCAAAGCTCTCTGCACAGCACATAAAATCCTCCAGGGGAAGGGACCTCCTATCCTAAGGAAGTTAGTGGTGCCTTACAAAGCGAACAGAGCCTTGCGCTCTGACCACAAACATCTGCTGCAGGTTCCGAGAGTTAATGAGGCCCGTACTGGTGGTAGAAGATTCTCGGTTCACACAGCCAATCTCTGAAATGCGCTTCCGTTGAGCATGCGCTTAGAGACTTGTACTTTTTGTTTTCGGAAGCTTCTGAAGACACATCTATTCCCTATCTGATGCGATTGATCTGGCTCTGTGGTTTTTTGTTGCTGCCTGGACAAGCGCTGGGATGCCCGAGGGTAACTACGTGCTATATAAAATTCCAAATAAATAAAATAAATAAATAAATAACCACCATCAGCTCGCAGATTCTATCTAGTTCCATATTTTGCTTTAGGAGGGGCGCAGCTGTAGGTAGAGGCCTCACAACTGCTTTAGGTGGCATTAAATGAGCATAACAAACTTATTTGGCTTTAAAAAATAGTCCACACAAGAAAGCCTTATAATTCAATTACATTGTAGGCTCAGTGAACTACAGTCAATTTATGATGGACTGTTTATTAATATTTGACCTGTACAAATATCAGCAAAATGGTCTGGAAACGTGTAGTCTGGTTCCATAGTACTAGCAGGAGTACTGTGAGTTATGGGCATTCGATTTAAAAAAGAGCAAACAATGTTAGAGTTAGACAGTCAAAATTATTTATTTGGCACAGAGCCATGAAAGCAATAACACATATTAAATACCAACATATACGGACATCAATGCAGTAAAATAACTAGATCACGTACCATAACGTTTCCTTAGGATCAAAGCAGCGTATAATGCTTTAATGAAGTTTAAAACAGCATAACAGATCTCTGGGGAAGTTAGTTGTTGTTAAAACAGTAAGGCAACATGTGTTGCCTAAAATTGGCCTTAAGCAAGCAAGGCACTAAAAAACGTCTGCATTGATCAATATGTATTTTGTGCAAGACAGCATAAAGTGACTTGAGCCTTGAGGATGCGGAAAATCATAATGACATCTAGGAAGTAAATCAAACCATCTGCCGTGTGTCAGGAAGGCAAATAAAAAATACAAAGTGTTTAGTCTAAAACGAGTAAAATAAAATGTATGCTGGACATTTTATAAAAAAAAAAGTCAAGTATGGTTCCATCCCTGTAGAGACACTAAGAACTGAATAAATAGCACTGTCCTCATGGCGGGTGCCCTTAAAGTAAGGAGCTCAACCCCGAATGTCGTCTATTTTTTCATGGTGATCTTAGAAACTCTTTCTAAAACTTTAAGTTTATTGAAAAACCAGGGACACCCATCACACTAAAATAATATTTCAGATATGGGAACAAAGGCATTTGAAGTACATTATCAAGCTCCAAACAATCTATTATAAAAAAGTGTTATTAGCCGTAGGTCTAGCTGATGACAAATTTTATGCCACAACAGAATAGGGGCCATACCAATCGTATTCTCGACACAGTTCATCCCAGTTTCGGCATGGCAGATTATAGTAGTTATACTCTTTTTGACAGATAACACTTTTTTGGGGAAAAAAAATATCAGATTTTCTCTGCAAGATTGAGGAGTTAATGTGACCTCAGACTCCAGCCCCATATAACACAATTGTGGAAAACGTTATCTTATAAATATGAGTGATTTCCTTCACAGGTTTATGTTAGAGTCTTGAAGTAAATATAAAGACCGTCTCCATCACTCTCTTAAACTGTACACACCTAACATTTATTATACATGCCCTTTTTAGTTCCGCGTCAAACAGGATGCCTAAGTAGTTAGAATGTTTATCACTGCTTAGCATGGACTCCTGTTAGATCTTATCAGAATTGGGGCGGGGATTCGCCCCAACCAAATGCACTGCTATGATTGCCCTGTAGGCTGTCACATCTTCCAACACATTCATCCATATAATCTAGTGTAATCCTTCTTTACAACCGTGTCATCCAACTTATTCACAACATTTTTTTCATCCACAGGTGGAGTGATGCTTGCCAATTTACATAGTTTCTAATGTTTATGCTGGACCATCCGAACCTCTCGTAAGACACACGAGGGATGCAAATTTGTCTGAAGGCAATGATGTTTATTTAAAAAAAGCCAAATGCATTTCGGGCTACTGGGTGCCCTTCGTCAGGGGTCACTACAATAACTGATACAAAGAAAACCATATGTTACCTTTTATACCTTCATTTTTATCCACATCAATGCATTAATACAAATCATTAGAGTGCTTCATATACTTTAACATTCTTATTAACTATTCATCCATTAGCAATATTAGTTCATAAACTAAGCTCCTAAACTCTGACGGCAATCTTCACCTTTCTCATGTTGTGCATTTAATTTCAGCAAAACCTCTTGTTAACCCAACTCTCTTATCTTAGGAATTCACGAGCGCCATTCCGCTTCTCATTCATGCAATCAATGCTTATATTCTACAGAACCTCCCTGTCACTTGCTGTATTGTACATTACACCCCGCTATCACCCGAAACGCTCTCACTCCTCCCCATACATAGTCATCAACTCACCACACTCGCGCTTCTCATCCTCTCCCTGACTCTCACCTATCTACCCCAACTCACACGAATTTGCATCACTCATGTTTCTTGCGAGAGGTTCGGATGGCCCAGCATAAACATTAGAAACTATGTAAATTGGCAAGCATCACTCTGCCTGTGGATGAAATTTGTTTGGTGAATAACAAAAATGTTATATTCTTGGTACCGCCCGAGCATGGCACTTGACCAAATAGCACACATTCTGGTTTGAAATATGGCGAAATAAGATACAGGAACTTTTTCAAAAACTGGTGTGCATCCCCACCTTCTGAAACTCCTGTTAGACCTGGCATCTTTTGGCGTGTTTTCCCCGGTTTGCTTCTGGCCACCTGTTTTTGACTGTGTGCTGAACTTACGTTTTGCTGGCTTTAGGACTCTGGGCACTTTTCCACTGCTGACCATTCCTATAGTGCATGTGCTCTGTGTCTAAAATGTACTGCCATTTGTTTTCTCCTTGATTGGCATATTTCTTTAACTAATAAGCCCATAGTACAGTGCACTACATGTGACCAGTGCCTGTAAATCAAATGCTATTAGTGGGCCAGCAGCACTGATTGTGCCACCCTCATGAATAGACCATTAAACATGTCTCATGCCTGCCACTGCAGAGTATGTGTGTTTAGTTTTAAACCACCATGTCAACCTGGCAAGTTCCCCTACTTGCCAGGCCCAATCCTCCCCTTCTATTACATTTAACCCCTTCCATGCTAATGACAAGGTCAGCTCGTCATGGGTGTTACCTGTGCTGTGCTTATGACGAGCTGACCTTGTCATGAACAATGGGAAATAAGGATCTGCAGCACAGGAGGGGAAAACCCCCTAGCAGCCAAGGTGTTAAGGAACTCTCAAAGTAGGCCCTAAGTAGCTCCCGGGACAGGGGGCAGTGTATTTAAAAGGTAAGGCATGTGCTTTTAAGTTTTACATGCCATGGTGTTGAAAAACAGATACATTCGTTTTCATTACAGATAGGCCTATCTCTTCCATAGGTTAGCATTGGAGCTGTCTTGTAACACTTTATAAGTGTAACTTCCAATTGGGAGCAGATAGGAAGCAGAGTTTGGTGTCTCTGGACTCACAATTTAAAAAGACATATTTTAATGCATATGTTTTTTAAATGGCAGGTCTGAAAATGCCACTTTTAGAAAGTTGGTGTTTTCTTAGTTAGCCATACTGTACCTCTGCCTGTCCCTAGAATACACATATTGTTGACAGTTCAGCTTTGTGAATTCACTCTAGACAGTCACACAGAAAGGTAGCTTAGGTGTGCCCTACATATCCAGACCGCCCATCACCAGGCTGATGAAACTTCCTGAGCTAGGGTGGTGGAAAGAGTTGACACTTGCACCTGAATAGAGCTCTGCCTGTCCCCTCACAAAGAGCTGAATACACCCCTGCAGTGTGTCTGGAGCCAGGGCCAGGAAGGGCAGGGTCATGTGCACTACAAAGACCTTACTTTGAAGTCTACCTACTTCTAAGGCTAAGATGGGTATAAGTACTGGACCTCGGACACCATATACTCAAAAAACTTCTGTACTAGGCACATTCTGCCAGGAAGAAGAGCTGTTGTGCTGTCAGGAGGCACCACACTTTGCTGTGCTGGCCTGCTGCTTGCTGCTACTTGCCTAAGAGTGAAAAGAATGGACTCTGCTGTGGGAACCAACCTGCCAAGTGCTGCCAAATTCAGTCCTGGGTGCTTTGGAAAGACCCAGATTCATTCATGCTGCCACAATCTGAATAAGTTGGATTCTGTTGAATATTTTGGAAACACAAGATATGGTGAGTTGCTGTTCTCCAGTGAAGCTGATATGACTGCCAGAAACATTGTTCTCCAAAGCTCCATGGAAGAAGGGATAAGACCTTTACTAAGGTTTTAGAAAGTAGGTGGATCTGACCCGGTATGTCAGAGGGACCAAGGATAAACCATAGTCCAAACAAAAATATCCCTATGATTTTCACATTTGCCAATGGCATATGGAGAGTACCCATAGATGCAAGGCAAGAATTATCTGTCCCAATGGTAAGAAGATGCTCCAGATCATAATCTCAGTTTCATCTTTGTTCAATTCGAGCATCACAGCAGAAACACAGGTGCGTAATTTAGAAATGGCACCATCATTGTTGGTGAATTGTGTATCATTAATGTAACTTTGAAGGACCACATGCAAATGAAATAGGGTAATATGCAAATCAAAGCCATGTGGGCCCCCACATGTCAGGGATTGAAAGTTTGGGTCATGATGTGACAAAGCAAATACAAATGACATTTGAAGAAAACAATAACATAGGAAACATTAGTTATAAGTCTTTTATGCCTACCTGCAGTAATATGGTGATACAACAATATCAGCAATTCCTTTTAATTGGCTCTGAGACTACATACCTAAAAGGGACACGGAACTCAATGATATCAGGCTGTGAGTAATTTGATAACAGGTAAGGAGTCTGAATACCTTGCTCTGGCCTTTCCAAAGCCTCTTACATGGGTGGAGTATAGGAAGTGGACTTTACCGAAATGACATAGTTGTGTCTACTATCAGTACACAACATAATAAAAAACTGAGTTAAGGAGTAGTATAGCCACAGGCAAATTTGTTATTTTAAAACTTACACACCCTTTCATGGTCAGTTCTATAGCAAGAGAGAAAACCTCTTTGGTGGCAATCAAAGAATTGTTAATAAAATGTGGACAGGGCAATCGGAATTGGAGATGTATACGTTTTTAAAAGCCCATCTGTGGAATTACCTAAAAGCTCAATCATAACTCATATGCTAGTCACTTTCTACCTATTCTGAGGCCATTGTGTGCCTGCACAGTTGCCAAGTATACCACTCTGCTGTGGAGCAAGCAATAACAGTCTAATTACTGCAACGATATGAGCAGCATCAGTGAGCCTGTTGTTATATTAAGATTCACAAGAAGCTACATTGGGTAGGGACTTAAGGTTGGAATTACATAAACAGTACTGAGATTCTTGTGCTGTAACCTTCCATTTTCAGTAGTTTGGTGACCTCGTTAGGTATAACCAGACCAACCTCACATAATACATTTTAAAAGGTATCCATAATGATTTGTCCAGGGTATAGGGCTAGGTCAGCCAGCGTTAACCAGGCTAGGACTAGAAAATATACTGTCTAGGGGGGGGCAAATTCCACACATTTTATCCATTACATGTTTTCAGGGCCCATGCACCTCCAGGTATCAATCAATGGGAATGCACCAGAGCAATCTGTCCAAATATTAAATTCAAACATTAAATTACTTTTGTGGTAATTATTTATTTATTTTATTTATTTATTTAAAAGGTGCAACTTCTCAACCTCAATTTACAGCGCTCTGATACCCTGATGGGTCTTGTTAGTGCTATGTAAACCATTTCAAATAAATAAATACATGTATTTTATTCAATACTGCAGACGACCTTGGGATTATATGGAGCATGGATAATCTTCCCCCACTGTGGGCCTCTTTGCGAGTAGCCCGGAGCAGTAGCAGGGGACGATGGCAAGGAGAGGGTTCCACGCTGAGCAACTACAAGTGATCCAGCATTACAGGACCCACACCCAGTATAACCGCAAAGGACTCCAGGCAGGGACTGCAAGCATAGGCACAGCCTGGACCCTGCCTACCCCTTCTGGTACCACAGAGGGGCAGATAACGCACCCATAGCACTGCCTTTCCCTCATTACTGCAGAATTCCTCACATAAAGCAACACATCTTTTCTACCATGTTTTGTCCTTTCACTTTATGTTCTGTGGTCCTCTTTTCCTTTACTTCCAGCTGCTTCTCTGTTACTCTCAACCTTCCACCTATTTTGCTTAAATTAGTACCACCCTCACACACTTACTCGTGACCCTTATATCCACGCGGATCTTGATAGGTCCACGTACTTTCCTTTGATGTACCCTTGTTTCAAGTCGTTGAGCCTTAAAGCAGCTTCATGCTAATGAAAGATATCAGAGAACCATATGTGGCACTAATGCAAAGTAATTAAAATATAAGTATATTAATGGGTTCTCTTTAGTTAGGCAATTTAGAACGTGTCACGGTAAATTAGGAGCAATTTAGATAAGCCATCAATGAGAAAAAAATATTAAGTATGTTTTTCTGATGCAAAGAATTGAAACGAATCCGTAAAACAAACAGATTTCTTATGTAAATGAGAACGTCTTTAGGTTTTACTGCTTCCATGTTTGCAAAATACATTTTCAAAAAGAACAAATATCTCAATATCATGCTTGAATGAAAAATAATTAAATCAAGAAAGAAAAACCTCTTAGATCCAATTTGTTTTCTTTGGCTTTATCAAAGTAGGCAAAACAAAGTGAGCCTTTTTTACGAATACAATTTTAGTTGCTAAAGGAGTATTCCTGCAGGAAGGGATTCCATTTATTTGGGTATTTAGGGTTTGCCCCAAACATTTTTTTTGTACTTTGTATTGGTACAGTGTGGATCTGAGCATTTTACATTGATTTTTTCACTTTTGCAGGAGGATCTCAAAAATAGGGCATGGAGTGTGCCCTTAAGAGCAGAACACAGAAGCCAGTGGGTCATTGAGAGGGGAAATGACAGCATATGTTTTGGGCACTACTAGGCAGCATAATAAACCATTGGGCCCAATTAAGAAAAACATTTAAGACTGTTAACCTATTTTTACTGGTGAACTTGTCTCCTATTATATATATGTGACTGCTATCTTCAAGAGAATATTTATCAGACATAAATGCTTTTCCTACCCCATAATTCTGGCTATGGCTGCATTCAGCCATTCGGGGTGAGGTATGGGAGGTTCAAGGTATGGTTGCTTTGAAAGTTTATAAACACCCACAAATTTGTGATTTTGTGAGCACTCATAATCTCCTCTCGAACCCTTTCCCACCCTTGAAACAGTTGTAGAATTTCTCCAGCAAGGGTGGCACAGTTTTTCAGGCATATCACTGGCAAGGTTTGTCGACCAATTACACCTGTGCCCTTTGGGATGTCTACGGATTCATATGTGCAACTTTTTCTATAAGTCACTTTTTTCACATATAAAAAGTGATGCACCAGTGGCACAAGGGGCTTGTAAATAACCCCCCTGGTTTTCTTTTTTAGTACAAAAGTTCAGTGATTTGAGCGCTCACAGTTGCTTGCCCGATTCACAAGTAAGTTGACTCAAGCCTCGCATTGTTGCAAGGTTGAATAATTTATAATCAGTTGTAGATAAAATATTATTGTCTACTCAAAACTCAAAAACACCTTTTACCGCCATATTATGAAAGCAGGACTGTTTTTTTATGTGGTGGTGAAGTGTTCTGTTGTTTTTATTGCTTCTGTGTTTTTGTGGTACACTATCGCAATGTTGGTTTTGACTGGTTGTGTAATGTGCTTTGTTTTAAATGTATTGTGTTATGTTCTGCTGCTCTATATATGTCAACAAATTCTGCTGTAACTCCAGCCAATAGCAGCTCATGCATTGAAAGTTCATGTGACAAACAAAGACTTACCACGACCTAACGTGATAAAATAACCGTGACCTGGCTCTTCAACTACTTAAGACACCAGCCAGCACAAAACAGTGGCTGTGCAGCACTTTCTTTGAGTACATCGCTGGGGCACAATTTGTTTTGGAGCCTGCACTTTTCAACACCACATATTTTATCGTTTTAGTTGCAAGAGCAAATTCAAGTAATTTGTTGGCAATTTAAAAGCATGCGTTTACAGTCGAAATGCCACTGCATTATTATGAAAATAGGCATCACTAAAGGGAGAACCGACCTGGCTTCCCCCCTAACTGTTAAATTATTCTAATTTTTAGGTTAATCATGGGCAGCTTCACATTCTCAAGCCAAAAAAGGAACATAAAACAGGCAATTATAGGCAAGTCATGTGAGAAGGGAGTAATGACGCGATAGTGCAAGCTCCTAGCAAAGAGGCAACATATGTGGAAGGACCAAGGCAAGTTGTATTTAAGACATTGTGCTCAGCTGGGCAGAATGTGCATGAAAAGGATATTAATACACTTGTGGAAAAAGTTCATACCTGGCCATTTCAAATTAAATGGTTGGATAACTTCACTAATGAGGAAAGACCCAAACAGCTGGAATTGTTAAGGCAATACAACAGAGAGGTAGTTTCATCGCTCAGATGAACAATACCAAGATTTGAATATCAATTGCTATCTGTTTCAGGATAAATGTAATCAATTGTACTCAACTGTCTTAACTTCTGGCATAATGCGACAAAGCATAAAGCTTTTTGCTGGTCAAGCTTAAGATGAATCAACCCTTTAATTATACTCTCTATTAATCTATTTTTCATATTTAAGTTAAAGATTAAACCCCCAGGAAAAAGGCACATTTATGGATTTAATTCAAGTCAAATCACATTGAATGTACAATTCAAGGTCGTTGAACCTGACAAGCAAGATTGATTGGTTCATTGAAATAATCAAATCTCATTGAGAAATTTGATGGGTCTCATTGAGAAATTTGATGGGTCCCGTCAATCAAAATAAATAAAAAAAAGATCAGCCTTAGGCCTTTTGCTGCCAGTATGCAGTTTACAGGAAACAGACATTACAACGTGGCTGTTTCCATGCATTTCCTTAACCATACATGCGTTACAATGCATGTACCGTTGATACACATAGCCTTTACCGTGCATGCCTTTACAACAAATTACGCTGTAAAGGTATCTATAGCAAAGGTATATGTGGGGTAAGGGTGTGCACCGTTACCACGCAAAGCCATTGCCACGCATGGCTTTACAACTAATTACGTTGTAAAGGTATTTGTGGTAAAGGTATATGTGTGGTAAGGGTGGTGAAGGCTATCAGTGTTGATAGAGGAAATGAAGAGAGTATTCTGCTTCCTCTTTACGACGTAGAAGAGAGGAAGAGGTGATAGCGTGGAGAGGTTAGGGGGATTTTTATTTGTCTATATATTATATTTATTTATATTTATATTAATATTTGTATTATTTTATTAAGTTAATAAAAAAAATGTAGAAGGGGAGTTGTACAGGGGTCCCCTGTTAGGGATGAGGGCAGGGGAAGGGTAGATTTTAGAAGGGCTGGGAGCCAGGGGGTCGCAGAGGGGTCCCTTTCTAGGGCTCAGAGCAGGGGAAAGTATTTATTAGAAGGGCTGGGGCCGCGGAGGGGATCAAGTCAACCAGGGGCACACTTCTAGAGCCCAGGGCTGGGAAGGAGTATGTTTTAAGAAGGACTGGGGCCTTGGGGGGAGGGGGGAGGGGGCACAAGGGACGGGTTTTTGGACTCGGGCAGGGGTCAGGGAAAACCTTTAACACATATATGCCCATTACGTTCATGATTTTACAATGAAATTCGTTGTAAAGGTATGCATGATAAAGGCATATTCGTGGTAAAGGTTGTTAATAGTAATGGCATTTGCGTTGTATTGCATGTGTGGTAAAGGTATGCTTGCAACGGAATGCGTTGTAATGTCATACAGCCGCAGTTCACTCTCATGGAACATAACAAACTGTACATGAGGCATCAAAAAAACTTAGGGCTAGATGTAGGTGGGCTAATACCGGTCGGTAACAGCCAAAAATCGGTTAATTTCCTTTGGTAAATTTCCCTTTACCGACCAATATTTTGCCCTTTGCGATGTAGGAGGCTGGATTTAAGGATTCGGTAATTTACCAATTCATTATTGTAAGGAATCGGTAAAAAAACGATTCCTTAATTTAAGGAATCAGTAAATTACCAAATCCTTAAATCCTATATAGGGAGCACTCAAGTGAGTGCATTTTTGGTTTAAGGATTCGTTATTTACCACCAACTACAAGTTGGTAGTTAATAACGAATACCTTTAAAAAAGCAATGTTGTGCTTTTTTAAAGGTGCCATGTGGCAGACATACATGCCCATATGTGTGCCACATGTGCACACATGCACGATTCAGGGGTGCAACAGGGTGTCAATGTGACACCCTGCCACCCTTGAATATGCTCCCCCTATTACAGATTCGGCTTTTACTGAATTGGTAATAGTGAATGGCTTCCCATTCATTCCTGTGGGCCCCCAGACCCATAGGAATGAATGGGAAGGGATTCCTTATTACTGATTTGGTAAATACCTAATCAGTAATAACAAATATTACCGAATCGGTAAAATTTACCAAGTTTTTTACCTACATTCTATTTACCGATTCTTAAATACCGAATCGGTAAAATTTGGTATTTAGGAATCGGTAAATAGAAATTACCTACATCTAGCCCCTAGTGTCATATAAATTATGCAAAAACAGAAAAGGAACTCTACCTAGATCTAAGTTTAGGAGGGGAGCATTCAAGTTGAAAAGGAACCATCCGCAAGCCAACACTCAAATTTTTTCCGATATATCAGAACTTTGGGAAAGGTTTTAAGCACAACTTTAGTGAAGTATCATCCGAATTTGGAAAATGATCACATTTACGATTGCAGCCAAAGTAGTACTCCTTGTGGATTAGTGAAATGATATCCAGGTCTGGATAGAATACTTTGCACTGAATGGCAATATCATATGTCGTTTTCACACCTAATGTGAATGTCATTTCGCCAAGTTAATACTCAAAGTCTTTGCCAGAATGCAGACACTATAGTGGACAAACTGGAGTGCCACAGTGGATTGAGTTGTTTTTGGAATATCATCCATCTAAAGATGGCAATATTACCGAAAAGGAAGTGATCCCTCAAAGTCTTAATGTCTAGTGAGCGCACATTCTAAAATTTGGTATTAGTAAGAAAAGTTATTGAGACAGCTTTTCCAAATTTTATGTGCATAGAGGAGTGTAATTTCTCAGATCTCATAGGACGTGCAATTGTTTTTTCAATTAATTTTAGATTATCAGAACCCTGGGCCAAAGGTAGTTTTGGCATTATTGGCAACACCTAAATCCTCAAATACAATCGGGTTCTGATGGGAAGCCATTGTGGTCTAAATACAGGGAGTGAGATAGGTGTGCCATCTGGAAGTCCTAAGAGGAAGCAGGCGGTGATATTGTGTACCACATGGAACTGGTGGAAGATACTTCGGAAGTTATGAGTACTCTTCAATCCCATAATCCTAAATGGCCAAAACTATGACATTCATTGCAGTATTATCACTTTCTCTGATAGCAATAGTAGTATCCTCCTCATCAAGGATAATGCAGAGACATTGGCCAACATTGTTCTGTTGATCTGGCCTGATAAGGAAAGGTTTTCACTAAAATGAAGCCCATGATTCCTGATAAAGACCACTAACAATGGGTCATGTCCATATTGCCAGTTAGTTAGGGCCTTTATGTTTTTTAAATATTTGTTTTTTCTGAGTATTCCCATTTCCCCTGCAGCTTCCACTCAACAATCTCTAAAGTGGGTTAGTACATTATCACGAAAATCCACGCACAACACAAATTGAAAATTAATATCTAAGATCTGTTAATTGGTTCATCACATCAAAAAAGGGACCATCAATGGTGTGGCATTATTTGATACCCAGGATTCTGCATGAGTAATTAATGTATCATAACGTTGAACATAAAAGCCTTATCTGAGGTTTTATTGCAGAACTAACTGAAATACCCTTGCAATTGTAGCCTTTATTTATTTATTCTTAGTTTATGTAAAGTGCAGCCATCACTTCTGGCATAGTGTCTAGGTGCTGCTGTCAATTTGCCAACTTACCACACGGGATGTTTCTGTGAAAACAGCCAGGTGTTTAATTCCTTTTAAAATCTAGGCATATTTTGTTCAATTTGTTCAGTTAGAGGAAATGAATTCCAGAGTTTTATACTGGCGATGGAAAAGACCCTTCCCCCACCCCAGGGCCGGCTTTTAGCACTGGTGGAAACTGGTGTGACAATCATTGTTGGTGCCCCCCACCATATGACCTCCTTTTCGTGTTCCCTCTCAACCACCTGGCAAATGTGCCCCTATTTATCCATTGACACACTCTCAAATGTATTCCATTCATTTTAAAGCACTGGTAAAGACTGGCTTTACTAATCTACTCAGCTATCCCCATAAAAAAACACAAAACAAACTGTTCTTTGCAACAGGTACATTAGCCCTCTGCGCTACTTTATGGCGAGTCAAAACTGCTGCAAAGCAAAACTCTGATCTTACTCTCTAGCAGGAACATTAATCACAAGAGTTATTGTGTCATTTTTATTGCTGCCTGAAAGCTGGACGCACAGGAAATTCTGCAGCAGGTGCTTTTAAATTGTACGTTATTGCCGGGCACAGCGTCCCCTCTGTGGACAGTGTGTACCCCCTCTCCAGGTCAGCGCCCAGTGCAGCTCCACCAGTTGCACTGCCCTAAAGCCAACCCTGCCAATTTTTGGAGGTTTTTTTAGGAACTATAATCTGTATCTAGCTTCTCAGTCTTAAGGATAGGGGGATTAATATTTCTTTAGCTTGTGGAAAATGATGTGTGGACTGGAGCCGTGAATGCTTTTATGAAGGATGCACGCTGCTTGGAACTGAATACACTTAGTAATAGGGAGCAATTCTACCGTTATTGATGTCTGGAAACTTTGCCATAGTTTTTATGGTTAAATAGTAGCCTGGTCATAGTGTTTTGAATGCATTGTAGACAGTCAGTTGATGTTTTGGGTAGCTTGAGTTGGAAAGTATTGCTGTAGTCTAATTTCGAGTTAATATATGCATTTTCCCCTATGACTTTAGGAGAGAAGGCTGAGAAAAGATAAGTTCTATTGAGAATTTTCATTTGGAAGATTTCATCACTACGGCTAATTATTTCTTCTGGTAGAGATGGGAATCCAGAATTACCCCAATGTTATGAATGGCAGGACATGGTGAAAGACAGCTCCCTGAGGTGTTTGGCTAAAATGAATCCTTCTGAAGTAATTCGGGGTTCCCAAGGCCTACACACTCCAGAGATAACCCACTTACACTCAAGAACTGTTGGCACGGAAACTGTAAAAGGCAAAGAACAAGTTTATTAAGACCCCATGGGGTGGTGGTACACTCAAACAGCACCCTTCGGTAATGCAAGAGGTATCACACCGAACACCGGTGTGACCCCGTTTATATACAGTTTTGGGGCAATAAAAGATAGGCGGCACAAGTTAAGACACATTTAAGGACATATATGGTCATGTTTTGGAATACTGCCAGCTCATTGGAGGGGGCACAACTCCGCTGGTCAGTTTGGTGCACATTCCAGAAGGTTTACGGGTCAGTGGGAACTGCGCATGTGCGACTTGACCAGTACTAAAAATAGCCTGTTGCTGGGCAGATAGTAGTGGTCAGCGGAACGGACAACGGACTAAAGGGCACGCCAGCCACGAGGCCGCTCATGATCTAAGATGGCCGCTGCAACATTCAAAATGGCGTTTTCATATATAGCCAAGTTAAGGAGGACAACGTGTAGGTTCAGCTAATCGCTAATGCGGCCGGGCCAATTACAACAGATGACCCTTTTAGCGGTTAGCTGAATCTACCTCATAGTGAACATAGTCAGGATGTTCGTCCTCGATGTCTATTAACATTATTTGTGTTACCTCCTTGTGAAGCATCATTTTGTCATGGGCAAGAGCTCGTCTTGATGGTATACAAGCTGATAAACACATTGAACATAAAGCTGGGCCACATTGAATACATAGGCATATAAAAAACATGGCTCCTACAAATATACAGAGAATTGTCAACAGTTTCCAGCCCCAAGTTGTAATCATAGACCAAAACCATCCCGAAAGTGTCCAAGTTCCATTGTCCGGGTGTATTTCAGCTGCTATTTTATGAAGCTTGGAAATAGCATCATACACAGATGGGGAATTGTCCGGGACATATACGCAACAGCTGCTTCCGATAATCCTACATGCCCCCCCACGATCAGCCAAAACAACGTCCAATACCATTCGATTTTGGAGGGTGACAATTCTGAAAATCTGTAGTTCCTCGGTAATATTCCCCAGGGCAATGGCAGTGTCATTTGCAACAGCCTCAACAACCCGTGTCAGTCGTCTGATTTTCCGGCTGTTCAGTGCAGCCCCCACAAAGGAGAATAGTCCCAGATTAAAATCCACATACTGTTGTAACGCAGTGTCCGTTTGGTCAATGTCCTCCAGGGCAACAGTTCGTTTAACCCTATTCAAAACGAAATCATGGTACAGTGTATAATCGTTGTGGTACATCGGAGGGGCAATGAATACAGGGGGTAACACAAACGATACGTAGCACGTGCCCAACCACCCCACTGGAAGCTGATGGTATCCCTTCGTTCCACAGATAAAGTATGTATTTCGTGATGCAACAAATGAGATGCCATTCGGGCTATCAAACGTAAGAGAAATGTTACATTCGCTTTTTCCCACTGCAATCGTGCCCTTGTTTCTGATACATAAATCGGCTTTTGTGGCAATAACATTTATAACATGAGCACTAGATACATTAACATTCCGCTGATTGCTGTATACACGTGGGGCAGATATATTGTCAGGCCTATACTCTTCCCATTCGAAACGTGTACCCTCAGCCCGGGGAAACCCATCCTTGTCATGGAAACATACTTTATTCAAACGGAAAAGCACCCCCCCTTTAGTTGGCCATCTCAAAGTAAAAAGGAGGGTGTACCAAGCGTTGCATGACCCATTGTGTGAAAACGGGAGTGGAATAAGTGGAGTGCCCCCTCTCTTCTGGTGCCCAGGCAACATTCCACACACCCAACAATTCGAGGTATTGGTCATGTTATGCGTGTGGTGAAGAATCTGGATGAAGCTGTTATTTAAATACGTTTGGCGATGGCGCTCTTCATGAAAGGGCAGTGTGAAATGAAAATGTTCAGACGGTGCCGGGGTAGTCGGCAGCAAATGTTCACGTACAGGCACCACAAGTTTGACTACCCAGGCTATAACAGCTATCACCACGATAGTCAAGACAAAGAGAAAGGCACCCAATATTTTCTTATCACGAGATGCCGTTGATGCCATATTTCAAGAATATTCGTGCAAAATCTCAAATAGCACCAATTGTTCACAAATTGTTCACAAATTGTCTCAGATACACGTACGTGTATACCTAAAAAAAAAAGAAAAATGCGGTGCTGAACTCCGAGGTAGCCGTTGTTTTCTTCTCCGGGCCAAGACGGGTGTCGCTACTCTGGCAGAACTGATCCCCCCCCTTGGAATTCCTGGTTTCCGTTTCACAAACCTGGAGCGGTAACCAACCAGTCATTAAAAAAGGACACAAAATTCTTCTTATCGTGGACGTAGGTCGTAGCGCTCTCTTCCGATAGCAGTTTGGTCCGGGAAGGCTCCCTCCACTTCGGCCGACGTCACAGCTGGGCTCTTTTCTTTCTCCAAAATCTCCTTATAATCAGTCAACACAGCAGGAGTCACCAGATCCGGAGAGACACGGCGACAATGTGTCGAATGCACCCACCGCTTCCTGTTTGTCACTCGTACTGCGGTGCGGGTCGCCAGAAGGACCTGCTCGGGGCCCTTCCACCTGGGCTCCAAACTGCTTGCTCTCTCAAACGAGCGAACCATTACATGATCACCAGGACGAAGATCATGGCCTTCTCCAGTAGAGTTGTCAGGGAGCGCTTCTCGAACCTGTTGATGAATAGAGAGCAAATCATTTGTTAATCGTGCCAAATAATCATTCATCATAACACAAGGCACATCATGTATTAATCGCGGCTTGGGCACCCCCCAGATATTCATCGGGCGGCCAAACACCACCTCATAAGGCGTAAGGCCAGTTCGTGAGTGGGGTACTGATCTAAGAAAAAGCAGTGCCAACGGCAAAGCATCTGGCCACTTCAACGATGTAGACGCTACAATTTTGGCTAGCTTGAGCTTCAGCGTAGCATTGTACCGATCAACCAAACCTGCTGACTGAGGGTGGAATACAGCGTGGAACTTCTGCTGAATCCCTAACCCCTTCAGTACATATTCCACAATCTTTCCAACAAAATGGGGCCCATTATCGCTCCACAAAAATTTGCAAACTCCAAAGCGAGGAAAGAATTCCTTAAGCAACACCTTAGCTGTCGTCAAAGCCGTATTGTCTTTCGTGGGGTAGGCCTCAACCCATTTGCTAAAAGCACACACCACCACTAGGACGTACTTCAGGTTGTTGCAGCGCTCGAGTTGGATGTAGTCCATTTGAAGCACTTCAAATGGTGCCGAAGGTGGAACGAAACCTCCTTTCGGAGTATGGGTCCCCTTTCCAGGATTGTGTTGCAAACACACCAGGCAGGTCTGCACTACTCTTGTTGCAGTATTAGCAATCTCGGGATGTTCCCAAACTCGTGTTAAAAGCCGAGTGATTGCAAGAGCTCCGACATGAGCCAGTCCATGTGTCATCTGGACCATCGCCTGTAAGTAAGCCACAGGCAATTTCCACTTCTCCATGTCTTTGCTTCTCCAACAACCCTCGTCATCTAGTACCCCATTTGCTGCCCAAGCCGCAAGTTCAGATTCTGTGGCTGATTTTTGGATATCCCGTATCTCTGCTCTAGCATCACTCCATCGCTCAGCCTGTGATTGTACCACGTACATGGGGGAGCTAGTTCGGGACATGGCCGTTTGCCTTGCTATGCTGTCTGCAAAGGCATTCCCTTGACCCACTTTATCCGTAATCTTTTTATGGGAACTGCACTTTACTATCGCTACTTTCTTAGGGCCAAGCAACGCATTTAGGAGATCACGCACTAGCTCTCCGTGCATAATGTGCTCTCCGTGTGATGTCAGAAACCCGCGTTCTCTCCAAAGAAGCCCGAAGTCGTGGGCCACTCCAAAGGCATACCGGCTGTCCGTGTATATGTTCACACATAATCCGGCACTCAATTCGCAGGCTCTTGTTAAAGCAATCAGCTCTGCTGCCTGAGCCGACTTTTGTGGTATCCTAGCTGTTTCTACCACTGTCTTAAGTGTCGTGATCGCATATGCTGCGGAAGTCGTGCCATCTGGCAGCCTTAGGCACGACCCATCGACCCACAGTTCCCCATCCACATCTGGAAGTGGCACATCCTGTAAATCGACACGACCCTTTGTCTGTTCCTCGGTCAGGAAAACACAGTTGTGATGTTTTTCTTCCTGACCCTCCTCGGCCGGATAGGGCAATAAGGTGGCAGGGTTCAAAGTAGCGCACCTTTTCAATGTTATATGTGGCGCTAAGAGTGTCAGCTCATATCCTGTAAGTCGTGCACTCGTAAGGTATTGAGTCTTTGTCTGGTTTAACAGGGCATCTACTGCATGAGGGACTAACACCAACAATTTGTGTGATAACACTATGCCCTCACTCTGTCGTATGGCTACTGCTGTTGCTGCTACCGCTCGAAAACACCCAGGCAACCCTCGTGCTACAGGATCCAAAATGGCAGAGAAGTATGCACATGGCCTCTGCTTATCCCCGTGTAATTGCACTAACACTGACAACGCGCACCCATCATTCTCGTGCACGTACAATGTGAAAAGTTTCGTATAGTCTGGTGTACCTAACACGGGTGCGGAACAAAGGGCCTGCCTCAACTGCTCAAAAGCTTTCTGACATTCATCTGTCCACTCAAGGGGCATTGGTGTGGCTTTGGACAGTAATGCTAGCAAAGGTTTTATGATATGCGAAAAACCCATGATCCATTGCCTACAAAAAGACGTCAACCCTATAAAGGCACGTACATCTCTCTGCGTGCGGGGGACTGGTGTGTCTAAAATTGCTTGGATTCGATCAGATGTTAATGCACGCCCCTCCTTAGACAACAGATGACCGAGGTAGGTCACCTGGGGTCTACAGTATTGAAGCTTTTTCTTAGAAACCTTGTGATTATTTTGTGCCAAAAAGGAAAGTAACGCAAGTGTACTCTGTTCACATTGTGCATAAGAGTCAGCAGCAAGCAGAAGGTCATCCACATACTGGATGAGCGCAACGCCAGACTGCAATTTAAACGAATCTAGCTGCCTTTTCAAAGCCTGGCTATAGATGCTAGGTCTTTCAGTATATCCTTGGGGAACACGACAAAATCTATACGATTTATTATTGAGCGTAAAACCAAACAGATATCTGCTATCAGGATGAACAGGGATGGAAAAGAACGCATTCTTTAAGTCAATAACACTAAAGGTGGTGGCTGTCGGTGGAACCAAGGTAAGCAAGGTCGTAATATCAGACACCACCGGATATTGGGGAATGACAATTTTGTTGATCTCTCGCAAATCGATAATAAATCGATAGATTTTTCCATCAGTGTCTCTCTTAAGAATCGGAAGAATAGGACTGTTACAAACATTATAAGGGACCTCCTCCACAACCCCTGCAGAAATCAAATCCTGAACAATGTGTGTCAATGCAATTTCACCTTCTCTCGAAATCTTATACTGTGGTACTCGTGGTAGAGGGGCCCCCTCCTTAACGGTAATGTGGATTGGTGGAATACGCATCTCTCCCACATCCGTATCTGAGGTCGCCCACAACGTATGCGGTAGAGAGGCCAAAACTGGAATGTCTAAAATAGCATAAAATCTGTCAGGGTCAGGGTAATTGTCATTCAGGATAACCCGCACTCCCTCTGGAGCGCAACGTATTGTCGCTCGAAAATATTTAAGTAAATCAATGCCCAAGATATTGTCTGGGGTATGGGGTGATAACAAAAATTGGCCAAAACTGAAATATTTGTCAATGCATAGTGCAAGGGGCTTGGACAATGGGCTGGGGGAGGGTGTGCCATCAAACCCTACACACGTAATCATTTCGCCAGACAGGGGAGCCCTCGGAACCAAGTTTTTCAACAGAGCGCTACGAGTAGCTCCTGTGTCGACTAGAAATTGATCAGTAGAACCCAAAATACCCGCTGTTACATATGGACCTTGCTGATCTACCGGCACTTCAACTGATTCCTTACCCCATCCTACGCAATCCTATGCATGAACATAATCCTGGTGTTCCACATTCTCCCCTTCCAAAATCTGATATTGATTCCGTCTATCAAACGTATTTCGTTCGTCCTGGCCACGGCCCCTCTCCTCAACCTGTCTACGATCACCTCCGCCACCCCTCGCTCCAGTATAACCTCCTCTCGACCTTCCACTTCCTCGACCACGCTGACTACGCTGTTCACGAAGTACCGGACAATCTTCGGCCCAATGCCCAAACTCCTTACAATAAGCACACTGATCCTCCGCAATATCCGTACGACCATACGATGCGTTTCCTCCACCTCGTCTACCTCTATCATTCCCTCTACCCTGTGTTCCCCGAACTTGCGCCAACATCACCTTCGTTTTCAATTCCTTCGCCTTTTTCTCTACACTTTCTTTAGCCTCCACTTCCTGCTGCTCATAATACTGAGCCATAGTTAACAAGGACGCAGGGGTCTCCGTGGCCCAGGAACTTTCACTCGACTTCAATCGCTTCGCAATCTCTGGTAGGAGATTAGCTACATACTTATCTACAAACAAATGCCGACCCGTATCATCTGTTAAAGATTGACCACTGTAATCATGAAAAGCTTCCTCGAAACGTGTAAAGAAATCTGAAACCGTTTCATCGGGTTTCTGCTTGCACGATGTTAGCATAGTCCAATCAATCTTTTTGGAGGGAACAAGCGTTTTTAATTTATTCAAGATAGCTGCCGGCAGATCTAGAATTAACTGGCAAGGCTTACAGGCTGGTTCTCTATCTAAATCTGCAGCATTTATTTCCTTCCATGTCCCCCCCAATATCGTTTCGTCATTATTTTTACGAATCTGCCTCCACATATCAGGTGGTAATATTAGCCCAAAAAACAAATCTATATCCACAAGAGTCATCACACAAGATGATATAGCCCCCTCCACCCCCTCATAAAATGCCGCCGGATTCTTCCGAAGATCAGGTAAAGAATTTTTCAATGCCATAACATCCGCTCTATTCCACGGCGTATATACCCAATTATACAAAAAATACCCTTTCGCATCCTTCGACAATTTATCATCATCCGTACCTTCCCCTTTTGGCGGAACATACAAAGGTGCGGCTTCACGCATAGGCATAACATGCAACGCAGAACTCTTATCTGAACCACGGAGAGAACACTCTTTGGCCTGCCCATTATTCTCCAATTCGGACTCCTTTTGCCTCTTTTTCCGCTCCTCCCGCAATCGGGTTGTCTCATCCCGCAGCTTGATCAATTGCGCAAACAGGTCATCAACATCTGAAAGATCAAAATCACCTTTAGTCAAATTTTCACGATACACTGACAATGCTTTGGGCTCAAACGTATCAGAAAGGTCACGATATGCGCCTACAACTTCATCCGCCAGACTAGACAAAAAGTACAGCAATTCAAGATCTGACCACCCTTTCTTTTCTGTTAACAATTGCTGCTGAGTAATACTACGCTTATTCACTTTACGAGCCCAACTGCGTAGGTGAGCGGACCTCTCCGCAGTGAACCTGAGAGCGGATATACCCTTCTTGTCCGACTTATCCCGTCAGTCGTCCCCTGAATCCTCATCCGGAGCCGTCGGCGAAACATACGGAGGCGGTGACCGTTCTAACAAAGAAAAATCATCAATTTCATTATTAAGGACAGGATAGAGTGGTCGACGAATAGGAAATTGACCAGTCGTTTGCAATTTACGTTCCCGTTCCTCCCTTTCTTTCTTCTCCTGAGCCTCCTTTTCCTCAAGCTGTAAAGCCTTATCCCGAGCAGCCTTACGCTGCTCTTTGTCCGCCAAGGCAACTTCACGCTTCATTCGCTCACGCGCCGCTTTCTCCCACATTCGCACACAATCAAACATATTTTGTCTAGACCTACGTTAAAACAAACATTGCTCTACAAATTGTATTTTACTTAAATCAAACGACCCGTGTAGAGGCCATTGCAATTCAGGATCGGCCTTGGTGTACTTATGCCATAATTTACTGTACATAATAGGGGGAAGGCCAAATTTTATATACATGTCCCTATTTGGTGTTCCCTCTGGGGGAGCCGGCTGTGCTTCTGCTAATCTAATTGAGGTACCTTCTCCAAGACAACACATTCCTCGGAGTGTGCTGAAAACAGGCATGTTCAAAAAGTATCACGAAAACGTGACACCACACAAAATGGCACTTACAGTTCTTCACACAAGTGTGCCGCTCAGGGGAAAAAAAACAAAGTTAGAGAAACATCTCTACATGCCTGCCTATGTGAAGTGCACTACACATATAAGTTCAAAGAACACAAATTCACAATGTTAGCTAACTCAAATCAAAGACGTAGATCATAGGACTCCGGCAAGCATCCAAGGACTGCCTTACCGATCACAAATCACAGAATTTCAGTAAGCGTCCGAAAACTACCTTACCGAACACAAATCATAGGACCTCAGTAAGCGTCCGAAGACTACCTTACCGATCAAAAAGCTTACCCAAATTCCCAAATGTCCAGATTCCAACTGCCAAGGTCTTGTAAGCCAAATCAGCCAAACGGCACTTTCTCAGCGTTGCAGACACTTCGGAAACTCAGTCGGAGACCGGCGCCACCTGGAAGGTCAGATCGGAAGGAAAGGAAAAAACACCGTGGCAGCCAAGACTCGGGTCACTCGTGGCAGCGCGCGTCCATGGCGAGTTTCCAAGCCTTCATCACGACCTCTCCTTCGGGCATCCGAGTCGCCGATGAGTCCCTTCGTGGTCGCCAATTGAAGTAATTCGGGGTTCCCAAGGCCTACACACTCCAGAGATAACCCACTTACACTCAAGAACTGTTGGCACGGAAACTGTAAAAGGCAAAGAACAAGTTTATTAAGACCCCATGGGGTGGTGGTACACTCAAACAGCACCCTTCGGTAATGCAAGAGGTATCACACCGAACACCGGTGTGACCCCGTTTATATACAGTTTTGGGGCAATAAAAGATAGGCGGCACAAGTTAAGACACATTTAAGGACATATATGGTCATGTTTTGGAATACTGCCAGCTCATTGGAGGGGGCACAACTCCGCTGGTCAGTTTGGTGCACATTCCAGAAGGTTTACGGGTCAGTGGGAACTGCGCATGTGCGACTTGACCAGTACTAAAAACAGCCTGTTGCTGGGCAGATAGGAGTGGTCAGCGGAACGGACAACGGACTAAAGGGCACGCCAGCCACGAGGCCGCTCATGATCTAAGATGGCCGCTGCAACATTCAAAATGGCGTTTTCATATATAGCCAAGTTAAGGAGGACAACGTGTAGGTTCAGCTAATCGCTAATGCGGCCGGGCCAATTACAACACTTCCATCTAGCCATATTCTATTGAAGACTGGCATAAATTTAGTTTTTGGAGAGTTCAGTTTGAGAAAAGTTTCTGCAATCCTTTCAAGGGGTAATAATAGATTACATTGCTCTCTCAGGTAATGGAACACCATCCTTTTTTTACTGTATAAACTTTGTTTCTCAGTTCAGTGAAATGCATAAAAGTACACATGTTAAAATAGTAACATTAAAAAAGTATTCATTAAAACAAACTGGTACTCAATAAGAATTTTTAAAGGATTATACAGTAAAGTTTTCACTGATGACCATTACACAGAAGGGTTAGACTAGTAGTGCAAACATAGATATTTTAAAACAGGCAAGCTGTGTCATCAGCAAGTAGAAATTTAAAGTGCTGTAGATAAAGTGCAAAGGACCTTACGAGTTCTTAAAGCAGGCAGTAGAAAGGAAGATAATTCAAAGTAACGCAATGGGGTATCTAAAGAATAAAATAACGTAAGGGCTGCTGTTACCGTCCGTATTGAGAATTTTGTTAAAAGCGGAATTATAAAGGTCTTCCTCTCTTTTTCATAATGTGCGCAAAAATGTAGGGTGTTTGATGTCGATTGAGCTGACTTATTGTCACAGGGGCAAGAGTATAGGTTCCTAAGGACAAATTAAATATTTTGGAAACCAAGCTTAAGCGGAATTAGGTTCAGTCTGAACCTTGTCAGGATAAATCGATGCTGGTTATTTGTCACTATTTGTAGATAAGAAGGAGAATGATTTAAAATCTGTGGTATTGATTGATACAACTTTACAGATTCTTTCCCTTTATGAATATTCCATCTATCCTGTGTAACTTGGTTTAAAAAGATCACCTTTAGTCTTGATTTAGGCAAGTGTTTGCAAAGAGAAGGCGTATCAAACAAGAAACCAAGACCCAAATAATTAAAATTGTCTCTAATGTAGGTTATCCACGGGATTCGGTAGGCATAATCCAAGGTTAAAATATCTTTGATCATTTTTTGATTCAATCCCACCGTTTACCTATACCAGATGGATAACCAAAGGGCAAGTGGAGCTAATCTAATAGCGTCCGTGTTATAGGGGATGCCAGCTTCTTTGTGGGCTATAAATTACTGGTTGAATGAGGAATTGACAGTAATCTCTTAATGAATTTGTCTTCCTACACTTGAAGGATAGTTGGGTCAGTGATACCCCATATTGCTGCCCCGTAGGTGGCTATTGAAAACAATTTTGCCTTGTAAATTGTGAGCATTTCGAATATAGGCTTATGGCGTAGGTTTTTGGAAAACCTCAATAAAGCTGCAATACTTTAAATCATTGCATTAGCTCTATTTTGCAGTATCTCCTTCCAAGTTAATTGTTTGTCAAAGACAACCCCTAAATAGTTAAAATGATATACCTGATCAATTTTTTCCCTACCTAAATTAAATCTCAATTTTTTTATTTTTATTTTTGTTCTGGCCTTTTGGTATTACATAGGATTTGGCTTTATTAAATTGCAGGTCCAACTTACGCATAAAATCAGTGTACTGGCAGATAATATTTTGTAGTGCCATTGGAGTCTGCGCTAGTAAAACGGCGGCGTCTGCGTAAAGCAGGATCGGGAGGGCAGATGATAATACTAACAGGGTATCTTTTATAATCTCAAGCAAAGCTTTGCTTAATCTGTTGGTATAGAGAGCAAAGGGGCCAGGACACAACCTTGCCTGACACCCCTCTCTATTTTGAAGGGTTTAGTGCATTCACCATTTCTCTCATATTGTATGGTTGCGGGGGCGCCCGCATAGAGCTCCCTAATAAAGTTAATAATGTCCTCTTCCACTCCCATTTCAGTTAAAATTTCCCAAAGCTTACTATGGACCACACAGTCGAAAGCCTTGGATAAGTCCATGAATGCCAAATAGATTTGAGTGTTTTTTGCTTTTGTATATTTACCAATAGTTAGAGTCAAATTCAGACACTGATCCAACATTCCACTACCCTGTCAAAACCCATACTGGACTTCTGACAGAATGGCCCTTTCCTCTACCCATATTTCTAGTTTATTTATCAATATGCAACCCATCAGCTTAGCCGAGCTGTCGAGCAAATAAATTGGTCGATAATTGGCAGGTGCAGAGGTGTCCCCTTTTTTGTATATCGGGATGATTATGGATTGTTTCCAAGAGGGGGGAAGACCTTGCAGAGCTATGGCATTAAAAAGCCACAGTTAGAAGTGGGCCCAGAATGGGAAGTTAGCTAGCATAACATCCATAGGAACTCTATCAGGCCCCTGTGTTTTGTCAGAAGGGGATTGGATCAGGGCAAGTTTGACTTCTTCCAGGTCGAATGACAGGTATGTGGAGGAATTTGAGATAGGGGGTCACGCATGCCTATAGGAGGCTCCACCCTCCTGGAAGTGCTTTACCCATGAAGCTTTATCGATATGGGTATCTAATTAAGGGCATTATTATCACTCAGGAAGGGCATATTAACAGTTTTCCAAAAGGCTGTATGGCCCTGAAAGAGAGATGCTTTTTTAAGGTTCTCCCATGCCTCTGTTTTCAGCTGTCTTAGCCTATTTGTCAAGGCTGACTTACAGCTATTCCTAAGGATCCGAATCTGCTGGGTATTTCTAGGTGTAATTTTAAGAGCCTTGCACAGGTTTTGCGAAGCATCTGTGCAGCTCTTGTCAAACCACCGGTTAAGTCTGGAATCTCACACAGTTGGCGAGCGTATCAGCTGTGATCTTAAGTACTTTAGTCCTTTAGTAGCATATTAAACACCTCGACTATACAACAATGGTCTAAGGAAGGATCCCGACAGATGTGTATGCTCTCTAGGTTAGTCAGGACACAACTTGTAAAAAGTGCAGCAATATCAACCTTCTCCCATTTCAAAATAATTCTGTTAGATCTACTTATCATTGGTTTTAGGAAATTATTGTTCTTTTGGGGATCGAACACTGGCCATGGCAAAGCAGTGGACAGGATTGCTTGATCTCTCAATTCAGTGAAAAGTGTTTTGAGTGTTGAAAGGCTTAGGCTTAGGGACTCAGATAAAATGAGGAAATCTAGCGTAGAGAGATATTCGCCTCTATAAAAGGTTGAGGAAAAGGACCCGGTATGTGGGTCTTTGGCATTTTGAATTACAAGTTGCCATTTTATTAATATAATATTGAGCGCCTTCCCGTGAATATCATGATGGAAATGGGCAATGCACTAATTTTTGTGATCCAAAATTCTGCATAACTCTGCAGAGTTTTGGGAACAGGGTTTCAGATTCAAATCACCCAACCAGATTACATGTAATATATTGTGGTGAGACTCCACCATTTCCTCTGACATGTCATCTAGAGACTGAGGAACAACCTCTGGATCTAAAATGCTGTTGTTATAATAGTTCATCAATAAAATGTCCCAGGCTGGAGGCCCTTCAATCACCAATATATGAATGTTTGGAGATGTGTTTATAAAAGTCAGAAGTTTAAATTCCACTACTTTAGAGATCAGTGTTAAAATACCTCCCTGGACCTGCACCCTAAACGCTGAGATGCCAGAGTTTGAAAAGATCTATACCCGTTAATGTGAATTAGATTAATCTCTCGTGTTTCTTGAATGGAAAATATTTGGTAGGTAGCCAAAATAGACAACCATTCCCTGTTATCGTACTTACTATTATATCCAGCTATATTCCATGTTGCCAGAGAATAAGGTAGGTTTTGTGCATCCCTGCGAGGGATAAAGAAGTCTGGTACGAGTAACCTGTTGTATGTGAAACGCTATAGCCCTGCTGTTCGTGTCCTTCCTGTGAAAGCTGGGAGCCGGCCGTTAAGTGCACATCTACGGACTGGGTACCGGAGATTGGCAAACTATCACCCGGATGTCAATCGCAGGAATCCAAACTAGCTAGGGGGCATATCTGTTAGAGGTATACTAGTGCGCTGTATTAATCATAAGGTTCCCATGCCCTCGTGGTTGGCGATCTAACCGTATGTACTGGACCCCACTCGAGAACAAGTAGGTGGTTTGTAGAAGAAGCCCAGGGGAGCAGTGACATTCTTAGTGGTCGCATTAGGACTGCCTATAGGTTGTGAAGGTAGGTCGCTTATTAGTTGTGGGTTGTCAAAGTTTAGGACTACACAATCCCCCTCATAGGTATTAGAAGAGGGGCCCACCAAAGGGGTTTTCCTTGCCATTAGCAGAGGGTTCTGTGTTTGGGGTCCTGGCCTTATGTGAAAAGTTAGCCAATGGCATGCTTTTGCCATAAGTTGAGTGATAGATTCCTTTTGAAAGGAATTAAGAGCGCGAACATTTAAGAAGACTAGTACGTATGGGGTGGCTGCAGGTGGGAGATCTAGGTTAAATTGTTCGGAATTTGCCCGCTTAAAATCTGTCTGAAACTGGGTAACATGTCTTTGAGTGGTGTTTCCAGACCCCATGAGTGAAATAGTAATGTCCAGGCTGTTCACAGGTTCTGGCGGGGGAGGTATTGTAGGTAAAGGGTCGGGAATGTAGGTCGGGTCACCTAGTAATGTTTGTGTGCCCCCTCAGTGGGATGGTTCTGCTTGCGGGGCGCCCCCTTGATTGGCCATAACAATGAGTCGTCCTGACTGGGATCGAGCAGTGTTTGTGATAAGCCCAGTGTGTGGAGATTGCATAGGATGTGGGGGAGGACGTGGTGAGTGTGCTGGAGCTTTACATTGGCCTAAGAGACCATCGATTTTGTACTCAATTTTAGCTAAATGAGATAGTATGGGGCTAATCATGGTGGTAAGTTTTGCACATAAGTCCTCCATAGTGGGGTTCAGTTTTCTTGGCTCTATTAGTTGAAAGTTCTTTGGCTGGGCTTCCCTTCCTCTTGCCAATCAAAACCAAAGAGGGAAGGGAGTTGGTTACAGTAGAGTTATTGGGTAGAGAAATAGAGTCAATAACAGATGTGGAGCCATTAGGTGAAGTTTTACAAAGTTGGGAGCGCCCTGAGTAAAGTTCCATATATGGGGCTCAATAGCGAGTTCGGCAACAACGTGTAGGCCATTGGGGGGTTCCGTAGTCCCAGCATTTGGGTTGTGCGCATCATCCCCCAAAGAAAGCATAAACTCTGTAAGGGCTATCTCCCTGGAAATAGCGTTAGTCACTTCGGTCAGAAAAGGATCAATAGTTGAAATTGTTATTCCAGAATTTGGAGTAGTAGTCTGATTTTCTCTTACCCATCTTGAAGCGGTTACTTGATAGCAAGAGTTAGAGGGATGGCCCAGCCCAGCCTCCTCCAGGTTCTGATGGGTGTGGACTGGATGGCTCTTGGCCCGGGCTTTGCCTGGCACGTCCCCTCACGCGTTTCGCACTGCGGGACTGCCGGCACCTTAAGAGCACATCACTAGATGCAGAGGCTCACGGGATTCTGAGTCCTGACCCCAGAGATTGTAGCCGGTAAGTGGATCTGGCGTTGGTGGAACCATCAGCCAAAGTTAGACACCATAATGGGTTCTTGACAGCAAACCTGCCTGCACTTGCTCTAAGATCTCACGACTTTCGAGATAAGCACCTAGTAACACTGTTCTCTTTCACCTTAGCAGGAAGAGGGAGCAAAGATACTTAGGATGCATATTTGGGTGTAACCCAGATTTCTTTACTTTAGGTATGAGAGTGTTCTTTTTAACGAATCGGGCTTTATTGCGTTCAACACTGACCTGGAACCTAAGTCTTCCTGAGTTTACACCAGGAGATCTATAGGCCAAGAATACTTTCTGATTCCACTAACCTTTGACCCTTGAAATGTTTGCGAACTGGAACTGTGTAAGGCACTGTTAGATGCATCAGAGCCTTCTTTACCAAAGAGTGTGATGCCGCCTGGGTCTGTTACCGTTTTTATCTTGTCATTAGCTGGCATGAGCATCAGGGCCGGACTGGACGTAGCGGGCATCAAGCGTTTCCACAGGAGGCTGAAAGGTAGGAGCCAGTTTTGTTACCTTTTCAAATAAAGCAAAACAGCAAAGCCTTTTCTGCAGTGCTTGTCACTTCAGCTCCCTTTTCCAAACTGCCCCGTATACATTCTAAAACTCCCTAACGTTCCAATGCTATTATTCCACCCCAATCTTCCATTCCAGTATTAAATCATTACACAGAACTTCACACTTGCACCCCCCCAACACCCCAGGGGGCCGGTCTGACAAAATTACCAGGGCTGCTTTGGGTTCCCAGTCCAACCCTGATCAGCATCACAATTTCTAGGGCGGATGATGCCTTCAGCCTAGTTGTGGGGACGATTAGGCTATCCAAGCTCTATTAAAGAATGAGGACGTGTATTTTATTATGTTGTTTCACTAATAATCAGGCATTAATTAATATGCTTTAACAGAGTGTACTCTTGAAGGCATTTTCAGAGCAGTGCAAACCGTGATGCAAAGATCTTTTAGTTCCAGCAAACATGATTCTGATTTGGAATCCGTACAACACAATGTTGTAATAAGATATTACTTGAGTAGTGAAGGTTTTCAATACTTTCCTGAGCAGCTTAAGCAGCGTAACTCGACTTACCCGTGTACTCAGTGCAGATGGTTACAGATGAGCTTGCCTTTGGAGAGCTCACTGCATGGCCATGTTATGGAAAAGGTCTCCTCTTGTGATCTCATTCCTCATCTGTTCTATTGAAGGCCAATAATGACACTCTTGCCAGCACCCTCTCCTACACAAGAGAACGAAGATGCATGGAAAAACCCCAAGCTAGGTGTAACTAATCACAAGGTAATTAAAGCGTCTGTAAAGCTGACCGCACTGACACTTCAGGTAATCTGATTTTAATTCCATGGTCAGATTTTAAAATATAATAATAATAAAAAGGAAGCCTAAAATTAATCTAGAACAATGCTAGTATATAACCTAAAAAATAACTGATTGGTCAAAAATATAAAAACTTTGTTTGACCGTGCATATGTTGCATTTGGTCAGTTCGGTCTGGTACCAGAATATCATGGCCTAAATATTACATGACTAGAATCTTAAATATCACTTACAAAAATACTGCCCATTTGGAGTCAAGACTAGAACATATACACCCAATGAAGCAATATTTTAAAAAATGATATTTTGGCTAGAATATTTGTGTCAGAACCTATTTTTGTTACAAGCGCACTGTAGTGGACCCCTTGGGACATTAGTGCCCATTTAGGCTAAGGAAGCCCAATGGGTGCATTGTGACCTGCACCTCCTGTCCTTGAGTTCAAATCAGTCCAGCGAGGTCCAAGACTCACCACGTGAGAACAATAAATTGCGCTGTGCCTGTTTTCATAGAAACAAGTTATATCCACATCAGGAGCGGTCCATGCAGGTAAGAGCAGTGGGGCGTTTATTTATTTTCCCTCGTCGTCATCTGTCGAGTCCCCCCTAAACCCACCCCACCACTCTTACCTGCACGGTTCTGGAATTAACCTGGGCTTCTATGGGAATTCACAAGGGCATATTATCAAGCCCATTATCGCCGCTTTAGCGGCAGTTTCCGCTGATAAAAGCGGCAATAATGTATCGCCCTTTCTTGATAATATGGCCCCAGATCCATATTGTGCTCTCTGCCATCTGCTCACATAAGCTAGTCTGCTCAAATATGCACTGGTTAATTAGAGCCATATCCGCTTTTGTTTCTCCATTTATACCATATGATACAGCGAAAAAGAGAAAGCTTTCAAAAAATAATATCTGGACTGACCAGGGTCAGACAGGGACAGAACTTAGGCCCCTTGGTGTACTGGAAAGGTAAAGTGGCCCATGCAAATTGGGGCAGTTTTGAAGTTGTAAACACATGCTATATAAGTGTTTTGAAAGGTATGGATTTGACCTTGCTGCAGGCAATGTTTGTTTTATTATCTGGGAAATAAACAGTAAAAACTGGCCTAACATACCATAAAACAGGCCTACAAACAGGCAGCAAACGGCCCACACATTGACCTGTGAGACCAGCCCATCGGACACTGCCTGACTGCCCTATAGACCAGCCGGACTCTGACTTTGACTTTTTGACCCACAGAAAAAATCTCTAGTGGAACAAAAACAGTGGGTTACTTTTTGTTTTGGTTAGCGGTAGAACCCTCGTCCCTCCCAATACAGAAAACAAAATTAAAGAACGTAAAGGCATGCATATGATTACCCGCTGCCCAGAAGCAATGCTCCTTGATGCTGTCCCAAACCCTGTAGGTATTTGAAAGAGTAGTTTTCAGAAATGTTGGCAAAGCCTTTGACTTTGTAGAAATCTGTATGTGAAATGTGACGGTATAAATAACAGTTTGCCCCCCATTTTAATAAATAAATATTTTGGGATGGTGAGGTTAAGCTCTCTTGTTTTGCTAGCTTGGTACAATATAAGATCCGAAATAAAATATTTTCTAGGGATCACTTTTACTCCCAGTCTGCCCAACCAACTTGCGGGCAGCACGTGAGTTACTGGTCCATGCAGTCCTATGCAGTGGCGTAGCATGGGGGGGCCAGAGGGGTGGTTGCCACGTGGGCAAATTCTTAGGGGCATTCTTAGGGATGCAACATTTTAAAATAAAAGTGGAAGGATACTTGCTTTGGCCCGGGTGCTGGCAACCCATGTTACTCCGCTGGTCCTATGTCCCATCATCTCTCATTGCAAGAGCTGCTCTATGAATATTTATAAACTGTGTGTGAAGAAGCCACAACTGAAGCCTATGCTTAGGACACACTTCCCATGAATAACTATGGAAGTCAGTAATTTGTTATATTTAGGCAATTCACAGACTAGTTACCTCTCTGCTCGGGGGTAGGGGTTACTCAGTGGTTCCCTGCGTTTACCAAATGCTGCTGAGAGCCGGTGTCCCCTTATGTGCCCCGAAATATTGAAGACAGAGTATTGTGCATTGGAAATAGTGATGGCACAATATTGAAACCGAAATTGTGAAAGCTTAGTAAATATAGATTTTCTATACCTAGCTCCACATTTCAGTACCTTGACGATATATATCTTTAAGGTACAGAGCTGTGGAGTTAGGAATAGGACATCTATACTTCACTATATGCACTTTTCTTTGAATATTTTGGGTCTCAATATTTTGTCCACAATATTTCTGCGGGGAATGAGATTTTGATATCAATTTATGAGTATGATAAATTTAATAAAGAATCCCATTCATCTTTTTTGGACCGCTCGTATCTGTCATTGAGGAAAGGACCACCCCCGCCTTGGTTAGACAAACCCCATTAACTGACGCCACTCGGAAGAACCACTTACAACTGATAGAGTTTTAAGAGTTTATATAAAGATTAATTTGGATGCGATACAATCCACTCAGGAAAAATCTCAAAGTATACAAAATACAAAATCAGTTTCAATATCAGCCTCTTAAGCTTCGGTGTGAAGTGGTTCCTTCTGCGTCATCTGCAGTAAGATAAAAACATCATCAAGTTAATCTGTCCCTACTCTATGCTATGTGTCAACCCTACTTCGCCAGTTTCTTCCCTAAAAAGGTGTCAGCAGTTTGACTTCCAAAGAAGTTCAAACTCTCTTTAGCCTCTAAAGGAAATCTTAAGTTTCAGAAGCAGTATCCTATCTGCCTACCCATCCGCTCTCTCTAAGGGTCCTCGGCCTACTGCTCCCTTGCGCTCTGATGTCTTAGCGCATCTGCTCAAGGCATCCACCCTCGCCCTCGCTCTGAGCAATTCGTCTCGCTATTCCTAATCTCCCAAAATTGCTACCTCCTCACATTGCTCTTCCCTGATTGCTCTCTCCTCCCCGGGGTGCTGTCCCTAAAATACACAATCACCGTGTGGGTGGAACGCCCCTTGACGCCCACCACGGACTTCCCCCGATGATGTCAACTTCCTGCTTCTTCCATTGGTCCATTCCTTGCGTCGTCCGTTAAGTTGACCCTTCTCCTTTCGATGTCATCTTCATCATCTCATCGTCGACTTTTATTGACTCTTTCAGATCGCATATCATAGAAACTTAGACAAGGTCTTAACTTATCTGTACACTTCTTAACCTTCTAGATCATGTGAATGGTCTTGTCAAAACATAGTCCACCTCAACAAGTGTCTCTCCTCACGTTCGAGCAACAAGTTCCGTCCGGCATTGTCACCTTAAATCTAACAAGTGCTAGACTTCTCGGCTCTCACGTCCACATCAAGCTATTTACGACTTTTACAAACCCTCTAAATTACATTCTTGTGACTATGCTCCTTCGAACTCTTGGTCAGTCAGGTTACAAACACAAATGACCTAAACTCTTCCAACATTCCTACAGAAACCCTCTATACAGTATAACCTTTGGCATACGTTTATATTCGTACTTTTAGAAAAGCCCTAGTTATACTTAAATACATTCCACATCACACTTTTCGCCGCTTCTCCATTTAAAGTTACACACGTACACGAATTCTACTGTGCACGTTCTATGTTTCATAAGCATCCCTACATTTACCCATCATGTATACAGGCCTTCTAAATCTAATGCATTTTAACATGTGAATACATTTACATTTCCTATAACGTTATCACATTCGTTGGCTTTTATGTTATAATTGTCAACTTTACATTACGATATACGTTTCATTCCTACGTTTATAACATATACGTCTAAATATGGTTACGATGTACTTTGCATTCAAATTGCGCTCTCTCAGTTCCCCCCTTTGATGACTTTTAGGAGTCATCACTAAAAGCAATTTGAATACATCATTTATACCGAACTAGTTACATCAGTTCCTCTTTTTATCGATTCAAGTGTTCTCAGACTTTTATACTGTTGATCTTGTAGCACAGCTAGTCTCCTTTCTTGGTCTCTCATCGATCTTTGTAACTGGTTCGACCTATACCACTTATACAGTTTTACTAATCCTAATAATGTAATTATGCAAATTAATACTATTAATACAGGCTTTAAAATATACCAAACTATACTTTTGCCTAGATTAGCAAACCAACTTCCAACCTTTCCCACTCCATTTCCTACTTTTTCCCAAACATTTATTTTTGATAAATCTTCAATTTCTTGATGAATCTGTGTAATGTTCTGTATGACTTTCTCAAGTGGTTTTGAATTATCAGGAATATAAGTACAACATTCCTGAACTTTCAAAGCTTTACAAACTCCGCCTTCTTTTGCTAATATCACATCTAAAGCAAGTCTGTTCTGTAAAACCATGGCTCTAATCGACTGCATCTCACCTTCTACTAACATTAATGATCTTGCAGTACTAGCAGACAATCTATCCACGACTGTCGCTAACCTTCTAATCTTAACATCGTTAAGAATCAAACCTAACAATGGAAACATCGCTCCAAATACATCTCCTACTACTTCTGCATCTCCTACTTCCCTTTTCGTCCGCCTCGAAGCCTTTCCTTCTATAATCGCTAAATCCTTTGCATGATATATTTTGGGGAAGACAATTGCCAAGTAACACGAACCATACCAATTGTCAGGCAGTTTTACATAGGCATTTCTCCCACATACAAAATACACATTCGGAATAGCTTGCATTCCCTTCATAAAATCTTTCGTGTAATACTCTAGTTTAAAAGAGTGCTCGCAACTAACCTCACCTACAAATTCACTCTCGTAATACGTTTTGCTTCGAGCTAAACATAACTTTCCTTTCTGCGTTCTATCCAATGCTATTGGACCATTGCTACCTTTCTTTTTATGTGCCTTCTCTTCTTCTGTCCAGTCTATTTTCCATTGTCCTGACATTTTTAGAATCTTCTGTCGTCTGCATCGATCATCTACTTGTGCTATAAATCTTTTCTCCACTTCTGATACTTTGCAAGTCAGATTATTTCTACGTGCATATGATGTATCTAATGTGTCCCAAGGAAGAAAGAATTTAGCTAGTCTATCCTCCTTTTTGTAGTAGTCCCACTTATTCATTTGTTTATAATTCGGAACTTCAGGCAGTACCGAATCATAATTTGAAAAGTAGTACTCAAATCCTTCTCTACCATAAAATATACTAAGCAGTAAACTACATGTTATCCCATAAGTCAATGGGAGATGGTGATATCTAATGCCTTCGTCTACAGAAGCCGGCAATTGCATACAAACGTAGCAATCTTTGGCCTCCATGGCATCGATATATTCGTACAATAATTTGGCATATGCATTTGACCTAAAATTTCCCTGTGACTCGTCTATATGTAATCTACGAGCTTCATCTGCAAGTAACGCCTTTTCACGTATAACCTTGCCCTCCTCCTTCTTTCCCACAAGAGCAGGTTTCAAAGTCGTTACAATTTTTACATTCACTACTTCCTTATCATGCTCATATCCTGTCAGGTAAGATATCGTTACTACTAAAATTATAAGGAATATCACTATTGCTATAAGTGTACCTACTATACATCTAGCTTTTCTGTTTGGGTTGCCGTTCTCCATGTCATCCAACAGCGACCTCGTTTCTTTAGCAAAAGGTTTCCTGTTGCAGTCTTTGGTTGCTTGTTTGCTTTCACAGTCTTTAAAGTGCTTTTTATCAACAGGTATCTTTTTTCATCACAATGTCTTTTTCTCTTCTTAGCAGCAGACAACCCTAGCCCTTCTCCGTCCTCTAAATGTAATCCCTAATTTTATACTTCTTTCCACTCGGTGCTAGGTTATCTTCTTCTTTATAACATACATACAAAAGTCTTTTATGCATCAACAATTATTCTCGGACCTGCAGCTTTCACAACAACTATTAATAGTTCAAAGCGAATAACTTTTTCTTCTTCTTCTGTCATTGGTTGACCAGCTGTTGGAAACTGTAATCTTTTTAGCACTAGATCTTGAATTTTACTCAAACGTGGGGGTATGGGAAGTGTGAAAGTCAGTAACCCCTCAGTCTCGAGTCCAGGTGCCAACATCCATATCTCCACTGCCACAAATGGATCGAGATCGATTACTTTCACGCTCTTCACTCTCCCAGATTTCTGTCCCCAATACATCTGCTAGATAAGTCCACTCTGGGGTGGCGTACCTTCTGCAGGGCACACGTACCCTTCTTGATCTTCGTGGACTCTCAATTCCTGAATCTGTCGTTTCTTCCTCCTGATCCGACTCTTCAGCGACAGGAGCAAGAGTTCTTTCGTTCTTTCCTTCCGAACTTGGCCTTTTCCTTCTCTCCGGCCAAATGGCTTCGTTGCTTTCCGTCTTTCCGCTCCTTGTTCCAGGACCCGTCTCTTGGTCACCCTCAGTTTGCTCGATATCTGTGTCTGACTCCCAATTACTTTCTTCTCCTGAGGCGACTTCAGTCCCACTCGTGTCCTGACCTTCGTCGTCCTGTTCCAACACAGTTTCAGCTTCTTCTATCACCTCCACAGCTTGGCTTTTCCCCTCTATGGCTTCTCCGCTTCCCGCCGGATTCCCATCCGAGAGAGGAGCTGTGTCTTCTGGAGGTGTTGGCACTCTTCGAGTGTGTGAGGCATGTATCCAGTTCGGCAGACCTCCACACTTCACTGCGGTATTCGTTACAAGTATGACTTGAAACGGTCCTCGCCAACGCACGTCTAAGCAGTTCTTCCTGACATGCTTCTTCACCAGGACCCAGTCTCCTGGACTCAGGTCATGGCACAAGTCTTGTACTGATGGAACCTCTGCAGCCTGGACCTGGAGGGACACAGAATTAACGGCATCAGATAGTCCCTTGCAGTAGTCCAAGATCAAATCGTCTGTGATGTTCACTAGCGCTGCAGTCGGAACCGATGGCAATCTCATGGCTCTCCCCATTAGCACTTCATGTGGAGAGAGGCCTGTTCTTCTATCAGGTGTGCTACGTATGCTCATGAGAACTACTGGAAGTGCGTCTGGCCAACTCAGGGATGTCGATGAACAAACTTTAGCCAGTCTGGACTTGATAGTACTGTTAATTTGCTCTACGATCCCTGAAGCTTCTGGTCGATAGCTGCAGTGTAACTTCTGATCAATATTCAAAGCTGAACACAGCATCTTCACCACTTCGCTATTAAAATGAGTTCCTCTGTCCGATTCCAAAGAGGATGGCACCCCAAACCTCGGTATCAACTCTCTAAGCAATAATTTTGCTACTGTAAGTGTATCGCACCTACGTGTAGGGTAAGCCTCAACCCATCTAGAAAATATGCAGACAATCACTAAAACGTATCTGAGTCTGTTGCATGGAGGCATTTCTATGAAGTCAATCTGCATCCTATTGAAAGGCCCCCCAGACCTTCCTATATGACTCAAGGTAACTGGTGTTCTCTTTCCCACATTTAGTTGCTGACAGATCGTACATCGCTGACACACTGCTTCTGCCGCTATTCTAAACTTAGGATTGAACCACGTTTGTCTGAATACTCTCACCATAGCATCTCTTCCTATGTGTGCTGATCCATGCAATTTCCTTGCCATTGGACTAATGAGTTCATTTGGTAAAACTGCCCTTCCGTCGGCAGAAACCCAAAAGTTCATCTCACTTTTCCCGCAACCTGCTGTTTCCCAGCTCCTCTTCTCCTCATCTGGTGCATTTTCCTGTACTGCTCTCAACTCATCCCATGTATCTACAGTATCCAATAACATAGTCAGTTCAGTTCTCTCCTGGACTCCCCCCACTTTCACATCCGTGTGAGAATATCCCTGCTCTGCGCAATAACGCGCTACTTCATCTGCGTATCTGTTTCCTAGCGATACAAAATCAACATTTTTGGTATGTGCTACACATTTGACCACGGCTATGGCCATAGGTTTTTGCAAAGCCTCTAACAGAAGTTTCACGAATTCTCCATTCCTAATCGGAGAACCCGAGGAGGTCATGTAACCTCTCTGAGACCATAACTGCCCGTAATCATGAACTACGCCGAAACCATACTGGCTATCGGTGTATATAGTGACTCGAAGTCTGTCGCCTGCTAGGCAAGCACGAGTCAAAGCCACAATTTCAGCTACCTGTGCGGAGTGGACTCCTTCCAGGCAAGCGGCTTCTATAACTCTGGTAATCGTGCATACTGCATAAGCTGCTCTCAGCTGACCGACATCGTTTCTTACGCATGAACCATCAACGAAGAAAATTTCGTCTGGGTCTGTCAATGGCTCATCTACGATATCAGGTCGTGGTTTGGTACATAGTTCAGTCACATCGAGGCAGTCATGCTCTGTACAATTTTCATCGTCCACTTCATTCGGAAGTGGCATCAAAGTTGCAGGATTCAAGACAGAGCATCTCTTTAGGGTCACATTCTCGGCAGCCAGTATGACCTGCTCGTAGCGTGTGAGCCTGCTATTCGTCAGATGCTGAGTCTTAGTCCTGGTCATTAACAGTTCTACAGAATGTGGTACATACACTTCTAACTGGTGACCCATAACTACACTTTCAGATCGTTCAATGCTGACACCCGTTGCAGCTACGGATTTGAGACATCCGGGCAACGCTGCGGCTACTGGATCTAATGTAGCCGAAAAATACGCCACTGGCCTGCGCGCATCTCCGTGGACCTGTGCTAATACCGCTAAAGCGCATCCCTCTCTCTCGCAGCAGTAAAGCAAAAATGGTTTTGTGTAATCAGGCATTCCTAAAGCCGGGGCACGACATAAGTCCTCCCTCAGCTGCAAAAATGCCATCAAACAATCTTTGTCCCATGGTACCGGATCACATACTCCTTTGTGCGTCAGTTGCAATAACGGTTTAGCCTTCAGTGAAAAGTTTGCTATCCACTGTCGACAATAACCGACCATGCCTAGAAACATCCTGACTTCTCTTTGTGTTGTAGGCGCGTTCATTTTCATAATCGCCTCTATTCTGTCTGGAGACACCTTCCGCTTTCCCTTTTCGATCCTATGGCCCAAGTATTGCACCTCAGTCTTACAATATTGCAATTTACCTGGAGACACCTTGTGTCCATTCTCGGCCAAGTGATTTAACAAGGTGATGGTGTCTTTTCTGCAAGCTTCCTCAGTTTCTGACGCAACCAGGAGGTCGTCTATGTACTGGACCAGAACTGAATTCTTGGGCAGTACTAGACTCTCAAGATTTCGTTTCAATAACTGGTTAAAGATCGACGGGCTTTCTGTATACCCCTGAGGGATACGACACCATGTTAAGACGCGATCTTCCAGTTTGAAAGCGAAAAGATATTGGCTCTCTTCATCCAACGGTATCGAAAAGAAAGCCTGGCACAAATCTATCACGGTAAACCATTCAGCTTGGAACGGTATCTGAAATATTATCACTGATGGATTCGGTACCACTGGACAACATGAAACAACAATGTTATTAATCTTTCGGAGATCCTGCACTATCCTGTATTTTCCACTAGGTTTCTGCAAACCCATGATCGGGGAGTTACATGGACTACCCACGATCTCCTTCAGTATTCCCTGCTTTATCATGGATTCGATCACAGGCTTGATCCCTGCAATCGTCTCTGGCGTTAGCTTATACTGTGGTGTTCTTGGATACTCAGCATGGGGTCTTACCAAGATTTTTACCGGTTCTACTCCTTTAATCAATCCTATTTCTTCCCCAGTAAAATCCCATACCTCAGCTGAGACCTTCTCCCTCAAGTCTTGTGGAAGCTCCTCCACTGTCAAGGTAGGATAAAGTTCCACACACTCTTTTGAGTTTACGACTTTAAAATCAGCGTCCTCATCATTGGTCTGCACTTCTACTCCTTCTGGTGTGCAATGTATCGTGCAATTTAGTTTGCACAGCAAATCTTTCCCTAGTAAGCACACAGGACTAGAATCGCAGATCACGAACTGATGTTCGTCACTGTAATTCCCTATTCTTACTGACACTGGTTCGGTCAAGGGATTTGTCATCCTTTTGTTCGCGACTCCTACCACCTGTACCGTTTCTCCTGATATTGGCAGACCCGGGACTACCGCAGATCTTAACGTGGATCGAGTGGCCCCTGTATCCACCAAAAAGGTTGTAGGACATCCCGCTATTTCTGCTTCTACGTATGGTCCTCTCTGATCTACTTCCAAGGCGGCTCCTAGAGTACAATCTTCTTCCCTACTCGCCCGCTGCCCTGTAAGAGGATCAACGTAGTAGCATTCCTCTCCTCCTACAAACAATGGCATCTGTCTGTAGGTTTTCCCTCCGTTTGAGATGCGAGGTGGTTGAGGAAACGGGGCTCGAGGAGTCTGAGTCCCCCCTTTGACAAACTTGCCCTTCGGGACTGTGGCTCCCTTAACCACGTTGTTCTGAACCTCTTCCTCCTCCTGTTCTAATTCCCCTGACTCAACATTGTAAGGACACTCGCGTCGCCAGTGTCCCACCTCATTACACTGATGGCATCTCGTCGTCTTTTTCAGTGTCGCGATATCCATTCTCGGTCTTGGTCTTTCTTCCTCATCTCTGCTCTGATTATTCTGTTTCTTTGCTTGAGTCCCTGTTCCCTGTTGCCGCTGTTTATCCTTCCCAGCAGCTTGCATTTGCACTAGCATTAACTTTTCTTTAAGCTTCTTTGCCTTAGAGTCTATTTCGTCACTACAATACCTTGCGTATCTCAGAATCTCGTCTAAAGGTTTGTTCTGCCAACAGATCAGATGCTGCTGGATCATTAGGCATATTTCTGGTCTCAATCCGAGGACAAACTTTGAGACAAACTGTCCAATGTCCTTGGGATCCATTACGTCTAATCCGCTATACTGCTTGAATGCTTTCAGCAATCGCTCGTAAAACTCATGAACTGTCTCCTTCGGCTCCTGAGTAGTCCGATCTATCTTTACCCAGTCTATGTCTTGCACCGGCACCTTCTCTTTTAGCCATGTTATTACCCTTTCGTATTTCTCCATGACTCTAAGTGATGGACCATTTGTCCGAGTATCTCTCGGCGGCTCACAGGTAGGCCATTCAACACTGAGCTTGCACGCCGTCCACAAGTCTCCGGGTACTACGATATCGAACAGTGTGTTCAAATCGATCCACAATACCTTCGAGATCTTCACGAATCTTTCTACCTGCTTATACCACTCAACAGGATTATCCCTAAGCTTTGGGAAGGAATTGGTAAATGCCGCCAAATCCCCCCTACTCCAGGGCACATGAACGTAGCTTCCATTCGCGATTTCTCGCAAAGGGAAGGCTTCCATTCGCATCAAGTCTGCGTCCTGGGACTTCTCAAGCACACTCCGTCTAACGGAGCCCTTCTTGGACCATCTTTCCTCCCATCTATCCAGATCTCTCCATATCCTGATACTTATGATCAATTCCCTTATGTGTACCTTCAGCGCGATCGTTCTACGGTCATCCAAATCCTGATCCGTGCATGTTAGCCTATGGTTACTCTGTAAAGCCTTGGTTCGTGACAAGTCTACCATGTACCTGTTTGCCAAATTAGATAAGTTCTCATGAGCTGACCTCGCTCTTCGAGTAATATCCTTGGACAGAAACAGTATCTCATCTGGTGTATATGAGGCTAATCTCTCTAATGACACTGTACCATCAATCAATTCATCCAGATCTGCCTTCAAACCCATTACGTCAAGCCGTTTTGCTTTTATTTCCGCTTTCAGCATCTCAGTTCTGTGTTCTTCTCTCATATCTCTCTCACCTCCACTATGCGCCCTACGCCTGAGCACAGGTGAGTTATGAGGAGCTCTGCTTCCTTCTCTTCGTTCCCACCCCTCGAGATCCCAAGCCTTTCCGTCTTCACGTGGGGTATGGTGGAATAATGCTCCATCCTCCAACCCTGCATTCCGTCTTCTAGGCTCGGTTTCTCCAGCTATGAGATAGGATCCACCGCTCTGTTCTAACCCATTATAACTTGGTTGTTGTCTGGTGTCGCTTAATAATATGAAAGGCCCTCGCCGGTCTTCCGTGTTCCCGTGATCTCTTCCGTGATCACCGGATGGATGGCGAGACGTTTCGCGACTCCCTATGTTTTCATGTCTCCGACCGCTATCACCAGATGCATGTCGAGACGCTTCGCGACTCTCCATGTTTCCGTGACTCCAATGTCTCACTTCCTCACCCGGGGCATGGTGTGTGCACCTAAAGGTATTCCGGTACTCCTGTGTCCTACGTTCCCCTTCACTGAAGGTGACGCGAGGCACTTCGCCACACCCTGTACTTCTATCTTCGCATATTAGCCTATTGTTGTTATCAATAGGACAAATGTCTCTTCTGCTTTCTTGACTTCCTCTCTCCCACTCGGGGCTGCTTTCGCCAGCTCCACAATGAGAGAGAATCTTGTTATCCTGCTCTCTCCACTCGGATCCCGTTTCTAAACTTCTATTCCGTGCTTCTTCGGCAGCGTCCCATTCTCTCAGGTATTCCCTTAATTCCTTATGGGTTTTCGGTTTAGGACCCCTCAAATCCATTGACCCTCTTCGACCTCGCTGTTCTACTCTGGGACCCGTTGCAGAATCTAATGGGGTACTCCGACTTATTGGCGCTCGTATTTGTCTGTGGGGATTCATCGTGGCATTCCTATTCTCTGCTCCTTCACTGTCCCATCGTGCCTGTTCATCCTGCTGGACCCCTTCCGGGTTGTAGATTGACACAATAGGGCCTATGGTGACCGGGACCTGCAAAGCGTCCGGCATTTGGTACGACCTAGCGCATTGCGTCTCTGGAGCCTTCTGGACCACAAATCTTCCCACTACTCTCTGTTCTGAACTAATTTGGGGTATCTCCTCAGCCTTGGTAGCGTCCCACTCTGTTACTGGGATCGACTTATATTCCCCCCACCTAGTTCCGTCTGTCTGCGGTAATATGGGGCTCGCAAGTTCCCCACTGTATGGAGGTGGTCTGTCTGTCAATAGCCTCTCTATCAGATCCTCCTCCGACTCGCTTTCCTCATCTTCCTGTTCTAGAGGTTTCCTTTCTCCCGTAACTTCCAACATCGGGTACAGTTTATCTGCTTCTATCTTCTGCACCCTCCATTTCTTAGCTTCATCGTCCCATTTAGCTTCCTGCACCGCCTTTACCGATCTTCTCACTCTTTCTTGGCGCCTCTTTACGCCCCTTTCGTGTGCTGTTCTAAACCACACACCAAGAGCTTCAAATTGTGTTGGCCTCGGTAGAGGTCTCATTGAAAGCATCGTCGCCTTCAGTTGATTCAACACTTCTAATTTAAACGTTCCGAATCTTGGAAACGCCAGTTCTTTTTGCCCTTCAGTTAGCCTGTGCCACTCGGAAATCCACAATATTGAATGTAAGCCTACATTGACTGCCATATGATATGCTGGTGTGCCTTCTGGTGGAGCTTCTTCTCCGGCATATAGATTTCTCCTTTTCTTTTTAAAGATTTTTCCTAAACCCTTAAAACACTTCATTTTGATAACTTACGATATTTCTTACTTATTTGGGTCTTGATAACAACCACCAATCCCTGTACGACTCTCGCTAATCCGCCTATTTCAACGCTGTTCTATGTTAACCGACCAATCTCAGCGCAGCTTTACGCTGACGTCACTTGTCCCTTCAGCAGCTTCCCTCGTTTCTCAGCTCGTTTCACGATCTCACATGCGTTTTCATTCATACATCGAAAAATGACTACTTCCGTCCAAGCGATCACTTTTCCTTGACTGTACGGCCACAGTCTAACTGTAATTGCTACCTCAACTGGCACAGCGTCTTTCCTCTTACGGTCGGACACTTGCCTCAACTGATAGGTTACTTACACACAGTAAACGTACGACCAGCATGCGTTTACTCATACACTCACACATACGCTCCCCCTATCATCGGTCTGTCGGGAAATCAATGGTACCTCATGACCCCCTTTCAATGGTAGACAAATTACTCTGGGTGTTCGATACACCCGAACCACTTAAGTCCTCTGGACATAAGATTTCATCCGGTTGCGCGCGCTCACAACCTTCCCTCAATCACACTACAGGCATTCAACTCCGCTTGACATTACAACACAGGAACAACATAAAACACCGCAATCTTACAACGCATGACCCTTATACTCACTCTCGACCGATTCTGCTGCTTTTCTCTCGACGCACCATCAGCACCGTCTTCGGCTGCGATTCTTCTTCTGGTCGACGATGACTAGGGACCTTGGGGTAAACTAACCTGGCCTAGGTCGTCTTCCTCAAGAAGATAACCATCATACTCTGCTACCAACTGCGGGGAATGAGATTTTGATATCAATTTATGAGTATGATAAATTTAATAAAGAATCCCATTCATCTGTTTTGGACCGCTCGTATCTGTCATTGAGGAAAGGACCACCCCCGCCTTGGTTAGACAAACCCCATTAACTGACGCCACTCGGAAGAACCACTTACAACTGATAGAGTTTTAAGAGTTTATATAAAGATTAATTTGGATGCGATACAATCCACTCAGGAAAAATCTCAAAGTATACAAAATACAAAATCAGTTTCAATATCAGCCTCTTAAGCTTCGGTGTGAAGTGGTTCCTTCTGCGTCATCTGCAGTAAGATAAAAACATCATCAAGTTAATCTGTCCCTACTCTATGCTATGTGTCAACCCTACTTCGCCAGTTTCTTCCCTAAAAAGGTGTCAGCAGTTTGACTTCCAAAGAAGTTCAAACTCTCTTTAGCCTCTAAAGGAAATCTTAAGTTTCAGAAGCAGTATCCTATCTGCCTACCCATCCGCTCTCTCTAAGGGTCCTCGGCCTACTGCTCCCTTGCGCTCTGATGTCTTAGCGCATCTGCTCAAGGCATCCACCCTCGCCCTCGCTCTGAGCAATTCGTCTCGCTATTCCTAATCTCCCAAAATTGCTACCTCCTCACATTGCTCTTCCCTGATTGCTCTCTCCTCCCCGGGGTGCTGTCCCTAAAATACACAATCACCGTGTGGGTGGAACGCCCCTTGACGCCCACCACGGACTTCCCCCGATGATGTCAACTTCCTGCTTCTTCCATTGGTCCATTCCTTGCGTCGTCCGTTAAGTTGACCCTTCTCCTTTCGATGTCATCTTCATCATCTCATCGTCGACTTTTATTGACTCTTTCAGATCGCATATCATAGAAACTTAGACAAGGTCTTAACTTATCTGTACACTTCTTAACCTTCTAGATCATGTGAATGGTCTTGTCAAAACATAGTCCACCTCAACAAGTGTCTCTCCTCACGTTCGAGCAACAAGTTCCGTCCGGCATTGTCACCTTAAATCTAACAAGTGCTAGACTTCTCGGCTCTCACGTCCACATCAAGCTATTTACGACTTTTACAAACCCTCTAAATTACATTCTTGTGACTATGCTCCTTCGAACTCTTGGTCAGTCAGGTTACAAACACAAATGACCTAAACTCTTCCAACATTCCTACAGAAACCCTCTATACAGTATAACCTTTGGCATACGTTTATATTCGTACTTTTAGAAAAGCCCTAGTTATACTTAAATACATTCCACATCACACTTTTCGCCGCTTCTCCATTTAAAGTTACACACGTACACGAATTCTACTGTGCACGTTCTATGTTTCATAAGCATCCCTACATTTACCCATCATGTATACAGGCCTTCTAAATCTAATGCATTTTAACATGTGAATACATTTACATTTCCTATAACGTTATCACATTCGTTGGCTTTTATGTTATAATTGTCAACTTTACATTACGATATACGTTTCATTCCTACGTTTATAACATATACGTCTAAATATGGTTACGATGTACTTTGCATTCAAATTGCGCTCTCTCATTTCTATATCACAATATTTCTATGTTCGGTAGGGCAATTGTGTCCTCTTAAAGCCATAAGTTTCAAACTGGGCAAGGCTAACTCAACCTACTAGCCTTCTGAAGTTGAACAATCGTGTGTCATCAAATTAGGTAATAGTAAAATCAAGCGCTTTAGGCGCTGAAAAGACTGTAAAACTAAAAAATAAATAAAAAAAACATACCTTCTCCGCCACTGCAGCAGCCGCTGCACGCCTCTCCTCTGTCTGCTAGCAGCACCGGAAGCACCCAGGCTTCCGGACTCTCCCAGCCAATCGCGATAGTGCCTGGGCAGTCTGATGATTGCTTTGAGCGGCCTGTTTGGCCACTCAGGCAGTGCCTGGGGAGGCTGGGGATGTTCTCCACGGGGCTGTGCAACACATCCAAATGGAGAATATGCCGAGTGTGCATGATGGGTTGTCTGGCCCTGGAGGGCTAAGCTGTCATTTGCGCGTGGGGAGGGAGTGCAAACCACTCGTGCTCCCTCTGCAGCGAGCCAGCCCAACCGACCTGGCTGGAGCAAAGAAAAATAAATGATAATAACTTCTCGTTGTTATCATCTTATTTTCCTTTTGCACTGCTCAAGGGGCAGTGGGGCAACGCTTCTCTGCCTTAGCCTTAGCGGAGGAGCCGCCACTGAGAATACAATGCGAATTACAGCACGTCTTCACATGATTTCCTCTTTACAGAGCCTTTATTGCACCTGCTTTTGTCATGCGGAGCTGTTTCTGTATTTTGCCACAGTTATTTCAAATGTGGCTAAACCACACAATTTGTAATCCCCAGTACGTTCAGACGTACTGGGGTTTCGTCTGAACAGGATTTCTACCCAATTATTACAAAAGTTTAAATTTTCATGTTATGGGGAGAAAATTAAAATTAAAATGCAATTTTTCCTGGATCGCTGATAATCTTTGAATGTTTCCTAAGCAAACAGTATCTACTAAATACAGTGAAATAAGCAAATCAGCCAGATTCTAACTATTTGCACCACCCACTTTACTTGATTTGATTAAATGAATCCAAATTGTGATTTAAAACTGGCCGTGGTACAGTGGGAAACAGAGTGCTGATTAATATATGACTCCAGAGTGAACCAGATAACTGTCTGCTCTCTGTGTTAAATAAATGACAACATTTGTCACCTCGTGTTCGCTTCGCTGTTGTTGTTTCTTGCCAATATAATACTGTGTTAATAGGCGCGCAACTGTCAGATACCCGCTAAGTATGTCTCTGCATGAGCTATTTCAGGCGTTCTAAACTTAGAATACTCTCACCTGCATACATGCTGTGCCCTGAATGCAAATACACGAGCCAATATTAGAGCACTTTATCATTACAGCACTGGTAAATCAAGGAATCTGTTTTATTACCCTGGAGGAGATGTGTGGCTGAGGTGCTGAGGTGGAATTGAGGGTTGTAATCTACCACTGGTACTGAACCTCAGCTCCTGTCAAATTGCTCAATCTCTCTATGCCTCACAGTGTATATAAGTGCAATGCTAAAAAGTAGAATGCTAAATATTATTGGTTCAGTCTCAATGGCTTAGCTAGGGGGGCGGAATGGGGCGGCACTTTTTTGGGGGCGGTGGTGAGCGCAAGTTATGTTTTCTTTTTTCTTTAAATGTCGCCCTCGTCATTGACTGATGCCTCCCCCCGCTCGCCACTCTTACATGCACTGGCAGTCACTGGACGGCAAACTCAGGGATCGCCCTGGGTGGCAAAGCTTGAGTTACGCCACTGTGCAGCCTCCTGCTGCAATTGAAAATCCGCCTCTCCCTATCACAAGGTGGTTGCTGCACTGTGGTTTCAGTGCGATATAACACACTCAGTACTCTCCTGGGCTTGAGATTGTCCTCAGAACTAAGGAGGCTGTCTTTAAAGAGCCCTGCTGCTTTTAGCACCTAGGGGCATATTATCAAGACAGGCGATAAAATTATCGCCGCTTTAGCGGCAGAAAGCTGCTGCTAAAACGGCGATAATGGGCTTGATAATATGTGCTATGGTATTCCAATTGAAGCTCAGGTTAGATGTCCTTCACATCTAACATGGCTTTAATTGGAATGCCAAAGAGCATATTATCAAGCCCATTATCAACATTTTAGCGGCAGTTTTCTGCCGCTAAAGGGGCAATAATTTTATCGCCTGTCTTGATAATATGCCCCCTAGTTTTGAGGTACATGAAAAACCTGCAATACTGTGAATTCGCAAATAGATTTATACCTCTGACCCGTTTCTTATTTTCAAAGAATACGAGGAATTCCAAAAGCACCAGACACACACATTTCGATTTGGGGGTGGGGCATGCAAATATTGCAAAATCTAACAAAGACGGCCAATTTCACTCCTTGCAAAGGTGGGTAAAGGTACCAGTCATCACCTGATGTGAATCTTAGGTCATTCAGCCCTCAGAGAACTAATGGTTTCCTACCGCCAGACGCCACATTCATTGATACCCGAGAGCCAAATGTATCACCTACCACTCAGGCCTGTCCTGGGCATTAGCGAGTTCACGGCTTCTGCTCTGGAGCTGTTCGCCACTGATGGGTCAATTCCGGTTGAAGGAGTCAAGATCTATAGATGGCGCGGTGTCAGGGTCTGAGAACTATAGTGCATATCTGTTTTTTGGTAGTAATCCAGTTGCTGATGTGACCATAAAGGCGGCTGAAATATTTTCTGCTACTGCAATGGGCTGCTAAAGCATCCCACACACCTCATTTAGGTCTGGCTTTACAGCATAGCTGTCACTCGTTCTTATGTGATCACCAGAAACAAACTTTCAGAGGTATGGCTGAGAGTGGATCTTAGTTTCGGTCCGCATGTTGGTTGCCTTGAGTTCAGCATTTGGTTGGAGTGAAATTGTGTGCTTCCATTGGAAAAGAGTGATTGTATTGCATTTTTTGCCTTGTGGGAAAGCTTATGCTCAATATAGTTGAGTTGGTTATAATGGTAAGTGAATGATCTAGACCATAGGATTGATCTGTTTATTATGAAAAGTTGTGATAAAGGTGGTATATGGTGACATAATTTGTTACATGTAATCTCACAGATTACATTAGTAGCCAAGGGTTTTGGTATTTCTTTACTTCCTCTGATGAATCTTTGGGATAGAAGATTTGCATAGTGATAATCCTTGTTGATCCCTCCGAGGAGAGACTGTATTTTACTCTGCTAGCTGTAATCCTGTGTACATTTGTAATTTTATGACCTTGTGCTTGTGGGAAAGCTTATGCTCAATACAGTATGCCTGAGTTGGTTAGGGTAACAGCCATGCCAACAATAAGAGCTGCAGGCCTGATAGATTCTCTGGGAAGAGTTTTGTCCAATGTCATAGGGCTGATCAGTTTATTCTGAAAAGTTATGACAGAAGCAGTAGGCATGGTTTCTATATTGTGAAATTGATTTGTTAGTGTTGAAAGGACTTTAATAGTAGATTATTGTCACACTGCGTTACAGTTTGTAGACACATGGGTACATGAAATCTCACAGATTACTGTAGTAAGCAAAGTTTATGGTGTTGGTCACCCTGTCTGAAAAAACCTTAGAGTAGAATACTTTCACTATGATAATCCTTGTTAGGCCCTTTTGTGAGAGGCTGTAGATTCTTTTTCCAACTGTGATTTTATATATATTTGTAATTTTATAACTGTATGCATAATGATTGCCAGTTAATCTCACTTCAGTAGGCCTGTATTGGTTGTGGTGTCAGGCAAGTAAAGGCTATTGGTTTTATTGGTTAGTTGGTGTAGGAGAGTAGGGTCTGCTATCCTATGGTCACCCCAAATTTTTGCTTTTTGCTTCACTGGTTTCTGACTTAATGTGGCTGTGGGCCTGCTAATCAGACCCACAGCCTGCTGTTCTCTCTCTAAATTACTGCCAATGCACTCTAGGTGCATTACGAATTGGAACTGGTTCACCTTATGAGCCCCTGTATAAGTGCACCCTAGGTGCCCAGGGCATAGGTGTATCCAAGGCCTACCCGGGGCTGCAGCACGTATTGTGCCACCCCTGGCCTGGCCTCCATATTTGACACAACTGGCTGATCACTCAGCTGGGGTAAGTCGGTGTAACCACCTCTTACTTAGGTACAGTATGTCTGTGCCTAACCCTAAACTGGACACATATGTTCCTATCAGCCACTCCTATGGAAGGCCTCATCAATCCTGGAGGCAGAGTGCTTGGAAATATGTGAGATGGTGCTCTAGCATGAGCTGAGCCTGTCTGCAGCTGTCGGGAACCACTCCCTAAGCTGTTCCGGGATATTGCCATACCATATACTCTTAAGTGCATTATAATCCTCGCGGTTAAATGCTATCTTTGGTTTGGCTTTAGCAAAACATGTCGAGTAAGGTGTCATACGAATTGGAATACTATCCCCTCGCCAATTCTGGCGACGGGGATAGCATTCCACCCTTCTAGAGGGACACGACATGTGTGTAGCCTTAACCCCGGTTAAAGTTAAACAGAGCCTCAGCTCCACAAAATGGACGCTGCCACCACAGACACAAGTCTGGCCTCCTGCTGCTGACCGAAACTCGGCAGATGGTGGCCTGGACAAAGGGTTTCCTGCCTTGGGAGGTGCGAGCACCACCCCAGACAGGATTTTGTGTATTGGGTAGGACAGGGCTGAATAGAATCAGACATGCCCGGGGCACACAAGGTGTCCCCGTGCATAGGCCAGCCCAAACCGGTTCTGGGGCCTTCCAGCCCCAGTCCTGGCGCGGAGCTGGACAAAGGAAAGGGGGTGTAACCGCCCCCCTTCCTGGTTCCTCCCAGAGGAGGGACCTAGTAGGTGATCCACCCCCTAGATTGGAATAAGAGGGGGAGCAGTGCCATTGCACAGCAGATCATCCCGAAATCAACTTAAAACTAAGAAGAAGACTGGACTTCGACATTCTGCTGCACAGAAGACTGAAGAAGAATCTCCCTTGTGGCCAAGGAGTGACCACCCTGTGAACACAGGTACCAACCAGCAACTCGACGTCTGCTTTGCCGCCGCCTCCCGCCGGAGCCCGAGCCCAGAGCCCGACAAGAACCAGATTCCCAGACCTCTCAGAGCCCGATCCACAGTCCCTGCAAAGAAGGGACCCGTGGAGGCACCGAGTGACGTGGGACCGGACCTCTTGAAAGACACCCGAAGAGCTGACTGCGCAGCTTCTGAGGCATCCTCGACGTTGTGCTTTGGGGATTGAGAACCCCCACCACCGAGCAGCCCTTGCACCGAAGATCAGCCCTCCAGCATCTCCACGATCTGCGTGGGGCCCTTTTGCATTGTGCCACTCGACGCGCCATCCCGGCCACTAGCCACGCGGCCAGCGGCCATCTTGGCGACGAACCCAAAGATTTAAACAGCAGGTCTGGTTGCTCCAGACCTACCTAAGCTCCTGTGAAAAGGAGCACCCGCTCTGACCTTGCTGGTCCGAGTGAACAGCATCTTTCAACTTCTGCGTGGCTTGCATTTGCCAAGGCCTGTTTGCTCCGATCAGGTCGCCGACACCGCCAACAGCGAGAAGCCTACGTGGGACAGCTCGTGACCGACTCCTGGACGTCCTCGACCCCGGGTATCCACGTGGCTGCAGAAAGAAGCTACCCGACAACGCCTGTTTGCACCCGACATCACCTGGTTCCACTCTGGTTCCACGGCAGTCACTGGCTAGTGACTTTGAACACTGTCCCCTCTGCTTTCAGGTCTTCACATCTACAGATCCACCCTTGGATCCACCGGAACTCTTCTCATCGAGCCGCCTGCAGCATCTCCTGCTCCAAGCACCATCGACCAGCGTGACGAAACCCGACACATCTTCGACCCTGTGCACCCGCTTCCTGTGGGTGAGGTAACTCAGCTCCACCGGTGCTCCTGCACTGGTACACATCCCAAGGGCCTGTGTTTTAAGTTTCAGCTCCGTAGGTCACTCGGAAGGTTCCTAACTTTCTAACTTTGTGCTTTTTACGCACCATAGACTTTGTATAGAGAAGTGCGTGCACTTTGAACACTGCACCCGAGTCCCGTGGGCCTTTCCCGACTTAGCTAACTCCAGTCTCGAATAGCTCCAGCAATTCCCAAGGCCCTAGGCCTCTTCACTTTCCTCCTGGTATCCCTTATACCACTTATTTAATATATGGTTTAGGTGGCCCCTAGGGCTCATCCATATTGTGCAACTTTTGTGTATTTTAAACTGTCTTGTGATTTAACGCTTGTGCTTCTGTGCTCATAAAGAGTCCAGGGGATTTTATAGTTAATAAATCAATATATATTTTCAATATATATCTGTGTGGTGTCCCTTTCATTTGGTATTCAAGGGGGTTGTGTATGGTATAACAGCTGGCTTCACATGCCTTTCAGAGTTTAGCCTAAGACTGCTTTGTCCACGTTACCACTAGGATAACTGGTCTACAAGGTTGAATTACAACCATCATCATAAGGGTTGCTTGGCATGGTACAAAGTGATCACTAGAATTAGTGAGCATTATATACCAGGCCAACTTCTCACATTGGTGAGCAGCGGATTGGGATCTGAGCTTGCTGTTGTTTTACCATTACAATCTTTGAGATTATCATCTGAAAGATCACACAGGTACCTGCTAGGTACATATAAAACAAGACTAGTATACTTAAGTTCTACTGAACTTAGTTGTTGTAGAGCAAAGGGAGTAGCACACCCTAGCTACAACTACTAGATAGGTTTAGTAGGTAAACACCAGTGTAGGTAGATTGCAACACATCCACCCACACTAGAGCAATGTCTGGAACAGAGGGGTCCAGTGGACTTACTCCTGTTGAGAGTGACCCTCCAAGGGCACCATCCCAGTTTGCTATTTTTCCCTTTAAGGAATTAAGACAGCTTTGTGTCTTAAGGGGTCTGAAGACAGGGCCTTCCCCTACTACAGACCACCTAAGAGAGCTCTTGGATCAGTCTGAGGCTCTAAAGACCTCTAAAGCAAACCCCACAGGGGATGCTGAAGGAGGCCATCCTTCAGAGGATGACACTGTAGACCCCCCTGCCCCTATCATCCTAGTAGATGAGGATGCCTCCACCACTGGAGCTCCTCAAGTAGATATAGAGGAAGAGGAAGAAGAAGAGGAGGAGGAGGTGGAAAGCAGTGAGTCAGATGATGACAGAGATAGTCAGGTGCTGGTCAGTAGACTGAACCAGGCTAACTTAAGTCAACTTGGGAATGAATCAGGTAACAACCCATTCAGACCCTCAGGTGGACTTAACCAGGGCCATAGGAGGAGAAGGCATCACTCAGGTGAATCCAATACCTCCCATGTCTCTAGAGGCTCTCATGGTCACTCCAGAAAGGAGATGACTAGCCCTCAGAGAAGGGAACATGAGGCCAAGATGAGAGAGGCTGAGCTTAGGATCCAGAGGCAAGAGTTAGAGGTTGCCCTGGCTAAGGAGAAACTTGCTAGAGCAAGACAGCCTAGAGAGAGTGGGGTAATAGAACCCACTGGTGGCAGCAATATCCACAAGGATAAAGACAGGTCTTTTGATAATAGAAACCTGAGTAAGATTGTGCCCCCCTACAAAGCTGGGGATGATATCCATAAATGGATTACTGCAATGGAGAGAGCCTGCAGAGTACAGCAGATCCCTCAGGAGCAGTGGGCAGCAATCTTGTGGCTCTCCTTTGAAGGTAGAGGCCGAGACAGACTCCTCACAGTTAGTGATGGGGATTCTAGAAACTACCTGGTCCTGAAGAGTGCTCTGATTGATGGGTTAGGCTTAACCACTGAACAGTACAGGTTAATGTTCAGAGATACCCAGAAGACACAGACTCAGGACTGGTCTGAATTTGTTGAGTGTGCCACTAAGGCTCTGGAGGGATGGTTGCTGGGAAGCAAGGTTACAGACTATGAAGGATTGTACAATTTGCTGATGAGAGAACAAATTTTAAATAATTGTCAGAACCAGCAGTTGCATCAACATTTGGTTGACTCAGATTTGACCTCTCCCCAAGAATTGGGAAAGAGGGCAGATAAATGGGTAAGAACCAGAGTTAAGCAAAAGAACCAGAACCAGAACCAGGGTGGTGACCAGAAGAAAACAGACCAGAAGGGTGGGGAGCAGAAAGCTAAAGACCAGAAGTCTTCAACAGGGCCCCAAACTGAGACAGAGGGTGGGTCCCAAACTTCCAAGAAGAAGAAGAAAGAAGGTCAGAAGAAACCCTGGTGTAAAACTTGTAAGAACACCTCTCACTGGACAAGTGAGTGTAAAAAGGGTGGAGCCCCCAGCACTGCAGCCCCTAAGGCACCTGCACCCACTAGTACAGTTAGCAGTGCTGGTCCTCAAGCCAAGGGTTTAGTGGGAATCACTTTGGGAACTGGAGGAGATTCTGACCTAGTCAGAACTCTTACACAGGCTGTTCTGGTTTGTGAAGGGGACCTGGATTTGGTCCCTGACATAAGTCCCAGTAATCTGGGCAAATACAGACAGACGCCTTTGATTAACAACAAAGTGGCTCAAGCTTACAGGGACACATGTGCCAGTGTCACTATGGTGACACCTAACTTTGTGGACCCTGGACAATACATGCCAGGCGATGATTACCTGGTGACCAATGCCAGCAATGTCACTACTACACATAGTGTGGCACTTGTTAACTTTTCCTGGGGAGGGGTAACTGGCCTAAAGAAAGTTGTGGTTAGTGCTGATCTCCCAGTAGAATGTTTGTTGGGCAATGACCTGGAGAACTCTCTATGGTCAGAAGTTGAGTACAGGACTCATGCAGAGATGTTAGGGATATCATCACATGTCCTTGCTGTGACCAGGTCACAGGCCAAAAAGTGCCTCTCTGAACCTCAGGTCTTGGATCCTGGAACAATGGACCAAGTACCTCCCAAGAAGAAGAACAGGAGGGTTAAGGCTGTGCCTTCCCAACTGCCTACAAGTGAGGATCAGACTTCACAGGAAACTGATCTTGAGACCCCTGAAGGAACTGTCCCTGAAGAACTTGAACCTGATCAGGTTGAGTTTCTGGGGACAGGGGGACCTTCTAGGGCAGACTTGGGGCAGGCTCAGTTAACCTGTCCTTCTCTTGAACCCCTCAGACAGCAGGCTGCTGCTGAGGCTGCTGGGAATGCTCAAGGTGCCCATAAAGTATATTGGGACGATGGACTCCTTTATTCAGAGGCTAGAGACCCCAAGCCTGGTGCTACCAGGAGGTTGGTTATACCTCTGCAATTTAGGGGCTTCCTACTCACCTTGGCCCATGATATTCCTTTAGCAGGACACCTAGGCCAGAACAAGACTTGGGACAGGCTTGTCCCTCACTTTCACTGGCCTCACATGTCTGAAGACACCAAGGAGTTTTGTCGCTCCTGTGAAACCTGCCAAGCCAGTGGTAAAGCAGGTGGAACAACAAAGGCCCCCCTGATACCACTACCTGTGGTGGGGGTTCCCTTTGAGAGAGTGGGGATTGATATTGTTGGTCCAATGGATCCCCCTACAGCATCTGGGCACAGATTCATACTGGTGGTAGTGGATCATGCCACCAGGTACCCAGAGGCAATTCCCCTTAGGACCACAACAGCTCCTGTTGTGGCCAGGGCCCTACTTGGAGTTTTCTCCAGAGTGGGGTTTCCTAAGGAGGTAATATCAGATAGAGGTACCAACTTCATGTCTGGATATTTGACAGCTATGTGGAAGGAATGTGGTGTAAACTACAAGTTCACCACTCCTTATCACCCACAATGCAATGGGCTTGTTGAGAGATTTAACAAGACCCTAAAGGGCATGATTAAAGGATTACCTGAAAAGCTCAGGCGAAGATGGGACATCCTTCTGCCCTGCCTTTTGTTCGCTTACAGAGAGGTCCCTCAAAAGGGGGTTGGCTTCAGCCCCTTTGAATTGTTGTTTGGGCACCCTGTAAGAGGACCCCTGTGTCTTGTAAAGGAAGGATGGGAGTTACCTCTCAAAAAGCCTAAACAGGACATAGTGGACTATGTACTTGGTCTCCGCTCCAGGATGGCAGAGTACATGGAAAAGGCATCTAAAAACCTTGAGGCTAGCCAAGAATTACAAAAAGCTTGGCATGACCAAAAGGCTGTCCTTGTTGAATTTCAGCCTGGACAGAAGGTATGGGTGTTGGAGCCAGTGGCCCCAGCAGCACTCCAAGACAAATGGTCTGGACCCCATACAATTCTGGAAAAGAAGGGAGAGGTTACCTACTTGGTGGACCTAGGAACTCCCAGGAGCCCCCACAGGGTGCTCCATGTGAACAGATTGAAGGCATATGTCAGCAGGGCAGACATGGGCTTGCTCATGGCTACAGATGAGGGACAGGAGGAAGAGAGTGACCCTCTCCCAGACCTGCTCACTCAGAACCCTGAGGATGGCTCAGTTGAAGGTGTGGCCTTAGGTGGCAGCCTCACTGAACATCAGCAACATGACTGCAGACAAGTTCTACAGGCATACGGGCATATGTTCTCATTGACACCCAGTCAGACTAACTGGTGTACACATGTGGTGGACACTGGTGACAGTCTTCCTGTAAAGAGCAAAATTTACAGGCAACCTGACCACGTCAGGGACTGTATAAAGACTGAGGTGCAAAAGATGCTGGAATTAGGTGTCATTGAGCCTTCAGAGAGCCCCTGGGCTAGCCCAGTGGTTCTGGTCCCCAAACCTCACACCAAAGATGGCAAGAGAGAGATGAGGTTCTGTGTGGATTACAGAGGACTCAATGCTGTCACCAGGACAGATGCACACCCTATTCCAAGGGCAGATGAGCTCATTGACAAGTTGGCTTCTGCCAAATATTTGAGCACATTTGACTTGACAGCTGGCTACTGGCAAATCAGGTTAGCTGAGGAGTCTAAAGCCAAAACAGCATTTTCTACCCCTAGTGGGCATTATCAGTTTGTGGTGATGCCCTTTGGTTTGAAAAATGCACCTGCCACCTTCCAAAGGTTGGTGAACCAAGTCCTCACTGGGTTGGATGACTTTTGTGCAGCTTATCTGGACGATATTGCTGTCTTTAGCTCCACCTGGGAGGATCACCTGATCCACCTGAAGGAAGTGCTTGAGGCTCTGCAGAAGGCAGGCCTCACTATCAAGGCAACAAAGTGCCAGATAGGGCAGAGCAAGGTTGTATACCTGGGCCACCTTGTAGGTGGAGGCCAAGTTCAACCACTGGAGAGTAAGATCCAGACCATCAAGGACTGGTCCCCTCCAACTACCCAGACTCAGGTCAGAGCTTTCTTGGGCCTGACTGGGTACTACAGGAAGTTTGTTAAGAACTATGGGTCCATTGTGACTCCTCTTAATGATCTGACATCCAAGAAGATGCCCAAAAAGGTTCAGTGGACAGAAATCTGTCAAAAGGCATTTGATGACCTGAAGAAGGCCATGTGCTCTGCACCTATCCTGAAGAGTCCTGACTACTCAAGAGAGTTCATTGTCCAAACAGATGCTTCTGAGTTGGGAGTGGGAGCAGTGCTTTCACAGCTTAATGTAGATGGCCAGGACCAGCCCATTGCTTTCATTAGCAGAAGGCTGACCCCCAGAGAGAAACGTTGGTCAGCTATAGAGAGGGAGGCCTTTGCTGTGGTGTGGGCCCTGAAGAAGTTGAGGCCATACTTATTTGGTACTCACTTCAAGATTCAGACCGACCATAAGCCCCTCCTATGGCTTAATCAGATGAAGGGTGAAAACCCCAAACTACTCAGGTGGTCCATTTCCCTACAGGGGATGGACTTTACAGTGGAGCACCGCCCAGGGACTGACCATGGCAACGCAGATGGTCTCTCCAGGTACTTCCACTTAGAACATGAAGACACAACTGGTCAAGGTTAGTCTAATGTCCCTGCGTTTGGGGGGGGGTTATGTAGGAGAGTAGGGTCTGCTATCCTATGGTCACCCCAAATTTTTGCTTTTTGCTTCACTGGTTTCTGACTTAATGTGGCTGTGGGCCTGCTAATCAGACCCACAGCCTGCTGTTCTCTCTCTAAATTACTGCCAATGCACTCTAGGTGCATTACGAATTGGAACTGGTTCACCTTATGAGCCCCTGTATAAGTGCACCCTAGGTGCCCAGGGCATAGGTGTATCCAAGGCCTACCCGGGGCTGCAGCACGTATTGTGCCACCCCTGGCCTGGCCTCCATATTTGACACAACTGGCTGATCACTCAGCTGGGGTAAGTCGGTGTAACCACCTCTTACTTAGGTACAGTATGTCTGTGCCTAACCCTAAACTGGACACATATGTTCCTATCAGCCACTCCTATGGAAGGCCTCATCAATCCTGGAGGCAGAGTGCTTGGAAATATGTGAGATGGTGCTCTAGCATGAGCTGAGCCTGTCTGCAGCTGTCGGGAACCACTCCCTAAGCTGTTCCGGGATATTGCCATACCATATACTCTTAAGTGCATTATAATCCTCGCGGTTAAATGCTATCTTTGGTTTGGCTTTAGCAAAACATGTCGAGTAAGGTGTCATACGAATTGGAATACTATCCCCTCGCCAATTCTGGCGACGGGGATAGCATTCCACCCTTCTAGAGGGACACGACATGTGTGTAGCCTTAACCCCGGTTAAAGTTAAACAGAGCCTCAGCTCCACAAAATGGACGCTGCCACCACAGACACAAGTCTGGCCTCCTGCTGCTGACCGAAACTCGGCAGATGGTGGCCTGGACAAAGGGTTTCCTGCCTTGGGAGGTGCGAGCACCACCCCAGACAGGATTTTGTGTATTGGGTAGGACAGGGCTGAATAGAATCAGACATGCCCGGGGCACACAAGGTGTCCCCGTGCATAGGCCAGCCCAAACCGGTTCTGGGGCCTTCCAGCCCCAGTCCTGGCGCGGAGCTGGACAAAGGAAAGGGGGTGTAACCGCCCCCCTTCCTGGTTCCTCCCAGAGGAGGGACCTAGTAGGTGATCCACCCCCTAGATTGGAATAAGAGGGGGAGCAGTGCCATTGCACAGCAGATCATCCCGAAATCAACTTAAAACTAAGAAGAAGACTGGACTTCGACATTCTGCTGCACAGAAGACTGAAGAAGAATCTCCCTTGTGGCCAAGGAGTGACCACCCTGTGAACACAGGTACCAACCAGCAACTCGACGTCTGCTTTGCCGCCGCCTCCCGCCGGAGCCCGAGCCCAGAGCCCGACAAGAACCAGATTCCCAGACCTCTCAGAGCCCGATCCACAGTCCCTGCAAAGAAGGGACCCGTGGAGGCACCGAGTGACGTGGGACCGGACCTCTTGAAAGACACCCGAAGAGCTGACTGCGCAGCTTCTGAGGCATCCTCGACGTTGTGCTTTGGGGATTGAGAACCCCCACCACCGAGCAGCCCTTGCACCGAAGATCAGCCCTCCAGCATCTCCACGATCTGCGTGGGGCCCTTTTGCATTGTGCCACTCGACGCGCCATCCCGGCCACTAGCCACGCGGCCAGCGGCCATCTTGGCGACGAACCCAAAGATTTAAACAGCAGGTCTGGTTGCTCCAGACCTACCTAAGCTCCTGTGAAAAGGAGCACCCGCTCTGACCTTGCTGGTCCGAGTGAACAGCATCTTTCAACTTCTGCGTGGCTTGCATTTGCCAAGGCCTGTTTGCTCCGATCAGGTCGCCGACACCGCCAACAGCGAGAAGCCTACGTGGGACAGCTCGTGACCGACTCCTGGACGTCCTCGCCCCCGGGTATCCACGTGGCTGCAGAAAGAAGCTACCCGACAACGCCTGTTTGCACCCGACATCACCTGGTTCCACTCTGGTTCCACGGCAGTCACTGGCTAGTGACTTTGAACACTGTCCCCTCTGCTTTCAGGTCTTCACATCTACAGATCCACCCTTGGATCCACCGGAACTCTTCTCATCGAGCCGCCTGCAGCATCTCCTGCTCCAAGCACCATCGACCAGCGTGACGAAACCCGACACATCTTCGACCCTGTGCACCCGCTTCCTGTGGGTGAGGTAACTCAGCTCCGCCGGTGCTCCTGCACTGGTACACATCCCAAGGGCCTGTGTTTTAAGTTTCAGCTCCGTAGGTCACTCGGAAGGTTCCTAACTTTCTAACTTTGTGCTTTTTACGCACCATAGACTTTGTATTGAGAAGTGCGTGCACTTTGAACACTGCACCCGAGTCCCGTGGGCCTTTCCCGACTTAGCTAACTCCAGTCTCGAATAGCTCCAGCGATTCCCAAGGCCCTAGGCCTCTTCACTTTCCTCCTGGTATCCCTTATACCACTTATTTAATATATGGTTTAGGTGGCCCCTAGGGCTCATCCATATTGTGCAACTTTTGTGTATTTTAAACTGTCTTGTGATTTAACGCTTGTGCTTCTGTGCTCATAAAGAGTCCAGGGGATTTTATAGTTAATAAATCAATATATATTTTCAATATATATCTGTGTGGTGTCCCTTTCATTTGGTATTCAAGGGGGTTGTGTATGGTATAACAGCTGGCTTCACATGCCTTTCAGAGTTTAGCCTAAGACTGCTTTGTCCACGTTACCACTAGGATAACTGGTCTACAAGGTTGAATTACAACCATCATCATAAGGGTTGCTTGGCATGGTACAAAGTGATCACTAGAATTAGTGAGCATTATATACCAGGCCAACTTCTCACAGTTGGGACAAGTTATGCCAGATTCTTACATTTGCTCTCTTTATTATGAAAAGTTATAACACAGCCAGTAGGCCTGATGTGAAAAGTATTTGTTAAAGGCAATATACTTTTAAGGGCTGATTGCTATAACGCAGTGCTAAAAGACTGCAGAAAAGCATTGCGTTACTTGGAATTTTAAAGATTGCAATAGGAATTAGAGTTGTTGACGACCCACTCAAACAGACAGTGTGGATAGAAGATCTTTCTCTATGTTTATCCTTATTAGGCCCTTTTAGGCGTGATGGTATGTTGTGTTGTTAACTACAGTTTTGAACATATCTGTGATTTTATTGCAGTATACATAATGATTGCCTTGTATGAAGGTATTTGCTCAATACAGAAGGTCTGACTTGATTATTGTGACAAGCAAGTGTGAAGGCTATAGGCCTGATTGGTTAATTAGGAAAGCCATTTCAGTGCCATAAGTCTGATCTGGTTATTTATGAAAAATTATGAGAAAGGCAGGATCCCTGATTTATTTATTTTTAAAATCATATGGGTAAACCAATAGGTATTTAAGGGTAGATTATTATTGCACTATGTTAATGTCTGCAGCATGTATTTTGTAATATAAAATCTCACAAAATTACCTTTGTAGGTGAGGTGTTCGGTGATGATGACTCTCAGACAAACCCCTGACAAAAGCAAGGGTTAGAAGGTTTGCTCAACACTCCACACTATCAGATCTCTTCAGAAGGCCTGACATGCTTAGTTGTCTGTCAGGATCTTATGATGAAAAATAATCAAAACAAACGTACTTACTCATAAATAGATAGAGAGGCTGTGTGTCAGTCCCATTCCACCATTGGTCTGGGAGCGTCATTTACATTCTGCTTCCAGCCATTGGCTTTGTGGCCTGTGAATGGCAGCATTGGTTGATCACATGTGCACATGGGCCTGAAAATGAATGAATTTCATGGCCAGGGCTGGTGGGTCTCTCCTTTAGTTTTTATATATTGTCCTTTAATATGACTTTTCCAATTCTTTACTTCTCCTTTTATTTTCATTACTTAAAGCATACAACAGCTACCCAGATAGTGGTAACAGGCTGCGTGCTTGTAGCCAGTTTCATGGGCAGTGTGCCCCATCCCACTAGGTCACTGGCTCTAAACCAGGCCACCATCAGGGAATGGCTTTGCCCATAGAGTATCGTTGTTTTACCGTTCCCAGATGACCAATATGTTGATTTTAAGTGAGACAGCCATGCTGGCACTTTAAAGCAACAATGCATTATGTAAAATCCACAGCTACTGATATGTTTTATTTTATTTGTTCTTACCATCATATGCCTGCCATGCATATGTGTAATTGCGTGAAAGCAAGAATTAGTGGGTGGGTGAATGGATGCACGAGTGTAAGGATTTTTGAGAGAGTGCATGAATGATGACTTGCTGGTTGCCTAAATCCATCAATTACAGAAGAGGCATGTTCATTTATGAGCCAGACCTACTTGCATTGACAAGTCTTGTTTAGTTCTTGCATGAGGCGAGACCTTTTGATTTCACTCACATTGTATGTACAATATACTTACTTTTAGGGACTTTCAGCCAGGCCTCTTCATCTATTGGTCTTTTATTGTAATATTCACATTTTTCTTCTAGTCACCATGGCCTACAAAATTAAGAAAATGGTCCTGCCCACTTCAGCCACTGGTTAACTTCACTGTGAGTGACAGCATTCTGTCCTCTTAGAAGGAACACATCCACACACAAACTAGTTCCCTTAAGTGGCAGTACTACAAGTATAATAGTTGCTTTTTGAGATCAAAACATATTTTAGCTTTTAGCCAACTTTTTTTCGTAGATTGATGACGGGCCATCATCTTTTGCAAAAACCATGAAAATAATGTAATTGTTGAGGAAGCATAAAGGCTGCACCCTTACAGACCGGATGTATGACGTTACAACGCAAACTATTACAACGCATACTTTCGCAATGCAGTTTTTACATCGCAACTTCCATTACAACTCATGCTGTTACAACGCAATCCATTACAACGCATGAACCATTTACTATTCTAACACTGCCAAGTGCTTACCTCAGGGAAGGTGCTGGTCCGTAACCAGGGCTTTAAGTGGGATGAAAAAACTGGGGGGTCTCTCAAAGGGGCGTGGCCACTAATTAGGGGCGTGGCTTTTAAACACTTGCGCTAAAAATCTTTGTTTAGTATAGTGTGCCGCCCAACTTGTATTTTGCTGTTTCTGTCATTGCATCCAGATATGTGATTCAATAAGTAACATCATACCTACAACAAGTAAGGACTATTAGCTTTGTCGATGGTTATTAGTTGCATAAGATAAATAAGCTGCAACTTTATCTTGTTACATATTATATTGAAAAAGCTTGCAATTCTAGCCCTGTTGCCTCTACCACAATGTTGCTGCTCTTGCGTTTCAGGCAGAGAAGGGAAATCCAGAGAGAAAATGACTCTCTCTAAAGGATTTCCCTTCCCCCACAAAGCTCACCTGGCATGACGTCATGTCGTAACTTCTTCAATTAGTGAGAAGTGAGCAGTGTGGGCAGCGCACATCCATGTGCTTGTCTCGAAACGGGTCTCTATCTGGCTGTTTTGTGCCCTGGCACTTTTTTCCGGACTGCAGTGACAGTAAACTGCTGTCTCTGCAGTCTGGAAAAAAACGGACCGCCTGTGCTAGGGCTCAAAACAGAGCCCGATAGAGACCCGTTTCGAGGCCTCTTTTAAAAAACTCCCGGTGCTCAGACCCCTTGAGACCCGGCCCACTTAAAGCCCTGTCCGTAACGCATTTGCGTTGCAATGGCATGCGTTGTAATAGCATGCGTTGTAATGGACCTTGTGTTGTATTGGCTGCCTTGGAAAGACATTGCGGTGTAATGTCTGCATTGTAATGGATGTTTCCCACGCAGACCTATTGGCTTTGCCAATACTTGTTTGGAACTCTGCCACCTTTACCATTGTAGGATTCCATAAGATCGTTTTCACTAGGCTGGGTGGCATATTTTGTTTCACAGAATACTTGGAGATTAAACTCATTATGAGAGCAAGGCTGCCCTGACACTCTCATACAAAATGGCGCACTTGATAGAGGAGACTGGGGAACATTTTGTCATCCTCCCTGACATATATCACATACATATGCATGTAGCACTGGGGGTTTCAGTAGCCCGGGTGGGTCAGGCTGCATATAACGTGCCTGGATTCAATGGACTGTGCCTGTTTCCGGGGAGAGGTGTGATTTATGGGCGAGTCACAAGGAGGCAGGAGACGTGAGGAGTGAATGAAGCTGATTGATAGTGCGTGGCGCGGACTAATGAGTCGTGAATTCGCGAGACACCTTCACGTGAGGAATGCAGCTGAACGCAAAGCCACTTGGAAATGTGGTGCCCAGAAAAAAAAAAGAAAAACATTCAGTGCAAATGGTGTGAATTGGAGAAATGAAAAGAGACAGAACGAGTTATCTACGAAAGGCAGAAGCCAGCATAGGGATGGGCTGGAATTGTGTTGTCGTGGGATCTCAAGTGGATCGACGTCAGAAGGCCCCAGAGGGTCGGCGACCTTGGGGTTAGCTACACACGTACAGAGCCTGGGCACCAAATGGTTGGAGACAGATAAAGTCAAGTAGTTCCAAAATATGCATCTCAGGCCATGATTTGAAAGCGTCTCTCAATTCTAGTGCATCTCATAATAAGCAGAAAGGGCAGCATGTCCATGTCGGTAATTTTAAGGACGAAAGAAAATCAGGTGGAACAGACTGAAATGCCAGGCAAGAGGGAGGAAAATGTTGTCTTTAAAAATATGTGCTCGAGGAGATCAGGACTGTATTTGCTTTTATATCGTGAGAAAAAATATATGTATTGTAGGGGCACTGGCCTCTATGGAAACATCCACCAACTATTCATCGTATTTGAGCCGAACCAGCACCCTTACTTCTAAGTGTACAATCTCACTCGCCCAGCATATTCTGCATGTGTTCCTTTGTGTTTAGCCCACAAACGGGTAGTTTACAGCGAGGTTCAGGTCTCAGAATCCCGACCATACCGTACCTAGCCCCTACCAATGCCTCATCTAGCAACAGTGCAGAGGCGCAGGGACCCAGGGGGCCCCAGTGCACCCGAAAAAAATGTTGGTTTGATACTGGGATGGATGCCCAATTTCCGTGCTTCCATTGGGGTACATCACAGCCTTTTTAAGTCACTGGACGAGGGTGCCACATACCAAGGCTGTCTAGTTTTGATTCGATCTCATGCCCTTCTTGCACCACCCTACAGTTCCTCCCTCATTTACTCACTCTTGCCAAGTCTTTTTACGTGCACGTTCTCTCTTCTTTTCCTGAAAATGAGACAGGGATGATTAAAACCAATATAATTAATGTAAGAGCTGCCAGTGGATACTAGGTCATGGGAACATAAGCTGCTGCCCAGTATATTGCAGATCTGCCAACTCAGACGGTGCCACCGTGTGTCCCAAGATATCAGCTCCTTTCACCCGGTCCGCCGGTGATGAGATATCACACGGCGTCAGACAATCTGAGTTTGATACCCCTGAAGAGAGAGTTTCCGCCTCACAGTGTATGAAAGGCTGAGCACAGCTGACGTCCATCGCGGCTTTGCAAACCCTCCAGGCCATCAGCGACGGCTTTGAAGCCACTATTGGAGGGCATATTATCAAGCCTGGGCGATAACATTAGCGCCGCTTTATCGGCAGGAAACTGCCGATAAAGTGGCGATAATGGGCTTGATAATATGCTCTATGGAATTCCAATCGAAGCTCATGTTAAATGTGAAGGACATCTAACATGAGCTTCAATTGGAATTCCATAGAGCATATTATCAAGCCCATTATCGTCACTTTATCGGCAGTTTGCTGCCGATAAAGGGGCGAAATTTTATCTCCCAGGCTTGATAATATGCCCCTTTGTTTTTTAGGGGGCTCATGGGCAGCGACCTGCATAAAGCCCCGCCCTTCACCTCAATGGCTCACTCCCCAGAAGCACTATCATAGCTCGTGAGGAAACGGTCTTAAGGCCCTGCCCAGGCCCGGACTGGCCGTTGTGGGCACCGGGCAATCCCCCGGTGGGCCTCAAGGGTGGGGGCCGGTTTTGGCCCCTGGGGGGCCGTTTTTGTTACAGGGCCGTTTTTGCAGCTTAGCTGCAAAATCGGCCCTGTAACAAAAACGGCCAAAAACCGGCCCTGGCAAAGAGCTCGGTCGCACCCCAAACCCTTCCAGGGGGCCGTCCGAGCACTTTGCCAGGGCCGGTTTTGGTTCCCAGTCCGGCCCTGGCCCTGCCCCTCTTCCCGCCACCCCCCTCGCCTTCTCCTGGCGACCCTCTCTCACAAGGTGAATTTTATTTTCATAGGTTGGCAGGTCTGATATTGTAAAAGGAAAGGTTCAACCGTTTCTTGGATTGTAATCTGACATAGAAGTCCTTGTTCAGTGATGCCTTTTAAAAGCAACAAATAAATCATGGCGTTCTATAAAAAAAAATAGTTAAACCTAGGGAGACACAGGAGATTCATTCAAACACACGGGACATTTCAACGGGATTTTTTCATTGCAGAATAAAACATTTCGTCGTTATTTACAAATGTCGGTTATCACAAATATCTAACATGCCAATATACTAGTCACTTATGAACACTCTTTCACAGATTAGTGGCAATGGATGGTGAGGAAAGCCCCTATATTGTGCAGTTACATGCCGGGTTTCCTCAGAACATCCCACCGACCCCTCCACTCTCTTTATTTGCACACAGCAAAACAAAATAAAACTGCAATTCAATACAAACAGTGTCAATTAATATGTTTGCAAATCCTTCACCTAACACCAGTGAATGTGATCTCATAAACAGAGATGTATCCCTCTGTCGCAGAATTCAATCGTTCATTATTAATGATTCAGGTACTCCTACCTGATTACACTTTGATCTTTATTAATATATATATTTCCTCAATTTAGCATGATTAGTCTAAATGACAGCGAGGGTCCAATATAGGCAAAAAACAATGTATTCGATAGTGTCTGCCCAACATTGTGTCAGAGCGATCATAGTCCAAACATGTACTACACTTCTCTTATTTCAGGTGGTATTAATGCCCGAAAAGGACTGAATTTTAGTACCACAGTAGATCATATGCATTCAGTTCCCATAACCTCTTAAGTGCTGCTCCTATACCAGCGGCCGACGGCACCACTACCTCGGGAGTGCTGCCGTCGGCCGTTGGACGTTCCAGCTGCACCTGCGCAATGGAACGTTCAGCACTGGAGCTGGACGTTCCAAAGTAGCTAAGGTGATAATCACCTTCACACCTCAGGGCAGATTTACAAACATCTGACGTAGAGCAACACAGCAAGACAACTTGATGAGCTGCGTCAATTGAAGAGGGAAGGAATGGGCCAGTTTACTACGATAGGGCACATTTCCGCTCTCTCTGCACTGCTGTACTAGCGGCTGCCAAGCACCAATGCAGGCACCCTTGCACCATGGTAATTGTTTTTGTGCAGGAAGGGACACTTTCCTTCACAAAAACAATAATCTGAAGCGTTTTCATCTCAGAAGAATGCATCACATGTAGAAAGAGGAAAAACAAGCAGAAATAAACCTATTTCTCCTCGTTGCACCTCCCATGGGAAGGGGTAGCATTTTGATGCATTACTAGGGTTACTGTTGTTAGTAAACATGGGGCTGCATCAAAAAGCGAAGGTGGAGGCATGGGAACACATGCTCCACCCATGGAGCGCCTTCCCAGAGCAGAGTAATGCAAGGCAGCAAATTGTGCTGCTTTGTGTTACTCTACATTTACTATTACTATGACACGTAGAGCATTCAAGATGGCTATGTGTAGCATAGTACATTTCACTTATGGATTGAGTTGCCCTTGAGTCACTTTGCATGACGCAAGGACAATGCAAGTCTTTAGTAATTCTGGGCTCTTGTGCATAGGTCAAATGCTTCAAAAGCAAACTTATGTATATTTTCGGCATACTGATATATGAAATAATATATTCACTATAGATTAGAGCTCATTGGCATGAGTGAATCTTTTTTAATGCCCTCCCATTCCTCTTCAGAGAACAAGAATCTAAATCTTCCTCCAACCAGTTTCGCAAATAACCAAAAATAATACATTTAAAATCATTTAATTTGCAATAATCCAAGGCAATATGGGCAACATGTACAACCGTTTTTAGCAGTCGCAAATGGGAAATCGGGCTATTTGCAACCACTAAATAGTTCTTTGGAATATACAAACCCTATTTTGCGAGTCCGTAAGCTAATACCTACTCGCAAAATAGGGTTTAGTACCCGCTATTAGGAAGGGGCGTGCAAAGGGCGTCCCTTCCTAATAGCAACTCACGGTGCCATGCACAAATGTTTTGCAACCGAAATGTGGTACCAAAACATTTGCATTTCATAGCCAATGGGAAGTTGGTTGTAAACCAGTCACAAATGAAAAAGGGTCCCCAAGGTTCCCCTTACCCTTTGTGAATGTGGGCGCAAAATGTTTTTAACAGCAGGCGGTGGCCCCACGGACCACTGCCTGCTGTTAAAAAAAGAAACTGAAATGTTTCATTTTTCTTTTTGGAAAGCATCACATTTTCCTTCAAAGATAACGGGTTGTATTTTAAAACAAAAACTGCTTTATTGAAAAAGCAGTCACAGGCATGGTGGTCTGCTGACCCTAGCAGCCACCATACATGTGAGTGCGGCCATTTCCAATGGGTCGCAAATTGCGACCTGCCTCATGCATATGAATGAGGCAGGTCCCTTGAGACCCATTTGGGAATCACGAACAGAATCTCAGACACTGTTGTACATTCCATTTTGCGAGTTGCAAATTGCAGGTCGCAAAATCCTAATTTGTAAATCGCAGAATGGAATGGTCATACATCTGGCCCTACATCTGTTGCTGAATGGACAATGGGAAGCTAAGGAAAATATATTAAATTAGTACCTCCTTTGCTCAGTAGAAAAAAAAAGATCCTTAATGGAAGAAACATCTAGAAACTCCCCTGGTAGGCAATCCCTAAATTCTCCTACCCAAATCTGATTCAGTTCACAACACCCTGTCTTCCCACTTCATAATTGATTTCATAAATTTTGAGGGTAGAGGAGGGTTTTAGCACTAGGGAGAGCTTACCCCATGAAATTGGAACATTGGTCCTTATTTAGAGTTTCGTTAAGCTGGACATTAGCCAAAAAGTGGCGGATGTCCCTTCTGCTGTATTTAGAGTGCCATAGAATGCACCACTAATGAGGCAGGCATGACATTCATCACTTTTAGGTCTACGTCCTGCATCCGTCCCCTAATAAGGCCTGCAGTGTTTGCTAGCCATGATGCACACTACTGACAGAGAGCTCACAATCATTGAAACTTAATATTTTAAAAATATTTCGGACTATGAAATTTTGCTGCAAATCATTTGGTATATTTATTAGTCACTATTGCGAAAGAAATCATGCTACATTGATAATTCATTTCCGAATCTAAAATTCTCTCTAAGATCTGAGAAAGGGCTGCTTAAGAAAACTCAGTATACTGTAAAGACCAAACTCCTTTTTTTCCAATGGGTCACACCATTTTTGCCATCAAATCGTACGTGATTTCCTGCTCCATACAAATGATCGAACAATGGTATTGAATCTATATAGGTTTTTTCTAAACAACAAGGTAAAGATAGGGATAGAAGAAAGAATCTTGGAAAAATAGCCATATTCATCATAACGATTGGAATAACTTTTGAGATATGTGTGCGACTCCCAAACGTAAAACCTATCTTAATGTAATTGAATAATCCATCATAATGTAACATGCACATTAAATGTCCATGTAGCAACTTAGAAACGCAGCTAACTGATTTCTCTGCACACTATAATATTTTGATTCCTCCACCACTCAGGTTCCTGTGTCTTTCTATGACTCGTACAAATTTGTTTTCATCCCTGCTTTCCCCCTGTGGCAATCTTTGCTTTCTTTTCCGCCTTCATTCTTGCCTGCCTTTCTCCTTCTTGCCCATGGGCAAAGTCTGATGATTAAAATAAGTGCCAGCCCCCAAAAAGAATTAGGCCAGGAACTAACTGCAAAAGTGTGCAGCAGGACAGGTTGTTCAACATCAGCTGCTGCAGATGCCAAGATAGAAAGAGACAGGGAAAGAGACAGGGAGCGAGGATTACCTTCGCCTCTTTTAATTTCAGTGCACCAACAGGTTCCACCACAGAAATACTCGGCCACATGCATCATTGTAAGGTTTTGCGATTCCTTAATTGCGATTTTTAGGGAATCGCAAATAACGAATCGCAAAATGGGATGCATGATTTAAATCGCATAATATTTGCGATTCGGTAAAAATCGCAATTTTTACCGAATCGCAAATATTATGCGAATTCTAATTTGCGATTTCGCAATTCCCATTGATTCCTATGGGCCAAAAGGCCCATAGGAATCAATGGGAAGGCATTGACATTTTGCGAATTTCAATTTGCGATTCGCAACATGTTAATGCATTCCATAGGTGCAGGAGGGGGTCCAAAGGACCCCTCCCTGCACCCCTGAAATGTATTTTGAAGTGCATGTTTCACACACACATGTCCTAAGGACATGTGTGTCTGTAACATGACAGTGTTTTAAAATGCAATTTTGAGCATTTTAATACATTTTCGCAAATTACCACGAGGTTCACCCTCTTGGTAATTTGCACCCCCTAATTGCGAATTCGCAATTTGAAACACAATCATGCAAACTTGCGATTCCTTAAAAGTAATTGCATTTTTGGAAATCGCAAAAAATAGCGAATTTCACAAAAATGCATGATGCATCCCTAAAACTTATTTAGCAATCGCAAACGGCCGAATTTACCGATTCGCACCGTTTGCACTTCCTAAATAGGTTGATGCATGTGGCCGACTAAGTTTAGTGATTTGCTACAGGAATGAAGAACAACACCATCGCGTTCAATGCATTCCACCGCGCCCCACAACTGTCCCACGTGTGACCCTTTAACGTAAACATAAACATTCGATATGCCCTACACAGGCTGCAGTTCCCAGTAAAAAAATAAGATAAAATAATCACAAGACAGATGAAGAAAGAGAGAGAGGGGGCTGGGCTAGGTTGATACATGAGGGAGAGGATTGGAGGAAGGAAAGAACGAGACAGCATTCCACGTCGGAGCTTGTGAACGCTGACCCGGTTTGTTTGACTGTACACTTTCGATCTTGTGCCTAGTGCTCTGTAAGAATTGTTTATTGGGCTGCATCCATACCAGTGTCTAATTTGAGCCAGTGGTTTCCAGGGTTCAGTACCAGCACCTGCATTTTTCATGAGCACCAGTTAAGGACACATTTACATTCATTTATGGTAGGCACGGGGAGATAAAGTGATTTGCCCAGAATCACACAATGTTGAGCTGACACAGAGACTCCACCCTGGTTCCCCAGCATCAAAGTCGGCAGCGCTGGCCATTACGCTACATCTTCTCTACCCTAGTTGGTTCTGTTTTAGGGCGTGCTAGCAGGAGAAATGGGCTGGTGCAAGCTGCCTCCTAACGAGAGACATGGCACGTTTCATTTTTTTTACAAATTAATCACTGATCCATACATTGTATAAGGTATATTGTAAAGGATAAGTTCACCATGTCTGTGGATATCTATAGAGTGGTCCCAATAGCATTGCATTCCCAATTGCATATGTTTTTTTGTGTGAAAGAAACCATGCATCTTAGCAGACTAAGGGTGACGTTTCAAGTGTATGCAGTGTCTCACCAACAACAGTACCTAGATATAGAGGGGCATAGCTACCATTGTTGCAATTGTGTAATGCACAGGGGGCCAGAGGTGGGAGGGAGCCGCCATTGTTGCGCACCAGCTGATGTTTTTTATGAGGCTGCCTGTTCTGAATTTTTTTGTTTTGGACACAGTGCATTCCAGAGGCATAGAGAGTAGAGAATAAGGGAACAATAAAGAAGATAGAGGAAAGGGATGAAAGAAAAGGAAAGGGTGAACAAGCAGGAGGTAGGGCAGGAAAAGGTTACTCAGTGGTAGAAGGATGTAGGGTTGGGCGAGAAAGAGAAAAGAGGTAAGGATGAGCTAAGTGGGCAAGGGAAAACGAACAGAAGGGAACCAGAAATGAAGAGAGAAGGGAAGAAAGAGGCATGGAAGAGCAAGAGACAGAAGAGGGGGAGAAGAGAGACTGAGAAAGGAGACAGAGAGGGGAGCATTGAGTAGATAAAGGTGATAAGAGGAGAGCGGGGAGGAAAGGGGGGGACAAGAAGCGAAGACGAGTGGCATTGTGAACTAGGAGATCCGTCAATTACATTAGTGTAGCAGGTGCAGTAACACCGGAGTCCAGGGGTGTGATGGGCATGCTGCACCTCATTTATAGCAGTATTTAAATACCAGTTGGGGGCCTATTTCATTGCTTGCACTGGGTCCCATGAGCCCCAGGCTAAACCACTCTAAATATAAATGAGAATTCAAAAGATATATTCTGGTATAAGCTAATATAGTATGCTGCATAGAGGTGTTTTTATCCTGTAACCTATATATGAGTGGAATAGGCTGTGATCAGTCTTTGCACACCTTTTTCAGAGTGGTAATTCAGTATTTTGGGTAAGAGAGTATTTCTTTGAATCATTGAAGAACAGTACGTGCCATAGTTGAGAACATGCAGTAATTCTCCAATGGATAGTCTATATATTCCTTGAAATTATAAGCATGAAAACTAGGAGTGAGTTATATAATTGCAGCAAGAGAATATGGTGGAGATTTAGCTACCAGCCTGTCAGGTCAGCAGAGGCTCTAGCATCCACTCCCCTGGTGGAAGACCAACGCCATGTCTAGAGACCTCCACCTGCCTGGCAGGGGACTTCTACTACAGCAGCAGATGTACTGAAGGCACAGATCAAGGCCTAGAGAGTGGTATTCATTTTTTGTTTTTCTGAACCCAAGTACCAACACAGAAGTTTGTTTCAGACAAACAAAAAACACAATGACCTTGAGCCACAGGGATTTTCACCCTGCACATCAGTGCTACCGTTTGTTTTCCCTCTAAATTTCCATCATATCTCACATGGTGGTCCCGGGCAGGGAAATTAGTGGGGGGTAGCTTTGGTCTAAATAAGTTTGGACTACTACCACGGTAACCTGGTGTCTGTGTCAGATGGGTTGCCAGGTCAAAGGTTACTGATAGTGTATACGGATGAGGCTCCACAATTGAAAACTCAATGGTTCCCCACCTACAAATAGGAAGGGGAAAGAACAAGATTGATGGATCAGGCATCCATTGTAGACTGGCTACCCCAACACAAACCCTCTCTGTCTTATAGGTATGATCAGTTACAGGTACGCTGGTTCATTAAGAGCCTCAGGGTAAACTGGCTGGCCACTGTTTAAAGAAATATAATTTGATGGGGAATAAGCTTTAGTACCAGGAAAAAAAGAGAGGGGAGAGTTGAAAGGTTCAATATCAGGAAAATTACCGACTCATTTTGCGTCCATGCATATACTGTTTTGAGGTTGAAATAAACCTGGTGAGGAAATTAATTAATTTAATACAAGTATAGATTTATGGGAAAAATAATGACCTTCATTATGTACCCTGTAGTAATTTGGATGGGAACAGTAACAATGAGTACAAGATCTAGGGAAATACAGCAGATACAGTGCATTCCCCCCTAAGACTTTAGCTACTGAAAACACCCAACGTCTCTAGGTGAAATACTGGATATGAAATAAAGAATAAACTGAGGAATCAGTTTCAGAATTAGCAATTCCCCAAATCGTTCCTCATTTTTAGATGAACTTCCAAGGTCCCACTTGAAATCCATCTTAACTCTGCCCCTCGTCCACCCCAATGAAGATGCTGGTATCTCTACAGTCGCTAAACCAAAGGCAGAGTTACCGAGTGCTAGAGCGGGACCCTTTGAATGAGGGGGTAATCATCATATCGATTGCGTCTAGGCCGCCCCACTTAGTTAGAACCAAGGCAATAACGTTCATGCAGCATTCCCAATCATACCTAGGATTTTGTTACATTTAACAAGTGCTCATCATTATATTATAGCAATACCTTTGCTGTGGGACACTACATGCAGACAGCAGCACCTAGATACCAGTAAGGAAATGGCAACGCACAGATGATAGCAGGACACTGAAATGCAAACTAACATTTAACAGAATAAATTAAATATTACAATTCAAAATGATTACCCCTAGAGCCCATAGGAACATAGCTGATATCCAGATTTCAATTAGCAGACACAATTGTAGCTTATTCAAAATGAAGAGATTGCAAATTTTCAAACTTCAACTTAAATTGAGGAACACAGTTTATTAGGTTTTGCTGCATTGACAATTACTAAATCTTACAAAAAATTGGCAAAATTAGTTCCAAAACCAGAGTTTGAAGTCTCTGCAAAATATATAATTTTAGGTGAAAGGCGAGGCTTTGTTTTCTTCAAGAAGTGACTCTTTTATTTTTATTTTATTTATTTTAAAAGTTTTATATAGCACTAGCTTGACCCGTAGGTATCAGAGTGCTTTACATACACACTGTAAAAACAGAAGGAAATTGCATTACATAGTAGGAAGGCAGTAAGGAAGCAATTGAGTCCCAATTGTCATGCATTATGTTTTCTAGGTTTTCCAAAATACGAGACTGTTCGTTTAAAACCCCTATCTATTTAAAACATTTTACTCCCAAAAGTAATGTTCATTTAAATTAATATCTTGCGAAATAAGTAATTTTTATTAGAAATGTTGCGAAAATGCATTCAAGAGTAAAAATGTTTAAAACTCTATTAATCTGCAAATTATTCCTAAGCAAAATGTAATCTTTTTTGGGCGGGGGGAAGATGTGCATTTCTAATTCAAATAGCAGAATTTTACATGCCAACACTGATATTACCATATAATTGTTTGACATCATACTGCTGACAAAGCCAATATCTGGGCGATTTAATAACTGTTTAGGTAAAAACCTAAACATGTAGTGCAACAAACTCTTAGGATAGCACTGATCACTTCACTCGATAAACTGTGTCTTTGCACATCCCAAAGGTTGAGTGAGGGCTATTGCATGCATCCATGCTACTTGGGAACCCCTTTTATCCCATACAATTACTGTTTGCTTGCCCTCCTTGCACTTCATGTTCTAATGTTGTCCAGTTTCTGTTTTATGAAACTTGCGCCATGTAAGGTACTGAAAAATCAATGTCTAATATTTCTCCAAGCAACTCTGCCTATTTTAATTCAGCCAATTTAAAATAAAATAACTGTCCTATAGAACAAGGTAAAAGTTTGCGTTTCTGAGGGGGTATTTACAAGAATGTTAAGCAGTGCAGCAAACCACCTTGCTGTGCTGCACTGCTTGACAGGAAAAGGCCAAGAAGGTGCCCTATTTACGGCAATATAGTGCATTCCTGCCTTTTTACCTGCGCTGGCACCCTTTTGGCAGCCAAGTGCCTATGCAGGCCCCCTTGCACTATGGTGCAAGGGGGCTTGCATTGCATGCAGGATTGTTTTGTGCAGGAAAGGACACCTTCCAGCACAAACTATTTTTAAGAGGCATATTCCTCTTTCTATGTGTACTGCTGCAGCACTTATAGAAAGAGAAAGTAACGAAAAGAAATAAAGATATTTCTCCTTATTATTCCTCCCCTGAGAAGGCATATCTTTATGGCACATTCCCAGGTCTACCAGTTCTGGGGAATCTGGGAATGCATCACAAAACATGGGAGTTACTTGGAAACAAACAAGCAACCCCCATGGAGTGTATTCCCACAGCAGAGTAAGGCAGTGCAACAATTTGCATTGCCTTACTCCTGATTTAGGGGCCACTCCGACCACCATGCACAGTGGCCTTGCGTGGCTTCATAAATCACATGTAAGGTTTGTGCCATTCTTGGACTAAGTTGCATGGTGAAAGAGAAATGTAAAAAGGGGCATAATTAGGCTCCTTGATTCCCAACTCCAGGTTTAAGCCGCTTAAAAAGTTTCTATAATACAGAACGATCTTTGAAAGATTTCTACCCTACTGAAACAACATGCTGGGAAAATTAATGAGCTTGAAGAAAATGTAACATCAGTAGAAAAGGATACGTTTTGATGTCAGATGAAAAAGCAGGTAATTTGTCCCTGGAATCAGCCAAGCACAGGCTGATGTATAATAATGACACAGGGGTGCAATGGGAGGGGTTGAAATTGAAGGAAAAAGCAAGATCCTACTGGTTTTACTATTACCTTCGCGTTAAGTTCCTCAAGACAGTGGCAGAAGTAGGGGGAAGAGTCCATGCTTTCAGAACACATGAACTTGTAGAAAAGATCCTCTGACGGGCTTTGACAAAAATTAGGAATAATTGATTTGATTATAAGAACTAGAGAGGGTCCTCTCTCTGAAATTGACAGTATGTAGATGAGGAGCAGTTGCAATTCTTAAAGGATGTCAGTTCAAATGTATTCTGAACAATCAATATAGCTTTGTTCTACTACTGCTCAGAAAAAGTATCTGCTTGGTTGAAGAAGTGACTTTCGAGTGTTTGCAAGTGCATATAAATCTCCGAAATTTAGTAAAAAATGTAAAAACCTCTACAAAAAGTTTAAATTATCATTACTAATTAATCAATATAAAACATGTTTGTGTGGCAATCAGCTATGTGACACATAATTAGACTAGTAAAGAAGTGTTTAAGTATCCTGGCAAAGAGGGAGAGATTGGAAAAATATGCTGAGTAGTGAAATGTATCGTCAAGTGCATTTCATGTTTTCATGACCAGGTTTAGGAGCCTTCTTAAAACTCACTTGTTTTCTCAATAGCCCCCCATTACAGTGGACCTATGAATCCTTTCTACTGCCATGCTCCAATCTCTTCTCCACAGCGCGGGGACACGCCGTATGGCGTAACCAGGCGCTTTATAAACCCCTTTATTATTATTATTATGAACACTGCCAGCGCACAGGTCAGTCCTCTCAGCCTAGTCAGCAGGGTCCTGGTGACAGGAGCAGGCGGGGCTCAGGAGACTGAGGCACAATCCACCTACAGACTGTTGTTTAAAACACAGCAGTCAGTAGGTGCATGTCTGGATTGTACTTGGAGTTCAACTATAATCCCCTCACACAAGCAGAATCCATTTTATTTAGCAGACATACTGTACATACCTCATACACCACAGCATATCTGCTAAAATAGAGATGTCAGGGTGCACATCAGTGAATCCCTGAGGCCAATGAGAAGCCACACAGAGCAGCAGGGAAATGATCCCCAGCACTCTCCCAGCTTCTTATAGGACTGTGCTCCCAGGTCAATGGAAAAGCTTAGAGAGAGACTGCAGTGAGCCTTCCCCTTTTCACACCTGGCCTTGCTGCTTTGTCTGGCTTCTCATTGAGAATCATGGCTTGCTGTTTTTAATTATCAGTACCAGTTTCCTGCTCTGCGCTGCCAAGGAACCTCAATGTTACCAGCTAAAGAAGCAAGGTAAGTAAAAAAAACAATTGCCTCTCTGTGCGTGTGAGTGAATGTGTTAATGAGTGAGTTCCAGTGAATGAGATTGAATAAGAGTGTGTGTGTGTGTGTGTGTGTGTGTGCACGTGTGGTTAAGAGGATCACTGTGAGTGAAAGAGAGACTGAGTTGTGAGAGAGTATGGATAACTGATAATGAGTGTAGGGAGTGCATGAAGGAATGTGAGTGAGTTATTGGTAATTGTGAGCGGGGTCGGAAGTGAGTCAGGGGTGTAGCTATCAATGGTATAGAAGGTGCAGTTAGAGCTGGGACCAGAGTCAGTGAGTGTGAAATTGTGAGTGTATGTGTGTTTGTAAGTTAGAGTGACAATCGGTGGGTATGAGTATGTTTGTATGTAACAGTGAGTGGGAGTGAATGTGAGTGAGAATAAGTAAGGGGGAGAGTGTGCGTTACAGTGATAGAGAGGGAAAGAGAGTGAATGTGAGATGGAGTGAGAGTATGAGAGTGTGAGTAAGAGTGTGTTTATTTCTGTGTTTTATCATTGTGAGTCTGTCAATGGCCATGACATATTCAATATCATTGTGTGCTTATGGCGACACCCAAGGTTACATGCCTCTGCTTACATACTGTTGATAATTATTGGCATTAGGAAGAGCACCTTTGGCTAAAGCCTTGTTGAGAAATGCTGGTGTTTGCATACAGGAGGAAGTTCATGGCATGGGGTACATGTGGCAAAATACTGAAGTTGGGGCATTATAGGTATTTATTGGCAAAAGGGTGTGCACCCAAGGCAAATTGAAGACCCTGAAATACTGGAATTAATAGTTGATATAAGGTAAACATTTGTCAAAATGCTGATGCTGGCATAACCTGAGGTAATACTTTGCCTCAGATATGGCCACTATATTGGGGCAAAGGGTCTGGCTGAGGGAAGCAAACTAAGATAAAATGCTGGCTCTGAACTACTTGAGGTAATTTTTTTAAATACAGACCACCCACGGTACATGGGCAACATCGATGGCAAATGTCTGGTACTGGAGTATTGTCTGTAATTCTTGCCATAAGGGTGTACCCATAAATAAAAGGACTGGCATTGAAAACACTCACGTCGTTCCTAGCATATGGGGTACTCTCAAGACAAAACCTTGATAAAAAGGGGGTGAACTATAGGAAGTTATTGTGCCCTACAACTTTGAAAGACCACCAGCCGCCATTGAGAATGACTCTACTTCAGCCTCAGATGGTCTCACCGCATTATATCCATGCTGGAGAGGCTCCACTTGTTGGCAGACAAGGAGCTAGTTAAATTCTAATTTCTCTGAATGGTACTTAAAGAACGGGAAAGTCACACATCTGAATGTTTTCAGAATCAGATAATCCCATGCAACTGACCTGGGGCCATATTACAAAACGTTTGCACTGGTGCACAATAACAGCAACTCTAGGAGCAGGCATGTGTCTCAGTCTATATTACAGAATGCTTTCTTCGCCACAGCAAAATGAATGAAAATGTCCTATGGAACCATTGCTGGGGCAGTTTTACAGGGTGATATACATTTTTATATAGAATTTCTAGTCCAAAAATAACATTTAAAACATTCAAGTTACAGTTTTGCCATTATTTGCCACACTAATAAAATGGACGCATTTTTTAGAGACTCCTAGTCCTATCTTCCAAAAAGTGAGAAAGTGCATTTTCTCAACCCATTATGATGTAAGCACAGTTAAAATACTGTGTCATGTTTTGGTTTGGTGGGATACCATTTGCTGTCTTGTACATTGCACATACATTCAAAATATTGCAAATTGATTTACCTTTTAAGCTCTTGCTCAAACAGCTTTTGCTATATGCAATAAGTAATGCCATTGATACAAATAAACACAGATGAGGCAGTGAGTGAGTTCTCTTCATTTATTAATTGTTGGAAGTAGTACATCCATATCGTGTTTGAAGTGTCAGTGTTATGCTACCCAACCTAGGCCTAAGTAGCAAACCTATCTTTTACCTACATTTGTCCTACCTTACTCTGCATAACGGTTCTAGCACTGACCTTTTACCCAGTTATGTTCTGAACAAATGTCGATTGGCTTCTTTGAAACTAACCTCATTTATTATGCATTAGGATTTTTAGTAAAATCAACTGCACATGACGTAGATAACATGATTAACATACTCTGTACAAAAGTCATTGCTATCTTTCATTCTAGGGTGACCAAGGTGCTATATAGTATACAATTATTGAATAGGCTCATCTACATAATTGTACTCACAGCATATTGATTGTAGGCTACCTGTTTGGTTTAAGGGAACTGCACCTTCACTAGTTAGTGAGAGAAGATGTTTCTACACTGACACAGACTATGAGGTTCCGGCTTGCTGAACCTTCAACATGCAGCCGTCTGGCGTCCCTTGCAGGGTGTCCATCTCGTGACCAAGATGGGGTCCTTCATTCTCTACCATTAGGTAATAGGGTTTGCTCTTTCCTAGGGGATTCTTGGCTTTACACCCACATACATACTAGGTACACTTGGATACACTTCGGTAGGGTCTGCATCGTAGGAGTACACTTGATTACGGTCATGTTTATATGGCTGCATATATTTGCTGTTTTAGCACCATGGTAGAATTATACCATTTATTCAATCTATTGGTGTGTGTAATCTCTTATGTTAGCTTTTGTATATTGATTGTCGCAGCAAACACATACTTATTGAAAACGTCCTAATAGTTTATTCTGTGTATCTCTCTGAGACTAAGTGAGCCCGATTGACAGAGCGAAAAGCACTGTACTGTTTCCACAATCCCTGAAGGGTCAAGGGTTGTCATGTTTGATGGTTGCCAGAAACTATTTGCTCCTTGTTAAGATTAGGGTGCTTATGGTGGCACTGTGAGCTAGCTGGTCTATAGGCCGACATATCCTGTGAGGGTGTCCGGAATCCGTCTTGACACCAATCCCTTTGTTTATGTTGTCCAAGATTTGCGCAGATCCTATGTATTTTTAGTAACAACACAACGGCAGTGATGATGTTTGGTTCTTTGTTTCTGTAGGGCAGGTGGCCATGACTTTGGCAGAGCACATCTATGAGTCTGCATAGGGGAGAAGCACTCTCTGCATTGATGCAGGGAGTGGTGACCATTCATGAGTTTGCTCTTTCGACTTGGCTTTTTACATCACCCCAACATGTCTGGGGTCTCTTGGGCAGTGCTGCAGTACCTCGCATATCTAGCAGAATTAGGCCAAGTCTAAGATACTGCCAGGGGCCTGTCCTCCCGTTCCAGCCTACACCGTGCTGCACCCATAAACATTCTAAGCTCCCAGCAGCCAAATGGTAGGGGGTAGATGAAGCTCCCATATCCCAGTTTCTCCAGTGAAGGCATAATATCTGCACAGTTCCCTGCCCTGTGCTGTGACAGCATGGCCTACTTGCCAAGGTGATATTGTTATCAAGCAAGCATTCTTAAGGCCTCCTTACAGGACCTGAGGAAAATTTAGGATGTGCCAGCTAGAGAGGAATAGATCAGTGGCACCTCCAACTTCTGCCCAACACTGGGGGAATTCTCAGCTCACTGGCTGTGGTTCCAGGCCTGCATACATAGGCACCACCTTCTGCCCCATAGGATATCTAATCAGCACATGCATACCTCACATTAGCCGCAGTCATGCAGAGAACAAATGTTTCCTAAATGCCAGAAGAGGAGGATTTCCTCAAGGAGATTGGAAGGGGAGTGCCACACTCCATTAGGTGCTCCAGAATAGGACTGTTTAATGGCAATGGATTTTTCTCCTAAGACTCCTATACCACCAGATAAGGAAAGGTATGGATGATTATTGATGTGTTATACCTTGTAGACAATGACTCAATGTTCAAAATGTAGCCCCACCAGAAAGGGTAGCCAGTGAAGGTCAATAAAAATCAATGTAATCATATTTTTGCACCATGAAAAATCTTTGATTGGACTTAAATGAGAGAAGAGACGGCCTGCCACAATTACATTGCTGAATTCAAGTTAAAAAAATGACCAATACATGAATAGCCATTGTTAGTTCTTTATTAGCGATGAAGTGTTTCGATTTCTGTAAGCAGAGGAGATAAAAACATGCATACTTCTCATTATGTTGTTAATGTGTGATAGAAAAGCCATGGATTTAGTAGATTGTAGTGAAAAAGGTTTAGCGAGTGCAAGACTACTGAGCTAACCTTTTCTTCCTGAATAGTAGTAGAAGTCCTATTTGGTGAGGGGAGTTCTTTTTCATCCATGTTTTTGAAGGGGGGATGCACAGTTTCATGGCATGATCCTCTCTTGAAAAATGTACATTTTATGTCTGATTGGTGTCATCTGCATACTGGTGCAATTCAACTCCAGATTCTTTCATACTTAGACCTGAGGACACCATGTAGATGTTAAACAGTGTTGAATCAAAAATATAGACTTGTGGAACCCCACAACTCATTTTCGTTGCAAAAGATGTATGTTTTCCAGTTTTATTAGGCTCTGACTGTCTAAAGGAAGTAAGGTGAGCAATTTAAAACAGTGCCCCTTAAGTCTATGCATGTTCCAGAGTAGGGATAAGAAGATTCTGTGGCTGAGGGAGGACTTTATTAAGTTGGCTAAGGCAGTATGAAAAAGAAGTAGCCCTTTAAGGGTTTTGACTGAGATGGGGTTTCAAAAGTAGTTGGTTCCTTTGATGTTTTTAATGATTTCCATTAGTTTGTTGAGAAAGATGAAGGTACAATTGTTGAGCTGTATTTTGATGGTAGACTGGGTGAATTAGAGGTGAGACCAACATTGTCACTGATTTTTTTCTGTGAAATAAAGTTGGAATTCATCTAAAAAATCTTAGACGACCATAAGTTGTTCAGATCTAGGGGTAGACAGCTTAGTGGTGATTGCAATTAATGGCCTTGAAGTATATGGATTAAAATCCAATAAAACACTCCCTATATTTTACAAATCCATGATACAAAAATGTAGTGTCCACTCATATCTCTTTCATTTCCATCAGAGTTTTTCTTTTAGGGTTATCTGCTCAGAGAACCATTGTCCACTTGGATTATGGTGGCTTGACCTGTAACAAAGTGGGGCGAGTATATCTAGTATAAAACAGATTTTATGAGCATAGTTCTTAGTTGCCTGTTCCACGTCAAAGGATGGATCAGTTTGGTTCCATAAAGCAATAATAGTTCTTGTAAAAAGGAGGGTGTGATCTTTTTCATGTTTCTAACTAGCATTTTTGGTGGTGTGGGTTTCTTGATGGGAGATTGTGAGTTTGTTCAAATATGGAATGGAATGAGGAAGTGATCAGATAGATTAATTAAAATAGGAGACTTAAAGATTATTTCTTTGGAATCATCAAAAATTTAAATCTAAGTTCTTGCCTTTTATGTGGTAGGAAAAAAGCTGTGTTGATGCAGGTTATGATTTTTTTTAAATAGCACAATGGTATTTGAATGTTTATTATTAGGCTTTCTCTACACAAAGTCGCTAAATAAGACATTTTTGTGATATTTGGGAATGTCTCTTTCTTTTACTTTATGAACTTGGAGTTAATTTTATCAAAGCGGTAAATTCTATTGATATATATAGTCTCTGATAGTGATGTTTGCCCCGCTAGTTTGAGATTTTCAAAGAAGCTGGAGGTTGCGGTCTAGAAAATTTTGAGGTTTATATGATTTTTGATGATGACTGCAATACCATTGCCCAATGTGCATTGTCTATCTTACCTTAAAATGTGATAATTTTCAGGTGCTAGCAGGTCAAGTATACGAGTTTCAGAACTTTGTGATGGAAATTGTATATTTCACTACAGCAATCGCTGGCTGATCGTGCATTAGTGAGGCAACATGAAAGGCTTGTGAAAGTGCTAGTCGAGTGTTGCTGGCATTCAGGCCATGTTTTTATTTGAATACTGTCTCTAGAATTTAATCAATTTTAGGTGGCATTTGTGCTCCTAGTTCTGAAGTTTGGAATCGGACTGTCCTGTTTTTTGCCCCAAGAAACTAAGATATTGGTTAATAAATGTGATAGTACTGTCTGAGCCACTCATAATATTGCTCTACATAGTCATAGAGGAGATAGTTGCTAAGGAATTAATACACAGACTGTTAGATATGCAGTCTTTGGCAACAGCAAATTCTACTGCTGTGCAGGATGCCTTTTGTTGTTTGCTTGTTCAGTTGTACGAAGTCTACTTTACATTGTTGGGCCATGCCTATGGGATTTTGTGAGTATTTGAAAGCCAGCACAAAGACTGCTAAGAATTGATTTTTACCAAGCATGTGACCTTTATTTATCTGAAAGCAGTACGGACTGCATTCCTTCCAGGCATGTGAGATTGTTGCCCAAGGCACTTTGCCTTTATATTTTATTCAGCAGTCACTGTTCCAGTGCATTTTTTGTCTTGGGAAATAGAATAAGCACAGTTCAATATGATTCCATCAAATACATCAATGTAATTTGTGGTGGTGATTTTCCTCATGGGTTAGGTCTTCTTTTAGCACCACAGGTTCCAAGCTTTATTTTGACATGGCGGCAAAAGGAATGAAAATTGAACTTGATGATCATGAGTTTGTATCATGAACGTACTCTAATTCAGTATACATCATGCAGCTTTATTTGCTCAACTTGTTCTGCCTGCAGCACATACTTGGAAACACAAGGCATTGGCTGTCTTTCCATGTTTCTATGCTTCACAGTCTGCAATTTCTAAACTAAGTCATAGATTTTCTGAGTTAATGTATACACTGCAATATCTCAGTTTCAACAAAACAGGAGCCTGGACCTCTTCTGCACCTATTGTTTGTTGCTGAAGATGTTCATGAAATGGACCCTGTCCTTCTGTATGAGGGGATACAGCTTATATAGGAAGGTTTTCCAGAGCATTGTCATGTAAATCTAAGGACAGGAGTGTTATGTGAGTGTATGAGGACATTCATTCCAGAGGTCTCATATGCACAGTGTTCTTTGTTACCACATTCATGATACTTGAGCTATTAGTCAGAAAATACTGCTCTGACCTGCTCTCAGTGAAAGAGGATGACATGATGGTGATTCCTCTTTCCCTGGACTGAGACCCTGCTTGAAGTTCAGCTATCAGTCTGCTGTCAGCTAAATAGCAATGGACAGCCAACAGTGAGCTAAATCCATATTAGGTGATTCATGCTCTCAAAGTGGGAGTCTTGTGTCCTTATAGAGTATGAAGAGGCTATATTGGTTGGCTTACTGTGGTCCACAAGGGCTATAGCGGGGAGTTCATCACAGCATAGTGAATAGACTGCATGTCTACTACTATGATACCAAATACACCAAAGCAGTTGAAAATGAAGCAACATACAGTGCTTTCCAGTTTCTACTGAAAAAACTATATTTTCTTCTTTGGTGTTTTAGTGGTTAAAATCAATTTTAACTGAAAGCCAGAAACTCAAAATATTTGACTACAGTCCTAATGCATGCATCTGGAAGACAGGTGTCAGGCAACATTCCTTAAGGTCGCATTTCAGCTCCTTGTTGGTTCAATTCTCCTAATCCTGTGTGAGATACAAGCAAGTGCTGAGATGAGTTTGAGTAGTGAGCATGTTGATTCTGCTAATCACTATAAAGGAAGGGCAGTGCGGGACAAGACTAATGGATTATTCCTTCAGGAATGTGGTTGAGACTCCAGGTCGAGATGTACTGACGATTAGTTAATGATAGGAAGCATCTAGACAGGCAGGCACTGAGTAGAAGAGGAACTATAAAGATGAAGTTAAGATTAAAGAGTAATTGTGAAAACAACAAGTGATGGACTGAATGTGGACCGAGGCCATTGCCTAAGCCGGGAGATCTCATTTACTGCCCTTTATTGTATGAGGTCGCTCTCCTTCAAAAGGGCCCTCTATTGATCCAGGCCTCCCCACCCCCTGTGATATGATCAGGCGCACACATCCTAAGACTCGACGGAACACTCAGCTGCGTGATGGTCCCCTCCTCTTATCAGCAGGTTGAGAACCTCTATTGTGAAGGTATATGGGGGGTGGGATTGACACTAGGATTACGGGGATGTCTTCTCTTGCCTTACAAAGACTTGATTGTATTAAAGGAAGGTCACATGCCATAAACCAGTGTATAAGAGGCCAGGCCTCCGAGAGGCTGTTAGAGCACCTCGACATGATACCTTGTTGTCTGATCTGATGTGTTCTGCTCCGTCGGAATAAACTTCTGTTTCCTGCCTTCTGGTCTCCGGCGCCTGCCTCATTGCTTGGTAAACTTGAATGGTACAAGGGCGGTTAGCGCCGGGCAAATCTTGAGAAAGGTCCTAGCCCTACCTTTTTCTACACTACAGTCGCTAAATCGAAGGCAGAGTTACCGAGTGCTAGAGCGGGGCACTTTGAATGAGGCTCATGGTCCTTCTAAAGAGGGGGTAATCACCATATCGATTGCGTCTAGGCCGCTCCACTTAGTTAGAACCAAAGGCAATAACGTTCATGCAGTATTCCCAATCATACCTAGGATTTTGTTACATTTAACAAGTGCTCATCATTATATTATAGCAATACTTTTGCTGTGGTACACTACATGCAGACAGCAGCACCTAGATACCAGTAAGGAAATGGCAACGCACAGATGGTAGCAGGACACTGAAATGCAAACTAACATTTAACAGAATAAATTAAATATTACAATTCAAGATTATTACCCCTAGAGCCCATAGGAACATAGCTGATAGCCAGATTTCAATTAGCAGACACAATTGTAGCTTATTCAAAATGAAGAGATTGCAAATTATCAAACTTCAATTTAAATTGAGGAACACAGCTTATTAGGTTTTGCTGCATTGACAATTAGTGAATCTTACAAAAATTGGCAAAATTAGTTCCAAGTCTCTGAAAAAGATATCATTTTAGGTGAAAGGTGAGGCTTTGTTTTCTTCAAGAAGTGACTCTTTTATTTTAATTTTATTTATTTTGAAAGTTTTATATAGCACTAGCTCGACCCGTAGGTATCAGAGTGCTTTACATACACACTGTAAAAACAGAAGGAAATTGCATTACATAGTAGGAAGGCAGTAAGGAAGCAATTGAGTCCCAATTGTCGTGCATTATGTTTTCTATGTTTTCCAAAATATGAGACTGTCCGTTTAAAACCCCTATCTATTTAAAACATTTTACTCCTAAAAGTAATGTTCATTTAAATTAATATCATTCGAAATAAGTAATTTTTATCAGAAATATTGTGAATATGGAATCAAGAGTAAAAACGTTAAAAACTCTATTAATCTGCAAAATATTCCTAAGCAAAATGTAGTCTTTTTTGGGCGGGTGGGGGGGGGGGGGAGGATGGGCATTTCTTATTCCAATAGCAGAATGTTACATGCCAACACTGATATTACCATATAATTGTTTGACATCATACTGCTGACAAAGCCAATATCTGGGCGATTTAATAACTGTTTAGGTAAAAATCTAGACATGTAGTGCAACAAACTCTTATGATAGCACTGATCACTTCACTCGATAAACTGTGTCTTTGCACATCTCAAAAGGTTGAGTGAGGACTATTGCATACATCCATGCTACTTGTGAAACCCTTTTATCCGATACAATTACTGTTTGCTTGCCCTCCTTGCACTTCATCTTCTAATGTTCTCCAGTTTCTGTCTTATGAGACTTGCGCCATGTAAGGTACTGAAAAATCAAGGTCTGATATTTCTCCAAGCAACTCTGCCTATTTTAATTCAGCCAATTGAAAATAAAATAACTGTCCTATAGAACAAGGTAAAAGTTTGCGTTTCGGAGGGGGTATTTACCAGAATGTTAAGCAGTGCAGCAAGCCACCTTGTTGTGCTGGACTGCTTGAGAGGAAAAGGGCCAGAATGTGCCCTATTTATGGCAATATAGTGCATTACTGCCTTTGTACCTGCGCTGGCACCCTTTTGGCAGCCAAGTGCCAATGCAGACCCCCTTGCACTATGGTGCAAGGGTGCTTGCATTGCATGCAGGATTGTTTTGTGCAGGAAAGGACACCTTCCAGCACAAAATATTTTTAAGAGGCATATTCCTCTTTCTATGTTACTGCTGCAGCACACATAGAAAGAGAAAGTAACGAATAGAAATAAAGATATTTCTCCTTATTATTCCTCCCCTGAGAAGGCCGATCTATATGGCACATTTCCAGGTCTACCAGTTCTGGAGAATCTGGGAATGCATCACAGAACATGGGAGTTACTTGGGAACAAACAAGTAACCCCTATGGAGTGTATTCCCACAGCAGAGTAAGGCAGAGCAACAATTTGCATTGCCTTACTCCTGATTTAAGGGGCCACTCCGGCCATCATGCAAAGTGGCCTTGCGTGGCTTCATAAATCACATGTAAAGTTTGTGTCATTTTTGGACTAAGTTGCATGGTGAAAGAGAAATGTAAAAAGGGGCATAATTAGGCTCCTTGATTCCCAACTCCAGGTTTAAGCCGCTTAAAAAGTTTCTATAATATAGAACGATCCTTGAAAGATTTCTACCCTACTGAAACACCATGCTGTGAAAATTAATGAGCTTGAAGAAAATGTAACATTAGTAGAAAAGGATACTTTTTGATGTCAGATGAAAAAGCAGGTAATTTGTCTCTGGAATCAGTCAAGCACAGGCTGATGTATAATAATGACACAGGGGTGCAATGGGAGGGGTTGAAATTGAAGGAAAAAGCAAGATCCTACTGATTTTACTATTACCTTTGCGTTAAGTTCCTCAAGACAGTGGCAGAAATAGTGGGAAGAGTCCATGCTTTCAGAACTCATGAACTTCTAGAAAAGCTCCTCTGACGGGCTTTGACAAAAATTAGGAATAATTGATTTGATTATAAGAACTAGAGAGGGTTCTCTCTCTGAAATTGACAGTATGTAGATGAGGAGCAGTTGCAAATCTTAAAGGATGTCAGTTCAAATGTATTCTGAACAATCAATAAATTGCTCTACTACTGCTCAGAAAAAGTATCTGCTTTGTTGAAGAAGTGATTTTCGAGTGTTTGCAAGTACATATTAATCCCCGAAATTTAGTAAAAAATGTAAAAACCTCTACAAAAATTTTAAATTATCATTACTAATTAATCAATATAAAACATGTTTGTGTGGCAATCAGCTATGTAACACATAATTAGACTAGTGAAGAAGTGTTAAAGTATCCTGGCAAAGAGGGAGAGATTGGAAAAATATGCTGAGTAGTAAAATGTATCAAGTGCATTTCATGTTTTCATGAACACTGCCAGTGCACAGGTCAGTCCTCTCAGCCTAGTCAGCAGGGTCCTGATGACAGGAGCAGGCGGGGCTCAGGAGACTGAGGTACAATCCACCTACAGACTGTTGTTTAAAACACAGCGATACATATGGCTATGTCTGAACTGGGGTGGCATAGTGGGCTAAAGAACGGTGATGGATTAAACCCAGATCTGTTGACTGGGTGTGAGTGTTTGATTGGTTCAGATGCTCCGTCCATCACCACCCCCTTTTGTACCGCTTTGTTCGCCATAAGTTGGCAGGGTATGCTCAGACGTGAGACCCTTGCTCACTTTGCCACTGGATTCAAGCAAGCTGGACTGAAGACGGCTGAAATGCCAGAAACCGGTCTTCGGAAGCTTGTTTCCGGTCCAGGGAAGGCATGGCTTGGCAGTTCGGGCTGGACTGTTCCCATGAGGCACAGGGTCAGACTGATTTGCATATGGCCATATCTGAACTGGGCTGGCAGAGTGGGCTAAAGAACGGTGATGGATTAAACCGAGATCTGTTGACTGGGTGTGAGTGTTTGATTGGTTCAGATGCTCCGTCCATCAACACCCCCTTTTGTACCGCGTTGTTTAAAACACAGCAGTCAGTAGGTGCATGTCTGGATTGTACTTTGAGTTCAACTATGATCCCCTCACACAAGCAGAATACATTTTATTTAGCAGACATACTGTACATACCTCATACACCACGGCATATCTGCTAAAATAGAGATGTCAGGGTGCACATCAGTGAATCCTGAGGCCAATGAGAAGCCACACAGAGCAGCAGGGAAATGATCCCCAGCACTCTCCCAGCTTCTTATAGGACTGTGCTCCCAGGTCAATGGAAAAGCTTAGAGAGAGACTGCAGTGAGCTTTCCCCTTTGCAATCCTGGCCTTGCTGCTTTATCTGGCTTCTCATTGAGAATCATGGCTTGCTGTTTTTAATTATCAGTACCAGTTTCCTGCTCTGCGCTGGCAAGGAGCCTCCATGTTACCAGCTAAAGAAGCAAGGTAGGTAAAAAAAACAATTGCCTCTCTGTGCGTGTGAGTGAATGTGTTAATGAGTGAGTTCCAGTGAATTAGATTGAATAAGAGTGTGTGCGTGTGTGTGTGTATATGTGCACGTGTGGTTAAGAGGATCTCTGTGAGTGAAAGAGAGACTGAGTTTGTGAGAGAGTATGGATAACTGATAATGAGTGTAGGGAGCGCATGAAGGAATGTGAGTGAGTGATTGGTAATTGTGAGCAGGGTCGGAAATGAGTCAGGGGTGTAGCTATCAATGGTATAGAAGGTGCAGTTGCACCTGGGACCAGAGTCAGTGAGTGTGAAATTGTGAGTGTATGTGTGTTTGTAAGATAGAGTGACAATTGGTGGGTATGAGTATGTTTGTATGTAACAGTGAGTGGGAGTGAATGTGAGTGAGAATAAGTAAGGGGGAGCGTGTGAGTTACAGTGATAGAGGGGGAAAGAGAGTGAATATGAGATTTATTTATTTATATATTTTATTTACTTATATATTTATTTATTTATTTCAAAGGTTTTATATAGCGCTGCTGGACCCGAGAGTATCAGAGCGCTTTACAGGGAAGGTAAAACATAATATTAGAGAATAACAAACAATTAACAGTGTGCAGAGAATTTACAAGGGATATAGCAATACATTTAGAGTAGCCATGAAGGCAACGAAACAAAGATAAATTAAAGGGGAAGATGAAGTTTTAAAGATCAGAGAAGGAAGGGGGTGCCGTGGAGGGGAGGGATAATGAAACGGGGAGAGGGTGTAGGGAAGGAGTGGGTAGGGGGAGAGTAAAGAGTGAGCAAGTTCAGGATCAAGGTCATAAGGTACATCAATATTTGTTGAGAAGAAGTATTTTGAGTTCCTTTTTGAAGAGAGGGTAAGAGGGGTTGCAGCAAAGATCTTTGGGGAGAGAGTTCCAAATCGTAGGAGCGTTACCAGAAAATGCTCGGGATTGGGTCTTTTGACATTTGAGTCTAGGAGGGATTAGGAAAAGGGAGTTAGTGCTCCTCAGGGACCTGGAGCATTCTGCTTTCTGTAGTTTGACTGCAAGGTAAGAGGGAGTGTTTTGGTGAAGAGCTTTGTGAGTGATACAGGCAATCTTGTAGGTGGATCTTACTTCTATTGGGAGCCAATTGAGGTTTTTGAGGACGGAGGAGATGTGGTCAAATCTTTTACAATCAGAGATAAATCTAGCGGCTAGATTGAGAACAGATTTAATCGGTGTAAGATGGAATTTAGGTGTGGCGGCAAGTGTGGCATTGCCATAGTCAATCCTGGAAAGGACAAGCGATTGTACAACGGTTTTAAAATCATCAGCTGGAATAAAAGGTTTGATTTTTTTGAGGTGGTGAAGGGTGTAAAGAGCACTTTTGGCTGCATTTTTAATGTGGGGAATGAGGTTAAGATTCTGGTCGATGGTGATGCCTAAGGATTTAACAGAGTTAGAGGTGGAGAGGGAGCAATTAAGTGCTTTGATATCATTGATCCAGAGTTGAATGGGAAGGAAATTGTTTTTGGGAGTGAAAAGGATGATTTCAGTTTTTTTCGGATTCAATTTTAGATGATTCAGATGGAAACATGCTTGAACTCTAGTCAAGGTGTCATTAAGGTGAAGAATGTCATTGTGAGATTTAATCTTGTAGTATAGTTGGGTGTCGTCAGCATAAAGGTGGTAATTGATTTTAGCTTGTTTGAGAATGAGAGTGAGTGGTTCCATGAAAAGATTAAACAGGGTTGGGGAGAGGATGGATCCTTGAGGGACACCGAGTGAGATAGGTTGTGGATTAGAGAGGTGGTGGTTGAGCTTGATTTGCTGCGATCTGTTTTGAAGGAACGAGGAGAACCAATTGAATACAGTGCCTTCAAAGCCAAATCGATTTTTGAGAGTGTTGAGAAGGGTGGGATGGTGGAAAGTATCAAAAGCAGCTGAGAGGTCAAGTAGGATAAGTAGTGAAGATTCACCTCTATCTAGGGAGCGATGGATATCATCTGTGATATTTAACATAGGAGTTTCTGTGCTGCATCCCTTTCTAAAACCTGATTGGAAAACATCCAGGAGATTAAAGGAGAAGATATGGTTCTCTAATTGGGACAGGACACACTTTTGAAGGGCCTTAGAGAGGAAAGGGAGGTTGGAGAAAGGGCATAGGTTGTTAAGGTCATTAGGGTCAGCCGAGGTGTTTTTAAGAATGGGGGAGATTTGGCCAAGCTGAAGGGAGGCAGGGACAATGCCAGTGGAAAAAGAGGAGTTGATAATTTTGGTCCAAATAGGGGCAATGATGTGTTTGAGTTCTTGAACCAGATGGGCGGGGAGAGGGTCTTTGGTATGGGAGGAAGGTTTAAGTTTGGAAATGATGTTCATAATCGTGGATACAGAAACTGGACTGAATTCACTCCATGACGCGTTGTTTTTAGCAGGGTGGACCTTGGGAGAAGAGTCAGGTTGTGGGAGAACGGGGATGGATTGAGGGGGGTCGTGAAGTGTGGAAATGGAGGAGGAGGAGGAGATAGAGTTAGGAGTGTTGGTGAGTATGTGTTGGCTGAGGGGAGGTTGGAGTGAGGGGGGGAAGAAAATGATAGTTCTATCTTGTTGATTTTGTTCGAGAAGAAGCTGACAATTTCTTCGCATCTTTCCATAGAGGCTAATATTTTAGGAGGGCCAGAGGATGTTTGTTTTTTAACGATGTTAAAGAGTTCTCTGGGGCGGTTTCTAGCTTGGTCAAGTTGTGACCGGGAAAGGAGGCTTTTTTGTTGAAGATGTGTTTTTTTGTAATGGGCTCTAGAAGTTCTAAGGAGAGCCAGATTATCGGGGGAGGGATGATTCCTCCAAACAGGTTCAGATTGTCTGAGTGCCCGTCTTTCATTATTGAGTTCAGAATTGAACCAGGACTTGGGAGGGTTGTTTTTTTGTTGCTTGAATTTAATTGGAGCAATTTGATTGAGGGCATTAAGAATAGAATTATTATAATGCTTAGTTAAGTCATTAGTGCTGTCAGAGAGAGGGGGGTGAAGTAGGCATGTTTTAATAGAGGATTCCAATTCGCCAGGTGGGATACGGTGAAGGTTGCATGTTAGTTTCAAAGGTAAAGTGTTGATGGGGGCAGGGCTTGTAAAGGAGCTATTCAAGGTGGAGAGAGGCAAGATCCTTGCTAGTCAATATAGCATCAAGGGTGGCACCTTTGGTATGAGTAGGGGAATTGCAGAGTTGGGTCATGTTGGTGATGTCCATGAGATCCTTAAATAAGATTACAGCAGGTTCATCCTTTTTGTTCCAGTGGATGTTGAAGTCACCAAGGAAGAGATTCTTGGAGTGGGAGAGCGATGATTGAATAATAAGATCAGACATCTCTTCAGTAAAAGAGATACTATTCCTAGGGGGGTGGTAGATAGTGTGCAACCGAATGGAGGGGGAGTTAGGAATAATGAGATCGGTGCAGAGGTATTCAAAGGATGAGGGGTCTTGCAGCTGTATAAGAGAGATGTTAAGTTCAGCTTTAAAGATTAGGGCAAGGCCTCCTCCTGTTTGCTCAACTCTATCTTTCTTGATGATAGCATAACCTGGGGGAATGAGCAAGTCGAGGATGGGGGTGGAGTGGGCGGTGAGCCAGGTTTCAGTTAGGAATGCGATGTCTATGTTTTCGCTGAGAATGGTTTCCGCATTCTCAGTTGCGTGGCAGGAGGCGGATCGGCAGTTGATCAACATGCAGCAGAGGGGAGTAGGGTCTGGTAGTTGGGTGGGAGGACAGGGGGGGATGGGTCTAAGTTGTTGGGGTGGCCTAAGTTAGGGTGAATGAAGGGGGAGTCTGCTCGTTCCTATGAGAACTGGGATCGTAGATTGACGAGTAAGGGGGATATAGAACGAGGATGGAGAGGGAGAGGTAGGTAATTTCGTGAGAGAGTTAACTGCCGAGGTTATCGGGAAGGTGTCAGGAAGGGGCGGGAAAGTAGTGTTGGTGTAGGATGGGACGCTTAAGGAAGGTTGAGCGGGTAAGGAACTGGACGAGTGAATACTAGGGAGAGGAGGAGTGTTGATGTTGGAGATAGCACTAGTTGAGCAGTTAGAGGGTGGATTGATATGAGTGTTGATGTGGGACGGAAAGGTGTATTGTGGGGGATCAGTGTGTGGGCGTGAGCTAAGGGGTGGGCTTTAGAAAGGAGTGATATCTCGTTTCTGAGTGAAGAGAGTTCTAAGATGAGGGATGAAAGGAGAAGTTCAATATTAAGGAGTGATTGCGTGTGAATTGATGAGTGTGGTGGATCAGTAGTTATTAGGAAGTTGGTTGAGTAAGCGTTACCGGGGGAGTTGCAAATGTGGGTGGGATGGGGAGGAAACCTGGGGGGGGGAGGGGGGAATTATAGTGTGGGGGAGGATCATTTTTGGAGAGAGGGGGTGTACGGGAGGTAGAAATAGGAAAAGCCTCATTTATGGGCAGTCAGTTAGATGAAAGTTGCGTAAAGACAGTAAGAGTTGGCCTATCGGTTGAGTCAGAAGGAGAAGTGGTATGGAGGTCAGAGGGAGGGCGGGGAGTAGAAGAGAGTGTATTATTAGGAAGGGGGGATAACAAGGGGTAGGTGGGGGAGGCTGTGGGTGACATAAACGGGTTGTATAGTGAGGAGGATGAGGGGGGATTGCTGAATAAGGGAACAAAAGGAGAGGAGGGCTCCGCAGAGCGTAGAGAAATTGGGGTATGAGGGGAGCGAGATTAGGTGTGAGGATAACAGGAGAATTAGACAATATAGAGGAATCACGAGGGGGGGCGGGAGAGTCATTTGTGGAGGTGAATGGATGGGGGAATCATTGTGTGCTTATGGCTACACCCAAGGTTACATGCCTCTGCTTACATACTGTAGATCATTATTGGCATAAAGAAGAGCACCTTTGGCAAAAGCCTTGTTGAGAAATGCTGGTGTTTGCATACAGGAGGAAGTTCATGTCACGGGGTACATGTGGCAAAATACTGAAGTTGGGGCATTATAGGTAATTCTTGGCAAAACGGTGTGCACCCAAGGCAAATTAGAGACCCTGAAATACTGGAATTAATAGTTGATAAAAGTTGACACCTTTGTCAAAATGCTGATTCTAGCATACTGGAGGTAATACTTTGCCTCAGATATGGCCACTATATTGGGGCAAAGAGTCTGGCTGAGGGCAGCAAACCAAGATAAAATGCTGGCTCTGAACTACTTGAGGTAATTTTTTAAAATACAGGCCACCCACTGTACATGGGCAACATCAATGACAAATGTCTGGTACTGGAGTATTGTCTGTAATTCTTGCCATAAGGGTGTACCCATAAATGAAAATACTGGCATCGAAAAAACTCACGTCGTTCTTAACATATGGGGTACTCTCAAGACAAAAATTTGATAAAAAGGGGGTGAACTATTGGAAGTTATTGTGCCCTACAACTTTGAAAGACCACCAGCCGCCATTGAGCATGTCTCTACTTCAGCCTCAGATGGTCTCACCGCATTATCTCCATGCTGGAGAGGCTCCACTTGTTGGCAGACAAAGAGCTAGTTGAATTCTAATCTCTCTGAATGGTACTTAAAGAACGGGAAAGTCACACATCTGATGTTTTCAGAATCAGATAATCCCATACAACTTACCTGGGGCCATATTACAAAACTTTTGCACTGGTGCACAATAACAGCAACTCTTGGAGCAGGCATGTGTCTCAGTCTATATTACAGAATGCTTTCTTCACCACAGCAAAATAAATGAAAATGTCCTATGGAACCATTGCTGGGGCAGTTTTACAGTGTGATATACATTTTTATATAGAATTTCTAGTCCAAAAATAACATTAAAAAAATTCGAGTTACAGTTTTGCCATTATTTGCCACACAAATAAAATGGACACATTTTTTAGAGACTCCTAGTCCTACCTTCCAAAAAGTGAGAAAGTGCATTTTCTCAACTCATTATGATGTAAGCACAGTTAAAATACTGTGGCATGTTTTGGTTTGGTGTGATACCATTTGCTGTCTTGTACATTGCACATACATTCAAAATATTGCACATTGATTTACCTTTTAAGCTCTTGCTCAGACAGCTTTTGCTATATGCAATAAGTAATGCCATTAATAAAAATAAACACAGATGAGGCAGTGAGTGAGTTCTCTTCATTTATTAATTGTTGGAAGTAGTACATCCATATCGTGTTTGAAGTGTCAGTGTTATGTTACCCAACCTAGGCCTAAGTAGCAAACCTATCTTTTACCTACATTTGTCCTACCTTACTCTGCATAACGGTTCTAGCACTGACCTTTTACCCAGTTATGTTCTGAACAAATGTCGATTGGCTTCCTTGAAACTAACCTCATTTATTATGCATTAGGATTTTTAGTAAAATCCACTGCACATGACGTAGATAAAATGATTAACATACTCTGTACAAAAATCATTGCTATCTTTGATTCTAGGGTGACCAAGGTGCTAAATAGTATACAATTATTGAATAGGCTCATCTACATAATTGTACTCACAGCATATTGATTGTAGGCTACCTGTTTAGTTTAAGGGACCTGCGCCTTCACTAGTTAGTGAGAGAAGATGTTTCTACACTGACACAGACTATGAGGTTCCGGCTGGCTGAACCTTCAACATGCAGCGGTCTGGCGTCCCTTGCAGGGTGTCCATCTCGTGACCAAGATGGGGTCCTTCATTCTCTACCATTAGGTAATAGGGTTAGCTCTTTCCTAGGGAATTCTTGGCTTTACACCCACATACATGCTAGGTACACTTGGATACACTTCGTAGGGTCTGCATCGTAGGAGTACGCTTGATTACGGTCATGTTTATATGGCTGCACATATTTGCTGTTTTAGCACCATGGTAGAATTCTACCATTTATTTAATCTATTGGTGTGTGTAATCTCTTATGTTAGCATTTGTATATTGATTGTCGCAGCAATCAGGTTTTATATTAGAGTGACGCTGGTTCAATAAATACTTGTTGAAAAGTCTCAATAGTTTATTCTGTGTATCTCTCTGAGACTAAGTGAGCCCGATTGACAGAGCGAAAAGCACTGTACTGTTTCCACGATCCGTGAAGGGTCAAGGGTTGTCATGTTTGATGGTTGCCAGAAACTATTTGCTCCTTGTTAAGATTAGGGTGCTTATGGTGGCACTGTGAGCTAGCTGGTCTATAGGCCGACATATCCTGTGAGGGTGTCCAGAATCAGTCTTGACACCAATCCCTTTGTTTATGTTGTCCAAGAAATGCGCAGATCCTATGTATTTTTAGGAACAACACAACAGCAGTGATGATGTATGGTTCTTTGTTTCTGTAGGGCAGGTGGCCATGACTTTGGCAGAGCACATCTATGAGTCTGCATAGGGAAGGAGCACTCTCTGCATTGATGCAAGGAGTGGTGACCATTCATGAGTTTGCTCTTTCGACTTGGCTTTTTACATCACCCCAACATGTCTGGGATTTCTTGGGCAGTGCTGCAGTACCTCGCATATCTAGCAGAATTAGGCGAAGTCTAAGATACTGCAAGGGGCCTGTCCTCCCGTTCCAGCCTACACCGTGCTGCACCCATAAACATTCTAAGCTCTCAGCAGCCAAATGGTAGGGGATAGATGAAGCTTCCATATCCCAGTTTCTCCAGTGAAGTCATAATATGTGCACAGTTCCCTGCCCTGTGCTGTGACAGCATGGCCTACTTGCCAAGGTGATATTGTTATCAAGCAAGCTTTCTTGAGGCCTCCTTTCAGGACCTGAGGAAAATTTAGGATGTGACAGCTAGACAGGAATAGATCAGTGGCACCTTCAACTTCTGCCAAACACTGGGGGAATTCTCAGCTCACTGGCTGTGGTTCCAGGCCTGCATACATAGGCACCACCTTCTACTCCATAGGATATCTAATCAGCACATGCATACCTCACATTAGCCGCAGTCATGCAGAGAACAAATGTTTCCTAAATGCCAGAAGAGGAGGATTTCCTCAAGGAGATTGGAAGGGGAGTGCCACACTCCATTAGGTGCTTCAGAATAGGACTGTTTAATAGCAATGGATTTTTCTCCTAAGACTCCTATACCACCAGATAAGGAAAGGTATGGATGATTCTTGATGTGTTATACCTTGTAGACAATAACTCAATGTTCAAAATGTAGCCCCACAAGAAAGGGTAGCCAGTGAAGGTCAATGAAAATCAATGTAATCATATTTTTGCACCATGAAAAATCTTTGATTGGACTTAAATGAGAGAAGAGATGATTTTTTTAGAAGACATGGCCTGCCACAATTACATTGCTGAATTCAAGTTTAAAAAATGACCAAGACATGAATAGCCATTGTTAGTTCTTTATTAGCGATGAAGTGTTTTGATTTCTGTAAGCAGAGGAGATAAAAACATGTATACTTCTCATTATGTTGTTAATGTGTGATAGAAAAGCCATGGATTCAGTAGATTGTAGTGAAAAAAGGTTTAGCGAGTGCAAGACTACTGAACTAACATTTTCTTCCTGAATAGTAGTAGAAGTCCTATTCGGTGAGGGGAGTTCTTTTTCATCCATGTTTTTGAAGGGGGGATGCACAGTTTCATGGCATGATCCACTCCTGAATAATTTACATTTTGTGTCTGATTGGGTGTCATCTGCATACTGGTGCAAATCAACTCCAGATTCTTTCATAATTAGACCTGAGGACACCATGTAGATGTTAAACAGTGTTGATTCAAAAATATAGCCTTGTGGAACCCCACAACTCATTTTCGTTGCAAAAGATGTATGTTTTCCAGTTATATTAGGCTCTGACTGTCTAAAGGAAGTAAGGTGAGCAATTTAAAACAGTGCCCCTTAAGTCTATGCATCTTCCAGAGTAGGGATAAGTAGATTCTGTGGCTGAGGGAGGACTTTATTAAGTTGGCTAAGGCAGTATGAAAAGAAGTAGCCCTTTAAGGGTTTTGACTGAGATGGGGTTTCAAAAGTTGTTGGTTGCTTTGATGTTTTTAATGATTTCCATTAGTTTGTTGAGAAAGATGAAGGTACAATTGTTGAGCTGTACTTTGATGGTAGACTGGGTGAATTAGAGGTGAGACCAACATTGTCACTGATTTTTTCTGTGAAATAAAGTTGGAATTCATCTAAAAAATCTTAGACGACCATAAGTTGTTCAGATCTAGGGGTAGACAGCTTAGTGATGATTGTAATTAATGATCTTGAAGTATATGGATTAAAATCCAATAAAACACTCCCTATATTTTACAAATCCATGATACAAAAAATCAGTGTCCACTCATATCTCTTTCATTTCCATCAGAGTTTTTCTATTAGGGATATCTGCTCAGAGAACCATTGTCCACTTGGATTATGGTGGCTTGACCTGTAACAAAGTGGGGCGAGTATATCTAGTATAAAACAGATTTTATGAGCATAGTTCTTAGTTGCCTGTTCCACGTCAAAGGATGGATCAGTTTGGTTCCATAAAGCAATAATAGTTCTTGTAAAAAGGAGGGTGTGATATTTTTCATGTTTCTAACTAGCATTTTTGGTGGTGTGGGTTTCTTGATGGGAGATTGTGAGTTTGTTCAGATATGGAATGGAATGAGGAAGTGATCAGATCGATTAATTAAAATAGGAGACTTAAAGATTATTTCTTTGGAATCATCAAAAATTTAAATCTAAGTTCTTGCCTTTTATGTGGTAGGAGAAAAGCTGTGTTGATGAAGGTTATGATTTTTTTAAAATAGTACAATGGTATTTGAATGTTTATTATTAGGGTTTCTCTACTCAAAGTCGCTAAATAAGAAATTTTTGTAATACTTGGGAATGTCTCTTTCTTTTACTTTATGAACTTGGAGTTAATTTCATCAAAGTGGTAAATTCTATTAATATATATAGTATCTGATAGTGGTGCTTGCCCTGCTAGTTTGAGATTTTCAAAGAAGCTGGAGGTTGCGGTCTAGGCAATTTTTAAGTTTATATGATTTTTAATGATGACTGCAATACCACTGCCCAATGTGCATTGTCTATCTTCCGTTAAAATGTGATAATTTTCAGGTGCTAGCAGGTCAAGTATACGAGTTTCAGAACTTTGTGATGGGAATTGTATATTTCACTACAGCGATCGCTGGCTGATCGTGCATTAGTGAGGCAACATGAAAGGCTTATGAAAGTGCTGGTCGAGTGTTGCTGGCATTCAGGCAATGTTTTTATTTGAATACTGTCTCTAGAATTTAATCAATTTTAGGTGGCATGTGTGCTCCTAGTTCTGAAGTTTGGAATCGGACTGTCCTGTTTTTTGCCCCAAGAGACCAAGATATTGGTTAATAAATGTGATAGTACTGTCTGATCCACTCATAATATTGCTCTACATAGCCATAGAGGAGATAGTTGCTAAGGAGTTAGTGCACAGACTGTTAGATATACAGTCTTTGGCGACAGCAAATTCTACTGCTGTCCAGGATGCCTTTTGTTGTTTGCTTGTTCAGTTGTACGAAGTGTACTTTACATTGTTGGGCCATGCCTATGGGATTTTGTGAGTATTTGAAAGCCAGCACAAAGACTGCTAAGAATTGATTTTTACCAAGCATGTGGCCTTTATTTATCTGAAAGCAGTACGGACTGCATTCCTTCCAGGCTTTTGAGATTGTTGCCCAAGGCACTTTACCTTTATATTTTATTCAGCAGTCACTGTTCCAGTGCATTTTTTGTCTTGGGAACAAGAATAAGCACTGTTCAATATGATTCCGTCAAATACTTCAGTGTAATTTGTGGTGGTGATTTTCCTCATGGGTTAAGGCTTCTTTTAGCACCACAGGTTCCAAGCTTTATTTTGACAAGGCGGCAAAAGGAATGAAAATTGAACTTGATGATCCTGGGTTTGTATCATGAACATACTCTAATTCAATATGCATCATGCCGCTTTATTTGCTCAACTTGTTCTGCCTGCAGCACACACTTGGAAACACAAGGAATTGGCGGTCTTTCCATGTTTCTATGCTTCACGGTCTGCAATTTCTAAACTAAGTCATAGATTTTCTGAGTTAATGTATACACTGCAATATCTCAGTTTCAACAAAACAGGAGCCTGGACCTCTTCTGCACCTATTGGTTGTTGCTGAAGATGTTCATGAAAGGGACTGCGTCCTTCTGTATGAGGGGATACAGCTTATATAGGAAGGTTTGGTTTTCCAGAGCATTGTCATGTAAATCTAAGGACAGGAGTGTTAGGCACAGGGCCTTATGTGAGTGTGTAAGGACATTCATTCCAGAGGTCTCATATGCACAGTGTTCTTTGTTACCACATTCATGATACTTGAGCTATTAGTCAGAAAATACTGCTCTGACCTGCTCTCAGTGAAGGAGGATGACATGATGGTGATTCCTCTTTCCCTGGACTGAGACCCTGCTTGAAGTTCAGCTATCAGTCTGCTGTCAGCTAAATAGCAATGGACAGCCAACAGTGAGCTAAATCCATATTAGGTGATTCATGCTCTCACAGTGGGAGTCTTGTGTCCTTATAGAGGATGAAGAGGCTATATTGGTTGGCTTACTGTGGTCCACAAGGGCTATAGCGGGGAGTTCATCACAGCATAGTGAATAGACTGCATGTCTACTACTATGATACCAAATACACCAAAGCAGTTGAAAATGAAGCAACATACAGTGCTTTCCAGTTTCTACTGAAAAAACTATATTTTCTTCTTTGGTGTTTTAGTGGTTAAAATCAATTTTAACTGAAAACTGGAAACTCAAAATATTTTACTACAGTCCTAATGCAGGCATCTGGAAGACAGGTGTCTGGTAACATTCCTTAAGGTCACATTTCAGTTCCTTGTTGGTTCAATTCTCCTACTACTGTGTGAGATACAAGCACATGCTGGGATGAGTTTAAGTAGTGAGCATGTTGATTCTGCTAATCACTATAAAGGAAGGGCAGTGCGGGACAAAACAAATGGATTATTCTGTCTGGGATGTGGTTGAGACCCCAGGTCGAGATGTACTGACGATTACTTAATGATAGGCAGCATCTAAACATGCACCGAGTAGTAGAGGAACTATAAAGATGAAGTTAAGATTAAAGAGTAATTGTGCTCATCTAAACACTAAGGACTATCAAATGATGGGAAAATAACATGCATAATACTGATCATTCTCAGCTCAATATGGGCACTCTTGGCACAAACGTGAACACTGGCAAATAATGCTTGTCTTGGCATAATGGAGATAATTCCTGGTGTATTGTAGGCACATATAGCACAAGAAAGCCCAGCCCTAGTGTAATGTTTGCATGGACATATCTGTAATTATTGGTATTGTCTAATATTATCACTACTGTTGTCTTATCTTTCAACATGTAACTCTGGTATAACTTATCTATCCATTCACTCACACATTTGTTCATCTATTTACACAATCATCTCTGCTCACCCATTCACTTATGCACTGTCATTCAACCATTAACCCAAGCACTTTAACATTCATTGACTAATTCATTTTTTAATAAACCATGCACTTAGTCACTGCATCATCCATCTACCCATGCTCTAGTTTCTCTAACCAACTGTTGACTCGTTCACAACTTCACCCACTCACTCTCCATGCAATTATACACCAAAAGTCACTTGCACTGTAATTCAACCATTAACCCAAGCACTTTAACATTCAATGACTAATTCATTTTTTAATAAACCATGCACTTAGTCACTGCATCATCCATCTACCCATGCTCAAACGTATCTAACCAACTGTTGACTCGTTCACAACGTCACCCACTCACTCTTGATGCAATTATTCACCAAAAGTCACTAATGATTGAAGAAGCACTTTCACTTATAAAATAAATAGCCAGACCTATTGGTTTTTGAAAAAAAATGCAAAGTGCCTGATCATGATGGGTCCATAAACATTTGCAATAGTGCCCAACCCTGCTGCAAATCTCAGGAAGAAATTCCTCCCAACTTGTGCCCAGGCTGCAAATGTGGGTTTATGACCAGTATAGGATTTGCGGCCCCATCATAATTTGGGCCAATGTCTCTGTAATATAGCTTCACACATCTATGGGTGACATCCAAAAATAAGAGTTGCACTCTGCCGGTTGCAATAGAAATGTTTCCGGAGGAGATACCTCAACTGGTTTGGCATTTCTCAGCACCTCAAAGTTTATAGAACCTTCAAAGGCCCCGAAAGGCATCTCATGTTCACAGGGATTGGTTAGTTCAAACACCCTTAGGGGGGCAGGACAGTGTGGCTCAGTTGCCTCTAATCTTGTACCCCCCTACCTGCTCTCCTCCCATTGTGAATCCTCGGAGCAGTGGTATAACATTAAGCCCTGCAGCCTGCTGTGCTGGAGGGTGCTGGGGGGGGGGGGGGGAGGGGGCTAGCGAGCCTCAGGGGCCCCCTCTGGCACTGTGACCAGGCAGTAGGCCCCTGCCCTGAGAGCTTTTGACTGGGTCCGGGGCGGGACCCTCCTATTACTTTGCAGGGGCGGGGGCTAAAGTTTCATTACGTCACTGCCTGAGTTTTTTTTTTCTTCTGGCAGATGAGTGTTATAAAGAAACAGGAATCAGAATCAAATGCATGTCGGTCATTTTCAGATTGAAGGCATTTTTCCAAATGGGGCTCCCAACCGAGAAATAGTTTTCGTTATTTAATCTGCCGCCTGCAGTCCATAGGCTGTAATCGGTGAGACGTGGAAATTGTGTATTTTGTTTTAATGGTGTCTTTTACAGATATGATTGTTGCGAGCTTGTTTTGCAAGAGAAAAGTTGTCAAAATGTTTCATAGCCTGCAGGAAATCCTCGGAAGTGATAAATCCGCAACATCCGTTTCATCTGGCGCGGTTTTAGGCAGGGTACCAGGAGAAAAATGGCCCTTGCTGTTGGTGCCTGGCAGGGATCAGATATTGCAAGCTTTTTTCTGCTCCAATCAGCAGAACTGCAGTGTCTGAGGCCGCTGTGCATTATGAAAGCACTGCTGGATTCTGGGAGCACGCTAGTCGCTAATAATTCAAAAGTGATATGTGGTGACACCCAATTTTTCAATCCTGACGCAAACGGTCCTATTCTGCTCTTTCAAAGAGAGAGAAAAGGTGTGGGGCCACTTTGCCAACCAATTTAATTTAATTTATGGAAGTGACTCAGGGTTCCATGAGTAATGGACGGCGGCTCCTATTGTGAAATACCATCCCAGGAGCTGTGCAGTATGCTTACCTCTACCATCTATACTGTCGGATGTATAAAGAAAGCAGCATCCGTCAAGTAAAATTCATTTTTATTTAGCCAGCAAGATACATTGTGATATGACATTTTTAACCAAGAGCCAAGACAGCAGAACGCAGCGTGAGATGGAGATTAGACTTAGACCTGAGAGGATTGCATAGGTGTGGCATAGAGGATCTGTTTTTTGCAAAGCAGCTAGCAGCAGTGCTTAATTTGAAACAGAAAGACTGCTGGTGCCCGAATCTCTGCTCGGAGGCCAGCTGCCAGCGAAATTAAAATGTCGGTGCACAGAATACCAATGATGGTGGCACTGAACCCACCTTAAGCCTCTTTAATCTAGTACCAGCCAATATCTGTCCCTTTATCTCTCGCTTGCAGGTTCCTTTGTGAAAGGTTTTCTGTCTTTCTCTTCCACCATCTTTCTCCTTTAGATATTTTTCCCTCTCTTGACTCTCGGTAAATATATGATGCAGAATAAGCCCTGGATAGCAAGGACTAATGTATACACAGGATGTACATGTTTAAGAGCCCTTTGCCAGCACGTAGAACCTCATTTACGAGCCCACTTGCTCCACCAGAGCATCACTTGCATTGACGCACCGGTGGTGCAGTGTGCGGGCCCATATTTACAAGGCCACACAAAGCCACTCTGCGTGGCTTTTCACTGCCTTGTAAATATGGTCCCCTTTCACACAGTACTCTGCGTGAAAGGGGCCTTCGATGGGTGTTGCTGTGGGTATTCCCAAGGAAAACCAAAGGAAATGATGGACGGAGCGTTGACAATACAAGCACTCACCCCCAGTCAACTGATCTGGGTTCAATCCATCACCGTTCTTTAGCCCACTCCGCCACCCCAGTTCAGACATGGCCATATGCAAATCAGTCTGACCCTGTGCCTCATGGGAACAGTCCAGCCCGAACTGCCAAGCCATGCCTAATTTTGGGTATTCCCAAGCAACTCTCATGGAATCTGACACATTCCCAGATTTACAAAGTTTTGTAAACCTATGAATGCGTCAGATTCCCAGGGGAGGCATAAGGGAGGAGCAACTAGGCAAAATATTAGCACGCATAGAAAGAGGAAAACACCTCTTGTGATTGTTATTGTGCAGGAAGGTATCCCTTTCTGCACAAAAGCAATCGTCCCTGCAACAGAGCCAACCCTGCATCATGGCACAATGGTGCCTGCGTTGGCAGCATGGCAGCCCATGGAGCTCCAGCACTGGAGAAAAGGACAGGATTGCACCGTATCTCATAGATATGGTGCATTCCTGCACTTTTTGTTTACGCAGGGCAGGGCTGCAAGATTCCTTGCAGGGCTACGCTGCGCCCAAACCTCATAAATTAGGCCCTATGCATATGGCTAAACGTACTTCAGAGTCCTATGTAGGTACTAAACATATGCATAAGGAGGCATTATTATGCGAAACTTGCACCACCGTTGCGTCACTATTAGTGATGCACCGGTGGTGCAAACCTTTCAACATTATCTATGAGGCCACCCAAAGCGACTGTTAGTAGCTTTGAATGCCCTCATAGATATGCTATAAGGCAAGGCAGCGCAAATTGTGTGTTGCCTTTCTCTGCACCAGGGAAGCATTCCCTGGGTGTTGCAGTGGGTTTTCCCACACAAAACCCATGAAATTTGTTGCTTCCCCAGATTTACAAACTCATATACATCCGGGGATGAGCTAAAACCTTAAGCTTCCCCAGGGGAGGTGCACCGACGCGAAATATTGTATTTCTGCTATTTGTTCTCGTTCCATGTTTTCTGAATTATGGAGCACACATAAAAAGAGGAAAACGTCTTCCAGGAATGTTTTTGTGCGGGAAGTTGCTCCTTCCTGCACAAAAACAATCTTTTCAACAACTCAGGCACACTTGCACCATGGTGCAAGAGTACCTGCTTTGGCGCTAGGCTGCTAAAAAAAAGTGCCAGCGCAGGGTGAAAGGACAGCAATGCACCATATTGGATAAATACACTGCATTCCTGCCCTTTTACTTTGACGTAGGGCAGCGCAGCAAGGTGGCTTGCCTTGATGAGCTGCCCTACGCCAAAACCCAAAAATGAGGCCAAAGGTGTGGTTATGATTCTTATGCAAGATGGCATATTTGCACATTCGCAAATGCAATAGTGGAATTAGTTGTTTTTTGTTTCTGATTGTATGGTGTGACACTTTGGGGCAGTTTTAAATGTACAGTTAGGGACAGGCTTCAATGCCAGAAAGAAAGGCATTCTAATGAAATTGACCCAGAAGGTGGAGATATCGGATCCTCTCTGCTTCCCCCAAGAAAGATTAGGCGTGTCTAGGAGGTTCACCTTGACAAATCAATTATTCCTGAGTGGGTGTAACGAGTGAGGATATTAACTGGTTAACTAGGTGATGTTGTGTGGACTACCATCAATACAAGTGCCAGGAGTTTGTGCAGAGCTTTGTTTTTAGCTAATAACCATCCATCTTCATGTCGAAATGGAGCGGGTGTGTACTTGGGAAGGCTAGATACATTTGAGAGCCAAAGTTATTAACATTTTCTAATCAGAAAGTGTCGAGGAAGGCCCATCAGCATGATCTTGCAATATACAGGTTCCTATGTACAAGTAACTATTTTGATGGTGTGGAATGGGAAACAAGAACATGTTTTAGATATGTTAGAAACTTAATAGCGAGATGCAGAGATACTGGATTTGATGAACGAATCCATGCATATCGTGAAAGTACCAAATGTATGTTATGACTTGAACTTTTGGGTCTTAGCAGAGGAGAAAAAAATCAAATGTAAACGTGCTAGAAGGGAGGTAGATGAAACTGAGTGGAAGGATAGGCTTTGGAGAAGCAAGGAAGCATAAGTTCTAGATCGTCCAAGAGTTAAATCAAAGTGATCAGGGCAATCCAGTTACAAAGGTGGTAAATCAATGACAGATCCTATCGGTTGAGGGTAGAGGAGGTTAGAACGGTGAAGGATAGGTGTCATGAGCACAAGGATGATAGGAGAGGCCAAAGGGGTAATGGTTTCACCAAGGAAGGTGATGCAGAGAAAGCATAGCATTTTGTTAACATGGATCATAGCATTAACTTGCCATCCATCTTCCTTAACCCAGTCCTTACATGGCAAAACTGACTGCATGAAGACAGGCAAGGCAACTGTTATGATTCTTAACTGAAAAAAGACTCACAATCAGACATCATGAGGTGACTGTCTTTCTACTTTCTCAACTCTTTTGAGCGTATGACCCTGTACTCCTTACAACTGCACTTCCTGCTTTTTCCAGTCATGTCTATTAGGTGAACTTAAAAGTCTTTGAGGTTTTGTTTGCTCACTTATTTTTGTCTGGTGGTTTATCTTCTTTTTTCCTAATGTCCTAGCATAACCGAGGCAAGAGAACTTTTTTGCTGAAGTTGACGGAATGAAAATTAAAATGTGACCTCTGGACTAATAGGTTGCATCCAAAATAGTCTGATATCATGGGGTCTGCAAGCGACCTGATTAATAAGTATTAATTAGGCTGGTCACAATTTGCAATCCCCTGTCAGCTGTTAAATCTGGAAGAAAGGCCTGCGAAATTCAGAAGACCCCCGTCCCAGTATTTCCCAAATTGAAGCATTCTTTTTTTTAACCTTTTGCGTGCTGATGACGAGCTCAGCTGGTCATGCAGCACGGTGGCGCTGTGCTGTTGACGAGCTGAGCTCGTCATGACCTCCGCTGAACCCCCACACAGGGATAATTACCCCGCTGTGTGGCCATTCCATTGAGCGGGCGTGGCCATGACGAGCTCAGCTCGTCATCAGCACAGCGCCACCGTGCTGCATGACGAGCCGAGCTCATCATCAGCACTGCGGCGCCGTGCACCGCCCCCCCTCCCCCGCGTCACGTGGGAATTAGCCCACGGCGATGGGGTTAAAAGCAGCTCTTGCCCATTAAAGGGACATGTGCTGTATTTAGGAAGACATCTAGAGGAGCAGGCAGAAGTCTTATGCACCACAGTCCGATCCCCTGAGGACTCCAAAACAATTCCCAAAGATGAAGCTGTCCTGGGGACAGCTTCCCCTTTGTGAATCAGTTACCATCCTAACTGTTCAATGGCTTGTAATTGCAGCTGTGGTCATAAATCACTGATGCACTCTTTTTGGAATTTCACATACAAGTGCATGCCCTGTCATGATTCATTCTATTTGTAATTTGGAAAGCAATGTAACAGACCTTTAACAAGTCAAAAATACTTTTTCGGATTTGTGAACTGGGAATTAGTGCAAAGTAAAAAACACTTTTGCAGCCCCAAGCACCGTGATTATGTGAATCAATGTTTGCAACAGTTAAAGAACTTTGTACAATGTCCTCACTTTAGTCTTATTTGTAGGAAATTGGGTCACTCGTTGAGTGAAGTGAGGCTCTCCTCAAGCAGCAACCATAATTATTTTCAAGGTGAAACACAACCAAAACCCAAATTAATGTGTGCTTAACCCTTTGTAGCTTGGCACAAAGGCATTCAGGCTTAACTTTGAGGCAATGTATGCAGTATACAAAACATAATAAAGTGAAAACACAACACAAGAAAAATAACACTCTCCATCTGCACTCTGAGACGGAACGTCTGTTTTGGAAAAATCTAGAACCCTGGTTGTTTGCTAACTAGTTTTTTGTGCGTGGAACATTTGGTTAGTCTAGGTGACCTTAGTGCTGGAATATTCCTCTAGGAGCAGCCATGTGCTTTATAAGCTGCGTTGTTGTTATTATTATTTATTATTATGAAATGTAATAAATGATTTGACACCAAAACAACAACAATCCAATCATTAATACCAGAGATATGACATTTTAAAGATTTATGTAAAAACACAAAGCGACAATTGTGATAATCTGGTCGTGTCAGACTGAGGTAAACTCAGAAGTTTAGGCCAACTTTGATGAAACGTAGCCCAGGCACAGGGACAGGGATCAAATTAATCCTGCTCAGAAGTCTACTTTAAATTGTGGTTGTTGGGCCTTGTGCCAGGCAGAGGTAGCCCCATGGAGCAATGTGAGGTCCTGCGTCAAGTCAGAGATGGTCCATACTGCCAATACCAATTCTCCCTTTGTCTCACTGTCTGGGACCAATACACAAAAAGCAACTGCCAGCTACACCTAGTCATGTGACCCAGGTTACAGTCTGCAGACACCAAATAGTTGTACAAGAAAATGCCAGCTTTCTAAAAGTTGTCTTTTCAGAATTGAGACTTAAAATCCAACTTTACCATTAAACAGTGTTTGAAATTATAAATCTTTAGAGACAAAACACGGCATTCCTACCTGCTCCCAATTGAAAGTTATCACTTTTTGAATGTAATAAGTTAACCCAATATTATCAATGGGAGAGGCAGGCCTTGTAGTAATGGAAAATGAATGTAAGAATTGTTTAGTGCCAGGAAAAGTAAAAGTTAAAACTGCATGTTCAACTTTTTAAATACACTTTACCATGCACTATAGACTGTTTAGGGCCTTCCCTAGTGATGATTTCCATATATTAAAAAAGAAGTTTCAGGCCTGGCAAAAAGGTTATTTTGCCAGCTTGAAATGGCCATATTAAACTGCATACATGCGCTGTAATGGCAATTACATGTTTAAAAAGGAAAGTAGGTGGCACAACAAATGCTGCAGGTCCAGTACTAGCATTTTATTTAAAGTCCCTGAGTACATCTAGTCCCACTTTACTAGGGACTTACAAGTAAATTAAATGTGCCAATTCAGAGTAAAATAATTTTATCAAGTTTAAATCAAAGGCACAAGCACTTTAGCACTGGTTAGCAATGGTAAAGTGAACTGAGTCCTAATATCCAACAAAAATGGGTTCAGAAAACATGAAAGCTGAAGGTAAAAATGTTGGGGGTGACCCTGCAGTGAGGGCCAGACAGAAAAGAAGATATCTGTGTGATCGAGAAGCAGTATTCGGAAGCTGCAAAGCGCTTACCAAAGGAAAATGTAAAAAGAAAACAATGTAAAGAGGCAGCAGACATGTGCCTAGTAGTCCATGGACTAGTGGGGAAATTTCTATGTGTGGATAATCACATTATTCAGGAGCAAAATGCTGACCATCAGCTAAGTAAGCCAATGGCCAAAGTGGGCTGACCCTGTGGCAGGGGGTAAGTGGGGTCCGACAGCCACCTTGTTGTGGGGGAGCACACAGTTCACCTCCAAGGTGGATCCCTTAGGTTGGCCAGCTGCAACCAAGTAAAACACGGAGAAGCAGCAAAGCAGTTAGGGTATGGGTAATAGGGCCCCCTCAATTTACCTTGCAGGAGGTTCCCCTGAAAGCCCCCTGAGGTTTTGTTATGCTACTGCCCAGTGCCCCACGCTATAGTTAGTGAGCAGTAGCAAAATGTGAATGACACTACACCCCTCTACCGGGGGAAGAGGGCTCATTAAAAACAAAAGTTCTTAGGTAATACAAGACTTACAGAAAATATTATTCTGTCAAGCTGTCTGGAAGGGGGACACGATGCTAGGTCTCAGAATCTATACTGCTTTAAAAAGTTACCACACTTTTCTTTTGTGATGGTGATCTTACTCTTCGATAATATTAATGATGACAGTAACTCAGATCCCTCAAAAATTCAGTTCAGTGTCTTGGGGTTTGCATGTCATAATATCACAGTGGATATATTATCCTGCAGATCTACCATGCCCATAATGTTGACTACAAATTATCGCAAAGGTACGCGTTGATTAACTATTATGAGCTATGCAATGATGAGTTTTTATAGCGATTCTATTGTTATAATATATCTGCAAATCGACAGTTTGATTGCCATATTTATTGTGAGAGAACACTGTACCAGAATATGTATTGCTTTGAAAATACTACTTTGCTGCGCGTAGACCTATTTCTGTTGGTCATTTGAGAAAACGGAATTCTGACATGAAAACAAATTGCACCAATTACTCAATTTCCCTAAGGTGTTTCTCAGAAAGACATCAACATTGTGCCATAAAAAATGCACCAGATGTTTGGGTAAATTATACAGGGACGCGCCTCCTTTTCACTTCGATCGTGTTTTTCCTGCCTTGTAGATACAAAAATGCAAATTTGTCAAGTGATCATGTGTGTCAAGGTGTAAATATCTGATAAAAGACTTAAAACAGCATTTGTTGTTCCTTCATATTTCCCAAATGAAAGTGGAGTTTGAGTAAATGGTTTTGCACAGTGCACGGATATGTTATTTTCTCCTATTTGTGACTTATTTTTTGTCACTCTTATAAGACTTAAGAAATGCAACGTTTTTGTAAACTTCATGAAGTGTGTACCTCCATATACAATACAGTATTTAGTGCCAGTCTTAACAGCTTGTATTGGATACCCCTCTTACATTCCTTTATTAGTAGTACGCCTATAAATAATACACATTATCACAGTTTGTGAGATTCACAATATCCCAAGTAAATCATTTATTTTAGTAGAAATTATACTATAGTAAATAGGGTACTTGAATCTAATAAAAGCTTCACTTCATGTTTATGCTTCAGTGTAGTAGGAAACATAGACTTTAAGTCATTTGACAACAATGCTATGGCCGTTTTAGGTATTACTGTGTCAGTTGCAGACCCATAGTGTTTCCGATTTTACAGAAATCATTGAGATTTGGTTTTTGAGCCTGCTCTGCACTTCTAGCATTCATATAAGTGTATGGAAGGGATTCCTTCTTTGTACGTTGCTGATCATCTGCTGACTGGGACAGTGGTTATTATTACAAAGCATTCTGAAAATATCCACCCTTCTAAAAAGTGTGCAGTAGGGTGGCTTTATCAGGCCACCAACCACCTTTTGGGTCGTTTGCAGAGACTGCAGCCCATAGATGTCAGATTAAACCTGGTACATCTACATCGATCAGTCTTTTGGCACCTAGTGCACCATCGAAAGCCTTACTAAGCAGGAACACGAAGACCCTTGTGGGGGGGAGATACAGTTCTAATGCAAGGTTGCTGAGGGCAGTAGATGCACTGCCATGTGCACAATCCCACATTTTGACTCCCCCACATTACCCAATATAGCACTATCCATATGAATGTGGTAGGCAACTTACACATAAATATGCACTTCACTGTTTTATATGTTGCATCCTGTGAAACCTAAATCCTACCCAGCAGGAGAAATGTGAAGGACATTTTGCCCGCAGCAAAAAATAGCTCTGGAAATTACAAGTCATTGCAACGGCTTTTGGAAGTGTTTTCCTGTTTATGAGTTGCTGAAAAACGTAGCATTACCCTGAGTCCAAATAAAAACAACAGAGTAAGAGTAAGCACACTGTAAGGAGTTGGGTTACTGATTGAGGGGGGTGAAACTCTACTCAAGCAGCAACCTCAATCCTTGTCAGGGCGAAGTCACAAGCAAACCCCAAATTAACCTTTGCTTAACCCTCTGATAGTTTCTCTGGCCTAAGCAGTCAGGCTTAACTTAGAGGTAATGTGTCAAGAATATATGCAGCACTTCAACCAGAAATAAAGGGAAAACAGAAGAAATATCCCACACCAATTTAGAAAAATAGAGTAAAATGTAATAAATAATTTAAGACCAAAATGACAAAAGTCCAATCAGTAGAACCAAAGGTTTGCAGTCTCAAAGATTTAGGTGAAAATTGAGCCTAAAAGCACAAAGTACCAACTGTGGGTATCTGGTTGCACCAGACAGGAACAAAGTCACAAGTTCAGGCTGACTGCGACACAGTGTGGGCCAGCTACAGGGACCAAGTTAGGTCCATGAACAAGGGTACCTCAAATCCTGGTTGCAAAAAGATGTGTAGTTCTGCCTTAAGGGTGCATCGCATAGCAGAGATGCCTAGTAGCTGCAATGTGAGGACCTACATCGTCATCGAGCGACTAGTGATGGGAAGGCCTGCGTTTAGACTAAATCATGAAGGGGTGGGTACTGGAAGGCTGTGAGTGGTGATGCAAAGTCCTGCGCTGGAGGCAAACCACACAGGATTCCTGATGCAGAGTTTAGTGAGGTAATGTGCCATTCAGTGGCTCCGAAGTGAGGTTTCTGGTTGGTGATACGTTGCACTATGGTTGTGATGCATTGATTCTGCTGGCTTCACAGGTGGGACTTTGGAAGAGTATCTTCAGGCCCACTTTCAGGGATCCAGGACTGAGGTGGCTTCTCCTGGGAGGGTAGGACTCACAGCTGGAAGAGTCCAGGTGCTGGGTAGAAGATGGAGGAAGATTGTTCTGTCCCTGAAGCTTCTGATCAGGAGGCCTGACAACTAGCCCTTTGAGTTACTCTGTTGATCCTAGTTAAAAGAGGTGAGTCAAGTACTTCACTCAGGCAGGAGGGTAGCAGGTCAGCAGAGCAGGGCAGTCCTTCTTGAAGCAAATCAGCACAACAGTCGTTATCATAGGTTTTCCACAGGTCCAGATATGTACTTAAGAGATGGGGGTCTGAGGTCCGATATTTATACCTAGTGCCAATATTTATACCTGGGGCCCACTTTGAAGTAGGAGAAGCTTCTAGAGGTTTCCAATCCCCAAAGGTGCTTGGAATTTCCTGCCTCCCTGCCCTGGCCTTGGATTGTCTCGGGTCACAGCAGACTAGTGGCAAACCCTTTGTGAGAGTACCCAGACTTGGTTTTTGTGGTGTGCAAGTGTGGTAAGTGACAGCTTCACCTCCTTGTTAATTCAGAGTAGTCCAACCTGCCAACACCTAGCGTCTCTATTTTCACTGTCTGGGAGCAATACACAAAGAATAAATGCAAGCTACACCTAGTCATGTGACCCAGGATACAGGCAGCCAACACCAAATGGTTGGGACACGAATGACAACTTTCTAATGGGGCATTTTCAGATTTGTGACAACAAAACCCAACTTTACCTTAAAAGACGGTTTTTAATTAGGGTTCTTAAGACACCAAAGTCGACCAATCTAACTGCTCCAAATTGAAAGTTATCACTTATTAATTGTAATAGAGTAACCCAATGTTATCCTATGGGAGAGGTAGGCCTTGCAGTAATGGAAAATGAATTTAGGATCTTTTCATTATCAGGACATATAAAACGTAAAAGTACATGCCCCACTTTTTGAACACACTGCACCCTGCGCTCTCGGGTTTGTAGGGCCTACCTTAGGGGTGACATGTTATTAAAAACAAAGGTTTGGACCTGGCAAAAGGGTTATCTTGTCTGGTTGAAATGGTAGTCTAACAGTGCACACACAGGCTGCAATAGCAGGTCTGAGACATGATTAAAAGGGCTACTTAACTGGGTAGCACAATCAGCGCAGCAAGCCCACTAGTAGCATTTAATTTACAGGCCCTGGACACACGTGGTATCTCTCTAATAGGCACATACAATTAAATTAAATATTCTAGTTGGGTATAAGCCAGTTCTACCATGTTGAGGGGAGAGAGCAGAGGCACTTTAGCACTGGTTAACCGTAGTAAAGTGCAGTGAGTCTTAACACCAGCAAAAACGAGGTAACAGAAATAGGAGTTATGAAGGCCAAATATTTGGGGGAAGACCACCCTAAGGTTGACAAGCCAAACACAGTTTAGTTTAGTTACTCTTTGTGGTACACCCTAAAAAGGATTGTGGCTGTTTCTTGAGCAGACTTTCACTCCCACCCCCATCCCTCAACCAACATCCCAATTTCTCTCACCTTCATGTCCATTCTTCATTTTTTTTGGTCAAAAACAAACTGATATGGTAGCGCATGTATATTAGAATGCAGGAACTTGCATGTGCATCCATGCCCATGCATGCACATGCACGAGCAGCCATCTGTGAATGTCTTACAAAACTAAAAACATTGAAAGATGGCAGTCTTAACATGCACATGTAAAACGTTATTGCAAAAAAAAAAATCAATATGACTTCCTGTGTTTTCTAATGTACATACATGCATCTGTATGGGCAGCCATCTATGAATGTTTTTTACATAAAAAAAAGAATTCTAAAATGGCGGTCCATAGAAACTTAATTTGCAGATTACTGAAATGTGCGTATAAAATGGTAAAGTAAAATTTTGCTGCAAAATTATTAAAACATGTTTGAAAACATCTCGGGCTGCTAAGCACATATTCTATAGCCCTGTTCTCAAACTAATCATCACAGATTTGAAAAGAATCCTTGGGACTCTATTCAGTTTATCATCCTTAGAGGCCCATTATGAATTTACAGAAATATGGACTGGTAGTTGCCCTTCCCCTTCAACTATACTACTGACATTAGTCATTCCATGGGGCAAGAGGATAACTACTTGTTAACCAATTTCTGCATGTTTTTCTCTATTTTCAGTCAAAATTTTCCCTGAACAGTATGCCTGTTAGGGTGACAATCTCCAGACCTATGCTGTTACTGTGGATGCAGTTTCCAAAGGAGGTCCGAAACTCCTCTTACCAGAACTAATGGGATTTAGGGGATAGTCATATTGAGGCCCTATGAGGTAACAAAATGAATACCCAAGGTTTGGTTATAAGAGCCTAGTTGTAACTATGCTTTGAACTACTACTATTGCATAATGCTCTATAAAAATAATAATTTCTATAATAATCTCATGTAATATAAACGTGATTGGTTAGTGAAACCACAAAGAAATGGGTGTTGACTTTAAAAGAAAATGGTATAACTCTAGCACAACAATAACAATTACTCAAAGATTGTGAGGTTAACTTGAAACCTAAAAGACACTTTTATTCTTGTAGTTACCTTTTTGTTAAAGATACACCAAGCTATGTGCTGAGTATTTAATGCAAGATTAACTTTAGCTTTTATTTCCTAAACATATTTTGTCTTTCGCAATCTACATTTTTTCCAGGGAATTTTAGGGTGGTCTTAACATCTGTTAATATCCTAATAGGAAAGAAACCTTTACATACTTTTAACACGCTTTTTCAGTGAATAAATACATACAACAGTTACACTAAAGTAATGATTACAAAGGGGAAAATTACAGTGTTGTTAACATCTGTTAAAATCTTAATAGGAAAAGAAACCTTTACTTGCTTTTAACAAGCTTTTTCAGTGAATATATAAACACACCTGTTACAGTAAAGTTATGATTACAAAAGGGAATTTCAGACTGTTCTTAACATCTGTTCATATCTTAATAGAAAATGAAACCTTAACTTACTTTTAACACGTGTTTTCAGTGAATATATAAACACAACAGTTGCAGTAAAGTTATGAATTAAAAATAAATCTTAAACCCCGCTCGAAATTGGACAGATTCAATAAGCAACACAAACAATAACTCACACCTTGATTCATAAAAAACAAACTCCTAATGACATTAAGGGTTAGGTTGATTCTGGTTGATATTATGGTCCTATGCAACATGAAGGCGTGAGTTTTGTATTGTTTTATTGAATATGGTTGTTCACTTCTAATGTTTTTATTGGTGGATATACAATGTCTCCCCATGTCCAGGAGAATCTATCAATGTTGTCTCTGTCTTTAGCACCTCCTCCAATGCCAAGTTAAAAACGTATGTAAACATTTCAGCAAATTATTACTGCTAAATCATAATTTAGCAGTATAAATCATAATTCATAATCTCAGGCAATTAGTTTGCCTTCAACAATATCTAAATAAGTAATCAAGGCGACCCATTATCTGTTAATGATTTTGATGTACTGATGAACTGAGTGCCTACTAGGTGTACTCTACAGAAAAAGAGAAAACCTTCATACAGAATAGGATGGTCTATACAAAATGATTTGGATAATGTGCAAGTTCGTGTGAGTTTAAGAACTTCACACTGGAGGAATAAAGATGCCCTGTTAATGTTTACTTTCTTTGCCTACAATAGGAAGGGTGAAATAGATGGAGCAGTCATAGGGAAGGACCCAAAAGGATCGACATCTAGTTTTGTGATGGTGAACGGATGCGATCAACACTAGAGTCCAGTTTGGAAGGTGATGCAAGGCAATGCAAGGGCCTCAGTGTGAGATTTGCTAAGCCATGCAAAGCTCTGTGTGGCTTGGTAAATCTGGAGTAAGGCATGGCAGCAGTAGTCGCTGCCTTTCATTACTCAGCCCTGAAAGGAGTTCCATGAGTGAAGCATGGGTGTTGCCATGCATATACCTATCCTTTTGGTACAGTTACAAATTTACTAACAGTAGTAAACCTGGGAATGTGTTAAAATGCTACACCTCCCAAGGTGAGGCATTACAAGGAGAAATATGTTTATTTCTCATTGCCTTTTCCTCTACATTTGCAGCATATATAGAAAAAGGAAAAAGCCTCAGAGGTTTGTTTATGTACTGGAAGGTGCCCCTTACTGAACAAAAACAATCCTGATTGTAACATAGGCACCCACGCACTATGACTGCATTAGCACTAGGCTGCACTTAGTGCAGCAGTGCAGGAAAAGACCAGGAATCCATCATATCTTAGTGGATATGGTGCATTCCTGTTCTCTCCCTGTCATGCAATGCCGCACAGCAAGTTGTCTTGCTGCGTTGCATGACTTTAGTAAATCTGCCCTTAGGTGTCTGACCAGATAAAAGGTGCCAAACACACCTACTTTCCCAATAGGCCTCCCTACCTGTAGTTCCTGATCCATCCATCCCATAAAGTACTGGCTTCTACTCTTCCCAGAACCCACCAGTGCTCATAGGAGGATGTTGCTTACCCATCTGTCACTTCTTTGTCTTCTTTGTCGAGGGTGCCTCACCCAGAAAGAACATGGAGGAGGAAATGGATTAGGATGGAGCTGGTCTGGTGGCGAAGTGGACGAATGCATCCACAGCAGGGGCCTGTGTTAGACCTCATCGTCACAGGTTCTAATCCCGGCAAGTTCACTCAGCCTTTCATCCATTTAAGGTCAATAAAATGAGTACCATTGAGTTGGGTAACAATACATATCTGTTATTCAGTGCCTTGAGACCTTCGGGTGATACGTGCGCTATACAAAAGTTTATGTTATGGAGGAAAAAAATGTTGAAACTATGAAACAAGTATTTGAAAAAAAATGACACCTGTAACAGTAGGGTCAAATTTACCAGTTTTGCCTAACTTTTCTAGTGTATGTAAAATGCACACACCCTTCTCTTTTATGCTTTTTTTTATCATGACATAACAGGTATTTGTAAAGCGTACGATTAGCTGGAGCTGTCATGGCGCTGCATAACAGATGTTTATTGTTATCCAACGGTACTCTTTTTAGCGACCTCAAATGGATGAAAGACTGAGTGGACCTGCTGGGATTTGAACCTGTGACCATGAGGTCAAACACAGGTCCCTGTAGAGGCTGCTTTAGTTCACAGTGCCACCAGACCCAGCTATGATTGATTGGATTTGGTAAAATACTTGTTTAAGAGGTGGAGCTAGTACTCCTATATCATACACTTGTTTTTGAACTTTTGAGAATTATATGTCTTAATGACTAACCTAGTCATGTATGCATATGGTTCTGTTTTCTTTTCCATTTTCTTTCCTGTCTGTGGGTGGATCGTTGATTGTTAGCACAGTCTTTAAAGTACTATAGAGCTGAAGGCGTTGGACTAAGCTTGTGTGTTTTAATTGGGGCACGGATGTTCAGATAGTTTCCCATAAAAGTGTTGAAGTTATTTAGAAGGTTGTTGGTGTCAGATATGGAGTTGATAGGGTGAGTAATGTGTTCAAGCATCAAGCTGTCGATGGAGAAGTGTTTAAAGGATCCGAAAGCTTGGCCTTCTCTTTTGCGTTGACCTCAGTTTGTTGGTAGGGGTCTGAGCAGGGACTAAGGGGTGGAAAGGTGGTTGGTCCAGTCTAGTGGTATGGGTGGTTTTCATTGTATTGTTGGTGATAATGAGAAGAAAAGGTCATGGAGGTGGCCTATGGATTGTGTTGGTTATGTGGGATGCTGTACCATGTTAAGAGTGTTGATGAAACTGAAGATTTTTTTTACCTTGAGTTATCAGAGAGGTTGAAGTCACCTAATAGTGTTTTGTGGTCATTTTGAATGTACAAGGTTGTGCGGAGATCTGAGAATGTACCAGTGAAGTTTGTGTTCTGCCCAGAAGGCCAACAGAGAAGATGGGAGATGATGGTTTAAGCTGCAGAGAGTGGTAAATGGCATATCACCAGCTCCATGGAACAGAGTGTTCCTTGGTAGCATAGGCTGAAAATCCCTGAGGACTGATGGATGACAGTGAGGCCTCCTTCCTTCTCATTTGCGTGGTCCACATGACGAGTGCTATAGTCAGTTGGAATAAGTAATTTGAGGATGTGCAAGGATGTGGGAATGAACCCTGGTTCTGTGATAAAGAGGGTATCAAGCTTGTGATAGGTGATAAGGTCTGTAATGTTTGGTGCAAAGCAAACATCTATGAGCACAAGTTGGAATGTGAGTTGTGAAGTTTGAGTGTGTGAATAGGAAATGTTATGTAGATGAGGTTGTGTGAATGCTATTCTACTATTTAGGTAATTTAGATCTGGGTGTGGTTGTGGAGATTGCACTATAGAGTGCTCATCAGACACAAGATTATTTCTTACCTCGGACCTTTCAATAGAACAGCATTCTGCCCCAAGGCCCTTCCTAACCCTAACAGGCCCAAACATCAATAGCTTTGTCTGAGTCAACCCATTTTCTGGGCACACCAAGGAGATCTGATGCTCTAAACAGTACACTGAGGTAGTAAAAAGGCAGAAAGTAATATCACTTCCTGTGCAGATGGATATCACTTCCTGTACAGATGTATGTTGGGAAATGAAGTGATGGTACTTGCTATGTAGATAGATGACAGGAAACAAAGTCCTTTTGCTTATCTTCTTTTAAAGATGGTTTTGGTAAAAAAAAAACAGTCATGTCACTTCCTGTGCAGATGTATGATGGCAAATCCATTGATGTCGCTTCCTGTACAGATATATGATGGGAAATAAAGTTTTCTTATGAGTGCCTGTGCAGAGATTTAGCTAGGGGTGTGGCCTCTGGCTCGGAAAGAGATCTTCAACGGACAACTTCAAGTTGCCATATTGGAATGTAACATAATAGAGTGCTGTAGGGTTGGCACAGGTATGGAGTGATAGAGTCCCATCCTAGGATTGAGCACAGGCGGCTACCTTCTGTAGCTTTCCACACCCTCTTAAAAAATCTCTGTACAAGGGAAAGAAAGGGAGAGAGAAGGTGGAATTGACAGGATGAAGACTGGACCCTTGTCTGGGGTGCTGAAGCACAATGGACATAGATTGGATTGGGTTCCCCTCTAAATTCTGCCAGCCTCTTTACACCCTTCGAGAGACAGTAAAGGGATGGACCTACTGCTGAACCTTCCAAATAACTTCGGAGGAATGGGCCTGCAGAAGATAACCTTCATGTGAGGGCTACATCCCTGCAAACACTCAAGAAAAACACGGCAAGAAATGTAAAATGTTTATAGACCATGAAAGGCTAGTGGCCACTGCCAGAAGCAAAATGAGTCCAAGATCATCACAGTTCTCCAAACCGGGGCCCAGAAACAGGGGGAAGAAATTTGGCTCCCTGGGGGAACCATCTGGGTTTGGGGCATGTGACACCCTCCCATGTTTTCTGTGAAATGTCCCTGGGGGCCCAGTCTCTTCAGAGTCCAAGGAGCAGAAAAGTGGCCAGGGAGACAGTTGTTCACTTCCCCATATAATTCATTAAAACTGTCTCTGGGAGGGCCCCTGTCAACAGGAAGAGGGATAGATAAGGCAACAAAGGACGCTTGGCTCTTGAAAGTGTCCACCATGGCTGTCATCTCGCCTGAAACAAAAGACTGGGAGACCAGGAGTGGTTACAAGCACTTCTTCTGGTCTCTGTGCTCTTGGAAAGTTGAGCATGTGCAAAACAGAGCCTTCCAGTCAGTGCTGACCATTGGCAGGAAGAAGGTTTAATTACTGTTCCCACCCATGCTTTTTGCAGGTGGGTGGTGTGCTGGAAGGTCTCCCCAGACACTGAATGTGGTCATACCAGGGTGCTGGAAAGTCAGAATTTAATAAGGAAAAATTAGGAACAAAATCATTTGTCCTGTGGAGCTAGGCTTTTTCATAAAAGAAAACCACTTTGGGAAAAGTGAGCGCACCAGAATCCTCTAGTGTACAACACACATTCTTTATTGTTTCTTCTGTGATGCCCCAGTGAGGTCATGGCCTCCACTAATGTATTGCAAGGCATTGTGGGGGGCTGGTTGTCGTGCAGCAGACCCCAGAGGAGCCAGAGCATAAGTTAAAAAAATGTCAACCTAAGTTTCCCCCCGGAATCGAGTTGATGAGTCCAGGAGAGATTTCCTTTATTTTACACACTCCGATCACTGAAGCGTTTAAACGTCTGGTTCTAGAGTATATGGATCTTTGTTGTCAGGTCCAAAAATGGATTCCCAGCACATATGAAAGTAGGAAAAAAAGACTCATGCACCTACTTCATTGACTACTGAAATGTGTTCTTGACAATGGCAACGTTGACTGAAAATCCAGGGAAGGCATGGCTTGGCAGTTCGGGCTGGACTGTTCTCATGAGGCATAGGGTCAGACTGATTAGCATATGGCCATGTCTGAACTGGGGTGGCAGAGTGGGCTAAAGAACGGTGATGGATTTAACCCAGATCTGTTGACTGGGTGTGAGTGTTTGATTGGTTCAGATGCTCCGTCCATCACCTCCGCCTTTTGTACCGCTTTGGAAATCATTACAGACATTATTGAGTATAATGGAAAAGGTGTATTAATAAGAACAAAGATAACAGTGAAACATTATATGTGTTAATGAGCTTTATTGAACTACGTTATACATTGAAGTATTGTATGTTTTAATGAATGGCATTGTAGGATGGCACCATCCAGAGTGGTTTTAATGGTATTAGATTGATTTACAACCTCATATTTCTGCTTCAAGTATTATGGTGACTCTCTGGCAAAGCCCTTGGAACTCAAGTCTGATAACTACATCCCTTTATACCATGTCTAGTATATGTTGGGTTGAGTATTATGGTTTTAAGATTCAGGGTTGCCTATGGACTTGGGGCACTAGTGAACACCACCTCCCTTGAGTAGATCTTGGACTCTGGACTCATAACTTGAGAAGGACTCATCTCTTTTGCAACTTATAACCCATTCTCTTAAAGTTACCTTCCATTTTTCTTGTTACCTCAATGGCCCCTTCTTGCGCTTCTCCCCCATAACATCACACACAGACACACAAACATTAACACGTGCACACTCACACTCATACACACACAGGCTGTAAACAGAAATTCGCAGCTAGATGCAACGCGCACATGAATCTAACAATGCTCATCTGATTGGACGTCTCACATAAAACAATACATCCTATACATGCCCCGCCAGCGCCCGGGAGCGCTTTAAATTCCGGTCAAAGTACATGTGACCAAATGTAAAGATGCTTAAGAAACAGCAGGCTATAATTACAAATTCAGACACCCCCTACTTTTTGAAAAAGACACCCTCTTCAACAAATATGGGCCACAACCCCATAGCCAAGCCATATAGCCATAAAATGCGGTCTGCAAAAGAAATCCCGGAATTTCGGACTGAGGCACCCCCAAAGTGTCAACTGCACTACGGGATTCAACTAAGAAGTGCCTATGCGCTTTAGAAATGATACATTGTAATGCATCTGATGTAGTTCAAATAAGGGCCCCATACCCCTCTGGTTTACCTCGGCATTCTGGTTATTTCAAAGTAAGTAAACATGAATATAGAGCATTGCTTTCACCTTGAGGTTTTGACTGTGGTCAGAATGGATTTGGAAATCAGGTAGTAGAAAGGAAATTGAGAACCGGCATTGGCTGAAGGTATGAATATTTAAAGAGCAAGTTGTTTCTTGTTTTTGTTTCTCCAACTCCCTTAGGATAAAAACACATTACCTTATCATAAAGGCGATTAAATTATCTTCCAGCTTACACAGAACGTTTTCTTGCCTGAATAGTGCTTCACAATCGAATTCATGAATATTTGGTGGTCATTTCTTTCTCTAAAAGGAGAATGTTCACACACCATTTACTCTGGGTAGACAATATGCACAGCTCCCCCTCCCGCATCTCCAGGGAAGTCCAACTAGCCAATTATAAAAGTAACAACAAAACTTTTATGAAAGCAGGAAGATAGACTTTTCTGGCTCCTTGAAATCTCGTCTGTTTTTTTTCTGTGAACCTTCCGTCTGTCCACAGAAAAATCTAAGATACGAAACCAAACCAAGGCAACACTGCCTTCGGTACCATCATCAGCATCACTTTTATAAAATGCTCAACCCCAAAGGCATCTAAGCGCTGTCCAGGGCTCAAGGGAAGGATAGGATGGAAATAAATGATTACACTTTCTGTTATTTCAAGCTGACATTTTCAGCAGATTTTGGTACTGCACTTGATCCAGCAAAGCACTTAATGAGTGACTTTGAATTCAAGGGCAAGTGTAACCTCAACTATTTCTCACTTCAATATGATGTATGTAAAAAGGAGAGGACATGTGCTTCAGAAACAGAATAAGGTTTATACAAGCCTTGGAATTGTCGTGTTGTGTGCTTATGTGCACAAGGAATCTAATGGTCCAAGGTAGACTCCTAACAAGCATTACCTAATCAATTGGGAGGTATCCGGGTGAGTCTGAGTGCGAGCAATAAAGTTCATGATGCAGTATGTTCCGTTAACGGTTGCATGCATTCCAATAAACACGTGCAAACCAGAACTCCATATGCAGCGTGGTCCTTTGCATGCTCCATGGCTTGGGAGGACGCTACAAGTGCCGACAAGGTAGGGGCAAAGTCTCCTTAAAATATAAGACTGCTCTCTCTGAGAGTTTGTCGTGGTCCAGCAAACTTCTAGTGCATGCCACGTGTGCCATAAGAAACAACCCTAGGGTGGCGTATGTGGAGTCAACATGCTGTTCCAGCTCTTACATGGTCTTCAAATGAGGTGAAGGCTACGTAAAGGAGCACAGTTAGAAGGCCCGACAGAAACTGAATAGCAAAGCCGAAAAAGAGATACTGCTCGATACAACACAGAGCCATCATCGATATGAAGCAGAAGTGCTAAAGGCAAAGACAACCAGATACACAGAGTACAAATGCACTTACCAGAATAAATGAAGAAAGTGCCACCCAACTCTGAGTTGGGCCTTGGCCGGAGACCAGCATGTTCAAAGTAGTGGGTAGCATCCATAATAAATCGAGCACCAACATGGGGCTTGTGCTCGCAAAGCGGTTGGTCCCTGAAGACATTACCACAAAGGCTAATGGTAGTACTCAGTACAACTCAAACGGTCCTCAACAAATTGAAGTTTTTCAAATTACGGCTGTGGTGAGCACCAAATATGATGCTGCTGCGTTTCCATAACCACTATTTCCATTAGACACTGCCAAAGAGATAAATATTGGTGCCAGAGGAACTGCCTGGATTGAAACATTAGATGACTTCATAGACGCGCTAGAAGACGCAGAAGGAAACAGATCATCAAATACTTAAGGGAACCTAGCAGGTAATAGAGTAACAGAAGTGATCAAGAAAACATCACAAGCTGATGAAATATCATACCGTTACATCAAGAAGAATTTAGAAGCCACATTCAATCCAATGCGGGATGTTGATTATTAAAAGTACACTTTCAAACAAACAAGTCAGCAACCTGGCTAGAGGATGGATACGTTTGTAGAAAGATTGGATGCACTCATTAAGCATTGTAAGTGTAGTGAATTCAATGTTGAAGAAGCTATACTTCTTAGAGTAATTGATGGCTGCTTGTCCGATTCGTTCAGAAGATGAATGACATGAAAAACATTCAGTCTGAAGAAAGAACTCATGACTGCAAGGGCAGAGGAATGTGCGGATAGACAAGCTGCTGATATTGAGGCTTGAGTGGCGAGAGTGAAACAACATTGAGCAGGAAAAGTAGGCAGAAACCCAAGAGAGAGGCCTATAAGGTGATGTCCCAGAAGAAGGAGAAGTTATGCTTCCAATGTCGATTTTCCTTTCCACATGACGGTAAATGTCCTGCCACAGGACAGAATTGCAAAGGCTTTGGGAAAGAAAACCATTCCATAATGGTCTGCCAAGCGAAAGCGAACCTGAGTGCATCATGACCAGATGAGAAAACGGAAGCCAGAAAGTTCCAGAAACATTTTAGCCACTCCCACAACGGTAAACGGCAACATCAACCAAGGCAAGTGAAACAAAATGAAGTAGATCATTGTCAAAATCTTCGTCTAAAGATTCCTCAAAGTCATTAGTGAGTGACAGCGTTGAAGATGAATGTGCAATGATGATGTCAGTCATCGAGAAGTGTTCACATGTTCACATGTAGGATTAGCTGCTTGCCAAGAAGAACACAAATCAAAAAGGAACCGTCATGTTCAGCAACCAAGTTCATTTGGACATTGCCCTAAGATCACGCTCAAGGTAAATAGGTTCCCTACAACATTTATAATAGACAATGGTGCATCGATAAACATCAAGCCGGCAGAAAAATACAGCAAACTGTCCCTGAAACCACATTTTACACCATCAAAAAACAAAGGTATACGCATGGGCAGCTTCTACGCCACTGTGGAGTCAAGGATCATTTATCACAACTGTGCGACATAAGATAACAACAGTACAGGTGGCAATTCATGTCCTACAAGGTATTCCGTCCAGTGCATGCTGATGTCAGTCCCATGTCTGTGACATGGGACTGACATCTAATAACTACAACCTAAATGCACACTCTGAGATAGTCAGTGAATTCCTCTCATTGTTTCATGGACATTGGGAAACTTAAGACAAAGACGGTGCAGCTTCACACGAAAAGGTAACAAAATAAAGGTCAACTCTAACCTGTGCTAATATACTAGCAAAGCTTATATTCAGTCTTTCATTTGCACTGCACTACTGATTAGTGCAGAGAGATCAACAGTGCAGTGTTAGGAGAGTCATGGTGGAACCATCCACGCATGGCTTGACCTCCCTCAACTCCCTGATGTGTGCTCTATGCACAGTAAAAATTACCTACCACCAACCCTGAACTATATTATGAACGTATATGAATAAAGAATGAGAGAACCTGGAAAACCTCTGATCAACTTCCTCTTCATTATTACCTTATTCTTGCCAATTTCTGGGCTAAAATGTTTATTATTCCACTTGTATTGTCACTTTACACTCCTGTAAGTATGTTACTTGTGATTTAAGTGGTGTACAATTGTATGCTTTAAGTAATATGAATAATTGTTTGGAATTGCGATTTTGACCCAGTAGCTCACCTAGAGAGTAAATAAACTACTTTTATTTCTGCTGCACTCATGGAACAGAAATCACCCTTAAAGCATTTTGGGATGGCTCCCTGCACTTTATTGACAAAGAGGCAGAAAGCATACTGTTTTTTCTTGATCACCTTGCATCATTTGATACTGTGGACTATGCCATCCTCCTCGTGAGATTGTCCACAGTGACCCAGGCTAACCATCATATGATTCAGTGGTGATGGTCTATTCTGACCCTGTTTTCACAGGAGGTTACCCTGGAAGCATATGTCTTTGAGGAGGTAACACCTACTTATGGAGTCCAAAAAGGCTTCTCAAGGTTTAACATACTATTAAACATTTACGTGGCTAAGCTCATTAAAATAATTAATGACCGAAATGTGGAATAATCTTCACTAATGAAACAATAGACATCATAGCCTTAAAGAACATTCTAGAGAGAATTCAAAGTTGGATGGCGGCTAATAGCTTACAGCTCAACTGCTCTCAAACAGAGCTGATAATTTTGGTAGGAAAAGCCAGTCGCACTTGAGCTCTTTGGCAAAATCTTCATCCTGGCCTCTTAGGTCAAATATTTGGTTTTCCTGTTTGATGCAGATGCTTCCCTCATATTCTAATAGGAACAGTTATGAGTAACTCTTTCCATCAGCTCAACAAACTGTGACTCAACAATATGCACCTCTAAAAAAAACCAAAGAGACCTGGTGGTGGGAGTAGCCATCAACTGTAGATGAACTACTGGAGTGATATATGTCTGTCTTTCTTTCGTTCAGATTGGGTGGCTTCAGAGAGTGCTGATAGCAGATGTTGAGGCTTATAAAGGTCTTAAAAAAGCATCACATCCCCTCCTCCACTAGAAGAGCTCTGCTCTGTCAGTGTGAAAATGCATACATTTTAAAGCTGATCTGATTGGTTTTAATTTATATATCCATAATCTTCTTCCAAAATATGTATCCAAATGAATTCACACCTGTTCTCCCGCTAGATGTCTCAGGAGTGCAGGTTGTGATCTCATGACAATCCCAACTTCAAACTCAGCTCTACTGGTTGTTACAAATGGGGTTTCTGGTTGGCTAAGGTATGCTCCTAAGCCAGGTAGAACCAACCACCCTAGTCAGTGCAAGGGAGTTACACACTTAAGATAGCCCCTGTTCACCCCCTTGGTAACCTGGTAGAGCAATCAGGCTTATCCCAGAGGCAATGTGTAAAGCGCTTGCACAACACACAACACACAACACACTCACACAGCAGTGACACACTAGGCACACCACAAAAGAAACTCCACACAAGGTTATATAAAAAATGTCCTTTGGATTATCCATAAAAACACATTAGATCACAATCACATATATTACACTGTGCCGCCAGGCACACATCATGACTTCACTGGGATTACAAAAATCACTAGGCCAATTGGGCCACTGGCATAAAACATCACAGTTAGGGCGACCAGTAACTACTTGTAGGATTACACTTAGCATGACACATTATGCATAAACATCAGCCATAGAGCACCATAGTAAACACTTGCAGCAGTGCACATATCATAAGCCCATCAGTCCCATCTTAGGCATATACAGATCAGCATTACTAGACACATAGATAGCACTTCCTGGGTATTGCAAAATATAGGGCATACATAGCAGCTCAGGGAACAAAAGGCAATGGTTTATACCATAAACCACACCGGGATCCTAGGCACCACCCTAGAAGCGGTCCCAATATAGTCTCCATGCACTTGCTCTTTCCTTTGGTGTCTAACAGTATCTAGGCCAGGTATATGGGGCCCAGAAGTGCAGGTGTGCCTACCTCACTTGATATGGTAGTTAGAATGCCCAACAATCCATTTGGTGCTCCGACAGATTCTGCCGGACAGGGAGGCTTCCTTCCCATCTTGTCTGCGAAGTTAGAAATGCACCCCTACGGGAAACATCCTTTACAAAGAAACTTTTACAACGCAGTGCTATTACAACACAGGTTTTACAACGAAAACCATTACAACGCATTGCGCTGGGGGTCGCTCTAGGATAGGGAATAGACTTAATTTACTATCCAACACCTTCCCTAGTGTCCACGGGGACTGGAGTTGGAATAGTAATTTAAACTATTCACTATCCAGCACCCCAAAGCACTATGCTTTGTAAAGGTTTGCGTTGTAAAACTGGCGTTGTAACAGCATGCGTGGTAAAAGCATGCGTTGTAACGTCATACATCCACCCCTACTGTAGGGGAGGGGAGGAACTACCTCGACCCCCACTGGAAAACACAATTGCCTAAGGCAGCTGCCTATGGTACAACGGGCAGCTGCCGAACAAAGGTGATGAAGTTGAGGGGCTCCACACTCACCCGCCAACCTTGAGCTGCACTGACTCCGTCAGTGCTGTGGTGCAAAACGAGGCCTCCCTTCGACGAGGAACACAGAACGAAGTCTCAGTTGGCTTTGCTGTCTCCCGCACAGGGTTTCCTTTCTGTCGAGGCTGCTGCTGGCAAAAGGCTGCCATGCTGGCGGTGGTCCTTCTCTGGCGGCTGGTGAGGAGTCACCAGGTACACCCGCCCCAGTCCCTCTTGATTGGTGGAGCTACTGTGGTACTGACAGACACCCCAGAACACCTCACTCGGAGCAGTGCCGTCCGCCTCTCAATGTGGTCAGGACCTGCCTGGTAGGGAACACATCCTCCTTTTGAGCAGGGCCTTTCACTCCTGGGTCGTCCGTCGTGGCGGCACGCGACCGTGCGGTGCAGTAGCTTCGCTCTTGGTGGATGCACAACTCCCGATCTTGCAGCCCGGAAGCACCCGGACTTGGCACATAAAACAATAGTACCCGGATGGTTTCACACCACTACTGGCCAAGATCACAGCGCTCACCACATGCTGAGAGCAAAACAGGGAGGGCAGCACTACCTTGTCCCGGCGGACAACTGGGGCCACCGAGCGGAATGTAAGCAGCAGATCAGCGCATCAGGGCACTTGCAGAAAAAGAGTGGCAGTCCCTCTTGTGGTCCCAAAGGCCACTGGTCAGCACATTCAGCAAGGGAGTCCTACGACGGTTCCTCCTGGCAGTCCTTCTTGACAGGTGCAGTACACACAGTGTCTTCTTTTTCAATTCACCAAACATGTGGTCATAGCCTCAGTACTTCTTGTCTAAATGTCTTTGTTGTGGGGGCAGATTACAATACAATTATCAGTGCACAACACCCTCTATTCTTAGTGTAAGCCTTGGCCCCAGTCACACCACAGGGGGGGGGCAGAGCCAGCATTGTGGAAGGCAGGCACAGCCCTATTCAGGTGCCGGTACTACTCCTTCCACCACTCCAAATGCAGACCAGGCCTATGTAGGTGCAAGGGACAACTTCTCCCACTACTCTAAATTCAGCCAAGGTCTATTCAGCCTAGCGTTGAGTCACCCTGGCAGGGCAGGAAACACCTCAACCCCCCAGGGACTGGCTGGAGTGAATGCGTATACCCTCTCCCGTGTCAGTCAGAACCAGACGGTCAATACACATCCAGGCAGGCACAGAGACACATAGCACACAGAAATGGCCACTTCTAAAAGTGGAATTCCTAAAATAGTAATAATAAATCTGCTTTCACCAATAAACATGATTTATCACTACTATTCCAAACATACCAAGCATGCTTGTGCTACTGCTCTCATGTCAGGAATTACCACTGAAGCACATATCAGGGAATCCCCAATGCATCCCGATGAGGGGGCATCCTCACAGCGGTGAAAAACCAAATAGGCTGTTTGTCTCTACCAGGTCAATGCTCACAGTTAAGGCACATGGCCTACATTTTACCTACCCATCACCCTGCCCATAGGGCTAGCTAGTGCCTACTTTATGGGTGACTGATATGTAATAAAAGGAGGGTTGCAGACGTGGCACCACTTTATGTGCCTCATCACAGCCGCAGTAAACTGCGCATGCAGGACCTGCAGTGGCAGAGGCAGAGGCCTGAGACAGTTTTGAAAGGCTAATTCGGTGGGTGGCGCAAGCAGCGATGCAATTCCAGCAGTAGTATTTACTGGGTATATGGAATACTACTGTACAAGGGACTTATAGGTAAATTAAATATGCCAAACCGGTGTATACCAATCTTAGTAAGTTTACCATAGAGAGCACATGCACTTTAGCACTGATCAGCAGTGATAAAGTGCCCAGACTCATAACACCACCAACAACAGGTCAGAGAAAATACAGGAGGAAGGGAAAGAGTTCTGGCATGGCTCTGCAAAAAGGTGCAAGTTGAACACTGCTGCTATTGCCTTTACAATATTGGCTCTAAATTCTGGAGCTCGATTCTGCTCAAGCCACAATATTCCACCTTGCTAACCGAAGTAGTGTGCTTATTTTGATTGCAGAAAATGAGTCATCTACAAAATGCTTTTCTATCCCTAATGTGTCCGAAAGCACTGTGGAGATCATGAAGGGTTCTCCAGTCTTGTCATTGCAAACGTGCCACTGCACTTAGGCCTGTCTGTATTACCAAAAACATCTTATTGCTAGATAGTGGTTTAATAGATCCATACATCCACTAGGTGCTCATTGAGCTTATAGATTTCTTGAAGGTGCAATTCAGCAGTACGTTGCTGATGTCACTCGGTGTTGGACTCTTTTCATAGGGCTCGCTTCCAATGAAAGAAGATGTTGAAGTGAAAGATAAAGGAAAATAAACATGATATTTTTCATTGTGAAATTTCCAATAGGAAGAGAGATATCTAATCTAGGTGAGGATTATTTTCCTGTTTTGTTGATGCTAATCCTTAGGCATCAGGAAAGACCTAAGGTATGCAGGTAAAAACAGATTAGGTGCTAGATTGGATCTGAGGTTCTTTCATGGGTGATAGAATTGAAGTGTGTTTAGCAGGAAGATTGAACATATTTTAAGGCCTGCTTACAATACAGAGGATCTTGAAAAGCACATCTGGCCACAGGTAGCCAGTGAACTCCATGACACAACCAATTGCTCATAACAATACTAACACATGCCAAGCAGATCTCCTACCCTTAATTACAGATCTGACACTTGTTTTTTATAAATGTTTCTAGTGAACTTCAATGCCATGTTTTCATAAAGGTTGGGTGAAAAAGCTACCAATTTCTCAGTGTTGCCATGCTAAACAAGGAGGACTTTGGCCCAGCTTCCAGGTGAGAATTGCGGCAGACTGGTGATTCCTTCTAGAAAATTGTCCTCTGGTTGATTGGAACTCTACATGAGCAGAAATTGCACTTCTAGGGCAGGTGACAATTTTTTCCTCAAAACATCAAAAACTTCTTTTTGCACCCTCCCCTAAATCAGATCCAAACTATATACCAGTTTCCCAGAGAGAGCAAATGGAGTTCAGCAAAGTGAGAATGGTAGCTTTCCAGTATGGCTGTGAATGATTACCTTATACTCTGAAATTCTCATAATCAGATTACAGGAACTCTATATTTACAGTTATTTCGATTCATATTTTAAGCTGGGACAGAAACAAAAAGCAGTATTGATTTGAAACCTGATTTATTGCACCAGGCAGTGATGGAAGTTTTCTATTTGACTGTGTGTGATAAGGTGGGAGCTATGCTTAAAATACAATAAATCAAACTAACAGAATAATCGTTTTCATTTGTGTAAACAAACCTATATTTATATAAACATGAATGTGTTTAACAGTGGTGTTGCATTTCAAGGTGTGCAATTCAGGACAAGAAGAGGTTCACCATCAAAAAACAAAGAAAAAAGACACAGTCATCTAATTATAAATAAATAATGCTATTTGAATCCAGTGTCTTCTTGTTTAGAAAAATAATAGTTGTCTACAGTGTCCTAATTTAATGAGCCCACTTGCTCAATGTGGTAAAAAAAGTAGACTCCTCTCAGAAATAGAAAATAAGGTCCAAAAAGTAAATTATAGAGGCTTCAATGGCAACCAAACAAATTATGCCGGAAATAAATAGTATGGTACGAGAACATCGAGTACTAAGTATTGTACTAAAAACAAATTGCAGCAAAAACAATGTCCAAATATCAACATGTTAAATGTATATAGGTGAGTATAGGTTTACTATACTTAACTCCACATACGTACACACTGACACTATTTAGATATATTCAAGGCACGTAGATATGAAGTTAAGAACAGTAAATCCATACTTACATGTTCTTAACTTGTCAGTATTTTTGTAACTACTTTTGGTATTACAATATTTGATACTCAACATTCTTACATGCAACCCTTTTGAGTAAGGTATTGGAATATTGAGTACTAACTTCATTGACAAATGCAACAGATCCATTTTGTATTCTGGCTGCTGCACACAATTGCTTTACTTGAGGTACTCTTCAACACAGGTTTGATCATTGATATTGAATGTGCCTGTTTGTTTGCCCTTCTGAATCTCTTCATGTCATTTAATAAAACTGATCATGAGGCTCTCATTGACATCTTGAGTGACCGCGTGCCAGAAATGGAGTTTTGCAGAAAGGGTATTCCATTCGAAATGTGATAGAGTTTCCTGTCAGTCAAACTGTTGGTTCACCTGCCTCATTTAAAGTCAGGCATATTGTCAGCTTTCCATCAGTGGTGCCGCAGTTGGCTCCGTCGACAGAACGCTTCTTATGGTAAGCTAACAGAGGAAGGCCATTACACCACCAGCACTATTTAGGGTGGATAGTGTAATGGGCTTTTCTCTGTCCTTCACCACCAGATTAAAAACTAAATCATGGCTCACAGACCTAAGGGAAAAAAACTCCCTGGATGTGGGTGTCATTACTAATTTATTTTTTTCAATAACAACCTTCCAATTTGACAGTTTATATTTGAAAAAATAGTCTATAAACTTTGGCATACAGCTGTCAAATCCGACAGCTGACGTCCACCAAACATTTTGTACTTTGACAAGAACCACCATCAAGCCATAGAGATCCCAGCTGGGCCATCAGTTGTCTCTAGGGTGAACGTAAAATCCTGCACCACCCTGACAGACTGTACTCCTTCCCTCAAATTCGAAGCTGGGGTTCAACAGAGCATAGTACATTGAAGGCAGTTTGAAGACAATACAAGACCATGCACATCAAGTGATAATTTACATCTTTGAATTAAAAAACATGTTCTCATTTTTTTTCTCACCTGTGATCTTACACTTTATGTTGTATTGTCTTCCCCCTCCCTATTGCTCCACCTCCAGCCCTGGACTGGCATAGAGGTGTGTTAGCATCCCTATCACGGAGCATGACACAGCTTGCTGCGTGTGAGGACAGTTTTACTAATTTGGTGCATTTCCCCTACACTCATCCACCTTCACGTAGTGTTATTATCACAGCTCCCTGTTCTATTTGTGAGATAACATTACAAAATATTTCACATCTTTAAAATTTATTTCCACAAATTGACAAAAAATGCTAATGACTACTGATATAATAAATGATTTTCCCAGTATCCAACGAATTTTGATCAAGGACCAAGGCTTGGGTTTGAACCTAGGTCACCATTTATGAAAGTTGATAGTTTTCCCTCTTTCACCGGGTATATGACTAATTTGCATACTTTATCTAGGACATCAAGCACTGGAGGCAAATAATTAATACTGTTGAAAGGTGCATGGTCCATCACTGCATGGACATGAATCCCAAAAACATTGTTTCTCTTTGTACGTAACAAAGTTTACAACTTTTCTTTCAGATTTTGGATGGAAGTGAGCCAGGAGGAGCGGTCGCCTGCATTAGACATCTTCAGAGGAAATCACTGTGTAAAGATGAGCAGTGCACACCTGATGTATAAAAGCAATCTTTACTTAACCGCATCTCTGCTGCGGCGATTTTTGCGCTGTGCGGCTGTTTTCCCTTTCCCGCGATACATGACGAGCTCAGCTTCTCATCAGCACACGCCACCTGTGGGTGATGACGAGCTGAGCTCGTCATCAGCATCGAAAGGGTTAAGATGGATCGTACACCTCAGCCTTTTTCCTCCAGTTCCTTCCTATTCAAAACAATACCTTCCTTTCTTAGAACCCTTCACAGGGGGTGCTTCGCAAGTCATAGAAAACTAGGAAGTCTGCAAGAGTTCCTTACAATGACATAAGCTGGAGGAGGGCAGGATACCCCACGCTAAGATATGCAGAGCTGAAATGCTCTCTTCATATAAACGCCTGGTAAAATCAGCTAACTTGCAGCCATTTTATCTAGTAAAGGTCTGCCACTTTCGCCCACTGTCAGAATGTACCAGCAATGCAGCTGGTTCTCTCCAACTGTATACTAGACTGCAGTGCTGTCAGACTGAAAGCCACAGCCTGTAAATGTGGTCATATTACTCCTATATTTAGAAACCTTTATTGGCACTCAGAGGACAACAGATTGAAATTTAGGATTACTTGTCTAGCCTTCAAAGCAGTTCACGTGGGAATCCCCATAATTTTAGCTGCAAAGCTAATCATTTCAACTGGGATTTAGAGAACACAACCGATTTGGTGATTCTTGATATTTAAACTGCCTTCACAACTTCAAATGAGTCTTTTACACGTATGGGGATAAAGGAGCTAATGGGGCAAAACCTCTTGCTGCCTTAACTAAAACTAGTGAATTCTCTGCTGAGTGTCCAGGGAATATTGAAAACCTTTCTGCTCTGTGATTAAATAGGTTGAATCTCAATTTTACCTGTTTTTAAAATTTCAGTCTCGGCTTCCTAGTTTGTTATTTGTCTGTATTTTGATTCCTGTCATGCATTAAATACGTAGTGTTAATGTCAGGCCTTACTGGTTGTGGTTTGCTTTTTTATATGTTTTATTTTCTTTGTAAATTGCCACAAAAATATCTAAATAAGTAAATAAAAACCAAAGAAAACACAGGCTCATAGTCTCTAATATAACTACAAAGGTTTCCTATTGTAGCCACAAAACGGCAGACATTGCAATTGAGTATGATAAGTTAGCAATCAATAAAATAGAATAGGCAGAGAATGCTGAAGTTGAGAAAGTACTCTTCACGTCCTACAGGACAACTTGCACAGCCTTCAATAGACATAGTTACTTTCTCAAAAGCCTAGTTTCAGAAAATGGATAAACATGTGAGCTGTCACAATGAAGACAACTGACTGACAGCCCTCAGAAAATGCAGAACAAATTCTCTAAAGCCAGAGACTTTCAGTGACCTGAAGAAGGCAGTCTCCTCTCCTCTGCAAGTTATTGACACTCAGATATGATTGAGGAAGTTACTGTTCACATTAGAGTGAACTAATTGTATTCAACAATACCAGTGTGTGCTGGTTCCGCAACTCCTGGTCCCTTTCAGCCCTATATACGTTTGCAAGGCTCAATCTGTGATTTTCCTATGCAGGGGCAGCAGGAATGTGAAAACACTTGCATCCCATGGTTCATATCTGAGATGTAGAGGTTAAAAGAAGACTCAAATTTTAAATTTAAGGCGTACACTCTGGTCACCCGCTCTAATAGCTAATGCAGGCAGTGTTTCAGATGATGCTTTTCTCTTGTAGCCTGCTGTTTGGGGGATGAAAGCATATCTGAAATGTTTCTGTGCTGTTTCTACATTTTACCTTGAGGGGAAGCATAATCATCCTTATTCAACATAATCCCTCCTAGAAGATCTTCTGAGGTTTTGGGAAAAAATGATGCGCATGGCAAACTGTTATCACATCTAATCTAATGTCAGCTGAGCTGATGATCACTTCTGGAGTCGGAGTAAGATAACAATTCTTGTTTACTTTTAAGGGATCTCACTCAAGTTTCTTGTTATGCCTTCCCTTTTTTGGTAGCAATTTCTTTAAGGGATTTTTTGCAAGCCCATTGCGGTGCTGGTGGATCACTTTGTTGGACGCATTGGAGGTGCAGTGTGTTAACCCATATATAAAAGGCCACACAAAGCCACCCTACATTTGTTTTCATGGCCTTGTAAATACAGCCCCTTTTCAAGCATCACTTTGCGTGAAAGGGGCACGCGTGCTGTGGATTTTGGTGCATTCCAGGATTTACATGCTTTCGGGAACCTGGGTATGCGCCAGAATCCTAAACCTCCACCGGGGAGCCGTAAGGAGTTGCAACAGGGAGTAATACTTCTATTTCTCCTTGTTTTCCTGTTTTCATGCATGCTGCATTCTGAAGCACACATAGAAAGAGGAAAATGCCATCAACGATTCTTTTTCTGCAAGAAGGTGTCTATTCCTGCACAACAACAATAATCCCCGCAACGCAGGTACCCTTGCACCGTTATGCAAGGGTGCCTGTGTTGGTGCATGGCAGACAATTGTACGCCAGCACTCTGGAAAGCACAGCAATTTGTCTTATTGTTGTAAATAAAATGCATCCTTGTGGATTTAAAATAATGCAGCTCAGCACAGCAAAATGGCTTGTAATGCAGCACTGCATAATTTAGCTGTAAATAAGGCCCCCAGTTTCTAACCGGTGGTGAGGCTTTTTCTCCATGACCAAATGGTCCAACATTCGTAGGATTTGCATCAAACCACATGATATCCAGGTAAGTGACTCCTATGAGACCTGATCCTGCTCTAATGACAGATTGAGAGGTCATGTACCATCATAGTCTTGTGCTGAGATGCTGAAGCTCCAAAGCACCCCCAGGCTTTATGATTGGTCTTCCCAGGGGTCACCTCTTGACAGGCTTTGGAATCACAGTTTGGAGGGTGGGTGCAGCAATGTTATGGCACAAGGATAGAGCATGTTTCCTATCTATTGGTCAGAGAGATAGTGAAATGTCATTGTGTAGTAGAATTCACTGAGATACCTCTTGCTTCAGGATACAGACTCTTCATTTAAAGCGAAATGTGTGATGCTTGTTACCCAATCGTCTTCTAAGTGCTAAAAGCATCAGACAATTTTACCCAGTAAACAACCTGAAGGTGCTCAACATTTTAACCTTTTCAAACTGATTAAGATGGAAGACTATCTTTTCAATCATTCTTCTCTTGGGTGGTTTAATATCGATAGGCTTACAGGATATTCACAATCAAATTTCTATCCAGAGTTCACACCAGATTCCTCAGATCATCAGTACAGATACATCAGTAACAATTCAGAGTTCTCCCATTTGATTTCAAGATAGCTTCCTCAGTGTTCACAAAATCTCAGGCTACAGTACTGATCCTTTCTTCATGAGACAGGTATGCAAAACCTAGAATACTTGATGATTTATGGTCCGTAAACAACAGATTATGACCCACACTCAAAATGTGTGCATTCTCCTACAAGCTTTAGGCTGAAAATTCAATATGTAACAACCACACCTTGAACCCTAAATTATTCAGGGCAGTATTCAACACGAAGGTCATTCCACTTCAAGCAAGGGTCCTTTACAGTAAGTCTCAGTGGGAGTTATTATGAATGTGAACATATCATATCATCTGATCCTCAGATGCAGAAGTATATGGTTGGTTCTTCCTTTACTGTATGGGGGAGTAGATTTCACGTAATGCCTCTACTTTAACAACCTATTCCTCACTAGATTATATCACTTGCTTATTGTGTTCAATACTGTGTCAATCACTCAAATGAGCAGCAATCTACAGATGACAACAGAAAGTTATTTTAAAGTGAATCTGTGGACGTCTATTTATGCTAGACAAAATATTCAAGTCTAAAGAGAAATGTAGATCAATTTTTGTAAAAGTAATGGTTGTTTGGATCTACATATCACTAAAAATGAATTTAAAATGCACTCTTGTTACTGTTTTAGCCTGACAAGTGAAATGGAACATCTCTGCGAGACACCTAGAGAACCGAGCCTATATAATCCAAATATGTGATATAGAACACTGGTTGACCAGATGCAGTAATCAGAAAATTATATTTAAACCTTCCCACAATTAGGGCTTTATTGACATTCACAATTAGGGAGACATATCTTTCTATTTCTCAACCTCAAATTTCTCTAAGCACACACTCAAATGTAATGGGGTAGTTACAACCAAACTTTAAAAAGTCCGAATTCTTCATCCATAGGTTTCCATTGTACTTTGCTGTAGATTTCTGACACAAATAATATGGTCTGCAGAAATAGATTTATGCACGAAAGTAACATCGGACCATAATCCTATTCTTCTTACTTTTAAAGTCAATACAGAAAATAGGCCACCAAGATCTTTTTCATTCCCGAGGTATCTTTTATCAGATGTGGATTATGTAGCTAGCACCGGGAACAAATCAAAAGGTTTTTTTAAGAGAATACGGGGTCTGCTACTCCCATTGTGGTGTGGGATACATTTAAAGCCGTTATTAGGGGGCACACTCAACAGTATATTTGACACCAAAATTAAATTAATAGAGGGATATTGAAGGAGACAACTTCTGCAATTCGTAGGGCAGAAGATTTACACGCGGAGGCAGTTATGAAGGGGGCGGGTGAGTCAAAACAATTGGGGTTTGAGGTAAATAATCTTAGATTGGGTCTCAAGAAAACACTTAAAGAGAAGAGCATGGTCAAATTTAACAAATATCGGCAGATACAGTATGAGTATGGGGAAACAATTGGGAAAATTCTGGCCTATTAAGTAGCTGACGACAGAGCTAAAGCCCATATTACAAGTATTAGGGGTCTGCTGGAAGACTGTACGAGCATCCACAGCAGATTTGAGAGCAATTTGTGAGGTATTATCAAGCACTGTATACATCAACAATAAAGCCAAGGCAGGCATATACTCTTGATTATATTCAGGTATGTTTCTTGCTAAATATTGGGGAGAAGATTGCTGAGTCCCTGGATGTAGAGATACTATGTGAGGAGATTGAAAGGGCAATCGGGGCTTTACCTTCGGGTAAGGCTGCGGGGGAAAACTCTGTTCCCTTAGAATTTTATAAGTTCTTCAAAGAAGATCTGAAGCTGGCGATCAGCCAGACGATAAGGTTTGTCAGTGTTAATGGCAAGTGCCTGATACCTGGAATATGACAAAAATCGTCTTCTTCTTAAAAAAAGATAAGCCAGCAGAGGAATGCGGGTCATATAGACCGATTTCGCTCATTAACACTGATGCAAAAAGTTTTGCAAAAATACTGTCTAACCGGTTTGCTCCGGTGATGCCTAGTCTGATCTCTCCTCAACAACATGGGTTTATCCGATATAGAGATGCAACTATTCATGTAAATACGGCAGTGACAGCGTTCGATGTGGCAAATACTATATCTACCCCACTCGGTATGATTTTATTAGATGCTGAGAAAGCATTCGACCAAGTGGGGTGGGAGTTTCTCTGGGCTGTAATTGATACTTTCGGATTGGTAGTCGCTTTAAGAAATGGGTACAAGCCCTATATAATAAGCCGAGTGCGAAATTAGCGTATTCAAGTTTATAATCATCTGTTTTTCCGGTGTCTTGTGGCATGCGCCAGGGGTGCCCTCTCTCACTCCTTTTATTTGCTCTGTTTATAGAGCCATTCATCTGTGCTTTACAAAACAATCCCCGAATACGTGTTTTTAGTAATGGAACAACTTTTTTAAAGGTCAACGCTTATGCAGACGATTTGGCAGTATTCTCTACAGACCCAGGGCGAGCATTAGGGGAAATTGTCACTTATCTAGGGGTGCGGATATCAGCACAAATAGAGAAAATGATTTCTCTGATCTATGAGGAGCTGCTGAAGGATACAATAAAAACATTTAAAGACTGGCACAAGCTACCAATAGGCATTATAGGTTGTATTAATATAATTAAAATGAAAACTTTGCCCAAGTTTTTATATCGTTTTGGCTCTATTCCACTACGGGTCCCCAATTCCTGTTTCAAACGATTAGAAGGGGCAATTGGTAGTTTTATATGGGGATAAAAGAAATATAGGCAAGCGATAGAAAGACTACAATTACCAAGGAGGCTTGGAGTTACCGGATTTTAAGATTTATTTCTGGTCATCTTTCTTCAGTCGCCTCTGTAGTCTGATTAATCCTGTGAGTATTCTATTTTTTCATACATTTATGCTGGGGGAAGAAAGTAAGATGTTTTTGTATAGAATAATGGACCCTAATTATTTTAAAAGAGTCAAATTTAGGACTGCTCGGGGCAGCATATATATCTGGTGGGCGATCTTGCATAAAGGTAATATATCTCCATATCATGATACATTTTCTCTGTATTCTAACCCTACCTTACCTAATATATTTCACTATGGGGTGGGGAAAAATTGGGGCCGGTTGGGAGTGGGATGCTTGGGTGATCGCCATGATTACAATGGTATAATTAATTGCTTTTGAAAGATTACAATTTATATATAAATTACCAAATCATATGCTGCTAAAATATTATCAGATCCGAGATTATTTTCTAAAGCACCTGAAGTTGACTAATATAACTGGGTCTGAGGTTTGTGAATTTATATATGATGCAGTAAGGGAATCTGTGATTAGCAAGGTTTATAAATGGCTGAGTAGCAACAGAGCAGATGACTGTGAAAGATTGGCTAATCAATGGAGTAAAATATTGGAGATTCCTGTAGGGGTTAGTACGATAAAACAAGAACTGGGCACTATAAAAGATGTAGTGCATTCTACTAATTTGAGATTGCATCAACATCGGACAATCTGTCTTCTCTGGTACACACCAGAGAGAATAGCCAAGTGGGTGGTTAACAATATAATTACAGATAGGATGAAGTGCCCAAGGTGTGATATGTATAAGGCAGATATCAAACATATGTTTGTAACGTGTTTAGAGCTAAAAACATTTTGGCAGAATGTGCAGAAAATCAACCATCAGAAATTGGGGTTAGACATACCTTTGACAGTAGGGGAAATTATGCTGTAATGTTGGACTTAAAAGCAGCGGCTTATTAACTATTTTTTTAGTCTCGGCAAGGCTGATTAGTACTCGAGAGTGGATATCGCCAAAGCCTCCAAAGGAGATGGATTGGTGGCTTTTAGTCCAACAGACATATGATATGGAACAGGCATTGGCCAAGTCAAGAAGCATACGATCAGTCGCTAAATGTAATAGAATAGAGGGGTCTTGGCTTTAGATAACACTCTGGAAATTCGAGGATACTTAACGTGGTGTAAATTAATGGGTCCTACTGTGTATTTCGGTATTTATTTTTCATGTGCTCCTTGCTTAATTACTTTATCTGTGATGGATCACTGAAATAATACTGAGGGACAGAATATCGACCATCAAGAATATCGTTGAAAAAATATCGACAGGCAAAATATCGAGTTTCTATCTACAAACAGGTAAGTACAAAAATATTGAGTTAAAAATATCGTTTACTAAAATCTAGTTTTAAAAAATATCGACTTTACTAAAAACAATGTTTAATTAAATTAAAATTAAAAATTAATTACTAAAATATACTTAAAAAAACTTAAATTGACTTATAATAATTGAATAATTATTGAAAGTTAAAAAAATCATATCTGTTAAAACATATATATATAGTAACAAAATATAATTAAATAATAGCCAATATTATTAACGTACAATAACAAAAGTTTAAAAATAACTATTCCCACTCCAAAGAGTGCAAGCGTAGGGAAAGTGTTGGATAGCGTAGGGGTGAAAATTACTATTCCCACTCCAGTGGGTGCAACAGTAGGGAAAGCGTTGGATAGCGTAGGGGTAAAAATTACTATTCCCACTCCAGTGGGTGAAACAGTAGGGAAAGTGTTGGATAGCGTAAGGGTAAAAATTACTATTCCCACTCCAAAGAGTGCAACAGTATGGAAAGCGTTGGATAGCGTAATGGTAAAAATTACTATTCCCACTCCAAAGAGTGCAACAGTAGGGAAAGCATTGGATAGCGTAGGGGTAAAAATTACTATTCCCACTCCAAAGAGTGCAACAGTAGGGAAAGCATTGGATAGAGTAGGGGTAAAAATTACTATTCCCACTCCAGTGGGTGCAACAGTAGGGAAAGCGTTGGATAGCGTAGGTGTTAAAATTACTATTCCCACTCCAGAGAGTGCAACAGTAGGGAAAGCGTTGGATAGCGTAGGGGTTAAAATTACTATTCCCACTCCAGTGGGTGCAACAGTAGGGAAAGTATTGGATAGCGTAGGGGTTAAAATTACTATTCCCACTCCAGTGGGTGCAACAGTAGGGAAAACTTGGGATAGCGTAAGGATTAAAATTACTATTCCCACTCCAGAGTATACAACATTAGCGAAAGTAAATACTTCATATATTATTTAATAATATAAAAATGAATATCTTTAATAATTAATAAAAAAATAAATAATAATGTTATATATTCTAATAATTCATATATTACAATTACTAATTAACAAGAATAATTTCAATTGATCACCTATTAATACAAATTAATTCAAAATTAACAATTAATTATTTAATAACTAAAAATTATTTAACAATTACTTCCAATTAAATAAATTTAAATACTTTTAATTATGTAATTAATTATTAATAAATTACTTCCCACCCTATTCCCCTATAAACCCACAACCCGCTACAGAAAATAAATTAGTAAAATTCACATAATTACCAATTAATCAATTAATTAAAATTAATTACCAATTAAAATTTAATTATTTAACAAATATAAATTAATTAACAATTAATTAAAAATTACTATCAATAAATAAATGTACATATTTAATTAATTATAATTAAATTACTTCCCACCCTATTCCCCTATAAACCCACAACCCGCTACAGAATTAAATTACGCAATAATTATAAAAACAATATTCATTATTTAAAATTAATTATAACATAAATACACACTTTTCACACATATTATAACATAAAAATACACTATAAAAATTAGATATTATTAAAAAATCGATATTTTTAACTATCTATATTATATACTTCGATATTTTAACTTTCTATATTTTTAACAGTCGATATTAAATCACTTACCTTAAAAATTATATTTTGGTTATCTATATTCTGTCCTGTCGATATTTTGTCCAGTCTATATTTACTACTCGATATTATGTCCAAACGATATTTTGGAGTCGATATTATGTCTGTGCACAATCTGTGATATTATGTTTGATATTGACTGTATACAATATTGATACTGATTTGATGTGTTTGATTGTATTATGTATCACCCAATCATTGACAATCCTTGACAAATATATATATATATTTTTTAAAGATTTCTGACTTTCCAGGACTTCACAAATATCCTTAGAATTACTTTCAGAAATCAACTTGAGAGTTGTAAATATTCTGAAGTACACATAGTGGTCAACATTTGCCTAAGCAGCTTGTCCACTATGCAGAAATTCTACATGGAATGAGAAAGTGCTAGAACTAAAACCTTTTCGCTCTTTCTTTTATAGCAAACAGAGTTATTCCTATAGACACATTTTTAAACCCCATTTACATACTGGTTCTGTTTATGGTAGCAGTTTTAGGACCTAATTAATAATATTTTGACGAATGGCATCACAGCAAGCATTCCTGCTGCGCTGTCATGTGTCAAAAGAAAGAGGCAGGAATACACCATATCTACAATAAATGGCACATCCCTCGCCTTTTCCCCTGTGCTGGTGCACAATGGGCTGCAATGCGCCAGCGCAGGTACCCTTGCGCCATGGAACAAGCATGTCTGCATTGTAGGGGTGATTTTTTGCACAAAAACAATCACAAGAGTTGTCTTTCTATGTGTGTGGTAGAATGACTCAATTGAAAACTCCATTGACAATATTTGGGATTGCCCAAAAAGTTATAGGATTGTAGACTTTTACAAAATTTTCAATGACCAACCTTCCGTTTCTCACGTTAGCCCAAAACTCATTATTGTTGACAGTCTCCATACTGGAGGATTTTACACCATGGTAAGGCCCCCATTATGAGTTGATCTTTAAATTCCAATGTGTGCTGTAACTCTGTCTACTTTACATATCAAAATTCTGAGTATCAAAATAAATATCACACACCCTGAGAAAACTTTATTAAGTCCAACCTGTCAATAATTATTGGTGAAAAAATACCCAGAAAATACTAGGACATGTGAATTTTGGAGTGATATGGACCATAATTTGCAAGTTATTCCCCATTAACAGGGAAAAACATGTAATTGGGTGGTCACTATCGTACCCTATAAGTTCTGATCTAGATATTTCTAGTGCAACATAAATTACACAACATTAACCATCGCCAGAAATCTAAAATTATAATTAACTATACTCTGTGATACCAGATGTTGAATATACAATTGCAAATGCATTTATTTTCACATCGGTGCTATACTAAAGTTCCCAAAGACATTTGCTAATTGTTTCGACAGCCCTCATACAGGTATCCCTATAGCTGGTTCAGTGGCGTAACGAAAGTTGAGGGGCCCCCCTGCAAGGTACATGGAGGGGCCCGCTCTGGATTTAATCCAGAGCTCTCAGGCCCGAGTACTGTGCCGAGGAGGCCCCCTGCAGCTCAGGGTTACTGCCCATAGCAGGGGCTGCGGGGACCTGTGTTACGCCACTGGTTTATACAAAGCAATACACATATATAGGTACATATCTATAGTCCAAATAAATGCTTATATACAGAATTATATGCTGTATATTTCTGTAAGCGTATGTAGGCTATGTGGGGAAGAGCCAATTCTTGAGTAGTTTTCTGAAGATAAGGATCCATGGATCTTATGTCGGGGGTAAAGAGTTCCATAGTTTGGCTACTTGAACAGAAAAAGATGTGTCACCCATGGTTTCTCCTTGTAAGTTGGGATTTTAAGGTGAGTTGTCACTCTTTATAGCAGTTCTAAAAGAATAGAAGTTCTGAACTAAAATAAATCATGTTCTTTTACTTGTGAACATACCTGTTTCTAATTTTCTGAACAGAATAAATGTGTGGGGGAAACATCCTTTACAACGCAACTTTTACCACGCAGTGCTATTACAACGCAGGTTTTACAACGAGCACTGGGGGGCGCTCTAGGATAGGTAATAGATTTATTTACTATCCAACCCCTTCCCTAGTGTCCACGGGGACTGGAGTTGGAATAGTAAATTAAACTATTCACTATCCAGCACCCCAAAGTGCTATGCGTTGTAATGGTATGCGTAGTAAAACCTGCGTTGTAACAGCATGGGTGGTAAAAGCATGCGTTGTAACGTCATATATCCGATACCCGAAAAATAAAGCATATTTCAGTTTTTATGTACTTCCCTTAATTATTGGAAGTGTACACATGGTAAAATGAACTTTATGTGTAAATCCATCTCTGCTGTGTCCATGTCTGCGAGAGCATTTTCCAACTAAACATGTATATTATTTATTTCATGCACCTACTAGTTTGTATTGCTGAAATATTTGCGTCCATGTACATGTTCTCCATGTGTACTGTGGCTTCCATACAAGTGTGAAGTGTTATCAAGGCTTTGTCAAAATTGTACTTTCCACGGTTTAATCGACACGCTTACTCAATTTATATAGATCCAATACATCCTGTTAACTTTTGATACTCCATATTATCATTTTAATGTTATTATGTTGCACCAATTTGGTAAATTGGGTAATATCGAGTTTGGGATTCGTTGTATTTCCATTTGTAATATAGGTTTTTGAGCCTTGTAAAATACATCCGAAAAAAACATAGCATCCACTGTTTGCAGCTTTGGGGTCTTTTGAAATTAGTCTATTTCCTTTTCCGTCCTTCACCCACAGAGATAACATTAGTTCGATTAAAAGAGCCAAGGAGTGTTTTGATTTGTCATTAGGCATTCCTCTATACTTTAATACATATGTTGGATCATGATTACTGCACATTTGCATTTCACCAGATCCGACAGATGAATTTGCTTTGCCCTTTGTTGACTTGTAGATTTAGCCTAATGTCTGCCATAGAAAAGCATTGCCTGTAGCATATCTCACTCATATCTGCCAGAGTATACTATGGAAGTGCCTTCGGATGATTGAATTCAAGGTACAATTAGGGGAGCCGGGACTGTATAAAAGGGCGGAGTGTTTGTGAAACCTTACCAACTATTGCAAACAACAAATACAAAAATATACAAACATTTTGGTTTCAACACGACTTTGCCATGTATGCATTACTAACAATCTTTCATTGGGGTAATACATTGGGATATATTTGTTATCCCTATAGGTATTTGAGCACAGGAAAGATTCTAAATAAAAGGTGTATTATGTGTTGCCTATTTGTATTTTTTATCCCAACACCAATTCACCTCCCGTACACAACAAACATAAGATCACTTACGAGGAAGTACTTTTGCAGCATGCAGAACAGGATGTGACATGAACATGTTCGGAGCAAGAGCCCTTTTAGATTAAGACAGCCCAGTGCACCAATAATCACTTAAGTGAGGCATTTGGTATTGTTAAAGAGTTGAGCTGCGTTCATCAATTCTTTACATTCCAGTGACCCCCACCCGAACTTATATCACAATGAGAAAGCCAACAAAGTGTGCCAAATATGCTTTATTCTCAAATATTATTGTTTAACTATGATGTGTTTTAATCTAACATGGTCCACAGCAACTCCCAAAAAAACTTGACTTCTACACTCAAACAATCATACATCTCCCTCAAAGAATGTGATAGTGAATGTCGTTAACGTAATCTGTGGCGCAATTGGTCAGCACGTTCGTCTGACATCAGAAAGGTAGGTGGTTCGAGTCCACCCAGGGACGAGTTCTTTTGTTACACTACTATCTTTATGAAATGCATTTACTTCATATTTTAAAATCGCCTTTGAAAATATCTCTCCATTAAGCAGAGATAAACGAGAGTTATCTACAATGATACATTGGAAATGGCTGAGGAGTAAACTATCTCAAATATTGAACTGGGGTGACTAGTACTGGTCGCAAAGTCAGTAAACCCGAAAAGTTTAAGTGGTGTATGAAACATATGGTCTGTTTCCCATCTGCTTTCACCTCAGTGTTTATATATCTGGACCACAGGATTAGATTTCACGATGTCGGATACAGTGCATAGCACAGTGACACCTCGAGGCCATTTATTGAATTGCTGGCCTGGATGGTTGGTAATTCGGTGCAAAACAATTTGCTGACGGGGCGGGGCCCCTTGGAGCTTGGAACCCCCCCCCTCCCCGCACCGTGCGGCCTGCAGAGGTCTGTGTTAAGCCCCTGATCTAGTTAAGATACAGTCATATGTTTAAAAATTAGAAGTGATATAGTTATTGAAACAAAATCCCGGACTGAACAACATTAGACAACCATGTTGAAGTCTTGTTAACTATAGGCTAAAATAGTTGTTTTGTAGTATCAAGGTACACTATGAAATGATTGCAACTGGGAAATAAAATAAATAACCGGCAGTATATTTCTCCAACTGGCTTCTGCCACAGCTCTCGGAAGAGCCAAGTGACAAATGCTCAATATCCCACAATGGCCAACAGACCTGCTAAATTCCCCTCCTTTCGTTCATTATATTGATTTTGTGTGGAGTTTGGATAAAGCCTTTATACAGAAGTAAATTACTAAATGACCCATTATTTTAGGTAATTGCTCTATTGGCCTCTAAAAATACGAATTATCTTGTATTATTTGATGTTGGTTAGCATTGCTAGTGATTTGCCTTTCTTTTATAACATAAAGTTGGAGAAACTTCCTTTACAAATTTGAACAAAATATGTACTTTCTTCACCACTATAATGATGCTCATAAACAGCTTTATTTTAAAGGAGATACTGAGCAGAACAGTTTGAATTCCGAGAACAAAAAACTAAAGTGAAATCTGTTTCAATATATTTTTTCAGATTTTAAGTACATGAAAAACAATCACCCTCTGCGTGGGATTAAAATGCTTGCTAATTTTCCCTATTTCAGTGTACTTTTCTCAGAATCTTCTAGTGTTATGCAGCTGAAGTGACGCTTGGATTAACATGCAGAGTTTTGCCTTCCATTGTTTGTTTTAACAGCTTAGAATATCTGACCAGGCACATTAGGCTTATAATTCACGGTCAGATGTCCTTCCTGACTCCATATCCTCATAGCTCGTCAGTTATCGGTCAGGTTAACCCCAAAAAAGGCATAATTACATTTTGTATTTCGGGTTCATTTCCAAAATATGACAAGTGGGTGCTTATTTGGACTACACAGCTACATTTGTTAGAGTGTAAAGGCATTCTTTTGTTTAAAATTATTAAAAGATTTTCATGAGACAACAAATTCCAAACCAACAATCAATAAAAATACTTCAGCTATTTTGTAAGATTGGTGCATGTCAAGCTGAACACAGTATATTTTAAAATACTAAAGACAAAATCAATTTTGCATTTATAGTCAATAGCAAGAGTTTGTTTGGAACAGAGAGGCAATTTGATGGAAGAAAGCAGTTGAAACAGTGCTGGGGCAAACTATTTGAAGGACACAAATTTTATCATTTAAGCATTCCCAATAAAGCAAATACGGACTAAAAAGGCCAAAATACATTTTATTTATATTTAAATGCATCTTATTTTCATCTGGTTAACTTTAACAAGGGAGATTGATGAAAATGATATGCTTTGACCACATATTCACAGTAGATAATATTGCAAATGAATGTATTTGGTTTTCTCTCAAATTGTTACCTTGAATGAGATGATAGCCAACGTTGTCCCTTGCCCCCTCCTACTATGCAACATCACCTTAAAAGCACCTGAACGTATGAGCAACAGGAGCTGCCCGTTAAACCTTTTGTGAAATGTGGCCATACAGCTTTTAATGAAAACAATGTTTCAGTGAGGTGTCTCTTGTGTAACAAAAACACTAATCGCAATCATTTCTATTGTTATACTTAATATAACATACAAATTAATGAGAAGTACAAAAACAAACAGCCATGTAAATCGCCTTCTGTCTGATGGCTGCCAACTAACCATAAAAACACACACACGTAGTTGAAGCTTAGTTTGAGTATATATATATGAGTGAATCAGACTGGAACCAATTCGATTTAGATCCAAATTTCAATGTAACCCAGCAAAAATGTTTGAACTCATGTACATTTTTTAATCCCATGCCCATGACAGTTGATGTCCTTTAGATGAAAATATTTATTAGGGTTTTGGTACAGAATCTGCTACCTTACCCCACATGTTTTTAAGAATTAATTTAATTACAAATAACAGTATGGGATTTTTAGCACTTTTGATCTGACTCAAAATTACCAGCCTTGATAAGGAAAGTGTTTGCAAGTTCGGCTTCAGAGGTTTGGCAAAAATAATACTCATGAACTTTAAAAAGGTAAACGGAAGCCTAGTTCTCAAGTGCAGTTTTATGACGTAATACACAAACACAGGCCTGTCACCGAAGGCACTCTTACTTTAGTTTAAATGTAACGTGGGTAGGGTGACAGTTTAATGACGTAACTATGATTGAAAGAACATACCAAAGTGAGCGTTTACACCAAATAAATTCTTACAAATTTTGAATTGTTTGAGGAATTGTATAAGTTTGATAAATGTTTTACACTCTATTCTTTTTCATGAGACTTGAAATTATTTTTGCATAGTGTATCCAGCCCACTCTGTTGTGGATTTTTTTCTGGTTTTTTTTAAGACTGTGTGCTGCATACTCGATGCTGTCATGCAAATCCATAACTTTTTAAATATGAATTAAGTAATACATTTTGTTTTAGGCTGTGCAATTAATCTAACTCTATCATATCCTCACTTATCTAGCTGTTTCCTGAATAGTTGGTACCTTACTCTTACTAAGCAATGTACACAAGTTGCATCATTTCATGGTAAAGTCAATGCCTTAACTTCCCTTTTCCAATGCTATGTATTTAAGCAAACCTCTATACATAATATATGCTGCACATGTACTTATTAGTAGGCCTAAAGGGCATGCATGCAGCTTGAAGTTTCGGTATTCACAAACCTTTTAAGTTTCTTTATATGAATACTAATGGCTAGGTGACCACTATGGACATTTATATCAGAAGTGCTCACTGTGCCACTGGAATAAAGCTATCCTGGCTAACGAGGGGTGAAACCCCAAAACCGGTCCCAGGATGCTCGTTTCCGATCCAGGGAGGACTTGGCTTGGCAGTTTAAGCTGGACTGTATGGGTATGTGAGCTGCCATCTTCAGCAAAATAATGTGAGCCCAAGTCACAGAGATATTTACAGATGTAAGTCTAACTTACTTGCAAATATGGGTTGACTTACAACTGAAACATTTTCACAAAAGGTGACCTTTCACTAGTAAGTCCTTTTCCCATGAAATATTACCACCAATGGCCTAATATTGTGCATGCGTAAATAAACATCAAGAGGTTGGGAATGGATTCTCGAGGACAGTGTTTCCAATAAAAGTTCAAGTTACAAATGGAGGGAGGAGGGCAGATCTATATCTCTTCTTGGGGCAAAGACATAGAAAAATCTTGTACTCGATCTAAAGCAAGCTGGCAACCTTGCTACTTTCAGATCCCTTCTGAAAAACACGTATGTTCACTCAAACATAAGTGTTTAGTTTCTGGAGGTACTCACTTGCTTTCTTTTGTTCAAGTGTTATTAGTACTAAAATGCCTCTTGAGGTGGTTGCTACGCATTACAAATGTCAAGTTCATTTATTCATTCGTGATGGTCTGACCACTCATTGTTCAAATTTGAGACCAATTTTCATGGAACCAAAAACCACCCTTGTAAAATACTCTGAAGATGGCCAGAAACTGGAATCTTAGGTCTAGTGATTTATTCAAAGTTATGTCTAGTTGCATAACGCGCTAATCACCCATAAGGGTATCTAGGCGCTTTCACAGGTGGGTCGGCGGCTGCCTCCCAGGAGAGATTATTCAAAGAGCTGGGTCTTTAGGTTCTTGCATAACTCATTAAGCAATGAGGCACTTTGATGTAATGTGGGAGGTCGTTCATGTTTTGGGGATAGGTACGAACAGGCGCGAACTTTGGCTCTATCAACCTTCGGCTCAGTTTCTGAATATATGCTGGGTATATGTGCTATTGAGAGTCTGGCTAAGTTGAGGTGTCTGGGAGGTTGGAGAAAGTGCATGCCGTTGTTGAGGTAGGGGGAAACACTATTGTGCAATGCTTTGTATGTTTGTGTGTGAGGAGTTTGAACTGAGGTTGTTTGTGTATAGGGAGGAGATAAACAGCTACATTCATCAAGCTTAATTTTGCTCGCAAAGGGCCAGATTCTGAGAATCTGGCCCTTTGCGAGTGCAATTTTTGCATTTGGGATCATCATCCCAAATGCAAAATTCGCTATTAAAGAATTTGCACATTTGAGAGGAATTGCATTTAAGGAATCTCTATTTGAGATTCCTTAAATGCAATTCATGAACCATTTTAAAATTGCGAAATCATAATTTTGGGCCGCTATTTACCGCGAGGTCAAACCTCGTGGTAAATAGCGAAAACTTAGAAAAATGCATTTAAATGCATTTTTCCAAGTTGCATGTTACACACACACATGTCCTTTGGACATGTGTGTGCGCAACACCAATGTAGATTACATTTCAGGGGTGCTACAGGGTGTCCTTTGGATACCCCTGGCACCCTTGAAATCGCTTCCTTATTTGCGATTAGCTAACTGCTAATCGCAAATAAGGAATGACTCCCCATTCATTCCTATGGGCCTTTAGGCCCATAGGAATGAATGGGGAGTTATTCCTTATTTGCGATTAGCAATTAGCTAATCGCAAATAAGGAATCAGTGGGAATCGCAAATTCAATGGCGATTCCTACATGAATCCCGTTTTGCGAGTCCTTAATAGCGAATCTTTCAAATTTGCTATTAAGGACTCGCAATTCCTTACCTTGATAAATCTGGCTGAAAGTCCTTTGAGGTGTGGGTGGGGCAAGACCAGTTGAGGATGCGTCTTGTAGCAGAATTTGGATGGTTTGGAGCCTGTTCAGAAGCTGTTTGGTGATTCCTGTGAAGAGTGTGTTGCCATTGTCGAGCCTGCTGCTTATCAAAGCTTGTGTGTGGTATCCTAGAAATATCTAGTAGAATATTAGATGTGGAATGTTTGTGAGTTTCAGATGAGGGATGAAATGACCAATGTTCTGTATAGAACAGTTGGTGCAAGATCTGAAGTGCTCATAAATAAAAAACCTACTTCGGCAAACCTGGATTTACTACCATTATTAAATTGGCGGCAAGGATGACACAAAATGAAAAATGGCTGCTAGATAAGCACCATTAGTACTTGTTACATGTAACAAAGTAGGCTGAGCACCACTATATAAATCAAAAAGGACAAAATGAAAGATGGCTACCAAAAAATGACTCTGCAGTATTAAGGATGCAAGATGTAGTATATACAACATGAAATATGGCTGACAAATAAGCACTCTTCGGTATTAAGGACATAAGATCCAGCCTAGTCTCCTGGGAGGGCAGAGCAAGAGGCAACGTTGTCAAGTGAATAGCCCCATTCTAAGGCCCAGAACAATGTACTTTGTGAAGATCAGACTTTGTGCTACTATCGGGTGTGCTGCAGGCGTGTGTGTAAGCCCTAAGATATACTCTTTCTTTCTATTTTGAGGGTGTACTGTAGTGTTTGCAATTTTCAGCATCCTCGTGTCAGCATCTTGGCTCGAGGATGCCTAGCTCGTGTCATCTATGTTTTCAAACAATGTTCCATGATCTGGTGCTGAACTTTGCATGCCATGATTCTAACAACGTTAATCAATTGTCAGAGATCCTGGTATGCGGTGGAAGCGTCTGGTTGTGGGTGTTTCTTAATTTAAAATAAAAGATCACATACTCAACTCAGAATTCACCGGACATCCTCTACTTCATTTGGTGACAAGCGGATGAAGCTTCACGTCCAGCACCCACCAGACAAATCTTAAAATTTTCTCGGATTTCTCATCAAGCCTCCTGCTCATCGTTTCGCACACCTGCCCCAAGCAGAAGACCTCTGACTGTTCCTGCTCCTAGCTTCCTGATCGGCGCAAACCGTATTTTTTGGTAGTTTTGGGCAGATTTGCGGATTTCTGCTTGTGACATCACTTCTCCCGTCAACTTCTATCAATGCCCTAGCAACAATAGATGCCTCCTGATGTCTGCACGTCATGCATGCGCACCGATGTCGGCAGCCATCTTTCGATCAACTTCATGGTACCTTGGTAACCCAACGCAGATAACGCGACGCCGCAAAGACACAGCCAATGCTTTCACAAGAGCTGTCTCTCGCAAGTGACCTCTCTTCGTCTCTTCGATTCCAGGTAGGATCCAGCCTGCACGCTTTAACGGTGACAGGCACACCATTTCAATTTAAAGGTACAATGGTACAATGTTATTTTTACGTGCTTGAACCTTTAGATTCGGTGATAGGCTCACCTTGTAACAATAATTTTGAATTTATTCTTAGTTTTAGCCTGGATTCTGTGAATATCAAAGCAATTCTTTTTGATACGTTGGCAACTGCGCTCAATACGTTGTGTAAACTATAATTGTCTCCACTGCACCATTTTCTTTACATTTTATTGGTAATTTAATCCCAAATAATGGCTACTTCTCAGCAATTTTCCCAAAAGCCTCCCTTCTTACAACAACCTGGCAAACCCAGTATTCCATGGCGCCAATGGGTAAAAGCCTTTGAGAATCACATTGTGGCCATTGATGCTGTCAAATTTTCGCCAGAATCTAAAGTTGCAATCCTGTATGGTTGTTTCGGTCTTGCTGCACAACATGTCTTTGAGAACTTACCTAAATTCCTAACTCCTGCTGGAGAAGCTGGTGATGCCGAACATTGGAATTCTTACAAAGAGGCTTTATCACGCCTAGTGAAACACTATGACCAAGAATCGAACATTATGCTTGAAAGACATAATTTCTTCAGGAGAAAACAACACGAAGATGAATCTGTAAAAGAATACATTGCGCAGTTGCGACTCTTAGCATCAACTTGTGAGTTTATATTTGTGACCAATTTGTCAAAAAAAAATTCAAGAACACCTCCCCAGCTGCAGAAAACCATCTCTCCAAGAAACAATTGATATTGTCAAGAGCATTGAGAGATCTATCATCACCTCTAAGGCCCTACAACATGTTCAGTCCCTCAACTCTTTCGGAACTCCAACGCAAGACATTGTTAATTCTGTCAATGCTGTCTCTACATACAAGCCTGCTTTATAATTTGTTTAAAAAGGAAACACTTTTTGTTATAGATGTGGATCTAAATCACACCTGGGCAATTATCCTATGTGTCCTGCCCTTGGAAAAAGATGTGTACTTTGGCAAAAAATAGGTCATTTTCAGGGTTCTTGCAGATCCTCAAAAAGACCTACCAGAATTAATAGCATTCAGTTCTCTGAGACCATTGATGATTGTACAGATCATTTTCAAGATATGGTAGTTTCAACCGATGTAACTCTGTTTTTACTCCTCATCTTGTTAAAGGTCCTATAGGAACTGTATGTTTTAGAAATATAGAGATTACCATTATGGCAGATTCTGATTCTCCCATAACCATTTTATCAGATGTCATGTTTCTTGAGAAATGGCAGGGATCCATCACATTGTGTCAAACAGATATCAACCCTAAAGCATTTGGTGAATTTGAGATAGATGTGTTGGGATATTTCAACTCAAGACTAGAATGTTTAGGAAGGTCCATATTTACTAAGGTATATGTTGCTGTTAGGGGACGCAACATCATTAGTTGGCAAGACCTCGCCAAAATGGGTTTACATCTTATTCCAGGTTCTGATAACCCAATTACCCTTGGTGATCCTCCTCAAGGTTACAGTCCTGCTGGCTCTAGGAATGATCCACACCCCAAAACAGATTGCATATGTCTCACAGGCCATACCTTTGATCTTCTAAAGGTTCTGGATACATTTCCCAATCTATTTTCCAACAAATTAGGAACTGACAAAGGTTTCCAACACCAGATTAGACTGAAGTTGAATGCTCAGCCTTTTGTTCATAAGATACGTCCTTTGCCTCTTAGTGCAAAAGACAAACTTAAGTCAGTCCTCAAGTCATTATGCAATGATATGTCATTGCTCCATGTGACTCCTCTGAATGGGTTTTCCCCCAAAAATCTGGATAGGTCAGATTATGTGCAGATTTATGCATCTTGAATAAAAACATACTGATTGACTGCCACCCCCTTCCAAAAATTGATGAACTCCTAGCCAATTTGGGGTGGGGGGGGCAAAATGTTTCTCAATCATTGACCTGCGATCAGCTTACCACCAGATTCCATTAACGGTTGATTCGCAGGAATTCACCACTTTTGTCACACCATTCGGAGTTTTCAGGTACCTAAGACTTCCTTTTGGCCCGGCTTCTGTGGCCAGCGTGTTTCAGAAAATTATGGACAATCTCTTCAAAAACATGCCAGGAGTCCAGTCCTACCAGGAAGATATTTTGGTCTTTGCTAATGACTGGGAAACACACTTGAGCAATTTATGTTCCATTTTAACCAAATTAGATGAGGCAGGCATGACAATCAGGGCTGAAAATTTAAAATTTGCTACCCAGCAATTGGAATATTTGGGTCATACATTGTCCCCAGAAGGAATCAAGCCCGAAATGTCACTTATCAAAGCCATCAGCCATGCCACTCCTCCCTAAGACAAAGGGGTCCATTAGGATGACAGGCGGACTTGGCCCGCCCGTCATCCCATCGTAAATCGGGACCACCCGCAATAAGGGCGGGGGTCCCGGGGGTGCCATTAGGATGTGCCTGCCACAGTGGCGGGCACATCCTGTATTTTCAGCATTGTGGCGGGCGGTGCTCTCTGCACCGCCCGCCACAATGCTGAAAATGCACTTTAACATTGTCATTTGCAAAGCGGCAGGCACCGCGCGGTGCCTGCCGCTTTGCAAATGACAATGAAGGGGGTACCGCAGGTACCCCCCATGTGCACCACCCACCTGTACTTCACTCTGGGGGCCCGCAGGGGGCCCCCAGAGTGAAGACCGCATGCCTTTCAGTGGCGGCATCGCCGCGGAAAGGCACTGCACACCACACATCATAATATGTCTGGTGGTGTCTATTAGACACCGCCACCATATTATTCCTTTTCGCCCCGGCCGAAGGCGACCGGGCGGAAAAGTGGCGGGCGGTGTTTCCCTCCGTTGCGGTCCTACCCGCCATTGTAATGTGGCGGGGGAAAAGGGTAAAAGGGTGGCGGGTGGGCATTTCTGTCGAGCGGATCGCTACCGCCACCATGGCGGTGGAGATCCGCCCAACATCGTAATGGAGCCCAAAGACTCACTTAGATCTTTCTTAGGCTTAGCAGAGTACCATCTGAGACTCATTATAGCACTATTGAACGTGAGGCTCTTGCATGTGTTTAGGCTATCGAAAAGTTCAAGAATTACATTTGGGGTGTAAATTGGAATTTTTTCACAGACCACAAGCCCCTGAATGGTAATGGGCTTGGCAAAGTGTCAGCCAGGTTGGTTAAACTGCATTCAAAGATGTGTACTTTGGCAAAAAATAGGTCATTTTCAGGGTTCTTGCAGATCCTCAAAAAGACCTACCAGAATTAATAGCATTCAGTTCTCTGAGACCATTGATGATTGTACAGATCATTTTCAAGCTATGGTAGTTTCAACCGATGTTACTCTGTTTTTACTCCTCATCTTGTTAAAGGTCCTATAGGAACTGTATGTTTTAGAAATATAGAGATTACCATTATGGCAGATTCTGGTTCTCCCATAACCATTTTATCAGATGTCATGTTTCTTGAGAAATGGCAGGGATCCATCACATTGTGTCAAACAGATATCAACCCTAAAGCATTTGGTGAATTTGAGATAGATGTGTTGGGATATTTCAACTCAAGACTAGAATGTTTAGGAAGGTCCATATTTACTAAGGTATATGTTGCTGTTAGGGGACGCAACATCATTAGTTGGCAAGACCTCGCCAAAATGGGTTTACATCTTATTCCAGGTTCTGATAACCCAATTACCCTTGGTGATCCTCCTCAAGGTTACAGTCCTGCTGGCTCTAGGAATGATCCACACCCCAAAACAGATTGCCTATGTCTCACAGGCCATACCTTTGATCTTCTAAAGGTTCTGGATACATTTCCCAATCTATTTTCCAACAAATTAGGAACTGACAAAGGTTTCCAACACCAGATTAGACTGAAGTTGAACGCTCAGCCTTTTGTTCATAAGGTACATCCTTTGCCTCTTAGTGCAAAAGACAAACTTAAGTCAGTCCTCAAGTCATTATGCAATGATGTCTCATTGCTCCATGTGACTCCTCTGAATGGGTTTTCCCCCAAAAATCTGGATAGGTCAGATTATGTGCAGATTTATGCATCTTGAATAAAAACATACTGATTGACTGCCACCCCCTTCCAAAAATTGATGAACTCCTAGCCAATTTGGGGGGGGGGGGGGCAAAATGTTTCTCAATCATTGACCTGCGATCAGCTTACCACCAGATTCTATTAACGGTTGATTCGCAGGAATTCACCACTTTTGTCACACCATTCGGAGTTTTCAGGTACCTAAGACTTCCTTTTGGCCCGGCTTCTGTGGCCAGCGTGTTTCAGAAAATTATGGACAATCTCTTTAAAAACATGCCAGGAGTCCAGTCCTACCAGGACGATATTTTGGTCTTTGCTAATGACTGGGAAACACACTTGAGCAATTTATGTTCCATTTTAACCAAATTAGATAAGGCAGGCATGACAATCAGGGCTGAAAATTTAACATTTGCTACCCAGCAATTGGAATATTTGGGTCATACATTGTCCCCAGAAGGAATCAAGCCAGAAATGTCACTTATCAAAGCTATCAGCCATGCCACTCCTCCCTAAGACAAAGGGGTCCATTAGGATGACAGGCGGACTTTGCCTGCGCGTCATCCCATCGTAAATCGGGACCACCCGCCATAAGGGCGGGGGTCCCGGGGGTGCCATTAGGATGTGCCTGCCACAGTGGCGGGCACATCCTGTATTTTCAGCACTGTTGCGGGCGGTGCTCTGTGCACCGCCTGCCACAATGCTGAAAATGCACTTTAACATTGTCATTTGCAAAGCGGCAGGCACCGCGCGGTGCCTGCCGCTTTGCAAATGACAATGAAGGGGGGTACCGCAGGTACCCCCCATGTGCACCCCCCACCTGTACTTCACTCTGGGGGTGAAGACCGCATGCCTTTCAGTGGCAGCATCATCGCGGAAAGGCACTGCACACCATACATCATAATATGTCTGGTGGTGTCTATTAGACACGCCACCTTATTATTCCTTTTCCGCCCCGGCCGAAGGCGACCGGGTGGAAAAGTGGCGGGCGGTGTTTCCCTCCGTTGTGGTCCTACCCGCCATTGTAATGTGGTGGGGGGAAAAGGGTAAAAGGGTAGCGGGTGGGCATTTCTGTCGCGCGGATCGCCACCGCCACCATGGCGGTGGAGATCCGCCCAACATCGTAATGGAGCCCAAAGACTCACTTAGATCTTTCTTAGGCTTAGCAGAGTACCATCTGAGACTCATTATAGCACTATTGAACGTGAGGCTCTTGCATGTGTTTAGGCTATCGAAAAGTTCAAGAATTACATTTGGGGTGTAAATTGGAATTTTTTCACAGACCACAACCCCCTGAATGGTAATGGGCTTGACACTGTGTCAGCCAGGTTGGTTAAACTGCATTCAAAGTTACAAGAATTCCATTTCTCAATTAAACACATTTCTGAAGGGAGAAACTTCAGGGCTGATTGCCTTTCTCCTATGGCTTTTCATGATCCCTCAGAAGTTGAGAATTTAGAAAATACAGAATGTGTAGTTGCCACCCTTCATGCTGTTAAATCATGCCTCAGTATTACTGAAGAATCCTTGTTGGAAGCACATGACAAGGATGCCTTTGCCATGGTGGCATCCGAGCTCTCTCTAGTTAATAACATGGTCATGAGACATGATTTTTTTGTTCCCCCATCCAGTCTCAGGAATGACATTATCAAGTTCGCACACTAAGGTCATTTGGGAATTTCAAAGATTTCACAACTCATCAAGTTGTACTATTGGTGCCATCCTTAGAATCTCAGGTCACATTTTACAGTGATTCATGTCCTGAATGTTTCTTATCAGATAAGAAATGGAAAGCCATGAATGCACCTCTAGACCCAGTCCCCTTTTACTATCAAACCTTGGGATAAGGTTGGTTCAGACTTTTCTGGACCTTACGATCTTCTGCCACATGACCTTAAATATCTTATTTTGTTGATTGATTATCACTCCAAGTGGATTTACCATATATTCTGTGACTCACCCAATTGCACCAATGCCATTACATTTTTGAAGAAAATATTTTCTGTAGAAGGCTTGCCCTCTGTTTTAGTCACAGACAATGGCACCCATTTCATTTCCAAAAAATTCAGTTAATTTTTAACTGAGTGTGATGTCAAACATTATAATGTCGCTCGATACTCACCAACCTCTAATGGTTTGGTTGAAAGGGCAAATAGATTAGTTAAAGATGCCATTCAGACAGCTCTTTCCTCCCATCATGATGTTCAAGATTTCCTTGAAGCCCAGCTGTGGTCGTACAATATTTCTCCTCATTGCACCACAGGTGTTTCACCATTTTCCCTTTTAAAGGGTAGAACTGATCACACTAATTTGTTTCCAAACTGGTTACTTAATAAGCACAACAGGAGCACTCATTGCAAAAAAGATTTGGCATCTAGAGTTTTACAAAAGCAAAATCTTATGAAGTCAGTTCATGACGCTGGGAGAAATTGTTATACTCTAGAATTGAAAGCTGGTGATTGGGTCCTCATTAAAAATCCCAAAAAAGTGCCAAAGGGATCATCAAAAGTTTCTCCTCCGGTGCAGGTTACTGATGTCAGCAAGGGTTCAGTCTATCTTAGACATAAAGGGTGGTGGAATAAAAGATCTCTGGTTCACCTTTCTGATTCTCAAGCTGGTTCTTTACTCAAGTTATCTAGATAGGAATTGGAGGATTCTTATTGGATTTATTGGTTACATGAGCCAGTGTCTGATATTGAAAACTCCTCTTCTCCTCCTGTACATTCCAGTCCGGAATGTGGTTCTAATCCTTGTTCTGTTGTGACCAACGCTGACACCTGTTCCTCACCACCGGAATTGGGAGTTCGCTGTAAGAGATTGCCTTCCAAATTAAATGTCTATGTTTGGTCATGATGCTGGTTTTTTTTTGTGATACGTTTGTTTGCTTAATTTGCTCTTACAGCAATAGTATCACCATCCATTAAGTTTTCCCTCCTTTAGTTTGTCCTTTATATTTTATTCTTTGTGGAGAGGGAGAAGTTGTAGTGTTTGCTCTTTTCAGCATCCTCGTGCCAGCATCTTGGCTCGGGGATGCCTACCTTGTGTCATGTATGTTTTCAAACAATGTTCCATGATCTGGTGCTAAACGTTGCATGCCAGGATTCTGACAAAGTTAATCAGTTGTCAGAGATCCTGGTATGCGGCAGAAGCATCTGGTTGTGGGTGTTTCTTAATTTAAAATAAAAGAACACTTACTCAACTCAGAATTCTCTGGACATCCTTTACTACATGTACTTAACACATTCATAAATGACAATGGTCTGCAATTGGTTTCTGCAGAACTGGAAACCTTAGTTCAGAAATGAGTTGAACATCGGAAGTACTTGTTCTATCACCCAGAAGGAAATGGTACCATGGAGTGATTTAATAGAGCGATTAAAGAGTGTATCCAGTTGGAACTAAGTGCCTGCAAGAGGGGTTGAGAAGAATTCTGTATGCCTACAGCCTTTCTCCCCACTCAACAACCGGGAACATTCCTTTTGTAGAGTTAAGAGGGAAAAAGGCTAATACAATATTGTCCTCTGAGTTGACTGGGAAAAGAAGGGTAGCGTACAGTGGAAGTTGACGGATGATGGTGGTGCGATGCAATAGAGGAATGTGGAGAAATGGAAATGTAAGTATTGAGCCGAGGAAGCTATTGCCTTATTGAAATTCAATGTAGTAGATTTGGTCCTAATTAGGAAGCCTGTATAATTGGTTGCAAAGTGGCCAGGAAGGCCCCTTCCAATGATAAGGAAGGAAAAAAAATATGTCTATGAGAAAAAGGAAATTATTTGAAGAACTGGGAATTCACCTCTTCCGCACACAAGGGTGGAAATAACACATTCCGCCTGCAACAAGAACTCTGTTAAATATCTATCAACAGCAAGGCCTTAATACTTTCTTCCCACTTATAAACATGCATCCTTTTGAAATAAAATGATGAAAGTGCACACAAAAAAGTGCCACCTTTGTTCTTGGTTCTTGAAAAAGAGGCAAACATATATTTTGAAAAGGACTTGCAATCAGCAGTTATCTTGTGTATTATGTTCATGGTATTTGATAATGGCTGCATAGTTTTGATGCACTGCCTTAAAAGACAGTATCAGCATTTACATAGTTTAAACATTAGTCATTGCTTAAACTATAGCATCTGGATGAACAGGGAAGACTTGAGGAAGCCGTCTCAATCTTAGCTTAAATGAGTCAAGCTGACAGATTCAAGAGAACCATGGAGTGAAAGGCATTGGGGAACGCCCATGAGTGGTCAATAGGGAAAATGAAATGAAAACAATGTACCGACTGTAGACATGGCTCGATGGCCATTCAGCACCCCTCCTGTGTTTCTACCCTGACTAGTCCTTTTGGTATTGCGTTCCCTCTGCCTTTTCAATTTCTTTGTGCTCCTATTTATCTGCTGTGATATTGATTTACATTGATTAAACACAACCATATTTTTATCAGTTGCAATGTAGAATGAGATGGGGCAAACTATGGTTCTTTGGTCGTATTCCAAGGACCCTAGTGATTCAGCAGTATACTACAAGGATTTGTGCAGACTTATCAAGACGATGTGTGCCACAAATTCATGCCGAGTGACGCAAAGAGGCTCAATGTCTGGAAAGTTTTTTTGCTTTCCAGCACAATACTAAATTTGCACTGGAAAAGTGCTCTGATTTAATGTTAGTAGTGCTTAACAATGCTTTCTGATACTTGCCCCAAGGTGGCATCTTATGTGTGGTGCAACAATGGATTTTGAGCAAAAGCCCTATCTTCTAACATTGTTAGACACAGCTCTGTACCAAACATTAGCGCTTCCTTTAGGTAGACAATAAGTAGATTTCTTTAAATTCCTCCTTACATTTCACGCATTGCATGAAATGTACAGCACACATTTGAGTGAAATGTTTTTAAAGATTGTCCAGGCATAGTATTTTTAACTGCAAGGGTATGTTTCATCACAGAAACTATGGTAGACATCACACACAAACTTTTGTATCATGATACAGAGCTGTGTGTGTAATGCTGGGAAGCTTCTTTGTACACAGTGCAGGGCAAGAGAGAAGCAGCCTTTATATTGTGTATACATATGTGTGTGTGGATACATATATATGCAGCCATACAGTTTTGTCGCTTGTCCACCTGTCCTTCTATGGGTGCAATCTTGTGTGCTGTCTGATTGGTGCATGGAATTGTATGTATGTCAGCATGTTTGTGTTCTGTATGAGTCAGTCACTGTGTGTTGGCATTTGGACATAGGTACCGATTTCCTGCTTGTCTTAGCTTCTCTCTAATTTTAATTCTCATTCTCATCACTCCCTGATACCACATTTCACCACACTATTGGCCTCTTTCTATTTCTTTTCTCTAATTGCACATGGACACTGTGCTGAACATTTAAGAGGCTTACAGCCTTATTCATGAAGGCTAAATCGGCTCGCAAAGGGCCGGATTCTGAGAATCCGGCCCTTTGCGAGTGCGATTTTTGCATTTGGGATTCAGCATCCCAAATGCAAAAATCGCTAATTGCGATGTCGCAAATGTGCGAGGAATTACATTTAAGGAATCTCTATTAGAGATTCCTTAAATGCAATTCAACATCCAATTTAAATTTGCGAATTCGCAATTTCTTGCCGCAATTTACCGCGAGGTCAGACCTCGCGGTAAATTGCGAAAACTCAGAAAAATGCATTTAAATGCATTTTTCTGAGTTGCATGTTACACACACACATGTCCTTTGGACATGTGTGTGTGCAACACCTGTGTGAAATTTCATTTGAGGGGTGCTACAGGGTGTCCTGTGGACACCCCTGGCACCCTTCAAATCGCAATCTTATTTGCGATTAGCTAATTGCTAATCGCAAATAAGGAATACTCCCCATTCATTCCTATGGGCCTTTTGGCCCATAGGAATGAATGGCGAGTTATTTCTTATTTGCGATTAGCAATTTGCTAATCGCAAATAAGGAATCAGTAGGAATCGCATTTTATTATGCGATTCCTACATGATTACCTTTTTGCGAGTCCTTAATAGCGAATCGCTATGATTCGCTATTAGGGGCTCGCAAAACGGCCCCTTGATGAATCAGGCTGTTAGTGACAAGGAAGACAGCATTGTCCCATCAATAAATCAACTCCTAAACTTCAACATCCGGAGAGGGAGATACACCAAAAGTCAAGCAGGTGAAGCTGAGACACAATCTAGGCTTAGAAGACTTTGTACTAGAGACATGTGGCTCACTGCACATTGTTCCAAACTATATCTGATTTCCCGCAGACCATGCTAGCAAAATCGCTTTAATAGTGGCCAAGTCAGTCTTTTCATCCTAGTTAATTAGTTAACTAAGACTTTACACTGAGCCATACATCGATGTGGAATCATATTTAGACAAAACCCCTAGCTTGGTATTTTCTTGGTACTATGGTAACATTCTTTAGTGGGGCAATCTCCAACTTAAACCCAACCACAAGTCCTTAAAAGTCATATTTAGGGCGTCTCTTGATCTCTTACAGCATTATGCAAGTTCTTTTTTTAACCTTTTCATTATTGGTTCTATTGAAAATTTAAATGTAATGTTTTCATATCTTTTTAATTGAGAATATCTTCAATTACTGTTCTTTCCAGAGATTGTATAAAGGTATTTTATCATTAACTTTCATTAGTAAAAAATTTGTATATTTTTCATTTTTTTGCTTTTATAGTAGTTGTAAGGTAATGCAGTTACTATAATTTTTGTTTTGGGATGTTTGTGGTTTCGGTTTGGTTTTGATTGATTACAATGTTACAATTCTTAACATTAATTTCCATTGGTGATACTGCAGCTATTTTGTTATTTTACTTGTTCCTTGCTGCATTATTTTTTTTTTTTTTCTGTTAATGTATTGCATTATGTTTCCTTTTGAATAATGTCTTCTGTTTACCATTAAATGTATATTAGTGTTCTTTTACCTATAACTTTTGATCCTTTGATCTATTTCGACAGTTTTACTGTTGCTTTTATTACATTTTAACATGTTTACCTAAACTGGTGGTGGACACTGAAGTTCTGAATTTCAGCTGCGCAAGTGAAACCTTGTAAGTCCAAGACCATGGAACATTTGTAAGGCAGTTGGTGTAACTAAAATCTTCACGGCCATCATTAGATTTTTCTGGAGCAGAGCGTTGTTTTGTTTTCGGCCACTGAAGGTAAGACATATTTACTTTTTTAACAGCTTGACAAAGGTGTCTATCATAGGGTGCTATTGAGGTGAGGTTATGGAAATTGATTGCTCTGAATTTCAGTCATGGTGGATTTGATCCGAAAATCCACAAAAAGGTTCCCCCACTGTGAGGTTTCTACAACAAAACTACACAGGCCTCTCCTGCAGGAAGGAAGAAAAAAATATATATATATATATATACTCCTTTCCTATATATCTATACCTTTCTAAAAAAAGAAAACAACATACGAATCAGGATTTTTGCCTCTTGCAATTAGAATTCTGAGCAGTGTCCAAAAAGCTGAGACAGGTGTCAGTTGTTTAAGTGTTTAGAAAAAAGTTGCTGTTGGCTTTGTTTCAAAGACATGTCTTATTGAGTGTGGGTGGTTGCAAAGATGTTGTTTTTGAAATGCCTAATTTTAAGTGGATAAAATGTAATTTGCATATGCGTAACTAATAAGTTATCAACATCAGTGCTAAAATAGGCACAAACGTCATTGCCTCAAAAGGCATTTGGATGGGGTTCTCAACAATTTCTTTTACACATTTTCAACTTACCTGAAAAAAGAAGTTAAGACAGGCGAGATATAATTGAGGTATGTTGGTGCTCAACTTTTAGGTCTTGTGTTAACCCAGACCTTTTTACTTAGCTAAATTTATATTGATATAATACCTAATACTAAATTTATATTGATATAATACTTAAATGAAGGGCTTTCATCCACCTGTCTTCATCCATTGGTCTAATATTGTGTCCTTCACCTTTTTCTTCTGCCCACTCTAGCATAGAGCTGGGGCAGCACATTTCAGCCACTGTCTAGCTTCACTGCGAGTACCAGCATTCCACTGCTTCACATAGAACACGTCTGCACACAAAACAGTTCCCTCGACTACCTAATACTAGTATGGCAATGTGTGCATTTTGACAACAGAAGGCTAAATCTTTTCTCAGAAAGTGAGCTTTTTGTGATTTAGTGTCAATCTGTTCAGTAATTTTTGAGAAATTAAGGTTCAAAATGTACGTAAATAGCGATGTGATACCACTGTGGACCTACCAATATGATTGGTTGTCCTCACCATGAAGAGAAAATTGCAGCTGATATTTCATGACCAGGGGACTCGGTCCCTATGTTGTAAAAAAAATATTAAATTCGGTCAGGATGTGGGTACCCTCACTGCCTGGCACTTGTTGGGGGTGGTTCCCAGGGGGACAAATCCTGGGGTCAAATTAAAAATATATATTTTTTGTGCCTCTGTGGTACTTCTGCAGGCTCAGTGTGGCCCCTGTGTAATTTTATAGTAGTACCGTGGCTCTAGGTAGGAAAAAGACAGGACTTCAGGGTGTTGCAAAACCATGTGGGATGGCCAGAAAAGGGGCCTTTTCAGACCATGGGTGGTGAGCCAACCAGACTCTGCGCACGGCCGATCTGACATAAGTGTAACTCTAGCTCTGGCCATACACTTCTTATTACCTCACATACTACATAACTCATAACATGTCCTACAGCATCATTGATAACATCAATGTAACATCTGAAATGACATAATTGTTGACAACATGCATGCAGAGGCGTGAGTCACTTCAGTTAACTATAACTAGTGAGTTTCAGAGCATTTTTTTGTTTAAAATGTACTGTTTTAACTGACATTGTCACAATAACAACACTTTAAAATGTATCTTTTAGGTGAATTTCTCAGGTTTCTTTAACCCCTTCGATGCTCATGACGGAACGGTTCCGTCATGAGCGTCGGTTAGCCTGTGCTCATGACGGAACCGTTCCGTCATGAGTCCATAAGCCCAATGGAACGTTCAGCACAGCGCACGAATTTGCGCTGCGCTGATGTGGTTAAGGTGAAGTAAAATATAAAAACCATAGTTAACTATAACATCACCATACCCTTTGTCATTTTTCCGTAAATATATAGATGTGTGTGTTTGTATATATATATATATATATATATATATATATATATATATATATATATATATAATATATATTGAAAACCAGTCCAAACTCTCAATTAAGAAAGGCGCTGACTCCGTGAATCATAATCCAAAGAAAATGTATTCTCTCAGTTGCTTCTTAGGCGCGTTTCAGCGGCTTGCTCCCGCCTTGTTCACTACATCTGCATAAACTTTACTCACAGAATATATACAGGATTACATGTAACATGATTGCCTGACAGGTTTCAACTCATTTTAGGTTGTCATGGTGATGTTGTCATGACACTATTGACAGACATAGAAGAGTTCTTGAATCACAGATTTCTCATTAGTCATGGCTCAGTCTGTTTACACTTTTCGTGAAAAATTATTTACAGTGCATTGTAATTCGACACATGTAGCATATGTTGAGAATCACATACGCGCGTAAATGAAAATAATAAAAACAATAACAATTGAAAATAAAATGTGTGTATATATGACCGACATTATTTAGTTTGTGACTCAATTGTACTTAATATCGCATGAGAGGCAAATCGGGCTTTATGGTAATTTAATGTCAAACACAATAGTTTGTGTGCGGCATCAGAAACATCTACGTGCTTGAGATAATGCTGCGTGATTTTGATTTAATTAATGCTCGGTTGAGACTGTACTGTGGACATATAGCTGCCGAATGCTTAGAGCCCGTCAGTTCACTGTTAATACCATACCCCCGGTCATATGTATATATATATATATATTCACTGAAAAAAACATAGGTTTCACACATGTTATAGTTAAAAATGAGCATTTAATAAACCTTAGAAATTCACTGAAAAAACTATAGGTTTCACACATGTTATAGTTAGCTGGACATTTCACTCATACAAAACCATTGAAATTCCCCCGTTATAGTTAGTTTAGTTAACTATAACTCGCGCGCCTGCAATTGCTGTTGACGTCACATATTACATCACTCATGACATGGTCAGTGACATCACTCATGACATCACTGATGACATCTCAAATGACATCACTGATGACATCACTGATGACATCATCCAGTGAATGTGTGTCTTTCTGAAAAATAAACATTTTTTATATATGTATATCTAAAGGTTGATGTAACAATAAACGGGTAAATAAATGTCTAAATGGATTTCTTTTTGTAAAATTCATTCTATAAGTGACTTATTAAGTGTATCTTAGTGAATACATGTGTTACTGAGCAATGTTTAAATTTGTAAATATCTGCATCAGTGTTTCACTTTGTGTACACGTGGCTGAATTGGTTGGTGAGTAGCTACATGAGTGTGTATATGGCTTATTAGTTGGTTTTTTGAGTATCAGTATGAGTGTCTGTATGGTTCGGTGGGGGATATTACTTAGCATATAGATGCCTGAATGGCTGACTCACTGTATGTGTTTTGAAGACAGCATGTGTGCAAGACTGTATGGGTGGATGAGTTTGTGTATGGGTGTGTTAGTGAGTAAATGACTGTCCCAATAGTGTCTTCATGTGTAGGTACATATGTTTTAAACTAGTATATGTGAGTATTGATGTATACAAGTGAGTATATATGAGAGTGAGAGATTGGAAGAGTTCCTGTATAAATAAGTATTTGTTTCTATAAGTGATTGTTTAAGAGAGTAAGTGTGTAAGTGTGTGTGTATGTTTCTGTAGAAGTAAGTGTAGTGGTGTGTGTATAGCTGTATATGCAAGTAAATGGATGTTTGAAGTTTATTTGCATGTGTGAGTATGTGTGTGAGTAACTCTATGTATGAGTGTCTGTGTGTAACAGGATGTATAGATGTATGAGTACATATGATGAGTGAGTTCCAGTATGAGTGACTGTATAGAAATGTTGGTGAATGAGTGGCTGTGTATGTAGATGTTGGAATTACTGAATAGGTTGTTGAAACTGGTATTGGTATCTCTATTTTTTTGAAATTTTTATTTTCTATTTTTGAATGTGTGTATCAAAGGTTATATTAGGGTGAGAGGAGGTCTGCCACTTTTTCACAAGGATAATGTCATCAGTGATCTCATCAGTGATGTCATTTGAGATGTCATCAGTGATGTCATGAGTGATGTCACTGACCATGTAATGAGTGATGTAATATGTGACGTCATCAGCAGTGCATTGCGGGCGCGTGAGTTATAGTTAACTAAACTAACTATAACGGGGGAATTTCAATAGTTTTGTATGAGTGAAATGTCCAGCTAACTATAATATGTGTGAAACCTATAGTTTTTTCAGTGAATTTCTAAGGCTTTTTAAATGCTAATTTGTAACTATAACGTGTGTGAAACCTATGGTTTATTCAGTGAATTTCTAAGGTGTTAAAATGCTAATTCCTAACTATAACGTGTGTGAAACCTATGGTTTTTTCAGTGAATTTGTAAGGTTTTTTAAATGCTAATTTTTTACTATAACGTGGCTGAAACCTATGGTTTTTTCAGTGAATTTCAAAGGTTTTGTAAATGATAATTTTTAAATGTATTAATTGTTATATTTTTTCACACTAATTTACTACATTGTTTTACAGTATTTATTTTTAAATATTATATTTTTTAAATTACATTACATATTTTTAATATAAATTGAAAAAAAATGTTTTTAAAAATATTGAAATTGTAATCTTTTTTTATTTAATATTTATATATATTGTATATAGCAGGCAATGATATCCTATGGAAGGAAATTCAAGTTACTGGTAAGTACAGTTAAATTTACTTTTCAGGAATAGTAGTGAGCTGAAAGATGTAGCACTGAGGTATCTCCTGATAACAGGTGAGTAAATTGGAATTCGTAGTTCGACTGATTATTGAGGATTTTTTTTAGGTTCCAAAACTCCACACTTAGAAGAATTTCCAAGTGAAACCAGTCAATGTTATCCTATGGAAGGAAATTCAAGTTACTGTAACTACGATTAGAATTACTTTTCATGATCAGTAGTGGGCTGAAAGATCCAGCACTGAGGTCTCTCCTGATAACAGGTGAGTAAATCGGAATTTGTAGTTCGACTGATTTTTGAGGAATTTTTTAAAGTTCCAAAACTGCACACTTTGAAAAATGTCCAAGTGAAATCAGTCAATGTTAGCCTATGGAAGGAAATTCAAGTTACTGTAAGTATGGTTAGAATTACTTTTCAGTATCAGTAGTGGGCTGAAAGATGAAGCACTGAGGTCTCTCCTGATAACAGGTGAGTAAATCGGAATTTGTAGTTCGGCTAATTTTAGAGGAATATTTGTACGTTTCAAAAATAGACACTTAAAAACTTTTCTGGTGAAAACCACACAATAGATTCCTATGGAAGGAAATACAAGTTACTGGTAAGTATGCTTAGATTTACTTTTCAGGGTTTGTACTGGGCTCAAAGATACAGCACTGACCTCTCTTGTGATAACAGGTGAGTACATTGGGATTCGTAGTTCTGCTGATTTTAGAGGAATATTGTGCTCAATAGTGAAGGAAAGGGGTGGGGCCTGAGGTGACATGTGTGCAAACACGCCCTGTGGCTCGTTTTAGATTGGGGAATTAATTCCTCTTCAATCCTGAGGTCCCCTGTGAGCCAACTAGCCCACCAGGTACCTCCAGTATGCGCAAGGGAGCTGTGTTACAGAGAGGTGTTCAGAGGGCACGCCCCCTTTTTACAACACGCTGCAACGCAGCTCCGTGGTGCTTAATGGAGGTACCTGCTGGGACAGCTTTTAATGTTGATTTCCCTGATATTAATATAAACATTACTGCAGCAAGCTCAAATTCATTCAGTCTTCCATACCTTGCAACATACGTATACATAGCTTCATAAGTTAAAAGCAGCCACAATAGGCAAGCATGTGCTACTTTCTTAGCTTTCTATTTTATTAATGGAGGCCACTTTTTTTGTTTCCCAGGTGTATTTTCTGTCCCTGTCCAGGTTATATAGATCCTTTGGGGCAATGTGTTAAAAATAATTGGTCTCATAAAAAAAGAAAAAACATTGAGTCCATTTAAAAAATATATTAAATGACACCAATACGCAGTCATGTTCACAGGGCCAGGAACAGCTCAGGAAAATCAATGGCTCTTTTTGCGAAAGGGAGAGAGAGAGGAGGGAGCGCCACCTCGGCAGGCTCCTAAGTAGAGAAGCTTGGCATAAGCACCGGGGATAGGGCCCCCAGCGCCGACATTACACCTCCAGCTCTCGTAAGGTGTACGCGGTATACAAAGTGCTTTAGAAAACCGGCCAAGCGAGCTGCGCGTCTGCTCTCCATGTGCAGGACGGGGCGGGCCACCCCCAGCCGCCATTTGTTCAAGGTCACAATGACCAACGAAGAACCTCTCCCAAAGAAGGTTCGACTGAGTGAAGCAAATTTCAAAGTCTTGTCTAGAGATGAACTAGTACAAAGCACTTTCAGTGTATACTGGCTAACAAATTTATTTCATTTGTGCATGTAAGGCAATTTTGCTGTTTGCCAGTCACTTAATTTTTTTAGACTATTTTTGCTTGGGTTGGAGGTACACCATTTCATTCACGAAGTGGTACTATTTTGTGTACAAAGTTGAAAGGGAAACACTTACTTTTAGAGAATTTTGAGTTCCCTATTTTTTTGGGGTAGGATGGTTGAGACTATCACTTCAGACTCGCAGATGCTCTACGCCCAGCCTGCCTTGGAGAGCGCCTTCGAAATCTTCATGCCACAGTCCAAGGACTTCTTGAGCTCAGACACCGAGCTCTGGAACTTTCTCTGCAGCCTGCGGCACGAGTTCTAGCCGGTCATCCTGCGCAGCAAGGACGTCTACAGCTACTCTTCGTGTCGCGCACTGGTGCCCCAGCCCGGACAAGTCGCTGCCGGCCCGGCCAAGCCCCCCACCAAGAGGAAGCGTGGCTATTGTAAGTGGGCACCAGAAAGTGGCAGTGAGCTGGCCGCGGGCGGGCATCACCAGCGGTGACTACGAGCACGAAAGGAGTACAGGCTTTCCTTTATAGCCTTGTGTGAAACAGCCTGCCTGAACGGACTACTCTCGGAGGATTTTTGTATGAAATGGCCTGCCTAAACTTCCTCCCCGCCTAGGATTTATAGACCATGATTGCCTCCTTGGAGTTTGTTCTTCCCCATCTAGCCCACACATGTGACTGCTTAACTTGCCCTATCACTGCATAGTTGGAGATGCTTCAGAGTGACGGATCAAGTGATTTGTCTGGGAACTGACAGTGCAAAATGGCGGAACGTGAAGGGAGACACTCTTTTGTTGTCTCTTGTCCTCACCCTCGGTCTGTCGGACTTAATCCTGCAGTCCCTCAGTCATTGCTCCTCGACTGGATGGCTTCATCTCTTTCTCCCCCCCAGGTCCCTGTCTCTCCTATAACTTATCTCTTCTCCTTCCTTCTCTCTACCCCCTTGGATGTCTTATTTCTCAGTTCACTCTGTTGATAAGTAACATACAATCATTTTTATCCTAATTGTTGTGATAATAGAACCCTGAGTGAATTTACTATTGTTCATAGTTACAACTCTAACCACTAGTATATATAGTTGTGCTTCGTACTTGATATCACCATTTTGTGATTCTGAGCTTTTTGCCTTTGCATTTATCTCCTGAGTGACTCTACAACGTACTCCTTTCCTTTTTCTGCTATCCGTACCTCTTCTTTGTGGGACTCTTCAACTCACTGACTCCCTCCCTTTATCCTCCCTGACTCTTGCCTTTGGTGGATCATGTCTTTTTGTGGATCGTTAATTTATCCGGGTATTGTATGTGTTATCTTTCAGTAATTAATGCAATTTTTCTTTTCCCATTTGTCCCCCCCCTGTTGACCTGCCAGTTCCGAAACTCTTCCTAGCCCCCTGTCCCTTGATGCCCTTTGACTAAGCACTCCTTCTCCCCTTGGTGGGGAAATATCTAATATTCTTACTCTGGAGTCTCAGTGAACCCTCTGAGAGAGCCCACAGCGTCAAGGGAACCACGCACAGCTGAGGCATAGTATGGCACCCCTTACCAAAGCACTCTCTCTCCCCTTGTTGGGGAAGAATCCAGTAGGTAGGCCTTGGAGTCTTAGAGACCCCCTCTGAGAGAATCAACCGCGTAAAGCACCCCCTCCCCTCTTTTCATGCTCTATCACTCTCCCCTACCGCTTTCCCCTCTTTCATTCTTTGTCTACTTCCCCTGCTCCTTTCCCCTCCCCCTTTATCTCACCCCTTGCCTGCTACGCCCCCCTATCCCCTGTACCTTGTGCCCTTTAACTAAGCACTCCTTCTCCCCTTGTTGGAGAAAGATCCAACTACTTTTACTCTGGAGTCTCAGTGATCCCTCTGAGAAAGTCCACAGCGCTAAGGGAGCCACTCACAGTTGAGGAATGGTATGGCGCCCCTTGCCAAAGCACTCCCTCTCCCCTTTTTGGGGCAGGATCCAGTAGGTAGACCTTGGAGTCTCAGAGATTCCTCTGAGAGAATCCACTGTGTAAAGGGAGCCTCTTGCATCTGAGTTCGGGGAATGATATCACGTCCCCTGGGAGCACAGCTTACTGGACTTTGGACGCAGCTTTTACTAGTCTACCGGTTTGGGCCCCCGTCACCCTCTCCCCTCTTCTTTCATGTTGTCTCTCGCCCTCCCCCTCCTCATTCCCTCCTTCATTCGCTGTCTACTTCACCTGCTCCACCCCTCTACCCCTAAATGGCTACCCTTGCCTACCTTTTCCCTTACGCATATGCCCTTATTGTTTTTCTCGACCAAACATGTAACGATGTAGCTATGCTCTAATAACTGCAATCTGTCACCTCAAGCACTGCCCCCTCCCTGCACCACTCTGCAAACGCACTCCCTGGCGACTTTGCAGAGGGTGAAGTAATTTCCCTTGAATAATGGGTCCCTGGGGGCCAACTAGCTCACCAGGTCCCTTCAGTCAGCACCACAGAGCTGCTTTACGGAGTGTTGTAAAAAGGGGCGTGGCCTCATTACACCTCTCTGCAATGCGCTCCCTGGCACATACTGGAGGTCCCTGGTGGGTTAGTTGGCCCCAAGGGACCCCCAATATGCAAGGGGGATTAGATCCCCCTCTGTAAACGCGCCAGGGGGCTGCCCTGCAGGGGCGTGTAGAGAGGCCACGCCCCTTTTTACACCTCTCTGCGAGGCAGCCCCCTGGTGCATACTGGAGGTTCCTGACCCCCTAGGCCTGCTCAGGAGGTCCCACAAGGACCGCCAAGGCCCCCAATTCTTTTCATTTATTTTAAAATCCCAGGGATAAGCGCAGGCTACGCGTACCCTGCAGATCCCCCCAAAAAAACATTAAGGCACCTCTCTGCAAACGCGCCCTCTGGTGCGTTTGCAGAGGGGGAAATAATTCCCCTTGAATACTGGGGGTCCCTGGGGGCCAGGTAGTCCACCAGGAACCTCCAGTATGGGCTAGGGGGCTGCCTTGCAGAGACGTGTAAAGAGGCCATGCCCCTTTTTACACCTCTCTGCATAGCAGCCCCCTGGAGCATACTGGAGGTTCCTGGTGGGTAGCTGGCATCCAGGGACCCCCAGTATTCAAGGGGAATTAGTTCCTCCTCTGCAAATGTGCCAGGGGGTGCGTTTGCAGAGTGGTGCAATCCGTCACCTCAAGCCCTGCTCCCTCCCTGCAACACTCTGCAAATACACCCCCTGGTGTGTTTGCAGAGGGGGAAGTAATTTCCCTTGAATACTGGGGGTCCCTGGGGGCCAACTAGCTCACCCGGTACCTCCAGTAAGTGCCATGGAGCTGCTATGGAGAGTGTTGTAAAAAGGGCCGTGGTCTCATTACACCTCTCTGCAATGCAGCTCCCTGGTGCATACTGGATGTTCCTGGTGGGCTAGTTGGCCCCCAGGGACCCCCAATATGCAAGGGGAATTAGTTCCCTCTCTGTAAACCTGCCAGGGTGCTCGTTGCAGAGAGGTGTAAAAAGGGGCGTGGCCTCATTACACCTCTCTGCAATGCAGCTTCCTGGCGCATGCTGGAGGTTCCCGGTGGGCTAGTTGGCACCCAGGGACCCCCAATATGCAAAGTGAATTAGTTCCCCCTCTGCAAACGCTCTAGGGGGCTGCGTTGCAGAGAGGTGTAAAAAGGGGCGGGCCTCATTACACCTCTGTGCAACGCAGCCCCCTGACGCATGCTGGAGGTTCCTGGTGGGCTAGTTGGCCCCCAGGGACCCAAAGTTTGAAAGGGGAATTAGTTCCCCCTCTGCAAACGTGTCATGGGGCTGGATTGCAGAGGTGTAATGAGGCCACGCCCCTTTTTACACCTCTCTGCAATGCAGCCCTCTGCTGCATACTGAGGTTCCTGGTGGGCTAGTTGGCCCCCAGGGACCCTCAGTATTCAAGGGGATTTAGTTCTCCCTCTGCAAACACACCAGGGGGCTGCCTTGCAGAGACCTGTAAAGAGGCCATGCCCCTTATTACACCTCTCTGCAAGGCATCCCGCTGGCACATACTGGAGGTTCCTGACCCCCTAGGCCTGCTCAGGGGGTCTCACAAGGATCCCCAAGGCCCAAAAAAATGATTTAAAAAAAAAATTAATCCCGGGATACATGCAGGGAAGCGTATCCTGCCAATCCCCAAAATAACATAAAGGCACCACTCTGCAAATGCGCCCCCTGGTGCGTTTGCAGAGGGGGAAATAATTCCCCTTAAATATTGGGGGTCCCTGGGGGCCAAGTAGCCCCCAGGAACCTGCAGTATGCGCTAGGGGTCTGCCTTGCAGAGATGTGTAAAGAGGCCACGCCCCTTTTTACACCTCTCTGAAACACAGCCCCCTGGTGCATACTGGAGGTTCCTGGTGGGCTAGTTGGCCTCCAGGGACCCCCAGTATTCAAGTGGAATTAGTTCCCCCTCTGCAAACACGCCAGGGGGCACGTTTGCAGAGTGGTGCAATCTGTCACCTCAAGCCCTATCCCCTCCCTGCACCCTTGAACACTGGGGGTCCCTGGGTAACAACTAGCTCACCAGGTACCTCCAGTAAGTGCCATGGAACTGCTTAGCAGAGTGTTGTAAAAAGGGGCTTGGCCTCATTACACCTCTCTGCAATGCAGCTCCCTGGTGCATACTGGAGGTTCCTGGTGGGCTAGTTGCCCCCCAGGGACCCCCAATATGCAAGGAGAATTAGTTCATTCTCTGTAAACGCGCCAGGGGGCTGCGTTGCAGGGAGGTGTAAAAAGGGGCGTGGCCTCATTACACCTCTCTGCAATGCAGCTTCCTGGCGCATACTGGAGGTTCCTGGTGGGCTAGTTGGCCCCTAGGGACCCCCAATATGCAAGGGGAATTAGTTCCCCATCTGTAAACGTGCCAGGTGGCTGCGTTGCCACAAAACAGGGCCCACAAAAAGTCAAAACAAGCATTGCAAAAAACAATCCAAAAGGAACTTCAAAAACTTTACTAAGGAGGCTCTCGCCCCTTATATCCTTAACATCAATATCACAACTCAGCGGAAGGCGGATGAGTCGGCCCAAGAACTCACTGAAGCCATTACCAGTAACCAGAGCCGCTGACGAATTAGCCCCTCCTTCCTTGAAATCTGCAGCTCGACAGAAGCCAACTGCCCCCTGGTTCTCAGCCGATTTGAGGCTTCTCAGACAAAAATGCAGACAGAAGGAACGTGGGTGGCGTAAATCCTGGGATCCCAAAGATCGAGAAGGCTATAAGAGCCTATTACGAGAGTACAAAAATAGAGTCATTAAGGAAAAACAGGACTATTTTTCCAACTTAACCTGTTCTCTAACATCCTCTAAAGAGCTCTTTAAAATAGTGGATTCACTGTGCTCTCTCCAGGTACCTGACCCTGTAGTTGCTTCCCAGGAGCTATGTAATGATATATCAGACTTCTTTTACAAAAAGATAGATGATATTTACATAGCTCTAAAGTCGCAGAGGAATTCTCTTAGTTCTGAGGATTTCTCTCGAATTAAACGACTGGAAGCGTGGAACAAAGATTCCCCTCAGTCCCTTGAACATTTTCCTGCTCTTTCTTTGGAGGATCTTAACAGCCTGTTGGACAAAACAAAATCGTCTTCCCCACTTGATCCAGTTCCTCTGAAACAGCTTAAGAACTGCAGAGAGATCATTCTTCCTCCGATGCTGGAAGTAATGAATGGAGCCTTGGAACAGGGCATTTTTCCGTCACTTTGGAAGAAAGCCATTGTAAAGCCGCTGCTGAAAAAGACCACCTTAGACCCTGGAGTACTGAAGAATTTTAGACCCATCTCTCTGCTGCCGGCCCCTGCTAAGATGTTGGAGACCCATTTGAACCTTCATCTTTCAAACTTCCTTGATTCCTCTGGTTTCTTGGACGGGTCCCAACATGGTTTTAGAAAGCTGCATAGCACGGAGTCTGCCTTGACGAAAGTCATGGATAACATCCGCAGAAAAGTGGATTTGGGTCAAACCACCGTGCTGGTGCTGCTAGATCTTTCAGCAGCATTCGACACCCTGTCTCCCCTTACTTTAACATCTAGGTTAAGGGAGGCAGGGGTAGAAGGACCGGCACTCAGTCTCCTGATCTCCTTTTTACACCAACGAGAGCAACGTGTCATGCTAGGTGAGTACCTCTCCCCTGCTAAGTCCTTGCAATGTGGGGTGCCACAGGGGTCGGCATTGAGTCCGACCCTGTTTAACATCTACGTGGCCCCCCTTGCAAGACTAGTAAGATCTCAGGGGATGGAGGTAGTGTCGTATGCCGACGACACGCAGATTATGGTATCCCTGACCCACTCTGTGAACGAAACCGCATCGAACTTTAGGGCCTGCATGCAACTTGTTGCAGAGTGGATGATCTCCAACTCCCTAAAGTTGAACGGCGATAAGACAGAGGTCCTGGTCTTTGGCAAAGACCAGGGCATGTGGTCAGGTGATTGGTGGCCTCCTTCTTTAGGTAGCTGCCCTATACCTACACAATCTGCCAGGAACCTTGGCGTCATCTTTGACACCCAGCTCTCCATGGAGCTGCAGGTCAACAGAACGGTGGCTACCTGTTGGGGCGTCATCAGGACCCTGAAAAGGATCGTTCACTATCTGTCCCCACAGGCACGGAAACAGGTGGTGATCGCCCTTGTTGGCTCAAGGCTTGATTACTGCAACTCACTGTACGCCGGGGCCAACAAGGGCCTGCTTCAGCGTCTGCAGGTAATACAAAACGCGGCAGCGCGGTTTGCTCTCGCTCTGCCTTGGTTGGCATCTATGATCTTGGCGAGGAAGAACCTCCATTGGCTCCCCATCCCCTCAAGGATTACGTTTAAACTCCTCTGCCTAACATACAAGGCTTTATCTGCAGGCTCGGCTGATGCCCTTGGATCGCTACTCATTAGATACGTTCCGAGCAGATGTCTACGTTCCAGTGAGCTTAATCAACTGGTAACTCCCAGAGCCAAGAAGGCTAGATGGGGGAACAAAGCTTTTTCTATACTGGCACCTCAGATTTGGAATTCACTCCCCCTGGAAATCAAGCTACTGCCTTCCCTTGACCTCTTTAGGAAGTCACTGAAAACTTGGCTTTTTATCAATGCATACCAGTAGGCTCTGTTTCTGTCTGCTAACAGCCTGTTATTTGATTTAGGCGCCTTGACGCCCACTGGGCATAGCTGCGCATTATAAATGATATTTCATTCATTCATTCAATGGGTCTCGCCTATGCAAGAGCTATTGGCTTTGTCAGTGTTTTTAGCTGTGCTGTACATGCTTTTATGAGGCTTCCTTCAACCTAGCTGGATTGAAAGCCTGGCTGCCTGAGGCAATATCTGTGCAGTTGTAACCAATGCTTGAAGATGCAATGTCAGTGCAAACTCCACGAGCAGATAACAGCATCACATGGTCTAGGGTTGCAATACTATTGCAAGGGCATGAAGCTTTGTGGCAAAACGCCTTCTGTGCTGCCAAAACAGTGTTGTCATAACCTCCTAAAGACCGACATCATGTCAGGGTAACACCAGTTACATATAGTTATAAGTGCAAATGTACATGTAAGGAGAATTTATTAACATTCCCATACTTTAAAAAAATTTATGTGATCTTGTGTAATATTACAAGCGCTCGTGTAAAAGCACTTGGGTAATGTTCCAACTGAAAATATAAGCATGAGGAGGGGATAGAATCGAGAAGAGGTTTGGTGTGGGCAGGAGGGAAAAGGCAGCGGCGGGCGGTTGAGACACTCACCATGGAGGCAGCAGGAGGCTGGTAAAAGGAAGCAGCACAGGGCGAGTTTTTCTTATTCAAACTGGAATTCTGCAAGTATATTATAAAAGAAATATAAATAACCCCTGGGTTTGAGATGAGGACATTCTCGTTATTCGTGGGACTAACACCAGCTTGTGTTGGTTTGCGCAACCTGAAGTTGTTGCTGGTGAATGCTGTTCAACTGCTCTGAAGTTTTTCTGCTGTTTCTTTTAGAACTGGTCGGCTGAGCCATGGCCAGAAATGGCAAATAAAGGGGGTGCCGGAGACCGGGCATGGAGAGAGGCAGTGGAAGAGAAAGAAAGAAGGGCAAAGGAGAAAAGAAATGGAGGCACAGACGGGCAGAGTGAAAAAGACAGAGAAACCGCATGCAAACACAAAGTGAAATGGTATAGTCCAAAGCCTTTGGTGGTCATATCACTGAAAATACAAGATTTGAAAAAATATATTATTGTCTACGGGTGCTTGCGGAAGACAATTTCTATGGACTGGAATCTAGAGAATGCTAAAGTGATTCTGGTATTTTACTGACCTCTGCTGGTCGTTTTCTATCAAGAAAGTTAAATACAGGCAGTTGAACTGAAAAAAGTCCCTAAGCGAAGCAGACAAGTTCTAAAGATGATCTCCAGTGCCCACAAAGTACATACACAGATAAGTATATACTACAGAATATACAAGAGGTCTTGAATGCTCAACCTAAAAAGAAACAGAAATTCTAGATGATTGATGTGAAAAACACAACTCTGTGCGGTGACTGTCGTGCTGATTCTAAGAAAAATATACCTTGGAAAATGCAAGCATGGTGTCCATGAAGCAGACACTGTGCTGATACATAAGCCCCTGTCAGCCCCAGAAAAAGAAATATTGCAGAAAGAAACATAGATTAAAAACGTGTAAGACTACATGGAGCAGGGGCAGTCTGCTGGGAGGGTCCGAAACACGAAAAGACAGGAATAATTAGGTATGCTCACCAATCAAAAGCAGGCATGTGTGAACGGTAGGGTCAGGAACATATGGGAGGGATGGGAAGTGCTGCAAGCAACAGTCTAGATTACAACATGCCTCCCAGAGCAGGGCATGTGCTGCCCAGGGCCAGGCTCGACCTAAAAATGGTCCACGGACTGACCTGTGAGACTAGCCCAACATGCACTGCCTTTGTAATAACCTACCATTCCAGTATCCTTCTCAATCCTGAAATCTAAAATCTTTTGGGTTCTAATCTAAAAGCTAACGTGCACCATTTTCAGATACAGTTTAAGTTGGTTTTTCAGACACTATCAAGCTTGGATAGTGACAGTTCATCCCCACCCCAGCGCTTTGGTGCTCGATTTGGCCAAGCGAGACTAGAAAATACACTTATAATTATGTCAGTGCTCGCTCTTCATTTTCAACTGTAAATAGGCATTCTTTTGTTTTTTTGCAGCTTTCACTATGGTCGCTCATGTCCAGATGTGATTGCATGTACTCCTCCTTGCCAATCTGTTACACATGTATTATTCATTATTCTCTCAAATCAGTCGTAACACATGCCAGAGAATGTATTTCGATAACTGTGAAAACTGTAAAATTGAGGAAATTAGTGTCATTGGTTATGTTTTGAATATGTAAATACCTATATATTTCCAAGTTCCCATATCATTTACTATCTCCTCCTCTCATTAAGCTATTCCTATGTGTCTAAGTTCGATATACTCAGCTGCACATTGGGATTGTACATAGCGATTTACAAAAACCTTAAATAAATAAATAACCCTTTAATTAGGTCAAAATGGTTAAGTTTGCCTGCGAGTGGGCCTGATTTGTAACCATGTGAAGATAACATTGACCCAATATTTACTTCACCTGGTGACAGTTTTGACCAATTCCTAACCATTTTGATACGCCCACCCACAATTTTGCAGAGCTATTTCTTTAGAAGGGTGTGAATGCATCATGGTGAGGCCTTTGCTGTAGACTGCAAGTTCTGGAGTTTTCTGTCAAATCAGTTAGAGGAAAATTAGGCTTTTTCGCAAGTAATTTGCAATTCCAGGGCATTCTGGGTAAGAAAACGTAATTGTATCCATGTAAGCCACGCCACCCTGTATTCCCGGGGATCTTTATTTCGGACAAGTGAGGGATTTGTAGGAAGGGGTATGTGAGTGATTGCTGATCCAGGGCCGAAATACTGCAGCCATTCTATTTGGAAAGTGAGAGGACATTTTTTATTGGCATAGTTATGATATTTTCACTCAAGCCACACTACCTTGGATTATGAATGTGCCTACTTTTCACAAATGTTCAGGGCTGTTATGTTTACATAGGTCGTAGCCAAAATACCACATCTACCTACAAGAATCAATGTAATCTCGAAACAAAATTCTTTACTTTTCCTTGTGAGTTCCCATTTTGAACAGTAGCACACCCATACAAGGGAGGTATGGTTTTTATTGGGTGTTTTTTTGGAAAGCTGGGTGGAAGGCTTTTGTTACTTCCCACACATTCTAGAACCATCGGAACAAAAATCGTGATGTTTCCAAGATGTGTGTTTTAAGCTTTTTCTGTCCCTGACGATAGACCCACCCACACCAGTAGGATACTGTTTTTATAGTGGGAAGTGTGGTAAGGATGGATACTAGAGCATTTGTCATTACTTGCTGAATTGTGTAATTCTTTGTTTGCTTTCTGATTAAGAAATAGTGGTGGGGTCCATGCAAGTAACACCATCCTGGATTCCCCAGGGTCATTAGTTTTTTTTTTAAATCTACAGGGCTCGTAGATTTCCAGGGGTACTAGCCAACACCTTTATAACGCACAGTTGATAGAATGCATTTTGGACAGGATATGTCCGTATCACGTGTAATATATAATTCTACTTATACACTGTCATTCAATACATACTCAACGCTTACGTTGAAAGTACAATGTGTGCAGATTAATACACTTTAAACATTTCTGAAAGCTACAGAAATGCACATTGCAGGGTGCCTTTGAAAAACACGAAAAGCGCTGATCAAAACCATTAGCATATTTGAATATTCACCACCATTATATAACTTCTTCTTGCATTGTTCAGGATTAGTTAAGGTACTTTTTTTGTGCTGGCATGTGTTCTATAAAAAGGCACCTTAGCTATGTGTTTTGAGTACCTTTGAGGCTTTTATGTATGAGGCCTACAAGTGTGTCAACTTTAACTTTCATTAACACATTGGTATGTAGAGAGCTCTATTGAAGACAATGGAGTACACCCAGGCTTATAATGGCTGGTATGAGCCCCGTGTTACAACAGTCCAATATTTATCTTCACGTTTCTCTCTTTTTAATTTAGAACATTCTACCCTTAGTGAGTGTAATGTTCTAATAGAAGTGGAGTAGTATGGCTCACTGGTTAGAGGAGGCACACCCTGTAGCAGAGGTCAGATCCGGGACCAGGGTTCAATTCCCGACGCGGCAGGGTCTTGAGCCCAAATGTCCACTGACTCGGTAACTCTCACTTCGGTGCCTACTCAAATCATGGGTTCACACTCTGCAACTCTGGGCATTAGCTTGCTTAATCACCCCTGCGGCGGGATGCCTGGCTATCACCTTGGGGATGCCCAGTACGGGTTATCTCACAAGGAAAAAAGCCAGGACGGGTTCCCAAAGCAAATGCCGAGATGCCTCACGGTGATTCGAGCGCTATATAAGAAGACATACCAATAGCCTTATAGCTATTCCTCCTCGGGCTATGCCGGTTATTATAGTCCCTCTCTCATGTTATAGTCACTCCCCTGCAGCTCAAACTCAGGCCCATAACTCGGGTTCAGGGCCTTTAACAACCCGTAGAGCCCTCAGCAGCGGGCAATAGAGTTATATTGAAATATTTATGTTTTTATTAACCACATATTTAATAGCGTGTGTGTTGTATAGCAAGATCATATTTTGTAGCTCTGTAAACAACCGGTGCACCCATAAGTCGATCCTACATTAAAAATGATTTGATTTAATTGAAGAACCACACACACTCTTTTCACCAACTCAAATTTGGCACAGTAACACATCATAATGGAGTGCTTTTGTGACATGCTGGCCTTAAATACGTTTTGCTGTGAGTGCAGCAATGCTAAATTTATTTTCTCTCCTTTCAAAATCTTAACAGGAATGTTGCATGTATGAACTGGAAACCCGTCTCGAATGGCCCTTCCCACCATTTGATTGGAGGGATGCCAAAGTTGGTACTGCAGAAAGGGTGTCAAGGCCCCATTTTTAATAATAAATGAGGAAGAGATTTTTTAATGGTAATACCTAGAAGTTAAAAGTCAGTGTTTTTGTATATGTAAAGTACTTCACACAAGTAAAATTAAGATACAGCTCAAAGTGTTATTTTATTTTGCTTAGAGTACTTTTTTCAAGTCATCACTGATTGTTATGCCATACCTAAGCTTTTTGTCTGGATCTGTATTGCATGAGAGTGTAGGTCATATGAATGCTCTCATCAGAGAGCATTCTAGGATCAGTCAGTGAAGCAGACACCATTACAGAACCTTGAGAAAGGTATTGACTGAAAGTTGAGAGAGAGAGAGAAAGAATTTTGAAGGAAAAAAAGCAATGAGATAGTACATCAGGTCCCTTCCAAGGTCCTCATGAATAGTCTCTTAATTCTAGTGGAACCAGTAATAGCTGTTACTGGCCTCATTGGACGTAATGATATCCAAACGAACATCGTAGACATCTTTACTTTCACCCATAGATTTTAGCTGATGAACGTATGGTAGAAAATGAGAGGGATACAACACTTACAACGCAACTTTTACAACGCACTACCTTTACAACGAAACTTTTACAACGCAACATCCATTACAACGCATGCCATTACAACACAACCATTACAACGCATGTCACTACAACGCATACCACTACAACGCATACCTTTACAACGCAGTCATTACAACGCATACCATTACAACGCATACCTACACTATCCAACACTTACCCTACTGTTGCACCCCCTGGAGTTAGAATAGTAATTTTTACCCCTACACTATCCACTACTTACCCTACTGTTGCACCCCCTGGAGTTAGAATAGTAAATTTAACCCCTACACTATCCAACACTTACCCTACTGTTGCACCCCCTGGAGTTAGAATAGTAATTTTTACCCCTACACTATCCAATACTTGCCATACATACAATGTAATGGTATGCGTTGTAATGGTATGCGTTGTAAATGTAGTATGCGTTGTAGTGGAATGCGTTGTAAAGGTAGTTTCAAAGTTTTCGTTGTAATGGCATGCGTTGTAATGGAATGCGTTGTAATGGATGTTGCGGTGTAAAAAATGCGTTGTAAAGGTATGCGTTGTAAAAGTATGGGTTGTAACGACATACATCCAAAATGAGAACCAGATGAAAATATCAAGTCCCTGGTAATGCCCTCATTTCATAGTGGCTCTTTGGGGTCAAACTTGTAATGAGCTGGATTTTCTCTTCCCTGAAGCTACTAGTACACCCTGCATTTGTAACTATGGGACAGGGGAAAATCCAGCCAATTTACCAGGCCTCTGATAGAGAGGGCATGACGGCCTTCTTTCGTGTAAATACCAGTGTAGTTCTCTAATTAAAAGCCATAAACAGGACCCCCTCATGACTAGCATGAGAGGGGTTCCAGGATTCTGAATTCATAACACGATGCAGAAGAGGCATCTTGTGAGAGATGGACCCTGAAGGAATAGGACTAAAGGTGAGTAATCAGGAGTTAGCTTAAGTGGCAATGACAGACAAAGAAGCTGATAGCTGGTTGCTCATAATGGATGTCAAAGCAAACCTTGTGGAAAGGTTATCCTTAATTACTGCAGGTTAAATTAAGAAGCTACCACTAAGAAGAAAGTTTCTCATTTGCCTCAAGGATACTGAAAGAAATCTGTTCTTTATCATGATTAACATAGGTTTCATTTATAATGACCTTATGCAAGCTATAAATCTCCTCATTAAAGATTTGTAGCAAATTGACTGACTGCACTAGTGCAAACCCTGGAAACTAATGCAAGCTTCAAGCAGGGCTAGAGTGAACATTACACCACTATGGCCTTTCCCTAAAAGGATGCAGGTTAGGTGGCTGCTTTCACGACCTCCTGCACTGTGGGGCTGATTTTGGTTTCTAGTCCAGCCCTGGCTTCTAGAGAGTGGTGTATTTACTAAAGATGAATGCTCATCAGGGTTCTAAAAGTAAGTGTGTTAATGATAGTTTTATGTAAGGACTTCTTATATTGCTGCAATGAACATGTTGCATCTTTTGGTCCCAGGTGTACAAAGCTACCTTGATGAACTATGCTGGAATGCTTATAACCAAGGTTTACAGTTCTTTCAACAGGACTGCAGGGCTGAATATAAATTCACCCTTCAGAAAACTCAGTGTTACATTCTTGTTTAAAAACACAGGAATCTGGAATTTCCACAGGGCTAAAAGAAAATGTATCCTACAGTAACCTGTGTGTGAAGTTGACATGATGTAGGAAATTTCAGAGGTAGGCCCAGTGCATTCAGGGGTTTCCAAGGTCTGGCTGTATCGTCTAGAGTTGTCTACCATTAGAGTCCTGGTACATATCCTTACTGTTGGACCCATAATTGAGCACCAAGTACATTCCATAAGCATTTGCCCCTAAGTACAGTGCGAGTGATTAGTCCAAAATTACTCAGGGAGGTGGTGAGTAGTTAGAACTGAAAAAAAACACTAACATGAGTTAATAAAAGAATGCCCAGCCAGCGCTTAGACGTTTGAAAAAAAACATTTGACCATAAATCACAATGTAATAGTACAGATAAATGGTTCAAAAGTAACAAATTACAATGGAGATCACTATTACCCTTCAAAAACGTAATCTCAAAGGTAATGTATGTTGTTGTATCACAGTCTCTGTGATTACCTCTGCTTAAGCTTCACAGGATCTCATGGGTGATTGGTGTAGTTGGACCAATGCCTGTCACTCCGTTCTCAAAAAAGAATTTGGGTCTTGTTAGCGCCCAAATGCGTCATCCTTTGCAATACCTTTTGTGTTGTGCAATCATATTGGCACATGCTCTGCTTGCGCGTCTCAGCATCCCTGGTGGATCCATGATGCTTGTAGGTGTGCTTTGCAGACCGCTGATGCTTGGGAGTGGCAGGATGATCCCAATTCAAATGGCTGGTGTTTGGATGTTATCTGTGGTGCTGCACAAATATAAGGGAAGCAATGCCAGCATCAGCACCACTCAGGATGGAGATGGTAATATGATGGCACTCGCACCTCAGTGGGTCATGTAGTTTGAGAATTGTCCTTGAACTCAGACACAAACTAACTTTCAAAATAGCTGGGTGCCCACCTCAGTCAATACAATACTCATTTTCTGGTGTTGGTCTCTTCATTACAGGACTGTGTCCTGTCTCTGGTGTAGACTACAGATGGTGGTCTCCTTTCTTTCAGCACCAAACGTCTTTGTGGAAGTCAGGTGAATACTAGTGGCATTGCATATCTTCATGGTGCTTGAGGATTTTTGGGGAATATGATTCTCAACTTAAGTTCCCAGGTATCCTCTATGTATTGTCGTATGCAGCCACACCATTCTTTAGTAGAAGCCTAAAGGTTCCTGTTTTTTATACCCTATAGAGTAGCACACATATCTCCCAAGCACAAAGGTCTTCTTTCACCTCATTCCACTTCATCTCCTTTGTGGCGTCAGTTCTTGAATCTCTCTTGTGCAATAACACCTCCAATGTCCCTTCTGAGCAACTGATCAGATCTCACCCTAAAAGCAGAGTTTGGGCAGCTTCTACTGGTAGTTCAAGCGAAGGTTTCCAGGTTACTAGCCCTTAACCTGGCATGATGAGGTGGCGGTGCATATCTCATGCCTATTGCTTAAGACGTTTCTTGTTACACTTGTGTGGGGACCCTTCCTTTAGAAATAAAAATCTTGGCACACTAGCTCGAAGATTTGGTGCCATTTTTATATCAACATTGCAATGGCAGTTTTGTATTCCAACTGTCTCTTCTGATTCCCATTTTGAGCAGGTCTGCCTTTTTGCTTATTTGATGCAGACTGGTCAAGCTAAAGTCTTTGTCACAAACTGTGAGCAGTAATGTGGGGCCGATCGGGAGGTTTCATCTTGGGAGAAACACAAAATTAGAGCACAAAGGCCAGGGAGATTGTCCCATCTACCTTTAGCCCTTTGTGGGATAGTCTTTCCAGCCAACTATGGGCCAGGAAAGGGTGGGGAAACTCCGTAATTCAAAGAAACCCTCTGTCTCCTCTCCTCTGTCTGACTCACTGCTAAGAAACCCTGAATGTTCGGGGGTGGGAGAGGATGGTCAAACTGGGCAATCTATGGGGTTGATTAGGATCGCGGTTTTCCCGCATCCTCCGGGCCGGCGGAAGCCACCGCCGGCCCGGAGGATGTGGGAAAACCGCTGCTGAGCCTGAAGCTGCACCCGCCACAATGTAAAAATAGAGGATGTGACCGCACATCCTAATCTGCACGGAGGGACCGCCGCAGCCCCTGCGGACGGTCCCTCCTACTCTATGTGGCGGACGGACTCAGGTCCGTCCGCCATCATAATCGGCCCCTATATCTGCTTTGTGGTCTCTCCCTCCAGCCCCCTATCTTATGTGCCAATAAAGTGCGGTTAATACAAAATCAAATCAGTGTGGCCACAGCCACATGTCATACACTCTCCACATGCACCCTCTACACACAAGTAATACATTAAAATGTGACACCGTTGTAAAACATAGCTGGGCGAAGGCTTCATTTTCAGGGAACTGGCAGACGAAATTTAAAAACACTAACTAGAACGATAGGCCACTGTCCCTAACAGACATCAGGTCAAAAGGTCTGCCTCATTTCTAGAATCATGTTGCTTTCACAACTGTATGTCCTCGACAACCAGACGCGAAAAAGAGGGAAGCCATGCTGGGGTCCTCTGGAATGCAGTGTCCAGCATGTTACGAAATTGCTTCCATTGCAAACGTGTGATTGTCCTATGTACTGAGATGAAGTTCGAAAAGATGCAGCATGCTATGATGTCTGCAGGGCATGGTTGCACGCTTTCCTGAGCCATGCATAGGACCTTTCGCTTTCCTAGCACAGGTGAAACAGATTGCAATAAGTATTCAGAAACCTTTAATGTAATAAAAAATGTTGAATTACTCAGACCCAAGGAGTATCTGTTATTGAATAAGAAATCCCAAAGGAATTGAATGCAAGAGTAGTGTCAATTCATACCTGATAAATTACAGGGGACTAAGAAGTTGTACACCGGTCTAAAAGATCATAACTATATAGAATGATGTACACTCAAATGAAGGTATGGGCGATGGTATTAGTCTGAACTCGTGATAGTTTTTATATTTTGGTACGCCTCTGTCCTCCCTGCCAGGTGCTTGAAGATAGAGGATAGAGTAGAGGCACTATAATTTTAAGATAAAATAAATATAGTTTCTAGTATGTCTCATTTATCTCTGGTAATTCATTGTCACTGGAGCACAGCATTAATCCAGGTAAAAGAGTTTAAATCACTTTGGGGCCCATTAGGATGGCGGGCGGATCGCCCCCGCCGGGTCAGCGGTAGCCACCGCTGGCCCGGTGGGGGCGATCCACCCGCCATCGATGCCTGATTGACCCCCTGCCATATTAGTGCGGCTAGGGGGTCCACAGCGGACGGAAAGACCGTCCGCCAAATTTCCACCGGTCAACTAGTCGACCGGGCGGAAGAGGGGCATAATATGATGGCAGTGTCTAAAAGACACCGCCATTCATATTATGATGCAGGCGGAGACCAGCCCAACGCTGCCATGGAAAGGCAGGCAGTTCCTGCTTATGGGGGCCCGGTGTGGGCCCCCAGGGTGTTGGGGGTGAACATGAGGGGTAACTATGGTATCCCCTGCATTTGCATGCACAAGGTGGCAGGCACCGTGCGGTGCCTGTCACCTTGTGCATACAAATGCACAACATGCATTTTTTACATTGCGGCGGGTGCTGCTTACAGCACCGCCCACCACACTGTAAAAAAATGCTGGTTGCGCCCACCAGTGTGGCGGGTGCATCCTAATTTGAATGGCGGGATCACCGCAACATCGTTGGTCGGTCCCGTGCTCCGATGGCGCCATCTCAATAGACCCCCTAGCCCCTTGCAAGGGAGAGACACTCTCTCTCCTGTTACTCAACATGCTTCGTACATTCATTCAAGAAAGAGTGTAGCATATGAACACTTGCGTCGATTCACAGCACAGGCCAACAGATTCACATGGGGGTATTATGTCTAGTTACAAAGGGGATCCACCACAGGATCTCTAACCAGTGGCAGCTCCTACGCTAAGGCGGAGGAGCATCACCCCTCCCTTCTCACGGAGCAGTGTAAATGATAATAACTGAAGTTATTATCATTTTATTTTTTTGTATGGTAAAGGCTAGGGCGAGGCAGGGCTTGGCTTCAGTGATGTTGGGGAGGAGGAGTGGATGTGCACTCTGTAAAGTGGGCATGAATGCACTTTGCATTTTCTCCATGCAGGCTGCATTACAGCCTGCATGGAGAACATGCCCGGGCCCCTATTCCCTGGCTGAGCGCTGAACCACCACGCTCAGACCAATCACAACGCTGTGGGGACCCTGAGTGTTTCTCGGTTCCCGGAAGAGACTCACTTAACTTGGGAGAGACACGGCGATGGAGAAACACGCCGAGATCAGGTAAGTGATCTATTTTTTATTTATTTAAACCCACCCCACTCCCACCCACCCCCCCAGCCCTGCCACCCCGTACTTTACCGGTCACCACTGCGAGACCTCAGAGTTCTGTAGCAGCCTACTAACACATCCTCAGAAACTACTTAGGCCATGCAAAATGTGCATCGAGAATATTAAGATGTGTTCACAATTTTTACCATTTCGATTATCTGGGTTGCAGCGCTAGAATATACCTACCTTCTTGTTAATCTACCTTATTGTTTACCTTTCAATAAAATATAAAATAGATCCATCTGCGATTTTTGTGTGATGTAACTTTGAATTAACTATTTTAGCAAAGCGTGAAGCCACTTTTTTGGTACAGTGCACAATCTGCCTCAACAAATTGTGTTTCTGTCATGCCAGAAGGAGGCATGAACAATCCTCTGCTCCCTTTACAAAGGCTGCAGGTCCCGTGGTGGGGCAGCAGGCAATATAATCCGTTGTTTCTGGCAAGGAGCATTTCTAATTTGACGTCCCAGAGTACAAATGACCTTTGGGTGAAAATTGGATCTCGTTTTACTCCTCGCATGAAAGACTATGGACTTGGCACGTTTTACAGGAACCTGCCAGCATATTTGCATTTTGAATGTGCATATGTTTTCGGAAAATACCCGGCAAACATGGTTCCTAGACTATACAGGGATACATTTCTCAAAGATTTTAAGAACAGCGGATGGAGACATTTTTTCTTCTCTAAGGTTCTTCCAGAAAAAACTGCAACATGCCCGAAGAAGTGTGCCTTTGAATGAGCTAGTCATCAGAAACACATGATGAACAATTTGAAACAAAATGGCAGCTGCTGGTGAATGTGGGCATGACGTGTCAATCATTGTATCTCACCACGCCGGTGTGCATTAATGTCATTAGCACTGTAATTGAGTGTCAATACTTCACCGAGTGTTTCTTCAGCTGTTTTCCCAAAGGAAGAGCAGCTTTATTGACGAGGCATTCCTCACCCTCCTAGTGTTTTAACAAAAACACATGCACATCAAACTGCCAAATGGTCAAAATAACAAGCATTTACAATGCAATGGTCTCGGCATTATAGCATTGTCATTTACATTGTCAACAGCTTAATCATTAAATAAATTGCATTGTCATTTACAATGCCAATAGCTTAATCGCTCACATATGCATGACCTATTGCATTTACACCCACACAGAGCCACACACACACACACACACACATAGCCACCCACACAGACAGAGCCACACACACATGGGCAGAGCCACACACACACGGACAGAGCCACACACACAGACAGAGTCACACACACACGGACAGAGCCACACACACACAGACAGTGCCACACACAGACAGACAGAGCCACACACACACACAGACAAAGCCACACACACACAGACAGAGCCACACACACACAGACAGAGCCACACACACAAATACAGAGCCACACAGAGCCACACACATTACACTACAAGGCCATCACATTTACTGAACTGAGCCCTGAGGCTTTCACAGTCTGCAGAAATTGATTCATTACAATATGAGTACAAGGCTGGCTACCTGATAGGGTGCTCAGGGTAGCCGGTTTGACACAACAACTCCCTCTTTGTCATACTGTCCAAAAGGCAGAGAGAGGAGTCATTAGCAGTAGTGTCTGTTCCAGTCTTACCAGAGCTTAGACCCATGTTTCTATTATGCATCAGGCCCTTGCTTGCTGTCCTCTCTCCGTGACCTCAGACTGACCAACAGTTTGGAAAGGCATATCCATGCTGACCACCTGCAGCTACTTCTACTCCCTCCATCAAACCCCAGCCGGAAGAAAATGGCACTCGAGGGCTGTGTGGTTACTACAACTTGTGAATCTACTAATCTACAGACACAAGTTATTGTTGGGACTACCTCTCCCTGCCAGACTCACTCTGACAAGAGACACGAAACTGACACTTGCGAGAGAGGCCACGAACTGAATGAGCACATTCCCATCAGACTGAAAAAGGGGTGATATGCACTGGTGGGCAGTGTGAGGAGGCTTGCACTGTCATAGAAGAAGCAGAACAACAGGAAGCACACAATCCAGGCATCTGTCACTTCCTGGGGAGATGGATTAGGCAAAGCCACAAAGGCACGGGACGTCCCCTCACAGTGTAGAGAGTGAGAACGGAGAGATGGTGTGCATGGAGAGAAAAAGGAAAAAGAGAAGACAGAAATGGAGTTAAAGGGAGGAAAAGAAGAAATGGTGAGAAAGCAAATAAAAAAAGTGAAAGAGGCGTACGTGAAAAAGAAGTGAGGGCTGAGATAAAAACCAAATGAGGGAAATGGATGCGAGGAAGAGAAGGATAGAGAAAAGGTAGGAGATAGCAGAGAGAAAGGGAGAACATAACAGCATTACAGAGGGGTGTCCAGTGCTTGCCTAGATCGCCAAAGGGTGGGGGTGAAGGGACAAGCAAAAGTACAATGACAATTCCAATATAAAACCACATCATTAAAGTTTTCAAAAACAGTTGTACATAGCAACTATCCCTTCAGGTTAATGCATTAAAAAAAACAAGAATAAATAAACTTCTGAACTGCATGCACTCAAGCCCGTTTTGGAGGAACACAACTTATCAGCTGACCCTGGCATAAGAGGCAACGGACATCCTCAAGGAAGCCCAGCCAGGAAAGAAAGGCCAGGTGCTCTGCCCTAGGCAGGTAGTCCACTGAAGGGGGAGTTGGAGGGGTCCCTAAGTAAATGGATGGGAAAGCCCAAACTGCACTAGAACAGCTCTAAGTGGTTTGGTACAGGAAGAACATGTAAAGAGGGTCGACAACGAGAGAGATAGGGTGGAAGGAGAGCGTGGAGAGAAAAAGAAAGGAAGAGCAGCGGAAGTGAAGGAGAGAAAGCAGGGGATAATGGAGGAGACAAAGATAACGAGAGAAATGGGGGTCACATTGTATAGAGCTACCCTCTTCTGCTGGAAAGTCCCTGCAGACGCAACTCCTCTTTGCTTGTGTCGCACATAGCAGCCTCAGATCTTCCAATCTGTGCAGTGAGGTTACACACAGCGCAGACCTCATTCCCTGTGAAGTGACACAGTGAAAAGTGCTCTCGACAGTTCCTTCCGTGCAGACGAGTCAGCAACTGCAGCGGGCTGCATCCCGGACGAGTGAAGTCACACACAATAGGTCTCCTCATCTGTGTAGACAGACACTACTACAGGCAGCCGCTTCCCCGCCCAGTGACGCCGCCTCCCTATGAAAGTAAGTTGATCCGAGGCACCACAGAGGGTTACAAATGTTCAGGCTGCTAAGCTCCGGAAATACAATCTCTTTGACAAACACACAGCTGGGCTCTTTTGTATAAAAGCTGAAGTGGTCATGCGACAGTTTCTCATTATTATACAGTGTAGTCCCGGCGCTCATTTATACTCACAGTTTTCGCAGGTTCTCTGATCTGAGTGATAAGGTTCTTTCTCCGTGACCCAGAAAGGCACGGACTGCCAGCAGGGCCCGAGGGACGCAGGGTTACCACAGAGCACTCTGCAGCATCTAATATGCCAGCGCATCATCTACACTAGGGTGCAACATTTAGCACGCAAACTGCACTTCTCGGACCCACCTCTAAAGAGACCGGCAACACCAAAGGCATTCTGGGATTACACGCGTCTCTCGGCATTTCAAAAGCAAACGCGACCTCCAGTTCTCGACAGTGTTCGGGACTGCAGGAAGTATCCCAGAGTCTGCAGCAGCCAGGCGTGCTTCGGTAATCACTGCGAGCCACCGTTTGGAAAATCGATTTCCTTAAGATTGGGACACGGGAGGGTGGTTTCATACTATTTACATAATTTATTTGCCTCGGGTGGCTCCTCGAATACATTTTCACCCTTTCCAGGAAAAGGAGTTATTTTAGCGGTTAGAGGGCACTGGGTGATAATGCGCTAGAGATCAGGTCAGTTGGGTAGTACAGTGGGGCAGTATTGACCCACGGTGTGTTAACAGTGAGTCGTGCGAATCCGACTCAGCCTGTCACATTTTGAGCACAATTGGCTTAATATATCTTATATTAGAGCACTGGATACCAGGGCATGAAGAGTAGAAGAAAAGCGTAATGAAAAACACAAGGTTTACAAATTACACTGCAACAGCAGGGTCTGGGAGTTTGCTACGGGAGCAGGCAACCCCACACCAACAAGGGAGACTTGCAAACTGAACTGAAATGTCACTGGAAAGCTGACAAACATTAATGTCGATCGGCAGCAATACAAGACCCGAGATCTAGTAGTAAACAAGAAAAACTAGCAGACTTACCTAAACATGCGAGCTCCGGTTGATCACCACCATCTTTCTCTGAGGCGAGGCAGAAATGCCTCGGAGAAAGCATCGTCTTCTTCAGATTCGGGTGCGTGGTTTTCGTTCTCTCCTCTTCCCATTGGCTGGAAGGTAAAGTTCCAGCCAATGGGAAGAGGAGAGAAAGAAAACAAGAAAGAAGCTTAAACAAACACCCCCAAATCCGAAAAAGATGGGGCTTGAACCAAGTGACGCCCATCTCCTCCAATGGCTGGCCAGCATTTACCAGGCCAGCCAATGGAGAAGAGGGGCAGGTTCCAAGCCCCGCTAAGAAACATAAAATCTTCGGGCTCCGCCCACACTGCTTACGCAGTGCGACCGAGTCCTCGACCTAAAAAGGGCCGTAATGTGCATCAAGTCGCCTGTTGAACTATAACCACTATATTAATTTTCTCTTAGCTGCCACCACATGGTTGGAGGTTTCACACAACAAAACAGGCCTCCGAACGAGGCTGTGATGAATATTGTGATGAATATTTTACATAATTTGGCTGCCAAGTATTGGTTTGACACTCTACAAAACATAGCCCTTTCATGATTGGCTTTTCCGGATCAGCACAGGGCCGAGCGCCTGTTTTATGCGACTTGAGGACTTATGTACAGATAGTAAAGCTACTAGTGAGCAATGTTTGTCTCTTGCTGTTTCTAAACTGTGCTGTCTAAAAATAAAGCAGTGGAATAATTTAGGGGTATATGTACACGGAAATGTTGGAGAGCGGAACTGTGCCAAATTCAGCAGTGCCGCACCCGACATTTCCAAAATGCAGGGATGCGGCATATTTACAACAATATGGCACACCCCTGTGTTTTCCCTAACGCTTAGGTTAAAATAAGCTGCCTTGTGTCAACACCATGGTGCAAGGGTGCCTGTGTTGCAGGGAATGATTGTTGATGCGCAGGAAGATGTCCCTTCCTGCACATAATCCATAAAGAATATTTTGTTACTTCTGTTTGTGTTGCAGAATGCAACACACATAGATTCTGCAACACACACAGAAGTAGCAAATCATCATTATTTAATGATTGTTTATGTGCAGGAAGGGGCACCTTCCTGCACATATGCAATCATTCATGTTGTAGAAAAAGCAAAAAACAAGTAGAAATAAAAGTATTTCTCCCCGTTTTGCCATTCTAACGCCTGCTCTTTCATGGTGTTAGTTTTTGGTGCTGCGTCAGATTTATAAATCCTTGTAAATCCGGGACAGCATCAAAAAGCTATGGCTGTTGTGTTAGAAAGCCCTTTGCAACCCCATTGCACGCCCCTTTCACGCAGTTACCTGCGTGAAAGAATACCATATTTGCAAAGCGGCATTAAGCCCAAAAAATATGGAGCATGGCATTGTGCCACAGGAATGTCATTAAAAGTGATGTTCCTGTGGTGCAGTGCCCTTTTATATATGCCCCACAGGGTTAAATGAATGCCCCGGTTACTTACCGGTAATCTTCATTACTCCGAGTATAGTCTTCCTCGCCACATGACTTACATAGTGAGCTTCAGCTCCACGACAGAACCCTCCAAAGTAAAAAAAAGCCTCCCACCCCCTCCCAACATGGCCGACCAGTCACCCCTGACCCCTATAAGAGGCGGGCCGGCCCAACCAACAGCCTGAACAACCAAGCAAACAATGAAGCCGATAGCCAGACAGGGAGGGGGGAGGGAACTCATGTGGCGAGGAAGACTATACTCGGAGTAATGAAGATTACCAGTAAGTAACCGGGGCATTACCTCCTCGTTAGTCTTCCTCGCCACATGACTTACATAGTGAGCAAATACCCAAACCAAAAGGCTTCATTGACCACAAGAAGAACAACACCACACGGTGATGAAGAAAAACCAACACAAGGTTTATTCAGTACAAATGAAAAGAAAACAGGAATTCCAGCAAACCTGAATCAAGACACAAAGAAAAGGCCATCAAGGAGCCACAGCTCCCGCACACAGAATGGCCCCAGCGAAGTCCCCAGGGACAGAACCACCCAAGACAACGCAATAGCGTTCCATGAACATGTGGGGGGACGACCACGTCGCCGCCCGACAAATCTCCTCCGTGGAGACACCCTTGAAGGAGGCCCAGGAGACAGACACACTCCTAGTGGAACGACCCTGGACCCCCGCCGGTACCACCGAACCCAGTGAAGCATAGGAAAGTAGGATAGCCCGTTTAAGCCAGCGACTCAAGGTGGAAAGAGAGGGCTTGTGGCCAGAATGAACGGGACCGAAAGTCACGAACAACCTATCACACCGGGAAAGGGAAGACGTGCGCTCAAGATAAACCAAAACAGCACGCCGGACATCTAGCAAGGTCAAGGCAGGATCCGTGTCAGGAGGGAAAGAAGGCAACGACACCCCCCGAGACCGGTACACCAAGGAAGGAACCTTGGGAAGAAAACGGGGGTCATGACGGAGAAGCAACCTGTCAGGCAAAACCCGCAAGAAGGCAGGGGAGCGGAGGAACGAACCCAGCTCGCCCATCCGCCCAGCAGACACCATGGCCACCAGGAAAACCACCTTAAAGGTGAGAAACCGCATAGCCACCGAGGCCAGAGGTTCGAAGGGGGAACCCTGAAGGGCTCGCAGAACGAGAGGAAGATCCCAAGGGGGAGACAGGCAGAGCGTCCGAGGGCGACGGAGAAAACCACTCCGGAGCAAACGAGCCACCAGGGAATCCAGCCCATCGAAATCCTGACTGCGGAAGGCCCGCAAGGCCGCCCACTGGGCCCTCAGGGACGAAGGCGCCAAGCCCAAGGAAAACCCCTCAGCAAGAAAATCCAGGACCCGCAAGGGATCCACAGAGGCGGGGTCAGCACCTTTCAGACCGCACCAACGCGAGAAAGAAGCCCAGTGTCGGGCCTAGGAGGACAAGGTGGAAGACCTGCGGGAGCCCTGCAGCAAATCCACCACACCAGAAGAACAACCCCGAGCAAGCAACATCACCCGCTCAAGAGCCAGGCCTGCAGACGGAGCCGGCGCAACACCGACTCCGGGAGCGGGGGGCCTTTCAAAGGAAAAGGAAGATCCGGGATCGGCCAGTAGGCTTGAACCGCCAGCTCGCAAAGGAGAGGGTACCAGGGGCGGCGGACCCAGCCGGGAACCACCAGAAGCACCCTGGCTCCGTCCAAGCGAACCATGCAGAGGACCCGAGGAATCAGTGGGAACGGGGGAAACGCGTACAGAAGACCGGAGGGCCAAGTGAATGACAGAGCCACCACACGCCACCCCCCAGAACCGGGAGGAGAGAGCAGAACTCGGGTAGGAGAGCCGATTCCCCGTCCGCGAACAGGTCCACCAGCGGAAGACCGAAGCGAGACACCAGGCGTTGAAACACCACCGGAGTCAGGGAGAAACAAGGCAACGAAGGAAAAATCCGACACAGTCGAACCGCCTCCACAATGTCGGACCCCGGGAGATAGACAGCCCGAAGAGACAGGACCGACGACTCCGCCCAAGACAACAACTCCTGAGTCAGCAACCAAAGGGAGCGAACCCAGCACCCTCCCAGATGGGAAACATAGCCCCACACAACCTGGTGGTCCGTCCAGACCAAGACATGGCGACCCCGTAGAGGAGTAAAATGACGGCAGGCCAGGAGGACCGTCTCAACTCCCGACAGATCGAGGAGCAGCGTGACGGTAGGAGATCCCAACGACCCTGAACCGACCCTGCGCCCAAGGTCGCCCCCCAGCCAGGGAGACTGGCACTGGACGCGACCACCCTGGACGGGGATACCAAGGAGAAAAGACCCCCGGGGAGGCGAGCCACCACCAGCCAACCCAACCCCGAACGAAGCAAAGGGGAGGACCGGGTCCAGGCACACAACCCCCGAAGGAGGACAAGCCTGAGACGGGAACAGAAGGGACTACTGCACATAGAGCAGGGAGCCGAGGGAGGGGAGACACCGTCTGACGCGAAGCCTCACCCATGAAAAAGGAGAGGCCGAGATGTATCACACGTCCAGACAAGGAAAACCAAGACCCCCTCCCGGTGAAGAAGACCCACCAGGCGGGCCAGGCGTACAGCCCACACCCACGGGCCAGAAGGCAAGCCCAACGGAAGCACCCGTAACTGAGAGTGGGAACCCCCAATCGCAGAACCGGAAAAACCATCCGGCCACTCAGTCCAACCCATGGGACACCGAAGGAAGGAGACCAGAAAAAGCAGCAAAGCCGCCGAGAGCCAACTCGAATACAAAAGTGTGGAATGGCGGGATACAACCACACCAAAACCAAAACTGGCCGAAAACATCCCAGAAAACCTTCCAGAGCAGACAAAGGAAGGAGTAGAAGCCTGAACCCCCTGAGCAGGCGGGACCCGGCGGAAGGCCCACTTGACAAGCAAGACCCAACTCCGGCCAGCAAGGCCCGACACCAGACCAGGGAGGAACGTAACGTGGGAAAAAAGCCGGAGGAGGGGACGAGAAGGTGATGGAACATCCCACCTACACAATCCGAAGAGTCCAAGATCCGAGACAGACTCGACCCATGCCGGGACAAAACGGCGGAGACAGCCCCCCACAGGGAACACCCCGGAGGGAGACGGCCGAAAGCCAGGATCTAGTGGCGGAAAAGGGAGCGGCAGCACCAGGACGAGACCGGGAATAGCCGGAGAACGGGGTGCCCCGGCCGCGACCCACCCCTCGAAAGGGCGTAACGCCCTCATCCATGGGCAGACGAGGAGAAAAAGACGGCCGTGACCAGGGAAGCGGGCCCCAGACGAATTGAGGGGAGTCAGCCAAGAGCGGCCTCCCGCAGAAAACTCCGAATCCACCAGAGCAAAGCACCCCTGGCCGCCATCCAGGCCGCAGCCAGACCCGACGCCGAGCCAGCATCGCAGCACCCTCAGCCGTACCCCGAGCGTCAAAGGAGACGTCCAACAGAAGGCGCGTCCGCCGGGCCATCAAGGCAAGGACCGGGACAACCATGCCTAATATGGAACGCTGCACGAATATGCTTGTCCACCTTGCGCAGGGGCCATGCCAATCTTCTCAGTATCGATCCAATATTAGTATATGTGCTGCCGAAGCGAGCACCTAGAACAACAGGTCTAGGCCCTGATGGCGAAAGGAGCCGCAGCCCAAGAACGTACAGCAGACGCCTCCACGCGCATGACCCCAGGGCCATGCTGTCAGGGGGAAAACTCCAGCGAACCCGTCAACAGCACAAGACAGAAAGCGTGGGAAGGACCGATAAACCAGCTCCAACCACACCCCCTCCATGACCAGCCCGACGGACGCAAGCAGGTGAAGGGAGTCCGGAGCCCAGTGCAGAAATCGCACTAAGAGATCCCCGGGAACATCCTCCGCCGCAGGAGGAGGGAAAGACAAGACCAACCCTGACGTGAGGAAAAAAACACCCGAAGCACCCGACCCCGGATGCCACGGCCATGGGGATCCCTTGCTGCCAGGGGGAAATCCACCCCCCCCTCCTCCTCCGACACCGGAGCGGGGCCACCATGAGGACGCCGAGGCGAGGAATGGCCCAGGGCAACACGCAGCCCCAGGGCACCATGCAGGACCGCAGAAAAACAACGCAGACCAGGAGTCAGACCCCGACCACGCCGCGGCAGAACCCAAGCAACCCAGAGAAACACCCCACCACCGAGATGAAATGGAGGAACACATGGGCACCCAGGACGCCGGAAAAAGCAGGAGCCAGCAGGGAAAATCGTCCCAACTTACCGCACATGAGCCGCCGAAGCGGGCACCACAGCCGGGACCTGGAAGGGGAAGGTCCACAAACAACAGCAGCACCTGGCGCGAAAAACCCCGCCCACAAGAGGCGGGATGCGCCCGGGGCCAATCCCAGCGCGGCAATCAGCCGCGGCGCCGAAGGAAAGAAAACCCCGGCCCAGGCGGCAGCGACCAGCACCGCGAAACGAGCCTCAGCCACAGGAACCCCGACCGCGGGGCCCCAGAGGACACCAGAGAGCCGAGGTAGGACCGGGCCCCCCCAAGCCGGACAAACGCGGCAGTCAGGGACGCGACGCACTGAACAGCAGCATACTTGCAAAGGGGGCAATACAAAAAAAGAAACGCGCCCGCCCTAGCCGCATAAATGCGGCAGTAAGGGACGCGCCCAGCAAGTATAAAAGCATACATGTATAAGGGGGCTGAGCCCGCACAAGAAGCGCGCCAGCCCAAGCCGCCCCAACGCGGCAGTCCGGACCGCGCCGCAAGACGAACTTGCGGTCCTTAGCAGTCAAAACGGCAAACAGCGCGAGCACTAAGCCGGCCAGGCACGAAATCCAAAAAGAAAACGGCGGCCGCCCCACGCAAGGTACCTGCAAGCAACTGGAGCCCCAGCAATAAAACAGGAGTACCCCCAGCGCCGGACCACCGAGCCCGAAAAGGGCGAGGGCCCATGCAACGACCGGGGGTAGACAGGGAATGGTACGAAACCCCCACATCCCCGGCCGCCCCCCCCCCCCCTGTAAACCCAAGGCATGCTACAGCAGCACCTAACCAGCCCCACAGGACCGGGGGAAGGAAGAGGGGGGGGGAATTTAAGTCCTAGGTCCCAGGGTCCGCTAAGGCAGGACCTCCAACCCAAAACCCAATGACCAGCTAGAGCAGGTCCAACCTTACCTGTACAGCGCCTCTGGAGAGAATCGCGCAGAACAAAAAAAACAGGCTGTTGGTTGGGCCGGCCCGCCTCTCATAGAGGTCAGGGGTGACTGGTCGGCCATGTTGGAAGGGGGTGGGAGGCTTTTTTTTACTTTGGAGGGTTCTGTCATGGAGCTGAAGCTCACTATGTAAGTCATGTGGCGAGGAAGACTAACGAGGAGGTAATTAAGTCTATGCACTACAGGTGCATAAAACTTGCGGTCGGCTATGCGCTGTGTCGGCAAAGCGTATTATAGGCCCTGGATCTGCTAGCCCCGCTTTCCCTCCTTCATCAAGCATTTCAGTCAAACGTGACTATGCAATAATATTCAAGTAATTTCGTTACTGATTTTTCTGTAGAGGCAGGAAAGGGTAACATCCTCCTTGTGCGAGGACATTTCAAGAATATACACTTGAGTGGCACTTCGGTGTTCAATAAAGCCCTTTATAAACCTGAATTTTACATCTTGGTTCTTACAATCAGGAGTATGTATTTTTCTGTAATTATCTTCTGTATCTTTTATAGCATATTCATATTCTAAAGAGGTTTTAAAAATAAAGCTTTCGCAAATTACCAAAAAAAGTGGAATGTCAGTTTTATTTGGTCTATGTTTGACTGCAGAAAATGTGCCATTATCCACAATTGTCAGGTCAGGAAACTTATGGATAGGATTGTAGGTCTTTCTGGCTGGGGCACTCTAAAGAAGGCCCATATCCACCAATGTCTAAGCTAGTGGCTGTTTGCAAATTACGTGCCTGTAGTTAACTACCCTGGAAACACACTTAAATGTGTTCATGTGAAAGGGAGGCTTTAGCGCCCTTTAAGGATGAGAAATGAAAGGGAACACCACCATATCTGGTATGGATCTAGGAGAAGGGGTTTCCCCAAAGAGAAAAAAAACATCATTTTAATGTATGCATGCATAATGCCCAATCAGGTGAAATTATCTAAGAATATATTTTGCACTTTAGAGTACCTTCTTGGGACGTGGTAGCAGTTTTCAAGTAACTTTCATGAAAATTCGTGGCACTCTGTGATAACAAAAAAAGTCCGAAATCTATACAAACAATAGATTCATTCTACCACAACTGATTTTCTCTCTGAGTCTTTGTGTACCACTGTCATTATATTACTTTTCAGCAACATAAGATGCGTATTATTAGAAATGAAAAAATAGTGTGCTCGCTTAATAGACGACTGTGCAGAAGTCGAGTTAATACTCTTCTATCCAGTACCCACTTCCTACAACCAGTGGCGTAATGTAGGTATTCGCAGCCCCTCCGGTGTTAGAGGAGCAGGGAACCCCTTTAAAGGCCCACCAAAGTTTCAGCGGGTCCCCTTCAGACAACAAACAACAAACATCTGTGAGATATGGTAGAATCGAGGGCTCATCTTCACATTCTACAGGGTATGGGTTGCATCATTTTGCTTTCCTCCACTGCCCTCAACCCTCAGATATTTTGAATCTATACATTTGCCATTTTACAGTTTGCTTAGAAAAGTACTTTTTTAGGGGGCAGAAGTGGAACCTGCAACCAAGGGCTCATACATTAGATCTCAGGATATCTGTAATGGACAATGGACTGACTGAAGGATGGGTGAATGGATGGATAGACTGATGGAAGATGCATTGATAACTGAATGAATGCGATTGTTTTCTAAGCACCAAAAAGCCTTGCTCTCCTGAAAACGGTAGCACAAATAGCTATGTGTATGCAAATGATACTATAATGATTGAGCTTTTTTAAACCATCTAAGTTTCAACACTATCACATTTGTCAGACCCTTCCTTCTATTTATAATAAACTCAAAATATATTATGGGCAAAATAAAATGTAAAGAAGTCACTGGCAATTAAAAAAAAATTAAGTCAGTGCTGTTGTCATCAAATAAGTCAATTGCTAGCTCCAGGAAAGTGGATTATTAGTAGGTGGGGTATTTACTTTCAGCTAGTAATAATACCACAATCACTAATAGCTCCAGTCAACTCTCAGAAGATTAATCCTAGCTCAGCCCTGGTTAGCTTAGCAAACAAGCAAGCTCATCTTGGGAGACAGGTATGTGTAAAGCATTTAATATCACCAATTACCACAAAACAGTAAATAAGTAAATGACACAACACAATAAAAAACCAACACCAATTTATACAAATAGAGAATATTTGTTATTTTTAATATGACACACAAAAAAAATCTAATGTAGGAAACTGGAGATATGAATGTGTCAAGAGTAAATCAAAAATTGTGCATTCTAGAGCCAAAAAGCTTGAAGTGTCACTTGCGGCTATCTGGACATGCTGGACGGGGACAAAGTCAAAGTTTTAGATCAATGGCTATAGAGCTCGGGTTGGATAGGATGAGTGCTAGGTCCTAGTCAAAAGTTTACCTTTGGACTTAGTCTTGTTATTTGGGCTTTTCTCTAATCAACTGGCTCATTGGCAGGTCCTCAGTCTTATCAGCTCCGAAGTTCAAGTGGATGACGTGGCTTGCTGCAACACAATGCCTCGTGAGTTTCTGGAAGTCTTTGTCCGCGATGATGAGGAACTCGGGAGCTTTCAGCGGGACAAACAAGCAGGGTCAGGCAGATTTGCATGACGGCAATTGCTGTTTAACTCTCAACATCAAGCCGGTCTCGTCCTGCAGCTTTTTAGCAAAACTTTGGAGAATGATTCTAAACTTTCAGATCTTGTTCCTTTTTGGTTACTCTGGGAAGAGCTGTGTCCTAAAGCACCAGCAAAGGATTCTGAGATTCTGGATTGCCTCTTGGTGTCAATCTCCCACGGGGCACCATGTGAAATTGATCAGTTGGGGTGATCTTCTCTTCGGGCTTGCAGGTGAGTTCTTCCAGCTCTGTTGTACCTGTTGCTGTTCAGAGAGTCCACTACTTTTTCTTTAAGTCAGGCACAGTCCTTTCTTTGTGGAGCCTTTGAGATTGCATCAGGTGAATTCTTTTGAGTGGAAGCCTTCTGTGGTGCAGTCCAAGGGCAATCAGGGCAATCCTTCTTCTTCTTTTGTTACAAGCAGTGTTCTGAGGAGCTACTGCAGGTCTCACATATATTTCCTCCATTCTGGGCTGACAAGAGGGCGGGCAGCCCAGCCAATAGGGGTAAAGTTACCTCCCTCTGCTGTGACCAATTCCTGTGAAGTCTGTCATATTTGTAACCCAGAATGTACTATTCTTCAAAATTCAAAATAGAGAAAAGCTCTCATTGGTGTGTGTGTGTCTGTGTAACCCAGCCCAGAGGTGTGGCTCTCCCCTACCAGCTCCTCTCTTAATCTAATTAGGGGGGCTCCAATCTGGCTGGAGAGCAAGGAAATAGGGGCTGGCCTCGTTCCAACACAACTGTCCTCCTGCCATTGAAGATCAGCTTATCTCCCAGGCAACTTCCTCTCCCTGTCTTCTCCAGAAAGCAAATATCCTCCCACCAAATTTCTGTATTTATTAGGCCCCAGGACTCTTCACACTTACTCAGGAAGCAGCTTGGCGCAGGCTGTCAAAAGCTGACCAATCAGAAGAGACTGCTAAGGGCTGCTATAGGTAACGTCATGATAGTAAGCTCTAAAACTACTTTCCTATAATAGTTATAATAATATGACTGTGGCAAGTTGAGGGATTTATTGTAACCATTATGTCAATACTTTGAATGATATTGCTAGCTAGCTCCCAAGCAAAAATAGACTTTATTAGGTTTAATAAAGCATTCCCATGTTAGACTATGAGGATACTAGCACTATAATTAATAATTGGGAAAAATTACTTTGGCTGTTTTTTCATGCCAGGGCATATAAAGCATCTTTTATATTGTCCCTGCTTTTCATAACAATGCACCCTACCCTTGAGGCACCTAGGGCATACCTGAGGGGTAACATATACAGTATAAAAAGGGAGCTGTGGGCTTTGGAAGTATTTTTACTTCCAAATTCGAATTTGCACATAGTTTTATTTTAAACCCAGCCTGCAAGGCATGCCTGGCTTTAGAATTACACCGGACACCTCATCAGTGAACACTTAAGTGCATTTAGCCAACTGGGTTCTCTTAACCTACATACCCTACCATATACTAGGAACTTACAGGTAGCTTGTCATGGCCAATGAGAATTATACCAATTCTCATATACGTTTAGAGGACAGAGCACTGGCCCTGGGCCTGGTTGGCAGAACCCAAGGCACTTTCAGTGTCAGTTACCATCAGCACCAGTCAAAAATGGGGGTGATTAGGTCAAAAAGGATTACTTTCCTACACTATGTAGTGCATTAGGATATGCAAACATTTTCCCATGGATAAAGTCACTTCACATTAATAGGCTGAGAAGGAAAAAAGGTAGGCAGTTCTTTGCTCCTTCGAGGCTCCTTGAATCAAAGTTCATTGTGCTCATTTTTTTATGAATACTAAATAATGCCAGAAAATAACCGCCCATTCTTCAAACTTTAAAATAGCATTAATAGTGCTGATTACAAATACTTTTAACCCACACCATGGACCACATTATATTTACTTTGAAAGAATGACGGACTGAGGAAATCTTTTTGTTATCCACAGAAACGGGTCTTTTAATCCAACAAGGAGGGACAAAGAAAGTATGTGACTCTGCATCATTTTCCACATAATTAGTGATTTACCATATTTGCTACATACTCCATTATCTTTTTTTCCAGAAGATTTTTTAAAATAACGTTTCTACCTCAAACGGATCAAAAGTTTCTAAAAACACAGTGACACACACTTTTTAATATCTATATGGCCCCTTGGCTTAAGTGGTAAGATCCCACGGTTTTGAAGTCATCTCTTACACATATGACATTCAATTGATCATCTCACTGGGGCCTAATCCTGAATCTACAAAAATCAGATTTCAGCTCTCTGGATAACATCGAACTCTTGACAATGCCCTCATGGTTGTGGCAAATGAGGTTCTCCTGTCTAAACTTCAAGAAGTTCAGAACACAGATGCCTGCAAGGTCTGTAACCTCACTCCTTTTACCCTTTCCGAGCCCACTTTGAAATCCATGCACTGGTTACCAAAGACAAAACGATCTCTGTTTAATCTTCTTTGCCCTAACCGCCCACTCAACACCTCAGGTTCAGTGGGCAATCTGTGTTACACCCAAGTCTCACACGTACGCTCTGATATGGTGGGAGATCTTTCTCCTATCTTGCTCTGCACCACTAAAACAAATTGTCTCTATGCATCAGTCCTGCCCTGTTTTTGCCAGCTTTAAAAATACAGCTCAAAACCTGACTTTTCTGGCTCTTTCTCTAATTCTATCTTCCTGTTTATATGTCACAGCTCCGAGAGACCCCTTCAGGTGTGATTCGTCCTACTCTTTACAAATTCCATTGGCATGACATAACATGTTGACGCACAGTGAAAAGCCCTTCGCAAAGGCTGACTGGTCAACATTGATGGAGCATGTTTTCGCACGTAAAGCGCCTTGCTGGTACTCAACCCTCTCAAAATAATAAGTAATGTATTAACCAACATGTTTTGTCTTATTAACCATGCAAAACACGACATTTCTAGTAAGCTGGGGAAGCTTGCATATGTGCTTTTACTAACTGTAACTCGATTAACCTAAAATGGCCGGGATATTTTCTGTGCATGCGTCTGTCATACTCACGTGACATGACGTACTTACCGCTTTGGTGGGAAAACTTGTGTTTCTGCGCGTTAGAACTAAAGATGGCTGTTCTATGTTCTCATGCGCTAACACTTGCATTACAGCTTTTACTAAATTGTTCTTTCAGCTTAATCCTTAATGTTGTAGTTAAAATAAAGTAATGGGAATTGAATAGAGATAAGTGGTATACAGTGAATTCATTTATTCTTTGGTCTAAAATGGTTCTTCTTTGACTTTGCTATTAGCTCGTGTTTGGACCAATCAAGTACAAAATTGCTCCATCTTGGGTCCTGCGACTGCTCATGCTCTACATTCACCCGAGTCCACAAGCCATGGCATTGAAAACAGGCCTACTCCAGACTTGCTAGAAGATGTTCATGGGAACTTGACCTACTGAACTTCCAAGAGGATGTTAAATTATACATTGTATTTACTATTGGAACATTCATTGCTGGGTGGAATTAAAGTGCATGGGAAAATAAAATATTGGGCGTGAACATTGATCTGAATATTGAAGAGCATGACCTCATAACTGGTAGGTTTGATGACCTTTCCTCGTTTTTTGACCAATCAAATTGAGGGAATACACACATTTGCAACATTTGAGGGTGGTACACTGATCTGTAAAATAGTATAACTAGTGTAGGCTCAGTTAGTTAGATTGTCCGACTTGTCCGAATAGCTGACCTGTCACTGACCCAACGCACTCAATAGGCGGTCGAGAGCAGAGGTGCTGGCGGAGCACTCTGTCGGAAGATTCGATAACCCGGTGATAACATCCAACTGACAGTAGATGACGCTAGTGTTAGTGTTTCCTTTCCCGGCCTCCACGCCACTCACAATACGAGGCTGACGTGACCGGACCATCTTTCCATCTCGGCTCTGGCATTCGGCTCCGGCATTTGGCTTGGCGATTTGATTTTCTGTTTTCCACTGTTCTGGCCCCTATTAAGACTCATATGGACTCAATTAGTTTGGACTTAGATAATTGAGAAAATATTTAGATAAAGTGTTTAAATCTTTCCCGAGTCTGTGGTTATTTATGAGTGCAAATGTTATTTACTACCTATTTTCTTGCTAACTCCCTTGATCCCATAGGACTCTAGGTACCGGTGGCTAGGATCGGTAAGTCAAAGGTATAGGTCCTAAACGGTTAATGTAAATATTACTGGTGTAAGCGTAGGTTTACCTGTTCAGAAGTGTATATGTTTTATGGGCCCAGGTGAGTATGGTAAAATCCTGAGCAGGTGAACCCGCGCTCTATCACCATTCAGTTGTTTATTGGTGTATTTTAGCCTTTGCCATTGCGGTGAAACCTTTACCCAGCCAGCGTTAAGCTGTAAAAATGACAAAACAAGTACCACTAAGACACAAAGTGGCGCATTATGCTGCATATTTTGCCCTTTCTTGTGGCGTACCTTAGTCATTTCTGCCACATAATGTGGTCCATCCGTGTTTTATAATACCAGTGCCAATACTAATACGCTATTTTAACGAGATAAATTAGTTTTGCTTTTGTAGTTTGTAAATTGTCTAAAATGTATCAAAACAAATACCTGTGGAGGCTCTCAATTCAAAATATCATAAGTTCAAATCACAGAACTGTCAATTTAGAAGTAAAATAAACAATTGTGTTCTTTACATTTTCGTTAGAGATTCCTAGTTCGATATTTATGTTACAGTGTAAACGGTGAGAAAAAGTTGGGAAAAATAACAAGTGCAAAACACTTACTTATATGCACTGAAATGTATGCATTTTTAGAACACAATAAAAAGTTAGTATGTATGGATGCATTTTTCTTTTTGAAAAATCGGGAATAAAAAGGTAAAGGAAAAACTAATAAGGTCTGAATAATCACAGCAAGGCTCGCTTTTCACTGTAACAGGAGAACCTATTCTATGCAGATTTGAATGTATAACATTTATAAAAGACTAGTTCTAATGAAGAATTATTTTTCTGAAACACCTAGCCAGTTACCAAAACATATCCATGTTCCCTCTTCTCACCATTTGTAGCATCAATTTGAATTGAAACATTGATCTATCTATTAACTGGTTAACCAATCAGCTGCAGTAAATTGGAAGTGCCGGGCGTCGATGGCAGGGCACACTAATCATGGCAAAGAAGTTGTTAAAGGCTTAATATGTGTGAATGAGAAAGAAAAGCAGAGATCAATAATGCACGTCTTGGGATAAGCTATTGCCCCTTGGGCTTTTCTTGACTGTGCCTTTATTCTGCACCATTGGAAGCAGATGTCTGTCACCATCTGTACTCCTCTGCCTGCCCACTAATTACAAGCGATCTGGAAGGAGTGCTGGAAAGCCCAATATTTGCAAGGAGACGTAGTTTAAATTGAGAGGGTACAGTGGACTAACATTAAATGTGTTCTGTGGTGTTATATTATATATTATGATTTATTATTTTATGTTTTGGGCCAATGAATTCTGCTATTCTGCTGTTGCAGTGTTTTTCACATAATTATGGCTTTGCCACTCTTGACATGTCAATCATCATGCCCTAGACAAACTGCAGATTGTAGAAAAAATTGCTTCGAGTTCAAACAGTGCAGAGGCTGGTCGTATATCAGTTGCTGATTGCTGTATTTAGGAGTTAAACAGATATTAATGAGGTGACATATTTGCCTATACAATTTCAGCATGTAAAAATGCGATAACAGTGGTGTACTGGTGCTCCACAATGTGCCCCGTTATGCAAAATAATTTACCTGTTTTTGCCTTATAATTGGTACCCCTATCTCATAAGTTGGTTCTTCTCTGCTGCATAATTCCAGTAGCCTGGCTTATGTTACAGTTCCTTTGGGGCCTCTTCACAAAGTTAAACCTACATGCAATTAAATCTACATGTGTATGTTTAATCTTAAAATTTAGACAAAATGTACTACTTTACGCTCTTTACCATTTACGATTAAATAGTTAATCAAAAATGTAGACTTAAGTGTTCCCACCCCCTGAATTCATGGGTTAGAGCCCACTTTATAAACGAAAAGTTACTAATTATAGCTTTTCACACGTAGGCTGAGATTCCTGCCACTTGAAACGCAGATCTTCTTAATGTAAAGCATCGAGAAAAGTTTGAAAGCTTAATAAAGTTATACAAAAATTACAAATATTTTGGTAAAAAAAGTAAATAATTTAATTATATTGATTTTAAATGTAGAATACAATACATGAAGTTACAGCAATATTATTTTAATTTTAAGTAAAAAATAGTCTGAAGATGATACATTTAAAATAAAAAAAATAAGTTTAATGAAAGCAAAATTCCTATCTAAAGTAGAAAATTATTGTTCTATTGTGTATTTCAAATTATTAAAAATAAAGCAAGAGATTCATATAAAATTATGTAATTATGTAATGTAATTGAATTACAGTTTAATTCATTTTTTTATACATTAAAAATGGTTAATAAAATATTTTAAAATAAATGAATTATGTTTGTGTTTTATGTTGTTTGTAATGCTAAATAATATGTAATTATATCTTTAAACAATTCAAATGAATTCATTTATTTTTCTAATTTCTGAGGGGAAATATTTTGAGTTTTTGAGTCCCTACCATTCAATATTTTCTACAACAGGATGTTGCAGTACCTATGAGTGGCCATGGGTAAAAAAGTAATTTATTGCATAGAAAGTACAATCATAAAAAAATAAAATAAGCATAAATACCAAAAATAGAAAATCACAACTATGGACTAGAAAGACAAACTATCCAAAATAATGATATGCAAGGTCTACAAAATTGACATGGTTTCCATTAAGTTACACACCATTAGCGAAAAAAGCCAATATTTAATTTCTTCATAAATTGTTCTACAATTTCTTTTTATAAAGGTGGACTTCGGGTAATTTTTCCTTGCAGATAGTAAAAATAGACACGAACACACAATGCGCTCTAAAGATTCGTCCTTATAGCCACAAGGCAACACTGTCTTAGTGGGTGACACTTCTTGTTCCAGTATCCTTCAAATTGGGCAATCAGGATATACAGAAGGCAAAACCTCAGATACTTAACCTTACAGGCTGGATTTAAAGTACAAGCGAGATATTCCTGAGCTATATTCATGTAGTTATCAGAGGTGTAATCTGAATGTTTGTAGGTCTGTTACACCTGCAATTCTCAGAGTAAAATTATAATTGCTGAATAATTGCAACTCATTATGTATATAATGATTCAATGAGTCTTCCATAGCATTAAAACAATGACATTAGTAATGTATAATGAAAACAGTCTTTTTTTTGGGCTAATCAGGTAAAGGCAAACTCCAACCGAATCTTACAGTGAGGGGATGAGGTGCGAATGCCAAGTAATAGTTAATTTTTATTAATGTATAGTTTATCCAGCTCAGCAATAGTTTTGTCATTAAAAACCATGCAAGCAGGCAAACTAGTTGGAATAAGCTTACTGTTAGGAGCTGTGATTGATGGAGAGATTGCCGGACCACTGTAACTATGAAAGCATTTTTCAGTGATCAGGTAATTAACTGGATTTTTCTTTGTTTATTGGCTAGAGGGTCTGCCCTCATGCATTCTTGTCAATTGTTACGCCCGGATAATTGCAATGTACCACTTCTTCTGGTAGATAACCCTCAAGAGTAAGGCCGAGGTAAACTCTTTTGCATCCAAAATACATTATTTTAGTTTTATCACAATTGACCTGCAGATCGTTTGATTTATTGAACAAACATAGCCCCAACAGTTGGATTTGGAGTGCTCTGAGATGAATGAAAAATGTACAATATCATCTGCATACGCAACGTAGGTGATGGGCTAATTGCCCAGTTTGGGGGCAAGGCCATCCGAGTGATGCAAAAGCAGGCTTAGGTCAGCCATCTATAAGGAGTATAACAACTGTGCTAAGACACACTCCTGTTTTAGGCCATTCGCGGTCCGTAATCTTGGTGACAAAACTTCTGACACAATTTTTATTTGCATTGAGGTGTGATCATGCAGTGCCATTTTAAAATATAACAAGGTTTGATCAATGCCCTAGTTAGTTATTTTACCCCACAGTTTGGCCCTATTGACTTTATCACAAGCCTGAGAGTAATCAATGTAACACAAATATAGTGACAAATGTCTTTTCAGCATTTTGTACACAAGTAATTTTTAAAAGCTGTGATGTTCTTGCCAATCAAGCATCCAGATCAAAACCCAGTCTTGCAGGTGGGATAATAGAACGTTGTCAAAAAGCTTCCCTTTTGCTTCCAATAGGGCAATAAGGTGATAGTTCTTCAGTTCCTTTTTTCAAGCCTATTTTAAACATTTGGTGTATTAAAGCACCTTTCCACGATAGGAATTTGGCCTGACTGAAAGACAAACAAAAACAGTTTGTTTACACCTAACGCCTAAAGTTCCGGGTCACTTCTTTTTTTTTTGGGAACCTTTATTATTACTTCAAGTAGTTACACGTATGGGCCTACAACCAGCCCGGCCGGCCGCAAACCAAGTCATAAGTACAGCAATCAATGTAGAAAAACATAGCAGCCCAAGAACCGGGGTCTAACAAACGTCCAGGGTATGACTCGCATTCAGGCGTAGTGGCCGATATTCAGGATTCATGAAGGTTCATTTTATGATAAGGAAAAACTAAGGATCAGTGCCGTACAGTCATACAGGGACCTACAATAACAAGCCTAAATCAGGGAATCCGCAAATAATGCATACACAGTGTAAGTATTGGGGGTTAGGTATAAAAATCAGGACAAATGTGACCACAAACCCATTCCATAGCAAGCTGCACCCCTCCCCTCAAATCGAAACATATTGCAGGAAACATGAAAAACGACGACACCAATAAGGAAGAAAGACAAAAGGGCCATAGAAACAAATAACGGACAAAGTAACAACCCCATCCCCCTACCCCCCACCCTGCACGCCTGCAGAAGGCCACGGCCAACCCCCCCCCAGCAGCGTGCCTGTCGCCCTAAATGAGAGACCCGAAATATAGTAAAGGAGGAGAAAGAAGAAAAGAAGGAAAGGAAAAGTGGAGAAGGGCCCTCGATCTCGCCACTCGGCCCCACCCCCCGCCCCCGGTAAACATCCTAAAAGTCTAATCAGAATAGCCACGGAAAACATTAAGCACTTAAGGCACCATCAATAAACTCCCCGCCGAATGTCCCCCAAATCACCATCAGCCATCAATAAGTCCACCGGATCATAGGCTGTATCACCCTTGGCCTTTCCTATCAATAGCACCAACATACGTCCATTTCGCAATCGGACAAAGCTGCGTGTAGGGTCCAGGTGATCCGGGCGGACCGAGCCGCGTGATTACTCCATGGGACTGCAGCAGCCAAAACCCAGCTGAATGTGCATGACGGAAATCCATCTGAGTCGATATCGACACCGAAAACATCGAGTCCGAAGTCCGAACACAGTCCGAACACAGTCTCACCATCCAAGGAGAAAGAGTCACACCATACGGCAAGCACTGAGATGTCACCTGGGCAGCCCAAGACATATGTGGGTGTACTTGTAAAGCGCACTGCGACTCCATGGAGTATCCTGGCGCTGAAGGCCGCTGGGGAACCCGTCCTGGTTTTCCCTGTGAGATGGTCCCTTTCTGGGTATCTCCAAGGTGAAACCAGGCATCCCCAGCGTCTGTGGGGGGCCGTTGTAGAGATGAGGCAAGCTTAATGCCCAGAGTTGCCGAGTGTGTTACCTGGTTAGTGTAGGCACCGAGGCGAGAATTATCGAGTCCGTTTTGACCCTGGTCCACGACCCTGCCGCGTCGGGAATTGAACCCTGGTCCCGGGCCGTTCTCTGCTTACGGGTCTGCCACCTCTAACCAGTGAGCCACACCACTCCACCATAGACTGGCGTTGTTTCCCCGGCCGCTGATCATGTAGACGTCCCAACAAATCACTCATGTGTACTACAAAGCTGTCCAAGGCGCTCTCTTGGGCCGGGTCTTCCAGCATCTCCACGAACATAGGCATATCAGAGGTACTCTTCACTGACATTGGGGCAGGCAGATCGGCGTTTCCTTGAGATCGAGATGTATCCGTGTGGAATGTCGGGACAACAATGGCGGCCATCCTTCTTCCCAGATCCTGGGCGCCATGGATCAGGGCCGCATGCAGGGTCATTAGAGCAACCAATATATCTTGGGACGTGGGCTCATTTTCGTGTCGCCAGACCCCTGAACACTCCCGCACAGCGACTTTTCCATTCAGATGTAAGCTGCGTAGGAGGGTGACAGCCGCCATCTTAGCTGATCCAGCCTCGTCCTTCTTCACCTCACCCCGGGACCAGGCCCTACACCAGGGCTCAACAGGATGTACAGTGCGGACCCAGAAAGTCTAGACAGGCCATCCAGCGAAGAACCACCAAAGAGCTAAACAAATTCGCTGCCGCTCCTCGGGAGCCGCCCGCCGATTCCGGGGGAAGCCTTTTGTTATGCCCGGACACAAGACCGAGAAGGGGGCCAAATTTCACGTGCCCCCCTCGATCCAGCACTGCCACGCATCCCCACGAGGCACTCCGCTCGACGGACAGAGTCGTCGCCGCTGCCATCGGTCCAGCAAACCTCCGGCGCCCACCGGCCGACTCCACACCTCCACTAATGGCCGCTGTTGTGACAGTTGCGGCCGGTTGCTCCTCTCACTCGACACCCCGGTCCCAGCTCCGTGAAGGCCGCTGAGCAGTCGGGGACATTTCTTCGGATCTGCCGCACGTAGAAGCCCCAGAAGTAAACGTTAAGGGAGAGTTTTCTTTTGCCTTCTGAAATATGTCGTTACGGCTCAGGATAAGTGTCAGGATGTATGTGCGGGGCGAGAGGGCTCCGGGAGCCGAGCGTCTATGCAGCCATTTCGGTCGCCCGCTTGGCTCCTCCTCCCCGGGTCATTTTTTAATATATCAATGGGAATTCTGTTAGGCTCCGTTCCTTTCAATGAACGCAACCTCCTTATTACCGCAATCATTTCCTTGGTTGTAATTATAAACTTCCATTTGCAGTATGTGGGCATTGTGTATGGCACAATAGTTTTCTTATTATATGTGTCATTAATTAACAAAGCAAAACCACAGGGGATGATGGACGGAGTGTTGAACATTGCAAGCACTCACCCCCAGTCAACTGATCTGGGGTTTAATCCATCATCATTCCGCTACCCCAGTTCAGATATGGCCATATGCAAATCTGTTTGACCCTGTGCCTCATGGGAACAATCCAGACCGAATTGCCAAGCCATATCTTGCCTGGACCGGAAACAAGCATCCTGGGACCAGTTTCTGGCTAATCAGCCCTCATCAGCCAGGCTACCTTGAATCCAGTGGCAAAGTGAGCAAGGGACCCACGTCTGGGCATACCCTGCCAACTTAGGGCGAACAAAGCAAAACCAAAGGGGATGATGGACAGAGTGTTGACAGGGCCGGACTGGCTACCAGCATTTTGGAATGCTGCTGAGCTGGGGGCTGATTTTGTTGATGGAGACCTGCGTGTACTGAACGAAATTCGTTTTGCTTTCATTATTTCGAAGCACACGCAGGTCTCCATCAACGAATTCAGACCCCAACTCGGCAGCATTCCAAAACGCCTGGTAGTCAGTCCGGCCTGAACATTGCAAGCACTCACCCCCAGTCAACTGATCTGGCGCAGGGTCAAGACTGATTTGCATAAGGCTGGGTCCAAACTGGAGTGGCATGGTGAGCAAAAAAACAATGGATTTAGGCCCAGATCTCTGTACTGGGGTGAATGTATGACATTGTTTTGCATTCTGTCCATGAATTGTTCTTTTTTGCATTTGTTACCCCAAGCAGGATGGGTATGGTCAGGCGTGAGTCCCGTGCTCTCCATGCCACTGGAGTCAAGCTATCCTGGCTGATGAGGGCTGGAAGCCCAAAACTGGTCCTAGGATGCTTGTTTTCAGTCCAGGGAGGACCTGGCCTGGCAGTTCCCATTGGGTGCAGGGTCACGACTGGATTGCATATTGATAGAGAGGCAGAGGTTAGCTCGGCCTGCATTGCTAACTAGGGCTGTGCTGCTTGTTTTAAAAATTTCATAGAACTGCTTTTAAATTGCATATATCTCACCAGTAACTTGCCGCTCTGTGCTCGCCGACTCCACGGTCCACTGCAGCAATTCCTATGCTGATTGAGTGGAGGGAGAACACCAAGCTTGAGGGAATATACTCAGCCTCAGCACTTCCTGATTGGGACATTCTTGGGTGGCCATCTTGGCAGGGTAACGCTCTAGCTTCCCTCCTGGTCCTGACTACTTCAGGGCGGTAGGGCGCTGACGCACAGCTGATAGCGAGGCAGAGGTTAGCTCAGCCTGTGTTGCTGCGCTAGCGCTTTGCTGCTTGTTTTAGAAATTTCACAGAACTGATTTTAAAATGCACATATCTCACCTGTAACTTGCCACTCTGTGCTCTCCGACTCCCAGGTCCACCACAGCAATTCCTATGCTGATTGAGTGGAGGGAGAACACCTTCCTGATTGGGACATTCTTGGGCAGACATCTTGGCAGGGTGACGCTCTAGTGTCCCTCCTGGTCCAATCTACTTCTGCATGGAATGGCGCTAACGCGCAGTGGACGCATACAGCGGGCACGCTAAAGGCTAGCTCGTCTGCACCCGTCCGTGTCCGAAAGGGCCCAGGGGCCTGAACCCCTGTTAATTTTTCTGGAAATTGCATAACCTATAGCTCTCAATCCCTGCATGAGCTAAGAGGGGATACTAATCTCAAGTGTCTACACTCTCTGAATATTGTTAATAACCCCACTTACTGTCCCCACTGCAATTTTAAGCTTCTGCCTCACAACAACTATGGGCTCCAAGCCAGCACCCCACTAAGGATGTTCCTTTTAAATTGTAAATCACTCCTTAAACACTCTGTTAAATTAGCTTTACTAATAGACGAGCTCAAGCCAGACGCTCTTTTTCTGACAGAGACTTGGCTTCAGATCGAAGCCGATTCTGCTATTGTACAAACCCTTCCCCAGGGTTATTCAATACTCAGAGCCGATTGCAAGACCGGCAGAGGCAGGGGTTTGGCCATTATATTTAAAGATACTTTCAATTGCCGAATCACTCTGAATATGCTATCAGATTGTGAGAGCATGGCCTTCTCCCTAGAGTTTTCGCCAATGAGCACCTTCTCCGGTTTGCTGCTTTATCGCCCACCGGGAGGACTAGGGCAGTTCCTCCCTAATCTTTCCACGTTAGTTGCCAATCTAGCACTGGCCCCACCAAATATTATGGTGATTGGAGATTTTAATATCTATTTAGACGACCCCTCCAACCATGCGACCAGTGAACTACTACTCAGTCTCCTGGCGCTCCCACTCAAAAAAAAGGATTCGCCTCTACACATGTCAAGGGCCATCTTCTTGATCATGTGTTTAGTAACCTGCACAACCTTGTAGTAGGTACCCCTAGTCCACGCCCCTCGACGGATCACTTTCTGATTCCCCTATGTTGGGAGACCTCCGTGCCTCCTCCCTCCATAGAGCACTATCATTCTTTTTTTTTTTTTTTAAATTTTTGAAAACCTTTATTGTGCATGAAAAAAAGAACAAATACGGGCCTACAACCATCAGGCCGGCCACGATACTGTTAAGCACTGGTGCAAGCAATACGGTTCCCCAGCGGCATCAGGTAATATAGCAACAATTAAAATCAGTTACACGGAGTGGAATCATGTCGCCAGGGGGAAGGAGCATTGAAGGTTAAATTTTAAAATGTTTTTTTTTTTAATCTAAATAAATCAGTGAAGAATAGAATCAAGGAGAACTGAGTCAGCACATTAGCTTCATAACATGAGCAGGCAGCATCCAAAAGATACAACAGCAGTGATGAACACCCCGTCAATATGGCAGTACAGTGTAAAGCAACAGGAACATCAGTCCGTAGTTACGTACCACCCACAGCGCCACCCACTCCCTACTAACCCCTGTCACAGACCCAGAACAGAAGACAGAACAAGAAAGCGCGGAAAGTTAGAAAAATAAGGCCCATAGAACCAAAAAAGAAAAATTAAATCTACCCCCCCACCCTACATCAATGCGGAGGCTACGGCCTACCCCCCCCCCCGACAATGTGCCTGTCGCCCATTAAACCCGAAATATAGATCAAGAATAAAGAGAAGAGAGAGGAACGAAAAGAAAGTAGAGGAGAAAGAGAGGAAAGAAAAAGGAAGAATTATAACATCTGTATATAGGGAGTAAGAAAAGAGCACTCTAATCTATAACTCCCAAAAAAAGAAGCAAGTCGGGAGGAGGTCAGTTCCACATACTCTCGGTCTCCGCCAGCCCCATCAACCTCCGCCACCCCAAGTATCATCATCACAATCAGAATAGCAAACAATACTGCGACTGGGGTGAATCATTTCGAATAAGCATACAAATCAAGCAATAAGCCGTCCCAATCCAGTCCCCGCCCGCCGGCACATCAAGTCCCCCAAGGGTGCCGCCTAGCCCTGGCCCGAACGCGGATGTCCCCCTATTCCCACCCCCCCTGAAAATCCAATATCTACGGAGACAAAGGAACAAGATGGCTCCATTGAGAAAGGGGGAGGGACACAAACGCAAGATGGACGTCGCCGGCCTCCAGAAAGTTCACTGTCCCCAGTTGAGAAACACTCCGACACATCCAGTTGGTAAAAGTTCCACATTGAAAAGAATGGAATCCTCAAAGGCAAAGCAGGCAAATGGGCGTGAGACCACGTACTTAGCGCCCGAAACAGTAGCGATACCAGGCAAGGCTGAATGTCAGTCACAGGACGGGAGGGAAACAAAGTATCGTCAACCGGTCCGACCGGTGGCCTCGATGTGTTACAAGTTGCGGTGGAAACAGTAACAACATAATTGCGGACCCTCGAAGACACTGTATCGCAGGCAGCCAACTGTACGGGGGGGTCCGGACTTTGTGGGGGATAGACCTTCCGCTCCCGCCTCAAGTCGAGCACAATGGTGTCAAGCTTCATGCCCAGTGTAGCATATCCACGTTCCAGCGCCGATCTCAGGTCACCCAGAGCGGCCATAACATCCCTGATTGAACACGTAGGCTGCTGTTCCATGAATTCCAGGTTGGAGGAGGGTGAATGCAACCTGGCCCCCTGTGTGTTCATGGGCTCGCGGTCACAAAGCAAGGACGGGCCGCCTTCCTCACGATACAGGGGGACAGGCGTCGCCATCTTGTCCACCATATAGCGCTGGAGCTGGGGGGTGGGAGACCCCGGTGGCACAGCCGATAATCGATGCTAACTCACGGCGCCAGGGCCGTCTCACAGCCAGCCGAGTTTCGTGCGGGACCGTATCAGCGGTGTCAGTTAATCAGGGCGGTGGGGGGGGGGGAGCTCGCCGTTGCCAGGCAGGAGCAGCGATGGGGTCAAGGCAGTTCTCCATCAGCGTCTTGAAGGAGTCTATCACCCAACGCGTCCGTTCCAAGTAATCACGCTGCAGGTACAATGTGCGATGAAAGCTTTGGCAGACTGTGCAGGACAATCTGCAACACGAGCCAAGGCAGCGCCCCTCACACCCCGGCTCCAAGCGAGCAGCCCGGTCGAAACAAAGCCTCAGAGGTCCGGCGGTGCGCAGCACACAAGCTGGGGTCCAGGGCAGGCAGGCAAAAGCAGGATATCTTCGGACACCGGGCAGACAGAGGATCCGGAGGAACGCTGGCTAAGTCAGCGCACTTCACCGCACATCCCAAAGGGGATTTGCATCAGGATATCAGGCAGGATGACGGCGCAGGATTCAAGGGCCGGCGGAGCCGAGAGCTTACACGTCCGCTCCAGTCGCCATCTTGGCTCCTCCCCAGCACTATCATTCTTGGAAAGGAAATGGTCTAGGCTCTCCCCCGATCATTGGACCGTAGTTCTTGAAGACACAAGACTACTCAGCGATCCCAATCCCAATTCGGCCAGCAACATTTTTAATGCGTGGATCCAAAGTTCCCTTGACCTAGTACTCCCTAAGGAACCCACTCATTAAAAAAAACAGACAGAAAACAGCTCCATGGTTCTCCCCAAAATTGAGGGATTTAAAGCAATCATGCAGAAGATTAGAAAGAAGATGGAGACATAATTTCTCAGAGGCTAGGAAATTGGACTATAGAAAGGCAATTATGCTATACAAATCAGTAATCAAAACTGCCCAAACCGCATTCTATGAAGAGAAAATAGGTACTGCCGCAAATTCACCCAAGGAGATTTTTCGTATTGGCAAATCACTACCCCGACTGGGACGGGTATGCTTAGACGAGAGTCCCGTGCTCTCCATGCCACTGGAGTCAAGCTATCCTGGCTGATGAGGGCTGAAAGCACAAACCGGTCCAAAGGATGCTTGTTTCCAGTCCAGGGAGGGCCTGGCCTGGCAGTTCGGGCTGGACTGTTTCCATTGGGCATAGGGTCAAGACTGATTTGCATATGGCTGGGTCTAAACTGGAATGGAATGGTAAGCAAAAAAAACAATGGATTTAGGCCCAGATCTCTGTACTGGGGTAAATTTATGACATTGTTCTGCATTCTGTCCATGAATTGTTCTTTTTGCATTTGGCACCCCGAGGGGGACAGGTATGCTCAGACGTCAGTCTTGTGCTCTCCATGCCACTGGACTCAAGCTATCCTGGCTGATGAGGCCTGAAAGCCCGAAACCAATCCTTGGATGCTTGTTTCCAGTCGAGGGAGGACCTGGCCTGGCAGTTCAGGCTGGACTTATCCCACTGGGCGCAGCGTCAAGACTGATTCACATATGACTGGGTCAAAACTGGAATGGCATGGTGAGCAAAAAAACGATGGATTTAGGTCCAGATCTCTGAACTGGGGTGAATGTATGACATTGTTCTGCATTCTATCCATCCATTGTTTTTTTGCATTTGTCACCCTGAGTGGGACGGGTATGCTCAGATGTGAGTCATGTGCTCTCCATGCCACTCGAGTCAAGCTATCCTGGCTGATGAAGGCTGAAAGCCCGAAACTGGTCCTAGGATGCTTGTTTACTGTCCAGGGAGGACCTGGCCTGGGAGTTCGGGCTGAACTCTTCCCATTGGGCGCAGGGTCAAGACTGATTTGCATATGGCTGGGTCCATACTGGAATGGCATGGTGAGCAAAAAACGATGGATCTAGGCGCATATTTCTGTACTGGGGTGGATGTATGACATTGTTCTGCATTCTGTCCATCAATTGTTCTTTTTGAATTTGTCACCCGAAGTGGGACGGGTATGCTCAGACGTGAGTCCTGTGCTCTCCATGCCACTGGAGTCAAGCTATCCTGGCTGATGAGGGCTGAAAGCCCGAAACCAGTGCTAGGATGCTTGTTTCCAGTCCAGGGAGGACCTGGCCTGGCAGTTTGGGCTGGACTGTTCCCATTAGGCGCAGCGTCAAGACTGATTCGCATATGGCTGGGTCCAAACTGGAATGGCATGGTGAGCAAAAAAACGATAGATTTAGGCCCAGATCTCTGTACTGGGGTGAATGTATGACATTTTTCTGCATTCTATCTATCCATTGTTCTTTTTGCATTTGTCACCCCGAGTGGGACGGGTATGCTGAGACGTGAGTCATGTGCTCCCCATGCCACTGGAGTCAAGCTATCCTGGCTGATAAAGGCTGAAAGCCCGAAACCGGTCCTAGGATGCTTGTTTCCAGTCCAGGGAGGACCTGGCCTGGGAGTTTAGGCTGGACTTTTCCCATTGGGCGCAGGGTCAAGACTGATTTGCATATGGCTGGGTCCAAACTGGAATGGCATGGTGAGCAAAAAAACGATGGATTTAGGCCCATATCTCTGAACTGGGGTGAATATATGACATTGTCCTGCATTCTGTCCATCAATTGTTCTTTTTGTCATTAATTAACAACTCCTAATTATCGAATGAGATGAAATGATCAGTTGCAGGGCAGTAAGACCAAAGTGCATGGCCAATCAAGGACCAAAAATGCTCTAAGTTATTCGACTTAATTGTAAGATGCATCTTCTTGGGCATAGCATAACTCCTGGGATGTCCTCTGATAGCCTTTTTATAGGTGTTTTGTGTGTGAATCCTGAAGTGTGGTAGATTGTTCCATTAGGATATGACATAGTTGCCTCCAATACTCCCTCTTAAGAGCTGTACCAGCCTATTATGCTGATTCATATAGCTTTGATTCAAGTGGCATTGTTTTGAGGAAATAAAGAGCATAACATGATTTAAAAAATGGTTCAAGTCAGTCAATCAATTGAGCAGATAAGTTTGTTTGGTGTTTTCCCAGTTTCCGATCATCTTGATTGTAAAATCAATGGGTTCCAAGTGCTTTTAACGTATCAGTGAATACCTCATTCCATTTGATTGTACTTTGATTATTAGATACCAAGGAGTTGTCTGTGAATGAAGCACCTGTGACTCAAGTTCCGTAGGGAAATTGTAAAACTATTAATTGTGAATCGTGATCGTTTTCCTGGCTGGACTTAATTTAGAAGCTGTTACAGATAGAGAAAACAGAGATGTGTAATAATGTATAATCAATGATACTTTTTGCCTGATGCAAAGTAAACTTTGACTGAGCAGGTTGGCTGGTAGTGAATCACAATTTAATATCCAAAAACCCTGATCGAATAGGAATTTGTACATATATTGGTCCTTGGCCCGATTAATGATCCACCAATTATCAAATATTGGTGTTGATATGCCCAAAAATGCATCTGGTAAATCCTCCGGCAGAATCTTCTTCCCATGATTTAATTGTGCATTTTTATCAAAGTCTCCTGTATTGAGGGTCTTAGCATTTGGAGAAAGATCTAGAATGGCCTCAATTTCATACAGGAGGCTGGATATTTTTAATTTGTCATTTGTCAGCATTGTCAGAAAATGTACATTCTGTACTATAAGCTGATTCTGCCTTTTGTGGCCCAATAAGACAAGTAATACAAAATCTGATCTACATTTAAAACTAAAGTTTTGTTGTTAACCCCTTCCATGCTCATGACGGAACGGTTCCGTCATGAGCATCGGTTGAGCTGTGCTCATGACGGAATGGGCCGATAGGCTCATTAGAACTTTCAGCACAGCGCGAAAATTCGCGCCGCGCTGAAGGGGTTAAAGAACTTTTTTATCAGAGTCTTCAGTCCTCCAGCGGGTCTACCCATTTTACTAGGAGACACACTGGTCTCATATGTATGATAAGCTGATAAAGAAACTAAATTGATGTGCCAGGTTTCCTGCAAACAAATAACATGGAATGTTGATAGAAAGGAAGTAAGTCTAGACCCGCTTGAAGCTTGGTGGCGCTGAAACCCTGCAATGTTACAGGTTCAGGTTAGAAAATTGGTTGATAGTTAGTCGTACATAATTTCAAACCTGCTAGGTATGCAATTCTAGTGCCTCGGTCCCGGATTGCTCTGCTCACTGTTAAATCAGTCTGCATCTCACTATGGGCCATATGTATCAAGGCCAAATGGGTTCGCAAACGCCGAAATTCGCAGAATTTCGCGTTTGCGAACCCATTTTCGCAAAATGGTATGTATCAAACAATTTGGGTGCAAAATAAGGAATCGCAAAATTTGCCATTCCTTATTTTGGGATTGCATTTAAGGAATCGCAAATTTTGCGATTCCTTAAATGCAATGTATCAAAAAAAAAATAATCCAAAATGCCCTTAAGGAATCGCTAATTACCACCAACTTCTAGTTGGTGGTAAGTTGCGAATTCTTTTAAAAAATTATTTTTGGCGAAAATCCAATGGTGCCATGTGGCGCTCATACATGCCCTTAGGGCAATGTATGTGCAACATATGCACACGCATGTCATTTTCAGCGGTGCAGCAGGGTGTTCTTGAGACACCCCTGCACCCTTGCAATTATTCTCAAATTGCGAATCGCAAATTGAGAATAATTTCCCATTCATTCCTATGGGCCTCCTGGCCCATAGAAATGAATGGGAAATTATTCCTTAATTGCGATTAGCAATTTGCTAATCGCAATTAAGGAATTTCAAGGAATCGCTTAAAAATAGCAAATTTCTTCATACATACCATTTTGCGATTTCTAAATAGCGATTCCTTAAAAATCGCTATTAAGGAATCGCAAAAGGGTATGTTGATACATATGGCCCTATGTTCTGTGGTACCATCTTTTAGCATATGCACATTTACATTTCTGTAAAAACTTAATCAAACTAATAGAATATATTGGATTTGGGTACACCTGTATTAAAATCATGCAACTTATTTTGTTGGCAACGATCACAGGATTGTTTAGATGATGGTGACAAAGTAGGTTTCTTCAGAGTCTTTGTAAGTTATTTTATCAGAACTGAGAAGCCATCAGCAATTGTTTTTGACTAGTTTGGTAAGCTAAAATCTCTAGAGTCCACAAAGCAACCAGACTCCAATGGTTTGGGTAAAAATGAGGCATCTCCTAAATCATGACTAGAATTGCCACCAATATTTTTCTTAAGGTAAGTAGGTTCTAGGGTCAAAGAATGAGTTGCTCCTATATGATCATGGGTCCCCTCCAGAGAAGGTTCATCTTTCAAGAGTTCAGCTGTAGTGCCCTTCCTCAAAGGTGGTAGTAAGTCTTTTGAAGTCTTATTGATGGGTTGAGATAATGGCACTTCTTCTAGATTCTCATTGGTGTGCCCAAGTTGGGGACCCGGGAATTTTTACCCCATTTTATGGTTATCCTTATTAAATATTGGAAAGAGGTTTAGTAGTTTTCTTGGAATGGTTATTTGGTTTGTATTCGTTCTGCATGGCCTTTTTATTTAATCTTCCTAACTTTTTTAGACTTCACTTGCTGACGTACTGCGGAAGTTCCACTACTGCTGTGGTATTATGAGGCTCAGATGTATCATCAGTTATTACAGTATCATCTGAAAGAGCGACATTCAGAGACTTATCAAAAGAGAATGAGCTTTGATCTGGATTAGAGAGCATAATGTGTAAAGATTCCATAGTAGTTGCCTTCCCTGGCACTCCTGACTGATTAGCACCAGAGGATGAAACACAAGTATTAATATCAGATGGAATATCGAATGTCGGTGAAAGCTGTGCATCCTGACTGGAATTAAAAGCTGTGATGTGAGAGCCTTTCTCAGTATTTGGCCTCCTGAAAGCTCTTGGTTGGGTGATGTCAGAGGAAGAGACACCGAGAGTGGTGTTCATTGGAATAACAATTGTTTGTAAAGATGATGCATCCTGAGGTGAGAGCATGTTCATGGAAGATAGCTTCATTGGCAGGAGCTGCAGGAGGATAAATATGTTGTCAAGCCTTGCCAAATTACTTAGGTGTGAAACCACAGTTTGCAAAGTTGTGTCAGCCTTTTGTAAAAATAAAAGAATAGGATTAAGTGCATTAAGTACTTCTTTGATCTCTTTTAAAAGAGATGACTACCCTGACAGGACAGCTGATTGGTGTCCCATAATTTCAGACATTTTAGCATGTGTTGATGTAATTGCTCCCATGGCCTGCAAAACTAGATGTACTGGTGGTATGGAAGAATTATAAGGAGCGGAGCTGTGATTGTTATAAATCGTGGACTAGGGTGCAACACTGAGAGCAAGGGACAATTTCATTCAGGAAGCTTCTCCAATAAAGCTGTGTTATTCAGTCAGTTTGCAAGCCAGTTGTATTTCTTTCTCATAGGGGCCGCCAGGTCAAAGATGTACGCCATGTTGCTCTCCTGCTCTTCCATAGGGTCTAGTCCATATATTGAGTCTGTTTCTAACTGGTTTATATATGAATAGCATTAGTTGGAGGGTCGCTAATTAAGGCCATTCTGGTATTGGGTTGATATTAGAACAAAGATTTGACTGAATGGCACTTAAAGTACTAAAAGAAGAACGCAACCCTTCTGGAATAGCGATTGAGTTCACTAAGGCCTCTTCTGATCAGTGTGACAGATCATGTTGATGGTCTGAGTGGCGCTCTGAAAATTTGTTAAGTGATAGGATTCCGTGGAAAAGCAGTTCTTGATTGATAACCATTTAATCATTTTTAAGGTAATTGTTCATGATAAAGAGGGTCCATTGAAGACTAACGGCCACATGCATCATTGCACCCGTTTGCGATTCCTAAATTGCGAAAATTAAGGAATCGCAATTTAGAAATCGCAAACTGCAATGCATGAACAATTCGCATTTATTTTTGCGATTCGGTATTTTTCCGTAATTGCGATTCACAATTTGCGAATCACAATTAAGGAAAACCCTTCCCATTGATTCCTATGGGCCAAAAGGCTCATAGGAATGAATGGGAAGGCATTCACATTTTGCGAATTTCAAATTGCGATTCGCAAAATGTGAATGCAATTTCAAGGGTGCAGGGGGGGTCCAAAGAACCTCTCACTGCACCCCTGAAATGTAACTTTAAATGCAATTTACACACACACATGCCCCAAGGGCATGTGTGGGTGTAAATTAAAACTTTCAAAAATGCAATTTGTGCATAGTTGAAACTTTTCGGTAAATTAGCATGAAGTACAACTTCATGCTAATTTACCACTTCCAAATTGCGAATTCGCAATTACAAAATGATCATGCATTGCATTTTAGAAATCTGAAATTGCGATTTCTTAAATGCAATCGCAATTTTAGAAATCGCAACATGGTTGCAATTCCTAAAATTGCGAAATGCATGATGCATTCCAAATTAGTCAATTGCATTCGCAAACGGCCGAAAATTGCGATTCACACCGTTTGCGAATGCAATTGACTTTGATGCATGTGGGCATAAACCCCTGTTGTAGAAGGTGCACAAACAACAGATCTAACTTACTCTGTTAATAAATCTTCATTGGTGGTTCTGACAATGCTACCAGAGTTCATAGGCTGTGGAGGCTTGTCAGGAAGCAAGGGTTTCTTTTGAGAGCGCATTTCTATCTCCAGGGCCTATCTAGGAACAGGTATCCAATGATGATGATTGTGTCAGTCAGCACAGGATGGACAGGATCACAAACCAAATGCCACCAGCATGAAATTTGAAGCCAAACTGCTTTACCTGAGCCTTCCACTAGCCATAACCCACCTTCGCAACCAGAATAATACACCTGCCTACACACCCCTACACCGCACCTGGGTCCTGCTGAAACTAAAGCCCTGAACTCTCCTGTGACTGTGCTGAAATAACGTCCCTCACCCCCACCTTATCTGAGCCCTTGATTACAGAATGTCTAGATGCACACAAAGGGAACCTTGTGAAGTGGGGATTTCCTCACTCCTTTTAACTGCCACAGCTGCTGACTTTGAGGCTAAATTATACACCAGAGCCCAAGGAGGTGATTAGTGGGTGTCAATGGGGCAAAAAGCTAACAAGGCCACTCCAGTCCCCCTCAATCCCCTTCAGTTGCTGGCCTCGACTCCAAGGAGAAGCTCAGGCAGTAGTATCGGGGCCTGAGCCCATGAGTCAAATCTGGCTGAAGCTGGATCAGCAGCGGCAGGCGGCCACCTCATAAACAACCGGCCTACAGGCCTTCAAGACGCGAAGAGGTGAAGGCAATATAGCAAATAGGGCGGTAATGCAGAAGCGTAAAAGGACAATTTCTTTACAGCCACACAGGAAGAGGGGAGGGGGAAGATCAGAAGCAAATGAATGGAACAGATGCACAGGAGAAGAGGCAGGTACTTCAGACAAGGAAACGGGCAAACGTTAGCCTGACACAGCAGGTAACACCACCAGCGCACTATGAGAACGCACTTCTCAGGCAAGCATGAGCACGTAAGTGCACTGCACATACAGAACAGAGCGCAACAAATTGCCAACCATCCAAACTGCCGAATAAGGATCTTTGGTACTCTGATCTGGAGTACATTTACAACAGTTTTGGGTTCCTTGTGGCTGCAGTCACTGTAGAAGGGTAGTTTGTTGAATCTAAAGGGGCTTACTGTTTTTTAGAAAATGCATGTCTCTCTCTTAACCCGTCCATGCCTCTCCCTTAACTCCTCATTACTCCCCCTTAACTCTTTATCTTTTGTAGTAAATATTCCAAATTTTCCAGCCACTGTCCTCTGTCCCTACCACAATACTACTAAAATGTAAAATTACATATGAGGAGATTGCCGCACATAAAAGATAGGAGAAGTGGACATGGAGATCTTTGCACATTGCTATGTGAATATCATTTTGTAGTATGTTAGTAGTTATTATAGTATTACCTACATTCTAAAAAATTAAGTTTGTGAACTTTCCCATAAGTGCTAATGTTGAACCAAGACATAGGATGGGATAACAGTTGGCAAGAAATTTGAAACCAGGAAGACTTTTCTGATGACTTTCTTTGGTGTTTCAGACCTTTTCTTTAGCCCAGAGTGTCCTGCGCATGTTCAGTATAGTTTGCATAAAAAGGACTGAAGAGGGTGTTACAGAAAGAATAACTGTGAATTCTTTCTTTAGCTGGGAAATTGTAATGTTACCTAAAGACTGTTTCTTCTTCAGCTTTCCGAAGAACTTATATTTGTCTTTCACTTGCAATTTTTGTTCCATTATGGTTTAATTAGGTTTAGCATAGTTGATTGACTGTATGATTCTTGACATGGTCTGTCTTAGCAGTTCTTCTTCTTTGTTCTTATGTTGAGATATTAATTTCAGGGTTTTTTATTTGTCCGGGCTTTAGTTATTCTTGTGCTTTTTCTAGATGTCTCTTGGTGAACTCAAGTATCTTTCCTTTCAAGGTGAAGGGAAAGAGTAAAAAAAATTAAACTTGTAGTTGTGGCAGATAAATGATGGTGTTTTTTTTAATTAGTGGGCAATCAGGACTATAGCAGCGGAAGGAATCAGTAATATTGGACAGATAGAGTCACTGGTGATGGGCGACACACTGACATCATTACAGAATTGCTTAGGCTTCACATCTTTGCCAACTTTTTCATCACTCCCTCACCACTATTACAGCCAATAGCAGTGGCATCTTGGCCATACTAACACAATTACCACATCCACAGTACCGCTCCAAGCTAGCGTTTGTTTTTGTGAAGCTGAAGAGAAAGCAGGGTCACCGATTGAGTTATTGACTAAGGCCATAAAAAGTAAGGGGATCTTATTGGTGCTGCCGCACATCCCCTTTCCCCATATAAACACATTTTGGCCTCGGGGGTAAGCTTCTCTAGGCATAATAACTGCAGCTAGCTGGCATTTTTTTTTTGACTGTGGCATTTTTTGCAGATAACATTTTGTTTTTGGCCCCACGGAGGTCCCTCTGGGTCTCCCCCATGGGGCCTAGGGTGTCAGAGTAGCCATACCCTGCAACCTTATATCATTTTCCTTTTTATAATTCAGGGCAGGAGACTAAGTCCCCAAGCCCTGTAATTGCTTCCAGAAAACTTTTTTTCATACTTTTTTCATATTGCTGGCAGCCAATCAGAGCGCTCGCTCCAGTGACTCGCATGTGAGCAATATGGCCAATGGGAAATAAAGCTCTCTCGGTCGATCATAATACTCTATTTTAAACTGGTGCTCCTGAAAGAGACTCAAATCTCTTGATATTCTTGCCGACCCAACCGGCACGATATACAATTACACAAAATCACAAAAAGCACAATCTGTGGACCATGATTTAGTTTACAACCAAATTTGCTGTAATTCAATTCAACAGATTTTGCTATAACATTGCTTAAAGAAGTCTATAAAAAATGCATGGGGTTGTGCATTTTGGGACCTCTTTTTTCTCAACACCCACTTGACGGCTCACCCCAAAACCATCCAAGCACAAGCTGGTCAAAATGTATAATCTTTTGGAAACTTTTGTGGAGGTGCGTCAAACGGTGCTAAATGTATTAGCAACACAAAAAGTGATTTTCCTATGGAGCAGCTGACTTAACTATAACTACCTAGTGACCACCACTAGGCAATATAGACACCATTAGGTTATATATACCATATAACACCAAAGAGCACACATACATAAAAAAGTAAAAACTATTAGAAATAGCACAGTATATTCAGTTTGGTTAAATGGAACATTTTCATCTGTTAAATATATTAAGATAGCAGCTCATGAAAAATAAAACTCCTCAATACAATCTGTCAATTTACATCTATTAACACATTAAAATAGCAGCATGTTTGAAATAAAACTCCTCTACAAAAAGCACATGCAAGATACTGCCAGCAGCGCAGCACACTAGCAGCATAGGGGTCCATAAAAATAAAAATAAAATTATTTTTATACATGCTTTGCGAATCTTATCCACATTGCCATCAGGAACTTAGTCAGACAAAATACCACAATCTGGCTTGAGTCAATCTGCAGTATTCTGATCTCCTCTTGGTTCTATCTTATGCCCAGGTTTCTACAAAGGGGGACAATCCACTTAGTATGAGGCTATTTCTAAAATGAACAAAAGAACAGTACATGGATGCGCGATTCAGAACTCCCTTGACAACACGTACAAAGGTCATTAGCAGGGACCATTTCTGTATGCTACATCCTACTAAAGTGTTTTACAGGTAAGAATCCATACCTAAAATAAATAAAAGCATCACATAATGATCCCTTACATTGCAAAATGTTGTCAACTGCAACAATCTCCCAGAAAATGGCTTTGATGCTAGCCTTTGAGATTAAGTGCGTGGTCTTGGGGAGAACCGTTGATTATCAAGGCTCAACTTCAGAAGTAGAGCATTTCACAGTGCAAAACCACTGGATTCTACTTACACATTGCGGAGACATGAGGTCTCTCAGGCCCACCCGGTAGGATTCTGACACTGCTGTAGACAAGAGCCGGTGCCAAAAAATTAGAAGTCTGTCCTCAATCCTGTGCGTGATTTTTTTTGTGCCAGATCTAAATAAAGAGGTGTCAATAGGCCACTAGCTGGGAGGTTTATTAAGGATCTTAAAAAGTTATGCTCCACTGTAGATAGGCTCTGGGTTTGGTACTACCCCATAGCTCCACACCATTCGGGACCGACCCTAGAGCCTTGACATTGTAAATCTCTAATGCAGGGGCCCCCCCTTCTGGATATAGTTTTTCTGTGGAGTTTACCTTTATTAGATGGGTGTTCAACCAAGGGCAACTCTTCCCTTTCCACTTGCCAAGCCCAACATACATTTCTTGTACGTTTTAAACCTAAATAATCAAATTTGGCCATCGCATCTAAGGGGCTATCACCCACCAACATCCAGCTTTTGCAAAGGGTTGTCTTTTGTAAGGAAAGGATCATGCATTTGGTCTTGAAGCTATTAAGCTCCAGACCCCACTCAACAGAGAACAGCTGAAAGGCATTCAAAAGCTGTTGGAGTCCCTGTTGTGATTCAAAGATTAACAAAGTTTCATCTGCAAAAAGAAGATTTGGCGTGTTTCTGCCCTCCTATTTTAGGTGCAAAACATCAATCCTTGTTCAAAAACTTGATTACACCATTAATATATTGAGTAAACATCTTTGGTGCCAAAACACTCCCCTGTCTTACCTCCGACCCAATCAATATGGATGGGATCAGTCAACGCCCCTTCCTTCCCATCTCACCTGAGCAAGAGTATCAGTATGTTGCCTCATATATATATATATATATATATATATATATATATATATATATATATATATATATATATATATATATATATATATATATATATGTATGTGTATGTATATATATGTGTGTGCTGGATTTAAACATCTATGGACTTTAACTCTGCTGAACAGCAGTAAAGAGCCTGTGCATGGTGTGGAACTGACATATTCGTAATTGGCATATTTTATTTACCTACACGTTTCCAGTGTATTGTAGAAACTGTACACAGGGCCTCTAAGTCAAATGTCACTAGTGTGCTGTACCACCTATTGTGCCATCTGCTACAGTGACAGTGTAAAACTTGGCTTCAAACCTACCTCTGCAGCCTGACTTTAGCAGTATAAAAACTGTGATTTGACCTGTAAAATAAACCCTATTGACAGGTCAAAACCTCACTTTTAAATATTACTGAGGCACACCCAAGTAGACCTAGTTATGCACAAGCCAGAGTGCACGTTATTTAAAATTAGAATATATGCAAGTTTACCACTTTAGATATATATGAAATTAACATATCCCTTCAGTGTGCAACCACATGACAAGCCTGATTCTCCTAGGAAATCATGGTAACAGATATAGAACCCTTTGGCTCAGTTACTTATGCATACCCAAAGAGATACACAAGAAATACACATGCGGGTTCAATATTTATTGAAGCATTGTGATTCTTGAGTAAAATATGTGCGCTGCAATGATTAATAGAAAGAAGCAGAATAATATTATTTTCATTATGAGAACGGTGACAGAGACGAACAATTCAACAATTTCAGATTGCAGAAAACTATATGCTTGCTTACAAGAACTGTAGTATAGTGTACTCCTACCTAGCGCGCTCTACCCTATCTTGTCTAAGGTGATTGGATCTGCCAAATCCCTGCCCGGATGGTCTAACTCCCGATTACCTGTGGGTAAGTGTCAGCAAGCATCCTTCACATGAGGTTACAGGAATCAGGAATCCCCATGTTGCCTTTTCAAAATCCCAGTCAGGCAGCTATCGTTTATTCTATCATGATAGTTCTGTTTCCGAGCAGGCAGAACAAAAAAATAACATCTTGCATGCTGAATTTAGCATTAGCATATCAAGAACAGCATCAGAACAACATTTACCCAGTTAACAGATTAACTAATTTTAACCACTTTTTAAATGGTCAGCAGGAGCTGTCCTTGCCTAAATTTCTGTGGCAGCCGGTTCAAAAGGTTGAGTTCAAACAACCTAGATAAAGGTATCTAGAAGGAAGCCAAAGTAATATGACAGAGTGGGGCTCAGAACATATCATAGCTCAGCTACCAATGCAATCTAGCTTGAACAAACATCTCTGTTTACTTGAATCTCCCCTAGGAAGCTCCTGAGTCCAAATAACACCACTAAACAAGAGGTTTTGGCCTTCACTACCCTCTAGTTCCTTCTGTTATTAGTACTGCCATAAGCAACCACTGTTTTGTACATTCTTGGTTGGATGCATTGTCACTGGATTTATGCAGCAATGGAGGACCAAATTATGCAGCAGGGTGGATCAAACTATGTGGCAAAAAATGCAGCATTGTTTTAGAATGTTGCCATTTTCGCACACATTAATACAGTCCGAGAAAAGGTTAAACCTCCTTACTACCCATGTAACACCTGATTGCAGCAACACCTTAAAGGGTAGCTTGAAACAATGGAGCAAATTAATCATTCTTTCACACAGCAAGGCATCTTGCTGCACTGCGCTGCTCTGCGTGAAAGGGAAAAGGCAGGAATATGCTGTATTTACCAATATACTGCACATTCCTGTCCTTTCCTAGTGCTGGCGCATTTCTGGCTGTCTAGCATCAGCCTAGGTACCCTTGCGTCATGTTGCCAGGGTACCTGCGGTGTAGGCAGGATTGTTTTGTGCAAAAAGGGACACTTTCCAGCACACAAAACAGAATAAAAAACTAGGAGAAAGCTATATTTCTCCTTGTTATGACTCGATTGGTGAGGCGTGGTATTTTGATGCATTCCCAAGGCTACTATTAATGGTAAATCTGGGAATGCACTTAAATCCGTGAGTGGATGCATGGGAGCACCCACACTTTCACCATGGAATGCCTGCATGCATAAGCAACGCAATGCAGCGATTTGCAATGCTTTGCGTTACACTAGATTTATCAAGCCATGCAGGGCTACTCAAGGTGGCATTGTGTGGCACAAGGGCGACGCAAGTCCTTGATAAATTTGGCCACTGTTTTTTGTTGGAATTAGCACATTGTCTACTCCAAGGTGGATTATCTGGCAACAGCAGTAATTCCACATTTATGTGGAACACCCGACAGCCACTGAATGGCATAATGCCAGTGTTTCCGTTTATATGAAACTGTATCGAGAGATAATCAGTTGAAAAATAAATTGTATGATGAAAGATCCCAAAATGCAACGCATGTTAAAATACTATTTACATTTATAATTTGACCTAAAACAAGACAACGGTTTTGATTTTTGTGATAAAGAAATTCCACCTGTGAAGCACAAAAAGATTCTTGAGAATTACTTCTGAAAAACTCGTTCATTTTAAGATGCTAGCACTGCGGTCTTCTTAAGGGCAAGGATAAATTAAATTGTGCACATACCGAGGCGCAGTTGCTGTCTGATTTATCCTCCACAAAGTCGATGCGACATAATGCCCTCTGATTTTGTAGCCAGTAGTCTGTAGATTCCAGCGGACTGTCACTGCAAAGAACCTGGCAATGGAAAAAGAAGAATACAGCATGTAGAGTTATTTTTATTCTTCCATTTGTACTTCTTTTAGAACATTGTGGTACACTATAATTTAAGGTGAGCTGTCAGCTTACCTTAACGTAGTTAATTACCATGTGTGAGGGAGCTTTCAGGTGAATGTCATTCATGGAACACTTTAACAAAACCAATGCAGTGTGAGCAAAACAAGAATGTGATATCTACTGCACAGCACTCCATCACATCTGTTAAAAGAGTAAGTTAAAGGAGTACAACACCAAATCCAGAGCCATCATGAAACGCAGAGATTTGAGATTTCAAAAGGTCCAAAAACCTGTTCCCCACAAGCTCCAGCCTGGCGGCATCTATCTTGCCCTGACTGCCTAGCCGTGGTTCGGGGAATGCCAGCACTTCAAGCCCCTCCCCTTCAAAGTTCTGTATGGTAATGCATCGATACCTCTTGAAAATTGTTCCACTCTACCAGCCAACTCCCATGGTTGGGCTTCATGAGTCTAGTACCCCCAGGCGGCTAACGCAAATGATTCACTTAGCGATCTCCCTTGTTGGGAAGGGGGAGGCTTAGGAACTCCATTCCCACCAATCTCATACTCAAAGTCAACTTCCTGAACTCACCAAAGGTTTAGACCCATCTGTTGCAGAATGCCTATAGCTTACTGTATGAACTTTTCCCTAGGATTGGATCCCTCATCTTTTACCTCCCATCAAACATTTATGTTTAGGCAAGATGGTGTCAGGCTGCAGAAAGGATTACATTAACGAATAAATGTAGAAAGTACAATCCAATCATATCTTCAAAGTATGAGTCCAAGAATAGTTGTTGGAAACAGGATTTATTCCACAAGTAGGACCCACGACATGAGACATGAACAGTAGGGCAGTAACGGAATAATAAAGGCAGTGACTGAAAGTTGCACATTAACATTTCCTGAATATAGAATTAACAGAAACAAACCTTCCATAAAGAAATACACTCTCTACACCCCCCTCCTTATAATAAACCTAAAATAAATAAAAAAAAATAAAAAAAACACATTCAATAATAAACAAAATCATCAGAACGGACAGGATTTCTGACACGAGAACTGCATCTAGTTGGTGCATGATCCCCAGAATTACCACCAATATTTTCTACATTTTCAACATTTCGACAAATGACAGAATTAGAATCACCACCCCCAAGATCCCATGAAGCATGAGAAGAAGTAGTATGCCCAATGTCATTTTTCTGACACATCTTTTCAGAATCAAGCCAACTGGAATCAGTTTTTTTAACAGATCTATCACAAATGGTTTTCGCCTGTTCTTTCGTAATCTTCACAACAGCATTTGTGTTCCACCATCCACGACCCTGCAACATCACAGCCATCTTAGAAACTTTTAAAACTTTCGCAGGCGCTGAAAACTTTGATTCACCTTTCGTAACTCTTATGGGTTTTTTTATGATTACCCAGTCTCCAGGAGACAAAGAAGTAATTTTAACGTGTTTTCTTAAATTAAAATTTCTCTTATATGTTTCCTGTTTGAGTTCAACCTGTTTTCTGAGTTTGTGAATATCCAAACCAGGACTTTTCTCTCCAACTTTCCCCTTCAACCAAGCAGGGTTAAGAGAAGAAACAGGTTTTCTACCCCTGAGCAAAAAAATAAGGAGTGACATCCGTGGTAGAATGCGGAGTGGTGTTGTAACTCCAAACTTTTTCACAAAGATACTTGCAAACATCCAAATTATTAGAAACAGCAGTTTTAACACCTTCTTTCAATAGACGGTTAGCACTTTCCACCAGACCATTTGACGAAGGACTATATAAGGGTACTAACACATGTTTAACCGAGGCACCACTTAGGAAATTCTCAAATTTGCTGGAAATAAAATGAATACCATTGTCTGTTACAATTTCAATAGGAAAACCCTCCACCATGAATAAACGTTGCAGAAAAGTAATTACAAAAGAAGAATCCGGCCTCATAACAAAAGAAAAATAAAGCCACTTGGAAAAGTAATCAATGATTACAACTAAATATTTATTCTCAGAACTAAGCAAGTTAAAAGGACCTGAAAAATCTAAGCCCAACTTTTGCCAAGGACCAGCAGGCCAATCAACAGGGCACAAAGGTGAAGTAGATAAACGCCAATGCTTATCAGAACATAAACATTCTGGACACTTGTTAACAAAGTCCTTCACCTGTCCATCAATGCCAGGCCACCAGTACAAATCTTTAATCTTCCTGACCGTGCTCCAAATCCCTAAATGCCCCTCATGAGCAAGTGAAATGATCTTAGAAATAATACCTTCAGGAGGAACCACTTTGTCTTCCCTCACCAAGACATTGTCTACTATAGACAAATCCGCAGCCACCGGAGCAAAACATCTATCTGCATTGACAAACTTCTATCACAGGGCCAACCGTGCACCAAGAATTTTTTAACCCTGCGGAGACAAGGATCATTGTCATCTGCAGCTAACCAGTCAACTTCCGAAAGCTTACCACCCTCAGCCAAGTAAGATATGGTAAAAACAATATCAAAATCATTACTCTTCACCTCAGGTTCAGCATCCGTCACATCTAAAGGGATACGAGACAAACAGTCCGCCCTGACATTTTTTCCGCCAGGAATATATTTGTTGTCGAAATTGTACTACTGTAATCTAGCCAACAATCAAACCAGCCCAGGAGAAGCTCTATTAGAAAAGCTATCCCCTAACATATAAATCAAAGGCTTATGATCAGTGAAAAGCTGAAAACGAGAGCCCCAAACGTACATGCGGAACTTCTCAACAGCCCAGCAGCATGCTAAAGCCTTGCGTTCTATTGTGCTATAGTTAGACTCAGCACTATTTAAAACCCTAGAAGCAAAGGCTATAGTGTATTCTTGACCCCTAATCATTTGACTCAACACAGCTCCTAAGCCTCTTGAACTAGCATCTACTGTGACAATAATCAACTCTCCAGAGAAAAAGCTCTAATAGCAGGCGCATCCAAGATCAACTTTTTAACATTAACAAAAGCTTCTTGTGTACTCTTTGGCCAAATACATTTAGCATGTTTTTTCAGCAAATCTCGGAGGGGTTGTACAATTAGGGCATATCCCTGCACAAAACGAGCAAAATACTCACTGAGTCCTAAGAACGCACGCAAAGCATCTTTATCCTGAGGCCTTGGTGCATCCTTGATTGCAATGATTAAAGACATCTTTGGTTTTATACCCTCATCTGATATATTGTGACCCAAATAATCAACGCAATGAGTAACAAATTTACATTTCTTCTTGTTAACAGTCATCCCAACACCCTGAAGCTTTTGTAACACACATTCAAGAAGACTGTAATGGGATTAAAGAGAGGTAGAATGAACTAAAATATCATCCTGAAACGCCTGTATGCCCTAAATATCAGCAAATAATTTATCCATAAGACGTTGAAACACGCTGGCCGCGAAAGCCAGTCCAAACGGCAAGCGTTTGTACATAAAAACTCTGAACGGAGTGACAAACGTAGTTAGGTGTTGAGATTCTTTTGCAAGAGGAATCTGGTGGTAAGCAGATTTTAAGTCAATAGTGGTGAAATATCTGCTACCACCCAAATTCGCTAGTAGTTCCTGAATTCTTGGCAATGGGTGGCAATCTACCAGAATATTACGGTTGAGTGCCCTCAAATCAGCATAGAGACGAATCTTGCCAGAACTCTTCCGTGCCTAAACACTAGCTGAAACCCACTCTGATGATTCCACAGGTGTTATGATGCCTTGAGAACATAAGTCTGAAAACATTTTTTTTAAAATCATCATGAGCAGACAACGGGATAGGTCTACACTTCTGAATTACTGGAATGGCATTATCCTTTAGAATAATATTGTGCTGAAAACAATTAACGAAACCAACTTTGTCAGAGAATACTGAAGAATACTTAACCAGCAATTGCGACAAAATAGGGTTATCAGATGTTAATGGGACCTCATCCGAAATGGAGAGAACAGGAAATTCTCCTAACACAACAGGATCTGCATGTCCAGGTTTAAGCATAATACCCAACTTCGCTTGATCCTGCCAACCTAAGCTATCCCGGCCATTAACAGCCACATGGTATAGAAATTGAAAACGTCGCCAATAAATGTAGAAAGTACAATCCAATCATATCTTCCAAGAATAGTTGTTGTTGGAAACAGGATTTATTCCACAAGTAGGACCCAAGACATGAGACATGAACAGTAGGGCAGTAACGGAATAATAAAGGCAGTGACTGAAAGATGCACATTAACAATTCCAGAATATAGAATAAACAGAAACAAACCTTCCATAAAGAAATACACTCTCTACAATGAATCAAAAGATTTTAAATTGTATTGGTTGGGCAAGATTATTTTAACCAATAAAAATAAGAAAAGCAGCAGAAATCAAGGGCTGATTATGACCACAGATGGTAAATAGGGTGAAATAGGCTAAGTTGATAAAGTTACTAATAGCAGTCCTTTCCATCATATTTAGATTTTGGAGTGGTAACTAGGTGAATAGGCAGCCTTCTTTAATAGCAAAAAGCTACTGTATATATCTGCAAGCACTACTGGCAAATGCACTTCATGACTTGGTCATCTACTGGTATTACCAGTGAATCTCCAAGTAGTAGATGGTTTTATAATGGTGCAGAGCTGAAAGACGGTTTGGTAACCCTATTGCTGAACATTTCTGGATGATACAGCTCTAAGGAAAGTATTTTAATTCATGGTAAATATACACTTAATCCCACTAATTGACACAGATATGCTTCTTCAAGTGTAATTCCCTTTTTCAACTCATTTCACATGTCCAATGCAACGTTAGATTTTATGTTGTACATATCAGAGGCCATATTATAAAAAGTGCTCTGGGGGCACAACAGCAGTGTGCCGCCTCTTTTTGCACTCCGGGGTCCCTTTGTTACTACAGATGGGACCGCAGAAGGTTCCCCTGCCCCTTCTGTAATTCAGGCCACACCAGCACCAAATGTGCGCTGGCCCAATCCCAAAGAAGACTCTTTGCCTCTGTGCCCATGCCATATTACAGACATGGGCAAAGGGGTAAACAAGCTGTCAAGCAGGTCAGAGGAGCAGTGACTGTACATCACAAACAGGTGGTGCACACTCAATGTGTCCCCCTGACGGCAACCCTTTAGAAGAAGCCCTGTGTACCGCAGGCCTTAAACCTAAAGGCTTAGGGCTATGTTTATGAGTGACTAGGTAGCCTGTCAGAACTTGGGAGGTAGTGAGGGTGACAGGCCTCTGAGGCCAGTGTTGGGATTTTACCAGCCGTAAACAAAAAGGATGATGGCTGGTACAGGTGACGTCATGAACCTGCGCTAACCATCACACAAATGTTACTACCTGCCTCAGACTGTTGCTTGATCCTCACCTTCAGTAGAGAGTGTCTTTATTATACATATAGGGCTAATAGTATATCGTTTAGTATTAGTATAATAATTAAAGGCTAGGAAGATGGAAAGCAGAGCCCCAATGCCATTATGGGCAATCTGCGCTTGATCATTGACTTTTTCTATGAGAAGAGGGATATTCCAGGCAAGTGTCTTCACTTCCCTTCTTGCTTATATTAATGAATATTGTTCTTTGCACCATTAATTGCACACACACCAAATTGTTTTCTCAGTTTCTGAGAGCCTTGAAAGGCTTTTCTGGAGACAAAGAGCTGAAATTACAGATCTAAAAAAGAAGATGGGCTTGGGGAAAAAGCTTATTCACACATTTTGTGTTTACATATGGAACAAGTTAGGACCAATGGTAATCTTGGTGTATAGTTTGCTGCATCAAGTTCATGAATTTAGCATGAGACAAGTCTAAAATATTATGGAGGTAAGTGGTATGGGATAGAGGGTGGTAGACTTAGCTGGGATTTCTGAAATAATTAATTGGAGCAATACTTTATCAAGAGTGTCTACTGAAAGACTGCCAGAATATTAGAGGTAGAACCCTTATTTATTGGGTAAACGTGGAACTCAATGGAGCGACCCTGTAGATTCCAAAGGTGCTCTTGGAAGTGCATGTAGTGGAACACTCTCAAAGTGCAGTGACTACATTATCTTAAAGAATCCTTATTTGCCATTCGCTTGTAAAGCATCAAAGACATGACAGAAATTACTACGAAGGCTAACATAATCCGAATAGCAGAGGCAAGTAAAGATAGTATGAAAGAGTGTAAAGAAAGAGTGGAGAAAAGGTGGAAGTGAGTAGAAGCAGGGGACAAAAGCTGATCATGTGAGGCCTTGCTGGTCCATTGAAATATGCAATGTTGGAAGAGTGGGTAGGCTCTGTACATAACAAATGTACAAGATATGGAGCAGACCAATGGGAATATTAGATGCAGGGGGATCGAGTAGGGAAAGGGTGAAATATAATTAGAGATTTGGAAGGTATCTAGCAATTAGGAGTCGATTCTGCTTTTTGAGTGATTTAAATTCATCGGGAGAGTGTTGAGAGATATTAGAGATTGAATAAGCATTGTTAAAAAAATATCTATGATTTGAATTATAGGTAATTAGGATGGTGGTAAAGTAAGGGTACGCCTCTACCCTCCGCTCCCCGCCTGTTTCTATGCAGGCAACAAGCCATAGATGATGACAATAGAAGGAAGTAACTTTAAATTGTTGTAAGTACTGCATTCATAGCCTATGATAGACAAAGGTGTTAGGAATCGCAGCAGTGACTGATTTAATAAGGACTGATCAATGGGGGATTATAAATCTATTTTTTACTTGTTTGCTACATCAGATGATGGGGGTTTATTTTGAGTTAACATGTCATTTTTGCGTTTGAAAATCTAGCTGACACAGTTCGTAATGTTTGGTTTAAGGCAGGTTGATAATCCTAATTTATTATGTGTAATGAGAGATAGGGAGTCTAAAACATTGTTTTGGATTTTATGTGCTTTTATGGTTTTTTTTTAAATGTCGCTTTGTATATATTTGTTTCACAGGCATGATAAAGTCCTCTTTGAAGGATGAAATGAGTAGGCTGGGATGGATGTTTTGTATGTTAAGAATAGACTTTGTTGAAGACTCCCCTCTACAACTGTAGTGTATTTTAAGAATAATTGAAGATTTAGCTCACCCAACGAGGTGGACATTTTTTGTTTATATTTTTTGCATATGTGACTTTTCTTTTTTTTTATATGCATACTACCTCAATGCCCCAGTGTAAATTTGGATAGCGCTCTCTTTTCTAGTTTTCGGGTTTACATAGAGTATATTAAGTACAAACTCTGGATGTTAAAGGGACATATAGCCTCAGGTACAACAAGTGGGGTCAGAAAAGACAGTGATTGGCAGGCTGTATTGGAGGCACTGACAGAGAGGGATACATCAGAAATAAAAAAAGAAGCATGTACACAATTAAATAAAGATATAGGTGCAAGTAAATGTCTATGAACTCTCGGAGCAAAGAACAGGGCAGGATTAAGCTTGTTTTAGACTAAAACTAGCTGGACAGTGCTAATTTTAGCAACATGTATCACATGTTTTATAGATTGTCCAAAGGGTATTCTGGGTATTGTAGTTTGTTTTTCTGTTCCTGTTGTGCCGCTATAAGCTTAAGTTAAATGGGAAAACAAAAAAGGAAGCCCGTAATCACCGTCATTGCCAATATTTTCCTGCCTGAGGGAGGGGTAGCGGAGCAGGGGCTTCAAGCTCCAGGCTTCCTTGGGGCCTCTGACGCCACGACCGACGCTGGCATTTCACACCAGGAGGAGCGCTTAAAATTATCACCAGGCTGCGGCAGCGCCGGAAGCCCGTAATCACCGCCACTGTTTTCCTGCCTGAGGGCGGGGGAGCGGAGCAGGGAATTCAAACTCCAGGCTCCCTTGTCCCCTCTGATGCCACCACTGATGCCAGCATTTCATGCCAGGAGGGGCGCTTAAAATCATCACCAGGCTCCGGCAGCGCGGGAAGCTCATAATCACCCCCACTGTTTTCCTTCCTGAGGGAGGGTATTGTTTCCCCCATTCTTAAAAAACCTGGTCTTGATTCTTCTCTCCCTTCCAACTTCAGGCCCATCTCTCTTCTTCCCTATCTTGCCAAAATTCTGGAATCCTATGTCACCTCCTGTCTCTCTACTTGTGTCGAACAGAACCAACTCCTTGCTTCTCACCAAGCAGGTTTCCGCTCGGGTCATTCGACCGAAACTGTGGTGCTAGCCGTTCTCGACGAGCTCAAAGCCAAGGCTGACACCAATTCCCCCCAAGGTTTGGTTCTCCTTGACCTGTCCGCTGCGTTTGACACGGTCGACCATAACATTCTTTTGGACCGTGTCAGCGCAGCGGGCATACGAGGCCCCGCCCTTTCCTGGATCACGTCCTTTTTGACAGGACGTTCACAAGCTGTCCACCTCCCCGGCTTCTCCGCTCTCCCCCTCCCGGTGCCCTGTGGGGTTCCCCAAGGTTCCTCCCTTTCTCCTCTTCTTTTCAATCTTTACATTCATCCACTTATTTCTTCTCTCCTTGAGCTGGGGGTCTCTGTGTATAACTACGCAGATGTCCTCCAGCTCGTCTTTGATCTTTCTTCTTCTTCTCACTCCCTATCTTTCTTTCGCTCCACCATGGTCTTTAATTCTGGGTGGATGAGCGCCAATCACCTCAAGCTCAATCCAGATAAGACTGAGCTTGTCCTGACTGGCGGCTCATCCAGCCCTTGGTCCCCTGCCTTCTGGCCCCCTACTCTTGGCCCCCCTCCCACCCCGGTTTCCTCCGTTAAAACATTGGGCATTAAGGTCAGCCAGGACCTGTCCATGCATGGCCAGGTCAGTGCCGTGGTGTCCTCCTGCTTCCTCTCCCTTCGGATGATCCGGAAAATCTCTCGCTTCTTTTCTCTTGACTCCCTTAAAATCATCATTTCTGCACTTATCACTTCCCGCCTTGATTATGGTAATAGCTTGTTCGCAGGCATCCCTGCCTACGAAACCCGCTGCCTTCAAGCAATCCAAAATCAGGCTGCCCGTCTCATCTTTCACCTGCCCAAAACCCATCACATCACTCCTGTCCTCAAATCCCTCCACTGGTTACCCATCCTGCAGAGATCCTTGTTCAAACTAGGTTGCCTTGTTTATCGGGCCCTTGATCACTCCGCACCGGCTTTTATCAATTCTCTGATTTCCCTCCACACCCCTGCCCGCACTCTCCGTTCATCTTCCTCTGCCCTCCTCACTGTTCCCCGTTTCCACAAAACTCGCACTGGTGGAACTAGATTCTCTGTTCTTGCACCCCGGTTTTGGAATTCCCTTCCTCTCTCCATGCGCTCTATCCCCATCTTTTCACACTTCCGTAAAGCGCTCAAACTTTTCTTTTTGCCCTGGCCTACCCCCGCTAAACCTCCTGGCCCTGTCTGTTCTGTTCCTTAGAGCTCTCAGCGCCAGGAAGCCGTTTTGGCCATCGTGCACTCTACAAATAATTTCATTCATTCATTCAAGGGGAGCAGGGTCTTCAATCTCCAGGCTCCCTTGTGGCCTCTGACGCCACCACCGACGCCGGCATTTTGTGCCAGGAGGCGAGCTTAAAATCATCACTGGGTTCCCGCAGCACAGGAAGCCTGTAATCACTGCCACTGTTTTCCTACCTGAGGGGAGCAGAGCAGGGACTTTAAATTCCAATCTCCCTTGTGGCCTCTGACGCCACAACCGAAGCTGGCATTTCGCGCGCCTAAAATTATCAAGGCTCCCGCAGCGCGGGATGCGCGCGGGCAGGCCGGGGCCAAGGATGGGCCCCTCTGCACCCATCAGAGACCGGCAGAGGCTGGGCTGTGCCACCCCTCTGACAGGCTCCATCTACTAAGCTGTGTCGAGGTGAGTGTTGCAATTTTACGGCATGGGGAAACGTACCGTTATAACAAGCTCCCGCCCCTCCACCTCCATAGACAGCATGTTAGAAAGAGCCTTCGAGGATCTTCCAGCAGTGGCCTGCAACAAGGACATTGCACCAAATATGAATGTCTCCCCGAACCCAGTAATCACAGGTGCAAAAAGGAAAAGAAAACTGGCTAAACCCACCAGTTTCAATAGTAAACAACCCCCTGTTTAAAACATCAACGCATTGCTCATGGATTTAAGGCACGGTGACCCCTGTGGTCTCAGTGAATGCAGAGACTGCTGATGTGAATGTCGATTTACATTATCTGAAAAATTAAATAATTCCACCTATTTTCAGACAGAGCCCACAGCTGCTCCTTCAACTCGTCCTAAACTTGGTGACACTTCAATCGACATTATAGTGGACACTGTATATGAGCGCATTAGAGACCTGGTGGACAAGAATTTCACTGCTCTTTGGAAATGCTTAGATCATTTGGAGTCATTGTCAAATAAATTAAATAGACACACCAATATCTCCAAATCAACTGTCAATCAAGGGGTGGTCTCAGGCTTGCAGTCCCCTAGAGCAGTGAACTTGAATGAACAATGGCAAACCCCAACATCTATGCCTCTTCCCTCTATCAGCACCTGTTCTTCATCCAAACTCATTCCTGCCCAGACAAATCCACTAACCACAGGGTGTACTAATAGTCCAAATGCTCACACTCACCCAGCTACTCATGTTGCCACCCCAAACCTCACAAATAATGCCACTTCAGGGTGTAACACTCAGAGCGTAACCACCACTATCGAAAACCATGCCAGTGGGACGTCTGCTGAGGCCAGTAGAGAAGTTCTTAGCCTACCACTGGCAGCATGTCCCTATGTCATAGTCTTAGCAGGTGTTCCCCCCTAAGAAAAAAATCAAACTGAGATTTGGGCCAACTGCAAAACAAAAGTGCTGATTGGCTTGCCAACCACAAAGGGCTTGGGGTGGCAAACATCAGTGACATTATAATGGTGCGCAGGGTAGGGTGAGTTGGACCCTCACAAAAGAACATTGAGGGAGACTGTGTTGTCATTAATTTTCAAAGACCATCACTTGTAAGGTCGATTTTAATGACACAGGAGCTCAACAATACTATTCCAACTCTTATCTGGTAACTGGCTCTAGGCTTTTTCTATAAACCAACCCCAGGGCCAAACATCTTTGCTATTCCCCCACACACAATGCATAACAGATTTTCTGCCCTGTCTGGTTTAGACAGCCTGGATTGACTGTTGCCCTTTCCAACATTAGTTGAGCCCGTCCCCACCAGTCCCACGCCGAAATCCTTAGGACATGATCTCTCAGAACCACATGACCCAAACCTACATGTCCTAAGCTGGAATGGTGCTGGCTTGGACTCTAAATTAAGCTCTTAATATTAGGTAAATATAGTCCAAAAATATGACATCCTCATGTTTAAAAAAACTTGGGCCTCAAGGAATGTATATCTAGAAGGGTTTGTATGTTTCAACATCACCGTACCTGTTCCCAAAGTAGGCTTCTCATCTGGGGGACTTTCCATCTGGGTCAAGGTGGTAGCGCTAAGACTATTGCTACAAATAACAATCATTTTCAAGCCCTGATCTACACACGGGGTCAATTTGCTTCATCAATTTTTATAAAAATGACTTTTTAAATTTACCAAATGTGAATTTTATTAATCTATTTAATTTTATTTCCAATTTACAAAGACAATAGGCGTCCCGCAATTTAGCTGGAATCTGCCTAGGTGGCGACTTCAACGCCAGGATCTTTAGGGAAAACAAATTAGTTACTTCTCCCCCAGTTTATGTGTACCCATGCAAAAGGGGGACAGATCTGCTAGATCACTTGTCTAATTTATTAAATGTGGTGGATATTGCGGCTGTATATTAAAATGATAATTGTTCAATACCTACATACAGGGGTCGTGGCTGCGCCTCTACCATTGACTATTTTTTTTATATCTGCCTCACTAGAAGATGTCTTATCAAAGGCTAAGGTTTTACCTACTGTGCAGGGGGACCACAACCCAATTTCAATTTCAATCAGATTTGCCCCTAGGCCGGATTGTGTCAAAGAGCCAGGGGCTAGTAATTTAGCACCCTCGGCTGACAACTTGAGAGTGATTTGGAAAGGTATCGATAACAACAATCTGTTTTCTAAAATGATAACAGCGCACCCATCACTCATTGATATTTGTCTGACATCTATTGATCCTAACCCAGAGGACACTAACTCCTTCAGCCATCTATGTGCTGGCAATAAACGACTGACCGCGAGGCAGGAATTAGATACGAAAAGAGCCCAAGATGGTTTAACAATCCTTGCTCGCGAGCAAATAAAGAGCTCTGCGCAGCACTCGCAGCGACACCAAGGGATGCAGTTCTGGTCAAGTCCCTGAGGCTACATTACAAACAAGTGACCAGGCTATGAAAAGATGAGATCCTAAAAGAATGCTTGGACAACCTTGCCTATGCCGCTAGACATAACAATGGAAACAGTTTTTGGGCAGCAGTTAAAGATATGAGGTCTATGGGTCTTACATGCACCCCCTTAAGTTGTAATATAACCAGTGGAGCCTGGAAAGCCCACTTTTCAAAGATTTATGCAGCCCCATCCCAGAGTGAGGACCCTTCAAACTTTCATGTTGCTTTGCGGATTCTGATAGCCGTGTCAGAAGTTGAGGACGGGCTTTCCATTGACCTTATCAAGCATATACCAGAATTCTTTTATTCCTAGCACATGGTCTACCAGCATTATCATTCCGATTTTTAAAAAAGGAGACCAATCCAACCGTAGTTGTTACAGACGGATCTCCCTGATTGACAATACTTTGGATTCTTGGGAGGATTCTGTTTAACAAAATCAGGTCTTGGGCTGCGGGCGTACATATTTTGAATAAGTGCCGACAATGGCTCTTGGGCAGCCCATGTCGCCCATAGTAGAAGTAAATTTCTAAAGGCCACTAATTCTATTCTGAGCCTCCCGCAACCCAAAAGAGCTGAGGTAGTGTTATCCATAACCAAAATTTATAAAACACAGTGCATTCCCACTGTAACATATGGCGCCGAAATCAGGGGCTTTACAACATTACCAATTTCCTCCTCACATTTTGTTTGCCATAAGGCATTACAATTGTTTTATATCAAAGATTATCCACCCTGCCATATTTTAGCTAAAAGTTTGGCAAAACCCGGCAGCAACTTTGATGAAAGACATATTAGCAGACTGCCTTAAATGTGATACGGTAGGGGACACACCTTGGCTTGCCGCTGTCAGAAAAAGTTTGATCAGCGTGAAACTCAAACACATTTTTCTAAATCCAAGTGATTCGGAAGGAATGAACAAAAAGACCCTCCAGGAGGCTCAATATAAACTATACAGCAATAGAAGAGACGCCATAGAGCTCTCGAAATAGTCAGTTGCAGGATATATGTCTTTGGTGGACGCTAAGAGCCCCCCATCACATCTGCCATCCAGCTATCTCTTAAGATATCAGCTATCTCTTAAAGAATATAGGTTGCTGGTAGAGAAGTTTGATCTTTTGCCTTAGGGCTGACACCTTAAAATACTCACTCTGCTTCCCTATAGACTTTAATATCAATCTTGAGCAAACGCCTTGCCCTTGTGGCACCCGCAGCAATCAATCTATGGTACACTTTTTATTTTTCTGCAATATTTATCAAAAATACACTAAACAATTCTTGATCCCTTTCTTTAAGGCAACTGCCATCACTGACTATAGAATAGCCTATTTGGAAATTCTTAAGCTTAAGAGGGATGATATGATTTTTTGTGTAAGCTCTCTTTTGAGAGCGGCAGCTCGTTCACATGCCTCAATGAGCACCCCGTTACACAGCTAATTGTATCTAATCTTATCATACTGTTATTCAACATGAGTTAGAAACACTTATTATGGGATGATGTTCGTTAAGAAACCACTGCTTTGTATATTATATTCCTCTTTTCATAGCTTATGTTTGATTACATCTTATTATACTATGCTGCTAACTGTTTATATCTGATTGCACTTTGGAATTTTTGGTCTGTGCTTTTGTGGATATTTCATATCCAAATAAAGATTTATTGAATTGAATTGAATTGAATTGAATTGCATTCGGTGGCTGATGCAGGGAACATCAGATACAAATGTGTATGATAAGTCATGACCAAGTTTAAGGAACTTATAAACTGGGATGGAAAAGATAGCAACGTCTTCTTGGATCAGATCTAGAAATCGTACAGGAAGGTGGAAAGGTGGAAAGCAAGTGCGCAAAACACAGTAGAGATCAGCACAACTGGATGTCAGTGTCATGTAGAAGGCAGATACAGATTAACTCTTGGTGGTAAAATTTGTGGATCAGGGTCTTTAAATACATATTTGGTTCATAATGTCAGTTGTATTACTCATCCAGAGAAAAGTGTCCACTTATTTACTGGGCCCAGGGTCGAATAGCCTTTGACGTAAGAAAATTATTAATAAGAATCTGAAAATCAAATCAATTTATACACCACAGGAAAATTATCATCACTTGATGGGATTTAGTGTGAGTTTTCAAAGTTTTATTAAATCTTTATAAAGTATATCTTTATTTGTAAGTTCTCAAAATTGGCAATCAATTACTCACAACCTCAGCACCGCTCGCCACAATGCTAATAATGCATTAAAGCATTTGCATAAACCAAGCGGCAGTCACCGCACGGGTACCACAGGTACCCCCCGTGTGCACCCCAAATATCTCCTTCACTCTGGGGGCCCGCAAAGGGCCTCCAGAGTGAAAACCGCATGCCTTTCCGTGGCGACATCGCCGCCGCGGAAAGGCATCACCAGAAGCCCATTGTAATATGGCTGGCGGTGTCTGAAAGACACCGCCTCCATATTAATCCTTTTCCGCCCCGACCTCAAGGCGACTGGGGCGGGAAAAGCAGCGGACGGTCTTTCCGTCCGCCGAGGTCCCCCCGCCATACTAAATATGGGGGGAATTCCAATGCGGATGTCGGGCGGATTGCCCCCGCCTGGCTGGCGGTAGCCACCGCCAGCCTGGCGGGGGCAATCCTCCCAACATCCTAATGGGCCCCATAAATTGTTGACCTATTACATTCTAAGGGTGTGGGGTGTAGAAGGGTATTGGCTCTGTAGTAAAATGTTTCAAAACAGATTAATTAATGTATTAATTAAGCCTAGTTCAAAATGACAAATTATTCATTGTATTTTAAAATTCATTTTAATTGTAAAATATTATTGCATATCATTTTAAAAATAATTTTTGTACTTTAATATAGGTTGTTTGATACATTGTGGGTTTGATTAGGTTTTTGTTCAAAGTAATTTTGTAATTTATGTAATCTTTATTTTTTTAAGTATTAAAAGAAAAAATGTAAACATTTATTTTATGATATAGAGACGTTTATATTATTTGTGTATGTTTAATGGTTCGATATATAATGTCTATTTTAAGATATTTGTATTTTTTTAATAGATTTAGTTAATATATGTTATTAAACAGATATTTGTTAGAAAACAATTACATGTATTTTAATGATGTTAATTTCTATTTTCAAAAATCTAAGGGAAAATTATATTATTTGGGCATAGTGAATAATGCTGGACTGTAGTTAGAATACTAATTCTGGCCCTCATCAATTCATGGTCCTTCCCCAATGTTTTTGATTGGAGTTAGAATAGTAAATGAGCACTTATATATTTGGGGTAACAGTCTATACAGGAGAGCTAGGAAGTTGGTCTTCATACCCTAAAGACAAGAAATAATATAGGGGCAGCTCTCCATCACCATGGACGTCATGCTGTGTTGCTCTGCTACCGCCGGTTCTTATGGTTACAGTGGCAGAGAAGACCAGGGCCTTGGGTGCAAGTACCCAGGGTCTTTTCTCCCTGTAACACTTCTCAGTTTGCAGGCAGACGGGCAAGAAACACTAAGGGGCCTGTCATGAAACACCATGATATCCTTTTAACTTCTGAGGGCAAAGGCAAGCATGGCATATTATAATAAGGATGGGTGGTCACACCTCATCTCCAGGCCTTTTTAGCACATGGGAGGACAGAGTGCAGGGCCAAAAGAGGAAGCACTCATCACTGAGCCAATCAGAGACATGGATGAGATGGTGGAATGGCTAGAGTAGGAAGTTATGCAAGATCAAGAAAGGGTTTCTGTCAATGTTGGGACAGGACAGCTGGAAGGATGGGAACTCACAGTGCCTTTCTCTACTGCAGACACGTTTAGAGTCAGGTGGGGAGGTAAGGAGGAGCTAGGGACCTTAAACATAGCAGGATACAAGCTCACAGAGCCCTTCTCTGTTGCAGAGTGAATGAGAAGTGACATCCAGCCAATATGAGGGATACATTCCAAATCATGATCTTGTCAATAACGGACTCAAGAGCTCTCAGAGACTAAGCTTAAGGCTCATCATGGAACTTACTGCACTTACCTCGCTAGAAAGAGGATACCCATGTATAAAGGTATCATGGTAGTCCTTTAAATGCAGGACTGTTAAATCAACAGACTTAAAGAGCAATGTGATGTGTGTTAAAGAACAAATAATTGTTTTGTCACAGAATAAATCAGCTTCGTGTATGACCGAAATTGGAGAAAACATTTCAGGGATTAGTATATATTTAATATGTTGTATTTATAGTATGCAATCCTAACCAAAAGTCATGGTACAAGCGCCACATCAAAGACAAAAAGAGTGATTAGAAGGGTAACTGATTTCTAGTAGCAAGAATGGAGCAGGAATGGGAGAGCTCTGATGGATAAGGTAGAGGAAGATGAGGACATATTTCTTCAGGCCCTTGGCAAGGCTTGCTACCATATGGAGGATGTACTTAAATACTTGCTTTTTTTGATTCATTTGTGCTATCAATGGAATTTGTCATTGAATTTTGGTGATTGCTCCTTTGTTGTCTTTATTTTGGATATCGATGTATTCATTTGCAATCCAAGAGAGCTCATGAATGTTTATTCTTTCTTGTGTAAAGTTTTGTACTTTGAATGTAATATGTAAGGTTTGTCTTAGTTAAAACGTGGACTCGAATTGGTGTTGTAAATAATTGTACATGTGTTTGTTAATAGTGTATAGATTTCATTTCTCTTTTTCATACAGGAAATGTGTTAAATAGAAAGCAAAACATGTTTTTGAATCAAAAGGTATAAATAAAATACTGGTGCAAACAAAAAGTAATGTGTGTTTGACCATAAAGCAAGAATAACGATAGCTTAGAAAATAAGTGTGGTTTAAGCATCTTTGTTGTTGATTACTTGTTTTATGGCTCAGCCTAAAACCACATTCCTAAGGGCCTAACTCCCTAGTTTTTCAAACATTCTAAAAGTGGCCTGTTCAGAATTGTAATTTAAAATCCAACGTCACCATAGGTTAGGATTTTAAATTAGGATTCCAGAGACACCAAACACAAACTGGTTATCTCTTCCCATTTGCAAATTACACTTAGAAAATGTAAGGAGGTAACTTCAATATTAATCTATGGGAAAGATAGGCCTTGCAGTAGTGAAAAACAAATGTAAGAGTTTTTCACTACCAGGGCGTGTAATAGTTGTCCTACTTTTTAAATACATTGCAGCCTCCCCTCTGGGCGGTCCAGGGCCTACACATGGGGTGTCTTATATATTAAAAAGGAAAGTTTGAACTTGGTAACAGGCTATTTTGGCAGGTCAAAATGGCAGTTAAAAACTGCACACACAGGCTCTGCCATGGATGATGTTTAACCGCATCGCTGCTGCGGTGATTTTTGCGCTACGCAGCTTTTTTCGAAAAGCCGCGTTAGATGACGAGCTCAGCTCGTCATCCGCACACGCCCCCCGTGGCTGATGACGAGCTGAGCTCGTCATCAGCATCAAAGGGGTTAAAGGACTTCTTAGGTGGTTTGGAAATCTGTGCTGCAGGCCCACTAAGGAAATTTAATTGACAAGCCGTGTGTACATACAGTACAAATGTACTAGGGATTTTTACATAAATTAATTATGCTAATTGGGTAACATCCAATATTACCATGTTTAGAGAAGAGAGAACAAGCTCTTTAGCCCTGGTGCCCAGAGTCCTAATGCTAGCAAAACAAAGGTCAGAAAAAGTGGAGGAGGAAGCAAGAGAGGGCCAGGTCCAACAATGTCATTGAGCCAGGTTGGAACCAGTTGTTGCTTGTAGTTCTTGGTGAACAGCACACATTCTGTTTTGGTTGGGTTAAGCTTCAGGTGGCTGCAGGACATCCGGGTCTGGATGTGGTGCAAGTTCTAATTGAGGCGTTGTATATCTGGATTAAAGTCCTTTAGATTCATCTGTGTGTTGTCAGTTTATCAGTGAATGGTGATGCTGTTCTCTGTGTGTTGAGTCCTAACAGGCTCCATGTAGACATTGAAGTTGACAGTCGAGATTTCAGGTGATAAGGGTCTTCTAACACCTTAAATGTTCTGATTTGAATGAACTTGTGTCAGTTGGATAAGTAAGACGGGAATCAGTGAACTTTTTTCTCCAAGTTCAGGGTGTGGCTGCAGGTAGGATGATTGAAAGTCTCGAAGGCAGCTGACAAGTCCAGTAATATCCAGACTAATGGGTTGTCTTGATCTGTGGTTAGAAGGGCATCATCGCAGATTTTTAAGGTAGCTGCCTGCATGCTGCAGCGTGATTTGAAGCCATATTGAGAGTTATGCAGGTAATGGTTGGTAGTGATGTGAACTTGAAGTTGTGCATACACTGCCTTTTCAATCTTCTTTCCGATAAAGGATAGATGAGTGATGAAATGGTAGTTAGCAAGGCCATCAGGGTCTAGTGTGAGTAGGAGGTACTGGCCTGTCTTGAAAGTTATGGGAAGATACCTTGTGTGATGGCAGCATTGACAATGCTGACTATTGGGGACAAAGAATCTACAAAGAGGGCTTTTGCTGAAGGATGACGGTAAGAGTCCTCATCATCAGTGTGGTCTTTAAGAATGCCCGGAGGAGTCTTGGCGCAGACACTAAAGAAATCGGCGTCAGAGCAAATGCATGTCTGTTAAATATCTGTTTGATAAGAGTTATGTAGCTACCATCGGACCAGAGGATGAGATAGAGGATGAGATAGAGGATTTGTTAGATGCGCGTTCACCTCCCCCTTACGCCTCACAACGCATATATCCTGCTGTCCCTTTGACTCCAGCTTCGGCCCCAGTAGCCTTGGCTCCTATTGTGGCTCCTATCTCTGCCCCTCTGGGAACTTCTTCCGTTTCGTCTCCCTCAGTACTGGGATCGGCTACTCTAATACCGGACACATTGTCCCCTCCTTTTATAGCCACAGTTGTTTTGGCCTCCCCCTCTCCAATTTGGACTTCTCAGTCTTCGAGCACGACCCCCACCCTAGCTGATCGAACTCCCACTCGTGGTTCGGGGGGTCTCGATGCCCGACGATTGTACACACGATCAGCGGTAAGGTTGGAAGAGAAACAGACAGTCGCGAATCAGGCGTCCCAATGGATGCGGAACCCTGTGTGTACTATTACCGATATATGGAGTACTCTTAGAGATCATGAGCCTGTTATGCAACAGCACACTCTGGAGCATATGGCTACACGTCTTATTTCCTTGTGAGAAGAATGCCTTCCAGATGGAAGATCCCCACAAGTAATATATGATATTTTGGACCGGGCCCATAAATTTGAATTAGGTTTGGAAAATGTGTCCAGGAATGTGGAGACTCTAGTGAAATATAGAGGGCGGTTGCATCTGAAATGTCCTAACTTGGAGTCCCAGTATCCTATGAGGGAGGTCCATCCTATTTATCATCCTGAGATACCAGAATTAAGAGATAATCAGAATCAGGTAACTTGAGCTCGCGTGGAGGCACGTTTTCAGGAGCAGTAGGTCTACACCCCTTGGAAAAGGAGTGAGGTCCTTTCTCTGAAGGCGCAACTCCCCAACCCTCGTAAAAACCCTACTGCCTACTTAAGGAACTCACAGAGGCCGCTTCCTCAGCTGTCATGACCGTAGCTGACATTGAGTTATTCTTTGGTCTACTGGTCCCCGTTGACGTATGGCGTCAGGTACATGACCAGGATCATGCTATGAAATTAGCAGGGACCTGGGAGCAAATTAAGGATTAGGACAAGGAACGAAAACCTGGTGATAAACCTAGACTCGAAGTGTTGGCTTTACCAGGTCGGATTATTACATTCTGCCTCGTTAGGTGGACGGGGATTAATTGACAGAGTATAAACAGAAAAAGGACAAGAGTGTGTCGGATTTCTTTAATAGATTTGAAAGGGTATTTATTGACTTTACTGGACAGGATTTGTCTGTGGAGTGTGGTGTACGAATATTTGTTAATCGTTTTGTGATCAATTTGTTACCCGAGATTTCTGCACGACTACAAGCCGCCGAGAGTACATGGACCACTTCCACATCCTCGATTATATTGAGCATGGATCAGTATTACAAGCATAGGGAAAATGAGAGTGTGGGCGTGGGAGTAGGGACGACCTTGACACCAGGTATGGGATTCAAAGATGGTTTTATTTTTAAGGTTCTTATGGGCTTTGACATGAACGTCTTTCGGGTCCTGAAGGTCAGTCTTTCTCGGGCAAAGGTACTGTGGTCCGTGGCGCTGGTCTTCTCCCGTTTTCTCACTCAGATATGGGGGGGGGTCTTCACTCCGGATACAGTCGGCTCCGCCACATGAAAGAGACCAACAAGAAGGGAGGCCGTTAGGTCACTGTCCTCTAGGGGAGGTGCACCAGGGGGACCGGGGAATGTGAGGGTGAACCCAGTGGCTCGTGCTTGCTCTATACACAGTGCTCCGTGAACGTAGGATAAGGGGGGGGGTTTGAGGAACAGGGGAGGTAAAAGGTAGTGGAAGGGTAGGAAAAGCACAGAGGGAAGGGACAAACAGGGATATATACACTGCTACTCTCTAGCACTCCGTCTCCCCAGCCAGGCTGCCCAACGCCGCCGTACCTGTGACAGCCACACTCCTCCCTCGGGAGTGTGGCACGGCGGTTCGCGGGGTCGTTGGCCTCCTGGCTCTCCTCTGGTCTCGGTCCCTCCGTCTTCTCCGCGCTGTTCTTCCGGGCACTCTCTGTTTTCTTCTCCGCCTCCGCTTCGTCCGCTCCTCTCCGTTCCACCAGCTTCCGCCTTCTCCTCCAGGGTGATTACACACCCTGTGTACAGTACTTCCTGACTTTTCACCAATCCGGTTGCTGTGACGTCCTTCGGGGCCGGGCCTTCCTCCTTAGGTGCAAACGCCCACTTAAAGGAACCGCTCTCTTCTCCCTCGCCGTCCGGTTATGTCATTCCGTCCTCCCACTCATTGGTCTGTGGAGAAGGCGGAAATGCACAGTCAGCAGGGCACGGGCTCCACCATTCCCGAGGGGTACTCTTCCCTACTCCGTTACAGAGAGTAAGGATAAGTCAGAAAAGAAAGCAAGGGTTCTTAAGACACAAGTATTGCTACAACAAGTCGTGAGGGGACGAGGCGGAGATCGAGGCGAAAGAGGGTTTTGCCCGAGTTGGGCGGGAACTGGATGAGGAGGAGGTCCAGCTGCTGCTTTGGGAATAAACCAGTGCTCTTACTGTTAACAGGAAGGGCATTGGCGAGCACAGTGTCCATTGTTGCTGGCTCGGAAAGGGGCAGTGAGAGGGAGAGGAAGAGGTTGAGGTAGTGTGGATCGAAGTGATATGCGAAGAGAAAGAGCGAGCCTGCCCCCCCCTTGCCCCGTCATGGTTCTTAACGCCGCCATCCGCTGTTTGTCTTTCTCATTCACTCAAGCATAATAGAGCGAGACTCATGTAGTTCATGTTTCAATATACAGTTCTTTCTTAAGATACAGCAACTTTATAACTACGGGGTCATATCGAGGTTAGTACCGCCGCCTTCTGTTGGTGTCTGCGATTAACTTTGAGACACAATAGACCTTAATTTGTTCGGGGTTTATTCTGCAGTCCGGTGAAGATATACAGCGACTGCTTAATCACGGCATAACATCATGCAAGACATTAGCGGATTTAATCCTTTGGAACGTTCCGCTAACCAGTATAATGCTCCAACATTAACACCATGGAGTGACACACAGGGGCACTCAGGGATGCATATCTATGTTTTGCTAAACGCTAGTAGTCTAACCTATATTGCATTACGGGCTACATGAAGGTCTACTTAGATACAAGGGCTCTCTTTATTTGACTAATTCATGTTTAGACTACATTCATCAAATTGACGCTGTTGGGTTACATGGTCATTTGCTCCTAAACTCAGAAATTAACAACATAAGGTAAACTTGCTGCCTTGTGAACAGAGGGCATTGACATCCAAAGCCTGATTCTGTCATTAGCGCTTTGTTTCAGAGGCACAACAGGGAATCAGGGGTTTAACTATGGTTTCCTTCTATGACTAGCCAAATGGTGGATGAGTTAACGTGATGCTTTACCCGCTGGATACTGTTGTTACCTGAACACTACACTGATTAGGTGAGTTAGAGACTACATCACCAACACGATTACTGCTGCATGTATTATTATCGTTGTTTGTCTGTTTTTATTCCAGAATGGAGTTTCTCTTCATCCACAGGAGCACGCCCACTTTGTGGCTCACTGAGGAGATTGCATGTACACTAATTTTAGTGTGTCTGGACACGCTAGTGAAATACACAAACTAGCATGGAACACACTTTTCATATGAAGTCACCTGATGCTATGTCTAGTACCTGTTGTGATTTGCTTCTTTTCCTCCCTACCAGGTAGTTGCAGCTTAACACAGGTACTTCTACGGAAAAAGGATAACACATAATCACCCCTTTTTTTCTGTTAGGAAATGCACTAGTTTGAACACTTGACAAATACACTAGAGATAACACATTCATGTAGACAGTGAACATCCTAGATATTTGCTATAGTAGTTCCATAGATCCTGAAGAATCGCTAGTTAATAGACACAAGCGAGAAACATGTCGACCGAACAATAGCACCATCTGGAAGGATACTTGCCACTGGAAGCATAACATTCCAGCGAGTACCATTCAGACTTAATTTTAATTAGAACAGCGAACCACCAGAATAAACTGTTCCTTAGTACCCCTAGCTTTATTTTAACCCACACCTGTATGTCTACAATTTTTCTGGCCCCACACCCGCACTTCATCTATACAGAAGCTGGAAAAAGATCGCCGCTAAAGAGCCCCTCTTTGAGGTGTCTCCCATTGGGTATTGCACAGCCAACCCAACGAGGAGCAGGCTCAAATGATGAAGCATGACACCTGCAAAGGTGTGTGAGGTCATTACATCCAACATAATGGATGCCCAAGTGTAGATCCTTAATACCCTCTAATATCCTACACATCACGTGACTCGTATTTAATTCTTAACCCAGGAACGGCCCAGTACCTTTTTGTATTCTCTCTTGCTGTGGGCATTTGCTGTGGCTGGACCTACTACTCATTTTGAGTGGTGATTGCCCATTTCTCCTATTGTTGTACAAATAGACATAGGATACCAATGGACAGAGTAGGGGCCAGGTGTCAGTACCCATTGATCATCAAGGGCCTTATGTGAAAGGGCGATTGATGGGGACTTCTGAAAACTTTTTAGTTGATACGGGTGCAATGAATAGTTCGATTGCCCGTTCACTGGTCCCGGGTGCTGCTCTGTCTGGGCGAAATAACATTTCAGTGGGATTTTCTGGAATCCCTGTAGTGAGCCCCATCTCTAAACCTGTTCCATTTACGATAGGCCTGGTCACAGTGGATTCTCCATTTTTATTAACTTCACATTGCGGGGAAAATATGTTAGGATTGGATTTGGTAAAAGAATTGCATGCTAAAATTAATTGTTCCCCTGACGGTTTTTATTCGACTATACAATCAATTGGTAAACATACCAGACAATGTTTTACTAAGAATGAACCCCTCCCTCCGGAGTTTGCCGCTATCCCATCAACTCTGTGGGCGATGGGTGATACGCATGTCGGTTTATTAAAAATTCTGCCTGTTTCTATCACATTGAAACCAAACGCTTGTTTGCCTCGCATACCTCAGTACAAGATTTCACCGGCTGTTGAAAAGGCTCTGCTTGCTATCATCCAGGATTTGGTTGATAAGGGTGTAGTTGAGGAAACAGCGGCAAATGTATGTAATAGCCCTATACTACCAATCTTGAAGAAGCCCCCTGTCGGAAATGATTTCGATCATGTTGATACCTATCGTTTTGTAATTGATTTACGAGAAATTAATAAAATAGTGGTGCCGCACTATCCGGTGGTTTCTGACATCACTACTATTCTCACCATGATCCCTCCCACTGCAAAGTATTTCTCAGTTATCAATCTGAAGAATGCTTTCTTCAGCATTCCGATCCATCCACATAGCCGTCATATTTTCAGGTTCTCCTTATCTGGGCGCAGCTTAGATTTTGTCCTGCTCCCCAGGGGTACACTGTGAGCCCTAGCATTTATAGTCAAGCTTTGAAAGCAGTATTGGATGAATTGACCCTGCCCCCTGGTAATGTGCTCCTCCAGTATGTAGACGATTTGCTGGTGGCTTCCGATACAGAGGAAGGCTGCGAGAAAGCCACCGTTAAATTATTGTCTCATTTGGCAGCCAATGGCAATATGGTATCTCTCTCCAAATTCCAATATTGTCAACAGGAGGTGACTTATCTTGGTCATCTACTGTCGAAAGAGGGGAGGAGACTAACCCCTGAACGTGAAACTACCATCTCTAGTATGTCTGTACCTCGTACTCAGCGTGATGTTCGTGCATTTCTTGGCATAACCTCTTATTGTCGTCAATGGATTCCTAATTGTTTCTTCTTACTAAACCTCTCTTGTATTTAACCACTAAAGATGTGCATAAACTTTACCTTGGACTGATGAACGTCTCTTTGAAATCTGCGCTTTGCTCTGCACCTGTCTTGGGTACTCTTGACTACCGAAAACCTTTTGTGCTTTACGTTCATGAGATGGACGGTTGTTCGCTTTCAGTGTTAACACAAGGATTTGGTGGTAAGCAACGACCTTGTGCTTATTTCTCGGCGGTGTTGGATAACGTCGCCAGGGTGCCATCTAGCTGTCTAAGGGCTACTGCCGCTGTTGCGGTGGCCATTCGACAGTCGGAAGGGCTCATTCTGAATACTGTCCTCACAGTGATGGTACCGCAAGCTGTGGACACATTATTGAACAAAACGAAGACTCAGCACCTTACTAGTGCCCGTCTTACTGGTTATGAATTGACTTTGTTTGCTCTCTATATTACAATTAAACGGTGTGCCACTTTGAATCCTGCCCCGTTGCTACCCCTCCCTTCGGATGGAAAAACAAATGATATACATGATTGGATATTTTGGACTGAAGAAGAAACGAAGGTTCCTCACAGGGGAATTGTATGTCGATGGCTCTTGTTTCAAGTACCAGATGGCACGACAACAGCTGCGTATGCGATTACGACCCTTCGCACTGTAGTTGAGGCTTCTCGAGTACCCTATCAGTCAGCACAAGCAGCCGAGTTAGTGGCATTACTTCAAGCTTGCGAGTTAAGTGAAGGATTTAGAGTAAACATTTATACAGACAGCCAATACGCCTTTGTTGTGGCTCACAGTTTCGGCCGCCTATGGGCAGAGAGAGGTTTTCTCACTTCCCATGGCCAAAGGATACAACATGGCCCCTTGATTTTACGATTACTGACAGCTTTAATCTTACCAGAGAAGGTGTCTGTAGTTAAATGCAGCGCACATAAAGCAGTAGTAGATGCAGTGGGTGAAGGAAATGCTTTTGCTGATCAGGTGGCAAAGGAAACTGCAAAATCCAAAATGTCATCTATGTTTTTACCACCTCTGTTAGGTGGGTTGCAGAGACAGAAATGTTTGATAATACTATGGAAAGTGTCTGAGAAATACAGAAAGAAGCTACCCCCGCTGAATTGGCTCGTTGGGAAAAGGAAGTGGGAAGACTAGATGAAAACGATTGCTGGGTTGATTTGACTGAAAAACAGAGATGATTGCTACCTAACGCATTGGTTAACGCTGTAGTGACCATGGCACATGGCCCAGCACATATTGGGGCAAAAGGCATCTGCGCTCTCTTGGACCCCGTGTGGAATAATCCTAATATTTCTAAAACTACTGCCCATTTGGTCCAATATTGCATGGTTTGTTTGCGACACAACCGTGGGGAAGGGAACCAGCTCTCAGTGGGAAGTTTGACCCACCATCTTTGCCTTTCGAAGTGCTACAAATGGATTACATCCAATTGGATCGTGTGAATAATCTGAAATATGTCTTGGTCGTGGTATGCACCTTTAGTAAATGGGTGGAGGCCTACCCGACCAAGGAAAACACTGCCTTAGCAACAGAAAAAGCTTTGATAGCGAGTTTTTCCCGCGCTATGGATTACCACGGGTGATCTGGACAAATAACGGTGGAACACTTTAATGCAGAGCTTATTAGTCATGTTTGTAATGGGTTGCAAATTAAGCAGAAGTTTCATACAGCCCGACACCCCCAGTCTGCGGGATTGGTTGAGAAATACAATGGAATTCTGAAATTAAAAATGGCTAACTTTCAAGAGGGTACTGGGCTGAAATGGCCTGATGCCCTACCACTAGCTTTGATGTCTTTACAAATTACCCCACATTCCCGGTCTGGTCTGTCACCTTATGAGGTTATCTTTGGACGACCAGCCAATGTTTGGGGTGTTCCGAGACCCAGACCTTTTCGAGATACTGATTACCCAATGAAGACAGATTATTTGTATGCTTTGACTAAATATCTCCGTTCCATTCATCAACAGGTGTCAGCAGTGTTGCAGCCCCTGCCGGAGGGTCCAAGACATCGTTTGGAACCAGGACAGTGGGTCCTAGTCCGAAACTATCAGCGGAAATCCAGTTTGGACCCCCGCTGGTCAAAGCCCCATCAAATTTTCCTGGCTATGCGGACAGCGGTGAAGGTGGACGGCAAACGACATTGGATTCATATACCCCTCCTACAACCATCTGATCAGCGGGATGAGGAAGTAATTTTGACCCAGGAGAGTGAACGAGCCCCTCGTTTTGTTCCTTTTTTTGATGCCCTGGAAATCACAGAAGGGCAAGGAGAAGGAGTACCGGGCTCGGAAGGGGTTCTGGCATCTGAATCAGCAATTGCTCCAGATCCTGTTGCTCCTGTTGTTGATCAACGAGCCCATGATATTCCTATTGCGGAAAATGCACCTTCCTCTGTTTTGTTCTCTGATCAGGAAATGCCTGGCCATGCTCGATACAACCTGCGGCCCAGAAAACAACACGGTACCACAGATGAAAATGGCAGGAGATAGGGAAAGACTTGAGTAATAGGGGTTGTTAGAAACCTTTCTGGGATGCTCAGTGGGACACTGGACTGAACACGTTGAGAGCCTGGAACATTTTGTTTGCTCTGTTAAGAAAGAAAGACTGAACTTCCTGAGGAAGGGTCCAGGTTGTGTATTCTTCAAGAGTTGTGAGAAGACTTAACTCCAACGCGAGGATTGGTTGTTTGGTTTCCTTTTGATGAACGATAGGAGCCTGCCTGTGAGGCTCTAGACAGACACAGGAAAGAAGAACCCTCTGGCAGGTTGGACTGCATTGCCCGAGTTTAGTTTTTGGACTTTTAGTTAGCATGTATCCCTTTGCCCGTTTTGTCCCTGAGGAGGAACGACCTTTTGCACCCCGTTATTACCCTACATATGTACCCATCTTTTTCAGTTGGACCATGGATGTAAAGATAGGTTTTGTGGTTACGTTTACAGATTTGTTTATAATTTTAATGAGTGTTTTTGTATGTTTGGAGTGTCGCCATCCTATGCCTACTATTCTGGGAACAACGACCCCATCTCCAGAGCATCTATTCTATACCTTGGCCCCACATAAAGAAAGCCACCGTCAAACTTATACTAAAAATGTGTTTGTAGAAATCTTCATCAGACACACATTGCATCGAATACTACCAATTGTTGGGTTTGTGGCCTTTTGCCCTCTGTGATGCATAGACATGATTTGTTTATTTCTTTTCCCTTATCGTATTCAGGAAGTTGTGAGGCTTGGTTTAAATTGTTGTCCATGATGTATATGCACTACAGTGTAGATACTGCTCCTTATTCTGAAAAAGACTATGAGACAATTTTGCCATACATAGAAATACACCAAGGTTTCGACACAGAGGGAAATAATGGAGAAGGGACCTTAGATCCAGGTGCCTGTATGAATATGTATACGGAGTATGACAATGTTACTTGGCTCAGGAATGAGATCTTGGATTTTGTAGAGTTTAATTTCACCCAGTATTTCCAACAATTTACAGAAAGAAATGTCACAGATGACAAGGCAATCCCAGTACCCATCCTGAGTTGTACTTCAGCCTTTTGTGTTCAAGGGGCAGGACAAATATCAGTAAGAGATAGCCGATGTAACTATACGTATCGACTGCGCACTTTCAGTAGCCCTCCATTATTGACTCCTCCTAATGTATACTTTGTATGTGGGGAAAATGCATACACATGGCTTCCTCGTAGTTGGGCGGGTCATTGTTATCTGTCTTTCCTGTACCCTCCAGTGTTTATAGCTCCTGATAATTATCATAAAGATCATCGATTAGAGTAGCGAGAAATGTGAGAGAAATAGACACCACTGACATTGATCAAACGGATATCGCAGAGCAACATTTCATTGATATAATGAAGGGAGTATTTCCTATTTGGGGACCCATTATCACCAGAAAGGAAGTAAGGCATTTGTCTAGAGTGGTTGAAAGGGTAATCAATACCACCACAGGTATACCAACAAATCTAACTGTAGAGCTTCAAGCTACGAGACTTGTCTTGCTTCAAAACAGAATGTTTTTAGACGTTATATTAGCTGATTGAGGAGGAGCATGCCGGGTGATCGGCAGTTCCTGCTGCGTATATATCCCTGACTCTGCCCCTTCTGTTCATTTGGCTATCCAGAAGCTACATCGCTTGGGATCTGAAGTACATGCAGATACGGGGACATGGTCTTTGTCTTGTTGGTTCTGGGGTCTATTGTCCACTTGGTGATGGAAAATGTTGGACGATCCTAGCGGGCATAGCTGGTGTCATATTTACTTGCTGTCTATGTCTACATTGTGGGCCATTTTATTGTTCTTATTGTGCTACTAAACTTGCCTCTTCCAAAAACACTCCTTACCCCGTGGCTGTTAAGGCTCAATTAGTGCAGCAAGAAATAAAAGACCTAATGCAGATTGATGAAGGAATTTTTGAAGGCTGACTTCTCTTTAGTTAGCTACATCATGCTAAAAGGGTGGTTCTGAGGGATAAAACTCAGATTTCCCCTATGTTAGTGGTATATGTCGCATATGTATATTATGTTAGCATGATGTATCTATATATTCTTAGTATACAGGTATGCATAGAACGTAATCTATAACCTCTTTAGCTGAGTTAGTAAGGGTATACACTGTGTATGTACTGTTCTCATCAAGTAGGCCAAAAACTAGACAGAAGCCATCTTTTCTCTTCTGTGTTAGGCACGAATAGCGATCACGTGTTACCTTCCAATGGCTGGCAGGCCCTAGGTTAGTTGATTTGTTGGAGACAGCTGAATACACGCTATTCTCCCTCTGTCCTGGGACTCAAGGTTGCATCTGGCTTTGGATGCGATAAAAGCATTCCTGAAGGCGCCGTGCCTGCACTCCCAGGCACCGACACGAAAGGGAGTCACCCCTCCTGACCTCCCCAATAATAACTAAAGCAGAGCTTTGTACTAATCATGTGTGCCATATATGGTCCTTCCCGAGGGCCAAGAGCCAAATAGTGTTTTTCCTTGTACGGTGACTTCATGTACCAGCTTGAAAGTATATATGTACTGTTTTGAGTGTAAGCCAACAATTTTCTCCACGCACCGAGAGGGGTGAGGATGGGAGAGGCTCCTCTATAGAGTATTTGTTTAATAAACGATTGAACTTTCTTCACTGCCAACTGACTGGTTATTGGGTAGTTGGTTATTGGGGCTATTGGTAAGTATAGCTCCTTATGTTATTTCTTTTGGTACATCAATGTGATCCCTACAGAAACACAAACTCCAGACTTTTGGTCTGCTGCAAGAATCCTCGCCTGACCTGGTGTACCTTACTGAGACATGGCTCTCGCAAGATTCTAACCCCCCCCCTTAGCCACGGCAATTTCTCCCGGCTATAAGATCTTAAGATTAGATCACCAGGCTGGCAAAGGAGGGGGCGTATTGATTATATATAAAGATAAATATGTATGCAATCATATCACACTTGGAGAATTTGGGGTGCTGAATGTTTGGGCTTCCTATGCACCTTGTCACCACAACATTGGTTAGCTGGTGCTCTCATTTATAGACCCCCGGTCCTGGGTAAAGCATTTCTGAATTCAATTAGAAAATGATGGCACCTCTGGCCCTCCATTTTAATCATTACATGATTCTGATGGAATTTAATTTTCACATGGATATTCCTACTGACCAGGAAGGCACAACGCTTACTGAATCTCTATCAGTGTTGGATTTAGCTCCAGCAGTCCTAAAACCCACACATAATAAAGGCCACACTCTTGCTCAGATCTTTACAAATACTAGTCTAGAGGTAGAGGCCCCCCTTCCTCTGGTATGGTCTGACCATTTTCTTATTAAATTCAGGATACCCCAGTTGGGTAAGGGTCATCCAGTAACAGCGGTAAAAGAAGGCACAAAATTCAGAGCCTTCCACCGTATCAATCAGGAGGCCCTACATGAAATGCTTGATTCTTCCACTCCCTTATATTACGGTAAAGCAAATAGTGATGCTCTGCTGCTCGACTTTTGGTTGCTCCAAAATGTCAAGAAATTGCTTCCTTGCAGTTCCTCTTATCTAGAACAACCAAACTTTCAGCCCCCTGGTGCAATCAGCTGCTCAAAGAGAGCAAAATGATTTGTAAAAGGCTGGAAAGGAAATGGTGAAAAAACAATGATTTAGACAATAAAAGGGCACAAACAATCACTTAAAGGTCACTATAATAAAGTTTATGAAGCCAAAAAGAACTTTTTTACTAACAAAATAGAGTTGTCCGAATTTAAAAGTAAAGAACTTTTTAAAATTGTAAAAACCTTTACTAACCCAGCCTTGGAGTCGAAGGTCGCTCCGGCCACCACCGATGGGCCGGTGGTATTAGCAACCTTCTTCCATGATAAGATTAAGATGATCCAAGAAACACTGAGGGCAAATTTGCCCCCGGATGGCGATTTATTATTAGGCTATGGAACCTGTGCTAGGAGCTGCTCACTCGCCTCAGCAATTTCCCCCCAATGTCATTGGAAACTCTCTACCTTGCATCAAAAGCCTGAAGTCGGGCTCTCCCTCCGACCCTTGTCCAGCAAAACTGCTAGTGTCTATTGCACAGACAATCAATCCGATGGTTAATAAAATTTGCAACACTTCATTGGAATCTGGACACATGCCTTTTAGATGAAAGCAGGCTAAAATTCTGACACTGCTTAAAAAAATGTCCGCTGACCCGAACATTCCAGAAAGTTACAGGCCCATCTTCCTTCTCCCCTCCTTCTCTGAAGTGTTGGAGAAATTTGTTAACTCAGTAATTTCTGACTATGTGGAAACCAACAGCCTTCTCCACAGTAGTCAGTCTGGGTTTAGAGCTAACTATATCACAGAGTCTGCCTTATTAGAAGTCTCCGAACACATTAGGGAGAGCTTGGATGGGGAGCTGAAGCCGTTCTGATCCTGTTAGACTTGTCAGCGGCCTTTGATACCGTGCCCCATGAGAAACTACTGGATAGGATCCAGGCTCTCTGTATCGGAGGTTCAGTTTTAAAGTGGCTTGCCTCCTATCTGAAGGACAGGGTTCAGGAGGTTTGGAGTCCTCCTTTTGCTGCTGGAATCCTGAGATTCGATATAGGGGTTCCTCAGGGCTCCATTTTGAGCCCCACATTATTCAATCTTTACATGTCTCCTTTAGCTGTCTTAGCACAGACATACGAAGCAAAAATGATTTTGTACGCTGATGATACTCAGATCCTTTTCTCCTGTGACAAAGGGAAGAGTTTTGAGGGATCCAAGATTAAAATTTGCAAATTTGCAGCTCAAAAGAGTTTGCGTGGTTAAGATCAAACCAGCGTAAATGCAATCCAGAAAAGTTGGAAATTATATTTTTTGGCAATCAACCACCAGTCAATTTGAGGCTCTGGTGGCCAGAAGATATGTTGCCAACTTTGGCTGCACAACGAAAGGTAAAGAATCTGGACGTTTTGATAGATGACCACTTATCTATGAAAGCCCAATTCCAATGTGTGGTGGGAACGTGCTTTGGCATCCTCAGGATGCTGAGGAAGTTCCTTCCACTCCTAACTTTAGTTCACAGGAGATCTGTGGTACAGGCACTGATCACTTCAACACTGGACTATGTGAACATACTCAACCTCGATATTCTAGAATATCTTCCCAAGCGTCTGCAGGTGGCACAAAATGCCGCGGCTAGAGCCATTCTCAGGCTTGAAGCTAGGACTCATATGTCCCTCCATCTCAGAGTGCTTCATTGGCACCCTATAAACAATAGAATCAGATTTAAAACTATGGTGCTATTCTTGAAAGCTTTGCATGGAATCGGGGCTAAGTACCTTTGCAGAAGTATCACACCCTATGTTCCTTCCGAGACTCTGAGATCTTCCTCGATGAATCTAGCCACGGTCCCTAGAATTTCTCGTGTCCGGGCTGGGGGCTCCTCCTTTGGGTTCCTTGCTGCTTAAGCATGGAATGCGCTGCCAGCTGCACTGAGAGCGGTAACAGATTTAGCTACTTTCAGAAAATGTCTCAAAACTCTGCTCTTTACCCAATAATTGTGAGCATTTGGTCCTCTCTCTCTGATGTTTCCATTTTCCCTTCTTTTCCTGGCAAGGGCAGCTGGTAGGGGGTGTATTCATGGGGCCTCTGATGTGCCTGGACACTCTTTTGGGTAGATGTGCGCTATAGAAATGCCTCTATTCATTATTATTGGTTTGAATACATACCGGATGGGTTGGTAATCCCAAATAATACCCTTTAACCATATTTGGTTTATTCTTGGTCCTCATTGCGAAGTCACATTGGCTTCAAAAATCAGAACTGTATTATTGATGTCTACTCCGTTGCAGTGTTTCATGTCAACCAACAAAGGTCCATAAGACCAATGGAGGAATTCCTTGATGATCTGACTAAGAGGCTACGTTTTAAGGCCCAGCACACTTTCAGATGGTGGCAGAGAATGGTTACTTACTGAAGAAAAGAGAGTTAGTGCTATCTCAAGCAGAAATTCTAGAATTTCCCAAATCCAACCCTAGCCCTTAAATCCCACGTCCCCACCTGGAGAATTAGCGGAGTTTCAATGATTTGGAAAAGAGAGCAGTGGTGTAAGTTTTAATAGGGTCACTCATTGTAATTATGTATGTTAAGCTTGATGTATGTTACTGAAATTGTGTGGTGCTATGCGATGATGTTTTATTTGTGGTACAGGTGCAAATATGCTTAATGCTGAGCAGTGGAAGTTGTTATCAGGCGTGACGCAGACTAAGATACCAGGATAGATATTTAAGTGTGAAATGCACTGTATCACATTGTGTCTGCTACGTTTTGTGATGCAGGTTGTGAGGTACTATCAGCTGCACAATTGAGATAGGGACATATAACTTTGTCTGAGAATTAGGGTGAGGTTGGTGTAGTGGATCCATTTGTACAAAGGAGAAACTCCACTAATCCAGGTCATTCCCCGCTGGTCAAGGTATCACTCATGCGTGTGTCTGAGTAGGTTGGTTAGTGTCTCTCCAGACGAATTCTTGTGTGAAAGAGTACTTGGATTTCTTTAGTGAAGCAGACAAAAGTTATTTGCTTGAATAGAGTTGAGAAAGGGTGCACTCCTGAAAATTGAAAATGAGGGTGGAACGCTGCAAGGAGTGAGAAATGCATCATGCTATGCTGTGCTAAGATTGGTTGCTGATGATGAACAGAACTGTGGTTAAAGAAATCCTTTCCTGCTTTGAAATGAAATTCTATCTCTGATTGTTGATAATAGTGCTGAATAATTAAATTGTTCAGGGCTTTCAGAGATTTGATTAGGGGAGATGTCAAAGTTCCTGTTAGAGAAGGACAAGAAGTGTCGCCAGGAGGCTCAGCAAGTCCTTAAATGGCTATAAATGTGTGGCTCCATGTGTGCATTTGTTTGAGTCAATGACATACGATCACTGAAAAGGATGGTGTCTTTATGTTTCCACACTATGGCACATGTTACTTGGCAATAGTCTTCCAGAAGATTTATCATGTTCAACATGTAGATGATCCTGTATGGGGATCACCAGTCAAGACCAAACAAAGCAGTAGTGGTGCTTAAATATTTCAAGACATACTTGGTGCATTGATAGCTTCCTTAGAAGTATTTTTGAATGATTTTTAAAATTAGAAAGTAGTCCACTGTAGTTGATAAGTTATCTACTAGCAATGCAAATTCATTGTTAGCTGTTGACACTGAAATAATAGCTATCATGTCTATAGTAATGCAGAACCATCTTGCATTATACATAATTTTTTGAAGGAGGGTGGAATCTGCAAGATTGTAAAAGGTCCAGCAGTGCTGTATGTACATACATGAAAAGAGTGAGGTGGTGCAGAACAACGTTAAGGATATGACAGATTTAAAGGGAGAAACCAAAGCTGTGTTGCAGATGCACTCAAGTAATGATTTGATTGGGTCCCTGTGGGGTGAAAGGAGATAAGATGTTTCTGGATATCCTGCTACTTTTAAATTGGTATTCTCATAGTTCGAGTAGATCACCTCTAGACTTTTAGAGGCAGAGACCTCTCTCCTTGACTTATTCTTGCAAGTGTGAAGATCTATGCTTACACCCATTCCTTTTCTAAGACTTCTACTAAAGTATAATCATTCTGACACCTTCTATGCTCCCTAAATTGCACTCCTATTAGACAGTTCTATAAATGACCTACGTTTGGAAGAGAGAAGGGAGGTTCATATGGTTCACCTGTTTGCACTAATCTGTTTCTTTATTGTTGTCGCTGTCACAATTCTGCATTTTATTCTATTGTAGCTTAATCCATTGAGATATTGCAGCCTGCCTGCTGTATTTCTGTACTTATGGAACTTATTATTGGGTTGTATATATACTGGATTGATTGGTGTTAGAAATGTGGGATATCAAGTTGGCAGTGGCTTGCACCATATCCAAGTAGGTACTCTTATTCTAGTCAGGGTGAGGGAGTTACACACCCAAGATAGCCCCTGCTCACCCACATTGTAGCTTGGCATGAGCCTATGAGTCGGTCTTACGTCATAGGCAATGTGCAAAACATGTGTACATACACACACAGTAAAAAAGTGAAAACCCTTCAAAAGGACACTACTCCAGGTTAGAAAAATAACCAACATTTATCTGAATAAAGCAAGAGCAACACATAAAAATCCATCATACACATGCAAAGATATCAATTATAGCAAGCAGGAATGCTTTCGTTTTACTTTAGGATGCTTAAACACTCACTATGGCATGAATAACGATGACTCTTGAAACTAGTTCCCCACTAGTGGAGTAATTACGGTATCTGTGAAATCAACGCGAGGAGTGCAACAGAAACCTTGGAACCACTCGGGTCTGAAGTGAAGACACACAAATCTGTCTTTAAGGGCACACGGTAATCCGAGCTCACAGCCAAAGGACATAGGGCACTATCTTTACGACATGGAAGAAGTAATGTCCCAAACCATTTAGTTGAGCATGAAAGTTGTGGGTGCTCCCGTCAAGGGAGTTACAGCACTGTTCTCACCAGCCACCCCACTTCGGGAAGGAGGAGCCCGGAATGCAGAAGACAAAGGCCTTGGGGTTATATTCCCTTTAGACTTCAAGAGGTACATACCTCTCTGCTTTACTTATTCTTGCAAGTGTGGAGCTTTATGCTAAACATGTATTCCTTTTCTAAGACCTCTACTGAAGTCTAATCATTCTGACATCGTCTATGCTCCCTAAGTAGTGCCCCTATTAGACTGTTCTATAAATGACTTTTGTTTAGAAGGAAGAAGGGAACTTTCATGTGGAACACCTGTTTGCACAAATCTGTTTCTTTAATGTTGTGGCTATCACAATTATGTATTTCATTCTATTGCAGCTAACTATAGTGAGATATTTCAACTTATCTGCTGTATTCCTGTACATTCGACCAATGGGGTAAACCCTTCGTAAGGCGAAACCATTCTCCATCTGATTTGGTTTGTGGGTAAGCTTATCATAGAAAAACTGCACATGATAGCATATCATATTCTCCATAATGATAATGCATCATAATATCATAATTTAATCTACTATACATTTAAAATGTCAAACAGCTGTCTTTGAAACATCGAGAAATGAGTGAGGGACCAGGAGAGAGGAATGACTTGCTGCATTAAAGGCACCTGAAAGAACTAGCTCGCCCAGAATAACGAGATGTTTTCAAGGAAACCCGCATAACAGAGAAGGTGAGGAGCCGGTCCCTGTAGGAATGAGCAACATACCGGGATGAGCAACGCAAAATGTAATTTACTGAAAAAAGTGTTTGTGAGTCGGTAATGCAGACCTATGAGCCCCCTTTTCCCAATTAAATGACGTCTTTGTTTTGCTCGCGCATTAAACAGACGATCGTCGGTATTGATTAGAAGCACTTGAGAGGAATAAGCATCTCAGAGGCAAGCCCGCAGCACCGGGTGACGTGCACAGCGCTTATACATCAGGTAATACAAAAAGCATGCCATAGAAACCAGGAATACAAATCTGTTTCTTTAGCAGAGTGAAAGGAATGCAGCTGCTGCGTGTATTGCGCAATTGACTGAATCAAAAAATCCCATAACATCAATTAATCATGTTCTCACTCCCTTCAACTTCGCTTCATATGGACGGGTCCCAGAGCCATCATCAATGCAGTCAGAGGGCCAGAGTGAGACAGAACAGATAGAGGAAGTGAGTGAAGGGGAAAGGAAATGGAGGGTTCTGGGAAAAGGATAGGGAAGAGGGCATGTGGTGTGAGAGAGAAGAGAGGGGTGGAGGTGAAGAGAACACAAATGGGTCATGGCAGAGACAGTAGGTGCAAGAGCGTTTGTGACCGGACCAAAAGAGAATGGAAGTGGGTGGAAGGGGGAGTGAAGTGACTGCACAATTGAAGCAAACACATGGAGACAGTGAGATACCTCTAGGAAGAGAGTGGGACGGGGTGAGTAATAGAGAAAAAGTGTACAGAGATCCCTAGAAATGCTTCACAGCTGTAGAAAGAGAAATTATAAAACAGAAACCCACAGAAAAGAGAATGGGTAGAGGGAAAAAGTGAGACTCCCAGAAAGGGTGAGAGAGACACTCATAAATCCAATAGATAATAGAAAGAGTGAGAAAGTCAAGAAAAGTTCAGTCATAATCCGTAGAAAGAAAGGGTTACAGATTCGCACAGAGACTTCTACATAGAGACAGAGGATCAAAAACTTGAGTAGACAATGAAAAGATGCCGTGGTAAAGCTTTAATCTGGGGAGCCCAAACTGCCTTTATTAAGGCAAATATTTAATCGTTTTGCTCCCCATAAAGTGAATAATAAAAACATCAAAGGCAAGTGAAGAGGTGGCAAACATATCCCCATGGACACCTCTAACATGCCGTCCCTGCCACATACATTTTACTGCTCTCTTGCAATTCCCTGCAATTCTTTATTCTCATTTCAAGCACTATGACCCAGCGGGTTGTATGTCAGTATATTGTTTTGCAGCAATATTGTTTACATAAATATTGTGCGCTAAATATATTCTACAAAAATATCATCCCATTGGGTGTAGATTTTCTTTTATTAACTCCAATTGCATGAAATGTTTATAAATGATATTTAGGATTCAATAAATGATACTTAAGCTACAATATTCAAGTATCATACCTGCACAGCTTTGTATAGTATTAACCCACCTCAGCGATGGGGCTCCATAATCTCCCTTGGAAAAAAATATTTGTTTAAAACTATTATTAAATGCCTCACTCATTAGATAATGATGGCATAAATTAATATACTTCCGATGCGTTACTCACTCTCCATCATCCTCTGAAATATTTGGGCTAATATTTTTCCAAGAAATAAACACGACAGTTCTTGCACCATTGTTTTTTTCTTTTCTATGTCTCTGTATTTCCAATTCAAACCTTCTTGATCAAACTGCTTTATACGGTAGGATCTATAACATTTACTTTAATCAGTTGACAATAATTTCATTACCTATAAAGACCTGTTGATCACTTCCCAACTTGGTGGGCTAACCAGTTTTCAATTAGAATTATTACTGGTCAATCTTAGAGATTGATGGCCCAATTCACAACAAACTAAGGGCCTTCTTCAGAGTTTGGTTGACAGAGCACTCCTCCAGCGCAAGGTCTGCCTAACAGGTAATTCCTCCCCGCCTTTTTCCAGCAGTCTCCCCTGGCTCTTCCAGTGGAAACCCTTGCCCAATGACTGGACTGACTTTGAGATTTCTTTTGAAGGTATTAGGATGCCCACCATATTTAGGATGGACATTCTGATGTACTTATTTCCTGTTTAAGTCAGTCAGGTAAATAAATGACTACACCCCCCGAAAAAACTCAGCATCTACAAGACATTTATTTGTGTATTTGTTTTGCAAAACCTTTACTGTGCAGGCATATTAAGCATGATGCCTACCCACACAGTAAAGCTTCAGAGCCTTCAGAGGAGCTACGTATGACTGCGATTGGCTGCCACATCATGCAGCTCCGCTCCGGTGGCCACCAGGTCTCACATTTCATTCTAGGTCTTGATTTCGCCTTGGCAGAGGACATACCAGTGCACCCAGCATCATCGCAGGCTGCACACCTTCTCAGCCCTTGCGGTGCCACTAACTCTGTGATCCAGGAGGTGACACCACGTGGTGGTAGGCCCGCACTGCCCATTGGCAGTGGCCTACACTGCGGTCCAGCAGGGCACAGAAATCCTGAGTAGTCTGGGCTGCCGGGACGCAGCATAATCGCAGGATGCACACCCACTCAGCACTTAAGGTGCCCCTACCTCAGTGCATTGAAAGTCACCGTCCCATGGCGGTGTGCCTGTGCCGGCCGCAGTGTATCCTGTACCACCAAGTCTGTGCCTCGTAAGTCATGGACCCTGTATGATTGGGTATCGTTGTGCGGACACCATCATTCCACACCATAACTCCACCTACTCCTCTACTCGCCTCCGCAGAGCTGGGATGCCTCCGGGTAGCCATGCGCTATACAAGAATATTTTCATTCATTTCATCATGTCACCTCCGGCCCGGGGGTAATGTGATGTTGCAGGGACCTAGGCCCTTATGCCTACATGAACACCACATGGATATACCCAGATAGAGAGTGGAAATGGCATCGAGCACGTGCTCCCGGGCCTTTTTATTGACAGGGTCACATGTCCTGTGACGTGAGTGCTGGATGGGTGTGGTGTGGGTGTATACCAGCTGTGAGGGAGTGGCTGTGGCATGCTGACAACTAGACCTGTGATTAGCAGATCACTACCCCGAAGACCTGGGACATGTAGCGTTGCCGTCCCCCCCCCTGTGAGCGTAAGCGGAGTGGGCTGGCCTGGTGCATGCCAGTCCAGCATAAGGGTTTGAACAATGACCCCAGGGCTCTGGGCGTGATTCCTTCTTGGGCTGGACAAGGTAGTACCTGATGCGTATGTCCCTGTTGTTGTGACGGCACCACCTGGACCACATTTGGCAATGTGTCACCCTGAGACCCAAGTCCAATGGCATGAGTCACATGGACGTATGAGGAATTCACTGAGCCCCCATTCATCCATACTTCCACACTTGAAAGACCATATACATGACACATCTGTGTGATTATGAATTTCTAATGCACATTCAGTGGAGTGTTGCATCATGAGCAGTACAGGGCCGCGCAAACCCCACATGACGATGTTGGACCGTGGAGGGCCAGCCAGAGTCCTTCAGGGAATGACAAGTCCAAAGGAAGGGGGATAGTTCAGTCTGCAGTCTGATTGCTGTGTCATTGGTGATCAAACAGAATATAGCAGTCCATGTCAAGGGCCAAGGTAAATGTCGCAGAGTGCCTCAGGGGACAGTGGAAGGTGATGATGCAGAGGGCAGAACCAAGCAGAAACCAGCGATGAGGCCCAGATGAATGCTAAACTTTTCTTTGTATCAGTAAGGCGGTTTCCTCCACATCTTCATCCTCTGCTGTTACATGTGCCTCACATGTGGGTGGTGGTGTTCTGTCTCCTGCACTGTGTGGCAGTGACACCTCAGGGGCCGGAGGTGGAATGTTTGCTGCACTGTCTAGCACTAACACTCCAGGGGCAGAGATGTGGATGCAGTTCTAACAGCAGCATGCATCAGGGCCAGGCCTTGTGGCAGCAATGCCATGAGGATGGTTTTGAGGTCATTGAGGAACCCAGCAACCACTCACTGGTGTGCAGCCGTGGCAGCCGCTCTTTCCGCATTCGCCAGCTCCATGGTCTCCATTAACCTTTGCATTTTTCCCAACTCCTGTGTGACATCGCTGGAGCCACTCTGACTGTGCAGTTGTTCGATTCTCTGAGTCAGGGCTCCAGCTATGTCAGCCATGGTCCATTGGAGAGCATGGAGCAGACTGTGGGTGTCCGTTAGGGAGCCTGAGTGGTCCCTGATGGGACTAAGACATGCATGTATGGCATCTAGTTTGTCTGCCATGCGGTCGAAGCCCACTGCACCTGTTCAGCCAGCTGCACCTTGCACCCCAACATACGGCATTGGAAGGCCATGTGGTCCTCGCCAGGGTCCTTTGAGGCAGCCTTAGAAGTGGGTGCTACCTGCTGTGTGGTCAGAGCAGAGGGTGGGGTCTCCTCATAGCTTCTGGGCTGCCCAGCTCCTAGAAGTGGGCTACAGAGGTTGTCCACGAGCTGGTGAAAGGCGTCGTAGTTGAAGCTGTGGTGGTCTTCTTCGTTATCTGAGAAGAGAGGGTCTGGCTGCTCTGCAGGAGGTGTTGATTCTCCCTCTGCAATGTGAAGGGGAGATATAGTTTATCAATGTGTCCACATGTATGTTGTCGCATTGTACATGTTTTCATACATACTGCATGGCTGTGTACATTGTGGCTGTTTGGGAGGGGCTGCCTATTTGATGTGGGACAATGGACATTTTGACAACAGACATGCATTTGTTTGTACATTATCAAGTCATATTTCCCTGCAATGCCAAATGTGATTGGCCTGTGTCTCCACCCAAGCGGCACCAGTTGTGTCCTGTGTTATGTTGTGGACGTATTGCGGTTTGTACCACATTGTTGTCAGTGTTGACGTGCTCTGCATATTATGTGTGTGTGTTGCATTTTGGGGTAGTCGCCCCTGCAGCTCTGATTTTGCTACCCCTTATCCCTTTCATGCGGTGTGACTTTGAGTTCTGTGTTTGTACAGTGATGAGATGTTGCATACTTGGGTACGTTGGTCTCTTGGAGGGAGTTGGGAGTCTGGGGCAGGGTTTGTCCGCAGATGTGCTCTACTTATGAATTGTGCATGTGTGCCGTTGTGCCCATCTCCCCCGTTCCCCCAGTCCCTGGTCGTTACTCACCCTGATGCTGTTGTGTCGGGTCCTATTGAGCAGTGTCCGGTCCCCCAACTCCTGCCACTGTCTCCCCACTGATGACTGTGGACACCATTTCCTCCATCTAGTGCAGCTCCTCCTGTGGCGCAGGACTGCCACCTTTAGTCTGCATTAGTGCCTTCCGGCTGTTGGCGAGTTTTAGCTTGGTTTTGTGCTTGACATCATTCCAGCGCCTCTTGACCTCTTCCATTGTTCTCTTTAGCACTCCCACTGCATTCACCTTGTCCACAATGGACTTCCATAGTCCATTTTTGGTTGCCAGTGACACAGTGGAGGTGACAAACAGTTGTTGATGGTATTCTACCAACTCCGTTATCAGGATCCTGTTTTCCTGCGGACCAAACCACTTCTTCCTACTCTTATTCTCCTTGGCCCTCCCTGACCCCGAGGTCCCAGACTGATCCTCCGGGGGGCTTGTGGGGTTCTGGTTGTCCTCCGAACTTGCTCCGGCAACATCTATTGTGCCTCGCTGTTGTTTGGCATTTGTTTGTCTGTTTTTTTCTACTTTTATGGTGATATTTCCCGCCTGACATGTGTGAATTGCAGGTCTGTCGCTGGTTTTCGCAGATTTTCGTATATGGCGATTGGCCTCATCGCAGCTTTTTTTGTGTTTGTGTTTTGTTTTTTGCGGCATGGCATTGATTTTATAGTGGTCATTTGTCGCTTTATCTGGAGACTATTGCATGTTAGCGCCGTGTTGTGAGTACTTGGTTAACACTGTGTAATTTTCCTGCAAGAGACTGCGATGTTGAAGGTTGCGTTAAGTTACTTTTGCGATGGTTATAACACTTTTTTGAGAATGTGCCCCATTATGTAATATGATACTGTGATATAGTTAGACAGGTGATATTACATGACACTGGATTCGCATGCAGAGGTACATAGGTACACTCATTGCTGGTGCTTCCATACAGGGTCTTTTTATGAGTGCATGGATTTGGGAAGGGGGGGTAATATTTCAACCTCGGAGTTAGCAGTTACGGGGGAACATTGACTCCAGTGTGCATATTTACCCTAGAGAACAAATAGAACCCTGATGTTTCACTAAGAGATGAGGGTATAAAGAATGAATCTTTAAAAACAAATTTCGACTTGCAGACCCATATTAGAATTGCACTTTAGAATGCTTTTCAAATGCTACAAAAATGTTTTCAAATAGAAAAATGACATGTAGGAAAAATGTGCTTGCTTTAAGTGTGTAAAAGAATCACTTTAAACTGCATTTCAGCTGTGAATGTTTTCATATAGAGAATAACAGGTAGTGAAAATGTGTTTGCTTTAAATGTTTATGAAAATAACAAGAAGAAAAATGTTGTGTACTAGGCTATCATTCTTAAATGCACCTTTTTAGTTGGGCCCAAAGCCTTTGTCTTCTGACTCTTGCTCAAAGCTAAGTAGACATTTATATAAGACATTTTGTATAGCACCAGCATCTTTTGTTTTTATTGTTTAGCTCTGTTAAATTATCTGTGAATAGGAAGCCTGATGGCAGCTTGAACTGCAGCATATATGACACAAAACAGTCCTTTAGTTGCCATATTAAAACGTTAGAAAAATGCCATCATGATCATAACAGAAGTTTTTGATGCTGCAAAGAAGTAGTATTCTAGTAGGGATCGGGCATGTTTGTTTTACTGATAATTGTCTTATTTCCAGGATTGTTCATACATATAACATTGGCTAAGCATAAGTATAAGAAAATTATCACAGAGGCATATTGCTAGAAATGTCAATTTTTGCAACCAAACAACTATACATTTTAAGGTACAAGTGGGAACAAACCTACAAACCTCGAATGGAACACAATGGAAAGAAAACTCACACACAGTCCTGCCAAGTATCACACATCAGGCGTGACGCTAACCCATTTCAGTGCTGTGTTACCGCATCATCGCACTAAAATGCATTGTCACACATTTTTGCCACTGACCTGACAGCGCAGAAACTGGCTGCCTTAGTCTACCAAATGCAAGCGTGTGCCAGCGCCTCTGACACCTGTGTGCCCTGCACCCGGCCCGGGCTGCAGCAGACTTCACTTGGCAGCAGGCTCAGTATTTAACAGTTAAAGAGCCAATGTGCACTGCTCTCAGTGCTACAATATTACATTTGATGTGCCCTGCTGCCTGGAGATCCGAGCGTGGGGCCTGCCCGCCGCAGTTAATTAATGTATGGCAACTTGGCCGTGGCGTTGTGTGGGGACGCAACGTCACGTCCTGCAGACAGGGTGCATGCCGAGAGTTACATTTTGGAATGAAATTATTAGAGGTGCCGGAGGCCGGCTGCTCATGGGTTAGCGGGCTGCGCGGGAATCATGGGGCTGGGCTGCCCAGCAACAATGCTGATCGCACCTGCTGCAGCATGGCCGGGCTGCCCGCGCAGTGGGGCCGAATATGGCTGTTGGCAATTCAGTACTTAACAATGGATAAAAACCCACTCGCCTCAAGTACGCTACGGCGCTAGTGGGGAGCAGCGGCTGCAGTTTAAATAAACTAGTGGATTAGGATTGGCAATGGCAGCGGTGCACTGCTGATACCATGGCCGTCCGAGTTGTTATTTCAGTCAAACACGCAAGGGTCCCGACCGGCGGATCAGCTGAACTCCGCATGGACTGTGGCAGTCTCTGGAGTTGTACCCCAGCAGTACATCGCCCCCTCCTGTGCAGCTGCTGCTGAGCTACACAATTTAATTATGCCAGGGCCAGTGTTTGCTGTGGTGGGTGTCGTTGCAGCGAGGTGCGGCCTGCACAATTGACGTTACTCAAGTTCACTCATAAAGTAAGTTGTGTCTCAGCGAGGTAGCTCTCTTTTCAGTGTACTTTATATTTTATTAATAGCGCTAACGCGCTAAGAGGGCTGCCGCTCCTCTTACTTCACGTGGTCAGTGCCTGCCAGTGTGTGTCGGTGTAGTTGCTCTGTGATAGCCCATAACTGAAAACAAATATGTGAAGGAGCCCCTCTGTTCATCCAGGCAGTGTGCGGGCTCTTCATTCACATTTCCCTACGTTAATGCAAGTTAAAAAACACGTGTTGCAGAGGGTGGCCTGCTTTGAAATTGTTTAGCAGTCACATTAGCACATTTAAATTGATTCAAACCCCTCTCGTTATGCACATGCTCTGACTGCATCTGATCTCCATGACGGCGTTTTTCTATAAACGTTTACATTTTATTTTTAAAAGGCTTTTCTTTAGCGTCTAGAGGTCACCTAAAAGCGCTGGGAGTTGGGGTCAGTTTTCATCTTTCAGAGTGTTGTCATCTGCCCGTGCTGTCCGCTCTCCACAAGCGGCCTAAGCAGCTTATTGTTTGTAAGACCTAAACGCTGCTGTTTTTATAAAAGCCAAAAACATTTTTTGAAGAGCTATATGGAAACGGAAAAGGCATAAATAGAAATAGTCTAATCTTAGAAAGGGCAAGTAGCTTAGTAACTTTACAATTCAGTAGTTTTGCAGTGGCTTGAAAGTCTTTCCAAAGCTGATTTTTGTTTTAAAGGGCATCATTTCTGATATTTAGCTTTTTCCATGGACTTAAGTGCTTGGTTTTATTTCGGGGGGGAAAATGTCTCTGTCACTGACAACTGCAGGCACGCCGTCTGTCTCTGGTTAGTGCACTTCCTTCAATTTCTGGCAATTTCTGCAGTTTTAAGATTTTCTTAGAGTTTCTTAATGATCAAATGGGTGTAATTCCTGATATTTATCTGTTTCCCTCATCTTCATTTCTTGATTTTGCTCGTGAGAAAGTGTCACTCATAGTCATTAAAATGTCACTCATAATTACACTGGCATTATGAAAATGTCCCACATAGCAATCTAAAACCTTGGCAGATATGCATACACACAACAATGATGTGCCCTCTAAGGTGACTTGGTTAACGCTCACAACAGCGCGTTTCAAGGTGACAACAGAAAGTAACTTACATCCTACAATGCCCTTATATACAATACAACCAGCTATCTTAGTACTCGGCTTGACTCATTCTCTGTAACAATAGTGGGAGTACCTGCGGAGCGGTGACGTGGGGAGGGGCAGGGGAGGGGGTAGTAATGTATGGATTACAGACCTTAACAGGTAAGTAAACATATAAATACATCTTAAAAAAATTTTTGTGCGCACTGCAACGCATTTGGTGATGCAGTGCAAGCAACAAAATTTGTTTTACTTATTTATATGTTTACTTACCTGTTAAGGTCCGTAATCTATACATTACTACCTCCCACCCTGCCCCTCCCCCTCCCCACATCACCGCCCGGCAGGTACTCCCACTATCGGCCGGCGGCTGATTGTAAACTGAGTCAAACTTCAGGATGCAAGAGAATGCCAGAGCCATGTGGAAAGTCAACTGACTACAGAAAGTGCTGCAAGGCCCTACCAATGGCAGGATGTGTATAACATAACATATCATCAGCAGCGGTCTGTGAAGGTAAGCGCGGTGGGGCGGTGGCACGGGGCAGGCGGGGAAGGGTGAAATGTTGATAGATGATGGAATAGGAATTATTTATTTATTTAATTTTCCCTATTCCGCAGCATAAAATAACATAAGGTAACATAACAAGATTATAATGCCCGTGTTCACAAGAAAGGCCACGTGTATTCGACAGAGAAACTGTGACAAAAGCAATAACGTTTTGAATATTAATGTGATAGGAACATTTTCAACTAACTACAGCCGAAGGTCAAAGGGCACTTGGCAGATACATCTACTAAGGCAATATTTCATCAGAAGCGAAGACATACATCTCCTGCAATGAGAGTGCATTCAAATTAAGCAACAAGAGATAGGTAATAGCAATTATCAACGCAGGCTCATGTTGAATGCTTAGCACTCTAGAGTTAAGCAACTCTTGCAGAAAACACACACTACATGAAAATAGTTGTAAATGTGGTGAACCTCTTTTCATTTAAGGAATACTTGCTTATACCTTCATTAGTAATTTATGGGTTGGTCAATGGCATATCTTTTTTGAAAATCCTAACATGGAAAATATTATAATAATTTTTCATGCATCAGAGTATGCAGTTTCTATATAAATATAGGTTTTTAATTTTCTTATTGCAATCTAGTTGTGACATCTCTATTCACCTGTTATAAGAAGTATTCTGAAAACATGTACTACAGCAAAGTTGTAATGCCACAGTGTGCCAGCAGTTCGCCTGAAAGGCAGCTCTCTGACCAGTAAAAACACTATAAATGAAAACTGTAAAGGGGAAATTAGTTTCTTGGCACCCATTATTTTGTCTTTCTCAGAAAATCAATCACACTTGGATAATAAAACCTTTATGACAGTATAATTATTTAGTGCGCTGCAGAAGTGCAAGATTAAAGGAATTTACCTGCATGTTTCAAAAGGTTCTAAGCATGAAAGACAACTTTAATGATAACTACAATTAATTTGACTAAAATATGTTTTTAAAAAATGCCAAGCTGCATCTTGGTGATTATTGTATTTTTACACCCCAGAATCGAGTATGATTTTTAACATATTTGCATATATAATTACTTTTTCATTAGTAGTAGAAAAAGATAAAGGTTTAATAGGAGGTGGGGGCGAGCATGATAGCGTGACCTTTTACAAAATACCGTAATCTCTCTTGTGGGAGTGTATTTTAGCCAATGAGGTCCAAAAAGCAGGATGATTTAGCAGGAACTGGGACAGAGATTAGTGAGCCAGTGCTCTATTTGTATACGTGTCAAGATGTTCCAGGTTCCGGGCTTCAAGGCATTTGTGGATAGGACTATTAGTAGCATGATTCTCAATAGTGAGTTAATCTATTTCTGTGTGTATCTTTCTGCTAAATACTCTACCTGTGGACTCTTCACCCCTTAAATCCCACCAGGTCGATGAAATTGACAGGAATTGCAGTGTACCAAACTAACTTGGAACCTTTCTGAAAACAGCATGTCCACTCATCAGAACTGGGAGACAGTGGGATTGGGGAGGAATCTGCAGGTAGAATATTCACCAGAAAAATCGTTACCAGTGATAAATAATGTATTCTTCTGACGAATACTTCAAGAGGCAGATTACTCACCCCTTGAATCTGTAACGTGTTTCTGAAGAGATAGTCAAAGAAGTCTGCAACAGTTATCTGGTGAAATTACCAGTTCTGTGGACTTCAAAGTCAAGAATGTAATGATTAGTAAAAGTGTGGACTGAAGCCCATGTCGCAATAGGGCAAATATCCAACACAGGAAATATCAGTGACATAGCTAAAGAAACAGGCTTTGTTCTGCAATAATAGGCTCTAGTGCATGCAGGACATTCATTGTTTGTGAGAGCACAGCAGATTGTGATGCACAGAATGATCCAGAAGAAGGTCTCCACTTCAGAATCGCCCTGCCCTTAAGAGAGCCAGTATAGCCCAGAAAAAGTTGGTACTCAACCTGAAAGTCATGAACCCTGTTATTAAAAAAAGCTGAGAGCCTTAACAGAATGCAAACAATGTAACCTTTCCTCCTCCTTGGTGGACTGATCAAGTGGGAACAAAGTCACCCAGGCAATCGACTGCTACACCTGAATGGGAGATTCTACCTTTGAAAGCCTTTGCCCATAGGACCAGCTTCTCTGGCAAAAATGAAATGCAGGGAGTCTAAACCAGCAATTCCTGCACCTCACTAACATGCTGAACCAAGGTAATGGTGATCAAAGAGACAGTTATCAGAGTAAACAGCTTTTGGGGCGACGAAGCCTGAGCTAAAAAATTAAAAAATCATGAAAATGAGCAACAAATAAAGCTCCATTGCGGCATAATGAAAGCTAAAGAGGGATACAAATGGGTCAAACACCTCATAAATAACATAGAAGACTTAAATAACATAAACCTCTTTAGGACTGGTACAAAACCATTAACAGTGCCCATTGCAAATCTTTGCTTTGTAATAGTAAACTCAAAGTGCAACAAATTAAAAAAATGTGCCATGTGAGGGGCAATTTCTTTCTGCGTGCAACAAGCAACTGAACCTTTGTCCAGAATAGACAGACTTGGTAGAGAAATGTCAAGCGGACAAAATTATATACACAACTTCTACCATCAGGTCAAATGAGCAAGGGCATTAGCCAAATTCAGGTGGCCTGCGGGCCCAAAATGCAGAGAACTGTCAGAGTGGGAATATGAGCTCTCTTTTGAAAGATCGGGATCATAGCCAGAATATCCCAAATTAATTGGGGAGATGGCAAGGCCTTAGGGAGACAGTATCCAGGTCTGCCCAAATGAAGAGGAGATTCTGTAAAGGCTGGAACTATGACTTGGGGAGGATGTTCAAAAACCCAGTGTGGGAGAAAAATAAGGAGATTATGACCTGCATGTGGTCTAACACTAGCTGTGGGGAATTTGCCATCAGTGCCTAATTGTCAAGGTACAGGAACACAGAGATGTCTGACCTGCAAGGATGTGCTGCAAACATCAACATCACCATTGTGAAGATTCAAGGTGCAGGTAGTAACCCAAATCTTAGGACTGCAAACTAATATTGGGTGAAACCTTAGACAAAACACAGGGTAGCTCCTTTGCAAACACAGGATTAGGATGTGAAAATATGCATCCCGGAAGTTGGGAAACACTACCCAATCGGCTTCAGAGCTTAGAGAACCTGTGCTAGGGACAGTATCTTCAACTTATTCTTGAGGAAGAATGTGTTTAGAATGTGAATGTCTAGCATGTGGCAGAGGCCCCTTTTTTCCTGGGAACAATAAAATAACATAATGAGAGGAACTTCACATGTTTTGTCCCATTCTCTGGAACTAAGTCCACAGCACCCAGTTTAAAATAGCCATGACCTGCTGCAGAATGTGAAGATGATCATCCAAGGTGACTGAGGGGTGGGGGAATTAGAGGGAAGAGATATTTTAAGGGAAGGGCATAGCCCTGCTGGACAACTTACAGGGCCCACCTGTACACCTGTAAATCAAGATGGATGCCAAGGTGTCAAGTATTGAGGCACCAAGTTCCCCGCAAGTCACACCTGCTTTTCAAAGGCAGATTAAAAGGGTTTTACAATGGGTGCTGGGGAGAAGGAAGATTGCTGCTGTCAGGGTAGGCCTTAGGCATGTGCAAGCTGTGCACCTGCACAGGGCCACCAAACCCCAGGGGCCACCACGCCAATATATATCCTTAATATAATAATCCTCTGAGGATGGATACATATTTGCGTGGCGGCCCCTGGCAGGGATTTGGCGGCCTCCGGCTCTGTTCCACTTCCAAACACCCTGACCCCCCCTCTTCACTGGCCTCCGTGTTCCGCCCCGCCCGGACCCCCTCTTCCGGGGCCCCCTACCTACGCTCCCTGCCCAGGGCCCGCAATGAGCCTATTATTATTATTATTAAGTGACATGTATAGAGCGCACTGACACCATGAGTTTCCTGGAGCCTATAGACGCCCCTGCAGCTGTTACGCAGAAGGTCTGTGGAACTATCATGAGCCAGTAGTTCTGAAATAGCTCAATAGCAAAGTATTTACCCCCACCAGTGTGTAAGTGGTGGGCTATGGAAATTAATGAGATATTGCTTAGAGTCTGATGCGGGTAAGGTGAACTGGTGTGGGACTCTGGGATTAAAGCGTTAGCCCAAATTGTGTGTCTTATGCTGTCAAGTAATGTGCCGTGGCCGCTGCACTGTAGTTGTGGAAGTAGTGTCCGGATGTGTTTATAATTACTAGGTAGAACTACTGACCCTTACTGGTATGAAAGTCCTGGGGTACGGAATATATGTGCGGTATTGTCTAGAGTCTCATGTTGCTAAACTGAGTTGCTGCCGAAGTCGGGGATTAAAGCGTGAGCCCAAACTGTGTGCCATATGCTGTGAAGTCATGTGCTCTGGCTGCTGTGTCACATCTGTGCAAGTAGAGTCAGCATGTATAGTTATAGCTACTTGGATGAATTGTAGCTTGTGTATGGTGCTTAGGTGGTGTTGTATAGGGAGTGCGAAGGTAAATCAATATGGTATTTGTAAAGCGCAAACTACTCACCCCTATGGGTGAGTAGAGCTGGGGATCAAAGCGAGAGGTCTGTGCTGCAAAGTGAGATAGTCTGGCCACTGCGCCACAGCTGTGTGGAGAATAAATCTTGGCAAGGGTGCAGGAGTTGGCGTTCTATGGCCATTAAATAGCGGGCCTAAGTTGTAAGTTATAGGGTGGCTCTGATTGAGCCCCTATGTTCATTAGTTGGAGCTCCATATAAGTGCGGATGCACAGCTTCAAGTTATTCAGGAAAACTCGGTTTCCCTGATCTGTGAAGTGTACTCCATCACTTCTGTATATATCCGCCATATCAAAACGTATCTTGTTGTTGGATATGGACCCCATTTTGTGGTCTCTGAGGTAAGCAGAGACAGCTTTGTTGACTTTTTTCCGAGATTTTTCAATCTGAGGAAAAAATTGTTTGGACCATTTCCACTTCTGTCTTTGGCATATATTGGAATATAGTAGTAGTAGTAATAATCTTTATTCGGCAAAGTTATTCACCATAAAAGAGTACATATACATAATAAAATTTCAATTCACCCGCTAAAACTATAAAATGATACGGCATAAAAAAGAAGAAGTCCTGGCATATGGAATGCACCACAGTCACTAGTTTAAGTAAGGGTTACTTCGGTTACGAGCATCAGTCCATTGGTACCCTAGAATGCAATTTCAGTAACCGGGAGCGCGTCAGCCATACACTGCCCAAAAATTTTGCCACCCCGCATATCATGACAGTGGATGATGAATCGGTAGAAAGTACACGTAATGCCTGACTATGACACCTCAACCCCAGTTCCCTACATAGAGGTTTCAGCCAGATTTTCCGGGCCACTTTGTAGGCGGGGCAGGCAAAGAATAGGTGGGCCACAGTCTCCTTTGGTGCTGCGCAGCCTGGGTACGAACGCAAGGGGGCACCAGATTTGGACCACCTCATCGTGAAGTCATACACCGGGAGCGTCCCATACCTCAGTTTTAGATATAGCCCTCTATCTAGGGGTTTGGTTATCAGGTCGTGGAAGGTTTCCAGTTTTTTCACCCATTTGATTTCCAAAAACCGATCCGTGAGTGAACCCCCATCCGCACCACTCAGTGCCTCGCCCTGTACCCAGTCCCAGTATAGCTTTTTAATCACTTCCTTGGGCGGCGGCATTTGAGACTCCCAAGCATCCCTTAGTCCTAGTTTGAGAACCAAGTCTCTCACATTGTTCAGCCATCCCATTTTTTTGCCAGTGTCAAGCAGAAGAAGATCATCCAACCCTTCAGCATATTTAGCAAGCTCCTCAGTCCTTCTTAAACGGGTCCAGAAGAACAATGGGCGTAGCCTCACCAGATCCTTAAGGGCTCTTCTGCCCAAGTCTAGTCTCAGGGGGATCAACGGGGTGGAAGCGGGGAGAGCCACCACCTTCCTCAAAAAGTTATTTTCCGCTGTGGAGAGATCTGAAACATTTTCGAACCCCCAGAGCTCGGAGCCATATAATGCCGCCGGGAGTATCTGGCCCTCATAAATCGCCATGGCCGGGGAGACAGGTTTGCTACTTGACTCACGAAGCTCCCTCAGAGTCACCCCAGATACTCTTTGGTGGCTGAGTAACATTTTGGCCAGATGGTCCTTCCAGGTCATTCGACTATTTATCCGAATTCCAAGATAGTCAAATGAATCGACCAACTCCAGGGGAGCCCCATTGAGCAAGAAGTTATTTTTAAATCTTTTGGAGGGGGAGAATGCCATCAGTTTAGTTTTCGAGGTGTTGATGGTTAAGCCTCTATTAGTGCAGAAGGAACTAAATCGGTTCAAGAGTTTTTGCAGACCCACTGGGGATTTGGAGATCAATAAGGTGTCATCGGCGAAGAGTAAAGTGGGGATTCTTTCCCCCGCCAGGGATGGGGCATCCGACTCTTCCCCTTTCAGATGGTCCACCACTCCGTTCACAAATAGGGAAAAAAGAGTCGGGGCCATAACACAGCCCTGGCGTACTCCTCTCCTCACAGGGACCCTATCCGTTAATTGGCCCTGGGAAGTTGGGAACCCCATCTGACCCTCGCATAATTCCCCTCATGGAGCTTTACGATTAGACTCAGGAGTCTACTGGGGAATCCCATCTCTCCTAGGATCTCCCACAATTTAGCCCTGGGGACCAGGTCGAAAGCTGTTTTGAGATCTATGAAGGCCATGTATAAACTGCCTTTCTTGATGGTAACTGCCTTCCAATAGATAACAAAAAAGCGAAAGACCTGGTCCATCATGCCTACCTTTCTCCGGAAACCCGCTTGGAGGTGGGAGAGAATACTAGCCTCCTCCATCCAATCGCCTACCCTTGAAATGATGACCCTGCCAACCACTTTCTGGATTATATCTATCAGGCTGATAGGTCTGTAGTTTGCAGGGTCATCTCTTGCCCCCTTCTTAAACACTGTTACCACCTCTGCCCCCTTCCAAGAGTCTGGCACCGGGTGTCCCCTAGCAATCAAGTTCATTATTGTGGCGATTAAATTGGCCCAAGCCAGAGGTTCCGCAATCAGCAGGTCCCCAGGGATCCCATCCGGACCGGCCGCCTTCTTGGGGGTTAGATGTCTAATAGCCATTGCTACTTCAGAGGCCGTGAATGGGAGGTCATCCACCTCTGAGGTATCCCCAACTCCAAAACTTGCTACCCCGGGGCTGTTTAACACTTCATTACCACCATACAGGGCTAAAAAATGATTAAACCATTGCTGGCTAGTTATGTGAACTGCTAATGGTTGCGATTTCCCCTGCCTGGCTCTGTTATTCAGATCCCAAAAGAGGTTCGGGTTCCTCCTACTCACGGCATTAGTTAGGTCTTGCCAATGCTGTTCCTCCCACTCACGTTTAGCCAGCGATAGTGCTTTCAAGTAATCCTTCCTGGCCGCTCTAACCAGCAAAGGATCCCTAGAAAGTAGGGCTTTTGTCAGATTTTTCCTTTTGCCCTTACACTGGTCTGAATACCAAGGTTTATTTGAGATGGGAGGTATGATAGTTTTCCTGTGACTTTTCCCTTTGGAGATAAAAAAAAAGACTAACTTGTTCGATTGTGGCTTTATAAGCTGAATCAAGGGAAGTGTGCGGATACATACTAATCTGATTTTCACAATCCCAGTCCTCCAGGTCAGAGCACAGGCCCTCCACCAGGGATTTAATGGTCTCTAGATCGTCCTCCTTCAGGTTAGCCTTGTCCCATTTCAATCTGCGGTTGTTATTGTATGGGATGATCTCTTTAGTTGTCTTTATGGGGGCATTCACCCTCCTGTCTTTAAAGATGCCCCAGTTAAACTTGCTACACAGGGGGTTATGGTCACTATCCTGACTTGGGAGCACCTCCATATCAATAAGGTCTGCCCACAAACTAACATCCATTAGGATGCAGTCAATTCGGGACGGCCCAGTAAGTCTATTAAAAGTCAGTGCACCTGCCCGGTCGGATATAGTCCTGCCGTTGAGGGCTCTTAACTTGTGATCCCTAGTTAGTGCATTAATTTGGATCGGATATTGGAATATACAAAGACAGTTTGAGGCAAAAGTAACATCAATTGTCTAAAGGTGACCTTCATAAGCATTTCCAAATCTACCCCAGTCAATGTGGCTAGGTCGTTTCCTCCACAGTGCACAATCATGAGGTCAGGGTGTTGGAGATGCAAAGAGGTTTTAACCAAAGACAACAATAAGTGCCAATTCAATCCTCTCTGTCCAAACCATTTAATGTCCACATTTTGGAAACCTAGGTCTAAGTCAATACGTCTCTGTTCTGCATACTTCTTGCACCAGAACACATAGCTATGTCCTACGATCCACACTAGCATTTTGAAGGTATGGCTGGAAGGTATGGCAAGATGTCTGTAGCTCATGCAGTTCCTTTGTAGAATAAGAGATATGTTTCAAGATGGGGAACTACTTTCTTTTCGCATATCAAACTGTACCTGATTGGGAGATGAAAAGCATTGTTGTTTAAAAGTAGGGTGCACATTCGTTCTGTGGAAAAGTATGTTTGTGATTGGTTAAGAAAAAGCAGTTTGCACGTGGAGTACATATTATAGGATAACATTTGCTCAACTCACCCACACCTGCTACTTGCATTTGGAAAGCACTGTTCAAACTTAAAACAATCGTGAACTTTTAACCTGCACGTTGCGTTAAATGTTCGAGAAAATGTTGCCAAAAAATACTGTTAGGTTTAAGAAAATTGATTAACTTTTAACCTCCACGTGTTGTAGAATGTTCTACAAAGTGTGTTGATAGAATACGTTGCATTTCTGACTTCGATGTGTACTTGAATATTAAAAAAACTATTTATATGGAAAAGTAGAAAGACAGTAATAGAGAGACTTTTTGAAAGCTAAAAGAATCAAGGAACTATTGTAATTTGTTCTTGATTACCTACTGGCGGTCGCCAGTAGGTAGTTATCTCTGTTACCGGTCTGAAAGTGCGGTGTTGCTCAGAGTGGCATGGTGGTGATATGTTATGGTGCTACACTCGGGTATGAAACCAAGAGTCTAAACTGTGAGGTCATTGCTGTAAAATTATGTGGTCTGGTGTTTGTAGCTTACGTGTGCAAGTAGTGTTAGTAGGCGTTTATACCATACAGGGAGTGGTAAGCGAACTACTGACCGCTACTGTGTGTTGATAGAATACCGGAAGCGGGAAGCAAAGTTGTTACGCCTACCGGTGTGAAGACTTGGGGATGAAACAGAGCTGATTGCTGTAAAGTGATGGACTCTGGGCGCTGTAGGATACTAGCCGCTGTAGTATAAGTGTGTAAGTAGTGTTAGTATGTGTTTATAGTATATAGGGAGTGGAAGCGAACTACTCATCCCTACTGGTGTGAAGACTCGTGGATTAAACGGTGAGCCTAAATTGTGAGCTCATTGCTGTAAAGTGATGTGCTCTGGGTGCGGTAGCATACTTGTGGAAGAAGTGTTAGTTTACGTTTATACAATATAGGGAGTGGGAAGCGAAAGTCTTACCCCTACCAGTCTCAAGACTCGTGGATGAAACCATGAGCTCATTGCTGTAAATTCATGTCCTCTGTGTGGTATTCAATTGTAAGTCATAGTAGAATGTTAGTATGTAATTCTACTAGAATCCAAGTATGTAATGTTAGAATGTAGGGCTGTCATGAGGGGAACTTTGCGGAGTTTGTATACAGTGCTGAATTAGACAGTTTCTTTGCTGTCTGCTCCTGTTGGTGGTTGTTTCAGGTGTCTTGTTTTCTTGTAATAAATCTACTTATTGGATCCACTGCTGTCTGCCTCTTCACTACATAAATTTGGTGACAAGCTGGAGAAAGCAAAACGAAGGCACCACTCACCAATATATAAACATTGCTTGCGTTAGGCTGAAGACCCGTTTTGTTTTGTGTAGCTGTTTCTACTCATGCCAGGGTCATCGGCTCATTGAACCATGTCATCCGACTTCTGGTAGGATTTATATTTTTAGATTTTGCGCTTTCTCTGCGTCTTCACTACATTCTGGTCGCTGTACTACATGTGTGTAGGTAGTGTTAGTATGTGTTTATACAAACAAATGCATCATGGTAGTAGGGAGGGCGACCTCTCAGGCGCAGCTCATACAATTTCCCGGGGTGTGCATTCGCTGGACATTTGTGTTTGCTATTAGAGAGTGGTGCATGGCTCCCACCCTGTGATAGCAAATACTTGTTCGACTACTTGAAGCGAGAGGAGGAAAACCTCATATCGCTGTAATAGAGGGGATGCGGATGGTAAAAATTAAGAGAAAAGAACAAATTAAAAAAATGGGGTCTCACCCGTTCTTTTAAATGAGGCCATTGGTGGGTGGATAATGTTCCGTGGCCAAACCAATTATTATATTGTGGGGTCTCTGTAGGACGGTGGATCTTAATGGCGCGTGTAAATTAGGCACAGAAGGGCACAGAGACGTTTTGCAGCCTAGGGGAGCGCCACCTTCAAAGGTATTGTTTACTAATTGTTCGGGGGGTTCGAGGCCAACTGAAGTCCGGGGATCGCTACACTCTGGGTCTTTATTTAAATATGCAGGGTGGGCCTCAGCAGTCCCGGAAGCCTTGGTGGTCCTAGGAAGTAACATATTTGTTCTGTAATCACACGGGCAGTACTTATGGTGTTATAAAGTGATACACTCATAGAACTCTTGCAGTTGTACAATTACCCAGGCTTCATTTGTCTAATAGTCAGTTAGATTATGTTTGGTAGGTGCACTCTAATATTAAGTAATGTTGTCCTTAAAATCTCCTATAAACAGATGATTTTCACAATAAATAATAGACAAGTGTTGTCAGAAAAAGAAGAACTAAACTATCAGTTATTTATTTGAAAAAAAGTAACCATTATTAAAACAGAAATAAATAGAAATGTAACTTTAATAGAACAGTATAATAAATAAAACGTGGGTTGGACTCCAGTGGAAGCAGAGTAGGAAACATGCAAGTCAAAAATTAAACATAAGTATGTGTGCTATGTGGAAGAGGTAAAGAAAGGTAGTCCGAATAAAAGGACCATAGTGAGAATGGAAGGGAGGGGGAGTGGGTGGCAGGGAGAAGGGGAGGGATAGTCAAAAGAAGAGAGGGAGGAGGAGACAGAGTGTCGGCCTACTGCACCCAGCCCTCAGTGTTTACCCTCTGTCACCCGTTTGTCTAGGACGCTTGGGTCTGCGAGAAAGAGTGTGGTTCAGCAAGTCCTTAAAATTAAATACATGAGGCCAGAGATTATGGGCCATATTATGAAAGAAGGGCTTTAACATTATCACCGCTTTAGCAGAAGTAAACTGCCGCTAAAGCGGCGATAAGGGGTTGATAATATGCCCTTGTGAATTCCCTTAGAAGCCCAGGTTCTATCCTATTTATACATACGCAAAGTGGGCCGGGTACTTGGGCATTGTTCAGTTCCGGCCAGGAAGTGTACTTATGTTTGTTTCTTTTGTAGTTTTGACCTCGCAGAGTGTGCAATTTACATTAGTGTAGCATGTTTTAGGAGGGCGGAAACTATTGTTAATGAGATGGCATGTGATCTAGGATGTGCAGTCTGCCCGTGGCTGATGATGCTCCTTAGAGCCACTAATACCCAGGCCGAAAGGCAGCACAATAATGTGTAGACACACACACCAGGGGCATCGTGTAACACATATTTGTTTTTTGTTGGAACGTTTGAGATGCATGGCAATAACACGTGGAAGGCTAATGTACAGAGCATGAAAATTGATCAAGATGATCGTTGCATGTTGTGTGTAGTATAAGATATGTATATACAGGAAAACACAGAAGAAGTGTCTCTCATCAAACGCTGTAGAGAGAATGAGTAAAATGGGTGTGGTCTTACAACTGTTACAATGGGAAATGTTATGAACCAATTAAATGCTCTTTTTTAAGGTCACATGGCAATCGCAAACCGAGGGCGCAAGGAGGCCGCACCAAACGCGATTTTGACAAAATATATTTATCATAATATAAGTTTATTACAGTTAGAAATAAATAAATGTTTGAAATAATTTAGATTTTCGCGTGCTCTCATATACTGTTTAAAGTTATTTAGATATACTTTTGAGACCAAAAAAATAGGGAATGGCGTACCCGGCGCGATACTATACGTCTGTGATATAGCACAGGGCCTGGCAGCATGTACTCGTGGTAGTACGAAATTTGTCAGGCCGCCTTGTAATCAATTTCCTGTTCATGCTGTTGTCGCTGCAATCTTCATTAAAGGATTTACAACCTACTTGGGAGAGCGAATCCTTTTGAGGGCAACCTGTGTATTTTATATATATATATATATATATATATATATATATATATATATATATATATATATTACCTACTGGCTATCGCCAGTAGGTATATATAGTTAGGATTAATTCCCTATGGGATTTCTGAAAATTCTATGTCTAATAACTTTGGCGTTTGTGGACGGAATCGGCTGAAATTTTCAGGAAAATGGCACATTTTGTTTCTGAGCAGCCCCTGAAAATTTGGTGGGGTTTCGTCAAGGGGGGGCCGAGAAAAAAGGGGGGTCCCAAAACGCGTTTTTCCCATTCATTTTTCCATAGGGCCTTTGGCCTCACTTTTAGCTCGAACGGCTGAATGGATTTGCACGAAACTTGGCAAAATTGTAGGGACTGTTAGCCCGATGTGCCTTTGCTAGGTCTCAATATATGTGCTTCAGTGGATTTTGAGAAATTAACGTTTAAATCAAGATATATATCTGTAACAGCGCTCCGGGCAGCGATCCGGTCCGCTTACTTTTCGCTTATCGGAACTTTGCGCGCAGAAAGCTGATTGGCTCTCCGGTGTCTGTCAACATTCTAAACAGTCCGGAGCGGCCGCCATCTTGTCTCTCGGTAGGATCGAGAGAGAAGAAGAGGTGAAAAACGAAAGGGGAATTTAATGAAAGGGGGCAAGGTATCCCCCTCTTGACCCCCTAGGAATGTTGTTGGGGTTATTAAAGGGTCCCGTGGGGAAAATAAAAAAAAAATGATTTTTCACGGTAGAAGCGCTTCACGGGCCGCGAACTGGTAGCGAAACGGGAATTCGCCATTTTGTGCTTCGTTAATTAAATTACTAGGTATAAGTGGGTGCGGGAGACGTATCCTAATCCCCTATGTTTCCTGAGGGTGGCTGAGGAGGCTGATATATGTTGATACATCTCTTCCAGCGGCTGTGCGTGAGCTTTTTTTTTTTTTTGCTGCGTGACAGTCCGGAGCGGCCGCCATCTTGTCTCTCGGTAGGATCGAGAGAGAAGAAAAGGTGAAAAACTAAGGGGGAATTTAATGAAAGGGGGCAAGGTATCCCCCTCTTGACCCCCTAGGAATGTTGTTGGGGTTATTAAAGGGTCCCGTGGGGAAAATAAAAAAAAAATGATTTTTCACGGTAGAAGCGCTTCACGGGCCGCGAACTGGGCCGCAAACTGGTAGCGAAACGGGAATTCGCCATTTTGTGCTTCGTTAATTAAAGTACTAGGTATAAGGGGGTGCGGGAGACGTATCCTAATCCCCTATGTTTCCTGAGGGTGGCTGAGGAGGCTGATATATGTTGATACATCTCTTCCAGCGGCTGCGCCATCTTGCCTTTTTTCGAATGCCACAATTTTGTCGTGCACGGCAGCCATTTTAGATGCCAGGCTGGTCCCAGGCTATCACCTAACCCTGCGGATGTAGTTTATGGCCCCAGCTGTAGAGAATTCAGACATGCCAATCCTCCTGATTCAGGCGTGTGACTACTGTTTCAGTGCTAGTCTCCCGCCTCCCGATTTCTGCAAGCAAAAACCCGGGGGCATATTACGAACAACTAGCGATAATTTTTGTCTCTAACTTGTTTAGAGACAAAAATTATCGCCGCACATCGGCGATTTTTATCGCAGATAAACCTTGCTATTATCGCAGAAAAGTCAGCGATATTCATGTATTATCGACCTAATGCTCTTAGCCATGTTATCCACCTCCCATTGGATAACATGGCTAAGAACTGCTCAGGGCAGGTGTTAGATTTTGGAGATATTCGCGCTTAGCGCGAATATCTCCAAAAGTTGGTAATAGAAGGTAGCGATGTTAGGGACTGTTTCTAGTCGCTAACATCTTGGCACGCCACTTTGCATGTCATTAGTGATAAGTATCACTGACATGCAAAGCGGGGCCCAAGATGGTCGCAATCTCCTTTTAGCTGTCACTAACTGGTGTTAGCGACAGCTTGGTAATAGGGAGATAATTTTATCTCCGCTTTCAAGGCTTTTAAAGCCAAAAAAGCGGAGATAAACCCCCTTGATAATATGCCCCACGATTCCTTGGGGGTTTCAGCTGACAGGGCTTGGTATTGGGTTACATGGTAATTTTTCCAGGAAACGTCAGAGGGTCGATGCAGGGGTTCTAGAAGAGGTGATAAACCATTTAAGCCTCATGAACAAGCGCATGGTCTTTTAAAGATTTGTGAAGTACTCGGAGCGGCGGTGTGTGTGTGTGCCCTCTTTCAGGAGCGGGCGGGGGGGCACTGCCAGCAACTTGCCAGGTCAGGTAGTGTTCAACACGTGCATCACCCTTTCTCTGCTTGCTATTGCGCTCCATGCTTCGGAAAGGTAAGAAAAAGAACGTGCATTTGAGTTTGAAATGTCCGATCCTGCAGCAGCACACTTCCAAAGCCCACACATGACAATAACCCGATTCAAGGCCCCATTCACCCGTTTTAAAAAAAATAGATAACACTCCAACAAAGTAAGGTTATAAAACTTTATTAACTACTAACTTTAACGAACGGAACAAAAACTAAAAACATTTAAACATTTCTCAACACAAAAAGCAACAATGGTTAGAAGCTGTCTTTTGTGCGAATAGTCCCAAGGCAGCACAACGTGCAGAGTTCTGGACGGCACCCAGGTGATGTCGCCTGGGTGCCGCACTGGTTTAGGGATCCTACAATGCAGCACAGAAAAACAGCGTGGGGCGTCCCGGGTGGTGCGGGGGGAGGCCTCGTCAGTAGCGGTCTGTGTCCAGTGTCACATGGCTGACACAACATGTACGACAGGCACCCAGGTGATGTCCAGTAAACTGCCGCACTGGTTTTGGTATCCTACAATGCTGCTCCGAAAATTGGCGTGCGGCGGCCCGGGGGGGGGGGGCGTGGGGGAGCCGGCGTGAACGGGCCTCCCCAGGTGGCGGCCATCTAGCTGAGTTGCGCCCGCTCTTGCGGCTACAGCGTCTCGCTCACCATGTTGTTGAGTTGCTCCCACTCTTGCAGTGCAGCGATAGGCGGCTGCCACATGGCTCTTAAAATGGCGGACGGCTCCTCGGTTTTAGGCCTGGTCCACTGAAATGGCCCTGGGACACTTTGGAACTCGGACGCTTGCCTGCTAGGGCTTGGGCTCCATTCTCGAAAAGCGTTCCCTCAGCCGTGAAGATTGTATAAAAGTCTTGGGGGCCCCCGACTCCCGCAGGCTTCCGGTGGGGAGCGGCTGCCATGATTGCTCGCGGAATGACCACGACGGAGCCACGAGATGGTGGTGCTCTCATGCTGACGCCAGCTTCAGTCTGAATGATCCAGAAACAAGGTGGGGCTTTCATCGTTTGGGAAAAAAAAATGTTCTAAACCAATGAAAAGTGTTATTTTTAGGTCATATGACCAAGCCTTCCATCTTTAGGAAACCAAAAGTAAAATGAACCAATGAAAAGTTTTATAAACAAGTCACATGACCTGTTATGCGGCATAGGGCTACAAAAAGCGTAGAAAATCCGTTGGCACGTGAGGCGGCGTCAGTAGCGGACCGATGTGCGAATAGGCCGAAGGCAGCACAACGGGCCGAGATCCGGATGGTACCGAGGTGGTGTCCAGCAAATTGCCGCACTGGTGTGGCCATCCTACAATGCTGCGCCGAAAGACGGCGTGTCCAGCTGAGTTGCGGTCACTGTTGCGGTACAGTGACTCGAACGCGCCGAGATCCGGATGGCACCGAGGTGGTGTCCAGCAAATTGCCGCACTGGTGTGGCCATCCTACAATGCTGCGCCGAAAGACGGCGTGTCCAGCTGAATTGCGGTCACTGTTGCGGTACAGTGACTCGAACGCGCCGAGATCCGGATGGCACCGAGGTGGTGTCCAGGAAATTGCCGTACTGGTGTGGCCATCCTACAATGCTGCGCCGAAAGACGGCGTGTCCAGCTGAGTTGCGGTCACTGTTGCGGTACAGTGAGTCGAACGCGCCGAGATCTGGATGGCCCCGATGTTGTGTCCAGCAAGTTGCCGCACTGGTGTGGCCATCCTACAATGCTGCGCCGAAAGTCGGCGTGGGGTGCCCCGTTGGCTTATGAGGTGATGTCAGTAGTGGACCGATGTGTGAATAGGTCGGAACCAGCACAAGGCACCAAGATCCGAATGGCAAGTCCTGGATGTTGAGTGCCTCAGTTGAGAGTTCTGAGCAGTGCTTGTAAGACTGTCTGAAGCTTATTTGCACCTGCTGCAGCTTCACTAGGTCCGGCGGAACTTTTTTCCTTTTCCTTTCTGCTTCTTTTCCTACAATGCGTTTCATCTGAAGACACGACCAGGTCCCTGAATGTGTGCAGGGGGACGCTATTGATTGAATGAAAATGGCGGCTTGACACAAAGCTGACTCAAGCGTTACTGTTGGTGCTATACAGACAAAAATTGGTTTTCAGTTTGTACATTCTTCAGGTTTTTTTTTTCCATCCAAGTCTGATTGAGAGTTTGTAGAAAAATGGCTTCAGATTTTCCACATACTACTCTTCAACATTCTTCCTAAATGTAACAATGTGAAACTCACTAGGAGAACGGCTGTTTCTGTTTCCTTTCAAAATGCTGCCAACAATATTTTCTGAATGGAAGACACCATCTTGTAGCATAAAGGGCCGAAAGGGGTTCTGGTCTGGCCGATGGTTGGTGGAGACATTTTGACTATATCTTGGACCTGCCCGGCCTCGCCCAAAATGGCGCCGGTATAAATGGGACTCGTAACTCCTTGCCCGCAAATGTATATCTAGAAAATGTTATTGTAAGTGGCCCTGTTCTATTTTAATTACAAAATGTATGTCCACCGATTCCGCAACTGTTAGACACCTTAGTTCTTGCAACCTAATGGCCCGCTCGTTACGTTCCTCTACAGTGTAAATGTCTCCTCATCATATACGATTTCAGTTTGCTCCGTGGCCGGCCCACGTGGTTATAGGCCCGTATTTGTATACTGACATTTTCACAATAAAGGTTTTTAAAACAAAACACGGTAGTAGTATTTACATTGGTAAAGTTTTTACTTTTAGTGACTGTTTTCGAATCAGTAAAAGGCAAGTGAAATAAAGCAGTCCAATTACATGACGGATAAAAGGTATAATATGTAGGAACGCAGTAAAGATAAATGGTCAAGGGCAGTTGTGTTTTTCATGTCTGCAACATAAAGTGATCGATAAGAATCTGATAATCAGGCGTATCGGCGACTAAGACAGCAGGCCGAATCTCTTTTACTCAACGGCTCCGTCATGGAAGGAAGAAACGCCCTTTTTCTCGAAAAAGGAATATATTTTACTTGCAAGACAGTTGTAAATTTTCCGGGAAAGTACATTAGCCTGGATTATTATAACATATGTTTGAAAAAAAAATATTGTTCGAAAATAATAAAAAGCGTAATTTTTAGGTCATATGACCAAGCTTTTCATCATTAAATTAACAAAAGTAAAATGAACCAATGAAAAGTTTTATTAACAAGTCACATGACCTGTTATGCTTACGTTACGCGCTGCGCGCCGCGCCTCGGATCACTTCCGGGTGCGCTAACGCGGCGTGTCATAAAACGCATTACGCGACAACGTAGGTCAAGAATATAGTCTAAATGTCTCCACCAACCAGCGTTCAGAACACAACCCCTTTCAGCAGTCCAAAAAGTTCTGTTAAATGACAACAGAGGGGACAGGCAACAAGAACCATCAGTCAAAGAGGGGAGGGCAAGTTCTTCTCTTCCGGGTCATGTTGGGGCGCTACCGGAACTGATCGAATTGGTAGTCTATAGTGTTTCTGGATGTTTCAGACTAAAGCTGGCGTCAGCATGAGACCACTACCATCTCGTAGCTCCGTCGTGGCCATTCCACGAGCAATCATGGCAGCCGCTCCCCACCAGAAGCCTGCGGGAGTCGGAGGCCCCCAAGACTTTTGTAGAATCTTCACGGCTGAGGGGACGCTTTTCGAGAATGGGACCCAAGCCCTAGCAGACAAGCATCCGAGTTCCAAGGTGTCCCAGGGCCATTTTAGTGGACCAGGCCCAAAACCGAAGAGCCGGCCGCCATTTTGAGAGTCCTGTGGCAGCCGCCTATCGCTGCACCGCAAGAGCGGGCGCATCTCAACTACATGGTGAGCGAGACGCTGTAGTCGCAAGAGCGGGCGGTAAACAGCTGAATGGCGGAAGAGGCACAGTGTAGCAAAAGCGGGCGGAATGGCAACTAAAACGATAAAGGGGCGCCCCACTACAGCTTGTCTTCAGGTCAAACGGATTGTGGGACAAGGTCCAGAATTGAAGAGTCATCAAAAGGCAAAAAGTTCCGCCGGACCCCGGGAGCCGGCCGCCTATGTCGGGGGCGATCTCAGGCTACACCAGTGCTATAAGACTTGGGGAGGGTGTCGGAGCCAAGCGTCTTCTCCGAGTCCATGGCCATCACACCGCCCCTCAGGGGCCTCCGTCAAGCTGTTTAGGAAGGTAACATATCACATTGTTTTCTAATGCAGTCAGGTCCACAAACGACACTCACTTACTTTGAGAATAGTGAAGCTGCAGTAGGTGGAAATAAGCTTCAGACAGTGTTACAAGCACTGCTCAGAACTCTTAACTATGGCACCCAACATCCAGAACTTATGCTATTTGAGAATGGCAGTGACATCGAAGCATCTCAGGGACCAAAACCATTAACGTACTTTCACGTATGAAAATCTTACTTGGGGAGGGGGCAGGAGCGAAGCGCCCCCTCCCAGTCAGCGCCACCACACCGTATGTTGAAAATCTGAAGCCATCGTTCTACAAAGTCAACCAAACTTGGATTGAAAAATCTAGAAAAATGTACAAACTGAAAACCAGTTTTGGTCTGCATAGCATCAGTAGCAACGCTTGAGTCAGCTTTGTGTCAAGCCGCCATTTTGATTCAACAAAGCACAGGCATTGAAAAAGGCTGAAATTCAGAACTCTAAACTATGGCACCCAACATCCAGGAGCTTGCCATCCGGATCTTGGAGCCTTGTGCTGTTTTCGATCTATTCACACATCGGTCCACTACTGACATCATCTTATAAACCAACGTTATGTAAATAGTTTTTTAATAAAATGTTTTACCCTGTTTCTTTGCTGGTGTGTTGTCTATATTTTTAATATTTGCATAGGGTTTGTCGTTATTTTGTGCGGGATGGGTGATGGAGCCGAGCTGTCTTGCAGCCCTCATGGTGTGGAGCTCAGTTCATCTCACTATTTTCGTATTTCTCATGAAGGGTTGTTCCTAATATTTCTATTTTAGCGAGGTCAAAAAGAGATCCAATTAGTGGCCTACTGATTTTGCTCGATTACTTTTATTTTTTTACACGATTTTTCACTATCTGCAAAGACTAAACAGAGTATTGCGACTTTGTGCTTGTTTGTAAATAGAGAATGATCCAAAGAGAACCAATTCTAAAACAGTAAATGCTTGGACAACAATCAATCAAATGGAGAGACAAGGAGGCACGACGGATTACAACGGGGGTAAAGGCCTGCGTTAACTACCCTTCAGTATCTGCAAAGAGAGAGTACTACTAAGACAAAAGAGGGGAGGGGGGGGGGGTGCAGCGTTCAAAGCACATCAGCGTGCATAAATACGAAAATGTTTTTATCTATCACGTACTTGACATTTTAAAGCTTTTCATATTTGCTATTAAAAAACCAATGAAATTCACAGAAAAAACCATAGGTTATAGTGGATATATAGTTAGGAATTTGCATTTACAAAACCTTGAAAATTCAATGAAAAAACCATTGGTTTTAGGCCATATATAGTTAGGAATTAGCATTTACAAAACCTTATTTTACTCGCATAAAACCATTGAAATTCCATATATAGTTAGAAGCGCTAACTATATATCGCGCACCCGCAATCCACTGCTGATGATGTCACATATTACATCATTCATGACATGGTCAGTGACATCACTGATGACATCTCAAATGACATCACTGATGACATCACTGATGACAACTCAAATGACATCACTGATGACATCTCAAATGACATCACTGATGACATCACTGATGACAACTCAAATGACATCACTGATGACATCTCATTTGTCATCACTGATCACATCACTCATGTGATAATACAATGAACCTCTTCAGACTCTAATATAACCTTACATACACTCAGTATAAACAGACACTCACAGACTGTCACTCATCCATGGAGTTACTCACACACCTAGTCAGTCATGCAAAGAATCAATCACACCTCCATTTGCTCAACTATACAGTTATACACATCTTACTTATTTAAACATATAATAACACATATTTACTCTCTTATATAATCCCTGATACAAGCTCACAGTGATCGATACAGCCACTCACACATTCACTGGCTCTTATGTTCAGTTATTTATATATTTCAACTCTCACATGTATTGTGTTTTACATACGTACTTACTTGCACATGTAGCAATGAGAAATCCATTCACTCACCAACACACCCATGCACAGTCAACCGCCCATATAGCTGTTTCCACATGCACTCTTGAACTCATACTCCTAGTGAATCAACTGCTTACACATCTATGCACAGAGTCACGCACCTCCCAGCCACCCACACACACACTCAGCCTCCCATTCAAATACTTGGGCAACCAATCAATAACCCATATGGCCACTCTTATAGCTACTGATCAACACATGCAGCAGCTTACACAACAACAAACATACTGATGCACAAATTAAGACAGTTTAGTCACTAACCCATGCACTCAGTGAGACACATTTAATCACTCTTTCATACAGTCAGTGATGCACCTACTAAATTCTTCATCCAGACACTTATACATCCACTCATTCTTCAATATGTAAAACATATTTAAACTTTACAGACACATACAATCACTGGATGTTGTGATCAGTGATGTCATCAGTGATGTCATTTGAGATGTCATCAGTGATGTCATCAGTGATGTCACTGACCATGTCATGAATGATGTAATATGTGACATCATCAGCAGTGGATTGCGGGTGCGCGATATATAGTTAGCGCTTCTAACTATATATGGAATTTCAATGGTTTTATGCGAGTAAAATAAGGTTTTGTAAATGCTAATTCCTAACTATATATGGCCTAAAACCAATGGTTTTTTCATTGAATATATATATTTATATATATATATATATATATATATATATATATATATATATATATATATATATATATATATATATATAGTATTCTATTAAGTGGGGCAAAATAGAATTGGGGGAGTCGCACTTACAGAGTATGACTGCAGTCTGGTTTTCTGAGGACTAGTGAGTAGTTATATGGAATAAGGTGTGTGGGAGGTTGATAAGAACTCTGAGGTTTCTGGCTGAAGGAGCAAAGCACCGACATGTTGTCAGGGGAAAATAATTGAGTTTGTTAGAGAACAGTTTGTTAACTAAGTGGGTAAACATAGGAACTAATTATAGGGGAGTTTAGCAAGAGCTATATATGCACCATTTGCTCCTTGAAGGCAGTAACAGTCAGACGTGTGAGTGGAGGTCAGGCAGAAAGGTAAGGAAGGAGGCTACTTTTTGGATGTCAAAGGCATAACAATTGTATGAGAATCCAAACGAGGAGATAATGTCCTCCACGGAGGGGGTGTAGATTGGAAAAGAGAAGGTCAAATCTATGAGGAATTTCCACTGAAAGTTGGGTACGTTTTGAAGACTTTGTATTGCAAGCAAATTAAAATGAGTATCTAGAAATGCATAAGACAAAGGATTTATGTGCTTGGCATGTGACGCCAAGTGACCTGAGAGAGGCTAGAGGCTTACGATGGTCTACACTGCAAAGGAAGTTGATAGGTCACAAAGTAAGTATTAGGGGTATGTTAAGTAGTGTCGTTTTTTGATACAATCACAACCACAAAATGAAAACGTAACTGTACATTCACTTCTAGTAAATATTTAGGACATAAATATGCAAGTAGAGAAATGCACCCCATGGAATGTGCTAGTAATTTTTAAAGTTTCTGTTACATCCGTAACATTTCTGCAAAAAAGTCCCTGGAGTTGTAAATGTGCCTGCATGGGTGGTGACAGATCTCAACAGTAGCAAGTCACGAGGTTAACTAACATAAATGCTGAACAAATAAGGGCAGAAGGCAGAACTTTGTTGCATCCAAGATTCTACGGGCTGTTCAGCAGAGACAAAATGATTTTGTTGCTGTAGGGAAATATGAGCCAGAAATTAGAAAATGACTGCTTCAGATTCTGTGCTCAAGAGGTGATCACACGAGATATAATGCTTAACAGAGCCAAAAAATGCTGGAATAGCTTTGAAGGGGAGAGGGGGGTGACAGTACAGACAAGGTTGTAGTTTGCAGCCTGGTGAAGGCCATCTGTCAGCAGCAGGAGAATGGATTTTTTGCCTTGCCCTGGACTAAATCCTGCATGGAGAGCATTTGGGGCCAGATGTAGGAAGGCTATTACCGGTCGGTAACGGCCGAAATTAACGAATTTTGCCCGTTACCGACCGGTAATAGGCATTTCTGATGTAGGGGCTGAAATTATCGATTCGGTAATTTACCGAATCGGTAATTTAAGGAATAGGTAACTTACCGATTTCTTAAATACTGATTCGGTAAATTACCAAATTCCTAATGTAGGGAGCACTTAAATGAGTGTTTATCCCATGTTAGGATTCGTTATTTAACACCAACTACAAGTTGGTGGTAAATAATGAAAACAAACCAAAAAGCAATTTTATGTAAATTGCTTCAGTGCCATGTTGCAGACATACATGCCCTTAGGGCATGTATGTCTGCAACATGTGCACCCATACACAATTGAGGGGTGCAACAGGGTGCCAAAGTGACACCCTGCCACCCTTCAATGTTTTCCCCCTTTTACCGAATAGGTATTTACCGATTCGGTAATTGACATTCATTCCTATGGGCCTCCAGGCCCATAGGAATGAATGGCAATTACCGAATCGGTAAATAACGATTCGGTAAATACCGAATCTTAACGATTCGGTAATTTTTACCGAATGATTTGCTACATAGCATTTACCGATTAAAAAATACCGAATCGGTAAAATTGAGTATTTTCGAATTGGTAAATGCAATTTACCTTCATCTGGCCCTTAATATCTAAGAGCCATATGTACAAACACATTTTCTGACAGACACAGAATGGGTCAAACCATTGATACATCTGTCCCGTACCTTCTAGAAGCTAGTCCAACCGCTGCTGAATGGCACCTTCCACTAGTTTGGCCAGATAAGGCATGTTCGAAATTAGGCGACCAAAAGGAAATTCAGTAGGATTTAGTGAACATTCTTTCCATAGTTGCAAGACGGAATCCTCTTAAACTCCACAGACCTGGCCTATGAATAAAGATAAGTCATGTTGAGCCAGAGGAAAACACGCCTAGGGGGTCCAAGCGTAATGGATAGCTGGCACTATACAGAGCAAGCAAGTCTGGGTCCACTGCAGGGCCATATCCCTACAAAAACATGCCGTCCGATTCCAGTTGCTGTTTCACTACCTCTCTAACTGTTCGGTGTTGTACCACTATCAGATCATTAGATTATTATTGGCTACCTGAGTTCCTGATCTCGGGCTTATTTTAGATGAACTCATCTGACAGACCATATTTCAACATCACTACCAGTCTAGAAGGGGTGGTTAGGGGGGCGGGGGACGGGGTTATTTGAATCACTACAAAATCGTTAAGTTCAATTTATGTGGTTATGTCTTTCACAATCATTCGTTTTATCTATATTGGCCTGGAATAAACATTTCTGGAAGCAATTCTACAGCCCCTCCCTATTTTTACCATAACGACGCCTCACGTTTTAGCTTTAATTGATCTAAACAAAGAAGCGGTTCTGCTACTGAAGTGGACTCCTTTCTTAATAGAATTTGCATCATACCAAATTATTTTGTTCTGCCAGCCACGAATGACGCTTTCATTTTAGATTTTTTATTCAGAAGTCATAGTTATCCTTGGCCCTTTCCATGTCATTTGTCAGCTAGATTATTTTTCTTTTGCTTTCAAAAATATATAGTTCCTGCCAGACAATGTAAAAAACTTTGAAGTTACTCTGAAACCTGACATCTTTAGGACCTCTTTTAGACCTTTCCTGAAACACATTGTCTTTATCCTTTATCAAAGCAAAGAAATGCACAATAGTTGAAAACAAACGCGAGAGTGCAACACCCTGTCACATTAAACTTAAAAATAACGAGTTATTTGCCAGATACATACCTTTATTTAGTTTTCACAATTATTGTTTACTTTTAAAGTGTTTGAATGTAATTCCTAGGAGGCTGATCAAACATTCATTTATATTACAGTTTTCACAGCCTGTAATTTTATAAAAGTAACATATTGTACATCGTTGGATTTTACGTCCTGCGGTTATTAGTACAAGATAATGAAAATGATTATCTGCAGGAGGGATTCTTCGGGGGAGGTACAGTACAGCTATAGCTTTAAAATATGACTGAAATATATTCAATTCAATCTTTGGAATAACGAATAGTGACAAGGATGTTCTGATGCACTAATGCAAATGAATATATTATCATACATAACAAGTTTGATATTTACATATAATGAAATGTGTCCTGACTTGGCTCACTTGAATTGGCTGAATTATTGCTACATAGGCAGGCCTGAGATGCTAGTAATAATGAAACACTTTATGAGAAACTGGCCATCCAAAACAAGAACACTTGGGCCTTCATTTACTAAAGTTTTGCATGGCACGGCAAAAGATGGAATCAATCAAGGAACTAGCCAGAAAATAAAATAGCCCCCTTTAAAACATTCCTCTAATCACACTGTTGGACCTGGTATCCTTGGAGTGGTTTCCCCTAACTTTTTGTGCCTTCTGACCTCCTGTTTTGCTGGCTTTATTTTTTTGGCTTTAGGACTCTGGGCACCTTACAACTGCTAACCAGTGCTAGGTGCATATTCTCTATACTTAAACATGATAGCATTGGATTATCCACATTTGCCAAATTTCATTTACTTATATGTCCCTAGTAAAGTGCATTATATGTGCCCAGGGCCTGGAAATTAAATGCTACTAGTGGGCCTGAAGCACTGATTGTGCCACTCACTTAAGTAGCCCTTTAAACATGTATCAGGCCTGGCACTGTAGGGCCTGTGTGTACAGTTTTAATACATATAAGTTACCCCTAAGAAAGGCCCTGGACAGTCCTATAGGCAGGGTGCAGTGTATTTGGAAAGAAGGGCATGTACTTTTAAGTTTACATGTCCTGGTAGTGAAAAACTCTTACACTTGTTATTCATTACTACAAAGACTATCCCTCCCATAGGTTAACATTCTTATTACACTTTATAACAGCAGTGGTTTCTTCATTTGGGCAAAGGTGGTGCTGCCCCCAACCAATGTGCTGCACTGAACGTGAAAAATAAAATGGCAATGAAATGATTTCATTGGCATTTTATTGTTTGCTATGGCGCGCCTCAGCTGCCAGCCTGCCTGAGTCAGGAAAAAAGGGAGCTTGTCCTCTGCTGATGATTAGCAGCAGAGGACTGGAGCATTGACTGTCTGGGCGATCTACAGAGTGTATGTCAGTTTGGCCGGCCTTCGTAGGGTAGCCAAACAAACATGCACACATTTATTTCTCTAGCCCAGCTGTGTTGCACAGACGGGTTAGGTAAAAGCCACAGGCTTCCCTGAGAATCAAGCTAGCCTGCGCAGTTCAATCCAGGCGCTTCTCTCATGCTAGTATTGGAGCAGCATCTGGATTGGGTGGGGAGCTTGTGCTGAGGTACATGGACTGCTGAGCTGGAGAGGAGTGGCAAGGCAGTGTTAGCGCAAGTACGTCTTTATTTATTTATGTATTTATTTGTGTTCCTCTAACACACCGCCAACCCCTGTCCCCCTGGTTGCTCCTCTACTTTAGATTGGTGGCAGGGTACCCCTTCTCTATAAGTGTACCTTCCCCTTTTCTGAGTAAAGATAGACTTGTCATGTTTGGTGTCCCTGGACTCACCATTTAAAAACACAACTTAAGGTAAAATTTTAATTTTAATTGCTAGTCTGAACATGCCACTTTCAGAAAGTTAACACTTTCTTACTTTAACTATTCTGTGCCTTCTTCCTGTCTGTGAATGGATGTCTGGGGTGGGTGACAGCTGGGCTTTGTGTATTTCCTCCGGAAAGCCACACACAAAGAGAGCTTGGGTGTAACTAATGGGCCATCAACATCTAGATAGGCCATCCTGAACAGGATGGGAGGGAAGAGAGGACATTTATACCTGAATAGGCTGTGTCTGTCCCCACACAACGGGCTGCATATCCCCCTGTAGGGAGACTGGAGCCTGGGCAGGAAGGGCAGGAACCTTGTGCACTTCAAAGGCATCTCTTTGAAGTATCCCCCACTTCAAAGGCACAACTGGGTATAAGTACTGGGCCTCAGACACCACCATTTCAGTACACTTCTGGACCTGAGGATACTCTGCCAGGAAAACGTACTGCTGTGCTGTTAAAAAGGATTTCACTCTGCTGAACTCTGCTGTAATTTGCTGGACTCCTGCTTTGCTGTGCCTGCCCTGTTGCCTGGTGCCCTCCTTACCTGGGATTGAGAATGACTGGACTAGCATCTCCACACCCCAGAACCAAAGTGCTTCCATGGGCTTGCCTCCTGTTGTGAGGTCTCGGAGACATCAAAGATTCCCAACAACCCTGCTACAGCACCTGTACTTTGTCAACTATGAGTCTTGCCACCCTGCTAAGTGGTGCCAATCCAGTCCTGAGACCTTGGAAGTGGGTTTTTCGTGCTGTATCCATAAAAATCCAAGCATTGCCATCGTTGTGCCGGTCAAAACCGAGGCATCTCCTCTCAATGCCCGACACATCGCCTCTGCCGCCAAGGATGGAGTCATTGCTTCACCGGCTGCTGGGCTTGATAAACTGACTACATTTAAAGGAGCGGATGATGATGCATCCTGATTTGCGTGACTCTGAAGCGACTCATAGCCTATATCTAGACAGATCGACAATGATGCATCGCCTTCTCTGCTTCACGGATCAGGCCCCATTGACGGTGCAACTAGGTACTTTTTCAGGAGGACAAGGTTAGTCCCTGTACTGGATCCATGCTCCATCAAAGTCAGCTTGAATTTTTTGATTGGACCCAATCAAGCACGACCAGATACTCCCGGTTGTCATGTCAAAATTTGAATAAGTGAATGTATTTAAAAAAAAGAGCATAAGACTATCAGGACTTAATGATTGTACCTTCTATGCTCCCATTTTTCTTATGGTGACCTTTATTAAGGAATGTCTTTTGGTTACATGATTTAGAAGCATCCTTTAGTTAAAATAATAAGGGTGTGAACTCTAAAAAAGTTCAAGGATATATTTGTTGTATGTGTATTGTGATATATTGTTTGTGTATATGTTGTATATATGTGCATATATGTATGATATGTGTATGTATATATATACATGTGTCAAAAATCAGTAAAAAATTACGTACGTTCAATATTGAAAAAGAAAATGAGGGGGTAATAAATAGAAAAGAAACCTCAACCCTCTCCCTTGGTCACCATTTTTTGAAGACTTAAAGAAATGTAGATATGTTCTAGAAGAGAATACATTTAAATAGATAGAGATAATTAATTGTATCTTTATCTCCTATAGGCTTTCATTGTTTTTTCCCTAGGCATCATTTTTCAGTATTTTGCAGATAGTCCAGGTTGGCACTTTATGATGTTAAGCACTTTATTTCGAGATATTCTTCAAAAATCTTTACTCTGGTTCTACTTATTGGATGTTTGTCATTTTGATCATGTTTTGTTCATTACATTAAGGTGTATTTTATCTAACCTGGCGTGGATTATTTGTGCTTGGTGTTTTCACTGTTTTACTGTTTTAAGTGTTGCACAAATACTTTATACATTGCCTATTAAATTAAGTCTGACTGCTCCTTCTCAAGCTACTAGAGGGAGAGCACAGGTTATGTTAGGGTGTGTACTTGATTTACCCTGATGGTTATTGTGGTCCCTACTTGGAGAGGGTGCATACCTCTGTCAACTAGAGATCCAATTTCTAACACACAAATCTGACCCTCCTTAAGAGCAAAGCCTTTCTCTATTTTATCCTCTTTCCATCCATCTTTTCACCTGTTCATTCACCAATTATATCTATTCACTCATCCCTCTGTACATCCATTCACCTATCAATCCATTAATACATTCATATATCCTTTCATCCGTTCTTAGTCATACATACTTTCCTCTAACCGCCCATAATTCTATCCGACCATAAATTCACCCTATCACCTATTCATCTTGTCACCCTTCCATCAGTCAGTCCTTTCATCCTTCCATCAATCCATTTATTCTTTCACCTTTCTATCCCATGTTTCACCCTTTTCATTCTTTCCTTTCACTGTATCCCTTCTTTCACCAAACGTTCTTGTCCTGTTCTTTCATGCACCTTTCTACCTATTTTTTCATTTATCCTTACTTTTTCTGTCCTGCCTTGTATCACACTCTGTTTTTCCCTATTTCCGTTATTTCTCTTTCTCTGTTTCAATCACTGTACATTAAAGCCCAGGCCTACAACCCTCTTACTTTGTATTCCCCACAGTGTTATTTATTAGCATTTTCTAAGAACCTGCAGACAGATGAGGACCATAAACAACTAATAGGGCTTAAATAGGACACAGTGCACCAGCCCATCGGGCCAAGTGGCAGCCCCCACTTAAACTGCTAGAGTGGGGGCTTCGTATGTAACTGGAATTCATTTACTTGCCTACACCTTAGTTTGTAAACGCGGTCCTAGGTTTGTTGCTTATGGTAAAAAAGAAGAAAAAAAAGATTGTAAGCGTTGATATTGGTGGTTAGGGATATTGGCTCAATTAAAGTGATAACTCCTGCTGAATCTATAAAATGAACTAATCAGATGTTTTAACACAAACAAATATAATATTTCATCATAAAAAGCTAGGTCTGAGTAACTATTGGGTGCTCTGCTTGAAGCTAATGATAAGAATAGTGCCTGGCTGATGAACGATGCAGAAGAGGAAGCTCAGTTCAACTGATCTTTGGTTAATGGTAATCCATTGGAAGAAAATGTAGCTTAAATTATTCATGAACTTCATTACAGCTTGCAATAAATCATGCACAACTGGCTCACCCTGTGGCACCGTTGCACTGCTATTTATGGGTTTCTCAACCAACCTGCTCACTGTTTACAGATCTGTATAACAACTCGCTGTCAACATAATATCTTTTGGTGACTTACAAACAGACCATAATTCACCCTCCATTGAAGAAACCTTTTCTTGGCCCTGCTCTTCAGATAAATATGACCCAATTCACAACTATTGTATGCCTCTTTAATTCTTGAAAACATGTTAACAAAGAACTCACAGAATTCTTTGAATCCAATCAATGCTTGGATTTGACACTATCAGGTTTCCATTCTTTGCACAGCACTTAATCTGCTCTTCTTGCAGTATCCAATGATTTCCAGAAGCAGGTGGACAGGACCACCATGATCCTCCTGGATCTGCCAGTGGCATTCAATATAGTATGTAATTCTCTCATCCTGGCAAAGTTAGTAGCCCTGGGGCCAGGCCTTGGCTGGTTGCAATGCTTGGTATCCGATTGCTCTCAAATAGTGTATCACGTCCCATTCAAATCCACCTTTATGCCTCTTAAATGCAGAGACACACATGGATCCTCTCCGGGTGGCATTATTTTTAACCTCCCTATGGTCTATCAAATGGTGGCCCGCTAATCTGGACACTACTCCCACTGAATCCACTTTGGTGATGGTGATGAATCTCAGTTTCCACTTTAGTAGTGATCGTACTGTCTCTGCTGATGTCACTCACACTGCAACAAACTGTTTTTCCTACCTCAGACATCTGAGGAAATACCATTTAGGTTATGTTGATTAGACTATGGTGATTCCCTTTACCTTAATCCTATCTGCTGTTGAGACTTCAAATCACCCAATGCCTCTGCTGCCCAGCTCATGTTGGGCACATAGCCCATTATGATACTGTATTGGGTAAATTAATTTTGTGACAATGGCTCCTCAACATAATGGAAACCTATTGGTGCCCGGGGTATATTCCATGAGGCCTGTTCTGTTCATAAAATTCTTCACGGCCTCTCAATAGTATTTTGCATAAAAAGTGTAGAATCTGTGCTGTCTATGACCACTGAGAGTCTGTCACTGAGATAGCATCATTCCTTGGCACAACGTTTCTCAGGGCATCTTTTTCAAATGCAGTAATGAAAAATGGCATGAAAAGTCTTCTGAGAGAAACTCTTGTCTATTTCCATCCAAAGCCTTACCCAAATGCTTTCTTACAATGGACTTTTATTCCTCTCTCCTACATTGCTAGACTTGGCTTTTTCAGCGGATTTACCCCCAGACTTTTAGCTTTTTGGCCTCCTGGTTTTTACACTGTTTTTGTTGTTTTTTTAACTCTGGGCACTTTACCACTGCTATTCAGTGCTAAAATGCATATGGTCTCTGTGTAAATTGGTATTATGGATTGCTGTTTCCATAATTGGCTTATTTGATTTACTACTAATTCCCTAGTACAGTGCACTGTGTGTGCCAGGGCCTCTAAATCAAATTCTGCTATTAGGCCTGCAGCACTGATTGTGCCACCCAGACACGCAGCCTTTCAAAGGGTTCTCAGACCTGCCAATGCAGTGTATGCACACAGTCTTTACTGCCATGTCGACTTTATGAGTACACCCACTCCACAAGTCGGTTCGGATGACCGACTGGAGTACCAACAGACAGAGCGGTGCTTCCTCTCCCTGAGCCGCAGCCCAGTGAGGTGAGGTTTGATCCCCATGTTTTACGGTAGCCATTTGCATCACGCCATTTGCAGAGGATTTGGTTTACACCTAGGACTTCAGGTGATATGGTTGTATCGATTCCAACCTGTATATTCCACTTTGTTGCATTATTATTCTTTTTTCACGTTGCAGTAGCAATATTGTCGAGGTCCTGAAGAAGGCAGAGGACGACTTTTTTCCTCATTTGCTGAAACATGTCAACCCAGTTAATCCTCACGTCAGTTATTTGTTGAAAGCTGTCTTTTTTCACTGTTTCTAGACTTGAACACTTTTTCCTATCACACTTAGCAGTTGCTCACGTCTGTAGGTCAATTAGTTACTTGCGTTAATTTTAGGACATAATCAATAGGTCTTAATCTTAACATCCGCGAGTCACCTCCCCCTTTACTTAAGAGGGGTGCAGCCATTAGAGTCACTACAGTAACACTAGGAGGAGACCCAGATGATGATAAAGTATGGCACCACTGGTGACTGATGGGGACCCGTCCTTGTGATTAGGACTTCCAATTGCTCTGAAGATAATAATAAGTTTAGGTTTGATAGTGAAGCAGATCTTGCTCTTTCAGATTCTCTTTAGTTTATTGTGTGTTTGTTTAGACCCGTGGATAGGTATGTGTAGTATTTGTTCTAGATGGGGAGTATATCCACACTAGGTCTTTAATATATTCCCAGAGAAACTCTTCTAACTGGTGCATTGTTTGAGTACAACCACTTGCCAAGCTCAAACCTTCTCTATTACTGCAAGTAAGCTACCCCTGTGGGCAGGATGCAGTGTATGTGAAAGGTAGGATATGTCCTGGTTTGTGTGACATGTCCTGCTAGTGAACTACAGTGTAATTCATTTTTCACTATAGAAAGGCCATCTGTTGCCAATGCATAGAATGGGAGTTTATTTATAACATATTATAAGAATAACTTCCCATTGGGACAAGATGGAAAGATGGAGTTTAGTATGCCTGAACTCAGAATATAAAAATGCACATTTTAGTAAAGTCGATTTTTATATACCACTTTTAGAAAGTGGGTAATTTCTTGCTTAGCCATCCTGTGTGCCTCTGCTGGTTTGTGGATTGACTATCTGGCTTTGGAGTGGCAGGGGCTGGGGATGAATGCTTGCAATGTTCAACACTCCTTCCATCATCCCCTTTGGTTTTGCTTTGTTCGCCCTAAGTTGGCAGGGTATGCCCAGACGTGGGTCCCTTGCTCACTTTGCCACTGGATTCAAGCTAGCCTGGCTGATGACAGCTGATTAGCTGGAAACCGCTCCCAGGATGCTTGTTTCCGGTCCAGTGAAGACATGGCTTGGCAGTTTGGGCTGGACTGGTCCCATGAGGCACAGGATCAGACTGATTTGCATATGGCCATGTCTGAACTGGGGTGGCAGATTGAGATAGAGAATGATGATGGATTAAATCCAGTTCAGTTGACTGGGGCTGAGTGCTTGTAAATGTTCAACACTCCGTCCATCATCCCCTTTGGTTTTGCTTTGGAGTGACAGGAGCTGGGTATTCTCTCAGACAGCTACTGGGAGGGGTGATGTGTGTCCTGCCTTTCCTGAATGAGTCAAGGCTAGGCTGAATAGACCTGAACTGCATTTAGAGTAGGGGGAAGAGATTTCCTTGCATCTGAATGTGTCTGCTCTGCCTTACACAATGCTGTCTCCCCCTCCTGCCGGGAAGCTGGGCCAGGGAAGACAGAACTAGTTTTGGCTCAGCTCAGAGCCTCTCTGCCACCAGAGAACAATGTTAAAGGCTGTATAAATATTGGGCCCCAGATCCCTGAAGATTAGATTACTGCAGAACTAAGGAACCTGCCGTGAAGAAGATCCGGAAAAGCTGTCAGGAGGAACTGCCACTTTACTGCATGCTCTGCTGTGCTGGCCGGCTGCTTGGTGCTTCTGTCATGGGCAGGTAAAGGACTGGATTGCACTTTCATCATTCTGCTGTTAAAGATTTCTCCAAGGGCTTGAAGAAGAGCTTGCCTCCTATTGGAAGTCTTAGGGAGATAAAATACTTCAGAGAACTTGATGGAATCAAGGAAGCTGCCAAGAAGAAGAGTTGAGAGAACTGCCAAGAGGAGTACTACCCCTTTGCTGTGTTATTGTTTTGCAGTGATGGCCAGTAGTTGCTGCTTGCTTCTGCCTTGGACAGTGAAAGGACTGGACTGAACTTTCTCAACTTGTTGCTGAGTATCTCCACAGGCTTGAAGTAGAGCTTGCCTCCTGTTCTGAAGTCTCAGGGGCCACAAAGACTTCACCGATCTCTGGGTACCCCCTCTGGAACTGTGGTTTCAGTTGCCACAGATGGGGGAAGCAACCGACTCCGCCGCTAGCTCTGTATCCTGAAGGCACCACAGAGGGCACCGCCACATCTTGCACCTCAAATTTGGTCTCATCGACGACGACGACCGCTGCCACTGAGCCGCTGCTTGCTCCGTGACCTGTGGGCACTGCAGTCTGCACCGCCTCACTTCACTTCGTCACCCTGGTGTCACCAGCGCTGTAGCTGCCTGCTGACTATGACACCCTGAGGCTTGGAGGCACCGTTCATAAGTCTCACGATACACCGCCTGTCCCACACCGCACTTTGGAACGACTGACGCCAGCTCCCGGCAACTGGCATTATTGCTTGCACCGTGATTTGTTTGGCCCACAAGGAGCACCGCCTTCACTTATCACTTCAACGATGGTGCTGGACGACTGTAACAGAGCAGCTACGCTTTACATCGCAACCGCGATGATTGCCATGACCGGACCGGAGCAATGTGATCTACCGACGCGATTGGATGGAACTGTTGGATTCTGTTGTTTTCAGCACCGCAGTAGCACCAGAAGGAGCTACTGACCTCAAGGAACTGCATTTTTAAGGTTATTTTTTGAAAAGTGCCTATTTTAAAGTACTATATGTAGAATTGTAATTGTTTTGGTCTTGTTTTTAATATGTAAAGTATTGGATATTTTTCTAAAGTGTTGTGGTGTCCTTTTGTAATGTTTTCACTGTGTTACTGTTGGTTATGTGCAAATGCTTTACACGCTGCCTTTGAGATAAGCCTGACTGCTCATGCTTAGCTACAAGGGGATGAGCAGGGGTTATATCAGGAGTGTATCCCCCTTATCCTGACAAAGGTGCAAATCATTTCCAACTAGAGACCCCCATTTCTTACGTACATTCTTTCAGCTGTTCCATTTTTGTATTATTTTACTTTATGCACACACATTTTATTTGTTACTTTTAGACATGCCCTCCATTAGTACCATGTAATATGAAATATCATATACAAGTCCCTCCTTTATGCTGCATTGAACTATTGTATATGTAAAGAAATCTGCATTAAACTAAACACCAGCCCAACAAGTTACTACCAAAATCCCATTACCCTCTTTGTAAAGGAAGTGCCTGGTTCCAAAACTAAAATCAAAAGCCTGAATTTCTTATTTTACTATTTAATCTCAATTTCATTCTTATGGTTAAAGCACACCAGCAAAGAAAACAAAAATGTGATGGGTGGAAAACTGAAAATAATCTCAGCCACTGACTATCACTCGGCCTGCATTCCAACTGATTGATTTTCACCCACTGTGCCGCTCCAGACCAACTACATGAAATCAGCTTCAGTCCTGCACCAATAAGAAAAGACCTGTCTAAACTGCCAAGCGATGCTCCATCTGATCTCTTTGCTTTAAGCTTCACAACATATCACTACTTGCTCGGAAGGGCAGGCACCCCTTCCGCCCAACCAATACCACTCCAGTCCTTCGCCTTCTATAACCCCATCAAGCTGCCCTCCTTCGATGGCTAATCCATGAGAACTTTTGTCCCTGCTATATTTTTCAAGGCTAAGTAATTTATATAAGGCTATTAGTAGAAGACAACTGTGTACCACTAGATCCAGTTTGCTATAAAGAATTACGTCAAATATTAGCCCTTGAAATAGGCAGTTAAGTATGGTATTGCAACTGTAACAACCAGCTTGAGGAGATTGGGAAGATCCTTAGTTCAGTTTGCGCTTTCTTTTTAGTATTGTTGGTAAACTACATTATGTACTTCCCGTGCAGGACCATGTGAAGTAATAATGCAAATACAGCGAGGTTCACCTGCTAACTAATCTAGTTCCTAATGCAGGGATAATTTACTCAAATGCACAAAAATATGAGGAAACTCTTCTTTCATCACAAGTATAGTAAAATTATAACAACATATGGGGCTCATCAGACAATGACCAATGGGACAAGTGGGTAATTATCAATTTTGTTGTACAAAAATGTAATATTTAATCTATGTCTAGAAGATAACTACCTCATAGTTCTATTAAAATACAGTTCTTATGTAAACCATACAATCACTCATACCCTCTCAAACGAATCATACTACAAAACACACCCACAAAATAGTCTACTGTGACTAGGATGATAAATACATATACAATGCAGATTTGAAATCTTCCCACCAACGATTCTTTGGAATGTTACAAAGACATATATTGTTCATACGTTTTATACAAAACAATAGCTTATCAGTGAAATATTTGTATCTATTTTTCGTATATATTTTTTGTGTATATGACAGAGGCTAATCAATGCGATCTACATGCGTTTCGGCTTGACGTCTTCTTCAGGAGACCACATGTTGGTTATAATGTGCTGGTTCCTATATTAGGCCATAAATGCATTAAAATAGAAGAGTGCTAATGAAAGCACTATGTGTGAGCAGCCGCCACTTGCCGGTGTAGATGGTAGTGTTGATACCAATGTACAATGCAGAAAACCAAACCGCCGGTAAATAACTGTGGGTCACATGTATCATTATTTTAAGTAGCGATTACCTCGTTGCTATTCTCTGCGAATTGCAATTCGTTAATCGCTATTTGAATGAATGAAACTCCATGAGTTTCATTTAGCGTTTCCTAATGGGTTGCAAATTGACCTACCTCATTAATATTAATGAGGCAGATCTCAATTTGGGACCCATTAGGAATTGCTAAAATCACAGGGATGGTGTCCTGCTGGGGTCAGCAGACCACCATTTCTATGATTGCTTTTAAATTCAGCAATATATATATTTTTTAAAGCAGCCTGTTTTCCCAAGCAAAACAGGTTGCGTTTAAAAAAAAAAAGGAAAAGTTTACATTTCATTTTTCAAGAGCAGGCAGTGGTCCATGGGATCACTGCCTGCACTTAAACATTTTTTTTATGAACATTCACGAAGGGGAAGGGGTCCCTTGGGACCCCTTCCAGTGTGCAAATGGGTTACCACCTATATGAAGTAGGTTGTAAAATGCGAATGTTTAGAAACCACATTATGGTAGCAAAACATTCTGACATACAGCTGCAATTCGGTATTAGAAAGGGATACCCAAATTGTCCCCTTTCCAAATACCGAATCGGTATGTATTCGCAACTCCATATTTCGATTCGGTAACATGCTCCCGAATCGCAAATTGGAATTTATACATGCCAAAATGAATTTTATCGCAACCAACCCGATTCTGTGAATTGGGACATTTGCGACCTGTAAAATGCATGATCATGTGGCTCGGAATCTCTGCAGTCGGCAAAAATAGGTATACATTAGATTTTTTTCTAGATTTTAGGTGCGGTCATCCGGGTAGTTTTTCACTGTATCTTTACAGAGAAATCATACATTTTTCCCTGGACTTCACTACACACTTGAATCTAGCAGAGAGTGCAGCTGCTGAATTTGCTGTGGAATGAGCACCGTACCACAGCTGTACTAGGTGCATATCAGGAACAACTGCACATATTTAGTGTAGCCACTGTCTAAACTGCATACATATATGCATATTGGAATTTCTCCGAGTTACTGCACGAGCTGCAGACAGCACAAGTCTGAAACAGTGAGCTTTGAGAAAAAGTGAGTTATTTGTAGGCACTTTAGATAGTGCAAATGCAAATGCACTGTGCTAACACAGCTGTTCATGACGTAGTCAATTATGTTTTTATTGTTCATAAATCACTCGTAAAAGCATGCGCCAATCTTAACCTTGAAGGCATGTGACCAGGAGATAGAAAGGTGAGCGGCTGATAAGGTGTTTGCTATTTTCATCCTGTTTATAGCACTCAGGTAATCCCACAAGAACGCCTCGATTTCTATATAGTTTTCCCATACATAATATTCCTGCTTCGAGTTTGAAAGACCGATATAAAAGAGCCGTGTTTTGATATTGGGATGAAATCTTTTGTCTGCACACTGCAGTTATAACTGAAATGATAGCTGTGAGGAAACGACTGCTCCATGTAATAAAGCCTGTCAACACAAGAAAAAAATCAACAAAAGAATGGCAAAATCAGAGCTTGATTTGAGCCTATGGTATCTGGTGCTCAGCACAGGCACTTAATTGTCAGCACCAGCAGTTAATTGTTGACACTGACACTTATGACAGCTGCCACATGGTGGCACTGTTTATATAAATTAGAGGTGAGCAGAACAGCAATTCTTTATTTATTCAGTACGCATAAAAAACAACTAAAACCTGCCTTCCAAGCTATTTTTAGAGTTTGGGGGACCTGGAATCGGCTGAATTGTCACACTTGTGGTGTGCTGGTTAGTAGTAGTTGTGTAGGTACTGTCATTGGCAACAACGGCAGTGGCAATGGATGGTGCAAGCTGCAGAGGCCCACTGAGTAGAGCCCTGGCACTTATTCAACAAATACTACAAATTAAGCACTGGACAAAATTCTCTCCTGCCCTCAGAGCAGCGTTTTTGCAGACAAGGCAGCTATATAGTCTATTCTCTGCAACACACATGCCAAAAGTGATGTTCCATAAACATTTCCTTCGCAGCCAGAAGATGACTAAATGAAAAGTTACCACGCTGTTAGCTATTCGTAAAATAACATCCCTAATCAAATTGCTCTGCCAAATGTGAAACCCACACACTGCTGATCTGTGGCAAATTTGTTTAGTGTGTTCATGGCTCGGTGTATGAAAAGTGGGGTTGTGATCATCATAACAAATGTGCAAGTACCTATTGCGTAATGGCACATCCCACTATGGGCATTTGACTATTGAGTGTACAAAGTCGTTTTTGTTTTTAAATGTCTTGAAAATTATGCAAAATTAACCAAAATTAGTTTTGCTCTATCTTGCATGAAATTAAGGACTACCAATAGTTCAAATGTCATGCATGATGCACACAAGATGCAAAGCATTTTCTGAATGAGCCATTCTCCTACAAGATATCTTCTGCTTAAGCAGAAAATGAACTGTAAAATATGGTGCAATATTTCACACCTGCAAAACTAATAAAGTATATATTTCACATAACTTGAAATTTGCAACTTTCCCTAAATTCATTAATATTTCAAACATTCATGTAATTTCCTCACGTGCTTAAGATAAAGGAGCAGATTTGCCAACATTTTGCGTTAGGTTTGCATCACAGCAGTGATGCCAACCAGCACAAAATGTTTATTTGATATTTTCTTTAAAGCAAAATTCTTTCTGGCTTTGCATGAGCGCTTCACTGCATGGCATGCATCCAGAGCAAGAAAAGTCTTAACCGCATCGCTGCGGCGGTTATTTTTACCCTACGCGGCTTTTTTCTAAAAGCCGCGTTAGATGGCGAGCTCAGCTCGTCATCCGCACACGTCCCCCGTGGCTGATGACGAGCTGAGCTCGTCATCAGCATCGAAGGGGTTAATGTTTGTCTAGTGGTAACCTTCCTGCACAAAACCTATGATAGACATCGTGCATACAGCCTTGATGCAATTCAGGGATGAATTTATGGCGATGAGACCGGTGCAGCTGCACCAGGTGCTGACCTCTGGGGGTGGGGGGAATCTGTGCATTGAAATAACATATGTGTTTAAAAGCACCGGCTGCAGAGTTCCATGTCTAGCGAGCAGTTTTCAGGCAACAATAAAATGTAAACATAAGTCTGGTGATTAATATTTCTGCTGGAGAGAGATATTTTGTCAAGTAGCAGTTTTGACTCAGTAGCACAGAGGGTTTAGATCCCTGCTGCAAGAAGGTGTACCATGCAGATCGCATAACTCTGTTTTATGTAGATAGTTCAGTGGGATACTGCTTTTGTAACAGAGATCCATGTATTCGTTGCAGTTCATAAGTTACAATCCTTGCATCACACAGTGACCCAGGAAACATGAGAGACCTGCATGCAAGCATAGTATAGGCTCGAATCCTCTGCTGTCCCCATCTTTCATTATCCTAAGGTTGCCAAGAAGGGTTTATTTAAGTAGAAATACATGCGTATTAGTAAAGTCAACCCCAACTACTGTGGTACATCTCAAATCCTGAGTTTGTGCTTCTCCATAACAACAACTCTTACACCTAAAAGTATGGATAACATGTACTTCCTACACTACATAGTCCTCATTGACTTATGTAATACTTCTTATAGACTGAGGGGCATATTACCAAGGGCCATTATCGCCGCATTAGTGGGACTTTTTCCAGTTAGCGACAGCTTGCAGGTGATAGCGGGCATTTAGTGGCCCACTTTGCATGTCAGCAATAATTATCGCTAATGACATGCAAAGTGGGCGTGCCAAGATGTTAGCGACTGAAAACAGTCGCTAACATCGCTATCTCCGATTACCAACTTTTGGAAATATTCACGATAAGCGCGAATATCTCCAGAAGCTAACACCTGCCCTGAGCAGTTCTTAGCCATGTTATCCAATGGTAGGTGGATAACATGGCTAAGAGCATTTGCTCGGTAATGCATGAATAGCGCTGACTTTTCAGCGATATTCATGCATTTCGGCCGATTTTTACTGCTTAGGAGATAAACCTTGATAATAGCAAGGCTCCTAAGCGATAAAAATCGGCGAAGCACGGCGATGAAATTATTGCCGCTAACCAAGCATAGCGATAATTATCGCTTATGCTTGGTAATATGCCCCTGAGTTACATACGTATGATTCATTGTCTCTGTATAATGTGTGTGTGTAATGTAAAGTTTTCTGACACCCTACAATGGTATGAGTAGCACTAAAAACAAATGAAATGCATTTGGGAAAGGGGCTATGGAGGAATGACGGGCACTATTGGAGGGTGGTAGTTGGCTAATCCGTGGAGAAGGGGATAAAATGAGGGATGCCAACAAAGACTGTGGTACAGCCTGGCACCAGCTCTAAAGCGGGTCTGGTGCAAAGTCTGAATCAAATAATGGCTATCCAGCATATTCTCCTTTGCATAAGTTGTGTCCTAGTCCACTCTCCTGCGTCACAGTGCCCAAATCGTTAACCACCCTGGTTGTGGTTTTTCATCTTCAGTCCACTGACCAGGACGGGGTCTCTCTCTACCTAACAATGTTCAGAACCATTCAGGGAAATTCAATTTTCCTTGCATAAAGATGTTTTCTATCATTGCTACTTCAGAAATGTTGCCCATACAACATTTATTGGCTCACTTCATCTATGCTCATCCCGAGCTGATGAATTGGGAAGTTTAGTTTGGAACATCAGTAATAAGTAGGCTTCAAGCCCAAGTTATCTTTGCTAAATGTTCGCATTGGAACCGCGCGCAGAAAACCGAAAGTGAAGTGTTCTCAAAACATGCATATGTTAAGAAAACACGAAGTAAAAAATTCATGAGCAGCTGCGCTGGCTTTGGAGACCAGCATGCACCAGCATGTCCATCGTAATTCAATTACTATTCCTAATTACAGGCTTATCAAGCGCAGCGAATGTGTACGGATACACGCGTGCACAGCACGATAAGAAACATCAAGGGGCGCGAGCCGTCGCGCGCCGGAACAGTCTCTGTAGCGTGATCCGGCATGTCCGGCTTAATAAGAGTTCTCCATGCCAAGGCCAGCCTATCAGACTTAAAAGAAAAATCTGACGGAGAACGGATACTGTTACTAATCTTAGGTCCACAAAGTGTTTTCTGCAAGCAATGCGTGCACGCACAGGCTTCTAGAAGCATGTATTTACTGTTGTAGATTAAAAAATGTAACCGAGGAAATCTGAATCTATTTTTAAAGGAATGGTTCTACTTTACTTCAAGTGGGGAAAGAAAGTGATGGGGGAATGCTTGAATTAATCCCAGCCACTTGTAATTAGTAGTGGTCGCATCCCAGCTCACCCTTTTTATCTTGTCTAATATGCCTGTTACACAGAGGCCAGATGCTTTAGTACTGCAACAGAAAATAGTCCCAAGCGGGAAAAAAAGTTAGGCCCCTGTAGTCAATTAGGTACCTAGAAAGGGTAGCCCATGTCTGTAAATTTTGGGAGTTTTAAACGTGTAAAACCAGACTGTACAGGTGTTTTGCAAGGTAAGGAAGACTGTATGGATTTGAGCTTGCCTCAGGCAATGTTTCTTTTTACATCAGGGAAATCAACAGTCAAAAATAACTGGCCCAGCAGACAATAAAACTGGCCAACATCCAGAAAAACATACCAGCAAGCACACTGTCCTATCAGACCAGCTTATCAGGAGCTTCCTGATTTCCCCACAGGCCAGTCCTAGCTTGGGCTAGACATATTGAAATCGGTCCTTTGCCTTCTCAAGTCTGGTGCACAAGAAACATCAGATGTGTTTCGGTTATTTCGCCCTCAGGCGCAGCTTCAGTCCACTGGAAAAGTGAAAGTGGTACCCAGGTGTGGGCGAACAACTAACACTTGAGGCGTCTCTCTCAGAGAAACAAGGTGAAGGAAGGAACGCTTGAATTAATCTAGACCATATTATACTCTATTTCTTATTTGCACATAATATCACACCAAAACAGAGAACAGCCATACGTAAATCAGTCTTGGTCTTGCTCCTATCAGAACAATTCTGCTCAAACCACCAGGTTAGGTCCTCTCCAGACAAGAGCTTAACCAACTCTAGAGCAGTGTCAGCATTTTGAGCTTTATCAGTGAGGTACAGCTTGAAATCAAGGGCACAGTGAGCACAAGGCTCTACATCTGGGCATACTCTTTGCACTTAGGGAATCTCACTTAGAAAATCAAAAGAAAGGTGGGAAATACATAAATTAACGTCAGCCACAAGTAATTATCTCTAGAATGCTAAACTAATGAGAGAAGTGCAACCTTAAAGGGTTAAAATGGTTGCTATCCGGCTTTGTAAACATGGCTTCATAACTCAAGTCCGCACTGTGCCATGTATGAGGAACTAAGTGATTACTATTGCTGTTGTCAGGGGTGGTGGATCTAACCTTAGATTGTCTGGGTGAGCTCAGTAGGGCTTGTTGGGAGGGAGTGGGGCCATCACACATTATTTTAATTTCTACAGGTATTTTCTCTTATTCCTGTTTGCACTGACCATGCACCTAGTGGCCTCAATGCGCTCTTCAGATTGTTGATTGTCTTGCTTGTGCTTTTAACATTGTCATAAATCCATTTCTCAGCCCAGACATTTTGCTGGTGGGGGGTGAACACTACATTCACCCTTTATTAATCATTCTTTCCACTGTTTCAGGTATGGAACTCTTCAGTGGGTTGAGATATATATTCAGGGGGAAGACGTGGCAGTTGATTTGGAGCCTTAATTGTGTCGATGAATTTCACAGCACAGCTTCTTACATCACAAGAGTCAACGTAAATTCAAATAAAAATCTTTCACCATCCCAGAGTGCATTTTGGGCCTTTCTTAGCCCTAGCAATAAGCCCAGCACGCAAGTGAGGTGCAGTTCTAATCGGGAGAAGTGTGGAAATGGAAAGAGGTATAACTTTTGTTGTTCTGGATAGATTTTGGAACTTTGCCTCGCAGGATTGTGAGAAAACACAATTTCACCCTAAGGTTGACGGTTGCAGGGCATTTGGGGTAAAAAACTATAGTAGGATACATGCTAGTCACACAATGCTCTACTCCACTGGGAATCTTTTTTCAAAAAGGTTTGGGTCGGTAGGTGTCAGCTGACCTTGGATGTAAATGGCTCAGCTGTTCACAATTAAAAAAACAAATGTAAATTCAAAGGCAAATTATTGTGTTCTTGGTACGTTCTTTGGTCTTTGCTGTCCCACACGTTCCTGGATGCACGCAAAGCTCAAGTTTAAAAAATATCTGGGATAGTTAGTTGTCTTTGGATCAGGCAGATCCTGGGCCAAAATACAAGTAACCACCACTACAAAAGTCTTGCATATCTAAACATCCTTTCCTCTCATGAGATAGTTGTGTTTTTCAGCCTTTCCTGCCCCAGGGAATAGGTCCACCCATATCTGTGGTCCCCATTTTTATCAAGAGAAATGTGGGCATGATGAAAAACAAAAAACTGAATCAAAAATATTGTGTGACATAAATAATGCATCAAAATATTATCACTCCCAAAAACATTAAGGAACTGAATACAGAAGGTGAGAACATCGATTTTTTAATGTATATCATATAGTTTTAAAAATATGATTGTATATGACATTGTTTCCAAGTTCGGCATTCAGGTACAGTACAGCGACTTACGAATCCAGTCTCCTGACCTTAGGGTGAGTTTGGGGCAAGGTCCAAGGCAGCACCAAGTGGTCATCTTTGAGCTTCTTCTCCACAGGCCAGGATGACGGGTGTGGAGGTGTCTTCAGGCATTGGATGTTCTTCACCAGAAGCACCTGTTGTATATTGAGGCTGCATGCAGCGTTCAGAAGTCCATAGTGGGCATGTCCAATGTTCGTATTGTCTTTGGAGGGCCAGGGACCATGCTGGACCATTGGCCCTAGTCAGCTCAGCTTAGGCAGCATGGGGGCAGTGATGCTTTCCGGTGTTGGGCTTTTGTATTCTGGGTCCTCTCCGGTCTTTTTGGGTGCCTTTATGATACAGGAAAGCAGCTCTGCTGCTCCACAGAAGTTCCAGCGCTTTGGCAGAACGCTGGCAGTCCTCCCAGGCTTTTGGAGGCACAGCAGCTTGCAGGATGAGTCAACTATGGCACAATCGTCAGGGGTAGCAGAGAGGCCGGCAGGGTTGGTACCAAGAAAGTTGCTTCTTCCACAGTACTTGCTTATTGTGGCTCTTCGGTCCTTCTTCTTCTGTTGGTAGGCAGGATTGGATTTCCTGGTGCCAGGACTCCGTAAAATACGGAATTTAGTAATGTTAAGGGAGTGTATGGTAGTAGCCAGTGGGCTACTCACCCCTAGGATCACTACGCTCTCTATATGACCACTTCCTGAGGAAATTGGGCCCAACTCTGTGCCAGAGATCCTAAATTTGCCATCACCAAGATATTCACTTATGGGAAGTTGCAGGTACTTCAGTCACCCCAGTTCAGGGGTTGTTCTCACCTGAAGAGGGACATGCCTATCTTGACTAGCTAATTTTCCCACCTCTCCAGGTGCCAAAGGGCTGTGGCCCAAGGTGTTGTAATTTGGCAGCGATCAGGGTTAGCATCTAGCTGAAGCCAGCTTGGATTTGGCAGCCATTTTGTATGCCAGGTGCTACCACATGCTCACCATGTGGTCTGCCCTACCTTTCTGTCGTCTGCTCTTGTACTCTGCCTAGTGCCAAGTTATATTCAGCCTCTTCTACTCTGCACATGCGCAGAAGAGACTATGACTGTCCATGCACCTGTCCTTAGTGTGTAACTGTCAGGATGTGTTTACTAGAATTAGCAATTGCTAGCTCCTCCCACTTGTTGACTGTGCATTTCTGGATGACCTTTTATGTATGTAAATCTTCTCTTCTATACTTGTACCACCTTCTTTTTAGCCCCTGTGTGGGTATAAAAGGACCATGCTCCTTCTGTTCAGTGTGCTACTTCATACACTACCAAAGGGTGTTGTGTGAATTGGTTCCACCTCATGAGGTTTATTAATTAAATCTTTGTTTTATATTCCAGTTTCCGTGCCAACTTCTTTCCTAGTAGTCTGAGGACTTGTGGAGAGAAGGGGGAACCCCTAGCACTGGTAGACCTGGCTGAGGGCCCACCACGACAAATTGGTGCCCGACACGTGGGGCTCATCGGTGACTCGGATGCCCGAAGGAGTGGTCGAAACGAAGGATTGAAATCTCGCTATGGTCGATCATTGCCCGAGGAGACCCGCGTCCTGGCAAACCACAGCGTTTTTCCTCTCTTTCTGATCTGACCATCCAGGTGGTGCCGGTCTTCGACTGAGTTCTCTTCTGTTGATTCGCCGTGCAGTTACCGTTTGGCTAATTTAAGAACTTGGCAGTTGGAATCTGGACACCAAGTGATTGGTAAGCATTGTTTTGATGCAACACTTGCTGTTGGTTTGATGCCTGGGATTGGTAAGGTCATTTTGCGACGCTTGCTGTGGCTTTGTGGAATTGTATTGGCCAATTTGGATTTGGAAGTGATTGATATATGAATTGCAGTTCATATAGGCAGGTATGAGGAGAATTTTCTCTGTTATGAATTGATTTGAATGGCACATCGTACAGGAGTACCTAAAGTTCTACTTTGGATATAATACTGCATATTCTGCACCATTTTCGGCATGCCTGTTTCTAGCACACTCCATATGTTGTGTTGCTTTTGTAATGGTACCAGTTTGAGATTTGATGAAGCACAACCAGCTCTCCCATAAGGGACGCCTAATAGGGACATGTATATTAAGTATGGTATTCCTTCTATAATGTACAGCACGTTATGGAATAAATATACTCGTAAGGATCCGGAGTTGCGTTGGCCGATGCATGGGTCATTTGATTTGCAAAAGATTCAGTATGCGGAACAACGAAGGTTTAAGCAAAAGGCTAGGCAAGACATGTTTGACTGTGTACGAATGTGGGAGAAAGAAGTGCGTGAACGAATGAAGCGTCAGCAAGTCTTGATTGAAAAGGAACAGCGCAAGAGCATTCATGTGAAAGCATTAGAAATTAAAAATAAAGAAATTAAAGAGACAGAAGATAGGGAGCGTCATTTACAGGTAAATGGCCAATATGCTGTTCGTAGACGTCTCTATCCTACCCTTAATAAACCCGTAAGATGATTCTCTTTTGTTAGACCGTTCTCCTCCTCCGTATACTTGTCCGTCTGCTCCTCATGAGTCAGATAAAGACTCTTCTACAAACCAGAAGAAATCACGGGTAACTCGTTCTATGTTGTCCGCTGAGCGTGCATCTGAGCTTAGATCTGCTGCTCGTAAAGCCGTTCGAAGTGTTGCCCCTGCTTCTGAAATTTTAGATGACATAAAAAGTTGGCAGGAAAGGGAGCAAATATATTTTACTGAGGTATTTGCCGCAGAGGTCCTTGAGCGGTTTACGAAACATTCTGAGGAATTAGAGCCCGTTAATGTAGCAAATGACTGCAAGCAAATGCGTGATGTTCTTTTTGTCTTTTCTCAGGTGGCTGACTAACCAAGACGTTTGGTTAAACTGCGTGCTGAAGCAGTCCGTTTGCAAGAAGAGAAAAATACACCAGAGGCAGCTGCACAAACATCTCAGATCAGCGTGACACAGGATTCTACTTCTGGAACAGATAAGACTATGATAGTTCATGCAAAACCTATGCGGGAAGCTGCACCATTGTATGTTCCTCCTAGAGGCACGGGAACTATTGATGATAAGGATTCTACTGATGCAAAGGGTTATTTTGTTTATAATTGGGTTTACACTCCTTGGAATAGAGCGGATGTTATGGCTTTGAAAACTGCATTACCTGATCCGCGGAAGAATCCAGCAGTGTTCTATGAGGAAATTTAGCTCTTGTACTATGACTCTGCCTGATATTGACCTGTTTTTCGGATTAATATTACCCCCTGATATTTGGAGAACTGTTTGTAAAGTTGATGGTCATGCGTCTTTTGGGGCGGAATGGAAAGAATTGGAACAAATGGATATAGAAAGGGAACCCGCACAGAAGCCATGTCAGTTAATTTTAGATCTCCCCGCCGCTATATTAGTAAAGTTAAAGGCGATTATTCCCCCTAAAAAGATAGATTGGACTTTGGTAGCATCTTGCATGCAAAAAGCAGATGAATCGGTTTCTGACTTCATTACACGCTTTGAGGAGGCATTCCACGATTTTAGTGGCCAGTCATTGACAGATGACACGGGCAGGCATCTGTTTGTTGATAAATATGTCGCCAACCTGTTGCCAGGAATAGCTAGTTGCCTAAAGGCCAGAGAGAGTTCATGGACTACCTCTTGTCCGGTTTCTCTTTTGACTATGGCTCAGTATTATGAACGACAGGAGTTAGAAGCGAAGGGCAGTGAGGATAAAAAGACGAAAGAGTTAAAAATGAAGGTTATGTTGGCTCAGGCTTATGGTCCGCGTTCTAGAGGCAATGATAGAGGTGGACGTGGAGCTTATGGTTCGTCTTTTCCTTCTTATACTCGTTCAAATTTGTCTGTTGACCAGTGTGCGTACTGCAGAAAATTTGAACATTGGGCTACTGATTGTCCGGCACTACATGCTCAGCAGTATCCACGTGGATGGGGACAAACGAGAAATCGCTCAGGATATTCAGGGCTTAGAGGAAGCACCGATGATCGTGCTAGGTTTGATGCTAATACACGTGGACAGGATGGGTTTAACACTTTTGATAGACGGAACCAATATCAAATGTCCGATTATGTGCTGTCTGATTTGAAAGATTATGTTTATGCATAGGATTGCCTAGGATGGGGTAAGGAATCAGTTGTAGTTCCAGTAGATCAGAAGGGTGCCTATGTTACAGCACATGTTTTGGGTTCTACTGATCAGTTTCTGGTTGATACGGGAGCTACTCGTAGCGCACTGTCTAAACAATTGGTTCCAAGGGCTCCCCTGTCTGGCTTAACCATTACATCGATAGGTTTCGATGGAACACCTTCCCTTAGCCCACTATCACAACCACTTGAATTTCATGTTGATAAGTTTACTGCTCCATGTCCATTTTTGCTTTCTCCAAACATACAAGACAATATTGTGGGTCTTGATATGCTCAAATATTTCAGGGCTACGACACGATGTTCTCCGGAAGGAGCACATGTCATATTACATGACAACTACCCTGTGATTGAGAGATCATGTATTGTTAAAGAGGACATTGCATTAGCTTCACTCCCTAGTACTTTGTGGGCTACTTCAGATACCGATGTAGGGCAAATGGTTATTCCGCCAGTACATATTAGTGTCAAGGAGGGCGCTTTATTGCCACGATTGCCTCAATATAGCATTTCTCAAAAAGACGAAGAAGCACTTATACGCATTGTCCAGGATTTGATTAAGGTGGGGATTGTGGAAGAAGTTCCTTATAATGTTTGCAACAGTCCTATTCTTCCCATTTTGAAAAAAGACACTGACACTAGTATTAACAGATCCATCATTGATTTGAGAGAAGTTAACAAGATTGTAGTACCGCAATACCCTGTGGTTTCTGACATAACGACACTGCTTACCCTCGTTCCTCCAGCAGTAACTACATTTTCTGTGATTGACCTGAAGAATGCTTTCTTCTCGATTCCTATTCATCCTGATAGCCGATATTTGTTCAGTTTCACTTTGAATATTAGATCGTATAGATTTTGTAGAATTCGTTAAGGGTACACTGAGAATCCGGGCATTTACAGTCAAGCACTGAAATGACAACTTGATTCTTTCACTTTGCCTGAAGGAGTGGCTCTCATACAATATGTTGATGATATCTTGTTGACAGCCGATACGCCCGAGTAGTGTGAAAAATGTACTTTGTCTCTGCTTTCTTTTCTTGCTTCACACCACCATAGAGTGTCACAGAAGAAATTGCAATATTGTAGACGGATGGTTACCTAATTAGGTCACCTTCTGTCTAAGGAGTGGCGTGCACTTATACCAGATCGCATACAAGAAATTTTAGACACACCAGTACCTTCTACTCAGAAATATGTCTGTGCATTCATTGGTTTGAGTTCGTTCTGCAGGCAATGGATATTAGGTTTTTCACACATTGTTAAACCCTTGTTAGCGCTTTTGACTAAAGACACTCCAATGCCTCTTCCATGGACAGATGAATGCCAGGACGATTTTCGTCAGTTACAGCAAGCTCTTTGTTCTGCACCGTGTTAGGCACTCCTGATTACATGAAGGCTTTTACACTCTATGTACATGAGAAAGATGGATGTGCGTTGTCAGTTTTAGTACAGACACACAGTGACAAACAGCGCCCCTGTGCACATTTTTCAGCGGTTCTTGATCCTGTTGCTTGTGCATTGCCTGGGTGCTTCCGTTCAGTTGCAGAAACAGCTGCGTCCATACGTCAGAGTGAAGGGATAGTTTGTCACATAAGCTGTTGGTGCTAGTAACCCATGCGGTTGATGCCCTTTTGAATCAGACCAAAATGCAACACTTAACTAGTGCTCGCTTGACAGGATATGAGTTGACATTGTTAGCCCCTCACAGTACATTGAAGAGATGTGCGACAATGAACCCAGCTACTTTGTTGCCATATCCAGCGACTCAGACTCAGTCACAGGAGTCTCATGATTGTATCTTCTTTACTGAGGAACAGACAAAGGGTTGCGTCGATTTGCAAGATACGCCCCTTTCAGATGTAGATGGGGAACTGTGGGTTGATGGGTCTTGTTTGAAGTTACCAGATGGCACGACTTCAGCTGCATATGCAATTACGACACTTCAGACAGTAATGGAGACAGCTCGTATACCACAAAAGTTGCCTCAAGCAGCTGAGTTAATAGCTTTGACACAAGCGTGTGAGCTTAGCACTGACTTGTGTGTGAACATTTATACAGACAGCCGCTATGCTTTTGGAGTGGCCCATGACTTTGGACTACTTTGGAAAGAAAGAGGCATTCTTACATCACACGAGATGCAGATAATGCACGGAGCACTAGTGCATAATCTTCTGACTGCACTGACATATCCAAAGTAAATAGCTATTGTAAAGTGTAGCGCACACAAGAAAGTGACTGATAAGACAGGGCAAGGCAATGCCTTTGCAGATCGCGTAGCTCGTGAGACTGCAAAGCAACGAAGCACTACATCTATTTACTTAGTGAAGTCACAAGCTGAACGTTGGCAAGATGCTAGACAAGAAGTGCTAGACATACAGAGATCTGCCTCTGTGGAAGAACTTGAGCAATGGTCTAAAAAAGGAATGTTAGACGATGAGGGCTGTTGGTGCAACAAAGAGATGAATAAGCAGAAATTGCCTGCTGCTTATTTACAGCTTATGGTTCAAATGGCACATGGGCCGGCACATGTTGGAGCTCTAGCGATAACGAAATTGCTTACACAAGTTTGGGAGCATCCAGAGATAGCCGGTACAGCTAAAAGGATAGTGCAATCCTGTTTGATCTGTTGGCAGTATAATCCCGGAAAAGGGACACAAATTCCTTCAGGAGGGTTTGCTACACCAACTGCACCTTTTGAAGTTTTGCAAATGGATTAAATCTAACTTGAATGGTGCAATAACTTAATATGTCCTAGTGGTAGTATGTGCCTTCAGTAAATGGATAGAGGCGTACCCTACAAAGGATAATACAGCTCTTACTACAGCAAAGGTGCTTTTAAAGGAGTTTTTCCCTAGATATGGTGTTTGCAAACTTTTATGGAGTGACACAGACCTCCTTTTATTGGGCAAGTTGTTGAGCATGTCCTGAAAGAATTAGGGATCAAACAGAAATTCCATGCAGTTTTCCACCCACAATAAGCAGGGTTAGTGGAAAGGTATAACGCTACTTTGAAATTGAAATTAGCAAAAATACTGGCTTCCACGTTCTTGAAATGGCCTGATGCACTGCCCTTGGCATTGTTGTCCATTAGATCAGTGTCACATTCACGATCTGGGCTTACACCATATGAAGTGGTATTTGGAAGACCAATGAATATTTTGGGAGTCCCAAAGCCGCGCCCCGAACATAATGTACCATGTGTTCTGATTATTTGGCACAGTTAACTGACAGTTTGATCTCTGTTCATCAACAGGTTTGAGAAGTATTTCCTGACAGATCTACTGGTGAGGCCCACAAACTCATACCTGGTGACCACGTAATGGTCAAGGTCTTCGAGAGGTTGAACAGCTTGGAGCCAAGGTGGCGAGGACAGGAGTATGTGCTCCTAGCGACAAGGACAGCGGTTCGAGTGACGAACAGGAAGAACTGGGTCCATAGCACTCACTGTAAGTGAGTGTCGCCTACCTTGGTGGAACCTGCTGTGCTGACCGACCATCAAGAGATCCTGGAAACGGAGAAGGGCCACGCTTTCTCACCTGACAAATCTGAGGGAGTCTTCCCGAACCACATGATCCCTGGAGTATCCCAATACCAACTGAGACCGAGGAAAGAATCTGCGGTGTTGAAAAAGACTGGTTGAGCAACCGTCCTGGGTTGGTGAAACAGAGTGCGATGTGGCAAGGGGGGGATCATTCCTGTGCAGTGACACCCATCTTGACCCTCGGTGAAGAAATCAACACCTGCCCAGGTCAAAGAGCTCCAACGATTCTTTCAACGATGAAGTGATCATGTCTACAGGGAGATCAACTGTTTCTAAGATCAGTAATAAAAAGACCCTTTGTGCTGTAGAATTTGTTGTTGCTATGGTGGCTATAGCAATGACAACCTGGTTTGTTGAGAAAGTGGCTCCTGTTCGACAGCTTTTGATGCCTACTAGTCCAGCACCAGCTGAACATCATTACTTTACGCTTCCTTACCATGAGCAAAAGCATCGAAAATCCTACCTAAATAATACTTTTATTCAAATGTTGCATCACACTCATAATGCCACAAATACTACCAACTGTTGGGTGTGTGGGATGATACCTGCTCACCAGAAGAAAGTGCGAACATCTTTTATTCCTCTTCCTTTTTCACACATTGTTTCTTGTCAAGCATGGTTTGTGCTTTTAATTGCTTCTAAAAAGGCGGCAGTTGGAAGGATTCATTATCATTTCAATAAAATGTGTTATCCAGATGAAGATGGTAATCCGCGAGCTTAAGGAACTAAATGGGAATAAGAGGAATATCGACCTGAGAATATTTCTACGCCATGTGTTTTCCCAAATATGAGAACTATTAAGAACAATGGACCTTTTTGTGATTTCTGTGACCAGAGCTAAAGCAGATTTATGTATAGAAAGTGTTGGGAAAATTCCAGTGGGAAGGAGTGAGTGTACTGTGACATTAACTATTGAAGGTTCTAATAATAGTAGTTTTACATTGTCGCTTAATACTTATTTTGTCTGCAGTAATAAGGGATATTACCAACTACCTGTTGTATGGTCAGGAGTATGCTATGTGTCCTTTCTGTTACCCCCTGTGTTTCTGGTACCTCCATCGTATCACAGAGACCTTAAGCTATATAATGACATCTCTAAGAACAGATACAATAGAACAATAAGTACTGATGATGTTGATCAGACTGACACCACTTTGCAACAATACAATTTGGGCTTGTTTTTCTTTGTGGGTGCTGCATTGAACAGTAGAAAGATAAGGCGATTGACTCGTGTTGTGGAAGTTGTTACTAATCAGACAGCTATGGCACTTGGGAAGATTACAGAAGAGCTGAAAGTTACAATTCATACTCCTTCCTGTAGGGACCCTCTTTGGGACCTCAGGCCCTAGATACCGGGGGTAATATTTGCTTGGAATTTACAGAGGGTACCAAAGGTATCACCAATTTCGGCAAGCAATTGCACAGTTTTTGGGACAGAGATCTGGTACTGGGGATCTGGTTAGCAGTAACTTAGTGCACTTCCAGTCGAAATCTCATCAAATATCAGGCAAAAAGTGGGGGCTGGGGGGGTGAACATGTCGACAAAAAAGGCACTTTCTTACATCCTGGTAGTGAAAAACTCTTATATTGTTTTTTTACTACTGCAAGACCTGCCTGTCCCATAGGAGAACATTGGGTTAACTTATTACATGTAAAAAAGGGATAACTTTCAATTGGGAGCAAGTAGAAATGTCGAGTTTGGTGTCTATGAATTGTAATGTAAATACCTCTTTAATAGAAAAAAATAGATTTTTAGTCATAATTGTGAAAATGCCCCAAACAGGCCTTTTCTTGTCCTTAGCATTTAGTACCTGCATTCTGTACCATGAGTCACATGACTATGTATGGATGTCAGTTGGTCTTTGTGTATTTCTCCCAGACAGTGAGAAAAGATACATAGGTGTTAGTAGGATGGAGCAGCTCAAACATCATGAGGGGGAGGAGCTGTCATCTTACACATCACAAAGTCTCTGCCTGAGCACACTCACAAAGGGTTTGACAATAATCTATTGTGACCTCATACAATATGGTACCAGGTCAGGGAGGCAGAATATTCCAAAAACCTCTGGAGGTGGAAAGCTCCAGAACGTTCTCCTACTTCAAAGTGGGCACCAGGTATAAATATGGGACCCACACCCACCTCTTCAGAACACATCAGAAGACTCAGAAGAAATACTGCTGTGCTGCTTTGCTGCAAGAAGGACTGCCACCATTCTGCCCAGCTGTGCCGGCCGTCTGCCAACCTGCCTGAGTGAGAATGACTGAACCTGCATCTTGAACCAAGGGCCACCAGAGTGTTTCCAAGGGCTAGCTGGTCTCCTGATCAGAGTCTCGGTGATAGAACAGGCTCCAACAACCTTGTACCCAGCCCCAGGATTCTGCCAGGTGTGAGTACTGTCCTCCCAAGAGGTACCACCCAAGTCCTAAACAATTGGAAGTGGACCTGAAGGTGCTCTGTCGGACCAACTGTGGTCCCAGCAGAACCTATGCAGCATGACACCCTGCCTCTCAGAACTCTGCTTCAGAACCATATAGCGATGCACTACCCACACAAACTCAGCATCGCAACCGCTTTGTGACACATCCACAACGATTGACTTCATAACGCAGCCCACAATCTCCTCTGAACCGCTGTTGTACCATGCATCTACAAACCAGGACCTCACATGAGACCCAGCATCTCTTGTGCTCTGAAACCAGGATTCAAGGTACTACGTTAAGTGAGCCTAGCTGGGTCCCTATATCCAGATGGCACTCCAACACAGTCATTCTGAACTTGTGACTATGCCCCTGTCTGGTGCGATCATGTAACCACAGCTGGCCCTTTGTGCTCCTAGGCACTTTTTCTACTTCAAACCTTGAAATTGCGCATCTCCAGTTCTACTGATTTGATTTTTGTCATTTAGGTCTCAAAAATGTATTCAACATTACTCAATTTTTCTAGATTGGCATGAGAATTTGCTTGTCTTGTGTTTCCACATTATTACTGTTCGAAATCTTACATACATACCCTACACATTACTTTAAGTGAGACCTGACTTCTCTGTGCCAAGTTAATATAGGGGTAAGCACAGGTTAATTTGGGGTTTGTGTGTAACTTCATCGTAACAATGATTGTGGTTACTGCTTGAGTAGGGCATCACCTCCCCCAACCTATGACCTAATTTTCAAGAATTATGAAATAACATCACCCCCCAGCTGTGAGGAAACAGGAATTTTAGGTGGTCAGTGTGTCCCCCCCTCGCACCCTATCTACATACCTATGCCCCATGTATGTCCATGTTATCATGTAATTCCCTTCCCATGCCTGCGATAATAATGCTCCTGCATTTCCGTCCAACATTAGCATGTCAGTTAGTAGGCCTTCCATGAATAATACGTTAATTCTGCACTGAGGCCTACGTTGCCAATGCATTTACATGGTACACGTTTAAATGTCGCGAAGCACACGTTTTTGTGGCTCAGCCGAGCCAGGCCCTGAATTCAGGCTCCGAGCCTCTTCTGTCTCTGAAAGCTGCAGTTTAGGTATGCATCCCTGACCTCTCCCTTACTCCCTGCTCCAGTCGAGAGGTGCCCGGCCTGGCCTGCCTGCCTGCCAAGACAGTATTTTGCCTATAGTTATCTGCTCAGCCTCCGCAAAAACACATTCCAGTCTAGTGAAATAGGTAAACATCTTCCGCCTGCAGAGCATAGGGCCTAGCCTTCCTGTCTCCATATAAGTGATTTACTGAACCCGTTGCCATAGTAGGCCCATGGCCCCCGCGCAATGCACGTAGAAATATATGCACACACTAGAATTTAGTGATGAACGGCCTCTGTTCGAGAGACCTTTACTTCAGACAATACATCCTCCAAACACAAGATATCAGATATGCAAAAGGTACAGGTCGCTCTGACATCCCAGACTCCAGACTCCTCTACTAGTGCTAAAGTCAACCCCCAGCTCTCCCCAGTTACACGTCATGACCAGTTGCGCGCGCATGTAGGGTAAAGGTTTCTGCTGACCCTGCAGACTTTCTCTATGCATCCACCCACCTATGACACTTCTATGACTCATCAAGTGCACACCCCTGTGTACGCCTCCTTACACGCCTTCTTTTACGCCCATATGTTCTTATCTCTTTCTATCTTCACTTGTTACGCCTACTGTATTCATTGCAATTGTATGGTTATACTATATATAATGTGTGATGTTAATAAAACGTTAGATATCCCTTCCTGAACCTTAGTGGTGATGGAACCCGACTCTCCCCTGGCTCGAGCCATTGCAATAAAGCCCTGTTGACTCAGATACCACGGACTCCGCCTCTCATTTTATGAGCTATCCTTATTGATATTAATGCATAGAAACATAGTCCGGTAATTTTATTTACCACATAAACTGGCGCCCGAACAGGTACAGTCCCCTTCCCCACGCGCCGGTGATGTAACGCAGCCCCCTGACCCCTTCTACAGCCGTGACGGACCCTTCAGTGCACATCCGCGGGTTTTCCTGCTAACTCCCTCAGGCCCACGGAGGAGACGGAGACTGCGACCAGGAATCCACACGAGGCGGTGAGGATTGCGGACTGTTCCGACCAGAGCCCAAGCCGAGAGAGCAAGGTCCGAGGTATCCGGAGGCCCACCTGTTTCGAGGCGCATGAGTACCAGAAGCCGTAGCAGTCCAGTCCAGTGTCGAGTTTCCGAGGCCTTCAGCTTTGCTTCCCGGTGAGTACCGTTGTTGGGAACGCATATAGACAGGTTCATTTATTTGAGCCCGGTCAAGACGGGTCTGGGTACACAGATCCGGTAAAGACGTGTCCATTTCGGTGGATGCGGTATGACGTGTCTCTTTATGAGACCGGTATGACTGTACTGTTCTAGCAGTGCATCCAGTCTAGTATTGTATTTCCGAATATTTCAGAATTGTGTTATCCTATGTACTTGGTAGTATCTGTTCTCAATGTTTTTATGTCGTGGTATGAATGATTGTTTGCAGTCTATTATTGTGCTCATTGTATTTTTGTCCAAGTTAGTTCAAACATGCTGTTGTTCTCGAAATTACGTCAGATAGGAACCAGGAAAGGGATACTCGAAGAGGCAGTTCCCGTCCCGCCTAGGGACACTCCCGGACATTTTATGTACCACAAGCATGGCTTAGATGCCATACTGTACTTAGATTTATGGGCGGATTATACTAAAGACCTGGAAGAGAAATATAGATGGCCTGTCTCAGGGACATGGGATGCCGATTGCATCATGAGAGTAGAGGAAGCACTGTGGAAAAAGAAAGCCAGACAATCCCAGAAAGATGCCATAGAATTGTGGCGTAAAGAAGCGCATAGAAGAACAGAGAGATTAAGAAAGCAGAGAGAAGTAGAGAAGCATCAGAAAAAGCCCAAGAAAAAGAACTATTAGAAGAAGGTGAACGGGTTAAAGCAGAACAACTAGACAGACAAAGAAATGCCCTTATTAAAGGCATGTATCCCCTTCTCGCCGAGGGCCTACCTAAAGTGACCCCGGAAGTACCCAGTAACTTGCCGCCACCACTGATCCCGACTAAACTCCGTAGTCATAAACAGACCGCAGCGGACATTTTTCTTTCTTCCTATTTAGATGACGCTGCTCCAGAGTATGTAAACGTACGTGTACCTCCTACTAATCCTCCTCCCAACCCTGTTAATAACGCGACTCCCCCCACTGTTCCTCCTGCTACCAACCCCCCTCCGAATCCTTTTCTCCCAGCACCTGTAATACAAGCTCAACCCTCATTACCAGCGACAGCGCTGCCAGTAAAAGCCGATTCAAGCCAAGGCGATTCCAGTCTAGGAGCCGCAGGAGGGGCCCCCTCCACCCCACCTCCGTTAAAACGATCATCATTACGAGATCTAGCATTGCAACACGCGCCAAAAGCAGCTACACACGCATCTCTTAGACAGCACCTTACCGATTGCATATATGATCCGGTACCAGGGGAAGGTTCAATGATTATATACTCAGTACGATTAAGACGCGTTACAAATTACTTGCTTATTCTACCAGACATGAAGGTACATTTAGACAAAATATACCACTTCATTAGAACGGGGGAGGGACCAGAAAGTATTCACGAGGCCATGGCACATAGAAAAGTGGAGCTACAACGTATGCTCTTACAGTTTTTGATTAATTGTTTGATAAGGGAACAAGACCAGCCAAATAAAGAAGTAACTAAAGTCCTGACAAATTGGAGTGACAACATAGCTGCTGGTAAACATGATAAACAGAGTTGTGTAGAAGCCATGTACAGAAAAATTCGTAAAGAAATTGTTGAGATACACGAGAGAGAACAGGTGGAGAAAGAGGCCGAGGAAGAAGATGACAAAGTCTCAGAGGACGATGATTTAGCAATTAAGGAACCAAGTAAAATAAATTAGGTAGGTAGGGCAAGACAGTTGGATAGACCCTTTGATAGACCCATACGCCTAGAATACAAGAAACGTTCTCTTTCTCCCATACCAGAACGATATTCTCTTGAACACATATTCCAAGCCACTGACCAGGCATTGAAAAAACAAGTAGGGAGTAGCGAACTTAGCACTATGCATGAACAGGAACTAGCCCGGTCAGCAGTACAATGGGCTGGCAATTCGAATATATACAAGGATGACATAGTAGCGCAAACATTTTTGAGTCTTCCTCCGGAAGAACAGCGTTTAGCTGGTATTTACATGATTCAACATCTCATCACATTGTACGAGAGTCAGCATTCTGATCCAGGTCCCCTATATAATTTATTAGACGATTTACTCCTAGCAAGATGGAGAGGTCTAGGTACTGAATTAATTAATGCCATATTAGAACAACGACATAAATACATGACTTTCCTTACTCCACATTTTATTCCTGTTCCACACCGAGAAAGAAAGACCTTTTACATAGACAGACAGAATCCCTTATGAGAGGTTCATCCCGTTAGAACCGACGCAGGTACGCTTCAACGGGTATACGTTTACACTCCCTTGACGAAAATGGAATTATTGGAAATGAAAAAATTACTGCCCTGTCATGATAAAGACCCAGCAGGGTTCCACCGTGAATTATAAGACATGCTCCGCATGGGGGAGTATACATATGCTGATACGATTAAAATGTTGAAAGTCCTGTTACCTGCGGGCATTTACGAAAAAGTCAAAGAAAAAGAGTGGGGGTTGGGAGAGAAAAAGATTAACTGGGCAGAATTAGAAGACGAGGATAATACACGAACACCTGGTACTGGTCTCGGGGATAAAGCTAAAGAATTACATGAGCTATTGATTCAGGTTTTGCCGAGATTATTGACTACTAAAAAAGAAGATTGGGATGCTATTTCAGCCTGCAAACAGAAACAAGATGAAGATACTAGTGATTTTTATTCTAGATTTGAAAAATGTTTTCTTATTAATAGCGGACTGAAGACAAGTAGTGAATCGTATCCACATCTGTTTGTGACCAAATTAGTAGAGAATTCCTTACCCCAGATTAAAAATAGAGTACTGAAGGTTGAAAGTACCTGGCAAGCTAATAGCCCTTCCCAAATGTTACAAATGTTACAGTACCACCAGAACCGAATTAGAGAAGAACAGGAACATGAAAAGAGACGCATGAAAGACACGAAAATGAAAGTACTAGTTGCCCATTCAGTTCCAACCGCCGATGGACAGAGAAAGGGCACGGCACCTGTCAAAGGGACCTGCAACTACTGTAAGCAGCCAGGTCACTATATAAATTAATGTGCTGTCCTGAAATACAATATAGCTACAGGCAAGACGAAAGAAAGACCGCGTCCTCCTCGACAGGAACACATCCCGCAGAACACGCAATCTCCACAGAACGCACAACAGACAGTAGCTGTACCCCAACCAATAGCTGCCGCACAACATGTCACGCAACAAATGTATCAGTACGCACAGTCAGACTACCCAGATTATCAACAGTAGTCATGAAACGGCCTAGAGAGGGAGGTTGGCTTGCCCCTTATCGAGGTTCCTGTAGATCAAGAGGGTCCCTATGTACATAGTCAGGTATTGGGGAAAGACAGAAAATTTCTGATTGATACAGGGGCGAGCAGAACTACCATCAGTCATAACGAGGTTCCAGGGGCACCCCTCTCAGGCTCACAGAATATTTCCCTGGGATTTTCAGGAAAGCCTATTGTTAACGAAGTGTCAAAGCCAGTTTCCCTAGAAGTTGGTCCATTGTCCCGCACTACAGACTTATTGCTTACTAAATCATGTCCAGAAAACTTGCTTGGTATAAAAACGTTGAAAGAACTAGGAGCAGTGATTTGTTGTTCTCCAGAAGGAGTGAGATTGTTTTTACGTGATTTTAAAGGACATTATGTGTTGAGAGATTTTGATCCAAGACTTCAGAATGTACCACAGCATTTATGGGCACAAGGTCCGACTGATGTAGGTTGCAAGCACATTACACCATACCGTGTCACTCTTAAGCAAGGAGTTGTACTGCCACGAATCCGACAATACAAGTTACCACCCGAGGCTGTAGTGGCCTTACTGAAAATTGTTGACAAACTTATTGCTCAAGGAGTGGTTGTAGAAACTGACTCCAATGTATGTAATTCTCCTATCATTCCGATTCTTAAACGAACCGACCCAAATGCACCACCGGTTTACAGATTAGTGATTGACCTCAGAGAACTGAACAAATGCATAATACCCCAGTACCCAGTGGTCCCAGACATTTCTTCCCTATTGACTGCAATTGATTCTGAAGCGACGTTCTTTACTGTAATTGATCTCAAGAACGCCTTCTTTAGTGTCCCAATCCATCCGGAAAGCCAGTATCTCTTCGGATTCTGTTTAAATGGCCGAAGCTTCAAATTTGCAAGGGCTCCTCAAGGGTTCACAGAAAGCCCTAGTATTTACAGTCAAGCACTGAAACGACAGTTAGACAGTATTCACATGCCTACTGACACTGCACTGCTCCAATACGTTGATGATCTCTTGATCACAGCGCGGACAGAACGTGACTGCGAACGTGCATCACTGACAGTCTTATACTTCCTGGCAGACAAGGGGCACAAAGTGTCCCCTTCAAAGCTACAATTCTGTTCCCAGCAAGTGGTATACCTTGGACACTTGCTGTCCAAGTAGGGTAGACAGTTGACACCTGACCGCATTCAGTTAATTGCACATCTTCCACAGCCCAAGACACAAAAGGAAGTACGGGCCTTCATTGGCCTCACTTCTTACTGCAGACAATGGATTCCTCAGTACGCATATCTAGCCAAACCACTCATACAGTTGACAACACAGGAGGCAGCGACTTCGACTGTCCTCCCTTGGACTCAGGAACATACACTTGCTTTTGATGAACTGAAGAAAGCTCTATGTCAAGCACCAGTTTTAGCGACTCCATGTTACAGCAAACCTTTTACACTTTTTGTCTCTGAACGCGATGGCACAGCATTATCTGTTCTCACCCAGGATCAAGCAGGAAAACACAAGCCTTGTGCTTATTTTTCTAGTACATTGGATCCAGTGGCCCAGGCTCTGCCTGCGTGCCTGAAATCAGTTGCAGCAACAGCTCTAGCAATCAGACAAAGCGACTCCATTGTGTTAGGACATCCTTTGACAGTACAGGTTCCACATTCAGTAGAAGTTCTCTTGAACCGGACACAGACACAACACCTGACCATAGCAAGACTGACAGGATATGAACTGACATTGTTCCAGCCACACATAGAGATCAGACGTTGCAACATCCTAAACCCTGCGACACTTTTACCCTCAATCACAGCAGACCCTACACCACATGACTGTGTGGAAGTCATTAACACAGTGACGAAACCAAGACAAGACTTGACAGACATTGCATTACCCGACCCAGACCTGACACTTTATGTGGATGGTTCATGTATGAGAACAAGCACAGGAGAGTTAGTGGCCGCGTATGCCGTGACCACTGAAACTGAAGTCATAGAAACACATCGAATTGACACCCTGTCAGCCCAAGCAGCAGAGCTCATTGCTCTGACCCAAGCCTGCATACGAGCCAAGAACCTGAAAGTAAACATATACACAGATTCACAGTACGCCTTCAGAGTCGTTCACGACTTCGGTGTTCTCTGGCAGGAGAGAGGTTTTCTGACCTCCCATGGAGCCAAAATACAGCATGGTCCCCTCATTCAAGTTCTGTTAGATGCAATACACTTGCCTACAGCAATAGCCATCATGAAGTGCAAAGCACATACGAAAGTCACTGACACTATTTCCCAGGGTAACGACCTGGCAGATCGAACAGCCAAACTTACAGCGCAGACTCATACAGACATTCCAACTGACACGACAAAGACTGAAGTACCATCACTGACGTATTGCATGACAGTCAGGGATCCCTCCCAAGATGTACTCGACATACAGACACATGCCACTCCAGACGAAATCAAGAAATGGACTGAACAAGGAGGGGTCCAGACAGATCAAGGATGGATGACAAAAGGCAAAGCCACATGGTTTCTCCCCGATTCCATGGTTCAAGTTATCATTAATACAGCACATAGTCCAGCACACTTAGGAGAAAAAGCCATGTTAGACAGTATACAGAATATCTGGTTCAACAAGCATTTACGTGCAGCAGCGAAACAGAAAGTACGTACCTGCATGATCTGTTGTCAGTTCAATCCAGGCAAAGGCATTCCCGTGGAACAAGGTGGATTTCATCCTCCTGACCACCCTTTTGAAGTCCTCCAGATGGAATATATTCAGATGGACAGATGTCGAGGATTCAAGTATGTCCTCGTAGTTGTATGTGCTCTATCCAGATGGACAGAAGCGTACCCAGTCCCAGATTACACTGCTGTGACCACTGCTAAGCAGTTGGTTCGTGAATTCTTCCCGCGATACGGCTTGCCCCTTGTCGTGTACTCAGATAATGGACAGCCATTCTCTTCTGTATTAATGAAACAAGTATCTCTTCTGTTAGGGTACCAGTGGAAGTTCCATTGCGTACGACACCCAGAGGCAGCAGGTCTCGTAGAGAGACACAATCAGACTCTGAAAACACGGCTAGCGAAGGTCTGTGCAGAAAAAGGAGTAGATTGGATGGTAGCCTTGCCGGTTGCCCTCTTTTACATGCGTATGGTAGCTCATTCCAGAATCGGACTATCACCGTACGAGGTGGTTTTCGGTAGACCACCAAATATGTGGGGTACGCCTATGCCGAGAAAAATCACCGACATTGACAGTAATATGCTGACAGATTACCTGGCTTCCTTGATGTCTGCACTACTTTCTTGTCGTTCACAGGTTGCAACCGCTTTCCCAGACAACACCCAGGTTAAGGACCACGTCATCGTCCCTGGAGATCTGGTCCTGGTGAGAAATTTTGACCGGTCAAGCCCCCTGGAGCCGCGTTGGAAGTCACCGAAGCTTGTGCTACTGACGACGAGGGCGGCTATCAAAGTGGAAGGACGTAAGGGCTGGATCCATGCCCATCACGTGAAGCGATTTCATGGACTTGGCTCAGGAAAGGATTCCAAAGACTGTTTTTCGAAAGTCTCTGAGAACTGTTCCGATATTGACATTAAACCCCCTTTGTGAGAAAAAACTCCGCAACAGGAGTTTAAAATGAAATTACGGTCTAGTAAGTCAGACAGCGTTTAATTGTTTAAGTCCCCCTCGGGTGAAGCGGTTAGACAGGTTCCTGACATGTATAAGACTGTAGACCCAAATAGCCAGAGAGATAGGCAGAAAGTAATGAAAGAGAAGTACTGCAAAAACCTACGCAGTAGATGTATAATAACTTTGATCATCATGTTCTTTTTAAGTGTTTCGATTATATGTATAAGCTTGACGCTACATGTTTTCTTTCCTCCTCTTGATTCACATATACATTCTTCCTCCAACGACACTATAGAGCATACTTTCAGCGACCTGCCACCCCACGAATTGTCATATCGACTAGCATTGCGCAACAATACCTTTATTCGTATGTTACACCATTCTCACCAGACCAGCAATGTAACAGATTGCTGGGTATGTGGCCGACTCCCACCCTACCAGAAAATGAAGGGAGCTCTGCCCCTCTTTCCTTATCCGTTTTCGCATAATGGTTCGTGCGGAGCATGGTTTGCTTTAATGTCATCACTAGATAGTAAGTCCACAGTTTCCCAGGACGATTGGATATGGGGAGACCTGAATACAGTTATGAATAAAGCATGTTTTCCAGACAAGGACGGTCTTCCCCAACGGAAAGGGACCGATCTAGAAAATGAAGTGTACGAATTAGGGAATGTTTCCCTTAGCCTCATGGTTCTGAACGTCCAGTCCGAGACCAATACAGGTTAATCGTTTATAACAGTCTTACCAGTGAAAGGTGTATTATGCGTTAGGAAAAATGGTTCAGTACACCTAGGACACAGTGATTGTAATACTGTGGTCGAATTCAATGATAAAGGAAAGTCTACTTTCAAAGCTTCCCGCCATTCCTATTTTATTTGTGGTCAGACAGCTTATGTACGTCTGCCTTTAGACTGGGGTGGAACATGTTATATTGCGTTCCTTCTGCCACCTGTTTTTCTAGCCCCGTCCAATTATCATCGAGATTCCCAACTTGTACATGTAAGGCAAAAGAGGGAGATCGAGTCCCCAATTGTCGATCAGACTGAGACAACTCTGGAACAATATACAGATTTCAATAAAGGATTCTTTTTCTTCATAGGTCCCATTCAAAATAGTAAATTAATACGCAGATTAACAAGAACTTTGGAAGCAGTAGTGAACGAAACTACTTCTGCCCTAGGTAACTTAACCGAAGAGCAGTCTGCTATGAGACTTGTTGTTCTTCAGAACCGCCTTGTTCTTGACGTCATTTTGGCCGATAGGGGCGGAGCTTGTAGAGTGATCGGCTCCAGTTGTTGTGTGTTTATTCCTAATAACGCACCATCAGTGTATTCAGCAATAACAAGGCTCCATAAGATAGCTCACGAGATGCACCAGAATCCTGGCACCTGGACTTGGTCCGGTTGGCTCTGGAGTGTGATATCAGCCTGGGGTTGGAAAGTGCTGTCATTCCTAGGAATAGTACTGCTCACCGTATTCAGTTGTTGTCTCTGTCTGCAATGTGGCCCAACTGCACCTTTTGAAGTTTTGCAAATGGATTAAATCTAACTTGAATGGTGCAATAACTTAATATGTCCTAGTGGTAGTATGTGCCTTCAGTAAATGGATAGAGGCGTACCCTACAAAGGATAATACAGCTCTTACTACAGCAAAGGTGCTTTTAAAGGAGTTTTTCCCTAGATATGGTGTTTGCAAACTTTTATGGAGTGATACAGACCTCCTTTTATTGGGCAAGTTGTTGAGCATGTCCTGAAAGAATTAGGGATCAAACAGAAATTCCATGCAGTTTTCCACCCACAATAAGCAGGGTTAGTGGAAAGGTATAACGCTACTTTGAAATTGAAATTAGCAAAAATACTGGCTTCCACGTTCTTGAAATGGCCTGATGCACTGCCCTTGGCATTGTTGTCCATTAGATCAGTGTCACATTCACGATCTGGGCTTACACCATATGAAGTGGTATTTGGAAGACCAATGAATATTTTGGGAGTCCCAAAGCCGCGCCCCGAACATGATGTACCATGTGTTCTGATTATTTGGCACAGTTAACTGACAGTTTGATCTCTGTTCATCAACAGGTTTGAGAAGTTCTTCCTGACAGATCTACTGGTGAGGCCCACAAACTCATACCTGGTGACCACGTAATGGTCAAGGTCTTCGAGAGGTTGAACAGCTTGGAGCCAAGGTGGCGAGGACAGGAGTATGTGCTCCTAGCGACAAGGACAGCGGTTCGAGTGACGAACAGGAAGAACTGGGTCCATAGCACTCACTGTAAGTGAGTGTCGCCTACCTTGGTGGAACCTGCTGTGCTGACCGACCATCAAGAGATCCTGGAAACGGAGAAGGGCCACGCTTTCTCACCTGACAAATCTGAGGGAGTCTTCCCGAACCACATGATCCCTGGAGTTTCCCAATACCAACTGAGACCGAGGAAAGAATCTGCGGTGTTGAAAAAGACTGGTTGAGCAACCGTCCTGGGTTGGTGAAACGGAGTGCGATGTGGCAAGGGGGGGATCATTCCTGTGCAGTGACACCCGTCTTGACCCTCGGTGAAGAAATCAACACCTGCCCATGTCAAAGAGCTCCAACGATTCTTTCAACGATGAAGTGATCATGTCTACAGGGAGATCAACTGTTTCTAAGATCAGTAATAAAAAGGCCCTTTGTGCTGTAGAATTTGTTGTTGCTATGGTGGCTATAGCAATGACAACCTGGTTTGTTGAGAAAGTGGCTCCTGTTCGACAGCTTTTGATGCCTACTAGTCCAGCACCAGCTGAACATCATTACTTTACGCTTCCTTACCATGAGCAAAAGCATCGAAAATCCTACCTAAATAATACTTTTATTCAAATGTTGCATCACACTCATAATGCCACAAATACTACCAACTGTTGGGTGTGTGGGATGATACCTGCTCACCAGAAGAAAGTGCGAACATCTTTTATTCCTCTTCCTTTTTCACACATTGGTTCTTGTCAAGCATGGTTTGTGCTTTTAATTGCTTCTAAAAAGGCGGCAGTTGGAAGGATTCATTATCATTTCAATAAAATGTGTTATCCAGATGAAGATGGTAATCCGCGAGCTGAAGGAACTAAATGGGAATAAGAGGAATATCGACCTGAGAATATTTCTACGCCATGTGTTTTCCCAAATATGAGAACTATTAAGAACAATGGACCTTTTTGTGATTTCTGTGACCAGAGCTAAAGCAGATTTATGTATAGAAAGTGTTGGGAAAATTCCAGTGGGAAGGAGTGAGTGTACTGTGACATTAACTATTGAAGGTTCTAATAATAGTAGTTTTACATTGTCGCTTAATACTTATTTTGTCTGCAGTAATAAGGGATATTACCAACTACCTGTTGTATGGTCAGGAGTATGCTATGTGTCCTTTCTGTTACCCCCTGTGTTTCTGGTACCTCCATCGTATCACAGAGACCTTAAGCTATATAATGACATCTCTAAGAACAGATACAATAGAACAATAAGTACTGATGATGTTGATCAGACTGACACCACTTTGCAACAATACGTTGATTTCAATTTGGGCTTGTTTTTCTTTGTGGGTGCTGCATTGAACAGTAGAAAGATAAGGCGATTGACTTGTGTTGTGGAAGTTGTTACTAATCAGACAGCTATGGCACTTGGGAAGATTACAGAAGAGCTGAAAGTTACAATTCATACTCCTTCCTGTAGGGACCCTCTTTGGGACCTCAGGCCCTAGGTACCGGGGGTAATATTTGCTCGGAATTTACAGAGGGTACCAAAGGTATCACCAATTTCGGCAAGCAATTGCACAGTTTTTGGGACAGAGATCTGGTACTGGGGATCTGGTTAGCAGTAACTTAGTGCACTTCCAGTCGAAATCTCATCAAATATCAGGCAAAAAGTGGGGGCTGGGGGGTGAACATGTCGACAAAAAAGGCACTTTCTTACATCCTGGTAGTGAAAAACTCTTATATTGTTTTTTTACTACTGCAAGACCTGCCTGTCCCATAGGAGAACATTGGGTTAACTTATTACATGTAAAAAAGGGATAACTTTCAATTGGGAGCAAGTAGAAATGTCGAGTTTGGTGTCTATGAATTGTAATGTAAACACCTCTTTAATAGAAAAAAAGAGATTTTTAGTCATAATTGTGAAAATGCCCCAAACAGGCCTTTTCTTGTCCTTAGCATTTAGTACCTGCATTCTGTACCATGAGTCACATGACTATGTATAGATGTCAGTTGGTCTTTGTGTATTTCTCCCAGACAGTGAGAAAAGATACATAGGTGTTGGTAGGATGGAGCAGCTCAAACTTCATGAGGGGGAGGAGCTGTCATCTTACACATCACAATGTCTCTGCCTGAGCACACTCACAAAGGGTTTGACAATAATCTATTGTGACCTCATACAATATGGTACCAGGTCAGGGAGGCAGAATATTCCAAAAACCTCTGGAGGTGGAAAGCTCCAGAACGTTCTCCTACTTCAAAGTGGGCACCAGGTATAAATATTGGACCCACAAACCCACCTCTTCAGAACACATCAGAAGACTCAGAAGAAATACTGCTGTGCTGCTTTGCTGCAAGAAGGACTGCCACCATTCTGCCCAGCTGTGCCGGCCGTCTGCCAACCTGCCTGAGTGAGAATGACTGAACCTGCATCTTGAACCAAGGGCCACCAGAGTGTTTCCAAGGGCTAGCTGGTCTCCTGATCAGAGTCTCAGTGATAGAACAGGCTCCAACAACCTTGTACCCAGCCCCAGGATTCTGCCAGGTGTGAGTACTGTCCTCCCAAGAGGTACCACCCAAGTCCTAAACAATTGGAAGTGGACCTGAAGGTGCTCTGTCGGACCAACTGTGGTCCCAGCAGAACCTATGCAGCATGACACCCTGCCTCTCAGAACTCTGCTTCAAAACCATATAGCGACGCACTACCCACACAAACTCAGCATTGCAACCGCTTTGTGACACATCCACAACGATTGACTTCACAACGCAGCCCACAATCTCCTCTGAACCGCTGTTGTACCATGCATCTACAAACCAGGACCTCACATGAGACCCAGTATCTCTTGTGCTCTGAAACCAGGATTCAAGGTACTATGTTAAGTGAGCCTAGCTGGGTCCCTATATCCAGATGGCACTCCAACACAGTCATTCTGAACTTGTGACTATGCCCCTGTCTGGTGCGATCATGTAACCACAGCTGGCCCTTTGTGCTCCTAGGCACTTTTTCTACTTCAAACCTTGAAATTGCGCATCTCCAGTTCTACTGATTTGATTTTCGTCATTTAGGTCTCAAAAATGTATTCAACATTACTCAATTTTTCTAGATTGGCATGAGAATTTGCTTGTCTTGTGTTTCCACATTATTACTGTTCGAAATCTTACATACATACCCTACACATTACTTTAAGTGAGACCTGACTTCTCTGTGCCAAGTTAATATAGGGGTAAGCACAGGTTAATTTGGGGTTTGTGTGTAACTTCATCCTAACAATGATTGTGGTTACTGCTTGAGTAGGGCATCACCTCCCCCAACCTGTGACCTAATTTTCAAGAATTATGAAATAACATCACCCCCCAGCTGTGTAAACAACTCACGTGGCCTCCCACCGTTCTTTCCTTCCCATCAATGATGCACACCAAGACATTTTTGTGGTGTTAGAACGGCCACAATTATTCACATCATAGGTTGGTACACACTTGTTGTGATGGCATTGGTCATCAACATGCTCATTTCTGGCTTTTCTTGGACTACAATTTTAGTGAGGTTCTTCAGTCAATGAATATGAGGATAACTAGATAAAAGAAGTCTTCTTTATTCCTTAAAGCGTACAGCACAGTCCCAACACGCCAGGCTGCTTCAGAGGTCTCCGCATACCTGCCGGACTTCGAATACTCAGTTGGAATCCCCCAGTGCATTCCACTACCACATTCCAGTAACCATGGGAATGCAACAACAACAAAAGGCGTTTTTGTAACAGGTTATATAGTATACATCCCATAATTTACTGCATATTAATAAGCATAACTTCCAACTGTTGGACAACTCTAGTTCTGTCACTTACTTGGTACAGGGGGTTGCGGCTTCGAGGCTTCAACTTGCTACGGAATATCTGACGTTTGTGGCCCCATGACCATGCCTGGACTACAAGTACATTGTCCACTCAGCACTGAATATTTCTTACTATTTTGTCTGCTGTCAAGTATCCCTGTCGTAAAGCATCCGAAGGACCTTGTCTGGGCACTTATCTCAAGAATCCCTGCTGTAAGGCATCCAAGGACCTTCTTTGGGCAATTGCACTTGTCTCAAGAGCCCAGTCGTAAGACATCCCAAGGACCTTGTTTGTGCAATTGCCCTTTTACATCATTACGTGAAGATTCTTTGTAATTAAACCACATGACTCCCTGTCTCCTCGTCACACTGTGGCTGCAACACCCACCTTCTCAGGTGTGGGTTGGTGGGATCAATTACCTACGGCGACAAAGCTGGGTACTGCGTGTCCCAGTTGCCTTTTAGGCCGTGATTGCAACCACTCCTCTCTTTCTTGATTGGGCCCTTGCAATTTTGATTGCCTGATCCGCCCTTGGCCTCCCTTATAGAAATCACTTTTACTGGGTGATTGACTACCACAGCCTTCTTTCAGTTTCAGTAACCATTTTCTTTTGAATATCCAAAGTGTACTCTTCTCTGCATGCCCATTTGATAATTTACTCTTTACTATCAACATGCAAATGTTGCGGTGCAGTTGAGTGCTTTCTAGTAAAAAGTTATTCATACAAAAACTTAAAAATCAACAACAGATAATATGTAACACTCATATTTGTAGGTAGTTCCAAAATGAATTATGATCCCCAAATTTCATTGGCTTATATCTATCTGGTGCAACTTTGAATTCCCTAATTTGTGAGATTACCAAGCCTAGGGATTTGAATGTTTGGAGGCAGTAGCAGGTGAACATGGTCAGTGGTTTTGAAAAATATGATGTACTCGTATAACTTTTAAAACCACCTAATCAAGATTTTCGAATAATCTATTCTTTTGACTTCAGAGCAAGGGTAGTGTTGCTATTTTATAATAAACTTGATGAAATAGACACCAAATCTGTGGAAGTTTTAGAGTAACATAGTGCCAAGAAGTTGCAAAGGTAAGACCTAGAATTGTGGACCCTAGCTATTGAACAAAATAGTGCAACATTCACAGGTGCTAAGTATGTGAAACAGTCTTTCCTAACTATACATCATTTCTATTATACTAATGCAAAGTTATTCAAAATCTTGGGGTGCAGGTTTTATTTCCTGTCTCAGATCCAAGCTTGCAAAATCAGTTCACCTCCATATGTATAGCAAATGCCCAAAATTAATATGTCCACAGGAAATATGTGCATTTTCTAACCCTGGGCGTAGTTTGCGTAGTAGCGTTACGCGTAGCTACGTGAAGTGCACTTCGCATTACGCGAGCTGCATAGTGCGGTAGGGCAAATGCTGTTATCTCTGATTGCACAGTGCCGGATGCTTGTCCGCACTGTGCAATCATTACAAATGGCATCTTGCACAGTGCAGTAGTTTTCTCAACGCGGACTGGTAGTTTCTCATCGTGAGCGGTCGCGAGCATACGCGACCACTCGCAATGAGAAACCTGACCTCCCCGCGTTGAGAATCTCGCCGGGAGGATTATTTTCCACGCTCGTGATTGGCAAGTTGTTGTTCCTGTTCGCGAACAAGGAAAAAGTGTGGCCGGAGTGTCATTTTGCTCTCTCGAGGCCGCCAACTTGACGTTGAGGACCGTGAGCAAGCAAAAAATGCCCGCTACGCTATGCATTTTTGCTCTGTGCTACGTGCAATTTGCGTAGAGCGTAGTTGGGCAAACGGCGCACGCGCAGCGTAGTCCTACGCCCAGGGTTAGCATTTTCTTGAAAACAAGAGCACCTAGAGATGGATACTCCAGTCTTTGATAATGCTACTAATTGGTATTATAAGAATCATATTAGTAAGACAATGGGAGGTAACAGATACTTTGCTTTTGGACGTATTTAGGTGAAGTCTGATGGGTTGTTATGATAAAACGGACAGTAGCAAGCAGCCATAAAAACAAAAGAAGATGCAATTCTTAGGGAAGATCCAAGAAAATATAATGCAACTATTGAATTTTGTTTCACTTTAAATGAGCTGTGATTTCATTTCAGGAATATATCGAACAGAAGCCAAGTGTACTCCAAAGGCTTATGTTCACTCTCATAACTGGGAGTGGGTTTCTATTTTTTCTTCAAACTTACTAGTGCGATTCAGGGTATTTATGAACTTGCTCCTTTTTTTTTCAGAGGGCTCAATCGAGCGGGTTTCTTTTTTTGAAGAAATCCCTTGAAGAAACCACTGCTGATCAGTGCTGCAAACTTAATACTAATTATAAAGTTTGTAATTAGTATTGTATATCTATTGTAAATATTTATTTATGTATATATATATATTTGTATTTGTTTGTTTAACAGCCCTGAAGAAGTCCTATAGTAGGACGAATTGCGTCAGCTGTATTGTTTTCTCTACACAACAAGAAAATGGAATAAAGAATTTAAATTGAAGACTTCTTCCTTTTGCTATCTATTGTTTTGTGAACCCTAAAACGAGTCCTACTTTGAATTATTGTTTATGTGGTGCACCTGTGCATTTTTGTTTAACATTTTTATTATTTACTGGTTAGAAACTAAGGGCTTGACATACAAAGTGCTTGTACTGCCACCAACCACGACATTATCCCCTGTTGTCACTTGCTATATTCCAACTTTCTTTCAACAGAAGCCTGTCCCTTAAGACTATGGACCTAGTATTTAAACAAAAAAACTTTGTGGGGATCAAAATTGAATGGCTGAGGGATGGAGGTATGTTTTCTCTTGCAAATCCCTGTCCCTGAAATTACAGGAGGGAAAAATTCTGTAATTTAATGTAATCTGATGTTATGTTCAATTTAAATTAAATTAATCAAAATGTATCATGGGCTATATAAACTTGATGCATCCAACATTTAAAGTTTTGGCTTTATTTCGAATATTCACTAAGTATTACAAATTTCAAAATCTGGACTCTTTACGAATATTATTACTCGGTGCATTCCAAGTGATAAAGCATACATTTTTTTTAATTTTGAAAAAAACATACAATTATACAACAATAATTGTTTCTTTTACAACGGTTTCTTCAACAAACTGTTGAATATATATACACACACACACGCACACACATGCGCACACACACACACACACACACACACACTATATATATATATATATATATATATATATATATATATATATATATATATATATATATATATATATATATATATATATATGGATATATATGTATATATATACATATCCTAGAATATCAGCTGGAACTGTGTACATAAAGAACACATTTTTCAATATTTTATGGTTGTCTTTGGAATATGAATGTTATCATCATAATAACAATACCCAAACCACTCTGCGGAGCTTTATCAGTTTCAGAACAGGATATGTGGCATGGAGGACCAACTTGCGTGGCAAGGTAATTTAAATTATGCAGCAAAAACTGCAGACTATGTTGCACATTATCTGGTGGTAATATTGGCATCCATTTGAGCTACCAACAACATTTGTGTCTAAATCTGTACATTTTGCAATTTATATGGTAAATGAAGTAAAACCAATATTATGGGGTACATCTGCAGCCACAGAATCATACAAAATCACTGACTTGACAATTACCCATTGTTTTTTTCCCAATCTATTTGCGAAAGGTACCTAAAACCTAGACATTCTAGTTCCAATGTGTGGCAGTGGTTAACTGCACTTTGAAGAAGCCAACATTTTCAGCTGATTACTCCAAAATAACTTTGTCTTCAGCCTCTTGGTGTATGATTTCACCAGGATCTATCTATCTATCTATCTATCTATCTATCTATCTATCTATCTATCTATCTATCTATCTATCTATCTATCTATCTATCTATCTATCTATCTATCTATCTATCTATCTATCTATCTATCGATCGATCGATCTCTCCCTCCCTCCATCCATCCATCCATCCATCCATCCATCCATCCATCCATCCTAAAACAGACATTTATTAATAATACAGGTTCTAGTGTCCTCTATATATCTATCTGTTTATCTATCTATCTATCTATCTATCTATCTATCTATCTATCTATCTATCTATCTATCTATCTATCTATCTATCTATCTATCTATCTATCTATTTTAAAACAGACATTTTTGAATAATACAGGTTCTAGTGTCCCCTCATTCAATGTAAAATTTCAGTGCTCGGCTCATACACTTTCTATTTTTATAAACACATGTTGGTTAATTGCTTTACGTGTTTGTTACCTTTTTGCAGGCAGTGACAGAGCTCCCCAAACTGCTTGCTGAGCTCTCCGTGCTGCTAGCGCCGCTACTCCCCTGGTGCTCAGAGACTTCATACATCAGCGGTGACTCAAGGTTACTGAGGAAAAGCAAAAATAGAAACACACTAGTGAGTCAGCTCAAGAAACTGTCGACTTCATGAGCAGCAGAGCTATAGTGCACACAATTACGTTCACACATTTGAAATATGCTCCCTCCAGATTTCAGTGCTGTCAATGCAAGACTCTAATGTGGTTTCCTCTCTCTTTTCAGGAAAGTAGACAGTGTACTGAAGTATTTAATAGATATCCAATGTATTCGGAATGAGATATCGCTAATTAGCATCCTGGACCACTTTATCCCTGCATCTGTATGGGTGTTCTATTGCAATGCTGTTTTATAACCCAGATTACACATATCTTGAATAACAATGTTAATTACCAAATTGCAATATTGTTTATATGTAAGCTAACACTGTATAGGTGAATGTGTCTTTATAACGCTGATTTAATTTGCCCCCAACTGGGAAAAAAATGAATGAAAAGAAAAGAATGCTTGCATTTTGTCAAATTTAATTCGTAGCCTGCTGAGAAGTGCTCAAAAATGATTGATCTATGGAAGTGACAAAACCATTTTATGCTAATTCTTGTTTTGTGTTTTTGAGGGTTTTTCAGCGCAGCTATTGCCCCTATCCACTGGCTCCTGCTCTGTGATGAGCCAGCAAAAACAATTAAAGGACCAATGTGAGCAATGCAGTACCATACATCCAGGTGCAATGTTATTAGTTTTGGCATTCAGCTCTTAAGGAGGGGTGGGGTATTCGAAAACCTACAAGAGCAGGTATGAGCAGCATCGCAGAAGAGCCCAGCTTCGCCGGGGGAAGAACTAGCTCCATTCGCTGCCCCTGGCCTGCTAGTCAGGAATGACGGACAGACGGAGAACCGTATCAAAGGATGCTCAACAAGGATGTCAAACAAAGTTCCAGCTCTAATAATAGCTACCTTTTGCCATCGCATCATAAATTCTACCTCTGAGACAGGGGCAGAACATTTAAGGAAGGGTCAAAGTCTGCTGTGAGCAGTGTTGGCTGCTCAGGTGGCTCTCACCTATACACTCTTCCTCAGTTTAAGCACTTTAGGCAATATTAAGCAGAAGGGCCGATACATTATCGCCACTTTTATCGGCAGAAAACTGCCGCTAAAGCGGTGATAATGGGCTTGATAATATGCCCTTGTGAATTTCCATAGAAACCCAGGTTAACCAGAACCTGGGTTTCTATGGGAATTCACAAGGGCATATTATCAAGCCCATTATCGCCGCTTTAGCTGCAGTTTCCTGCCGATAAAAGCGGCGATAATGTATTGCCCTTTCATGATAATATGGCCCTAAGATTGTATTGCAGCTTGTCTGGTCAGCATTAGACACGTGCACACAAGACCAACCTTAGCAGCTACATATTAGAGCCAGCCAATGAAACTGACTCTGTTAATTTTACACACACATTCTCATCTGTTTTGAACAAAATTCACTAACAATGTCCCAAATTATTCTTTACTCAATACAAAGTAAATTTCCAATGCAAAGGTTTGGTACACACCTCACAGCAGACTAGGATGAACACCTCCTGCCAGTCATTGCAGACATGGCTTCCAGTCTTGGACATTTGGGGGATAGATTGATGAAAGTCAGTGTGTTGTAATTGTGTTTTTCCTTCAACAGAACTGGTTAGACTAACACATCTGAAATCAATGATTTATTGGTGACAGGTTCACGATTGCAGACATTGTTCTCAATGACATGGGGTGGGGTGGCCACCCTATATCAGATGGCTTAATTCCTGTCACTCCCATCCAGCTCCAAGTTGAGTCCTAAGAAAGTCAACATTAAAAACTTTGGGGCCTTTTCACAATGGCATTTTTTAATATGTAAAGTGGTACTCTGTTAGTACTCTTATGTACTCTTCTATGCATTTGTTAATTGAACACAAAACGCCTAAAATGGCAATAAGATGGGAGTATTTAAGACAGAGGTCTCCAAACCGGTCCTGGAGGGCCGGATCCATGCCAGATTTTTAAAATCTCTACATGTATCTCAATGGGGATATCCAAAAAATCTGGAATGGATCCGGCCCTCCAGAACCGGTTTGGAGACCCCTGATTTAAGAGATGAGTCCTATGCAGCTGGTACAAGCAGAAATCACTGTACCCCCTTTGCACTTTACCTAATGGGAGTAAAATGTTTCAGTGTTGATTCACAAAGGACTGCAATTGAACATAAAAGAGAATTTCTATAGTACTACTTTCTTTACTCATATAGATATTGTGAATCAGCCCCTCTTTCTCAAATATAAGCCTGAGACCCTTCTAAAAGAAAAAATGAGGCCTAAAGCGACTCCACCTTTTATTTGATCCTATTTATAATATTTCTTAAAAAGAAGCAGACCAACAAAAGATGTACAACAAAAGATGTATATGAATAGGTAAAAATAAAATGCAACCCACTATAAATTTGGGGCAGATTTATCAATATTTCACGCAACGCAAAGAAGTAAGACACCTTGCTGTGCTGCACTTTGTGAAATGGAGAGGTCAGAAGGTCATATTTAACATTATGTGGTGAATTCCTGTCCTCTCCTTGCACTGATACACTTTCGTCTGTCCAGCTAACCCCAGCACCCCTGTGTCACTGTGCAAGACTGCACGTTTTGCAGGCTGGATTGTTTTTTTGCTGGAAGAGACACCTCACTGCACAAAAACAGTCCTCTAAGGATTTTTCCTCTTTCTATGTGTGATGCAGAATGCAGCACACATTGAAAGAGCACAAAACGCTTCCCCTGAGAAGGCATATATTTTGAAGCATTCCCAAGTCTACCACTAATGGTAAATCTGGGAATGTGCTGAAGTCCATTGGTGGATGCCTGGAAACACCCAGGTTCCACCCATGAAATGCCTGCCTAAGGCAGAGTAACGCAAAACAATGACTTGCGCTGCCTTGCATGACTTCAGATTTGGCATGGCTTGGTAAATGTGTCTTTAGTATTGAGTTGCCTTTGTGTCACCTTGCATCACTCAAAGGCAACAATACACTTTGATAAATCTGACTCTCAAAGTTCAATTTAAATGCTAAATGATAATTATAAAGTGTCATAAACAAGTTAAAGAAGGAAGCAGTCAAAAAAGGAAAAGCAGCACACAGAAAAGGTGTGCTTAATTCATCAACTGTAATGTAATGCTTTTTAAAATACTTTGGATATATTATCATTCTAAGAGCTGAACACAAGCTTAAACCGTGTTTATCTCACATTCTGTGTGCTTACACAGGTATTTTCTTATTCTGAGTGTTGTTCTATTCCCCAACAAATTTCAAACCATCTACTTTTTTAGAGTCATGTAATGTAGCTTCCCTGGTGCTTGTGTCTTCTATGACATATAGTGCCTAACTACGAACCTGGTGGTAGCAGCAGCATACTCAGTATCACTATGTGAGCCTGAAGATGATGCCACCACGGTGCAGGGTCTGTACTGTCGTGCGCCCAATGTTACCATGCACCATGTGGTGTATGATGCACAACAGTACATGCTGAGGGGGGAACGGCATGTGCCCCCATGCACTGTACCTCCTGGGCAAAATCATTCAGGGGGATGTTTGGAGCCCCCACTTTATGTTTCCAACATTGTTTACATGTAAAGATGTCATAAATGCAGGTAGTAATATGGACGGCAGTCTCTGACTCAGCTCCGCCACCATTCACAGCCGCTTTTTCCACCACCGCCCCATTGGGATCCATGATCCTAATGGCGGCGGTGGTGTTGCATCAGACTGGTTCCGGTCTTACCGCATTGCTCCAAATACGGCGGTCGGATCAACGGACATGCAGTGGTTGGACCGCCACCAACAGTTGCGTGGTTGTCTGACCTCCAGGGCCTTAATTAGGCCCATAATTTGGTTTTATTTCACAATCATATGTCTTCCACCGGTGACCACCTGCGCTGATGCGTGCCAAATCCCTTCAAGGTTTTAAAGCCTATGTTGTTTTTCCAACCAATAGGATTGTTTAGATTTCTAACCTCAACTAATATTGTGTATCGTGTAATTTTTGCAAAATATGGCTTTCAAATGCAGTTAGACCTCAATACGAAAGCCTAAACTGCTTCAAAGATGATTTCACGGTCAAATAAACACGGGTAAGGCAATTCAGTTGCCTACATTATGCAATTCCGCCACAGAGTTGATCCTCTGTCAATACAATCTAAATGAGTTGAAGCAATCCCAGGACTGCAGTAAAAAGCTTCCCACTTGCCATATTTTTATTTGCCTCTAAAAAGGCAACACACCACCAAAATATATATTTTGAAGAACTGCAGTTTCAATCTTTGTGAGGCAATTTTTCAGGGCAGACCCACATTTGTGACAGAAATGCTCAGACACATGCCTCATGCTCACTTTGCAGAGAACTGAAGCAGGGCCTCACTGAGGAGGCCTAAGTATGCTGCAATTGTTCGAGGGTCATTTCTGGTTCTGTCTGGCGGGGACCTGATTCCTCCTATTGGAACAAGACGAAGGCTGACTGCACTATGTCTGTTCTCTGACTAGAATGGAACAGAGAAAAATCGATTGACTGGAATCAATCAAATTATGTTTCTTTTACTTGCTTTCCTTTAAATTGTCTTTATTTTTAAGTCCATTAGTCCAGTATTACATTGCATTAAAAAAGTCCTTCTATCAACCGTTTAGTTCCATAACCAATCATTCATTAGGGGTTGGAACTGGATGTAATTAAATTATATATATATTGTGACCATATGTCAAAGGATAACAAGTTTTACATAATAGACTCTCTTTCAGTGGCAATACTCATATTCAGTGTCAGTAGAGATGTTCAACCCCTATATCCTTCATAAGTGATGTCCTATGTATCCACCTCTGCTCCATGAGGGCATTCATGTGTTGAACAGACATGCAATCACAAATGAATTCACCACATTCAATAAATCCGCAGTCTGTCATCGTTAAAGCATAACAAACACTTAAAAATAGCAAACACCAGCTCCAAGTCCATCAACAATTTCATATAATCGGTAAAGAAGCTACATTGGGAGTGCATACGCGCCTAGAGATCGTGCTAAATGAATTTTAGATTATTTTAGTGAATAGGAAATATTTAGGTGGTATAGATATTTCATTAACCCATTGAGTAAATTGGATATGATTATACATAAGCCCGAAGGAGTGTAAACTGTCTGCTTCAAAGGTTACTGTGCTGTTTACATGCCTCCCATCGCAGGCAGTCACTTTCAAAACAAAGATCAAAAGCCCAGATATCACCAATAATCTGTCAGTCAGTCAGTCAAATACACTTTATTCGATTTGTTGAAAAATCATAAAAGGCATAAAAACATTCATTACACATATAAAATATTTGATACATTTTCAACATGTGCAATACAATGGGTCAAAAAATAGAATTACATAACTAATTAAAAATTCACTATGTTACAAACCGTGGCGCATTTTGTAATTTAATTCTAGATGCTGCCACTAAGAAATTAGCCACACAAAATATGATGCGGGTGCTGCTCAAGGACTGGAGGAAAACTAATGCCGGCCTCACTTGCATAAAGCCAACCTCCTTCAAAATGGACAGCAAATATTTATTTCTAATATCCGAAAAAAGCCCGCAAAACATAACAAAATGCATTGTGTCTTGAGTTGGAAATTGGTCACAAGTGCAGGGTGTGGCCATATCTGGTTTGACCCAGGTTGGATAATTGCCCAAGTAAAAATGAATCAAGTTAAATCTGAACTTAACCAATAAGAACCTATGAAATAGCTTTGTGACAGACATAAGGTATTGCTCGAGTGAGGTAGAACCTAATAGCATATAGTGAGATCTAACTGTGGGTTTCATCAATTCCCTTTCTTCCCGGGCTAGTCTGGCCCTCTCCATAAAGTGCTTTTTAACCAGGATCACATCCACCTTCCTGATACAAGATGGTGATAGGAAGAGATCCGGGCGTCCCAAATGTTCAAAGGACTTTCTCAGATAATCCTGCCAAGGCACTTTATTGGAGTGGTCTAAAGACATGACGTCTGCTAAGATAGCATGATTAAGGGTTAGTTCCTTGTTGAGCCAAATCTTAAGCCAGAATAATAATGGCGCCAGATTAAGCCTGTCAGTGAGATAATCCAAGCCCACCTCCGCATTGATCAAAAAGGTCGGGGTCGACTGGGGCACGGACAACAAGGAACGCAGAAACCAGTTTTCTACCCCATGGATCTTGCCTGTACTCACTACCCTTACATACATTGACACGCATTCAACAGCTAGGACTCTCCTCCTCCCCCTTTCCAGTGGACGATGCTCAGCCTCTTTTACCATCTATTCCTGAGCTTCGACCTGCATCTACTGTAACTCACAATCTGTGTTGTTATTATCTCAACACCCGGTCCTTGATTAAAAACCAAGTTGATATCTTTCTATTCCTGAAGGAGGCAAAACCTGACATCCTTTTACTTACTGAAACTTGGTTAACCCCTCACTCCCTTCCCGATATTCTTGTAGCACTTCCCTCAGAATATTATATTCTGACAGCCAATCGCACATCCGGGAAGGCGGGAGGCGGTGTAGCAGCTATTATCCTTAAATCCCTCCACTTCAGGGAATTACCCTCTCTGACCCTTCCGGACACAGAGAATCTGGTGATCAAGCTCGATACTGAAAGTGGGGCCCTTATCCTGGTCTTGATATACCGCCCTCCCCAATACATGGCCAACTATCCATCTCTTTTGGCAGAGTAGTTGGCTTCACACGTAGTCATCTACTCTAAAACCATCTTAATTGGGGACCTAAACTACTGGTTCGACAGCATAGACACAGATACCCAAGCTGCTGAACTAAAAGACCTGCTCACAGACCTTAATCTAACCCAGCACATTCACTCACCTACCCACCATAAAGGTCATAGTCTCGACCAAATCTGGACACACAACCTACCACTACCTAACCCTGTTATCAGTCCATGTATTTGGTCGGATCACTTCGTCATTCAGTTCACGTTGGAAATACGAGGGAATGTCAAGACCAGATCATGCATGGGCAAAGAATTCCGTAAATGGAAATCTATGGATCTTCCTGGATTCATTGACGTTTTAAGTAAATCTATACCTCTGCCGCATGATGACCTGGACTCTGGCGAGAGATCTCTGTCAAACTGGCTACGCCACGCAGCTGACCTTTCAGCCCCCCTTATACTGGTCTCCAGTATTAGAGGGAACGACGCCCATAAATGGTTTACCCAAGAATTGAAAAATCTTAAATTAGGGGTACGACAAAAGGAACGGAAGTGGAGAGCAAACTACTCCGCACAAGATAGAGAAGTGTATTGCGCTGCTAGGAAGGAGTTCCAAAAAATTCTGCACCAACACAAAACCAATTAATTCTCCCAAAAAAATGTAATCTCTTCCAACAAAACTAAAGATATATTTAATATAGTTAATGAGCTCTGCGACGATGATAGGACAGCCCCCTCAATAGTTCCTACTCAGAAGTTGTGTGACTCTCTGAATGAATACTTCAGAGAGAAAATTGTAATAATAAAACGCAACATTGCAAGCTCTCCTACATCATCTCCCTTAGATGATATTTTTAATAATCCCGCCACGTTAGATGCCTTCCCTGCCATAGACTCTAAAACCTTTTCCGCTCTCCTGGCATGTTTCAAGTCTGGTTCACCCGACGACATCTGCCCACCCCACATTTTTACAGAAATAGGGCAATCTATCCCTCAGGGGATCCTTCCTCTGCTAAATGATTCACTTAATCAGGGAAAGGTACCTGTAGGGTTTAAACACGCTCTACTCATTCCCTTGATTAAAAAACCTGGCCTGGACCCCCACGATCCATCAAACTATCGTCTGATATCCTTGCTACCATTCCTTTCAAAAATTCTGGAGGCACATGCTGCTAGCTGTCTCTCTAGCTTTGTTGAATCCACTGGATATCTGGAACCTAATCAAGCTGGGTTTCGACCGAGGCACTCCACCGAGATGGTGACACTGGCGGTCCAGAATGTACTCAGATGCAATGCGGACAAGGATATTCATCAAGTACTAGTACTTCTTGACCTGTCGGCCGCATTTGACACGGTCCACCACACCATCTTGGTCGACCGTGTCGAGCAGGCGGGCCTCAGAGGCTCGGCCTTGAGATGGCTGAAGTCATTTATCTCGGATCGTACCCAGGCAGTGAGACTAGGAACCTTTACAGCCCCTAAAATTAAAAATGAATGCGGAGTCCCTCAGGGATCGTCCTTGTCCCCACTTTTATTTAATTTGTATTTACAACCCCTGCTGTTTTCACTAAGAAAGTTTAAAGCTTTAATTTTTAACTATGCTGACAACTTGCAATTGATCTTCCGTCTGGACTCCCCTGGCGCTGCCACCGAATTTCAGGAGGCCATTGTCCACATCCAGAGATGGATGAGTCTAAATCACCTGAAACTCAACCCAGGCAAAACTGAATTGATTTTGCCTGGGAAGAGTGAACTGTACTGGGGGACACATTTCTGGCCTCCAGAAATGGGAAATCCTCCAGCCAAGTCCCAAACAGTAAAAAGCCTAGCGGTTACTTTTAATGAAGACCTCTCTCTTAAAAGTCAGGTGGGGACAGTGGTATCCTCAAGTTTTTTTCAACTCCGTAAGATCAGGAAGATTGCCCACCTGTTAACCTACTCTGCTCTGATCCAAGTCATCATCGCTCTCGTGCTGTCCCGCCTGGACTACTCCAACAGTTTGTATTTGGGTCTTCCAGCCGGGCAGCTCAAGAGACTACAACTGGTTCAGAACCAAGCGGCCAGGTTGATTTGCAAGATACCCAAGTGGCAGCCCATCAGGCCGGGTCTGGCCGGTCTCCACTGGTTGCCAGTAGCACAGAGAGCAACCTTTAAAGCTGGATGCATTATCTTTAGGGCTCTACAAGGCAAGGGCCCTGGATTTATTAGCAGCCTGCTTGTCAGGTACACCCCCTCACGTGCCCTTCGCTCGGGTCACAAGCACTTGTTAGTTGTGCCTCGAATTAGGAAACAACGCCAGGGAGGCGGTTCGTTTCACTTTCTAGCCTCCTCCCTATGGAATTCTCTGCCGCTGACACTGAGACTCCATGCAGACCTTTTGGTTTTCAGACAAGCTTTCAAAACTTGGCTTTTTAGGCAAGCCTACCCATAGTTAACTTCTGCCTCTTTTTGTTGTTGTGTTATGTCTCTGCAAATCTTCCAATAGCGCCATGAAGCCTACGGGCGTACGTGCGCTCAATAAATTCTATTTAACATAACATAACATAACATACCACCTGGATTGTCTCTAGATGTACGTAGCGCCACAAGGCTGACCCATACATCACGATTGAGATACATTTAGCATTATAGACTTTTAACAGGGCCTCCATCCGCCTGGCCCCCAACCTTTTTGTGAACCCCATGAGTGCCGCAGATGATCTGGCCACAGATAAACACTTTGTCCTTACCTGGGGGCCCCACGAACCCCTCTCGTCAAAGAGCACCCCCAGGTATGGGAACACTGCCACTCTAGAGACCACTTCACCCTTGCATTTAAAAAATGTTGGTTTACCCCTATTCCTATGGAATCCGACCACCATGGTGTGTGATTTGTTAGCGTTCACCTTTAGGTCTAGCCTATCCATAAATGCCCCAAAGGCATCCAATAAACGCTGCACCAATAATCTATTAGGTTACAAATAGGGAATCTACGGGAAGTACACCCATGCAGCGCGCGCAACGAAATTTGTTTTATTTATTTATATGCTTACTTACCTCTAATCGGCCGTAATCCGTAGTTTACTACCCCCACCCTGCCCCTCCCCCGCTCCAGTCCCACATCACCACCCGGCAGCACTCCCACCACGGGCGCTACTGATTCATTCATTTCTGCAATTCCCCAATACCCCAATACAACATAAGCAGCTAGAGAAATTAATGTGTTCATTATGCAATCTCAGTATATACTCAGGACCCCAGAAATCTGAGATGGAAAAATAAGGATTGGGTAATCAATCAGCAGCTCCTAAAATGTAGTGGACCATGCATGAGGAGGTAAAATTGTGGCAACATGACCAATGTGACTGATCATCTACATGTGGCTGAGAAAATCAAGCATGGCAGTGTACAGTCCTGCTGGACAATCTTTATGGGTAAATCATTTTCTAGAGCCCTGGGTGTATTCTCAAACAGATTAACTGGGCACATAGAACACTTATATATGAAACAATTTGAGCAAAAGGCCTCATCTAAGCTGCAGTTTCCCAAAAATGACTGATGTTATTTCTTGTCACTGAAATCCTTCAGTTGGCAGGAATTACCATCTACCATTAAGTTGGTGTAGCCTATAAAGAATTATGCCTGAATTTTAATGCAGATCTTGTCGTGCGGCTTGTACTTTACTGGTTAAACTGTGTGTTTGTCAGACAACATAAACATCAGGATTGTGCCACACTAATTCCATGTGCACCCTCAGGATATGTTGGCCTGTTTCCTTGCTAACCCACAGTGCACCATCTGGACCTCTAACCTTACAGGACAGCAAATGTGCAGGGAATCTCAAAACATGCCAAACCAGATCTCCCAAGGAAATCATGAAAGAAGATTCAGAACCCTTTTGTTTGGCCTCTCATGCATATTCAAAGAAATACACAAGAAATCCTCAGCAAGGTGTTTGAATATTTATTGAAGCTTTGTGATTCTTGCATAAATATGTGTGCTGCGATAATCAATAGAATGAAAGAGATTAGAATAATTAGCGTTACAAGAATAGTGAAAAAGATTAATATTTCATTGTGTTAAGAATGTGACTATATGCAAGCATGTTAGTACTGTATATAGTTTACTCCTACCTAGCACTCCCTAACCTGGTCTTGCCTAGGGTGAGTAATCTGCCAAATATCTGCCCAGTGGTCTAACTCTACATTACCTGTAGGCAAGTGTTGTCAGGCTGCCAGTCTTGGTGTAGAATTGAACATCCCTTGTGTTGGTACACAGGAATCAGCAGAGCGGGAATTCCGACATGCAGCAACCTCACAGTGTCAGCTGAGTGCTCCTCTATAACAATAGCACACATGTGGCCATTTCACAACCCCTGTTGGATAGTGTTATCACCTACCGGAAAATAAAATAAATTACATTTGCGCCATGAGACTCCTCGCTACTGAATGTTCAAGGTGTTGTGATAGTGCGCCTTCGAAGTGGAAATATAAGCAATACAGATTCAGAAAATGTTATCTTTCATGGTCACACACGCAATGTATGTCTAAAGTCACTGCGTGTAAAAGAAAAGACAACTTAAGAAACGTGAACATGTAAATGGAAGTGGTTCTAACCGGGCTTATCCTGACCACGTGACAATCTCCATGCAAACTTGAGACATTCTGAGTCAATTTGCGACCTTTCTTCACAAACAAAAGGTTGATGTACTATACTCCAGAGGCATTATCCATTCACCAAAGGGCCAAACACTAAACATTGTCCATTTTGCAACTTGCAAAGGAGAAAACAAGAGTGATGACTATACTTGCTGAGTGTAAACATACTAAAATGCAGATTATTTACCTCCGGTTGAGAAATGAAAACCAGCAATAGGTTCACCATGTGACAGTAATTGAAGTAGGAAAAAAAGAAAATGCTTCTACCATTCCAATCAATCTTGTGGTCTAACCACCATTTTAATCACACAGGCTGCTTCAGGCTATCGGGTCAATAAAATAACAACATAGGCTGTAGTTACTTATTTGACATGATTTTCTGCCAAAAGGTTATTGCCTTGTCTACAGTATAAGCCACTGACTGAGTCTGGATAAATCCATAAATACTTCAACATTATCATCTACTGAGGATTTAAATGATCTCCTTAATCAAGAGAGTTTTGCCTCGAGTGCATCAGGGTACCTATCGGTACCACACTGCTAGAAAATACCATTATTTAATTTGTCTCAATGTAAAAATGTTCTTCTACTCCTCAAAGATCTCAGAGCTGCTTGCGGTGAAGAACCTAAACATGACCCCTCTTGTGAAATGGAAATGCTCACAAACACTGTGAAAAGCTTTACATATGCTTTCAGGTCTCTGTTTTCTCTATTTCATGCAGTGGATCCTGTGCAAAATAAAGAGAGCAGGGGCCCAAATCTATGCTGAGAAGCAAGCGACCAGTGCTACTGAATATCGGTGTACCAAATACTAAGGCTCTGAAGTCCTGATTCCACCCCATACCGCTTTAATCCACTACCAGATACTCCATGTCCCTTTATCTCACTCTTGCAGTTTCCTGCTTTGTCCTTTTGGGGCCATTATTCCGTCTTTCTCTTCCTCCTCCTTTCTCGGTGTGTTTTTCCCTCTCTTGGTCTCGGTAAATGTTTGATGGGAAATAAGTACTGATCCCCAAAAATGTGTAGGTGGGCGCCACCAGCAACCACCTGCTCAAATTGAGCTCTGACCTCATGTCACCACCTAACTAAAATGTATCTGGCACAGATTCGGAGATAGCTCGCTTAATTACCTGCCATTGCAGAAGAAATGCAGCAGATACACACAAGGAAGATAAAAGAACTAAAACAAAGCTGTAGGCAACACAGCTGTTAGGAAAACAGCATCATTATTTGCCACTGCTGAGAACAAATGCTAGATACCCCCGGAAGGAACTGAAGGTGCATGATTGGTGGTGAAACACAAACAGGAAAAGCAGAGTGGGAGCATCAAAGGGAGCTGAAAGCACTGCTTGATAGAATAAGACTTATATCATTGGATATTTTTCTCACAATACAGTTGATTGCCTTTAATTAAATGAAGTTTTCTTATTGTTTCTTACTTCGTTTAGAACTGAGAAAAGAGTGAAAGCAAAATAAAAGTCTCTATTCTTGCCAAAAATATATGCATTACTGCAGTGTGTATATCTGAATCCTGGACCTGCATAATTATATTGAACTAAATTGAACATTCTCACCACAGCTACACAAACAGACATATACAGATTTATTAAAAGAGGTCTATCTGGGGAAAGTAAGATGATTTCTGGGAGAAGAGGTAGTCCGTCAGAGCAGTGTTGAATGTAACACGAAATTGAACTATTCAGGTTTTAGCAGGGAGCACTCTCCAGGCTAGTGATTTAGGGGCATATTTACGAGATTTGTTGCACATGGCGGAGCAGCAAGTTACCTTGCTGTGCTGCCCTGCGTCACAAGGAAAGGGCAGGAATGCGTCATATTTATCCAATATGGCGCATTCCTGTACTTTCCCCTTATCCTGGTGCCGTTTCGTCAGCCTAGCACCAACGCAGGAGCTCTTGCCACTCTTGCACCTTCCTGCACAAAAACCATCCATAGATGCGTTTTCCTCTAGACACTCCCTGCCCCTTTATCTCACTCTTGCAGATTCCTGCTTTCTCCCTTTGTCACGTTTTTTTCAACTTTCTCATCCTCCATACTGATCACATATGCTTTTTGACTCTTGTACTCTGGGTCAAAGTCTGATGGCCTAATATGAGTGCCGGTCCCCAAACATGAGTGCCGGCGGGCCCCACTCGCAAACACCAGCTCAAATTAAGCAATGTTTTGTTTGCCATAGATAAATAATGTGTTGGAAGGCACTGGCATGCACGGATTGTGACAAGGTTGTTTGGGTGTGTCTATTTATGGATTTAAAAAACAGAATAAGTAGCATATACATATTTGTGGCAGTCTTAAGCCAGCTTGGTGATGGAACTGCGAGATAGAAACATACCTGTGGGGACTGAGAAGAGTTTGAATAGCAACATTTTGACCTTTTTCGGGTCCTTTAAAACAAAATTCAGGAGGCCAACAAGTCGAGTTACTATCTTAAAATGAGCTTAATAATGACATGACTGAGTCTGTAGTTTACCAACAATGGAATTGGTATAAATATGCCTTTCTGGGGAATTGATTCCTGGACGAAGCTAGTTGGCAGCAAAATGGAGCTGTAGATGTGTCTGGATATTGTCAAAAGCAGAGCTCTGTGGAAGCCTTGATGTTAACAAGAACAGATTTCTAATTATTTCTTAGAATTATCATTAAGTTGAGATTTTCATTAAAAATGTGCTCACGGTTAATGAGCACACCCTACCACATTTGGCCATATGCAACACTCACATTAGAAAATGTGTTCTAAAATGGGCCACATTTTTGCATAATTCTTGGAAGAAGCCTTTTCTCCACACTCTCTTACTGAAGGCATCTGTTTCTCGTGTTGCTCTCTATCGTTAGTAGTCTAAAGTTTTTTGAAACCCTGCTAATTTCGAACTGAGACAATTGGCTGGCACCACTGTTCAAGCATCACCGCATAAACTGGTGGCTACGGGATTATTCGAATTGGTTGGAAACCGGTGGATAATCAGGGGAATATCTGTAAACTTTTCCGTAGCTGATTCTTCACTGTCACACTCTAAATTAACCCGGGTACTACCTGATTAAGCATCAGTTCCTAAAATTAACACAAAATGGGTAGAATCAGAAGGGATGCTGGGTAAGATCACAGATGGTATTGAATAAATAGGCAAGCTGAAACTGGCAAAATAGAACTGGCCACACGGGGAAATGGAGCAGCATAACACGCCATCCGCTATTAACACCATCACTGTAAATATGGAATGTCCTATGGGTGGTTTTCTGTTTAGAAAGTAACACCTTGTATGTTACCGCTTTCTCCAAAATCGGGTCCTTCTCTATTGTCCGAACCAGCGAATCTGTATGTATCTCCGTGTAATTCAATAACTATCTACTGATGTACTTAATACGACACTGAAGTCACCTATTTCTCCTGCTATGTATGTTCACACAATCTTCACGAACAGTACAGTTACCATCACTGTAAATATGGAATGTCCTATGAGTTGTTTTCTGTTTAGAAATTAACACCTTGTATGTTACCTCTTTGTCAAAACAATCCTTCTGGATGTGTATTACCATATCGTAATTTCTGTAGATAACTCACGTGGTTTTAAATGTTTTTTAATATTCAGCATTATTTCCCATCAAGTGGAATGTGTTTCACTATTGTATTGTATGCTTTCAACCATGTAACACTATGGGGTTGACTATTTTTTGCCATGAAAAATCCGCTCACTCTAGTCATCACTGCATCATACACGAGCGGTACGTTGGACATCAGGAAGGATAGTCTGCCTTCCATGTCCACGCCCAACGCACTCGGCGGGAACCTCACGCCGAGGTGTATAGCTACAGCAGCGTTAGTCGAGCGTGGTCTCTGCTACCGCGAGGAAGTAAGGCTGCCGCGTGGACGCTATCCAGGTAAAGACCCGTGACACGGCCCTTGAGCAATTAGGTTACTGCTATCGCCTTGGGACCCTTAGATGGGTATTGAGTTAAAACATTGAATAATAATCCTTTACCTTGTATCAGACCCCGTTTTTGGAAGTAGGGTTGGCTGACGGTTGTGCGGGGTTTCCTCCAACGCCATAATTGCTACAATGTTATTCGCTCTAGTCAAGAGGCAACTCGATCGTGACTTAACTGATAATTTAATTCATACACGCATAGAATTGGCCTCGATGGGCAATCCTATAAACAAGGGGGCATATTATCAAGGGGGTTTATCTCCGCTTTTTTGGCTTGAAAAGCCAAAAAACCGGAGATAAAATTATCTCCTTATTACCTAGCTGTCGCTAACACCAGTTAGCGACAGCTAGTAGGAGATAGCGACCATCTTGGGCCCCACTTTGCATGTCAGTGATATTTATTACTAATGACATGCAAAGTGGGCATGCCAAGATGTTAGCGACTGTAAACAGTCGCTAACATCGCTATCTCCTATTACCAACTTTTGGAGATATTCGCGCTAAGCGCGAATATCTCCAAAAGCTAACATCTGCCCTGAGCAGTTCATAGCCATGCTATCCAATGGGAGGTGGATAACATGGCTAAGAGCATTAGCTCGGTAATGCATGAATATCGCTGACTTTTCAGCGATATTCATGCATTGCGGCCGATTTTTATCGCATTAGCGATAAACCTTGGTAATAGCAAGGTTTATCTGCGATAAAAATCGCCGCAGCTCAGCGGTAAATTTTTGTCTCTAACCAAGCAATAGAGATAATTATCGCTATTGCTTGGTAATATGCCCCAAGGTTTTTAAATTATAAGGTGCTTGTGTCATTTTCATGCTGGACCCTATTGGGGACTCAGGACCTCCAGTTGTATGAATAACACGTTTCTTCAACTATATGAATAGCTTAATATCAGGGCAATGACACTACTAATATGAGACCTTACCCTACAACAGAAACTGCACAATTCAATTGTCTCCGGATTGACCCTGTGGCTTCCGATGTTTATGAATAATCACTCAAGTGAAAAATTTGTTTGGCAGTGACATTACCACTCCTGCGCCACGTTTTGAACTGCTACTCCCGCCAGCTCACGTGCGGGTATGCATCTACACCTATGTACAGGTGAATGTTATTGGATGTGCCAGCTTGTTTAGTGTACTAATAGCCACATTTACGCCACCAGATGAGGTTTTTCAAACCACTAGTTGGTTGCCTCTGTATTCCTGTCCTGAAGAAGACTCGCAGGCCAAGGCCCTACTACCCCTTGTGCCACAAGCCGAGTCGAAACATCGACGATTATATAAATATACACCTGGACCCATCCACCTCTTCACTATTACGTGTCGCAAAAAATACAATCTGTGATTGTAAGTAAATTATGTCAAATAGACCATGTAAACTACTGCTGGGCCAGGGTTTCAAGATTGATACATTGAATCAATCATGCACAAAATTTTCTAATTTTTTTCCTTCATCTCCACTTTGGGATTATCTCCCCACTCACTTACGTCACCTTGAGCACTTCCTCTCTTTTGCCCGTTCCTCCTCGGGAGCAACCTCATTTTTAATAACGTTGTTGGCTGAAATTTATGAATTGTAACAAGTTTACCGTGTTTTTCATTAAAAATACAGTGGCTACACATCCTTCTTTATTCTAATTGTGTGGAAGCATTGTTCTCCCTATGAGGGCTGAAATAATCTGAGCTCATATTGAAAGATGAAACTGTAAATTGATTTTACCTTAATAATCTATTGGTTTGAGGACCATTGTTATCCTATATCCGATATTAACAAGCTTTGGAAATGCCAATAGGTCTGGCTTTAAAGGAACCTTGTATAGTGATGTGAAGCATTACCGGTAAATAGTACAAAAATGGATTTGTATTTGTGTGGAAGCAAAGAACTGTAGGCTAATATTGGTGTAGGTTAAAAGGTTTGGTGACAATTGCTTGTGGAAGTCCACAACTTCTGCCCAATCAAAAAATGTCTCATTGGCTCCCAACATGTAGATGGAGCCAAAGCCCCTCTTTAATGTTGCCAGCATAAATGTCTGTCGACATTGCACTGTCAAGCCAGACTATAAAAATGGTGCTAAACAGCACCTCATGAAAATTAGAACCACAAGAGCAGCATATAAAACCCTGCCCAAGCGGTACAGTTGACTAACATACTCATATCAATATGATATACACTTCGCTCAGGTTACTTTAGAGCCTTTCCATATGTTTTGATAACAGCATATTAACATGAATAAATCAACTTTCAGGTGCCTACAGCACAAATAACACCCCTTACACTATGTTATAAATGACTTTAGTTTATTTCTTTTCTGCTGATACTCAGCTAATGAGCTGCTTTAGTTAAGGCGATCCAAAGAAGGCGAACATGAGTTTGGCAACAAATACCCAACCATACGGCCTGCTTCAGATTGTCTGCTTGCTTTAGCTGCTTGCTAGAAATATGCCACCATCACAGTTTTACTGAAAACACATTTAGAATAAAAATGTTGCAGTTTCCTAATATCTAAATTATATAAAAGTATCACAAATGATTTTTTATGTTCACCAAACCTCCGTGGTACATATAGTCATTGCCTACATGCTTTATTCGTTGTGAATGACATTTAAAGTACGTCAAATCAAATTTTACTGTCCAGAAAGTAGTGCCACCTGAAATGTATGTGTTTTATGGATGCATTTTTGCGTGTAACGGTCCAGCACAAAAAAGATATGAGTCACGGCCAAGTGGGACCGTTTCGTTTTATGACAGCCTAAATATAAATAAATGTGAGAGGTTCTGTAGAGGGCGAGGAAGATTCATGTTTTATCGACTAGCATTTGTTGGAACTATACAGAGCAGCCTCTGGATCTAATGTATGTGCACAGAGAAGGATTACTGGGTGCTTGCTTCAGATCAGATTAACTGCTGGAGTCATAGGGTCAAGTGACCTTGTGGAATGCTGGAAGGGCGTGGGGATCCTCAGCAGTTCAGGTTACTTGCTGACCTCAGTGTAGTCTTCGGAAACAATGAGGGAGGTGAGAGATGAAAGGGACCTTTCTTTTCTCCTCCGCACTGTAAAACCTCCTTTCCTCTGGGACTCCTTGTTCCCACTGACAGTCGTTGCCATCAGTGGTGGTCTGTGAAGTTAAGCGGGGCGGGCGAGGGGGAAGCTGACGTACGACAATAGGATTTATTTATTTATTTAATTTGACCTAATCCATCGTCTGTCGACTTGCCGCCCTCCCGCCCCGTCTCACGGCGCTTACCAGCATAGGCCGCCGCTTGCCATGCAGATAAAAGAGGATTTTCTCTCTTTTCCTTACAGGGCATCTCGAGGCATGGCTGAAGGCACGACAATGTCTGGTAATGGCCAGTGTCTCAGATCACTTGTAGGCTACCCCCAGGAGGAAGAACCACCAAGAGTGGTACATTTCTCCATGCTCACTTAATTCTGACTTTAAATGACCTGTTCAGTCTTGGGGTTCTCGAACAAGTGGCAGAATCAAGCACCCAGAAGTCCCACCTATACATCACCAATCACTGTAGCCCAAAAGAGGAACAATGAAGTGTATATGTTCATTGGCTATCGCACCATTAACAAGCTAATCAAACCGAGCCAGGACACTATGTCCTAAGTGGGCAATGCACTCAACAGCCTCACCAGGAGCACTGGGTATCTAAAGAGTGTTCTGTCAGATCTGAATGAACACATCTGACAAAGGAAAGGCAGCATTGAGCTCCGTACAGGGCTTCTATGATTTGTAGATGTGTTCCAATGAGACTCAAAACATAAAATTGCATAAGGTCATAGACTACCTGGGTGACTTCATTGTATTTGGAAAGAGCTAGATAGTTCAAGAGCAAAAACGCCTGGAAACCCCAATCACAATGCAAGAGGGTTTGATGTAGTGCCTTAACAAATGCTATTTCTACCTCTGTGTATCAAAAGGAGTGGGGAGACCCAATGTACCATTGGAGGTTTGGACAATAAAGTAGAGAGTAGCCTACAAGGGATATTATCTGTATACCTATTTCAGAGATATTGTCTCAAAAGATGTATTACTGTTCAACCCTAATTAGTGGTGAACTGATGATCAATCAAACATTGAAAGGGAAGAGAAGTGTTTTTTACATACATACATTTGTCTTCAAACTATGAAATGGATAACACGGGCAGACTTTTCTTCGAAAAAACATATATTTAATGTATAGATAAATAAGAACAATGAGTGAATGAGTCGGAAAAGGAAACAGAACACTGCCTCCCTGGATACCGTTATCACACTGTCTGAGAGCCCTGTAGGCCGAGATAAACCTCTTACTGTGACCTTGAATACAGTACTGATAGATTGTCCCACCTTCCCATCTGTGCTGGTAAGAGAGGCCGCTGAGGCTCCGTGCGTTTACTGGTTTTATTTTAAAACTTTTTAACTATTTTGTTGTGTATTCGACAGTCTACCTGGCCGCTTCTTAGCGCTATATAAAACTGGTCTTATTGTTGATCTTAATAACAATTTACCTGTATGTGATCGCCGCTCTTCGGCGCAACGCTCCCTCATCTGCATAACATTGTATTTTGCTCCTGGCACCGATCCGCCACGGCTTGTGCCGTTTGCAGCGGCGGTGGCCACACAAGCGCGACTTCCGTTCCACCCCTACATCCTCACTTCCGCCCTGCTGGCCAATTGGCAGGTTAGCGGACTAGTGACTGGAATAGTTGCTACTACTTAAATCCAGCGTAGTCGTCAGTCGGGGCTAACAGCTGGTAAGAGAGGCCGCTGAGGCTCCGTGCGTTTACTGGTTTTATTTAAAACGTTTTAACTATTTTGTTGTGTATTCTACAGTCTACCTGGCCGCTTCTTAGCGCTATGTAAAACTGGTCCTATTGTTGATCTTAATAACAATTTACCTGTATGTGATCGCCGCTCTTCGGCGCAACGCTCCCTCATCTGCATAACATTGTATTTTGCTCCTGGCACCGATCCGCCACGGCTTGTGCCGTTTGCAGCGGCGGTGGCCACACGAGCGTGACTTCCGTTCCGCCCCTACATCCTCACTTCCGCCCTGCTGGCCAATTGGCAGGTTAGCGGACTAGTGAGTTTCTTCCCCTGAGTATTTTATGACGCAATGGCGGAAGCGCAGCGGACGAGCGCAGCCGGGGGGCCGAAGTCGTGCCAAAGTCCTGCCCGTCTGCGCCCGTCCGCGCCAGGACGGGACCAGGGACCATTCCCCCTGCCCACGGTCATATAACATACTCCCGCACTGCCTTACTTAGGTTACGGCGACCTCCCTGTACTTCTGCTACTATCTTTAACTGTCAGGATGCACCGACTAATTGCTCGACTTGCACCCTTGCATTAGACTTTATCTCCCCGGTCACAGATTGTTCGTCCTCTACTTTCTGGACTATTCCTCCTCCCACGCATCATGTCTCTTCTATCTCGTATAAAACCTGTTCCTCCCTGAATTTTATTAGCATTAACTGTCGATCTCTCTCGAAACATAAGAGAGATATATTTGATCTCCTAGAGACAGCCAGCCCAGCAGCCATGTTTGTAACAGAAACGTGGCTAAATGAGAACTCTGGCCCTGACATCGCCATGGCTCTCCCCAATGATTACACCTATGTGGGGCGAAACCTGGTTCTCAAAGAGGGCGGAGGTATGGCCATAATTTTCAAGAGACAAGTCTCCTGCAAATGGGAAGACCTAGATTTTCCTAATTGCGAAGCTGGTCTTTTTAAACTTCTTCTCTCTCCCCATTTTACCTTAACTGGAACGCTGATTTATCGTCCACCGGGCTCGGCTGGTGCTTGGGCCTCCTCTCTTCCCGAACTCATTGCCCCTCTAATAGCACAATCTACTAATTTTCTTGTTGTGGGTGACCTAAATATCCATTTCAACTCTGCTTCGTGTCCTATTACTACACGCCTATTACAGGATTTTGCAGCCTTAGATCTTCACTTACACAACTCCGGCCCTACGCACAAGGCCGGCAACCTATTAGATCCTATTATTTTTAATCTTACCTGCATCTCTTACCAATCTTCCTCTCCGGTTATTTGGTCTGATCACTTTATCATCAATTTTTCAATCAAGATATCTGTTCATAATTCTTCCATTACCGTACATCCTCATAAAGCTAGTAGGAACTGGAAACGTTTAGACAAAGACAAATTAAACACCCTCCTTGTAAACTCGAAACCTACGTTTTCCAGTGTGACTACTAAAGAGGTGTCTGCTGTCAGCTCTTGGCTGACAACAGCCTTAGATTCCTGCCTCCCAACTCAAAGAAACAAATCACAGATTCATCACCCTCCGGCACCCTGGTTCAATGACTCTCTTCGCCAAGAAAAATCTTGCTGCAAGAAACTGGAGCGCATTTGGCGTTCCAATTACTGCACAGACTCTAAAACAAAATACAAGGCTGCCCTTAAAGCTTATCACTCTGCCTGTGATACTGCCAGAGCTAATTCTGCTAATAGCACTATACTCACCTCTCAAAATAGGCCGAAGGCCCTGTTTAAAATAATCAAAGATCTCTCAGGCGCGTCTTCCTCACCTAAAGATCCTTGCCTGGACACTGTACAGTGTAATGCCCTGGCAAACTTCTTTCTGGAGAAAATTGACAGGATCTACGATACTTTTAATGCTACTCCTGCTGCATCTACCCTCTCTGATTATGCTCCACCTACTTCCTTTCCTGTTGATGCAGCCAGTTCAACGCCCACTGTTCCCCAACTCCATTCCTGGGAACCAATTTCCCCCTTGCTCTTAATAAAATATCTTCAAAATATAAAATCTGGCTCCCCCCTTGACCCGATGCCTCCTCAAATTTTGAGTACCCTGGACCCAGCCTTACTCCAGATTATTCTGGATGTTCTGAACGCTTCATTGATCGAAGCCACTGTTCCTAATGAATGGAAACACGCAATGGTGGTTCCATTGTTATAAAAGGCTAACGCCGATCCAAACAACCCCTCCAATTTTTGCCCTATTTCCTTGCTCTCATGTTACTCCAAAGTTCTTGAGAAGCATGTCAACTCCTTGCTTAGCTCTTATGTTGAAGCTTCTAATCTCCTTCAATGCTCACAGTCCGGGTTCAGGGCTGGCTTTTCCACTGAGACCACTCTTCTTGGTGTGTCGGAGACCATCAGAAGACAGGTGGACAATGGGGAGACAGTGGCACTCATTTTGCTTGATTTGAGTGCCGCATTCGATACTGTCTCCCATTCCATCTTACTGTCCACCTTGAAATCTGTGGGTATTCATGGACCCGCCCTGGCCTGGATTGCTAGCTTTCTTTCTAATCGCACTTTTCAAGTCTTTTCTTCTACTTCTGTTTCTTCTATATTCCCCTCCCCTCACGGTGTCCCCCAGGGGTCTATTCTTAGCCGTCTTTTCTTTAATCTGTATGTGAGACCCCTGGCATTCTTGGCAGAGCAAGCTGGTCTCACAATCTATTCTTACGCAGACGACACACAAATCGTCTACTCACTCTCTACCAATAAACATCTTCCTACGTCTTCCCTACAGTCCGGACTGAAACACATATCTGACTGGATGTACAAACATAAATTAAAATTAAACGGGGACAAAACCGAGCTGCTCCTGTTTGGTCCAGATACCTCACTCTGGGGCCCGCAACATTGGCCTCCTCAGATGGGCCCTCTACCTACTCCATCTGTGACAGCCCGCAATCTGGGGGTCCTCCTTGACAACCAGTTATCTTTTAAGCAACACGTTGTAAAAGTCTCCGCCACCTGTACCACCATCATCAGGTGGCTAGGAAAAATCACGTGGATGCTTCCAACTGACACCCTGAGGACTGTAGTCCAGGCTCTCGTCACCTCACGTATGGACTACGGGAACATTCTACTTTTGGGTGCCTGTAAGGAGGTAATAAAGAAATACCAGGTGGTACAGAACATGGCAGTTCACCTTATATGTAACCTGCCTGCCAGATTATCGGCCACCACCCATCTGCGCAAATTGCACTGGTTACGAATTGAGAGCCGAGTGAAATTCAAAGCACTCTGTTTAATGCACCATATTAAGACCAGTAAAGCTCCGAAATATCTATCCTCGTTGGTGCAGCAATATGTTCCCCCCGACACACTGAGGTCCTCCACTCAAAACAAATTTAGGATACCTCGTGTTAACAGAGCTAAAATGGGCGGTCGCTTGTTCTCCTTGTTAGCACCCTCTTTATGGAATTCTTTACCCCAAACTCTGCGTTCTGAAGTCTGTTATTTGACATTCCGTAAAGGAATTAAGACCTGGCTTTTTAATACTTAATCTGCATGTCCTTTATTCCTCACACCTAGTTTACCTTTTGTTTGCTTTAGCGCCGGGAAACCTCCGGGTAGCTGCGCGCTTAATAAATGTAATTATTATAATAATCTGTGCGTTAGAAGTCCTGTTTAGCTGCTCTTCCAATTGACATAAATGTAAAGGCGTGCAGGTCAGTTGCACACACCCATAATCCTCTGTAATAAGGGAAGCAATGTCCACATCAGAAGCTTGTAATTTTCGCCTTGCGGAGTCAAAATACATAGATACCTGTAGGAATGCATTCCTAGACAGGACTGAAACTTTTCTTGCTTAATGAATATTTTGACTGTTATTGACGCTAGAGGACACCAATGGCTGGCTACCTCCTCTACACAGGACGTTCAGCTTTAGTGCCATTCAGGTTATCAATAATGCAGGCGCCCTGGTCATATTCCTATATTTCGAAGAGTTGAACCAGATAAGTTGAAAAGTCTGCTACCACTGTAAAGGCATTCTGGGGGCTAGTGGCGCACAGTCTGTCCATGCAGTGGCCAACCTTCTGAGAGCAACGATCATCTTTGCAGACTCGTTTCCCTGTAAAGGCCCTCTCAGAGAGGTGGGCCCATCCAGGGAGTGCTCAAGTCACTGAAAGAAGCAGACATCCCGGGAGGCAGTCCAGTGGACCTTCAGGTGACTCCCAACAATGGGTACAACGTAGATTTGATGTTTCTCCCCCAGGATCACGTGGAAAACATCATGCCTTCCCATCTGAGAGATCATCAGTTTCCCAGTCAATCAAAACACAGAAAAGATAGAAGAAATACCACGTTCAGTCAGCTACAAACATCCTGAGGCGTCTATCATCTGAATCAGAGCCAGATTGATTGTCCACAGAGATATTTTTATTTCGGAAAAGAATCCACAGATGTGTTCACTGGCCCCGGCTGCATTATCTGAACGGCTCATCCTCAAATGGTTGTGTATGAATGAACTTCCTTTCTTTGACCCTTTGCAGAAAGGGAATCAATATCATATTGTTGATGTGTGACAACCTGAGTAGGCATGCTCATATATTCCCCTACAAGAACTAAGAGGCATCTTCTGTGGCCAAGGTTCTTTGGGAGAGGTTCTCAGTTCACTACAAGTAGCCCATCAGACTGGAATCTAACTGGGTATGGATTTCAAGAATTGTCTCATCAGATCTATGTTGGACCTAACAAGAGTGAAGAAAAGCAAGACCGACACCCATCAAGGAAAGAAACCACAGATGGAGCGCTTCTACCAAACAATACTTGAAATTCAGTGCACTAGGAGGCTACATGAAAACCAAAGCAAGACTTTTTGTTTCCTTAGTTCACACGTACAACTACACCAGGGACTGTGCCAAGTGGTTTGCTCCCCAATAATGTATGTTTTGGAGGAAAACCCATCTGCTCATCTACACTGTTTTTGGCATCACTAGAGATGGTAGTGGATCAGAGATATACATGAAGTACACCGAAGACTCGACACTCGAATTTAAAAAGCATACAAGCTACACAACACAACTGATACTAGGAGCACTAAAGAAAGTAAGGCCAACATGGCAATAGGATGGATGACCATGAGCTACAGCAAGGAGGCAGCCCCCAATCAGCCACTAAACTAACATTCAGCCAAAAGAGAAGTATCTTATTGAAGATCACTCCGTTTTGAACCATATCGCAAAGGGGAATAACCAAATGTTCAAACTGTATTTGTTGAAACAAGTCTTTCTTTGATTAATATACAATGAGTTACAGAGATTGCATAACTCACAAAAGAGATATAGCTTAGGCAAACTACTTCTGGCGCAAGGACTGTCATCAGCTCCCCACTGATTACAAAACATCCTCTCCTCCCACCATCTAGAATCCAGATTTACAGACTTACACATGTGTTCCAGTTAGAGATGTGTAGATTCTCCTGGGTCACAGAAAAAATACTACCAGCTGGTTCCATGAAAATCACAAATCCAACAAAGCTCCAAATGGTGGCAGCAAATGGACTAGTGGAACTTTATCAAAGCTCTGTAAAGTCACTGCAAGGTGGCACGTGTATTGCCACTAAGGCAACCTAAAACAAGTTAAAGAACATACAATAAGAAATAACTTTTCTGTATTTGCTAAAGCAGCTTAGCTAAAAATGGCAGGACATCCACTGCCAAGAATCCTGTGGGAGGGACAAGTGAGTTCCCTAAGGTTAGACAAGAGATTTGAATATCTGTGCAACAGGAAGTTAAGGGATTTCAACACAATTTTGGCAATGCCTGTCCTTCCACCTTTTTCCACTCTGACACGGTTTAGTGGTTCCCATTAGTGCCCAGGGTTAAGGCAGGGGAGCCAAAAGTGTGTCACTTCTATGCAATAGGGTGTTGCCCCAGGGACCGCTGAGAGGCTCAAAACCATAGACGGGTTGGGATTTCAGTCTCAGACATTTGATTACCTCCCAGACTTGATGCTAGCCACTGTGGCGTGTTAAATAACTCCCTCCATGTTCCAGCCCTAATTAGAAACTGCTTGTTTGCTGCCTGCTCACTGTGCCCTCCTCAGCCTGGTTCTCTGGGGGCTATTGGCGGGCCCAATTCAGCCTTCCCATAAAACTGTAATTATATGCCATCAAGTGCCATAAAACCAGCAGTATAAAAGCATCATAAAGGGAGCATGTGGCCTATTTGGCAGACACTTTGTGAAGCTGCTAATTATTTACCATGCTGTTTTAAGTTTGGACTCTGGCAGCTTTCTGCTGAGTTTTCCCTTTCAGTTATTTTACAGTGTTGGGTAAAGGGCCCACAACTGACCTGCTTAGTCTGTTATGGGATTTGAGGTGAAATTAAGTGACCTAGAGTCTCCCCATGGAGAAACACTTACCCAACTAATATTAAAGAACACAGAGGCCCAGTATGATGGCTTTTTACTTCTTGTTCAGGAATGTTCACAGGGGCAAATCAGCACAGCTCAGGGTGGAGCTCTTCTAGTCCCTATCTTTGGACACTAACACGTGCACGACACTCAGGACACAAACACATGCACAACACTCATTGGGCTGAGAAGATATTTAGCTCCCTGCCCCCCACCCCCTGTCACCCTCTGGTCGCAGAACTGAGCCTGAGAACCTGGATGCCAAGTACCATCACATGTATGGCTCTACTCTGAACTCTCCTCTAAAGCCCGTTTATAAGCACATCAAGCCTTAGTTGCCTTCCTGTTGCCCCTGCTGCTCATGATCTTTCTGCCTAATCATGATATCTGCACTACAGAAAGTACAAATGTATAGGTCTAAAATTAGATTTCAGTTGTAACATTAGACTTCAGCTCTAAAGTTAGACTTTAATTTTAAACTTAGGATTCAGGTCTAAACTTAAACCTCTGGCCTAAAGTTAGACTTCAGGTCTAAACTGAGGGCCCGATTTGCAAAGCTAAACTGACACGAAAGTCTAACTTTACAACTTTCGGTATTCACAAAGGGAATTTATAAGTAGTACCATGTGCAGTTGCAATGTAATGCTGGGATAGGGACTGCCGACCGGAGGTAAGTCGTTCCCGATTCTGCAGTGGTGGCAACATCGTAATAAGGGTCTAAGTACTAACTTGATGGAACAAATAATTACTTTTGTTAGACTAACACTGAGTATTTTCTCAGCCTTATTCCATGACTACTACACCTCATAAAATAAAATGTGAACAGATACCTAATGTTATCCCCTCAGTGGTATTTATTTTATAGGCCTCAGAGGATAAAAGGCTATCAGGCCTGCTGTAATTAAAATTTTGTGCCATGGGGTGAACATAGAACTTAGATCCCTCCGGGGAATGCACAAGTCCACCCAATCTCACAAGAATTCCAATGAAGTCCACTTAATATGCCAACTATACAATTTCTTTTGACGTAGATTGGAGCTAAGTAAAGGAATGTTGCTAAAAAGTTGTTTATGAAGTGTATTACTTTTTAATATTCTACAGATATCAATGTGTACGGCCATTTTACAAGTTTTTGCATTGATTCTGTGTTATTGTGGCACCTTGGATAATCACACCTTCTGCTCAGTTTCTTTGTCTCCTGAGGGTCTGTACACAAACAGCTTTCCATAGCTAGGCTCCATTTTAGGCCTTGGGAGTGCTTATGCATGCCACAAGAAAAGATTATTTGACGACAGCTAAAACTCTGGGGTACTATTTAGAATGACGGACATTTAGATTTAACATTCCATGTGTCTCAAACTCAGGACTTCCCCTTGACAGTAAGAAAGTCGAATAATTTCCTCTGGGCCTGATTTAAAGGTTTGCAGTCAGGGTACCCTGTGGTAAACATGACGGAGATCCTTTCCCGCCAAACCCTTGGCAGCCTACCTTATGTATTCCATTGAAGGAGCCCCTGCTGGCCTTGTTGATGAATTAATTCCACAGATGGCCCAGCAGAGTAGGACCTGAAATTCCACCGCTCACCAGGTCAAATGGCTTAATGTGCCATGCATCAATATGAATATTGCTAAGATTTCTTGAGGGAGGACCCACTGGAAGTATTGTTAAGTCTTCTCATGCTGAGACCAAGCATACTTGCCAGTGCACCCAAACGTTTGGCATGAGTCTGCGTTAATCAGGAATATCTTGTTCTGAAATGTGTTCCAAGTTATGACAGCCTTATATGTTTATGGGGACAACTCTGTGACTGTTCTGTCATATTTTGGTCTGACAACATCTGTAAAATATATTCTTAATCACTGCAGAGCATCTTGCATGTTGGTGCTTAGGCAACTTCAGATGTTGATGCTCATTGGCCTGAAAGACAAGATTGTGTTTAGTGTAAAACATGTCCTAGGGGCATTGAATAATGATGCTGGTGCTTTTTCTTGCTCTAGGTATTCTGGGCTTTTCACACAGAGATGGTGGAGGATAAACACTTTTTTTTCCGGGAGAACTTTGGAATGTGGAAATATTCTCAGTTTGCCAGGGCTCTTTTCAGTGTCTTAATTTTGTCTTTCGTATTTTATGAACCATGTTTGAGAAGGAAAGGTGTTGAGATCATGTGCTCCATGGAGAAATGAACAGGGTTGAATTGCGATTGACAATAGACCGAGGTACAAAAATATAGTGACCCCTCTTAGTGGATTGGAAAGCTAAAAAGGTGGCCCATGTTTACAACTTGGGATAGTTTTGAACTTGTAAAGGCACATTATATCAGTGTTTTGCTTGGAATGGAAGATAGCTGCCTGAAATGTCTGTATTTTATAAAGGCAGGGTGTAAGGATCAGACTATGTAAGAGAGCAGTTCAAAACATCAAAGATTGATCAAATGTGTAGACCACATTTTGTTATTCAAGGGCCGCCCCTTGCCTGGTGTCTTTCCCCAATGTAACATTGAAAAGGCACTGGGTAATGCGCCTTAATGTGAATATACTCCCTCTGTATATGCCTGAAAACCACGGTGATGTCTCATTTTCGAGATGCAATGGTGTGTTCATTTGTGATGGAGACCATAAACACTTGATCCTACTTTGATTTAAGATGCGAGCAACAACTATATGTGAATGGTCAGGAGTACAGCCTGGGGAAAGCAAGAGGATTATTGGTAGATACGAGTCAGAATATCAAATGAGGCGCATCTGCCTAGAATTGTTTTAATATATTTCACCAAGAAGATGGCATGGGTACTTAGACACTCTTTCATGTGAACGTCAGGACAGTGGATAAGAAAAACAGCAAGGTGAACGCCTGGCTTTCTGTTCAAGGGGTTCAGCATTGGAACTTTCCTTCTGAGTCAGCTGAGAGAGACTATAGTGAGGACAAATGTTCATGTGGGGCTCCTCCTTCCAGATGAGGTCATCTTTCACTTTGGTGGCAAAGAATTGGTAGACTTCACTAGGGAGGACATTCTGAATGCAATATTGAAAGAATATGGGATACTTTCAAATCTTGGTCTTTCTTTCTTGGTTGCATGGTTAGTAGCAATCCTGAGGAAGTGTAGAGGAGGAGATTGGTGCACTTCAAGAAACTTAATATATTGGTTAGGAGGCTAAATTATAACATTGCTGCTTCACAAGACCAGCACCATCAGCTAGTAGACACAGAGCATCTCCATCTGGTTTCCAGTTATGAGAGGGGGCATGCACAGAGCTATTCTTGGGTGCTGCTGCCAGCTGCAAGCAGAAGAAGCCGCTTTGTGGAGCACAGAGCTTTTGAAACTCGAAACCCCTCCAAAATCTCTGCACCGGTGGGTGGGCACAAAGGCAGAGTTGAGCAGTGCACCAGCCTCATAGTATTGCATACACCCCTGCGGTGGGGGTGACATGGAGTTATTCTGTTACAGCAGTGCGACAGCATCACAGCATTAAGGTGAGGAGGATGGGAGAGAACTGCCCACCCTGAGTGCTGAGAGGGCTGCAACATGAGCTGCCATTAGGTGTTGCTGCAGTTTAGGCCCAATCTTAACAAGTTATAAGAATAAACTAACTGCTTTTGTTTTGACGTTCTGGTATGTTCATGCCTCTCTCTGTGCCGGCTGTGTGGACATCTGAGCGTTACCTGTGGGAGGAAGGCAGCTTTAGCCACGGCGTCTGAGGTTTTGGCGAGGCCCTAGGCAGCTGGTAGCTGCTGGAGGGTGGTACGGAAGCGGTCGGAGTTAGTCTGGTGCGGCTTGTGCATCTCCTGTAGCCTGTCGCCTCACACTGCCTAACCCATCTCAAAGTGCCCAACCAGCTCACATATTCCACTTACTTGTGGACCTGGGCAAGCCACCATCATTCATGGGAGACATAATCTTTTCTTTACTTTTTCTGACTCTTCCCTGGGGGTTATTAGTATAATTACACTACACTACATCATGCGATCCGGGAAATCCCGGGGGCCAGTGGTGGCTCTGAAGAGAAGAAGGCAACAATTTGAGCCAACCAGGCCAGAACTTACCATTGGCTCCAGCAATACCGCAGCAGACTACAGCTTTGTGCATCTGGAGGCTACCAGCCCCCTTGGAGGGGCTAACTCATTCCTTCGCAACCTAAAATTACGACCAAGTTCAACTTCCTAAAGGGTCCAAGGGCAGTCATGTTCTCAAGCAAAAATAATGCACCTGTTCCGCTGAGCCTCACAGTGGTCGTGCAAAACAACTTGAGGGGTTGGGTCTCTCCCCGTTTGTAGGTGGGTTTTGGAAGGCACAACAAACCTACGACCCTGGAGTAAATCAGTGTCCTTCATCTAACATATATAAACCTGATACCCAGGGTAAAGGTGAGTAACAGGCTGCAATAATCTGCTTGAGTCCTAATTTCAGCCCTTTCTATCAAGAGCTGCTAGAGTCACTGGAGGCAACTGCCACAGAGGTTGACCTCACACCAATGATTGTGGAAGTCTCCTCGCAGAATGTGCTCAGTTCATCGCTGGGTGGGAAAGACTTGATAAACCAACTCAAGGAAGAGGAACAAAAGGGCCATCTATTTAGGATTGGGACAGCCTTGGCCAATGGTGATGGAATCTGCGGTGATAACCCAAAGGTGCATAGGGTCCCTGCGGAAGTAACACAGCCACCCATCGGAATGAGTCAGAAAGGATGTAACCAGTCGCATGAAACAGCTGGGAATCAAACAGACCCAGCTGAGGAGAACTCGCAAGCTTACAAGAAGGATCCTTCATATCTCTTCTCCAAGGAATTAGAAAATATGCTAGTCTCATATGGCAACGATGCACCAACAATCTCAAGCCCTATCTCAAATGGCAGTAAGGAGATCCAAGGGCCCCAAGGGTTATTATGGTTAACTATGCTTGTTATCCTGCGGAGTTTAGTGGAGGTGATGCATTTTCAGGCAAACAAAATGGTTATACAGATCAGCTTCCTGCGTACCCTAGCTATGTATGTAGCAGGAATTGATGGAAAGATATCAAACTGAAACAACTTGATAAAAAGAGGACAGGCAGATCTCAGGGGCAAGGACAAGGATATAATTGCTCTCGTGTCCATGATAAACCTTCAATACTCTCGGAGACAATCTCGGAATTACTTGCCGACCTTAAGAGTGTGGTCAAAAAAAGGCCTTAGAAAGGCATGGTGCAGTTGCATGAAGCAGAAAAAACAGCTTGCAAAATTAAGGCGGATTTCTCCCAAAGGAGGGAATGACAGGAGAGGCTGAGGAGCTGCAGCAAGGTAACTCTCAGGGCAGAATAAACAAAGTCTTGATTCTCAGCGAGGTGTATGTTGGACACACTCACTGGGAGATGCCAGCACTATCAACAAGGACACAAGGATAAGGAGCCAAAATGCAAGGGAGCAAAAAAAAAGGAAGGGTCGTAATAAAACATTTCTGCAGGCAAATAGCTTGGTGGCATACCCATTCTTTAACACTAAAAACAAATCCCAACCTTCTGCTCCTGGTCATATTCATCATGAACAAAAAACAGTTTCAGACTCGGGGAAGGCCTTTGAGGTCAGTGGCTTAATGCAAGAAGCCAGCAATGAAAGTCAATCACCCCACAGTGCAGAAACTGCTCAGGAAGTAGCCTAACTGGGCACTCCAGAACCAGTTACGGTGCATAACCTTGCGTCTCATGCCATTCCTCTCCAGGCAGAATGCCTGAGCCGGCCAGTCACAATACAAACAAACATCGCTAAGTAGCCTCAACTCACCTTTAAGGATGTATGCAACAATAAGGAAGAGACTGTAATCACGTGTCTTTGGATTAAGCTCGATCCCACCACCCAACAAATGCCCCACACCAGACTGGGTCACGTCCCCCTTCCTACAAGATAAACCACAACTGCTATCCCCCGGATCAGCAAGGCTCAACTTCTGACTGACAATCACAGGAAGCAGCATACCCATTACTCAATCCAGAATACCAATCAAGGGGATCATTTGATATTCTAAATAGGGGTAATCTACTCAAGCTTATCCAACTGATGGAAACATTTGGCGAGCTTACATCTTATGACATAGTCTCAATTGGATTTATTGATTCTGGTCTTGTACAATGTAATGAAGTGACCAGAGTAACTTGGGGCTTTATCAAGTTGACACGGAAGGTCTTAAACAAGGCCAAAACCTTCATAAACTGGAGAATTACAATCAGCCCATCAAGGAACTTGGGGTAGCCGCATGTCTTAGAGGACTTGAGGAATGACAGAACAACCATGACCCCACATAGATCTGTCTACTCTGTTTTAAGAAATGCTTTAAGCAAATCCTCAAGTCCACCAACCCAACAGGCAGGAAGGTCTCTCAGGAAAGTCTACTTCAGGCTCTGAAGCAGAAGTGGAATGGGGCTGGCTGTCAGGGGCTCTGAACTCGACCAGACGTCTTCGATAACAAAGAACCTACCCACCCACTTCACAGACAAGGCGCTAAGGGTATGCTCCTAGAACAACAATGGCCTGGCTAATAAGCTGAAAGATACTGAAATTCTCCAATATCTCTGCTCATTTCAAATAGGGCTACTTCAAGAGACCTGGTCACAGGAGCTGCCCCATTTGGAGGGTTATATTAATTACTTTGTCCCTGCAATAAAGAAACATGAGCATTGGCGCTGTAAGGGTGGACTTGCAATATATGTATCCGCAACCAGCGCAATTAAATGCCTGGAGCAGGAAAGCAACAAGGCTGGTCTGCAAGTAGTTGACATGGCTCTCAAAACTACAAATGGTTTGGTGAACAATATTACAGGGGCAGAACGTTTACTTCCACCGTAGTGTAAGACTGAGGTCAGAGCTAACTGATAAGCTGATAGACTTAATTTTGGGGCAATGGAAAGAGAGCTACAGCAATGATTTAATCATATCAGGTGATTTTAACATGTGGCTAATGAGCTCACTTTCTACAAACAAGATCACAGAGGTGCAAGACACATTTGGAGAAACGACTACAACGCATACAGAACGCCTCCGCACAACTCATCCTTGACATCCCTCGCCGCAGCCACATATCCGCCAACCTGAGAAACCTGCACTGGCTCCCCATCAACAAGAGGATCACATTCAGGCTCCTCACCCATGCACACAAAGCACTCCACGACACGGGCCCCTAATACCTCAACAGCCGCCTCTCGTTCTACACTCCCACTCGCCAGCTCCGCTCCGCCGACCTAGCCCTCGCCACCGTCCCACGGATTCGCAGAACCACTGCCGGAGGAAGATGGTTCTCCTACCTGGCAGCCAAGACATGGAACTCCCTCCCCGCACACCTACGAATGACCCAGAACCATCTCAACTTCAGGAAACACCTCAAGACCTGGCTGTTCGAGCAGTAGCAGCACCCTCCCCCCTTTCAGCGCCTTGAGACCCTCACGGGTGAGTAGCGCGCTCTACAAATGTCTTGGTTGATTGATTGATTAAATGCAGTTAATTCACTTCCGCCCAAATTGGGGGGCATCCAGCTTTCAATTCTTCTGTATGCAGATGATTTAGTCAGGGGCATAGATAGGGGGGGGGGGGGGGGGGGGGCGGTCCATCCCAGGCAGCATTATTTTTGGGGCGGTGGATGCGTGGCACTGGTGGCCCGTTGTGGCGGCGTTTATCATTTATTTGGGACACTCTCACTGACACTACTGTCAATTACAGTAGTGTCTACGAATAAATTATAAACGCCGCCGCAACGGGCAACCAGTGCCGCACCCACGGCCCCGTTTGAAGTGCGCGGGACATTTAAACCCGGAGCACCAAAGACGTCATCACTCATCAGCCCGCAAAAAGGAAGGAAGCGCGTGCACCGAAGATCACAGCCCTGCAAAGTATCACGCATATATCCAAGATTTCTTTTGCCACGCATCGTCGTTGTTGTTTTTATCAAGGCGCGCTTCTTGATTACTCACTGCTTGCAGGGTAATTGGCCTCCTAGGCTCCAAGGCAGGACATTCAGGAGGTGGGCGGCAGGTTGTATTTTCCTAGCGTGCCCGTCTCTGCCAGACTTGAGTTGAACTACACTATAAGGTAGGAGGCAGGTTGTAGTTTCAAAATCGGAGTCGGATCGTGTATATTGGCCCACCCACACTCTCATTCACCTGCCCAGACGTTTGCATGTTGGTCCAGCGGGGCACACTCAACCGCCCTCGTTTGTTTATGAACATTATGAGAAAGAATTTAGTGCTTTCGGATAATCATTCCCGCCTGGTTATGTTGCACCCCGAGCTTTTGAAATAGCACTGGTATATTACGAAAAATCAGAAGCCTCTTCGAAAAACCGAGTTGTATTCCGTGTTTAGACAGGAGTCATCTTTATACAACACCAAATGGTGAATAATTATGCATGGGGTATTGTTTCATTTTTTTTTCTTTTTCGTTTTGATGTCAACGAAAGGGTGCATGTACTACCAAAGAATATTCATCATTTATATTTTGAATTGAGATTGTGAGGGTTCTGCATCATCAGGTTTAAGGTAATAATTTATTGTTTATTTAGGCAGCAATCACTGCGTTTTGGACTGTTTACAGTTTTGATTATCGCTTTCCCTCTGCATTGTGCATGGTGTCATTTTCACGTAGTAAACATGGTGAATGAGCACAGTATCACTGCAGAAAGCCCCATATTTCTCTTGGCTCAGCTGCAAGTCACATGTTTGTAGATTAACTCTGCCGCATGTTTAAAAGGATTGTTTCCACCTATGTTGTTTATGACGAGTTTGCTGACTATCACTTGCATGGAGGATACCTTTATTTGTTTTAGGGATGGTGTAATGGGCAGTTAGGTCGCCGACATAGTCCTGAATATGCTGCTTTCCACACTGGGTCTTCTCTCTACACATATTGTAAATGAAGCATTTGCTTATGTTTGGCTTATTTTTAGTTTACATGGATGCTTTTACTTAGTCCACCCCTCAGCATGGGTGCACTGATTGGCAGAGCAGCTCACCGTCTCTTTTTGCACACCCCCCTTGGGACACTTTAAGACGTAATTGTAGTAGAGTTTCTTCTTGCTCAAATGGGTGTAATTTCTGATATTTATATGTTTCTGTATATGTTTAATTGCTTTATTTTTGCTCGCGAGAAAGTGTCACTCAGTCGTTGAAATATCACTCATAATTACCCTGAAATTATTAAAATATCACACATAGCAATCTGAAACCTTGGCAGCTATCTCAGTGTTGCCAGATTGGGCTATTTCCCGCACAATTGGGCGACATTTTTCCCATTTGTGCGGGAAAAACCCATACCTGGCGGGGGGCTACTTTTTGGGCGGGTAGAAGCCCGTTGTGCGCAAAAATACTGCTGGGGCGGCGCCGTCCAACGAGGATTCCCTGGCATGCGCTTGCTGATGAGCGTGCAGCAAGCTGGATTGGTAAGGTATTTTTGGAGGAGGGAGGAGAGGTATGATTGGAGGAGGGAGGCGGTCATTGCTGAGGTATGATTGGAGAAGTATGATTGAAGGAGGGAGGAGGTCAGGACGGAGACGACAAGCCCAGCCTGTGCGCTCAGTGCGCGTGATGTGACTAACTCTTGACCCTCTAAAGATGTCCTTATATGCTGCCTGCAGCCCTGCCCCTTGCCTTAGCCTACGTATGGCGCTCAGCATGCCCACCCCAACCACCCCCACACGTGACTCTCGCGCACCATGCGCTCTCCTCACTCAGGATCTTCTCTCAGCAGTTTTGGTGCGCGTTACATAGCTGATTCTACCCAGGAGGAGCATCTCTCTCCCGACTCCTGGTCGACGACGACATGCGTGGTCAGGCTGTGTAATTGCCCGCCCGCAGGCCGCATCAGGCAGACTTGCTCCTTGTAATGTAAAATGCACCCCTCTCTGTGTGGTCTTGTGTCCTGCTGTCACTCACCTCTCCAGTACACTGTACAGAGTCTGCACCGTCTCTCTCAGACAGTCATAGGCTCCTCAACGGGTCTGGGCCCTGCTGCAGGCTGGCACTGCAGTATTAGGCTTGTATGCTAATATTCCATACGCATTTCTAACTATCCTAGTCCTTCCACATTGATCATGTGGCCAGCCTGGAGGAGGCCAAAGGCCAGGGCAAGGTAGGAAAAGATGAGGTACAAGAGCTTGGTGACTCAGTCTCACTCACACGGTGGGTCATGACTGTTGGAGAGATACTCGAGACTAGTAGTGTCTGTGGTTCTGTGACTGCAGTCCAAGACAGTAGCAGGCACTGGTGGTTAATCTTCTTGTCATCTCTCTCGGGCATGCCTGCGTCCTCTGGGCTGCCTAGCCTGGCTGGCCTGTGTCTGCACTGTCTGCTGCCAACAAGTTGCGTCCCAGACCCAGCCTTAAATCCCTGTCCTTAAGTAGCTGCCTTCAACTTCAGGAGGATGCCAGGAGTGGACCAGGATGGTGCGGTTGACTGACTGTATCCTGCCATAATCTAAGTAAGTGACATAACATTTAATTTTTACCTCTTCGTCCAGGCTACCTATACAGTAGGAACTTCTCTAGTTTGAGATTCACCTCACAGTGGTAGGGTGACTTTCACCAGCTGTCCGGCAGATTTCTGCAATTTTGGCTCATGTCCCACTTTTTAGAATGTGTAGACTGAAACCATTGAGTGGAACTTATTGGATGTTGTAAAGTTGTTCTAGTTGGCAGCTATTAGAAGTAAGCAATTTAATTAACAGATATGTTGCTGGTTTTAGAAAATACTACTTTATTTATTTTCTTACTGCTTCTCTGTTTCTATGTTGATAAGAGTTGTCATTCTGTAGAGCACCATTAATGTAAAATTGTAGTCCTTCTATTTTTGCAAAATGTCCTAGTTTTTAGTTGTCAAGATCTGGTCACCCTACACAGAGGGTGTGTGTGCCCTGACCAATACGTCGTTCCAGCCAACCTCATTTGTTAAAATAATTAAAGGATGGCTGCTTTTTTAAGGTATCTCTCTGGTCAGGTCCCATTTTTGTTATGGATATTGGGTGACAGTTGGAAGTACACCACATGTGAAGTTACCTGAAGGTGAAGGGCAGGCCTGTGGAATGCATGTGTGGATGTGAAAGCATAGAAATACCTTCTCTGTGTTAGTGCCTTTTTCATGGGTAACGTGTGTTAATTTGCCAAATCATTCAAAGGAAAATGTGTATTGTATTTTTTTAAATATTGGACTTAATGGTTGGTAGTTTTTTGAAAAAGTTGTCAAATCAGGTTTTGTGTTTGGGTAACATTTCCTCACAAAATAGAAGGCATTGAAGTTGCAGCTTTAGCACATGGGGGAACAACCTAGTTAGTCAGTAACCTAGTTAGTCAGTATGCAAGTGACCTCATGGCGTGTGCCATCACAGCCCAGGATGTCACAATATGTGGCATCACAGTAAGTGACATCACGCGAAGTAACATCAGATAAGATCCCACACATTTGTTTTATAGCTGATCATGAGTACATTAAGCACATTATGAGATTTAACAAATTGTGCTTTAGGCTTGTGCTGCAAAAGTGCCACAATCCCAAAGTAAAATGTGGAGCTCAACACATAGTACTAAAATTGTTTTTAAAACCCTGCCATAAAGAAACTGGCAACAAGGAGAAGCATGGTACTACATCTGTTATGCTTAATGGGTTGCAAAGTCTGTGTTTTCTAATATTTTATGGGGCTAAGATATATGCAGAGGTGCCCAGTAAATATCAGGGAATAAAAATTGGTGAGAACTCTGGAGGTTAATGTATTTGTCGGAGAGATCTCTGCTTTGTGTAGTTCCTGATCTGAATCAAAGTAATGTAGAAGGTTAATGTGTCTCCTGCAAAACACATCATGTAATAAGCAAATGACAGATTTATTTTTAATGTAGCTAGGTTAGTGAGCTACTGCTTTGAACACAGATTTTTTTTGTTCCTTGCAGTTCATAATTAGTAAGCCTTATACCATTGCACAGTGAGCTATGTGTGACTGCTTTATCTTTTAACCTTCACAGGCATGCAACAAATCTTGTACATTGATTTGCACACTTGAATGATTTATTGTCAATGTGTCTTTATGTGAAGCACTCTGATACCCTGCAAGAGAAATACAGAAGGTTACGAGGCATAAGGGATTGGAAGCCCCTACGCTACACCTCGTAGCCATAGTGTAGGAAGTGCAATAGGACCATAGTCTAGTGGGGTTATGGATCCAATGCACCCAGATTATGGTTGAATTTTACTGTCCAGTCAATAACCAGAGGGTAGTGGGAAGAAACAATTTACCTTGCTTGCACATGACAGCATTGCTACACAACTGGTCCAGCTCTTTTGCGCCTCACAGCATGATCCAGTTCTGCGAGGCACAAGAGAGTCATACTCTCCCCTGGACCTCATAGCCATGGTCCAGTGCCCTGAGGTATACCAAAGCAGAGTGGCAGGGTGCAGGATTGTTCTTCATTTTAGATGTTTGTCCTGGATCCTACTGCAAGCTCCTGTTGGATGCCAAATTTCTAACTTTTTTTGTCTTGCCAAGGGACTGATGTAGGCAAGCGAGATAATCAATAGTAGGTGCAAAACAAATAGATTAGCTGGGAATCCTGGAAGCAGCCCATCCCAGTAGTAAGCCACAACACTGACTCTGGGACTAACCACTATGCAGAGTTGGCCAGCATGACAACTAGGAGGCAGGACATGTACCACAGGAGTAACATAATGTATACCCATGTGGTAAAGAACTTTAAAATAAATACTTATTTTATCAGTTTTAAAATTTATGTTTTTATTGTTTTACTGATATCCGCACCATGAAAATTGCTTCTTGCAAAGCCGCTCAAAAATAGTCAATTGATTGGACTTCCTGTGATTTAATTTCCTGTGATTTGATGTGGATGCAAATTAGAAGGGGCCCACACATTCCCTTCTGCCCGGGGTCCCTAAATCCCTAGAGCCGGCTTACCTCAAACACATCGCAAAGACAGCCAGAGAAGCAGCCAGAAGTAATCATGTACTGCACAATTTGTAGCATTACCATCTTGTTTATTAACAGAGAAAAAAAACTAGACAGCAGTAGTCCAGGCTTTTCACCCAAATACAGTTGCAGAAGCACAAATGTACAAAGAAAAGCCCACTTTTGGGATCTCCACTGCAGAGAAGATGTATAAAATGTAGGTCTGACGTAACCTTCCAGGTGAGTGATATTTATTGTTGGCGTTCCTGGAGCTATTGTGTTGAGCCAACCTCTAGAGTATGAAAGGGCTAGAGGCAGCTGTCCTAGTTGTGCTGGAATAGCCTTTTACCATGTCCTATTCTTGGTTCCTTTGAGGTGTAATCCCTATCAGGATAGTAGGTGGCTTTTGTTGTTTGGAGACAAAGGTTCAGTTAGTAATGCAGTTATAGCCTTTTGCCACGTCATATTCTTTGTTTCTTTCAGGTGTGACTCCCATCTAGTTGGCAGGAGGTGTGTGTGTCCTGTTGTTTTGTTCACAAAAGACTGATGAGGGCATAGTGTGAAGTCTTCAGTTCCTTGTGTCTTAGTGTTTCATCTGTGGGTCGGAGACTCCCAGGGTTTAAATAAGAGAGTGAAACCACAAATCAGTGTTGCAGGACTTTTCACTGAGCCCTGGTAGGCAACAGAAATAATTCAGGGTGTAGCCTTGGACCGTGTCATGTATGTGCATGTAACTTGCATGATCGAGGTAACTATTAGCGGCGATACTACGTGTCTGTTGGACCTCTTTCAAGTGCTCATTGTCTTCCCCCCCCACCCGCCCCAGGGGTGGCAATCTGAGGGATAGCCCCGGGCGCCACAAGCTCTAGCTACGCCACTGGATTTAGACCTCATTAGCAGAACCAAGGTGGGCCTGCAATGCCTTTTTGGTGTGACTTTGACCTACTCAGTATGTAAGTACCTTGGAGTTCACTGTAACGGTAATGGAAGGTTCGGTGACCAGCTTGAAAAAATAAGAAACGCAATGCTTTGGCCTTTGGTCTGAGGTCTCTTTACAACAAACTAAAAGGCCCAAATCTTACATCGATCCTGCAGGTGGCTCAAGCAAAGGTCCTTCCAATCTGACCTATGTGAGGCCCTTGGGGATTGGGAGAGTGCAATTCTGGATGAAAGGATACTCAAAATATATAGGTTAGTCTTCCAATTACAATTTTACACATCTACAGCCCAGATTAGGCTTGAGTTTGGTATTCCCAAACAATCATTGGCTCGGAAGGCAGCCTATATGGTGTGCTGTCACAAGGTAAACTTGGCAATGGAGGGCTCCTTGTACCATCATCTTTGGTCTGAACTAAACGAAGGCCGGGCTCATCGGCACAGATCTACCTGAATCAGATCCTGTGCATCCTTGACCTAACTTACATTTGGGATTTGCCCCAGAGGCCCCCATTGAGTTAATAAAATTGGTCAAGCCTACCAAACAGCTGCTTTGAGTGCAATAGGATGAAAGCTGCCTGCCAGACGTAGACATGGATGGATGACACTCCCAGATTTCACCAGCCCAAAAACCACAGGGCTAATTAAGTGAGCCCTACAACAACAAGACCAAGGCACAGCTCCTGAAATACAGACTGGGGATATTACCTATCTTAAGACATTACCCCAGTGGAAAAAAATGGAAGGTCAAGAAATCTGTTGGCTATGTAATCAGGGGCTAGAGGACATTATTTATGAATTTAGCTTGTGCTGATCTGTTAGGGAGAATTGACGGGGGCTCCTGCTTACACAGTGGAAGGATCAAGGAATAAGGTCCTGAAGGGCGGCAGTACTGGCCTGCTGTGGACCAACAGATATCAGGCTGACCTTTGCAATGGTGAAATTTCTGCAGAGATTCAGAAAAAAGACTATTACAAGGGTCTTAGTGGGAGCAGGGAAGGAGGGATCCACTGAAACATTTTAAATAGCTAAAAACTGTTAAAGAATTTACCTGGCATTGCCATCATTCAGCTCACGAGAGATTACAGCCCCTGTAACATCAATAATTTCACCCAGCTCTAATTTCACTTAGAGCAAAGGGATAGCTTGCTCAGGGTGCCAATGGATAAATAACCAAACCCAGTTGCTATTAACCCCTGATGTCCCACTTAACGCCGCCCAGAACCTGCTTTTTATTTTACAATGAGTGCTTTTACAAAACACGACGCACTTTAACTCCAATAACGCTCATTGCACTTTACCCATTACAGTTGCCCCTAACGCTTATTGAGCAAGACAAAAGTTACAGGAGCCAAAGGTGTGCTTCCATGGAGAAGGCTAGGGCATGCACAGTCAGGGTCCCAACAATCGTGAGTTGTAGGGCAGGAAGAGAGTTCCCTTCTGCAACCTGCATAACTAAGGCTCGGGCAGGAGGGTTTTAAGATTTTTTAAGTGCTCTTTTATAAGGTCTGACATGAGATATCCTGATACCCCATTTATGATGTTGTACCGTCATGTGTGTTTTATGTGTTTTATAATGTAACTTATTTCTTAATGTATTATATGACAATGGTTTTAATAATCAAGCAATACAATTATGACTTACTTACTTACACTTTGCTGCTTCACAGGGGACCATTTGTCTGACTGGGGGCACATGGCTACATTTAGAGGCTGCTGTTGTTTGATTTAACTGTTTTGTTAAGGTGTAAGGTGAATGGCTATGGACATGGTAGCCCTTATGGCTGGGATAGTATTACTCCAGTTGGTTATTAATTCTCTTAGAAAGCTTTACATTTCAAGGTTTTAACATGTTAAGTCCTTCCATGAGCAACTTTTGTCACCATCAGCGGCCGCAAAGGGATATAGAAGTTTTTGGTCACAGGATGGAGGACTATGCTTCTGACTTACTTACATTTTTTATATAATTCTATTAACTCACAGAAGGATGCTTGCCACACATGTCTCTTTCTCATATGCATGATACACCCATGAGGGATACAAATTACCGTGGGGCAACTATAAACCATTCCAGATTAGTCACTCTGGAATATATTGAAGAAATGATTGCTTGACTGAGTTGCCATATGGTTGAACGGTTCTAACATGTAACTTGCAGTTTCCAGCTCAGATCCCTGAGCAGGTGCATAGATAAGCTTTACGAGAATTCGCATGTGCTTCTAAGGCTAATTTACAGGAAATCACATTCAAATTAAATCCTCGTTATAAATTATGCCAAGATCATTATAGCCAGACACAAAGGATTTACTCCCGCCGGCAACGCGTTCATATTTGCTTTGAGAAGGAGCAGGGTACGTGTACAATCTGCACTCCCATATGCACACTGGACGCAGCAGCAGTTTGTAGTCATAAACTTTAGAGCAACCTGTGTAAAAATGATTTTTTGTCCAAAGGCACAAAGATCCCCCAAGAGAGTGTGCGTTGGCTTAGTAGTGAATGAATATTTTTTTCAGCAGTGAATTTGTTTTTAATTTGTTGCAGTTTTTTAAATCAATATTTAATAAAAAAATGCACGTGAACCGATAAGCACAATTGCTTCCACAATAGTCACAGATTCTTTATAATAATGGCACAAGGGTGTTTAAAGTACATAACTATATTAGAACATGAGAACATTTCATGTTCATACTGTAAGTGATTATCTGCTCTTTATAGAACACAGGGCCAGATGTACTAAAAATGCATTCACTAAAAGGAACCACAATTTGCTCACTTACTTTTATCAAATGCATTCCTATTTTGCGAACCGACCTATGCACTAACGGCCAGATTCATTAAAGACCCGTTTTGCGAGTCTGAAATAGCGATTCATAAGGAATCGCTATTCCAGACTCGCAAAACGGGATTCATGTAGGAATCGCAAAAAGATTTGCGATTCCTACACAATCCTTATTTGCGATTAGCAAATTGCTAATCGCAAATAAGGAATAACTCCCCATTCATTCCTATGGGCCAAAAGGCCTATAGGAATGAATGGGGAGTATTCCTTATTTGCGATTAGCAATTAGCTAATCGCAAATAAGATAGCGAATTAAAGGGTGCCAGGGGTGTCCAAAGGACACCCTGTAGCACCCCTTAAATGCAAATTGAAACAGGTGTTGCGCACACACATGTCCAAAGGACATGTGTGTGTGCAACATGCAACTTAGAAAAATGCTTTTAAAAGCATTTTTCTAAGTTTTCGCTATTTACCACGAGGTTTGACCTTGCGGTAAATAGCGGGCCGAAATTGCGAATTCGCAATTTTTTAATGGATGATGAATTGCATTTAAGGAATCTCAAATAGAGATTCCTTAAATGTAATTCCTCGCAAAATTGCGAAATCGCCATTACCGATTTTAGCTTTTGGGATGATGAATCCCAAATGCAAAAATAGCGCTCGCAAAGGGCCAGATTCTCAGAATCTGGCCCTTTGCGAGCAGATTTCGGCTTGATGAATCAGGCTGTTAGAGGTTGACTCACAAAATACCGAATTGCAGTCGGTCACAATTTTGACCTACCTCATGAATATTAATGAGGTACGTTACAAATTGTACCCCACGACGATTCAATACCATCACAAGGATGGTGACCTGCGGAGGTCAACAAATCACTTCTGTGAACAATTTAAATAAAGCAATTATTTTTATCTAAATACAGCTAATTTTCCTTAAAAGAAAACATGATGCATTTTTAAAAAAAAGAAAAGGTTCACAAACTTTTTTCAGAGTAGGCAATGATCCAAATAGACTGCTGCTTATTCCTAAGGAAATGTTTTTTTCAGCATTCACGAAGGGGAATGAACCCCTTGTAAAACCCTTCTCAGTTGCAAATGTGATACCATCTCCTTTGAAGTGTGGCAAAAAAATTTATGTTTTGTGACCGAAGTTTGGTCACGAACATACATACCATTATGAATTGCAGGGACATGTTAAGGATTTTGAGGGTCCCAGGCCAACCCGGCAATGAGACCCCATTCTCACAACAGCTCAGAATTTATACGGAGAGTGTTTAATGCACTCCAGTCCCTGCTTTGGGAGGGACAGCAATTAAGAGTGAGCACTATGATGTGATTGCACTGGCAAGCAGCAGCTCCACATAAACGATGCCCTATGGTCTACAGTTTTAGGCTACTATGGGACCCTACCTCAGCAAAAGCAGTCTTCAGCTTGATTGCACCAGAAAAGCAGAGGGCCTCATTTATGAAAAGTGACACATCGCTGCGCGAAAACAGCGATGCGTCACTTTTCATTGCGCCCTCCTTGCGACCCCAATGATGCGTCATATTTACAATATGACGCATCATTGCGCAAGGACTTACAGATACGTCAGTATTTCTGACGTATCTGTAATTGCAAAAGTGACGAATTGCTGGAGTGTGTCACAAAAGTGACGCAACTACAGCAATGCGTCCGGGCTTGCGTCAGTCTTACGCCTGCTGTGAAGCAGGTGCAAGATTTTGACGCAACAGCGTCCTAAAAGTGACGCAGTGAAATCTCATAGATATCACTGCGTCACTATTAGGAGGCTTTTTGCGGGGGAACGCCCTCTCTGCATACATTATACCTGCAGGTATAATGTAGCGCAGGGATTTACAAAGGAACGCATCTGCTTAGATGCATCACTTTGTAAATAGTGCGCAACAGGAGGCATGTTTTACGGTGCCGATGCGTCACAAAAAGTGACGCATCGGAAGCGCAAAACTGACGCAAGGCCTCATAAATGAGGCCCAGAAAGTCTAGTGGTCTTTTCAAGCCTTCTACCCACAGCGTGTAGTATAGTTTTTTTGTCAGTACTATTCAGGCATCAGCGCTGATGGGTACTTTGTTTACTCTACTGTCTCTGCTGTGTAGCACTCTTATTCAGAGTCTGGTGGGACTAGGCTATGATCCCACCTGTCTGGCAGTAGCTCTAAAAAGAATGAGGCATTCACATAGATACAATGTCACCCCCTATTGCACAGTAAGCTTAGCACATGCTGCGTAAAGGCAAAGGCTGGTGCAATTGGGCTGGACCTATACACTTTATAATGTTAAATGCTTGCTGAATCTAACCAGGATCTTATGGGTATTTTTGTTGAAAACTTACTATCTTGCAGATATGGGCCGGAATGGGTGGGCAGCCTGGGCTAGCTAATCAAAAGTAAGTAAATAAAGCAGTTCATTAAATCTGTAGGCAGTCTAGGACTGTCACAAAAGCCTAAAGAGTGGACCGCTTGAAAGGTGGGGGAAATGGGCTGCAGCCCACTTTGTCCACGCATGAAAACATTCATGAGGAATCAGTATTTGGAAGAGACCCCCTATATATGTCTCTTCAACCCCATTTAATGATTCAAAAAACCTTTTTCAAATCGTTAGATGGACTTAGTTCATTTGAAAAAGGGTTTTAGCATTCGCAAACCTCTGATTTACAGAATCTGAGTGTTTGAGAACACAAAAACCCTTTGTACATCTGGTCCATAGTCTAATCGATGTTCGGATGTAAAATTTCCAACCAGCAACTCATGTACGGCCAGATATATAAAGGATTTTAATTATCGCATACTCCCTGATTCAGCGCTTGTGACAATTTAACTGCTTTTTCATATTTACAAATCCCACTTTAGTGGTCAGAATTTAATTTTCAACTGCTAAAATGTGATTCAGATTCAGTATCTGCATGTATTTATGATTTGCAACCAAAATCAAGTCTCAAGACATTGATATTTTACTGACACCTCAAAGGAGGTGGTAACCCATTTGCAAAAGAACACCTTTCCTTTGTGAATGGAAAAAAGAGTTTGTTAAAGAAGAAGCAGTAGTCCACAGGACTGCTGCCTCATCTGACTCCTCTAAACAAACAAAAAAGAAAATATTAATATATATATATATATATATATATATATATATTCCAATTTCATTTAAAGGAAAGTGGGCTGCATTAAAAAAAGAAAAGGTTTGCAATCACGACATATTGGTCTGCTGACCTCAGCAGGTCTCTGTTGGAATGGGCAAATACAATGTCAATGAGTACCATGATGTGTGCAGGCCCGACTACAACAATACCGATAAATGCAATGCCAACATATGCTATAACCTGTGCCTATATGAAAATGTCAATGCTACAATGTAAAAATATGTTTCATCTATGCCTGCACACAAGTGATTAAATCGGCAGTAGCAATGTCAATGTATGCCATAATCTATGCACAAATGACAATGTTGTTACTAGTAAAAGTGACGTCAATGTATGCCATTATCTAGGAATGCATAATCATGTCAATATCGGTAAAAACAATACCTATTTATGCTATGACAACTGTACACAAGCTATTGAGAATGTTGATAAATTTCACCAGTGACTGCCATATAATTTATAGTAGTTACAGTGAACTCGTAACATTCATGTCGGATTTACCCAAGGTGGTCTCCCTCTTAACACTGAGCCAGAGGTATGTGGTCATACAGGCACTGTGACCCGCGCTCATGCCTATCGGATAACAGGTTACGGCTGGGGCCTCTCTTAACCCAAAGATAAATGCACGCCTAGGGAATACCTTGATCGATCCCACATATAGATAGTTGCACCACAAAAAAGTCTGCAGGAGTTGGCCCCAATAAAATACGTTAGACCAAAGGCTTGTATTCCCCAAAAATACCACAAAGATAGATGCGACATGTAGATAGAAACACTCATGCACACCACACGCAGTGATCACACGTTCCTCATGCATCTGAACACATATACACTGGCTCACAATAGCTCTCCCTGAGGACCAAAACCATCAGTGTTATTATCAGGATGCCCAACCCTGTTAATTTACAACTGGAATGCCTTTTAAGAAGGCAGAAATCAGTTTATGATACTTCGCAAGATGTGTATTAAGCCAGCCAAAACTTTGTATACCGAGAGACTTTCCTCAGAAACATTCTGTTGAGACTCTCCCAACTACTGCGTTTAATTAAATCAACTTGTTACTGTTTTGCCAAACGCTTCTTGTCTTTTCTTTTTCTTTATATACATTCATATCTGTTCAACACCACCATCCCTGAGGAGGCCTTCAATAGTAGTGAGATGCAATTTGTGATTTACCTTATTAATATGCATGAGCTAGTTCAGATTCCAACTAACTATGGTTCTCATTTTTGAGAAATTTCCTATAAATACATAGGTTGGTTTTTCAAAATATTCATGATCACAAAATACTGGTAGGCGCTGACACATGATGTGGCCTTATAAAGCTGCAATACTCCTTGATTGACCTATGCTGGCTTTATGGCTTCGATATGTATACAGTCCCTTTGGATGAGGGTTCCTCTTCTTTCCCTGTTGCTGCCCTTTGGTGTCTTGGGGTTCCAGTCTACATGGAGTTACTGTAACTTTGGGCCCACCAAAGCCTGTTTTGTGCTATTTGTTTGCTTCAAAGCCTGGATTTGTGCTATTTGTTTGCATCATATGTAAGGACAGAGAAGCAGATGAGGTATGTGTATGTAATGCCTGATTATTTCCAGCATGGGATCAGTCATTGAATTGAGGAATTCCCAATAGTGTTCCTCGCTTATCAATAATATTAACACATAACCAATGAGTGCCTAAACTCATCCTGATAGGGTGAAGCACTTCAGAATGTATGGTGGTTAGCTTTTCAACAATTTCTTTTACCCATAATTCTATATGCAGGAGGCTATCAATTTGTGTCTCAATGTTTAAGGATTAAATGCTGAGTGCATTCTCTGTTGCAGTAAGTAAGCCTTTCACTTGAGTTTAAGATAGATTTTATGAGATTTAGTTCAAAGCCGTTTTTATTGGATCATTGCTGCTGTGGCTTTGTGGTGCACCACACTGTGCATTCTCAAACTTAAATACAATGTCTGATAGGTCTGAGTACCTAATCAAGCTATGTGTACAACAGCGACCGGACATCTGGGCTCATAATTAGAATCAAGAGCTTAGTAAACAATGGCTGTACTAATGGCTGGATCACTAAACAAAAATCTGAGTACCTGGTGTGTGAAAACCCTCACATTCCAAGGTTTTATACCCTTCGCAAGATCCATCAAAACAGATTTCCCCAGCAGGTAGACCTATTGTGTCGGGCATAGGTTCGCTTCTTTTTTTTTTTATAAATCTTTTTATTGGTAAAAAGAAACAAACATATAACAGCATAAAATAAAATGTAATAGTGCATAGGTACTGTCACAGCATTAAAGTATCATTGCAGTCCGACATCTCTATCACATCACGAAACATCAATTATAACATCTTGACCAGTGCAATCACGGAGTTATGTTCTCGTGCAGTGGGTGATCTAGAAACAGCTCACACAGCATTCCCCTTGATTTATTCCAGCTACTCCAGATCTTAGTCCACTTCTGTGGGCAACCCCTCCCTTCATAAACCACCCTCTCTGTCTGCAGACATAGGTTCTGAACTTGAACCCCTGTCACAATTCTGTGACTGGTTTCTAAGACCAATTGTCCAAACATCCACTTCCTGCCTGAGAGATACAAAGGATGTCTTTGCCTTCTCAGAGATCTAGAAATTAATCCCTCTGGAGACCTGATTATCACAATGGATAGTGAGGCCCTGTACACCAGCATACCACAGAGTGTGTTAGAGCATATTTTACTTGATAGAGATTGAGATTATATATGACTCCTAGACATTTCATTAAGGAGTGTGCAGAATTAGCACTCACTGAGAATTTTTTCGAATATGGGAAACAATATACCACCAAATCGGGGGTACCTCCATGGAAAGTACCTTTGCTCCCAGCATGCCGTGACTCTACGTCCACCAATTCGAGGCAGATGACATCTTTTAATCAGACAATCCCTTTGGAGCACAACTGGAACTTTGGCGGCGGTACATCAACAAAGTCATCATTATCTGTCGTGAAAATCATGAGGAAGCCCAGAAGTTTGTCCAATGGGTCAACAGCAGAGATGAACATTTAACATTTACGCACTCAATCAGTAAAGAGGAGGTGGTCTTTTTGGATGTGATTATTACCTTGTCTCCAGAAGGGATCACAACTAAGTTTCATAACAAAAGTACTGACAGAAACAGTCTACTTCTGTTTGAAAGTTTTCATCCGAAGTCCCTTAGTCAGGACCTCCTGGTAGGTTAGTTCCTAAGGATCTGAAGCAACTGTTCCTCCATCGAAACTTATGACGAACAGGCAGAGACATTAGAAAAGAACCTTACAACCCATCATTACCCCCAAAAAATTATCAAAAAAGCAAGAAAGAGAGCCAGGAATAATAACTAAGAGGCACTTCTCAAAACCCAAAATAAAAAGGATAATGAAATACTGGTAGGTGTCACCACGTACACTCCGATCTCAAATAAAGTACAGAGCATTATACGGAAACACTGGCACATCCTCAATGGCGCAACAAAAGAGTGGCTGCCACCACTTTTTGCGTTCAAGCGAAACACAAGCATACGAGATGAGCTAGTCCACGCGAAAACACAGTCCTGACAAAACCAGAACCAAACCACATTATAGGGTAACACCAGACCAGTAGATCATTACCCTTGTGGTAGCTGTGTGGCATGCAGCTACACTAGCACAACCAAGAAGGTGGACATAAAAACCAACAGACCGTTCGTACTTAAGAACTTCAGCAATTGCAACAGTGAGAATGTAATTTACCTCAATACATGCCCCTGCAACTTGATGTAAGTGGGCATGACAACCAGAAAGATCAAGACCCGCATTAACGAACACAGGAGCACCATCAGGTGCAAAAAGACGAACACAAAGCTGAAGCGCCACTATGTGGAATACAACCACAAATTGTTGACTTGAAATGGGCAGTTCTTGAGGGGAACGAACCCACACATCCAGAGAATACTTCGCACCAGAGAACAAGGTTGGGTGTATCGACATCGCTCATGGGACACTGGATCAAATGAGGACATCCCATGGCTCCACATTGGGCGCTGATGTAATGAGGGATACATGCATACAAGTACAGCTAACATTGAAAATCATGAACGGTGCTCTAGAAAGCACCCTTTTTTCTCTCTAGCACTAGAGAGCATGGGACTTTTTTCATCCAGCTCATGTTTACCCTCTGATTACCATCTTCTGCAGTGTGAAAACCCTGGATTTCTTGCAGTAAAAGGCACTTTTTCTTGTCTACAACAAGAGACACACTGCACATTCATCAGAACATTGAATAAATATTTTTACTTTCACTATGGGCTTTGCAACTTAAGTTGGACAACTTTATTTGCACCTGTTGAAGAGAGTAGCTTCTCTGATCAGCCTTGCGCTACCTTTCCGAAACTTGGTACACAAATAGTGTGAGATCAACCAACTTGGGCACACTAGAAGAAGGCACGAGCCATGCTAAAATAGTGGCCACTATGAACAACCTTGAGCTACTGTTCTCCATGCTTTACACAGACCATGTGAGAATAGTCCTCTAAACCACAACATGGACACATTAGGCATGTGTCATGTTGTTTGTATATACGGAGCACAAGCAGGCCGGGACAGGTGCGCTCAGTGTGACAGCTGAATGCACACATGCATCTCCATAACGAAGCCCATGCACCTTCGTTGCAATGCAGGTGATTGTACTCTGACACGGAGTCCAGGCAGACTTTGTCCGCCTCCTGCCGGACACCGGGGAATCTCCAGGTGTTTTCCTCATTTGAGCTACAACCCACACATTTCCTTTCTGACATGACGTCCAGGCACACACCTGCATTTACTGTGAGAGTTTCCAGACACTGGAAACATTTTCTGGCATTTGTAACTCTACACGTGCTACCTATTCACCAATGTAGGCGCCTATTTAAACCGGACTCTCTCATCCTTCATTCCACCACGCGGAAGAGGACCGAACACAGCTAGGACTATGGAGAGGGATGTACCTTGATGTAGTAAGTATATAAGTGGTAGTATGAATGCATGCTTATGTGAAACCAGAGCACCCCAACCGGGATGCTACCCTTTAAATGTGAAATCCATTTTTCTTTTTTTCCTAGAATGGGACTACAGGGGTCTCTGCTTCACCCTCCTCCCATGGGGTGTGTAGTAACCACCAAATGGGGTAAGACTGTGAGCCGGCCTCACAACTGTGTAAATGATATTCCATGTGTGTCTCATGTTTGCAGTGACACCTGTTTCACACAATAGCCACTTTTAGTATTCCATTGCATGTTGGGACATTTTCACTGCAGTTTTTAATTTTACTTTGACCGAACTCCTCTCATGATTTCCCCTCCTGTCGGCCATCTCAATTACTTTTCTACAGGTTTCAAGAAAACTTTCTTAGGTAGAGTGTGACATAGGTCCACCTACCCAGTGGTAATCTCGTAACAAAGGTTTTGGAAAGATAGGAGCCCATATTGCTTTCGTCCAGAAGATTGCTGCAGACCCCTTGGGGCCTTAAAGGCGGAAACTTGTTGACGACCTTCAACATTACAGTGACGGAGTACTAATTTCCCTCCTTCATCACTTCCTTTTTTAAATATCTAGTAATTGCCATTCAAATAAATATATTTTTGGCAATTACACTTATTTTTAACTATCACAGGCCCCCACTTAGATTAAGAAGTACCTCCCTGCCTCCAGATGTATGCCCGCTCTCTATCAAACCAAGTTTTTCGAGAGCGAGGAATGCCGATGATGAAGCGTGACACCTGGTGGTGTGTGAGGACAGTCCTTCACTTTTTGTGAGATGCCAGTAATTTCACTTGCTTCTTTTGTGTACACATACCTAATCAAGCTATCATTCATCTCACAAATCTGCACACCATGTTGGGATTTTAAATGGTCTCCTTGCTGTTTTACACTTTAATGTAAGAAATTAAATTATTATTTGGGGTTGGTGATTGCCAACTTCAAGGAATAATCACAACCCTTATCATGGTGAATCCTCCATGTCATTAAATTAAACTGAGATCAACTTCCAGGTAGCTGTGGCACATGGCAGACAATGTTTGAAATATTTTGTGCACTACCAAAATAGTAATACCGTCAAAACGGTTGTATGGCATTACAACGTGGGCTTTTACCCCGCATGACATTACAACGTGGGGATTATAATGAAAGTCGTTACAACGACTTTCGCTGGAGGGCGCAGGATAGTGGAATAGTTTAATTTTCTATTCCAACTCCTGCCCACATTGACAGAAGGGAAGGTGTTGGATAGACTTCTACACTCCCACACGCCAGCTCCGATCGACCAGCCACGCCCTCGCCGCTGTCCCCCGCATCCGAAGAGCCACAACAGGAGGAAGGTCCTTATCCTACCTGGCCGCCAAGACCTGGAACTCCCTCCCGACCCCCCTCCGCCTGACCCAAGACCACCTCGCCTTCAGGAAGCAGCTCAAGACCTGGCTGTTCGAGCAGTAGCAGAACCCCCCTCCCCAAGCGCCTTGAGACCCTCCGGGTGAGTAGTGCACAATATAAATGTATTTGATTGATTGATTGATTGATTGATAGAAAATTAAACTATTCCCTATCCATCAGCGCCCTCCAGCGAAAGTCGTTGTAACGACTTTCGTTGTAATCCCTGCGTTGTAATGGCATTGCGGGGTAATCCACGCGTTGTCATGCCTGTTCACCGTCAAAAGACAAACAATAAAAATCCCAGACTGCATTAGAAAAATGTATTAAAATGTAATAAATAAAATGACAAGAATATAATAAGGGGAAGTAAAAATATGAATGTTCATAGTTTTAAGTACAAATAGTCCTAAAAACACAAAGTGTAAATGATAGACAATGGTCACGGTAGACCGGAACCTAGGCACAATTTGAGGCTGACCTCATGGATCATGGGACAGATACACCAACCAGGTCTGTCCCAATCAAACATTTTACATTTTGACTTAATCTTTTAAGTCTCAACCACAGGAGAACACTTCTACATGCCCCAGGACCACAGCAGGGAACATTACAGACTCTCATGGGAGCAGGTGGAAGGCGAATAGCAAAGTGCCGTCCAAGTTCAGTTGCCACCACTCAGCCGGGCACTTTAACAATAAGGTCTCTTGAAGCTTGCGATGTGTCTGTAGCCCCAGAAGGGCTCAGTTAAGTGAAACTTGGAATCCACTTCTTTGTCCTGGGTTCAAGAGGGGAGTAGGTCCAGTCCTTCATATGGCCTCCTTACCATATGGAGTTGGTAGAACCAACACGTGCTTTGCACTCCAGCTCCTTCCCTCTTGGGTAAAGTCGTACCCCACACAGGGTACCTTGCGGTCCCTGTGTGTTGGAGAAACCCAATGATGAAGCATGTCACCCAAGGGTAAGTGAGGGTTTTCTTCCACAACTAGGTTGTGACCATTCCCCTTTCCTTCCTTTTTTACACAGTGCACCACAATGCTACCCTATATTTAGTGTGAGAAATATGAATTGGGAAGGTATATAGGATAGAAATTGTGTATTTTGTAGCATAGTTCTTCCTCTAGGCCCCCCCTGTGTGAGATACATAGCAGACTGTTTATGCCATGGGATTATTTCCGCACATCATACTATTTCCTTAAAGAAAAGTTAAATATGCCAATTAGCAAATTTCTCTATGTTTTAGGGGCTATAGAACATACACTGGGTTTGAATGCCCCGGTGTTCAGAGACTTAAAGCAAGCAACAAATTAGGGTCCATTATATGATAAAATATCGGGAGTGACCATGTAGAAAAGACAGATTCCTACACACTTACTTCCCCCTCCAACCTCTGATCTTCCAGATGAGATGCAACACTGAATAGGTGTGCACTGTTTCCCCATTCACTTGCTCAGTCTCCTCTAATTTGGATGCTATGGCCCATTTCACTATCTGTCTGTATTTCCCAATTGTCTTTGTGATTATAAATTGAAGACTTGATATAGCTGCACTGGTTCTTTGACTCTGTTACTGAATCTTGAGGGGACTCATTATTCTTTGTGTTCGGTACATTTGCTGATACTTTTTCTTGTGAAAGCATATTGGTGAGGTTTACGTGTACCCTCTAAGGGAATTCCGGAAAAGATCTGGCTGCTCCAATGAACAAGAGCACCACGAAGCAACTAGCAACTCCAGTGCCTTGAGACCCTCACTGGTGATTTGCTGTGCTTCATAAGTCCTTAATTGATTGATTGATGTATGAATGTGTCAATTGTTACATCTTGTTTCTCCTGCTGTAGCAATCCATGTAGCATTCCTTTTATCTCCCCATATTAAGAACATATTAGGATGGGGTTGTTCTAGTTCTTGGCAAGTTATTTGTCTTGGTACTCGTGTCAGAAATATGTCTTGTGCATCAATGAATTCTTGTGTGCTTCTACGTATGGTCTTAAAATTCTACAGACAAGCTTGATCTACCAATAATAAAGATGTCTAATTCGAAAATCTGTTACAAACTATTCTGTCTTTGATGTCGCCCTTCCCTGCCTGGTCAATAATATTAGTCATTTGGGAAGAAGGGTGCTTAAAGAGTCACTCAAGTATCTCACTTGCCTGACTAGATTAATATTTGCTTTTAATATCTGGGTATTTTAACATGTCTCTCTCATAGTACACACCAGAGGTCACCCAGGTAGAATCTCATAAAAAAGGTGTGATCACTGATATCTACACAGATTTGCAGTGCTAAGTTGTGGACTTCTGGACAATATTTTATGCCTAAACTATACTCCCTCTTACCACTCTGAAAGCAGTGCTGTTGGAACTGCTATCAGGCTGTTCCTTATTTACTGTTTCAGCAAAGCAGGGAAAAGCAAGAAAGGAGAATAGCCTCTTTAAGGGATCTAAGACTTGATGCTCTTTGTTACACTAGTGTATCCCTGCTTGTTAGAAATGGGGATCTCTAGTTCGCGGGTTGTTACCCTGTTCAAGTAGGGACCCTTGTTCCAAGTCAGGATAAGGGGATACACTTCTAAAATACCCCCTGCTCACCTCCTTGATAGCTTATACACACAGAGGTAGTGTGCAAAGCATGTGACCATAACTTACAGTAATACAGTAAAAATACTACAAGATGACACCACACCAGCTTTAGAAAAATATTTTCTCTGTGTAAACAAGACCAAAAATGATAATATCCACCATACAGTTCCTAGAATTATCAATAAGCAAAATTACACTTACAATACAGTTCCTTGAAGTTGACAGCTCTGTCTGGGGCTTTCACAACATTGTGAACATCAAATCCAAACAGTTCTGCCTGATGTGGCGTTGCGGGTCAGCTACGCTTTTGGGGCGATCTGCAAAACAGTACCTTTAGAAATGCAGGGTGTTGGGGACCTGGCGGTGAGCTCCAAAGAGCCAGCTTTGGTAGGCATTGGTACCGGAGGTCGGTGCAGGAGTAGTCGGTCCCTTGAAGTAACATGTGTTGTAGATTGAACCCTGTGCGGTGGAAGTCAAGAGCACTTGAGTCGGGCTGTGCTGCCAAGTGCAGCTGTGGCCTGTGCGGTACCCTCAGGTCGCAGTGCGGGCAGTGGCTCAGTGGCGCTCATCCAGCAGTGGTGCTGACACCAGGGATGCAGTGTGAAGTGGTGCAGTGATGGTGTTGGGTTGCTTTTTCTTCACAAAACACACAGTTCCCAGTCCTGGTAGCTATAAACCTGAAGTCTTTGCTGTATCTGAGACTTCTTGAAAAGGGGGCAAGCTCTACCTCAAGCCCTTGGAGAAAATCAATCAAAGATATTGCAGAATGTTCAATCCAGTCCTTTCTCTGCCCAAGACAGAATCAGCCACTGCTGGCCAACAGAGCAAAGCACAAAGCAAAGTGGTAGTTCCTCCTCACAGCTTCTCCAGCTCTTCTTCTTGGCAGGTTCTTGGATCCAAAAGCGTTCTAAAGTCCTGGGGTATGGGCCCCAATATTTATAGCACATTTCCCTTTGTTCTCTTGTGGCAAAAAGTCTCTCAGCTTAGTCCAAACTAGTTCTGTCCTCTCGGGTCCACCTTCCTGGCAGGAGGTGGAGACAGCATTGTAGGGGCCTATTCAGGTGCAAGGAAAACTCCTACTACTACTCTAATTGCAGCTCAGGTCTATTCAGCACCGCTCTGAGTCACCCAGGAAAGGCAGGACATTCCTCAACCCCCCCCCCGTGGCTGACTGGAGTGAATGCACATCCCCAGACAGTCAATACACAAACCAACAGAGGCTAAGCAAGAAAATGCCCACTTTCTAAAAGTGACATTTTCAAACACACAATTTAAAAAACATATTTACTAAAATATGCGTAATTAAATTCTTACTTTAGAGAGCCCAAACTCCATTTCTCTATCTTGTCCCAATATTAAAGTAATATTTGTAAGATGTTACAACTCCCATGTTAGCCTATGGGGTAAAAATCCTTGCACTATTCCAAAACGAAATACACAGTATTTCACTATCAGAACATGCCACACACTCCAGGACATGTCCCCATAGGCCCTGAGTGGTACCGTGGGCCTACCTGAGCGGTGCCTTACATGTAAGAGAAGTGAAGGTTTGGGCCTGAATGCACTTGCCATGTCGACATGGCAGCTTTAAAGCTGTGAAAAGACACTGCAGTGGCAGGTCTGAGATACCTTTACAGGGCTACGGATATGGGCGGCACAATCAGTGCTGCAAGCCCACAAGTAGCATTTCATTTACTGGCCCTGGCCCACATTGTGCACTTCACTAAGGTCTCACCAGTAAATAAAATAAGCCAAACATGGAAACACAAATCCATGAACGCAATTTACAGTAGGATCATATGCACTTAAACACTGAACAGCAGTGAGAAAGTGCGCAGAGGCCCTAAACCAACAAAATGAGGTCCAACGTACCATCAACACCGTGAGGCCAGAAATCAAAAAGACAGGGGAAACACGCCCAAAGATGCCAGGTCTAACACTGCTGCTATGCGACCTCAAACCTCACCGAACCTCTTTCCTAATGCCTCTTATGCAGCATGCCCTCTAAAATTTACCTAGGTTTATCCCTCAGCATTAGGCTTGGCATCTTACATCTTCAAGCAGAACATTCGCCCTGCCTTTGCCATCACTTCAAAGCCCCTTGCTTTTTGCTGACTCTTTAATTCCCTTCAATCTCAACCTCTCTGCATTCTCTGTGGCATTCCCAGTGTTCACCTCTGGGTACTGCCTCTGTTATAGTCAGTTACCAGAGATCAGGGAGCTCTGAAGTTGAGAGTCCAGGTAGGCTGCAATTACCTGAAAGCTGAAGGGAAGTGGCAAGGCTGAAACAGTACCAGAGTTGAATGATCATAGTGTCAGCAGTATGTGGGAACCAGGCAAGCTGGGGCAACCAAGCCAGATGCAAGCACAAGCACAGGCTCCACAAGAAACTAAGGCACATACGCATACATGGCAACAGAGGGGCACACACACGCTCAGTTATTTCAGAAGTTATCTCTCCTGGGAGAAGACAGTACTGCCTGAATATTTACTAGTAATCTTAATTATGCCTATTCTTATTCATCCTCTTCCAAGTCCTTATTGTGCTTCCACTCCCACTGTGCTGTTTGGATATAGAGTGGTGGTTTGAAAGTTTCAGGAGGATGTTGAGAATACAATCACATTTATGGCATACAGGACTGGGGACGTGGTCTACATACTCAGCATTCAGAACAGGTGTTTTCTGTGTGAGATGTGGGGCAACCTGCTCATCAGTTGGGATTGTGAAAAGCAAGCACAGGACTGGGAGTAATGAAGAAAACTGATGAACATTCCCCATATTCCCATTACTGAATTCCTTGGTTAATCAATGATATTGGATTTGATATAAATAGCAAAGACCCCTTAAAGGCAAACCTAAGTACTTTGCCCTATGAAGCTCGAAGAGATGAGGCTCTTCCTCTTATACTGATGATGAACGCTGGACTTGTTACTCAATTAAAAAGGAGAAATCAACACTGCAATACCAAGGGCATAATGCCACTAACAGAAGGCAAACTGATCGTTGCAATTACACATTAAATTTCATCTTCCATTTCAGAACACTCGCAGGTCAACATTCGCTGTCACTTAAGAACACACCAAGAGATGATGTTCTGCTGTAAAATCTCTTTTGTTAAGGTTTGTGTTTTTTTAAAGGATCAGGAGGATTGAAACTAGATTTTCAGACCAGCTTAAAGTCTCACCACTCTATCAGTATTGTAAGAATCGTTTCACGTCGGTTACCACAGCAATACATACAGTGTTGATTCTTTTACTGAATGTTCCTGAGCTGCGGGGATATTCGTTTCTAAATCATAACGACATGTCTGTTGGGTGAATTGTCAAAAACAATATTTGTTCTGCATTCACCTCAAGAACATATTCACCAAAGAATCCTTTTAGGAATGTGAAGCTTAACGTGAAGATATCTTACTGAAGAAACTGTAGCAACCGAGATAGCGCTTCATTGCAGAACGTTCTATTAGCATAACTAAGTTAAAAGAATGAAATTGCTGCTTATTAATTTATAATATATACAGATCCAGTGATAGATTACTTCTGTGGATTTAACCCACTCCATGATGCCGATTACTGGCAGGATAAATTTTGATGCAGTGATGCGTTTTGCTTCAGCTAACATTTCTGGAAAGTTGAAAGTGGCAGCTATGGGTCAGTCAGGTCAAGGGAGGCTGAACCATCCATGGTACCCCCCCCCCATGCCACGGGAGGTCATCAGACAGGGGCTAGGCAGCACTTGTGACTGTAGCCCCAGCGAAGTCCACTTGGGTTTTAGTGACTGGATTTTCTGGCAGGTAAAATCAATACTGTAAATAAAAGTTGTCAGGAAAATACTGAACATTTAGGGCTTGATTTAGATGTTGGTGGATCTGGTCCTGCCGTTGCTTTTCAGTGGTTTTCCCACCAGTTGACTTGGCGGTCCACCCGCTGTATTTAGATGCTGTCTGGTCACTGGAGAGAAGACCGTTGGAGACCTTCCCCCTCTGTCAGGACCTTGCTCCAGAGTCAATGGTGTCAGAGGAAGAAGCAGTTGCCTGAGGGAGTCCCGCCAAGAATATCGCGGAGCCGATTTCGATGTGCCTTACCGTCGAGGTAGCTGCTGCAGGAAAACCTACAAACTCAAGTTGGCGGGAACGAAGAAAAACAAAGAAAAAGAGTTCAAAATGTACCTTTTTTTGGGTTCTCACTTCGGATTCCGTCTTGATCCCCATAGTCCAGGTCCTTCCTGTGCTGCTGATACCTAACCATGATGCTCAGCAACCCTGTTGTCACCTGGATCCAAGGTAGGCTCTGTGACACTTGTCTCCCTATCAATTGTGTGTTAATATTTACTATCGCTACATGTATTTTTTCATCGCTCTCAGATGCAATTCTTTTCTGTCATGCATAAGTGTTCATCTTACAACTTATCGTGGAAAAATTAAAACACCTGTATTGACACATAAAAAATATTTTTGGGTGGTTGGGTTGTGGATGTTGTACTTGTGGTGACTGTGCGTGTATATACAATAGTGTGTGTATGATGCTGGTGTGTAATGCAATATGTATAAAAAATGGCATTACACATTACCTGAATATACATATTGACAGAATCACAACATATATGTGTAGTTAGATAATGATGAGTAGTACTTACCTGTCTCCATACCACCATGGCCTCACTCCATCAGGACTCTGCTGACAAAACACAGCCAGTACAATGTGAACATCTAAATTGGCTCAGTGCAATCCCACTGGCCTGATGGTGACGGAGTACTGCTAGCTAGCGGAGAAGACTGCTGCCATGACGGGAGCCTGTCTATTGCTGCAACATCTGAATACAGTGGGTGGACTGCCGTCAGCTCGGCAGGAGTACTTTGAATCGCTGCCGCGGCGGGATGACGGTAGTACAACTGAGATCTAAATCAGGCCATTAGTCTATAAACAGAAATGCAATTTCTAGTGATTAGCAAATACTGTTAATCAGAATAAATAAAGATGAATGTATTGCATTAGAACAAATATTTAAAATAGTCACATTGGATATAGTAGTACACTTTGGTAATATAGAGGTGATTGTCAAGAAAAGTGTCAGAAACAGCATAATTCTACCATTCTAATTACTCTTCAGCGTTAATTGGACAGTCTCATATAACTTAGCAAGATAATTGGCATTGAAAAATTCCTTTGTGATGAAACACGTGTTGCCTGTTGTTGATTGGTGTACAGCTGTCTCAAACATTTTTTAGAAAACAATCACACTACTTCACAGCCTCAGATGCAACCAAATGTATTACCGATATTCATTTGTTTCTTTGATGACGACTTCTATATTACTAAATGGTACAACTATATCCAATGTAATTATTTTAAATACGTGTTACAATGCAATAAATGAATATTTTCGTATTACTGGCCTACATTACTAGAAACTAAACTTTGTTTGCAGCTTTGAGTGTTGTTTTTGTCCTCACTTTGGAGATACTGCTTTGGTAGTTAAGTGCAGTCCAATGTAGCACTATTTCCTAATAAATGTATTCTCAATTACAATCTTGTTGATGTAAAGGAGGCTACCCTTTTTGGAGATCTGTGGTTCACTTCTCCCACTGCTACCATTGTTTCCATTGTTTTTATTTTTTGCACAAACTAACAGCAGGCACTCCTTCGGCTTGCAAATTGAAAGGCACACACGGAGTTTTAAATTAAAGCTTCAAAGAATGCTTTATTCGGTGCTCAACCTTCTCCCCCCTATCGACAGATGCGTTTCGCCTAGCGGCTTTTTCAATGTAGATTACAATCGTGCAAAACAACCATTTTAAACCCTCCACATGTCGTCATCACCATGAAAACAAAAGATGGACTTTTCACCAACCTCAATGATGTGATTTACAAGGCGGCCATCTTGTGATGGGTAAGTATAATACAAAAAATATATAATACGATTTCATTTTAACGTGCAAGTGCAAAATAAAAAAATGCATTTAAACAATGATTATGAAATGAGGGAAAATTCATTTACAAACATACATATTATTATACAAAAAGTTAATTATTCTCAATGTATAACTCCTATTCTAATCTTAACCACTCTAGGAAAAGAGAAACACGGAAAATATTCACAATCAATTTGTGAGTAAAAACCAATTTCATTGTCATAAACCCTATTGTGGTTTCAGAATTGAGCCCTGTATGGGCTTTTCATTTTATGTCTAGGAAATACTAACGGCTCAAGGATGATTCTCTTTTTGATTTTGAGCAGTAGATTTGTCAGAAAGGACCTGAGGGAAATAGAGTAATGTAACCAATGCTGTTATTCTTTCTCTTGACATGGCATCACTGCTCTTTACTCAAGGTGAGTCCAAAGTTCTTCATCAATGTTGAGTCCAGCCGGACTCAAACTCTGTAGCTCAATTATGTAGCGGGACTCCTTGGCTCTAAGTTTTTTCCACCTGTCTCCACCCCTTTCATGCTTGTCTACCCCGTTGATACAGTAAAACTGTAACAGATCTCTGTTACTTTGATGATATAATTCAAAATGTCTTGCAACGGGGTAGGTTGGGTCTTTGTTAGAAATGGCCCGCATGTGCTCCAATATTAGTTTTTTGTGGGGTTCTTGGTACTGCCTATGTATCTTTTGTTACATGGACATATGAGACAATAGATGGTATATTCAGAATTACAGTTGAAACATTGTTTGATTGTTCTTATTGGCCTAGGGTCCCCTGGCCTGCCTTCAAAAGTGGTGACTTTTTTACTAAATTTACAGGCTTTAAATTTCCGGCACGGAAAGAAGCCGTTTATCCCAAATTTATTTTGTGTTATATTGGGTTTAGTAAAATGACGGTGTATTAAGTGGTCTCCAATTGAAGGACATCTTTTGTATGTGATGGGAGGGAGTTCTGGGATATGATTTTTCAGTACGTTATCAGTTTGGAGGATATGCCAGTTCTTTTTAAATATTTGAACTATTTGGGCAGATTTTTCATTGTACATGGTGATCATTCGTACAGTATTTTCATCAGTCATCTTTGTTTTATTTTTAGAGGACAGTAGTGTTTTCCTCTCAATATCCTGCACCTTCTTTTCAGCAGTTTTTAAATAACCCTTCCTGTACCCTCTGTCTTTAAAGCGATCTAGAGCCTCATTTTTAGCAATTGTATAGCTCCCTTTGGTGGTACAGTTACGCGTCAAGCGCAGCAGTTCCCCGTAGGGTATACTTTTTATCAGGCTGGTAGGATGGTGACTGCCTGCGTGCAGTACTGCATTTCCTGCAGTCGGCTTTCTGTAAAGACGGGTTAGTAAGGTGCTGTTTTCAATGTAGACCTGCAGGTCCAGATAGTTGACCGTACTGTTACTGATGTTTCCTGTGAATATCAAGTTGAATTCATTATTATTTAGAGATGTGATATACTCCTTGGCCGAGGATTGGTCACCTCTCCATATAATAAAAAGATCGTCTATATATCGCGACCAAAGTACGATCCTATCCAGCCATTGGTCATTGGCTTCCCCCCAGGCTACATGCTTCTCCCACCAGCCAACGAAAAGGTTCGCGTAGCTGGGGCCGAAGCACGTACCCATTGCTGTACCCCGATTTTGTTGGTACAATTGTCCTCCAAATATAAAGATATTATTATGAAGGCAGTACAAGACCATGTCTAACAGCATTTAATTATGTTGGGTAAATGTAGGATGTTTTTGACCTAGGAACCACCTTATCGCTTTCAAACCATCAGAGTGACAAATACAGGTGTATAAGCTGGGGATGTCTAGGGTTATAAGCAATAGGTCTTCCTCCCATCTTATCCCTTCTATATGTCTGAGAAAATCCTGTGTGTCCTGTATATATGACGCCAGGCTTCTCACCAGGGGGGATAAAAAGGAGTCTACATAAATTGCTGTGTTCTCCAGGAGGCTGTTGATTGACGCTACAATAGGTCTTCCTGTTTTTTTTTTTATAGTGTTTATGAATTTTTGGCAAGTGGTAGAATGTTGGTAAAGTTGGTGCATCACAGTACAAAAAGAGGTATTCATCGTAGGTTAACATGCCCTCCTCATTCATATATATATATATATATATATATATATATATATATATATATATATATATATATATATATATATATATATATATATATATATAGTTAGGATTTTTTCCCTATGGGATTTCTGAAAATTCTATGCCTAATAACTTTGGCGTTTGTGGACGGAATCGGCTGAAATTTTCAGGAAAATGGCACATTTTGTTTCTGAGCAGCCCCTAAAAATTTGGGGGGGTTTCGTCAAGGGGGGCCTGAGAAAAAAGGGGGGTCCCAAAACGCGTTTTTCCCATTCATTTTTCCATAGGGCGGTTGGACTCACTTTTAGCTCGAACGGCTGAATGGATTTGCACGAAACTTGGCAAAATTGTAGGGACTGTTAGCCCGATGTGCCTTTGCTAGGTCTCAATATATGTGCTCCAGTAGTTTTTGAGAAATTAACGTTCAAAACAAGATATATATCTGTAACAGCGCTCCGGGCAGCGATCCGGTCCGCTTACTTTTCGCGAAACGGAACTTTGCGCGCAGAAAGCTGATTGGCTCTCCGGTGTCTGTCAACATTCTAAACAGTCCGGAGCGGCCGCCATCTTATCTCTCGGTAGGATCGAGAGAGAAGAGGTGAAAAACGAAGGGGGAATTTATTGAAAGGGTGCAAGGTATACCCCTCTTGACCCCCTAGGATTGTTGTTGGGGTTATTAAAGGGTCCCGTGGGGAAAATAAAAAAAAAATATTTTTCACGGTAGAAGCGTTTCCCGGGCCGCGAACTGGGCCGCAAACTGGTAGCGAAACGGGAATTCGCCATTTTGTGCTTCGTTTTAATTGTTTAGAGACAAAAATTATCGCCGCACATCGGCCACAATGCATGAATATCGTTGAAAAGTCAGCGATATTCATGCATTATCCAGCAAATGCTCTTAGCCATGTTATCCACCTTCCATTGGATAACAGAAAGCTGATTGGCTCTCCGGTGTCTGTCAACATTCTAAATAGTCCGGAGCGGCCGCCATCTTATCTCTCGGTAGGATCGAGAGAGAAGAAGAGGTGAAAAACGAAGGGGGAATTTATTGAAAGGGGGCAAGGTATACCCCTCTTGACCCCCTAGGAATGTTGTTGGAGTTATTAAAGGGTCCCGTGGGGAAAATAAAAAAAAATTGATTTTTCACGGTAGAAGCGCTTCACGGGCCGCGAACTGGGCCGCAAACTGGTAGTGAAACGGGAATTCGCCATTTTGTGCTTCGTTTTAATTGTTTAGAGACAAAAATTATCGCCGCACATCGGCCACAATGCATGAATATCGCTGAAAAGTCAGCGATATTCATGCATTATCCAGCAAATGCTCTTAGCCATGTTATCCACCTTCCATTGGATAACATGGCTAAAAACCGCTCTGTGCGTGAGCTTTTTTTTTTTTTTTTTTTTTGCTGCGTGACGTTTGTTAACGTTCGATTCGATGGAAATCAGGAAGTGTTGAACACCATTTTGTCACTGCGAGTAAATATTTTGTTATAAATGAATCCTTATTGATAAACATTGTCTGCGCCATCTTGCGTTTTTGTCCAATGCCACAATTTTGTCGTGCACGGCAGCCATTTTAGATGCCTTGACCAGGGCCACTCTCTGCACGCCGTCGATTCTCAGCATGGCTCCCCACCCTCGCACGCATCTCCCCCACGCAATGGTCACCCCCGCTCTCTCTCTCATGCATGGGCCATATACTTCCCCCATCTGCGCTGCTCTTCTCTGAGAATCACACCCTGTGCCCGTTCGACACCTCCCTTTCACCCTATTCACTACCGCACCCTCTGACACTTCTCTTCCTCTGTGTCCGATTGTCCAGGCCGGACCTAGGCTATCACCTAGCCCTGCGGATGTAGTTTATGGCTCCAGCTGTAGAGTATCCAGACATGCCAACCCTCCCGATTCAGGTGTGAGACTACTGATTTCAGTGCTAGTCTTTCGCTTCCCGATTCCTGCAAGGAAAAACCCGGGGGCATATTTCCAACATCTAGCGGTAATTTTTGTCTCTAACTTGTTTGGAGACAATAATTATCGCCGCACTTCGGCGAATTTTATCGCACATAAACCTTGCTATTAGGAAGGTTTATCGCAAATGCGATAAAAAACGGCCGCAATGCATGAATATCGCTGAAAAGTCAGCGATATTCATGCATTAGTCAGCAAATGCTCTTAGCCATGTTATCCACTTCCCATTGAACAAGCGCATGGTCTTTTAAAGATTTGTGAAGTACTCGGGGCGGCGGTGTGTGTGTGTCCTCTTTCAGGAGCGGGCGGGGGGGCACTGGCAGCAATTTGCAGGCCAGGCAGTGTTCAACACGTGCATCACCTTTTCTCTGCCTGCTATTGCGCTCCATGCTTCGGAAAGGTAAGAAAAAGAACGTGCATTTGAGTTTGAAATGTCCGATCTTGTAGTAGTACACTTGCAAAGCCCACACATGACAATAACCCGATTCAAGGCCCCATTCACCCGATTTTTAAAAAAAATATAGTACTCCAAGACAGTTACATTTTAAAACTTTATTAATATTTAAATATAACGAACGCAACAAAAACTGTAAATATATTTAACCATTTTTTGAAATTAACCAGAACTATAACGATAACAACAACAACAACAATAATATAACTTTTATGCCTAAATTACGCAAACATTTAGCTAATCTGCTAAAGGGGGGAGTCGCCATTTCTTTACAATAAGCAATAATGAAAAATCCACATCAATAGGGTTGCCCGTTTTCTCGATGCAGCACTATAGTGCAATATACACAGCACCTGGGGTGTCAAGAGTGAACAGGTCTTTCTTTGTTCCTTAAGATGTTATCTCCGAGAATGCTGATGCATTGGTGTCTGTACACTTCTTTGTCAATTCTGTCAAGATGATAACTGCTTTATAAACAGACGATATCTTTGTTTCGTCATTAGTGTTAAGTGTGTCTGAAACTACAGTGCCCTTCTGTTTTTTTTTCTTCAGGCTCTACAGAGTTTTGTGTTGTTCTTTTGAGCGACAATTATTCCAGAGGTTTCAGGTTCACTTGTTTTGTTCTGCAGTGAGTTAACAGCTTTAGAGAGTTCATGTTTATTTGCTATGTCCTGCTGTTCGTGAACTGCTTCAGAGACGTCAGCCTCATTTTTTATGTTTCAGTAGATCCTGGACCTGCCCGGCCGCGCCCAAAATGACGCCGGTGTAAATGGGACTCGTAACTGCTTGTTCTGTACTGGTTGCCCAACCTTGATATCACGAGATACATATGCAGTTTTGAAGCACATGGCGGAGGCTTGTCTGCTGTAGTGGGGCGCCCCTTTATCATTTCAGTCGCCATTCCGCCCGCTTTTGCTACACTGTGCCTCATCCGCCATTCAGCTGTTTACCGCCCGCTCTTACGGCTACAGCGTCTCGCTCACCATGTAGTTGAGTTGTTCCCACTCTTGCGGTGCAGCGGTAGGCGGCTGCCACAGGACTCTTAAAATGGCGGCCGGCTCTTCGGATTTGGGCCTGGTCCAGTAAAATGGCCCTGGGACACCTTGGAACTCGGACGCATGTCTGCCAGGGCTTGGGTTCCATTCTCGAAAGCGTCCCCTCAGCCTTGAAGATTGTACAAAAGTCTTGGGGGCCCTCGACTCCCGCAGGCTTCCGGTGGGGAGCGGCTGCCATGATTGCTTGCGGAATGGCCACGACGGAGCTACGAGATGGTGGTGCTCTCATGGTGACGCCAGCTTCAGTCTGAAACATCCAGAAACAAGGTGGGGCTTTCATCGTTTGGGGAAAAAAATGTTTTAATCCAATGAAAAGTGTTATTTTTAGGTCACATGACCTAGTCTTACATAATTAGGAAAAGAAAAGTAAAATGAACCAATGAAAAGTTTTATTAACAAGTCACATGACCTGTTATGCTTACGTTACGCGCTGCGCGGCGCGCTCTGGATCGTTTCCGGGAAGCTGCGCCTTGCGCACCGGAGCACTTCCGGGTGCGCTAACGCGTCGCGTCATATGACGCATTACGCGACAATGCAGGTGCCGAATATAGTCAAAATGTCTCCACCAACCAGCGGTCGGAATTCCACCGCTTTCAGCAGTCCAAAAAGTTCGGTCAAATCTTAAGAGCGGGAGCAACTCAACTACATGGTGAGCGAGACGTTGTAGTCGCAAGAGCGAGCGGTAAACAGTTGAATGGCGGAAGAGGCACAGAGTACCAAAAGCGGGCGGAATGGCAACTAAAACGGTAAAGGGGCGCCCTACGACAGCGTGTCTTCAGGTGAAACGGATTGTGGGACAAGGTCCAGAATGAAAGATTCTTCAAAAGGGAAAAAATTCCGCCGGACCCCGGGAGCCGGCCGCCTATGCCGGGGGCGATCTCAGGCCTCACCAGGGCAACACGACTTGGGGAGGGGGCAGGAGCCAAGCGCCCCCTCTCAGTCCGCGCCATCTCACCGCCCCTTGGGGGCCTCCGTCAAGCGGTTTAGGGAGGCACCGTATCACATTGTTTTCCAATGCAGTCAGGTCCACAAATGGACCTCACTTACTTTGAATAGTGCAGCTGCAGCAGGTGCAAATAAGGTTTAAACAGTGTTACAAGAACTGCTTAGAATTCTGAAGTATGGCACTCAATAACCAAGACTTATGCCATTTATGTAAGGCAGTGACATGGAAGCAACTCAGGGACAAAAAGCATGAACGAACATTCACGTATGAAAATCTTATTTGGAGAAGGGGTAGAATCCAAACGCCCCCTGCCAGTTCGCGCCACTACACCGTATGTGTAAAATCTGAAGCCATCATTCTACAAACTCTCAACGCTTGTTATCAGTGCATGAGTTTCATGCTCGATCGATTGAGCTAGCCGGATCGGGCAATAAAAAGTATAAAATAGTTATGTAAATAGTTATTTAATAAAATGTTTTATTCTGTTTCTTTGGTGGTGTGTTGTGTATATTTATAATATTTGCATAGGGTTTGCCGTTATTTTGGGCGGTGTGGGTGGCGGAGTCGAGCTGTTTTGCAGCCCTCATGGTGTGGAGCTCAATTCATTTCACTATTTTCGTATTTCTCATGAAGGGTTATTCCTAATGTTTGTATTTTACCGAGGTTAAAAAGAGATCGAATTAGTGGCCTACTGATTTTGCTCGATTACTTTTATTTTTTTACACGATTTTTCACTATCTGCAAAGACTAAACAGAGTATTGCGACTTTGTGCTTGTTTGTAAATAGAGAATGATCCAAAGAGAACCAATTGTAAAACAGTAAATGCTTGGATAATAATCAATCAAATGGAGAGACAAGCAGGTACGACGGATTACAACAGGGGTAAAGGACTTCGTTAACTACCGTTCACTATCTGCAAAGAGAGAGTACTACTAAGAGAAAAGAGGGGAGTGGGGAGGGGGGGCAGCGTTTAAAGCACATCAGCGTGCATAAACACGAAAACGTTTTTACCTATCACGTACTTGACATTTGACAGCTTTTGATGTTTGCTATTAAAAAACCATTGAAATTCACAGAAAAAACCATAGGTTATACTCCATATATAGTTAGGAATTTGCATTTACAAAACCTTGAAAATTCAATGAAAAAACCATTGGTTTTAGGCCATATATAGTTAGGGATTTGCATTTAGAAAACCTTATTTTACTCGCATAAAACCATTGAAATTCCATATATAGTTATAAGCGCTAACTATATATCGCGCACCCGCAATCCACTGCTGATGATGTCACATATTACATCATTCATGACATGGTTAGTGACATCACTGATGACATCACTGATGACATCTCAAATGACATCACTGATGACATCACTGATAACATCTCATTTGACATGACTGATCACATCACTGATGATATCATTCATGTGATAATACCATGAACCTCTTCAGACTCTAATATAACCTTAGATACAATCAGTGTAAACAGACAGTCACTCATCCATGGAGTTACTCACACACCTAGTCAGTTATGCCAAAAATCAATCACACCTCCATTTTCTCAACTATACAGTTATACACACCTTACTTATTCAAACATATACTAACACATATTTACTTTACTCTCTTATACAATCTCTGATACATGTTCACAATGATCCATACAGCCACTCACACATTCATTGGCTCTTATGCACAGTTATTTATAGATGTCAACTCTCACATGTACTGTGTTTTACATATGTACTTAATTTGACATGTAGCACTGAGATATCCATTCACTCACTAATACACTCATGCACAGTCAACCGCCCATACAGCTGTTTCCACATGCAGTTTTGAATCTATACATATAGTGAATCAACTACTCACACATCTATGTACAGAGTCACACACCTCCCAGCCACCCATACACACACACTCAGTTTCCCATACAAATACCTGGACAACCAATCAATAACCCATACAGTTACTCATATAGCTACTGATCAACATATGCAGCAGTTTGTAGAACAACAGATATAATGATGTACAAATTAAGACAGTTTAGTCACTAACTCATGCCCTCAGTGAGACACATTTAATCACTCACTCATACAGTCAGTCATGCACCTACTAAATCCTTCATCCAGACACTTATATATCTACTCATTCTTCAATATGTAAAACATATTTTAACTTTACAGAAACATAGTCACTGGATGTTGTAATCAGTGATGTCATCAGTGATGTCATTTGAGATGTCATCAGTGATGTCATCAGTGATGTCACTAACCATGTCATGAATGATGTAATATGTGACATCATCAGCAGTGGATTGCGGGTGCGCGATATATAGTTAGCGCTTACAACTATATATGGAATTTCAATGGTTTTATGCGAGTAAAATAAGGTTTTCTAAATGCAAATCCCTAACTATATATGGCCTAAAACCAATGGTTTTTTCATTGAATATATATATATATATATATATATATATATATATATATACACAATTCCCCTGGGGCTGTTTCCCTTTAAAAGCATATTACTCAGCCAAAAATGTAAGAATTAAGCTACCATCAACTGTTGAGTGCCCTTTACGAGCACCCATTTGAACTATTGAGAGAATTCTTTCAAGTTTGGAGTAAATTTTCCTAGAGATGTCCAACAGGGTGATTATGCGATAACTCTGAGCGATTCATACCACCCTTTTTTATACAAAAGGACCCTCATACTTCCTTTTCCAGGTCTCTGGTAATTAAAATCCACTTGTGATAGCTCTACACATGGGGGTCCGAACTTGGGCCCACAAACTAGGGTTAAGTTTTATTATGTCTGAGGATAGGCCATCTAGATCTGGGGCCCCTGAGCTTCTTAGCTTTTATTTTTACCAGATCCTCAAAGTTGCTTACTGTAGAAAGCATAGAAAGCACCTCCACCAAATCCAAATTAGGTGTGCAATATTTTGAACTACCCATAACCACTCTACTACCTTCTTTTAGCTTATATAAAGATGCTATATACCTGACCCACTTTATTACGGCTACCGGCGATGCGTCTGTGTTTTTTCGCCAGCCGAAGTACACCGCTGACAGTATTCCAAAACCCTTTGTTCTTCCTGTTTGCAGAAAAACTAAAGTCTTAATCCAAACTCTCTCTTTCTCCTTCCAAATAATAGTTCTTATTTCTTTTCTGTAATTCTTCCTACGTTGTTTGATTAAAAGATGCCTATTAGCACAACTCTCTTTATAGACCTACCTTATATTCTTATTTAGTTTGATATTTGACCTCTCCTTAGGCAATCTATGTATACCCTTGCATCCCCTACCACAGTTTAAGCCCACCGTATACACCTTTGGTGTAGAAGAAATTAGTCTATCATAATCTTTCAAGATAAACTGAGGCGTATGATTCACCTTCATGGGCATCCGCAGAAATTTTTCATGGGAGGATAAAATGTTAATGTCAACACCATCCTCCGACATGATGTGTGCCAGGTGGGGCATACGAAACACTGGGGCACAGGAGGAGCCATGTAGCTCTGAATGCCCCACTTGTTATTTTCCAAGCTCTCTGCACTTCCTATGTCATTCCTGTCCACGTGACAGACAGGCTACCTCGATGGCACTGCTGAGCTCCACAAGTATTCTTCATCTATAGATATTCTGTGTAATATGTACACCATATGCACTCATGTCTATCCGGGTGTGTGCAAAGAACCACAGAGACTGCTTCTGGGGTAGTTTCCAATTCAGCACCAAGAGACCTTTGGTGTACGTGCGCTCAATACATTCCTTATAACATAACATACCAATAATCTTATACAAAGAGGCCACGGCAATAGGGCATCACACCTAACAAACAGTCCATGCACAGTCGTGTGTGTGCATCGCACATTTAAATAAATAAAATAAATGAAAACAAAATAACGGCGGGTTGGTCATCAGAGTCGAGAGTGGTGTAGAAATAGTAACAGGGTGGATGGGAGACAAGCAGGTGGATGGGAGCTTACAGGCAGGCAGGTAATTAGTAGATTGAAAGCAGGCAAGCGGGAGGGAGGTTAGAAGAGGCAGGTGAATGGGAGACAGGCAGGTGGATAGCAGGTCAGGTGTGTGGGAGCTTAGAGAAGGTAGCAGGATGGGAGCTTAGATGCAGGTAGGTGGATAGGAGGTTAGACGCAGGCTGGTGGATGGGAGACAGGCAGATGGATAGCAGCTTAGAGCCAGGTGGGTTGGAGCTTAGAGGAGGCAGCAGGATGGGAGCTTAGGGGAGGCAGGTGGATGGGAGGGTAGAGACAGACAGGTGGATGGGAGTTTAGAGGGAGGCAGGCATGTGGTGATTATTGGAAGATGAATGGATCCGACCAGGACGTGATGGTGGTGGCTGCCTATTAAGGTGAGGGTCAAGACATGGGGTCAGTGGGAAGCCACAAGAATGGAATCCTATATGTCAAAAGAAGTGGCAACCAGCCACAGAGATCCAATTTTTGACATTCCAATAGTCGAGCAGGGTTACAAATGAGTAAGGGGAACAAATATATTAATTGATGGGTAACCATCCTGGTATACTTCCCGAAGTTTTGTTTGACACAAATAAGCATTTGAGTTGAATTTCTTACAGAGGGAAGACAGTTTTATTTGTATTTTTTTTACAAAAAATCAGTTGGTTGTGTTATTGTTGTGACAATCTGAGTGTAATCATCAAGTCTGAAGCTTTATTAATTTTCAGGAAAACTCAGCTGTTAATCCTTCTGAAGTTGATCGACATAGCAGCAACAGCCTGGGGTAGATTTGTGGTCAATAACGTTGTTACACAGCACCGGGAGATAGAAACACTTATTTTTTTCACATCATCAGTGGAGGTTCGTACGGCACTTAACGCGAGGGAACACTCAACTCATGTTTTCTGCTGCTTTGCCAGAGAAAGCCACCCTCATTAAAGAAAACAGTATTGAGATAAAAAGCTGAAAATCAGGTTCTGTCCTTTTCTTTCTTTTATAGAACTTTCCTTGTGTCCCATTAGTTACCGTAATTGGCCGTGTTAGTCATTTTATATTTCATGCATCGCAGGCTCAACGCTCGGCCTTCCTTTTGCTTTTTGCCTTGTTTGTGCATCTGCAAGATAATTGCCTAATGCCCAAATTAGTGAGGGCTGTTGCTATTTTAGATGGCGAAAGGAACTCAGCCAGTGTTGTCACAAAAGTTGAGGGGACCACCCTGCAGTGCAAAGCACATTGAGGGGCCACCTCCGGGCTCACTCAGGATCTCGCAGGCCTGGGGACTGTGCTGATGGGGCCCCCTGGAGCTTGGGGTTCCCCCGCACTGCGGGGGCCTTTGTTACACCCCTGGTGCCAATGGCATGCTCTTTCCCTTACCCAACCCCCACCCCCCTCCAGACCCTCTGTTTCAGGACTGTGGTAGGAGCTCAAGGCACATACCTTCCTGGCCTCCTGCTCCCTGAGGTGGAAGCGTTCCTCACACAGGTGTCTGTCCCCTCTCAGTACCAAGGCAGTAGCTGGCTGGAGCTCTGAGTAGGCCCCTTCGTGGGCGCTCCTTCCCTCTGGTGGGTCCGGCCCTCACACACAGCCCCAACAGACGAGAGCTGAGGTGATGGGGGCAAGCGCTCCTCCTTTCCCCCACCTGTGGACGCCCATGTTAACCTTGGATTTCAGAAGCATGTCAATATTATATGCAATGTATATAAAGAAAGTCCTGGTTGATTAGATGTCACATAGACATTCTGGAGCCCCAATATAAGTAAAAGACAACATGGCCCTTATTATGAGTTGGCTGGATTTCAGTGTGAGGATGCCATGGGGGCCATCATATCTGAACTTTACTGATTTTATAGCATATACATCTGGCTATTTCAAGTTGTTGTTACTGAATGGGGGCATAAACTTGCCTACTCAGGAAAATCAGGTAATTTTCAATTTGAATATCCCCATTTTGGTCAAATATACCACCTTTTCCCAACAAGCGGTAAACTGGAGGAAGGTACTTTGTGGGAGGGGGTATACTCCTCAGGATTTAACTTCAGCAGATTCATAATCGTGTTTATAATCAGAAATTAGAGTGTTTTTTTCAAAAGATTTAAATACTCTGAGGGCTCTTTCAGTAAACATTCATGTTAAGTCACTGAGACAGAACCACTAATATAAAGTTGAAGATCAACAAATTAATTCAGTGATTGTTAATTGCCACATTTCTCAATGGAGCATTTCATTGCTGAATAAAATATATAAAAATAAACCTGGTGTTGGACTTGGCCCTTTTAGTAGGTTCACCCCTGAACTTTTTGCCTTAAGCTCTGACATCGTGGTAGTGTTTTTTGGCCTCTGCGCACTTTAGCACTGTGGCCCAGTGTAAAATGCGGGCGCTCTCTGAGTCTGTGTAGTGAGATTGGCCTGCCCTCCCATAGGAATGCATGGGGGATATGTGTGTCCATGGTAATTCCTGATATGAGAGGAGTACAGGGGCTAGTTTAGTACTTTCGAACTCGTGAGAATAAATGCTGCGCAATGGTGTGCGCAGATTTATGGTGACTGGTGGAGAAATGCCACTTTTAGAAGTTACTAACCAAACAAGGGTGGCTGGGCCCAATGGGAGAGAGGGTAGGCAGGGCCCCAATACTGTGAAAAAAGGAATTTTTGCCTATGCCTCCAAATTTTGAGTTAAACACTGATTAGTTGAGGATAAACAACACTTTATTAGTTTACCGTGACAGTGATTTATGTCTTTGAATCGTTACTCAGTTTACAAAAAATTGTCTTCATTCTACATTAACAGACATAAGATCGCCATCAACTTCATATCTGGCCATATACAGTTCAAAAAACAATTTGTGCATATATACAGTGCAAAAAAATCGTGTAAAGATGCGCTCTTTTTTATTTAGCACAATTGGCTAGAGGACCCCGTTTGCTAAACAAAATCCCCCTTTTTCTTTTCACAAACAGTTCCCATGGACTAGAATCACACCGCCCTGATGAGAATCCTGCAAATAATGTAACGGGATTTGAAACGCGTCGGCACTTTTTTCTGACATTAAGGGTCAACGTTACTGATGCAAAAATGGGCAACTTTCCTGAACAATAACGATTGAATCTGTTTCAGGAGTTGGGAGTTGATTTTTGAAAAAAACTTTTTCTCTCTCTCTCCCCACGATTTTGATCATTTTTATTGTGAAATGTTGATTTTGTTCACTATGTTCATGACTTATTTGTCCATGTCACGATCATGCACTAATGACTAAAAGTTTCTCTTTACACGCTCATTTTGGATTTTTTTGCACTGTATATATGCACAAATAGTTTTTTGAACTGTATATGGCCAGATATGAAGTTGATGGCGATCTTATGTCTGTTAATGTAGAATGAAGACAATTTTTTGTAAACTGAGTAACGATTCAAAGACATAAATCACTGTCAGGGTAAACTAATAAAGTGTTGTTTATCCTCAACTAATCAGTGTTTAACTCAAAATTTGGAGGCATAGGCAAAAATTCCTTTTTTCACTTTTAGAAGTTGGCATTTCTGTGTGCTGTGTGTCTGCCTGCCTGATGTGAATTGCATGTCTGGCTTGTAATTGACAGGGGCTGGGTGGTGTGGTTGGCTCCAGGAGCCACAATGTCTGCCCAGTGGTGAATATGGAGATGTGCATGTAGATGGGAGGGAAGAGTAGCACCTGGGACCTGAATAGGGTTGTGCCTTCCCTCCACAATGCTGGCTCCGCCCCCTGTGGTGCATCTGAGCACCCAGCCCCCACCTGACAAAGGAGAGAGGAGCTAAGCACAACAAAGTGCACCAAAGTTCCCCCAAACCAGTTGCATCTAGTTTTTCGCCCAGCCCTCTGCTGTGTCATCCCTCATTGAATCATTGGTTATTTAAAATGCAGGTTCCCACCCAGCTTTGCGGTTTTAACTAAGGAGCGGGTGCCCACCCCACATTATGGCTGCAAGCTGTACTTAATGGAGAGCAGGTGCCCACCCTGCATTGCGGCCTTTGTTTATTCCTTTGCGGGTGCCCACCCCGCTGTGTATGCCGCAAATTGATTTTACTTAATAGCGGGTGCCCACCCCGCAATCAGGAGCTGCTGAGAAGGAAACTTGGCAGGGCTGCTGCCATCACGACCCGGAAGCCAGGTTGCCTTGCCTGGTTGTGGGCGGGGCCATGGAATGAGCGGGAAGCAGTCCGGAGCCTCGCGGGCTCCATTTCCACCTCCCCAGTAACTGCTGGAAGCTGGAGGGAAGCTCAGATGGTAGAAGCAGGGCTCCCGCAGCCGCGGTGTGGGCCCTGCCAATGACGCCTGCGTGGTCCTGCTGCCAGAGAAAAAGTCCCGGGACCCAGGAGGGGGCCCGGGTGAAGCGAGGGAGAGCCGGAGCCTGAGCCAAGCCCAGGTTAGTAGGGGCCAAGGCCGTTCTCTCCCTATTTATTTTGGGTACTCTAGAGGCACCCAGGCAGCAAGGCGGGTTGTTCTGAGCGGTCCCGCCATGGCGGGCCCCTCCAACGTGTGCCACCTTTGTATTAAGGGCCCGTGGGGTGTCCAGAGGGCCCAGGCGTGCCTAGGTCCAATGAGGCAGGCATGCTTGGCTTAGAAGCGCCAGTGGTCCGCTCCAACGTGGGGCAAGATATTTTATAGGTCCTGTTTACAGCTGCCCCGCTTGCTAGAGGGCTGCTGCCAAGTTTTTTGGGCATGTAGTTGGGAGAGCCTGTGTTCTCCCACATGGGGCCTGATTTGTTTCCAAGGGCTCATGTCCCTACCAGTTTATCCAGTCTTCCAGCTGCCTCGCTTGCTAGAGGGCAGCTGCAACCTTTTGCATAACTAATTGTCCAGAAGGCCCAGTGGTGCCAGGCCTCATTCTAATTACTTCACAGCTGCCCAGTAAGTAGTGGACAGCTACTCCGTTTAGGCCCTCATTGGATATTCCCAGCTGCCCAGCAAGCGCCTTGACTTTGGGGACATAGGGCATTTGAGCCCCTTTTTGAGATGGTCAGTTGGCCTGGGGAACTGTTAGGATTATAGGGCGCCAGGCCCTAATGTGATTAGGTGGTGCTAGAAAATTTAATGTATATAGTATGATTACGCACTCTGTTTTATACCTCTATATGTATTTTTATGATTATGAGGTTGTTTCGCATATTATGGTTTATGCTAGTGAGATTATGTTTCACTGTGTGATTTATGCCCCTAATGTGAGTTATGTTTAGGAGGTTAGGGTCTAATGCGTTTAGACTTGTGAGATGATTGCATAATGTGTTTATGCTGGTGAGGTTGGCGCAGAATGTAATTTGTGCCTGATGTGATTATGTGCATAATGTAGTTTATGTTACAGGATGATGCTAAGTATAGTGAGTACCAGTGTTTACTGGTTGTACATTTATGATCTGTCTTACTTTGACTAAGTTCGTTTTGTGATGGTTCTGACAGTGGTCCAAGTGGCCCTCTCATGTGTAAATAATTCCCTTGTAGATATGACCGAGTGCCAGGTGGCACCATGTATAATATGTGTTTACTATTTAATGTGTTTAGAGAAAACAAAGGCTATTTTTGATATAACCTTGTGTGGAGTTCCTTTTGAAGTGTGCCTGGGATGTTGTTGCTGTGTGCGTGTGCAAATGCTTTACACATGGCCTCCGTGATAAGCCTAACTGCTCGTGCCAAGCTACCAAGGGGGTGAGCAGGGGTTATCTTTGGCGTGTAGTTCCCTTGCCCTGACTAGAGTGGTGGTATCTGCCTGGCTTTGGCACAAGCCTTAGCCAACCAGAGATCCCATTTTTAACACCTGGGAATTTGGAAAATGTTATGAAATGAAACATAGGGCCTGATGTACAAACATTCCAATTGACCATTTGTAGTTTGGAATTTATTATTAGGAATCCACTAGAATGCATTTGGTAGAAATAGATGCAATTTGCACCGACTTCTGCCGCATGCATTGGTGTTTTATTGAGCCACTCTATGTATTAATAGGTTAGTTCACAAAATAATGATTTGTAGTGGATTGCCATTCTACTTAATTTATTAACATGCATGAGATAATCCACAAGTTCAGACCCACTACGGTTGGTTAGAGTCACAGGCATGGTAGTTTGCTGCAGTCAGCAGACCACTATGTCTTTGACTACTTTTAAATAAAGCAATCTTTTTTTCAAATGCAGCCCGTTTTCCTAAAAGAAAGGGAAAATGGGATGTGTTTTAAAAAGAAAATGAATAATTGTACGAACATTTTTTAAGGAGGTGGCAGTGGTCCCATGGACTACTGCCTGCTTCTCAAAAATATTTGTTTCAACATTTACAAGAGGGAAGTGGTCCCTTGACAACACCCTCCTGTATACGAATGGTTACCACCAATTTGGATTTGGTGGTAAAATAATAATGTTTTGCAACTGGATTAAAGTCACAAAAGATTAATACATAATTTAAGGAGTCAGTATTTGGAAAGAATGCCTGTTATAAACCCCTCTTAGAAATACTGATTCTGTATTTTGTCTGAAACTCTAACTCTGATTCTGGAACATGCTACCATAAAATAGTATGCCCATCAGGACCTTGGTTCCCCATCACTCGGAAGGGATATTCTTGTACGTGGAAATTGTACTGCATGTTAGTATGCCATAGATGAATTCTTCATTAATTGGAACACCACATTTGTAATTCATTTTTGATATGCAAATAAAAGAAAATGAGTATAAGGTCAACTATCAACCTTGTTAAGGAAAGGATTAAAAAGAAGATCAGAGCAATTAGAAGAGTGAATGCCAAGTATCCTATGGTGGAACATTCTAATTAGGGGCACTTCATAGAAGAAATTCCTGGAGTACTTTTTTTAATATCGAAAACTGTCACATCTCATGGCAAGGTGATAATCATGCCTCGAAGGCGATGATAATCATGTCTTGGACTTGAGCCCTAGGGAGGCAGGCTGAATTATCCTTTCAATGCATGGAGAGTGGTCTCAATACGAGCTATGAACTCTGAATTTCTCGGGAGCATAAGCAATCCAACAATGTCTTTAATAACTCCTTCCATGTGTCACAGTGGGTGTGGGCGTAGGATGGCCGGGGGCCGTCCGAACCCTGCCCACTGATTAAAACGCCCTCACAGCGTGGAAATTCGTGCAGCGTGTTAAAACAATGTAACTATGTTCTCATCCCTAACAGCACACTGGTATTTCATGGGGGCTTAGGGACTACAACTAGCACATTGCTACTAATTAAAAAAAAATACTGTTTCAGAATAAACTGGGACAAAATTATTAATATTTGTAATGGGTGTGCTAAGGAACAAGTCCGTAAAAGATATCCCAGTGATCCTGTAGATCGAAATAATATTAGATGATCTACAGAAGTCGATAGAGTTCTGGGTTGTTCCCTTTTTCTTATGGAGCGAGTATGTGTCAGCTGTCAAGACGCTTTTTTTTAACAATACAAAATGTTGACTTGACTACTCTGAGGAGAGAAGAGTTCATGGTTCCTTAAATTGAGGAGTGTTACCTAGCAGAACAGCTATAGTACATCATGGGATGGTTTTAGGGAGAACATAATGCTGTCAGAATTCCAATGATGAGCTTAGTTCAAAGGGGAACCCTCAGAGGGATGATGTCTGATTCATACAGTTGTGCAGAAAGCACTCCGCCACTGTCACGTTTAGATCTAAGACAGAAACAACAATATGGGAACAAGTATTTGGAAAGCCAATAAGCCTGGCGCTCATTCTGAATACTGACTATAACATTTGAAAAAGCCTACTAACAGAGCTGGAATGGGAACCCAGCTCAGCCCTGGCAATTTTGTAGGACCAGCCCCCACTCCGGATAGGGGGGGTGTAAGTGTGAAGCGCTGCTGCTTGACAAAACTAGCCCCCAGCACTATTGCTTTTATTACTGGGGATTGATAGTGCTGCATCACTGCAAAACCACTCTCCAGTATGAAAACCAGTCTCCAACGCTCGACAACCAGCCCCCAACCTTCCTCCCTCCCAGGCAAATGCTTGATGCCCACTACGGCCAGTCCAGCCCTGCTTGCTACAGTGAAATGCAATGCATCTATGTGACATAGAATTTAATGTGTCATGATTCAGTGCAATTAGCAATAGAAGTACTTCACAGAAAGTAACATTTTACCTCAGTCAATCAACATTATGAGGTGAGAGAGAAATACTCCTGTACATGAAGCTAGCCACACTCTATGCATATTTTAATGAACTGATAGTGCTTGCTTTCTCTGGGAGTGCTTGCTTTCTCTGCGAGTGCTTGCTTTCTCTGGGAGGAAACAAAGCGCAAGATACCTTTGGAACTTAGGAGGAGAAAAACTAGTAGAGGTGTCGGATTATCCCTACCTTGGCAGGACCCTCTCCAAAAATCTTACCAACGCAAAGCAGATAAATAATCTTCAAAGGAAAACTGATATACACACTGCAGCCCTCCAGAAACTCTACAGCGCAACAGGAAATAGACATTTCTCCTCTCTAATAAATGTCTATAAATCAAAAATACCACCTGTATTATCTTACGCTACGGAGTACATACCTATTAAACAATGGGTTTTTATGGACCGCAAAGAGGGAAAGGTATTGAGGAAAATTTTGAAACTATCAGACGCAGTCCCAGTCCAAGCACTAAGACTGGAATTATCTGTTACTAGTTCATACGCTGTAGCTATTGCAAATGTCATTAGGTGGGCATACCAACTACTGCACGCAAAAGAGAATTCACTAAGGTCACTGCTGAAAAAAGAAACCTTTGAGTCCGATATGAAAAAGCAGATTTTCCAAGAAAATATGACCGAGGCATTCCGTATTGCTAATATTGACACTGAAATGTTGCTATCCTGGTCACCAGCACAATTAAAACTGTTTTTAAAATGCTTCACCCCAAAAATAAGTTTCGAGATGGACTCCAAACACTGTGATAAACTACTCACCTATAAACCTTTTGTAGGCACATTAGAATATAAACAAAGCCGGTCTTACATTGGTTTAACCTTGACCCACGGTGCAAGGAGAACAATTGCCATGCTTCGACTGGGTATCCTTCCCGTACTCTCATACACTTCAAGATGGCTTCCGGGAGGATCACCTTTATGTACTTTGTGCGCAGGCGGCGACCAGACTCTGGAGCACTTATTATTAATATGCCCGAACCAGAACGTAACGTTAGCCCGCACAAGATTTCTCGAGCCCATTTATCGCTCCAGTAGAATTCTGTCGGTGAGAGACCTTATTAGTCTGTGTAAGCAACCCCCGAACGAATTCATATGTTATAACCTGTACAAATTCCTGAAACTGTTTTTATCCTTGTATTGAGAAATTGATAAACTTTTTAATTATGTATTGTTGAGATATATTTGTGGTCCTCGGTTGAGTACCAGTACAAATAAAACTTTTTTTGACTTTGACTTTTGACTTTAATGAACTGATACATCTTACAGATAGCTGAGCTGTTATCCCAGACCCGAAAAGTCAAAAGAGTCACTAATATGCAGAGAACACAGACATGGAGCTGTATTAAATGTCAATGAGGGGTCTAATTGCCACATCATTTTAATAAGATAAAAAGGCTGCTGCTTTGATGTTGAGGTAGATCGTGATAGCGCATAGGTATCAAATCAAACCACATGCCCTGTTTTGGGAAAGCAAATAAAAAATGCACAGTCTAAAATGAGTAAGATAAAAAATGTATATTGGAAATTCTGGATTCAAGTTAGATGTGGTTCTATTCCTAGGCCTAGATACATAATGCCAAAGGTGCAACCACTAGCCTCAAATTGTCTACCTTTAAATTACACATCCTATCCTTCTATGTTAAATATGTTTTTTATGGTATCTGTAGACTATACCTATGATCCCGGGTTTTTCATAATCATGGGGGACACCCATGCCAGAGAAAGTATGTTTCAAATATAAAAAAATACGGAATTCGGAATACATTATCAAGGTCCAGGCAATCAATCAAAAAGGCTTTTGAGAATCTTGACTGTGGTTGATGCCAGATTGTATGCCACAATAAATTAGGGACCAGTCTAATCATATCCTCCAGGTAGTTCATCCCTAGTTCAGCATGACAGATTATGTTCACTGTGGTCTTTGGTACTGCCAGCAATCTACGTAGAATGCTATTGTTAACTCTGATGTAAAAGAGAGTTAGTATGGCTCCAAACAGCAGCTCCATATAAGACCATCTGAAGAGCATTGTCCCTTACAAATGTGAATAAGTTCCTTCACAGGTCTATGTTGGATTCTTGATTCAGATCTAAAGACTGAATCAGCTGCTCTCTTAAATTAAATTTACCTGAAGTTAAGCAGGTATGACCACTTTAGCTCCTTGTCAAAGATATTAAAAAATGTGACCCTATTTATCGATGAGAACCCTATTGTAACCGTAGGTTTTGTACGTCCTGATACCAAGATGTAAGACTTTGACATATTTACTTTTAGTTCAAGCAAATTCATACAGGAGGCAAACCCATCCAACAAAATCTGCAGCCCATTTGCTGTTCTTGCAATGAGACCTGCATTGTCTGCATATAAGAGGATTGAGATAGTTCACTGCTCAATCTGGGCATATCCTTGCCACACATCATCTAATAGTCATCCAGGCCCTTTATATAAAGTAAAAAGAGTAAAGGGATCACAATACATCCTTGCATGACCCCCTGAAAAGATTTCATACGTGAGATATAGTCTCCATCTTGGGAGTAACGTACTTTCACAAAGGTGTACCAGTGCAAGCGACAAATAAGATTACTAGTGCTTGTTTAACCCCTATGGATCTTAGCAGGTCCGATAATTTTGCACATTTTACAGGGTCAAAGGCACAGGAGAGGTCCATAGAGGCCATATGAATGGCTTCTCCCCTAGCGTTTACATACTTCCCTAAAATAAAAAACAGATTAGGACATTGCTCAGTCATCCCCATTCCCCAACGAAAACCCTATTGAATGAATGAAATGAAGTGATATCCTCTGCCCATTTCTCAAGTCTAGAAAAAAATGCGACCCAATATTTTAGAGGAGGCATCAGGTAAAGGTATGTGGCGGTAACAGGAGGGATGATTTCTACCCCCCTTTTTAAATATATGGAGAATGAATTTCTCTTTCCAGGTTATGGGAGTGGACCAACAATTACTGCAGTTGTCAATAAAGGCTCCCATAAGTACACATTAGTCTTAAAAATATCAGAAAGAACCCTGTTAGTTCCAGGGGCATTCCCAGAAGAGGGCATATTAATGGCAATGATAAGTCACTGAGTGACAGAATAAAAAGCGTGGGCAGATGCCATATCCACATTGAGCGACACACCCTCATCTAAGGACACATATCCGGTGGCAGAGTGAAAGACTGTTCTAAAATGTTCCTCCCAAGTATACGCACTAATGTGACATTTCCTTGTTTGTGACTTCTATGGCTATTTTATAGACCTGCATCAACAGCACAACTATGGGTAGCTTTCAAAGCTTTTATCAGTGAATTATCGGCTTCAGAGCACGCTTTTTCAAAACATTGAGGACGCGGAGCATTTGCTTCCTTTTTAGATACCAACACGTCCATGATAATTTGACACAAGTAGGAGAACCCTTCCATAATAGTACTCATGTCCTCTTAGGCAATAAGCAGACTCCAAATGAAAAGATGTCTGAATCTACACGGTTCCAGCTGGTGGACATAACTTTATTACTCAAAAACATATTGGAATCTGTTTGTGGAGGGTCGTGTGTCGTTATGAGATCAAAATCCATACACAATGGCTTATGGTCACTCAAACAATGTGCAATTAACTTGAATTCTACGAACACAAGTATCAAACCTCCAGATATTAGAATAAAATCAATTCTACAAGTACCATGGTCTTTATATATGGGTCTTATTTGGGTAATAGAAGAATCGATTTCCTGTGCCAATACCACATTTTTGTTTAAAAGTAATTTGTTGAGTTTAGCCCACCAAGGGGAATGGTTAAAATGTAAAAAATCCTCCTGGATCAGATTTGTCAAGCCACATACCCTTTGATCCGAGAATTTAAATGACGTGATGTTGAAGTGCCCCACCTATATAATAGACATCTGAGAGCCAAGATCTTCCACAATCTTAGTTAAAGAATCACCAAGTTGGTCCACGACCTCTGTGTATCTGGTGTCAAAGATATTATGATAATAATTGATCAGCATAAAATCACAATGACTAGAACATATGCAGTGCAACATTTGAGTGTTCTTAATGACTTCAGCCTTGGCAGTAGTTAATTTCACTAAGATAAGCACTGCCAACCCTTCTTTTGCTCTCACTGCTGGGGACTGTAGAGCAAAGAAGCACAAAAAATGTAAATCCATCAATCGCAAGATTTTGCAGCATCCATGTTTCCTGAGAGCACACTATATCATAACCCAAGATGAAATTCAACCAGTCTGTAGTAGATACCTTTGATCTAGCTGAGAGGATGGCCAACCACCAACACTAGACAGAAGCTCCTGGCCCAAGGAATTAATCTTCAACCATCCTACCACACTGCTGCATCAGATCGCCATTGCCATGGTGGCATCAGCTGCAGCAAGTTATGTGGCATATTTTACAGCCCTCTGGGGCTGGCTGCACACTCTAAATTGGCTGGGGCTGCTGTATGCACCTGCTGCAACACAGAGGATAGAAGGCCTTAAAAATGGCAGCGTTGCAGCCCGTCTAGCACGGACCGCGGGACGCCTACCCGTAGACCCGTGCCTGCTGCTTTTGGGCAAATGTGAGTGGAGGGACCCCTCTGCCCTCCCCTGGATGTTGCCTACTGGGCCTGGAAGAGGGCTCATGTGCGCAGAGGTGAGCATCTGGTAGGCAGCCATGATATTGGCCCTGACCCTGGAGTGCTGATCTCTTGATGGTGTGCCAGGAGGTGGCAGGTGGCAGATTGCTGTTGACAAGGTGGCCTTGGCTGTGAAAGTTGCTGAACACATGGCTTGGACCTGAATGAGATGGTATCCATGATATGGGGACTGCAGGGGTCGCTGCATAAATTTGTTGGAGCCGCAGGCTTTCCAGTGGCAGTGTACTACCACACTTGAGCTAAGCCGCAAGACTTGTTTAGATTCCCGGACGACAGCTTCATGGATTGGTGAGACAGTGGGCACTCCCTCCCCCTTGTTGCCCAGAAAGGGCCCCCAACAGCTGGAGAGTACACCCTGGCATGCAAGAAGGAACAACCGGTGATGGTCCATGATGCTTGGCCTAGGATTCAGTTCGCCAATACTTTGGAGTGTGACCAAAGAGATATGAGGTGGTGCAACTGGCTGTGAGTATGATTGCAGGGAAAGTAGTGAAAGTGACTATGGAACAGGGACTACGTCTCCCAACTGTGCCAGACCCCTGTGGGTGCAGACAAGAGGACCACTGTAAGGATACTGGCACAGGTGTAAAAAACTGGGGGTGGGCTGCATGGTGGAGAAGTCTAAGGGTGCTGGCTGTGGGGGCAGCGGAGGCACTGGGAGTGAATTGTCAGGCTGCGAGCCTGTGCGGTGGCCCCCTGAGGCACTCACTTTTTCCTACTGTGTGGAGAGACTCTTAAGCTCCCCTCCAATCTCAAATAAAAACTGCCTGTCCCATTGAAATGTAATGGAAGGAGGGAAATGAAGCCTGGAAAAACACCAGGACAACAGGGCTGCTTTGCTATGAATCCTGTATGCCTCGGGCCTGAGCAAGGGCCTAAGTAGTCTCCTGAAGATGGGCAAGTACAGGGTCACACAGGGTGCCCAACAAACAATAATGGATCCATTCATGGCCTCTGGACCAGAGAATGCCCCCTCAGGTAGATATCCGGCAGACCAAAGGGGGTGGACTCCATGAGCTGCAGGGCCCCACTGGGGCACAGATCCTGGTGGCAATTGAGGCTTCCATTGCTGAGGTAAAGGCTAAGATCGACTCAGTCTCTATGGATGACAACTTGTTGCATGTTGATCTCCAAAAGTTGGCTGAGCGATCCTTGGCAATGAAACAGTAAGTAAACAAACTTCAGGAGGAGGTGGTTGCCGACAAGACCTTGGTTGCCATTCTTCCAGCATGAACACAGAAATTAGAAATGCACGCAGAGGATGCGGAAGGCTGTTCAAAATTCTGCAACTTGTGCTTTGTTGGATTTCCTGTAGGTGCCCGCCAAAACATTCCCTTTCTTTTTTGGAGCAGTGGGTCCAAATGACAATGCCTAAGGCCAGCCTATCCCTATTCTTTGTAGTTGAACATGCCCACAGGGCCCTGGCGGCCCCTCCACCACCCAGTGGGGGACACCAAGAACAATAATTTCCAAGATCTTTAACTACAGAGATAGGAACACAGTCTAACAAGGGTCATGCAATCCAGGGATACTGTTTGAAGACTGAACCATCCGGATTTTCCTGGACTATATGCAATGGGTGCAGCTGATGCAACTAACATTTGGAGGAGTGAAACAAAAACTGAAGGTCATGGGCATCAAATACATAATGCTTTACCCTGTGAAGCTCAACATCCTACATAATGGGTGGTGCCATTTTTTCACACAACCCATCCACAGTGTGCTGCACCGTCCATTTTGCAGCATTTCAAAAACGGCATTTATCGCATAGAGGCCTTTCACTTAAAGCCATACATCCCACTGTCATGTAGTTCCCACTAATCTGTAGCATCTGCAAGCTTGTTGGACAACACAAACTTTGAGTAAGGTGTCTAGACAGATTCCAAGCACCCCCACAGGATATGTTGACATAGAGACCAGCTAGCTGACCTTGCCACCATAGGACCCTTGCCCTACCAGAGAGCATATGGTTTCTAGCAACCACTCAACATGACAACCCAGACCCCTCAGGGATCGAGTTAATAGATCAGAAACTCTTGCTCAGTCACTTGTGCTCTTTTGTTCTCAGAGAAATATACAGAGAATACACACTGGGACATTTTCAAAATATTTTTGAACTGTGATTCTTGTATAACATACATGTGCTGCAATATTTAGTAGATGAAAGTGATTACCAGCACCAAAAGAGTAAATAGCAGATATAGTTCTACCAGGGTGCTAAAACAGTGTATATATGCAGGCATAGAAAACAAGGTAGTAATCATGTGTACTCCTACTATGCGAATCCTACTCTTTGCCAACCTAGAGTGTGTGTAGGTGTGAAGTCAAGAATCCCCCCAAGGGCAATCCAACTCCATTACCTGGCGGAAGAGAATGTAGGACTGCGTCTTGGTCATGACCTGGACACCCTTCACTGCGATGTCAGACCTCTGCATTGTGAGGTCTCAGCATGCAGGGACCCTCAGTGTCAGTTGAAGGGCTCCACTGCTAATCCTATGAGATGCTGAATATTTATAATAAAAAGCATCCTTGCAATGTACGTATAGATTAGCAATGTTATGGATATGTAGATAGCCCAGTCGCTCCATGGATGAAGATAGACAGACATTTGTATATTCGGTTTTCGAGGCATTGTGATAATGTTATGCAAAGCCAGATGTGTAAACAGAAGTAGTTTCAGAGAAGCTAATCCAACATTGTCATGCACACGAATATGTGCAAAAGGTCACAGCAGAAATGTTACTGTTAAAAAGAGGACAATGTATGAAATTAGTAGCTCTGCTACATGGGCCAAACCTGGGCACGTAATATCACAATGTTATTTCTACGGAGCCATAACGTCCATATCACCCACCCCAAGTTCACAGATGCAGCCTTGTCGGCTGCAGTGGGATCAGCATGTCCACTCTGTTCTGCTAGACCAGAATCATTGCCAAGTATATATGTTGTCTCACAACAGTTATGCAACACCAACAACGCTTTCTTGTATCCAAATTGAGCCTTACCTATTATTTGTACCAGGAGCATCCGATAGGATGCTTCTGACAAGATTTAGATTGGGCAATGTCCACAGAAAAATGACACCACCAACTATGAACGACTGGTCACATAACCTGCTGCTTTGCTTCTGTGACAGACATTCAGAGCAGTCCACGATTCATTTAATGTTCTTTTGTAAATTTTATAAAGAGTTGAGGAAAGTGTGGCTACTTCCACTTTTAAAAAATCAAGGGGTAAGGCAATGCCGTCCAGCTCTTATTTGGCTGCAGTTCTTGGAAGATGAACACGTTGCGTGGAGAGTAATAACGTTTTTAAAGAAGGATATCCTGCAGCGAAAACACATGATACTGGATGCCCTGTAAACTCAGGGCACCTTCTCCGCAGCATAATGCAAGTTTTTAAAACATAACATTTGCACTTGTATGGTTTTATGACATCTTAAATATATTATGTATATTTTGTAGATTATATCTTTTGTAATTTCTAATTACATTTTATATGGATTTTTCTTATGTATTTATGCTTTTATGATTTGTACAATAACAATCGAATAAAGCTTTCCTAGACTTGTCTCACACCAGCATTTATGATACATCCAGTTCTGTCATATCCTCCAAAGTCTCTGGTCCACTCTCACCGGAGTTTGCCGACATGACCACCTCCACCAGAGCTCTTGCCATCTCCTACTCCAACCTCTGACTCTCCATGTTTGGTGTACCATTGTGCCGCACCACCACTCAGGTCACCGAGAGCAACTCCCTCATTCTTCTGCTGTGACGCCTCTCCAAAGATTTAAAGTAACGTTTCCATTGTGGCTCCCGAGATGCTTGTGAAGGGAATTGGGCTTACCCACCGACCTCCATACAGCCTTACAGAAGATGCTGCAGATGCTTGTGCCTCCCCTTTTGAAAAACTGAAAGTGTTGGCGCACATAGAGCACCAACGCTTTCTTGCCTTATATGCATGGGGTATGGCCACATGCAAATGAGGGAATCACTTCGTGTCTGTGACAGTGCTGTATTATAGTCATGGGCGCAGAGGCAAAGAAGCTGTCAGGAGTCACACTGAAAGTCGCACTAAAAGGTGGCACACTGTCAGTGACCCCTTGATAGCAGCCCTATGGAGGGGGGAAATGGGGTCCTATGGACCCCCAGACATCCCCTTGCAGGGAAGTGTAGTCACTTGCTGCACCCGCCTGCGAGGGCATCTCTAATCACCTTTAAAAGTGCCAAAGGGTTGCCGCCTACACAGAGAAGCACAGAGCGGCTGCTTCAAAGCCGCTCTGTATTTCACTTGAATGCACTGCCCTAAGGGCAGTGTGAGTTTGCGGCTGCCCCGGAAGGCAGTGCATTCTATGTAATAGAGTTCACTTACCCTGTTTGTGCCTGGTGCACCTGTTTTAAGGTGCATGGGATGCAAACAGGGAAAGTGTGCTCTATACATAATAGGGCCCCTGGTTGGCAGCAACCACTGCTGAAACTGAAAAAGTTTGGACTTTGACAGTAATTACCATTGCCAATAGAAATTAAGGGCCAGATTTAAAATTTGGTGATTGCAGTAAAGCATGTCTCTCCGTCACCCTGACAAAGAACCCTACCAGCCAAATTATTAAATGTCTGTCTGCCAGGCAAACATTTCAAGCATTGACAGGAACCTCTTGAAGGCTGTTTCTGCCAATGCCTTTTTACTTTGCTAGACAGCTCTGTAAAACTTAACATAGCCCTACGGAAAAGTTACAATCATTTTTTATTGTAAAGAAAAAATTACAAAGTGGGATTTTCATTTTTGAAAATACAAAAATAATCCCCCTCACCATTAGAGTTTCTCCCAAGGCGAGTTTGGGGGAATTGAGCACTTTTTAGTGCCACTTAATGCCAGGTTTTTCCTGTTGGTGACAGGCATTGAAAATGGTCCCCAAATATTTTCCCATTTCTTCATGCATCCCCTGCTCTTATATATGGTTTCCTCGGCACGCTGACACCAATCTAGGTCCTTCCTCCACTGTTCCCATGACGGGGGCGTTTGTGAGCCCCATCCCCTGGCGATGTTTCTTTTTGCTACCCCCGCCGCTACTGTCAACCAGAGTTCCACGTGTCTTGACCAGTCGGAGTCTCCCTTTATCATAAAAAAAAACACCTCGGCTCCAGCGGAACAGATGCGCCCACAACCACCGACATTGTGTCTGGCTTTTTGGACGAAAAAAGGACTATAGCGGGGCACTCCCATATTATGTGGTAGAAGGTGCCTTCTCCCTGACACTCCCTCATGCAAAGGGCCGATGGGCTCCTGCCCCATTTGTATAGGTGAGTGCGAGGGTAGTATATGCGGTGGAGTATTTTCAATTGGACCAATCTGAACCTAGGATGGATTGCAATCTCACGCAGGCTCTGTATGGCGTCATGCCAATTGTGTTTTCGATGGCACCTATATCACGGGTCCATGTCTCTGAGTTTCACCAGTGGGTCAGACATATTGTTTATGAGTTTTCGGTAGATGGTGGACCTGGGCTTCTCTAGTATGGGATCTAACAATAGCCTATCTTACATGGGGGAATACTCTGGAATGGAAGTGTCTTTGCTCATGTGGGAGCGAATGGCATGTGTAAGGCGTAGGTAGTGGTATTGTTGTGAATCATGGAGGTCATACTCCTTCTTGAGGTAAGCAGAAGAGCGGGGAGCCAAGTCCTTCCAGACGTCACCCAAATAATCTATCCTGATCACTTTCCACCCCCCCAAAGCCAGTCATTTGTGATACCTCTCGCAGTTGATCTCCCAGCCACAGGCGGGTTCTGCCACTCAGTCTGTCCGTCCAACCCAGGAACCTGTTTGCCTCCCTCCAGCACTGGACCACCACCCTAGTATGATATGGCCACTCTTTCCCTACTCTCCGAGCATAGAGCAAATGCTCACAGTTTCCCTTAGGCATTACCAGTCTGTCCACTCTATAGGCCGATTCGGAGCTATCTGCGTACACCCAATCATTTACTTCTTGAAGCTGGGAGGCCCAATAGTAAAACCTTATATTTTTTAATTTTAGGACATGGGGACCGAGTCCCTTCAGTTATGTAATGGTGGTCACAACATTTCTCTTCATTTTGTGGCCAGCCAATCAGAGCTTTAGTTTCCGCAGGACTCGCAGGAAAGAGGTATCTGACAGGAAAAAAGCCTCCTTGGGCAATCTGAATGCTCTGTTATTTGAAGTTGCTTTCCCACTGGACTCCCGCTATTAGGAAGAGGCATTTCAAGGACCACTACCTGCCCTTAAAAAATTCAACAAAAACATTTCATTTTCTTGTGCATTCTGTTTTTCTTTAAGGAAAGTGGGCTGCATTAAAAAAAAAATCCTGCTTTATTTAAAAGCAGGCCCAAATATGAGGGTCTACTGAGCCCAGCAGGCCACCATCCCTGGAAGGGCCAGCCATTCCCAATGGGGTCGCAAATTACGAGTGCCTCATGAATATTCATGAATCATGCAATTTGCGACCCCATTGGGAATCGCAAACAGTGTCAGACACTGTTGTACATGGCATTTTGCGACTCACAAAATGCGTCTCGCAAAAGAGTGCAATTTGCGAGTCACAAATTGTCACGGTCGTAGATCTGGCCAATATTATTTTCCTTGTAACTGCCAAACAGGCTTCCGCTCCCAAACTAGGTGGGTGATACGGCATGAGAGTAAGGTCTCTCAAACCAATATGTTTACTTTTTCCCAAAACAGGAACGCAGCACACTCCAGGCCTGTGCTTCATGTAGTTTTATTATTTCATGTGTAGCCATCTGTTAGACCTGACATCTTTGGCGTGGTTTCTCTAGTCTTTTTGGCCTCTACCTCCTGTATTTTTGATGCTGTGCTGGATTTCGTTTTTGCTGGTTTAGATGCTTTGGACACTCTGTCACTGCTGATCAGTGCCAGAGTGTAAGTGCTTCCTGTGTAAATTGTTATTGTGATTGGATGTACATGATTACCATATTTGTATTACCATGAAGTCCCTAGTAAAGTGCACTGGGTGTGCCAGGGCTGGTGATGACAAATGCTACTAGTGGGCCTGCAGCACTGACTGTGCCACCCACATGAGTAGCCCTAAAATGGTGTCTCAGGCCTGCCACCGCAGTGCCTGTGTGCAGTCCGTGAACTGCCATGTCCTCCTGGTCAGTTTCCCCACTGACCAGGCCTAACACTTCCCTTTTTGTACACATTGGTCACCCCTATGGATGGCCCAAGGTACGCCCCTGGGCAGGGTGCAGTGTATGTGAAAGGTAGAGCATGTACTGGTGCAGGTGACATGCTCTGGTAGTGAATTACAGCCATTTTCGTTTTCACTATTGTAAGGCTATTTTACTCCTTAGACTAACATGGGGGATGCTGGCTACGGTGGCTACCAGCATTTCTTCTCATAGGAACAAGATAGGACATAAGAGTCTGGTATCCCTGAACTCAGAATTTAATAACACATCTTTTAGGAAAGGTTTTTAAATCCTGTGTTTGAGAACAACACTTTTAGGAAGTTGCTGTTCTCTTGTCTGACCCTTCAGTGTGCCTTGGCCTGTTTGTGTATTGACTGTCTGGTTTGAGAGTGACAGGGGCTGGGGATACCCCAGGAGGCTGGCTGAGTCAGCCCTAGGCTGAATGACTGCGTTTGCCACTTGAGTGGTGGGAGGAGATAGCACCTGGGCCTGAAAAGGGCTGTGCCTGCCTTCCACAATGCTGGCTCCACCTCCTGCTGGGCGGCTGACGACCCTGCCCCTCACTCTGAAAGGAAAACAAAGTGCTCAAGAAACATCCAGAACTGGTTCAGACCGGGCTCAGGGCCCACTTGCAAAAAGAGAACAAAGACTTTTAGGGGTATAAGTACAGGACCCCTGACAACAGAAAATTAGATCATCCTGGAATCAAGAAGGAACCTCTGCCAAGGAGAAAGCTGAAATTGAAGAAGGAAGATTGTCCAGCTGTTGCTCTGCTGGATTGCCCTGCTGTTGCTTTGCTGCCAAGGAGAGGGGAAGGACTTTGCTGTGCTGTGTCCCCTTGCTTGAAGGAATCTCCAAGGGCCTGGGAAGAGCTGGCTCCCTGTTCTGAAGTCCCATGAACAAAAGGACTTCACCCCCAGCTTCCAGTGAGCTCTACTGAGAGAGTTCTGTCCTTCCTGCAGTGCTTGGCCCATGTGTGGTGCCTCTGGGTGTTGTACCTGTGTTGGGAAGCTGGAAACTAAGCTTGAGAGACTTTGCTAAAGAAAAGTTATCGCATCACTCCCTGCGGAGTGCATCCCCGACAGTGCGAGAAGATTCCCGCCGCTACGAAGGTCGAGATCGTCGCAGCGTCTGTTGCCATTGTCAGAGCTGTCGCATCCTTCGTTTGCAGGACGCACACGATCGGTGCGGGAAGTCTAACATCGCTGCGAGTGTCGTCGCAGAGCCTGTCGTCGCTGGGTGAGATCGCCACACCGCCTGCTTGCGGACCGCATCATGTCGCTTCGAGAGTCATCACCGAAGCCAAAGCATCGAGGAGCTGCAAGAAAGAAGATCACTGCTGGTCCGCGCATCATCGCCCCAGCGATCGTCGCACCTCCAAAGATCGTGCCTTTGCGAGAACAAACTTCCTACGGAACCTACGCACCGGAATCCATACAAGTGGCCGTCCTCCCCATACCGACCGGATTCGTCGCAACACGCCCGCTGCTGCAGCGGGGCTGTCGCATCGCCTCCCCGGGGTCTCAGGAGCGACGCATCGCTTGTTTTCCACCGCAACAGCTTCTGCTTTTGGAACTTTGTCGCAACTAAAGGTACTGTGTCTGAAACGTGACGCAACTGTGAACTTTTCACGCAACTGTGGATTATTTTATCGCAACCTAAAGAACTTTTTATTACAACCTTAAGAACTCTTTTGAAACCATATTCTTGAACTGTGTATGTTGGATTTTTGTCGTTTTGGTCTTGTGTAGTTTAGATTAAATACCTTTATTTTTCTAAACTGTTGTGGAGTCAGTTTGTGGTGTATTCACTGTGTTACTGGGAGTATTGGTACAAATACTTTACACATTGCCTCCTGAATAGCCTTGACTGCTCGTGCCAAGCCACCTAGAGGGTGAGCAGGGGTTATCTCAGAGGGTTTCCTCCTTACCCTGACTAGAATCAAGGGTCCCTATTTGGACAGTGGTACCTATCTCTGCCAACTAGAGACCCCCAGTTCTAACATTGGTGGTCAGCGGTGCGGATTTGAATTTGTATTTGTACTAGACCCACAGTGATTGGTGTACATCACTAGTGAGTGCAGACCACTACGCCACCGCATACTACTGTTTTTTTTTCATTCGATTTTTGAGTAACTCTTCCAAGCATCATGTCTGAGAATGGGAAGGCACCCAGTAAGGAGGCAGAAGTAGAGCTGGAATTTGTCATTGGGGATTTGTATTCATACTAAGTTGAGCATCTTAGGAAATTCTGCCACGAGTTTGAGTGCCCCATAAAAACCTCCAACAGGAAGGAGGAGCTACAGAGAATCTTAAAGGCCCATTGGGAGGCACAAGAGGGAAATGATGATGTGGATGCAGAGAATGGTTTTCTAGTCACAGATCTGCCAGTGGGCATAGTAGGCTCAGGAGCTGGCAGCAACCATTCCGGTAGGGGCCTCACCCCATAAGAGTTACAAGAAAATCAGAGAGTAAGAGAATATGACTTGGAAGTCATGAAAATGAAAATTAAGCAATTGGAAATGGATAAAGAGAGAGAAAAGGCGGCGGAGGAGAGCAAAAGTGCCCGCGCCTTGGAGGAAAAGAAATAGCTTTTGGCTCATGAGTTGAGCATGAGAGAACTGGATCTTAAAGCCAAGGAGGTGGATGCCAGTTCAAATGGTGGCAGCGTGCAGCCAGTGCATGGGGATAAAGTATATATTCCCAAGGATCTGGTACAGAATTATAATAGGAGTGAGGATATTTATGCCTGGTTTACTTCCTATGAGATTGCTTTGAGAATGAATGGTGTGCCTGAAGAGCATTGGGGGCGGGCCTGTGGAAACATTTTGAGGCTTCTGGGAGGAGTACGCTAGAGCCCTTAGAATTAGCAGGTACCATGACCTACCCCCATATGAAGGAGGCCTTATGTCTCAGGTATGGACTTACTCAAGAGCAGTACAGACTGCAGTTTAGAAATTCCAAGAAGAAAGAGTCTGAGACTTGGATGGAGTTTGTGAATTTGTACTCGCGTGCACTGGATGGTTGGATGAAGGGCAGCAAGGTAACTGATTTTAGGGGTTGTTGCATTTAATCAGTTGGGAGCACTTGAGTAGTCTTTGTGTTCCAGAGCTGCGCCAGCATCTTTTAGACAGCAAGCTGACAGACCCCATTGAGCTTGCTAAGGAGGCGGACCACTGGACCAGTACCAGGGTCCACAGAGGAATTGTGGGTACCACAGCCAAAGGTGGGCAGGGTCCCCAGCAGAAGAGTGGGGGGGACAAGGGCAATCAAAAGGAGTCCACACCAGGGCCCCAAAATAGTTCCCAGGAGAGGGAATCCCAACCCCCCAAAAATAGACAGCCATGGCCCCCTAGGGGCAGGCGGGACAACAGAGGTCCCCCTACCTGCTTTTACTGCAATGAGGTGGGACATGTTATCAGCCGGTGCCCCAAGCGACCGCCAGCACCCACTGGTGCTCCAGCCCCAGGGTTAGCAAGTGTAGCTTTGGGGGGGATTTGGTTTCTAGTGGGGAGGTGGGGCTAGCAGTTATGTCCCTTGTCTCTTTAGGAGACCAAGAGATGGTCCAGGAAACCTTACTGCCCATGAACATTAAGAAATATGGGCAGAAGGTGACCATCAATGGGAGGGAGATAGAGGCTCTGAGAGACACTGGGGCCAGTGTGACATCCGTGAGGTGTCCATGGGTGTCTGAAGAGCAGTGTATCCCTAATATACTCCGCCCTATAGTAGCAGCTGACAGTTCAGTGCACCTCTGCAAAGTGGCATGTGTTCCCTTTGAGTGGGGCGGAGTCTCTGGTCTTTTGGAAGTTGTTGTCAGTGATGCCTTGCCTGTAGACTGTCTGCTAGGTAACGACCTGGAGAGTTCTCCATGGAAGGATGTAGAACACGGAACTCATTTGGAGATGTTGGGGTTGCCTGCGTGGATCTGTGTGACCACGAGTGCTATGGCAGCCAGTAGGGGTGATGCAGCAGAACTGGAGCCTGAAACAGTGGCCCAGAGACCTGCCAGGAGAGGACAGGGCAGAGGGCACGGGAAACCAGCCCCAGCTGTTCCCACGGTCCAGGAGGAAGCAGACCCGGAGGCGGATGCCCTGGAACCTACAGGGGAACAGGTAGCCGAACTGGGCGACCTACCTGAGCTGACCCATTGGCAGCAAGAAGATGGGCCCTCCAGGGAGGAATTCTGTCAGGAACAGAAAGAGTGCCCGTCCCTGCGGCAGCAGGCTGCAGACCAGGCAGCAGGTGGAGCGGCCAGAGATCACTTCATCTAGTGGGAAGATGACTTATTATATAGTGAGCCTAAGTTTGCTGAGCCCGGTGCAGCCCGTGTGCTGGTGGTACCCGCATGCTTCAGGGACTTCCTACTGGGTCTGGCTCATGACGTGCCTCTCGCAGGACATCCGGGGCAAGACAAGACCCTAAACAGGCTTGTCAGCCACTTCCACTGGCCTCAGATGAGGAAGCATGTTGGTTCCTTTTGTAGGTCTTGCAAAACATGTCAGGCCAGTGGCAAGACTGGAGTGAAGTGCAAGGTACCCCTCTAACCCTTCCCTGTGGTGAGCACCCCTTTCGAGCGGGTGGGCATCGACATCGTGGGGCCCCTGGACCCCAAGACAGCCTTAGGCAACAGGTTCATCCTGGTCTTGGTGGACCATGCCACCCGATACCTGGAAGCAATACCTCTCAGGACAATCACAGCACCCTTGGTGGGCCGTGCATTGATGGGTATCTTTTCCCGTGTGGGGTTCCCCAGAGCGGTGGTCTCCGATCGGGGTACCAACTTCATCTCTAGGTACATGAAGTCTCTGTGGGAGGAGTGTGGGGTAACTTATAAGTTCACCATTCCTTATGACCCTCAAGGAAACGGGTTGGTTGAAAGGTTCAACCGCACCCTGAAGGGTATGATTATGGGCCTAGAAGAGCCCTCCAGCAGCCCCTGGGCTAGCCCAGTGGTCTTAGTGCCAAAAGCTGCTGCGCCAGGTGCCACTTCAGAACTCCGGTTTTGCGTGGGCTACCGTGGGCTCAATGCGGTCACGAAGACTGACGCACACCCCATCCCCAGAGCCGATGAGCTTGTGGATCAGTTGGGAGCTGCCCAGTACCTCAGTACCTTTGATTTGACTTCTGGGTACTGGCAGATTGCCTTAACTGATGGGGCCAAAGAGAGGCCCGCATTCTCAACGCCAGAGGGGCACTTCCAGTTCCGAGTCATGCCCTTTGGGTTAAAGAATGCCCCTGCCACCTTCCAGAGACTGGTTAACCATGTACTGACCGGGCTGGAGGAATTCAGCGCTGCATACCTGGATGACATTGCTGTGTTCAGCTCCACGTGGGAGGAACACTTGCAACACCTCTGCAAAGTGTTGAAGGCTCTGCAAAGGGCAGGCCTCACTATCAAGGCCAGCAAGTGCCAGATAGGGAAGGGATCTGTGGTGTACTTGGGACACCAGGTGGGGAGCGGCCAGGTGGCGCCCCTACAGGCGAAGATTGATACCATTCTGGCTTGGGAGCCCCCAAAGATCCAGACAGAGGTGAGAGGCTTTTTAGGTCTCACCGGGTATTACAGACGGTTTGTAAAGGGATATGGCACCATAGTTGCCCCCTTGACAGAACTGACTTCTAAGAAGTTGCCCAAAAGAGTGAACTGGACCGAAGCCTGCCAGACTGCTTTTGATGCCCTAAGGACTGCCATGTGAACAGCACCAGTGCTCAAGGCGCCTGATTTCTCCAGTGAGTTCATAGTGCAGACAGACACTTCAGAGCATGGTGTGGGAGCAGTACTCTCACAGATCACTGAGGAGGAAGGGGACCAGCCAGTGGCTTTCATTAGTAGGAGACTACTCCCCAAGGAACAGAAGTGGAGTGCGATTGAAAGGGAAGCTTTTGCTGTGGTCTGGGCCCTGAAGAAGCTGAGGCCCTATCTGGTTGGGACTCACTTCCGTGTTTAGACCAACCACAGGCCCCTGAGGTGGTTGATACAGATGAGAGGGGAGAACCCAAAACTGTTGAGGTGGTCTATATCCCTACAGGAAATGGACTTTACGGTGGAACACCGCCCCGGTACAGAACACGCCAACACTGATGGTCTGTCCAGGTTTTTCCGCCTTAGTGAAGAGAACCCCCAAGAGGGTGGGCAGTTCCCCCCACTTTCAGCTGGAGGGGACGCGTGTTAGACCTGACATCTTTGGCGTGGTTTCTCCTGTCTTTTTGGCCTCTACCTCCTGTATTTTTGATGCTGTGCTGGATTTCGTTTTTGCTGGTTTAGATGCTTTGGACACTCTGTCACTGCTGATCAGTGCCAGAGTGTAAGTGTTCCCTGTGTAAATTGTTATTGTGATTGGATGTACATGATTGGCATATTTGTATCACCATGAAGTCCCTAGTAAAGTGCACAGGGTGTGCCAGGGCTGGTGATGACAAATGCTACTAGTGGGCCTGCAGCACTGATTGTGCCACCCACATGAGTAGCCCTAAAATGGTGTCTCAGGCCTGCCACCGCAGTGCCTGTGTGCAGTCCGTGAACTGCCATGTCCTCCTGGTCAGTGTCTCCACTGACCAGGCCTAAGCCTTCCCTTTTTGTGCACATTGGTCACCCCTATGGAAGGCATAAGGTACCCCCCTGGGCAGGGTGCAGTGAATGTGAAAGGTAGAGCATGTACTGGTGCAGGTGACATGCTCTGGTAGTGAATTACAGCCATTTTAGTTTTCACTATGGTAAGGCTATCTTGCTCCATAGATTAACATGGGGGATGCTGGCTACAGTGGCTACCTGCATTTCTTCTCATAGGAACAATATAGGACATAAGAGTCTAGTATCCCTGAACTCAGAATTTAATAACATCTTTTAGGAAAGGTTGTTTTTAAATCCTGTGTTTGAGAACAGCACTTTTAGGAAGTTGCTGTTCTCTTGTCTGACCCTTCAGTGTGCCTTGGCCTGTTTGTGTATTGACTGTCTGGTTTGAGAGTGACAGGGGCTGGGGATTCCCCAGGAGGCTGGCTGAGTCAGCCCTAGGCTGAATGACTGCATTTGCCACTTGAGTGGTGGGAGGAGATAGGACCTGGGCCTGCATAGGGCTGTGCCAGCCTTCTACAATTCTGGCTCCACTTCCTGCTGGGCGGCTGACGATCCTGCCCCTCACTCTGAAAGGAAAGGAGAAGCCAGGAAAACAAAGTGCTCAAGAAACACCCAGCGATCGTCGCACCTCCAAAGATCGTGCCTTTGCGAGAACAAACTTCCTACGGAACCTACGCACCGGAATCCATACAAGTCGCCGTTCTCCCCATACATACCGGATTCGTCGCAACACGCCCACTGCTGCAGCGGGGCTGTCCCATCGCCTTCCCAGGGTCTTAGAAGCGATGCATCGCTTGTTTTCCACTGCAACAGCTTCTGCTTTTAGAACTTTGTCGCAACTAAAGGTACTGTGTCTGAAACGTGACGCAACTGTGAACTTTTCACTTAACTGTGGATTATTTTATCGCAACCTAAAGAACTTTTTATTACAACCTTAAGAACTCTTTTAAAACCATATTCTTGAACTGTGTATGTTGAATTTTTGTCGTTTTGGTCTTGTGTAGTTTAGATTAAATACCTTTATTTTTCTAAACTGTTGTGGAGTCAGTTTGTGGTGTTTTCACTGTATTACTGTGAGTGTTGGTACACATACTTTACACTTTGCCTCCTGAATAGCCTTGACTGCTCGTACCAAGCTACCTAGAGGGTGAGCAGGGGTTATCTCAGAGGGTTTCCTCCTTACCATGACTAGAATCAAGTGTCCCTATTTGGACAGTGGTACCTACCTCTGCCAACTAGAGACCCCCAGTTCTAACACCATCCATCACCAGCCACTGACAGAAGCGTTTCAGCCTCCCTGCCTTTGTCAATGTCAATTACACTGCTAAACCTTGCGTGTTAAATACATACATTTCATTGGTAGGTGGCAATGCTACAGACACAAAAAATGGACTTATTCTGCACATCGGCTGGATTCATCTTTACACAGCAGCCATATTCGAAATGTTCCAATACTATTTAGACTGTGCTTCTAATCATGTTTCTTATATTACCAATTGCACTCATTCTATTTCTGTTTGCAAATGTTTTCATAATGATATATATACATTTTGAGCCTTTATTTCTCAAAAACTACTGAACAGATTTACACCAAATGTTAAAAAGCATGCTTTTGGGTAAAGATCTAGCTTTCTTTCAATTTGGTGTGATTCCACTCAACTGTTTTGGAGGTAGTGCTGTTCAAAATGTACTATGGAAATTGCCCGTTGTAATTGCGTTTTTGGGCCTCTCCCTTTTTTGTTGGCCCCTGCTTGACAGCACACTCTGGAATCTTCCTGGAAGGAGCAGAGATGGATGAATTTAACTATGTCATTTGAGATGTCATCAGTGATGTTATTTGAGATGTCATCAGTGATGTCATGAGTGATGTTGCTGACCATGTCATGAGTGATGTAATATGTGCGGTCATAAGCAGTGCATAGCAGGGTCTTAAGTTATAGATCTCTCAGGTAACTACAACTGCTGCATTTCACTGGTTTTGTGTGAGTGAAATGTGAGCCTAACTATAACGTCCCTGCAACCTTGTTTTTTTCAGTGAATTTTTAAGGTTTTTAAAATTCTATTTCTAACCATAACATCCCTGTAAACGTTTGTTTTTTCAGTGAATTTCTACTTTTTTTAAATGATATTTTCTAACTAAAACGTCCTTGGAATGTTTGGTCTTTCTTAAGTGAAATTCTAAGGTTTTTTAATTTTATTTCCTAACTGTAACCTTTAATCTTTGAATGTGAGTGTGTGAGTGCATGGGTGTCTCAGTGGATGTGTGAGGGAGCATGTGAGAGTTTCAATGGGTGCGTGAGTGGGTGTGTGAGTGTCTGTGTGGGCCTGGGAGTGACTGCATACGTGTCTCATTGGGTGTGTAAGTGGGTGCATGAGTGTCTGTGTGGGTCTGGTCTGTGAGTCTGTGTGTGAGTGTCTGAGTTAGTGTCTGAGTGGGTACATGAGTGCCTGAGTGGGTCTGTGAGTGGATGTGAGAGTGTCTGAGTGGATTTGTGAGTACCTCCATGTGTATGTGAGTCAGTTTGTTAGTGAGTGAATGAGTGTCTGAGTGGGTCTGTGAGTGCATGTGTGAGTCTCTGAGAGGGTCTGTGAGTTGGTACAGGAGTCTATGAATAAGTCTGTGATTGGGTGTGAGAGAGTATGAGTGGGTCTGTAAGTGGGTTCATGAGTGTCTGAGTGGGTCTGCGAGTGGGTGTACATGTCTGAGTGGGTCTGTAAGTGGGTGCATGAGTGTCTGAATGGGTCTTTGAATAGCTGTGAGAGTCTCTAAGTGGTTCTGTGAGTGGGTACATGAGTGCCTCAGTGGGTTTGTGAGTGAATGTGAGAGTGTTAGAGTGTGTCTGTGATGAGTGCATGAGTGTCTGAGTGGGTCTATGAGTGTGTGAGAGAATATGAGTAGGTCTGTGAGTAGGTGTGTGAGTGGGTCTGTGTGTGGGTGTGTGAGTGTCTGAGAGGATCTCTGAGCAGATGTATCAGTATGTGGGTGGGTCTGTCCGTAAGTGTTTGAGTGCCAGAGTGTGTGCCTAAGTGTCTATGTGGGTGTGTCAGTAGCTGTGTAAGTGACTGGGCCACAATGCAACTGCAGCTGCCCTTTATCCAAAAGGAGTCCTCAGCTTTTCACAGAATATCTAGAGTGAAATACTTTCTAGTGGTTAATTACTAAGTGCTACCTCCTTGGGTAAAGGTCCAGTACATATTCTGCACTGCAACTGTGTAATGGAACATGAGGAAATGTTACCTGTGACCTTGTGTGCGTTTTGGCAATGTGCTTGTTCCTTGTGCTTCTTTATCCAGAAATGTGTGATAACACAAATCTTCCCTATAGAGAATTTGACAAGAGTACAAAGAGGTAAATCTCCAACAAACAAGGGTACTTCCTATTAACTATATGCAATAAGTGCTTCTTTGTTTGGTGGAGATGTCCTCATGTTCTTCTGCATCAAGAACTTCTCACCCAAAATGGTGGGAAATGTGCTGGGGGTCGCTTGTGAAATTGTCATCCTGGCAAAAGGGAGGAAGACCGTTGCGTACTATTAAGGTGGATGAGGCCAAACGGGCAAAGCTTTCAATTGATTTTCACATTTCCATACTCATTTATAGGGAGAACCATGGACTCACCAATACAAGACAACAAAGAACTCACTTGTCACATTCACATACAGATTGCGTTCCAACAGGAAAGCAATGCATTGACCACCATGAAGCATTTCAGATAATTTTTCAATATGGAATTGCTGAGAAAACACACTTGCTTTGCCATCACCAAGCACAGTTAGGATCATATGTCCTGCACAGAAGTGAAGCTTCAGCGTGGGCACCTGCTTTATTTATATGTGTAAGTGCTTACTGTTGAGGTTACATTTTTGTGAAATAAGCATCAGGGCTAAAACGGCCCTGGGAAGTTCCATTCCCTGGGACCCGGCCATGAATTAATGGCCAATTTTGGCCTCAGGGACCCCATCCCCCTGAATCCAGCCTTAATTGAATAGGGGGGCACATGGCCCCCTTCCCTAGATCAATTGCCTGACCTTAATATATATATTGAATGGGGAGGGGAAGCGCAGCCTCCCTACCCCGGCTGATGTCAGCCCTGGGGACCCCATCCCCCGGGGCCTGGCCATGGGTCTCTGGGTGCCCTGATCCCACCATGGGTACCCAGTGTTCAGGATGGGGACCACAGGGGGAGCCTCTAGACCCTCACGGTGCCAGCTGGAGGCCGGCATTGATCTTGCACAGAGGCTGCTGCTGGAAATGCAGCTCCCTGCATGTGAGAACAATACTTTCATCTCTTTCCCTGGCTGCATGTATGCGGGCAGGTAAAGAGATAAAATGTCTGCTTCCAGCAAGCGGGAACACTTTGACCGCTCCAGTGTGCTGGAATCCTGGAACACTTTGACCGCTCCAGTGTGCTGGAATCAGAGTGTTTGCTTTTGCTGGGTGGGAGCTGTCAGCACCCGCCAAGAAAAAAACCCAGCTATGTCCTGGGGTGGGCACCCCAGGACATAGCAGGAGCCAGCCCTGAGGGTGGGTGTCTCCGGTGTCATTATTGGCTACAGAAGAGGGGCAGTGTGACCCCCTTTCTTTACAATGCCCATGCTGGTCCCGGGGAGGAGGTGGTTCCTGGGGAATCGGGGATTTGCCAGCCCTGCTAATTATTGGTGGAAAACCCTGGGGAGGCAGTGGTCCCTTGGTTTCTAAAGAGCCCATGGAGGGGGGGTTGCATGCCCCCCCTCCAGTTTAATAATAAAGCCCTGGGGAGATGGCAGTCCCTGGGGTTTCCTTGAGCCCGTGAAGGGTGGACCATGCACCCCCCCATCAATATTGACATAAAGCCCAGGGAGGTGGTGGTCCCCTGGGGTCAACGAGCCTCAGGAGGAGGGCCCTGTGCTCAGCCCTCTTTTTCCCTAAAATGCCTACATGCCCCAGGAACTGCTCCACCCCAGGGCTTCCTGAAAAACAAGTACAGGAGGCCATGCTTGTTTTTATTTTTATTTTTTGCCCTGCCGAGAATCCCCTGGGACCCCAAGACCAAGGATGGGGCTCAGGGTATTACTACCCTGCCCCCTTCTCTTTTTTTGTCATTTTGTTTTTTGGGACTCGGATGAAGCCAAGTCCCAAGATGGATGTCAACACTTCCTGGTTGAGGTGTTGCCATGTAATCAGATCTCTGCAGATGTTTGTATGTGTACATTTATAAGGTAGATGCTGCTATATATATACAAATTTGGATTTCCATTATTTTCTCGACAACTACTGAATGGATTTAAACCTAATAACTGAAAGCATGAACTGGGGAATAAAATCTACCCTTCTGCCAAATTCAGGGTAATTCTGTCCAGCGATTCGAGCTGTAGCTGTGTTCAAAGCCCCTATGGGAATTAACAAGAGAAAACACAATTCTTTTACTCCCCTTTTTGCTGAGTCCTGTGTCATGGACCGCACAGAAACTTTGCATGCACAACAAGATTTAATTTGACAACTCTTTTGGAAATTGTTGTGAAATTTTGTGAAATGACGCTGCAGTTATAGGCAAGCCAAAAAATGCTTTTCAATGGAAACATTGATTTGTACACTGCAATAAATGCAAGGCCTGCAAAATAGGAAAGAATACACAAATGATAAATGATTTCAATGGGAAACCTTTTAAAATCATGGAAAGAATTACCTGCGACATAACGTATGTGGTATATGTAATTGAATGCCACTGCGGACTCCGATATATAGGAAGTACAATCTGCCCCTTGAAAAAGAGAATTCTCGAACATTTGAGAGCAATTCATAACAATGACTTCAATTATGCAATTGCGAAACATCTGAAAACTCATAATGAAAAATCCTGGAAAGAAATTGAATATTATCGACTGGTGACAATTCCAAAAAACGAGAGAGGGGGCAACAGAACCCTGAAATTGCGGAGAGTAGAATAAAAAAGGATAATTCTATTTAAAACCAAGACCCATTATGGTCTGAATGCGGACGAAGAACTGCATGTTCATTTATGAAAATTGCATTAAACATTTGTTAATGATGAACCCTTCATATCCTGAAAGTGATACCGGCGCACATTGTGGGGGCACTTAGCCATTACTCACATCCTAAAGTTGTTATCACAATTATGAAAAATAAATCAAAGGTTGTGTCCTTTGATACGAATGAAAGGCACAGAACAACAAAACAATATATCCTCGTGACTAAATAACAACGAAGGGATGCCTGAGGAACATTGTTATAGTTATTCTCAATAAAGCATGGGAATTAAAAAACAATAAAATAAAAAAACATCAACAAACAAGAAATGTACTAACGTATGAGAAGAGAGAAAGAAACACATGTAGAAAGATGAGAATGTGCTAATACCAACAAATATCACAAAAAAATGTGAAAAACAGTAGGAGATTTTGAACACTACATATCCCATAATGCCTCTTAATGGGCAGCAATGGGAGAACTATAAAAGAGAGACACAACATAGGATTCACATACCGTGAGCAAGTCCCGTGGGGGTTGAAACACGTTGGTGGTGGTTTGGTGACGACAATTGCACTTTTGCAATAAAAGAAGATTACTTGCAAATCTCTGGTGTGCGGTTTTCTTCCGTGTGAAGAACAAACTGGTGAAGTATATATATATATATATATATATATATATATATATATATATATATATATATATATATATATATTCAGTGAAAAAACCATAGGTTATAGACCATATATAGTTAGGGATTTGCATTTACAAAACCTTATTTTACTCGCATAAAACCATTGAAATTCCATATATAGTTAGATGCGCTAACTATATATCGCGCACCCGCAATCCACTGCTGATGATGTCACATATTACATCATTCATGACATGGTCAGTGACATCACTGATGACATCACTGATGACATCTCAAATGACATCACTGATGACATCTCAAATGACATCACTGATGACATCACTGATGACATCTCATTTGACATTACTGATCACATCACTGATGATATCATTCATGTGATAATACGATGAACCTCTTCAGACTCTAATATAACCTTAGATACAATCAGTGTAAACAGACACTCAAAGACTGTCACTCATCCATGGAGTTACTCACACACCTAGTCAGTCATGCAAAGAATCAATCACACCTCCATTTCCTCAACTATACAGTTATACAAACTTTACTTATTCAAACATATACTAACACATATTTACTCTCTTATACAATCCCTGATACAAGTTCACAATGATCCATACAGCCACTCACACATTCACTGGCTCTTATGCACAGTTATTTATATATGTCAACTCTCACATGTACTGTGTTTTACATATGTACTTACTTTGACATGTAGCACTGAGATATCCATTCACTCACCAATACACTCATGCACACAGTCAACCGCCCATACAGCTGTTTCCACATGCACTTTTGAAACCATACATCTAGTGAATCAACTGCTCACACATCTATGCACAGAGTCATACACCTCCCAGCCACCCACACACACACTCAGTCTCCCATACAAATACTTGGGCAACCAATCAATAACCCATATAGTTACTCATATAGCTACTTATCAACACATGCAACAGTTTACAGAACAACAGACATAATGATGCACAAATTAAGACAGTTTAGTCACTAACCCATGCACTCAGTGAGACACATTTAATCACTCACTCATACAGTCAGTCATGCACCTACTAAATCCTTCATCCAGACACTTATACATCCACTCATTCTTCAATATGTAAGACATATTTTAACTTTACAGAAACATACAGTCACTGGATGTTGTCATCAGTGATGTCATCAGTGATGTCACTGACCATGTCATGAATGATGTAATATGTGACATCATCAGCAGTGGATTGCGGGTGCGCGATATATAGTTAGCGCATCTAACTATATATGGAATTTCAATGGTTTTATGCGAGTAAAATAAGGTTTTGTAAATGCAAATCCCTAACTATATATGGTCTATAACCTATGGTTTTTTCACTGAATTTTCAAGGTTTTGTAAATGCAAATTCCTAACTATATATGGTCTATAACCTATGGTTTTTTCTGTGAATTTCATTGGTTTTTTAAAAGCTAACATCTGTAACTGTAAAATGTATTCTTCTTTAAATCTTAAAATATATTTTAGATGTTTATTAATAATTTTTTTTTTAATAATTTTTTTCCTTCGCTTCTAGTTCGCGAACCGAGAAGCTTTCCGTTAGCTCATCTTGATGCCGCGACCTAATCCGCGAACCGGTCAACGTTACGTTAGCGGAACTGTGACGCGTCGCGGAAGCGCGACGTATCACGTTGTCGCGTAATGCGTCTAATGACGCGCTGCGTTAGCGCTCCCGGAAGTGCTCCGGACCGCTAACCGGAAGCGATCCGAGACGCGGCGCGGACCGCGTAACGTAAGCGGAACAGGTCATGTGACTTGTTTATCAAACTTTTCATTGGTTCATTTCACTTTTGGTTTCCAAATGATGTATGACTAGGTCATGTGACCTAAAAATAACACTTTTCATTGGTTCAGAACTTTTGCTTTTCCCAAATCATGTAAACCCCTCCTTCTTTCCTCACTCTGACTTTCATCTTGGTGAGAGAAAGACCATTTACCTGAAGTTCAACAATGGCTTCCATTCTTGCTGCAGCTGGTGCACCCCCACCACCACCTCCACCTCCTCATAAGAAGAGAGGACCAACAAGTCAATTTACCTCCAACAGAGAGCAGGAAGAGGAGGAAGAAGAAGAAGAGGATCCAGATCAACAACAATTTATCCCAGAGTTGCCCCGTGTTTCAAAGAGAAAAAATAGTTTCATCTGGCAGTTTTTTTCCATCCCTCCAGGGGAGAAGAAGGTGAATGCGAAATATGCCACCTGCCTCATCTGTGATTACAGATTGTCAAGAGGCACAGAGAAGAAATATAGTATGGGCAACTATACTATGCATCGACATATGACCAGGTGGCATCCCTTGAACTACAGCCGGGCTGAGTTAAGGGACCTACAAGACAATCCCCCGACAACTCCTGTGGCCAGATCTACCTCATCAATGTCTTTGTCAGGAAGAGAGGCACAGGAAACTGTGCCAAATATTCAACCAAATTTCCAACATATGAGGTTTACTTGTATATATTGCGGTGCAATGTTGTCGTATGGGAACATGAGCATCAATTTGATTAATATGGTGTTCGAAAACCATAAGTGCCCTAATGCACCCAAGAAGTAATTTTTTTTTTGCTCCTGTTGAGCCGTTTTCAATGCCTGTTTTTTTGTTGTTTCCCCTCCATAAAAAACACAAAAAAAACATAAAACTGTTCTAAAAATACAAAAAAATCAAAAAATGTTCAGAAAAAAAAAAATATATATAAAACAACAAAAACAAAAAAAAAGTTCTTTTCAGAACTACCTCCCCTTTCAAATAAAATTGCTAGAATGTTTATCACTCTGGCAAGCTCTATTTCTTTTGGTTCGCTTCAAGTTCGCTGACCGGTTCGCGAACTTTAAGCAAACTAAAAAAAATATTTTTTTAAAAAAAAGAAGAGTTAGTATAAGGGAAGTAAACAGAGAATAATGTAAAAAGAAAGACAGCTATAGAGAGTAAATGAGAGATAGTGTCAGTGACATCATCAGCAGTGCATTGCGGGTAAAAAGAGTAGAAAACATTTACCTTATAATTCTTGTTACCTTTTTTAAATATTTTTTCATACTTTCAATCTGTAAAACAGAGAACAAACATTTCCAAAAATATTAAAACATGTACTTAAAAATTAGAAAAGACAAGGGAAAAGGTTCAAGAACAAACAGTTTTTCAACAACTTTGACATTTACAGAAGTCTCTGCTTCTCTACGTCCCCTACACAATCCTAAATATATATATTTTACAAAAAACTGTATCTTGATGTTGAAGATGTAAAGCCATCATAAAATTGTCTCTAATATTTTAAATGATAGTTTCAGGATGCAAATAAGATGTCTGCTTTGAAGAGCTTTCTTTGAGGTGAGGCCTATTCCTTTTAAAAAAAACAGTACCCGGAAATACAGCACTATAAGCATTAAAATTGACACTTACAGAAGACTCAGTTTTTCCATATCTACCTCACATTTCTAAACGTATATCATAAGTACAAACAGAAGAACATTAATTATACATGTTAAATGGTTTATTTTTGCTGTTCTCAGAATGTATCAAATTTCACTTAAATCAGTGACTTGAAGATATTCATCATGTAACAGCGGGGAAAAAAAAACACAATCAAAATGACTGTGTTTAAAAAACCCATACAACCTAAGAAATCTGATTTCAAAACTCCTTAAAATTAACTTACTTTCAATGACGTCGAAGAATCTCCTATGAACAGCATCCACTCTGTTGTGCTATAAATATTTTCAGCCCGCCACTTTCTGAAAGAAAACCTCCATCGATACGAAAAATATGTTACATAGAAAAAAAGACTTCTCTCATTCTATCACATGTTTCCACTAGGCCAAATCATGTTGCCGCGATTTGCAAGTCTTGTAATTCTTCCAATCAAATCCCGACATTTTCTATTTTCGCAACTTACAAAAAGAAAACATTTGAGATTATTTTCACAATCCTGGACTACTAATATCTTACTCTTCTTTGTCACTCATGTTCTCCTTTTCCTATGACACTGATACTGCTTACTATCAAGCAGACTTACTTGCATCAGGTTTATATAGTCGGATTTTACAAAATAACATTATAATTAAAAGTTTTGGACCAATAATCTAGACAGCATTGCAGACTTACATTCCCTCAACTTGATGAACCTTTTCCAATTCTTCACAGGGAATCTCGAGATTCTTTCTTTAAAATTTTGGTTTTAAAAACACCAGGTAAGAATTTTTAAGGTCAAACGGCAATTTTTTTTTGAAACTTACAACGGAATCATTGCAGAATGACCAGCCGTTTCGAGACTTTAAATAAGCTGTATAATGTCCTGAAGTTGTTGAAGGACCATCGTGATAGATAATTGCTACAGTTACAAAAGTCCTTCCTGATATTGAAAGCTGAGAAGCCACAATTTTTTTTATTAAAGTTGACAATTTTGATCCATCAGGCCTACATCGTTGCATCATTAAAATGACATACTGTCCATATCTACGTATAAGTAATGTTGACATCATTTCAGATTTACATTGGCTACACTCCATGTTGTGATCCGCTGCATTTACTAGCTTATTAAAGGAGACTGATTTACTGTCTGGCAAAGTTAAATATATAAATCTTTCTGAGTCTACACTAGTAGTACTTGATACCCTACAATTCTCGCAGTCATGCTGCCATTGATAAGAAAGCCCAAACAGGTGATCTACATCTACACCCTCAACTTGCAATATATCAAGCATATACATTAAAAACTCCTGACAATCTTGCTGATTATTTAAGTCTGTTTGACCTGAACATTCATCTAACAGATAACGAACTTCAGACACACTTTCTACTTTTGTTCGATCAGTGCTACATTTCTCGAAAACAGAATTCAACAAACAGCATAAAATTTGTTCAGAATTCAACAGAATCTGTTCTTTTAAACTCTCTAGTGAAAAGAGAACATTAACCACTACATTTGCATAGCAGTTGACACCAGAACTGTTTTCAAATTGAAAACCGACAACATCTTCAACAGAATCCACTTTCTTTCTGCTAACAATTTTCGGTTCATTGACTTTTAGTCTTTTTGCAACAACCTCCCTACTATTACTGCTATTTCTACGTTTGCGGCCTACCACACGTTTCTCAAACAAAGGATATTGAGGCAAATGTGGCGCATACTCTCTTCTTAACCTATTGTATTCCTTAACACAATCTAGATCCGCACAAATGTTTGTGACATCACAGTCAATCAAGTACAATCCCGATAAAGTTCTAACTCGTGACAATGCCACATATGCCATACCCTCCTTGAACACAGAACTGCCAATATTCACCAATGCACAGTCTACACTTAAACCTTGCGATTTATGGATTGTCACCGCATATGCCAAGCAAACAGGAAACTGTTTACGGCGAACATATAAATCTTTAACAAGCAAAAACCTAGCAGAACAACGACCAATTTGCTGTACTTCCTCAATGCCATCAAATTTAATTCTTAAAAATTCTATTCCATCTCTATTTCTGTATTTCTCAAAATCAACAACATTACCCATTGATCCATTTACCAGACCTCTTTCTACATGTAAATTCCTTCTCAAAATAATTCGGCAATTTAAACACACATTCAAAGTCTTTTCAAAACCCGCTGTTTTAGATATAGTCTTCTCTAATGAATCCAATTTTGATTTCAAATTGTCTGACAAAATAATTGTTGATCCCATATGCTCTAATTTGTCGATAGCTTCAAGTTTCACAATCTCTTGCTTTTCTAAATTCAACATTTTGTTGTTGAAGATGGCACATTCTGCAAGAGTTGGCATGAGACATATCCCGGATTTCTTCTCAGTAATTTTCTGAAAAATATTCTCAGGCACAATCTCTTGTTTGGGATATAAATTTGACAGTAATCGTGCATTTAAAGCTTCTTTCCCATGCTCAGTCACTTTTCCAATTCTAATATCTTGTAGAATATTCTTGTAATCTTCATCCTTTGCCTGACGCATATTTTGATGCAGTTCTGCATAATTGAAGTTTAACCATATATTGACGTTGCCAATGCTCCCTAGGCACTTCCTGGTATCTTCATGCGTGAGTATTTTGAACACAGGTTGACCTTTTACTGGTGTCAGCTGCAGAAGATCTCCGAAAACAATGATGTGTTTCCCACCAAATAACACATCATATTCAGTTTTAAGTACTTCTTGCATTCTCAAATGCACAAAGGCAAGCATGACATTGGAAACCATGCTTACTTCGTCAATGATAAGTAGTTTCATTTTCCTCAAGACTCTTGAAACTTCACAGCAAGCATCTCCAGATAACTTGTTGTATTGTAATTTGTTGTCATGCTCCACCGGCAGCATCAGTAGACGATGCAAAGTAATACCTTTAATGTTATGTGCTGCCAGTCCAGTAGGAGCGGTGACAACACAAGACAGCGATGACTCAGTCCTTTCCTGCAAATAACAAGAGATTGCTTTAATGAGGAAACTTTTTCCAGTTCCCGCTTCTCCACTCACGTACAGTCGGACAGGCTTCAACGATGTACATGAGCACTTGTTCTTCTCATGACTTAATCCGTGCTCAATTTCCGTGGTAACTTCATCATATATTTTCCTCTGCTCAACGTTGAGTTGTTTTTCCAAGTCTTCTAAGTTAACTGAATCCTCCTGAGCATGTGCCATGGCTCTTTCCACTTCATTCATAGCAGTGGCAGCTTCATTTTCGATAATAGGTCCTCCAAGTGGATCTTGACTCAATGAAACAGAACTCTGACTGTCCTGAGAACTGTCTCTGGCAATCTTGGCTGCAATCGTTGCTTCCTGCTCAATTTCCAAAGTTAGCATTTCTTGATATTTAGAAAAAGCAGGACATTCTATGGACTCCTTGGCTGCATTGAAAGAGTCTTCGTAACAGAGGAAATCTCCAAGCAGTTCCTCTTCTGCACGCCAAGGCTTGAAAAGTTGCAAAAGTGCTAAATAAAAAAACTCCTTTTTTTCTGGAGATTCACCACTCAATTTTCGATGGTTTACTAATTGGCATTTTCTTTGCTTGACCAGGCATCCCTCACTTCCAATTACAGCATACACTCCTTTCTCAATATCTTCTTTGATGTTCCTCTTGAATATATAATTTTGGAGAACCTCATATAGACAAACATTCTCAAGGTGACTGCTTCGATTTGGATAATATGTATCCAACATGTTGGTCTTCAAAATGTCGGTACTGTTTGGTTCCTTTTCTGCCAAATACTCAATTTCCCGGACAGGTTTTAGAACTCGATTTCGCGTTGCAGCAAGACCAAGACTCGCCCAAACGAGACTCCTGGATTTGGCATAGAGACTTGCTGAAGACAACCGGTCAGAACATTCGTAAGCTCCGATTTCTCGATGCGACAACATCTTCAGACTGAAACTGTACAACTTCTTGCTGAGGCTCTTTTCATGAGAAATATCCTCCCACATATCCTTGAGTTCTGTCTTTTCTTTTTTGGTGATGTAAGATGTCACATACCGAGCCACAGCCATACAGTTGTCAGCCACAAACTGTATATCCATGTTAGCATTCCACATGGACAAAATCACTGTGTTGTAGTCATTGATGTACTTGGACTCTTCGTTCCTTTTCAAATTGTATGTATTCTTGGGTGATTTCCTCGTCACATTATGTCGCAGCGAAGACATCAAACTGTTCACTCTTCCTTTAGAAATCACCGGTCGTGGAAAGTTGAAACGACATTTGGTGTAGAACTTGTCCTTGTTTCTGAATTTACGACGACAGTACTTTCCACAACGATGGCTTTGGAAACGTAGAACTTGTTCTCTTAGACTTTTCTTCTCCGTTGCGTTTGGAACAGCACACGTAGAATACTGTTCGATGAAATTCATCACTAAGTCATCCGGATCTGTTCCAAATTTAGGTGAATCCTTGATCCACAACAACATATGTATATGAGGGGCACCTCTTGCTTGGTACTCCTTTCTCCAGAAGAAATCCAACACCTCTCCAAGAGGTGGATTCTTTTTATTTGTGATGAAAGACATCATAGCTTCAAATCTATGATTGAAGTACCTGCATACATTCACTGGATCCAAAGAACACAGTTCTCCAGGTGTCTTGAATTCAATGTTTTCAATATTTCCATTTGCCTCTCGTAGAAATTCAAGTAAGTCTTCCCAGCCATACTCGGCACAGCTCAGAGTGAGGAACCATGTTGGAGTTCCTAAGTTCCTCAGCATACATTTTAAATCACCATGACGACGGTACCAGTACTCATTAGTACCACGCTGACACGCCATGAGATTAATTAAGTGAGAATCCAAAATACTGTCTTGGACATTGACTTTATGCATAAAGTCACTTGCCGAGATGTTTCGCATCTGTATACCACTTTTTAAGATGTGGTTCACTGCATATGACAGTCCAGACAGATCGCTTTCAAACAGGAGATGAAACAAATAGGGAATGCATTGCCGAAACCTAGGATCTGCTGCATACAATCGTAAAGTCCGGTATTCAGACGCAGGAATTTGATGAGGTCGCTCATCATATCTTCCTCCTTGACCTGTGGGAAATAGCTGTGGGAAACACCGAGCTTCCAAACTTTCCTCCCAAACACTAATGGGACTCCCTTTGGCTTGTTTCATTTGAAACAACTCAATAGCATTCCCCATGACTTCCTTGGAATGCAAAGGATGAACACTATAATGTTCATATATTTCTTCACTTTTAGAGGCCTCTACTTTCTCAATTTGGCCAGCACACAAATCGCTATCCTCTTCATCACTTACTTCCTCTTCTGCAACATATACATTCTTATAGTACTTATTATTTTTCTTCAAATACACTGTTGCCTTTTTGACTTTCCTAACATCCACTAAATCTTGCCATATTTTCTTATTCTTTGTCGGAACCCCATTAACCAAGATAACCAGAGGTTCCTCTTCCACTTTTTCTATTCCAATTGTGTTAATGTTTTTCTTCAAATCTAGAGGCAAATAAACAACTCTTCCCTTTAATCCTCTCTGTAAATCTGCTGGAGGCAACTTCCCTGTCTTTGGCTCCATTCTTACAATAGCCTGAAAGGGATGGATACTTTGAATCAAAATAGATTCATAAGTATTTAAATCCTTCAATTCAGAAGGAATCTCAACCAATTCCAGATTATTATGAACTGCCCTAGCAGGCATCTGGTTTTGGTTTAATTTATTACAACAATAAGTACACACACGTTGATCCGATCCCAAATCAAAATAATTTTCTACCATCAAGTATGTGGCAAAATCCTTCCATTCACTATTATTTTCCCTTTCACTTTTTGCATATAAATCCACTACCTTAGTCTGATTCTTATAATAAGTGCGTCGACAACATACACAAGTGAAATTAGGCCTCTCACTTGATTTCATCTGAAACGTGGCAATTTCCTTCTGAAAATTATCTGTACTGGAAACCTGTACATTATCTTCCACATTACCCTCTACTTCTGGGTCAATTTGAACATTCTCATCTTTACTACCAAAGTAACAAAACTCAATTTCTTCACAAATATTCTTCACATCTATTTCAGAACCATGCAAAAGAGCAGCACATAATTGTTTAAGCATAATTGCTGGACTCTTAGCATAATACAACATTCTCACTAATTTTCTCACTTTATTATGATGCACTGCTAGCATCCTGAAATGATGAAAAACACTCTGGCATACTCTCCTGGAAAGACAAGCCAGTGAATGACCACGCAAACCTGTCATTTGTCTCACTCTGCAAGGATCTAAATCTTGCAACAACTTCATTTTCTGCTTCAAACTTTTCTTATTAAATGTCCGTATAAAATCACAAAGCAAATTGATGGAAACCTGTCGCACACTGCAAATAGAACTACACTTCCAAATGTACACAGGACCCTTAGGACGTCTTCCTAAAACCTCATCACTTAGCGCCTCTTCTGTCTCTGTTGTCACAAGTTGTTCTTTTTCAACTGGACAACCATCCTTCAATTCATAAGCTCGACCACTGATGTCAACTGCATGCACCAAATCATTATCCTGAAAATAAGTCTCCTCATTAAAAAATGCCTCAGAACTTGAACTATGCATCCATTCTCCGGAAAAAACTTCACAAAAGTTAGTACGATTTACTACTCTCTTCCATCTACTTTTTGTTTTGAAATCAGAAATTACCTTGCTTAGTTTCCTAATTCTATTGATTACCAAAATAAACAACTTTCGCTTAATTTCAAAAGCATGATCAATAATTTTCTCTACATTTTTCTTCTTCTTATAAAATGCCGCTTTCTGTTGGCCTTTCTTTTTAATATTTTTCAATAAATTAACTAATATCCTATTACGGAACATTCGATTTCGAATGTCCCTAAACTGTTGTTTCCTTCTACTATCATGCACAGAGTTATCTCTTCCTCTACCAGTAACATTTGTGATGGGTCTCTCCTTTCCATTTAAATTACTTTTCTTTTTGTGAACTGAAAAAAATTTTTGAGCAAAACTTTTTTTACTACAAATATTTCTTAAGAATGATTTCGTGCTCTTACCCGGACCTTTCTTGGTGTTTTGACAAGTATTTGGGGAAGAGGACTGCTGCAATAAAACATCATCCTGCTGTCTTTGACGTTTTCTAGCCTTTCTTATTCTACTTTTGGAAGGCATTTTACAAACTATGAAAGAATCTGCAGTTGAATCTGTGGAAAAATATAATATAAAATGTTATTAACCACTATTACCAAACAGTAAATAAATAACAGTCATCTAAAACTTAATGCCGTACTAATTATTTAACATAGCAAATATTTTCCACCAGCACTGCATCACAAAAATGACACTCAATGGTACAAAACAGGCATACAACACTCATAAATCACTCCCTAATATTTTAAATCATTAATTCAGGATGACGATAAGATGTAGCCTATCTAAAGATTTGTTTAGGCCCAGATCTTTAGACTGGGGTGAATGTGTGTCATTGATCCACATTCAGTCCATCACCTGTTTTGTTTATTTGAGGTGAGGCCAACACATGGTTGCAGATAAGATTATCACTGAAAAAAACCAAGGTAAAAAAACATGTGAAGGCCTACCAATGAAGTAAATCATTAAATGAAAACCAATACATTTCTGGAAATATGCACTACTAGTGCTTCATAAGATGTTTTGGGTCATATTTATAAGGCATTTGAGTGTCTAGTATGCTATTTTACGTTGTTCATGGTGCAAATTTATTGTAAATACGCTCCCACCTGCGGTTTGCAAATTTAGATTTTGATTATGGGAGTTAGATAGGCATGTTAATAATTTCCCAAAAATGGTGTATAACCCCAAACAACCTTTGAAGCAAATGCTCTTAGCCATGTTATCCACCTCCCATTGGATAACATGGCTAAGAAGTGCTTGCAAATGTGAAAAAAAACGGCCGCAATGCATGAATATCGCAGAAAAATCAGCGATATTCATACGTTTTCCAGCAAATGCTCTTAGCCATGTTATCCACTTCCTATTAAATAACATGGCTAAGAACTGCTCAGGGCCCCATGAGGAACGCTTTCCATTTAAAAAGGGAAAAATAACATCAAAGACACTAAAATGCCTTCTAAATATGACCCCAAACAACCTATGAAGCTCTAACAGTACATATCCTGAAATTTAATTGATTTCAAAATTCGTTTTTAAACACAGCATATAAATCAATTGTATACCTGCATTCATGAAGAAATGACTAAAAATGTCCTTGAGACACATGAAAGTGTTTTCTGGAATGCCCTAGCACCATTTTTGGGACACTATTAACATGGCTAGGTAACTCCCATAATCAAAATCTAAATTTGCCAAGCGCAAGTGGGAGCGTATTTACAAGACACTTGCCCCAAGAGGAACACTTTCCATTTAAAAAGGTAAACATAACATCGCAGAAAAGTCAGCAATATTCATGCATTATCCAGCAAATGCTCTTAGCCATGTTATCCACCTTCCATTGGATAACAGAAAGCTGATTGGCTCTCCGGTGTCTGTCAACATTCTAAATAGTCCGGAGCGGCCGCCATCTTATCTCTCGGTAGGATCGAGAGAGAAGAAGAGGTGAAAAACGAAGGGGGAATTTATTGAAAGGGGGCAAGGTATACCCCTCTTGACCCCCTAGGAATGTTGTTGGGGTTATTAAAGGGTCCCGTGGGGAAAATAAAAAAAAAATGATTTTTCACGGTAGAAGCGCTTCACGGGCCGCGAACTGGGCCGCAAACTGGTAGCGAAACGGGAATTCGCCATTTTGTGCTTCGTTTTAATTGTTTAGAGACAAAAATTATCGCCGCACATCGGCCACAATGCATGAATATCGCTGAAAAGTCAGCGATATTCATGCATTATCCAGCAAATGCTCTTAGCCATGTTATCCACCTTCCATTGGATAACATGGCTAAAAACCGCTCTGTGCGTGAGCTTTTTTTTTTTTTTTTTTTGCTGCGTGACGTTTGTTAACGTTCGATTCGATGGAAATCAGGAAGTGTTGAACACCATTTTGTCACTGCGAGTAAATATTTTATTATAAATGAATCCTTATTGATAAACATTGTCTGCGCCATCTTGCGTTTTTGTCCAATGCCACAATTTTGTCGTGCACGGCAGCCATTTTAGATGCCTTGACCAGGGCCACTCTCTGCACGCCGCCGATTCTCAGCATGGCTCCCCACCCTCGCACGCATCTCCCCCACGCAATGGTCACCCCCGCTCTCTCTCTCATGCATGGGCCATATACTTCCCCCATCTGCGCTGCTCTTCTCTGAGAATCACACCCTGTGCCCGCTCGACACCTCCCTTTCACCCTATTCACTACCGCACCCTCTGACACTTCTCTTCCTCTGTGTCCGATTGTCCAGGCCGGACCTAGGCTATCACCTAGCCCTGCGGATGTAGTTTATGGCTCCAGCTGTAGAGTATCCAGACATGCCAACCCTCCCAATTCAGGTGTGAGACTACTGATTTCAGTGCTAGTCTTTCGCTTCCCGATTCCTGCATGGAAAAACCCGGGGGCATATTTCCAACAACTAGCGGTAATTTTTGTCTCTAACTTGTTTAGAGACAATAATTATCGCCGCACTTCGGCGAATTTTATCGCACATAAATTGATTTCTTAAATCGTTTTTAAAAACAACATATCTGTTTCAGCTTACATAACAAACCATGGAATGGGCTCCATGTACCACAATAACTTGTGTTACTGCATGCCAGAATGTTACACCAAATATGCAATTACAATTTCTCTATAAAACTAATTCTATTACTATATCACTAGAGACAAAACCACATTTTAAAAACACAGCTTTCTTCATCATTTTCTCCTTAAATCATACTATTCTCTATCTAAATTAAATAAATCTTTTCTCACCTTAGCAAATATTGTTTGAGTTTTGAAAACAGTCTCAGAAATACACCAAATTGTCTTCAGCAGAAGAAAAAGGATGCACTCCAAAGGCTGCAGCTATTGAAAGCACAGAAATACAGATATTCATTTCACATATCTCTCATATTAGCCAATCATACCTCTTCCCTCACTTTTTTCAAATCAAAACCCTTCCCCCCTCTGCCCTCTCTCCCTTGTTTCCATAGCAACCACCTCCTGGAAGACCTCTCATGTTTGCAAATTCACACAACAATGTTTCAATTGAACTCTGAACTCTCAGTGCACCTGCGTATCCAGAGCAATCTTTCAATAAATGTTTCTTCCTTGACCATTCAAATTACATCTTTCAAAGAACACATCCATGCACCCTAACTTTCTGTTTTCAGAAATGGAAATGCACCAATCACTGCTAATGAATCATTAGCATTGTAAATCCACAGTTTTTTTTCTTTAGAAACTCCTACTGTTTCAACTGCCCTTTCATTACCACACTTCATCTGACTGCAGAACAACCTTCTCCCACCATGTTTAAGGTCTGGATTGTTGGACATAGTTACATCCACTGGGCTCAAAGGTATGCTGAGAGCAGAAATTTACCTAACCTCAATTTACAAGATGTGGAAATTAAGTGGTTGGGCCAAAGAGGATTAAAATGTCACCAATTGATACCATTGGTGAAAACCTTTATGCATTTGCCAAAACCTGACCTGTTAATAGTGCACTGTGGAGGTAATGATTTGGGCACTTTGACAGGGGTAGGTCTGGAAATGCTTTTAAAGGACACCTTTGAGCAATTAATGGCACTTTTTCCTCAAACTGCCTTGGTATATTCCAATATATGCCAAAGACAGAAATGGAGGTGGTCCAACCAATTTTGTCCACAAATTGAGAAAGCGAGGAAGCATGTAAACAAATCTGTTTCAGCTTACATGAGAGACCATGGAATGGGCTCTCTGTACAACAATAACTTGCGTTACTACATGCAAGATATCTACAGAGGAGATGGAGTTCACTTCTCAGATGAGGGCAACAGAATTTTCATTCTGAATTTAAGACTGTGCATTGGTACCTACTTATAAGTACCTAAATGTACCATAAACCCAAAAGCTCTTCTCAGAGCTACCCTACATCTGATCACTCACAATTATTATTTTTCTCTAACTTTTTTCACTAATTTTCCACAAAATTCGCTCCCTGGAGCGCTACCCGGTTCGCTAACCGAAAGCTAACCTCGCGGATTTTTTAAAAAAAAGTTTTTTTTCCGCACATATAAGCCTCCTCAGCCACGCTCAGAAAACCTAGGGGGTCAAGATAAGTCTACCATGACCCCTTCTACCCATTCTAAACATTATTTGCCCTCCATCTTGTATCTTAATGCGACCGAAACACAAAATGGTGGACTCCCGTGACGCTTAAGGTTCGCTAACCGGGCCGCTTTCCGGAAAGCGGTCCTACAAAAAGGCGGGAAAGTAATTTACAGAAAAACGACTAGAGACACTCTCACCAAATATAGATTAGCTCATACTGCATAACAATCCCTTCCATTCTCACAAATTTCATTGAAATTCCATTTAGCCATTTAGCCTGTAGACCTCTCCAAGTACCGTGAGGTAAATTACTTCACAAAACACATCTGAATTGTTGGAATTGACAACCAATGAAAATGTTACTTTCATTTTCTACTTTTATTACCTGACATTTAATTGGTTATATACCTGTATATATATAAAGGGAGAGAAGGAAACACAGCCATTTTGACTACTACTTCTTGTTGTACCTCCTATTTCAATAGCTTCAAAAAACTTCAACTTCTTTGTGAAGGTAAGTTATAATTTAATATATTGTGCACTATGACTTAATATAGTAGACTTTTTTTGCTAGATATACACTATCCCTCTGTAGTAGTAATGTATTTAGATAGACTTCTCTGTTATAGTTATCAATGGAGTAAGGCTTGTCTTGGTTAAATCACATACACTTTTTTATAGTCCTATTTCCACTCTCATACTATACACTGCCAAAAGATAAATTCACTGATAAAAACTGCCTATCTAAAATTAATCCCAAAAGTGCCCTATCTCTACTAATATATATTTTTTTAATCCAAATTTCAGGCAAAATGGAAGGCGAGCAGCAAGTTTCTTTTGAGATGGACCTGCAAGAGAGCAGCCAGGAATTAATTGAACCAATTGACATGGAATTTATGGATGAAAGCTTGGATAATGAACTGCTGCAATGTGTCCAAGCAGTAGATGTCCTCCTTGCAAATGAGGACATTTTGCAACCTCACAGATTGCAAACAATATTTCAAGAAAATAATGACATTTCAGACACTGAAATGTTAGAAAGTTTAATAAATTATGAAAAAGAATCAAAATAAAAAAAACACTTTAAAAAAAAGAAAACAAAAAAAACCAAGAAAAACAACAAACAATTAACATACAGTATTAGAAAAGTCTTTCATTCTTTTATCCATAAAGTTCGCTGCCCAGAAAGCTATCCGGTTCGCGAACTTGGCGCTTACCACGCAAAAAATTTTTTTTTTTATTTTTTTTTGGACCCTCCTAGGCCCTTTTAAAACCTCCACATAAAACCTAGGGGGTCAACGAGGATCTACTATGCCCCCTTATGGTAATTTCCCCCTTTGTTTTGGCCTCCTCTTGTCTCTCGATCCTACCGAGAGACAAGATGGCGGCCGCTCCGGACTGTTTAGAATGTTGACAGACACCGGAGGGCCAATCAGCTTCTCATCGCAAAGTTCCGATACGCGAAAGGTTCGCTAACCGGATAGCTGCCCGGAGCGCTGTTACAGATATATATCTTGATTTAAACGTTAATTTCTCAAAATCCACTGAAGCACATATATTGAGACCTAGCAAAGGCACATCGGGCTAACAGTCCCTACAATTTTGCCAAGTTTCGTGAAAATCCATTCAGCCGTTCGGGCTAAAAGTGAGTCCAACCGCCCTATGGAAATTAACATGGGAAAAAGGCGTTTTGGGACCCCCCTTTTTTCTCGGCCCCCCCTCCACAAAACCCCCCCAAATTTTCAAGGGCTGCTCAGAAACAAAATGTGCCATTTTCCTGAAAATTTCAGCCAATTCCGTCCACAAACGCAAAAGTTATTAGGCATAGAATTTTCAGAAATCCCATAGGGAAAAAATCCTAACTATATATACCTACTGGCTATCGCCAGTAGGTGATATATATATATATATATATATATATATATATATATATATATATATATATATATATATATATATATATATATATTATATATATATATATTACCTACTGGCGGTCGCCAGTAGGTATATATAGTTAGGATTTTTTCTCTATGGAACTTTTGAAAATTCTATGTCTAATAACTTTGGCGTTTGTGGACGGAATCGGCTGAAATTGTTAGGAAAATGGCACATTTTGTTTCTGAGCAGCCCCTGAAAATTTGGGGGGGTTCCGTCAAGGGGGGCCGAGAAAAAAGGGGGGTCCCAAAACACGTTTTTCCTATTCATTTTTCCATAGGGCCTTTGGCCTCACTTTTAGCTCGATCGGCTGAATGGATGTACACGAAACTTGGCAAAATTATAGGGACTGTTAGCCCGATGTGCCTTTGCTGGGTCTCAATATATGTGCTCCAGTGGATTTTGAGAAATTAACGTTTAAAAAAACAGATATATCTGTGACAGCGTCCTAGATAGCGCACCAGATCACGTACTTTTCGCATTACGGAGCTTTGCGTAGCGAAGCTGATTGGCTCTCCGGTGTCTGTCAACATTCTAAACAGTCCGGTGCGGCCGCCATCTTGTCTCTCAGTAGGATCGAGAGACAAGAGGAGGAGAAAAACGAAGGGGGAATTTAATGAAAGGGGGCAAGGTAGATCCTTCTTGACCCCCTAGGAATGATGTTGGGGTTATTAAAGGGTGCTGTGGGGCAAATAATAAAAATTTGATTTTTCGCGGTAGAAGCGCTTCTTGGTTCGCGAACCGGGTCGCAGACTGGTAGCGAAACGTGAATTCGCCATTTTGTGTTTCGATTTAATTAAATTACTAGGTATAAGGGGGTATGGGAAACGTATCCTGACCCCTTATGTTTTCTGAGGGTGGCTGAGGAGGCTCATATATGTTGATACATGTCTTCCAGCGGCTGTGCGTGAGCTTTTATTTTTTTTTTGCTGCGTGACGTCTGTTAACGTTCGATTCGATGGAAATCAGGAACTGTTGACTGCCATTTTGTCACTGCGAGTTAATATTTTGTTAAAAATAATTTTTTATTGATAAACATTGTTTGCGCCATCTTGCCTTTTTTGCAATGCCACACTTTTGTTGAGCACGGCAGCAATTTTAGATGCCTTGACCAGACCTACTCTCTGCACGCCGCCGATCCTCAGCATTGCTCCCCACCCTCGCAAGCATCTCCCTCACGCACTGGTCACCCCCGCTCTCTCTCTCATGCATGGGCCAGAAACCTCCTCCCATCTGCGCTGTTCGTGAGCGTTTTTTTTTTTTTGCTGCGTGCACCCGCCCGCTCTCACTCTCATGCATGGGCCAGAAACCTCCTCCCATCTGCGCTGTTCGTGAGCGTTTTTTTTTTTTGCTGCGTGACGTCTTTTAACGTTCGATTCGATGGAAATCAGGAACTGTTGACCGCCATTTTGTCACTGCGATTAAATAATATATTGTCTTGAATTCAGCGTAATTACTTTGGAGCATATTGAGTGAGTCCTGCACCCCAATACCGAGCACCGACCCGACTGTCGGAAGCGGTTGGAAAAGCTTCAGGGCTGCAGCTTTTTATATATATATATATATATATATATATATATATATATATATATATATATATATATATATATATATAAACCACGACGAAATGAAGACACGGACCCCAGGCTGTCGGCAAGGTAGATTTATTGGCCTCTCAGGCGACGCGTTTTGAGCAACGAGTGCTCTTGTTCACACACCATACACCCGGTCAGCTGACTATTTATATGCATTTCTTTTTGGTGATGCTCCACCTCTCTAGTGAATCACGTGTTAATACCACGAACATAAACAAAGTACTATATAATACACCGCATGAAAGCAAAGTGGGGTCAACAAAGGCACAAAAACGATATTACAGCATGAATGCATGATCTCATTTTATAATACACAAGATTAAATAGAGTGGCCAAAAAACAAGGTTGCAAAACGATAACCCATCTATGTATGAAACAGAATAAAGAATGTATGTACAAATAAATATAGGTCTATTTACACTATTTACATACAATTCATTTATATACATACTGCTTCAAAGACCCAAAATTTAGCCTTATGTGTATCTAGATGCACCTTGCTGTCGTTAATTCATCCTATATACAATTCTAAAACGTGTATGGGAAATGAACAACCTTGTTAGGACAAATCATTATGTATTGTGAGTACCTTAGTGACCCCAGACCCCCTCCTATGACTGTTTTAGTTTAAGTATTAAATCTACAAAAAATAGAAAGACAAAGTCTTCCTATAACGAATTATCGGAGGAGAAGTAAATGTTCATGGATATAATATATAGAGATCACCATTAGGCGGTTATAGATAGGACCTAGTTTCCATAGGAAGAAAGTTTTCCAGTTGCGGATAACTTTGGCGCTGTATGACAAATCTTCACAAAATGTAAACAATTGATAATGATGCTGACTTCAGCTGCTGTCTTGAAAGTTGCGGGGATACATCAAATGGGGGCTGAGAACCCTGGGTGCTTAAAAGCACATTTTCCTCACGTTAATTCCCTAAAGCCCTTTAGGCATGGCTACAGCCCAAACTACTAAACGGAATTACACAACATTTGACAGGAAGCTAGATGTTGGTCCGAGTAAGTGCGTTTTTGTGATTTAGTGACAATCCGTTCACTAGTTGCAGAGATATTTAAAAAGTAATTCCATTCACTAGTTGCAGAGAATTTTTGTGTATATATAGGGACACAGTGGATCCGCGACCCCTTGCGATCTTGTGCTGAGATCTGATTGGCTGGACTGTTCCCATGAGGCACAGGGTCAGACTGATTTGCATATAGCCATGTCCGAACTGAGGTGGCAGAGTGGGCTAAAGAACGGTGATGGATTATACCCAGATCTTTTTACAGGGTGTGAGTGTTTGATTGATTCAGATGCTCCGTCCATCACCACCCTCTTTTGTACTGCTTTTGGCCGACATAAGTGTGGCAGGGTATGCTCAGACGTGAGTCCCTTGCTCACTTTGCCACTGGATTCAAGCAAGCCGGGCTGAAGACGGCTGGAATGCCAGAAACCGGTCCTCGGAAGCTTGTTTCCGGTCCAGGGAAGACATGGCTTTGCAGTTCGGGCTGGACTGTTCCCATGAGGCACAGGGTCAGACTGATTTGCATATAGCCATGTCTGAACTGGGGTGGCAGAGTGGGCTAAAGAACGGTGATGGATTATACCCAGATCTTTTGACTGGGTGTGAGTGTTTGATTGATTCAGATGCTCCGTCCATCACCACCCTCTTTTGTACCGCTTTTGGCCGCCATAAGTGTGGCAGGGTATGCTCAGACGTGAGTCCCTTGCTCACTTTGCCACTGGATTCAAGCAAGCCGGGCTGAAGACGGCTGGAATGCCAGAAACCAGTCCTCGGAAGCTTGTGTCCGGTTCAGGGAAGACATGGCTTGGCAGTTCGGGCTGGACTGTTCCCATGAGGCACAGGGTCAGATTGGTTTGCATATAGCCATGTCTGAACTGGGGTGGCAGAGTGGGCAAAAAATGGTGATGGATTATACCCAGATCTTTTGACTGGGTGTGAGTGTTTGATTGATTCAGATGCTCCGTCCATCACCACCCTCTTTTGTACCGCTTTTGGCCGCCATAAGTGTGGCAGGGTATGCTCAGACGTGATTCCCTTGCTCAATTTGCCACTGGATTCAAGCAAGCTGGGCTGAAGACAGCTGGAATGCCAGAAACCGGTCCTCCGAAGCTTGTTTCCGGTCCAGGGAAGACATGGCTTGGCAGTTCGGGCTGGACTGTTCCCATGAGGCACAGGGTCAGACTTATTTGCATATAGCCATGTCAGAACTGGGGTGGCAGAGTGGGCTAAAGAACGGTGATGGATTATACCAAGATCTTTTGACTGGGTGTGAGTGTTTGATTGATTCAGATGCTCCGTCCATCACCACCCTCTTTTGTACCGCTTTCGGCCGCCATAAGTGTGGCAGGGTATGCTCAGACGTGAGTCCCTTGCTCACTTTGCCACTGGATTCAAGCAAGCCGGGCTGAAGACGGCTGGAATGCCAGAAACCGGTCCTCGGAAGCTTGTATCCAGTCCAGGGAAGACATGGCTTGGCAGTTCGGGCTGGACTGTTCCCATGAGGCACAGGGTCAGACTGATTTGCATATAGCCATGTCTGAACTGGGGTGGCAGAGTGGACTAAAGAACGGTGATGGATTATACCCAGATCTTTTGACTGGGTGTGAGTGTTTGATTGATTCAGATGCTCCGTCCATCACCACCCTCTTTTGTACCGCTTTTGGCCGCCATAAGTGTGGCAGGGTATGCTCAGACGTGAGTCTCTTGCTCACTTTGCCACTGGATTCAAGCAAGCCGGGCTGAAGACGGCTGGAATGCCAGAAACCGGTCCTCGGGAGCTTGTTTCCGGTCCCAGGAAGGCATGGCTTGGCAGTTCGGGCTGGACTGTTCCCATGAGGCACAGGGTCAGACTGATTTGCATATAGCCATGTCTGAACTGGGGTGGCAGAGTGGGCTAAAGAACGGTGATGGATTATACCCAGATCTTTTGACTGGGTGTGAGTGTTAGATTTATTCAGATTCTCCGTTCATCACCACCCTCTTTTGTACCGCTTTTGGCCACCATAAGTGTGGCAGGGTATGCTCAGACGTGAGTCCCTTGCTCACTTTGCCACTGTATTCAAGCAAGCCGGGCTGAAGACGGCTGGAATACCAGAGACCAGTCCTCAGAATCTTGTTTCCGGTCCATGGAAGACATGGCTTGGCAGTTCTGGCTGGACTGTTCCCATGAGGCACAGGGTCAGACTGATTTGCATATAGCCATGTCTGAACTGGGGTGGCAGAGTGGGCTAAAGAACGGTGATGAATTATACCCAGATCTTTTGACTGGGTGTGAGTGTTTGATTGTTTCAGATGCTCCGCTCATCATCACCCTCTTTTGTACCGCTTTTGGCCGCCATAAGTGTGGCAGGGTATGCTCAGACGTGAGCCCCTTGCTCACTTTGCCACTGGATTCAAGCAAGCCGGGCTCAAGACGGCTGGAATGCCAGAAACCGGTCCTCGGCTTGTTTCAGGTCCAAGGAAGACATGGCTTGGTAGTTCAGGCTGGACTGTTCCCATGAGGCACAGGGTCAGACTGATTTGCAAATAGCCATGTCTGAACTGGGTTGGCAGAGTGGGCTAAAGAACGGTGATGGATTATCCCCAGATATTTTGACTGGGTGTGAGTGTTTGATTGATTCAGATGCTCGGTCCATCACCACCCTCTTTTGTCCCGAGATCCGATTGGCTGCCAGCACTTCAGACCATGAAGTATTGGCAGACATCTTGTGACTCGGTTGAACGGAGTCACAGAAAAATTATTTTAAAAAAGGAAAAGGAAAATGCGGCATGGTGGAAACACCCTGAGCCCCTATGCCTCTTTGGAGGGTCCCACAGGAACCCCTGAGGGCTAAAAAGCATTTTATTTTTTACATTTTTGGCAGGAGTTGTGCTGGATCATTGACTTCTGGTGAAAATTTAAATAACACAAAGCGCGGGCTCCCACATTTAGTTGTGATTGGCATCTGGATGGGCTATGTCCCGGGGCCAAGAGTATAATACTTAATAGGGGGTGCATAGGGCCCCCCTCCTTGGAGCATTAAAGCCCCAAGGACCTCCACCTCCTTAAGGCATTTTGAAAATTACATGGGGGTTGCCCTAGGCAACCCCCATGGCCTGGGGACCGCCACCTCCACAGGCCAAATTATTATTGAAAGCAGGGGGCCTGCACAGCATCCCTAAAGATCCAGGGACCTCCACCCGTCCCAGGGGTAAAATTCAACATTAATGCAGGGGGGCTGCGTGCCCCCCTGCAGCCCCAATGACTGCCACCTCCTCCGTGCTAAAAGGAAATAAGTGCAGGAGTCTTAGGGCACCCCCGAAGTCCCAGGGACCGCCATCACCCCAGGGCAAATTGCAAAACATAAAGTCGGGCCCCACACAGCCCCTGTGACCACCACCTCCCCAGGGCTGCATTCTGCAATGGATGGGGGCCACGCAGCTCCCTTCTAGGAGCCATAAATGGCCCTGGGGACAGCTGGCTCCAGCAATGTCCTGGAGTGCCCACCCTCAGGACTTTGCAGTTTGCTCCTGCCAAGACATAGCAAACTCTGCTCTGCTTGTATAATGCTCTTGCTTACTCAAAGTAGAGAAGAAATGCTTTTGGACAGAGAGAGCTGCATGTTCAGCAGCTCTCTCTGTCCAAAAGCAATGCCAGTTCCCACAGCACGCGGGGAGCTGGCAGGGACTGCGGGGACCTTAAGGCTCTCCTTGTGGTCCCAGTGATGAGTAGGTGCCCTGGAGGCTCCCCCTTTACATTGTCAGGCACCAGGGGATGGGCCCAATTCAGCCCAGGGCGGGGGGCCACACAGAATAAGGAAGGGATAGACAGCATTACACAGAACCACCAACTTCCGGACAGTAAATGCCCTAATAGAAAGCAGTAAATTAGGCTTTTTTTAAAATTATATTAAAACATGTTTTTAAATGTGCATGTTTACCCAAATTTGGAGAAAAAAAAAGACACAGAAAATCAGTTTGCTAACCTACACACATTGTTTACTCTTCATTTACAAATGTGTCTGTTGTATCCCTTAAAAGGAGTTAGTAGTCACATATTCCCTGCACACACATCCCACTGCAGCTCTTGCAGCATCAGATCCTGGATGTGGTAATCAAGGGGGATTCTCAACATTTTGACATCAGATTTCACACTTGCATGGTCCATTGGGAGTTTCCTTCAGATGGCTAGATTATGCAACATATCACAGGTGACTATGACTTTTCAGCACATTGCTGTAATATACTCTAGAAACCACCACTTTTGGGCTGACTTCCGATTCTGCCTTTGAGTAGCCCAAATGTCCATTCTATAATGCTCTGTGTTTGTTTATGAACAGCATTTTACCTCCTTTGTCTAGGTGTTTGAGAATAAAAATATGAAATAATGATTCATAACCTGAATGTATATGCAGTTTCACCTGAAATGTAACAAACTTCTTTTAGAAATTAAAAAATCAACAAATATGACCACTAAGGTTATATTTAAAGAACAGTAACCTAACAACAATCAATCCCCAAGCTCGCCCCTTGTAGTTGCTCATATTGTCCACACACATAAAGTAATACAACTTGTGAGTTCTCTTTGGATACCAACCCGTCTGTGATCAAACATGTGACATTACACTCTGTGTGGATATTAAATGACAAGCGAGCCTTTCAACTGCGATGCAGATACTCAGTGTCAGAGGGTGGGCATGTTAGAACATGTGTTCTGCCTACGCATCCAAGATGTTAGGGAAAATGGGCCACTGGGTAGGTTTGGATTTTTGTATGTTCCAACTTAGCTTCAAACGCTGCATTGGAAATGCAATGGGTGAAATAATTCTTGCCAACATTACTGCAAGCAAATTCCAACAATCCCTGCAAATGAGACTTTGGGAAAGCCCACCCACAACTGCAACAGTGTGTTAGTAGCTACCAAATTCTAAAAGGTGTAAGCTGCACAAAACTTGGATGCAGGTGGCAACAACACCACTACATTGTATAGACCTGCATAGTTAATCGTCTAATTAATCAATTACACAAAGTGATATCTTCTTTGCTAAACATTTCTCTAGTATAACCCCCCACGCCCCCTTCTGTGTAGTCAATCTGTGTGGTCATATAGAGCCACTCTGCACCTCCTCTGTTGAGTTCCAAGAATCTACATCCTCCTCACTACAGCATAGAGTGTAGATATTGTGAAAGAATGCAATGCATTTTGTCCTCCTTTTAAACTTTGCATTTGGTTACCACTTGGTTCCAATTGATGGTATTTTGTATATGTAAGAAGCTGTGCTTTATTAATGTTCCTATTTGCAAATGCTTAGTGCATCAATGTAGTGAAAAGTATTTTTGGTAAAAGCAGTTAGAGATCCAATATTTCGTGTTGCAAAAATAAGGGATTGCAAATCATTAGCTGAGGTGTACAAAATTTGCAAATATATCATTAGAAATTATTTGTAGATCACCAATACCTATGCACGGTTCACAAACCAGTTTGCAAGTGGTTTACAACTTTCTTTTTTTTGTTCATCGGGCCCTTAATTATACTTCTGTATTTATGCTGCTATGCAGACTTTTCTTTCACAAGGAGCACATCCTAAAACAGCGTAGTTAACTTCAGGGCTAGGAATGGGTACCACAGTGTATGCTTTTTGAGACTAAAAACTAATTTTGCTTTTAGCCAGTGTTTTTGTTTTAAACTGGCGAGGACCAGTAGCTTCCACAACAACACGGTTTTGCAAAAACATGACAAAAGAATAAGCACTAATGCAACCAATGCTAGACACATTGGCTGTGCCAATGCTTGTTCTCCAGCTAAACGTTTTTTCATTATCTACTACCTCTAACATGATAATGTTGTATTATTCACTAGTAATCAAATGAAGCTTCATACATTTTTTTAAGTATTAATTCCAGCAACCTTGCATATTGCCACCAAGTACGTATTTACAAAATAAACTCATTTTGCTGCGTTGTGTTCAGTGAGAGTGATGGATACAGCAGGGCAGAGCTTGACAATTAATGGCTGTTTACAGGCCGGCATCTTTCCTTACACAAGGGCACGCTGAGTGGCTGCCATTAACTTCAACCTTTAAGTCAAGTGCATCCTTCTAATCAATTACCCTCCATCAAATCTAGTGTCAACCCGGTAATTCTATAAATAAGGGACTGCTGACAGCTAATCTGGATGCCTCGACTTGGCAAAGCATACGAGCCAGTACTGACAGAATAGGTATCCCACAATGCACGCTGCAAAATATAATGAACTCCAATGTAATTGTTTTGTCAGTCCTGGAATTTTGGAATTATGTGTATAGGCACATAAATCCTTTCAAATATCTGTAAAGGCAGGTTGAATTAAACATTGTTAGTTTAAAATTATTTATATTCTTTTAACACTTTGTTGTTTGCTTATTTCATTCTTTAGCAGACAGAGCAGATTTAAACCCGAAGGGCAGCAGAGTGCTTTACTAGGCACTTCCACAAATACCAGATGACATGGTCTTTCACATAAGTAGGCGAGCAAAAAAATAAAATAGGGGATGGAGGACAGTGAGAGGACTGTGGCAGTGGCTTTGCCAGAGGGGGTGGGGGGAGTAGATGAGGCCCATGCCCCAGTTTTATTTGACCTGATCTTCTACTTTTGGGAACCAAAACCATAATGGTTGAATGTACAAAGAAGCAACACAAAGAAAACACAGGCAATGCACCTTGGCACAAAAATGTATTTGCCCATGTTACTTTCACTGCAAAGCATTATATAGCTATATCTATCTATCTATCTATCTATCTATCTATCTATCTATCTATCTATCTATCTATCTATCTATCTATCTATCTATCTATCTATCTATCTATCTATCTATCTATATGTATATATATTTATAAGTATGTATAAATATTTTTTATATTCATGAAAAAACTAAGGTTACAGGGGCGTTAAAGTTAGGCTGATGTTTCACTCATACAAAACCAGAGAAATTCAGCTGTTATAGTTAGTGTGCTAACTATAACTTGCGCCCCTGCAATGCACTGCTTATCACCTCAAAAATTACATCACTCATGACATGGTCTGTGACATCACTGATGACATCACCGATGACATCTCAAATGACATCACTGATGATATCATCCACAGAATCTCTGATGCACCCACTCACACTCCCATATAACCTTTCATATACCCACTCCATCTTCCACAGTACCATTCTACTACAATATAGAAGAAGTCCACCTTAGTTCTGAGGCCCTCAGAAGGCAAGGGGGCCTCACCCCCAACACCAGCAATGTGCTGAGGTGCATTTGCAGAGTGGTACAGAAAGGCGGTGTGGTCTCTAATCACCATTCAGCAATCCCAAAGTGTGAGGCGTACTGGAGGTAACAGGAGGTCTTCTTGGCCCCTATGGACCCTTAGCAGCCAAGGGAACTTCATCCCCCAACTAGCAGCATGTCAGGAGGTGTGTTTGCAGAGTTGTGGAGAAAGGGGCGGGGCCTCCAGCGAGTTGCCGCTTTTTTTTATTTATCTTTAACTATATTTTTGAAGGGCAAGACCCATCTTCCCTGGAATGTTTTGGGCCCGGGTACCCCATCCCCTGAGGCCTGCCTCTTTTAGTAAAAACAATTATATAAAAAAAGGGAGGGAGCCGCGTGGCCCCCCTCCTGGCCCATTTCACCCCAGGGGATCCCATCTAATTGGACCTGGGTTTCTTTTTAAAAATTATTTTTTTATTTAAAGGGAGGCGGCTGCGTGGCCCCCCTCCCAGGCCATTTTTGGCCCTGGTGGCCCAATCTCTGGGGGCCAGCCCCCTTTTAAACAAATGTTTTCAATACAGAAGGGAGGGGGCTCCACTCCCAGGCTGATTTAAAATTTTGCGGCCTGTGGGGGGAGCTTCAAGCCCCTCGCGGTCCCTTCCAGGTCCCCGCCTCCTGTGGGAGCCGATATTGCTTTGAGATCCAGGGAGCTGCTAACATACAGCTCCCTAGATCCTAAAGAAATGTGTATGTTTCCCTGCAGGGAAACAGACACATGCTCTGCTATCAGCAAACTAGAGCATTTTCTGCTCTTGCTTGCTGAAGCAGAGCACTTGTTTGCTATGGGTTGGCGGAAGCTCCGGCCAAGCCATAGCAAACTGCATTATACCAGAAGTAGGCACCCCTGGACATTGCTAGAGCTGGCCCTTGGGGTGGTGGTCCCCAAGGCCATGTAATGCCCCAGGAGGCAGGCCATGTGCCCCCCCCCCTCCTTTGTTAAGAAAGCCCCGAGTATGTGGTTGTCCCCATGGCCGGCAATCCGCAATGGACCCCTTTATTATTGTATTTGTGCTCCGGGGAGGTGGCGGTCCCTGAAGCTGCATGGGGGGCCAGAGCCCCCCACACAGTCTTATTTCTTTTAGCCCTGAGAAGGGGGCAGTCCCTGGGGCTATGGGGGAGGTCGTAGGGCCTCCCCTGCTTTGTTTTATTAATTAATAATATTGTGCCATATTCTTACAGCTCTGGGGAGGTGGTGGTCCCTAAGTTGCGGGAGAGTCCGAGGGCTTCTCCTCATTGTTTTTTTAAAAATAATGCATGTAGGTGGCCCGGGGAGGTGGTGTCCCGGGGCTTAACAAAAGCCTAGGAGGGGGGCCCATGAGCACCCTCCTTCATTAATTTCATGCCCTTGGAATTTGGGCCACCAAATCCCCTGTATCCTGTATAAAGGATGTTAGAGTTTTTACAAGTCCACATATTTAGAGTTGTGCTCTAGGGCGCTGCCTATGGCTGATATAATTGGGCGCCCTGGCGCAGACTTAGGATCTTTGTGCACCTTTGGTATTAAATATAATACAGGGGTGATTGGATTAGTTATTTTTAAAAACAATAGTTCATCATGATTGATCAGACATTGACTGTACCATTCTTGTCGTTGTGCATTGTAAAGGCGATGACTTGTAATCATTACCGCCTCAGCAACTCTACTATAATTAGACTGATTGTTGAGTTGCTTGTAAGCTTCATTTAGATATTGCTATTTTCCCCAAAGCATAACGTTCCCACCCTTATCTGCATTGCGCACAATACATTCATCATTCTCTGCAAGTTTTTTAATCAAAGCATCATAATCTTTTGTTTATCACTAGTGGTTTTATACACATTTTTTAGTTCACTCACTACCAATTTGCTGTAAATATCCACTGAATCTCTAGCTGTCAAAGGTGTGAATCTAGAGCTTGGCCTGAAACTGGTAGGCGAATCACTTGTCATATCTAGGTTTTGTTCTTCAGCCAGTTCCACAGCCCTTTCCTCATATTCAATGTGTCCATTTTTGGGATTGCATTATTCAAGTCTGTTTCATTTTCAAGTTGTCTGATGAAAAGGACTTGAATAATGCATTTTTGGGGGGACTCGACTGAATCCGAGTCCCAAGATGCCTGCCAACACTTCCTGATTGAAGTGTTGGCAGCCAATCAGACTTAAGCACCGGGATTGTCGAGCCCTCTGAGGATCCGCTTCCCTAGATATACAAATTTGGTTTTGATTTAATATCACAGAAATTACTGACCAAATTTTCACCAATTCACAAAACGTTTGCATTCTAGACAAATAGCTACCTTTCTGCCAACTTTGGTGTAATTCCATTCAGCAGTTCAGGCTGCAGTCATGTCTAAAATCCCTATGGCAAATTGCATATGGAAAATGAATCACCCCGAAATTTTGAACACAGCCTTTGAACCGAATGTCATACTAATTTTGAAGAGTTTGTGAAGTTTTATCAAACAATGCCAAAGTTATTGGCAAAACAAAATAATATTTTCATAAGAAAACTAGGTCCTAACTATAACTACCTATATATACATATGTGTGCGTGTATTACCTACTGGCGATAGCCAGTAGGTATATATAGTTAGGACCTAGCTACCATAGGAAATCCGCAACATTCTATTGGGAATAACTTTGGCGCTGGTTGAGGAATTTGTGTGTAATTTTCCAAAATTCAGGCCAGCTCCGCTCCGCTCCTTCCCTAAAAGTTTTGGGGGGATTCGTCAAGCAGGGGCAGAGAAAAAAGGGGGGTCCCAAAACGTGTTTTCCCCATGTTAATTTCCAAAGGACGAATAGACAAGGCTACAGCCCGAACCGCTGAATGAAATTACACCAAACTTTGCAAAATTGTAGGGACTTGTACGCAGAAGTGCCTTTTCTATATTTGGTGAAAATTGCTCCAGTGGTTTTTACGAAAATTAGGTTCAAAAACACATATATATTTATATGTGCGCTTCCAGCGCTTACCGGTACGCGTACCGGGGAGCGCACCCGGCACCAGTTTGATGATCATTGGACAGTCACTTACTTTGCCGACTGATGTTTTGGAACCATTGATCCTAGGTGGGATATGTGTGGTGAATGACTGGTGGACAACTTTCGAAGGATGTTGGTCGAAAGCTTTGCACTTCTAACCACACTTTAAGCATGCTATGATGGAAAAACATAAAAGGTGATAATCCTGTGATCAATTAGTACCATTAGAGATAGGAATAAGCTCTGTGTTTACTTGTGGGCGTTTTAAATTTCTATTTCGCTTCCTACTGTGCGGTGCAGATTTACCCACTGTGACTCTGCTCATGAAAGTTTCTAATCAAAGAATAATCAATTAGCCTTCACCACATTTGCGTAGTAGAGCTGAGAAGAATAAAATACAATCCAGTTGATATTAAAATATACTAAGCGTTGTGTATTTGCAGTTTTCGATTTTGTAACGTTTTTTTTAATGGGTGACGTACTCATCTTCTTGAATATGTATTTAAAATATTTCGAATGAAAAGCTTGATACATAAATTATGTGGTCTGTCTGTGAATTTCAAGGTTTAAACCTATCCTGAGAAAAATGCATAAAAATAACCAATTTTTAATGTAGTGTTTCATACTACACTTTTATCATTTCGAAACTGAGTCAATCAAAGATGTTACTTTTACCAAATTTCAATAGGCTCACATTACTAACATCAAAAGGATATTAGGCTTAGGCTCAAATCCAATAAACTTGGCACTTGGAGTGCAAAGTTAACACACAGTCTCTGCCGCAATTTTTATGTATGGGTGCCTGAGGTATTTGAAGAACAGGAGCAGTACTCCATTACCACCATAGACAGTAATAAATGGTTGCCTGTCACAGGAGCTTTCAAGGCATGTGCTACTCTTGCATGGAATCATAGCAGCATGTGTTGATATATCAAAAATAAATAATAGAACATAACATAAAACCAAACAAAAAGCAACACAAGAACACTATTAGAACACAACAGGGCACATCAAAGCAAATCAAGATTCAACACACTCGTAGTGCAACACAAAAACCGGCATTGCAATACTGCAGCACAAAATCACAGCAGCATAAAAACAGCAGACCATACCACCACCACAACAAATTACCACACAGCAAAAATGCACAAATGTCTTGTCACAAATGATCATCTCCAGAATCCTGTTTCCATAGTACTGTGGTAAAAGGTGTTTAGAGCAAGCACTGCATTAATTTACAACAAAGGACATGGAATAGCAGCAGACAAAAATGTTTTTCGATCCAGTCCCTAGTTTGCATTTGCAATTGTGACCTTCAGGTGACTGCAGATGTCAGCAATGAGCTTTAACCCAATGAGACACATTGGGCGCCCAGGAGTATAAACAGTAATTTATACTGTGCCAGCAGCATAAAAAAAAGCAGAATATACCTCCACCACAACAAAATACCACAGAGCAAATATTCACAGGTGTCTTGTCACATGACCACCTTCAGAATCCTGTTTCCATAGTACTGTGGTAAAAGGAGTTTGGAGCAAGCACAGCTTTAACTAACAACAAAGGACATGGCATAGCACCAGACAAAAATGTTTTTGATCGAGTCCCTACTTTACATTTGAAATGTTGACCTTCAGAGGACAGCAGACGTCAGCAATGAGCTTTAACCCAATGAGACACATTGCGGGCCTAGGAATATATTCAGTAATTTATACTGTGTCAGTATTTATCAGGCATTATTTGCACACAAGTTCAGCTCCTGCAAACCCAATTGGCGTTTTAACCATCCCCATAGTAATTTTCAATATAATAATATAAATGACACGCAGCAATACTGCTTACTGAGGCTCTTTTAGGTAAAATTGCGGTGTTTATGTTGCACAGGTAACTTGATACAACTGCACCATAAGGGCTGAGTCATTGCTTGGTAGCTGCAGCTGCGCTCCAGGTGGCTGATAAGTGCAAGGAGCAGCTGTAGTCAAACGATATAATTAGTCATTACAACAGGGTGGCTGCTCAGTGACCTTGGTGACAGTTCAGTGCTCTCGGTTTCTTTGCCAGCATAATGTTTATCACATTACCGAGGCCATTTATGGTAACAATTGACCGTAAGTGATAGGCCAAATGGGAGGATAAGAATGAAAAACAGACATTGAAATTGCATTGAAGCACAATTCGTGATAAAAATAAATTACGTTGCATGATATTTTTGTTCACTGGAATTCTAAGTTTTTTCAGATTCAAAAATTTAAGCATTATTATGCTGTGTTTGATTTTTTGTATACACGTTTTGATTTTAAAAAAACACTAGAAGGTCGTAGGTAGCTGCAAGACCCCTATAATGTTTTGACAAATAAAAAATGTAGTAAATTATGCTGTGAAGCCCTTTACCCATAAAGGTGGGGATTTTATGACAGTATGAACCAAATAACTGTGTATTCCGACTCACACTGCTTTCACAACCCTGTTAAAAAAAGTATGAGCAGAAACATAAATAATTATATCGTCACTTTGACCTTTGTTATTTTCAGTGAACACATTCTTAACAAAAATTTCACTTTGACCCATGTCATTTTAATTAATTTCTGCTTTTTTTAACATAAGGACAGATCATATTACCATATCAGCTACCACGTCCCTTTAACATTTTGTTTCTCAGTAAATGCTGTTTTCTTTAACCCTATATTAGGTTGCGCATCCCCCACTAAGACCTTTAATACCATATCATAACTATACAGTCACGTTAACCTTTGTTTTTTTAATTCATTTCTATGTTTTTTCCCTATTTTTAAGTTGGGCGTACCTCAAACTCCTCGGGTGACCTGCACCCAACCTGGTAAATTCAACAAACTCCTGCAGCACGCATTTTAGACTTGTGAACCAGTGGGTTGGTTGCAGGGCATGGCCAATAACCTTGTGCAGTCACCCATCCCCCTGCTGCACAGCCAAAGGGTCTGGACTAAAATGGCCAACCCACCTGCTACCAAGCCCTGTGACCACCCCCTCCCCACTCAAGGGAAGACAACCCCTGATGGAAAGCTAACCTCAGGGGACAGACAACCCTCCCTCACTGAACAAAGCCATTAGCCATGCGCAGTGAGGGGTTGGACCTGCACCCAAACCACTACACAATAGTGGTCCTGTGCCAGTAGAGATTGTACTGCAGTACTGGGTTGGAAGCTCTGTGCAAAACAGTATGTCCTTCTGTGGAACCATGAATCCAGACAATGCAACCACGGTTCCCATGATAAAAAATAATATTTTTACATTTTTTTACCTAATGGATGGTCTATTTGAAACCCCTCCACCTGAGCGGTCAGAGTGCGATTACCTTCTCCCTTATATGCTCTTTTTTAAAAAAATACTCAAGGCGCCAAACCGAGTCCTCCAGTCCTGTAATGGCAGTGGCAACATTTTCTCCAAGATTAGGACAAGACAATCTGATTATTTTGGTGATGTGAGTCCTTTTCTGGATCTGCAGTGATGAAATGACTGATGGTTGTAAAGCTCTTGAACCATTCAAAAGCATCTGTTTATGAAAAGGTTGGTACTTTGAGAGTATTGAGGTACCACCGCAGTACCCAACAGTCCAGATATCTCTAACTTTTTCTTAGAGATGACCCCTTAATGCCCAACCTGAGGACTTTTGTTGAAAACAGCTGAACATAATCATATCAAATCACAAAAAGCACGCTTTTTGAGTAAAGTTCTCTTTGTACAAAATTTGGTAGGATTATGTTCAGCCCTTTCTCTGCATTAGAAAGCAAACTTTTATTTGATACATCATCACTGATGGCATCAATGATGTCAATTGATGATTTTATATGTGATGTAATTGCTTTTATGATTTTAATTAATCGAATAAAGCTTGTGTTGACTTGACTTGACTTGATGTAATTTAATAGGCCATAAGGGATGTAATATCTGAGGGCAGTAATTGCAAGTTATAGTTAGTTCACTAATCTATAACTGGTGAATTTCATTTAAAGAACAAATATTAGTTCTTATCTTATTTCACCCTCTAACTATAATATATTTATATGTAAATGTTCATGTGTGTATAAATATATTGGTGCACATGTGTGTGTGTATATATATATATATATATATATATATTCTCGCTCCGTTGCACCAAAATCCGGGTCACTCGCAGGCGGGTGCCTCTCGTGGCGGCGCCCCACGTGATAAATCACAGCTCAAGTTTCTTTCAAGTTCAAAGAAAGAAATTTCGGCACTCACAGGGAAAAGTGTTCAGTATCTTTTTACTCGCTCAGCAGACAAACGCGTTTCGGTATTCCTTCGTCAGTGTCTACTAGAAACGCGTTTGTCTGCTGAGCGAGTAAAAAGATACTGAACACTTTTCCCTGTGAGTGCCGAAATTTCTTTCTTTGAACTTGAAAGAAACTTGAGCTGTGATATATATATATATATATATATATATTACCTACTGGCGGTCGCCAGTAGGTAGTTATAGTTAGGATAATTTTCAATGTTAAATCTCAACATTCTATTTTGAATAACTTTGGCGCCGGTTGACGAATCTGCCTGAAATTTTCAGGAAAATGGTCTCATGGCGGTCCGGTCCTTCCCTGAAAGTTTGGGGGGGATTCGTCAAGCGGGGGCCGAGATAAAAGGGGGGTCCCAAAACGCGTTTTCCCCATGTTAATTTCCATAGGGCGGTCGATTTCACTTTTAGCCCGAACGGCTGAATGGATTTCCACCAAACTTGGCAAAATTGTAGGGACTGGTAGCCCGATGTGCCTTTGCTATGTCTCAAGATATGTGCTCCAGTGGATTTTGAGTAATTAAGGTTCAAAAAAATATATATATCTATAGCAGCGCTCCGGTAAGCGCACCGGTACGCGCACCGGGCGCGTCACGCGACTTGCGCGGAGAAAGCTGATTGGCTCTGGGGTGTCTGTAAACATTCTAAACAGTCCGGAGCGGCCGCCATCTTGTGTCTCGGTAGGATCGAGACACAAGAGGTGGCCAAAACAAAGGGGGAAATGACCATAAGGGGGCAGAGTAGACCCCCCTTGACCCCCTAGGTTTGATGTGGGGGCCATAAAAGGGCCCCACGGGGCAAAAAAAAAAAAAAAAATTTTTTTTATTTTCGCGGGGTGAGCGCCCGGTACGCGCACCGGTAAGCGTACCGGGGAGTGTACCATGGGGAAAAAGAATGACAGTTTTAAAAGTAGCTGATTAGAAAAAAAAATGTTTAGTTGTTTTTTTATATATACACATACATATATATAAATGCATATGCACATATATATATGCATATATGTCTATATGTGTGCGTGTAGAGAGAGGTAGAGAGGTAGAGGTGTAGAGGTAGAGAGGAAGAGAGGTAGAGAGTAGAGAGTGAGTAATAGAGAGTAGAGAGTGAGTAGTAGAGAGTAGTAGAGAGCAGTAGAGAGAGTAGCAGAGTGAGTAGTAGAGAGTAGTAGAGTGAATAGTAGAGTGAGTAGTAGAGAGTAGTAGAGAGTGAGTAGTAGAGACTGAGTAGTAGAGAGTAGTAGAGAGTAAGTAGTAGAGTGAGTAGTAGAGAGCAGTAGAGAGTGAGTAGTAGAGAGTGGGAGAGAGTAAGTAGTAGAGAGTAGTGGAGAATATTCCAAAGTTTGGCACAGCACCACTTTCACAATGAGTCCAATCAAATCATATCACTTAGAGTACTTATTGAAGCGCTGAATCTTGGTGTATATTCAAATGCTTTTATTTTCCTTAAGTTTATGTACCACAGCCAGCCGAAACGTTTCGTTCTGTACAACAGAACTTCTTCAGGGCGTTCTTATTTCCTTCAAGTTATGTCGGTATCCCGTTGTCATATAACTAGATATTTCTTCCAAATGTTAGACGAGACATAAGTATATTCTTATTAAAAGTGACTAGGTATCAATTTTACCCACACAATTCGGGCAGACTTGAGTAATTTATAGCATCCTCAAAGTCAGTCTTTCAAAAATTCCAAAGTATAGGACATGATAATCCAAATCCAAATGTTTCTCAAGAAAAGTCATTTACAATCGTTCGGAATATCGGTGTTTGGGCAGATATGATCCAGGGACCCCCAGTATGCAAGGGGAATTAGTCCCCCCTCTGCAAAGGCGCCAGTGGCCTGCATTGCAGAGAGGTGTAACAAGGGTGTGGCCTCATTACACTTCTCTGCAATGCAGCTCCCTCGTGCATACTGGAGGCTCCTGGTGGACTAGTTGACCCCAGGGACCCCCAGTATGCAAGGGGAATTAGTTCCCCCTCTGCAAACGCGGCAGTGGGCTGCGTTGCAGAGAGGTGTAACAAGGGGCATAGTCTCATTACACCTCTGCAATGCAGCCCCAGGCGCATACTGGAGGTTCCAGGTGGGCTAATAGGCCCCCAGGGGCCCCCAGTATGCAAGGGGAATTAGTTTCCCCTCTTCAAACATGCACGGGGGCTGCGTTGCAGAGAGGTGTAAAAAGGGTTGTGGCTTCATTACACCTCTCTGCAATGCAGTCCCCTGGCGCATACTGGAGATTCCTGGTGGGCTTTCAGGTCTTATATAGTTAGGAATTAGCATTAAAAAAACCTTTGAAATTCACTGAAAAAACCACAGGTTTCACACCAGTTATAGTTAGGAATTAGCATTTAAAAAACCTTTGAAATTCACTGAAAAAACCATAGGTTTCACACCAGTTATAGTTAGGAATTAGCATTTAAAAAACCTATTAAATTCACTGACAAAACCAGTTATAGTTAGCTGGAAATTTTACTGATATAAAACCAATGAAATTCCACGTTATAGTTAGTTGGACTCACTATAACTTGCGCGTGCAATGCACTGCTGATGACGTCACATATTACATCACTCATGACATGGTCAGTGACATCACTCATGACATCACTGATGACACCATCCTTGTGACATAGTGACAGACCTCCTTTCACTGTAATGTAACCATTGAAACACATATTCAAAAATAGAAACTGAAATTTAAAAAAAAATGGAGATACCCATATCAGTTACAACAAGCAATTCAGTAATTCCACCATCTATATGCACATCCAGTCATTCACCAACAGTTCTATATAGTCACTCATACATATACTCACTTATCATATGAAGTGATACACCTATACATCCTGTTACACACCGACAGTCATCCAAAAGTTACTCACACACATACTCACACGTGCAAATAAACTATTGAACATCCATTTATTTGAATATAGAGTTATACACACACTTCCACCTTACTTGTATTGAAAATTACACATATTTATTCTCTTAAACAATCACTTATAGAAACACATACTTATTTAAACAGGAACTCTTACAATCTCTTACTCTCACATATACTCACTTATATACATCAATATTCACATATACTAGATTAAAACATATGTAGTTACTGATAAAGACACTAGTGAGACAGTCATTCACTCACTAACAAACACATATACACACTCATCCATCCATACAGTCCTGCACATATGCTGTCTTCAAAACACATACAAACAGCGAGTCAGTCACTCATGCATCTATGTGCTAAGTAATACCCCCACCAAACCATATAGACACTCATACTGATACTAAGAGAAACATCTAATAACCCATATACATACGCATGTAGCTACTTACCAACACATGTAGCCACTTATACACAAAGTGAAACAATAATATATATATTTAAATATTTAAACATTACTCACTAATATTTATTTTTCAGAAAGACACATATTCACTGGATGGTGTCATCAGTGATGTCATGAGTGATGTCACTGACCATGTCATGAGTGATGTAATATGTGACGTCATCAGCAGTGCATTGCACGCGCAAGTTATAGTGAGTCCAACTAACTATAACGTGGAATTTCATTGGTTTTATATCAGTAAAATTTCCAGCTAACTATAACTGGTTTTGTCAGTGAATTTAATAGGTTTTTTAAATGCTAATTCCTAACTATAACTGGTGTGAAACCTATGGTTTTTTCAGTGAATATATATATATATATATATGTGTGTGTGTGTTTTTTTTGTTTTTTTTAATTATTCATTTTTTTTTTAAGGTCAACCACGGGTCATATGTTTTCATAGGAAATCTATTTTTGGGATTGCTAGTAACTTTGGAGCCATTTGCTGAATCTTCACGAAATGTTTCAAAAACCAGTCTCATCTGCTTCAGCTCCTTCCAGCAAGATTTTGGGGTGATCGGTTAAATGGGGGCCGAGAAAAAGGGGGAGACTCAAAACGTGTTTTCCCCTTGCAAATTTCCAAAGGATAATTAGACACAGCTACACAGTTACAGCCAAAACGGCTGAACGGATTTACACCAAATGTTGGCAGGAATGGAGATCTTGCTCAGGAAAGCGTGCTTTTTGCGATTTCGTGTAGATCTGTTCAGTAGAAAGTGAAGGTCAAAATGTATGTATATTTCACGCCACTGCGGATCTTGGAGCCAACAGATTCGAAAATAACATCTAATTGGCTGCCACCACATCAGGAAATATGTGGCTGCAGTCACTTAAAGAGTTTGCGACTAATTCATATGTCCTGTGAAAAAACTAAAAAAAGTAATGAATGCGGGTAGGTTAGGGATGCCTAATGCAGCGGTCAGGCCCCACACTTTTTTTTAAACAGATATGCGGATCCACAGATATGTGGTCCTGTATAAAAAAAATGCATAGCCTCCCACCCATTTCATAAATGGGGCTGGAGGTTCAGTAGCATTATTTATTTTGGGGAGGAGGGCATGGGACCCCTCCTCCCTTAGCCTCTTCGAGGTCCTATTGACCCCATCCCCTGGGACGATAAAATAATTAGGGGAGGGGTGTGTGCAGCCCCCGCCCTGAGCCTCATAAAGCCCCAGGGGACCCCATCTCCTGGGGTGACTGTAAAATTTAGGGTAGGGGATATCTTAGAGGCCCCAGGGACCTCATCGCTGGAGGCACATAAACCTAATTAAGGAAGGGGGCATGCAGCCCCCATCCTAAGTCTCTTAGAGGCCCCAGTGCAGCCTGACATTTTGAAGAGAGGGCATGCAGCCCCCTCGATGAGCCAGTCACCAGCCCTGGGAACCCCATCCCCGGGGCCCAACATGCGCAATGTCTCAAGGACCCCATGCCATTAGCACTGCTATTTTCTGCCCAGGAGAGTGCAGGCATTCCCTGACTGCACTTTCTTGGGCTGAGAACACAACTTTGCTTCCGCCCAGGCAGGAGCAGAGAACAATTCTCACAATGCGGCCTGGGGAGACAGTAGGGGTGCTGGACCTTGGGTGTCTCCTGTGGCACCAGGAATTCTGGCGGTTGTGGGTGCCCCTGTTGGTCACTGTGGCACCCACTTTAAAAATAATTGCTGGCTCCCACCAGCACCTGCTATGGGTGCCGGCTGGGAAGCAGGCAGTGGCTGCAGGAGCCTTGTATTTCTCTCATGGCCCCAACAATTATGGCATTTGTGAGTACCCTGGGTGGTCATCGGGGCACCCTTAAAAAAAACAAGTAAAAAAAGACTCATTAAATTATTATTGAGTGTTCCTTGCAAGGAACACACCGTTATGCCCTGAAAGGGCTTTTGAATAATATTTTTGGGTCCTGATGGTATCCGAAGGGGTCGGGGTACCACAAAGCCTTTTTAACATTTTGTGGAGGGCTGCAGGGAACCCAGTAGGCCACCCACCAACATAAAAAAAACCACAGTAAGTCTCTTGGGTCATTGCATCCTTGACTCCAGGACAACTTGTTAAATCTTTTAAAGCATATCGAATTGGAGGTGTATGCTCTTCAGCTGGAGTGCTGGAGTGCAGGGCCCTGTTGTAATTACACTTTGTACCCTCAAAAATGTTTAAAAAGACTTGAAAATCATGTTTATTGTTTTTTTTAATGCTCTATTACAAATAATTTGAGACAATCACTATTAATAAACATTGCAATATGTGAATGTATGAAATATACATTTGATGATAAATATTGATGACTTCTTGGCAAAGTCAATAAATCTGCTTTATATATATATCATTATGCTAACCCCTTGATACACCAATAGGCCCAGACACTATTATATTTTGGTATTTTGCACCCAGACAAAGCCAGTAGGGCTGCCTTGCTTACAATGAGACCTTTAGTATTGTTATTTAACATAGCCGGCCATGTGCAGTTCCGGGGGATGGATGCACAACCCAACGTCACGCTTTTGTAGAGATTACATGTAGTCTCCATGTTAGCATTCCTTTTAACTTAACATATTTTCTGGTGGTGGTTTGCACATGTTTTCCCCTAATACAAGTAAGTGCCATACAAACATTCAATCAATCAATCAATCAATCAATCAAGTCATATTTATAAAGCGAGGCTTGTCACCCAAGAGGGTATCCAGGGACTTGCTGAAGGTCTCAGTCAAAAATTGAGGTCTTGAGCCCCTTCCTGAAGTCTGTCAGTGAGGGCGAGGTGGAGATGTGGAGGGGAGGCAAGATTAGAGAAGGAGCATTCTCCGGCACGGCAGCGGTAAATGTGTGGAATCTGTGCGAGGGTGAGGTGTGTGGAGCAGAGGTTCCTGGGGGGGTCGGTGGAAGTGCAGAGGGTGGTTCATGTAGGCAGGCCCTTGGTCATGGCAGGCTTTGTAGGCATGTCAAGAGCTTGAACTGGCATCTCTTCTGGACCAGGAGCCAGTAGAGGTCTTTGAGGTGCTGGGTGATGTGGGTACTCTTGGGCAGGCTGAGGATGAGACTGACAGCTGCATTGTGGATCATCTGTAGACTTTGTATGAGTTTGGTGGTGGTGCGTGGATAGCGTTCATTGACATAGTCGAGTCTGCTGGTGATGAGGGCCTGTGTTACTGTCTTCCTAGTGTTGATGGGGAGCCACTTGAAGACTTTGCCGACCATGCAGGGTGTGTCAAAGCAGGCTGAGGTGACAGTGTTAACCTGATGTTTCATGGAGAGTTTGCTATCAGGGATAATGTTGAGGTTGCGGGCCCCGTCTTTTAGCCTGCACATATCTCAAGTAACTATAACTCATACCCCAAAGGAACGATAAATCATGCCCTCACACTGCACTGCTGAATACTTCACATATTACATCACATGTGACATGTTCTACGTCATCAATGATAACACCACTACAAGATCTGGAATCACAATATTGATGACAATACTGTGCATGGCAGGGGCATAAGTTACAGTTATTTAAGGGCATGCATTATAGTTACTTGACATAATTATTACTGGTGAATTTCAGAAAATAGTATGTTTTAACTGACATTAACACCTAATTCCAATGGCCCTTTAACCTTTGACTTTTTAATTGAATTTCCAAATTGCTAAGTTTTTTTAAAATGTAAAATATCATATTATTACAATTCCTAACTATAATGCCATATCTATATCTATATACATCTACAAATCTATGTCTATATATGGATATCTATATATCTTTACATATAAATAAATATATACATACATATATTGAGTAAACAAACAAAGGTAAAGTTAGGGTTAGTAATAATATTTAACTGTGCATTTATAGTAACATGAAATAACTATAAATGTTATATTTTAAAAAAAAGTCAGTTTAAAACGTTACCTTTAAATTGACATTTTTTTCCAAACTATAAAGTCACTTGAATCTTTGGTGTTTTCAGTGAATATGTTAAGTTTTCATCATGCAAAGTTGGATATTATTACCATACCTAACTATATTGTCACTTTCAACAGTTTTTTGTACTGAATGTCTAGGATTTTTTTAACATAAATTAATATTGTTACAGATCTAAGCAGCTACATATCAAATTTTGGTATTAAATCCTGCTAATTAAAATGTTCTGTATTTAATGGGCTAAAGGCCATTTTGACAATGATATCTGCCAAGTTTGTAAAAAGGAGCCAGAAAACGAAGCCCACAATTTGTTCTAATGCCCTGATATATTTAGGCAACTGAAGAAATGGATTCTACCTTTAAGACGTTCTTTGGGTATTAGGCAGCACCAAGAAGCTTTATGAATCTTTATATCTAGCACAGAAGAAACCATAGTCCACAATGTGTCTAGATTTCTAAATGCTGCATGGATCACAAAAATGACATTTTGCACTACTGATCTAAAAACGATGTATTTGTTTATTTTAGGTAGTTTGTTTTTAATGTTGTGTTCAGTTGTTTTATTTTCTAAAAAATGTCACCTGATGAATTGTATTTGAATGTTCTAATACAATTATGTATTTAGAAGGATACTTGTATGCGTATTGGTTTGTTTTTAAGGATTTGTATCCAAAATAAGCTCATCTATGGTGACAATGATGAGTAATATTTTATTACCACATGTAAGGCAAACCTCAGACATGCATGGCATTTGGATGTGTGTAGAGCTGGCTTCTGAGCCTGCATCTAATCCCCTGCTCACAGCCACCCCCACCTGTGTGGCCAGGCTCTGCACCCAACCCCCTGGGGTAGCCAACACACTGCCACTCACAGCCTTTGCCTGTTTGTTGCAACCCACTGCATATACTCAGGCCCACCCCATTTTTTATGACTCCCCGAGACACTTGTGTAGGAGTCCAGGGGGCTGCACAAAACCACCCAAAAAAGTATATTTTTTAAATGTGGTCCCACGAGGTGTCCCTCTGGGACCCACTCCCACAAGGTCTAGGTGGTCAGTGTACCCCTAACTTGCCCCTTATACCTTATTTAATTTAATTTTCAGGACACATGGACTAAGTCCCCATGTCCTAAATTAGTGGCTGCAAATTTCTCTTCAGGTTGTGGCCAGCCAATCAGAATGCGAGCTCCCAGAGAGTTTGCAGGCACTCTTCTGTCCCGTGAGCAAGGCGGCAATCGGGGTTAAAAAAAACCCTCAGCTAATTAGATTGCTCTATTATTTGAAATTGCATGATCGTGGGACTCTCATGAGCCTCAGAGAACCCAACAGTTCAGATATACTAATATGAACCTTAATTTCTCAAATACTACTGAACAGAATTACAGCAGGTTACAAAATGAATGCTTTCTGGACCAAGATCCAGTTTTCTGCCAAATTTGGAGTATTTCCGTTCAGCTGGTTTTACAGTCTCACTGTTCAATTTTCCTCTGGAAAAGTGCATTGGAAAATTGCATTTTTAGAGCCCCATTTTGACAGCCCCGGCTTTACAGATCACCCTAAACCATTTCAAGAAGGAGCTGAGGTGGAGGAAGTTTTTGGGCGGAAAACTGAGTTATTAGCCAACCAAAAAACGCTCTTCCTATGCTAAGTAGGTCCTAACTATAACTGCGCATATCTATATATATTGGTGTCATAGCAGTGAAAATACATTTGTCTCAATAACACATGCTATTTAGAAGAAGTCTCATATTAAGGGAGAGGGGCCCCTGAGCGATGCAATTATACCCTATCAACTGTATACATCAACATAAAAATAAAGGTGCTTTGAGCCAGGGCTGATAGTCCATTCCTTTAGTTTTGTACCTGTTTAATTTATTTTCTTCGCCTTTTTTATTTAATGTAGTGCAGCTCTCCAGACAGTCCTACTGTAACACTTGCTTTCACTCATTCATTTTCAGTGCACTGCATTATGTGTGGCCACTGCTTCTAGGTAAGTGACCATTTTGGACTCGCATTGTCCGCAGAATATCATTGTTTTACTGTTCCAAAATGACCACACATTGCTTCTAAAATTGTTAGCCATGTTGGAACTTTGAAAACCATGATTCACTTTTACAATACCTTTGGAAATGGCCTCCCACTGCTATGATTAATGCTATTTTTCATTGAAAACAAATGTCTGCCCTGTTTAGGTGACAGTATGTTTACTTTTTTCATCTTTATGCTTTTATTTACTCCACATGTGCTTATTGAGTTTCTGTGTCTCTTTGATTGTTGATGAAAAAGTAAGTGAATGCAAGCACCCGTGATTGAGTGGATAACAGGGTGCAAGGATAACTGACATAATGCATAAACAATGTCTTATTATTGGGTGCCTAACGTCACCAGTTGTTTAACCGCATCGCTGCGGCGGTTATTTTTCCCCTACGCGGCTTTTTTCTAAAAGCCGCGTTTGATGACGAGCTCAGCTCGTCATCCGCACACGACCACGGTGGCTGATAACGAGCTGAGCTCGTCATCAGCATCGAAGGGGTTAAAGAGACGCCTTTATTTGCAAGCCAGGTCCAGTGGCTTTGCGAGTTTTTGGTGCATTGCATTTTATTCATTGGAAACATCATGCCTGTAGAAATTGTATTCATATTTTCTAAAGTCCATTTTAATCAATGTCAAGAGGAGAAACAACATAGTTGTGAATGTAATGTGGGGATTGTTTTTTCAAATAAAAGCTTCATTTAATGAAATTATGAAAGACTTAAGCATTCACTTGAATGTACACCTGCGAGAGAGTTCAGATTCATGCAGAAATGTGCTTAGCAACTGCCTTGTTCTACTAGCTTTGTGTATCTTGTAAGCATCAGGTTGCCTTTGACTTAAAAATGAATGTGGTGCATAGGTTAAGTGCGGACACCGATTTCCAGCTTTCTGTTGAAAAAAGTTCCATAACATTGTTTAGCTATAGTTTTGGGCCCAAAGGATTACACTGAATTCATCTATAAAATGTGAATCTAAATGGCATGTATGCTTGGTATACATTTAGACCCTTTGCCACCTAAAGAGGGATTTATTGTTACTTCTTCGAAGACCAGCCAGGCACCTTAGGAAGGTATGATGCTGAATTCCATGCATAAAATAAATATTTTCAAAAATATCATCATACTGGGGTTGGTGATAAAAACTCTACACTCAATGGGATGGTAATTTTTTATGATTACTAGGCCATAACATGTATGTCACACAATTGATTAGGTGTTGTGGCCAACTTTCGTTTGACCGAGAATAATCACATCAAACAGAAGATTAGAAATGTGAAAGCTTAGCCTTGGGGTCTGGGCATTTATCTCATCAAGGGCAGGGGACAGGTCTGCCAGAAATAGATTGAGGAAGCATGGCGCCAACACGCAACCTTGTTTTAGACCCAAAGAGGTATAATTTTCCTAGTTAAAAAAGAGCCGTGCCCAATTCTCACTCCTGTTCAGGTGGCTGTGTAAAGCATCTGTATTGCTTTTCAAAGACACGGGGGCGTTTGCCCAAAAGTGGCAATTTCTGCCAAAGGAGGTTATGCTGCACACAGTCAAATGCTGCCTTGAAATCCACGAAACAGAAATAACTTGCTTGTTTGATTAATTTCAATTTGTCAATTATTATAGAAAGTGCCACAATATTAGTTGTTATGCTTCCTCCTTGTGTAAAGCCAGTTTTGTTTTGTGGGATGATGTTTTTTTCTTCTGCCCAAAGAGTTAGCTCTGCTAATAGAAGGCCTGAAAAGTGGTTTGCCTCCGTATCTAGGTATCAGTTATGAGGGCCCACTCTAACATGATTGTGATTAATAAGTTATAGCCATCCTACCCTAATCTGCTACTTCAAAATGCTAATCTAATTCTAGCATGGCAGAAAATAAAACCTATTTCGAGTTTCAGAGATGGAACACATTCGCATATCTGTTTGAAAAATAAGGCTTACATTCAATGAAGCAGCAAGGTCTGCTCCTCTCATCTCATGAGGCCAGCTGCACTGACAGGTGAGCAAAGGAGAGGGGAAGGATAATGCCTCCATGGTAATCTTGAAGTAGAATAGTGATATGATTCTGCACAACCTGTCCCTCTATCACCCTGCATGAAACCCTACTCTCTAACTCTTCTCTCCTTGTCAATATTTTTTAATAACATTTTTTTAACTGTTAGAGAAAGTCTCAGACCAAACAATTAGCAGAGAGCGGCGTGATGCCCTTTCACTTATTTTCATTCTGCATGACGGTATTCTTTTGAACTGCCACAATTAACAAGACACAAAGTTACCAACTTTCTAGAACCTCCCCGGAAATCAGTACCAAATAATGTAAGTCAGAAGAGTCAGCAATTAGATTTAAGGTTGTGAATATATTCAAGCAAATCTTGATTATCACATTGAATTTCAAATTAATTACATGAGTTAAATGTGCTTTTTAGTAAGTATACATATTCACTGTAGAATGATTGGCATATGTAACTCAATAAGGGGAATACCCAGGGAAAAGGACATAATATTAATGACAGAATGATGTCAAAGAGAATAATAAGCATGCAATTGAGGACCAATAAGAAAGATATCTCAGCACAAAGATATTTGCCATTTCACAAAACTATAATGAAGTCTAATGACGGGATGTAGATTGGTGTAGCATTGAAAACCCCTTCAAATATTTGGGGGAAATGCTAAAGCTGGAGGAGGATCAACTGGGGATTTATTTCTCCTTGGTACTATATCCTGATTAAAATTCCACTGGTGAATTAATCTGCATATTTAACACTTTTTGTAGACATAAAAGGATTTCCATTGCCACCAACTGTAATTCAGGATCTAAACTGTTTGACATCACTACAAAGAATATATTGGAAACCAGACACACAACAGGTGCAACAAGTTTGGAAACCAAGAGGCATAGAGTAAACCAATAACTTTCTGGTGAACCTTATGCACTTTACAGCAGCATAAATATTGGCGGAAAAGTGATGGAATCATGTAACAATATTATCGCCTGAAAAAGTAAACCTCAACTATCACTGAATAAAAAAGAAAATAATTCAAACACATTCAATAAAATGTAGAACTTTCCCAAGCCACGATTTTGAAATAGCATGGCAATAAAAGAATATTGCCTCAGATAAAAGGCCAAATGATCTCAAAAAGCTGTGGTACAATTAATGGGATGCGGTGGCTCAAAAGCGTAAGTCTCAAATGTATTGTCCGCTGATAGCGCCGGAGACCCTTTTGGGTAGCTGCACTCTTTATAAGCTTCTTAAATAAATAAATAAATGTAGAAAAACATATATCTTCTTTTTAGGCCCTAGACCCTTGTTGCTAGAAATATAGTTATTTACTGTAGGTGCTATGTTTGTTAGGTTGTCAGCTGTAATTAAGCTGCAATGAATCTGTGGCTCTATAAGGATTCTTACTTGAGGATGCCCTCTAAAATAGACCTGTTTCAGTACATTTTTGGAAGACATTGCAGCACCACTTTTTAATGCAAGTCATCACAGGAGTGTGTGGTGGTTGTCAGTATAATTGTGGTCATGGGCATAAATTGAATCATAATGAAATATTGTAAACAAATGTGGTTTTCCAGCAGTTAAACTGCCTTAAAAAGACACAGAATATGACAGGTAGGCTGATTGTTGAGCTCAGAAAATGTCATCCTGTCCTGTTAGATACCGATTTTATCTTCTGGGTACCTCTTCATTTCAAGAGCCTGTGCTCAGTATATAAAAGTGCTTTGGGAAAGATCATGGATAGCTATAAAGATGTAATTGCAAATATGTTCCCTCATAAATGCTACAGAGTCATTTGTGTTCCTTGGACACCCATGAATTGCGCACATTTTATATGGATTAGAGGTTTGTACTTCAAACGAGAAGATTTTAAAATTAACCATAAAAAAGAAACTAGGATGGGATAGGCAAATTGGAAGCTTGCTCATGACAATGGCCTCTGAATGGGTAAATACTAAATTCAGACAGTCATACAGAATGTTGTCCTATGCAGTGCCGTGGGGTCTATCACTAGGCTTTAAAAGCCCCACCTCTTTTACATGCAACAAATGTTCAATCTTAATTAATGTTCAGCGTGGACCTACTGGACCAGACCACAGAATATTTTAGGGTGACACTATTACATGTCCTTGGTGGGAAATAAGGCAGTGCTTGGTGCAAACAACATTTACCACTAATTCATGTTATCGCATACAGATTTGTAAAGTGCACTATTACACAGGAGGGTATACTGACGCTGAGCAGGTGTGAGTATAGGCACACCTAGGGCCTCATGGACTACTCGAAAAGCCAGGTCTTCAGCTTCTTAGAGGAGGCTCTTATTTGTAGCACCAGGTACTTTCCGCTTAGGGAGCAATGTAGGATACGGCTCAACTGCCGGATCTGGTTTTCAATATTTGTGGCTTTTGGGCAAGTAGAAGTCCAGACAATGGGAGTTGTTGGGAAGGTCTTTGAAAGCAGATACAATTGTTGAAGAATGCTGGGCCAGTGTTATGTAATGCCTTGAAAGTGTGTGTGAGGAGTCTGAATTGTATTTGTTTGTGAATTGTGAGTCAGTGGAGCTCTTTTGGGCGTGGTGTGATGTGATGTGAGTGAAGCATGGTAGGATGAGAGTGATCCTGACCACCACATTCTGAATGGCATGCAGCCTTCTGGGGAGTTATTTATTGATCCCAGCATAGAGAGTGTTCCTGTAGTCCAGCTTATATGTGACAAGGGTGTGCGTGACGGTTTTCTGAGTACTGGTTGGGAACTATTTGAAAATCTTCCTGAGCATTTTCGGGGTATGGAAGCATGAGGCAGTGATGGCATTGACTTAGACAGTCATGTCAAGTTTGCTATTGATGATGATCCCCAGGTTCTTGGCATGAGTGGTGGGGGTGGGGGTTGGTCCTAGCTCTGTTGATTGCCAAGTGGAGTCCCACAGTGATGTGGTCTTCTTGAAGATCATGATTTCAGACTTGTCAGTGTCCAGCTTTAGACAGTTGGTCTACATCAAGTGGGCAGTTTCAGTCCTGAGGGCATTGAAATTGATGCTCTGTCTGTGTTATTGTCTTATGCTGTGTTGGTCATTTAAGGCATGCCAACAAACACTGCTGCAATTCCAGCCAAGAGAAGCTCTTTCCTTCAAGGTCCCTATGATATTCAACCACATACCACTATCTTATATGGTAAAATGTCACTGCTTGAGATCTTCAACTGTTTAGGACCTGGGTCAGCCAAAAGTGTTGGTTGAGAACTGTATTAAATTAAAGCTTCCAGTACTCACTTTATGAGATATATCCCATTATCTTCTTTATGGTTTTGAAAATCCAACACATACTGTTATTACAGATTTAGGACCTAATTACGAGTATGGCGGTCCAGAGGACCACTGTACCCCTCTGGCGGTCTGACCACCACCACACTGTGGCACTGTGCACTGCATTCGGAGTGTGGCAGACGGACCACTACAGGGCTGCCATCTCTGCCAGGATCCTGTCCTGTGTTGGTGGTGGTCTGAGGCAGGAATATGCTGGTGGTGCCACAGTGGCACCACCAAGCATATTCTGAGTTGCCCTATTTCCATGAAAGACAACTAAGGAGGCCCTAATCCTTGCCACCTCTGGCCCAGGGGGTGCATGTGGAGGGGCACATGTAGTGCCCCCTGGATTTGCATTCCCAGTCCCTGCACAGTGTAGCATGTATGCCACACCATGCAGGAAGGTGCGGTCTGCATGCTGACAGTGGCTGTTTGCATGTTGGGCTCGTCTATTATTCTGGCATACCTCTACTGTCAGACCACAGCAGGATCACCCACCAGACGAGGATTTAACTCCTTATCTGGCGGGCAGGCATACCACGTCTTTTGTGGTCCTACAACTGATGGCACATTGCACCATCCGCTGTAGGACCGCCAAAGTCTTAATAAGGCCTATAGTAGCATCTAAAACTCACTTTCCAAATCAAGGCCATAGTAAGACACATCTATATTTAGGATAAGCCAAAGCATATTTTTTTTGGGTAACTGAACACAGACATTAAGGGTGTGTTGCATGTTGCTACTCAATACATAGGAAGAAATGTACAGGTCTGATGTAAGCTGCACTGCCCAACCATTTCTATATCTGCAAAAACCAGTGCTCTTTTTTATAGGATTATCACTCAATGATGACAGAAAATGGTTCATGTTAAGCTACCATTCATCACTATGTGCCTTTTTACGATGTTGGTTGGTCAGACCACAGGAGACAGAGGGACCGACCGACACCTCCGACAGGCTCACAGAGCCCGTCGGAGCATTGGTTCGACCGCAATCCCTACAAAGGTAGATGTGTCTGTGGAGGCACTGTCGTAGGGATTACAATGGCCCTATTCCCTCTGTCTTTACATAGTGGTCCGACCACCATGTAAAGGCAGATGAAATTGAATTTGGGGGCCCTTTTCAGGGCCCGACCCCCATGGGCCTCTGCTATGGGCCCAGGGGCACATGTGGTGGCCCCCAAACATCGATGTACCGTGTGTCAGGCACCACATGGTACCTCGCACATGGTGCATGGATGTTTGAAAACTACTGTACTGCTCTATCGCATTGTGGTTTGTGCTGCTGCCCTAATCTAGGGCAGCACTACAAGCTGCAATGTAAAAGAGCACTTTTCCGACCACCTGCAAGTAGGTTGCATTGTAATTGAGCAGGTAGTCGGTCAGACACCTGCCCGATACTATGGCGGTCGGATGCTCGTCCGACCACAATCGTAATGAGGCCCTACATTCCCTATGGAATCTATTGAAAAGGTAATATATATATATAATGATTACCCTTCTTTACAACTTTTCTTTATATCACTGTGATAGAATGTTATTTAAAAAAAAGACTTGAAATTGAATCTTAATGGAAGTCTATAGTACACAAGATACCCTTTTCCAGACCCAGTTTGGGTGGTGGGTCACTGGGATGATTCACTTACACTTTTTATTGTTTGTGAAATCTGCTTTGCTTTCTCAGTTCTATGACAAAATATCAATCGATAAAAATGTTGGGGCACATATCATGCTAAAAGATTGCCTTCAAAAATATAAACTTTAAATGCCTATAATGCAAGGTAAAAAAAATATTGTCAAATTTTGGCATTATAATGTTAAGTATTCATATTCAATGGTATTTAAAAATGATTATAATATAAATATTTTGTTAAAATGAATATATTTAAAACATATATAACAGAAATAACACATAAACAATAATGTATTAACAGTAATGCTTGAATACATGTATATTTGTCAAAATAGTGATAATTAATCAAAAAAGGTTAAATTGTATTCTGGATTATAACTTACAATGCATGTTTTATAAACACATATCATTCTTTAATAGGATTATAAACTAAATGTAATTTGTATAAAAGTATAACTTGCCAAATAGTATATAATTATTATTCATGTTAAAAAAATCTGTTAAAAATATTTCAGATGTATTCAACCAGTGTAAATAACATTGAAGTATATATCCCAAAGTGAATACTTTTAAAGTACTAAAAAGGTAGGGTAAAATAATTCCCCAAAACACACTAGAAATTACATTGATTTTTTAAATACACAATTTCAAATTAAATATTCTCAAAATAGCTCTAATTAGTCAGGAAAACATGAGATGTGGTAACCTAGCTTCAATCAATCAATACATCAAAATCAATTTAGGAATAAACAAATACAAAAAATTAAAGTACCCTATTCTAACTAAACTCCTACAAAAATTGGGTAAAGGCATACATTAGGTGAGTTGGTATTTACTATTCTAACAAACACTTGGGAAAATGTATGCATTGTGAAGGTCAGGTTTATTATTCTAACTCCAGTCTAAAAGACAATGGGAAACATGCACACATTGATGGGACAAATTTAATATTCTAACCCCAGCCTATCAATTATTGGGAAAAGGGCATACATTGAGATGGTCAGATTTACTATTCTAAACCAACGTTATAAATATTGGGTCAGTGCATACGCTGAAAGTTCAGAATCAAAATTCTGACTCCAGTTTAACAAACATTCTAACATCAGTCTACAAACAAATATTGGGGAAAGAGCCTACATTGGAAGGATGGGGTAGAACTTACTATTGTAACTCCAATTTGACAGCCATTCGAGAAATTGCATATGTTAGGCGGGTGGGATTTACTATTCTAACTCCAATATGACAATAATTGGATAAAGAGTGCGCATGTAGGAGTGACCTACTATCTTAATCACAGTTTAACAAACATGGGGAAAGTTGCATACATCAGAGTGGGGGGTAGTTTTAACAATCTCACTTTAGTGTAAGAATCTAAGTGGATATTGAATACATTGGCAGGGAAAGGGTTAGATGAACTATTCAAATACAATCTAACAAAGACTAGGAAGAGTGAAAACATCAAATGTACTGCTAATACTCCAGTCCAACAAACTTCAGAGAAAGTGCATATATTGAGTCAGCGTAACATGCAATGAGGACTGTGCATACTTTGGCAGGCTCAAATACATCACACTCAAATTCAATAAATAGACATTAAAACTGTTTAATAAAAATATAAATACAAAAGACATAAAATTCTCACTAAATTAAACATTAAAGTAATTAAAAAACTACATTTATCTTTACTTGATAAATAAATATTTGAAAAACCTAACTGTCTAACTCCAACATAACACCCAAACATAAAAGAAAACTAATTATATGTCATAATAAAAACATATTTGATTATTTTAAAATTATAATTTACTTTTAAAATAAAAGCACTTCCCATTCATTCCCCCATATGGTCCATATACCAAAATTAATCATAAATAAAAAATATGAAAAAACAAACATTACATTTGAAATCTTATAATAATAACAATTGCTAATATACACTTTAAAAATAGAAATGCTCGCCCAAGCACCAATACACAACACAATCCATAAAAACTGCATCAAATAATACTGTACAAACAAAGACATACACCAGTTTTATAAATCAAAAATAATTTAAAATACAGTTTGTGATAAAAAGTTAGCATAATTATTAGATATAATGAATATCTAAATCAATAATCAATGTGTATATATATATTTTTTTTACCTAAACACTACTATCATAATCCACCAATAAACCCCTTAACCTAAAATGTATTAAGTAATTTAACATTGTATAACATTGTAGCAGATTTTTTTTAATAATTAATTTATGCTCATTAATTAAAAATTAAAGTAACATCACTGAGCCAAATACAAAATAAACATCACAAACCAAACTTAAAATGTAATAGATAATTTCCTAATTTATTGAACATGAGCACAAATAAAAAAATCTAAATTTTAAATGAATCAATTAAAATGGATTGAAATATGATTAAAAAACACTACCTACCCCCAGCAAACTCCAAAAAGTTTAGACATTGTCTTGTAATATTATTTAACAATAAATAAAGTACAATTTCACAATAACATAAATAATTGAAACACAAATGTTATACAATATAAAAAAAACAAAATGAAAAAATAATATGGCAAATTATAATTTAAACTTTGATAATATTATCATGAAATGTAAAAAAAATACTTACCTTTGTTCAAAATAAAATCAACTTTATTCAATTTCACATAGACGAAACCATAAAAGTTTCACAACATCTAAATCTCATTTAAAACATGATACAATAAAATTACATACAAAATACAGTTCATGTCAATACAAAAGAAAAAAATAAGAAAGGGCCCCGTTAGTATGACTCATATACTAAACATTAAAACAGAGAGTACCTTCTACCAAGAGGGGTTGCTAGCTGTTCAAACAGGCCCTAGTTCTTACTGTAGATTTCAAATAGCCCACGATGGAAAAAATACAATCAGCCTTTGGAAATTGCAAATTCAGAAGTGCTGGGCGAACCTTGATAAAATTCAACTTCTTTAAAAGGGGGAATAAAAAATATCTCCGGGGTACTTCGTAAAATTTACAAAAGAACATGAAGTGTAGCAGATCCTGTGGAGACACTCCGTCGCAGCCACAGGGTGCTAACACCTGGCCTCTACTGCATCCTTTTGGAACAGCGAGTAACAAATGAAAAAAGTCCAGGCGAAACCTAGACAGTAAAAACCACTCATATGTGGACAGTGACCCCAGGACATAAGGCTCTGTGGATGGGTTTGTTTTTAGCAACAGGAATTTGCGAACAGTAGGTTTTCACATTTTTAGCTTGTCTCTTTCTAACTTTCTTAGACTGCTTTAAGCTTTCTTGACAAACTCCACATCCTTTTGTACAATAGAATCAGGCTTTAAGAAAAGTTCAGGGCGCCCCAACTCTTCAAACCAACCTTTAAAATATTTCAACCATGGTATACGGGACATGTGGTCAAGACTCGTACATTCAGTTATAATCTGCTGGCTGAGGGCTAAATCCTTATTCAGCCAACACTTGAGCCAGAACGCTAAGGCCAAAAGCCAAGGTGTCACATAGAAAAGGCACCCCCAAATCCTCATGAGCCACCAAGTGTTCTCAACCACCTGCAACGCATCTGTGGCGGTGTGCCCCCAAATTTCACTACTACTTACCTTTGTTATTTTTGTCCACAATATTTTTGTAGTCATGATATTTTGACCGCAATGTATTGTCAGATTACACTTTGAGTCGATATTTGGGAGGAACACCACTCCATCTCTTCTCAACACTGATTTAGAAATAGGAAGGATGTTTCTGACACACTCACTTAAGGCTTAAATACAAATACGACTCCCCAGCTTCCATTTCCCTAACAATGCACCTGAATGGGTGGACAAAAACTGAATTGCTTGGAAAGTTTTACATTACCCAGCAGAAAAAGCACAGACAAAGCAGATGCCAGAGAGTTCAATCTCACTTATCACTTATCCGCAGACAAGGTTAACTGAGTTCTTCCACCCCAAGGTAGCTTCGCTGAACTCCTGTGCTTAGGTTCTTTTTCTGCTCCATAATGATCAACACTTAGGGAAAGGTTGATAGCATCATTAGGGGTTCTGTTGTTCCAGTGACTGGAGAAAAAGAAGAGTGTGCATGCTTGGTCATGACCATCTGTGGCTATACCTTGCTGCAACAGGATTTATATGTGCCACTAAACACCTTGCAAGAATGATGCAAGAATGAAGCAACACACCCTTTGTGCCTACTATTGTTTGCTGAATGCCACCTTCCATTGTTTAATTTGTCACTTTGGTGGAACAGATTGAACATTAGTATGCAGGATTAATTTGATTGCTAATATTTTAAGCCTTGGGGTAGCTAGTGCCAGTGTTTGTTTCGGAGGGATTGGCAGACTATGACTAATAAGACACACAGGACAGCTCTGTGGCCTACTCAATAGCACTCAATCTGACTCAGATATGGTTAAGAAAGGCACGTCGCTGCAGATCACGATTGTGAAAGATAATTTTTTCAGATTTGACACTTTGACGCAAGCACAATAAAAATATTTTTACTTCAAGCAGCTTTTTTTCTTTCAACATTGCTGTACTTATGAGATTGTGGGCTCAATATTCATGAAACGTCTTTACTTCTAGGGGTATTCCAAGACCACTGAGCTTTTTCCCTATAGTCAGTATAGTTGATTTATACAAGTAATTACCCTCTTAAGGGTTATTACAGTGAAGAAAATTGAGCTATTTCCATATAAAGGGAACATGTGGAAGTAGAAAACATTTGTCCACAAAATTGTTATAGTCACCCAATGAGAAGACTTTACATCTGCCAACAGGGGAATTATACAGCTGCCACTGTACAGCCAATTTGATCCCATCAAACTTCATAGGACATTGTTAGCCCCAGTTCCAATACTGGGAAATCTGAAGACTCTTGAGTGATGCAAATGGGAACTTATGTGCAGCAACTCCACTAGCTTTGCCACTTGTCGTCAGAACCGACATGAAGGAACTTTAATGCATCAAAAGGACCATGCCACACAATATATGGAGGAGGAACACAAAAATTGTTTACTTTGGAAGAAATAGGAACAGTAACTGTGTCGAAAGTCAGGAAAAGAAATTGCACAACTGATGTTGTTCTTACTGACTATGGTGACATTTGTACCGTTATAGAAGCTTTTTCTGTGTAGCTCTACTTGTTTTTAATGACAAAATGATCTGCTTGGTTAAACAGCAAAAACTTGCTTTATTTACATAAAGAGGGTTGTTATTTGCTTGAGAAATACCTAGGGCGAGTTAGCATCTTCCAACTAAACAAATGTATTGGCAGCTGAAGAACTGTCTAGATTGGCTGCACAAGCTCAGTTTGACTTAGCTATCCTTTCTGAATGACAGCATCTACAGTACTTCTACACTCCTGTAATGAATATGACGCACTAGTTGTTTCTATGTTCCAGGCTGAACTTCTTTTTTCAAATTTATGAAACTACAATTTTGCATAGGCTATTTTCCCACCTAGCCTGCTATAAAAAGACTATTAAAGGAGTTATTAGTTGGCAAGCTAAGGCAGCTGAAAGAACGAAAAAGAAGATATACGTATATCAAAATCCAGTAAGCATATAAAGCTAAAGAGAAGGAAAAGTTGGTGCCTGGTGATGAGAGTGACGAAGAATTTTTATTAATTAGTAAAATTTGTTGTTGTTTTACAGTTGTTGATGTAATTTGTTAATGTAATTATTCTTTGTATTGTTGTTAAATTGTTTTTTTAATAAAAAGTTTAAAGTCACTTCTGATTTCTTCCCATAATAGCTTTTTAAAATTTGAATATTGTTACAGTGTTGCAATGTTGACTTATAGTGGCAGTTTCATCTTCAAGAACTGTAACTGTGCTTTTACATGTATATGTATGTATACATTACTATAAAGAGAAGAGTGCTTCTTCACACTGTAGCATAAAGATTTTCAAACAAGAGAGAGGTTTTAGCATAAAGGTGACTGCATCCTCGTAGTATACTATGCACTGCTGTCAGCTGTTTGAGAGGGCAGTTCTTTTCTATATGTTAATATATATGCTTGTTACTATGGAAAGAAGTTTCAGCTGAAACGTTTGTCTCTGTGAACACCTGCCTGTTCCAATAAGGAGATGTCTGAGAGCGAGGTTAGTGTGTCCTTACATTCAAATATGCACACCGGTTGTCTAAGACACTGTTGACCACAGAGAGGATACTCCATTTTATTGTCTACTATGAACAGTCATTAAAATGAAGAGAGGTATGAGAAGAAAGAGCAGTCTCTATCCACAGCCTTCTTTGCACATTTGCTACTCTGGGTAGATTCCTGAGGTGACCTGGCAGTCACTCTATATACTAGTCTGTATGCCTGCCATCCAAAATAACGTTATCAGCATAGAGCTAATTTTCTTCCCACAACCTAATTGTAGATTTGTCATTCAAGCGGCATGTCTCAGCAGAGAGGCCAGTCCATCCATACACCCTACTATGCATACCCGTCATACAAGAGAGAGATCGAAGGAGAGGGGCCAGTCCTTCCCTCACCCTACACCTGTCATCCCAGAGAGAGGTCTCAGTGGAGAGGCAAGTTCATTCCCACACCCTACTATGCAAACCTGCAATGTGAGGGAAAGTGTCATTGGAGAGGCCAGTTCCTCTCTACATCCTACTATGGACACCCATCATCTGAGAGAGGAGTCTCAATGAAGAGGCCATTCTATATACATACCGTAATACTTTATCTATCAATGAAGTGAGAGACCTTAGTGGAGCAGCAAATCCCAGAAGACATCCTGCTATGCAGTAGTGTCATCTGAGACAGAGGTCTTACCAAACAGGCCAGTTTGTCTCCCCATAGCCTACTATGCACACCCGTCATCAGGGAACAGAAGTCTCAGTGGAGGGGCTAGTCCCTCTCCACATCGTATTACACATAAGTGTCATGCAAGATAGAGATATTACCAAAGAGAGCAGTCAGTGTTTATTTGTTAGACGATACATCTGTCATCCCAGAGAGACATTTGTGCGGCGAGGCCAGAGCATCCCCATATCCTACTATGCACAGGCCTTATCCAAGAGAGGGTTGTTGGCAGAGGCCACTCCTTGCCAACACCGTACAGCAGATCCATGTTGGCTTGGAAATATGTGTTAGTGGAGAGGAATATATTTCCCTACACAGTACTATACATGTCTGTCATCCTGGGGAGATCTGTATCCGACAGTGAAATCCATTCCTGCACACTAACATGTATGGTTATTTTATCTGAGGGAGAGGTCTCATTGGAGAGGCCAGTACTTGGCATACTTCCTATGGAATAGTAAGGTCTTACACATGAGTAGAGTACCTTCCCCACCCTACTAAGCATACTACTTTGACTGCAGAAAGGTGTGAGTCAAGAAGCAGTGTCTCTTTCTACCCTAATCTACACACTGGTTACCTACATGCAATGTCTCACTAGAGAGGCCAATCTCTCCACATAGTCTACTAGACACAGTTATTAGGCTATGAAGAGGTGTCAGTGAGATACAAGGTTCTCCTTACACCCTACTGTGCACTGTGGTTATACTGTGAAAAGATCTATATTGAGAGCCCACTTTCTACCCACACCCTACTAACGGCATAAATACTGTAATAAAGGAAAGTGTAAATTGTTGCTCTAAAAAAGCGTTTAAGGTCTCTTGCGAGGTGATAACATTTTTTGTGATTGAGCATTTTCTAATAATCACAAATGGACTTAAAGTAAATAAATGAGTATTAATGTGTGGTATATACCAATGCCCATCTCATGCAGATAAAACAAGTGAGTTTTTTCCATAAATCTAAGTGATATATTTTTGCCCACAATTATAAATGGATTGTACTTTGTTTTTTAAATAAACACAAACTGTTCTGGTGTAAATCAATTATACATACTACATCAGGACATATTTAGTGTAAATGCTAAGTCCATCACAAAAAGTGTGATTTTGTGAGAGGCTCGCAGGAGGAAAACAGGAAGCACTGCCCCCCCAGACTGCATGCAAACAATTGCACACCTGGCTCTTGCAGAAGAGGTTTGGAGAAGTGAATAAAAGCAATACAAACAACATGTTTCATGAAGCTATAGGGTAGCTCTGAAAAGAGTAATTTTTCTTAACAGTTTTGAACAACTGTAAAACATTTATTGTTTTTATACACATTTTTTTCTTTTTTTTAAGGATAGGATAAAAATACGAAAATTGAGGTGTTAAACAAATATGTACAGCATCTACTTGAAAACAAAAAGGAGAAAAACTTACAAAAATATGATTGAGAAATTCTACTGACTAAGTGGGCACTTGTGCTCTTGGGCAAGCTTGTCCTGGGCAGACATGCTTGTCTCTGAAGAAAAAATAATTGTTTGCATAAGCAGCAAACTGGCGTTTTATTTTAAAAAGTAGTGTTATTGTTAGGACTGGGCAGTAAACTCTGAGCCACCAGCATAGTTAGTGGAGTTTTACTCACTTCACGCTCCATCTGATTTTACAGTGTGGAACAAGCTCCCAGCACTAACAATCAGTGTGAGCAGTGCGACGTGCTGAAATTCCACGACTTGCAAAGTTTTTATGGAAATCTGCGGAATTCTGCAGAATAAAACTCTGAGTTCAAACCACCCCAAGTTATTGTCCATCTGTGGAGGCACAGTATCTCCTGGCACAAAAGATGTTAAAGTCCCATTGAGAGACAGAACAGGAGAACAAGCCAAAAATGTTTACTCTTGCCCAAATCCAGTAATGAAATAAAGCCAAAAGGGTGGAAACTTCTTCTTCTACAAAAGACATCCATATGAACAATCACAACCCTGCCTTAGGGCATGGTTCCCCTCCTGAACTTCTTGTGAGACTCTCAGGAGCGAATCTTGAGATCGTGAAATTATTATTGCTTTATATATTTCACTGATCAATTCATAATCAATTTTTCCAAGCTAATCAACATATCTAATGTATTCATTTGTTCGGAATTACAAGTATCACTGTTATTAACCTAATTCTAACTGCACGATCTGGCAGGTCGATCATGAGAGCCGTAAAGGAAGTACAACCCACTCGGTGCCAATGCAGAGGAATGTTTATTCAACTCCCCCGAGCCTCTTGTGGAATCTTTAAAATATTATTGCTTTACTTATTCAATGGAATAATTCATAATCAATTTTACTAGCATACTCAACTTCTGTAATCTGTTACTTTGTTCAGAATTACATGAACTTAATCCTAAATGCACAAGCTTGTGAGTGGGTCGCGAGAGCCGACCAGGAAGTACATTCCCTTTCAGATTCCATGCACGGTATTGTGTGTTCGACTCCTGCCAGCATCTGACAAGAGTTATCACCTTTTAAAAAATAAATTAATATTACAACTATATTTTAATGATTCTCTTATTACAGATTAATGTTGAATAATAACTGAAGATGTAAAAAAACAACTCCGATCAGTAAAGTAAAAACAAAATATATAACTCCAGAGAGTAATCATACACTTAAAAATATATTTATGTAATTAAATATAATACTATACAGTATTAAAAAACTGTTTTCTTTCTGAATTATAATTACGACTAATGTAAAAACACATACAAGGCTATGAAAAGTATGCTACTACAATATTAATGAACTTGCTCGAAAATATCGCAATATGAGAGTCAGAAGATCTGAGGAGATGGACAATTCCAACACAAATATTGTTGCATTACTCTATTTTATACTCAAACATCATTTTTTAGAAACATTTTGTAAAGTATGCACCTTTTCCTTTTAAGGTACAATACAAAAGCAATTCCTTTCAGAATAAATTTGCGCACAGGATATATTATTCAGTTAATTATACTATACATACACTTTAAAAAAAAGAAATTACTTTAAAAAAATTTAGAAATTTACTGAGAAAAACAAAGGTTAAAGTAGCTTTATAGTTAGGTGTGATAAAAAAATGTGTTTCCATTTACAAAAAAACCTTAGAAGTTTATTAAAAAAACAAAGGTTAAAGTAATGTAATAGGTGAATTTGCAAGTTTCAACATTAATATTTTGAACTAAAAAGACCAAAGGAATTCACCAGTTGCCCCTCCATCAAAGCTTATGGCCTCAGGTATGACATAACTCATGACATGTTCTACGGCATCATTTAGGACATTACTAATGGCATCTCCAATTACATCACATGACATAGAGCCTATATTACGACCGACTGTATCTATCACCTATAAAAAAGAGCTTAATCACTAAAGAATAAACTGATATAAAGACATTTTGAAGAAAAACCACAAGAAAGCTGACTGACAAGATCAATAATTGGCTTCAGAAAATGTGTGCAAGATAGGAAAAACATATGATCAATACCTGGCCTTAAGGGGAAACAGACAACAATCAATAAACAAATTGATTGTGAGACAACACACATTGTATATATTCTCGAAGGCAACTGCAGCTTGAAATGTATCAGTAGCACAATTTGCCCTGCAAAGAAGGGGGTGAGGGGCAAAAAAGTGTCTTCCCAAAGTTAATTCCTATTCTGATTTTGAACACGACTACAGCCCAAACCGTTGAATGGAATGTTTATCAAACTTGGCAGAAAGCTAGCTCTTGGTCCAGAGAGAGTGCTTTTGGTAACTTGATGTAAATCCATTCAGTAGTTTTCGAGAAATTAAAAAAAAACAAATTTGTATATCTAGGGACAACGAGCCTCTGAGGATCCAATAGTCCTCTTGCTGAAATATGATTAGTTGCCCACACTTCAAGCAGAAAGTGTTGGCAGCCATCTTTGGACTCAGCTTTAGCTGAATACCACAACAAAAGTTTAAAAAAAGAGATGGGGCAGGGTAGGAATACCCTGACCCCCTCGCCCTCTTGGAGGGGTTCAGCGTGGGGAAAAACCTTTTTTTTCAGCTGGAGTTGTACTGTAAATGCAGCTCCCATTGAATTAATTTTTTTTAAAGAAGTGCAGGTTCCTGAGCTTCTCTACAATTTAGCCCCTGTTTGGTCCAGGTCCCGGGGCATGCAGGCTCATAGAAAACGTAAAGGGAGAGCAGGGGCCCTATTACTTTGGCAAATGTATGCCCTGGGGAGCACCACCTCCCCAGGTCTTATATTATGGATACCGCACATACCCCCATGCCCCGGGGGCCACCACCTCCCTGGGGCCAATTTGTGTGTAATGGGGGGCCTCACAGACACCCCTTGGGCCCCGGGAACCTCTGCTTACCTGGGGCCAAAATGTATTGTTAAAATGGAGGTGGCCCTCGAAGATTGCTTTTGGCCCAGGGGACCACCAACTCCCTGGGTAAGCCAGCTAAATCAAAGGATTATATGTGGCCATGGGGGCCCCCAGGGCCGGCTCCTGCTATGACCTGGGGTACCCACCCGGGGCATTGCTGTTTGCTGTGGTTTGGCAGGAGGTTTGACAGCTCCAGGCAAGTGACAGCAAACACTCCGCTTCCAGCACAGGAGAACGAAGAAATGTCCTCACTTGCTGGGAGGCAGAGGGTTCATCAGTTTCCTTGACTGCTGTTAAGCGAGCAGGGAAACAGAAAAAAAGATTGGTTTCACACACCGGAGGCTGAATGTTGAGCAGCTGCCTGTGTGTGAAAGCAATGCAGGCTCCCGCAGGAGGCAAGGAGCCGTCAAGGACGTTGGGGCCATTGGGGCTTCCCCCAAAGTTCCATAGCACACTGGGTGCCTTGGTGGCACCCAGGATAAATGTCTGTACCCCAGGAGATGGGTCCCTGGGTCACTAACTGGCCTGGGAAAGGAGGGCCACGCAGCACCCTCCCCCTAGTATAATGGCTGGCCTGGGGGATGGGGTCCCTGGGGCCGAAATCGGCTGGGGGAGGTGGGTACTCAGCCACCTCCCCTATTAAAAAAATATAAAAATAAAAAATCAAACCACGGAGGATGGGTTCCCCGGGCCAAAATCGGCCTTGGGAGTGGGGCCATTCCGTATTATATTTTTTTTAAAAGGCCGGGCCCCTGCAGATGGGGTTCCTGGGGCCAAAATCAGCCTGGGGAGGAGGCCACATGTGCACACTCATTTTCTAAAATGAACAGTGATCAGCAGAAAGGAGACATTTTTGGGACAGAATTATTTATAGCAAAAAAGAACAAATCTCTGTATGTTTCTACCTATTCTGAGCTACAGCCTTTTGAAAAAATCTCTTATATTTAACTGATTCTATTGCCTTTTTGAAACAAAGTACTAGTTGCCCTTTTGTAAGTTTCATTTTGCACTACAGATTCTGCTTTCATTCTACATGTCTGCAACCATACTATCATAAAATATCTTCTGTGATATGTTAACGGATATTACAAGTCATCGTGGAGATTTTCAGCATCCTCAGAATGTACGGAAAGGCGGTACTATATCCCAAATAGTATAATAATAAAATAATAATAATAATAATAATAATAATAATAGTAATATTAATAATACTATTATTAATATAATTATTAATACTGGTATTACAATTCCTACTATTGTATTATTGTTTTTATTCGTAATAATATTACTACTAATAATAAAAATAGTAATAATAATAATGCTAAAAAATAATATAGTAGTATTTATTTATGATTAGTTTGATTTTTTATTAATAATACTATCATTATTATTACTTTCTTCCTTGTTGTTGGTGATATAAAATCTGAAAATCTGATTACTCTAAAGTTTATGACGACACTGTATAGTTCATGTATGAACTTATCAGCAGATCAGAAAAGTTATCTCTGAATAAAATGGACCTCAAACCATGGAAACATCTTTCTTCATCATACTTCTTATTGCACATCCCACTTGTATTAGATACATAATTGAATGTTAAGGTAACATCTTTAACCCATCTCCAGTACGTCTGCTAGAGCAATACAAACCTCCATGAGTTCTTTTATTAAAAATAATTGAACATCATGCCATCTGGTCTAAATGTTATATTTCAGAATCAAAGGGCGCAAGTAAAATCCCAGAGGCCTCATGTACAGAGAACATAACAAGATAATGTGCTCAATAGTTCTCACTTATTGCATATTAAATGTACGCATACTGTCCATGTCTTTTATTTTTTATCTCAATAGTATCACTCCTTACTCACAGCCATAACAACCTAACCTTAAATAATTCATAATAGTTAGCCATCTTGAAGATTCCACTAGATTACTGCTTGTTCTCCTTTATGATTGATTAGGAATGTTAATGAGGGTTTCAGAGAGACATAACTGAAATCACTAGGAATATTTTCCCTTTTTTTGTGTTGAATTTTTTTATTACTTTTTACAATAAAATACATGGTAATAAGAAATATAAGCAGACATCAATACATTGTTAATAAATACTCAAGAAATATTTTAGGAATGAAAGATAACATGGTTCTTAAATGTGGTTTTAAATCTTGAAATTGTTTCATGGCATTTGTAAGGTAGCATGGATACGAGGCTCTTACAAGGGGTGCCATTAGTTCTTTGCCCCAGACACACACTTTTCAGGGACCTATCCTCCTGATACCGAATGCATTTATAAAACAAATGAAAAGCATTGGCAAAGCTAATAGGTCTTGCCTTTGATACTGGGAGTCAACCTACTGTCTAGGCCTTTTTTACTTTTCAGAAAGCCACCAAGCTGTGCATGATTGACCGGCAGCCATTCTGTAAGGTTTTCTTTTACATTCATAAAACCTACTTGTCCATTTCACTAAAGGCATTCCATATAACGAGTGAAACTTTTACAAACTTTAAAGAACTTCTTGCCACTCCCCACCCTTTTCGCATATAAATATTCTTTGGTATAAACAGTGTGCAACGTTTTCAGCCATATTTGAAATACTGGTGAGTCCCTTTATTTCCAGTAGTTAGTGAGCACAGAACCAGCTAGCAAAATTGATATGTAACAAGTACTTAATTTGTTCCAATTGTTTCCGGTGCTGAGCACCGGCACGTAATAGTCAACACCGCTCTACTTTTTTTTAAAGGAGCACAACAACAGTTATTTAATATGCATTTAAAATGATAAATACCTTCTGCCTGAGCCATTTCGATAGCTTTTAGCAGCCTGGAATAGTCTCTACTGTCACACTTTTAGGAGTGAGATGGTTAGTGGTTGTGCTGGTACAGTCATTAGCAGCACTGGCAGGGAAACAGGACAATGCAAGCTGCTCTGGCCTCCACCTGACAAGGGCCCTGGCACTTTGTTTTTATAACAAAGTAAACACTGACTGTATGTACCACTAGCCTTGTGTGGTATTCCATGACTTGATGTCATTTGGAATCAACTTATGTCATTTAGAATTAGTCTAAGTCATCTAGAATGTTTTGGCTTGATTTTGCACTGTTACTGTGGAGTTGATGCTGTGAGGACTTCTCCTCCTACTTGTGGTTGTAAAGCTGTTCTTCTCAATAATAAATCTACTTGGAACCTACATCCTGTGTGGTGGAGTTACTACACAATTACTGGCGACGTTTGGGATCTAGATTTAAGAAGAAGACAGCGTTCACTTGTTTTTCTTTTAAATTAATAACTACATTTTTTTTTCTCAACTAAAGAAAAACTTTTCTTCTTCAGCTGGGAGAAGTTCCTCTACAATGTACTTTTGAACCTTGTCAAAAGAACCTGTTCGATTTTGCTGTGTGGTATTCCATGACTTGATGTCATTTGGAATCAACTTATGTCATTTAGAATTACTCTAAGTCATCTAGAATGTTTTGGCTTGATTTTGCACTGTTACTGTGGAGTTGATGCTGTGAGGACTTCTCCTCCTACTTGTGGTTGTAAAGCTGTTCTTCTCAAGAATAAATCTACTTGGAACCTACATCCTGTGTGGTGGAGTTACTACACCTTGCATATTTCTTCTTCTTATATCCAGATGTCTAGAGCTTCCTGAGTATTGCCTTAGCATCCGGTACAGACGTAGCTCCTAAAAACCTCCTGTACATAGGTCAGAACATTTTCCCAGAATCCCCTTCGCTTCTGGCAATTCAGGTCACGTGCTTCCACTTGCCCGTCTGGTTACATCTAGAACAGGTATCTGAGATATTTGCATTCCAATCATGAAGTTTCTCAGGGGTATAATATACTAATCACACCATCCTCACTTAACATCTGGGTGTTATAAACCAATATTTCTGACCAGTCCCCCCTCAGCCACATTTGCTCCAACATCCTTCATCTACTGTTTTGAGCAATGTGAAGCATTTTATCAACATCTGTGAGGAAAATACGGAGCAATCTTAGAAATTGCCAAGCCATCTTTTTAATATTTTCAGGATTGTATATTGCCATCCCTCTTTCCCTCGATTGCTCTGTATGAAGAGGGAAGAGTTTCTTGAGTACGCTTTGCACTTGTAAATATTCTAGGATGTTGCAGACCTAGGCTAAGGTAGATCATGTCTGCCTTCCTTCCAAGGATATTAGGGGCATATTTACAAGGGCTTTATCGCCACTTTTTTGGCTTGAAAAGCCAAAAAAGCGGAGATAAAACTATCACCCTATTTACAAGAGGGTGCTAAAAAGCATAATCGCATGTTAGCACCCTTTTTCTCAACTCCTCCCTGATGCAAAGTGGGCGTCACTGGGCGTACCCCGGATGGACAACCTTGCAAATATCACTGATGTTCACATCGTGATATTTACAAGGCTGCCCCAGCATTTTAGCACACGTAAATTTTGGGAGAAAACTGCTGTTTTCTCCAAAAACTAACGTCTGCTAAAATGCAGACTTGCCCATCCCTAACATTGGGGTGGATTATGCTGATACGACCCTGTGGGTCGTATCAGCAAGGGTATCGCCATTTTGCAGGGAACATTGCTGGAAAACCAGCGATGTTCCCTGCAAAACGGCAATAACCTCGCTATCTCTGGAATTTTTATCACCCTGGAGTAACGCGTTGTTAATAATGTGCTACCAGGGCGATAAATTCCAGAGATAGCCTGCGATAATAAAATTATTGCTAAGCAGGGCCATCAATAATTATCGCTGGCCGTTGATAATATGCCCCTTAATTTCTTATTCAGTCAGTCAATAATCTTTTTTCAGCAAAAGCCATGAAAGTGAATATATACTATACACAATTCATAAATCCAAGCATTAGCATTTAAAAAGTATTAAAACATACATTTTCAAACATTTTGTGTAGTAAGCTAAAACACATTTAAAATATTTCAGTGCAGCTATTCCTCATAAAAATGTGTCCTAAGGTAAACATTTAAATACTCATAATGTTTCCAAATTACAAGTGTGATTATTATATAATGTATAATTGCATGACATGTATCTGGTTATGTAATTGCTGTAAAAACACAGACCCATCCTCTCATTGTTGAATATTAGCTCTGTGTTATAAAGGAGCCAGAAAAGAAATCTGTAGGACTGAATATAGTGGACAAAACAACAGAAAGTGGGGCATGCTTCAATGAGAATTGTTGTCACATCAACATACCATAACATGTGTATTTGTAAAGCACAAGTTCATTCAAGGGTACCTTGGCATTAAATAACAGATGTTTACTGTCACCCAACTCAATGGTTCTTATTTTATTGACCTCAGATGGATGAAAGACTGAGTGGGCCCAACAGGATGTGAACCTGTGACTGGGAGGTTGAAAACAGGCCCCTACAGTGGATGCATCAGTCCACTAAACCACCAGACCGTAACAAGCTGGGAGATCCTGTTGCCAGGTTCCTGGCAAAGGAAGAGCTATCAAAAAGTGCGGTGTCTTAAATCTTAAACGAGTGAAATAAAAACGGTAAGTGGCATTTAATACCAATTCTAAATAGGGTTCTATCCCTCTTATAGTTGACAAAGAAGAATACCTAACTAATGTTTCCCAAAACAGCTCTTTCCAACCGCAACCTCATACGATGGGTAAAGAACAACTATTTAACTGTTTCTTTACAGCTGAGGGTTATCTGTTGTAGACTCTTAAAATATTCAGGGATGCCCATCGACTTAAAAGGGTCGCTAATATAAGCAAACCAAGGAATCCACTCCAATATGTGTAAAGCAATCATTAAGAAAAGTCCTGACCAAGCCCACCTCAGGTTTACCAAAGCAATTGATCCATAACATAAACAGTGTTAACCCAATAAAGTTTTCCAAATAGGTTAGCACTGATTCCTCATGACAAATTAAAGTAGCTGTACTCTGTGGTACCAACAATAGTCTACAAATTAAACCATTTTCAGCATGTTGGAGAGTTCCAACATCACTATAACTACGCACACCCACTCCATAAGTTCCTACTGGGATACATTTACTCATAAATGTTTAACATTTCCTACACAGGCTCAATGGTTTTGCTAAATTGTTGTAATCTCAAAGTTTAAAAGGGGGTCCATTTTAAAGATGAATTCGGTTATGGACACCAGGCCTGAGGCCTGGAGAAACTCTTGATTGGAGCACACCTGGGGCTTGCATTGGAACATGGCCCCTCCACACAGCCCGACCCGATTAAAGATTTGCAAGCGATGCATGCCGCCTCCCTCATCAAAGGAACTGTACTGCAACAAGCATTACTGACCTGGACCCCCATTGGGCTCCCCCCTTGCTGATACCAGTTTTTTGTTGGAGGCAGAATGAATATGGGGCATGGGTCATGGGTGGGCGGGGCAGGATGATGGCGGCTCTGTTCTCCCACATTGTACACGGTGAGTCCCTGGTGGTGCATTCCGCTGCCTCTCCCGGGGCCCATTTAGACATTGGCCCTCTCGCCGGAGAGCCTGTTGGAGATGCTCACAGGTGCTCTTGAAGCCTGGGGGGTACCCGGGGGATCTCCAAGCCGAGACCTGCCCAGCAGTAGCCGTAGTCTCATAAACCAGTCCCCCCCTGGATCATGGCTGCAACAAAAGACACATTTGAACACTCTGTTTGAGACATGCTCACCCTCTCCACCCCAGCTGCATCCAGGGTGATCACACTACAGGCGCAGCAGCCACCTCAGACAGACATGTAGGGGGATTCTGTAGTAATAGACTCGAAGCTGGTAGATATATTTAAGAGGTATTTATTGATAGAGTCGTATGTCCAATAGGTGAGCTCCACCAGGATCAGCCAGCATGCTGCTCAACCCCATGATAACTGTGGCTTTTCTCAACCAGCACCCGGCATTCTGTAGTGCATCACAGTACATAAGCATTCCACTAGAAGGTCAAGGGGTGAACAAAGGCATCCAAATAAGCAGGATACAACACATTCCGATCAGGATAAAGTACCGGTTACATGGGCCTTCCTGACCTCCCTGCTCGATTCTCTCAAAGTGGACATTCAGGATCTCAAGCAGGACCTCTCTCAAGAACTGCAAGATGTGAAGCAGGAACTAAACTCTGTGGAAGAGTGAGTATCCTCTCTAAAGGATGATGACTCTGCTAGGAGTGAGGAAGTTGTGATGATGAGGCTAGAGGTTATCCACCTGCATGAGCAATAAACCAGCCTTGGGGCTCAGGCAGAATACTTGGAGAATAGATCCTGCTGCAATAACGTTCACCTGTGAGGGGGTCCCGGTGAGCGCAGAGGGCACCATCATTCAGAGCTATGCTCAGGCACTGTTCCGCACTATTTGGGCTGGGCTGCGGACACCAGTCTACAGCTTGACTGACTGCATTTGACCGGTCGTCCAGGGGCACCAATGCCAGGCCCCCAGATAGCCAGTGACTCCCAGACCAAAAAAGAGATTACCCACATGGCCAGGACCTTACACCCTATCCACTTCCAAAGTCACTAACTAGGGGTCTACCTGGATGTCTCTGTGTTCACTCTCCAACGCTGTAGAGATTTAAACCTACCACTGAATGCTTGAGCTCCAAAGAGGTCTCCTACAGGTGGGGAAACCCCTCCAGACTGATCTTTCACTGGGAGGTCCAGTTGTTTCATCCTGACTCTGAGGGAAGCTCATCGCATCTTGGATCTACTTGGAGACTCACCTGACCACTCAATGCCTGGATCCTCATGGGGCTCCACCTCACATACTTTGCTCTGGCAGAAAGTTGGCAAAGATAAAAAGCTCCCACGCCCGGCTGAAAGAACGTGCGCAGGAACATCAAGCTGTTCTGGACCGTCTGGCAGCTTTGTGCTGCAAAACTCCAAAGTGATCTACAACACCAACTGCAATCGGTGAATTTGGTTTATCCTACCAGCATTCTGCTTTGCCCCACTCTTGTCTAAGATGGCAGAGATCTGATCAGACATCTGTTCACATCTGTTCACATCGTTAACTATACGTCTGGCCACATCTTTACACTAAATCAGTTACTCAACTGCTCCCCCCACTTGGGCTTTGTTTTCCCAGAGGCCTGGGAGATGTAGTGAGGGGTGGAGACATAGCTGATCATTTTCCCCGGCCCCCTGGAGGTTACATTTACAAGCCTCAATGTCCGAGGCCTCAATAACCAAACTCTTTCCTGGAATTATCCGGCAGTGACATCTGTCTCTTTCAGGAGACACATGTCCTTTCCAAAGATGAGCAGAAGATGAAATCCCAATGGTTCCCACACCAGTTTTTGTCCTCAGGGCCAGCCGAAAAAGGGTGGGGTGGTGATTCTTCTCTTTAGAGCTTTCTGGGGCAAAGTACAAAATCAAGTACCTGAGATTAGAGGTTGGTTGCTTGCCTACCCGAAACAAGTGGGTCACTTACACATCACACTTAGTTCCATTTATGCACCTAACAAGCAGCGGGAAAAATTTGTTGGATGTGCACTTATGTCAGTCTTATAATCCCATGACACAGCCATCCTGGTGGGGGTTACCTGAACCAAATCATGGCCACAGACATGGACCGATCAGGTCAGTGTTTTGGTCAGCCTGGTGCCTTTTTGACACAGGGTCTGCAATGGTTGGGCGACTGTGGCTTAGGTGACATATGGCGACTCTCCCACCCCCATGCTCAGGACTACACTGACTATTCTGTCACACTAAAACATATACCTGCATATATTATTACTTAGACCCCCCTGTGCTTCAATCTATGTCCTGTGTGTGCATATCGCACCCATGTTTCTAACCGTTCATGCCCTCTCAATGACTATTCTAGTGGGTCAGAGCACTGCCCAGCCTTCACGCTGACGACTTTGTAATAGTCTCCTCCAATCCGATACCATGGGAACTGAACTGCAATGGGTGATTTCCTACTTCCTCCAGACCAATGACACAGGAGAGACATTGGTGTCCTCCCTCTGAGAAGCTCTGTAGCTGGTGGTCAGAGAGGAACTAATAGCCATATCCGCAGCTGATAAACACTTCAGGAGGGAGAAACAAAGGGTTTGGAGCAAAAGGTCCTTGAACTAGAAACCATATACAAATGCATGAGGGCCCTAATCGTATGGCCAGAGTTGGAAAAGGCGCACCTACACCTTAAGGTCCTGGGGCCTTATTTATGAGGCCGTGCGTCAGTTTTGCGCCGCCGGTGCGTCACTTTTTGTGACGCACCAGCGGTGTAAAAAATGTGCCTCGTTGCGCCATATTTGAAAAGTGACGCATCTAGGTAGATGCGTCACTTTTTAAACCCCTGCGCCACATTATACCTGCGTCAGGTATAATGTATGCAGAGGGGGCGTTCCCCCGCAAAAAGCCTTGTAATAGTGACGCAGTGAAATCTATGAGATTTCACTGCGTCACTTTTAGGACGCTGTTGCGTCAAAATCTTGCGCCTGCCTCACAGCAGGCGTAAGACTGACGCAAGCCCTTTCACATGGGGCTTTCCCCATGTGAAAGGACGCATTGCTGGAGTTGCGTCACTTTTGTGACACACTCCAGCAATGCGTCACTTTTGCTCTTACAGATACGTCAGAAATACTGACGTATCTGTAACTCCTTGCGACATGATGCGTCATACATTAAATATGACGCATCAGGAATGTCGTAAGGAGTGCGCAGTGAAACGTGACGCATCGCTGTTTTCACGCAGCGATGCGTCACTTTTCATAAATGAGGCCCCTGGACTCAACAGTTTGGAATATGCAATGACTCATCTAAAACATACATTTTACCTCAGGACTAACCACTGTGGGCGGTTATTGACCCACCGACTTTGGGCTCACATGCAGAGGGACATTATCAAACTGATACATCATAATTAAGGGGCTGAAGTCTGGGGAGTCACACAAATTGCAGACGTCTTTCAAGACTTTTACAGCACACTATACAAAGTCCATTTCTGTTCTGTGGATGGTACTTCACATTACGTAGAGGTGACACTAATAACTCCCTCACACCACATGACTCAGTTGACTTAGAGAAGGCCATCCTGATCGAGGAGATTATCCCAGCTATTGCTCAATTGGAGCAGCTAAAAGCTTCTGGGCCCGACGGCTGCCCTTCAGTTTTGTAAGATATTCTGTCATACCTTGCCCCCACTATTAACCCAGCTTTTTAATTCCTCTGCTGACACTGGGATCATCTCTGATACCATGCTTAAAGCATCCATCTCAGTCATTCCTAAACTTGAGAAAGATAATGTAGCATTCTGGTCCTTTAAACATTTCTCATGCATTAACCTCAAGGCCAAGCTGTTCGCCAACATCCTCTCCGAACCCCTTAACCCCCTCATGCCAGGCCTGGTCAATCCCAATGAGGTCGGCTTCATCGTCAACCGCCAATGCAGAAAGGTAGCTGTTGGTACAGAAAGCAACCTTTTGGTAAATGGTGTAAATCCGTTCAGTAGTTGCTGAGTTATTTAAAGAAATTTCCAGATGTAAATATAAGTATATGGAGGATCCGCGACCCCTTCTAGTTGACAAGGGGTGTAAGTAGGTGTGTGAGTGGTTTTGTGGATAATGTCATCAGTGATGTCATTTGAGATCTCATCAGTGATGTGATTGACCATGTCATAAGTGATGTAATATGTGATGTCATAAGAAGCGCATTGCGGGGACGTAGGTTATAGTTAGCTCAGGTAACTATAACTGCAGAATTTCGCTGGTTTTGTATGAGTGAAGTCTGAGCCTAACTATAATGTCCCTGCAATCTTTTTTTCAGTGAATATTACACATATTTATATACATATCATCCCCCAGTTGGTCTGTTTGCATTCTTTGGCGTAGTGCAGAAGACTTCAATGGGAGTTGTAGGACTTGTGGGACTTGTGGGACCTCTCGGCGCACGCGGTAAGTCTGTGACTCATAACAGATGGGGAGGTCACCGAGGGTGCATACCGGACACTTAATATACTGTTGTCCATCAAGATTAAGTACAAGCATAAAGGGAAATGTCCGGAAATGCGCTACCGGAAAGAGAATAAGCAGCAGAGGAGCTGGTTTTGAATGTGCCAACCTTTATTGACAATGGCAAGGACAAAGAATTTGGCAATCAAGCGACCAGCACTGATGTTAAAGGTTTATTGAAGGCATTTGAAATAAATATGAGAAGTGTGTTGACTAAATGGTGGGAAATAAATCCTTACATAAATATAGTGAGGCAGGCAGAATTCCAAGAGGTTTGCACAGCAAGTTAGCACCAAGTTTCGAGAACCCAAACCCACCCATGTTGAAGGAATGGGCGGAAGGTAATTTAGATGCCTCCATGAGACTTATGTGTTTGCTCATCAAGTACGCTAAAATCGATCGTGGTGTTAATATAACAGAAATTGAGCGAATCAATAAAGAACTGGAAAAACCTGAACAACAAAAACACCTGTTTGAAAAGAGCCTAAATGAAATCAAAGAAAGACTCAAAAAACAAGAAAATTAATTAATTAAAACCATAAAAGCATATAGGTTTGCACAAGATAGAAATGACTACGAGTCCTGCCAAATCTTAACCTTTGCTCGCAAATCCGATTCCATTCGTCGACAAAGGGGTGCGAAAATAATGTTGAACAATCAGAATGCTAAAGTCGCGATCAGCACAGTTGACAACACATCAGCTTCTGATGTGAGCGTCTACCCAGTGAAACTGACTCAGATGATGGGGGAACAGCAATGAACGGCCAAAGGGAAGATTTGGGCAACCCCACATTGGCCGAAGAGTTGATTTTTTATGGAAAGAGAGAAAACAAAATCTGAGACCGAGGCATCCAAACGCCTTTCAAAAGAAGGAACCACAGAAGGCGCGTAAGGAGAAAATGTAACAAATATAAAAAAGCAAGAGGCAGCAGAATTACAGGTGGAAAAAACACTTAAAACCAACGATAAGACCGTCATTAACCTCACAGATATTCAACTTAATCAGGCAGAAACACAACTACTGGCACTTGGACTCAAGTATAGCCCAGAAAGCAATTTCAACTACTGTGAAACAAGGATAGATGTTTTAAGTTCATTAGAAAACTTAAATTAACTAAATACTATAGGATCAAACAGCCTACAACTCAGAGCACTGTGGATTCTTCAAAGCTCAACACTGGATCTAATAAACTTCAAGAGGCTGGTGTCCCACTACTACGAACTCTACATGAGTATGGAAATAAAAATCGACCAGTGTCTACACAAACACTCATTGGTGAAGAATGCATGAATCCTATGACACCTATCAGACGTCCTTTCAAACCACCTTCTACCTTTGTACCCATGCTGACATGGGATGCAGTGGACATCTTCCACGATTGTGTGACTAATGAAGTATAAAAACTTAACCACCGGATGAAATCTCAACCTAAGAAATATCAATGCTGTGAAAAGCAATATTTCAACCTATTGACTAAACTAAGAACCAATTCAAGAGTTGTCATCAACAAGTCTGACAAGGGGGGCAACGTTGTCCTATGGCATAAGAATGATTATAAACAGGAGGCAAGTAGACATCTAAATGATATTCCATGTTATAGAAAATCTAATATGTCACAAGTTAAAACTGTGACCAAGGCATTCAAAGATGAATTGGTGGGCTGGAAAAGCGATGATCTAATATCAAGGGATGGATTTGCATTTTTACACAATGACTTTCCAGTGATGCCGACCATTTATTTCATCTCCAAAAACCACAAAAGTGAGTCACCAGCTCCAGGCCGACCCATCATTTCAGCCAGAAAGAATCCTCTTTAAGAACAAATCTCACTACCTAGACTATTACCTACAAGAATTTTTTGTGGGCCTTCCCTCATATATACGTGACACTACTGATTTTCTGAATAAGCTCGCAAACCAACCTTGGTCCAATGAATACTTGTTGATGACTATGGATATTACTACATTTTATACCAGCATTGAGCACAGTGATGGCCTGAGGGCAGTTGAGTACTATCTAAATAATGCACCTCTGGAATTGTTTATTCCTAACAAAATGCTTCTGAGGATGATCCACTGGTGTTTACATAACAACTATTTTACAGTCGACAATGCAACTTTTCAGCAGCTCAGGGGTGTAGCCATGGGGGTTTGCTTCTCCCCAAGTTACGTATATTTACATGTGGGCTTGTGGAGGAGGAAGTCCTTAGGGTGGAGCATCATTCTGATTGGGTCAATCATGTGGTACAATGGTGGCGTTATATAGATGATTTCTTTGTCATCTGGAGGGGGAGGCAAACACAAGCAGAGGAATTTGTTGCAAGAATTAATGCTAACATGTTAAATCGCGAGTTCACTGATCACATTGATAAAGTTGCCACCAATTTCTTAGATGTTCATATTTATGTTGATTAGGATAAAATTGAGTCAAGTCTTTATCGTAAACCGACAACCGATAATTCAATTTTGCATGCGTCAAGTCTCCGTCCGACACACCTCATCAATAGTATTCCCTATGAGAAATTTTTTAGGATCCGTAGAGTATGCAGTTCTGACAAAGATCCTGGCAAGAGGCAGGAAGCCAAATTAAGATTCCTTCTTAAAGGATATAATAACAGTACCTTAAAACAGGCCATAATTAAAGGTAATTGCAGGTTTAATGACCAATTCTATATGCAGGTCAAAGGTACGGCCATGGGCTGTCCATATGCGCCGGAGATGGCCATACTTTACATGGCGGAGTATGAGAATAGATTCATCTACTCCGATAATCCCTATAATAAACACATCAAACAATGGTGGAGATACATCGACGACGTGTGGCTCTTGTGGCAGGGGAGCCACGCGGAGTTGACTGCTTTCCACTTTTGGATCAATGAGAGACACCGTGACATTAAATTTTCACTGGAGTCCAGCAACCAAAAAATGACATTTCTAGACATAGAAATAACATGCACAGACGGACACTTGAAATCCACTCTTTTTCGCAAAAAGACGGACAAAAATACCATCCTTCATCATCGAAGTGCTCATCCCAGAAGCCTGAGGGACAATCTGCCCTACGGGCAACTTCTTTGTATTCGAAGAAATTGCTCGGAAGTGGCTGAATATGACAAACAGGCGACCAGGTTTTGTGAAGAAATGCAAAACAGAGGGTACCCCAAGAAACTGCTCAGCAACTCAAAAAAGAGGGCACACCACACTCCGAGGGAGTGTCTACTCGAGCGAACACAAAAACCAGAAATGGACCGACTGGTATGTGTGTCTACTTTTGGGCCAGACACACATCGAGTAAGACAAATGGTACTCAAGAACTGGCATCTACTAGAGGAACTTGAATGTTCATTCCCGCGACCGTTATTTGCCTATAAGAAAAGTAAGAGCATTGGCCAAAGCGTGATTAGGGCTGATGTATTGACTTCTAAGCCCAAAAGTGATCTGATCTCGATATGGGGCCTTAAGCCAATAATAGGGCACCACAGATGTGGAAACTGTATATCATGTGAATCCACAATCGAAGGGTCGGAATTTGAACATAGGGGAATCAAATGTCGAAACAATGGATTCTCTAATTGCAAGACCCGAAATGTGATATATGCAATCACCTGTGCCTGTCAAAAACTATATATAGGCAAAACGACACAACAGGTCAACAGTCGCATCACCCAACACAGGTCACGCATCAAAAAGAGAGTGGAGAGTGCCCCAATGGTGCAACACTTTCTGGATTCAGACCACAGCGAAATGGACTTCAAGTGGACCGTACTGTGCACAGTAGTGCCATCAGGAAATAAGGGCCCGATTGACATTGAGGAAACCCTGTTAAGAAAAGAAGCATATTTGATTCTCAAATTTACCAGCGCACAAACTGGATTGAACACTCTGTCCGAGGTGTCCAGATTATAATTTAAAGTTGTATGGGATTCCATGGGTGCCCGTGATCTCCCACGTGATAGAAGGACACAAGAGGAGGATGTGTAATTGGAATACTGTAACCCTTGAAACCTGTGAGCCACTTAATGAGTCCGCGCGCATTTAGCACTACAATTCCCATAAAACCTTCGGTCATGTGACCGTACTTAGTTGCTTGGCAACCCGACCGCCGCCCTCGAGACCGAATCATTTGGAAAGCGCATCGCTTGTGAAAAGGTGAGCGGAGGGCTTGTGTGGCTGAATTAAAATAGATTGCCCAACTAGGGGCCCCATTAGGATGTCGGGCGGATCGCCACCGCCATGGTGGCGGTGGCGATCCGCCCGACAGAAATGCCCGCCCGCCACCCTTTTCCCCCCCGCCACATTACAATGGCGGGGGGACCGCTGCGGAGGGAAACACCGCCCGCCACTTTTCCGCCCCGGTCGCCTTGCGGCCGGGGCGGAAAAGGAATAATATGCTGGCGGTGTCTAATAGACACCGCCAGACATATTATGATGCGTGGTGTTCAGTGCCTTTCCGCGGCGGCGATGCCGCCACGGAAAGGCATGCGGTCTTCCCTCTGGGGGCCCCCTGTGGGCCCCCAGAGTGAAGTACAGGTGGGGGGTGCACGTGGGGGGTACCTGTGGTACCCCCCTTCATTGTCATTTGCAAAGCGGCAGGCATCGCGCGGTGCCTGCCGCTTTGCAAATGACAATGTACAATTCAATTTTCAGCATTGTGGCGGGCGGTGCAGAGAGCACCGCCCGCCACAATGCTGAAAATACAGGATGTGCCCGACACTGTGGCGGGCACATCCTAATGGCACCCCCGGGACCCCCGCCCTTATGGCGGGCGGTCCCGATTTACGATGGGATGACGGGCGGGCAAAGTCCGCCCGTCATCCTAATGGGCCCCTTAGTATCTAAAACCGAAACCGATCTCTCTTTTACCAGCGCGTGAGATCGGAGGGTGACTGAACGCGAGTACGCGATACTCTTGACTAACGTGGACCCGAAAACTGCTTGGCAGAAAGTGAGCCTCTCCCGAAGCCCGTGGGGCACCCTTTGAGGTAAGGCTAACCTTTTAGCCTGTTCAATCCAATTTTTCGGCTCATGACAAAAATGCAAAACGTGCAGGTACTGATTCCCTCCTCCCCCCTCCCTCAGGTAACTGAAGCCTCACCGTGCCATAGGGAGACGCCCCTCCGCACCCTAAAACAAAATTAAAGGTATGTCCCGCAATGCTCCTGGCCGATGTGACTGTAGGGCCATTCCTGATTTTTGACTCTAAATCGTTACTTTGGTTTTTAACGTTTTTTTAGACTGAAACACGCCTTCACTCAGAACAAGACATTGAGAACCATCTGGCTACCATTCAGGTACAATTTTTCTTAAAAATGCACAAGATCCTAAGAGATGAGGCACACTATTTGACACTGAAAGAATTTTTTTACTTTTACACACAGGCAGATAGTAATGGCAAGGCTCTGAAGATAGTATTGACAAGGCCCTGAAGAGAACTCGTAATTCACGTATGAAGTTCGAAACGCGTCGGCAAGAAAGGGGATAGAAATCATAATCATCCATAAAAAACAATTAACACGACCAGGAACTAGTGTTCTGTAATGATTATTACAATTCATTTGTCGTGATATCTCCTTTCATGTGTGATTTTGTCCATTATTGTCCAAATAACAATTTTTCATTACTGGTCACTGTAATTTTTTGTGGAATTGTCTGAATACAGACGTGAATGCTTGGCTGTGTATAGTATATGCACATGTTGACTTGTTGATTTGTTTCATCGTTTTCATTTGTAAGATTGTGTTCATACTGGTATATGTATATGTTATATTTGTAGTGTTTTTTGTCTGACATGCAAATCTTTGAACGTTTTGACTAATTGATGAATCTAAGGTACAAATAAATATGCCAAACACCTCTAACTCAAGTAGATGTGTTGCTTATAACTAAAAGCTTGTTTAAATAAGTAGTGGGGGGGCATTTCTTTCATAAAACTGTAATCCACATGATATGGCAGGTACTTTGGATCGCAATCCCTTGGCTAATATAAAAGATGATTGAGATGCGACAGCTAGGCTTTTCACAACTTACAGCAGGCAGGCCAATAACATCAGAACTATCATCAACCAATAATGTCCCATAGTTTTTACAGATGCAACACTCAGGCAAACTCTGCCGGACAAGCCCACTTTCACTTTTCACAGAGCACCATCTATGCGTAGTGAATTAGTTAAAAACAGTCCTGAAATCGATATCAAAACCAGCTGGTTGTCGTCTAAGCATGGCTTCTTTAAATGCACTACTTGCCGTGCCTGGATATTTGTGATAAATACTTCCTCTTACTGCACTAAACCTATTTAGCTGAAAGGACATTACACGTGCAGAACGGACTATGTGGTATATGTCCTTCCATGCACCTGTGGCTTGCGGTACGCGGGCAGCACCAAGCTTTAGGTGCATTTCAGAATTTTACAGCTGAGAGCCATCGTTAATTGTGACTCTTCGTATCCAGTGGCGCGACACTTTAAGTCCACACATAATAACAATCCGAATCGTGTTCAGTATTTTTTTATAGAGGCAGTGCAGGCACGCAAAAGAAATAATATTAAAATGAAATGAAATGAAAGTAACACTTGTAAAGTGCATGGCTACCCGGAGACCTCCCAGCGCTCGGCATGACCAGTACTCAGAGCCACGAACATTAGGGGAACAGGAAAGTTTTCAGTTGTTTTCAGAAGCTCTGGTGGCTGGGTTCCCTGTGGGGATGGAGTGGAAGTGCATTCCAGAGCTTTGCAGCGTTGAGGGAGAAGCGTCGGCCACCGCGTCTGGACCTCTTGATCCTTGGGGTTTGAATTAAGTGAAGTTCATCCGAGCAAAGTTTCCTCCTCGCTTTGAAGGGCGGATCAATGCCGAAATTAATGGTGGACCCTTCCCTTGCAACCTATGGGTTTGAACACTAGCGATAATTTACATAACTTTCTGTAATCACTGGCCTCGTTTTGCTTTATGATGATCCTGCATAATAGTGTATCAGTATACTGCCCTATCCTGTATTATAACAACTCCAGAGCTGCTCTTCTCTCTACATTTTTAACTAGTTTACATTTGCAACACATAGCACTTTATAATATGTCACTTTACCCATCGCACTTTATTTAGTTTATCACTATAGCACTTCATTGGTACAGAGCAATTTGTACTTAGGAATTTATTTTGCACATTGGATCAGATTATGGTTGACATGCTTTTACTAAATATGATTTTATATGTATATATTAGCCTGCATTGGAGTGTGTATTGTCGAACCGTTTTTTTGCTATTGGAGTATTTGCACATGTGACATACATGAAACGATATTGCACTATGCACTTTAGAATTCCTATGCAGCTAATAGTCTCCTAGGGGGCCGATTGTTGCAACCTTCTATGATCTTGAATTGATTATATTTTGCATGGTTCATATTGTATTAGATATAGCATATCAAGTAATAGCATAATTGTGACGAAATTGACAAATTACAATATTTAATCAGCGAATTATGAACTTGTGATGAAGCCAAGCCAAATATGTCAAAATACTTTCCGATACAGTGCCAATATAAATGCATACGTGACAATAATGAGTTGTTTTTGCTATTTTTGTTTGAGCATTTTCTTTTATCCAACGTTTTTTAGCTAAGGTATGTGTATTTGTAAATATTAATCTAACTATTCAAGGCTATTTATTTATTCATAAGATGTGCTACTTCATTTATAGTGTAATACGTTAGACATTTGTGCCTTCAACAACTGAAAGTTGCAGTCCTTTTTTGGTGTATTTTAATGCGGCTAATCACATGGTGTTGCATCACTTTAAAAATGCACAAGTCACATTGATCGACCATGAGATCAAGGCCACTGGACGTGGCCAAAGCGCTTCATGCGCAGCACGCTTTCAATAAAGGATGAACTTTGCACTGCAGATCAACGGAGTCCGTCCTGTTTGTGTACTACATGCACTGAAGAGATTGTTTGGAGTCATATATATATATATATATATATATATATATATATATATATATATATATATATATATATATATATATATATATATATATATATAGAACAATACTCGTCTGGCGCAGCCTGCGCCCCCAATTAGTACTTCAATTGGATTTAAAGAACGAAGAGTTGAACCCAATTCTGGTGCCAAACAAAAAGGTGCTTTATTTACGCATGTTGCTCAGCCCGTCCGCCATTACGCGTTTCGACTGTCTCCACAGTCTTGGTAATATATATATATATATATATATATATATATATATATATATATATATATATATATATATATATATATATATATATATATATATATATATATATATCAAACAGCACTCCTGACCGCTTACGAAGCGGCAATTCAGCAGGCGCAGACCTCTTCTCAGTTAAATCAATGGGCTCAAAAGTAAGACGCCATCACACCCTCAAATCAAGGCAGTGGAAAATGTAATTGCAAAGGTGCAGAGCAAGTGCTCTCCTCGACGCGTTTCGCTCCGTGGGAGGAGCTTGGTCACATCAATAAAGGATGAACTTTGCACGGCAGATCAACGGAGTCCGTCCTGTTTGTGTACTACATGCACTGAAGAGATTGTTTGGAGTCATATATATATATATATATACATATATATATATATATATGTCCAACACCTTCTCCAAGCGAAAGAAGCGAGACCCACTTGAGGATTAGATATGGAGACTTTATTTAGCCGCTCTTGCAGAGGTGAACAGGCACAACGTTCTTGCGGCGTATGCATTTCGGCATCCCGCCTCGTCAGCGCCGCTTGCGTGTCTGTGTGAGAGCAGGGCGTCACAGCTCGATTTAAATATCCCGCCCTCTCTCTTAACTAATGAGCTGCTGCCCCCCAGGTGAGTATGTTCCAACACCTGTCTTAGTTCTGGCGCGCCTTGCACCAATGGCGCCTCCAAGTTCCACAATGCACTGTTCTTGTCGTCATCCGGTAATGGGGTCAAAATTGCATGCTCCGAGTTCTTCCTCCGGCCAGCGGCCACGTCTCCCACATCCCCAACTTCACAACTGCCTCCAACATTGCCAGGAGATATGTCCACGGGGGCCCAGCAAGGAATTGCTTAACCCATCTAGCAGATAAATCCGCTGTATCGCCTCTGTCACTCCCGACATTTGGAGGTGGACCACGGTAATCCCAGTAACCTGGAAAGCGAGAAATCCACTCAAGGCGGTGACCAATGTAAACGGTGTGGGGGTCTCCAGCACGATACTGGCCACTCGCGCATTAACATGTCCAACACCTTCTCCAAACGAAAGAAACGAGACCCACTTGAGGATTAGATATGGAGACTTTATTTAGCCGCTCTTGCAGAGGTGAACAGGCACAACGTTCTTGCGGCGTATGCATTTCGGCATCCCGCCTCGTCAGCGCCGCATGCGTGTCTGTGTGAGAGCAGGGCGTCACAGCTCGATTTAAATATCCCGCCCTCTCTCTTAACTAATGAGCTGCTGCCCCCCAGGTGAGTATGTTCCAACACCTGTCTTAGTTCTGGCGCGCCTTGCACCAATGGCGCCTCCAAGTTCCAGAATGCACTGTTCTTGTCGTCATCCGGTAATGGGGTCAAAATTGCATGCTCCGAGTTCTTCCTCCGGCCAGCAGCCACGTCTCCCACATCCCCAACTTCACACCTGCCTCCAACATTGCCAGGAGATATGTCCGCGGGGGCCCAGCAAGGAATTGCTTAACCCATCTAGCAGATAAATCCGCTGTATCGCCTCTGTCACTCCCGACATTTGGAGCTGGACCACGGTAATCCCAGTAACCTGGAAAGCGAGAAATCCACTCAAGGCGGTGACCAATGTAAACCGGATCTGCTTGTGGTGTGGGGGTCTCCAGCGCGATACTGGCCACTCGCACATTAACATGTCCAACACCTTCTCCAAACGAAAGAAGCGAGACCCACTTGAGGATTAGATATTGAGACTTTATTTAGTCGCTCTTGCAGAGGTGAACAGGCACAACGTTCTTGCGGCGTATGCATTTCGGCATCCCGCCTCGTCAGTGCCGCTTGCGTGTCTGTGTGAGAGCAGGGCGTCACAGCTCGATTTAAATATCCCGCCCTCTCTCTTAACTAATGAGCTGCTGCCCCCCAGGTGAGTATGTTCCAACACCTGTCTTAGTTCTGGCGCGCCTTGCACCAATGGCGCCTCCAAGTTCCAGAATGCACTGTTCTTGTCGTCATCCGGTAATGGGGTCAAAATTGCATGCTCCGAGTTCTTCCTCCGGCCAGCGGCCACGTCTCCCACATCCCCAACTTCACACCTGCCTCCAACATTGCCAGGAGATATGTCCGCGGGGGCCCAGCAAGGAATTGCTTAACCCATCTAGCAGATAAATCCGCTGTAAATCCGCTGTATCGCCTCTGTCACTCCCGACATACGTGTGTGTTTTCACAGGAACAAAGAAACTGCACTCACGGGGGTCAAATTCACGAAGGATTTATTGCGCAAAGATATTAAGGTTTCAGACGCGTTTTGCGGTACGCCTTTGTCAGTTACAGGTGGCCGCCATAACGCTGCCAAATATACACACATTGATTCACCAAATCTCACGGGAATGGTCTCACCAGGACGCCATGTTAACATCAGGCACTTTCACTGGGTAACAGTAAACAAACATCGACTTTTGTACTTAATATTTGCAGAGTTAGGGTAAACATTATTTACAGATATAGTAAACTGGCAATAAATGAAAATTGTGTGGCATGGATAAATACAATACAAGTAACGGGAAACCAAACAATGCATTAAAAATTAATTAATCGTGAAAATACATAAATCAAATGCTTGTGGTTGCTCTATCCCATTGAACCAGTTAAAAAACTGTTGAAGCCCTCAGATGGGCAAATCAAATAATTCATCCAAACCAAAGGTTATCATACACAATTCAATCTCAATGTGATCTGACTGGTGCTACCCTACCCTGACTAAAAGATGATATGCACAGAAATTCATAACCTGATATGTACAAAATCGATGTTAATTAAAAAGAAAACTTCTCTTAGTTCATCTCCAGAGCTCTAAATTCCCAAGGTAAAGCAAATAAAAAAAAAATATCAATTGATATATACAATCTATACGGTATGTACTGGTGTACCTTCAACTCCTCTCCCATATTAAGACCCAAAAGAGTTTTTGTGGCCAAATCAATAATGTAGCGAGACTCCAATCTCCTGAGGCGTTTTTCTCGATCTCCTCCCCTGGAGTCTACAGCTACATGGTCTAGACAGAAATAGGTCAAAAGTTTGCGGTTGCTGTTGTGATGTATATGAAAATGACGCGCTACTGGGTAATTACTGTCGTTGTTCTGTGTCGCTCTTTGATGTTCCAGGATATGAATCTTAGCTTGATGTTTAGTGCTCCCTATGTATCTGAGGCCACATGGGCAACTCAGACAATATACAACATAGGGTGTCAAACAGTTCATGAATTTTTTAATCACTACTGGATCACTTTTGCCTGGTACCTGGTAGCTGATGACTTTTTTACTGTCAGCACATGCCTTGCATTTATTGCAGGGATAGAAACCCTGTAGGCCCTGAATGCCTCTGCTAACAGGTGCCAAGTGACTTTGTACCAATAGATCTTTAAGTGATCTTGTCTTACGGAAGGTTATGGATGGTTGTGCAGGTATATCCCGGCCGATGATGGGGTCGGATTTAAGAATTTTCCAATTTGAGAAGATTATTTTCTTCAGTCTCTTTGAAGCATTAGAAAAATTGGTAATAAGCCTGAGATTGGTATTCGAGACAGTTTTATTCTTTGGTGTATCTTTTATTAGATCGATTCTGTCTCTACTCTGCGCCTTTCTCCATGCCTCACTTAAGACTCTTTCTTTATAGCCACGCTGCCTGAATCTTTGAAGGCTCGCTTCCCCTGCTTGATGAAAATGACTTGGTCTGGAACTATTGCGCTTAATGCGCAAAAGTTCCCAATAGGGGATCCTGTTCTTTAAGCTTGTAGGATGACTACTCCGTGCATGAAGCACTGAGTTTCCCGCAGTGGGCTTTCTAAAGAGTGATGTTTGCAATTTGTTATCACTCACAAAAACTCTTACATCAAGATAGGTTACTTCAGTATCGCTGATTTCCCCAGAGAATCTTAGATTTAAATCATTATTATTGAGATGTCTGATGTATATGTATATATACCTTTGCACAAATTTTTATTTAACGTGCTCCAGACCCATCAGGCCAGCAGAGTTCTTCAGAAAGTAGCATTCAAAAAATACAATTATATTAATATGGAAATATACAGTGTCAGCCACAGTGACAACTGAATGTGCCCACAGATATTCATAGGTAAATACAAAATATTTAAGAGTTAGGTTGTGTTTATAGCTACAAGAGATACACTACGGAACAATTTCAGAATTTTCATTCGTTCAATCCAGCCTTACAGTCTCGGGTCAGTGATCCAAAAAGTTTCAGCTGGAAGTCATGTTGAAAACGGTGACATTCAAACTCTATCTCTCAAAGTGATATATCAGGGGTTCATCTTTATAGTGGGAGGCTAGAATCATACAACAAACCGGTGCTTCAAGAAAAAAGTCATAGTAAAGTTCATGCAGATACAAATCAAAATCCAGTACCAAAGGTAATTATTTCTTTCATATTATTCGTTTTTTGAAAAAAGCACACTAATGCCTGCTACATGATGCCATAACTGCCCCCATCTAGGGTTGAGGTTTGTCTTGTAGTAAATCGATGCATGAAAGGGCCGGAAAAGATAAGAGATCACTTATTAGATGGTGAAGTGTGGTGTTGTGCTAAGGAAAACATCTGTTAGTGTACGGTACCTGACTGGAAAGGACGGACCTGCTTGCTTCCCAATAAACTCCTAACTTGATACGAATACCAGATTCCTCCTTCTTTACATGAAGGGATCTGCTCGTTATGGAAGAGTAAGGGGGAAATGGAAGTCTGAGGAGTCTTGTATTCTTGGCGGTAGCTTGTTACAGGTAAGGACAAAGTTTGGTAATATGACCCTATATAGCTAGCCCATCAAGGGATCAGGCTCTAATAGGGCAAGTTAGAAGCGGGTGCAGAAGGGAAGCAGAGAGCGGCTCAGTGAGCATTCCTAAGTTAGAGGAGAAGATCAGATGCTCATGGAAGAGGAGGGAGAGGCATGTCCTGCGAAAGATGGAAAAAGGATTATTGACACTTGGCTGGGCAAGACAATAAAGTATGTGACCAGACTCTTAAAATCCCTAACTGAGGGAGAGAGGCTGCCAGGTGTGGAGGGATATGGGCAGTGTTGAGGACAGAGGCCAGAGACCATCTAACTGTAGATGGAAGAGGGGCTACTCAACAGGGGACAAGTAGGCCAAATTTGGATGCTAATTTGCTGCATATAAATTGACTGCAGAAGAGTCAGTTTGATGCTATTTTTGTCATTCTCTATGCATGGATATGTATTGGTTTGGTAGATGTCATTAAATCCCTAAAATCGACATTAACACATTGATAACAAACTAGATTAGCCATCTGCTAAATAAACGATTGAATCTGAAAACAGGTTACACTTCAGCATGCATCAGGTTCATAATTGAAATATGAATTAGCAGGATATTCTCCAGGGCGGTTTTGAAGATGCTTCCCTCTCAAAAACTCCTCTATCTTTTCAAAGGAAAAACAAAATGATTAAAGATAACAGGCGTTAAACTCAGCAACAGATGGCCATGGCTGCACAGTCACCTCTTTAACTTATAGTAATTTACAGGCAACCAAGGCTTACAAAATGAACAAGATGGGAAATTAAAATTAATATTTAATCTTCAACATATGTAATTAGCTTAATTCAAGTCAAGACAACTTTCCTTGACATTGTAGACCCCTGGGAAGCCCACCGAAAGCAGGGTATCATCACTTAGCATGAAACATGATCATACCTTCACTGAATCATACTTTGATCTATTTTTAAGACTTTCATGCACTTATCACAATTATATATCATAGTATTAGAAATCAGAGACATCTTAAGATCATAGCACTGTTTCTAATGGGCCACGCAAAGGGGCATATTTTTTTAATGTCTTTTTTATTTTCTCTGTTAACGGTCATTCACAGTACATAGTTCTCACATTTCTTATGGTGTTATTGTACAGTCGTCTGAGTAGGAGTCCATATCGTTATATACAAGACATATCTTTTAAGTGTCATATCATATTCGGAGCATTACAGAGCTTGATATTTATAACACTGACACATTTCTCACAGTACAGTAATAAACTTGCATTATATCTTTAATATACAAAGCAAGCAGAACAGTTCCCAGGACATAGTACAGTTATCCCAACATTTATACAGTAGTGTGCGGTTGTTCATCTGTTTGTATTGATCTTAGGTATTGCATTAGTGGATCCCAAAAGTCTTTGGGTCTGGGGGTCTCGGGTATTTCTTCTGCATAGTTTTCTAACTGTTCCTTACAATATGTCATGTCTGTGATCCATTGTTAACTATGTGGTGACTGAGAGAGCGCAAAACTGAGTTAGAAATTGTAGGGGTGCACTATATTCATGAATAATCAGCACCCACATATATAAAGGACTATAATCATGTTTAAATGTGATGTAGAGCTATGAAATATTGTGCCAGAAGTTACATAGAGTAACGTAAAGAGTTTGAAAATACTAATGCCAAGTTAATCTAGAAATATTGTTTGCAGTGAAGTATTTACCCAATTCATTAATGTATTAAGATGTACGATTAGAAATTCATTATTGTATTCATATAACGAAATAGAAGTGCTTAAGTTAGGAAATGTGTTTAGAAAATGTATTTTTGCTATATTGATGAAGGCCTAATGAACGAAAATGTATTGCTCATGTTAGGATGTGATGCCCAGAAATGTGCAGAGGCCCAGGTGGGGAAAAAGATTGTGTAGGCCGGATTGAGAATGTTTCACTTGACATTAAATCATGGAAATGTCTTGTCTAGAAGGTTGCTTTAGAAAATTAATTGCAAGTAGCATGGAACTGTGAATCGATTTATGTGCGTTCCTTTGCAGGTGCAAGGTTAACTAGAGATTGTAGAAAAAGGGCCCATTGTGTATGAGCGTTAGGATGGTAGTCCCAGACATGGAGGAGTGACTGCGGAATTTAGGGAAGCAACTTCAAGAGAAGAGAGCGCTGGGACCCAAGGACTTTTTCAACGGACAAAGATGAAAATGTCGTAATGGAAACTCTTGAAAGTTAATACCTTTGAGAGGGGCGTACCTTAGGGCGTGTCATCCATATTGTGGGGTTTTGTATTAGGGACAGCACCCCGAAGGAGAGGCAGAGCAGATGCGCATGAGGGCGAAGAAAGATGTTGGTCAGGCAGAGAGCTTTGCTATGCGAGATGGGTTCTTAGGCTAAGTCCGAACAAAGTGAGTGTGCTTCTTTGGAAGTCACCACGGCTGACACCTTTGATAGGAGGGAACTTTGTTAAGTAGTGATGTCACTTAGTATAGTGTAGGGACAGATTAATTTGGATTTATTCCTTTCTTTTCTGATGCCTACTAAAACTCAGATTATAGCAATTCTTGTTAGCCTGATGATTTTGGAATTGATATTGGTATTGTTTCTTAGCCGATTAAGACTTTTCTGTAGAATCATGTTTGTATTAGTGCCCGTTTATCTCCTGAATCTTTTACTGAGGTGTTTATATACACAACTGTTTTTGGCTTTATAATAAATCTTTAAACCCAATCTTATGTCAGTGGTTCTTTTGGGAAAGCAATGGGAATCGTTCAAGTTGATATTACACTGTTAAGGTAGATTGCCCACTACACTCTATGACAGGTAAAAAGGTCTAGTCGACCTGTGACGGGATTCTAGAAATGATATTCTGGTTCTAGAGTAAAAAAAAATCCCGCCTTTCCAGTTGGTAGCAGAGCATGGTTTATCTTCTGGAGTGAGGGTAATCTAGGATAGGTTAAGATTTTCCCCAAGGCCCATAGAGATCCGGAGATGTACGTCCGCAGAAACGCGGATGGAGGATGGCGTTCCACGGAAAATGACGGAGAGTGACGGTGCGGCAGAAAGCAGCAGGTCGTAAGAGAGTGAGTATGAAAAGGGTCATGCGTGTTAGATTGCGGTATGCATTGTGTTGTTGAATTGTATTGTCTAGCGGAGTTGAGTGCCTGTAGTGTGAAAGGAGATCAGGTTGTGAGCGTGCGCAACCGGTGAAAATCTTAGACTCAAGGAGAGTTTAAGTGGTTCGGGTGTATCGAACACCCACAGTAATTGTCGACCATTGAAAGGGGGTCATGAGGTACCATTGATCGCCCGCAGGACAGAGATAGGGTGAACGAATGTGTGAATGCGTGGGTAACGGACGCTGGTCGGAAGTTGCCGTGTGCATGTAACCTATCAGAGAGGCAATTGTCTGGTCATTAAGTGGATAGACATTTGCCAGTTCGGTGACAATTACAGTCAGACTGTGGACGTACAGTCAAGGAAGTGTTTGCTTGGTCGGAAGTGATCATTTCAAGTGTATGAATGGGACGCATGCATGACCGAGAGACGAGCGGAGAAGGAGGGGAACTGCTGCGAAGCGGAGGCGAGTGACGTCAGAAGGAGCCGTGCTGGAATAGGACGGTCAGTGTGGAGCCGCGCTGAGATTGGGCGGTTAGCAAGAAGCGAGTGACGTCAGAAAGAGCCGCGCTGTGATAGGGCGGTTAGAATAAAGCCGCGCTGGGATTGGTGGATTGTCATTGGGAAGTAAACGAGCACTGTAAACAAGGAAACTGTTACGGGTGCGGGATGGATAGGCAACACGTTAATCTTAGTCTTCTTAGGCTTTATTTTGACATACAGGGAATCTGAACTCTTCTTCCGGTTAGATACAGTTCCTCGCGGAGATCGACTTCTCGCTGCTTTCCTGATGCCGGATTCAGCAGACTCCGTTCGACGACCTCTGTCGGGGTGCCCTTGGGGTATGGGCTCGTCGCGTTCCGTCTTGCCGCTCGGTGTAAACAGAAGGAAATAACAGGGTATGAGTTCGTTGTTCGTGTGGTCTAAGACTTTCAGGGAAAGGGAGTGAGGATCCAAACAACCCGTGACACACAGCTATAACCAAAATGCCGACGTGAGGGTTCAGTGCTCAGGGTAGGGGAGGGATACCCGGGATGGGGAGTTACTCGGTTGGCTCACTAAACAGTCCCTTACAACTGGCCCAGCCCTTGATTTTGTCCCGTACCTGTGTGAACCATACACCTCCCGCGGGTGTATGGCTGGGCGGCTCGTGGTGTCGGTGGCCTCCTGGCTTCTCCTTATTCACGCCCGATGCTCCGTCCGTTGATCTTCTCTCCTCGAACTTCGCCAAACTCTTCGCCGCTCCGCTTCCTCCTTCCTCATAGCTCCGCTCTCTCGCTCGCTCCCTCCGGGAGAATTAACACACTGCTGATTCGTCGTTCTTGGTATAAAAAGTCTCTGCGTCTTGTGGTGACTCCTCCCATTCTTAGTTCCAGTCAGAATTAAAGGGCCATTGTCCTGATTGTATGTCAAAATCCGTGTTGATGTTCTGTGGAGAGTACAATGAATGAGAGGTAGTAGTAGACATATGGTTATGCGAATCATGTCCACCTCCCTGTAATTGGGAAGGCCCTACGCCATTACATACCTCCCCCTCTGGACACTCACGATCGGTGAGTGGGTGACGAGACAGAAAGTCAGCACCTACGTTATCAGTGCCTTTTCGATGATGAATAGAGAAGACGTATGGCTGCAGAGATAGGAACCAACGTAGAACTCTAGCATTATTAGCTTTATTGCGGGCCATCCAGAGCAGTGGTGCATGATCAGGAAAAAGGTCGAATCGACGTCCCTCGAGATAATATGCCAGTTTGTCAATAGCCCATTTAATTGCGAGGCATTCTTTTTCAATTGTGGCATATTTCAATTCACGAGGGAACAACTTTCTGCTGACATACAAGATTGGATGGTCATGACCATCGGAGCCCAATTGAGACAGAACGGCCCCAATGCCATAATCCGATGCATCGGTATGCAAAGAAAAAGGGCGAGAAAAATCGGGGGATGAGAATACTGGAGTCGAGGTAATAAAAGACTTCAGTATCCTAAAGGCCTCCTGCATTTGTGCTGTAGACCGCACCGGCGTAGGTGCTTTCCCTGCTTTTCTCAGAGCATCGGTAAGGGGGGCGGCCATATTGGCAAACTGTGGGATAAATCGTCGATAATAGCCGACAAGTCCCAAAAACGATCTCAACTCTTTCCGATTCGAGGGAAATGGCGTGTCGGCAATTGCCCTGACCTTTTCAAGTTGTGGTTCAATCAACCCGTGTCCCAAAACATAGCCAAGGTATTTAACCTTTTGGAACGCCATCTTACATTTCTTAGCGTTGACAGTAAGACCCGCTTTCTGGAGGGCCAACAGTACCTTGCTCAGGTGTTGGAGATGCGTCCGCCAATCTGGACTGTAGATCACAATGTCGTCCAGATAAGTGGATGTGAAGTCGGACAACCCAGCTAAGACAGTGTTCATTAGACGTTGGAACGTCGCTGGCGCCCCGTGAAGCCCGAAGGGGAGGACTGTGAACTCAAAATGCCCCTCATCAGTTGAAAAGGCAGTTTTCTTTGCATCCTCGGGCCGTAGTGGTACTTGCCAATAACCCTCCGTCAAATCGAGGGTGGAAATGTATTTTGAGTTGCCCAGTTTCTCAATTAATTCATCCACTCTAGGGATGGGATATGCATCAAAGAGCGAAATGTCATTCAAAGCATGGAAGTCCATACAAAACCTCCTGCTGCCGTCAGGTTTAGGTACCATGACAATGGGACTGGACCAATCACTTTTAGAAGGTCGTATAACCCCCAGGCGAAGCATCTCATCAACTTCTGTTTTGATAGCCGCTCTCCTGGCCTCAGGGACCCGGTACGGTCTAATCCTAACCTTCTTGTCAGGGGGAGTCACGATACAATGTTCCGCTAGTGACGTCCGCTCTGGGCGATTGGAAAAAACGGCACCATAAGTTTCCAATGTGTGTCTCAGTTCCAATTTTTGCCGGTCAGTCAGTTCTTCGTTTTGGACAAGTTGTTCACAAGTAGACAAATCATTCTTGGAGACCTCAGTCATATGAATTTCCGCGGGGAGGGGACCCAACCACTTTTTTAAAAGGTTGATGTGGTAGGACTGTTGTTTGTGTGGACTGATCTGTAGTTTATAGCTAGTACGGCCAATTACCCCTATCACTTTATATAGACCCATCCTCGGCCTTAAATTTATGAGAGGAGGAAGGCAGCAGAACCAAGGCCCAGTCATTGACTTGGAGCCGCCTCCACTTCTTTCCCCGGTCATAAGCAATTTTTTGTTTATTTTGGCTAGTCTCTAGGTGGGCCCATGCTAAATCCCTCAATTTTCCAATTTTAGATTTTAGACCCCTAGCATAGTCAAGAGTTGTCGATGTTTCTTCCGATGTTTCATTAATCCACGCATCCCTAGTCATTTCCAAAATGGAGCGTGGTTGACGCCCGTACAACAGCTCAAAGGCCGACACGCCCATGCAGCTCTGTTTCTGAGCTCTTATTGCGTACAAGGCTAGAGGTAACATTTTGTCCCAATCGGCCCGCTAACTTCCATCATTTTGCGGATTGTGGATTTCAAGGTACGGTTGGTAACGTTCCACCAGTCCGTCCATCTGAGGATGGTAAACAGAGGTACGGATCTGGTGGATGTCCAACGTGCTACATATCTCCTTCATTAATTTAGAAATGAAAGGAGTACCTTGGTCCGTCAAAATTTCTTTCGGAAAACCGACCCTGCTAAAAAGTTCGATCATTCTGTCACCGACCTGTTTTGAATTGGCAGCAGATAAAGGGAATGCCTCCGGGAACCTCGTGGCATAGTCGACCACGACTAATATGTGTTGAAACCCCTTCTTAGTTTTAGGCAACAGTCCAATAAGGTCCATGCCAACTCTCTCAAACGGCTTCCCAATAATGGGCAACGGTTGAAGAGGGACAGCGGGAGGTTTGACCATCTTCATTCTCTGGCATATCTCGCACTTGATACAATATGATTCTGTGTCCTTATAAATTCCAGGCCAAAAAAAATGTCTGAGGATATTCTGAGTGGTTTTTTCGGTGCCGGCATGGCCGGCAACTAGATGGCTATGTTAAAAAAAAAGAACTTGCTCTCTAAAAGACACGGGGACGAGGAGTTGAGCAGGGTCTCCCTGTTTCCCCATTCTATATAGTAGTCCATCTTGAATCACGAACCCTGGATAAACCATGGCATCCTCATGTCTTTGTTGGGGCTGTTCCCATGCATTGAAGAGAGTGGAGTCACTGATTTGTGCAAATTTAAAGTTCCTATCAAGAACCCATGGATCAGGTGAAAGAACAGCGTGTACCGGCTCGCCTTGTAGGTCTGTAGACCCAAAACCTTTAGACCCCCGATCCGTGTCATCCAACTTATCCAATTCACTCAATGTGGTTGAAGTTATACTCTCACATATGAGCTGCGCCACTCGGTCTCCTTTATGGACAAGAAATGATTCAGACCCGAAATTAAATAGTAGGATCACTATATTGCCTCTGTAGTCCTCATCAATAACACCAGCGCCAACATCTATGAAGTGTTTAGCAGCTAAGCCGGAGCGGGGAGCGATCCTGCCATAACAACCCGGCGGGACTGCTATTTGAAGGTCTGTTTTGATCAACGCCTTTCCCCGAGCCGGTATGACATATTCATATGCGCTGTGCAGGTCATAACCTGCTGCTTTGGCGGAACCCTTGGTGGGCGACATCGCATGTTTTGTTAGTTTCACAAAGTTGAGGCTGACTTCTCGCGGCCATACATTTGACGCTCTACCCTCCATCTCTGCTTGACTTTTTCCCACAAGTTCGTCCTTGTTATCAGGTTCTAGAGTCTTTTTAAACATATTCAGGAAGCCTGGGTTATCGGTTCCAATGATTTGGTCTTCAGGTAAACTGGACATTACTCCCACCCTTACTGTTTGTGGAGTTCCTATTGTGGGTTCTATAACAATGTTTGCTGTCGGGTATGGTCTAATATCTCCGTGCACACACTTAATATTAACAGTACCCCGGGAAATATATTGTTTTGCAGTTACATATGGAGATTGTATCACGGACTGGCGCCAGCCGGAGTCTAATAAAGCCAGCAGAGAGTGCCCATTGACTTTCACACTTACTCGGAAGGAACCGCCCATTTCCGCCGAGTAGAGGACAGTTTTGGGGAGGTACCCGACCTCCATAGGTTCCTCTTTGAGTCTTTTCTTTGGACACAAGCGAGCAATGTGGCCCCATTGCCCACAATCAAAGCACTGTGGTCCCGATATTCCACTGTTCTCTGTCCTCCATGTACGAGGCCGTGCAGGTTTTCTTTTCTCTTTCTAGGTCAAATGGAGAGTTTTTCGGTTGTGCACGAGAAAATGAGGAGGCCATCTCAACTGCTTGGGCGGTGGTTAAATTATGATGCTGTCGAAGCCATTTTTGTGTGGCATAGGGGAGAGCCTCAAGAAACTGCTCTAAGTATATGCGGTCAAGTATCTCTTCTTTACTGCTAGTCATTGGGGTCAGCCACTTGTCTGCAGCCATTTTTAGTCTTACGAACAAGGTTTTGGGGTTTTCCCCAACTGTGCCTCTCTCCTTGCGAAACCGTAGTCGATAAGCCTCAGGATCTAGTCCCAAATGGTCTAATATAATTCTTTTTATTTCTGCATATGTATTATCTCCGTTGGGATTTGCCACTTGATAAGCGGCCTGTGCTTCTCCTCCTAATAACGGGGCTAGGAAGAAGGGCCATTTGGTTACAGGCCAGCCACAGGCTCTAGCTGCTATTTCGAAATTTAGCAAAAATTCATCAGGATCTTCTCCAGTTCTATATTTCTGTAGGGACACGGCTGGTGTCCCATGTGACATGGTTCTCTCGGTTGCTCCTCCCCTAGCAACTGGGTCAACCCATGGTTGTTCGGTTTTATCTTCAAATGCTTTCTTTATCACTTCTCTATCTGCCTGGGCGGATACCAAATGTTGTTCCAAGACCCATTCGATTCGTTCCTGTCCTTTTACCAGTTGTTCCACAACAGTTTCCATCTTTTCCCCAAAGATGGTGCCTATGCCCGCATTCTCCACCACTGTTACGGGTGCGGGATGGATAGGCAACACGTTAATCTTAGTCTTCTTAGGCTTTATTTTGACATACAGGGAATCTGAACTCTTCTTCCGGTTAGATACAGTTCCTCGCGGAGATCGACTTCTCGCCGCTTTCCTGATGCCGGATTCTGCAGACTCCGTTCGACGACCTCTGTCGGGTTTCCGTCGGGGTATGGGCTCGTCGGGTTCCGTCTTGACGCTCGGTGTAAACAGAAGGAAATAACAGGGTATGAGTTTGTTGTTCGTGTGGTCTAAGACTTTCAGGGAAAGGGAGTGAGGATCCAAACAACCTGTGACACAAAGCTATAACCAAAATGCCGACGTGAGGGTTAAGTGCTCAGGGTAGGGGAGGGATACCCGGGATGGGGAGTTACTCGGTTGGCTCACTAAACAGTCCCTTACGACTGGCCCAGCCCTTGATTTTGTCCCGTACCTGTGTGAGCCATACACCTCCCGCGGGTGTATGGCTGGGCGGCTCGTGGTGTCGGTGGCCTCCTGGCTTCTCCTTATTCACGCCCGATGCTCCGTCCATTGATCTTCTCTCCTCGAACTCCGCCAAACTCTTCGCCGCTCCGCTTCCTCCTTCCTCTTCGCTTCGCTCTCTCGCTCGCTCCCTCCGGGTGGATAAACACACTGCTGATTCGTCGTTCTTGGTATAAGACGTCTCTGCGTCTTGTGGTGACTCCTCCCATTCGTAGTTCCAGTCAGAATTAAAGGGCCATTGTCCTGATTGTATGTCAAAATCCGTGTCGATGTTCTGTGGAGAGTACAATGAATGAGAAGTAGTAGTAGACATCTGGTTATGCGAATCATGTCCACCTCCCTGTAATTGGGAAGGCCCTACGCCGTTACAGAAACGTTGTGGGTTTCATCATGAAATGTTTAAAAGGATTGCGAAGCTGTTTTCAGGGAGAAAAGAAGCTAGAACCTCGGGGTGGGGAGGAGGCTCCACCCGAGGATACGCCAGCTCATTACATGGCTACGAATGTTGGGTTACATACCATATTGTGGCTTGAGAACTGGTGTAAGATGACTGACGGAAGTGAGGAATTGACTTTTCCTAGGTACGGGACATTCAGATTGGAGGTGTTGTACCAGTTAAAAGCGACTATGGCTTCTTTGCGACCTTTGCCTAGACCAACACAGTTTGAAGCATTAAATGTATGGATCAGGGCAGCCTACGAAAAGAACAGGGATAGAAGACAGGAAAGAGTGAAGAGATCAGTTAGGGCGGTACAGGACGCGAGGTGGGATGCACTGGCTAAGAGGTGGAGAGTGCAGACCATTGAGGGAGACAGACTGTACCCACTGTTGGGCAGGGGAGGCGCAGAGAAAGAACACAGAGGATGAAGACAGCGACACGGACGACAGTCTGATAGAGAGACTGTTGTCAGAGAGGCCACCTCCATATAACCCGGAGGTAGAAGGGAGGCCAGCACCACCAATGGGAAGAGAGACATCTGTGGTAGACGGTGGAGTCTTAAGAGAGAGCGACTTGGGCCCAGTAGGGGACAGGTCCGGCTCAGTGGAAGGAGAGGGGGTATCTCAGCAATCCCCAGAAGCGAGAGTAGTGGGAAGATTTACGGTACAGAAAGTACACTGCGAAAAAGGGGCCAGTGCTCAGAGGCTACCAGATGCTCTTACGGTGCCTGTCACCATAGGTCCCATAGTATCAGTGTACAACCCAGAACAGATACAAAACGAGAGTCTGCCACAAATAGACAGAGAGAGAAGTACAAGCGAAGGTAGGAGTAATGTGGCGGACGAGTGGAACCAATGGTCCAGACCTATAGAAAGGAGTACCCCTTTGGCAGCATCGGCAGACTCATCCAGAGAACAGGGGGGTTTAAGAGGACCGATGGATCTGAGAGGGCCACGGCCAAGGCCGATTAGAGAATTGAGGCCAGATTTGCGAACTTGGGAGACGATCGTGGATACCCAGAGCGACAGGTCAAGGGATGGGTATGGCAATGGAGGTCAGGACAGTAGGGGGGTGTCTCACTGTACGTCTAATGGAAGCCGACAGGAATGGGACCGTGGGGGGAAGGAAAATAGGGAAGCGTTCCCCCCTGCATCTACAGATAGAAGACCAGACTGGGACCGTGAAAGATGGGAGCGAGGAAGTGTTCCCCATAACACACCCGAGGAGGACAGACGAGTGAGTCAAGAATGTAAGGGGAGGGACTCTAGTGAAACCTCTAGTCAAGGCACATTGAGAGCAGCGATAAAGGCAAGGAGGATAGATGTGCTGAGACTTAAATCAGAGGTGGAGGAAATAGTAGAAGGTACAATACCCCTGGAGAGAATAGAACTTTACGAACCAGATGAACTGTTGTTTGTAGCGAAAGATGTTACTCGCAGGGCTAGGGCAGCCCACGAGAAGTTAACCGAGCTAGCGAACAAATACTCAGTGGACCTGACCAGGACAAAGGCATTTCAGGGTGGCCATAGGTTGCAGTATTCAAACCAAGATCTAGACGAAAAGAGAGTGATCGGATTAAAAACCCACATCAGAGAATTAATTGTGGGAATCCGAATATGGGTCCAACTGGACAAGTGGGAGGAAAAGTGGTCAAGGAAGAAGAGCGTTAGGCGAAGCACTATAGAGACAGCACCGGGAGCGGGGCTGATGCATGCAGAAGCATACCCCTTGAGGGAGGTGGCTCATGGGGGATATGTGCATGTACCTTGGAGTAGGGGAGATTTGGCTGCCTTTACGAACACCTTTCCTAAATTGAGAGAGAGTCCAGTGGAATGGTACAAGCAGGTAGAGAGGTTCATAAAAATATCAAAGGTACTGTGGGTTGATTTGAACACGTTGTTTGACATTGTGGTTCCAGGAGACTTGTGGGTAGCATGTAAGGTCAGCGTTGAATGGCCCACAGAGGAGCCAGAACGAGGTACAGTTACAAATGGTCCCTCACCTAGGGTGATGGTAAAGTACGAACAGGTGATTACATGATTAAAGACTAAGGTACCACCACAGGAAATAGATTGGGTGAAAATAGATCGAACTAGACAAGAACCAAAGGAGACAGTCCATGAGTACTATGAGAGATTATTGCAGATATTCAAGCAGTGTAGTGGATTGGATGTGATGGATCCAAAAGACATGGGACAGTTTGTGTCCAAGTTTGTTCTGGGACTGAGACCCGAGATCTGTCTCATGATACAACAACATTTGATTTGTTGGCAGAACAAACCTCTAGACGAGATCCTGAGGTACGCAAGGTACTGCAGTGATGAGATAGACTCTAAAACTAAGAAGCTCAAGGATAAGCTGATGCTAGTCCAGATGCAACTGGGAGGACAGGGTCAGTCTGGAAATGGAACATTAGGGAGGAAATCGGGCGGTCAGAAAAGAGACAATGAGGATGGCCCAAGGCCAAGAGTAGATCTGGCGACTCTGAAAAAAACAACTAGGTGTCATCAGTGTCATGAGATCGGACATTGGAGACGCGAGTGTCCCCATAACCCAGAAAATCAGGTACAGGAGGAGGAGGAGGAAAGTCAGGCCCCTCAAGTACCGAGGGCAACAGTAGCTAAGTTCAAGGCGGCAAAAGGGGGGACCCCTGCCCCTAGAGCTCCGGTTCCCCAGCCACCGAAGATTGCGGCAGGGAACAGGGTTTACCAGCAGATGCCTCTCCTGGTAGACGGAGACGAGTACTATCACTTTGACCCAGTGACAGGACGGTGTCTGAGTGAAGAGGAGAATTGTACCCTAGGAGCAGTATTGGAAATAGACCAGAGGGGACCCTTTGTAGAAGCTGATGTAGCTGGACACCCCACTACCTTCCTGGTGGATACGGGTGCTACTCGTTCTACGGTACGGTCTGTGGTAGTTCCTAACTTACCACTTTCCGGACAAACTATTCAAGTTGTAGGGGTCGCAAATAGGAGGATGACAAACCCACTGACTGAGCCAGTCCCAGTAAAAATAGGGAATTTCAGGGACAACCACCAATTCGTGGTATGCGATTCTAGTCCTGTGTGCCTGCTAGGAAGGGATCTGTTGTGTAAACTTAACTGCACCATCTACTGTACACCTAAGGGAGTAGAGTTAGAGACAAATGATGATGATGCTGCCTTTAAGGTTACAAACACACATGTGTGCATAGAACTGTATCCTGCACTAACGGTGGAGGAACTCCCCTGGGATTTGAGAGAGGCAGTCAGTCAGGAAGTTTGGGACTTTACAGGAGAGGAGATTGGATTGATCAAAGGAGTGGAGCCAGTTAAGATTCAAGTGAGACCAAATGCAGAGTTTCCAAGAACACCCCAGTACAAGTTGACTCCAAAAACAATTGCGGGAATAAAACCTGTGATTGAATCCATGATCAGACAGGGAATTCTGAAGGAAGTAATGGGGAGTCCATGTAACTCTCCGATCATGGGCTTGCAGAAGCCTAGCGGGAAGTTCAGGAATGTGCAGGATTTACGAAAAGTGAACGACATAGTTGTTCCATGCTGCCCAGTGGTACCGAATCCTTCAGTGATATTGTTTCAGATACCGGCACAGGCTGAGTGGTTCACAGTGATAGATTTGTGTCAAGCTTTCTTCTCGATACCATTACATGAGGAGAGCCAATTTCTTTTCGCTTTTAAGCTGGAAGATCGCGTGTTAACATGGTGTCGTATCCCTCAAGGGTATACAGAGAGCCCATCGCTCTTTAACCAACTGTTGAAAAGGAATCTTGAGAGTCTAGTACTGCCCCAGAACTCGGTTCTCGTACAGTACATAGACGACCTCCTTGTTGCGTCAAAGACAGAAGATGCCTGTAGAATAGAACACCATCGCCTTGTTGAACCATCTGGCAGATAATGGTCACAAGGTATCTCCCAGCAAGCTACAGTACTGTCTGTCTGAAGTCCAGTATCTGGGACACAGAATAGAAAAGGGCAAACAAAAGGTATCTCCAGATAGGATAGAGGCCTTAATGAAAATGATGGTGCCCTCGACCCAGAGAGAGGTTAGAATGTTCTTGGGAATGGTTGGCTACTGTCGCCAGTGGATTGCTAACTTTTCCTTGAAGGCGAAACCCTTGCAGAAACTGACGCTCAAGGACGTAAGTGATCCGGTACCATGGGACACAGACTGCATGATGGCTTTCCTTGAGCTGCGAGAGGACTTATGTCGTGCTCCGGCTCTGGGAATGCCTGATTACACCAAATTGTTCTCATTGTTCTGCTGCGAGCGAGAGGGTTGCGCGTTAGCAGTTTTAACCCAAGATCACGGAGGTGTCCGTAGACCAGTTGCTTATTTCTCGGCTACCGTAGACCCAGTAGCCGCAGCATTGTCCGGATGTCTCAAATCCGTTGCTGCAATAGGTGTCAGCATTGAGAGATGTGAAAGCATTGTGATGGGACATCCATTGGTACTACATGTTCCACATTTAGTAGAACTGTTGATGACCAGGACCAAAACGCAGCACTTGACTAACAATAGGCTCACACGCTACGAGCAGGTTATACTTGCCGCGGAGAATGTGACCCTTAAGAGGTGCTCGGTTTTGAACCCTGCTACGTTAATGCCATTGCCAAATGTCATAGATGATGATTGTGAAGACCACGACTGCCTTGAGGTGACTGAACTGTGCACCAAACCTAGACCAGACATTGTCGATGAGCCATTGGAAGACCCTGATGAAATTTACTTTGTTGATGGCTCATGCATAAGAGACAGTGCTGGACAGTTAAGAGCGGCTTTTGCTGTTTGCACGATTCATGGGATAGTTGAAGCTGCCTGCCTAGAAGGAGTACACTCCGCTCAGGTGGCTGAGATAATTGCGTTGACGCGTGCCTGTTTGGCAGCCAACAAAATTCGAGTCACCATATACACCGACAGCCGATATGGGTTTGGTGTGGTTCATGACTTCGGTCAGTTGTGGTCTCAAAGGGGTTACATGACATCTTCAGGTTCCCCTATCAGGAATGGAGAACTTGTCAGGCTACTGCTGGAGGCTCTGCAGGGTCCAGCAGAAATCGCTGTGGTGAAATGTACAGCACACAGCAAAGGTGCTGATTTTGTGTCCTTGGGTAATCGTTATGCTGATGAAGTTGCACGCTATTGTGCAGAACAGGGTTACTCATTTACTGACCAAGTTATCGAAGGGACACAGGGAGGGACCGAGCTAAACATGATACTTGAAGTGGCTGATACATGGGATGAATTGAGGAAGATGCAGGAACAAGCGTCAGATTTCGAGAAAAGAGTGTGGGTGACCTCTGGTTGTATCAAAGGGGAACTGGACTTGTGGATTTCACTTAATGGGAGAACTGTGTTGCCGAATGAGCTGGTGAGCCCGATGGCTCGACAGATACATGGTCCTGTGCATTTGGGAAGGGATGCAATGATGCGAGTGTTCAGGCAGACTTGGTACAATTCCAAATTTGGAATGGTTGCGGAAGCAGTATGTCAGAGGTGTGTTACATGTCAACAAATGAATGTTGGGAAAAGGACACCAGTCACACTGAGTCACGTTGGAAGGTCTGGTGGGCCTTTCAACAGGATGCAACTGGATTTCATTGAGATGCCGAGGTGTAATCGCCTCAGATATGTCTTGGTGATTTTATGTGTGTTTTCCAGGTGGGTGGAGGCATACCCAACTCGTAGGTGCGATTCACTCACAGTAGCAAAATTATTGTTGAGGGAGTTAGTGCCAAGATTCGGGGTCCCGACCTCTTTGGAATCGGACAGAGGGACGCATTTTAACAGTGAAGTTGTGAAAATGCTCTGCTCTGCACTGAACATTGACCAGAGACTGCATTGTAGCTATCGACCAGAGGCTTCTGGCATAGTAGAGCAAATAAATGGAACACTCAAGGCTCGAATGGCGAAAGTGTGCTCATCCACGTCCCTGAAATGGCCAGATGCTTTACCGTTGGTGCTAATGAGCATGCGTAGTACACCAGACAGAAGGACAGGACTCTCGCCACATGAGGTGTTGATGGGGAGGGCTATGAGATTGCCGTCCGTCCCTTCAGCAGCCTTGTTAAATATCACAGATGATCTGATTCTTGACTACTGCAAGGGACTATCTGATGCCATCCATTCTGTGTCTCTTCAGGTGCAGACTGCTGAAATCCCGGCTTCTAGAGACCTTTGTCACGACCTGTGTCCAGGTGACTGGGTCCTGGTGCGGAAGCACGTGAGGAAGAGCTGCTTGGATGTGCGCTGGCGAGGCCCGTTTCAGGTTATCCTGGTGACGAACACTGCCGTGAAGTGTGGTGGATTGCCGAACTGGATACACGCTTCTCACACCCGACGAGTTCCAGCACCCCTGGAAGAAACAGATCCTCTCGTGGATGGAAATCCAGCTGTGGAGGAAGATCCACTAGAGGGGACAAGTCAAGCTGTGGGGGTGTCTGGAGAGGCTGGTAATCCATCCGACCGAGCTGAAGGAGATCATGGTGACAGTGACACGGAATCTGCCTCTGAAGGGGGAAGTTGCTGTGAAGGTGATCTCAACACCGAGCATGCTGAAGGCAGTGATGAACAGGTTGTGCCAACGAGAAGCAGAGGAGTAAACAGCACAGAGGCAAGTTGGCCTGGGAGGCGAAGAAGGCTGAACGTGAGGCTGACCTCTGGAAGAGATCTTGCACCTGTATCTGAAGAATCAGACCCGGAAGGGGGAAACCAAGAGTCAGAGGAAAAAGGTCCGAGAAGATCAAGGAGGGTGAGAGTACCGTGTCGAAGATACGCCACCCTGGAGTGGACCTACCCTTTGACAAATGCCAGGTGTACTGAGGTCCGGGAGGGTGAGGTCAGCGACTGTGATCAGTACGATCCCCAACGTTAAGCTGGAAGTGATACTGTTGGTACCTGGACTGGAAATTGAAGGTATACTGACGATCACAGTTCCTAATCCCCCTTACCTAAGCAAGATACATGATTTATTCCTGAATAGACTGATCTTTCCTACATTTGGTCCTGAGATACCTGCTTATGAATCAGTAGTCCTTCGAATGGAACTCTTGGATTACGTGCTATGTGCAGTTGGAGAAAATATCATCATTGATCAGTAAAGGACTTTGTAAATAGCTGCTGAATTCACTTAGAGCCGAGTGGAAGAAGAAGAAATTTAGGGACATCCCTTAGAGGACGGAGAAGGGTCAGGGTTGCCTGAATGCGAATGGAAATGAAGAAATGAAAGAGCATTTCTGCTTCTAGGTGTGGTTCGATTCACGAAACCAAGAAAAAGACTTTGTGTTGCTGCTAGAAACGAATCGCACTGTTTGAGACCATGGAGGCTGGGAACCCGACTCGTAGGGCAAAATGTATTATAGGCACACTTATAGGGGTAGTGATTTTCTTTATATTTTTAGTAGTTTTAGTTTCTTATTTAGCACCACAAAAGCAGGAGGCGGAGGTCGAGGGAACGCCTACACCTACCACTCCTAGCCAGAGAGAGGTAAACATAGAAGCTGAGAAAGCTTTGCTAGTAGAAGAAAGCCGTAGATTACATACAGATTTGATTAAAGGAAACTTTGGAAAGAATGCGTATGCAAAGTTGTTGTATGAGTACATTGATGCGATGGATGCGAAAGATTGTTATGTGTGTATGCAATTGCCGGCTTCAGTAGACGAGGGTATTAGATACCATCACCTGCCATTGACATATGGAATTTCATGTAGTTTGCTGCTTAGCATATTTTATGGGCAAAATCATTTTGAATATTTCTTTTCGAATTATGATGCTGTGCTTCCAGAAGTCCCTAATTATAAACACTTGAACAAGTGGGATTATTATAAGTCAGAGGATAGACTTAGATACTTTTTCATTCCAACAGGAGAAATAGACACCTCATATGCTCACCGACACAATTTGACCTGCTCATTGGCAGAGGTAAAGAAGAAGTTCATAGAACAGGTAGAAGATAGGTATCAAAAACAAAAGCAATTGCAGGCATCAGGGCAAGGTAAAGTAGATTGGACGGATGAGGAGAAGTTGCATAAGACAAAGGGAAGCTATGGTCCGATAGCATTGGACGAGGTACAGAAAGGGAAGTTATGCCTGCACAGACCAAAGACATATTATGAAAATGTGTATGTGGGCCAGACAACTTGTGAACACATTTTCACGTTGGAATATTACACCAAGGATTTCCTGAAGAGTGTGGTACAAGTGATTCCTACGGTGTACTTTGTCTGTGGGAAAAATGCGTATGTGAGGTTGCCGGATAATTGGTATGGGACATGTTACCTGGCGATTATTTTTCCTAAGATCTACCACACCGAGGACTTCGCTCTTGTGGAAGGTGGACACCTGACGAGGGTAAAGCGAGTGGAGAGTGCTGGTGCAATAGTGGGTGATGTGTTTGGAGCTGCGATACCAATGTTGGGAGTGATCCTGAATGATGTGAAGATACGGCGGTTGGCAACTGTGGTGGATGAATTGTCAATGAATACAGCTAAGTCATTGGTGTTGATTGAGGGTGAGATGCTGTCGATAAGGACCATGGTTTTGCAGAACCGTCTTGCTCTAGATGTCCTTCTGGCGAAAGAGGGCGGAGTCTGTAAACTTTTAAAGGTTCAGGAATGTTGCACGTATATTCCGGATAATTCCAAGGATCTGAAGAAATATATAAGTAACATTACTGCGATTCATTACGAAATTGAGGATTTGACACAAGAGAATGCATGGGAAAAAGTTGGCAAAGGATTTGGAAATGTTGGAAACTGGTTTGCAAATTTGGAAAGGAGCTTCCTTGGATACATACTGAAACCCCTTATCATCATAGTGGCATGTGTGGTCGGATTATGGGGTATGCTGAGACTGTACAAATGGTATAGGTCAAATAGGTTGGCAAGGCCGATGAGAGTACAAGAGCAGAGAATGGAGAACTTACAAGAAAATCAATATCGAAGTTTGAGGGCATTGGAGATGCTCAGACGAGGGAACCGTGTGACAAGTTCTGTGTAGCTCGGTCCCTACCCTAAGAGACGTTGGGTTGGTGGTGATGACACCGGTCATCAAAGGGGGAACTGAGAGAGCGCAAAACTGAGTTAGAAATTGTAGGGGTGCACTATATTCATGAATAATCAGCACCCACATATATAAAGGACTATAATCATGTTTAAATGTGATGTAGAGCTATGAAATAATGTGCCAGAAGTTACATAGAGTAACGTAAAGAGTTTGAAAATACTAATGCCAAGTTAATCTAGAAATATTGTTTGCAGTGAAGTATTTACCCAATTCATTAATGTATTAAGATGTACGATTAGAAATTCATTATTGTATTTATATAACGAAATAGAAGTGCTTAAGTTAGGAAATGTGTTTAGAAAATGTATTTTTGCTATAATGATGAAGGCCTAATGAACGAAAATGTATTGCTCATGTTAGGATGTGATGCCCAGAAACGTGCAGAGGCCCAGGTGGGGAAAAAGATTGTGTAGGCCGGATTGAGAATGTTTCCCTTGACATTAAATCATGGAAATGTCTTCTCTAGAAGGTTGCTTTAGAAAATTAATTGCAAGTAGCATGGAACTGTGAATCGATTTATGTGCGTTCCTTTGCAGGTGCAAGGTTAACTAGAGATTGTAGAAGAAGGGCCCATTGTGTATGAGCGTTAGGATGGTAGTCCCAGACATGGAGGAGTGACTGCGGAATTTAGGGAAGAAACTTCAAGAGAAGAGAGCGCTGGGACCCAAGGACGTTTTTCAACGGACAAAGATGAAGATGTCGTAATGGAAACTCTTGAAAGTTAATACCTTTGAGAGGGGCGTACCTTAGGGCGTGTCATCCATATTGTGGGGTTTTGTATTAGGGACAGCACCCCGAAGGAGAGGCAGAGCAGATGCGCATGAGGGCGAAGAAAGATGTTGGTCAGGCAGAGAGCTTTGCTATGCGAGATGGGTTCTTAGGCTAAGTCCGAACAAAGTGAGTGTGCTTCTTTGGAAGTCACCACGGCTGACACCTTTGATAGGAGGGAACTTTGTTAAGTAGTGATGTCACTTAGTATAGTGTAGGGACAGATTAATTTGGATTTATTCCTTTCTTTTCTGATGCCTACTAAAACTCAGGTTATAGCAATTCTTGTTAGCCTGATGATTTTGGAATTGATATTGGTATTGTTTCTTAGCCGATTAAGACTTTTCCGTAGAATCATGTTTGTATTAGTGCCCGTTTATCTCCTGAATCTTTTACTGAGGTGTTTATATACACAACTGTTTTTGGCTTTATAATAAATCTTTAAACCCGATCTTATGTCAGTGGTTCTTTTGGGAAAGCAATGGGAATTGTTCAAGTTGATATTACACTGTTAAGGTAGATTGCCCTCTACACTCTATGACAGGTAAAAAGGTCTAGTCGACCTGTGACGGGATTCTAGAAATAATATTCGGGTTCTAGAGTAAAAAAAAAATCCCGCCTTTCCAGTACCGTCTTCTTCACCATTTCAGAGCAATTCTTCTCTTACCCAGAAGCAATGCCATAGCTAGGAGTTTGTGTTTTCTAACCTGTTTGATTTTGTAAATTCCCAACAGGCAGACTTGGGGTAGTTTAGGTATCTGCTCAGCTAGCATTGCCACTAGAGTACTTGTCACTATTTGCCAGTATGGTTGGATTTGTGGGCATGCCCAGGCCATATGTAAAAATTCTGTCTTTTAGGCGCTGCAACAAGTACATCTGTCATTTTGCTGAAGGCCATATTTGTGTAGTTGTGCTGGTGTTTAATAAACTTGTTGTAGAAATTTAAAATGTATAATTCTCAAGTTACAATTGGGCGTGAGCATTTGTGTAAGTGTACAGCTGTATCCCCAATCTTCTTTGGAGATTGGACTGCCCTGTGTAACTTCCCATCTCTGTAAAGCCTGCTCATGTTCTCTAAATTGTTCATGGTAGGCAGCGTTATATAGGTTTGTTACTAGCTGTTGGCGTGTAAATGATGTTAAAAGTATTTGGAGCGCATTTTGTGTCAGTGGCTCACTAGGGAAGGTGGGGTGGAGGTCTTTTACTACTGCTTGTAATCAAAGGTAAGCAAATATCTTTAATGCTGTGCGGTGTGCTGTTAGCGAAGCGCCGTTTTGGGATATTAATTGACCCCCAGGAAATATGTTCCCCATTACGCGTAGGCCCATGTCATCTAGCAATTTCAGCATTTTTTTTTGTGCATCACAGTTATTTGTGGGCGATGTCGCACAGGTAGCGCTTGTGCATATGTCGGAAGTTTGTTTACTTGCTTCACCAGCATGTGCCATGCTATTGATGTGCAGCAGACAGGGTTCATTTCTGCTTTCAAGGTGTTTTGTTTTGGCTCCAGCAGATAAGTGACCAGAGGAGTTGGGTGCACACTCTTGTATTCTACAGCTATGTGAGGTATATAAGTATGTGGTTGTAACCAATAAGGGGCATGCTGTGCTTGATCATAATAATAATAAAGTGGTAGATCCAGTGCTCCGAAGCCCCCTTGTGTGTATGGTCTAGTCAGTTCTTTCCATCCTACTCTTGTCTGCTTTCCCGTCCATGTTAGCTTGGTCATAGAGGTACGCAGTTTTCTAAAAAAAACGTTGTGTGAGCTGCACCGGTATATTTGTGGATAAGTAAAGAAACAGTGGGAGTATCACCATCTTCTGCACTGCTATTCTGTCGGCTAACGATAGTGGTAGCCTGATCCATCTGTCTGTTTGGCCTTCTAACTCTGTAAGGGCTTTGCCATAATTTTCACGTATGACTAACTCATGGTATTGGTGAACCCATATCCCTAGATACTTTACTGGTTCTGTTTGCCATTGTAAGGGGTAGTCTAGCAGGGTTGTTGTGTAGCGGGGGTCAGTGGAATCACCATGGATTTAGTCCAGTTTATACTGAGGCCTGAATGATGTTCAAAGCGAATATATTCTCTGATTTATTTATGTAAGTTTTCTGCCGGGTGTCGTGTATATAATACCATATCGTCAGCATGGGGAACATCCTTTACGACGCGGATTTTACTCCGCAGTGCTTTAACGACGCGTCCGTTACAACGCAAGTCGTATCCACGACTTGCGCTGGAGAGCGCTAGAGGATTAAGAATAGTATATTTACTATTCCAACACCTTCCCTAGTGTCCACGGGGACTGGTGTTAGAATAGTAAATTATACTATTCTCAATCCGCGCCCCCAACGCAAGTCGTGATAACGACTTGCGTTGTAAGGGACGCGTTGTAAAAGCACGTGTTGTGACGGTACGCATTGTACCGTCATACATCCCGTCAGCATAGAGCGATATGCTCTGCTCAAGGGTCACAGTTGGTATTGTAAGGCTATATCCTCATGTTTTTGGCTGATTTTACATGCTAATGGTTCGAGTGCTAGAGTGAATAACAGCAGTGATAGTGGGCATCCCTGGATAATCCCTCTGTATATGTTGATAGGATCAGATGTATTTCCATTGCCCCTTAGTCTTGCACACTGTTCTGTATATAGGAGTTATATCCAGTGCAGGAACAGTTCAAGGAACCCCATCCTGCGCAATACTGAGAACTCCAAGGAGTCAAAAGCTTTTTCTGCGTCTAATAGAGCAGCAGCTGCTGGTAACTCTGGATTTAGTTGATGAAACATTGCAATGATGGTCCGCAAGTTGTGCGTTGTTGACCATGCTGGAATGAATCCGGACTGGTCCGTTAAGACTCGGTTGGTGGTGGGGAACCTTTGTTGTTGCAGAAGATTTGAATCTTTATTGACTTGATTGATTGATAATGGGTATACCTGGGTGAAGGTTCAGGAGGAGATACACTATATGCTCTTCTTTTCCTCATTATGTGCCCCCCTTCGTAGCTTGCGTTATTCCTGTTTATTGTACTACTCTCCTTGATTAATCTCTCTGGGAATTATGCCATTATTCTTGTGGTGTATTCTTACTCGATGTCGATATTGGATTCATGTCCTGCCTTCCATCCTTTGCAAAGCGCTCTGATATCCTTCAGGATCTTGTTCGGGCTATATAAAACTTTATAAATAAATGAAATAAAATAAATCCTTAGTGCAATACTTTTTGACAACATTTTTGAATCAATGTTTATCAATGACAGTGGGCGATATGAAGCGCACCTGGCAGGATCTTTGTCTGGCTTAAGGAGCGTAATTAACAGTGCTTCCTGCAATGAGGGTGGTAATATGCCCTCTTCTAACACTTCAGAGTACATCACTGTTAAGTGGGGTATTAGTAGATCTCTGTATTCTTTATAGAATTCCCCTGGCATGCCGTCCATCCATAGGGCTTTATTGTTTGAAAGTGAACTAGTTATCTCTTTTAGCTAATCTTCAGTTATGGGATCACTGAAATTTTTCCAGTGCTCATCAGAGAGCCAGGCCAACGCAATGTCATCTAAGTATTTGTCTATCTCTGTTGTAGACGTGGTCGTCATAGTGGAGTATAACAATGTGTAGTATTCTGAGAAACATCCAAAAATGGATGGGGTATTGTATTTTGTCACGTCTTGCGTGTCTAGTATTTGTGTTATATGAGGTGCAGAGTTACCCTGGCATATTCTACTGGCTAGTGCACGGCCTGGTCATACCCCCTCCCCATAGTTTTGCGCTGTGTATCTGCATGAGATATATTTCACCTCACTATCTGCAAATTCATGGTACGTGTTCAGTTTGCTCCTGATTTCTGTGAGGAGCGTGGGGTTTTATGTTTGTGCATATTCTGTTTCTAATTGTTGAATTTCTTTTTCTACCATAGACGGCTGTTGCTGAATATGCTTCAGTATCCCCGCTGTTTGCATATACAGAATCCTTGGATTGTAAATTTAAAAGCTTCCCACAGAATTCTAGCACTATCCACTCTTCCCATGTTATGCTCAAAGTAGTCTGCGATGGCCTGCCATAGCTCTGTCCTAAACACCTGGTCTAGTATCGCGGTCGGCTTAAGGCGCCATGTGAACTGTCTTGGAGTGTGTGTGGGGAGTGCTATTGTAAGGCGAACTGGTGCGTGGACAGATAGCGTTTTGGGCATATGTTCTATAGATACTGTCCATGTGCTAGCTTCTCGGGTTGTTATCCAGTAGTCTATTCTAGACCATGTGTTATGTGTTGTAGAGACCCAGGTTCCCTCCCTTTGTCCTTGGTGATGTAAGCGCCATATATCTGCCATCTCCCATTCCTCCAAGCCTTCTTTAAGCACTTTAGCAGCCTTCTTCCAGTATTTATCATTGCATGTGGATCTATCCACTGTGGGGTCTATGCATGCATTAAAGTCGCCCCCCATATAAGCGCTGCTGATGATAGGGTCCACAGATATTAGGACCATAAGTGTTTACTAGGAGCAAGATAGTCCCTCCAAAATTGCCTTGGATTATGGTGTAGCGCCCTTGGTCAGTGGTAGAACTGAGCAGTGTGAATGGGATACCACACTTAATTAGGATTACTACTCCCCTAGCGTATGTGGAATAGGAAGAGGCTATTCGGAATGACGCCCAGCGGCTGCCCACGCTGCCCTCTGAGCAGTAATTGAGATGAATTTCTTGAATACAAGCTATATCCACCTTATGCCGGTCAAGGTAAGCCAGAACTTTCCTTATTTATTGTGGATTATTAAGGCCTTGCAAGTTCCAAGTCATGGATGTCAGGGATCTAGTGTTTGGTGTCATAGCAACAGCTATGTATCATGATTTCTGAATGAACTTTTATGTTGTTGTATGTACTCAGCTATGGTGTTGCATGTGATTTCTGTATTTGTGTTTCCAACCTTATTTTCTAATTTCCCCCATATCCTCCCCCCACCTACTCCATTCCACCAATTGCAGCAGAGACAGTCCCCTGGGATTTGACCTGTAAACTAATCCGAAGACCGAGGACTGGGAGCAGGGACCGACCTTGGAATAAGCTCAGCAAAACTCACAGAAGAACTTCTGCTCCTGGAGTATTGAACTCCCTGTACCTTGGATATTACTAAAATTGGAAACCATAATAATATACGCTATATATGTGAAATTAGCCTTGAGAAAGCCCCGGCGCAACTCGCCAAGAGAGGGCGAAACACGTGTCGGCTGTCCATGTTCCACAAAAAATAATAAAGATGGTATACTGCAACCAGAAATAGTTCTGTCCTCTGTATGACGGCTTGAAAGAACAGATATTATTCCTGATAAGAATTTTTGTGACTTTCTATGGAGTACACACTCATCACTTCTCAAACCTGTATTCCTACATGAAGCCCAAGAGGTCCAGAGCTTCGAGTGTGTCTCCATTCACCTATAAAAGCAGCTTATCAAAGCGTTGTTTAAGCCTTAGAATCCTTGGACCTTTTCTACCTTGCCTACAGTCCCCAATTGTTCACCCTGTTCTTCCGACCCCGCCACCTTTCCCCAAAAGAAACAAGAACTTGGTGTGGTGCACACATGTGGGTGGGAGCTGCCAGCCGGGTACCCCGGTGGAGGAGGTACACAGGGGGCCGTTTGTTGTAATATACATTTGCATCGTTCCTACAAAGTATTTTGTATCAGATGGCAGATCGTTCAGTGATTTAGACATATTATAACGTGAGTTTGTGTACATGCCAACAATGTCTATGAGTTACAATTGTAACATAACAATTATTCTGCCATCAAGTCCAGTATCACTTATCTGCTTTTGCCAGTTTTCCATTTCTGTTATAGGCTTCATTCCTGGTAATCACCAGTCATCACAGTTTGGGATTCATTCTTATTCTTCAGTTTCTGAAGTTTTAGCTTGTTCGTCTGGACCGCCTCGACATTATCGTTGCAGTGGTGTCTGGGAGCTTCTTTTTTGCAAGTATTGTAGTACTGCCTTAGGGTAATGAAAGATTCTGGCCTTGCCCTCATCTGTGATTTTAAGGTGAGCAGGGTAGAGCATTTACCACCAAAAATGTTGCCTGGACATGGTATGTGAAATCATGGTAAATGGATGTTTCCATTCCTTCATGCCTCAGACTCCCCAGTTCACGAGCCTTGCTCAATACTGCGTCCCTGTAGTTTAGTACTTTCTCAATGATAGGCCTTGGTCTGGCCCCGGGTGGTGGATGGGGGGGCCAGGGATCTGTGTGCTTGCTCTACTACGAAGACTTCTGAAAAGGTCTCTCTGCCCAGGAGGTCTCTTAGCATGTTTTCTATGTAGCGTTCCATGCGCCTTGTATTTGTCGACTCCCCTATTCCCATTATTCTCAGGATGTTGCGGCGGGAGAGTGCCTCTAAATCTTCGGTCTTTGCCTGAAGGGCTGCTAGGGCTGTTGTTGTATATCTTCGGCTTCCGATACCCTTTGCTACACAATGTAAATTCTTTCTGACTTTTTGACCAGGCGTTCCAACATGCAGTCTACTCTGTACGTTAACGCATCTATTTTGCCATCTATATTTGATAGAGTAGTCTGTATGGCTCTCAAAATTTGTTTTAAATCGCCACTTATTACAGTACCTGGGGTATTTATGGCCGCGCCTGTGGCATCCTGGTCATCCGAGGGTGTCCCCAGTGTTTTTTTGTGTTCAAAATTGAGCTTAGGTTGCGTTCTATCGTTTTTCCCATTGCACACCTAGAAAAATGGTTGTCACCGCTGGCTGTTAAGTGGAGGTATATATATGTTGCTGAGGCCTTTTTTGTCTATTCTTTTGCAGCTCAGTTCTCGGTTGTATATGAAGTGGCTGGATTATGCTGCCCACTTTATGATTAGTGCCGAGGACACTCTGTGACTGGTTAGTATTGGGCCACCCCTGTTATTTGTGTAATTCCACTGATACAGACTTTCTATTTTATACTCACATCTGCCTTTAGGTCCACACAATATACTCCATTGTCAATACCAGTTGACTCTATGGGCATAGACGCAGGTTGGGTCACCGTGTGAGGTACCTCTTTTTTCCCACTGCTGGTACTCAATTTGAATTCCTGCTACCCATGTGGCAGCAGTTGCAGGGATTATGGTTTGTGTATCACAGTTATGAGTTCTGCCTGTCCAGGAGCTCACTTGTGGGGATTTTTCCCCACAACCAGGGAGTGCTATTCAGACTACCGCAGGGTCACTGCAGTCTGGTAAGGTGTTTGGTTCTTTTTCCTGAAGCAAGGGTTTTCCTCCCCAGGTGACGCTCAGGGAATGATGGGCATCGCTGTTCCCAGGTCTGAGATGCTGCAAATGTTATGGGTCTCAGGCCCCTTATCATTGTTGTAGAGGTTGCAGGGTTTTTCTCACAGCAGTGGGCATCAGTATCAAGGGCTGCACCTCTTCTCCAATGGCTGCGCACCAGTCAGTAATATCGAAGTCTAGCCTTGCGATCTGCTTCACCGCCGAGGTGCGCCTGGCTTCCTCCATAGGTGTAAGCTGCTGCGCTTAACAGGGCCTGGGTTCCGCATCAGCCTGGGTATGTCGGGTGTGTTATCGTTCCCCATGGGACAGGGAGAACGGTCAGGAGATTCATACTCAGGGTTGCGTTATCGAGTCTCGCAGAGGAGTGGCGCTGGTTGGGTCCTTCGCATCTCGTCTTCATGCACCGCCCGTGTGCTCTGGGCTTCACCTCGTCAGCGCAGCTCCAGGCGATGCAAACAGCTTAGTTATCCCATCATTTTGGACCAAAGTAGGTTGTACTGGAGGCGCTGATCTTCCGATATGTTAATCCATATGTATTAAGAAAACTGCTGGCTGAGGATGCAGGATATATGAAGGATTAGTGTATACGGCCGAAGAAGCTCTCTCAAGGCGCGGACATCTTCAAGCGTGGCTAGCTCCGTCCCCACGCATGACACTTTTTACAACGTTCAAGTGCCCTGCACCATATTTACAAAGTAGCATTAAGCCACTTTGCTTGGCTTAACACTGCTTTGTAAATATGGTACCCTTTCACACAGTTTTCTGTGTGAAAGGGGGATGCAATGGGTGTTGCTGTCGGCGTTCCACTGCAACACCCATTGCTTTTTGATGCTGCCCCAGATGTCCATGGATCTGTTCATCTGAGGCAGTGCCAAAAACTAATGCCATGAAAAAGCAGGCATTAGATTGGTGAAATGAGGAGAAATACCCCGATTTCTGCCCATTTTTGTTTTTCTGTGTGCTGCATTCTGCAGCACAAGTAGAAAGAGCAAAACTCACTTAATGATTGTTTATGTGTAGGAAGATTTTCCTTCCTGCAAATAAACAATCATTAACAAATAGTGATTTGCTACTTCTATGTGTGCTGCTGAATGTAGCTCATAGAGAAGTAGCAAATCACCAGTGTTGATTGTCTATTGTTGATTGTCTCCTGCACATAAACAATTATGCCCTGCAATGCAGGCACCCTTGCACTATGGCGCAAGGGTGTCTGCATTGGTGCTAGGCAGCTATTTTTAATGACAGTGCATGGGAAAACACAGGGGTGTGCTATACTATTGTAAATAGCCTGCATACCTGCATTTTTTTACATGACGCAGAGTGGTTCAACGAAATTTACTGCATCGCTCAGCTGCGCCGTTTCCTTGTAGCTATGCCCCAAAGTGTTACCTTTCGTTTACTTGAACATTTTGACATGTCATCCACCCAACAGACAATATCATTGATGCTAAGGGTATATTATTTTTGGCATTCCTATAGGGCTTTAGGGAACAGACACCACATATCATACTCTTCAAGTGACAAATGCAAATCCAAATATTATAAAAAAAATTACATTTCAGATTACTTAATACATCAGCATTAACACCATCAATGTTGGAAAATTGAATACCGTTACTGTTTATTATTATGTAATGGTGATGTTGATGTGCTTTTAAATGCCTGTTACTCAGTGGTATGAATTATGTGAGACACTAAGCGTTGCGTTTAGTTTATGAATTATGGTTTGCATGGCTTTTGTGTGAAGTATTGACTATGGTGCTAACCACAACTGGTGACTTTTAGTGTTTTTTTATTTTACTTCATAACCATAACTGTATGTTACTCTTGTTTTATTTCAATATGTCTCTGTTTTGGTTCATATACCACAGCCAACATTTAGGTGCAAGGCCTGGTTTGCCGTCAAGTTCTACAAACAATCCCATGATAGGCACAGTGTTTGGCTATGTGTAGAGGAGCTTGGCATCTGAGCTTTGATTGTTTTCAGGCCCTTTACCCAAACCACCCATGGATTCAAGAGTTAATGGCCCAGATGGGTGTACATTTTAACACTTTCAAGAAAACCCAAAACATTTCTGTAATGCTAATCCCCCTCCCCCCCCCCCCCACTCCGGAAAATTACCCAACAGATTTACAGCATATCAAGCAAAGGCACTTCACTGAGTGAATATGTACTTTCCAACCACCTTTGCTGTACATGCATTCAGTTGTTTTTTCTGTAGTGGAGAGCAAAGATTTCTATGGCAGTTAAAATGAGAAATGTCCCTCCCTCAGATTTATAAATGACTGCTAGGCAGGCATTCATTTATACAAGCATTGCCAAGAACCTCATTGACAGCGGTTCCTGTCAATGCATTTTACTCTCTGCTACAGGGCTGCATCAGAGGGCCTCGGAAAGCATTTCATTTTTCTTTTCGAAAAGAAACCTTATAATTTTACCCTCGCCATGGGAATCTTCTCCCATGGTGGGGGGTGCACTATAAGGATTTTACTGTTCCTTATCGCCAGGTTTTACCTGGCGGTAAGAAACAGTAAAAAATTAGTACATGTCCATCCATTGAACTTGGGTGGGTGGACATGTATCCATTTCTCTGATGACCCTTACTCCCCGGGCCATCAGAATGCATTCATAACAGTGGGGACAAAGTAGTATCCATCATGATTAACCCTAATATGTTAATGCAGCGGGCAGACCACAATATTGGAGGGGGAGGGGACTTCTTTTAAACAGTGTACCCTCTCCGCCAACAAATAAATCAGGCCCAAAGCTTCATAATGCACTGAGTACAACTGTGTGGCTTTGCTGAAATGGCATCCAAGCACCTTCTTTAAAGCAGCATAGACCTCCCACTGCAAAGTAAAGTATCCCTCTATCCCTTAAGTTAGAACCCGAGACCTAGCTCTCCCAGAGCTGGTAATCTTCAGTGGAGTCAACCATCATGCCACACTTGTTCTGGAACCCAAAATGTCTATACATTACCTACTTTCAATGTCCTTGCTTCCCATCAAAAGAAGAATAACTTTTAAGCTCCTGCTGCACGCATGCAAGGCCCTCCACAACATCGGACTAGCAAACCTAAACAACCGCCTCTCCTTCCACACACCCAAGAGAAACCTCTGATCAGCTGACCTCTCTCTGGCCACTGTCCCATCTACGAGACAAGAATGGGTGGAAAGTCCTTCTCCTACCTCGCAGCTAAGACCTGGAACAACCTCCCCCTCCGCCTCCAGCAAAGCCCCAAGCTACTCCAGTTTAGGAAGGACATCAAGACCTGGCTCTTCAGATGACCCAGCACCCTATAGAGCTGTTGTCCCCTGCCAGCCCCTTGAAACTCTCACTGTTGAGTAGCTGCCCTTTACAAACACTGGATTGACTGATTGAACATGAGGGTCTTAAAGTCATATGTGACTGAAGTGTCCCAAGGCGCCTTCTCTCCCCTAAAGTACTTTTAATGATTTAATCCTGATTCTCCAAGGTCCTTTCCAAACTGATTCAAGGCATTGTCTTCAAACAGTTCCTGTCTGATTTAACCAAGCTCCAAGAAATCCACAAAGAAGAATATAACTTTTTCCAATGGACCAACTTGCCACCTACAGGCCACTATTTTCACTAACGTAACTCCCCTTCATGAATGTAACTTATTTGAATGTGTAATGGTATGACTCTTGTAACCCTTCTAGTCATGATTTTCCATATATCTTTCAATACTAATTTACCAATGGTATGTGCACAGGTAAAAGTGTTCCTGTAGTTTTCGGTGACAACAATCATTGTCTCATTTATTGATCCAATCATGTTCCCTTTATTATCAAAAATGCATCTAAGGAGCACTAGTGGCTGCTACCGGAGGGAAGTGGGGAGCGGGGGGGGGGGACAAAGAAAATAAAGAAACAAAAACACTTACCTGGGCCGGTCGGCTGTCGTCTCCTTCCTCTGTCCTCCTCTTCTTGTCCCCGCTGGCAACAGGAAGCAACTGGGCTCCCAGGCTCCCCGTAGCCTATTACAAAGCTGCAATGCAGTGTTGTGATAGGTCTGAGCACTGTGAATCGGTGCTCTGATGGGGAATGGGAGGCTTTGCATGATCCTCACCAGGCTGTGTAAAGCAAGCCTGTTGGGGAAGATGCAAAGTGTGCAGGACTGCTTGGCCAGCCCAAGAGGGCCGCCCAAGCAGTCATGCGGGTTTAAGGAATGTTAATCACTCCTCTCTCTGATCTGGCGAGCCCTGCCCTGAGAGCTACTGACTCAATTGGAAAAATAAAATTATAACAATACGTTATTATCATTTTATTTTTCCTTTTGAGCAGTTTGCTAAGGAGTATGGAGAAAAGCCATATTTTATGCAGATATTTAGGAAAAATTAGACCTTTTCTTCGTTCAACATCATCTCTGCAATCTGAAAAAAATGATGCCATGCTCACTGGCAGATCTCCATTCCATTAACAGTGCAGGAACTAGAATGCCTAAGGGGGTATAATAGGAGAAGAAACCTAGAGGAAGTTTGAGGAAGGGGGCATAGGAAAAGAAAAAGAATGAAAATCACGGGGAAAAGCAAATGAATAAAAGCATGAGGGAAGGAGGAAAGGACAGGATACAAGGCATTTATTGAGAAAACCATGCATTTAGTTGGGAAGGACTAAGAGACTCATTTACAAACTGTTGATGCTCATGAGCGCAGCAGGCCTTCCAGATGAGCAGTCGTGCGTCAAACGTATAGGACAAGAATGTGCTGTATCTTAAAGATACGCAAAAACCACAGTTGATGGACAGAATGCAGAACAATGTCATACATTCACCCCAGTACAGAGATCTGGGCCTAAATCCATCGTTTTTTTGCACTCCACACCACCCCAGTTCAGACATGGCCATATGCAAATAAGTCTGACCCTGTGCCTCATGGGAACAGTCCAGCCCGAACTGCCAAGCCATGCCTTCCCTGGACCGGAAACAAGCTTCTGAGGACCGGTTTCTGGCATTCCAGCCGTCTTCAGCCCGGCTTGCTTGAATCCAGTGATGTGGAAAGCATGGGACTCACGTCTGAGCATACCCATCCCACTCGGGGTGACAAATTCAAAAACCACAGTTGATGGACAGAATGCAGAACAATGTCATACATTCACACGTGTACAGAGATCTAGGCCTAAATCCATCGTTTTTTTGCACTCCACACCACCCCAGTTCAGACATGGCCATATGCAAAGCAGTCTGACCCTGTGCCTCATGGGAACAGTCCAGCCCGAACTGCCAAGCCATGCCTTCCCTGGACCGGAAACAAGCTTCCGAGGACCGGTTTCTGGCATTCCAGCCGCCTTCAGCCCGGCTTGCTTGAATCCAGTGGTGTGGAGAGCATGGCACTCACGTCTGTGCATACCCATCCCACTCGGGGTGACAAATGCAAAAACAACAGTTGATGGACAGAATTCAGAACAATGTCATACATTCACCCCAGTACAGAGATCTGGGCCTACGGTGATGGATCAAACCCAGATCTTTTGACTGGGTGTGAGTGTTTGATTGGTTCAGATGCTCCGTCCATCACCACCCCCTTTTGTACCGTATCTTAAAGATACGGCACATTCCTGTTATTCTCCCCTGAGCCGGCACACAAACAGCAGCTGTGTACCAATGCAAACACCCTTGCATCATATTGCAAGGGTGCATGCGTTGTGGGGGTGATTGTTTTTGTGTAGGAAGGTTGACCTTCCTGCAAAAAAACAATAATTGATGGCATTTTCCTCTTTCTATGTGTGTTGTAGAATACAGCATGCATAGAAAGAGTAAACAAAATAAGAGAAATAAAAGTATTCCTCAAAGTTGTGCTACTCTTATGCCTCCCCTGAGTAGGAATAGGATTCTGACGCATTCCCAGGTTTACGGCTCCTCGTAAATCTGGGAATGCTTCCGATTCCATGGGTGTTGCGTGGGAATACCCACAACCACACCGATGGAATGACCCTTTCATTCAGTGTTCTGCATGAAATGGGCACATATTTACAAGGCCATGTAAATATGCTGTTGCACATTGCTCCACCGAGCTTTCAAAAAGTGACTATCTGGCGGTGCAAAAGTGCTGAAGGGCCTTGTAAGTGAGGCCCTCAAGCTCTTTTTTGCCGTAGATTGCACAAACATTTGTGCGGCGACTCACAGTTAAGCGCTGTGAATCTGGGCCTTTAAATTGGTTATTAATTTGACACTGTCTTGTATGTGTGTGCACACAAAGCTTTAGTATATAAAGGGCTTTTAGTAGCAAATGGTCAGTTTTTTGGTGACAGGGCATGTTTTGCAATGGGTCCCGTAACTTCTCTCCCTTTGAACGGTTGGTTGAAAGGGGTCGTATCACAGAGAGGAGCCTGGAGATATTCACAATATAAAATTAAGGGTGGATTTCTATCAACAAAATGGTGTTTGACATCTTTAAAAATTAGATTCGCTCCTCTTATTTATGATGTTATTTAGTGCTCTTTGCAGTGAACATGTTTTCTGTCTCTCTCTGCTATGCTAAAAAGATGGCTAAACTTGGTTTGACATATCAAGGACCATTGAAGTAAATAATAGGGTTGTCTTAATTTCTGGCAGGGCTCGAGTCGGGGTACCATGCAGGTGGACGGCGTCCCCCCCCCACTTATTTTACCGGGAGCTCTGTGCAGAGTAGGGAAATTATTCAGGTTAATTATTACTAACAAGTAATCAAAGCTTTACCACTTAAATCTATCTCATTCAGAACGCTGCTCACCCGCTGGCTTCTCTGATGCAATAGCATCTAAGGGGTGAGCGAGGGGAGGCAGTGAGTCTGATTGTACAAGCCACCTTTCGTGACGTCACTTCCTGTCATGACGTCAGCGTCCCCCACTTCTTTTTTTAGGACTTGTGCCCTGGTTTATGGTAACATAAAAAGGTTTGTATAAAAAAATAAAAGGTAAAGAAAGTAAACAAACACCTATATACAGTTTAGTATAGGAAACTATAAGCAAGTGTGTTAAAATTGTGTTACATATAGTGAGAAGATTATATTGCTATCACCCAAAGATTTTGATATGCATTTTGGGAGAGGAATCAAAAGTCTTTTTCACCTCCACATAGTCCACACCACGTTATCTAACAGTCATCCCCAGTTATGATTACCGTATGACAATCTACCTTTTTGAGGCATTTTTCTAGTTTTCCCCACCATATCCCATTACTGAACCATGGTTATTATTATATTTTTTAGGTGTCCCTTCATTGCTGTCCCGATGAGACACCACATTGTCAAGTGGGTTGAAACGTCGTCGACTAAGTGAAGCAAACCATTTGTCGGCTACTATTATTGCATTAGTAGGCTGTGAGCACTCATTATGTATTGTTTTAATGGTCGCTTTTGTACATTTTTGATTAAACCTTGTTTTTATGTCACAATGAGTCACAACCTTGAACTATAGGTTTCACAATCACTTGGTACACCATGCATTGGATTTAAAATAATGTGTTTACATTATATAAAACAGCAGAATTTCATACCAAATTCGTGTTATATGCCTTTTCACTTTCCAACATTTCCTTGCCTACAATTATTGTGATTGTGCTAATATGTATTAAGTATCATTGACTGATTGTCCACAGGAACCGTTGATTTCTGTTAAACTGTAAAGTACCCTGGTTCTGTGTGAGTAGGGTGTCCCTTGTTTTTATATACACATACATTGAATAATGTGGCCAAATTCTCAGTAGAAGAAGACTGATACCTTTAATGTGGGCAAGTAAACCAGCAGTAACAATGTGCTAATGTGGTGCCTTGTATTGCCAATTCACACTTTGCGGTGCCTCCAGTGAATGGGGCATTCTGAATTCTGTTATGGGATTTATTAGGTTTTACTCAGTGGTATAGGAAGGGGGAGGCGGGGGTTATTTAATTTAGTACACCCTCCAGGACAGATATTTGGGCTGAATTTGCTTTAAACAAATATCATGCTAATGGATCTAGATTCAATAGTGTTTTTTGTTTTTTACCTTATCTTTTTTCACTTCATTGTGTCCTGAGTGACTAAGCAATTGTCAGATAGTTGACTAACTGCATGCTTCAGAAGTGTCAAGTGTGGAGTGCTTTTTCGAAAAGAGTTAATGTAATGTCATTTTAAATGTATTTCTTTTTTTAAACAGACATACTGATCATTTGAACCGTATAGAAGATTTTTTAGATTATATTTTATTTTGAAAACATTTTACTTTCACCTAAATGCAATGGATTCAATAAAGCACATAAGTAACATATACTGACCATCCCACTAGACACACAAGGCAAGCAACATACCACCACAAACTAAAAACAATGGGCCTCATTTGTGGGATTTTGGCTTAGGGCAGTGCAGCAAGGCACCTTTCTGCTCTGCCCTGCACCAAAGTGAAAGAGCAGGAATGCACTGCATTTACGTAATATGCTGCATTCCTGTCATTTCTGCCTGTGCTGTTGCCGTTTTGGTTTCCTAGCGCCATTGTAAGCACCCTTACACAATGATACAAGGGTGCCTCCATTGCAACCAGGATTATTTTTGTGTGGGAAGAGGCACCTTCCTGCACAATCTTCCGAGTCCTTTTTCCTCTTTCCATAATGCAGGACACATGGAAAGAGGAAAGAATGAGGCAAAATAAACATATTTCTCTTTCTTATGCCTCACTTCTGGAGGTGTATGGATTTAGCACTTCCCCAGGTGTACTTCACTTTGTAAATCTGGGGTTGCGTTAAATTCCTCAGAGTGGCTTTGCGTGGCTTCTTAAATCTTCATGAGAGCCCTGGGTCATGCATGTACCAGTTTACGTGGTGTAAACGTGACGGAGGGCTCTCATAAATAAGCCCCAACGTTTTTGACACCACATGACAACCAGCCACTGTAAAAACAAGCAAGACTGAGGCCTAGATGTATCAAGCCTTTTGCGATTCGTTAAGGCCGAAATTCGCAGAATTTCGGCCTTAAGGAATCGCAAACGGACATTTAGCATCTTTTGGGATGTATCAGAAATTAGCAAAATAAGGAATCGCAAAAAATTGCGATTCCTTATTTTGCTTATGCATTTAAGGAATCGCAATTTTGCGATTCCTTAAATGGCATGTATGAAACTTTTTAAAATTGCGAAATCGGGTTAAGGAATCTCAAATTAACACCAATTTGAGGTTCGTGTTAATTTGCGAAATCCTTTTAAAAAACAAAATATGACTATTTTGAAGGTGGCATGTGACACACATACATGCCCATAGGGCATGTATGTGTGCCATATGCACACACATGTAAGTTTCAGGGGTGCAGCAGGGTGTCCATGAGACACCCCTGCACCCTTGAAATAATTCTCAAATTGCGATTAGCAAATTGCGAATTCGCAATTTGAGAATTACTGCACAATCATTCCTATGGGCCTCCTGGCCCATAGGAATGCATGGGGAATTATTCCTTATTTGCGAATTCGCAAAATGCGAATTCGCAAATAAAGATAAATAAGGAATCGCAAAAAAAATGCAATTTTTTACATACATTCCATTTTGCGAATTCTAAATAGCGATTCGCATAAAATCGCTATTTAAGATTCGCAAAATGGAATCTTGATACATCTAGGCCCGAGTTTAAATAAAACTATAATGCCAATTTCCCCTGGTAACGCCTGCCATTCTCCGAGGTTATAATGAAATCCTTAGAAGGTGCTCATTAAATGGTGTTTGTCTGATGATCCTCATTGTTTTCAAACAATTTCCCTCTTTACTGGTGCTACGCGGTGCTGTAATGCATTCCATACACCTTCTAATGAGACAGCAGAGCGCATTGGATCAATGACCCCAGTAACAGGGAAAACCAGATAGGACCATAATACTAACTCATCTGGACATCAGAATCCCCTGAAGAGACTGAGGCATTGTGGGCCATTTCCAGTGGTAATGCTGAAACATGGAGTTAGTGACATGATATTGGGCTAGTTTGCACACTATAAAGTTCTTTTTACCTACATCTTTTTGAGAAATGTGATGTAAGTGTTAATAAAACTTTCCCATCATTGAATTCATGACGTTTTAAATTGAAGTAATTACCACAGTCAATACCTCCGCTGTTAAATCATGCAAATTAGACAGCAATTATTATTAAGATGTATTTTTACTTTTTTCAGCTCTTATCTACATGTTAATCAGCACCAGAGTTCATAACTTATGTGTGTTGGATGCTAATTTAGTGTAATAAAAACATCCAGGGAAAACAGCTAGTTTTAAAACTGAAAAAGTATGTTCTTTGAAAGGCTGCTGGAAGATCAAAAGATGACACACAAGTCTAAGGTTCTTATTACGAATTCCCTGTATTTTGGTGCATGGATAAAACTTGGAATCATTGATTTCAGACCCTGAGCCTGGAACAGTGGCTTAGCAAGGGAGGGACAGTCCACCCAAGGTGGTACGAGTTTTGGGGGAAGCGGCCTCCTCCCACTCTTACCTGCCATCTTGGGGCGGCTATCCCCCCACTCTTCAATGCGGCCGCCACGGGGTGGCAAACGCAGCGGCCGTCACATGTGCCATAGGGCCAGCTATGCTACTGGCATTGAATATAGTGATTACAAGTTATTTTCTCTGGAATGATGAATAGCATGCAGACCCAGAAAAAGCCAGGTGCAATTTTGTGGAATTTCCACCTTTGCAGAGAATGTAGGGAGTCCAAATCTGCATCCATTTACCACCTGCTTGGAGCAAGTGGTAAACTGAAGCAGGGGATATGTTTTGGGTTGTGGTGCAGGTGACTTGGGATGGGGGATGGAGGGAGGGCCAGAAGTAGGTAAGAAAGCCAAATGACAGAAGTTGGGATTACTGCTATTATCCTAAACTGCTGTATCACGTACCCAGTGCAGCTCCCAGTAGCACACCTTGAATGCCATTGGATGCCATGGCCACTTGTACAAGCAAGGAAAAGAACCCCTTGGATTGCTGCTGGGGTAGAAAAAAACAGCAATCATGACTGTTCAATGAGGCCCCCTGGGCTCTTGGACCGTTGCACTGAGGCTGCTGCACCATCGGTAGAACTGTAGCTACACCCCTGGCAGCTCCTTTGTCAGGGTGTGTACCCCTTACATGGTCCAGTATTTGCAGGCCTAGAGATCCTAGAAAACTAATGGCTTGGAGCAGGACCCTCCCTCCCCCAGGGATACAGTTCTCTGTAACCCCAAAAGGGCCAAAACGACCCAAGCAAGAAAGGCTAAAATATTAACCATAATGACGAATCCAAAATAAATTCTTTAGATTAAGCATCCCTGCTATGTTTTCCAGAAGGTCACGCCAACAGTGGTGCCAGTTCTGTTGGTAATAAGCCAGTAGAATTCTGCAAAAGATTGCAGTGCCTTCCAGTGTTCAGGAAATGGCAAGTTTCCCTGAGACTATTTTTTGTGGATAATGTAAAGTATTGACAAAGGAACCAATTGCCATGAGTATGATAGTTGAAAACGAGATTACCACAAGGAATAATTGTCAGAGAGTGTCCAACCTATGACTATGTTGATGAAATATTGTCATTACAATGTAGGATTCAACCTATTTTCTTGTCTATTAACAACCAAGGGAACTAGGAAGATGGCTTTGCAGACTTTGATTGGGAAAGCTCTGCCCACCTGTAAATGGAAACAGAAGAGGTTATTGACCAGAGGAAATTAGTTGGTATGAGAAGAAGCTAAGGAATTATATAAGGATGGGAAGAGTAGGAGTTACAATTCATAGATCCACCCTTCTCTTTATGGATACATTTCTCATTATATTTTAGTCCAAACCACGTGCTATTTTTGTAATAATTGTTTTATGAGAAATTCTCAGACCGTCGGACACAAATTAATAGACAAATGTGGCTAACTCGTGCAAATGGAATTTTCCACAGCATCTTTTTAAAATAATAATTAACATCTAAAACTCTACTTAACGATCTTTATTAGTCTGTGAGGTTTCTATAAAAAAATTATAATGATGGGAAGAACCAAGATGGCAACCGCTTATAAGGGGGCGGATTCACCTCCATCACACCGCTACAAGAAATTCCTCAATTAGGATACCTCAGCACGATGCTTGGGGAACCAATATAAAGGGTGACAAGATGGAGACATGAAGACACATGAAGACAAGTAAGTTTGTGGCTCCATGACCTTGCTGCAACCCTGAATGAAGCTAACTCTTGAGAGAAAGCAAATGGGGTAGTTGAGGACTCTTGGCAGAACCTGCTTCTGTGGGCCTAAAGAGGAAGGTTTAGAAATACAGGAGTGAAGAAAATTTAAGTGCAGGAAGGTGGGAAAATGTTTACTATTATGAGTAGGTTAGGAATCGGACCGGGGGGAGCAGGGGGCTGATCAACCCACAACATTGTAATAGGAGCTTTTCAGGGGTCATCAAGACCCCCTAGCACTATGGTCACCAATGGCTTGGAACAAAGATACCAGGAGAAAATTAGGGAAGAACATATTTGCAGAACTTCTTCATGAAAAAAGTAAGACCTCAACTGTGGACAGGGAGAGGGCTGTCACAAACTCAATACACTGAGGGCAGATAAGAAACACAAAGTAGCTATCAAGGAGGCTTCAACCGCTATTCCATTTCAATAGGTGAACAAATGTATCCCCTAACTGGGGATACATTTTACAAACTCCTTCACAAACATCTTGCAGTCAACGGTCCTCTGCTTAGGAGGATTATTAGAGAAGATCTTAATAGATGGAGGGCTCTGATGTTTCCATGATTAGAGCTACTAACCACTTTGAAAATGTATGTACTGCAGAGAGCATTGTGCCTCTTCCATGCAATGCCAATTCTTATACCCAATGAAGAGATTTAATGAGTTATCACGAGTACGGTGGTCCTTGGGACCACTGTACTTGCTGTGACAGTCTGACCACCCCCACTCCAGTGGTCTGACCGCCGTATTACAATGGTGGCTGGGGACTGCACAAGACCGCCTCCTCTGCCGAGGTCCAGGATCCCATGGCGGTGCAAAAAGGGGCCTGAATATGCTGGCGGTGCTGAAGCTGGCACTGCTGAACATATTACGACTTGCATTTCCACTGTCCATTTTATGGCAGGGACCCAGCCATAAAATGGTTGGCAGAAATGCAGGTAAGGGGGCCCTAACAGGGCCCTGTGGCCAAATGTGCTCATGGGAGTGTGTGCATATGGGTACATATTGTGCCCCATGACAATTGCACTTTCGTGCATTCACTGTGTGGCATGCACGGCGTAGTGCATGCCACACAGTGCACGGATGTGCAGCAGGCTTTTTCATGGTGGTGGTATGTTGTATAGGCGCTCCTATAAGCCTAGCATACCAGTTGCCATGACACCAACGCAGCACCACCCACCCACCTGCGGGTGCACCACTGGCTTGGTGTCCTTCCCGGGACAGCCGCGGTGGTGGTCCCAGATAAAGACCACCAAACTCGCAATTAGTCCCTAAATTACTACAGAAAAGACTGACACTTTCATGGGGGAGATGGTGAGGGTAACTAAGAAAAAATGATGGCGCTGAGACCCAAGGGTAGGCAGCATGTCTAGATCTTTGGAGATGTTATCAGACAGTGCAGGTAGGACTTTAAGTCTATACGACACAAGAAACTGGGTAGCAATGGGCCCATATGAATGGGGCAGTGGTGGGGACGATATTGTGAGACCACCTATGGTCTAGTCACACACATAGGACTCACTGGCTGTACATCAGGGCTTGAAGTTATTCTCTTCTTCTTTGACCTCAATCTTTGACTGAAACTGAGACGTCACAGAGATATAAAAGGACTGGCCTTCCACAGGTGGCAGGATGGTAAATTGCACATTTTGAGGGATCATATTTAAAAAAGGACTCATTCAATTATTTAACCAGTGCAAACAAAGTTCAAACTTACAGAAACACACAGGATGCCATATGTGCGACTTAGAAACTAGGCACTTCATCCTGAACACTTAGATAGATACAAGAGATTTGCCTTTGCGTGGTTTATAATGTAGTGCAGAGGATTCGGGGGAATAATCCCAATCATTTACAGGCTAATAGAAGAGGGTAAGATGCAGTGGAGATAGGGATGCTCAACGCCATGGAAATGTCCTCAGGACAAAGAAAGTAGAGATAAAGATTTAAAGAATGAGAAACAATGTGGAAGAACATAGAGAAATATTACTTATAGGTAACAGCAATGCAAGCTGATATATATCTGGTATCTCACTCCACAGAGACTTTAAGCTGCCTACTGCAGGTGTTAAATGAAGAAAGCTCTCAGTAGAATAAAAGAGATTTTGTGATACCAGGTCTTGAAGCTACCAGAAATCATAATTATGGGCATTGGCTATCCGCTGCCAGCTGAGATGCCAAGGCGGGATAGAATTTTATTGTGGCACCTGTTGATAGCAGAACAACAACTAATTGAGAAAATATGTAAAAAGACAGAACCACCCACAGTGATAATTATGGATAATACTAGCTATGCAACAAAATCACACATGACCTAATTAATCAGTATAGCCTATTTAAAAACCTCTGGCAACACTTGGTTAGACATTTCATCACAATAGAGCACACAACCATGAGACAAATTCATTTGAGATTTTTATATTGGAGTACTGATATCTGGAAATGCCATGCCCAAGCAAAGGTGTTGTTTGAAACTGAGTTTCTGGTTTGCAATACCCTGTACAAGCAGGAACCATTATCCTAGTCATGATACATCACAACCTACCCCAAAATTATCCTGTGCTCACCCTCTGGTAGCTTAGCACAAAGCAGTCAGCCTTAGCTAAAAACGCAATGTGTAAAGTATTTGTGCAACACCTCAAACAGTAACACAGTGAAAACACCACAGAAAGACTCCACACCAGAATTAATTTTATAAATAAAACAAGAATAAAACACTAAAAATTCAACAAGTAGAAGATGAGATATGAATTTTAAAGAATAAATGTAAAATAGCACTCAGTAGCAACAGGCGCTTAAATGGAATATCTGGTCATGCAGGACCGGGTCAAAGCCAAAGGATCAGGCCAAACATGATGGAATACGGGCAAGATACACGGACCCACTTGGCCCTGCTGAATCAAAGTACCTTGATCCTGTATGCATTGTTGTAGTTGCAAATGCGAGGAGCAGCCGTAACTATGTGTCTGTGTTCAGACACACAGTGAACAAGATGCGTCGATTTCCTCCACACAACTTTGACAATGCATAGGCTCTAAGTGCAAAGTGCTGGTGCCGAATGAGATGCACGGCTACTGCTCCAGCAGTAGGCGATGAATTGATTCCAAAGGCGATGCGCTGGTTCTGAAGGCAAAGTGCCAGGTCTGCTCCATGCAACAATGAGGAACTGCTGGCTCCTACTCAAACAAAGGCGAAGGTGCACCATTTCCAATGTAGATGCTTGGGTTCTGGATGTAGAAGCACCTTAGGTCTCACTTCTAAGGGTCCAGTACTGGGATGGCACCACTTTACATGGCAGACTCACAGCTTGTAGAGTCCTGGTGCAGATGCAGATGGTCCAAGTCTTTAATGTCCCTGAGACTTGGGAACAGGAGGCAAGCCAGCGAGCCATTTAAGTCCCAGTGGGTTCAAGTGATGCAGGTCCAGTCCTTCTCTTTCAGGCAGGAGAACAGCAGGCAGCAGGGAGCTCAGCAGGGCAAGATCACAGTAAAGCAGAAGTCCAACAATGCAACATTCCAGCAGAGTGGCAATCCTTTCAGGAGCACAGCAGCTCTTCTTCCAGGCAGAGTAGTCACAGGTCCAGAAGTGAACTGACGTTATGGTGTCTGCGGTTAAGTACTTATAAATAGTAGTGCCTTTTAAGTGGGGAGGAGACTTCAAAGAAAGCTTTGAAGTGCAGAGAGATCCTAGTTTCCAGACCTGGCTCCAGACTCACTACATGGAACTATGCAACCCTTTGTGTGTTGACAGGCCACAGCCTATTCTGGTGTAATTGTGAGGCTGAGCCCAACTCCTCCTTCCCATCTCCCAAGAATGCCCATCAAGACACTCCTCAGCTCCCTTTGTGTGTGGCTGTCTAAATGGACTACACAAAGCCCAACTGTCACCTAACCCAGACTGAACAGAGACAAACAGCAGGCACCAAATGGCTAAAGTAAGTAAATGCCAACTTTCTAAAAGTTAAATTTGTTAAACTGTAATTTAACATCTACCATAAGTTGTGATTTTAAATTGTGAGTCCAGTGATACCAAACTTGAAAAGTCTATCTTTTCACAATTTGAACTTAAAAGATTTAATACATTAATCCCAATGTTAACCTATGGGAGAGATGGACCTTGCAGTAGTGAAAAATGAAATGTCGATATTATCACTGCAAAGACATGTAAAATGTAAGAGTATATGTCCCGCAATTTAAATACATTGCCCCTGCCCTGTGGATCATGCAGGGCCTACCTTAGGGGTGAAGCATATGTATAAAAACGGAGGTTTTAGGCCTGGTAAGATCTTTATCTTGTCAGTTCAAACTGGCAGTGTAAAGCTACACATGCAAGACCTGCATTGGCAGGCCGGGGCCATGTTTAAAGGGCTACAGAAGATGGTGGCACAATGAGTGCTGCAGGCCCACAAGTAGCATTTAATTTACAGGCCCAGGGCACATATAGGGCACTTTATTAGGGACTTAAAAGTACATTTTAGCCGCTTATATTACAGGGGGCCGATTTTGCAGCACTGCTGCACAAACTGGCCCTAGTAACAAAACCAGCCTCCACCACTCGACAATTGGGCCCCGCCCGTTCGGCCCATTTGGAAAATGCTTGGTGCCCGCTACGGCCAGTCTGATCCTGAATGGCATGAAGATTTGATATTTTCTGTGGAATATTATGGAGTGTTTTCAAAGGCTCCATTTTAATTTAAATAATCAAACACTTTATACTTTTCATGTGTTGTTTACTTTACCTATGTACATTCATTTAAAATATTATAAATATTATAATATTATAAATAGCAATATCAATTTCTTAATGACAATGTTAGATGGTAAACTACAGTGAATTTGCTCATAAGCCTTTTCATGGCAAGAAGTTTACGTATATTTATCTCTTCTAATAGACTCTATCCGATTCCCCGCTTTCTACACTTTAAAGTTATATGTTTAATTATCATTATTTAAAAGGAGTTATGAATGTTTTGTTTGATTATAATAGCAACTTTGGATTGTCAGCTTAATACCACATTATTCATACAGTAATTCTAAGCATTGCAAAATGCGGGTACTAGGGTCTGCATTACCTCCTGAACTCTCTATTTTTCTTAGTTACTTCTTCCCACCATCTATCTCTGCATTATGCTTTCAGTTTTTATAGTAAATAAAATGCTATTCTCTTAGTTCCACAATGCATGACACCATACCCAGAAACAACACAACACAAAGTGTAGGTACAGATTGCAGGACTCACATTGAGGAGCTCACAATATTATGGTTACTTGAAGAAATTAAGCACATCACATCACAAAAATGTGTAGAATTGGCTAGGTATAATTTGATAAATATTAAGGAGCATTCAGCATTTTGGATTAAAGAACAGATGAAACAAAATATAAATTAGAACATATTTGAACACGCTAGCCCTGAGGAAGGTCCCTCTTGTGGAATGAAACACATTTACAGTACTTTGGATGTCCTATGATATGACAAATAAAGAACTGTTTTAAGAATACTGGAAGCAACTGGACTACTTTGTTGAATGCCATATAAGACTCAAGAGATTACTCACTGTGATATGGAGTGATAACATAAAATGTTAATCTAGATAAACTGCAGTCATTCACCAGACATAGACAGAATAAATGATGCTCAAGTACTGATTATGTCAGGATGTAAAGTGGTTCTCTAATTTGCTCAAATGTGACTTTTTTGGGGGTCTAACATACCGCTAAACCAGGTAGATTGGCAGAAAGTTTGGATATATAAGTGAAAATCAATAACTAGTGAGGTATCACTTCCCCAACCACCTTTTATGAATTGCTTAACTATTGTCTCCTCAGTTTCTTGTTGCATGCCAATGTGCATCCATATAAGAGACTATTGCCATAAAGTTTCAATTACAGTTCTGTGCATACAATTCATCTCTCAATGTAACCCCTAATCATTAGCAAACTCTAGCAATATCAATTTCTTAATGACAATGTTAGATGGTAAACTACAGTGAATTTGCTCATAAGCCTTTTCATGGCAAGAAGTTTACGTATATTTATCTCTTCTAGTAGACTCTATCCGATTCCCCGCTTTCTACACTTTAAAGTTATATGTTTAATTATCATTATTTAAAAGGAGTTATGAATGTTTTGTTTGATTATAATAGCAACTTTGGATTGTCAGCTTAATACCACATTATTCATACAGTAATTCTAAGCATTGCAAAATGCGGGTACTAGGGTCTGCATTACCTCCTGAACTCTCTATTTTTCTTAGTTACTTCTTCCCACCATCTATGTATGCATATGCGTCTGATCACAATCAAGGTCAAGGTCTAAAGAAATGTTTTTTCTGTAAAATGATGGATTTGACACACTGTTCACATAATCGACCACTGCTGCATAATTTTCACATTTCAACAAAAAATTGTTTCAAGATCATATGCATCAAAGGTTACTGGAAGAGCACCCCACATTGGGTTCAACACAAAGGCAGACACTTTGGAAACTTATTTAAGCTGTTCTTTGCTATTTCGAGTACTGAATAGGTAATATATTTGGGTGCTAAAGGAAACAAAGGTTTTGCCTACAGGATGATAACGACTTACTCAATTGAAAGTAAATCAAATGGGGTAGAAAGAATGATTCCTTCTTTGCCATGAAAATGTTTTATATTTTTCATGAAGGGACAGTTTCTTACAAGTTTGCACTACGCATATAGAAGAAACGTTTACACTTTTCTTCTGTTGTTTAAGGTCTGATGTTTTGAATCATTAAGTGCCTCCTGTAGAGATATTCTCTTAATACATTTGTAAAGTATAATGCTTTTCTGTAGGGCTGTTTTGTAATGGAAATATGTGCTTCAAAATGCTTCATGTGACCAGCAGGTGAACTTAAACTGCAACTTTACATTCACAAGTTAGGTGCTCAGAATAAAAGTGCCCACCGTATTATTAGAAGATGGCAGTACACATAGGATGATTTTCTCTTGAATGCAAGTGTACTTAAAAAAAAAACATTTTACTCTGGGAGTAAGAAAGGATCTTTTTAATAAAAAAGTGTTTCTGTGCTTTCAAAAAAGAAAATATCATAACATGTTGGTAAATAGCATTTTGAATATGGTCTGCTGAATATCTTTGTCGTTTGTATGGTGTTTTGTTACATTTGCGTGGATGAGGGTTTAAACTGTGCCACATAATATATTTTTTATTTTCTGCATAATTTTGACAATTCTTAGTTTTGTAGAGTGTAGCACACAATAGGGGTTTTGGAAGAGGTAGATATTAAAGATGTCATGTGAAAGGTGATGCAGCAGTAGGAATACAGAATCAAATGTGGGGGTTTACATTCAAAAAGGGAAAGAGTAGATCGAGGTCTTCACAGAGGGTCAGGGCAGAAATAGAAAATTCCACACAAAAAAAAAGAAAACGTAGGGGCATATTATCAAGACAGGCGATAAAATTATCGCCATTTTACGGCGATAATGGGCTTGATAATATTCTCTATGGAATTCCAATTGAAGCCCATGTTAGATGTCCATCACATTTAACATGGGCTTCAATTGAAATTCCATAGAGCATATTATCAAGCCCATTATCGCTGTTTTAGTGGCAGTTTCCTGCCGCTAAAACGGCGCTAATTTTATCACCTATCTTGATAATATACCCCATAATTATTTTATTTAATATTAACATGGGTAACTCCAACCTATCTCGTTTATCCTTTCTGTGAGAAATTGGGTTGTTGGTTGACTTGGGTGTGAGCCTTGGTCAAGCAACAGCTTCAATCCCTGGCAGGGTAAACTACAAAAAATCCCTAAATTAACCTGTAATTACCTCTGTGTAGCTTGGCACTAAAAGTAGTCAGGCTTGTGTTTATGCAGCAAACAAATAGTTAAAACACAGTAAAATAAATTCCCACACCAATTTAGAAAAATAGAGTACGTTTTAATAAATGATTTGACACCAAAATCAAACTAGCGCCTAAAAGATCAAAGAGCTAACTGCAGACATCTAGTTCCACATGACTGGGTCATAGTCAATTGAAAATATAGCCGCAGATTGGATACAAGACTTTGATTGCGCCTGATCTGTGCATACCTTCAGACTTAGAAGAATGTTCAAGAAAAATGTTCTGAGAAGGTAAAGTTCAGTGGGGCAAGACTGTAGGTGTTGTCCGAGGAGGGAGCATGTCGCTGTCAGGGAGCTGCTGCTAAGATTTGTTATTTCATAATTAGTCACTTTTTGGAAGTAAAAAATCTCCAGTGGGACATGGTAAGAGACTGTAGCCGAAGACAGTTCCAGGAGTTCTGATACCTTTTTGGCAAAGGACTGCTGAACAGGATTTGCTGCTGCAGAGAAGAATCTAGCTTGAGTAGCTGCAAAGTCAATCCGACCTGCGATGCACCTTGTGAGGATCGACAAGCATGTCGGTCCCAGTCTTCTCTCAATTCTCAGAGCAGTTTTTTGCCAAAGTTTTCTCTAAGTCCCAATGTTTCGATTTTGGTTATTGGAGCACCACTAAAATACCACAGCTAGGGGCCCCGGACTGGTGAGGTACCACATGGTGGGTTCGGGACTCACTCAGGCTGGGTTCAGGAGTGGGTTCAAGATGGTGGGAACCTTTTATGCCCCTGTGGCTGTGAACAGAAGGCCAGCAAACTATCCCTCAGAGTCACTCAAGTAGTCTGGGGTTCAGTTGTAGATGCACGGCTCAAAGCAGCAAAGCAGTACTTCCAGGTGCAGCAGATTAGTCTTGTGGATTACACAGCAGGCCACAGTAGCAGGCATTTCTCCGAGAGTCCTTTCACAGGTCCAAAAAGTATGGCCTAAGACAGCATGCAGGCACCAAAAGGCTATGGGCAGGAAAATGACCGCTTTATAAAGGTGGCATTTTCCAAATTGTCATTTAAAATCTGACTTTACTTTTAAAGAGTATTTTTCATTACAATTTCATAGATACCAAACATAACATGCTTGCCTGGTCATAGTCAAAGTTTATCACTTTTATTGTAATAAGGCAACTGAAAGTTATCCTATGAGACAGGTAGTCCTCACAGTAACGAACAAAGAATTACGCAGTTTTTCACTATCAGGACATGTAAACCTCAAAGGTACATGCCTAACCTTTTAAATAAAAGGCACCATGCCCTATGGGCTACCTAGGGGCTACCTTTGCGTGACCTTTATGTCAGGAAAGGGGAGTTTAGGGCTTGACAATGGGGTTATACTTCCAAATCGAATTGACAGTTTAAAACTGTACTCATATTGTTGGGGGAGACCTTGGACATGTTTGAGCGGGCTACGTAAGTGGGTGACACAATAAGCGCTGCAGCCCACTGGTAGCATTTAATTTACAGGCCCTAGGTATTTGGTATACCTCTCTAACAGGGACTTAAAAGTAAATTAAACATGCCAATCAGGTGTAAACCAATCTAACCATGTTTAACGGAGAGTCCACAAATCCGTAAGCACTGGTTAGCAGTGGTTAAGTGCAAAAAGTCCAAGGGCCAACAAAAACAATTTTTCCAAAAAACAGAGGCAAAAGGCAAAATGTTTGAGGGTGACATTGCAGAGAGGGTCAGGTCCAACACTTTCCAAACCACAACTTGGGAGAAACGCTCTCTATCATTATTGTTTTTTTTTATTGTTGTCAATAATATTAGCAATAAGAACAAAACAACTACAAAAATATTAATAATAATTTAACCCTTTCCATGCTTCGGACGGCCCTTGGCCGTCCGATGTCACAGTGGGCGTGTGCGTCGGCTGACCGGGGACCGTCCGATCTGCGCACGCATCAAATCCGCCCACACCGCAGTTGAATGTCCGCCGCGGGGAAGCGGTTAAATAGCACGCCCAAACCTCATTTTCTGTAGACACTTACACAATAGATATTAATAATGCCAAGCTCAGTGGAACTCAATATATTGACTCCAGAATGAGGTCTAGATGAGTTATACTTTTGGATAATGACTCAGGTAATTATTTCCCACATGGTATTTGTTTAGGTTCACATTATGCATTTTATTGTTTTTGCCTAATTTTATCCTGCAGATGTGAGTGTCAACCATTATAAAATGAACTAGATGGCGTGAACTGGCTCTGTGCCGAGAGAAATGTGTAGGTTTTTATTTTAACAAAACATTTTTCCCAGGTTTGCAAAACATATAAAGTGTTTTACTTGACAATGGACTATTAATGTCAATCTTTCATTAAAGTGTAGCCATGTTTCCTAGAGATGGCATGTGATTAATCTATTAAGATGGTCACTGTCATGTCTAAAGGTCCAAAGGCTGCAAGGATATTACTTTTGAGTAGGTACTTCATGGCAGGAATACAGCAAACAGTGTCCATATTACAGTATAGTAAATTATTGTTTTTTTTTAGAAATAAATAGTCATTGTTCTTTTTACACTATAGATATGTATTTGCATAGGTCAGTTTGAAAAAATCTTGAAATATTTTGCTTACATTTAAGGAGAAATAAGGTGTTAACTGAGATTTATTTTATTCGAATAGTATTCAATATTCGAATAGTATTCAAAATTCCTCTGATTCATGGGTACACTAATCTCCAAATACTTTTTAAGATGTTCTCTAAATCTGTTGAAGTAATGCTTTGAAAGTTTGATTCTGTAAAATCAATGCTTAATTTGAGTTAGTTGTTGCCAGTGGAGGCGATTCATTTTTGGACATGGCACTTATTTTTTGGTCGCAGACTTTTACAGAGAGCAAGAAAGGGAAAACCAAGCAAAGCGGAAAGACAGAGGGAGTGACAGAGTGAAAAACTGTAATTAAGGGAGAAAACAGAAACCTCTGAAAGTGAGAGAAATGAGCTGGAAGTGTCTGGTAGTGGATTAATAAGCATAAAGTGGCTTCATTCAAGACCACACAGCATAGGTATTGGGTGCACAAACATTTAATTGCTGTCGCCATGGGCTTCTAAGCAGATGTTTGGGCACTGGCATGTACTGTTTTACAAGTAAACTACTGTTTAAAAGTCACATCTTGTTTTCATAAATAAATATATATATTGGATCAAGAAGATAAACCTGAAACCCACTTCATCAATTGTTAATAATGGGAAGAACTGTTAAAAAGGATAACACATTTCGCTGCATTCCATCTTCTAACACCAGCTAGTATACCGTTAGATTGTGTGTGCCATACCAGCGACTGAGCACATAGGATCTCAGAACATTCTACAGTGAATGATTACGGAGTTCTAAATTTGAATGCTTGCAAATGGTACCTGTTAGAACACAATACATGTTTTAAGGGGCAAAATAAATAAAGCAATCAAATACTCAATGTCAAATGACACCAAAACAAATATTTGAGTATCATTGGCATTAAAAGCTATCTCACAACCACAAACACAACAACAACATTCCATTCTGTAGAAAGACATTTAAGGACACTATTTGGACAAGTTAATTTGCTCCATCAGAACAAGTGCTGTCGGTTATCGCTCATCATTTCGAGCTATATGGATCCAATATTCAAGCAAAACACAGTAGTGATTATTTGATGGTGGTAATAAAATCTATTAGTTGGTGAGTTGTCTCAGTTTAGCTTATGTTCAGGTCATTCAAATCCAACCAATGACTGTTATTATGCCCTTTATGATAGATTATGTGTGTCCTTTAGCTTGGTCCATACTTTTACTGCATTAGTTCATGATACGGTGTAAGATGTCAGTGTGATCTTTGAATTTTAGAAAGGATAAGTTCACCGTCGAGAGGTAGCATGAGGTAGACCAATTTTCTTACATACAACTCTGTAGTGTATTATTTGGTGCAGGCCACATATACAACTGGAATACAGTCAGGCATATCTTTATTTTAGCTCAATGGCCATAAAAGAACAAGTTTTAAATACAAGACAAAAAAATATTTTAAAAACAATAAATTGAACTGTGCAACAATTCTCGTTTCATAACAATTTCCAGCATTTGAAGCTTAAATAATATAAGATTAAAATATTTAAAACAATATAATTTATAGAAAAGGGATACAAAAAAGGGGCAGTTTGATAGTGCCAGTCCCTCAACTGGACAACAGTTTCTTTCTAAGCCTCCACGTATAAAGTTGAAACCAGGAAATGACAGAGAAAATAAACTGCCTAGTATCACATTGTAATACTCTTAAAGCCCTACTAAAATTTTGAGACCCTGGATTGCAACAGACTGATAAAATCCACCTCCTTCTGAAATATTGATAGATAGGGCATAAGAACAAAACGTGTTCAGGTGATTCTACCACCTGTGGACAGAATGGATAAAACCAGTCCCTGTCACCAGGGTAGCATTTCCATTTGACTGTAAATGAACCAAGGGACAGCGTTCCCATACAAAATGTAAGCTATAAAGTCTTTGCATGGGGAGGTTCAATCCCACCCAAGGACTACTTCAAATGGTCGTCCACTTTGAAAAGATGCAGTGAGGCAACCATCCCCAGAAGTGTGCCTATGTAAGTTGTCAATGTAGCACTAGTAAGCACCTTTTAGTTCAGACTTGGACAATGAGGTGATACCAGCGGGAGAGCACCATAGATTCTCATACCTAATCTGGCCCAAATGAGCTTTCATGGACCCAAGCCAGGCCAGGCAATCTTACAGGCACCAGGCTGCCCCAAGACATATTCCAAGGCCTTATGAACGGGTGTAACCTCAGGGACTGACCATAGTCTCTATCAATATAGGTGTGGTCTTAACCAAGCTATATCATTGCTCCATCTCAAACCATGATGCAGCCACAGAGGGACAAGCGAGGTACTGAGAGGGAGATTCGTTAGACATCTCAAGAAACAATTTTCTATCAGTTATAGGGGTCTACTATCATGAAAACCCAAAGCTCCACACCATAAAAAGTGGACACTGGGCAAAATAAGAAGGAGTGATGGGCCTTCATAATGCTCCAAAGTATTGCTCCAGCTTGAGCCTGCACATCTGGACATGGGGGAACCAATCAAAATATACTGTGAGTGTGACCCACTAAATAATCCAACACAGGAACCATCTTCATTGGCACACCATTAAGGGTTGGGTAAGGGCGAGAAGTTGAACAAGGGTTGAAGACCATAAATGTAGTCTTGCTGCTTCTCTATCTGCAAAAATGGCCGAAACAATACAGAAGCTTTTGAATCCCAATTGGGGATTTAGATATCAAAAGGGTATTGTCTGAAAACAACAGGGCCAAAGAACTAACCCCTGCATTCACCCTCACATTTCTCAAGCTGAGTTACCAGGTCATTAATGTACAGGAGATAATGATTTGGGGATAAAACGGTATACACCCGTTACAACGCATCTTTTACTCCGCACTACCATTACAACGCGACTTTTACTCCGCATACCATTACAACGCATTGCGCTGGGGGGCGCTCTAGGATAGGGAATAAGTATAATTTACTATCCAACACCTTCCCTAGGGTCCACGGGGACTGGAGTTAGAATAGTAAATTATACTTACCACTATCCAGCACCCCAAAGCGCTATGCGTTGTAATGGTATGCGTTGTAAATACCGCGTTGTAACGGTATGCGGAGTAAAAGTATGCGGAGTAACATGGTACATCCGGATAAAACACACCCCTGCTTTACTACCCTATTTACCAGAATGGGGTCTGTCATATCACTCTGTGGCCCATATCTAACTTGGGCATAATTGTTGGAATGTAATCTGACAATAGTTTTCAGAAGGTAGTTGGGAACTCCCAAACCACCAGAACCACCCATTCTGTGTTCTAGAAACAAGGTCAAAAGCAGACCTGAGATGCACAAAGCTTACGTAAATTCTGCCACACCCCAGTTTCAAAAATGTCCAATACAGCAATTGCATGGGGAATATCTGGCCAATTGAGCCAACACCATCTCTAAACCCATCCTACAGTGTGGTTAGAACATTTGAGTCAGACATCCACTTGCTCAGCCTGTTCAAAACGATCCGACTAAACAGCTTTTGCAAGCCGCCAATAAGGCCGACTGGTATGTAGTTGGATGGTAGGGATCTGGAACCCTTTTTGATTTTTAGGACAAATGCAGCCACTGCCAGGAGGGAGGGGTGGGCGCACCATTCAATATAGCACTGAAGAACAGGGGAAGATAGGACTTAAACAAATCAGGCATCTTGGCCAACCCAGGGGCTTTATCCAATCTTATGCTTTGGAGATCTCAGAACTAAAAATCTGCTGTGTCCAGGATAGCGCTAGCTCAATAAGATATTCAGCTGGGAAGGCGCTAAGAGATTTATTGCATAATGCCTGTTGAGCCTGACTGGAAGGCACTACTTGGGTTAGCTTCTGGTCATTTGATGTGCAAATTAGTTGCTAAAGCTTCTAGGTGTGAAGTGGTGACAAGTAGTAAGTTATCCTTGTTCACAGTTCTACGGTTAACACTAGATTCTCTAAACGGGTTTGAGGGAATAGTTTGGATGTTGAATGGTGAGGGTGAAGAAACACTGCGAAAGCCATTGTAAGATAGAATTTGGGAGAGAGTGTCATAATCAGACAAATGGCGAGTAGACCTTTGGGGCCTGGAGTGGTGATTAAAAAGGGGCCATGTTTTTAAGTTCAAAAGAAGTTTATTAAGCATGATATAAAAGGTATCATTACATAATACAGTAAAAGAATTATGAGGAAAGGCGGGGAGGGAGGGGGGAGCAGGGGAAGAAAAATCAGAAGAAACAATGTAATTGATGAAAGGACAGCAAGCTTATAATGAGCATAAATAAGCAAAAAGAAGGAGCATAGTAATTATACATTAAAACAGATGCAGATGTGAGTATGCAGGTATAAATGTTGAAAAAGAAAGGGAATAACAGGGGCATTAAGGCGGTTTGGAAACCTCCTGCTGAGCAGGCTGTGGACAAAATGAACGAGTTGTACAAGCATCTAAATACAAAATGACAGGAAGCCATAGGTCTACACGCTTGGCTGCTAACTGCGCAGGAAAAGCAAAAGCAGTGTCAGTGTCAGTGTCATGTTTTTGATAGTGGACTGAGTGGGTTTCAGGAAGACAACATTTTTCTCCAGCAGTGTTTATCCATTGCGGGAGGGCTGGGTTGATTAGTCCCAAGGGCAGGATTGAGCTTCCAAAACTTCTCTATCTTCATAAAGAAGTGTAATAGGGCATGTAGGCTATCTTCAACAAGTTGGAGATCATGCTTGAGGTCAGCCAACTTATCCTCAATGGAGGGCAGGTTAGAATTGTGGGCAGCAGGTCTGGGAGTGGATAGAAGATGTGACCCTTCGGGGAGAGGGATGCTGGAGGGCAAAGTGGGTTCCTCATAAGTGAGAAGGTAAGTAGTGGGGGAGGGGACAGGATCCTGATTGAGGTCAGACATCTTATCCCCAATGTAGGGCGGGTTGGCATTGTGGGTGGCAGGCCTAGGAGTAGCTAGTAGATGAAACCCCGGAGAGAGGGATGATGGGGGAAAAGTGGATTTCTCATGGGTGAGGAGGGAAGTAGTGGGGGAGGAGACAAGGTGTTTTAGGTTAGAGGATGTTTAGCATTCTGCGCTGCAGCTGACGGGCTCCCACAGTGTAGTGCTTCAGTCTAAAGCTGCCAAGAATCACCGGGCTCCTCCTCTCGCCCGAGCACTTTCTGAGACAGGTAGTCCTTGTTCCCACGATGTTTGACTTGGAACTTCATCTGCACTCTTCCATGTTTCACTAACTGAATGTAGTAGTCCAGCTATGCAGCATGTGTTCTTTAAGTGCTTCAAGTTAATGCACATGCAGAAAAGAGGTAAGCATCCACCTTCTGTATATTTACATGAGGTCACACAAATAGCAGGATTTCAATACCCCACACTCAACAAATGGCCTATTCACAAGGGTATCTAAAGATTCTGGGCTCGATTCACAACGTTTTTTCAATCTGTAGTTAGGCTACTTCACAAAGAGTTTGTAATGAGAAGGTGAGATTTACTCCTGTAGTACTCCTGGCTTACAACTGCCATACATGTGAAACAAGGAAGTGGAAATACTGGACGACCCTATGTGTAGGGTGCTTCTTTCTGGAGGCCACTCCTGGAGAACTCTCTTGGACTATTGCCACTTTCAGTAACCCCTATTTGCATTTGGGGTAAATCAGGCATTTCCTTGTTTCTATTTACCTTCTGTTTCTTTTGTTTTTGAGTGGTAAAGGCTCTTACCCTCACATTTATGCTGTTTACGAAAAACCTACAAATCTGTGTTTTAATTTAACACACTTGTTAGTTAATAGCTTAACAAACATCCAGAGTGAGTTGCCCCATTACTCAGGGGTGCAAATTCCGTTGGTGCAGCAAACAAAATGGCAGTATGGCCTAGAGGCTTGACGGGCCCTTCAAATCCTAATTATTGCTGTATTTTACAATCCAAACAGAAGCTAAAGGGCCCTTTTTCTTTCCTGCACTAGGGCTCATGACACATTGGCTACTCGCTTTATCTGAATGACTCTTGAAACATAGGCACTTTAACAGGAGCTCACCCCATTGTGAACAGCACCGAAACCACCCCCTGTTTCTTAAGTCCTTAAAAAATCAGATTGATGATCTTAAGCCTTCTTCCAGTGCTGGCACACTTGTGACTGCCTAGTGCTAACGTAGGTGGCCTTGCACCATGCACAAGGGTGAAAACATTATGGGTAGGATTGTTTGGGCACAGGAAGGGATACCTTCCTGCACAAAAACAATCCAAAGAGGCATTTTGTTTTTTCTATGTGTGATGCAGAGTACATCATGCATAGAAAGAATAAGTATCGAAAAAAATAAACATATTTCCATTACATTTATCTACAAAACCATGAAATCAGGCCTTGTATGGCTTCGTAAATCCCTAATAAGTAAGGTCCTTGTCTGACCTGTCCATATCTCCTTCTTCCATTTGTCTTTTACGCCGCGACACTTCCGAGTAGCCGTGTGCGCTATAAATGGAGGATAACATAACATAATAAGCCTTTTCATTGCTGTGCGTCACTTTACTTGACACAAGGCCAACACAAAGGCCTTGTAAATCTGGGCACATATGTCTGTGGATTATCAGTATTTACTCTGCCTCGCCTTAGTTCATCATCCAGTAGATCCAGGATGATCATCACAAAAAAAAAAAACACAGTTCAAAAGCAGGAGTAGACATGCAAATATGGCCTGGATATGTCAAGATTCATGCAATGTAATGCTGCCCAGAAGTGTGCACTGTTGCATTAGAGCAAATAGCAAATAGAAGAAAAGTGTGCAGTGCCATATTCATGCAATGTAATGCTGCCCGGACGTCTGCAGTGTTGCGTCGCACAAATGACAAAAAATTGGGCAGATACAAATTGGATGCCAATAATGCAATCAGTCATGCTCGCACTAAAAATGCCTTGTTAGTGCAACACAAGGTTAAGTTTTGCATTCCGCCATAGTTCAAAGATGAGTGAGCACTGTGGTTCTTGAGTTTTGTACTGGAAGTATATCATCCTGTACAAATCTCTTTGTGCAGACAACTCCCTAGGGGTAAATTGTGTAATGCGTGCAACATCGCAGAAATTGAGGGACATATTTATGAGAGTCTAGCATCACATTTGCACCACGCATAGTGGTACATGTGTGACACAAGTCTCTGAGTCAGTTTTATGAAGCCACAAAAAGCTTTGAGAGGGCTCATAGATCTTGAGCAAGGCAACGCCGCGCAAATCGCTGCACTGCCTTAGCCTGCGCAAGGGAGACATTCCATGGATGATGCGGTGGGTGTTCACATACAACTCCCAAGTTTTTCATACATTCAGAAATTTACAAGTACTTGTAAACCTAGGAATGCGTCAAAATCTTACACTTCCAGAGGTGAGGTGTAAAGAGGAGAAATATCTCTATTTTACCTCATTTCTTATTCTTTCTATATGTGCTACATTCTACAGCACACATAGAAAAAGGAAAAAGCCTCTCAGGATTATTTTTGTGCAGGAAGGTGCCCGTTTATACACAAAAACAATCCTGCCAACAACACAGGCTCCCTTAAACTATGGTTCAATAATGCCTGCATCGCTGCTAGGTTGCTGAAATGGGGCCAGTAGAGGGGGAGGGTACAGGAATGCATTGTATTGGATAAATATGATGCATTCCTGACCCTTCACTTTAGTATATGGCAGCGCAGCAAGGTATCTTGCTGCACTGTACTACGACAAATCCCCATAAATGAGGGCCTGGGTTTTGCTGTATACAACACTGTGCCATTGGGGCTCAAGTCAAATTTCATCGCAAACATCCTTTATTATGTGAAAGTTGATCGACACTGTTGTTTGCACCACTTAGCGTCGTACACCCACCCTTTTGCTTTGCAGGAGCGCCCATGATAATGATAGATACACTTGGCCTGTAAGTCATATTACAAAGGTGACTGATCCAAGTTTCTGCTTCTATAGACCAGGCTAAAACAAATATTCTACTTCAGAGGCTATTAACAGTGAAACATGCTATACCTATTTATGAGCCCCTTGTGCTGCCAGAGAGTCACTTTTTGTGATGCTTCAGCGGCACAAACTACAAAATCATATTTATGAGGTTACGTAAAGCCACTTTGCATGCCTGTGAATGGCGTCGTATATATGGAGTAGGGCAAGGCAGCCCAAATCGCTGCATTGTCTTCCTCTGCACTAGGAAGGCATGCCATGGGTGTTGCAGTGGGTTTTCACACACAACACCCATGGATTTTGATGCTTCCCCAGATTTGCAAAACCATGTAAACCTGGGGATGCACCAAAACCATGTGCCCCTCCCTTTCAATGGGAGGTGCAACGAGGTGAAATATCTTTATTTCTCCTCATTTTTTTTCTCTTTCTAGGTGTCTTGCATTCTGAGAGGAAAAAGCCTCCCAGGATTGTTTTTGTGCAGGAAGGTGGCCTTTCCTGCACCAAAACAATCCGCCCGACAGCACAGGCAACATTCCACCATGGTACAAGGGTCATTTCATAGCTTATTCGCCCTTTCCTTCTTCACACATGTCAGATATTACACCAAACCATTCAAGTTCTAAAGAGAGGAAGCAAAATTCACGTCATGGTATTAAGTGTCGCGTGAACATCACATAGATGGCATTTTTTGCTGTATTGTGTAATTGTTGATCTTTTTCTGTTACATTGTTGATTCTCATGTAAAGCGCTCTGATACCTCCGGGTCTAGCCAGCGTTATAAAAAACTCTTTAAATGAATAAAAAATAAATAAATGTACCCAGCCTGTGGCCGGTTTCATCCATTTCCATCCACTTCCTTGACAACGGTGATAACATTGGCTTTTATTTTTGCTCATGTTAGGAGTGAACGCCATCACATCATTCAAAGCATTTGTCCAAGAACTGAGACACATGTAAACGTTGCAAAGCAAATTGCAGTGAATGACTTTAGTTTCTTTTCCAACATAAGTAAATACAAGAGCAAAGAGCAATAAGCCAAATGCTGCAAAGAGGTGCAAATAACTAACCCATCACACAACTCGGAATTATTGCAGTTTTATGTATGACAAGGCCCTAATTCCATTAGGGAGTTCAACATTGTATGTTTGTGAGAAGCGTTGCAGAGGTGACAGACTTTATGACTTCCCAAAGTTAACCAGGGCCTGGTTTAGATTTTGTCAGATGTATTATTACTCCATTACACACATCATGTCCACCTTTTCGCAAGTGCCATCCGATACAATGCACTTGTGATAAGGCAGGTCTGTGACAGAGTGCACAATCAGCCAAACTCTAGATCAGGTGTAAAGTTTGCTATCAATGCAGCACTTCGGCAGGCGAAAATGAATGCAAAATGGTTCCGGTTTTTGGGAAACTTTTTGTCACCAAAATGTGTTTTTTTAAAAAAACTTTACAACCTTTACAGAACTTTATGGCACAATAACCTCATACTGACAGCCAGGACTTATAGGGACTGATTCTTTATTGGCATCTATATGGCACAATGCTGCCCTCTGAATTTCTGGGTTGCCTTTCTATACTGGGCAACCTGGAACACGTGAGGAGTGCTGCAACTAGACCACCTCCTAGACCAAGGTACTAATGAATCATTTTCATAATTAAAACAGGAGTTTAACCTTACCCAGGCAGACTATGGGAAGCACTGATAACTGTCTTATTTCCTCCAGTCCGTATTAGGTCCCAATCAAACTCCCGACTTCCCCCATCCTGAGTACCTCTGACTTTGGGGCGGATATAGGTGGCTGGTCTCAAGGCTATACAGGGTACTAATAGGAGATGTTCACTGAAAATCCCTACTGGCCATGACACAAACCAGTTGACAGTCCTCTACTTGGGAAGGGAACATGCTCCGATGGATTGGGTGGATCTGCTCCACTCCCATGAAATCGTTCTCCGGGAGTCTCGCCTTAAATACATCTACTTCAAAATATTGCCTGAATGGTTTCCACTGAAATTGCATAAAGCGTGTCTCCTGCCTCACAGCGAATGCTTGAAATTCTCAGGGGATGTATGTGAGCTGATACATGTACATAGAGCTGTACAATGATATGTCCCTATTGGGACGCGGTGTGGACCCGCTTGCAACACCTCCATCCCCGGTTCCTGCAATCCACCCCGCGCCTCGTCCTCCTGCACACGTTGAAGATGCACCTGCCATAGGCACCCACACCCACCCAGTGGTTGGCTGCGGCATTGGAGGTGGAGAAGATTAGCATCCTCCATCACTGGCGCCAGTCCACCTGTCGCACACCCACATCACGGGCGCTCGAACTTCACAGAGTGGCCTTATATGAGCATTTAACCTATTGACTTAATTACAAAGTGGAAGTCTTTGACAGATAAGGTGCTTTTATAGACTTGTTGGAGGCCGCATTCTGACTTTTGTCACTCGAGTGCTCCATCCCTCTGCTCCTTCCAGGCCTTACCTGGTGATCACTGTGTGCTCAGGAACCTGCCTACGCCACCCTTCTACATCCATCCCCTGTCAGTGGTGCCAATTAAGGATTTAAGTGGGATGAAAAAGTAGCGGGTCTCTCAAAGAGGTGTGGCTTATCTAATTAGGGGCATGGCTTAAAAACACATAAGCTGAAAATCTGTGCTTAGTATAGGGCGCCGCCTGACTGGGATATTGTTACTTCTGCCATTGCACCCAGGCATATAATATAACAAGTAACACTATGCCTACAGCAAACCAGGACTATTGGCTTTGTCAGTGGTTGTTAGTTGCATAAGAAAAATATGCAACAACTATGGCTTTGTTGTATATAATATTGAAAATGCTTGCGTTCTGAAATGATGAGACTGTGAAAGTACTGTAACGAGTCTCTTTGAAGTTACATCAAAGGCAGTGAAGGGTGGCACTGCTGCAGAGTTAAGATTTTTTTCTTTCAATCTGATGGTGAGGGCAAAAATGGAGAGCCCGACAGGGACCCACCTCAGCATCTGCTTTTTAGAACTGCCGGTGCTGAGCACCAGCAGGACCCAGTTCACTTAAAGCCCTGGTGCCAGCCTTCCCCGAGTCCCCTTCTCCCTAGCCGTGTCCGCTATCCCGTCAAGGGAAACTGGCAAAACGTGAGGAAACCCCGGTGCCCCCCAGCCCCGTTGACATACTGTCCAACATGTCGCCTGCCCCTCTAACTTCGACACCATTGGACCAGCTCACCCTCCTTCCTACCACCCCAATAGGTTTAGAAACGGTTACTTTGCCACATTAGTTAGCTGCCATAACCCCCCACAGGGACCTTGGCGTCCTCCCTCGTCTGCACTGATAACAATGAAAACCTGTCCCATTGCGGACACTTGGACTGGCCTGCCCTGCCCTCATTCCCTTTGTCGCCTTCTCTTCAGGCTCAAATGTTCTTAGCCCGAACCTTCTAAGTGGGGTTTCCACTTATCCACTTACTCAACTAACTAGTTCTGTTACCCCTTGCTTTATTTTGCTTGAGGAAATATAAATAAAGGATGCAAAAAGGAAAACCTGTCATGAACGTGGCCCTTCCGGACCTACTCTGGGCGACCTTTCCTTACAGATACCCATTGACTCCGGGGCTGATGTCTCGAGACAGTACTTCAGATGTCGTGCTTACTATGAGCAGGTTAATGGGAAATCATTCATTTCTACCGTACGCTTCCCATGCTGGAAAGATAGCCACGGTTCCCTTCATAATGCATACGTTTGGTGCTACCACGTATTTTTGCCACAATTTTAGATATCCTTCAATGACATCGCTATGCTTTTTGTATACAGCAAGACATGTATATATGAAAGTTAAACACCGGGGCAGATTTATGTTGGGAATGCGCCACGTTTGCGTCACGCAACTGTGGCGTAAATGTGGCGCATCCCTACGACCTATTTACAACGTGACGCATCTACGCAGATGCGTCACGTTGTAAAGCCCTGCGCCACTTGTCGGCGTTCCGGCGCAGGGTGGGCGTTCCGGGGCAGGTGCGCCTCGCAAAAGTGGCTGAGTGAAATCTATAAGATTTCACTCAGTCACTTTCAGGCCAATGCTGCGTCAAAACCCTGCGCCTGCTTGAAGCAGGCGTAGGTCTTGACGCAGCATTGTAAAGATGGGGCACCTCCAAGCCTTGCTGGAGCTGCGTCGCGCTTGCAACGCAACTCCAGCAATGCGGCACCTTTACGGCACAGATGCGTCATGCAACTGTGCCGTTTTTGCCCCATGGTGCGCCGCATTGTAAATGCGGCGCACCATGGGTGGCGGAGCAGCGGCGCAAAATAACTGGCGCATCCCTGGGGATGCGCCAGTTAACATAAATCTGCCCCCACTTACATCTGTACCCAAAGGGCACTGCTTCCCTGACCTGCATTCCTATCACATTCCTCTCCACCTTCCACGCTCCGTGGCTCACTTCTCCTTGTGTTTGTATTTTCTGGACTTCCGCACATAATAATGCCCATTTTTAAAAAAATGAATCTGCTTCTATTTTTCTTTCGGCCCAATCGTTTCGAAAATTCGCAATTCTTTAGCTAAAGAAAATGTTCTTTTATCGCCATTTGCTCACCCTGTAATCAGAGACCCCTCTCTTCCCGACAAAAACATTCGAGGCTAGATAATGTTTTCTGTAATCTTTTAGCGTTTTCTAAATTGAGTTGGCATGAATCATTGATTTCATTAAATTCAATAATTTCATGACCTTTTCTTTTTGTGATTGCTTTCCCGTGAACGAATTTGGCCACGCTTTTTCCAATTTTCGCCTGGCATTTTCGTACGATTCTGACACAGCGCAAACACAGACTGCAGCTGTCAGAATAGTTTTCCTTATTAAACATAGTCAGTGTTGGAAATGCATGTCACAAACACAGCTGTCAGCATGCGTATTACTTTCCAGACCCCCCAGGATATAGCGGCATGGATTAGCAAATTTAGCGGCACAAAAATGGAAATTTAGCGGCACAAATATTGAAATTTAGCGGCATTTTTGCGGCACTTTATTTTACAAATAATCATTCATTTTCAGCCTTAAATCGATGGAAACTGTTTTAGCAGAGTATTCCACTTTGAAATAGGCCTGTTTAAAGTGTCTGCAGCTCTACGGAAGCACAGCTCCAGTCCTAACCTTGTGGGAGGGAGCTGTATTCCTTCCTGGGATGTTCTAGTGCCCACGTGTGCACCACTGCAGGGGTAACGAGCGCTATATAGTTGCAAACCTTTTTTCCTCTTCTTTCCCTCCGCTATCCTTCTGAATCCAAATAACTGTCTAACCTATCCACCACTCAATTTATTTTCATATTTCACTATACTAATTCAACACTAATCCTTCTTGGGTTCCAGAGTAGCGTGCTACGCGCCAAAAAAGCGTTTTGACGCCTCGTCCGGGGTAGTAAGTGGTATATAAATGCAAGGCCCCCCCGCGGCGTGATGCCTGGCTTTCACCTTGGGGATGCCCTGTAGGGGCTATCTCACAGGGAAAAGCCAGGACGGGTTCCAAAGGCAAGCGCGGAGATACCCCTTCGGGGGTCGATTCTGGCGCTATATAAGAAACATAGCAATAATATTAATAACAATAATTACAATACTATGAACTCCCTTGCGTAAGGTTTTGGGAGACAGGTCACCCTGGCAACCCATTAAGGGGAACACTATGTAACTTTTTCTGTAGGATAGGGCAGTTTTTTGCCGCTCTGGCACAAAAACTGACCATTGTGCTCCGGGTGTGGGTAGAAAGCCATTGTCTGCATTCCTGAATGTATGGCGAGAGCAGAGGGGTGCTGTTAATGAGCTGAAGTGGATCCAGAGCCCAGGGAGTCTGCATTCCCCCAAACCCCATAGGTCATCAAACCATTCCTTATTAGCCCTATCACCTTATGGAAAGTGTAATTTCTGTCTGGGTGGCGTCGCATCTGGGGGATTGGCAAGGGATTTAAAAACCTATGTTGTCTCCCAGGTAATCCTCTTTTGTCCTCTTCAACTCTGGATCAGAAAAAAAACACGTGCCTGTCCTGCATCTGAATGTTTTCATGTGTGTGCATAAATGTGGGTTTGTGTTCCTACGTGTGTACCTTTATGTGTTTGTCTTTCTGTATTTGATTGTTTTGTGCGTTTGCATTTGTTTACATGGGTGATTGCGTTTCTCTCTCTCTCAATGTGTTCACATGAGTGCCTGTGTGCATGTTTCTCTCTGTATCTGAATGTTTGTTAGTTTACACGTGTGACTGTTTATTTTTCTCTGTCTATGTATGAATGGGCCTGTGTTTGAATGTTTGAATGTATGTGTGTTTACACGTGGGACGGTGTGCATTCCTCAACCCTGTATCTGATTGTTTCTGTTTGCATGTGTGACTGTGTGTTTCTCTTTCTGTATATGAATGTTTGTGTATTTTTTAGTTTACACATTCGTCCTCCGGCAGGGATGCCTGCACACATGGTCACAGGCAGGCACCTCTGCCCGGCGGCTTCTCCTAATTGCAGCCGCGCCGACACCCGCAGAAACCAGGCGGCCTTACCCCCCAAGGAGGAGGAATGCCCTTTGATCCGCCCCGAGTGGAGAGACGGTTACTGACAGCTCGGGTGGGGGTTGAGTGGGGAGAGACTGCCTGCCCCTGGGCCCCAAGGCTAGAGGCTGGGACCCACGAGGAATAACCTGGCCACTCTCTCTCAGCTATTGGGCAGGAGATGTGTTTCTAAAACCCGCTCCCACACTGAGCATGCCGTGTGATCGTGAGCGAGTAGTAAGGAGGGGGGCGGGGGTTTCGGAAGGCAGGGGGGGGGAGGGGGTACTGCGGGAGACCGCGTCCAACCTTTCGGGATTAGAGAGACCCGTGTGACTGGCTGGACGCCACTATTGTAACGCGCATGTTGTTCAGTGGCACAGCCAGCCAGTGTATGTTTGAAAAGACCCCTTCTATTCAGACCTGGTACAATTTCTCGGAAGTTTTACACAGTCCACCTTCCTCGCAGCAGTTTTTGTTCTTCCCCGAATGTCTGCCTGCAGCAACTCTTGCTCACTGCGCTGCCTCTTAACCCGTTCATACCACTCACCTCACTGCAAACCCTGCAACCCTGCACCTTCCCAGCCCATCACTGTTCTATTTAAAAACATCCACTGACTTTTCCAAATTTCGCGGGCAGTTTTGTAAAAATCGCGGCATTTTTACAAAACTGCCGATTTCGCGATTTTTTTGCAAATCGCGAAATCGCGAAATCCTGGAGGGTCTGACTTTCTGTTGCATTAGCATCACCATTCATGAATCTGTATGTCAGGCAGGATGATCGTTATGCTGTCACGTGCACCACAAATAAACCGACGTAGCAGTGCGTATGACAACAAAAATAGAACAGTTACTATCTATGGTTGTAGATAGTATGCTAGGCAGTGTTTAATGTAACGGGGAGGCAACCTATATTCTGTCTTTAGGAGTTATTGTTTGATTGCAAATTTGTATTGATGAATAGATATTGCATTTAAAATGACCTCATTTGAATTCCACCAGACATAATCTGTGCATTTGTCCGAAAGAGAGAGAAAAGCAAGCACAGTGGAAGTTAATGGGTATGTCTTTTGCACAGTGCATGCACAGACACACAGATGCATGAGTCCAACATAGATCACACAACCATGCACACTGGCAGACATACAGCCACCTATGCAGACAGATTAACAGACAAACAGACATCCATATACAGGGGACAGAAGGGAAAGGAGGGCAGAGGAGGAGAGGCGAGGTACGATGAGGAGAGTCCAGAAGAGTCGAAGAAAGCAGAGCGGAGAGAACTCGACTCTGTGAAAGGGAATATAATGCCCTAGGGATTTGGAAATGGTGAGAGGATCAGTGAGAACGAGAGAAAGAAGAATAAGAGGGATGGGAACAAGACAACATGGAATAAAAGGTAGTTAAAGTTGGAACAAAATGAAGGAAAGATTTGGGAGGAAATGCGATGCCCTAGTCCCCAGCCCAGAAGAACCTCCCCCTTATTCTTAGAAGAGACATGGGAACCCTTTCCTCCACACTGTTTTGGGACATGTATTTGCCACTATGGACCTCCCACTCACGCTGCTGGGGAAACCTGAACCGCTCTCCTGTGGGTCACTCCCAGGAACCATCTTGTTAACCCTCGTGCTGAGCCAGAGTTCTGCTTCTTTGGCTAGCTCCCTGTGGTCAGTGAGCTTGCTCTCTATCTCCTGCTGGCACAGCTTTCTCAAAAATAAATTGTACCTCTCTTGATAACTAACTACTCACATTACTGCCCTTCACTCAGCCATCCAGTGCCTTCTTGCAGTAATCTATTAAATCGATCCAGGAGTGGTGAGATAGCTTCTGACTGTCCCTGAACGTCAACCTGGACTTATCTGGGAGTCAATTCATATGTTTTTGACAAGGTAACTTCTTTCATGAGTGGGTACAAAATCCTGTCACCAAGCGCCAACAAAGAATTCGTCCCCCAAGTGAGTATATGCCTCCAGACACTGGCTCCTCAATCCTCCTGAGGGACCCTTTGCATTTCTAGAGCAACCTCATAACCCCCAAACCACCTGTCAATGTCAACCTCCACCTCAAAGTTGGGCACCAGGTCCTTGGGTATGTGGACCCTTCTGTCAACATTGGACACTGCATGGTCACTACCACCAGTACTACTGGGCTCTGTGAGCTTCTGTATCTTAAAGTCCAATTCCTTTAGATTCATTTCATGAGCCCACAAAAGCTTCTTTTCCTCCAGAGCCAGCTTTCATTCTTATGGGGCAAGGGCTCTCACTGCCTCAGCTCTTTTCGGTGATATAGTCTACAACATAGTCCCGTCGGGTAGCAAATAATTACTTCAAACCTACAATCATGGTATAATCATTCAGGAAAAAACATAAATTTTTTAAAACAAAAACACTACACTAATTCTTGATAAAAAATGTATATGACGTTTCGACCCAAAATGTCTGTATTTATGAGGACAAAACAGTGTGTCTTCTTCAGGACGAAAAAAGGGGGATGTTTGTGACAGCCAAGTTGTAAAGAAACAAACTCACCCAAGCCTGGATGGAGTGGGAGTGGGGCATCTTGTCAGAGCATCATCAAGAATTAAAAAGGACAGTGAGGGAGTGTTCCTCTCCAAATGTAAAAAGGTCGTAGGTTCTCACACCAATGGGTCAAAATCTGCATCAGGAGCTGGTTCCTCAATCAGAACACCAAACAATGGATGTAGAGAAACCGAGACCAATCATGAATCTGATCAGGTTATATGGTGTGTTTCCCAGAACGGGGCATTTGTTACAAATCCTGAGTAAGGCCCTCAATTGTATAAGTAAAGAGGTGTGTACAACTTGTGGCAAAACTGAAAGTGGAGCTTCCTCCTGGTGTTGTCTCAGCTCTTTTCTGGGCGCTCTCTGCCTGCCTGTCTTCCTGTTCCTCAGGGGACAGATTGGGGGAGGATACACTGCTACCTGCTGTGGATCAAGTAGAGGGCCACAGCCCTTAGGGTCTCTCACCATCTCTTATGATTCTGGTGCTAGAGGCAGGAGGCTCTCCAGAACTGCAGCCACATTATCCTCCTCAGACTTCCTTTCATCCTCCCCCTCCTACATTTCATCCAATTCATCCAATTCTTGGTCATCAGCATCCTGCCTATGCACTGTGTCTTGAAGCATGTGTAGTTCCTCAGCAAAAGGTCAGAAGGCTATTGTGTACTCAAACCTGCCAGCTTCAGGTTCCTCTCCCTGAACAACCTCATCAGCTCTTCCATTTTGTAGCTGTCAAGGTTTTTAAAATCCAGCTCCACGTTTGCAGGCAAGATTTACAGGTGTACAAAATGTGAGGTACGAATTAGGTTTGGGAAAGTGAAAAAATGGCCCATCAAAGAGAATTTACAGAGGTTGAATCTGATGTCAGAATATTTTGAAGGATTTTCAGTTTTCCAAAAATCACTGAGTGGCACTGCATCAATACAACTACTGGATCCCACCACTGAACACCAATGTATGTTATTGGTTGCGAGGAGTGGAAGCCCGAGTCAGACAAAAACCACAACACTTATTAAGGCTGAAAGACAACAGTCAGTAAATTAACCTGTACTTAACCGTCTAGTAGCTTGGCACAAAAGGAGTCAGGCTTAACTTAAAGGCAATGAATAAAGTATTTTTGCTGCATGGAAGCAGTAGTAAAGTGAAAACATAATAAAAGAAAAATCCCAGAGCAATTTAGATAATTGAGTATATATATGATACTAGAATGACAAAAGTCCAATCATTATAAGCAGAGAAATTGAATTTCAAAGTTTTCAGTGAAAATAGATCCAAGAAACAGAAAGTGCCACTCACAGTTATCTGGTCACCTTAGACCAGGGGAAGTCAAAAGTTCAGGCCAACCGTGATGATGCCCGGGTCGCATACAGGGACCAGGTTGGTTCCACTGAAGAGATACCCTCTCAAATCTGCCAAGAAGAGTTCTGGTCATGTTGGAGGGGGCATCGAAGACGAGGCTTTTGGTGCAAAGTATCAGTCAGAAGTGGCGTCTGGGCATTGCTGTAGTGCATAGATCGTGAAGTCACTGAAGCTTTGCATTGGTTGATCATCAAAGATGGTTACTGCCTGCATGAAGATCCAGTCTCATCAGAGCTTTGTGTTGACAGTCGTTGTGGGCCCACAATAGCGATGAGAATGGGATGGAGCAGTACTGGCAGTCAGAGTTAACTGGAGTTCATGTGTCTGTGGACAATGTGCTGGATTTCTGAAGAGGCTTGTTGTGGCGTGTGGCTCCTCATCGTCATTGACACTCCAGGATGAGCAGTAGTAGTGTTGATATTAATATTGTGTTGTACGTAGTTCCAGTGCGCATACTATAGTAAGCGCATTAATATTTATATATTACATAATTCAAATGTGAAGGATACACATTTTTTAGCAATATATCTGTTTAAACAGTATAGAAAACATGGTGAGTATTCAACCCCCCACAATCTTCTGGGCAGACCCTGGAGAATCACTTTTGCCATGGGATTTTATGGGTGGATATGTTTGAAGCATATGTGGAGGTATGGAGAAGGATGAATGTTCAACCGAAATACATTTATTGTTATTTAAACACAATTTGGGGGCTATTAGATTAAGAGATTCCGAAAGCTTACCTCCGTTGGAGAATGCAACTGAAATTGATGTTCAACAGTGTGCAATTAAACAAATGTAAGAAAGATTTCATAGGAAAAATAATGGGGCCAAGGAGCATTTTAAATTCTATTCCAGGGCACAAAAGGAAGATAAAACCATTGACATTTGTTGCTACTTTAAGGGGGCTAGTTGTGACGTGATTTTCAGCATATTTCCTACGACCATGTTTTGAGGAACCAAATACTTATGAAGACTAAGGTCCGTTTTCGAGTCTGGGGGTCTTGGACCACCAGACACACTGTGGCACAGCTGTAATGTCTCCGCCTCATTACGAGGCGCAGCTGTTCCCTGGCAGTAGAACAGCACAGAGGGCCTATATAATATACAGGGTTGGGCCACCATGGTCTGCCGAGCATATTATAAGTTTCCCCTCGTGAGCCTTTTCATGGAGGGCTCACACCATGAAAAGCTGGCAGAGGGGAAAAAAGTGGGCCCTGCCTCCGCCACCATGGGGGTGCATTCAGGGGGGCACTACATGTGCTTCCCTGTCTGCATGCACTCCCAGTTCCAGCACAGCATGAACTTCACAGTCATGAACTTCACATGCCATGCTAGAACATTTTTGCCATTCCCAGTTGTGGTGCCCTTTCTCAGGGCACCGCCGTAGGAACATCAAAAGGATTGTGCATCTGCACAAGTTCAACTCATATTGAGGTGGGCTGTCTTTGTGTGACTTTGGTGCTGCCGTGCTGGCGGAGAGCTGGCACAGGAGCGGCGAGTCATAATCAGCCGCTAAATCCAAAAAGAATCAAGAAAAATTATGGTCGTTTGGGGAAATATCATTCCAGTCAGCAGCTGATGTGGCCACAAGTATTGAGATGTCAGAGAAGTGTATACATACTGTAAGAAGTGAGAGCAGTTGTGTTGCTCATGTAAGTGCAGTTACTGGAGGAAAGGATACCAAAAATAAAGTTAGAACTGTGGTGGTTAAGACAGATGAAGGGGGATGTGCATCTTGCAAATGGTTGTTATGTTTTAGATGAGGATCAGGAAGCCAATTGGCTAATTCTACTGTGTGTCCAGCTTTGATCAAGGTCTATAGCACATGCAAGAAAAAGGGAAATTTTGGCAGTGTGTGTTAAAAAATGAGTAAGAAGGTAAATCAAATTGTGGAAGATGTTACAGATGAGGAGGAGATTTTGTAGGAATTAGTGTTGAGTGTGCAAGATGAGTAAGCAACTGGAAGTGAGAAGACCACAACATTACCTATTGTTTAATACAAATTGATGGTGTAGGTATTGAATCCATGGGGGATTTCTGTGTGTTGTCTACTATCATGGGAAAAACATGTTTGATAAGTTGTGGCATAGCAGGGAATTATATGAACTGTATGCCAATCCTGGTAGCAATTCAGGTCACATGATTCCTATGCAAGAATTTATGCGGGCAAATATTGAATTTGGTTCTAGGAAGTGCAATGGGAAAGTTTATATAGCCAATAAAGGGCTATGATTCTCAGTTGGCCATATATAATATAACTGTGTATAAAAATTAATCCGAGTGTCAATACGCCTGTGTACTTTGTTTATAAGAGGGAGGTAGGAGAAAGAATGACACTAAATACGCGGACTTAGAAAAACAATATCCAGATGTTTTCAGTGATCATTTGTGAAGAATGCAAGAATTCAATCACACAATTATGTTGTGTGATCATGTAGTTCCAATTAGACAAATATTGAAAATTTGCCATTAAACTACAGTAAACAATTGAAGGGGATGTTGCAGGAAATATGTGAGAAAGGAATTATAGAACCTGTGGAAAGTTATGATTGGGTTTCACCAGTGGTAATTTCTCCTAAATCCAATAGGGATGTAAGACTTTGTGTTGATTTCAGGTGCTTTAATGAAGCAATTTAGTTGGACACTGTTCCTCTGCCTAATTTGCAAGAGTTAACATTGTCAATTGCTGATGCAGCAGTATTTTCAATCATAGACCTCACAAAGTGCATACCACCAGAGTGAGTTAGAGAGGGAGTCAAATCATTGCACAGCTTTCATAACCCCTGAAGGCATGTATCAATGCAAAAGGATGTATTTTGGGCTTATGAATCAATCAGCAGTTTTCCAAAGGGAAATTACCAGAATTGTATCCAGGATACAAGGTGGTAAAGTATTCTAGGATAACATCTATATTTTTAGTAAAGATCAATGTTCTCATGAGTCTGCCTCGCATCTGGTCATGTTGGCACTCAAAGATAGTGGGTTGATGATAAAGAAGGGAAAGTGCATCTTTGGGAAACAGCATGTGGAATATTTAGGGCGTGTAATTTCTAAGGAAGGAATTCACCAAAACATTAGCCACGTTGAAGCTATTGTAAAAGCTTTGCAGCCAGAGAACAAGGAACAGTTAATGTTATTTTTGTGGCTTACTGAATTTTGTTCACGTTTTGTGGACAACTATGATTTTAAAGTTGAGCCGTTGCAGATTTTGTTGGGAAAAAAATGCTAAGTTTTGCTGGTCACGTGGACATTCAAAATGTTTTATTGAGATCAAGAAATAGATATCTGGGAACATTTATTGAAATCTTTTGTAATGAGGGTGATCGCGCACTATCTGTAGATGTTTACAGTTATGGGATTTGTGCACAACATGGATCGTGGTATATGCTTCATTTACTTTAATGCAGACTGAACACAACTATTTGGCTATTGAGAAAGAGCTACTGTATGGGCTGCAGAATGCATATGTGGGGGAGGGAATTCCAGATATGTACTGAACATAAGCCATCGGTCAACATTTTGGACCCAGGTAGGGGAAGAAATGTGATGCCCACGCTGGCAAGATTAGCATCTAAATTATAAATGTTTCACTACAAAATGGAAAATATACCTAGCAAAAGCAATGAACCAGCACCCAACAAATATACATGCTTAACTGATCAAAACACTCATTGCTTCTAAAATAGTTGGGTCACTAGATATCATAAACTTACAGCATGGTAAACAAGAGACCTGAAAACATTAGGCACAAGCTCCATGGGAGACCTGACATAAACTAGCCTGGACATCCCTGCAATGGAATGTGTGTTCTCTCTTTCACATCACTGAGCTAAGTGATGAACAATCTTGCACACCTAATACTAACATTAATTCCATTATGCTTGCAAGATATTATTAACAAGGGTAAACAAAGTCTTCCCAAAAAAGAAAAACCATGGCAGTGGCTCTCAGCCATGAACTCTCTAACACCATACACTGTAAAAGAAAACACTATATCGAAGACCTTTCTTTTGACTGACATCATATAAAATCTGGTGGGTCACCTGAGTGGCTGTCATCTACTGCTCTGCTATAATGCTTTAGTGCCAGGAAACTTATTTTTTTAAATAGCTGAGTGTTCATTACAAATCTATCAATCAATCAAACATCATAAAAATGATGATGCCCATTCACAAATGCATTTTTGAATATGGGAAGTAGTACTACAGAAGTGCATATTCCTACATGCCTTCTGTGAATTGGTGAGAAAACTCCAACTCCATGTTAGTAAAGTTACAAAGAAATATCCTTTCTCTCTATTCATACAAATTGTATATACATGTTCATACTATATTCCCCTTCAATGCACAATTTAGAACAACTTTATTCTCTAAAGTGACTTTTTGAATATCAGCAGTATCATTGCTGTCAAAGCAACAACATTCAGACTCCAAAGTCATAAAACCAACCAGCAGCCCAAACATTTCTAAACAAAATACATTGATATTAAACATAGTCTGCCCCACAGACAGTTTCTGGAGAAAAATATTAAGAACTTAAAAATGTCATCCTGGACTTATTAAAAAGCATCAGACAGGAAAGCATTTCTAGTACACATATTCATTTCCCTTAATCAAGGAAAGACCTCAGCCACTCACAATGAATTCTTAATTCTTATGAGAGTCCTTGATGAAATTACTCACCTTCCTCAATCAAACAATGGGCTTTCCTACCTCCCCTGGTCTTGGTTGTCAAAATAATTTTCAGCCATTCTGGTTCTGGTAATGAATGTATTTCTCACAAAGAGAGAATTTACGTATACCTTCAAAACCGGGCATGTACTGTCATTCTTAAAAATCATTCTCTGGATCAGGGAAATCACAGCAAATTTCAGCTTGATAACAATCATGCTTTTGCTAGCAAATGTAATTGAAAAGGAGTTAAATCCATTTTTATTAACTTTTCAACTTCTAACAACAAGTTAGCAAACCATTAGTCCTGATTTAAGTGGGACATAATAGGTCACAGTGGAATCCGTTCTAGGCATCTTGGAAATGAACATGTCCTGTCTCCTCATCTTTTTAGTGAGCAGTATTTCACATATTAAATGCTAATCAACATCATGTACTGGTGGCAGATTGCGTCAAGGATCCTAAACAATCCTCAAACATACCCCATAACTCATCAGACACATCTCATGTGCTCACATCATTCAGTGGCTGCTTGAGACCGCATTATCTTAAATGCTATTCACCCCTTTCAAAGATTCTTTTAGAGTCTCAATTGTCAACAATGTATCTTGAAAACACTCCGGTCAAACATAATGCTATCTTTATCATAAACTTGATAAAAATTAACAACCTGGCATTAAATCAGCTGAAGGAAATTTCTGTGCACAGATCAAATCAGAAAACTCAACTAGGATGCAGGCAGTCCTATGTCAGGAATCAGCCACAGATCTTTGAATGACTTTCTGTTGGAAGCCTATTTCTGCTCAGAGTAACACGCCTATTGTTGTGCCCTGTGACACAAGTAGACGCTGGTAGCCAAGTAGAGTTCATAAGTACCTTTATTCAGTAGCTGGTCCAAGTACATCAAGATGGTATACAAGTAATCAGTTAGGTAGTCCAGGTAGAGAGGTGATGGTGATGTAGGTCAGCATGGTAGTCAGTTCTTAGTCCATGCAACAGCAGCCCCACCAGGAGCAGCCTGCCTGCTGCTCAGCCCATTTCTAACTGAACTGTCATTCAGTTGGTATAATGTAGCCCCACCAGGAGCAGCCTCCCTGCTGCTCAGCCTGCAATCTTCCAACTGACACTCTGACCAAGGCCAAGCACTCAAACATTCTGTGACATCATTCTACATTCTAAAGTCCTTCAGACTGAACAGAAAAGGAAATATCATTGGAAAGAGAGAAAGGTAGAAATCACGCTATAACACATATCCTGAAAGCCCTAAAGACTACAGATTCACCCTTAGGTCCTGCACCAACTCGACTTCCCAGGGAACAAACTCCAATATTTGCACCCCTAATTTTTCAGTTAAAATATAGCTCCACCCCAGAGGGCAGTATAACTGGTGAATTAAAAACTGAAATAATTACCCTCTTATTAAACAAGCATTTGCAAACCAACATGTGTGGCTATGGCTCATAGACTATTGACTTTCCCAATGTTTGTTTTTTAAAATGTTTTTGGAAACATTTATTACAAAAAGAGTTGAAAAATTGCTGCCCATGTGCATGCAGACATGTGCACAAATACTCTCAGCCACCTTTGACCTTTTGATTTTGTAATAAAGTGTACAGAATAATCCAAGATAGGCACCTGTGCTTGTAAATCAATGTGCACGTGTAGGAAGGTGTCTTTTATTATTTTTTTGAAGAATCTTTTACAGAAATATGGCTTCTCATGCATGCACAAGCGCATGACTGCACATGCACCAATGATCATCTGTGATGGGTTTAAAACGCATTAAAAAATATCCAAAGCCTGCAGTGCCTGTTTGGGATGCAGCATACAGCAAGTTGCAGCAATGGTCCAATTGCAGTGTTAAGAGAGCAGCTGCACTTTTTAGAACAACAAAATAAAACCCAAAAAAATAAGAACACAACAGCACATCAGTCTGAAACTACTTTTTTGGCGGATGTACACATTGTGCAAATAAGCAGAATTCTTTCACTCACAGTCAAGTGTGCCAGTGGCTTAAGTTGACTCCTTGTCCCATGCTGCATGCTGTGGTGAATGAAAGCAAAATGTGTATTACCAACAATAGACTAATGTATGTAGAAGGTTGGCTGAAAGCCACAGTAAGTACATTTATGAAATGTATAATTTTAGTAAAATCAAAATGTCTTCACTAACGCCAGACTTAAAAATTATAACCTTTACCTGACAGTTTAATCCAATTGTCATCCCAACAGGTATGCTATGGCCAAGGTTTTGAGAAAACAGTAGTTAAACAACTACAAAAACATTTTGACAATAATAGCTGTCCCCCCTCTACAATCTAGCTTTGATCCGTGGTAGAGCTCCAAAAACTCAATTATTGGGTTCTGTGATGATGCTGTTAGGTTGGTGGATGAAAATGCTATCTGTCTCTTGTCAATGGAGAATTTGCTCATGGCCTTTGACACTGTCAACCATCAGTTTTTCTTAGATAGACCCACTTTAGTAGTTCATGCTCGTATAAATAATCTCAGTGGTTCAACCATTTGCTTTTGATCTTGTTTAAAAGGTAACTGCTCAGTCATTTTTCTCTCAGTTGGTCTACTCTTATTATGAAGTCTCTTAGGGGTCCTCTTTGTCATCAGCTATTGTTTATCTTGCACCTCTATTTAATATCTTTACAAAATCCTTAGTGACAGTGTAGTTGTATGCTAATGATACTCATGTCTACATTAAATTCTATAAGAAAAAAGACCCATCGAAGCTCTACAAATAATTCACTGGAATGTAGAGTATGGATGAGGCCTAACTACCTTCAGCATAACAATTCTAAAAGAGAAACCATGACTTTGAAGTTAAGGGCAAACTAAATTTACAGGCACTGATAAAAGATTTTTTGAGCATTCATTTCGATATCTATTCAAAGAAACAAAAATCCCTTGGGATTACCTTCCATGATGGAGCTAGCCATTTTGGTAGGCAACTGTTATCATCAACTTGCTAAACTAAGATACATAATGCCACTACTATCTGTCTACCACAATATACCAGTAGTGGGCTTTGCTAAAAACTCCAGATTAGATTATTGCCACTGTTTGGATGCCTGTATAACTACTACCCAGAAAAAAACCTTGTAAAAGAGCCAAAATGCCTCAGTAAGCTAATTGTGGGTCTTGGGACAGAGACCATACACACTATGCAAGAAACACACTGTGCTGCCTCCCACTGAGCAACAGAATTATTTTCACATTGGGGTATTGCATTTATATTCGCCTGAATAGCTAACCACATCAGACCCTATCCAAGTGTCTTGCAGTGTAACAGCCATCCCTGATGTTCCAAAGTCATGCCTGCATTCCCAGAGTCAAGTTTAAATTTGGAGGGGATAAAGCCTTCTCAGCCTTATGATCAGCCTCTTGAAACTCTCTACCAGATTATCTAAGCCTCTCAGTCAACCCCTTCCTGTTTAGAAAAACACGCACTAATAGCCTTAGTCAAAGTTTGGTTGAGTGGTACACTTGGATATCCGTTTGGGTGTATTACAAGTGCATTGTATCGTATGACACTTATATTAACATGGACAGGATATCATTATGTGATGTCCATCATGATTGTGATGGAGTAGCCTGTCTGACCAAACCCTAATTCAGGCCCTAATATCACATTTCCTCTCCTCGATGGTAACTATAAAAGAATAACTCTAAGAGACCTTTTGGGCACTATTTGCTAACAAAATGTCTTGATGATGATGACAGCTTGGGTCATCATATGCGGCATTCCACAAGGATAATCCCTCAGCCCCACCCTGTTCAACATCTACATGACCCCCCTCGCAGACGTCATCTGATCCTAGAGACTCAAGAAATTCTCCTACGCAGACAACACTCAACTGATCCTCTTGCTCACTGAAGACCCCTCCAAAGCAAAAACCAACTTCAGCAACACCATGACCAACATAGCCAAATGAATGAGAAACAACTTCATCCAACTTAACACTGACAAGACTGAAGTATGGGTAGAACACCTCCACATGGGACCAAGGCTGGTGGCCTGCAGTACTCAGACCTACACCCACACGACCGACCATGCAAGCAACCTCGGCATCATCATGAATAGCGAACTGACCATGAAATGACAAGTCTACATAGTTGACTCCTCCTGCTTCCACACACTTCACATGCTCTGTACAATCTTCAAACGGATCCCTACCAACACTAGGCAGACCGTCACTTGGGGCCTCGCCACCAACCGTCTTGATTATGGCAACTCCATCCAGCACCTCAAAAGTATCCAGACCATACAGAATGCGCAGCCAGACTCATCTTGGACCTCCCCAAATGAACCCACATCGCCCCCCCCCCCCACCTGGCAGACCTCCACTGGCTCCCCATACAGAATAGATGCCTGTTCAAGATCCTTATGCACGCCTACAAAGTCATCCACGACCTCGGACCTGCCTACATCAAACATCGACTGAAGTCCCCCAACCCTCCAGAAACCTGCGCTCCTCTTCACTCGCCCTTGCACACACACCCCATGTCCATCGCAGCTGCAGCAGTGCAGTTGCAGCCAACACCTCACACAACCTGCTCCGCATAACCTCCTCTCTGGCAGGCTTTAGAAAGAGACACAAGACCTGGCTCTTCAACAGAGATACAGAGCCCAGTTACCCCTGTGGTGACAGTGTTGCGCTTTACAAATGCTATTTGGATTGAGGTATCAAAACACACCAACATGACCACTACACACATCTCTACTTTGGATACCTCATAAAATTTTACAATAATTGGAAGCAGGGTGACATATCACAATGCTTAAACATCATTGCCCCTCCCACACTATCCTGAGGTGGAGATCGACGTAGAGAGTAAATGGTTTCACATTCAACATCCTTCCTGATTAAACATCTCTTGGATTTGAGCTGTTAAGCTTTACTCCACAGATTCAAAGCAACTGAAAAGGGCACACAAGGAGCCCCACCTGCCATGCACGATTAAACAAATGTAATGATGAAAAACCGGTTAACTAGGTAAACTGTAATATGAAAACAGAATAGGAACTGAGCATCCTGTAGAAGTGTGGCTTTTAATGTCTGTAACAGGTAAAGGCTGAATCAGTGTGGTAGTAAAGTCTGCCACTAGAGTATATTCTTGTGCATAAGTCTTCTAAGTGCGTACAATGTGCAGTGGTAATTCTCTGTCAAACGGAAAGCAGGACGCACTCCCCACCACCCTGTTTTCCTAATAAATGTCATGTACAGGAGTTAATATAGATGGTAAGGACAGGAAATAAAATCATTTGCAAGTGATTCTTGTTGTGATGGTATAAATAAAAAAATGCAACCTGCGCCAACTTGAATGTTCTCAGAGATTGCTTATGAGTTAAGCTGCACCTGAGGAAGTTTCTGTTTTGGTCCAACCCTACTGCCTTCCCATTTGGGGTCAACAAGTATAGCTATCCACACAATGACCAATTATAAATATATTTTTGAGAATAAACTTAAATAGCTGTGATACAAATTTCAAAGCACTAATTTGCATAAACAAATATTTTAAATTGGTGCATATGTACGAAAGGATTTTCGGAAAACTTTAAAAATCAGTCACCGACCAATTTAGGTGCTTTAAGATATAAAGCATAGTCTCAAAGAATACCCCACAAAAACAAATGATTTTCACCGAACCAGGTAATATATAGATAACAAAACTCAGCATCTTGGCCTACCATGGAGAAAGCACGGACAGCCACTTGTTCTTGTTCTCAACGTTTGATCAAGCTCGTCAAGCACTTTTGTGGCCTCGCTAAAGGAGCTTTAGCATTGCATTCAATACTTCAACATAAACAGCCTGATTCATCAAGCCGAAATCGGCTCGCAAAGGGCCAGATTCTGAGAATCTGGCCCTTTGCGAGCGCTATTTTTGCATTTGGGATTCATCATCCCAAATGCAAAAATCGGTAATAGCGATTTCGCAATTTTGCGAGTAATTACATTTAAGGAATCTCTATTTGAGATTCCTTAAATGCAATTCATCATCCATTTAAAAATTGCGAATTCGCAATTTCGGCCCGCTATTTACCGCAAGGTCAAACCTCGTGGTAAATAGCGAAAACTTTTTCTAAGTTGCATGTTGCACACACACACGTCCTTTGGACATGTGTGTGCGCAACACCTGTTTCAATTAGCATTTAAGGGGTGCTACAGGGTGTCCTTTGCACACACCTGGCACCCTTTAAATCGCTATCTTATTTGCGATTAGCTAATTGCTAATCGCAAATAAGGAATACTCCCCATTCATTCCTGGGCTGCCAGTCGGAAGGTGCGGCCCTTGGTTGTCCTTATACACATGTCAAGACAGTACTCTTCGACAGACTGCCCAAGATATCTAATAATACATTAATGCTACCCACAAACATTAGGCCATGAACTCACTAGAGTTTTGTAGCGCTTTGGCTGGTAAGGAAAAACATGATAGTTGTATGTTTCTTTTTTACAGTTTCATGTAGTGCAAAGTCGCCCGTAGGTATTGAAGTGCGTTACATAAGCATCAGTTACATTACACAAGGACACATTAATTCTTAGTCACAGGGAGAATAACTAACTTTCCCAGAATCAAGGTATGTTAAGCAGACTCGAGCCTGGATGCCCAGTAGGGTAGGACTGGAAGAAATAAGCTGGCCGGTCATCAAAATAAAAGTGTCCCACATTAGGGAACCGAATAGCTAAAAGGAAACTGGTAATATCAAAGGAAATCAACAGGAAAAACTGGCCCACAACTGAAAAAAAGAATGCCCCACACACTGATCTGTCAGATCAGCCTATCGGGCAGTGGCGGCTGGCTCAGATCAGGGCACGGCAGGGGGGAAGCCAACAGACGACGTATTAGGTATCATTTATTTATTTAATTATACCTTTTCTGTCGTCTTTCAACTTCCCCCCTCTCTCACCGTCCCCGCCCCACCCCGACACGCCCCACCCCACCTTCTCGCCCTACCCCACCGCCACACCGCATTTACCAGTGCCGGCCGCCGCTGCTATTGGGCACTCCCTAATTGCCCTATAGGTTTGTCCGACCCTGACTCCAGTATCAAAGTCGGCGGGTCTGGCCTTAGAGCCACAGAAATAAATAAATACACCAGGTAAACATATGTCACCTACTGCTTTAAAACAAGAAAATATTATGGGGCAAATTCTTGATTTTGGAATCAGAAATAAGTTAAGTTTATGTTTTAGTTTTTTTGCTCTTCACTTCTGCCCTCGAAACCCTACTCCAGAAAGGTTCTCTTGTAAGACATTTTTTTCATGGGAACTTGTAAAGATCTTTCCAAACACAGAAGTGAAGTTGGTAGTCTTTATTTTCAGTACATAGGAATGAGTACCTCCAGGCTTCCTCTCCCAGCTCCCAGCTTCACAACTTCAACCTGTCTTCTTCAAAGCATAACATTCCATCCTAGCAACAAGTCTGCATTCTATTATAAACAAGTCTCCACATATCTCCCCCCTTACATAGAATAATAATAAATGAAAACATTAATATAATACAATACATTCCTACAAAATTGAATGTGCAGGAGAATACAAATCATGTAAAGCAATTAAGGAGCCTGGCATTTAGAAACATTTCCAGTACTCCAAGCATCTGCCAAAATAATAACATTATTTTAACAGCTTTCACTTGTATAGGTTGTGTAAATTTACTCTCTCCTTTGATTACTATTCCTCCTCTTCTCACATCACCTCAATCTCCTTCTTTTATATCGGAATCCTTGACTCCATTCTTTTGATTATAGTAATTTACAGCAACCTTTTACTGTTTCACTACATCATCCTCCACTTCAGCCCAATCAACCCACACACATTCTTTCACTCCAGGCTCACGTCCCTTAAGAGAAACAAAAGGAGAAACTCCAGTTACTGAATGTGGCATTACTCCATACGATCACACCAATTTCTTTAGTTCCTCAGACCACAACAAACCACTAGTTAATGAAAGCTGAATAGTCTCCCTTAACAGGCGCTTAATTCTTTCGACTAAACCATTAGCCTGGGGCCTGAACATAGCAGCCCTCTCATGAACAATCCCCAATTTACTGAGAAAGCCCCTCATTCTTTTGGAGACCAGCTGAACTCCATTGTCTGACACAAGAGTTTTAGGTATTCCTTCATTTAAGAATGCTCTTTCCATGAATCCGATTACTTTTTTAGTTTCAATGCAGTCAGTAGATTCCATAACAAACCATTTAGAATGATAATCCACAAGAACCATTAAAAACCTACTTCGTGAACCAAGTTTAAAGATAGGACCAAGGAAATCAATCGCTACCCTCTCCCATGGATGCTAAGGAAATTCTATTCTATACAAGCAAGTAGAGGCTGTCTTACTACTTTTATTTTATCACTCCTTGCACATGCATTACACGGTTTTACAATTCCTTCTATATCACTGTCCATCCCTGGCCACCAAAAGGACTGCCGGACACGCCTCTTAGTCATGTTTCTGCCTAAGTGTCCTTCATGAGCTATGCTCATTATTTTACTTCTAAGACTGGCTGGTGGCACCAATTCGTTTCTTCTCCACAATTTATCTTCACTTACACTGAATTCACTCTCAACATGGTAATAACTTCTGATACGAACATCTTGACAGATACTCTCTGTCCATCCTCCTGATACACAAGTCATGACCATCTGTGACACCTCATAATTTAAGATGGCAGTGTCCCATTCCTCCTTATCAAAAGCTTGTTCTTCATTACATCTAATCACATCCACCCCATTATCCAAATCCTCTTCAATAAAATCCACTGGCATCCTGGATAAATAATCAGCTACTACATTCTTCAGACCTTTCATGTACTCCATCTCAAAGTTGTACTCAAGTGCAGATAATATCCACCTAGAAATTCTCAGAGTTACATTGCCTTCCAGACCTCTACCTCCTTTAAATAAATGCACTGGATGCTTGTGGTCAGTGGGGACTCTAAAAGGTAAACCCCACACAAAATATCGAAAGTGCTTGATTCCCCAACAGCATGCCAGAGCTTCTTTTTCAATTACGGAATATGATGTTTCTGCTCCTTGATGTCTTCTGGATGCAAATCCAATAATTCTTTCCACTCCATCATACACTTGAGATAAAACCGCTCCAATACCTACAGCACTGGCATCAGTAGTGATCATAGTCTTGGCATTAAAATTAAAATGTCCAAGAGTGGGTGCATGAATTATACAACTTTTCACACCTTTAAACGCTTTGTTACAGCTGTCACTCCACTCAAATGCAACACAATTCTTAATTAGCAATCTTAACGGCTCCACTATTTCATTAAATCCACTTACGAACTTAGAACAGTACTCTTCTAACCCTAAGAAAGATTTCAGCTGTTCCTTATTGAGTGGAGTAGGAGCATCACTAAAAGCTGAAACAATACTTTTCTTTGGTCTTATACCCGCTTTGGATATCTCGTGACCTAAGTAGGTCACGCAATTCTTCTTCAGTTGACATTTTTCACGCTTTATAGTCAACCCATGACTTTCCATACGTTTCAAGACTTCACTCAATACTCCATCATGGTGTTCGCTATCCTTTTCGACTACTAACACATCATCCTGAAAGCATAAAACATTTTTCATATTGACAAAAATTTGCTGCATAACACTCTGAAACACCGCTGAGGCAGACGCCAATCCAAATGGCATTCTGTGATAGCGAAATGCACCCAGCGGTGTTACAAATGCAGTAAGGTGCCTAGAATCTTCGCTAAGATCAATTTGATAATAAGCAGACATATCAATCACACTGAAAACCACTCCTCCGCTCATAGCAGTCAACATCTCAGAAATATTGGGCAGAGGTTGCCTGTCCACCCAAATATTTTTGTTTAAATCGCGCAAGTCGACACACAAGCAAATTCTGGCTCCACCATCCTAGGGTGTGACTACGATGGGTGCCAAACATTCTGAGGCCTCAATAGGCTCAATTATACCTTGCTGTAATAATTTGTTGAGTTCTTCTTGAAGATGACCTCTCATCAAGTAAGGGACATTCCTTACCTTGTGGACAACTGGTGCCGCATTCTTTTTAGGAATAATTTTATTGGAAAAATTTACAAGTTTACCTAACTTATCTGAGAAAACATTGGGAAATGTTTCCATTATATTCGTTTCAAAATGTTCAACATTATAAAACGCTAAGGATTTAACTGGTTCAGAAGCATTGGGATTCAACATTATTCCTAAATCTTTTTGATGGCGTCAGCCAAATTAGTTAGAACCTTGTTCCTTGTTTTGTAAGATACACTCGCCCATAGACTTTCTTTCCTAAATTGTCAAATAGTTTTGCCACCATAGCCTACAGCTTTAATGTCAGGCATGTCCCAAGATTCCATGTCACACATACTACCCCAAACCTTAAGACACATATCTTTGGACAGCAGTGTGTATAAACTTTATGAATCAACTAGCATCCTAACATTGTTCGTATCAAACGTAATGACACAGTGTGGCTTTTCTAGCTTATCTATGCTTTCAGTAGTGATATCCACATCACAAACAGTCTTAGAACGTGCTCCCTCAGAAATAGAAGAACCTTCAACACATATCAGTTCTTGGATATTTTCACAAGTATCGTCAATTTCATGTACATATTGAGTTTTGAAATTGCAAACTTTAGCAAGATGCCCCTTTTTTCCACACTCTCTACAAATTGTATTTCTAGCCATACACCTAGTGGTAGAGGAAATATGTCTAAGATCACCACACCTGTAACATTTGAAAACGCGTGGAGTGGTTCTCAGAGTTATATTGCTAGAACCGGGAACCTCACTTGACTTGTTGAAAGACTTAGACTTCAAGCTCCTCACAGGTTTCACAAGTTTTGTTTCATCGACACATGCATGAATTTCTGACCCTTTAGAATCTAAATTTAAATCTTTTGACCCCACATTCTTTAGCACAATTGAATAAGTACATTGATCCATCTCTTTTATCCATAAATCAGTATGTTCTAGACCTTTAGCTATTTGTTTTGCTTCGTCTAACGTGGATTCCTTAATAATTAATTTTCACGCACCCTTTTGTTGTTGGTACATCTAACTATTTGATCACGTATTAGTGAATCTCCCAATCCTTCAAAATGACAAGTTAGAGAAAGTCCTCTTAATGCAGCTACATAAGGTTGCGATATCTTCATCTACTTTTTGCACGCAACAGAAAAATATATGTCTGTCTAGTACAGTATTTACTTTGGTAATAAACCTTTTTTTCCAACATCTGCATGCTCATCCCATATACATTACGTGGCTGTCCATTACCCATCCCTAAAGAAAGGTCCGGAAGATCTTCATATAAACGGCGTGCCTCAACACCCAAATGGTAGAGCAGAATAGCTTGTTTACGTATAGGACCATATTTATCTGCCCCAGTTGCTAAAATATAGGTTAGGAATAACTTCTTCCATTCTTTCCAAGGAATAGAAGGCTCACCAGGGGTAGGAAGAAAAGAGGGGGGTGCCGCTAAACCTTGATCAGCCATGGATAGGAATGTAAATAGCAGACAATTTGTCTCAATGAAACAATGTTGAACAGTTTAAATTGAACTTTACCTTTAAAAAAAAAAAATTGTTAAACAAAAATAACACTACTGTTAAATTTATTGAAAGTCATATGGTCTTGCCATTGAAAACGATGAAACGGTGTTCAAGTGGTTTTATCCCTTGAAATAACAGGTTTGCGACGTGAAGAAATGTTTAAAGGCAACCGGTTGTTAAGAAGAGGTATTTCCAATAGTTAAAATGGCTGCCGTGCGTGCTCTGTGTATCTTTCTAGAGGAAGTTGGGCACAGTTACTAGAAATCCATCCCAACTTCCTAAAATGCCCGCCACGTTTCAGGATACTTGCGTGAGCACGATAATTGGGGGGCGCACCAGGAAGACGTTCATCATTTGAAGACTGCAGTGAAGCATTACCTCTTCAACGGAAATTAAACTAAGTTTTTGACACTTTTATAAATCCACAGTTTTCTGGCAAGATCTATACCAGTCAGTCAGTTGCAATTAGTAACGTTATGTTGACAGTCTCAATAACGCAATATCAACAGATTTAATAGCACAATGCCGATATCTGTAACAGCGCAATGTTGATAGTTTTAGTTATGGCAGTCAAATAGTTGCAAATGGTAGCGCTATATCGACAGTTGCTAGCTGATAGCTGATGGCATACATCCACAATTTTAATATTGCAATGCCGATGGCCAATTCTGACAGTCTAATAAATACCATGTAATTAGTATTCCGCGATGTTGATAGTAGAACAATGTTGTCAGTAGCATGTCAAATCAATAAGTAGCTTGCTTTGTGATATCAAGATCATGCTAAGCTCTTGCATGAAATATAGAGAAGATGCACTAGTAATATAGTGTCAGCTTAGTGGAGAGGAAATCTTAGATAGAAGCACTAGTAGTGTAGAAATCGTGGATTCTCATAAGACACAAAGTACATACCAGTTACTGAGTATCTTGATCCATCGAATGAAATGTTGGGTTCTTGTGAAGTTTGAAGTACATACCAGGAATTAGGTATGTTGAATTTTTCAGGGGTGGAGGTACTTGATGTCCCCTCCTGCGCAGACTGGTTTCCTCGTCGCCAATGTAAAGATCTTTCCAAACACAGAAGTGAAGTTGGTAATCTTTATTTTCAGTACATAGGTATGAGTACCTCCAGCTTCCTCTCCCAGCTCCCATCTCCCAGCTTCACAGCTTCACCCTGTTTTCTTCAAAGCATAACATTCCATCCTAGCAACAAGTCTACATTCTATTATAAACAAGTCCCCACAGAAATTCCCCTACAAAAAGGTGGAATTGTAATGATTATAGTTCAGAAAACCAAATGAAAAAGCACTGGCTTCACTAGGATTAGCAACTTAGCAATATTGACTTCCTTTTTTCTTCTGAATAATTAATTTTTGCAGATTGTTTCTCCAAACAAACTTTCCAAACTCTGAAGTTTCATAAAGTTTGCAAAGTTCTCCATCACACTTCAAAATAGATGCATTAGCGAGTTCACACACCTGGAGATAATTTGACATATTTATTTGAGGTATTAATGACATGCATTGACTCAGCCAAATGTGCCACAGAATATCTGGTATAATGATTACACTAATATTACTTTAAAAGAAATTTCCTAGATGGAGCATCTCAAAGAAAACTTGAAGCGCCAGAGTGAAGTGGACAAAAAGTGGTGAAAGAGAAAAGTAGTAGAATTAATGGAACGCTGCAGAACAAAATAAAAAAACATTAGAAAGGTGATGTATATGGCATGTACCAACATTTAGATGCTGGGTAATATCCTGTGTTTCAAGGCAGATATGGAATGAGTGAATCCCTTAAATCATGCAATACTCTAAAACTTCCATTACGGAATCCATAATCATTTCCAGCAAGGCCATCACAGCAGATAGACAATAATTAAAAGCGAATCCATAATGCATACCCATACAGAATCCACAATTTACTCTATGGGGACACAAGAAGATTAAAAGCACTGTTTGGTGGGCTTCAGTAAAGCAAATGTATTATCTGTTGAGAAGTTGCCTCAATTTTTCCGTTATCTAAGGCTTGTCTCTTTTAATTGCAGCAGTGTCTATAGGACGCCCATGACTATTGATAGCACTGCACAATTGATATATTATCTTCTCAAAACACTATCAAGCACTTAATAACTATCATTGCAATGTTGTCTTATGATGTTGTAGAGTTAATTTGCCCCAAGTAAATTGTCTCGTTCTGCTAAATTACTGATTTAAGCGCAAGAGAATATAGGTATAGGGACAGAAAATTACATATTTAAGGAAAACCAAAGTTTTTCTTTCTACATGGAATGCCCTAATCACAAGGTGAAGAGAATTTCAAGGTCAGGTTATCTGGGCCTTAATTTTGCCAGTAATCAAGCTGGGCTTTGTGATCTGTAAAGGTCTTAAATCATGAGCATACTTGAGTACTGTGAAGCAAAGTACAAAATACAGTGAACCCCAGGGTCTGTCCAGAGGAAAGTGGATCAGCTTTTTCATAATACAGAGGGATCCATTCTTGGTGAAGGACAGGTAGACAATGCACAGCGTGCTAACTTCTATCTGCTGATGGGGAGTTAGCCAGTGAACTATACTTGTATGGGCTTAATGATTCCAATATAAACTAGGCAGGCTGTAGAGTTTTGAAAACGTGGTAAAGTTCAGAAGAAAAGATCTATTTTAAATGGGATACTGGATCGACAGCAGCCTCATGAAAACAGTCTTCAGTATACGGGGAAATATACTAGGGAAGAAAAAGATAGACAAAAGATAGTCACGTCACTTTTGACTATTGAGGAAATCTAAGGAGCCACAGACAGGTCTGTTATGATGACCATAATTGGGTCTTTAGGCTCAGAGGGTTGGTGATCCACCTCTGGTGAGTCAAACAGCAGGGGGCTAGCAGTTAATATGAGGGCAGATGCTACTGAATTGTATGTTTAATGGATTCAGCATTAATTTGTGGACAGCCAGTCAGATGTTCTTAGACATTATATAAGTGGAAGAACACTCTCAATTGTGAGATTTTATAAGTGGGTTCCCTACTTAAGCCATAAAGGAATGTCTTGAGGAGAGTTCAAACATGGCGCAGTCTAACTTTCTTTCTTGTAAACGGTTGTGCAAATACATATCCCTCTGCTCAATATCCAGTCGGCACACCCTAACATCTAATTAAAGGTCCACACCACACTTTTATGAATTACATACGATCACTTGATAACTGGTTAACTTTAATTTTTCTAACAAAAATGTGGTGGCCACCAGTTCGATGACACTGTAGGTATTCTCCCTATCTGATTATTAAAATATTAATTGAAAAGACAATACCTCATACGTGGTTCCTATTTTATAACTTAACTAACCTCCAAATAAAAAAATGCGTTTTAATGCTTCTTCAGTCAAGTTGGTTGTTTGTTTTTCAGTTGCCATTTTGCTACTGAAAATATATTGGAGTTGTATATGTGTGTGTTGCACAGTTTGAGTTTGACACAACATGGTTCAACCGAATAACGGCTAAATGATTTAGTCCACAACAGATTTATTTTCCATGGCCTGTCTAGTGCAGTTGCTTGCAAAATTAAGTACTTCACATAGTGAAGTACATAATTTTAATAGTTAACCAAAAAATGGTGAGTAAAAATGGAGTATGTTTGAATGCCTAATTTGGAAACAAAATCGAAGGAGCCGGCTGCTGAGGCTGCCGGAGGCCAAGATAGTTGCACATCTATGCTGTCTACCATTATTTCCCCCTCATGCCTCTTTCTGTGCCATTCTACACTTCTATCCTCTGTCTTAATCTTGCAGATTCTTTACCCTTCCTTTTTTTCCCTTTGCTGTTTTCCTAACTTTCTCTTCCTTCTTCTTTCTCCTGTGTCCGCCTTTCTCTCTCTTGATCTGGTTCAAAGTCTACTGATGAAAAAGAAGTCTTGGTCTGCATAAATGAATGCTGATACCCACCATCTGCAACCATTGGCACAAATTAAGCACTACATTGGACCCCTTTGTCTGTACAGATGGTGCTCATGTGCAAGATTTGGGGAAGTGGGTTCCATCGTATAAAAGGAGAAGTCAAGTCAAGTCAAGAGATTTATATAGCGCGCTACATACCCATAGGGTCTCAAGGCGCTTGAGGAAGGGTGGGGAATTACTTGTCGAATATCCAAGTTTTAAGTTGCTTTCTGAATGCTAGGTGGTTCTGAGTAAGGCGAAGGTGAGTGGGAAGAGAGTTCCAAGTTTTAGCTGCCAGGTAGGAGAAGGATCTACCTCCCATGGTGGTTTTGTTGATGCGAGGTACAGTGGCAAGGGCTTGGTTGGAGGATCGTAGCTGACGGGAGGGGGTGTAGAAGGACAGTCGTGTGTTGAGGCATTCGGGTCCAAGTTCGTAAAGTGCTTTGTGTGCGTGGGTTAGGAGGCGGAAAGTAATCCTCTTATTTACGGGAAGCCAGTGGAGGTTTTTCAGGTGACCAGAGATGTGTTCTTTACGCGGGATGTCTAGTATGAGCCTGGCTGAAGCGTTCTGGATGCGTTGAAGTTTTTTCTGGAGTTTTGCGGTGGTACCGGCGTATAGGGTGTTTCCGTAGTCCAGGTGGCTCGTCACCAGTGCGTGGGTGACCGTTTTTCTAGTTTCGGTGGGGATCCAGCGAAATGTTTTTTTGAGCATGCGAAGAATGTTGAAGCAAGATGATGAGACGGCGTTGACTTGTCTGGTCATCGAGAGTGAGGAGTCCAGGATGACGCCCAGGTTCCGTGCGTGGTCTGTCGGGATGGGTGCTTTTCCGAGGGCCTCTGGCCACCAAGAGTCATCCCAGGCGGAGGGGGAGGTGCCTAAGATGAAGACTTCTGTTTTGTCTGAGTTCAGTTTCAGACGGCTGTGCTTCATCCACTTGGCTACTTCTTTCATTCCTTCGTGTAAGTTGGTTTTGGTGGTGTTAGGGTCTTTGGTGAGTGAGAGGATCAGTTGAGTGTCGTCAGCGTAGGAGATGATGTTGAGGTTGTGTTGGCGAGCGATGGCCGCAAGGGGGCTCATGTATACGTTGAAGAGGGTGGGGCTGAGTGAAGATCCTTGTGGCACACCACAAATGACTTCAGTGGCCTCTGACTTGAATGGTGGGAGGCGGACTCTCTGGGTTCTTCCGGTGAGGAACGAGGTGATCCATTCCAGTGCTTTTCCTTGGATTCCGACGTTTCTGAGGCGCTGTAGAAGGGTGCTATGACAGATTGTGTCGAAGGCAGCGGAGAGGTCGAGGAGGATGAGGGCGACTGTGTCTACGTTGTCCAGTAGAGTTAGAATGTCGTCTGTTGCAGCGATGAGTGCGGTCTCAGTGCTGTGTTTGGCTCGGAATCCGGACTGTGAGGAGTCGAGGGATTTGTTGGTTTCGAGGAAGGCGGCGAGCTGGTTGTTGACAGCTTTCTCGATGACTTTGGCCGGGAATGGAAGAAGCGAGATGGGGCGGTAGTTTTTGAGTTCAGTGGGGTCAGCTGTGGGTTTTTTCAGAAGGGCGCTGAGTTCTGCGTGTTTTCAGCTTTCCGGGAAGGTGGCGGAGTTGAGGGAGCAGTTGATGACATCTCGGAGGTGTGGTGCTATGATGGAGTCTGCTTTGTTGAAGATGTGGTGAGGGCATGGGTCAGTTGGGGATCCTGAGTGGATGGAGTTCATCAGGCGGATGGTGTCCTCAGTGGAGATTGGGTTCCAGTCGTTAAGGATGTTCAAGGGGGGTGAAGGTCCTGCAGAAGGTTGGGTGGGTTGGTCTCTGGGTCGGTTGTCGAAGCTGTTGTGGATGTCTGCGATTTTGTTGTGGAAGAAGGAAGCTAGGGAGTCGCAGAGGGCTTGGGAGGGGGTGATGTCGTTGGAGTTGGCTGATGGGTTTGTAAATTCTTTGACGATGTTGAATAATTCCTTGCTGTTGTGGGCGTTGTTGTCTAGTCGGTCTTTGAATGCGGCTTTCTTGGCAGACCGGATTAGTTGGTGGTGTATGCGGGTGGCGTTTTTGAAGGCGTCCCTGGTGCTGGTGTTTGGGTCTTTTTTCCAGGTCTTCTCGAGGGAGCGACAGAGTTTCTTCGATTTCTTAAGATCATCGTTGAACCAGGAGGCGTTTTTGCTGCCTAGTTTGATTTGACGTTTTTTCAATGGTGCTAGGATGTCGGCGCTGTTGGATAGCCATTGGGTGAGGTTAATGGCTGCTTGGTCGGGGTTTGAGGAGTGGGCGGGGGGGTTTAGAAGAAGCGATGAGGAGATCTGGTCGATGGTGATTTTGTTCCAATTTCTTCGCAGGGTGGGTTGAGGATGGTTGTGGATTGTGGTCTTATTGTAGATAAAGTGAATGCAGCTGTGGTCCGTCCAATGAAGAGCTGTGGTGTGACTGAATGAGACATGTTTGCTGGAGGTAAAGATAGGGTCGAGTGTGTGACCTGCGATGTGGGTGGGCGTAGAGACAAGTTGTTTGAGTCCGAGGTCGGCGAGATTGTCCAGAAGGGTAGTGGCGCTGCTGTCATTGCTCTTTTCCAGGTGAAAATTGAGGTCTCCCAATAGAATGTAGTCCTCGGAGGGGAGGGCGTGTGGGGTGATAAAGTCAATGATGTCGTCACTGAATTGTGCACGGGGTCCTGGGGGCCGGTAGAGGAGGGTGCCTCTGAGTGTGGTTTTGGGGTCGGTGTGGATCTGGAAGTGGAGGTGTTCGGCGCTGGCAAGGTTGACGTCAGAGTTGGTTGAGATGCGGATGGAGTTCTTATGGACGATAGCGATGCCTCCTCCTGTTTGCTTGATGCGGTCCTTACGGATGATCTTGTATCCTTCCGGGATGGCAATGGTGATGTCTGGGGCTGAGGAGGCATTCATCCATGTTTCTGTTAGGAAGGTGACGTCCGGAGAAATGGTGTCTAGTAGATTCCAGAGGTCGATGGCGTGTCTGTGGACCGAGCGGGTGTTGAGCAGGATGCATTTTAGGTGGTTGGTGTCAGGTCTCTGTTTGGTGTTGGTGGATGAGGAGTTGGTTTTGGTGCCGTCGAACTTGCAGGAGTTGCAAGAGAAGGGTTCATGGGTGTGTCCAGGAGCGGCTTGGACGCAGTTGGGGGAACGGCCGGGGTTAAGGGCTAGGAGGGTGGTGGCATCGTATGTGATGCAAGTGGGCTGGGCATTGCGGGAACCAGGGGGTCTGGCGCTGGGCGCGGTCCAGGCGCGGACGGGCGTAGACGGGCTTACCTTTGGCGCACCTTCGGCGCGGCCGCAGCGCGTGGACGCTGCGCGTTGGGACATCTGTCTTAAATGGATAGTGGAGGGGGCGGAGCGTGGGAGGGGCAGCTGGGAGGCGGGAGCGAGGTCGAGGGAGGGCTTGGGTCAACCAGGAAAATGGCCGCAACAACAACAACAAGGAGCAATGGGGCGCTATGAGGTCCAAAATATGTTACAGATACTGTTGTGGTGGGAGCGGGTTCGAGCGCGGAGACAGAGCAAATAGTGACGCAGTCTCGAGTTAAACACAGCCAATGCAATCACAGATAATGAGAAGCCAATATTATCACAGGTAATGCACAGCAAATATAAAACAATGCACAGTCAGCCAAAGCGCTATGATAATATTTAAACAAATGTGCGCGCTAGCGGAAAGGCAGATGCAGAGGTCAGCGCTACAGTCAGCCAAAGCGCTATGATAATATTTAAAGAAACGTGCGCGCTAGCGGAAAGGCAGATGCAGAGGTCAGCGCTACAGTCAGCCAAAGCGCTATGATAATATTTAAACAAACGTGCGCGCTAGCTGAAAGGCAGATGCAGAGGTCAGCGCTACGATACCACAGGTGAAGGGTGAGGGAGGAAGCGAGGGGAGCGACCACTCGCGTTGGAGGCAAGATGGTCAAAGCCCCACAAGTGCTTGACAATGTGATGCAGGATGAGCTCAAACTGTAAATGCTTATTAAAACTTAACCATGCCAACTGCCCAATACAGAAGCCCTGAAGTGTCTCCATGCATTAGGGCTACAGTGACTTAACAGTGGCCTTAAGTTTAAAGGAAATAAACCGCAACTTTGGGTGCATACAAAAATACGTAAGCCATAGTCTTACCTAACTAGTGCTTGCGACTACGCACATTGCACAGCTCTATAACTCGCTTCACCAGAAAACATCAGAGTATAACTACCAAGCCCAAAGTTAGATTTCATGATGAGCTTTTGCAAGACTGTGAAACCAAAATAAAATGGTAGATCCAGTCTGGGATAACCAGAATATGAGAAGAGTCTAGTCTCTAAACTACTTGAGGTTGTGGAGACCAAAAGAAATGAGCCCATTTCGAAGACGAGCCTCCCCTCTTTGGTTGACAGTGACAACCGCACGCAAAGGAGCTTGAGACGTGCTCTAGAACTAGAAGGTTCTCCTCACACCAAAAGCTGTCTTCCATCTCTCTCGTGCTCTCACTCGCAATGCACACACCAATCAGTGGCCTTCAGTCCCTTGAGAAACAAATCAGATGTCGAGTTTCTACAGGCACTCTTAGATGTGCCAGCCAATCTTTATGTATTCCACTCCATTGTCACAGTTGGCATCATCCTCACACTACATCATTCATCCCCTATCCAAAAGGCTTAACCCTTATGTTAGAACAACCATCTACTCTGACTTCCAGAGAATAACATAAATGCAAAACCCTTTGCTGCAATTGACTAACATTTAACAGATATTCGCGCATGACTACAAATACATTCTTTCAAATGTATACATCACTCCTGTCTAGCAACCATTGACGTGATAGGGCTAAAATAGTAAACCAAAGTCACTTTTGAGTTCCCAATGGTAAATATCAACTTATTCAAGCACTTGGCATAGAAAAAATGCCGCACAATACCCTGGACAATGCTACAAGTGGCAGCATGCGTGGCATGTGGTTATGTGTGTTTGCAAAGCAATCAACCGTTTTAAACAGTATTCTGTAAACACACCCATTCCCCCACCAGAAGGTTCATCAGAATTCAGGACACATAACGAAAATAAGTGTTTGAGAATGGGTATTTTCACTCCTGTCAGGGCAAGAGATGGCAGAGAAAACCAATTTTCATCCATGATGAGTGGGTGATATATATCAAGGTTGAGGTGGCCTGTCATGGAAATATCTGTGGTGCACCAGCAGTGCACACTGAAGGACTCTGGTAAAATGTCATTTGGGATGGAATTTGTCGAGATGATTAGAAAACAGCTGATGTATTGAAAGAGGAGTAAACATCCTCAAAATGGAAATGTCCCTGGTATTTACGAAGTCTACATTTGTACGTGAAATTAATAACCCAGCTGTTTTTCTGCAGTCTTTCTATGGCTATTCTGAATGAATGGATGAATGAACATTTCTATTGCGTGATTACTTGAAATCATTACAATTTCTGCAACCGTTGCGTAGATTTTCTCCCCTGATTGCAGTCAAAAAGTAAAAGAAAACTGCCAAAGCAATTCGCAGACTACTGTAATTTGTTGTGGTGCCATAGCGTCGTCATCCAAATTGTGCATGTGAGTCCATAAGGACCTTGTGTGTGTTGTCTAACCTCAACAAGGGGTTATGTGAATGGTCACTTGTTCCTGTAAAAAGATGTGTCATCAAGTGTCTCAGGGAGCATCCTAAAACCATTTATATTAAATAGACTGGGGAAGAGCTACAAGAAAGTGCTGCAGCGCGACAACGCAAGCACTTTGGCTGCGCCTCGCTGCAGCACTTCCAAAGCACAGGAATGTGACATATTTTCAATAATATGTTGCATTCCTGTGCTCTCCCCTGCGCTGGTGCGCAAACTGCTGCAATGCGCCGGCGCAAGCACCCTTGTATCATGGTTCTAGGATGCCTGAATTGTGGGGATATTGTTTTTGTGCAGGAAGGGTCACTTTCCTGCACAAAAACAATCACTACAGGCATTTTCCTCTTTTACAGCGTGCTGTAAAATGCAGCACTCTTTGGAAGAGAAAAAAACGAGGAGAAATGAAAACATTTCTCCTCGTTGTGCCTCGCTACGCCAGCATTGACACGCCTTTCCAGATTTACGATTGCTCGTAAATCTGTAAATGTGTCTCGTTCCATGGGTGTTGCGTGGGATCGCTTACAGCAACACCCAAAGTGCTGTGTGTGAAGGGGCCATATTAACAAGGAGAGGAAAAGTCATGCAGGGTGACTTTTCCTCTCCTTGTAAATATGGAGAAGTGAAATGCGCCTCCAGTACGTCACAAATGTGATGTACTGGTGGCGCAGGGGGGTTGTTAATCTGCCCCAGAGTATAGAAGCATCTGGATTTAGCTGTTCTAAACGGGCAAAAGAGAAATTCGTTAGAAGGGTAGGGTCAACTATATGTAATGTGCAAACTGGCAAAGAGGGGACTCCCTTGAGCAATTGTCCCAAGAATGAGGTGTGTCCATAATCATTGCAGGTGTGCAAACCAATAGATTTTAAGGTGGTTGATTTATAATCACTAGCCATTGTACTCATACACAGCTACTCATTAAAGTGTTTGTTTTTATGAAAGAACATAGGGTCAATTGCCTTTCCCGGGGGAATGAGCAAACTGGCAACTTAAGGTGCCGGAGGACTCACATAGAATATTACCGTGTTTCTTTGGGCCTTTAGTAGTTATTTAAAGTTATTTGTGAAAGGCCAACATTAGAAAAGTGTGCAAATTAGCAGGTAGATCAGTAGGGAGATTAAAGTAGTGTGTGGATATGCATTGTGAGTGCAGGGTCGACATCCGGCAGCTCAGTTCAAGAGGCTAGGTCTCCAAGGTACTTTGGATTTTGAGCATGATAATTCGATGGCCCTTTCAGACATTTGGACCATTAGCACTACAAAGTGCAAAGTTTGCATGAGAAATCTGGTCGAGGTCGTTGGCATCTTCAACTAGCTTGGGCCAGTGTATCCCTTTTCCTTTGTTATTGAGTAGTCGTTGTGCTTTACTCAACAGAGTTCTTGCTTCCAACATAAATTGTCCACATTTGGCAAGATAGAGTTGGCAGTGCTGGAGAGGAGCACTGCTACTGCCTCTGCACATGTCTGTGCCCCTGTAGACAAAAGATTGGTCTCAACAGTTTGCTTCATTGTTTTAGTTAGATTGGGAAGCAGCATATGAGAGACAACAGGGACTCCTCTCTGTAATGACAGAATCTACATCCAATGATGTGTAATAGGGATTTCCACATGCAACTCAACTACTTTATCTGCAGGGGCACCAGCCTGGCCCAATGGATCTCTTTCAGGCATTTGTTTCCCAAGGCCTGGTTCAGATATAGATGCATTTTGTAGGGCTTGTAAGATGCAGCAAGGACTGAGTGGCATTTTTTCCCCTTGCATCTGGCTATGTCCGCTTCCCATCATAGTCGCCGGATTTGTTTATGTATTGCACTCTTTATTGCCATGTAGCTTATGCCATCTGTTGTCCAGTTTTCAGTTGCCAGATTTAGAGTTGGCACTTCTGTTTTCAAATAGCTGTTCCAGGGGTTATTGCTTTCTGTGTATATTGGTTTGAATACCCACTACATGGATCCCACTGGCACGTTCAAGCTCCGATAGTAGTAGTTTGCCTGAGTGCCCATACATTCATATTTTTGCTGCCTTCGGCCGAACTCCAGGAGAATCAATGTATTGTGCATATTTTACAGCAACCAAAAAAATGCATATGCACCCTGGCACGGGCCTTTCTCCAGCAGAGCGTCCATTTGGCCTGGAAAAGAATGTTGTGCATAACCTACTGTAGCGAGTTGTTTTGCTTTAATGACTCTCCTGATTGGAACCATTGCTGGGCTGCATTGCTTCCCATAGAGTTTGCACAGAGCACAGGTTGTTCCTTGAGCTTTTATTTTCATCTTGTGTTGATGTCCCGTTCGGACCCAGAGACCCTTCCTTTTTAGGTCGAGCATATACAGCGCGTGTGCTTTTAGGCGATCTTTTATCTGTACTTTGTGGGTTCTGACTCCTTCCACGTTTTGGATTGGCTTTTGTGTGTGTCATTTAAAAAGCCTCCAAATGGCTAATGGTTAGTGCATGTCCCACCTTTTTTAAAAAGTTGACTCCCCTGGAGTATTGCCGCTGGAACGAGTAGCAATGCGCATGCAGTTCTTGCGCACAGCTGCTGCCTCACTGCCTTTCCACGTCTAGCGCGATGCGTGTCTTCGGCATTGCGTGCACTTTACAGTGCCCCTGGGGCACAAGCAGGAACCAACTAGAGTGCTCTTGTATCAGTACCCACTCAACAGTCCCCCAGAGCACAAGCAGGCATCTGCTTGAGCGCACCTTTATTGTTGGGAAGCCCGTGTACTGAGGGGTTTCCCAGAGTTACTCGAGCTGTCTTTTTTAAGATGCAGATGATAATATCTTGTGAATGTGAAAAGCCACCCTCCCACTCAAATATGTACTTTAATAAAAAAAAAATCTTCCCTGAATTTTGAACAATGGCTCGAAGTCACACCTTTGCGTCTTATGTTGCGCAGTTAAAAAATGTGCTTATTGAAATGCACCTTTATTTGATATATGCGGTAGGCTGTGTCAGGGGCGTAACACAGGCCCCCGCAGCACACGTGGTGCGGGGGACCCTTAGCTCCAAAGGGCCCCCTCGGCACTAAACTCTGGCCGGGAGAGCTCCTGATTGAGCCCGGAGGGGGCCCCCCTAAGTACCGTGCAGGGAGGCCCCCTCACTTTTCGTTACGCCAGTGGTCTGTGTGCGTGGTTTAGATAGGGTGCACACACCACACTGTCCATGAAAGTCTGCACTGTGTGCGTGTACGTAGGTAGGTAGAGGCTGCCAGGTCCTCTGCTGACCCGTTGCTGTCACTGTGTTCATCACTCAGAGAGCATGGCATTCCAGGATTGGCTGCATCAGGGGTATTCGGGGAACGTGACATTCATGAGCATTAGATGTGTTTCTTCTGAAGTGTGAAATCCCCTGACATTTTGCTGTTTTTTTAGTGTTCTTTGAGTAGAACAAGTGAATATTTTTTTAATTCGTGATTTGTTGTCTGTTTCTCTCCATAACAAACCCAGGCATATTTTGGGATGAAAAGGAAAGCGCCGTATTGTCTCGAATATAAGAGCTGCAAGCTGCAGGACGTTGTTTTCAGCTCTTACCTTACACCACACATGATGGACTTTCCTTTTCACGTTGAGTAATATTAATGCGTTCTGCAGCTCAAAGTGCATGTGGATGACAGCCAGAGCTCTTGTGTATGCCATGTGCTTTTTACCGTACTCATTTTAAGTTGGAAATGGCAAATGTGTTAATATATCTCGGAGTGCCAGACAATTGTGACCTTGTTTTATTTTTAATGTGTTTAATTAACTTGGGTTTTGTTTGACAATCCCATGGGCTGTCCCTGTAAACTCCCACCTGACAGATATTATGTATACCATGTTTAGTATAAACCTCACTAGGTCTGGGGCAAACCCTAGCAAGACAAAAGCAGTTATTTTTTAATAAGGTTCTCCCCCAAGGAATGTTGCACCAGGGCCATCTGCTATTGATTGCCTATACCTTACAAGTACTCCACATCAACTAGAATGCACACATTCATAAAATACCAACACATAATATAAAATATGCACTAGGGCATTTCATTGTGCGCTTCCTGGCATTTTAAGTGTTCAGTGTTCCCAGATTTCGGTGCTTCCAGATTACATTTGAAAGATTTTAACATTAGCACATTTCGGCCTGAGAGAGCGCAAACTGAACAAAATGTATGAGTGCACCAGAGTTGCAAGTAGTACGCACAAATCATAAAGAGAAATGCTATGAGTGCTGAAAATATATTCACCTATACCTTGAAATGTGTAGTTAATCTAGAGATTTCATATAGAAGTGGAACTAATGCAAACATGTGTGAAAATGTATAACTTTATTAGAAGTGATTAATCAGGATCCATGTCATGTAGCTGCTAATGTAAAAATGTCGTGCTGCAAAGCACAGAACAGAGTAGGCCCCAGGGCCAGCGCTGAAAGGGTGGGGAAAGGTATTCATTTGCACGACATGGATTGCACTAATGATACACCGATTTGTTTATCCATTAGATTTATATTCCATAGATGTGTTTTCTTATTATGCCAGAGAAAGAAACTAACATGTTATATTAGTTAACTTTTGCGAAAGGGTTGTAGGCCTGAAATGATGAAAGGATTTCTGATTTACATGCACTGATACAGGCCGAGCTGTGTCAGGAAATAAGTTGCAAACTTTTGTTAGAAGTCTATGGGAATGGAGATTCAGCCACGGATGTCTGTCTGCATATGTGAGGGGGATTCAATTAATAACTGGATGAATAGAGTTCTGTTCATAAGATTGGCGTAGACATGGAGGAGGGTTCAGGAATGTTTTAGGGGGTATCGGCGGGCCGGAGAAGAGTCTGAGAAGCAAGGTCAACGCTAACGCACGAGGCCCAAGGAAAGATCTTCATGGAAAAAGCCAGAATCAACACCACGTGAGGGGCGTCTCACGAGGGGCGTCTCAAATGTTATTGTGATTTTGTATTAGGGTCAGCACCCCGGGGTGGAGTTAGAGCAGATGCCTGAGGACCCTTCAGAGAGCGGATGGGTAGGCAGAGAGGGGTCATGACTGGAGATCATAGGTTTTCACCTAGAGACTAAGAGTGGGTGATCTTCTTAGGAAGTCATTCACAGCTGACACCTTTTGGTAGGTTGGGACTCTGTTAAGTAGGGATACCATCCAGAGCAGGGTAGGGACAGCCTAACCTGAAACCTTTCCCTCCTGCTGTAAATGACGGAGAGATCGCAATATGTGTCGATGCTTGCAGCCCTTTTGATTTTGGAATTAGTTCTAGTCGTGTTCTTTGCTCGCCTGAGGGCTTTTCGAGAGCACATGTTTGTAGTGGTGCCCATATATCTTTTGAATCTCATTTTGAGATGCCTGTACTTGCAGTTAACTTTGACTCTATAATAAATCTTTAAAAGCTAGAAGTAGTCTGTGGTTTTTCAGAGTCAAGCCCATTATTGAGCAACTAACTTGGTATTGGATGCACTTTCTTTCCTCAACGACAGGCAATAAAGGTTCAGTTGACCAGAACGGGGTTTAGATCTATAGTGATAAGATAGAGATCTACAATCTCGCCCCAGCAGTTGGTAGCTATAGAGGATGGTTGCCTTCTTGAGGAAGGTGATCTAGGCCAGGTTAGATTACCCCAAGGCCCCTAGAGATCGATGATCGGAAGAACCGCCCGCCGAAGAAGGTCCGGATGACGTGAGACAGAAAAGCAGCAGTATCGGTCGAGAGTGAGTATAAAGGGTCATGCGTGTTAGATTGCGGTGTTTTTGTGTTGTATCTATGTTGTAATGTCTGGCGGAGTTGAATGCCTGTAGAGTGACTGTGGAACAGGTTGTGAGCGCGCGCAACCAGTGCAAATCTTAAGTTCAAGGAGAGCTTAAGTGGTTCGGGTGTATCGGACATCCAGAGTAATTGTCAACCAGTTTGAAGGGGGTCATGAGGTACCATTGATCGCCCGAAGGACCGTGATAGGGGGAACGAAAGAGTGAGTGCGTGAGTAACAGACGCTGGTCGGAAGTTACTGTGTGTAAGCAACCTATCAGAGAGACGGAAGACATTTCGTCAGTTGTGGTGACAATTACAGATAGACTGTGGACGTACAGTCAAGAGAAGTGACGGCTTGGTCGGAAGTAGTCATTTTTCGGTGTATGAATGGGACGCATGTGTGACCGGGAGACGAGCTGAGAAAGGAGGGGTGCTGCTGCGAAGCGGAGATGAGTGACGTCAGAAAGTGCCGCGCTGGGATTGGCCGGCTGGAGCAAGACCGCGCTGTGATAGGCCAGCTAGCAAACCCGCGCTAGGATTGGTGGATTGTCATCAGGAAGTAAACAGAATAGTGAGGCTGGAAATTGTACGTTTAATCATGAAATGTTTTAAATGGTTAAGAGCGGCGTTTAAAAGAGAGAGGCGGAGATCTTATGATGGGGAAGAAGGCCCGCCGGAGGGTACGCCGGCTTATTATATGGCGGCAAATGTTGGGTTACACACTATATTGTGGATTTCAGAGTGGAGTAAGATTACAGAAGGAAATGAGGAACTGACGTTCCCAAAGTACGGGACGTTCAGATTAGAGGTGCTACACCGATTAAAAGCAGTCATGACCTCAGAGAGACCTATGCCTAGACCGACTCAGTTTGAAGCTCTCAATGCATGGATTAGGGCAGCGCACGAGAGGAACCTGAATAGACGACAGGAAAGGGTGAAACGATCGGTAAGAGCAGTGCAGGATGCCAAATGGGATGCGGATGCTAAAAGATGGAGAGTGAATAACCTAGAAGTAAATAAACTGTACCCAGTATTAGAGGTGGCAGGAAACAAGAGCCCATGTGAGGAGGATGATGAGAGCGAGACAGAAGACAGCCTGATAAATAGGTTATTAACAGATAGGCCACCCCCGTACAATAAAGAGACAGGGAATGTCGAGCCATGCAGGGAAGGGGGGCCTAGCATAGGGGAGTATGGACCGCTTCCCACTACAGATTGGGATCCCACGGCAAGTAAAGAGTTGTCTCAAACTAGTCCGGTGCAGAAGGTAGTCGGAAGGTTTGTGGTACAAAGAGTGCCAGAAACGGAGTGTGCCACTTCCTACGCACTGCCAGATGCCCTGCAAGTACCTGTTACTATAGGGCCTATAGTATCGATTTATGACCCAGAGAGAGCAAGAGGGGAGGAACAGGTACGACTGGACAGAGAGAGAACAGAAATGACAAGGAGGAATGATACAATCAATTCCCCAAGTCAGTTGACAAGACCGAGAGATTGGAGCACCCCAGTTCATACAGCAGTGGATCCAATAGGAGATCCGGGAGGCCCTAGATGGCCGAACGATCTGAGGGGATCAGGACGGAAATCCTTCCAGGAGCTAAGTGAGTACATGAAGAAATGGGATGAGGCAGTGGAGGCTCACAAGAGCATCATAGCAGCGGAAGCTGGAAGGGAAAGCCAAGACAGCAGAACCCGGACTCACTGTGGGGCTGACGAAAGCAGTCCGGAGTGGGACGGGAAGAGTCAGGACAGTAGAGGAGACACTTGTCCTACCAGGAGAAGAGGGAGACCAGACCTGGAAAACAGGAGCCCCGAGTGTGGGGGGGTGTCTCGCCCAATTCACAGCGAAGGGGATAGGAGAACGCAGGAGTACAGGAACAGTTTTAAGTGCACCCGCTATGCGTCTGACAATAGTGGGCAGAAGGAGAGTTGCGAGAGGTCTCGCCATAACCCCTGTGACTACGGACAGGAACGCAGTCCTGGGGAGATGGGGAGCCGAGAAGGAACCTACCGAATCTTGAGTGACACTAGGCAACGAGAAAATAGCGACAGAAGGGAGAACAGCAGGGAATCCTACCAGGGAGCAGGAGAGGACAGAGAGAGTGGACAAAATGAGATTGGGGGAAACAGGCCCGTGTTTCATCACCTTCCAAGACAGGATGGCCGAGCATGGGACCTAGAGAGATGGGAACAAGGGAGAACTCTTCTTAACTCCCCTGAGCCCAAGCGTAGGACTCGAAGTTGGGACGGGAGAGAGACTAGTGAACCCTCTAAAAAAGACATACTGCGAGCCGAGATAAAAGCCAAGAGACTTGATGTCGCCAGCCTAAAATCAGATCTGGATGACATGGTGGATGGTACCTTGCCTCTAGAGAGAATGGAGATGTATGAACAGGATGAGATACTGTTCATGGCAAAGGACATCACTCGGAAAGCGAGAGCGGCACATGAGAAATTAGTCGAACTGGCAGGAAAATATATGGTAGACCTGTCAAGGACCAAAGCATTACAGGGTAACCATAGGCTACATTATTCAGATCAGGACCTAGAAGAGAGAAGAACAATAGGATTAAAAACACACATAAGGGAACTGATCATGGGAATAAGGACATGGAGAGCGCTGGATAAATGGGAAGAAAGGTGGTCCAAGAAAGGGACCGTTAGGAGAAGCATGATTGGGATGACCCCAGAGGGAGGACTGCAGAGAGTAGAGGCATACCCTTTGCGTGAGGTTGCAAACGGGAACTATGTGCATGTGCCGTGGAGTAGGGGAGACTTAGAAGCCTTTACCAACTCCTTCCCTAAATTGAGGGAGAACCCAGTAGAGTGGTACAAACAGGTGGAGAGGTTCGTAAAAATCTCCAAGGTACTATGGATAGATCTGAACACACTGTTTGACATAGTGGTTCCAGGAGACTTGTGGACAGCATGTAAGGTTAGTGCTGAGTGGTCCACAGCAGAACCAGAGTGAGATGCACGGACCAATGGACCGTCCGAGACAGTAATGGTAAAATACGAGAGGGTGATAACTTGGCTGAAAGATAAGGTGCCAATGCAGGACATAGATTGGGTCAAAATAGATCGCACTAGGCAGGAACCCAAACAGACAGTTCATGAATATTATGAGAGATTGCTGAAGGCGTTTAAACAATATAGCGGGTTGGATGTAATGGACCCGAAAGACATAGGGCAGTTTGTGTCTAAGTTTGTCTTGGGTTTGAGACCGGATATTAGTCTAATGATTCAGCAACACTTGATTTGTTGGCAAAATAAACCTTTGGATGAAATTCTGAGATATGCTAGGTACTGTTGTGATGAGATAGACTCAAAGGCAAAGAAGCTAAAGGAAAAACTGATGGTGGTGCAGATGCAGTCAGCTGGTAAGGGTGGACAACAGCAACAGCAACAGGGAACAGGGACTGGGGGTAAGAAACAGTATAGTCAGAACAAGGGCATTGAGGAGAACTCCACCTTTAGACCTAGGGTGGACATTGCGGCATTGAAAAAGACGACCCGGTGCCACCAGTGTAACGAGGTGGGGCATTGGAAGCGCGAGTGTCCCTACAACGTTGAAATTGGAGAACAAGAAGTAGAGGAGGAAGAGGCTCAAAGTACTCCAGGAAAAGGAGTGACGCCGTACCAAGGGAAGGTGGTCAAAGGGGGGACCCCAGCTCCGCGAGCTCAGTTCCCTCAACCACCCAGAATAGGGACAACGGGGAAGACCTATAGACAGATGCCTCTGTTTGTAGGAGGAGAGGAGTGCTATTACGTTGATCCCTTAACAGGACAGAGAGTAGAGAGAGAAGACTGTACCCTCAGGGCAGCCTTAGATGTGGACCAAAGGGGACCCTATGTTGAGGCCGAAGTGGCAGGGTGCCCCACGACATTCTTAGTAGACACAGGAGCCACCCGATCCACGATAAGATCAGCCGCAGTTCCAGGCCTGCCCATGTCTGGAGAGACCATTCAAGTGGTGGGGGTCGCAAACAGGAGAATAACGAGCTCATTGACGGAACCGGTACAGGTGAAAATAGGGAAATACAGCGATGAGCATCAGTTTGTGGTTTGCGACTCTAGTCCAGTATGTTTATTGGGAAGAGACCTATTGTGTAAATTAAATTGTACAATATATTGCACCCCGCAGGGAGTGGAGGTATTGACCAACGATGATGACGCTGACTTCAAAGTCGCTAATTCAAGGATATGTGTGGAGCTGTATCCCACTTTGACAGTGGATGAGCTCCCATGGGATCTAAGGGAGACTGTGGCACCAGAAGTGTGGGACTTCACTGGGGAAGAGATTGGACTGGTAAAGAGAGTAGACCCAGTGAAAATCATAGTGAAACCGCATGCTGAGTTTCCAAGAACACCCCAATATAAATTGACTCCAGAAACGATTGCAGGAATAAAGCCCGTGATCGAGTCCATGATTAAGCAGGGAATACTGAAAGAAATCGTGGGTAGTCCGTGTAACTCCCCGATTATGGGTTTGCAGAAGCCCAATGGGAAATTCAGGATAGTGCAGGATCTTCGAAAGATTAATAACATAGTTGTCTCATGTTGTCCAGTGGTACCGAATCCATCAGTGATATTGTTTCAGATACCGTTCCAAGCTGAATGGTTCACTGTGATAGATCTTTGCCAGGCTTTCTTTTCGATCCATCTGGACGAGGAGAGCCATTTCCTTTTCGCTTTTAAGCTGGAAGGTCGCGTATTAACATGGTGTCGTATCCCACAGGGGTATACAGAGAGCCCATCGATCTTTAACCAGCTGTTGAAGAAAAACCTTGAAAGTCTAGTGCTGCCCCAGAAGTCAGTTCTGGTCCAGTACATGGACGACCTACTTGTGGCGTCAGAAACTGAAGAGGCTTGCAGGGAAGACTCCATTGCTTTGCTAAATCACTTAGCTGCAAATGGGCACAAGGTGTCCCCGGGAAAATTGCAGTACTGCCTGACAGAGGTGCAGTACTTGGGGCACAGAATAGAGAAGGGGAAACGGAAGGTGTCCCCAGACAGAATAGAGGCGATTATGAAGATGAATGCGCCCAAGACACAGAGAGAGGTCAGGATGTTCCTAGGGATGGTGGGGTATTGCCGACAGTGGATAGCGAACTTTTCACTGAAAGCAAAACCCTTGCAAAAACTGACGCACAAGGAGGTGAGTGATCCGGTACCATGGGACAAGGACTGTTTGATGGGGTTCCTGCAGCTGAGAGAGGACCTGTGTCGTGCTCCTGCTCTGGGAATGCCTGATTACGATAATATATTCTTGCTCTACTGTTGTGAAAGAGAGGGTTGTGCTTTGTCTGTCTTGGTCCAAATCCATGGGAATGCCCGTAGACCAGTTGCCTACTTCTCGGCTACTTTAGATCCAGTAGCCGCAGCGTTGCCCGGATGTCTCAAATCCATTGCTGCAACAGGTGTCAGTATCGAACGTTGCGAGAACATTGTGATGGGGCACCCGTTAGAGGTGTACATGCCACATTCTGTTGAATTATTAATGACCAGGACCAAAACACAGCATCTGACCAATAGCAGGCTCACGCGCTATGAGCAAGTCATTCTTGCTGCAGAGAACGTGACTCTCAAGAGATGCTCTGTTTTGAACCCTGCCACCTTGATGCCACTGCCTAGTGACATAGATGATGATGTATGTACAGACCACGATTGCCTTGATGTGACTGAACTATGCACCAAACCAAGACCCGACATCGTGGATGAGCCACTAACTGACCCTGATGACATTTTCTTTGTCGATGGCTCATGTGTAAGAGACGAAGTTGGGCAGTTGAGAGCAGCTTACGCTGTTTGTACAATTACTGGAGTTGTGGAAGCCGGATGCCTGGAAGGAGTACACTCCGCTCAGGTAGCTGAAATTATTGCATTGACGCGTGCTTGCCTGGCAAGCAACCAAATTCGAGTCACCATATACACCGACAGCCAATATGGTTATGGGGTAGTTCATGATTACGGGCAATTATGGTCTCAAAGAGGCTACATGACTTTGTCAGGTTCCCCCATCCGTAATGGAGAGTTTGTGCGGTTGCTGTTAGATGCTTTGCAATGTCCAGCAGGTATTGCAGTTGTAAAATGTACCGCCCACACCAGGAATATGGACTTCGTGTCACAAGGCAATAGATATGCCAACGAAGTCGCCAGGTATTGTGCAGAACAAGGGTACTCTTTCACAGAGGTGGAAGTGGGCGGAATAAATGTAAGAACTGAATTAGCCATGATATTGGAAACTGTAGACACTTGGGACGAGTTAAAATGTATGCAAGAAAATGCACCCGATTTCGAAAAACAAACGTGGGAAACTGCAGGATGTGTAATAGGTGAGGCGCATTTCTGGGTTTCAGCAGATGGAAGAGCAGTGCTGCCCAATGAGATGGTGAACCCAATGGCCAGACAGATACACGGTCCAGTACATCTGGGGAGAGATGCTATGCTGAGGGTGTTCAGGCAAACCTGGTACAACCCTAAGTTCAGAGTAGCAGCAGAAGCAGTGTGCCAGCGTTGTGTGACCTGTCAGCAGTTGAACGTAGGAAAGAAGACACCAGTTGCATTGAGTCACATAGGGAGGTCTGGAGGTCCGTTTAATAGGATGCAATTGGACTTTATTGAAATGCCAAGGTGCAACCGCCTTCGTTATGTCCTGGTGGTTGTTTGCATATTTTCCAGATGGGTCGAGGCATACCCTACACGCAGGTGTGACACCCTCACTGTAGCCAAATTATTACTTAGGGAACTCATACCACGATTCGGGGTACCGGCCTCTTTGGAATCAGATAGGGGAACCCATTTCAACAGTGAGCTTGTGAAGATGATTTGTGCGGCTCTAAACATAGACCAGAAATTGCATTGTAGTTACCGACCAGAAGCTTCGGGAATTGTGGAGCAGATAAACAGCACCATCAAGAATCAAATTGCCAAAATGTGTTCATCAGCGTCCCTGAGTTGGCCTGATGCTCTGCCACTGGTCCTTATGAGTATCCGTAGTACCCCAGATAGAAGAACGGGACTGTCACCGCATGAGGTGTTGATGGGGAGGGCAATGAGATTGCCATCAGTACCAACTGCTGCACTGTTAAATATCACAGATGATATGATCCTGGACTATTGTAAGGGGCTGTCTGACGCCATTCATTCTGTGTCCCTTCAGGTGCAGGCTGCCGAGGTTCCGTCGTGCCAGGACCTGTGCCATGACCTGTGTCCTGGAGACTGGGTGCTTGTGAAGAAGCACGTAAGAAGAAGCTGCCTAGATGTTCATTGGCGTGGGCCCTACCAGATCATCCTGATCACGAACACTGCAGTGAAGGTGGGAGGCCTGCCCAACTGGATCCACGCGTCTCATACGCGGAGGGTTCCAGCACCTCTGGAAGAAACAGCTCCTCTCTCGGATGGAAGTCCAGCTGCGGTCCTGAGAAGCCATAGAGGGGGCCAGCCAAGCTGTAGAGGTGCCAGAAGAAACTGGGAACGTGTCTGACCAGGCTGAGGACGGTCAGTACAACAGCGAAACGGACGACGCTACCGAAGGGGAAAGTAGCTGGGAGTACGAATCAGACACCGACCAGTCTGACAGAGAGCGAGGGCAAAGCAGAAGGAGAAGGAGCAGAAGGGTAAGGCGTGGAGAGGCCAGCTGGCTGCAAAGGAGGAGTTCAAGCCTGAGGTCAACTCCAGAGAGAACCCTTGCTCCAATATCGGAAGACTCAGACCCGGAAGAAGGTGCTCAGGGCTCTGAAGCACCAGGTCTAAGAAGGTCAAGAAGAGCACGTGTGCCCAGCAGAAGATACGCCACCCCTGAGTGGACATATCTGGCGACAAATGTCTGGGGAACGAGCGACAGGGAGGATACGAGCGGTGCTGGTGACCAGCTCTGAACCCATCATCACAGTAGAAGTACAGCTGTTAGTGCCCGGAGTCGAAGCAGAAGGGTCACTAACGTTCACACTCCCCAACCCTCCCCGCCTAAGCAAGTTAAAGCACGTGTTTTTCACTGAATTGCAATTCCCCGACTTTGGAACAAAGATAACAAGCCATGAAGAGCACATTCTTCGTCTGGAAATATTGAACTATGCTATTCAAGCCGCAGGCCCAAGCCTGATCGTAGATGCTTAAAGACTTTGTAAATAAGCAAGAGAAAGAAGATTACCTAGCGCCTAGGAAGCAGAAAATCTTAGGGACCTTCCTATCAGTTGACGGAGAAGGGCTAGGGTTGTCTGTGTTAAAGCTTCAAAAAGACCTTTGCAAAAAGAGACTGCCAGCTTCCAATTGTGTGATTCTAAAAGACTGGTTGATCAAGAGAGACTGTAAAGGAATAAAGAAGAAAAGAACTTTGTGTTGAAATAGAAGGAAGGAATCATACTGTCTGAAGAAATGGAAGCCGGTAGCCCGAATCGTAGAGCCAAATGTATAATAGGCACACTAATAGTAGGAGTGATACTTCTAATAGCTTTAGTAGTTACTGTATCATATGTAGTGGGACATGAGAGAGAGGCAAGGGTACCAGGCGAGAAGTCTGTAGTGACGCCAAGACCCACTGTTGCCAGTAAGAAAGGGGAAAACATACATGAGAAAGCGTTATTAGCAGCAGAGGCTCGTAGGTTACATATGGATGAGTCCCAAGGCGACTTTAGGTCAAATGCTTATGCCAAACTTTTGTACGAATACGTGGATGCCATGGAGGTCAAGGATTGCTACGTCTGCATGCAACTGCCGGCGTCTGTAGATGAAGGCATTAGATATCATCACCTCCCGCTGACTTATGGCATTATATGTAGCTTATTGCTTAGCATATTTTATGGGAGAGATAGTTTTGAATACTATTTCTCTAATTATGACTCAGTGTTACCAGAAGTCCCAAACTACAAGCAAATGAACAAGTGGGACTACTGGAAGAGTGAAGACAGATTGGCCAAGTTCTTCATTCCTTGGGATACCTTAGATACTTCACATGCCCGCAGAAATAACCTGACATGCAAGGTGTCAGAAGTCGAGAAGAAGTTTATAGGGCAGGTGGATGATCGATACAGAAGGCAAAAGATTTTGAAAAAATCAGGACAATGGAAAACAGATTGGACCGAGGAAGAGAAGGCACATAAGAGGAAGGGTAGTAGTGGTCCAATAGCGTTGGATAAAACGCAGAGAGGGAAGTTATGTCTTCACAGAAGCAAAACGTACTAAGAAAATGTATTTGTAGGGGAAGTCAGTTGTGAACATGCTTTCAAGTTAGAATATTACACAAAGGATTTCTTGAAAGGAATGCAAGTGATTCCAAATGTATATTTTGTATGTGGGAGAAATGCTTACGTGAGACTACCTGACAATTGGTATGGATCATGTTACTTGGCAATTGTCTTTCCCAAAATATACCATGCTCAAGATTTAGAGATCATCGAGGGCAAAGCCTCGACAAGAGGGAGAAGAGATCTAGGAGATGCAGAATTAGTTGGAGATGTATTTGGAGCTGCATTTCCTATCTTAGGACTGATTCTCAATGATGTAAAAATTAGGCGACTGGCAACAGTCGTAGACAGGTTGTCTGCCAGCACTGCTAGATCCTTAATGCTGGTGGAAGGAGAGATGCAATCGATAAGGGCCATGGTGCTTCAGAACCGTCTTGCGTTAGACGTCCTGCTAGCAAAAGAAGGCGGAGCCTGTAAGGCTTTGAAGGTCCAGGAATGTTGCACTTACATTCCAGACAATTCAAAACCTCTTGAGAAGGTCATTATGAATATAACTAATATTCACAAGGAGATCGAAGACCTAACTAAAGTAAATGTTTGGGAAAAAGTGGGTCATGGAATGGGAGAAGTTGGAGGTTGGTTTGCCAACCTAGGGAAGAGCTTTGTATGGTATGTGCTGAAACCTATCATCATAATAGTGATCTGTGTGATCCTGTTGTGGGGATTGGTGAGGTCATACCAATGGTATAGATCAAATAGATTGGAGAGATCCAGGAGAGAGCAGTTACAGAGATTGGCTGCAATACAAGACAATCAGTACCGGAGTCTGAGGGCTCTGGAAACGCAGAAACGAGGGGCATTGGCAATTAGTTCAGTTTAAATGTTGATGATGACCCCTAGGGGTCATCAAAGGGGGGAACTGAGAGAGCGCAAACTGAACAAAATGTATGAGTGCACCAGAGTTGCAAGTAGTACGCACAAATCATAAAGAGAAATGCTATGAGTGCTGAAAATATATTCACCTATACCTTGAAATGTGTAGTTAATCTAGAGATTTCATATAGAAGTGGAACTAATGCAAACATGTGTGAAAATGTATAACTTTATTAGAAGTGATTAATCAGGATCCATGTCATGTAGCTGCTAATGTAAAAATGTCGTGCTGCAAAGCACAGAACAGAGTAGGCCCCAGGGCCAGCGCTGAAAGGGTGGGGAAAGGTATTCATTTGCACGACATGGATTGCACTAATGATACACCGATTTGTTTATCCATTAGATTTATATTCCATAGATGTGTTTTCTTATTATGCCAGAGAAAGAAACTAACATGTTATATTAGTTAACTTTTGCGAAAGGGTTGTAGGCCTGAAATGATGAAAAGATTTCTGATTTACATGCACTGATACAGGCCGAGCTGTGTCAGGAAATAAGTTGCAAACTTTTGTTAGAAGTCTATGGGAATGGAGATTCAGCCACGGATGTCTGTCTGCATATGTGAGGGGGATTCAATTAATAACTGGATGAATAGAGTTCTGTTCATAAGATTGGCGTAGACATGGAGGAGGGTTCAGGAATGTTTTAGGGGGTATCGGCGGGCCGGAGAAGAGTCTGAGAAGCAAGGTCAACGCTAACGCACGAGGCCCAAGGAAAGATCTTCAAGGAAAAAGCCAGAATCAACACCACGTGAGGGGCGTCTCACGAGGGGCGTCTCAAATGTTATTGTGATTTTGTATTAGGGTCAGCACCCCGGGGTGGAGTTAGAGCAGATGCCCGAGGACCCTTCAGAGAGCGGATGGGTAGGCAGAGAGGGGTCATGACTGGAGATCATAGGTTTTCACCTAGAGACTAAGAGTGGGTGATCTTCTTAGGAAGTCATTCACAGCTGACACCTTTTGGTAGGTTGGGACTCTGTTAAGTAGGGATACCATCCAGAGCAGGGTAGGGACAGCATAACCTGAAACCTTTCCCTCCTGCTGTAAATGACGGAGAGATCACAATATGTGTCGATGCTTGCAGCCCTTTTGATTTTGGAATTAGTTCTAGTCGTGTTCTTTGCTCGCCTGAGGGCTTTTCGAGAGCACATGTTTGTAGTGGTGCCCATATATCTTTTGAATCTCATTTTGAGATGCCTGTACTTGCAGTTAACTTTGACTCTATAATAAATCTTTAAAAGCTAGAAGTAGTCTGTGGTTTTTCAGAGTCAAGCCCATTATTGAGCAACTAACTTGGTATTGGATGCACTTTCTTTCCTCAACGACAGGCAATAAAGGTTCAGTTGACCAGAACGGGGTTTAGATCTATAGTGATAAGATAGAGATCTACAATCTCGCCCCAGCAGGCCCATGTAGATTTCAACATTCACTAAAGTCAGTGGGGGATATTTACAAAGAAGTGCCAGAGTGAGGCATTAGCCGTCATGGCTTAACGCCTCACTCCGCCACTTCAGAAACACAAGGCTGCACCATATGTACAAGGATATGGTGCAGCCTTGCGTTTCCCCCTGCGAGGGTGCTACACTTAGCAGTATAGTGCCAACACAGGCACACTTGCAACATAGTGCAAGGGGGTCTGCGTGCAGGGGAAGAATGTTTATGTGTAGGAAGGTGTCCCTTCCTGCACATAAACAATCTTTAAATGCCGATTTGTCACTTCTATGTGTGCTGCTTAATGCATCACACATGGAAGATACAAAATGTCATTCTTTCTAAGGATTGTTTATGTGCAGAAAGCGTCACCTTCCTACACATAAACAATCCAAGGCATTTTGCTTTTTCCATGTGTACTGCACAAGGCAGTACACATGGAAAAAGCAAAAATGAGGCGCAATGAAGCATTTCTCATTGTTTCGCTAAGTTAAGACCAGGCTTACCCTGGTCTTAATTTTTGCGCTGCCTCCTATTTACGGTGCCCTTGTAAATAGGGGGCAGCGTCAAAATCAATGGGTATTGCGGAGGAACGCCCACCACAACACCCACTTCCCATCCCTTTCATGCTAAGCATAGTGTGAAAAGGGGCCTTATTTACAAGGCAACGTTAAACCACGTTAAATAAGGCAAACCCCTATTGTCACGGAAACGTCATAAAAAGTGACATTCCTGTGGCGATAGGGGCTTGAACATATGCCCTAGTGTGTGTAAAGATCATTTAATCCCCCCTTCCCCCCAACACGTTCCCGGGTCCTTTTTCAGCGCTTTAAAGACGGATGGAGTATTTCAGATTTCGCAATAAATGGGGGTTGAAAGTACCCCGCAGGCAATGGATGCTGTTTACTCTCAAGGCCTGGAAACAATCCGAACTTGTGTCGGACAGAAAGGGTCTCACCTGGTTCTTTTTAACTGGCCCAATTATGTGGGGCTGGAAGTTGTAGTGGTACTCGGGAGGTGAGAGCTATTGTGGGGCGTCATAAGGAAATCACTGTGGAGGGGCCTCCAGGACTACTCGTGTGCTATTGGGTCTAAAAGACTTTCATCAACTATACCTCAGAGGATTAAGGCTCTATTGCGTCAGTCTACAGCGGACTTGGGGGCATATGTACAAGTCCTATCGCCACAGGAACACCACTTTTTTGTGACATTTCCATGACGAAAGGGCTTTGCCTTATTTACAAGGAAGCATTAAGCCACTTAGCGTGAAAGGGGTGGGCGGTGTGGTGGGCCTTCCACCTCAACACCCATTGATTTTGATCCTACCCCCTATTTACAAGGGTACCATACATAGGAGGAAGCGCCAAAATTAAGACCAGGGAAAACCTGGACTTAACTGGTTAAAACGAGGAGAAATGCTTTTTTTTCTCATCGGTTTTGCTTTTTCCATGTGTGCTGCCTTGTGCAACACACATGGTAAAAACAAAATGCCCTGGATTGTTTATGAGTAGGAAGGTGACCCTTCCTGCACATACAGAATCCTTAAACAAAAATGACGTTTTGTAACTTCCATGTGTGCTCCATTACGCAGCACACATAGAAGTGACAAAATGAACCATCAAAAAGATGGTTAACTCATATGACACCTTGCACTTTTCCCCAATTTCAACTTTTATTTCATTGTCCACGTTCTTTTTTACAGAAATGTACTACTCTTATGCCAATAATTCTGGATCGTTATGATTCTATGCCTTTTTCAACTTCATTTACACCTCAGTCTCCTCTTCTTACACTCCTCTCTACTCTTCCTAAAGCATCTCTTATTTATAAATGTTTCTCTTCTCCTAACCCAGATCGTGCCAAAACTAAATTTGAGCTTCCTGGGAAGGGGATTTGAACTGTACTTGGTCTGTTGCTCTTTGGGATAAGCTCTGGTCCAGATCTTTAAAAATCTCTTGTTCTGCTTCTCTTACTCAATCTCTATTCTATCTATACAATCGACTGTACCTTTCTCCTCTTTCTTTGTTCCGTTTCCTTCTCTCTTCTGACTCTAAATGCTTGTGGTACTTTGAATGCTGATCTTCTACATCTGCTCTTTTTCTTTCCTGCTGTTTCTGCTTTTTGGGGAAAAGTCTGGTCATATCTTTCCTACATTTTCACACTTTCTATTTCATACTCAACTACTTTTTCTGGGTAGTCTTTCAGACTCCTTAGATCTTCCTGTGCACTCATATTGTCTTTTCGATCTTATGCTTGCTCGCGCATTCCAACACATTTCTTCCAACTGGAAATCCCTTACAAATGTTTCCATACAGGGTTGGTGGAACACTTTATGTAATTTCCTCGGGCTTGATTTTCACAGTGCAGAGGGAAACGTAAGGCTGCACCATATCCTTGTAAATATGGTGCAGCTTTGCATTTCTGAAGTGGCGGAGTGAGGTGTCAAGCCATGATGGCTACCGCCTCACTCCTCCCCTTCTTTGTAAATATCCCCCTTGGACTTTTGTCTTTGGGAGGTTGATAAAAGGAGTACTGTTGAGTATTTCACCACACTGAGGTTAAGCGCAGCTGCCATATAAAACCAAAGTGCTGTTGGTTTTATTTTGTACATGGTATAGCTTTCTGGCATTACAATAAATTACACAAATATAACAACTGCAATAATTTGTATTACTCTTGAACACATATGTTTCCATTATTGTAAAAAATAGCAAGGGCAAAATTAATTTGCGCATATATTTTTTTCTGTGCGTTAGTTAAATTTTTATATTATTTGGAATTTTATATTACATCTCTATGGTTATATATTAGTCCTCTTTTATTGTTATTATTGTCATAAGTGTTAATATTGTACACTTATCCAAAGGTCTAGTTTTGAATCTGACCAACTCCTTTTTTGTAACTGCTCTTTCGATGAATTTGTTTTACTCAAGTAATCATTTATGCTCAAGGCAAGCATATGTATCTGTGAGCATTCCTCTGAGATGCCCTTGAAGTCGCTTTTTCTAGGCGCGAGCGATATACATTCTTTTACTGTTCTTTAAGTGCAACTATTCAGTTTGTATAGCTCCTAGATTTGAACTGAAGTGCCTTCTCTGAACCACCTAACTGTTCACAAACACTGGTGTACCCTCTTTCACACTCACAAAGGGGGGAGGGCACGTATGTTTATTTAGGTTTATATTTTGCAGCTTGTAACCTTTTCTTATCTATAACTGTTCTTCCCCTTTCGTACCATAAACCTGCTGATATTAGCATCAATGAAAGGAGGGGTGGTAGATAGTGTGGGGGGCTTCCGCATCATAAAATTTATTTACATGCAGATTGCTGCATTGCTATGTAAGGTATATGTAGCATCCCTTGAGTGGGGTGTCTGACACTGATGGACTGCTTGCAATACATTGTGCTCTCAATGTGTGATACATAATTCCAGGTATTGCCTGGGCAGAGGAATGTGCCCCTTACACTGAATCCAGTAAAAGAAACTCGTTCACAGGATGACATGATCATTACGCAACCAGGAACTCGCCTGTGATGGCCTGACCTGGGAATACACTGCTTCCAGGCAGGAATAATAAGGAGAAATGGGAGATGAGGTGATTAATAATCACCCCTGACTATTCATCTGTGAATAAACGTGACAAAGGGAAAGAGGTGCTGATTACACAGACACACCCACACACAGACACAAAGAGAAAGAGAGGTGCTGATTAAACTGAAAGAAAGAGGTGCAGATTACACAGAAAGAGAGAGGTGCTGATTACAGAGAGAGAGGTGTTGATTACACATAAAGAGAGAGTAGCTGATTACACAGAAAGAGAGAGGAGCTGATTAAAAAAAGAGAGAAAGAGAAAGGCACTGATTACAGAGAGAGACGGGGTGCTGATTAAAGAGAGAGGGGTGCTGATTACACAGAGAGAGGTGCTGCAAACGAAAAATTTATAAATAAAAACATTATAATTTATAACGCCGATGGCTATAACTTTTACAAATGCGAGACCTATGGCATTGCAAATACTTGTTTATCTTATTCTTGTTTAAGAAGTTTTATTTGCATTTTTAGATTAAATACAATACAATAATTTTAATTACTTACTGCTTAGCCTGTTGTTTGTTTCCTTCTTGATCTATTCTGCTTTTTAGTACTTTTGTTTTAGTTTCCAGGTGAGAATTTTACGTTCCTGGATTAGTTCTTTTAGCTTTCTCCCAGAGTCAATTGTTCCTGCTTTCTGAGGGGCTTGTTTCCCCACCTTAACATGTGGGTGAAATCCATTAGATTGTCATTGTGTATCGAGTGAAACCTTGTTTGTAGCTTACTATTTTTCTTCCTCCTTCCACCTCCCAAAAGGGCGGATTGTAAGTCTGTAATCCATTTGGCCAAATTGCTGATTGTGGGTATAAAGTGTGTGCCGGTCGTGGCACTGTCCTGATTCTTGTTCATTGCCAATAGCAAGCATTCCATCTACTCGTTCTCACCAACGTGTGTTCTCAATTCCCTTTGTCTTTTCTAGAGCTTCCATATAGGTTGAGTTCAGCTTTCAGCATCGCTTAGAGGCTTGTTGAGTTTTCGGCCATTGTGAAGTTTGACAAAATTTGTTTGAGATTCGGGCTTAGAAAAATGTAATATAACTAGGGAATCTGCGGAGATGAGGTTGTAAGTTTGTAAAAACCTGCTGAATGTCCTTTCTGCCAGGGTGTTCCTTCTCTTTGTTTGTGCTATCTGCCCTGAGGTTGTGTGGGTTAAAGTCCCCTGTGCTTACTGTGTCAATAGGTGGATGAACATACAGTAACTCGTCTAGGTTGGCTACCACTGTTCTAGTGGTCTCTGATGTCCTGGTTCTGTGGGAATTGAGATAGGCATTGATTAGTATAAATCCCACTTAGTCATCTTTGGATTGGGTGTATTCCACTGTGATGCCTGCAGCATGTCTGTGCTCGCCTTAATCTCTTTAGTTACTATGGCTGTCGGATGGTTTAAGTGGATTGAGATACCTCCCAATGGTCTTCTGAAGAGCTGAGGTTTTGTAAGCTGGACTGTGTGGTCCACAAAGCTTTCCAGGTGTATCAGTGTTAGCGCTCAGGTCTCTGGCAGACAGAAAATGTGCGTATCTTGCACCTTTTTGATTGTTGTGTCATTGGTTAATATCCTGGAGATACAGGAAATATTCCATGACATTATTTTTAGATTGATTCATTTAGGCATGATGGTTATGTTTTTTTTATCTTATTGTTTAGTGCTGGGGTTGGAGTCTCGCTCTGGGGCTCCAGGTGGGCCACTTTTGGGCTAGGCATAGCTGTTATTTATACCCCTCATGTTCGGGTTTGAGAGAGGCTGACTCTCCCATTGCATATCGCCTATTTCCTTTGATCTGACAATACTTCTTTGAGTTGACCCCTTTTTCGGTCTGTATTGTATGTTTAGCTGTTGAAATTGGCGTTCCAGTCTACCCTTGGGGCTTCCTGTAGTAGAACTTTTTTGGCTCTCTTTCATTTTGTGGTCCTTGAATGCTCCTGTTTTCTGGGCCAGCATGTGCAGGTACTTCTCTTCTTTTATCTCTTGTACTGACATTTGTAAAGGAGGTATGTAGATTTTTTCTGGGCCCCAAGTACCTCAACAGCCGCCTGGCCTTCTACACGCCCACCCGCCAGCTACGATCAACCAGCCTCGCCCTCGCCACCGTACCACGCATCTGCAGAGCCACGGCCGGAGGAAGAACCTTCTCCTACCTGGCAGCCAAGACTTGGAACTCCCTCCCCATCCACCTTCGGCTGACCCAGGACCATCTCTCCTTCAGGAAGCAACTCAAGACCTGGCTTTTCGAGCAGTAACGAACCCCTCTCCCCCAGCGCCTTGAGACCCTCCCGGGTGAGTAGCGCGCTATACAAATGTTATCATTGATTGATTGATTGATTCAGTTAGAGGTAAGATGGTACAGGCCCCACCTGGAACAGCACCCTGCTGCTCAGCCCCATTCATTCCAACTGACCACTCATCCAAAAACATGCACTCATGAACATTCACACTCACACAGGCTAAGCTGCAAGGAACTAGGAGACACAGGATATAACACATCTCCTTCCTTCAGAAAACAATAAAAATAACAGGAAGCAAAGTGAAAGAAAATACATATTCACACTTGTTGTAGACGTAAGCAACCAATCCTAAATCACGAGGAAAGATCACATCACATCATATAGAAATGTCATCCCTTAGGTATTAAAATAAAATCAGGTCACATATGATCATATAGCATAAATCATTGCATTTCTAATTTCTTCCCTTAGATATTAAAATAAAATCAGATCACATAAGATCATATAGCATCAATCATTACATTCCTTAAATTGTAAAAGGAAGTTCATTGCAAAGAAAGATCATACATACAAATTACATAAATATATCTTGCTATGCAAAGGAACGTACACAACCTCCACACCCCACCACTGTACGCACTGCAGAACCACTACAGCACACCACATCACGCTATGCAAAGGAATGCACATGTTCCAGGTAGGATGCAACCTCCACACCCCACCACTGTTCGCACTACAGAACGACTACAGCATACCACATCTTGCTATGTAAAGGAACGCACATGTTCCAGGCAGGATTCAACCTCCACACGCCAACACTGTATGCACTACAGCACCCATCTTGCTGGACAAAGGAGTGCAAATGTTCTCACTACAGCACCCATCTCGCTGGACAAAGGAACCCAAATGTTTCCACTATAGCACACATCTCGCTGGAAAAAGGTACGCATGTGTTCCCACTACAGCATATTGTAGGTATCTTACAACCATAGACAGTTCAACATAAAAGGGGCTGATTGCTCACTAAGGATATAATCCAACCCAATATACAGGGTATATTCCAACCCACTGACCTCCCGGTCACAAGGTAATACCTAACCCAAACACATCCTAACACATTAACAAATATCACTGTGCACCTAAAAATGTAATCCGCACTCATACTTAAAAAACCCGCATGCACTCATCCACCTCCTGCCCGCATGAACCCGTTCACCGTAGCAGACCACAGCTCCATAAACATGGGAAACAATCACTGCAATAACCGTAATGACAATGTGTATAGGCATGGCATTAGAAAACAAAAACAAATAGATGTCACATGAGAGTAGTCAGCAAAACAGTAAAATGACTGGTGAGCGTCTTCTCACCTATCCAAACATCATCAGTAAAAGTTTGCTTATGACCATAGATCAGCTCTAGATTGTAAAAAAAAACACGTAGTGTTTTTCACAAAACAGCTGCAACCAATGACAATCAAACGATAGGTGAGCGACCTCACACCTGAGCCACTGCAAAAAAAAGCCAGAAAGAGTTCACCTCAGAACATCTCCGTGCAGTCACATGCCGCTGATTGACTTTCCCTCAAACTGAGATCACAACGAATGTGTGTGGCAAATGAACGGCGCTAGGATATGGTGCTAGAAATGTGTTGCCTCAAAATTCGAACATGCTTGACTGAAACCGCAATCCATACTTGTCGCCACTTTTGTAAAGGAGGTAAGGTCCTTGTATGTAATCAGTCCAGTAGCCAGTAGTATAGATTACGTAGATTTATTCAGTTAGAGGTAAGATGGGGCAGGCCTCACCGGGAACAGCATCCTGCTGCTCAGCTCCACTTATTCCAACTGACCACTCATCCAAACCATGCACTCATGAACATTCTATTACATCACACCCATACAGACTGAGCAGCAAGGAACTAGGAGACACAGGATATAACACTGAGATGCCACAATCTGCAAACCTTTTCTTTTCCACAAGGACTTGTTTTGAGAGGGCAACGTTTTTCCACGCAGTTGTTGTATATTCTCGGCTGTTGTTCTTGCCACCTACTTCAAATTGGATCCTGAGTCGATCTTTGCTATTTAATTCAGATAGTGAAGGGATGAGTTGGATTAATTTCAAAATATTTGCCCCATTGAGTATGTCTTGCCTGACCCTTGACCTGTATTGCAGCTGGAATATTACTTTTTGTGCTATTTGTCCTGTGGGATGGCCTTCCTCCCTACATGATCATCTGGGCCTCCTGGGGAGCAGACGTCTGTTTACGTGGTTGACAGGTTTTCTCTTGTCTGAGCATGCGGTTCCCTGAACCATGGAGCAAGCGTGGACGCTATTGTGCCCTTCTTTGTACATTGCTGGTATTTCTGGGTATCTTGGTGTTCTTCTGGGCAATCTGGCACTGATGCACCTTGGCTTATTTGGATGATGTATTGATCCACTTGTTGTTGCCCTTCTGTTTTGGTCTGACCTAGAGGTTTGCAAGGGTTGGCTGTTCCCTGGGATTAATACTTCCATTTGTCCTTTTGTTGATTTTGATTTTGCCTAAATATTGGGTAGAAGTTTTTGTTTGCATTGACTTCCTTCTTTGGTGTAGGGGGACCTGTGTGTCGTACTGGTCTATGGGACTGCTGCCCCCAGGTTCTTCTTATGTGTCATTTCTGGGGTATTCTGTCTGTTCTTTAGCCATTTTTTGGCCTACCTTGTTAGTGGTTTGACATTCGGGTTTGCTGCCCTTTCTTCTTTGAGGGTATGGTTTCGACCTTTCTGGCCTCCCTGGCATGCCTCCAATTGATTGTCAGTAATGTAGACTGTTCTGATGGGATTATCTTGGATGTTCTTGAAGGTTGGTTCCCTTTGTTCTGGGTCTTTTTCACCTGGATCTGTCTGGGTTAAAAGTATCTGTTTTGTTCTAATATCTTCCATTTTGGCACCAGGGTTGTCTTTTCCAAGTTTTACTGTGCCTTATGGCTTGTTGCTTTTTAATTCTGTCATCATTGTTGTTAATACGGCTGGTAAGGTTGACATTATTTTCACAATTTCTGATCAGTGGCATTCGTTTGTAGTGACCTTCCTATTAATGTTATCTAATTTGCTTCCATGTTTGCTATGGTGAGAGCTATTGTTGGATCTCTAATTTATGTGACTGCCATGAAAGCGCATTTATCACTACCATCAGGGTGGAGTTTATTGATTTAAGTATCTTGTCTTGGCTCATTGTGAGATCGTGGTTTGTTCCAAAGCCGCCATCATAAATGCAGTTGTGTGACCTGTTTGCTGCATATATCTCACTGGCCAGGCTTTGGTCTTGATATTGTACTTCTTTCCATGATATCTGTGGGCTTCTACTTCAGCCACCTAGCTCACAAGCATGCAAGGTAATTAGGTTATTTTCCGTGGATCACTCCTCTGTATTTTCAGCATGTACTTGCGTGATAGTCTCAACCTTCTTTGTTAGTTGGGTGCCAATGGTTTTGATGGTTACTACTTGCTCGGGTTCGTCACGACGTTGTTTGAGATGGTTTGTGCTAGCAGGACAGTCCATTGAGATGTCCTAGTCTATGACTATTCATTTTCCTACATTTTACCATGCTCCTTCCTATGTCTCTGTGTAATGGGTTGGTAAATCATTATCACAGTAATTATGCTATCATAGCAGTGTTCAATAGCAATTGAATGCCCTAATTATGTTGCATGGTAGAGCAGTAATCTGTAGATTCTAAAGTAGCCCCAGCACTCAGGGACTGATTCACAAGCTGCACTTTGTGGTACGTTTAGTAGTAATACGGTTGTACTACAAATTGTACTACTATGGGGTCAATTACCATGTTATCTGGAAACTCTTCCAACCAAATCGGTTTCGGAATCATTACCGACCGAATCGGGTTCTGCGTGTCCGACCGAACTATTGCGATGCTTCCGGACATCGTTCGGTCGGACTCGCGTTGACTTCAAATGAGAACCTGTGTTCCGAACAAGAACACAGGCTCCCATTAACAAAAGGAGTGGTTGGGGAAAACCTTGTACCCTGTGGCAGGCACCCCATGGTGCCTGCCACACTTTGCTTGCATTGGAAGGAGGGACCAATGGGTACCTCCACAGGCCCGTTTCGGAGGGCCCCGGGTGAAGGTCGGCCTGCTACGGGCCGCCAAAGTCAGATTACGACAGCCGATCCATGTTGGCACAACCGATTTGGAAAGGCTGTCCGAATCTGACATTCTAATTGCTCTGCTGAAAATGTGGTCTGTAGACCAAATGCCTTTTGGAACCGAGTCGGACAGTTGGAACGCTTTACAGCCATCGTAATCGGTTGTTGGGAAAAGTGTCCGAGTCCGTCGGAAAGGCGGCTTCCAAATTGGATTCAGACTAATCATGCCGCTCGCAGACTTTCTGAATGACATCGTAATTGACCCCTAAGTGTTATTAACAAACTGCACTTTTATAGTAAATGACACTTTTCAGAACTTTTGCTACTTTTCAGTATTCACATTCTCCATGTTTGTAGTAAGTTACACTTTTGAAGTAAATTACAATTTTGTAGTGAGGCCCTACCTCCATTATTTTCTATGGCAAGGTGTTGCAGTATCAGTTGTTGGTCACCTACAATGCTGGACCTACCACAAAAGAGAAAGTAACTACAATTGTAAGCTACCACAAAAGGCAGTTTGTGAAACCTGAAAAGTAGCTAACTTTCTCAAAAGTGTAAACTTACTCGAAAATGTAAGTTACCTTTGTGTACCAGGCCCATGGAAAGTACTACAAAGCCAAAACACTACTGTGAAGCGGTAATTTTTCTTTTTTTGTGAGTTCAGTAACTGAGTCACACATCCATAGAATGGTTCATTCGCTATTACACATGTTCACTCACTCACTCATTCATTCTTTTGACTAATGCTGCTTTAGAACTTGATATGGCACACATGTGTTTGTCGTAGACTGCATACAATTCTTATAATGGTCTTTGTTATAATGGTTAGAAAACACAAGATATGAAGTGGCTGGCCACCTTCATTTACCGTAGCTCATTGTTAGGATCTGACTTAAATATATACTTATTTATTATTGACAGAAAGTAGTACTTTAAAACAAAGTATAGCGATTTATTTCCACAACTTTTTAAATGATACAATTTTGTTGTTGGATTAGTTTATGTGAGTAATTAAAAAGTCATTTCGTGAAACAGAATTCTTCAGAAAGGTGTAACATTTCCGTACTTTTGTTAATTGCTACTTCTGGGTCAGAAGGGTACACAAAATACGCAATTTTTTTTACAATTCTTCATCATACAATGTCCCAAAATATTGCCCTTGGGTGACTGGTTAGACCGAAACAATAGGTCGCTGAGGGACATTTTGTGCTCAAAGCAGTCTTCTCCTAGAATCTCATATATCCTTGCATTAAAAAGACACAAAAGAAACTGTCAAACCAGATTTGACTCTGTAAATACAATTTTGCGTAGCACCATCACATTTGGTGGAATAATGCAATAAAGAAAATAGCGCACTTTCACGCACCTTTAGTTCTGATACATCAATAACACACAAAGGGCATCTATTTTTCACTCTATCTGGTTCTATTTGAATGCCCCTCTGCCAGCAGGACACTGATACAGGGCTTTGGCATCCACCTACTGAGAGAAAGCAGGCCAAGACTCTACTGGCATGGCACATGGGGAGAGAGAAAATCTGGAGTGGAGCTTTAAAACAGACATTGACATATCTTTAGTAGTAAGAGGAGCAAGTGAAGGAGCACAAGAAGGAGGAGTAGAGGGTAATCATTGTTGCTATGAAGACAAGCTTGTGGGAAGCATGTTTTGCAACAAATTGACTCATTTTGCAGGTGACGGATGCTAGCAGGGGAAATCAGGGGGCAGTGTGGAGGGAAAATAAAGAAAAGTACCTTCAGCCTGACATTTGCCGCCTTGCCACCTCTACTGCTTGACAATGTTCACACAGGATCCCAGTGTCCCCTGCACCAATCCAGATGCTACTCTCATGCTGGTATTACTCAGCATGAGAGAAGCGGGGGGCTTGGGCAGAGCAGGCTGGTTCCACGCTCCAGCAGGTACTGGGAGCCTGTGCTCCTGAACTCTTCTGATATCTCCAAAGCAACAGCCTTGAGATATCAAAGTGAGCATGTCGGTTTGTCCGGCTGTGGATGAACAGCCAAAGCAACATGCTCGCTGGCGGTGCCCTGAGCCCACTACTCCTTCTGCTGGACCCGACCTCAAGACTCAGCTGTGGCTCGGCTCCAGAGTAAAATAAAATGATAATAAAGCAGGTTAATAACTGCTTTACAATCATTTTATTTTAAATGTGTGCTGGTTCCAGCAGTGGGGCAATGCTACTCCACCATAACAGAGGAGCTCCCCTGCTTTTTGCCAGGTCGGGCTAAGAAAGTGTGCCAAACGATATCAGATGCACACACTCGACCCAGCTTTCAAGGATGAGTTTTGCTAGACTACTCCAAGCCATTTTGTTGGATTAACAATGTACGAGTTGATGTTCTCCATATGCTAGATAGCTAGATTACAAAGCACAATGAATTAAGTTTTAGTTTTTAACCTTCGGTTTACAAGGTGAAGATTTTCTGAAACTTTGAAAACAAAATATGAGCAACCAAATATTTAAATTTCAAGGGTGCTACAGGTAGGTATTGGGGAACAATTAATGGGTGGTAACTCCTTGTCCTGATGTAAGTGTCAAGCAGGTTGGGCAATAGAGTGACCAAGAAACTGATGTTAGGCCTGACAGCCTTAGGACAGTTTTCCCACCAACGTTTTACCTTTGTCCTCCACTTTTCTGACCTTGTTTGTGCTGCCATTAGGACTCTGCACACTTTACCACTGAAGATCAGTGCTAAAGTGTTTGTACTCACGCCCCTAATCATGGTAATATAGGCTCATTCGTAGCAAAAAGAAGCACAAAGTTCCCCAGTAGGACTAAAAAGAAAGAGTGTGTGTGTGTATGGTGTAAATGGAAAGATCCAAGAGGGAAGGCGGAAAGGGGAATTTCCCTCTTGGGAACTAGAACCCTCACACACCCAGCGAGCTAGGTGTCATGCTTCATCATATGGGTCCTGCTCCTCATCAGACTGGCGCTGCAATGTCTGACGGGCACCCACGAAGGGGCTCTTTAGCGGAGATCTTTTGTTCCAGCCATATGGTGCATGCGTGTGAGAGGGCAAAAGAAAGTGTAGTCGTGAAAAAGTGGTGGTGATTAAAAAAGGTTAGTGAGTCCACAAAGAATTTTAATAGCATGGCTAACTCCCTTGGTTAAAATAGTGGGAGGGGAGATAGACACCACGAGTGTTTCTGGCGAAGATATCTGCAACCCTCTGTTTAGGTCGACATGTTTCTTGCTAATCTAGCAATTCCTCAGGACCTTGGTGTCAAGTACTACACAGTGAATGAACAGTGAATTAAAAATTGATTTCGTACAACCTTTAATTTTTAAGGTCTGTGGTGGGGCAGGCCAACTGGTCCTGCCTCAAGTGTTGCAACCTAGAAATAGGGAGAACATATAAAGAAATGTGTCAGAATAGTTCCCCTCAAGAACTTAGGTGCATTATCCTATATACAAAACACACACACTAAATTGTTTTAAAAGACTCAGCTGAGTCCAAAGAAAAATAAAAAGAAAAGGAAGATTGGATGGAAGCGCTTACCCTAAGTTTGTTCCTAAGGTGCCCCGCAGTCTGCTCCTGTGGGACCTGCACAGAGGAGTCAGGGACCTAGGAGAAGTAGGGGAAGGCGAACAAACAATTGGTTTCCTTAAAGGTAAGCCTATGTTCAATTAATGGAAAAGACCATTCACAACCGGGCTAGCCTAGCCAATTCCACTGCTGTTGTGAGTGCTCACTTATCAGAGCAGTAACTGTGGCAGAATAAGGCAAACAGAGGAACTACCGAAGGTACAGTCATTTCTACATTAGTGGTGATTGACAGGGAAAAGCACTGAGCCTCGCCGTGCCCCTCGAGTCTGCAGCGTCAACAAGGAATGAAGACGTGAGAGCGCGAGGAGAGGGAAAGTCCGTGCTCCCCTGTCAGTGTAACATCCACCAAAGGGAATTGATACTAAGAGCCCCGTTTCTCGTATAAGCCTGTGTGCCCCAGGTTAGCCGGTCTCTGTTAATACAATCAACCTCAGCGTGTAACTGCATGAAGAGCCTCGAGTGTATTCAAGGTGCTCTCCCGGTAGTGGGCCGATGCCAATCCTAGGAAACTTACCCAAACGGAGTGCGGTCTCTGCCTGCACGCCTACCCCCACGCCTGATCCGTGCGGGATCTGGAGCGACTGGTAACAAAGTCTCCGTTGGTATAGCGTACTTGTACTCTAAGCCTCCATGCTCCGGCGAGTGCAGCGGGGGCGTGGTCACGCATTCAGAAACCGCGCATCATGCGCGTTGGTTGGCAGAAGCTTGCCTCGGTCCGAGGGGGCGGAAGGCAAACGACTGGGCATATCCGTCGGCCATGTTGGGTGGGTAGGCGGTATGGTGCTGAGCAAAGGTTCATTGGACCCAAGTGATCGTGAGATCGGCAAATATGGTGTTATAAGTTATAATACTGTGTTCGGGGATATGGAGACATTGGGTCTCAACTCAATCCAGAACGTGGGGAGACTCAACGTAAATAATGAGTTGAAAGCTCGTTGTGATGAGATCGAGCCCGGGTCGGTCAAGCTGAAGGGGCGGGAGGGGGGGTTGGGGACCCGAGAAAATGAAATTGGATGAGCAGGGGTCTGGATGTAGGTATACCTTGTTAGTGCAGGTCACTAGGATGGTCTAATTACGGAAAGATGACCAAGGTACAGCGTCATTCAAACCAAGTGTATCTAGTTTGAGGTGATGGACCCATCTTTGTTCAATCCTGAACAAGCCTTCTTTGGTGATACCAGGGTGGCATTCTAGAACCAACCAGCGTATACTGTCAGCTGTGTGTCCCATTTGTGTGTAAGGTTGGTACAATCTAGTGTGCGTTTTGAGGCATCTTATGTTGCTTTTGTGTTCTTGAATGCGTAGTTTGATTTGTCTCATTGTCATCCCAATGTATTGTTGATCACAGGGACAAGAGAGGAGGTAGATACATTTTGTGCTGTTGCAATTAGTATGCCTTCGCAATTGCCAGACAAAGGTGTTAGATAGCTGGATCTCTTTGGTGACACTGGTTTGGGGGCACACAGTACAACCACCACAGGGAAAATGGCCAACTACTGGGGGGAGATCCCATAAGGTGCTCTGGTTATTTGTATTCAGTTTTTTAGGTCTTGTATGAACCAGAGCATCCTTTAGATTGGGTGTGCGTTTAACTGCAAACCGAAGGCGTGGAAAATCCAAGACCCCGGAGTTGATAATATTCCAGTGTCCATTAATAGTCTTCTTAATGAAGGCAGAGTTCTTTGTGAATGAGGTCACGCAGGTGATCACATCCTCGGGGTTTTTCTCTCTAGTCTCCACTAGTGTTTCTCTGGGGTTGTTTGCCGCCCTTTTATAGGAGTTTTTTATCAATCTAGTAGGGTAACCCCTGTCTCGCAATTTATGCTGTAGGGTGGAGGCTTCCTGTCTAAAATCAGTATTGGCGGTGCAATTCCTGCGGACTCTGAGAAATTGTCCAAACGGGAGATTGTCCCTCAAAGCTTTCGGATGGTAACTATCTACAGAAGTAAGCTGTTTCTATCTGTGTTCTTGTGATAGAGCATGGTTTTGAGACCATTAGCCTCTAGATTGATCCTTAGATCTAGGAAAGAGATGGAGGTATCTGAGATAGACCCTGTGAACTTGAGATAGGGATTTTACAGCAATATACACCAATATTCCACAACAAGCCACACTTGAAGCTGAAGAAGCCACTCTAAGACAAGAAGAGTGGTCCTCCCCTACTCCAATCTCTTTCATCATGGCATGCACCACCATAGCCCTCACCGAGAACTTTTTTCAATATGGTACTCAACTATACCATCAAATCCAAGCGACTTCCATGGGTTCAACTTTTGCTCCTAGCCTAGCCTGCATTTACATGGCTACATTTGAGGAGAGAATAATTAACACACCACATAACCCCTTCCTGAGCAATATAACACTCTGGCATCGTTTCATTGACGACATCCTGATTTTTTGGAGGGGAGATCGGATGTCGTGTGAAGCCTTCTATACTTGGATTAACGGACAAAATCCCTATCTCAAGTTCACAGGGTCTATCTCAGATACACCCATCCCTTTCCTAGATCTAAGGATCAATCTAGAGGCTGATGGTCTCAAAACCATGCTCTATCGCAAGAACACAGATAGAAACAGCTTACTTCTGTACGATAGTTACCATCCGAAAGCTTTGAGGGACAATCTCCCGTTTGGACAATTTCTCAGAGCTAGCAGGAATTGCACCACCAATACTGATTTAGACAGGAAGCCTCCACCCTACAGCATAAATTGAGAGACAGGGGTTACCCTATTAGATTGATAAAAAAACTCCTATAAAAGGGCGGCAAACAACCCCAGAGAAACACTACTGGAGACTAGAGAGAAAGACCCCGAGGATGTGATCACCTGCGTGACCTCATTCACAAAGTTCTCTGCCTTCATTAAGAAGACTATTAATGGACACTGGAATATTATCAACTCCGGGGGCTTAGATTTCCACGCCCTCGGTTTGCAGTTAAACGCACACCCAATCTAAAGGATGCTCTGGTTCATACAAGACCTAAAAAACTGAATAGAAATAACCAGAGCACCTTATGGGATCTCCCCCCAGTAGTTGGCCATTTTCCCTGTGGTGGTTGTACTGTGTGCCCCCAAACCAGTGTCTCCAAAGAGATCCAGCTATCTAACACCTTTGTCTGGCAATTGCGAAGGCATACTAATTGCAACATCGCCAAATGTATTTACCTCCTCACTTGTCCCTGTGATCAACAATACATTGGGATGACAATGAGACAAATCAAACTACGCATTCAAGAACACAAAAGCAACATAAGATGCCTCAAAACACACACTAGATTGTACCAACATTACACACAAATGGGACACAAAGCTGACAGTATATGCTGGTTGGTTCTAGAATGCCACCCCGGTATCACCAAAGAAGGCTTGTTCAGGATTGAACAAAGATGGGTCCATCACCTCAAACTAGATACAATTGGTGTGAATGACGCTGTACCTTGGTCCTCTTTTCGTAAGTAGACCATCCTAGTGACCTGCACTAACAAGGTATACCTACATCCAGACCCCCTGCTCATCCAATTTAATTTTCTCGGGCCCCCAAACCCCCCCCCCCACCCCGCCCCTTCAGCTTGACCCACCCGGGCTCGATCTCATCACAACGTGCTTTCAACTCATTATTTACGTTGAGTCTCCCCACGTTCTGGATTGAGTTGAGACCCAATGTCTCCATATCTCCGAACACAGTATTATAACTTTTAACACCATATTTGCCGATCTCACGATCACTTGGGTCCAATGAACCTTTGCTCAGCACCATACCGCCTACCCACCCAACATTGCGACGGATATGCCCAGTCGTTTGCCTTCCACCCCCTCTGACCGAGGGGAGCTTCTGCCAACCAACGCGCATGCGCGGTTTCTGAATGCGTGACCATGCCTCCCGCTGCACTCGCCGGAGCATGGAGGCGCAGAGTACAAGTACGCTATACCAACGGCGACTTTGTTACCAGTCGCTCCAGATCCCGCACAGATCAGGCGTGGGGGTAGGTGTGCAGGCAGAGACCGCACTCCGTTTGGGTAAGTTTCCTAGGATAGGCATCGGCTCACTACGGGGAGAGCACCTTGAATTTACTCGTGGCTCTTCATGCAGTTACACGGTGAGGTCGATTGTATTACCAGAGACCGGCTAACCTGGGGCACACGGGCTTATACGAGAAACGGGGGTCTAAGTATCAATTCCCTTCTAGTGGATGTTACACTGACAGGGGAGCACAGACTTTCCCTCTCCTCACGCTCTTACGTCTTCATTCCTTGTTGACGCTGCAGACTCGAGGGGCACGGCGAGGCTCGGTGCTTTTCCCTGTCAATCACCACTAATGTAGAAATGACTGTACCTTCGGTAGTTCCTCTGTTTGCCTTATTCTGCCACAGTTACCACTCTGATAAGTGAGCACTGGACAACAGCAGTGGAATTAGATAGGCTAGCCCGATTGTGAATGGTCTTTTCCATCAATTGAACACCGGCTTACCTTTAAGGAAACCACTTGTTTGTTCGCCTTCCCTTACTTCTCCTAGGTCTCTGACTCCTCTGTGCAGGTCCCACAGGAGCAGACTGCGGGGCACCTTAGGAACAAACTTAGGGTAAGAGCTTTCATCCAATCTTCCTTTTCTTTTTCTTTTTCTTTGGACTCGGCTGAGTCTTTTAAAACAATTTAGTGTGTGTGTTTTGTATATAGGATAATGCACCTAGGTTCTTGAGGGGAACTATTCTGACACATTTCCTTATATGTTCTCCCTATTTCTAGGTTGCAACACTTGAGGCAGGACCAGTTGGCCTGCCCCACCACAGACCTTAAAAACTAAAGGTTGTATGAAATCAATTTTTAATTCACTGTTGATTCACTGTGTAGTACTTGACACCAAGGTCCTGAGGAATTGCTAGATTAGCAAGAAACATGTCGACCTAAACAGAGGGTTGCAGATATCTTCGCCACAAACACTTGTGGTGTCTATCTCCCCTCCCACTATTTTAACCAAGGGAGTTAGCCACGCTATTAAAATTCTTTGTGGACTCACTAACCTTTTTTAATCACCACCACTTTTTCACGACTACACTTTCACTTGCCCTCTCACACGCATGCACCATATGGCTGGAACAAAAGATCTCCGCTAAAGAGCCCCTTCGCGGGTGCCCGTCAGACATTGCAGCACCAGTCTGACGAGGGGCAGGACCCATATGATGAAGCATGACACCTAGCTCGCTGGGTGTGTGAGGGTTCTAGTTCCCAAGAGGGAAATTCCCCTTTCCGCCTTCCCTCTTGGATCTTTCCATTTACATCATACACACACACACTCTTTCTTTTTAGTCCTACTGGGTAACTTTGTGCTTCTTTTTGCTACTAGTGACTTGGACATGTACACTGGACCCCGTTAAAAATTGTCCTCCTGTAGTTCCTTTCTTTGTTACAACAAATATAGGCTCATTCCCCATGGGCATATTTAATGTAAATAAGTCCCTAGTAAAGTGGTGATGTATGTACCCAGGGCCTGTAAATTAAATGCTACTAGTGGTCCTGCAGCACTAATTGTGCACCTTTAACCATGTCTTAGGTCTGCCTTTATAGAACCTGTGCATGCAGTTAACACTGCCAAATAAACCGTTTGCCAGACCCACATTTGTCTCAATGGTTCATCTCTGGCAGGATGGGCGGGACGAGCTGGGCAGAGCCTCATTAATACCGGACTAGGCTGGGTCCAGTCCACACACAAAGGGCGACATACTCCCCTGGAGTACGCTAAAACCAGGACAGGAAGGGAGGATCTATGCACTTCAAACGCATGTCTTTGAAGTCTCTTGCACTTCAAAAGGCACCACTGAGTATAAGTACTAGACCTCAGAGAGCACCATTTCAGTACACCTCTGGCGCTTTGGATACTCTGCCAGAAAGTAGGACTGCTGTGCTGTGGAGGACTGCCACTGTGCTGGACTGCATTCTGCTGGACTGGACTTCTGATCTGCTGCCTGATGCCCTCTTGCCTGGGTGAGAAGGACTGGACATGCATCACTTGACCCATGAACCCAGAGCGGCTCCAAGGGCTAGCTGGCTGGCCTCAGGCTCTAAAAGCCTTAGGGAGATAACAGGCTTCCAACCTGTGCCCCTGAACTCTGCCATCTGTGACTCTACCATGCCAAGTGGTGGCACCCCAGTCCTAGACCCTTGGAAGTGTGCATAAGGTGCTTGCCAGCAAAACCGACACATCTTCTCATCTGAGCAATCATGCATCCTATAGTAGAGCCGGTGCATCTCGTCAGCTGAGCGGTGCATCCCCCAGCAGAACCGATACATCGCCGCTGCCTGCTTTGAACTAGCCCCAAAAGACTGCAACAGGACCTCACACTGCAGCCTCGCCGCATCTTGGAACTGATGCATCGCCTATGCTGCATGATGCATCTTCAACACGGATCCACTCAATGCTCCACAACCAGCATTTAAGGTACACTGTTCAGTGGGCCTAACTGGGTCCCTGTCGCTGGCCTGTGCTCTATCGGGTGTCAGCCTGAATTTGTGACCAGATATCCCCATTAGGACTTTGTTCTTTTTGGAACTAATATTCAGTATACACTTTAGAAATCAATGTCTCCTGTTCTACTGAACGGATGTTTGTTGTTTTGGTTCTGTATTATTTATTCAAATTAGATAATTTTTCTAACATGTTGTAGGATCTTTTTGTGTGGTGTTTGCACTGTTTTACTCACTGAAGTGTTGCACAAGCACTTAACACACTGCCTTTAAGTTAAGTCTGATTGCTCTGTGCCAAGCTCCTAGAGGGTGAGCACAGCCTAATTTAGGATTTGCCTGCTCCTTACCCTGACTAGGACTATGGTTTGTGATTGACCAGGGCTCATTCCCCAGTCAACCAATAACCCAATTTATAACAAATATTTGTTTGTACTTTTTGATACAAAAAAATCTGTGGCAGTATGTACTGATCAATTTCAATTATAATGCTATATATTAATTGTTAGCCTATGTTGTTAGAAACAGCAATATAGGAGACACACATTTTAATCTGTTTAGAGTATGGCTGTTGTGTTTAAAGGTTACTAAGTCGTCAATAGACAGTTAAATGACTACGGAGATTTGGAAGAAACAAACTCTGCGAGCTTGAGGAGTGGGGAGCATGCCAACAGGATTTGGAAGTGTAGGCGAGAACATTTACGCTATGATTCAAGAACTTCTTAAAGCATGCTGTTTGTAAACTGCAATCTGCCGTGAATGTGGGTAAAATTCAAAATACCCTCTGCATGCAGCTATGCACATGCATATAGCCGCCAGACTACTATGTGACCTCTATATTCTGACTCCTCATAGATAGGGTTTCTTTGTCCTATACAGGGCCTGCAATGTAATGACGAGGAAACAACTGCTAACAAGATAATATCGAAACTCGTTTGTTTTCCAGGCATGACCTTGAAAAGACAAATACCATCACTGCTTTATAAAGCTGTATTTGAATTTGAGGGTAAATCCCATGACACCAGACAATAAACACACATGAACCAATTTATAGCACAAATGCCTCAGCATCAGATAAGGCCAGAAGAGTAATAGGGGTGTGCAAGTGGCACGGCGCTTCATTATACAATATTTATCCTCCATCTTGTGTATTTGAAATTGAGTCCATAAATTGACATGGCTTCTTTAGTCTTGAAGGAATAGCACAATGCCACTGTTTATCTTCCTATTGCCAATACAAAACCACACACGATGCATCCACTGCAGACAGTTTAGCTTGATTTCCTGTTTAATACAGCAGTTGATAAATCCACCTTTTTTGATAAGGGTTGCTCTCTTTTGCCACTGAATTTCCTCTACAAATAGGGCCCATCGCCGAGGAACTGCGATATGAATACTTTGCAATCTCTCTGACAGAAGAACAGTTCAGTAGACATTTGTTATGATAACAAACCACAATAGAAAGAGAATTGCTTTGTGCCTACTTTGATTCAAATGACATACAACCAACTAAAGGACATGACGTTTGTTTTTCTACAGTTCCTTTCTTTTTCTGACGACAAAGGAGCAACTTAAATACCACAGACTTCCACAAACATAGCTGCAAGCTGTATTACAATGATAAATGTTGGACATTGTTTCTGGACTCCTTTAAAAATGCCTTCACACAAAGCCAGAGACTTCAGAGCCTGAATAGAGTCCACGTGAAGAATTGAAGAATAACTTTAGAAGAGGTTTCTCTACAAAAGCAAATAGAGCTATGCTATTAATACAACGTGCACGCCTGTTTCTGTCCACCCAAGCATGTTCTGAGCAAACCGCATTACATTAGTGAATGTTTTGAAGGGAAAAAGACAAGATCAAAGGGTGATGAAAAGGTAAAAGAAAGGGACATATTTTGTTTTTTTTTAAATTTCCAGGCTATATTCGTGGTTTGTACGATAGTGTAGTAGCTTCAGGAACTATTGTCAGGCAATGCCAAAGTAACCCTGCACATTTTATAATGGTGTAACAATAGGTATAAGGCATCACTTCTTTCTACCGCACTGTACATTCTGAGGAGTGCATTAGTTGATTATTTAGACTTCCAGAATATCATGCACCATCTCTATGTTCTCACCACAATAAGGGGCTTATTAATGAGAAACAAATGCAGCATGGTGCCGCAAGCTATTTTGCTGCGCCACACTGCGTTACTTTCGAGGCACAGGGATGCAACATATTTACAGCAACGTGTTGTATCTCTGTGCCTTTTTTCCATGCGCTGGCACACAAACTGCTTGCCATATGCCAGCTCAGGCACCCTTGTGCCAGGTGCAAGGATGCCTGCGTAGTGGGGAGATTGTTTTTGTGCAGGAACGGGCACCTTCCTGCACAAAAACAATCACTTGAGGTGATTTCCTCTTCCAATGAATGCTGTAGAATGAATGCTGTAGAATGCGCATTCTGACACATTTCTAGATTTACAATTGCTCGTAAATCTGGAAATGCATCAGTGGACATGGGTGTTGCGTGGGAACACCCACAGCAACACCCATGTCACGCCCCTAACACACAACGTGTTGAATGAAAAGGGGCAATATTTACGGGCACACTTAACACTACACAGGGTGGCTTTACTGTGCTTATAAATTTCAAGCAGCATGTTGCACCGATGGTGCAAGGGGCTCATAAATAAACCCCTAATGTTTGTACAGTGGTGGGCATGCACAACGTTGGACTTGAGCTCCCTTTGCAAATATTAACAAATGCCCACCAAAATCATAATTGAGCAGAGTTTGGCTCCTTGATGCAAAGTTAGGGAGCCAGTCTTCTGTTAATAGCTTCAATGTGAGATGACACTTCCCAGTTGTGGTGTTCTTTCTCCAATAGCAAAAGGGCAATCTGCTGCAATATATAGGCTCTTAAGGCCTCTTTCGGTGGCATCATAATATAACGCCCTATAACATCTTTAATGCAGCACCAACTCTGTCTGCTCAACACTTAAGAGATCACCAGACAAGGCACATACTGGAAGACCGGTGGCCTCATGGTTCAGGGGCGAACAGTTTGTCTTTAACAGCCAACGAAAAAAACAGGAAATTGCTTGGTGCGCCCATTCTGCAGATTTCCTCCACAACTACTATATTTAGGTTTATACAACATTTGAAGAAATTAAAATGTGTTGCTCTCGTTTTCAGAGATGCAATATACTGTTTAACATATAAAGGAGTCGTGAGTGACCTCTCTTTTTTTCATTAATGTTGGGCTGGGCCCTTTTGGCAGGTTCACCCCTGTACTTTTTGCCTTTTAATATGACTTGATGGTAGTGATTTTAGGCTTCTGCGTACTTCAGCACTGTGGCCCAGTGTAAAGTGCGTGAGCTCCCTGAGTGCGTGTGGTGAGAGTGGCCTGCCCTCCCATAGGAATGCATGGGGGATATGAGTGTCCATGGTAATTCCTGATGTGAGGGGAGTGCAGGGGCGAGTTTAGTATGTGCGAACTCGTGAGAATAAATGCTGCACAATTGTGACTAGTGGAGAAGTGCCACTTTTAGAAGTTGGCATTTCTGGTTGCAGTGTCTGCCTGCCTGATGTGAATTGCATGTCTGGCTTGCGATTAACAGGGGCTGGCTGGTGTACTTGGCTCCAGGAGCCAGGATGGGTCTGCCTGGTGGTGAATAGGGAGATCTGCATGTAGATGAGAGGGAGGAGATGCACCTGGGACCTGAATAGGGCTGGGCCATCCCCCCACAATGCTGGCTCCATTTCCTGTGGTGCGTCTGATGTCCATGGCCTGTCCTTTGAATAGAAAGGGGAGTGGAGCAAAACAAAGTGCTTCAGAATCAGTTGTATCTGGTTCTCCCCTTGCCCTACAGTTTTAGACAAAGGAAATAGTGATATAAATATAGGGGATGTGACCCCATGATGTTTTTCTTGTTTTTGGACTTGAAACTACCAGGGGCATGCTGCTGCTGGGGACCAGGGGAAGGCTTGCCTCCCTGGGCCCTGCCCTGCCCCTGGATGCCTGTAGGACTTCTTGGGACCCTTCTGCTTTGGGGGGCGAGTTCTTTTCCTGCTTGGCCATACTTGTATACCCGGGCCCAGAGGGGCCCATGCTTTATTGTTTAGGGTCAAGTTCTTTTCCTAGAGGGGCCTTGTTATTTAAGGAGCCAGTGTGCTCCCTGGGGCATAATTGTTTTCAGAGCCTAGATGGCTTCAACGTGTTGCTGGTGGTCTTCCAGAGCCTCGTGTGGCTCCAACGTGGGGCACAGTTATTTCAAGGGCCAGTGAGAGCCCATGTCGCATTTTTTTACTTTCTCAGCTGCCCAGCAAGTAGTGGGCAGCTGCACCGCTTAGGTCTTGTTTTCTTTTAGGGGACAAGTGTTGAATTCAGGAGTGCGACGCACTCCTTTGCCCCCATCTTTGCTTGCACATCTGCACAGCACTTAGTGCCAGCTTCTACGTTTAGGCCCTGCATTTGAGATTCACAGCTGCCCAGCAAGTAGTGGACAGCTGCAACGTTTAGGTTGGTGCAGTAGCGCACCCTTGACCTTCGCTGCCTAGGCAGTAGCCCTGACTCTTTGGACATAGGGCATTTGATCCCCCCGTGTTTGAGAGGGCCAGTTGGCCAGGGGGATTGTTACATTTATAGGGCACCAGGCCCTAATGTGATTCATGTGCTAAATGTGATTGTGGTGCTAGGAAATGTACTGTGTGTAGTATGTTTTACGCACCCTGTTTTATACCTCTAAAATATGGTTTATGATTATGAGGTTGTTTTTCATATTATGGTTGGTGTTAGTGAGATTAAGCTTCACTGTGTGATTTATGACTCTAATGTGAGTTATACTTAGGAGGTTAGGGTCTAATGTATTTAGACTTGTGTGATACTGTGCATAATGTAGTTTATGTCACAGACTGATGCAAAGTACAGTGATTACCAGTGTTTACTGGTTGTACGTTTTATGATCTATTTTACTTTTACCAAGTTCGCTTTGTGATGGTTCTGACAGTGGTCCATGTGGCCCTGTCAGGTGTACATAATCACTTGTAAATATTGCCCCGTGCCAGTTGGCACAGTGTTCATTATGTGTTTACTATTCTAATGTGTTTTTGAGAATACTAAGGCTATTTTTGATATAACCTTGTGTGGAGTTTCTTTTGTAGGGTGCCTGGGATGTTGTTGCTGTTGTGTCCGTGCACAAATGCTTTACACACTGCCTCTGAGATAAGCCTGTCTGCCGTGCCAAGCTACCAAGGGGGTGAGTAGGGGTTATTTAGGAGTGTTACTCCCTTGCCCTGACTAGAGTGGTGGTCTCTGCCTGACTTTGGCGCAAGCCTTAGCCAACCAGAGATCCCATTTCTAACAATGAACTCGCACAGATTGCAAGTTTCCTTCGCTGCTTTTGAGCCAATTGGACACTGAACGAGGGACGTCATTCCTACAGAGTTTCCCCAGATCTAACAAGTGACTAGAGCATATATTCATTTTTGGACCTTCAGTATGGCCAAAGAATTCACTGAGGCTTCAGACCTGTATTTTTTCTGTAGTCAATATATTCTCTGCATTATGAATTCTCTCTTCATCTCATTTACAGAGACTCAACATAGCTAGACTGTAAGACACAGGAGTGGCTTATTTTGTACATGTGTGTGCAGTCTTATTAAAAGATAGGCTCTAAAATTGGAGGCTTATATATGTGTGCGATGCTGCTGGTACCAGGTACTTAGCCTCATAATCTGGGCCATTGTATATTTTATAGTAGGTCAGGAGCAACACATTTATTTTGGGACTAGTTCACTTGATTTGCCTTTGTGTTGTATTAGCCAAAACTATTTTGCTCAATGGGCATTGGGTCTGTTGACCTTCTAATCAAAATATATGCTTAAAATGACGGGATCCTTTTTGTCCACACTGATTTCGAAAATCGTAATATTTTGATGAATGAACTGGATCACATCCTTAGATGGAGTATCTTTGGGATGCTGCGCCACAAGTATAATCAACAGGTCATCTAAGATAATTCTAGTCCCATTTTACCAGGTGAGTCCTCTGAAGGCATACCAGAACTTTGTACAGCGCGTTGCTGTACTTTCTAATTTCGTCCTCTCTCTCAACCCCACTGGTCGTTATCTGTAAACACAAACACAAGCCACCCCAGCCCCTTGGTCATCTTCTTCAACCATATTTGCGTAGGTTCTCTCCCATGGCACTGTGAAACGATTAATTTGTGTTGCTTCATGAGCCTAGGTTTGCTTTCTATAAAGCATTTTTATTTTATTTATTTGAGGTTTTATAATATATGGCATTCTCCTCCCCTCTCCCTACGGCTGGCGCAGAAATATGCTGCAGAGTGCCACGAACACACCTTTGCACCATAGTGCAAGGGTGTCTTCATGAATCTAGCATAGTTTTTGTACTGGAAGGGAACCCATCCAGTATAAAATACCATGCTTAGACTGGCTAGAAACAGGATTTTCCCTCTTTGTAGTGTGTTGTACAGTTCAGCACACATGCGAAGTCAGAAAAGAAAGGAGATATTAAAGCATTTCTCCTTCATAGTACCTATTTGAAATGGGCGTTATTTACTCACACTTAACCTTGTCTACTTTTATAAGTAAATTGGCTTTAGCATCAGAAACCTTGTGTGGTTGCATGGAACACCCATACATCACCCATGTTACGCCCCCATGGAGCTAAGTAATGCAAAGCAGCGATAGGCGCTGCTTTACACTACTTTCGAGTGTTTTCCAGCGTTAAACAAGTTTAATGCTGTAAAGTAAATTAGTAAAAAAAGATTTAGCATTGTTTTTCGCCACTTTTGTGACACAAAAATGGCGTTAAATCTTAGTAAAGAGATCACTATTGCCCACATGCATCAAAGTCAATTGCATTCGCAAACAGTGCGAATCACAATTTTCGGCCGTTTGAGAATGCAATTGACTAATTTGGAATGCATCATGCATTTTGCAATTTTAGGAATCGCAACCATGTTGCGATTTCTAAAATTAGGATTGCATTTAAGAAATCGCAATTTCAGATTTCTTAAATGAAATGCATGATCATTTTGTAATTGTGAATTCGCAATTTGGAAGTGGTAAATTAGCATGAAGTTGAACTTCATGCTGATTTACCGAAAACTTTCAAATATGCACAAATTGCATTTATGAAACTTTTAATTTACACACACACATGCCCTTGAGGCATGTGTGTGTCTAAATTGCATTCAAAGTTACATTTCAGGGGTGCAGGGAGGGATTCATAGGAATCAATGGGAAGGGTTTTCCTTAATTGCGATTCGCAAATTGTGAATCGTAATTAAGGAAAAATACCGAATCGCAAAATATATTGCGATTTTTTAATGCATAGCATTTTGCAATTTCTTAATTGTGATTCCTTAATTTTCGCAATTAAGAAATCGCAAAATGTAACAATGATGCATGTGTGCCTATATTTCTTAGGTACTCAGAGCAGCATCTTAACCAGAGTATTTTATTATTACATTTCTGTGGTACTGGTAAAATTGTCCTTGTGAGTGAAATAAGTCAGGAAAGGAAGGATATTTAAAACGCGCTAAAGTATTTTCATCATGGATCATGAATTTAAATATTTGTGTTAGATTATAGATGTGCTAGATCAGCAAACAGTCAAGGGCTTTCCAGAAACTATTGAAAACAATTAGCTTAAACTTCTATTGAAAATAATTAGCTTCAGCTGCTTAGAGGAAAGGAGAATGCGTAAGGATTTAGGTACTTGTTCACCACATGAGATTCAGCAGCAGGAAAGTTACGATTTTCAAAATTATCCTGGTCTCGAGGTTGAAATGTATAACTTGGTCACTGTCATAAGCAAGAGTCTTTATGAGATAATCATTGCCTTCAGATAAGGTGAGATTGCAAAAAACAAGGAAGCAGCCAATAATTTCAGATAACTTCAGATAACTTGACATTGCAAGCAGCAAGGAAAGAGTAAATAACTTCAGATAACTTCGGCAACATGACACTGCAAGCGGCTAGGAAGCAGCAAATACCTTCCAATAACTTCATACAACATGACATTGCAAACGGCAAGGAAACCGCAAATAACTTCGGATAACTTGACATTGGAAACTTCAAGGCAGCAGCCCATAACTTCGGATCACCATAGTACCAAAGTACCTTGACATTACAAGAGGCTAGGCACCAAATAACTGCAGATAACCATTACTTCATATAACCTCAAATAACCTCAAATAACATGGGCACATTTACAGTGCAAGAAGCTTGTGATCTGCAAATAATTAAAGATACCTTAATAGCAAATAACTTTAAAATACTTAGGTAACCTGATGTTGGAACTGAGAGAGCGCAAACTGACCAAAATGTAGAAATACATCACACTTACACGTAGTAAGCACAAATCATGAAGAGAAATGCCATGAGTGCTGATAGTATCCATAGTTATATTCTGAAATGTGTAGTTAATATAGAAGTTTAAATAGAAGTGGAACTAATACAGAAATGTGTGAAGTAATACAATTTTATTAAGCGTGATAATTCCTGAATCCATGTTGTGTAGCTGCTAAAATGTAAGATGGCATATGGAAAGTTGAAATGTGGTAGGCCTCAGGGCCAGAGCAGGACGGGAGGGGGAAGGTGATTAAAATTCACAATATGGATTGCACTAATGTTTAGTATTAATGAGTAGGCTTTTTGATTTATAGATGTGTTTACCGAAATCAGTAGAATATGAGTACTAACATGCTAATAATTAAAGAAGAAGTTGAATGCTATAAAATATAGTAGAGCTGGAAAGCTTTAAATGTTGATTTATACGTATTAGTCTGGGTCGAAGAATGTTGCAATGCGGTTGGAAAACCATGAGAATTGGGATTAGGCTGCAGATGTCTGTCTGGAAGAGAAAAGGGGGTATTCAATTATTAATATAATGAATAGAAGCTTGTTCAAGAAATGGACCAGACATGGAGGAGGGTTCCGGAATGTTTAAGGGGTATCAGCGGGCCGGAGACGAGTCTGAGAAGCAAGGTCGACTCTAACCACAAGGCCTCATCATGGAAACAGCCAGAAGCTACACCACGTGAGGGGCGTCTCACGAGGGGCGTCCTAAATGTTGTTGTATTTTTGTATTAGGGACAGCACCCCTGGGGGGAGTTAGAGCAGACGCCTGAGGATCCTTTAGAGAGCGGATGGGTAGGCAGAGAGGGGCCATGATTGGAGAACTATAGGTTTTCACCAAGAGTTCGAGAGTGAGTGGCTTCCCTTGGGAGTCATTCACTGCTGACACCTTTGATAGATTGAGACCTGGTTAAGTAGGGATACCATCTAGAGCAGGGTAGGGAAAGCCTAACCTGTATTTTCCTTCCGCCTGTAAATGAGTGATAGATTTCAATATGTGTCTATGCTAACGGCACTATTGTTTTTAGAACTGGTATTGATAGTTTCTGTTGTTCGTCTGAGGGCTTTCAGAGAACACGTGTACGTAGTTGGGCCCGTGTATCTGGTGAATCTCATCTTGAGATGCTTGTACTTGCAACTTATAATAAATCTTTGAAAGCTAGAAGTTGTTTGTGATCCTTTGAAGCAGAGTCCTTTACTGGGGGAACTAACTTGGTAAGAGATGCACTTTCTTTCCTCAATGACAGGCAATAAAGATTCAGTCGGCCAGACCGGGGTTTTAGATCGATAGTGATAAGGTATTGATCAAAATCCCAACCCTTCCAGTTGGTAGCTATAGAGAATGGTTGCCTTCTTGAGGAAGGTGATCTAGGCCAGGTTAGATTACCCCAAGCCCCCTAGAGACCGATGATCGGAGGAACCGCCCGCGGAAGAAGGACCGGATGACGTGAGACAGAAAAGCAGCAGTATCGGTCGAGAGTGAGTATAAAGGGTCATGCGTGTTAAGATTGCGGTGTTTTGTATTGTATCTATGTTGTAATGTTTGGCGGAGTTGAATGACTGTAGAGAGACTGTGGAACAGGTTGTGAGCGCGCGCAACCGGTGGAAATCTTAGGCTCAAGGAGAGCTTAAGTGGTTCGGGTGTATCGGACACCCAGAAGTAATTGTTAACCAGGGTGAAGGGGGTCATGAGGTACCAGTGACCACCCGAAGGACCAGATAGGGGGAGTGAGTGCGCGAGTAACAGACGCTGGTCGGAAGTTACTGTGTGCGTAAAGAACCTATCAGAGTGACGACAGACATCTCGTCAGTTGTGTTGATAATTACAGATAGACTGTGGACGTACAGTCGAGGGAAGTGACCGCTTGGTCGGAAGTAGTCATTTTTCGGAGTATGAATGGGACGCATGCATGACCGCGAGGAGAGCTGAGAAAGGAGGGGTGCTGCTGCGAAGCGGAGACTAGTGACGTCAGAAAGTGCCGCGCTGGGATTGGCCGGCCGGGGAAAGACCGCGCTGCGATAGGCCAGCTAGCTAAGCCGCGCTAGGATTGGTGGATTGTCATCAGGAAGTAAACAAAGTATTCAAGCTGGAAATTTTGCGCATAATTATGAAATGTTTTAAATGGTTAAGAGCGCTGTTTAAAAGAGAGCGCAGGGGATCGTATGAAGGGGAAGAAGCCCCGCCGGAGGGTACGCCAGCTCATTACATGGGGACAAATGTTGGGCTGCACACGATTCTGTGGATCTCAGAGTGGAGTAAGATGACAGATGGAAATGAGGAACTCACGTTCCCGAAGTACGGGACGTATAGATTAGAGGTGCTACACAGATTAAAAGCAATTATGACCTCTACGAGACCCTTGCCTAGACCAACTCAGTTCGAAGCCCTTAATGCATGGATTAGGGCAGCGCATGAGAAGAACATGAATAGACGGCAAGAAAGAGTGAAACGTTCGGTAAGAGCAGTACAGGATTCCAAGTGGGATGAGGATGCTAAACGATGGAGGGTGCATAACATGGAAGTAAATAAATTGTATCCAGTGTTAGAGATGCCCGGGAATAAAAACCCCCTAGAAGAGGATGACGAGAGCGAGACAGAGGATAGCCTGATAAACAGATTATTGACAGACAGGCCGCCTCCGTATAACAGAGCAGGGGGAGATGCCGAGAAAGGGGGGGGCAATGCAGGAGAGCATGGGCCGCTTCCCAGTTCCGAATGGGATCCTGCTGCAAAGAAAGAACTGTCCCAGCCTAGCCAAGTGCAACAGGTGGTCGGGAGGTTTGTGGTGCAAAGAGCGCCAGAAATGGAGTGTGCCACATCCTACGCGTTACCTGATGCACTACAAGTACCGGTTACCATAGGTCCTATAGTATCGGTATATGATCCAGACAGGGCTAGAGGGGAGGAACGAGTACGGAGGGACAGAGAAAGAGCAGAGATGGCAAGGAGGAATGATACGATCAACTCCTCAAGCCAGTTGCCGATACCAAGAGATTGGAGCATCCCAGTACCCACGGCAGGGGATCTGGGGGACATTAAATACCCAGAGGATATGAGGGGACCAGGACGGAAATCCTTTCAGGAGTTAAATGAGTACATGAAGAAGTGGGATGAGGCAGTAGAGGCTCACAAGAACATCATAACTGCGGAAGCTGAAAGGGAAAGGCAGGACAGCAGAGCCCGGACTCACTGCGGGGCTGAAGAGAGCAGTCCGGAGTGGGACGGGAGGGAGAAAGACAGTAGGAGAGGCACCCATTGGGCCCGGAGTGGAGGTAGATCAGACCTGGAAAACGGAGGGGTGTCTCGCCCAATACGTAGTGATGAAGACAGAAGGGCTCGGGAGTACAGAGACAGCTTTAAGTGTATCCACTGCGTGCCAGACAATAGAGAACAGAGTGGGAGTTGCGAAAGGCCGCACCATAGTCCCTGTGATGACGGACATGAGCGCAGCCCAGGGAATATGGGAAACCAAGAAGGATCGTATCAGATACTGAGTGATACAAGGCCAAGAGGGGATGGGGACCGAAGGGAGAATAACAGGGAGTCCTACTGTGAGAAAAGAGGAGAGAACGGACAGAGTAAGGTAGGGGGTAACAGGCCTGTGTTCCATCACCTTCCAAGATCGGATGGCCGAGCATGGGATCTGGAGAGATGGGAACAAGAGAGAGCACTCCCCAACTCTCCCGAACCCAAACGAAGGGCCCGGAGTTGGGATGGGAGAGACACCTGTGAACCTCCCTCGAAGGAGATATTACGAGCAGAAATAAAAGCCAAAAGGCTCGATGTCTCCAGCTTAAAGTCAGATCTGGATGACATGGTAGATGGTACCCTGCCCTTAGAAAGAATAGACATGTATGAGCAGGGTGAAATTCTGTTCATGGCAAAGGACGTAACTCGAAAGGCGAGAGCAACCCATGAGAAATTAGTGGAACTAGCAGGCAAGTACATGGTAGACCTGTCAAGAACCAAAGCCTTACAGGGCAACCACAGGCTGCATTACACAGACCGAGACCTAGATGAGAGGCGAACCATCGGATTGAAAACACACATAAGGGAACTGATCACTGGAATAAGGACATGGAGGGCCCTAGATAAGTGGGAAGAGAGGTGGTCCAAGAGAGGGACCGTCAGGAGAAGCACACTTATGATGACACCAGGAGGACAGCAGGGAGTAGAGACATACCCTTTGAGGGAAGTCGCAAATGGGACCTATGTCCACGTCCCTTGGAGTAGGGGGGATTTAGCTGCTTTTACCACCTCTTTCCCCAAATTGCGGGAAAACCCAGTGGAGTGGTATAAGCAAGTTGAGAGATTCGTAAAAATCTCAAAGGTCTTATGGATAGATTTGAACACGCTGTTTGACATAGTAGTGCCAGGAGATTTGTGGACCGCATGCAAGGTTAGCGCTGAGTGGCCCACCATAGAGCCCGAGAGAGATGCTAAGACTAATGGGCCGTCCGAGAGTGTGATGGCAAAGTTCGAGAGAGTAATGACTTGGCTGAAAGATAAAGTGCCAATGCAAGACATAGATTGGGTAAAAATTGACCGAACCAGACAGGAACCCAAAGAGACAGTTCACGAATACTATGAGAGATTGCTGAAGGCGTTCAAACAGTATAGCGGTCTGGATGTAATGGATCCAAAGGACATAGGGCAGTTTGTGTCCAAATTCGTCTTGGGTCTGAGACCGGATATTAGTTTAATGATACAGCAACACTTGATCTGTTGGCAAAATAAACCCCTAGACGAAATACTGAGGTATGCCAGGTACTGCTGTGATGAGATAGACTCCAAGGCTAAGAAACTAAAGGAGAAACTGATGGTGGTACAGATGCAGGCAGCAGGGAAGGGGGGACAGCAGCAACAGCAACCGGGAACAGGTACTGGAGGAAAGAAACAGTACAGTCAGAACAAGGACAATGGGGAGAACTCCACCTTTAGGCCCAGGATAGATATAACTGCCTTAAAGAAAACAACTAGGTGCCACCAGTGTAACGAGGTGGGACATTGGAAACGCGAGTGTCCCTATAATGTTGAGATAGGAGACGAAGAGGTAGAAGAGGAAGCGACCCAGAGTGCGCCTGCAAGAGGGGTAACGCAGTACCAGGGAAAGGTGCTCAAAGGGGGGGGGGCACCTCCCCGAGCTCAGTTCCCACAGCCACCCAGATTAGGGACTATGGGTAAGACCTATAGACAGATGCCACTGTTTGTCGGGGGAGAGGAATGTTATTATGTGGACCCACTAACTGGACAGAGGGTAGAAAGGGATGACTGCACCCTCGGGGCAGCTCTGGAGGTAGATCAGAGGGGACCCTACGTTGAGGCCGAAGTGGCAGGGTTCCCCACGACCTTTCTCGTGGACACAGGAGCCACCAGATCCACGATCAGGTCAGCCGCAGTGCCAGGCCTGCCCATGTCTGGAGAGACCATACAAGTGGTGGGGGTCGCTAACAGGAGAATGACCAGTCCTCTGACGGAACCCGTGCAGGTGAAAATAGGGAAGTACAGGGATGAGCACCAGTTTGTGGTTTGCGATTCTAGTCCTGTATGTCTGTTAGGAAGAGACCTTTTATGCAAATTGAACTGCACTATATACTGTACACCGCAAGGAGTGGAGGTACTGACAAATGATGATGATGCTGACTTTAAAGTCGCCAACTCCAGAATATGTGTGGAACTGTATCCCACTTTGACAGTAGACGAGCTCCCCTGGGATCTGAGAGAGACCGTTGCTCCAGAAGTATGGGATTTCACTGGGGAAGAGATTGGGTTGGTGAAAGGAGTAGACCCAGTGAAAATTGTAGTGAAACCACATGCTGAGTTCCCAAGAACCCCTCAGTATAAATTGACCCCAGAAACGATTGCAGGCATACAACCCGTGATTGAGTCCATGATTAAGCAGGGAATACTAAAGGAAATCGTGGGTAGTCCATGTAACTCCCCGATTATGGGTCTGCAGAAACCAAATGGGAAATTCCGGATAGTGCAGGACCTCAGAAAGATTAATAACATAGTCGTTTCGTGTTGTCCAGTGGTACCAAATCCATCAGTGATACTGTTTCAGATACCGTTCCAAGCAGAATGGTTCACTGTAATTGATCTTTGCCAGGCTTTCTTTTCGATCCCTTTGGACGAAGAAAGCCATTTTCTTTTCGCATTTAAGCTGGAAGGTCGCGTCCTAACATGGTGTCGTATTCCTCAGGGGTATACAGAGAGCCCATCGATCTTCAACCAGCTCCTGAAGAGAAATCTTGAAAGTCTAGTACTGCCCCAGAGGTCAGTTCTGGTCCAGTACATAGACGACCTCCTTGTGGCGTCAGAGACAGAGGAAGCTTGCAGGGAAGACTCTATTGCTTTGTTAAACCATCTAGCCGAAAATGGGCATAAGGTGTCCCCGGGAAAATTGCAGTACTGCCTGACAGAGGTACAGTACTTGGGACACAGAATTGAGAAGGGGAAACGGAAGGTGTCACCAGACAGGATAGAGGCCATCATGAAGATGAATGCGCCTAAAACGCAGAGAGAAGTCAGGATGTTTCTAGGAATGGTGGGGTATTGCCGACAGTGGATCGCAAACTTTTCACTGAAAGCAAAGCCCTTACAAAAACTGACGCACAAGGAGGTGAGTGATCCGGTACCATGGGACAAAGACTGTTTGATGGCGTTCCTGCAGCTGAGAGAGGACTTGTGTCGTGCTCCGGCTCTGGGAATGCCAGATTACGATAAACCATTCTTGCTCTATTGCTGTGAGAGAGAGGGATGCGCGCTGTCTGTGTTAGTCCAAATCCATGGGAATGCCCGTAGACCAGTCGCGTATTTCTCGGCTACTTTAGACCCAGTAGCCGCAGCGTTGCCCGGATGTCTCAAATCCGTTGCCGCAACAGGTGTCAGCATTGAGAGGTGTGAGAACATTGTAATGGGGCACCCGTTAGAGGTGCATGTGCCCCACTCTGTTGAATTGTTGATGACCAGGACCAAAACCCAGCATCTGACGAATAGCAGGCTCACGCGCTATGAGCAAGTTATTCTTGCTGCAGAGAACGTGACCCTCAGGAGATGCTCTGTTTTGAACCCTGCCACCTTGATGCCACTTCCAAACGATATTGAGGGTGATGATGAATGTACAGACCATGACTGCCTCGATGTGACTGAACTATGCACCAAACCAAGACCCGACATCGTAGATGAGCCACTGACCGACCCCGATGAAATTTTCTTTGTCGATGGCTCATGTGTAAGAGACGAAGTTGGGCAGTTAAGAGCAGCTTACGCTGTTTGTACAATTACTGGAGTAGTGGAAGCTGGATGCCTGGAAGGAGTACACTCCGCTCAGGTAGCCGAGATTATTGCCCTGACGCGTGCTTGCCTGGCAAGCAATCAAATCCGAGTCACCATATACACTGACAGTCAATATGGTTACGGGGTAGTTCATGATTACGGGCAGTTGTGGTCTCAAAGAGGTTTCATGACCTCTTCAGGCTCTCCCATTCGCAATGGAGAGTTTGTGCGCCTGTTGTTGGAGGCATTGCAATGTCCAGCAGGTATCGCAGTTGTGAAGTGTACCGCACATACCAGAAATATGGACTTCGTGTCACAAGGCAATAGATATGCCGACGAAGTCGCACGGTATTGCGCGGAAACAGGGTACTCTTTCACCGAGGTGGAAGTGGGTGGAATAAATGTAAGGACTGAATTAGCTATGATATTGGAAACTGTTGATACTTGGGACGAACTGAAGGAGATGCAAGAAAATGCTCCTGATTGTGAAAAAGAAACATGGCAAAAGGCAGGATGTGTAGTGGGGGAGGCCCATTTCTGGGTTTCAGCAGATGGCAGAGCAGTGTTGCCCAATGAGATGGTGAGCCCAATGGCCCGACAAATACATGGTCCTGTCCACCTAGGAAGAGATGCTATGCTGAGAGTGTTTAGACAGACCTGGTACAACCCCAAGTTCAGAGTAGCAGCCGAAGCAGTGTGCCAGCGTTGTGTGACGTGCCAGCAGTTGAATGTAGGGAAAAAGACACCAGTTGCACTGAGCCACATAGGGAGGTCAGGAGGTCCATTCAACCGAATGCAGATAGATTTTATTGAAATGCCAAGGTGCAGCCGCCTCCGTTATATCTTGGTGGTTGTTTGCGTTTTCTCCAGATGGGTTGAGGCATATCCTACACGCAGGTGCGACACCCTCACAGTAGCTAAGATATTGCTTAGGGAGCTTATCCCGCGCTTCGGGGTGCCGGCCTCTTTGGAATCAGATAGGGGAACGCATTTCAACAGCTCGCTTGTGAAAATGATTTGTGCAGCTTTAAATATAGATCAAAAACTACATTGCAGTTATCGACCAGAAGCTTCAGGAATTGTGGAGCAGATAAATGGCACCATCAAGGCCAGAATTGCGAAGGTGTGTTCATCAACATCCTTGAGTTGGCCTGATGCGCTGCCATTGGTCCTTATGAGCCTCCGTAGTACCCCGGATAGGAGAACTGGTTTGTCTCCTCATGAGGTACTGATGGGAAGAGCAATGAGGTTACCTTCTGTCCCAACTGCTGCATTGATTAGCATCACAGATGATATGATCCTGGACTATTGTAAGGGGCTGTCTGACGCCATTCATTCTGTGTCCCTTCAGGTGCAGGCTGCCGAGGTACCATCGTGCCAGGACCCTTGTCATGACTTGCTTCCTGGGGACTGGGTCCTGGTGAAAAAGCACGTGAGAAGCAGCTGCTTGGATGTTCGTTGGCGTGGGCCCTTCCAGATCATCCTGACCACAAACACGGCCGTGAAGGTGGGAGGCCTGCCCAATTGGATCCACGCGTCGCACACGCGGAGAGTTCCAGCACCTCTGGAAGAAACAGCTCCTCTCTCGGATAGACGTCCAGCAACGGACCGAGAAGCCATAGAGGGGGCTAGCCAAGCTGTAGAGGTGCCAGCGGAAGCAGGGAACGAGTCTGACCAAGCTGAGGACGGTCAGTACAACAGCGAGACAGACGACGCTACTGAAGGGGAAAGTAGCTGGGAGTACGAGTCAGACGCTGATAGGTCTGACAGAGAGCGTGAACAAACGAGAAGAAGACGGAGTAGAAGGGTACGCGGAGAAGCTGATTGGCCGCAGAGAAGGAGCTCTAGCCTAAGGTCAACTCTGGAGAGAACCCTTCCTCCGATATCAGAAGACTCAGACCCAGAAGACGGTGCTCAGGGCGCTGAAGCACCGGAGTTGAGGAGGTCAAGAAGAGTGCGGGTGCCTAACAGAAGATACTCCACCCCTGAGTGGACATATCTGGCGACAGATGGCTTCGAAACCAGTGACAGGGAGGATCAGAGCGGTGGTGGTGTCCAGTTCTGAGCCCATCGTAACAGTGGAGATACGATTGTTAGTACCCGGAGTCGAACAAGAAGGGTCACTGACATTCATGCTTCCCCGTCCTCCCCGCCTCAGCAAGATAAAGGACATGTTTCTCACAGAATTGCAATTCCCTGATTTTGGTACAAAGATATCAGCCGCAGAAGAGCACAATCTTCGTCTGGAAATATTGAATTTTGCTGTCGAAGCTGCAGGCGAGCGCCTGATAGTGGATGCTTAAAAGACTTTGTAAATAAGCGTGAAGAAAAGAAGATTACCTAGCGCCTAGGAAGCAGAGAATCTTAGGGACTTTCCCTGAGTTGATGGAGAAGGGCTAGGGTTGTCTATATTGAACTAAAAGGAACTTTGGCGGAAAAGGTTGTCAGCTTCCAGTTGCGTGGTTCTCAAGACAAAAGGAGTAAAGAGACTGTAAAGGAACGAAAAAAAGAAAGGAACTTTGTGCTGAGTTACGAGAGAGCCACACTATCTGACGAAATGGAGGCTGGTACCCAGAACCGCAGAGCGAAATGTATAATAGGTACACTAATAGTAGGAGTGATAATATTAATAGCTTTAGTAGTAACAGTCTCCTATGTAAAGGGACGTGAGGAAGAGGCAAAGGTAACTGATGTGAAATCTGTAGAGGCGCTTACACCCACCGTTGCGGGTGGGAAAGGGGAAAACACACAAGAGAAAGCGTTATTAGCTGCAGAAGCCCGCAGGTTACACGTAGATGAGTCCCAAGGTGACTTTAGGTCAAATGCTTATGCAAAATTATTGTATGAATATGTGGATGCCATGGAGGTCAAGGACTGCTATGTCTGCATGCAGTTGCCGGCATCTGTAGATGAAGGCATTCGATATCATCACCTCCCGCTGACATATGGCATTACATGTAGCTTATTGCTTAGTATATTTTATGGGAGAGATAGTTTTGAATACTATTTCTCCAATTATGACTCAGTGCTACCAGAAGTCCCAAATTATAAGCAGATGAACAAATGGGACTACTGGAAGAGTGAAGACAGATTGGCCAAGTTCTTCATTCCTTGGATTACATTAGACACTTCACATGCCCGCAGAAATAACCTGACATGTAAGGTGTCAGAGGTCGAGAAAAAGTTCATAGGGCAGGTGGATGATCGGAATAGGAGACAAAAGATTTTGAAAAAATCAGGACAAGGGAAAACAGATTGGACCGATGAAGAAAAGGTACACAAAAGAAAGGGTAGTAGTGGTCCAATAGCTTTAGATAGAACGCAGAGAGGAAAGTTATGTCTTCATAGAGCCAAAACGTATTATGAAAATGTATATGTGGGAGAAGTTAGCTGTGAACATGCTTTCAATTTAGAGTACTACACCAAGGACTTCCTGAAGGGAATGCAAGTGATTCCAAATGTATATTTCGTATGTGGAAGAAATGCTTACGTGAAGCTACCTGATAATTGGTATGGCTCATGTTACTTGGCAATTATCTTCCCTAAAATATACCATGCCCAAGACTTAGAGATCATCGAGGGCAAGACATCATCGAGGGGAAGGAGAGATGTAGGAGGTGTAGAAATGGTTGGGGATGTCTTTGGAGCTGTGTTCCCTTTTCTAGGATTAATTCTTAATGATGTTAAAATTAGACGACTAGCAACAGTCGTAGACAGGTTGTCTGCCAGTACTGCTCAGTCCTTAATGCTGGTAGAAGGAGAGATGCAATCGATAAGGGCTATGGTTCTTCAGAACCGTCTTGCCTTAGATGTCCTATTAGCAAAAGAGGGCGGAGTCTGTAAGGCTTTGAAGGTCCAAGAATGTTGTACTTACATTCCAGACAATTCGAAGCCCCTTGAAAAGGTTATTAGGAACATAACTGATATTCACAAGGAGATCGAAGACCTGAGCAGAGAAAATGTCTGGGAAAAGGTGGGCCAAGGGATAAGTGACGCTGGAGGTTGGCTCACCACCTTAGGCAAAAGTTTTGTGTGGAAAATACTAAAACCTATCATCATAATATTGATCTGTGGGATCGTGTTGTGGGGATTGGTGAGGGTATTCAAATGGTACAGATCAAGAAGGTCAGAGAGGGCTCAGAGAAAGCAGCTGCAGAGATTGGCTGCCATACAAGATAGTCAGTACCGGAGTCTGAGGGCTTTGGAAACCCAGAAACGAGTTATGCTAGCAATCACTGCAGTTTGAATATTAATGATGACCCCGAGAGGTCATCAAAGGGGGGAACTGAGAGAGCGCAAACTGACCAAAATGTAGAAATACATCACACTTACACGTAGTAAGCACAAATCATGAAGAGAAATGCCATGAGTGCTGATAGTATCCATAGTTATATTCTGAAATGTGTAGTTAATATAGAAGTTTAAATAGAAGTGGAACTAATACAGAAATGTGTGAAGTAATACAATTTTATTAAGCGTGATAATTCCTGAATCCATGTTGTGTAGCTGCTAAAATGTAAGATGGCATATGGAAAGTTGAAATGTGGTAGGCCTCAGGGCCAGAGCAGGACGGGAGGGGGAAGGTGATTAAAATTCACAATATGGATTGCACTAATGTTTAGTATTAATGAGTAGGCTTTTTGATTTATAGATGTGTTTACCGAAATCAGTAGAATATGAGTACTAACATGCTAATAATTAAAGAAGAAGTTGAATGCTATAAAATATAGTAGAGCTGGAAAGCTTTAAATGTTGATTTATACGTATTAGTCTGGGTCGAAGAATGTTGCAATGCGGTTGGAAAACCATGAGAATTGGGATTAGGCTGCAGATGTCTGTCTGGAAGAGAAAAGGGGGTATTCAATTATTAATATAATGAATAGAAGCTTGTTCAAGAAATGGACCAGACATGGAGGAGGGTTCCGGAATGTTTAAGGGGTATCAGCGGGCCGGAGACGAGTCTGAGAAGCAAGGTCGACTCTAACCACAAGGCCTCATCATGGAAACAGCCAGAAGCTACACCACGTGAGGGGCGTCTCACGAGGGGCGTCCTAAATGTTGTTGTATTTTTGTATTAGGGACAGCACCCCTGGGGGGAGTTAGAGCAGACGCCTGAGGATCCTTTAGAGAGCGGATGGGTAGGCAGAGAGGGGCCATGATTGGAGAACTATAGGTTTTCACCAAGAGTTCGAGAGTGAGTGGCTTCCCTTGGGAGTCATTCACTGCTGACACCTTTGATAGATTGAGACCTGGTTAAGTAGGGATACCATCTAGAGCAGGGTAGGGAAAGCCTAACCTGTATTTTCCTTCCGCCTGTAAATGAGTGATAGATTTCAATATGTGTCTATGCTAACGGCACTATTGTTTTTAGAACTGGTATTGATAGTTTCTGTTGTTCGTCTGAGGGCTTTCAGAGAACACGTGTACGTAGTTGGGCCCGTGTATCTGGTGAATCTCATCTTGAGATGCTTGTACTTGCAACTTATAATAAATCTTTGAAAGCTAGAAGTTGTTTGTGATCCTTTGAAGCAGAGTCCTTTACTGGGGGAACTAACTTGGTAAGAGATGCACTTTCTTTCCTCAATGACAGGCAATAAAGATTCAGTCGGCCAGACCGGGGTTTTAGATCGATAGTGATAAGGTATTGATCAAAATCCCAACCCTTCCAGAAGTACTACGAAGCATCAAATAACTTCAGCAAGAAACACGGGGGGATGAGATTTGCGTTCCTCGCCCCCCAGTTCTGGAACTCACTGCCACCCTCACTATGTCTAACAGAGTCCTACCCCATGTTCAGAAAATCCCTCAAAACCTGGCTGTTCTCCAAAGCTTATGACCAATAAACTCACACCTTCCCCTCTGCTCCCGCCTCCCCACCTCATGGCCAAGAAACCGTTGGTGAACGTGCGCTATATAAATCACTATTATCATATCATATCATATCAACTTGGGTAACTTCACATCGCAGCTGCCCATCAAGCAACAAATAACTTCAGACAACGTCAGTTAACTTGGCATTGCAACACCCCCTTCAAACCCTCCCTTTCCCATCTACCCAGGTTTGCTAAAATTAGCAATTTAAAGCACATTTTATTTAATGATATTGGCTTAAATGTGCTAGGTTTAGATACTGTAGTAATTGATAGCTCATTAAATTGTGCGGTACTACAGTCATAGCCACTATACACAAATCATTTTTCTGGGACAAAAAAAATGATGTAACAATCTTTAACATTTTTGTTTTTGTTATTTGTAAAAGAAAAAGTACACATCATTTCTACTCACAAAAAAGAAGAACTATGACCATGTTAAAAAGTGCCAGAGTCAAGATTTCGGGAGAGGGAAAGCACAGGTGCTTGATGTTTTCTACCTCTGATATTCAGGCCAAGCTAAAACAAAATAAATCAAGATTCAATCTAAATGAGAAGAGTGGCCCGGGGCACACAGAGCAGTGCCAGCCATGCTCCTACACATACAACAACCTTTAGAATTTGAGCAGCTGCTCTGCTTTCTTCCACAGAAATGTTTACAGATCTCATCCCATCCCTACAGTTCTTACCTTTCTGCTTTGTGAGATAGAGGTGGGAGGTGGAGGAGCAGGGGCAGACTCATCAAGAGATGAATAAAATGTATCCCAAACATGCCCTTCCTGACAATGAGACTTTGGGGATGCTTGCACTCCCCGGATGATTTACGGCAGCGCTCCACTACAGGTGTTCCCATTAATTTTAATTGGTTTCTCAAAAAAAAAGGTTTTAATTATCTGTGCTGCAGTTTGTTATCATCGATATCCTCTTACAAACAGAAGTTACTGTAAGAAACTTCATTTGTTCACAGTGACTGGCAGCTGCGGCCCGTGCAGGTAAGAGCATTGGGACGTTGGGTCCGGATTTGGGACGATTTCAACAGACCACGACAAGGGAAAATGAATTATTAAGTAATTGTTCCTCATGGGCGTTAGTTCAATCCTCCCCCAACCCAGCACTACCGCCCCAACGCTCTTACCTGCACTTGCCACTACTGGTGACTGGGCAGCAGACACCTCCTGGCCCAATCTCCATATACACACAAATTACTGACTAGCAGCTTAGTGCACAGGCAGGATGAAGAATGTGGTGTTATGGTCAAAGCTGAATTGAGTTTCAGTCTCGTCAGCAGCTTTTTTTTTAAATGTAACGTAACTGGTTTTAATGTAAAGTGCTCCAATATCTTTGGATGAAGTGGGTGCTACATAAAACTGCAAACAAAGTGACACCGACCCTATCAATAAAAACATTATGGGCCTGATTATGAGTTCGGTGGTCTATCGGCCAAACGGCCACAGCAGCAGTCCCAAGAAAACAGCAGCGGTCTCCCCTCCCACCAAATTATGTGGTTCCTGGTGGCCCAGGGGCGGTGTTTCTGTTGGTGGTATATATTTTTTCATATGTGTAGATACAGGTGAGTATTTTGACTGCAGAGTACACATATGCATGACAAGTGAAAATATACCTACTACCAGGTGCCCAGTCCAGTCAGTGGGTAAATAGTACAAAACAGACTTACCTGGATTTCGTTGCCAACAAGGTCATTTTCTTCAGGGTCAAGAAGCTGCTGTGAAGGGGGGCCCAGGAGGAAGGGATCTACGAGACTGAAGGGAAGTAAAGGAAATGGGTGAGTATGCACCCCAATTCCTTAGATTTTGCCAACTCGAAGCAGCACACTTCCTGAGACGGTCAGCTCATCAGAAAGCCAACTCGTAATTCCAATGGTGGTGAACTTCTCTCTACTGCCCTATGACAGCTGCTTTCCCTTGACCGATGTTGAAGTGCTAGGCGAATGACTAGCAGTGGCCTTTCATTCTGCAAACATCGGAATAAGCCAGACGCACCGTCTAGTCAGCAGCGGTCAATCCGAAGCCCACACAACAGTGCCTTCCTCACTTCTATGCTGAGAGAAAGGAGAAGTCACTTCACCGAAGCATTTTATGCCAGCCAAATGAAGTACACCCTGCTTCAGGCACAATGCACAGAGAGAAAACACATTGTGTGTGCCCGCTCATGCATGCAGCTTAAAGAGAATTATGCTCCCCTGTATCTGTTCTGTCAGGACCACCATTGTACAAATACCGTAAATGAATCAGGAAAACAGCATAACAATGGAGGAACATTTCCGCCCTCATACCCTTTTAGACACAAATGTTTACAGATGCGAGGGGGCTGCCAACCACATATGCATCCCTTTATAGACATGTATATATATTGTTGAAATATGTTCGACCAATATTTAAGATTGGAAATTGAGATCAATATACATCATAATTTAGTCATGTAGTTAATTTCATTATATATTGTTTACATAACTCACACTAAATATAGGGTAGTGGGATGACTAGGACTAAAGAAGAACGGGGGGAAAAGGAGAGTGCGTAAATGTAGGCATGGCCATTATATGGACGTAAATCCTCACTCACCCCAAGGGTGACATGCTTCATCATTGGGTTCCTCCAACACACTGGGACTGCAAGGTACCCAGTGTGGGCTACAACTTCCCCTCAGGGAAGGAGCAGGAGTGTTCTCACAAAGCATATGAACGTATATACAGCTCTAAGGTGTAAATGAGGGGCAGAGTGCAAAAAGGGAAGGAATTGGTATGTGAGTTAAAACTATCTCAGTTGAGACAACCAAATTGTATTACAACATCCTACTGGATAGAGTTAAAAAGTAACAAGAAACAGGGTTATGGATGTCTACTCTGTGTGGTGGTCAACATGTTTCAGCCTTAAATGGCAATGAATTGTTCAGGACATTCATAAGGACCATAGTGTCTAGTCACTCCATAAAAAAGTGTATAACCAAAAACCAAATATTTAAGATAGGACCAACCATATGCAATTTGGGGTTATCAGATTCGAAAATTCTGGCGATCCTAAAGTCACTGTAAAAAGGCTGACTCTACCAACTCCAGACTCTTATAACAAGCATGACTCCCTTAGTGTTCCTGTTGTGTGGCAGCGTCCCCTCAGAGTCGGGCGATACGACAGGAACACTAAGAGAGTGTGATAAAGTGTATTGAAGAATGTGCCAGGTGTTTTGTGAGTACTCTCTTTTTATTACAATAGAAAGACAAAGGATGGAGACTTGTAATATATCTGATGGAGTTAAACAAATACATGGTGTATAGGCATTTCAATATGGAAGGTATCCATTGTTTGAAAGACTTGTTGAAAAATGATTGGCTGGTGAAGCGAGACCTTAAGAATGCATACTTCACAATTCTTATGGAGAAGGAAAGTCAGAAGTATTTACAATTCACATTGAGAAAGCAACTATATCAGTTTCAAATGTCTAACTGTTGGTCTGTCATACACCCCATGGTGCTTCACAAAAGTAATGAGAGTAGTGATGGCCTACTTGAGGAAGAGAGGTGTACAGTTGATAGTGTACTTAGACGATATTTTGATTATGTCCCAAGATTTGGAACAGTTGAAGAAAGTGTTAATATTCTTGAAGAACTTGTTTGAGACTTTCGGTATTTTGATAACAAGATAAAATAGGTTTTAACACCCTCACAGAGGATTTCATTTTTAGGATTCCAGGTGGAGACTGTAGAGGTCATATTACAGCTCCAGAGAGGAAGGTGAAAATGACAAGGAAGAACATTTTGCATGTTTTGAGGAATGATTTGTTTGTCATTAAGGGACTTACCTTGGGTGGTAGGATTGTTATCATCTTTGCATTATGAAGCACTACAGAAGATAAAAGGAGATACTTTAAGGAAAGGCCTATGGTATGGAGATAGAGTAATACTGAACCAAGAAGCAAAGGAGGAATTAAACTGGTATTTAAACAATATGGAGGCATGGAATGGTAGGACCATTTTTGGTTGTATCCCAGATGTTTTTCTGGAAACAGATGCCAGCTTTAGAGGCTGGGGGGCATGGTTAGGAGAGTAGCAAACTGGTGGAATATTGACAAATAAGGAGAGGATGAACCACATAAATTGTTTGGAGTTAACAGCAGGATTATATTCTTTAAAAAGCTTCAGGTGAATTTTGAGACGTCAGACAGTGTTGATGAAGATGGACAATGTGTCAGCTGTGGCCCTATCAACCAATTAGGAGGAAGCAGATCCTGTGATTTGTCAGAGTTGGTGAAAAATTGAATATGTTAGCGGATTGGAATTCATAGAACATAAGGGATTACAGTGATTGGAGGCTGTACCATGGTATTTCAGCATAGAGCAGATATGGGGTCCACTGGAGGCAGAACTTTTTGCTAGAAGACTGATGTTTCAACTAGAGAAATATTTTAGCTGGATGCCGGATCCAGGGCGATTGCAGGGGACGTGTTTCAGCAGGTTTGGAGTGGAATGCGAGCCTATGCCTTTCCTCCATTTGCGATGGTTCAGAGGGTTCGTTTGAAAATGAGAGCAGAGTAATGCCAGTTAGTGTTTGCAACACTGTTTTGGGTGTCTCAAGTGTGGTTTCCATCAGTGATGGAGTTGGCATGTGAAATACCTTTTTTGATTCCTGCAAGGGAAGATATTCTGAGGTAAGGAGAAGGAAATGAGCATCCTTTAGTTCAGGAAAACGTGTTGAACCTTCTTGTATTGAAAGTGTCAGGAGATATGAGTATATTATGAGACTTTCAAGCAGGGCTGCTGAATTACTAGAGGATTTATGGGCACCAAGAATGAGAAAAAGATATAAGGGAATATGGAAAATGTGGGCATGTTGGTGCATGGAGAAGTGTTTGGATCCCGTGGAGGCCCCAAAGGTAGAGGTGGTTAATTTTTGGTGGCTGTTATGCATCATAATACGAAGGGCCCGGGAACAGCGCCTGGATATAAGATGATAACAATTCCACCATCGGAGCTAAGTCCCTTAATGACAATTAGGCCTTCCTCAAAATATGCAATATTTCTTTCCTTGTCATTTCCAACTTCCTCTCTGCCAGCTGTAACGTAACCTCTACAGTTAATAAAAGCGCCCGACAGTGGATCCCTACAATCGACAGCACCTGAATCGCTATCCCTCCATTATTTTAACCTCACTTATGCTCATGAGGATATGTGTGCACACCGTATCACACCCACTGTCACAATGTTATTCCTAAAGGAACTCAACAATTTTAAACAGAAGCACAGGGGCACCACTTCACACTATACAAGGAAAGACAATTATTCAATCTATTCCCTAGCAGCAGTATTCTTACAAAATTTACTTTATTCAAATATCAAAGAAGGAGTATATAAAATCAAGGTCATAAGCATCACTTTTTGAAAGTGGCACAGCCGACGCGTTTCGTCTTTGAAGCGGACTTCTTCAGGGCATTGGTTGTTCCCCAAATCATAAAGGGGCAACTAAATAGCCAATGTGTGGATCCAATCGTATGGTGCCATTGCCAGCTCAATGTTCAATCATAAATTTCCAACTGATAGCAATCCACAGTAGCGTCTACCATGTGAGTATTTTAAGTGACATGCTGCAAGTCCTTAGGCAAAAGCAAGAACATTTCAGCTTAGAAGTACTTGCTCCCAAAATTAATCTGTCAGTCTTATTTGATGGCATTAATGGGTGCAAAAAACTATCAATCACACCCAACCGTGTGCCTTATATATATCAAAGGCAAGGCATCGTCAATAATTGGCCCGCAGTCAGAAGTATACTGTCAGACTAGCCCTTCAGCATTCATCAGGATATCAGGGAGTGTGGCAGAGAAACGGAAACAGGAAAACGTTAAATAACAATTGATGGACATAATGCAGAACAATGTCATACATTCACCCTAGTAGAGAGATCTGGTGCTAAATCCATTGTTTTTTTTGCTTCCTGTGCCGTTCCAGTTTGAACCCAGCCATTTGCAATTCAGTCTTGACCATGTGCCGAATGGGAACAGTCCAGCCCGAACTGCCAGGCCAGGTCCTCCCTGGACTGGAAACAAGAATTCTAGGACAGGTTTTGGGGTTACACCCCTCATCAAACAGGATAGCTTGACTCCAGTGGCATGGAGAGCGTGGGACCCACGTCTGGGCATACCCGTCCCACTCGGATGACAAATGCAAAAAGAGCAATTGATGGACAGAATGCAGAACAATGTCATACATTCACCCAAGTACAGAGATCTGGTCCTAAATCCATTGTTTTATTGCTCCCCATGCCATTCCAGTTTGAACCCAGCTATATGCAAATCAGTCTAGACCCTGCACCCAATGGGAACAGTCTAGCCCGAACTGCCAGGCCAGTTCCTCCCTTGACTGGAAACAAGCATCCTAGGACTGGTTTCGGGATTTCATCCCTCATCAGCCAGGATAGCTTGACTCCAGTGGCATGGAGAGCACGGGTGCAACATCTGGGCATACCCGTCCCACACAGGGTGACAACTGCGGAAAGAACAGTTGATGGACAGAATCTAGAACAATGTCATACATTCACCCCAGTACAGAGATCTGGGCCTAAATCCATCATTTTTATTTGCTCCCCATGCCATTCCAGTTTGAACCCAGCCATATGCAAATCAGTCTTGACCCTGCACCCCTCAACACAGCACAGAAACCACCCTTATAGCAGTGACAGACTGCCCTAGTCTTACTTTGGACACCGGCAAGCCAGCTATGCTGGTTCTGCTCGACCTGTGGGTGGCATTTGACACCGTGTCACACCCAATTGTTATTCAATGCCTTCAGGAGATAGGCATACACAGCACTGCTTTACACTGGCTTACCGATTTTCTATAAAGATAGAGCTCGAACCATCACTTCGGGTCCTTTCCAGTCTAAGATTGTTTTCCTTAACAAGGGTGTTATTCTAGGCTCTGCCTTAAGCCTGACTCTCTTCAATATTTATGTTTCTTCCCTTGCTCGATTAGTTAAATCTTATGGCTTCGAGATACTTTCTTATGCTGATGATACTCAGATGGTCATCTCACTCATGCAAGATAGTGAGGATGTTAAACAGCAATTTATCTCCTGTATGAGAGGCATTGCCATCTGGATGTCCTCAAACTGTCAACAACTGAAAAGGGTCAAGACTGAGATGCTACTCCTTGGAAAAGCTCATCTCTATTGGGCTGAGGATTGGTGGCTGATGGAGCTTGACCTTACCCCCGCTCCTAGAAGCACATTGAGGAACTTGGGTATCCTGTTTGACAACAAGTTATCGATGAAGGACCATGTGACTTCCACATGTGGTATGTGTTTCGGAACAATCCCCCTCCTTAAGAGGATGTTCCAGTGGCTGCCATTGGACTCTCACAACAACCTCATCCAGGCTTTGATTATCAGCCTCCCTGACAATTGAAATGCACTTGTAGTAGCATCAAACACATCTCTCCATGCCAAGTTGCAGGTGGTTTGAAATATGGCAGCACCGACTGGTTAATAAACATCCACCTGGCACCCTCTTTGTTCCCTTGGTTAGAGCCTTGCATTGGCTCCCTATAAAAAAGCAATTTTCAAACTTCTCTGCTTAATGAACAATGCTCTGGTAGGTAAGGGGCCCAAATATTTACAAGACCAATTGATACCTTACTGCCCAGATAGAAACCTTAGATCAACAAATCGGCTCTTTCTCTGCCCTCAACGCATCCGCACATCTAAATACGGTGGGCGGGCCTTCTCTCACTTGGACCATACCACTGGAATAAACTTCCCTTGGTTACTAGGGCTTGTACTGACTATGATGGCTTCAAGAAATAACTTATGTTCTGGTTGTTTTTATTCGCAGCTCCTGACGCTCTGCTATGTGCTATAACAAAATCCAACTAACATAACACAACATAAAATTGTAGCTGCCATTTTGTTCATCTGTACTTGGTTCTTTGTGAGGAAAATAAAGTTAAGGAGTGATAGAAGTGGTCAGGGTAGAGGTACCCTGATGCCATGGGACTAATAGAGGGGTCTGTGCGGGACCTCTCATGGGTAAGAAATTGATCAGAAACCTTTTTTATTTACCACATCAGGAGTCCTGGATCCTCCCCAGATCCTCACGGATTCAGGTGGACTCAGGAGGATCCGGGGATCCAGACCAGAATTTTTTTTCAAACATACACTCAGTCACTGATCCACACACCTACATACACACTCACTCACACACCCACACAACCACCCTTGCACCCATTCACACACGCATGCAGCCACTCACACACCGAATCACATACCCACAAAACCACCACACACTGACTTACAGACCCAGACAGCTTTCACAAACACTCTCGCACATCCGCACAACCACTCACACACCCACTTGCACACCCATACAGCAACTCACATCCCCTCATAACCACTCACACAGCCACTCAAACATCCACTCAGATACTAATACAACCACTTACACACCCACACACTAACTCACACGCCCATACAGCCACTCATACACCCACTCACACACTGTTAGACCTGGCATCGTTGGCATGTTTTCCCTTCTTCTTTTTGCTTCTGGCCTCCTGTTTTTTACTGTGTGCTGAATTTAATTTTTGTGGACTTTAGGACTCTGGACACTTTACCACTGCAGATCAGTGCTAAAGTGCATATGCTTTCTGTCTAAATTGTAATGGTGATTCGTTATCCATGATTGGCATCTTTGATTTATATGTATGTCCCTAGTAAAGTGCACTGTAAGAGCCCAGGGTCTGAAATTCAAAAACTACCACTGGGCCTGCAGCATTGACTGGGCCACCCACATGAGTAGCCCTGCAACCATGTCTTGGACCTGCTACTGCAGTATCTGTGTAGTCAGTTTAAAACTTCGATGTCGACCTGGCAAGTGCACCCACTTGCGATGCCCAAACTTTCCCCTTTAATATATATTTAAGGCATCTCTAAAGTAGACCCAAAGAAACCCCAGTGTCAGGGTGCAGTGTATGTGAAAGGAAGGACATGCGCTGGTGTGTTCTACATGTCCTGATAGTAAACTACTGCCAATTTAATCTTTCACCATTGCAAGGACTATCTCTCCCAAAGGTTACCATTGGAGCTGCCTTGTAGCCTCTTACAAGTGTAATTTTCAATTGGGTTGAAGTAGAGATTTGGGGCCAAATGCACGACCTGCCAAATAGTGCCTCGCAAATTGCGTCGCATTTGTGACTCGCAATTTGCATGGTGCTATTTGGCATGTACAACAGTGTGTTTAACACTGTTTGTGATTCCAATGGGGTCGCAAATTGCGAGGCTCATGAATAATAATGAGCCTCTCGCAATTTGCGAGCCCATTGGGAATGACAGGCCCTCCCAGGGATGGTGGCCTGCTGGGCTCAGCAGACCACCATGTCTGGGACTGGTTTTATATAAAGCTGCTTTTTTTTTAAATGCAGCCCGTTTTCCTTTAAGGAAAACGGAATGCATTACAAAAAAAAAATGTTAACATTTTCGTTGAATTTTTAAGGGCAGGCAGTGGTCCCTGCGACCACTGCCTGCCCTTAAAAAATAATATTGCATGCATTTGCAAAGGGGACCCCTTCCCATTTGCGAATGCATTCTCACCTACTTGAAGCAGGTGGTAATTTGCGAGTGTTTTGCGATCGCAATTACATTGGTACATAGCTTTGCGGTTGCTATTGGAAAGGGAGCGCCCCTTCCTAATAGCGAGTCGCAAAACAGTATTTTGCAAATCGCAATTTATTTGTGACTCACAAAATACTATTTAGACATGGGTCCATGCTTTTTAGCTTGCGCAAATGGGTCTAAGATCCGCTTGCGCGCGCTAAAAAGCGTTGTACATCTGGCCTTTGGAGTTTGGGGTCCCTGAACTCTCAATTTGAAAATACATCTTTTAGTGAAGTTGGTTTTTAAATTGCATCTTTGAGAATGCCACTTTTAGAAAGTGTGTAGGGAACGCAGCCGCGTGTGCACTCCGTAATATCACTCAATGTAAGTATCAGAGCTGTCAGAAAGTGATCAAATATTCTGTTCGCGTGCACCAGGGAAACAGGCCCTGCTAAGCCTTTACATTGAAATCCATTGGACTTTTAGAAAGTGGGCATTTTCTTGCTTTACCATTTTGTGCCTCTGTCTGCCTGTGGCTATTGGTGCATTCTCTCTAGACAGTCCCACAAACAGAGCTTAAATGTGCCTTGCATATCCTGATGGCCCATCAGCAGGCTGATGGGTCTTCCTGAGCTAGAGTGGTGGGAGGAGTTGTCACTGACACCTGAATAGGGCTGTGCCTGTCCCCACACAAAGCTGCCTCCACCACCTGCAGTGCGTCTGGAGCCAGGTCAAAAAAAGGCAGGGTCTTGTGCACGTCAAAGACTTTCCTTTGAAGTTTATCTTCTTCAAAGGCAGGAACTGGTATAAGTACTGAAGCTTCAGAACACTTCTGGACTGAGGAGATTCTGTCAAGAAGAGCTGGAGAAGCTGTACGAGGGGAATTGACACTCCGCTTGTTGCTGTTTTGGGCTGGCCTGCTGCATGCTTCTTGTGTCTTGGAAAGTGAAAGGACAGGACTTTGCTTTCTGTATCCTATTTCCCAATGCTCTCCTAGAGCTTTCTCAGGGTCATCAAAGACTTTATCTGCAACCCTTGAACTTCTCTCCTGCCAAGTGGTGAAAATTCCAGTTCTGGGCCCTTGAAATCTGAAAATCCATGAATCGCCCCCCCAGTGCCTGCTTTTCCCTCTGCAGTCTTTCTTTGCAGATGAAAAACCAACGTATCGCTGCAGTGTGGCAGAAGAATCGACACAGAACCTGCCATGCAGCTGGAGTTATCACTGCAGCCTGAGTCTAGAGCACAGGGTCTCTGATGTCTGAGACACCCGCTGCGACTCCATGATAGGCCTGTCTATGAGGTTGAAGAAATCAACGCATTACCTGCTTCTTGCTGGAAAAGCAGCACTTGCTTTGCTGGTGAAGCTATGACCCCAGCATGTCAGGATTTTCAATGCATCGCACTTGGGCACCAAGTTCTTCATCAACATAGCCCAGCAGTGGGGAACAGAGGCTGCATGTCCAGAAACCGACACATGACCTCCCCTTTCAGTAAGGAATTGTCACATAACCTCCCCTGTCAGTAACAAATTGATGCATCACCTCCCCTGCGTAGCAATAAGAAATCAATGCATCGCCTCCCCGGCAGTAAGAAATTGATGCATCACCTCGCTTGTGAGTAAGGAATCGATGTATCACTTTGTTTTCCGGAGTTTTCCAGAGCTTCATCTCGCTTGTTTTGTCTTTGAATTTATTGCATCCCAGGTAATTTGTCATAAAAGTGACGCATTCATAGTTTCCTATGGACTGAACAGTTTTTAACCTTTTGAAAGTGATATCTTTGCTTGTGTATGTTGGATTTTGGTTGTTTTGGTCTTGTTTCATTCAGATACCTAGTGGTTATTTTTCTAAACTATTGTGGTCTCCACTTGTAGTGCTTTCGCTGTGTTTCTGTGTGTTTATGTTCAAATGCTTTACACATTGCATTTAAGATAAGCCTGACTGCTCATACCAATCTACCAAGGAAGTGAGCAGGGGTTATCTTAGCTGCGTGATCCCCTAACTGTGAATATAATAAGCATCCCTACTTGGACAGGCTGTAAGATACTGCCAACTAGAGACCCCCTTTTCTAACACACACCCATGCAGCCACTCATATACCTACTCACAGACCCACACAGCTTTCAAACACCCACATACACACACACAACCACTCATACACCCACTCACAGACTCTCAAACACTCTCCTACACCCAGTCACAGACCCACATAGCTTCCACACACCTACTTATAGATACACACAACCACTCACACATCCACTCACAGGTCATACAGCAACTCACACACCCACTCACAGACTCTTATAATCACTCACACAGCTACACAGCTTTTACACACCCACTCACCCACCCACTTATACACCATCACAAATACTCATATAGCTACTCCTACAACCATATAGCCACTCACATACCCACTGACAGACCCACAAAACTAATCAGATTCCCACACACCCACTCACACACCTTATTATTATTAATGGAGTTTTGTTAAGCGCATACTACCCGGAGGCCTCGTAGCGCTACATTGTTTGAGTCATGAGAAGTCAAAGAGCCAAGTTTAGGTGAAAAGAAGCGTTTTCAGTTCCTTACGGAACTTCAACAGGTTAGGCTTGCCACGGAGGGTGTCAGGCAGGGAGTTCCAGGCTCTCGCGGCATTCCAGGAGAAGGATCGTCCACCCCATCTTGCCCGTTTAGTTCTGTTAACGGTAGCCAGGAAAGCTGAGCTGGATCTCAGGCTTCGTTTAGGAAGATAAGGGTTTGCAAGTGAGCAAACCATGGCTGGTCCAGTTTTCCACATGGCTTTGTGCATAATGCACATGGATTTAAACACGATTCTGGCCTTGATGGCAACCAGTGCAGTTTCTTTAATGCAGCTGTGCCTGAATCTCGTCGGCCCAGATTTAGGAGAAGGCGAGCCGCTGCATTCTGTGTAATCTGCAGTTTTCTGGTGGTAGAGATAGGGGCTCCTAAGTATAATGAGTTTCCGTAGTCCAGACGGGACAGGATAATGGCTTGCACCATGATTCTACGTGCCTGGAAGGGAAGAAGAGGCAGCACCTTCCTGAGCATCCGCATCAGGCCAAAGCAGGTGGCGGATAGGGTAGTAGCTTGTTGCTTGAAGTCCAACTTAGAATCCAACCACATGCCCAGACTCTTTATATGGGTCTTAGGTTGGGGTGGGGTCCCCATACTAGGGGGCCAGTCGAGCATAAGGCTCGGAGTTGGTGAGTTACCCAGAATCATAAGCTCAGTTTTCTCACCATTGAGCTTTAGGTGTGAAAAGGTCATCCAATGATTTATTGCTACCAAGCAATTCATAAGATTGGGGGGAGAGGTATTAGGCTGATTCATGGATACCACTAATTGTGTGTCGTCGGCATAGGTCACGATATCTAGGCCAAACGAACGCACAATGTCTGCCAGAGGTTGTAGGTATACATTAAATAGAGTAGGGCTCAAAGACGAGCCCTGTGGTACACCTTGCTCAAGAGGCCAGATTTTTGAGTGGGCATCGTTCTCGACTACCTCGAAGGAACGGTCCTCCAGAAAAGATTGGAGCCATGTTATGGCCTTCCCTGTAATTCCTATGTGACGTAGGCGGTCAAGGAGGATGCTAGTGTTGACGGTATCGAAGGCGGCACTGAGATCAAGCAACATAATTGCTACAGTGCCGCCTTGATCCATCTGTTTCCTAGCCATCTCCGTCACAGTCAGAAGGGCCGTTTCTGTGCCTAGTTTTGGGCGGAAGCCTGCTTGGGAATCGTGGAGCAGGAGGTTATGTTCCAAGTATTGAGTGACGGACGCATTAATATGTTTCTCCAGCAATTTGCTAATCCAGGGAAGGAGTGAAATTGGACGATAGTTAGCCATGTTATCGGGGTCCAAGGTTGGTTTTTTTAAGAGTGCTCTAACTTGGGCACGTTTCCATGCTGTTGGGACTGTGCCTGTGGTGATAGAGGAGTTTAAGATTTTAAGGATCGTAGGCCTAATGATGTCTTTGATTTTAAGTAAATGAAAAGGGGGGACCGGATCGGTAGGTGAGCCAGATTTAATCTTCTGCATCAGAATATCTAGTGACTCCTCATTGAGTAGAGGAAACTCATCCAGCGTATAAGGCGCCAACTGTGGTAAAGGGGAACTTTTGGATGGTTTAAATGTGGCGATGATATTCTGTATTTTTTTGTAAAAATATTCAGCCTGATTATCACAGCGTAGTTGGATTTTGCTGGGGTCAAGAGTAGTAGTGGGGGTGTCAATGAGGGATTTAGCAATTTTGAAGATTTCCCTGGATGAGTTTGAGGCACTAGTAATTATACTTTCAAAGTACAAGGCTTTTGAGTCACTAATTTCTGCCTTGTATTTTTTAATTGCCTCTTGGTAACTAAGTTTGTCCAGATTATTGCGGGAAACTCTCCAAGTGCGTTCCAGTTTCCTACAGCCTCTTTTCAGCTCTTTGAGTTGAGGAGTGTACCATGGAGAGTTTCTTGATTTGTTTTTTTCTTTGAGAGTTTTCAAAGGTGCCACAGAGTCAAGAGCTGTACACAACCAATTAGTGTAAGTGTCATAAAGTAGTGTGGGATCTGTTCCCAATTGGGAAGGGGCCGGAGATAAGGATTCGATCCACTGGTCTACCGAGATTTTTGACCATTCTCTCCCCTGCTGAGTAGTACGGGTAACGACTGGTGCTGGGGTAGCTGCTGTCCATTGTATCGGAACCAGGTGGTGATCTGTCCAGGCCAGGGGCAGGGGTGTCCCTACCTCTAGCCTATGGTCATTGCTAAATACCCAGTCTAAGAGATGACCTTTTTCGTGAGTGGGTTGGAAGCCCTTCTGTGTGATTTGAAGGGCTGCCAAATCATCTACTAGAGACCTGGCGATCGTATTACTGGGGTCATCCAGATGGATATTAACCTATTCACACACCTACACAGCTACTCCAGTACCCACTGACAGACCCCCTCAGCCAGTCACATACGCACTCACATACCCACCACACTGCTTTCAGCCTTTCGGGCTGGCTGAGTTTTTGCCAAACTCTGAGTTCCAAATGGAAAGCGGAGTGACAATACTCCACAAACTCCATTGGCAGAGTGGTGTTTACTGCTCCCCCTAGTTACCTTTCACAGACCTGCTTAGAGACTCATGCAACCACTCACAGATCCACTCAGAGACTCACACTCCCACTCCAGACCCACTCAGAGGCTTGCGGACCCCTTCACTGACCCACTCAGAGACTCACCCACCCACTAACCTACCTATACGGCTACTCACATACCTACTCTCAAAAGCTGCAGATTACAGTTAGGAAATACGATTTTTTAAATGTGGAGTTTCACTAAAAATGAAAAACATTGGGTATGTTATCATTAGGAAATAGAATTAAATAAACCTTAGACATTCACTGAAAAAACAAAGGTTGCAGAGATGTTATAGTAAGGCTCACATATCACTCTTACAAAACCAGAGAAATTCAGAAGTTATAGTTACCTGAGCTAACTATAACCTACGCCTCCAATTCACTTCTTATGAGTTCAGATATTACATCACTTGTGACATAGTAAGTGACATCACTGATGACATCATCCATGCAACCACTCATATACCCATTCACATTCCTATGCAAGCTTTAATATACCCACTCACACACCCACACAACCACTCACATACCCATTCACAGACCCATACAATTACTCACACAACCTTTGACTCCATAGAGTTACTCACTCACCCATACAGCTACTAATACAACCAGTCACTCACCTAAACAGCCACTTGCACTGCCACACACTAACCCATACAACTACTCACACACCCACATATTCACCTATACAGCCACTTAGATACCCACTCTCTCACCAACACAGCCTTTCACGCAGCCGCTCACTCACCCATACAGGTACTCAGACACATTCACTCACCCAGCCACACAACCACTTACATACCCATTCACACATCCATACAAGCACTTTCAAATCCGTTAATTCACCCAAAGAGCAATTCACATAGGAGAAACACTCTCTAATACAGACACTCACACACCAACTAATTTAACCAAAACCCACTGAAACAGCCAACCACTCACCTATATAGCCATTTTACACACCCATTGAGATACCCACTCACTTACCTATACAATCACTCACATACCCACTTACCTCCCCAAGGAGACAGTTAAACAGCCACTCACTCACTCATACAGAAACTAACATGCCCACTCATGCACCAATCTGGCCACTCACACGGCCACTCACTCACCAACACAGCTACTTAAACTTATAAAAAAACATACAGCCACGCACACACCTATGCAGCCTCTGAGACTCCCACTAACACATGGATACACACAGTCACACAGCCACTCACATAATATATGTTAGAAATAGTATCACTCATTAGTTGTAAACCTAACATACTAATTTAACTTTTGTAGTTGCTTGTAATATATGTTAACCAAACATAAACTCTTAGAAAAGATTTACACTCACTAGTTGATGTTATCAGTGATATCATCAGTCATGTCATTTGAAATGTCGAGAGTGATGTCACTGACCATGTTATGCGTGATGTAATATGTTAGGTCATAAGCAGTGCGTTGCATGGCGTAAGTTAGAGTTAGCTCAGGTAAATATAGCTGCTGCTGAACTTCTCTGGTTTTGTATGAATAAAATCTGAGTGAGCCTAATTATAGCATCCTGTAATCTTTGTTTTCTTCGGTGAATATATATATATATATATGTCTCAACTCCTGTTTACACCTTTACCTGTGCACTCATGGGCGGGTGCTTCGTTTCATGGGGGTGTGCCCGTGCAACAAATAATCACTCTGTGGTTCCGTGCCAAATACGCCTATGAAAATGCACTCACGGGGGTGAGATAATAAATGTATTATTGAATGCTACAACAAACACGACGTGTTTCGGCAGTCGCCTTCATCAGTATCAAGCGCGCCGGAAACGGACAACATTTATGCAATTTCATCACCGTTATGGTCATAGAAAAATATCTGCTTTCCTTTGAATGCTTATCACTTTAGAAAAACATGACAAAAGAAAGAAAAGGCAGTTGCTGTTTTCCTTGTATAAACTGCAGCTGTAATTATGCTTGGTGACTTGATTTTCACCCTGGCTTCTTGCTTTGGCAGCAGGCACTGTGACATCTGACCTCAGATGTAATAACGTATTACAGTTAAGCTCCCATGTCAATTATTTATCACAGAAGGATATTAAAGGTGGACTTTTATACAGGGATTGCAGGCTCTCCCATATAAAATCTGTATTAAAACAGTTCAGACATCAACGGTACTAGATATTTCACAGAACTGCCGCATGTGCATATCCCACCCCAGAAATTAAAAAACTCTGAACTTGTCAGACAAGCAGATGTGCCCCTTCACATTTTGTTTGACTTTACAATATTGTTTTCCGAATATTTACACAGCACAGGTGGTGCAGTTGCAAACAAGCTGGCTATGCAATTCTGCCCAGCTGTTGTTTTGTTGTTTGGTTCCAAGGAAAGTACAAAACTTAGAGAAAATGCATCATTTTCACACCTCCCATGTAATAAACAAGACAGGACTTGAGAAGCTGGAGCCTGGTTTGAACTGCAGAGGAGAAACACACTTGCATATTTTTGGATGTAATTGGAGTATAAAAAAGCTTTGAAAATTATAAAAAACTCCAGGTAGTCACAGTAAGTAACATTATAGTCAAATTAAATATATATTTATTAGTCTTAATTCATCATTCACTTACCCATTCTGACCTTGCAATATAGGCACCCATTATGATTTGGAGCATTTCACCTGGAGAGACACCTCCGGGTGAAATACTGCAAATCCCAGTTCAAAGTGTCTCTCGACCAAGATTTATGGGTTCTGAAAACTGCAGAGCAGATAATTCTGGGCCTGGAGACATAGGACCTGTCATAGTTTGCTGCAGGAGTAGGGACTATGAGACACAACACTTCCCAGACCGCACCAATCCTGTTGCAGCCTGAGGAGAGCAAACATTGCTCCCTAGGATAGCCACAAGTGTAATCTTCACCTGTGATTCCTCACCCCAACTCCCCCTATCAGAACTCTTTTAGAAGGTCATGGGGCACTGGGCCTAACCGTGGTGGTTGAGGTCTTTTACTCCTACCCTACTATGGATCCTGCTCAACTGGGCCAAGTACTCCTTATGCACTTGGCTCTCAGTGGCAGTTGTGAACAAGCAGTCAAAGGCTCCCTCAGCGGCAGAAGTGTTGACAGATTAGTGGACACAACTCATAACTCACAATGCATGCAGTAATATCAATAAATAAATGTTCAGTCAAATACTTGCTTTTGTTTGAAAAAGAAGCATTTTATTTCTCACTCTACACATGCAAAGAAATAACCGACATTCGAACGCAGCAACACAATCTACTTGAGGTCGGGTCTCTAGTGTTTGTCGGGCAAATCACTCTCACACTCTCTTCCTTGTAATGTGGTCAGGGTTATTGCCCGATCACTGGTGGCCGCATCCAGGGAATGTCCATAGACCATACTCAGAAGTTACTCTGTGACTCTTAGGAATTAGTGCTGCAAAACCTTCAGCAGCGAGTTCCCAGGGGCCCAACAGGCCTGATTCGAGTCTTTCCTGCTCCTGTAGCATGGAAGCATTCAGTGTGTCAGTGGGGGCCCGGACAGTCGGCCCTCACAAGCTCTCATACTTTTTTGAAAAGTCTGGCTGTATGTGGTACATGGAACAGCAGGCGCAGGCTGTCTCCCGAGTGGTGCTGCCGGCTTTCCCCAGTGACGGGAGATACTCCCAGTCTGCAGAGTCACAGTAAGTCAGTCTTTCCCACATAGTGGGGGATTGGTCTTCCAGCAACTGACCGAAGCCTAGCCAGGGTACAGTGCCATCCTCTAAGTTCAGTCCAGATGTCAGCCACAGTGATATGTGCATCAAAAAAGTAATTCGGGGCTCCAAACCTCACTCTTTATGATTCTTCTTTTCAGCCCTATTTCTTTTCTGATATGTACCAAGTTCCCTTCCTTTTGATTTACCACTGAATTAAAGAGCACCCTCCTGACGTGTAAAGGGCAAGTCTCTCTCTCCTTTCTTCCAGTGTGTGTTAGCCAGCTCACAGGAATGCAGCAATACACACATCTGTCTGGGGGGATTTCTCTACTCCTCGGGTATTCGCCAAGCAAGCCTGCGTCTCCCAAAATGTACCCCAGAGTTCTCCATGAAATGTACCATTACAAGCAAACTTGTACTCAGTGTATATACACAGCACACACACTGTCCAGCACTGTTAGTCCCATATATTGTGCCACCATAGACACACATATACTAAGCACACACATTCAATCTGCACACACTGTTCAATACTATAACTTCTAGCCATTGTACCTTGGAGTGTTATTTGAAAATACACACACTTCCAGCACATACACTCACCATGGTGTCCACAACACAATTCTTCACTCTTCATGCATTGCACTTCTTGCAAATACATATAAATCCAGCACATGTTTTCATTGCACACCTAATGCACATCACTAAATCTCTCATGTAATATATCCCTCAGAGGCATACATGCCCTCGAACATGCACTAACAATACACACACTAAACAGATCTGCTCCATTCCTGTACTGTACCCTTCCCAGGCACACATATATCCATTACAGAGTCACTACTTCTGAGCTGCACAGCACTGTACAACTACCTCACGTAGGCCAAGGGTGAGCTAAGCACACAGCAGCAGAACTTCAAAAAAAGTTAGTGACTCTGTAAGCCTCACTCCATTGACAGAGGGTAAAAAAGGACCTGTTTAATCCCACTGATCTTGACACGGTACCCGGCTGCCAACGTGATTGCGCTACTTCACTCTTTGATGAAGGTGGTAGCTTTCCAGCACTATGAGAGTAGTGCTTTGGATGCCACCCCTAGTCCAACAAGTCCAAAATCGCTGAGACAGGTCTATTCCATGGCACACAGATATGAGCCATGCTTGCCTATTAAAACTAAAATCAGCTCCAGGGATCCAGACAACAGCACAGTTGGGCAATCAGGGAAGGGGTACCCATCTTTTACCATGCAGAGGAGTTTTTTTTCGTAAAATTCTGTCCCCCCTCCAGCATTTCCATTGACAATTTCTACCTACTCATAGCAGGCAGAAAATGTAATATATTTTTTTTAATTGGGAAAGACTGCTCAGTAAAAGGTCCAGTATCTCTGGGTCTGAGTAGTTACTCCCTATTCCAGAGAAAGAACACTATAGCTGGAATTTGGCGTGGGTATACCGGTCAGTAACATAGGTTCCGCCTCCCTGGTATCCCTACACCGAATTCCAGCCAGCTCCTAATGAGGGCCATAGTCATAAGGAGATATAGTTGATGTAATATGTTTGACAAGTCACAAAATGGTACAATACAGAATGCTTTATAATTTGTAACCTCAACAAAGGATCAAGGTGCAGATGCTTCTCTAAATGTGCTTGTAAATTGTGACATTTTTTCTGCATTCACAGACAAGGGTATCTTTAATTATGAGACTGCACAAAAAGATGACTGGTTTTCCCATTATTGCTCAGATGTTTCAGTCTAGATCAGAACAGAATGTGCCACTGAGGCTTTCATGTTAGTGCATTGGTGCTTAGGGAACACATAGGCACACAGACACACACACACACACAATTACATATGCAGTGATGGGGTCTTTTGAAATAATATATTAGTCAATTTGCATATTAAGATGCTGAGAAGAACTGAATATGATGTGAGAGGTCGTGGTCTATATTTATTCACTGAAAAAAAGGTTAAAGTGGCAGTAGAGTTAGGTATGGGAATAAGACAAACACTAATGCTTAAAAACTAAAAAACACTGAAACTCATTAGTTATAGATTGCTGAGCTAACTATAATGACACCACTGATTTGCATGAAATGATTCATGCAAGGTGGCTTCCTGTCCGCCTCCTCATAAAAATGAATGTCACACCACTCACCAGACCTGGGCCATCCAAGGGTTGGTTCAGTAAAAGGGCATTCATGCTTGTTTTCTCTTTAATTTTTACCACAGTGCTGTGGTACTACTGTGGGACTGTAAATAAATACATATTTTAAGATTTTTGCCCTGGAGGATCCATTTGGGACACTTCCCCCACCCATGCCTAAGGGGTCAGTTCAGCCCTACCCTGCCCTCATTATTACAGATGATCCAAGCCACAAGCAGGATAAGAAAGTGACTTGAATATTTAAACTTAGGAGCCCACGTCAATGCAGGTCCAGCTCCAGGGACTTCCAAGTTCCAACTGCCACACGCTGTGTTGGTTGGTACTCACAGAGTAAGATGCTAGAACATGGAATGGATTACATAGGAAAACATAGCATATGACAGGTAAGTAAATATGTGTACAGAAACAAAGGTGGTACGAACAATAATACTCTTAAATAATAACATAGTACTCTACAACCCCATATTTTATTTTTTAATTATTCGTAGGACATTGGGACTCAGCTCCCAAATCCTAAAATGGCTGTCAAACATCTTTGTTAATGTGACCCAGCATATATGATCTTGTCATTGATCTGCTGGTGCTGCAGTATTACTGTTTCTGTGTATACACATTAATTTATAACCTTAATTTCTCAAAAACTACTACATGGATTGAAACTAAATCACAAGAACACATTCTCTGGGTAAAGATCTAGCTTTCTGCCAAATTTGGGGAAATTCCATTCATCAGTTTTTGCTGTATTACTCTTCAATTTTCCTATGCAAAAAATTGGATGGGAAACAGTATTTTGGTACTCCACCTATTTTCTCAGCCCCCCCCCCCCCCCCCCAACTTGCCAGATCACCCTAAACATTTCCTGGAATGAGCAGAGTTGGACGCACTCTTTTTGCAGAAAGGTCTGTGAAGATTCTCAAAAGGGTGCCAAAGTTATTAGTGAACTAAATAAAAATTCACTGTTGAAACCCGGTCCTGGCTATACCTATATAGAGATGATCGAAATAAATATATATATACACACACACATATATTTAAATATAGGTGTATTAATAGTAATTGTGGCTGGAAGTTGGAAGCCAAGAGACAGCCTAATTGCCAAAAAAAACAATGCTGAGGTTTTGAACTTGACCACATTTCAACAGCCCATACTTACCTTAAGGAATACTAAAATAGGGGCTGACAAAGACGTTCTTCCGTGTCCAAAACAAGATGTATGTTGGGACTTGCAGTTAATGATAATGTACTGCGTGAATTCTCTCCAATGGAATTTGGTCAGATGTGCTTCCACCAATGGGAAGGATGGAGCACTTTTAAAGGGAGACAACAGAAGAAACCTTAGACATTTGAAAAAGGTTCATCACCGAAACGCGTTATGCTAGTGTCTTATTAAACAGTTTCCAGGAGCCCCGCTGTGTCCCCTTGTCTAGTTTCAGAGGAGCAGATTGTGTGAAATATGTTGCATGCAGTCAGTGACACGCAAGGGACCCATCCAACAAGTGTTCAAGGTATTCATTGTCAACAGTAAAACAAAATATTTCCAAGTGACTGGAAACCTTAGAACCATCGCAAATCAAAAGGAGCAGAGGTACTGCTGTGCAAGAACAGTCCATGACTTCATGGAGAGACGTGGTCACTGTATCAACGTCTCCGGGTTCACTCACGTTTGGGAATTGTGACTTGAAGTAGAGGGCCAAGAAAATGCCTAATTACAAAAAAAAACACGCTGAGGTTTTGAACTTGACCACATTTTAACAGCCCGTACTCACCTTGAGAAATACTAAAATCAGAGCTGACGGAGACGTTCTTCTATGTCCAAAACAAGATGCATGTTGGAACATGCAGTTTATGATAATGTAATGCATGAATGCTCTCCAATGGCATTTGGTCAGATGTGCTTCTGCCAATGGGAAGGATGGAGCCCTTTTAAAGGGAGACAGCAGAAGAAACCTTAGACATCAGTGGCATTTGAAAAAGGCTCATCACCGAAACGTGTTATGCCAGTATGTTATTAAACAGTTTCCTGGAGCCCTGCTGTGACCCCATGTCTAGTTTTAGAAGAGCAGATTGTGTGAAATATTTTATGTGCAGTCAGTGACACGCAGGGGACCCTTCAGGAGGAGCAGATTGTGTGAGATATATATATATATATATATATATATATATATATATATATATATATTCATTCACTGGAAAAAACATGTTTCAGGGGCGTTATAGTTAGTTGGACGTTTCACTCGTACAAAACCAGTGAAATTCCCGTGTTATAGTTAGTTCAGCTAACTATAACTCGCGCCCCAGCAATGCACTGCTGATGATGTCACAGATTACATCACTCATGACATGGTCAGTGACATCACTGAAGGCATCACTGATGACATCTCAAATGACATCACTGATGACATCACTGAAACCTATGGTTTTTTTCAGTGAATTTCTACGGTTATTTAAATGCTTTTTTCGAACTATAACGTGCCTGAAAACTATGGTTTTTTAAGTGAATTTCGAATATTTTTTTAAATGCTACTTTCTAACTATGACTAGAGGTAGGACATGTGAAGAAAGAAGAAAAAAAGTACAGAAAGAAGCAAAAGAAATGTAGAAAGAAGCAACAGAAGTCCACAAAGAAAAAGAAAAGTGCAGGAAGAAGCAAGACACGTGCAGAAAGTACCAACAGAGGAGAAGAAAGAGGCCTTGTGCAAAATCATCCTGTGCCTGCAATTTTTTCAGACGGGTACTGGTGGTAACTGACTCTGACTAACCAGGCCTAGTGCCAGTGCTATGCTAAACGACACTTAGAATACAGCGAAAACACCTACATACACTAGGGAACACTATGCGTTGGGGTACCCCTGTGATTAGCATGACCTCCTCTGTAAGGCCTTAGTACACAATAGGGCAGGAGAATTAAAACTACAGCTAAATCAGAGGTGCAGAAATATGCTATTTTACCTAGTAGTCGCGTTTGCAGAGTGGTGGTGAAGGGGTACCGGGTGTCCAACCAACGCTCAGGGATTCCACTGCGTTGGACTTACCGGAGGTACCAGGAGGGATTTTTGTCCCCCAAACTATCTCAGGACTGAATTGGATTTCATCCCCCATCCCGTAGTCTGCCACGAGGTACATTTGCAGAGTGGTAGAGAAAGGTGCCCATGGCCTCCAAAGACGTCTTAGCAATCCCACTGTGTGGGACTTACTGGAGGTAACAAGAGGGGTAGTTTGCCCCAAGGAGATCCTTGGGGGACAACTTCTCAACCTATTACCTCCAGTCAGTCCCACACAGCAGCATTGGTAAGAACTCGTACCAGGCCATGCCCACTTTGCCCACCACTCTACAAATGCGCTCTCTGGCACGATCTTGGATGGGGATTGAAGTTCCCTTCACTGCTGGGGTTCCTTTAGGGGCCAAATAGCCTACATTTTTCCCCCAGTAAGCCCCACGTAGTGGAATTGGTGTGAGGTAGACAAAGGCCATGCCCCTTTTCTCCACCACTCTGCAAACGCACCCCTTGGGGCCTTGTAAGTTGGGGGATTAAGTCCTCTTGAATCCTGAGGGTCCCTGGGGTACAACTAGCCCACCAGGTACCTCCAGTAAGCGCCACAGAGCTGCATTGCAGAGAGGTGTAAAAAGGGGCATGACCTGGACACCACTCTGCAACGCAGACCTGTGGCACTTACTGGAGGTACCTACTGGGCTAGCTCGCCCCCAGGGGCCCTCAGGATTGAAGGGGAATTAATTCCCCAACTTAAAACAAACCACAGGGCGTGATTGCAATAATATCACCTCAGGCCCCACCCTCTCCCTTCACCACTGTGCAAACATGCCCTGTGGCACATTTTAAGTTGGGGGATTAAGTCCCCTTGAATTCTGAGGGTCCCTGGGGTCCAACTAGCCCACCAGGTACCTCCAGTAAGCGCCACAGAGCTGCGTTGCAGAGAGGTGTAAACAGGGGCGTGGCCTGGACCTCCTCACTGCAACACAGGTCTGTGGTGCTTACTGGAGGTACCTGGTGGGCTAGTTGGCCCCCAGGGGCCCTCAGGATTGAAGGGGAATTAATTCCCGAACATAAAACGCACCACAGGGCGCATTTGCAGAGTGTTGCTGGGAGACCTGCCCCCTCCCAGCAATACTCTGCTAATGCGCCCAGTGGCCCGGGGATCCCATCCCCCAGGGCATGGCCACAGATATTTTTTTATGGAGGGGACTGCGTGGCCCACTTCCTGAGGCCTCTATTGGCCACAGGGACCCCATCCCCAGGGCCGGCCTTCATTTGTTTTTATTTAAAATTTTTATTTTTGGGGAGCGGGGCTGAGTGGACCCCTCCCGGACCACTTCTAGCCCCAGGGACACCATTTCCTGGGGCAGGTCCTATCCATTGCGGACCGTGGGGGGAGCCCCAATGCTCCCACAATCCTGCCGGCTCCCCGCGTCCTGCAGGAGCCGGCATTGCTTTTCCACATGGGGAGCTGCTGACGTGCAGCTCCCCTTGTGAAAAAGCAATTCTGCTTTGCTTTATTGAAGCGAGAGCAGGTTTCTCTACTCTCACTTCAATGAAGGCAAAGCAGTATGCAATGACAGGGCGGGAGCTAAATAATAACGAAGCCCGAGCTTCGTTTTTGAAATTTTCAAACAAAATTCGGGCTGTGTGCGTGAATTTCGCAGATTTTTTTAAAAAAATGCTTTTTTTAGCTCTGAGCAGGCCTAAGGGGTTAGGGTGTTTCTACTGAGGAAATAGAAATTTTACGATGGCCAGTGTGCCCCCTACATGCACCCTATATCTGTATATATACCCCATGTATGTTCATGTCATCACGCATTTCCCTTCTCCTGCCTGAAATAATAATGCCTCTGCATTTCCGTCCAATGTTAGCATGTCAGTTACCAGGCCCTCCATGAATGAAACGTTAATTCTGCACTGAGGCCTATGTTGCCAATGCATTTACATGGTACACGTTTTTAATGTCGAGATGAAAACGTTTTGTGGCTCAGCCGAGCCAGGATCCGAATCCAGGCTCCAAGCCTCTTGATACTCTGAAAGCTGCAGTTTAGCTATGTATCCCTGACCTCTCACATACTTCCTGCTTAGCCGAGAGGTGCCCAGCCTGGCCTGCCAAGACAGTATTTTGCCTACAGTTATCTGCTCTGCTCCATAGAAACACATTCCAGTCTAGTGAAAAGGGTAAACATATTCCGCCTGCAGAAGATAGGGCCTAGCCTTCCTGTCTCCATTCAAGTAATTTACAGAACCCGAATCCATAGAAGGCCCATGGCCCCACGCAATGCACGAAGAAATATATGCACACACTAGCATTTAGTGATGAGCAGCCTTTGCTCGAGCGACCTTTACTTCAGACAATACATCCTCCAAACACAAGATATCAGATATGCCAAGGGTGCAGGTCATTCTGACATCCCAGACTCTTCTACTAGTACTAAAGTCAGCTCCCCCCAGCTCTCCCCAGTTACACGTCAATTCCACGTCATGACCAGTTTTGCGCGCACAAAGAGGGTAAAGGTTCCTGCTGACCATGCAGACCCCCTCCATGCATCCACCCACCTATGATACACCTATGACTCATCAAGTACACACCCATGTGTACGCCTCCTTGCACACCTCTTTCACGTCCATGTGCTCTTATCTCTCTCTTTCACTTGCTCCACCTTCTCTATCCAATTCGATGTATGTTTTAACTATATATAATGTATTCTGTGAATAAAAACTCAGATGACGATCCTTCCTGATCCTTAGTGGAGATGGAACCCGATTCTCCTTTAGCTCGAGCTACTGAATAAAGCCCTTCTGAATCGGACACCACGGACTCTGCCTCTCATTATATGCATGATCCTTATTTAATGTATAGAAATTACGACAGGGTAATTAATTATTTACCACACTACCCTGCCCCCTTTTCTTGTTTTTCACGTCTGTTTTTCTGTTTTCTGTAGAACTGAGTCAAAAGATGGCTGCCAACACTTCCTGGTTTGGAGTGTTGACAGCCAATTAGAATAAAGCTCGTGGTCGGAAGGGTCCGTGGATCCACCACGCATCTAGCTATCAAAACTTTAATTTTTTTATTTTCTCAGCAACTACTGAACGGGTTTACACCATTTTTAAAAAAGGGTGCTTTCTGAACCAAGCAATACCTTATTGCCAAATTGGTGTAATTCTGTTCAGCAGTTAGAGCTGTAGCCATGCCTAAAGTTTCTATGGGAAATTCATTTTCCGACCTCTTTTTTTTAATTTCTCAGGAACTACTGAACGGATTTACACCATTTAACAACAAAAGGTTCTTTTTGAAACAAGGGCTACCTTTTTGCCAAATTTGGTGTAATTCCGTTCAGCAGTTCGGGCTGTAGCCGTGTCTAAAGTTTCCTATGAAAAATAACATGGCGAAAACACGTATTGGGACCCCCCTTATTTCTCGGGCCTGCTTATCAAGTCACCCCGAAAGTTTTAGGATAGGGGCTCATCCGCTTCCCAAGACACCTTGGGAAATTGCACTCACCTGGTTTGGGCGTCTGGTGATCCATATTGTTGCTCTCCTCTTCATCTTGCTCCCAGAAGACTATAGGGGAGGGTTTCTTATCTTCCTATCATGGCAATCTTTCTGTAATGCACTTCATTCTTTTCCCTATACAAAATGGCGACACCTCTCCTTCATGTTTTGTCACTTACTGTTCCTGTATGTCACTTCCTGTTCCTCTGCATCATTTCCTGTGATCAGAACATTTCCTTCCTTGCGTTGCAACACTCCTTGTTCCTGCTGGTGTGTCCCCTCTGCTGTTTGTTCTGTGGCTCCTCTTTTGGTGATTCCTTCCTTCCGATGGTGCTTCTTTTACCCTTGCGCTTTCTGCTCCAGCCTGTCTTCCAGTCTTCTCCTGGTTCCTTTTGGGCTCCTGGTCTTCCAGTGTTTTCTGGCTCCTTGTCTTCTCCTTCATTCTTGGAGTCTCATCAACATCAGAGGTTTTTGCCTACTGGGTTTTCCTCTTGGGACTCCTTCTGGAGGGCACTGGCTGCTTATGCTTTCATTGTCGGCAGCACCGTGGCTACCGGAAGGGGTCGCCCCTACCTCGGCCAAACCAGGACCTACAAGATCCGAAGCCAAGAACCGTCCCAGTGCCTCAAGACCGGTAAAAAAAGACCCTAAAACTGACAAGCGCTTAGAAGCAAATGGCACTCAAATCCTTAAAAATGCTCTGAACACTGTCCAGCTGGGTTCTTCTTGGTGAAGATAATGCAAGTTTAACCTGCTGCTTTCAGGGAATCCACTCCTTCAACTTTCAGAGCAAGGCAAGTCCTTTTTGGCTTAAAGACAAACGTGTGTGGCAGATGTAGTCCTTACGAGTGCAGCCCATTCTTGGGTAGTCCAAGGGTCCAGCAGGGCAGTCCTACTTCTTCTTGTAGTTTCAAGGCCAAGGTCTGAGTTGCTGGGAAGCTCTACCATATTTATCCTTGCCTCAGGAGTAACAAGCAGGGGGATACCCCTGATCAATGGCATGCAGGATGCCACCCTCAGGTATGGCATGTGGCATATTCTAGTACCAGAAAGCACTGTTCTTCATAATCCAAAATGGAGAAAATATCTCCTGGCGGTTAGGGTCTGCCTCACCCCACCTACTGGTGTGGCTAACTTTCTCTAACACTCTGCTTCCAGCACCTCTGCTAATTCAATTACTTGGGCTCCCATCTTGCTGGGGGTGCAGGAAATATGGGTGGGCCTGTTCCTGCCCTAAACTGATTGAAAAGCTTTATTCGAGTTATACACTCATAAAAGCACACACATATAAATTTACACATTTTTTTTTAAAACTTCAAACATTCTGTGACAATAAATTTATAATTGAAAATACATAATACATAAGCATTAAAATTGTTGCCAATTAGGATAAAATAAGCTTTTTCATAATATGCGAAAACTAGATGCATGTTGAGATATAGAGACCTCCGCGTTACGGACCATTCCCAAAGTTTATACAATAAAAACTCATACCATACATATTAGCCGCATTTTGTAGTTAAAATTCATATATATCTCCCAGTAGATGTTTGCAAGGATAAGTCAAACAATGGAAAATGTAGAATTCAAAACACATTAGAGGATAGAGCCCTCCTCCTTATGGACCATGCCCATCCCAAATATTTTGCTGTTCCAACTACGATGGACATTTCAGTGGAGGAACAAATAATTCTCAACCCCTCAACACCGCTTAGGACACCAAGGTTCCTACAGACTGGAGCCAACCAAGATTTTCTTGGATTTACATAAGCCTCGCATAAAAAAAGAAAATGTGCGATGCTTTCATTGGGGGCCCCACATGACGGGCAGCACAAACTACTACTAGTTCTCCAACTGGACGTCAAACACCTCAGGGGGAGAGAGCCTGCCCTTAACTGGAAAAATAATTTCCTGTCTAATGGGATGGTTATGCTGTCCCAATACTTTTCTAGGGATGGTCTTTGTTTAATTTCCATAAATCTTCCCCCCATGGATTCCGAGGTTACGCTCCTCCAAAGTTTCTGATCAATGTGGTCCCAATATATTTCTTTGATACTGGATTTACTAGGGAATACTTCCCCGAGGGGGTTTTCCCATAGTTTGGAGAGCCCAAGCTCAGCAAGGACGTCCCTTAGCATTTTTAGCCATTTAATTTTACGAAAAGCATCTGATTTGGCTAATGCTAAGAACCCCTCAGCGTAGTGTCTTATTTCCACGGTTGTCCATAGCCGTCTCCAATAGAGGATAGGCCTCAGTCGGGCACGGTCACTAAGCGATCTTCTGCCTAGATCAAGGCCAAGCGGTATTAATGGGGTACTTTGGGGAAGACTAGTTATCCCTCTCACAAACCTGTTCTCAGATCTTTGAAGGGTGGTAAGACTCTCAAAGCCCCAGACTTCAGCCCCATAAAGGGTTGCGCCCAAGGCTTTTGCGTCATAAACCATAAGAACAGGTTTTATAGGCCTGGTTTTGGATTTTACTTGCTCGACCCTAAGGGCTCCTGAAATCTGCTGGTGTTTCAACACCGCCTTCTCTATGTGTCTTGACCAACCAAGTTTACTTGATATCTCCACCCCGAGGTATGTAAAAACATTTACTAACTCTAATTTGATATTGTTCAAGAATACCTTGGGTTGAGATTGGCGCTTTTGCCCAAAGGCCATCAACTTGGTTTTATTTACATTAACCTCGAGACCCCGTTCTTTGCAAAATGCGTCAAATATGTTCAGGGCTCGCTGGAGACCCGACGGGGTCTTGGACACAATCAAGGTGTCGTCGGCGAACATCAGAATTGGAACTCTGATGCCCGCTAACGAAGGTGCGTCAACCATTGCGTCCAATATCCTATCTACAATGCCATTAATGAACAGGGAGAACAGCAGGGGTGCCATTGCACATCCCTGCCGTACCCCCCGCTCAACTGGAAAGTTGGTAGTGGATTCCCCATTCCTCCCCCACTGAACCTTGGCATAGTTGCTTTCGTGAAGACGCATTATCAGCGTGAGCAAATCAAGTGGGACCCCTATTTTGGACAGAACCTCCCACAGCGTGCACCTGGGCACCAGGTCAAAGGCAGCCCTTAGATCTACAAATGCTACATAGAGGCTGCCTTTACCCAGGAGTACAGTCCCCCACCGTAGCATGGTGAAGCGAAAAATTTGATCGACCGTACTGGTTGCGCGTCTGAATCCTGCCTGGAAGGGGGATAAGGCATTGTTGTCATCTACCCAGGCCATAAGTTTGTCGACCAGCATCTTCCCCACTACTTTTTGCATAGTAGCCAGCAAACTTATTGGTCTATAGTTTGCCGGGAGTGACCGGTCGCCTTTCTTAAAAATCGGTATTATTATTGCCCCCTTCCATATATTGGGGATTTTTGCCCCTTTGGCCAAGCCGTTTCCCAACAAGGTCGCATATTTTGCCCACTGGACCTTGTCGTGTTTGAAAATGTCTGAAGGGATTCCATCTAGCCCAGGGGCTTTTCCCCCCTGCAGAGTTGAAATTACGAGTTCCGCGTCCTTAGTTAGGAATAGATCACCCTTGCAAAAAACCATAGGGATTGATTCTATGGCCACTATATCCCTACACTCAGCATACTGGGGTTTAAAATACTCGACCCACAATGCCTCATCGACATTGTTGTCGGGATTATTGGGGGCGCCCCCTCTTCCCCATTTCACAATTTTCCAGAAAATTCTGGAATCCTTTTGCCCTGAAGCCTCAAGTAGCTCCTCCCAGTACTCCTCATCCCACCGCTTCTTAGCCTTTCGGATGCTGTCATTATAATATTTCCTGGTGGCGCTAATCGAGGCCTTGTCCCTGCTTTTGAGTGCTCTGCCCAACTCCAGTCTAGCTACCCTACACTGTTTGTTGAACCAGGTTGCCAATGTGATTGGTACTTTTCTGTTAGTCTTCAATGGCTTAATAAAGTGCGGTTTTATCAAAGAGAAGAATGTGTCATGTATATCAGTTATTTGGACAGAGCCTGGTAATACAGGATCTACTTTTTCCATGGCGGCAATAGCATTGTCTACCTCCAAATTGATGGACTCCAAGGTGGCCAAATTGGCCAGGACATATGGCCATTTCACCCTTCTTGAGTCATTGGCCATAACAGGTACGCTCCCACTACCTGACACTGGGTTGGCTCGTGCGGCCCTCCACCATGAGTGGGAGACACAGAGGGGGTTATGGTCACTTTCTACTCTCCCCACAATTTCCATGTCACCCACGCCACACCATAACTCAAGACTACAGATGACATAGTCGATCCTGCTTTTATTATGTCCATTGTCGAATGTACAATTACCACCTTGGTCGCTTTTTGTCCTGCCATTAAGGGCCCTCAGACCATACTCCAGACATAACGCATTCAACGACAAAATATCTTTTGTCCACCGCTTCACAGGTAGGAGGTTTAGGTTTGGGATGCCCCAAAGGGCATCTTCCTCTAGTCCTATTGGGTATGCAGTATTTTCTAGAGGCTCGAATGTCCTATTCAAGTCACCAGCCAAAATTACTCTGTTTCCAAGTGACTGGGATTCGAGGGAGGCGGATAGAACTTCTAAGGTAGCAGAATTCCCAAGACTCTTGCCCCTAGCATATATGGTATAAATGTCTATCATGCCACCCTTACCTACGGATAATCTCAATAATTGTATATCCTTGCAACCTAGATCAATCATTTTTGCTTTTACATTTGAATTTTGCTTGATCCAAACTGCGAGGCCTCCCATAGGTCTACCCCTGGGGCCTCTCGTTGCTGGTATACAGAAATTTAAGTAACCCGGGAAATAAATTGGGTCACAAGCCCACGTCTCTTGGAATAGGCACATTTCAAACCCACTTACAAAATCAATCCAATGCTGTGACAACAATCTAGCCCCCAGCCCCGCTATATTCCATGACAGAAGTCTCTCCAGGGTATTTTCTATACAAATCCCCTTTTCGTTAGGTGCCGTGGGCGGCAAATCATCCTGCTTCCCGCAGTCACAATCCTCACTTAAAACAATATTTATACAATTTGCATCTGTACCCTCCTTGGTGCAAATGGTAGTTGGGAGGGCCGGTTCACCCACACACCCCTCCGAACATACAATGATGCCCCCATCCCTCACATTCGCCACTTCGGATTTTTGGCTCGTTTCCTCTTCATAGGGTATCAATGTTACATCAGGGTTACTTCCCCCAACCATTTCCTCTTCCAAACGTAATTGTTCAACTGGTCTCTGTCAACATCCCCACCTCGTCTGCCCCTGCCCATTATAGGGGTTAAATGCCTGTATGTAGCAATTATTTGTTCTAGATATGGGAGCAGCAGGGGGGCCAGCCTCTACCCAGGTGCAGAGACTGGGTCTCGACTGCTCCCTGCAGCCCCCTGGGTAGATCACCGGTCTGGGATAAAAGAAAGTGAGGTCCACAACCCCAATCCCACCAAAACTAATGTTCCAACCAGGTCCCGTAATCAGCCCCACAACCCTTGGATCCTGGAAGTTGATTATAATACACTCACCCCCCTGTTTTTTTTAAGGTATTCCCTATCCAATTGACCCTTCTGGCCCCAATTATCAGGCCATCCACTCCCCCTGGCAGGGGTCTATTGACACAAAGCCAATGCATGGCCTTGTTTTTTAGCGTGTCATAAGTTTCTCTTTGACCCTCCGTTAGGGGTGGAACGTTAGTAAGTATGGCCACATATGGGTAGGAGTCCGGGGTGAGCTGTACTGGCGGGATCCTAGTCGGCAGTTTGGTTATTTGGGTCTTTGTTTGTGCTTGTTCTAAAGGAACACGGCACTGTGTAAGGATGTTTTCCACTGTCACACAAGTATTAGTCCCATTCCCGATACGATGAGCATTGTTCCCGGTGCCATTACTAGAGTGGATTTTATCATTTCCTGACCGTTGGGCCATAGTTTTTCCCGGTCCGGTCGGCAAAAGTGTGGCATTTTTGCTAATTGTGGTGGGTGGATTTTTTACACTATCCTTACTACCCTTGTTGGTGATGTTATTGGGCTTAGTTTTCCCACAATTACTAATGATTTTGGTGGGCATTAGATCAGATACATTCTTACTATTCCCCCCTTTGTTATCCTGTGCAGGAATACCACTTACAGGCGGGGATTGTAAGTCAACCAACACGACTCCTTGATCTTTATCGACTGTCTGTTGATGTTTCCCAGTCTCGCCCATTTTATTGCCAGACTTAATTAAAGATTTAATAGAAAAAAAGTTATCTAGGCTAGCTTGTTCTAGATGGTCAAGTTGTTCAGCTAGCTTTTTAAGTCTATGCTCTACGGGATTTAGAAGGGAACGCATTATTTTTTCCACTTCTAACAGAAGATCGTGATTGGGAGATAGTGACCCCGAGGGTGCTATGATAGTTGGATCTGGGGCTGGCACCGCCAATGTTGTCGAGGGCACCATAATTATAGGATCCACTTCTACTGGGGCTGCTTCAGCCTCCCTCATTGGCATTAATACGCCATTCTTTGAAGGGACATGGCTTGAAGACGATTTAGTACCCAGCTTCCTGTACTTTCTTGCAGGTTTTTGAGGTTGAGATTTTTTTACAGTAACTCCCCATTTCCTTTTGACGCCAGGCTTGGATTTAATCGCTTCCAATTGTACACAGTGTTTTTCTAAAGCTCCTTTCCCTTTAACTAATTGGCTAGGTACATCAAAATGCGCAACAGATAGATTAGTTGCTACAATGTCCGATGAAGAATTAACAGCTAACTCAGTATGCAAAGGCAAGTCGAGTAATAGGTCCTGGGTGGCTGGTAAAACAATAGATGACAGAGGTGTAACCAGCGCAGGAAAGTTCAGGCCTTGATTTTTCTCAGGCGGGTTTTTCAAAAGCTCTATCGAGAGCCTACGCCCGGCTCGTCTTTCCGCCAGAGCGATCTCTTTATCAATATCCTGTGGCAAACGCTTGAAGTAGGAGTCAAGAGGGCCCATGACAGCAGGCTCTGCTTCACCCATAGGAGGCAACAGGGTAGAGATACTTGTTGAGCAAGCCATAGTGCAAGAAACCCCCCTTCTACCCACCAATAAGCTAGCAATTCACGAATCAGTTACAAATTCAGTGGGTTAATCAGTACCTGGACCGTAGATGTTCATGGGGTGGCCCAGCCCGGCCTCCAGCGGCCCCGGACGGCCACAGACGGTCCCGCCCTTGTCCCGGGCTTCTCCCGCGCGCTCTCCCGCGCTGCGGGAGTGTAATCAGTTATTGTAGGACTTGCACACAAGAGGTGGAAGGGGTGGGAGGGGTCGGGGAGAGCGGGCCAGGTGATGCTGCTCCGGGCTGGCGCTCGCTCCTGGGAGATGAAGTCCCTCAGGGAGAAGGCGCGCTCGCTCGCAGCCCCGTTGCAGACTTCCCTCAGCTGTCCCTTTAGAACTCCAGGCGGCAACACGAACACTCCAGCGATGCGGGACCCGCGGAGCGGGTTCTGCGAGAGGTAGGCAAAGACTGGAAAGACTGAAAGGCTGGTAGGCTGGTAAGCTGCAAAGTACTCAGTCCCAAACAGTAGGCAAAATGCTGAAAATACAAAAAGGCGTCCCGCTCTCGATCACAGCTGATGCTGCTTAAGACTGCTCGGTGGAAGGGTGGGAGGGGTCGGGGAGAGCGGCCCAGGTGATGCTGCTCCGGGCTGGCGCTCGCTCCTGGGAGATGAAGTCCCTCAGGGAGCAGGCGCGCTCGCTCGCAGCCCCGTTGCAGACTTCCCTCAGCTGTCCCTTTAGGACTCCAGGCGGCAACACGAACACTCCAGCGATGCGGGACCCGCGGAGCGGGTTCTGCGAGAGGTAGGCAAAGACTGGAAAGACTGAAAGGCTGGTAGGCTGGTAAGCTGCAAAGTACTCAGTCCCAAACAGTAGGCAAAATGCTGAAAATACAAAAAGGCGTCCCGCTCTCGATCACAGCTGATGCTGCTTAAGACTGCTCGGTGGAAGGGTGGGAGGGGTCGGGGAGAGCGGCCCAGGTGATGCTGCTCCGGGCTGGCGCTCGCTCCTGGGAGATGAAGTCCCTCAGGGAGCAGGCGCGCTCGCTCGCAGCCCCGTTGCAGACTTCCCTCAGCTGTCCCTTTAGAACTCCAGGCGGCAACACGAACACTCCAGCGATGCGGGACCCGCGGAGCGGGTTCTGCGAGAGGTAGGCAAAGACTGGAAAGACTGAAAGGCTGGTAGGCTGGTAAGCTGCAAAGTACTCAGTCCCAAACAGTAGGCAAAATGCTGAAAATACAAAAAGGCGTCCCCTGTCATTTCTTCTTTGAAGACCAGTTTGGCTACCAAGCCCCCTTCATGTCTTGTGATTAGCACAGCATTTCTCCTCCCACCCAATATCTCCTTTGTCTCAATGCAGGTCACTTCACACCTCATCAGAGCAGTTCGGCTCAGCCTGTCAAAGGTTGCCCAATCAGGAAAGGCTGCTAGAAGGATGGATTTTGGAACAACAGAAAGGCAAGTTTTCCTCATCAGGGCACATAAAACATTGTTTTTAATGTTTCTGCTTATAATTACAAGGCACTCTACCCCTGGGGCACATAGGGGCGATCTTAGGGGTGCCCTATATGTCAAGATTAGGTAGCTTAAAACTTTGGAAGTACCTTTAATTCCAAAGTAGAATGTGCATGTAATTTTATTTTTAAAGCAGCCTGCAAAGCAGAGCTGCCCTTAAAATGTCAGCAGTCAACACAGAAGTAAATACTTAAGTGCAGTTAAATATAATGAGCCTCTAAACCTACATGCCCTACTAGTCTGTTGAGCAGAACCCAGGGCCCAGAGTCAGAAAACCAGCATCTAGTAGTAAAAAAAGGGGGGGGAGTGGGGGGACGCTGCAAAAAAAGTCCTGGTTTCTCACACTAGCACTGTATCTTTATATGTTGTCCAAAATGATAGCCACTCAATAACCCTCATGTTGTGTATCCTGTGCAACAAATCAGATCTGGATCAAGAAATAAACTATGTGCAAAAGTAGGTGAACATGCACATTTACAAGATATGAAAGAGGGATTCAACAATTCCCTAGCTTCAGCCACTTCTCAAGACCAGTCCAGGTTCTATCTCTGAGAAAGGAACCCTGGGAACCAGGAGCCTAGCTCCTTTGTTGTCTCAAACAATCCCAGCTACTGAATCCTCCCTCTTAAGACTAGGTTAAATTAAAAGGAGAGGGAGGCTTGAGAAAAAAGTGCCATTTCAGCATTCACTCTTCATTAAAAAAAACTTGGTTTCATAGTTCCCCTGTTTTATTAAGACCGCACCTAGAGCTTCCACATAAAGACTAAAGGGCTGATTATGGAGCCCTCCTGCCCGCTTCGTAATCACTGGTTTGGATTCCCTTCTGACCAAGCCATTTTGATGGAAGGGCATCTGAACCAGTCTTCATAATGGCTTACGACGGGCTCAGAGAGCCAGTCCGCCATTCAGAAGGCCCACAGTGATCCCCCAGCCGCCTCATTCTGGACGAGGGATTATGATGGAAGTTTCCCACTGTCTTTTTGTGCCGCCTTTCCGGCACAAAAAGACAGTAGGAAACAGCTTTTGGGGCCCACAGCTGGGCTCCCGGTGGCAGGCACCTTGAGCCTGCCTCCATGTGCAGGGCTTAAATGCACCTTAGCTTTTTGCTATGAGAACATGCATTCCGTTTGGAAAGCATACTCCCATACCAAAGTATAGGATTGAGACCGAACAGGGTTTGGTCGCATTTTAATTCCTGGAATGGAAAAATGACTGGAGATCATTCAGTTCCAATCCATAATGATGCTGGATCGACTCAGATCTGTCTGGCATTGTAATTGGCCCCTAAGAAGTAAAGAGGCACTGAGGGTATCTTGAGGGGCTCTGTGCAGAATTTTGAATTTAAAAGGTTGAAGAAAGAATTGCCAAATTAGTAGTTTTGTGATCTAACTCATAGATTCTGTACCATTTGATCACTGTAAAGTTCAGTACCATTTCTTTTAGGAAGAATGAGTGGTCAATGGTGTGAAGTTTCCTTTGATGAACAGATGAAGACTGTGATACACAATCTTAAGGAAATATGTTACTGTGCTCTGCCTAAAGCAGAGCCTAAAAGGGAAGACCTCTAGAAGATGATTGTTACTTGTGCACTTTTTAATTTGGTTGACAACAGATTGTTTAATATTCCTGGAGTGCAGGGTGAGGCCAGTGATAGGTTTGTAGCAATCAAACAATTCTGGTTCAGCACTGGGTTTCTTGAGTAGAGGAACATGGTCTATCTTGGAAGATTCTGGGGCACATCCTTGGCTCTTGGAGAAGTTTATGATATATACACATTGTGAGGAGAAGACACTGGCGTATTCCATGTTAATTGATAATGGGATAGGGTCTGATTTTTTTAATTCTATTTCAGGTAATGGAGTGGTGGCACACCAGGTTATTGAGCAATTCTTTTTGGTGAAAGTCATCAATGACTGCGATGATTACAATAGAGAAGTGGAAGTTCATGGTGTATTTTTATGTAACACCCAGGCTAGCTGGAATCCAGTGGCAAAGTGAGAAAAGGACCCACGTCTGGGCATACCCTTCCAACTTAGGTCGAACAAAGCAAACACAAGGAGATGAGCTAGCCTGGCTGATGAAGGGTGTTACCCAGAAACCGGTCCCAGGATGCTTGTTTCTGTTTCAGGGAAGACCTGGCTTGGCAGTTGGGGCTAGACTGTTCCTATGAGGCACAGGGTCAAGACTAATTTGCATATAGCAGGGTCTGAACTGAGGTGGCAAAGGGAGCTAAAGAATGATGATGGATTCAACCCAAATCTGTGACTGGGGGTGAGTGTCTAAAAAGTTTCAGCGTCCGTCTATCATCTTCTTGTGTTTGTTTTGTATTTTTATTAGAAACATATCCAAGAAAGAAACATTATTGTGTATAGGAAAGGTGTAATGTGGCAGGCTTTTGTGTGATAGGAAGGACCTGATGAGGGATGTATGGATGTCTTCGCCTTTTCTCACAGTGATGGTTGGAATATCCGAGGAAAATCTGATCACATGGTTAGATCGGAAAATTATAGAGTTGATAAAGGAAACTATCATTAAACTCTTTTTGGTGCCATATTTGCTGTATTGGATGTTCTGCCTTTCTGTTTTGCTCTGTCCCCATGGTGGACCCAAGTCAAAGTCAAGTCAAAAGAATTTATATAGCGCACTACATACCCAGAGGGTCTCAAGGCGCTTAGGGAGGGGAGGAGGATTATTTGTCAAATATCCACGTTTTAAGTTGCTTTCTGAATGCTAGGTGGTTCTGGGTAAGGCGAAGGTAAGTGGGGAGTGAGTTCCATGTTTTAGCAGCCAGGTATGAGAAGGATCTGCCTCCCATGGTGGTCTTGTTGATGCGAGGTACAGTGGCGAGGGCTTGGCTGGAAGAACGTAGTTGGCGGGAGGGAGTGTAGAAGGACAGTCGTGAGTTGAGGCATTCTGGTCCGATGTCGTAGAGTGATTTGTGTGCGTGGGTTAGCAGTCGGAAAGTGATCCTCTTATTGACGGGTAGCCAGTGGAGGTCTTTCAAGTGGCCAGAGATGTGTTCGTTGCGCGGGATGTCTAATATGATCCTGGCTGAGGCGTTTTGGATTCGTTGGAGTTTCTTCTGGAGTTTAGCGGTAGTACCTGCGTAGAGGGTGTTTCCGTAGTCCAGTCGGCTCGTGACCAGAGCATGGGTGACTGTTTTTCTGGTTTCGGTGGGGATCCAGCGAAATGTTTTTTGGAGCATGCGGAGAATGTTGAAGCAGGATGAGGATACGGCGCTGACTTGTCTGTTCATTGAGAGTGAAGAGTCCAGGATAACGCCTAGGTTCCGTGCGTGGTCTGTCGGGATGGGTGCTTTTCCAAGGCCACCTACCTAAGAATCAATGACGTCTTAAATGAGGAAAGCTAAAGAAGAGTATAATGTGAAATATATAAAAGCCAAGAACAGTCCGTCACTACAGTCTCCAGTGGCACATCTAAATGGAGACTTAACTACTCCAACAAATCTGCCTAGAACATGTTCAAGTGAAAACTGTGGAAAGCATGCCTCATCACCTACATAATGGTGATTATGAAAAGGGATGAAGTAGCCAATTTGTGTTTAATCCAAGCCAGACTAAGAGAGCACACAGGATCACGTGTACTGCTAAAGACACCAGCAAATAATTAAGGGTAAAGATAAACCAAGGGTGCTACTCCTTAAAGCCATGAGAAGCAATAATATGTGACTTTTGCATAGTATTAGCTAAAATGTTATAACTGGGAAAGTCCATTGAGCTTTTGAAAGCTTGTTCCATACAAATGGGAGTAGCATTCTGCGACATCAAACTCTGAGAGAATGTAAAAGAAGTTGCAAGCATGATCATAAAAGATATCAAACCATCATCAAACCAAAAACAAGGTATTTGTGGAGACAACGCATGAAGGTCCTTTTACAGCCCAGGGACAAGGGCCTTGAACATGAGAGACAAACAATCACTAAGCAAAGGTATGCCACTGTAAACGTATTAGCACCACCTATATCCAAGTAAAAAAGGAGCACCATAGAGCAATGTCCCAAGTTTGAACAAGAGCAGCACATGACAAGAGATGAAAGAAACAAACGTAAAGAGTTAATACACGTTATACTCTTGGTGAAGCATCACCAAGCTAGCAAATGATTAAAATCAAATGCAGGATATAACGTTTAGCCAACAGAATTACCACAGTAATTGACACTGGAACCAGGAACAAAAATTAGGCAACAAAATGAACACACTGGTGCACATAGGACCCAGGGTTAATGTCAAACATTTATCAAAGCCAACAACTAATGCTAATGGTATATGCATGAGGTAACACCAGACACTAACAGTGTAATATTACTCTCACATCAAATGGAATATTTGGCGGTGAACTCTGCTCCGTTTGCAAAGTTTACAGAGTTTTCCACATTCCACAGAGCACATGAATTTCCTAAAAACCTGCGGAGATTAGTTTTTTCCTCACTTGCCAAAATTGAGAAACCATCCATTCGCACTGAGGAAACTGCCTCTTGAGTAGAAAATCTACTTGAGGGGGCAGAAAGAAGAAGCACCCACTTGTGCTGCTCATGGTGGAGTTTGCCCTAATTTTCCAGCGTGGGACAAACACCCGGTGCTAAAAGTCAGCTCGAGCAGTGCAACCTAATGCACTCTGGTGCTTGCGGAACGGATGTACCATGTTACAACGCATACTATTACAACTACCTACCGTTACAACGCGACCATTACAACGCATACCATTACAACGCATAGCGCTTTGAGGTGCTGGATAGTGGTAAGTATAATTTACTATTCTAACTCCAGTCCCCGTGGACCCTAGGGAAGGTGTTGGATAGTAAATTATACTTATTCCCTATCCTAGAGCGCCCCCCAGCGCAATGCGTTGTAATGGTATGCGTTGTAAAAGTCGCGTTGTAATGGTAGTGCGGAGTAAAAGATGCGTTGTAACGGGTGTATACCTTGCGGAACCCCACGCAGCACAGCAGAGATTTTTGGTCAGTTTGCCAACTCCGCCGAGGCCTCATCTTGAGGTACCTCTGCAGGTAATTTCATATCTGCTGGAAGGGACACCAATTGAATGTTTGCATGGATCCCAAAACAATATAGCATGTTTTGGCAAGGTCAGTATGATATGACCCTACCCCTCCAAACGAAAAATGGGTGTTTAGCCCTTGAAGAATAACAAATGGCTCTCATATATTGCGTCTGTTCTTATAACCAAGACAATTAGCCGTCTGAACATTCCAAGGAGGTGGTGAAATGGGAGAAACATAATGCTGAGTACACCGAGAAACACGAAGATTTTAAATGAAAGTGGCTTCACCAAAAACAATAGCACTATTTTCTGATATCCCTCAGAAAAAGCAATAGCCCTAGCTGTAAGTCATTGCTGAAGTCCACTCTCAGTAACAAACATGGGTCTCATCCATGAACAACATGCTGGTCAACTTCATGAAAATTCAACACAAGATTTTTCTTTCTAAGGACTTCTTGCCTGAGACTATGATCATCACACGTGACACTATGGCAGTGCAGGAGGTAAAGCTGGTCACATTGTCCATCAAGCTAGTACCCACATTATGAGTGATCCTGTAAATGGACCGGAATTTCCCCACCTCCAGAGTTACATATACCCTGAGGCTCCACCAAGAAATCGGGAATTATGACGGGACTTTGTAATTCCTGATCTAATTCCCCTAGTAATTCTGCATTTTGGGCCAGCTTTTCACCCTGGGAGCTTTAAGCTGCCAAAATCTCTAGGTAAAAGTTAAGATATTTCCATAGATCCTATCATTCCAAATGTTCCGATAACTGCTGTTACCAGCCCCATTGGAATTAAGAGGGTGCTTGCAGTGAGGGCAATGGTCTAAGCAAAAATCTGTTTTGGGAAACATAAGTGGTTCTGTGGCCCAGATGACCTTGAAGAACAAAAGTCAGACAAAGAATCATATCCTAACCAGCATAGATCAATGATCAGCCTCAACCGTAATCTCAGACCAGCTCTGTGGAAACCTCTGGCAGTGAGTGAGCGTTGACTTCTGCAACATACCAGAAAGCCAAAACCTCCCAATATTCCTAAATAAAACATAACATAATGGGCAAATTATGCAAATGGACATTAACTAGGTCACAATTCAAAATTGCAGCAACTGTGTATGATTACAGCTATTAAAGGTACGCAGACATGGCACCTATAATAGGTCAAACCACGGAAATGAGGACACTGTAATTCATCCACATTCAATGTTCGGCTTGACTCATGGAGCCGTACACAAACACATAAAATTCCGGTGGGGGAATTATAAAGTTTCTAGAGATCACTGGTGCCTCGCATTGATAGGGCAGAATTTGCGGGGTGTGCAAGGGAAGGATGGAACCACTTCACCAAGTTGGAATGGATTACCCCCACCAGTTATGCCATGGGGAGATATTGATTTCCCCACTTCTGGCAAAGGGTGGTTTTGGTAGCAGGAGAAACTTCACACAAGACCTTTGATTTGTTGACCAATCTCAGAACACAGGGAGACTACCCCAAAGTAGTTACATTTATATTGATTATGCTGCAGACACGTAGCTATGTCCCACCCCCTTTGTACCGCTTTGTTCGCCATAAGTTGGCAGGGTATGCTCAGACGTGAGTCCCTTGCTCACTTTGCCACTGGATTCAAGCAAGCCGGGCTGAAGACGGCTGGAATGCCAGAAACCGGTCATCGGAAGCTTGTTTCCGGTCCAGGGAAGGCATGGCTTGGCAGTTCGGCTGGACTGTTCCCATGAGGCACAGGGTCAGACTGATTTGCATATGGCCATGTCTGAACTGGGGTGGCAGAGTGGGCTAAAGAACGGTGATGGATTAAACCCAGATCTCTTGACTGGGTGTGAGTGTTTGATTGGTTCAGATGCTCCCTCCATCACCACCCCCTTTTGTACCGCTATGTATTTTGCTCAGCACGCAAATAAGGCACAGAATTGTGATGCAAGTAAGGTTTGAGCCTGCAACTTCATTATGTTAAATTGCAGAAACTTTAATATGTATTTTTTTTTTACTGCCCACAATCATTTACAATAGAAGTGAGCTCCCTGCTTAATGGCCACTAACGTAGGGACAGAACTTGCTGAGAAAACTAGCGATACTAGAAAATGTGTTCTTATGTTCTATCTGACACTCTCCCGCAGCTTCAGCTTTTATCTTGTTCATTTGATGTTGGAAGTCTAGCACGCTGTTCGAAGGTGAGAGCAGGAGTGGTGACATTTTCCAAACTCTTATGCTCACTGACTCAAATTCCATGGGTTTGAAATTACTGTTTTTTTTCACAAAATGTGAATACTATAATCAGGCCTAATGGAGCCAGAATGCTGTGAGTGTTTAGCAGAGCACAATAACGTATTCATACAAATATGTCTCAATGCTCCCCTTTCTAGAAATGTGTTTATTTAGAGTGGTGTTTTGTCTATTATTATTGTTATCATTATTATTATTGTAGTTGTTAATAATACTATTCTTATTATTAGTAGTAGTAGTAGTAGTAGCAGCAGTAGAAGAAATAGTAGCAGTAGTAGTAGACATAGTAATAATAACATTATTATGGTTATTTATTATTATTATTGTTACTATTATTAGTAGTATTATTATTATGATTAGGCTTATAAGATCTCAAAAGGTAGCTTCTCAGGACAATTATCGGAGTTGGTACTCTGGGAATCAAACATATGACCTCCTGCGGGTCGGATCAGATACCAGGAACACACGTTTATGTTATGTTATTCTATGCCATGTTATATTATGTTAATAAGATTTTTACAGCGCATGGGACAGCCATTCACTGTACAAATCGTATTAACCAGCGGTGGGGGGTACAGGTAAGCGTAGTGGACAGCGGGGCGGGGCGGGGCAGGGCGCGGCAGGGAGGGAAGCCGACAGGCGATGGAATAGGTATTATTTATTTATTTAATTATACCTATTCCGTCATCTGTCGACTTCAGCCACGGCCGGCAGTAGGAGTACCTGCAGGGCGGTGACGTGGGGAGGGGGAGGGGCAGGGTGGGAGGTAGTAATGTATGGATTACGGAGTTGTACAGGTAAGTAAACATTTAAATAAATAAAATGAATTTTGTTGCGCGCACTGCATCACATTTGGGGATACAGTGCACTCAACGAAATTTGTTTTATTGTTTTAAATGTTTACTTACCTGGGAAGCACCCTAATTCATACATTACTACCCCCAACCTGCCACTCCACCACCCCACGACACCACCCAGCAGGTACTCCCACTGCCGGCCGCGGCTGGTCGATTTGCATCCCCCCAACCTCGCCTCACCGCGTTTACCTGTACTGGCAACCGCTAGTAGTAACATAACCAGTGCTGAAATACAAAGCAGCATTTTGGGATGGACAGACACTGTAGTAAAATCGCTGCTTATGCGGATGATGTAGGTAAATTGAGACAAATTATACAGCAAGCATTGCCTGTTATAGAAGAGGCGGCCCTGAAGTTTGGACACATTTCCGGATATAAACTATATATTGGAAAAAAAAAGTTAATAAATATTTATCACACTGATTTGATAGCTGAGTAATCCTGAATGCAACATACCAAGATTTTTAAATTAATAAAAAAAAATAGACATATTAAAGATGAGTTATGAACTTTCGTTTAAGAAATGCTTTACGAATATGTGCAACTGGAATAGACTACTGATTACGCTTGTTGGAAGATGCAACATTGTTAAAATGTTTATTCTTCCAATTTTTTAATATTTATTCCAATCTATTCGGTTCAAAGCTGCTAATGCCTTTCTTACGTTGTTAGGCTCCATTATTAACAGCTTTATATGGGGACAGAAAAGACTCGACGTGCTTTTAAAGTTGTAAAACTGCCAAATATTAAAGTGGGTGGGTTCTTCTCATATTCGGTTTTATGGTGGGCTGCCATGAAGAAGCCCTTTTCCTTTCTAGTTTCCTCAAATCTGGATATGAGCACTCCACAGAATATATGTTTTGTCTAGGATATAAGGCATTGAGATTCCTGGTTAGGTTTTCATACCCCAGCAATTTTAAAAGGGTTGAGTTTAAGATAATTCAAAGTAGAACAATACTATGGCCGGAATGGCGCAAGATGTTTCACATTTTTTAAATCTTTGATTATGAGATTATGAGATATCACAACGGAGACTGAAAGGATTCATACTCTGACTCCCCCCTCCTATTGATTATACGCCACATTTTTTAAATCCATTGATTTGCATCGATGAGAACTAGACACCACTTCCTGATATATTTCAGGATGCTTTCTGTCATAAATGGGCATGACATGCTTCCGCCAATTATTTACGGATAACACATTTCACACTTTCTTTCAAATCTGAAATCGACTCATTATCTAAGAGCGTGTTTATAAATATTTGCAAATCTGAGATTTTCTTGATGACTAAACAAAAGAAGTGAGTTGCATATGAGCGAAGTACCTCTAAGTGCCTCTAATTGTGAACGTAACGCAAGAGCCAAAATGCATTACACATTTTCTCTGACAACCAAAGTGACTTTGAACAACCCAAAAGTGGGTATCAAAAGTATTTACATATCCCTTTAAAAAAAAAAAAAATTAATGGGGTAACCATGAATGAGATATCTCTGACAGAGATGCTGCTACAAGGTCCGAAAAACTGCAAATATAAAGATATCCTAATCAGTATTTGGTAAGTCAATGGTGAATAATTAGGAATCCAATTTTCTGTCCTAGGTCTGGCTCAGAGGAAGCTGAAAGTTTACACCTTTGCTTTATGTAAAAGAAGCCTGGATGCATTTTAGCCTGATCTCACAAACACCACTTAAGCAATATATTGCATATAGAGATTCATTTTAATGCTTTTACTATATTGCTGGATCTGGATAATGTAATTGAATTACCACGTGTAGGATTGAGTTTTACTGTGGTTGTTGCATGTTTAGCTATTGCTAAACACTAGAATGATTTTAAAGGTACTGGATTTGATCCTAGGTCGTCTAAAATGAGTGATATATTAGAAACAGAGAAGGCAATTTATTGCGTCAAAGACAGAGAATTGAGATGTGAAGACCTGTCATTTTGGGGTCCATTTTTGATTGTTATTAATTTGTAGGTAGCTTTGGAGGTACATTCTATGTAGATATGTTTTGATCCCAAGGGTGGGAGTTTTTCTACGCTGGTAAATATTTGGCAGTGAATTTTGATGTAAGGAGGTACTGATCAATTCTGTTTAAATAAGAGCATTCATTAAGGTATAAATGCCAATATTTGGAACGTTATACTACTTTCTCAATAAATAAAAAATATATTCTAAAAGCATGTAGCAGCTAAGAGTCAATGAGTATGTTATGTTGTGTCACATCCTGCAGATTTGTAGAGAACACTATCATCGGGAAGGGAGTCTTGGAACTGAGCAGGTGTAAGTCTGGCCAAGCCTAGGTCCTGGTGGTACTACTCAAAAAGCCACTCCTTCTGCGTCTTCTGGAATTCAAGAAGCGAGGAAGAGGCTCTTATGTGTGGTGGCAGGTCGTTCCATGCTTAACAAGCAATGTAGGAGAAGGTTTGAGTGCCAGATCTGTTTTTTTGTATGCGTGGGATGTGTGTAAGGAGTAGTCCAGACAAGCGGAGATATTTGGAAAGTTTGTGAAAGCAGATGAGATTGTTGAGGTATGTTGGGCCATTGTTATGTAGTGCTTTGAAAGTGTGGGTGAGGACTTTGAATTGTGTTGGTTTACCTACGTATGGTGAGCCAGTGCAGCTACTTCAGGTGTGTTGTGACGTGAGTGTGGCATGGGAAATTGAGAGTGGTTCTGGCTGCTGAGTTTTGAATGGTCATCACTTTTCTGCCTGCACACTAATTTTAACGAAGCAGTAGCTATAAATGGTAACCTCCACTTACAAAGATGCCTCGATACAACAAGCTTGGTGCCCTTTACAGCAGTGAAAATAAAAGAAGAGTAGCTAATGAACATGGATGTGGTTCTGTCCATTACACACTACATCAGTTCGAAGAACATCCGTTTTGATTTAGAAAATCATTTGCCACCCATGATCAGACATCAATCAAGGGCAGATCACTTTTCAGCTGCATGAAATTATAGTCAAATTCCTCCTGAAGGATTGATAAATCAACATATGTTCAAAAATAGCAGTGAGAGGAAGGAGGAATTTTTGTACTTAACTTAAAAGTCAATCCTTGTCAATAAAATGGCAATTGCTGAGTATAGGAATTCAACTTTAGTTGTGTTGGTAAATGATTGTTATATAGGTGTGTGATTCTGTTAGTTTATTCTTTTTCTTTCTGTGTGATTTTGCCTTCACAATATGAAAAAAGAAAAACAACTTCTCATTTTTTTCTGCTTTTGTAATTGAAAGGTGTCATCATAAAAGAATGCACATCACCAGAAAATCACCTAGGGTCATGCCTTGCCTGCCATGTAATTGCACTAAAAGTGTCTGCCCTTTGGTTTCAAATCTGAGCTTTGAAAAACCTTGCAGCAGCCCATAGATCACCTGCATATAAAAGGTGGATGAGTCAGCTGTGACTCAGCTCTGATTAACACATCAGTCACCCGGATTCCATAACTGCCAGTTTCCCAGGCCTGGTGTTACTTGGTGTATTATCAGATCCCGCGATGGCTGATATACACCCTTAAGCCATATATCCTCCTATTATTGCTAAAATGGGCAGTTATTGCCACTTTCAAAAACACCCCTTGTGTTTCCTAGGCTACCATAAGAAAATCATATATTGAAATGACAGTACTTTTAGAGAGCTTGGTAACCATTCTGACAAGGTAAAGTCGACTCTGCGTTTATTTCAAACGTGCCTTTAAAAGTTCACATAAACATACAGCAATTTTATCACCATCATTGTTAGCCTTGTATGACAATCGTTACTAATAATACTCTTGAACATATAAAAGAAAGGACTTTAAATTAAAGACGGCACATTCTATATGCAAAGCAAGAGTTTAAATAAAAAAAACAAGAAAAAGAAAAATAAGACAACTTTTTTGTTCAATAAACCAAGCATACATTATTAAAAACCTCACGTTACACTGTTTTCATTCAGGCAACAGTGTCATTGATCACCGGAAAATGCAAACTTTATGACAAAAGTGAATATATGAACCAAACACCTAAGTTATCACAAAGGACATAAGATGTATAAAAGTATTGTTTAGAAAATGGTTTCACGTGACAATCAATAGAGTAAAACAATGTAGGACAAAATGTAAAGAAGCACAGCGAATTAAAACAACAAGCATTATTTTTCACTGCCAAGAGGCGTAGTCACACTATTTCACAGAATGCTAATAACTGTTAAAGAATAATTTTTCCCCAGATGGCTGATGACAAGTGTTAGAATTGGGGGACTCTGGTTGGCACAGGCAGGTACTTGTGACAAGCAGGGACCCTCTCCGCTAGTCAGGGCAAGGGAATTACCCTCTTAAAATGACCCCTGCTCACCCTCTAGGCGGCGTGGCATGAGCAGTCAAGGCTATTTCAGAGGCGATGTAAGTTAAGCATTTGTGACCACATACAGTAACCCAGTGACAACACTACAAATGGACACCACACAAGGTTTTATATAAAAATGTAAGTATACTTTATATAGAATTATCACAAGACCAATAAACGACAAAAAGAATCCACAGTACTATTAAATTTCAAGAGTTCTGGTTAAAAAGGTGTAAATCAAAGTTCCTCTGCGAGTCGGTAGCCTTGTCCGGCTACGGCGTGCTGAGAGAACACAGAGTTTAACAAATTCAGTGGACCGCGACGGTTCGGGCCCACACAAATGTCGACAGACTCAAACACAGTACCTTATCCTTGAGGCACCCAGCACGGATGTGCGAGCCGGTTCCGGGGATCGTCGTGGTGTACAAAAAGAAAGTGTTGCAGGTCACGGTGTCCCTTCAATCGCTGTGCAGGCTACGGCTCGTTGACGGCATCGGTGAGCTCAGAGCAGGCGTTGTTCGGGGCGGACGTTGCTCATTGCGGTGCTTCCAGCTTTACGGTGCGGCGTTCAAGCCGGAGTTTGGGAGCTGGCGTCGGTCAGTCTGGACAGCGTTGCGAGTGGGGCGGTCCGTCGCGAAGTGTGCGAGGCGGCGCCAAACTCTGATGCAGTCACAGGACTCGAAGTCAGCAGCAGTGACGCGTCGGTCATACCAGTTCGAGTTGGTGTAGCGATGCGTTGCACGTTGCGGTGTCCTTCCAGTCACAGTGCAGGCTACTGCTCGTTGACGGCGTCGAGACGGAGTCGGTGAGCGCAGAGCCTTGCGTTGTTCGAGGCTGACGTTACTCAGTGCGGTGCCAACAGGACACCGGGCCGGTCGTGAGAGTCGGTCACAGCTCCCTGCCTCTGTAACCACTGGAACAGCAGCAATTCACAAAGGCTGGTGAAGTCCACTGGTCCTGGGACTTCGGTCAGGGGGCAAGCTCTCTTCCAAGCCCTTGGAGATCTTTTTAGCACAAGTTGAAAGCAAAGGTAAAATCCACAAAGTCCTTTCTCCTCTCTAGGCAGCCAGGCAACCACTGCAGGCGAATCCCCCAAGCAGCACTTCAGCTTGGGAATAGTCTCTCCTCCGTTTCTTCAAGTTCCTTCTCCTCAGCAGAGGTTTCTTCTTGTCAGTTCCAGGAGTGATCTAATTTCATGGGATCAGGGTCCCAATACTTATACCCCAAAATCCTTTGTTCTCTGAGGAGTGAGGGGCCTGTGCCCAGTTCAAGCCAGTTCTGAAGCACTCTGTTTACCAGACTTCTCCTTCCCTTTCACAGCACGGGGCAGGCACATCAGACGCCCCACAGGAAGTGGAGCCAGCATTGTGGAAGGCAAGTACAGTCCAGGAGCACTTTGTTGACAGTCTTCCTTCTCTTCTTTCAGTGTGCAGGGCAGAGACATCAGAGGCACCACAGGGGGTGGAGCCAGCACTGTGGGGGCGGGCACAGTCCTATTCAGGTCCCAGGTGCAACTCCTCCCTCCCATCTGGTTGCAGATCTCCCTATTCACCATTGGGCTGCCCCAGCCTGTCTCCTGGAATTCCCCAGTCCTGTCACACACAAACCGAGACAAGGAATACACAACTTAGCAGAGGTGGGCTCAAATGGTTAGGCAAGCAAATACCTACTTTCTAAAAGTGGTACTTGCAAACACAGAATATTAAAATAAACTTTACTTAAAGATGTATTTTATTATTCTGAGCCCGGGCATACTAAACTCGAATTTCTACCATGTTCTCTGAGTCTGCTAGGATTATAAACATGTAACACTCCAGCAGCCCATTCTAGCCTATGGAGAACAGGTAGCCTTGCAATAGTGAAAAACGAAAATGGCTGTAATTCACTATTAGGACATGCCACACACATCAGGGCTTGTCCTACCTTACACTTACAATGCACCCTGCCCTTTGGTCTACCATAGGGGTGACTAATATGAAGACAAGGGAAGGTTTAGGGACTGGCAAGTGAATGCACTTGCCCAGTCAGCATGACCATACCAGACTGCACGCAGGCTCTGCAATGGCAGACCTTAGACACATTTTACAAGGCTGCTTCTGTGGGTGGCACAACCAGTGCTGCAAGCCCACTAGCAGCATTTGGATTTACACGCCGTGGGCACACTCAGTACACTGTACTAGGGTCTGACAAGTAAACCAAATATCCAATCATGGAACCACTAATCAATACATCAATTTACATTAGGGAGCACTCGCACTGTGGCACTGGACAGCAGTGGCACGGTACCCAAAGCATCTAACACCGGAAAAACACATGAGACAACAGCAAAAATGGAAGGGAGACCCACGCCAATGGTGCCAGGTATAACAACAAGGCTAACACGAAAGTAATAATTTAAGTCTAAATATATAACGCTTACTACCCCTGACGAGGCATCAAATTGCTTTTCGGTGAATGGCATGCTACTCCGGAACCCAAAAAGGATTGGTGGTGGATTAGTCTAGAAAAATATCAGCTAATTTGAGTGGTGGGCATGTTGGTCTGTTAGTTGGATTGAATAGGATAATAGTGGAATAGTAGAGGGAAAAGTCTATAAAGTGTTTTTGAGGAGACCATAGTAGTAAGATGAGGTTTGGGATGAATAAAAGGAGAGAGGGAGAAAGGTAGAGTCTCTAGAAATAGATTAGGGAGATCATAGTAGAAACATTAGATTTGGGATGAGTCAAATGTTGGCTGAATGAGGGGAGATATTAGAAAGGGTTGTTTGGGAGATCATAGTTGTAAAATAAGGTTTGGGTGATCCAAGGAGGGAGAGAGGAGAGAAGACTCTATAAAGGGTTATTTTAGAAATCATGTAAGTAGAATTTAGGTTGGGATGAATCAAAGGGTGGAGGTAGATGCTATATTGGGAAAGGTATAGAGTGAGATATAGGGTAGTGCATTAGAGAGAGTCAAATGATTTTCTGTTTCTACTACAGTAGGAGTGAAGTAATAAATATATAGATACATAAATACATAGAGAGGGTACACATGTATAAGGAAGATAATATAATTAAGATTTAGGTTGTATTTTATAAAGTCCGACTTTCAGGTGCTGCTGTACTTTAAGGTCATTTATTTGTGTATTTTTGTAACCAATTTTATATTTGTATTTAATATTTTCTAAATATTTCAGTAGTGAAGCACTTATAGATAAAATAGTTATGATACCATTTACATATTGTGATAGTCAAATAAAACAGAGACTCATAAGCAGCTAATCACATAACTTATATGAAAATTAAGCAGTGACCTATATACATTGTAAATATATATATATATATATATATAATGTGCTATATATAATGTGCACACCATATTCAGAAAATAATTTGGGTAAACAATGCATGCTAATATAAAATCATGCTTTTTCAGTGAGCAGTGCTGTGATAGGATCCATTCTATACATAAGAAATTTAGGTTCGATTTTGTGTTTGGCAGATGAGTTACTCCATCACAAATGTAATGGATATCCTGTCCACCTTATTAAAAGTGCACTATATAGTTTGGCACATATAATAAGGCAGACTGGCTATCTGTCACATTTGTGAAGGAGTAGCCCTCTGCCAATCTCTAAATCAGGCCCTGAGTCCTTATAAAAAGAGTAAGACATGTATCTAATTATCCCTGGATTTCATATCCTCAGCGAACTTCACTAAGTTTTTATGCATAAACTTTCCAACTAAATAGGTCACATGATGTTCACCATTCTATTCCCATTCAGTGATTTTTCACAAATTCTTCAAATGACACTGGAGGAAGCTTTGCATAGGTTGAGAAATCCACCACCCCACTTTGGTAGCAATGATAGAGAAAAAAAAATATTGATCCTCTGCATAGTATGCACAATGTAACAAGTTATATAATTTGAAATAAAGAATTAGGGGGGGGGCACATGCTTTCGAAGGCAGCATGGAGGAACTGGCTCCAAGCTTTGTTGAAGCAAAACCAGGATTGCCTCTGACATTCATGCTTCATAAGATGATGTTGGCCAAAATAAGTTTCTCAGCACTTCTGTTCCATAATGTTTAAGAGGGGTGTTGAGTTCGAGCACCAAGGACTCAGTCCCAACACATTTTATTTATTAGTGGGCAAGTGGGAAAGTTTCGCAGGTCCAGGCAAAAATCTGAAGCCACATAAAACCCCTTGTATTCTTGATGTACTCATCTCTTTGCCCACTCAAGGCAGACAGATTGGTTGCATGAAGAATACCCTTTCCAAGGGGCTCCTCAGCATGGACGTGTGAGTGGAGAGTGGTGTGAGTTCTGGCCAAGGATGCTCATAATCAAGTTACAGTCCATACAATGTTCTGTTTTGTGACTTAAGACCCAATATTGTAGCTCAAGCCTCTTCATCCTAGTGGTGGAACCAGGATTTTAAGTATTGGCAAGGCTTCTATATGCACAGAACAAACTGTGTTTGCTATAAGTGTCCATGGTGAGAATATGAGAGCTTCCAAAAAACTGAAATTTGCAATAACTGTAACCCCAAAAGTGTCAGTAATGCAATATCCACAGCAGCATTGTACTGCATACATGTTTAAAAGATGAAAATTAATAATGTTCATATTTACTGACATTTTAGGTTAATAGATACCATATCTGTGGTGGATGAGCATGTACCGAATTATGTGCACCTGGCAACTTCAGCCCTATTAAGCCTGGCTCAGACTTTCACTGTTAGAGGTATGATAAAAATAAGCATTGGTTGTGTTGGGTAAAAGTAACACATAGTGTACAAGCACCTAGATTTAAAAATTGGTCTTTGGAGTGTGCCGTTAATATAGCTACCTTATATGGTAGAGACTCAAGTCCCACTGCACACCTCCCATGACAGATTGGGATAGACAAGTGTTCTCAGCGAGTTCAATGTGTTGCATCGCAGATGTTTATGGATCATCAATTCATGTTTAGGTTTTAGCTACCAACAGATTTACCTGCCTATTGGCATACATATTTTTTTCCATACATAAATTAGAATGGGCTTTTGGTCGGCCTTCGGGTTGGTCTCTTGCTCTTGACTGGGAGTCTCAAACGTCTGCTTCTGATTCAATGGCTTTCCACCCTATTCCTGTCTTGGTCCTGCCCAGAAGCATTTTAGTGTCTCAGTGTTATGACTGGATGAGTTGTAGTCTTCCACCACATACTTGAGGGAAATCTTTTTTATTTTAGATCCAACACTTCATGGCAGTGAATGTGTTTCCTTTCTCTTTTCCCACAACTGTTCACTCTCCTTTCATTATCCTCTGCCCCCCCATCCTGCTGCCCACCCTGCTGCCCACATTAAATGTATGTAATTATGTATTTATTCCTAATAAATTAATTTTTGGGGGGGTTTGCAGGCCCAACAGCTGCAAAGTGCTCCAAGGCTGCTTACTACCTTTCTTGCAATATCTGCACACATTTTTCGCTTTTTTGTTTTACAATTTAATTCACCGTTCTATATGGCGGCCCAAAATGTTGGAACCATGTGTTAAAAAAGGATGCCTTCGTCAAAAAGCATCCAAATGCATGGTTCACAATGCAAAGCTGAGCATGTTGTGACACACACCTCATGACAGCGGTGTGCACATATGTGGTTATCTTGGAATGGAAACCCCATTGCAGGGTTGCCAGGTATGTGTGTGGATTTGTCTTAAATAATGCATGTGTGTAATTCGAAAAAAGCTTTGGTTAAGCCAAATGATCAACTTTCTGGTGCTGAGACATATTGTCTTTGACAATACTTGTTTTTATTTGCAGTTTCCTATATGTAATTCTGGGAATGCAACAGGAAGGGAACAATTAAACAATCAGAATTCCCCAAAAAATACAGCAATTGAAAAATTCTCCTATGTGACCTTAACAATAGGGTTGGGCAATATGTTTCATTCCGCCAGCAGAACTGCAGGATTTGGCAACCCTGCAGTACTCTTGTACTGTGGAGTTCTAGCCAATTTCCTCCAATTGCCGCATGGTGGAATTTTTTACCGCGGGGCTCCAAAAATATGAGCATGAGCAAGATTCGGCATCCCCTAGTGCTATTTTCTAACTTGTGCAGTCGCGAGCGGTCGTGGCCAGAGGGCTGATTTCCAAATAGATTTGCTGCCTCTTAAGTAGATGTTCTACTCGAGCTTCAGCAAAATCAACTCGAATGACAGCATTCTCTTGCATACCGCATGATGCTGCTCTTGCTGATTTTTCAGCACTGCTCACACTAGTGCCCCTAAATATTAGCATGAGCAGTGTGGTACGTATATTTTACGTCCATTAATGGAGTTTTATGTACCTCCATGGAATTCAACAGAATAAAATTTAGGGGCATATTATCAAGAACGGTGTTAAACTTATTGCTGCTTTAGCGGCAGGAAACTGCTGCTAAAGAGGTGATAATGGGCTTCATAATATGCCCTTGATAATTACAATATAAGCCCATGTTCACACCAGAACATGGGCTTCTATGGGAATTTACAAGGGCATATCATCAAGCCCATTATCGCCACTTTAGCAGCCGTTTCCTGCTGCTAAAGCGGCGATAATTTTAATGCTGTTTCTTGATGATATGCCCCTTGGTGAGTTCCAACCACCCCTACCTAACAATCCGAGATCTGTGTGTTCCTCATCTAAGATCCAGCATAGCACGAATAATTCAATTAGACTTCTGAGTACTTGATGAAAATGTTGTTGTGTTCTATCTAAGACCCTGATCAATATTGTGACCTCATGCTCCTATACGGCTATAATCAATAAGTATCCCTATAATGGCATAAACGATCAGAGCCATATTTCAGTAACTCGTCTCTGCAGCTCATTACAGTACATGACACAGCAGAAGCCACTTCCTTAGATTCCTAGATAACACACCGAGTTCTTTCAACAGATAAAACCCCCAGCAACCTGGGAAAGCCTCGCTTGCTTTGTTTTGATTAGTAATAGAACTCTAACGAGCACTGTAAGAACGACCAGTTCTTAGTGACATCTTTATTGACGTCTTATGTCCAAAAACTTATGTCAAACAAGGCACCTTTCAGGTATAAATAATACCAACGTTGCCTTAAGCACACACAATGGTGGTGGTGAATACAGGAGCAGAACAGCTGTCCCTTGCACAGCCCAGCAGATGCGAGAAGCCCATGGACGCTGCCCCTCCTCCTCCTTGACGCGCTGAGAGAGACGCTGTCTTTTCTCCTGCCGAGAAAATGCAGCTCCGGCGTTTCCAGCCTACCCTTGCGGGTAACTGGAATATCGAGTCCTGAGAGGAGATACCAGACCTCCAACATTCTATTCCAGAGGTACGGTGCTCACTAGACCCTTAGAGAGAATTCTTGAAGCAAACCCTTGGCAAAACCAACTTAACTTAAACTGCTACTTACTCCCTCCCAAGTATTAGGCTTAGGTCAGGTACACTGGGGCAGGCGTAGTTAGAAGCACCAGTTGAGTACGTTAGCCAAATGTATATATGAATGTATATATTTTACTCATTTTAACTATCATATGGCTAAGAAACCATATCAATGCTTTTACAGTATTATTTCGCGATACTCCTTTTACTGTACGTACTTTTTATAATAACAAGTCTTGCAATTGTGGCAATTCATTTCTCTTGCATGAGAAGAAAGACTGTTCAATAAATAATACCTTTTTATTGAAAACGCCTGTCTCTCTATTCTCTGCATCCAGGTGAAAGTAATTTTGCACAACTGACTGAGTGAAATAGCTGTCTATTGTTTCACACGACTCTAGAGATTGACTCTTATTCTGAGGAGCAAAGTTGTCATGTTAATGCGGTTGTTGGAAAACTGAATCCCTTCTTGTCTGAGCCAGGGAAGCTGATCACTTCCTATTCAGTCAAGAAAGTTTCCAGTGACCTCTGAGCTAGCTGGTACAAACCCAATTAAGTCTAACATAGTCAGTAGAGACCTAGAAGACGGCACTTCTACATGTACACTGCTGTTTATGTTATTCCAATGCGCAGGGCCTATAGGGAAAATAGGAAGTACACTACATGGCGCCCAACGTTTGGTAAGGCGATAAAACTAACGCAAGACAGTAGAGTAACTCAGTCGGGCTTTTTCACACAGACCCTTTCTACCATAAATACTCCAATAGACATCTGGAGTGGGTGAAAGGTTAAAATCCGCCCGAACTCAGTAGGAAGAGATTCCTATGTAAAGTTTCTGGTTTATTCAACGTTGAAGGATACAGTGTTCCAAAATATTGTGCACCTAATCTTTGTCTCCTTGGAGACCTACTCTGCAAAACTTTCATTTATACAATGTCAGTAGAAGACAACGGAACCGCTGATGCTGCAGTAAAATGCGACTCAGCGGGAATCTGATGAAACAGGAATTTATCCACCGGGTGAAATAATGATCCCGGTCAACATAAGAAAAACTATAACGTTAAAGCCTATAGAAAACGGACTGACCACACAAGGTGGCACAGTCGTCTTCATGATAGAGGCACATGAATATCGGCAGACAGAGGTATTCTCTTCTTCTATAAAATTTCCAGCGGCAAACGCTACAACACACGAGTTCCACTATTACAAAATAGAGGATCCACCGGATGAGTACGCTCCTTTCGAGGAGATTGAAATCCCATTAAAATACCAAGAGCACCTGCTCTAGTTTAAAGGCGCCCTAAAACACAATGATCAGATTACCAGGCTCGGTCCACTAGGTAGACCAGGAGCAACGTGGCCGGTTCTAGCAGCTACACACCACATCCAGACATTGATAAAATGTCAAAAGAAGAGCTGTTAGCACAGCTAAAAACATTAATTAAAATACATAGACAGTCAGTCCAATATGTAATGCGGACTGCAACAGTCCAAACAGCTGTTAATGTTCCACAGCTGACCCCTCATCAGGGGAACACAAATAAAATTACACCACAGAACATACAATCATGTTGTGGTAAAACACCCATAAAACGGGATAAAATTTCTTTCTGGTTAGCGCAGAAAATTACTCAAATAGAGGCAGTATTTCCGAATACTACCCCTATTGAGAAACACAGAATTCTGACCATCTGCCTTCCAATGGGGGTCGCACCACACGTGGAAGACTGTGACACTAGGGGTACAGTCTTTGCTTCCATTTACACAAAAACACATGGTGTTCCGTCAATGGCGGTAATACCAGATGTGCTAAAACAGATTCAGAATACATACGGTCCAGAACCTGCTTTAACTCTTGGTATGAAATTACTGAAAGACTTCAAGCAGGTCTCGGCTATATTACTAGCCAACATAAAAGGAGAAGCAGCATCTGTGGCGATCCGCCAGAATTTGAAGGAAACAGATATAACAGATCAACCAATTGAGCTTGCCAAAATCATAGAAAAATGCTATGAGGAACTAGGTAGAGACAGCTTGGGTGGGAAACCAGTAAACCCCCAACTATTCGAAAATCCTGAAAAATTATTTATTAAAAATAATCAAAATACTCCAAAGAAAAATTGGGATGGAAATAAACAGTCCAATCCCAAGGAAAAAGTTTTCCAGTCCAGAGGAAGGTCTCCTCGACGGAGTGAAAGAACTCCGACTCGAGAACACCAGTCTCCCCAGATGGAGCACTCTGAGAAAAGATAAAACCTTAGAAATAGGGATAACTTGAAAAAGCCTGATAGATATCAAAGTATTGATACACGTCCCTCTCGATCTTTTTCGCAGAAATCGGAAAAAAGAAGACGGTCAGACCCAGGAGAGCACACCAAGTCAAAAGACAAGGAACCTGCTCAAAGTAAAAAATTACAATTTCCAACAATGAAGGTAGCCAGTATTAGAGTAATCGAACATGCCGAGAATACTGAGGACACAGCTGAAAAACGGAGAGTGGGCACAGACAATGCTAGACAGTGCAGCAGAAATCACCATAGCTCGCAAGATCCTGATGAGTCATCTGGAGACAGTGGACACGAATGAATACATTCAAGTAGAAACTGCCGACACCAGAGTTAGCGAACCTCATAAGATATACGAAATAACACTGCGTAAAGAGGGAGATAAGACTAGGAAAATAAGGGGTCTATTTTGGGATAACCTCTCAAAAGGCTATGACATCCTGTTAGCTGAGAAAGATTGGCCCCCAGAGTTTGTCAGGGAGTGCCATCGTGGCGAAGAAATGATTATGCCTGCCTTCTCGAATCACATTCCGATTCACACTAAATATATATATGCAAGGAAATGGGCAGTAGCCCAGGCACCAGCATTATATAAAAATCATGTAGGATGGGATGAGGACTCTCCTCCTCACAAAATCCAGTTAAAATGTCAACCGACTGCACAAAGGCAGTACCCAGTCAAGCAAGAAGCTAAAAAACAAGTCAGGGAGATTTTAGATCAACTTGAATACCAGGGGGTGATTGAAACTTGCACCTCTCAAATGAACAATCCTTTGTTTCCTGTCTCCAAACCGGACGATTCATATCGTCTAGTCTTGGACTACAGACACCTTAACTCATGTTGCAAAACATTTGCAGTACAAAATTCGCATAGTGCGGCACTAGTGAATAACATAGTTCGCAAAAAATATAAAACGACATTAGACATATCTAATGGGTTCTTTTGTCAAAATATTGCACCAGAAAGCAGGTACTTGACCGCTTTCTCAATAATGGGGTCACAGAAAAATTTCTGTAGGCTCCCACAGGGATTCAAGAACAGCCCAGGACTATTCTCAGCTAGAGAAACAGAGTTACTACAAATCTATGATGATGAGGCAGTATCTTATGTCAATGACATCTATCTAACAGACGACGACTTGGAGACTCACTTGAAAAGGGTGAACACCATAATCCTTGGGTTCGCAGCAGAGGGTTACAAATTCAACTTTAAAAAGTCAAGAATTGCCCATCTGACAGTATTATTTTTAGGATACGAATTATCAAGTGAAGGAAAAAGCCTAGCGGACAACTTCTTAGAGAAGTGCGCTGTAATCCAAGCACCAAAAACGCTGAAGAACCTACAACCGATTCTAGGCTTCCTGAATTTCGGAAGAACTTACATTCTAAATTATGCGGAGAGGGTTAAACCTCTCTACGAATTAATTAAACCGGATTTCAAACCAATAAACTGGACTCAAAAACACACAGAAATTTTGAGATCACTGCAAACAGACATGTTCGCAAAACCAAAATAGATACACGTGACAATACAATCAACCTTTGTATTCCGAGTCATCCCAGGAAGATGCGGATTCACGTACCTGACCTCTAATGAGGGAGAAACGGTACCAATAGCTTACAAATCTCACTTGTACACAAAAGCTGAAATAAAATTCAGTTCAACTGAAAAAATTCTAACTGCGGTTCAGACTCCTGTAGCAAAAGAAAGGGCCCTAGCACAAGGTAAACGAATATTAATCGTTACACCTATACCTGCTCTAGAAGCAGTAACTAAAGCGAGCATTCCAAATGCTAAAGCTCTGCATCCAAGATGGATCCAATGGTTTAATTCTCTTGCTGCAAAAGACGTAGTGTATGAATTTGATCCTAACCTAAAGACACAGGAATTTTTACAATATGAATATGAGTGTCCTCTGCCAATTGAAATCCTGCCTCTGGAACAATATGAAAGCATCATATATACAGATGGATCAGCACAACCCGCAGTTGGGGGTAAACAGGCTTACAGTGCTGCGTGCGAATTTAGACCACTGGTCACTAAGACGCAATCTCTAGGAGATTGTACAGCTCAGCGAGCTGAACTACTAGCATTCAAGATGGCGCTTGAAAATACCGATCGCGAATTCCCCACACTTATAGTGTGCGATTCATATTATTGCGTTCAATCTTATAATGAATACTTGCAGAATTGGGTTGATAATGGGTTCAAAGATGCAAAAGGTGGCACAATCAAGCATAAAATGCTTTGGGAACAAGTAGTTGTTTTACAGAAGGAACTACAAAAGACTCACGTGATACACACTCTGAGTCATCAACGTGATGGCGTTCACGTTGCAGGGAATTCATTGGCTGATGAAGCCGCGAAGGCAGCTGTGCAAACGGCTTCCGTAGCTGCTATCACCCGGTCAAAAACAAAAATAGACAGCGATATACTACAAGCTGTCAGTGCATCAGTTAAAGATGATAGAAAAACACTCCCAAAAGGCTTTCCAGAAAAGTACTTATATTTAACAGATATGAATAATGTTCCTTTTGCTCGAATCCCTGGAGTGGGGGATAGAGTAATTCCAAACATGGAACACAGGTTAGGATTAATTACAGCGGCACACGAAGGGCTTGCTTCTGCGCACGCTGGCGTTTCCGCAACAATATCGTTATTAAAACAGAGATATTGGTGGCCCTGCATGAGAATACAAACTAAGAAATATGTACTAGAATGCGAGATATGCCAAAAAATGAAAGTATCAACAGTGAAACGACCAGCGCAGACACCCCTTCTCATCTCAGATAAACCATTAGCATGTGTTTACCTGGACCACTGTGGTCCCCTACAAAGGGATGGCAACTATAAATATATTATGGTCGCAGTGGATTCCTGTACGAGATTCATATGGATGTGGCCCCAGCGCTCGGCTGACACCAAAACTGTTATAAAAGATCTGCGAGTCTTTATCGGCACATACGCAATTGCCATGTTTCATTCTGACCAGGGTCCTGCTTTCAGCTCTCGAGCTTATAAGGAGGCCATGGCCAGTATGGGCATTGGGTTGCGATTCTCTTGTCCATTTCACCCTGATGGAAACAGTGTAGCGGAAAGAAAAAAACGAGACATAAAGCAATCTATAACAGCGAGGGTATTAGGTTCGGGTGATGGGTGGGTCAAACATTTAATAAGTGTCCAACGTAGTCTTAATAATTTGCCAAGAAATTCTCTAAAAGGTTTCAGCCCGTACAAACTATTGTTCGGAACTAGAATGCATGTTCCGGATCTTGATAGTCAGGCTTCAGTGGTAAAAGATAAAAATAAAGACTTTGACATCAAAGATCGTTTGGCTGTTTTACAGGACTTGAATGAAACAAGAAAATCCTTAAGCAACATAAAGTTAAAACAACAGCCAGCTACCACTGAAGACACACCACCTGTCCCAGCAAGACCTGTCTGGATTCCAAAGATTGGGGATCTGGTCAGGGAAAAAATAGCGGTAAAGAAGGAATTTGGGCCTTCTTACAGAAAAGCAGTACCTGTCTTAAGTATCAACGGAACAAGATCAGTAGTACTACCGCCCCTTGCTGGTAAAAAGGAGAGCCGAGTTGTATCCATCGACCTGGTAAAACCACAAACATGTGGCCTATAATCAACAGTAGGCCAAGTGGACTCCCAAGAAATAACAGAATACCCAAATTTGCAACAATCCAAGAGGTTCAAACAGAAAGACTAATCACATTTGATAAACCTGCAGTGCACAGAGTAGGACTATGCAATAGTGCCATGGAACTCGTGCCTCTTGAAACACAGATTGAAACAGTTCGTCATGAAACACCAGTCTACAATGATGTAGCATCAAAATGTGCTAATGAAAAGCAAATGGAGAAAACAATTCCAACAATTGACAGAACTGCATCTGGCTACTTCATCAATTTCGATAATGTTCCTGAAGATCAAAGCAACCCTGAAGTAACGCCAGAAACAAAGACTTTTAAAGAAAAAGCAACAGAACTCTTTCATCAAATCAAAGAAATATATCTAACTGCACCGTTGATTGAGCATTGGATTATATCAGGGGTACTTATACTCCTACTATGCCTAATTCTAGTTTTAATTTTAGGAAAATGTATTACAGTTCAATGGACACAGCAAGTCAGAACATCAACTTAGTTCTGAAACCTCACAGATCATCCCACGTCAAGAAATGAGAACTATCATCAGTAAATGTCACAGCCATTCCAATACCCGGCGGGGTAGTGTGGGACAAGACTGACTATGAAGTATATGGCCCGGTCGAGATCTTGAAATATCCTCACCAGTTCAAGGTTTCATTAAGTGACTTTGTAAAACCAAGTAGATTCTCTGATGATTGGGATTTTGAAAGTATAAAAAATATGATGTCGGATTTAGTGCTGTCAGCAAAATTTACAGAACATGATTACTTGCAAGGTTCATCTAATTATGAACAAATGTACTGTTTCTCACATTACGCAGACCATTTTTTGCATACATCTGCTCAATCTAGAAATGTTTTTAAATATAACCAATGGAAACATTGTGCTACACCACCTAAAAGCAGTTCAAAAACGTTTTATGAGAAATTCCAATACTTCTCAGGGTTTAACACAAGTAATGCTGAAACATTTTATTATAAACTGTTGGATAAAACAGGGACGAAAACAATGCTGACAAATACTAAATTGATATATTCAGAAGCATTTTATGAAAAAATGATGACATTTGGTTTTGATTACTGGAAAAACAACATTGAAACAAAAACCATCTGGGGGACAAAAGATTGGCAGGTACAAGGCCTAGAAGCATTATTTCGAGCCTGCATGATCCCAGAACAAATAATGTTCTTAGATGACACAATTTACCAAACAACCTGTCTTGGCTTAGCTAAGATCAAGGATTTAAACAAACCGTCTATTCCAAAGCCAATACCTGATAATGCAACCACAAATATTGAAATAGACGTATCAAAAATTTTACATCTAAACAGAACACATCCTGATTGGAAAAAGTGGTTAATCTGGCCTTTAGACACAAATAACTGTCAAGATAGATTCCTGAATAAATCACAGGGGTTAACAATGACCAGACCAGACCCTAGATACTCCCAGAGAACACATCCAGGGATAGTAACAACATACAGTGTAGGGAAACTGTGCCTTGAATGGCTAGAATCATCCACACTGGCAGAAATTAAGCAACACTTATCTTTACTTAAAGATGGGGCTGATTTGCGCGATTTCATTATGAGACCACGCAAACAGCGTCAGAAACGTTTCATAGCGGCAAGCATATATGCGGCATACAACGAGGCATGGAAAGTAACACAAAATTGAAACAGCAGAAAAAATATGAGAAATTGATCGTATTAATTTGGAAAAATCACTTTCTGTTGTGGAGAATGGGTTAATGACTCTGTCCTCCAGAATATATTCTCTGGACAGTATTGTATCATCTGCCATCGATATAATAGATAAAGACTTGCTAATGTTACAACATGGCCAGTCGCAATTACGTTCTATTGGACAGCTAGGCTGGACGCTGCAAAATCTTCGTTCAGGCTATGTGCCATGGCGTTTAATCAACACAACGTCATTGTTTTCCATCTTTAACCTTACTGATAAACAAATCAGTTTGGCACAGAAAGGAGCAGACTATACAATCCTGAGCATCGAAAAAATTGAGAGATTACCATTGACAATGTCAGAAAGACCTGTCATTGAATGGATAATACACGGGATTATCACAATTCCGATAACAACTTTCCGATTTAAAAATTGCCTTGAGTATATAGCGGCAGGCCAGTATGAAAAGTTGGGTAAAGGGTACATTAAGTCGTCATGGAAATTACCATATACACACACATGCTACAGTGACAACAACAAAAATGTATTTCTTAGTGGTGAAAACTGCAAATATTCACTAAGCGGTATACTTTTGTGCCAGGGTATTAATTTACATGGGGCCTGTGAAGGGACTTCAAACAACCTTTCATGCCACCAGCACATCACACCTGCAACACAGATAGAGCCTTTCTTTAAGCAACTTTCTAACTGGAGTTACATTCTAATAACGGATCACAGCTGTTGTGGCTTGGTGCCAGGGAAAGCATATCTCGTAAGCGTAACTTCCATGGTCACTTGCTGTATGCAAGCATTGTTTCCAAACGGCCCTGGAGATTCCGAGACGCCGATTTGGCCTCCTTTGAATGTCTCTTCTATACGAATTGATACTTTAAGCAGAATGAAGTCTGTGCTTTTACAGACAACAGTGCCCATCACGTCATCAAAAGAGACGTATGCTCTCCAAGTTGCAAGGACAGCATCGGAGATACATGAACTTTTATCAACAAATTGCCCCGTGCATTTCACAGAAATGCTTAGCCAAATCCTAAATATGTCGGATGCCATTGGTATCTCAAACGTATTTAAGACGATTTTTTCGGGACTGTTAACACCATTCAAAGCAATTCTGGGCATTATTCCCAATTTTGTCCATTCAGTCTTTGGCGGCATACCCCTAATTTTGGGACTTGTAGCAGGCATTTTATTTTTGACCCTCCTGCTCCGATATGGCAAGCCAAAACACAGATATGACTCCGGCAAGGATGGAAGAAACGATCCTAGCAGTACGCTACCGGGACCGCATAACTAGAGTCCTTGGATTGGCCCGGCTGAGAAATCTGAACATGACCTGGTTTCTTTCATTCAGACCTATATGGCAGACCTGCATCTTACCTGTGCTTCGATGTATGCTATGCGGAGAAGAATGCGTGTTAGACACCTGTCTTGCACTACCATCAGCAGTACCAATGGATATCGATACTTTGCTAAGTCCTGTAACGGCTCACGCATCGTGTTGTCCCCAGCGGCTACCAATCCTGATGGCGGCATTCGCTGAGACTCCTGCGCTACGACTAGGTGGCGGCAGTGAAGCGGTAAATGAAAGCAACATCACCCAGGTATGGCCTTCTGTGAGCATTGCTGATCCAAACATCGATGATAGCAATCATTCTCACAACTGCCAGGTTACTGCACTATCGAACCTGGTCGAACTGTCACCTGAATATGTAGACCTATTCTTTAAGAGCCTGTCTGATATGATGTTCCCCCTGAACAACAACAATGATTTTTGGAAAAAACATTCCGGCACACAGCGTTCCCATGAACTCTGAATTTGGCCTTCAGTTTTGATCAACAAAAACTACAAAAAAGCGTTTGGAACTCTATTCCCCCGTTCACCATGAATTTTTTTTTTAATTGAAAATTTTTCAAAATATTTACCTTTTTCTGGCACAAATAATTTTGCTTAAAGTAGAACTATTCATAAAGAACAGCGCTTCTATTTTTAGTACATCTAGAGACAATATATTACCACGGCCTCTAGCACATTTTTACAGCAATTGTATTTATATGTGATGAAATAGTCTCGCCCTTCTTTTCTGTATTTAGAGACTTTTCATGTGTCATTTTTCGCAAAATCATTCAAACTGATTACATATGCAATAATTTTTGAATGATTACTATGTTTGAAAATGTACAGTACCTGTATACTAATGTATTTCAAATACACCATTTCAAATGCAATATGTATTTTGGGGTGGGTAGGAATACACGCGCATCCTATTGCTTTAGTTTTTTGTAATTTAATGGAAATAAATTCGTGGAGTGGGTGTTGTGTTCTATCTAGGACCCCGATCAATATTGTGACCTCATGCCCCTATACGGCTATAATCAATAAGTATCCCTATAATGGCATAAACGATCAGAGCCATATTTCAGTAACTCGTCTCTGCAGCTCATTACAGTACATGACACAGCAGAAGCCACTTCCTTAGATTCCTAGATAACACACCGAGTTCTTTCAACAGATAAAACCCCCAGCAACCTGGGAAAGCCCTGCTTGCTTTGTTTTGATTAGTAATAGAACTCTAACGAGCACTGTAAGAACGACCAGTTCTTAGTGACATCTTTATTGACGTCTTATGTCCAAAAACTTACGTCAAACAAGGCACCTTTCAGGTATAAATAATACCAACGTTGCCTTAAGCACACACGATGGTGGTGGTGAATACAGGAGCAGAACAGCTGTCCCTTGCATAGCCCAGCAGATGCGAGAAGCCCACGGACGCTGCCCCTCCTCCTCCTTGACGCGCTGAGAGAGACGCTGTCTTTTCTCCTTCCGAGAAAATCCAGCTCCGGCGTTTCCAGCCTACCCTTGCGGGTAACTGGAATATCGAGTCCTGAGAGAAGATACCAGACCTCCAACATTCTATTCCAGAGGTACGGTGCTCACTAGACCCTTAGAGAGAATTCTTGAAGCAAACCCTTGGCAAAACCAACTTAACTTAAACTGCTACTTACTCCCTCCCAAGTATTAGGCTTAGGTCAGGTACACTGGGGCAGGCGTAGTTAGAAGCACCAGTTGAGTACGTTAGCCAAATGTATATATGAATGTATATATTTTACTCATTTTAACTATCATATGGCTAAGAAACCATATCAATGCTTTTACAGTATTATTTCGCGATACTCCTTTTACTGTACGTACTTTTTATAATAACAAGTCTTGCAATTGTGGCAATTCATTTCTCTTGCATGAGAAGAAAGACTGTTCAATAAATAATACCTTTTTATTGAAAACGCATGTCTCTCTATTCTCTGCATCCAGGTGAAAGTAATTTTGCACAACTGACTGAGTGAAATAGCTGTCTATTGTTTCACACGACTCTAGAGATTGACTCTTATTCTGAGGAGCAAAGTTGTCATGTTAATGCGGTTGTTGGAAAACTGAATCCCTTCTTGTCTGAGCCAGGGAAGCTGATCACTTCCTATTCAGTCAAGAAAGTTTCCAGTGACCTCTGAGCTAGCTGGTACAAACCCAATTAAGTCTAAAATAGTCAGTAGAGACCTAGAAGACGGCACTTCTACATCTACACTGCTGTTTATGTTATTCCAATGCGCAGGGCCTATAGGGAAAATAGGAACTACACTACAATGTCAAAGACAGTTTATTTTCTGAAACATATTTATGAGGAATGTGTGCATTTCTTGTTTACATATTTGCTAAGAGGTCAATCTGCAGAGCTGATAGGGATTAGGACTATAAATCTATAAAATCTATCCCCACATGGAGAATTGATGGAATATCCTTTTTATCATGAGTGACTCATCCCTTACCTGGCCTCTCTTAAGCTGGAAAATAGCTTCATAAGCAATCACATTTCGTAATATAGACTAGAAAGTGTTAATTTTAAACTTTGATGTTATGTGATTTTCAACAAACATAGATTGCCCAGAATGTCCAAGCTGAGGGTTTATCTACTTTTGTTACTAATTAAGTCAAGAAAGAAAAGTTCAGACTCAACAGAGGTGTAATTACATTGAAGGGACTCTCTCTTTAACAGAACGGTCAATACTGAAGGCAGTGGTTTGTTGGCCTTGTAGATATCCAAAGTTTTCAATCTGGGAAGATTTGCGTAGCTAATGCATACTTCTATTCTTTGATGAAGATAATATTTAGTTACTAGATAATATTAGATTCATTATTTGAGAAACGGATGAAGAATGATTTTATTTTAGCATGCATATTAAGTGCTAAACATATTAAGAGACATAAACTCTTATTATGAATTGCCCACAGTGGTATCTCTGGAAGGGAGGAGGGAAATACCACTGTAGGCAACTCCAGTGGTCTAGTAAATCTGTTCCCTAAATTATTGGGTCCACAAACATTACATCCAGTTTTAATGGGTCTGCGTCTGGAAAATCCATGGTTGGAAGAGGGGCAGAGGCTGTGGGCAGAGTCTCAGCCCATTTCACTCCTGCCCATCCTGCACCAAGGGGGCAAAAGTAAATGCTCATCTCAGAGACATAAAATCCTTCCATCTTCCAGTCATCTTTCCTGCCACCCATCCAAAACCCTGAGCTGCACAGTCACACCACCCTCCGCAATCAGACAGTCAAACAAACTTTATTTGGTTTGTTACAACCATAAAAGTGCAATTTACCTCTTATCCTACTAAAAATAAAAAAATAAAAACAACTGCAACAGATATATAACACGGCGGTATAAAAAAAAACATATTACTTCTTGATATACATATAATTTGACTATCATTTTTAAAATTGGAGTATTATAACAGTTAAATTAATAAAATCACTTAATTCATGCCTATACAACACCTCCTTAATCATGCAGCACTTACTACTGTAAACACTAATTTTTTCATCCTTATTTAATGTCGAGGACTTATATTATTAGTTCTTACTCTGTGCATTTGAGGAACACCTTAACTTTATTCATGTATTTCCCCAGGGCACAGGCTATATCTAAGTTCCCCATTTCCACCAACAGATTAGCGGCTTGCATCCTGTTCGTAATATTATACATTTTAAAAATCGGACATAAAAACTCCTTTCGTATATCTAAAAACCACATACAATCTAGTAAAATATGTATAATATTGCAAGTAGTACCTAAAGTGCAGGTGCAATTACCATTGCTTCCTATCATTTGATTTCGAGCTCCATTATTAGCGTAACATGGGTTTATTCCAATTCTCATTTTTAGGACTTCCCGTCTTAAGCTATGACTTGGTAGCCGGTCCACATAGGGAAAAAGATATTTTCCATCTGCTCACAGTGGTAAATATCTGCTTTAAGCTCCCTGGGATCAGGCACATCTTGATTAAGGGGACACAGTAATTATATATTGGGCTGTTTATTTAGACTTTAACTCATTATCCCAGTTACTCATGGGTGGATACCTATCAGAATCATTAATTCCAGCCCTGGTATCTACCTGATGAATTAACAAGTGCCTCAGTATAGAGATGTAATGATGTAATGATTAAGTTGTAGATAGTGATGTACATGAAGAAATTTATGAGCAGATGCATGAGGGAGAAAGGTAGTAATGATCATGGACTGGCAGAATGAGATAGGTAAGTAGGTGCTTCAAAGTGGGTGGGGCAAGAAGACTTCTCACAAAGCAGTTAAATATTTTTTTTGTCATAATATTAGTACATTTGATAACTTATGGTATGAAAATGAAAATCTCCCAACAAATTGAAGCCAAAAATGAGCATTTGGCAGCTGCTTTTAGGCTAAAATATAAATCATATCAAATCAGGTACATGATAGGCAACATGCTCTAAACAGTTGTTTGTAAAAATTCTCTTTCACTGAGGAATTGTTGTTAAACATGACATTCTCACTTAGTGAACTATCCACCATGTTTGAGAATGTTACTGCTGTAAAGAATACACCATCTGCCATTAACTATAAATTTGAACAACTAATTAAAATTATTCAATTGTCATCTTCTAATCTCAAAGACAATACTTCTCCTTGTCAACTAATCCGTGCCTTCCAAAAGCCATATTCAGGATGGCATGGTATGACAGGATCAACTATAAACTCTCACACAAACTTGAGACCTACCAATAGGTGTGGGCATCTTTTCTAAATGATGATTCCTAAACTACGTTTCGTGACTCTGCTCCCCCTCTGAGAAACAAAGCTCTCTGTCAGCAGAAAACTACAACACCTTCTCTTGTGACCGCAGAGATCCCCATACCCGGAACCCCACTCTCTGCACATACCTAGCCGCTCTTGGAGCTGAGGCCATGTTCCAACCGGCAAAGATACCGTACCCACCCCAGCACTGCATCCCCCTCCGCTACCCCTCCAGTGTCATTTCTCCCATTCCCTGCCCTCCTTATGATTGCAGAATGTTTTTCTTAATGCCAATATTGGACTGGGATCACTATGGCTTCAGCCACCTAGTTGTTATTGTATTTTGCTGTATCTTACTACACAATTTTGTATCTCGTAATTATGGAAATAAATAAAGATTCTATTTTTTTTTAAAGAAAAGCAACATCACCAAACTGTTAAACTTCCATAAGAGAGCATGGGCACCATCATTATGAGAAAAAGATGAAGATAAATAGGGCACACCATCAGAAGAGAACAAGACTCCATCACATAATCAGCGCTCCACTGGACTCCAGAGGCAAATGGAGGGGAAGGCCAAAAAAACACCTGGGGGGCGAACTGTGGAAATAAAAAAGAAGACCCTGAACCACAGGTTCACTTATCCAAAACAGACAGAAGTGGAGGTCATTCATTACTGTCCTACATGCCAGTCAGGATAACGGGCAGGAAATAAGTCAGTGCTAAAGGATCTGTGGGTTAAGAGTGATGGTGTTGTGCTGAAACTTTGAGACCCTTTGGCAGGCTTCTACAACACCAAATACATTAGCATGATTAACCCCTTCATTGCTGCTGTTGGCCAACGGCCGTCGCGAGCACTACCTCAGTAATGCTGCGCAAGTCCGTTAGCCAACGCAGCCCCGCCCGCGCAATAGAGCGAACGCAGCGGGGCGAATTTTGCGCCTTTGCGAAATGGGTTAACAACTTGGCCAAGGCTATCTTTTCAACGATGGTCATTAACTGGCAGATGCAGTTTCCAGTAGCTGTTGTTCTTCAACCTTTTATAGCGAAGCAAAATTAATGAACTGTTGCATCTCACACAAGTCAATAGCATCCCCTTTTTTGTTAAATTTCTACATGAAGCCCCCAGGAAAGATAGTTCACTAGGAGGGAGCCTGAAGTTGCTCGTATGCAGATGTCACCTTGGTAATTTCTGGACTCTTCCACCATCCATAGGAATAAGTCCCTCATAATTAGGCCCACTAGAATTATGCAGCAGTAGAGGACCAAATAAGGTGGCCGAGATGAATGAATTATCCGTTAAGAAAAGGAAACTTATGTGGGAAAATGTGGCACATTTTGGCACAGTATTACTTTCTTATTTTGACAGTTATACCCTTGCTAACACTGTCTTAGCAAAGGTTGCACTTCATTAGCACCATTTTACGAATCAAATTCAGAAATAAGATACTGAAAGGTGACCAGTTAAACTTCGGGAAATGCCTTTTATTGCAAGGCAACACTTGTTGCTGCATTTTGAATAACTTTTGATTGGTTGAGCTAGAAGCTACTTTTTATTATGTGGCAAATTCGACAAGTCCACAATTATGCAAAAAAGACATAAAGGGAGCAGAATTGCATATTTCCAGTAACATTGCTCACAATTCTGTTTCTCTGAACAATGGCTTGACCATCACACAGTAAAGTGTCTTCCAATAATCAGAGGTTAAATCCCATTAAATCAGAGTGAAGTGATGACAAATAACACAATAGGTTTCATGCTTGTTAAAATTTCTATTAAGGCCTCCTTAAAGCATTCTTACACTGTAGAGTACCTGCTCAAAACGAACTGACTCTCATGGATTTCACAGTGACCTCACATAGACAAACCAAGGGGCAGATCTACAAGAAAGTGCCGCAGCGCAGCACCACAAGCCCTTTGGCTGCGCGACGCAGCGGAACTTTCAGAGCACAGGAATGCGACATATCCACAATGATATGTCGCATTCCTGTGCTCTCCCCTGCGCTGGTGCAGAAACAGCTGCCAAGTGCTGGAGCTGTCACCCTTGCACCATGGTGCAAGGATGCCTCCGCCATGGGGAGATTGTTTTTGTGCAGGAAGGGGCACCTTCAAGCACAAAAACAATCAATACAGGCATTTTCCTCTTTCAATGCGTGCTGTAGAATGCAGCATGCATTGAAAGAGGAAAAAACGAGGTGAAATGAAAACATTTCTCCTGGTTTTGCTTGGCTACGCCACCCCTAGGGTGGCGTAGCAAACAGAAGCATTTCCAGGTTTACAATTTCTCATAAATCTGGAAATGCATCAGTGGACATGGGTGTTGCGTGGGAACCCCCACTGCAGCACCTATGTCCCACCCCTAACACGCAAAGTGTTGCGTGAACAGGGGCGCTATTTACAGGCACAGGTTAAATCATGAAGGGTGACTTTACCTGTGCTTGTAAATATCCTTAGCAGGCTGCTCCACCGATGCGCCATGCAACGTGATGCACCGGCGGCGCATGGGGCTTGTAAATCTGCACCAAGGATTCTAGAGCATATTGCACAGCCGGCACAGATAGCCAGACAAGCTACACACTGGAATATTCTAATATACTGGTATAACATACCCTCTTTTCTTTGACGGCCAACTATAACTAAAGGAATATGAACCACGGGGTACATATCCCCTATAACAAGAACAGCAGAGACATGTACCATAAGTATCCATGCACTTTATATACATATAACCACAACACGTGGTCTTTCAACCTTGCAGGTAAATGCCTCCCTGTGGTCCCAGTGCACATGTTCAGGCGCAAACTCTGAGCGCAGGTCAAGCATTTCTATAAAGTCACCAACATCTCCAGTCCTTTTGACCCTTTCTCCACAAACATCTTTTCTCCTATAAAAGGCCACTGTCCTCCTATTTCCTCCCTGCTATTTTGAACACAAAATTCCTACTATGTACTTTCCTGACCTCTAAAGGTTCTGATATTTTTAAAACTCCATCTCTGTTACTGACTAATTTCTCTTTCATCCAATCACCTTTCCTCAACCATTTTCTGCCTGCGTTGCTTGTCAACATTCAATCTCTGTTTTTATCTGCAGCTTTCCACTGAGCCATCATCTTCATCCTAGCATTTCCACTTCTCATCCTCTTCAAGGTATAATCCACTGTTGTAATGTTCCAAGTATTATGATAAGCCTAAACCACTACATAAGCAGTTCTCCAAGCACCATTACAAACCACTGGAAAAAAAGATTGTGACCCAGCGTATACATCACTTCCAGAGAGACCTACAATCTGCATTCAGAAGATACTAAGCAAAGATCAAAGAAGCCAGGAAAGTGGCCCTCGTGCTCAGACTCAAATCCTGCTCCACCTCCAGCGAAAAAACTCTTCAACATTGTAAAAGAATTCACCAACAGCAACCTCCAATACCATCATCACCTCACAGATTCTCTGCGACGACCTTTCTTACAATTTCCAAAATAAAATACTCAAGATTTACACCAACTTCGCACTCCAAATCACGGTAGAGGACATTATCATGTAACCCCCCATTTACAAGGACCACCCATCTTCTAATGTCTCCAGAAGTGCTGACATCTCTCATTAACCCACTTAACTACACTGGCTACCCATCTAGAAACTTTGTAAATACAAACTGCTCATGCGCACCTACAAAGCCTTCCACAACACAGGATCAGCATACCTCAATGATAGACTCAAACTATCAACCCTCAAGACAGTTACACTCCACCTATCTGTCCCTTGCACGAATCCCCCACATTCACAAAAGCAAGACAGAAGGGCACACGTTCTCCTTTAGGGCTCCCTGAGGCCAGATACAGTCTCCTCGTGTCCAGTTGAATTGAATTTGCTGCTGTGGAACAGCTTTGAGCAGGACAAATCTGAATATTCAGCCCAGTGACAATGCACCGTGGTTGGATTGGTTTGGCAGGTTTGTCCCATTCCTCCATAGATATTTGGAGATTAAAACATTTCTAAGTCTTGAAGTACCTATTTGATCCAGAATACATGAGAAGGTAGGTCCAGTCCTCCATGGCTCTTCTCAAGTCACGGACATCAGTTACAGTGTTCTTCTGTTCTTCCATTGATCCAGAAAATGCTCTGAGGAGAGTACTGGGGAATGCCTCTTTTATGGCTGGCACCAGCTTGTGGGTAAAGGTGACTTCTGGTCCTTTTTTTCTGGGGATATACTATCTGCTTTTGCAGCATTTCCTGTGTGCTTTATTGCAAAAATATTCCACAATGCCCCTCGCTACTTATATACGATATGGTGAAACCCTTCTCCCCTTGTGTACAGCCCGTGTCCCCACCCTGTGATGTGGCCAGGGTAATGAGCTGTGCCGTCTTCATTGAACTGGGCTTTTAATATAGCCTTATAGCCCGCCGTAGAGGGCTATACCGGCTATTAAAGGCCCTCTCCAGCGTTAAAGGCCCCGAGCCGAAGGCGAGGGCCTTTAACAAGGGAGAGGGACTTTAATAGCGGTATAGCCCATCTACGAAGGGCTATAAGGCTATTAGAACATTCTGTCACTAGAGGACAGAATGTTCTAACAAAAAAAACAACGACTTTTGGGAGCGTGAGGGGATTGGAATCCCCTCAGGCTCCCTGAAGCCTTTGTTCACAGCCAGAGCTGTGAACAAAGAAACATTGGAATGTTTGAGCTCCAGGCTTATACCAGCCATTATAAGCCCAGAGCACTCCATTGTTTTCAATGGAGCTCCCAACATTCCAATGTTCTAATAAACATTAATTCTGCTTTCTCAGGTTAGGGGCCAGCTAGAAGCGTGAGTAACCCTTAATTTTAATATTTATTAGAACATTGGAATGTTGGGAGCTCCATTGAAAACAATGGAGTGCTCTGGGCTTATAATGGCTGGTATAAGCCTGGAGCTCAAACATTCCAATGTTTCTTTGTTCACAGCTCTGGCTGTGAACAAAGGCTTCAGGGAACCTGAGGGGATTCCAATCCCCTCACGCTCCCAAAAGTCTTTGTTTTTTTTGTTAGAACATTCTGTCCTCTAGTGACAGAATGTTCTAATAGCCTTATAGCCCTTTGTAGATGGGCTATACCGCTATTAAAGTCCCTCTCCCTTGTTAAAGGCCCTCGCCTTCGGCTCGGGGCCTTTAACGCTGGAGAGGGTCTTTAATATAGCCTTATAGCCCGCCGTAGAGGGCTATACCGGCTATTAAAGGCCCTCTCCAGCGTTAAAGGCCCCGAGCCGAAGGCGAGGGCCTTTAACAAGGGAGAGGGACTTTAATAGCGGTATAGCCCATCTACAAAGGGCTATAAGGCTATTAGAACATTCTGTCACTAGAGGACAGAATGTTCTAACAAAAAAAACAAAGCCTTTTGGGAGCGTGAGGGGATTCGAATCCCCTCAGGCTCCCTGAAGCCTTTGTTCACAGCCAGAGCAGTGAACAAAGAAACATTGGATTGTTGGAGCTCCAGGCTTATACCAGCCATTATAAGCCCAGAGCACTCCATTGTTTTCAATGGAGCTCCCAACATTCCAATGTTCTAATAGCCGGTATAGCCCTCTACGGCGGGCTATAAGGCTATATTAGAACATTGGAATGTTGGGAGCTCCATTGAAAACAATGGAGTGCTCTGGGCTTATAATGGCTGGTATAAGCCTGGAGCTCCAACATTCCAATGTTTCTTTTTTCACAGCTCTGGCTGTGAACAAAGGCTTCAGGGAGCCTGAGGGGATTCCAATCCCCTCCCGCTTCCAAAAGGCTTTGTTTTTTTGTTAGACCATTCTGTCCTCTAGTGGCAGAATGTTCTAATAGCCTTATAGCCCTTCGTAGATGGGCTATACTGCTATTAAAGTCCCTCTCTCTTGTTAAAGGCCCTCGCCTTCGGCTCAGGGTCTTAACGCTGGAGAGGGCCTTTAATAGCCGGTATAGCCCTCTACGGCGGGCTTTAAGGCTATAATATTGTTTCTCAGTGTTTCATTATGGGCCAGCCAGCCTTCCTATGCTGAAAATAGCTTTTGGGTGCTAGTCACTGTAGGGACATACTAACATTAAATGTTCACATGTCCTATTTTATACCATGCACCCTGCCTTGTGGGCTCCAAGATCTACTTTTGAGTGACATTAATATTTGAAAGGAAGATGTATACCTGTCAAAAGGATTTATTTGGCAGATCAAGTTGCGGTTTTTACACTGCTCCAATCAGACTACAATGGTAGACCTGAAGCCATGTTTGTTCTGCCACTGTAATGGATTGCCCAATAGGTGCTACAGTCCACTAGTGGCATTGAATTTACAGACCCTGGGTATACTTTGTACCATTACTAGGATTGATACGGGATCTTCCAAAAGTAGGTCATAAAATATAAACATATAACAAAGACAGACAATAAAATCATGATAAAATGTGCAATATTAAAAACACTTACAATGTGTTAAAAACATGCAGAAACCCTCCGCAATAAAATACATTAAAAAGTGTTAACTTGGAGGGGTCGAAAGTGCATTAGTAAAATGTCAGCGACATAGTGGAAAACCAAAAACATAAAATGAAGGTGTGCTCACTATAACTATATTTAGAGCAGCATGCTCCTCCTTTGAGCAAATGTACACTTCAAAAAACAGGCAACAGAGTGACAAGTGTCAGTCATGGTTATTAAGTTGCTGTAAAAAGAGTAAAGCAGCTTTACACTATGAAAATGTGTACACATGTAACAATGACAATAAAAATCTCCTTGTATAAGGTAGGTAGTTATTGTAAAATAAAACAAGGTGCAATAGGGATTGGCTTGATTGCTCGTTGCATGAGCAAATACCTATGTCTGAAGTTGAGTATTGCTCTAATGGGAAACACAGCAGCCATCAAATCGAGAGCAACCTAAACCTAGCCAATAATGTTCGCTTGTGCACTTTAAGTAGGTAGTGAGCAATCTCAGGTGACATCTGAATTATACAATAATCCCTTACCACATGTTTTGTCTCTTCCACTGTCTCCCTGGTGGCCTGCTAGAGCCTAATAAAACTATCTTGGACCCAGTGTTTGTTTCTTTTTGTAATAAGCTCTGGATTCCCAAACAAATATACACAGCCCAGGGTTGAAAAGGAGTATTTGATATATTTTAACCATGGAATGGTAAGCCACAGCTGCAAGAAAAGCAGTCTCTAATGACAGCCCGATTAAGCTGGACTTCCTTGTTCACCCAGATTGAGCACCAGAGGACTAAAAGGATGCATTGATGGTATCTTGCTTGCACTCCATGCCTAATTCCTGATGCAAAGGGAAATGCGGTTGAAGGTGGAACTCCCAACAGCCTGCAGCAGAATCTTTTTTCCTCTACCTGGATTGCCCCAACATCTCTATAGTCCCAAATACCCATACCATAATTTATAGTTGGAAAACATTTCTGGTTATATATCTCTAAAATTGGAGAGACCTTTTTTTTTTTACTAATGCATGTGGCAAACAAAAAGGTGATTCCCAACGCTCGAGTAAAGAAAATTATTCTGCTTTTCAGGCAGGGTGAGCAAGTTCATGCATAATCAAAGTGCAGACCTCACACTGTCCAATATTCTGCCACGTATGCTTAAGGTACAGGTTTTAGTAATTCTGGGGCCAATTACCATTGTAAAAGTTTTATCCAAGTTGGTCTGCAATTCCGGACCCATAATGAGTAATACAAAACAAGAAATGAAGGTCTTGAGACCATTGTCTGTTCTAGCAAGAAGGACTGCATTGTCTGCATATAATACCTCAGGCACGGCCTTATGCCCAACATGCAGTATGTCTGCCCAAGCACATGTTAATGATCTCTCTAAATCATTGATTTCGAGTAGAAAGAGGATGGGGTGAGAATGCAACCCTGGCAGACCTCTCAAATGACTTTAAAAAACTGGGTACATTCCCCGGCATCCCCAAACCTTACAGATGCCATGAGGTCCTGGTGTAAAAGTTTCAAAAAAGAGACCAAACCTATGTCGAGACCCATGGTCTCTTGGATAGCCCACAAACTGGATCTGCTCACACAATCAAAGGTACTCGATAGATCCATGAACGCCAGATGAATAGAAGAGCACTAAGCAAATTTAAATTAAGCCACTATAAGGTGGAGAATGAGGCACTGTTTGATTGTACCGAGCCTCTTCCTAAACTCATATTGCATCTGAGAGAAGTGTTTATCCAGGTAAGGAGACATTCCGAGACGACTCTCTCAATTCTTTTTGTAATTGAGTAGACAAGGGATATCGGGCGATAGCGCATAGGATTGTGGGCATTGCATTTTTTTTAAATATCGACAACTGTTGACGTACACCAAGACGGAGGCACCCTAGCACTGCATACAGAATTAAATCTGCAGATGAGCACAGGGGTTCAGAACAATGGGCCCTCCCTAAATACGTCAAGAGGGACACCATGCCTTCTAGCTGCAACAATTAGGAATAACACTAAGCACCTCTTCCTCCATGAAAGAAAGATTGGCACAGGGGGGACTAACCATCTGAGATCTGCTCTTCATCAACGGACCCACTACCAGGTGAGTACACAGCAAAGAAGTGTGCTGACCAGGCCTGCTGTAATGTGGACAAAAACTTTGTTGGAGGGAACTGAAGGAGATAAAACTGACCGGACTGCCTTCAGAAGTCTGGAGAGTCTTTTAGCTGACAAGCACCAACTATAGCCTATCCTTTCTCCTCCTCTAGGGACAGCTTCCTTTTCTTTAGAGCAAGGGTGTAAGCCTTTCTTCTGGCCTTTATTGTGCACTGGGCTATGGGGGACTGTTTTAGCAACCAGCGCAGATTTTAATTTGTCTTTATTGAACCAGGATTTGTAGTGAGTAGGGGCCCAAGCTAAGGGTCTAAATAGCAACCCTTTAATCTGAGTTACAAGGGCAGCAAAGTTGTTTAGTATATAACTGGGATGTTGGATTTCCAATTTGCAGGAGTTCGCCAGTTCCATACTGTAGCTGGCTACCTGGCTCATTACAAGCTTCATATTGTCAGAGCCCCATACCACCCTGCATCCTTGGTGTTAATATTAGACAAGGCCTGGACTTTACATATTGGAACTTTGGGAGGGCCACAATCTGCATAGTAATGGGGCTGTGGTAGCTAATTACTAGAGCTAGGACCTCGCTTCCCTTAATCAGGGGAGACAGACTTCGGGAGGTAAAGTCCTAATCCATTGTAGTCTCAGCGCCCCTTCCAGTAAAAGTTAGGATAACTGAGGTGGAAAGATTCGGGGCCACATTTATTAAGTCACAAATGGCCAACAGGGGAAACAAGACACGGACCCTGGCATCCATAGCATTAAAATCAATTTACAGAGAATGGTAGTCAGGAACAAGTTAAATAGAATTTTGGCCTGTGCCTCCTTTTCAGCTAGAGAATCAATTAAAGAAAACAAACCCTGGAAATTGGAGATTCCCTTTCTCGAGAAGTTATTACTGTTGAAATTCACCATATAACCCTATATTTTCCATCCCAGAAAAGTCTAAATGCCTGACCTTCACCCTGGTCTAAGGGAATGGGTCAGATTGAGCAGCCATTATTGACTTTGAACCATGCTGCCAACCTCCCTTTAGCATGGCCAGCAGGTCTGGTAGGGCAGGGAGGCTAAAACACATGAAAACATCAAATGCCACCTCGTTCACTGCCCATGTGTTCTGCATAAATACTATATCATTGTCTAAGATAAAAGATTGTTAACCTCCAATTAGAACTTTTGAGCCCAAACCAGCCATATTCAAGCTGAGGAAGTTTATATATGGGCAACACTCAGCTCCAGCAGCTTCAGACGCACCCACCTCTGACCCTTCACAGGATTTTAACTTTGGGTAGTGCTCTGATACCAGGAAATCAGATTCAACCGACCCACAAGAAGAGGAGAAAGACGAGCTGTGAAAACAAGAACTGAAGACTTGCTGCAGACTTTTTGGCACAAAAACCCTGCCTGCTTGCACCAATCTCGACAATTGTGAAGAAACTACTCATCCTGCAGCTGAGCCTCTACCAAAGACCATGGTAGACTACCAGCCCTTCGTGAATTGTCAGCAATCTCCCTAGGAGTAGAAGATCTACTCTCCTGCAGTCCGCAGGCACCAAAACAGCAGAGTCCGGTTTACTGTACTACTGCTTTCCGGTCCCGTCAACACAGCAGCCACCCAGTAAGTGCTCACCATGCTCCAGAAGGTCAGATCCATCTCCCCACCAAGTGAGAAGACACCAGGACCAACCAGAGCCACACAGTACCATATAGTCAGAGTACCAGACCCATTGCAGCAACCAAAGCCTGTTTGAGTCCAATCCAGACTCAATGACACCGAGACTAAGCAGCCATCGAGTGACATCAGCCCTGCAGAGACCCACCTCTAGAGTGGCCCAGCTATCCTGGTTTTTACACCCTCTACCAGCGAGACCGAAACCCGCAAGGACCTACAACTCATCAGGCCAGCAGACCTCGCTCCTCTGCACCCGAGTGCCCGGCCTGGGATTTTGAGAACCCACTCTGCTGTCTTGCTCCCTGGACCCTTGTGTACCGAGTCCCCCATTGGGAGCTCCTGGACCTGTCCCCAAGTCCCCCTATACAGCCTGTTTGTAGATGCCTCCCCCCCCCCCCCCCAACTCCCCTTCGGTGTAGCTTGTAAGGCTACGAACCCGACCAGCACCACTGTACCCCGAAGTCCCAGCGGATTTTCCCTGGGCAATATTTTGCGGTACTCTATCCGAAAAGTCAGCGAAATGAAAAAAATATTCTTCTGCACTTTGAATGCCAAAGATGTCCTTGTATATTCTGTCGTTTCAGTTAAGCGACTCCACCTGCCAACAACCGAGCCATTACAGGATCAAAACGATGCAGCCACAATGGGGTGATTATTTTAAACGCTCTATCGGATCGGCGCTTACGCTCTCGTTCAACAGCAGCGATGTTTATTTTCCTCAGTACAAAAAGACACTTTATATTTTGCAAAGATGGTCTGAAAATACGCCTCATTATGCACTCCTGGGGGCATCGGCATCACGGTGGATCTTTTGCACATTACTCAGTTTCCCGTGGCTGTAAATTGCTCACTCTTTGCCTGGCGAACCAGGAGCACTGCTGACAGGAGACAGGAATAGTAAGAAACTCTAAGGCCTAGCACAGCAGATTAGCATGATGTGCAGATGAAGCCCAGGCTACGTCACGCGCATGTACATTACGCGTATGTTTGCCCATAAATGGTCGAATAGCTGCCTCCGTGGCAGGTGCTGAAAGGGAGATTGATTGTGTTTTTAGGCTAAATGAACTCCAGTCTGCAAACCTCGTAGTCATTTCTTTAAACGGCATCTTCGCAATGGCAGCACCATCTGTCATTCAAATTGTAAAATATCATTTAAATCTACTTAGTACTCTTGGCAACAAGAGATACTCCTATACACCAGTTTTAAGGTATGTTTGTAGAAGAGTTCAGATAACAGTTTTAAAACAAAATCCCTTTACTCTTCCTTCCCAACGCCCCGCGCCCCCACCCCCCACACACCTTCCGCCAGCAATTGTTTTTCGGGCTATGTAAATTTTTAAAAGTTATGACTCTGAGGTCACGGGGCACTTCACGATCAATGCGCAATGCCGTTCAGTTGTATAATGCTAGAAAACAAAACTAATGATTAAAACGCACACCGCGAGCCCCCCACCGGCATTTGTTTTTCAAGATATACCAATTATCGAATATCATGATGTCATAATACACATCACGTTCAATGTGTGTGTGCACGTTTTTATGAGACAGTTTTATGGCCGTCGTTTAATGGTATGAATCAAAACGAATAATAAAAACCTTAAACGTGCATGTGAGAAAAAAAAATAACCACTGTGCACCCTATTTAAAGATGTCATACTTCGGAAAGATTTTGTCTCAGCGCCATGAAGTACCTATTAGTCGGTTCAGGTCAAAGAGCTGCAGCAGTCCGTTGAAGCAGGTGAGCCGCCTTGGATTAGCGGTAGCCCACTCAGGCGCTTAGCATTGTAGGGCAGGGCTCGTAAAACGCGAGGCAACCTTTGTTTGCACCAAGACTCTTACATTGTCAGTTTGGACCCAGTGACGTAACGTAAAACGAAGAAGCCATTTGAGGTACGCTGAGATTTCAGACACCTGACACTGCGTAAATCGCGTGCGCAATGAAAAGTGAGCTTCCATTTCACCACAGGCCACTTTCAATGATGGTGCAATTCTGGCTCGCAGCCAGTGTCTGCGCATCTCTGTTTATAGCGTGGCTGGGGGTCACTTCACTTGTCTGATGCACCGAGGAGAGACTGCAGTGTGTGGAAAGTGTGGGGGGAGTGCACCACACTGCTGCAAGAGTTTGTGTATTGTTATGCATACTGTTCAATTCGGACTACGCGCTGCGCTCTGTGTACAGTCTCCTACTCCGGAGAAATGGACGTTGTCCCCAGGGTTGCCAATGTGTGCTCAAGGACAGACTAGTAAGACCCTGACATGATGCAGACTTTTGTGTAGTCAAACCCTTCGCTGGAGCAGCTATGCACTCTGCAAAACGCAACATTACATATACCATAACATTACATATTGCGCTAACGACATTGAGCACTTTATAAAAACGTCTGACATAACATACGCACTTCATAGCCACATTAAGTTCTCATTGCAACAGGGGCGCCAGTCTGGCCATTATGCTGTAAAAGAACGCACCATAAAGCTTCCTTTTCTATGAACATCACTTGAGCCTATTAAATGAGCCATGCAGGACCCCTTCCCACCAGGGGTCCCATTTAGGCCTGCGTATGCTTAGTAACACATGAAACCCATCCATATCATGTGTCCCAATAGTCCCCAATAGCAGGGATGTTTCTTCACTGTACAAACAGTTTGTGGTCCCTGCGCAGTTGTCTGCACTCTCTGTCCCCATCCGTGTTCTCATTTCACAGGTATGTTCAATGCCAAGCACCCCCCCCCCCCCAAGCTGGTGAGGACCGTGCGCTGCAGTCTCCTCATCCCCACAAAGTCCTCCTCGCCTCGCGGTACCCTTTTGCGCTGACAGCGCTCCTGGCTGCCGCGGAGCGGAACGAGGTGGCTGTGATGCTGACAGTGTGAGAAGCGCAGACAGAGGCTCTGCGGCGCTCACCACCCCTGTGAGCTCACCCCCTGCCATCAGCACATCCAGTAATGAGGCCGCGGTCCATCCTCCCCCTGGGAAATCACTCTTTCACTCAAATGCTAGAGTAAAAAAAAGTCCTCTGTCCAGGTCCCATCCAGACAACCAGGGGCGTAACGCACACCCCAGCAACCCCTGCTGCTGCGCAGGGGGTCCCCAAGAATCAGGAGGCCACCCTCCAGAGCAACGCCAATGAATATCTGTGATGCGTGGGAGCCTCAGGTGGGCTCATCACCTTCTGCACAGGGGCCCCATCAGTTTGCTTTACGTCACTGTCGGAACGCATTCTTTGTCCGGTCCCTCCTCCTGTGATGTGCAGAAACAAACTTCAAGAAGTCGGGCAACTTCAGGTGCTTGTTATATGTCCGCTGCCCGGGCACCAACACCTCTTCTGGCACAACTGATGCAGTTTGGTACCCACCGCCCACACTACCTTGCCCGAAGACACGTAAAAAATAACCAAGCTAGTTCAATTGCCAGAAGATCCTGGTACGTGCAGAAAACAGCACCAACGAGTACATCTTCGGCGGCATGGTGCCAGGAATTAGATTGATCACCAATCACCACCCCACCCCCACTTCACACTTGAAAGATGCCCGTATTCAATGTGCAGAACACTCGCCGTCTTTCTCACCCTCATAACAGTTCACAATTTGGAAACATTTGCTTGCAGTGGTCTAACTCGGAACATTAACTTCTTCAAATGTAATGAGACGGCATCAAAAAGAAAAGTTAATGCCACACTGGAAGCATATGGCAGAATAGTCGGGCGAGAGCAATCACTCACCTCGGTACAGTCAGGAGGAAATTGCCAGCCATTCTAAGACCTCAACCAGGTAAAATGCCAAGAGCACAGGTGGCGTCGGGGGTAGGATGCGGCTGGAATCCGACAAGGTTCATGGGAGAGGGGCGGGCGGCTGCTGCTGCCGAGGAACTCCTTGCATCGCGCTCCGGGAACCTTCTGCTGGTGCGCCCTCCTCCGGCTGCGGGCAGCCCGCCCCCAGCTCTGCCCCCGCACCGCCCTCGTCCCTCCTCGGCTCTGTCACCGCCCTGCCCTGACCCACATTTCAACCGCACCACACGCTGCCTCCTTGACCGGGGTCTAGGGTCAGAAGACCGTGCGCGGCGGCCACCTCGCTCACTTGCAAGCTGCGCCCTCCTTCTGTTGGCAGAGGCGCCTCCTCCCTACCCACATCCACCCACTCACCACCCCATCACTGCCTGCTTTGCAAATTCCTCCTGATCACCGCGCTTCTTGTATCCACTTTGCATGCAGTCGCACTCCCTCTCTCATCCCGCATTAATAATTCCATCTCGCCCACGCTTTTCACGCGTTTCTCGCGCTCTCACACTGCCGACTGACACGTCTATTCATCCGCAGATCAGACCCTTACTTGATTCGCACATTATTTGATGGGCCCGTGTTTTTCAAAACCACCTGCCTGTTGTTCCTCGTCCTGCACTGAATTCAACTCCATTAACAGTTGAAGTAGCCGGAGGTGGCACCCCTGGCTTGCTCGTTCCTGCAACTGGCACTGCCAGAGGTTGCCATGGCATTACGCGAAGCCTCTTGACTTCCTGTAGTTAATACACCTTGCCCGCCCTAGCATCGCAGCACGAACTAGAAGCAGCCCTGTTTCGAGGGTGCAGGGGGGGGGGGGGGGGGGTGGTGAGGTGGGCCTCCCATAGCTCCTTGGTCCTCCTTTGGTCACTCTTAAGGTCACTGTTCAAAATGTTGAGAGCTGCCAGTGAAGAGCATGGGCAGTGCAACTGGTGCAGCCGCCCTGGGCGCTGACCTGTGGAGGGGGCGTTGACTTGAGGGGGGGCACTGTGTTTAGCAATAACTTATGATTGGAGAGATGAGGTGCACTTTTGCTCGGTAGCAGTGAGAGAACCCGAGCAGGGGGACATGAGGTGTGGGGGCGCCAAAAATGATTGTGGTACCGGGCACCACCAGCTCTAAAGCCGCCGTGGACAGGTCAACAAGAGCGCAATGCCTGACTATGCATACCTGTGCACTCACACACGCGCATGGACACCTGCACGTACAGTAGCAGTATACACTTCATTTTCATTCCAAAACCGTTACCCTGCATACAGCAATAGGAAGATGAAACTGACAGAAGAAGAAGCAGAGGTGGAGAGAGCCAAGGGCGAGGTGGAGTGAGAAGAGGGGGAGATGGAGTGAAAAGAGGGTGAGGTGGAGTGAGAAGAGGGTGAGATGGAGTGAAAAGAGGGTGAGGTGGAGTGAGAAGAGGGTGAGGTGGAGTGAAAAGAGGGTGAGATGGAGTGAAAAGAGGGTGAGGTGGAGTGAGAAGAGGGTGAGGTGGAGTGAAAAGCTGAAGCAGAGAAAGGAGTGTCCTCGGTAGTTAGCAAGAGAGGAAGGAGGGTAAGGCAGAAAAAAGGACAAAAGTGAGGAATAGAGGGCAAGTTGGAAAGACAGGTGGGCGAGTCAGAGGGTGTGAAGAGGGCGAGAGGTGAGATGGAGAGGGAAGATGAGATGGAAACAGAAGGATGAGGTGGAGAGAGAGGAGGCTGGCACAGTGAGAGGATGGCAAGATGTGGAGGGGAGGGTACGGCAGAAAGAAAGGAAGGTAAAGTGAGCGCAATATGAGGGTGCTGCAGAGGGACAGAAGAGGTCGCTGCAGGGAGAGTGGAGTATAACATGGGGAAGAGAGAGAGGGGGGTGATGCAGGGAGAGTAGATAGTGAGACAGGAGCAAGCACAGGGTGCAGCGAATGGAACGGAAGAGATAACTTGCGTAGGTACAAGCTAAGCCTGGGCGCAGCTAAGTGACAAAAAAACTCAGCCAAGATACGCAGAGTTCCGCGAGTGGTGGAGTGGGTCACCTCGCGTCCTTCGCACAGATTGTTAGTACCATGTGTTTGTCCTGTGCTATAAAATCATCACACACAGCATCTCACAGAGTGCAAAAGGGTGCTGCCTCTTTCTACTGATCCAGCAACAGGTACTCCAATACCATGTACTCACCTGGACCCATGAACACACCTACACACACACATAGCCTGGCAATAACCACTGGAGTCAAAGTTTATGATGTTCTACCATTTCAAGATTAGTCACCTCTTATTCTCAACCAATCTTTCACTGATAAAACAGTTCTTTCCTCTGTTCAATGGACCATTAGTTGAACTAGTTGATGGTGAAATGACATAAAATAATCTTCTTACATTTATGAAATGACCACAGACTCCAAAAATTATTTTAAATCTTTATCTAATCAATTTAATGTGAATGACTTACAAAGTACAGTACAGTCTCCTTCACTCATAGGAAGGAAGATTCAATTAATCAATCATCAAACTCATACTCTGTATTTTGCAATGACATGCTCAGAATGGAGAGGATAGAGAGAAAGGAACATTGACACTTACACAGGAATATAGTTACCTAGGATGGTGTGAAAACCAACCCCCAGGCCAAGGAGCTGGGAAGGGTCCCCCAGGAAAGATCAGGCGACAAAGGCTTCAGGACAGGAATCAGGACAGGATAGATGACCTCTCTACCACCGACGCTTGCGTAGCACCCCTCTCTGACACTCTTCCTCCTCAAGATTCTTCTGCGATCTTCATCTAAGTAAGTTAATTTAAGATAAATGGTTCGCATTCAAATCTTCATCAGCATCTCTCGTCACTGTGACAGCATCAGGAGTTCTACAGCATTCAGCAAATCTCCGTCTAACTAACTAACTAAGACTACCTCAATTATACCCTCAATTATACCCTACAATATTTATGTACCACCCATAAATGTTTCAATCTCGTGAAACTACTAACTCTGATTGGACAGGCAAGGGAATGATCATCACACCATGCTTATTTTTCATCTTAGTCTATCAGTCTATTGTTCAAAGATCCCACCCTTAATTATTACTCACACATCTTTATTCCCACCCATATTCACATCTTATTAGACACATGTAGGAAGGTGGATATCTGACTATGGTTGCCCCCAACTTTTTGCCTGGTGTTTTGCTGGTTTTTCGACTTAGTTGACCTGGGGCCCTGCTATTCAGGACCCCAGGCCCACTGCTCTCTCTGTAAAATGGATTCCATGTACTCTAGGTACATATCTAATTGGATACTGAGTCACCTTATCAGTCCCTGTACAGTGTACCTTAGGTACCCAGGGCATAGGTGCACCCAGGGCCTACCTGGGGCTGCAGCATGTATTATGCCACCCCTGGCTGGCCATCTAAACAGACACAACTGGCTGCACGACAGCTGGGGCAAGGTGGTGTAATCACCCTTTGCTTTAGATATTTTGGCCCACATGCATCAATATGGGCTTTTGCGATTTCTAATTTGCGAAAAATAGCGATTCGCAAATTAGAAATCGCAAAAGCCTATGCATAATAATTTTTGCATTTTTTATGCAATTCGGTAAAAATCGCTATTTTTACCGAATCGCATAAAAAATGCGATTTTCAAATTGCGAATTCGCAATTCCCATTCATTCCTATGGGCTGAAATGCCCATAGGAATGAATGGGAATTGCGAATTCGCAATTTGAAATCGCAATTCAGCAATGCATTTCAAGGGTGGAAAGGGGGGTCCAAATGACCCCCCCTTCACCCATGAAATGTACTTTTGAGTATAAGTTACATACACACATGTCCTAAGGACATGTGTGTCTGTAACTTTACAGTTTAAAAAATGCATGTACCGTATTTTCCGGCGTATAAGACGACTTTTTAACCCCTTAAAATTTTCTCGAAAGTCGGGGGTCGTCTTATACGCCGGGTACAAAATTTTATGGTATGTTTTCATGCGCTTTTTCATAGCGAGGACTTCACTCGAAGGTGTCAGACCGCTTCACAATAGGAAATAACAAGAAACACACCTTATGTCAAAAAATACAGCCACCGGCCCTGGCAACGTCCACACCCAGGCCCCGCGCCATGAATTGTGCAAGTATCGAAAGCGAGCGTTTTTTTGTCATAGCGAGGACTTCACTCGAAGGTGTCAGACCGCTTCACAATAGGAAATAACAAGAAACAACACACCTTATGTCAAAAAATACAGCCACCGGCCCTGGCAACGCCATGAAGTATCGAAAGCGAGCGTTTTTTTCATAGCAAAGACTTCACTCGAAGGTGTCAAACCGCTTCACAAGCGAGCAAATGGCGCCATGAGTCTTACCTCGACTGCCGCTGCCGCTGTACACGCGCCTCCAACCGCTTGCACATCCCCAGGCAGACGAGGCAGCAGGACGAGGCAGCAGGACGTCCGAAACACGGTACATGGTAATGGGCAGCCAGCGCCGAAGATGGCAGCGCCCAGTGTGTTGACACGTTTGGCACGTTTGGCACGTTTTGGCACGCGCACCTCTCCCCTTGACATGGGCGTGGCATAGAAAGGGGACTGTAGAATGTTCCCGAATGTTACCGAAGGCAGTAGAGCACTTGCCGTGATTGGCTGGTTGGTGCGAAGAGGAAAGGCAGTCTGGTGAGCAGATAGCGTATTTGCCGTACATTCCGTGCAAATGGCAGACAGCGAAGAACCCGGCAAGGCTCCTGCAGCACATTCCGTGCAAATGGCAGGCAGCGAAGAACCCGGCAAGGCTCCAGCAGCGCATCCAGTGCAAATGGCTGGCATTCAAGAACTCAGCAAGGCTCCAGCAGTGGCAAGAAGAAGGAAATATGAAGCCAGTTACAAACTTAAAGTTGTGGATTTTGCCACGGAACATGTGACAGAAAAGATGGTTCGGGCCTGGAGAGCAAATGAGCAAGCATTACGGAGTATGCCAAGGGGCAAGTGTGCACTAAGAAGAGGCACCCCACATTGGCCAGAACTGGAAAAGCTTTTAGCAGACATGGTGGCCGAGCACCGGCAAAGCGGGTATATCGTGACCCGAAATAAAATCCGATTGGTTGCACTTCAGTGGGCCAAATCTAATCCAGATCTCAGCCACAGATTTAAGGCCACTGTATCCTGGTGTACCAGATTCTTGGGAAGGCATAATCTGGTATTGCGGCAAAAGACAAAAATTGCCCAGAAATTACCTGCGGATGTTGATGCCAAAATGCATAGCTTCCATCGCTACGTTATTAGGCTGCGCAATGAACATGGCTATGCGCTAAGTAGCATCGGAAACATGGATGAAACTCCAATGAATTTTGATATGATTGCCAACAAAACTGTCCATCAAAAAGGCGAAAAGACAATTTTAATAAAAACAACAGGACATGAGAAGTCCAGTTTCACAGTGGTACTTGCATGCACAGCTGATGGTGGCAAACTGAGAACAATGGTTATTTTTAAAAGAAAAACAATGCCGAAACTCAAGTTTCCTGTTGGTTGTTTTGTGCATGTGAATGAGAAAGGATGGATGGATGAAGAAGGGGTAAAGCTATGGCTTGATAACGTATGGAGCAGGCGACCAGGTGGACTTCTACAAAGGCGTAGTCTACTGGTGTGGGATATGTTCAGGGCTCATTTAAATCCCAGCACCAAGCAAAGGCTGGCAAGACTAAAAACAGATGCTGCAGTTATACCTGGAGGACTGACATCGTTGGTGCAGCCACTGGATGTGTGCCTAAACAAGCCATTTAAAGATCGCATCCGAGAACAGTGGAATGAGTGGATGGTTAGCGGTGAAAAAACATTCACAAAAGGAGGAAACATGCGTGCTCCACAGTTGGATGTTTTGTGCACCTTTGTTATAAAGGCCTGGAACGACATCGATGCAGAGACTGTAATAAAGTCTTTCAAGAAGTGTGGCATATCAAATTCATTAGATGGTATGGAGGACGACTATCTGTGGGAAGGTGAAGAGGATGCCGAAGAAGAGACCACATCATCTGATACGGAATTGGTACAAGATCCATACGATGACTGCCTTACAGATGTACCACAAGATCTCATTGACTTACTTATGAGATCAGATGACGAAGAGGAGGATTTTGAAGGCTTTTAAAGGGAACGTTGTAAATCCTGTAGAAATCGCTTGGATTTATGGGAAGTTATGGAACGTTTAATCCACTTGGACTGTTTCATGCACTAATTTATGTTTGCCGTACCGTACCGGTATATTCAGAAGTGACAGTTTTTGATATGGTTTTAAATAAAAATATTCTGAGTAAAGCAAGATTGTTTATACAACCAATTTGTTTGCGTTCAGTCTTTGAGTTTGTAAAATAAACGCTTATAGGTACCCACTGCCCACTGATAAAGCCTTACTGCTCACCCACAGGGAGGAGGACTAGACTAATACGGTAAGTTAAAAATACCGGTACATTCTCGGAATGGCTATGCTGCGCTGGAAGTGGGGGGTCGTCTTATACGGCGAGTATAGCACAAAACCTAAAATTTTTCTGGCAAAGTAGGGGGTCGTCTTATACGCCGGGTCGTCTTATACGCCGGAAAATACGGTATGTGCTTTTTTAGACAATTTCCCAAATTACAACGAGGTTCAACTTCGTGGTAATTTGCACTTGCAATTTCAAATTTCGCAATTTGAAATCAAATGATGCATAGCATTTTAGAAATCGCAAAAATGCGATTTCTGAAATGCTATCGCAATTTTAGAAATCGCAAAAAAGTTGCGATTTCTAAAAAAGCATGATGCATCTCAAAAAGCATTTTTGGAATCACAAACGGCCGATTTTAAGGAATCGCACCGTTTGCGACTCCAAAAATGCTTGATGCATGTGGGCCAGTATCCCTATATCTAAACCTAAAATGGACACATATATTCCTATCAGTCACTCCTATGGCAGGCCTTATCAATCCTGAAGGCAGACTGCTTGGAATTATGTGAGATGGTGCTCTGGCATGAGCTGAGCCCGTTTGCAGCTTGCGGAACCAAGTCCTAATAGCTGTTCCATGATAACGCATACCATATACTCTTAAGTGCATTATGAACCTCGCGGTCAAATGCTAACTTTGGCATAGCATTATCAAAACATGTCGAGTAAGGTGTCATACGAATTGGAATACTAACCCCTCACCAATTCTGGTGACAGGGTTAGCATTCCACCCTTCTAGAGGGACACAACATGTATGTAACTGTGAACCCCGGTTAAAGTTAACTCGAGCCTCAGCATCACAAAATGGATGCTGCCACCACAGACACAAGTCTGACCTCCTGCTGCTGGGAGTCCTTCCAGCGAGGGAGGCTTGGACAAAGGGTTTCCTGCCTTGGGAGGTGCTAGCACCACCCCAGACGGGATTTTATGTATTAGGTAGGACAGGGCTGAAAGGAATGAGACATGCCTGGGGCACACAAGGTGTCCCTGTGCATATGCCGGTCTAAACCAGTTCCTGGGGCACCCCAGCCCCAGAGCTGGCGCAAGACCGGACAAAGGAAAGGGGGTGTAACCACCCCCCTTCCTGGTCCCACCCAGAGGAGGGACCTAGTCGTAGTGCAGCCCCCTTTAGCTGAATAAAGGTAGGAGTTGGTCTCATCCCAAATCAGATTAATCTTGACAACTTCCACGAAGAAACTCTTGACCTTCGACCTCCTGATTCCAGAAGACTGAAGAATCTCTCCTATGGTCAGGGAGTGACCATCCTGCTTCGCAGGCACCATCAAGCTCCTGTGCGGTTTGCTGCAGAGTCCTTCCAGCCCGGAATCCGACGACCCAGCTCGACTAGACCCAGACCTCTCTGACCTTTACCCACATCCACAGCACAGCTGGGACCCGTGGGTGCGACGAGCAACGTGGAGACGGCCATCTTGCGAAACCTGCACAGCGCTTCCAGCACGACCGCTCAGGGATCCTCGAGTGAGTGCATTGGGGACTGAGAAGCCCCACACCAACGCAGCTCCTGCACCAAAGACCAGCCCCCGAGCATCCACGAGATCTGCGTTGGGCCCTTTTGCCTGGTTGCTGCTTATACTGTTGTCTGGTCACTTGCCGGCTGGCTCGTGACCTCAGGGACGACGATCCGAAGAATCCAACACTGCTGGTCTGGTCCCCCAGACTGGCCCTTGCTTCCTTGTAAAAGAGGAGCACCCCGGACCCTCCTGGTCGGCACCAGATGCCATCTTTTATTCCACCGCGTGGCTTGCATTAGCCAAGGCCTGTTGTCCAAATCGACGATCCGACACTGCCAACAGCAGCAGACTACGTGGGACAGCTCGTGCCTCCAGCCTGGTCATGAAGAGCAGCTCCTGGTCCGCGCAGCTACAGAGAGAAGCGACCCTTCCTTCACCTGACTGCGGTGACAGCATCTGGTTACCTCCTGGTTCCAGCACCGTCACTGGCTAGTGACCGAGACTCTGTCCCCTTCCCTTTCAGGACTCCTTCTTCTAAGTTTCATCCTTGGAACCACCAGACTCCTCCATCTGGCTGCCTGCCAGCAACTCCTTGTTTCAGGCATCACCGGGATCAACACAGCAAACCCAACGCAACTTCAGCCCTATGCACCCGTAGCCTGTGGGTTAGGTAACTAAAGCTTCCAGGCCTGAAGTCTGTGTTCACTCTCCTAGTGTCCAGGTCCACTGTTGTTTTCCCTTCAACCAGCCGGGTTCGTCCGGAATCAGTAACTTTCTAAACTGTACGATCCATAGACGTTGGTACGCATCCCACGTGAGAGTTTCCACTCTGCACGTGAGTCCCGTGGGCCTCCTGCTCCTTACTTACCTAGTTTGTAGCGTAGTCCCAGCGGTCCTCCAGCCTCTGGATCTCCTTACAGTACTCTCCTTCCTCGCATTCCATTGTTTTGAGTATATGGTTTGTCGTGCCCCTAAGGCGCACTTGTAAATATTGTGCGAACTCGTATTTCCTTTTAGTATTGTCATGTGCTTAGCCCTCTGACCTCATAAAGAGTTCAGAGGTGTATGTTAGTTAATAAATATCTGTTTATTTTCATAACAACCTGTGTGGTGTCCTTTCACTAGGTATTCAAGGGGTTATATATGGTAAAACAGCTGGCTTCACATGCCATTCAGAGTTTAGCCTAAAGACTGCTTTTGTCCACGCTACTAGGATAGCTGGTCTATAAGGTTGACTTACAACCAATCACCATAAGGGTTGTTTGGACTGATACAAGGTGATCACTAGAACTAGTGAACATCATATATCAGGCCAACTTCTCACATTGGTGTGCAGCGGTTGGGATTTGAGCTTGCTGTTGTTTTTACCAAATATAATCTTGAGATATAATTTGAAAGATCACATAAGGTACCATAGGTACATATAACAAGCTTAGAAATACTCTGAGTTCTACTGAACCAGCTGTTGTAGTAGAAAGGGAGTAGCACACCCTGACTACAACTCTTAGCAAGGGATCAGTAGGTAAACCCATAGTGTAGGTAAGTGCACCACTTACACCTCACTAGAAAAGCATGTCTACCACAGGAGAGAACTCAGTGGCCCCCCTTGTGGTTGATGACCCTCCACAGGTCACTTCCAGATATGCAGCTCTTAGCTTCCAGGAGATGAGACAATTGTGTACCTCCAGGAAACTAAAACAGGGTTCTAACCCTACCACTCCTTTTCTGATAGGTCTCTTAGAGACATATGATGCCAGAAGGGCTTCTAACACAGGCCCCTCTAATCCAGATGGGAGCATGCCCCCCTTAGAGGGAACCCTTGGTGATCCTGACCTTAACCTCCATGGAGCAGAAAGTGAGGAAGAGGAAGAGGAATTATCAGGGGATGAGGCAGACAAAGGTCCAGTAGTAGTCAGTAGGCTCACCAGGACCAACTTAAGCATACATGAGAATGGAACTGGGGGACGCCCAGGCCCATCCTCAGGCAGGCTTAACCTTGGGAATAGACGAGTTAGGTCTCACTCCAGAGGCTCTAACAGATCTGTTCATACCCATGTCTCTCAGGCATCTTCTCAGAGAGGGATGACATCCCCTCAGAGAAGAGAGCATGAAGCTAAGATGAGGGAAGTCAATCTGAGGATTGAGAGGGAAGAACTTGCCCTTGCCAAAGAAAGACTTGCCTTTGCCACAGAGCGGAAATTGAGTGGGGCAGACCCCACTGGTGGCAGCATTATCATTAGAGATAAAGACAGGAGTTTTGATACTAGACACCTGAGTAGAATAGTGCCCCCCTTTAAGCAAGGGGATGACATCCACAAATGGATGACTGCTTTGGAGAGGGCCTGCACTGTCCAGTGCATCCCCCAAAGTCAGTGGGAAGCTATATTGTGGCTCTCCTTTGAAGGTAGAGGTAGAGATAAGCTCCTCACTACCAGAGCTGAAGATGCTAACAATTACCAAGTCCTGAAGAATACACTGATTGATGGGTTTGGCTTAACAACTGAACAGTACAGGTTGATGTTCAGAGACACCCAGAAAACTCAGTCTCAGGATTGGACTGACTTTGTTGATTGTGCCACTAAGGCTCTAGAAGGCTGGCTACTGGGAAGTAAGGTTACTGATTACACATGATTGTATAATCTAATTATGAGAGAGCAAGTCTTAAATAATTGTCAGAACCAGTTATTACACCAGCACCTGGTAGACTATGATCTGACCTCTCCACAAGAATTGGGTAAGAGGGCAGATAAATGGGTCAGAACCAGGATTAGGCCTAAGAACCAGGGTGTTGACCAAAAGAAAGAATCAACAAAGCCTCAAGAGAAGGGTGGGAATAAATCTTCTGATCAAACCACATCAGGGCCCCAAAAATCCTCTGAAAAGGGTGGGTCCCAGAATCCTTCCAATACCCAAAAGAAACCTTATTGCCATACATGCAAACAGGTAGGCCATTGGAAAACTGACAGCAGTTGCCCAAGGGCCAACAACCATAAGGAGAACATACCCCCAAGTAACACTTCCCAGCCTCCTGTCACTACTAGTAGTAATCTCCCAGGTGGTAGGAGTGCCCCCAAGAATTTGGGTGCATTTACTTTGGGAGTTCCTGGGGACTCTGGCCTAACCAGGTCCCCTAACTTAGATACTCTTGTCTGTGAGACTGGCATGGGGTTTGCCAACTTCACAGCTTGTCCCAACACGTTGGACAAGTACAGACAGGAGCCCCTCATCAATGGTTCAAAAGTTGAGGCCTACAGAGACACAGGGGCTAGCATCACCATGGTGACTGAGAGCCTAGTCCCCTCAAGGCAACTTATACCTGAAGCCACATACCAGGTGACCAACATTGATGGAGTGCAGAGAGATCGTCCCATAGCAGTGGTAAATCTCAGCTGGGGAGGTGTCACTGGTCCCAAGAGAGTGGCAGTGTCATCAAACTTGCCTGTAGATTGCCTATTGGGGAATGATTTAGAGATCGCAGCCTGGGCTGAGGTAGAGCAAGAAACCCATTTTAAAATGGTAAACCTCCATGGTAAGGTTAGTAGGGCAGTGATAGCCACAGCCCCAGTTCAAGATGTCCTCCCTGAACAGGTCAGGAAGGCTGTGCCAGTCACAGCCCAATCTCAGACAGATTCCTTCCCTGAACAGTTTGGCAAGGCTGTGATGGTCACAGCCCATACCCAAACTGAGTCCCTTCCTGAAAAGGTTGGTGGAGTTGTGATGGCCACAGCTCAAACTCAGACAGATAATAGTGTTGTGAAGCCTGAAACTATGGATCACTCCACTCAGACAGAGAGCATTGAGGAGGAAGAGAAATCTCCCTCCCACCAGACTTTAGGAAAGGAGCAGCCTCCTCAGGGAACTGATCTGACACCTTGTGAAGGAACTGCCCCAGAGGTAGTCAGGCCTAGCCGGCAGAGCCCCTGATGTCAGTAGACCCTTCCAAGGTGGGACCCCGTCTGGCGCAGGTAACCCGCCCCTCTCTACCCTACCTCAGTCAGCCCAGGGCTGTAGAGGTCAGGGAGGCCAGTGGTGGACCCCAAAGCCCCCCCTGTCCAAAAGAACTCCCCAATCAGCAGATTAAGGGCACTGAAGCTAGTAGTCCTAGCCAAGTGAAAATAAAACAAACTCCTGAGGGATCCCCCTTAAACTTAGTTAGGGACCCCCCACAGATGGACACTGCTGGGCACAGCCACACCTGCGACTTGAGGGCCCCAAACCTGACCTGTCCCTCCACTAAGCCAAACAGAGGGACCCAGCCTCCAGCTTTAGGTAGCCAGAGGTTGACCCTGAGAGCTCACAGCAACTCAGTCCTGGAAAGAAAGGCACATATGGTGGATAGTGATTGGAGGAAGTTGAGCCCAACATTAGTGGAGTCTCACTTCAATACTCCATCTCAGCACCAGCCTTTTACTTTGCCAAAACACACCACAGGTAGAGATTCCCTATGGTGGAGACCCTCAGATACCCTTAGGGTGAGGGATTGCTTAGTGGACCATGATATAGGGGGTAACCATGCCAGTGCATATACCACCTCATATGGCCACTCAGGCAATATAGGCTTACCTGGTCAAGGATAGCCTTATCTCCTTTCGTTTGGGGGGGGGGGGGGGTTTGTAGGAAGGTGGATATCTGACTATGGTTGCCCCCAACTTTTTGCCTGGTGTTTTGCTGGTTTTTCGACTTAGTTGACCTGGGGCCCTGCTATTCAGGACCCCAGGCCCACTGCTCTCTCTGTACAATGGATTCCATGTACTCTAGGTACATATCTAATTGGATACTGAGTCACCTTATCAGTCCCTGTACAGTGTACCTTAGGTACCCAGGGCATAGGTGCACCCAGGGCCTACCAGGGGCTGCAGCATGTATTATGCCACCCCTGGCTGGCCATCTAAACAGACACAACTGGCTGCACGACAGCTGGGGCAAGGTGGTGTAATCACCCTTTGCTTTAGATATAGTGTCCCTATATCTAAACCTAAAATGGACACATATATTCCTATCAGTCACTCCTATGGCAGGCCTTATCAATCCTGAAGGCAGAGTGCTTGGAATTATGTGAGATGGTGATCTGGCATGAGCTGATCCCGTTTGCAGCTTGCGGAACCAAGTCCTAATAGCTGTTCCATGATAATGTTACCATATACTCTTAAGTGCATTATGAACCTCGCGGTCAAATGCTAACTTTGGCATAGTATTATCAAAACATGTCGAGTAAGGTGTCATACGAATTGGAATACTAATCCCCTCGCCAATTCTGGCGACGGGGTTAGCATTCCACCCTTCTAGAGGGACACAACATGTATGTAACTGTGAACCCCGGTTAAAGTTAACTCGAGCCTCAGCATCACAAAATGGATGCTGCCACCACAGACACAAGTCTGACCTCCTGCTGCTGGGAGTCCTTCCAGCGAGGGAGGCTTGGACAAAGGGTTTCCTGCCTTGGGAGGTGCTAGCACCACCCCAGACAGGATTTTGTGTATTAGGTAGGACAGGGCTGAAAGGAATGAGACATGCCTGGGGCACACAAGGTGTCCCTGTGCATATGCCGGTCTAAACCAGTTCCTGGGGCACCCCAGCCCCAGAGCTGGCGCAAGACCGGACAAAGGAAAGGGGGTGTAACCACCCCTCTTCCTGGTCCCACCCAGAGGAGGGACCTAGTTGTAGTGCAGCCCCCTTTAGCTGAATAACGGTAGGAGCTGGTCTCATCCCAAATCAGATTAATCTTGACAACTTCCACAAAGAAACTCTTGACCTTCGACCTCCTGATTCCAGAAGACTGAAGAATCTCCCCTATGGTCAGGGAGTGACCATCCTGCTTCGCAGGCACCATCAAGCTCCTGTGCGGTTTGCTGCAGAGTCCTTCCAGCCTGGAATCCGATGACCCAGCTCGACAAGACCCGGACCTCCAGACCTCTCTGACCTCTACCCACATCCACAGCACAGCTGGGACACGTGGGTGCGACGAGCAACGTGGAGACGGCCATCTTGCGAAACCTGCACAGCTCTTCCAGCACGACCGCTGAGGGATCCTCGAGTGAGTGCATTGGGGACTGAGAAGCCCCACACCGACGCAGCTCCTGCACCAAAGACCAGCCCCCCAGCATCCACGAGATCTGCGTGGGGCCCTTTTGCCTGGTTGCTGCTTGTCCTGTTGTCTGGTCACTTGCCGGCTGGCTCGTGACCTCAGAGACGACGATCCGAAGAATCCAACACTGCTGGTCTGGTCCCCCAGACTGGCCCTTGCTTCCTTGTAAAAGAGGAGCACCCCAGACTCTCCAGGTTCGCACCAGACGCCACCTTTTGTTCCACTGCGTGGCTTGCATTAGCCAAGGCCTGTTGTCCAGATTGACGATCCAACACCGCCAACAGCAGCGGACTACGTGGGACAGCTCGTGCCTCCAGCCTGGTCGTGAAGAGCAGCTCCTGGTCCATGCAGCTACAGAGAGAAGCGACCCTTCCTTCACCTGACTGCGGTGACAGCATCTGGTTACCTCCTGGTTCCAGCACCGTCACTGGCTAGTAACCGAGACTCTGTCCCCTTCCCTTTCAGGACTCCTTCTTCTAAGTTCCATCCTTGGAACCACCGGACTCCTCCATCTGGCTGCCTGCCAGCAACTCCTTGTTTCAGGCATCACCGGGATCAACACAGCAAACCCAACGCAACTTCAGCCCTATGCACCCGCAGCCTGTGGGTTAGGTAACTAAAGCTTCCAGGCCCTGAAGTCTGTGTTCACTCTCCTAGTGTCCAGGTCCACTGTTGTTTTCCCTCCAACCAGCCGGGTTCGTCCGGAATCCGTAACTTTCTAAACTGTACGATCCATAGACGTTGGTACGCATCCCGCGTGAGAGTTTCCACTCTGCACGTGAGTCCCGTGGGCCTCCTGCTCCTTACTTACCTAGTTTGTAGCGTAGTCCCAGCGATCCTCCAGCCTCTGGATCTCCTTACAGTACTTTCCTTCCTCGCATTCCATTATTTTGAGTATATGGTTTGTCGTGCCCCTAAGGCGCACTTGTAAATATTGTGCGAACTCGTATTTCCTTTTTAGTATTGTCATGTGCTTAGCCCTCTGATCTCATAAAGAGTTCAGAGGTGTATGTTAGGTAATAAATATCTGTTTATTTTCATAACAACCTGTGTGGTGTCCTTTCACCTGGTATTCAAGGGGTTATATATGGTAAAACAGCTGGCTTCACATGCCATTCAGAGTTTAGCCTAAAGACTGCTTTTGTCCACGCTACTAGGATAGCTGGTCTATAAGGTTGACGTGGATATTTGACAAGTAATCCTCCTCCCCTTTCTAAGCGCCTTGAGACCCTCTGGGTATGTAGTGCGCTATATAAATTCTCTGACTTGACTTGACTTGACTTGACTTACAACCAATCACCATAAGGGTTGTTTGGACTGATACAAGGTGATCACTAGAACTAGTGAACATCATATATCAGGCCAACTTCTCACAACACAAAAGTATCATTTTCATGTATTCCCATTTATTCAGAGGACTCTGGAGCTGGTTCCCACAGTATGTATCTTTTGCGTCCTTGGACTGTGTTCAAACATCACATCACTTCTTCTGGCTCAATCACACCACGCATGTGCGGAGGTCAGGTGGGTTATAGACTCTTGATTCGTATGAGAGGCCCAAATGCATGCGAATAGGAAAATCAGAAAGACAATAATTTCAAAATAAAATGGTTTCACTGTATACCTCCTATCTCTACTCTAATCCAATTAATTTATTAACGTTTTCCCCGCATCAGCATACAGGCGCAAGAAATTCCCTCCAAGCGACAGCCCGTCATACTGCATAGGTGCAGTAGATGCATGCGCAGTAAAGATTTCCTGTTAGCAGCCATTTTAGAATTTCGCTCGAGTTACTTATTAGTAAAACACATAGGCAAGCTTCTCTGTCTTTTATATTCAATGTTGTGCATATTAATTTACACAATACATTGTTAATACAATATTAGAAGTTAAATGAGAGGATTGCTTCCGAACAAGTCTCTTTTCTACGAGTACTTGCTCCATCACTACCGCTCGAGTATAAGTTCTACTTGAGCGTCAGCTTCCTGAATGCGAACAGTAGGTCTCTCAATGCGCGCCCAGCGACCAACGGCGACAGCCGTGTTGGACTCATCCATTTTTTCAGGGTCATCCTAGAACATTTTGCCCTCCTCCAGTATTTTCTTCTGACCTGTTGGTGGTTTTATGACTCTGGGCACATTATCACTGCTGATCAGTGCTAAAGTGCATGTGCTCTCTATGGTAAAAGGAATGCCACTTATAGAAGGGAGCATAAGACACACAATTGATAAAACGAAATGCAGAAAAAATCAAAACATTCACCCCCAGTCAAAAGATCTGTGTTAAATCCATCATTCTTTTGCTCACCATGCCATCCCGGTTTGGAACTGGCCATATGCAAATCAGTCTTGACCGTGTGCCTCATGGGAGCAGTCCAGCCCAAACTGCCAAGCCAGGTCCTCAGTTTTGCTATGTGTCTTTGTGCCTGCCTGTTGTGTATTGACCATTTGGTTCTGACTGACGGAGGGAGAGGTGATATGCAGTGGCTCCAGAGAGTCTGAATGAGTCAGGGCCAGACTGAATAGGCCTGGTCTGCATTTGGAGTGGTGGGAGTATGGCACCTGAATAGGGCTGTGCCTCCCTTCCACAATTATGGCTCCACGCCCTATGGTGTGTCTGGAGCCAGGACTCACACTGACAATGGAGGTTGTTGTGCACTTGCAAAGTGCCCCCAGAACTGGTTTGGACTGGTCTCAGAGCTTGTGCCAGGGGGAGAAGAAAGACATATTGTACTATGAGTATTGGGGCTGTGATCCCATATTTTTTTGAGCTTGCTTGGACTACTGGAAGAACAGGAGAAGAGACTGAGTGGTACCAGAGGATTGCTGTGCTGGCGGGGAACCGCCACTGTGAGTGTGCCTTGTGGGCTGGGCTGTGGAAGGGATTGCATCTACGCCCAAGGACAGTGTGTGCTGCTCTGCTATCTGCTCTCCTGGGACTGTGTGCCCCAGGACTCTTCACAGAGTGCAGCACGAGGGGACTGCCCTGTGCTGAAGAAGTCTGAGCGCTGGTGAAGCACTTAACTTCTCTGCCTTTGCTACTGAGGCTGAGTGCAGGCGGAGTGCTTGGTTTTGCTTGTTATTTATCTTTATCAAGGCGCACTTCAAAAGCGCTGAAAAACCGATTGCCCAAAGGTGTGGGCCCCTGCACAGTACAGCGCGTGTAGGGCACTTCTACCTTCATCTCCCTGAGCTTGAGGAGTGGGCTCCAGCCATGCGGATAGAGGATGCCATCGCGCCGTGAAAAGGGGGCTGCGAAATTGACATAGATTTTGCTCCGTGATTCCTAGAGTGCAGAAAGACAGACAAAGGATGCCTGATTGTGGCCGGGTCTCCCGTGAGGAAGGGGAGAGCCCTGCGGGTCTCCTTAGCCAGGTTGTGGGCGGGGCCAGCAGTAGCGACCAAGCTGGAGCCTCATGGGCTCCTTTGGCCACAGGATAGAACCGGAGCCTCGCGGGCTCCATTCTGCAGCTTAATGCCTCCCCTGCCAGGTAGTTGGGGAGGCAGGCCACCAATGGCAGACTGTCTCACAGAAGAGACCGAGGAGACCGGAGAGGCCCAAGGAAGCCCCGGTGAGTAGGGCCTGTGACAAACCCTGTTTACATTCCTGGCTTTGTCACAGCTGTGCCGCATGGTCGTGGGCAGCTGGATTCTCATCTATAGCACCAGGGGCATTCTCAATTGAAGGAGGTAGGATGACTTGTAACCTTGCACCCTTGCACCCTTGCTTGTGATGTTTAGCACAAGAACAGGGTAAGACCTCGACCGATGCCCCTAATTAAAAGTAGCATGTTTCTTAATAGAGGCCAAAAAGTGAGGTGTCCTATCTCCAGAGGAGGGAGGGGTAATATGCGTATGGTACTGTGCCCTGGTGATTAGGGGTGTTACCTATCACCAGTTCTCATGTGTGCCGAATTCAGGATCATAGAATGAGGGGATGTTTTTGTTCCTTAAGTATGCCCTCTGCAAGTGTTTACTGTGGTGCACTGCTGCTAATGTTGATTCTGCATAATGTATTATGCTAAAAGGTGATCCTACCAGTAGTTACTGGTCGCCCTAACTAACTGTTATTTATGTAATTATGACACTGGCCCGATTGGCCTAGTGATTTCTGTAATCCCTGTAAAGTCATAACAAGTGTCTGATGGCACAGTGCATATATGTGATTGTGTTCTAAAGTGTTTTTATGGATAATACAAAGGCTATTTTTATATAACCTTGTGTGAAGTTTCTTTTGTGGTGTGCCTATTGTGTTGCTGCTGTGTGAGTGTGTTGCACAAATGCTTTACACATTGCCTCTGGAATAAGCCTGACTGCTCTGACAAGCTACCAAGGAGGTGATCAGGGGTTATGTCCAACGTGTAACTTCCTTGCCCTGACTAGAGCGGTTGATTCTGCCTGCCTTAGGTGTATACCCTAGCCAACCAAAAAAAAACATTTCTAACACCCACGTTGAAAAAATCTCGCTGGGAAGTGGTCTAGCCTAGGATTTTCCTCGCTCGCACTCGTCAACTTACCATTGGTGAGCGAAGAAAAAACTCCACTTTGCTGGGAACTCCACGAGCTTCGCGGAGTGCAAGGTGCAAAGTGCAAAAAAACTCTGCAACCTCCACGGACGGAGCGGAATTTACCACCTTGGCTCAGTACACACCCCAGTAATACAGAGTAATACTTGAAGGCACAACATCAGCAAATGGTATAGTGTGCTGGTCACCTCCATACAAGAACACCCAGCATGCCCAGAGCCAGCCCTCAGACACCTGGGAAAAGTTAGGCAATCCCATTAATTTTCGTGGCCCACCCATGCGTCTTCGTGGCTCTCCTGGATTTGCTCCATCCGGGCATGAATAGGAGGTAGTTTAAAGGTAATGAATAGGGTTAAGGGTCAACCCTGTGATGTCATAGTGGCATAAATTCTGCATGGTCTCTATTCATCTATTTTAGGCATTTTGGTGACTTGACTCCATGCCCTATAATTCACAAACAATTTATGACCAAGCACATCTGCACAGCTGATATGGAAGCTGTTTGGAGTTAACTTTGGCACCTTTTCCACATCCTGACCTTTTAGTCTCCACATGTTTGTCAGCTGGTGTGACTGCCAGGCATAATCAGTCGGAAAACAAAAGACTTAGCACAAGTGGTTGATCACCAGGGTAGGACGGTCTATACTATATTAGAACAAGCAATGCTGATCACAAGCACAAAATAGCTAGTGTTTTTCTCTAAAAAACAACGTTGGCGAGTGTCACACATCAAGAAATAAACAAAATATCCTGGATGGAAACGATTGAGCCAATTTTAACCACTACACAATCTTTTTTGTGACATTGCATTCTACTCGTTTTCAACCCTTTTGTGCCAATATTGAACATCAAACCTCTGCAAACTGATCTTCACCAGGGCCTGCACTTATATTATGTGCCTGGGACTTGTCCTAGTGGCTGTGCCAAAGTAAATACATACCCAGCAGGCATTGGCATAACCAATAAGTCTGGCGCTGGTAGTCAGTTTTTTGGCAATTCTGATTTTGTACTCTCGTGGTTTTGGCAAAATGTTATTTTTGGAGAAGAGACTGGGACCTCATCGATCAAGAAAAAGAATGAGCTAAAGGCAAAATATTTTTGGGGTCTCAAAGAAGGCTCTGGGACTGAAGAGAACTACTTGGTGCGCATGTGCTACTTGTGAAAGAGCAGGATGCAGGAACTCTCAGTGTGGCGAGCCAATGGCTGAAGTGACCCACTGCTAGAGTGGGTGGCAGAAAACTGTGAATGACACAATTTATGCAATGACTAACAGAGGAAGTCAGGCTGAAATCCCTTCTAGTTAACTATGTTAAATGTCAAATTTTTGTCAAATCAAACGTCTTGGCTAACATCAGACCTACAAATGCAGACAGTCTGGCATTGGCTGCAAGCATCTCGCCTTTACTATTCATTTAAAAAAAAAGTTTTTGAATATCTTTATTAAAGAAAGATAAAAAGGATTCCCAAAACAGACAGACAGGCTTGCACAGGCAGACAGAGAGGCTTGCAAAGAGAGATAGATTTACAAATGCGGATATAGATAGAAAGATACATTTCATAGGTTTGAAATTTAGATAGGATTGATAAGATGTATATAGATATAGATAGATAATGTTGCTAAGATAGTGACAGAGTTGCAAAGATATATAGATAGATAAACAGACAGTCAGACAGTTAAATAGATAAAAAGATAGATAGATAGATAGATAGATAGATAGACAGACAGACAGACAGATAGATAGATAGATAGATAGATAGATAGATAGATAGATAGATAGATAGATAGATAGATAGATAGATAGATAGATAGATAGATAGATAGATAGATAGATAGATAGATAGATAGATAGATAGATAGATAGATAGATAGATAGATAGATAATTGGAATAAATGGCTCAGCTTTATTAGTAATATAATTGTTAAATGTCTTTATAAGCATGACATACACAAGCACTTAAATTGATGGCAGCAGCTCCGACGAAGGCACGCTTTTTGGGGATGCGAGGCACTTTCCTTGATGCGGTGCAGGCGATAGTTCCAGCGGCGACAACGTTGTTCAGAAGTGCGACGGCAGGCACAGCGACAGCGACATGTTTCTTCAGCATTGCAAGACCCTTGTCTCGATGCGGTGCAGTGCGACAACTCCAGAGGCAACATCCTTGTTCAGTAGTGCGACGGCAGGCAGCAGCAATGGTGACATACTTCCTCTTCGTTGCGAGACGCTTCTCTTGATGCGGTGCAGTGCGACAACTCCAGCGGCGACACCCTTGTTCAGAATTGCGATGGTAGCAGCAGCGTCTGCGACACGCTTCATTCTCGTTGAGTCACGTTTCCAGCTCCTTGTGACACGCAGTCCTTCAGAAGGCCCAAAACAGCAGCAGGCCCTTCCAAAATAACTCTAGGGAGCTGGGGGGTTGAAGTCTGTTGTCCCTGAGACTTCAGCAGGAGGATAGCTCTTATCCTAGCCCTTTGAGATCCTTCACAAGTTAAAAGCAAAGTACACAAAGTTCCTTTCTCCTTCCTTTGGCAGTAAGGCAACCACTGCAGGCCAATCCCCGAAGCAGCACTTCAGCTTAGGGATAGTCTCTCCTCAGTTTATTTACGTTCCTCTCCTCAGTGAAGGTTTCTTCTTGTAGTCCAAAAGTGATCTAATTTCATGGGATTAGGGTCCCAATATTTATACCCAAAAATCCTTTGTTCTCTGAGGGAGATGAACCTTTGCCCAGTCCAGACCAGCTATGAAGCACTCTGTTTACCAGACTTCTCCTTTCCCTTCACAGTGCAGGGCAGAAACATCAGACGCCCCACAGGAGGTGGAGCCAGCATTGTGGAAGGCAAGTACAGTCCTGGAGCACTTTGTTGACAGGACTCCTTGTCTTCTTTCAGTGTGCAGGGCAGAGACATCAGCTGCACCCCAGGAGGTGGAGCCAGCATTGTGGAAGGCAGGCACAGCCCTATTCAAGGTTCAGGTGCAACTCCTCCCTCCCATATAGATGCAGATCTCTCTATTCACCACTGGGCTGAGTCATCCTGTCTCTTGGAATACCCCTGCCCTGTTACTCACAAACCAGACAAAGGAATGCACAACCTAGCAGAGGCAAGCTTTGGATAGTTAGACAAGAAAATACCTACTTTCTAAAAGTGGCATTTTCAAACACAGAATGTTAAAACCAACTTCACTAAAGTATGTATTTTATCATTCTGAGTCCAGGCATACTAAACTCGAATTTCTACCATGTTCTCTGAGTCAGTTAGGATTATAAAAATGTAACAATCGAATAGCCAATTCTCGCCTATGGAGAACAGGTAGCCGTGCAATAGAGAAAAACGAAAATGGCTGTAATTCACTATTAGGATATGCCACACACATCAATGCCACACACATCAGGGCTTGTCCTACCTTATACTTACACTGCACCCTGCCCATGGGACTACCATAGGGGTGTCTGACATGAACAAAAAGGAAGGTTTAGGGACTGGCAAGTATGTGAACTTGCCCAGTCAGCATGACAGTACCAGACTGCATGCAGGCTCTGCAATGGCAGACCTTAGACACGTTATACAAGGCTGCTTCTGTGGGTGGCACAACCAGTGCTGCAAGCCCACTAGCAGCATTTAGATTACACGCCCTGGGCACACACAGTGCACAGTACTAGGGTCTGACAAGTAAACCAAACAGCCAATCATGGAATCACTAATCCATAGATCAATTTACAACAGGGAGCACTCGCACTGTGGCATTGGACAGCAGTGGCACAGTGCCCAAAGCATCTAACACCAGCAAATGTACATGAGGCAACAGCAAAAATGGAAGGGAGACCCACGCCAATGGTGCCAGGTCTAACAATTTCCAATTGGAAACAGTCTGCTATTTTATGAAAGTGCAGTACTCAGATAAACAAAGGCCACTCCAAAAGGAATTTACAACAGCTTAGTAGAAGACAATAACTGATAAAGCTAGAATGTGCCCAGTGTTTGCATCTGGTAGAAAGGGTCCTGCTATCAAACCAGGCACTAAAAGCAAAGGCAAAACTAAACAATAAAGTAAAAACAAAAACATCAGCACTGAAAGAACTACTTTGTGCATGGATATGCTCTTTGTGAAAGAGAAAATACAGTCACTCAAAGTGCAATTAGCCAGTGGCTGAATTAGGATGACCCACTTCCCTATGCTTTATGATGTAGGGGGTGTAAGCAAAATGTGAAAGACACAACAGTAAACCGATGGATGAAGACAGCTGACTGAAAACCCCATTAAGCAAGCATATTATATATGTTAATGTTTGTAAAATCAAAAGCTCTTGGCTAATGCAGACCTAAAAATGGCTTTCATGTCAGTCTATGGGGAATGCTTCAGCAAGTAATGGGGTATTTTGACTGGAGCTCTAAAAAAATGTACTAAGGCAGTTCACCAACATCCATAAAGGAGCAACTCCATAAATTATTTGGAAATATCCCCTCTGAAGATGAGCACAACCCACACCAGACAAGTTATGGCTTTTTCCAATGTCATAGGTGAGACATAGGGATACCTGACAGAATATCAGAACAACAAATGTGCTACTCAAATGTCAAGTCAAAAATATCAATGACAAAAGTATCATCCATCTATACTTATAATGTTAAGTATTAAAATATGGGAGCATAAATATCGTTGACAGTAATATCACATTCGATTAACACAGTGCCATAAATGCCGAGCTAGAAAGGGACAAAGTATTTTGCCATTTCTACAGCAAAGTCTTTAAGCATGGGACTAGTACCAAGCCATCCAAGCCGAGCTGTAAAATGACAAAGCCTTTTACCACTCCAGGCACTATATTACAAATTTGGATTGGTAAAATACATCCAAGTCATCCTGGAATGAGTAAAAGAACCCCCTGACACGCGTTTCACTATCATTATCATTTTCCAGTCCAACGCTGTAATACTGAGCTTGGAGTGCTAAAAGGCTTTTGTAATTTTACAGGTCGAAGTGCATGGCACCGTGCCAGTCCTATGCTGAAAGACTTTGCTGTAGAAATGGCACAATACTTTGTCCCTTTCTAGCTCAGCATGGATGACACTGTGCTGATTCAATGCTTAAACACTTTGTTTGAAAAACAGACATTTGAGGTACGCCGATTCAGAGAGTCACAGGTGTTCTAGGGTGCTCTATACAGAAGTTGCTCTCAACCTAAACTTGGGAACTACCAAGAGTTCTCTGCTTCTTTTTTGCATTATTTATACAGCACTCTAAGCCTGAAAGGGTATTGTTTTGGTATATATTGTGTGTGTGAGTGTGTGTGTGTGTGTGTACGTATACACACGTTTGGGTTTCCTGTTCGGAACATGCACTTTTAAAACTATGCTGAATAAATTTTACCTGCGGCTGCGGTGAAACAGAACATTTGGTGTCCGTCTCTCGTTTCCCTGGAAACTTGGGCGCCGTGAGGAAAGCGGTGTCAAGAGTGGTCTTTGGATATATATATATATATATATATATATATATATATATATATATATATATATATATATATATATATATATATATATATATATATATATATATATATATATATATATATATATTCAATGAAAAAACTATTGGTTTTAGGTCATATATAGTTAGGGATTTGCATTTAGAAAACCTTATTTTACTCGCATAAAACCATTGAAATTCCATATATAGTTATAAGCGCTAACTATATATCGCGCACCCGCAATCCACTGCTGATGATGTCACATATTACATCATTCATGACATGGTTAGTGACATCACTGATGACATCACTGATGACATCTCAAATGACATCACTGATGACATCACTGCTGACAACATCCAGTGACTGTATGTTTCTGTAAAGTTAAAATATGTTTTACATATTGAAGAATGAGTGGATATATAAGTGTCTGGATGAAGGATTTACTAGTTGCATGACTGACTGATTGAGTGAGTGATTAAATGTGTCTCACTGAGTGCATGGGTTAGTGACTAAACTGTTTTAATTTGTGCATCATTATATCTGTTGTTCTACAAACTGCTGCATATGTTGATCAGTAGCTATATGAGTAACTGTATGGGTTATTCATTGGTTGTCCAAGTATTTGTATGGGAAACTGAGTGTGTGTGTATGGGTGGCTGGGAGGTGTGTGACTCTGTACATAGATGTGTGAGTAGTTGATTCACTATATGTATAGATTCAAAAGTGCATGTGGAAACAACTGTATGGGCGGTTGACTGTGCATGAGTGTATTAGTGAGTAAATGGATATCTCAGTGCTACATGTCAAATTAAGTACATATGTAAAACACAGTACATGTGAGAGTTGACATCTATAAATAACTGTGCATAAGAGCCAGTGAATGTGTGAGTGGCTGTATGGATCATTGTGAACATGTATCAGAGATTGTATAAGAGAGTAAAGTAAATATGTGTTAGTATATGTTTGAATAAGTAAGGTGTGTATAACTGTATAGTTGAGAAAATGGAGGTGTGATTGATTTTTGGCATAACTGACTAGGTGTGTGAGTAACTCCATGGATGAGTGACTGTCTGTTTACACTGATTGTATCTAAGGTTATATTAGAGTCTGAAGAGGTTCATGGTATTATCACATGAATGATATCATCAGTGATGTGATCAGTCATGTCAAATGAGATGTTATCAGTGATGTCATCAGTGATGTCATTTGAGATGTCATCAGTGATGTCATCAGTGATGTCACTAACCATGTCATGAATGATGTAATATGTGACATCATCAGCAGTGGATTGCGGGTGCGCGATATATAGTTAGCGCTTATAACTATATATGGAATTTCAATGGTTTTATGCGAGTAAAATAAGGTTTTCTAAATGCAAATCCCTAACTATATATGACCTAAAACCAATGGTTTTTTCATTGAATTTTCAAGGTTTTGTAAATGCAAATTCCTAACTATATATGGACTATAACCTATGGTTTTTTCTGTGAATTTCAATGGTTTTTTAATAGCAAATATCAAAAGCTGTCAAATGTCAAGTACGTGATAGGTAAAAACGTTTTCGTGTTTATGCACGCTGATGTGCTTTGAACGCTGCCCCCCCCCACTCCCCTCTTTTCTCTTAGTAGTACTCTCTCTTTGCAGATAGTGAACGGTAGTTAACGCAGACCTTTACCCCTGTTGTAATCCGTTGTACCTGCTTGTCTCTCCATTTGATTGATTATTATCCAAGCATTTACTGTTTTACAATTGGTTCTCTTTGGATCATTCTCTATTTACAAACAAGCACAAAGTCGCAATACTCTGTTTAGTCTTTGCAGATAGTGAAAAATCGTTAAAAAAAATAAAAGTATTCGAGCAAAATCAGTAGACCACTAATTCGATCTCTTTTTGACCTCGGTAAAATACAAACATTAGGAATAACCCTTCATGAGAAATACGAAAATAGTGAAATGAACTGAGCTCCACACCATGAGGGCTGCAAAACAGCTCGACTCCGCCACCCACACCGCCCAAAATAACGACAAACCCTATGCAAATATTATAAATATACACAACACACCAGCAAAGAAACAGAGTAAAACATTTTATTAAATAACTATTTACATAACTATTTTATACTTTTTATTGCCCGATCCGGCTAGCTCAATCGATCGAGCATGAAACTCATGCACTGATAACAAGCGTTGAGAGTTTGTAGAATGATGGCTTCAGATTTTCCACATACGGTGTAGTGGCGCGAACTGGCAGGGGGCGTTTGGATTCTACCCCTTCTCCAAATAAGATTTTCATACGTGAATGTTCGTTCATGCTTTTTGTCCCTGAGTTGCTTCCATGTCACTGCCTTACATAAATGGCATAAGTCCTGGTTGTTGAGTGCCATACTTCAGAGTTCTAAGCAGCTCTTGTAACACTGTTTAAACCTTATTTGCACCTGCTGCAGCTTCACTATTCAAAGTAAGTGGAGTCCATTTGTGGACCTGACTGCATTAGAAAACAATGTGATACGGTGCCTCCCTAAACCGCTTGACGGAGGCCCCCGAGGGGCGGTGAGATGGCGCGGACTGAGAGGGGGCGCTTGGCTCCTGCCCCCTCCCCAAGTCGTGTTGCCCTGGTGAGGCCTGAGATCGCCCCCGGCATAGGCGGCCGGCTCCCGGGATCAGGCGGAATTTTTTCCCTTTTGAAGAATCTTCCATTCTGGACCTTGTCCCACAATCCGTTTGACCTGAAGACACGCTGTCGTGGGACGCCCCTTTACCGTTTTAGTTGCCATTCCGCCCGCTTTTGGTACTCTGTGCCTCTTCCGCCATTCAGCTGTTTACCGCCCGCTCTTGCGACTACAACGTCTCGCTCACCATGTAGTTGAGTTGCTCCCACTCTTAAGATTTAACCGAACTTTTTGGACTGCTGAAAGCGGTTGTATTCCGACCGCTGGTTGGTGGAGACATTTTGACTATATTCTGGACCTGCATTGTCGCGTAATGCGTCATATGACGCGACGCGTTAGCGCACCCGGAAGTGCTCCGCTGCGCAGCTTCCCAGAAACGATCCAGAGCGCGCCGCGCAGCACGTAACGTAAGCATAACAGGTCATGTGACTTGTTAATAAAACTTTTCATTGGTTCATTTTACTTTTTTTTCCTAATTATGTAAGACTAGGTCATGTGACCTAAAAATAACACTTTTCATTGGATTAAAACATTTTTTTTCCCAAACGATGAAAGCCCCACCTTGTTTCTGGATGTTTCAGACTGAAGCTGGCGTCACCATGAGAGCACCACCATCTCGTAGCTCCGTCGTGGCCATTCCGCAAGCAATCATGGCAGCCGCTCCCCACCGGAAGCCTGCGGGAGTCGACGGCCCCCAAAACTTTTGTACAATCTTCAAGGCTGAGGGAACGCTTTCGAGAATGGAACCCAAGCCCTGGCAGACAAGCGTCCGAGTTCCAAGGTGTCCCAGGGCCATTTTACTGGACCAGGCCCAAATCCGAAGAGCCGACCGCCATTTTAAGAGTCCTGTGGAAGCCGCCTATCGCTGCACCGCAAGAGTGGGAGCAACTCAACTACATGGTGAGCGAGACGCTGTAGCCGTAAGAGCGGGCGCTAAACAGCTGAATGGCGGAAAAGGCACAGTGTAGCAAAAGCGGGCGGAATGGCGACTGAAACGATAAAGGGGCGCCCCACTACAGCAGACAAGCCTCCGCCATGTGCTTCAAAACTGCATATGTATCTCGTGATATCAAGGTTGGGCAACCAGTACACAACAAGCAGTTACGAGTCCCATTTACACCGGCGCCATTTTGGGCACGGCCGGGCAGGTCCAGGATCTACTGAAGCATAACAAATGAGGCTGACGTCTCTGAAGCAGTTGACGAACAGCAGGACATAGCAAATAAACATGAACTCTCTAAAGCTGTTAACTCACTGCAGAACAAAACAAGTGAACCTGAAACCTCTGGAATAATTGTCGCTGAAAAGAACAACACACAAAACTCTGTACAGCCTGAAGAAAAAAAAACAGAAGGGCACTGTAGTTTCAGACACACTTAACACTAACGACTAAACAAAGATATCGTCTGTTTATGAAGCAGTTATCATCTTGACAGAATTGACAAAGAAGTGTACAGACACCAATGCTATTAAGAAACACAAGGAAATCCTAACGCATCAGCATTCTCGGAAGAGGTTGACACAGATAACATCTTAAGGAACAAAGAAAGACCTGTTCACTCTTGACACCCCAGGTGCTGTGTATGTTGCACTATAGTGCTGCATCGAGAAAACGGACAACCCTATTGATGTGGATTTTTCATTATTGCTTATTGTAAAGAAATGGCGACTCCCCCCTTTAGCAGATTAGCTAAATGTTTGCGTTATTTAGGCATAAAAGTTATATTATTGTTGTTGTTGTTGTTATCGTTATAGTTCTGATTAATTTCAAAAAATGGTTAAATACATTTACAGTTTTTGTTGCGTTCGTTATATTTAAATGTTAATAAAGTTTTAAAATCTAACTTTGTTGGAGTGCTATATATGTTTAAAAAATCGGGTGAATGGGGCCTTGAATCGGGTTATTGTCATGTGTGGGCTTTGCAAGTGTACTGCTACAAGATCGGACATTTCAAACTCAAATGCACGTTCTTTTTCTTACCTTTCCGAAGCATGGAGCGCAATAGCAGGCAGAGAAAGGGTGATGCACGTGTTGAACACTGCCTGGCCTGCAAATTGCTGGCAGTGCCCCCCCGCCCGCTCCTGAAAGAGGGCACGCACACACACCGCCGCCCCGAGTACTTCACAAATCTTTAAAAGACCATGCGCTTGTTCATGAGGCTTAAATGGTTTATCACCCCTTCTAGAACCCCTGCATCGACCCTCTGACGTTTCCTGGAAGAATTAGCACGTAACACAATACCAAGCCTTGTCAGCTGAAACCCCCGAGAAATCATGGGGCATATTATCAAGGGGGTTTATTTCCGCTTTTTTGGCTTTAAAAGCCAAAAAAAAAGAGATAAAATTATCTCCCTATTACCAAGCTGTCGCTAACACCAGTTAGTGACAGCTAAAAGGAGATAGCGACCATCTTGGGCCCCGCTTTGCATATCAGTGATATTTATCACTAATGACATGCAAAGTGGGCGTGCCAAGATTTTAGCGACTGGAAACAGTCCCTAACCATCGCTATCTCCTATTACCAACTTTTGGAGATATTCGCGCTAAGCACGAATAGAGCAGTTTTAGCCATGTTATCCAATGGGAAGTGGATAACATGGCTAAAAGCATTTGCTGGATAATGCATGAATATCGCTGACTTTTCAACGATATTCATGCATTGCGGCCGTTTTTTATCGCATTTGCGATAAACCTTGCTAATAGCAAGGTTTATGTGCGATAAAATTCGCCGAAGTGCGGCGATAATTTTTGTCTCTAAACAAGTTAGAGACAAAAACTACCGCTAGTTGTTGGTAATATGCCCCCGGGTTTTTCCTTGCAGGAATCGGGAAGCGAAAGACTAGCACTGAAATCAGTAGTCTCACGCCTGAATCGGGAGGGTTGGCATGTCTGCATACTCTACAGCTGGAGCCATAAACTACATCCGCAGGGCTAGGTGATAGCCTAGGTCTGGCCTGGACAATCGGACACAGAGGAAGAGGAGTGTCAGAGGGTGCGGTAGTGAATAGGGTGAAAGGGAGGTGTCGGGCGGGAGCAGCGCAGATGGGGGGAAGTATATGTCCCATGCATGAGAGAGAGAGCGGGGGTGACCAGTGCGTGGGGGAGATGCTTGCGAGGGTGGGGAGCCATGCTGAGGATCGGCGGCGTGCAGAGAGTGGCCCTGGTCAAGGCATCTAAAATGGCTGCCGTGCACGACAAAATTGTGGCATTGGACAAAAACGCAAGATGGCGCAGACAATGTTTATCAATAAGGATTCATTTATAACAAAATATTTACTCGCAGTGACAAAATGGTGGTCAACACTTCCTGATTTCCATCGAATCGAACGTTAACAAACTTCACGCAGCAAAAAAAAAAAAAAAAAGCTCACGCACAGAGCAGTTTTTAGCCATGTTATCCAATGGAAGGTGGATAACATGGCTAAGAGCATTTGCTGGATAATGCATGAATATCGCTGACTTTTCAGCGATATTCATGCATTGTGGCCGATGTGCGGCGATAATTTTTGTCTCTAAACAATTAAAACGAAGCACAAAATGGCGGATTCCCGTTTCGCTACCAGTTTGCGGCCCAGTTCGCGGCCCGTGAAGCGCTTCTACCGTGAAAAATCATTTTTTTTTATTTTCCCCACGGGACCCTTTAATAACCCCAACAACATTCCTAGGGGGTCAAGAGGGGTATACCTTGCCCCCTTTCAATAAATTCCCCCCTCGTTTTTCACCTCTTCTTCTCTCTCGATCCTACCGAGAGATAAGATGGCGGCCGCTCCGGACTGTTTAGAATGTTGACAGACACCGGAGAGCCAATCAGCTTTCTGCGCGCAAAGTTCCGTTTCGCGAAAAGTAAGCGGACCGGAGCGCTGTTACAGATATATATCTTGTTTTGAACGTTAATTTCTCAAAAACTACTGGAGCACATATATTGAGACCTAGCAAAGGCACATCGGGCTAACAGTCCCTACAATTTTGCCAAGTTTCGTGGAAATCCATTCAGCCGTTCGGGCTAAAAGTGAGTCCAACCGCCCTACGGAAAAATGAATGGGAAAAACGCGTTTTGGGACCCCCCTTTTTTCTCAGCCCCCCCTTGACGAAACCCCACCAAATTTTCAGGGGCTGCTCAGAAACAAAATGTGCCATTTTCCTGAAAATTTCAGCCGATTCCGTCCTCAAACGCCAAAGTTATTAGACATAGAATTTTCAAAAATCCCATAGGGAATTAATCCTAACTATATATACCTACTGGCGATAGCCAGTAGGTAATATATATATATATATATATATATATATATATATATATATATATATATATATATATATATATATATATATATATATATATATATATATATATATATTCACTGAAAAAACCATAGGTTTCAGCCACGATATAGTTAAAAATTAGCATTTAAAAAACCTTAGAAATTCACTGAAAAAACCATAGGTTTCACACACGTTATAGTTAGGAATTAGCATTTAAAAAGCCTTAGAAATTCACAGAAAAACCATAGGTTTCACACATGTTATAGTTAGCTGCACATTTCACTCATACAAAACCATTGAAATTCCCCCATTATAGTTAATTCAGCTAACTATAACTCGCGAGCCCGCAATGCACTGCTGATGACGTCACATATTACATCACTCATGACATGGTCAGTGACATCACTCATGACATCACTGATGACATCTCAAATGACATCACTGATGACATCACTGATGACATCATCCCGTGAATGTGTGTCTTTCTGAAAAATAAATATGTTTTATATATTTATATCTAAAGGTCGATGGAAGAAAAAATGTGTAAATAAGTTACTAAATGGATGTTTTTTTGGAATAATGATTGTATAACTGACTTATTAAGTGTATCTTAGTGAATAGATGTATTAGCGAGTAATGTTTAAATATGTAAATGTCTGTATCAGTGTCTCACTTTGTGTATAAGTGGCTGCATGGGTTGGTGACTAGATACATGAGTGTCGATATGGGTTATTAGTTGGTTTTTAGAGTATCAGTATGAGTGTCTGTATGGCTTGGTGGGGGGTATTACTTACTGCATAGATGCATGAATGGGTGACTCACTGTTTGTATGTGTTTTGAAGACAGCATGTGTTGAGGACTGTATGGGTGGATGAGTGTGTGTATGGGTGTGTTAGTGAGTGAATCACTGTCTCAATAGTATCTTTATGAGTAACTACATATGTGTTAAACTAGTATATGTGAGTATCGATGTATATAAGTGAGTATATGTGAGAGCGAGAGATTGTAAGAGTTCCTGTATAAATAAGTATGTGTTTCTATAAGTGATTGTTTAAGAGAGTAAGTTTGTGTACGATTCTGTAGAAGTAGGTGTAGTGGTGGGTGTATAGCTGTATATATGCAAGTAAATGGATGTGTGAGTTTGTGTGTGAGTAACTCTATAGATGAGTGTCCGTGTGTAATAAGATGTATAGGTGTATGAGTACATATGATGAGTGAGTACATGTGAGTGCCTATCTAGAACTGTTAGTGAATGCCTGGATGTTTATGTAGATTTTGGAATTACTGAATAGGTTGTTCTAACTGGAATTAGTATCTCGATTAAAAAACTAAAAAATGTAGTTTCTATTTTTGAATGTGTGTATCAAGGGTTATATTACGCTGAGAGGAGGTCTGCCACTCTTTCACAAGGATGATGTCATCAGTGATGTCATTTGAGATGTCATTAGTGATGTCATGAGTGATGTCACTGACCATGTCATGAGTGATGTAATATGTGACGTCATCAGCAGTGCATTGCTGGCGCGCGAGTTATAGTTAGCTGAATCAACAATAACGGGGGAATTTCAATGGTTTTGTATGAGTGAAATGTCCAGCTAACTACAACATGTGGGAAACCTATGGTTTTTTCAGTGAATTTCTAAGGTTTTTTAAATGGTAATTCCCAACTATAACATGTGTGAAACCTATGGTTTTTTTCAGTGAATTTCTAAGGTTTTTTTAAATGCTAATTTTTAACTATAACATCGCTGAAACCTATGTTTTTTTCAGTGAATTTCTAAGGTTTTTAAATGCTAATTTTTAACTATAACGTGGCTGAAACATATGGTTTTTTCAGTGAATTTCAAAGGTTTTGTAAATGATCATTTTTAAATGTATTAAGTGTTATATTTTTTATACTGATTTACTACATTATTTTAAACTATTTATTTTTAGATATTTTATTTTTTTAATCACATTACACATTTTTAATATAAATTGAATTTTTTTTAAAAAATATTGAAATTGTAATATATTTTTTTGTTTAATTTTTTTACATTTATATATAATTTATATAGCAGGCTATGATATCCTATGGAAGGAAATTCAAGTTACTGGTAAGTACAGTTAAATTTACTTTTCAGGAATAGTAGTGAGCTAGGTTGGGGAATTAATTCCTCTTCAATCCTGAGGTCCCCTGTGAGCCAACTAGCCCACCAAGTACCTTTAGTATGCGCCAGGCAGCTGTGTTGCAGAGAGTCGTTCAAACGGCACGTCCCCCTTTTACAACACTCTGCAACACAGCTCCGTGGCGCTTACTGGAAATACCTGTTGGACTAGTTGCCCTCTAGGGGACCTCTGGATTGAACAGGAATAAATCCCCAACTTAAAACGCGCCTCAGGACATGTTTGCACTCACATCACCTCAAGCCCCGCCCCCTACCTTCACCACTGTGCTAACGCACCCTGTAGAGTGTTCTAAGTTGGGGGATTAAGTCCCCTTGCATACTGGGGGTACCTGGCGGCCAACTAGCCCACCGGGAACCTCCAGTATGCGCCAGGAGACTGCGTTGCAGAAATGTGCAATGAGGCCACGCCCTTTTTTACCTCTCTGCACCACAGTCCCCAGGTGCGTTTGCAGAGGGGGAACTAATTCCCCTTGCATACTGGGGTTCCCTGGGGTCTAACTGGCCCACCAGGAACCTACAGTATGTGCCAGGGTTCTGTGTTGCTTTGCCCCGGGGGGTGGTGGTCCCCGGGGCAGTGTGGGAGGGATTGGGGCCCCCCACTCTTCTTTTTCACTATGCCCCCCGTGATTTGACCCCCCCAGGGGGTAATTTGAAAAAAAGCAGACCAGGTTTTTAAAAAAAATTGTTGGGGCTTTGGGGGTCCTTGTGGGACCACCTGAGCAGGCCTAGGGGGTCAAGCTGTTTCTACCCTGCCCTCTTTTTGCGTTCTACACGTTTGTTTTTCTGCTTTCTTGTGCCTCAGTCTACCGAGCACAAGATGGCTGCCAACACTTCCTAGTTTGGAGTGTTCACAGCCAATGAGCATGCAGATCGTACTCGGAAAGGTACGTGTACGGTACTTATACAGTACTCGTACCCCGTGATTCTTTCCCCCCAAAAAAATTGGGGGGGGCCTTGTGGGACCCCCTGAGCAGGCCTAGGTGGTCAGGGTGTTTCTACCTTTGCCCACTTTTTGCGTTCTACACATTTGTCTATCTGCTTTCTTGTGCCTCAGTCTACTGAGGCACAAGATGGCTGCCAACTCTTTCTGGTTTGGAGTGTTGACAGACAGTTGACAGACAATCAGCATGCAGCTCGTGCTTGGAAAGGTACAGAGTACGTAAGCTTACAGTAAGCTTACGGTATGAACCTCTAGATATACTTATGATTTTACTTTTGATTTCCTCAAGAACTACTGAACGGAATTACACCTTTTAACAAAAAGCGTGATCTGCGAACCGAACTCTACCTTTTTTCCAAATTTGGTGCAATTCTGTTCAGCCGTTCGGGCTGTAGCCCTGGCTAAAGGTCCTATGGAAAATTGCATGGGGAAAACATGTTTTGGGACCCCATTTTTTCTCGGCCCCCGCAGCACAAATCACCCCCAAGCTTTCAGGGAAGGAGCGGAGCGGAGCGGAGCAGGCCATTTTCTTGGAGAAAGTCGCGAAGATTAGTCCACCGACGCCAAAGTTATTCCAAATAGAACGTTGTCGATTTCCTATGGAAACTAGGTTTTAACTATAACTACCTACTGGCGACCACCAGTAGGTAATATATATATATATATATATATATATATATATATATATATATATATATATTACCTACTGGCGGTCGCCTGTAGGTATATATAGTTAGGACCTAGTTACCATAGGAAATCCCCAACATTCTATTGGGAATAACTTTGGCGCCGATTGAGGAATCTGCGTGTAATTTTCCTATGTTAATTTCTATAGGGACCTTTAGACACGGCTACAGCCCGAACGGCTGAATGGAATTACACCAAACTTGGCAAAATGGCAGGGCCTGGTATGCAGATGTGCCTTTGCTATGTTTGGTGAAAATCCCTCCAGTAGTTCTTGAGAAAATTGAATTTGAAATTTTTCAAATGGCATTTTCTATGGGACCTTTAGACACGGCTACAGCCCGAACGGCTGAACGGAATTACACCAAACTTGGCAAAATGGTAGGGACAGGTATGCAGTAGTGCCTTTTCTATATTTGGTGAAAATCCCTCCAGTAGTTGTTGAGAAAATGGAATTTGAGCAAATTATATATCTAAATGCTCTCAGCGTACGTGCACCGTACGCGCACGGTACGCGTACCGTACGCGTACCCTTACGTGCGCGAGCAAGTTTCTGATTGGCTGGCAGTCGACTGTCAACATTCCAAACTGTCCAAACCAGAAAGTGTTGGACACCATCTTGTTTTTCAGGAGAACTGAGGCACAAGAGAGCCCAAAACAAGAGTGGAAAACACGAAAAGGGGGGCAGGGTAGAGACCCCCCAACCCTCTAGCCCTTCTCAGGGGGTCCCACAAAGACCCCCAAGGGCAAAATAAATAAATAAATAAATTAATTAAATTGCGGGGTACGCGCACCGTACGCGTACGGTACGCGCACCGTGCGCGTACCCCGCGATTTAAAAAAAAAATAAAAAATTATTTTCACTTGGTGGTCCTTCTGGGACCCCCTGAGAAGGGCAAGGGGGTCAGGGGGTCTCAACCCTGCCCCCTTTTCACGTTTTCCCCTCTTGTTTTGGGCTCTCTTGTGCCTCACTTCTCCTGAGAAACAAGATGGCTGCTCAGGTGGTCCCAGAAGGATAATAACATATATAAACGTTATCCGCTAATAGAATTAGCATTTACAAAACCTTTGAAATTTATTGAAAAAAATATAGGTTTCACGCCTGATATAGTTAGGAATTAGCATTTAAAAAAACCTTGCAAATTCACTGAAAAAACCATAGGTTGCAAGCCTTATATAGTTAGGAATTAGCATTTAAAAAACCTTGCAAATTCACTTAAAAAACCATAGGTTTCAGGCCTTATATGGTTAGGAATTCGCATTTAAAAACCTTGCAAATTCACTTAAAAAACCATAGGTTTCAGGCCTTACATAGTTAGGAATTAGCATTTTAAAAACTTTGCAAATTCACTTAAAAAACCATAGGTTTCAGGCCTTATATAGTTAGGAATTAGCATTTGAAAAACCATTGAAATTGCTCCTATATAGTTAGTTGTACTAACTATATTTCACGCACCCGCAATCCACTGCTGATGATGTCACATGTTACATCATTCATGACATGGTCAGTGACATCACTGATGACATCACTGATGACATCTCAAATGACATCACTGATGACATCTCATTTGACATCACTGATCACATCACTGATGATATCATACTAAATCAGACAAAGGCTGCTTAACCTTAAAAGGAGCAAAATTAGAATCGGTCCCCCACTTTGCCTATTTAGGGGTTACATTGGACTGCAATTTTTCCTGGAAAGCTCAAATGGAAAAAAGTAAGATGACATTTTCCCAGAATGTAAAACCCATCCTTAGGGAACAAAGCCTGAGCACTAGCAAAGCCGTGTCCCCGGCGGTTTAACTCTATAAATTCAAAGTACAGCCAGAAGTGCTTTATGGTGCAGAAATTTGGGGCCCTGGGTCCAAGGGCACATTCAGTGTCCTGGACAATAATTTTATGAGAAGTTTGGTAAGGGTCCCGAGAGGCACTCCCCTAGTGCCCCTTCAACTTGACCTAAACCTCAAAAGGACGGACCACCACATTATAATACGCCCATTGCTGCTGTGGGTTAGACTATGGCGGGTACCCGAATTACAAGATTATAGGGACGGGCTAAAAGAAATTATGGAGCTTGATAACCTTAAAGTTATCCCGTGGTTCAAACATGTTAAAACTTGGTTTATTAAATTAGGTCTGAAACATTTTTGGGAGAACCCGGACCAATTACCATCCAACTCGAAACAAATATTAAAAAAGGCCTTCTGGACCTTTATTGTTAACATGATCAAAAGTGCTCCAACTGGTGGGACCTTAGTAACAAAGTTCCTCACTTTTAAGGATGAACCATTTTTTGAGACTTTTTTGGATGAAATAGAGCCCCCACTTGCCAAAACCTTATTTTTAAAATTTAGATATGGAAATCTCCAAATAAGGTCAACTTTGGCTCATTGGGCTAGTGGCCCAAATATTTCAACCTTAGTGATAGATGAACTTTGCCCCATGTGTGGAAGCCACCAGATAGAAAATGAGCAACATATCCTCTTTTTCTGTCCAGTATATGCACAGGCCAGGAAAAGATGGATAAAACCAATATGCCTAGTGTTAGGCGTGAGATCATGTACACAGGCTTTGAGAATTCTTTCAACTAACACAACTCAACCTATAATATTTAGTGTTAGTGGATTTTTACATTGTATTTTTTTCCAAAGGAAAAAACTGGGATATCAACTGTAAACGGGATCAACTCCAGAGATAGAATTGACAAACTTTTTAACTATCAGCGGGGGGCCCACTACATAATTTTATTGTTGTTTGTGTATTGATTGTCTCTAATATGAAATGAACTGTTTTTAGCCAATGGTTTTTTAAGTTCCACGCTGTATTGTTTTACCTCGTTCTTTTTTATTTGTAATGTATATGGATTGTTTCTTTTATGGCAACAAAGCCGAAATAAAGAATCTTTGAATTGAATTGAATTGATATAATTCATGTGATAATACGATGCACCTCCTCACACTCTAATATAGCCTTTGATACACCCAGTGTTAAATACAGACTACCATTCTTGAAACCATTGACACACCAATACCAGTTACTACATACGCACTCACTGATTCCTAGGTCTACACACACATTCACTCATTAACCCATAGAATCACTCATACATACAGTCACTCATCAATACAACACTATCATATGCACTCATACACCTATACAGACACTCACACACTGCCACTCACCCATGGAGTTACTCACACACCTAGTCAGTCATGCAAAGAATCAATCACACTTCCATTTCCTCAACTATACAGTTATACACACAACACCTTACTTATTCAAACATATACTAACACATACTTACTCTCTTATACAATCACTGATACAAGTACACAATGATCCATACAGCCATTCGCACATTCACTGGCTCTCATGTATAGTCATTTATATATGCCAACTCTCACATGCACTGTGTTTTACATATGTACTTACTTGGACACGTAGCACTGAGATATCCATTCACTCACCAACACACCCATGCACACAGTCAACCGCCCATATAGCTGTTTCCACATGCACTCTTGAACTCATACACCTAGTGAATCAACTGCTCACACATCTATGCACAGAGTCACACGCCCCCCAGCCACCCACACACACACTCAGTCTCCCATTCAAATACTTGGGCAACCAATCAATAACCCATATAGCCACTCATATAGCTACTGATCAACACATGCAGCAGCTTACACAACAACAGACATACTGATGCACACATTCAGACAGTTTAGTCACTAACCCATGCATTTAGTAAGACACATTTAATCACTCACTCATACAGTCAGTCACGCACCTACTAAATCCTTCATCCAGACACTTATACATCCACTCATTCTTCAATATGTAAAACATATTTAAACTTTACAGAAACACACAGTCACTGGATGATGTCATCAGTGATGTCATCAGTGATGTCAAATGAGATGTCATCAGTGATGTCATCAGTGATGTCACTGACCATGTCATGAATGAGGTAATATGTGACATCATCAGCAGTGGATTGCGGGTGCGCGAAATATAGTTAGTACAACTAACTATATAGGAGCAATTTCAATGGTTTTTTAAATGCTAATTCCTAACTATATAAGGCCTAAAACCTATGGTTTTTTAAGTGAATATATATATATATATATATATATATATATATATATATATATATATATATATATATATATATTGTAACACTGTTAAGAAAAATACATATTTTAATTTGTACAATGTTTTGTATAATTTTCTTTTAGTTTACTATTATAAAAATCATATATATATATATGTTAATAAACAGAAATAATATTAAAGCATAAGTACAAAACATTAAACTAACTGACCAAATAATTAAATATAAACAACTATAAGATAAAAGAAACTATTACAAAAAAATGAAAAACATATCTATATATAAACAAATAATATAATGTGGAATAAACAAGAAAATAATACTAATGTATATATTTCAACAATTTAAAAATAAGTATATAAATCAGAAAATAAAACAAACACTATTCCCACTCCAGTCTGTGCAACAGTAGGGAAAGCTTTGGACTTCAGAGGAGTAAAATTTACTATTCCTACTCTGGTCTGTGCACTAATAGAGAAAGCAGTGTATTTTGGAGAAGTTAAATTTCCTATTCTCACTCCAATCTGTGCAACATTACACAAAACAATAGATTTTGAAGGGGTTACATTTAGTATTCCCACTCCAGTCTCTTCAACAAGTAACGAAAAGTTTGGACTTTGGAGAGGTAAAATTTACTATTCCCACTTCAGTCTATGCAACAGCAGGGAAATCGTTGGACTTAAAAGAGGTAAAATGTACTATTCCTTCTCCAGTTTGTGCAACAGTAGGGAAAGCGTTGGACTTTGAAGGGGTCATATTGACTATTCCCACTCCAGTTTATGCAACAGCAGAAAACGTTCTAATTCGGAGAGGCGAAATTTACTATTCCCACTCCAGTTTATGCAACAGTAGGGAAATCGTTGGACTTTGGAGGGGTCAATTTACTATTCACACTTCAGTCTATGCAACAGTAGGGAAAGCGTTGGATTTCAGAAGGAAAAATGTACTATTCCAACTGCAGTCTGTGCAACAGTAAGGAATGCGTTGGACTTCAGAGAGGTTCAATTTATTATTGCCACTCTGATCTGTAGAAGAATGGGGAAAGTGCTGGACTTCAGAGAGGTAAAATGTACTTTTCAAACTCCAGTCTGTGCAAAAATATGGAAGGTGAATGACTTCGGAGAGATTACATTTACTATCACCACTTCAGTCTGTGCAACAGTTGGGAAAATACTTCACCTCAAACACATAACATATTTTTAAAACCCCATTAGTTGATAAGAAATATAAAAATCATAATGTGAAAATTATATATGAAACTAATGAACAATTAAACAATTTTCATTATTATTAAATATTTGTATATTTAATTTTCAATAAAAATAATTGATTAATATATTATTTAAGCTCCCACAAATCTATCAGCCCACACTTAAAATAGAACTAAATTAAAGAACAATAACACAATTAACATAACCTAATATGTAAAATAAAACATCATTATTAAAAAATGAATGTCATGATTAATCAATTAAATACGTTATATTAATAATTCAATGTTAATTAAGTATTGCTTAATTAACTTCCCACCCTATACCCTATACCCCTACAAACCCAATAATCTGCCCCTAAAATATAGCTGAATGCTAGAAAAATTGCACAATTTACATAGTTAACAATCAATTAAATACTTAATATTAAATTAATATTGAATTAGGATTCACTTATTACTAAATAATCTTCCCCATCCCTCTACAAACCCAGAAACTGCACCTAAAATTTAACAAAAATATATAATAATCACACAATTGATAGAATTAAAACTCAATGAAACAATTAATAATTCATTAATAATGAATTATTACTCAATTAATATTAACTTTCCACCCTGTACCCCTACAAACCCAATGACCCACCTCTAAATATATAACTTAAAACATTAATAATTACAACATGTACATAATTATCAACTAAATAATTAATACCAAATTAAAAATAATTATTAATTTATTATACTTAATTACCTTCCCACTCTGTACACCTACAAACCTCGCAACCTGCTATGATACTATAAATTAATATTAACAATGAAATAAAAATATATAAATTATTTAAAATGACAAACTATACTCAACAATATTTTCAACAGTTGTACAAAGAATATTTAACATATAAAATTGATCTATGAACTAAAATACATAAAGATATTAAAAAACAATAGTCAGGAGCCCTATACAAGCAGGGTGCAGGTGAAGTTCAGGGATGTAGCGCTGGGATGGGATATTGTACATTGGTGCAGCTTCCCTCAAGGAATTTTCCAGGGGGCTTTACCCAAGGACAGTCACATAGCAGTGTGTCATGAGCCATAGTGCAAGAGGGGAATGGGCTCTCTGGCTTTTGTTTGAATGATACATTATAGAAATAGGCACCGTTCAGTTGCTCCCTTAGGCTTCTGGGCCCTTATTCTACTACAGTGGCGAAGTGGAGAAGCGTGGCTCAGTGGTTAGAGGCGGCAGACCCGGAAGCTGAGATTGACCGTGAACCAGGGTTTGATTCCCCACCTCGGCAGGTCTCGGCCTCAAAATTCCACAGACTCGACAATTCTCGCTCTGGTGCCTACTCAACTCACGGGGTCACACTCTGCGACTCTGGGCAATAGCTTGCTTAATCTCCACTACGGCCCCTCGCGGCGGGATGCCTGGCTTTCACCTTGTGGACACCCTGCCGTGGTTTCTCACAAGGGAATACCAGGACGGGTTCCCTAAGCAAGTGCCGGGACGCTTACGGGCAGCTGTGCGCTTTACAAGTCCAGCACATTTACATTTACACCTGCTGCACCAATGGAAGCGATGACACTGCCTAGGGGACAGGCCAGAATGGGGAAATGGAATAGTTGGTGTTCCGGGGATTGGAGCTCTGACAGCTGATGAAAAGTGGCAGCCACTGGCTGCAGTACCCCTCAGCAGCGGGAACAGTTTCCCATCATTGTCTTGGGTCAATTATGCTGTCACTCTTATTTTTTAACCTTTTAAGATATATGCTTCATGAACCTCACAAAGATTTTATTGAAAACTCTGATAGTGAAGTAAAGCAGCTGGTCAATGTCTCACTTCTACGTTGTCCCAACAAGTGCATGAAACCGCACTCGCTTTAGGGAAAACCTTTAAAAAAAGTGTGCATAGTGCTGAGCAGCCCTTTAACCACCCAGTGCACTCGAGGGGCAATAATGCGCATAGAGGCCCAGGAGCACAGTGGGTACGTAATACAAAAGAGGCTACAGAACCTTATGTGGCCCATTCTGTAGTACTGGTAGCACTGGCACACATGCAGCGCCAGTGCTGTCCTGTGCATGCCCTCCCTCAATAGCATGGGGCGAGGCCCTATGAAAATGAGAAGATACATTTTCTGCTTCGCCTGTGGGAACTGAAGCAAACATGCCCTTAGAAGACGTATTGAAAATGAACTTCAAAAAGGTGGTGCACTGCTAGTGCCCACCCTCAGGGCAGATCTCTGGAGGGCGCAAAGGGTCTCCTGGACCTCCTCAGGTGTCCTCCTGCAGGCAGATGTAGTCACTCACTGCACCTTCCTGCAGGTGGATCTGCCTCATGCACATAGAAAAACAAAGCAGTTTGGAAGCACCCGCTCCCTATTCCACTGAATGCCCCCGGGTCAGTATGAGTTTGCGGCCACCCTGGTCGCAGCTGATTCACTGTAATAGGGTGCACTGTCTCTATTTGTGCCTGACACACCTGCTTAAAGGTGTGCTCTGGATAAAACAAGGACAATCCCCTCTATATATGATATGGCCACAGGGGCCATATCCCACAGGCTGGGGGCACAATGTGCATGTGAGCCAGGATTTATGCACCCCTAGGGCACAATGGTATAGAGAAGGGACCACAGGCACTTGTGCAGCCCCTTCTTTAATATTAATAGTGCTGGCACACATATAGCAGCAGAACTATCCTGAGAGAGCACCACATCATTTGCATGGGGAAGTGGCCCCATACAAATGAGGGAATCATTTTGCCTCTGCACCTGAAGCATATTACTGATGCAGCACAGAGACAAACATGCCATCAGGAGGTGCACTGACACTGCTCCACAAAAAGGTGGCACACTGTCAGTGCTCCCCCTCAGGACAGCCCTCTCAAGAGCACATACAATGGTGGAACAATTGAAGCTTCAAGATGTCTCAACGAAAACAATAAAAACACAGAACATTATATTCAGTGATAAAAAATGAGAGAAGTAAAAAAAGGAGCACCCCTTATTGAGCCATTGCCTCGTGATGATGATTTTTTGCTTGTGACTTAGGTCCCTTTCACATATGTCTACTTTTCTTGCATTTTTCTATGTGCTAGCAAGTAAGCTACTGGCTTGCTATTTGCACTCTGGGTTCTGGTAATTAGTGTGTGCCCATGGTACAACTCTAACAAAAGTTTTAGTTATGCACATGACACTTAGGGCCTGAATACAATGTCAGGCAGAAAGTCTCAGACAAGCAATTGGAGACTTTCCGCCCGAAATGGTAGGTTCAGAGTCCGAATGCCACATTAGGATAACAGCGGTTGGAGTTTAAACCTGCAAGGGGGTTCTGACATGGTTCAGATGGGCTTGAACCCGTTGGTACATCGGAAGGTCTGCATAATCACTTAAAGATGGTGGCTCCACCATCGGGATAATGATGTGGGATACAGACAACCATTCCATGTTGGCTTTTCTGACATGGAATGGCTGTCTTAAAGCAAAATTGGGGACCCTTAGCAGTTCAAGCTTCAAGATGTCTCACTGACATCACGCCTCAACTATCGCGTGATTTCGTAGTTCCCTAGCTGCGGCTAATTCGCCTACTCTCCAATCACTACGGCAAGTATTTAAACTGGCTCCCTTAGCGACAAGATAACTTCCGGGCGGCAGCATTGCGGGTAGGTCGGACATGCAGCTCTGAATGGGAACAAGTGAGTGTGCGCATCCTATGGGGAGGCTCAATCTGACACCGGCTGTTTACTTGAGATAAGAGTTCCGGGTACAGACGTGGGGTGCATCCAGTTACTGTGCCCTTAGCCGACACCGTGAGCATTACGGTACCTGCCCTACACATGGCAGGGTCCCTGGGGGGGTTCTCATGCCATGCAGCTCTACTGGTATGGCCCCTCTAGCCTCAGGTTCCTGACACTGCGCGCAGCTCCTCCCCCAGGCATACCGGCCCGTGTGGGCCTTTTAAACTCACTGGTGACAATTGGTTTGGGATCACTATGGTAGATTACAACCGACGACCTGACCTGGACCTTCTGCTCCTTTGCGATAATTGTACTAGTGCCAGAAAGTGAGCAACAAACTATATGTGCATGCAGCCAATGAATTGATCTGGTCTTTCATGTGGCTTCCCATATAGAGACACTACAATAAGTGTCCTTTTACTCCGCTGCTAACTGATGTTGCAGTACTAGAAACCGCATAAAGGTGAGCTCACAACCTCTCACCTCTACGGCCCATATCACCAATTTCGAAGCATATATACACAGGGGAGTTGTATGGAAGCACATATGGAGCTTGAATGGTTTCTATAAGAGCTCTGTATGTTTTTAGTAAGAAAACTTGTATTATGATTGTGTAAAATGTCACATAACGACTGAATTCAACAGGGGATATCTCTTTCTCCCCCCACCTTGATCATGTTTTTGTAAGTTTTCCTTTGTACTCTAGGTTGACGGCCATTCTCCAGGGTAATGACCCTTGGGGAGAGCAAGTGGTGGGTAGCGATGCACCACACCATTCACACGTTCCTGAGGAATCGCCACCTGATCATATCCGTGACTTATTGAGGCGAGAAACATGTTGACCATCTGGGGGTGAGCGAAATTCTTGTGACTTTATAACAAAATAGTCGCCCCCCTCTAATCCTTTTAACCAGAGTGGGACCTTAACAGAATAACATTTATCACAAAGGGTTCCTTTACCTGTTTTACATTCACATCCTACATCTACATATTCCTAGGCCCCTCACACCCCCGGCACCAATACGTCGAGGAACAAAAGATCTCCGAAAAAGAGCCCCTTTATAGGTGCCCGTCGAGCATTGCAATGCCGGCCCGAAAAGGAGCAGACCCATATGATTAAGCATGACACCTAGCTTTCTGGGTGTGTGAGGGTCCTAGTTCCGAAAGGAGGTGTTCCCCACCTCCTTACCACCTAGTGAATACACCAATAAAAGAAACTCTGTACCCTTCTATCTTGTTGCTTAAGTTAGGGCATGTATGGACCTATATAAATCACTTCCAGTCCCCCTTTTGTTGACAACCCTTAGCAGTGTCATGTGTACCATGCAGGCCCGTTGTCATTTCCCCTATGTTAGCATGAGCACGTTGCATGCTGTCCTTTGCTTTGCACACGCTAATATACTAACTTATTTTGCTTTATGCCACACTGTTCTTTCATACAGAACCTGCCGTAGTTTTTGCATTCAGTTCTTTTCTTGGGTTTAGTCTGCACACAGTAGACAAGGTCGAACAACAATGCCCCTTGTTATTTTGTTCTGGTCAGGCCTCAGCACCTAGACAAACCATGCAAATACAGCTGTTGTTAGGGAACACATACTTCTGCCATATAGGTATGCACAAATAGGTAACAACACACTTGGAGAGGGATTGTTCCAGGGAAGAGTTTGTGACAGCATCTGAGCCCGTTACTTGCTTGCACCAGCAATTGTCTGTTTGGGGTCAGCCAGGGACTGCATCCCCCATCGATCCTTGGGCCTGGACGCGCCCGTCCATGCCACAATTTTCGCGCCGGAGGCGCAAAAAGATACTCCTGGGCTCCTGCAGCATGGGATGCGCGCGGACGTGCCCGGGCTGTGCCCGGAGGAGGCTGGGCTGGGCAACAATCTTGGCGTTTTGGCTTTTCGATATTGGAACTCAGATATTGACCTCAGTTCCACTAAAGCAACACCAAAGTAAAAGTCTTGTATTATACCTTCCATAAATTGGTCACAACTTAAGTTAATCTCTGTTGAAAACCCGTTTTTACTTAGCATGGGGAAACGGAAACCTGTCTTTGCACCAAAAATAACTGATACTACCTTGGATGGTTTCCTGCAAAAGGAGGTGGGGGCACTAAATAAGGAAATTTGTATATTATGGAATAAACACTGAACCAAGACCACCACCACCATTATCACTCTCTATTATCATTGTCAGTCAGGGAAATCCATGTGCCACTCAGGAGGTTCTGGAAAATTCTGGGCCCCTGAGTGAGATAGGAGGGAAGAATAAGCGGCCTGAAGTGGCAGGGGCCAAACCTAAAATAAAATGACATTCGCCAAGGGTTAAGCGCACAAAACCATCTCATCTCTCAAGTACTGTGTGTAGAACTCGCAATGGAGGAGAGGAAAAGGTACAGGTTGACCTGGATATATTGATAGGAAAATCAGTAAAGTTGTTACGGATGCCCTGGAACCTATTCTCTCTCGACTGGCTAACATTGAAGAGCATCTTTGGCGATTCCGGCAGGATCAAAGGGAACTCTAAGCACCCAAAGATGAAAATGCGACAGACCCTCTTCTCAGTAGGAAAAATAGAAGGGTAATTGAAGAACCTTTTAGTGCCTCTCCAGGGACACTAGACTCATCAATTGTCAAACCTACCACAGATAGCCGGACTTTTATGCCCAGCACCAGATAAAAGTTAATTGACACAAGAGGAAGGGAAATTGGAATGAATATCTGGTGGGGACGGACGAGGGGGAGGGAAAGATGGGCAAGATGAACTAGGACCCGCCACGTTAGGGGGTGGGAGAATACGACAAGAATTGAAAAATAATTTGGACCCTGGGTATAGATGCTCAACTGGGCATGGGGCCGGAAATACTTTAAACCTACCCCCTGACTGTACTTCTTTCACAGTAATCTTGACAGGTGTCCCTTACCTCCTCTCAGGGCCACAAGAAAGTTGCTAAAGCCTTATAAATAAGGCAGCACATTGGTGCTCTAGGAGAGTTCCATACACATTAACTGGCTCAAACACATTACTATGGCAAGGAGGGTGGGCTGGTTAGACCCTACAACTAAATGCTTAGAAGGGGACGTGTTGTACTTAATTTTAATGCCACGTTTGGGGTGGGGGAATACCATAAGAATTGAGAAATAATTCGGACCCTGGGTATAGCTGCTCAACTGGGCATGGGGCCGAAAATACTTTAAACCTACCCCCGACTGTACTCCTTTCACAGTAATCTTGACAGGTGACCGTTACCTCCTCTTAGGGCCACAAGAAAGTTGCTCAAGCCTTCTAAATAAGGCAGCACATTGGTGCTCTAGGAGAGTTCCAAACACATTAACTGACTCAAACACATTCCTATTGCAAGGAGGGTGGGCTGGTTAGACCCTACAACTAAATGCTTAGAAGGGTACTGCATTGTACTTAATTTTAATGACGCAAGGGGCACGTTTTTTTGCTCTGAATCACACCAGGGATTTACTAAATGATTCAACAAGCATTTACAATGCAATGGTCTCAGCATCATTAAAGGTGGAGCTCTTGGCATTGCTCATGACATTTCTTTTTTTTCTTTAAATCAAAAATAAATGGCATTGTCATTTAAATTGCCAATACACACCACTCTGCACTCAACAGCACACACCACTCTGCACTCAACAGCACACACCACTCTGCACTCAACAGCACACACCACGCTGCACTCAACAGCACACACCTCTCTGCACCTGCAGTCACTACTCTGCACTCACTACTCTGCATTCCGCACTCTGCACTCACTAGTCTGCACTCACTACTCTGCACTCAGTACTCTGCACTCACTACTCTGCACTCTGCACTCACTACTCTGTACTCTACACTCACTACTCTGCACTCTACACTCACTACTCACTACTCACTACTCTGCACTCTACACTCACTACTCACTACTCACTACTCTGCACTCTACACTCACTACTTACTACTCTGCACTCTACACTCACTACTCACTACTCTGCACTCTACACTCACTACTCACTACTCTGCACTCTACACTCACTTCTCACTACTCACTACTCTGCACTCACTACTCTGCACTCACTACTCTGCACTCACTACTCACTACTCTGCACTCTACATTCACTACTCACTACTCACTACTCTGCACTCTACACTCACTACTCACTACTCCTACTCTGCACTCTACACTCACTACTCACTACTCACTACTCACTACTCTGCACTCACTACTCTGCACTCACTACTCTGCACTCACTACTCTGCACTCACTACTCTGCATTCCGCACTCTGCACTCACTAGTCTGCACTCACTACTCTGCACTCAGTACTCTGCACTCACTACTCTGCACTCTGCACTCACTACTCTGCACTCTACACTCACTACTCTGCACTCTACACTCACTACTCACTACTCTGCACTCTACACTCACTACTCACTACTCACTACTCTGCACTCTACACTCACTACTTACTACTCTGCACTCTACACTCACTACTCACTACTCTGCACTCTACACTCACTACTCACTACTCACTACTCTGCACTCTACACTCACTACTCACTACTCACTACTCACTACTCTGCACTCACTACTCTGCACTCACTACTCTGCACTCACTACTCACTACTCTGCATGCTACATTCACTACTCACTACTCACTACTCTGCACTCTACACTCACTACTCACTACTCACTACTCTGCACTCTACACTCACTACTCACTACTCACTACTCTGCACTCACTACTCTGCACTCACTACTCTGCACTCACTACTCTGCACTCACTACTCACTACTCTGCACTCTACATTCACTACTCACTACTCACTACTCTGCACTCTACACTCACTACTCACTACTCACTACTCTGCACTCTACACTCACTACTCACTACTCTGCACTCTACAGTCACTACTCACTACTCACTACTCTGCACTCACTACTCTGCACTCACTACTCACTACTCACTACTCTGCACTCACTACTCACTACTCTGCACTCTACATTCACTACTCACTACTCACTACTCTGCACTCTACACTCACTACTCACTACTCTGCACTCTACAGTCACTACTCACTACTCACTACTCTGCACTCACTACTCTGCACTCACTACTCTGCACTCACTACTCTGCACTCACTACTCACTACTCACTACTCTGCACTCACTACTCTGCACTCACTACTCTGCACTCACTACTCTGCACTCACTACTCTGCACTCACTACTCTGCACTCTACACTCACTACTCACTACTCACTACTCTGCACTCACTACTCTGCACTCACTACTCTGCACTCACTACTCTGCACTCTACACTCACTACTCACTACTCTGCACTCACTACTCTGCACTCACTACTCTGCACTCACTACTCACTACTCTGCACTCTACATTCACTACTCACTACTCTGCACTCTACACTCACTACTCACTACTCACTACTCTGCACTCTACACTCACTACTCACTACTCACTACTCACTACTCTGCACTCACTACTCTGCACTCACTACTCTGCACTCACTACTCACTACTCTGCACTCTACATTCACTGCTCACTACTCTGCACTCTACACTCACTACTCACTACTCACTACTCTGCACTCTATACTCACTACTCACTACTAACTACTCACTACTCTGCACTCACTACTCTGCACTCACTACTCTGCACTCACTACTCTGCACTCACTACTCTGCACTCTACACTCACTACTCACTACTCTGCACTCTACACTCACAACTCACTACTCTGCACTCACTACTCTGCACTCACTACTCTGCACTCACTACTCTGCACTCACTACTCTGCACTCACTACTCACTACTCACTACTCTGCACTCACTACTCTGCACTCACTACTCTGCACTCACTACTCTGCACTCTACACTCACTACTCACTACTCTTCACTCACTACTCTGCACTCACTACTCTGCACTCACTACTCTGAACTCACTACTCTGCACTCTACACTCACTACTCACTACTCTGCACTCACTACTCTGCACTCACTACTCTGCACTCACTACTCTGCACTCTACACTCACTACTCACTACTCACTACTCTGCACTGACTACTCTGCACTCACTACTCTGCACTCACTACTCTGCACTCACTACTCTGCACTCTACACTCACTACTCACTACTCTGCACTCACTACTCTGCACTCACTACTCTGCACTCTACACGCACTACTCACTACTCACTACTCTGCACTCACTACTCTACACTCACTACTCACTACTCACTACTCTGCACTCTACACTCACTACTCACTACTCTGCACTCTACACTCACTACTCACTACTCTGCACTCTACACTCACTACTCACTACTCACTCCTCTGCACTCACTACTCTGCACTCACTACTCTGCACTCACTACTCTGCACTCTACACTCACTACTCACTACTCACTACTCACTACTCTGCACTCTACACTCACTACTCACTACTCACTACTCTGTACTCACTACTCTGCACTCACTACTCTGCACTCACTACTCTGCACTCACAACTCTGCACTCACAACTCTGCACTCACAACTCTGCACTCTGCACTCACTAGTCTGCACTCTACACTCACTACTCTGCACTCTACACTCACTACTCACTACTCTGCACTCTACACTCACTACTCACTACTCTGCACTCTACACTCACTACTCACTACTCACTACTCACTACTCTGCACTCACTACTCTGCACTCACTACTCTGCACTCTACACTCACTACTAACTACTCTGCACTCTACACTCACTACTCACTACTCACTAATATGCACTCTACACTCACTACTCACTACTCACTATTCTGCACTCACTACTCTGCACTCACTACTCTGCACTCACAACTCTGCACTCTGCACTCACTACTCTGCACTCACAACTCTGCACTCTGCACTCACTACTCTGCACTCACTACTCTGCACTCACTACTCTGCACTCACTACTCTGCACTCTGCACTCACTACTCTGCACTCTGCACTCACTACTCTGCACTCTACACTCACTATTCTGCACTCACTACTCTACACTCACTACTCTGCACTCACTACTCTGCACTCCTTACTCTGCACTCTGCACACACTACTCTGCACTCTACACTCACTACTCTGCACTCTACACTCACTACTCACTACTCTGCACTCTGCACTCACTACTCTGCACTCACTACTCTGAACTCACTACTCTGCACTCTACACTCACTACTCACTACTCTGCACTCTACACTCACTACGCACTACTCACTACTCTGCACTCTACACTCACTACTCACTACTCACTACTCACTACTCTACACTCACTACTCACTACTCACTACTCTGCACTCTACACTCACTACTCACAACTCACTACTCTGCACTCTACACTCACTACTCACTACTCACTACTCTGCACTCACTACTCTGCACTCACTACTCTGCACTCACTACTCACTACTCACTACTCACTACTCACTACTCTGCACTCTACACTCACTACTCACTACTCACTACTCTGCACTCTGCACTCACTAGTCTGCACTCACTACTCTGCTTTCAGTACTCTGCACTCACTACTCTGCACTCACTACTCTGCACTCTACACTCACTACTCACTACTCACTACTCTGCACTCACTACTCTACACTCACTACTCTATACTTGCTACTCACTACTCACTACTCTGCACTCTGCACTCACTACTCTACACTCACTACTCTGCACTCACTACTCTGCACTCACTACTCTGCACTCACTACTCTGCACTCTGCACTCACTACTCTGCACTCTGCACTCACTACTCTGCACTCACTACTCTGCACTCACTACTCTGCACTCTGCACTCACTACTCTGCACTCACTACTCTGCACTCACTACTCTGCACTCACTACTCACTACTCACTACTCTGCACTCACTACTCCGCACTCACTACTCTGCATTCACTACTCTGCACTCACTACTCTGCACTCTACACTCACTACTCACTACTCACTACTCTGCACTCTACACTCACTACTTACTACTCTGCACTCTACACTCACTACTCACTACTCTGCACTCTACACTCACTACTCACTACTCACTACTCTGCACTCTACACTCACTACTCACTACTCACTACTCACTACTCTGCACTCACTACTCTGCACTCACTACTCTGCACTCACTACTCACTACTCTGCACTCTACATTCACTACTCACTACTCACTACTCTGCACTCTACACTCACTACTCACTACTCACTACTCTGCACTCTACACTCACTACTCACTACTCACTACTCTGTACTCACTACTCTGCACTCACTACTCTGCACTCACTACTCACTACTCTGCACTCTACATTCACTACTCACTACTCACTACTCTGCACTCTACACTCACTACTCACTACTCACTACTCTGCACTCTACACTCACTACTCACTACTCTGCACTCTACAGTCACTACTCACTACTCACTACTCTGCACTCACTACTCTGCACTCACTACTCACTACTCACTACTCTGCACTCACTACTCACTACTCTGCACTCTACATTCACTACTCACTACTCACTACTCTGCACTCTACACTCACTACTCACTACTCTGCACTCTACAGTCACTACTCACTACTCACTACTCTGCACTCACTACTCTGCACTCACTACTCTGCACTCACTACTCACTACTCACTACTCTGCACTCACTACTCTGCACTCACTACTTTGCACTCACTACTCTGCACTCACTACTCTGCACTCACTACTCTGCACTCTACACTCACTACTCACTACTCACTACTCTACACTCACTACTCTGCACTCACTACTCTGCACTCTACACTCACTACTCACTACTCTGCACTCACTACTCTGCACTCACTACTCTGCACTCACTACTCACTACTCTGCACTCTACATTCACTACTCACTACTCACTACTCTGCACTCTACACTCACTACTCACTACTCACTACTCTGCACTCTACACTCACTACTCACTACTCACTACTCACTACTCTGCACTCACTACTCTGCAATCACTACTCTGCACTCACTACTCACTACTCTGCACTCTACATTCACTGCTCACTACTCTGCACTCTACACTCACTACTCACTACTCACTACTCTGCACTCTATACTCACTACTCACTACTAACTACTCACTACTCTGCACTCACTACTCTGCACTCACTACTCTGCACTCACTACTCTGCACTCTACACTCACTACTCACTACTCTGCTCTCTACACTCACAACTCACTACTCTGCACTCACTACTCTGCACTCACTACTCACTACTCACTACTCTGCACTCACTACTCACTACTCACTACTCTGCACTCACTACTCTGCACTCACTACTCTGCACTCACTACTCTGCTCTCTACACTCACAACTCACTACTCTGCACTCACTACTCTGCACTCACTACTCTGCACTCACTACTCACTACTCTGCACTCTACATTCACTACTCACTACTCACTACTCTGCACTCTACACTCACTACTCACTACTCACTACTCTGCACTCTACACTCACTACTCACTACTCACTACTCTGCACTCACTACTCTGCACTCACTACTCTGCACTCACTACTCACTACTCTGCACTCTACATTCACTACTCACTACTCACTACTCTGCACTCTACACTCACTACTCACTACTCACTACTCTGCACTCTACACTCACTACTCACTACTCTGCACTCTACAGTCACTACTCACTACTCACTACTCTGCACTCACTACTCTGCACTCACTACTCACTACTCACTACTCTGCACTCACTACTCACTACTCTGCACTCTACATTCACTACTCACTACTCACTACTCTGCACTCTACACTCACCACTCACTACTCTGCACTCTACAGTCACTACTCACTACTCACTACTCTGCACTCACTACTCTGCACTCACTACTCTGCACTCACTACTCACTACTCAGTACTCTGCACTCACTACTCTGCACTCACTACTCTGCACTCACTACTCTGCACTCACTACTCTGCACTCACTACTCTGCACTCTACACTCACTACTCACTACTCACTACTCTACACTCACTACTCTGCACTCACTACTCTGCACTCTACACTCACTACTCACTACTCTGCACTCACTACTCTGCACTCACTACTCTGCACTCACTACTCACTACTCTGCACTCTACATTCACTACTCACTACTCACTACTCTGCACTCTACACTCACTACTCACTACTCACTACTCTGCACTCTACACTCACTACTCACTACTCACTACTCACTACTCTGCACTCACTACTCTGCAATCACTACTCTGCACTCACTACTCACTACTCTGCACTCTACATTCACTGCTCACTACTCTGCACTCTACACTCACTACTCACTACTCACTACTCTGCACTCTATACTCACTACTCACTACTAACTACTCACTACTCTGCACTCACTACTCTGCACTCACTACTCTGCACTCACTACTCTGCACTCTACACTCACTACTCACTACTCTGCTCTCTACACTCACAACTCACTACTCTGCACTCACTACTCTGCACGCACTACTCACTACTCACTACTCTGCACTCACTACTCACTACTCACTACTCTGCACTCACTACTCTGCACTCACTCCTCTGCACTCACTACTCTGCTCTCTACACTCACAACTCACTACTCTGCACTCACTACTCTGCACTCACTACTCTGCACTCACTACTCACTACTCACTACTCTGCACTCACTACTCTGCACTCACTACTCTGCACTCACTACTCTGCACTCTACACTCACTACTCACTACTCTTCACTCACTACTCTGCACTCACTACTCTGCACTCACTACTCTGAACTCACTACTCTGCACTCTACACTCACTACTCACTACTCTGCACTCACTACTCTGCACTCACTACTCTGCAGTCACTACTCTGCACTCTACACTCACTACTCACTACTCACTACTCTGCACTGACTACTCTGCACTCACTACTCTGCACTCACTACTCTGCACTCTACACTCACTACTCACTACTCTGCACTCACTACTCTGCACTCTACACTCACTACTCACTACTCACTACTCTGCACTCACTACTCTGCACTCACTACTCTACACTCACTACTCACTACTCACTACTCTGCACTCTACACTCACTACTCACTACTCTGCACTCTACACTCACTACTCACTACTCTGCACTCTACACTCACTACTCACTACTCACTCCTCTGCACTCACTACTCTGCACTCACTACTCTGCACTCACTACTCTGCACTCTACACTCACTACTCACTACTCACTACTCACTACTCTGCACTCTACACTCACTACTCACTACTCTGTACTCACTACTCTGCACTCACAACTCTGCACTCACAACTCTGCACTCACAACTCTGCACTCACAACTCTGCACTCTGCACTCTGCACTCACTAGTCTGCACTCTACACTCACTACTCTGCACTCTACACTCACTACTCACTACTCACTACTCTGCACTCTACACTCACTACTCACTACTCTGCACTCTACACTCACTACTCACTACTCACTACTCACTACTCACTACTCTGCACTCACTACTCTGCACTCACTACTCTGCACTCTACACTCACTACTAACTACTCTGCACTCTACACTCACTACTCACTACTCACTAATATGCACTCTACACTCACTACTCACTACTCACTACTCACTACTCTGCACTCACTACTCTGCACTCACTACTCTGCACTCACAACTCTGCACTCTGCACTCACTACTCTGCACTCACAACTCTGCACTCTGCACTCACTACTCTGCACTCACTACTCTGCACTCACTACTCTGCACTCACTACTCTGCACTCTGCACTCACTACTCTGCACTCTGCACTCACTACTCTGCACTCTACACTCACTATTCTGCACTCACTACTCTACACTCACTACTCTGCACTCACTACTCTGCACTCCTTACTCTGCACTCTGCACACACTACTCTGCACTCTACACTCACTACTCTGCACTCTACACTCACTACTCACTACTCTGCACTCTGCACTCACTACTCTGCACTCACTACTCTGAACTCACTACTCTGCACTCTACACTCACTACTCACTACTCTGCACTCTACACTCACTACGCACTACTCACTACTCTGCACTCTACACTCACTACTCACTACTCACTACTCACTACTCACTACTCTACACTCACTACTCACTACTCACTACTCTGCACTCTACACTCACTACTCACAACTCACTACTCTGCACTCTACACTCACTACTCACTACTCACTACTCTGCACTCACTACTCTGCACTCACTACTCTGCACTCACTACTCACTACTCACTACTCACTACTCACTACTCTGCACTCTACACTCACTACTCTGCACTCTGCACTCACTAGTCTGCACTCACTACTCTGCTTTCAGTACTCTGCACTCACTACTCTGCACTCACTACTCTGCACTCTACACTCACTACTCACTACTCACTACTCTGCACTCACTACTCTACACTCACTACTCTATACTTACTACTCACTACTCACTACTCTGCACTCTGCACTCACTACTCTACACTCACTACTCTGCACTCACTACTCTGCACTCACTACTCTGCACTCACTACTCTGCACTCTGCACTCACTACTCTGCACTCTGCACTCACTACTCTGCACTCTGCACTCACTACTCTGCACTCACTACTCTGCACTCACTACTCTGCACTCACTACTCTGCACTCACTACTCACTACTCACTACTCTGCACTCACTACTCCGCACTCACTACTCTGCATTCACTACTCTGCACTCACTACTCTGCACTCTACACTCACTACTCACTACTCACTACTCTGCACTCACTACTCTGCACTCACTACTCTGCACTCACTACTCTGCACTCTACACTCACTACTCACTACTCACTACTCTGCACTCACTACTCTGCACTCACTACTCTGCACTCACTACTCTGCACTCTACACTCACTACTCACTAATCTGCACTCACTACTCTGCACTCTACACTCACTACTCACTACTCACTACTCTGCACTCACTACTCTGCACTCACTACTCTACACTCACTACTCACTACTCACTAATCTGCACTCTACACTCACTACTCACTACTCTGCACTCTACACTCACTACTCACTACTCAATACTCTGCACTCTACACTCACTACTCACTACTCACTACTCACTCCTCTGCACTCACTACTCTGCACTCACTACTCTGCACTCACTACTCTGCACTCACTACTCTGCACTCACTACTCTGCACTCTACACTCATTACTCACTAATCTGCACTCTACATTCACTACTCACTACTCACTACTCACTACTCACTACTCACTACTCTGCACTCACTACTCTGCACTCACTACTCTGCACTCACTACTCTGCACTCACAACTCTGCACTCACAACTCTGCACTCACAACTCTGCACTCACAACCCTGAACTCTGCACTCACTACTCTGCACTTTACACTCACTGCTCTGCACTCTACACTCACTACTCACTACTCACTACTCTGCACTCTACACTCACTACTCGTTACTCTGCACTCTATACTCACTACTCACTACTCTGCACTCTACACTCACTACTCACTACTCACTACTCACTACTCTGCACTCACTACTCTGCACTCACTACTCTGCACTCTACACTCACTACTCTGCACTCTACACTCACTACTCATTACTCACTACTCTGCACTCTACACTCACTACTCACTACTCACTACTCACTACTCTGCACTTACTACTCTGCACTCACTACTCTGCACTCACTACTCTGCACTCACAACTCTGCACTCCGCACTCACTACTCTGCACTCACAACTCTGCACTCTGCACTCCCTACTCTGCACTCACTACTCTGCACTCACTACTCTGCACTCTGCACTCACTACTCTGCACTCTGCACTCACTACTCTGCACTCTACACTCACTACTCTGCACTCACTACTCTGCACTCACTACTCTGCACTCACAACTCTGCACTCACAACTCTGCACTCACAACTATGCACTCTGCACTCACTACTCTGCACTCTACACTCACTACTCTGCACTCTACACTCACTACTCACTACTCTGCACTCTACACTCACTACTCACTACTCTGCACTCTACACTCACTACTCACTACTCACTACTCACTACTCTACACTCACTACTCTGCACTCACTACTCTGCACTCTACACTCACTACTCACTACTCTGCACTCTACACTCACTACTCACTACTCACTACTCTGCACTCTACACTCACTACTCACTACTCACTACTCACTACTCTGCACTCACTACTCTGCACTCACTACTCTGCACTCACTACTCTGCACTCACAACTCTGCACTCTGCACTCACTACTCTGCACTCACAACTCTGCACTCTGCACTCACTACTCTGCACTCACTACTCTGCACTCACTACTCTGCACTATGCACTCACTACTCTGCACTCTGCACTCACTACTCTGCACTCTACACTCACTACTCTGCACTCACTACTCTGCACTCACTACTCTGCACTCACTACTCTGCACTCCTTACTCTGCACTCTGCACTCACTACTCTGCACTCTACACTCACTACTCTGCACTCCACACTCACTACTCTGCACTCTGCACTCACTACTCTGCACTCACTACTCTGCACTCACAACTCTGCACTCACAATTCTGCACTCACAACTCTGCACTCTGCACTCACTACTCTGCACTCTACACTCACTACTCTGCACTCTACACTGACTACTCACTACTCACTACTCTGCACTCTACACTCACTACTCACTACTCTGCAATCTACACTCACTACTCACTACTCTGCACTCTACACTCACTACTCACTACGCACTACTCACTACTCTGCACTCTACACTCACTACTCACTACTCACTACTCTGCACTCTACACTCACTACTCACTACTCACTACTCTACACTCACTACTCACTACTCACTACTCTGCACTCGACACTCACTACTCACTACTCACTACTCTGCACTCTACACTCACTACTCACTACTCACTACTCACTACTCACTACTCTGCACTCACTACTCTGCACTCACTACTCTACACTCACTACTCACTACTCAGCACTCTACACTCACTACTCACTACTCAATACTCTGCACTCTACACTCACTACTCACTACTCACTACTCTCTCCTCTGAACTCACTACTCTGCACTCACTACTCTGCACTCACTACTCTGCACTCTACACTCACTACTCACTACTCTGCACTCTACACTCACTACTCACTACTCACTACTCTGCACTCACTACTCTGCACTCACTACTCTGCACTCACTACTCTGCACTCACAACTCTGCACTCACAACTCTGCACTCACAACTCTGCACTCTGCACTCACTACTCTGGACTTTACACTCACTACTCTGCACTCTACACTCACTACTCACTACTCTGCACTCTACACTCACTACTCACTACTCTGCACTCTACACTCACTACTCACTACTCTGCACTCTATACTCACTACTCACTACTCACTACTCACTACTCTGCACTCACTACTCTGCACTCACTACTCTGCACTCACTACTCTGCACTCTACACTCACTACTCACTACTCTGTACTCTACACTCACTACTCACTACTCTGCACTCTACACTCACTACTCACTACTCACTACTCACTACTCACTACTCACTACTCTGCACTCACTACTCTGCACTCACTACTCTGCACTCACTACTCTGCACTCACAACTCTGCACTCTGCACTCACTACTCTGCACTCACAACTCTGCACTCACTACTCTGCACTCTGCACTCACTACTCTGCACTCTACACTCACTACTCTGCACTCACTACTCTGCACTCACTACTCTGCACTCACTACTCTGCACTCACTACTCTGCACTCTGCACTCACTACTCTGCACTCTACACTCACTACTCTGCACTCTACACTCACTACTCACTACTCTGCACTCTGCACTCACTACTCTGCACTCACTACTCTGCACTCACTACTCTGCACTCTACACTCACTACTCACTACTCTGCACTCTACACTCACTACTCACTATGCACTACTCACTACTCTGCACTCTACACTCACTACTCACTACTCACTACTCTGCACTCTACACTCACTACTCACTACTCACTACTCACTACTCACTACTCTACATTCACTACTCACTACTCACTACTCTGCACTCAACACTCACTACTCACTACTCACTACTCTGCACTCTATACTCACTACTCACTACTAACTACTCACTACTCTGCACTCACTACTCTGCACTCACTACTCTGCACTCACTACTCTGCACTCTACACTCACTACTCACTACTCTGCACTCTACACTCACTGCTCACTACTCACTACTCTGCACTCACTACTCTGCACTCACTACTCTGCACTCACTACTCTGCACTCACTACTCTGCACTCACTACTCTGCACTCACTACTCACTACTCTGCACTCACTACTCTGCACTCACTACTCTGCACTCACTACTCTGCACTCTACACTCACTACTCACTACTCACTACTCTTCACTCACTACTCTGCACTCACTACTCTGCACTCACTACTCTGAACTCACTACTCTGCACTCTACACTCACTACTCACTACTCTGCACTCACTACTCTGCACTCACTACTCTGCACTCACTACTCAATACTCTGCACTCACTACTCTGCACTCACTACTTTGCACTCACTACTCTGCACTCTACACTCACTACTCACTACTCACTACTCTGCACTCACTACTCTGCACTCACTACTCTGCACTCACTACTCTGCACTCTACACTCACTACTCACTACTCTGCACTGACTACTCTGCACTGACTACTCTGCACTCACTACTCTGCACTCACTACTCTGCACTCTACACTCACTACTCACTACTCTGCACTCACTACTCTGCACTCTACACTCACTACTCACTACTCACTACTCTGCACTCACTACTCTGCACTCACTACTCTACACTCACTACTCACTATTCACTACTCTGCACTCTACACTCACTACTCACTACTCTGCACTCACTACTCTGCACTCACTACTCTGAATACACTACTCTGCACTCTACACTCACTACTCTGCACTCACTACTCTGCACTCACTACTCTGCACTCACTACTCTGCACTCACTACTCACTACTCTGCACTCACTACTCTGCACTCACTACTTTGCACTCACTACTCTGCACTCTACACTCACTACTCACTACTCTGCACTCACTACTCTGCACTCACTACTCTGCACTCTACACTCACTACTCACTACTCTGCACTGACTACTCTGCACTCACTACTCTGCACTCACTACTCTGCACTCACTACTCTGCACTCTACACTCACTACTCACTACTCTGCACTCACTACTCTGCACTCTACACTCACTACTCACTACTCACTACTCTGCACTCACTACTCTGCACTCACTACTCTACACTCACGACTCACTACTCACTACTCTGCACTCTACACTCACTACTCACTACTCTGCACTCTACACTCACTACTCACTACTCATTACTCTGCACTCTACACTCACTACTCACTACTCACTCCTCTGCACTCACTACTCTGCACTCACTACTCTGCACTCTACACTCACTACTCACTACTCACTACTCTGCACTCTGCACTCACGACTCTACACTCACTACTCTGCACTCACTACTCTGCACTCACTACTCTGCACTCTGCACTCACTACTCTGCACTCTGCACTCACTACTCTGCACTCACTACTCTGCACTCACTACTTTGCACTCTGCACTCACTACTCTGCACTCACTACTCTGCACTCACTACTCTGCACTCACTACTCACTACTCACTACTCTGAACTCACTACTCTGCACTCACTACTCTGCATTCACTACTCTGCACTCACTACTCTGCACTCTACACTCACTACTCACTACTCACTACTCTGCACTCACTACTCTGCACTCACTACTCTGCACTCACTACTCTGCACTCTACACTCACTACTCACTACTCACTACTCTGCACTCACTACTCTGCACTCACTACTCTGCACTCACTACTCTGCACTCTACACTCACTACTCACTAATCTGCACTCACTACTCTGCACTCTACACTCACTACTCACTACTCACTACTCTGCACTCACTACTCTGCACTCACTACTCTACACTCACTACTCACTACTCACTACTCAGTACTCTGCACTCTACACTCACTACTCACTACTCTGCACTCTACACTCACTACTCACTACTCAATACTCTGCACTCTACACTCACTACTCACTACTCACTCCTCTGCACTCACTACTCTGCACTCACTACTCTGCACTCACTACTCTGCACTCACTACTCTGCACTCTACACTCACTACTCACTACTCACTACTCACTACTCACTACTCACTACTCTGCACTCACTACTCTGCACTCACTACTCTGCACTCACAACTCTGCACTCACAACTCTGCACTCTGCACTCACTACTCTGCACTTTACAGTCACTACTCTGCACTCTACACTCACTACTCACTACTCACTACTCTGCACTCTACACTCACTACTCGTTATTCTGCACTCTATACTCACTACTCACTACTCTGCACTCTACACTCACTACTCACTACTCACTACTCACTACTCTGCACTCACTACTCTGCACTCACTACTCTGCACTCACTACTCTGCACTCTACACTCACTACTCACTACTCTGCACTCTACACTCACTACTCACTACTCACTACTCTGCACTCTACACTCACTACTCACTACTCACTACTCACTACTCTGCACTTACTACTCTGCACTCACTACTCTGCACTCACTACTCTGCACTCACATCTCTGCACTCTGCACTCACTACTCTGCACTCACAACTCTGCACTCTGCACTCCCTACTCTGCACTCACTACTCTGTACTCACTACTCTGCACTCTACACTCACTACTCTGCACTCTGCACTCACTACTCTGCACTCTACACTCACTACTCTGCACTCACTACTCTGCACTCACTACTCTGCACTCACAACTCTGCACTCACAACTCTGCACTCACTACTCTGCACTCACTACTCTGCACTCACTACTCTGCACTCACTACTCTGCACTCACAACTCTGCACTCACAACTCTGCACTCACAACTCTGCACTCTGCACTCACTACTCTGGACTTTACACTCACTACTCTGCACTCTACACTCACTACTCACTACTCTGCACTCTACACTCACTACTCACTACTCTGCACTCTACACTCACTACTCACTACTCTGCACTCTATACTCACTACTCACTACTCACTACTCACTGCTCTGCACTCACTACTCTGCACTCTACACTCACTACTCACTACTCTGTACTCTACACTCACTACTCACTACTCACTACTCTGCACTCTACACTCACTACTCACTACTCACTACTCACTACTCACTACTCACTACTCTGCACTCACTACTCTGCACTCACTACTCTGCACTCACTACTCTGCACTCACAACTCTGCACTCTGCCCTCACTACTCTGCACTCACAACTCTGCACTCACTACTCTGCACTCTGCACTCACTACTCTGCACTCTACACTCACTACTCTGCACTCACTACTCTGCACTCACTACTCTGCACTCACTACTCTGCACTCACTACTCTGCACTCTGCACTCACTACTCTGCACTCTACACTCACTACTCTGCACTCTACACTCACTACTCACTACTCTGCACTCACTACTCTGCACTCACTACTCTGCACTCACTACTCTGCACTCTACACTCACTACTCACTACTCTGCACTCTACACTCACTACTCACTATGCACTACTCACTACTCTGCACTCTACACTCACTACTCACTACTCACTACTCTGCACTCTACACTCACTACTCACTACTCACTACTCACTACTCTACATTCACTACTCACTACTCACTACTCTGCACTCAACACTCACTACTCACTACTCACTACTCTGCACTCTATACTCACTACTCACTACTAACTACTCACTACTCTGCACTCACTACTCTGCACTCACTACTCTGCACTCACTACTCTGCACTCACTACTCTGCACTCTACACTCACTACTCACTACTCTGCACTCTACACTCACTGCTCACTACTCACTACTCTGCACTCACTACTCTGCACTCACTACTCTGCACTCACTACTCTGCACTCACTACTCACTACTCACTACTCTGCACTCACTACTCTGCACTCACTACTCTGCACTCACTACTCTGCACTCTACACTCACTACTCACTACTCACTACTCTTCACTCACTACTCTGCACTCACTACTCTGCACTCACTACTCTGAACTCACTACTCTGCACTCTACACTCACTACTCACTACTCTGCACTCACTACTCTGCACTCACTACTCTGCACTCACTACTCAATACTCTGCACTCACTACTCTGCACTCACTACTTTGCACTCACTACTCTGCACTCTACACTCACTACTCACTACTCACTACTCTGCACTCACTACTCTGCACTCACTACTCTGCACTCACTACTCTGCACTCTACACTCACTACTCACTACTCTGCACTGACTACTCTGCACTCACTACTCTGCACTCACTACTCTGCACTCACTACTCTGCACTCTACACTCACTACTCACTACTCTGCACTCACTACTCTGCACTCTACACTCACTACTCACTACTCACTACTCTGCACTCACTACTCTGCACTCACTACTCTACACTCACTACTCACTACTCACTACTCTGCACTCTACACTCACTACTCACTACTCTGCACTCACTACTCTGCACTCACTACTCTGAACTCACTACTTTGCACTCTACACTCACTACTCACTACTCTGCACTCACTACTCTGCACTCACTACTCTGCACTCACTACTCTGCACTCACTACTCACTACTCACTACTCTGCACTCACTACTCTGCACTCACTACTTTGCACTCACTACTCTGCACTCTACACTCACTACTCACTACTCTGCACTGACTACTCTGCACTCACTACTCTGCACTCACTACTCTGCACTCTACACTCACTACTCACTACTCTGCACTCACTACTCTGCACTCTACACTCACTACTCACTACTCACTACTCTGCACTCACTACTCTGCACTCACTACTCTACACTCACTACTCACTACTCACTACTCTGCACTCTACACTCACTACTCACTACTCTGCACTCTACACTCACTACTCACTACTCATTACTCTGCACTCTACACTCACTACTCACTACTCACTCCTCTGCACTCACTACTCTGCACTCACTACTCTGCACTCTACACTCACTACTCACTACTCACTACTCTGCACTCTGCACTCACGACTCTACACTCACTCCTCTGCACTCACTACTCTGCACTCACTACTCTGCACTCACTACTCTGCACTCACTACTCTGCACTCTACACTCACTACTCACTACTCACTACTCTGCACTCTACACTCACTACTCACTACTCACTACTCACTACTTACTACTCACTACTCACTACTCTGCACTCACTACTCTGCACTCACTACTCTGCACTCACTACTCTGCACTCACAACTCTGCACTCACAACTCTGCACTCACAACTCTGCACTCTGCACTCACTACTCTGCACTTTACAGTCACTACTCTGCACTCTACACTCACTACTCACTACTCACTACTCTGCACTCTACACTCACTACTCGTTATTCTGCACTCTATACTCACTACTCACTACTCTGCACTCTACACTCACTACTCACTACTCACTACTCACTACTCTGCACTCACAACTCTGCACTCACTACTCTGCACTCACTACTCTGCACTCTACACTCACTACTCACTACTCTGCACTCTACACTCACTACTCACTACTCACTACTCTGCACTCTACACTCACTACTCACTACTCACTACTCACTACTCACTACTCTGCACTTACTACTCTGCACTCACTACTCTGCACTCACTACTCTGCACTCACAACTCTGCACTCTGCACTCACTACTCTGCACTCACAACTCTGCACTCACTACTCTGCACTCACTACTCTGCACTCTGCACTCACTACTCTGCACTCTGCACTCACTACTCTGCACTCACTACTCTGCACTCACTACTTTGCACTCTGCACTCACTACTCTGCACTCACTACTCTGCACTCACTACTCTGCACTCACTACTCACTACTCACTACTCTGAACTCACTACTCTGCACTCACTACTCTGCATTCACTACTCTGCACTCACTACTCTGCACTCTACACTCACTACTCACTACTCACTACTCTGCACTCACTACTCTGCACTCACTACTCTGCACTCACTACTCTGCACTCTACACTCACTACTCTGCACTCACTACTCTGCACTCACTACTCTGCACTCACTACTCTGCACTCTACACTCACTACTCACTAATCTGCACTCACTACTCTGCACTCTACACTCACTACTCACTACTCACTACTCTGCACTCACTACTCTGCACTCACTACTCTACACTCACTACTCACTACTCACTACTCAGTACTCTGCACTCTACACTCACTACTCACTACTCTGCACTCTACACTCACTACTCACTACTCAATACTCTGCACTCTACACTCACTACTCACTACTCACTCCTCTGCACTCACTACTCTGCACTCACTACTCTGCACTCACTACTCTGCACTCACTACTCTGCACTCTACACTCACTACTCACTACTCACTACTCACTACTCACTACTCACTACTCTGCACTCACTACTCTGCACTCACTACTCTGCACTCACAACTCTGCACTCACAACTCTGCACTCTGCACTCACTACTCTGCACTTTACAGTCACTACTCTGCACTCTACACTCACTACTCACTACTCACTACTCTGCACTCTACACTCACTACTCGTTATTCTGCACTCTATACTCACTACTCACTACTCTGCACTCTACACTCACTACGCACTACTCACTACTCACTACTCTGCACTCACTACTCTGCACTCACTACTCTGCACTCACTACTCTGCACTCTACACTCACTACTCACTACTCTGCACTCTACACTCACTACTCACTACTCACTACTCTGCACTCTACACTCACTACTCACTACTCACTACTCACTACTCTGCACTTACTACTCTGCACTCACTACTCTGCACTCACTACTCTGCACTCACATCTCTGCACTCTGCACTCACTACTCTGCACTCACAACTCTGCACTCTGCACTCCCTACTCTGCACTCACTACTCTGTACTCACTACTCTGCACTCTACACTCACTACTCTGCACTCTGCACTCACTACTCTGCACTCTACACTCACTACTCTGCACTCACTACTCTGCACTCACTACTCTGCACTCACAACTCTGCACTCACAACTCTGCACTCACTACTCTGCACTCACTACTCTGCACTCACTACTCTGCACTCACTACTCTGCACTCACAACTCTGCACTCACAACTCTGCACTCACAACTCTGCACTCTGCACTCACTACTCTGGACTTTACACTCACTACTCTGCACTCTACACTCACTACTCACTACTCTGCACTCTACACTCACTACTCACTACTCTGCACTCTACACTCACTACTCACTACTCTGCACTCTATACTCACTACTCACTACTCACTACTCACTGCTCTGCACTCACTACTCTGCACTCTACACTCACTACTCACTACTCTGTACTCTACACTCACTACTCACTACTCACTACTCTGCACTCTACACTCACTACTCACTACTCACTACTCACTACTCACTACTCACTACTCACTACTCTGCACTCACTACTCTGCACTCACTACTCTGCACTCACTACTCTGCACTCACAACTCTGCACTCTGCCCTCACTACTCTGCACTCACAACTCTGCACTCACTACTCTGCACTCTGCACTCACTACTCTGCACTCTACACTCACTACTCTGCACTCACTACTCTGCACTCACTACTCTGCACTCACTACTCTGCACTCACTACTCTGCACTCTGCACTCACTACTCTGCACTCTACACTCACTACTCTGCACTCTACACTCACTACTCACTACTCTGCACTCTGCACTCACTACTCTGCACTCACTACTCTGCACTCACTACTCTGCACTCTACACTCACTACTCACTACTCTGCACTCTACACTCACTACTCACTATGCACTACTCACTACTCTGCACTCTACACTCACTACTCACTACTCACTACTCTGCACTCTACACTCACTACTCACTACTCACTACTCACTACTCTACATTCACTACTCACTACTCACTACTCTGCACTCAACACTCACTACTCACTACTCACTACTCTGCACTCTATACTCACTACTCACTACTAACTACTCACTACTCTGCACTCACTACTCTGCACTCACTACTCTGCACTCACTACTCTGCACTCACTACTCTGCACTCTACACTCACTACTCACTACTCTGCACTCTACACTCACTGCTCACTACTCACTACTCTGCACTCACTACTCTGCACTCACTACTCTGCACTCACTACTCTGCACTCACTACTCACTACTCACTACTCTGCACTCACTACTCTGCACTCACTACTCTGCACTCACTACTCTGCACTCTACACTCACTACTCACTACTCACTACTCTTCACTCACTACTCTGCACTCACTACTCTGCACTCACTACTCTGAACTCACTACTCTGCACTCTACACTCACTACTCACTACTCTGCACTCACTACTCTGCACTCACTACTCTGCACTCACTACTCAATACTCTGCACTCACTACTCTGCACTCACTACTTTGCACTCACTACTCTGCACTCTACACTCACTACTCACTACTCACTACTCTGCACTCACTACTCTGCACTCACTACTCTGCACTCACTACTCTGCACTCTACACTCACTACTCACTACTCTGCACTGACTACTCTGCACTCACTACTCTGCACTCACTACTCTGCACTCACTACTCTGCACTCTACACTCACTACTCACTACTCTGCACTCACTACTCTGCACTCTACACTCACTACTCACTACTCACTACTCTGCACTCACTACTCTGCACTCACTACTCTACACTCACTACTCACTACTCACTACTCTGCACTCTACACTCACTACTCACTACTCTGCACTCACTACTCTGCACTCACTACTCTGAACTCACTACTTTGCACTCTACACTCACTACTCACTACTCTGCACTCACTACTCTGCACTCACTACTCTGCACTCACTACTCTGCACTCACTACTCACTACTCACTACTCTGCACTCACTACTCTGCACTCACTACTTTGCACTCACTACTCTGCACTCTACACTCACTACTCACTACTCTGCACTGACTACTCTGCACTCACTACTCTGCACTCACTACTCTGCACTCTACACTCACTACTCACTACTCTGCACTCACTACTCTGCACTCTACACTCACTACTCACTACTCACTACTCTGCACTCACTACTCTGCACTCACTACTCTACACTCACTACTCACTACTCACTACTCTGCACTCTACACTCACTACTCACTACTCTGCACTCTACACTCACTACTCACTACTCATTACTCTGCACTCTACACTCACTACTCACTACTCACTCCTCTGCACTCACTACTCTGCACTCACTACTCTGCACTCTACACTCACTACTCACTACTCTGCACTCTGCACTCACGACTCTACACTCACTCCTCTGCACTCACTACTCTGCACTCACTACTCTGCACTCACTACTCTGCACTCACTACTCTGCACTCTACACTCACTACTCACTACTCACTACTCTGCACTCTACACTCACTACTCACTACTCACTACTCACTACTTACTACTCACTACTCACTACTCTGCACTCACTACTCTGCACTCACTACTCTGCACTCACTACTCTGCACTCACAACTCTGCACTCACAACTCTGCACTCACAACTCTGCACTCTGCACTCACTACTCTGCACTTTACAGTCACTACTCTGCACTCTACACTCACTACTCACTACTCACTACTCTGCACTCTACACTCACTACTCGTTATTCTGCACTCTATACTCACTACTCACTACTCTGCACTCTACACTCACTACTCACTACTCACTACTCACTACTCTGCACTCACTACTCTGCACTCACTACTCTGCACTCACTACTCTGCACTCTACACTCACTACTCACTACTCTGCACTCTACACTCACTACTCACTACTCACTACTCTGCACTCTACACTCACTACTCACTACTCACTACTCACTACTCACTACTCTGCACTTACTACTCTGCACTCACTACTCTGCACTCACAACTCTGCACTCTGCACTCACTACTCTGCACTCACAACTCTGCACTCTGCACTCCCTACTCTGCACTCACTACTCTGCACTCACTACTCTGCACTCTGCACTCACTACTCTGCACTCTACACTCACTACTCTGCACTCACTACTCTGCACTCACTACTCTGCACTCACAACTCTGCACTCACAACTCTGCACTCACAACTCTGCACTCACAACTCTGCACTCTGCACTCACTACTCTGCACTCTACACTCACTACTCTGCACTCTACACTCACTACTCACTACTCACTACTCTACACTCACTACTCACTACTCTGCACTCTACACTCACTACTCACTACTCTGCACTCTACACTCACTACTCACTACTCACTACTCTACACTCACTACTCTGCACTCACTACTCTGCACTCTACACTCACTACTCACTACTCTGCACTCTACACTCACTACTCACTACTCACTACTCTACACTCTACACTCACTACTCACTACTCACTACTCACTACTCACTACTCTGCACTCACTACTCTGCACTCACTACTCTGCACTCACTACTCTGCACTCACAACTCTGCACTGGGCACTCACTACTCTGCACTCACAACTCTGCACTCTGCACTCACTACTCTGCACTCACTACTCTGCACTCACTACTCTGCACTCTGCACTCACTACTCTGCACTCTACACTCACTACTCTGCACTCCACACTCACTACTCACTACTCTGCACTCTGCACTCACTACTCTGCACTCACAACTCTGCACTCACTACTCTGCACTCTACACTCACTACTCACTACTCTGCACTCTACACTCACTACTCACTACGCACTACTCACTACTCTGCACTCTACACTCACTACTCACTACTCACTACTCTGCACTCTACACTCACTACTCACTACTCACTACTCTGCACTCTACACTCACTACTCACTACTCACTACTCACTACTCTGCACTCACTACTCTGCACTCACTACTCTGCACTCACAACTCTGCACTCTGCACTCACTACTCTGCACTCACAACTCTGCACTCTGCACTCACTACTCTGCACTCACTACTCTGCACTCACTACTCTGCACTCACAACTCTGCACTCACTACTCTACACTCACTACTCACTACTCACTACTCAGTACTCTGCACTCTACACTCACTACTCACTACTCTGCACTCTACACTCACTACTCACTACTCAATACTCTGCACTCTACACTCACTACTCACTACTCACTCCTCTGCACTCACTACTCTGCACTCACTACTCTGCACTCACTACTCTGCACTCACTACTCTGCACTCTACACTCACTACTCACTACTCACTACTCTGCACTCTACACTCACTACTCACTACTCACTACTCACTACTCACTACTCACTACTCTGCACTCACTACTCTGCACTCACTACTCTGCACTCACTACTCTGCACTCACAACTCTGCACTCACAACTCTGCACTCACAACACTGCACTCTGCACTCACTACTTTGCACTTTACAGTCACTACTCTGCACTCTACACTCACTACTCACTACTCACTACTCTGCACTCTACACTCACTACTCGTTATTCTGCACTCTATACTCACTACTCACTACTCTGCACTCTACACTCACTACTCACTACTCACTACTCACTACTCTGCACTCACTACTCTGCACTCACTACTCTGCACTCTACACTCACTACTCACTACTCTGCACTCTACACTCACTACTCACTACTCACTACTCTGCACTCTACACTCACTACTCACTACTCACTACTCACTACTCTGCACTTACTACTCTGCACTCACTACTCTGCACTCACTACTCTGCACTCACAACTCTGCACTCTGCACTCACTACTCTGCACTCACAACTCTGCACTCTGCACTCCCTACTCTGCACTCACTACTCTGCACTCACTACTCTGCACTCTGCACTCACTACTCTGCACTCTACACTCACTACTCTGCACTCACTACTCTGCACTCACTACTCTGCACTCACAACTCTGCACTCACAACTCTGCACTCACAACTCTGCACTCACAACTCTGCACTCTGCACTCACTACTCTGCACTCTACACTCACTACTCTGCACTCTACACTCACTACTCACTACTCACTACTCTGCACTCTACACTCACTACTCACTACTCTGCACTCTACACTCACTACTCACTACTCTGCACTCTACACTCACTACTCACTACTCACTACTCTACACTCACTACTCTGCACTCACTACTCTGCACTCTACACTCACTACTCACTACTCTGCACTCTACACTCACTACTCACTACTCACTACTCTACACTCTACACTCACTACTCACTACTCACTACTCACTACTCACTACTCTGCACTCACTACTCTGCACTCACTACTCTGCACTCACTACTCTGCACTCACAACTCTGCACTGGGCACTCACTACTCTGCACTCACAACTCTGCACTCTGCACTCACTACTCTGCACTCACTACTCTGCACTCTGCACTCACTACTCTGCACTCTACACTCACTACTCTGCACTCCACACTCACTACTCACTACTCTGCACTCACTACTCTGCACTCACAACTCTGCACTCACTACTCTGCACTCTACACTCACTACTCACTACTCTGCACTCTACACTCACTACTCACTACGCACTACTCACTACTCTGCACTCTACACTCACTAGTCACTACTCACTACTCTGCACTCTACACTCACTACTCACTACTCACTACTCTGCACTCTACACTCACTACTCACTACTCACTACTCACTACTCACTACTCTGCACTCACTACTCTGCACTCACTACTCTGCACTCACAACTCTGCACTCTGCACTCACTACTCTGCACTCACAACTCTGCACTCTGCACTCACTACTCTGCACTCACTACTCTGCACTCACTACTCTGCACTCACAACTCTGCACTCACAACTCTGCACTCACAACTCTGCACTCTGCACTCACTACTCTGCACTTTACAGTCACTAATCTGCACTCTACACTCACTACTCACTACTCACTACTCTGCACTCTACACTCACTACTCGTTATTCTGCACTCTATACTCACTACTCACTACTCTGCACTCTACACTCACTACTCACTACTCACTACTCACTACTCTGCACTCACTACTCTGCACTCACTACTCTGCACTCACTACTCTGCACTCTACACTCACTACTCACTACTCTGCACTCTACACTCACTACTCACTACTCACTACTCTGCACTCTACACTCACTACTCACTACTCTGCACTTACTACTCTGCACTCACTACTCTGCACTCACTACTCTGCACTCACAACTCTGCACTCTGCACTCACTACTCTGCACTCACAACTCTGCACTCTGCACTCCCTACTCTGCACTCACTACTCTGCACTCACTACTCTGCACTCTGCAGTCACTACTCTGCACTCTGCACTCACTACTCTGCACTCTACACTCACTACTCTGCACTCACTACTCTGCACTCACTACTCTGCACTCACAACTCTGCACTCACAACTCTGCACTCACAACTCTGCACTCTGCACTCACTACTCTGCACTCTACACTCACTACTCTGCACTCTACACTCACTACTCACTACTCACTACTCTGCACTCTACACTCACAACTCACTACTCTGCACTCTACACTCACTACTCACTACTCTGCACTCTACACTCACTACTCACTACTCACTACTCTACACTCACTACTCTGCACTCACTACTCTGCACTCTACACTCACTACTCACTACTCTGCACTCTACACTCACTACTCACTACTCACTACTCTACACTCTACACTCACTACTCACTACTCACTACTCACTACTCACTACTCTGCACTCACTATTCTGCACTCACTACTCTGCACTCACTACTCTGCACTCACAACTCTGCACTGGGCACTCACTACTCTGCACTCACAACTCTGCACTCTGCACTCACTACTCTGCACTCACTACTCTGCACTCACTACTCTGCACTCTGCACTCACTACTCTGCACTCTGCACTCACTACTCTGCACTCTACACTCACTACTCTGCACTCACTACTCTGCACTCACTACTCTGCACTCACTACTCTGCACTCCTTACTCTGCACTCTGCACTCACTACTCTGCACTCTACACTCACTACTCTGCACTCCACACTCACTACTCACTACTCTGCACTCTGCACTCACTACTCTGCACTCACAACTCTGCACTCACTACTCTGCACTCTACACTCACTACTCACTACTCTGCACTCTACACTCACTACTCACTACGCACTACTCACTACTCTGCACTCTACACTCACTACTCACTACTCACTACTCTGCACTCTACACTCACTACTCACTACTCACTACTCACTACTCTACACTCACTACTCACTACTCACTACTCTGCACTCGACACTCACTACTCACTACTCTGCACTCTACACTCACTACTCACTACTCACTACTCTGCACTCACTACTCTGCACTCACTACTCTGCACTCACTACTCACTACTCACTACTCACTACTCTGCACTCACTACTCTGCACTCACTACTCTACACTCACTACTCACTACTCACTACTCTGCACTCTACACTCACTACTCACTACTCTGCACTCTACACTCACTACTCACTACTCAATACTCAGCACTCTACACTCACTACTCACTACTCACTACTCACTCCTCTGCACTCACTACTCTGCACTCACTACTCTGCACTCACTACTCTGCACTCTACACTCACTACTCACTACTCACTACTCTGCACTGTACACTCACTACTCACTACTCACTACTCTGCACTCACTACTCTGCACTCACTACTCTGCACTCACTACTCTGCACTCACAACTCTGCACTCACAACTCTGCACTCACAACTCTGCACTCTGCACTCACTACTCACTACTCTGCACTCTACACTCACTACTCACTACTCTGCACTCTACACTCACTACTCACTACTCTGCACTCTACACTCACTACTCACTACTCACTACTCACTACTCACTACTCACTACTCTGCACTCACTACTCTGCACTCACTACTCTGCACTCACTACTCTGCACTCTGCACTCACTACTCACTACTCGGCACTCTACACTCACTACTCACTACTCACTACTCACTACTCACTACTCTGCACTCACTTCTCTGCACTCACTACTCTGCACTCACTACTCTGCACTCACAACTCTGCACTCTGCACTCACTACTCTGCACTCACAACTCTGCACTCACTACTCTGCACTCTGCACTCACTACTCTGCACTCTACACTCACTACTCTGCACTCACTACTCTGCACTCACTACTCTGCACTCACTACTCTGCACTCACTACTCTGCACTCTGCACTCACTACTCTGCACTCTACACTCACTACTCACTACTCTGCACTCTGCACTCACTACTCTGCACTCACTACTCTGCACTCACTACTCTGCACTTACTACTCTGCACTCTACACTCACTACTCACTACTCTGCACTCTACACTCACTACTCACTATGCACTACTCACTACTCTGCACTCTACACTCACTACTCTGCACTCTACACTCACTACTCACTACTCACTACTCACTACTCTACACTCTACACTCACTACTCACTACTCACTACTCTGCAGTCTACACTCACTACTCACTACTCTGCACTCACTACTCTGCACTCACTACTCTGCACTCACTACTCACTACTCACTACTCTGCACTCTACACTCACTACTCACTACTCTGCACTCTGCACTCACTAGTCTGCACTCACTACTCTGCTTTCACTACTCTGCACTCACTACTCTGCACTCACTACTCTGCACTCTACACTCACTACTCACTACTCACTACTCACTACTCTGCACTCACTATCCTACACTCACTACTCTACACTCACTACTCACTACTCACTACTCTGCACTCTGCACTCACTACTCTGCACTCACTACTCTGCACTCACTACTCTGCACTCACTACTCTGCACTCACTACTCTGCACTCACTACTCTGCACTCACTACTCTGCACTCTGCACTCACTACTCTGCACTCACTACTCTGCACTCACTACTCTGCACTCTGCACTCACTACTCTGCACTCACTACTCTGCACTCACTACTCTGCACTCACTACTCTGCACTCTGCACTCACTACTCTGCACTCTGCACTCACTAGTCTGCACACTCACTACTCTGCACTCACTACTCTGCACTCACTACTCTGCACTCACTACTCTGCACTCTGCACTCACTGCTCTGCACTCACTACTCACACTCTGCACTCACTACTCTGCACTCACTAGTCTGCACTCACTACTCCGCACTCACTACTCTGCACTCACTACTCTGCACTCTGCATTCACACTCTGCACACTCACTCTGCACTCACTACTTCACACTCTGAACTGTGCGCACTCTGCACTCACACTATAATAATCCTTATGCAGAATTCCTCTAAAGCAAAGCAGCTTGGGTTTTTCCTATAAGCGCCAAAGAGTCAATGATAGGAAAAGAGGGCAGAGAGTGCTAACCCCATCTCCCCACCCACAGACAACCAAAAATTATCTTCTGCGTTGCTTTGTTCTAATAAATAATGAATAAGGAATTTAAAGTATATGTATGGGCGAGTGGAAGGTGATCTATCGTATTCAATATATTTTAACACAATTGGTGTTCATGGTTACCTTTACAAACGTGAGATGAAGATGAAGCTCAGTTTTTAGTTAAATAAGGATATTTTGTCGAGTACATTCAAGTTCAACCCACTGGCTGTAAGCAACAAGCTGAGGATCAACGGGCGCGAAACAGCGTGGCGGGCGCGAACGAGACCAGCGTGGGCGTGCACATCAGCTGAAGATCGCCTGAGAAGACACTGAGTCTGCCTGCTGCCATGACTGACCTGCTGCGAGGGAAAGAGCCCGGTGAGTGGGGGTAGAGGGAGGGCGGCAGAGAGGGAGGGTGTGTGTGTGTATGTGTGTGTGTGTGCGTGCTTGCGTGCGTGCGTGAGTGTGTGCTTCCGTGAGTGTGAATGTGGAGCAAGAGATGTGCACGGCTCCAGGAGGCTTGGCGTGCGCGTCCACGATGTGCAATCGGCGCTCGTGCACCGCTCTGTCTCCGTTGAGAGCAAACTCCGTGACAATAGGTCTCGAAGCCGAGACCTAAAAAGGGTCTGTCCTATAGGCTTTTTCTACCCCACCCCCCTAACAGGGGACGAGCATGAGGCAATATTTCCCAGGGTACGGGCTAAAAAGACACCCTTATTTTCAGCCCCTTTTATTTGCTAACCCTAACCACTTTGATGTTCTTTCGGGCTTGACAGATATTGACTGACTGCCTGTCCAATCAGGCTGTATAGTCAATCTGAAAAGTTCACGCTCAGGGTGCCCTGTTTTAGAGAGAAGCTTAAACACAGATTGTTGGACAGGCCACAGGAAGGGCCCGCTCCCCCTCTGCCCGACCAGGCCCGAGCCCGGTCCCTCAAGTGTTACACACCACCACTTCACGTTTTCCGTCCCCTCCGGGACCCCTGCATCTGAACATCTCGACCTCGTGGGCCCGATCCACGACTGGGCCGCGCGCCCGACCTGGGCGCCATCTTGGACACTGCACCACGCGGCCGCGTGGCCTCCGATCAACCCTAACCCTGGGCCTGGCCAGGCCTCAGACATCCCGGCACCACCATCCACCCAGGAGGTGAGTGGACTACTTGGCAGGTCAATGGGAGAAAGAGGTGTCGATGGCTCTCCCCCGCCAGGTACCGCTCGCCCCCAGCCCCCCCGGGCGCTGGCTCCACCCCCCTGCTGGGTGTCTGGACTCCCCCATCCTGGACCCCCCGACCTCCAAGTGCGAGGGTCCGGACATCAAAGGGCAACAGTCCTATAACTGAGGCAGCTCCAGAGCAGGAAGGCAGTTGTATCCTGGAGTCGAGAGACGCAGAGAAGAACTCATCCTTGACGGACTACTGGCGCTGCCGTAGCCCTACCTTGTGAACTATCGCCCTGCCTGCTGGCGCTGCCGCAACCTCCGTAAACCTTCATCGTCGTCGGGACCTGCTGGCGTGGCCGCGGACCGTTTGTACCTCCATCTTCATCGGGACCTGCTGGCTCCGCCGCGGACCGTCGCCACCTTCAACCATCTCGGGACCTGCTGGCTCCGCCGCGGCCCGATCATCTAGAACGCCGAGCTCGAGGATTGAGAGCTGTCCATTTACCCATTTGGTAACAAGACTGTCCCGCTACCCCTTTTCCCCACCAGAGACTCGAACCGAGGGGACCCCTGAGTCCAGACCTCCTTGTACCATTTGACCGTACTCGAAGAATTGCTGATAAAGTATCGTTTAACCTTATCCTTGTGTGGTGTCCGTCTGTGGGGGGGAAGTTACTTGTCTGTACGATCGCTGGAGACGGCTCTCCCTGGAGACCTCTCCCCTTATACTCGGCCGACCCTCCCGGTCCGTCTAACATTGGTGGCCAGCGGCGCGATCCGAATCACCGCATAATCGTACAGAGAGTAGCTTACCCCACAACGAAATCACGATGACTACCAAAGCAAGCGGATCCACCGAGAAATTTCAGATGGAGAAATTGGAAGAATACAGCCATCGTGAATTAAAACAATTCTGCATCGAACTAGGTATCGCTACCACCGGTTTAAGTACCAAAGATGATTTCAAACAGGCCCTGGAGTCCTGGGCAGAAACCGGGGCCGTCAGACCCCCGGACCAAAATATCGCAGCAGTAGAAAAAGACACCGCGGCTCCCGAGGAGCGAAGAACGGGTCTCTCGCAAGACGAGATCCAGGAACGAGAAAGAACAAGACTACATGAACTAGAAATGACCCGGCTCAAAATGGATGGTGAACTCAAGTTGGCCGAACAAAAACTGAACTTAGAACATCTGAGGCTCCGAGAAGAAAGAGAGGAAAAACAGAGACAAAGAGAGCTCGAGGAAAAAAGACTGGCTTATGAACATGAGCGCAAATTAGCTGAGATAGACTTACGCAAGCAGAACAAGGAATCAGGGGCGACCGAGCAACCCCGCGCCCCGGGAGCAGCCGATAAGAAGGTACACATCCCCAAGGATGTCGTCCGAGAATACTTCCGAGAGGACGACATCCAACAATGGTTCAAGGCCTACGAAATAGCTATGACCTCCCACCGGATCGATCGAAGCGACTGGGGAGCCGGTCTATGGGGGAGATTCCTCAATGAGGGCCGCGATGCCCTGCTACAGCTCCCGGACCATCTGATGACCTCATATGACCACATGAAAGCGGCCCTCCTCACCCGCTATGGGCTCACACCCGAGATGTACCGCCAGAGGTTCAGAGACTGCACCCGCATCCCGGGTACAACTTGGGTAGAGTACGTTAACTATTTCAGCAGAGCCTTCGAGGGTTGGATCAAAGGAAGCAATGTCACAACGTACGAACAGCTCTTCAATCTCATGGTGTGGGAACATCTGGCCAACAATTGCTTCATCGAGCTCCGGCAGCACCTCCTCGATAGTAAATTGACTGATCCACGGCAGCTCGCAGCCGAAGCTGACTGGTGGGAAATCACCAGGGTGGGCCAAAATGGGTCCTATGAACAGAACCGAAACCACCACGGTCAGCACCGTCCCCGAGGAGGAGGAGGAGGGGGCCAAGGAAAAGGAAGAGACAGCACTCCGGCCGCCCCCGCTGCCAGCACCACTCCCCCGGCCAACCGGGGCAGCACCCCGGCACGACCGGGATATAGGGCCAATGTCACGTGTCACCGATGCCAGCGAGTCGGCCACTACGCCAACGACCCAAATTGCCCACAGAACCAGAGCCCGAGACCCCGCCAGGTGGCTGCCGCTGCCCTGGGGGAAGAACAGATCTCCGAGGAACAAGAAGAATATGAGCAAGAACATCAAGAATGGGAGCCAGCCGCCATGGCTCTAGCCTGCTTAGGGGGGAAAGACATGGTCCCGCGGGTCCCCCTACCCGCTAACACCTGGAAGTACAGCCAATGGGTGAGCATCAATGGACGCCGAGCCGAAGCCCTCCGTGACACCGGGGCCAGTGTAACAGCCGTCCGCTGTCACCTGGTGACCCCAGAACAGTTCCTACCAAATATTCTCTGCCCTGTCCGTTCAGCCGATAACTCGGAGAGTCTGTGTCGGATGGCCTGCGTCCCTTTCGAATGGGGAGGGGTCTCCGGCATGTTGAAGGTGACGGTCCGAGACGATGCCCCCGTAGACTGCCTCCTGGGGAATGACCTTGAAAGCTCTCCGTGGGCAGCCGTAGAACGAAGAGAACACCTGGGGATGTTAGGCATCCCGGACTGGGCGTGCGTCACCACCCGGTCCATGGCCGCCCGTGCTAATCCCCGACCCGAGGAGCCTGAATGGCCGGCGCCTCCTCCCCCGGTCGCTCCAGTCGAAGACGCCAACCGTGCCGTCCCCCCAGAATCAGCTCAACCTCCGGACCTCTCTGGCCTCGACCAGTGGCATCAAGAGGGGGGGGCCCACACAGGAGCAGTTTCGCCAAGAGCAGAAGACCTGTCCCTCCCTCAAGGGACTCCGCCAACAAGCCCTCGCCCAGAGCGCAGGGGATACCTCCGGAACACATTGGGTCTATTGGGACAATGATCTGCTATACAGTGAACAAAAGATCGCGGAGTTGGGGGCCAGTCGAGTGCTAGTGGTGCCCCTCCGTTTTAGAGACTTCTTGCTGAATCTGGCCCACGATGTTCCCCTGGCTGGACACCTGGGTCAGGATAAAACTTACAGCCGCCTAGTGACCCACTTCTTCTGGCCTAAAATGAGGAATGATGTACTCCAGCATTGCCGATCTTGCCCCACGTGCCAAGCCAGTGGGAAGAGCGGCCGCAAACTAAAAGCCCCCCTGCAACCATTTCCAGTGGTCACCACCCCGTTCGAGAGGGTCGGGATAGACATTGTGGGGCCCCTGGACCCCCGCACAGCACAAGGACATCGGTTCATCCTGGTACTGGTGGACCACGCCACCCGCTACCCCGAGGCTGTTCCCCTGCGAACTGTGACAGCCCCGGTAGTCGGCCGGGCCCTGATGGGGATCTTCTCCCGTGTGGGCTTCCCCCGAGAAGTCGTCAGCGACAGAGGCACGAACTTTATTTCAAAATATATGAGGTCCCTCTGGCAACAGTGTGGGGTCACCTACCGATTCACGACCCCCTATCACCCTCAAGGAAACGGACTCGTTGAGCGGTTCAACCGCACGCTCAAAGGGATGATTGGGGGGTTGGAAGAGCCCCTCCGTCGCCAGTGGGACGTGCTACTGCCGTGCCTCCTCTTCGCATATCGAGAGGTCCCCCAGAAGTCCCTCGGCTTCAGCCCGTTTGAACTGTTGTATGGACACCCCGTACGGGGACCGCTCAGCCTAGTCAAGGAAGGCTGGGAAATGCCCCCTCTAAAGAACCCTCCAGATGTCTTCAAATACCTCCTAACCCTCCGCAACCAGACCCGACGGTTCAGAGAGCTGGCAAAAGCCAACTTGGAGGCCAGTCAAGAGGACATGAAAAAGTGGTATGACCAAAATGCCTCCTCCATCGAATTTGAACCCGGCCAACAAGTATGGGTGATGTCCCCCACCGAACCATGCGCCCTGCAAGACAAGTGGACGGGGCCCTTCAAAGTAGTCGAGCGCAAGGGCCCTGTCACCTATCTCATCGACCTGGAATCTTCACGGAACCCCCTCCGGGTCCTTCACGCTAATAGACTGAAACCCCATTTCGTGCGTTCAGAACTCAGCCTCCTGATGGCCACAGACAATGGGGCCGAAGAAGACTCCGAACCCCTCCCTGACCTCCTACGGACTCGGGAGAAAGACGGCTCCGTGGACGGGGTCCGACTCTCGGAGGCCCTCACCCTGGAACAACGCCAAGAATGTCGAGACCTTCTGCTGCAGTTCGCCAGCCTGTTCTCCCTCACCCCAGGTGTCACCTCCTGGTGTGTGCACGACGTGGACACGGGGGACAGCCCCCCTATCCGCCACCGGGCCTACCGCGTACCCGATCGGGTACGGGCCTGCATCCAAGAAGAAGTAACCAAGATGCTCACGCTCGGGGTCATTGAGCCCTCAGACAGCCCCTGGGCCAGCCCAGTAGTACTGGTCCCCAAAGCAGCCACCCCCGGCACCACTCCAGAACTCCGGTTCTGCGGCGACTACCGGGGCTTGAATGCAGTTACCAGAACAGACGCACATCCCATCCCCCGGGCAGATGAACTAATCGACCGCATGGGAGCTGCCCGCTACCTCAGCATTTTCGACCTGACAGCGGGCTACTGGCAGATCGGCCTCACACCCCGGGCCCAAGAACAATCTGCGTTTTCCACTCCTGACGGCCATTATCATTTCAAGGTCATGCCCTTCGGCATGAAGAATGCCCCCGCAACGTTTCAGCGACTCGTTAATCAGGTCTTGGCCGGACTCGAAGGATTCAGTGCCGCCTACCTAGACGACATCGCTGTATACAGCCACCACTGGTCCGACCACCTCCACCACCTCCGAGAGGTGCTACAGGCCCTTCAGCAAGCTGGCCTCACGATCAAGGCCAGCAAATGCCAGATTGGTCAGGGGTCCGTGACCTACCTCGGACACCAGGTGGGAAGCGGCCTGGTGGCCCCTCTGCAGCTCAAGATCGCCGCCATCCAGTCCTGGCAGCCCCCCATCACCCAGACCGAGGTCCGCGCCTTTCTGGGACTCACGGGCTATTACCGACGGTTCGTGAAGGACTATGGTAGCATAGTGGGGCCCCTCACAGAACTCACGTCCAAAAATCAACCAAAGAAAGTCAACTGGACCCCAGATTGTCAAACAGCCTTCGAACAACTGAAGGCCGCCATGTGCTCCGCCCCTGTGCTCCAGGCCCCCGACTACAGCCGGGAATTCGTCGTCCAGACGGATGCCTCTGACCACGGCATTGGGGCGGTCCTGTCTCAATTGAACCCCGAAGGCCTTGATCAGCCAGTGGCCTTCATCAGCAGGCGACTCCTGCCTCGAGAACAACGCTGGAGCACCATCGAGAGGGAGGCCTTCGCCGTGGTATGGGCCCTCAAAAAGCTCCGGCCCTATCTCTTTGGCACACACTTTCGGGTACAGACCGATCATCGACCCCTGCAGTGGCTGATGCAGATGCGGGGGGAGAACCCAAAACTACTACGTTGGTCCATCTCCCTACAGGGGATGGACTTCACTGTGGAACATCGACCTGGGCAAGACCACGCCAACGCGGATGGCCTGTCACGCTTTTTCCGCCTCGACGAGGAGAGTCCCCAAGAGGATGGGTGACTCTCCCCACCTTCAGCTGGGGGGGACGCATGTTGGACAGGCCACAGGAAGGGCCCGCTCCCCCTCTGCCCGACCAGGCCCGAGCCCGGTCCCTCAAGTGTTACACACCACCACTTCACGTTTTCCGTCCCCTCCGGGACCCCTGCATCTGAACATCTCGACCTCGTGGGCCCGATCCACGACTGGGCCGCGCGCCCGACCTGGGCGCCATCTTGGACACTGCACCACGCGGCCGCGTGGCCTCCGATCAACCCTAACCCTGGGCCTGGCCAGGCCTCAGACATCCCGGCACCACCATCCACCCAGGAGGTGAGTGGACTACTTGGCAGGTCAATGGGAGAAAGAGGTGTCGATGGCTCTCCCCCGCCAGGTACCGCTCGCCCCCAGCCCCCCCGGGCGCTGGCTCCACCCCCCCTGCTGGGTGTCTGGACTCCCCCATCCTGGACCCCCCGACCTCCAAGTGCGAGGGTCCGGACATCAAAGGGCAACAGTCCTATAACTGAGGCAGCTCCAGAGCAGGAAGGCAGTTGTATCCTGGAGTCGAGAGACGCAGAGAAGAACTCATCCTTGACGGACTACTGGCGCTGCCGTAGCCCTACCTTGTGAACTATCGCCCTGCCTGCTGGCGCTGCCGCAACCTCCGTAAACCTTCATCATCGTCGGGACCTGCTGGCGTGGCCGCGGACCGTTTGTACCTCCATCTTCATCGGGACCTGCTGGCTCCGCCGCGGACCGTCGCCACCTTCAACCATCTCGGGACCTGCTGGCTCCGCCGCGGCCCGATCATCTAGAACGCCGAGCTCGAGGATTGAGAGATGTCCATTTACCCATTTGGTAACAAGACTGTCCCGCCACCCCTTTTCCCCACCTGAGACTCGAACCGAGGGGACCCCTGAGTCCAGACCTCCTTGTACCATTTGACCGTACTCGAAGAATTGCTGATAAAGTATCGTTTAACCTTATCCTTGTGTGGTGTCCGTCTGTGGGGGGGAAGTTACTTGTCTGTACGATCGCTGGAGACGGCTCTCCCTGGAGACCTCTCCCCTTATACTCGGCCGACCCTCCCGGTCCGTCTAACACAGATGATATTGGGAGTAGGCAACTAACAGATCTATCTGGTTCTGTATTGCTAAATATCAGAATCCTCAGCAATGAAACAAAGATCCCAGAACTTCGCATTTGGAACCTAATTCCTGTTCCCAATGCAAACTTGGGAGGGGAGGGGTCTGGTATCTTATCCACACCCACTGTATTTGTATCGCAACCAACCAAGATAGGCCAAGCGAGCCAGGACCCTGCTATCCCCCTGTGTAGAATCATTTCATGGAACATTGTAGGAATATGTGTAAAACTAATCAATGAGGATTGGGTGAATTATATTAAGGATTTTGATATTATTTGTCTCCAAGAAACATGGCACTAAGTTGACATTGTGTTGGACGGTTACAGCTCATTGAATATCAATGCAACACCCACAGCGGCTGGGAGGGCGAAAGGGGGGTTGTGATCTTAATTTACTTCAAATATGGGCACATACAAACTCATGTTGTAAAAACTACACCCTGGTATCAGTTAGTCCTTATTTCCAACCTAAGTTAGGTTAAGTTACTGTTAATAAATTGGTATTATAATAACCTTGACCAGAATAGTAGTCACATGATTGAGGACTTACAGGTGCAGATTAATAACATTACAAGGAAGTGGCAGCCCCTATGCATCCTGTGGGTAGGGGATTTCAATTGTTCCATTTGCGCTCTGAGCAACACTAGAGTTTGTGGGCTGCTAGAGTCAGCAGATTAGCCTCGGCCACACTTCACTCATACTGTACAGGGTGAGGCCTTGAATTCCATTATCATTAATAATGATCTAGGTCTCATTAATACTAATCACTTAGATTGTAATTCTCTAACCCAGTGCCGCACATATGTTGGAGGAGGCAGAGCAAGTACAATTGATTTTATGTTTATTACCTGAAAGTACTCCCCCCTTGTTGGTGACTATGAGGTAGTACCAAACATTGCAAGTGACCATAACCCACTAACTGTATTCTTTAGAATAACAGCCAGGGTAGGGAATGCGATGGATACCATATTGACTTTAATTATAACAAAGGAATGAGGCTAAATTGGAGTACAGTTGTTCCCACCCAATTTGAAGAAAACATTTGTAAGGCAAACTTGAATATTGTTATGAATTGCCTCCATGATGATACTCCCCCTGATGAGGTGGTTCATGACTTTGAACTGATCTGTGCAGATGTGGTAAAAGGTCTGACCAGATAGGTTTGATGAAGGGAATCTCAGGAGGTGCAATGGATCAATGAGAAGTAACCTAGACCACATAGGAATCTTAAAAGGGCCCTTCACACTACCCCACATGATAGAACACAAATTAAAAATGTAAGACAGATTTATAAGCGTACTATGAAACAAAGACAAGATGAACTGAAGAGTTTGGTGTGGCAGGACCTAGAGAGAGCGAGTGCTCTGAAAGATTCAAAGAGTTTCTGGGACATAATTAACCACCCTCTATTTAAGAATGAACCTAAACCTGTGTATTATCTGATTCTGGGGTCTACTTGGAAATCTCACTTTTCGGCCATATTTAACCCGAAAAATGTCTCAATAGTCGAAGCTAGTGGGGAACCGCTATTTGATTTAAGTCTGGCTTCACAATTAAGTTTATCAATTACAGTGATGGAGATAGAGGAGGCCTTAACAAAGGGAATTAGTATGAAAGCCCCTGACCCCGATGGAGTTCCTCTTGATTTGTTTAAAAACAATTCTAAATTAAGGACATCCATACTCACAAACGTTTTTAAAGCTGTAGTAATCAGTCCCATTCCATTAACCTGGAAGGAGGCAATTGTTGTTCCAGTATGTAAGAGAGGTAGTAGGAATGATCCTGCCTGCTACAGGCAAATTTTGTTAATTGATGCTGCTGCTAAAATACTAGGGAGGGTTATCCTTGCACGTCTTGCGGCCTGGGCGATCAGTACAGGGATTGTGTTATTATGGGAAAATTCATGAAGGCCAAGAGGGGTTCTATCCATCTGGCCTTCATGGACTTGTCCCGTGCTTTTGATACGGTAAAGAGGGAGAAATTGTGGGGATTGATGGAGCAAATGGGTTTTGAAGAAGCTCTTATATCCCTTCTACGTAGGCTTCACACCTCTACAATGGTTGCCATACGTTATGGTCCTAGGGGGGAGAAGAAGGGCCCAATTCCATCTACAGAAGGTGTCCGGCAGGGCTGTATCTTAACTCCATTCTTCTTTCTATTGTATACAATTGGCTTAGATACTTTTATAATTCAGAAGGAGTCTGATTTCCCCAATATTGGTAGCAAATCGATCCAATTGTTATCGTACGCGGACAATACTGTATTAATGGCACTGACAGCCAAAAGCCCCCAAAAGTTACTTAATGTTTTTACTGATTTTATGGCATCATTGGATTTAAAACGGAATTTTATTAAATCTTACATCATGGTCTGTGGCCCTAAAGGTACTAGAACAAGAACATTTGAGATTAGGGGCAAGACCATTGATAAGGTGAAACATTTGACATACTTAGGGAACATATTTATTGATACTATGCAATGAGACCATCTTATCACAGCTAGGGTTAAACACACTAGTCGGGTTGTGGAAGGAATATTTTGATTTGCCCGCAAGCTTGGCCATAAACCAGCCAGTGAGCGAACTGGTTACCCTCTATAAAGCTAAATGCTTGTCTGTGGCATCCTACGTTGGCGGGAATCTGGGGCTACTATAACACCTGACAGCTGCAGGTCCTTAAAAATAAATTTATAAAGAGATTATTAATGCCTCCGAATAGTGCCCCCACATACTTTTGCCATCAGGAGCTTGTGTTGGCCTACCTCGAAGATCGAATTGCTATTGCTCCATTGCTTTTATGGGCCAAGGTTTGGTTATCTGAGGACCTAATGTTCTCAAGAGATGTTATCCATGATTGTACTAACTTAGATAGTGCACTGTCCATTCCCTGGCTTCGCTTTGTGAAGGAAAATCTACATGAGTTAGGTTGGGGGCATTATTATGATAACCCTGCAAGTAATAATACAAACTCGAAAGACGTTATAAAAGAGGCATCTTTTGCCAGGGCCCACCTATGCTGTGCACAATTGGTAACACCAGATCCCCTTTACTCATCCCCCGGAGAACAGAAATTCTATCTAACCTTTACCACTAATGTACAAGCATGATTCTATCTGACTAGGTTTTGATTAAACACATTGCACTATTTAGTGACGTTCCCTAAACAATCAGGTTGGGTTCATTGTTTATCGCCCTGTCCTTGTGACAATTTAATAACACAGAGCCCATTGCACTTTGTTTTGTTTCGTGCCCTTTATAAAGAGCAGAGAAGGCAATTTGTAATCCTATTACTGAGGGAAATAAGGCCATGTACTTATATTGGCAGTTTTAATTTTCTACTGCCTTTGCCTACTCTATTTGTACTGCTGTTGCAACCGTTACGTGGCAAAGTCCATGTATTCATGCTATAGCTATTCTAAACTACTATGTCTTTCAAAGCATCACCTGGAATGTTTGTTCATCCCGAATAAAGTTAAAAAGAAAACTATTTGCACTGCTGTGTTGAGTTTTATTAGAGTTGCAATATCAATAAGAAAATGCTATGAGCTATCATAACTGAATATATATTGACTAATCCTTTCCTGATAATTAGTTACACGGTCTACATTGTATGGGTGATTCTAAAGATGATATGTATGTGCCTTTTCTACTGATTGTTTTTATCGTCCGTTTTTTTAATGCTTCTGTAATCATGATATGTACATTTTATATTAACAATGTATTTGTGTCAAACGTTTATCGTTATTGTAACCGAATAAAGGTATTTTGACTGACTGGCTGACAGCACCTGAGATGTAGAACTTTTATCTGTGCATGCTAAGATATGGGGTCTGCTGCCAACACCCAGAGATCTTCACTTTGCTTCTGTAGCAGGGGCGGGGATTAAGCTACCCTGCCCTATATAATGCCAGCGCCTTATAAGATTTATGGACTACTTACTATGTTGACCGTATTTCTAACCCATTGTGGCACGTATACTGTGAACTAGAGCACGATTGTTAAAAAAGCATTTTAAACTTTTCTCGTGTCTCTGTCAGATCTTATTGTGGACTAGTAGGAGTGTAAGAGTGAAAGGGTGTGTCCTGCAACTGCAATTCCAGAGAGGCTCAGGAGTGTTGTGTTCTGGGGTGTCTGATCACTTGTTCCTCTGTCAGTAGGAGTACAAATGTGATAGTATAGCTAGTCGGTCCCGGTCTCATGGGCACTCAGGTGGTAGGATGATTCAGTCCCTGCCTACTGAGGATCTATGATCCAAGCATAATTCCTTGACTACAAGCACAGCAGCAGGGCAACCTTCCCCCTTGGCCCTCTGCATTTGGGCCTGGGGGGCACCTAGGGTGCCCCCCTAAACATCCCAACACCATGTGGCAGGCAGCTGATGGTGCCTGCCACACTGTGCAGGGATGTTTCAAAACATAATTTTTTCAATGAAAGTTCGTTCTGCGATCCTTTTCCGCCTGCCACACAAGCTTTAATTGTGAAATGGATGTTTGCGACCGCCCTATGGGCATTGTAATAGTGTGGTTGGATCCGCCTACCTAAGGTCGGGCGGTTCCTTTTCACAACGGTGTCGGGGGAATGAAAGTCTGCCCAACATCATATTAAGGCCCATAATAGCAATAGGGCGCCTTGAAATAAAAAGAACACACAGGTCATTCAGAGAGAATTTTTGGTGTTCTTCCTTAGTCAGTGAGGCCGATGGAGCAAGGTTGCACACGTAAAGTGACTTGCTTGTATTCAGCCCTCTCGAAAATAATATGAATGTACTAATTAACATGTTTTGTCATATTAATATTGCATTACACGACATATTCGGTATCTAGGGGAAGCTCGACAATGTGCTTTTACTAACTATAATCCGCTTGCATTAAAATGGTTGCTGTTACGCGGGATTTTCTACTGTGCATTCGTCTGTCACGCTCACGTGTTATTTCTCTTAGTGGGAAACTTTTGCTTCTGCACACTAGAACTAAGATGGCTGTTCTGTGTCCTAACGTGCAAGAAGCTTGTGTCGCTGCTTGTTTTGCCTAATCATTAATGCAATAGTTTAAATAAAATAATGGGAATATAGTAGAAAGAAGTGGTATACAGTGCATTCATTTTATTCTGTGTCTCTAAAACTGTTTCTTTTCTATTCTTGCATGTATCGTATTAGGGCCTAAATGTACCTCTGAACTCCATCTTGGAGATACTGCGCCTGTGCGAAAGAAACCCCAAGCCACTGAAGCTGTGGAATTGAAACCGTGCCAAATCAGACATGGATTGAAACCTATGAGAAGAGTGAACTCCTCACCCTGCCAGAGGAAACTGAATTTAATACAATGTTTAAATGTCTTATTATTACATTCACTACCGGGCGGAATAAAAAATACATGGGAAGATAAAGTCATGGGAGGGAAAATTTTAATACATGATTGACAAGTTACCTCACATCAATATGGTGTGATGACTTCTCCTCATCCTTTGTCCCATAAAATTGTGGGATTCACACATTTGCAACATTTGGGGGTGGTACACTGACCTGGAAAATAGTATAACCATGGTAGCCTTAGCTAGTTAGATTGTCCGATTTGTCCGAATAGCTGACCTGTCACTGACCCAACGCAATCAATAGGTGATCGAGAGCAGAAGTGCTGGCGGAGCACTCTGTCAGAAGCTTCGATAACCCAATCAGGATTCTGGAGGGGAGTTCGATGACCCAATCGGGGTTCGGCTGTAAGCTGCAGAGAGGGGTGTGACGCTGGCGTTGCACTTTAGCTGTGGGTGCCGGTCATAGCCTGTGGTGGTTCTGTCCTGATCCGATTTGGTCCGATACCTGTCCTGATTCTGGTCTGCACCTGTTCTTTCCTGCTGGCACCTGCATTTTGGGCTTCTTATCTTATCCTGTGACTCAGCCCATGGCCAGGGTTGGTCACCACACCATTCTAGGTAACTATAAAGTGTGGGTTTGTCATTGTACAGTTGTCCCTTTCTCTACCCATCCTTTGTCTAAATGCTTAATGATATTTTCCTTAAAAAGTATTGCATATGTTGTTTTTAATCTTCATTATTCTAAAAGAACAAAAATTTATTGATTTCATGGTTTCAAACATTTGAAGATTTTCTTAGATAAAAGAACCTAAACCTTTCCCGAGTTTGAGGTTATTTATGAAATGCTAAATGTTATTATACTACCTATTTTCTTGCTAACTCCCTTGATCCTTTAGGACTATAGGTATTGGTGGTCTGGATTGGTAAGACAAATGGTATAGATCCTGAATGGTAAAATCAAAATTGATTGAGTGTAGGTTTACCTGTTTAAAGTGTATATAGTTTATGGGCCCAGGTGAGTATTTTAAACTGAGCAGGTGAGCCCGCGCTCTATCAGTTTATTTGGTAGCAGAGGTGAGGTTAGGGTTTAGTTAAGGTAGGTAGTTAGTTATGTATTGATCGATTGTTGAATATTGATTGTATTGATTTTATGTATTAACCAAAACTGTTTGTACCTGTTTTATGTTTTGTCTGGAAACCCCGGGGCAGAATATCAGGTGGTAAATGGAATCCACTCTGTAGAGAGGTCACTTGTCCAAGGAAGTAAGTGCATGGTTAGGTAAAACCGGAAGCACTGTTTTTTACAGACTTTTCTGTATAAATGTGTGAATAATTGATAGCAAAGAGTTCGCTAGTAATACTTTGGTGTGATATCACCTAGAAAGGGTCACACTGAAGGAGTAGCAGGTTCTTCTGAGCTTGTTTGACAGCAAAAGGGTTCGCTGGTGAAACTTTGGCCTTACATTACCTAGAAAAGGGTAAGTCAGAGAGAGTAACAGGTTCTCTGATGCTTGCGTGAAAGGTAGACGGAAGGGAACTACTTGTAGTGTATGAAGAGTAAACAGAAGGGAGTTACTCGCAGTGAATACAAATAATTATTTTCTTTGAATTAGTTACTCAGGCACAGTGGCAAATGTTTTTACGTCATTAATTAATGAAAAATGAACATTTAAAGTGAATAAAAGGAAATTGTCGCATTACCTTGCAAAGGAGGGAATCAGTTGTGGAGCTGCGCTGACGTCACTCAGAGCCGCGCTGGTATTGGTTGAGACAGCGGGTGTGTAGCCGAGGCAATTTTGTAAAGGAGGGGTGAGTACAGGAGCGTGCAAACTTGTCACACGAGAAAAGCCGCACAATTATTCGCTGGTTCTATTTTGAATTCTAATCATTGATTGGTCATTGAAAATAAGAAACGCATTGGTATTGGAGGTTTTTTGTAAACAAACTGAGTGTCATCACGAAGTAAAGTGGCATAAAATATATGTGGCATTTAGATCCAGGATTCATAGGAAATAGACCAGATAGAAAATATTTAGGTTTTGCTAAAGAACAGATGATTAGAGGGAGACCTTATATCATGTACGGAGATAAAAGAAAAATGTCATTTGTCAAGAAAGTTAAACATTTCTTTAAAAAGGATAAGCCAATAAAAACCAGAGAAGGGATTATTATTCCACCACCGAATACGCCTACATCATACATGATGGTTGAAAGGGGCTATCACACTTGCATATGGTTAGAAAATTGGATAGAATATGATGATGGAATTTTGGCATTTCCAGAAAATGGTACCTTTAATGGTAGAGTTTTGTACAATTTAAGAGCACGCATGAATGAATTAGATCCAAGACCTAGCTTAACCCAATATGAGGCACTAGAGGAATGGGAAACAGAGGCTTTTGAATGAGATAGATCAAGAAGTGATAAAAGTTTAAATAAATGTTATCCCAAATTTCCTAAAGAGACGAGAGATAAACAGATGAAACAATGGAGGCAGTCTATGTTAGTGGAAGGATTATATCCTGTCCGAGCTTTAGAAGAACAAACAGGGAGTAAAAGTACAGCGAAAAATAAAAATCTAATGACAAATGCTGAACCAGAAAATGATTACTTGGAGGATTTACTAATGAAAAATCCGCCACCTTATAATAAAGGGCAAAATCAAGTTAATCCTAGTGCTCCGTTCTTAAAGCCACCTTTAGTTCCGCAAGTATTACACGAGGCATCATTAGAAAAAGTGTTACAGGAAAAGGAACAAGAAGCAATAAATAAACAAAGAAATTAGTTAATTCAGAAAATTACACAGCTAAATGTAAGTCCTGAAGCCTTGACAATTCCAGTAACTATAGGTCCTGTTGTTCCTTTATATGGAGATAAACAAACCAGTCCTAGACCTCCTGTTATAACTACACCTGTAGTGCAGTCAAGAAAAGATACCCTAATAGTGAATGATCAAGTAAGTGAATGTGAGTCAGAAATTTCTTTGATGGATTTACCTACAAGAGTACCAGTAAGTAGCTCAGTTAGGAAAACTACACCTGTAAATTCTAGAGAGGTACACATGGAATCTTCCTCAGGTACGAGAAGTGCTACTGTAGTTACCCCAGAAGAAATTGAAAGATGGTCTCGAGAAATAGAAAAACCAAAATCACAGCCAAAGACATTGGATATATTTAAATTAAGAGTTGAACTGAAAGAACTGCTTGCTGGGAATGTGGGATTAGACCGATTAAATGCATTGAATGAAGATGAATTGTTGTTTATATGTCGAAGTATCACTCGAAATACAAAAACATTTCATGAAAAGTTAACAAGTTTGGCAAATGAAACTGGGATTGACATTGGTGAATCGAAAGTGTTACAGAAACCATATTGAGAACAAGATGAATTTTCTGACAAAGATTTAGAAAACATGAATGTGTCAGGACGAAAACTACAGATCAAAGAATTATTATCACTGTTGCAAAAATTGATTGAATTAGACAGATGGAACGCTAGATGGATAAAGAGAAAGGAAGAAGCTCAAGGGAAAAGCACTGCATCAGAATATATGTTAAAAGAAACAGAAAAAGTGGAAAGGTTGTGTCCGATCAGAGAAGTGCCAGGTGGAGGTTATGTACATGTCCCATGGTCCCGACAGAATATTTTGCCATTTACAAATGATTTCCCAACACTCAGAGAGAAACCTGTAGAATGGTATAGACATATCGAGAGATTTGTAAAAGTCTCAAAAGTGTTATTAAAAGATCTACATGGGTTATTCAAAATTGTTGTTCCTGTCGAATTTATGGACAGAATGCTAAATTGCAGTAGACTGGCCAAGTGATGAGTATCCTAGAGACGGAAAAACAGGAGGACCATCAGATGAAGTGATGAAGAAGTATAATCAGCTAATATTGTACTTGAAAGGGAAAGTACCTTCAAAAGAGACTGATTGGACTAGGATAGACAGAACTATACTGAATTAAGCTGAATCTGTGCATGCATATTATGAACGCCTTTTACGAGTTTTTAAACAGTATAGTGGTTTAGAAAACATTGACACTAAAGACATGACGCATTTTATCTATCGGTTTGTGTCTGGGCTAAAACCAGAAATTTCGCCATGGATTAAAGATCATAAGATCTGCTGGCAGGCCAAACCTATTGATGAAATACTCAAATATGCAAAATATTGTGAAGATGAATTGGACAATAAGAGAAAGAATTTAGAAGAAAAAGTAATGTGGGCACAGGTAAATATAGCAGAGCAACAAGAAATTCAAATGAAAAATATTCAGACCCAAGGAGATGGGAATGGTAGTAAACCTAGGAGAAAGTATAACAGAGATGAAGCTAAAAAGAAATTTCCTTGTCATGGGTGCGGCAAGTTGGGGCATTGGAAGAACGAGTGTAAGGCTGTATTAAATAATAATGTGCAAGCTAATAATTTGAATTCACAGACGCAGAATGAGGTATTGAAGAAGCAGCAACAACAGGTAATACAAAACCAGTTACCATTGGTGCCTATGCCAAACCCTGGGAATCAGCAAACATACAGTGTGGATAGCACAAGTTGGGAAGGAAGTGGTAAAAGGGACACAGTGACACCCCAATTTCTTTTGAGTGACTCATACTTTGATTAAGACAGTTTCTGACGGTGCTTGAGGGGGGAGGGCGAGGAGTGCGTACTTGGCGCATCCTTGCAGGTAGATCAGTCAGGTACATACATTGAAAGAAAGGTTGAAGGAAATGATGTTACATTTCTGTTGGATACTGGCGCTACCCGTTCTCCCTCTCGGGAGAAGCGATCCAAGTAGTGGGCGTTTCTAATAAACAAATTAGTACCCCAGATACAGAACCAATGGAAGTCAAAATAGGCAATTTTAAAGAAATGCACACATTTATTGTATGTGACTCCAGTCCAGTAAACCTGTTAGGTAGGGATTTGCTGTACAAAATAAATTGCACTATCTTTTGTACAGCAAATGGTGTTGAAATTCAAACCCCAGATGAAGATGGAATTTATAAAATCATGTTAGCAAAACAAGAAACTGAAAAACAAAAATGTACTTTAGAAGACTTGCCAAAAGAATTACCACATACTGTAGATCCTAAAGTGTGGAATTTCACGGGTAAAGATGTAGGATTAATGGCGGGTGTTGACAAATATTCGACAGTACAAAATGAGTCCAGAAATAAAAGCTGGAGTTTCACCAGAAATAAAACGTCTAGTTGAGGCAGGAATTTTGCTGGAAATAATGAGCAGTCCATGTAATTCACCAATAATTGGCATAAAGAAACCGAGCGGAAAGTACAGGGTCGTACAAGACCTTTGCAAAATTAATAAAATTGTTGTCTCATGTTGTCCAGTTGTGCCAAACTGTGCTGTGATTCTGTATCAAATACCGTCGGCAGCAGGTTGGTTCACTGTGATAGATCTATGCCATGCATTTTTCTCCATACCATTACATCCAGATAGCAAGTATCTTTTCTTGTTCAAATTCGACGACCATATCTACGTTTGGAATCGTGTCCCTCAGGGGTACACGGAAAGTCCATAAATTTTAACCAGATTTTGAAAAAGTGCCTTGAATCTCTGATATTGCCCGGACAATCAGTCCTGGTGCAATATATAGATGACCGGCTGGTGGCATCTAAGAATCGAAATGATTGTGTTACTGATGCTATCGCTTTACTGAATCATTCAGGTAAAGGTGGGACACAAAGTATCATCTGAGAATCTGCAATATTGTACCACATCAGTGAAATATCTGGGGCACCAGATAGAGAGAGGTGTCAGAAGGGTTACTTCTGAAAGAATCAGAATAATTCAAAACATGAATATACCTCAAACGCAGAAAGAAATCAGAATGTTTCTTGGAGTTGTAGGTTACTGCAGGCAATGGATTGTGGGATTTGCAGTCCTAGCAAAACCATTGATACAAATGACAAAGAAAAGAGCAAAAGACCCAGTAGAATGGGATGATGAAAGCATGTCATATTTTCTAAAATTACGAGATTGTCTGTGTTCAGCTCCAGCATTAGGGATGCCTGACTATTCAAAAGATTTTGCATTGTTTTGTGATACTTGAGACAATTGTGCACTTTCAGTTTTGACTCAGACCCATGGTCTGATGAGACGTCCTGTTGCATATTTTTTTCTACACTGGATCCAGTGGCAGCAGCATTTCCAGGATGCTTGAAAGCAGTAGCAGCAACTTACATGAGTCTTGAGCAAAGTGAGTCCATTATTATGGTATATCCAGTAACCGTATATGTCCCACATGCAGTTGTGATTTTGTTGACCAGGACTAAAACTCAGTACCTAACACCTAGTCAGCTGACTAAGTATGAACGAATTCTTGTAGGTGCAGAAAATGTGACTATTGCTAGGTGTAGTATTCTGAACCCAGCAACATTATTGCCTGATTCGCACTTTGCAGAAGTTAAAAATGAAGTAGACACAATTGCATTGATCTTACAGAATAGTGTACTAAACCTTGCCCAGATATAAGAGAAGAGCCACTAATACATTCAGAACATGGGCTAATTGTAGATGGTTCATGCATGCGACATGAGGAAGGAGGTTTGAGTGCTGCTTATGCTGTTTGTATCATATTTACCTGGAGTCAAATCTGCACAAGTAGCTGAACTAATTGCATTGACAAAGGCTTGTAAAATAGGGAAAAATTTGAAAGTGACTATTTATACTGATAGCCAATATGGCTATGGAGTTGTGCATGATTTTGGCCAACTCTGGATGCAAAGGGAGTTTCTCACTTTATCAGGCACTCCTATTAAAAATGGAATTTTTGGGAAAGACTCGCTAAAAGCAATTCAATTACCCGAAACAGTAGCTGTGGTCAAGTGTGCTGCTCACCACTCTGGCAACGACAGAGTGACAGCAGGTAATCAATTAGCTCAATATTGTGCCAAAAATAAAATGGCAATAAACAAGAAAATTGAAACAAATAATGGAAACAGCTGCCAACTTATGTTGCTTGAGAGAGTGAACACGAGGGAAGAAGTGAGAGATTTACTGAATGATGCAGAACAAAAAGAAAGAGAAGGATGGGCAAAAATAGGCTGTCAGAGAAGGGCTGGAGATGGTGTCATTGTTTACCTTGATGGAAGGCCTCTATTGCCAGACTGTATGCTTGCTCCTATGGCTAGGATGTACCATGGAGATTCTCATCTAGAACGGGACGCTATGACTAGATTATTCAGACAAACTTGGTTCAATGCAAAGTTCAGGAATGTTGCAGAGAGTCTTTGCCATAGGTGCTAATTTGCCAACAAATGAATCCTGGGAAGGAAACTGTACTGTTGCCAGGAAAGATTGGGAAAGCAGAAGGTCCTTTTATTCGTCTTCAGGTTGATTTTATTCAGTTACCACCTTGCAGAGGAATAAAGTATGTTCTTGTCATTGTCTGCCTATTTTCAAAATGGGTGGAAGCTTACCCTACACGCAGGAATGATAGCATCACAGAAGCAAAACTACTACTTAGAGAGCTCATACCACGTTTCGGTTTTCCAGTAATGATTGAATCAGACAGAGGAAGACATTTTAATAATGAAATAATTGGTCTAATCTGTGAAGCATTTAAAATTGAGCAAAGGCTGCACTGTGCATACCGCCCAGAGGCTTCTGGAGTTGTAGAACAACTGAATGGCACAATCAAGTCAAGAATGGGAAAGATATATGAATCAACTCGATTAGAATGGCCAGATGTGTTACCTCTTGTTCTGACGGGACTCAGAAGCATTCCAGACAGAAACACAGGCTTGAGTCTTCATGAAATACTCATAGGAAGAGCAATGAGGCAGGCCTGGGTGCCAGGACACAAGCTGATAAATATATCTGATGACTCGGTACTAGAGTACTGCAAAGAACTGGCTGACCAAGTGCATTCTATCTCTCACCAGGTTGGAGAAGACGCTGTCACCAGACAATCAACTCCAGCACATGATCTGATTCCAGGTGACTAGGTTGTGATAAAAGAACATACACGAGAATCTTGCCTAGCTCCGAGGTGGGGAAAGCCAAAAAAAGTGATGTTGGTCACCACTACAGCAGTAAAATGCGAAGGAATTCCGAACTGGATCCATGCAAGTCATACTAAAAGAGTGGCTGAACTGGATGAAACTGAAGCTGAAGGTTGTGCAGTCTCAAGAAAGTGATTCCGAAGTAGTTGATGATGAACAACCGAGCATCAGTCAGGATGAATGGATTCCAGTGATTGATCTTCCTACAGATATTGTGAGAACCAGAAGTCAGCCCTAATTAGATAGACAGAGTGATAGTGAAGATGAGTCAGGAACAGAAGAACGTACTCAGCTTACAGAAATCAAAGTCAATAGTAATTTTGAGGAGGAACAGATAAGGAGAGATCAATATACTCAGACATTCCAGATACAGGTCACAGTTCCAGAGTCTGGGGAGGGACATATAGGTAATAGGGCAAAGGCTCAGGAAGAAGAAAAACAAGAGATCGAGATACCTGAGCAGGATCAGATAGATGTAGAGAAACGTGTTCGGGAAGAAGAAAACAAACAAAATCAAAGTCAATTACAGTATACTCCTGAACGAGGCCAGATTCGCATCCAGGCAGAAGAAACGGAAGCAAGACCTGGACCAAGTCAGATAGAGAGGGATACAGACGATGAAGATGTACAATTGTGCCACAACTGAACGAGAATAAAAGAGCAATTGAAGAAAAACAAAGCACAGTGCCAGCTAAAAGACTCAAAAAAGGGAGATAAGTGGCCTGGTTTTGTCAATAGACTGAAAATTCGTCTTAAATCAATAAATGAAGAACCAAAACAAGTAAACAAGATATCAAGTCAAACTGGGCTTTCCACAGAACAACCAAAAAGGAGAAGTCCACAATTGAAAAGACTGAATAATAAGTTCAAAGGCCCTGAATGGACCTATGTTACCCTTGAAGATTTTAAAAATCTAGAACTAAGTGATGAAAATGATGACAAATTAATTGATGATCCAGCAGACAAAGAAGTAAGACCAACTTGAAAATTTCACAGGATAAAATTCTGTGAAAAGTCTCATAGAGGGGCTAAGTCTCCTTGATCGAAACATGGCTGATCATACTGTTAATGGTAAACCGAAAAGAAACTGCTTAAAAACATGCTGTAGAATATGCACATGTAGTGTAGTGCTAGTACTCATAGCATGGTTAGGACTGACAGTAGCTATTCCTTACCTAATAGATAAAAGTGAGAAGAATAACACTAGTATTCTTGAGAAAATAGATGTACCTGAAAAGTTAAATATACATGGAAGAATAGATAGTTTTAGACAGCAAAGAGTAGAATTAGAAACATCAGATGAGGAAGAATTGCATTACGATAGAGAGAAAAATAGAACACATTTGAACGTATTCGCAAATTTGTTAGTACATTATGTAGAGGCAATTGAAATAAGTGATTGGTATATTTATATGAGGCTACCATTGTCTATAGCAGAAGGTGTCACTTATCACCAGTTGCCCCTGACTTATGGTATTTCATGTAGTATTTTAGCTAGTTTATTTTATAGAAAAGACCCTTGCAATATTATTATTCTAATTCAGACGCGATTTTTTCGGAACTTCCTATTCATAGTAACCTGAATCCAGCACATACTAAAGGTGGCATAACTCCTTATACGGGTGAATATTTCCTAACAATAGGTACAATAGATATAGCTGAAGCACACAACAATAATTTAACATGCATTTTACATGAAGAAGAAAATATATTTTTGAATTTAGTTGAGAAAAGGAGAGAGGATTTCCAGAGAAAAGCTACAGAACAGAAACGAAAAATTCCTAAATGGGCAGAAAATAAACAATACACCTTGAATGGCAAAACTCATGCTGCTATGTTGCTGGACTTTGAAAGGAAAGGGAAACTCTGTCTCCACAGAGAGAGAAAGAGTTATTATAACAATATATTAATTGGTTCTAGTGAATGTGAACACAATAATAAGGTAATTGGGGCTTGGGGTTTCAAAGATGGAACTGAGACAGTATTTCCAGGAATATATTACATATGTGGGAACAAAGCATATTAAAAATTGCCTGATCATTGGTGCGGGAGTAGCTATTTTGGAATAGTATTCCCAAAAGTATATCATGTAAACAAAATCACTGGAAGCAATGAAGAAACAAATGGATTAATACGTAGTAAAAGGGCTAGTTTTGCAGAAATTGTAGGTGATATATTTAGTGCATTGATGCCTTCAGTGAGAGTGGTTCTGAATACTCAAAGAATTTGCAAATTGTCAACAGTGGTGGATCGCTTATCGACTGACACTGCTGGAGGTTTCTTAATGATCAATACTGAACTAGTTGCGGTAAGGTCAATGGTTTTACAAAATCGACTTGCTCTTCATACAAAAGAGGGTGGAGTCTGCAGAATGCTGAAAGCGCAACATTGTTGCACTTACATACCTGACAAAAGTGTAGAAATTAAGGGGTATATAAGGAATATTACACATTTAGAAAAAGAACTCAAATCACTGCATGGAAGAGACTAACAGATGGTCTCTCCTCTACAGGTAGTTGGTTTTCCAACGTAGGAGAACGTTTTGTAGGTAGAATACGGATCCCAATGGTGGGAATAGCCCTAATGATTTTAGGGATAATAACTTGTTACAAATGTCGCAAGCATAAAAAGACATATACAGTGAATAAGAGAGGAAAGAAAAGAAATATTAACAAAATTGAATTAGAAGAGCATAATGGACATTTGTACAAGAAAGTGAAAGACCTTCATATGAAAAATGGAAAGAATTTTAACAGAAAGTTTGAAGAAATTGAGTTGGGTGAAATGTGAAAGTTGGCATCTGTTTCGTTAATTAGTGATGATATAAAATATCATCAAAGAGGGGTGTCATATAGCTAATTCTTTTCTATATACTGTGTTAAGTTAGCATGAGCTTATTAAATGTTTAAACACCATTTTTCCTTTCTGCTTCATTTTGCACACGACACATAATTGTTGTTTTAGCTTTCAACCCAGAAGAGCTTCGTGATTTACTTGAGAAATAATATGTTATTGCTCTGATATCAGTTTTGCTCGGTACACTGTCTGCACAGTGAGTGCTGAAGGCTCCAAGGATAACTCGACACAGTGTAGTTGTGAGGTCTGATCTTCACACCTCCATAGACATAACACATATGTTGCTGCCAAAATCTGGCTCTAGGCGGGTTTTATATTGTTGTGCTGAACACATACGTAACACACTTGATGGTGCTTCGCATGCAGAGAGCTGGTGGAAGATGATGTGATCCACTGAGATTTTGAGGTATGGGCCCGCCCTGCTAAAACCCAAATGAGACCTTCATAGATATAAAAATACTATGCCAAATAGGGAGGGTGAGAGTTAGGTGTTGTTAATTCCTATTCATTTCAGCATATTAGTATGCTGTCACCATTCGCCTTTTATGGACTAGTAACTATGCTGATAACTTTGCTGCTTATAATATGTTTGCTAGTATTGTATAAGATACTGCGTTTGAGAACCCTGCATTAGTAAATAAATATTTCAAATATGCATGTGTCCTCATTTACTCCACGTTCTGGTTTGAAATGGTTATATAGCGAAAGAGTGTTCATGTGTTCCACAATTCCTGAGGTAATTTAAGTTCATGTTCTGGTTTGTCTAAGCATTGGGAGTTTGTTATGACCAATGAGACACTGTAGCTAGCTCGGTAAGGGGATTTGGGGTACTGAGGTGAGTTTTGGGCCATCCTAATTCACCAAGGTTGCAGGTCTCTATGCACAGTTCTGTGGGATAATGGAATTCCCGCTACAGGGGATTGATGGAGCAAGGTTACACACGTAAAGTGACTTGCGGGTATTCAGCCCTCTCGAAAATAATATTAATGTACTAACTAACATGTTTTGTCATATTAATATTGCATTACACAACATTTTAGGTATCTAGGGGAAGCTCGACAATGTGCTTTTACTAACTATAATCTGCTTTCATTAAAATGGCTGCTGTTACGCTGGATTTTCTACTGCGCATGCGTCTGTCACGCTCACGTGTTATTTCGCTTGGTGGGAAACCTTTGCTTCTGCGCACTAGAACTAAGATGGATGTTCTGTGTCCTAACATGCAAGAAGCTGGTGTCGCTGATTGGCTAAGCTGTTTGTTTTGCATAATCATTAATACAATAGTTTAAATAAAATAATGAGAATAGAGTAGAAAGAAGTGGTATACAGTGCATTCATTTTATTCTGTGTCTCTAAAACTGTTTCTTTTCTATTCTTGCATGTATCGTATTTGGGCCTAAATGTACCTCTGAACTCCATCTTGGAGAGACTGCGCCTGTGCAAAAGAAACCCCAAGAGACTGAAGATGTGGCATTGAAACCGTGCCAAATCAGACATGGATTGAAACCTATGAGAAGAGTGAACTCCTCACCCTGCCAGAGTAAACTGAATTGAATAAAATGTTTAAATGTCTTATTGTTACATTCACTACCGGGGGAATAAAAAGTACATGGGAAGATAAAGTCATGGGAGGGAACATTTAAATACATGATTGACAAGTTACCTCATATCAATATGGTGGGATGACTTCTCCTCGTCCTTTGTCAAATAAAATTGTGAGATTCACACATTTGCAACATTTGGGGGGGTGGTACACTGACCTGGAAAATAGTATAACTAGGGTAGGCTTAGCTAGTTAGATTGTCTGACTTGTCCGAATAGCTGACCTGTCACTGACTCCTCGCACTCAATTGGTAATCAAGAGCAGAACTGCTGGTGGAGCACTCTGTCAGAAGATTCGATAACCCAATCGGGGTTCTGGAGAGGAGTTCGATGACCCAATCGGGGTTTGTCTGTTAGCTGCAGAGAGGGGTGTGACGCTGGCGTTGCACTTTAGCTGTGGGTACCGGTCTTAGCCTGTGGTGGTTCTGTCCTGATCCAATTTGGGCCATAACAGGTCCTGATTCTGGTCTGCACCTGTTCTTTCCTGCTGGCATCTGCATTTTGGGATTCTTATCTTATCCTTTGACTCAGCCCATGGCCAGGGTTGGTCACCACACCATTCTAGGTAACTATAAAGTGTGGGTTTGTCATTGTACTGTTTCCCTTTCTCTACCCACCCTTGGTCGAAATGCTTAATTATATTTTCCTTAAAAAATTATTGCATATGTTGATTTTAATCTTCATTATTCTAAAAGAACAAGAATGTATTGATTTCATGGTTTCAAACATTTAAAGATTTTCCTAGATAAAAGAACTTAAACCTTTCCAGAGTTTGTTTGTGGTTATTTATGAAATGCTCAATGTTATTATACTACCTATTTTCTTGCTAACTCCCTTGATCCTTTAGGACTATAGGTATTGGTGGTCTGGATTGGTAAGACAAATGGTATAGATCCCGAATGGTAAAATCAAAACTGATTGAGTTTAAAGTGTTTAAAGTGTGTATAGTTTATGGGCCCAGGTGAGTATGGTAAACTGAGCAGGTGAGCCCGCGCTCTATCAAGGCTTATCTGTATCTATCACCGTGTTTTACATCCATGGCTACTAAAATTGTGCAGCATGGGTGGATCAAATTATCCAGAAGGGATGACCAAATTATGTGGAATGAAGAGACAAAATATGCAGTAAATAGTGGCCCATTTAGTGGCTGAATTACTTCACTATTTGGTAATTTTTACGTATGTTAACATTGTCTGGGCACAGTCTTCACCTTATTAGTATCACTTTGATATCAAATTACAGCAACCACACGCTGACCAGGTAACCTTTTCAATGGGCCTGCCACTGCATGGAAACACGCGTGGCAACAGTTTTTTTTAATTTTAAATCAGTCTGAGTTGGAACAAATTTGTTTTTGTTAACATCTGCAAATCGTGTTGCAGATGCTGTATTATGTGCCCAGTGCAGCAAATCCATGGTTATGTGGAAACCACTGTGACTGCAGAATCACATCATTTCAGTGGCCAAGACAATATATATGCCTAGAGTTTCCATGTGCATGTTTTCTGTTTTCCATAGACTATTTATGTAGCAGGCATGCAGTGGAACACATTATCGATGGAGTTTTTAGTTAACTACCAAAAAGCAATGTATATATCACAGTCCTTGTGGTAGTGACCCAATTAAAAGACAATGGACACTTCAATGTATTGAAGTACATTCCCTTTGCCCTCGAGCAAGGACTTACCACCAACTCATGTTCAATTATTTGAATGGATTCTGGGGCTTCTAAAAGGAGTGGATCTGTAAACTGTTTGATCGGGATTGGAATTGTGTGGTTGCACCCCAAATATCTGCAATTAAAATGCCTAGTGTATTTATTGATCGTGACAAAAACATTTAGAGGTTATGAACTGTTGAATATGTATTATCATTTTTTCATTACATTTGAGAAAATCCAGGCCTAGAGCCACAAAGCAACAGACTGTATAAAATGACACTTAGGGCCTTATTAAGAGTTTGGTGGTCCGATGGACCATCAAACTCATGGCAGTGTGGCTACAACTGCACCAGTGGTCTGACTGCCCTATAACAAGTCGGGTAGTCGAACTGGCATGGAACCATTGCTGCCACCAGGGGTGCAACACCCTCAGGGATCCCTGATCCCTGAGTGTGTTGCAGCTGTCTTGAGGCCGCAATATGCTTGGTGGAGCCGTTGCAGCCATGCGAAAGCCTATTACGAGTTTCCTCATCGCTACGGTTTTCATGGGGGTGAGTCCGCCATAAAAAACTGTGGCAGAGAGGACACAAAGAGGGCCCTATGGGCCCCTTGTTACCTGTGCATCAGGGGATGCATGCAGGGGGGCACTTAGGCTGTGCCCCTGTTTGCATGTACCCCCGGTTTCTGCAGGACATGGACTTAACAGTCCATGCCCTGCAGGAAATTGCTTTGCGCTTCCCAATGCGGTGCCTTTTTTAAAGGTACCACCCTGAGACCACCAAAGAATTTCCAGCCAGCAATGAAAAAATCAAGATCTGTCGAGCTGTGCTCACACGGGTTGGGTGGTGCCAAATCGGGGAGGTCCGGCTCCCGCACCAGCAAAATCATAATGAGGCCCTTAGTCTACAGTTACAATGGGGTCTGTTGTGAAAGGAATATTTCATCAACAGTTTATACTTTGTCTTTTACTTTTGACATATCAATAAATGATTATCAACGCATCGCCGGTGGAGCACGCTGAGTGAGAGACAGCACCTACAGCCTACAGCTACCATGAGTCAGTGGGGGCCACGACAGACAGCCAGCCCCTCCCCTTCCCGCCGGGAGCTTTGAAGACTGCTTGCGCCTCCCGCTTTGCGGGAGACACATCGCCGTGGGGCACGATGAGTGAGAGAAAGCGCCTACAGCCTACAGCTACCAGGAGTCAGTGGGGGCCATGACGGACTGCCAGCCCCTCCCCTTTCTGCCGGGAGGAATTTAACCATCAAGCTCCCGCCACGCGGGACGCGCGCCGGGCTAAGTCCGGACAAAGGGCGGGCCGTCTGAGTCTGCTGAGGCAGGGCTGGGCCAGAGCTCTTGGTTTTTTATTCACCCCCCTACTCCATATAGCCCCGGCTGTGAAAAAAGGTGATTAAATACCATCCTGTGGGTAAGGACTAACTGAACTTTCTAGTGCGGACTGGATTGATTAAGCGTTTTTGTGTGGGACCCTTTTTCTAATATCATTCTGGTTGGCGTGGACGATCATTTGGGTAACACTAGCACAGTTGTTTTAAATGATACGCAGGTTGAGCGACTCATAAATACTTTTGTTGCCAAGATCGAAGGGTCTATTAAACCCCTAACTGATAGACTAGATAATTTGTCTAATGAGGTTAAAAGGATAGGAGGAGAGATACCTCTCCTAAACAAACTATTTACAACCCAAATTAAAGTTGTGGAAGATTGTAGGCCCAGAATGGTCACCAAGGAAACATCTAAATCCGAGGTTCAATGCAGCAGTGAGAGGGTTAAAGCAACAACAGTTGAACCAATAGACAAATCCCAAGTGGCGAAAAGAGTCAGTCAGCACCAGAACCTAGGGGAGAAAAGCTCACCTATAAAGCCAAGCGTAGCAACAGAAAAAAGTTACCACCTGATTGTGCCCCGTACGTGGCTGTTCTAACTAATGTCCCACCCTTGAGTGAAAATCAAATCCAAAACCAGCCGGAGACCCACGAATCGCTTAAAAATAAAACAGTATCTTGGCTTAACCATCAATGCGGCTTTCCGGTGGCCCAATCCAATCAGATCCTTACTACGAGAAGGGTCAACTGGATCGGAAAGTCCAATAAAAGTATCAAGGGAGATTGTATTATTATACATTTTTAAAATCCTCATTTTGCCACAACCTCCCTGATAAGAGCTACATCTCTGCCATATACTGAACAAGGGATTACACTCCGCCCACTAGGCTATTTTTATAGACACCTAATGCACCAAACTAACGATACAGCAAAGAGTGATTTCTGCCCCCCCCCAATATAAACCGTATGTTTGATGTACCTGTATTTAACCGGTTTGAAGCCCTAAGCACTCTGGATGTAAATGATTGACATAACCAAGACCGCCCTTTAACGGAAGTGGCAGTTCTCCCCAGATGTGATGATAAGGAGGAGGAAAAACAGGGTGACCTGGGGGTAATGTTTGTGGATAAATCTAGTATTGCTATAGACCCCAGGACTGACCAAATAATTGAGCAATGGGGGGGGGATGACCGGCTAGTTGACCCTATCCAGGAACAGACCGTCATTTCTGATAATGAAGGGAAACAACCTTTCCATTGTGCTATTGTTGGTTGGAATATTGTCGGGTTGGCCTCAAAAGGGGATACACTGGGTTGGTCGGAGTTCATTAATTCACACGACATTATTTGCTTTCAAGAAACTTGGTGCAAGGACTTGATCAGTTATGATGGATTTGTCTCTTATAACCTACCTACGCAGGGCTCAGCTTTTGGAATTGCCAAGGGTGGCCTCTTGATATTGGTCTCCATCAATCTTTCCATTACTGTGAAAAGGTATTTGACTGTTGGGGCACATTCACAGATTCTTTGGTTAAACGAGAAGCAAACTCGTAACGCTCTTTTAATTAATTATTATAATAACGTTTTTGACAACACACGGAACCTAGTTGTGAAGGATATAGTGGTTGCTGTAGAAAAATTGATTGCAGAGGAAAATTTCATTTTCGATTTTATTTGGGTGGGTGATTTTAATATTTCTACTTGTTCTATGTCCACCCTTGGGGTATGCGGGGTTAAAAGTAATTTAGAGGAAGATGATTTGCACTTCCCTCACAATGTTTATGGGGAGTCTTTAAACAAAGTAATGGCAGATTACGACTTGGAAATTTTGGCTTATGCTAATAATGAACACGGTCATACTATCCCCACATATACAGGAAGAAACGCTAATTCTGTTATTGACCATATAGTTGTATCATCAAATATTACTTCGCTCTGCATGGCCCCAAGGATTGAAGAAACCTTACTGAGTGTCCACAACTGTATTATCTTAGTGACTATAACTTGGGATGGCAGGTTTGTACCCATTACGCGAACCATTGAGAATATGGAACCCCACAGACCCAACGGGATGAGATTAAGATGGAAGGGAGAAAAATCCGAGGTGGTACTAAAATCCATTGTTTAAGGGTGCATAGTGGAAATTAATAACATCCTGAATTTTGATAATGACTCAGACGGTATTTAAAAAAATTTTATGTGTATAAATAATGTCATTGACACAATGTTTACCAAGTTTGGCAAGGGGAAAACCGCTCATAAAAAGGGCTGGTTTGATCACACCTGCACCGCATTGCTTTCCGAACTAAAGCAGGTCTTAGCAGCCAGGCCAAGGGACAAGAATGCGGTAGTCCAATTATGAGCTGACTACAAGACAGCTGTCAAGCATAGAAAGGTAGAGCTACAACAAGAGGCCTGGAAAAAGCTGATCGAGGCAGCGGAAACGTCTATTTGCACACTATTTTGGGCAACGGTTAACTCCCCTTTTTAAAAAGATGATTCAATTCCGGAGCTTACTTGCAATGTTACCAGTGAGGCCTCGGTAACCCATTTTTCCACCATATTTAAATCTGATTACCCCTACGGTGCTAATCATAGATCTTGGCCTATAGTGCCTTTGGATTTTACAGTAGCTGAGGTCGAACAAGGTATTAGTGCCAGTAAGGGGGGAAGGCCCAGGGGCCAGATGGGGTTCCCATTGATGTCTATAAAGCTGCCCCCAAGCTGTGGAGCCCCTTGTTAACCATCGTATTTAATGCAGCTGTTAGCAGCGGTGTTCCACCGACCTGGGGGAAATCCATAATAATCCCGATTCATAAGAAGGGAGACAGGGCAGACGTTAAAAATTACCGCCCTATTTCCCTATTGGATCCTTCTGTCAAAATTATGAGCAGGATACTACTGGTAAGGCTGGAAGAATGGGCAGAGGACAACCAGATCCTGGCAAGCACCCAGTATGGCTTTAGAAAAGGGCGTGGAACACTAGACCAGTGTTTAAATCTAGACCTGCTTATCGGGAAATATACCAAGGCTAAAAAGGGTTCTCTTTACCTCTGCTTTGCAGATTTGAGTAGTGCCTTCGACTTGGTGGATCATTCCACCCTTTGGACGAAGCTGCTAGAGCTCGGGGCCCCGGAAGGTATACATTTCTTTCTGGCACGGTTATATGCAAAACTCCAAAGCAGTATACGCTATGGGGCAAAAGGGGAGTGTACCCCTAAATTTAATGTTAGGAGCGGCATTAGACAAGGTTGTGTCCTTGCTCCCCTGCTTTTTACACTTTTTATAAATGAGGTAGATGAAGTTTTGAAAACGATAAGTGCCGATGCTCCTCAAGCTAATGGGCTCGACGTGCCAGTATTGTTATATGCGGACGATGCCGTGTTACTGTCTAGGACACCCATCGGCCTCCAACGTTTAATAGATCGGTTCTCTGTTATTATCAGGGATAGGAAATTACTTATAAATAAGGCTGAAACTTATACTATGATTTGCGGGGTTGGTCGTAAGAAGTCCCACACCTTTTTTATTGATGGGGAGAGAGTGCTGCAAGTTGATAAATTTTGCTATTTAGGAATCACCTTCGCTAGAGATCGAACATGGTCGCACAAAATTAACATTGTTCGTGCAAAAATGGCCAAAAGTACCTATGGGGTGTTTAGATTTGCGATAAAGATAGGCGACAGACGCATTAGGGACATGATGCAGATCTACCAATCCAGATGTGTGTCTATCGCCTTATATGGGGCTGGGGTGTGGGGACACTGTTCTGATGGCCGCCTGCAAATTGAGGAAAATATTTCCCTCAAAAAATTATTGTGTCTACCATCCTCAGCCCCAACTGATTTAACCCACAGAGAACTAGGGATAAATTATTTGTCAGATTTGATATCCCTAAGGCCTTTAATGATCTGGCGTTCTATCTGGTAAAAGGATGAGACAGCCTTTAATAGACTTGTAATAAAGGACTGTATCACATTGGATAATTATCTTAGGATCCTTTGGTTAAGATATATAGTCTACAGTTATCAGGAAATCTTTGATATAAATATTTTGGCCGACCCGTATGCTGCTGTAGCAATTTCTAAATCTGAGAAGAAGATCACGTGTCCTACAGAGCTAAGAGGCGGGCTATCGGCAACGGTTCACTGTCTACCTGTATGTTCTATAATAAATTTGCAGAAAGTGAGGGGTTCCAATTGTACCTTAGCCAGGTGACAAGAGCTTCGCATAGATTTGTCCTGACCAGGCTTAGGCTTGGGATTGTACACCACTTGGTGGCTTTTCCACATCCTAAAAAGCACCCGGGTGGCCCTTGCCTGTGCGACGGTCAATCCAAACAAAGCACACTGCACTTTCTTCTTCTATGTAATTTTTATAAGAATTTTCGTACTGTTTATTTAAAACCAATGTTCTTAAAACATGGAGTCCGTTCTGTAAACGATGCAATGAAATAGATTTTTAATATGCACAAGTCTGATATCTGCTTTTTTACTGCCACCTTCCTATATGAATCAATTCATGTCAGGAAAAGTATGATATTTTAATCCAAGTGTGTTTTATTGATCATCCCTGCAATGTTGTCCATACGTGTATGTTACTTTGTGCTTTTATGGTCATTTTTGATATGTACCGAATAAAGCTTCATGAAATAATGAAATGATTGTCAACACACATGAGTCTGAGTTTCCTTCGTATATTGTCAGTCATATATCGAAGTTACAGAAAAAGGTCAAGTAACGCTGCTTCGGACAGTGTAAAACAGTCAAAGTGCTCGTACAGTATGGTCAACTGATTTAAACAAAACAGCAAAGACAACCCATTCAGTGACATAAATCAATTACATCTATACAGTGCCCATTTGTTTTTGTTTTTTGATAATCTGTACAACAAAGGATAGCTTTTCTAATTGTAGGTGCTTTCTGCCGGGTTCAGAGTAGATGCAGGGCACAACATATATAACGTCGATGTTTCAATCCTTCTTAATCGTATTTATTAAAAACATCATAATGGGTTTTCCTCAAGACTAAACACATGTGCGGTCCCGTGTGATAAAAGAGATAAATACTGTACGACCACGTGTGTTGATGAATAACAATGATTTGCTTTAGTGTTATGACTGAATCATGATTCACCTGGAGTAACACGAAAATAATTTTACAGCCCAGTTTGAGTCGTGGATGAGGAAGCACGAACACTGTGCTGGGTAGATGAGCCCCCTACAAGGAATGTGTGCCCTCATAGATATCAGCCAATAATTGTATGGTGGAAGCAAGTTAAAGCTATAAAAATCGTGCCTCTTCTCGCATCCCACCTGGGATGGGGCCGTATGTGAGAAGTGCAGCTTTTGGATACAAGAGATGTCCCGAGGGAAAATGTAACTGGTCCTGTTTTTAGTTTCCTTCCTAGCAAAATGCATGTGGCATTAAGTGCATCTAAAGGAAACTGAATGGCAATGATCAATAGGCCATTCAAAATTGCACTCTTAACTATTATGTTTGTGAGGGGCGACAGAATAGTTGTCTCGGGCTGCCACATCCTCAATGGATCCCAAATGACAGTAACAACTTGTCCTTTCTAAAAAGTACAAAAAGGAAGAAACTTTTCATTAAGGTATCTTTGGAAAAACGTGAATGGGTATCTTAATGGGTTAAAGTAGTGTTGTTTCTGATTCCTACCAATAACTTCAAATTAGGAACAAATAAATCGTTGTTGCTTCTTGCTGTGCTTTGGGATTATGAGCGTGGCAGAGGAGACCCACTAGATGCATCCACCAAGTGTGCACGCTGTGCAAAGCTCGAGGACCTCATCCAAAAATCGTGGCCTGTAAGTGGCCATTGCTGTACAGATTCCAAAACAAACAAACAGGCACTGTTATGATGTAATTGATTTATGACAACGAATGCATAGTTTCTTTTGTTTTGTTTAAATCAGTTAATCAGATTACACAGCCACTTCACCTTGTTTTTTCACCATCCGAAGCAGTCGTGCTTGACTTTTTTCTGTGACTTCGATGTATGGATGGCAATATACAAACGAAACTCAGACTCATTCATGTGTGTTGGGAAACATTTATTGATGTGTCAAAATGAAAAGATAATGTATAAACTGTTGAAAAAACATTCCTTTCCCAACAGAACCCATTGTAACTTTATACTGTTATAAACCCAGGTTCTGAGGGACATACATATAATAAAATGAGACTTAGGCCCATATTTATCAATAATGCAATGCAACAAGTCACCTTGTTGTGCTGCGCTGCATGAAAAAAAGAGGGCAAGAATGTTCCACATTTAACGTTATACAGTGCTTTCCTGCTCTCTGCCTGCACTGGCCCACAAACTGCTGCCTTGCGCCAACACAATGGATTTAAGCCCAGATCTTTGTACTGGGGTGAGTGTTTAAAATTTTTCAACATTCTGTCCATCACGTGTACTTTTTTCATTTGTCGCCCTAAGTTGGACCTGTATGCCCAGACGCGGGTCCCGGGCTCACCATGTGACCAGAGTCAAGCTTTCCTGGCTGATGAGGGGTGATAACCCAAAACCGGATCTCAGATGCTTGTTTCCATTCTGAGGAGGACCTGGCCTTGCAGTTCGGGCTGGCTTGTTCCCATGGACAGCAGGGTCAAGACTGATTTGCATATAGCTGGGTCCAAACTGGAATGGCCTGGTGAGAAAAAAACAATAAATTTAGGACCAGATATTTATACTCGAAGTGAATGCTTGACATTGATCACCATTCTGTCAATCATTTGTTCTTTTTGCATTCGTCACCCTAAGCAGGACAAATATGCCCAGAAGTGGGCCCCATGCTCACCATGCCACGGAGTCAAGCTAGCGTGGCTGATGAGGGGTGATACCCCTCAACCAGTCCTAGGATGCTTGATTCTAGTCTGGGGAAGACCCTGCCTGGCAGTTCGGGCTGGAGGGGAGGGTCAATACTGATTTGCATAATACTGGGTCCAAACTGAAATTGTTTGAGAGCAAAAATACTATGGATTTAGGCCCAGATCTCCGTACTGGGTGTGAGTTTTTAACATTTTTCAGCATTTGTTCATCATTTGTTCTTTTAAGAGGCACCTACCCACACAAAAACAATCCTCAGAGGCATTTTCCTCTTTCTGAGCATGCTGCAAAAGGTAGCACATTCAGGAAGAGGAAAGAACGAGGAGAAATAAACACTGGTGGTAAGGGCAACAATTCTGTTGCATTCACAGGTCTACCAATGTTGGTAAATCTGGGAATGTGTCACATTTACTTGGTGGATGTGTGGGAATGCCCACTGTCCACTGACGGCACACATCCCTGCAGCCGAGTAACACAAGACAGCCATTTGCGTTCCTTGTGTTACTCTATATTTATCAAGTCACTCAAGGCTCACTATTGTGAGTCATGCTTAATGACCTGTATCCACATGCCCTCCAAGGAAACCTGGACTGCACAACAATATCTATAACTGTGAGTCAAGTGCTGAAGGGCTACTTGGCCCAGTTGAGTGGGATCCAAAGTAAGTTGAACCCGGGACATCAAGATTAAAAGGCCTCTGCCACCACGGTTCAACCCATTAGCCCATGCATGCCCTGTGGCCCTCTGAAAGGGTTTCTGACAGCTGGCGGCAATCATTGGTGTAGGTAACATTTAGGAGCCAAAAATGCAGAGGTGGCATTGTCCATTTCCAAATTGCATCATTACTGCCAAAAGTCTAGTTATTTTTTTTCTTCTACCCACAAAGGCGACATGCATAAGCAATGAGGAACACAGAGGCGGGAATTGACCTCAGCACCATGTCTATAGATCAGATGAAGAATTTATGTAGGGGCAAAGGGGCAAGGATTGCCAGGATTAGAGACAGGGAGGTTGTTGCTAATTTTATCAGGGACCAGTTTGTGATACTGTGTGAAAGGGAGAAGTCTGTAGCTGACTCCAGAGAAGGAACCATGGTAGGAAACCTCCCTGGAAGAGGGCGCTGTGGACTCAGACTCTAGGATCTGTTAGTACTGGTATATCCCAGAGTTTCACTAACACACTCATCATCTCTAGACCACCTCAGGTGTGCACACCACCTCAAATTTCCATGGTACCACTGTCCCAAATTCCAGAAGTGAAATATTCAGCAGGGTTGAGTCAAGCAGAGACCCTGAGTTTGCAGTTGGCACTTCAGAAAGTTGAAGTTGATGGAGATGAGAAAGTCAAAAAGTTGCAGAGGAAGAAGCTAAGATTAGCTCACCCGGAAACAAGAGGAGAGGAGGAGGGAAAGACAGGATAAGTGGCCTTGGGAATATAACTTGTGGGAGAGAGAGAGGAGAAAAAGGATAAAGGAAGGAGAAACAAAAGGAAAAGGAAAAAAAGCTGGAAAGGTAAAGGAAAGCCCTTGAGAGAGATAAACGTAGATGGCAGAAATGACAACTGTGACTCAGCTTTTAGTTCAGACCAGATTGTGACCTAGGTTTCAACAGCTCTTGCGCATGTGAAAGGTCATGACGTTTTGGAATGGTTTGGGAGCTTTGAGTTCACTTGTAAAACGCAGGCCTTAAGTGATGTGATGTGTGATGTGATGTGTCTGAGGCATATGCCTTAATGAAGCACATACCATTGGAATAAACAACCATCATTGGGTGAATGCTTGTGGCAGACCAGATGGTCTACAAGCGAATGAAGGAAGCTTTCATTAGGAAGCTTGGGCTACAGCCAGCTCAATACCTGCAGATATTCTGTGCCTGCAAGAGAGAGGATGGTGATCTGTTTAAGGATAGGATTCATGGTATATTTTTGATTGGAAGGAGTGGGTAAGACGGATAGAGGACAAGGATTTTCAGTCCCTTAACCAGTTAATGGTGACAGTGTGACTCAAGGAGAAGTGCTACCCTACTTATGCAACACCTGTCTGATCTGACAAAGGGGGATCCGACAAAACCTGCAGTGCTAGCTGATAAGTGGTTGGATAACAGAGTTCATGAAGGGCTGGAACAGCATAGTTCTAAGCCAAAGGTGGAGAATAACTTTCCACAGAGTGGTTCAAAACCAGAGGGTAAGAGCCAGGGTAATTCTCTTGGGACTCGAGTAGGGCCCAGTAAACATGGGAATTGTAATGGTGCGTCTAGGAAAGAGTATCATGAGAAGTGAAGGCAAGGAAACCCTTCCATGTCCAAGGTGGTAACTTGTTTTAAGTGCCAAAAGGTGGGACATTACAAAGAGCTGTCAAGAGAAGGAATTTGATACAGCGACACCCATGTTAGCAAGCATGTTACACGTGGGTGAAGGTAACTGAGAGAGACCAGTTGTGCTCAACCTAGTAGCTATGGACAGTTGAGAAAGGAACTCGGATGCCCAGAAGCACATCCATCCTAATGCAATGAATTTGTGAAGGAAGTTAGTATCAATGCTAGGAAAGTGCCTTCCTTGAGGGAAACTGGAGCCTTCCGCACTATGGTTGAGAGAAAGTACCTTAAGCCTGAGGAGATGCTCCCTGGAGACAAGGATACAGGATTGGTAGCCAATGCAGAGGACATGGAGTATCTGATTGCCAGGTTTGAGAGTGAGGGGGGCACAGCATGCACACCCAGTTCCTACATGGCATTGGACTATTAAGTCCATGCCGTGCAGAAATTTACTTTGGCGTTCCTATTGTGGTGCATTTTTCAGGGACACTGCAGTGGGAACGCCAAAGGACTGCCCGCCAGATCAGTGATGTCATAAGTGATGTCATTTGAGATGTCATCAGTGATGTCACTGAGCATGTCATGAGTGATGTAATATGTGATGTCATCAGCAGTGCATTGCGGGCCGAAGTTATAGTTAGCTCTACTAACTACAACAGCCAAATTTCTCTGGTTTTAGATGAGTGAAATGTACAACTAACTGTAACGTCCCTGAAACCTTTGTTTTCAGTGAAGATATATATATATATATATTACCTACTGGCGGTCGCCAGTAGGTATATATAGTTAGGATTTTTTTCCTATGGGATTTCTGAAAATTCTATGTCGAATAACTTTGGCGTTTTTGGACGGAATTGGCTGAAATTCTCAGGAAAATGGCACATTTTCTTTCTGAGTAGCCCCTGAAAATTTGGGGGGGTTTCGTCAAGGGGGGGCCGAGAAAAAAGGGGGGTCCCAAAACGCATTTTTCCCATTCATTTTTCCATAGGGCGGTTGGAATCACTTTTAGCTCGAACGGCTGAATGGATTTACACGAAACTTGGCAAAATTGTAGATATGGTTTGCCCGACGTGCTTTTGCTATGTCTCAATATATGTGCTCCAGTGGATTTTGAGAAATTAACGTTTTTAAAAACAGATATATCTGTGACAGCGCTCCGGTTAGCGTTCCGGTTCGCGTACCTGACGCGTAACGGAACTTCGCGAAGCGAAGCTGATTGGCTCTCCGGTGTCTGTCAACATTCTAAACAGTCCGGAGCGGCCGCCATCTTGTCTCTCGGTAGGATCGAGGGACAAGAGGTGGAGAAAAACGAAAGGGGAATTTAATGAAAGGGGTCAAGGTAGACCCCTCCTGACATCCTAGAATTGATGAGGGGGATATTAAAGTGCCCCGCAAGGCAAAAAATAAAAAATTAATTTTTTTGCGATTTTTCGTTGTAGAGGCGCGTCCCGGTACGCGAACCGGGTAGCTTACCGGTAGCGTAACGGGAGTTCGCCATTTTGTGTTTCAGTCGAATTTAATCACAAGATGGCAGAAAAACAATGTGGGGAAATGAGTATAAGGGGGCACGGGAGATGTATCCTGACCCCCTAGGTTTTCTGAGGGTGGCTGAGGAGGCTCATATATGTCGGAAAAAAAAAACATTTTTTGAATTTTTCGCGCGGTTAGCTGCCGGTACGCGAACCGGGTAGCGAACCGGGAAGCGAACATAAGTGAAAATTAGTGAAAAAAGGTACATTCGAAATTTTAAAAGAGTAATTATAGTTAAGGTAGCTCTGAAAAGAGCTCTTGGGTTCTGTGTAAGTTCTAGGTACTTATAAGTAGGTACCAATACACAGTCTTAAATTTTGTATGAAAACTCTGTTGCCCTCATCTGAGAAGTGCACACCATCTCCTCTGTAGATATCTTGCATGTAATAACGCAAGTTATTGTTGTAGGTGGCACCCATTCCATGGTCTCTCATTTAAGCTGAAACAGACTTATTTACATGCTTCCTCGCTTTCTCAATTTGTGGAGAAATTTGATTGGACCACCTCCATTTCTGTCTTTGGCATATATTGGAATATACCAAGGCAGTTTTGAGGGAAAAGTGCCATTAATTGCTCAAAGGTGTCCTTTAAGAGCATTTCCAGACCTACCCCAGTCAAAGTGCCCAAATCATTTCCTCCACAGTGCACTATTATGAGGTCAGGGTTTGACAAATGTAAAAAGGTTTTCACCAATGGTATCAATAGGTGACATCTCAATCCTCTTTGGCCAATCCATTTGATTTCCACATTTTGTAAATTGAGGTTGTGTACATTTCTGTTTTCAGCATACCTGTGAGCCCAGTGAATGTAACTATGTCCAACAATCCAGACAGAAAACATGGCGAGAGGAGGTTCTGCTGCAGTCAGATGAAGTGTGGGAATGAAATGGCAGTTGAAACAGTAGGAGTTTCTAAAGAAAAAAAATGTGGAGTTTGTGTGCTAATGATTCAGTAGCAGTGATTGGTGGATTTCCATTGCTGAAAACAGAAAGTTAGGGTGCATGGATGTGTTCTTTGAAACATGTAATTTGAATGGTTAAGAAAACATGATTTTAAGAAACATTGCAGTGGATTAGCAGGTGTACTGAGAGTTCAGAGTTCATTTGAAACATTGTTGTGTGAACTTGTAAACATGAGAGGTCTGGCAGGAGGTAGTTGCTATGGAAAAAGGCCAGAAAGGGCAGAGGGGGGAAGGGTGTTGATTTGAAAAAAGTGAGGGAAGAGTTTTGATTGGGTCACATGAGAGATATGTGTGATGAATTTCAGCATTTCAGTGCCTTTGTTGGTTCCAGCCTCTGGAGTGCATACCTTTTGCTCTGCTAATGAAAAATTGGTGTGTTTCTGAGACTGTTTTGAAATTCAAAAAGCATTTGCTAAGGTAAGAAAAAAATCATTTAATTTAGATAGAGAGTAGTATAGTATATTGAGAAAATAAGGAAGTTAGCTGTACATTTAAAATGTTGTTTTGTGTCAAGTGTTTTCATTATTTTTTCAAAAAAGATTTTGCTTCTTTGACAAATTATAATTATAGATAATGTGAAGTATTAGTACTGACAGGGTGTGCTTGTACATAGGAGGTGTGCTGTGTTTTCAAATTATGACCAGAAAATCGTTTTTTAAGAAAAAGACATGCTTTTTACATTTATGAGAACGATAACATGGGGTGTGCTTTTTTAAATAAATATTTCACTTTCCAACATGAATATGGGAGAATTATTTGCTTGTTTCTTGGTTTAAAAACTCGTTTCTTGAAGTCATTTAGGTTTCACATTATGTTTTACAAGAGTTACATAGTCAACATGGGGGCATATTTACAAGGCTTATTAGACACATTCACGTCATTCTCTCCATTTTAAAAGTGACTTTAAAGGTGGTGCAAGGTTCTTGTAAATACACCCTCATGAGTGCTTTGCAAATTTAAGTCATTTTCCACTGGTGCATGTGCCTTGTGAATACGCCTCTATGTGTGCTAGACAATTTTAAGGTACTTCTCCCAGGAATCTGGGAGACTAATTTCCTTACATGATGTGTTTAAAAATTGTGCTAAGGTGAGAAAAGATTCCTTTAATTTAGAAGGAGATTAGTATGCTTATTGGAGAAAATAAGGAAGCCAGCTAGGGTGTGCTTGTACATAGGAGCTGTTTTGTGTTTTGAAATTATGACCAGAAAAAATAAACCATTTAATATGTAAAATTAATTCTGTACTTTGAATTGTGATTTTTAATATGTACTCATCTTGTCTCATGCTCACTCATCTTTTACTACTTTCTATCAATTTTAAAAATTTTGTTCTCTCATTCACAGATTGAAAGTATAAAAATAACACGTGACTAAGTTAACGATAATTATAAGGTAAGTGTTTAGTACTCATTCTGTTACATCTCTTTTACATTTAACTTTTATTAGTTCCACTGCTTCATTTCTTTAACCCTCAGTTTCCTGCCTTTGCTACTTCCCTCATTCCTTTTTCTATTACTTTTTTTACTCTACTCTTTCCACTCCTGTTCTCAGTCCCTCTTTAAACAGTATCTCTGTGTTACTCCCTCTAACTGTCTTTCTTTTAACATTACTCTCAGTTTTCTTACTCTTCTTTTTTTATTTAAATTTTTTTTTTGAGTTTGCTTCCGGTTCGCGTACCGGCGCCCGAACCGGGAAGCGAACCAAAAGAAATAGAGGTTGTCAGAGTGTTAAACATTCTAGCAAATTCTTATAAAGGGGAGGTAGTTCTGAAAAGATCTTTTTTTTGTATTATTTTTGTTGTTTTATATTTTTTTTATTATTTTTCTGAACATTTTTTTTTTGTATTTTTTTGAACGGTTTTATATTTTTTTTGTTTTTTTTGATGGGGGAGAAACAAAAATGATTCATTATGAAGGGCTCAACAGGAGCAACAAAAAAAAAAGATAATTTATTTTCTGGGGCGTTTTGCACATTTGTGATTGTCAATTGCTTTATTAATTAAATTTATGCTGCTCTCTCTGAAGCAAATCAGTTGGCCACAAAAAATGCATACGTGCTTCAGATTGCCAAATTTCATTTGGATATTTGGGACCATCTCCCTCGCCTCTGGTCCCGTCACTGCCTCTTCATTGGTGGATGTACTGGCCACCAGTCGGGGGTTATCCACCAGATCACGTACTTGTGCAGCACTGTAATTTATAGGGTGCCACCTTTCCATATGGCGATGCATGGTATAATTACCATAACTGTATTTATTTTCTGTTCCTCTGGACCGTTCATTTTTACAGATCAGGCAGGTAACATACCGGGCATTTACCTTTTTTTGTTCCGGGGGAAATGAAAAAAATTGCCAAATATAACTTTCTTTAACATGGGACCTCCTTGGCTGTTCAGGTAAAAGCCTCCCTGTCCCTTGCTCCTCTTCCTCTTCTTCCTCTTCTTCCTCTTCTTCCTCCTCTTGTTGTAGGATGACCTGAGGAGGTGGTCCTCTCTTCCTAGGAGGTTGTGGTGGGGGTCCACCAGCAGCAGCAATCAATGAAGCCATTTCTATGGTTTTCAAAAAAGGTCTTTCTCTCATAAAAATGAAAGTCAGAGTGAGGAAAAAGGTGGGGCTTTCATCATTTGGGAAAAAAAATATTCTAAACCAATGAAAAGTGTTATTTTTAGGTCATATGACCAAGCCTTCCATCATTAGGAAACCAAAAGTAAAATGAACCAATGAAAAGTTTTATAAACAAGTCACATGACCTGTTATGCTTACGTTACGCGCTCCGCGCCGCGCCCCGGATCACTTCCGGGGCGCTGCGCTTCGCGCCTCGGTTCGCGTTCCGGAGCGCTTCGGGGTGCGCTAACGCGGCGCGTCATAAGACCCATTACGCGGTAACGCGATACGTCGCGCTTACGCGACGCGTCACGATGTTGCTTTCTAACGCGGTAGTTGCGCTAAAGGAACGTTTACTGGTTCGCGGACCGGGTCGCGGAACAAAATGAAGCTAACGGGAAGCTGCCCGGTTCGCGGACCGGCAGCAAAAAAAAAAAAATAATAATTAAAAAAATATATAAATAAAAAAATTATATTACAAAAATATAAAATATATTTTTGAATTAGAATAAGAATACATTTTACAGCTTTTGATATTTGCTATTAAAAAACCATTGAAATTCACTGAAAAAACCATAGGTTATAGACCATATATAGTTAGGAATTAGCATTTACAAAACCTTAAAAATTCACAGAAAAAACCATAGGTTATAGACCATATATAGTTAGGGATTAGCATTTACAAAACCTTATTTTACTCGCACAAAACCATTGAAATTCGCATATATAGTTAGTTGCACTAACTATATATCGCGCACCCGCAATCCACTGCTGATCATGTCACATATTACATCATTCATGACATGGTCAGCGACATCACTGATGACATCACTGATGACAACATCCAGTGACTGTATGTTTCTGTAAAGTTAAAATGTGTCTTACATATTGAAGAACGAGTGGATGTATAAGTGTCTGGATGAAGGATTTAGTAGGTGCATGACTGACTGTATGAGTGAGTGATTAAATGTGTCTCACTGAGTGCATGGGTTAGTGACTAAACTGTCTTAATTTGTGCATCATTATGTCTGTTGTTCTGTAAACTGCTGCATGTGTTGATCAGTAGCTATATGAGTAACTATATGGGTTATTGATTGGTTGCCCAAGTATTTGTATGGGAGACTGAGTGTGTGTGTGGGTGGCTGGGAGGTGTATGACTCTGTGCATAGATATGTGAGCAGTTGATTCACTGGATGTATGGGTTCAAAAGTGCATGTGGAAACAGCTGTATGGGCGGTTGACTGTGTGCATGAGTGTATTGGTGAGTGAATGGATATCTCAGTGCTACATGTTAAAGTAAGTACATATGTAAAACACAGTACATGTGAGAGTTGACATATATAAATAACTGTGCATAAGAGCCAGTGAATTTGTGAGTGGCTGTATGGATCATTGTGAACTTGTATCAGGGATTGTATAAGAGAGTAAATATGTGTTAGTATATGTTTGAATAAGTAAGGTGTGTATAACTGAATAGTTGAGGAAATGGAGGTGTGATTGATTCTTTGCATGACTGACTAGGTGTGTGAGTAACTCCATGGATGAGTGACAGTCTGTGAGTGTCTGTTTACACTGATTGTATCTAAGGTTATATTAGAGTCTGAAGAGGTTCATCGTATTATCACATAAATGATATCATCAGTGATGTGATCAGTAATGTCAAATGAGTTGTCATCAGTGATGTCATCAGTGATGTCATTTTAGATGTCATCAGTGATGTCATCACTGATGTCATTTGAGATGTCATCAGTGATGTCATCAGTGATGTCACTGACCATGTCATGAATGATGTAATATGTGACATGATCAGCAGTGGATTGCGGGTGCGCGATATATAGTTAGTGCAACTAACTATATATGCGAATTTCAATGGTTTTGTGCGAGTAAAATAAGGTTTTGTAAATGCTAATCTCTAACTATATATGGTCTATAACCTATGGTTTTTTCAGTGAATTTTTAAGGTTTTGTAAATGCTAATTCCTAACTATATATGGTCTATAACCTATGGTTTTTTCAGTGAACATATATATATATATATATATATATATATATATATATATATTGGCTTTTTTTGTTCAAGAGAAAGATTGTGTTGGATTTACGAGCAGGAAGTTCTGTGCCGGCTACATTGAAGCCGCCTTATTAAGTATGTGGCCTCTTTCACGGAACATTTTGTGGAGGTAGTTTGAATATATATATATATATCACCTACTGGTAGTCGTCAGTAGGTAGTTATAGATAGGACCATGTTTCCATAGGAAAAGCACTTTTTGACTTGCCTATAATCTTTGGCACCAGTTGACAAATCTTCATGAAATCTTCCCTATATGTATGGGGTCCCTGGGGATGAAATACCCCATTTGATAATGGCCAAGCCCCAGGGGATGGGTTCCCTGGGGTAACCTCGGCATTGGGAGCAGGGCCACAGCCCTCAACCCCATTAAAAATATTTTTTTGTTTAAAAGTCCTAGACCAGGGTAGGGGGCCCCAGGGCTGAAATTGACCTGGGTAAAGGGGTTCTCTCTTGTCTTCTGCTGCTAAGAATAGTTATAATGCTTTAAACTTTAAAAAATTGGAAGTATGTAAACTTGCCAAGAAATCCCGCCCGTTGTCCCGGCCTCATATACATTAGCAGTATGCTGGTAAACTATAATTACTACGCTGCCACTACTTCTAATTAACATTTATACGCATCTTTTACGTCACAGGGTACCATTACTACGCATGCTTTAAGTACGCATGCTTCTACTACGAAAATACCATTAATTCGCAAGTACCATTACTACGCGAGATAGCTGTAAACCTAAGAAATTTGAAAAAAAAATTATCACGTTAGACGATACCGTTACAACGCAACAAGCATTACTTTACATGTCATACAGAGGTTCGGGAAAGTGAGTAAGAAACATTTTAAAATAATTGATTAATTTAGTCGATGAACTAACTGTCTGACTTTGTGGTCCGTAGGTCGGTGAACAGTAACACTTTTGAAACAGGATTTATCAGGGCCTGTTAATGCGCCACATCATTATTTCCCAACAAGGCACGTTGAGCAAGCTTCCATGTCGCACGCAGGGAGACTTGCCATACGGTCTCAGGAGCAGCTATTGTTAGTTGTGATGTTTAAAAAAAATTATGTATCCCTGCAGAATTGTTACAAAAAATAGCTACTACATTGATTTGAACTTAAATGTTAATTGTAACCTTTAAAATATCGAAAAATATATTTATGTGATTTAAACTTTTTTCCTCCCCTCTAAGCTAAAGTGAGTTGGAAATAACTGTTTCAATTAACCCTGGGCCCATCGCCAAAAGATTACACTGCACCTACAGGTGGTGTGTATGTGAGCCTAGTGAGGTCGGTGGAGAGATACAACAAACGGATCAGGAAGATGACGTTTCAGAAAGCACGCGTGTTCAATGGTGTTGAAATCGGCTGTTGGGATGCGCTTCCAGAGGATACCTTTCAGTAAAGTTTTGCACAACATGAGTCTGGTTCGAGCGTTTAATTTTCACAAGATCACACTTTTTATTACTTAAGTAATAGAACACAGCTTTTTCATTGTAGATCAGACTACGGTATTTCCCAGCTTTAGCGAAACTTCATTAGGAGCTGAGTTTCCTAAGATAATTAAGAGTAGAGTTTTTTAACTTTTACTTTTAGGGCCCATGGCAGTTGAATGTTTTTTTTCTCTGTTAGCTACGATCCATCTAAGAGAGGGGGGGGGCTGCTAACTACAAACCTTCCAGTCAGCAATGCGACAAGTGGGTCCCAGCTTGTCATGTGTGATTGCTCAAAGTGATGCTTCGACACCAGATGGACAATCGCACAGTTTCGGATTGCGAGTCAAATTATCAGTCTTTGACTGTGATATGTAAATATCGCGATTTTTTTGCACGTCACTTGCGTAATAAAAGCATGCCCACTAAAAACTTGCATGGTAATAATATTTGCGAAGTAAAAACTTCGTACTAAAAGCATGCAAACTAATGGTTTGCGAAGCAACGACATATATTCATATTACATCTCCATACATTTTTCCCAGGATGATGGGCAGCTTACTAAAAGGCTCCCCATAGCATGTTTTCTGCTGATTTTAGAGAAGGGTCTTGATGTCTAGGAATACAATCACAGCTTCACCAAACAAAGAAGCACTTACTAATGTAAAGTACAACTCATTCAAGTGTTTTTTCTCTGCTGTTTCACCTTGGAAAGTTATCTGGTGAAGGCACTCAAGAAACAATCACATTGTCAAAGTTACAGACACACAAGGTCACTGGTGACATTTCCCTGGTGTCCTTTACGAACTTGTAGTGTAGGAGACGCACCATACATTTACCAAACGAGATACGACTTACTAATTAGCCAGTAGAAAATACTCCACTTGGGTTAAGGTGATTCACAAAATGGTGAGCAGGGCAGGATTGATTCTGCACTATGCTCATTCCACAAAAATTAAACCTCAACAAGAAGTACTTCATATATAAACAAAGCAGAATCCTCAGTTGAAGCTCTACTTCTGTAAACTACTAATCATCCTAACTACGTGCACATGGACAATGCAAAGCAAGTGTGCTTTCTCTGCAGTTCCACTGTGAAAAGTTATCTGTAATTTGTGATGGAGGTGTTTACATCATTGTTTTTCAATCACAATATCTCATGTAGTGACTGTGACGAAGGGGTTCTTTTTTGTCACCTGCTGCTGAGAACAGAGGCAATGGTGCTCCCTTTTAAATACCTTAAGTAATGCCCAAAATTCATAGCACCACTCACATCCACTCACAGACCCATAGCGCCACTCACAGACCTACACAGGCAGTCACACAACAACTCACAGAGCCACACAAGTGCTCACAGAGCCACACAGGTACTCACATACTCACTCAAAGACCAACACAGGCACCACTCAATGACCCACACAGGCCCTCATATACCCACTCATACACCCACTTGCAGAACCACTCACACACTCATTGACTCACTCGCAGACCCACTCAGACACTCATGGACCCACACACAGACCCGCTTAGACACTCACACAGCCATTGACAGACCCACTCAGACACTCTCACACCCACTCACAGACCTACTGAGACACTCGTGCACTCAGTATTGTGCGCCCTGTCAAAGGTTAGTAGTTATAGTTAGGAAATAAAATGCAAAAACCTTAGAAATGTACTTAAAAATCCAAAGGTCACAGGGACGTTGTAGTTAGAAAACAACATTTAAAACAACGTAGAAATTCACTGAAAAAAACAAAGGTTACGGGGACATTATAGTTAGGAAAGAGAACAAAAAATCCTTAAAATTTCAATGAAAAACACAAAGGTTACAGGGACTTCATAGTTTTGCTCACATTTCACTTGTCCAAAACCAGTGAAATTCAGCATTATAGTTACCTGAGCTAGCTGTAACTTACGCCCCACAATTCACTGCTTATGACCTCACATATTACATAACTCATGACATGGTCAGTGACATCACTGATGACATCTCAAATTACTTCACCGATGACATCATCCAGTAAGTATGTGTGTTTGCTCAAAGTTTATGAGTGTTAAACGTATATACCAAGGAACTACATAGAATAAAGTAGTATACTTTTGATACTACTAATGATTAATACAATTTCTAACATATATTATGTGAGTGGCTCAGGGATGGGTGGAGATTAAGGGCGATGAGGGTTTGTTTAGAGTTTAGAGATGGGTGTAGTTTAGAGTTGATAATGTAATGTAATGTAAAGAAGTTTTTCTATAGCGCATTCTATCACTCCAAGGAGCATCTTGGCGCTTGATACCAACCCAGAATGGAAAAGGTGGTTAGCTGAAGCAATTCCCAAGAGATTACATCCTTTACACTAAGGCTCTACAGGCAGCATCGGTAAGCGTGAAAACCCAGGTCTTTCGGGCTTTCCTAAAAAGGGATTCTGATGAAATTTGCCGGAGCGGAGGTGGCAGTTTATTCCATGCTCTAGAACCCAGAACAGCAAGGGATTTTCCACCTTTGGTGGCAAGTCTAAATTTTGGGACAACTAAAAGATTCTGGTTGGAGGATCTTAGACTCCGAATGGGGAGATGGCATTTGAAATTTTTAGAGAGGTACCTAGGTCCTTGTGAGTGATAAGCTCTAAAAGTGATAACCAAAATGTGTTTTATTGGCCATGGATTGGTGGAGTTTAGGGTGGTTAGGATTTTTGGGGGTTCAGGGATGGGTGGAGTTTTGAGAAAGAGAGGGGATATTAAAGAATCAGCAGTGCAATTTAAAAGCATCCTAAGTAATTGTTTTTCAACGAATCATATCTAAATCTGAAATAATGTCCCCAGAGGAAAAAGCTCAGAGAAAAAACACCTGATAAAACTACATTGAACCTTTGTTATGAGGGTCAGAGGAGTTGATCCCTTAGGTCATGCAGCAGAAGATCATGGCTAAGTAGCCAAGCGAACAGTAGCCAGTGGTGTATAAATCGTGTAATGGGCCCTGGTGTAAGCGGAGTAAATTGTCCACCCTGCCACTAAGTGGTCAAGAAAATACAGCCATAATAATTGGGTGCATTAGGCCAATAACTCCAGAGGGCTGAAGTTTCACTGCAATTGCTACACTATTGATAGCTAAGCAATTCAGATAGGTCTCTTTCCCTGGTTCTAGCAGTCATGGACCAGTGCTAAGTGAGTGTAGAAATCATCCCTTGGGCCTCGCATCACTGGACTATGACTGCAAGCCCACAGCAAGATTTACCTTTCCTGGGTCTTGTAGCTCTGGATATTGGCTGTCAAGTACATGAGAGGGGAGGCCAGTGGCATAGTAATAGCACCATGTCCCCTGATGCAAGCAAATAATGCTGGACAGGAAAACCCAGGTATAATTTGAGTTCATTGGGTCCCTAACTTCTCTAAGTACTGATGCTGCTTCACCTGCTCCACCCTGAGAGAGGCCCATCTCATAGACCTCCCAGCTATGGTACAATGCTGCGAAGCCCATAGGTGGGTGCCCCTTCCCTCGAGTGCCCAACCAAGGCAACAAGGCCCAGGGGAAGGATGGCCTCCTCGGCATTTCACAACACTGGAGCATGGCTGTGATGTCCTTCGACGAGAGGCAAGAAGCCCATCAATGGTGTCCTGGTGCTTGGTGCAAACTATAAGTGTTCCTTCACCCCTGTCGACCAGCTGCACAGTATAATACAGTCAGACTCCAAGTACAATGGGCACCTTATATGCCTGGGACCAATAATCACTGCACCTGCTGCACTACTGGTTGTTATGCACCCAACATGGACCCATGAACGTAGTCATTATTAAGAGCGGTGAGGAATTTGCAGCTGAGCCCATGGGAGAGGGGCCCCTCCCAAGGTCTCACTATCATACACCGTAGCTATGAGGCCAGGGTAGGGCTCCCAAACTCAGTTGGACTTTTTAACTATGGTCTAGCACTGCATAGCCCAAGGGAGGGGAGTCCTAGGTAGAACAGTAATCTTCCTTGTGATTTACAGCAATGGTCTAGCATTGCAATCTCAGCAAAGACATAGGGGTACCCTCTCCTGGGCCATACAACCATGACACAGAGCTGTGAGGCCCAGGGGAGGGAGGCACTTACCCCAAGACCTTACGTCTATGGTCCAGCGCTGCAGGGCCCTGATGAGGTGGCCCCACACCCCTGGGTAGAGTTGCAAGGCCCAGGAAATGAAAGTCCTCTTCAGTGTGCCTTGAAAATATGAACCAGTCCTGTGAATCTCAGTATTGGAGGCCCCCTCCGCTGCTCCTTGCAACCATGGTGTAGATCTGCGAGGCCCAGGTAGGATGAGCAACTTTACAATATCACTTCATATGAGACTTTTTTCACGCAGAAACACATTGTGAGTGTGGACACTTGCAGGTGCAGAGACAGCAAAAGATGTTTATTGGAGAGCAGGTGCACCGTGAGTCTTGCAGCGAAGTTTAGGGGTTTCTTCCTAAATACCCTTCCTATGAGTAAGGTCATTTTAAACAATAACTTTGCTTCAAGGGAAAAAAATGAAAAATGTCGAAAAAATGAAAAAGTTAGGTCACCTTTTAACAAGAGCCACAAATCTATAATTGCATCCTTAGGTCCAATCAAAGATATGTATATAAATCTGGGCCTGCCTGTTCCTTAAGGGAGAAAGGGCAGTATCTGTATTGTGGCTTCCTGTATATCTCTTTTATTTTACTTCAATACTATTATGTCCAAATTTTAACATCCACTGGTGAGGCGAATGTATTCTCATGATCACAGTATGCAAATATCATATCTGTGAAATTTAGTATGAACAAGAATATTAACCACGTGGTGTAAAGCGACACATACCGTCATACATGTCTCTTCACAACACAGGCAAATTTGTAATAATATCAAAAAGCAGCTAATAAAACAAAACAACATGTCATTACGCTATCATCAAATATACATGCATATATAGTAGGCACAAAAAGCATAAACAAAGCACAATGGTACTTGTAATCAAGCAGAAATGCGTGCATGCATGCAACCCAAAACCCAGAATCCAGGCCAGCTTAATTTGTCGAAATCAAAAATTACACCAAAAGTACGCTTTCATTTTACTCACACCCCGCTTTTTGCCAGGTTATCACCAGTTGCTGGTTATCAAAACTGGCAAATACAACTTACAGTGCCGTTTGTGACCCATAGGATGAGCAAGAACCATTCATAAGGGAAAAATGCAAAATCATGAAAAAAAAACACACAAACATTTCATTTCAAAGAAGTCATAATAAAACCCATCTCTTCGCAACATACTACTAACATAGCGCATAACAGAGTAAATCTCAACTGTTAACCAACCATCCTCATTGTAAAACATGCTAACCCGCTTTCATAGTGACTGTAAAACTTTTTCACAGACACACTGCATTCCTTGCACCAGCCTTTCCATGTGGCCCCTTCAGACCCCCTGCCCTCAAGGCCCTGAGAGCCTGCGGCCCCTCATGGCCCTGGGAGCCTGCGCCCCTTCACAGCCCTGGGAGCCTGCGAGCCCCACATGGTCCCCCCCTCTCCAAAGCCCCTGAGGGCCTGCTTTTTTTTCTTTCTTTAGGGCTGGTCAAGAATGCACTACTCAAAAACAAAAACCTTCATGTAACCCATCTAATGTGCAAGCTTGAAAGTCTGCTAATCAGAGAAGCTTTTTCACCAAGCAGTCATTGCTCCATCTGTTCACTTACTTACTCCTAAACCCCCTTCTCACTGACCTTAAGGTCAAATTCTGCCAGGCCTACCGTGTGGGCCCTATATCCTATTTCCTCCCTTAAACTTACAAGACCAGAAACCATTCCCCACTCATTCTAAGCTACAAGATCAACCCTGTTGAAAAACACATGTTATATAAATGACTTCTTTCAGGAATAAAATGCATTTAGTAAAACATTTACTGTGAACAATTTGCAGAACATAACAACATAGCATACCAGCATTATCTTAAATGTTTGCTACCAGCCTATACAATTACACTCAGTTATCAGCTCCACAAAGATAAAAGACAGAGTAGGCCCTGCCGAAATTTGAATTATCAATCCTGATATTAAACATAAACCTCTACACCGGGCACAGTAGCTCACTGAGCTATGAAGAACAACCTCAAATAATAACAACCCACCCTTTTTGTAATAGATACAAACATGCATTCTCTGGAAGCCAGAAACACTGCAAGGCTATGGTAATTGGCAAAAATGCTTTTAAAAGGTCTATTTTAACTGATTTTCGACTTTTGACTTTGGGGCACTTAAAAATTAAAATCCTACACTTGCATTACATATTAATCACCCTTAGAATGTGCTTTACATGTTGCAAAACGCGAACATGAGGCATAGGCATGTGATGCCTTACAAAAATGAGCTGTTACGCGTGCGCCAAGTAAAACCCTAACACGCAAATGGCCTATTTAAGCAGTCACACATTACTTTAATCAAATTTTAATTTTAGGAGGTCATAGTATGAGTATTAAGCTTTATGAATATCCGAAAACGATTTTGAAAAACACATATTTTTTTCAAATAATTTTTCCATGTTTAAGAATTTACTCATTTCTTTATCATTTTTTTTCTCTCAAACCCAATCTAAATTGCTAAAACCACATTTAAAACCCAAACTGCATCTTTTGCAGTCATGTAGGAGCCTATGCGCAGAAGCCTTACTGAAAACATGGCAGATTTTCGCGCCAAAATTTAAAAGAGGACATTTGAGCAACAAACCCAGAAATATACCCCTATTTCTTTTTACTTGTTTTAAGAATAGAACAAAACCACAATTGCAATGTCTTCCTGTGATATAAAATAATGCAACTTACTTTTGTAACCCTTTAAAACACCTATTCAGAGTTGCTAAATTCTGCCCGTGTGAAACTACCACCTAATCTCTGACTGAATCAACATTCCAATGTTTTATGGCCTAAAAAAAAAAACACCATCTGCCGTTCTCAAGGCAGGAAGGCAGGGAAAGGCCTGTAAAAGCTGAAACCCAAAACCTTTCAGTCTTGCTGGAAACAGAAAAAAACATGTGCCACGAAATGCGTTTAAATGTAGCAAAAATTCACTGTTAGCTGAAACTTTAACATTTTACATGTATGAAAATGCATGTAAGCAAAGGAGGGCTACAAATTCGTTTTTCCCTACAGAACACACAATTTAATTTTTGAGGCCTTTTCATGTTCCTAGTGAATGTAAATTTTAACTTTATCTAATTTAAGCATTTCAACAGTTTGCACATATGTGCCTTTGTTTAGTCTATAATTTAAAAAGCAACATATAGCGATTTTTGCAGGTAACATGGCAAATTACTGCATTCTTATTTAATTTTCACCTAATATCAATTAATGCAACATTTTCCTTAACATACTGAAAACATCAAGAAATCCACATTCACGCATTGAGCTCATTTCACACAGAAACAGAAATATTTCAAACATACAGGACACACAATACGGCGCTTAAGGCGTGTGTTTCATAAATTCGCGCCAACGCTATTCACAAGCAGAAATTACACTAACAAGAACAGAAACCCCACATTTAAACACACATTGAACCCACAGACCAATACATAGGACTGAAAAAAAAAACAAGCCACAAACAAATCGTAAACCAAACCAATTTGTAAATGCTAGTTGTACGTCATATTTACAAGGAATGTTTGGCAATGATGTTTCAATTCACAAGTTTTCTGACTGGCAGAGCACCAAAAATCGCTCTGCATTCCCCCATTTATAAAAGTGCGCAGAACAAAAGGATCCTTACATGTATTATGGCCATATTTTAGTTCCCTGATGATACAATATCACCAAGGAAGAAATATGTTTTCACAATCCCTTCTAAGGGAAGCCGGCTCATTTACTTCACATCACATTATGGTACCGTTCACAAAAAGCAACACATTTTAACATGTGAGCTTAACCAAGGACAACAGGCATGCCAAAAAATAGTGCAGAGTATACACTACTATCAAAGGAGGAGGAAATATCCTCGCATTACCTGCCTATATGAGTTGCAACACATACATATCAAATCAAATCACATCAAATCAAATTCATATCATATTCTTCGAAGATCAAACGTAGTTCAAAGTAGACAAGTCTATCTCAAATTCAAAATATGCCACAGTAAGCGTTACAAAGGCATTCAAAACTTAGAACAGGCGCCGCAAAATTACTTTTACCAAACATAAGCTGTCCAAATTCTAACTGCCAGGTCTTATCTAACAGTCTATCTTTTTATGTTACATTTTAATACTCACGCCAAAAGTGTTCTCAGTCAGGAGGGTGACATCCTTGGGAGGACCAAAGATCAGGAGAGGCAGAAAACATACACGAGCTGCAGACACAAGGAATCACCAGAGGCGCGCCGTGCACAGCTACCTTCTTGCAGAACCCAGTCCCATGCTGCTCAGCAGTTTTCTGCCTCCTGGCAAGTTGATCACTCCTCCAGATTGTCACCTCTCTGATGAGTCCCATCTGAGGTGCCAATTGTGGAATTCAAAAACCTTGGAGTCCTTTAAAAGCAAATAGAGGCTGACACAGAATTCTGAAATATCAAAGGACAGTTTATTACACTCATGTGAGGTGAGGCTGCGTCGCCCAAAAGCCATGGCAAATGAATGAGGCAGTCTGAGGAAGTCAGAAGGCTGATGCCTTATATACATTTCAGACTTACACAGTAAGCATACATAAAAGGGGGCAGTCTTAGCTCCTGCGAGCACACAAAGAATACCATTTAAGGACATATGGAACCAAGTGGGAGGAGCTAACAGTTTCAGAACGTAGTGAACACATTCCTATGTAAAACTTAATCAGTAACAGATGCAGACTCTACCAGGCATTTCTGAGCATGCGTGGAAGTGGAGGAGGCTAAATATATCCTGTTACTAGGCAGACTTCAAGTGCAGTTAAAAGGAAGGTAGGACAATGCACAAAGTGAGCACATGGCAGCACATGGTAGCCAAGATGGCCTCCAGAAACTAAAATGGCTTCTAAAAAACGGGTAAGATAACTTCTAAATGCGAAATGGCTTCTGCTAACGCTAACCCATTTATGCTAATTTACAACAGGTACATTTTAGCAATGGAACTGAGATATTTGACGGTAGGAGAAGACATCAGAATGCAGCAAGACAAAGCCGTAGCGTGAACGCCAGCAGAGACATAGAGCCTGGAACCCTGACAAGAAGATAGCCAAAGAAATACTGCAGGCAGTAGTACCAGACCTCTGAACAAGAGCATGTACAGAACTGTACTTAAAACGGACTGATAAAGAGAACAGGAGACAAATCACCACCAAGATTGAGAGCCATTTCAGATCCTCGCAGTCTGTAGACGGAAATCGGCAGCAGTGTCCTACTACAAGAAAATCACACCAGCCCTGAGAAAGACCTTCTTTTAATAACTCAGGTCCAAACACGAAGATCGAAATGCGGCACACCCTCCACTCACCTACCCACAGCACAAGGCCCAGAGTATCGTTATATTCGAAGCAAAGAAAAGACTAAGAAACAATCAGGTCAACCAACTGACAGTGGTGTGAAGACCGAGGCCATTTTTAAAGCGTTCTCTGACCTAAAAAAATCCCCCTATTTTTGGACCACATAGAAGAGACAGTATTGAGGATAAGTAGTTAACATCCTGGTACATGAGTATAATGTAGTAGAATCTTTAGATATTTTTGATTTTTCAGATGTCTTGTTATTGTATCAATGGTTTTTGATTTATGCACTGTACATAACCATTGCACTTCTTTGTATCGATGTACTAGTATGCAAAAGGCAAATGTGTTCATTGTGCTTGTAGAATATATGCCAAAAACAAAAGAAAAATGAAATAATCATGAAGTAAAAATCTCTTTCCAAAGGAATGTTTGGAGTATATATTGACTGTTGTTCGGCCTCCTTAGGGTGATCAAAAAAATTCTTCCCCTTCTCCCATTTGAGGCCAGACAAATAATCATACAGGGCCTTGTCCAATCCCGTCTGGATTTTAATAATGCCCTCTATCTTGGATCACCAGACTGCACTCTACAAAAACTTCAGCGCACTCACAATTGTGCTGCCCGTGCGCTATTGGGAGTCCCACGGAGGATCTCAATAAAAACTGGCCTAAGAACTTTACACTGGCTACCTGTTAGGGACAGATTGAAGTTTAAAGCTCTATGCATTGCCCACCAGACCTTCTGGAAAATGGGTCCAGAAATCAACTGTTCCCTGATTTCTCCATATCTGCCCAACAAGGCACTTCGTTCCTCAACCGCATCACTAGCCAAAATCCCCAGAATCTTTAGAGCCAGAGCAGGAGAACGTTCGTTCTCGTACAATGTTTCTAAATTGTGGAACACCCTCCCTCTGCAGATGCGAGATAATTCCAACCTAACTAGTTTCCGGAAACAGCTCAAAACCTTTTTGTTCAGTAAGTAGTAACCTCCTGAGGGCATCTTCTGTTTTAGTTTCAGCGCCTGGACGCCTCAGGGCAACTGTAGCGCTCTATAAATCCCATTTTCATTTCATTTCATTTCATTTCATTTCAAAATAGATGGATTTCTTATTTGCCTGGTGACCCACTGAAAGGTCATAAGTAATTTAGTTCATTAGTTGAACCACAGAGTAGGGAACAGTTTCACCCTTCTTTTGAAAAAAAGATCATGAATATATGGTACTAGAGGTAACCTGCTATATTGAATGTGTATTAGATTCCAGCCTCTAGGCTCCTTAATTGAACCATTTCCTGAGAGGGGGCAGGCCCTTGGCCATGCCTTTTTCCTCTGCTCATTTTTGGAAGTATTGGGATGATTTAGATTCAGCGTAAAACCCGCTAGTAAGCCTGTTAAAAAACTGAACTGGATGTTCAGACGGTTATTCTTTAACAGAAAGTATGGGAACGGTTTTGATTACATAAATAAAGTTTAAGAAGGTTGTTCAATATTAGATGCCACCCACTCCAACCTCTACTGCAAGGAGGCTACATCATTTTACTTTACGCCCCTGGTGAGACTCCAGCCTTACTTGGTTGCCCACCTCCGCTAGAGCACATGGCAGGGAAAAGAGAGTTATATTCTCACTACACTTTGCGAGATAGGTAAAGTCTCCTGAAACAGACGTGTTTTAAGCGCTTTTCTAAATATGCTGTTTTGAGGCAAAGAGCTTCGGACATGAAAGCCTGTTTCCAGACACACCATCTGCAGCTTTGTGTTTTTTCGTAAAGTAAGGATTAATGTGGAATATGTTATCTCACATTATGCAATAACATTTAAAGGCTTAGTGCCTGAGTCATAAACCGTTTTTTACAATGCATAACGACTAGTACTCACACATAGAAAACGTTGTAACTTCTATATGCAATAGTAACTGTTGATTAACAGAGGCAATTTTGCATACAGAGGTGTAATTTGAGCAGGAGTAAATTTCACGAGTGCACGGAACAATGGAGTTCTCAATTGCACTTCTCAAAACCCCCAACTGAGCCACTAACTGGAACAAGTGGCAGAGAATCATATTTACACGGTTTATGCTAAAGACTGCACTGTTAAACTTTTTCCTGGACACATTTGGGATTGAGATGCAAATGGTTTATATTGAGGGAACATCGTCGAAATTACACATTCTGAGAGCCAACATTCATGAAGGTGCAGTAATACTATACATAGTAATAGACATTCCCAAATCTGTGTAGTGAATATTTTACACTTGTATGCACTTCAAAATCTGCACGTGAAAAAATACAGCCAGTGGTTATGCAATGAATGAAATGGTCATAGGTACGGTCTGTGGAAGGGTCTAAGTGTTTTTAGGAGGGTTTGTTTTTCACACTATAATAAAAATGGAATAGAAAGATATTTTTTACATTTTCCAAGCCTAGTTTCCAAACTTTGGGGATTAATTATATGAGACTTGCATCACGTATGCACCACACAAAGTGGTACATGCGTGACGCAAGCCTCTATGTGAAATTTATGAAGTCACACAAAGCCACTTTGGGGCATATTGATGAGCTCCTTGCGCCGCCTGAGCATCACCTTTTGTGGCGCTCCGGCAGCAAAAACCTTGAAATCATATATATGGGCCATGCAAAGCCACTGTGCGTGGCTTTGAATGTCCTCATTGATAGGGAGTAGGGCAAGGCAGTGCAATTCGCTGCGTTGCCTTACTCTGCGCTCGAGAGGCTTTCCAAAGGCATTGCGGACGGTGTGTGTTCCAAGGCAACAGCCATGCCTTTCAATACTTCCCCAGATTAAAAAAAAACATGTAAACCTGGGGATGCACCAACACCTTACGCCTCCAGAGATGAAGAGTAACAAGGAGAAATAAATGTTCTCCTCGTTTTTTGCTATTTCCACGTGCATTCTGCAGCACACATAGAAAGAGGAAAAAGCCACCAGAATTATATTTGTGCCAAAGGGTGTACCTTCCTGCACAAAAACAGTCCTGCCAACAACACAGGATTACTTGCACCATGGTGCAAGGGTGTCTACGTTGGTGCTAGTCTGCGGAAATGATGCCCGCACAGGGGGAAAGAACAGGATTGCACCATATTGAATAAATAGAGTGAATTCTTGTCATTTCACTTTGACTTACGTAGTGCAGCACAGCATGGTGACTTGGTATGCTGCCCTACTCCAAAACCCCATGAATGAGGGCCTTTGCCTGGCTGCAAAAACCTGGAGAAAGGCAACTCAGTGCAAATCGCTGCATTGCCTTACTGTGTGCAAGGAAGGCGTTCCATAAGCATTACAGTGGGTGTTCCCACACAAGTTCCATGGCTGTTGACACATTCCTAGATTCACAAACTTGTAAACCTGGGAACTCACAAAAATCTTACACCTCTCCAGGTGAGGCGTAACAAGGAGAAATATCTATATTTCTCCTTGTTTTTTCCTTTTTCTATGTGTGCAGCATTCTGCAGAAAACATAGAAACAGGAAAAAGACTCTCAGGATTGTTTTTGTGCAGGAAGGTGCACTTCTTGCACAAAAACAATCTTGCATGCAACGGAGGCACCCTGCAAGGGTGCCTGCATTGGTGCTAGGCTGCCAAAATGACGCCAGAGGAAAGGAATGCATCTTATTGGATAAATAGGGTGCATTCCTGCCCTTTCCCAGTGACACAGGGCGGCACAGCAAGATTACTTGCTGAGCTGCCTTGTGCCACAAATTTCATAAATATTCCCCTTTATGTATGCCTGACAATATAAAAAATACATGTAAATAAATGGTATGACCCAGAAGAAAATAAATGAGAGTAGAAATAAGGGAAAAGAAATAGAGAAAGCAAAAAAAGAAACCAGACTTTATTGGCAAAAGTTTTGCTTGAAAATGTTGTGGTGCAGTGGAATGGCAGAGGATCATGTCCAGACATGTGGTGCGTCTTAAAGTGTGATATGCAGGTGAACATAATTAGCCAAAAGACATTAGGCGTACGATGCTAGCATCCATCCAAAAGCCACAAGAATTTTCAATGTATCTATTGACGGAATCACACCATCGGCATTCCACCACTAGAACTCCACCAGCACAACTGTGAAATCAAATTAGTCTCAGCGTAATTCTGCACCCTGACGGTAATGGAGTAAGGTTAGCCAGCAGAGAAGTCCAATGCGTTGACAGCGGTGAACAGTTTACGCAACAGCAAACACTCTGTTGACATGGATTGCGATTCATCCAGCACAGGAGAAACACAGAGAGCGAGATTCCGTCATCTTGGTGGGGTACTTGTAAACTCTGCCGTGGAGGGATGACGGGAGTCTTGACAAGATATAAATCAGGCCCTAAGTCACTATTAATTAATTATTTTTGGAAAACACCCACTAGTGCCACATGTATAGCACAGTATTAGACGTATGCTATTTAGACATGTTGAGCAACTAAACAGTACAATATTGTAGGGCATGATTATATGTTGGTAATTAATTAATTAACTCAGTACTAGATTTAAATGATACTCTTGATTGAAAATAATATTACAACTGTTGCAATTGGGTAAGATATCACGGAGATATAGCAAATACGGCATTTTCATGAATGAAGGGACTCAACGGCACTCAATCTGACCTACGATTCATACAGATATGATGATTTCCATTATCTCAAGTAGTCTAAATGAAAAACAAGTAACTGTTACTGGCAACTTTGGCTAATGATCTGGATTAACAAAGGTACTATATCATGTTATACATCAAGTAAACACTTTGAAAATGACTTGCATTGATTGCATAAATGTGCATGATCTGTATATTCTTTGTACAATTGGTAAATGTTTTAACTGCACTACACATCCCACAATTCCAAATCCTATAGTACTGTACCTGTAGTGGTAAACGGCTTTTGTCATTTAACAGCTTGGCATGGATAGCACTGTGCTATTCCTATGCTTAAAGACTTTGCTGTAGAAATGGAAAAAGACTTTGCCCCTTTCTGTCTCTGCGTGGATAGTACTATGCTATTCGCATGCTTATAAACTTTGATAGAAAAGCAGACATTTGAGGTGAGCAACTATAGAGTATCGCTGTTGTTGAGGGTGCTCTATACAGAAGCTGTCTCCCACCTAAACTTGAGAACTACCCAGAGTTCTCTTCTTTTTTTCTAAATATAACGTCCCTGAAACCTACGTTTTTTTCAGTGAATTTCAAAGGTTTTTTAAATGCTCATTTCTAACTATAACGCCCCTGAAACCTGTGTTTCTATAGTGAATATCTAAGGTTTTTTTTAATGCTAATTCCTAATTATGCGCACAGAGGTAAGACATGTGCAGAAGAAGAAGAAAGGCACAGAAAGAAGCAAGAGAAATGCAGAAAGAGGCATCAGAAATCCAGAAAGAAGAAGAAACGTGCAGAAAGAAGCAAAAAATATACAGAAAGAACCAACAGAGATGCAGAAAGTGGACTTGATGCAAAGTCATCCTGTGCCCTGGGCACTCCCAACTTTCTGCTGACTGGTACTGGTGGTAACTGACTCTGACTGACCCTGGGCTCTGCCTAACCAGGCCTGAAGCCAGTGCTATGCTGAAAGACGCTTAGATTACAGTGGAAACACCTACATACACTAGGGTTACACTATGGGTTGGAGTACTCCTGTGATTGGCATGAAGTCCCCTGTAAGGCCTTAGTACATGATAGGCCAGGGGGATTAAAACTACCTCTAAGTCCCAAGCATATAATAGGGCATTGCAGTTTATAGGCCAGCAGCCCGTTTCTGCACTTGCATGTGTGCACTGCTGAGAATGAGGTCAGTTTAAAAGTAGCCCTGTGTTTGCAGAAAGAGGCAAGAGAGGTGCAAAAAGAGGCAAGAGAAGTACAGAAAGAAGCAACAGAGGTGCAGCAAGAGGGAAGAGGGTTGCAGAAAGAGTCAAGAGAAGTTCAGAAAGAAGCAAGAACGGTGCAGTAAAAACAACAGAGGTGCGGAAGGAGGCAAGAGAGGTACAGAAAGAGGCAATAGAGCGAGGTAGACAAAGAGGGAAGAAGGGTGCAGAAAGAGGCAAGAGAAGTGTAGAAAGAAGCACCAGAGGAGCAAAAGGAGACACGAGAACTGCAGAAAGAGGCAAGGGAGTTGCAGAAAAAGGCAAAAATGGTCCAGAAAGAGGGAACAGGGGTGCAGACAGAGGCAAGAGAGATGCAGAAATTTGCAAGAGAGGTGCAGAAAGAATCAAAAGCAGTACAAAAGAACCAGCAGAGGTAAAAAAGAGGCAAGCGAGGTGCAGAAGGAGGCAAGAGAACTGCAGAAAGAGGCAAGAGAGTTGCAGAATCAGGCAAAAGGGGTGCAGAAAGAGGGACCAGATGGGCAGACTGAGGCAAGAGAGGTACAGAAAAAAGGAAGAGGGGTGCAGAAAAAGGCAAGAGGGATGCAGATATTTGGAACCGAGGTGCAGAAAGAAGCAAGAGAAGTGCAGAAAGAACCAACAGAGGTGCAGAAAGATGCAAGTGAAGTACAGAATGAAGCAAAAGAGGTACAGAAAGGGTTAGGAGAGGTGCACAAAGAGGCAAGAAAGGTACAGAAAAAGGTGCAGGAGTGGTGCAGAAAGAAGGAAGAGAACTGCAGAAAGAAGCAACAGAGGTGCCGAAAGAAGCACAAAGGGTGCAGAATGAGACAAGAGAGGTGCAGAAAGAAGAAACAGAGGTAGAGAAAGTGGCAAGAGTGGTGAAGAGAGGTATAGAAAGAAGCAAGGGAGTTGCACAAAGAGGGGTGCAGAAACAGGCAAAAGGGGTGCAGAAAGAAGCAAGAGGGTCATAAAAAGAGGCAAGAGGGGTGCAGAAAGAAGCAACAGAGGTGCATAAAGAAAAAGAGAAGGGCAGAAGGAAGCAACAGAGATGCAGAAAGAGGCAAGAGGGGTACAGAAAGAGACAAGCAAACTGCAGAAAGAAACAACAGTGGTGCAGAAAGAGGGAAGAGAAGTGTAGAAAGAGACAAGAGAGGTGCAGAAACAGGCAGAAGAGGTACAGAAAGTAGAAGAGATGAGCAGAACGTGGCAAAAGAAGTGCAGAAAAAAGAAAGTTGCAGAAAGAAGAAACAGAAATGCAGAAAGTGGCAAGAGAGGCACATCTTTAATGCAGTAATGTCGGGAGGCTTTTTCATGCTGCGTGTACTTCAAAAAGTCCTCCCTTACATTCCCTTCGACCTGCAAAAAACGGTGATGATGGCCCTCACCACATCCAAAATGGACTATTGTAACTCCCTTAATCTAGGGGCTTCTAAATATCTGCTAAAAAAATTGCAGTCTCTTCAGAATGCTGTAGCACGGACACTTCTGAAAATACCTAAATTCAAACCGGTATCCCATTTACTGCATGATCTGCACTGGCTGCCTATGGAAAAAAGGGTGTCTTTCAAGGCCCTTTGCCTTATGCACCAGGCGCTTTATAAGCCAGGCCTGTCTAACTTTCAAGAGCGGTTCTCCTGGTATGTGCCCAGCAGGAGCCTTAGATCCAGCTCCTCTCAGCGATCCCACTGTGTAGGACTTACCGGAGGTAACAGGAGGGGTAGTTGCCCCCAAGGTGAACTTTGGGGGCCAACTACCCCTCCTATTACCTCCAGTAAGTCCCACACAGCAGGATTGCTAAGTTAGCATAGCAGGCCATTCCCCCTTTCCCCACTACTCTGTAAACGCACTTCCTGGCGCGCTTTTGGATGAGGATTAAAGTCCCCTTTGCTGCGGGGGGTCCTTAGGGGCCAACTTGCTGACCTGATATCTTCAGCATGCCCCAGAAAGTGGTATTGCTGAAAGGTTGATACAGGCCATGCCCCCGTTCTCCACCGCTCTGCAAACGCACCTTCAGGCGTGTTCTGGGTTGGGGGATTTAGTCCCCTTGAATCCTGAGGGCCCCTAGGGGCAAACTAGCCCACAAAGTATCTCCAGTAAGCCTAGGGTGACCAGGAGTCCCAGATTTGAACGGACAGTCCCAGTTTTTCGGCAGCTGTCCCGGCAGATTTCTAGAAATTAAGCTCATGTCCCGGCTTTTTGAGAGGGACGGCTGAAAAAGGTTGGAGGTATTTGTTTAAGTTTCGCAGAGCAGGGATAGTTAGCAGCTGTTATAGAAAAGCAATTTAATTAACAGGCATTCAACTGGCTTTAAAAATTGCATTTTATGTATTTTCTTACTGCCTTCTCCGTAATTTTGAACTAAGGAGCACTGTCATTCTGTGCACTCTGTTGAAGTAAAATTGAAGTCCTTCTTCTATTTTTGGGAAATGTCCTGGTTTTTTGCTTTAAAATTCTAGTCACCCTAAGTAAGCCCCACACAGTTGGATTGCTGAGAGTGGTCCATGGCCACGCCCCCTTTTTACACCCCTCTGCAAGCCTACCTCCTGGCGCACTGCTGTTGGGGCAATGATGTCATCTTGTGTCCTGAAGACCTCACAACTAAAATGAACTTCATCCCCTGAGCAGCAGTGCACCAGGAGGCGCGTTAGCAGAGTGCTGTAAAAAGGGGTGTGGCCTTGGACCACTCTCAGCAATCCAGCTGTGTGGAGCTTACTGGAGGTACCTGATGGGCTAGTTGGCTCCCAGGGACACCCAGGATTCAAGGGGACTTAATCCCCCAACTTAGAACGCGCCAGGAGGTGTATTTGCAGAGTGGTACAGGGCGGGGGCTGGGCCTCCGGCAAAAAGCCGGCTTTTCTTTTTTTTGTAAATAATAAAAAATTTGTCATGGGGCTACATGGCCCCCTTTCCCTGGGTCACTTTTGTCCCTGGGGACCCCATTCCCCGGGCCTGGCCAGCCTTTACATTTATTTTTATTTTGGAGGGGGTCCACATGGCCTCCATCCTGAGGCCAATTATAGCCTATGGTCCCCATTCCCTGGGGCCTGGCCAGCCTTCTTTGTTTAAAAATTTGGGGGGGAGCGGGGCCGCGTGGCCCTCCTTCTCAGGCCAATTATGGCCCGGGGATCCCATCCCCCAGGGCCTGCCCTCAGCATTGGGGACTGTGGGGAGAGCCCCAATGCCCCCACGGTCCTAGCCAGCTCCCTGTCACCTGCGGGAGCCAACATTGCTTTTGGGCAAGTCGAGCTGCTAACATGCAGCTCCCCTTGCCCAAAAGCAACTCTGCTTTACTTCTTAAAAGCAGGAGGTTTCCTGCTCTCGCTTTCAAGAAGCAAAGCACTGTTTGCTATGGTAGGGCCGGAGCCTTGCTCCGGCCTTGCCATAACAAATGGAAATGTACCGGGGATGGGCACCATGGGACAATGCAGGAAATGGTTAAAAGCAGTGTGTTTGAGTCTGAGGATTGGAACATTTTCAGAGGCCCTAAGAATCCTGAAAACAGACAGCTCATGATTAATTGTATTTGGCATCAGCAGATTTCTGCTCGCCGTGAGCCATACACGAAGGAAGAGAAGATTGACATTTTTATTTTTCTAAAGCACATTATGTTTTACTCTTTTACAATCACTTTAACATCATCATAGCACTCAATGATGATTTTTGAATATCTGTTAAGAGTTGTGCGTTAATTTTAATCTGTGCTTTATGCTAATGTATTTTTAGAGGGATTCCCATTGAAACAAAAGCTGTCTTGACGGATGTTTCAATATTTTTACCTACACACTACACACTTTATGCAGGCAATGCTCTAGAATTTCTGAATCAGTGCTAAACATTACAGTTGGCATAGCGGACCCTCCTAGTGTCTATTTATATTAGTAGTCCCCTTTGAGGTTTTTGCCTTAACTGGACTTTGCCTAGAAGGGAGTTATTCTGGTGTGATCTTGCATAAAAAGATGCAAAACATTTGTAATTAGTTTTTTTTTCTAAATTATTTCTTCTAATGAATCGCACATCAGCTGTCATAAAATCGCCTTACTATGGAGATGTATTTTGTGTTCCACTTTTGTACACATATCTTTTATTATATTAATTTATTATAGTGACACATTTTAATGAACTGGACTATTATGTTTTGATATGTATTTTATTGAGATGCTGTTATCATGTACTTTTATGGTTCCTTGAACCAAAATAAAGAATAATAATAATAAATATATTTATATATGTAACCTAGTGGAAGTCAGCCGTAGGTAGTTAGAGTTAAGACATAGTTTCCATAAAAAAGCGTTTTTTGACTTGCCTATATCTTTGGCATAGTTTGACGAATCTTTACGAAATTTTCCAGTAAAAAGTGCCCGGGTGATTCATGTGGTGCATTGAAAATATCAGGGTGATCCGGCAAGCGGGATCCAAAAAAAAAGGAGCTATAGACACAGCCACAGCCTGAACTGCTGAACAGAATTATACCAAGTTAGGCACAAAGATAGATGTTTGTCCAGGGACATGCCTTTTTATAATGTGGTGTATATCTGTTCAGTGGTTGCGGAGTTATTTAAAGAAATTCCAGTTGTACATAAAAAGATGCAGAGGATCAGCGACCCCGCCCAATCTCGTGCAGAGATCTGATTGGCTGCGAAAAACTTCAAACCAGGAAGTGTTGGCAGCCATCTTAGTACTCTACTTGAGCTGTCTCCCAGAAATAAACATTACAAAGGAAGGAAAGGGGCAGGGTAGAAATACCCTGACCCCTGAGGCCTCTTGGGGTCCCACAGGGACCCAAGAGGGCCCATAATAATTTGTTTGTTTAATTTTCAGCAAGTTCCGGTTTCGATTCGATGATCCCGACAACATTTTTTAAAAATCAAAGCATGGGCTATAGTGCTTCATTAGTAATTGGCCCCCTTGGTGGACAGGGCTGGGATCATTTTCATAATAAAGGAGGGGTGCATGAGACTCCTCCTGTGGCTCATTATTAATGCCCTGAGGACCACCACCTCACTAAGGATTATTTATTGATAAATGGGGGCCACTCAGACTCCCCTGAGCCCAGGGAATAACCCCCGCCCAGGGGTTATATCACAAAACTAAATAGGGGTCCTCCTGGACTCCTCCGTGCCCCAGGGACCACCACCTCCCAGGGGCTAATGCATTGTTATGGGGGGCCTCTCAGACTGCCCATGCCCAGGGACCACCACCTCCCTGGGGCCATAATGAATCTGTAGTGGGGGCCTCAGGGACCTCCTCAGGCACAGGGACCACCACTTCCCCAGGGTAAAGTTCATTTTTAAAGTTGGGAGGAGGGCTTGTGGCTCCCCTTGCAGGCCATTCTCGGCCCCAGATACTGTCATCTCCCTGAGGCAGGCCCTACAAGAATAAAGGAGGTGGGCCATGCAGCCTCCCTCCTAAAGCCATAGAAGGCCCTGGGGACCACCACCCACCAGGGCCAGTACCTGCTATGTCCTGGGGAGCCCACCCCGGGACATAGCTGTTTGCTGTGGCTTGGTTTGAGCTCTTTCCAAGCCACAGCAAATGCTCCACTTCCAGCATGGGAGAGCGTTAAAAATGCTCTTGCTTGCTGGAAGCGGAGCAGAAATGCTTTCACACACAGGGAGCTTCCATTCCAGCAGCTTAGTTTGTGTGAAAGCAATGCTGGCTTCTGCAGGAGATGGGAAGCCGGCAGGGACCATGCCAATCTTCAGGCTTTCCCAGTGGTCTCAGTGATGACAAGGCCTTGGGCGATATGGTCCCTAGAGATAAATTCGGCCTGTAAAGGGGGGGGGGCAGCAAAGTTCCCTTCCCCATCTCTAAATGGCCGGGCCCTGGAGTTGGGTCCCCGAATCCGAAATCAGCCCTGGTAGGAAGACTCTGTGGCTCCCTCCCCTAGCATTATTTTAAATTTTTTAAAAAGGCTGGGCCCAGGGGATGAGGTCCCCATGGCTGAAATCAGCCCATGGCGGGGGTAGTGTGGCCTCCCTCCCCTTTTCTAAGTATTCCGAGCCCAGGGGGATGGGGTCCCAGGGCCAAAATTGACTCTGGGAGGGTGGCTGCCTAGCCACTCTTCCCCAATAAAAGAAAATTGTATTTTTTAAAGCCGGCCTGTCAAGTCTTCGGAAGCCCTGCCCCCTTTCACCACCACTCTGCAAATGCACCCCCTGGGACACTATTAGTTGGGGGATGAAGTCCCCTTGACTCCAGCAGGATTGCTGAGAGGACAATGAAGTCTCCTTGGATGCTCAGTGTCCTAGTGGGGCCAGAACACCTCCTGTTACCTCCAGTAAGTCCCACACAGAGGGATTGCTGAGAGGTCACAATCAGAGTCAGTAACCATCCAGTGTCTGTCAAAAAATGGGTTGATCGGGGCAAAAAGGATTGCTTTCTCACACAGCCTCCCTTCAGACATAAGGTGATGGGTAGCTAACCTACACCCTGGTAGTCCTCATCAGCTAAGTGGAAAAACCTGAAAAGCCCGTCTGCATTGGCGTTGTCTGTCCCAGGTCTGAATTCCACTGTAAAGTCCATTCCCTGTAAGGAAATGGACCACCTCAACAGTTTAGGATCCTCCACCCTCTTTTGCTTGAGCCATCTGCAAAGTTTATAGTGAGTTTGAACACATAAGTGAGTACCAAGCAGGTATGGTCTCAGCTTCTTCAGGGACCAGGCTACAGCAATGGCTTCCCTCTCAATGGTACTCCATCTTTCTTCTCTGGAGAGTAGTCTCCTGCTGATGAATGCAGTTGGCTAATCTAGGCTCTCTTCATTTACGAGTGCCAACACTGACCCAATCCCTTGTTCAGAAGCACCTCTCTGAACAAGAAATTCCTTTGTGTAGTAAAGGGCCAGTAACACTGGTGCTGAACACTTAGCCTCATTCAGAGTGTCAAAGGCCTTCTGACACTCTGGGGTCCATATTACCATTTTGGAATGTTTTTAGATGTGAGTTCTGTTAGGGGAACGACAATGGTCCCATAGTTCTGAACAAATCTCCAGTAATACCCAGTCCGGCCAAGAAAGGCCCTGACCTGTGTCTGGGCTTAGAAGCGTCCAAATCCAGAATGATCAGAATTTTGGGCTGGAGGTATTGTACATGGCCTCCACCTACAAGTTGGCCCAAGTACACCACTGAACTCTGGCCTTTCTGGCACTTGCTTGCCTTGATAGTAATGCCTGCCTGCTGCAGGGCCTGAAGCACTCCCTTTAGGTGGACCAGGACCTCCTCCCAGGTGGAGCTGAATACAGCTATATCATACAGATAAGCTGCACTGAAAGCTTCCAGCCCAGACAGAAACGTTGGAAGGTGGGGCGTGCATTCTTCAAATCAAAGGACATCACCTTGAATTGAAAGTGACCCTCTGGGGTTGATAATGCTGACCTCTCATTTGCTCCTGAATTTAGGGCAATCTGCCAGTAACCTGAGGTCAAATCAAACGTACTCAGGTACCTTGTAACCCCCTACCTATCAAAGGGCTCATAAGATCTAGGTATAGAGTGAGTATCAGTCTTAGTGACTGCATTCAAACCTCTGTAGTCCATACAGACCCATAACTCCTTCTTCCCCCTTGGGGATTAGGTTTGGGTACCAGAACCAATGGGCTGGCCCATGGGCTGTCAGATGCTCAATTGCCCCTAATTGCAGCATCTTAGCTACTTAAGCTTTGATGATGGGTCTGACTTGGTCAGACACCCTGTACAACTTATTTTTGACAGGTAGGCTGCCAGCTGTGTCAACATCATGTACACACCAATGGTGATATCTAGGAGCAAGAAGAACAGCCCAACAAACTGCTCCAGCACTTGCATGCCATCTCCGTGCTGCTGGTCTGTCAACTTGGGAGAGAGTACAAATCCCTCCACTGACCCATTTTGCACATTACTGGAGAAGTGGTCTGGCAATGGCTCGGTCCCTCCTTCATTAGTGACCATCAGCATGGTCATGTCTGCCTTGTTTTGGTGTTGTTTCAGTCTATTCACTTGCAGGACCCTATTGGGATTCCTGGCCATGCCAAGGCCTATCAAGCAGGTAACCTCACTAACCTCACTCTTCTTTTCTAAGGTTGGATAGGGCCCAGTCCCCTTCTCCTAGAGGGCCCTGTGACCACAGCCACCAACACCCACACCAATTGTCCTGGGTTGTACTCGTGTATAGTAGCCTTCTGGCCATATTCTTGGCTGGACTGCAGGTTGTTGCTCGCTCTCCTAATGTACTCTGCCATGTGAGATGTCAGGCCTACATAGTCTAACACATTGTTCTTGGCTTTCTTGAGGGGCTCTCTCACCAGAAACAGTGGCCCTCTTACAGGGTGCCCAGAAATGGGGATCTCCCTGTATGCAAACATCAGGCATGCAAGGTGAACGTTCTATCTCCTCCTGAATTTATCAGACAAACCCACAATCATGCCCTTCAGGGTCTCATTGAATCATTCCACCAGAATATGTGTCTGGGGATGATATGGGGTGGTGAACTTTTAGGTAACACCACATTCATCCCACATCGACCTTTAGATTGGCAGACATAAATTTCATGTCGGTCTGTACCAAGAAATCTATCCTTCTCAGCCTGCCTTTCATTTACCTGGACTCTCCGTATGGATTGGCTGGCTCGGCATATGCTTCTCAGGCTGGGACACTGTCTTCAACATCGGATCAATGTGATGCCTTCCAAGCCAGCAAGGGGTGGGGAAATCGCTGCAACGTTCAGGTACTGCAGGCAGCTCAGAGCATTCAGTCGATCAGGAGTAGAGGAGCCAGACATTAGTTGTGACTCTTCTAGGAAAGGCTCCTTAGAAAGGGCAGTAAGCAGAGGGAGAAACCTGGGGGAAGATAAGACCCCACCCTGGATTTCAGAAACAGCTGGGAGAGCCCGAGGGCCGTGAGGAGAAATATAGCCAAGGAGGCAGCCAAAACAGAGGGCCAAAAACTAGGAGAGAAAGATCTGCTCTGGGACTATTCCACCACCACAAGCAACTGTCCTCTGGGAGGTGCCTTAAGAGGATATATCACTGGGGATGATACATTAGAGTATTATGACCATCAGGTAGAGTCAAAAACAGAGGGCACACACGTTCCTGTTTAAAGTTCAACCACAGGCTTGGTAGGTAGATCCAAAAACAAGGGCCAAATGGTAACGGCAGTATACCGCCCAGGCTCGGCTAATTAAGGAAGCCCCAGATTGTTTGGACTTTGTATCACATACAATTGGATGTGAATAATTCGACTACATTCACCACTTCACAGGTCCTAGTTGTAGAAGAATCTTTTTGGCGCAATCTCTATTCTATGTCCTGAAGAAGACCCGCCCTAGACCCACAATCAAGGCGTCCAGAGGGCCGAAACGTCGACGCTTTTTAATGCTCGGACCAGTATAGGATTTCCATCTGTCAAATATTCCCATTAAAATAATACACTGAAAAATCCTTAATCAAGATATATACTGGCCATTTAATCTTTCTTCCTTTTTCTTTCTTCCTTGATTCACTGTATATTGTACATTTTGAATGTCACCACTGCACTTTTTGTGTCACTTGTTTAGTCACTTTTTTTGTAATAATGCGCCGCTGTACTATTGATGAACTGTGTATTGAACATTAATTAAATGAAATTCATGTGAAAAATTACACTTATCAATGAATAACTATTTGATAAACTGATGTTTATTCTTACAAAAAAATTTGTTGCCTCATAGTGTGGATTTATATTGAAAATAGGAGAAGAGAGCTTGAATGGTTATCTAAGCTCATTGTTATATGAAGTAACGAAATGCAAAATGATTTTAGATATGCTTTGAAGTAATCAGTATCGTACCCGAGAACCACTGTTGATAATATATTGTATTGCCCAGGTTCTGAGGGATACTGGGTCACCCCATGGTGATTTATGTTGATGTTTCAAGAGGCACAACAGGGCAATATCCCCTCCTCATGGGAGGCTGAAAACATAGCAATTTTTGTAAAACAAGATAAGTCCCCTTTATTACCTGGCTCTTATAGGCCTATATCTCTACTTAAATACAATGGCAAGGTTTATGCTAAGGTCTTAGAAAATAGACTAGGTACAGTTATATCTCCTTTAGTTTCATGTAGACAACACAGGTTTCTCCCTGGGAAGGGGACTGTAGATCACAGAGCGTGGTTCCACTGTTTGATTTGACAGCAGTTCAAAATATGCCTTTGGGACTTATTTTATTAGATGATGAATATTTGTTAGGGTCTGTCCTAAAATGGAAAGGTTTGGGAATGGCTTTATTGGAGCCATTAAGGTCCTAATATAAAGCCATGACTGCTTGGCTGTGGGTAAATGGCCTTGAATCAGAGAAGATATCTATTTCATGGGGAACGAGACGGGGCTGCCCTTCCACTCCGTTATTATTTGCCCTTTATATCGATCCTTTTCTGGCTAAATTGGAGAGAAGCATGATTATTAAACCTGTAGTTCAGAATAAGGTAGAATATATGGTCCTTACATATGCGGACAATGTAGCAGTAGTTACTCGAGATCTAACCATTGCTCTCCCAGAAATAGAAAAGCTAGCCAAGCAGTTTGGATCAGAATCAGGTTTTCAAATAAACAGTGCCATAAACGCAGATAGTTTGCACCGAAGAGGCCTTTAATAAAGATCAGTGGGTTGTCACGGATGCACTCTACTTGGGGATAAGAATTACAGCTGCTTTAGATCAAATGGCTGAGATTAATCTAGCCCCAGTTCAGATTCGATCTGAGCTGAACAGAATCAATCACTTACATCTCTCATTAATAGGGAGAAGCAACGTATTCAAGATGAATATCCTCCACAGGTGTTATATTTATTTTGCTCCATTTCATTGTTATTCGGCAAGGAGTGGTTAACAAAGTTAGAATCATTAAGAAGAGCAGCTAAATTCATGACCCTGCCAAAGCTCTTAAGAGGGTTAACAGCTCCAAATATTACTTTGAATTATTGGTCCTGCATTTTGTAAAATATGACAGTCTTAATAACCGGGGAATCTCAAGAAGTAGATTTGGCTGAGGCCCTAATAATCTATTAAATGGTCTTAGGAAAGGAAGATGAAAGATGATTGAATAAGAATTTAGAACCAAGTTATTATAAAAAACTAAATTTTAAGTGCTAAATGCAGAATTCGAGGTGTGGGCTCAGGTCAAGCGTCGTTTAGAGCTTAGCAAGATTAATTTTTATACATCTACATACGCCTACTATTTTTCAAGGGGCAGTGATGGAAGAATGGAGACAGAAAGGTATTAACATAATAGGTGATTTCTATGATGATGCGCAGCTCTATTCTTTTACTGAATTGCAGGAATCATTTGATTTACGGACGCCAGACTTTTTTTTAAGTATCTACAGGTATGAGATTTTCTATTTAAACAATAAAAGATGCAAAATTCATGATTGAGGTTCCTTTAATTGAGGCTATTAGACTTATGGACTGACTGGTTTTGAGAGAAAGGAAGCAGTGGCATTACACCATACGATCTAACCTACTTTTACCCTCGGGCTCTGTTGACTAATCCCCTGATTTCCCGGGTTCGGTCTTTACTCCACACGCAAGGCCCCAGCTTTAACATCCCTACCCATAACCGTTTTGTTGCCCTTTCGGGCCTGGAGGGAGTAGACTGACTCCCTTCCCTGAGAGGCTTAAAGAGGACTATAGATAGAAACTGTAGGGAAACATAGACTAGCAATGACCCCAATGCCTGTATCAAATCAGTCATATACCATCTTAAGCCCATATAGGTTCAAGATCAAGGCATTGACCCATTGGAAGGCGACACGGGGTTGAACCCGTTGCCCCTTCTTTCTGGGGCATCAATGGCACCCAATTCAGAACAAGTCGCCACACTATCATCAGGTATGGTGGGATGCAACAGGGAGGGGAGTAATCCACAAATTGTTGCTTTGTTTTGGAACATTGCCGGCCACCGCTCTAAGCTAACAAATGATGTTCGGCTCAATTTTACCCAAAAGTTTAAAATCCTATGTTTTCTTGAGACCTGGGCTGTAGAAGAGATCCACATGGAAGGGTATAAAACCTATTTCTCATCTGCTCAACGAAGAACCTCTGGTAGAGCAAAGGGAGGCTTAACGATCTATATATCAAACTTACTCCAAGAAGCTGAAATAACACCTTTTAAAATGGAACCCAATTTTCAGTTTCTTAACATCCGTTTAAATAAAAAGGAAACTTTCCTTTTGGTGAATTTTTATAACAATCTCTCTGAGGGAGAATCAGTGAGCTTAGTATGCCTCATTCGCTCATTATTACTAGCCAGAACAAGGAGGTCAGCAAAAGAGGCAATAATTATCTGGGGCGGAGACTTCAATCTGGGTCCATGTCAGGATACCAATCGAAACATTTGTGGCATTCATGACGAGAGTGATAATCCTATTCTACACTTCAGGCACACAACTCTAGGTAGCTGTTTAAATGAAATTTTGTTCGATCTGGAACTGGTAGTGATGAATAAACTGACCAACTCAGACACAGTAATGGCTACCACCTTTCATGGGAGAGGTTCTCAACGCACTATAGACCACATCCTTGTTTCTAACGGAGTGAAGAACATAATTTAAAGGAGCTTGTAGAGCGCCTGGTGACGCCACCCGGCGTGTCCCCGCGCTGTGGAGAGAGTGTAAGAAGGAGTAGAGGAAAACCCATCACCAAGTAAAGAGGCAGGTTTTTAGTTTCTTCCTAAACAGGATTTCATTATTCTCCATCCTGATATCCGCAGGAAGAAGGTTCCATTTCCTGGCCGCCAAAGTCCGGAAGGATTTGCCTCCCATTCTGGCTTTTTTGGGGCGTGTGGTTCTGAGCAGACCCATACCTTTAGATCTAAGCGACCTGCTCGGTTCATAGACAGTAGCCAGATCCGACATGTAGGCCGGTGCTCTGTGATGAATTATTTTATGGCACCACAGCATAGCTTTAAAATCAATCCTCTTCCTGATGGGCAGCCAATGGAGGGCTACAAGAGAGGGGCGAGATGGAGCTCGCCGAGGGAGCCTTAAGACCAGGCGAGCTGCCGAATTTTGTAACACCTGAAGCTTTTTAATATTTTTCTCAGATGTACCCATGAGCAGTACGTTTCCGTAATCAATACGGGACGTTATCAGTGCTTGCGTCATGGTACGCCTGGAATTAATAGGTAACAGGTCAAGGGTACGGTTCAGAGTTTTCATTACCCCAAAGCATTTGCCCACCGTTTTTCTTATGTGGCTGTCAAAGGACAATTTATTGTCCACCCACACACCCAAGTTCTTCGCCTCTCGGGATGGGGAGGGCAAAGGACCAAGGCAGCTGGGCCACCATTCATTCGTCCATTTAGCCTCATTGCCTCCCATGATGAGGACCTCTGTCTTAGTCCCGTTAAGTTTCAGACAGTGGTCGTTCATCCAAGTGGCCAGTTTAGTCATGCAGGCATTGAAATTATCAGCTTCCTTGGAAGGGGCTTGGGTCAGAGAAATAAGGAGCTGCGTGTCGTCGGCGTAGGAGACAAGCTCCACGCCGAACGATTGCACTACCTCTGCCAGTGGGGCCATATAAAGATTAAACAGGGTAGGGCTCAGGGCAGAGCCCTGAGGCACCCCCTGCTCAAGCCTCACCCTATCGGAGAGAAAGCTCCCCCTTTGGACTTGAAAGCTTCTGTTAATCAGGAAAGCCTTCAGCCATCCCAGTGCCTTATTGGTGACTCCAGCTTTATTTAGACACTGTAGCAGGATGGAATGTGCTACAGTGTCAAAAGCGGCACTGAGATCAAGCATGATGAGGGCCATTGTCTTTCCCTCATCTGCTCCCTCACGTAGGGTTTCTGTGGCCCTCAAGAGGGCTGTCTCCGTTGAAAACCCTGATCTAAAACCCGACTGGGATTTATGGAAAGCATTATGGGTCTCCAGATGTTCCATCAGTTGGGTGTTAGCGATTTTCTCTGCCAATTTGGCGACATACGGTAGAAGGGATATGGGTCGTAAATTATCCATTACGTCCACACTGATATTGGGCTTTTTCTTAATAGGTAGCACTATAGCCTGTTTCCATTCCTCCGGGAGACAAGAGGTTGAAAAGGAAGTTAATAACAGGTGCCTCAAGTGAGGTTCCAGAACTGAGAAAGCTTCAGCTAATATTTTAGGAGGAGCCGGGTCTCTGGGCGATCCTGACTTGATCTTGTTACACATCTTAGACAACATCTCATAGGAAGGGACTTCAAAAGATTTGAGACAGACCGGTGTGTTTACACTTTGCTCATTTTCAACGAAATCTGCGGCCGGGGCTCCCTGTTTAGAGAAACTGGTATAGATCTTACTTATTTTACCAGCAAAGTACTGAGCTATGTTATTACATGATTCCACTGAGTCATTTTGGATAGAGGAGGACATCTCCACTATGGATATCTCCTTATATATTTGGAATAATTCCCTAGAGGAGTTGCCAGCTTCCGTGATACGAATGTGATAATGCTCAGCTTTTGCCAGGCGGACGGCTTTGTTATATTCTTTCTGTGCAGTTTTATACTGTATTTTTATATCTGCACAGAAATTATAGCGCCAGGCTCTCTCAAGTTTCTTGCAGGCCGTTTTCATGGTCTGTAGATCTTGTCCGAACCAAGGAGCACTTTTCTGAGACCTTCTAGCATTGGACATGGTGCGGCTAGGGGCTGTGATGTCCAGAGCCTTTGTGACAATATTGTTTAGGCTTTCATTGGCAGCCTCACTGTCAGCTCCTTTCGGAGGACCTTCATCCTGGACAATTTGAGTGAAAGAGTCTAAGGAAAAACTTTTCCATTTCCTGCGTTTATATCGCAGAGATTGCTGCCGAAAAAGCTCAGTTTTTTCAAGTTGGACTGAGATGGGAATGATATAATGATCCGACCAGGGTATGGGTATGGGATCTGTAGTATGCACTCCCAGCCAGTTACCAAAGACGGGGTCTAATAGATGCCCTAGTTGGTGTGAAGGTTCTTTATTTTTAAGGTCAACTTGAACCGATTGCAGTTCCATACGTATGTCAGCTGCATCTTTATCTGAAGGATCATCAAAGTGAGCATTAAGGTCACCCAGAACTAACAGTTTAGATTTCCTTAAAGCAAGATGGGTGACCACCTCCATGAGGGTGGGAGTGAAATCATATAAACTACCCGGTGGGCGATATATCAAAATGCCTGATATCGAGTGATTAGGACCAGTGTTGATACTAAAGATGCCAGCTTCACTATGATCAACCTGTGTGTGTGCAAGGGAGCAGACGAGGGGTGCTTTAGTAATAATGGCGATGCCACCACCTCTACCGTCCTTTCTATCTAACCTGGATATAGAATATCCGTTAGGTAATGCCTGGATGATATCCGGGTCCGAAAATTCATCCAGCCAGGTTTCCGTTAAGAAAAGGATGTCAAGATTCAGGTCGTCAATCAAGTGGTAGATTTCCATCGCATGCTTACGCAGCGATCTACAATTCAGTAGAGCTGCCTTAATGATAGGCCCGGAGCTGGTGTCTGGGACTTGGGGGCGGGGATCGAAGCTACACCTCCCGCATTTTGTAAGTGACTGGGCCATCATGGTGTGCTTGCAGGTAGCATGCGTGTCGGGTTGTAATGCTAGTAAAGCATGTCTATCATACCTTATAGAGGTTAGTGTCAAGCTGCCAGGGACTGTGGCCCCGCGCCCCGTCCGGCCGCGGACGGGCGCAGACGGGCTGGACTTTGGCTCGACTTCGGCACGCTTCCGGCGCGCCCGCTGCACGCGTCCGCTGCGCGGACGCTGTCCTAAGCACATTTATCCTAAAGGGGGGAGGGGTCGCTAGAGCGCTGAGCTCAGCTCCCAGAGCCCGGATGTACAAGGCTCCTCCTCGCCCTCCGCATCAATCGTCCATGATTGGACGCGGCGGACCGGGGCGGGAGAGGGAGAGTTAGTATGCAGGAAAGTAAATACACACAGAAATCACCCGCACTGAGCGTTTTAAAAGTAAGAGCCTAAGTGCTATTTAAAAACATTCGCCATTACAACAGCGCGCACAGTGTGTCCCACATAAACTGCAATTGCTAGCGCAAGGTGAAGGGGGCTGCCTCTGCCACCGGCAACACACTACTCCCATAGATACACTACTCATGATACATGCAAACGCTCTGAGCGATCACTACCCCCTTAGTATCACCGTGCCCCTGATACAAAATTTTAAATGTAATCTTGTTAGTAGCGTGGCACAAAACAATATGTCGCTGGACAGGCTTAATGGCTACTCGCTAAAGTGGGGAAAGGTTGACCCCACAGTAACAGCTAAAACAGTAATATCAAACACCCTCCTTCCTATCCAGAAATGCTTAGATATGGATACACCAGACGTAGAAGTTATCCCCAACTTCGGCATGGTAATAAAAGCCATAAACGAAGCGCTGTGGGTAAAAGTGAATCAATCATCAAAGAAGAGGAAGGGTTGGGTTAATCATAGTTGCACGGTAGCCTACTCAAATTTAAAATAGGCTTTACGGAAGACAGTCAGGGTCCCTCACAAGATCACCACTTTAAGAAAACTATATAACTCTGCAATAAAGGTTGGGAAAATTGAGTTAAAGCAACAGCTCTGGGATCAACTCCACGAGAGCTGCACTCACAAAAACAGTGCTGCATTCTGGTTAGTGGTTAAGTCCCCCTTTTTGAATGATAATGCTAACTCCCCAAGAATGGAGGTGGCCATTGACGAAAAGGAATGGGTCGAGCACTTCTCCAAGATTTTTTCTAATGTCACCGGGGTTGTAAATATTTATGAAACAAATTTTTGTGATCAAATACATACCCCTTATCCCATTGATTTGGAATTCTCAGTTGACCAGGTCGCTCGAGCGCTGAGTGCAAGTAAAAGTGGGAAGGCCCCGGGCCCAGACGGGGTGCCTATAGACTTTTTCAAAGCCCAGATGGATCTTTGGACCCCTCTTCTGACTAGGGTTTTGAACGCATCCTGTGCGACAGGCCTTATGGAGTGATTGACCAAATCAATATTGGTCCCTATTTTCAAAAAAGGTGATCGGGGGTCTGTAACTTGTTATCGTCCAATCTCCCTGTTAGACTCTCTTGGTAAAGTGGCAGGCCGCGTAATCCTTGAGCGTCTACAGGATTGGGCGGACGATGTTAGGATTATATCAGACCTTCAATATGGGTTCCGTGAGGACTTGGGACCATCGATCAAGCCCTAAACTTGTCACTGCTGATAGGCAAGTACGTAAATATCATAGGAGGAGCACTCTATATGGTCTACATGGACCCTCAGCCGCATTCGACTGTGTGTGCCACGCTAAATTATGGTCGGTCCTTTTAGAGATGGGGGTACAATTGAACCTGGTAACTTTCCTGAGGGAATTGTATTCAAATGCGACCGCAAGGGTGAGGTTTGGGGTTGGGGGAGAGCTAACCGCGTTGTTCGCAGTGGAGAAAGGAGTCAGGCAAGGTTGTGTCCTGGCCCCCTTTCTCTTCACACTCTATACCAATGGATTGGAGAGGGAGATGATTAAGGGGTGCCAGGACCTTCCTATAGTAAACAACCGCCCGATCCCTGCGTTGCTCTACGCGGACGACGCAGTGATACTAGCCCGTACTCCCCTTGAACTCCAAAAGGCATTCAATAGATATTCCGCTTTCATGGCAAGCTTGGACCTAAACATCAACATTGGGAAAACATTTGTCATGAAGGCAGGGTCTGGCTACAAAGGTAAAACGAGGAACATCTATTTAAATCAGGAAAAACTAGCGACCACACAAAAATACCCCTATCTAGGAATAATGATTGACAACAAACTTTCCTGGAAACCGGCAATTGAAACAAGGAAACTCCTTTTTTATAAGAACTACTACAGCTCTTGTCAATTTCTCAAGGAAACTGGCGAAGAGAGCCCCCTTGGAACTTGCTAAGATCTACAAAGCCAAATGTCTCTCGGTGGCATTGTACGGGGCGGGTGTTTGGGGCCATGTAGCAATGGACGGACTACAGAGGGTAGAAAATACTTTTTTGAGGTACCTTCTTTCAGTACCCAAGAGCACGGCTACTTTCTCCTGTCACATGGAGTTGGGACTTTCCCATATGATGGACATAGCGAAAATACAACCACTTTTACTGTGGCGGTGAATCTGGTCGTCGGAAAAAACAACCTTTTCACAGATGATAATTTCTGACTGCATGGCCATGGAGAATGCACACAAATCCAGATGGCTGTCATATGTGAAAAGGTTTCTAGTCGACATAGGATGGCATAAATTCTATCAGGATCCCCTTTTAGTCTGTACCAAGAAAAGTTTTTCAGACAAAATGTCTCAATCACCTCGAAGAACTGCGCCTTACGAGCGAGGTCATGAAACCATTGGTCAGACACAGTTTGGATATCCAAACTACACCTGCCATTCAGCCCTATCTAACCTATAATACCACCAGCTATGAACGTTTTCTTTTAGTAAGGTTTAGGCTGAATTTTTTTCACCGATTGGTTGTCTTTCCAACAAGAAACAATTGGGCAAAAGATCTTCCTCCCTGTCCCTGCGACGACATCTCCACCCAGTCTACCATACACACTATTCTTTTTTGTAAGTTTTACAGTGACGTCAGAATGAAATGGCTCATACCACTGTTAAAGCTAATGGGTTTTAGAAGATGTCGCCCTGCATCTCTCTTCTTACAGTTTCTGGAGGGAAAAAGGCTGGTTATTACAATTGCTAGCCTCTTGAAGTGCATTGTCCGTCATAGAACCAATTTAGAGTGATCTAATGAAACTAAAAGCTATAACATACTTATCCATCTGTGGTTCATTGTTTTTCTCCCATGTAACAGACCGCTGCTCCCTATTTTTCTATGCTCTTTGTTTTATCTTTGATTTCTAAGTTTTATATATGACTTTTGTTACAAAGTGCTTCGATTAAGCATCACAAGTTGCAATAACCCTAGAGAAGGAACATCTCCTCAAGGTCGTATCTATCCCTTTAAATGCGGAAAGTCCCTTAAAGATTGTACATAAATATACAAAGACATTGTAAATATTTTAAATTGAAGATGTATATCTACACGTTCCATCTTTTTTAATTCCTGCAAGAGGCCATATAAAATGAATTGTGTGGAGAGATATCCTCGATAGAACATGGGTTTTTAAAGTGTAATATTGTAATATTGTATTCTAATTTTATAGCATTTTAACGTAAATAAATGATTGAATGTATGCTTTTATGATTTTGCAACTTAAAATCGAATAAACCTTAATTGAATTGAATTGAATTGACTGATGGAGCATATGGGTTAACCTGACCAGTTTACCATAGTCACCTGGGCCATATATTCATTTAACACCTTTGTTGAACAGGTTATCCTTTCACGCACTCTACCAAGTTGTGTGTTTACCTACAAGGTCCTATACCATTGACTTACCAATTCTTGTCACCGGTACCTAGAGACCTATTGGATCAGGGAGTTAGCAAGAAAAGAGGTAGCAATTAACATTTCCTGCATAAATTGACCACAGACCAAGGAAAAGCTTTAAACTCTTTATCTAATAAGCATTAAACGATAGGAAAGGTAAAGAGAAAGGAAACAATACAATAACAAACCCACATTCAATATTTACCTAGAACGGTGTGTCTGAAGACCAATCCTGGCCACGGGCTGATTAAAGGACAGAAACCCCCAAAAAGGCAGGTGTCAGCAAAGCAAACAGGTGCAGATCAGAATCAGGACAGGTACAACCAAATTGGATTAGGACAGGACCACCAAGGGCTAGGACCAGCACCCGCAGTTAAAGTTGCAACGCCTTCGTTACTCCCTCTCTGCAGCTAACAGCCAGAACCCAGTAAGAGTTATCGATTTCTTCGACAAAGTGCTTCACCAGCACTTCAGCTCTGAAACCCCGATCTGGGTTTCGAACCTTCTAACAAAGGGCTCTGCCAGCACCTCTGCTCCCGATCACCTATTGAGTGTGTTGGGTCAGTGACAGGTCAGCTATTCGGACAAGTTGGACAAATTAGCTTACTAAGCCTACTCTAGTTCTACTGTTTTCCAGGGCAGTGTACCCCCCCCCCATGTTGCAAGTGTAAGGATCCCCAAATTTGATTGGCCAAAAGACGGGGAGATGTCATCACACCATACTAAAATGAAAGTTTTCCCTAGAAATTTAAATGTTACGTTCCCGCCCATCAATTTTATTTTCCCATGCATGTTTTATTCCACCCAGCAGTGATTGTATCAATGTCGGCTACAACGTAGTCCATTTAACAATTTTGCTTCCTCTGTAGATTTCAGGAGGTGAAGTTCCCAGGTGCCTCTTGGTCAAGACTGTCCCTGGCACTGATTCAATGCCATGACTTGATGGTTTTCAGACTCTGGTGCGCAGGCTCAATTGTTTCAATATGAAGTGCAGTGGGTTTCAAAATGGAGTATCGGATACATTTCAGGCTCAGAAGCGTGATTACATGAAAGAATAGAAAGAAACAGTTTTAGAACAAGACTAAATGAATGCACCGTATACCACTTATCTCTACTCTATTCCCATCACTTTATATTTAACTATTGCGAACAGCTTAGCAAAAGCAGCTATGCAAGCTTCATGCATGTGGTAACACAAAGCAGCCATCTTAGTTCTAGTGCGCAGAAGCAAAAGTTTCCCTCTAAGCGAAAGATACGTCATGTAACGTGAGTATGACAGACGCATGCGCAGTAGAAAATCCCGCGTAGCAGCAGCCATTTTAGTGCAAGCGGATTATAGTTCGTAAAAGCACATTGAAAAGCTTCCCCTGGATATTAGTAACGTTATGTGGTGCAATTATTAGTACACAAAAGATGTTTATCACCACGTTCTAAGTTATTAGAGAGGGTTCAGTACAAGCTAGTCGCTCTACATGCGAATCCTTGCTTCATCAATCCCCTCTTTGATGATATTTTATATCATCACCAATTAATGAAACAGATGCCAACTTTTCACATTTCTCCCAACTCAATCTCTTCAAACTTTCTATTTTGTTTCTTTTCATTATATGTGCAAAAGTTTTTCTCTTTCTTGTATATATTTCCATTCAACTCTTCTAATTTAAGTTCATCAATATTTCTCTTTCTCCCTCTCTTATTTACTGTATATGTTTTTTTGTACTTACGACATTTGAAACAAATAATTATGCCTAAAATCAGTAGGCCTATTCCCACCATTGGCATCAGTATTCTACCTACAACACTTTTCCCTACATTAGAAAGCCAACTACCTATAGAGGAGAGACCATCGGTAAGTCTCTTCCATGCACTATCAACCTCTAGCGGTTTAAGCTCTTTTCCCAAATTAGTCATATTTCTTACATACCTCTTAATTTCAACACTTTTGTCAGGAATGTAAGTGCAACAATGTTGCTTTTTCAACATTCTACTGACTCCACCCTCATTTGCTAATAATGTATCAAGAGCAAGTCGATTTTGTAAAACCATTGATCTGATCGCAACCAATTCGGTATTGACCATTAAGAACCCTCCAGCAGTATCAGTCGATAAACAATCTACTACTGTTGACAATTTGCAAATTCTTTGCGTATTCAGAGCCACTCCCACTGTAGGTATCAATGCACTAAATATATCACCTACTATTTCTCCAAAACTAGCTCTTTTGTTACGTATTAATCCATTAGTTTCTTCATTGTTTCCAGTGACTTTATTTACATGATATACCTTTGGGAATACTATTCCAAAACAGCAACTCCCATACCAGTGATCAGGCAATTTAAAATAAGCTTTGTTTCCACAAATAAAATAAATTCCAGGAAACACAGGTTCAGTTCCATCTTTAAATCCCCAACCCCCAATTATCTTGTAATTGTGTTCACATTCACTGGAACCAATGAATATATTGTTATAATACGTAGTTCTTTCCCTGTGGAGACAGTGTATCCCTTTCTTTTCGAAATCCAGCAACATAGCAGCATGAGTCTTGCCATTTGGGGTGAACCCTATATTTTCAGCCCATTTAGGAATTTTATGATCCTTATCATTTGCCTTTCTTTGGAAATTTTCTCTCCTTATCTCAACCAATTTCAAAAATATTTTCTCTTTTTCACGTAATAAGCATGGTAAATAATTCTTGTGTGCTTCAGCATTATCTATTGTACCTATAGTTAGAAAGTATTCACTCATATAACGTGTTACATCACTCTTAGTATGTACAGGATTCAGGTTACTACGTATAGGAAGTTCAGAAAATATCACATCTGAATTAGAATAGTAATACTGCAAAGGTAATTTTTTATAGAAAAAACGAGCTAAAATACTACATGAAATACCATATGTTAAGGGTAAATGATGATATGTAACTCCCTCAGCTACTGATGTAGGTAATTTCATACATACATAGCAATCTTCTATTTCCATAGCTTCTACATAGTGTACTAATAGATTAGCAAATACATAAATTTAAATGAGTTCTATTCTTAATTTTAGTATAATGTAATCCTTCCTAATCTGATGCTTCTAAATCTACCTTCTGTTGCTCAATGCTAAGTGCTTTTTCTTGTGTAGCGATTTTTCTAGGTGTATCTATAGTTTCAGGCTCACTGGTGTTATTCTTCATGTCTCTACTCATTATGTAAGGAATGGCTATTGTCAGTCCTAACCATACTACGAGTACTATCACTATACTACATGTGCATATTCTAAAGCATGTTTTCAAACAGTTTCTTTTCGGTCTTCCAATAACAGTATGATCAGCTAGGGCTGATTAGAAGACTTCACCCCTCTTTGTAACTTTTACACAGTCTTTTAACCTGTGTAATTTATTTTCAAGTTGGTCTCACTTCTTCGTCAGTCTGATCAGCAATTAATTTGTCACCACTTTCGTAACTTAGTTCTAAGTTTTCGAAATCTTCAAGGATGACGTACGTCCATTCAGGCCCTCCGAATTTGTTATTCAGTCTTTTCAGTCGTGGACCTCTCCTTCTTGGTTGTACAGTAGATTGTTCAGTTTGACTTGTTATTTCATTTACTTGTTCTGGTTCTTCATTTATTGTATTTAGATGAAATCTCAGTCTTTTGACAAACCTAGGCCACTTGTCTCCTTTTCTGAGGCTTTTAGCTGGCACTGTGCTCTGGCCTTCTTCCAGTGCTCTCTTATTTTCATTCAGTTGTGGTACATCTATTTCAATGTTATTCTCTGTATCCCTCTCTGTCTGACTTGGTCCAGGTCTTATTTCAGTTTCTTCTGCCTGGTCACTAGCCTGTCCTTGTTCAGGTGTTTGCTGAATTTGACTCTGATTTGATTCACCTTCTTCTTCCTGAACACATTTTTCTATTTCTATCTGGCCCTGCTCAAGCTCTTTGAACCCTTGATTTCCTTCTGCCTGAGCTTCCGCCCTAATACCTATCTGTCTCTCTTCAGACTCTGGAGTTCTTGGTGAAGTGTCAATTGTCTGGGTATCTTTATCTTTCCATATCTGGTCCTCCTCAGAATTACTGTTAGCTTGTATTTCTGTAATCTGAGTATGTTCTTCTAGACCTATCTCATCCTCACTATCACTCTGACTGTCTAGATAAGTCTGACTTCTGGTTCTCACGTATTCTGCAGGTATCATGTCTGGAATCCAATCATCTTGACTGGTGCTTGGTTGTTCCTCTTCAGCTACTTCCGGATCGATATCTTGAGACCCCTCAGCTGCACAACCTTCAGCTTCAGTTTCATCAGGTTCAGTCACTCTTTTTGTGTGACTGGCATGGATCCAGTGTGGAACTCCTTCGCACTTTACAGCTGTGGTGGTAACCAAAATTACTTCATATGGTTTTCCCCACCTTGGTGCAAGGCAAGATTTTCGAGTGTGTTTCTTTAACACTACCTATTCACCTGGGTTCAGGTCATGTGCTGGAGTTGCTTGTCTGGCGACAGCATCTTCCCCAACCTAGTGAGAGATAGAATGCACTTGGTCAGCCAGTTCTTTGCAGTACTCCAGTACTAAATCATCATATATATTTATCTGCTTGTGTCCTGGCACCCATGCTTGCCTCATTGCTCTTCCCATTAGTATTTCATGAGGACTCAAGCCTGTGTTCCGGTCTGGAATACTTCTGAGTCCCATCAGAACAAGAGGTAAAGCATCTGGCCACTTTAATCGGGTAGATTCATACATCTTTCCCAATCTTGGCTTGATTGTGCCATTCAGTTGTTCTACCTCTCCAGAAGCCTCTGGGCGGTATGCACAGTGCAGCTTCTACTTAACTTTGAATGCTTCACAGATTAGGCCAATTATTTCATTATTAAAATGACAGCCTCGGTCTGATTCAATTGTTACTGGAAAACCGAACCTAGGTATGAGTTCTCTGAGTAGGAGTTTGGCTACAGTGATGCTATCATTCCTACGTGTGGGGTAAGCTTCCAACCTTTTTGAGAACAAACAGACAATGACAAGTATATATTTTAGTCCTCGACAAGTGGGTAACTGGATGAAATCAATCTGTAGCCTTATAAATGGGCCTTCTGCCTTTCCAATCTTTCCTGGCAACACTACAGTTTTCTTTCCAGGATTCATTTGCTGGCAAACTAGACACCTCTGGCAAAGACTCTCTGTTACATTCCTGAATCTCGCATTGAACCAACTCTGTCTCAACAACCTGATCATGGCATCTCGCCCTAGATGGGAATCTCCGTGGAACATCCTAGCCATAGGAGCAAGCATACAGTCTGGTAACACAGGCCTACCATCAAGGTAAACAATGACACCATCTTCAACCCTTTTCTGACAACCTATTTTTCTCCACTCTTCCCTTTCCTTTGGTTATGCTTTATTTTGCAAATATCTCACTTCCTCTCACGTTCTCACACCTTCAAGCAACATAAGTTGGCAGCTGTTTCCACATGTATCAATTTTCTTATTTACAGACATTTTATATTTGGCACAATATTGGGCCAATTGGTCAGCATATCTGTTACCAGCTGTCACTTTGTCATTTCGGGTTTGGTGAGCAGCACACTTGACCACAGCCACTTCTTTTGGCAATTGAATTGCTTCCAAAAATCCTTTACATAATTACCATTTTTAATAGGAGTGCCTGAAGAAGTCAGAAACTCCCTTTGCATCCAGAGTTAGCCAAAGTCGTGCACAACCCCGTAACCATACTGACTATCAGTGTAAATGGTTACTTTCCAATTTTTCCCAAATTTGCAGGCTTTTGTTAATGCAACCAATTTAGCTACTTGTGCAGACTTGAATCCAGGAAAATAGGATGCTTCAACTGGACCCCCCAATGTGCACACTGCATAGGCAGCACTCAAACCTCCTTCCTCATGTCTCATACATGAGCCATCTACAAATAGCTCATATTCAGAATTTAATAATGTCTCTTCTCTTATGTCTGGACGTGGTTTTGTACTGTATTCAGTCAGGTCGATACAGTCATGTTCGACTTCTCTCTTCACTTCTGCAAAGTGTGAATCAGGTAGCAGTGCTGCTGGGTTCAGAATATTACACCTACAATATTACACCTACATGTCCTGCACCTACAATTATTCACTCATACTTAGTCAGCCAACTAGGAGTTAGGTACTGAGTCTTGGTCCTTGTTAACAAAATCAGAACTGCATGTTGAACATACACTGTTACTGGATGTCCCATAATAATGGACTCACTTTGCTCAAGGCTCATGCAGGTTGCAGCTACTGTTTTCAGGCATCCTGACAATGCAGATGCTACTGGATACAATGTAGAAGAAAAATATGCCAAAGGACGTCTCATTAGACCGTGAGTTTGGGTCAGGACTGGGAGTGCACAATTATCTTGTGTATCACAAAATAGTGCGAAATCTTTTCAATAGTCAAGCATCCCTAATGCTGGAGCCGTACACAGACATTCTCATAATTTCAGGAAAGCAAACAGTTTGTGGATGAGATGCAACATATAAAAGGACAAATCAAGTGTAAGTATATATAAGTCGATTAAATGTTTCCTGTGTTGATAGTTTTCTGTTTATTAGTCAGATGTATTCACTATGCACAGGATCAGACAACAGCCAATGCGTTTCGCCCATAGAGCGGGCTTCTTCAGGGCAGTGGTACGAAGGCACTTCGTACCAGCATTTCTGGCAACTTGACGTACACCAGACACGGCTCCCACGCTCCGACTTGGACCGAGCTACATGCAGGCCCTTGTGTTTTTCTTGAAGAGTTCTTCCCCTACACGGGAGGCTCTCAACTCTTGACCAGATTTCATTATCAACGCACCTCCTTGTTACTTCCCCATAAGTACCTTTTTCTTCTACTATCACTGCCCTGAAGAAGCCCTTTCTATGGGCAAAACGCATTGGCTGTTGTCTGATCCTGTGCATACTGAATACATCTGACTAATAAATAGAAAACTATCAACACAGGAACCATTTCATCGACTTATATATGTACACTTGATTTGTCCTTTTTTATGTTGCCTCTCATCCACAAACTGTTGTTTTTGTTTTATGATCTACCAGCAGCAGATCATTTGAGGTGGGCAATATAGACTAATAAGACTGTGACTAAATCTGGTAGTGCTGTTTGCTAGAACTCAGCTGCTTGTTCTATTCAAATACAATTTCAAGAAAGCAGTCATGCTTTCGTCATCCCATTCTATCGGGTATTTTGCTGTTTTCTTTGTCATTTGTATCAATGATTTTGCTAGGACGGCAAATCCCACAATCCATTGCCTGCAGTAACCTACAACTCCAAGAAACATTCTGATCTCTTTCTGAGTTTGAGATAGATTTATGTTTTTGATTATTCTGATTCTTTCTGAGGTAACCTTTCTAACACCTCTTTCTATCTGGTGCCCCAGATATTTCACTGATGTGGTGCAAAATTGCAATTTTTCAGGTGACACTTTATGTCCTCCTTCACCTAAATGATTCAGTAAAGCAATGTTATCAACATCACAGTCATTTTGAGTTTTAGACGCCACCAATTGGTCATTTATATACTGAACCAGGACTGACTGTCCGGGCAGTACCAGAGATTCAAGGCACTTTTTCAATATCTGATTAAAGATCGATTAAATCTCTGTATACCCCTGAGGAACGCGGTTCCAAACATACACATGAATGAATGAATAATATACTTGGTATAGCGCATGGCTACCCTAAGGCATCCCAGCGCTTTGACCGAAGGCACATCACCATCACTCATCGGAAAAGAAAGGTCTTAAGTTGTTTCCGGAACATGAGATGGTTCGATTGAAGTTGGATGCTCTCAGGAAGATTGTTCCAGAATTTGGCAGCTTGCAAAGAGAACCGCCGTCCCCCCATACGGGATCATTTGATCCTTGGGACTGTCAGAAGATTGATTGAGTTCACTAGACCTAAGGGTTCTAGAGGGTCGGTATGGGCACAGAATATCAGGACCGTTATTTGTGATGGATTTGTGGACCATGCACATGGCCTTGAAACCTATCCTCTCCTGGATCGGTAGCCAGTGTAGAGCATGCAGAGCAGGCTTAACCGAGCTGTGTCTGGGTACCTTGACCAATAATCGAGCAGCACAGTTCTGGACTGACTGCAGAATTTTGATAGTGCCCATCGGAGCGCCAAGATAGAGTGCATTAGAATAGTCCAATCAAGAGATGATCAAGGACTGGACCAGGAGCCGTCTGGAATCCGGTGGAAGGAGGTTCAAAACCTTCCTGAGTACCCTAATCAGGCCAAAGCATGTTGCGGCTACCTTCCTTGCCTGCACTTGAAAACCGAGGGAGGGGTCAAGCCAGACTCCCAAACTCTTGATTTGTTTTTTGGGAGTCGGGGGGGGGGCCCAGGCAGCTCGGCCACCATGGATTGAGGTTCATGGGGGCCTTGTACCCCATGATCATGATCTCGGTTTTGTCCCATTCAGTTTCAGAAATGAGGCTTCCATCCAGTCACAAACCCTAGTGAGACAGGGGGATAGATTATTTGGTCCAGAGGTCCCGTCCTCAGACCTCGTTAGTGAGACCACCAACTGAGTGTCATCGGCGTATGTGACCAATTTAATTCCCCAGGGAAGCACCACCTCGGCCATGGGGCCTCATATAGATATTAAATAAGGTGGGACTTAATGAGGATCCCTGGGGAACGCCGTAATGAAGGGGGAACTGTCTTGATGTAAACTCCCCTTCAAAAACAGAGAATGTTCTTTCTGCTAGGAAAGATTGAAGCCATTTAAGGGCCACCCCGGAGATACCAGCCTTGCAGAGGCGGCGGATCAACAAGGAGTGATTAACCGTGTCGAAGGCTGCGCTGACTGTCAAATTCAAAAGAAAAAAGAAATTTGCTATCCAGGTGTAATGGAATTGAGAAAAATGCGTGATATAAATCTATTACGGTGAACCATCCAGCTTCCAATAGTATCTGATACAGAATCACTACAGGATTTGGCACAACTGGACAACATGGGACAACAATTTTATTAATTTTGCGGAGGTCCTGTACGACCCTGTACTTTCCGCTTGGTTTCTTCATGACAATTATGGGCGAATTACATGGACTGCTCATTATTTCCTGTAAAATGCCTGTTTCAACCAAACGCTTTATTTCTGCTGCAACACCTGCTTTTATTTATGGGCTCATTTTGTACTGCCGAATATTTGGGTAAACTGCACCTTCTTTTACTGTTACTTTTATTGGATCGACATTTGCCATTAATCCTACATCTTTTCCAGTAAAATCCCACACAATAGGATTTACAGTGTGCTGTAACTCTTCTGGTAAGTCTTCTACAGTTAACTTTTTATTCTGTTTCTTGTTTTGCTAATATTCATTTATAAATACCGTCTTCATCTGGGGTTTGAATTTCTACACCATTCAGGGAACAAAAGATGGTGCAATTCATTTTGCACAACAAGTCTCTGCCTAACAGGTTTACTGGGCTAGAATCACAAATGACAAATTTGTGCATTTCTTTAAAATTACCTATTCTAACTTCCATTGGTTCTGTGACTGGGGTACTAATTTGTTTATTAGAAACGCCCACTACTTGGATCACTTCTCCTGAGAGTGGTAGGTTTGGAACGTCTGTGGTTCTCACAGTAGAACGGGTAGCACCAGTGTCCAACAGAAAGGTGACATCATTTAATTCAACCTTTCCTTCAATGTATGGACCTGACTGATCTACCAGCAAGGAGGCGGCAAGTACGCACTCCTCGTCCTCCCCTCTCAGGCACCGTCAGTATGTCTCCTCCTCGAAAAATGTGTCACTCAACAGAAACTGTGATGTCACTGCGTCTCTATTACCACTTCCCTCCCAATTTGTGGTATCCACACTTTGGTGTGCTTTGCTCCTAAAATTTGGCATAGGTGCAAGGGGTAACTGATTTTGTATTACCTGCTGCTGTTGCTCCTGTGGCACCTCATTATGCATCTGTGGATTCAAATCATTAGTTTGAACAGAGTTATTTTGCAAAGCTTTACACTCATTTTTCCAGTGCCCCAATTTGCTGCACCCGTGACAAGGGAACTTCTTTTTGGCTTCCTCTCTATTGAATTTTCCCTTTGGCTTACCCCCATTACCATCACTTTGAGTCTGGGTATTGTTCATTTGACTTAACTGGAGTTCTTGTTGCTCTGCTAATTTTTCTTGCGCCCACATTACCTTTTCCTTTAATTCTTTTCGTTTATTGTCAAGTTCATATTCACAATATTTTGCATATTTAAGAATTTCATCAATTGGCTTGGCCTGCCAACAAATCTTATGATCTTTAATCCATTGTGCAATTTCTGGTTTTAATCCTGACACAAACCGATAGATGAAATGCGTCATGTCTTTCATATCAATATTATCTAGGCCACTATATTGTTTAAATACTTGTAATAAGTGTTCATAATATTCATGTACAGATTCATCTTTGTTCTGGGTGGTTCTATCTATTCTAGTCCAATCAGTTTATTTTGCGGGTACTTTTCCTTTGAGATACAAGATTACTTGATTATATTTCTTCATTACATCTTCTGAGGGGGCTCCTGTCTTTGGGTCTCCAGGGTACTCATCACTTGGCCAATCAACAGCAACTTTACATTCTGTCCACAAATCTACAGGAACGACAATGTCAAATAACCCATCCAAATCTTCTAAAAGACAGTTTGAAACCTACATAAATCTCTCGACTTGTCTGTGCCGTTCTACAGGCTTCTCTAGAAGTTTTGGGAAATCATTTGTAAATGACCAAATATCCTGTCGGGACCATGGGACATGTACATAACCTCCACCTGGTACCTCTCTCATGGGACACAACCTTTTCACTTTTTTTGCTTCTTTTAATACATATTCAGATGTAGTTTGTTTTGATCGAGCCTCTTCTTTTTCTTTGCCCATCTAGTTTTCCATTTTTCTAGGTCACCCCATTTTTGCAATAATGACATAAACTCCTTAATTTGTACTTTTCTACCCGACACATTCATATTTTCCAAGTCTTTGTCAGAAAATTCAGCTCAATATGGTTTCTGTAACACTTTAGATTTGCCAGTGTCAATTTCCATATTGGCTGCCATATCCATTAATTTTTCTCTTGTATTTCTAGTAATGCTTTTGCATATAAACAACAACTTGTCCTCACTGAATGTATTTAACCTGTCTAATCCCACATTTCCAGCAATCATTTCCTCTAATTCAACTCTTAATTTGAATATGTTCAATACCTTTGGCTGTGACTTTGGTTTCTCTATTTCTCGTGACCATCTCTCTATTTTCTCTGGGGCTACTACTGTGGCACTTCTTGTACCTGAGGATGTCTCCATCTGTACTTCTCTAGAACTTATAGGAGTGGTTTTCCTAACCGAGTCACTCACTGGTTCTCTTATTGGTAAATCCATCAGGGAAATCACTGACTCACATTCACTTGCTTGATCATCAATTATTAAGGGTTCTTTCCTAAGCTGTACTACAGGTGTAGTTAGTACGGTATTTTTAGGACTAGGTAGTTTATCTCCATACAGAGGAACAACTGGGCCAATGGTTACCGGAATTGTCAGGGCTTCAGGACTCATATTCAATTGAGAAATTTTCTGAATTAACTCACTTCTTTGTTTATTTAATGCTTCTCGTTCCCTTTCCTGAAGTACCTTTTCTATTGAAGTCTCATGTACCACTTGCGGAATAACAGGTGGTTTCAGGAACGGAGCACTTGGATTAATTGTGCTTGGCTCCTCATTATAAGGTGGTGGATTTTTCATTAATAAATCCTCCAAATAATCATCATCCGATTCACCACTAGTCATTAAATGTTTTGTTTTCTCAGTCCTTTTACTTCCTGTAGGATCTTCTAAAGTAAATACAGAATATAATCCTTCCACTAACATGGACTGTATCCATTGTTTCATTTGTTTGTCTCTTGTCTCTTTTGGAAATCGGGGATAAAACTTACTCCAATTCCTGTTACTTCTTGGTCTGTCTCGCTCAAAAGCCTCAGTTTCCCATTCCTCTAATGCCTCATATTGTGTTTCTCTAGGTCTGGGATCTAATTCATTCATACACGTTCTCAAATTATACAGAACTCTGCCATTAAACGTACCATTTTCTGGAAATGCTAAAACACCATCATCTTTTGTGTACTCCATCCAATTTTCTAACCACACACAAGTGTGATAGCCCCTTTCAACTATCATGTATGATGCAGGCATATTTGGTGGTGGAATAACAATAAGCCCTTCTCTTGTTTTAATTGCTTTATCATTTTTGAAAAAATTCTTAATTCTTTTAATGAATGACATTTTTCTTTTCTCTCCGTACATGATATAAGATCTTCCTCTTATATACTGTTCTTGTGCAAACCCTAAATATTTTCTATCGGGTCTACCTCCTACATTCGGTCTTATATGCCACATATATTTTAACCACAAATCTTTAGGATAACTCTCAATTTGTTTACAAAATTACTTCCAATACCAGCGCGTCTTTTATTTTTCAGTGACCAATCAAAATTTTGGATTCAAAATAAATTCAACCAATAGTTGTGCGGCTTTCCTCGTGAGAATAGTTCTCACGCTCCTGTACTCACCCCTCCTTTACAATTACTATCTCAGCTACACACCCGCTGCCTCAACCAATACCAGCGCAGCTCTGAGTGACGTCAGCGCAGCTCTGCGACTGACTCCCTCCTTTGCAAGGTTATACAAAACTTATTTTTTTCACTTTTAATGCAGATGTTATCATTCAACAATGTAAAAACTTTTGCCACTGTGCCCGACTAATTCAAAGAAAAGATAATTTCACTCAATGTGAGTAAGTCCCTTCCGCTTACTCTTCACACACTACAAGTAGATCCCTTCTGTCTACCCTTCAGGCAAGCATTAGACAACCTGCTACTTCTTCGGACTTATCCTCTCTAGGATATTTTAAGGCCAAAGTTTCACCAGCGAACCCCTTTACTATCAATCTAGCTCAGAAGAACCTGCTACTCCTTCAGTGTGACACTTTCTAGGTGATATCACACAAAAAGTTTTGCTAGCGAACTCTTTGCTATCAATTATTGACACATTTAATCAGAAAATTCCCTAAAATAGTGCTTCTGGTTCTACCTAACCATGCACTTATTTCCTACAGGCATGTGACCTTATTGCAGTGTGGCTCCCATTTACCACCCGCTATTCTGCCCCCGGGTATTCCAGACAAAACATATAACAGGTAAGAAAAATTTTGGTTAATACATAAATCAATATAATCAATAATACAATTTCAAATACGCCCAAAAATGATTTCAAAAAATCAACTAATTACAACTAACTACCTATCTTAACTAAACCCTAACCCTCCTCTGCTACCAAATGAACTGATGGAGCGCATGGGTTAACCTGACCAGTTTACCATACTCACCTGGGCCCATAAACTCATTTAACACCTTTGTTGAAAAGGTTAACCTTTCACGCACTCTACCAAGTTGTGTGTTTACCTACAAGGTCCTATACGATTGACTTACCAATTCTTGTCACAGGTACCTAGAGACCTATTGGATCAGGGAGTTAGCAAGAAAATAGGTAGCAATTAACATTTCCTGCATAAATTGACCACAGACTCGGGAAAAGCTTTACCCTCTTTATCTATTTAAATTGAATAAATGTCATAATCCAAGCATTTGCATTGAGAAATCTTTCAATTAGCAAGATAATGATTAGAATAAAATTTTGCAGAGATTTCATAAGGCTGTTTAAGCATTAAACGATAGGGAAGGTAAAGAAAAAGGAAAAAATACAATAACAAACCCACATTCAATATTTACCTAGAACAGTGTGTGTGAAGACCAACCCTGGCCACGGACTGATTAAAGGACAGAAACCCCGACAAGGAAGGTGTCAGCAAAGCAAACAGGTGCAGATCAGAATCAGGACAGGTACAACCAAATTGGATTAGGACAGGACCACCAAGGGCTAAGACCAGCACCCGCAGTTAAAGTTGCAACGCCTGCATTACTTCCTCTCTGCGGCTAACAGCCAGAACCGGGTAAGAGTTATTGATTTCTTCGACAAAGTGCTTTGCCAGCACTTCAGCTCTCAAACCCCGATCTGGGTTTCAAATCTTCTGACAGAGGGCTCTGCCAGCAACTCTGCTCCCGATCACCTATTAAGTGCGTTGGGTCAGTGACAGGTCAGCTATTCGGACAAGTTGGACAAATAAGCTAACTAAGCCTACTCTAGTTATACTGTTTTTCAGGGCAGTGTACCACCCTCCCATGTTGCTAGTGTAAGGATCCCCAAATTTGATTGGCCAAATGACGGGGAGATGTCTTCACACCATACTAAAACAAAACCTTTCCCTAGAAATTTTTATTTTATGTTCCCGCCCATTAATTTTATTTTGCCATGCATGTTTTATGCCACCCAGCAGTGAATGTATCAATGTCGGTTACAAAGTAGTCCATTTAACAATTTTGCTTCCTCTGTAGAGTTCAGGAGGTGAAGTTCCCAGGCGCATCTTGGTCAAGACTGTCCCTGGCACTCATTCAATGCCATGACTTGATGGTTTTCAGACTCTGGTGCGCAGGCTCAATGGTTTCAATATGAAGTGCAGTGGGTTTCAAAATGGAGTATTGGGTACATTTCACCCTCAGAAGCGTGATTACATGAAAGAATAGAAAAGAAACAGTTTTAGAACAAGACTAAATGAATGCACCGTATACCACTTATCTCTACTCTATTCCCATTACTTTATTTTACATATTGCGTTAGAGTTAAGCAGAACGAACAGCTTAGCAAAAGCAGCAATGCAAGCTTCATGCATGTGGTAACACAAAGCAGTCATCTTAGTTCTAGTGAGCAGAAGCAAAAGTTTCCCTCCAAGCGAAAGATACGTCATGTCACGTGAGTATGACAGACGCATGCGCAGTAGAAATTCCCGCGTAGCAGCAGCCATTTTAGTGCAAGCGGATTATAGTTAGTAAAAGCACATGGAAAAGCTTCCCCTGGATACTAGTAACATTATGTGGTGCAATTATTAGTACACAAAACATGTTCATTACCACGTTCTGAGTCATTAGAGAGGGTTGAGTACAAGCAAGTCACTCTACGTGCGAATCCTTGCTTCATCAAGACAAAGACAGAGATTCAGCCCTATATATGATTGATTGTTGCAAACACAGAAGGATGATTTAGAGGTGCAGAATGATAGATGGAATCTGAGGTTGGGACTTGAAGCCTTAGGTACATACCTCGAAGAGTCTTTAGCTTTGTCTGATAAGATTGTTTTAACAACAAGTTTAAACACCCAGCATTTTAGGACGATTTTTAATCTTTATTCTACCCCAGCAAAGTTTTTGAAATGGGGGGTGGCTCCAATTGCAAATGCAAAATGGTGTGGCTCAGAACAGGCATATATTATACATATGTTCTATGCATGCCCGAAGTTAAAATCCCTGATGCAAGGGATAGGCATATTTTTGAGTACTATTACTGAGAACAAATTGTTGTTACCCATTTAATGATGATGCTAAGTGTGGCCGGGGATCGCGAGGGTGAAAATAACTAACAATTAACCAGTATTAAACATTTATGGCCAAAGCTGTTGTACAACTTTGTAGTTGAAAGGTTGAAGCCAGATGCTCCCACCTTTGTTATGTGGAGATCTAGATTTCTTGCCGTTAATAACATGGAAATGTGTTTATATGAACTTAAGGGTTCCAGAAAAACGGCAGCTGGGGGAAATGATCTGGTCTTTGTTAACGGAATAGAAGAAGGGTTATGATATTCAGGATTTGAGGGGGTCAACCTAAAAGTCTAATGCTGGATGTGTAGTCCATTGTTTTTTATGAATATATATGCACGTTGATTAAGGTGAGCTTAATTTAAATATGGATGACCTATGTATATGTGTTACGGGCTGAAGGATTCCAAGTGAGATGGATATATTCTGGACTATTTGTAAGTATATAATTCTATTTTTAGTGTCATAAGATTAATTAACTCTTGCCTTTTCTGATTTTTGATTGCTGGGTATTGTACATAGGGATTTTTATATCTACCGTAAAGCATGCTGCTATTAGGAACAACGCATTAGCCCTTTAATTATATTACGAACATCAATTTATGTATGATAGTGATTGAACATCTAAGGGATTAATTAAACTTTTGATTAAAGCTCTATTTATGAGAACTGGTATCTTGTTTCCTTTTTATCCTGTCTTGAAATGAGAAATCTAATGCTTCAGATATACCTATTGCCTGAGGCAATTGGTGCGTCTTGGGACCAACAATGTCAATCCTCAGCCTTTCAAAGGGGAGTCTCAGCCACTTGCGGTATCAAGGGAGCCCTTGCTTTACCTCTTTCTTTCCACTGGTTTTACTGTTTGCATAGGAGCTACAGGTCTCCTTTACTTTGGCAGACATGTTGGGCCAATGTAAATGGTTTACTAACCTACTCCTTGTTTTACTCTGACCCAAATGTCCTGCCAAGGGGATGTCATGGTTCAAAGTAAGGAGGAATTCTCAGTACTTCTGTGGAACTACCAACCTCCTGGTTGCCCCTTCTTTGAGTTCCCAAGCCTCAGTGTAGAGAACTCCATCCTCCCAGTAGACTTTCTGGAATCCTCTGACATCATCTTGCTCTTGTCTGTATGGTAGTCTGTCTCAGGCTTTCAAGTGTGGGACCCTATTTTTGTCCCTGACACAACTCCTCTCTGGAAGGTCCACCGCCTCCTTGCAATTCTGCCAAGTCAGACAGATCTTGCATGCGTGGAATCCCTGCATCAAAAGTTAGATCACTCAGGGAGATCCAGCATTCCTGAATGGACCTTCCTCTCCACCCCTTACCAGTCAGAAGCTTCAAGATAATTTCCCAGAAGTCACTCTACTGGGATGGCAGGAGACACAACTACCTTCTTAGGGCCTGTCACACCTCCCCATTCTAAGCTCACCATTGCCATGGGATGGAGTTTGGCTACACTGTCTGCATACATTTCCTGGTGGAATACACCAGGTATGCTCTGTTCTGAATAAACCAGTCTTTCTGTGACAATGGTCACACTGGCTCCTGTATCTCTCAAAGCCTAAACCTCAGTACCCTTGATTTTAGGCCTCTGCCTATAGCTCTCCATGTTTGGAGGCAAGATGGCCAGGGCTGCAATTTCCACCACATCCACGGAAACTAAGGTTGCCACTGTGAACCGCATTCCCACCTCTGGGACAACTTCCACCTCCACATCTACAACAGTGATCCTCTGGGACTGCTCAAAAGTGGGGGGCTTCTTTGTGAAGACGCTTTTGCATTTTATCTGGTTTACCCAGGACTTTCCCCTGGAATGGGACCTGTACTCCTTCTTTTTGATCAGCCCCTGGTGTTTCTTGGAAACCCTAGTTCTGACCCACTCATCAGCTGCCTCCCTCAGATCCCTGGGGCTAGACAGTTTACAGTCAACTAGACACTGGTGTAACTTCTCTGAGGGACAATTAGTTAATATGTGCTCCTTCATGAACAAATTGTAGAGCCCCTCCTAGGTACTGATCATGTTACCCTGTATCCAGCCCTCTAGTGCCTTTGCTGATTGGGTGCAGACTTTCTGGCATCCCTGACTTTCATCCTGTACTGCTCTGAGGTGAGACCAGACATCCTGATCAGACACTGCTTCATGGGGAGTAGGATTACGCTGCTTCCCCTGATAGAGCGCGCAGTTCACCCGGGTCACTGGGTTTCCTAATTCTCACACGCACTGGGCCCTGGCGTGCACATTTAAACCAATGACTCGCGTTTGGCGTGAACCGGGTGAGATTATACACGCTACTATGAGTAATTCGGAGGGTGACTTCTCACCCCTGTTGATCCTGTACCTGACTTACCACAGGCATGTTACTCCAGACGGATCAGGAGCTATCAGGGGACAGGTGACAGAGGTCCTAGAAGAGAATACACCTTATAATCCAAAATACATTGTCCACACTGTACCATAAAATAACCACAGACACCTGATAAGTTTAAGAGTTTATAGAAGAATTTCAAAGTGAATATGTCAGAATTAGCAGAATACAAAGTAACACATCAAGCATTAAAATCACAACCAGAATATATCCGTGAATTAAAGCAAAGGACCATTTGAGTATATGGGAACACTATGGGTAAGAGTATTAGGAACCAACTAATCACTGCAATGTTACACTAGGACCTGGGATATGAACGGGAACTATAACCTTTATCTATGCTATCTTGCTAAGTTCACGGCAATCACACTAAGGGAAAGGGGAAAAAACGGGAACATACTAATGAAATATGACAGTTTGGCAATTTTCTAAAGGTGGGGAGAGAAGTGGAACAATCTAATAAACAATTGCATATAACTCGCTTTTCAAGGTGATAGAGCAATATCACAGACAAGAGTGCTTTATTAAGAAAACGGAAAAGAGAGAGAGAGAGAGAGAGAGAGAGACGCAAACCCACAGTCTGATAATTACCTAATTCAGAATGAAGACCAACCCTGGCCACGGGTCAGTTTGGAAGGATGGGGACAAGGACCCTCAGAAAAGGAATGCCAGAATGCGAGCAGGTACAGCTCACGGACAGTCGGGACAGGATACCCCTCAGGATTAGGTACAGGACTGGACCCACCAAGGCACGACCAACACCCACAGCTTCAGAAGCAACGCCTGCGTTGCCCCTTTCTGCAAGTAATCCGCCAGTAACCCCGATTGGGTTTTCGAATTTCCCAGCAAAGTGCTCCGCCAGCACTTAAGACTATTTCCACCCCTAGGAGTTTGTGGAAAGTATGGACAGAGTGCTCCGCAGCACTCAAGATTTGGATTACCTATAGAGTTCGTAGGGTCAGTGACAGGTCTGCTATTCGGACAAGTCGGACAATTTTCCTAAGCTAAACTAGGGCAGTTATACTCTTTGGGGACCCTTAGACCACCCACCAATGTTGCAAGTGACAGCTTCCCATATTATGATTGGTCAAAAGAGGTGGCCTGGACAATGTCACCTCCTAGAATTCAGAGTTCACATAATGCATATTTAATTTTCATTATCCGCCCCTTGGGTTCACGTTCCCATCATAGAAAATACAGTACTACAATGCAGTTCATAGTAGGTAGCAACAGTGTTGATTCTTTCAAGGTGAGATTCTGTCTCTCGGAGGAGCTTTCTCAGGCGCATTGGGCTTCAGGAGCCAGCTGGCTTGTTTCAGCTTCTGCGCAGTGGAGTTTTTCCCCGGTCACATGACGGAGCCCAGCAGAGCCTCAAGTATGGCTCCACTCCCGATTTCCCAGCCCCAGAGACATGATACATGAAAAGTAAGCGAAAACAAATTAAAGTCATGCATAAAATGATCACACTGTATACCAGGCTAAAACTAAACACACCCCTTACTTTATAACTTCTATAGTATTACATTTTAGTGCGAAAAGACAGATAGGTGAAAGCAGCGGTTGCAAGCATAGAGCGTGGTGAGAGACAAGCGGCCATGTTTGCAACAGTGCGCATGAGCACAGATTCCCTCCAGAATGCGAGTGTGTCACATCACATGGGTATGACCGACGCATGCGCAGACTGAATTTCAGCGAAGCAGCCGTTTCTTCTAGTGCAAGCTTTGTTAGTATGAAAAGACACACAGGCAAGCCTCTTGGGTACACCCGCGTGTTGGGAAAAATGCAAAATGAATGACGAACAGTTGGATTAATATGATTATACATTAAACGAGGTTCATGAGTGGGAGCAAGTCGCTTTACGGGCGAATCCTTGCTCCATCAATCCCCTCTTTGATGATATTTACTATCATCACTACAAAGGAAACAGATGCCAACTCTCATTCTTCCATATCATTCATTTCAATTTCAAAGAACTTTTTATTTATTTTTCGTTCAGCTTCTCTATGAGAGTGGTGATTCTTCACCTTTTTGTAAATTTCATTCTTTAATTCTTCTAATTCTAATTCATCAATGTTTCTCTTCACTCCTCTCTTATTTGCAGTTTTTCTCTTGCACTTTTGGCATTTACAGCAGATGAAAATTATCAACACAATCACACCTATTCCGAATATTGGCATCAATATTTTCCACAGGATATTTTTACCTAGGTTAGAAAACCAACTACCTATAGAGGAGAGACCTCCAGTCAGTCTCGTCCAGGCACTGTCAACCTCTAATGGTTTGAGCTCTTTTTCCAAATTAGTTATGTTCTTCACATATTGCTTTAATTCGATACTTTTGTCAGGAATGTAGGTGCAACAATGTTGCGCCTTCAGCATTCTACAGACTCCGCCCTCTTTTGCCAATAAGGTGTCAAGAGCAAGGCGGTTTTGCAAAACCATTGATCTGATCGCAACCATCTCAGTATTGACCAGCAGGAATCCAGCAGCAGTGTCAGTAGATAACCGATCCACTACTGTAGACAATTTGCAGATTCTATGAGTGTTCAGAACTACCCCCATTCCAGGTATCAGTGCACTAAAGATATCACCTATAATTTCACCTACACTTTCACGTTTACTACGCACTAAGCCATTAGTTTCGTCATCATTGCTTCCAGCAGCTTTATTCACATGGTATATTTTCGGGAAAACAATGCCAAAGTAGCAGCTTCCATACCAGTGATCCGGCAATTTGAAATAAGCCTTGTTCCCACATATATAATATATTCCGGGAAACACAGGTTCTGACCCATTTTTGAAACCCCAACCTCCAATTACTTTGTAATTATGTTCACACTCGCTGGAACCAATGAACACATTGTTATAGTATTCTGTCCTTTCTCTATGGAGACAAAGTTTTCCTTTTCGTTCAAAATCCAGCAACAAAGCAGGATTAGCTTCGCCTTGAGAGGTGTTATCCATGTGCTCAGCCCACCTAGGGACTCTATTCTTTTCATCATTAGCCTTTTTCTGAAACTTTTCCCTCCTTCGGTCTGCCATTTTTATGAACATCTTTTCCTGCTCTTGCAAAGAACAGGTCAGATTTTCCTGTCGTGCTTCATCTAAGTCTATGTCACCTATAGTCAGGAAATATTCTCCCATATAACGAGTTACGTCACTTTTAATATGTACAAGGTTCAGGTGTCCTCTAATAGGAAGCTCAGAAAAGACTACGTCAGCATTTGAATAGTAGTACTGTAAAGTGCTTCTATAAAACAAGCTAGCTAATATACTACAGGAAATTCCATAGGTTAGGGGTAAGTGGTGATATGTCACACCTTCAGCTACAGAGGTAGGTAGCTTCATGCAGACATAACAGTCCTCTATTTCCATGGCTTCTACATAATGCACTAATAAGTTAGCAAAAACGTTTAAATGCGTCCGGTTTCTCATCTTGTGAAAGTGCAGTTCACCCTCATCTGATGCTTCTAAATTCTGTCGTGCTTGTCTTTGCCTATCTAGAGTGTCATGTCGTCCTAAGCTCCGTGGAGTTTCTGCAGTCCGTGCAACGTCTGTGTCTAGTATTTCAGGTTCAGTAGGGGACAGGTTAGGATTTTTACTTATCATAAAAGGTAAAAAGACGGTTAATCCTATCCACATTACTATTAGCATTGCTATACTACACAAGCATATCTTACAGCAAGTTTTAAGACACCCACATCTGGATCTCCCAGCTACGCTTGAATCAGACATTTTAGCTTACAGGTGGCTTTTGCGACCCCTCTCCTTCTCTTTATGCAAGGCTTTCGCTCTGTTTTGTCTCAAGGAGGGTCTTCGTCCGAACTCTGATCAGTGACGGACTCCTCGTCACTTTTCCCACTGTGATTGGGCTCATCAATTTCTTCCAGCACCAGGTATGTCCATTCGGGGCTCCGATACAGTTTGTTCTTTTTCTTCAGTCGGTCGCTTTTTCTCAGAAACTTGCCTCGGGCTGGTTTTCGTTCACTTTCAGCCCTTTCACGGTCTCTCAGTTTCTCTTCGACTGTTTTTAGTCGGAGTCTTAGCCTTTTGACGTACCTGGGTGTACTTTTGTTTTTGCGACTCTTAGTAGTTGAGGACACTTGACCTTCCTCGTGCACTCTCTTGTTTTTCTTCTGGTGCTTGACAGAGTCTATTTCCCTCCCTGTCTGACTAGTTCCAGGTCTTTCATCTATTTCTTCTGCCTGGTCCTCTAGCTGGTCCTGTTCAGGTTCGCTTTGTGGGTTTTCTTGGCTGTTAGGTGAACTGGAGTCTGCTGCCTGAACACGTTCATCTATTTCTATCTGCTCTGGTTCATGCACTTCGTTCTCTTCACTGTCTTCCGCATGAACCTCAGCCCTTACCACTATCTGTCCCTTTACAGGCTCCGGAGTTTCAGGTGGAGCGTTGACGTCTTGATCTGTCCCTACTTGGCCTATTTCCTGATCAGGTGTGATGTGTGTCTGGTTGACCTGACCTTCTCCTTCTAGTTCTGTCTCACCTGGACTATCCCACTCACTGTCTAAGTAGGAATATTTCCTGGTTCGTATTGGATCATGAACCTGGTCGTCGGCGGGGTACCACTCAACGTCTCGACTTGTGCTTGGCAGTTCGATGTCAGCAAGATCTGGACTCTCTTCGGGAGTCTCCTCAGCGGTGCTGCCTTCAGCTTCAGTCGCGTTTTCTCCGGTTACCCGCTTTGTGTGGCTGGCATGGATCCACTTCGGCACACCAGCGCACTTTACAGCAGTAGTGGTGACAAGAATCACTTGTCTCGGCTTTCCCCACTTTGGTCCAAGGCAACTCTTCCGGGTGTGTTTCTTTAACACCACCCAATCGCCTGGTCGCAGCTTATGTGCCGGAGTCTTGGGCCAGTCGTCTTCTGTCTCTCCAATCTGGTGGGAGATAGAACGCACTTGGTCACCCAGTTGCTTGCAGTATTCTAGCACCAAATCATCAGTAATGCTTAGCAGTTTGTGTCCAGGTACCCATGCTTGTCGCATCACTCTCCCCATTAGTACCTCATGGGGGCTCAGGCCTGTTTTTCGATTTGGAATACTTCTCAGACTCATCAGCACAAGGGGCAAAGCATCTGTCCAGTTCATTTTGGTGGAATCACACATCTTCGCCAATCTGGACTTTAGCGTGCCATTTATCTGTTCAACCACCCCAGATGCCTCGGGATGGTAGGCACAGTGCAGTCTTTGCTTCATTTTAAAAGCCTTACAGAGCTCTTCTAGGACATCGTTGGCAAAATGCCCACCTTGGTCCGTTTCAATCGTTTCTGGGATCCCAAACCTAGGTATCAACTCCCTGAGCAACAGTTTTGCTGTAGTTAGGGCATCATTTTTCTTCGCTGGGTAAGCCTCCACCCACCGGGAAAACAGACAAACTATGACCAGGATATATCTATACCCCTTACATTTAGGCATTGTTATGAAGTCTGCCTGCATTCTAACAAAGGGACCTACTGCCTTGCCGATGGTACTCTGCTCTACTACAGTCCTCTTTCCTGCATTGAATTGCTGACACACTAGGCACCTCTGGCAAAGCCTTTCCGCCTGGTTCCTGAACCTTGAATTAAAGAACACTTTGTCAAACACACGACACATGGCATCCCTTCCCATATGTGTTGGTTCATGTATCATTCGGACCATGGGATCTATCAGACTGTCGGGCAGCACGGGCATTCCACTTTTGTCTACTACCACACCGTCATTCCTCATTCTGCAGTCATTTTCACTCCATCTAGCCTTTTCTTCCCTGCCTGTTAACTGCTGTAAGTCTCTCAATTCATCCCACGTTGGCACATTATCAAACAACATCAGTTGGCAGCTGTGTCCACCCCACAACCCAATTTGGAGGGACATTCTGTGTCGGGCGCAAAATTGGGCAATTTGGTCAGCGTACCTATTTCCGGCTGTCACATCATCATTTCCTGATCTGTGAGCCGCACACTTGACCACGTCCAATTCTTTGGGCAATTGAATAGCTTCCAATAATTCTTGTACCACCTTTCCGTTTCTGATAGGGGTACCTGAGGAAGTCATGAATTCTCTTTGTAACCACAGTTGGCCGAAGTCATGAACAACCCCGTAACAGTACTGACTGTTGGTGTAAACAGTTATTCTTTTGTTCTTTCCCCTCTTACAGGCTCTGGTCAGGGCGATGAGCTCAGCTACTTGAGCCGATTTCACTTCGCATAGGTAAGATGCTTCTATGGTGTCGGTCAACGTGACAACAGCATAGGCAGCACACAGACCCCCACTCTCATGTCTCAAACATGATCCGTCCACGAACATTGTAAGATTCCCATCAAGCAATGCTACTTCTCTGATGTCAGGTCGGGGCTTAGTGCTGAATTCTGTTAGATCAATGCAATTATCTTCCATTTCCCCTTCGTCGTCTACTTCGAGGGGAACAGGTAACAGTGTGGCTGGGTTTAGGACATTGCACCGAGAGATGGTTACATTCTCAGCACCAATCAAAATTCTCTCATACTTAGTCAGCCGACTAGGTGTGAGATACTGGGTTTTGGTTCTTGTCAGTAGAATCACAACAGAGTGTGGAACATACACGGTGACAGGATGTCCCATTACAATATTTTCACTCTGTTCCAGGCTGACACAAGTAGCAGCTACTGCTTTCAGGCATCCGGGCAGACCAGCAGCCACCGGATCTAAAGTGGCGGAGAAATATGCTACAGGACGCCTGACCAGCCCATGCTCCTGGGTCAGGACTGAGAGTGCGCAATTTTCTCTTGTGTCACAGAATAGTTCGAACTGCTTGGAATAGTCTGGCATACCTAATGCAGGTGCGGTGCATAGACAATTTCGCAAGGTTACCCATGCGGACATGCTTTCGCTGTCCCAACCGACTGGGTCTTCCACTCCTTTCCTGGTCATTTTTATCAAAGGTTTGGCTAGATTTGCGAAACCCACAATCCACTGTCTGCAGTACCCCACAACTCCTAGAAACATCCTCACCTCTTTCTGAGTTCGGGGTAGGTCCATTGCTTTAATTATCTTGATCCTTTCTGTGGTGACCTTTCGGATCCCTTTCTCTATCTGGTGCCCCAGATATTTTACTGAGTTCTTGCAGAACTGCAATTTGTCAGGGGATACTTTATGTCCTCCCTTTCCTAGGTGATTCAGCAAGGCGATGGTGTCGGTGACACAGTCATTTTGAGTTTTGGATGCCACTAGAAGGTCATCTATGTACTGCACCAAAACGGACTCTCCAGGCAATATTAGGGTCTCAAGACATTTCTTTAATATCTGGTTGAAAATCGAAGGACTTTCAGTGTACCCCTGGGGGACGCGATTCCAGACATAGATATGACTGTCAAATTCAAAACTGAAAAGGAACTTGCTTTCTGGATGCAATGGGATGGAAAAGAATGCATGGCACAGGTCAATGACAGTGAACCATTCTGCATTCCAAGGAATCTGATACAGGATCACTGCGGGATTGGGCACAATGGGACAGCAAGGTACAACAATTTGGTTTGCCTTGCGCAGGTCCTGCACTACTCGGTACTTCCCACTAGGCTTTTTAATCCCAATGATAGGAGAATTGCAGGGACTGCTCATTACTTCTTCTATGATTTCTGCTTCGAGCAATCGGGTAATTTCAGTTGCGACTCCTGCCTTTACTTCTGCACTCATTTTGCACTGTCTTGTTTTTGGATATACTGCATTTGTCTTTATGGCTATTTTAACTGGGTCCACATTTGCCATTAAGCCTACATCCTTTCCTGAGAAATCCCACACTTCTGGAACTACTCTTAACTGCAGTTCTTCAGGCAAGTCTTCGATTGACAAGGTTTTGATGTCAGCATCGGGTCTTACTAGCATTAGTTTGTACAAACCATCTTCATCGAGGGTCTGAACCTCGACACCCTTTGATGAGCAATAGATGGTACAGTTCATTTTGCACAGTAAATCGCGACCTAACAGGTTCACGGGACTGGAATCACAGACCACAAATCTGTGCATTTCTTTAAAGTTTCCTATGGAGATTTCCATAGGCTCGGTTACTGGAGTACTTATTATCTGATTTGAGACGCCCACTACTTGGATAGCTTCTCCCGAGAGGGGTAGGTTAGGAACATCCACTTTTCTCACAGTGGACCGGGTAGCACCAGTGTCCAACAGAAAGGTGATGTCTTTTCCCTCAACCTTCCCTTCAATGTATGGTCCAGTCTGGTCTACCGGTAAGGAGGCGCCAAGCACGCACTCCTTGTCCTCCCCCCTCAGGCCCCGTCAATCTTGTTCATCACAGAGGAAAGAATCACTCAACAGGTACTGTGGAATTGCTGCATTGCTTCCATTCTCTCCCTCCCATATTTCTGCCCTTTCATTCTGCTGGCCCTGGTTCTTATAATTCTGTCTAGGAGCGCGAGGTACTGGAGGTAGCTTTACCTGTTGCTGGTTCCTTTTCGTCCCCTCTTTCTGCACCTGTGGATTTAAACCATTTACAGGGGCGTTACCGGCCTGCAGGTGTGGACACTCGTCTCTCCAATGCCCTAACTGGCCACACCCGTGGCAGGGGAACTTTTTCATAGCCTCTTCCCGACTTAATTTGGCCCGGGGCTTCCCTCCTCCCCCAGTAGTGGCATTCTGAGTATTATTACTAGAATTCAATTTACTTAACTGTTTTTCCTGCTGTTCAGCCAATTTTACTTGTGCCCACATCACCTTCTCCTTGAGGGCCTTCTTTTTATTTTCGATTTCATCTTCGCAGTATTTTACATACTTCAGGACATCATCTATGGGTTTTCCCTGCCAACTTATTTTATTGTCTCGGATCCATTGAGATATTTCAGGCCTTAATCCTAGTACGAATCTGTAACTGAAATGGGTCATGTCTTTCATGTCCACATTATCAATACCACTGTAAGTCTTGAATACTTGCAGTAACCTTTCATAAAAGGAATGTACAGTCTCATCACGTTCTTGGGTGGTTCTATCTATTCTGGTCCAATCGGTCTCTTTTGCAGGCACCTTTTTCTTGAGGTACTGTATGACCTGGTCATATTTCCTCATTACATCAGGTGAGGGAGCTCCTGTTTTCTCATCTCTGGGATATTCCTCATTAGGCCAATCAATTTCTATTTTACATTCGGTCCATAGGTCTACAGGGACCACAATGTCGAAAAACCCGTCTAGGTCTTTCAAGAGACATTTCTGTACTTTTATGAAGCGTTCTACCTGCCTGTACCAATCAACAGGCTTCTCCCGTAATTTCGGGAAGTCATTTGTAAATGACACAATATCCTGTCGGGACCAAGGGACGTGTACATATTTTCCTCCCGGGACCTCTCTCATGGGGCACAATTTTTCTGTCGGCTTTACTTTTTTCAACACGAATTCTGAAGCCTGTGATTTAGCCCTGCTGTCTTCCTTTTTCTTTGCCCACCGGGTTCTCCATTTCCCCACTTCTCCCCATTTCTGCAATAGTTTCAGTAATTCCTTGATTTGGATCTGTTTTCCCACCACATTCAAGCTTTCTAAATCTTTGTCTGAAAAGTCTACTCTGTAGGGTTTCTGAAGGATTTTGGAGCGACTGACATCGATTCCCATTTCTGAGGCTGTGTCCATTATCCTTTCATGGAGCAACCTAGCATTTCGGGTAAGATTTTTACTGATAAACAGTAACTCTTCTTCACTGTACGAATTTAGGCGCTCTACTCCTACGTTTCCAGCCATCATTTCTTCTATTTCTATCCTTAGTTTATAAATTTCTAGTGGTCTGGGTTGGGGAGTGGTTTCTTTTTCCAATTCTTTGGTCCATCTGTCTAATTCTTCGGGTGACACTACGGTGGCACTCCTAACCCCAGATGCACCTTCAATCAACACCTCTTTTGGTCTAATCTGACTTCTTGCCCCCGACATACTAGTCCTAGGCTCTCTAATGGGCAAGTCCATCAGGACCACAGATTCACATTCACTCTCTTGATCATCATCTATGAATACTTCCTTCCTCGGGGGAGGGATGCTAGGAGTAGGCAGTATTGGGGAGATAACAGGAGGACGAGGACTAGCCAGGTTATCCCTATAAAGAGGAATAGCGGGTCCAATGGTTACTGGGATAGTCAGGGAGTCTGGGTGGGGATGTATCTGGGCTATGGTCCGGACTAAATCATCTCGCTGCCTGGCCAGGGCTTCCTTTTCTTGTTCTCGTAAAACCTTTTCTGCGGAATTATCATGCAATACTTGAGGTACCAAGGGAGGGAAATACTTGGGGAAGTTGGAGTAACCAATCGGGGTGGCCCCTCTCCAAACGGCTGATAATTCGGGACCGTGGATTTTGGTCTGCAAAACCCATCCCCTTCACTGGTTTTACTGTCTGTACCTGTTCCATCTGTTTCGCTATCCCTCCGACACCTGGGATATTTGGCAAACGGGTTTGGTAAACTTAAAGGCTCAGACTCAGCTGCATAGGGAGGGGGGTTTTTCATCAATAAATCCTCTAGGTGCTCATCTTATGAGTCCCCTTTCGGCATAGTGTGATGGGTCTTTTCTTTACTCTTTCCTTTTCCTGGTTCTGATACCCCCATCATTGGAAACAATCCCTCTGTCATCATGCTCTGCCTCCAATGTTTCATTTTCTGCTCTTTGGTTTCTCTATGGACCCTCGGATACCATTTACTCACTCCCTTGTCCATCCGGGGTCTATCCCTCTCCAAAGCCTCAATCTCCCACTCCTCTAAGGCTTCGTACTGGGTCAATCTGGGTCTGGGATGCAATTCATTCATGCGGGTCCTCAAGTTCAACAGGATCCTACCATTAAAGGTACCATCAATAGGAAAGGCTAGAACTCCGTCATCTGCAGTATATTTTGCCCAATTTTCTAGCCATACACAAGTATGATACCCCTTTTCAAACATCATGAATGAAGCAGGAGTATTCGGTGGAGGAATGATCACACCCTCTCTTGTTCTAATGGGTTTGTCTGTTTTAAAGAAATTCTTTACCTTGTCGGCAAATGACATTTTTCTCTTTATTCCATACATCATGTGTGGTCTACCTCATAAGATCTGTTCCTTATAGAAGCCTGAGTTCTGTGGATTAGGTAAGAACTCAGGATACCACATGTGCCTTTCCAGGCTCGCTTCTAACTCGGCCTGATTAATTTTGTTTACTCTGGTACTTCCAATGCTAGCGCGACTCTTATTTTGTAGCAACCAATCAACACTGCAAATACAGAAATCCTTATCCAATGGGTGCGCGGCCTTTCGCGAGACCAAGTCCCACGCTCCGGCACTCACCCCTCCCTTACAAATTCGGCTTCACTACACACCCACTGTTCTGACCAATACCAGCGCGGCATGGAGTGACATCAGAGCAGCCTTCCGCCCGACTCCCTCCTTCACAAGGTAACGGAAACTTTTAACTCTTCCTAAAGTGCGAGCGCAAAACTTAGTAACTAACACACAACGTCTGCCACTATGTTTGAGTGTTCTAAAAAAGTAGAAAAATTTTCTCTCACTACAAGTAAACCACTTCTGTCTACTTTTCATTCACTCTGGATAGACTTCTTTGCCTGTCCCTTCACACTAGTAACATAGAACCCGTTATTCTTCTGACTCATCCACCTTAGTCGGGGATATGTACTGAGCCAGGATTTCACCAGCGAACTATCTTACTTACCAGACAAGCCTCGGAGACCCTATTACTCCTCCCACATGTGACCCTTTCTAGGTGATATCACAAGGGAAGGTTTATACAAAGGACTTGTGGCTATCAATCATTCAGATATGAAAAAGATCCTAATTAGTGTTTCCAGGTATTTCTTCACCCTACACTAATGACTCAAAAACACGTGACTTTTCCAGCTAATCGGATTCTACTCACCGTTAGCTATATACTTCCCCGGGGATTCAGACTACACTGAACGCTTACAAACAGTTCTGGGTTAATACGACATGTAACATTTATAGCAGCAATGCAAAAAATCATGTACATTTATATATAAATCCTTAAAACATTTCAAAATATTTGAACCAATACAGTAGAAAATCAGCAGCACATTTTATTTTCACGGTTTGTTTATCAACTACCCTGTCTACCTATCTTAACTAGTCCTAACCATCCTCTGCTAACCAGAAAATTACTGATAGAGCGCGCAGTTCACCCGGGTCACTGGGTTTCCTAATTCTCACACGCACTGGGCCCTGGTGTGCACATTTAAACCAATGACTCGCGTTTGGCGTGAACCGGGTGAGATTATACACGCTACTATGAGTAATTCGGAGGGTGACTTCTCACCCCTGTTGATCCTGTACCTGACTTACCACAGGCACGTTACTCCAGACGGATCAGGAGCTATCAGGGGACAGGTGACAGAGGTCCTAGAAGAGAATACACCTTATAATCCAAAATACATTGTCCACACTGTACCATAAAATAACCACAGACACCTGATAAGTTTAAGAGTTTATAGAAGAATTTCAAAGTGAATATGTCAGAATTAGCAGAATACAAAGTAACACATCAAGCATTAAAATCACAACCAGAATATATCCGTGAATTAAAGCAAAGGACCATTTGAGTATATGGGAACACTATGGGTAAGAGTATTAGGAATCAACTAATCACTGCAATGTTACACTAGGACCTGGGATATGAACGGGAACTATAACCTTTATCTATGCTATCTTGCTAAGTTCACGGCAATCACACTAAGGGAAAGGGGAAAAAACGGGAACATACTAATGAAATATGACAGTTTGGCAATTTTCTAAAGGTGGGGAGAGAAGTGGAACAATCTAATAAACAATTGCATATAACTCGCTTTTCAAGGTGATAGAGCAATATCACAGACAAGAGTGCTTTATTAGGAAAACGGAAAAGAGAGAGAGAGAGAGAGAGAGAGAGACGCAAACCCACAGTCTGATAATTACCTAATTCAGAATGAAGACCAACCCTGGCCATGGGTCAGTTTGGAAGGATGGGGACAAGGACCCTCAGAAAAGGAATGCCAGAATGCGAGCAGGTACAGCTCACGGACAGTCGGGACAGGATACCCCTCAGGATTAGGTACAGGACTGGACCCACCAAGGCACGACCAACACCCACAGCTTCAGAAGCAACACCTGCGTTGCCCCTTTCTGCAAGTAATCCGCCAGTAACCCCGATTGGGTTTTCGAATTTCCCAGCAAAGTGCTCCGCCAGCACTTAAGACTATTTCCACCCCTAGGAGTTTGTGGAAAGTATGGACAGAGTGCTCCGCAGCACTCAAGATTTGGATCACCTATAGAGTTCGTAGGGTCAGTGACAGGTCTGCTATTCGGACAAGTCGGACAATTTTCCTAAGCTAAACTAGGGCAGTTATACTCTTTGGGGACCCTTAGACCACCCACCAATGTTACAAGTGACAGCTTCCCATATTATGATTGGTCAAAAGAGGTGGCCTGGACAATGTCACCTCCTAGAATTCAGAGTTCACATAATGCATATTTAATTTTCATTATCCGCCCCTTGGGTTCACGTTCCCATCATAGAAAATACAGTACTACAATGCAGTTCATAGTAGGTAGCAACAGTGTTGATTCTTTCAAGGTGAGATTCTGTCTCTCGGAGGAGCTTTCTCAGGCGCATTGGGCTTCAGGAGCCAGCTGGCTTTTTTCAGCTTCTGCGCAGTGGAGTTTTTCCCCGGTCACATGACGGAGCCCAGCAGAGCCTCAAGTATGGCTCCACTCCCGATTTCCCAGCCCCAGAGACACGATACATGAAAAGTAAGCGAAAACAAATTAAAGTCATGCATAAAATGATCACACTGTATACCAGGCTAAAACTAAACACACCCCTTACTTTATAACTTCTATAGTATTACATTTTAGTGCGAAAAGACAGATAGGTGAAAGCAGCGGTTGCAAGCATAGAGCATGGTGAGAGACAAGCGGCCATGTTTGCAACAGTGCGCATGAGCACAGATTCCCTCCAGAATGCGAGTGCGTCACATCACATGGGTATGACCGACGCATGCGCAGACTGAATTTCAGCGAAGCAGCCGTTTCTTCTAGTGCAAGCTTTGTTAGTATGAAAAGACACACAGGCAAGCCTCTTGGGTACACCCGCGTGTTGGGAAAAATGCAAAATGAATGACGAACAGTTGGATTAATATGATTATACATTAAACGAGGTTCATGAGTGGGAGCAAGTCGCTTTACGTGCAAATCCTTGTTCCATCACCCCCTCTAGGGTCAGGATCCTATCCCTCCCAGCTACTGAAATCAACTTCCACAGGCGTGAACCCCAATAATGAGAGCTATCACTCCTCATTCTAAGGGCCCTCTCAAATGCTGTCAGCCACTTATCTATGATAACACCTTCTTGGTACTTAGGGATAATCCTCTTCCGCAGCCTAGGAGCAAACCTACCACCTCTTGACATCTCAAGCTCTTTTTTGCTGCCACCATCTCTTGTTTTGCCTTCCTGTGTACACTTCTCCCTGGCCAGGGCATGCTTTTTCTCCTCCACAGCTAAGTAAGCTTGCTGGACCTCAAGCTCTCTAACCATAAGGGACAGTTCTGCCTTTCCTTTGGTGGATCCCACAGATCCTCCCCTCCCACTAGCTATAGGCCGGGCCTTGGTTCCTGAAGTAGTGGACAGGCAGTCATCATCCACCTCTTGGAGGTTGAAGGGGTCATCCTCCCCCTCCCTTTCCATCTCTGAAACTTCCTCTGTTTCTACTAGCCCAGGCTACAAGAGAGTTTTGGGTCACGAAAAAACACTTCAAAACAAATGGAATTAGAACAATTTAGAAAAGTCAACAATGAAGTATTTAAGATTTAGTCCAAATTAAAAAAAATCAAAAATACATTTTGCTTTAGGTCAATTCTAGGGATTTTTAAAGATCTTCACTTAAATTCTGTATGGTGTGGTTAACCCATTCGCTGCTAGGCCTTTTTCCCCTGTGCTAAGCCTTTTTATTTGGCTATTTGGGGTAGTTCGCACTTAGGTCCCTGTAACCTTTTGACCACATTAGGTATCCATGCCAAATTTGTGTCCCTTTCTTCCAACATCATAGGAATTGTAAAGGTACCCAGTGTTTGTGGATTACCCTGGAGGGAACCCAGAAATTAGCCAAAATAAATTAGTTTTTTTGGGAAAATGGGAAAAAAGGGCTACAGATGAAAGCGTCTGGTTTTGTCCCTGCAAACGGTATCAAAAAATGGTTTGTAGTGCTGAAATCAACATCTTCCCAGCTTTCAGGGACAAGCAGACTTTTTTCAGAAAACCAAAATTATTTACACAGTTTTGACATTTTTCTGGGACATAGCCTATTTTTGCTATGTTTTGTGCTTTCAACCTCCTTCTAGGAAATGGTAGGAATGGGTATGAAAACAATAATGGATCCTGAAAATCTATACATTGTAGAAAAGTAGACAACATTCTAAATTCAGCAAGGGGTCATTTGTGTAGACCCTTCAAGGTTTCTTTATAGAAACTAACCATTGAATATAGGAAAAATTGAAAATTAGTTGGAAAAAACAGCCATTTGTGTCAACGTTTTCACCTGTAACTTCTAATTATGACAGCTATTTCTATTTCTATTTCTATTTCAACTTATATAGCGCATTATCACCCCAAAGTCTCTAAGCGCTTGTACAGGAGAAAGAGAAACCGCCTCTACAGAAACAGCTGGTGACTTCACAGCCCTCCCCATGCTTCCCGGAAAAGAGTGGTTTTTAGCATTCGACGGAAAGACAATAGGTTGGGCTCCTTGCGAAGATTCGTTGGTAATTTATTCCACGCTGCAGGAAGTAAAGTGGAAAAAGCATGCCCTCCCACAGTGGATAGGCGAAAGCGAGGGTTGTTCAAGAGGGTGGCATCAGAGGACCGCAGCGCTCTACTCGGGACATAACTAGATAATCTAGTTTTAATGTAACTGGGCGCATTCCCGTAGAGTGCCTTATGTGTAATACACAGTCCCTTAAACAGTGCCCTCTGTTTAACGGGAAGCCAATGCAACTGACGCAGGAGAGGTGAAGCATGCGTGTTCCTAGGCTTCTTAAAGACCAGTCTCGCTGCATCGTTCATGACTGTCTGAAGCCTCTTAAGTTGTTGCTTGGGCAACCCTATGTACAGCGCATTGCCGTAGTCCAATCTTCCCAAGATTATGGCTGACACCGCAGTTCTTAAAGTGGAAAACGACAATAGTTGGGCAATCTTGCGGAGCTGTTTCAATAGGCCAACACACGTGCCTACCACACCTGACACCTGTTTTTTCATGGACAGAGTGCTATCAATGTGGATACCCAGGCTTTTCACCACGGTTGCTGGCCCCGGTGTCCTGCCCAACTCCGTAGGCCAGAACCCGTCATTCCAGGGGCTGCCAGAGATGGCTATTGGCAGCACCTCTGTTTTTGCCGGGTTAATCTTTAGGGAGTTGGCAGACATCCAATTCACTGTGAACCTTAGAATATTCTTCAGCCTAGCTTGTGCACCTGGGGAATCCTCTATTTGAATAACAATCTGTGTGTCATCGGCATAATAAAAAATTTGACACTCCATCTGATTGAGAGCTGAGATCAGTGGCTGCAGGTAGATGTTAAAGAGGAGCGGTGAGAGGGCCGAACCTTGTGGTACTCCACATTTGATGGCCGCTGATGTAGATACTAGGTCGGACAACTGCACCTTCTGCGATCTATCTTGCAGAAAGGAGGTAAGCCAACCTAGTACCGGGCCCCCGATGCCCAAGTCTCTCACACGCAACACTAATTGACTATGACACACCGTGTCAAAAGCCGCGGAGAGATCAAGTAGCACCAGGGCCCCCGGGATCTTCTTATCAGCTCTGCACCTCAGTTCGTCCAGAATGGATACCATCACCAGCTCCGTGCTGTGGTGTGCCCTGAAGCCTGCCTGATTATGCTCTAATAAATCATTGGCCTCCAGGTGTCTAGAAAGGTGTGTCAGCACATGCTGTTCCAAAACCTTTGCTAAGAAAGGTAATTGAGAAATTGGCCTGAAATTCGTTAAGACCTTTGGGTCCGCCCCTGGCTTCTTGAGCAGTGGGATCAGCCGGGCTTCCTTAAGCATAACCGGTACTTGTCCTGTTTCCAAGGATTTATTTAAAAGGTAGAGAACGTCTTCTTCTAACCCTGGCATAGCTAGCTTAAAAACCCTCGGGGGGCAGGGATCCACCTGAGAGCCGGATTTTACCCTCCCTACAAGACTAGCTAGCATCTCCTTTGTAATCAAGGGAAAAGTTTCTAAAGGATTATCAACTTTTGAAGGACGTGGAGTGACTTGTAATGAACAATTTAGTACCGGGGCTTGAGAGATCTCTAACAGGAGATCTTCGATTTTACTAATGAAAAAATCCTGGAATCTTTGACAATCCTCCAAGGAGGCGTCAGGCTTCTGTTCCTTATTTTTCCTTAGTTCCAAGAGCACCTTAAAGACTTCTTTCTGCGGGTTGTCCGATTCCTCAATTCTAGTCTCAAAGTATTCGGATTTTCGGGCCAGGATAGCCTTTTTATAAGTGGCCAGCTCTTGCTGATATAGGCTCTGTGCCGACAAGTTATAATCCCTCCTCCATGCTCTCTCTGCCTTCCTAAGTGCTCGTTTCTTAAGTCTCAACGAATCATTAAACCAGGGCGCTCCCCCTCCTTTGTCCCCCACTTTTACCTTTCTAGCTGGCGCCACTAGATCGATGGTATCAGTTAGTTTGTCCACCACCTTCTTACAAGTGACCTCTATATTATCATCCCCAAAGGTTGGTGCCGTATAATTACGCAAGCTTCCAACTAATGCTTCCTCATTTATGGAGTTCCATCGTCTCACGGTTTTCCACATTGGTCAGGATTTCCCTCCATCTTTTGATACCACCCTCTGTCCTCTAAGCAGAAAATGGTCGGACCATATGCATGGAGTACATACCACCTGCTTAGCCCCAGGGTCAGTCGACCACACCAAATCCAGCGTGTGGCCCTTTTCGTGAGTAGGACCTACTACAAGTTGTATCAGTCCCAGCGCGACCAATGCTTCTTCTAAAAGGCAAGCCTGCCCCTCTTTGGGAGAGATCTCCCAATGGAAGTTAAAATCTCCCATGATTAGCAGGTCCTTATAACGAGACCTGAGGTCTTGAACAAGCTCTATGAAGTCATCCACGAAGTTGGGGGTGGCCCGAGGGGGACCGTAAACCAAAAGGATCACCAGACAGTCTATACCCACCTCGAATTTGACCCCAAGCAAATCTGCATCACCCAGGCTTTCAGCACAAACTATTTCAGCCTTCCAACCGCTTTTATATAAGAAAGCGACCCCCCCTCCTCTCTTACTGTTGGCACGATTCTGACAAATAGCCCTAAAGTTAGGGGGAAGGGAGGCCACCACGTCTGGCATGGATGAATCTTCCAACCAAGTCTCTGTGACCCCTAAAATATCGAGCTCTCCGTCTTGTAATAATGAGAAAAGTTCGAGATTATGTTTCTGGAGCGATCTAGTATTTAAAAGACCGTACGTCAGGACCGTAGCCGCTTTATTGCGCTTCGCACTTTTCAACTCATACACAGTTTTAAGTAGCTGTTTGAAAGCAATATACTGTTACATCCGCTGGACGATTCTGGTTGTGGGGATATATAGGAATTATAGGTTAACCAAGAAACCAATGAACCCAGAGCCAATAACTGAGTAGCGTCTTGAAATGTTTTTTTTATTATGTAAAGGGTATATAGCAATAAATTTGGGAAAATATATACATGGAAAAATCGGTATTAGAGACACCTATGTATTTCTGAATTTGGAACAAAATATAGAGTTTAGAAACAGTAGATATTTGCACATTTCCGAAATTGTAAGTACCCATACTAGCATGAGAATTAAGGGTTATTTTTCAAAATGACTCCTTTTTTAAACATTGTCTTTCATTTGGAAGGCAGAAATGCATCAAAAGTCAATAGGTAATAACAGTTGCTCTACAATTCTGTGTTATCCTAAGTCTCCCAATAAAAATGGTACCTCACTTGTGTGGGTTGGCCTAGTGCCCGCGACAGGAAACAGCTAAAAATGCAATATGGATACACTTTATTTTTACAGTGAAAACTGACCCTTTTTTTGAAAAGTGCCTAGCTGTAGATCTTGAACCCTAGCACTCCCAGCACCTAGGAAAACCTAGCAAACCTATACTTTTTTTAAAACTAGACACCCAGGGGAATCCAGGATGGGGTGACTTGACTGGCCCCAACCACGTTCTATTACCCCGAATCCCTTGCAAACTTAAAAATTTGTAAAGAAAAAACCTACATTTTCCTCACATTTCTGTGGTGGAAAGTTCTGGAATCTGCGTGGATCCACAAAATTCCATGCACCTTGTGTTCCCCAAAGTCTTCCAAGAAAAAGTGGTACCTCACTTGTGTGGGTAGGCCTAGGGCCTGTGACAGGACACGGCCCAAAACGCAACGTGGACCCAGCACATTTTCACAGTAAAAACTGACCCTTTTTTTGCAAAGTGGCTAGCTGTAGATTTTGAACCCTAACTCTGCCAGCATCTAGGGAAACCTAGCAAACCTATACATTTTTTGAAACTGGACACCCAGGGGAATCCAGGATGGGGTGACATAACTGGCTCTCACCAGGTTATTTTACCCATAATCCCTTGCAAACCAAAAAATGTGGCTGCTGCCCCCATCTGCCTCCTGGGGGCATAAAGGCTGTGGAATCTTTTTTGGGGGTCTGGGCAACCCCCACCCTGAACTTTTGAAAAGAAAATCTCTGGTGGCAAGTGGGCTTTCTGTCCCACCCGGGGGTCAGATAAGGGGCTATTGCCCCATCTGCCTCCCAGTGGGGGCAGAAAGACTATATCATTTTTTTGGGGGGTGGGGGCCTTGACATGCCCATTCTGGTTATCCCCCACCCCTACCTATATAAAAAAAATCCCTGGTGCTTAGTGGGTTTTCTGCCCCCCAGGGTCAGATCAGGGGCTATTGCCCAATCTTCCTCCTGGAGGGCCAGCAAGTCTTTCGTTTACTTTGGGGGGTTAGGGTGGGGGCATTTGCATGCCCATTCTGGGCAGCCCCCAACCTGGCCTATAAAAAACACAATCCCTGGTATCTAGGGTGCTTTCTGCCCCCATGGGGGGCATATTGGGGGCTAATGCCCCCATCTGCCCACAGGGGGGGAAAAAAGACTACAATTTTGTTGGGGAGAGGGATGGGGCAATGGCATGCCCATATTGGGCAGCCCCTATCCCTAAATTCATCGTAAAAAAAACTAGCACCTAGTGGGCTTTTTGCCCACCCTGGGGGTGGCAGATGGGGGGCTACTGCCCACATCTGCCCCCAGGGGGGCAGAAAGACTGTTATTGTGCAGGGGTGTGGTGGAGGCTTTGGTGTGCCCATATTGGGCAGCCCACACCCCAATTTACATAATAATATAAATCTCTGGTTTCTGGCGGCTTTCTGTTCCCCGGGTGGGCAGATTGGGGGCTACTGCCCCATCTGCCAGCCTCAAGGCTAATTTTAGTTTCGGTTTCTGTGCAATGAAGTTAGCGCGACATGCACGCTGATCTTCATTGCACAGAATTAACACAGACAGCCTCGGGAGCTGGGGTACCCCTGCCCCAGTTACTGAGGCTGTTGGGAGGAAAAGGAAATCCCTCTGGTGTTCGCACCTGAGGGATTTCCCCTGCCATCCTGCGCATACGAGCACCATGGCGCAGGACGGCTCCCGGCCGTCCTGCGCTTGGAAGGGGTTAAACACAAGTACTAGATCTCACCACTGCACCCCAAATGTTGGAACACATTTTTTTAGTAAGGTTGATAGATACTTACACCACAATCACAAATAAAGTCCAGCCAAGTCTCCATAAATTAATCGTTGCTCAAACCTTGGTAGCTTGGCTTCCGAGCAGTCAGTGTTAATTTAGTAGCCAGATGTGTAAACCATTTAAAAACACCTACAACAGTAAATAAGTAGGGCACAGCACATTAAAAATCCAGCACCAATTTCTGCAAAAATGAAATTTTTTTATAAATAAAATGACACCAAAATGGCACACATCCAATGTAGGGAATGGAGATATGAATTTGTAAAGATTAATTGTAAAAATGCACTTTCTAGTGCTAAAAGCCAAAAGTGTCAACTTGGGACATCTGATCAGGCTTGACTGGGACAAAGTCAAAGTTTCAGGCTGACCACGATGGAGCACGGGTCGGATACGATGAGTTGCAGTGCCTGGTCAAGTTTTTACCTTCTGTCTTTTTGGGAGCTTTTTCTCTCAAAGCCAAGCAAGACTCCTCATCAGGCCAGGTTGCAGTTCAACAATGGCGGCTTTCTTTCATGTGATGTCTCGGTAAATCCTGGAGGTCTAGGTTCTCATCGTCATTGGCGAAGAGCTCCGGGGCTTTCAGATGGGCAAACCTGGATTTCAGGCTGAGTCGCAGTTCAATGACACCAGCTTGACTCTCAACGACAAGCCGTTCAACTTATAGAGCTTTTTACTACAAATTCTCCAAATTGTTCAAAACTTCTGGATCTTCTTCCAGAAGGTCCTTTTGAGGTCTTGAAGTGTTCACAACACCATCCAAGTTTCCAGAAGCTCTGAGTTGCTGATGGGAGAGTTGGGATTACAATTCTCACAATGCACCTGGACAAATCCTTAAAATTCCACTAGACGCTGGTCAGCTGGGCTTTTCTTGGTGGAGTTGATGCAGGTGACCTTATGTAGTTCTTTTGTACCAGTTGTTTTCAGGAAGTCCACTCCTGAAAATGTTAAGCAAGGCAAAGTCCTCTTTTGTGATGCCCAGAGCGTGCAGTAGGGCCAGGGGTTCCTGCAGGGCAGTCATTCTTCTTCTTGTATCCAGGCAGGGATCTGAGTTGCTGCACAGCTCTCTCATATTTATCCAGTCTGGTAGGAAGGGGTATCCCTGACCAATGGGGTGCAGGATGCTACCTTCTGTGATGGCCATTTCCCCTGAAGTATGGCATTTTCTTGTCCCAAGAAGCACTGTTTACAAAAATCCAACTTGGAGAAAACATCTCCTGGTGGTTCCTGTCTGGCTAAACCAACCCACTGGTGTGGCTAACTTTCCCTAACACTCCCCTTCCTGCCCTTCTCCTAATTCAATTACAAGGGCTCCCATCTGGCCGGGGTGCAGAAAGTGGGGGTGGGCCTGCTTCCTGTCTTAAGTGTCTTTCCCTCTTTGAAGACCAGTTTGGCTACCCAGCCCGTTTCCCATCCTGGCTTCTGCTGCTACAGATCTCCTCCCACCAGATGTCTCCTTTGTCTCAGCACAGGCAACTTCACACCTCATTAAGACAGCTTTGCTCATGGGGTGACAGACTGGCCAATCAAATAAAAGGCTGATACAGCGCTGAATTGGGGAACTTTAGGAAAGCAGTTCTCTAACTTCTTTCCTCTAAAAGTTATAATAAATCCAACCATGGCAAGTTGCTGGATCGAATGCAGCTATTATTTTCATACTATGAGATATTATTTTAGCTCAAACCTGTCAAAAGATAGGCTTTATTAATGTTAAATAAAGCCTTCATATTTTAGCCTGTGTAGCTAATGTACCACAATGGGGCAAAATGGAAATTACTGTTTTTCCCTCAGCAGGGCATGTAAAACATATATTATAAGGTCCCTGTTTATTTTAGCATGGCACCTAGGGCAGCCTCTGCATGTAAAGCACCTTTGCCATCCAACTATCCACATTAGCATAGTGTGAAAACCACCTTAAACAGGCCAGTATCCCTTGGCCCCATTAAAAAAACATAGAAATGCCAGTTTCCATAATGCTGCAGTATATAAAGCAACATACTATAGCTAACGCCATACTCATGTCACTTTCCACAAAAAATCAGGATGTTCTGAATCAAGGCAAGGCCAGCATCCGCTTGGTACCATTATGTAGAGCATCACAGCTAGACCACATACCACAATGCCTCTGATGTTAAGCACTATAGCCATCCAAGCATCAACGTTACCACACTATCTAAAGCACAAAAAACACAGACCTTTTTTTCCCTTGCTCCAGTGTGTAAAACACCATATCAATTCCACTTTCCACAATATTCCAGTATGTAAAGCAACATAAAGAAACCAATATCCATCAACCTTAAGTATGTCATTCAATTTATGCAAAGTGCATTTTTTTGATAATTAGTAGACATCATTGTCCTTGTTTTAAAATGGCCAGTACCTGCAGATGGAGGTACTGAACTCAGAGTTACTAATTGTAAATGGTAAGTCCACCCAGTTATCAATCCAGAGTTAGCAAGCCTATAATGGAGAATAATGTTGGTGCCCCAAATCGGCTCTTTCTATTTGTCAGAAATGTTTCCTTGTCGATCAGTCTGATTAGTCATCTAAAGATGTTTTCAATTACTGTGGGGCATATTACCAAGCAATAGCGATAATTATCGCTATTGCTTGGTTGGAGACAAAAATTCACCGCTACGCTGCGGCGATTTTTATCGCAAATAAACCTTGGTATTACCAAGGTTTATTGCAAATGCGATAAAAATCGCCGCAATGCATGAATATCTCTGAAAAGTCCGCGATATTCATGCATTACTGAGCTAATCCTCTTAATCATGTAATCCACCTCCCATTGGATAACATGGCTAAGAACTGCTCAGGGCAGGTGTTAGGTTTTGGAGATATTCGCGCTTAGCGCGAATATCTCCAAAAGTTGGTAATAGGAGATAGCGATGTTAGCGACTGTTTCCAGTCGCTAACATCTTGGCACGCCCACTTTGCATGTCATTAGTGATAAATATCACTGACATGCAAAGTGGGGCTCAAGATGGTCGCTATCTCCTACTAGCTGTCGCTAACTGGTGTTTGCGACAGCTAGGTAATAGGGAGATAATTTTATCTCCACTTTCTTGGCTTTAAAAGCCAAAAAAGCGGAGATAAACCCCCTTGATAATATGGCCCATAGTTCTGATTTCATCAAGAGACTGTGTTGTGCTCGTTAAGTAAACTGAGGTAGTGCAATTAGGTTTACTGCAGAAGTGATGAAGTAGTGGTGTTGGGAGGTCAGATGGCAAAGGAATCATTGTTAAGCTGGAAGTATGTGATTCTTTATTTGGGGGGATATCCAAAGGGAGTTACCATTGTGTTTTAATCTCTATTCCTTCAACTGCTCTTTACCTAGCACTTACTGTTTTCCTCTCTCTGTGGTATTTCCTACTTTTGGCAAGTGTTAAGAGGTTCAGGGTGCATGACTGTCTGTGTAATTACATTTTAATGCCTGCAAGATCTTGAATTCCCATCAGAGGTTGGTGCCATCCTAGCACATGGAGAGCTGTTAGTATTGAATGATTGCTTATTATGTGGAATGAGATAATTATTTTGGATTGGATGTGTTTGAGAAGCACTGTTTAATATGTTCTGTTCAGTAAGCAATTGAGAACAATTGGGTTTGTATTATAAAAGTGCAACTGATGTTTGTGCCTTCTTTGTATGCCTTTGGGGCAATTCGGTATTACAGAAGAAATTGCAAACACCTGTGCTGCAGCTTCTGTTAAACAGGTTTTGCTAGCGCTAAATGTGTGCCTTTTGAATCTTAGGGTAAAACTCTGTCATGCACATGGGGAGCATGGCCACATGCAAGTGAGAAAATCATGTTTCTTCTTCGGTCATGCTTAATCACAGATACACATATGGTGATAAAAAGGCATGCAGAAGGCAAACTTAATGTGGGCCAAATAGATGTGGCCCCCAGTCATTGCACACTGAGTGTCACACTTCCATGGGGCCCCTGCAGTTGAACGCAGTCACCTATTGCACCCACTTGCAGGGGGGTCTCTACCCCTCTTTGAAAGTCAGGTCCGCTGACACCTGCACAATGAAAAGTGAACCGGTAACCGGTAGTTTCAAACACCCGGTCCAGTTTTCACTAATGAGCTGTTCTCAATGCAAGTGCAGATTTGTTCCCACCCTGGGAACAACACGTGTTGTGATACATGACACGTGCCCTGCACAGAATTAGCAGGCATATTATCAAGAACGGAGTTAAAATTATCGCCTCTTTAGCGACAGGAAACTGCCGCTAAAGCCGAGATAAGGGGCTTGATAATATTTCCTTCTGACCTACTTGACCTGAACTGGTCAGTCCAGATCCTGTCCTTGCCGCGTGGCCACCCCGAGTGTGCCCGTTCTCCTCCCGCTGCCGCCGGTTTTCTCGTGTTGCCCTGTAAACTTGTTAGTTGTAAGCTGTCCCTGACTGTCCCTGTGCCTGCTTGTTGTCCCTGACTGTCCCTGTGCCTGCTTGCTTCTCGTGTTTATTACTCTGCCGTTTCTCGTTCTCTTGTGTGTGCCCTGTCCCTTTGCCCATCGTTGTCCCCTGCCCCACCCCGCTCCCTGCCGCAGCTCCCCCGCGGCCCCACTCCTGCTCCCTCCAGCATCCTCGCACGCTCCCCCCCACTCGCCAGCCCGCTCCCGCCTCCCAGCTGCTCCTCCCTCGTCCCGCCCCCCCCACTCTCCATTATGGCAGAGTCTGCACGTACGCACAGCGTTGACGCGCAGCGGGCGCGCCCTATGCGCGCCAAAGGCACGCCAAAGGTAAGCCCGTCTGCGCGTGTCCGTGCCTGGACCGCACCCCCTGGCCCCCGCAGATTCCATCCCACCCGCCGGACGTACGACGCCGCCACCCTTAGCGCACTCAACATAAGACGCCTGCCCGGATGCCACCAAGCCACCCCAGGACGCACACACGGACCCTTCACCTGCCAATCCTGTGAGTTCACCTGCATCCGGACCCGCAACCCACCCGCACCCGCCAAAAGAGCACCCACAGCAACCACCTGAAGTGCATCCTGCTCAACACCCGCTCCGTCCACAGACACGCCGTGGAACTATGGAACCTGCTCGACACCACATCCCCGGACGTCGCCTTCCTCACGGAGACCTGGATGAACGCCTCCACATCGCCCGACATCGCCATTGCCATCCGGGAAGGCTACAAGATCATCCGGAGGGACCGCGCCATCCAGACTGGAGGAGGCATCGCCATCGTCGACAAAAACACCATCCGCATCTCGTCAAACTCTGAAGACGCCCTCACGGCCGCAGAACATCTTCACTTCCAGATACACACCGACCCCAAGATCACACTCAGAGGCACCCTCATCTATAGACCCCCAGGATCCCGCACACAATTCAGCGAAGACATCGCAGACTTCATCAGCACACACGCCCTCCCCTCCGCTGACTACATCCTCCTTGGGGATCTCAACCTCCACCTGGAGAACAGCAACGACAACAACACTACCACCCTACTGGACAACCTCGCTAACCTCGGACTCAAGCAACTGGTGAACACCCCCACCCACTACGCCAGACACACGCTTGACCCAGTCTTCACCTCCAGCAAGCACATCTCCTTCAGCCACTCAACTGCACTTCACTGGACAGACCACAGCTGCGTCCACTTCAGCTTCAGAAAGAACACTATTCACCACCTCCCGCAACAGGTTCCCCACAGGAACTGGAACAAGATCACCACCGACCAGCTCACCGCATCACTGAACCAGAACCCTCCCGCCAGATCATCGGACCCCAACCAAGCAGCCCACAACCTCGCACAATGGATCACCAACTGCGCCGACGACCTCGCACCCCTGAAAACCCATCCCAGCAGGCCCGGAAGCAAGAAAGCCCCGTGGTTCAACGACGACCTCAAGAACTCCAAGAAGAACTGCCGCACCCTCGAGAAAACCTGGTGAAAGAAATCGACCACAGACAATGACGGCCCTCAAGAACGCCACCCGCAAACACCACCAGCTGATCCACACCACCAAAAAGACGGCATTCAAGGAACGCTTAAGACAACAACGCACACAGCAGCAAGGAGGTCTTCAGCATCGTCAAAGAGCTCTCCAACCCCAGCGCCGGAAACAACGACATCACTCCCTCACAAGACCTCTGCGACTCACTGGCCATGTTCTTTCACAACAAGAGCGCAGACATACACAACAGCTTCGGCGAACAGGCTACGCACCCAACCACAAAACAAACGCTCCCCACCACCACCCTCCGCGACTCAACCCCAGTCAACACCGAAGACACCATCCGGACGATGAACACCATCCATTCCGGATCACCAACCGACCCATGCCCTCACCACGTCTTCAACAAGGCAGACTCTGTCATCGCACCCCAACTCCGGGACATCATCAACTGCTCCTTCAACACCGCTACCTTCCCGGAGAGCTGGAAGCACGCCGAACTCAGCGCCCTCCTGAAGAAACCATCAGCAGACCCCACCGACCTCAAGAACTACCGCCCCATCTCACTGCTCCCGTTTCCCGCCAAAGTCATCAAGAAGACCGTCAACAGACAGCTGGCCGCCTTCCTCGAGAAGAACGGATCCCTCGACCACTCACAGTCCGGCTTCCGAGCCAATCACAGCACCGAGACCGCCCTCATCGCAGCCACTGACGACATCCGAACCCTGCTTGACAACGGGGAAACAGCGGCCCTCATCCTCCTGGACCTCTCCGCAGCGTTCGATACTGTCTGCCACCACACCCTAGTTCAACGCCTCAGCAACGTCGGAATCCAAGAGAAGGCACGGGAGTGGATCATCTCATTCCTCGCCGGAAGAACCCAGAGAGTCCGCCTCCCCCCGTTCAGATCTGAGGCCACCGAAGTCATCTGCGGCGTTCCTCAAGGTTCATCACTCAGCCCCACCCTCTTCAACGTGTACATGAGCCCCCTCGCAGCCATCGCATGCCAACACAGCCTCAACATCATCTCCTACGCCGACGACACCCAGCTGATCCTATCCCTCACCAACGACCCCGCCACCGCCAGAACTAACCTACACAAAGGGATGAAAGAAGTAGCCGAGTGGATGAAGAACAGCTGCCTGAAACTGAACTCAGACAAGACGGAAGTCCTCATCCTTGGATCAACATCATCTGCCTGGGACGACTCCTGGTGGCCCCCGGCCCTAGGCTGCGCACCCAAACCAACGGACCACACACGCAACCTGGGCTTCATCCTGGACTCCTCCCTGTCGATGACCAGACAGGTCAACGCCGTCTCATCTTCATGCTTCAACATCCTACGCATGCTCCGAAAGATCTTCACATGGATCCCCACCGAAACCAGGAAGACGGTCACCCAGGCTCTTGTCACCAGCCGACTCGACTACGGAAACACCCTCTACAACGGAACCACAGCCAAACTGCAGAAAGACTCCAACGCATCCAGAACGCCTCCGCACGACTCATCCTGGACATCCCCCGCCACAGCCACATCTCCAGACACCTGAGAGACCTGCATTGGCTCCCCCTCAGCAAAAGAAACACCTTCCGCCTCCTCACCTACGCACACAAAGCCCTCCACGACCTGGGCCCCAGGTACCTCAACAGCTGCATGACCTTCTACACTCCCACCCGCCAACTACAATCGACCAACCACGCCCTCGCCGCCGTCCCACGCATCCGCAGAACCACCATGGTAAGAAGATCCTTCTCCTACCTGGCAGCCAAGACCTGGAATTCCCTCCCCATCCACCTCTGCCTCACCCAAGACCACCTCTCCTTCAGGAAGCAACTGAAGACCTGGCTGTTCGAGCAGTAGCCGGCCCCCCCCAGCGCCTTGAGACCCTCCGGGTTTGTAGCGCGCTATACAAATTTCTTGATTTATTGATTGATCATAGCAGCCCAGGCTCACATCAGAGCATGGGCTTCTATTGAAATTCACAAGTGCATAATATCAAGCGCATTATCGCCGCATTAGCAGCAGTTTCCTGCCGCTAAAGCGGCGATAATTTTAACTCCATTCTTGATAATATGCCCCTAAGTGTGCACCTGCACAGTATTCATAATACCGCCCTTGTAATCTGCTATGTTCTGTACTACAGCCAGGCTAGTTTCAGCATCCCCTTATATTGCAAAGTACAATTACTCGCCTGCTCTCACCACATCTCACCAGTCAGCATAGCTCTTGGGGGAGCAGTGATTTGCTTACATGCAGTAGATAGGAGAATGGGGTCACTGTGATACAACATAATTGAACCACCAACATCGCCAATACCCACTATTTGCCATACCCTAGAAGAGGAATCAGCATGGATTCAGTGGTACCTATAACACCTCTTAGCTGCTTCCTCCTAGTCTTGAGATCGGTCTTTCCTCTAGTATCTGGAGGTGGCAAGCCTGTTGATCGATGGGCATAACTTGAGGAAAGTGACACCTCACCTGAGTAGTAGGTGAAGACATTCAGTGCTAAGTCATTCCTTTCAGGCAGGATCTCTCTTCCTCCAGCTCACCAGGAATCCCTCAATAACCCTGGCAGGAAGATCAGCACTTACGGAAGGTTGCATGGTATATTATCTTTAAGAATTTCTGGCATTTCATGCTTTAAGTGAAAAACCTTATTATATTTAAGACATACCCTTTTCTCTTGTATTTTAATGCCAACTTTCCATGGAAATTCAAGATCGTGCAAATTAATTATTCACAAGGATGGCTCGCCTTGTGGTGCTACTTTGCACATTGTCTAAAAGCAAGGGAAATCTCAGTTTTCTCAAATCCCCCTTTTTCAAAGAATGTCACAGATATGAGTTTCCGTGACATTCATCTATCCCTAACACAAATGTGACTGAGGTCACAAAAACTGTAAAATGCAACTAACCATGAGAGTCATGAATTTTTATAAAAGTTGTTGACCTATAGGGTAGTAATATATTCATTGAAAATAGCACTTTAATTAGTGTCCTTGGAGGAAATTCTGAGTGATTTAATTAAAATGATTTCAGGACTTTGCGCATCTTGAATACATGTATTTCGTCAAAGGTCAGTGGAGGAAAAACAGATGGCCTAGCACCTAATGTATGGTGTTGTGGTGAGGGGCGGTTATTTTAGGTCATTTGATCCCAGGATGGCCTTTCACTTTCAAAAACGAATGTTTCCCATAGTGCATTTGGAAAGTGACTTCACCTAGCTAAGCTTCAGATCAGAAAACAGGTGTCCCGGGTGTGCGGTACCAGAATATCGTACATAAATATCGTCTGAATAATATTGTGTCCCAAATATAGGGGCATATTATCAAGGGATTTATCTCTGCTTTTTTGGCTTTAAAAGCGAGGAAAGCGGAGATAAAATTATCTCCCTATCAGCAACAGGGTGCTAACACGCAAATTCGCATGTTAGCACCCTTTTTCTCTACGCTTCCCCTTGCATCTCTAATGAGATGCAAAGGGGGCGTTCCAGAGAAAAATAATAGGAGAAATGTCGCTTAACAACATTTCTCCTATTATCAAGGATTTCTCTAACCCTGTTAGTGAAAAAAAGCAGCGCTAACCACGGTTAGCACTGCTTTTTTTACACCTGGTATTTTCCAGACTTAGCCATGATATCCCATGAAAGGTGGATATCATTGTTTCTACATAGTGTACTAATAGATTAGCAAATACATTTAAATGAGTTATATTCTTAATTTTAGTATAATGTAATCCTTCCTCATCTGATGCTTCTAAATCTACCTTCTGTTGCTCAATGCTAAGTGCTTTTTCTTGTGTACCTATTTTTCTAGGTGTATGTATAGTTTCAGACTCACTAGTGTTATTCTTCATGTCTCTACTCATTATGTAAGGAATGGCTATTGTCAGTCCTAACCATACTACGAGTACTATCACTATACTACATGTGCATATTCTACAGCATGTTTTCAAACAGTTTATTTTCGGTCTTCCATTAACAGTTTGATCAGCCATGGCTGATTAGAAGACTTCACCCCTCTTTGTAACTTTTCCACAGTCTTTTAACCTGTGAATTTCTTTTCAAGTTGGTCTCACTTCTTCGTCAGTCTGATCAGCAATTAATTTGTCACCACTTTCGTCACTTAGTTCTAAGTTTTCGAAATCTTCAAGGATGGCATAGGTTCATTCAGGGCCTCTGAATTTGTTATTCAGTCTTTTCAGTCGTGGACTTCTCCTTCTTGGTTGTACAGTAGATTGTTCAGTTTGACTTGTTATTTCATTTACTTGTTCTGGTTCTTCTTTTATTGTCTTTAGACGAAATCTCAGTCTTTTTACAAACCTAGGCCACTTGTCTCCTTTTCTGAGCCTTTTAGCTGGCACTGTGCTCTGGCCTTCTTTCAGTGCTCTCTTATTTTCATTCAGTTGTGGTACATCTATTTCAATGTTATTCTCTGTATCCCTCTCTGTCTGACTTGGTCCAGGTCTTATTTCAGTTTCTTCAACCTGGTCACTAGCCTGTCCTTGTTCGGGTGTTTGCTGAATTTGACTTTGATTTGATTCACCTTCTTCTTCCTGAACAATTTTTCTATTTCTGTCTGTCCCAGCTCAAGCTCTTTGAACCCTTGATTTCCTTCTGCCTGAGCTTCCGCCCTAATACCTATCTGTCCCTCTTCAGACTCTGGAGTTCTTGGTGAAGTGTCAATTGTCTGGGTATCTTTATCTTTCCCTATCTGGTCCTCCTCAGAATTACTGTTAGCTTGGATTTCTGTAATCTGAGTACGTTCTTCTAGACCTATCTCATCCTCACTATCACTCTGACTGTCTAGATAAGTCTGACTTCTGGTTCTCACGTATTCTGCAGGTATCATATCTTGAATCCAATCCACTTGACTGGTGCTTGGTTGTTCCTCTTCAGCTACTTCCGGATCAATATCTTGAGACCCCTCAGCTGCACAACCTTCAGCTTCAGTTTCATCAGGTTCAGTCACTCTTTTTGGGTGACTGGCATGGATCCAGTGTGGAACTCCTTCGCACTTTACAGCTGTGGTGGTAACCAAAATTACTTGACATGGTTTTCCCCACCTTGGGGCAAGGCAAGATTTCGAGTGTGTTTCTTTAACACTACCTATTCACCTGGGTTCAGGTCATGTGCTGGAGTTGCTTGTCTGGCGACAGCATCTTTCCCACCCTGGTGAGAGATAGAACGCACTTGGTCAGCCAGTTCTTTGCAGTACTCTAGTACTAAATCATCATATAAATTTATCTGCTTGTGTCTTGGCACCCATGCTTGCCTCATTGCTCTTCCCATTAGTATTTCATGAGGACTCAAGCCTGTGTTCTGGTCTGGAATACTTCTGAGTCCCATCAGAACAAGAGGTAAAGCATCAGGCCACTTTAAACTGGTAGATTCATACATCTTTCCCAATCTTGACTGGATTGTGCCATTCAGTTGTTCTACCACTCCAGAAGCCTCTGGGCGGTATGCACAGTTCAGCTTTTGCTTAACGTTGAATGTTTCACAGATTAGGCCAATTATTTCATTATTAAAATGACAGCCTCAGTCTGATTTAATTGTTACTGGAAAACCGAACCTAGGTATGAGTTCTCTGAGTAGGAGTTTGGCTACAGTGATGCTATCATTCCTACGTGTGGGGTAAGCTTCTACCCATTTTGAGAACAAACAGACAATGACAAGTATATATTTTAGTCCTTGACAAGGGGGTAACTGGATGAAATCAATCTGTAGTCTTCTAATGGGCCTTCTGCCTTTCCAATCTTTCCTGGCAACACTACAGTTTTCTTTCCAGGATTCATTTGCTGGCAAACTAGACACCTCTGGTAAAGGCTCTCTGCTACATTCCTGAATCTCGCATTGAACCAACTCTGTCTGAACAACCTGATCATGGCATCTCGCCCTAGATGGGAATCTCCGTGGAACATCCTAGCCATAGGGGCAAGCATACAGTCTGGTAAAACAGGCCTACCATCAAGGTAAACAATGACACCATCTTCAACCCTTTTCTGACAACCTATTTTTTTCCTCTCTTCCATTCCCTTTGGTTCTGCTTTATTTTGCAAATCTCTCACTTCCTCCCACGTTCTCACACCTTCAAGCAACATAAGTTGGCAGCTATTTCCACACGTATCAATTTTCTTATTTACAGCCATTTTATATTTGGCACAATGTTGGGCCAATTGGTCAGCATATATGTTACCAGCTGTCACTTTGTCATTTCCGGATTGGTGAGCAGCACATTTGACCACAGCCACTTCTTTTGGCAATTGATTTGCTTCCAGCAAATCCTTTACATAATGACCATTTTTAATAGGAGTGCCTGAAGAAGTTAGAAACTCCCTTTGCATCCAAAGTTAGCCAAAGTCGTGCACAACCCCATAACCATACTGACTATCAGTGTAAATGGTTACTTTCCAATTTTTGCCAAATTTGCAGGCTTTTGTTAATGCAACCAATTCGGCTACTTGTGCAGACTTGACTCCAGGTAAATAGGATGCTTCAACTGGACCCCCCAATGTCCCCACTGCATAGGCTTACAAGAGGAAGATGCCAGTGCTGATAATAATAACTTAGAATTACAATAAATTCTCCATACACTGAAAACCAAATTCAGAAAAGGGAATGCTTCTTAGTCGCAATTTTATTATATATTCAATAGTGTTTTATAAAAATCATTTGTACATTTGAAAAAAAGACAAAAATGCAAAACGGACACAAGAAAATGCAATAGATGAGGAATGAACCACCATTCGATACTACAATCATATCACTTTCACCAGACATTCAAAACATACAACCTACTCTCACACATACCATATGTACATTATCTACAATAGGAACACATAAAACTGGTACTGCCTCTATATGAACAAAATATTTGCAATTTGTGCTGAAGAAATAGAACACCATCAAAAGTTTTTCTCTATTTCAAGTAATCTTGATGAATTAAATGAAGATCAATAGTGTGCAACAAATGACAAAAGATCTGTGCAATGATGTACTCTTAGATCAATTGGCAGACCAGTGGGAGGAAGGGCCTACGCGTTTCGAATCTCTTTTAGTCCTTTAGAGATTCTCATCAGGGCCTCGGGTAGCTGAGCAAAAGAAAAGAGAGAAGAAAAAGAATTTTTAGGCAGGGGAGATTCAAAAGATGGCGATTGCATGACATGTAGACACATTTATAAATATCTTTAAGCTAATATCACATTCCGAATCTCAAAAACTCAATGGGGACCCAGGGCTCTTGAAGAAAACGAGATCGATGTGAAACATGGATTAGGGGTACCTCAAGTGGAGCTCTGTTAAGTTAATGCAGCGGGACGCTGTCAGTAATCTGGGGTTTACACTCGGCGGTTTCACTATGTAGGGCTGCAAAGGGTGGAAAATGGATGTGGAAGAAAACTTACCACCTAAGTTGCTGGCGGCGGTCCAGGGCAGAGGAATATAAGGGGTGGAGACTAGTCAATCTGTGGATAAGTGGGACATAGTTAGTCTCAATTGGAGGTGTGGTAAGGAGACCTAGAGTTTACAGGGGGTCGGCCTGGTCTGATTCTCTTACCGCTCTAGAGAGAGTGTCCTTGCGCAGAGGAGACCAACGATGGCTGGCGGGGATGCCAGGTATATTGAGTTATACGGGAGCCGGGAACGTGAGGCGTGGTGTCTTTCTGGTAGGGTGGGCACAAAGTCCTGTATGATCAAAAAGGACAGAGCTTAATTAGAGACTATAGACCTAGGGGTCGCATAGCAACAATGGCCAAGACGAGAAGTAAACATTCACCTTCGGGATCACTAGGGTGAAAAACCTAGTTTAATCATGCTGATTCGGCGTGGGAGGCAGCGTCAGCACAAGCAGGAAGGAATCGGGTGTGCTGTGTCTATCTCATAGAAGGAGAACCAAACTCCTGCATAAACAAATAGCACGAATACATTAAGGACGCCTCATGTCAGGGGTTAGCACTGTAACAATGGCAAGGGCATAATGTAACACCTCACCTTAAAGACGCAAAGGTAAAGAGCTTGTTTTAATCACACTCGGCGCCGGTGGCAACGTCAGCACAGGCAGGCAGAAGTCCGGTGTGCTGTATGAACCAAAGAGCAAGGCGACCGTAGTTAAAGAGGACAGCGGTTTTTGCATAACTCGAGCCAATAGCTCCACATAGCTAGGTTTACGACTGCATAGCAAGCGCTCTTACCGGGTTACGAAGACCTAAGTTATTATTATCAGCACTGGCATCCTCCTCTTGTTGTTTACGTTAAAGGCTCGGCCTTGCTGATTAGAGCCAGCCCCCCCTTGTTCTCTTGTTCTATTAGCGGACGACAGTCCGCGAGGCATTTTTTGTGATCCCATTAATTTGGATATCGCGTTGTATTGATCTTCACGCCCCTTACCATTAGGTCTAGGACTGATCCACCTGACGGCTCCTAGACCTCCTTTTGATCCTTTGTGAATCTCCCTTTGTCTTACCATTACGGCTTAATCCTCTCCCTCCATCTTTTCCCTGTTTTCTCTGTCTGTCGGTTTATTGTCCTGTTTTGCATTACTTGTTAGGGAATGGCAGAGAAGGGCACTTTTGCTTATAGCGAAGATCACATTAAGAATCTGCTCAGTGACCCCCCAGTTTGATCATACAGGACTTTGTGCCCACCCTACCAGAAAGACACCACGCCTCACGTTCCCGGCTCCCGTATAACTCAATATACCTGGCATCCCCGCCAGCCATCGTTGGTCTCCTCTGCGCAAGGACACTCTCTCTAGAGCGGTAAGAGAATCAGACCAGGCCGACCCCCTGTAAACTCTAGGTCTCCTTACCACACCTCCAATTGAGACTAACTATGTCCCACTTATCCACAGATTGACTAGTCTCCACCCCTTATATTCCTCTGCCCTGGACCGCCGCCAGCAACTTAGGTGGTAAGTTTTCTTCCACATCCATTTTCCACCCTTTGCAGCCCTACATAGTGAAACCGCCGAGTGTAAACCCCAGATTACTGACAGCGTCCCGCTGCATTAACTTAACAGAGCTCCACTTGAGGTACCCCTAATCCATGTTTCACATCGATCTCGTTTTCTTCAAGAGCCCTGGGTCCCCATTGAGTTTTTGAGATTCGGAATGTGATATTAGCTTAAAGATATTTATAAATGTGTCTACCTGTCATGCAATCGCCATCTTTTGAATCTCCCCTGCCTAAAAATTCTTTTTCTTCTCTCTTTTCTTTTGCTCAGCTACCCGAGGCCCTGATGAGAATCTCTAAAGGACTAAAAGAGATTTGAAACGCGTAGGCCCTTCCTCCCACTGGTCTGCCAATTGATCTAAGAGTACATCATTGCACAGATCTTTTGTCATTTGTTGCACACTATTGATCTTCATTTAATTCATCAAGATTACTTGAAATAGAGAAAAACTTTTGATGGTGTTCTATTTCTTCAGCACAAATTGCAAATATTTTGTTCATATAGAGGCAGTACCAGTTTTATGTGTTCCTATTGTAGATAATGTACATATGGTATGTGTGAGAGTAGGTTGTATGTTTTGAATGTCTGGTGAAAGTGATATGATTGTAGTATCGAATGGTGGTTCATTCCTCATCTATTGCATTTTCTTGTGTCCGTTTTGCATTTTTGTCTTTTTTTCAAATGTACAAATGATTTTTATAAAACACTATTGAATATATAATAAAATTGCGACTAAGAAGCATTCCCTTTTCTGAATTTGGTTTTCAGTGTATGGAGAATTTATTGTAATTCTAAGTTATTATTATCAGCACTGGCATCCTCCTCTTGTTGTTTACGTTATAGGCTCGGCCTTGCTGATTAGAGCCAGCCCCCCCTTGTTCTCTTGTCCCACTGCATAGGCAGCACTCAAACTTCCTTCCTCATGTCTCATACATGAGCCATCTACAAATAGCTCATATTCAGAATGTATTAATGTCTCTTCTCTTATGTCTGGACGTGGTTTTGTACTGTATTCAGTCAGGTCGATACAGTCATGTTCGACTTCTCTCTTCACTTCTGCAAAGTGTGAATCAGGTAGCAGTGTTGCTGGATTCAGAATATTACACCTACAATGGCTACATGTCCTGCACCTACAATGATTCACTCATACTTAGTCAGCCGACTAGGAGTTAGGTACTGAGTTTGGTCCTTGTTAACAAAATCAGAACTGCATGTGGAACATACACTGTTAATGGATGTCCCATAATAATGGACTCACTTTGCTCAAGGCTCATGGAGGTTGCAGCTACTGTTTTCAGGCATCCTGGCAATGCAGATGCTACTGGATCCAATGTAGAAAAGAAATATGCCACAGGATGTCTCATTAGACCGTGAGGTTGGGTCAGGACTGAAAGTGCACAATTATCTCGTGTATCACAAAATAGTGCGAAATATTTTGAATAGTCAGGCATCCCTAATGCTGGAGCCGTACACAGACATTCTCATAATTTCAGGAAAGCAAACAGTTTGTGGAAGAGAGGCAACATAAAAAAGTACAAATCAAATGTACATATATAAGTCGATTGAATGGTTCCTGAGTTGATAGTTTTCTGTTTATTAGTCAGATGTATTCACTATGCACAGGATCAGACAACAGCCAATGCGTTTCACCCATAGAAAGGGCTTCTTCAGGGCAGTGGTACAAAGGCACTTCGCACCAGCATTTCTGGCAACTTAACGTACACCGGACACGGCTCCCACGCTCTGACTTGGACCGAGCTACGTGCAGGCCCTTGTGTTTTTCTTGAAGAGTTCTTCCCCTACACGGGACGCTCTGAACTCTTGACCAGATTTCATTATCAACGCACCTCCTTGTTACTTCCCCATAAGTACCTTTTTCTTCTACTATCACTGCCCTGAAGAAGCCCTTTCTATGGGCGGAACGCGTTGGCTGTTGTCTGATCCTGTGCATACTGAATACATCTGACTAATAAAAAGAAAACTATCAACACAGGAACCATTTAATCGACTTATATATGCACACTTGATTTGTCCTTTTTTATGTTGCCTCTCATTCACAAACTGTTGTTTTTGTTTTATGATCTACCAGCAGCAGATCATTTGAGGTGGGCTATATAGACAAATAAGACTGTGACTAAATCTGGCAGTGCCGTTTGCTAGAACCCAGCTGCTTGTTCTATTCAAGCAGCCTTCGACACCATATGCCACCGCACCCTGATAAAGCGCCTCAGCAACACCGGAATCGAAGGAGCGGCACTGGAGTGGATCATCTCGTTCCTCACCGGTAGAACCCAGAGAGTCCGCCTCACCCATTCCGATCCGCGGCCACCGAAGTCATCTGCGGTGTTCCACAAGGATCCTTACTCAGCCCCACCCTCTTCAACGCCTACATGAGCCCTCTCGCAGCCATCACTCGCCAACACAACCTCAACATCATCTCCTACGCCGACGACACCCAGCTGATCCTCTCCCTCACCAACGACCCCGCCACCGCCAAATCCAACCTCCAGGAATGAAAGGCGTCGCAGAATGGATGAAGATCAGCCGTCTGAAACTGAACTCAGACAATACTGAAGTCCTCATCCTCGGGCCATCTCCTTCGGCCTGGGATGACTCCTGGTGGCCGCCTGTCCTGGGCACCGCACCCAAGCCAACGGACCACGCATGCAACCTGGGCTTCATCCTGGACTCCTCCCTCACGATGACCAAACAAGTCCACGCTGTCTCGTCATCCTGCTTCAACACCCTGCACCTGCTCCGAAAGATCTTCCAATGGATCCCCACCGAAACCAGGAAGACGGTCACCCAGGCTCTCGTCACCAGCCGTCTGACTACCGGAACACCCTCTACGCTGGAACCACAGCCAAACTCCAGAAAAGACTCGAGCGCATTCAGAACGCCTCAGCTTGACTCATCCTGGACATCCCTCACCACAGCCACATCTCTGCCCACCTGAAAGACCTGCACTGGCTCCCCGTCAGCAAGAGGATCATGTTCAGACACCTCACCCACGCACACAAAGCTCTCCATGACACGGGCCCGAAGTACCTCAACAGCCGCCTCACATTCTACACACCCACCCGCCAGCTCCGATCCGCCAGCCTCGCCCTCACCTCCGTCCCACAAATTCGCAAATCCACCATCGGAGGAAGATCCTTCTCCTACCTGGCAGCCAAGACATGGAACTCCTTCCCCATGCACCTACGGCTGACCCTGGACCATCTCTCCTTCAGGAAACAACTAAAGACCTGGCTGTTCGAGCAGTAGCAACCCCTCCCCCCTCAGCGTCTTGAGGCCCTATGGGTGAGTAGCGCTCTCTACAAATTTTGTTGATTGATTGATTGATTGATTGAAATACAATTTCAAGAAAGCAGTCATGCTTTCGTCATCCCATTCTATTGGGTCTTTTGCTCTTTTCTTTGTCATCTGTACCAATGGTTTTGCTAGGACTGCAAATCCCACACTCCATTGCCTGCAGTAACCTACAACTCCAAGAAACATTCTGATCTCTTTCTGAGTTTGAGAAAGATTCATGTTTTTTATTATTCTGATTCTTTCAGAGGTAACCTTTCTAACACCTCGTTCTATCTGGTGCCCCAGATATTTCACTGATGTGGTGCAAAACTTGCAACTTTTCAGGTGACACTTTATGTCCTCCTTCACCTAAATGATTCAGTAAAGCAATGGTATCAATATCACAGTCATTTCAAGTTTTAGACGCCACCAATTGGTCGTCTATATACTGAACCAGGACTGACTGTCCGGGTAGTGCCAGAGATTCAAGGCACTTTTTCAATATCTGATTAAAGATCGATGAACTCTCTGTATACCCCTGAGGAACGCGGTTCCAAACGTACACATGACTGTCAAATTCAAAAGAAAAAAGAAATTTGCTATCCGGGTGTAATGGAATTGAGAACAATGTGTGATATAAATCTATTACGGTGAACCATCCAGCTTCCCATGGTATCTGATACAGAATCACTGCAGGATTTGGCACAACTGGAAAACATGGGACAACAATTTTATTAATTTTGCGGAGGTCCTGTACGACCCTGTACTTTCCGCTTGGTTTCTTTATGCCAATTATGGGCGAATTACATGGACTGCTCATTATTTCCTGTAAAATGCCTGTTTCAACCAAACGCTTTATTTCTGCTGCAACACCTGCTTTTATTTATATGCTCATTTTGTACTGCCGAATATTTGGGTAAACTGCACCTTCTTTTACTGTTACTTTTATTGGATCGACATTTGCCATTAATCCTATATCTTTTCCAGAAAAATGCCACACATTAGGATTTACAGTGTGCTGTAACTCTTCTGGTAAGTCTTCTAAAGTTAACTTTTTATTCTCTGTTTCTTGTTTTGCTAACATTAATTTATAAATTCTGTCTTCATCTGGGGTTTGAATTTCTACACCATTCGGGGTACAAAAGATGGTGCAATTCATTTTGCACAACAAGTCTCTGCCTAACAGGTTTACTGGGCTAGAATCGCAAATGACAAATTTGTGCATTTCTTTAAAATTACCTATTCTAACTTCCATTGGTTCTGTGACTGTGGTACTAATTTGTTTATTAGAAACGCCCACTACCTGGATCACTTCTTCCGAGAGGGGTAGGTTTGGAACCTCTGCTGTTCTCACAGTAGAATGGGTAGCACCAAAGTCCAATGGAAAGGTGACATCATTTCATTCACCCTTTCCTTCAATGTTTGGACCTGACTGATCTACCGGCAAGGAGGCACAAAGTACGCACTCCTCGTCCTCCCCTCTCAGGCACCGTCTCCTCCTTGAAAAATGTGTCACTCAACAGAAACTGTGATGTCACTGCGTCTCTATTACCACTTCCCTCCCAATTTGTGGTATCCACACTTTGGTGTGCTCTGCTCCTAAAATTTGGCATAGGTGCAAGGGGTAACTGGTTTTGTATTACCTGCTGCTGTTGCTTCTGTGGCACCTCATTCTGCATCTGTGGATTCACATCATTAGTTTGAATAGAGTTATTTTGCACAGCTTTGCACTCATTTTTCAAGTGCCCCAATTTGCTGCACCCGTGACAAGGGAACTTCTTTTTGGCTTCCTCTCTATTGAATTTTCCCCTTAGCTTACCCCCATTACCATCACTTTGAGACTGTGTATTGTTCATTTGACTTAACTGGAGTTCCTGTTGCTCTGCTAATTTTACTTGTGCCCACATTACCTTTTCCTTTAATTCTTTTCGTTTATTGTCAAGTTATTCTTCACAATATTTTGCATATTTAAGAATTTCATCCATTGGCTTGGCCTGCCAACAAATCTTATGATCTTTAATCCATTGTGAAATTTCTGGTTTTAATCCTGACACAAACCGATAGATGAAATGCGTCATGTCTTTCATATCAATATTATCTAGGTCACTATATTGTTTAAATACAAGTGTTCATAATATTCATGTACAGATTCATCTTTATTCTGGGTGGTTCTATCTATTCTAGTCCAATCAGTTTATTTTGCGGGTACTTTCTCTTTGGGATACTAGACTACTTGATTATATTTCTTCATTACATCTTCTGAGGGGGCTCCTGTCTTTGGGTCTCTAGGGTACTCATCACTTGGCCAATCAACAGCAACTTTACATTCTGTCCACAAATCTACAGGAACGACAATGTCAAATAACCCATCCAAATCTTTTAAAAGACATTTTGAAACCTTCACAAATCTCTCGACTTGTCTGTACCATTCTACAGGCTTCTCTCGAAGTTATGGGAAATCATTTGTAAATGACAAAATATCCTGTCGGGACCATGGGACATGACCATAACCTCCACCTGGTACCTCTCTCATGGGACACAACCTTTCCACTTTTTCTGCCTCTTTTAATACGTATTCAGATGTAGTTTTGTTTTGATCGAGCCTCTTCTTTTTTTTTGCCCATCTAGTTTTCCATTTTTCTAGGTCACCCCATTACTGCAATAATGACATAAACTCCTTAATTTGTACTTTTCTACCAGACACATTCATATTTTCCAAGTCTTTGTCAAATAATTCAGCTCGATATGGTTTCTGTAACACTTTAGATTTGCCAATTTCAGTTTCCTTATTGGCTGCCATATTCATTAATTTTTCTCTTGTATTTCTAGTAATGCTTTTGCATATGAACAACAACTCGTCCTCACTGAATGTGTTTAACCTGTCTAATCCCACATTTCCAGCAATCATTTCCTCTAATTCAACTCTTAATTTGAATATGTCCAATATCTTTGGCTGTGACTTTGGTTTCTCTATTTCTCGTGACCATCTCTCTATTTCCTCTGGGGTTACTACTGTGGCACTTCTTGTACCTGAGGATGTCTCCATCTGTACTTCTCTAGAACTTATAGGAGTAGTTTTTCTAACCGAGTCACTCACTGGTTCTCTTATTGGTAAATCCATCAGGGAAATCACTGACTCACATTCACTTGCTTGATCATCAATTATTAAGGGTTCTTTTCTAAGCTGTACTACAGGTATAGTTAGTATGGTATTTTTAGGACTAGGTAGTTTATCTCCATACAGAGGAACAACTGGGCCAATGGTTACCAGAATTGTCAGGGCTTCAGGGCTCGTATTCAATTGAGAAATTTTCTGAATTAACTCACTTCTATGTTTATTTAATGCTTCTCGTTCTCTTTCCCGAAGTACCTTTTCTATTGAAGTCTCATGTACCACTTGTGGAATAAGAGGTGGTTTCAGGAACGGAGCACTTGGATTAACTGTGCTTGGCTCCTCATTATAATGAATTTTTCACAAATTAATCCTCCAAATAATCATCATCCGATTCACCACTAGTCATTAAATGTTTCGTTTTCTCAGTCCTTTTACTTCCTGTAGGATCTTCTAAAGTAAATACAGGATATAATCCTGCCACTAACATGGACTGTATCCATTGTTTCATTTGTTTGTCTCGTCTCTTTTGGAAATCGGGGATAAAACTTACTCTAATTCCTGTTACTTCGCTCAAAAGCCTCAGTTTCCCATTCCTCTAATGCCTCATATTGTGTTTATCTAGGTCTGGGATCTAATTCATTCATACAAGTTCTCAAATTATACAGAACTCTGCCATTAAACGTACCATTTTCTGGAAATCCTAAAACACCATCATCTTTTGTGTACTCAATCCAATTTTCTAACCACACACAAGTGTGATAGCCCCTTTCAACCATCATGTATGATGCGGGCGTATTTGGTGGTGGAATAATAATCCCTTCTCTTGTTTTAATTGCTTTATCTTTTTTGAAAAAATTCTTAATTCTTTTAATGAATGATATTTTTCTTTTCTCTTCGTACATGATATAAGGTCTTCCTCTTATATACTGTTCTTGTGCAAACCCTAAATATTTTCTATCGGGTCTACCTCCTACAATCGGACTTAAATGCCACATATATTTTAACCACAAATCTTTAGGATAACTCTCAATTTGTTTACAAAATTACTTCCAATACCAGCGCGTCTTTTATTTTCAGTGACCAATCAAAATTTTGGATTCAAAATGAATCCAACCAATAGTTGTGCGGCTTTTCTCGTGAGAATAGTTCTCACGGTCCTGTACTGACCCCTCCTTTACAATTACTATCTCAGCTACACACCCGCTGTCTCAACCAATACAAGCACGGCTCTGAGTGACGTCAGCGCAGCTCTGCGACTGACTCTCTCCTTTGCAAGGTAATACAAAACTTTTCTTTTTCACTTTTAATGTAGATGTTATCATTCAACAACGTAAAAACATTTGCCACTGTGCCCGAATGACTAATTCAAAGAAAAGATAATTTCACAGTGCGAGTAAGTCCTTTCCGCTTACTCTTCACACACTACAAGTAGATCCCTTCCGTCTACCCTTCAGGCAAGCATTAGAGAACCTGCTACTTCTTCGGACTTATCCTCTCTAGGATATTTTTAAGGCCAAAGTTTCACCAGCGAACCCATTTGCTATCAATCAAGCTCAGAAGAACCTGCTACTCCTTCAGTGTGACACTTTCTAGGTGATATCACACAAAAGGTTTTGCTAGCGAACTCTTTCCTATCAATTATTGACACATTTAAACAGAAAATTCCCTAAAATAGTGCTTCTGGTTCTACCTAACCATGCACTTATTTCCTAAAGGCATGTGACCTCACTGCAGCGTGGCTTCCATTCACCACCCTCTATTCTGCCCCTAGGGATTTCAGACAAAACATATAACAGGTACGAACAATTTTGGTTAATACATAAATCAATATATTCAATAATACAATTTCAAATATGCCCCCAAAAAATTCAATAAACCAACTAACTACAACTAACTACCTATCTTAACTAAACCCTAACCATCCTCTGCTACCAAATGAACTGATGGAGCGCATGGGTTAACCTGACCAGTTTACCTTACTCACCTGGGCACATAAACTCATTTAACACCTTTGTTGAAAAGGTTAACCTTTCACGCACTCTACCAAGTTGGGGGTTTACCTACAAGGTCCTATACAATTGACTTACCAATTCTTGTCACAGGTACCTAGAGACCTATTGGATCAGGGAGTTAGCAAGAAAATAGGTAGCAATTAACATTTCCTGCATAAATTGACCGCAGACTCAGGAAAAGCTTTAACCTCTTTGGGGCATATGCATCAACCTATTTAGGAAGTGCAAACGGTGCGAATCGGTAAATTCGGCCGTTTGCACTTCCTAAATAAGTTTTTGGGATGCATGAAACAATTTTTCAAAATTCGCTTTTTTTTGCATTTCCTAAAAATGCGAATGCATTTAAGGAATCGCATTTGTGCGATTCCTTAAATGCAATGCATCAATTTTTTAAAAAATGCGAATTTTGAAATAGGAAGTGCAAATTAACACGAGGTTGACCTTCGTGTTAATTTGCGAAATTCTTTAAAAAATCACAAAAATGCATTTTGGAAAGTGTCATGTTACAGACACACATGTCCTTAGGACATGTGTGTGTGTGAAACATGCACTTTAAAATACATTTCAGGGGTGCAGGGGGGGTCCTTTGGACCCCCTTCTGCACCCTTGCAATGCATCAACAAATTGCGAATTCCCAAAAAAAGAAATGCAAAACGGCATTGATTCCTATGGGCCTCTAGGCCCATAGGAATCAATGTAATGCCATTCCTTAATTGCGAATCGCAATTAAGGAATCGCAAATTCCGAAAATTAAGAAATCCTAAAAAAATTAGGATTTCTTGATTCATAGGATTTAGCAATTCCTAAATTGCGATTCCTTAATTTTCGCAATTTAGGAAATGCAAATTCCTACAATGATGCATGTGCCCCTAAATCTATTTAAATTTAATAAATGTCATAATCCAAGCATTTGCATTGAGAAATCTTTCAATTAGCAAGATAATAATTAGAATAAAATTTTACAGAGATTTCATAAGGCTGTTTAAGCATTAAATGACAGGGAAGGTAAAGAAAAAGGAAACAATACAATAACAAACCCACATTCAATATTTACCTAGAACGGTGTTATGAAGACAAACCCTGGCCACTGGCTGATTGAAGGACAGAAACCCCGACAAGGAAGGTGTCAGCAAAGCAAACAGGTGCGGATCAGAATCAGGACAGGCACAACCAAATTGGATTAGGACAGGACCACCAAGGGCTAAGACCAGCATCCGCAGTTAAAGTTGCAATGCCTGCGTTACTCACTCTCTGCGGCTAACAGTCAGAACCGGGTAAGAGTTATCGATTTCTTCGACAAAGTGCTTTGCCAGCACTTCTGCTCTCAATCCCTGATCTGGGTTTCGAACCTTCTGACAGAGGGCTCCGCCAGCACCTCTGCTCCCGATCACCTATTGAGTGCGTTGGGTCAGTGACAGGTCAGCTATTCGGACAAGTCGGACAAATTAGCTAACTAAGCCTACTCTAGTTATACTGTTTTCCAGGGAAGTGTACCACCGTCCCATGTAGCAAGTGTAAGGATCCCCAAATTTGATTGGCCAAATGACGGGGAGATGTCATCACACCATACTAAAATGAAACTTTTCCCTAGAAATGTTTATTTTATGTTCCCGCCCATCAATTTTATTTTCCCATGCATGTTTTATTCCACCCAGCAGTGAATGTATCAATGTCGGTTACAAAGTAGTCCATTTAACAATTTTGCTTCCTCTGTAGAGTTCAGGAGGTGAAGTTCCCAGGCGCATCTTGGTCAATACTGTCCCTGGCACTTATTCAATGCCATGACTTGATGTTTTTCAGATTTTGGTGCGCAGGCTTAATGGTTTCAATATGAAGTGCAGTGGGTTTCAAAATGGAGTATTGGGTACATTTCAGCCTCAGAAGCGTGATTACATGAAAGAATAGAAAAGAAACAGTTTTAGAACAAGACTAAATGAATGCACCGTATACCACTTATCTCTATTTTTAGTGTTACAAGATTAATTAACTCTTGTCTTTTCTGATTTTTGATTGCTGGTTATTATACATAGGGATTTTTATATCTACCGTAAAGCATGCTGCTATTAGGAACAACGCATTAGCCCTTTAAATATATTACGAACATCAATTTATGTATGATAGTGATTGAACATCTAAGTGATTAATTCAACTTTTGATTAAAGCTCTATTTATGAGAACTGGTGTCTTGTTTCCTTTTTATCCTGTCTTGAAATGCGAAATCTAATGCTTCAGATATACCTATTGCCGGAGGCAATTGGTGCGTCTAGGGACCAACAATGTCAATCCTCAGCCTTTCAAAGGGGAGTCTCAGCCACTTGCAGTGTCAAGGGAGTCCTTGGTTTACCTCTTTCTTTCCACTGGTTTTACTGTTTGCATAGGAGCTACAGGTCTCCTTTAATTTGGCAGAAATGTTGGGCAAATGTAAATGGTTTACTAACCTACTCCTTGTTTAACTCTGACACAAATGTCCTGCCAAGGAGATGTCATGGCTCAAAGTAAGGAGGAATTCCCAGTACTTCTGTTGAACTACCAACCTCCTGGTTGCCCCTTCTTTGAGTTCTCAAGCCTCAGTGGTGAGAACTCCATCCTCCCAGTAGACTTTGTGGAATCCTCTCACATCATCTTGCTCTTGTCTGTATGGTAGTGTGTCTCAGGCTTTCAAGTGTGGGACCCTATTTTTGTCCCTGACACAACTCCTCTCTGGAAGGTCCACCACCTCCTTGCAATTCTGCCAAGTCAGACAGATCTTGCATGCGTGGAATCCCTGCATCAGAAGTTAGATCACTCAGGGAGATCCAGCATTCCTGAATGGACCTTCCTCTCCACCCCTTACCTGTCAGAAGCTTCAAGATCATTTCCCAGAAGTCACTCTACTGGGATGGCAGGAGACGCAACTACCTTTTCAGGGCCTGTCACACCTCCCCATTCCAAACTCAGTATTGCCATGGGATGGAGTTTGGCTACACTGTCTGCATACATTTCCTGGTGGAATACACCAGGTATGCTCTGTTCTGAATAAACCAGTCTTTCGGTGACAATGGTCACACTGGCTCCTGGGACAACTTCCACCTCCACATCTACACCAGTAATCCTGTGGGACTACTCAAAAGTGGAGGGCTTCTTTGTGAAGACGCTTTTGCATTTTATCTGGTTTACCCAGGACTTTCCCCTGGAATGGGACCTGTACTCCTTCTTTTTGATCAGTCCCTGGTGTTTCTTGGAAACCCTGGTTCTGACCCACTCATCATCTGCCTCCCTCAGATACCTGGGGCTAGACAGTTTACAGTCAACTAGATACTGGTGTAACTTCTCTGAGGAACAATTAGTTAATATGTGCTCCTTCATGAACAAATTGTAGAGCCCCTCCTAGGTACTTATCATGTTACCCTGAATCCAGCCCTCTAGTGCCTTTGCTGATTGGGTGCTAACTTTCTGGCATCCCTGACTTTCATCCTGTACTGCTCTAAGGTGAGACCAGACATCGTGATCAGACACTGCTTCATGGGGAGTAGGATTACGCTGCTTCCCCCTCTAGGGTCAGTAGCCTATCCCTCCCAGCTACTGAAATCAACTTCCACAGGCGTGAACCCCAATATTGAGAGCTAACACTCCTCATTCTAAGGGCCCTCTCAAATGCTGTCAGCCACTTATCTATGATAACACCTTCTTGGTACTTAGGGACAATCCCCTTCGGCAGCCTAGGAGCAAACCTACCACCTCATGACAACTCAAGCTCTTTTTTGCTGCCACCATCTCTTGTTTTGCCTTCTTGTGTACACTTCTCCCGGGCCAGGGCATGACTTTTCTCCTCCACAACTAAGTAAGCTAGCTGGACCTCAAGCTCTCTAACCATAAGGGACAGTTCTGCCTTTCCTTTGGTGGATCCCACAGATCCTCCCCTCCCACTAGCTATAGGCCGGGCCTTGGTTCCTGAAGTAGTGGACAGGCAGTCATTATCCACCTCTTGGAGGTTGAAGGTGTCATCCTCCCCCTCCCTTTCCATCTCTGGAACTTCCTCTGTTTCTACTAGCCCCTGGCTACAAGAGACTTTATCAGCTTTCCTTTCCTAGTGGTGGAAGATGATGGTAATCCCCCAGCCATACACAACCCCCTAGGCTGTGCAACAGTGAGTGTGGGTAGGCTATCCAGATCAAGCTCCTTGTTATCCCTAGTTTTGGGTCACGAAAAAACACTTCAAAACAAATGGAATTAGAACAATTTAGAAAAGTCAACAATGAAGTATTCAAAATTTAGTCCAAATTTAAAAATTTCAAAAATACATTTTGCTTTAGGTCAATTCTAGGGATTTTTAAAGATCTTCACTTAAATTCTGTATGGTGTGGTTAACCCATTCGCTGCTAGGCCTTTTTTACCCCCGTGCTAAGCCTTTTTATTTGGGTATTTGGGGTAGTTCGCACTCAGGTCCCTGTAACTTTTTGACCACATAAGGTATCCATGCCAAATTTGCATCCCTTTCTTCCAACCTCATAGAAATTCTAAAGGTACCTAGGGTTTGTGGATTCCCCTGGAGGAAACCCAGAAATTAGCCAAAATAAATTATTTTTTTTGGGAAAAAAGGGCTACAGATGAAAGCGTCTGGTTTTGTCCCTGCAAACGGTATCAACAAATGGGTTGTAGTGCTGAAATCAACATCTTCCCAGATTTCAGGGACAAGCAGACATTTGTCAGAAAAACAAAATTATTTACATCGTTTTGACATTTTTCTGGGACATAGCCTATTTTTGCTATGTTTTGTGCTTTCAACCTCCTTCCAGGAAATGGTAGGAATGGGTATGAAAACAATAATGGATCCTGAAAATCTATACATTGTAGAAAAGTAGACAACATTCTGAATTCAGCAAGGGGTCATTTGTGTAGACCCTTCAAGGTTTCTATACAGAAACTAACCATTGAATATAGGAAAAATTGAAAATTAGTTGAAAAAAACAGCCATTTGAGTCAAAGTTTTCACCTGTAACTTCTTCTAATTATGACAGCTGTTTGAAAGCAATATACTGTTACATCTGTTGGACCATTCTGGTTGTGGGGATATATAGTAATTGTAGGTTAACCAATAAACCAATGAACCCAGAGCCAATAACTGAGTAGCATCTTGCAATGTTTTTTTTTTTATGTACAGGGTATATAGCAATACATTTGGGAAAATATATACATGGAAAATCGGTTTTAGAGACACCTATGTATTTCTGAATTTGGAACAAAATATAGAGTTTAGAAACAGTAGATATTTGCACATTTCCAAAATTGTGAGTACCCATACTAGCATAAGAATTAAGGGTTATTTTTCAAAATGACTCCTTTTTTAAACATTGTCTTTCATTTGGAAGGCAGAAATGCATCAAAAGTTAATAGGTAATAACAGTTGCTCTACAATTCTGTGTTATCCTAAATCTCCCAATAAAAATGGTACCTCACTTGTGTGGGTAGGCCTAGTGCCCGCGACAGGAAACGGCTAAAAATGCAATATGGACACACTTTATTTTTACTGTGAAAACTGACCCTTTTTTTGCAAAGTGACTAGCTGTAGATTTTGAACCCTAGCCACTCCCAGCACCTAGGAAAACCAGGAAAACCTAGCAAACCTATGCATTTTTTTAAACTGGACACCCAGGGAAATCCAGGATGGGGTGACTTGACTGTCCCAAACCACGTTCTATTACCCCGAATCCCTTGCAAACTTAAAAATTTGTAAAAAAAAACCCTACATTTTCCTTACATTTCTGTGGTGGAAAGTACTGGAATCTGCGTTAATCCACAAAATTCCATGCACCTTGTGTTCCCCAAAGTCTTCCGAGAAAAAGTGGTACCTCACTTGTGTGGGTAGGCCTAGGGCCTGTGACAGGTCACGGCCCAAAACGCAACATGGACCTAGCACATTTTCACAGTAAAAACTCACCCTTTTTTGCAAAGTGCCTAGCTCTAGATTTTGAAGCCTAACTCTGCCAGCACCTAGGGAAACCTAGCAAACCTATACCTTTTTTGAAACTAGACACCCAGGGGAATCCAGGATGGGGTGACATAACTGGCTCTCACCAGGTTATTTTACCCAGAATCCCTTGCAAACCAAATAATTTGGCTGCTGCCCCATCTGCCTCCTGGGGGGGCCTAAAGGCTGTGGAATATTTTTTGGGGGTCTGGGCAACCCCCACCCTGAACTTTTGAAAAGAAAATCTCTGGTGGCAAGTGGGCTTTCCGTCCCACCACGGGGGTCAGATAAGGGGCTATTGCCCCATCTGCCTCCCAGTGGGGGCCGAAAGAGTACATCATTTTTTGGGGGGTGGGGGCCTTGACATGCCCATTCTGGTCAGCCCCCAGCCCTACCTATATAAAACAAAATCCCTGGTGCTTAGTGTGTTTTCTGCCCCCAGGGGCACATAAGGGGCTATTGCCCAATCTTCCTCCTGGAGGACCAGCAAGTCTTTAGTTTTCTTTGGGGGGTTAGGGTGGGAGCATTTGCATGCCCATTCTGGGAAGCCCCCAACCTGGCCTATAAAAACACAATACCTGGTATCTAGGGTGCTTTCTGCCCCCATGGGGGCAGATTGGGGGCTAATGCCCAAATCTGCCCCGGGGGGGGGGGAGGGGGGAAGACTAGAATTTTGTTGTGGAGAGGGGTGGGGCAATGGCATGCCCATATTGGGAAGCCCCTACCCCTAAATTCATCGTAAAAAAAAAACTGCCACCTAGTGGGCTTTTTGCCCACCCTGGGGGTGGCAGATTGGGGGCTACTGCTAGTGCAGGGGTCTGGTGGGGGCTTTGGTGTGCCCATATTGGGCAGCCCACACCCCTAATTTACATAATAATATAAATCTCTGGTTTCTGGCAGGCTTTCTGTTCCCTGGGTGGGCAGATTGGGGGCTACTGCCCCATCTGCCAACCTCAAGGCTCATTTTAGTTTTGGTTTCTGTGGAATTAAGTCAGCATGACATGCGCGCTGATCTTCATTGCACAGAAACAACACAGACGGCCTCGGGAGCTGGGGTACCCCTGCCCCAGCTCCCGAGGCTGTCGGAAGGAAAAGGAAATCCCTCTGGTGCTCGCACTAGAGGGATTTCCCCTGCCATCCTGCGCATACGAGTACCATGGCGCAGGACGGCTCCCGGCCGTCCTGTGCTTGGAAGGGGCTAAACACAAGTACTAGATTCCACCACTGCACCCAAATGTTGGAACACATTTTTTTAGTAAGGGTTGATAGATACCTACACCACAATCACAAATAAAGTCCAGCCAAGTCTCCATAAATGAATCGTTGCTCAAACCTTGGTAGCTTGGCTTCCGAGCAGTCAGTGTTAACTAAGGAGACAGATGTGTAAACCATTTAAAAACACCTACAACAGTAAATAAGTAGGGCACTGCACATTAAAAATCCAGCACCAATTTCTGCAAAAATAATTTTTTTTTATATAAATAAAATGACACCAAAATGGCAAACATCCAATTTAGGGAATGGAGATATGAATTTGTAAAGATTAATTGTAAAAATGCACTTTCTAGTGCCTAAAAGCCAAAAGTGTCAACTTTGGACATCTGATCAGGCTTGACTGGGACAAAGTCAAAGTTTCAGTCTGACCACGGTGGAGCACGGGTCGGATACGATGAGTTGCAGTGCCCGGTCAAGTTTTTACCCTCTGTCTTTTTGGGAGCTTTTTCTCTCAAAGTCAAGCAAGACTCCTCATCAGGGGGCCAATTATGATTGCGGTTAATCCACATCCTCCGGGCCAGCGGAATCCACCGCCTGCCCGGAGGATGCGGATTAACGACTGCGGACTGAAAAAAGACCCCCCGCCAGATTAGGATGGCTGGGGGATCTTTTTTCCGTCCGCCGCTTTCCCGCCGCAGTCGCCTTTTGACCGCGGCAGAATAGCTCTAACATGGCTGGCGGTGTCTATCAGACACCGCCAGCCATATTAGGATGTCAGCGGTCCTATGCTTTTCCACAGCGGCATTTGCGCCGTGGAAAGGCATACAGACTTTTCTTTGGGGGCCCGTTGCGGGCCCCCAGGGGTGAAGGGGGGTGGGGGTGCACATGGGGGGTACCTGCCTTTGCGTGCACGAAGCGGCAGGCACCACGCGGTGCCTGCCGCTTCGTGCATGCAAAGGAAATCATGCACTTTTAACCTTTCGGCGGGTGCTGCTTGAAGCAGCATCCGCCACAATGTTAAAGGTAGGGGATGTGACCGCCAGGGTGGCGGTCACATCCTAAATGGGATGGAGGGAACGCCGCAGCCTCTGGGAAGGGTCCCTCCATCTCGAGGGTGGCAGACGGACGCAAGTTCCTACGCCATCCTAATCGGCCCCTAGGCCAGGTTGCAGTTCAACAATGGCGGCTTTCTTTCACGTGATGTCTCGGTAAATCCTGGAGGTCTAGGTTCTCATCGTCAATGGCGAAGAGCTTCGGGGCTTTCAGACGGGCAAACCTGGATTTCAGGCTGAGTCGCAGTTCAATGACACCAGCTTGACTCTCAACGACAAGCCGTTAAACTTATAGAGCATTTTTACTACAAATTCTCCAAATTGTTCAAAACTTCTGGATCTTCTTCCAGAAGGTCCTTTTGAGGTCTTGAAGTGTTCACAACACCAGCCAAGTTTCCAGAAGCTCCGAGTTGCTGCTTGGAGAGTTGGGATTACAATTCTCACAATGCACCTGAACAAATCCTTAAAATTCCACTGGACGCTGGTCAGCTGGGCTTTTCTTGGTTGAGTTGATGCAGGTGACCTCATGTAGTTCTTTTGTACCAGTTGCTTTCAGGAAGTCCACTCCTGAAAATGTTAAGCAAGGCAAAGACCTCTTTTGTGATGCCAGGAGTGCGCAGTAGGTGAAGTCCTTACTAGTGCAGTCCTCTGTGGTGTAGACCAGGGGTTCCTGCAGGGCAGTCATTCTTCTTCTTGTATCCAGGCAGGGATCTGAGTTGCTGCACAGCTCTCTCATATTTATCCAGGCTGGTAGGAAGGGGTACCCCTGACCAATGTAGTGCAGGATGCTACCTTCTGTGATGGACATTTCCCCTGAAGTATGGCATGTTCTTGTCCCAAGAAGCACTGTTTACAAAAATCCAACTTGGAGAAAACATCTCCTGGTGGTTCCTGTCTGGCTAAGCCAACCCACTGGTGTGGCTAACTTTCACTAACACCCCCCTTCCTGCCCTTCTCCTAATTCAATTACAAGGGCTCCCATCTGGCTGAGGGTTCAAAAAGTGGGGGTGGGCCTGCTTCCTGCCTTAACCACTTGGCTGCTAAGGCAATATTTTTCTTTTCATTGATTTTCCATTGAAATCAATGGAAAGTCCATGACGAGTTACCCTTGTCATTAGCGGCGAAGAGGTTAAGTGTCTTTCCCTCTTTGAAGACCAGTTTGGCTACCCAGCCCCTTTCCCATCCTGGCTTCTGCTGCTACAGATCTCCTCCCACCAGATGTCTCCTTTGTCTCAGCACCGGCAACTTCACACCTCATTAAGACAGCTTTGCTCATGAGGTGTCAGACTGTCCAATAAAATAAAAGGCTAACATAGAGCTGAATTGGGGAACTTTAGGAAAGCAGTTCTCTAACTTCTTTCCTCTAAAAGTTATAATAAATCCAACCATGGCAAGTTGCTGGATCGAATGCAACTATTATTTTCATACTATGAGATATTATTTTAGCTCACACCTTTCAAAAGATAGGCTTTATTAATGTTAAACAAAGCCTTCATAATTTAGCCTGTGTAGCTAATGTACCACAATGGGGCAAATGGAAATTACTGTTTTTCCCTCAGCAGGGCATGTAAAACATATATTATAAGGTCCCTGTTTATTTTAACATGGCACCTAGGGCAGCCCTAGCATTGTTGTTGTGCCTGGTTTCACATTGCACAGGCAGGCAAGGCAGTATGCACAATGCCTAATTCCACCATGCTTTAGAATAAAAAAGTGTCATAGCCAGGCCATTGGACAGAGTGCCTCTGCATGTAAAGCACCTTAGTCATCCAACTATCCACATTAGCATAGTGTGAAAACCACCATAAACAGGCCAGTATCCCTTGGCCCCATTAAAATAAACATAGAAATGCCAGTTTCCATAATGCTGCAGTATATAAAGCAACATACTATAGCTAACGCCATACTCATGTCACTTTCCACAAAAAATCAGGATGTTCTGAATCAAGGCAAGGCCAGCATCTGCTTGGTACCATTATGTAGAGCATCATAGCTAGACCACATACCCCAATGCCTCTGATGTTAAGCACTATAGCCATCCAAACATCAACGTTACCACACTATCTAAAGCACCAAAAGCACAGACCTTTTTTTCCCTTGCTCCAGTGTGTAAAACACCATATCAATTCCACTTTCCACAATATTCCAGTATGTAAAGCAACATAAAGAAACCAATATCCATCAACCTTAATTATATCATTCAATTTATGCAAAGTGCATTTTTTTGATAATTAGTAGACATCATTGTCCTTGTTTTAAAATGGCCAGTACCTGCAGATGGAGGTACTGAACTCAGAGTTACTAATTGTAAATGGTAAGTCCACCCAGTTATCAATCCAGAGTTAGCAAGCCTTTAATGGAGAATAATGTTGGTGCCCCAAATCGGCTCTTTCTATTTGTCAGAAATGTTTCCTTGTCGATCAGTCTGATTAGTCATCTAAAGATGTTTTCAAGTACTGTGTTCTGATTTCACCAAGAGACTGTGTTGTGCTCGTTAAGTAATGTGAGGTAGTGCAATTAGGTTTACTGCAGAAGTGATGAAGTAGTGGTGTTGGGAGGTCAGATGGCAAAGGAATCATTGTTAAGCTGGAAGTATGTGATTCTTTATTTGGGGGGCTATCCAAAGGGAGTTACCATTGTGTTTTAATCTCTGTATTCCTTCAACTGCTCTTTACCTAGCACTTACTGTTTTCCTCTCTCTGTGGTATTTCCTACTTTTGGCAAGTGTTAAGATGTTCAGGGTGCATGACTGTCTGTGTAATTACATTTTAATGCCTGCAAGATCTTGAATTCCCATCAGAGGTTGGTGCCGGTAATCAGACAAAATATCGAAAAAAAAATATCGGAAAGACAAAATATCGAAGTAAAAATATCAAAGGTCAAAAATATAGGTAAGCAAAAGTATCGGATACAAAAATATCGAAATAGGTGAGTATGCAAAAATATCGACAAAAAAAATATCGAGTGTCAAAATATCGTTAAAAAAAAAATATCGTGTAGTAATGGAAATAATCAATAGTATATGAAAAAGTAAAATAATTGTATATAAAAAGTATTAAAAAAGTTGTATTATTATAAATAAAACAATTATAAATAAAATATTTAAAAATACATATCTATGTTTAGGAGCGGGTTATTGGGTTTATAGGGGATACGGGTGGGAAGTAATTTATTAATAATTAATTAATATATGTTATTAAAAAATACTAAATTATACCTATTTGTTAATTAATTATAATTAATTAGTTAATTAATTAAGCTCATATAGTCTATATTATTAATTAATTATTAATTGATAATTAATAAATATTAATTATGAAATTATAAATATATATTTTAAAAAATATATGTAGATACATGTTGATTTTGTATTTCTACATTTAGTAAAATATTATTTTTAAAAATTACATTTTTAGGTTTAGGAGCGGGTTATTGGGTTTATAGGGGATAAGGATGGGAAGTAATTTATTAATAATTAAATCATTAATAAATAAATGTTATTAAATATTTGTACATTATACCTAATTGTTAATTAATTATTATTAATTATAATTAATTAGTTAATTATTTAAGCTCATATAGTCTATAATATTAATTAATAATTAATTGGTAATTAATTAATATTAAATAAGAAACATTAAATATTTACTTAAATAATTCAATGTACATACATGTTTATTTAGTATTTCTAAATTTATGTAAAATTTTGTTATTTGTAAATTACATTTCTAGGTTTAGGAGCGGGTTATTGGGTTTATAGGGGATAAGGGTGGGAAGTAATTTATTAATAATTAAATCATTAATTAATAATTGTAAATAATTTTTTGTACATTAGACCTAATTGGTAAATAATTAATAATAATTAGTTCATTAATATTATATAGTCGAAATTATTATTTACGCAATTCTTTGTAATTAATTAATTTTTATTGTAATAATGTACTTAATTATTTTTTTTTAAGGGGTATTTGTTGAGTTTTGGGTCAGTTTTCAGTTTGTAGTTAAAGGGGTATTTGTTGAGTTAAGGGTCAGTTTTTAGTATTTGGGTAAAGGGCTAATTTTAGGGTTCAGGGTTAGTTTTTAGTATTTGGGTAAAGGGGTATTTGTTGGGTTCTGGGTCACTTTTCAGTTTTTGGGTAAAGGGGTATTTGTTGAGTTAAGGGTCAGTTTTAAGTTTTTGGGTAAAGGGGTATTTGTTGGGTTCAGGGTCAGTTTTCAGTTTGTGGATAAAGGGGTATTTGTTGGGTTCAGGGTCAGTTTTCAGTTTTTGGGTAATGGGCTAATTTTAGGGTTCAGTGTCAGTTTTTAGTTTTTGGGTAAAGGGGTATTTTTTGGGTTCAGGGTCAGTTTTCAGTTTGTGGATAAAGGGGTATTTGTTGGGTTCAGGGTCAGTTTTCAGTTTGTGGATAAAGGGGTATTTGTTGGGTTCAGGGTCAGTTTTCAGTTTTTGGGAAAAGGGCTAATTTTAGGGTTCAGTGTCAGTTTTTAGTTTTTGGGTAAAAGGGTATTTGTTGGGTTCAGGGTCAGTTTTCAGTTTGTGGATAAAGGGGTATTTGTTGGGTTCAGGGTCAGTTTTCAGTTTGTGGATAAAGGGGTATTTGTTGGGTTCAGGGTCAGTTTTCTGTTTTTGGGTAAAGGGCTAATTTTAGGGTTCAGTGTCAGTTTTTAGTTTTTGGGTAAAGGGGTATTTGTTGGGTTGAGGGTCAGTTTTCAGTTTGTGGGTAAAGGCATATTTTTTGGGTTCAGGGTCAGTTTTTATTTTTGGGTAAAGGGGTATTTGTTGAGTTCTGGGTCAGTTTTCAGTTTGTGGATAAAGGGGTATTTGTTGGGTTCAGGGTCAGTTTTCAGTTTTTGGGTAAAGGGCTAATTTTAGGGTTCAGGGTCAGTTTTTAGTTTTTGGGTAAAGGGGTATTTGTTGGGTTCTGGGTCAGTTTTTTAGTTTTTGGGTAAAGGGGTATTTGTTGGGTTCTGGGTCAGTTTTCAGTTTGTGGATAAAGGGGTATTTGTTGGGTTCAGGGTCAGTTTTCAGTTTTTGGGCAAAGGGCTAATTTTAGGGTTCAGTGTCAGTTTTTAGTTTTTGGGTAAAGGGGTATTTGTTGGGTTCAGGGTCAGTTTGTGGATAAAGGGGTATTTGTTGGGTTCAGGGTCAGTTTTCAGTTTGTGGATAAAGGGGTATTTGTTGGGTTCAGGGTCAGTTTTCAGTTTTTGGGTAAAGGGCTAATTTTAGGGTTCAGTGTCAGTTTTTGGGTAAAGGGGTATTTGTTGGGTTCAGGGTCAGTTTTCAGTTTTTGGGTAAAGGGCTAATTTTAGGGTTCAGGGTCAGTTTTTAGTTTTTGGGTAAAGGGGTATTTGTTGAGTTCAGGGTCAGTTTTCAGTTTGTGGGTAAAGGGGTCATTGTTGGGTTCTGGGTCAGTTTTAAGTTTTTAGGTTAAGGTCTATTTTTGGGGTTCTGGGTCAGTGTTCTGTTTTTAGGGTAAAGGAGTATTTGTAGGGTTCAGGGTCAATTTTTTGTTTTTGGTACCTAGTTCTACGGGATAACAATATATTTATTTTTCATTTAATCAATTAAAGGAATTTATACATATATAACATTACATCAAGTTTAATTTACTGTAGACTACTGTTGGAATAATCTATTCTAATTAATTAGTGTATAGTACATATTAACATTTTATGTAGAGTGCAGTAGGAATATTAATACTTATGTTATTACTGTGCAACACCTATTGTAATTTAATGTACACTGGATTTTGTATATTATTCATTACATTATTAGAGTCCAACATATACTCACATGTAATATACAGTTAATTATTTTTTATTACATTGATACTTTTTAGTAAGATAATAAAATAAAATATTCAGCATGATTTTATAAACTTTTATTTTATTTACATTTTAACAAATAACATAAATGCATAATAATATATTTTTATTTACATTTCATTAGAAAAAAACTTTTATAAACACACTTAATAACAACTATACAGAACCATTATTAATTTTCTTCTTTTTCATATGAAATTAACATTCTTTATTATCTCTTTTACATATTGTTATGTCAGCAAATAAATGCAAATAACACAAATATTTTTCTGTTAAGCTTTTCTCAGCTTCATTTGTGAAGATCACATTTTTAAAATATAAATAAACATTTTTCCGTTTTTTAAAAGTTTTTTTTCAATTTGTGACAATGTACTTACATTTTTTAACATTGTTAACATAAACATCATTGTTTTCATCATATTAAATTATTATATTCATGTACATTTTTTTCATGATTTATTTGTAGGATAAAAAAATACAATTTTTCTATATAACATAAATTAATACTTCTTTGTTTACACATTTGGTTCTGTATAGATATTATATTTTACACTTGGGACTATTTTATTCATTTTTGGTGCTTTCTTTTGTAACCGGGTTTGGTCGTTTTGGGTTATTTGGAAGAAGGGCTGATCGCGGTTGGGAGACACTTCACGTCGCTGCAGGTAAGGTTCATTTTATATGTTATATGTGTATTATTATTATGGTTTGAGACTAGTGAGTTTATATTTAGTGCTGTTGAATGTGAGGGAGCTATGTTTCAGATTTTGAAATCACATATTTACGTATGGTATATACACGTCGTGTTAGTTAGTTAACTAATTATTTATAGAGTTCATTTAAGTCTTTTAGGGTATATCGAACATTAAATCATCAATGTTAATATGTTGGTCTCTAATTATTTGTTAAATATTGTGGGTGGGAATGTCTGTTTTCTATGTTTTTTTCATAGGTGTACGCAACATCGGAAGTTCCGTTTTTTTTTTTAAGGAAGTGTTAGTTTTTTTCATCCAACACTGATTTACAAACACTTCTTTACATTTTTCGGGTTTTCCGGAGCGATTCTTTCTTTTTTTCTACTTTTTCGGGTTTTTTATGGTAGTTCGATGGCTAAGGACCGCGTGGAATTCGTAATTGTGGAACAGTTGTATTTTTACATTTTTTTTTGGGTTACTTTTGCACTACCTGGATTACTTTGGTGGTAATGGACGTTCTTGGATAGAAAACAAAATTGGTAAGTGTTTGCTTTCTATTATTTTTGTGGGTAGGTAATATCATATTTATTATGGAATTGTTTTTAACTTATTATTTTGTTTTAATGTGTGCATATATTAAAATAATATCATTATATATTGCATACATTAAATACTTTAGAAGCTCACGTTACATATTTTCACATACTTAGGTGCTACATTTGGTGTTTTATAACAGTTTCGGCATTATTTACAGTAGTGTTTTGGCTATGATGTTTAGGTATTCTATGCCTTTCGTATTAGGGTAAAGTTTAACCTGCTCTTCCAGGTACTTGTGCATTTGTTTATTTTGCTTGGATGTTTTAGGGACAATTTCGGTTACAGATTGGTCCATTCTAAATTCTTGATAGCTCTGTTCTTTCTGTAGGCATTTTATGAATTTTTCGAGACTAGGTTTGCTTCTGCCAGTTGATTGGACAAATGCATTGTGCCAACCTTCAACGGCATTGTTAGTTTTTGACTCCCCGTTAAGGGTACTATTGTACACATTCCACCAGGGAATGAGGAATTTTGGATTTCTTCTGTGGCCAGATCTGTGGAGTCTGCCTACCCAGGTGTCTTCAAAGTAATCAAGAAAAGGAGTTAATCTAGCTTCGTTTTGTTTGTAAAATGGACTGTCTATGATAATATTGTAATGTTCAGCTACATCTGTTGTAGGGACATAGGCAAGTGCTATAAGTTTTTTGATTTGAAAAGCAAATGAAGAATTTGTAGCATATTCGACACTTAGGGTAGTTTTTTGAAGGTGTCGCCATAAACACTGGTTGAAATGATAATAGCACCCTTGAATGGAGGTATGTGGGTGGATTTTTAGAATAGTTGAGAGCATTGCATGCTCAAAATCAAGAATGATTTTGTCCGGAGAGAAATCATTGTTTTTTTGTTTTATGACATTTAATAATTCCATATATGTAGAATTGTTTTTGTTAGGCAATAGTGCATATAACAAAGGGATATTGCAGTTGTGATAGAGGCCATGTATTGTGTATAATTGGAAGAATGGTTTGGGACAGATGTTAAATGTCCCATCCATCATCCAATATTGGCTTTGCTGCAGTTTCACTAAATTCATACTGGTACCAAAAATTATAAGTCTATTCTCATTGCTTTCGTTGTCATAAATTATAAAGGGTTGTTTATTTAAAGTTATTATTTCGTTAGCACTAAAACTAATATCCTGATATGTTCTAGGACATGGTGTTGAAGAAGTTGTAGCTTTTTTGGTCCGTGCTATAGTTCTTTTTAATGATAGGATGTTTGGCATTTGGGTTGAGGCTGTTTTGGGAATTTTTGGAATGGCTTCTTTTAAAATGACATTAGTTTGCTTTTGGGATCCGGTACTAGCTTCTTTTATACTTTCCATAGCTGTTCTGACTTCTATTTCTGTAATATTAGGTGGATGATTATGTTCCCTAGTATATAGTACTGTAGCTTCTTTTGTTGTTGCTCTGCCATAGCACTTGTTGGAATAATATTTGCAACATTTCCAATTCACTTTCATGCCATATTGTTTTTCCTGTGTGTACGTGTAACCCATGTAGCATAATAATAATTTTCCTTTTTGGCTGGTCACAAATTCGGCTCCTTCGGTCATTTTGTACTTTGTATATCTATAAAATATATATAATAGTTAATGTCAATTTAAATGTGATCAATAATCTATGTTAGTGATAAGTAGGAATGTTTATACTTACGTTTTAGAATGTACAGCTAAACTTAGGACTTTCTTGCTTCTTTAGTTGAGGATAAATAGTTTTGATGTTGTAGCTGTTATGAGAAATATGAAAGTAGTATATTATTAATTAATGTTTAGGTAAATTAGCAATTATAAAGCTCCTTTTTACTACAAAAGTGTGTCTTCATTATTCACATTGTGAAGATACTTACATAATTTTTGTGGTTGGTCTTTGGCAGTATAATTCTTTCTTCAGCTTCTGTAGAATACTTTGTAGTGTTATCTTTAAAAAATAAGGAACATATGAGTTACTTTAATCACCATGTTGGTAGGTTTTTTGAAACATGTGGTAAATATGTTATTTAATATACTAGTGATTTGTTTTACTGTTGTTTAGAATGTGAAGTTCTGTATGTTGTCTGTATATCTATTCACTGTGTTTGCTCTGTAAATAAAGAATATGTCATAGAAAATTATTAAAACAGTTATAAATGTTAGTATTGTTTTTACACATTTATTGCAGTTGCATAATACTTACTTACTAAAATGTATTTTAGAAATAGTACTGAGGTCCTTAGTTAATTGGTAGTGCAGTTTTCAGAAGTCGAATCTACAGAGAAAAAAATATATGTTGAGGAAAACTGTTTTTTTTTCTGTGTTTAGATTTTTGAGCACATAATTACACAATGTAACCTAACTTACATAGTTATTCGATTCTGTGTTCCTATGCTTTCTTCACACTTAGTTTGAGAAGAAAATTCAGTTGTTGTAGTATCTAAAAAAATAATAATATGTTATTATTTAGGATGTTAAGTAGTATGAATAGCAAAGAGCCACTGGGTATTTAGCAGGTAAATAATTAGTAGTACTAAATTATGTAGTTTCTATTTTATGTACTTACTTATGACAAAGTATTGTAGAAATAGTTCTGATGTTCTTAGTTCAGTAGTAGAGCAGATTTTAGTAGTATAATCTATAGAGAAAAATAAATATGTGGGAGAAAAATGATTATTTCATTGTGTTTAGATTTATGTGGACATAATGAAACAATGTGCAATTATTTAGATATATTTTGGCATCTGTATTCCTATGCTTTGTTCACAGTTATTTTGAGTAAAATATTCAGTTCTCGTAGTATCTTAAACAAATAGTAGTAGATAATTTATTAGCATGTTAACTGCAATGAATAGCAAAGGGGTACTGGGTATTTAGCAGGTAATTAAGTATTACTAGCAAATGAAGCACTTTCTATTTTATTTACTTACTTAATATAAAGGATTATAGATGTAGTACTGATGTCCTTAGTTCTGTAGTAGTGCAGTTTTCAGTAGCAGAATCTACAGAAAAATAAAAAGATGGTGTGCAAAAGTCATTATTTCAGGGTGTTTAGATTAATGTGCACATAATGAAACAATGTCAAATTACTTACATACTTATCTGAATCTGTATTCCTATGTTTTGTTCACAATTATTTGGAGTACAATTATCAGTAGTGGTAGTATCTAAAAAAAATATTTTTATATCATTATTTAGAATGTTAAGTAGTATGAATAGCAAAGGGCCACTGGGTATTTAGCAGGTAAGTAAATACAATTAGCAAATAATGTATTATATATTTTATTTACTTACTTAGTAGATGTAATAGTAGGTTTAGAGTCTCGTTCTTCTAATTGTTGTGCAGCAATTCGGATAGAGATGAATCTCCTTCTGTGACTTTTGGCAAGTAGTTTGTGCTTACGTTTTCATTGCTTATATAGGGGAGTGTCAGTAGTAATTACTTTACTATTGGTTCATTTAAAAAATTAGGGTTGTGATTGGTTAGTTAGTAGATTTGAATTTCTGTTGACATTAATTAGTATTAGAATATAAAATCAAACAATAATTAGAAAAGTATACACAGTACCATAGAATATTTTTATATGTGTAGGTGACATTTTTTTAACTAATATAAAAAAATATTTGATTTTATAGTGTGTGTATAGTAGAAATGAAAGTGTTGCATGTTATTTTTGATGTGAAAACATATTTAGCGTTAATTAATTATGTAAAGAAAAGCTTTACAAAAGTCGATATAGTTCATAATCCGATATTTATGTGCACGATATTTTTGTTTTCGATATTTTTGTAAATGTCATTATATTTTGCAGATAGCGATATTTTTGTATTCCGATATAAATGTAGTCGATATCACAGTAAACGATGTTTTTGTATATCGATATTAAAAAATCGATATTTGTGTAGATATATAGTTAAGTATAGGATCCCGATATTTTTGACATCGATAATTTTGTTCCGATATTTTTGTACTTCGATATTCTAGTTTTCGATATTTTGTCAGACATTCGTTGGTGCCATCCTAGCACATGGAGAGCTGCTAGTATTGAATGATTGCTTATTATGTGGAATGAGATAATTATTTTGGATTGGATGTGTTTGAGAAGCACTGTTTAATATGTTCTGTTCAGTTAGCAATTGAGAACAATTGGGTTTGTATTATAAAAGTGCAACTGATGTTTGTGTCTTCTTTGTGTGCCTTTGGGGCAATTCGGTATTACAGAAGAAGTTGCAAACACCTGTGCTGCAGCTTCTGTTAAACAGGTTTTGCCAGCACTAAATGTGTGCCTTTCTGAATCTTAGGGTAGAACTCTGGCATGCACATGGGGAGCATGGCCACGGTCATGCTTAATCACAGATACACATATGGTGACAAAAAGGCATGCAGAAGGTAAACTGAATGTGGGCCACATAGAGGTGGCCCCCAGTGCGTGCACACTCAGGGTCACACTTGCATAGGACCCCTGCAGTTGAACGCAGTCACCTATTGCACCCACTTGCAGGGGGGTCTCTACCCCTCATTGAAAGTCAGGTCGGCTGACACCTGCAAAGTAAAAGGTGAACCGGTAACTGGTAGTTTCAAACACCCGGTCCAGTTTTCACTAATGAGCTGTTCTCAATGCAAGTGCAGATTCAATCCCACCCTGGGAACAACACGTGTTGTAATACATGATGCCAGCCCTGCACAGAATTAGGGGGCATATTAAGAAAGGACGGCGTTAAAATTATCGCCGCTTTAGCCTTGATAAGGGGCTTGATAATATGCCCTTGTGAATTCCCATAGCAGCCCAGGTTCACATCAGAACATGGGCTTCTATTGAAATTCACAAGGGCATATTATCAAGCGCATTATCGCCGCTTTAGCAGCAGTTTCCCGCCGCTAAAACGGCGATAATTTTAACTCCATTCTTGATAATATGCCCCTAAGTGTGCACCTTAGTATAGAGTAGAACAATGCGCAGTATTCATAATACCTCCCTTGTAATCTGCTGTGTTCTGTACTACAGCCAGGCTAGTTTCAGCATCCCCTTATATTGCAAAGTACAATTACTCACCTGTTCTCACCACATCTCACCAGTCAGCATAGCTCTTGGGGGTGCAGTGATTGGCTTACATGCAGTAGATAGGAGAATAGGGTCACTGTGATACAACATAATTGAACCACCAACAGCGCCAATACCCACTATTTGCCATACCCTAGAAGAGGAATCAGCATGGATTCAGTGGTACCTATAACACCTCTTAGCTGCTTCCTCCTAGTCTTGAGATCGGCCTTTCCTCTAGTACCTGGAGGTGGCAAGCATGTTGATCGATGGGCATAACTTGAGGAAAGTGACACCTCACCTGAGTTGTACGTGAAGACATTCAGTGCTAAGTCATTCCTTTCAGGCAGGATCCCTCTTCCTCCAGCTCACCAGGAATCCCTCAATAACCCTGGCAGGAAGATCAGCACTTACGGAAGGTTGCATGGTATATTATCTTTAGGAATTTCTGGCATTTCATGCTTTAAGTGGAAAACCTTATTATATTTAAGACATACCCTTTTCTCTTGTATTTTAATGCCAACTTTTCCATGGAAATTCAAGATCGTGCAAATTAATTATTCACAAGGATGGCTCGCCTCGTGGTGCTACTTTGCACATTGTCTAAAAGCAAGGGAAATCTCAGTTTTCTAAAATCCCCCTTTTTCAAAGAATGTCACAGATATGAGTTTCCGTGACGTTCATCTATCCCTAACACAAATGTGACTGAGGTCACAAAAACTGTAAAATGCAACTAACCATGAGAGTCATGAATTTTTATAAAAGTTGTTGACCTATAGGGTAGTAATATATTCATTGAAAATAGCACTTTAATTAGTGTCCTTGGAGGAAATTGTGAGTGATTTAATTAAAATGATTTCAGGACTTTGCGCATCTTGAATACATGTATTTCGTCAAAGGTCAGTGGAGGAAAAACAGATGGCCTAGCACGTAATGTATGGTGTTGTGGTGAGGGGCGGTTATTTGAGGTCATTTGATCCCAGGATGGCCTTTCACTTTCAAAAACCAATGTTTCCCATAATGCATTTGGAAAGTGACTTCACCTAGCTAAACTTCAGATCAGAAAACAGGTGTCCAGGGTGTGCGGTACCAGAATATCGTACATAAATATCGTCTGAATAAATATTGTGTCCCAAATATAGTTAATATAAAAATTGGACCGCTCTACACTCTATGGAGCGATATTTTTGTTAGTAATTTCAGGGCCATGATATTTACACCAGACGGCTTTTTTGTTATTGAAATGTAGACATACAGTTGTTTCGAGTAGTTTCTTTAACTTGTCATAGACTATATTAAAGATGAATCACATTCCGGGGCAGAATTTTTTTTAATTTTAAGCATCAATGAAGCACTCAGCCAACCGGAAATATACAATATTACCCAGCTCATGTTGGCATTGAACGCTTAGGGTATATTTACATGGGGATTTCGCTACCAGAGGGTCACTTTAACCGGCGTTCTGGTGGCGCAATGCTCTGCACCATATTTACAAAGTAGCGTTAAACCAAGTTTTCTGGTTTAACGCTGCTTAGTTAATATGATACTCTTTCATGCAGGTATATGTGTGAAAGGGGTGTGCGATCGGTGTTGCTGTGGGCATTTCACCCCAAAACTGATTCCTTTTTGATGATGCCCCAGATTTACAAGAATCTGTAAATCTGAGGCAGTACCAACATCGAACACCATACAATAGCAGGCATTAGAATGGTGCAACAAGGAGAAATACTCGTATTTCTCCATGTTTTTGCTTTTTCTATGTGTGCTGCAGAATACAGCACACATAGAAGGAGCAAAAAGCCATTAATGATTGTTGATGTGCAGGAAGGTGTCCCTTCCTGGGACATAAACAACCATTAAACAATGATAATTTGCTACTTCTATGTGTGCTGCAAAATGCAACACACATAGAAGTAAAAAATTGCTATTATTGATTGTTTATGTGCAGGAAGGGATACCTTCATGCACCTCCACAATTATTCCCTGCAATGCAGTCACCCTTGCATTATGGCGCAAGGGTGTCTGTGGTGACGCTAGGCAGCTATTTTTAGTGCCAGCACTAGGGAATACACAGGGGTGTGCCGTACTGTGAATACGGCGCAGCCCTGCATTTTGGAAATGGCGGAGCGTGGCGCTGAGAAATTTGCTGCAGCACCGCGCTTTACCTTTCCTTGTAAATATGCCCCTTTGTTCTGTTGGTGGTGGGTAGGTCTTAATGTTTGCATTCCACTCAAAAAAAGAGCGCAGCTTGTGAGGATGATAATTAGACACCTAGATGTTAGCGACAGGTACTTCTCTTAAACTTGCACAGAGTAGTTTTCAAATAGCTCAAACATCACTGAAGTTCAACATGAGATGTCCAAGAACGAGGTTTGGGAGGAAATGCAATACCATGCACACTTTATGATGTTTTTATATATGTGCAGAACACATTTTGTACGTTCAGTATATGGTTACAGTGCACATATTTATAGATTCAGGCACTGGTGCTTCAGGGACTCACCCAGAATCAGACCGATTTTTGTCAAGTGTCGGCATCTGTACTACAACCCACGTTTCCAGATTCTAAAATTCGCCATTTAAGCTATTACACAGCATCGTCTTAACAATGTTGTGGAATTCAATTGACTTAGCGCCAAAACCAGCGGGCTACCTCTTGCTTCAGGACCAAAAAGTACCTGAGATAGCTAAAGTGCTTTCACCACAGGAAATCTTTCAAAATCCATCCCCATCGAGTTTGATTACACTCATTATCTCCCTCAGTTTTTGCAAGCTATTGCATATATATCCATTTGGCATCATGGCTCATTTAATGCCACATCCTGTTTCCGGCTTTTTTGCCTTAGTTGAGATGTTTAATACCTCAAATCCTACTGTAGGAGGAATGTCGGATTAGACGATATTAGTCACATCTCCATTGGAGCATCTGGATTTGCAATCAGCGTGTTCATCAATTATGATGCGTCGCCTCTGCTGTGATTGAAATGTGCAGCGTGCTAACACCCACGACGCCATTTGCTCGTCCCGATTTTCTGTCCAAAATAAAGGTCAGGGTGTATGCAAAAATGGCCGCTGGTGTTGAATTTGCGCTGAAAGGCTTTTCTTTTATTTACACGCAGATTGTTCATCTGCCAGTCTGTCTTAATAGGTTCCCGAATATATTTTTTTTTCCACGGATGTTTTTTTTCTTCTAATTTATTGTGACTATTTCCCGTTAGCAATTAAACGATATTGAAAGTCGATAGCGAGGGTAGGGAAGTCTTCGTCTTGTGCTGCAATTGTTGTGATGAAAAGGAACTACTTTTGACACTTACAACATATTATAAGCAATTTGCAATAATATGATTACAGACAATGAGATTTATTCTGTAGGAATGCAGACACAAGATTCCCCCTTTGTTACTGGAGTCCACTTAATGCTGTTTAGACATTTGCAAGGTTTTAATTATGATGCGCAGCAGCAAAAGCAGTTCTTAAGTGCTGAATGGCCCCTCGTGCAATGACTACACATTCCACTTGTTGTAAATAGCAAAAAAGCCACTTTATTAAGACAGGTTTGTAGAATCATTCAATTAACCTACATAGTGTATTGTAAACCAAACCTCACGAATACATTTGACTTTCTGTAATTCTTCTTTCCCCTAAAACTCCCAAATTGTGAACATTGCCTCAACAACAAACCTTTGCATTCCTCAATTTCTGTCAATCATATCCCTAGCAACCCTGCCCAAGTGAGCTCCCCTTGCGTTGTTCCAAAGCCCCTAACTTCCTCTTCCTCTCTACTGTTCACTCCCACACCTGACAGATGGATACACCTGCACCAGACCCTCTATCCCCCCAAAAGCTACCGCCTTTGAGGATCCCTAAAGCCTGTCTTACTGTTGTAAGCCAGTACCTTTTGATGCTTAATTCCTACACTTAAATATAAAGCAGTATTAACCCTTCAAAAATGAATTAGACAATGGTAGGGTGGGTGGGCCTAATGCATTTTGTTCAGCTATGTCCCCCCCCCCCCCCCTCTCGGACAAACAAGCTGCCACTGCCCAACCACTCCCCTGAGGCTTTACAAGGAGGATAGCCAAACCTACCTTGGCCTCACCTGGGAGACCTGGCTTCAATAGGTCGTCTCTACCATCCTCTCCCAAAGTGCGTATCGCCTCCCTCACTGCATCACAATTCTCCATCCCTTACAGGTTTTCCCACCGACTCGCTGCAGCAGCTCCCTGGATATGCCTAATTAACTGAAACTGCTGAGTAGTAGCTGGAGCCTGTTAGCCCCGCCCCTCACTACCCTCGACCTAGCGCCATCTGTCTCGTGGGCTGCTTCACCTGCACAACGTCACTCAGGGCAATACCAGCTGGTGCTTAACTCCCCCTGGGTCTCAACATCGCAAACAAGGGTCTTCTTAAGACAGATTTGTAGAATCATTCCATTAACTTACGTAATGCATCATAAACCAAACATTCCTAATACATTGAAATTCCCAGCATTCCTCCTTCCCTAAAATTGCCAGTTGTGAATATTGTATCAATACCAAATCCCTATACTGTTCCACCTCTTTCCTTTCTTCCTTTATTCATAGCCTTTTCCTAGCATTTCCTAATCTCCCTCAATCACATCCCCAGCAATCCTGCCCAAGCGAACTACCCTAGTGTTGTTCCAAACCTCGAGCTTCCTCTTCCCCTTCGCTGTACTCTCCCATCCCTCAGTGGGATAGCTAAGTCTGCACCAGACTCTCCATCTGCCCAAAAGCTACCACTACTCAGGAAAACCTTGTGTTTTCCTGCCTCACCCAAATACTCTGCAACCCAGTTTATGAAGAAGAACTTGTGCACCACCAATTTGCGCCCCACATTTTCTCAACTATTCCCTCATTTCCATCATGTGATAATCCTGCCCAAATATGGATAAATGTACTGCATCAAATCTAAAACAATATGCATCCTCTTCCTTTATTTTCCTATGTGACAGAATTTCAATTCCCAAAAGCGCATGGAAAACACACATTGTTCTATTCAACAGCCTTCTAGCTTTGTCCATGGGTGCATAGTTAAATGCTCCCCTCCAATACCTCCTAGAAACCAATTCAGTGCAAACCATGGAAGTCTCCACCCATTGTTGTTTGTTTATTTGTAAGGCTTCCTTCATTTGTTGAAGCAATGTTAGGCCTCACAGCTGCACCAAATCATTGTTGCTGAAGAGCAAAATCAACATGTCTTGGTTCCTCCTGCTGGAAAAGAGTTCAGATAAAACTGGTAATAAACTTTTCCAATGCATAATACTTTTTCCCCACCAAAAAACCTTGTGCCTGCTACTGGGAAGTCAAGTATATATCTGCTGTTTCGTATACAGCACTAACCATTTTTAGGTCTCGCTAGACCTATTGTTACCGAGTTCCTTGTGAAGCGACCTAGATCTGGCCACGAGCGCCGATTACACCTCGTGGACGCGCCCCCTCTGGCCCCGCCCCCCAGCCGTGCACATCTCTTGCTCCAACTTTGCACAGCCAGTCAGCCTTTCAATCGCGCGCGCGCACACACACACACACACGCACACACCACACACCATACGCACACACCATACACACCTCACACACAGGTGCCAAGCCCCACTTACCTCCTCAGCCGCCTCTCCTGACTTCTGCTGCCTTCCACTCTGAGGGCGCGGGCTTCTCTCAAAGTCGGAAGTCCCGCCCCACGACTGCCGTGAGCGTGCACATCCCGAGACCGGAAGTTCGGGAGAGTGCACGCTCGCGGCTTTTTTTTAATGTGCAAATGATCCTTTCACGGCCGTGCAGCTTTACTGCTGCGCAGCCAATGCTTGTTCTTTTAGCTGTCGTGGAAGAATTTTAGAAGTGGTGGAACTGTTGTTTAAGCTCCCGAGTGGGGCAGGGGGGGGATGCAAGGGTTCATGGGCGAAGTGTAGATTACACCTGTTTGAAATGTTTATAGTTGTTGAAATACATGATACAACGTTAAGACTGTGCGCTTAAATGACGGGAATTTGGACTGGTTGTGCTGTATAAACTTGACATAATAACTTGAATATGTAAACGCTGCTGTTTATAAGTAGAAAATTAATTAAAGTATTACTACGCATAAACAAACATTGTAGACGTTAACCTGGCAGGCACTGATATTCACGAAATGCCGCCGGCCGGGCGGTTTGGAGTTCCGCCATTCCTTTCATGCATCACTTTCTGCATAATTTCCTGTACTTTTTCTTTTCGCACATTAGCAGCAGCTGCGTGCAATCATGGGCTGTGTTTGGGCTGTTAATCACGTCTCGGCTTCGGGGTACTTTTCATAAAACACGTGTTTTTTCGAAGTTGCGCTCCACAAGTTTGCCAGATGCGCTGACGCAATCACGCCCTTGTTCCGGACAACAGGAGATAATTATGATTATTTCCTTTTATTACCACGGTTATGGCTGTAAATTTATGAAGTTCGTCACATTTTAGTAGCTTAGGGGTTACAGATTGACACTGTTCTAAAGCCCACCAGATGAATGAGGCACACAAATGCACAGAACTCGAAGGGAGGTTGAACACATTTGCTTTAACTCACTTGTTTAGGTTTTCGTGTGTCACTCCACACTTACTTTAAAGCAAATACGTTTCAGACATTCCGACATTATATCTAGACAGTGCTCCTCTCAGCTCGGATACCGGCGACGTAGTTCAGCTCCGCACTTAAGCTGAGGAGGTCACTGTCTACATACCACGAGGCGTGTATCATGACGGGGTGAGCGCATGTTTTTAGGGCTCGCTGTCGTTAGCAGCGCGAAGCGCTGCCGTAGCGAGTATTATAGTCACCGTGCTCACAGCCAAGGGAGTACAGAGCTGTGCACGAGCGGCTATTGGCCTGTGCCCGAGCCGATTGTGCTCTGTGAACGCGCACGTCTCCGGAAGACGTGCTGCGCCCGAGCTGCCTCCAGCTTGGTTTTTTTGGATCCATTTCGCGGCCGACGCAACTAAACGATGACGTCTTGTTTCTCTAGCTCCCGAGTACTGGTGCTCCATCGCTTACTTCGAAATGGACGTGCAAGTTGGGGAGACATTTAAGGTTCCTTCAAACTGCCCCATTGTGACTGTGGATGGCTATGTCGATCCTTCAGGTGGTGACCGATTTTGTCTCGGACAGCTTTCTAATGTTCACAGAACAGAAGCTATAGAAAGAGCAAGGTATATAGTAGTGCGGTTTCCTTTAATCCATTTTGTTAGCAATTGTAGTGCTGCCGTTTTCTTTGAAATCTTGCACACAGTAGACTGTTTTCTCTATCTTTTTCCCTTTCTTAATTTTAATTCCAGCTATTACATTTTCTCCTTTAACTGAATGCAGTAAACACGATTTGCCTAGTGCCATACTGTTATTCCTGTCCATCTACACCTTGGCTGCCTTATCTCGGTGTGGACACCAGAAATGTTCTGTTGGTTATGTATTTCCCTCTCATCCTCCTCACCCCACCCACAAACAGAATATTAGTTAATTCTGTACCAGCAACGATCGTGATTAACTTTGGTAATTTCTTGGTTGTTTTATGCTTGTAACCTGTTTTTTTTATTAATTACTTTACCACCTGTTTTTTTGTTTCATAATTTCTTTATCTCCTGTCGTCTTATTAATTCTTCAGTTTAATCTCCCGATTAACATTCGTGATTCTTTTTAACTTTCATACTGTATGTTGTATGTAATATTTAAAAGCATGTCTCGTTTTTCTTGAGGTCCCCATATATTGTAACATGAAAGTGGCTCATTATTAAGGTTTTTTTGGCTGCATAATCTGCTAAGAGCAAACCGAAGGTGAATTGGACCAATAAGTCACATTCCTTTGTTCTGTGGAAACTGTAGGGGGATATCTCTGTATTTAAGTGAAATGTTTCAATCAAAACGCAACGAACAGCCCAGTGGTTTTTAAAAAAAAGCATACTCATTCTTCTTCCTTGTACCTATTCCTCCTTTTTAGGTCTCGCTGTCCAGCGAAAGACCTATTGTTGTCGACGTGTCGGGAATGTGGGACAGGGGATGTGCACGCACAAGCCCTCGGCGATTTCACCTCGTGGGCGCGCATGTCCAGCCCGGCGCCGTGCACATCTCCTGTCCACATTCCCAGCAAGTCAGCCTATCGCGCGTGCATGCACACAGACAGACACACGCACGCACACACATGCACGCGCACACACACACACACACACACACACACGCACACCTCCTGCAACTTTCACACATGTTTCTTAATTTCCCCCAAAGTCTCCGCTTTTGTTCCCTCTCTCTGCTCTACCTCCATTCTTGTTTTTGTTTGTTTCGCTTACCACGTGTACTCACCTCCATCTCGGTGATCCAGGGGCCAGGCTTGCATGTATCTGTGTCTACGGATGAATGTGCATCATCTATAGGAATCCCTCTCTAGGTCCTCACAGGCACTCACCTCGCTCTTGGTGATGCGGTGCCTTGCTAGCTTCACAACGGCGAAGTTGCCCTTCTCCCAGCGTGCGCTCGATGTCGTAGAAGCCCACCCGCACCGGGCCGTGCTGGGGGTGCCCCGGGGGCTCGGCCATGACCATGCTGGGGCCGAGGAGCAGCGAAGGCGGCACCGGCGTGCGGGCGCCCGGGGAAGCGGCGCGAGCAGCTCTGACTCCGGTCCGGTGGCAGAGCTCAGCCTCGGCCAGGGGGGAGGGGGGCCTGCACCCGGCACCGCCCCTCGGTGACGTCAATTGACGTCAGGGCACCGGGAAGAGCAGACTTTCACAGTTCACTGCCAAGCCATGGCGACCACAGTCAGCGTTGGCGTCACCGCTGAGATGTCAATCAGGGAGTGTGTCCTCTGCCAGCTCCTTGGCTGTCAATCTCTGGAGGTGGGCAAGGAGGGGGAGGCAGATGCCAGCTGTGCAGAGTGCCTGCCCTTGCCTACTCTGGCTCTGCGCACCCATGCAGCTGGATACCGCTTGCACCCGTGGCGTGGGTATATCCTTTATGTGCCAGCTCCGTTAGCTCAGGGTACGTGGTAGCCCCGGAAGACAATTGCACGCGGCACTATCTCTGCAGTTTACATAACCTCTACACTGATCTGTGCGTGGTACTTCAGGTATATCACTCCATAAAAATGGCGCTATTAAATCTTGCACCGAGCACTCTTTACTAGGAACAGCCACGCTACTCCGTCTAGAATGATCCACACAGCTCTTATTATGTGCAATGTAGAGGTACTCACCACATACTATTCGCAGGTATATTTGGGGTATCTCAGTGGATGCAATTATATTTATATTAGGTTACACACCTGTAAACGGTCGATATAGTAGCACTAGTTAAGATGCAAACACCAAGCAGCGGCGTGACGCACGCGTGAGCCCGTGCAGAAGGTGAGGGGAAACCCCCTAGTCTACTGCATCTCACAGGCAGATGTTCATTGGCCTCGGGGTGAATAGGGCCCCTCTGACGGTTGGGCCCCCCTGAAAGCTTGGGGTCTCTCCTGCGACGTAGGGGCTGCAGGGTTTTGCGTTACACCCCTGCACGGCACCCAACACTGCACGGCACCCAACACTATCTGTGAACAGTAAACGCCTTCAAGGGTACATGCAGTACATCCACTCCATCCAGCCATCCAACCCCCCCACTCCACCCCCCACTCCATCTATCCATCCATCCCCCCACTCCATCCATCCCACTCCATCCATCCATCCATCCATCCACCCATTCCCCCCACTCATCCATCCCCCCACTCCATCCAACCATCCCCCCACTCCATCCAACCATCCCCCCACTCCATCTTACCACCCCCCCACTCCATCCATCCATCCACCCCCCACTCCATCCATCCATCCCCCCACTCATCCATCCATTCCCCCCACTCCATTCCCCCCACTCCATTCCCACACTCCATCTCCCCACTCCATCCCCCCACTCCATCCATCCCACTTCATCCACCCCCCACTCCATCCATCCATTTATGCCCCCTACTCCATCCATCCCACTCCATCCAGCTACCACTCCATCCAGCTACCACTCCATCCATCCATCCCCCCACTCCATCCATCCATCCCCCAATACATCCATCCAGCCCCCCACTCCATCCATCCATCCATCCCCCACTCCTTCCATCCATCCATCCCCCACTCCTTCCATCCATCCATCCCCCACTCCTTCCATCCATCCCCCCACTCCGTTCATCATTCCCCCACTCCATCCATCATTCCCCCACTCATCCATCCATCCCCCACTCAATCCATCTTTCCATCCCCCCACTCATCCATCCATCCCCCCACGCCATCCATCCATCCCCCAACTCCATCCATCCATCCATTCCCCTGACTCCATCCATCCATCCCTCCCCCGCCCCACACTCCATCCCTCCCCTGCCCCGCACTCCATCCCTCCTCCGCCCCACACTCCATCCCTCCCACACCCCACACTCCATCCCTCCCCCCCACACTACATCCCTCCCCCGCCCTGCCCCACACTACATCCCTCCCACACTACATCCCTCCCACACCCCACACTCCATCCCTCCCTGCCCCACACTCCATCCCTCCCACGCCCCACACTCCATCCCTCCCCCGCACCACACTCCATCCCTCCCCCGCCCCACACTCCATCCCTCCCCCGCCCCACACTCCATCCCTCCCCCGCCCAACACTCCATTCCTCCCCTGCCCCACACTCCATCCCTCCCCCGCCCCACACTCCATCCCTCCCCCGCCCCACACTCCATCCCTCGCCCTCCCTCTATCCCTCGCCCTCCCTCTATCCCTCGCCCTCCCTCTATCCCTCACCCTCCCTCTATCCCTCGCCCTCCCTCTATCTCTCTCTCCCCCTCTATCTATGTCTCGCCCTACCTCTATCTTTCGCCCTCCCTCTATCTATCTTTCGCCCTCCCTCTATCTATCTTTCGCTCTCCCTCTATCTATCTTTCGCCCTCCCTCTATCTATCTATCGCCCTCACTATCTATTGCATCACCACAGCATCACTCGGCACCACCACATCATCACTCAGGGGTACCACAACATCACTATGCGCTACCACAGGATCACTGAACGCCACAGCATCACTCGTCGCCGCCACAACATCATTCAGAACCACCACATTATCAATCTGTGCAACCATTCAAAAACAACTGATTCAAATATGTTCTCTCAATGTTTCAAGCTTTATTACAAATGTCACAAAAAGATGTTGATATTTGACTTCTGTTCTTGGATTTTGTCACAATAAAATACACTGAACATAATCTTCACAAAAGTTATTTACAAAAGTTTAAGCTATTAAGCTATTGCCATTATAAATTACAATACCTTTTATTTAAGTATTAATTATTTAAAAAATTAAAAGCCATTGTTATTTGTAATATCAATACATCGAAGTCAAGTAAATACAACACATATTGCAGTACAAATGCTATAGGTGTCACATTTGCGAAAGATAAAACTATTGGCATTGTAAATGACAAAGCTATTAATTTCGCTATGTTCAAAACCAACACATAAGTAAAAAATGTCATTTACAATACCAATAGCTTAGACTTTCCTGATGCGAGACCTATTGCATTGCAAATGCTTGTTATAAAGGAGTGTCCAATGATCCATGTAACCATTCTGCCTTAAAGCTCAATGGAGGTAAAACCGAGCTGATGCTCCTGGGCAATCCCAGTCCCTCCATTATTGCGACCTGTTGGCCCCGGTCTCTTGGTGACCCACCATCCCCCAAGAAGGAGATCAAGTCCTTGGGAGTATGGTTGGAAGAAGATCTGTCCTTCAGGACTCATGCCAGGAAGACCGCAGGGGTTTGCTTTGGCTTACTGAAATCAGCCCGAAAGGTGTTACCTTTGCTTCCTGATCCAGCAAGGAAGCTGTTGATACGTGGCCTAATTCTATCGAGGCTCGATTATGGGAATGCGCTGTTTCTCGTCGCCCCCGAAGCGACCTTCAAAACCCTCCAACAGGTGCAAAACGCAGCTGCGAGAATCCTTATGGATATTCCCAGAAGGCAGTCTGCTGCTCCTGCCCTTAGAGCGCTTCACTGGCTCCCCGTGAAGGAGCGGGTGAAATTTAAAGCGCTATGTACAGCCCATAAAATTTTACATGGCAAAGGCCCCCCTATCCTTGCTAATATGGCCCGTCCCTATAAACCTCCACGTCTGCTGCGCTCGGACCAAAAACACCTTTTGCAGTCAGCGAGAGTAAGAAAAGCTCGTTCTGGGGGCAGGCGTTTCTCGGTGCAGGTGGCGTCTCTTTGGAACTCTCTGCCCCTCAGGATTCGCTCAGAGCCCAAGATCCTACCATTTAGGAAACTTCTTAAGACCCACTTGTTTCCACAGTAGTGATTAGCTGAGTCTCCCCTTCTGGTCTGTTGCGCCGGGACGCCCCTGGGTAAGCTGAGCGCATTATAAATTTCATATTATTATTATTATTATTATTATCATTTTAAGGGAATGCGGCCCTGGAGCACAACCTGAAGGAAAAGAAAATTGTATATCGGGGAGGGGGGGTTAATAAAAAGTAAACATGTGAAAATCGCAAATTTATTTCCTCACATATTTCTAACAACATTTTGATTTCCAACTCTCAATTCTTTTGATCCCCCACCAGGCGCACCCCAAAGTCGAAGCCTCAGTAGGCACACCAATCCTAAAATAATGAGTCCCATATTTCTCACTTGGTAAACCCAATCTTGTTCGAGCCATTCTGAGAATGGCCAACACATCAAATACTGCAACTTTAATTCCTTTCTTATGGCACAATGTCTCCCCATTGTCCCCCCAAATTTGTTTTGAAAAGTAATCCACACTTATAATTAGCATGTATTCTCTTTTCCACTACTGTTCAGCCAAACCCTTCATCCCCTAACCACCTCATCAGTCTTTGAAACTTTCAACCAAATATGTAATTCGGCTGCACCCTGTTATACATCATGCCCCGTCAGGCCACTGCGTATTCTCTTAAGCCCAGAAGCACAGAAACTCTAAAAGCACCTAAAACATTCATATCATGCATGAACAAAAATATGAACTTCAAATTCATTGTAACAACAAACTGGTAGAACTAGTATTAACTTTTCCAATAAATCAAATGTCACAGGATCTCTTAACGCTGTCTTTTTATCTTGCTCTGTACTCCAACTTTTTGAGAACTCTTCTCACTAATTCATCTTCTGCTGGATCATAACCCAACCATAGTTTCTCATAAAAAGATATGCCTGTTAGTTTGCCTGCTGTAGTGGTGTGTGATACACCCTTGTCTACCACGGCCGTCACTAAATTTGAAAGCCTTTTCTCTTTGTCCACTCTGTTATAGCAGCTCCCAGGTTCTGCATTACCATGTGCCTGCAATTCTTGCCAAGACTGCAGATAACTTCTTCTCATGGATGGTGCTGTAGACTTTTCAACCAACTCCACTACTTTAATTCCCTCCAAGCCCAAGTGTTCTGCGGCATTTCTGTCTTTATGCTTTCTGGACCAGGGTCAAACTGCAGAACATCTGCTACTGTGAACAAGATAATGCATCAGCTATGTTATTGTTCACTCCATGTACATGCCTTGCTTTAAAGACAAAGTTAAGCTCCAATACCTTAACATAAATGTGCATAATAATCTTAAAACTCTCAGATCCCTTGCTGTTTGTTTATTAACTAGCTCCACAACTGTCATATTATCCACACTGAGCATAACATCCTAGACAAACCATGCCATTGGCAAAATAAAGAATTCAAGGAAAGCAATGCTCCTTCCTTGTTTTAAGCAATGTACCGGCCACTGCTCAGCACACCAATGACCTTCCCAAAATATGCCGAAACCACTTGCACCTGCCACATCAGAGAAATATTTGCACTTGCCCGATAGTACCTTCTTCCAAAAAGTATAATGAGGCGCCAATAAAACTATCCAAAAAATACCAGGCGGGTTTTAGAGTGGGCACCGGGACAATCAAACAAGCTTTTAGATTAATGATGGTGTATTGGAAAGTCGTGGTTATAGGCAAGGGCAGTCTTTATCTCGCGTTCATCGATTTAAAGACTGCCTTTGACCTTGTACCTAGGGAGACCCTATGGAGTGTATTGGCTGATATGGGGTTGCCCCACTACTTACTATCACTACTCGTTAGGCTACATGAAAATAGCTTTGCCCAGATTAGGTGGGGCCCAGGGGGGGAAAAAACAAGCAGTATCCCGGTTGAGAGAGGTGTCCGCCAGGGATGTGTGTTAGCTCCCACCCTCTTTTCCCTTTACATCAATGGGGTGGTTGAGCATCTCCGGGAACATCCTTCAGATGAACCATCCCTGGCTGGTAAACGCATACCTACCCTCCTCTTCGCGGATGATACGCTCTTAATATCAAAAACCCCAATAGGCCTCCAAAGGCTCCTAAATAACTTTCAATCCTTCTGCTCCAAACGAGGCCTGGTAATCAACACAAGCAAGACAAAATACCTTGTGTTGAATCCTCCTAAAAAACCAGTCCGCTCCCCTACCCTGAACGCTGAACCTCTGGAGAGGGTAGAAGTCTTCGACTATCTTGGTATTCGACTTTCACATAAAATGAAATGGACCCCACATTTGGACAAAATGCTGTTAACCCACAAGAGGATAACAGGAGCTCTCCTGAAAGAACAACGCTCCTGCACAATAAGACCAATAGCTGTAGTCCTTGAGATCTATTCGGCTAAAGGGGTTAGTTCTGCTCTTTATGGGGCTGAACTTTGGGGCTCATCCATCACTGATGATTTACCAAGATCAGAGAAGAAATTTTGCAGAGCGATTATGTCACTCCCCCAGGGTACTCCCACGGTCCCACGAATGCTGGACCTAGGTTGTCGCCCAATCGTTGATCTTGCAAGATTCCGCCCACTTTTGCTATGGGCACTGTGAGAAGGTGGCCTGATATGCAGTGCTCACTATTCTAGTGAACACTATGTATCAGTCCAGCAACCCTTATTGATGATTGGTTGTAAGTCAACCTTATAGACCAGCTATCCTAGTAGCGTGGATACGAGCAGTCTAAGGCTAAAGACTCGAGAGGGCGTGTTAAGCCAGCTGTTATACCACATATACCCCTTGAACACCAAGTGAAAGGACACCACACAAGTGTTATGAAAATAAACAGTTATTTATTAAGAATCACAACAGCCCTGTACTCTTTATGAGGACAGGGTACTAAGCACAAACCAAAACTCTTACAAAAATACTTAAGTTAGCACAGTATATACAAATGCCCGAGGGGCACGGAAAACCATATACTTGGAAAGTGGAATGCGAAATTACTAGCAGGTAAGTACAGTACTAATAGGCTCAGGAATCGCTAGGACTTAACTATAGAACCTTCAGATTACTTATAGGAGGCCTAGGGGACTCGGGTGCAGTGTGTGCACTCTCACGCGAGATGCGGGACAAAGTCTATGGTAGCTAGGAATTGCAAAGTTAGTGTTCTCGGGCGAACCCGACCTGGTAGGGAGAAAACGAAAGAAGATTCTGACCCTTGGATAGTGAGGCTATGCTGGGGCACCGAAATGCCGAAGTTACCTAGCCCAGGGGCTGCAGCTGCATAGGACTCAAAAGACGTCGGGAATCCTCGTTGACGGACCAGGAGCCTGGAAGAAAGAAGTTGCTGGCAGGCTACCAGTGAAGAAAGTTCGGTGGATCCAAGCCTGGATCGATGGAAGATGACACCTGAAAGCAGAGGGGACCAAGTTCGAGACTACTAGCCAGTATTCAGTGGGCACCAGGAGGGCACCGGATGGTAGCCACCTCGACAAGGCGTGTGGGTGACGCTGGGCTCGGAGATCTCACGGACCAGGAGGCGTTGTTGGCGACCAGGAAGGAGGATCGAGCTGTCCCACGAAGATAGAAGCTGTCGGCGTCGCTGGACCCAGGATTGGGCAACAAAGCCTTGGCAAATTCAAGCCCACACGGTGGACCTAAAATGGCGTCTGGAGTGGACCAGGAGGGTCCGGGGTGCCTCTCTTAAAGAAGGAAGCAAGGGCCAGTCTGGAGCAACCAGACCAGCAGCAGTGATGTCGTCGGGCGTCGTTCAGAAGGCCACAAGCCAGCCGGCTAGTAGCCAAACAACGCGGTGCACAGCAAACAGCAGAAGGGCCCCACGCCGATCGTGGAGATGCAGGGAGGCTGATCTTGGGTGCTGGAGCTGCGCAGGGTTGGGGCTTCTCGGACCCCAAAGCACTCACCAGTGGAAGACTCGGTGGGCTTGTTACAAAGAAGTCGTGCAGTCTTGGCGATCGTCGGTCCCTCGAGGTCTCGTCGCACTCACGGTTCTCAGCTTTGCTGTAGAGGTGAGTAGAGGTCAGAGGTGCCAGGGAAGCCGGGTCTCGTCGAGCTGGGTCATCGGATTCGTGATGAAGGACTTGCAGCAGACCGCAGTGTTCTTAGGATGGTGCCCGCTTGATGCAGGGTGACTACTCCTTAGCCACAAGGGAGAATCTTGAGGAAGAAATCTTGAAGTCCTTTCGAAGAAAGTCGTGTCTTGATTCCAAAGATGATCTAATTTTAACAGGGGGCCCGCTCCCATCTTTATACTAAAAAAGGGGGCTGACCCGGTGACTAGGTCCTGCCTATGGGTGGGACTAGGAGGGGGGTGGTTACACCCCTCTGCCATGCCGGACTTCCCCAGGCCAGGGGCTGGTGTGCCCCTGGAACTGGTTCAGACCGGCCTATGCGTAGTGAGCACCGGGGTGCCACTCAGCAGTCACCTTCCTGAAAAGCCCTGCCTACCCAGGATACACAAAACCATGTCTGGGACGGTGCTAGCACCGCCCCGGACAGGAAACCCTTTGTCCAGGCCTCCCTCGCTGGAAGGACTCCCAGCAGCAGGAGGTCAGACTCGTGTCTGTGGTGGCAGCATCCATTTTGTGGAGCTGAGGCTTCAGTTAACTTTAACCGGGGTTCACAGTTACATACATGTCGTGTCCCTCTAGAAGGGTGGAATGCTAACCCCGTCGCCAGAATTGGCGAGGGGTTAGTATTCCAATTCGTATGCCACCTTACTCGACATGTTTTGATAAAGCAGTACCAAAGTTAGCATTTAACCGCGAGGATTATAATGCACTTAAGAGTATATGGTATGCGATATCATGGAACAGCTATTAGGACTTGGTTCCGCAAGCTGCAGACAGGCTCAGCTCATGCCAGAGCACCATCTCACACGATTTCAAGCACTCTGCCTTCAGGATTGTCAAGGCCTGCCATAGGAGTGACTGATAGGAATCTGTGTGTCCATTTTAGGGTTAGGTATAGGTATACCACACCTACAGCAAAGGGTGATTACACAACTTTGCCCCAGCTGTCATGCAGCCAGTTGTGTCAAATTTAGGAGGCCAGCCAGGGGTGGCATAATACATGCTGCAGCCCCTGGCAGCCCTGGGTACACCCATGCCCTGAGTTACAGGGTCTGATAGGGTGGCCCCGTACCAATTGGAAATGCACCTAGGGTAGATGGAATCCATTTTACAGAGAGGGCAGTAGGCCTGGGGTCCTGATTGGCAGGGCCCCAGGTCGACTATGTCAAAAACTGCTAAAACACAGGGCAAAAAGTTGGGGGCAACCATAGTCAGGAGGTACCTTCCTACAGGCACGACTGTGGCGTGTGGAGGAACTTGGTAAATATGCGCAAGGTCTAGCAGAAATCATGTCATTACCAGGGTGGCATAAAATCAAATGGTTGAGAGATATGAAGACATTGTTATTAAATCTGGGCTTAAACGAAGCATGGGTAAATAGATCCTCACCCCTGAAGTCAACTCTTAAGAAACTTTATTGGGACTGGATTTTGCTACAAAGGAACACTAACACTACTATGGGCAGACTTACGGAGGACTTCTTGAAGTTTAAGGACCAACCCAAACGGGAAGTGTACCTTGATACCATCGAAAAACCCTTTGATAGGGCTCTGTACTTCAAATTTAGAGCAGGAACTCTTCCTTTGTACTCTTTTACCTCACGTTGGAAATCCCCTGCACAGACTACAGAGCTTTGCCCAGTATGCCTAGATAAACCAGAGACAGTGGCACATTTTATGTTTGAATGTGAAGAGTATGCCCTTCCCAGGAGGGCTTGGCTCAAAAATCTATGCCGGCAGCTGGGCACTAGGAGCCACATGGCCGCAATTCGGATACTAATGTCTGACAGTCGTTCCATCTATGCTTGCGCCCTAGCCACATTTTTATCATGGGCTTGGTCCATTCGAACTAAAAGGCTAAAATTAACTGTTTAATTCTCTTTTTAAACTGACTGTTAAATGAACTTTTTAGAAAATATGTAAATTTTTAACCAACTTTTCCTATTGGGTTAAACTCTTTCTGTATGTCCATGTTTGCTTTTTGCTTTTAAACTTGATATATTTGTGATTTATGTGCAGCTTTTATGATAATTTTTTATCGAAATAAAGCCTTTTTTGACTTTGACTTTGACCTATTGAGTAACTGGTCACAGGTGGGATCCCCTATAAACTAAAGACAAACACGCACCCAGGGTAAAGGCTGACTAATTCCTCACATAGATAGTCGCACCACAAACAAGTCAGAGATAATTGGACCCAAAAATAAAACGTTTGGCCAGAGACTCGCATTCCACAGATATACCACAAAGCTAGGCACAACATTGTCGATGGGTACACTCAACCAATCAGGACACAACATGCACACCGCATGTAGTAATTGCATGCTCCTCATTCCGTACATCTGGACACATACACATTGGCCCACCGTAGCTCTCCCTGAGGTTGAGAGCCATCTGTGTTTTTATCAGATACACACATTTTATTGATTTACGACCAAGATGTTCTTTAGGAATGCAGAGACCATTTTATTGCACCTCATTAACTGTATAAATTGTAGCTCAAAACTTTGTACATTGAGATATTTTGAGCTCTCACACTCTGTCCAGGCTCTCTCGGCTGCAACACTAAATTAAACAAACTTGTTCCTTTTTGCCAAACACCCCTTGTCTGTTCATTTATTTAAGGTAAATTCATATCCAGGAAACATTTTGGTGAGCCCGACTGCTTTCGAAGGAAGGACCTCGGTCCGAACTGATTCATCTGCACAAAAAATATCGGTGAGCAGATTTTATAATTGATCAGAAGTTCTGTTGAATCCACGGGGTGTAGATCCGCCCAAAGGCAGCTGTTATAGGGTAAGATCCTTAGTCCCACCGTGTAGCATATGACAAACTAGAACGAGTGCATAGACAGCTTTTGTTTTTCTCCTAGGTAGCATGCTAGAAGAAGTCAAAAGTAGTTACCTGACTTTGGACGTAGAACACAGGCTTGGCCTCATCCCTGGGTGTAAGCAAGGGTTAGCCTGACCTTGGGCATTGAACAGGGTACACCTCATCCATGAGTGTTATTAAGGGGTGCCTAAGCTTGGGCGTGGAACAGGATTCACCTCATTGCTAGGTGTTAGCAAGGGATAGCTTGGACAGCTGGGCTTGGTGGCAAGTTTTTGTAGAAGAACCGTAGACTGACACAGGCAGATTAAGCAGGAAACGTGGCTTTATTTAGGTAGAAAGCAGAACAACGTCCTAACCTCCAGCCAGCCAAACACCAACTGTCTCAGCTGGAACACATCAGCCGAGTCAGCCTAGAATGTCGGACACACATTCTGAAAGGGACTTAAGGGGACACGAACAACACATATAAAGAGGAAGCAATGTACACTACAACACACATCCTTCCCTTAGGGGAACATGTTGATCAAACTCTAACCTATGTAATCATTTAAATAGAGAGGAAGTCTATGAAGACGTGAGCACCTGGAACTACGAGAAACAGAATGATCTTGAGCAACAACACTTTGTTCATTGGTACAAGCGGTAACAAGATTATCAAGATCAGCAACATTATCAAGACCATCAGCATCACCACCACCCTCCTCCCTGCGATTAGAAACATTTGAAAGCAAAGGAACACACGTTTCCACAGGAGGGGAAAACATATACCCATTGTTTTGCAAGGGAATGCACTCATTACCACTCGAATCACAGTCACTCAAAGGAGGAACAGCACTCTTAACAGACGCCAACCTCTGATAAAGAGCCACTCTCCGCACATTCCATTTCTCACCATTCTCCAACAAAACATAGTCTCGAAACACTTTCTTAATGCAGAAAGGACCTCTAAATTTTGCAAGACCTCTAATTACTCTACCTGACTTAACCTTCACCAAATCACCAATAGCAAACTTTCACATTTTGAAACCAGAAGATGAAGATGAGGGAATATCAACTCCCAACTGTTGATTTTTAAGCCAGGAAGGAGTGAGTTTCGTGCCTGCACGCCTCCCACGCATGAGCTCAAAAGGACTCTTTTCCATGGGCAGTGGTGCGATACGCCCACACCATCTCTTGAACAACCTCATTAGAGAAAGAATTGGATGCGCAAAACATCTGTATTATGCCTTTGACAACCCTTTTGACCCTTTCACACAAACCATTCCCTTGCGGATTGCACAGAGTGGTGCGGTGATGTGAAATTCCACAACTGGATAAAAACAATCGCATCTTATTAGACGTGAGCTGTGTGCCATTATCCGTTATAGGTACAGATGGAAAACCCTCATCCAAAAATAACCTTTTGAGGAAAAGGATTGTACAATCCGTTGTAATCTCTTTCACAAATTCAACCACTAGCCACTTTGAAAATACATCTATTGCTACAATTTCAAAGCGACAAGACGTAGGCAACTCATCCATGGGACCAATAAAATCAAGGCAGACACTATGCCAAGCCTGATCCGTGGACTCAATGTGAGAAACATAATGGTTGCCAGCAACCTATAACCTTTTCTCCCCCTCCCTACAAGTACGGGAATCTTCAACCCATGAAGCCTTTTGTGAGTCTATACCTGGCCACCAGAAATCAGCCTTGATCCTACGCTGAGTAAAGGTCTGGCCCAGGTGCCCCTCATGAGCCTGTCTCAATAACTTATGTCTCAAGTCAAAAGGAGGAATAAACCTATCCCCTCTTAAAAGTACTGCATCACCATACAATGAAAGCTCATCTAGAATCTTTATAAAAGGGCGTACGGAAGGTGTAACACAACTCTCCCTTTTTGCACCTAGTTTAACCATATCAATAACTTCCTTCAGCACCAAATCCTTACTCATAGCCAGACACCACTCTTCCTTGGTAAAAGTACCACCAGATAATGCACAACATCATCAATGTAAGCAACAGAACTCACATCCTGGCCCTCAAGATCCTCAAAATCAACACTAGCATCAGCCATGGGAAGGCGAGAAAGACAATCGGCTTGCACATTGCGCCAACCCGGCACAAATGAGATGTCATATTGATACTCCTGGAGCTTAGAAGCAAGGCTCGCCAACCTAGGGGAACCCTTACCAGTATCTCCAGGAGACAATACGCTCAATAAAGGCTTGTGGTCAGTCCTCAACTGAAAATGTCTCCCCCACAAATAGGACCAAAAATAATGTACACCCCATGCAGCAGCCAACGCCTCTTTCTCTATGACAGAGTAATTCTTCTCACACACCGTAAGTGGACGAGAAGCAAAGGCAACCGTCCTTTCTCCCTGCCCATGCCTTTGCAAAAGGACAGCTCCCAGGCCCAGACAACTAGCATCAACCATCAGAATTGACAAACACTTACTGTCAAAAGGTGCCAAGACACCCGCCTCACGAAACTCTTTCTTGATGGCAATAAAGCAACTAGAGTGAGTATCCTCCCACACAAACCTCACTCCCTTCTTAAGCAAAACCCTCAACACAGCTGTCTTGTCTGAATTTTTTTTAACAAATTTAGCATAAAACTCAATTAGTCCCATGAAGGAACGCAATTGATCTTTATTGGAAGGACATGGAGCCAACTGTATCGCTTCTAACAGATTCCTTTTCGGTTTAACGCCCTCTGAAGATATTTCATAGCCTAAGTAGTCTACTTTTTGTACCAGAAACGAACACTTGTCCTTCCGCAGGGTCAAACCTGCCTCCCCAATCCTATTCAACACCAACTTCAAAATTTGATTATGCTCAGCAACAGTGTCACCAAAAATCAAAATGTCGTCCTGAAAGAACACAGCTTTTCTCACACCCTTGAACAATTCAGTGACCATTCTCTGAAACACACTGGCCGCTGATATTAGCCCAAAGGGAAGCCTGGTGAATTGAAATGTGCCTTCACTTGTTATAAAAGCTGTTACATTTTTCGACTCCTCATGCAGACAAACCTGATGGTAAGCGCTCTTCAAGTCCAGCTTGCTAAAGAACTTCGCACCATTCAAAGTTGACACCAACTCCCCAATATTGGGAAGCGGAAACACATGTGCAACAACACACTTGTCCAAAGAACGCAGGTCCACACAGAAACAATTTTTTTTATCTGATTTTTGGGTGATGACCACTGGAGAAATCCATGGCGACGCCTCAACAGGCTCAATAATTCCACCCTGTAACATTTCATCCAAAACCGCTCTCACTTCATCCTTGACAGCAATAGGTATTCTCCGTACTTTATGTTGAACAGGTGTGGAATTGTTCTTGATCAGAATTTTGTGGACATACCCTTTTAATAGACCAAACTCTTCCCTGAACACTCTCTCCTCACCTTTGATTATATCATCAACAGAAAACTCATCAACCACCATGACTTGTACAGCAGCCCTTGGATTGACCATGATGTGGAGATTGTATTGGTGGATCCATCCCAAGATAGGTGGACCATCTACAGCGACATATACTCTACCATAAATAGAACTGTTTTTGAAAACAATATCAGAGTCCAAACACCCTATCAAGTCAATAGTATGTCCCTGGTAGCTCGTGGGACAAATATCAACGTCATTCAAAGATACATCACTCAACACACTCACAAACATATCCTCAGGTATGATGGTGTACCTAGATCCGGTATCTACCATGAGACTAACAGTGTGACCATCAATGACAAATTCGGCTGTGGGCCTGTTTTTTCTTAATTCATTAAAGGTGACAACATCAGGAAATGAATCTTCAACAACCAAAATCTTATTTCTGTCCCTCTTAACATCAGCAATTGCCTCATCGACAACAGCAACCTTTGTCTTTAACTTGTTACGACACATTCTAGAAAAGTGGCCAATCTTTCCACAACTGAGGCACTCTTTGTTGTTTGCGTAACAGAATCTCGCCTCAGACGTATGAGCATTACTCCCACATCTCATACACAACATTTTACCAGGCGTTCTATTATTAAAAGTTTTCTTTTGTATATTCGTGTTTTTACTCTTTACAAACGCCACACTTTCTTCGTCAAGATGAGTATCCTCATCCAACACCCGCTCAGACACCGACAAAATCTGACTCTGAGTGTTACATTTTTGTAATTTGCGCATGCACCTCTCAGATTCCTCCACTACTTTTGCTAAGTCAATAGCTAACTTCAATGGAGGATTTTTGGCTGCCCGTAATCTCTCCTGGATTTTTCTATTGTTGCATTGGATGATGAGTTGATCCCGTATTAACTCATCAGTCATCTGCCCAAAATTACACTTGACAGACAACTCCCGAAGGCGTCCAACAAAATCATCTATAGACTCATCTCCTCTTTGCTTGTTGATGTAGAACTTATACCTATTCATGACTAAGTTCTCTTCTTTTGCGAACCTAATTTCAGTCTCGTAACCGCTTCCTTATATTCATTGACTGAAGATTGTCCAGAATGCAGCGCTTGAGGAAGGTACTGAAAAACTCTCAGACCCTCCTTACCCAAAGCACTTAGCAATAAAGCCTTTTTACGTTTAGCCGAGAAATCTTGACCATCTCATGCTTTGATATGATTATCGAACATTTTTATCCAGTCTTCCCACGAGATAGATGGCGTACCTGGCTCACTTAAAAATTGTGGGGGCAGCGCTACTACCACCTGTTGAGCCATCATAAGAAAATACACAATCAAAAACAGTCAAAATCACTAAGAAGATGACACTGTTCACAAGCAGAGTGATTGCGTAGTTGTAAAAGTAAATTGGTACTAGACACGAGTATTATCTAACCATCAGGATGTGAAGAACAATAAATACAATTAATTTCAAAGGCTCGACCAAGCAGTTGACTGTAAGTGATGAGGATGATGAGCAAAGTCACTGTAAACTTACTGCACTACAAAGATGAGCGTGTCATCGTAACCATGCTGACACTCAGCTCAACTTCGATCACGAAGAGGAAATGTCCATGAAGAGACGCAGAGGAAACAGCACTGCTACTCACACCTGTGCACTTAAATCCTGGAAGTGCAAGACGCAAGACGTGTGGACACATGGGAGCGTAGATAGTAACACGTCATAATTAGACACGAGCAGAACGCTGAATTTGCTAGGGTACTTACCTCAATAGTACGTCACAGCCAACACGCCGTGAAGCTGCACAGAATCCTCTCGTGGAACACTCACGCGAGCAAGGAACGATGAATTCGCTACGGTATTTTCCTCAATAGTACGTCACAGTCAACACGCGGTGAAGCTGCACAGAATCCTCTCGCGGAACACTCACGCGAGCAAGCTCAAGCTCACTTCAGTTCTCCAACAGTTTTCTCAAATATGTTGAGATAAAGATCCACAAAAATACCTTTCTTTCGGTAGCGGGCACAGGAGGACGTCACACGATATGGGTTCGTTATCTTGGAGGTAGGCTCACGTTGTTCACCACGTTGTTTACTTCCGAACAAATAGCTGTAGAACTGCAATCTCGTCTGACCGGCTGCCATAAATTCCAAGTCGCCAAAAATGTTGTAGAAGAACCGTAGACTGACACAGGCAGATTAAGCAGGAAACGTGGCTTTATTTAGGTAGAAAGCAGAACAACGTCCTAACCTCCAGCCAGCCAGACACCAACTGTCTCAGCTGGAACACATCAGCCGAGTCAGCCTAGAATGTCGGACACACATTCTGAAAGGGACTTAAGGGGACACGAACAACACATATAAAGAGGAAGCAATGTACAGCACAAGTCATTTTGCAGAGTCTCTGGATGTGATATAGAACCAACGTCTCAAACTTGATGTTTTAGTTACAATGGTTCCTAGGGCTTTAGATTTCAACACTGATAGCACTTGAAAGAAGTGAGAGGTGTTCCCCTTGTTCTCTCTGCTTGAATCACTGGTTGTTAGACAGTGACACACAGAATCCCTGGGTGTAATATAGGATGTAATTGAGAAATTAGTGAAAAATTTGGGCCTTGGTGAATCAGGTGTAGCTTTTGCCAGGCCACATAGGGCCGATAGTTATCCGTTTTTCTTTTTCCTCTGCTTAAATTGTTGCTAATTTTTGTCCGACGAATGAATAGTGACAGACTATTAGACTCACCTTGCTCCACGTACTGCACAGAGCACCCCCTCTCTGCAGGCTATAGGCACTAGGAGAGGGCTCAGTTTTTTTGGACAAAATAAAACATTTTTAGTTTCTAAAAGATTTTTTCCATTTTTACACATTTTCTGATGTTGTGGTGCTGTTGAAATTTTGCAACTCATGCTGCATGTTTAAATGATATGTCGTGTTAGCAAGTCTATGCTTTTAAGCAATAGTTACTTTTTTTCCAAAACGTAAGTTCACTATTGCTAGTTTTCTTCTGCAAAACAATCTGTACTGCCCTGAATTAACAAATGCAGTAGACCTGCCTATGTCTAACTTCTGTAGCACTTCTACCTACTGGAAATGTTTTCCTGCCCCCCTCCCTCCAAACAAATGCCCCAAAAATCATAGCTAGTAAGGGAGATAAAGGCGTAGGCACTCATAAGAATGGTAAACGCAAGCAAATAGTTGGGAGGGTAACTAACAGCAAGAAACCAAGAAGAGCAAGTGAGCCAAGGGCAGAAGACCCACTTAATCCAAACCCAATATTAGAACCCTTAGCTGCCTCTGGTGCAGAGTCAAGGTATCCTACCTGGGTCCAAACGCTAGTGGTAGACATGCTGACCCAATTTAGAGTAATCATAAAGGAAGAAGTAGCCCCCCTAGTCGACCAATTAAATATATTGACATCTTCAGGGGGTTTGAGGCAAACGCAGGCTAGCGCCAGCGCAACACAACTTCCATCGAAGGAGGGCAGTTCTAATTGCTAGTCAGATCCCAACTCCCGGGCTTGCTTAGACAAACAGGTGACACCAAGGACTCGCTCCTCTAATATGCAACAGACCGTTAGCCGAGACAACAGTTATACCCAACAGCATCCTGGTGTACAGTGAGAGCAAGAACGGGCAGCAAACACAAGGCTGAGAACACCTCGCAGTGCGGTTGAGAGTAACACCTCAATCAGTAATACGCGGGGCATCCACCAACCCATTAGTACTGTAGCAGGGCCGAGTACAAACAGAGAGGAGTTGAGGAGGGAAGAGTGTCCTGTGGGTAGGACGGTAGCAGCTGCCTTGCCAACTATAAATCTTCCGCCAGCATCCGCACCCTATGTAATCATTCTGACTGGGGTCCCACCTCTCAAAAACACCCAGAGGGAATCACAACTTGATCTCAGGAACAAGAGCTTATTCTGGCTAGCGAAGCACAGGCAGTTTCCTTATGAGAGGGCGGGGGAAATTTTAATGGTTTGGAGAGTAGATTGGGTGGGTCCCAGTACAAAACTAAATCAAGGGTATTGTGTGGTCATTAATTTCAAAAATCCCCAGATTGTACACATGTTACTAAATTATAAAGCCAGCCCTGCAGAGCCCCGTACAGAGGTGAGAGCTTTTTTGCTTGATTATTTCTACTCCCACTGTTCTAATTCTGGTAGGGCAAATGTAACCTCAGGGCATGAAATGCATTTAATTGAAAATCAGAATCTGGGTCACAGATACCCTCCCATTAGATCTCTGTTTTTTAATTTGCCGGTACATAACCGCTATGGGGCTCTGGAAGATGTGAATTGACCATCAGGGATAGGGGGTCTGGGCTATTCAAAGAGCCCCCCGATGCCCCCGAGAGGACGAGTAAAGTTAGACCAAGGGAGTGCAAAACAGCCCTCGGATATAGGTCCAGAACGGGGGCTTGTGTTCCCGTTACCTTGCAGGGGAGCAAGGCCCAGGAGGGCCCACGTTTTTTACCAGAGTTCACAGCCACCAGTCCTCCTGCCCCTTCTAATAAAATCGCTTAGGGGTTAATCCCACCAAGTATAGTCGTACCCTGCACCGACCTTCCAGGAGGAATCTGTAGCACAGGCAGGGAGGTGAATATCCTCTCCTGGAATGTGGCTGGCATCAAGGGTAAACTCTCTTGCCCTGAAGGGGGGCTTATTGTGGATCAGTTTGACATTTGCTTGTTCCATGAAACATGGGCAAGAGATGAGTGCGCAAGGGTGGGATTTGCGACTTTTAATATTCCAGCTGTCATCAGAGAGAGGGGTAGACCGATTGGAGTACTATTTATTTGGGTCGTCTCCCATGTGGGCTGCTCAGCCAGTTCCTTGATCACCTCCTCCAACGACATTTAATGTGTAACGCTTACTTTTCCTTCTAAGTTGTAGTGTGCTATCATTAACGTTTACTCCCGCCCTGTAAGTTTGAACCAGGAATCAAGAACACTTGACAATCTAAACGCCTTCATTCCCACTGTGCCAACCAACACAAGGCTAATAGTTGGGGGAGATTTTAATTGCCAATTCGAGCTCCTTTCTGCCATTCATGATCTGATTACCAATGAGGAGGACCTCCAGTGGGCTTTTCTGGACCCACAAATCCAACCGGTTAAGTCGTGCCCCCCCTGGTATTCCAATTTAATGCCATTTTCTTAAACCATTTGCTGAGAGCATGTAATGGTCGTACTATTCCTGACAGGCCGGGAAAGCCAACATTCAAAAGAATTGGCCAAGCTTCCCTTTTAGATTATATCTTAGTGGAATCCAGTTCATGGCATAGGTTTTCTGATTTTGTTGTAGTAACATGTCATTATAGTGACCATAATGCCCTGGCACTGACATTGAATGCTCCAGATTCAGGTATTCTCCCTGTTAGTAATCCCCCCCATTGAGAACACATTACTAATTACCAATAACAGGAGAAGAATCAAGTGGGGGACAATAAAACAAACTCCTGAGAAGTTGGGAGCCCTTTACAAAGCAGTAATACCAGCTCTGCAAGAACTTAGCAGCATTTCTTCCGACTGGGATAACCCAGCCTATATTAATCAGGTTGGAGAACTCCACAAGAGTTTGGTTACTAGACTAGCTGATATATTCTACCCAGTAGTACGGCCCAAAAAAACAAAATTGGCATCCCAGACGTGGTTTAACGATAACTGTTGTAAGGCTAAAGAGGCATTGATAGCAGCTATTAAAGCAAAAAATAAGCTTTTAACCAAAACAAGGAGGGTTTTATATAAAGAGGCTGTCTGCCAGGAAAAGCAGTCCTAGGAAGTGAATAAATAGGAGGACATCAAAACCGCCCTATTCAACTGGGATATGAAGGAATTCTGGGCTATAGTTATAACAGGTAGCAGGGAGGGAACCCCACCTAATGAATTGAATATTCCAGCAGAAAAGTGGGCTGACCACTTCCGGGCGTTATACACAATAGAAACCAACACCGGTTCCCATTATAGTAGTGACACCGACCCCCAAGGGGACCTGGATGCACGTACTGGGCTGGCAGTGGACTCAAATACCCCTGTACCCAGGCAGGCCAACAAGGTGTCCCTTGGAATAACCCTCCTTGAGGTTACCAAGGTGGTTGAGAAACTTCCAGCAGGCCGGAACCTGGCTTAGACAGGTTACCTGGGGATTTGTTTAGAAAAGAACTAACTATCTGGGGTCCCTATTTGTGCGTACTATTCGGGACTATAATGAATGGTATGCCGATCCCTGATACCTGTCCGGAAATTGTACCAGTCCTGAAAATGGGCTCTCTACCTCTCCTTGCAAACTATAGACCGATCAGTTTGAGCGATGTCACCGAAAAACTGTTTGCACAAGTACTCTTAGACTGAATCCAGGGGTGGATCCAAGAGACTGATGTTTTAAGCCCCTACCAAGCCGGATTCAGGAAGAACACTTCCACCGTGGACCAAATATACAGACTCCAACTTATTCTTTGGAAAACCGTGTCAATGGAGGGTGGCAGCCTCTATTTGATTTTCGTGGACCTGAAAACGACTTTTGATTTAGTCCCCAGAATTAAACTATGGGGGTACTTAGAGAATTGGGGATTCCCTCCTATCTGCTAAGCATGCTTATCAAGCTGCATGCCGCCAACTATGCCCGAGTAAGATATGGAAAAGGGGGAGGATTAACCACCAGACTTCCAGTTGACAGAGGAGTGAGGCACCAACCCTGTTTTGCCTCTTCGTCAACGCTCTTATTGCCCAACTTACAGAGGTTAAGGACAATGATGCCCCCAAAGTAGCAAACACAAAGGTTCTAGCATTGATGTTTGCGGAAAACACTCTTCTGCTGTCCAAGTCGCCGTCGGGAGTCCAGAGGATCCTGGACAGCTTTGTCATCTTTTGCACCAACAGGGGCCTGGAGATTAACACCATGAAAAACAAGTTAATGGTAGTCAATCTAGCCAAGAAAGCACGCGCAAATCCCCACCTAAATGGCATAGCACTGGAAAGGGTTCCTGTGTTTGACTACTTAGGGGTCACCTTTACTGAAAACATGGATTTGGGGCCTCAAATAGCCAAAGCCAAGCTTAAATTAGCTCAGACCTCCTGGGGAATAGCCAAATTGCAAAGGGAATCAACCCTCAAACCTATTGGTCCTGCCATTGAAATATATAGGGCTCAAGCAAGGGGAGCCACGTTGTATGGGGCTGACATCTGGGGCCACTGTTCTCCTACCCTCCTAAGTAAAGTCGAGAACAGTTTTTTGAGACAAATTCTGGGCCTTCCGCGCAGTACCCCACTAACCCCGCTGCTGCTGGATTTAGGTATTAGGCTGACTGAAGATGAGGTTGCTCTACGTCCCCTAACCTTTTGGCGTAGGCTGTGGGTGACCCCGGAACTGGTAGAGTTACAGGTAGAAACCAAAGAGCTATTAGGTTTCCCAGGGGTGGAAAAAAAATTGCCTGGTTTGCAAACATAAGGGACGAATGTGCAAGGATAGGCAAGCCAACCCTTTGGACCAATCCGGAAGAAACTTGCTTTGCAGTTTCACGAGCTGAACTGGTGAGAACTTATCGTATCCAAAAATTGAAAGCCATCTATGGAAATCCAAATGTTGGTGTTCTGACAGTAGAATTTCTCTCTGTGAAAGATGAGTACAAACTAGAACCCTTTCTGGATGACATTATACCATTCTCAGCAAGACAACTATATCTTCAGTTCAGATAAAGTACCCTTCACCTTCGGGCCTTTACTGCTAAATGGTCTGGATAGGCACAACGTGGGTGCCCAGCATGTAACCATCAAGAGGAGTCAGAGCTGCATGTGCTGTTCTTTTGCCCCAAATACAAAGTGGCTAGGCGATGTTGGCTTATACAGTTGTGTTGGAATTTGGGGTTCGTGCAATGCCAGGTGGCATTTAGAGTTCTGAAGCATGATACCTCTAAGCCCATTGTCTTTTCGGTTTCCCAGTTTTTAAATGCAATGTGGCGTAGGCGATGGGCATTCTTAGAAAAAGAGAAAAAGAGAGGCACATAACAACAATTATTCAAGTTATCAGTGCATAGATCATTTTATCCTTGTAATTATGGAGAGAAATAAATAATACCTTTTTTAATATGTCTTTTCATGGTCTTTTAAATCTTTTATTCTTTTAACATGAAATGATGATTTTTAATTGAGGTATACTAAGTACATTCCTCTACAGTTTTATGTATTGTATTGATCTTATTAATTCTGCTTGCCCTTCTTGATCTTCCTAATGAATTGATTTGGCAGCTTCCACTGTTGCTTGTGTGTTTTTCTTTTTTTTCTTCTGTGCCATTATTGCATTTGCACTTTCATTGAATCAAACGCTAGGATGGTCCGCATAGCCAATTCCCCTTGTTGACACAGTCGTTGCATTCACATTTTTATACTTGTGTTTGGTGTGCTTTAATCCTATAACGTTATGTTTTGGATTGTAATGTATTTATACTTTCATGGTCTTATTGACCGAAATAAAGGTGTTTGACATTCAGAAATGCACTTTCATTACAGGTTATTATTATTTCTTCGTATTATTGTCTCTTGTTACGTACCTTTTGTGGTTGCGTCAGGTTGTTTTTGAGCCCCTGACCTTGAATTAAAGTTTTGGTATCACCCCTGTCAAAACAGTTTCCCCAAATAAAGGTAGAATCAATAACTAATTTTGAAGGAAATCCTAGAGATGACCCAAATGTTGCAAACCCGTAAAACAAGCTTCCCACTTCATCATGGAGACACCACTAGACCACATGAATGTGAAATTACCCAGCCAGGCTTGGAGACTATAGAGACACAGCTGTGGGTGGCATACCCATACCAGGACACATGCATTCCCCTGGCCTGAAGGGGGAACATTTGATACCAATATCATGGACCTCATCAAAACTTTTGTTCAAACCAAACATGAGGGCCAAGAGAGAGAGACATGCACATTAACCTGTTAAGAATGTGGGCCAATTGAAGGGTGGACCCAGCACACACCATACACTACAACAGAGCTAGCAACAGCGGAGAGGAAGGCTCCCACTCCTCTTAGTCCAACAGCGAAGGAGAAAGCCCAGAATTCAGCCTGAGAACCCAGGGGGCTGATAGGGAGCCCTCACCAAAGACCACCAAGGCACGTAAACCAGGCTCAAACCCCTGGCAGCCCCGGATAGCCTTGAGGAGGGCCCCATGGCCACAATGCTCATAAGCAAAACACTGTACCGCTTCCTGGTAGATACAGGGGTGGCTAGGTCATGCCTACGGTAAGGAGCAGCCCCTCTATCAAAGACCAATGCAAAGATACAGAGGATCCCAGGATCGGTGGCTAAAGTCTCTCTCACTGAACCCCTCGAACTGGAAATAGAAGGAAATAAGATCAGAGAACAGTTATTGTTCTGTCCATTCTCCCTGACCAATATACTAGGATGGTACCTTTTGTCCAAACTGAGAATGTCCATGCAGTTCACTGAGGATGGGAGTGTAGCCTGCTACTCCCTCGAAGTCTCCCCCCTTGAGCACAGGCCAATAACATCCACCCACACCTCGAGAATATTAGTCAGGACATTCCCAGACTGTCAAGCCCTCCTTGAGGGAGCAGTCTGGGGTTATATGGGAAACCTCCTAAATTTCTGACTCGCACCACAGTGTACTGATCGCACACACCATTGCTTGTAAGAAATGGCCAAATCAGAAGCATGTATGGAACGCAGGGAGTCAGGAAACCTGGATTACGAGATGCACAGGACAATCAAATCCCCCTATCCTCGGGGGAGGCTGGCTCTGGGCTGCCCGGTTAGGCCTCCAGCACCACCATGGCACCTCTTCAAACAAGGAGGCAGTCCAGGTGAAGCAGCTCCCGGCCAAGGGGTGCATTTTACGCACTGGGAGCCCCTTCCTTGTTATCCAATATAGGGCAGAGACAAATAGCCAAGGCAGGGAAGGCGATTTGTCTGACCATCAGGACACCCCCTCAGTGACTTGTCCCTGCCAGCCGCATGGAAAAAATCCCAGGACCTGAAACATACAGGTGGCACCTGATTAGGAGAGAACTCAGTCATCGGGCCCCAGGGGAATCCAATGGAGTACTCTCAATGGAGAGCCATAGGGTGGGCATCCTAAAGCTATAATAGAGTGTCTCTACTGTCTCAGAAGAAACCACAAGGCCACACATTGTCAACTAAAAGTATGCCATGAACAGAATAGACTGTTATCAGGGCTACCCCCACAGAATACTGATACACAGAACAAACCCCCAAAAAAACCAAACATGCAGTGAATCCAGAACCTCAGCACAAGCATGCCTCTCACACCCACTGCAGGAACTCCCCCACAAATGTTAAAAATGAAACATTGCAACAGTAGGGATAATGCAAAACCTTTAATTTAACAACAACAGTATGGCTCAGTGGGGGCATGGCTATGCATCGACAAACATGGTCGTGGGGTCGAAGAGTTCCGCAGTCTCTGTTCCCTACCACCACAAAATCCGTCCAATTTATCCGACCCTTGTTGCGGCAAAGGTAGTGCTGATAGCAGTGCGGCCAGCTGTGCGCTTAAACAAATGAATTGCCACCTTTACCACCTGAGCAGAGCCAAGTAAAGAAATGAGGCTCAGCCCTTGCAAGAAGACACAGGCTCGTGTGAGAGATGGAGCTGCGCGAAAGTGAAACCACTGGGGGGATTGGTGAATGAAGGGAAGCAGCAGGTCCCCGGGAGCTCACCGCAACCAGGCCATCTGAGGCGAGGACAAGAGACAAGTTGACGGCGGAGTAGCGGCACACCCTCCCCGCAGTGGGACAGGTATAACGCTGGGCAATTTTCATCGCCTTCCACAGAGGAGCACGGCCGGGTGGCGCAGTGCGGCCTGGGCCCCGCAGGAGGCTACGACCAGAGCAGCAAACAAGAAAAGCTATGAGGGGGATCATAAGTAAAGGTGAGAAGTGCGACCCCCCTCTCAAAATCTTCATAAACTAGCAAATGCTGCCTCTGCCTTGGGGATCTGAGCAACAGGAGCATGCTCGAATGAGCTGGACCAGGTCATAACCCAGCAAGTACGCAGGGAGAGGGCAGGAAGCTGCTGACATCAATAGCCAGCCCCACAGAGGATCCTGAAGGGAAGCCATCTTACTAATCAAGCCCAACCAGGAGGGTCCCGGCAGCTTAATTGATCAGCATACTGGCCTCTCACAGTCAGCCGGTCACAAATAGCACTATCTTGAAGTTGACATTCTAGCTCATTAATGCAGACACTGCAGAGTTGGGAGGTTGCAGCATGGTGGAAGGAAATGACAGCTCTTGCCCAAATTGGAGGAGACGCCCTTAAAGGGGATGGTCACCCCGAGAGCAGCATACACACTCCCACAGTTAATACACTGCTGGCCCCAGGCCTGATTTTTTACTTGGGGGAAGAGGCCGAAATGAGCGTCAACTGCACACCGACAAAGCACCAGGAGAAGCATCAATCAAAGAGTGCCGGAGGCCTTCCGATCTTGTAGATCCGAGTTGACTCCCTGGGGAGAACCCTGACAGAACGCAGGGGGCATACAGAAATGGCGTTCTCCAGGCAGGTGGCGAGTAGTACCCCCAGCAGTCACGGAACCATGACTTGGAAAGACCTTTTGTTTCCCTCCCCTTCCCCCCCCGGAGGTAAAATCGGGTGATGTTTGGGAGCAAAGGGCTTAAGAGTACCCACCAATCAAAACTGGATAAGTATGCCCTGTCAAAAAGATTGCGACAATGAAGTCTACTACACGGCAGGAGTCAGACAACCCCTCTCTGAAAGTTATTATGGATGCCATTACCGGGGTGCGCATGCCACTTGAAAGTAGGATGGACTCAATAACTATGGAGGTAACAATAGTAAGGGCTGACCTGCATGAGATGAACAAAAAGGTAAAGGCGATAGAAATAGTCACAACGGATCTCAGCTATGATTAAAAAAAGATGCAGCGACAAATCAAAGACCTGCAAGTAGCTAGTTAAGCGATGGAAAGCAAACTGGACGAATATGAGGGGAGGTCGTGCAAAAACAATGTCCAAATACTTGGAGTGCTGGAGCAAGCGGAGGGGTTCATGCCAGACCTCTTCGTAGAAGCCTTATCACCATACACCTACAACCTAAAAACCTACCTAATTTCTTTTTGATGGAGAGGGCACATCGCGTGCCAGGTGAAAGGCCAAAACCTGGCAATGTGCAGGAACAGAGATGCTCTTTCCAGTGAACTCCATAATTTGCACAGGAATGGCTGGATGGGTGGAGGCTGGTCAATGGTCAATGGAAGCAGCTCCAGGCAGAGAAGGGTCCATTCCCCTAACAAGCAGACGGCACCAGATGCAAACCTATGGCAGCAAAAAGAGGTAAAAGCCTTAGAAGAAAGAGAATGGAGAACTAAACAAGTAAATGCAAAGCTGTTCCCACGCAGGGTACAATATCGGACTATCGTAAAGTAGGCTCCAGCCTAGAGGGGCTCTACTACATTTTGAATAAGTGACTTCCAGAATTATAACTGTCACAGCGGCATATTGGAATCTGACTGTAAAACATTAGCAGTGGTGGAAGGTATAGAGAACGCCCTCCCCCCACTTTCTTTAATTGAGTTTCTAAACGGGGCGACAGGCACTCTGCATAGATGTGGATAGAGGAGGTTTTCAGCCCAGATTGCAGGGAGGGGGGCTTGGGGTTACAGTTATGTTTGTTATATAGTTTAGATGACACTAATTTACAGTGTGAGGGGCATCATGTAATTCATTTGCAACATGTATGGAAACGCACTAGCTATACTATCCCAGGGTGTTGATCATATTCGAGAGGGGGTCCTACGTAAGCAAGACTACCTGGCTCACAGAGTACAACGGGTTCCAATAGAATGAGTTCATTCACACACTGGGGCATTAGACTTTTGTCCTGGAATGTGAACAAGGTGGGAGATAAGCTCAAGCGGGGAGTAGTGCTTCAATACATGAAGCGACACTCACGAGATGTAGTTCTCCAGCAGGAGACAGATTTTATAGGAAACATATGTTGGGCCTTGACTAGGTGGGGGTACAAACTTGTGGCACATTCGCCATTTAGAGCGGGATCCAGAGGGGTAGGAATAATGCTAAAGAAAAACTTCCCAATGATCATTGAACGCACATGGACTGACAAACAGGGCAGATACACTGCAACCTCTGGGAGATGGGAAGGTAAAACTATCACATTAATATCCATCTATGTACTGCCCGGTCTTCACGCCTTAGCTTTTAAAGACCTGGGAGACCTGCTTCTTGCTCTTCCTATGGGGTTGCTCTTTCTGGGTGGAGACTTTAATTCCATCATATTGGGGTAGCAGATTAGTCTCCCTCAAGAGAGGTACCCCCCTCATGAACACTTCTCTGTGACTTTATAGGTGCCATGGGACTAATCAATGCATGGCATATCCTTTACCATGCTGAAGCCCAGTTCACATTCCACTTGGGAGCCCATAAAAGTCTTTCCAGAATAAATTACATACAAGTACCGGCAAACCAGGTGGGACAAACCAAAGAGGTTTGCCACTTGGCAAGCAGTTTCTCGGACCATTCCCAGTATGGGCTCGAGCTGAGGTGGGAGAACCCCAGTCAGGAAGAATAGCTCTGATAAATCCCTGGTTCCTGAAAGTTCAATCAGTTAGACAGACAGTTTCACAAGAAATAGAGCCATATTTCCAGAGGAACAAGGGATCAGTGGAGTCAGCGCAATCGCTCTGGGAAGCCTTAAATACAGTGATCAGAGGCCACACAGTCTCCCAAAATGCTTGGATCTGTAAAGAGAAAACCGCCAACCTTGCCAGGTTAGAAATAGACATCTTGCACTTGGAAGAGAGAGTATGGAGGGGGGGATATAGTAGAAATCAAACGCATGCTAGAGATTATACTAAAAGAGTACAGGGGTCTCGTCAAAGACGCTGCATGGATACAACACAGGGCCACACTTTGTAGGATCTACGAAGCCGGAGACAAAGCGGGGTAACTGTTGGTGTGGCTATATGGAAGAGAACAAGCCAACAGACTTGTGGCTGAGTTGAGGGATGAGTCAGAGTCACAGTTGACCCACAAGAAATAGCAAATAGATTTGCAGACCATTTTCAGTGCATATATATGTCCCTAACCGACTCGACAGAAGAGGAAGTGGACTCCCTTTTGTCAGACATGCCCCTCCTCGTCCTTTCAGCAGAAGACCTCTCCATTTTAGAAGCGACATCACGCACACAGAAGCGGAGCGAACAATTGGAGAACTGCGGTCTGGGAAGGCAATGGGCCCTAATGGTTTATTCATCTAACTGCATAATGTAGCCCCCAGCAAGATAGCACCAGACCTCACCAAGATGTTTTTGGAGAGTCAGGGAAAAGGGAAACTCCCAGCAGACCAAAGACTGGCCACCATAGTGGTTATGCAATAGAGTGGTAAACCTAGAAATGAGTGCTTCTCACACAAATTGATATCCCTGCCCAATGCTGAAGTTAAAATCTTCGCTAAATCATTGGCCACCCGGGTGCTTGAGGTCATTGTAAAACTGGTACACCCTGACCAATCGGGCTTTATGCCAGCAAGAAATACCCCACTCAACCTTCGACATTTACATGGTGTAATAGGCAGAATAGAAACACTGAGGGAAGATGCAGTGGTGGTGTCCCTCGACGCTACCATGGCATTTGATACTATTGAATGGTCAAATATGTTTGCAGTACTTGGGAAAATGGGATTTGGTCCCAACTTTATCAGCTGGGTAAAGCTTCTGTGTAGGGACCCTATGGCGCAAGCCATGGTAAATAACAGGAAATCTGGAGTGTTCAATTTGGAGAGGGGGACCAGACAGGGCTGCCCTCTTTCCGCACTGCTCTTTGCTTTGATGCTAGAGCCTTTAGCACTATGGATAAGCAAAGACCCAATAATGAGGGGGCTGTGCTGTGCGGAGGGCTGGGAGGAACTAATCTCCCTGTATGCTGATGAGGTACTGTTATATCTGGCATCACCAAGAGCCTCAATAAATAGAGCACTTCACATTTTCACAAATTTTAGGAAGTATTCCATCTACACTATAAATTGGTCCAAATTTGTAATTTACGTATTACGAGATGATTTTCCTTTGCTGCTGAGGGGCTATGTAATTGCGTAGACAAGAGACGGATTCAAATATTTGGGCATATATGTCACCAAGGACCCGGTACAATACTATGAGCACGACCTCTTGCCATTAAGCACTGGAAATCTCTTCCACTGTCCTTAATGGGACGCGCTGCACTGTTCAAAATAATGGCACTGTGTCAATTCTTGTATATATTGTAGGAGAGTAGGGTCTGCAATCCTATGATCACCCAGATTTTTTGCTTTTGTTTCACTGGTTTACGACTTTCTCTGGCTGTGGGCCTGCCAATCAGACCCACAGCCTAGCTGTTCTCTCACTAAATTGACATGTGTACCTTAGGTGCATTACCCAATTGGAACTGGGCCACCTTGTCAGACCCTGTCACTCAGGGCATCGGTGTACCCAGGGCCTACCAGGGGCTGAAGCATGTATTATGCCACCCCTAGATGGCCATCTAAATCTGACACAACTGGCTGCACGACAGCTGGGGCAAGGTGGTGTACTCGCCCTTTGCTTTAGATATAGTATACCTATATCTAACCCTAAAATGGACACCCGAGTTCCTATCAGTCACTCCTATGGCAGGCCTTGACAATCCTGAAGGCAGAGTCCGTGGAATCGTGTGAATTGGGCTCTGGCACGAGCCGAGCCCGGTTGCAGCTTGCGGAACCAAGACCCAATGGCTGTTCCATGATAACGCATCCCATATCGCTAACTTCGGTATCGCGTTATCAAGACATGTCGAGTAAGGTGTCATACGAATCGGGATACTGACCCCTCACCAATTCTGGCGACAGGGTTAGCATTCCACCCTTCTAGAGGGACACGACATGTACGTAACTGTGAACCCCGGTTAAAGTTAACTGAAGCCTCAGCTCCACAAAATGGATGCTGCCACCACAGACACGAGTCTGACCTCCTGCTGCTGGGAGTCCTTCCAGCGAGGAGAGCTTGGACAAAGGGTTTCCTGTCTGGGGCGGTGCTCGCACCTTCCCAGACAGGGTTTTGTGTATCCTGGGTAGGCAGGGCTTTACAGGAAGGTGACTGCGGAGTGGCACCCCGGTGCTCACTACGCATCTGCCGGCTAGAACCAGTTCCAGGGGCACCCCAGCCCCTGACCTGGGGAAAATCTGGCATGGGAGAGGGGTGTAACCACCCCCCTTCCTGGTCCCACCCCTAGGGCAGGACCTAGTCGCATACCCACCCCTCCCTTTAGGATAAAGGCAGGAGCGGGGACCCTTCCAAATCAGATCATCTTTGAATCAAGAACTACTTTCTACGAAAGGAAATTCATGACTCTTCTCAAGATTTCTCCCTTGTGGCTAAGGAGTAGTCACCCTGCATCCGCAGGCACCATCTAAGAACTCTGCGGTTTGCTGCACGTCCTTCCTTAGGAATCCGACTGCCCAGCTCGACGAGAACCGGCTTCCCTGGCACCTCTGACCTCTACCCACATCGTCAGCTCAGCTGAGATCCGTGGGTGCGACGAGACCTCGAGGGACCGGCCATCATCAAAACCTGCACGATTTCTTAACCAGCACAACCGCCGAGGAATCCTCTGGTGAGTGCTTTGGGGTCCGAGAAGCCCCGACCCTGAGTAGCTCCAGCACCGAAGTGCAGCCTCCCAGTATCTCCACGATCTGCGTGGGGCCCTTCTGCTTTTGCCGCTCATCACGTTGTCTGGTTACTAGCCGCTGGCTTGTGACCTTCTCGACGACGTCCGACAACAACGCTGTTGGTCTGGTTGCTCCAGACTGACCCTTGCTCCCTTTTTGAAAGATGAGTACCCCGGACCCTCCTGGCCCACTCAAGACGCCATTTTAGGCCCACCACGTGGCCCTGAATTTGCCAAGGCTTGTTGCCCCAATCCTGGGCCCAGCAACGCCGACAGCATCAATCTTCATGGGACAGCTCGCACCTCCATCCTGGTCGCCGACAAAGCCTCCCGGTCCGTGAGACTGCAGAGCCGAGCGTCGCGCACTCACCTAGTCGAGGTGACGATCATCCAGTACCCTCCGGGTACCCTCTGACTACTGGCTAGTAGATACGAACTTGGTCCCCTCTGCTTTCAGGTGTCAACCATCTCTGATCCAGGCTTGGATCACTATGAACTATCTCCACTGGTCGCCGGCCAGCAACTCCTTCCTTCCGGCTCCTGGCTCGTCAGCGAGGACTCCCGACGTCTGTAAAGACTTGTGCAGCCGCAGCCCTGGGGCTAGGTAACTTCGGCATTTCGGTGCCCCGCATAGCCTCCTTATTTAAGGGTCCCGAGTCCTTACCGCTTCCGACTTGCCTTATCGGGTCCGCCCGAGACCACTAAACTTTCCGTGCCCTCGGGCACTTGTATTGATTGTGCACTTGAAGTATTTTCTTAAGAGTTTTGTTGTGTGCTTAGTACCATGTCCTCATAAAGAGTACAGGGCTGTTGTGATTCTAATAAATACACTGTTTATTTTCATAACACTTGTGTGGTGTCCTTTTACTGGGTGTTCAAGGGGTATGTGATGGTATAACAGCTGGCTTAACACGCCCTCTAGAGTTTAGCCCGAAGACTGCTCGTATCCACGCTACTAGGATAGCTGGTCTAAGGTTGACTTACAACCAATCACCATAAGGGTCGTTTGGACTGATGCATAGTGATCACTAGAATAGTGAGCACTGCACATCAGGCCAACTTCTCACATTGGTGAGCAGCGGTTGGGATTTGAGCTTGCTGTTGTTTTACCACGCGTATCCTAAGAATATCTTGTGAAAGATCGCATAAGTACTCCAGGTACATATAACTTAGCTTAGAATACTCTGAGTTCTACTGAACCAGCTGTTGTAGCTCTTCAAGGCTTAGCACACCTTGGCTACAACTCTTAGCAAGGGATCAGTAAGTAAACATATAGTGTAGGTAGGTGCATCACTTACACCACACTAGAAGCAGCATGTCAGACAAAGGAGGAAACACTGAGTCTCCCCTTGTGTCAGTCGACCTTCCACAGGTCACTTCCAGATATGCTGCACTTAGCTTCCAAGAGATGCAACAAATCTGTACATCTCGGAGGCTAAAACAGGGTCCAAACCCTACCATTCCATTTCTGATTGGTCTCTTGCAGGCTTATGATGCTAGGAGGGCTGGTAACACCTACCCCTCTCATCCAGAAGGGAATATGCCCCCCCTCGAGGGAACCCTAGGTGACCCTGACCTTATCCATCTCTCCGCAGAAGGTGAAGAGGAGGACGAGGAGCCAGAGACATCTGGGGACGAGGCAGACAAAGGTCCAGTAGTAGTTAGCCAGCTAACTAGGGACAACTTAAGCCGGCACGAGAATGGTACTAGGAGACCCCTGGGGCCCCTCTCAGGCCAGCTTAACATTGGGAATGGACGAGTTAGGTCTCTGTCGAGAGGCTCTAATAGATCCGTTCGAACCAATGGCTCTCGAGGCTCTTCTCGAAGAGGGATGACATCCCCTCAGAGGAGAGTGTATGAAGCTAAAGAGCGGGAAGTCAATCTGCGGATCGAGAGGGAAGAACTTGCCCTAGCCAAAGAAAGACTTGCCTTTGCTAGAGAGCAAGAATTGAGTGGGAAGAACCCCACTGGTGGCAGCATTCCCCCACGGGAAAACAGGAGTTTAGACACTAGACACCTGAGTAAGATAGTGCCCCCCTTTAAGCAAGGGGATGACATCCACAAATGGATTACTGCTTTGGAGCGGGCCTGCACTGTACAGTGCGTCCCCCAAAGTCAGTGGGCAGCTATCTTGTGGCTCTCCTTTGAAGGTAAAGGTAGAGATAAGCTCCTCACTACTAGAGCTGAGGACGCTAACGATTACCAGGTCCTGAAGAACACACTGATTGATGGGTTCGGCCTAACCACTGAGCAGTACAGGTTGCTGTTCAGGGATACCCAGAAAACTCAGTCTCAGGACTGGTCTGATTTTGTCGATTGTGCCACTAAGGCTTTGGAGGGCTGGTTGCTGGGCAGTAAGGTTACTGATTACACAGGATTGTATAATTTGATCATGCGAGAACAGATTTTAAACAATTGTCAGAACCAGTTGTTGCATCAGCACCTTGTCGACTCGGATCTGACCTCTCCCCAAGAATTGGGAAAGAAGACAGACAGATGGGTCAGAACAAGGGTTAAGCAAAACCAGGGCCAGAACCAGGGTGGTCAGAAGAAAGCATCCCAGAAGGGTAAAGATTCTAAAGGGGAGCAAAATGACCAGAAGTCTTCGACAGGCCCCCAGCAACCCAAAGAGGGGGGGGGGGGGGGTCAGGCTTCCCAGAAAAAGAAGAACCAAGAAGGCCAATCGAAAAGGTGGTGCCAATACTGTAAGAGTAAAACTCACTGGTTTAGTGAGTGCACCAAGAAAGGAGGGCAGACTCCTGCTACTGTAGCCCCTAAGGCACCTGTGCCCCCTAGTACAGCCAGCAGTAGTAGTGCACCTCCCAAGGGACTAGTTGGGTTAACCTTGGGTTCTGAGGGGTGTGACAACTTAGTTGGCACACTCACTCAGGCTGTCCTTGTCTGTACGGGGGATGTGGATATGTCCCCTGATGTCAGTCCCAATACCTTGGGCAAATACCGACAGACGCCTTTAATAAATGGAAAAATGGCTCAGGCCTATAGGGACACTTGTGCCAGTGTCACCATGGTGACGCCTAACTTTGTGGACCCTGGACAGATCATGCCAGGTACAGATTTCCTGGTGACCAATGCCAGCAACGTCACTACCAGTCATAGTATGGCGATTGTTGCTTTCTCCTGGGGAGGGGTAAATGGCCAGAAAAAGGTTGTTGTTAGTTCAGACCTCCCAGTGGATTGTTTGTTGGGCAATGATTTGGAGTCATCACAATGGTCAGAAGTGGAGCAGCGGACTCACATGGAAATGTTAGGCTTGCCAGCACATGTGCTTGCTGTGACTAGGTCACAGGTCAGAAGATGCCCCACTGAACTGGTGCTGGATCCTGGAACAATGGATCAGACACCTCCCAAGAAGAAGAGCAGTCGGGTTAAGGCCTCGCCTTCCCCCTTGCCCCAGGTCGAGGATCAAGTCTCAGAGGAGGCTGACCTCCAGGAATTGCGGGAAACTGAACCTAAAGAACTCGAACTTGATCAAGTTGAGTTTCTGGGCTCAGGGGGACCCTCACAAGAAGACCTGGGGAAGGACCAGTTAGACTGCCCTTCCCTTGAACCCCTCAGACAGCAGGCTGCTGCTGAGGCTGCTGGGAACGCCACAGGTACCCACAAGGTATACTGGGAGGATGTACTCCTGTACACTGAGGCAAGAGACCCCAAGCCTGGCATGACCAGGAGGCTGGTTATCCCCTTGTCTCAGCGTGGTTTCCTTCTTACCTTGGCCCACGAGATTCCCTTAGCAGGACACTTAGGCCAGACAAAAACGTGGGACAGGCTTGTCTCACACTTTCACTGGCCTCACATGAACGAGGATACCAAGGAGTTTTGTCGCTCCTGTGTCACTTGCCAAGCCAGTGATAAGTCAGGTGGCACAACAAAGGCCCCCCTTATACCAATGCCTGTGGTGGGGGTGCCCTTTGAACGAGTGGGGATTGACATTGTCGGTCCAATGGAACCCCAGACAGCATCAGTTCACAAGTTTATACTGGTGGTAGTGGATCATGCCACCAGGTATCCTGAAGCTATTCCCCTTAGGACCACTACAGCACCTGTTGTGGCAAGAGCCCTAGTTGGAGTGTTCTCCAGAGTGGGCTTCCCTAAGGAGGTTGTCTCTGACAGAGGTGCAAACTTCATGTCAAGCTACTTAACTGCTATGTGGAAGGAATGTGGTGTCAACTATAAATTCACCACACCCTATCATCCACAATGCAATGGGCTTGTTGAGCGGTTCAACAGGACCCTAAAAGGGATGATTCATGGACTACCTGAAAAGCTCCGGCGTAGATGGGACGTCCTGATTCCCTGCCTTTTATTCGCTTATAGAGAAGTCCCACAGAAGGGGGTTGGCTACAGCCCTTTTGAACTTTTGTACGGGCATCCTGTAAAAGGACCCCTGTGTTTGGTGAAGGAAGGATGGGAGAGACTTTTCAAAAAGCCTGCAACCAACATAGTGGACTATGTGCTTGGTCTCCGCTCTCGGATGGCTGAGTACATGGAAAAGGCATCTGAAAACCTTAAGGCCAGCCAAGAACTCCAAAAAGCTTGGCATGACCAAAAGGCTGTCCTGACTGTTTACCAGCCTGGACAGAAGGTGTGGGTGTTGGAGCCAGTGGCCCCAGCAGCACTCAAAGACAAATGGTCTGGGCCCCACACAATTCTTGAGCAAAAGGGAGAGGTCACCCACCTGGTGGACCTTGGCACTCCCCGGAGCCCCCACAGGGTGCTCCATGTTAACCGGCTCAAGGCATATGTGGACAGGAAGGACATGAGCTTGCTCATGGCCATAGATGAGGGACAGGAGGAAGAGAGTGACCCTCTCCCAGACCTGCTCACTCAGAATCCTGACGATGGATCGGTAGACGGTGTTGTCTTTTGTGGCAACCTCTCTGAACATCAACAGGAGGATTGTAAACAGGTTCTTCAATCCTTCCGACATATGTTCTCTCTAACACCCAGTCAGACCAATTGGTGCACCCATGAGGTTGACACTGGTGACAGCTTGCCCGTCAAGAGTAAAATCTACAGGCAGCCCGATCACGTTAGAGACTGCATCAAAACTGAAGTGCAGAAGATGTTGGAGTTGGGAGTCATTGAACCCTCGAATAGCCCTTGGGCTAGTCCCGTAGTTCTGGTGCCGAAGCCTCACACCCAGGGTGGTAAGAAAGAGATGAGGTTCTGCGTAGACTACAGGGGTCTCAATGCAGTCACTAAGACTGACGCCCACCCAATACCGAGGGCGGATGAGCTTATAGATAGATTGGCTTCTGCCAACTACTTAAGTACATTCGACCTGACAGCTGGGTATTGGCAAATCAGGTTAGCTGAGGACGCCAAGCCCAAGACAGCATTTTCTACCCCTGGTGGACATTATCAATTTGTGGTAATGCCCTTTGGTTTGAAAAATGCACCTGCAACCTTCCAAAGGCTGGTGAATCACGTTCTAACCGGGCTGGATGACTTCTGTGCGGCGCATCTTGACGATATTGCTGTCTTTAGCTCCACCTGGGAGGATCACCTGGTCCACCTGAGGAAAGTGTTAGAGGCGCTGCAAGCAGCAGGTCTCACTATCAAGGCCACCAAGTGCCAGATAGGGCAGACACAGGTTGTATACTTGGGCCACCTTGTAGGTGGAGGCCAAGTTCAGCCACTGGAGAGCAAAATACAGTCAATCAGGGACTGGGCTCCTCCAACCACCCAGACTCAGGTTCGAGCTTTCTTGGGCCTGACTGGTTACTACCGGAAGTTTGTCAGAAATTACAGATCGATTGTGACTCCGCTTAATGAACTGACAAGTAAGAAAATGCCAAAAAAGGTTCAGTGGACAGCGAGCTGTCAAAAAGCATTCGATGACCTAAAACAGGCCATGTGCACGGCACCTATCCTCAAGAGTCCAGACTACTCCAAACCATTCATTGACCAAACAGATGCTTCTGAGTTGGGTGTGGGAGCTGTTCTATCTCAACTGAATTTTGATGGTAATGACCAGCCCATTGCTTTTATAAGCAGACGGCTGACCCCCAGAGAGAAAAATTGGTCAGCTATTGAGAGGGAGGCCTTTGCTGTGGTTTGGGCCCTGAAGAAACTGAGGCCATACTTGTTTGGCACTCATTTCAAGATTCAGACCGACCATAAGCCCCTCTTATGGCTAAATCAGATGAAGGGTGAAAACCCCAAACTGCTTAGGTGGTCCATTTCCCTACAGGGGATGGACTTCACATTGGAGCATAGACCTGGCACTGATCATGGCAATGCAGATGGGCTCTCCAGGTATTTCCACTTAGAACAAGAAGACTCACCTGGTCAAGGTTAGTTTATTGTCCCAACGTTTGGGGGGGGTCATGTAGGAGAGTAGGGTCTGCAATCCTATGATCACCCAGATTTTTTGCTTTTGTTTCACTGGTTTACGACTTTCTCTGGCTGTGGGCCTGCCAATCAGACCCACAGCCTAGCTGTTCTCTCACTAAATTGACATGTGTACCTTAGGTGCATTACCCAATTGGAACTGGGCCACCTTGTCAGACCCTGTCACTCAGGGCATCGGTGTACCCAGGGCCTACCAGGGGCTGAAGCATGTATTATGCCACCCCTGGATGGCCATCTAAATCTGACACAACTGGCTGCACGACAGCTGGGGCAAGGTGGTGTACTCGCCCTTTGCTTTAGATATAGTATACCTATATCTAACCCTAAAATGGACACCCGAGTTCCTATCAGTCACTCCTATAGCAGGCCTTGACAATCCTGAAGGCAGAGTGCGTGGAATCGTGTGAATTGGGCTCTGGCACGAGCCAAGCCCGGTTGCAGCTTGCGGAACCAAGACCCAATGGCTGTTCCATGATAACGCATCCCATATCGCTAACTTCGGTATCGCGTTATCAAGACATGTCGAGTAAGGTGTCATACGAATTGGGATACTGACCCCTCACCAATTCTGGCGACGGGGTTAGCATTCCACCCTTCTAGAGGGACACGACATGTACGTAACTGTGAACCCCGGTTAAAGTTAACTGAAGCCTCAGCTCCACAAAATGGATGCTGCCACCACAGACACGAGTCTGACCTCCTGCTGCTGGGAGTCCTTCCAGCGAGGAGAGCTTGGACAAAGGGTTTCCTGTCCGGGGCAGTGCTCGCACCATCCCAGACAGGGTTTTGTGTATCCTGGGTAGGCAGGGCTTTACAGGAAGGTGACTGCGGAGTGGCACCCGGTGCTCACTACGCATCTGCCGGCTAGAACCAGTTCCAGGGGCACCCCAGCCCCTGACCTGGGGAAAGTCTGGCATGGGAGAGGGGTGTAACCACCCCCCTTCCTGGTCCCACCCCTAGGGCAGGACCTAGTCGCGTACCCACCCCTCTCTTTAGGATAAAGGCAGGAGCGGGGACCCTTCCAAATCAGATCATCTTTGAATCAAGAACTACTTTCTACGAAAGGAAATTCAAGACTCTTCTCAAGATTTCTCCCTTGTGGCTAAGGAGTAGTCACCCTGCATCCGCAGGCACCATCTAAGAACTCTGTGGTTTGCTGCACGTCCTTCCTCAGGAATCCGACTGCCCAGCTCGACGAGAACCGGCTTCCCTGGCACCTCTGACCTCTACCCACATCGTCAGCTCAGCTGAGATCCGTGGGTGCGACGAGACCTCGAGGGACCGGCCATCAAAAAAACCTGCACGATTTCTTAACCAGCACGACCGCCGAGGGATCCTCTGGTGAGTGCTTTGGGGTCCGAGAAGCCCCGACCCTGAGTAGCTCCAGCACCGAAGTGCAGCCTCCCAGTATCTCCACGGTCTGCGTGGGGCCCTTCATCACGTTGTCTGGTTACTAGCCGCTGGCTTGTGACCTTCTGGACGACGTCCGACAACAACGCTGTTGGTCTGGTTGCTCCAGACTGACCCTTGCTCCCTTTTTGAAAGAGGAGTACCCCGGACCCTCCTAGTCCACTCAAGACGCCATTTTAGGCCCACCACGTGGCCCTGAATTTGCCAAGGCTTGTTGCCCCAATCCTGGGCCCAGCGACGCCGACAGCATCAATCTTCGTGGGACAGCTCGCACCTCCATCCTGGTCGCCGACAAAGCCTCCTGGTCCGTGAGACTGCAGAGCCGAGCGTCGCACACTCACCTAGTCTAGGTGACGATCATCCAGTACCCTCCGGGTACCCTCTGACTACTGGCTAGTAGTTACGAACTTGGTCCCCTCTGCTTTCAGGTGTCAACCATCTCTGATCCAGGCTTGGATCACTATGAACTATCTCCACTGGTCGCCGGCCAGCAACTCCTTCCTTCCGGCTCCTGGCTCGTCAGCGAGGACTCCCGACGTCTGTAAAGACTTGTGCAGCCGCAGCCCTTGGGCTAAGTAACTTCGGCATTTCGGTGCCCCGCATAGCCTCCTTATTTAAGGGTCCCGAGTCCCTACCGCTTCCGACTTGCCTTATCGGGTCCGCCCGAGATAACTAAACTTTCCGTGCCCTGGGGCACTTGTATTGATTTTGCACTTGAAGTATTTTCTTAAGAGTTTCGTTGTGTGCTTAGTACCCTGTCCTCATAAAGAGTACAGGGCTGTTGTGATTCTAATAAATACACTGTTTATTTTCATAACACTTGTGTGGTGTCCTTTCACTGGGTGTTCAAGGGGTATGTGATGGTATAACAGCTGGCTTAACACGCCCTCTAGAGTTTAGCCCGAAGACTGCTCGTATCCACGCTACTAGGATAGCTGGTCTAAGGTTGACTTACAACCAATCACCATAAGGGTCGTTTGGACTGATGCATAGTGATCACTAGAATAGTGAGCACTGCATATCAGGCCAACTTCTCACATATATTACAAAACTCACTGGGTTTGGTTCATGGAGACTATTTCAAATCCATTGAAAGTGGGAATTACTATAGGAAGGGAAACCACCTTGCATAGCAGTGAAATAACTGGTAAGGGGATGGTATGATGGTGGCATAGGACTCCCAGATATTGCAAGATACTATTGGGTGGCTCAATTAGCAGCTATTAACCAATGCATATTGGACCCCGGTTACAAAATCGATAGGTGGCTCCCCCAGGTGGGAACTATTCAAAGGCACCCTACTCCAATCCAGCAAGAGCAAAATGAACAGGCCCACTAAACATGCAGTTCAGGTATGGCACACTGTTAATAAGAGCATGGTATGGGAAGGGAAAATTATGTAGGCCACCCCTCTGTGGGATGCAGAAATACTAGGCACTCTGAGAAACATCAAGGGATTTGATCATTGGGACTTGATTGGACTCTCCCGGGCAGGGGACCTATGGAAAAGAAAATTATCCCCTTTGCACAGTTTTGGGAAGAGTATGAGATGGCTGAAATAGAGGCATACCGTTACCTGCAGATCAAACACGCTCTCCAGGGTGTCATTCTGCAGAGGCATTCACTCCCAGAGTCCTTCCCTCTCAAGGACAGGATCCTTGAAGAAAACATGCCTAACAAGGCGATCTCTATGACATATCGGAAGGTAATAAACAACATGCCTGACCCCCTCCTACAACTCCGCAAACATTGGGAGGAAGAAGTTGCAGGCTTGGAGGACAATGATTGGCAAGAGGCCTTGGCATCCCTTAGGGAAATTGCAATCTCCTCAATACTAAGGCTGGTGTAGCTCAAGGTGCTACATAGAACTTATCTATCAGGTACGGCTCTGGTAAAGATGGGGTATAGACATGCATCCGAGTGTGAGAGGAGGTGCGGGCAGGAGGGATCATTCATTCACATCATTTGGGAGCATGTTCACATTAAACGGTATTGGGAGGAGGTGACCCACTGTATAGCAGAGGTGCTGGGGGCACAAATAGAACCCAAGATAAAACTATGTCTTCTGAACATTTGGGAGCCTACAGTCCTTAATGGCAAAGAACACCCTGGGTGGCGCTGGGGATGATAGTGGCTAATCATAATCATGCCAGGCTGTGGAAAGAACTAGAAGCACCTACATTGATAGCATGGAAGATAGACATGGACTGGTGCATGGTAATGGAAATAACGATATATGAGTTGAGAGGTTGCCCCAAAAAATGGTTAAAGATATGGGGGAAATAGAATGAATATGGAGGGAATATATGTGAACCCCCGCACGCTGCACGGCATCCAGCCCTGAGTATAGAGAGAGAATAAAACTTGATAAATGGTTGTAGTCTCCTCAGCGATGAACGATAGAGATAGGACTGTTAGAACGTTTCACTTTAAATGCATTGAACTGATTGTATTTTGCAATTGTAATTGTAACTCGTTAATGTTGTCATCAATAAAAAGTAAATATTAAAAAAACAGTATTGAGCAGTCAAAACCTTTAAATTAACAACAATATTAGGGATAACTCAAAACTTTTAATTTACCACCAAACAGCTGGGATAATTCAAAACCTTTCAATTCACCCAGGAAAACCTCAGGGCGGCCGAACTATGTCGACCGGGAATCCACAATAGAGTTCTCCATCCGGATGCCAAAAGGAGGCCCAGGGCCCTCTCTGCTGTTGATGCCCCTTGGCGGGTTGTGCTAACCACACCCCCAGTGGAAGGCAGTCTGATGAAGGAGCAGGGCGGCCCCCACCGGTGCATGAAAGCCGGCACACTGATCCTTGTGCCAATACCACTAGGTCATGCCACAGATCAAAAATATACCCACTCTCCAATGTCTTTCAGGCCTCTTCCAAATGGAGGCCTACTTATATTTCCAAAACTGGGCGAACGCTCCGGTGGTGGTAATCATACCTTCCAGGCATTTGGTGAAAGGGGGTTGAAAGAACCCTAGAACTCCACGGGCCTTACACTAAACCAGCAGCAAGTCAGTAGATAAATCCACCAGCGATCAGTTATTTCAGTTTGCTTACTCACCTAAAATAAGTTCCCAAATGCACAACAAACTCCATCCTCCTCTCCCCCCAAAAAATTCCAAAACCTTCTAAGGTCAATCCATCGGATCACACCTTGCCAGAAGCGATAGATCTGTAACACCCTGGGACCGGGGAAGAGTGGAGAGATGGGAGGAGGAGGTTCTCCACAGATCACCTTCTCAGCCCACATCCGGGGTATGGGGGTGGGCATTCCAACTATGCCTAGCGGGTCAAAATGACACTCAGGGGGCCTCATGAGATGGCATTCAAAGAAGTGGAAGGCTAGATTCCAGCAATATCCATGTTCAAGCCGCAGGATCCACAGAACAGCATCCCAGCAATGGATCCTCAGAGCCCCTAAAAATGAACCCAGCTCATGGGGCCGATCCATTAGAAAGTACCACCAAGTTCATTTACACTATCTCCATCAAGCCGGACATCTAAAGATCCAATGGGACCCATGACTTGATGAGAAAACACTGCAAGCAAACATAGTACAAGCCATTTTTACCACTGCAGGTCACCAACAAGGGGTCCACACATGATCTTCCAACCACCTTGTGCAGCCTTTGTTAGAATGGAAGTGGCAATGCCCAAGAACAGGGAACAGTCCACCGCGACTGTGGGAAAGTATGGTCTGCTTCTTATGGTTATTCCCACTTTTTGCTTAATGTGATACTGTTTTTTACTAGCCTAACTGGGATACTGCTAATCAGGACCCCAGTCTATCTGCTTTCTCTCTAGCGGGTTATGTCAAGTACTTAGGTACACTCCAGATTGGATACTGGGGTACCCTTGTCAGTCCCTAGTATATGATACCCATGTACCCAGGGCATAAGTACCCCAGAGGCCTTCCATGGGCTGAAGCATGCATTATGCCACCCATGACAGGCCATGCAAAATTAAACTACAGGACTGCCATTGCAGTATGTGTAAGTTTGTGAATTCACCACTTACTTTAAATATAGGTTTACTATATCTAAGGGTCACTGCACTCAAAACCTATAAGTCACCCCTATAGCAGGCCTTACCAATCCTCAAGGCAGGGTGCTTGGTTCTAAGTGAGCAGAACATCCCTGAAGCCTATGGAGTCCATTCTCCCGGGTTGTCAGTGCATCAGCCATTTACGACATATAGAATGGTATTATGCAACCGTGTGATGACCAACTCTAAAACAGCTGAAAGTAACCCTATTGTGTTCGGTGTCAAACATTGTGGAATCATACCCCCACACCAGTAACCGGTATGGGAGGTATGATTCCACCCCTCAGAAACGAGCTATGTGAAGTCTCTGGTGTCCCCGGTACCAGCCTTCTAATCCCAGGCAGCACAAATGGTTGGTGCCGACCAGAGACATATTTCTGCCATCCTTCTGCTGAGCCAAGCTCGAGCAGGGGAAGCCAGAACAATAGGCATCCTGTCACAGGGAGGTGTGTCCACCTCCCAGACAGGATTTAGTGTACTAGGAGTGGGTGGGTGCGCTTGCCAGCAACTGAAAGTCTGCATGAGGTGCACATTTGGTGTCCCTGTGCACAGTTGAGTTCAAACCAGTCCTGGGAGCCATTGGCTCCCACTCTGGTACGAAACTGGAGAAAGAACATGGGAGTAACCTCCCCACTGCCCAGAACCTCCTCTGGGAGGGTCCCTGATCTGTACAACCTCTCCCGTGGGTAAAAAAGGCCTTACCTGGCTGTAGGACCCTAGATTCGACGTGGACTAGATCCTAAACCATAGAACCACTGAACTTCGACTGTCTGGACCCTCTGGACTTCGCTGGACTTTGTTTGGGCCCCTCTTCATCGCCCTCTCAGTCTGAAGCATTGTTTGTGCCTGTGCACCATACAGGCACAGTGCAGGAGCTGCGGAGCATTAAGGACAACTGAAGATATCTCCCTTGGAGTGAAGGAGTCACTCCCCTGTAAGAGCAGGCACCACCTCTCGATTGACCAGTCTGCTGCTCCTAAGCTGCTATGGACTCCAAAGACTTCCGCAACCCAGGAGGTGGGTTTCTAAGTCTTTCGAGGTCTGAGCTGTACTCTTACGAAGTTTGAGGCCAAAATCCCTTGTGGGGGCTGCAATACCCGGACCTCTGTGCACCGCGTTTGTTTGCAAGTGCATATAGTTGTTGGTGTTTCCCAAACAAGTACACTGGGCTCCAAGTAGCTCCAACCTCTGGCATCATTTCCTACAAAGAACTCTGGCCTCCTCACACAGAGTGCTCCATGGGCTGCTACTTTGTGAAATCGCTTGAAGTCCTCTCACGACTCCTGTGCCTCCACCCTATGAGTCTTCTTGAAGGTCAAATTTGCCTTTCTTGGGCTCCCCTGATTGCTCCAGGCCTGCCCTGACTCCCCCTGCTTTGGTGAGTCCCCTGGACCTTGCTGGTCCGAACTGTAAAATTCCTTGACCTTCTGCGTGGGTTGCCTTTGCCAAGGTTTGTTGGTGATCCAGCTGGACACCAACCCCTCGTGGGACAGCTCGTATCCGGCTCCTGGTTGCCGTCGACATCTTCTGGTCCAGGTGGCTGTAGAGTCAACAACCCCCTCAACGCACCTAAAGTACCCAAAATCGGTGGGCATTCCTCTGCCGAGCCCCTGGTCACCCCTGAGTGACCCAGACTCTGTCTCCTCTGCTTTCAGATTCTCGTCAACAAGAATCCACCTTTGGATTCCAATGGACATTTTTCTTCTTTCCAGCAGTGGCACTTCTTCGACGTCCTCCACAGAGTTCGACGGCGGTTTCTGACGCCACTTCAGACCAAAGCACACGGCTCCCCTGGGATAGGTAACTCTAGGACTTCGGTATCCACGGGTGGGGTGGCTCTCCAATCTCCTAAGTTCCACAGGGATTCTTTGAAGTCCACTGGGAAGGGTCCTTAAACATAAAAACTTCAACCGCGACTTCCCCAAGGAATTGTACGGCACACGCAGTCTTGTTCCCACACTGCCCAGGTCCTCCGTTGGGTCCCTACTTACTCACCTTGGGTGGTTCCTTGGGGTCCCAATGATTCAACAGCCTCTAGACACTGTCTTGACTCGAGTCATGGTTCTTATACCATTATTTTAGTATATGGTTTAGTCTCCCCCTGGAGCCCACTGTGTATTAATTCTATTTACTATTGTTTCTGTGCTACAGTATTGTGTGCTTTGTGATTATCTGCGTGTAGCAGATACTGTGTCTTACTTGATAGTGTTATATTAATAAATACATATTTGTATAACTACTGTGTGGTTCTCTTTTCATTTAACCAATACTATAGTGGTTGGTTTCTGTTAAAACAAGCGGCTTAATATTTCTTCAAGACTAAGCCTGAAGGCTGCTCTCCACAGCTACCACTTGGATAGCTTTCTAAGGTTATCTTAGATCTCTATTAAATCACAATAAGGGTTGTTTGGACAGGTGCAAGGTACCTACTTTAATTAGTGGACAGCATATGCTAGGCCAACTTCTCACATTGGTGTGCAGCGGTTGGGATTCAAAACTGCATTGTTTTACCAGATACATCTTCGTATTGATTAACTGAAAACCACTTGTACTAGGAACATATAATACTAGCTTAGAATAAGTAAGTTCTACTGAACTTAGGGTTGGGTAAGTCAAAGGTTTAGCACACCCTTTCTCCAGTCTCAGAGAGGTTAGTTCTCACTAGGTTAGGTAGGTGCAACACCTCACCACACTTAGCAAGTCTACTAAAGTAGATGCAAGTGGCTCTCTGCCCTCTAGATACAGTGAGCTTTCATTCCAAGAATTGAATGCCCTGTGTGTCTCTAGAAAGCTGAACATAGGCAGAAGTGCAGACACTCAACGTCTAATAGAGATGTTACTGTTTGATCATCTAAGGAAGACTCCTGGGTCAGATGAACAGGACAGAGTGGGTGGGACAGAGAAAGAAGACAGGTCAGGAGAAGACAACTTTTATGACCTGGAATCTAACCCTGACCAGGGGGACAAAGATGGATCTCACCTGGATAACTCAGATCTTCCAGAAGGCAATGGAGAAGGCCATGATGGCCCCCTCTTCACTCCTTCTGGAAGAGTGCAGAGTTTACCAAGGAGATGTAGATTTCCCTCTGCAGACTCTAATCACTCAGGATAGTCTGTAGGGTCCTCTGTATCTAGCAAGAGGGACCACTCTTATGATCGGGAGTTCCAATTGCTTGAACTTGAGAAAGCTAGGCTCAGGCAAGAGTGATTGGCCCTTGATAAAGAGTCCTTAGAAGTCCAGAGAGCTAGAAAAAAGTTGGGACTATAGAGTCCCATGGTGGCAGCAACAGTGTCCCTAGAATTAAGGAATATTCCTTTGATAATAGGAACCTGAGTAAGATTGTCCCTCCCTACCATGTTGGGGATGACATCCATTAATGGATAACTGCTTTGGAGAGGGCCTGTAAAGTTCAAAGGGTCCCTCAAGAGCAGTCGGCAGCTATATTTGCGGACAAAGGTAGAGATAAACTCCTCACTGTTAGAGAAGAGGATGCTGACAACTATTCAATCTTGAAGAGTGCTCTCATTGATGGGTTTGGCTTAACCACTGAAGAGTATAGGATTACGTTCAGAGACACCCAGAAGACACAGAATCAGAATTGGGTAGACTTTGTGGATAGTGCCATTAAGGCTCTGGAAGGCTAGATGCCTGGCAGCAAAGTGAATGATTTCAAGGGATTGCACAATTTGATTAAGAGGGAGCAGATCCTTAATAATTTCCAAAATCAGTTGTTGCATCAGTACTTGGTTGACTCTGATCTAACTTCTCCCCAAGAATTAAGAAAGAAGGCAGATACAATGGTGGTGACCAAAATAAGCAGGATGCTAAAACTCCAAATAAGGGTGGGGACAAGGGTAAAGATCAGAAGTCTTCATCAGGGCCCCAAAAACCTGCAGCTGGGGGGAGTCACAATCTAACAAAGGTAAAGGCAAAAAGAAACCTTGGTGTTATTTCTGTGAACAGAAAACACATTGGACAAGAGATGATGATTGTCCAAATGCCAAGGAAAATCCTCCAACCACCACTGCCCCTATGGCAACTCCACCCCCTAGCACTAGTAGAGGTGGTGGTACAGTGGTAGTAGGGTTATCATTGGGCTCTGAGATGGGGGGTTGGCCTAGTCAGAACTCACACTCAGGCTGTGCTTATCTGTGATGGTGGCATGGATCTTGCCACCTTATTTGTTAGTCCCAGTAACCTGGGCAAGTACAGACAACAGCCTTTAATAAATGGTAAGGAGGCCATGGCATACAGGGACACAGGTGCAAGTGTCACTATGGTGACAGAGAACCTTGTGGGCCCTGGCCAAATCATACCTGGAGAAATGTATTATGTGACCAATGCTAACAATGTCAGGACTGATCATTCCTTTGCCGTTGCTAATTTCAGCTGGAGAGGGGTAACTGGCCCAAATAAATGTGTGGTTATCTCAGACCTTCAAGTGGAATGTTTGTTGGGCAATGATTTGGAAACTTCAGCTTAGGCTGAGGTAGAACTTAGGACCTATCTGCGGATGTGTTTGCTGTGACCAGGTCACAGGCCAAACTAGCCACCACTGAACAGAAATCTATGCAAGGGATCGGGCCGCCCATCAATTCAGCCATGATCCGTCCTTACAAAGCAAATAGGAAACTTCGGTAAGATGAGCTGCGGCTGGCCAAGGTTCCCAGGATCAAGAAGTCCAGAAGCGGCGGACGGCTTTTCTCCTATAATGCCGCTAAACTCTGGAACTCCCTGCCACTACACCTTTGCATTATTCCCATTCATCTTGACTTTCATAAACAACTGAAAACTTTTCTGTTTCCTTAGCTTTTTTGCCTCTCTCGAGTCGGTTCTTAGCGCTGGAACGCTCCCGGGTAGCCATGCGCTTTACAAATATCCTTTTATTTCATTCATTCATTCCCTTAGCAGGACACATAGGCAAAGTAGGACTTGGGACATGCTTGTCCCTCACTTTAACTGGCCTCACATGTCAGAGGACACAAAGGAGTTTTGTTGCTCCTGTACCACCTGTCAAGCCAGTGGTAAGTCAGTTGGTACCACAAAGGCCTACCTCAGACCACTACCTGTGGTGGGGGTTCCCTTTAAGAGGGTTGGGATTGATATCATTGTCCCATAAACCCTCCTACAGCATCTGGACACAGTTACATTCTAGTGGTGGTGGGTCATGCACTAGATATCCAGAAGCAATACCCCGTAGAACAACACAGCTTCTGTGGCGGCCAGGGCCCTCCTGGGAATCTTTTCCAGAGTGGGTTTCCTTAAGGAGGTCTTAACTGACAGAGGTACAAACTCCATGTCCAGTTATATCACTGCAATGTGGAAGGAGTGTGGAGTGAACTACTTGTTCACCATACCCTATCCCCCACAAAGCAATGGGGTAGTTGAAAGGTTCAACAAAACTCTCAAGGGTATAATCATGGGCATCCCTGAACAGCGTGGGTGAAAATGGGATGTCCTGTTGCTTTGCCTTCTCTTTGCCTACAGAGAGGTACCACAGAAAGGGGTTGGTTACATCCCTTTTGAACTTCTGTTTGGACATCCAGTTAGGTGTCCCTTGTGTTTGCTGAAGGAGGGATGGGAGTTATCTCTCAAACTTCCTAAGCAAGACATAGTGGACTATGTATTTAGTCTCTTCTCCAGGGTGGCTAAGTACTTGAAGAAGGCCCGTAAAAACCTTGAGGCGAGTCAAGAATTGAAATAAGCTTGGCATGACCAAAAGGCTGTGCTGACTGTTTATCAGCCAGGGCAGAAGGTCTGGGTGTTGGATTCTGTGTCCCCAGCAGCTTTACAAGCAAATCAAGTGGAACCCATATTATTATTGAGCAGAAGGTAGAGGTCACCTACGGTGGACCTTTGTACTCTCAGGAGCCCACATAGGGTGCTCCATGTGAAAAGGCTCAAGCCATACATTGACAGGGCTGACATGGGCTTGTTCATACAACTGATGAGGGGCAGGAGGAAGACAGTGACCCTCTCCCTGATCTCCTCTCTCAGAACCCTGATTATGGGTCAGTTGATGGTGTAGCTTTGGCAGGCAGCCGCAGTGACCAATAGCAGATTGATTGCAGGAAGGTCCTCAATCAATACAGACACATGTTCTCTCTGACTCCTAGTCAGACTACCTGGTGTGCCCATGAAGTGGACACAGGTGAGAGTCTACCTGTTAAAAATAAGATTTACAGGCAGCCTGATCATGTCAGAGACTGCATCAGGACTGAGGTCCAAAAGATGCTATAGTTGGTAGTAATTGAGCCCTCAGGTAGCCCTTGGGCTAGTCCAGTGGTCTTGGTACCAAAACCTCACACCCAGGGTGGTAAAAGAGAGATGAGGTTTCGTGTTGACTACAGAGGACTCACTGCAGTCACTAGGACTGAGGCTCATCCAATTCCAAGGGCAGACAAGCTTATTGATACTTTGGCCACAGACAAGTTTTTTTTTAGCACAGTTGACCTCACTGCATTTCCAACCCCTAGTGGGCATAATCAATTTATTGTAATGCCCTTTGGTATGAAGAATGCACCTACCACTTTTCAAAGGCTGGTGAACAAAGTCCTTATAGGCCTGGAAGCCTATAGTGCAGCATTTCTTGATAATAGAGCTGTCTTTAGCTGCATCTGGGAGGATCACTTGGTCCACATGGAGAATGTTTTGGAGTCCCTGCAGACAGCAGGCCTCACTATCAAGGATACTAAGTGCCAGATAGGGCAGAGTAAGGTTGTGTACCTGGGCCACCTAGTGGGTGGAGGCCAGATTCAACCCTTACAGATCAAAATCCAGACCATCATGGACTGCAGTGCTCCAACTATGCAGACTCTGGTCAGAGGTTTCATGGGCCTGAATGGGTATTAAAGGAGATTTGTTAAAGTATATGGGTCTATAGTGACTCGTGAATGATCTCACATCAAAGAGACTGCCAAAGAAGGTTCAGTGGACAGTTAGCTGTCAGAAGGCATTTGATGATCTAAAGCAGGCCATGTGCACTGTTCCCATTCTGCAGAGTCCTGACTACTCGAAGCAATTTATTGTCCAAACGGATGCATCTGAGTTGGTGGTAGGGGCTGTGTTATCACAACTTAATGCAGAGGGTCAGGCTCAACCAGTAGCTTTTAGCAGCAGAAGGTTGACCCCCAGAGAAAAACATTGGTCAGCTATATAGAGGGACGCCTTTGCTGAGGTCTGGACCCTGAAGAAGCTGAGGCCATTTGTTTGGCACTCACTCATTGTTCAGACAGACCATAAGCCTCTCCTATGGCTAAAACAGATGGAGGGTGAAACCCCCAAACTTTTGAGGTGGTCCGTTTCCCTACGGGGGATGGACTATATAGTGGAACATAGACCTGGGAGTAACTATGCCAATGCAGATGGACTCTCCAGATATTTCCACTTAGAAAATGAAGACTCAACTGGGCAAGGTTAGTCTCATCTCTTTACGTTTGGGGAGGGTTGTGTAGGAAAGTAGGATCTGCTTCCTATGGTTACCCCCACTTTTTGCTTCATGTGATACTGTTTTTGACTAGTCTGACTGGGATCCTGCTAATCAGGACCCCAGTCTATCTGCTTATAGCCTAAAATGTTATGTCATGTACTTAGGTACACTCCAGATACTGGGGTACCCTTGTCAGTCCCTAGTATGTGGTACCCATGTACCCAGGGCATAGGTACCCCAGAGGCCTCCCATGGGCTAAAGAATGCATTATGTCACCCATGAGAGGCCATGCAAAATAGAACTACAGGACTGCCATTGCAGCCTGTGTAAATTGGTGTATGCACCAACTATTTCAGCTATAGGTTTACTATATCTAAGGGTCACTGCTCTTAAAACCTATAAGTCACCCCTGTAGCAGGCCTTAACAATCCTGAAGGCAAGGTGCTTGGTTCTAAGTGAGAATGTGCCACTTCATGAGCGGAACACCCTTGCAGCCTACAGAGTCTATTCTCCTCGGTTTTCAGTGCATCAGCCATTTACGACATATAGAGTGGCATCATACGACAGCGTGATGACCAACTGTAAAAAGGCTGAAAGTAACTCTATTGTGTTTAGTGTCAAACATTGTGGAATCATACCCCCACACCGGTAACCGGTGTGGGAGGTATGATTCTACCCCTCAGAAACAAGCTTTGTGAGGTCCCTGGTGTTCCCGGTTCCAGCCTGCTAGTCCAGGGTAGCCCAAAATGGTTGCTGCCGACATGAAGCACATTTCTGCCATCCTGCTGCTGAGCCAAGCTTGAGCACGGGAAGGCAGAACATTAGGCATCCTGTCACAGGAAAGTGTGACCACCTGCCAGATAGTATTTAGGGACAGATGTACATCCCTCTTTTGCGGCTGCAAATGGGAGAACCTCCCGTTTGCGGCCGCAAAAAGGGTAATAGCATGTACAAATGCTATTTTGCGAGTCACTGACTCACAAAATAGCATTTGCGACTCTATGTACTATGTACTAGTGTTTTGCGGCCGCAAAACACTTGCAGTTTACCACCTACTTGAATTAGGTGGTAAATCACTCGCAAAGGGGAAGGGGTCCCAAGGGACCCCTTCGCCTTTGTGAGTATGTTGGAAAATATTTTTTAAGAGCAGGCAGTGGTCCCAGAGACCACTGCCTGCCCTTAAAAAAATGAAACTGAAAATGACTTGCAATTTGCGATGCGCTATTTTGGAGGTCGTACATCTGGCCCCTGGTGTATTAGGCCTGGGTGGGTGCGCTTGCCTGCGACTGAAAGTCTGCATGAGGGGAACATTTGGTGTTCCTGTGCATAGTCCCATTCAAACCAGTTCTGGGAGCCGTTGGCTCCTGCTCTGGTGCAAAACTGGACAAAGGACATGGGAGTAACCTCTCCACTGTCCAGACCCTCCCCTGGGAGGGTCCCCTGAATCTGTCCTACCCTCTACCATGGGTACAAAAGGGATTACCTGGCTGTAGGACCCTAGATTCAATGTGGACAAGATTCTGAACCAGAAACCATTGAACTTTGACCATCTGGACTTCCTGGACTTTGCCCCAACTTTGTCTCCCTCTCAATCTGAAGCATCGTCTGTGCCTGTGCACCACACAGGCTCTGTGCAGGACCTGTGGAGCATTAAGGACAACCGAAGATATCTCCCTTGGAGTGAAGGAGTCACTCCCCTGCCAACGCAGGCACCACATCTCAATTGACAGGTCGTCTGCTCCTGAGCCCCTATGGACTCCAAAAGCTTCAGCAACACAGGAGTTGAGTGTCTCTTGAGGTCCGAGCTGCCCTCTCACTAAGTTTGAGACCAGAATCTCTTGTGGGGGCTGCAATACCCGTACCCATGTTCACATGTTCATTTGCAAGTGTATATGCTTGTTGGGTTTCCTGAATAAATGCACTGAGCTCCAAGTAGCCCCAACCTCTGGCATCATTTCCTACAAAGAACTCCGGCCTCCTCACACCAAGTGCTCCGCAGTGGAGTGCTGCTTTGGGATATCGCTTGATGTCCTCTCAAGACTCTTGTGCCTACGGCCTATGAGTCCATTTGAGGGTCAACTTTTCTTTTCTTCGGCTCCCCTGTTTGCTCCAGGGCTGTCCTGACTCCCCTTGCTCTGATGAGTCCAGTGGACCTTGCTGGTCCGAACCGTAACCTTCCTTGACATTCTGCTTGGGTTGCTGTTACCAAGGCTTGTTGGTGCTCCCGCCAGACACTGACACCTGACCACTCAACATCCTTTGTGGGACAGCTGGTATCCAGCTCCTGGTTGCCCTCGACATCTCCTGGTCCCAGTGGCTGCATAGTTAAGAACCACATAACATCAATGCACCTGAAGCACCCGTCATCGGTGGACATTTGTCTATTGAGCCCCTGGCCACTCCTGAGTGACCCAGACACTATCCCCTCTGCTTTCAGGTACTTGTCAACAAATATCAACCTTTAGATTCCAAAAAACACTTTTCTTCCTTCCAGCAGCAGCTCTTCTTCGAAGTCCTCTGATGGGTTCGACAGCGGTTTCTGATGCCACTTCAGACCTACGCACCTGGCCTCCCTGGGATAGGTAATTTTGGTACTACGATATCCATGGGTGGGGTGGCTCTCTAACCTCCTAAGTTCCAAAGGGTTTCTTCTAAGTCCACTGGGAATGGTCCTTAAACTTTAAAACTTCAACCGCGACTTCCCCATAGAATTGTACGGAGCACACTGTTGTGTTCCCACACTGCACCTGTCCTCCATGGGTCCCTACTTACTCACCTTGGGTGGTTCCTTGGAGTCCCAGCGAATCTACATCCTCTAGACACTGTCTTGACTTGAGTCATGGTACTTATACCACTATTTCAGTATATGGTTGTGTCTCCCCCTGGAGCCCACTGTGTAGTAGTGCTATTAACTATTGTTTCTGTGCTACAGTATTGGGTGCTTTGTGATAATCTGCAGGTAGCAGATTTATAACTACTGTGTGGTTCTCCTTTCATTTAACCAACACTAAAAGGTTGCATTCTGGTAAAACAAGCTGCTTAACATTCCTTCAAGACTAAGCCTGAAGGCTGTTCTCCACAGCTACCACTTGGAAAGCTTTCTAAGGTTATATTTGACCTCTTAAATCACCATAAGGGTTGTTTGGACTGGTGGAAGGTGCCCACTTTAATTAGTGGACAGCATATTCCAGGCAAATTTTTCAGAGGGGCCCATACAGAAGAGCCCAAAGGTTCTCAACCAATCCAGAAGAAGGGCGGACCTGGAAATTCAGCCTAAATTAAAGAAACCTCGTTTCACGACACATGCAAAGACTCAAGGGCACGCACTTGTCAACAGAAACTTAAACCAGAAAATTAAACATCCACCTCTCATCGCAATTGCACACAGCCCCGATAGGTAAAAAGGACACGTCAGCACTTGTTAGAACATTGCACTCTGAGCAGAATAACCGGCAGACGAAATATTGTCCCCGCTGTAGCAAAGAGAGGTGGGAAAAATCCACAATACAAATTTTCCAAGTTAGGCTATGACCCACAGCTCTTACCCTTCAGGTCAGCGATCCAACGGTAAGTGCTCCAACGTTGCCGCAGCACACCATTCCTTTAATCAGGACTCTCAAAAAACTTTCAAAAGACCATTCGCTTGAGTACTTCCCAGCTCAACTGACTTTGTAACTTAATTTTTAAGAGACATTCTTTCTGCATCAAAGATTAATACACCCCTGGGTGCCCAGGCAGCAGCTACCAGACACCACAGCACAGACAACAGCCACCCGACACCGGACCACAGACAACGAACATCAGAAGACAGGCCCGACGGCAGACATCTCTCCCAGAGATAATCCTACATTCTACAAATGCTTTCCAACTTATGTACCCATATATTTCTGTACACACATTCCTTACTTCTGTTTTAGGTTGCATAGGTTCAGGTAAACTTCAGTTTTAATCTCCTCTCCTCTCATGTTTCTGCAGAAGTATTTTTTTCACTCTTTGTTCTTTCCGCTCATCGCCATTGTGATAAATGAAGATGCAGAATAGCCAGTATTATAGATGAAACAGGATATGGTTTATTCTCAAGTTAGGTGACTCTGATTACAGGTAGAAGATAGTAGTAAGGAAGCAGGTAGGCCCCATCGGAGGCAGCATCCTTGCTGCTCAGCCCACGCATTCAAATTGACACTCAGTCAAACCATGCACACATCAGCATTATATTACCTCACAGTCACACTGGCTGAGCAGTAGGGGACAAATAACTAAGGAGAGAATATATGGCAAAGACATGAAGATACCACAGTCTACTTTTTCATTCTTGCGACGTGACATATGTCCAATGTAGGCACACAAACTACAAACAAATCATGTTACATCTGTTTGTTGATACCTCAAGCCGTAGGCACAGACAGACTTTATTTAGTGCAGTAGATAGTTACTGAAAAAGCAATATGACTTGTCCATCTGAACCTATGTAGGAACAGGGCACAAATCCAACCGAATAGAGAAGAACCCAATAGGACAGTAGTAACAGCATCCGGTATGAGAACAATCCCACTGCACTATATCTCTTCAATGTGCTGAGTGAAATCCAAGCCAAGGTACACAAGATGCGCTGAAAAGATACCATAGGGGAGGACACTGCTTGGAACTGGGACTTTGTAGAATTTTATTTTCTTGGAGATAGCACAACCACCAAACCAGTGCACAAATACGTCTGCTCCAGCCTCTGTCTGCAGTCCCAGGGTGCCCTTAACATATTTTGGGTAACCTTCTTTAATGATTACTGGACCCCAGACATGGAATTCCAGTGCAGGGCCGCTCATCGCAAGCATGCGTGATAAATGAGTCCCATGGGAGGGGCACAGCGCCAGCATAGACACCCGGTGTCAGGAAATTTGGGATAACAAGATCAATATTCACACATGGTTGGAGGGGAAGGGGCAACCACTAATTGTACGGAAATTTATGCTGCACTCTTCATTTTTCAGAGGCAAAGGAATCATACTGTTGGGCAGCAATGAGAATTGCAGCACAACACTGCACGTACCAGACAAGCAATGAAGCAGCACCATGCTGATGGATTTCTACGGGCATTGCAGAGACCTCGTCTACACCCAGGTCGTCCCTGGATGGAGGGGCCTCTGTGCCCTCATGACCATACACACCCGACCCTGGTCATCCTTGTAGAAGATCTGTCCGGGTTGTCGCAACATCCATTACAGAAGAAAACAACTCTTTTGCATCAGGCTCAAAGGAGATGAACTGCTTATTATTTTGTTGGGCTCAGTACAAGGGCATCCCAGAAAAATTCAGACAGTTCACAGAAGCTTAAGTAAACGGTGGAGGGTCAATGCTCTTCTTCACCATGCAAAAAAAAGCAAACACATGATGGTTACAAATAGCCTGATGGGAGCTGATGCGAATGATTAACAAAACTGAGCTCAGCTTAACTGCTATGAAGGAAGAACTGTGAGCCATCTACCTTATGGGGATGGAACATTGGTAAATGCTGGACATAATGATCGCGAGGGAGGGTGGGTTGTGTGCCAAGATTTGTGCTTCCTGTTTACGTTTATTCCTGAAAATGACATGAACAATTGGACATTAGCCCGTGCGATCTAAGATCTGCATATTCTACAGGCTGATATAAAGAAGGAAGGAGGTTCCTCAAGCAGGACTGGTTGCCCAGTATACTTTGGTAGATTACGGGTGTCTAAGTTACCTACCGCTGTGATGGCAATTTTCCTTGCTGTAAATCAGTTATGCTGTTTCTTACAAGTGAGAGCTTCTTGCTGTAAAAAAGCAGTCCTCAGATTAGGTAGTGTGCACTTACCAAGGGAAAAAGCAACCAACACTACATACACACACAGACTTTCAATTAACATAATTGTCATCACATACAAGGAGGATGGAGTAGCTGATGACTCAACTAGAAGGGGGAATGTTGGAATAGGTGAATAAGATGTCAATAAATGTCATGATATCTGCAGGCCTGACAACGCCAATATCAGTAAATGCAATGTGAACGTATGCCAAAGCCTGTGCCCGTACAACAATATCAATGGCCATCAACACAATGTCAATGTATACCATAACTTGTACCCACACAGCAGCGCCGACATCAGCAATAATGATGCCAATGTATGTTATAACCAATTCTTGTATGATAATATTGTTGTTGCCAATAAGAACAATGTCATGTACTTTCAAACCAAAGCAAACATAACTTTGTCATTACCAGTAAGAATGATGTCAATGTACAAGATGACAAGTGTATGCACAATGTGGATAATTTTGATAGAAATTATACCAGTGGCTACAATATTATTCTTAGAATTTCCAATGAATTCACATAATTGCTGTTGGATTCACCCAAGGTGACCTCCCCCTCAACCACAAGTCAGAGATACGTGGTCAGGAAGGTCATGTGACCCGCACTCACACCAATCGAGTAACAGGTCCACAGGTGGGGCTCCCCATGAACTAAAGGCAAACACACACCCAGGGAAAACGCTGATTGATTCCACAGACAGATAGCTGCCACATATACAAGTCTGAGGTAATTGGCCGCAATAAAGCACGTTTTGCCAAAGGCTTGCATTCCCTAGAAATACCACACAGCCAGATACCACATGTAGATGGGTACTCCCAACCAATTAGGACACGATATGCACACCACATGTAGTGATCACGCGCTTCTCATGCCGGACATCTGGACACATACCACTGGCACACATTAGCTCTCCCCAAGGTCGAGAACCATCTGTGTCTTTATCAGATGCACCCATTTGAGCGATTTTCAACTAAGATGCTCTTTAGGAACATAGAGATGATTTTATTGGACCCCATGAACTGTATTATTGCCGGCCAAAACTTTATACATTGAGAGATTTTGAGCAGACGCACTGTGTCCAGGCTCTCCCGGCCGCAGCATTTGATTAAACCAACTTGTTCCTGTTTTGTCAAAAGCCTCTTGTCTTTTCATTTATTTAAGGTAAGTTCATATCTGAGCAACAGAACCACTAGCAGTGTGAGTCATCATTAGAGGTTTGTAGATTACATCCACTGTAACCATAACTCAGAGTCAACATCCCCCAGTAGTTTCTCATGATTTAAATTTAATCTGGCCCATAACTCCTCATCATAACACAACCATGCATAGCCTCCAAAATTCATTTGTTTTTTTAATGATGTCCATGTATTTGACAATTGCAACTGCCCTGTAAATATGTTTTTTGCAATAGATGCTGGCATAAATTGAAAAACCTGAGGTACAATTTTCTATATTTATGGGTGTGTGAGAAGGACCGGGGATTGAGGAGAGACGTAGCGGAGTAGCGCCGGGCGGAGAAACCCAATCACAGGTTCAGACTCAGCAACGGCACACAGGACTTCCACAATCATACTCCTCTGCTATTTTTCTGCAGGAACGCGTCCGGCGGCGTGTCCCGGAAGTGTCTCCTACACAAGCAGGAAGTATTGGAGAGAAACCAATGAAAGACGGTGGGGTTCAGAGGGCAGGTGACGCAGAAGGAGTGGAGAAACGCAGAGAAGACGCGGGACCCAAGACTTCAAACGCCAGAACACCCAGAGACCAGGGGGAGCAGAGAAAAGACGCAGGACCCGATAGACCGGACACCAGAATACCAGGGAGCCAGGAGGACAGAGACGAGAGCTGGTGCGAGGACTGGTGGTGTCCGGAGGAGGCTGGGGAGCGGCTGCAACTCCGGAGAGGAGCCTGTGAGTAAGACCATCTCAGGGGTTAAAGGGAGTGGGGAAGCGGGAGGTAGTGCAGGGTGGGACTAGGAAAGGAGAAGGTTGTTAAATGTCTTCTTGTTCCGCTCATGTTGAAACCTCACAACAGTTGTTGGTCAATTGATCCTCGCATGTTTTTTTTTAAGCCTCACCATCTTCAGTTCATACTCTACTACTTATATATACCTTTCCATACTGTCGAGCACTTGTATACCTGTCCTGAGGCACGTTGAACCAGACCCCAAATATCCCTTCCACCCTAATCCTGTCTTCCCTAATCCTGAACTCTGTTTGGGCTCCGCGGACCTTTCACTCCTATCAATCCTTGCACAAATCAAACCTAGAACACAACGGTGTGGTGAAGGAAGAGAAAACTCGACATTATTAGAACCTCAAACTTATGGTTCCCTTTTTATATTTTGTAATCCTCCTATGAGCCTCCGGGAAGACCACTGTGGTAACAAGGATACGGAGAGCAAGACAACCCTTTTGCCTGCGTCATCCCCTTCCAGCTCATCATCAGAGTCATCCGAAGAGGGGGAAACCAAGGTACCATCCAGCCACCCATCCACAACCCTTTCTGTTCTCGATAAATCACCTACTTTGAAACCACTTCTTAAGCCTCCTCGCTTGTATATCCAACCTGCCCTCCCACAAGGTGCCTTCGGTCTCCTGGCCAACCCCCATTTCTCCTTTTTATACCTTTCCTTTGCTTGGAAATATCTATGGAGTAACTTAAATATACCTACAAATTTGTGCTTCCATATTCTCTTCTTAGTTTTTCAGACAGATGTGACCCTGAAGGCATTGCAAGGCCCATGTAAGGTAACCTCTTTTTTGAGCACACCATCAGAACACCACCAGGTAAACGAGTTAGGTTACGGCCATACCGTATACCGGAATCTCGTCGCCAGATAATAAAAGAAGAGGCACAAAAGATGATACAGATGGATATTATAGAACAATCCAAAATATGAATGGGATTCTCCCATTGCACTCGTACCGAAGCCGGATGGCTCAGTAAGATTCTGTATAGACTTTCGAGAGGTAAACAAAATCTCTGAGTTTGACACCTATCCCCTTCCACAAGTGGATGAAATGGTGGAGAGAATAGGAAGAGCAAAGTATATTAGTACCCTAGATTTATGTAAAGGGTACTGGCAAATACCTCTCAAAAAGGAAGACAGAGAGAAAACGGCCTTCTCAACCCCTGATGGGTTATACCATTTCAAAAAGCTCCCATTTGGTTTACATGGTGCACCCGCCACCTTTCAAAGAGTCATGAACATGATACTGAGACCTCATGAAAGTTATGCAGGAGCCTATATTGATGATATCGTGATCTATAGCGATACCTGGGACCAGAATCTATCACACCGATTCCAAGTCATTCAGACCTTAGGATCACATGGATTGAGAATAAATCCAGCTAAAAGTCACTTAGCCGCTCAGACGGTCCGATACTTAAGATATCTATTAGGTGAGGGAGTCATAAGACCACAAACGTCTAAATTAACAGCCATTTCCCAAATATCTTTACCCAGAACAAAAAAAGATTTAGGGCTTTTCTTGGGCTGTTAGGTTACTATAGACAATTCATTCCTGGTTTTTCACAAATGGCAGCTCCACTAACTGATCTCCTACAAAAAAATAGCCGAACTGAAATCCTAAAGGCCCCTCCCACCAAAGTGTTGCACTCCTTTAAGTCCCTGAAAAAAGCTCTAACTTCAGAGTCTGTCTTAATTAGCCCTGACTATTCCCGTCCATTTATATTGCAAACAGATGCATCTGATCAGGGGCTAGGAGCCGTTTTATCCTAAGAGACTACACAAGGGGAAAAAACAATTCTCTACATTAGTCGTAAACTCTTTCCTCGTGAGAAAAATTATGCTACCATTGAGAAAGAGGCCCTTGCTATTAAATGGGCCATAGAATCCCTATCATACTATTTGGAAGGAAGATAATTTACCCTTTTAACTGACCACGCACCATTAGAATGGTTAGCCAGGAATAAGGAACACAACGAGAGGGTACTCAGATGGTTTCTCTCCCTACAACCCTTTAGGTTTCACACTAGACACAGGAAAGGGAAAGAACAAAGGAATGCGGATTACCTGTCTAAATATCCACAAAGTCCAAACCCTAGAAGAAGGACAGCAAGGGAAAGGGGATGTGAGAAGGACCCGGGATTGAGGAGAAACTTACTGGAGTAGCGCCAGGTGGAGAAACCCAATCACAGGTTCAGACTCAGCAACGGCACACATTACTTCCACAACCATACTCCTCTGCTATTGTTCTGCAGGAACGCGTCGGGCGGCATGACTCGGGAGTGTCTACTACGCAAGCAGGAAGTATTGGAGAGAAACCAATGAAAGACGGCGGGGATCAGAGGGCAGAGGCAGGCGGTGACGCGGAAGGAGTGGAGAAATACCGAGAAGACGTGGGACCTGAGACTTTGAACGCCAGAACACCCAGAGACCAGGGGGAGCAGAGAGAAGACATGGGACCCGATAGACCGGACGCCAGAATACCAGGGAGCCAGGAGGATGGAGGCGAGAGCTGGTGCGAGGACTGGTGGTGTCCGGAGGAGGCCTGGGAGCAGCTGCAACTCTGGAGAGTTGCGGCAGAGCCTGTTAGTAAGACTGTCTCAGGGGTTAAAGGGAGTGGGGAAGCGGGAGGTAGTACAGGGTGCGACTATGAAAGGAGAAGGTTGTTAAATGTCTTCTTGTTCCGCTCATGTTGAAACCTCACGACAGTTGTTGGTCAATTGATCCTCGCAGGTTTTTTTGAAGCCTCACCATCTTGACTTCATACTATACTACTTGTATATACCTTTCCATACTATCGAACACTTGTATACCTGTCCCTAAGCACGTTGAACCAGACCCCAAATATCCCTTCCACCCTAATCCTGTCTTCCCTAATCCTGAACTCTGTTTGGGCTCCGTGGACCTTTCACTCCTCTCAATCCTTGCACAAATCAAACCTAGAGCACAACGGTGTGGTGAAGGAAGAGAAAACTCAACATTATTAGAACCTCATACTTATGGTTCCCTTCTTTTGTTTTGTCATCCTCCTATGAGCCTCCAGGAAGACCACTGTGGTAACAAGGATACAGAGAGCAAGACAACCCCTTTGTCTGCGTCATCCCCTTCCAGCTCATCATCAGAGTCATTCGAAGAGGAGGAAACCAAGGGACCATCTAGCCACCCATCCACAACCCTTTCTGTTCTCAATAAATTACCTACTTTGAAACCACTTCTTAAGCCTCCTCGCTTGTATATCCAACCTGCCCTCCCACAAGGTGCCTTTGGTCTCCTGGCCAACCCCCATTTATCCAGAATGTCCACTGTTTTTTCACTTTTCTCTCACAATGTCTTTACTTTGTTGGGTTCCTTTACTGAAAACCTCAAACTCAATTTGATTGTTCACACCTATAGATCATTTAGAAATCTTGTATACATTTTCTTTTAATTGCCACACTAGCCACCAAAGCTCCTTACCTTTCTGTCATTTCAACTCCCCCTTTTTACCAGTGTCTGAAACGACTCTTTTCTCCTGTGTAACTGTGACTTCATGTTGTTCTTGGTCCACACTCCACACTAGATAGCTACAAAACACCAACAATACAGCCCTTCTCCGTTAATTTTCCCATCCGATATTCTTTAATATTACTGTAATTAAGTTAGCAATTCTTCTTCACCAGCTCTCAATTCCCCTTCCTCCAATTCATCCATGTCTTCATCATAATCTAACTTTAGCACCTCTTCCATACCTTCCATATCCCCAGAACTCACACCTGGGCATTTACCATTCCCATGCTATCATCATACCATCTCCATTAATTACTTGACATTTTTTGAGCTTTGTCTCTTCTTGCAGGAACAGCCATATGTGCCTTAACCTCTTCTTCAGGCCTACATCCAAGAACTGCTTCCTGCTCTATTGGTGACTAGAATGGCTCATCAACCTTAGATCTTGCTAAAAATTCAAGGAGGAGTTTTTTATACACAAAGCCAGGTCTAACTAACGCTGTCAATTTTGGCACCCATAAGACACCCCCTTGATGCAAAGTAGCACCCAGCAGAGCAAAGTGCTTTGTGCACTAGTTCACGGGAAGCTTTAAAACACAAAACATTTTGTTCTGGAAAGTAAGGACCACATTTATCAAATGTTCTGCAGTGTGTTGCGCTAGGTTGAAAAAACAGCACAGAGGCATATTTAGTAAATATAGCCAACTGCTAGTCTCATTTCATCTGATGGCAGCAAACAGGCTGTCTAACACCACACCCACATCTTTGTAACAAGCAGTCATTTGAGATGTCATTGGTGATGTCTTCAATGATATCATTTAACATGGCATGGGTGAAATAATATGTGAGTTTGTATGAAGTGTATGGTGGGTTCACAAGTTACAATTAGCTCAGTAACTTATAACTTGTGAATTTCAGTGTTCCGTTTTTGTTTTTTTAAACATTCGTTTTTATTTCAACACCTAACTATAACCAGGATCAGACTGAGAGACATGCTCAAACATGTCCATCTCTTTTCAGTGAATTCAAAGGTTTTTTCATTTGTATTTCCTAACTATACCATCCCCGTATTCTTTGGTTTTGTCAGTGAATTTCAATGTTTTTTTTAAATTCTATTTCCTAAATGTAACCTGTTGAGGTTTTAACTTCTGTGAAATGAGCAACCTGCCAGAATAAATCCTGCCCTGCGTATTTACCCAAGAAGAGGCCACCGTTTTGTGCAAAATTTCTACTGAACTGTAGTACTTTCTACTGGCTAATTAGTACGTGCTACCTCGTTGGGTACATGTATAGTGCTTCTCCTACCCTACAGCTGCATAAATGATGCCAAGGAAATGTCTCCAGTGAACTTCTGTGTCTCTAACCTTCTCAATAGGATTGTTGCTCGGACATCTTCAATAGATAACTTTACAATGTGGAACTGCAGAGAAAACACACTTGGACGATTTGTACTTCGGCCCAGGTGCAGAGCAGATAGTTCTGCCTGGCAGCAACCATCAAGATGTCCTCGCGGTCAAGAGCAGGCATCTTGGAGAGGTGATTTCGGGACAGCTGGCCACTCACAAAGTGGATCTTATGGTTCTCAATGTTGCTCGACAGCTGCTTGCTTCCTGGGCAGTTGGAGTTCAGAGGACACTCTTTGTCTTAGTGCAGGTTGTAGTGCATCTAGTATTCTGGGTATTGGTGTGCCACAGCCCCGGTAGGCCTTGGTGTCCTCCAACTTGGTGGTTAGACTGATCTGATGCTTGGGAGCTGGTGTACCACTTTTGGTCAGGGTGCTGCATCTGATTCGCAGGGAGCAGCAAGTCGATGAGACTCGAATCTGTGGTTCAGTGCTTGCTGTCGCTGGTGAGCAGAGCCTCTGCCCCAAAGGAGGTTCTTTTGTAGTTTCTCAAATACTGGAGGTTCTCTGTAGTTCTTGGAGTCCTCTTAGTGGCAAGATGAGGCAGCACACCACAATGATCGAGTCCTTAAGGCTTCAGGCAGGGTTTGACACTAATTTCCCTGCAACAGGGCTTCAGTTTTCAGACAGCAGCTCTTATTGATCTGTATCTTCATTGTGTCCATTGGATCTAAGTTGCTAGGGTCAAGGACTCCAACTAAATGCAAAATTTAGGGGTGTTAAAGTTGTAGACACTTAGTAGCCAATGGGCTACCTACTTTAGGGTGTCTACACCCTCTAAATGACCGCTTCCTGTGGGCAGAGGCACTACCCTAGCCCTGATAGGTTGATTTCCCACCATCATGTCAAGATGGTGGATTTGCAAAATTAGTGTCTACATCGCCTACTACACCTTAGGGGTGGTGCTGGCTAAATGTGGGCACTCCTCTCAATCTAACTAATTCTCCCCCCCCCCTCTCTCCCACCACAGGTGGGGCAGGAAAAGTGGGTTGGCATTGTCCACTATCTGAAGATATCTGGCTTGGATTTCAAAGGCGGCACACCTTAGAAGCTTCCTACCTTCAGATACCGTTCCTGCCTAGAGGAGGTTTGAAGCACCTCCTCCCTGAGCTTGCTTTGTTCCTGGTTACTGGCCTGTGAGAGCACTGGCTTTCACCCCATGCGGTCAGAAACATGTCTTGTGCTGGCAGGCTGGCTAAGACTATTCAGAGACCACCCCAGTGCTTGGTAAGTTTTCAGAGGACCCTCTAAAGGTTCTCCTATTTGCATTTATTAATAAATCCAGCACTGGCATCAGTTAGGATTTATTAAGATGAAATGTTTGGTAACAAACATTTTAGGGTACAGTGAAGCCATCATGAAGCTAGGAGACTTGTAATGGCAAGTATCCAGTTCATGTACTCGCTATGACTTCCCTGTGCACTTACAATATCCAAGAATGGGTTGCATATTGTAGGGCCACATCTGCTCATGCAGATATGTCCACACATGGGATATAGTGCACCCTGCCTTATGGTTAAAAGGCCGGAAGTAGGGGTGAGTTACCTGTACCTCATGCAGTGTATGAAGGCATGGCACACAGGGCTGTGTGCCATATCAGCTCTTTGGTTTTCTATGCACCAAGAAATACAGCCTGCAATGGCAGCTTGCATAGTCTTGGTGAGGGGTCTCTGGAATAGCACAATTTGTGCTGCAGCCCAGGTGGACCCTCTTCAGTCCCAGTGACCTAGGTATTTGGGGTACCATTTAATAGGAAGTTATAGTGGTTTCCGACATTGTGCCAATTGTGGTACAGTTTTTAGGGAAATAATAATGGTACTGGGAACCTGGTTAGCAGCAACCAAGTACACCTTAATCAAAGTTGCATCAAAACCAGGCAAAAAGTGGGGAGTTCTGTAACAAGAATCCCAGTTTCTCATAATTAGGAACAGACAATGTAAGACTGGGGAATAAAAACAGTAGTCTAACCTATACTATGCAGTGCGCATGCAGGTCTTTGATGACAGATCATAAATTACTGTGCTATATTAGCATTTTAACTTAAGGACTGCTAGTAACAAAATGATCTCTGTGACAAAAGCAATACCCCGTTGAACTATCCACATAAAATACAGTTCTATGATCTGCATGGTACACATTCTTTGCAACAGGCATATTAATCCTCTGAGCTAGATTATAATGAGTCAAAACTGCCAATAGGCAAAACTTCAATATCTCTCCAGCCGGAGTTATCTTGATATTTTTATTGCTGACTGAAATCTGAAAGACACACAGGAAACTTTGCAATATTTGCTTCTAAACACAGAGTTAATTCTAAGCACAGCGCTCCCCAAAGGTGAGCACTGCATGCAGCTGCACCGCCCTAAAGACAGCCCTTTATATATATATACATGTATTACACAGTGTCAGTCATCACTGTGTAGTTATGGTTCAGCCCCACTTTCCATTGAAAACCCATTCTTTGATTTGGCTGCCAATAGTCAGTGTTTAGTTATTGGTAGGTCTAAGTTTCCACTGAAAATCTGGCTTTTGTGTCCTAATAACTTTGGTGCGATTTTCAAATATGCACAACATTTTTAAAACATAATTGTTTCCAATTATGGTTTGCCAGGGCAGATTTTTCACCAGTCTGTTAAGGGGGAGATTGAAAAGGGGAGAGTAAAAAAGTGACATTTAATATTTTACCTCCTATAGGATGTTTTATTCTGTGCTACAGAAAACAAATGCAGATAAGAATTAATCCAAACTTTGCATGAAACTAGAATTGTACTCATGGAAGTACTGTTGCTTAGTTTAGTATCAATCTTTTCGATACTTTTCAAAAAATAGATGATACAAAAATGTGTCAGGGTGCTTAAAAGTGATACAAGTTAGAAATATATTCCTCTTTAAACTGTGGATAGTTCACAAAACCATGCTTGCACCCTATGCATGATGGTCCTAAATTAAAAAATTAAAGGAATTTGATTCAGGATGGCTATTTATCTCCTGTCATCCCTTTTGGGTCTGTGTACCCAAAGGCAGTTTCATGCACATTTTTGTGTATTTCCCTTCAGCTCAAGGGAGCAGTGTGAGGGCAAAGGGGCTTGTGGACCCTGAGTCAGAGTTTGCAGCAAGGCTCTGAGACTCAAGAACCCAGACCAAGGTCCTTGAGACCCACTCCAAGGACTATTGGACCCATGTTAGTGCCCTAAGAGGTTCACAGAGGCTGGGCTAGGTTTATGATAACTGTGAGAGGTCCATTAAAAGCCCATAAGTCTCTAATGATTCCCGATTTCCCGCTGTTAAAAAAATGCAACAAATGTATACAATTGGAATAAATAAAATAAAAGGGGTTGGCACCCACTGAGCTACCTGAAAATTTTGAGTTTGCCAGTTGTTGTGGGCTGGGTACAGGGACAAGACATTTGTTTTAGAGACTATAAGGAAAGCACCCATTCTGAAGAGCTAGCAGGAGCATACAGATCAACAATTAATAGTACATTTAACATATAACCTTTCTACAATTGGCAAAAATCGATTTGATCATGTTTTCAAGTTGTCCGAAACAAAAAATAAAAGAATCATTGTTACAGTATGACACTGAACAAACAAAAATTGTATGATACAGTACCTGTGTTATGGATACCAGCATAATGAATAATCACTGATGAACACATAAAACCTAATAGCTAGGACAAAAAAGGAATTTCTCTGGTTTCATCAATTCTTCATTTTGCAGGATAACTGCTGTAATGTCAAAAACGTATTTGATAGCACACTCTTATTTCTTTAAAATCATATTCGCATCCCATAAAGAACCATACTGTACCACTGTATTCGAGCTAGCCTGGCTGATATGGGGTGATGCCCTGAAACCGGTCCTAGGATGCTTGTTTCTGGTTTAGGGAGAACCTGAATTGGCAGTTTGGATGGACTGTTCCCATGAGGAGCAGGTTCAAAACTGATTTGCATATGGCTGGGTCCAAACTGTGGTGGCATTTTGAGCAAAAGAATGATGGATTAAACCTAGATCTCTTGACTGGGAGTGAGTGGTTGAAAAGTTGTAACACTCCATCCATCATCTTGTTGTGTTTCTATCTATATAAACACACATACATATATCAGATTTTACAAAGTGTGGGTAAATCTATGTATTGTAAAGCCCTGTGAGGCATTACAAGTTGTAAAGGTCAACACATTGTATTCATGCAGGGTAAAGGCATATTTGGTAAAGACCCTCCTTGTAATGCCTATTATTCATCTCTGTCAATTCTCTGAAACTTCTTGAATAGTGAAGGTTACCACCCTGCTGTGTGGTGCATAAGAGACATAGCAAGATCTATATGCTGTAATTGCCAGTTGTTCTTGTGTGTATTGTATCTTTGTAATGCCTTAACTTTTTTGATCCATATCACACCAATTACACTGTACTTTGGATTTTTTATTTCCCCGTGCTTGGTTTATAGAGGACTTTCAACTGATCAGGGTGATGTGGTACTCGACAGACCCCTATGCAGTTATTAATCTAGTCTAGTTCAGCGCACTCACTTAAGTGCTGTGGCTAAAATTTAAAGATAATTTTTTCTGCTAGTGCAAAATATACTGGAAAAAGCAAGATCACAGGAAATATTTATAAACTCCTACCATTTGAAACTGTGGTTGAATTCACACAACTGTCCCTTAATGCCTTTCTCTGATCACAATGGGACAATAGACTTTCCTCACTGACCTTTTACTTTCAATAATAATTGCTGAAAAGCATTTCTGTGATAACATATTTGATCTGACTGCTACGCTGTAATCAATGCAAAAAAAGTCCATCAGCATTCATTGGACTTTGGTTCAAGGTGACAGAAATACAATTCCCACGCTGAACAGCAAGGACAATGACATTGGCATCTTCTGTATTGGCATATATTGGTGACAAAATGTTGACCTTAAATTTTGAGTCAGCTGTTAAATATAGGATTTACTTCCCTATTAATCTGCAAAAGAAAATAGCAATTTATGTTAAAAAGCTCCACAAAATATTGCCTCAACCATGCAAACTTTCTGCTGAAAACAGGTTTTCTGTCTAAGCTTATAAATGTTAAAGATGATGGTGTTGCATACAAATTCATTAGAAAGGTATATACTGCTAAAATAAATGTGGCTATATAATTGAAAAACATATCTAATGTACAAAAGAATCAGTCTAGAAGAGGAAAACTGGTTCTGACTAAGGGCCTGATTACGAGATTGGCGGTCATGGAGCAGGGCCAGCACCCCGCCACAAGACCGCCAAACCTGTATGCAGACCGCCCAACATATTCCGAATGGAATACAGGTTGGGTGGTCCTGCGGTGGTTGGCCCACGGTGGTGCCTTTCAAAGGCTCATATGTGAGCCTTAGAAGGATAGCCCTGTGGGAACCTCCACAGCACACTCCTGCACGGCATGGATTGTTGAATCCACACAGAATAGGAACTGTGGGTGCATGCACACAGGGGGCACAACCTGTGCCCCCCTTCATGCATCCCCTGACCCTGCGGCAACAGGGCACCATGTAGGCCCACTTAGTTTCCTGACCGCCACACTTTACATGGCGGGATCACTGCCATGAAATCTGTGTTGGTGAGGAAACTCGTAATAGGCTTGGCGCTGCCACTGCGGCATCACCAGCATATTGCGGGCATCAGACTGCTGCAAGATCGCCTGGGATCTTGAATCCCTGGCTGTAGCAGGGGTCCTATGGTGGTCTGACCGCCCAACTCGTAATATGGCAGTTGTACTGCCAGTGTAGCTGTAACCACACCACCACCAAAGGTTGGCCGCCAAACTCAGAATTAGGCCCTAAATCATTACTCTGTTTTCAGTTTTTACCTCTTCATTTAGTAGGTATTTTCTTTATTTATAGTTCTAGTGATATTGGATAACAAAAACAAACCCTTGCCCTTAAATGAAACAATGGCCAAAAATCATATCCGTACTTTGTATTTTGCATAGAACGGATGTGCTCAAGGGAGATATGCACCTACACATCACACACATGCTTTTTGCAGGTGATGCTATAAGGTATTGAGACAGCCAGAGATTTTGTAATGATCACAACGAAAATACAACACATACATAAAGGAGCTTGAATTTCAGCTTTTGTTTAAAGAAAGTGTTATTTATATTTTGGCATGAACGTCAATTAACCAAATGATCAGGGGTAGCAGAAGTTACATCAAATGCCATTTGACCGTTACGTTCACTTACACTCACATATTTACACATAAACACACCATCACTCACAAAAAGACACTCTCACCTGCACTTTTGCACACAGCATACATATGAAAGCATTTTTTACTTACCTCTGCAGCCAGAGAGGATCATATTCCAGCTAATTCTACTCCATTTTTAATTCACTAAGAATGAATAATATACTATTATCCCAGACGAGTATTTCTCCTTCACCAGCCTCAAAAAAATACTTGTACCCAAAAGGAAGACCATTGTTATTTTGCTTGTTTATGGGATCTGTTGATAATGTTTTTCTTTTTTTTAAGTTTAAGTAGCTTTATTAAACAGAGTACACAATGTAAAACATCAGTACAGAAATAAAAAGGCAGCAAAAGGAGATACATTTTGTTAAAGTAAAACATCTGAAAAAACAACCCCAAAGAGGGTAAATTAGCTTTACTAAGGGAAAAAGCTTTTAAAGGGGATTTTGTTTAAGAGAGAAATTGAGAGGGGGAGAGAGAAAGAAAAGGGAAAGAAAAGAAGGAGAAGAAAGAAAGAAGAGAAAGAAGGAGAGAGAAAGGGAACAGCCTATGAAATAAGCTAATTTATTAAAATGTAATGCAAATGTAAACAATTCTATTTATATAAAACAAAACTGCAGGTGCAAAATAGACCTATAAACCTCAAAATGTGACACCTCTGGAAAGGAAGTCAGTCAAAGGCATCCATATTAAGTCTCTCTTAATCAATAAAGAAGTCGTTGTGGTGAAGGCACGGTCGAGTCTATGGTGATGACATAATAAATTCCACCAGGCATTATAAGACATCTTAGAAGTATCTTTCCAGTTGGTGGTTATTACCTGAAAAGAAATTGCTATAAAAATATCTATAAACTTGCGAACATTACAGTGAACATCCCAAATGGGTGATGAGCCACCTAAGAAAATATGTACAATTTCAAAAGGAAAATCAGTAGATAAGATTTTGTTCAATTGTAACCAAAATTGTGACCAGAGGGATTCGACTAATGGACAATAGAAAAACATGTGTAATAAATCAGCATTTTCATGAAAGCAGGACCAACACTATTTAGAATCAAGTAACTTAAATTTGTGTAAGTCAGAAGGGGTAAACAAAAGTCTTTTGTAAAAAAAATAACAAGTCTGTGTAGTGCTAGCTGATTGGGAGACTGTGTGTAGTTTAAACCATATATTATCCCATAACTGCAAGGAAAATTCTTGAGCTAGATCTTGTTCCCAAAGTAACTCAAGTTTAGTTTTAGTCCTAGTAGCGTCAGGTTGAGAAAGAATTTTATAAATTGCAGCAGCTTTGAGAGGCAGTGAAAAATCTGGTGGATGGAGGAGAGAAGGGGGAGAGGTAGACAACAAACTTTGTTGTGAAATAAAATCAGTTAAAAGATGCTTGAGCCGTGGATATTGAGAAGAATGTGTGTAGGAGATGTGAAAGGTTTCACGAATGTGAGAGAAATTTATCAGAGCATTATCATGAAGTAGTTGAGAATAAGTTGTAATGCTTTTATCAATCCATTCTTTCCAAAAAAGCACTTTATTGTTCATTTTAAGGGATTTGTTATACAATATGGGTGTAAGAGAGTTAAGGTCAGCGTGTGACAGAAAAGAGCGAAAGAAAGATAGAGCAAGTACTTTAGAGTATTTAAGAGTGGGGGCAAGGAATCGTATCTGAGGGTGAGTAAGACGAGTAGCTGTAAGAAATGAAAAAGAGACAAGTTGCTCGAGTTCTAAAGGACTCCATGTGGTTGTGGGAGAGGAGCCAGTATCACCCAAAAAAGACCATATTTGCTTAAGAGTAAATGCAGAGTGAAATCACGAGATTTTAGGGAAGTTTAATCCACCCCAGTTTTTGGGTTGTTGAAGGCGAGAGAGAGACAATCGAGCTTTACGATTATTCCATAAAAATTTAGTTAGTAAACTATTAAAGTATTTAAAAAAATAATGCGGGAGGGAAATAGGAAGCATAGAAAGATATAAATTAACAATAGGGAGTAACATCATTTTGATAGTTGCAAGTCTCCCAACCAAGATAAAAAAAGAGGAGACCACCCAGTTATGAGGGAAGAAAGATTTTTAAGCACATCTTTGTGGTTAATTTTAAGAGTTTCTCTGATGGTGTTAGCATATAGAATACGAAGACATTTATTAACAGTGGGGTTCCATTCAAAACCAGATTCATGAAATAGATGAGAAAGACAAAACGTATTGAGTGGTAAAACTTCGGATTTATCTATATTTAATTTGTAACCTGAGACTGAAGAATAATCCTGTAACAAAGAAAAGAGAGAAGGCAAAGTAGTGAGTGGATTAGAAATATAAAGCATAATGCCATCTACATAAGCTGTGTATTTGATCTCAACATTTTTTTAAGCAAAACCTGTGTAAGAAGAAGAACGATGTATTTTTTTCTAAAAACGGTTCTAGAGCAAGAACGAAAAGAAGGGACGAAAGGGGACACCCCTGCCTAGTGCCCCTACGGAGAGAAAAATAATCAGATTGCGAACCATTTACCCAAATAGATGCAGAAGGATCAGAATAAAGCAATTGAATGTAACTAATAATAGGAGGACTGAAACCATGCCATCTTAATGCTCCAAACATAAAATCCCAGTTAACCCGATCAAAAGCCTTCTCGGCATCCAATGTAATAGCCGCAATAGGGGAATCCATTTTAGAGGCAAGGTGTATAATATTAAGGAGGGTTCTCAAATTATCCGTAATGGACCTACCTTTAACAAATCCAGACTGATATATGTTGATGAGATCGGGAATAATTTGATTAATCTGTAAGGCTAAAATTTTCGCATATATTTTACAATCTGTATTAATAAGGGATATGGCCCGATAATTTTTACAGAGGGAGGGATCTTTGTCTTTTTTGGGAATGAGACAGAGCATGGCTTGAGTAAAAGAACCTTGTGATTCTACCTTGGCCAGAAAAGATTTAATCAAAGAAAGTAGATGTGGTATTAAAACAGTTTTAAAGTGAAGATAAAAACGTATTGTGAAGCCATCAGGGCCGGGTGATTTGTCTTTGGGTAAGAGAGTAATAGCGTTCAGTATTTCTTTCTCTGAGATAGGTGCATCCAGGGAGGAAAGATCCACGACATTATCAGAGGATTTAGTGTTGGATTCAAAGAAAGAATCAATTTGTGCTGAAGAGGGATCGGATTCTGGAGTGTAGAGAGTGGAATAATATTGGACAAAGCATTCAAGGATTGTGGCATCAGAAGATTGCTTAATACCATGCGAGTCAGTAATAGATACAATTTAGATTTTTTGCTTCTTAATTTTAAGATAGTTTGCAAGTGATTTACCAGCTTTATTTCACCCACCGTACATTTTAGCATTACATTTAAGAAGATTATTAGAAGCAGAGTCCCAGGAGTGTTTGTTGTACTGCATTTTAGCTTTAATAAGAGAGGACAATGTATCAGGAGAATTAGCAGTGAAATAGAGGTGTTCCATATGTTTAATTTGCTTAAGAATTTGAGTAGAATGAGCTATGGCTTTTTTCTTTTTACGAGATACAAAATCAATAATACAACCTCTAGCGGCAGGTTTAAAAGCATCCCAGATAAATTGAAATTCAGAGGTGGAGTGAAGGTTAATATGAAAAATTTCATCCATAAACGATGAAAAGTGGTCAACTAACAGAGAGTCTAGAAGAAGAGAGTTATTAAAACGCCAGCGCCTGGAGGAGGGAGTAGGAGAAGGATAATTCATGTCCAAAATAACAGGGGCATGATCAGAAATGCGAACAGAACCTATTTCTGAGTTAATCATGAACTGAAAAGCATGTTGGGTGAGAAAAATATAGTCAATACGTGAGTGTGAAGCGTGAACTGGATAGAAAAAGGAGAATTTAAGAGTGTCAGGGTGGGATATCCTCCATGAATCGATAAGGCTTTGGAAGAAATAGCCTTCTGGAAAGATTTTTGCATCATGTTAGGGATGTACTTGGTTTGTGATTTCCTGTCCAGAAAGGGGTCCATTAGCTGGTTACAATCACCCCCCAAAATCAAATCATCAGCGTCGTGTGAGGAGAGAAGCAAATAAAACGTATTCCAAAAGGTGGGATCAACACCATTAGGGCCATAAACATTGCAAAAAGAGAGCTTAACATTGTTAACAATACAATCCAAAAACAACCATCTGCCTTCAGTATCATATGATTCATTCAACAACTGAACATTTACGGATTTGTGAAATAATATAATAACACCATTTTTGTTATTAACAGCTGGGGAGCAGAAAGCTGCTCCCACCCATTATTTACGCAATGAAGACAAATCCTGTAAAGATAAATGTGTTTCTTGCAATAAAGCAACTTGACATTTCAATCTCGCTAGATGAGAAAGAACACGTTGTTTTTTAATCGGATTCCGAAGTCCTTTAACATTCCAAGAAATTATTCTTAAACCATTCATTTAAATGTGTAGGGAGAGATTAAGCAAAGAATTAGGAGAATATAAGAAAGAAAATAGATAATGAATATGAAAGCAGGAAAGAATGAGTAAGGAGTGTGTAAGAACGGAAGAGGTGAAAGTAGTGAGAAAAATCTATCTGTATATGCACCATAAAAGCAAAAAATAATTGAACAGTAGAGGAGGTACCAGAAGAAAAGAGGAGGAAATGATAAATCTGGTGAAGAAAAAGTCCAGGAATAAAGAGAGAAAAGAAAAGAAAGGGTAGAAAAGGGGGAAAGGGATAGACATAGACATAGAGAGAAAGAAGAAAAGGAGAGGGAATGAGTCCCTCAAAAAATGAGAGCAAAAAAAGGATGACAAAAAGCCAAATGGCTTCAGTCACAAAAGACATGCAAGTGAAAAAACAGTGGAGTGAGAGGTGGGCGGCGATGACCAGATTACCGCACGAGCAGGAGACAAAAATAACAAAACGCACGAGCAGGAGACAAAAATAACAAAAAAGCCACAACAGTCAAGTTGAGGGAAAAAAAAAATTAGTAGAAAGAAGAGGAACAAATGACTAATTGCGACCAATAAGAACATGTGAAGGAAACTTACCAATGAAAAGGAAGGAATGGCAGCAAGCTGGTTTGAACAGTACAAACATCAGGATAGCAAGAAGAAGGGAAATACGCCTTACAAATGCACAAAGGGAGCCTATAACATGAAGAGATAATAAAAAGATGTTACCACATGAGAAGAAGTGAAAATAACAACATAATAACAGAATCAGACAACAAATAAAACCATAGAAGGTTTGCTGAGTTCCATGTGTTCATCTTTATGAGTGTGGATGAATTTCCGAAGGTCAGCCCGATCATCAAAGCTGAAAGTGCGTTCCTTATAAGTTACTTTGAAGAAGCATGGGTGTATGAGACCATATCGGGCATTCATTGATCTAAGCGTAGGTCTCACATCCAGGAATTCTTTCCGTCAAGCAGCAGTTGCTTTGGAAACATCCTGAGTGAAAAACACCTTATGTCCAGACCATAGTAGTTGCTTATGTTGCTTATCATTATGAAGGATTGTCATGAGATCTGAATATAAAAGAAAATATGCAATGATCCGTCTAGGCTTTGAAGTGGAAGAAGAGTTCTTTGGACCTAGACGGTGAGCTCGTTGAATATTAACATCTAGGTGCTTAGGAATACCAGTGATAGGAAGGACTTGAGTTTTCAAAAATTGAATGACGTCTGATCCTTCAGAATCCTCCGGAATACCATAAATTCGAAGATTGTTACATCGGTTACGATTTTCCAAGTCCTCTGAAGTTTTCTTGAGTTGATTAACCTCCTTGGTCAGACTGGCAACCTTGACAACAACCTCCTGAGCATCACTAACCCTCTGCTCTATGTCCCTTAGCCTCATATCTAGACTTGACCATTTATCGTCTAACCTCTGTAAAGTCGTGGCAGTGTCTGTCATAAAAGGGCGAATAAGACGTAGTTCCTCCATAATGTCTTCTAATGTAACAGGGAGGGGAGATGTTGATGGAGATGGAGGGTCCTTTTTAAGACGCTTGCCAGTTGTAAGATCTTTACGTAAGCTAGAAGCAGTGCCGTGCGCTTTAGCATTGTGAGAGGAATCAATTTTGAATAAATAAGCCCAAGGCAGTGGCAAGAAATGTACAACAGGAATCAAGTATTAACAACAACCGACAAAGTTATCACTGGTGAGAAGATTACCAAGGAATCCACGTTCATAGCAAAGAATAGGCGAAGGTAGAGACAGCTGCTGATGGTTTAGAGATCCAAACTTGAGGAAATATTGGCATACATTCCAGTCAGAAAATGCACTTGAGATAGGCAGCCAGCGTTATAATAGAAAGTTATTCAGCGTAGAAAATTTGAACACCATGAGAGCAAGGTAGAGTTAAAGCAATGCTTGTTCAAAGAAAGGATATGCAGCGAAAGTCTGGCGTCCAAAAACAGTAATGAGATGGAGAAAAGGAGAAGAAAAAACACTGCGTGGAAAAAAAAATGGCGGCCGCAGTTCGAGAGGAGTAGTAAATGACCAAAAACTCACTCATAAGGCCATTTTAACGGGCGAAAATGCACCCAGGCAAGGCATGATGGTTCCGACATCGGAATCTGTAGATCATTCCAGGAACCACCGCCGAAAAACCGCCCTTCGTTTGCGAGCGCCGCTCGTCATGTCGGAGCTCTCTAAGGCGCGGCCATCTTAGATCGCTGGTCGCGCGCTTCTCCCGATAATGTTTTTCTAAAAGCTGTTCTGAACATTAGGTGAGCATCACTGCTCTCTGTTCTCCGGTCTTAATGCTTGTCGTTTACTTGACCACAATGTTTGTAAAGGTGTACAATGCATTTCCTAAATGGAAACAAAAGGACCCCATAGGCCAGCTTCTAAGAGCTGGCATGCAAGTAACATACATCCATCATTCACAAAGGGGCAGCATTTGGTTGGTGTAGTTAATTAGGAGCTCTTCTGGATCGTTTCATTTTCTGGAAAACAGTGCATCCTGCATGTGCCCCAAAATTTACATTTTTTATTTTGTTACAGTATTGTTAAAGAAAGAGATCACAGTGATGTAAAACATGTCTGCTTCGTTCAAATATCAACACTAGAACATAGCCAGGGTTAGCTCAACCCCCATTAAAGTGTAATTTTCCTTTCTACCTATGCTATGTCACAGAAACGTACAATGGCCCAGCAGAGGCCTCCAACAAGAGTCAGCTTTATATAATGTTGTATTTATTGCTGGTCAAACATGCCACCTAGAAAAAAACGGGCAGTGGAGAACAAGCCCAGGTACATTCCATCACTCCTTGAAAAGCTTCTGCTTCAATGTAAAATCATGCAATCTATGGTGTCATGAGGTTGGGTAACTTAAGCACATGCCACACCAGTGAGGGAGCACTGTAGACTTCCCTCTGAAGTTTCAGAGGCCAATGGGGCTCATTGCAGGGGTGTCATCTGTTGCCAGCAACCCCTTTGGGTGGGGAAACTGAGAGCTCCTGGTGATGGGGATTGCCCTCAGAGTCAGCATGCCTTTTTAGGTCTAGCCTGGGCAGCGCATGTTCTGATCTGTGAGGCATGCTGTATTCAGGTGTGGTCTTGAAGTCCCCCCCACTCTCCGCCCATATTTTTCATTGGCTTCTGTCATTGTCCTTTGTAAACTTTGACTTTTCATTGGCCAATAGTAGTGCCTCCTTAGTATTGCCTTGTCTCATCTTGCAACCTCCCATAATGACTAGCCCTCTTATGTGTGTTGTTACTTGGTAGGCTTTCATTACTGGCTCCCAGTGCTACTTCATTAAATGTTTTTCACCTGCCTGCTGTTGCAGGCAAGACACGCTCTCTCCTAATGTTTTTTTATAGCACGGCACGCCACTGTGGAGGCCCCTCCTTTGGTTTATTTTCGGTGGTGCAGGCACAGGTTCTTTTTTACTATTTATTCACTTTCTGTTGTTATTTATAAACATCCTGTGCCGCGCTTCACATTAATATCTGCTATGTCCCTTTCTTTAGACGAGCTACATCTAAAGAAAGGTCAGCAGCCACTATAACAGTGAAACCGCGGCATGGGGTGACGTGTCCCTTTCTTTAGGCGCGGGTCATCTAAAGAAAGGAGTGCGGCCTCTTTTAACGTGAAAGCGTGGCATGGGACGCTTGTATCCAAAAAATATTTGCAATGCAATAGGTCTTGCAGTTGTGAGAATTTAAACGGTTGTCGTTTACAAAGCCTACAGCTCAAACTCTCGTAAATGTGAGACCTATTACATAGTAAATGTTTGTTTGACTCTTGGCCACGCCAATCAGCTCACCCACTATAACAATATTTTGGGCCTGCTCTGGGATCCTAGTAGGCCCCAGCCTCCTGCTCATCGGGTGGGGTCGGCTGTATCTTTAATTTTAATTTAATTTAAAAAGTATTTGTTGAGCGCAACGTTCACCATGCGGTTTCTTGGCGCTATGGAGGCAAACTTTAGCAGTGACACAAACAAGACTAGAGATGACAGGGAGGGGAAGGAATTACATTGGGAAAGCTTGGGTAAAAAGAAGAGTCTTGAGCTCTTTTCGGAAGGCAGGGTAGTGAGTAGCCGAACGTAAATGGTCAGGAAGGGAGTTCCAAAAGGAGGGTGCCAAAACAGAAAAATTGGATCCACCCCATTTCTTACGTCTGTATCTGGGGACTTGTAGGAGTGATTGGGTAGATGACCGCAACTCGCGAACAGGGGTGTATTCTTTGAGTAAAGAAGAAATGAAGGCCGGAGCAGTCCCTTGGCGTGCCTGGAAGACCATGCAGCCAGTCTTAAATAAGGTTCGCTCCTTTACAGGCAGCCAGTGCAGTGCTTTCAGCAGGGGGGTGGAATGATGGAAACGAGAAAGTCCGTGGATCAATCTGGCCGCCTGGTTTTGAACCAGCTGGAGCTTCTGGAGACTGTAAGCCGGGATGCCGTTGTAGAGGGCATTGGCGTAGTCCAGCCGGGAAACAACCAGGGCGGACATGATTAACCTGAGAGCAGAAGGAGAAAAGAAACGGGAGACAGAGCGGATGGTGCGGAGAACAAGAAAGCAAGAAGATACGAAAACCCGCTGTTTAGCCAGTAAATATTCATATATAAAGAGGCAGCACAGAGTCAGTCGCAGACAATGAGCTGGAAGTAAGTTTCATTTGGACCGGCCCTTAGCGCCTTGTCTGGATGACTCCTTCAGTTCAGGGCGAAGCGGGCTGTGTCATGGTCATGCGCAGCATAACTGAACATCTAACCATTCACATGATGTGAGCCACAGCATAAACTACTGCAAGTTAAGTAGATTTCATTGTATTCCTCTCTAGACTCCACTCTCTATTAGTGCGGAGAAAGGCATTCACATCTGCTCTTCTCTTCTAGGCCATGAATGAGAAGGACATCAAACATTTTTTTTTACTTTTCTTTCATTAAACATTAACACGCGTAATCACTTCAACTTAGTACATAAATTGAAGCAATTCTGTGTATCATGTTTACAGAAATAAATAGTATGTTTTTTAATTTTGATGACTACTAGGTTGTTGGATGCCACTACGATAACAATCAAGGATATCTGCTTGTAGTTATCTTCAAGACCCCATATTATCTCTATCGGTAACAAGCTCCTTCCTTCTGTTTAACTTGCTCCGTGAGTGGCCGGGGGTGGACGTTAGCATTCAAAAAGGGATATTTCTTTCCTTAAACATGACTTGCAGAATCCCTTCAACTTAGTACATAAGTTGAAGCAATTTCGTGTGTCATGTCTGAAAGAAAGAAATACCTTTTTATGTTTAATTTTGATGACCACTTGGTGAATGCTACCGCTTCCAGGTTGACAATCAATGATAGCCCATGATGCCTGCATGTAACTGCCTTTAGCTATGACTTCTCATTGTCTTTGTCAATGTGGCCACCTGCCCGGAGCCATCACAATAACTCTTCTCTTAGCATCTTCACCAGCCCTGGAGGATGCAAATAGATTACGCAACACACAGGAGCTGTCTTTATTCTCCAACATTAATTCATGCACTGCACATTACATCATACGTCCCAGAACCACACCCTAAAACCTCTCCCACATATCATGTGGTTCCTGTTCATAGTTCTCCAAACGCCCATACCCACAACCGTCCTAGTGTGTACTGAATCAATATGCAAAGTGGAATCCACTTGGATGGTAATGAATGTACGTGAGTGGTGGGTTAAGTGATGGTTAAAAAATACCTGGCTCGTGGGGTGAAAAAATAAACTTTGTTTAAGACCCTGGCTGGTATCATTAAAAGGGGTGCAGTGAGAGGTTGTTAGTGTATAATTATGTACATCAACCTCATATGTGCGTCTACATGAACATGTTTCGGAGTGAAAAACTCCTTTTTCAGGATGGGGTTTGCACAAAGATCCCCACCTTACTCACATGAATGTAAATGTAAAAGTGTATTATACAAAAAGGAAGTGAACTATAGGTGATATGTACCTAGTTTGTAGTTCAAAATTGTAGTCTCTCATCGCCCAATTGGCATATATTACAGACCTAGAGGGAGAAAAAGCACATTAGATACTATTCTCATAATAATCTATAACTATCTTGCAGGTTGCGGTGACCTTGGGAAAAAGTGAAAGGTTGCCGATTTCTACATACATATATTATGCCTTAAGTGATCGTGCACTCTGTAAAGCAAAGCGACAAAGACTGGACAAAACACACATGTAACATTAAAAACACACATATTCGTTTTTTGCATTCCTGTGATGTGGGAGGGAGAAAAACAGGAAAGCGATTGTCTTACTTTTTGATATTGATTATAATGCTCCATGAGCCTATTACGTGTATTGGGGGGTTTCCATCCGGCCCAATTGTAGCAATCTTAAAATGTGAAAAAAATCTGTTTGAGTTCTCCTACTTACAGAGTCCTTCTGTTGCCCTCCTCTTTCAGGGTTTTAGTTAACTCACGGTTATTCAGGATGCGATCTATCCTCTTCCCCTCAACGCGGCTCCGCTGATAATGCCGCTGTGGGGAGAGGTGGATATATGCCCAAACAAGGGCTGCTCGATACCTTTATGTCTTCGTTTACCGGTAATGCTCAAGTGCTCATTCTTTCAGTTCTGCGCATGCGTAGTACCGATGCCCCGCAAAAGTGACAAAGCGCATGTGCCGGACCTGGGTAAAATCCTAGAGACCCACGTCACCTCCTGCCTTTCCTCATACATCGAGGACAATGGTCTTTTAGCTTCCCACCAGGCGGGCTTTTGCCCTGGCCATTCCACAGAAGCGGTGGTTCTAGCAGTCTTGGACGAACTCAAGGGCAAGGCAGATGTTAACCTTCCCCAAGCCCTGGTGCTTCTCGACTTGTCCGCTGCGTTTGACACGGTCGACCATTCCATTCTTCTCGACCGTGTCTGCGCAGCGGGCATTCGGGGCGCGGCCTTCTCCTGGCTTTCATCCTTTCTTCAGGATAGGCATCAGGCTGTTCATCTCTCCGGTTTCTCTGCCCCCTCCGGCCCGGTCACCTGTGGAGTTCCTCAGGGCTCCTCTCTTTCCCCTCTCCTCTTCAATCTGTACATCTGTCCCCTTGTTTCTTCTCTTCTCAAGCTGGGGGTCTCTGTATATAATTACGCAGATAGTCTTTGATCTGTCTTCCTCTCCCGATTCTATTCCAAAGTTCAGTTCCACCCTTATCTTTATCTCTGAGTGGATGAGCGCCAACCATCTCAAGCTCAACCCCGATAAGACGGAACTTGTCCTCACGGGTGGCCCTTCTAACCCTTGGTCCCCTGCACATTGGCCCCCTTCTTTCGGCCCCCCCCCACGCCCTCTTCCTCTGTTCGTACCCTTGGCATTAAAGTCAGCTCTGACTTAACCATGCACAGCCAGATCAGCTCTGTTGTGTCTTCATGTTTCCTTTCCCTCCGTCTCATTCGGAAAATATCTCGCTTTTTCACCATCGACGCGCTTAAAACCATAGTCTTGGCTTTAGTCATCTCACGCCTCGACTATGGCAATGGCCTGTACGTGGGCATTCCCTCCCACGAATCCCGACGCTTACAGGCCATTCAAAACCAGGCGGCCCGTCTCATTCTCTCCCTCCCCAAATCCTCTCACATTACCCCGGCTTTGAAATCCCTTCACTGGCTCCCTATCCGCTTCAGATCCCTTTTCAAACTTGCTTGCTTTGCCTTTCGTGCCCACTCTCGCTCTGCCCCTGCTTACATCACTTCCCTCATTTTTTCCTATGTTCCCAGTCGCACCCTCCGCTCTTCCTCTCTCTCCCTTCTTCACATTCCCGCTTCCGCAAATCCAGATCCGGGGGCACTCGTCTTTCGGTCCTGGCTCCCCAGTTCTGGAATAGTCTCCCACTTCATCTTCGCTCCATTCCCATTTTTAGCCACTTCCGTAAAGCCTTAAAAACTTTTCTTTTTTCTTTGGCTTTCCCTTCTTAGGTTCCCTTGTGTTCCCCTCTGTGAGTTCTGATCCAGGTCCCCCAGCGCCAGGAATCCGCTTGGCAGCAGTGCGCTTTATTAAATATTGTTTTCATTTCATTCATTTCAAAGATATTCCACGCACGCGCGGCATGGGAAAAACACTGGCTGGGGTATTTTTAAGCTGTCAGAGCTGTCCATTCCTAGATGCAGTAGGGATGCTCACGATCAGACTGGGACCGATCCTGCAAACTGATTGTACTAACCTATATTAATGTTCATGTGGGCATCAGAGAATTCTATTCAGCCATAATTTTATTCGGCCATAATCATTGTCACATCCACAGTCAAAAAAAGACCACAGTAATCCTTCATTTTGTAAAACATCAAATCGATATCAATGTTCTAAACATTTTTCAAACTGCGGGTGCCATATCAGTTTGCAGGATCAGTCCCAGTCTGATCATGAGCATCCCTACAGCATCTAGGAATAGACAGCTCTTACTGCTTAAAAAATACTCCAGCCAGTGTTTTTTCCATGCTGCGCGTGCGCGGAATATCATTCCAGTCCGGCACATGCGCTTTGTCACTTTCGCATCCTGAATAACCTTTAGTTACCTAAAACCCTGAAAGAGGAGGGCAACTGAAGGACTCTGTAAGTAGGAGAACTCAAACAGATTTTTTTCACATTTTCAGATCGCCACCATTGGGCCAGATGGAAACCCCCAATACACGTAATAGGCTCATGGAGCATTATAATCAAAATCAAAAAGTAAGACAATCGCTTTCCTGTATTTCTCCCTCCCCACATCACAGGAATGCAAAAAACGAATACGTGTGTTTTTAATGTTGCATGTGTGTTTTGTCCAGTCTTTGTCGCTTTGCTTTACAGGGTGCACGATCACTTAAGGCATAATATATGTATGTAGAAATCGGCAACCCTTCACTTTTTCCTAAGGTCACCGCAACCTGCAAGATAGTTATAGATTATTATGAGAATAGTATCTAATGTGCTTTTTCTCCCTCTAGGTCTTTAATATACGCCAATTGGGCGATGAGAGACTACAATTTTGAACTACAAACTAGGTACATATCACCTCTAGTTCACTTCCTTTTTGTATAATACACTTTTACATTTACATTCATGTGAGTAAGGTGGGGATCTTTGTGCAAACCCAGTCCTGAAGAAGGAGTTTTTCACTCCGAAACATGTTCATGTAGACGCACATATGAGGTTGATGTACATATTTGTACACTAACAACCTCTCACTGCACCCCTTTTAATGATACCAGCTGGGGGCTTAATAAAAGTTTATTTTTTCACCCCATGAGTCAGGTATTTTTTAACCATCACTTAGCCCACCACTCACGTACATTCATTACCCCACACACATCCACACATAGTCCAATAATAGTGCTCCCACGTAGTTGTCGGTCGCAGCACGCCGCATCCCGGAGAGGGGTACGAAGACCCCGATGATGAAGCATGACATCAAGGGGCCTGTTGGTGTGTGAGGGGTATTTTAACAACACTGAGTGCTCCCCACCACAGTAGGGATCACCACCCTTGGCCAAGTGGATTCCACTTTGTTTATGAAACATATTCGGGGAGACTGAATCCAGTATTCTCTCTCTCCCTCCCTCCTTTGTTATAATTAAATTCTGAATCAATATGCTACATCTCCCCTTTGTTAAATAAAAAGTGGCAGGCATCATATGAAATCACATCTCCTCAATCAATCTGCATGGAGCTTGCACTTGTCTTCTGGGCTGGGTGATCTGAGGTGATCTAGGTGATAAGAGTTGGACCTGCAGGAGCGGTTGTCTCGTATGTAGTTTCAGGAACTGGAGAGTTTCAAAGTAGGTGTTTAAATTGTCATGTGTCCCGAGTGACAAATTTACCAGGATGATGTGCTGTAACTGTGTGTCCCTTGCACGCCACACTGGTGAAAGTGGAGTCCGTCTTTCATTTCTGTCTCTGTTTTGTCAAAGACTATTTCCTGGGCTTTGCAGCGCTGATCAGCATACACTTTCATTTTATTCCTATGAGTAGCGTTGATGTTACGAAGCTTGTCAGTATTCACTGATCAATCAGATGTCCATTGAGGTGGTTTTGTTCTGATGGCTCTCCCAAACAGCAAAGTAGCTGGGATCTCACCTGTTGTGGTGTGATGAGTTGATCGATAGGCCCGGATAGCCTGGAACACAGCTTGATCCAAGTTGAACCCTTCAATGGATGCTCATTGAATTACCCTCTTGAGAGGGCCCACATATCTTTCAACTACACTGTTGGCTTGGGGTCAGAGGGGTGTATTCCTATGGTGTTTGAAATTAAATCATAAAATAAACTCTTTTAATTCTTTGCTCTTGAAGGGTGGGCCATTACTGAATTTGAGGATTTGGTGATACTCCAAGTTGCAAAGATGCCATCAAGTCTTTCTATGACCATATCATGAGTTGTCAAAGACAGTGTTTCCACCAAAGGAAAACATGAATATTCATCTATGACTACCATGAGATAGTGCCCATCTCCTAATGCTCTCAAGAAGTCAACTGCAGCTCTCTCTCAGGAATGGGCAGGAAGGTCAGACATGATCACACAGTGCTGTGTCACCTTGGGGGACAGGCAATTGCAAATGTGGCATGCTTTCAATTGATTTTCTACTTGCTCATCTATTTGAGGGAACCCCACTCTGTCTCTCAATGCTCTCTTAGTGGCCACGATGCCACAACGTCCTTTATGGGCCAACTCAATTACCCGTTGCCTAAGGCTCTCAGGTATGTTGATTCTTAAGCCTCTTAGTATTATGCCTTTTTGTGTGACTGTCAACTCATCCTGTAAGTTTTTGAACTGTTGAAATTCAGTATCATCAGCTAGAGGCTGTGCACGTCCTCTCCATGACTGTGTCACAATGAGTTCTTTGACAATAGTCAAGTCTTTGTCTGTGCTGGTGGCAGCAATGATTTGGTCCACAAACAGAGCCGCTGGTGTGCGTGATCTCACAATGAAATTTAAATATTCTTCTATCTATCTATCATCCTGGAGGTTGAACTAGGACGATGTAGCAGCTCTCATGAAACACAATCTGCTGCGTTTTGATCATTCCCAGATTTGTACACAATCTCATAATCATACTCTTGCAGCCTCAAACTCCCTCTTTCGATGCAAGGGAGCACCTTTGCCATGAGGTTTCCAAAAATAGTGAGCAATGCCTGGTGGTCCATGATGACAGTAAGGGCCAGATTTTACCAGTTTCTCATGCAGCGCAGTAGCCGCAAATGCTGTGCTGCACTGCGTGAGAAAGAGAGAGCATTAGATAGCCCTATATACAGAAAGATGGCACTCTCCTCCCCTCTCCCTAACTCCAGCACATACATATGTGCCCTTACACCATGAACACACCTTTACATCATAGTGCAAGGGTATCTCTGTGAGTCTAGCATAGGTTTTGTGCTGAAAGTATACCCTTCCAGTGCAAAATGATATGCTTAGAATAATTTTAAACATTTTCCCACTTTGTAAGTGTGCTGTACCATGCAGCACACATACAAAGTCAAAAAATAAAGTAGAAAAAAGCATTTCTTCATCATAATGGCTATCTGAAATATGCGCTATTTTCTGACTCTAAATCTTGTCTACTTTTTTTAAGTAAATAGAGTTTAGCATCAGAAACAATGGGTGGTTGCATGGGAATGTCCATGCACCACCCACGGTACCCCCCCCCCTTGGTGCTAAGTAATGCAAAGCAGCACTATCCTCATCGGTAAAGTCACAGAGCTTGCAGTGTTTAATAAGTCAAGTCTCTCATCAATCTCATCCTTTGTTTAACCAGTCTGTTGTCATGCTTTGTTAAATATATACCTTTCATAATCAACATATGACATTGGATTGAAGTTGGCTTCTAGCACTTATTTCACCTTTTGGTATGATGCTGCATCAGTCGGTGAAACTTTCTTTAGCGCTTCTTTCACTCCATCATGTGCAAGGTGTTTTAAATATGTGATGATTTTTAAAAAAAAATGTGTTTTTTTTGCTGTGTTTTTTTACTCATTGGTGACAAAGACATGAGTCGTAATCTGGAGATGGTCTGGAAACTGAACGCAACATAACCTCCATGATCTTAAAATCCATTAGCCGGGGCGTGGCTTGGACGCCGGGAAGTATGGCGGCGTAACCCTTTGCTCCTCCAGGCAACTACGGCATTCTGAATGCTGGGGGCTGCAATTCGGAAACATCTCCCGACCTGAAAAGAGATGCAGGTGTCTTAACACAATCCCTATCTGCGAGGCAAGTTTGAGACGACTCCGACCTCGGAAGAATGAGAAATCGACTCTTTTCGTCTTGACCGCTGGTGAGAGCGAGACCAGGCAGAACCCGACGGCGGCTGGTGCTACGTGGCTGCCGGGGTGACTGAGACACCGCGATCGCCGATCGATGCAGTCCTTTCACGACACCGACGATGATTTCAAGGTCCCGGAACATAGCGACAATATCCTCTCCAGTGCTGTGAGTAGTGAGTGACCGTTGATATTCAGCGCTTAACTACTGAAATAAGTAAAAGAAAAACGGCGCGAAAACTTCTTTTCAAAATGGCGGCCTGATCGCTCCCTATGTATACACTGAATGCACTGAATGCAATCAACGCCTCGCTCCTGTGGCTCAGGTTAGCAACACAAAGCGGACTGGCACAAGCAGTAGAACAATCAATGCTCCCTGAGTTTTAGTGATTTTAGGGACCCTTAGATGAGCGCAGCCACCGACCTCACCGCACCGCAGATGCCACGGTGCTAGGCTGTAAAGCGAACGGAGCATTACCTGTTGACTAGGGCAATTGCAACTTCTGTGTCATACCGGGCCCTCAACATCATGGGGATAGACTGAGAAACGATAAGGGAAGCTATGTTTATGAAGCAACTAGGGCTTTGTCTGGCACCGCTTAATGATCCATCCAGTGACTTCAAGCAGTATATGAGCAGGCATGGCAATAGTGAAGCAGTGATTGTGTGTTGTTTGGGCTAGAACCTATACCAACTAGCGGAGGCGGCTCGAGGCTGCCCCCATCGAAGAGACCCCAGACGAGGAACTGTCTGACACGCCTGCTTACAAAATGGCGACCACTGATGTACCACCCACATAGCTTAACGTGAGAATTGGCTAGTTGGTGCATATATTGTCATAGTCTCGACATACTATCACAGTCTTGATCTAATACAATACAACTGCTCCCCTGGGTTGATTGTCACGATTGCAGTGTCCCCCATGAATGAGAGGGGGCCACCAGTTCCCTAAATACAGCGCAGAACTCGACCAGAAACCCCCTGCTCTGCCAAGCGCTAAACACAAATTTGCGCTCTATATTCTCTTTTATGAGCAAATCTGACATTTTAGTGAGCTGCTAACACTGAAGCGCTAGATAAGCACTAGTGGAATTGTGACCTGGTATCACACAAGAGTGTCACAAGATTAACATCACCCCATCATCTGTCTTCAAAATGGGCGATAAAGAAAATGGGAAAACTTCCAAACGGCTGAAAGCTGACCCGCCAACACCGGTTTCCACATTTAAAGGGAAAAAGGAATTTAGTGAAGCAATGGAAATTATTTTGAGCAGACTGGAAGAAGTTGAAGACCCGGCCAAATCCACTAAAGAGGAAGTAGTTGCGGTCAGACAAGATATCAGAGACATCAACTCTAGGCTGACAGAGTCTGAGAGTAGAATAAGCAAGTTGGAAGATACTGAGAACAAAACCTGCGGAGCCATTAAAAATCTCACCTTGAATTCTGACCACCTCTCAAGGAAAGTGGCGGAGTTGGAAGATAGAAACAGGAGAGGGAACCTGAGAATTTTTGGTATTCCAAAAAATTTAGATGATTCTTCAGGCTCTTGCATAACCTTCCTCGAACAATGGTTTACACAGGCCACGAACCTCACCTTCACCCAGCCACTGGAGTTTGACCGAGCGCGGAAAGAATTACAAAAGACCAGAAAGGCCCTAGAGCGATAGTATGTAAACCACTGAGATTCCAACATGCTGAACAAATTCTTACATTTGTCCGCAAACACAACCATGTATTATGGAAGGGTCACAAAATATACATATCGCAGGACTTCAGTAAAGAAACTATGGATATCAGGAAAGCATTTCTTGCATTGAGACTGCAGCTGAAATCACTTAGCCACCAATATGGGTTCATCGGCCCGGCGAAATTTAAAGTAACATTCCAAGGTGTATCCCAGGTTTTCTCCGACCCACAAAAACTAAGACGATTGCTGCATAATCAAGAGGATGGTCGTATGGAAGTTACCCCACCGGAACTGGCGGGTGCGACAGCATCCGGCTACAAGTGATCACTCGCTATTGAAACCCTATAGTACATCCAACACAGCCTTTGTTCTGTTCTCATGTGATCTGTTCACCAGCTGACTGAGATCAAATGCGTAATTCCCATTGTCAGTCGACCCCGCCCTGTGTTATGTTACTATATTTTTGGTCATTTTTTGCTGATGCCTAATCAATAGCGATGTATTATAACTTCAAGCTACTTACATAGGTTACATTGAACTTTCAATTGCTGAGTAGTATGAACACTCACCTTGTTGACATCAGGTATGGTTATTAGTTTTTACATAGGTACCTGGCTTGTTAATGGTTTGCTTTGGCCCGTCCATTGAGTGTTATCGACGGAAATTCCACAAGTCTCAAATATAGTCGTTAAAGAGGTTCTACAAAATTTGATTAATTGTTTAGATCCATGTTCAAAATTGCATTTGCAGTTCCTACAATGTATTGATCTGAGTAAGTTGCTTGGAGGCGGCCTCGCGGTCGTTCCCGAGTGGCCATGTTCTTCTTCTACAATTGGGGTGAGAAGGCAGGGATGAGGGAAAGGGTGGTGGGGGGGGGAAGGTTTCAGGGGTTGGGGAAGGGTTTGGTATATTTTGTTCTGTTTTCTTTTACACTGTCCATTTGGGTTTCTATTGTGTTTCTGGAATTTACTAGTGTTCTTGCCTATACTAAAACTAGTGTTTGCGCCTCATTGCAGTTGATCTATCCACAAAGAGTACACCTACCACTACTGTTCAGAATTTCTTACGGAATTGTTGGTAATGTGGTCTCATCAACAAAAAGCATGGTCATTGCCCTATGCCTACTCCGGATTTCACTAGTTAAAATGGTCTGTCGATTAATAGGTTCAATCTGTTCCTTCACATGATATATCTGTGACACATGATGGCATCCTCCGTTGACACTCCTATAGGGACAACGAGAATAGGTAACCTTAAAGTACTCTCATTGAACGTGAAGGGCTTGAACCAGCCGGTTAAACGGCAGAAAATATTAGAATACCTTCCTAGACAAAAGGGGGACATAGGTTTGCTACAGGAAATGCAACTAGAAACAAAAAATTTCCATACCTTACGGAATAAATTCTATACAGAACTGGTGGGATCTGAGGCCATAACTAAGAAAAACGGTGTGGTAATATTGATAGCAAAAAAGGCCAAAGTAGACATAGTTTCCTCCTCAATGGACACTAAAGGTAGATGGGTTACGGCGAAACTTATCAAGGACGAAACTGAATTTTATATTACAACCGTATATGCCCCTAACTCACACAAACCCTCCTTCTTGTCAGAATTTAGAAAACAAATCGACACTATTCCGGACTCGGCGGTCCACATTCTGGCAGGCGATTTCAACCTTCCATTCGATCCTACCTTAGATAGGGACTCTAAATTTAATTTCCGTCCAAGCAAAGCCCATAAAGACTTCACTAGACTGTGCAGCAGATTTAACATGATAGACACATGGCGGTTACAAAATCCCGATGGCAGAGACTACTCTTTTTACTCCCCTCCACATGATTCATTCTCACGAATGGATTATTTATTCATCACTAGAAACGCGGTAGCCAGGATCGAGGATACAAGCATTGAGCCAAGGCTCGTTTCAGACCACTCATGCATCTCACTAACTATATCAATTGTTAAACCAATACTCCGTCAGTCAATGTGGCGTCTTAACGATGCCATCCTGAATGACGAGAAACACAGAGACACCATAGGAACTGCCATTAAAGAGTACTTAACAATTAATAAAGAGGGTGACACCACTGACTCCATCAGGTGGGAAGCTCTAAAAAGTACCATAAGGGGCCTCATCATAAAAATAACGTCCGCGGTAAACAAGAATAACAATGCTGCTTTATTGGAACTAGAAAAAAATATCTCGAAACTCCAAAGTGAATACCTGAAAAATAGATCTGCTGAAACGCTCAATGACTTAACAAACCAGAAGTATGCCTTCAACAAACTAATAAGTGAAAGAGCAGGAGTCTGGTTGGACAGAAGAAAACGGTTTAAAATTTGCAAATCAAATAAGGCAGGAAAGGGCTTAGCAGCCTACCTTAAATTTAACATACAAAAAAACACAATAAACTCCTTGATAGATGACAAAGGAATGCCCAATTCGGACCCCCTTAAAATCGCGGAACTGTTCAAAGACTTCTATGAGAAATTATATGCCAAAAATAATAATGTGAAAAAGGAGAGGGTGGGAAACTACCTCAGTACATGTGAACTACCAACACTCACCAACACAGAACTTGAGACACTAAATAAGCCGATATCAGAGTCAGAGGTCGCATGTGCGATCAAGTCACTTAAATGTGGGAAAGCCCCCGGCCCTGACGGGTTCAAAGCGAAATTTTATAAATGTTTCTCCCAGACACTCACATCACCAATATTAAATATGCTCCATGAGATTGCGAAACCGGAGAGGTGACAGGGACACTAGCTGAAGCGGTTATAGCCGTTATACCAAAAGAAGGGAAAGACCCTAAGCTTCCGAAGAACTATAGACCCATTTCGTTAATCAACTTAGACTGCAAGCTTCTGGCTTCAATATTGGCACAACGCATTCAGAAAGTCCTTCCATCTCTAATTCATCCCTCACAAGCGGGCTTCCTAAAAAATAGGTTATCCAGCGATAACACTAGAATCCTAGCACATGTCATAGGGAAGGCAGAATTCCTTTCCACGACTACTGCGGCAATAACACTTGACGCAGAGAAGGCATTCGATAAAGTGGACTGGTCGTATTTGGAGGCAGTCCTGGACAAGTTTGAATTAGGTCCTTTTTTCACTAGAATGGTCATGTCATTGTATGCTTGTCCTTCGGCGAGGGTAAGGGCGGGAGGGGCTTTCTCCTCACCGTTTAAGTTACAACAAGGGACTAGGCAAGTATGTCCCTTATCTCCCTCTTTATTCCTCTTGGCAATTGAGCCCTTCCTGTATCAAATCCGTAATAATGATAACATCCCAGGGATTCCATTTAACGATTGCATTATAAAACTGACAGCTTACGCCGATGATGTATTAGTTGTGACTGAACAGGCTGATAAAGCAATACCTGCCTTGCTGCCCATGATTGAGAAATTTTCTGGCGCATCTGGTTACTCCTTAAACAAAGATAAGACTGAGGTCAAACTATTAAATAATATGAGTGGCAAAGATATATTAGGTAACTCGGGGCTCACCTGGCAACCGAAGAGTTTCAAATACTTGGGCTTAGACTTTGAAAAAGATCTAATTACGACACTAAAAATTAACGAAGAGCAACTCCTAAAGAAAGTAAATAAGCTCCTAGAGGGGTGGTCTCCAAAGTATTTATCGTGGTGGGGAAGAGCGGAGACACTGAAAATGATGGTCACTCCCCTAACTAACTACATGGCAAGCATGCTCCCTATGACTTTCTCAGAAGACTTTCTACAAAAAATAGACAAATTACTCAGTACATTCCAATGGCAGGGAAAGAAGCCCAGGGTGTCAATGAAAAAACTACAACTACCTAAGATAAAAGGCGGCCTGGGTCTTCCCAACTTTAGAAATTATCAATCAGCTTTTTTGTGCAAACAAGGGGCATGTTGGTTTAACGAAGACTCAAGTTATATACCACTATGGATTGAAATAGAGAGCTCCATCATAGGCAAAGCCCCTCTTCCAGCGATTCTCACCATGGACCTGTCACACCTTACACACTCCAAGTACATCCTGCTTAACACTAGGAGAGCGCTCCTTAGACTTGACCAAACCCACAATACTGGCCTCCAGATAAAAAAAACGACTTCCTCATCCCTATGGCGCAACCCAAATATCCGGATTAACGGAACATCACCCTTCTGGGAACACTGGTCAGTAAAAGGCATCAACATGGTCTCAGACTTATACGATGGTCATATGCCACTGCCTTACTCTACGATTCAGACTAAACATTACCTCCAGCCAATTGACTTTTATGCATTCCTAAAGTTGAAAACAGCCTTATCCACACGATCGTTTACACTCTCAGATCCATGGTTGAAATCACTACTCCCACGCCTCCAGAAAACAGGTCACTTTGTCTCGAAAGTTTATAAAATGCTTGCACCTACGCTCGGCAAAGCCCAAAGACGGAACGAGGTTAAGTGGGAAGAAGAACCTAATACCACAGGCATAGACCTTAATTGGGATAAGATTCATGCTTCAGCCCTTACACAAAAGGTTTACCCGATCCTATCCCAAACCAAATATATGTTGCTCAACAGGGTTTTCTGGACCCCCCCAAAAACTATTCAAGCTTAACCTAAGAGATACCCCCACATGTTGGAATTGTTCCCTAGCTGAAGGAGACCTACCACACATGCTCTTCCACTGTCCCTTACTACAAAAATACTGGTCAAACGTCTTTGACTACATTGAGCACATATTTAAGATTAAGCCAAGGAGGGAGTTTATTTACATACTACTGGGTGCTAGTGATCCAACACTATCAAGAGATCATGATCGTCAGCTACTGGATCTTCTACTTACACTAGCGTGCAAAGTCGTTTTGTGCAAGTGGAAGAGCGCCTCGGAGGTCTCGTTCACTATGTGGAAAGAATGGCTATCATGCATTAGAGGGACCGACAATGCTGCTTTGCACTCTTCCCCATGGCATGTAACTAACAAAAAACTGTGGAACGCTCTTGATGCTTCCTCTTTCTCGTTCGACCCACCGTAGGATGCTACCTGTATAGTATGTCAGACTAAGAAACTACCCCAATACTAGAAATCTAAGACATGGGTACTAATGCGATTATTGCAAGTGGACCAAATTGAATGTCATGATATTAAGCAATAAATACAGGGTCATCTTGCGGTACCTTGTGTTACGCACTAAAGAACACAGTCAATGGAAACACAATGTATGTCAATTGTTTTACTTTATTTCTTTACCCACATAAGCTCGTTTTACTGTCTTATATGATGACGTATTAATTGTTACTCTACTCATTCTTGAGAATGATGTCCTGAGTTAAGGCCTCTCCTAACGAGTATAACCTTGGACCCTCAATGTCAGGCCACATTTAGGTACTCCACGCGTGAATATGACATCTGACCTTTACGCGCTATGTGGGCTTGTGCTGTATTCACCTTATTTTGTTATCTTACTTTATTTTACTTCAACACAAATTGATCCATGTATGTATCATTGTATGCATCTTTTATGTATTTATGTACCATGTATGTATCATTTGTATACATCATTGTTTGTACTTACTTTCTTTTTCTTTTTCTTGCTCAATAAAAACGATTTGAAAAAAAAAGAAAAAATAAATATCCATTGGCCAGCCTTCGAGGAGAGTTTAAGTGATTACCACTACTATCCTCATCAAACTGTTGAATTTTGTCTTAATCCTTGAACTTTATAGTATGAATTGAGTGAGTCTACAGCCACTTTCCTCTTCTGAAGGGAAGATTACACAGCAGGTTTAATAAAAGGAGTCCACATTCTTTCTTTTTTTGCCGAGCCAGATTAACAGGTAAGTCTAGCAATATATCTGGCAGAGCTTTTCCAACCTACGCAAGTAGGTGGTAACTCAGACACACATTTTATGCAAAGTTCTCGTCGGGCAAATGCTATTAGTATAAAGACTATCAAGCAAATGCATCAAGCAAAAAAAGCCTTGCAAAAATAGTGAATCGCAAAAAAAGGCTGTTTGCGAGCGCAATTAAGCCTTTCCCTATGCAGGAACCCCATTACCGAAAATCAAACAAAATAGCCAAAATAAAGAATCGCACATATTGCAAGAAGCAAATACGCAAATCCTTATTTGTGATTTCCTTAACAGCGATTGGGAATTGCGATTCACTAATAAAAAGTCGCAAGCCAGTTCATTTAAACACGCAAATACCGATTTGCATGAAAATCGCAGTTTTGCAAGTGCAGAATAAGGGGAATCACAATCAGGTGGTAAAGTTGTGAAAAACAAAATCACACAGGTGCAACCACTCAGGAACCTATTTAAACTGACCCAGTAGTCCCCTGAAGCATTTCACAATGGCAGCGCTCTACTTAAAAGCTGGAGGAGGAGGATCCATACCACAGCACAGCCCAGAGGGAGAATACAGGAGCAGATTTTCAGAGTGCGCATCACATTGCTGGGACAAACAGATGATGAAATCTATGATAAGTACAGACTGAATGGTGCAATGATCCTACACCTAATACCGGAACTGGAACCCCTAATGCAGCGTCAGACCCATAGGATCCATGCCATCCCCGCTCATGTACAGGTCCTATGTTTCCTGCACCTACTTACCTCATGCAGTTTCCAGGTGGTAGTAGCTGTAGCTAAGGGGGTATCACAAAGCTTCCTTTCACGTTTCTTCAAATCCTTCCTGGACGCCATGATGACAAGGATCCACACCCACCTCACCTTCCCCACAACCCAACAGGATTTGAACAAGACAAAACTGGACTTCTTCCAGGTCGCATAGTTCTCTCATATGATCGGTTGCATAGATTGTACGCATGTTCCCATTTGTCCCCCAGCAGCTAATGAATACATTTTTATGGAACAGGAAATCCTAACATTCAATCAATGTGCAAGTAGTGTGCAATGCAAACCATATCATAACAGACATTGTGGTGCAATACCCTGGAAGCACCCACGACTCCTATATATTTTGACACACAGAGGCATCCACACCAGTCTGCTCAGGGGTGAATTTGGCGAAGGACATCTGCTCGGTAAACACATATACTTAAAATGTACACAAATAGACAAAATGGAAATGCATAACGAGTATAACCTTGGACCCTCAATGTCAGGCCACATTTAGGTACTCCACGCGTGAATATGACATCTGACCTTTACGCGCTATGTGGGCTTGTGCTGTATTCACCTTATTTTGTTATCTTACTTTATTTTACTTCAACACAAATTGATCCATGTATGTATCATTGTATGCATCTTTTATGTATTTATGTACCATGTATGTATCATTTGTATACATCATTGTTTGTACTTACTTTCTTTTTCTTTTTCTTGCTCAATAAAAACGATTTGAAAAAAAAAGAAAAAAGAAATATCCATTGGCCAGCCTTCGAGGAGAGTTTAAGTGATTACCACTACTATCCTCATCAAACTGTTGAATTTTGTCTTAATCCTTGAACTTTATAGTATGAATTGAGTGAGTCTACAGCCACTTTCCTCTTCTGAAGGGAAGATTACACAGCAGGTTTAATAAAAGGAGTCCACATTCTTTCTTTTTTTGCCGAGCCAGATTAACAGGTAAGTCTAGCAATATATCTGGCAGAGCTTTTCCAACCTACGCAAGTAGGTGGTAACTCAGACACACATTTTATGCAAAGTTCTCGTCGGGCAAATGCTATTAGTATAAAGACTATCAAGCAAATGCATCAAGCAAAAAAAGCCTTGCAAAAATAGTGAATCGCAAAAAAAGGCTGTTTGCGAGCGCAATTAAGCCCTTCCCTATGCAGGAACCCCATTACCGAAAATCAAACAAAATAGCCAAAATAAAGAATCGCACATATTGCAAGAAGCAAATACGCAAATCCTTATTTGTGATTTCCTTAACAGCGATTGGGAATTGCGATTCACTAATAAAAAGTCGCAAGCCAGTTCATTTAAACACGCAAATACCGATTTGCATGAAAATCGCAGTTTTGCAAGTGCAGAATAAGGGGAATCACAATCAGGTGGTAAAGTTGTGAAAAACAAAATCACACAGGTGCAACCACTCAGGAACCTATTTAAACTGACCCAGTAGTCCCCTGAAGCATTTCACAATGGCAGCGCTCTACTTAAAAGCTGGAGGAGGAGGATCCATACCACAGCACAGCCCAGAGGGAGAATACAGGAGCAGATTTTCAGAGTGCGCATCACATTGCTGGGACAAACAGATGATGAAATCTATGATAAGTACAGACTGAATGGTGCAATGATCCTACACCTAATACCGGAACTGGAACCCCTAATGCAGCGTCAGACCCATAGGATCCATGCCATCCCCGCTCATGTACAGGTCCTATGTTTCCTGCACCTACTTACCTCATGCAGTTTCCAGGTGGTAGTAGCTGTAGCTAAGGGGGTATCACAAAGCTTCCTTTCACGTTTCTTCAAATCCTTCCTGGACGCCATGATGACAAGGATCCACACCCACCTCACCTTCCCCACAACCCAACAGGATTTGAACAAGACAAAACTGGACTTCTTCCAGGTCGCATAGTTCTCTCATATGATCGGTTGCATAGATTGTACGCATGTTCCCATTTGTCCCCCAGCAGCTAATGAATACATTTTTATGGAACAGGAAATCCTAACATTCAATCAATGTGCAAGTAGTGTGCAATGCAAACCATATCATAACAGACATTGTGGTGCAATACCCTGGAAGCACCCACGACTCCTATATATTTTGACACACAGAGGCATCCACACCAGTCTGCTCAGGGGTGAATTTGGCGAAGGACATCTGCTCGGTAAACACATATACTTAAAATGTACACAAATAGACAAAATGGAAATGCATAACGAGTATAACCTTGGACCCTCAATGTCAGGCCACATTTAGGTACTCCACGCGTGAATATGACATCTGACCTTTACGCGCTATGTGGGCTTGTGCTGTATTCACCTTATTTTGTTATCTTACTTTATTTTACTTCAACACAAATTGATCCATGTATGTATCATTGTATGCATCTTTTATGTATTTATGTACCATGTATGTATCATTTGTATACATCATTGTTTGTACTTACTTTCTTTTTCTTTTTCTTGCTCAATAAAAACGATTTGAAAAAAAAAGAAAAAATAAATATCCATTGGCCAGCCTTCGAGGAGAGTTTAAGTGATTACCACTACTATCCTCATCAAACTGTTGAATTTTGTCTTAATCCTTGAACTTTATAGTATGAATTGAGTGAGTCTACAGCCACTTTCCTCTTCTGAAGGGAAGATTACACAGCAGGTTTAATAAAAGGAGTCCACATTCTTTCTTTTTTTGCCGAGCCAGATTAACAGGTAAGTCTAGCAATATATCTGGCAGAGCTTTTCCAACCTACGCAAGTAGGTGGTAACTCAGACACACATTTTATGCAAAGTTCTCGTCGGGCAAATGCTATTAGTATAAAGACTATCAAGCAAATGCATCAAGCAAAAAAAGCCTTGCAAAAATAGTGAATCGCAAAAAAAGGCTGTTTGCGAGCGCAATTAAGCCCTTCCCTATGCAGGAACCCCATTACCGAAAATCAAACAAAATAGCCAAAATAAAGAATCGCACATATTGCAAGAAGCAAATACGCAAATCCTTATTTGTGATTTCCTTAACAGCGATTGGGAATTGCGATTCACTAATAAAAAGTCGCAAGCCAGTTCATTTAAACACGCAAATACCGATTTGCATGAAAATCGCAGTTTTGCAAGTGCAGAATAAGGGGAATCACAATCAGGTGGTAAAGTTGTGAAAAACAAAATCACACAGGTGCAACCACTCAGGAACCTATTTAAACTGACCCAGTAGTCCCCTGAAGCATTTCACAATGGCAGCGCTCTACTTAAAAGCTGGAGGAGGAGGATCCATACCACAGCACAGCCCAGAGGGAGAATACAGGAGCAGATTTTCAGAGTGCGCATCACATTGCTGGGACAAACAGATGATGAAATCTATGATAAGTACAGACTGAATGGTGCAATGATCCTACACCTAATACCGGAACTGGAACCCCTAATGCAGCGTCAGACCCATAGGATCCATGCCATCCCCGCTCATGTACAGGTCCTATGTTTCCTGCACCTACTTACCTCATGCAGTTTCCAGGTGGTAGTAGCTGTAGCTAAGGGGGTATCACAAAGCTTCCTTTCACGTTTCTTCAAATCCTTCCTGGACGCCATGATGACAAGGATCCACACCCACCTCACCTTCCCCACAACCCAACAGGATTTGAACAAGACAAAACTGGACTTCTTCCAGGTCGCATAGTTCTCTCATATGATCGGTTGCATAGATTGTACGCATGTTCCCATTTGTCCCCCAGCAGCTAATGAATACATTTTTATGGAACAGGAAATCCTAACATTCAGTCAATGTGCAAGTAGTGTGCAATGCAAACCATATCATAACAGACATTGTGGTGCAATACCCTGGAAGCACCCACGACTCCTATATATTTTGACACACAGAGGCATCCACACCAGTCTGCTCAGGGGTGAATTTGGCGAAGGACATCTGCTCGGTAAACACATATACTTAAAATGTACACAAATAGACAAAATGGAAATGCATAACAGTTGCCAACCCTTTGCTTACTACCCCGTAGGGGACAGCGCATAAGCTGTTCAGAACTACATATTGATGCCTTACCTCAACCCAGCCACACCACATGAGCAGAGGTACAATGCAGCACATATCAGCACACGTAATGTTATTGAACGTACTTTTGGACTACTGAAAAGTCGCTTTTGCATCCTACACAAAACTGGTGGAGCGTTGCAGTACAGTCCAGAGACCTGCTGCCGGATTGTGGCTGCATGTGCCATATTGCACAATATTGCCACCAGGATAGGTATAGCCATTGAGGTGTCCAGCAGTGAGTCTGAGGAGGACAACCAGCCACTGGCACAGCTCTGACAAGCGCTTGGGGCAAGCTCAGCAGAAGGGCAAAGGAGATGTGCAGAAATCACACAACATTCTTTCTGAGGTATGTAAGACAAGACACTTGAATTTCAAACAGAAAAGTTTATACTAACATGAGCCATGTAGTATTGTGTAGCCACACAGAGAATGGTGCAAAATAGAACAGTGATTGTGTTCAATAAGTAGAAAATTACACTGTTCCAGGTCCTGAAAGTCAATCACTATCATGGTTTTGACCGTGGATACATCACCATGGGCAAATGAATAAGGAGATGTCATCCTAGCGCTTCCTGCCACGCACTCCCTAAAGCCTTTCACCTGCATCTGCTTCATCCCCCTGGTGTGCCCCAGAAGGTGTTGTGCTGCGGGTACTGTGCCTCATGGCAGTGGACACTGGCACCGACAGGCTGCTAAGGCTGGATGCCTTCTCAATACCCTTCTCTCTCGTTACATTGTTGCCACCAACAGTAGCATCCTGGATCTGTTCCACGGCAATGGTCACTTGTCCAAGGGCCCTGACCACATCCCCACAACAATGGCCCGTATCTATTTGCATGGCAATGGAGCAACGTGAGAGCAGTGCAGTGGTGTTGCAGAGATTGTGGTTGGACCTGGTATTGCCGGCCATACGCATCATGAACTACTGACGCCTTCTCCTCTGCGTCTCGTGGTCCGCCAGAATTGCCCTGGTCAGCTCCTGCATGCTTGTGTTGGTCTGCCTATTTCCCTCCATCACCACTGTGGTTAGTTCCTGCACTCTATCTGTCATGACCGTGATGTTTCTGGCCAATTTGGGTAGTTGCAGCTGAAGTGACCCCCATATGTCTTGCTTGCAGGCACTGCACCCTCAACATCTGGGACCCCAAGTCACCCCACACATTTGGAGCCTGGTCATCCTGAGCAGCAATGCAGGCACTTGAACTGCGCCTCTGTCCTTATGGAACCTGTGCCTGGAGTGTAGGTGTTGTGTTCACAGGTGGCTGGCTAGTCACAGGAGGGGGTGCAGGAGCCAGCTTTGATTCCATGGGCTGCAGTGATGGAACTTTGGCCCTGCTTTTGGTTTGTGCGGGGGTGTGATTGCTGGGGCAACAGGTGTCTCCATGTCAGTCTCTGCAGGAGTCTCCGAGATGTGTAGACATTCACTGTCCTCTGAGCCTGCCTCTGCTGCGTCTGTGATGTGAAACAGTGCTATGTTAGTTTGTGTTATGGTTACTGTTGTTTGACATTCAGCTTACTTGGCTCACATTAACTCACTGACTGCCATGCATTGTTGGCGTGTTTAACTTGCCATTGTTGTGTTTGACTACCCACTTGCCTACATGCCTACAACTCCCATAACGCATTTTGTGTATGAGGTAAAATGTGGACTGGAGTTTGACCAGTACACTGGGATTGGACTGAGGGGAGGTGCACGATTGAACAGTACTTCGAAGTGTATGGTTGTATGCATCTTACCTTGTGTGGTACTGGCCGCTCTAGTTGTGTCCAGCTGTGCCACTCCCACCACTGCTTCTGGCTGGATTGTGGCCTTCACCTGGTCCTCCAGAGCTGTATTGTCAGGAACTGTTGATGGGCCCCCTCCAGTACTCCTGGCCTTCTTCAGCCTTTCTGCTATTCGTTCCTTGGCACGGCTGCGAAGGTCGTACCATCTCTTCTTGAGGTCATCTATGCTGCGGTGTGTGACCCCCACAGCATTCACCTTGATACGTTGCCATATCCTGAGTTTTTCTGCCTATGGCACTTTCAGTGAGAGTTTCCCAAAGAGCTTGTCATGGCTCTTGGACACCTCCTCTATGAGGTTTTCAAATTCCCTCTCACTAAATTTTAACTTGCGCTTCCTGGGCGTGGCACACTCCCCTGATGTTGTTAGATCCATTCTGGTGCACAGAAAGTAACTGCAGACAAAGTTGGATGATGAATCTGCTCAGCTCCAACACTCTGCTTCCTCCTCTCACTTTCTCCGGGCACTGACTGAAGCATGGGCTGGATGACTTCCTGGTTGTGATGTCATCAGCATGCTTCCAATGCGACACGCATTTTGTGATGTTTTCCAATTTGCGATTTCACAATTTGCGAGATCACAAAATACGAAATCGCAAATTGACTTTTCCGGGATTTGCAAGTTGCATTTGAGGAATTGCTAATCGTGATTGCGAATATTAGAGATTTGGTGATTTTTGCGCTAGGGGGTTTATGCATTGCAGATAGCGATTCCTTATTAATAGCTATCTGCCGCTATCCGCCGATCATGATCCTGTAGAAAAGATAGCGTATTTGGAAGCCTCTAGCCCTGAGACCCACAGGAAATAAATCGGAACAGCTCAGCCATTAGATTCCGGCGTTGTTTGCATGGAATGCTGTGCCTGAAGGGAAAAATACAGCTTGGAAGGTGAGACTCCCAGACCCTTATATGCCAACAAGATGGCGGTGACGTGCATCGAGGAGTAGACGACACCGGAAGTACGGCACCAACATCGTACGCTGCCACTGCTATGGTGTTATATCTACTAGCCGACTGGTGAATCCGTAAGACGCCTTGAGCCTGTTAAACCTACCCTGCTGCGGTGTCGGGGGAGAGCTTGTGGGCTGACAAATGATGGCCGGCAGCACGGGAGGCGGAACGAACCGTGTGCCCCGATTCGCCTGCTGCTTCCCGTGACTTTGCCTAAGGTCGCGGGGTTGGTGTACGTGGAAGACGCCACAACGGTGTAATTAGCTGTGAATAACACCCTGACGCATGACGGCTATTATATTGCCCCCAGGAGCTGCTAATACTTTCTCTAGCGAGTTTTGGCAATAGTGCCGCTGCGTGTGACCAGATCATGGGCGGTACGGACTCCTGATCGACATAACTGAGTGACTGTTGGGGACTGTAAATGTGAACAGTCCAATATGGCTCTGAAGTAAGGCACTTTGCAACGATTTTCCAACAACTGAGTAGCTAACATGTTCTTAGATGCTGCCTAACAATGATGTGAATGGCCTATGACCCAGGGTACATACCACTTTCTACACAATAAACTGTGAGACTTAGCACATTAATAGATGTGCCCATTTGGAAGTGGGTGGATCCCTAAGACAACAATGGCGTCTATGCTGCTGGCGGGGCGCTTAGAGCATATGATTCTATGTGTGCTTGTGTTTGTGCGTGCAGATGTTTCTGTATGTGTGCTTATGTCTGTGCGTGTGATGGTGTGTATATGTATGTGAGATTTTTTGTATTAGAGCATGCTATTGTATGTGTGCGTGTGCATGTTTCTGTATGTTTCTATGTGTGTGCCCTCTGTTCGCGTATGAGAGTGTGTGCGCACATTTGTTGAGTGCTTGTGCATGTCTGTGCGTGTGATGGTGTGTGTGTGTGTGTGCATGTATTTGTGTGTACGTCCTTGGGTATTTTTGTTCTGGAGCATGTGATTGTATGTGCACGTGTGTTTTTGATAGTTTCTGTATGTGTGCTTGTGTGTTTGTGCGTGTCAGCATGTATGAGAATAAGCACATTTGTGTCTACTTGTGCATGTCTGTGCATGTGATGGTGTATGCGTGTGCATGTATTTGGGTGTTTTTGTATATGAGCATGGGATTTTATGTGTGCTTGTGTTCCTGGATGTATCTGGCTATGTGCGTGTCTGTGTGCCTCAGTGTGCATATGAGAGTGTGTGCTCACATTGGTGTGTGCTTGTGCATGTCTGTGCGTGTGATGGTGTGTGTACGCTGGATTTGTTATTTTCTGGCGGCCGCTGTCCTGGATATTGACTTTTACTGCCTGATGCCTGACTTTCGGATGGCCACCAGTGTACAGTACAGTCCCTGCCTGACCCCAAGATGGCTTCCATAGTGGTCCCCTACTAGTTGTTTTACTACCCTGGGACAACAGTTGGACATTTACCAGGCCTTGAACCTATCCCCTAACCTGCCTACACATCAGGACTTGGATCCCGCTGAACTTACCCCAGACTGTGGAGACCTAGCGATTTGGCTGATGCCCGGTGGAGCTACCATATAGCTAAAGAGGAGATGGGTTGTGGACTCCCCCTCCCTGCCGTCACCTACCCAGCCGGACCTTGGGCAGATTTTCCTCTTGTCTCTACGTACTATCTTTCTCCTACCCCTTTACAATATCCCCTTACCCTTCCTTGTTCCATTCACCTTGTCCCTTATGTTCTTCAAATGTTTTTCTTGATACTTATGTAACTTTTAACTGATGTAAATTGCAACATTATTGTCCCTCATGTAAAGCGCTCGGATTCCATCGGGCCTAGCCAGCGCTATATAATAACTCATTAATTAAATTTGTTCCCATTTAGTACTCTTTCTTTCTTTGTCTACCTCCCTAGCTCCTAGCTCCTATCCACTCTCCCCTGAATGTCGCACATTGCCTGCTAGTCTGCCTTGCCCCCTGTCCTTTGTGCCCTTTGACTAAGCACTTCTTCTCCCCTTGTTGGTGAAAGATCCAATATATATACTCTGAGTCTCAGCTGAGGGATGGTATGGCACCCCTTACAAAAGCACTCCCTCGCCCCGTTTTGGTGAAGGATCCAGTATGTAGGCCTTGGAGTCTCAGAGGCCCCTCTGAGAGAGTCCACTGCGTAAAGGGAACCTCCCGCAACAGAGATAGGGAAGTGATACCACTTCCCCTGGGATCAAAGCTTACTGGACTTTGGACGTTGCTTTGACTCGTCTACCAGTTTGTGTCCCAGTCGCCCTTCCCCTCCTCTTTCCAGGCAGTGTCCTTCACGTCCCGCCTCTTTCCCACCTTCATTACCTGTCTACTTCCCCAGCTCCTTCCCCCTACCCTGAATCTTTCCCCTTGCCTGCTTTTCCCCTTACGTATTTGTGCTTATTGTTTATCTTGACCTTACAAGTAACTATGTTGCCATGCTCTAATAACTGTGTAACCTTTGTAACGATGTAACGTGTAACTATGATCTGATGCTCATGTCTAGCCAGCGCTATATAAAACCTTTAAAATAAATTAAATAAATAAATAAGTGAGATCTGATCTTCCCAAAAAGTGCCCCTCCTCAGTCAATTTTCCAAAAATAATTAGCAATAGGCCTACCTCCATATTGACCCCCAGAATTTTGTTCAGTGCTTCACCCACTTCTTGCCAGAAAGACTGGATAGCTGGGCATTCCCAGAAAAGATGTGCATCATCCGCATTCTCCAGTGCACACTTCGGACAGCATCTCTTCTTATCTCCACCCTTCTTTGTGAGCTTCTTAGGCGACAAGTATGCCCTGTATATTATAAATGAGTGGTTCCTCCTTAGTGGTGCAGATTTTACTGACAACCAAAGTGTAGACATGGATACTTACCATAAGTGTAGGATATTGCATTCCGGCTTTCCGATCCCCTCCGGTAGAGTCAGCGGCCTATCCTCCCCCTGTACCAGGGCCTAGTACTACTTAGATATTTCTTTCTTATGGGTCTGGTTGCTTTGTAGTTCATCTTCAATTTCGGTTTACATCCCTAGATTCATCTTAGTTCGAGACCAGCTAGACAATTGATAGTACTTGAACCTGGATATATATTATAGTTCGTGCTACACCATAGGGAGTCCCATGATGCCACAGAACCTTGCTCACAAAGTTGGCCCCACTTGACCAGTCCCGGAGTTAGTAGTGGAGTCGCCAGACTATCTTTCAAACATGGTGGGATCACTGGGGATCTACAAAGTGGTGCCCTGCCGCTATAATATGGGTTTCCCAGAATTCTCCTAATTTGAATTCATACTTTGCATGCAGAAATGAAAAATGTTAATTTAATCTTTTTGAGTTTTTTGGGGTGATCGAAGTCAGATAGAAAATATTTGCCTTCCTCTGGTACATTTTTTGTTAATGCCCTTAAGAGTGTTGGTATATCCTGAAAGTCCATCAGCAGTCGTCTTGCGTTTTCAGAAAGAAGGCCCTGCAGTAAAGCTGGAAATCAGGGAGTGTTATTCCACCATCCACCTTTTTTTCGAAGTTTTTTCAATGCTATTTCCTTACTCCTCCATATAAAACTGTTAAGTTCTCCCTGTACATTTTTAAACCATGCTCGTTTGAAATGTAGGGAAAGAGAATTGAAAATAAAAGTGCATTTTCGAATTATCATCATTTCAACTATTTTGGTTCTTCCTAAGATGGAAATCGGAAGAGGGGTTAGAAATGCAGAAGTTTTTTGGTTTCATTCATCAGTGTATTAAAATTAATATATGCAATTTTTTCCAGGTCTTTCACTACATGAATTCCTCGGTATCTAATTTAAAATTTTCCTAAATGATTAAGGGTTGGCTTGTTCCAAGTCATAGTCTCTGTGTTGTCTTCATTGACTAAGTATCCCGAAATTTTACCAAAATTATCTATCACTTCCAATATTACCGGTAGTGACAAAGTGGGGTCAATTGTGTAAATTATTAAATCATCTGCATACAGAGCTTCTTTTTTAGTCCAATGCAAATAGCAAAAGGGAGGAAATCTTTGTTCTACTCTAATTTTCCTAGCTAAAGGTCCTATATAGAGATTAAATAACAGGGGCGAGAGAGGAAGCCTGGAGATAGTGAGCCGTTGACCAATATCCTTGCCCTGGGGATGGATATATACGTTTGATTACCATAAGGAAAGTCCATCCCAACCCATTCCGATCTATTACTTCATATAAGTAAAGCCAGCTGACCCAGCCAAAGGCCTTAGTTGCTTCCACCATTATTATAGTTAAGGGGGTTCCCGTAACAACAGCCTAGTCTATTGCACAAACCAAGTCCTGGGTTAGATCGAAAAGCGGTCTTCCCTTCATGAAGCCTTGTTGTATTTTCATTTATGATATCGCCCAAAGAGTTCTCCTTTTGGCAAATATTTGGGTATATATTTTATATTCTGAGTTTTTGGATCTTTCTCAGGTTAGAGTATTAATTTTATAATTGCCTCATTCCATGATGAGGGTGGGAGTAGGTGGTCTACATAGATGTTGTTCAATAGCTTAACCAAAAAGGGTGTGAGTTTCTCCCTCAAAACCTTATATAATTCATTGGGTAGTCCATCGGAACATGACGTTTTCCCATTTTTCTAATTTTTAATAATCTTGCCTATTTCCAAAGTGGTAGTCTCCTGATTAAGAGATACCTGTTGGTCTATATCCAGACAAGGTAGCTTATCATGTTGTAACCAACCCCTAATTTCTGTTTGTGTAGCTGTGCTATCATCAGTGTATAGATCTTGAAAAAAACAAAAAAGCCTCTCCAATCATCCAATCTTCTGTACATCAGGTTTTTGTTATATTATTTATCACTTCTTTTTTCAATTTCGTTCCTGATGATATCCTGCCTCACCTTTCAAGCTAGCATCTTCCCAAACCCTTCTTCATACTCATAATGGGCCAACTTGCTAGCTTCCCACCTCTTTTGGACATTCCCCTCCAAATATTCTAGTAGAGTCTCCTTCACCTCCCTCAGTTTACTATGGAGTGCTGCATTTGTAGGCGCCTGAGCACAGTGTGCTAGCTCCTCCTGATTTTCCTTGATATGCAATTCATATTGTCTTAATTTGTTTTTGCCTTCCTTTTTTTTATACACTACGAGGCTAGTTAATCTCCAACAGATATAGGCTTTATACGCATCCCTTACAATATATAGGGGGGGGGGCAACGCTCATTTTGCTAAAAAAAACAATGTATAGGCTTATAAGACCTTTTTAAAATCTGGATCCACTTGGAGGGTACTATTTAAAGTCCATCTATTCTGAGGGGGAAGATTCTCTAGAGAAATCTTTAAGTATACTGCAGCAGGATCTGATAAATGTATAAAGTGATGCAATACACTGCTAATACTCTTCTTTAACTTTAAATCCAAGAGAAAGAAGTCAATTCTAGAGGAAAGAGAATGTTTTTTATTCTGAAAAGTATATCCTCTTTCCTGCTCTACCTTTATCCTCCAAATATCCACTAATCATAAGTTCAGTATTATCTGATGTGTGTTATCTCTCATTTTTGGTGAGTTCACTGATGATCTTATTCTGGATTTATCCAACAACGGATCCAGTAACGTATTAAAATCTCCTCCTATGATAATACAATATCTTGTGTCATGGAGGTGTTGGTATAGGTCTCTGAGCAGTGATGGGTCATCAATATTGGGCCCGTTTTATCCCACAAAAGCATATACTGTGTTGTATATCTTGACATAGCTTGTGATCCATCTACCGCCCGGTCCGCAATCGTACTTTTCACCCTGGCTTGTGCTGAACTCTTATATATAACTACCACATCTTTTGTAATACAGGATTTATTAGTTCTTGAAAGGTCGGTAATCCATTTATTCCTGTCAAGAACTCCCTCCCACTCTTCTCGCATAGATGTGTCTCCTGTAATATTATAACATCGTTGTCAGAGAGTTTGAGAAATTCTAGGATCTTTCTTCTTCTAGCATTAACCCTCAGTCCATCCAGGTTCCAGGAAAGTACCCTTAATCTACATGCCAATCTCTTAAGCCCTTATCATTATTTGTGTATGTGTGCACACACCCTCTCCTGTTAATGCTAAGCTCTTTTGTATAAATAAGGACAGGATTTTGTTTACATGTTCCCCAATGCTCCCCACCCAGTGCTCAAATAAACTACATAGATTTGACCCCCTCCTCTCCCACCCTTCGTCCAATTTTGGATTTCATCATACCCCTCAAGCTCTTTCTCTTCGACATTTCACCATAAACCTTTATGAATCCTAATCTGAGATATTAGATTTTTAACCTTGGGTACCTCTCTCAAGCTGTACATTTTATTGTTCTACATCACTCTCTATGATGCTGGAAATTTTAACTGCGACATTGTGCGGGAGCCTTCAAGTCCTGTATGTATCTACCTAGCTCCCACTGCCGGGTCGGGGTTGCTTTTGCGAAGTCTAACTTTATAGTGAAGGACCAGTCACTTTTTGAAAAATGTTTTGCCCTAAGGGCTGCCGTAAGGATCAACTCTTTGATTGAATAGGGGCGAAAATTTATCAAAACTTCCTTGGTTTTCCCATTTCAAGGTTTCTCTTGAAAGGATCCGGATGAACCCTCTAGATATCTGATTCGTAGTCAACACCCTACACCTCCAGGATACATTCATTAGGTAGGTCAACTACAAAACCAATAACATTTCCACCCTCTATGCACTCAGGGACATTCAGAAGTCTTTAATTGTTCCTTCTGGAATTGTTTCCAGCAATTCCAATTCATCTCTAAGTTCTTTTTCTCCCGTTTTTAGAGCCTGGATCTCCTTATGGTTACACTTCACTGCCTCTTGCAAAGCCCATACAGAAGCCTCCATTGTAAGTAGCCTTTTTGTAATGTTGACCAGTTTCTCCTTTAAACTTTCACAAGCCCTTTAAATTTTAGCCTGGATTTTCTCCGAAATAGCACATTTTCCCTTGATGTCATTGGATAGAGAGAACAAAATCTGGCTAATGTCTGTGCCCCTAATCTCTTTTTTTCCTAAAGAGCTTGTATTCCCTGCGCCCAAGGCTCTTCCCACACTGTACTGGGGACCATTGGCGAACTATCTACTGGTGAATTATCTACACAGGAGTCATCTATGAGCACTGAGAATCGGTTATAAATATTATGGTCTTGAGCCTTATGCTGTGAGATCGTTGATGTCTCCATATCCGAGGGGGACTCAGGATGATTTGTGTCCGTGATCTGGGCAAACCTGGAGATGTTACTCTGAGTTTCTGTGTCCTTTATTTTAAAGTAAGACCTCAGCAAAGGAGTCATTTTTACTTTTCCTCCTGAAATATTAGCTGGTACTTGTGGAGCTTTTATCCCTCTCTTAGATAACCACTGGGTAACTAGTTGAAAAGGGGGCTGAGAGTGAATGATTGTATGGGTGACCATGGTAAGGAATGGTTGTCCCTTCTAAATTCAGTTTTTTTATTACTCCCTCCACCCTGTATCAACTGTGCTTGCTGACCCCCAAAACACACATTCCTTAAGGTGTGTCCGCTTTTATCTGGTTTGAGGAGAGCAGAGGGAAAATCAGCTGACTTTCCTTCCATGGAAGCAGTCGTTGTTTTCCCTTTTTTTTAGTTTCTGCACACCCTATCATTCAGGATACCTTAATTGGTGTTTGAGGCTTGGACGTCTTGCAGGGACCAAGCTTTATTACCTTTTTTTGGGGTCATAAGTATTGTGTTGGTATCCCCTCTCCCGAGCCGGCATCAGCATGGATCAAAGTTAGCATGTGCTGGCTCTGGCCCCAGTGACCGGGAGCCCTCAGAAGCCAATGTTGGCCACCACACGTCAATCCTAGTGAATCTCTGAGGTGGCAAGCAACTATGGGGGACCCGGATCTGCCACCACGGTTCTCACCACCCCTTGCAGACCACCGGGGATGATGAAGGGTGAAACAGGGCAAGCTGAATCAAGCACTCAAGAGAGTGCGCCAGGGGCGAGGTAGGATCATGCTAGGCAATGCTGTCTGTGAAGCTGGAGATACCCACGCTCTCGCCGGCGTGCTAGCTAGCTACCATGTTCCCCATCCTAAATCATGATGATTTTCTTATTATCTCGTCTACTGCATCTATGAAGTCATTGAGTAATCCTCACTGTCCACCTGGCACCAATGTTCTGTTTCTTGGATGTGTAGAATGGCGGTGGTGGCTTCAAGAACATGGCTGCATTGAATTTCTTGATCCTGCCATTGTGTTAAAACATATTGTTCAACTGATTGAACAACTTATGCAAGCATCAGCTGCGAGTGGAAGCATGTGTCACAGTGTGTTTCATTTGCCCCTGACTGTGAGTAGGCTCTATGTTTCTTCTACCTTGTTGGCATTGTAGTTATTTTCTTGCTTCGTCTCAATAGTTGCTCTATGTTCAGGATGCAGTGTCTCTGTTGACAGCCTCAATGCAGGTTTTGGCGGACATTTTGAAATACACTCACCTGCAGGGCCTTTGATTTCTTCTGCCCTATGTATGGGCTAAAAGCGGTACAAAAGGGGGTGGTGATGGACGGAGCATCTGAATCAATCAAACACTCACACCCAGTCAAAAGATCTGGGTTTAATCCATCAACGTTCTTTAGCCCACTCTGCCACCCCAGTTCAGACATGGCTATATGCAAATCAGTCTGACCCTGTGCCTCATGGGAACAGTCCAGCCCGAACTGCCAAGCCATGTCTTCCCTGGACCGGAAACAAGCTTCCGAGGACCGGTTTCTGGCATTCCAGCCGTCTTCAGCCCGGCTTGCTTGAATTCAGTGGCAAAGTGAGCAAGGGACTCACGTCTGAGCATACCCTGCCACACTTATGGCGGCCAAAAGCGGAACAAAAGGGGGTAGAGCAGAACTTTGACTCCATATGTGCTGGCTACCAGACTGATTTGCATTGATTCAGGGCACATACGTCATGCACAAGCAGTTTGCTGTATATTGCATGCTCTAAGGGGGAACAGTATTGTTTTCCATGGGCACGTGCACCCTACACATTGTCAGTTGTAGCATTTTCCCCAGTCCTGGAGCATGCAAATAGATTATGCCTCATACAGGAGCTGCAGTTGATCATTTCTTTATTCTCCAACATTCATTCACACACTGCACATATTTCCCAGAACCACACCCTAACACCTCCACTGCACATGGTTCCTGTTCAGAGTCCGCCCAGAACAGCAAGGGTCCCAGTGCATACAGCATCAATATGCTACAGTTCTGCTCGCGGGCTGACAGTAACAGACTGGGGCTTGTATCAATAGTAAAAAAGAGGTATTTCTTTCTTTAAAAACTACAGGCGGAATCTCATCAACGTAGTAAATTGAAGGGGTTGCACATGCCACGTTTAAAGAAAGAAATACCCTTTTTTGATATTGACAACCGCTTGGTGGATATTGCTGTGTTCAGACAGTAACGGGAGAAAGAAGAGATTATCTCATACTTCAAATCTCTTCTTCTTTTATCTGTGGCAGTCCAAACCCTGCAACACCCATCATAGTGTATTAAAGCAAAAAAAAGGTTGGGGCAGTGTGCTGCAGCATCCCTAAAATAACCATGCTGGAGTTCAGAAGGTGAATGGTGCCTAAACATTTTGGGGCCTATTCACAAGATGATTTGCATCATGTTTGCACCACACAACATGGTGCATGCACGGCGCAAACCATAAGTAAGATTTATGAAGCCATGCAAGCATGGCCCTGAGTGGCTCCATAAATCTCGAGTAAGGCAATGCAGCACAAATGGCTGCATTTCCTTACTCTGCTCTGGGAAGGCCTTTCATGGGTATGGCATGGGTGTTCTCAGGCAACTCCAATGTTTTTTGACGCATTCTCAGATTTACTTGAACTGGTAGACCTGGAACGCGCCAAAAAGATATGCCTTACTGGAGAGGCGTAATAAGGAGAAATATCTTTATTTCTCCTCATTACTTCTTCTTTCTATGTGTGTTGCAGCACACATAGAAAAATATGCCCTAGATAAGACAATAAAAATATTTTCAACAAAAAAAAAGAATATGCATCTCAGAATAGTTTTTGGGCAGGAAGTTGCCCCTTTCTGCACTAAAACAATCCTGTATGAAACGCAGGCACCCTTGCACCATGGTTCAAGGGTGGCTGCGATAGCCCCAGGCTACTAAAAGGGCACCAGCGCAGGGGAAAAGACAGAAATGCGCTCTATTGCCTTAAATACAGTGCATTCCTGCTCTTTCCCTGTCACGCAGCGCACCAAGGTGACCTGCTGCCCTGCACAACTTTTTTCTTAAATAGGTCACTTTGTTTTTATCTGGACATGTTTGTGGTGCATTTAAGGACAGAGGTCAAATGCCAGGCTATGTCTTTTGTCCAATTGATGCTTATTCTTTTAACATGGAGATTGGTGTTTACTTTCTGTCTCTGCAAAATGAGCGCATTTCGAAAGGTGAACTATCTGACAATCTTGTAACTCATACAGGAGGTTTGAAAGGGAAGGCTGTAGGATGTCATTTTTTTCTAACACAGAATAACATTTAAATTCCTGTGAATGAACTGTACAAATATTTCAAAATCTATCATCTATTTCGAAAGCATAAATGAAGCACATTTGTTTTTAATTTCTGAAGTGTGATGAAAACAAAGATTTTAATACGATTTAAACAAATAAAAACACTTTACTTAATGATGTGCAAATATTGAACCCGATTTTCACATAACATATGTGAGACATTATTTTATCTGCATGTCAGTGTGAATTTGAGGCCATTTCAATGACAAATGTGTTGTCAGTAAAAAAAATTGATTTGGAGAGTATGGTCCAAAATGCATAACCGACTACATACTACTTCCTTACCACTCCCTGATAAAAGGGTGTGGCTAATTTGCTATACTTATTCTTTGTGTGACACCTGGATGTTTCAAAATCTCTCTGACTTCAGTCATGTAAAATTGATGGCTCCGATTAGAGGTGGGCAAGTCCCAGAAAGCTCGAGCCTGGCTGGGTCCTCTGGCTTAACCAGGCTGTGCCCACCCAACAAGTGGGAAGTTCACAAGTAGCCTAAACTGATGTAGAGCTACACACTAAAGCAGAAGCCAATCACAGTATGCCGTGAATTCAACAGCAGATTTATATAGCACAAACTCAACCCAAAGGCATTGGAGCCCTTTACATGAGCACCAGTTACGTTACACAAGGATACATTCATTTTTGGTAGGCACTGGGAGATTAAGTGATTTGCCCATATTCACAGGATGCTGGGCTGACGCCGAGTCTCAAACGTGGTTCATCAGGTCCAAGTCGGTATCTCTGGCCGTTAGGCCACATCCTCTGTTGTAGCACGAGTCCAAAACAAGAATAGTCCAGTGGAATGGTCCATTGTAGGCCTCAGGCAAGCTGCTGTACCTGTAAATGACCAAGAACGCACGTGATGAAGGAGCAAAGAATTGGAAATTGCAATAGGCACATTTTATAACAAAATTATTATTCCTTACACTTTTATTTTGGCTTTGGATCTATCAGTTCTGCAAAAAACCCAATTCCAAATGAGTAATGTGATGCTTATCGATCGCCTTTTTGAGGTATTGAGAAATATTTTTTCTATACAAATGAACTTTACCTGAGGGTGATTATATTAAAAATACTTTAGCATCAGGATAGTACAGAAATGACACAGCTGACTTTAGCATTGTTGCTGCCCACAGTACTGCCTGGTGCAGCAATCTTTGTTGGTGCCCTCCGCTCCCCCACATGGCCTCCTTCCTCAGGCATTCCCTCACCACCACTCTCCAATAGTGGACTTCATCTCTCCATACCCCTAACTTTTTTTATTTCTTTTATAGCGATTCTATCCCCTACGTAGGGTGAGAGAGTGCATTATATCACACACACATATGATGCAAAACCAATGAATCATAGACGTTTGTAAAGCAACATGAAGGAAATGTTACACAATACAATGATGGCTAAAAGGTGTATGAGTCAGAGACAGATGCCATTGATACTAGTAGGTATTATAATTAACAGTGCATGGTCTAATGAAACACAATATGAGGCATTAAAACACGTAACACAGTGGTTCGGTCTGTCTATACTAATGAGAACTTATAGACTACTATTACAGAGCGGTGAGGGATTGTCAAAAAACTGTTAAGTTCTTGTTCTGTGCCTTGCAATTTCCATGTGGTTCTTCGATGCCAGGTGGTGGGGTTTTGATAAGATCTATGTGATGAAGGCTGTGGCTTACTGAGGTATCTAAGTGGAGTGCAGATATGTGATTCACATGTTGTACATTGCTCATTGCAGGGGGTGCAGCTGTCCTCTGTAATGCTTTGTGATAGGTCAAGACAGTGAATAGACTAGACAAAATACAGATTTCTCCAGCAGTTGCATTGACTTCCAGCACTGTATCTTATTTCCAATGCACATTGTGGCTGTTTTAGGGGTCATTTTTATTCAGAGTAATGAATTCGATCTGTTAATAACAATAGTTAGTATAGTATGGTTAAGCTATTGCAGTGTCTAGTGATAATGCTTTGTTTTTTCTCTCTTTTATGTAGTAGTGGTAGATAAAAACACACAATCACAGGTTGTAGTAATACAATCGTCTTCCTCCTAGCTTCACAGAAATCCACTTTACCACTCCATTATCGGTTTTACTCAAAGAAATGAATAAGCAGTCAAGCAAATATTTAAGTGGTCCTCAGAAGTGTCTCATTAAAGCTAAAGGAGAGCAGTTTAAAAAGGGCATTCATGTATATTGGCTCTGTTTTTAGGTCTTCTGCTGCTATGGTGTGATGGTGATCATATGCATCTCTACCAGAAGGTGACGCAGCTTCATCTTCCCAAATATCAGTGACAGGATTTAAAGCAGCATTGTCACAAATATTTCCACTACATGACCAAACACTATGGTGCTCTTATCAAACCACAGGTGTTTCCTCTAACACTGGAACACCAATTGTGTCAGCTCTACAGGTAACAACTAAAGTAGATGCAAAAAAGCAAAAGTAAAAAGTCAATATTAGCAATGCCTTCTTCCATTGCAGAAGGAATGGAAGAAATCACAAGTGCACCAGGAGGTCTGTACTGCTACCAATGACTGAAGGAACTGCGGAAAATATGAGTGCACCTGATGTAACTCCACTGCTATAAATGAATGAAGGAAATGCAAAAATTGTGAGATCAGTGGTTGTATCACTGCTGATACCAATTACAGAAGGAAGTAAAGAAATGGCGAGTGCCCCACATTTGTATCCCCTGCTATTAATGACTGAAGGAAGTGCAGGAACTGTAAGTGTGCAGATATGCCTCTCCTTCTACCAACGAATGAAGTGCAGAAATTGTTGGTGCATCATTTGTGTCACTGCTGCTCCTAACAGCTGCAGGAAATGCAGAAACTCTGAATACACAAGATGTATTGCCGCTGCTACCAATGATAGAAGGAGGAGATGATACTAGAGATGTGCATATTGTGTCAGCAGTGTTGCTAAACACTGAAGAAAGTTAAGACATTATGAGTGAAGGAATGGAATTATATCTGTAGAAACTAGAAGCAAGAAATATTACATTTTGTTTAGGATGTGAACTCTGCTGCTAGAGGGAACATTCTAGAAAAACCGTGGCTTGATACTGTGTTATGAAAGTTTGGTAGTAAAAGTATCATGAGTGATGTCAAAGGTGAGGTCATAAACAGTACATGGCAAGTTGTAGTTAGTGCTGCTAACCATAACTGCTGAATTTCTCTGGTTTATTTTAGTTTAAAACGTTAATGTTGTCACTGAAAAATTCACCTACCTATAACGTTACTTTAATCTTAGTTTTTTTCAGTGAATTTCTAGGGTTCTTTTTAAGTAAATTAATTATTTTTGTTATGTTATGGTATTGAAACTTTTTGAGCGCACTATTACCCTAAGGGTGTCTTGGCGCTTGCTCCGGGAAGAAGACAAGGATCAAGGTTAACTAAGCTAGTTGGGAAAAGAGCCATGTTTTTCATGATTTCCTGAAACCTAATAGACTAGTCAGGACTTTGACATTGGGAGCAGTTCATTCCATGCTCTCGAAGAGCACAAATCTTCTGCCACTCCATTTGGTCTTGTTTTACCTGGGGATAACAAGGTTAAATACTCCTGCTGAAAGCAGTGTTCCAAACAGCTTATACCTTGTAATGCTGCATCACATGTAGGCTGGGCCTTCTCCATGCAGTGCTTTGAAAGCAGTGCATAGGGCTTTAAATTGGGTCCGTTGTATTACAGGAAGCCAGTGCAATGATATCAAACAAGATTATGAATATACTTATGTGTACTCTTTTATATATCTTCATAGGTTTAAAGCAATTGATTATACTCTTTCATAATAACCATGTATCACTGGTTCAGTCGAAAGATATACATTCAATAATGGAAATTTAACACGGTAATAGAATATTATACAGTTTTCTCTTCATAGAAATACATAACAAAACAGTGTTTTTTGAAGTGCCCGATGCATTTCGGGACCATGATGTCCCTTCCTCAGGGGCAATCTGTGAAAGCAAAATACGACTATTTAAGGTCACTGATGCCATAATTCATGTTTAACACATGTTCAATTCATGCGATCTCAAATGCCACCATTTGCGGGTCTGAACATGCTGAGAAGTCTTAAGTGATGAATTGACATATAATTCGAACTCCTCAAGGAGATTTTAAGGTGTTGTTAATAAAGTGTAGGAAAAAATACTGAAAGTGAAGTAATAGAGGGGCATATTATCAAGGGATTTATCTCCGCTTTTTTGGCTTTAAAATCCAAGAAAGCGGAGATAAAATTATCTCCCTATCAGCAACAGGGTGCTAACACGCAAATTCGCATGTTAGCACCCTTTTTCTCCACTCTTCCCCTTGCATCTCTAATGAGATGCAAAGGGGGCGTTCCAGAGAAAAATAATAGGAGAAATGTTGTTAAGCGACATTTCTCCTATTATCAAGGATTTCTCTAAACCTGTTAGTGATAAAAAAAGCAGTGCTAACCGCGGTTAGCACTGCTTTTTTTACACCTGGTATTTTCCTGACTTAGCCATGATATCCTATGGAAGGTGGATATCATGGCTAAGTTTGTGAGCCCCTATCATCAAGCTAACGACAAACTTCGAGAGATTATCGTTGGTTTTCCAGCGATAATCTCTCAATTGGCAGTTAGCGTGAGGATTTTTATCACTTTTGAGATAAACCTTGCTAATAGCAAGTTATCTCTGCGATAATTTCCGGCGATGCTTAGCGTTAAAAAATTCGTTGCTAAGCATCGTTAGCGGTAAATATCGCTAAACGTTGGTAATATGCCCCACAGTTAAAGAAAAAAAATGAGAAATTAAAGAAAAAAATGAGAAATGAACCAGTGATACATGGTTATTATGAAAGAGTTTAATCATTTGCTTTAAACCTATGAAGATATATAAAAGAGTACACATAAGTATATTCATAATCTTGTGTGATATCATTGGATTGAATTATTGTATTTGCATTGTTTATTGGATGATTTTTTAATATTTAAGCACAGAGTCCATAAGGTCTACATCAGCACAGTGCGCAGCGTGCCCTGCCAACCTTGGCAGTATCTTTTTGTTTTAAAACATAGACCATTACAATAGTTAATTTTAGAAATGATCAGGAAACTTACCAAAGTTTTCTTTGCATCTTCAGGGATGAAAGGAAGAATTTTCCTAATCATCTTTAAGATGTAAAAAGCAGATGAAATCACCTTTCCTGTTCACCAAAGGTAAGATTATTATCATTGATAACGCCTAGGTGTTTGGCTTTGTTGATTTGGGCCAGGAGGGAGCCTAGCTCCTCTGGCTACCAGGATGGAGACCAGAAAGTGGGATGGTTCAACCGCATTACAATGGTGTGGACGGGGTCCACCCTCCCTGTCGATTTGGATGGCAGTTTGCTTACTAATCACCTTCCAGTTTTAACTTACCTCTTTATCCTCATGTCTCGCAGAGTGGGACTATAGGGAGCTGTCCTCGCTCCCCCGCCAGCCCAAGCTTGGATTTTAAATGAACTTGGTAAGCGTAATATTATGCATGATGGTTTGTCTCCAGTCTCCTAGCATTTATGCCTGCTCATTATTATTCATAAATATGATTTTATCCTTATGACTCATGTGTGCGACATATGAACATTTTCAGAGACGGTTTTATTAACATTAATGCACCGCCAGGCGCTACAATATTCATTTTTATCCTGTGCTGGTGTTATCACGTCCTTGATATTTTGCTGTTCTTATGCAGGGGGCACACCACTTTAGTTGGCATTATTTAGTGCACAGAGGGCACAGCACTTTGCACTTCACATGTTTCTGTTGCAGGTTCCTCGTGGAGAGCAAGGGGCTCTACCACATTTAAACCTGAGCAGTTACTCAGAAGGGTGACTTTCCTTCACCCGTGGATCATAAGGAGGTAGGGTTAGTACCCTTGGGATCATATTTTTGTGAGTACTGATGAAAGCAGGGGTATTGTATTGTGCTGGCTGAAAACTATCGCTGCTTTTGCAGAGTGGAGGGGTTGGTGTCTCATTATAAGTTCCCCATACCACCATCCTCTGGTCCCGCTGTGACCATTTTGTACTCTGGACATAGTACCCAATATTAAAATTGTAATAGGGACTCCCTGTGACCAGTTGTGATCACTGTTTCTGCACCTATGTTCATTTGTTATCCCATACCATTGTCACGTATCTGTTGTATTGTCTTCCCCCTCGCGATTGCTCCACCTCCTTAATTTTTCTGAGCTGAGGTGTGTTAGCAGCCTTATGATGAAGCATGACACAGCTTGCTGTGTGTGAGGGCAGTATTAACACTCCTGTGTGTTTACCCCACATCTGTTTACAGCTATTCCAGGACATAGTCCCTTTTCTAAGTTGTGTTTAGGAATGTTGTGTAGGAGGTTGAAGTGGGACTAATTCCTCTTACCCCTATATCCTTGGTAAGTTTTCTTTAATTCCTGTGCCTGGAGATCATCAACCAATAAAACATGGTCGACCGTGTCAAAAGAAGACGATAAATTAAGCAGCACAAGGGCTGTCTTGCCTCCTTTATCAAGAGTATTCCTGATCTCTTCAGTCGTCTTAACCAGGGCTGTCTCAGTACTGTGACCTCCTCTTAAACCAAACTGCATATTATGCAACAACTGATTCTTCTGTATAAATTGTGCTAGCTGTTGATTCATTGCCTACTGATTCGTTTTTCTGGTAGGGGCAGACAAGAGATGGGGCGGTAGTTGTTAGGATCTGATGGATTCAGGCTAGGCTTTTTTAATAAAGGGGGAATGGAAGTAATCTTCAACTGCATAGGGAAATATACTTTCTTGAACATAGCGTTCAGGTGAGGGTCAATTGTCATCCACTCCAACTTGTTTTAGTGGGAGGACAAGGATCTAGAGAAGATCCTGACTTCCCCCTTTGAATACGCATCAAAACCTGACTGTTAGTCAGTGCTGAGAATTCAGAAAAAGTGGCTTGGCTTATATCGCTAATCCTCCGATTGTTTACTTCCAGGTTGGGGTTTTTATTGTGCTCAAAATCAATCTGTTGGACTTTGTTAAGGAAGATGTTAGTGAGGGTATTACAGAAGTTCTGAATACTAATGATTGGACTATTACTTGTTGGGGTGGAGAGCTTAGAAACAACCTGGAATAGATCTTTTGCAGAGTTTTTTGCTGATTCAATTTTTTGGGTGGAGTAGATGGAGTTTTCTTTGAAATTAGTGGTTTGTAGACCTTGATACATTGTTTGTATTTATCTTTTCCCACATAGCTGTATTCCTTATGCCATTTCTGTTCTTGCACTCTGCAGCCTTGTCTCTATATTCTGAGAAGTGCAAGAACCTTGGCGCTGATGGTTTACCCCTATGAGATCAAGGCGTCCTAAGAAGAGCTATTTGGATTGTAGCTGACGCCAGCCACTTTGCGTATGAGATAGTAGCTAGATCCAAATCTTCCATACTGGAAGGTTGCTTCTGAGCTAGAGTCTGATTAAGTCGGTCCACCTAAATAGTTTTCCATGTCCAGGACTTAATAGCGTTCTGTGCAGGTTTTTACAGTTTGTGCTATTTTGCAGTTTATTCTCAAATGTGACCGCAAAATGGTCTTTCCATGTTAACGGCATACTATTGAACATTGCTAGAGAAGAATTCTTTGAGAAAATCCCATCCCGTAAATGGCCATTAACATGAGTGGGGCCATTTACTAATCGGGATAAACTAAAGCTAGCCAGTGTATTAGTAAGGTCCTCTGTGTCTCTATCTTCTAAGGTTTGAGTAAGATGGTAATTAAAATTGCCTAGAAGCATGAGGTTATTCGCATGCAGGCTGGCTTTTGGTATAGTGTCAACTAAATGTGAAATTTATTTTCCTGTTGCTGTGTGGCCCCTAAAATAGTATTCCAGAAAAGGATTGAGATTTAGTTAGTTCATTACTAAATTGAGTGTATGTTTTAAGTGTATGTATAGTAGAATGAGTTAATAATATATTTTGTGTTCAGACATTATTTTAGAAAAAAAAATGTTTTATTGTAACAAAACAGGATATGGTTGACAGGTTGCAAAATCTTTTTGAAATATATGTGATTATTAAGCAGAGAAATATTAAATAAGAAATTGTTTATTCACTCAATATTTGTAACTCACGCCAAGACGTGTCACCAGTAATCTTTTTTGAGGTGTCATTACACTTGGGAGGGGACCCCGAGATACTCGGTTGATACTTGGGAGTTTGTAAAGTTCTAAATTTCATTGTCTCTATTGTATATGGTCCATTATCATATTTTCAGTTATTATTTATTGCTATTGTATAATAGAGTAGTGACTAGAAGTTAGTTGAATATTTATTTATTTAAAGTGATGGCTCTCATGAGACGGTCGCTGGAGCTGGATACAAGCAAACAGGAGTGAGCAATATCAGCCAAAATCTGGAGTCCATATTTGCACTACACAGTGCACTGCGTAATATTCTGGAAACCTCAATTAAAACATTGAACATGCAGTCAGACAAACTTGACATCCAAATTTTCTTAATGAGTACAATAGCTGAACATATAGACACCATAAATAAAAAAATGGATACTTTGGGAATCTTGTTTGACGTTTTTAAGGAACAGCCCCGTCCCGGGACCCAGACCCCACACTGCACTTGCAGCCCAGTTCTTGAAAAGTTAAAAGACTTACCATCGATACTCAGAGACATTCTACATGAATGTAAGTATGCAAATCAGGGTGCAAATAAGACACTAAATGAAAGAGACCTCATCACTCAGCAAAAGGATGCACATAAAGAAGCAACATTAACCCGGGAAAAGAGAAAGTCAGAAGTGCCAGTATTGGTATTACAACAAATAATGGATAGAGAACCAAAACAAAGCTCGCCACACAAAAAAAATTTGACGACAAACAGAAAGAACATAACATCACAGCGAACAACTCAGGAGCCCATAATAGCATTACTCACGAATCCTCAGAAAAAGAACAGCACGAAAATGACAGCGAAAAAAATCTGCATGTCAAGCTACCGTTAACAAAAAGGCAGAAAAAACGTGCAAGGAAAAATAAAAACCAACTATTAAACTGTATACCTGCAACCAAGCAGGCCTTGACCAATTTCCAGATTTTCAATTGTCGGAAAACAATTGCTAAAACCCAACAGGGAGATGCGGGGGGTCATGTCAGTCACTAACAACGCCAAAACCCCAAGGCAGCTTTCGGAAGCATAGTACAAAAGAAAAAGGGCAGCAGCGAACACCCAAAGAGTATTGCGGTAATGACTCAGCACAGAGAAAAAGGAATATTTGAGGAGATTGACTATGCAACAACCACAGACACAGATGACTCAAATAAGGAGGATTGGAGCCTGGAAAACATCGATTATGAACATCCACACTCAAATAAAATACTAGCGAGTCCTAAGGATGAGTCAACCAAAAATGGGAATAACGTCAGGCAAAAAACTTTGGCTAATCAGCAAGGCACTAACCACCACACAAGGAATCAAGAGTAGACTAGATATGAATCCATCAAGGACGGAGCCCAAAGGGTAGTGATCAAAGGTCCAGATAACACACACAAAGCTGCTTCAAAACTTGAATTAATCATGAGTATCAACACCACCTCCAACAGAGATAAAATAAAGGGAAGACAAGTTATAGCAAAAGCTGACCAGAATAAAGAAGACCATCTACAAGTAAAGATCACTACCGAGCAACAACATCAAAGCATAGGACCGGAAAAGGCCATAAGGCCAGGTCCTAACTCACTCAACAGCGTGAACGATCGTACTCCCAACAAAGAACTAGGTGGACTTAAAAGAACAATATGGAAAGTAAAAACTGAGGAAAGCACACTGCCAGAACAACCAGGGAATGATGCTCATAGCCAACAGGTTAATAGCACAAGGGTTGAGGGAAAACATAACGGAAGCAACAAAGCAGGGAGAACTCAGCTAAACGACAATACGCATGGCGTACAACCTCCAATATCTAGAAGGTTGCTCTTCATACCCAATTACAAAATACAAGGTGTGCAAGATTATCTAAACCGAGGAAACATCCTACACCTAATTTCGGCGATCCGGAGCCTCAACCACCTAACACCCACAGACCTGTTGACAATTGAGTTCATTACCCTTGGACACAACATTCCCAATGAAGGTACCCTTACAACTTGGAGGAGCGCAGAAACAGTAAAGCAGTTACTCAATGAAATTAAGAAATTTGAAGAATGGGGAATCTCACTCAAGGAAGATGTAATGACAGGCTATCCCTCGCCCCTATTAAGAAAGCGCACCAAATTAGGAGATCACACTGGGGTTAGCCGACATACATATTCGGTCCTGCAGGGGGCAAGGGGTGCAGACATTCCAAAAACCGACCAACAGAATAGACAAACGCAAGATTCAACGGAACACTGAAATAAAAGCAGGGCGCGTAACATAGGACATACTATAGTAGAAGTCCTTTCCTGGAATATCGCCTGTGCCAAAAAATCTTTAAGCAACAGTAGGAAAATAGACACTTGGGATATATATGACATCATTGCGCTGCAAGAAACTTGGCTAATAGAGCCAATCGATGTCCCAGGTAGAATTAGTTTTCATGTCAGCGCAATTCGCGCTCAGCGCCATGGTCGAGCAAAGGGTGGTCTTTCGGTCTTCATAAGTACTGCATTAAATGTCAAGGCCTCCCAACTGGCAGACTCCATACCAGACATGCAAATAATAAAATTAGAGAGGGTATCACAGGCTGGTATCGGAACTATTATATTTATCAATATATATGCCCATCCAAAAACTAAGGTAAAAGAAGAATTATTCAAGGGCATCAATAATGTAATATCATGTTTCCGCCTTGACCATCCAGAATGGGAGATAATCCTGACGGGCGATTTCAATGCAAACCTCATACAGTACCCTGAAGAGGAAGACAAAATCATGGCTGCAGACGAATTCTGGGTGGTCGAAACACAGGAGATCACACCAAGCAAGAGGACTGACCAAGTGGGAAAACAGTTGATGTGGGCCTTGGAAAACCATGGGTTGAGAGTATTAAACGGAAGAACCAAACAGGATAAACCCCCTTCAATTACCCACATCGGCCCCAGTAAGAGCACAATTCTGGACTATACTATCGTCTCGCTCCCCTTGCTGAGGTTAATCAAAAGTTTCCAAATTCGAAGTTCAACGGAGAGTGATCATTTAATGCAGCATATGAAGATTAAACTAGCATCGCTTAAACACTTAAAAGCTTGATCAACAGGTGGGGAAATAACAACAGTTAACCTGAAGCGATTAAGGTGGACGACTAATTCACTACCACAAATAGCCAAAGAGGCCAGGCACATACTTCAAACTATAACCCATGAAAACGAACTGTGTGCAGAAACATGGACTGCCTTTTTGGAGAAGCTACCAAAAACTGGATTTAATCTGCGCGAGAACAACAATCAAAAGAAACAAGGACAGACTAGCAAGTCCATATTGTCCTTAAGAAAGCATCTGCAGGCGTCCATGAGGCATCCAAAGGGTCGCAGTTCGGATTTGAATGTTTGGCAAACGTTTCGATTAATCAGGAAACAATACAAAAAACAAATATGGCTAGAAAATAAAATCAAGGTCTCCGACTTCTGGACCAAATTGCTACACAACACAAAAAAATCAGACTCTAGAGCATTCTGGTCACAAGTAAATTCTCTATATAGATCAGTACAAACAACAAGCATGACCTGTGTTACGGAAAATGCATGGGTCCAACATCTACTTGACACTTTTTCGGTAAACCAACTAGCGCCGCTTACAACACCAGCTCAAAAAATACTAAAAACAGCGGAAGTGAAGACCACAGTACCTACAGAAATTGACAATTTGAGTGTTGACCAGCGAGGCAGAGAACAGTCTTCCAGATCGTACGTGGATTTGGAAACAGCGCAAGTAGTAAAGAGAAGCAGACAAGACTGTGCACCTGGTTCAAACGGTGTCCCCCAGGCTATCTATAAGGAGGACCCTCAATTCTGGGCACGCAAGTTAAACATCCTATTTAGGTCAGTAAATGACATGAGTCGGCTGCCAGAAAGCTGTAGAGGGGCTATTATAAATCCGATTTATAAAGGAGAAGATCGTAAAAACTCAGCAAATTACCGGTTAATAGCACTCATCGATGCAGAAGCATAATACTACTCATCCTTGGTGTTGATGGACCTTTTAAAATGGTCTGAGGATAATCAGAAGATCCCTGTAAACCAGACTGGTTTCCGTAGGGGCACAGGCACTATGGCCAACGCAATGGCAATGAGTTTAATTGCCTAAAAAAGTATGCAAAACCATCAAGCATTGTACACCTGCTTCATCGACTTCAAGGCGGCCTTTGACCGTATAAACTGTCAACTAGAATGGTCCAAATTAAAGCAGCAGGGCTTGCCAGTCACAATTCTAAACCCTATAATGGATTTATATACAGACACCTGGATGCAGGTAAAGATCGCTAATGGGCACCGGCTGACATGAAAGATCAACACACATGACGGATTAAAACAGGGCTGTGGGTTGGCCCCTTGTCTTTTTAATTTGTTCATGGCAGACCTAACTTTAAGACTGGATGGAACCAATGCTCACCCACCGCGGCTAGGAAGACTACGCTTGACACATCTCTCCTATGCCGACGACGTGGTGCTCCTAAGTCAAACAAAAATAGGCCTGCAACGTCTCCTGCACGAACTGGCAGATTACACAAAACTTAATCTTCTCGAAATCAACAGCCAGAAAAAAAAGATTATGATACTGACCCATCGTCGTAATACTCTGCCGGTTTTTGTTATAGACAATAAAAAATTGGAAGTGGTGGGCAATTACAAGTATTTGGGAATACAAATGGACAGTCGTCTCAACTTCTCTTTGCACTTCGATGCTATGAAAAAAAAAGGAATAGCCCTTTTACATGCATTCAATAGCATTTCCAAACAGCTCAAGGGCCCGTTTTTTAATCCACTTCTGACAGTCATCAAAGCCAAGCTGCTACCTACAATAGGCTACGGCAGCGTGTTACAGCATGGCAGAAGTGCAAAGCTCCCAGACCGAATTCAAACAAGAGTCTATAAGCGGGTTTTTAGTGTATTGTCCAATGCTTCACCTGCGCAGGTCGAATTGGAGTTTAGCCTGCAATCCCAAGACTGCAAAAAAGTATAAGACCTTTATAATGGATTTATATACAGACACCTGGATGCAGGTAAAGATCGCTAATGGGCACCGGCTGACACGAAAGATCAACACACATGACGGATTAAAACAGGGCTGTGGGTTGGCCCCTTGACTTTTTAATTTGTTCATGGCAGACCTAACTTTAAGGCTGGATGGAACCAATGCTCACCCACCGCGGCTAGGAAGACTACGCCTGACACATCTCTCCTATGCCGACGACGTGGTGCTCCTAAGTCAAACAAAAATAGGTCTGCAACGTCTCCTGCACGAACTGGCAATTACACAAAACTTAATCTTCTCGAATTCAACAGCCAGAAAAAAAAGATTATGATACTGACCCATCAACGTAATACTCTGCCGGTTTTTGTTATAGACAATAAAAACTTGGAAGTGGTGGGCAATTACAAGTATTTGGGAATACAAATGGACAGTCGTCTCAACTTCTCTTTGCACTTCGATGCTATGAAAAAAAAAGGAATAGCCCTTTTACATGCATTCAATAGCATTTCCAAACAGCTCAAGGGCCCGTTTTTTAATCCACTTCTGACAGTCATCAAAGCCAAGCTGCTACCTACAATAGGCTACGGCAGCGTGTTACACCATGGCAGAAGTGCAAAGCTCCTAGACCGAATTCAAACAAGAGTCTATAAGCGGGTTTTTAGTGTATTGTCCAATGCTTCACCTGCGCAGGTCGAATTGGAGTTTAGCCTGCAATCCCAAGACTGCAAAAAAAGTATGAGACCATTAAATTCTGGTACAATATCTGGATGAACAGGAAAACAGGAATTAACCAAGTCACCTTGGAAGCAATGCAAAATAACCCTAATTCTCAGTACGCTAAGTATCTAAAACAATCCCTCAACACTACTGAACTTACATCCCTGTGGCAAACTAAGTTACCGGTATCATCATTCAGGCTAGCGATTAAAAGGCTGCAAACAGGCATTCGCTGATCAATGACAAGTCAATCCTCAGTCATAGAGCGCACGCCTGTATGATAATTCAATCATACAAAGTGCTTAAACCTGCAGCCTATTTTGGTCTTTCCTTTTCCTCACATGTCAAAACGAAATACCTTAATTTGAGGATGGGTAATCTGCCGACAAATGCTGACAAACCGAATTGGCGGAAACCTAACACCAAGGAGTGTGATTTATGTGGAGATGCAAAACAAGACTTTATCCATCTACTATGCATCTGTCCTGAACTGGATCAGGAATGACGGTTAAAGTCAAAGTTAATTGAACATAGAGTACCTACCTGTCGCTCCGCGGTCATACAAGCCTTGTGTACAGTGGATCCACAATTGATCTGCAGATCAGTCAAATTGGTCATGAACTTTGAAAACAAAAGGGGTACTGCCGCACAAGTTTGAAAAGTAAATAACAAGTAAATGGACAATATATAATTGAATTTATTTGGCACTGGATGTTCCTTGTATGTAATTTTGTATTTTAATATTGCTAAATGTAAATCATGGATGCTCGTTGATCATTCATTTCAAATGGCTGTTCCTTTTTCTACTTTTTGTAATGGTTTTTTTATTAACTATACAATAAAGTTTATTTTACCATTTACCAATCCCATGCATTTAGGACTCCCAGACTGCTATGCTTTCTGTTCAGCTCTCGTGAACCACTCATGATATCGTACATTTACAGTGTTTTACTGTACTTTTGAACAAAATAGAAAATTAGACATGTTGTTTAAGGTAGAAAAATTACATTGTTCACTGTTGTATAGAAGATATAAAGGAAGTATCTTTTTGCTGTCTCGGCAGATGCCCTCAAGCCTCTCCAGAGAAAGGATCCTGATTAGTTCATATGGATGTCTTTATTTGGAAGAAGATTCCATCCTTTTTGCTTTATTTCAATATTGAACTTTGGTGAGAGCTGACCTATTTGTCTTGCTCTCCTTTCTTGTTTCCCTTTCAGCAGAATGAGCAGAATGATGTCTTCATCAGATTCAGATGATCAATCAGCGGCTTCTTCAGCAGCTTAGTCATGTCAACCAACAAGTCAAGTCAAGTCAAGTCAAGTCAATAAATTTATATAGCGCGCTACATACCCGGAGGGTCTCAAGGCGCTTGAAGAAGGGTGGGGAATTACTTGTCAAATATCCACGTTTTAAGTTGCTTTCTGAATGCTAGGTGGTTCTGAGTAAGGCGAAGGTGAGTGGGAAGTGAGTTCCAGGTTTTAGCTGCCAGGTAGGAGAAGGATCTACCTCCCATGGTGGTTTTGTTGATGCGAGGTACAGTGGCAAGGGCTTGGTTGGAGGATCGTAGCTGGCGGGAGGGGATGTAAAAGGACAGTCGTGTGTTGAGGCATTCGGGACCGATTTCGTAGAGTGCTTTGTGTGCGTGGGTTAGGAGCCGGAAAGTAATCCTCTTATTGACGGGGAGCCAGTGGAGGTTTTTCAGGTGACCAGAGATGTGTTCTTTACGCGGGATGTCTAATATGAGCCTGGCTGAAGCGTTCTGGATGCGTTGGAGTTTTTTCTGGAGTTTTGCGGTGGTACCGGCGTAGAGGGTGTTTCCGTAGTCCAGTCGGCTCGTGACCAGAGCGTGGGTGACCGTTTTTCTAGTTTTGGTGGGGATCCAACGAAATGTTTTTTTGAGCATGCGAAGAATGTTGAAGCAAGATGAAGAAACGGCGTTGACTTGTCTGTTCATCGAGAGTGAGGAATCCAGGATGACGCCCAGGTTCCGTGCGTGGTCCGTCGGGATGGGTGCTTTTCCAAGGGCCTCTGGCCACCAAGAGTCATCCCAGGCGGAGGGGGAGGTGCCTAGGATGAGGACTTCTGTTTTGTCTGAGTTCAGTTTCAGACGGCTGTGCTTCATCCAGTCGGCTACTTCTTTCATTCCTTCATGCAGGTTGGTTTTGGCAGTGTTAGGGTCTCTGGTGAGAGATAGGATCAGTTGAGTGTCATCGGCGTAGGAGATGATGTTGAGGTTGTGTTGGCGTGCGATGGCCGCGAGGGGGCTCATGTATATGTTGAAGAGGGTGGGGCTGAGTGAAGACCCTTGTGGTACGCCGCAGATGACTTCAGTGGCCTCTGACTTGAATGGTGGCAGGCGGACTCTCTGGGTTCTTCCGGTGTGGAACGAGGTGATCCATTCCAGTGCTTTTCCTTGGATTCCGACGTTTCTGAGGCGTTGTAAAAGGGTGCTATGACAGACCGTGTCGAAGGCTGCGGAGAGGTCGAGGAGGATGAGGGCGACTGTGTCTCCATTGTCCAGTAGAGTTCAAATGTCGTCTGTTGCTGCGATGAGGGCAGTTTCAGTGCTGTGCTTGGCTCGGAAGCCGGATTGTGAGGAATCGAGGGATTTGTTGGTTTCGAGGAATGCTGCGAGCTGGTTGTTGACAGCTTTCTCGATGACTTTGGCCGGGAATGGAAGGAGTGAGATAGGGCGGTAGTTTTTTTAGTTCGGTGGGGTCAGCTGTGGGTTTCTTCAGGAGGGCGCTGAGTTCGGCATGTTTCCAGCTTTCCGGGAAGGTTGCGGAGTTGAGGGAGCAGTTGATGACGTCTCGGAGGTGCGGTGCTATAATGGAGTCTGCTTTGTTAAAGATGTGGTGAGGGCATGGGTCTGTGGGGGATCCTTAGTGGATAGAGTACATCAGACGGATGGTGTCCTCAGTGGAGATTGGCTTCCAGTCATTGAGGATGTTCAAGGGGGGTGGGGGTCCTGCAGGGGGTTGGGTGGGTTGGTCTTCGGGTCGGTTGTCAAAGCTGTTGTAGATGTCTGCAATTTTGTTGTGGAAGAATGAGGCTAGGGAGTCGCAGAGGGCTTGAGAGGGGGCGATGTCATTGGAGTTGGCTGAGGGGATGGTAAATTCCTTGACGATGTTGAATAATTCCTTGCTGTTGTGGGCGTTGTTATCTAGTCGGTCTTTGAATGCGGCTTTCTTGGCAGTCCGGATCAGTTGGTGGTGTATGCGGGTGGCGTTTTTGAAGGCGTCCTTGGTGCTGGTGGTTGGGTCTCTTTTCCAGGCCTTCTCAAGGGAGCGACAGAGTTTCTTGGATTTCTTAAGATCATCGTTGAACCAGGAGGCCTTCTTGCTGCCTATTTTGATTTGTCATTTTTTCAGTGGTGCTAGGATGTCGGCGCTGTTGGATAACCATTGGGTGAGGTTGGTGGCTGCTTGGTCGGGGTTTGAGGAGTTGGCTGGGGGGTTTAGAAGAAGCGATGAGGAGATCTGGTCGATGGTGATTTTGTTCCAGTTTCTTTGCAGGGTGGGTTGGGGGTGGTTGTTGGATGTGGGCTTGTTGTAGGTAAAGTGAACGCAGCTGTGGTCAGTCCAAAGGAGAGCTGTGGTGTGGCTGAAGGAGACATGTTTGCTGGAGGTGAAGGTAGGGTTGAGTGTGTGACCTGCGATGTGGGTAGGGGTAGTGGCAAGTTGTTTAAGTCCGAGGTTGGCGAGGTTGTCCAAAAGGGTGGTGGTGTTGCGGTCGTTGTTCTTTTCAAGGTGAAAGTTGAGGTCTCCCAAAAGGATGTAATCCTCGGAGGGGAGCGCGTGTGGAATGATGAAGTCCGTGATGTCTTCACTAAATTGTGCGTGGGGTCCTGGTGGCCTGTAAAGGAGGGTGCCTCTGAGTGTGGTCTTGGGGTCGATGTGGATCTGGAAGTGAAGGTGTTCAGTGTTGGCGAGATTGACGTCTGAGCTGGTTGAGATGCGAATGGAATTCTTATGGACGATAGCGATGCCTCCTCCTGTGTGGCCGGTATGGTCCTTGCGAATGATCTTATAGCCTTCCGGGATGGCAATGGTGATGTCTGGGGCTGATGTGGCGTTCATCCATGTTTCTGTTAGGAAGGCGACGTCCGGAGAGATGGTGTCTAGTAGATTCCAGAGGTCGATGGCGTGCCTGTAGACTGAGCGGGTGTTGAGCAGGATGCATTGTAGGTGGTTGGGGTCGGATATCTGTTGTGTGTTCGTAGATGAGGAGTTGTTCTTGGTGCCGTCAAACTTGCAGGAGTTGCAGGAGAAGGGTCCATGAGTGTGTCCAGGAGCGGCTAGGACGCAGTTGGGGGAACGGCCGGGGTTAAGGGCTAGGAGGGTGGTGGCATCGTAAGTCATGCGGGAGGGGTGGGCGTTACGAGGGCCAGGGGGTCTGGCGCTGGGCGCGGTCCAGGCGCGGACGGGCGTAGACGGGCTTACCTTTGGCGCACCTTTGGCGCAACTGGGGCGCGACCGCTGCGCGTGGACGCTGCGCGAATCTACAACTGTCATAAGTGGATGGAGAGGGGGGAGGGGCGAGGGGTGGTCAGCAGGGAGGCGGGAGCTGGGCGGGGACTGGTCGGGGAAGGCACAGGAAGCAAACAACAACAACAACAGCAATCCCAAAATGGCCTCAGCCGATATCTAACTAGAGTGGGGCACAGAAGTCGAATAGCGCGATCTGATTAATAAAGTCACCGGTGAGATCAGGCAGACAATAGTGACAGCAACGCTACAATATTCCAGATGCCAGGCGATCAATAGCAGCGTTGTAATGCAGGCGGAGCGCTAGGACACACTAATGCACAGCGAGGTTCCTTCCTTAGGGCAGATAAAATTACACTCTGTGGGTACTTGCGGAAGAGCGAGGTGGGGAAGCAGAGGCACTTCAGCAGGCAGACAGGAGCGGGGAGCAGCGTCTGGAGCAACCGTGTCTGTTGAAAACAGGACGGTCACAGCGCTGTAGCAGGCGAGAGGGGCAAATGGAGTCAGTGGGAGGGGTGGTCAGCAGGGAGGCGGGAACTGGGCGGGGACTGGTCGGGGAAGGCACAGGAAGCAAACAACAACAACAACAGCAATCCCAAAATGGCCTCAGCCGATATCTAACTAGAGTGGGGCACAGAAGTCGAATAGCGCGATCTGATTAATAAAGGCACCGGTGAGATCAGGCAGACAATAGTGACAGCAACGCTACAATATTCTAGATGCCAGGCGATCAATAGCAGCGTTGTAATGCAGGCGGAGCGCTAGGACACACTAATGCACAGCGAGGTTCCTTCCTTAGGGCAGATAAAATTACACTCTGTGGGTACTTGCGGAAGAGCGAGGTGGGGAAGCAGAGGCACTTCAGCAGGCAGACAGGAGCGGGGAGCAGCGTCTGGAGCGACCGTGTCTGTTGAAAACAGGACGGTCACAGCGCTGTAGCAGGCGAGAGGGGCAAATGGAGTCAGTGGGAGGGGTGGTCAGCAGGGAGGCGGGAGCTGGGCGGGGACTGGTCGGGGAAGGCACAGGAAGCAAACAACAACAACAACAGCAATCCCAAAATGGCCTCAGCCGATATCTAACCAGAGTGGGGCACAGAAGTCGAATAGCGCGATTTGATTAATAAAGGCACCGGTGAGATCAGGCAGACAATAGTGACAGCAGCGCTACAATATTCTAGATGCCAGGCGATCAATAGCAGCGTTGTAATGCAGGCGGAGCGCTAGGACACACTAATGCACAGCGAGGTTCCTTCCTTAGGGCAGATAAAATTACACTCTGTGGGTACTTGCGGAAGAGCGAGGTGGGGAAGCAGAGGCACTTCAGCAGGCAGACAGAAGCGGGGAGCAGCGTCTGGAGCGACCGTGTCTGTTGACAATACTTGGTGTGGCAATGCTTTGAAATGAAGCCAGGTGTCAAGAAAGTTTCTGCGAAGTATGTTACCTGTAACCTTTGCAGCAAAGAGTTCAGTCGGGGGAGCAGAAATAAATATATCATGAGTAACACCAGAATGTGGAGACACCTAAGTTCTATGCATCCACTAAGGCTTGAAAAGTAGAGTTGTCTTGAGCTGCAGAGATAGACAATTCTATAGGGGCTTCAACACCATTTGCTCCAGGAGAGGCAGTGCTTGTGCACGTTTTAAGTGCACAGGAAGGTAATAACCCTGTTTTTTTAATAGAGGACTATTTTGGTGTGTGTGTAAGCAGATAATTTTTTCAGCAGAGATAACTGGTCTACCCAGGAGAAGCTTGTCCAAGAGGACAAGTGTAACCAGGACAGTAGTTTAAAAAAAACACCTTTTTTGCCAGTTTTTCTCTTTTTTGTTTTTAAGGGGATGTTGTTTGGGTTTGTTTAACACTTCAAGTTGTAATGTTTTGTTGTACCCTCTAAAAGAAAAATAGAAATACCAAAAAAAGTATAAAAAATGTATGTAAACCCAAATTTGTTTTTATAGTTGTTGAAAACTGACAACTAATACAGATCATTTCAGAGCTACCTCTACTTTTATGATCTGTGTTGTTTGCACTATATTAGGTGTATACAGTAGGGTGTGGAAGGACTGGCCTTCTCTTTCAGACCTCTAACTCTCTCTCTCTCTCAGTTGTCTGTAATAGGTTGTGTGGATGGACAGGTCTCTCCTTTCAGACCCAGCTCTCAGAGGAAAGGTGTGCATAGCACAGTGTGTGGATGGACTGGCCTTTCCTTCCAGACTGCTCTCTCAGATGATGGGTGTGCATAGTAGGGTGTGTGGTTGGACTGTCCTTTCCTTTCAGATCTTTCTGTCAGATGATGGATGAGCATAGTAGCGAGTGTGGGGAGACTTGTCTCTCCTTTCATACCTCTGTCTCAGATGAAATGTGTGAATAGTAAAGTATGTGCATGTACTGACCTCTCCTTTCAAACTTTTTTGTTAGATGATGGGTGAATGTAGTGGTGAGTGGGGAGGGACTGCCCTCTCCTATCAGACCTCTCTCTTAGCTACTGGGTGTACGTAGTAGGGTGTGTGGATGGACTGGCTTCTCCTTCCATACCTCTCTCTCAAACTATGGTCCCCCAATCAAAATTACTCCTAGTAATTACCCGGAAACACCAATACATATGTCCGTTAATGATTATTACTGTATAATTAGTAGCTAATCTCTACAATAACTACATCAAGCTAGATTAAAAAACTATTTCAAATGCAGAAATGGCTAGCAGCAGAAATTTTAATCGGAACCTAAGATCAACTGACTGCAATAGAATGGCTACAACAGCCTAGCATAAAAATCACGAACCACTCAAAATACATTGTACGCGTAGCCTGGCATAAAAGTCACAAAATAATCAAGGTGCATTAGCACCAGCTATGTTTTAATAAAGTGCTTAAATTAACTAATATCTAAACAATAACTACATCAGATTTCGCAGACCAATCTAAAGAACTATTAAAAGCCAATATATGGCTAACTACAAACTATTAAATGCATGGATTGGCTCCTTAAAATGCCTGACTCTTACACTCTACTTTCCTCGGCTATACAATAAGTAGAGAAGTTCTGCCAGATAGCTCTGAATCTTGCAGAAGCTCCTATATGTTTTGCATAGGCCTCCACAAATCTAAAGGTCCTGTGCATTTTATTAACCCAATGATCAATCCTAGGTTTCTTATCATTTTTCCAATGTTGCAGGACAAGTGACCACTATAGATGTTTGTATAAAATACTGCTTATATTTCGTTAACCATTTTACCTCCCCCCCGATGAACCAAATAAAACCAACATAGATGATGGAATAATTTTCAAAGACTGAAATAGAGGAATCTTGATAAAAATGTCTTTCCAAAATTGCTGTAAATTATTACGTTCATAAAATATGTGTACCCAACCTCCATCACCCTGTTTCTTGCTTCCTAAACATTGGTTCTGATTAGTTGAAAACATCTTATGCAATCTCAGGGGGGTATAATATGCTAAACATACAGATAAAAAGTTCATTCTCTTAAAATTAGCACCTCTAAGTGCTTTATTCAATAACCCACTGAGCTGCTGCCATTCTTTTGCATCAAACTTGCAACCCGTCTCCATGTGAATTTTCTGGAGCTCTTTCGTCAATATCTCTTCACTATGAGCCTTCTGATGTAATAGTCGATACCACAATCCCACCCCCACCATTTTATTTGCCATCTGCCTAGCGATTTGACATGCAGCCTCACCCATCATAGTATGCTTGTTTTTTGAGAAAATTGACCAGCTGAAGAAAACTCAAAGAGAAGGCGGTAGTCAATGCGCAAGATTGCAATCACACCGTTTCCCAATTAATTAATGTATCATGATTATAAAAATCCCCAAACTGACTAAAACCTAGTTCTTGCGATACTTGATAAAGCCCTCTAGACCATATAATATAAGACCTCCTGCTGCACAGTCTTAAATAGGGATATAGGCATGCAATGCCTATGCAACCTTGTATCTGGTCTTCTTAGGAAGTTTTGCTAATCGTAGCAAAGTGGGAAGTTTTATGGCACTTTCCTTTAGCATATGTATGAAAAATAAGTTGTCAAAAACTGAATTTTCCTCTCATAATTGTGATAGTAAATTAGTTAAGGAAGCCTGATAGTAAGTAACAAAATGTGGAAATGCTAACACTCCCTATGCTACATCCAATTGTAATGTAGCTAACTTATCCTGGGGATGTTTATTATTCAACGCAAGCTTATGAATTATTTTGTCCAGCTCTTTAAAATAGGAACTTGGGATTTTGATGGGAAGATTACTAAAAAGAATCAAGAAGAAAGGGAGCACCAACATTTTACCCATAGAAATCCATCCTATCAATAGTAGGTGGAGCAGAGACCACTTATCTAGTAATCTTTTCACTTTTACAAGCATGCTATTATAATTCAATGAAAATAATTTCCTGAAATCATTTGTAACATGAATATTCAAATATCTAACTGGATGCGATGAACATAATTGAATGGACGCTGGAATATCAAAAGGCACCGAGTTAAATGTAAGAATTTTAGTTTTCGTTTGATTCACTTTATATCCCCCAACCTGTTTACATTTCTGGATCTCGTTGAGTGCGTTCTGTATATTAGACCACCCTGCCTCAAGATATAAAATAATGTTGTCTGTATAGCTTAATTTTTTCCATCCCCTCCTTGGGGGCAAAATCATTAAACTATTCTGAAATTTAACAGCTAGGGGTTCAATAAACAGGGAAAACAGAAGAGGGGATACAGACAACCTTGTCGCGTACCAAGCTTAATGTTTACCTTACTGGCTTCTGATCCATTAATGATAATTTTGGCTTCCACATGACTATACAATTCTTTTGATTTGTTTCCCCCCCTTATCCAACAAATTGATTTGTTCCTCCCCCTTATCCAACAAATTGATTTGTTTCCCCCCTTATCAACAAAGTGATTTGTTTCCCCCCTTATCAACAAATTGATTTGTTTCCCCCCTTATCCAACAAATTGATTTGTTTCCCCCCTTATCACAACAAATTGATTTGTTTCCTCCCCCCTTATCCCCCAGCAGGTACCCAGTTAAGCCCTGATGAAAAACCCGCCAACTTGAAAACGTGTTTGGAAACACGTTGGCTGTTTCACAATTTCCACATCCACAAAGGGTTATAAGTGTTTATAAGTCATGATTAAAAATAACCATCCCTTGTGTGACCAGTCCTAAAATATTAGCCAAACCAAAAGGGTGTAGGATTGTTAGAAAAGATGTACTAGGGTACTATTTCAATTTGTTTGTAAATTTTGTCATTTGTTATGTATATAATGTCTTTGTGTAGTAATGTGTTATATAAATTTGTGAATTATAAATGAACAGCAATGTTTAACACTTGGACAACTTTCAATTGTAAATGTATAAATTGAACTAATTTAAACATTTGATGAACAATACATCGATACTCACGAATTAATTTAAAAGGATATTAAGTCTGCTTTGAATAAAGAGCAGCTTGAATCAAATCGAGACTGAGTCACCTTATTGTCAATAGTATACAATTCTGTTAGCATTTGTATCAGCTGGGACGGAAACCAGATTTATGCAAAAAAAAAGCACTACAATCTACTAAATCGAAAGCCTTCTTGGCATCCATCATAATAACAGCAGCTTTTCTCTTGTTAGTGGAAAAATAATCAATGGGGTGTAATAAAAAATATGTATTAGAGGCCATTAAACGTCCTGCAATAAAGCCATTTTGATCTGTATGAACCACCTGTTGTGCACATGGGCCAATCCTTCTTGCCCAGATTTTCATGAACAGTGTATAGTCTGTATTTAACAAACTGATAGGGCGATAGGAGTTAGGGTCCCGACTAGCCAGCACTGATTCTTTGAAAAATTTTTGGATATCTATCCCTTCCTTTACTTGATTGAACAATTTTGCTAAAAAAGGAAGTAGTTCTTCTTGGAATATCTTATATACTTCCACCAGGATCCCATCCACTCCACTAGCCTTAGCATTGGGCATACTTTTTAATACTGATAACATTTCTGAGATTCCTATTGGGCCACTGAGTGCTTCAATAAGCTGCTGTGATACCTGTGGTAGCTCCAGCAATTCGATATAAGATGTCAATTCTCCCTCTTCTACCGCCTGTATTTAAGTGTATATTTGTTTAAAATATAAAAGAAATAAGTCCAAAATTGCCTGCTTGTCATCTCCTAGCAGGCTTTTAGATGGATTTTTAACCTGACTAATAAATTGAGCCGCTTTATGATTTTTCGCAGACCAGGCAAAATATCTGCAGATATGCTGGCTTTCTTCAAAAAGCTTTTGTTGGAAAACCGTACTTCCTGAGATTTCCTCTAACAAGAAAAAATCCTTCAATTGCTCCTTAGCTTCAGCTAATTCTTGTTTTTGTGCTCTTATAAGAAGCTCTGCAGTGTTTGTTAGGGTTAAGTTTTGTCTAGCTTTCTCTATAGCAGTCTGAAGTTCCAGAATCTTTTGCTTGCATTGATTACTTATTCTGGCCTTATATGATATCGTCTGACCTCTAAAGGTAGCTTCAAATGCCTCCCAAACCATAAACATTGGGGCAGTATTTACATTAAACTCGAAAAATTCCTTAATAAAAATCCGAGTGTCTGTCACCCACGTTGTATCTTGTAGTAAAGATTTATCAAACTACCATCTTGATTTCGTTTGTGTGAAACTACAGAGTGATCAGAAAACAAATTGGCCAGTATTTCAGCCGTACCATTGGTGAACGTTTTCTCCACAAAAAAAATCCAATCGGGATGCAGTTCTAAATCTTGCAGAGTAGCAAGTGAATTGCAAGAAGCCAGGATGCCCCAGTCTCTATGGGTCTATTGAGACAAAATCTTTTGACAAACTGTTTATTAACTTTGCAGTTTTAGGCTTTAGCTGTCGTTTTGCTTTAATTGATGTGTCAAGTGCCAAATTCTGAATAAAATTGAAATAACCACCCAAAATCAGAATACCTTCCATACTTGCTGCTAATGATACATTTGCTCAAGTGCTATAGTTTCGTCCTCTATAGGGATGTAATAATTAACCAAATTCAGCACTGTTCCTCAAGCCTTACACTCATAACCATCTACCTTTTTCATCTCGCCGAACCTTCTTCATCTGCCAGACCAGTGTGTTAGATAGTAAGATCCCTACCCCTCTAACTGCTAGATTACAGATGAAAAATATGCCTTCGTATATTTCATAGGAAGAGATATTGTAGAAGTGTTTGTCCTGAAATGCGTTTCTTGTAAAAATATAATTTCAGGAGAGAGAGAAGTTATACATTGGAGTGCACAGGCATTAAGTGGAGTATGGAGTTGGACAGTGCAGTGTAAGGGAATAGAGTAGAGTAGAATGTTGTAGAGTGCCATGAAGTAAAGTAAACTTTTACAGAATGGAGTTATATAGAGTGGAGCAGAGTGTCATGCAATTAAGTAGCATAGAGTGAAGTAAAGTGCACTGTAGTGGTGTAAAGTGGATTACCGTAAAGTGGAGTAGCATAGAATAGAATATCAAACTTTGGAGTGGTGTACAGTGGAGTAGGGTACACTAGATTAGCCTGGAGTGGGGTGACATACATTAAAGTGGCATAACGTAGATTTGGGGAAACTAATATAAACTGGAGTGGCATCTCATATAGTAGAGTGAAGTGCTGAGTCAAACAGAGTTGGAAACTGTAGTGTAGTGGAGTAGATTGTTGTACAATGTAGTGTATGGATATAGATCGAGCGCAAATATGGACAGTGCAATATACAGGGATAGAGTAGTGGAATGGCATAAAGTGTAGTAGAGTTTTATAGAGTGGAGGAAAGTACACCGGAGAGGTGTAGAGTGGAGCAGCATACAGGACATCCTAGCTCCACGATTACATACACTGTATAAGGAAGCGATGGAGGGCAAGGCCTTGCCAGATACAACACTACAGGCACTAATAGTCTCCCTCTTAAAGCCAGGCAGGGACGCTTTACAACTAGAGAACTACAGGCCCCTGTCCCTGTTAAATACGGATTGCAAGATCCTTAGTAAGGTATTAGCGACCCGACTGTCCCAACCTATCGCAGACCTGATACACCCGGACCAATGTGGCTTTGTGCCGGGTTGGAGTACCGCATTGAACCTAAGGAGATTGTGCCAGCTGATGACACAAGACGATATGGGGGATAGAACTGAGGGGTATATATCTCTGGACCTTAGACAGGCCTTTGACTCCCTGAGATGGGATTATATATTTGCGGTAATGGGTAAATTCAGTATACCACTAGAATACATAGCGTGGGTGAACACCTACTATACCTCAGACCCACGGCGCGTGTCCGAACCAATAAATGTATCTCCGAACAATTTGCAATAGCTAAAGGTACACAACAAGGCAGCCCACTATCGCCCTTGCTATTTATACTCTCCCTGGAACCCCTATTAATTAAAGTAAGAACCCTGGCTATGACAAAAGGGATAACCAAACTTGCTGCCCATCACATAATATCAGCTTACGCAGATGGCATATTATTATTTATCAAAGACATGACAAGCCATATAGATCCATTACCGGAGATCTTCAGCGATATCCGAGGAATATCGGGTCTTACAATCAATGAGTCCAAATCGTATGGCTATTGTTTTCATAGGACTTTAGAAGTCACACACCTGCAGTTCACGCCCCACACGTTCCAAATGACACCTATGACATTCAAGTATTGAGGGATACAGGTATACCGGACCACACAGGACCTACTGGTGGGTAATTTAGGTAAGGCACTCAGCACCTTGAGGACACAAGTGCACTTCTGGAACACATTACCACTGTTGGTGGCGGGAAAGGTAGCGATCTCGAAGATGGTGATACTACCCAGACTGATATACTATTTCACAAATCTGCCAATCCTGGTCCTGATGCCCTTTTTTAAAAAGCTGAACACGCTAATGGCGGAATTGGTATGGGGTATGGGTAGACAGCGCATAAGCTTTGCCAAGTTACAACTACCGACAGAAAGGGGCAGTATGGGAGCACCAGACTTGATTGCCTATGGGTATGCATGCCAGCTCCATTGGCTGGCCTACTTGCTAGCAGGTCGTAACCTTCAAAAACTGAATATGACAGAGGCCGACAGGAATAGGGGTAATATACACTGACTATTACTTCCGAACGCTAAGATACCCGGATTCGCACCACCTCTGCTCAGGCTTGCGATCAAACACTGGAGGAAAGCGGTCAAATACACTAACGCAAATTCGTCATACGCACCCACAATACTGCTACTGGGGCTCCCCCTAGGGACAGGCATGCTATCGGAATTAAAGCTGCGACCATGGCACGATGCAGGAGTTCTGCACATAGGGGACTTCTTTTGGAAGGCAACATTATGACACACGCAGACTTTACACACTTACATCAGACCCCGGGTACATCGTTTTTGCTACACGCACAGGTCACATGCGACATAACCGCGACCTGGGCACGAGACAGCGTAGAACCGGACACGAATACACTACTCACTAGGCAATATCTGATGGGAACGTGCAGTCACTTGACGAAGTGGCTGACCAACTGCATTAGAACTAACAAGGCGGTCTCACTACAACCTATCCGAGAACGCTGGGAAGGGGACATAGGCCGAGGACTAAGAGACGAGGAGTGGGAAAAGATACTGAAGTTCCCAAAAAAGGTCTCGCGCAATCCTAAGTTCACATTTTTTCAACTAATGATAGTTCATAGGGCATATTTAACTCCTCACCGTCTACACGCCATGTTCCCAGAGGCGGAGGACACATGTCCCAGATGTAGCTTGGGAGATGCAGGACTTCTACATATGTTCTGGGACTGTCCCAAAATAGGACACTATTGGGTAACAATACATGAGATTTTGGCTGTGATTGCCCCGGGCAGACCCTATACGTCACCGTTGTAAGGCATGCTGGGACTAGGTCACACAGAAAAGAAGAGGAGCGCGGCTACTCGTTTTGTGGACCTGGTACTGTTGTTAGCGAAACGATCGATAGCGATGAAGTGGAAGTCAGCCAGAGCACCAGACATTGAGGCCTGGTCTAGAGAGGTGGTGCGATGGGGAAAGGCGGAAGGAGTGGAATTACAAAGGGAGGAGCGTAGAGGCCTCAGGAAAACGCTTATTTCACTGGAATGGAACTCTATAATGGTGGAGTTCGAAACAAGCGCTAAGCAGCATTTAGAGTAGACTTATGCCTTAGAAGGCAATGTGGGGGAGGAACACCCGAGATAGGATTAGACCGCCGCATCTGTATAGAGCACGTTACGACACCCCATGAGCACTCACAGGAGGGGTGGCGGAATATGACCCTATGATACATCACACACACTGCATTGAGGGAGGAACAACGGAAGGGAAGGAAAATATCATGGAACGGGAAAATGAGACATTGCCGGCATGAGAATAACTTGTAAGTTCTGTAAGTGTTAGGGGTTGGGGGAGGGGGGAGTTTTGAATGTTATAGAATTTCAGACAAAGAAAAAATGCAATGTAAAATATATACAAAAAAGGATAAACAAACAAATGTGAATTGACAATGATGACAATCCATGTACGATTATGTGATGATGGCATTAATGCAACAATAAAAAGACTTTAAAAAAAAAGAAAAATGTGGAGCAGCATGCATAGACCAGAGTGGCATACAGTGGAGTGGCGTAAAGTGTAATTGCATATAGTATAGTAGCGTACAGTGGAGTGGCGTACATTGGAGTTGTTTAGACTAGAGTGGTGTGTGGTGGGGTGAGAGTAATAACATACAAGGGAGTGGGCTGTAGTGGAAAGGAGTAGAATCAAACACCATGCAGCAGAGGGGCAAAGATTCGAATTGCGTAGTGTAATAACGCAGAAGAGAATGGTGTACAGTGGAATAGTATAGAGCAGAGTGCAGTAGAGTGGCTTAGAGTAGAACAGCAAAGAATGGAACCGCATAGAGTGGAATAGCATAGAGGGGAGTTGCATAAAATAGAATGGTGTAGAATGGAGTAGTGTACACTGGAGTGGGGTAGAGTGAAATAGCATATAGTGGAGTGGTGTCTGAAGGACTAGCATAGAATACGTGATATAGAGTAGAGATATGTACATTGGAGTGGTGTAGAGTGGGGTAGCATATAATGGAATGTCATACAGTGGAATAGCATAGGGTGGAGTGGTTTACAGTAGAGTGGCATAGACTTGATTAGTATATGGTGGAGCAGCATATAGTTCAATGATATACAGTGAAATGGTATAGACTGGAGTGGCATGCACTGGAATGGGGTAGAGTGTAACAGCATACAGTGAAGCGGCATAGAGTGAAGTGGCATCCAATGGAATAGCGTAGAATTGAGTGGGGGGACATACACTGGAGTGGTGCAGATTGGATTATCATACAATAGAGTGGCATACTGTGTAATAACTGAGAGTGGAGTGGCATACAGTGGAATTTCTGAGAGTAGAAGGGCATATATTGGATTAGCATATAACGGAGTGGCATCCAGTGGAGTGGCATATACTGAAGAAGCATAGAGTGGAGTTGCATACAGTGTAATGACATATAAAGGACTGGCGTAGAGTGAAGTTGTATATAGTGTAATAGCTTAGTTTGGAGTGGCATAGAGAAGAGTGTTACAGTGGAGTGGTATAGAGTGTGATAGTGTATACTGTTGTAGTGTACAGTGGAGTGGTGTATAATGGAGGGGTGTAGACTGGAGTAGCATACAGTGGTATGGAGTAGAGTAAAATAGCATGCAGTGGTATATATTGGAGTAGGGTCCAATTAAATATCATATTATGCAGTGGCATAGTGTGGAGTGCCATACACTAGAGTGATGTAGAGTAGAGAAGTATACAGTGGAGTGGCACACAGTAGAGTAAAATAGAGTGGGGTGGCATACAGTGGAATGGTATACAGTGAAATAGCATATACTGGAGAAGTGTATAGTGGAGTGGCATACAGCGTAGTGGCGTTCCTTGAAGGGGCGCTAGAGTGGAGTTGCATACAGTGAATTGTGTAGGGTAGACAGGTGTAGAGTGGAGTAGCAAAGAGTGAAGTGGTGTATAATAGAGTGGTTTAGCCTGGAGTGGCGGACAGTGCATGGGGTAGAGTGTAACAGCATACAGTAGAGTGGTGTACATTGGAAAGGGGTCCATTCGAATGGCGTAGAATGAAATAGTGTATAGTGAAATGCCGTACATTGAAGTATATATATTCACTAAAAAACCATAGGTTTCAGGGACGTTATAGTTAGTTGGACCTTTGACTCATAAAACCAGAGAAATTCACCTGTTATAGTTATTTGAGCTAACTATAACTCGCGGGCCCGCAATGCACTGGTGATGACATCACATATTACATCACTCATGACATGGTCAGTGACATCACTCATGACATCTCAATTGGCATCACTGATGACATCACTGAAGACATCATCCAGTGAATGTGTGTTTCTGTAAAGTTTAAATATTTTTTATACAAATCTATGCCAAGGTGTATTGAAGAATGAGTGGATTTACAAGTGCCTGAATGGATTCTTTGGTAGGTGCGTGACTGACTATATAATTGAGTGATTGAACGTGTCTTACTGAATGCATGGGTTGGTGACTAAACTGTGTGAAAGTCTGTATTAGTCTCTCAGTTGGTGTGTAAGCGGCTGCCTGAGTTGGTGAGTAGCTACATGAGTGTCTATATGGGTTATTGATTAGTTGTCTGAGTATCTGTATGGGTGCCTGAGTGTCTGTGTGGGTGGGGGGTGACTCTGTGCATGGATGTCTGAGTGGGTGATTCATGGTTGTATGGATTCAAAAGTGCATCTGGGAAGGGCTGTATGGGTGAGTTAGTGTGTGTATGGGTGAGTTGGTGAGTGAGTGAATGTCTCATTGGTACATGTATGAGTAACTGCATATGTTTTAAGGCAGTATATGTGAGTGTTGGAGTATATAAATGACTATACGAGAGAGTAAGTAATTTGAAGAGTGGGTGTATAAATGAGTGTCTGCTTGTATCAGTGATTGTATAAGACAGTACGTATGTGTTAGTATCTGCATATATAAGTGATATGGTGTGTGTATAAATAACGGAGTTTGTGTGTATAACTGTATCCATTAGTAAATGGGTATGTAATTGATTCTTTGCATGACTGACTACGTGTGTGAGAAACTCTATGGATGAGTGGCGGACTGTGACTGTATGTATAGGTGTATGAGTGCATATTATAGTACTGTATTGATGAGTAACTGCATGTATAAGTAACTGGATTGCTGTATAGACCTAGGAAATAGTGGGTGGAATGTAGTATTGGCATTGTTGTGTGCATGGTTTCAAAAATAGTAGTCTTTTTATATAGTGCGTGTATCAATGTTTATATTAGGGCATCATTGTGTGCATCAGATTATCATATGGATGATGTCATCAGTGATGTCACTGACCATGTCTTGAGTGATGTAATATGTGACATCGTAAGCAGTGCATTGCGGGCGTGCGAGTTATAGGTAGCTCAACTAACTATAATGGGCACATTTTCTCTGGTTTTATATGAGTCAAATGTCAAACTAACTAAAACGTCACTGAACCCTATGATTTTTTTGTGAATTTCAAAGGTTTTTTAAATGCTAATTCCTAACTATAACGTCTGTAAAACCTATGTTTTTTTCAGTGAATTTCAAATGTTTTTAAACTGTTAATTTAATATTTTATTATTTTAAACCTATATTATTTCTATTTTTTTGTAATATTTTGGAACTCTATTTAAAAAATTATGTAATGTTTATATCTTCAAAAAAAAGATTGTATATCTTTTTTTTTATTTTGAGAAAACTGCAGTCCCATACTGGTAGTGTCCCAAGCTCCATCATCACACAAATCCTATCCGCCATATTGCTAAACTCGTAAAGGATGCACATTTCGTATCCGATGGGTTTGTGGCACTGCATCCCGCCTAACATCATATACGTAGGAGGTCACGGCAGCTGATATTTTGGTATGCGACGGGTGCGCGGTACCAAGCCACTCATTACGTCATATACATATAGGGTCGCGCCGGCTGCACGTTCTGTATGCGACGAGTGCACGCCACCAGGCCATGTGTTACATCATAGATGTATGGTGTCACGTCAGTCACACCATTCCCTCATTTTTAGGTTTTGCCTAGGCAGTGCATGCGCGGTCTCGGCAGAGATGTTGTATACAGTATTGTGGGAGAAGCTCCGCCCACTTTCTGCCCATGCTTTTGATTGGCTCAAATCTGAAATGCTGCATTCTCATTGGTTGCCAGTATATTAGTCCCACATACTTACTGCCATGACGTTATTTTTATCCCTCCATGGCTATCAGCCCCTCTACTTCAGCAACTATTTTGCTTCCCTGCCTCCCCCTGTTCCCTCCAAAGGTCCGGGACTTCTCTGACCACCACCACCCCCCACCCACTTCCGTTCCTGCCTGCGTGAATACGAGTCCAAATGCTTTTTTTACATGATTGGCTTCCTGCATTCGCACTTTCCTTTGCTTGACCTGTCCGGACTTTCCCGTGCGCGCGATGCTTTACATCGCGTGCATGCGCACCAAAAGTGTTACTCTGTAGTGCAGCAGCTGCCTACGGCTCGGCACGCAGTGACATGAACCACGCTCAGCTGGCTGGATGCAGGAGTGTTTGCCTCACTTATCTTCAAAGCGGGTGCTGAGGCCCTGTGAACGAGCCCAAGTATAACCAGCCGTCCTTTGACACCATGTTTAAGAAAGACAAGGGAACCCAGAAGGTATGCCATAGGGACCTTGGGCAGTATCATGTTTTAAAAAACAGTGGTCCCTACTCGTGGACACAATGGTATACTAAACTGATAATCACACACCTGATAAGTGTTATGTCTTTTGTCCAGCCGGACAAGGAATTTATTTAACAATTCTCTTAATAAAACAGAATGAGTACATTAATAACAAGTGGGCACAGCCGTGACCCACAACATTCAGACAAAACAAAAATATGTCTGTGTACTTGTAGTCAGTGTTACAGATAAAGATTGTTTTAACCACACCATTGCATTTCACAATATTTTAAATGTCATATTGCATAAGGGTTTTTTTTGGTCGATGACGTTTCGATGCCTTAAGTTAAATGAGGGGCATCATCATCAGGACAAGATTATATTCATTGTTGTCTTTAAATATTACACTGCCTTTTGACGCAATTCTATACATTTATACAGTACATTGGAAAAAGGAGGAGAAAAGGGGAGAGAAAAAAAATACATGAAATTAGGCATGTTGTATTTGAAAACTGCAACCTCATCTCCTCCATTAAAACAGAGCGTGTTCATGTGCTCGTAGTGAAGAAAAACGGCGCATTGTGGATCTCCGTGTCCAGGAATTTGTGAGACAACCGGGAAAGGACTTAATCGTTTGGTAGGGGTGTATTTGAGTGCCAGTGATGACAAATTAACGGCTCATTGAGGAGCAAAATATCAAGTCCTGTGAGGGCAGACTATTAGGTCGCAGTGATGGAGACGTGACTGTGTGACCGGAGTGAGATCGGTCGGAAATGTGGGCAGTGAAGTTCAATTAACCATAAAACAAAAATATAGATGGAGGCTAAACCGGGATCCGTGGAGCAGTCTTGTAGTGAAGGGCACAATTGTTATGAGTGCAAGTGAACATTATACGGAGCATGCGACTGAGAAGAGTAAATGCATAAACCTATGCGTATTACAACAGGCAATGCATCGGTTCAGCGGATTGCGCAAACAATGGCGGAATCTGGAAAAATAATTTTTCAGCATTAAGACGGTTGAGAGCGACCAGGGGAGTGAGAGGCATGGCGTGCTCCTGGTAGAATAATTACCAGTACTGCCTTGTCCAGCTAGGAGAGTCGTCTGGATCGGGAGCGTAATAGCTCGATCTGGGAAGAAAATTCAGTGGAGTCAATTACCCAGCGGGGCATGGAGGGACTGGAGTGAGAGGAAACGGTGCAAGCGGGCTACTTACATGCAGAGTTCAACGGCGCTGTGGCAGATAGTGGGGTTCTGGTGTTAGAGAGCTCCCATGTGGCAAGTTTATAAAAAGGACCATGTGGTCTGCAGAAAGCGAAGATGGACTGCGGCGGTGGGAGCCGGTTAGGCTGTGAACAGTGAGAAAGAACTGTGGAAGTGAAACCTCTAGTCATGGTGTGCAGACGCGGCGGCCATCTTAAGGTGGTGAATATTGTGAACAAAGTGAACAATGTTCAAGTTAATCAGGCACACTGCAGTACATAGAATAACATTTAGAGCATTATTTCTTATAAGCTTTGTTTACAGTAGGGAGGTCCAATCTTCGAGACGATTCAGGCCATTCCTGATGCTGTTGGTTTTAACGATCCAATGGAGTTCCTCCTTGTTGAGCAAAAGTGACATGTCTGCTCCTCGAGGAGGGGGTTTAAAGATTGTTATCACAGTCCATACCAAGTCTTTGTCACTGTGACCTTTTTCTGAAAAATGTTCAACAAGCGGTGCATTAGCTGTCTTGCACCTTATCCTGCTTCTGTTTTGGCCATTTCGCAGTTTCACTTTCTGGCTTGTTTGGCCTATGTAAATGAGCATGCATGGACATAAAATAGCATATACAAGATTTGTGGAGTTGCAGTTAGAAAAGTATTTACGGTCAAATTTTATATTTCCATACTCAAAAGTTTTGCCTTCAATGGTTGAGTTGCAACATACACAATTTCCACATTTTGAATGGCCCAAGAGTGGCGGCAGACCCCATGCATCATTGGACCATTCGCAAATTTTGCGGATTGCCAATTCGCAAATTCGCAAATTGCGAATTCGCAAAATTTGCCCATGCTTACTCCGCAGTCCATCTTCGCTTTCTGCAGACCACATGGTCCTTTTAATAAACTTGCCACATGGGAGCTCTCAAACACCAGAACCCCACTATCTGCCACAGCGCCGTTGACTTCTGCATGTAAGTAACCCGCTTGTGCCGTTTCCTCTCACTCCAGTCCCTCCATGCCCTGCTGGGTAATTGACTCCACTGAATTTTCTTCCAGGATCGAGCTATTACGCTCCCGATCCAGACGACTCTCCTAGCTGGACAAGGCAGTACCGGTAATTATTCTACCAGTAGCACACCATGCCTCTCACTCCCCTGGTCGCTCTCGACCGTCTTAATGCTGAACAATTATTTTTCCAGATTCCGCCATTGTTCGCGGTATCCGCTGATCCGATGCATTGCCTGTTGTATTACGCGTAGGTTTATGCATTTACTCTTCCCAGTCGCATGCTCCGTATAATGTTCACTTGCACTCATAACAATTGTGCCCTTCACTACATGACTGCGCCACGGATCCCGGTTCAGCCTCCATCTATATTTTTGTTTTATGGTTAATTGAACTTCACTGCCCACATTTCCGACCGATCTCACTCCGGTCACAGAGTCACGTCTCCATCACTGCGCCCTAATAGTCTGCCCTCACAGGACTTGATATTTTGCCCTCAATGCGCCGTTAATTTGTCATCAATGGCACTCAAATACACCCCTTCCAAACGATTAAGTCCTTTCCCGGTTGTCTCACGAATTCCTGGTCACGAAGATCCACAATGCGCCGTTTTTCTTCACTACGAGCACATAAACACACTCTGTTTTAATGGAGGAGATGAGGTTGCAGTTTTCAAATACAACATGCCTAATTTCATGTAATTTTTTTCTCTCCCCTTTTCTCCTCCTTTTTCCAATGTACTGTATAAATGTATAGAATTGCGTTAAAAGGCAGTGTAGTATTTAAAGACAACAATGACTATAATCTTGCCCTGATGATGATGCCCTCATTTAACTTAACAAGCAGCACACAGTGCCCACACCACAATTACTCAATACGTATTTTGAAGGGTAAGAAACCAATTTATTGTCGCTTCCCTAGATCACATTACTTTGTGTTCATTATTATATATCTTTTTTAGTTTTCAAAAAATTCATAGCAGAAAAAGACAATGAATTCAGATATTTACAAGGCTAATTAAGCTTTCTACAAACATTAAAAGACAAACATTTTTTACACATTAGAAAACATTTTGACATCAAGCATTTACAACAAAATTACAAAAAAATGAAATGATAATGGTTTCATCACAAACAACAATTATTACAAATCACAAATGAGAGAAACTAGAGTTGGGAGGAAAAATATAAGCAACTCAATGACTTATGAGTTTTTTGACTACTGGACCAGCCGGTCCTAGTGTTTTTTACAATGATGCTTTTTAACTCCCAAACAACACTGCCGACGCGTTTCTAGACCAGGCGTAAAGTCACTGGTCTGTCATCAGGGCTGTATGTATCTTGTATCTGCAAGATGCAAAAACATTATTTTACTTAATCTAGCGTGTGGGCTCCTTATTTCCATTCAGTAGCTAAAAACCGTTCTGTGCTACATACCAAATCTGTTCAGAGGAGGACTTCGATAGGGATCTTTTGAAGGTCCTTTTGATAAATATCGTGGCCAGACAGGGATGCCTAAAGGTATTTTTTGAGTGTGTGTAAGTTACATTATAGGTTGATTTATTTTGCTAATGATAAAAACAAATTGAGAGTGGAAGGGTGGGAAAAAGCGTACCTTATTCTTTGAGAACTGCCGAATTACGGCGGGATCAATTTTGGTGGCGTAACCATCGAGGTTGAATCTGTGGTGTTGGGGAGATTTTTCTTTTAAGAAATACATCCTAAACGGTGACAGTGTGCTAGTTTCTTTATGTCTCAAAACTATATCTAAATAACTTTAAAGTGTATATGAGAGCAAGCGATAATCTAAAATATTTTAAGCATTTATATATTTCTAACTGTAATAAGCCTATATTATGGTGAATATAGTTTCTTAAAATCGCATCGGGCGCTGTCTACTTGCGCGCTGGTTGCGCGATTGCCATGTGACCTACCTATTCAGTCATTCTCTCCACAGCATTTGATGAGACACACCTCCTCTGCTTAGAGAGCTTTTTTGAAAATGTTTTGCTATGTACACATATCTTACACTGCACACAACATGCAACCATCATCTTCATCAATATTCATGGTCTGTAAAATATTCTTCCACCTGTAATAGCCATGCACCTAAAAGTTACATTCCCGAAGTTTTCCCCACTGCCAGAGGTAACATGGTTGCATATGCTGTCCACAGCACACTGTAATGTGGTACAGCCTAGGGGCAGTGTGATCCATTGATAATGAACACACGGACACAGATAGATAGTGAAAGTGGGTATGTGCCCGTGCGCTCGACTCCTTCTTATTAACGGGGTCACATATCCAGTGACGTCTGTGCTGGATGCGTGTAGGGTGAGTGTAAACCAGCTCTCAGGGAATGGTTGCTGCTAGAATCAACTACAACAGTAATCATTGGATCACACACAGAGATTCAATAATAAAAGGGTCAAAAGTTTGTGCTGCAGTAAGGTAGGGACAGTAGATGTGAAATAATACACAAAAGATTCTATCGTAAAAGAAACATAACTTGTGGTATACTGATATATAGGCAGTAGATCTGTAATAATACACAAAAAGATGATATCATAAAGGGTCCATCAGTTCTAGTGCACTGAGACAGCCACATCAAAAGCATTCAGCATGTGCACATCCAGTGATGATGCGTGCTACGGGCAGGCAGTACTAGGAGCAATGTCTGAGAATTGTGAACATTGCTGTCTACAATGTAGGCCAGAGAGAGTGGTCAGCAAGGGCCCACAGCTACTTGGCGTTGACTTTAGCTGCCCAGTTTGTAATACACGAAGCAACAAAAAGCATATGCGAGCCTGCGATGATGCGTATGAGTGGTACGGACAGAGTGCACTGGGGCAATGTCTTTTGCCTACAGGACTGCGTCATCTACAATAGCGACTCGATCTGAATTGTGAACACTGCTGTCTGCATTGTAAATTGAAGGCAGTAGTCAGCACAGACATCCATGAATACTTTTTCTCACTTCCTCTTCATAAGATATAACAACAGAACTTACAAAAAACTCTGCAATAAATACATCAAAACAATTCGAATTGCGATCTCTGCTGTCTACAGTGTAGACTGTTATTCAGTATTCTTTTCCACTACCAAGAAGAATTTGGTCATTGTATTAAACCTAAAAATCATGTAAAAAAAGTTCTTCAAGCAAGTATACTAAAAGGATATTGTGTATATTTCAATGGACATTGTAGTTACTTGCCTACTAGATTCTATAATTAAACAATCACCACTCAATCTGAATTGTGAGCCCTGTGGACCGCAGTGTAGGCCAGAGGCAGTGGTCATTAACGCCTCACTGCCGCGTGCCTTTGGATTTGGAAGCACGGAATTGGTTGCACCTGATTGGAGGGGGTACACAGACATCATCACAGACTTTAACTTCTGACATCCTCAATCATAGAATCAAACACAATTTCACTGTTCAGACCTGCTGTACCACGGTGTAGTCCAGCTTCTGAAGTTAACCAAGCCCAATAATCATGTGCAGCAGTTATCTAGGGAAGCACATAGTGTGATTCACCTCAACGGAGGGAGTTGTGTGAAAACCAAGCAGAAGGTAATATCGAACATCATCCATTGTGGGACCAAGACGCCGTTCCACTGTTGGGACCTAGAGTTAGTTGCACTTAGTTGAAGGGAGTACCTTCATCTCCACTCTCAGATGCAGTTCTAATATCGTCCATTGTAGGATCAAGACACCGTTCCACTGCTGGTACCTGTTGGACTACTGTGTTAGTAGTATACAGAGCACTCCATGGTGCTGAGCCTCAGGCTGGGCGCTGTGTGCCTGTGTCGCGGTAGCCAGTGTTGATCTCAGGAGCCTTCCCAGCTCACAGACCTCGGCCCAGGAGCTTCCGCCAGCACGTCATGGGTCCTCTTTCACATACAGCGATGTCGAAAGGTAAACCGGGGGGGCATATGTGCGTCGCAGCAGCCATGTCGGTTTCTGGGTACCAGCAGGCTGAGAGCATCATTCAGGCATCCACCCTCGCTTATGGCGTCAGCCTCGTGGAGGTGTAAGCTGCGCAGACCTGGCAGACACATTCGCCATTCCAGAAGAGAACCACACCCAGAGAAACGTGCCTTTTATTCATACCCCTACGCTAGCCATGTGTACACCGAGCCAATCCACTACGCTAAAGATTTTGGGGGGAGGGGATACGTGCGCACTATGTTTTCGTAATCTTACCTACTGACTATACTATCATGGTTGTGTCCACTGTCCACTTCACTCAATAGACCATCAGTGTATGTTGACATGTACATGTCTGTGCTCTGCATACTCAAGTCTCTCCGGCTCATCCCCTCAACCCTTTGCATTGTATACTTTTATAATCAAGAATCACATGACACCTTTGCACATACTTTGCTCTCATCTCTCCAGCATTCTGCATTGTGTGGCAGAGGGGCCATGCCATGTTTGGTTTGTGTACATGGCTAGCCACGGTTCGCACAGTACAAAGTGTTGTTATGTCTGCTAGGTGTACATGTTGTTTGTCATGTTGTATGTGATTATATAAGGTAGCGCATTTATTCATGAGCAGTGGTATCTCCCATTTACATATCGCTGTCTTAAAGAGGATACAGAAGTTTTTCTCACAGGTGAAAAGTGCAAGCACAATGGCAGTCATTCATTACTATGCAAGAATGTCCAACTGCACAACGCTTCTAAGCTTATAGCTCCCAATCTTGTGTGCTTTCTTAAAAGTACGCCAACTCCCTCAATCAAACTAACATAAACACAGTATTTTAATGGTAGTTATCTGCTTCTTATTAACATGGACGGCTATGGAATGTGAGCTGGCATACCGTATGTCCTTACTGTTTCAAACCAAGTAACTTCCTTTGGCAATGTCTATTTCCACCCACACAATGTTACTTCCAAAGTTCATCTTGGCCTTCAACACCTACTTTGAAAACAGATTTAATTAAACTGAGCAAATTGAAAGTGCTTTTGTTTCAAACAGAAGTGTCCCTCACTTCGGCAAAATATATTTATCGACTGCAAATAGCCCGAACTTCAGGTAAAATACCGTCCCTTTTATAGACAAACATCCCAATACACTTTGTGAATTGTTACACAATTTTCAACACCTCTCACACTCAAGTTCTGGCACACTTTTTTAATATTGTCTCCTCTGGCCTTGTCACAGGCTGTCAAACAGTTTTTGCTATAATACCAGACTTCATTCATTCGATCATCTCTGGAATATTAGGAAAAGTGTCATTAATTCTTGCTCTGTTTGCGGCCATCCTACTACTATTTTTGCTTGTAAAAAGTGGTTGCGCTCTCTGTGGTAACAAGCATGTCCGACAGAATAAGCCTCTACACAAAGCTACATAAATACAGTGAAAAAATGGAACAACTTTTCGGCTGCCTGCCTCTATCTATTATCGGAGCCAGCTACAACATGACATTTATTTACACATATGGAATCTGCATGCCACCATCTTTTTATTGCACAACTTGCCCATTCGACTGCTGAATGGCTCTATGCCTTGCCAACATCCCAACAATCGCTCCTGATATCCAGCAGGTAATGGAGTATCTTGAAAACCATGAACTTGATTGTTCGGGCAGTGGAGCAATGGTGAATGCAATGCAGAGAGGTATCCTGGCGGAATGGGAATTCTGCGCAGCCGCAAAAGATCTCCTGCATTGTGCGATCTTTGACAACATCATGTTGCCTGCTAATTCAAATTGCCACTCCAATATTCGAGGAACATTACTGTCCCTTCAAGGATATGAATTGGATCGCTTCACTTTTCTCACACGATGGCAACAATCGCCTCTTTGAACATTACGCATCTCAATCCACTGAAGAACTTGTGGACAGCAATCTCCAAGACTTGTAAGAAATTCACATTATCCTTGGATTGATTTTTCCCACCTTTTTTGACTTTTTCCTATAAAATGTTATAATACATTTAAATTGAACTATTTTCATATAATAACTTTCTCAGTGTGCTCATGCATTTGAACTCTGTTTTCATTATTGCCCCTTACATCTCCAGCCTAAGCAGGGATGGGTGATGTATAGCCTATGCAAATACGCTATTTACTTGCTAAATTAGCCAAAACCCGACATCCATTTTGAAACTCTGCCTATTCTTTGTGCACAAATCTCTCTGCCTGCCTGGTATCCACAAATTAGCTTACCCTCAGCCTCTGCTCAGGAGCTGGCAATCAAGATAAAAAACACAACATTGTTTAGGAACTGGTTGGCACAGTGTGGCAATCATATACTACCTTTATTTTCATTTTAGAATGTAGTCACTCATGTCTAATAGCTAATGTTTATGTCACATGGAATTGTAACATGTAATGTGGAATTCACTGATGCAGGAGCTTAGGTTTGAATACAGCAGACACAGTTGGAGTTTGCCTAAGCTCGATGCCTTAGCTCTTGAACCAGAATGTTTTTTTTGAAAGAGCTGAAGACGATAATGTATGGTTAGACGAAAAGGGTACTGAATGTGCTTCTGAGAAGTGCAATGTTTGTGTTCCTCCTCAAAGTTCTGATGTGAGTAGAACTATTACCAATTCTGACACGCACCAGATTGAATCTTCTAAAGAAGCGATTGCTGACTCTTCTGCTGTTGATAGTTTGGTGTTACAAAGAAGTTTGATGATTACATTTTGGAATATTTTTATTTTTTGTTTCTTAAAGGATACATGTGGTAATCATATCCTACCTTTATTTTCATTATAGAATTTAGAGTCATTCATGTCTAATAGATATTGTTTATGTCACATGGAACTGTAACATGTAATTTGGAATTCACTGATGCAGGAGCTTAGATTTGAATACAGCAGAATTGGTTGGAGTTTGCCTCAGCTGGATGCCTTAGCTCTTGCACCAGAGGGTCCATTTATGCACTTAAATAAAGACGCTTTTTATATAACTTGCAAACTCCATCGCTTTATTACACCTAGCTCTTTCTTAGACACAACTGATTTCACCCTTTGTCTTCTGTGGCATCCTGCATTATATTCTTCACAATTATTTGATTACTCCTGCTTGCTAAAAACACTGTTTTCGAGTCTTCATACCGGTAGGGGTGCATTTCCCACTCCCTATATAGAATAAACGCATACTAACATGAGTTACAGATGTATGCTGCAGTGGCCAGTATCCTACAGCAACCACAGCACATCACTTTACAGCAATCGGCTCATGGCTTAGGCTCACGGTTTGATCCCCGAGTTTTCAGACCGGTAGGAGTGAGTAGGTTGCTTCCCACTCCTGCAACAGTCTAAACGCATACTAAAACCACTTGCACAACTATGCTACAGCGGCCAGTATGCTACAGCGCCCACAGCCCATCAGTTTATAGCAATCAGCTCACGGTTTAGGCGCATGGTTTCATCCCCAAGTCTACCGGCACCTCACCTCAGCACCATCTCACTCTGGGCAAAAAAACACTTTCACACCGGTAGTGGTGAATACTTTGCTAAACACTCCTTATATAGCACACCCTAACCACCCCACATAGCTCACAGTGCTCCTACCCTCCTCTTTCCTACCTTTTTCACCCTTTTTTCCCATTACTTGCTTCAACGGAATCACAAAATGGCGGCCAAAACTTCCTAGTTGCAACCACTCACACCGCTCACAGCCAATAAGCAGCAAGCTCGTGCTCATAACACTTAAGCCAATCTGATGGCAGAATTCCCAAATATCGATATCTGTAAATTTCGATATTTTGCCAAGACTACTAACTGCCTTAGCTCTTGAACCAGAATTTTTTTTTGAAAGAGCTGAAGACAATAATGTATGGTTAGACCAAAAGGGTACTGAATGTGCTTCTGAGAAGTGCAATGTTTGTGTTCCTCCTCAAAGTTCTGATGTGAGTAGAGCTATTACTAATTCTGACACGCACCAGATTGAATCTTCTATAGAAGCGATTGCTGACTCTTCTGCTGTTGATAGTTTGGTGTTACAAAGAAGTTTGATGATTACATTTTGGAATATTTTTATTTTTTGTTTCTTAAAGGATACATGTGGTAATCATATCCTACCTTTATTTTCATTATAGAATTTAGAGTCATTCATGTCTAATAGATATTGTTTATGTCACATGGAACTATAACATGTAATGTGGAATTCACTGATGCAGGAGCTTAGATTTGAATACAGCAGAATTGGTTGGAGTTTGCCTAAACTGGATGACTTAGCTCTTGCACCAGAGGGTCCATTTATGCACTTAAATAAAGACGCTTTTTATATAACTTGCAGACTCCATTGCTTTATTACACCTAGCTCTTTCTTTGACACAACTGATTTCACCCTTTGTCTTCTGTGGCATCCTGCATTATATTCTTCATAATTATTTAATTATTCCTGCTTGCTAAAAACACTGCTTTCGAGTCTTCATACCGGTAGGGGTGCATTTCCCACTCCCTATATAGAATAAACGCATACTAACATGACTTACAGATGTATGCTGCAGTGGCCAGTTTTCTATAGCAACCAAAAAAAATCACTTTACAGCAATCGGCTCATGGCTTAGTCTCACGGTTTGATCCCCGAGTTTTCAGACTGGTAGGAGTGAGTAGGTTGCTTCCCACTCCTGCAACAGTCTAAACGCATACTAACACCACTTGCACAACTATGCTACAGCGGCCAATATGCTACAGTGCCCACAGCCCATCAGTTTACAGCAATCAGCTCACGGTTTAGGCGCATGGTCTTATCCCCAAGTCTACCGGCACCTCACCTCAGCACCATCTCACTCTGGGCAAAAAAACACTTTCACACCGGTAGGGGTGAATACTTTGCTAAACACTCCCTATATAGCACACCCTAACCACCCCACATAGCTCCCAGTGCTCCTACCCTCCTCTTTCCTACTTTTTTCACCCTATTTTCCCATTACTTGCTTCAACGGAATCACAAAATGGCGGCCAAAACTTCCTAGTTGCAACCACTCGCACCGCTCACAGCCAATAAGCAGCAAGCTCGTGCTCGTAACGCTTCAGCCAATCTGATGGCAGAATTCCCAAATATCGATATCTGTAAATTTCGATATTTTGCCAAAACTACTGAACGGATTTACACCAAATAAACAAAAGCTTGCTTTCTAGACCAAGACCCTTCACCCTGCCAAATGTGAGGTAATTTCGTTCTCCCGTTTGACTTGTAGCCTTGTCTGAAGTTTCCTATGGAAATTGCATGGAGAAAACACGTTTTGGGACCCTTCTTTTTTCTCAGCCCCCCTTGATGAATCACTCTCAAAACTTTCAACATAGGTGCTGATATGAATTTGTTTGAAAAATTTCATGAAGATTCATCAAACAACACCAAAGTTATAAGCAAAACAAAAAATGTTCTTCCTATGGAAACTTGGCCCTAACTATAACTACCTACTGGCTACCGCCAGTAGGTAATATATATATATATATATATATATATATATATATATATATATATATATATATATATATATATATATATATATATATATATATATATATATATATATATATTACCTACTAGCGGTCGCCAGTAGGTAGTTATAGTTAGGACCTATTTTCCATAGGAAATTCGCAACATTCTATTCCCAATAATTTGGGCGCTGGTTGACGAATCTTCACCTAATTTTCAAAACTTATGGGGCGCTCCGGTCCACTCCTATCTTGAACGTTTTGGGGGTGATTCATCAAGTGGGGGCCGAGAAAAAATAGGGGGTCCAAAAACTTGTTTTCCCCATAGGAAATTTTAGACACGGCTACAGCCCGAACTGCTGAAAGGAATTAATCCAAATTTAGCAAAAAGTTAGCCCTTGGTTCAGAAAGCACCCTATATTATATTTATATATATATATTACCTACTGGCAGTCGCCAGTAGGTAGTTATAGTTAGGACCTATTTTCCATAGGAAATTCACCCCATTTTATTCCCAATAACTTGGGCGCCGGTTGACGAATCTTCGCAAAATGTTCAACACTTGTGGGGTGCTCCGGTCCGCGCCTATCTTGAAAGTTTTGGGGTTGATTCATCAAGCGGGAGCTGGGGAAAAAAGGGGTCCCAAAACACAGTTTCCCCCATGTTCTTCCCCATGGGAAATTTTAGACACGGCTACAGCCCGTACTGTTGAACAGAATTATAACCAAATTTTGCAAAAAGGTAGACCTTGGTCCAGAAAGCACCCCTTTTTTAAATGGTGTATATCCGTTCAGTAGTTCCTGAACGGAATTACACCAAATTTGATAAAAAGGTACTGCTTGGCTCAGAAAGCGACCTTTTAAAAAAATGGTGTAAATCCATTCAGTAGTTTTTGGGAAATTGAGTAATAAAGATAGTGATATCATTCATTCACCAACACACCCATACACACACTCATACACCCATACAGTCCTGCACACATGCTGTCTTCAAAACATTCAAGCAGTTAGTCACTCATTCATGCATCTATGCACTACATAAGACCCCCTAACGAGCTATACAGACACTCATACTGATACTCGAAAAACCAAGTAATAACCCATATAGAAACTTATGTAGCTACTCACCAACCCATGCAGTCACTTATACACAAAGTGAGAGACTGATACAGATATTTACATATTTAAACATTACTCACTAATCCATTGTCGGAGGGACGGTCAGAAACAGAAGTGAGGAGGCCGTATGGGTTGAATATTGTAGTGTTTTATTGAATTAGATCAACCCTGTAGCAGGATTTTAAATGGAACAAAAAATGATAGAGTTTTGGAATATTTTAGTCTAGGGTCTTAGAACATAGGAAAACGATGAGTCTCTTGGGCTCGTGTCATCCAAAGGGGTTTGTCAGATGATCTGTAGATGGCCTGGTCCTCACTTGAAGTAATGGCTTCCCCCGGGGTTCAGCTCAAAAATGGAAGAAAAAAGAAAACAGGGGTCACTGCCCATGTCCTGCTTTTCTTATTCTATCTACTGTCATCACACCATGTGAAATTTGGGGTTGTGTGAAGAGGGGGGGGGTGAAAAGGGTTTCCTTTACTCTTGTTGCGCAAAGGTAAAAATATGATTCAGTAGGAAGCAGATAGGATAAAGTCAGGGAACTGCTCAAGGAGTCTCCTACAACTGGTCATAAAACTGGTGTTGTCGAGGAGTGATATTAATAAAAAAAACACATCAATTTAATTGGCGCTCCCCGTTCTATTTAAAACCCTTGTTGCTCCGATGTCGCTCCCCACCCACACTGCCCCCCCCATTTTGCCCCTTTTGTTTCTCAGTTGTGAGGAGATAGTATGCTTGCTTCTGTTTCTTTCTTCTCTGACTTTTTGATGGCATTTTAACTGTCTGTACATAACTACTAATTGAAAATCAAAATAACTATATTTACCTTTAAATTACTTACTATCACATTACATATTGAAAGTATGTCAGATTGAAGTCTAGGTGGCAGAGTGGATGTATAATTGGGCACATTGGTGTCTAGGAGTGCGCATAGCTCTCTGAAACTTCAGAGTACATGTCTTACCTTTCAAGCATATAGCTCCCTGTGCTCTGGCCTAGCTACAGCCTGCCTTAGTGGTCGGTTATATGTAGTACATGTCTGTAAAGGACTTCATGGATTGCCTACTGGGTGTGTTAGTGAGTATTGGGTTATTGAAGTGTGTGTGCAACTTGCTCTATTATCGCTAGATAAATATCAGTTCTGCCTGTCTGTGTTAGTGAATGCTTAGCTAAATGTGTGTGTGTAAGGGGCTGCATGGGTTGCCTTCTGACTGTATTAGTGGGTATTGGAGTATTTAAGTCTGTGTGCAATTCGCTCTATTAGCACTAGATACATATCAGTTCTACTTGTCAGGGTGAGTGAATTTTTAGGTGCCTCTCTTACTATCTTACTTGGTGTTTTAGATTCTGTCTGCTTTTCTACTTAGGTATGTCGTATTGAATCTGTGTGGCAGGGTGGATGTATATTTGGGCACATGGGTCTCTAGGTGTCCATATACCTCACTGAAAGTTCAGACTACATGTGTTAAGTTTTAAGCACATAGCACCCTATCCTATGGCCTAGCTGCCGCCTATCTCAGTGGTGAGGTTTATGGGGTGAAAGAGCAGTTTATGCCTTCTCTAGGAGTACTAAATGTGAAGGATGGCCTAGCGCTAAAACTGCATGAACGCGCTCAAGTAAAGCAGGTCCTTTACATAATCCAAGGACTACTTCTATGTATGGCAGACTTGAAAGTGTCAGTTCTTTAGCAGAAATCGGAATGAGTGTCTTTGGTTCCTATGTGGGACTTTGATTGCATGTGTATGTGTTTGTTGGTACATCACTGCCTCTTTTTGTGACATATATGCTTTTCTAAATGTGTCTAAGGGGCTGCATGGTTGCTGGGTATGTTAATGAGTATTGGGTTATTTAAGTGTGTGTGGAACATACCAGGGAGGGATACAAGTTAAGTAAGCTGCTGGGCTTAAACGCCCTCCCTCACACAATGGATCTGACTGGAGCAGATGGGGACCATCGTATCCACCCAACCTTTAAAGGTAAGGGAAGGGGCTCTGTCGTCGATTTTATTTTTGTTCCGAGCTTCTTAAAGTGCCGGATTATAAGTTTTAATGTTGAGTTTAGCGCCTTCAGTGTTTATTATCCTCCGGTGTTGATTTTAAGGGACCCTGATTCAGTCAAGCACCCACATCGTAAGCAGATCGGAGGCTCTATTATAGCCACAGACCAGGTAAGGAGACTGAGATGGGCTAACACCAAACTGTGAACATTTTTATAGGGCACTACTCACAGAGAAAGACCAGCAAGTCTGGAAGTGCCTAGACCCATCATTAAAGGGGGCGGATCTAATCACTGCATTTGAGGGAGTCGCACAATGGATCAACGGCCTGCTCAGGCATAGAATGCCAAGAGAGGACGAGGACACACCTAGGTGGTTCGATCGGCAATGTTCCAGTGCCTTGATGGAACTGAAGGCAGCCTTAAAGACTGTCCCCAAAGATAAGACAATGGTGTCCACTTGTCGGGGGAGGTACAAACAGGCACTAAAACTCTGCAAAACCTCATTGCAACACCAGACCTGGGCGAATTTGAGGGAAGCGGCTGAATCAAGGGATATGACCGCATTTTGGAAAATATTAAATGAACCTTGTTTCCAAGATAAGATCAAATCCAAGCTTGAATGCCACGTTCTGCCAGAGGCCTGGGTGGAGCACTTTCAAGGCCTCTATAATCATGATAGTATGAGCAATCCAGCATCATCAGTAGAGATAGGAAATCGAAGGGTTGTTCAAATCCCTTTTTCTTTGGGTGAGATAAAAGCAGGAATTAAGGGTCGAACCCGGAATAAGGCCCCGGGTCAGGATGGGATTCCCCCGATCTCTTATTGACTCAGGTAGACTTGTGGGCACCGATTCTAACAAGAGTGATAAACATGGCAGTGGATCAGGCATGCCTTCATCCTGGTCCACTGCGATAATTGTGCCGATTTTTGAAAAGGGCAACAAAGACAACCCACAATGTTACAGGCCTATCTCCCTCATCGATGTAACAGTGAAAGTTATGGGAAGGGCCATGCTCAATCGGCTTATGGGCTGGGCAGACGAACATGACATCATTTCGGACATACAGTATGGTTTCAGGATGGGTCGTTCAACCTCTGAGCAATGTCTCAACCTTTATCTCCTGGTAGCCAAGTACACTGTCCCTAGTGATGAGACGGTGTACTTGGCTTTCATGGACCTCACAGCAGCATTCAACCGGGTTAATCGTAAGAAACTGTGGAAGCTTTTGGGGGCCATGGGCATCGACACAGGACTGGTCAATACTCTAAGCACCCTGCATCAGTACACTTCAGCCCAGGTCAGATACAACGATGAGGGAGACACTTCTGATCCCTTCCCTTGCTTCAGGGGTGTGAGACAGGGTTGCATCTTGGTGCCTTTTTTATTTACTTTATATATTAATGGTCTAGACAAGGCACTAGGAGCACTAGGGGTGGACTGTGCGAGGATAGACAGAAGAGGGATTCCTATTCTGCTCTACGCGGATGACGCAGTGCTTCTGTCACGCACTGCGCAGGGCCTTCCGCACCTCATAGATGGCTTTGTCATCTTCATGGAGTCATCTTCATGGAGAACCTGGACCTGTCTGCAAATCTCTCCAAATCATACATCATGGAGATGGGAAAAAGGCCACGCAGGAAAGTTAACTTTAGGATCGGTACCCACTGTTTGGAAAAAGTGCAGGCATTTTTTTATCTGGGAATTTTATTTGACAGCCACATGAGGTTCAACACAGTGTCAGATGAGAAATGCAGATCTCTTATTAGCTCTTCTGAGGCAATTATGAACTTTGCACACAGGTTGGGTCGCTGGGCTCCTGAGCAAATCCTGAACTTGTACAATGCCATTTGCAACGCCAAAACACTATATGGCAGTGAGGTCTGGGGCTTCATTGACCATTCAAGGATTTAAATTGAAGAAAACAAATTCCTACAACGGTTACTTAGAGTCCCCCAGAGCACACCTTCCGACTCAACCCACGAAGAGCTAGGTCTCACTAACATTAGAGACAGGATTCAATTGAAACCTCTCGTCTGCTGGCTTAAAATATGGACTAACCCTGAAGCGGTTTTAAGCCAGCAGATAATAACAGATTGCATCACTAGGGAGCACGGGCACAACATCCCCTGGCTTAAATATGTAAAGGAGACACTGTCTGGCCAGGGCTATGCTGATTATTTCAACAACCCGAGAAACCTGTTAGCCCGGGACAAGGCGATTGTTAAATCTGCATTCCTACAGAACAAGGCTTCCATCAGGGAAGACACAGAGATGGCAAAACCATCTGTGAGAGCCCACCTCCTGGCTAAATCTAGCCCAGGTATTGAACCATATCTGTCTTATTTTTATAATGCTCAGGACAGATTTTTAATGACTTGATTTAGGTTGAACCTACTTCATCACACATTGGGGTATCCCTCGGGGTATATAACATCCAATGAGTTGAGGGGCCCCTGCGGCTGCGACTATAAGTCTCCGCAGGAAACGCTCCATTTTGTCTTGTTGTGTCCCTAATATGCACACCCAGGAAGTTATTTTTGAAAAGTATTTTACAGAATGCTAGGTTCAAACATGCAAAGGTGGCTCTGTTGTTTTTAAAATTGTCCGAAGAGGTTTTTACACTTTTATGCACTGTTAACTTCTTAAGGATGGCCGAACGATTGAGAAATACTAAAGATGTGGGATGATGGCACCGGCTGCTAAATGTTTGCACTAGTATTCATGATGTCTTTTTTTTGTTCCTTTTCTTTATAGAAATGAATATGTTTCGAGGGGGGCTCCCCTCTCAATATGCTTGTTTTATACTTCCCATGTTCCATTCCCGACCCATTTTTGAATGGAATTCGCTCAGGAGTTTTAGACTCTCTAATTTTTAGCACAGCTTTTAACTTTATCCTCTGAGATGAATTGTATAGTTACTTGTTAACAATTTGTATTAATTGTATAGGTTCAGTAGTAGGCCCCAATCCTTGTGCTTTTTAATTGTATTGTACTTGTATGGTATTGTTGTATACCGAATAAAGTAATTTGATGGATGAATTTAAGTGTGTGTGCTACTGCCTCCATTAGTGCTAGGTACATATCAGTTCTGCCTGTCTGTGTAAGTGCATGTTTAGGGCTTATGTAACAGTGTATAGGTATTTTAGTGCTGGTCTGGTATTTTTCGACTTAGGTATATCAGATTAAAGTCTTAGTGGAAGGGTGGATGTATTAATGGGCTTATGCTGCCCTATGGCATAACAGGATGGGAAACACCATAGGAGGGGAGATAGTGATCCTATATAATCGACAGCTAACGATAGAGACTCTTTATGCTGAAAACATTGAGGGGAAATCCCAAGTTCATTGAGCTCTTCACCGAGTTAGTTAGTGACCTCCAATCACGGTATCAGTGCATCCTGATGATGGGGGATTTTAACTTTCACTGGGATCAGATACCCAGAGACTGCTATGCTAAACAGCTTGATGAGGCCACATCCACTTTGGAACTCAAACAACTTGTAAATGCCCCCACCCATGACAAGGGTCACACCCTCAACCTGGTCTTGACCACCCACCCATCAGCCAGCCTGACGGATATCAGTCCCTGTGCCTGATCTGACCCTTTTTTGATCAGGGGCCTGTTTAAGCTCACGGGTCGAGTGGCCAATCATCCCCCTAAGTGGAAAGTGCTGATTGGATGGAAAAAAAAAGAATGAAACCTTGTCTAGGCCCTGCACAAATCAGCCCAATTGAGGCTAGCACAGGGAAACCTTGACCAGGAAAGTGAGTTCCTCTCACACAGGCTGAGTAATGCCATTGATATAGTAGCCCCTGCAAGTAGCGAAAGAGTGAGGAACAAAGACACAGGGGCCCCCTGGCTTAATGAGGCTATAAAAGGGAAGAAACAAACCCTGCGCCAGTCCGAGAGAGCCTGGCGTAAAGCATATGACCCAGAGGCTCTGTCTGAATACAAAGCCATGTTGGTGGCCTATAAAAAAGCCATTATAGCCAGGAAATCTGAATATTATGAATCTAACATCCAGGCGGCCGACAACAAACAGAAAGAGATCTTCCGGATTTTAAAGGAGCTGAGGCAGTCAGCAGCACAGGAACCCCCTGTCTGCCCAGAAGACTGCAACAAGTTCAAGCCCTTCGTTCTCAACAAAGTCAACAACCTCTTGACAGACATTCACCACACTCCTGTCCACTGTCCCCGGTGGCGGACCCCTCATTGCTCGCCTGCTGTAAGCCCCTCACTGTCCTCACAATGCTCAGCCATGACACCCTGAGCCTCTAAATGGGAGGCATTAGGTCGGGGTCACCAGCGGATCCCTGTCCCCCCAGGGTATTTCGAATGGTACTCCCTGGGGTAGAGTGCGAGGTCCTTAACTTGCTAAATCAGTCACTTAAACTGGCCAGCTCCCGAACAACTTCAAGGAAGCTAGAGTCATTCCCCTGCTGAAAAAACCAGGGGCTGATACAAAGAACCTTAAAAACTTTAGGCCTATCTCTCAGCTTCCTTTTCTGGCAAAGGTGCTGGAACAGCATGTGCTGAAAACCCTATCACATCACATAGAGGGAAATCAGCCACTTCAAATGAAACAGGCAGGTTTCAGGGCCCACCATAGTACAGAACTGGTAATGCTGGCAGTAACGGACAAACTTAAGATCATGGCCGACAACAAGAAGCCATGAGCCATGGTCCTGCTAGACTTATTCACAGCATTCAACAAAGTCAGTCAAGGTCAACTTCTGTCACGGATCTAGGAGTTAGGTATCCAGGGGACGGCATTCCAGTGGCTCTCGTCCTTCCTGTCAGACCTATACTAACGGATCCAACTGGCTGATCAGATGTCCGATACCGTTGAGCTAACGTGTTGTTTCACCCAGGCTCCGGGGTTGTCCCCCCTTCTTTTCAATGCCTATCTTCAGCCTCTGGTGGCCGCACTGACCCGCATGGAGTGGCAAGTTTTCAATTATGCGGATGATACCCAAATCATCATCCAGATCGACAACTCTCCCACGGCTCACGCACGAATGCTGAATATTCCAATGCATACTGTCAACCAAATGACTGCCAACTCCCTCAAAATCAACCCCAATGAAACCAAGGTCCTGGCCATCACAATGGATATCAACCCTTGGTGCAACCTCTTCTGATCACAGGAGCTTGGCACTATCCCTAAACCAGACCAAGTCATAAAGAGCCAAGGCATAACATTTTTTACCAAGCTCTCCATGTCTCACCAGGTATCCTCTGTAGTGGGAACTTGTGTGGGCCTGCTAAGACAGTTATGAAGACTCTCCCCCCTCCTCCTATTCACGGCACTGCGAATGGCAGTGTCGGCACTGATCTTGCCACAATTAGACTATGGTAATTCCCTGTTAATTGTCCACCCCGAGAAGCTGCTATTGAAACTCCAGGTAATCATGAATGATGCTGCCAGATTGATTTTCATTCTCTGAAGGCGGGCGGACTCTACCCCCTACTGCAGCAGCTGCACTGGCTTCCGGTCAGGCAGAGAACCAAGTTCAAGGGGCTATGCATAGCCCACAAAGCTATTCATGGCCAGGCACCAGCTTACATTAAGGACGGCTGATAAACTCTGTGCCAGGGTGATCTTTCTGCTCCTCGGATGCCGGCTGCTGGCTTACCCCCATTTTAATACTTCCTCTAAAGGGGGCAGAGCCTGTTCCACAGGGATTCCTCAACTCTGGAATAGGAAACCCGCAAGTCTTCATAAAGTACTCCTCCCATTCAGAAAGAAACTAAAAACATTCCTTTTTGTCGAAGCCTTGGGCACAACGTAAGCCAAGATTTTGGGGCACACTCTTGTAGATTTGCCAAGGTTGGGCTCTCTCTCACTGCGCTTAGAGACATGTCGGTGATAATGTACTTTAGAAATCCCAATTAACATTAACAATTAACATGGGTTTCTAGGAGTGAATATACCTCACTGAAATGTCAGACTACATTTGTTACTTTTTAAGCACCTAGCACCCTGCCCTAAGACCTATCTGTAGCTTACCTGAGTGGTGAGCTATTTGTGGTAAACAAGCAGTGTATGCCTTCTCTAGGAGTATTTAATATGAAGGTTGGCCTAGTACTAAAACCTCATGCACGGGTTCAGGTATAGAAGGCCCGAGACATAATGCAAGGATTACAGCCCTGTATGGCAGACTTGAAAGTGTAAATTCTTTAGCAGATATCTGAATGAGTGTCTCACTTCCAATGTGGGGCTGTAATGGCATTTGTATGTAAGTTTGTTTGTAAGTACCCCCTCTCTTTGTGATATATATGCTTCTTTAAATGTATCTGTTATGGGTGTGCATGGTTTACCTCTTGGGTGTGCTAGTGAGTATTGGGTTATTTAAGTGTGTGTGCAACTGCTTCCATGAGCGCTAAATACATATGAGTTCTGCCTGTCTACGCGAGAGAATGATTAGGTGCTTCTCTTACTTTCTCACTGAGTGTTTTGGTGTCTCTCTGATTTTCTACTTAGGTATGTCAAATTGAAGCCTGGGTGACAGGGTGGATTTGTAATTGGGCACACGGGTCTTTAGAAGTGCTTATAGCTCAATCAATCTTTAAACTGCATGTGTTACCATTTAAGAACATAGCACCTGGCCCTATGTCCTAGCTCCAGCCTACCTTAGAGGTTATCTATATGTGGTACAAGAGCAGTTTACACCTTGTGTGGGAGTTTTAAGTGAAAAAACAACTCTTGTAGTAAAACTGCATGCACAGGCTCAAGGATACAAGTCCTGAGACATGATGCAAGGGATACTTCTCTACATGGTAGACTTGGAAGTGTGAGTTCTTAAGCAGATATCTGAATGAGACTATCAGTTCCTATCTGGGGTTGTGATTTCATGTGCATATAAGTTTGTTATTAAATGAATGCCTAGCTTTGTGGCATGTATGCTTCTCTAAATGTGCTTGCAAAGGGCTGGATGGATTGCCTCCTGGGTGTGTTAGTGAGTATTGAGTTATTAAGTGTGTGTGTAACTGCCTCCATTAGCACTAGATATATATATCAGTTCTGCCTACCTGTAGAAATAAATGTTTAGGTGCATCTGTCACAGTCTGTATGTGTGTTTTAGTGTCTCTCTGCTTTTCTACTTAGGTATGTAGGATTAACGTTTAAATGGCAGTGTGGATGAATAATTGGGCACATTGTTTTTAGGAGTATATATAGCTCAGTGAAACTTAAGAGTACATGTGTTACCTTTTAAGCACATAGCACCCTGCTATATGGCCTAGCTGCAGCCTACATCAGTGGTGAGTTATACCTGGTAAAAGAGCAGCTTATATGTCTTAAAGATCTTTAAATGTGAAGGATCGCCTAGCTGTAAAATTGCATGCACAGTCTCAAGTGTAGCAGGCCCAATATATGCTGCAAGGGATACTTCTCTACATGGTAGATTTGAAAGTGTCAGTTTTTTAGTAGATATCTAAATGAGTGTTCCAGTTCCTATCTGGGGCTGTGATTGCATGTGTATTTAAGTGTGTTAGTAAATCATTGCCACTTTTTGTGACATGTATGGTTTTTCACATGTGTCTGTAAGGGGCTGCATTAATTGCCTCCTGAGTGTTAGTGAGTTTTGGATTATTTACGTTTGTGTGCAACTGCCTCCATTAGCACAATACACATATCAGTCTTGCCTGTCTGTGTGAGTGAATGTTTTGGTACTGCTCTTACTATCTCATCGGGTGTTTTAGTTTCTGTCTGATTTTCTACTTAGGTATGTCAGATTCAAGTCTGGGTGGCAGGGTGGATGTATAATTAAGTACATGGGTCTCTCGTAGTTCATATAGCTCACTGAAACCTTAGAGTACATGGCTTATCTTTTAAACACATTGCTCCCTGAGCTACGGCCTAGCTACTGCCTACCTCAGTGTTCAGTTAGATGCATGACTGAGTTAATAAAACTCAAAACAACAACCTTTATTTTTTTAAGCACAAAAGACCATGTTTTATGGCATATCTGCAGCATATCTCGCAGGTCAGTTATTTGTGATAAAGCAAGCTTTTAGCACTTCACAAAGAGATGTTACTTGTAAAGTCAAGCTGGCAGTGACACTCCACAGGGTCAGTCTGCACTAGTGAACATTGCCCATGTTTAAACAGTGTATGTTTAACTATGCCTAGCAGCCTCATACTACACATGTGACTTAGTAAAAGTTAAAGAACATATCTCACCATCTAAGCATATACAAACCTGCCTTATAATTCAGAAAGAGCTGTGCTAAACAATATCTGATAGATAGCTGGCAAGTTTCGCAAGATCATGATTCGTATATACTTACAGTACATTTTTCCTCTTTTTATTTGGAGTGTTCTTGTCCTCTTTTAGAATTAAATAAATAGGACTACAAGTCCCAGAATGTAAAGAAAAGCTTTCCCTGAGACCAGAAGATCATTTTTACGCACATACATCTTTCACATCTTTAAAAATACCATTACATATAATTTCAACCATTTGAGTACAGTGTTTGTTTTTGCCATTTAGAGAATGGAGCAAACCAGCACAAGGGTTTGGAGCTCCATGGCAACACATTGTGAATTAACTTCACAGACATCTACTCTGCACCTAACACAAACTGTGTTTTAGTCTCATATTAATAAATATATAAAAGCATGTATAATACCAGTCATAAACCATCTCATGTACAACAAATACTTTTACGTAAATTTCAGATTCTTTTTTTAACAATTTCACATACAAATATACATTCTAAAATAATTTTTTGCTTGAAAAGAAATGTAAATCACTTACCAGAAGATTACGTTTGTTGCTGAAATAGCAGTTTTTGCTCTTATTAGATAGATGCAATAGTCCCAGGGTTTGTAAAAACTAAGCATAAGAATGACACACCACTCTCATACAAATCAACTATAAATGGCAACCTTTATAATTGTGCACTTCTGATATGCAGAAGACAGCAAATGAAAACATTCCTTTCATATTTTAGTGTTTGAACTGCACTTCTCAATAGTTAGTATGTGTTAACCCTTTCACTCACTTTTCCAAAGAACACCAAAATGGATGCCTATTTGTGCATAAGCACAACATATTCACTATCATCGCAGTGAGACAAAAAGGAGTCCAAAAATATACTTAACTAATAGTTTTATGACTTTAAAAGTACATTGCATGTTTTAAGCAAACTCTCACTAGGAAATGAAATCATTTTTATAGTAACAGAAGTCTGAACTCTTCAATTTATATAAAATAGTGACCTGTGTTTTTAACACCCTTCCCCCAATACACGAGTAGCACTGTCTCCATACTAACCCTCTGGAACAAATTGGCCACAGGTTCACATCACAAGCTAGAAGTACCATATTTTTACAAAATCAATGGCAGCAGATGTGGTACACTGTACACAGAAAAAAACATATCCTTGCCTTTATTACATTATGGTTTACTAGACTCAGACACAGATCTAGTTACTAATCTTCTCAACACACTACCTCATTGTATGTTATGTTATGTTACAAGTTGCTTATAAAGCGCATGTACACCCAGGGGTTTCATGGCGCTGTTGGAACATACCGAAAACAGAAGGGAATTAAATGTGCGCTTCCATAAACAACCGTGTTTTAAGCGATTTCCTGAATTTGAGTAAGTCTGTACAAGAGCGGATCTCCAGAGGAAATGAGTTCCAAAGTCTGGTGGCCAGGTATGCAAACCGTCGTCCACCTTGTCGTTTCCGTTTACAGGTGGGAGTAGTCAGTAATTGGAGATGCGTCGAGCGAAGGTTGCGGGAGGGGATGTACCTAGTTAAGGGAGTATTGATAAATTTAGGGCTCTTGCAGTGCAAAGATTTAAGGACAAGACATCCCGTTTTAAATTCTGTCTGTTGTGGTATCGGAAGCCAATGTAGTTTCTTTAGCAGTACATAAATTCACCAAGCACTCTTTAGCAGTGGTTTAGCCGAATGCCATCTAGGTTGTTGATGGATCAGTCTGGCCGCCTGATTCTGTACCATTTGAAGCCTCTTAGTAAGAAAAAGTGGCAGCCCTAGATAGATCCAATTAGCATAATCTAGATGTGATAATACCAGAGCCATTGTTACCTGTATTAGTTAGCGCTGCATGGGTAAGCATGCAGCTAATTTTCCTAATCTTACGTAGCTGATGAAAACATTTGGAGACCACTGAGCATACTTGAGTTTTTAGTGAAAGGTCACTATTTATAATGACCCTGAGGCTCTTTACTGAGGTAGATGGAGCTGGTGAGGAGCCAAGTTCCGTAGGCCAATATGTGGGCCCCAAAAGGTCTTGCTCTTACCTGTGAGTAGTAGTTCCGTCTTACTAGGATTGAGTTTTAGATGGTTTAGATCCATCCATTGACGGATAAAGAGCATGGTGGTCTGGAATGTGACCACTGACTTGGGTGAGTTATCAATAGTGATAGTTAACTGAAGATTGTCGGCCTAATTGAAAGTTGTCACATTCATTTCCTTCAGTGATTGAATAAGGGGAAAGAGGTATATATAAAACAAATGGGAAGAAAGTGATGAACCTTGTGGATCCCCACATGTTGTAGTTAGCTTTGGGGCTGTAAATGTAGCCAAACGCACTGATTGAGTGCGACCTTTAAGAAAGGAGCTGATCCAACAGAAGGCCTGGCCCTGGATGACAGCCTGTCTGACCCGGTCTTCCAAAATACTATGGTCGACCGTGTCAAACGCGGCCGACAGATCTAATAGTACCAGGGCCTGAGGGATGTCTTCATCCGCCTTTTTGTGGAGGACATCCAGAACTGCCACTATCACTGACTGTCGAGTTGGCAGGACCAAAGCCCGCCTGATGAGAGTCTAAATAACCAGACAGTTCCATGAAGTTGGACAAGCATTTTTTTGACACATGTGCTTCTAGCACCTTCACCAGATAAGTGAGCAAGGAGATCGGTCGGTAATTTAACAAATTCAGGGGGTCGACTCCAGGCTTTTTTAAGAGAGGGACCACAATCGCGTTTTTAAACATATCGGGGACATAACCCTGAAGTAAGGACTCATTAAGGAGGCTTAAGGCGGCAGTTGGTAGAGCAGAGACTATATCTTTTAAGACATGGGGTGGACAGCAGTCCAAAGGGGAGACAGATTTCACTTTGGACAGCAGGTCCAAGAAACCTTGATTGCTAATAGCCGGAAAGGCATCCAAGGTAAAGGAGTTAGTGAGTGGGTCACAGCAGGTCTCCTTAGCATTTGATTTGGGAATGCCAGCTTTGATAGTGGCTATTTTATCCAGGAAGAAGTTGTTTAAGGAGTTGCAGAGATCTTGGGTGGGAGTGGGAGAAGGTAAGATTCTATCTGTGTTTGATAATTCATTGACAATAGCAAAGATTTCTCTTGACCCATTGGAAGAGTTGAGGATTCTAGACGAGTAATGTGAGGCCTTTGCAATACTTAAAGCTTTTTATATTCCTTCTGCGCTAGGAAATAGGTCTGCCTGTCTTCACTGGAGTAGTTTTGTCGCCACCTGCATTCTTTTTGGCGAAGTGCAAATCTCTGCCCTCTTAGATCTGAAGAGAACCATTTGTGTGCCTCAGAGTGGGAAGCCAGTTGAAGTTTTTTTAGTGGGACATAGGAATCTCTAGCTGGTGATATCCAAGTTGAGATATTGGCTTCAAGGAAGTCCAAATCTGAGTCTAAGGAGATCGATTGATTGGTAAGGGTGTTCACAAACTCTTGTTTATTTAGCAAACCCCATGCCCGATCATACCACCTTCAACCGAAGGGGTCTTATTATCGATGGACATAGTTACTGACAGTTGGAGTAAATAATGATCCGACCATATACAAGGTAGTATCGTAGGGAGAGATACTGTAATATTGATTTACCAGACTTGATCCAGAATGTGGCCTTTGTTATGTGTTGCTGTGGTGACATGCTGATAGAAGTTCAAGTTAGTCAAAAGTTCAGTTAATTCCGTGGAATGGGGCCCTCCTTGTGGGTCATTCGATCAGTGGTTTAAGTCTCCCACTAACAGAATTTTAGTGTAGGTAGTTGCAATATTAGCCATTTGCTCACTCAACTGCAAAGTAAACTGCGGCATATACTGTGGGGGCCTGTAAATCAAAACACAAATTAGCGGGCCAGATTTAGATTCTAGCTTGATGACCAAGTTATCCACGTCAAGGAGATCAAGAAGGGTAATAGTTGTAAATTTGTAATCATGCTGTATGATTGCTGCAACTCCCCCACCGGATTTGCCAAGCCGGTCTGCATGGAGTATGTAATAATCGTTGTGTAATGCAGCCAGAATGTCGGGTGTATAATCAGATGTCAGCCATGTCAGAAACAGGATGTCTGGTTTATCCGCTGACAGTAGCGAAAAAATGTCTAGTTGATGTTTCACCATTGATCGCGTGTTGAGATAATATATCTTTAACTTTCAGACATTCATTTTGTTTTTAGGAGCAATTGGTTGCCTATACGGATGTGAGGTATGCTTAGGTAGCTCAGGGTGGCCTATCTGTGATTTAGAGAACCCTATTGACCTCAATCGTGCCATCGTGCCATGGCCGAGAGAGATGGATAGTTGGCACAAGTTTCCCAGGTCCTCCGCAGAGTAGCTGATAGTTTGGGCATAATTCCTGGCCCCTGGACCCGACCGGACTCGGACTGGCGCAGACGGGCTTGCCTTTGGCGCTCCTTTGGCGAGCGGCCGGTGCGCCTGCTGTGCTCCTGTGGCAAAATGGCCATTTGAACAGGTTCCCCACCTGCGGCTCCTCCCCCACCCTTTGTGATTGGCTGGAGCAGAGGGGTGAATGGAGACCACTAGGGAGCCCTGCTCCACGAGAACAACACGTAAGTGTTAGGAATCTCTACTTCAATACATCAATTCAGTTCATACAGTTTTAAAAAGACGATTTTAGTATTACAGTGCAATTCCAAAAAGGAGCGCCCTTCGGGAAGCAGTGTGCTTCCCAGTGCCCGCTCCCGCGTCTGAGCTGCCTCCTGAACAGGTTCCCCGCCTGCGCGCCGCACCCACCCCCATGACTGGCCGGAGCAGAGGGGTGAGTGGAGACCGCTAGGGAGCACCGCGCCGTGAGAACAACACGTAAGTGTTAGGAATCTCTACTTCAATACATCAATTCAGTTTATATAGTTTTAAAAAGACTATTTAAGTATTACAGTGCAACTCTAAAATTCACCTAAATGTTCAAAAAATCTAATCAAATGTGTGTTTTCTTAAACCAGGAGAATGCCTAAATGTTAACTGCCCTTCATTCAGAAAACTGCAAATCAAATTAATTCAGGTCCTTCGGTGCACTCGTGTTGAACCTTATTTTTCTACAAGTACTCGTCCAAAATCTTAGTGTGCTACTCCATCCTAACGCTTTGTCTGGAAGCGCTAGTCTCAAAATATGAAATATGTGGGCCAGACGACTCTGTCACATGGGATGTGTGCACTATTTTCAAGAACATTCAAGTTTCATCAATTCTTAAAACTTTGTAATCAATTCTTGAGATATTTCTTCGACAAATCTTAGAGGAATCAAAAATAAAAGTGATGAATATGACCAGAGACTCTTTACTGAAAAACAAATAAAATCTGATTCCAAACTTACAGTGTGTGTATTGAAATATTCTATGCAAGCGAATGATATCACCAAAATCATGAGGAAACACTGGTCACTGATAACACAAGAACATTTAAAACCTTTGTTCTCGGAAGAAATCACTTTTGCTTACAGTAGATTCAAGAATCTAAAGGAATTATTAACTAGTCAAAAAAATAAGATCGATAAAAAAGCATATAAAGGGATGCAAAAATGTGAAAACTGTATTCACTGTAATAACGTTATCCAAGGTAACATCTTCACCCATCCAATGACGGGTCAAAAAATACCCTTATTGCATTCAAGCACATGCAACATGAAAAACGTTATCTACGGAATAAAGTGCCCTTGTGGAAAAATGTATGTGGGCCAAACAGAAAGGAAGATAAAAATAAGAATGACAGAACATAAAAGCAAAATACGTCAAAAGAACTTAAAATCGACAGTGGCGACACACTGAATGGAAATTGGTCATTATATAGCTCAACTAAGATTCACTATATTGGAAGCTATCACCCCATAGTGTGATTTAGACCCTCATAAACAACGATTAAGAACAGAATATTATTGGATACGGAAACTGGGCAGCATGTACCCCCAAGGGATGAATGATAGAATAGAACTGTCTTGTTTCTTGTAATTATCCTATTTCTGCATAATCATTGATAATAGATTTCAAGTATATGTCACCCTAAAACTATTTTGTTAACTCACCAGACCACACAATCATAGCAGTCATGTAACACATTACTATTTGTTATCAATACAATAGATATGAAGTATTAGTTCCACCTTTTACACACTCAACCAATAAGGCCGCTACTCTCCTACCGAAGCCATGTAGCTTGATTACAGCCTTGATTTATATTTTTATATATTTTTTTATATTTTGGCATTGTATTTTTACTTTTACTTTTCCTTTATGTTTCACAATTGCCTTTAACTGACTAAGCACACATTGTTCACGCTATTTAATCAGTATAGTGAATAATACTATTTTTAGAATTGCATCGCGATCACATGATTCGTGTTTAACCTACTAAAGACAGGCTTCCACTAAAGCGAACATCACACGGAATAAAAACAGTCGCTATCCGTTTCTACACAAGTAAATAATATTATTTCTTAGAACTGCATGAACACCGCGATCACGAGATTTGCGCTTAACCAATCAAAGATAGGCTTTCACCGAAGCGAACACCATATGTAATAAAAATGGCCACTATTCGCTAGGGAGCCCTGCGCCGCGAGAACAACACGTAAGTATTAGGAATCTCTACTTCAATACATCAATTCGGTTCATACAGTTTTAACAAGACGATTTCAGTATTACAGTGCAATTCCAAAAAGGAGCTCCCTTTGGGAAGCGGTGTGCTTCCTAGTGCCCGCTCCCGCGTCTGAGCTGCCTCCTGAACAGGTTCGCCGCCTGCCGCTCCGCCCCCACCCCCATGACCGGCCGGAGCAGAGGGGTGAGTGGGGACCGCTAGGGAGCACCGCGCCGCGAGAACAACACGTAAGTGTTAGGAATCTCTACTTCAATACATCAATTCAGTTCATACAGTTTTAAAAAGACGATTTTAGTGTTACAGTGCAACTCTAAAATTCACCTAAATGTTCACAAAATCCAATCAAATGTGTGTTTTCTTAAACCATGAGAATGCCTAAATGTTAACTGCCCTTCATATAGAAAACGGCAAATCAAATGAATTCAGGTCCTTCGGTGCACTCGTGTTGAACAAGTTATTTTTCTAAAAGTACTCGTCCAAAATCTTAGTGTGCTACTCCATCGTAACGCTTTGTCTGGAAGCGCTTGTCTCAAAATATGAACTATGTGGGGCAGACGACTCTGTCACATGGGATGTGTGCACTATTTTCAAGAACATTCAAGTTTCATCAATTCCTAAAACTTTGTGATCAATTCTTGATATTTCTTCGACAAATCTTAGATGAATCAAAAATAAAAGGTATGAATATGAACAGAGACTCTTTACTGAAAAACAAATAAAATCTGATTCCAAACTTACAGTGTGTGTATTGAAATATTCTACGCAAGCGAATAATATCACCAAAATCATGAGGAAACACTGGCCACTGATTACACAAGAACCTGATTTAAAACCTTTGTTCTCTGAAGAAATCCCTTTTGCTTACAGTAGATTAAAGAATCTAAAGGAATTATTAACTAGTCAAAAAAAGAAGATCGATAAAACAGCATGTAAAGGGATGCAAAAATGTGAAAACTGTATTCACTGTAATAACATTATCCAAGGTAACATCTTCACCCATTCAATGACGGGTCAAAAAATTCCCTTATTGCATTCAAGCACATGTGAGACAAAAAAACGTTATCTTCGGAATAAAGTGCCCTTGTGGAAAAATGTATGTGGGCCAAACAGAAAGGAAGATAAAAATAAGAATGACAGAACATAAAAGCAACCTACGTCAAAAGAACTTAAAATCGACAGTGGCGACACACTGGATGGAAACTGGTCATTATATAGCTCAACTAAGGTTCCCTATATTGGAAGCTATCACCCCACAGTGTGATATGGACCCTCAGAAACAACGTTTAAGAACAGAATATTATTGGATACGGAAACTGGGCAGCATGTACCACCAAGGGATGAATGGTAGAATAGAACTGTCTTGTTTCTTGTAAGTATCCTATTTCTGCATAATCATTGATAATTGATATCAATTATATGTCACCCTACAACTATTTTGTTAACTCACCAGACCACACAATCACACAGTCATGTAACACATTACTATTTGTTATCAATATAATAGATATGAAGTATTAGTTCAACCTTTTACACACTCAACCAATATGGCCGCTACTCCCCTACCGAAGCCATGTAGCTTGATTACAGCCTTGTTTTATATTTTTATATATTTTTCATATTTCGGCATTGTATTTTTACTTTTACTTTTCATTTAATTTTCGCAATTGACTTTTACTGACTACGCACACATTGTTCACGCTCTTTAATCAGTATAGTGAATAATATTATTTTTAGAATTGCATCGCGATTACGTGATTCGTATTTAACCAATTAAAGACAGGCTTCCACTAAAGCGAGCTTCACACGGAATAAAAACGGTCGCTATCTGTTTCTACACAAGAAAATAATACTATTTCTTAGAACTGCATGAACACCGCAATCATGAGATTTGCGCTTAACCAATCAAAGACAGGCTTTCACGGAAGCAAACACCATATGTAATAAAAACGGCCCCTATTCGCTCAACAGCATCACATGAACATCCACGCGAAGAATGCCGGACCTCATCTTAGCGTTTTTCATTTGATGTAAGTTTCACGCCACTTCTTTTCTTTTCTCTTGGATCACTATTTAGATTATATCTTCACCATTCGCTTAGTGCCCATAATGACTGTATTCACAACTGCTCGCACCGCATATTACATGTACGAACTTCTTTAATACCCTACAAAGGATTTAAGCATTTCCCACTGTTTGTTAGATCTGACTCGTAAATTTCAAAACATATAACGGTGACATATAACACTATTTATTCATGATAACATATGAAAGAGTGCAGTTCGTCTGTTTTTTAACCAAACTGTACACCATAGCAACTGCATATGTATTTATGTATGATTAATGGACTGAGGAGTTTCCAGTAGTTTATTTGAAGATAATAATTTTGCTAAGACTAGCTCATTTAGTTTCCGTTTCTTTCCTTTTAGACCCCTGATGAAGGGTTAATAATTAGACCCGAAATGCATTGGGTAAAATGAAAAACTATTGATAAAGTAAAACGCAAATAATTGAATGTGCAATGGAAAATTATTGCAACTGAAATATGAAATACTAATAAACATTTATTTGGAATAAGAAGAAATAACTGAAGAATTGATTACAAAGTTTTAAGAATTGATGAAACTTGAATGTTCTTGAAAATAGTGCACACATCCCATGTGACAGAGTCGTCTGCCCCACATAGTTCATATTCAGAAAACTGCCTCATTCAGCTCCAGCCTTCTCCAGTCTGCCACTGCTGTTCACTTCAAAATGGTTAGAGTGTGGAGTGTGGGCCATAGCTCTGTCTTTTGGGCTAGAGAGGCTGCTGGAAATAGCAGAGACTTGGGTGTGTCTAATGTGGCCATTAAATGGATAGGCACAGAGGGTTTAAGTGTCCTCAATTACTGCCTTTGGTTAAAAGCATTGTACATTCCCAACCCCCTAACCTCATGATTGTGCGCTGTGGTGGCAATGATCTAGGCACATTGACTCTGGGAGGACTGAAAATTCTAATGAATCCTACCAAAGTTTAATGTGAAGTTTTCTTTTCATTTTTAAGAGTAGGCAGTGGTCTGTGGGACCACTGCCTGCCCTTAGGAAACGCTGTAACAAGGGGACCCCTTCCAATTTGCAGATGGGTTACCACCTACTTAAAGTAGGTAGTAAAATGCGAAATTTTTGTGACCACATTTCGGTCACAAAACATTCCTACATACCAATGTGATTCGGTTAGGCATGGGCAAATTTAGCAAATTTGCGGTTCGCGAATTTGCGTATTCACAAATTCGCAATCCGCAAAATCCGCAAACTCTCCCGTATTTGCGGATTTTTTCTTTTTTTTGTGTTTGCAAGGCTTTCTGCCAGTTTGCAAGGGTTTTGTATCAGTTCGCAATTGCGAACTTACTTGTCGGCTCGCACCGGTCGCGACTATGTTGTTTCTATAGCTGGTTCATCATCACAGGTTCACAGCACCCTCTGTTTCACCACTGCCACCCTCTGGTTCACCCATGCCACCCTCTGGTACATCACTTCCACCCTCTGGTTCATCACTGTATATTATGGGGGGGGAAAGCAAGCACACCTGCCCTGCTTCAACTGACATGAATTAATTTGGGGTTGATTAATGTGTCACTGAATTTAAACTTCCAGTCTGGCACCTGCTTCCTTATCTGTAGTTTGCTTTCTGTTGCAGTGCAATTTTTTTTTCACAGGACCTTTGTGGCCTACTTGTTGCTATTTAATGAGCCTGCTGTGAGGGTCAGAGCAGGGTCATAGAATAGTTGCAAGTAGGCAACTGAACTCTGGAGGGGCCCCTCAGGAAGCACTACAGAGAATAGTTACTAATAATGAGTTTGAACTTTTGCACCTGCTGAGTGCTTTCAGTTTTGCAAAACTCATTTTTCTGCAATTTTGCGGGATTCGCGGGGCGCGAATTTGCGCGAGATAGAATTCGGAAGCCGCGAATTTGTGCGAATATGCGATTTGTTTTTTTGCGGCGTGTTAATTAGCAAGGTTTTGTGCGTTTTAGCGAGCCGCTTGTAGTGCAACGGCGCAAAGTTACCCTCACGGTCATTCACGGGCACGGCCATCTTGTTTGCATGACGTATTTCCGTTTCCGGGCGCGATGTGTAATCTCGCAAAGTGTGCGGCTCGCTAGTACAAGTTCGTGTGTGATCGCAAGGGAAATCTCGCGTGAACTTACCCATGCGGCCGTGAACGGGTGCCCCCATCTTGTTTCTCATTCATTGCTATGCTTCTCGGTATGCTTTCTGAATCCTCTCCTAATCTCTGCCATCCTTTGCTTGTTTGAAGTTTTTTTTAATCTTTTTTACTTATTATCTATCCCTCTATTTTTCCAGCTCTATATTTTTGTGTTTTCTGCTACTTTTGGTTAATTTTAAACTACTATTTTAAACTCTTTTCTTTTCTTCTTCCCTATTCTATTTCTTCTTTATTATTTACCTTCCTTTATGCCCAGACCATGGTAAAGGGAGCCGGGAAGCATCCTGAGAAGGGGAAGGGTTCCGCACCCCATGGCCGGCTCCTGTGCGGGCGTTTGAGGGGGGAGCAGGTCACAGCCCGGGAGATCTTCAGCGCGGAGGAGGTGGCCGCACTAGTTTTTTATGTTCAGCGCCGCCTCCCCAGGACCATCATGGCAGACGGCAAGATCGCTAGTGGGTACGGGATCCGGGAGCGCCGGAAGCGGTGGGAGAAGGTGTGCCGGGCCATGTACCAACACTCTCGGGTCCGGCTCACCTACAACCAGGCCACCCACCGTTGGACGGATCTCCTGGACTGGGAACGCGACTTGATCGACCTGCTCGGCCTTGAGATCCCCGGGCTTGGTGAGTAGTAGTAGCTATTTCTTCACTACTCTGTTTTCTCCTGCTCTGTGTGTTATTATATTGCAAATTTTTGTTTTTTACCAAGAGCAATAATGCTGCTGATTACATTGTAGGTAAATGATATTTCAAAATCTTCTGTGCATTTCAGGTGCACTGCTCTCCTTCTCAGTAGCGTTGCTACTATGCTTATTTGCTTTCGATTTTGTGTTCATTTCATTGGCCTGAGAAATTATGTATGAGTGTAGTTTAAAGAACTGCGTAATGCTAGACACTAAGGGTCAGATTTTTAATTACCGGTGCATCCCTGCAAAGTAGCAGGGATGCGCCAGTAATTGTGCGCCACGCCACCACCACCCATGGTGCGCCTATGTACAAAGCGGTGCACCATGGGCCCAAAACGTCACCGAAGCGTTACACATCTGTGTCGTAAAGGCGGCGCATTGCTGGAGTTGCGTCGCAATGATGGCGAAGCTCCAGCAATGCTCTGGGGTGCCCTATCTCCCCAATGCTGCGTCAAGCCGTATGTCTGCTTCAAGCAGGCGCAGGGTTTGAGTCACGCATCATTGTCCTAAAAGTGACTGATTGAAATCTTATAGATTTCTCTCAGCCACTTTTAGGATGCATTCCTGCGCAGGAACGCCCTCCCTTGCGCCGAAATGCCCCCTGATGACGCAGGGCTTGACAACGTGATGCATCTCCCATATGCGTCGCGTTGTTAATATACGCCACACCATGGCGCCTTTTTTGTTCTGCCGCTGCATCACAAAAGTCACGCAACAATGGAGCAAAAGAGCCGCAAGGGGCTTCTAAATCTGCCCCTACAGACTCAAGTCCAGTCCTTCCTTGGTACACCTGGCAATAAAAAGAAATAATGGTGGTTGATTGATAGTTTGAGTATTTTAATGACTGGTTAATGTAGTAGGAAACTTTTTTAGTGTTGTCGCTGATCTACAATCACAATGGACTTTGTCTGTCACTTCGCGTGCTGCGGACTGCTGCCTGCCAGTCCTAGGCGAACCTTTTTAGTAGTTTGTTTAGTGAGTTACATAACTTTCCAAGTCGACGGTCCGCAAATCAAGCAATACTAATATCGTAGTAGACCACATGAGATAGGTCAATATATTCCGTGGAATAGTTGTCTATTTGCTATTTCGCCAAAATATTTTGTTATTGTTCTTTTGAAATGTTTGATTTGGTTGACAAATATCATCCATGTTTTCTGGTCTTTCTTTCTTTCATGTTGTACATCAGCTCCCCCCAGGGGCAAGAGGGCATTGGAGGAGGCTGCTGCTACTGCTGAACAAGACCAGTATCGGTCAGGCAAGGGCTCCTTTGCTGGCCCCGGTAAGTTTTAATTTTAACCTAGAGCACCTATTTTTTCCTAGCGTTCCTCATTCGATTTTTTCTAAATCGTCTTTGCTCTTCTTGTAGACTGTATCTAAATTCTTATCCTGCCTCGACTATGACTCCCTGTGGTATTGCTAGATTATTCTTATTAGTCTGTCTGTGTAGCTAACTGAGATTGCACATTTGGCAAAAGGTTCAAAACGAAACTCCCATTCTAGTCAGCAATAGCTCTATGCACTGAGTGCAGTCCTCTGGGATTGTCCATAATGTCTTTTCAAGTCTTCTAAATGTTTATGCTTTGACATTTACCAACAATAAAAAGGTGAATGACCACCAAGAAAGAATAAGATACTACTTTACTTTTGGTTTGGATAGGAGGACAATCCATAATACTACTACTGTTGCAGGGACAAATCTGCACAAACAGATCTATGGACACTAATAGTGCATTGTTTATCAATTATAATAGGCACAGGTAGACTTTCCACATACCTCAGTGATATCAGACTTTGAAGAACCCCCAATCTCCTTACTGACTAGATAGTGTGGCAGAGTCATTTAGCTCCCGAATTCATCGATGATTGATCCCCAATGATGATTATCCAACGCAGGACAAAAGTACGGAGTCAGAGTCCAGAATTGTCAGAGGCACGGACTCATGCTTGCAAATTGCAAAACCTTTTGCTCATTCACTCTTGACTAAAAACCACAGAGTCTATTTAAGTTTTAAAGCTTTATTAAAAGTAAAAATATTTATTAAAATGAAGCTTGTCATAAAACATAAACGGTTGATTAAAAATGGAAAAGTGCTTAGTGATTTATTTAACATATTTATTGAGGGCGAGCCAAGCCCTCACCTGGTTGGAACTTTAATTTTTCTTTTTGGGGCTGAATCGTTGGTCACTCCATCCTAGTGATGATGATTTGTTCTTAGAAGTGAATCTTCTGTCTGTTATGAGAAAAATGGTGCGTGTTAAAAAGCAAGCATTCATCAGTTGTGCCAAAAAGTGCAGCAAGACGACACCCTTCCCTGGAAAAAGGGAAATTTTTACTTTAGAGTAGACAGTCACAAATTATTAGATTGGTTTCTGTATTCACATTTCTTCATTCCTAGACAAAATACTAGTGAGTGGTGTATGTCTATGACATCTAACATTCTTAAATGTACTTTGTAGGTGGAACATCTGGTGATGGGCCCAGCGCGGAGGTGGAATAGGAGACTTCTGGGGAGGAGGCGGTGCAAGTGCCGGACGAAACTGCTGTGCGGGTTGCCACGGTAGTGGCGGGCAGTGGTAAGCTCTTATATTCCTTACTTATTGAGATTGCAGACTGCACAGTGTGCTCCCCGTGAGAAAGTGTAAGGTTTGTCCAGATGAGAGACATGAAGAAGAATGATTGACATATAGTTTGAATGGATGGATGCCTGGATCATGGAACTATCTGACTCTTAGAAAGCATATGTGTATCTAGAGAGAGTACACGGTCACTGGATGAACTAAGTGTTACTTTGAAGAACATGTAACACCGCACCCGCACGTCCGTCCCAGTGTAGGAAAGGCAAGGAAAAGAAGTTGTAATTTTGTCCGAATACTACCATGAATAGTAGCAGTAGTTTGTATTGCAAGCACAACATATATCCGGCTATTACGATGGCCACTCACTACCTCTGTTAATAAGTTTAGTAGAACTTGGTCATTCATGTGTGGATGTATCACTGTTCACTCAATGAAAAGCAAAGCACGTAAAGTCATCCCATATGTAAGCAAATACATACCATGTGCAGTGATAGATAATCAGATTATTTATCTTCTTCATTTTCCTTTTCTAGTATTTATTGGCACTGTAGGGTGAAAGTTAAATTAATTAAGCAGTAGCCCTTGTAACAGAGTATTCTTAGTGCCACCCATAATAGAAAAGTAAGAGCATCACCACCTGCATGTACTGGACTGGTAAGTAATGCAAGTCTGTCTCACTCATCATGGCGGGCGTCTGATTTTCTTGTGTGCAAGTTGACTGCGCAGGCATTATGCCGGCTTGCAGAAGTTAACGTACCAATTTTGCTAAACAAGAGAGAAGAAGAAGAATTAGACTGGTGTACTGTCATATACACAAAAGATAGGTAGTAGTGTTCCCCTAAGGGAAACGTCCGCACAACACTCTACAAAACAATCTGGTTATTTCTACATTTAGTACACATTAAGTAGTCTGACTCTTATGAAAAAAAGTTTTAAACGAAAGGGTGCTACAGAGACTCAGGGCACCTACAACCTAAAGGTGCCGTCTGTACACACAGGATGTGTGTCACATCAATTTAAACAAATTTTGAGAATCCATTAACAGCACTCCTGAGAGTTAGTAATTCTAATAATCCGGGCAGGAGTTATAGACCCTCAATATACCACACTCTACTAATAATAGAGTATTCCAAGAGAAGCAAATGACAGGGTTATATTCAATGGGGATTTCCAAAGAAAGTTTCAAAGTATAGTCCACTTAGTTTGTTTTCTTCAGTCTTTATTTTCAATTCCATAAAACAGATATTCCCAGCAAAAACAGAGATCACCAACACGTGTTTCGTCCTACACAAGGACTTTTTCAAGGCATGAACACGGCGAACTGAGATATGTATTGAACATCAAGTTGAACGAAATAAGCCGTGATTTAGCAATGAAGTATAATATCAATAGTATAGATGGCAGGGTAGTTAAACAGAGTATGAAATGAGGAAAGCCTTCCGGTCTGAAGCAACAGTCACAAAAGTCAAATTCGACACAGCACATAAGCTAGCTATACGTTTAGTCGATAAGTAAATACACGTCTGTTAGTATCAGGTTCATTAGAACAAACGCTTGAAAGTAGGCCTGTGTTTCTCAAATAGTAGAACTTGCAACCATGACAAGTTGTTAAGCAAGAGTTAGGCTATCGCATTTCCTCACGGGAACCGTTTGGGTGAGGAAATGCGATAGCCTAACTCTTGCTTAACAGCTTATCATGGTTGCAAGTTCTACTATTTGAGAAACACAGGCCTACTTTCGAGTGTTTGTTCTAATGAACATGATACTAACAGACGTGTATTTACTTATCGACTAAACGTATAGCTAGCTTATGTGCTGTGTCGAATTTGACTATCGTGACTGTTGCTTCAGACCGAAAGGCTTTCCTCATTTCATACTCTGTTTATCTACCCTGCCATCTATACTATTGATATTATACTTCATTGCTAAATCACGGCTTATTTCGTTCAACTTGATGTTCAATACATATCTCAGTTCGCCGTGTTCATGCCTTGAAAAAGTCCTTGTGTAGGACGAAACACGTGTTGGTGATCTCTGTTTTTGCTGGGAATATCTGTTTTATGGAATTGAAAATAAAGACTGAAGAAAACAAACTAAGTGGACTATACTTTGAAACTTTTTTTGGAAATCCCCATTGAATATAACCCTGTCATTTGCTTCTCTTGGAATACTCTATTATTAGTAGAGTGTGGTATATTGAGGGTCTATAACTCCTGCCCGGATTATTAGAATTACTAACTCTCAGGAGTGCTGTTAATGGATTCTCAAAATTTGTTTAAATTGGTGTACTGTCATAGTCGACTCTAATAGAGTGAGTCCATAGTGCTCGTAGAATTGATTCCTTAAACTCCCACTAATGTTAGAGCAAGGATGAAGAAGTGGGAGGTTAGATAGATTCTGGCCACAATAGTTATGTACTGGGCTTGCAAGTTGCTAGTTCTACTGTGACACAACTTTCTGCTGAATCATTTTGTGTTAATCTTAAAGAGCATTGGTTACAGACTATGTCTTTTTCTTTCTTCATATAGATGCTCCTTCCAAACCAACACGGAAGGAGCTGGCTAGACGGGCCCGGAAACGGAGGCTGGAGGCCACTGTCGCCGAATATCGGCGGCTGGTGGCCCAGGAGGAGGAGGACACGCAGAGTACGTCTACAACATCTACGACGACACCTGCATCCTCCTCCACGCTCCCTGGGTCAGCCAGTCTGTGCAGCAGGTCTCCAGCGGTACGGAGCAGGGGTACCGCAGCCACCCGCCACCGCCGAGCAGCAAAGAAATCAGCTGCCCCCCACAGCAGTTACAAAAAAAGGATGTACCACCTTTCCCTGAGGGTCTTCTACATCGAGCAGGAGCTCCTCAACACCAAAACCCTGCTCGAGACCCTCAGCAAGGAGCATGCCGACCTGGCCCGGAAAGTCAACAGCAGCAGCCAGCAGTAGGAGGAGACTGTCCCTTGCCCCTTTTTTAAAGACTTCTGGGGGTGGGAATTGGGAGTTGGGTTTTTGGACTTTTCACGGACATTCGTTGGTGTTAGGGAGTGGTGGTGGGTTGGGTCTTGCGGGAGATTATTTTTGTGAGGGATATAAATATACTTTAAACTTTATCTTAGCATACGTGGGTTTTTTTACTGCTTTTGAGGCTGGTGGGTGGGGGTTTAACTGTAAATTTGTTTTAAAAATGTTTTCAAAACTAAGTGCCTCTCACAGAGTAATTGAATTCAATAGTCTTAGGACTTTACTAGTACTAGCGTCAGTCTCTCGTCTCTCCTAATACTCCATTATACTTCCTCCCCCAAACGCTTATCTTACCTGTAATTTGTGTTTGGAAATAGGGCTAGGCACAGGGCTGGCTGCACGGCAAATGGCGATTAAGGGTGGCAATCCTGGGCGGATGAAATGTGATGATTGCGGTGGTACTAGTGGTGTTACACAGTGGCAGTTGCAGCATCTGAAAAAAAAGAAAATGAAACCTTGTTTGTCCTTACCGTAGCATTAGAACGGTACAATAGACAATATAGCAGGTGACAGTACACTAGAACAGTGCCAAAATGTAGCCTAACAAATGGTAAAGTATTGAAAGTATAACTAGTACTTGCGTTGAATTTCTTTGACATTGGCTACTACTACAAGAAATAGTACCGAAGGTGAAGGACACAGCAGCGTAATAATTTGCCACGTCTAGGAGGAGGATGTTCTTGATGACCAATCAAGTTGATGGCGCACATAAAAATCTGCTTTCATTTGCCAATAGTGACTGAGTGTCAAGCTGAGTAAGAATAGAATATATCCTCAGATTCCTTCACCAGCCTGTTGCTATGATCTTATCCTCCCCAGCAAGTGTGTGGAATTATTGCTGTCATTTAGTCACACATCAATCAAAACCACACAGCCCGGGGGAAGAGGGTTAGGGTTTGGATAATGGATGGGAATTGGGGATTTTGGGACAGTTTTGTTGAGAGAAGAAAAAAAAAGCACAGCATGGACAAACAATAATTGAAGATAAAGAAATCTTTGGGTACAAAGCTAACCATAAATCTTTTAAGTGACATAACGGAAGTGCTTGCACTACTGCATGCATGGTTACTGAAAAGTAAGTAGTACTTTCGACAACCGTGAATGAAAGGATGAGACAGTACAGGGCTGCAGTACTAATTATGCGTTTTCACTTGCCTATCTCTGCACTCAGAGAAACACTTCTTACATTAAATTAGGTTTCAAAAATAGCACAATTAAAACCTATAGAATGGCTGTAGGGATGAATTTAGAAGCAGAGATCAAAGAAATGCAGTCAGATTCATAGAAGTTCACAGCAATAACATTACTTAAAAGATAATTAGAAAAGAACGGATACTGTATCTGTATGTTGTTGTAGTTGTCCTGTTGAATTTGGTAAGTTGCATGCATCAAACCATTCCTCTTATTAGCGGGACTCCTCCATTCTAGCTGACGCTCCATCCATCAATGTTGGTGACCAGAAGACACCCTGTCCACTGCCTGCCTGGCGGATGCTGAATTGCGGCTCGCTAATGTGAAGCCTGACCTCATCCTTTTTTTCCCATTGCACAGACTGAAACCCGGCCTGTAATGATTGATGAAAAAACAGGAAGTGATATTAGAACACCACTGACAAATAAATATAAGGTATGTACGCTGTGTAGTGCAAAAAGTCACACTTTGAGTTTCCTAATAGACAGTACAATATTTTTGAAAGTGCGTACTCTGTCTGAGTCTCCTTTTGAAGGATAAATAAGTATGGGCAAATTAATTTAGCAGATCTTTCCCCTCAAGCTAGGTGTACTGTAAACTGTGTTTTAGAACAAAATTAGACCTTCCCCGCAGTGCTCCCAGACCCTTACTAAACCCAGTCGCAAAAATGTAGAAGACCCCCAATCAGATCTCAAAAAATGAGGCCTAGTAGAAAAATGGTGCCAAAACGTACTTTGAAAGTAAAGCAGGCCCAAATCCCACCTTACCCACCGTGGATTGTATTCAAACCATTTGCAAGCAAGCAAAAGTATCCATACCCAGCATCGCTCCAAGACTCGCAAACCCCCCCACAAACAGCCCCCCCGCCCAAACACATGCAATACAATAGTGCTAACCCTAACGAGCCCTAAGTTAAGAATTGTGGCAAACGCTTTCTTTAACTAGGCCAAATCCCCCCTTTCCCACCATGGATTTTCTTCAAATCCCTTGCAACCAAAATTACACATTCCCACGAATGCTCTAAGACCCCAGAACCCAGTTGCAAAAATCTAGAACACCCCAAACACATGGAATACTACTGCTAGTGCTAACCCTAACGAACCGTAAGTTACAAAAAGTGCCAAAAGGCTTTTCAGCATGGATTTTCTACAAACCACTTTTATCCGGTATTAGACCTTCCCAGCAATGCCCCAAGACCCGCCAACCCACCCGCAAAAAAGCACAACACCCCCAAACAGGCAAAAAGCAAATATGGAAAATCTCATACTTACAATATTTTTCGGCCTTCTTTCAATTCTGTCCAAACGCGCTGTGCAGCTAGGCCCTAACTCCCCTTTTCCACCATGGATTTCCTGAAAAACAAATGCAATCAAAATTAGACTGTGCCAGCAGTGCTCCCAGACCCCAAAACCCACCCACAAACACCTGGAACCCCCCCAAACAGCACCTCAAAGACAAGCAAGTCAGCAAAAACGCAAAAATAAATTCGCCTCCGGTTTTGTCCAAACCACTTTTATCCGGTATTAGACCTTCCCAGCAATGGCCCCAGAGCCGTCAACCCAGGCGGAAACTAGTAGAAGACCCCCAAACAGCCAAAAAGCAAAAGTACAAAAATGGGGACTTAGTAATTTTCAGGCCAATTTCCAAAATCCGCGCTCTGCAGCTAGGCCCTAACCCCCCTATGCCACCATGGATTTTCTTCCAACCACTCGAATCAAAAGTATCCATACCCAGCAGTGCTCCCAGACCCCGAAACCCACCCACAAACACCAGGAAGCCCCCCAAACAGGCCCCCGAAAACATGATAGTGAGCAAAAAGGCAAAAACTTTTTCAAGTCTGATTTTCGCCAAACCACTTTTATCTGGTATTAGACCTTCCCAGCAATGCCCCAAGACCCGCCAACCCACCCGCAAAAAAGCACAACACCCCCAAACAGGCAAAAAGCAAAAATGGAAAATCTGATACTTACAATATTTTTCGGCCTTCTGTCCAAACGCGCTGTGCAGCTAGGTCATAACTCCACTTTTCCACCATGGATGTCCTAGAAAACAAATGCATTCAACATTAGACTGTGCCAGCAGAGCTCCCAGACCCGGAAACCCACCCAAAAACACCAGGAAGCCCCCCAAACAGGCCCTCGAAAACATGATAGTGAGCAAAAATGCAAAAACTTTTTCAACCCTGATTTTCTCCAACCACTTTTATCCGGTATTAGACCTTCCCAGCAATGGCCCCAGAGCCGTCAACTCACCCGCAAAGAAGTAGAACCCCCCCAGAAGTATAGAGTCTTTCTTCATTGGGCGTAATCCAGCCATCTGCTTTGAGGGAAATAGGAGTCTGGAGGAGGAGGATAGAGGAGCATGTTCTTGTGAACTTGTGAACCTGAGGAATGCAGACTGCGGCACCTTCAAATCAATAAGCAAATAAGTGAAGACAGTTCTGCTGATGGGCTTGTTTTTGTGATTAGGTGATTAAAGTTTTTATTTATATTGACTTTGCAAAACAAAGAAAGCCATACACACAGGAATAAAAGTGAATAGGGACGAAAAATAAAGGTATTGATTCATTGGCTCATTTTCAGGGCTCGGTGTCAGGGAAGAAGAGTTCGTCCTCATACTCGGCGAATTCAGGCGGGAGTAGGTCACCTAACAGAGAAGAAATTCCCTCATCTAAGTTGGTGTCCTCCTCGTCTTCTTCCGGCGTGTATTCTCGTTAGGCATGAGCGGATTTTGCGGATTGGCAATCCGCGAATTTGCGGATTTGCAAACTCGCAATCCGCAAAATCCGCGAATTCCCGCGAATTTGCGGATTTTTTTTTTTTTTGTGTTCGCCCGTGTTTCTGCCAGTTCGCGAGGGTTTTTACAATTTCGCAATTTGCGAACTTACCTGTCGGGTTGCAAGTTTTGCGAACTTGTTGTTTCTACGTGTCCAACCTGTTTGGGACACTCTTCTTCATCACTGCCACTCTCTGTCACCACTGCCACTCTCTGACTACTCATGCCACCCTCTGGCCCACCCATGCCACCCTCTGTTTCATCACCACACCCTCTGGTTGTCCAGTGTACATTATTTTTGGCAAAGCAAAGCACACCTTCCCTGCCTCAAGTGACCTGAATTAATTTGGGGCTGATTAATGTGTCACAGAATATTTTTTTAGCTGGCACCTGCTTCCTTAGTGCGCCCTGATTAGTGATCTTTTGCACTTGCTAAGTGCTTTCATTGTTGCAAAATTAGTTACAACACCTGCCCTGCCCCAACTGACAATAATGAATTAGGGGCTGATTAATGGATTTTAACTTCCAGCCTGGCTCCTGCTTGTCTCCCTTAGCTGTAATTCAGGACCTTTGTGGCATATGTGTAACTATTCTGAGGTTCAGAGCAGGGTCACATAATAGTTGCAACTGGCAACTGAACTCTGGAGGGGCCCCTCAGGAAGCACTACAGGAAATGGCTACTAATGATGAGCCTGAACTTTTGAACCTGGTAAGTAGTTACTTTCAGTTTTGCTAAAATCGTATTTCTGCAATTTCGCACTTATTCGCGGGGCGCGAACTCACGCGAACAGTGCGAGCAGTGCGAGCAAAAATCCGCTGCTCGCGGATTTGCGGATTTTTCAGGAAATTCGCAAATCTCGCGGATTGCGGATTTCCCGAAAATCCGCAAAATCCGCGAGCGGAACGGATTTTCCGCCCATGCCTAATTCTCGTGCTTTATAACCTGGTGGTATGAGGTGCTGATTCATCTTGATCATTGTCAACCTCTCCACATTTTGGGGCAAGAGGCGGGTCCTTTTGCAAGTTACAATGCCACCAGCAGCACTGAAAACACGTTCAGAAGACACGCTTGCGAGTGGGCAAGACAAGTAGTTTATAGCCAGGTTGGAGATCTCTGGCCACAATTCTTTTTTCCCATGCCAATACGCCAATGGGTCATCATGAACATAGCCTCTGTTGAGTCATTCACTCAGGGTTCTCCATGGTTCCTCCACTTTGCTTACTTTTTGCTGGGACCTTTTGAGAAGCAAACCCAAGCTGAGTTAGCCAATCCTCTTCTTCACACAATGTTACTGTTGTGTCTGGTGCAGATGATCCGGTTGCTGGTGTCTTTAACGGCTGAGAGGGAAAATTACTCACTTCTGCCACAGCCACAGGTGCAGAATTGGATTCTTTTGACTCCGGATGGCCTGCTGATGCTGATGTACTGCCTTTTCCTTCAATTTCCTGCCGTTCTCTTTCAAACCTCATGGCTGACAGAGCTAGCCAATGTTTGTACTTTAAAAATCTTCTGTGTCACCAAATGGAAAGAATGCTCTGCCTGCCAGTGCCTTTTTGTAGCGTGGATCCAGAATAGTAGCACAAATGTAATGCTGTTCTGTGTGGATCTTTTGAAGACGTTCATCGCAAAGTAGGCGCTGTAATAAATTCTCCGCCAAATCAAAAGCTTCTTGCTTTTCTTAATCTTTTTGAAACGTCCTTCAGTTGGTGCTCTAGCATGCGCAACAATGGGATAGCTTTTCCCAAATTACAGTCCTCCCTGCTGACTGCACGCGTGAAGACCTCAAAAGGACGAAGCATGTCTGTCAGGCTTTTAACTAGCTTCCATTGCTCCGCATGTATCCTCAGGTCCTTCATAGCTGTACCCTGTGTACAGAAATACTTATCGAGTACCGTACACTGCTCATATAGACGCTCAAGCATGTAGAAGGTTGAGTTCCAACGTGTTGCCACCTCCTGGATGAGTGCTTTCACTGGCAGTCGACATTCATGTAGCAGGCCCCTCAGATGCTTCCGGGCCTTAAAAGAATGGATGAAATGTGTGCACATTCTTCGGCAGGTGGTCAGTAACTCGCACACTGGACTTTCTTCACTCAAGAATTTTTTAACAACCAGGTTTATACAGTGGCCAAACACGGCACTCTGAAATAGTTACCCATATCCATGGCCTTAACTACATTGGCGCCATTATCCGTGGAAACATAACCAATCTTACGTTTTTTTGGGTCAGCCATTGAAAGACCTTTGTGTTAAACTCCTGCAAAATGTGTTCTCCTGTATGACTTGTCTCCATGCCAAACATGGCTAGTGTTGCATGTTTCCGAGCAGCTTTAAAAACGTTGTCCGGGTCAACACCTGCCCTTAGCTTTGCTGTAACTCCTGAAAAAGAGACCCAGTGTGCAGTGATGCACATGTAATCAGTGCCTGTGCCACTGGTCCACATGTCTTTTGTCAGATGTATAGTGTGAACAGCACTCTTCTGCAAAGCTGCCCCAATCACCTCCAGCACATCTACATGTAGTGCTGGAACCGCAAATCTGGCAAAATAGAACCGGCTAGGAACCTTCCATTTAGGGCAGAGCATTGCCACTAATTCAAGAAAACCAACCCCTTCCACAAACGAAAAAGGGAGAAGGTCCAGAGCTAGCATTGTAGCCAGCTTAGTGTTATACAGACGCGTCATTGGGTGGTTGCGTTCAAATGGCGCATCTGAAAACAACATGCTTCTAATGGTGGGCTGGACCATGATTTTACGGGATGATGATGATGACTTCTTCGACCCAGTTACGCTTGGTGATGATGAACTTTTTCGCATTGGTGTCTCACTCTCTCCCACACTCTCAGTGTGGCTCACAGGGGGTGTGCTGCTGACAGGGGTACTGGGTGTAAGTGAAGTGTTTGACGCTTCTTCCTCCTCGTCATCAACAGATGAAACATCAACGGATAGAGTTTGTTGACTTCCAATTCGGGCTTCCTTTATTTCCTTTAGGTGCGCATGCCATTGGACAGTGTGCTGTCTCTCAAGATGACCTCTCTGGCCTCTGGTACCATAGTTGGTACCAAGATTACCACGACTAACTGCAATCTTACAAATGCTACAAATGGCTATATTTTCCCTTGTTGTGCAAACACTAAAGAAGTCCCAAACTGCGGACTTCAAATATCTGTGGGGGGCGGAGGAGGCAATACTGGTCATGCTGCTAATACCAGATGAAGTGGAGGATGTGTGTTGCAGAACTTTGCTACGTTGTGCACTTGCACCACCACTAATTGAGGAAATGGAGGTCGAGGTAGATGGAGGTCCCTTCTGGCAAGAAAAAAATATGGAAGCGGTAGGTGGTGGTGTACTAGTTAACTCCAATGATGGTGGTCCCATTGCCTCCTCGTCGACAACATCACGCTCAGCAGCTTTTCGGGCTAGGGTAAAAATGTCTGTTTGCTACATGCCCACTGAGGCTGGAGTGGCGTGTATGATGACTGCGTCGTCGTGGTGAGAGTCTTCATCAGCAGGAGTAGTATACGCCACTTCTTCAGCGTCATCATCACAACCCATAACTATAAGACTTTCGGGGACCTTCCTTTTACGCTTAGCTACCTTTGTCAGATCATGGTGAGCCTCACTCTCAGACGGCAGTGGTGGTTCCCAAGTTGGATCCATATCATCAGAAGGAAGGGGGCTTGAAGAAGATGTAGACACCATCCTTGATCTTTTTCTTGCTAGGGATGTGGAAGACAATGAATGATCAGGAGGAGTGGCTTCCTCAAATGATACCTCGGCTTAAATGTCGATTTCCTGATGTGCCCCTACTTTGGGAGGAACAACTATTGTGGGCACTTGTGCCGCTCCATGCACCTCTAATTGCGCATCTCCTTGCGCTGCCTCTCCTTCCACATGTACTTGGGCTTGTACTTGCACATGTGGTTGTTGTTGCGACTGTGGTTGTTAAACACTCGTCAGATGAGTTACAACAACCTGTGTTGATTGAGGGATGCTGCTACTTTCTTGCGATGAGCCAACATCACTGGTCGATGGTGATTGAACAACTAGACTGACTGCCTCTAAAGCACTCAAGGGCTTGGACTTAAGTTGGCGTGGTGGTGGTGTCACTGAGCCCAATGGAGCGGGGGTCCTACTCCCAGCTTGGTCCCAAGCAGATCCCGCTGCTGCTGCAGGCGTACTTTTTTTTTTATTCCCAAAAAATGTGGCGGGCGGCACACCAGTCTCCTTGGTAACCTGCTTCTTCTGCTCCTTACTGGCAACTTTCTTGCTAGAGGAGCTACGGGGAACTTTTTTTGGGGCCATCTTCTTCAGATGTCAGAACAGCAGGCCGCAGTTGCACGAGTTGCAGAGTTGTCTTGTCTGTGGCCACACGTGACGTTGCGTGATGTTATGCTGCACACACCACTGCAGGACTTCTTCCTGGCACTGGTGGTTCTCTTGAGCACCAAAAAGCAATGGAAGACAGAGTACCATCAGTTATACACCCCAAAAAGTCAAAAAACACATAAAAATCACCACAATCCCATGACATCCATGCCCTCAATGATGTTTAAATTCAAGACACCCCACAGAAAGTCTAGGACCATGCACCACTGAGTACCCCTAGGAATAAGGGATGAAAGCTAGGCAAAATGGGCGCAGGCCTTAGAACACCTCATGCCTTCAAAATGGCCCCTTGCCCCCCCAGCACATGGCCAGGCCCTGCCTGTACCAGCACTCAAAATGGCCACCACCCACATGGCCAGTCCCCATCAACACCCCAAAAAATAAAAAAACACACAAAAATCAGCACAATCCCATGCCATCCATGCTCTCCATGATGTTTACATTAAAGAGACCCCACAGAAAGACTCAGTCCATGCACAACTCACTACCCCTGGGCAAAAGGCCCCAACAGCAGCCAAAAAAATCGAAAAACACACACAAATCAGCACAATCCCATGCCATCCATGCCCTCCATGATGTTTAAATTCAAGACACCCCACAGAAAGACGAGGCCCATGCACCACTCACTACCCCTGGGCAAAAGGCCCCAACAGCAGCCAAAAAAATTGAAAAACACACAAAAATCAGTATAATCCCATGCCATCCATTCCCTCCATGATGTTTACATTCAAGACACCACACAGAAAGACTAGGCCCATGCACCACTCACTACCCCTGGGCATAAAGGATGAAAGCTAGGCAAAATGGGTGCAGGCCTGAGAACACTGCCTGCCTTCTAAATGGCCCCTTGCCCCCCAGCACATGGCCAGGGCCTGCCTGTACCAGCACTCAAAATGGCCCCAACCCACATGGCCAGTCCGCAACAGCAGCCAAAAAATTCGAAAAACACACAAAAATCAGCACAATCCCATGCCATCCATTCCCTCAATGATGTTTACATTCAAGACACCCCACAGAAAGACTAGGCCCATGCACCACTCACTACCCATGGGCAAAAGGCCCCAACAGCAGCCAAAAAAATTGAAAAACACACAAAAATCAGCACAATCCCATGCCATCCATGCCCTCAATGATGCTTAAATTCAAGACACCCCACAGAAAGACTAGGCCCATGCACCACTCACTACCACTGAGCATAAAGGATGACATCTAGGCAAAATGGGTGCAGGCCTGAGAACACTGCCTGCCTTCAAAATCCCCCCTTGCCCTCCAGCACATGGCCAGGGCCTGCCTGTACCAGCACTCAAAATGGTCCCCACCCACATGGCCAGTCCCACCAACACTCCCGAAAAGTCAAAAAACACATAAAAATCACCACAATCCCATGCCATCCATGCCCTCAATGATGTTTAAATTCAAAACACCCCACAGAAAGTCTAGGCCCATGCACCACTGAGTACCCCTGGGCATAATGGATGAAAGCTAGGCAAAATGGGTGCAGGCCTGAGAACACTGCATGCCTTCAAAATGGCTGCTTGCCCCCAGCACACGGCCAGGCCCTGCCTGTACCAGCTCTCAAAATGGCCCCCACCCACATGGCCAGTCCCCATCAACACACCAAAAAATCGAAAAACACACAAAAATCAGCACAATCCCATGCCATCCATGCCCTCCATGATGTTTACATTAAAGAGACCCCACAGAAAGACTCAGTCCATGCACCACTCACTACCCCTGGGCAAAAGGCCCCAACAGCAGCCAAAAAAATAAAAAAACACACAAAAATCAGCACAATCCCATGCCATCCATGCCCTCCATGATGTTTACATTAAAGAGACCCCACAGAAAGACTAGGCCCATGCACCACTCACTACCCCTGAGCATAAAGGATGACAGCTAGGCAAAATGGGTACAGGCCTGAGAACACTGCCTGCCTTCAAAATCACCCCTTGCCCTCCAGCACATGGCCAGGGCCTGCCTGTACCAGCACTCAAAATGGCCCCCACCCATATGGCCAGTCCCAACAACACTCCCAAAAAGTCGAAAAACACATAAAAATCACTACAATCCCATGCCATCCATGCCCTCAATGATGTTTAAATTCAAGACACCCCACAGAAAGTCTAGGCCCATGCACCACTGAGTACCCCTGGGCATAATGGATGAAAGCTAGGCAAAATGGGTGCAGGCCTGGGAACACTGCATGCCTTCAAAATGGCCGCTTGCCCCCCAGCACACGGCCAGGCCCTGCCTGTACCAGCACTCAAAATGGCCCCCACCCACATGGCCAGTCCCCATCAACACACCAAAAAATCGAAAAACACACAAAAATCAGCACAATCCCATGCCATCCATGCCCTCCATGATGTTTACATTAAAGAGACCCCACAGAAAGACTCAGTCCATGCACCACTCACTACCCCTTGGCAAAAGGCCCCAACAGAAGCCAAAAAAATCGAAAAACACACAAAAATCAGCACAATCCCATGTCATCCATGCCCTCCATGATGTTTAAATTCAAGACACCCCACAGAAAGGCTAGGCCCATGCACCACTCACTACTCCTGGGTAAAAGGCCCCAACAGCAGCCAAAACAATAAAAAAACACACAAAAATCAGCACACTCCCATGCCATCCATGCCCTCAATGATGTTTAAATTCAAGACACCCCACAGAAAGACTAGGCCCATGCACCACTCACTACCCCTGGGCATAAAGGATGAAAGCTAGGCAAAATGGGTGCAGGCCTGGGAACACTGCCTGCCTTCAAAATGACCCCTTGCCCCCCAGCACATGGCTGGGGCCTGCCTTTACCAGCACTCAAAATGGCCCCCACCCATATGGCCAGTCCGCAACAGCAGCCATAAAAATCGAAAAACACACAAAAATCAGCACAATCCCATGCCATCCATGCCCTCCATGATGTTTAAATTCAAGACACCCCACAGAAAGACTAGGCCCATGCACCACTCACTACCCCTGGGCATAAAGGATGAAAGCTAGGCAAAATGTGTGCAGGCCTGAGAACACTGCCTGCCTTCAAAATGGCCCCTTGCCCCTCAGCACATGGCCAGGGCCTGCCTGTACCAGCACTCAAAATGCCCCCCACTCACATGGCCAGTCCCCAACAGCAGCCAGAAATATCGAAAAACACAAAAAAATCAGCACAATCCCATGCCATCCATGCCCCCCCCCATGATGTTTACATTAAAGAGACCCCACAGAAAGACTCAGTCCATGCACCACTCACTACCCCTGGGCAAAAGGCCCCAACAGCAGCCAAAAAAATCGAAAAACACACAAAAACCAGCACAATCCCATGCCATCCATGCCCTCCATGATGTTTACATTAAAGAGACCCCACAGAAAGACTCAGTCCATGCACCACTCACTACCCCTGGGAAAAAGGCCCCAACAACAGCCCAAAAATCGAAAATTCCTAAATTGTAGTTGCAGCAACTGTAATGCCCCAAACAAACTTACTTGTGAAATTTCTAATCCAAAAGTGATCCAAAGAAATTCAAAAAGGCCTCAAATCCAAATATCCAGCAGCATCCACAAAAAGTAATCCTTCCAGGTCAAGATCCAAATGAAAGTGACCAGCACATGGAGAAAGCACTGGGAGGAGCCTGCTGGACAGGAACAGGAAGTTGGAGACTGTGGGGCAATTCCTTCCTCCCACCCCCCCCAAAAAAAGTGAAGGCAAATGTCAACCTGAGGAGTTATTCTGATAAAAATCATCATTTTCAGAAGGTTGATGCTGCTTGCTGGTGGATTTCTTGTGCAGAATTGCAAATTTTGCAATTTCACGAGTGCAAGATTGTTGCTGCCCGCCACATGTACGTGTTCGTAATTGCGAACTCTTGCGATGCGTGCTGTGCAAGGTGGCAAGCCGCGATGACGTAATCGCGGTTGCCAAACTCCCGCAGGATCCTGCAGCAAGATCCAAAATGGCCAGCACACTCAAAATATCGAGAAAAACAACTCTGCAAACGCTGAATGACGGTAAGTGAACGCCCAGCGCCGCAATTTTGTATCACCAAGCAAAAAAATACGCTGTGTGCGAATTTGTGGATTTTCGGCAAATTCGCGAGTGTTTGCAGATTGCGAATTTACCGAAAATCCGCAAATTCCGCCAGCGGAACGGATTTTACGCCCATGCTTAGATTCGGTATTAGGAAGAGATTCCCTAAACATGCCCCTTCCTAATAGCGAATCACCAACTCATTTTGTGATTCGGCAATAGGTTACCAAATCGCAAAATAGGGTTTGATTTATCTGAAAAGCATTTTTTATATAATAAACAGGCCGATTCTACAAATCGGCTCATTTGTGAAGGCAAACAATTTTGATGCATGTGCCCCTTTGTGTTGAGAGTATGTATAAGACCATTGTTTGAAAAACCTAAGAAATTCACTGAAAAAAAACAAATGTTACAGAGACATTATAACCTTATATACACCCACTCTAACTTCCACACTACCATTCTAAAAACCATTGACACACCTATAACACCCACTCACTAATTCATAGGTCTCTTTACACACCCACTCAGTCACCCATACAACCACTCATAATCAAACTCTCTCACTAATAGAGCCACTGATACATCCACTTATACATCCATACAGCTACTCACATACTGTCACTTACCCATAGCGCTACTTACACACTTATTCACTCACCCATACAGTCAATTACACAGACACTTACTCACCCATACAGTTACACTCACACATACTTACTCATACATATACTAAAACATACTCACTCACCTGTACAATTACTGACACAAGCACACACTCATCGGTACAGCCACTCTCACATTCACTCACTCACCCAAACAGCCATTCATATACACTAACACTCAAATAAACTGCCTTTCACATATGCAGTATACTCACACATATACCACTAACACATTCATTCAATTATCAATACAGCCATGCACACAGTCATCTATATAGCCTCTTATAGATGTACTCACTAAACCACACAGCCACTGACTCACCCCCTCATTCATCTATGCAGGCAGTCACACTTGCCTTTAACCACCCACACAGACACGCATACACCCATACAGGTAGTCAGATAACTAATCAAACACCCATACAGCCATTCATGTACCTACTCACCAACCCATACAGCCACTTAGATGCCAAGTGACAGACTGATACAGACATTCACACATCCTAGTCACTCACACATACATTCACTGAGACACCTAATCACTCACTTATGCATTCAGTCATATACCCACTTAATCATCCATACAGGTACTCATAAACCTTTTAAAAAAACTCACAGTCACTGGATGATGTCATCAGTTTTGTAATTTGAGATGTCTTCAGTGATGGCATATGTGAATTCATAAGCAGTGCATGGCGGTGGCGTTAGTTATAGGTAGCTCAGCTAATTATAACTGCTGAATTTCTCAGTTTTTTTTCGAGTGAAATGTCGGCCTAACTGTAATGTCCCTGTAAACTTCGTTTTTTTCAGTGAATTTCAAAGGCTTTTTTAATTCTAATAATTCTTTTTCCTAATTATAACACCTCTGTAACCTTTGTTTTTTTGGGTGAATATAATCATATAGTCTCACTGAAAAAAACAAAGTTAAAGGGACATTATAGTTAGGCTGGTATTTCTCTTGCACAAAACCAGAGAAATTCAGCAGATATAGTTACTTGAGCTAACTATAACTCATCCCCTACAATGCACTGCTTATGACCTCACATATTACTTCTCTCATAACATGGTCAGTGACATCACTGATGACATCATAATTAACATCACTTATGACATCTCAAATGACATCACTGATGACATCATCCAATGATTGTGACTGTTTTCCAAAAGTTACTGAGTGTTAAACATATATGAAAAGTTATGTGGCTGTGGGAGTGGCTGTATTGGTGAGTGACTGGGTGTGTAACTGGTGTATAGAAGAGGGAGTGGGTATGTGAGAAACTATATACATGAGTGAGTGGGTATGTGAGTGTTTGTATGTGTGAGCCTGTAGGTGTTTCAGTGGGTTTATGAGTATGTGAGTGGCTGTGTGAGTATCTGTATGGGTGAGTGAGTTTGCGTGTCAGTGGCTGTAAATGGTGGATGAGAGGGGCATGAGTGGCTGAGTGGGTGACTGAGCAGGCATATTAGTGTCTGTATAGGTGAGAGACAGGGTAAATAAGTGGATGAATGGGTACATGAATGGGTATGTCAGTGGGTGTATGGTGAGGGAGTGGGGTTTGAGTGGCTGTATGTGTGAGCTAATGGATGTATCGGTGAGTGTGCAAGAGGTTGTATTGGAAAATATGTTCTTGTCTCAGTGACTGCATAGGTGGGTGAGTACATGTGTTAGTATATGTATAAGTAACTGAGTGTATGTGTGAGTAATTGTTAGGGTGAGTTAGTGGCTGTGTGAGTGACTGTATTGCTGGGTACGTGTGTGGGTAGCTACATGGGTGACTGACTAAGTGTGTGAGTAGATATATGGGTATATGAGTGGGTGTGTCTCTATGTCTGTATGACTAGATGTGTGAGTGGCTGTACTGGTAAGTGAGTTGGTTCATGAGTGGCTGCATATGTGAGTTAGTGGCTTGTTAATGGGTGCATGGATAAGTTGATGTATAAGTGTCTGTATGGATCAAGGAGTAGGTGTATGAGTGTCTGTATGGTCAGTGAATGGGTAGGCCAGTGGTTGTGTGGGAGGGGATATATGAGATGGTATATGGGATATAAGTGGGTGTGTGAGTGGTTCTATGGATGATATCAGTGATATCATTTGAGGTGGCATCAGTGATGTCATTTGCGATATCATTTGAGATGTCATCAGTGATGTCACTGACCATCTCATGAACAATATATGAGGCCATAAGCAGTGCATTGCGGGGGCAAAAGTTATAGCTAGCTCAGGTATATATAACTGCTGAGTTTCACTGGACTTGTACGAGTAAAATCTGAACCTAACTGTAACATCCCTGTAACCTTTAGGTTTTTTCGATGAATCTCAAAGGGTTTTTTAAATTCTACTTCCTAACTATAACGTCCCAGTAACCTTTGTTTTTTTTAAGTGTGTGTGTATATATTACCTACTGGCTGTCGCCAGTAGGTAGTTATAGTTAGGACCTAGTTTTCATAGGAAATCCACAACATTCTATTTGGAATAATTTCGCGCCGGTGGACGAATCTTCGTGAATTTCTCCAAGAAAATGGCCTGCTCAGTTCTGCTCCCTCCTTATAAGTTTGGGGGTGATTTGTCAAGCGGGGGCCGAGAAAAAAGGGGGTCCCAAAATGTGTTTTCCCCATGAAATTTTCCATAGGGACCTTTAGCCAGGGCTACAGCTCGAACGGTTGAAGAGAGTTACACTGAATTTGGCAGAGAGGTAGAGTTCTGTTCGCAGATTGTGCTTTTTGTTAAATGGTGTAAATCCGTTCAGTAGTTTCTGAGAAAATTGCATGTAAGATCATAGCGATATCTACAGAAGGAGTTCAGCACGCGTACAGAAATCTGTTCAATTCGAGCACGAGCTGCATGCTCATTGGCTGTGAACTGTCTGTCAACACTCAAAACCAGGAAGTGTTGGTGGCCATCTTGTGGCTCGCTAGAACCGAGTCACAAGAAAACAGTAAAACAAAGTTGAGAAATATGGGAAGGTGGTAGGCTAGAGACATTCCGACCCTCTAGGCTTCCTCAGGGGGTCATATATCGATGTTTAGGCTCTATTTTTTATTTTTTATTTTTTAAAGAAAAATTGCGGCATACGCGTATGCAAATGCTTAGAATTAGGAGCTGGATACTGATTGGCTGTCAATACTCCAAACCAGGAAATGTTGGCAGCCGTCTTGTTTGTCGGGAGAGCAGAGTGACAAGAAAACAGTAAAAAAAAGTTGTGAAATAAGGAAAGGGGGTAGGGTAGAAACATTCTGACCCTATAGTCTTGGTCAGTGGGTGGTACATGGATCTTTAGGCTCAATTTTTTTTTTTTTAATAAAAAATGGCGAGGTACTTGTGCAGTACTTGTACGCGGTGGAAAAGGTGAAAAAAAAGTAGATGTTAGTTTTATTCATTGGGTCCCGGGGGGTAAATTACGGGGGCAATTTTTCTGCATAAAGTGGGCTTGTAAGGTGCCCCGAGCACTGTGGAATGGTAGTCCTCTGGTTTTATTTTGAAGTATGCGGGGGGGTTACGGTCCTACTCCCCGCAGTCTCAGTGAGCAGCACCCCTGTTGTGGGAAGTAATCTATAACACCGAATAGATGAAAGATGTATTTATTATGAATGTAACAAGGGCCCACAGGGAGCCAGAAGATAAGGGTGCATTCTCAACAACCCCTCGGGTCTTTTTTAAAAAAAAATATGTTTTGAGCTCTCTCTCTCTCTTTCCCCGTAGACGTCGCATGGAACGCTACATTTCTGGGGCAGTGATATGTAAAATGACCTTCCAGCTCCGGGTATCTGCATTGTCTGTTTTTTTTTATTACTGTTGGGAGAGTGGGCTTGATAATACGTCCTTGTAAATTGCCATATAAGCCTATTTTCTGGTGTTAACATGGGCTTCTATGGGAAAAAACAAGGCCGTATTATCAAGCTCATTATCGCCGTTTTATTGGCAGTTTCCTGTCAATAGAACAGTGATAATTTTAACACCGGTCCTTAATAATATGCACCTAAGTTTACTGGTCAAAAAAAGAGAGCAATGGGCCATATTATCAACAAAAGGCGATACATTATCGCTGTTTTTATCGGCAGGAAACTGTTGATAAAGCGGAGATAATAAGCTTGATAATATATCCTTGTGAATTGCCATAGAAGCTCATGTTGATACTAGAACTTGGGCTGGTATGGGAATTTACAAGGGCCTATTATCAAGCCCGTTATCGGCGCTTTAGCAGCAGTTTTCTGTCGATAAAAGCGGCGATAATGTGTCGCCCTTTACTGAAGATATGGCACTGATGGACATATTATCAAGGAGCGGTGTTAAAATTATAGTTGTTTTATGGGCAGGAAAGTGCAGATAAAATGGTGAAAATGGTCTTGATAATACGTACTTGTTAATGCCCATAGAAGCCCATGTTCTGGTGTTAACATGGGCTTCTATGGGAATTAACAAGGGCGTATTATCAAGCCCAGACGCGGCCCTTGGAGGGAGTTGCGGTGGGACAGGCGGGGCAGAAAAGGGGCAGGCTGGGGGGTGATAAAGAACGGAATCTGGATGATTGTAGGCAAGTAAACAATTAAAATAATAAAACTAATTTCTGGCTATATTATCAACAACATAAGGCAATACATTATTGCAGCTTTTATTGGCAGGAGACTGCTGATAAAGCGGCAATAATGGTCTTTATAATATGCCATTGTGAATTGCCATAGCAGCCCATGGTAATAGTAGAACCTGGGATGCTATGGGAATTTACAAGGGCCTATTATGAAGCCCATTATCACCGCTTTATCGGCAGTTACTGGCGATAAAAGTGGCGGTACCGGATCGCCTTTTGTTGATAATATGTCCCTTCATTTCTATGATAGTATGTAAAACTTTCCTTTTTTGTGTAGCAGTTGTACTCTCTACGCATGCGCAGCCTCGTTTCAAAGCTGACGTTTTTTTCTTTTTCTTCAAGTTCAACAAACAAAGCTTTCTTTATTTCAGGTATTAAATTTGGGGCTTTGTTTTCTCGGGTCGTGTGTGTCATCCTCTGTTGAACTTTTGTAATATATTAATAATAGTATTTTATCTACATTTATTTGGAACGTAGTGTCGAGGTGCCAAAAGTTGATGAGGTACTCTCTCGACCGCCATTTTAGTAGTTTTTCACTGTTGATTTTATTATATCTGTTACTTTCATTTTATCGTCCTCCTATTTTCTTTGTGATCGACGAGATTTCGAGGCAGAGACACTGCAGTGTTTGTCTTTAAACTCTGATGTTATCAGATTTGGTCACACATACCTAAAAACTAATTTGAAGGACGTAAGTCACAACCATTACAACGCGTGATTGTCAACACAAAGACATTATTAAGATTATCGCCACTTTTATCTGGAGGAAAACTGCAGATAAAGTGGTGATAAAGGGCTTGATAATAGGCCCTTGCGAATTCCCATAAGAGCCCAAGTTAACTCCAGACCCTGGGCTGCTATGGGAATTTCCAAGGCCCTATTATCAAGCCCATTATCGCCGTTATATCGGACTTTTTCCTGCCGATAAAAGCGGTGATAATGTATCGCCTTTTGTTGATAATATGCCACTTTGTTTCGAGCCCTGCATCGCATTTTGCGATGCAGGGTGCAGGATACAAAATTCATTTTATACATTTCATTGTTTACTTACCTGCAATCATCCACATTCTGCTGTTTATAACCCCCCATCCTGCCCCTCCCCCGACCCACTTGCCTACCTCACCACAACTCCCTCCATGGGCTGCGGCTGAGTCAGTTACTTCTACTTACCTTAAGGATAATAAATAAATAAAATGTATATATTATAAAATTGTCACCTTTGGAAGATACAAAAAAAACACAGTTACTAGATATATTTTACAACACAAAATAATTTGTAAAACCTTTCATTTGCCTTTTTTGCTGTTCTCAGAATATATTGAATTTCACTACAAACAGGGAGTTCAATAGTACTCATCCCATAACAGCGGGCACAAAAAAGACAATCCATAAGGATATCTTAAAAAAACCCAGTCAACATTCTCAATAACAATTTAAAAAATAGAAATAAAACATATCTTAAAGGTTTTTTTCTAAGAGCAATTTCTTACGTAAATATAACATATTTCAAACAATCATAAAATAACAATACATTCTGATTAATTTTCTTACACTGTAAATAATGTTACTTACAAATAGATGCTGACAAAATACACAGCAAAAAGTCCTTAATGGTTTTGCACACTTTTCCTTATGGCCAAATAGTATGCATCATGTCCTTTGTTTAGAATTTGTTGCATAGTACTCCTGAACGTCCGCCTCCCAGCCTTCTGATCCAAAACCTCCGACATCATCTATGGGTCCCCCAGGACTCATCCATCAGTCCGACGCTGTTCAACACCAGAAGGCTCCCCTAACACAAGTAGCCACCATCACAACATCAACAACATCTCCTACACAAAGAACACCCAGCTCATTCTCTTCCTCACCAAGAAGCCACATACCACCAAAAGCAACCTCCATGACACAATAAAGGACGTCACTAAGTACATAAAGAGCAGCACTGTAAACACAAACTGGCAGAAGATGAAGGTACTCATCCTCAGACCCACTCCATCAGCCTCAGACAACTCCTGCTACTTCACTACAGTGTGAAGAGTACCAACACCTACCAACCATGTGAACAACATAGGATTCAACCTCAACTGCTCTTTCTCCATGTGTAAGCAAGTCTACACTGTGTCCTTGTACTGCTATAAAACCGTCCACATGCTCCGCCACATTTACAAGTGGATCGTAACCAAAAGAAGAAGAACAGTGACACAGGCCCTCATCAGAAGCAGACTACATTGTGGTAAAACACTCTACACATGAATTCTAGCCAAACACCTACAACAACTAGAACAAATCCAAAAGACCACTATGTGACTGATCATCAATGTCCCTGGCTGCACCCACATCACCCACCACCTGATACACCTACACTGCCTCAATATCAACAAAACGATCATCTTCAAGCTCCTCACTCTCACTTACAAAATAATCTACAACACCAGACTAATGTACCTTAACAGCAGTAGTCCTAAAAGGGCAAATTCTGATCTTAAAATATTGTCTTTAAAAATATTAGGTAAGAATTTGGTAACTCTTTGGGCAAACGTTGCTTAAAAACTAATTGAGTATCATTACACTGTATCCAACCTTTCAGACATTTTAAATAAACAATGTACTGTCCAGATTTGGTAGAAGGTCCATCATGAAAAATAATAGCAACAACTTTAAAAGTTCTTTCTGATATTGAACATTGACCAGCTACAACATTTTTTATTAAAGTTTTCAATTTTGTTCCATCAGTTGTACAACTTTGCAACAATAAAATAACATACTGTCCATATCTTTGTATAAATAATGTTGATGACATTTCTGATTTACATTGGCTACACTCCATGTTTTGACTTGCTCCTCTAATTAAATTGTTAAAAGACACTGATTCCCAGTCAGGTAAAGTCAAATATATGAATCTCTCGATGTCTATGTCAGTGCTACATGTAAACAAATAATTTTGACAGTCATGATGCCAAAACGGTTTTCAACATCTATACCTTCATCTTCCAGTACACGAAGCATAAACATTACAAATTCCTGGCAATCTTGCTGAATATTCTTTGTAAATTGACTAGAAACAGAACATATGTCCAAAACATTTCGAATATCGGAAACACTTTGTATTTTACTTTTATCACTAGTACATTTCTCATAAACAGAATTCAACAATGAACAGAATCTTTTGTCCTGATTTTCTACAATTTGCTGTTGGAAACTTTGAAGAAAAAAAACAACATTAACAGCTACATTAGCATAGCAGTTGACACCAGAACTATTTTCAAATCGATAACCAACATTCTCTTTAACACTGTCCTTTGTCTTTTTGCTTGGAGGCGCAACCTTATCTTGTTTTTTTTCTTTCTCTACAGTTTCAGAACAGATATTCTCAAGTCTTCTTTTTCTACCTACCACACGCTTTTCAATCACTGGATATTGACCTACATTGGGTGCATATTCTCTTCTTAACCTATTATACTCTTTCACACAGTTTGTATCTGCAGAAATTTTTGTCTCATCAAAATCAATCAAGTACAATCCAGATAAAGTTTTGACTCGAGACAAAGCAACATATGACATACCTTCTTTAAACACGGTACTTCCAATATTTACTAAAGCACAATCTACACTTAAACCTTGAGATTTATGAATGGCCACCGCATATGCCAAACAAACAGGAAACTGTTTTCTGCAGACAAAAAAATCTTTCAAAAGCAAAAAATTAGCTGCACAATGACTAACTTGTTTTACTTCAGCAATTTCATCAAAATTGATTTGCAAAAATTCAACGGCAGCTCTGTTTACATAATTAACAAAATCAACAATTTTACCCATTGCTCCATTTAATAAACCTTTTTGCATATTCAAATTACGTTGCTAAATTACCCTACAATTTACACATGCATACAAATTTGTTTCTAAACCAGCAGTTTTACTTATCGATTTCTCTAAAGAATCCAATTTCCTCTTCAAGTTTTCACTCAAAATAATACGGATTCCTTCATGTTATATTTTATCAATTGCTTCCAATTTTATAATTTCTTAATTTACCAACTTTAACATTTCTTCATTGAATATAGAACATTCATGCAGTGTTGGCATCAAGCAGATTACAGATTTGTTTTCTACAATTCTCATGTATATTTTCTCTGGGACAATATTTGCATTTGGAAACAAATTGGAAAGTAATCGTGTCTGTAAAGCTTGTTTGCCATGTTCGGTCAATTTTCCAATTCCTATATCTTGAAGAATAGTTTGATAATCAACATCATTTGCTTGTCACTTATTTGTAGTAAGTTCCTTATACTGAAAATATGACCAAATGTTTACTTTGCCAATACCCCCCAAAGACCTTCTAGTATCTTCAAGTACCAGTGTTTTAAAGACTGGCTGTCCTTTTACATGAGTAAGTTGTAGAAGATCTCCAAAAACTATGACGTGTTTTCCTCCGAATAATACGTCATACTCTGTTTTAAAAATGTGCTGCATTCTTAAATGCACAAAGGTAAGCATTAAGTTTGAGACCATGCTTACCTCATCAATAATGAGAAGCTTCATTTTCTTCAACACTCTTAAAACTTCATAAGAAACTTCTCCAGATAGCTTGTGGTATTGTAATTTGTTGTCATGCTCTACTGGTAGCAATAATAAACAATGTAAAGTAATTCCTTTAATATTGTGTGCCGCCAACCCAATCTGAGCAGTGACAACACTAGACAAATGCGAGTCAGTTCTTTTCTGTAGAAAACTTGTGATTACTTTAATTTAAAAACTTTTTCCTGTTCCAGCTTGTCCACTCACATACATACATATAGGTTTAAATGATGAGCAAGAGCACTCTTTCTTCTCATGAAGAAATCCATGGTTAATCTGTTCTCTCAATTGCTCATATATTTCTTTCTGTTCAAGAATTAGTTGTTCCAAGTTTCCTAAGTTTGTTAGATGTTCTTGACCTTGATGCATTACTGTTTCCACCTCTTACATAGCAGTTACTGCTTCATTTAGAACAATTGGTTCTCCCAGTGGGTCCTGACAAAATGGAGCAGACGTTTGACTGTCTGGAGAACAGTCTCTAGCAATCTCAGCTGCAATTGTAGCTTCTTGCTCAATTTCGTAGTTCAACATTTTGACATAATTAGCAAAAACAGGACATTCTATAGTACCTTTAGTTGCATTGAAGGAATCGTCATAGCTGTCAAAATCTCCAAGTAATTCCAATTCTGAACGCCATGGTTTGAAAAACTGCAAAAGAGCTAAATAGTAAAATTCCCTTTTGTCAGGTGTTTTGCAACTCAGTTTACGGTGATTAATCAAATGTCTTTTTTTTGTTTCACCAGACATCCTTCAGAACCAATAATGGCTTACATACCATTATTAATGTTTTCGGTAATATTCCGTTAAAAAATATAGTTTTGCAGCACTTCATAGAGACAAATGTTCTCAAGATGATGATTTCTATTTGGATAATATGCATCCAATATATTTGTTTTCACAATGTCAGTACTTGCTGGCTCTTTTTCAGCTAAATATTCAATTTCTTGTACAGATTTAAGAACTCGGTTTCGTGTTGCAGCAAGACCTAGACTCACCCAAATGATTCTTCTAGATTTGGAGTATAGACTTGCAGATGATAAGCGATCCGAGCATTCATACACTCCAATTTCTCGATGAGATAACATCTTCAAACTGTAACTGTATAATTTCTTACTTAGACTCTTCTCATGGGAAATCTCTTCCCACATTTCCTTCAATTCCGTCTTTTCTGACTTTGTTATGTACGATGTCACATATCGAGCAACAGCAATGGAATTGTCTGCAACATATTGAATATCCATATTAGCATTCCACATGGACAAAATGACTGGGTTGTAGTCATTTATGTATTTTGACTCTTCATTTCTTCTTAAGTTGTAGGTATTTTTGGGAGACTTTCTTGTGATATTATGTCCCAAAATTGACATAAAACTGTTCACTCTTCCTTTCAACATTACAGGTCGAGTAAATGCAAAACGGCATTTGCTGTAGAATCTGTTCTTAGATTTGTACTTTCTACGACAGTATTTGCCACAACGATGGCTTTGGAATCGTAAGACTTGTTGTCTTGTCCTTATCTTTTGTACTTTTGTGTACTTCACTTGTAGCATACTGCAAATACTACTACAATTCCAAGTGTACACTGGAGCTTTAGGACGTCATCCTAAAACTTCATCAGCTAACACCTCTTCTGCATTTCTAGGAACAATTTTTTCTTTCTCAATAGGACAACCATTTCTAACCTCATAAGCACAACCACTGGTGTCAACTGCATGCAACAAATCATTACTCTGAAGATAACTTTCTTCATTAAAAAAAGGCTCAGAACTTGAACTACGTTTCCATTCTCCCAAAAAACCTCACAAAAATTACTTCTGTTAATTAGTCTTCTCCACTTACTTTTGGACTTCATTAAATGGATTTGCTTATCTAGTGTTCTAACTCTATTGATTACTAAAATAAAGATTTCGCTTTTTAATTCCAAAGCTTTCTCAATTACATTTCTTATAGCTTTCTTCTTCTTATAAAATACTGTTTTTTTTCTTATATACCTTAATTTCTTTCATTAAATTTGATACCAATCACATATAAAAAATGTTTTTCCTAATTTCCATGAAATGCTTTTTTCTCCTTGTACTATACACAGTTTTGTCTGTGCTTGATTTTGCATTATTCTTTTCTTTATTAGTAGTTTTTTTCGTTGCTGATACACTAAAGATATTTTTCTGATTCTGAACACTACTCTTATTCTTTAGTATTTTCCTCAAAAAAGTGCTCCTGCTCTTATCTGGTCTTTCTTTCTGTTTGTTAAGACATCTCTCTTCATGTAAATCTTCTTGGTGAGTTCTGTTCAAATACACACTTTTCTTTTGTTGCTTTCTCTTTTGGTCCTTTGTTGGCATGATGCAGTATTTTTAGTGTCGATAATCACAACCTATAATAAAAAAATATATATAACATTACAAAAAAATATATATATATTCTATTATATTACTTACAAGAACAGAGGGAGGAGTATGAGGACAAACCTCAGAGTATAAAAATAAGAGGACTTACAACAGTAGAATATAACGGAATATAGAAACAGCCGCGGCCCATGGAGGGAGTTGAGATGGGGCGGAGGAGGGGCAGGGTGAGGAGTGATAAAGAACGGAATATGGGGGCATATTACCAAAAGGAGCGATATTTATCGCTAAATAGGGTTAGCGACAATTTGTTTATTGCTGCCTATCGCTGGATATGTTAGCGGAGAAAACATGCTATTAACGTTTTTCTCCATTGTGCTAAAATATCCAGCGATAGTGGCGAAATGCGTGAATATCGTTGAGAATAAAGCAATATTCACGCATTAGCGACGAAATGGTCTTAGCCATGTTATCCTCCTCCCATTGGATAAAATGGCTAAGAACTGGTCTGGGCAGGTGTTATTATTTGGAGATATTTACGCTTAGCGCGAATATTTCCAACGCTACGCCTACCTTGCTAATAGGCGATAGCGACGTTAGCGACTGCTTTCAGTCGCTAACTGGTTGGGTACGCCCACTTTGCACGTCATTAGCGATAAATATGGCTGACATACAAAGCAGATCCCAAACTGCTCGCTATCGTCTAAAAGCTGTCACTAACATCAGTTAGCGACAGGTTGCAAATAGGGCAATAGAATTATCGCCGCTTAGCGGCCGAAAACAGACGCAAAATCGGTAATAATTGGCTATTGCCCCCCTTGGTAATATGCCCCTTGGATCATTGCAGGCAAGTAAACAATTACATTAATAAAATGAATTTCGGGACATATTATGTACAAAAGTTGATAGATTATTGTCGTTTTTATCGGCAGGAAAATGCCGATAAAACGACGATAATTAGCTTCATGATATACTCTTGAGAATTCCCATACCAGCCCAGGTTAACACTAGAACTTGGGCTTCTATAGCAATTTACAAGAAGCTATTATTAGCCCATTTTTGCTGTTTTATTGGCAGTTTCCGGTCCATAAAATGTCGATAATTTTAACACTGGACCTTAATAATATTCTCGTCAGTGCCATATTATCAGTAAAGGGCGATACATTATCACCGCTTTGACTGGCAGGAAACTGTCACTAAAGCAGCGATAATGGTCTCGATAATATATCCTTGTGAATTTCCATAGAAGCCCAGGTTAACACCATAACTTGGGTTTCTATGGGAATTCATAAGGATGTATTATCGAGAGCATTATCACTGGTTTACCGGCAGTTTCCCATCGATAAAAGCGGTGATAATGTATTGTCCTTTATTGACAATATGGCCCATAATCCCTTAATGTACAGAGGCACAAAATGATATTAAAGAAAAAAACATAACAGCATGCACTATAGCAAAAAACATTTACTACTATAAAACGTTTAACAACGGATGAATATAGGAGCATATTATCAATACAGGCGATAACATTATCAACACTTTATCAGCAGTTTCCTGCCAGTAAAGTGGCGATAATTGTATCGCAGAGTCTTGATAATATACCCCATAATTCGTTAATGTACAAAGATACAGCGCACAGATGCACTCCCATACAACTTTTCAACTCACCTTTCAAATTGAATTCTAGATTAACAAGAATACCACTCACCCAGTGGATATTCTTCTACAAAATCTCTAAAGTACAGTGTTTGAAGCACAGCCATCAAATTGAACATTTTCTCTCTCATTTTACGCATATAAACTTATAAATAACCAATTAAAATCCTGTTCACATTAATTCAAAAGAAAACACACATTTCTATTGGTTTAACATTCTAAAGCTTTCAAACTAATAGAACTTTCAACCTTTCCCCCGTTCCAGAATCTGCCAGTTACCATAGAAACACTTCAGGGAACACCTAACTCAGCACACAGGTGAAAAGTTCATCATACATTGTTGCAAATTAAAACAACAAGTGTGCTTGACTGGAGAATAAACCAGCTTATCGTATGTAACGTTCTTTTTTATCACTTTTTCTTAACCAATAAAAATAAGGCTTTTAAAAAACAGAAACATGGAACCTAGTTTTTGGTAAAATGTTGTCAAACGACCAATGATTTTTTTTCTTTTTTTGAAAACTGCATGTTGCCCACCATTTTAGAAAAATCTTACTTTTGAAACTAGCATTTTATTTACAGACACCATTAGAGTGCAGCAAGACCTCTCTTCAAAATGCTTACAGTGTGGATTGTGAGACACAGCTATATTTTTTGGAGTCAAAGGTACGCACAACAGAAAAGAATTCACAAGGACCTAGGTTTACCAAATGTAGACATTAAATGGATTGGACAGAGAGGATTAAAGTTGTACCAATTGATGCCATTGGTGAAATCCTTTATGCATCTCCAACACCCTGACCTCATAATTGTGCACTGTGGTGGCAATGACCTAGGCACTTTGACTGGGGTAGCTCTGGAAATGCTCATGAAGGACACCTTTGCCCAATTGATGACACTGTTCCTGAAAACTGTCTTTGTATATTCTAATATATGCCAAAGGCAGAGATGAAAGCGGTCCAACCACTATTGTCCACAGTTTGAAAAAGCTAGGAAACATGTGAATAAATCTGTTTCTGCCTTTCTCAGAGACTACCGAATGGGGTCCATTTACAACAATAATCTGCGTTTCAATATGCATGGAATTTATAGGAGAGATGGTGTACATTTTACAGATGAGGGGAAGAGAGTGTTCCTCATAAACTTAAGACTCTGGATCGGCACTTACTTGTAGGTATTAAAATCTCTCAATAAACACAAGGGCTCTTGTTAGAGCCAACCAAGATGTAAACACATAAGCTTGATATATATCTCAAAAATATATGCGTTTTTTTGGACAGCGAAATGCATGGATCTTACGCCCACCCCGTGACTTTTAACACAACGGCTCTTTTTAGAGCCACACAACACATGAACAAATAAACTTCACAAATATCTAAAATTATTTTTAGTTTTCTTGGTTTTGTACGCTTACATGACGACTTTTAATATTACAGCTGTACATTGTTGGTACGCGTACAATAAATCTACCACCCCCTGAGCAACACTATAGGTTCAGAATGTTTCTAACGTGCCCCCTTTCCTTATTTGTCAACTTTGTTTTACTGTTTCTTTGTGACTCGGCTTCCGTGACAAATAAGATGGCTTGCAACACTTCCTGGTTTGGATTATTGACAGCCAATCAGCATGCAGCTCCTGCTCGTAATTGTACATATTTCTGTACGCGTACGCTGCGATTTTTCTTTAAAAATTGTTTTTTAAAATAGAGCCTAAACATGCAAGTACGACCCCCTAACCACGCGTGATCATCACCACGAAGCCATTAGCATGCATTTTGGGACATGTTATCAACAAAACGAGAAGGATTATCGCCGCTTTATCGCCACTTTCCTGCTGATAAAAGCAGGGATAATGTGTCGCCTTTTGTTGATATCAAGTTTTGTTGACAATATGGCCAGAAATTCACTTTATTAATGTAATTGTTTAGTTACCTGCAATTATGCAGGTTCCGTTGTTTATCACCCCTCACCCTGCCCCTCCCCTGCCCCCCCTGCCTGCCCCATCGCAAGTCCCTGCACAGGCCGCGGCTAAAAGACGCGGTTGCGATCTAGTTATTTACCATAGAGTTGTGGGGAATCGTTGGTGAGGCACGCGCTCACTAACCAGTGCTCAATTCACCTAAGACGTTCCGGAGTTCAGTCCCGTTTTCAATTGGTCCTTAGACATTCCTGAATAGAAATTGGAAATATTTCTGTGAGAGTTAAAGAACGTTGTTTGACAAGTTAGTGAGTAAGTAAGCTTATCTGACTTTATAGACAATATTGAATGTTCTCAGTCGATGTATGTTCTCTAACTTAAAACAAGAAACAATAACATTTGTGTAAGGAAGGTCTTAAGGGAAAAGAACACATTGAATTAGGAATAGTAGGAAGACGTTTGAATTAAGAAGGAACATTAATGAAAAACATAAGATATTGAAGGATTGAGAGAATAGATAACGAGCAACTGCATAAAGAAAAGTTAGTAGAAGAACACAAGCAAATTAATTACATAAAAATTTAGACAATAAACTGAGAGGCCTATGTTAATGAATGTTACGTAAATATAGTTTTATAATTTTGCAAAGGGCTAAAACTCTACTAATAGAATGTTATTAGATAATAGTATTTATACAGTATTTTTTGAAGGCCAAAATAGGTGAAAACGGTAGCTTTGTATTATATATTACGAAAAGTGTTCAAATTAACTGTTTATATTTTTATACAAGGAGCAAGAACATGAAGGAAAAATTATGGAAAGTGAACAGCCTCATACTCAGAAGATTTTGGATATTACTTTGAGTATATTTGAAGAACTAATTGTATCTGTCACAGGCAATGAGAGTGAAGAAGGAGAAATTAGTGCTGCAGACATGAATTGTGATTTTGAAGACGAAAGCTTTGATGGAGATTTTCTGGAAGTTTTAAATTATGTTGACATTTTAGTACAAATTAAATCAGAACCTGCTGATGAGGAAATTGATCTGAATGACATATCTGATGAAGTTGGATTGGAATGTCTGTTAAATTATGAGATGTTACAAGAATACATTTATTGTTGAAAAGTAATAAAGGTTTGAGCACTATCTACTAATGTATTTATTGTACTAAAAGTAAAGCAGTTATAGATTCATTTATGAATTCTTTAAATGTTTATATTGATTTAAAATATGCAAAGTGGGTTTGAGGGTATCGATTGCTTAAAATCCGTATGGAGTATACATGCAGTCTTGTATGCAGCTGCAAACTTGTGTTCTATGCTTTCAATTGCCCAGTCTGTATCCTTAGACTTCCTGCAAACACAGTGACACTGCTGCTTTGCTATTGTAGTGAGCCAGTCAGCAGTATGCTCTTTTTCATTGTACCTTGGTAAAACTGCAGCTGTAATAAATTTAATGAGGAACCTTTTTTGCAGAAGTGTAATGATCTAGTCAGTATTTAGATACTAATGGATTAAAAGAGGTCTTAGTGCATAGGCTGTTTCAAACCTTTATAGACTGTGCATGCACTGTTCCATGCACCAGCAAACTTATGTTTTATACGTTCAATTCCTCAATGTGTATCCTAATACTTCTAGCAAACATTCTCACACTACTGTTTCAATATTGTAGTGTGCCATTCAGCAGTATGTGTTTATCTGTATACTGTGGTACAACTGAGGCTGTTATAAATTCAATCAGGATCTTTCCTTGTAGTCTTGTAATCATCCACTCACTATCTAAGTACTCATGCATTAAAATACGCCTTAGGGCATAGACTGCTTCAAAACCCTTATAGACGATGTATGCAGTCTTCTATGTACTTGCAAGTTTGTGTTTTATACGTTCAATTTACTAGTTACACTTCCAGCAAACACTCTGTCACTGTTGTTTTAGTTTTGTAGTGACTCATTCATCCGTATGCAGTAATCCTATCACTACATTAAAACACTAATGGGCAGATATACAATAACTGGCATATCCCCAGGAATATGTCAGTTATTGTGCTATGTGACACCACCACCATGGATGCGCCGTATATACAATATGGTGTACCATGGGACAAAAATGGCACATATATGTGATATATCTGTGCTGTAAAGGTGGTGCATTGTATGAGTAATATTGCAAGTGCAACACATCTCTGGCAATGCTCTGGGGGCCCTATTCTCAGACAGCTGCGTCAATCCTCACGCCTGCTTCAAGGTAGTGTAGGGTTTTGACTTAGCATGAGCCCAAAAGTGACAAAGTGAAATCTTGTAGATTTCAGTCAGCCACTTTTAGAAGGTGTTCCTGTGTCGGAATGTTCCCACCTATGTAGGAATGTCTCCTGCTGGTACCGGGATTTACAATGTGACGCACGTTCCAGATACGTCACATTCTAAATACCACATACCATGGCACATCTTTTGCACCTCCGCTTCATCAGAAAAGTGATGCAGCGGCGGTGTAAAAGAGGAACAAGGGTGTTGTAAATTTGCCTCTAACAAACACTTACAAATTCACCCAGGCAGTTTCACTAGCAGTGTATTCTTTTTGAATTTACCTTTGTTATTATTTTACATTAAAAATATGAAATGTAACTTTAAAAATAAAATAAATATAAGTATTTATAATAAAAATGTGGGAAATTACTATAAAAAAAAGAAATATAATAATTCGTACATTTTAAAATTATCATTTACAAAACCTTGAAATTCACAGAAAAAAACATAGGTTTCAGGCACGTTATAGTTAGGAATTAGCATTTAAAAAACCTTAGAAATTCACTGAAAAAATCATAGGTTTCAGGCATGTTATAGCTAGGACTTAGCATTTAATAAACATTACAAATTCACTGAAAAAACCATAGGTTTCACCCATGTTATGGTTAGCTGGAAATTTCTCTCATACAAAACCATTGAAATTCCTCCGTTATAGTTAGTTCAGCTAACTAAAACTTGTGCGCCCGCAATGCACTACTGATGATGTCACATATTTCATCACTCATGACATGGTCAGTGACATCACTCATGACATCACTGATGACATCTCAAATGACATCACTGATGACATCACTGATGACATTATCGTTGTGAAAGAGTGGCAGACTTCCTGTCAGCGTAATACTCAGTAATTCCTAAATCTACATACATATCCAGTCATTCACTGACAGTTCTATATAGTCACCCATACATATACTCACTCATCATATGTTCTCATACACCTATACATCCTGTTACACACTGACACTCATCCATAGAGTTACTCACACACATACTCACACATGCAAATAAACTTTCAAACGTCCATTTGCTTGCATATATACCTATACATACACTACTACACTTATTTGTACAGAAATATACGCATACTAACTCTCTTAAACAATCACTTATAGAAACACATACTTATTTATATAGGAAGTCTTCCAAACTTTAGCTCTCACATATACTCACGTATATACATCAATATTCACATATACTAGTTTAAAACATATGTAGTTACTCATAAATTTACTATTGAGACAGTCATTCACTCACTAACATCCCCATACACACACTCATCTACCCATACAGTCCTGCACACATGTTGTCTTCAAAACACATACAAACAGTGAGTCAGTCATTCATGCATCTATGCGCTAAGTAATATCCCCCACCGAACCATACAGACACTCATACTGATACTCAAAAATCAACTGATAGTACCAAGCCCGGTGGCGCTTGGTAGGGAGTACGGGAGAAAATGGCATAAAGTTAGCTGTACTGCCTTAGATCCCTTTTTCTCTTATCAACCAGACCCACTGTCTAATGATATTGACGCAAACGTGGCTCAGCTCAATTCTGCTCTGTTGCTTGCCATTGATGCCATCGCACCCCTACAACCTGTCACCTCCGCAAGATCCCAACCTTCTGCCCTGTGGTTCTCCCTGGCCCTGCGTGAGCCTAAAATTATTTACAAGTCTGCCTTAAAAAACTTTCTAAAATTAAAAAGGTCCACGATGAGAGACTTCTTTGCCTTACAAATCAAGAATGCATATAACTCCTCAAAAACTCTTTTCAATATTGTAAAGGACTTTGTTAAGCCTCCGGCTTTGGTGCCTCAGAATTCTTCTAGCCAGGCCTTATGTAATGGTTTGTCGGTGTACTTTCAAGACAAAATTGACAACATTACGTCTTCTTTTTCTTCTGTTCTGACCCCCCCTATCTCCTGTGCCAGGGACTCTGTAAGATCGTCATTGGTGGCCTTTAAAGAGCTTACTACTGAGTCTGCACTTAATCTGTTTACCCAGTGCAAATCTGGCTCCCCTTTAGACCCGGTCCCTGCTAAGGTCATGGGTAACCTGGCTCCCCTTTTGGTCAGACCATTTCTTTCAATTTGGAACTCATCATTGCACACGGGCCAATTTCCGACTGTTTGGAAGGAGGCCATGTTAGTCCCCATTCTGAAGAAAGTGGATGCGGACCCGGCACAATTTTGCAGTTTTCGTCCCATCTCCCTTCTCCCTAAACCGGCGAAAATCCTGGAAAAGGCTGTGCAGTTACAACTGGAGGATTATTTAGAAACCAATTCACTGCTACATGATTCACAGTCGGGATTCAGAACTGGTTTTAGTACTGAGACTGCTCTTTTAGAGGTCTCTGAGACGATCCGGTAGTGTGTGGATAGGGGCGAGGAGGCCATGTTGGTCCTTCTTGACCTATCTGCCGCTTTTGATACGGTGTCCCACGAGATACTATTGGATCGTCTGAGGCAGATTGGATTGGGTGGCGCCGTTATTTCTTGGATTGGCTCCTTTCTCAAAGGACAAACTCAGAAGGTTCTTCTCAAACCTTTCGAATCAGAGGGTAAACCCCTCCTTTGTGGCGTGCCTCAGGGCTCTGCGTTGAGCCCCCTGTTTTTTAACGTGTATCTTGCCCCATTGGCTAAGGTGGTGGAGTCCTGGGGGGTCAGAGTGATCTCTTATGCTGATGATCAGCTTGTGTTTTCCTTTAGAGATCACTCTGACTCCAGCTTCACCAGTTTTCGCCATTGTCTTGGAAACATATGCTCCTGGAGGTCTTATTTTTCAATCAGAAAACTACTCTACCTGCTATTCTGTGGTGGCCGACTGTGCTCAACCCTCCTCCCACTCCTGTCCAAACAGCTCGTAATCTGGACTTTCAATTCGACAACGCTCTTTCCTGTAAAGCTCAAATTAATAAGGTTATGGCAGCTTGTTTCGGGAAACTGCGTATGATTAGAAAGATCTTTCCGTACCTTCCTTTGGATGCCCGTAGAACTGTCATCCACGCCCTGATCACGTCACATTTGGATTATGCCAACAGTCTCTATGCCGGTGCCCCCTTGTACCAAATTGAACGTCTACAGATCGTTCAGAATGCGGCGGCGAGACTGATAGGCAATATCCCCTACCGTCAGTCGGTTGCATCCTACCGTAAAAAGTTACACTGGCTTCCCATCTCCCGTCGCATTCAGTACAAGATGCTTACTCTTGCTTTTCGGGCCTTTAATGGGTCGGCCCGGGTTACTTGAGAAAGAGACTTGTACTATCCCAATCGGTCAGATCCTTGCGGTCAAACAACCTACGCCTCCTTACTGTTCCTCACTTCCGCTGCTCCAGAATGGGCGGTAGAGCATTCACTGTAATGACTGCTAAACTCTGGAACAGCCTCCCACTAAATCTTAGGTTTATTCCCTCTGAATCTCTCTTTCGTAGTAAATTGAAAAATTGGTTGTTCTCCATCTTTTAAATTTGCTTCTCTTTCCAAGTCTGCAGTCTATAGCGCCGGGACACCCCCTTTGAGGGTAGCCGTGCGCTTTACAAGCTTCATAAATAAATAAATAAATAAATAATAGACACTCATATAGCTACTCACCAACCCATGCAGCCACTTATACACAAAGTGAGACACTGATACAGATATTTATATATTTAAACATTACTCACTAATACATGTATTCAGTAAGATACACTTAATAAGTCAGTTATACCATCAATTTTACAAAAAAAACAATCGTTTAGACACTTATTTTCCCATTTATTCTTCCATCGACCTTCAGATATACATATATAAAAAATATTTATTTTTCAGAAAGACACACATTCACTGGATGATGTCATCAGTGATGTCCTTTGAGATGTCATCAGTGATGTCATAAGTGATGTCATTGACCATGTCATGAGTGATGTAATATGTGACATCATCAGTAGTGCATTGCGGGCACGCGAGCGAGTTATAGTTAGCTGAACTAACCATAATGGAGGAATTTCAATGGTTTTTTATGAGAGAAATGTCCAGCTAACTATACCATGGGTGAAACCTATGGTTTTTTCAGTATATATATATATATTCACTGAAAAAACCACAGGTTTCACACCAGTTATAGTTAGGAATTAGCATTTAAAAAACCTTTGAAATTCACTGAAAAAACCATAGGTTTCACACCAGTTATAGTTAGGAATTAGCATTTAAAAAACCTATTAAATTCACTGACAAAACCAGTTATAGTTAGCTGGAAATTTTACTGATATAAAACCAATGAAATTCCACGTTATAGTTAGTTGGACTCACTATAACTTGCGCGTGCAATGCACTGCTGATGACGTCACATATTACATCACTCATGACATGGTCAGTGACATCACTCATGACATCACTGATGACACCATCCAGTGAATATGTGTCTTTCTGAAAAATAAATATTAGTGAGTAATGTTAAAATATTTAAATATATATATTATTGTTTCACTTTGTGTATAAGTGGCTACATGTGTTGGTAAGTAGCTACATGCGTATGTATATGGGTTATTAGATGTTTCTCTTAGTATCAGTATGAGTGTCTATATGGTTTGGTGGGGGTATTACTTAGCACATAGATGCATGAGTGACTGACTCGCTGTTTGTATGTGTTTTGAAGACAGCATATGTGCAGGACTGTATGGATGGATGAGTGTGTATATGTGTTTGTTAGTGAGTGAATGACTGTCTCACTAGTGTCTTTATCAGTAACTACATATGTTTTAATCTGGTATATGTGAATATTGATGTATATAAGTGAGTATATGTGAGAGTAAGAGATTGTAAGAGTTCATGTTTAAATAAGTATGTGTTTCTATAAGTGATTGTTTAAGAGAATAAATATGTGTAATTTTCAATACAAGTAAGGTGGAAGTGTGTGTATAACTCTATATTCAAATAAATGGATGTTCAATAGTTTATTTGCACGTGTAAGTATGTGTGTGAGTAACTTTTGGATGACTGTCGGTGTGTAACAGGATGTATAGGTGTATCACTTCATATGATGAGTGAGTATATGTATGAGTGACTATATAGAACTGTTGGTGAATGACTGGATGTGCATATAGATGGTGGAATTACTGAATTGCTTGTTGTAACTGATATGGGTATCTCCATTTTTTTTTAAATTTCAGTTTCTATTTTTGAATATGTGTTTCAAGGGTTACATTACAGTGAAAGGAGGTCTGTCACTATGTCACAAGGATGGTGTCATCAGTGATGTCATGAGTGATGTCACTGACCATGTCATGAGTGATGTAATATGTGACGTCATCAGCAGTGCATTGCACGCGCAAGTTATAGTGAGTCCAACTAACTATAACGTGGAATTTCATTGGTTTTATATCAGTAAAATTTCCAGCTAACTATAACTGGTTTTGTCAGTGAATTTAATAGGTTTTTTAAATGCTAATTCCTAACTATAACTGGTGTGAAACCTATGGTTTTTTCAGTGAATTTCAAAGGTTTTTTAAATGCTAATTCCTAACTATAACTGGTGTGAAACCTGTGGTTTTTTCAGTGAATTTCAAAGGTTTTTTTAATGCTAATTCCTAACTATATAAGACCTGAAAGCCCACCAGGAATCTCCAGTATGCGCCAGGGGACTGCATTGCAGAGAGGTGTAATGAAGCCACAACCCTTTTTACACCTCTCTGCAACGCAGCCCCCGTGCATGTTTGAAGAGGGGAAACTAATTCCCCTTGCATACTGGGGGCCCCTGGGGGCCAATTAGCCCACCTGGAACCTCCAGTATGCGCCTGGGGCTGCATTGCAGAGGTGTAATGAGACTATGCCCCTTGTTACACCTCTCTGCAACGCAGCCCACTGCCGCGTTTGCAGAGGGGGAACTAATTCCCCTTGCATACTGGGGGTCCCTGGGGTCAACTAGTCCACCAGGAGCCTCCAGTATGCGCGAGGGAGCTGCATTGCAGAGAAGTGTAATGAGGCCACACCCTTGTTACACCTCTCTGCAATGCAGGCCACTGGCGCCTTTGCAGAGGGGGGACTAATTCCCCTTGCATACTGGGGGTCCCTGGATCATATCTGCCCAAACACCGATATTCCGAACGATTGTAAATGACTTTTCTTGAGAAACATTTGGATTTGGATTATCATGTCCTATACTTTGGAATTTTTGAAAGACTGACTTTGAGGATGCTATAAATTACTCAAGTCTGCCCGAATTGTGTGGGTAAAATTGATACCTAGTCACTTTTAATAAGAATATACTTATGTCTCGTCTAACATTTGGAAGAAATATCTAGTTATATGACAACGGGATACCGACATAACTTGAAGGAAATAAGAACGCCCTGAAGAAGTTCTGTTGTACAGAACGAAACGTTTCGGCTGGCTGTGGTACATAAACTTAAGGAAAATAAAAGCATTTGAATATACACCAAGATTCAGCGCTTCAATAAGTACTCTAAGTGATATGATTTGATTGGACTCATTGTGAAAGTGGTGCTGTGCCAAACTTTGGAATATTCTCCACTACTCTCTACTACTTACTCTCTCCCACTCTCTACTACTCACTCTCTACTGCTCTCTACTACTCACTCTACTACTTACTCTCTACTACTCTCTACTACTCAGTCTCTACTACTCACTCTCTACTACTCTCTACTACTCACTCTACTATTCACTCTACTACTCTCTACTACTCACTCTGCTACTCTCTCTACTGCTCTCTACTACTCTCTACTACTCACTCTCTACTCTCTATTACTCACTCTCTACTCTCTACCTCTCTACCTCTACACCTCTACCTCTCTACCTCTCTCTACACGCACACATATAGACATATATGCATATATATATGTGCATATGCATTTATATATATGTATGTGTATATATAAAAAAAACAACGAAACATTTTTTTTTCTAATCAGCTACTTTTAAAACTGTCATTCTTTTTCCCCATGGTACACTCCCCGGTACGCTTACCGGTGCGCGTACCGGGCGCTCACCCCGCGAAAATCAAAAATTTTTTTTTTTTTTTTTTGCCCCGTGGGGCCCTTTTATGGCCCCCACATCAAACCTAGGGGGTCAAGGGGGGTCTACTCTGCCCCCATTATGGTCATTTCCCCCTTTGTTTTGGCCACCTCTTGTGTCTCGATCCTACCGAGACACAAGATGGCGGCCGCTCCGGACTGTTTAGAATGTTTACAGACACCCCAGAGCCAATCAGCTTTCTCCGCGCAAGTCGCGTGACACGCCCGGTGCGCGTACCGGGCGCTCACCCCGCGAAAATCAAAATTTTTTTTTATTTTTTTTTTGCCCCGTGGGGCCCTTTTATGGCCCCCACATCAAACCTAGGGGGTCAAGGGGGGTCTACTCTGCCCCCTTATGGTCATTTCCCCCTTTGTTTTGGCCACCTCTTGTGTCTCGATCCTACCGAGACACAAGATGGCGGCCGCTCCGGACTGTTTAGAATGTTTACAGACACCCCAGAGCCAATCAGCTTTCTCCGCGCAAGTCGCGTGACGCGCCCGGTGCGCGTACCGGTGCGCTTACCGGAGCGCTGCTATAGATATATATATTTTTTTGAACCTTAATTACTCAAAATCCACTGGAGCACATATCTTGAGACATAGCAAAGGCACATCGGGCTACCAGTCCCTACAATTTTGCCAAGTTTGGTGGAAATCCATTCAGCCGTTCGGGCTAAAAGTGAAATCGACCGCCCTATGGAAATTAACATGGGGAAAACGCGTTTTGGGACCCCCCTTTTATCTCGGCCCCCGCTTGACGAATCCCCCCCAAACTTTCAGGGAAGGACCGGACCGCCATGAGACCATTTTCCTGAAAATTTCAGGCAGATTCGTCAACCGGCGCCAAAGTTATTCAAAATAGAATGTTGAGATTTAACATTGAAAATTATCCTAACTATAACTACCTACTGGCGACCGCCAGTAGGTAATATATATATATATATATATATATATATATATATATATATATATATATATATATGTATATATATATATATATGTATATATATATATATATATATATATATATATATATATATATATATATATATATATATATATATATATATATATATATATATATATATATATATATATATATATATATATATATATATATATATATATATATATATATATATATATATCGAAGCTCCACAATCCTCAAAATGCCCAGCCGGGTCAAAGGAAGAAAGAAGCACTCGCAAGCACGGCACAGCTCGTATTCACAGGGCAAGTTTATTCAGGACAGACGCGTTTCGGGAGAGCCCTCCCTTTCTCAATGTTTTCGTCTCACAAGACGAGCGCAGCGCCATTATGAATGTTTACAAACATATAAAGAAACAAACAAAGGACTGATGCTTTTTTGCAGCAAGGGGCGCCATCTTAGAGTGTCTCAATATCACAATTATAATACTGTTTTGCTAATAGTAACACCACAAACAACAATAATGCCGTGTATCGGCTAACCTCCTGTCAACAAAAAACCCAATACTAATCTTATAAAGTATATCACAAGGTTAAGACAGTGGTATAATGTTGAAACCTAACCAACCTACGACATGAACACCGTATATATAAAGTGCACAGGTCGGAAAAATCTTGCCGTGGATCGGCAATTGCAGCCCCTGTATGGACTGCAAAACATACAATGTGGTTACCTATTTAAGCATATCCTTCAGTATAATTTCAGTGGTGATGAAAGCATCCATCACACATCAGAAACAAAAAGCAAAAACAAAAACATACAAAACAACTCCAAAAATATATATATATATTACCTACTGGCGGTCGCCAGTAGGTATATATAGTTAGGATTTTTTCCCTATGGGATTTCTGAAAATTCTATGCCTAATAACTTTTGCGTTTGTGGACGGAATTGGCTGAAATTTTCAGGAAAATGGCACATTTTGTTTCTGAGCAGCCCTTGAAAATTTGGGGGGGTTTTGTGGAGGGGGGGCCGAGAAAAAAGGGGGGTCCCAAAACGCCTTTTTCCCATGTTAATTTCCATAGGGCGGTTGGACTCACTTTTAGCCCGAACGGCTGAATGGATTTTCACGAAACTTGGCAAAATTGTAGGGACTGTTAGCCCGATGTGCCTTTGCTAGGTCTCAATATATGTGCTTCAGTGGATTTTGAGAAATTAACGTTTAAATCAAGATATATATCTGTAACAGCGCTCCGGGCAGCGATCCGGTTAGCGAACCTTTCGCGTATCGGAACTTTGCGATGCGAAGCTGATTGGCCCTCCGGTGTCTGTCAACATTCTAAACAGTCCGGAGCGGCCGCCATCTTGTCTCTCGGTAGGATCGAGAGACAAGCGGAGGCCAAAACAAAGGGGGAAATTACCATAAGGGGGCATAGTAGATCCTCGTTGACCCCCTAGGTTTTATGTGGAGGTTTTAAAAGGGCCTAGGAGGGTCCAAAAAAAAAAAAAAAAAATTTTTTTTTTGCGTGGTAAGCGCCAATTCGCGAACCGGAAAGCGTTCTGGGCAGCGAACTTTATGGATAAAAGAATGAAAGACTTTTCTAATACTGTATGTTAATTGTTTGTTGTTTTTCTTGTTTTTTTTTGTTTTCTTTTTTTTAAAGTGTTTTTTTTATTTTGATTCTTTTTCATAATTTATTAAACTTTCTAACATTTCAGTGTCTGAAATGTCATTATTTTCTTGAAATATTGTTTGCAATCTGTGAGGTTGCAAAATGTCCTCATTTGCAAGGAGGACATCTACTGCTTGGACACATTGCAGCAGTTCATTATCCAAGCTTTCATCCATAAATTCCATGTCAATTTGTTCAATTAATTCCTGGCTGCTCTCTTGCAGGTCCATCTCAAAATAAACTTGCTGCTCGCCTTCCATTTTGCCTGAAATTTGGATTAAAAAAATATATATTAGTAGAGATAGGGCACTGTTGGGATTAATTTTAGATAGGCAGTTTTTATCAGTGAATTTATCTTTTGGCAGTGTATAGTATGAGAGTGGAAATAGGACTATAAAAAAGTGTATGTGATTTAACCAAGACAAGCCTTACTCCATTCATAACTATAACAGAGAAGTCTATCTAAATACATTACTACTACAGAGGGATAGTGTATATCTAGCAGAAAAAGTCTACTATATTAAGTTATAGTGCACAATATATTAAATTATAACTTACCTTCACAAAGAAGTTGAAGTTTTTTGAAGCTATTGAAATAGGAGGTACAACAAGAAGTAGTAGTCAAAATGGCTGTGTTTCCTTCTCTCCCTTTATATATATACAGGTATATAACCAATCAAATGTCAGGTAATAAAAGTAGAAAATGAAAGTAACATTTTCATTGGTTGTCAATTCCAACAATTCAGATGTGTTTTGTGAAGTAATTTACCTCACGGTACTTGGAGAGGTCTACAGGCTAAATGGCTAAATGAAATTTCAATGAAATTTGTGAGAATGGAAGGGATTGTTATGTAGTATGAGCTAATCTATATTTGGTGAGAGTGTCTCTAGTCGTTTTTCTATAAATTACTTTCCCACCTTTTTTTTTGGACCGCTTTCCGGGAAGCGGCCCGGTTCGCGAACCTTAAGCGTCACGGGAGTCCACCATTTTGTGTTTCGGTCGCATTAAGATACAAGATGGAGGGCAAATAATGTTTAGAATGGGTAGAAGGGGTCATGGTAGACTTATCTTGACCCTCTAGGTTTTCTGAGGGTGGCTGAGGAGGCTTATATGTGCGGAAAAAAACATTTTTTTTAAAAATTCTGCGAGGTTAGCTTTCGGTTCGCGAACCGGGTAGCGCCCCGGGGAGCGAATTTTGTGGAAAATTAATGAAAAAAGTTAGAAAAAAATAATAATTGTGAGTGATCAGATGAAGGGTAGCTCTGAGAAGAGCTTTTGGGTTTATGGTACATTTAGGTACTTATAAGTAGGTACCAATGCACAGTCTTAAATTCAGAATGAAAATTCTGTTGCCCTCATCTGAGAAGTGAACTCCATCTCCTCTGTAGATATCTTGCATGTAGTAACGCAAGTTATTGTTGTACAGAGAGCCCATTCCATGGTCTCTCATGAAAGCTGAAACAGATTTGTTTACATGCTTCCTCGCTTTCTCAATTTGTGGACAAAATTGGTTGGACCACTTCCATTTCTGTCTTTGGCATATATTGGAATATACCAAGGCAGTTTGAGGAAAAAGTGCCATTAATTGCTCAAAGGTGTCCTTTAAAAGCATTTCCAGACCTACCCCTGTCAAAGTGCCCAAATCATTACCTCCACAGTGCACTATTAACAGGTCAGGTTTTGGCAAATGCATAAAGGTTTTCACCAATGGTATCAATTGGTGACATTTTAATCCTCTTTGGCCCAACCACTTAATTTCCACATCTTGTAAATTGAGGTTAGGTAAATTTCTGTTCTCAGCATACCTTTGAGCCCAGTGGATGTAACTATGTCCAACAATCCAGACCTTAAACATGGTGGGAGAAGGTTGTTCTGCAGTCAGATGAAGTGTGGTAATGAAAGGGCAGTTGAAACAGTAGGAGTTTCTAAAGAAAAAAAACTGTGGATTTACAATGCTAATGATTCATTAGCAGTGATTGGTGCATTTCCATTTCTGAAAACAGAAAGTTAGGGTGCATGGATGTGTTCTTTGAAACATGTAATTTGAATGGTCAAGGAAGAAACATTTAATGAAAGATTGCTCTGGATACGCAGGTGCACTGAGAGTTCAGAGTTCAATTGAAACATTGTTGTGTGAATTTGCAAACATGAGAGGTCTTCCAGGAGGTGGTTGCTATGGAAACAAGGCAGAGAGGGCAGAGGGGGGAAGGGTTTTGATTTGAAAAAAGTGAGGGAAGAGGTATGATTGGCTAATATGAGAGATATGTGAAATGAATATCTGTATTTCTGTGCTTTCAATAGCTGCAGCCTTTGGAGTGCATCCTTTTTCTTCTGCTGAAGACAATTTGGTGTATTTCTGAGACTGTTTTCAAAACTCAAAAAATATTTGCTAAGGTGAGAAAAGATTTATTTAATTTAGATAGAGAATAGTATGATTTAAGGAGAAAATGATGAAGAAAGCTGTGTTTTTAAAATGTGGTTTTGTCTCTAGTGATATACTAATAGAATTAGTTTCATAGAGAAATTGTAATTGCATATTTGGTGTAACATTCTGGCATGCAGTAACACAAGTTATTGTGGTACATGGAGCCCATTCCATGGTCTGTTATGTAAGCTGAAACAGATATGTTGTTTTTAAAAACGATTTAAGAAATCAATTACATTTCTGGATATGTACTGCTAGAGCTTCATAGGTTGTTTTGAGCCATATTTATAAGGTATTTGAGTGTCTAAGATGTTATGTTTTCCTTTTAAAATGTAAAGTGTTCCTCATGGGGCAAGTGTCTTGTAAATACGCTCCCATTTGTGCTTGGCAAATTTAGATTTTGATTATGGGAGTTACCTAGCCATGTTAATAGTGTCCCAAAAATGGTGCTAGGGCATTCCAGAAAACACTTTCATGTGTCTCAAGGACATTTTTAGTCATTTCTTCATGAATGCAGGTATACAATTGATTTATATGCTGTGTTTAAAAACGAATTTTGAAATCAATTAAATTTCAGGATATGTACTGTTAGAGCTTCATAGGTTGTTTGGGGTCATATTTAGAAGGCATTTTAGTGTCTTTGATGTTATTTTTCCGTTTTTAAATGGAAAGCGTTCCTCATGGGGCCCTGAGCAGTTCTTAGCCATGTTATTTAATAGGAAGTGGATAACATGGCTAAGAGCATTTGCTGGAAAATGCATGAATATCGCTGACTTTTCTGCGATATTCATGCATTGCGGCCTTTTTTTTTCGCATTTGCGAGCAGTTCTTAGCCATGTTATCCAATGGGAGGTGGATAACATGGCTAAGAGCATTTGCTGGATAATGCATGAATATCGTTGACTTTTCAGCGATATTCATGCATTGCGGCTGTTTTTAATCGCATTTGTGATAAACAATTACATTTCTTGATATGTACTTTTAGAGCTTCATAGGTTGTTTGGGGTCATATTTAGAAGGCATTTTAGTGTCTTTGATGTTATGTTTACCTTTTTAAATGGAAAGCGTTCCTCTTGGGGCAAGTGTCTTGTAAATACGCTCCCACTTGCGCTTGGCAAATTTAGATTTTGATTATGGGAGTTACCTAGCCATGTTAATAGTGTCCCAAAAATTGGGTTAGGGCATTCCAGAAAACACTTTCATGTGTCTCAAGGACATTTTTAGTCATTTCTTCATGAATGCAGGTATACAATTGATTTATATGCTGTGTTTAAAAACGAATTTTGAAATCAATTAAATTTCAGGATATGTACTGTTAGAGCTTCATAGGTTGTTTGGGGTCATATTTAGAAGGCATTTTAGTGTCTTTGATGTTATTTTTCCCTTTTTAAATGGAAAGCGTTCCTCATGGGGCCCTGAGCAGTTCTTAGCCATGTTATTTAATAGGAAGTGGATAACATGGCTAAGAGCATTTGCTGGAAAATGCATGAATATCGCTGACTTTTCTGCGATATTCATGCATTGCGGCCGTTTTTTTTCGCATTTGCGAGCAGTTCTTAGCCATGTTATCCAATGGGAGGTGGATAACATGGCTAAGAGCATTTGCTGGATAATGCATGAATATCGTTGACTTTTCAGCGATATTCATGCATTGCGGCTGTTTTTAATCGCATTTGTGATAAACAATTACATTTCTTGATATGTACTTTTAGAGCTTCATAGGTTGTTTGGGGTCATATTTAGAAGGCATTTTAGTGTCTTTGATGTTATGTTTACCTTTTTAAATGGAAAGCGTTCCTCTTGGGGCAAGTGTCTTGTAAATACGCTCCCACTTGCGCTTGGCAAATTTAGATTTTGATTATGGGAGTTACCTAGCCATGTTAATAGTGTCTCAAAAATGGTGCTAGGGCATTCCAGAAAACACTTTCATGTGTCTCAAGGACATTTTTAGTCATTTCTTCTTGAATGCAGGTATACAATTGATTTATATGCTGTGTTTAAAAACGAATTTTGAAATCAATTAAATTTCAGGATATGTACTGTTAGAGCTTCATAGGTTGTTTGGGGTCATATTTAGAAGGCATTTTAGTGTCTTTGATGTTATTTTTCCCTTTTTAAATGGAAAGCGTTCCTCATGGGGCCCTGAGCAGTTCTTAGCCATGTTATTTAATAGGAAGTGGATAACATGGCTAAGAGCATTTGCTGGAAAATGCATGAATATCGCTGATTTTTCAGCGATATTCATGCATTGCGGCCGTTTTTTTTCACATTTGCAAGCACTTCTTAGCCATGTTATCCAATGGGAGGTGGATAACATGGCTAAGAGCATTTGCTTCAAAGGTTGTTTGGGGTTATACACCATTTTTGGGAAATTATTAACATGCCTATCTAACTCCCATAATCAAAATCTAAATTTGCCAACCGCAGGTGGGAGCGTATTTACAATAAATTTGCACCATGAAGAACGTAAAATAGCATACTAGACACTCAAATGCCTTATAAATATGACCCAAAACATCTTATGAAGCACTAGTAGTGCATATTTCCAGAAATGTATTGGTTTTCATTTAATGATTTACTTCATTGGTAGGCCTTCACATGTTTTTTTACCTTGGTTTTTTTCAGTGAAAATGTTATCTGCAACCATGTGTTGGCCTCACCTCAAATAAACAAAACAGGTGATGGACTGAATGTGGATCAATGACACACATTCACCCCAGTCTAAAGATCTGGGCCTAAACAAATCTTTCGATAGGCTACATCTTATCGTCATCCTGAATTAATGATTTAAAATATTAGGGAGTGATTTATGAGTGTTGTATGCCTGTTTTGTACCATTGAGTGTCATTTTTGTGATGCAGTGCTGGTGGAAAACATTTGCTATGTTAAATAATTAGTACGGCATTAAGTTTTAGATGACTGTTATTTATTTACTGTTTGGTAATAGTGGTTAATAACATTTTATATTATATTTTTCCACAGATTCAACTGCAGATTCTTTCATAGTTTGGAAAATGCCTACAAAAAGTAGAATAAGAAAGGCTAGAAAACGTCAAAGACAGCAGGATGATGTTTTATTGCAGCAGTCCTCTTCTCCAAATACTTGTCAAAACAGCAAGAAAGGTCCGGGTAAGAGCACGAAATCATTCTTAAGAAATATTTGTAGTAAAAAAAGTTTTGCTCAAAAAAATGTTTCAGTTCACAAAAAGAAAAGTAATTTAAATGGAAAGGAGAGACCCATCACAAATGTTACTGGTAGAGGAAGAGATAACTCTGTGCATGATAGTAGAAGGAAACAACAGTTTAGGGACATTCGAAATCGAATGTTCCGTAATAGGATATTAGTTAATTTATTGAAAAATATTAAAAAGAAAGGCCAACAGGAAGCGGCATTTTATAAGAAGAAAAATGTAGAGAAAATTATTGATCATGCTTTTGAAATTAAGCGAAAGTTGTTTATTTTGGTAATCAATAGAATTAGGAAACTAAGCAAGGTAATTTCTGATTTCAAAACAAAAAGTAGATGGAAGAGAGTAGTAAATCGTACTAACTTTTGTGAAGTTTTTTCCGGAGAATGGATGCATAGTTCAAGTTCTGAGGCATTTTTTAATGAGGAGACTTATTTTCAGGATAATGATTTGGTGCATGCAGTTGACATCAGTGGTCGAGCTTATGAAGTGAAGGATGGTTGTCCAGTTGAAAAAGAACAACTTGTGACAACAGAGACAGAAGAGGCGCTAAGTGATGAGGTTTTAGGAAGACGTCCTAAGGGTCCTGTGTACATTTGGAAGTGTAGTTCTATTTGCAGTGTGCGAAAGGTTTCCATCAATTTGCTTTGTGATTTTATACGGACATTTAATAAGAAAAGTTTGAAGCAGAAAATGAAGTTGTTGCAAGATTTAGATCCTTGCAGAGTGAGACAAATGACAGGTTTGCGTGGTCATTCACTGGCTTGTCTTTCCAGGAGAGTATGCCAGAGTGTTTTTCATCATTTCAGGATGCTAGCAGTGCATCATAATAAAGTGAGAAAATTAGTGAGAATGTTGTATTATGCTAAGAGTCCAGCAATTATGCTTAAACAATTATGTGCTGCTCTTTTGCATGGTTCTGAAATAGATGTGAAGAATATTTGTGAAGAAATTGAGTTTTGTTACTTTGGTAGTAAAGATGAGAATGTTCAAATTGACCCTGAAGTAGAGGGTAATGTGGAAGATAATGTACAGGTTTCCAGTACAGATAATTTTCAGAAGGAAATTGCCACGTTTCAGATGAAATCAAGTGAGAGGCCTAATTTCACTTGTGTATGTTGTCGACGCACTTATTATAAGAATCAGACTAAGGTAGTGGATTTATATGCAAAAAGTGAAAGGGAAAATAATAGTGAATGGAAGGATTTTGCCACATACTTGATGGTAGAAAATTATTTTGATTTGGGATCGGATCAACGTGTGTGTACTTATTGTTGTAATAAATTAAACCAAAACCAGATGCCTGCTAGGGCAGTTCATAATAATCTGGAATTGGTTGAGATTCCTTCTGAATTGAAGGATTTAAATACTTATGAATCTATTTTGATTCAAAGTATCCATCCCTTTCAGGCTATTGTAAGAATGGAGCCAAAGACAGGGAAGTTGCCTCCAGCAGATTTACAGAGAGGATTAAAGTGAAGAGTTGTTTATTTGCCTCTAGATTTGAACAAAAACATTAACACAATTGGAATAGAAAAAGTGGAAGAGGAACCTCTGGTTATCTTGGTTAATGGGGTTCCGACAAAGAATAAGAAAATATGGCAAGATTTAGTGGATGTTAGGAAAGTCAAAAAGGCAACAGTGTATTTGAAGAAAAATAATAAGTACTATAAGAATGTATATGTTGCAGAAGAGGAAGTAAGTGATGAAGAGGATAGCGATTTGTGTGCTGGCCAAATTGAGAAAGTAGAGGCCTCTAAAAGTGAAGAAATATATGAACATTATAGTGTTCATCCTTTGCATTCCAAGGAAGTCATGGGGAATGCTATTGAGTTGTTTCAAATGAAACAAGCCAAAGGGAGTCCCATTAGTGTTTGGGAGGAAAGTTTGGAAGCTCGGTGTTTCCCACAGCTATTTCCCACAGGTCAAGGAGGAAGATATGATGAGCGACCTCATCAAATTCCTGCGTCTGAATACCGGACTTTACGATTGTATGCAGAAGATCCTAGGTTTCGGCAATGCATTCCCTATTTGTTTCATCTCCTGTTTGAAAGCGATCTGTCTGGACTGTCATATGCAGTGAACCACATCTTAAAAAGTGGTATACAGATGCGAAACATCTCGGCAAGTGACTTTATGCATAAAGTCAATGTCCAAGACAGTATTTTGGATTCTCACTTAATTAATCTCATGGCGTGTCAGCGTGGTACTAATGAGTACTGGTACCGTCGTCATGGTGATTTAAAATGTATGCTGAGGAACTTAGGAACTCCAACATGGTTCCTCACTCTGAGCTGTGCCGAGTATGGCTGGGAAGACTTACTTGAATTTCTACGAGAGGCAAATGGAAATATTGAAAACATTGAATTCAAGACACCTGGAGAACTGTGTTCTTTGGATCCAGTGAATGTATGCAGGTACTTCAATCATAGATTTGAAGCTATGATGTCTTTCATCACAAATAAAAAGAATCCACCTCTTGGAGAGGTGTTGGATTTCTTCTGGAGAAAGGAGTACCAAGCAAGAGGTGCCCCTCATATACATATGTTGTTGTGGATCAAGGATGCACCTAAATTTGGAACAGATCCGGATGACTTAGTGATGAATTTCATCGAACAGTATTCTACGTGTGCTGTTCCAAACGCAACGGAGAAGAAAAGTCTAAGAGAACAAGTTCTACGTTTCCAAAGCCATCGTTGTGGAAAGTACTGTCGTCGTAAATTCAGAAACAAGGACAAGTTCTACACCAAATGTCGTTTCAACTTTCCACGACCGGTGATTTCTAAAGGAAGAGTGAACAGTTTGATGTCTTCGCTGCGACATAATGTGACGAGGAAATCACCCAAGAATACATACAATTTGAAAAGGAACGAAGAGTCCAAGTACATCAATGACTACAACCCAGTGATTTTGTCCATGTGGAATGCTAACATGGATATACAGTTTGTGGCTGACAACTGTATGGCTGTGGCTCGGTATGTGACATCTTACATCACCAAAAAAGAAAAGACCGAACTGAAGGATATGTGGGAGGACATTTCCCATGAAAAGAGCCTCAGCAAGAAGTTGTACAGTTTCAGTCTGAAGATGTTGTCGCATCGAGAAATCGGAGCTTACGAATGTTCTGATCGATTGTCTTCAGCAAGTCTCTATGCCAAATCCAGGAGTCTCGTTTGGGCGAGTCTTGGTCTTGCTGCAACGCGAAATCGAGTTCTAAAACCTGTCCGGGAAATTGAGTATTTGGCAGAAAAGGAACCAAACAGTACCGACATTTTGAAGACCAACATGTTGGATACATATTATCCAAATCGAAGCAGTCACCTTGAGAATGTTTGTCTATATGAGGTTCTCCAAAATTATATATTCAAGAGGAACATCAAAGAAGATATTGAGAAAGGAGTGTATGCTGTAATTGGAAGTGAGGGATGCCTGGTCAAGCAAAGAAAATGCCAATTAGTAAACCATCGAAAATTGAGTGGTGAATCTCCAGAAAAAAAGGAGTTTTTTTATTTAGCACTTTTGCAACTTTTCAAGCCTTGGCGTGCAGAAGAGGAACTGCTTGGAGATTTCCTCTGTTACGAAGACTCTTTCAATGCAGCCAAGGAGTCCATAGAATGTCCTGCTTTTTCTAAATATCAAGAAATGCTAACTTTGGAAATTGAGCAGGAAGCAACGATTGCAGCCGAGATTGCCAGAGACAGTTCTCAGGACAGTCAGAGTTCTGTTTCATTGAGTCAAGATCCACTTGGAGGACTTATTATCGAAAATGAAGCTGCCACTGCTATGAATGAAGTAGAAAGAGCCATGGCACATGCTCAGGAGGATTCAGTTAACTTAGAAGACTTGGAAAAACAACTCAACGTTGAGCAGAGGAAAATATATGATGAAGTTACCAAGGAAATTGAGCACGGATTAAGTCATGAGAAGAACAAGTGCTCATGTACATCGTTGAAGCCTGTCCGACTATACGTGAGTGGAGAAGCGGGAACTGGAAAAAGTTTCCTCATTAAAGCAATCTCTTGTTATTTGCAGGAAAGGAGTGAGTCATCGCTGTCTTGTGTTGTCACCGCTCCTACTGGACTGGCAGCACATAACATTAAAGGTATTACTTTGCATCGTCTACTGATGCTGCCGGTGGAGCATGACAACAAATTACAATACAACAAGTTATCTGGAGATGCTTGCTGTGAAGTTTCAAGAGTCTTGAGGAAAATGAAACTACTTATCATTGACGAAGTAAGCATGGTTTCCAATGTCATGCTTGCCTTTGTGCATTTGAGAATGCAAGAAGTACTTAAAACTGAATATGATGTGTTATTTGGTGGGAAACACATCATTGTTTTCGGAGATCTTCTGCAGCTGACACCAGTAAAAGGTCAACCTGTGTTCAAAATACTCACGCATGAAGATACCAGGAAGTGCCTAGGGAGCATTGGCAACGTCAATATATGGTTAAACTTCAATTATGCAGAACTGCATCAAAATATGCGTCAGGCAAAGGATGAAGATTACAAGAATATTCTACAAGATATTAGAATTGGAAAAGTGACTGAGCATGGGAAAGAAGCTTTAAATGCACGATTACTGTCAAATTTATATCCCAAACAAGAGATTGTGCCTGAGAATATTTTTCAGAAAATTACTGAGAAGAAATCCGGGATATGTCTCATGCCAACTCTTGCAGAATGTGCCATCTTCAACAACAAAATGTTGAATTTAGAAAAGCAAGAGATTGTGAAACTTGAAGCTATCGACAAATTAGAGCATATGGGATCAACAATTATTTTGTCAGACAATTTGAAATCAAAATTGGATTCATTAGAGAAGACTATATCTAAAACAGCGGGTTTTGAAAAGACTTTGAATGTGTGTTTAAATTGCCGAATCATTTTGAGAAGGAATTTACATGTAGAAAGAGGTCTGGTAAATGGATCAATGGGTAATGTTGTTGATTTTGAGAAATACAGAAATAGAGATGGAATAGAATTTTTAAGAATTAAATTTGATGGCATTGAGGAAGTACAGCAAATTGGTCGTTGTTCTGCTAGGTTTTTGCTTGTTAAAGACTTATATGTTCGCCGTAAACAGTTTCCTGTTTGCTTGGCATATGCGGTGACAATCCATAAATCGCAAGGTTTAAGTGTAGACTGTGCATTGGTGAATATTGGCAGTTCTGTGTTCAAGGAGGGTATGGCATATGTGGCATTGTCACGAGTTAGAACTTTATCGGGATTGTACTTAATTGACTGTGATGTCACAAACATTTGTGCGGATCTAGATTGTGTTAAGGAATACAATAGGTTAAGAAGAGAGTATGCGCCACATTTGCCTCAATATCCTTTGTTTGAGAAACGTGTGTTAGGCCGCAAACGTAGAAATAGCAGTAATAGTAGGGAGGTTGTTGCAAAAAGACTAAAAGTCAATGAACCGAAAATTGTTAGCAGAAAGAAAGTGGATTCTGTTGAAGATGTTGTCGGTTTTCAATTTGAAAACAGTTCTGGTGTCAACTGCTATGCAAATGTAGTGGTTAATGTTCTCTTTTCACTAGAGAGTTTAAAAGAACAGATTCTGTTGAATTCAGAACAAATTTTATGCTGTTTGTTGAATTCTGTTTTCGAGAAATGTAGCACTGATCGAACAAAAGTAGAAAGTGTGTCTGAAGTTCGTTATCTGTTAGATGAATGTTCAGGTCAAACAGACTTCTCTGAAAATAATCAGCAAGATTGTCAGGAGTTTTTAATGTATATGCTTGATATATTGCAAGATGAGGGTGTAGATGTAGATCAACTGTTTGGGCTTTCTTATCAATGGCAGCATGACTGCGAGAATTGTAGGGTATCAAGTACTACTAGTGTAGACTCAGAAAGATTTATATATTTAACTTTGCCAGACAGTAAATCAGTCTCCTTTAATAAGCTAGTAAATGCAGCGGATCACAACATGGAGTGTAGCCAATGTAAATCTGAAATGATGTCAACATTACTTATACGTAGATATGGACAGTATGTCATTTTAATGATGCAACGATGTAGGCCTGATGGATCAAAATTGTCAACTTTAATAAAAAATTTTGTGGCTTCTCAGCTTTCAATATCAGGAAGGACTTTTGTAACTGTAGCAATTATCTATCACGATGGTCCTTCAACAACTTCAGGACATTATACAGCTTATTTAAAGTCTCGAAACGGCTGGTCATTCTGCAATGATTCCGTTGTAAGTTTCAAAAAAAAATTGCCGTTTGACCTTAAAAATTCTTACCTGGTGTTTTTAAAACCAAAATTTTAAAGAAAGAATCTCGAGATTTCCTGTGAAGAATTGGAAAAGGTTCATCAAGTTGAGGGAATGTAAGTCTGCAATGCTGTCTAGATTATTGGTCCAAAACTTTTAATTATAATGTTATTTTGTCAAATCCGACTATATAAACCTGATGCAAGTAAGTCTGCTTCATAGTAAGCAGTATCAGTGTCATAGGAAAAGGAGAACATGAGTGACAAAGAAGGGTAAGATATTAGTAGTCCAGGATTGTGAAAATTATCTTAAATGTTTTCTTTTTGAAAGTTGCGAATATAGAAAATGACGGGATTTGATTGGAAGAATTACAAGACTTGTGAATAGCTGCAACATGATTTGGCCAAGTGGAAACATGTGGTAGAATGTGAGAAGTCTTTTCTTGTATGTAGCATATTTTTCGAATCGTTGGAGGTTTTCTTTCAGAAAGTGGCGGGCTGACAATATTTATAGCACAACACAGTGGACGCTGTTCATAGGACATCCTTCGACGTCATTGAAAGTAAGTTAATTTTAAGGAGTTTTGAATTCAGATTTCTTATGTTGAATGGGTTTTTTAAACACAATCATTTTGATTGTGTTTTTTTTTCCCCGCTGTTACATGATGAATACCTTCAAGTCACTGATTTAAGTGAAATTTGATACATTCTGAGAACAGCAAAAATAAACCATTTAACATGTATAATTAATGTTTTGCTTTTTGTACTTATGATATACATTTAGAAATGTGAAGTAGATATGGAGAAACTGAGTCTTCTGTAAGTGTCAATTTTAATGCTTACAGTGCTGTACTTCTGGGTACTGTTTTTTAAAAAAAAAAAATGAATAGGCCTCACCTCAAAGAAAGCTCTTGAAAGCACACATCTTATTTGCATCCTGAAACAATCATTTAAAATGTTAGACACAATTTTATGATGGCTTTACATCTTTTTTGCGCTGCAATTGCATCACTATTGTGAGACATTAGCAGTGCAAAAAAAGCACCATGTTCCAAAATAGGCCTCAGTTCATCAACATCAAGATACAGTTTCTTTAAAATATATATCTTTAGGATTGTGTAGGGGACGTAGAGAAGCAGAGACTTCTGTAAATGTCAAAGTTGTTGAAAAACTGTTTGTTCTTGAACCTTTTCCCTTGTCTTTTCTAATTTTTAAATACATGTTTTAATATTTTTGGAAATGTTTGTTCTCTGTTTTACAGATTGAAAGTATGAAAAAATATTTTAAAAAGGTAACAAGAATTATAAGGTAAATGTTTTCTACTCTTTTTACCCGCAATGCACTGCTGATGATGTCACTGACACTATCTCTCATTTACTCTCTATAGCTGTCTTTCTTTTTACATTATTCTCTGTTTACTTCCCTTATACTAACTCTTCTTTTTTTTTAAAAAATATTTTTTTGGTTCGCTTCCAGTTCGCGAACCGGTCAGCGAACTTGAAGCGAACCAAAAGAAATAGAGCTTGCCAGAGTGATAAACATTCTAGCAATTTTATTTGAAAGGGGAGGTAGTTCTGAAAAGAACTTTTTTTTTTGTTTTTGTTGTTTTTTTTTTTTTTTTTTTTTCTGAACATTTTTTGATTTTTTTGTATTTTTAGAACAGTTTTATGTTTTTTTTGTGTTTTTTATGGAGGGGAAACAACAAAAAAACAGGCATTGAAAAGGGCTCAACAGGAGCAAAAAAAAAATTACTGCTTGGGTGCATTAGGGCACTTATGGTTTTCGAACACCATATTAATCAAGTTGACGCTCATGTTCCCATACGACAGCATAGCACCACAATATATACAGGTAAACCTCATATGTTTAAAATTTGGCTGAATGTTTGGCACAGTTTCCTGTGCCTCTCTTCCTGTCAAAGACATTGTTGAGGTAGATCTGGCCACAGGAGTTGTCGGGGGATTGTCTTGTAGGTCCCTTAACTCAGCCCGGCTGTAGTTTAAGGGATGCCACCTGGTCATATGTCGATGCATAGTATAGTTGCCCATACTATATTTTTTCTCTGTGCCTCTAGACAATCTGTAATCACAGATGAGGCAGGTGGCATATTTAGCATTCACCTTCTTCTCCCCTGGAGGGATGGAAAAAAACTGCCAGATGAAACTTGTTTTTCTCTTAGAAACACGGGGCAACTCCGGGATAAATTCTGGTTGATCTCTATCCTCTTCTTCTTCTTCCTCCTCTTCCTCCTCTCTGTTGGAGGTAAATTGACTTGGTGGTCCTCTCTTCTTATAAGGAGGTGGAGGTGGTGGTGGGGGTGCACCAGCTGCAGCAAGTATGGAAGCCATTGCTGAACTCCAGGAAAATGGTCTTTCTCTCACCAAGATGAAAGTCAGAGTGAGGAAAGAAGGAGGGGTTTACATGATTTGGGAAAAGCAAAAGTTCTGAACCAATGAAAAGTGTTATTTTTAGGTCACATGACCTAGTCATACATCATTTGGAAACCAAAAGTGAAATGAACCAATGAAAAGTTTGATAAACAAGTCACATGACCTGTTCCGCTTACGTTACGCGGTGCGCGCCGCGTCCCGGATCGTTTCCGGTTCGCGGTCCGGAGCACTTCCGGGAGCGCTAACGCAGCGCGTCATTAGACGCATTACGCGACAACGTGATACGTCGCGCTTCCGCGACGCGTCACAGTTCCGCTAACGTAACGTTGACCGGTTCGCGGACTAGGTCGCGGCATCAAGATGAGCTAACGGAAAGCTTCCCGGTTCGCGAACTAGAAGCGAAGAAAAAAAATATTTAAAAAAAAATTATTAATAAACATCTAAAATATATTTTAAGATTTAAAGAAGAATACATTTTACAGCTACAGATGTTAGCTTTTAAAAAACCAATGAAATTCACAGAAAAAACCATAGGTTATAGACCATATATAGTTAGGAATTTGCATTTACAAAACCTTGAAAATTCACTGAAAAAACCATAGGTTATAGACCATATATAGTTAGGAATTAGCATTTACAAAACCTTGAATATTCACTGAAAAAACCATAAGTTATAGACCATATATAGTTAGGGATTTGCATTTACAAAACCTTATTTTACTCGCATAAAACCATTGAAATTCCATATATAGTTAGTTGCGCTAACTATATATCGCGCACCCGCAATCCACTGCTGATGATGTCACATATTACATCATTCATGACATGGTCAGTGACATCACTGATGACATCACTGATGACAACATCCAGTGACTGTATGTTTCTGTAAAGTTAAAATATGTCTTACATATTGAAGAATGAGTGGATGTATAAGTGTCTGGATGAAGGATTTAGTAGGTGCATGACTGACTGTATGAGTGAGTGCATGGGTTAGTGACTAAACTGTCTTAATTTGTGCATCATTATGTTTGTTGTTCTGTAAACTGCTGCATGTGTTGATCAGTAGCTATATGAATAACTATATGGGTTATTGATTGGTTGTATGGGAGACTGAGTGTGTGTGTGGGTGGCCGGGAGGTGTATGACTCTATGCATAGATGTGTGAGCAGTTGATTCACTAGATGTATGGTTTCAAAAGTGCATGTGGAAACAGCTGTATGGGCGGTTGACTGTGTGCATGAGTGTATTGGTGAGTGAATGGATATCTCAGAGCAACATGTCAAAGTAAGTACATATGTAAAACACAGTACATGTGAGAGTTGACATATATAAATAACTGTGCATAAGAGCCAGTGAATGTGTGAGTGGCTGTATGGATCATTGTGAACTTGTATCAGGGATTGTATAAGAGAGTAAATATGTGTTAGTATATGTTTGAATAAGTAAAGTTTGTATAACTGTATAGTTGAGGAAATGGAGGTGTGATTGATTCTTTGCATGACTGACTAGGTGTGTGAGTAACTGCATGGATGAGTGACAGTCTGTGAGTGTCTGTTTACACTGATTGTATCTAAGGTTATATTAGAGTCTGAAGAGGTTCATCGTATTATCACATGAATGATATCATCAGTGATGTGATCAGTAATGTCAAATGAGATGTCATCAGTGATGTCATCAGTGATGTCATTTGAGATGTCATCAGTGATGTCATTTGAGATGTCATCAGTGATGTCATCAGTGATGTCACTGACCATGTCATGAATGATGTAATATGTGACATCATCAGCAGTGGATTGCGGGTGCGCGATATATAGTTAGCGCAACTAACTATATATGGAATTTCAATGGTTTTATGCGAGTAAAATAAGGTTTTGTAAATGCAAATCCCTAACTATATATGGTCTATAACCTATGGTTTTTTCAGTGAATATTCAAGGTTTTGTAAATGCTAATTCCTAACTATATATGGTCTATAACCTATGGTTTTTTCAGTGAATTTTCAAGGTTTTGTAAATGCAAATTCCTAACTATATATGGTCTATAACCTATGTTTTTTTCTGTGAATATATATATATATATATATATATATATATATATATATATATATATATATATATATATATATATATATATATATATATATATATATATATATGTATATATATATATATATATATATATATATATATATATATATATATATATATATATATATATATATATCCAACCTTTCACTCGTCCTTGAGAAAAGATTGTCCGGGCCACTTGCAGTTGCAAAAGCGTGTTTATTTGGGAAGGCTTCGCTCAACGCGCTTCGCAGGTAGAACCCGCTTTCTCACGAGAACGAGAAAACTGTTTCCCGTGCAATATATACTAATCACATGGTATTAGTGTCATACCAATAGCAATAGACAACAGACCAGCTGAAAATGCTGCGAGCTATGTTCGCTTTGTTAATGTGTAACCAAGCACCATAATATGAACACAATAATTTGCAATAAATTCATGACATCATTCAATGCTTGTGGACAAAAAACAGTTATTGCATTGTAATTCAGCAAAATTCCGTTTTGTGTGCGAGCGGCTGCTCGAGAGTGTTCATGTCAAATAGACTAAGAAAGTTTTATCGTTTTGGCCATTCAGTGTTGCATGAAAAGAAAGGAATATCATTATGGCTTCATGGGCACGTATAAACCCATATAAACAGTATCATAATGAACGAAAATACTAAAGTATAATCAATTCGAAGTGAAACAGTGCACTAAAGTAAATGCAGAACCCGTCTGCAAACCTTTCAGTAAATCAGATAACGCCCAAGTGGGCAAACGGGACACTGTTAAGCCCAATGTCAGTAAACAAAATTAGAGCCAAAAAGAGCCGCTTCTACCTAGATCCAGGTAGTAGGCTCCTAGCTAAGCCATTTCAAATCATGGGTATCTGGCCCCAGTGGGCAAAAGTAGTCTTAGTGTGCCAAAACAAGTGGTGGACAGTCAGTTCAAGTGCCATAGCATAAATTCTGCATGGTACATGCAGCCTCCCAGCTTCGCAATTGTTATCCATAGTCATACGGTGATGTCAAGGTGCTGTTACACAAGTAAATCGGGCACAAATTCCCACCAGCAATAATCACGTGGTTCTGCAAAAATAAAATAAAATAAAAACATATCAAATGGTGACACCCACAGGGCTGTGATTAAAATATAAAACATAGAGTTTCTCACACAGTTTTTAAAAACAGTCATGAGTACAGCAAACATTGGCATTAAATACGGAATCTAGCCTAGATGAACTGCTAAATCCTCATGTAAATTGTGCCCATCTGGTTGTGTGGTTTTATACTTGATAATGAGTTTTGACTCTAATCTCCTTAGTTCTTGAATTCTGTTCCCTCCTCTCTCTCTGGTGGGTATTGTTTCCAGAACACAGAATGACAAAAGGTGTGCATTGCTTTTATGGTGTGCTGCAAAGTGCCTTGCTATCGGATATTGTTTGTCTCCATTAGTAATGGCACGCATGTGTTCTAGAACTCTCTTTTTGGCCGGATGTTTGGTGCCCCCAATGTAATAGAGATTGCACGGGCATTTCACCGCATAGACCGCATGATCCGTGAGGCAGGTGACATGTTTTAGAATCTTAAATTTGTCACTCTCTTTGGACAATTTGACCACTTTTTGATTACTACTATTGCGGCAGGCTTTACATCTCCCGCAGATGTAGAATCCTTGAATGGGTTTTTTGGTACTAATATTCCCTGGTACAAGAGTAGTGCACAATATGTCCTTAAGGGATTTAGGTCTCCTATAAATGATCTGTGGGTAATCTGAGACCCCTTCTATCAGATCCTTGTCTAGTTTGAGCACATTCCAAAACTTCCCCATTGCTTTCTTCACTTCCTTGGACTGTGAATGATAGTCAGTGATGAATCCACTGGTCAAATTAGGTGGGGCCCCCTGATCTGCTTCAGCATATATATATATATTTATATTTATTTATTACCTTGTGGCTGTTGCCAGTAGGTAGTTATAGTTAGCACCTATTATATATAGAAATCTGCAACATTCTATTTGGAATAACTTTGCAATAACTTAGAAGCTGGTTGATAAATCTTCACGAAATGTACAAAACGAATGGCCAGCTCCGTTCCGCTCCTTTACCGAATGTTTCGGGGTGATTCGTGAAGTGGGGCCAATTTCGGGTAGAACCATTAGAGGGGCAATTTCCCGCAGGACCTTTAGCCACAGCTACAGCCCGAACTGCTGAACAGAATTACGCCAATTTTGGCAGAGATGTAGTCCTCATTTCAGACTTGTGCCTTTTGCTTAAATGGTGTCAATCTGTTTGGCAGTTCCTGAGAAAAGTACAGTTAAAAGCATATATATATCTATGGACGTGGTGGATCCGTGGACTGTGAGCGCACCGTGAGTGTATCATTAGCGCACCCTTCGGATCACACGCTGAATGCTGATTGGCTGTCAAGTGGTTGTCAACATTCGAAACTAGGAACTGTTGGCAGCCATTCTGTGCCTCGGTAGAAGCGAGGGTGAAGAAGTCAGTGGAACAAGTGTGCAAAATGTAGAAAGGGAGCATGGGAGAAATATTTTGACACTCTAGACCTGCTTAGGGGGTCCCAGAAGGACCCCATGGCCCAATACATTTTTTGTTGTTGAAAAACCAGCAAGTGGCATAATGTACGTGGACTCCATGGCCCAATACATTTTTTGTTGTTGAAAAAACAGCAAGTGGCATAATGTACGCGGACTCTGCTGTAAAAAATAAAAAATAAAAGAAATTGAGCTTTTTTCATAAGTAGCCCCCGGGGGGGCCAAATCCCGGGGACAAAATAATTAAATTTTATGGGGGCCCATAGGGGACCCCCTGCCCCGGGGATCATCACCTCCTGGGGCTACAAAAACAAGATGATTGGGGGAGCTCAAAGGTCCACAAAGCCCCGGGGACCAACACCCCCATGGCCTTTATGTATTGTCAGAGGGGTTTGCTTGGCCCCCCCTCCTGGAGCACTCAAGGGTCCCGTTATTCCCCTAGGCTAAAAAAAAATTGTTGGGGGGCCCCAAGGTCCCCAAAGCCCCGGGACCATCACTCCCCGGGGCTTTATGTATTGTGGGAGGGCCAGCTCCTGCAGTGTCCCGGGATGCACATCCCACCCTCTCATAGCAAGGAAATCTGTTATCTCTTTCAAAATCTAAACAAGATTGCTTTTCCACATGGGGAGCTGCATGTTAGTAACTCCCCATGTGGAAAAGCAATGCCTGCTCCCAAACGTGTACAAGTTGTGCACAAAAGGCGCTGGAGTCGTGCAACCTACAGATTATGAATTGTGCATCCAGCGCGTGCACACCAGGGGGCCACACTGAGCGCCGCGCTGGGTGCGCGACTTCTAATTTTACCATAAAAAAATAGCCCCTATCAGTAATTTTGAATATCCCTTTATAAAACATGTTGGGGACCGTGGGGGGAGCCAAAATGCCCTTCACGGTCCCGCTGGCTCCCGCTTCCTTCTGGACCCGGCATTGCTTTTCTACATGAGGAGATGCTAACATGCATGTAGAAAAGCAATCTAGTTTGAATTTTGAAAGAGAGAACAGATTTCCCTGCTCTCTCTTTCAAAATCTAAACCAACTTTGCTATGGGAAGGCAGGAGCCGCAAGACTCCCGCCCTCTCATAGGAAACAGCAGTGTCCCGGGGCTAGGGGCGATTTATTTTATAGCCCTGGGGGTTAGCTCTCACTCTTGCATAGCAAACAGCAATGTTGAAAAAATCTTCCGGTAAGATAACAAAGGATTTTAAAGTACATTTTCGCCGTTTTTGTTGTAGTTTGCTGCTGTTAAAGTGACAACAATTTTAACGACGTGTTTGTAAATATGCCCCTAAGTTTTTTAATGTCAATAATCCCGTCTCCCATTTAAATAGCCACGAAGTATTTATTGAAGTGCATTGTGAATCATGAAGCAACACTGTCTAATTGTGATCGATAAAGAATTGAAAGAGTTGTGTACTACTTTTGTTGCATTTTTTTTAATATGGGAAAAGTGACGCAAAAGTGGCTCAAGGGGCTTGTAAATCTGCGACACAGTGTTCTGTCTTACTTTGCTTTCCTTTCTGTCAAGTAGAGGATCCTGGGTAAATATAACGGTTTCTGTACAGCCAGTGCCTTTCAACCCTACCCTCAAACTGCTTAATGCCTGTCACCATAGTAACAGTTCATGGAACACTTAAGTGAGTACAGAGGTTAGACGTTCACCACACTATGGGGCCCATTAGGATGTCGGGCGGTGGCACCACTGCGGTGTTTGCGGGGCGAAAAAACAGCTTTTACCGCCTGCAAGCAGCGCTACCCATGTCCGCCACATTAGGATAGCAAAACATAGGTCATTTCCCATCCGCCGCGGTGCGCCGCTCGCCACCATCAAAGTGTCCCCACCACTGCGGTGGTGGCAGCCAATTGAGACTCACCGCCGTGCGGAATGACGTCCGCCCGCTACACAAATTAGGATGGCCCAAACAAGCAGACGCACCGCAGCGGAGACATCGCGCAACCTGAGCAGGCGGAAACTCGACAGCAGAGTGAGATAGCAGAGACCCGGTCATGAACGCCATGGACCCAGCCCTCCATATGCATCCGGTGATGTACCTCCTGCAACACTACCGTCAGATGAGCCACAGCGGACGCCGACACAGGTACGCAACTACACAAATACAACACACAAGACACAGGCCGACACATGGTCCAATCACCACACATGCACTCTGTTTGGGGTCACAACACATCCACAAGGCCACCCACACATGACCCACCTGACAACAAGGCACCCCTCAGCATCCGGGGGACACATCGACCGCAAACCAGCAGCAACATCCTGGTCCCGGTCACGTCACCGCTGCGGTCAACACATGCGCACTATGCAGAAGGCAGGGCCACTCCAAGGCATGGGCAGGGCACAAACACCACAGGGACACACCACCCCCAACCACACAGCAACACACCCCATCAAGTCACAGGGCAGGTGCCCATCCTGTGCACCCCCATGCACACCAACAAGCAACAAGCACAGCAGCAAGCAAGCACAATACACACCCTGCACCACACAACACACAACCAGGAAGACAGCCACTGCAGGAGTGGCTGACAAGGAACACACAACACCAGTGCCACACACTGAAGGCGTACAATCCTTGCCAGCACATACACACGCAAACAAACACACACCCTGGGTGTAGCCACAAACGCAACACACACACAGGGATGCCTCAACAGATGCCTGCACAAGAACAACACACAGACACTACAGGAATACATACTGAACCCCAACGGAAACAGACATACCCTGTCAGCCAAACTGGGGAAAAGCAATGGGAGCACAGATACAACAGGAGTTCACAACATCATCACTCAGGAACAAAACACACACACCATAACACAAATCACACAAGAAGTGCATCAGGACAAACCCACACTGCCACATCAAACCAACCACAGTTGCCACATATACACAGCACTGCATGCACAACAGGCAGTGTGTGCATAACAAGCACAACAGCCACACACAGACAGGATTGACACAACCTCATCACACACACCACAAATCAGCACAGCACAAATACAACAGCACACCACCCAGGAAGTGAAGCAATACCACAGCCAACACACACACATCCAACACAACACCTACACTGCACCACTCTAAGAAGAGCCAAGCCATCTCCACCAGAGCACTGGGCAGCACACACAGCTGAAGTACACATGACCACTACAGAATGACTAATAGCACAAGGACAGCACACATACACCATAGGGGCAATGTCCAGAGTGGAACAACACTCATGGCCAAAGAACTGCACCAGAAAGCACAAGCTCACAAATGAAGTGATGGGGAGGCACACACACATGGAAACCAAGGGGACAGCTGACATCACAGTGAAATTCCCTGCATGTCAGTAGCAGACATGTAAGGGGTGTACCACACACAAATAGAGGGAGGGAAGACCCACAATGGCCAGGCACAAGTGGCACACATAGGGGATGCATTTACACCACACATACCATGCCATACAGGTGCATCAGGGCCACACAGTCTACACAAACACACCCAAGACGCATTGATGATCAAACAAGCACAACACTGATGTGCAAATCACACACTTTGCACACTTCCAACTTACCAACACAACAAGGAGGAGTCACACACAACAGTATGAACACACCAACACACAGCACAGCGCACAACAAACAGCTCACACAACTGCACAAAATCTTATACACAGGGCAAGACAAAACAAACAACAGGCACACAACTCCTGGGTGACACATGTGTGTCTCTCACAATCCAGGGGCACACACACATCCACTACAAACTTACACTCTTCACACTGCACACCTCTGCTACACCCAAGATCACGCATCTCATGTAGGCCATGGTACCAGGACTAAGGGCCAACACAAGATGGCCATACACATACATGGCTGGGCACACATAAATTAATCCACACACATACATCATTACATATCACAGCCTGCTTCCAAACCTTTGCACAGCTTCACACCCTGTGCTGGCAGTGTCCCCCAACATGAAATGTGAACAGTGTAGCCATCAATAGCAAATCACCAAGAAGAAAACTGCATGGTAGGTAAAATAGCCATCACAGATTACTCTATTATCAGGTTCAGAATGGACTGAAGACCCTGTCACCCCTGTTTAAAAATCTGATGCGTGGAAAGAGCTTTGCAATGTTGAAGTGATACATAGAGCATTGGGCACAGCCAATCAAATGCAAACACCAAAAGAACTTTAATCAGCAAGGACACTGACAAAACACACAACAGAGTAACTGTATTTATTCACATATTGCACAGATGTAGCAGCAGAACAATAGTAGACAACAGCAAGGCACAAAATTATGATTATATGCAAGATACTATGCACAGGTTAATTACAAACAGGAAGGCCAGTGTCCATAGCACAGGGGAGAGCCCAACACAGCAGAGCAACAGGTCCAGTGTCCATGGCACAGGTGAAACAGCAAGTACATGAGCGGCTGCACAGGGGAGAGTCCAGCACAGCAGAGCAACAAGGCCAGTGTCCATGGCACAGGTGAGACAGCAAGTACATGAGCGGCTGCACAGGGGAGAGTGCAGCACAGCAGAGAAACAGGGCCAGTGTCCATGGCACAGGGGAGAGCCCAACACAGCAGAGCAATAGGGCCAGTGTCCATAGCACAGGGGAGAGCCCAACACAGCAGAGCAACAGGGCCAGTGTCCATGGCACAGGTGAGACAACAAGTACATGAGAAGCTGCACAGGGGAGAGTACAGCACAGCAGAGCAACAGGGCCAGTGTCCATAGCACAGGGGAGAGCCCAACACAGCAAAGCAACAGGGCCAGTGTCCATGGCACAGGTGAGACAGGAAGTACATGAGAGGCTGCACAGGGGAGAGTAAAGCACAGCAGAGCAACAGGGCCAGTGTCCATGGCAGAGGGGAGAGCCCAACACAGCAGAGCATCATGGCCAGTGTACATGGCACAGGTGAGACAGCAAGTACATGAGAGGCTGTACAGGGGAGAGTACAGCACAGCAGAGCAACAGGGCCAGTGCCCATAGCACAGAGGAGAGCCCAACACAGCAGAGCAACAGGGCCAGTGTCCATGGCACAGGTGAGACAGCAAGTACACGGGAGGCTGCACAGGGGAGAGTACAGCACAGCAGAGCAACAGGGCCAGTGTCCATGGCACAGGTCAGACAGAAAGTACATGAGAGGCTGCACAGGGGAGAGTACAGCACAGCAGAGCAACAGGGCCAGTGTCCATGGCACAGGGGAGAGCCCAACACAGCAGAGCAACAGGGCCAGTGTCCATGGCACAGGTCAGACAGAAAGTACATGAGAGGCTGCACAGGGGAGAGTACAGCACAGCAGAGCAACAGGGCCAGTGTCCATGGCACAGGGGAGAGCCCAACACAGCAGAGCAACAGGGCCAGTGTCCATGGCACAGGTGAGACAGCAAGTACATGAGAGGCTGCAAAGGGGAGAGTACAGCACAGCAGAGCAACTGGGCCAGTGTCCATAGCACAGGGGAGAGCCCAACACAGCAGAGCAACAGGGCCAGTGTCCATGGCACAGGTGAGACAGCAAGTACATGAGAGGCCGCATAGGGGAGAGTACAACACAGCAGAGCAACAGGGCCAGTGTCCATGGCACAGGGGAGAGCCCAACACAGCAGAGCAACAGGGCCAGTGTCCATAGCACAGGGGAGAGCCCAACACAGCAGAGCAACAGGGCCAGTGTCCATGGCACAGGTGAGACAATAAGTACATGAGAGGCTGCACAGGGGAGAGTACAGCACAGCAGAGCAACAGGGCCATTGTCCATAGCACAGGGGAGAGCCCAACACAGCAGAACAACAGGACCAGTGTCCATATCACAGGGGAGAGCCCAACACAGCAGAGCACCAGGGCCAGTGTCCATAGCACAGGGGAGAGCCCAAAACAGTAGAGCAACAGGGCCAGCAACACACTCAGGTTGTAAACAATGGTCAGGACTAGCACACCTGTATGAGGCACAGGCGTATGAGGGCGATGTCAACTCACTCCTGGCTGTCATGCAGACTTGGACCTGACTGTGTGTCGGGGACAGCAGGCCCATTTGACTGGGGTGACAGAGCCCCAGGTGATGTGGGGCTAACATTGGCTTGGCAAGCTGGAGGGCTGTGTTGACCAGGTGGCATAGTGGCACGTGGAGGTGGAGTCATGCAGACCTCTGACACAGTGTGTGGATGGGAGAGGTTTGAGAGGTGCCCTTCCACTTTTTGGGAATATGAAATGGCTTCCCTGTCTTGGGGTTGATGGGAAGTGGTGATGACACAACAGGCACACACACCAACTGTCCCACATCAGGTGCAGACACTAGCACTACCTCTGGTGATGTGCTGGATCCTGCGGAACGCTTGGTCTTGCTATGCCTCTGGCCCACCTTCCCCTCTTTGCCGGGTGTACCCCCTACAGTGCCTTCCTTTGCCTATTTCCCAGGTGTACCCCCTACAGTGCCCTCCTTTGCCTTTTTGCCAAGGGTGGTCTCTACAGTGCCCTCTTTTGTCTTTTTATCAGGGGTTGTCTCTACAGTGCCCTCCTTTGCCTTTTTCCCAGGTGTACCCCCTACAGTGCCCTGCTTTGCCTTTTGCCAGGGGTGGTTTCTACAGTGCCCTCTTTTGCCTTTTTCTCAGGGGTTGTCTCTACAGTGCCCTCCTTTGCCTTTTTCCAGGGGGGTCTCTACATTGCACTCCTCCACCTGCTTCAATGGTCTTGGGATTGGGGTTGATGTGGTGGGTAGATGTGTCCCTGTGCTCTTCCTAGGTGTACCCCTGATATGCCACACCTCCTCAGTGACCACAGACACTGCATGGGTAGGTCTGTGTGATTTTGTAGCGACAGAGAGTCTTTTGCTGGTGATGCCGCTGCGGCATGTGAGCCTGATGTCTGCCTCATTGCTCTTCTGGCCTTGCTCTTCCCTGACTGGCTCTTGTCTGCATTCTGGGGTGGCCCTGCTCTTCAATGGGGATGGTGTCTGTGGGCGGGAGTACTTGGGATGTATCTGTTGTGTGCTCCTTGTGCTGTATCGTTTTGGTGACGCAGGCGAGCCGTGGTCACTGTCATCTGATGTGGCCACTGACTGGGGGTGGACAAAGGCACCTGAGCTGGAATGGGAGCATGTGCCTGTTGAAGGGTAGACTGTGGATGACAATGCCTGGACTGTACGGTGTAGCCCACCCACGTCAGAGTGTATGCCCTCCATGTATGCAACCACCTGGCCTAATTTCTTGTCATGGTCCCTGAAGGCATTGAGCAGGGCGGTCTGGCCCACACAAAGCTGGCGTAGGAGCTCTACACACTCAGCACTGAGGGCAGCAGGGGGGGCAGGTGCAGGGGCAGCGGTGCCAGGTGTTAATGTGACTCATCCCCTCTTAGTGACACGGATACAGGCAGCACCAGAGGAAGTGTATGGGAGGCTGGGCACTGGCGGCTGGGTGGTAGATGATGATGCAGACTCCCCATCCCCTGTGCCTGCCAACATGGATGCATCCCCGCTGGCATCAGATGATGTGGTACTCTGTGTCTCAGCCACGGATTCCTCCTGCATACTTCAGCCCCCCTCAGATGCGCTGGTGGGCTCTGTGTCACTGGCCTCCGCTGCGGCTGTTGTGCTACTCTTGCCACCACTGGTTTCTGGCTCATGTTCCTCCGTGGTCTCTTGCGAATCTGCATGAGAGTGAGATACAGGGTTGTGTAAGTGTCATCATCTGGTCACACAAATTCAAATCAATGCAGTACAGGAGAGGCCAAAATCTACATGGTAACCACCACACCCTGCAATCACTGTGCAGCAACACACAACATAAACCACAACAGTGCCTGTAACGCAGAATATCTGCCATGAGTGAGCCATGTTGATGCCACACACTCCTCCTGAGAGCACCGGCGGCCGGCTGGGTGCTGATCGCTTCGGAGGGCTCTCAGCGGCCGGGGGCGCCATCTTGGGCTGGGTTGCTCAGGCGAGGAAAGTGACATCATCGCCACACCCCCGAGTTCCGGCCCTACGTAAACGGTCCCTCATGTGTCAGCGCAGCGGACGAGTGCAGCGGGCGCGACGAAGGCGTGCTGGAGTTGCGCCTGAGTTAAGCCCGTCTGCGCCCGTCCGCGGCCGACCGGGACCCGGGCCCTCTCCCCCTGGCCAATTTCTTAGGTACTCATCTTTGGAATTACAAACCCTGTGTTCCCACACACCCCTTGTACCTTGCCTTTATTCATTGCCCCGCACACACTGACACGTATCCAACAGTTAGTTCTTTCCTCCCTCCCCTTTCCGGCGGACGACGCTCAGTCTATCTTGCCATCGAATCCTGAGCGTCGGTCTGCATCTACAACAATTCACAATCTGTGTTGTTACTATCTCAACACCCGGTCCTTGATTAAAAACCAGGTCGACATTTTTCTATTCTTGAAGGAGGTAAAACCTGACATCCTTTTACTATCTGAAACCTGGTTAACCCCTCACTCCCTCCCCGACATTCTTGCTGCACTTCCCTCAGAATATTATATTCTGACAGCCAATCGCACATTCAGGAAGGCGGGAGGTGGCGTAGCAGCTATCATCCTCAAGTCCCTTCACTTCAGGGAATTACCCTCTCTGACCCTCCCGGACACGGAGAATCTGGTGATCAAGTTGGACACTGAAAGTGGGGCCCTTATCCTGGTCTTGATATATCGCCCCCCCCCCCCAATATATGGCCAACTATCCATCTCTTTTGGCAGAGCAGCTGGCCTCACATGTAGTCAGCTACTCTAAAACCATTCTAATTGGGGACTTAAACTATTGGTTCGATAGCATAGATACAGACACTCAAGCTGCAGAATTAAGAGACCTGTTCACAGATCTTAATTTAACCCAGTATATTTATTCACCTACCCACCAAAAAGGTCATAGCCTGGACCAAATTTGGACACACAACCTACCACTACCTAACCCTGTTATTAGTCCGTGTGTTTGGTCAGACCACTTTGTCATTCAGTTCACGTTAGAAATACGAGGGAGTGTCAAGGCCAGATCACTCATGGGCAAAGAATTCCGTAAATGGAAATCTATGGATCTTCCTGGATTCATTGATGTATTAAGTAAATCCATACCTTTGCCACATGACGACCTGGACTCTGGCGAAAAATTATTGTCAAACTGGCTACGCCACGCAGCTGACCTTTTTGAACCCCTTGTACAGGTCTCTAGTATTAGAGGGAATGATGCCCATAAATGGTTCACCCAAGAACTGAGAACTCTTAAATTAGGGGTACGACAAAAGGAACGGAAGTGGAGAGTAAACTACTCCCCACAAGACAGAGAAGTGTACTGCGCTGCTAGGAAGGAGTTCCAAAAAATCTTGCACCAACACAAAACTAACTACTTTTCTCAGAAAATTTTAACCTCATCCAATAAAACTAAAGATATTTTTAACATAGTTAAGGAGCTATGTGACGATGATAGGACAGCCCCTTCAATAGTTCCTACTCAGAAGTTGTGTGACTCTCTGAATGAATATTTCAGAGAGAAAATTGTCATGATAAAACGCAACATTGCGAGCTCCCCTATATCATCTCCCTTGGATGATATTTTTAACAACCCTGTCACGTTAGATGCCTTCCCGGCTATAGACTCTAAAACCTTTTCCGCCCTCCTGGCACGTGTCAAGTCTGGTTCACCCGACGACATCTGTCCACCCCACATCTTTACAGAAATAGGGCAAACTATTCCTCAAGGGATCCTTCCACTGCTAAATGATTCACTGGATCAGGGAAGGGTACCTGTAGGTTTTAAACATGCTCTACTTATTCCCTTGATCAAAAAACCTGGCCTGGACCCCCACGATCCATCAAATTATCGTCCAATATCCTTGTTACCATTTCTTTCAAAATTTCTGGAGGCACATGCTTCTAGCTGTCTCTCTAGCTTTGTTGAATCCACAGGATATTTGGAACCTAATCAAGCCGGGTTTCGACTGGGCCACTCTACCGAGATGGTGACACTGGCGGTCCAGGATGTACTTAGATGCAATGCGGACAAGGATATTCATCAAGCACTAGTACTTCTGGACCTGTCGGCCGCGTTCGACACGGTCGACCACACCATCTTGGTCGACCGTGTCGAGCAGGCGGGCCTCAGAGGCTCGGCCTTGGGATGGCTGAAATCATTTATTTAGGACCGCACCCAGGCAGTGAGACTGGGTACCTTAACAGCCCCTAAAATTAAAAATGAATGCGGAGTCCCCCAGGGATCGTCCTTGTCCCCACTTTTATTTAATTTGTATCTACGGCCCCTGTTGTATTCGTTAAGAAAGTTTAAAGCTTTAATTTTTAACTATGCTGATGACCTGCAATTGATTTTCCGCCTGGATTCGCCTGGCGCTGCCACCGAATTTCGGGAGGCCATGGTTCACATCCAGAGATGGATGAGTCTTAATCATCTAAAACTAAACCCAGGCAAAACTGAATTCATTTTGCCTGGGAAGAGTGAACTTCACTGGGGGCCACATTTTTGGCCTCCAGAAATGGGAAGTCCCCCGGCCAAGTCTCATACAGTGAAAAGCCTAGGGGTTACTTTTAATGAAGATCTCTCTCTTAAAAGTCAGGTAGGGGCGGTGGTATCCTCAAGCTTTTTTCAACTCCGTAAGATCAGGAAAATTGCCCACCTGTTAACTTACTCTGCTCTGATCCAAGTTGTGATCGCTCTCGCGCTGCCCCGACTGGACTACTCCAATAGCTTGTTTTTGGGTCTTCCAGTCGGGCAGCTCAAGAGACTACAGCTAGTTCAGAACCAAGCGGCCAGGCTGATCTGCAAGCTACCCAAATGGCAGTCCATCAGGCCGGGTCTTGCTAGTCTCCACTGGTTGCCACTAGCGCAGAGAGCAACCTTTAAAGCTGGATGCATTATCTTTAGAGCTCTACAAAGTAAGGGCCCCGGATTTATTAGCAGCCTGCTTGTTAGGTATACCCCCTCACGTGCTCTTCGCTCGGGTCACAAGAGCTTGTTAGTGGTGCCTCGCATTAAGAAACAAGGTCAGGGAGGCAGCTCTTTTCACTTTCTAGCTGCCTCCCTGTGGAACTCTCTGCCACTGACACTGAGACTCCATGAAGACATTCTGGCTTTTAGACAAGCCTTTAAAACTTGGCTTTTTAGGCAAGCTTATCCATAGTTAATTCTGTCTTTTCTTTTGTTGTGTTATATCTCTGCAAATCTTCCAATAGCGCCATGAAGCCTAAGGGCGTACGTGCGCTCAATAAATTTTATTTAACATAACATAACATAACACAGCACTCCACCCTACCCGTAGATGGAGTGCACCACACACACAACTTGCCCTGCCCTCACCTAGGGAGTTGATGTGGGTACAACACTTATTACCACTGACAGACCTTCAGGGAACAGGAGGGGACAACACAAACACCTATTATGACATTACAGTCCACAATGCCAAGTAGGCCATAGCAAGTACCATGTGGTAATCTGGGGCACATTGTTTTCAGATGTGTGGGCCTCAACGATGATGGTGCATGCAAAGTAGGCATTAATGAAGTCACACTCAGAAAGTGGACACTGCTGTTCACCCCATAATAGATTTCCAACACTATCCCAATGATGAATGACCATGTGGAGCCTAACACATCTGGCAATACGAAAGTACAGCAGGGAGGATCAGATTAGTAAGGCCAGGGTGCCCCAATGCATCATACAAGCACACATCACAGCAGCCACTCACATTACACAGCACAGCAACACACGAACATCACATGGGTCACCGCTGCCACAGGCCTTGAACACATGCATCCACTCCCAGCAAAAGGCACCCTCCCCAGATACTCACCACCCCTGCCTTACTGGCAATGCTCCTTCAGATGTGCATCCAGGTCTGGATGAGTCACTGTCAAGATGCGGCCCATCAGTGGAGTCATGCTGCGCCGTGCCAAACGCCCTGTGCGTGGTAGCATTCCCAAGGTCATCTCTGCCACTTGCTTTGCCAGCTGGCTGATGTCGTCCCACCTCTTGTGACAGTGGTTGCGTTGTCTGTTTAATACCCCCAGGGCTCTCACATTTGCTGCAATAGCCCTCCACACTGCCTTACGCTGGTGTACCTTGAGTTGCAGGTATGAAAGAAAAGAAGGGTAAATGACCAGTTACACAGTGTCAGGTACCAACATATATCAGTACAGTAGCAAGACACAGACTCACGACCAATTGTAACCCCCTCCCTCCAAAACTGAGGGACCCCTCACAAGGGCACTCTGCATGGCGCAAACAGATGTGATTGCATGCACACATTGTGGCGTAGAGGGTCCATGACAATTTCACAAATGCAGGATGCATCAACACAACATGCATCTACAGAAGTGTGTAAGTATGCAATTATACAGGGCACAGATGGGCCATATCTATTATTCAGTGTGAAGGAACTGGAGCAAGGAGCATGTAAGTCTGGTGATGTTTTCTCGTTTGGGTGGGCAGGCATTGGACCTACTCTCTGGGTCACACTGAGTCAGACAACAGGGGCACACTGAAATATTCACACAACCAATATTACAGTCCTGGGCACCTACATGGCTAACATCCGGTGGCTCTGTATGGCTGACAATGTAACACACCCCACTCACACATACAGGTACAGGCATGGAAAAGAGTGACATTGGGACACACACACTCCCTCGCCCTGGAGACAGCTTGTCTGTCAGTGTTTGACACAACCCCACACCCTCAGGCATATACTGCAGCAGTACTACTACACTTCTGCCATCCCCCTGCCCTACAGCTACCTTCATGGTGACTCACCACTACATTGGGACCACCAAACGGCCTTGGGTACTGTGCCAGCACCTCGTCCACAAGGACCTCCAGCTCTTCACTTGTGAATGGACTGGCACGGATCTTCTCTGTCCTTGCCATCCCTGTGGACATGGAACACCTGTGGTGGAAGTGAGTGGGGAGTGGTCCCAGGCAGCAGGCTCTTGAGGCAGCAGCAGGAGAGGGTCGCAGGCAGCAGGCTCTTGAGGCAGCAGCAGGAAAGGGTCCCAGGCAGCAAGCTCTCACTCCCACAGATTTATAGCCTCTGGGGTCATTTGTAAGCTGCAAAGCTGCAACAATTGGTTGTCCAGGTCTTCCTCTTTCAAAAGCATCCAATGAACGCCTCCGCGGTGGCGTTGCACACCTTCCGCGATTTTCAAATCTGCATCATGCCACCGTGATCATTGCTGCCATTGGCTGTAGGCAATGCTCCATGGCGGTGATGAACCGCGGGGGCCCGTGGTGCGCTACCGCAATGGTGCATCTTTCAAAAGCATCCAATGACCGCCTCCGCGGTGATGGTGCACACCTTCCACGATTTTCAAATCTGCATCATGCCACCGCAATCATCGCTGCCATTGGCTGAAGGCAATGCCCCATGGCGGTGATGCACCGCCGCGGCAAGGCGGTAGCTGCTGCCATTTGAGTGGCGGAGCGTGCCCACAGCCCTCTACACATGTTACCATGCCAATGGCTACCGCACTTGTGAAGGGGGTGGTGCTGGTGTCACACCGCCGTGGCCAGGTGGCAGCTCCCGGCATTTGGGTGGCGGAGCGTGCCCACAGCCATCTACACATGTCACCATGCCAATGGCTACCGCACTTTTGAAGGGGGTGGTGCTGGTGTCACACCACCGTGGCCAGCCGCTAGCTACCGTCATTGTTGTAACATTCACTGGCTATGTCCATCTTGAAAGCTGCATCAGTACACAGCAGCAACATAGTGAAGGGCACATCATTGTACACACAATGCCATTCTTCCATATCATCCACAGGTGGACGCACGTTCTGTGTGCGGTACTTTGGTCTGTGGTCCCTGCCATGTCACTGATGTTGAAGAAATCAATGTGTTGTGGGTCAGTGCTGACCTTGTCAAGGCTTCTCTCACTGTATGGTATTGTACCAGACTGGTGCTTTCACATCAGCTCAAGCACACAACTGAAAGTTTTCCGGCTACTGTGATCATTGTGTTGTGGATGTGAGCAGAGTTTACATGATGCATTGAGGTGTGTTAGGTAAAGCAGATGGGTATGATACAGTCATGGTCATTTTAGACACATTGGTGGATGGTACAGCACCAGGGTGGCACATGTGAAATGTGTGGTCCAGTATGTGTGCATTCACATTGACCTATGTCTTGTTTGCGGCACTTGTGTATTGTTAGTGGAGAGGTGTGCCCACTGTGTGCCACAAATGGCCACCCATGTAACCTGGTGTGCCATGCATCTCTCAGGGCAGTCTTTTTTTTTCCATGACATCGTTGATGGTAAGTGCTATGGCCATCTCATGATGGTTGTCACTGACATTTGCACATTTCCATCCCAACTAGGAGGAGGCCAAATCTCCTACGTCACCTGACAGTGCTGAAGGACATGGAGAATGTTGCAATCATTTGGAAATTCCGCCTCGACAGACCAACACTGAAGACCCTGTGTGATCTTTTGGACCCCCACCTGCAGCCCTCCACTTTTTTGCAACTGTTTCCTTCCAGGAGACCTTGGCCAGCGCTGGAGGGATGTTGCAGCCCATGTTCAGCCAGGTGCTGAGGGATGTACTTGCAGCCATGATGCTATATAAGAATCACTACATTCATCTCCCTAGGGGTGCAGAATTGGCCGGTGTGAAGGGTGACTTCTATCCCCTTGGGCGCATCCCCCATGTTGTTGGTGCCATCGATTGCACCCATATAGGTCTGGTGCCACCACAGGCAACTGAGCACATTTTTAGAAATCGTAAACATTATCATTCTATCAATGTGCAGGTGGTGTGTCTTGCAGACATGAACATTTCCCATGTGTCTGCAAGATTTCCTGGCTCTGCACATGATTCATAAATGATGAGGAACAGCATGGTGCCACGGATGATGGAAAATCTGCATACCGAGCGTGCTTGGATTGTGGGTGAGTATGCCTACTGATATGGCGTGCTGTGTGTTACCTGCTGCACTCTGGCTGTGCAACATTGCAATGGGTGCATATCCCAGTCGGCCATGGCTGTTGAGCCCGCAAAGGAATCCCAGGACCCCGGGTGACGTCCGGTACAATGAGGCCCATGGCAGGACCCAACGTGTAATCGAGCGGACTTTTGGCGTGCTGAAGTCAAGATTCCGCTGCCTTGACAGGACAGGAGGTGCACTGGCATACTCGTCTGGGAAGGTCTGCAAGATCGTTGTGGCATGCTGTATGCTGCACAACCTGGCCATCCTCAAGGGGATCCCCCTGCTCATGGACGATGGTGAGGAACCAAGGCCACCGCCTGCTCAAGGACCTGAGTCCAGTGATGAGGACAGTGGAGAGGAGAAAGGAATTGCCCTGCACCAACAGCTCATCAACCGCTACTTCACTTGATGGTGGGTGACGAGGTACGACTTGTACATTGTCTGGTGTGGTTGCTGTTGTTGTGAGTGGCTATGTGTGGATGTAACAGACAGGCACATGTGGAGTGACCAGTATGTGAAAATGTGGCAGTGACATTTCACATGTGACCATATGCAGGACTCTGTTTGTTGACACTTGCTGCACATTGTGTTGTCTGCCCATACAGTTATGTTGATGTTTGGTGTTGTGTTATGTCTGTGATAGCACACTGACGCCAATGACTGTTGTTCTGTGGTGTCTCCCTAGGTGCTACGGAGTCATCCTGGCCTACATAATATACATTTTTTGTATACATCATGGACATTTTGGACACAGTCAAAATAGCACTAAAGTCAAGACTGCACAAATTGTAGTGTGTAAGGTGTTTTAATTACAAAGTTGACATGTGAGGGGTGCGGGCATTTTCACATATAGGTGATGATGGAGCAGTGAGTTGACAGTCATAGTAGATGAGATGCAAGAGTGGAGACCACATGGATGTGGTGACCCAGTCCAACAGACATGTGCCATTCACACGGCAGTGCAGGGAAGGACAGTCCAAATAGTCAATGCAGTGGGAAGGAGGGTTGCCATCAGGGCTGGCTCTGTGACTGGCGTGTGGCTGGTGCTTTGCCTCAAGAGACTCCCAAGCTCTTCTTTGGACGCCCCCTTGATCTCTTGCGGGGGCTTCTGCATGGCCAGCGGTGTCTGAGGACTCACCCCTCTCTGTGGCCGCAGGGGAGGATGGTGCACTGTCATCCTGTAGCACAACAGAGGGGGGCAGATGTGTTGTTTGGGACACTGGCCTGTCCTTCAGTAACACCACTTGCTGGCCCTTGAGGTGCACCATCTGTCCAGGGCGGTTGTCGATGGACCTCATCAGCAGGATGAGCTCCCGTAATAGTTCATCAGACCGGCCACTTTGTCCCTGGACCTGTTGGTATGCCTCCACAACTCTGGTGATGGTGTCCACTCCTCCTGAGGTCTGGTGGTGACCCTGGCCCTCCCACCTGTCCTGCTGCCACGGACCTGTTGCCTCGCCACTCTGGGTCCATGCACACTCTCCCTGCTCTCCACAGTTGTTGGTGTGGCCTGGTCATCCCCTGGGACAGGGAGGGTGAGGCAGGTGGTACTGGTGGTGGTGGTGGTGGTGGTGGTGGTGGCGGTGGTGGCAGCGGTGGAGGAAGAGGCCGTGACTGCAGGGGTCTGATGTGCTGTTGTTGTTGCAGAAGACGTGGTGGTGGGGAGGATGGGGTCTTGGGACATGTTGGTCTGTGGCACACCAGATGGACCGGCCTGGAGCTCATCGTCCAAACTGTCCTGGGAGTCAACATCCGAGTGTCCATGTACCGGGGGGGAGACTGGCTCTGCTGTTCGTTGTTGTGGTCCTCAGCAGTGAATTCTTCATCACCTGTGGATTAGATGGGTAATGGTCAGTGTTGGGCACTGTGCAAGTATTGTCTCATCTGCGTGTCATCGACTGTCTCCACTAGTATTAATCATTGCAACACTGTGTGTAATTTCATGGTGCAGAGGAACATCATTTATTCATACATGTCTGGTGTCAATGCATTGCATGCAATTGTTGCTGTGTGTAGGGATGTAGGTCTCACACACACACACATCAAGAAGAGTAAAGATTGCTACCTACCTGTTAGGTGAGGGGGAACAGTGCAATGGCTGATACATGCTCCTGGGTGGGAGGGAGTGCTCCATGCTGCTGGGGTGTGGGCCAGGGGGCATGGTGGGAGTTGTGGAACAAACCTCCCTTCCCCAAACAGACCTCCCAGTGAAGATGGCTACCTACCTGTTAGGTGAGGGGGAACAGTGCAATGGCTGACACATGCTCCTGGGTGGGAGGGAGTGCTCCATGCGGCTGGGGCGTGGGCCAGGGGGCATGGTGGGAGTTGTAGTACAGGCCTCCCACCCTCAAACAGGCCTCCCAAGCAAGATGGACAAACATCACAAGCAAGATGGCTACCTACCTGTTAGGTGAGGGAGAACAGTGCAATGGCTGACACATGCTCCTGGGTGGAAGGGAGTGCTCCATGTGGCTGGGGTGTGGGCCAGGGGGCATGGTGGGAGTTGTGGAACAAACCCCCCCACACAGACCTCCCAGTAAAGATGGCTACCTACCTGTTAGGTGAGGGTACACAGTGCAATGGCTGACACATGCTCCAGGGTGGGTGAGGCCTCCATGCTGCTGGAGTGTGAATTAGGGGCATGCTAGGAGTGGTAGTGAAGGCCTCCCTCCCCCAAACAGGCATCACAGTGAAGATGGCTACCTACCTGTTAGGTGAGGGTGAACAGTGCAATGGTGTTTGGATTGTGAAAGGAAGTACTTATCAGTGTGTTGTTTGGCATTTGTTTGTACTTACCAGCCTCTGTTCCCCCGGGTACTCCTGTGAGACTCTCAGGATGCAGTATGGCAAGCACTTTCTCCTCCCATGGTGTGAATGTTTTCGGTGGGATGGGAGGGTCACATTCGCCAGCTCCCAGTTCTTGCTCCTCTTCTCCTTGACAACCCTCTTGGGATCATGCCACCGCTTCATGATCTCCTTCTTGGATCATGGGTGGTCCCTACTGCATTAACGCTTTGTACTATCCTTTCCCACATTTGTGTCCTTGTGGCTAATGGTGTCTGTTGGACCAGGCTACCAAACATTTGTGGCTCTACTCTGACAATCTTATTGACCATGACTGTCAACTCACCCTCTGTGAATTTGGGCATTTTCTGTGAGGTCATGGTGTGTGGTGGTTGAAGTGTTTGTGGGTGCAGGTGTGTGGGTGGCGGGTGTGGTGTTGGTGTGCGAGGTGTGTTGTGTGCTGGGGAATTGTTGGAGCTGGTGTGATGGTGGTAGTGATGGTGGTGGTGGTTCTGTGTGTGTGCTGTGCTCTTTTGCGTCTCCTGTCAGATGTGGTGTATGGCCTTCTCTTCTGGAGTGTTGCAAAGGATTGTGGTCAGTGAGGGGGCTGGTTTTATACTCAGCTATGTGGGTGTGTCCAAGTGAAATTTGGGTGTCAGGTGTGTTGTGGAAGTTGGCCTGTGCTTTTATTTTTGATTTTGCATTTATTTATTTCATTTGTATGTTTTTTATGTATTTGGGGGGCATGGCTACTTTGATTTGTGCAATGTTTGGCATCACTGCGGTGTTTTTGCATCGGCCGCCATTTTTTTCATGTACCTTCCGCTGCGGTGGCTATGCTGCAGCTCCTCTGCTATCCCTCCCATTCACTCCTGTGTGCGACCGCGGTGGTCGGAAACAGCAGTTCCGACCGCGGGACCCTTGAGGATATGCTAATTTCCCGTGTGGAGTCTCCGCTTTCCTTGCGGCGGGTTGTTGCTTTTCCTCTGCTTTTCCGACCGAAGCAGTCGTCTTTTTGCTGTCACCGCCAGTGTCGGGCGGTTTTGGTTGGCCCGCTACCGCCACGTCGGTCTTTTGTGGCGGTTGATCCTAATTTGGCCCCCAGTTTATTCGCGGTCCTGGCGGGCGGTTGTTTCCCGCCTCCATGGCGGTTGGGGTGATTTTACGCCTGCTATCCTAATGGGGGCCAAAGTTGACAATCCAAACAGTTACTGTGCTGGAGTAAAGTTTTCCATAGGAACCGTTAGTCGTAGAAGAAGACAGTGGAAAATAAAATAAAAATAATAGCGGGAGTTCGCTGGGGCCCCCACAGTCCCAGGGCTTCACTCATGTTGGGAGGGGGTGCAGTAGGCTGTGTAAATTATATCAGGAAAACAACAATGCAGCTTATTGCTGCTTTTCTTTAATATAATGTGGAATAATGTTTATTTATTAGGCAGTGTTCACTTTTGTTATGGATAGAGTCACTTTGTTACAAGAAATGTATTATTATGTAGGACGGCGTGTTCTGCATGTGTGCGTGAAACAAATTTAACATTTAATTGGCTAAGGTGTTCCAACAACAAGCTTAATGTTCATTGGGTGCAAACTATTGAAAGTAGAAGTATTTTCTGCAATTCACTTCTGCTCCGGAGAGTAGCAAGGACATCTAATTGGTTTACATGTGGTAAGGAGGACTTTCCTGGGCTTTATGTTGGTCGGTTGCGAACTATTGAAAGTAGAAGTTTTGCCAGCCATTCACTTCCGCTCTGCGGAGTAGGAGGGACATCTGATTTGCTGATGTGCTCCAAGGAGGACTTTCACAAGCTTAATGTTGATTGGCTGTAAACTGTTAGAAGTAGAAGTGTTGTCAGCGATTCCTTCCCTCTTTGCGGACTATTAGGGACATTTCATTGGGTAACGTGTTCCAAGCGGGACCTTAGGAAGCTCAATGTTCATTGGCTATGAAGCATTAAAAGTAGAAGTTTTGGCAGTCATTACTTCCTCCTCTGCGGAACAACATGGACATTTTATTGGCTAAAGTGTTTTTTTTAATGTGTTTAAGCGCCATTTATATAATTGTCGTGTGGTGTACAAATCACGGCGGAAAAATGACAGTGTTTTGCGGTGTTTTTTTTTTATCAAGTTTGTGGGTGGGATACTTCCCAGGAGCACTATTTACTTATAATGTGGGGTTTACTTTTCTGATGGGGAGGTGTGGTTGCGCAGCAAAAATTTCAGCCTAGGTTTGAAACTGTTTTTATTTAGCAAATACAAATAAACTTTCTTCAGAAACTGGCACTGTATATATGAAAGGGGTGACAATTAAAAATGGAATTTCATAAAATATCAGTTAAGCGTGGCCATATCCTCCTTTTTTCTGCTATAGTTTGTAAAAGTGTTGCCCAATATTCTTGATAATGCAAGAGGGCATCAGTTACTTTTAGATAAAGTAGAATAGGAGTGCTACAACAAACAATCCCGCACTACATTATCTGAGGTCAGGAGAACAAATAAAAAACAGTTAAATACAAGTGACTTAATATTACATAGAAAAGTATGCATTATTATTTTTCAAATTTGTATTCCGTAGAATTCAGGAACGTTCTGTTGTAGTGCTTAGAGGTCGCACACTGTTCCGCTAACAAATCACATACTCACTTAAGATTATATAGGATAGTACTGTTATAATATACAGAACTGGTCTTATGTATTCTTTAGGAAGAAGTTGAATAGGAACCGCAAATGAGAAGAATAGAAATAAGAAAAAAACATTCAGAAATGTAGGGTTTATCATATATTTAAAGTAACAAAGTATATATGAAAGATATTTTTTTTATTCCGCAATTTTGTTACATATGCTCCCTGATATAAATATCTGATCAAGTACGTTCTAATGTTTTGTAAGCTGTATTACAGATGGCGCCGAAAAATCTTCTATTCCTCTTCTGTAACAATAGGACAATCTATTACAATATAACAATTGATACCATTGTTACAGTAAAGAGAAAAGGAAAATAAAGTTATCTATTTAACCAAACATCCATAACGAAATACCTTCGAGCGGTAATTATTTTCTGAGCTTCTTTTCTCCGGGAGATCAAAAGGTTTGATCTTCGTGGCGAGGGGTCATAAACTCCTCTGAGATCATGACTGTGAAAATTATAATATATATATTGACAGTATATGATCAAAATGGGGGAACAGACTAAAAACCAGAAGCTGGTGATATTGCTGATATATCTTTACTCTTTTTGACGACGGGTCATGAACTTCACTGAGATCAGCATAACTGTTAATATTATAATATATATATTAACAGTATATGATCCCTAGGGGAAAACACACTAACAACTGGAAGGTGATGACGTTGATTGTAAATATTTAGGGTTTGTGCCGACGGGTCACCAACACCTCTTAAGCAAAGTATAGTGTCAATATTATAATATAGAAAGTCACAATATATAAGCTGAAAGGAGTCAGAAAAGGAGCAATGTTTGTTATATTCTATCTGTTTCTGAAAACAAGCTGCTGACGTTACAGAGAAAAAGGGAAAAAACATGCAATAACACTTTTTTCTAGATATAAATGTTTAAATATTGACAAATAGCCACAAATTATAACTATCTACTATGCCATAATGAAACAACTTCCAACTCCAGAATATGTTTGTTGACGCAAAACAAGAATCTGATGCTAGAAAAGAGAACCTGCATCACAGATTGGTGACTCAGAAATAACTCGCGAAAACTAAAGTAATTTCACAAAAGGTGTGGGTTTTTATCGTTTTTGGTTGTTTAGTAGTCTATGGAAGGAAGATTTGGCTCCGCCTATGTGGATGTCACGTTTTGCAGTTTACATGTGCTCACGTTTTAACTGTATTACTTGTGACGTGTTGGGAAAAGTTACAAACTGTGAAGCTGTCAAGGTTTCGATTTCCATAGTAAAACATATAAGGTCCTTATTATCTACAAACATTGGAGAGTTTGAAAAGAGTTGCCCAGTAAACTGTGTCCTTTGCATTCTCATGATTAAAAACATCTAAATAGAAGATATAAAATAAAAATATTGTTTACAATAGAAGAAAAAAAAAACTATTATTATTTGTATTCACTACTCTTTTTAATAAAAAAAATGCCAGCATTTGTAAAGCGTAAAGCTACCTCCGAAAGGTGTGCTGGCACTTGGGGTGTTGGGAAGATTAAGCAAGGTGTTACCTACAGTGAGATAGTGGTGGGCTAAGATGCTGATGGACTTTGGAATTGAACTGTGAACGCTGTTCTTGAAAGTCGGGTATTAGAGGTGCTGCGTCATCCTTGTACCACACTTATATGTTAATTACTGCTAGTTAAGTTGAAAATATTCTTAAATTATAAGTAGAGCTCTTTGATTTACGTTTTTACTGAATTTTACAGATAAATACAGACAGAAAAGTATTTATTTTCCTCTATGTATTTATTTTAAAGTGTGGATAAATATAGAAATTGGGTCACTTTTGAGCATTTGTAAATTATGTTAATGATGAGTAGTAGGCCAATAGGTCTGTTATTCTAAAAGTAAAAGGGTAAAAACAATAAAAGACTTTTAGTAAAGAGCAATATATATCCTCGTATAAGAAAACGTGCACATCTTAATATGAAGGTAGTGTATAGTTTATCATCTAACAGTGTTTACATAAGTGAAAACGGTCAGTCTTTCAGCCATAAGTGAATATTTATCGGTAAAATAAATGTGGAAATATACTAATTTCAGATTCTTTTTTTTACAAAACCCGAACTATATACAAGTAAATACATATACAATTATTTTTTTAAAAATATGGATAAATACAGATGGAAATGTCTACAAAATAAATACCATAAAACCAAGAGGTATAATTATAAGTTATAAAACACTACTGTTAAGTTTGATTTTACTATACAAAGTATACACAGGTTTTAAAATGTTACTTAACAAACACTAGGTTATAGGGATATTGTAGTTAGAAATTAGCATTTAAAAAACCTTTATATTCACTGAAAACAACATAGCTTTTAGGTAGGGTATAGTTAGGAATTATCATTTGAAAAACCTAGGAAATTCACTGTGACCACCATAGGTTTCAGGCAGACAACTTGTAAAGTTAACGTGTTCTAACAACGCAGTCATTGTAACAACAGCATTGTAAAGGAAAGCAATGTAATAGCATGCAATGTAACATAGTATATTCAACACAGATTCCCTCAAAACAAGAACAGCCTGTCTGTGGACGCTCAGTCGCCGGCTCAGTTAATATCACCACAGTCATCAGCACAGTTGCCATTTCAGTCTCTGACAGTGCCACAGCAACCGTCTCAACCACAGATCCAGTGGCCAAGTAAAGCAGAGCAGATAGAATCAACTTAGATAGAAACCGGAGGGTCTCACTGCAGGCAGACTGAACAACTCCAAGTAGAAGGAACTCTTCTGCAATGCAACATTAAAACTTTGCTAAATCTTATTCTAGAAGAAATAAGAGAGTTTAAGACAACTCAAGCAAACGAGATAGCATCCCTTCATCTGTTCCTCTCAAAGATCGAGGAGGCAATGGGTAACTTTCCAGTAAGGATTCAAGAGGCAGAATCCAGAATTTCACAGCTTGAAGACCAAATGAACACCATGCAGCAACAGGTGAACCTAGTTAAAAAGGAAAAAACGTCACTTGATGGTAAACTTGAGGAGCTCGAGAATCATTCACGACGCTCAAAATGGTGTATAGTAGGAGTTCCAGAAGGAAACGAAGGGTCCCAAACTCTTCAATGGGTCAAGACTTTTATTAAGAAAAGTTTGCTGACAGAATTTGTAGGAGATCTCAGCATGAAAAGAGCACAAAATAATTTTCAGGAGATCTCACCTTAGCAAGAGCACATCATGTACCTTTGCACCCATTTCCCACTTCCAAATTGCCACAAACAATTCTGATTAACTTTGCTGACTATTGCATAAGAGAGTAGATATTATCTAAAGCTATTCAGAAGAGAACATTTTCGAACAATGATGCCTCCAGTTGTCGGTTTTTCGCTGACATGTCGGCAGCTGACGCTCCCCGGCGTAAAGAGTTTTTTAAATTGTTATATCTTTTTAATGGGGGGCAGGGCACTCCGGATAGAATATCTCAGCAGTCAAAGGTAAGGGTGCTATTGAGAGGCAGGTTCCAGATATTCGTGAATATAGAGGAAGCTCTGGAGTTTCTGAGAGAGATTTCAATTGCTAAAAATGTTGGGTGCCTTGAGGTTGGTGGGGCAGGTCACTCCTGGTGCAGGTCCATGGCACTACATAAGGGAGGGATAAGATGGGTTCGGTGGGCATTTTCCCATCTCCTAGGGAGGGCACAGTGTTGGGAGGATGGGAAAGGTGGTAGATGTGGTTTGCAAAAAACAAAAAAAAAAGCAGAATCATAATAAGTAGATTTTTTGTAATTGGAATTTTGAATATGGCAAAACCCAGTATAAATCTCAGAGATGGTTTTTAAACTCCTGATCATTTTGGTTAACATAAAGGGAAATAGAGTATTAAATAAACAAAAGTAAGGGGGTATAATACGATGGTTAACTTCTTCTTCACCACAAGTCCTCTTCCTTTAAGAAACTCACCTTAAAAAAAATACTCCATAACTTACTATCCCAAAAATGTTTTCCAAAGTATTTTTTGCCTCTGCAGGGATGGCAATAAGGGGGGTTGGGGTATACTTTAGCCAGGGGCTGGATTGGGAGTTTAGTCAAGGTATGAGAGATCCTGAAGGCCGATGGCTATGGGTCACGGCGATCTTAAATAGGAACATCCTAAATTTTGTTAACTATTATGCACCAGTTTTGGATTATCCCACATCTGGATTAATAAGATACTTAGAGGGGTTACGGGCCCGATCCTTTTTGGGGGGATTTCAATTATATACAAGATCATCTGATAAAGGACACTTTGAATAAAAATAAAAAGCAACTGAAGTCAAAGACATGAAAAGTAATAGATGCAATAAAACAAGATTATCAATTAATTGATCCATGGCGCAGAGCCCATCGGGAAGAATGACAAAATACCTGTTATTCTCAGCAATTTCAGTAGGCTTCTTGAATTGACTTTTTTATCTCTCGTTCTTTAAAATATTCTGACTTGGGCATGGGGGTCAGTTCATTTTCAGATCACTCTCTGATTAATTTGAAATAGAAATAGAGGAGGGTAGGAGATCTAGGTCCAGGTGGCAGATGGATCGACTCCTTCTCTCAAATCAACAATTGGTAACTGGCATAAGAAAATGGATAAAATAATTTTTCCTGCACAACAAGGGTACAGTGAAACCCTTTTTTGTCTTTGGGCCTTTAAGTCCTCAGTATGTGGTCAGATGGTGGCCTTCATGGCAGCACCGTCTACAATTCAAAGGAATCAAATAGCCAAACTTCAGCTGGCAGTTGATACTGCCTTGCTGCAGAAAAATACCGCTTTAAGGGGTAAAGAGTCAGTTGAGAGGCAGTTTAATAAAGTAAAACAGGGGCTAAGAGAGTTTTTTATTATAGAAGAAATAACAGCTCTCTGACATTTCAACAGGGAGTTTATGAAGAGAGTGAAATGGTGGAAAAACTAATATGGTAGCCTGGTCAACTAAAGTAAAGCAGGAAGCAGCATTAATTACTGAAACATCAGAACCTAGTACAGGAGACCTGGTCATTATCAAATGTCCAGGCAGAGGAGATTCAAGCAGATAACAGCAGCTGAATTTCAACAATCCCTTGTTACAATGTCGGGAGGAAAAGCGTGTGGAAACGATGGGTTTCCAATAGAATTTTATAAGGTGTTTGCCGAAGAATTAACACTTCCACTGGGAGAGCTTTTTAATTATGTGAAATTGTGTGTTTGGTCCCTACAGCGTTTAAAGAATCTATTATTGTCAGTTTTGTAAAGAAGGGAAAAACCCTTGAGACATCAATTCATATAGACTGATCAGTTTACTCAATTCTGACTATAAAATTATAAGGAAAATCTGGGCGCGTCGTTTTACTCCCTTGGCTCAAAAAGCGATACATAAGGATCAGACAACATTTGTCCCAGGGAGATTAATGTCTACAAATACAGGGTTTTTAGTCTAAGCACTTGATTTCTTTCATATCAACCAAACTCCAGCACTTATGATGATAGTCGATGCAGAAAAAGCGTTTGATTTGGTGAATTGGGACGCTCTCTTTTTTGGTTTGAGCAGGTATGGGATTACCCCCCGGGTTATAAACATGCTATGCAATATCTATCATGGGGCTCAGGCACAGGTTTTTATTAATTGTAGCCTGGGTGGGACAGTTAATATTAATAGGGGGACCAAGCAAGGATGCCCGCTGTTCTCCATGCTTTTGACTTTTTTCATTGAACTCTGGCCACCAGGATTCAAAGCGATGTGGCAAGAAAAGCACCAATATTAGGAATTGCCAGGTTAAAGTTGTTTGCGGTCAACATTATCCTCTATCTCAGTCCGGAAGGACAAACTGTTGAATCAACATTAGCAGAATTTGCACAATTTGAACTAATTGGAGGCTATAAAATTAATCTAAACAAGACCGAAATTGTAATAATTAATAGTTCAAGTGATTTTCTCCTTAACAATCTGAAGCAGCAAGCCCTTACTTCTATTCCAATACGACATTTAGGGATATATGTCACCAACCAGTATACCAAAATTTATCAACTGAATTATGAGGTAATGTGGAAAACAATCAAAAAGCTGCTAGAGGAATGGTAGCTATTGCCACTCACATTGATTGGCCAGGTGGCACTAATAAATATGTCCAGCTTACCTTTACTTGTTTCTCTTTTTACAAATGTCTCTATTCAGATCAATATGAACTATTTGAAAGAGTTGGATACGATTATCAAAAAGTTTGTTTGTAGTAAGAAGGCATCGAGGGTAAAACTCTCAGTACTCCACCTTGATATCAACCAGGATGTGCCTGCACTTCCCTAGGTTTCTACATATTATGAAGCAGCCTTTTTACATTTATTAGTTTGTTAAGTCGGTTGTAAGGGATCGGTTGATGATTTCTTTTTAGATAAAATGGTGCAGGAAGTCGGATCACTGATTCCGGTATTTTTAAAAACAGCTATATTCCCCCCAAAAACAAGGTATAAAACTTTGCAGGAATATAGCACAAGACTCCAGATTTTCTACGCCAAACAAGTTTGCTCCACAGGGCACCACTATTTAAAGCTTACAGAATGTAAAAGCTTGGACCTTCAAATCCAGAGAAGCCATCTAAGGTTTTGGAATGCCAACAGCTTTGAAGATTTGGGTCATTTTTTAGTGGGCGGCAGATGTATGAATTAGGAAGAGGTGCAAATTAGGTGTGGAGACCGGAGTAAGCTGTTTTTTCTTGGATATATTCAGATTACACATCTATTAAATAGGTGCACCCTTCCATCTAATTCTGCCCCAACTTCCCTTATAGCGGCTCAATTTAGACCAAAGTTAAGAGGGGTTGGAAATTGGTATCGCCTTCTACGGTCCCAAGGGGAGTCTCTGGTGGTTAACAAATTCCTATAAAAAGTGACCCAGGAGACACAATGTTTTTTCTCTAATCGTGACTGGCAAGCCTTTTCACAACTTGGCATTAAAGCCTTAAGAGCAGCCAATTTTAAAAGAATGGTTTACCTGTCATGCTAGATGGCATACTATACTCCCAAAGCTCTTCATAAGATGCGTCCGGAATTAGAGAATAAATGCTTTAGTTGCCAGGCAGCAGGCGAGGGAGGGTGGATCCACACATTTTTTTACATCCCCAAAGTTAGAGCAATTTTGGAAAAGAATCTTCATGGCTTTGAGTGGTGATTTACAAAAAAGTTTAAATCCCGAGACAGCTGTAGCACTCTTAGGTACTGTTAGCCAGAGACAAAATTTAGCAACGTCAACAGGTGAGGAGAGATTTTGAGCTATTGCCTCCCTTGCTGCATGTTCTCTAATACTTCAGAACTGGAGGTACTCCGAGGTACCCACCTATTTGGAGTGGTTGAATAAAATGATACAAACAAGGACATTTGAAGAAGTTTATGCTAAGAGAGTTGGTGCTATTAAAAGATTTACTAGTGTATGGAAATATATGGAGCTGGTGTGGCTTTTCTGCTGGGCACAATAAGTTTTTGTTTATAAACCCCTCACACACCAACCTGGTTGGTGTCATGCTTCATCATCGGGGTCCAGCCAGGCAGCCGAATGCCGCCTGGTTGTGCTTCTACGCCTGACTACAGCGGAGCAGGTGTCGTGCAACTACCAGTAGAAAAATTGCGACTACTTAGTTGGCTAGGTGTTGGCGGTCGCCAACACCTAGCCAACTAAGTAGTCGCAATTTGTCTACTGGTAGTTGCATCACTAATTTTAACTAACACCCTGGGCCGCCACGAATAAAATATTGGGCAAGGATTCCCAGAGGTGTATCTCATCACTCACCTTCATCCACATCACACTGTTGCACGACACCTGCTCCGCTGTAGTCAGGCGTAGAAGCACAACCAGGCGGCATTCGGCTGCCTGGTTGGACCCTGATGATGAAGCATGACACCAACCAGGTTGGTGTGTGAGAGGTTTATAAACAAAAACTTATTGTGCCCAGCAGAAAAGCCACACTCACAAGTGACCTGGAATACTAATTAATATTCCATGACTTCCACCCAGTGGGCAAGTCCACATTGTTTTTCATGATTATAGATTTGGGGACGGGACTCGCCCCTCAAAACCCCTGCTCTCTCCATTGATTCCTCTGCTGGTAGAAACAATCCAGTAAAAGTGGGCCTGCAAGCCAAAGTAAAGTAATTCTCAGTATAAATGCATTTGATGGGTTTGAACCTGACTATTATGTAGGGTTGGAAAGCAGTGCACTGTTTTGAATGATGAATATAAATGCATTTAATGGACTTGATCCAGATTAGTTTTTGGAGTTTTGAAGCAATGCACTTTACTGAATTATAATTGGTTGAACTTTAGATTATATAGAAGTACAAGGCTCAGCACCATTTATAGCTGCTGAATTGGCACAATGCACTTTAGGGAAAGGGATATGTAGAGAAGCCTATGTCAAGGAAGGTACCGACATAGTAGAATAAATTGGGCTGCCATATACGGTATCGGCTCTGACCATGTGGAAAGAACTACCCTGCTGGGTCTAGAACCGGAATATTTCTGGGGTTTTGAAAGCACTGCACCTCATTCAATTACAACTGGTTGCACTTTAGTTAGTGTGTGTTAAGGTTAATGTTCTGCACCAGATACTGTTAGTGAATAGGCACATTCCACTTTAGGGCTAGGTACACTCAGAGAAGCCTATGGCAAGTGAGTTATTGCAATGGAAGATACACTAATGCATCAAAGTAAATGGGGCTGCAATGCACAGTATCGGCTGTACTGGTTGAAAGCACTGCTCTATACAGTAGTTGATCCAAGTGGGAACTGTTATTTTAAGATCGTGATTGAATTATATGGTATCAAGTGATGTACATTTATCAAATCAATTGCATTACTTCCCTGTTGCTTTTATGTTTCTGCTCAATAAAAAGATATAAAAAAAAGAAAAAGAAAACCACCAGCACCAACCCATTTCCCAAAATTCCCTCTAAGAATAGGCTAACCCAGCCTAAGTATTCATTCAAAGAAATATCACAAAGTGAATTTATGGATATGGTCAAAGCAAGCAGGCCCTTCTGACCCTTGCCTGCCACAAATCGTTACAAATGTCCGTTTAACTACCTCTTCTGCCACACCAGTAAGAAGAATCCTAAAATACATCTTAAACAACAGGAATCTTTCCGGAAGACCTAAAAAAGGCATACATACGCCAATTATTAAAATAAACTAATCAGGACCCATATAACCCTAACAACTACAGACTAATTATGAATGGGTATTTCCTGGGCAAACTGATAGAAAGAGCAGCATTTGCCCAGATGTGACAATAACTTGAAGATAAATGTATACTTTCAGACTACCAAACAGGATTCCGCCCTGGAAGAGACACAGAATCTGCGCTCATCTCTATGTGGGATGACCTTAAAAGCACAGTAGACCAGAATGGGGTTTTGGCTCTACTTCTCTTTGACCTTTCAGCCGCCTTCAATACAGTTGACCATGACACTCCAATACAAAGAATGTACAAATCCGGCATAAAGGGGATTGATCTTGACTGGATCATATCCTACCTTCAAAACAGCAAAATGTTGCCCATTCTCCCCCTTTCTCATCCAAACCCTACTTTACAAAAGCAGGGGGCACTCAAGGCTCTATCAGATCACTCTTGCTTTGCAACATCGGCATAAAGTCATTGCCAGCAATGGTTAATGAATTTTACCTCACATGCTATAACTGTGCAGATGTCTCGAGGAAGGCTGGCCGCCTTCCTCGAGACGAATGGATCCCTCGACCCATCGCAGTCCGGATTCCGTGCCAACCACAGCACCAAGACCACCCTCATCGCCGCCACTGACGACATCCGAGCCCTGATGGACAACGGGGAAACAGCGGCCCTCATCCTCCTAGACCTCTCCGCGGCTTTCGACACGGTCTGCCACCGCACCCTAGTACAGCACCTCAGCAACGTCAGAATCCAGGAGAAGGCGCTGGAATGGATCGTCTCCTTTCTCGACGGAAGAACACAAAGAGTCCGCCTACCACCGTACAAGTCAGAGGCCACCAAAGTCATCTGCGGCGTCCCTCAGGGATCCTCACTGAGCCCGACGCTCTTCAACGTCTACATGAGCCCTCTCGCGGCCATCGCACGCCAACACAACCTCAACATAATCTCCTACGCCGACGACACCCAGCTGATCCTCTCCCTGACCAACGACCCCGTCGCCGCCAGAGCCAACCTGCACGAAGGGATGAGAGAGGTAGCCGAGTGGATGACGACGAGCCGCCTGAAGCTGAACTCAGATAAGACGGAGGTCCTCATCCTGGGCTCCTCGCCCTCCGCCTTGGACGACTCCTGGTGGCCCCCCGCCCTGGGCACCGCACCCAAACCGACAGACCACGCTCGCAACCTGGGTTTCATCCTGGACTCCTCCCTCTCCATGACCAGGCAAGTCAACGCCGTCTCCTCGTCGTGCTTCAACATCCTGCGCATGCTTCGGAAGATCTTCTGGTGGATCCCCACAGAGACCAGGAAGACCGTCACCCAGGCCCTCGTCACCAGCCGACTGGACTACGGCAACGCACTCTATGCCGGAACCACCGCCAAGATCCAGAAGAGACTCCAGCGCATCTAGAACGCCTCAGCCAGACTCATCCTCGACATCCCACGTCACAGCCACATCTCCGGACATCTAAGAGACCTGCACTGGCTCCCGGTCAACAAGAGAATCACCTTCCGCCTCCTTACCCACGCACACAAAGCTCTCCACGACCAAGGCCCGAGCTACCTCAACAACCGAATCAACTTCTACGCTCCCAAACGCCACCTCCGATCCGCCAGCCACGCCCTCGCCACCGTCCCACGCATCCGCAGAACCACGGCTGGAGGAAGGTCCTTCTCCTACCTGGCCGCCAAGACCTGGAACTCCCTCCCGGCCGACCTGCGCCTGACCCAAGACCACCTCTCCTTCAGGAAAAAGCTCAAGACCTGGCTGTTCGAGCAGTAGCGGCACCCCCCCCCCCCCCCAAGCGCCTCGAGACCCTACGGGTAGGTAGTGCGCTCTATAAATTTCTTTGATTGATTGATTGATACAAATACTCCTTAAAGTGGAAAGCCCCAAAGACATTGGAACCTCACAATCTTTGGTTGCCTCAAAGTTAGACATCAGCGGATGACATTGAGCCATCTCAAATTGAATGTTTCCAAAACTGAAATCATTATATGTGGCAACGGGAATAATCATGACCCCCTATGGGCCTGGCATGACAATCTGGGACCTCCTCCTAAAGTATCTAAGCAAGTAAGAAACCTTGGAATTACCATGAACTCCAAGATATCAACTAATACCCAAGAGAACATATTAGCAAGATCAAGCTTGATTACCATGAACACTCTGCAATGCATCTTGCCTCACCTGGGATTTCCGCACACGGTCCAGTGTACTATCTCTCTCGTACTGTCTAAACTTAATTACACCAATGGCATCTACCATGGTTCATCTTAATCAACTATGAAATCACTACAACAGATTCAGAAATCTGCTGCCAGGCTACTCCTACATGAAAAGTCACAAGCCTATTTCTCCTCCGTATTGAAAGCCCTAAATTGGTTCCTGGTTGCCACGAGATCCATCTTCAATCTGCTTTGTATCACCCACAAAGCACTACATGGACCAGGACCACTTTTCATCGAGAATAAAATCACCAAATACATTCAACAAAGGAACCTCCCTCAACATTGTCATCTCACCTCAAATCTCCACCACACTATAAAATAAAACTTAGATGCCACATCTTTCTCTGTTCAAGCAGCCAAACTATGGAATTCACTACCCCAAAACAGAAGATCCATGGATAACTATCTTACCTTCAGAAGACTGCTCAAGAGTTGGCTCTTTCCTACATAACCACCATACTTAATGTACAGCATATCCCTGTGTTTTTAAACATTTCTAATTTGATTAATTGTATGTATGTAAATAAATGTGTTTCTTTGTACAAATATATATAAGTACCATGGTTTTAGGAATACATGAATGTTCTTCAGGCCTGCTTAAGAAATGTGTTTATCACTTATACTTAAATATATATGTTACTCTATGCTTAACATGTTTAAAGCTCACTACATAGTTTTCATGTAAGTTTTATGAATAGATGTTTTTGGGTCCCTATTTTATTCATCTATCACAATATGTAAATATTATCATAACTATTTTATCTACAAGTGCTTCACTATTGAAATATTGAGAAAAAGATAACATTTTAAACAATAGTTATAAAAAAACAAATACATTAGCTTCAAGTACAGCATCTCTTGAAAGTCTGGGTTTATTCAATACCACTTAAAATCTTCAAAGCAACAAGGCAACAAGGGAATAGCCAACCTATACAAAAACTCCCCTAGTTTTGTGATGCACCTCACTCGTTATAAAATCTCCCCAAAAGTTTAAACTAAGCACAGAGCCTTATGCTCACAACATGTTAAACTCCACTGCCGCTGCCGTTCCTCTGGGGCGGTTAGAAAACCAAAAATATACTGCTGATGTGCCAAAAAGTCCAGTTTTCACTCCACGCAGCCGAGTAGGCGAGCGGACTAGTGCTCGGCCCCTCCTGCCCCAGCAACTACAAAAGACCCTTAGTCACGCCTGCACCGATTGATAGTGTGCTAAGTGATTGTCCTGAGGCGGAAGCCGGGACTTGTGTGCTCGTATTCATTGCATGTTTGTCTATTTTTAAAACTGCACTGTAATTTCGTTTTTGCACACACCTTCGTTTTTTAACTTGTGGCATTTGTAAATTGTAAATTTTCCCTTTATACAGCACTGACCGGACTTCCATTGCCCAGCTACTTGGTCTTTACCCCTTTAGCCCCACTGCAGACGATTAGGCGCTGCCTGGGGTTTGCTTTCTTAGCGCCCACCATCTTGGGTAAAGAGCAGGCGAGCGGACTAGTACTCGGCCTCTCCAGCCCCAGCAACTACAAAAGACCCTTAGTCACGCCTGCACCGATTGATAGTGTGCTAAGTGATTGTCCTGAGGCGGAAGCCAGGACTTGTGTGCTCGTATTCATTGCATGTTTGTGTATTTTTAAAACTGCACTGTAATTTCGTTTTTGCACACACCTTCATTTTTTAACTTGTGGCATTTGTAAATTGTAAATTTACCCTTGCGCAGCACTGACCTGACTTCCCTTGCCCAGCTACTTGGTCTTTGCCCCTTTAGCCCCACTGCAGCCGATTAGGCGCTGCCTGGGGTTTGCTTTCTTAGCGCCCGCCATCTTGGGTGAGGAGCAGGCGAGCGGACTAGGGCTCGGCCCCTCCCCCCCCAGCAACTACAAAATGGTCCCCTCTCATAGGGAGCGCAGCGGACGTGCACAGCGGGCGCGCCAAAGGCAAGCCCGTCTGCGCCCATCCGCGCCAGGCCGGGCCTAGGGGCCGGGGACGCTGGGCGATTCCTCTCCTACCCTGCTAACACCCTCAGACAGCTACAGCTTTCATACCCGCCGCCTTCTCCTGGCACAGTGAGGTGGATTAATGCCGCTGGCCTCGCTCGCAGGGCGCTCAATTCTCCCAGCAGCCGCAAGTATACTGCGGTGCCGGTAAGGAGTGAGACATCCGTACGCACGATGTACCTGAACACACGTTCCCTGGTTAAGCATCAATCTGATATCTTCATCCTCCTCACCAATGAAAAACCCAATATATTACTAATCACAGAGACATGGCTCACTGCTGATTCCCACCACAATATTCTGGCGGCCCTCCCCCCAGATTATTACATCCTCCATGCTTACCGCCCTTCAGGTCGCCCTGGAGGCGGGGTGGCAGCCATCATATCGAAACAATTCAAATTTATCACCACAGCATCTCTTGCTCTTCCAGAGGTGGATAATCTGGTCATTAGCCTGGAAACAGAGGCTGGCGCCCTCACACTCATACTCTTATACCGGTCCCCTCACCCCATGCCCTCGTTCCCCACTTCCATGAGTGAACAGCTGTCAAACCTGTAGACACATCATGCCAGAATCGCTCTTTTTGGCGAAATTTTAATTGCTGGTTCAATGATGATAAAGCTGGCCCTCATGCCACGGAATTGTTTGAAGCTTTTACTAGTCTCAATCTGACTCAGCAAATTTCCGTGCCCACCCATATCAAGGGTCACACCCTCGATCACATCTGGACTCATGACTTAGTCCTATCCCGGCCAGTCATCTCCCCCTGTGTCTGGTCAGATCACCATTTAATTGACACCACCATTACTGTCAGTGGCAGGGTCACGGCCCCTATCATGGCAGGTGGATCATCGCGTAAATGGAGCTCCTACGACTCCCAAGGCTTCCTCGCGGCCCTGGCCAACACTCGACCCGCCACCAACACTGATGCCAGTGTTGATGCAATGGAAGGCACATCTGTAACTGGCTAAAGATGGCCAGTGACCAGTTCGCTCCTCTAACTAAATTCCCATGAACTAGACACAGTAATTCACACAGATGAATCTCCAGCAATCTCAAAGAACACAAATTAAAGGTGCGTCAGCTGGAACGGATCTGGAGACGTAACTACGCCAACTCAGATAGACTGCTCTTCGTGGCGGCCCGCAAAGAATATAAAAGTGCGATTTCCTCGGCTAAATCTTCAAATGTCTCTGACAGAATTCTGTCCGCTCATAATAAATCGAAGGAAGTTTTTAAGATTATAAATGAGCTTACCACGGATGACAGAACTCTACCTACTCAGACCCCAACCCAAGAGACATGCGACGCCCTTAACTCCTTTTTCATTGAGAAAATTGTCAAAATCAAGAACTCCATTCCCCCCCTCACCCATGCGCGGCCATCAGACACTTCTCTCATCAACCCACTGTCCCTTACCCAGTTCCCTGCCCTTGACCCCAACACTTTAGCCGAGCTTGTGGCCCGGGTCAAATCAGGATCTCCCAACGATTGCTGCCCTCCCTCGGTCCTCCGGGACGTCTGTCTCAAACTGCCGGATCATATACTACCCTTGCTGAACGCTTCCCTTAAGACTGGCATGGTTCCCAGCTCTTTCAAGGAGGCCATCTTAGTGCCTCTGTTGAAGAAACCAGGTGCGGATCCCGCCAATCCCTCCAATTATTGTCCTATATCCCTCCTGCCCTACCTGTCCAAGCTCCTCGAGGCCCACGTCACTCGATGCCTTTCAAACTTTGTTGAGAGCTCCTGCTATTTTGAGACTAATCAGGCCGGCTTTAGGCCGGCCCATTCCACCGAGGCCATCATCCTGGCAGTATTCGACGCCCTGAGGGGGAATGCTGACAAAGGGACACCCCAGGCCCTTGTGCTTCTGGATTTGTCGGCTGCTTTCGACACGGTGGACCATGACATCCTTCTCCATCGTGTCAGACAGGCCGGCATCCAGGGTCCTGCCCTCGAGTGGATCGAGTCTTTCCTCGTCGGCAGAGCACAAGCCATGCGTTTGGGCCCTTATACGGCAGCCAAGACACCTGCGACTTGTGGAGTCCCTCAAGGCTCATCCCTCTCTCCCCTCCTGTTTAACCTATACCTCTGACCACTGATTCATTCGCTCAAGAGGTGGGATATCACATGGTTTAATTATGCTGATGATTTGCAGATCATCTTCCCTCTCGACTCTCCTGATGCTGCTAATAGCTTCCAAACGGTCACGATCCACATCCAGCAGTGGATGAACCACAACCAATTGAAACTAAATCCCGGAAAAACAGAGCTTATTCTCCCTGGGAACACCCCAGTATACTGGGTCCCTCAGTTCTGGCCCAAGGAGCTGGGCGCCCCCCCTGCCCCTGCAAGCTCGGTGAAGAGCCTAGGGGTGGTCATTGACGCGGAGCTCTCTCTTAAGGCTCAAGTAGGGGCTGTGATTTCCGCCTGCATGTTCCAGCTTCGCAAAATTCGTAAAATAGTCCATCTACTACCGCATGCGGCACTGGTCCAGGTCGTCATCTCCCTGGTACTATCCCGCCTCGATTTCTCGAACTCTTTATACCATGGACTCCCACAATCACTGCTCCGCCGTCTTCAAATTGTGCAGAACCAGGCGGCCAGACTTATTCACAAAACGCCAAAGTGGCAGTCTGCGAAACCCCTGCTGCACAAACTACATTGTCTACCAGTTGAACAAAGGGCAGCCTTTAAGATCGGCTGCCTGACTTTCAAATCTCTTCACAGCACCAGCCACGACTTCCTCAAAACACTGATCACGCAGCAACCGACCGGCGCGCAATCTCCGGTCGGCTCACCTCCACCTGCTGGTCGCCCCCAAAGTAAAAACTAAAAAGTTTGGCGGCCGCAGATTTGCCCACATGCCCCCCAAACTATGGAATCCCCTTCTCCTGTCAGTTAAGTCTATCTGTTCCCTATTAAATTTTAGGAAGCTTGTGAAAACCTGTCTTTTCATCCAAACCTGTTAGCTTGTTTACTCACAATCCCTGCACTTTTTCTTCTAGCGCCAGGAAACTTATGGTGTCAGTGCGCTCTATAAATGTCACTTAAGATAAGATAAGACCAATACACGCGTATACCAAATAATCTGTCGGCAGCGTAGCGTGAAAACTGGACTTTTTGGAACATCAGCCGTTTATACACTATATCTTTTGAGTCCGATATTAGCCGGATGCAGTCTTTTCAATTGGCATAACTAGACCTAATTAGTATTTGGCTGCAGTTACTTTAAACAACAGCGGTGTTTGACCGGTGGAGTACTTGGAAACATCTAATTGACTTGCCCTGATGAAGTTCTTCCAATAGAACGAAACGCGTTGAATGTTTGGTGTACAATTGTCAACATTGTAAAAAAGAATACATAATTTTTGATTTTTCTCAACATTGGAATTATTCGTATATTTACTTCTTTATGGACTCTTTTGTAAGGTGGTGCAACCTGCAGTTGATAAAGGACAACTTAAAATCTTGTATATCATCGTCCTTATACACTTTCTATATATTTATGTATCAATATATTTATTATTTTACTCCTACTGTTGAAAAAAAGACACATTTGTCTCTCCCCAATGCACTACTTTGTCTCACCCTTCACCTCTCTCAATATTTCCCCACCCTCAACTCTGATTCATCCCACACATTATTCTACTACTGTGATCTTCAAAATAAACCTTTCTAGATTCAACCCCCTCTATCCCTCCTTGGCTTACTTGAAACCTCATTGTACTACTATGATCTCCCAAGCAACCCTTTCTAAAATTTTCCCTAATGTATCCCTCCTTTGACTCATCCCAAATCTCATTTTATTACTATGATTTTGCTAATCCCTTTTTAGAGACTCTTGCCTCCTCCATCTCTCCTTTTATAGTCATCCCAGGACTCATTTTACTACTATGATATCACAAATAACACTCTCTAGACGTTGAAGCTACTCGTCAAAAAGCGCGTTGAAGGTCTAATTAAGTTACACAATCATTAATCACCCCAAGTTTGGGGTGATTAATGATTGTGTAACTGAATTTGACCTTCAACTCGCGCACCTGCTTTACTTTATCTATTAGAGCTTCCTGTTGAAGCTAACTTTTGTAACTATTTTAGAATGGCTCTGGCAGCTTGCCGGCGCCATTCTAAAAGAGTTACAAAAGTCAGCTTTAACTTTTGACCCAATCAGTTCCGCTCGCGGATTTTGCGGGAAATTCGCGAATCTCGCGGATTGCGAATTTACCGAAAATCCGCAAAATCCGCGAGCGGAACGGATTTTCCGCCCATGCTTAATGAGTTGCCCATTCAGGACTTTATTGAAGAAAATCCAGAAATTCATCCTCTTGTCACTCAGATATGTAATTGGGTATCTCCAAATGTCAGAATTTAAAGGCTTTTTCAGGGCGGTATAATTTAATCACAGTAGTTGTGTTCATTATGAAAATGTAATTCCTCGTATGAAAAAGGCTTGATTTATAAATTGAAAAGCCTAGGACAGTGTATTTTATGTCGGCTTTCAATGCCTTGTTTCTTATATACATAGCAATATGTGTTATTGTAGATGTGGCCTGAGAGTGGTCAACATCACAAATTATCTGAGGCTATTATTTAACACCAAGATTTATGATTGTCTCAAAAAACTATTGATTGGGTGTATTGTCATAACATGGAGATACATTGAATGATTTTTTGATATTTATCAAATATGATTATTTACGGCACCACAACAGGCTTTAAGATGGCTGCCACAGAATCAATGCATTACTTATGAGTTAGGCCATCTTTTATGTCTATTACACGTTCACTACACTTTTGTTACTTTAAAATGGTGGTGTTTTAATTGACAAACTGACATTGACAAAGCCGGAATGGCGAAACGCGTATGTCTGTGCTGAGGGGGGATACGCACGAATAAAGAAAGCTCTTATAACAAATTCTCATGTTTTCCCCCATCGTTGTGTCGGTGGACACAATTCTGGTCTACGACTGTACCTTTAAATGTCAATGTTGTCAATGAAATTCTCACCTAACTGTGACGTTATTTTATCTTTGACATTTTTAGTGACTTTCTAGGGTTTTTTAACATAACGCAATATTTTATTACCGTACGTTAAGCAACCTCTCATCACTCATGGCCTTTGGCCGTGTGCTGTACGTGATTGGCTCCAGGACCTCGCCTCTGGCTTATCCTGTGGCCAACCCACCATATACAACCAACACTACGCATGGCCAACAAGGCCCTGCAGCCATACCTTGGAGGCTGCCAACTCCATGCTGTCCACAGCAAAGCATGTGTCTGGGGTTGCTTTCATTAATGCAAGTTGGCTTGGATGGCATTTTATCGATCTAAAGCTGTAATACTGTACCTGGAGTGGTAAATGGCTTTTGTCATTTTACAACTCGACGTAGATTGCACTGTGCTAATATTATGCTTGAAGGATTTTAATGTACAAATGGCAAAACACTTTGTCACCGTCAAGCTCGGCATGGCTGGAACTGTGCTAATTGTATGCATAAAAACTTTGCCACAAAAACAGACATTTGGGGTTAACAGATTCCGAGTGCCGCTTGAGTTGTAGGGTTCTCTAATCACTAGCTGCTCGGCAACTAAAGTTGGGAACTATCCAGAGTTCTTCTTTTTTGTATAACTTATGGTACACTCTAAGGTCGAAAAGGTATTGATTTGACTTATACTAGGCACTCCCTTGTGACTGGACAAAGCTAATCCTCTCTGAAGAGCTGTAATGACAACAAAACATGTGCCACAGGTAGCTTTCATTCATTCCATGTATGCTTGGATGGTATTTTACCAATCCAAAGCTGTAATACTGTCCCTGGAGTGGTAACAGGCTTTTGTCGTTTTTGCTGCCTTCCCCATGGGCAATGGGCCCATTTTTGTTTATTTAGTTATTTTACTTGTTTTGCTCACCCACATCCCCCTACCCATTCCATCCTCCTACCCGACACCCTTCTATTTCCCTGCCCAGGGCACCAAGGGTGTGCAAGGTGAGGAAATGGAAGCGCAGTGCTGCAGGAGGCCAGGACAGGGATAATCTACCAGATCTTGGTGTCCCTGTCGCCAAAGTACAGGCTCCTCCTATCTGTCCCCAGCGGCGAAGAAAGGGAAACAGTAGGTAAGTGAAGAGTAAGTAAACAAACAACACCTTCCATAGCTGCTGTGAGAACCTCCTTCTATTGGCCCAGTGGCGAGCCTCTGCACCAATACGAGGAAGTCCTTCCAGTATTTAGATTTCATGGGCACTGCTGATGTCACGAATTATTTGCAAATTGTTCTTTCCTAGAGCGTCTACTTTAAGAGGAGTATTAAGGAAGCTTTCCCTTTTGCAAGTTAAAAAGACGGGCCAATCCATGTGTACATGTTTTGCCTATTGTGTAGCACATAATGTTTCAAATGGTATTCCACTGTGGCAAAATATGGAAAAAAACGATGAAACACTTTTTTGCACTGTTTACATAATGATAAGTCGATAAAATAAATTCAATCCACTTTTCAAATATTAAATACAGGTTTGTGTATGAAGCTAATTGTATTTGTTCCTTTTTATACCACGGGCGTAAAAGTGCTAAATGACCTATGCCCTGTATATTTAAAAAACAATCACATACTATGAATATTGAGTTAAAAAATATTACATCTTTCAAATGATTTATTAGCAAAAACGTCTGTATGTTTATTAATGGTTCAACAATACATTTATCTCTAGTACCAGAAAGCTTTATGTAATGTGGGTTGGTGCAAAATTTATTTGTCGCTATCCATATCATTCAAGGAACAAAATAGTGTGAAATTAATTTGTTCTGTTTTTTTCACCAGTGCAACGTTTGAACAATAGGTGACTGCGAACATTTGCGTAGAGCATTAATTGTAATTCGCCATAGGTTTTTGATGTAGTGAAATTCTTTTAGAACAGGGCCATCCACTGCGAGTGTTAGCGAATCAGTGCAAATACAACATTCTAAAACGAATAGAAAGACATAAAAAACACATTGATAATTGGTGACATCTGCACAGCATCAAAAGTAATCCTGGCATTAACTGTAACACGGCCTTTAAAGAATAATCAGGCCATGATATTATGGTTTTAGTGTGGTAGTTAAGCTGTTCAGTGCGATAAAAAAACAATCAGTTTATGCTCTAAGCAGATATGTTTCAGCTTTCCTCTCCAGAAGGAAACCAAGATAATATCATGACTTTTCAAGAGGTTTACTTTATGCCATCTGTAACGTTATATAAATCAGAGAATATATTGAATCTCGCGTGGTGTGCAACAATATTTTCCAGTTTTATAAACAGCAGTTTTCTGCGTTTGTAATGTTTGCTCTCACTTCATGAGCCAAAAACAGAATATTTTTCAGTTTTCTATAGCCTGCCAAGGACTGCATCTATCAACATTAACATTTAAAGCTAAGCTGATTTTTATAGCTTCCTAAGTGTATGCACATTTCTTAAGAATGCCCATAGAAAGCGTTAATTTGATATTTACTTTTATGTAATCAAATAATAATTTCCGACTTTAATCTATTCTTGTATTAATTTTTGCACAGAAGCTTTTTTTTCTTGCTTGATCTGGGGTCAGTGGGAGTACTTGGCAGGTATGTGACAGCTGTGGTTGGTTATCTGAGTGGATTGAGACCTATGCCCCAAGCAGTGGGAGCCTAGGGTTACAGTCATCTGCTGCACAGAAAAAAGGTCTGACCATGAATTCTACCTCGTTGAAAACTGAGAACACTCAACTCTATGACATCACCACAGTTTTTGGAGACAGAGATCATAATGTGGGACTCCCAAGAACAAGAGCCGCCATTCCAGGCGGAGAACCTTACACTCATGAAATTAAATGAAATGACACTGTGTTTACTTGCCCCACTTAGATGCATCCATGGAGACAGGCAAAAGTGTGAGTGCACCTTTTAAGGGTCGGGGCAATCATCAAGGTGAGACAAGGATAAGTTCTGGCTGGGTGCTAAGCAACAGGTAAAAGACAGTGGCTGCCGGCACAGGTAAGAGCGGTGAGGCAGGGGCGGGGTGGTGGTCGGGTAAGTCGACTTACAACATGATAAGTAAAATTAAATAAATAAAATAATAAAACCATTTACCTTGTGCTCTCTGCATCGCTGAGTCAGCGATGCGGCGAGTGCACAGTAAGTGGTTTTATTTATTTAATCATGTAATTTTACTTATCCTGTCATATATCGACTTACCCCACCCTGCCCCGTTCCGCCTCACCACCCCATTGCTCATACTTGTGCCAGCCGCTACTGGTAGAAGATGCATTTTTGAGAAGAGTCTGATATACATAAACTATTGAAACACAAGCGAATTAGGTAATCCCATAGATGGGACCCATGTGTAGTGACTCCCACGCATGGCTTATGATTGCTGCCAGAGTGGAAAATTAACATAGAGCACTCTTAGAGGAATAAAATGTCAGCCTTGATAACCTAGGATTTTTAAAGCTGGCCTGCTGCTTATAGTGAATAAGCAGCATACCCAATTAATAAAGACCTTGTAAACAGTAAAACATAATAAGAAGCACTATAATCAATCAGCATTTGTAGAGCTCAGCACTGTCATCCCCTGGGGGTTTCTGGATGCTGGAATGCGAGGTCTCTGTCGAAGAGCCAGGTTTGGAGGAAACAACAGGAAAAAATTAACAGAAGGCAAAACAGAAGGCAGAGAAACTAGCAGAAAGGCAAACATAGCAGGAGAGGGCAAAACAGAAGGCAGAAAAATTAGCAGAAAGGCAAATTAGAGGGCAGAAAAATCTGCAAAAAAAAAAAAACAGAGCATCAGTGGGCATAAAAACAAGCAGAAAGCCATACAGAGGGCAGATAAACGATCAGAAAATGGAAAACAAAGGGCAGAAAAATGAGCAGAAGAGGGGAAAACAAAGGGAGAAAAACGAGCAGAAAAGGTCAAACAGAGGGTGGAAAAATGAACGAGAACAGCAAAATAGAGTAAGACAAAGGACAGTAGGTAGACAGGCAGCACAGGGTAGCGGACTGTGGGCAAGCAGTACAGGAGAACTGTCGCAGTGAGAGCTGGCACAAGGACTAACACAGGGACTTAGAGAAGGGTAGACAAAGAAGGTTATTTAGCAAGTTCAGAATAAGGAAATAAAAGGTGCTGAGTAAGCCTCATTAAACAGATGTCCTTTCACAGAGACCGGAACAATATGGAAGGAAAAGGAGTAAATTAGGGAGGGAATTTTTAAAGCTTATGGACAAAAGGAAAAAAGATTTACATGGAGATGGAGTGCATCAGCATGGAAGGAAACTAGTGTAAACTGAAAGGCAGAACAAATTGGATGAGGAGTATCGAGCTGGGAAATAAAAGAGAGGTAAGGAGAACAGATCAAAGAAATATAAGAGAGGAGAAAGTGCGGCAGTGTGGAAACGTTCAAAAAGAAGGTGAATGGTTAATAAAAGGTCAGTTTTAGGAGAACAAGGGAAGAAGAACCCAGAGCGGTCAGAAGAGTAAACACAAAAATAAGAGTGAGAAATAGAGTTTTCCTTGGTGTGGAATCACAGGAGCAGCCTGTAGGAAGGTGGATATCTGACTATGGTGACCCCAAACTTTTTGCCTGGTGTTTAGCTGGTTTTTGACATAGTTGGCCTGGGATCCTGCTATTCAGGGCCCCAGGCTGATTGCTCTCTCCTTAAAATGGACTTCATGTACCTTAGGTGCATACACAATTGGAACTGGTTCACCTTATAGGCCCCTGTAACAGTGTACCATAGGTGCCCAGGGCATAGGTGTATCCAAGGCCTACCAGGGGCTGCAGCATGTATTGTGCCACCCGTGGCCTGGCCTCCATATTTTGACACAAATGGCTGATCACTCAGCTGGGGTAAGTTGGTGTAATCACCTCTTACTTAGGTATAGTATCCCTATATCTAACCTTAACTGGACACATGTTAACCTATAAGCCATTCCTATGGAAGGCCCCTGCAATCCTGGGGGCAGAGTGCGTGCTTTCATGTGAGATGGTGCTCTAGCATGAGCTGAGCCTGTCTGCAGCTGTCGGGAACAACTCTCTTAGCTGTTCCGGGATATTGCATTACCATATACTCTTAAGTGCATTATAATCCTCACAGTTATATGCTAACTTTGGTTTGGCTTTATCAAAACATGTCGAGTAAGGTGTCATACGATTTGGAATACTATCCCCTCGACAGTTCTGTCGACGGGGATAGCATTCCACCCTTCTAAAGGGACACGACATGTACATAGCCTTAACCCCGGTTAAAGTTAACCAGAGCCTCAGCATCACAAAATGGATGCTGCCACCACAGACACAAGTCTGACCTCCTGCTGCTGGGAGTCCTTCCAGCGAGGGAGGCTTGGACAAAGGGTTTCCTGACTTGGGAGGTGCGAGCACCACCCCAGACAGGATTTTGTGTATTGGGTAGGACAGGGCTGAATAGAATCAGACATGCCCGGGGCACACAAGGTGTCCCCGTGCACAAGCCAGTCCAAACCGGTCCTTGGACTTTCCAGACCCAGGCCTGACGAGGAGCTGGACAAAGGAAAGGGGGTGTAACCACCCCCCTTCCTGGTCCCACCCAGAGGAGGGACCTAGCAGGTGATCCACCCCTCAGATTGGGAATAAGAGTGGGAGCAGTGCCATAGCACCTCAGATCATCCTGAATCAACTTGAAACTAAGAAGACGACTGGACTTCGACATTCTGCTGCACAGAAGACTGAAGAGTATCTCCCTTGTGGCCTAGGAGTGGCCACCCTGTGAACACAGGCACCATCCAGCAACTCAACGTCTGCTTTGCCGCCGCCTCCCGCCGGAGCCCGAGCCCAGAGCCTGACAAGACTCAGACTCCAAGACTTCACACAGCCCGATCCACAGTCCCTGCAAAGAAGGGACCCGTGGAGGCACCGAGAGACGTGGGACCGGACCTCTTGAAAGACCCCCGAGACGCTGACTGCACAGCACCCGAGGCACCCTCGATGCTGTGCTTTGGGGTTTAAGAATCCCCACAATGGAGCAGCCCTTGCACCAAAGGGCAGCCCCCCAGCATCTCCACGATCTGCGTGGGGCCCTTTTGCATTGTGCCACTCGACACGCCATCCCGGCCACTTGCCACGTGTTCAGCGGCCATCTTGGCAACAAAACCTACAATTTATACTGCAGGTCTGGTTGCTCCAGACTTGCCCTTGCTCCTGTAAAAGGGAGCACCCGCTCTGACCTTGCTGGTTTGAGTGATAAGCCTTTTTTGATTCCTGCGTGGCTTGCATTAGCCAAGGCCTGTTTCCTCCGATCAAGTTGCCGACACCGCCATCAGCTAGAGCCTTTATGGAACAGCTCGTGACCGATGCCTGGACGTCCTTGACCTCTTTGTGTCTACGTGGCTGCAGAGAAAAGCTACACCTCATTGCCTGTTTGCACCCGACATCGCCTGGTTCCAATCTGGTTCCACGGTAGTCACTGGCTAGTGACTTTGAACATTGTCCCCTCTGCTTTCAGGTCTTCACCACTTCAGATCCACCCTTGGATCCACCGGAACTCTTCACATCGAGCCGCCTGCAGCATCTTCAGCTCCAAGCACCATCGACCTGCGTGATGAAACCCGACACTACTTCGCACCTGTGCACCCGCTTCCTGTGGGTGAGGTAACTCAACAACGCCAGTGTTCCTACACTGGTACACACCTCTAGTGTCTGTGTCTAAAGTTTCACTCCTCTAGGTCACTCGAAAGGTTCCTAAAACACTAACTTTGTAACTTTTACGCTCCATAGACAATGCATTGGTGAATGCGTGCACTTTAAACGCTGGACCCGAGTCCCGCGGGCCTTTCCCGACTTAGTCACTGCTAGTCCCGATCAGCTCCAGCGATTCCCAAGGCCCTAGGCCTATTTCCTTTTTGATTGGTATCTCTTATACCACTTTCTTAGTATATGGTTTAGGTGGCCCCTAGGGCTCATCCATATTGTGCAACTTTTGTATTTTAACTGTGTTTTGTTTTAACGCTTGTGCTTCTGTGCTCATAAAGAGTATAGGGGATATTTGTAGTTAATAAATATATATATATTTTCAATATATTTCTGTGTGGTGTCCTTTCATTGGCATTCAAGGGGGTTGTATATGGTAAAACAGCTTGCTTTGCATGCCTTTCAGAGTTTAGCCTAAGACTGCTTTGTCCACCCTACCACTAGGATAGCTGGTCTATAAGGTTGACTTACAACCAATCATCATAAGGGTTGCTTGGCATGGTACAAGGTGATCACTAGAACTAGTGAGCATTACATACCAGGCCAACTTCTCACACAGCCCAATCATGCAAACGTCAATCAGCTGAAAATTACAAAAATGAGAAACAGTGGAAATATGACGAGTGAATGAAAGGCTAGAGTAGAAGTCAGTGCTCCAATTATCATCAGACAGTGAAACAATAGGTAAGAGGGGAGAAAAAAGAACAGGGAGGGGCAGTGGGGTGACCAACCCTCTGTAAATTTTACGGACCGTCCGTACTTTGGTTCTAACGTCTGTTGTCCGTGACGATCCCTTGAACGGACGCCTTTTGTCCATAATTTTGGTCATTGGGGAGCGAGAGAACATAACTGTTCCTTTGCCAGAAGCCTCAGCTCCCTGATGGGGCCACCTCGCGCTCCACTGACCACAAGTGCAGCCCCACCCCGCCCATTGTCATTCTGTCTACGGCTGATTGCCACATACAGAATGACAATGGGCCAGTCTGTGCTCTTACTGAATGTGGTAGGCCTCCTCCTGCCTCAGTCTTGCACAGGACATTCAGTCAGGTGGAAGAAATGAACAAAAACGTCCATGCTGCTAGGTGACAATCCAGTTCATGAAAAGGTAGTGGAACAAGTTTTAAAAAAGGGTTATGGGTTTTTTACTGTCTCATCATTTTAAACTGACACATTTTCTATGTTATATTCAACAAAGTCATGTTTGCTGCTTTTTTTATTTTATGCAACTTTCAACCATTGACAAAGCCAATAGTTCTGGCTTGAAGGTGTAAAACTACTTGTTATGTTATACATCTTGTTGCAATGACAGAAGCAGCAAATTACAAGCCGTTTGGCACACTATGCTAAGCAAAGATTTTTAGCTTAGGTGTTTTAAGTCATGCCCTTAATTACATCGAACAACCCCTTTAGAGAGACCGCTCAGTTTCTTCATCCCATTTAAAGCCCTAGAAACAACATCATGTCACAGTCACCTTACGTCCTGGCACTGTGCATCATGCATGACTCATGACTTCTGCTTTTTCGGATTGTCTATGTGCAGGGGCAAAGTGAGCCCTCCCCCGCTGCACCCCTTGCTTTAGGAACTACAGCAGGGGGGAAGTCCTTGATGGGCCTCTTCTGTCTGCAACTTAGCAGACAAAGGCTCAGCTCATAATTAATGTTGAAAGGTGTGTAAGTGAAGGGATGGGTGGGTGGTTGGATGGATTAGTGAAAGGGTGAATGGATGAATGAAAGGGTGAATGGATGGATAATGAGAGAATGGATGGTCGTATGAGTGAGTGGAAGGATGGATCAGAGAAAAGATAAATAGATGGATGTTGGGTGGAAGGGTAGATGGAAAGGTAAACAAATGGATGGATGAGTGAAAGGATGGATGGATGAGTGAAAGGGTGGATGGAAGGCTAGATGAGTGAGTGAAAGGGAGGGTGGATCGACAGAAGGGTGGCTAGATGAGTGAAGGAGTAAAAGGGTGGATGGATAAGACAAAGTATGGATGGGTGAGTGAAGGAGTGAAAGGGTAGATGGATGAGTGAAAGGATGGATGGATGTATGAGTGAAGGAGTGAAAGGGTAGATGGATGAGTGATAGGGTTAATGGATGGATTTGTGAATGGATGAGTAGATACATGGGTGGATGGAAGGATGGATGGCTAAATGAAGGAGATTTGGAGAAAGAAAGGGAGGATGGATGGATGGATGACTGAAAGGGGGGATGGGTGGAAGGATGAGTGACTGGGTGGATGAATGAGTAAGTGAAAGGATGGCTGGTGCATGAAAGGGAAGATGGCTAAATGGATGAGTGAATAGATGGATGAGTGGATGGATGAGTGCATGGATGGATAAGGTGAAAGGATGAATGGAGAGATGGATGAGTGAAAGGGTGGATGGAGGTATGGATGAGTGGAATGATGGATGGATGGAAGGATAGATGATGGATAAGTTTGCAAATGGTTGAATATTGATATGGATGGGTACACAGATGGAAGGACAGAATGGTGTTGAAAGACTGAATAATGGATGAAAGAATGATTACACTTTGTGACCTTCATTATCTTAAGTACGTTTCCTATAGATTGACTTTCACATTTATATGAGTCATTGTCTCTATATAATAGGTGTGTGATGTAATGCACTCTGACACCCTGTCCTACTTACTTAGGATGTCTTGATTGATTGATGAGTAGCAGTGTAAAAGAAATTAAATACACATGAGAGAGGGTCTATGTAAAGAGAGGGTCACCACTGTAGAGTGGTAGCAAGGCAGGACTGGCCGGACCGGGCACCAGGCATTTCTCTGAGAGGCTGGAAAGGTGAGGGGGTGGTTTTGTTACCACAAAAAGACCAGCACATTTGCTCAAAGCTGTACACATACTGAAAAACCAGTGCACAATTGTCTCAACCTAACATAAACTACTTTTCACTTGTACTTAAGTGGTTTTCTATTTACCTACTAAAATACTATTGCGCAATCTCTTCTGATGTGTCTGTAAAACTCACCCTTTGTCGGGACACAACGCCAGCGTTGAGATGTAGTGCATGAGAAGATATCCAGAAATTAACTGCTGAAAGACAAAAGCAGATAGTCTCTTAAATAGTAAAAGCGAGGGAGAAAAAAGATTTAAAAACTGTGAATCATTGCCATAAAGGAGGTAAGGTAAATTGAAAGAAGTGATGCTCTTAAACAGGGGAGAAGTGTAGATTTGAAAAAGAAGGCATTCCAGGAGTGACCCCTGGTTTCCCCATTAAGAAGAGGAGAAGAAGTAGCCCAAGGAACAGAGTATGCGTGCAAAGGGGAAAGGAGGAGACCAAGAAAGAGCAGTGTCAGCCATACAAAAGGCAACAAAGTAAAGATCAGGCTTAACAGGTGCACTGTATTACATGCACAGAACAAATCTAAGAGGATGAGAAAAGAAAGGAACGGTTAGAGTGACAAACAGAATGCAGAAGACGCTGGCAGCAAGAAGTGTAGGTAATAGGCATGGTGGAAGCCCATCTTCAGAGAGGGAGCAGAGAGTTGGAGTTAAAAAAAGCAGAATTGGTGAAGGAAAGAGGGGAGATACTTAATGTAGAAATTAGAAGAAATTGAAGGGTCAAGGCAGGTTTTTAAGTGGTGATAGATTAACCACATGTTTGATGGAATGAAGGGAGAAACAAAAAGAGACACAAAGAATGAAAATACTAGGAAATAAGATGAAACTAATAATAGGGTTCGAGGGTATGAGAAGAAGGAACTGGGTTGTAGGATTGACCCACTTGAAGAAAAAGTGCAGTTCATATTCAGAAACAGGGTAGAGTAAAGAAAAAGAGACATGAGAGGATGGAATTACAGAGGAAAAATTGCAAAGTAGGAGTGAGTAAATGCAAAAGTAAAAAGAGAGGAATGAGACAAATGATCTGGGAGTGGGTGAACAAGAAGATGAGTCATTTCCTGCGGAACCATCACTGCAGCTGCAGACCACACCTCAGAGAAGACAACAATTAAGTGGGATTAATTTAGTGGTCAATATTTTGACTTGTGTGCAAATGTCAGTGGCAAAAATATAAATGTCAGGACATACTTAGACACCTCTTTTCTCCTGATGAGGCCAGGTGTTCACCTGTGCCGCCTTCTATCTGATTCTTATTGACCAGGACATGACGTATGGTGTAGAGAGTCCTTGACCGTCCTCAGTTCTAGTCTCTAGTTTTCCATGAAATACAATTTTTTTTAACTTTCACTGGAGGAAAACAAAGAAATATTTAACGATCAGAGTCTAGAATTATTCTTTCCATGGAAACCCACGTTAGATCAGAAACCTGAGCAACCCAAGGTTGTGTTCAAGCTCACTTTTACTGATACATATATATGTAGTTTTCATTTAGTGGACAGTGTAGTCCACTTTAAACAGTTGCAGCTGTGCTTAAACAGTGTGCAGTAGACAATGCTTGAACTGTGTGCAGCTATGCCTTACAGCATGGTGAATGGCGCTGCTTACCCACTTGATTATTATAGTGCCTGGATGAACCCTTTTTGGGTAGCTGTGCGCCATACAAATGTAAAAAATAAATAAAAATAAATAAATAAGAGGAGAGATTAAACAATGCATCACAATCCCCACTACCCCCCCCCCTCCATGCTAGTTTAGAAAATGTCAAAGTGAGTCATCTGGTCCACTGGACAAAAATGTTGGCATTGTGCATTGAATGGCCTTTTGCTGTACTACCATGGGCATGGTGGCGTTTATGGACCTTTGACCTAGGGCGGAATATGCAAACACAACAGGTGATGGACCGAATGTGGATCAATGTCACACACTCACCCCAGTCCAAGGATCTGGGCCCAAATCCATCGTTTTTTTGCACTCCACACCACCCTGGGTCAGACAATGGCGATTTGCAAATCAGCTCTGACCCTGTGCCCCATGGGAACAGTCCAGTCCGAACTACAAAAGCCATGTCCTTCCCAGAACGGAATCAAGCATCCGAGGACCGGACCGGTTTCGAGGTAACACCTCTCATCAGCCCGGCTAGCTTGACTCCAGTGGTGTGGAGTGCCTGGGACCCACGTCTGGGCATCCCCAGCGCACTTAGGGCGGAATATGCAAACACAACAGGTGATGGACCGAATGTGGATCAATGTCACACACTCACCCCAGTCAAAAGATCTGGGCCCAAATCCATCATTTTTTTGCACTCCACACCACCCTGGGTTAGACAATGGCGATATGCAAATCAGCTCTGACCCTGTGCCCCATGGGAACAGTCCAGTCCGAACTACAAAAGCCATGTCCTTCCCAGAACGGAATCAAGCATCCAAGAACCGGACCGGTTTCGAGGTAACACCTCTCATCAGCCCGGCTAGCTTGACTCCAGTGGTGTGGAGTGCCTGGGACCCACGTCTGAGCATCCCCAGCGCACTTATGGCGGTATTGCAAACAAAACAGGTGATGGACCGAATGTGGATCAATGTCACACATTCACCCCAGTCAAAAGATCTGGGCCCAAATCCATCGTTTTTTTGCACTCCACACCACCCTGGGTTAGACAATGGCGATATGCAAATCAGCTCTGACCCTGTGCCCCATGGGAACAGTCCAGTCCGAACTACAAAAGCCATGTCCTTCCCAGAACGGAATCAAGCATCCGAGGACCGGACCGGTTTCGAGGTAACACCTCTCATCAGCCCGGCTAGCTTGACTCCAGTGGTGTGGAGTGCCTGGGACCCACGTCTGAGCATCCCCAGCGCACTTATGGCGGTATTGCAAACAAAACAGGTGATGGACCGAATGTGGATCAATGTCACACATTCACCCCAGTCAAAAGATCTGGGCCCAAAACCATCGTTTTTTTGCACTCCACACCACCCTGGGTTAGACAATGACGATATGCAAATCAGCTCTGACCCTGTGCCCCATGGGAACAGTCCAGTCCGAACTACAAAAGCCATGTCCTTCCCAGAACGGAATCAAGCATCCGAGGACCGGACCGGTTTCGAGGTAACACCTCTCATCAGCCCGGCTAGCTTGACTCCAGTGGTGTGGAGTGCCTGGGACCCACGTCTGGGCATCCCCAGCGCACTTAGGGCAGAATATGCAAACACAACAGGTGATGGACCGAATGTGGATCAATGTCACACACTCACCCCAGTCCAAGGATCTGGGCCCAAATCCATCGTTTTTTTGCACTCCACACCACCCTGGGTTAGACAATGGCGATATGCAAATCAGCTCTGACCCTGTGCCCCATGGGAACAGTCCAGTCCGAACTACAAAAGCCATGTCCTTCCCAGAACGGAATCAAGCATCCGAGAACCGGACCGGTTTCGAGGTAACACCTCTCATCAGCCCGGCTAGCTTGACTCCAGTGGTGTGGAGTGCCTGGGACCCACGTCTGGGCATCCCCAGTGCACTTAGGGCGGAATATGCAAACACAACAGGTGATGGACCGAATGTGGATCAATGTCACACACTCACCCCAGTCCAAGGATCTGGGCCCAAATCCATCGTTTTTTTGCACTCCACACCACCCTGGGTTAGACAATGGCGATATGCAAATCAGCTCTGACCCTGTGCCCCATGGGAACAGTCCAGTCCGAACTACAAAAGCCATGTCCTTCCCAGAACGGAATCAAGCATCCGAGGACCGGACCACATTCCGGATCCACATTCGGTCCATCACCTGTTTTGTTTGCAATACCGCCATAAGTGCGCTGGGGATGCTCAGACGTGGGTCCCAGGCACTCCACACCACTGGAGTCAAGCTAGCCGGGCTGATGAGAGGTGTTACCTCGAAACCGGTCCGGTCCTCGGATGCTTGATTCCGTTCTGGGAAGGACATGGCTTTTGTAGTTCGGAATGGACTGTTCCCATGGGGCATAGGGTCAGAGCTGATTTGCATATCGCCATTGTCTAACCCAGGGTGGTGTGGAGTGCAAAAAACGATGGATTTGGGCCCAGATCTTTTGACTGGGGTGAATGTGTGACATTGATCCACATTCGGTCCATCACCTGTTTTGTTTGCAATACCGCCATAAGTGCGCTGGGGATGCTCAGACGTGGGTCCCAGGCACTCCACACCACTGGAGTCAAGCTAGCCGGGCTGATGAGAGGTGTTACCTCGAAACCGGTCCGGTCCTCGGATGCTTGATTCCGTTCTGGGAAGGACATGGCTTTTGTAGTTCGGACTGGACTGTTCCCATGGGGCACAGGGTCAGAGCTGATTTGCATATCGCCATTGTCTAACCCAGGGTGGTGTGGAGTGCAAAAAAACGATGGATTTGGGCCCAGATCCTTGGACTGGGGTGAGTGTGTGACATTGATCCACATTCGGTCCATCACCTGTTGTGTTTGCATATTCCGCCCTAAGTGCGCTGGGGATGCCCAGACGTGGGTCCCAGGCACTCTACACCACTGGAGTCAAGCTAGCCGGGCTGATGAGAGGTGTTACCTCGAAACCGGTCCGGTCCTCGGATGCTTGATTCCGTTCTGGGAAGGACATTGCTTTTGTAGTTCGGACTGGACTGTTCCCATGGGGCACAGGGTCAGAGCTGATTTGCATATCGCCATTGTCTAACCCAGGGTGGTGTGGAGAGCAAAAAAACTATGGATTTGGGCCCAGATCCTTGGACTGGGGTGAGTGTGTGACATTGATCCACATTCGGTCCATCACCTGTTGTGTTTGCATATTCCGCCCTAAGTGCGCTGGGGATGCCCAGACGTGGGTCCCAGGCACTCCACACCACTGGAGTCAAGCTAGCCGGGCTGATGAGAGGTGTTACCTCGAAACAGGTCCGGTCCTCGGATGCTTGATTCCGTTCTGGGAAGGACATGGCTTTTGTAGTTCGGACTGGACTGTTCCCATGGGGCACAGGGTCAGAGCTGATTTGCATATCGCCATTGTCTAACCCAGGGTGGTGTGGAGTGCAAAAAAACGATGGATTTGGGCCCAGATCCTTGGACTGGGGTGAGTGTGTGACATTGATCCACATTCGGTCCATCACCTGTTGTGATTGTAATGTGCAGCAACATGACTTGAAGAGAGCTGTTGTCTTATTTGTGCTGCTTGTGACCTCTATATGCCAGATGAACGGCTGTCACCCTGTGCTGTGATGTGACATGAAGGGACCATCACCCTGTGTGCTGATATTGTGAGCACCCATTTTTTGAGAGGGTGTTGTGCAGAAGTGAAAAGGCTGTTGCCCTGGAGCAGCACACAGGTTGCGACCACCCATTTGTCGAGAGGGGGTTGTGCAGAACAAAAAAGGCTGTTGCCCTGGAAAAGCATAAAGCTGTGAGGAGTAAGCAGGTTGTGACCCACAGGCTTTGGCCATTATATTTAGATTAGCATTCAAGCTTGTGCATGCGAAAGAAGTCTTCTTAAGGGCCTTATTGAAATACGAAACCTTTAAGGCTGGTAAAAACAATACACTTTCAATAGAAAATTTAAGACACTCTTTGAATACTTCCAATGGCCCAAAGGCATCCCAAAATCCTGGTCTGCAGCGCACTTGAAGCTATTCCTAAAAAATATGACACCTCAATTAAGCTTTGAGCTTGATAGGGGACATTGCTCTCAATTATCCCATTATAAATGTCAAATTCAATCAATCAATCAGGGGGTTTGAAGAACGCGCTACTCACCCGTGAGGGTCTCAAGATGCTAGGGGAGGGGGGGGGGGGGCAGCAGCTCCAGATCAGTCGAGCCAGGTCTTGAGGTCCTTTCAGAAACTATGCAGGGTCAGGGAGCGTCTGATGTTCACAGGGAGCTGGTTCAAGGTCTTGGCCGCGCTGTAGGAGAAGGCTCTGTTGCCTGTTCTGTTTCTGCAGATGTGGGGGACCTCTGCTAGGGCAAGGTCGGCGGAGCGGAGGTTCCTCTTGGGTACGAGGAAGGACACTCTCTCGTTGAGGTATTTGGGTCCAATGTTGTTGAGAGATTTGTAGGCGTGGGTGAGGAGTTTGAAGGTGACCCTATTCTCGACGGGGAGCCAGTGGAGGTCTCATAGGTGTTGGGTCATGTATTCGTGACGTGGTGACCCGTGGATGAGTTTGGCAGCAGCGTTCTGGATGGTTTGGAGTTTGTGAAGGAGAGTTCTGTTGATTCCGCGACTGGACCCCGGTCAGCACCGAAGACACAACCCGCACGATGAACACCATCCACTCCGGATCACCAACCGACCCATGCCCCCACCACGTCTTCAACAAGGCTGACCCCCAACTCCGGGACATCATCAACTGCTCCTTCAACACCGCCACCTTCCCGAAGAGCTGGAAACACGCCGAACTCAGCGCCCTTCTGAAGAAACCATCAGCAGACCCCACCGACCTCAAGAACTACCGCCCCATCTCGCTCCTCCCGTTTCCTGCCAAAGTCATCGAGAAGACCGTCAACAAACAGCTGGCCGCCTTCCTCGAGGCAAACGGATCCCTCGACCACTCACAGTCCGGCTTCCGAACCAATCACAGCACGGAGACCGCCCTCATCGCAGCCACCGACGACATCCGAACCCTGCTCGACAACGGGGAAACAGCGGCCCTCATCCTCCTGGACCTCTCCGCAGCGTTCGATACTGTCTGCCACCGCACCCTAGTACAATGCCTCAGCAACGTCGGAATCCAAGATAAGGCACTGGAGTGGATCATTTTGTTCCTCGCCGGAAGAACCCAGAGAGTCCGCGTACCCCCGTTCAGATCAGAGGCCACCGAAGTCATCTGCGGCATACCACAAGGATCATCAGTCAGCCCCACCCTCTTCAATGTGTACATGAGCCCGCTCGCAGCCATCGCACGCCAACACAGCCTCAACATCATCTCCTACGCCGATGACACCCAGCTGATCCTCTCCCTCACCAACGACCCCGTCACCGCCAGAACCAACCTGCACGAAGGGATGAAAGAAGTAGCAGAGTGGATGAAGAACAGCCGTCTGAAACTGAACTCAGACAAGAAGGAAGTCCTCATCCTTGGACCATCACCATCTGCCTGGGACAACTCCTGGTGGCCCCCGGCCCTAGGCAGCATACCCAAACCAACGGACCATGCACGCAACCTGGGCTTCATCCTGGACTCCTCCCTGTCGATGACCAGACAAGTCAACGCCGTCTCGTCCTTGTGTTTCAACATCCTACGCATGCTCCGAAAGATCTTCCGTTGGATCCCCACCGAAACCAGGAAGACGGTCACCCAGGCACTTGTCACCAGCAGGCTGGACTACGGAAACTCCCTCTACACCGGAACCACCTCCAAACTGCAGAAAAGACTCCAAGGCATCCAGAAAGCCTCTGCACGACTCATCATGGACATCCCCCGCCACAGCCACATCTTCGGACACCTGAAAGACCTGCACTGGCTCCCTGTCACCAAAAGAATCACGTTCCGCCTCCTCACTCACACACACAAAGCCCTCCACGACCTAGGGCCCAGGTACCTCAACGACCGCCTGACCTTCTACACTCCCACCCGCCAACTACGATCGACCAGCCACGCTCTCGCCGCCGTGCCACGCATCCGAAAAGCCACCATGGGAGGAAGATCCTTATCCTACCAGGCATCCAAGACCTGGAACTCCCTCCCCATCCATCTCTGTCTTACTCAAGACCACCTCTCCTTCAGGAAGCAACTCAAGACCTGGCTATTCGAGCAATAACGGACCCCCTCACCCCCCAAGCGCCTTGAGACCCTCTGGGTGAGTAGTGCGCTATGCAAATGTCTTGATTGATTGATTGATTCCGGTGAATAGGGCATTGCCGTAGTCAAGTCTGCTGGTTATGAGAGTGTGGGTGACAATCTTTTTTGCAGGCAGGGGAATCCATTTGAAGGTATGGCAGAGGATGCGCGGGCAGTTGAAACTAGTGGAGGCGACGGTGTTGATCTGGCAGGTCATGGAGAGGGAGGAGTCAAGGATGATGCAGAGATTTTGTGCTTGGTCTGTAGGGGTGGGTGGATTACAGAGGGTGGAAGGCCACCAAGTGTTGTACCAGGCGGAGGTGCAGGGTCCGAGGATGAGGACCTTGGTCTTCACCGAGTTAAGTTTCAGGCAGCTGTCTTTCACCCAGGCTGCCACGTTCTTCATACCTCCCTGGAAGCAGGGTCTGGTGTCTTCGGGATTCTTCGTGAGTGAGATGATAAGCTGGGTGTCGTCAGCGTAGGATATGATGCTGAGTCCATGCTGTCCGACGATGGCAGCAAGGTTGGCCGTGTGGATGTTGAAGAGCGTTGGGCTGAACGATATGCCTTGGGGTGCTCTGCAGTTGATATTGGTGGGTTTGGAGAAGGAGGGAGGGAGTCTGATCCTCTGGGTTCCACCGGAGAGAAAGGATTGGATCCAGTTGAGGGTGGCTCCTTGCATCCCTGCGTCGTGAAGTCTGGCTGCGAGCGTGCGATTTGAAACGGTGTCGAAGGCTGCGGAGAGGTCTACAAGGATGAAGGCTGCAGTGTGTCCCTGGTCGAGTAGCATGCGGATGTCTTCAGTGGCGGCGAGGTGGGCGGTCTCAGTGCTGTGGTGACTGTGGAATCCAGACTGGGAGGTGTCTAGGATGGAGTTCTCTTTGTTGAAGGCGGTCACCTGGGCGTTCACGAGTCTTTCGTGACTTTGGCCCCAAAGGGGAGGAGGGAGATGGGCAGGTATTTTTTCAGGTCCATTGGGTTGGCCGTTGGCTTCTTGAAGAGGGGTTTAACCTCTGCCCACTTCCAGTCATCAGGCAAGATGCTGGACTGAAGGAGGTCATGATGGTCCGTCCTAGTTCGGACTATTGAGTTTAGGATCCATCAGAAGTACTTTGAGATACAGCTTACGACACACCATTCAGAGATGCATCATCATGTTTCGACTAGGGATATTACCTCTAAAGCCCTACCCAAAGAGCTGAAGCTATTCCTCTGATAGCAAAGGTTTGTGATAAATGTAAAAGAAGACTCCGGGACTTAATCCACATTTTGTATTCCTGTTCTAATAAAGCGGTGGGAGAGGCCAAGAATCATTTCTTAAAACCTATTTCTTTTAGGTATAATCTCTCTACCCCCAATGATTTGATTGCCTTTTTGAAATCTCCACTGAATGATAATTGAGAATTAAGGAAATCCTCTTTACCTGTATTTTAAAAGTACATTTGTATTAATTTGTTAATAGTAGAAATGGTATAAAAAGTATATGATTCATGTATTTATCTCAAATTGTTGATCTCCGAGGAGGTCTAAACCAATAACATTAAATTGAATTGACCCGCAGACGAAGAGCAACGATTTACCTGCTCGAATTAAGGTGCACCCAAGGGGTGCCACTGGACTCATGGACAGCTTGCCTGGGGGATCACTGTAAACACCTGCCATCATGACTACAGCATCCAGACTTCTGCAATGGTGTGCCACAGAGGCACACTTGCGGACATATTTCCAAGCACCTATCCACACAGAAACATCACTTTTAATGATGTGCCTGTGGCGATAAACCCTTCTCCTTGTTTACAAGGCAGCGTTAAATGCTGTGGGAGCTGCTTGTCCTTTGTATAGTGTGTCCCTTGAGTATTGGAGTTTGACAGTGGTGGTGAGCTCTTCAATGTTGTCTCTCATGATTCCAATATCCAGCCTGAGAGAACAGACAAGCTGGTAGAGGTCTTGCAATGATATATTCACCCCTTTCCTGCTCTCAGTTGGAATAGAGTGCAATGGGAGCATGGTCTCGGCCTCTGAGGCATCAGGGATATCTGCCAGGACTGTGAACCTGTTCGTGCAGGGAACAGGGGGGCCAGACTGACTTTCTCCAACTGTAGTTGAGAGAATTAGTGGTTGGGTAGAAGAAACTTGGGGAGGGGGTTCTATCTTCGGCATTTCAGTGATCTCCAATGGTGTTTCTTTACTGTTTGCGGGTACTTCCTTTCGGGAGTGCCTCCGAAACAATTTAGGGATACTTGGTGTGTGGAGTGTACTAGTGTTTTTGAGTGATGTTGTTTGAATCAGATGTTAGTAATTCTGTATCTAGGATGTCTTCGCACTCGTGAATAAGGGTATCTATCCTATCCATCACACAGTTATTGGCGGCAAGTTTGTATGTCTTCTTTGCTTTTTTACCCTTCCCTGTCACCCCGTTAGATCTATTGCTCACCCCTGCTCCCTCCATCTATTTTCTTACATCCATCTTGTAGCCCCTATTGGGTTCATATGTCACCAGAATGCAATGCAATAGTCCCCCAAAATACTTCTGCCCACAATACCCAAAGACAAATGTTCGTTTTAGGTCGTCTTTTCCTTCCAAAACCCAGGCCCCTAAGTAAAGTTTGCAATATCAGATTCCTGATAATGTCCTATTTCGGTAAAGGTAGACCCTGGTAGACTCAATGTCACATGGCACAGTACCTTGTTAGAATGTATGTACGTCTACGTCGCAAACCAGGAGATAGATGAAAAGTAGGTGGCCCTGCCTCTTCCTTGCATGGATGGGCCAGCCCCTGACGCGCGCGTCCCTCACCGCAGGGGAGGGGCGGCACTTTGTAGCATGATGGAGATGCCTCCCCCTCACCTGAGGTGGCAGAAGTTGGGATGGTATGCCTGGCGTTGTACCCTGGGACTTGTGGTCCCACTAGGGTGGATGGCGGTCCCAGTAGCTGCAGCTGGGAAACTTTCGGCACTCGAGGTGACAGGTAAAGTACTCAGTGCTTAGGCTCCCGCCAGGGTACATTGCACAGCAGAGTGGGACCAGTAAGTCCCCTTCAGTTTCAACGCGTTAATCACCTTTTATAACAAAATTATGAAAACAGGATCCTGGAAGTGTAACTGGTAAGGTGTGATGAGGACATTTTTCCACATTTTCTGTTTGTCATTTTAATGTGCTGGTTATGTTTTGTTGAGATGTGCCATGCTATGCTTTAATAGTGGTGTGATGTTGCTATGTTATTTTGTTATATGCCTCTATATTCTCAACCAAAATTGACAACCACTTGCCACTGTTTATGGTGGTAAAATATCAATGTTTCAGATCTTCAGCCACTTAAGATACCAATCAGCCAAAATGGTGGCTGCTATATGTGTTCACGTTATGGTCTAGGGCCCAGAGAGCCAAAGATTCATAGATTGAGGTAGCACACCTTCATTAATGTTTAATGGGAAAAATACCATTTTTCGCTGAATTTTATTGTTGGGTTTTGGACTGGATCACTGCTGTCCCTTACGCAGTGTATGTGCTCTGACCATTAAAACATGTACAAATTGAATAACCCATGAATAACATATGTAGCATTTCTTTAAGGCCATAGCATATAGTGCAGAAATATACCCAGGCATATAAAGTTAAATATCACCTTTGGACGGCAACATTAATTCTGTTATCTACTGGTGTGACTAAGGAAATACCTGGTTTGAGGCCTTTATTTGTAGCCTGACTGTCACAATTTAAACCTGCAGCATGACTTGTGAAAATAACCTTATGACAGAGGGAAATCAGTCCTTTTAAACACTACTACCTCCCCCTATGTATGCATTGTAGGACACAAGGTTGGGTATAATATATTTAAAAGCGGGACATTTATACATTAAATGTTACTATGTCCCTACAAAGAAAACTCTGAAAAAGCTTTTTTTCACCATGAAAGGCTTCAGCTGTTTTATGAGAAAAAACTAGAGTGCTAGTTACAAGTCAGCTGGCTCACCTCCTGTGTTGCTACAGGGACATAGCAAGCTGCATGAGGTCTTTTCCCTTGTGTCCACCTGACCATTTGCAAATGGGCCTGGACTGGACCCCACTGTCAGTCTCTGCTGGGGTGAGTCTTCAGCCTTACTTTGTCCATGAGGTCCTGAGACCCCTGGCTGTGTTAAAATGGACTCCTCTCACAATCTCTGAAATGCTTTGGATTTAGACAAATCCTGACTTCCAGCTGCCTGAGGACCGGAACCTGTCATCCAAGCTAATTCAGCCAAAACACAACCATGAATGGCTGAAGAAACAGGATTCTCCTGCTTGGAGCTTCTCCACAACAGCAAATCTGATTCAGCCGGACCTCTGTGAAAAGGTATCCAGTCTCCTGGAACTCATGTTGGCTATAGCCAGCAACCTTGCCCCGCTGAAGAATTTTGACTTCGATCTCATAGATTAAGTCGAAATGTAAAATCTCCAACCAGGATGAACTTGCTTAGTTTAGGCAACCCACGCTTCATTACAGTTGGCCTGAACTAATGACCGTAGACTATCATTGGTTGGCGCTTTATTTTTTCTTGGTGATTTTTATCTTAAGTCTTCCTAAATTCTTACCAACGGTCCTCGTTATTGGATTTTTGTTGTTTTTGTGTCCTTTCGTTTATAATTTTTTACTCTATTTTATCTAAATTGAAGTGGAATTTTTATTGTGTTGTGTTTCTAACTTTTTAACTGCTTTGATAGTTCTAAATGCTTCACACATTTCCTTTTATTTAAGCCTGTCTGTTCTGGGCCACAGCAACCAACGGCTGAGCTTAGTTTAATTGAATTAAACGTTTGATTGGACCTATTTGCTTAGTGACTTTAGTATTTTAGGCGGATTACCATCCACACCAATAAACTATCCATTTCTTACCTTTACCAAATTATTATTTCGTGTCATTCCCAAGTTTGACCAAAAATAATGCATATTAGTCTTTTCTACACACAAAATCAATTTGTCCAAAAGTGAGAAGATTGTACGCAAATGTGATAGTATTCTGTCCCAATAGGAAGCACACAAATAAAAAAATCTATATGACTCAAGTTTGACCCTTAATGTGGGGTGAGTAAATTATACAAAATGAATTACAACATACACAAGACCATTTCTTAGCTTTGTATGTGTATTAAAATTAATACATAAACACATCCAAGATCTGGTTCACAATAACGGCGTTATATTTTTTCCAGGAAAGCATTTAAAGAAATCTTTAGAGGCAATATCAAAATATGTACATACATTTTTCACACATAGGTTACAAACGCTCCTATCCCTTTTATGTATCACATTGTGGTGTGCAAAAGATGCACCAGCATGCTGTATGGCTCAAAAATCGACAAAAAACATTTTCATGTTGATTACTTGAGATATTAAAATATTCATACTTTCCCTTCACAGTTTGGGCCCGATTCACATTTTTAGCTCCGATTTCTGCTGATTAGTATATAAAACAATGATACACTTTTGTAGGAAATTACAATCAGGGTCACATTGGGAACCTTAAAGGCAAAACATTTCAATTCAGCCCTTCTCCCTCTCTCGTACCCTTTTTGCAGTTTCTTTCTTTCTCCTAAAACACCCACTGAGGTTGCTGTAATTACTTGCTGTTGAAAGTGAGAGGGACGAAGGACAGCGGCCCTCTGCCTACAAAAACCGGCCTCCACACCAATAGTGAAATACTCAGTGGAGAAACCAGGCAGTCCAGGTGTAATTGCAATTTGCCAAAGAGTGACCTTTTTACAAACGGAATACTTGGATAGGGGAGACATCGTTTGCAATGCACTGGTTACAAAGCCTGCCATTACAACAGAATTTTTACAATGCAAATTCTTTACAACGCATTCCCCAAAGTAACACTCCTGCGGAGTTAGAATAGTAATTTGCGTTGTAATGGATTATGCGTTCTAACGGTTTGTGTTGTAATGACATGCATTGTAATGGATTTTCCATTGTAAAAAATGCAATATCATGGCACGTGTTGTAAATGCGTGCAATGTAACATGTCCTATTCCTTGAATAGTGGGCCATTAGCTCGAAACTGTAATTCTAGCACGTTTTATTACACCAAATATGCCACAGTAATACGTGTAGTTTATTTTCAACAATACGTAAAGTGGGCCATGAAATAAAATAAGTCGGAGCACCAGTTACTGCTCTCTTCAAACATTTGTGCACAGAATGTAATCAGGCTTCACTACTGGGACTTTCAATTCAGTAAAATATACAACCTAGGCTGTGCCAATATCTTGTGTGCACAAATGCAGACGTGCGTTGTGCAGCAATGTTATATTTGGCACTGGAAGCACTAACACACTGAGAGCAAAATTTATTAAAAGATACCGTTGCTTTTGCACCACGCAATGGGGTACATACATGATGCAACCCTACATTGATTTATCAAGTCATGCTAAGCCACCATGCGTGGACCTGGGTGGCTTGTTAAATCCTGAGCAGCGCAACGCAGCGTAAATCTCTCTGTTGCGTGACTCAGCCCCAGGAAGGTATTCCATGGGTGGTGCATGGGTGTTCCATGCAACACCAATGGACTCGACACATTGCCAAATTTACTATAAGTGGTTGACATGGGAATGTGGCAATAACAAGGAGAAATATGTTTATTTCTCCTTGGTTTTTTTTCCTCTTTCTACGTGTGCTGCAGAATACAGCGTATCATAGAAAGAGGAAAAGGCCTCAGGAGATAGTATTTTTTGCAGGAAGGCATCCCTTCCTGCACAAAAACAATACTCGTCTATGAAAAAGAATGATAGAGTTTTAAAATGAAATAATTTAATTAATCAATATATGTCATCATTCTTAAAAATGTTACAAAAGACTAATCATTTATATTTATTGATATTTTCTAAATCTATGAAAACACTTAATTCATTTTGGAATATAGTTTTGTTATTTTTAAGATTTAAATAAAGAGGGTGTTGGGAGATTTCTGACCCCAATTAAGATTAATGTTTCTTCAAAAAGATTTAGGAGAGGGTTAGAAGGGGGGTGTATTAATACTCAAGTGATACATTTATTACTATTGTTTCACAAAATAACAATTTGTACCAAATATATATGTTAAAAATAAAATAAAAATTGTAAAATATATGTATTAAACATGTTTATTTATTTTTTTGTGATATAGCTTGTGAAAATAAGATTAAGGTGTTTGAGTGAGTTTAACTCCCCAATTATAATGTATTTATATTTGATAAAAAATACGGATTGAAGTGTAATATTACTTAGGTATTTAAATTATGATTTGAGTTATAATAATTATAATAATTAATTTCAAATGTACCTGTAATTTATTAAACTATTAGTAATGAGATTGATAAAAAGTAAACCATAATATTAGTTTAAAATCTTTATAAAAAAATAAAAAGATATTGCACTTTCAATTTGATCAAATATTGGATGCATTAATTAGCTAATTAATGCTTTAGTGTTAAAAATTAATGATTTATTTAATCAATATATGGTAGTTTGAAAAATATTTTCAAAATAAACTTTAACATGGAAGGCCCCAAAGGCACCCACACAACCAATCTTCTCGAGAGAATGAACACCCTCAGTCAGCAACAGAATCAGATACAGTTATGCCTCCAAAATTACCTGGTCCGTTCACTCCCTCATTCACTTCCACATCAAAACAACCCCCATTATCCACATGACTCCGACCTGTGCCCTCTACAGGAACTGGAGCAAAATAACCAAAAACTGCTGGATCACCAAACTCAGTGCCTCACCCCTAGACAGTGCCATCGACCTCCAGGGTGCAGTTGAAAACTTTAATGCATGGGTCACCAAATGCACCAATAGAGTTGCACCCCTCAAACCCACCAAACCTAGAAGAACCTCCAAACATAACAGCTGGTTCACCACAGGAAGGAACTATTCTATATCATAAAAGAATTCTGCAACCCCACAGCATCAGAGAACACCATTACCTATTCTCTGCAATATCCTTGCATATTTCTTCCACAACAAAATTGCCACAATCAATGAGCACTTCAACCCCCAACCTCCTGGAGCCAACCTCGATAGGCTCCTCAACCTCACCAATTCCAGCATAAACACTTTACCCACAAGGGAACTACCCTTGGCACAGACTACTGCCACCATCATGAACACCATCCATTCCGGAGCTCCAAGATATCCCTGCCCCTACCACATGTTCAATCTGGGGAACAGCACCATCCATCCTCAAGGAGCTCACCACCATTATCAATGCCTCCATCCCGACAACCTTCTTCCCAGAGGGTTGGAAACATACAGAAGTCAAACCACTCCTTAAAAAACTCACGGCAAACCCCAAAGTTCTCCAAAAACTACCGGCCCAACTCCCTGCTCCCATTGCCAGCCAAAGTTCTGAAGAAAGCCATAAACCTCCAGCTCACTGCCCACCGAGAATACAACAACCTATTAGACCCCTCCCAATCCAGCTTCCGTTAAAATCACAGCACGGAAATCACCTTGCTCACGGCCACCAATGACATCAGGACTCTCCTTGACATGGGAGAAAATACTCCCCTAATATTCCTTGATCTCTCCGCAGCCTTCAACACTATGTCCCACTACACCCTCCTACATAGACTCCACCAAATGGGAATTCAAGGGAAAGCTCTCAAATGAATTGCATCTTTCCCCTTCGGAAGAACCCAAAGTGTCCACCTCCACTCTACACCTCAGGCCCAAAAACATCTTGCGCGGCATCCCAAAAGGATCCTCACTGAACCCAACCCTGTTTGAAACATACATGGCTCTCCTGGCCTCCCTGGTGAGATCCAACAGCATGAACATCATCTCCTACACAGTCAATGCTCAGCTCATCCTCTCCCTATCCTCAGACCCAGCTAACTCCAAAACTAACTGCCACAGATACATGATCAGTGTCGCAAGCAGGATGCAGAACAGATGCCTCAAGCTCAACACTGACAAAGCAGAGATACACATTTTCATGAGCAGCACCTCCCCATGGGACAACTCCTGGTGGCATAACAAACTCTGCCCCCCATCCACACCCACAGAACAGGTAAGGAACGTTGACATTGATAGAGAGTAAAATTTTAGACCAACCGAAATTAAATAACCATGTTAGAAATGTGCCTTAACATGTAGGACATTGTGTTTAACCCTGATGCAGGAAATTGTATAAATAAATGACATGCAAAGAAATGTGATTGCTTGAACGTGTGGAATACAATGTGAAGCTTCTAATGCAGAAAGCTCCCATTTTCGATGTGCTTCTATAACTAGACTGAGAATTCTTTTGACTCTTGCTTCCATTTTTTTAATAAATGTCTCTTTAGAAATGTTTACCCTAGCACCAGCATTTTGACTGCAGAACGTGCTGATTCACAACATGTATGCTGTGCTTCATCGCACCATATGAGCTCATTTTTGCTTAGACAATGTGCTTTGCAGTTTCCTTTCTAATTAATAGAATATCAGTATAACCGACATATTGGAAATATAATGTGTATGCTTTAGCCAGAACATTGTCGACAGAAATGTTTCACTGCTTTAGACTAGCCCTTTATGTTAACAATGGGACACTGAATGCAGCCAGCAACTAGGTATGAAGGTTTTCTTGAGAACCTCCTTCCAATGTCATCTAAGCCTGCAACATTTTAGAAACATCCAATTCAGCTATACGGCAGCGAGAGTGCTTACTATGGGAATCAGGAAGATCAGAGACAGATGGTGATGAAATCATCTAATGATTGGGTTTCTACTGGACAAAAATGACTTAACCTGCTAACTTGCAACATGAAATGAGTGTTTACTATATATGTGTGTTCCTAGTTAAAGAAGCAGGAGTGTCCTTCCCAATGCTTTTGATGTTTTATGTGGTTCACTGAGAGAATATCAACCCACAAAATTCCCCATACTCAAATATCGAGTTATAAATATCGATGTCAAAAATTTCGACATCCTATATTTATATTGGTAGGTACAAAAATATAGGAAACATAATATCGATGTAAAAAATATAGCTGTACAAAATATCTATTTGAATATATGTATAAAAATATTAAATATATTAGATAAAATTAACTTTAAAAAAATAGATTTAGTATACATTTTAGCAAATAATGAAAAGAAATGTAATTTAAGAATGTTAACATACGTATATAAAATAGTACTATACATATAAATTTAGTTTAAAACAATTAATAAACTATTATTTCAATTTATTTTATAATTGTATATATGGTTTATATATATATATATATATATATATATATATATATATATATATATATATATATATATATATATATATATATATATATATATATATATATATATATATATATATATATTCATTTAAAAAACCATAGGTTTCAGGCCTTATATAGTTAGGAATTAGCATTTAAAAAACCATTGAAATTGCTCCTATATAGTTAGTTGTACTAACTATATTTCACGCACCCACAATCCACTGCTGATGATGTCACATATTACATCATTCATGACATGGTCAGTGACATCACTGATGACATCACTGATGACATCTCAAATGACATCACTGATGACATCTCATTTGACATCACTGATGACATCACTGATGACATCATCCAGTGACTGTGTTTTTCTGTAAAGTTTAAATATGTTTTACATATTGAAGAATGAGTGGATGTATAAGTGTCTGGATGAAGGATTTAGTAGGTGCGTGGCTGACTGTATGAGTGTGATTAAATGTGTCTTACTAAATGCATGGGTTAGTGACTAAACTGTCTGAATGTGTGCATCAGTATGTCTGTTGTTGTGTAAGCTGCTGCATGTGTTGATCAGTAGCTATATGAGTGGCTATATGGGTTATTGATTGGTTGCCCAAGTATTTGAATGGGAGACTGAGTGTGTGTGTGGGTGGCTGGGAGGTGTGTGACTCTGTGCATAGATGTGTGAGCAGTTGATTCACTAGGTGTATGAGTTCAAGAGTGCATGTGGAAACAGCTATATGGGCGGTTGACTGTGTGCATGGGTGTGTTGGTGAGTGAATGGATATCTCAGTGCTACATGTCCAAGTAAGTACATATGTAAAACACAGTGCATGTGAGAGTTGGCATATATAAATGACTATACATGAGAGCCAGTGAATGTGCGAGTGGCTGTATGGATCATTGTGTACTTGTATCAGTGATTGTCTAAGAGAGTAAGTATGTGTTAGTATATGTTTGAATAAGTAAGGTGTTGTGTGTATAACTGTATAGTTGAAGAAATGGAAGTGTGATTGATTCTTTGCATGACTGACTAGGTGTGTGAGTAACTCCATGGATGAGTGGCAGTGTGTGAGTGTCTGTATAGGTGTATGACTGCATATGATAGTGTTGTATTGATGAGTGACTGTATGTATGAGTGATTCTATAGGTGAATGAGTGAATGTGTGTGTAGACCTAGGAATCAGTGAGTGCGTATGTAGTAACTGGTATTGGTGTGTTAATGGTTTCAAGAATGGTAGTCTGTATTTAACACTGGTTGTATCAAAGGTAATATTAGAGTGTGAGGAGGTGCATCGTATTATCACATGAATGATATCATCAGTGATGTCATCAGTGATGTCAAATGCAAGGGCAAAAAATAATAATTTTTTTTAAATGGGGAGGTACGCGCACGGTACAGGTATCCTACGCGTACGGTGCGCGTACCCTGCGATTTTTTTTTTTTTTTGCCCTTGGGGCAAAAAAAAAACATAATGGTGGCCAACACTTCCTGGTTTGGACAGTTTGGAATGTTAACAGTTGACTGCCAGCCAATCAGAAACTCGCTCGCGCACGTAAGGGTACGCGCACGTACGCGTAAGGTACGTGCACCGTACGCTTACGGTGCGCGTACGGTGATCGAATATAGAAATATAATTTGATCAAATTCAATTTTCTCAACAACTACTGGAGGGATTTTCACCAAATATAGAAACGGCACTACTGCATACCTGTCCCTACCATTTTGCCAAGTTTGGTGTAATTCCGTTCAGCCGTTCGGACTGTAGCCGTGTCTAAAGGTCCCATAGAAAATGCCATTTGAAAAATTTCAAATTCAATTTTCACAAGAACTACTGGAGGGATTTTCACCAAACATAGCAAAGGCACATCTGCATACCAGGCCCTACCATTTTGCCAAGTTTGGTGTAATTCCATTCAGCCGTTCGGGCTGTAGCCGTGTCTAAAGGTCCCTATGGAAATGAACATGGGGAAAACACGTTTTGGGGCCCCCCTTTCGGCCCCCGCTTGACGAATCCCCCCGAAACTTTCAGGGAAGGAGCGGAGCGGAGCTGGCCAAAATTCTCAAAAATTACACACAGATTCCTCAATCGGCGCCAAAGTTATTCCCAATAGAATGTTGAGCGCATTTAGATATATAATTTGCTCAAATTCATTTTCTCAACAACTACTAGAGGGATTTTCACCAATTATAGAAAAGGCACTACTGCATACCTGTCCCTACCATTTTACCAAGTTTGGTGTAATTCCGTTCAGCCGTTTGGGCTGTAGCTGTGTCTAAAGGTCCCATAGAAAATGCCATTTGAAAATTTTCAAATTCAATTTTCTCAAGAACTACTGGAGGGATTTACACCACTTATACAAAAGGCATTGCTGCATTCCAGCCCCTACCATTTTGCCAAATCTGGTACAATTCCGTTCAGCCGTTCGAGCTGTAGCCTTGTCAGAATGTCCCTATGGAAATTAACATGGGTAAAACACGTTTTGGGACCCCCCTTTTTTCTCGGCCCCCGCTTGATGAATCCCCCCGAAACTTTCACGAAAGGAGCGGGCGCAGCGAGGCAAATTTAAGGAAAATTACAGGCAGATCCCTCAATCGGCGCCAAAGTTATTCCCAATAGAATGTTCGGAATTTCCTATGGTAACTAGGTCCTAACTATATATACCTACTGGCGACCGCCAGTAGGTAATATATATACATATATATATATATATATTACCTACTGGCAGTCGCCAGTAGGTATATATAGTTAGGATTTTTTTCCTATGGGATTTCCGAAAATTCTATGTGGAATAACTTTGGCGTTGAAGGACGGAATTGGCTGAAATTTTCAGGAAAATGGCACATTTTGTTTCTGAGCGTTCTCTGAAAGTTTGGGGGGGTTTCGTGAATTGGGGGCCGAGAAAAAAGGGGGGTCCCAAAACGTGTTTTTAACATTGAGTTTTCCATAGGACGGTTGGACTCACTTTTAGCTCGAACGCCTGAATGGATTTACACAAAACTTGGCAAAATTGTAGATATGGTTTGCCCGACGTGCCTTTGCTATGTCTCAATATATGTGCTCCAGTGGATTTTGAGAAATTAACGTTTTAAAAAACAGATATATCTGTGACAGCGCTCTGGTTAGCGCCCCGGTTCGCGTACCTGACGCGTAACGGAACTTCGCGAAGTGAAGCTGATTGGCTCTCCGGTGTCTGTCAACATTCTAAACAGTCCGGACCGGCCGCCATCTTGTCTCTCGGTAGGATCGAGAGACAAGAGGAGGAGAAAAACGAAGGGGGAATTTAATGAAAGGGGCAAGGTAGACCCCTCTTGACCCCCTAGGAATGATGTTGGGATTATTAAAGGGTCCCGTGGGGAAAATAAAAAAAAATCGATTTTTCGCGGTAGAAGCGCTTCCCGGTACTGAACCGGGTCGCTCACCGGTAGCGTAACGGGAGTTCGCCATTTTGTGTTTCGGTGGAATTTAATCACAAGATGGAGGAAAAACAATGTGGGAAATGGGTATAAGGGGGCACGGGAGACGTATCCTGACCCCCTAGGTTTTCTGAGGGTGGCTGAGGAGGCTCATATATGTTGGAATAAAAAATAAATTGAATTTTTTGCGGGGTTAGCTGCCGGTACACGAACCGGGTAGCGAACCGGGAAGCGAACATAAGTAAAAATTAGTGAAAAAGGTACATTCGAAATTTGGAAAGAGTAATTATAGTTAAGGTAGCTCTGAAAAGAGCTTTTGGGTTCTGTGTAAGTTCTAGGTACTTATAAGTAGGTACCAATACACAGTCTTAAATTTTGTATGAAAACTCTGTTTCCCTCATCTGAGAAGTGCACACCATCTCCTCTGTAGATATCTTGCATGTAGTAACGCAAGTTATTGTTGTAGATGCAGCCCATTCCATGGTTTGTTATGTAAGCTGAAACAGACTTATTTACATGCTTCCTCGCTTTCTCAATTTGTGGACAAAATTGATTGGACCACTTCCATTTCTGTCTTTGGCATATATTGGAATATACCAAGGCAGTTTGAGGAAAAAGTGCCATCAATTGCTCAAAGGTGTCCTTTAAAAGCATTTCCAAACCTACCCCAGAGAAGGAAAAAATGGTGTCTGCTTCTTTAAACAAATATTTCACTTGCCCCATTATTCAGGGAGAATAATTTGCTTACTTGATGTGTAAAAAACGTTTCTTCAAGTCATTTAGGTTTCTTGATATGTACTGCTAGAGTTTCATAGCCAGCATGGGGCATATTTACAAGGCCTTTGAGCCACTTTCAAGTTATTTTCCCCATGTTAAAAGTGATGCAAAAGTGGTGCAAGGGCCTTGTAAATACGCCCTCATGTGTGTAAGGGCATTTTAAGTAACTTCCCCATGAATGGGGGAGAATAATTTGCTTACTTGATGTGTTTAAAAACGTTTATTGAAGTCATTTAGGTTTCTTGATATATACTGCTAGAGATTCATAGTCAGCATGGGGCATATTCACAAAGCCTTTGTGCCATTTTAAGTCAAAAAACACATTTTTAAAACACATCAAGTAAGTAAATTATTCTCCTAGATTCATGGGAAAGTAGAAACAGATCCTTTGAGCACTTCCTGAGCACATAGTAATATAAAAATGTTGTACTCTTTACCATTAGTCTGACTTTTTTTTATAATTACTCTACTATTATATCTTAAATTTTGAAAAACAATCAATAATGTCTTAAACAATTTTTAATCCATAAATACAATTTTATTGATATTAATTTTAAAAATCTTTGGAAATTTCAAGTAGTACTTCATCTGAAATTTCATGATCTTCATTTTCAAAAATTGTCTCTTGTTTATCAAAATTGTCCATAAATTCCAACAGTTGTTCGTCTACTGACACATTAAAAAAATCGTCATTATTGTCCTATATTTCAGGTTCTACTTTGGGTTCCTGTCCTTCTTTATCCATAATTGCTGTTAAGGTAGAATAAAAAGAGAGAGAGAAATAGAGTTTAAGTAAGAAAGTTCAACATTTTTATTTTTAACTTAACGTGTACAACATAGTTCTGAGTTTTTAAGAGTGAATTTATGTTTGGGCAGTGTATTCTACAAGGCAGGAAGTAGAAATATAAAGTACTGCATGTGATCAAGTCTAACTCAATCTATGACTACAACAAAGAAGCCTTACTCAATCTATAACTATAACTGAGGGACAGTAAATATCTAACAGGAAACGTTTTTATAAAAATAACTTTAGGTGCACAACATATTTCTCCTTAGAAACTATTAACTTACCTTTGGAAAAGTGTCTTAGGTTTCTCTGGAAATGCTCTGTAAATGTGCCTCAGGGAGTTCCAGTCAAAATGGCTGTCTTTCCCTCTTATTTTTCATATATATTCATGTACCAAACCAATCAAATGTCAGCACATAAAAATACAACTTGAAAGTAATGTTATCATTGGTTGAAAATGTCAACTGTTTCTAATGTGTTTTTGCCATGTAATTTACCTCAGGTTATTTAGACAGGGCTACAACTTGAATGGCTCTATGGAATTCCATCAAATTTGAGAAAATGGTAGGGACTGGTATGTAGTAGGCCCTGTTCTATATTTGATGAAAGTGTCTGTAGTAGTTTTTCTGTAAATTACTTTCCCACCTTTTTTTATCGAGCGCTTACCGGTGCGCTCCCCGGTACGCGAACCGGCAGCGTTACGGGAGTCCTCCATTTTGTGTATCGGTAGAATTGATATGTAAGATGGAGGACAAACAATGTACGGAATGGGTAGAAGGGGGCACGGTAGACACTTTGTGACCCTCTAGGTTTTCTGAGGGGGGATTAGGACGCTGATGTATGGAAAAATACAAAAATTAAATTTTTGAAAATTTCGCGGGGGGAGCGCCGGTACGCGCACCGGTAAGCGAACCGGGGAGCGTACTTTGGTGAAGAAAAAAAAATTAGAAAAAGATAAACGTTTTGAATGATCAGAGGTAGGGCAGCTCTGAAAAGAGCTATTGGGTTCTGAGGCTAATTTAGGTACCTACAAGTAGGTTCCAATGCACACTTTTAAATAAAGGACGAATATTCTATTCCCTTGATCGGAGAAGTGCACACCATCTCTTCTGTAGATGTGTTGAATGTTGGAACGCAAGTTATATTAAACCCATTCCATAGTCTCTCATGTAAGCAGAAACAGATTTATTCACATGTTTCTTTGCTTTTTCAAATTGTGGAAAAAATTGATTGGACCACTTACATTTTTGTCTTTGACATATATTGGAATATACAAAGGCAGTTTGGGGAAAAAGTGTCATTTAAAAGAAGAATACATTTTACAGCTTTTAATATTTGCTATTAAAAAACCATTGAAATTCACTGAAAAAACCATAAGTTATAGACCATATATAGTTAGGAATTTGCATTTACAAAACCTTGAAAATTCACTGAAAAAATCATATAGACCATATATAGTTAGGAATTAGCATTTACAAAACCTTATTTTACACGCACAAAAGCATTGAAATTCCCATATATAGTTAGTTGCACTAACTATATATCGCGCACCCGCAATCCACTGCTGATGATGTCACATATTACATCATTCATGACATGGTCAGTGACATCACTGATAACATCACTGATGACAACTCAAATGACATCACTGACAACATCACTGATGAGAAATAAAATGACATCACTGATGACATCATCCAGTGACTGTATGTTTCTGTAAAGTTAAAATATGTGTTACATATTGAAGAATGAGTGGATGTATAAGTGTCTGGATAAAGGATTTAGTAGATGCATGACAGACTGTATGAGAGAGTGATTAAATGTGTCTCACTGAGTGCATGGGTTAGTGACTAAACTGTCTTAATTTGTGCATCATTATGTCTGTTGTTCTGTAAACTGCTGCATGTGTTGATCAGTAGCTATATGAGTAACTATATGGGTTATTGATTGGTTGCCCAAGTATTTGTATGGGAGAGTGAGTGTGTGTGTGTGGGTGGCTGGGAAGTGTGTGACTCTGTGCATAGATGTGTGAACAGTTGATTCACTAGATGTATGGGTTCAAAACTGCATGTGGAAACAGCTGTATGGGTGGTTGACTGTGTGCATGAGTGTATTGGTGAGTGAATGGATATCTCAGTGCTATATGTCAAAGTAAGTACATATGTAAAACACAGTACATGTGAGAGTTGACATATATAAATTACTGTGTATAATAGCTAGTGAATGTGTGAGTGGCTGCATGGATCATTGAAAACTTGTATCAGTGATTGTATAAGAGAGTAAATATGTGTTAGAATAAGTTTCAATAAGTAAGGTGTGTATAAATGTATAGTTGAGGAAATGGAGGTGTGATTGATTCTTTGCATGACTGACTAGGTGTATGAGTAACTCTATGGATGAGTGACAATCTGTGAGTGTCTGTTTACACTGAGTGTATCTAAGGGTATATTAGAGTCTGAAGAGATTCATCGTATTATCACATGAATGACGTCATCAGTGATGTTGTCAGTGATGTCATTTGAGTTGTCATCAGTGATGTCATCAGTGATGTCACTGACCATGTCAGGAATGATGTAATATGTGACATCATCAGCAGTGGATTGCGGGTGCGCGATATATAGTTAGTGCAACTAACTATATATGCGAATTTCAATGGTTTTGTGTGAGTAAAATAAGGTTTTGTAAATGCTAATCCCTAACTATATATGGTCTATAACCTATGGTTTTTTCAGTGAATTTTTAAGGTTTTGTAAATGCAAATTCCTAACTATATATGGTCTATAACCTATGGTTTTTTCAGTGAATTTCAATGGTTTTTTAATAGCAAATATCAAAAGCTGTAAAATGTATTCTTATTTTAATGGAAAAATATATTTTATATGTATTTATTTAAAAAATGTTATGCATCTGCCAAACCCTGACCTCTTAATAGTGCACTGTGGTGGAAATGATTTGGGCACTATGACTGGGGTAGGTCTGGAAATGCTTTTCAAAGACACCTTTGAGCAATTGATGGCTCTTTTTCCTCAAACTGCCTTGGTATATTCAAATATATGCCAAAGACAGAAATGGAGGTGGTCCAATCAAATTTGTCCACAAATTGAGAAAGCGAGGAAGCATGTAAATAAGTCTGTTTCAGCTTACATGAGAAACCATGGAATGGGCTCCATCTACAACAATAACTTGCGTTACTACATGCAAGATATCTACAGAGGAGATGGTGTGCACTTCTCAGATGAGGGGAACAGTTTTCATCCAGAATTTAAGACTGTGTATTGGTACCTACTTATAAGTACCTAAATCTTCCACAGACCCAAAAGCTCTTTTCAGAGCTACCCTAACTATGATCACTCTAAATAAATTTTAAATGTAACTTTTTTTTTTTAATTTTCACGATTTACGCTTTCCGGAGAGCTACCCGGTTTTCGCACCGGGCGCTAACCGCGCGAAAATTTGAATTTTTTTTTTCTTTTTTTTGGGCATATATGAGCCTCCTCATCCACCCTCACAAAACATAGGGGGTCAGGATATGTCTCCCTTGCCCCCTTTTACACAATCCCAGCATTGTTTATCATCCATCTTGTGTCCAAATTAGACCTTAACGCAAGATGGCGGACTCCCGTTACGCTGCCGGTAAGCTACCCGGTGCGCGAACCGGAGCGCGCAACGGCACACGCAGCAAAAAAAAATGTGGGAAGTTAATGTACCAAAAAAGCACTGGAGACACTTTCACCAAATTTGGAATAGTCCCTACTACATACCAGTCCCTACCATTTTCCCAAATTTGATGGAATTCCATAGAGCCATTCAAGTTGTAGCCCTGTCTAAATAACCTGAGGTAAATTACATGGCAAAAACACATTAGAAAGAGTTGACATTTTCAACCAATGATAACATTACTTTCAAGTTGTATTTTTATGTGCTGACATTTGATTGGTTTGCTACATGAATATATATGAAAAATAAGAGGGAAAGACAGCCATTTTGACTGGAACTCCCTGAGGCACATTTACAGAGCATTTCCTGAGAAACCTAAGACACTTTTCTAAAGGTAAGTTAATAGTTTCTAAGGAGAAATATGTTGTGCACCTAAAGTTATTTTTATAAAAACATTTCCTGTTAGATATTTACTGTCCCTCAGTTATAGTTATAGATTGAGTTAGGCTTCTCTGTTGTAGTCATGGATTGAGTTAGACTTGATCACATGCAGTACTTTATATTTCTACTTCCTGCCTTGTAGAATACACTGCCCAAACATAAATTCACTCTTAAAAACTCAGAACTATGTTGTACACGTTAAGTTAAAAATAAAAATGTTGAAGTTTCTTACTTAAACTCTATTTCTCTCTCTCTTTTTATTCTACCTTAACAGCAATTATGGATAAAGAAGCACAGGAACCCAAAGTACAACCTGAAATACAGGACAATATTGACGATTTTTTTAATGTGACAGTAGACGAACAACTGTTGGAATTTATGGACAATTTTGATAAACAAGAGACAATTTATGAAAATAAAGATCATGAAATTTCAGATGAAGTACTACTTGAAATTTCCAAAGATTATTAAAATTAATATCAATAAAATTTTATTTATAAATTAAAAATTGTTTAAGACATTATTCATTTTTTTCAAAATTTAAGATATAATAGTAGAGTAATTATAAAAAAAGTCAGACTAATGGTAAAGAGTACAACATTTTTATATTAATCTGTGCTCAGGGAGTGCTCAAAGGATCTGTTTCTACTTTCCCATGAATCTAGGAGAATAATTTACTTACTTGATGTGTTTTAAAAATGTGTTTTTTGACTTAAAATGGCTCAAAGACTTTGTAAATATGCCCCATGCTGACTATGAAACTCTAGCAGTATATATCAAGAAACCTAAATGACTTCAATAAACGTTTTTAAACACATCAAGTAAGCAAATTATTCTCCCCCATTCATAGGGAAGTTACTTAAAATGCCCTAACACACATGAGGGCGTATTTACAAGGCCCTTGCACCACTTTTGCATCACTTTTAACATGAGGAAAATAACTTGAAAGTGGCTCAAAGGCCTTGTATATATGCCCCATGCTGGCTATGAAACTCTAGCAGTACATATCAAGAAACCTAAATGACTTCAAGAAACTTTTTTATACACATCAAGTAAGCAAATTATTCTCCCTGAATCATGGGGCAAGTGAAATATTTGTTTAAAGAAGTAGACACCATTTTTTCCTTCTCTGGGGTAGGTCTGGAAATGCTTTTAAAGGACACTTTTGAGCAATTGATGGCACTTTTTCCTCAAACTGCCTTGGTATATTCCAATATATGCCAAAGACAGAAATGGAAGTGGTCCAATCAATTTTGTCCACAAATTGAAAAAGCGAGGAAGCATGTAAATAAGTCTGTTTCAGCTTACATGACAAACCATGGAATGGGCTCCATCTACAACAATAACTTGCGTTACTACATGCAAGATATCTACAGAGGAGATGGTGTGCACTTCTCAGATGAGGGAAACAGAGTTTTCTTTCAAAATTTAAGACTGTGTATTGGTACCTACTTATAAGTACCTAGAACTTACACAGAACCCAAAAGCTCTTTTCAGAGCTACCTTAACTATAATTACTCTTTTAAAATTTCGAATGTACCTTTTTTCACTAATTTTCACTTATGTTCGCTTCCCGGTTCGCTACCCGGTTCGCGTACCGGCAGCTAACCGCGGGAAAAATTATTATTTTTTTCGACATATATGAGCCTCCTCAGCCACCCTCAGAAAACCTAAGGGGTCAGGATACGTCTCCCGTGCCCCCTTATACCCATTTCCCACATTGTTTTTCCTCCATCTTGTGATTAAATTCGACCGAAACACAAAATGGCGAACTCCCGTTACGCTACCGGTGAGCTACCCGGTTCGCGTACCGGGTAGCGCTTTTACCGCGAAAAATCGAATTTTTTTATTTTTTTATTTTTTGACCCACGGGACCCTTTAATACCCCCCACATCATTCCTAGGGGGTCAGGAGGGGTCTACCTTGCCCCCTTTCATTAATTTCCCCCTTCGTTTTTCTCCACCTCTTGTCTCTTGATCCTACCGAGAGACAAGATGGCGGCCGTTCCGGACTGTTTAGAATGTTGACAGACACCGGAGAGCCAATCAGCTTCACTTCGCGAAGTTCCGTTACACGTCAGGTACGCGAACCGGGGCGCTAACCGGAGCGCTGTCACAGATATATCTGTTTTTTAAAACGTTAATTTCTCAAAATCCACTGGAGCACATATATTGAGACATAGCAAAGGCACGTCGGGCAAACCATATCTACAATTTTGCCAAGTTTCGTGTAAATCCATTCAGCCGTTCGAGCTAAAAGTGATTCAAACCGCCCTATAGAAAAATGAATGGGACGCGTTTTGGGACCCCCCTTTTTTCTCGGCCCCCCTTGACAAAACCCCCCCAAATTTTCAGGGGCTGCTCAGAAACACAATGTGCCATTTTCCTGAAAATTTCAGCCAATTCTGTCTACAAACGCCAAAGTTATTCGACATAGAATTTTCAGAAATCCCATAGGAAAAAAATCCTAACTATATATACCTACTGGCGACCGGCATATAGATATATATATATATATATATATATATATATATATATATATATATATATATATATATATATATATATATATATATATATATATATATATATATATATATATATATATATATATATGGAATATATATATATTCCAGAAAGAGAAATTTGATGGAACAGACATCAAACAAGCCCACAGATCGATTTAGCAGGTGATGTTTATTCCATGCAGCTAGGGACATGACATGACCCACGCCTCCACAGTACATGGTATTTAAAGGTACAGTGTGATTGTATTGTCATAGACGTAGAAAATATAATAGATACATGTTTGTACATCACATTTCTAAAAAGTGAATAAGTGCATACAAATAATAGTGCATATAGGTACATCATAACTGCGCATGTTGTAGGTTAGTAGATGTTGAGTGAAATGTCAACATAGTACATTGAATTTTGTCACATTGTGTCTAAATGCTGTGTGTCCGTGCGTTTCAGAAATACTGTATATATATATATATATATATATATATATATATATATATATATATATATATATATATATATATATATATATATATATATATATATATATATATATATATATATTGTTCCTGACAGCAGACAATGAAGGTGGGGATTTCTAAGCACTTTACCATGGTAAAAAATAAAATAACCTAAGTATGTGCTGTGTGTCAGAGTGTAATTTGGGTGTATGGAGAGATATATCTATGTATATGTTTGATTGACATGGGCTACTTTCTAAATTTACATCATGGCAATTTGAGAACACATTGTAGACTCTTCACAACTGTTCATAAAAAAAAATTGTGTACAAACTAAATGGAAATTTTGTTAGTTATGTGTATTGTCCAACACCTCGCTCAGCCTATATCTGGCCTCTCAAAACAGTTTTATGGGAGCTACCAGTACCTCACAGACCCCTTCAGAGAAGCACACAGACTTGAGGCCATTTATTAGATAGGCACAAGGTTCTTTTTGCATTGAAAAGTTAAGGAAAGCTTGTATTGATGCCACATCCAGATCATCAGACAGCAGATAACAAGACCTGACAGGGATCAGTGCTCAGTCAGAATTATTGGCCAGGCTGGGAATCAGTCACACGGACAAACAACTGAAGGAAGGAGTTACATCTGTCATCAAAATATATTCCTACCAGGGCAAATTTGGCGCTGTAATCAAAATATGTCCCTGAATTCTTTAAAAAGGACAACAGCTAAAAATGAGAATGACCTAACTACTTGAGCTAACACTTCATGTCATTGGACTCCCATTTCAAAGTGTGACCTGTCCAAACTACATGCCCCTTACTCCAAGAGGACTGTATTCACTGTGCCATCAGTATTTCCGTTTAGCCTTCCGTAGTTCACTATGTATCACACTTATCAGGAGCAGGTCACATCATAGAGTCACCTGGGCTAGATGATGTTGTTAATGCTAAAAAGTCATATGTAAGAACGAAATCGCATCTCTATTATCAAATTCACCTGTCATGAACTCTCCGTCAACCCTGATTCAGTAATACGTGGTTAGGTAGGCTCTGAGACCTAGGCATGAGGCTACTGATTGACAGGTCACAGGTGGGGTTGCACGTAGCCAGCACACAAATGCAGAAACAGGAAACTCAGATCAATCCCACAGATAGGCGCAGTGACACTAGAGTGGTCCAGGGATTCTGGCCCCATTACAGCGCTCGTGGCTGGAGGGGTGCATACATTCCTAAAAACACCATAAGGTCAGATGCCAAATGTAGTTAGGAACACATAGCCAATCAGGACTCAGCACAAACAGTCCACTCAGTGATCATGCCCCCCTCATGCTGAACATCTGGACACATGACCCTCTGTCCCCCGATGTGTCCACGCAAGGTCAAGGCCCACCTGCATTTGTTATCAGGTACCTGATTTATAACTCCAAAGACAATGCCTGTATTCTTTACCAAAAAAGGATTGAGGAAAGCATTTTATGATACCGATGTATAAAACCTTGCTCAGATCGACTGTACTTTTTAGGCAGTCCTCAGACCCGCTTTTTAATTGTACTACCAGCCGAAGCGTTTAATTAAACCAACTGCTCCTGTTTTGCCAAACCCCTCTAATCTTTTGTATCTTTTTCAAGATAAATTCATAATCAAGAAACAATGTCCCAGGCTTGTATTGGTGAGTGTAGACCAAGACATGGGTTGAGGGTAGGCAACAGGCCATTATAAAGTGTGTATGAAGATATTGGTTATAGTCAGCATGTGACAAGACATGTCTTTTATGCTAACTGTATGAGTTATGCTAGTGATAGATGTAGTAAACTTGTGGTACATCAATACAAACAAAAAGTCACAAAACCATTGTTTTTTCTATCATTTCTCACATCCTTCATTTCAACGGCCATCAAAAGTGGGATATATCCAAAGTCATTGCCAGGAAGGTGCTGACTCTGCAGACCTTAACCCTTTCGATGCTCATGACGAGCTCAGCTCGTCATGAGGCACAGTTGAGCTGTGCTGATGACGAGCTGAGTTCTTCATGAAACTATAATGATCAAGGATTTTCAGCACAGGAGGGGAAAACCCCTAGCAGCCAAGGTGTTAAAGATGGGAGGACTTACGACTCTGGGCCTGAAAGTCAGCTGAAGTCCAGCTTGGTCAGTCTTCCCAAAGTGAGAGGCATGTGGGATGCACCCTGTCCCTCCTAAAGGCCTACATTCTTGAGGTCACCTATCATGCACTTGATGGGCAGTTGGGGGCCCAACAGCAGCAACAAGGGGATTTTATCAGAGTTTCAAAAGTTACATGACTATTTTTTGTTACAGGCAGGATTTTTCCCATCAACATTAAGGGGGACCCATGTCCAATGCACAAGAAGAGTTTGTGAAGGTATACATTTCGCACAATGTGAATGATGATGTGCGATATATTGGCAAGGATCCCACCTAATTCCTCTTAGCAACCAATGACTTTTCTGAGCAGACACATGGCTGCCTAAACTCCACATATACATCATGTTGTTTAATGTCATGAGGGACAGTTGTAACAAACAGGTCAATAGTGTTTATTGTGTCAGGTGCAATGCTCTTTCATTATTGGTGATTGTGCAATGGTAGCCCTATTACATATGACATAGCATACTAGGCATTTATGATACAGTGGATGTTCCAAACGTCACTTTGGTAAGTTGGGATTGTACACAAACAAGAATGAGCATGTTATCCAAAATGACAAGCGACATCAGTATCAATGGCTACATTTTGGATTTAAAACATTTCCAAATTGTGTTTTACGTCAGAAATACTGTTTCATACATGTTCAAAGTGACAGAGTATAATGATGTCTCACTCCTTCACAAATATGTGTGTGTAATCCTGTCTATTTTTTGACAAATAATTGGGATATGGAGCAAAGAGATAAGAGGGTTTTTTTGTACACAGTCACTCTGATTGAGTAGGAAAGCCCTCACACACCGACCTGGTCAGTGTCATGCTTCATCATCGGGCCCCACCGAAGAGACCGAGTGTCTCTTCGGTGTGCTGCGACGCCAGAAAGACTGCGGAGCTGGTCGTGTGGGGAGGACGTGTTGTGAAAAATAGAAAATTAAAAGTGCCTAACAGGGTATCAAAAAAACTTTTAATGAGTGATCCCTAAGACACGTGTAGGTGGTATATGTGTCTGAATTTAAGTGCCAAGGTTGTTAGGATTTGGTTAAATTCAGCTAAATACCACGAGTTTTAAGATAATCAGTCAGTTGACTGATTATCTTAAAACTTGTGGTATGGCACTTTTAATTTTCTATTTTTCACAACACGTCCTCCCCACACGACCAGCTCCGCAGTCTTTCTGGCGTCGCAGCACACCGAAGAGACACTCGGTCTCTTCGGTGGGGCCGATGATGAAGCATGACACTGACCAGGTCGGTGTGTGAGGGCTTTCCTACTCAATCAGAGTGACTGTGTACAAAAAAACCCTCTTATCTCTTTGCTCCATACTCCTGGCAGCCTTGTGACTGACCAGACCTCTCTTCTTTTGTTGTTTGATACTTAACCGGGGATTAAGAGAGTGTCCTTGATTCTCCCTACCTCTCTCTTTGTTGACATAAATAATTGGGATAGGCATGCAATGTTTGTGGAAGCACAGACAGGAATGTGTACACATTGCTGACAGAGTAACACATATCCCCAATCATTTTTTAATATTGTTTGTCATGTCCAGATGATGAGGCAGTGATCAGGGTAAATAGCAATTTTAAGGGGATTTTGCAGGATGGATACTTCTTTCAAATATATGAAAGGGTATATCATCAGGAACATTAAAAATCAGGCAACATGCATCGAGGTGTAATATGCTGCATTTCGTGATTTATGTGTGTGTGTCAGAAGTAAGTATTATATAGGAATTAGTGTATGTACAAACTAGTGTGATGTTCTTAGACATTTTGCACTACAGTGAAAAAAAGCATGTTTAGTGAGACAATTTTACAGACTCAACAAACGACATCTAACTATAGGTATTTCAAAGTGAAATGTGAAATGTTGCTTTGCTCCTGACTGCTTCTTCTCTGGAAACCTCGCTGGAACCTCGCGGTACCCGCTGCGCGGGTCCCGCATCGCCCGTCTGCCTGGGCGCTTGACTTTGTTTATTGGGGCTAGTAACTTTGGACCAGTGATCTTTGGGACCTGCAGGGCTGCGAGCGCCAGGTGAGAGACAGGGACTCCATTTCCCAGGAGTCCCTGCGTTGTCATCACCTGCACCTGGACGCTCTCCCTGTTTGACCCGCCCCCCGAGCACCGAGTAAAAGGTGTGTGCTTGCTGCTGCCTTGTTGGGAGACGCCTCAAGCCTACCAGTTTGCTGCTTTGCTCCTGACTGCTTCTTCTCTGGAAACCTCGCTGGAACCTCGCGGTACCCGCTGCGCGGGTCCCGCATCGCCCGTCTGCCTGGGCGCTTGACTTTGTTTGTTGGGGCTAATAACTTTGGACCAGTGATCTTTGGGACCTGCAGGGCTGCGAGCGCCAAGTGAGAGATAGGGACTCCATTTCCCAGGAGTCCCTGCATTGTCATCACCTGCACCTGGACGCTCTCCCTGTTTGACCCGCCCCCCGAGCACCGAGTAAAAGGTGTGTGCTTGCTGCTGCCTTGTTGGGAGACGCCTCACACCTACCAGTTTGCTGCTTTGCTCCTGACTGCTTCTTCTCTGGAAACCTCGCTGGAACCTCGCGGTACCCCATGCGCGGGTCCCGCATCGCCCGTCTGCCTGGGCGCTTGACTTTGTTTGTTGGGGCTAGTAACTTTGGACCAGTGATCTTTGGGACCTGCAGGGCTGCGAGCGCCAGGTGAGAGATAGGGACTCCATTTCCCAGGAGTCCCTGTGTTGTCATCACCTGCACCTGGACGCTCTCCCTGTGTGACCCGCACCCCGAGCACCGAGTAAAAGGTGTGTGCTTGCTGCTGCCTTGTTGGGAGACGCCTCACGCCTACCAGTTTGCTGCTTTGCTCCTGACTGCTTCTTCTCTGGAAACCTCGCTGGAACCTCGCGGTACCCACTGCGCGGGTCCCGCATCGCCCGTCTGCCTGGGCGCTTGACTTTGTTTGTTGGGGCTAGTAACTTTGGACCAGTGATCTTTGGGACCTGCAGGGCTGCGAGCGCCAGGTGAGAGACAGGGACTCCATTTCCCAGGAGTCCCTGCGTTGTCATCACCTGCACCTGGACGCTCTCCCTGTTTGACCCGCCCCCCGAGCACCGAGTAAAAGGTGTGTGCTTGCTGCTGCCTTGTTGGGAGACGCCTCACGCCTACCAGTTTGCTGCTTTGCTCCTGACTGCTTCTTCTCTGGAAACCTCGCTGGAACCTCGCGGTACCCGCTGCATGGGTCCCGCATCGCCCGTCTGCCTGGGCGCTTGACTTTGTTTGTTGGGGCTAGTAACTTTGGACCAGTGATCTTTGGGGCCTGCAGGGCTGCGAGCGCCAGGTGAGAGACAGGGACTCCATTTCCCAGGAGTCCCTGCGTTGTCATCACCTGCACCTGGACGCTCTCCCTGTTTGACCCGCCCCCGAGCACCGAGTAAAAGGTGTGTGCTTGCTGCTGCCTTGTTGGGAGACGCCTCACGCATACCAGTTTGCTGCTTGCTCCTGACTGCTTCTTCTCTGGAAACCTCGCTGGAACCTCGCGGTACCCGCTGCGCGGGTCCCGCATCGCCCGTCTGCCTGGGCGCTTGACTTTGTTTGTTGGGGCTAGTAACTTTGGACCAGTGATCTTTGGGACCTGCAGGGCTGCGAGCGCCAGGTGAGAGACAGGGACTCCATTTCCCAGGAGTCCCTGCGTTGTCATCACCTGCACCTGGACGCTCTCCCTGTTTGACCCGCCCCCGAGCACCGAGTAAAAGGTGTGTGCTTGCTGCTGCCTTGTTGGGAGACGCCTCACGCCTACCAGTTTTCTGCTTTGCTCCTGACTGCTTCTTCTCTGGAAACCTCGCTGGAACCTCGCGGTACCCGCTGCGCGGGTCCCGCATCGCCCGTCTGCCTGGGCGCTTGACTTTGTTTGTTGGGGCTAGTAACTTTGGACCAGTGATCTTTGGGACCTGCAGGGCTGCGAGCACCAGGTGAGAGACAGGGACTCCATTTCCCAGGAGTCCCTGCGTTGTCATCACCTGCACCTGGACGCTCTCCCTGTTTGACCCGCCCCCCGAACACCTCCCTCCTATATTAGGAGTTGTTATCCCCGCTGCGCGGGAGCGTCCCGGGAGAAGCCCGGGACAAGGGCGGGACCGTCTGTGGCCGTCAGGGGCCGAGGGAGGCCGGGCTGGGCCCCCTCTCTATAATCTGGTATTTGTGACATTGAATTCTTGTCTTCGTGAGCTGGTGTTCAAAACGATTGTAGGTATTGTCATTTGTAGAACTTAGTACTCTCTTGAAACACTTAGGATACTGGATATGACATCACCAACAACCTCCACCATCGGCATTCTATCTCAGGCCGAGGTGGGGCCAGCAATCTCAGGCCCTTTGGATAAATATTTTTCTCGGGTAGTCAACGATATCAACAAAGAGATTGCACTGGCGGAGAGACGCGCTGAGCGTAGGCAGTCAAATGAAATTCCTTAAAATACCCTTGGAAAAAAGACAACCGCAGGTTTTCCCGGCATTGATTCCCCCTCGGTCTTCTTTAACTCTGCCAGCGGTAGTTGAAACTCCCTATGCCTTCCCCCCTACGATTGAGTTCTTGACCGACTCGCAAGTGGACTCTGACATTCGCTCTCCCCTTGGAAGTACACCTCCCTTACCCACTGATCCATCAATAGGGCAGCCGAATTCGGCCCAACGGAGTGTGTTAAACCAAGTGGTTAGAGCAAAGTCATGTTCCAAAAGGAAGAGATGTCCCGCCCCAAAGAAGTGCTACTTGTCTAAACCCCCCCAAAAAATAAGGAAAGTTGTAGCATGTTCTCGCTGTTCCCAGGAACCTATTCAGGTTGGTCCCAACGGGGAAAAGACATGTGAGGTGTGGGCAGCTCCTGAGGTGGTTAGTTCTGGCGCGAATAGCACTGATGTACTATCTATGGGGTTGCTAGAGCTTCCTCCTGTAGTTCTCCCCCTGTCTCTCGAGGGGGGTAAAGTGCCAGCTAGTCCCAGCCCCAAGACCAATGATCTCCCAGAAATGGGAGTGGTTGAGTCTTTACATGTCACCCCTACCCTGCTACTCGAGATGGAGAAGCTAATGAGGTCTCTTTTGACTCCGCTCGACGAACGAGTCAAAAAACTAGCGGATAGGTTAGACCACTTTGAGCAGGCAACCTTGGACAATTTTTTCACCACTAAATCATTAATAAAGTCCCACATAAGGACAGGGGAGTGTAGTAATCCTCACCAACTTAGTGGGCAGGAGAAAGGTGTGTCGGCTGTTGTACCCCCCACACCTGTGGACGGCACCCCAAGTGGGCTCCAGGGTAAAGGGAAAAATAAAAAGACCAATTTGGAGCCAAAAAATAATCCAAGTAGTAAGACCAACAAAGTAGCCAAGCCTCCTGTCACAGTTGTTATGGGTACAAAAGATTGTTCTAGGACTGTTGCCCCCCATCTAACGCCCCTCAAGTTCCATTTAACAACCCAATACCCTGTAATGGTACTGCAGCAAGCAGTAGCAGAAACACCTCTGGGAACAAAAATATTCCTTCAAACAGTTTCCAACCACCTCACGACACCTCTTCCTCTGGATCCGTGGTTCCTGCCAATAGTCTACCTAAACCGCCCCCATCGAAGGCACCACGCAGGATACCTTACATGAATCTTACCCCAGACTCTTTTCCCTACGTGGCTGTCCTTATAAATGTACCACCTCTTTTGGTTGGGCAAAGGGAATCCTTCCAAATGTTAAAAAACAAGGTAATGCATTGGTTAAGGGTAAACAGACCACTCCCCGGGGAAGTAGATGGTTTGATTGTAGGAGTAAGAAGGACGGAGTGGATGGGTTGTACTTCTAAGAAAGTGGGGGGTGATTGTATAGTTGTCAATTTTCAAGATCCTAGGGTGGCTAGTTTGATAACGAAGCATGATGGGGGTACAATTTGTGGGGGAATTGGTGTTGTAGATCTTACTTTCTTTTACCCGAGACCAGCGGGTGTGGAATCTGTCATGACAACTTACCCAAGATCCTTGAGCAATGTCCCGTTTTTAGGGTCTGTCCCCTTTACTGTACCGTTTCAACGGAATAGTTATTATGGTGGCATAAATACTAATTGTTTTGGAGCAGTGAGGGAGCCGGGGTGGGGGTATTGACAGATGCTCGACAATTGTATGAACAACGCAAAGGTTATGACTAGCCGGAACACATGTGGGAATTTTGTTAAACTTCTCAAGAACCAAAATGTGGAACCTACTGGAATATATACTGGCTTGGGGTGTGTGACTTTGGAGAAATCACAGGATGAATGTAACCAAATATCTGGGGGTGAGGATCCAAGTATTTCAAGTATCCAAAGCAATCAGGGGGTGAGCATAATAATACAGACTTAACAAGGCACAGGGCTGGAGCTGATGTAACCCCGATAAATCTGCCAATGAGGTCTCCTGTAGGACCAGTACACAGGACGGCCCAAGTATAGGGAAGTTCTTCTCATGGAATATCGCCGGGTTGGCCGTCAAACTAATGTCCCAGGATTGGATAGACTTTGTTAATGGTTTTGAAGTCTGCCTATTTCAGGAGACATGGGCATGTGACCCTATTTTTTCCCTGGATATCTAAACTTCTCAATCCCGGCAAGTAAAGGTCCTAGGGGTCGACCAATGGGTGGCCTCACAGCTTGGGTGAAACAAACCTTACAAATAGAAGTAAAAGTGGTCGATCTGGGCTGTAGGGACATCCAAATGCTAAGATTGGCTTCGGAAAAGGGAGGAGTGATAGATATTTATAATATTTATGCTAGGGGTACCAACTCAGGAAGCTCCCCCACTCTAGAGGCCCTGTTCACCTCATTAGAATCACAGTCACTGGGGAAAAAAATCATAGTAGCGGGCGACCTGAACAGGACCTTTGAGCCAGTAGATAGTATAGATGATCCTCTGGGACAGGACGAACACACACAATGGGGTGTCCCGATCCTAAATCTGGCTCCTGTTAAACAATGGACTAAAGATATCTTGTTAATGAATGCCATCTGCCTGGAATATGGGTTGAGGGCTCTCAATGGGAGAACGAAAGGTGACAGTGAAGGGGCTTGTACCTTTGACAATGGTCTTAGCCGTAGTAGGATAGACTATGTCATTTGCAGCCTTAGTCTATGGCAGTGGGTATGGGACATGAAAGTAGAGTGTAGATTGGAAAGTGACCACAATCCCCTCTGTGTGGACCACAATTGGTGGTCAATCATGCCAGATAGTCAGCAATTGAATGAAGACCAAATGCCCATAATGACCAACGATATGCGTAGACTTAATTGGCCAAGTGTCTTGGAGAATGCGGATTCAATGGACTTTATAAGCTCCGAGTTGGATGCTGCAATTGCTGCAATGGAGTTTGAAAAACCCGTTAACCCAGGGTCTAGGGAAATAACGGATATACATAATAAGCTCTTCTCCCACATAAGACCACATTTCATGAGAGCACGTAAGAAAAACATGAAACAATCACCTAAACCAGCTAGGTGGTTTAACCATCAGTGCAGGGAAGCCAGGTTAGCCTTAGGTATTTACAACAAGGGGTGGTGAGGGACAGAGTCTCTGAATTAAACAGAATACTCTCACCCAGTCAAGAGATCAGGGCTAGATCCAACACCGTTTTTTAGCTCACTGCACCATCCCAGTTTCAGAACCTGGCTGTATGCAAATTAGTCTGTTCCTGTCCCAGTGCATGATGGGAACAGGGCAAACCAAACTACAAAAGCCAATTCTTACACTGGGAAGGAAACAAGCTACCGGGGACCGGTTTCTGGCATTTCAGCCTCTTCGGCCCGGCTTGCTTGAATCCTGATGGTGCAATGAGCAAGGGACTCACATCTGAGTATACCCTTCCACGCTTAGGGTGGACAAAAATATTTACAACAAGGGGTGGTGAGGGACAGAGTCTCTGAATTAAACAGAATACTCTCACCCAGTCAAGAGATCAGGGCTAGATCCAACACCGTTTTTTAGCTCACTGCACCATCCCAGTTTCAGAACCTGGCTGTATGCAAATTAGTCTGTTCCTGTCCCAGTGCATGATGGGAACAGGACAAACCAAACTACAAAAGCCAATTCTTACACTGGGAAGGAAACAAGCTACCGGGGACCGGTTTCTGGCATTTCAGCCTCTTCGGCCCGGCTTGCTTGAATCCTGATGGTGCAATGAGCAAGGGACTCACATCTGAGTATACCCTTCCACGCTTAGGGTGGACAAAAATATTTACAACAAGGGGGGATAAATAACGGTGATGGATCAAGCCCTGATCTTTGGACTGGGTAAGAGTGGTCTGCTCAATTCAGACACTCTGTTCATCACCACCCCCTTTTGTAAATCGATTTTGGCCACTATAGGTGTGGCAGGGTATACTCAGACATGAGTCCCTTTCTCACTGCTCCATCAGGATTCAAGCAAGCCGGGCCGAAGAGGCTGAAATGCCAGAAACCGGTCCCCGGTAGCTTGTCTCCTTTCTGGTAAAGAATTGGCTTGGTAGTTTAGTCTGCCCTGTTCCCATGATGCACTGGGCCAGGGACAGACTGATTTGCATATAGCCAGATTCTGAGCTGGGATGGGGCAGTGAGATAAATAACGGTGATGGATCAAGCCCTGATCTTTGGACTGGGTAAGAGTGGTCTGCTCAATTCAGACACTCTGTTCATCACCACCCCCTTTTGTAAATAGGTTAGCCTTAGGTAGCGCTATTAGGAATAGGGATAGGAAAGCTATTGGTAAGGCTAGGAAGCACTACAAGGCTAGTATATTACTAGCGAAAAAAACATGGGATGAAGAGTATTGGGCAGAGTTAAAGGAAGCGTCAGGGGTCAAGGACTCCAGGTTGTTTTGGAGATTATTAAAGTGGGGTAGAGGTGGTACTCCGAACAAGCCCGATAACAACGTCGCTGAGGGTGCTTGGGTGGAATACTTTACACCCCAATATGCAGAGTCTAAGGAGGTTGGGGTTGTGAAAATGATTCCAGTGGTTTTTGCAACTGGAAATCTGTTTTCTCTTAAAGAAACTGAGACTGCAATATGTGCTGCCCAAGGGGGAAGGGCCCCGGGTCTTGACGGGATACCTTCTGACGTCTTTAAAAATGATATGGGTCGGTGGGCCAAGTATGTTTCCCTCTTGGGAAATTCTATCTCAAAAGAAGCTGAAGTCCCAGAAGTATGGAAGGGGGCGATCATTATACCCATTTACAAAAAGGGGGATAGGTCCCTCCCGGCTAATTATAGGCCAATAAGCTTGATTGCCACCATTCAGAAAGTGGTAGGGAGAATGGTGGTAAATAAGCTAATGGATTGGGTTGAAGAGAATAGTGCATTGTCTCCTTACCAGGCCGGTTTTAGGCGGGCCACAAGTACGGTTGACCAGGTGTTTCGGTTTGCCTTACTTCAATGGGGGACGGTGGTGCTTGGCGAAGGCAGCCTGTATGTCGCCTTTGTCGACTTGCGGGCTGCCTTCGACCTGGTCCCAAGGGGAAAGCTTTGGGCAGTCCTGAGTGAAATTGGTCTCCCAGCCGAGTTACTTACCCTAATTATGAGGCTGCATGAGGCTAATTTTGCCAGGGTTCAATGGGGCACGAAAGGCGAATCTTCCGCCGACTTTCCCGTCGAGCGTGGTGTTTGCCAGGTATGTGCAATGGCACCCTTGCTCTTTTCCTTATTTATTAATGGCATTGTGGCTCGGATGTTGGATGCCTGTGTTGATGCACCCTCGTTGGCGGGCATCAGGGTCCCGATCCTGATGTTCGCCGACGACACACGGCTTGGAAGTGAATGTGGGCAAGACCAAGCTGATGACTTTCTTGCCTAGGCGTAGAGCTCGCCCAAAAATACTCTTTAATAACTGCGAGTTAGAGGTGGTTAGTGTATTTACTTACCTCGGGGTCCAGATCACTAACAATCTAAAGTGGTCCTATCATATAGAAAAGGCGGTCCTGAAACACCAACAGGTCGCGGGAGCATTAAGGATTGAACACAAAAAATCAAAATCCAAACCTATCAAAGCAGTCCTGACAGTTTATGACGCCAAGGTCATTGGGTCTGCCCTGTATGGGGGAACTATGGGGCTTTGAGAAGGTTCTCCTCTTGCAGACATCAGAGAATAGGTTTATCAGGGGTATAATCCCGCTTAGCCTTGATCTGGGGAGAAGATCAGTCAGTGACCGAGTAAGATTACGTCCAATCCTCTATTGGCGATGCCTTTGGACCACCCCAGAGATACGGCACTATGCCGATGGATTCCTTGCAATAATTAAAGCAGATGTTTTCCATAAAATACCATGGCTCAAACACCTCAGGGCTGCTCTAGGAGAACTTGGCCTCTCCAAACTTTGGGATAATCCCTCTGGGGAAGCTTTTCCTAGTAGAAATACCATCAAAAGTTTATATTGGGAAAGGGTTGATGGCAAACTCTGGAGCAGAACGAGATCTGACACAATGGGGGGGCGCTTCTTGGAAATTAAACAGTGTCCATTACTAGAACTATACTGGGACAGTATCACCGTCCCAGGAGACAGGAAGTTAATGTTCCAGCTTAGAGCTGGTTCCCTCCCCCTGAGATCTTTGACGGGCAGGTGGAGGAGTACGACCAACTTGTGCTGCCCAGTGTGTGGTGCAGCCAAGGAAAGCATAGGCCACTTCTTATTCCTTTGTGAGGCATATGCAACCCCTCGAAGAGTATGGCTAGTTCCCGTTTGCAGGAACTTAGGGATATCTAGTGGTGTTGAGGCCCTAAGAATTATTTGTACTTCCACTGATTTGCCAATTGTCTTGGGAACAGCAAAATACCTGGGGTGGGCATGGTCCATCAGACGTAGGGCTATCTCCCCTAATGTACATTGGTCTTTGAGTAAATGTGTTCTTAACTGTTTTTACTTTCCTTTTGTCAAAGCTTGCATAACGGTTTTTATCACTGAATGTATAAGAAGGTTAATTTTATGTCTTGTCTTTTTTAAATGTATTTTTAAATGTATGTTGTGCTTTTATGAGTATATTGCTTGAATAAAGCTTTGAAACCGAAATGTTTTAGCTGTGCAATGAAGTCTATTAGAAAGGTTTCAAGGGCTATGTAATTACTTATGTTGTAGAAGTCATTTGTCAATCCCCTCAAATCTTTGTTTCAGACTGTCTTCAACAGCCTAGGTATCTACGTAGTATGTGATTATTGCTAAGCTACTTAAGTACAGAATTAATTGACATTTACTTTAGTGACTTGGAATAAGTGTTATCATTACAACATGCACAAAAAAGGTAACCTGCTTTCAGTTTATGCTAAAATTGGTAAAATATTGCAGTACACGTTTCTTCAAAACTGTCTATTTGAGAATGAACAGTATGCAGATTTTAGGGCCTTGTGAACACACTGTACAAAGGTATTGTTGGTTGATATCATTTTGATGACATCAGTTCACTGTTACAAACTACAGAGGCCAACCATTCAGAGGTGTGAAACAGTTCCTGGAGAGACATAATGATGAATAAGAGACAAGAGCATATATGATATAGGGACTATCCTGGGGAATGACATACTGTGGCTAAATGTTTTCTGATAATGTTGCGTACATGCATGAGCTTTTGCTAATGTTGAAGCAAAGTTTGAGAGGCTTCAAGCAGCTGAACACTAAAAACTTGGAAACTGCTTTGTGATCAAAGGTCATGATCAGTTCTGTTTACATAGATTTACTAAAACTATTGTATACGTCATTTCAGCTCCATCCAGGGCTGGTGAAGGACAAGGGGCCCACATCGGTGGGGAAGCAGTTAGCCACAGTGGTTCGGTACCAACACCGAGGGATCCAATGGCCCAGAGGGTGTTGGAAGTGCAATGAAGGCCACTGTTATACAAGCAAGGCCTACATAGGAAGGCGACTTTTCACCTAGATTGGTCCTGCCTTTCTCCACATAACTATTTAGGTGCTGACCTTTTACCCAGTTATGAGTTGAATAAATGTTGTATGGTTTTCTTCGAAAACTTCCCTCATTTTTTAATTTTTTTTAATTAATATTTTTATTGGGTTTGCAATATGTAAAGCATTCCAGTTCAACAACCCCCCCTCCCTCCGACTTTGATCACAAATACTGTATGAGCAACAATGTGACAATCCCCTCTCAGGTGAGTACACAGCCATTTAGCCAACAACCCATAGTTGGGCAGGCGGCAGTTGTAATGTGTCCACTAACATGAACGCCGATGGGTTACACCACCCCCCTCCCCCAGAAAGTGACCCCCCCACATAGTGCTGAAGTAGTCTCTGCCTTGCACTCCAATGCATCAATCTCCTCCACTCGGTCGTAATCTAGAGTCCCCGGTCGTCCTCTGTGGTGGGAGTGTCACTTTTACTATTAAGGTATGTCTGGTACAACCCCCAAAAGTTTTTCGGACGACTAGTAGGAGGCAACAGCTCGCTGTAATTCTTGGACTGTGTATAGCAATATAACATATCAGGTGCACAGCGCTTAGGTGTAGGCGCGGGGTCTCTCATCCAATAGCAGGCCAAAACCCTCCGAGCTATGAGCAGTCCCATGTCCACCAATCACTGTGCAGCCCTGGGTAGCTTCTTAGTGAATCCCAGGAGTGCTAGCACGGGATCAGGTGTGAGTTCTTTTTCTACTATGTTGCTTATCTCAGTAAAGATCTTGTCCCAGAAATCCCATATATCTGGGCATTGCCATGCCAGGTGCAAGAAGCCTGCATCCGAGGCGTGGCATCTCTCACAGTTCGCAGTGTCGCGGAGGCCGTACCTGCGCAGCCACGCCGGTGTGTAATACACCCTGTTGAGAAACTTGAAGTGAACTAGCCGGTGTCTGCCATTAAGTGATAACTTCCTAGTGTTAGTACAGCAGTATCGCCACATGTCATCGTCGATAAATATCTGTAGATCAGTTTGCCATGCCAGGCGTGCCTCCGTGTATGTGTGCTCCCTGTGTGCCTGTGATATCTTATATAGGTTGGACAGTAGTTTTTGAGGAGTCTCGGCCTTAATAACATACGTGAGTTCTGGAACCTCAGGTGGTTCAGCCATGTCCTCGCCCAACAGGTCGGAAAGAGCACATCGCACACTGTGGAACTAGAAGCGGGTCAATAGAGGTGCATCTGCGCTATTAGTTGTTGCTTGCTCCCAGGTTTTGGCTACCCCGTCCTGGAACAGATCCCCTTCCACTTTAAGGTCAATGTTGCGTAATGCAAGGACCACCCCTTTCTCCTTGATGGGAGACAGCCATCGAGCTCAGTCTATCTGCATTATCAGGGTGTATAGCAGGGCGCCCCCTGCAGCTGTAAAAGACTATGCAATGCATGATTGGTTGCAGCTATTGAGTTCAATATGCCGGTTCTTTGATCCACCAGCTGGAAGATCGTGGACGGGAGCAAGAGAGGGCTGGCAAAGAGTGTTTCCATGCGAACATGTGGAATACCGCCATCGCCGTGGAGCCAGGTATGCAGGTGCACAGCCTGTGCCATTCTATAATAAAGCTCTAAGTCAGGGGCACCGAGCCCTCCCATGCTGTAAGGTAATGTGAGTAGTGTCCACTTGGCCCGGGGCTGTTTCCCTGCCCAAGCCAGTTTGACCATAAGTTGTGTTAGTTGTTTGAAAAAGGATTTGGGAAGTACTATCGGGAGTGTCATAAACAGGAACAGAAATCTGGCAGCACTACCATTTTCATTATGGATATTCGTCCCAGTAGGGAGAGTGGGAGCCTACACCAAGCTTCGACGTCATCCTCCAGCCTGCTGAAGGCAGTGCCATAGTTTGCTCTAAATAATATCTCAGCATCGGTGTGGAGTTGTATACCTAAATACCTGACTGTTTCTGTAGTCCACTGCAGCGGATATTCCATTTCAATGTTCTGCGTGATAGGGGTTAAGGCGAAAGCCAGTGACTTCGACCAGTTGACCTTCAGGCCCGATAGGGCACCGAAGCGGACCACTTCTCTCAGTACCGAGGTTAAATTGCTGTCTGGGTCACGAACATACAGCAAAGTGTCGTCGGCGTACATGGACACTACTATCTTTTATGTGAGGAAGCCTATGCCTTCATTGCCATGATACACAGGCTAACGGTTCGGCAACCAGGGCGTATAGAAGGGGCGAAAGCGGGCACACATGTCTGGTGCCTCTACTGATGGAGCAGGCGTTGGTTACCAAGTTACAGAGTCCGAGCCTGGCCCACGGGCAGTTGTATAGAGCCCCTATCATCTGGAGGAATGGCAGCCCTAGGCCCATCCGCTGCAGTACTAAGCGCATAAATGGCCATTCCACTGAGTCAAAAGCCTTTGCCATATCTAGGAACACAGCAAGTGCTTTCCTATCCTGCCGGACATGTTGTATCATGCCCAGGACCATACAGATGTTATATATCAGGTTCCTGCTGGGGATGAAACCAGCCTGTTCAGGGGCCACCAGTGGAGGCGCCAAAAGCGCCAGTCGTTTGGCCAGTACTTTAGCAAACAGTTTAGTGTCTACGTTCAGTAGGGAAAGAGATCTCTATGAGCTGCATTCGTCTCGTGCCTTGCCTGGCTTTGGTATCGCAACCAGCAGCGCCAGCTTCATGGATTGCGGCATACTGCCCTCTACGCAAATGTCATCAAAGAGCGTAGAGAGGTGCGGGAGTAGGGAGTTTGTTGTTTTTGTCTTGAAAGGCCTCGTAAAACCCCACCGTGAGGCCATCTGCACCTGGTGCACTGCCAGCTCGCATACTCGCCAGCGCTTCCGTGATTTCATCCTTCTCTATCGGGAGCATCAAGATTTCCCTGTGCGTATTAGTCAACGTAGGTGTATTGATGTGGTCAAGGTAGTCAGTGATGTCTTCCTCAAGGTCTCCACTTTTGGACCTGTATAGCTCAGCATAGAAGGCCTTAAAGGCTCTTGCTATGCCTGCTTCTTCCGTCAGCACTTCCCCGTCTTCTGATTTTATTTCATAAATTTGTTGTCTCCCCCTTTTCCCGCTTATGACTCTGGCCAGGACTGAGCTGGGTCTCTCACCCTCCCCATACGTTCTTGCTGTTGCGTACTTTCCCATGTGCTTCACTTCTCTGTCTGCTTCCTCATGATACTCAGCGAGAAGAGTCTTGATATCTTCACCTATCGTGCTGTCCGCTTGTCTGCTCTGTCTATCCTCTAGGGGAGCCAGATGTTGCTCAAGGTCAGTCAGTCTCTGCCTGATGGACTTGAGCACTCCTGAGTGTTTGGACATTTCTATACCCCTGATATATACTTTGAATGCTTCCCAGACTACCTGGAAGCTGTCTACGGATCCCACGTTGGTCTCAAAGAACACGTCAATAGCTTCCGCAAGTTCTCCTCTAAATGCCGGGTCCAGAAGGGAATAGGGAGGGAATCTCCATGTGAAGGGCGGGATGGTTTTGCCTGGAATGTCCAGCGCCAAAAGCACCGGTGAGTGATCAGATGGGGTCCTGGGAAGCAACTTGCAGTCCCCAATCAGCCCCAGCCTGGAGGCCGATGCCAGCCAGTACTCTATTCTGGAATGGAGATCATGGTATGTGGAGTAGTGAGTATACCCCCCTCGCCCTGGGTGTCTGAACCGCCACACATCTTCTAGACTCATATTCATTATGACGCTCCTCATTGCCTGAGCTGCCATTGAGGGTGGGCGGGGAGGGCCAGCTGATCTGTCCAGAGTGGGGTCTAGAACCAGAATGAAGTCCCCACCCCATAGAATACGGTCATTGTCATATTGTCTGGCCATGGCAGCTAGGGTTTGAAAAAAGTCGGGAGAGGCATAGTTTGGGCCATAGGAATTGATTAGCAACAAGTCTATGCTAGGCCCTGTGCATCTGGAGATAACAAATCTGCCCTCCATGTCCGCCCGTAAAGAGTGTAAGGAAAGATTAGACTTCGGGTTTACCTAGGTGAGCACTCTCCTGGCATGCGATGTGAAGCCTGCCGCTGCTATATTACCCTCTAGCCCTCTGCAGTGCAACATTTTGCTGGTCATGGGGAGATGGGTTTCCTGCAGCAAAGCTACGTCTATGTGTTGGCGCTGTAAATAGCTAATGACCTTCCTAACTTTACGGTGGTCATTCAGACCTCGCACTAAGTATGGGCGAATTTTGCGAATCTCGCGTTCGCGAATTTTGCGGATTTGCGAACTCGCAATCCGCAAAATCCGCGAATTCTTGCGAATTTGCGGATTTTTTTTTTTGTGTTCGCAAGGATTTCTGCCAGTTCGCGAGGGTTTCGTACCAGTTCGCAATTGCGAACTTACATTTCGGCGCGCAACGGTCGCGAATTATGTTGTTTCTACGTCTGGTTCATCATCACAGGTTCCCAGCACCCTCTGTTTCACCACTGCAACCCTCTGTTACATCAATGCCACCCTCTGGTTCATCATTACTGTAGATTATGGGGGGGAAAAGCAAGCACACCAGCCCTGCTTCAACTGAGATGAATTAATTTGGGGTTAGTTTATTAATGTGTCACTGTTTTAAAATTCCAGTCTGGCACCTGCTTCCTTATCTGTAATTTTGCTTTCTGTTGCAGTGCATTTTTTTTCCCCAGGACCTTCTTTGTGGCCTACTTGTAGCTATTGTATGAGCCTGCTGTGAGGGTCAGATCAGGGTCATACAATTGTTGCAACTAGCAACTGAATTCTGGAGGGGCCCCAGTCAGGAAGCACTACCGGGAATTGTTACTAATGATGAGTTTGAACTCTTGCCCCTGCCGAGTGCTTTCAGTTTTGAAAAACTCAATTTTCTGCAATTTCGCGGGGTTCGCGGGGCGCGAACACGCGCGAGATCGGATTCGGAAGCCGCAAATTCGTGCGAATATGCAATTTGTTTTTTTTGCGGCGTGTTAGTTGGCAAGGTTTTGTGCGTTTTTGCGAGCCGCTCGTAGCGCAAGACGCGAAGTTACCCTCGCGGTCGTTCAAGGGAGCAGCCATCTTGTTTGCCTGACGTATTTCCGTTTCCGGGCGCGAAGTGTAATCTCGTAAAGTCCGCGGCTTGCCAGTACAGTCTTGCGCGTGTTCGCAAGGAAAATCTCACGCGAACTTACCCGCGCGGTCGTGAACGGGCGCGGTCATCTTGTTTCTCATTCATTGCTATGGTTCTGGGCATGGTCGTTGTATCCTCTGTCAATCTCTGCCATCCTTTGCTTGTTTGAAGGTTTTTTTGATCTATTTTACTTATTATCTATCCCTCTATTTTTCTAGCCCTATATTTTTGTGTTTACTGCTACTTTTGGTTAATTTTAAACTACTTTTGTAAACTCTTTTCTTTTCTTCTCTTCCCTATTCTATTTTCTTTATTCCTTTCCGCCCAAACCATGGTGAAGGGAGCCGGGAAGCATCCCGAGAAGGGGAAGGGTCCCGCACCCCGTGTCCGGCTCCCGTGCGGGCATTTGAGGGGGAGCTAGTGATGCCACGGGAGATCTTTACCCCGGAGGAGGTGGCCTAACTCATTTTTTATGTTCAGCGCCGCCTCCCCAGGACCATCATGGGAGGCGGCAAGATCAGTTCCGGGTACGGGGCCCGGGAGCACCGGAAGCGGTGGGAGAAGGTGTGCCAGGCCATTTACCACCACTCTCGGGTCTGGCGCACCTACAACCAGGCCACCCACCGCTGGACGGATGTCCTGACCCGTGAGCGAGATCTGCTCGACCTCCTTGGCCTTGAGATCCCCGGGCTTGGTGAATAGTAGTAGCTATGTCTTTACTACTATGTTTTCTCCTGCTGTGTTATTATATTGCAAATTTTTGTTTTTTACCAAGAGCAATAATGCTGCTCATTACATTGTAGGTAAATTTTATTTCAAAATCTTCTGTGCATTTCAGGTACACTGCTCTCCTTCTTCTCAGTAGTGTTGCTACTATGCTTATTTGTTTTAGATTTTGTGTTCATTTCATTGGCCTGTGAACTTATGTATGAGTGTAGTTGAAAGAACTGCGTAATGCTACACACTAAGGTTTAGATTTTTAATTACCGGCGCATCCCTGCAAAGTTGCAGGGATGCGCCAGTAATTGTGCGTCACGCCACCATCACCCATGGTGCGCCGTATTTACAATGCGGCACGCCATGGGCCCAAAACGTCACCAAAGCGATACGCATCTGTGCCGTAAAGGCGGCGCATTGCTGGAGTTGCGTCGCAACGATGGGGCAGCTCCATCAATGCTCTGGGGTGTCCTATCTCCCCAATGCTGCGTCAAGCCGTACGTCTGCTTCAAGCAGGCGCAGGGTTTGAGTCACGCATCATTGTCCTCAAAGTGACTGATTGAAATCTTGTAGATTTCCCTCAGCCACTTTTAGGATGCGTTCCTGCGCAGGAACGCCCTCCCTTGCGCCGGAACGCCCCCTATTGGCGCAGAGCTTTACAACGTGATGCATCTCCCAGATGCGTCACGTTGTTAATATACGCCGCACCATTGCGCCTCTTTTGTGCTGTCGCTGCGTCACAAAAGTCATGCAACAATGGAGCAAAAGAGCCACAAAGGCCTTCTAAATCAGCCCCTACAGACTCAAGTCCAGTCCTTCCTTTGTACACATGGCGATAAGAAGAAATAGTGGTGGTGGATTAATAGTTTGAGTATTTTAATGACTGGTGAATGTAGTAGGAAACTTTAGTGTTGTCGCTGATCTTCAATCACGATGGACTTTGGCTGTCACTTTGCGTGCTGCGGACTGCTGCCTGCCAATCCTAGGCAAACCTTTTTAGTACTTTGTTTAGTGAGTTACATAGGGTAGTTTCCAATTCGACGGTCCGCAAATCAAGCAATACTAAAGTAATGACATAGTCGACCACATGAGATTGGTCAATAATATATCCCGTGGAGTCGTTCCCTATTTGCTATTTCGCAAAAATATTTTGTTACTTTGTTAGTTCTTTTGAAATGTTTGATTTGGTTGAGAAATATCATCCATGTTTTCTGTTTTTCTTTCTTTCATGTTGTACATCAGCTTCCCCCAGGGGCAAGAGGAGGACACAGGAGGAGGAGGAGGAGGGTGCTGTTGTCGATGCAGGCCAGGACCGGGCAGTCGAGGGCTCCTTTGCTGGCCCCAGTAAGTTTTAATTTTAATATAGAGTACTTATTTTTTCCTAGCGTTCCTCATTCGATTTTTTCTAAATCGTCTTTGATCTTCTTGTAGACAGGATCTAAATTCTTATCCTGCCTCGACTATGACTCCGTGTGGTATTACTAGATTATTCTTATTAGTCTGTCTGTGTAGCTAACTAAGATTGCACATTTGGCATTTCCATTGGACTCCCATTCTAGTCAGCAATAGCTCTATGCACTGAGTGCAGTCCTCTGGGATTGTCCATAATGTCTTTTCAAGTATTCTAAATGTTTATGCTTTGACCATTGCCAACAATAAAAAGGTGATTGACCACCACCAAGAAAGAATAAGATACTACTTTACTTTTGGTTTGGATAGGAGGACAATCCATTCTACTACTGTTGCAGGGACAAATCTGCACAAACAGAACTATGGACACTAAATAATGCATCGCTTAGCTTATCAATTATAATAGGTGCTGTAACTGTTAGACTTTCCACATACCTCAGTGATACCAGACTTTGTAGTTGAACCCCCAATCTCCTTACTGACTAGATAGTGTGGCAGAGTCATTTAGCTCCCAAAGTCACCGATGGCAGAGGCACGGACTCATGCTTGCAAAAATTCGAAAACCTTTAGCTCATCCACTCTAGTCTGGAGGACCAAAAACCGCAGAGTCTATTTAAGTTTAAAAGCTTTATTAAAAGTAAACACATTTATTAAATTCAAGTTTGTCATAAAAGTGAACGTGTAACTGAAAATGGAAAAGTGCTTAGTGCTGACGATTAATTGGACACATTTCTTGTGGTCGAGCCGAGCTCTCACCTGGTTTGAACTTGATCCTGCTCGTGTTCTTAGAAGTCAAGGTTCTGTCTGTTAGGAGAAAAAGTGGTGCGTGTTAAAAAGTAAAAAGCAAACATTCATCAGTTGTGCCAAAAAGTGCAGCAAGACAACAGCCTTCCCTGGAAAAAGGGACATTTTTACTCTAGAGTACACAGTCAAAAATTATTAAATTGTACACTTTTTTTCACATTTCTTTCTTCCTCCTAGACCAAATATTATATAGTAGTGAGTGGTGTATTCTAACATTATTAAATGTACTTTGTAGGTGGAACATCTGGAGACGGGGCCAGCGCGGAGGTGGTGGTGGCATTGGACGAGGAGGACAACTCTGGGGAGGAGGCGGTGCAATTGCCGGACAAGGACATGCCTGTGAGGGTTCACACGGTGGTGGGGGGCAGAGGTAAGCTATACATTCCTTAGTCATTGAGATTGAAGACTGCAGAGTGTGCTTTCTGCACGGGTGTATTATAAAAAAAGCAGGTAGTAGCCTCCTCTAAATGTACTTCGACTTAGCTGTGAAGTTTTTGGCGAGAAGAATCCCAATCAGATCTGAGGTGAACTTGATGGATGGGATGAACGAAAAGCGAAAGAAGGGTGTAAGTAAGTGTGGAAGCACGAGAAATGTAATGATGACTGGCAAAGAAGAATGATATGTGTTTGCTTGGTCCCCGAGGTGGCTGGGAAGGTAAGAAAATGGTATGGTGCATGGCTGGGTGAATGATGAAGCAAGGATGGGTGGAAGGAGAACAGCCTGGGTGGGTGAGACAGAAACTGTATGTTTGCAATATACTTTGAATGGATGGATGCCTGGATCATTCATGGTACTATCTGACTCTTAGATAGCATATGTGTATCTAGAGAGAGTAGACGGTCACTGGATGAACTAAGTGTTACTTTGAAGAGCATGTAACACCGCACCCGCACGTCCGTTCCAGTGTAGGAAAGGCAAGGAAAAGAAGTTGTAACGTTGTCCAAAGACTACCATGAATAGTAGCAGTAGTTTGTATTGCAACTGCAAGCACAGCATATATCCGGTTATTACGGTGGACACTCCCTACCTCCCTTAATAACTTTAGTTTAGTAGTAGTACGTCATTCATGTGTGGGGGTATCACTGTTCACTCAATAATAAGCAAAGCACCTAAAGTCATCCCATATGTCATCAAATACATCCCATGTGAAGTGATAGATAATCAGATAATTTAGCTTCTTCATTTTCCTTTTCTAATACTCATTTGCACTGTAGGGTGAAAGCTAAATTAATTAAGCAGTAGCCCTTTTAACAGAGTATTCTCAGTGCCACCCGTAATAGAAAAGTAAGAGCTTCACCACCTGCATGTACTGGACCGGTACAGTAACGCAAGTCTGTCTCACTCACCATGGTGTGCGTCTGTTTTTCTCGGGTGCAAGTTCACTGCGCTGGCATTATGCCGGCTTGCATAAGATAACGTACCAATTTTCCTAAACAAGAGAGAAGAAGAAGAATAAGAGTGGTGTACTGTCATTGTAGCCTAACAAATGTTAAAGTATAACTAATTCGGTTGGAGTTCTTTGACATTAGCCATGGGTCTTTGTCAAGCAGAGTAAGAATATATCCTCGGATTTCTTCACCAGCCTGTTGCTATCACCTTATCCTCCCCAGCAAGTGTGTGGATTTATTGCTGTAATTTAGTCACACATCAATCAAAACCACACAGCCCGGGTAAAGAGGGTTAGGGTTTGAAAAATGGATGGGTACGGGGGTTTTTGGGAAAGGTTTTGGGAGACAAGAAAAAATAGCACAGCATGGACAAACAATTGTGAACATCAACAAATCTTTGGGTACAAACCTATCCATCAATCTGTGAAAGTGCATGCACTACTGCATGCATGTCAGTTAAAAGTAAGTAGTACTTTCGACAACTGTGGAAGAAAGAATGCGACAGTACAGGGCGTGGGTGGAAATATTGATAACTATATTCAACATAAGGTCTCTGTAGCCAGATACCTGAGAGCCTTGCTGGTCACTATAAATCCATTCACAACAACACTCAATGGGGTTGGTCTGGAAGGTATAGTAGATAGAAAAGGAGAAATTGCTTTTTTTCTAGGTGTCCCCTCACTCACCAGGGTTGCCCCTTGGTGACATGCTTCATCATTGGGGCCATCCCAGTCCTCTACGGGCTGGGGCGTGCTGCGACTTGAGAATTACGTAGGAGCACTTACAAATGACTATGTGTGGTGCAGATGTGATAGTGGAGTGGACTAAGTGATGTGTTAAGGGATCAATTTAGAAGCAGAGAGAGATCCAAGAAATGCAGTCACAGTCAGAGAAAAAGGCAAGGGATACTGTATCTATGTTGTTGTAGTTGTCCTGTTGGAAGTGGTAAGTAAGTTGCCTGCAGAAAAAAAATCCTCTTATTATCGGCACTCCTCCATTGCAGCCGACGCTTCGTCTATCGATGTTGGTCACCAGAAGACACCCTGTCCACTGCCTGCCTGATGCTGAATTGTGGCTCGCTAATGTGAAGCCTGACTCCATCCTTTTTTCCCCATTGCAGAGACTGAAACCCGGCCTGTAATTATTCAACGAAAAACAGGAAGTGATATAATATTACAACACCACTGATAAATAAATATAAGGTATGTAGGCTGTGGAGTGCAAAAAGTCACAATTTGATTTTCCTAGTAGACAGTACAATATTTTTGAAAGTGCGTACTCTGTCTGAGTCACCTTTTGAAGGATAAATAAGTAGGGGCAAATTAATGTAGCGGATCTTTCCCCTCAAGCTAGGTGTACTGTAAACTGTGTTTTAGAACAAAATTAGATCTTCCTAGCAGTGCTCCCACCCAGACCCTTACTAAAGCCAGTCGCAAAAATGTAGAAGACCCCCAATCAAATCTCAAAAAACGAGGCCTAGCAGAAAACTGGTGACAAAACTTACTTTGAAAGTAAAAGTAGGCCGAAGTACCCCCTTCCTAATTACCCCTTACCCACCGTGGATTGCATTCAAACCACTTGCAAGCAACCAAGCAAAAGTATCCATAGCCAGCATCGCTCCAAGACTCGAAATCCCCCCCACTCAAATACATGCAATAGAAATACTGCTAACCCTAACGAACCCTAAGTTAAGAATAGTGGCAAAGGCTTTCTTTAACTATGCCAAATCCCCCCTTTCCCACCATGGATTTTCTTCAAATGACTTGCAACCAAAATTACACATTCTCACGAGTGCTCTAAGACCCCAGAACTCAGTTGCAAAAATCTAGAACACCCCGAAACACATGCAATCCTGCTGCTAGGGCTAACCCTAACGAACCCTAAGTTACAAAAAGTGCCAAAAGGCTTTTCCGCGAGGATTTTGTCCCAACCACTTCTACCCGGTATTAGACCTTCCCAGGAATGCCCCAAGACCCGCCAACCCACCCGCCAAGAAGCATAACACCCCAAAACAGGCCAAAAGCAAAATCTCATACTTGCAATATTTCTTGGCCTTCGGTCCAAACGCGCTGCGTAGCTAGGCCATAAGTCGGGGTTGCCACGACGGATTTCCTGAAAAGCAAATGCAATCAAGATTAGAGTGTCCCAGCAGTGCTCCCAGACCCCGAAACTCACCCACAAACACCAGGAAGCCCCCCAAACAGGCCCCCGAAAACGCTACATTGAGCAAAATGTCAGAAATAGCCAAAAAAAAATCGGCCTGGATTTTGTCCCAACCACTTCTACCCGGTATTAGACCTTCCCAGGAATGCCCCAAGACCCGCCAACCCACCCGCCAAGAAGCATAACACCCCCAAACAGGCCAAAAGCAAAATCTCATACTTGCAACATTTCTCGGCCTTCGTTCCAAACGCGCTGCGTAGCTAGGCCATAAGTCGGGGTTGCCACTACGGATTTCCTGAAAAGCAAATGCAATCAAGATTAGAGTGTCCCAGCAGTGCTCCCAGACCACGAAACTCACCCACAAACAGACGGAACCCCCCCTAAGAGCACCTCAAAGGCAAGCAAGTCATCAAAAACACAAAAAAATTTCCGCCTGGGATTTGGTCCAAACCACTTTTATCCGGTATTAGAGCTTCCCAGCAATGGCCCCAGAGCTGTCAACCCAGGAGAAAACGAGTAGAAGACCCCCAAACAGCCAAAAAGCAAAAGTACAAAAATGGGGACTTTGTCAATTTTTCACAAATTTCCCAAATCACTCCGCACGCGCTCTGCAGCTAGGCCCTAACTCCCCTCTGCCACCATGGATTTGCTTCAAACCTCTTGTAAAGTAAAGTATATATAGCCAGTAGTGCGCCCAGACCCCGAAACCCACCCACAAACACCAGGAAGCCCCACAAACAGGCCCCCGAAAACGCTACATTGAGCAAAATGTCAGAAATAGCCCAAAAAAAATCGGCCTGGATTTTGTCCCAACCACTTCTACCCGGTATTAGACCTTCCCAGGAATGCCCCAAGACCCGCCAACCCACCCGCCAAGAAGCATAACACCCCCAAACAGGCCAAAAGCAAAATCTCATACTTGCAATATTTCTCTGCCTTCGTTCCAAACGCGCTGCGTAGCTAGGCCATAAGTCGGGGTTGCCACGACGGATTTCCTGAAAAGCAAATGCAATCAAGATTAGAGTGACCCAGCAGTGCTCCCAGACCACGAACCTCACCCACAAACAGACGGAACCCCCCCTAAGAGCACCTCAAAGGCAAGCAAGTCATCAAAAACACAAAAAAATTTCCGCCTGGGATTTGGTCCAAACCACTTTTATCCGGTATTAGAGCTTCCCAACAATGGCCCCAGAGCCGTCAACTCACCTGCAAAGAGGTACAACAACACCCCCACAAGTGCTGAGTCTTTCTTCATTGGGCGTAAACCAGCCCTCTGGTTTGATGGAAATAGGAGTCTGGAGGAGGAGGATAGAGGAGCATGTTCTTCTGAACTTGTGAACCTGAGGAATGCAGACTGCGGCAACTTCAAATCAATTAGCAAACCAGTGAAGACAGTTCTGCTGATGGGCTTGATTTTGTGATTATCTGATTAAAGTTTGAAATATATTAACTGTGCACAACAAAGAAAGACAGACACACAGGAATAAAAGTGAATAAGGACGAAGAAGAAAGTTATTGATTTGTTGTCTCATTTTCAGGGCTCGGTATCACGGTCCAGAAATAAGAATAAGGCTTCGTCATCATACTCTGCGAATTCAGGCAGGGTGAGCTCAGTGTCACCTGACAGAGTAGAAATTCCCTCATCTATGTTGCTGGCCACCTCCTCTTCATCCGGCACGCTTTCTCGTACTCTGAAATCTGGTGGTATGAGGTGCTGATTCATCTTGATCATTGTTAACCTCTCCACATTTTTGGGCGAGAGGCGGCTCCGTTTGGGAGTTACAATGCCACCAGCAGCACTGAAAACCCGTTCAGAAGACACGCTTGCGAGTGGGCAAGACAAGTAGTTTAAAGCCAGGTTGGTGAGCTGTGGCCACAATTCTTTTTTCCCATGCCAATACGCCAATGGGTCAGAATTAACATAGACCTCTGTTGAGTCATTCAGATAGTCCTTCACCATCGACTCAAGGTCCTCATCCAAGGTTCCTCCACTTTGCTTAGCTCTTGCTGTGCCTCTGACCTTTTGAGAACCAAACCCACGCAGAGCTAGCCAATCCTCTTCAGCCTCCAATGTTTCTGTTGTGTCTCTTGCAGATGATCCGGTTGCCGGTGTCTTTAACGGCTGAGAGGTCACTTGTGCCACAGCCACAGGTGCTGAAGTGGATTGTTTTGACTGGGGATGGCCTGCTGATGTACTGCCATTTCCTTCAATTTTCAGCCGTTCTCTTTCAAACCTCTTGGCTGACAAGGCTAGCCAACGTTTGTACTTTGGAACATGTTCATCATCAAAAGGAAAGAATGCTTGGCCTGCCAGCGCCTTTTTGTAGCGTGGATCCAGAATAGTAGCACAAATGTAATGCTCTTCTGAGTGGATCTTTTTAAGACGTTCATCACCTTGTAGGAGCTCTAATAATTTCTCAGCCAGAAGCAAAGAGTCTTGGTTTTTTTCATCTTTTTCAAACACAGAACACACCTCCTTCAGTTGGTCCTCCAGCATGTACAACAATGGGATAGCTTTTCCCAAATTAGAGTCCTCCTTGCTGACTGCACGCGTGAAGAACTCAAAAGGACGAAGCATGCGTGTCAGGCTTTGAACTATGTTCCATTGCGCCGCACCCATCCTCAGCCCCTCTGTACCCTCTGTAAGGAAATATTGATTGAGTTCCTTATACTGCTCATACAGACGCTCAAGCATGTAGAAGGTTGAGTTCCAACGTGTTACCACCTCCTGGATGAGTGCTTTCACTGGCATTTGACGTTGATATAGCAGGCTCCTCAGCTGCTTCCGGGCCTTAAAAGAATGGCTGAAATGCTTGCACATTTTTCGGCAGGTGTCCAATACACTGTACGCTGCACTGCCTTTATTACCCAAGAATTTTTGGACAACCAGGTTTATACAGTGCGCCAAACACGGCACTCTGAAATAGTCACCGTCCCTCATGGCCTTAACTATATTGGAGCCATTGTCCGTGGAAACATAACCAACCTGGCGTTTTAGTGGGGACAGCCAGTTCAGGACCTTTGTGTTAAAGACATCCAAAATGTTATCTGCTGTGTGACGTTTCTCCAAACCAAACATGGCTAGTGTTGCATGTTTCCGAGCAGCTTTAAAAACAATGTCCGCGTCAACACCTGCGTTTACCTTTGCTTTAGCCCCTGAAAAAGAGCCGGTGTCTTTAACGGCTGAGAGGTCACTTGTGCCACAGCCACAGGTGCTGAAGTGGATTGTTTTGACTGGGGATGGCCTGCTGATGTACTGCCATTTCCTTCAATTTTCAGCCGTTCTCTTTCAAACCTCTTGGCTGACAAGGCTAGCCAACGTTTGTACTTTGGAACATGTTCATCATCAAAAGGAAAGAATGCTTGGCCTGCCAGCGCCTTTTTGTAGCGTGGATCCAGAATAGTAGCACAAATGTAATGCTCTTCTGAGTGGATCTTTTTAAGACGTTCATCACCTTGTAGGAGCTCTAATATTTCTCAGCCAGAAGCAAAGAGTCTTGGTTTTTTTCATCTTTTTCAAACACAGAACACACCTCCTTCAGTTGGTCCTCCAGCATGTACAACAATGGGATAGCTTTTCCCAAATTAGAGTCCTCCTTGCTGACTGCACGCGTGAAGAACTCAAAAGGACGAAGCATGCGTGTCAGGCTTTGAACTATGTTCCATTGCGCCGCACCCATCCTCAGCCCCTCTGTACCCTCTGTAAGGAAATATTGATTGAGTTCCTTATACTGCTCATACAGACGCTCAAGCATGTAGAAGGTTGAGTTCCAACGTGTTACCACCTCCTGGATGAGTGCTTTCACTGGCATTTGACGTTGATATAGCAGGCTCCTCAGCTGCTTCCGGGCCTTAAAAGAATGGCTGAAATGCTTGCACATTTTTCGGCAGGTGTCCAATACACTGTACGCTGCACTGCCTTTATTACCCAAGAATTTTTGGACAACCAGGTTTATACAGTGCGCCAAACACGGCACTCTGAAATAGTCACCGTCCCTCATGGCCTTAACTATATTGGAGCCATTGTCCGTGGAAACATAACCAACCTGGCGTTTTAGTGGGGACAGCCAGTTCAGGACCTTTGTGTTAAAGACATCCAAAATGTTATCTGCTGTGTGACGTTTCTCCAAACCAAACATGGCTAGTGTTGCATGTTTCCGAGCAGCTTTAAAAACAATGTCCGCGTCAACACCTGCGTTTACCTTTGCTTTAGCCCCTGAAAAAGAGACCCAGTGTGCAGTGATGCACATGTAATCAGCGCCTGCGTCACTGGTCCACATGTCTGTTGTCAGATGTATAGTGTGAACAACACTCTTCTGCAAAGCTGCCCCAATCACCTTCAGAACATCTTCATGTAGTGCTGGAACCGCAACTCGGGCAAAATAGAACCGGCTAGGAACCTTCCATTTAGGGCAGAGCGCTGCCACTAATTCTAGAAAACCAACCCCTTCTACAAAAGAAAAAGGGAGAAGGTCCAGAGCTAGCATTTTAGCCAGCTTAGTGTTATACAGACGCGTCAGTGGGTGGTTGCGTTCATATTGCGCTTCTGTAAACAACATCTTTTTAATGTTGCCCTGGACCAAGGATTTATGGGATGATGATGATATTTTCGACCCAGTTACGCTCGCTGATGAACTTTTCCGCATTGATGTCTCACTCTCTCCCACACTCTTAGTGTGCCTCACATGGGGTGTGCTGCTGACAGGGGTACTGGGTGTAAGTGAAGTGTTTGAATCGTCTTCTTCCTCCTCGTCATCATCAGATGAAAAATCAACGTTTTCATTACGTGCAATTCCGGCTTGCTTAAACGCCTCTAGGTGCGGAAACCATTGGACAGGGTGCGCTCTCTTAAGATGACCTCTCTGGCCTCCGGTACCATAGTTAGAACCAAGCTTACCACGACCAACTCGAAGCTTACAAATGCTACAAATGGCTACGTTTTCCATTTTTGGGCAAACACTAAGGAAGTCCCAAACTGGAGACTTGAAATGTCTTTGGGGGCCGGATGAGGCGGCGATACTGGTGGTGGTGGTCCTGCTGCTAATGCCAGATGAAGTGGAGGATGTGGATTGCCGAACTTCAGTACGTTTTGCACTTTCACCACCACGAATTGAGGTCGAGGTGGGTACCTTCTTGCGAGGAAGAAATATGGAAGCAATAGGTTTTGGTGTACTACTTAACTCCAAATCTAATGATTCCATTTCCATTGCCTCCTCGTCGACATCATCATCACGCTCAGCAGCTTCTCGGGATAGGGTCAAAATGTCTCTTTGCTGCATGCCCGGTGAGGCTGCAGTGACCTTTGTGATGACTGGCTCGTCGTCATCGTGAGAGGCTTCATCACCAGCAGTATCTGTCACTTCTTGTTGAGCCTCATCACAATCCATAGCTATGAGTTTTTCGACGACCTTCCTTTTACGCTTAGGTACCTTTGTCAGATCATGGTGTGCCTCACTGTCAGACCGCAGTTGTGGTTCCCAAGACGGATCACTTGCATCAGAAGGAGGTGGGCTTGAAGAAGATGTAGACACCCCCCTTGATCTTTTCCTTGCTAGGGATGTGGAAGACAATGAATGATCATCAGGAGGAGTGGCTTCCAATACCTCGGCTTCATTGTCGATTTCCTGATGTGCCCCTACTTCGGGAGGAACAACTATTGTGGGCACTTGTGAACCTCCATGCACCTTTGCTTGCGCATCTCCTTTTGCTGCCTCTCCTTCCACATGTACTTGGGCGTGTACTTGCACATGGTGTTGTTGTTGCGGCTGTGGTTGTTCAACACTTGTCAGATGAGTTACAACAACCTGTGTTGATTCAGGGACATTGCTGCTACTTTCTTGCGATGAGCCAACATCACTGGTCGATGGTGATTGGAGAAGTACACTGACTGCCTCTGAAGCACTCAAGGGCTTTGACTTAAGTTGGCGTGGTGGTGGAGGCACTGATCCCAATGGAGCAGGGGTGCTGCACCCAGCTTGGTCCCCAGCAGATCCTGCTGCTGCAGGCGTACTTTTTTTTTGCTCCCAAAAAACGTGGCGGGTGGCACACCAGCCTCCTTGGTAACTTGCTTCTTCTGCTCCTTACTAGCAACTTTCTTGCTAGAGGAGCTACAGAGAAATTTTTGGGGCCATCTTCTTCAGAGCAGGTCAGACAGCAGGCCGCAGTTGCACGAATTGTAGAGTTGTCTGAGGCCAGACGTGACGTCGCGTGACGTTATGCTGCACACACACACCGCTGCAGGACTTCTTCCTGGCACTGGTGGTTCTCTTGAGTCTTGTGCACCTAAAAACAATGGAAGACAGAGGAACATCAGTTCAGTTATACACCACAAAAAAAATCGAAAAACACTGCAAAATCAGCACAATCCCATTCCATCCATGCCCTCCATGATGTTTAAGTTCAAGACAGCCCACAGAAAGACTAGGCCCATGCTAGACTCAAATACCCTGCCCTGGTGAAAAGGCCACAAGTACAGCCCCAAAAACCGAAAATCACTGAAAAATCAGCACAATCCCAATCCATCCATGCCCTCCATGATGTTTAAGTTCAAGACAGCCCACAGAAAGACTAGGCCCATGCTAGACTCAAATACCCCTGGTGAAAAGGCCACAAGTACAGGCCCAAAAAACGAAAATCACTGAAAAATCAGCACATTCCCAATCCATCTATGCCCTCCATGATGTTTAAGTTCAAGACAGCCCACAGAAAGACTAGGTCCATGCTAGACTCAAATACCCCTAGTGAAAAGGCCACAAGTACAGGCCCAAAAAACGAAAATCACTGAAAAATCAGCACAATCCCAATCCATCCATGCCCTCCATGATGTTTAAATTCAAGACAACCCACAGAAAGACTAGGCCCATGCAAGACTCACTACCCTGGCCATAAAGGTTGAAAAGTAGGCAAAATGGTTGCAGGCCTAACAACAAAGCCTGCATTCAAAATGGCCACTTGCCTCTCCCAGCACATGGCCAGTGCCTGTAGCAGCACTCAAAATGGCCACCAGCCACATGGCCTGTCCCTCCCCATGAACACCCCCAAAAATCGAAAAACACTGCAAAATCAGCACAATCCCATTCCATCCATGGCCTCCATGATGTTTAAGTTCAAGACAGCCCACAGAAAGACTAGGCCCATGCTAGACTCAAATACCCTGCCCTGGTGAAAAGGCCACAAGTACAGGCCCAAAAAACGAAAATCACTGAAAAATCAGCACAATCCCAATCCATCCATGCCCTCCATGATGTTTAAGTTCAAGACAGCCCACAGAAAGACTAGGCCCATGCTAGACTCAAATACCCCTGGTGAAAAGGCCACAAGTACAGGCCCAAAAAACGAAAATCACTGAAAAATCAGCACAATCCCAATCCATCCATGCCCTCCATGATGTTTAAATTCAAGACAACCCACAGAAAGACTAGGCCCATGCAAGACTCACTACCCTGGCCTGGGCATAAAGGTTGAAAAGTAGGCAAAATGGTTGCAGGCCTAACAACAAAGCCTGCATTCAAAATGGCCACTTGCCTCTCCCAGCACATGGCCAGTGCCTGTAGCAGCACTCAAAATGGCCACCAGCCACATGGCCTGTCCCTCCCCATGAACACCCCCAAAAATCGAAAAACACTGCAAAATCAGCACAATCCCATTCCATCCATGGCCTCCATGATGTTTAAGTTCAAGACAGCCCACAGAAAGACTAGGCCCATGCTAGACTCAAATACCCTGCCCTGGTGAAAAGGCCACAAGTACAGGCCCAAAAAACGAAAATCACTGAAAAATCAGCACAATCCCAATCCATCCATGCCCTCCATGATGTTTAAGTTCAAGACAGCCCACAGAAAGACTAGGCCCATGCAAGACTCACTACCCTGGCCTGTGCATAAAGGTTGAAAAGTAGGCAAAATGGTTGCAGGCCTAACAACAAAGCCTGCATTCAAAATGGCCACTTGCCTCTCCCAGCACATGAACAGTGCCTGTAGCAGCACTCAAAATGGCCACCAGCCACATGGCCTGTCCCTCCCCATGAACACCCCCAAAAATCGAAAAACACTGCAAAATCAGCACAATCCCATTCCATCCCTCCCTCCCTCGCTGGTCTCACGCACTGTGGACGCCGCAGATCGAATTTGGGTGACTAGCGCTGCACTTTGTGGTGACGCTGTATTAAGATTGTGCTCTGTGATTTGCGCTGTGCCTGTAGCCCTTAAGCGCCCGTTTCAACTAGCGCTGTGCTTGTGTGCTTAAGCGCCCGTTTTTAACTAACGCTGTGCTTGTGTGCTTAGACGCCCGATTTTTGTTATTAGCGCTGTACCTTGCTGACGCTGTGTTTGCTACACGACCTGCTGGTCCATTTGCTGCCCCTGCCTCACTTTCACTATCACCCTCCATTTTGCTTGTTGTAGTTTCCTGGACCGCCCCTCCTCCCCGCTACCGCCTCCCAGCTGCTGCCCCTCCCACCCACGAACACAGGGATAGCCTCGTCCCCTGACCCACTGTGACCTCCTGGACTTGCTCCGGAACGGTCGCTCCCTCCCTCCCTCCCTCCCTCGCTGGTCTCACGCACTGTGGACGCCGCAGATCGAATTTGGGTGACTAGCGCTGCACTTTGTGGTGACGCTGTATTAAGATTGTGCTCTGTGATTTGCGCTGTGCCTGTAGCCCTTAAGCGCCCGTTTCAACTAGCGCTGTGCTTGTGTGCTTAAGCGCCCGTTTTTAACTAACGCTGTGCTTGTGTGCTTAGACGCCCGATTTTTGTTATTAGCGCTGTACCTTGCTGACGCTGTGTTTGCTACACGACCTGCTGGTCCATTTGCTGCCCCTGCCTCACTTTCACTATCACCCTCCATTTTGCTTGTTGTAGTTTCCTGGACCGCCCCTCCTCCCCGCTACCGCCTCCCAGCTGCTGCCCCTCCCACCCACGAACACAGGGATAGCCTCGTCCCCTGACCCACTGTGACCTCCTGGACTTGCTCCGGAACGGTCGCTCCCTCCCTCCCTCCCTCCCTCCCTCGCTGGTCTCACGCACTGTGGACGCCGCAGATCGAATTTGGGTGACTAGCGCTGCACTTTGTGGTGACGCTGTATTAAGATTGTGCTCTGTGATTTGCGCTGTGCCTGTAGCCCTTAAGCGCCCGTTTCAACTAGCGCTGTGCTTGTGTGCTTAAGCGCCCGTTTTTAACTAACGCTGTGCTTGTGTGCTTAGACGCCCGATTTTTGTTATTAGCGCTGTACCTTGCTGACGCTGTGTTTGCTACACGACCTGCTGGTCCATTTGCTGCCCCTGCCTCACTTTCACTATCACCCTCCATTTTGCTTGTTGTAGTTTCCTGGACCGCCCCTCCTCCCCGCTACCGCCTCCCAGCTGCTGCCCCTCCCACGCTCCGCCCCCTCCAACATCCATTTATGGATAATGCCCCCACGCGCAGCGTCCACGCGCTTCGGACACGCCGAAGGTGCGCCAAAGGTAAGCCCGTCTACGCCCGTCCGCGCCTGGACCGCGCCCAGCGCCAGTCCCCCTGCCCCTCGCGCTGCCCAGCCCACCCGCGTTACCTATAACGCTGCCACCCTCCTAGCCCTTAACCCCGGCCGCTCCCCCAACTGCGTCCAAGCCGCTCCTGGACGCACCCATGGACCGTTCTCCTGCCTATCCTGCAAATTCAGCGGCACCGACAACATCTCCGCTGCGACCACAACACAAATTCCCGACCCCAACCACCTAGAATGCATCCTTCTCAACACCCGCTCGGTCCACAGGCACGCCATTGACCTTTGGAACCTACTAGACACCATCTCTCCTGACGTCGCCTTCCTAACGGAAACATGGATGAACGCTTCCTCCGCCCCTGACATCGCCATCGCTATCCCTGAAGAATATAAGATCACTCGCAAGGACCGCACCAACCATACAGGAGGAGGAATCGCTATCGTCCATAAGAAATCCATCCGCATCTCTACCAGCTCCGACGCCAACCTCGATAACTCCGAACACCTTCACTTCCAGATCCACATCGACCCCACGACCACACTCAGAGGCACCCTCCTCTACAGACCACCAGGACCACGCGCAAAATTCAGTGAAGACATCACGGACTTCATCACCCCACACGCACTCCCCTCCAAAGACTACATCCTTCTGGGAGACCTCAACTTCCACCTTGAAAAGAACATCGACCGCAACACCGCCACCCTCTTAGACAACCTCGCCAACCTCGGACTTAAACAACTGGTCTCTTCCCCCACACACATCGCAGGTCACACTCTCGACCCCATCTTCACCTCCAGCAACCATGTCTCCTTCAGCCACACCACAGATCTCCTCTGGACCGACCACAGCTGCGTTCACTTCACCTACAACAAGCCGAAACCCATCATCCACCTCCAACCAACTCTACAAAGAAACTGGAACAAAATCACCACAGAGCAGATCTCCACATCACTCCTTCAAACCTCCCCAGCCCTCTCTTCTAATGCCAACGAAGCCGCCTCCAACCTCACCCTTTGGTTATCCAACTCCGCCGACACCTTAGCACCACTGAAAAAACGTCAACACAAACTTGGCATCAAGAAGGCCTCTTGGTTCAACGACGACCTCAAGAAATCCAAGAAACTGTGCCGCTCCCTTGAAAAGGCCTGGAAAAAAGACCCATCCTCCAGCAACAAGGACGCCTTCAAAAGCGCCATCCGTACTCACCACCAACTGATCCGAAAAGCCAAGAAAACAGCATTCAAAGATCGACTTGACAACAACGCCCACAACAGCAAGGAACTTTTCAACATCGTCAAGGAATTTTCCAACCCCTCGGCCAACTCCAACGACATCACCCCCTCTCAAGCCCTCTGCGACTCCCTAGCCTCATTCTTCCACAACAAGATTGCAGACATCCACAACAGCTTCGACAACCAACCCGGAAGCCAACCCACCCCACCATCAACTGACCATATTCCCCCCGTTAACACCCTTAACGCCTGGAACCCAATCTCCACTGAGGACACCATCCGCCTGATGAACTCCATCCACTCAGGATCCCCCACAGACCCTTGCCCCCACCACATCTTCAACAAAGCAGACTCCGTCATAGCTCCGCACCTCCGAGACGTCATCAACTGCTCCTTCAATTCCGCTACCTTCCCAGAAGATTGGAAACACGCTGAACTCACCGCCCTTCTGAAAAAACCAACAGCAGACCCCACCGAACACAAAAACTACCGCCCCATCTCGCTTCTTCCATTCCCGGCCAAAGTCATCGAGAAAGCTGTCAACAACCAGCTCGCCGCCTTCCTCGAAGACAACAAATCACTCGACCCCTCACAATCTGGCTTCCGAGCCAAACACAGCACTGAGACCGCCCTCATCGCAGCTACAGACGACATTCGAACTCTACTGGACAATGGAGACACAGTCGCCCTCATCCTCCTCGACCTCTCTGCAGCCTTCGACACAGTCTGCCACAGCACCCTTTTACAACGCCTCAGAAACATCGGAATCCAAGGTAAGGCACTGGAATGGATCACCTCGTTCCTCACCGGAAGAACCCAGAGAGTCCGCCTCCCACCATTCAAGTCCGAGGCCTCCGAAATCATCTGCGGCGTACCACAAGGATCCTCACTCAGTCCCACCCTCTTCAACGTATACATGAGCCCCCTCGCGGCCATCGCCCGCCAACACAACCTCAACATCATCTCTTACGCAGATGACACTCAACTGATCCTATCTCTCACCAATGACCCCAGCACCGCTAAAACTAACCTACACGAAGGAATGAAAGAAGTCGCCGAATGGATGAAACAAAGCCGTCTGAAACTGAACTCAGACAAAACAGAAGTCCTCATCTTAGGTAAATCCCCCTCTGCATGGGACGACTCCTGGTGGCCGGAAGCCCTCGGAAATGCACCCATCCCGACAGACCACGCACGGAACCTTGGCGTCATCCTGGACTCTTCACTCTCAATGAACAGACAAGTCAACGCCGTATCCTCTTCCTGCTTTAACATTCTTCGCATGCTCAGAAAAACATTTCGCTGGATCCCCCCCGAAACAAGGAAAACAGTCACCCACGCTCTAGTCACGAGCCGACTGGACTACGGAAACACCCTCTACGCAGGTACCACCGCGAAACTCCAGAAGAAACTTCAACGAATCCAAAACGCCTCAGCCAGGCTCATATTAGACATCCCACGCAACGAACACATCTCCGATCACCTTAAAGACCTCCACTGGCTACCCGTCAATAAGAGGATCACTTTCCGACTGCTTACCCACGCACACAAATCACTCTACGACATCGGACCAGATTGCCTCAACTCTCGACTGTCCTTCTACACCCCCTCCCGCCATCTCCGCTCTTCCAGCCAAGCCTTCGCCACTGTACCTCGCATCAACAAGACCACCATGGGAGGCAGATCCTTCTCATACCTGGCTGCCAAAACATGGAACTCACTCCCCGCTCACCTTCGCCTCACCCAGAATCACCTAGCGTTCAGAAAGCAGCTTAAAACGTGGATATTTGACAAATAATCCACCTCCCCTTCCTAAGCGCCTTGAAACCCTCTGGGTATGTAGTGCGCTATATAAATGTTCTGACTTGACTTGACTTGACTAAGTTCAAGACAGCCCACAGAAAGACTAGGCCCATGCTAGACTCAAATACCCCTGGTGAAAAGGCCACAAGTACAGGCCCAAAAAACGAAAATCACTGAAAAATCAGCACAATCCCAATCCATCCATGCCCTCCATGATGTTTAAGTTCAAGACAGCCCACAGAAAGACTAGGCCCATGCTAGACTCAAATACCCCTGGTGAAAAGGCCACAAGTACAGGCCCAAAAAACGAAAATCACTGAAAAATCAGCACAATCCCAATCCATCCATGCCCTCCATCATGTTTAAGTTCAAGACAACCCACAGAAAGACTCAGTCCACCCACCACTGAGTACCCCTGGGCAAAAGGCCCCAAAACAGCCCAAAAATCGAAAATTCCAAAATTTTAGTTGCAGCAACTGTAATGCCCCAAACAAACTTACTTGTAAAATTTCTAATCCAACAGTGATCCAAAGAAAGTCAAAAAGGCCTCAAATCCAAATATCCAGCAGCATCCACAAAAAGTAATCCTTCCAGCTCCAGATCCAAATGAAAAGTGACCAGGAGATGGACAAAGCACTGGGAGGAGCCTGCTGGACAGGAACAGGAAGTTGAAGACTGTGGGGCACTTCCTTCCTCCCACCCCCCCCCTCCCCAAAATGGACTCCTCGCTAAAAAAGTGCAGGCAAATGTCAACCTAAGGAGTTATTCAGATAAAAATCATCATTTCAAGAAGGTTTATGCTGCTTGCTAGTGGATTTCTTGTGCAGAATTGCATATTTGATATTTTCGCTTCTGCGAGATTGTTGCTGCTCGCCGCATCTCAAATCTCGCAATTGCGAAGTACCGCGAGACGTGATCTCGCCGTACTCGCGTTGACAAAGTCTTGCTGTGCAAGTTGGCAAGCCGCGATGACGTAATCGCGCTCGCCAAATTCCCGCGGGATCACACAGCAAGATCCAAAATGGCGCAGCACTCGCAAAATATCGAGAAAAACAACTCGGCAAACAATGATAAACGCCGCGCGCCGCAAAAATTGTATCACCAACGACGCGAGCCACAAAAAAAATCCGCTGCGTGCGAGTTTGCGGATTTTGCGGGAAATTCGCAAATCTCGCGGATTGCGAATTTCCCAAAAATCCGCAAAATCCGCGAGCGTAACGGATTTTCCGCCCATGCTTACCTCGCACGTTCCATGTGAGGGCCCTGAGTTTGGGTGTGTGTGCAATGTTACTTGCATTGGCCGTGTCAGCCATAAAGGTAAACTAAGTGCGTACTAAGAGTGATTGCCTTTCTTGCACCCAAAATCTGTGGCATGTCTAGAGTCAGATATCATACCCCCCCTTCATCCCATAAACAGTCCCAACCCAAAAACCCTGCATCCCCCCTCCCACAGCAGACCAACCCCAACAAGGCCTCGCATGAATGACCCCCTCCCCCCCCACCCCCAACTGGATCCTCAACTGTCGAACCCCCTTTCGGGCATTCAAGGTGCATTTTGCGGGGGGGGCGAGGTTGCCGGGCAGCAATCAAGTGTGTTGGTTACAATGCTTGCCGATAACCCCACTCCAAGTCCTCGCTGCACCATGCTATTACATCAGCTTACACGCTGGTACTAACATTAATTGTCAAGTATATTACACTGGCCCGAGGGATCCATCCTAGACATTGTCTCTCGCCCACTACGCGCCCCCAGCATCTGCCTGGGCAAGCTAGCAAGTAACAGCGCCACTTGGCAATCTAGTACAAAAAACATGCATCAGTTGGATCTCACCCATAAATAGGTCCATCAGGTTATCAGGGCTCTGTCGGGAGGACCCTGCCAAACCTTAGCTTCAGGGGTGTAGTGGCAGTTAGCTTCAATGTCTCCTTCGAAATTGGCCCAGTCCATACCGTCGTTGTGGACCTGTAGAGTCTTGTGTCTCCACATGCAGGCTATAGGGCAGTGTTATTCTTGCTCTTCCAGCTGACTCCGTCGGTCCTCGCCTTCCACCTGACTGTTGGTGTCCGCGCGTTGTGCCCTGGACCATCCCTTTAACGCCTGCTGGAGTACTTTAGGGTCCGTAAAGAAATGGGAATGCCCCTGCCGGTTAACTTGCAGTTTTGCAGGATACAGCATGACATAATCCAGTCCTAGTTCTCGAAGCTGTCTCTTAAATGGGGCAAAGTGTCTGCGCGTCTCCCACACCCTCGCAGTGAAGTCAGGGTATAGGGAGATTTCCGAGCCCTCAAACTGCAATGTCTTCTTATCTCTGGCTATCCGGAGGGCTACGTCTCTGTCCCTATAATTGAGGAGCTTGACGATAATAGGACGCGGCGGGCCCCCAGGCGAGGACGTGGGCCGAGCGAACGGTGCGGGCGCTCCACTATGAACATTAGCTAAAAAACATTCTCGCCCAGCAATGTGACGAGGAGCTTCTCGACGAACTTTTCCATGGTGCCAGTCTGTGTCATCTCCGGAACACCCATGATGCGTAGGTTAGAGCGTCGCGAACATGCCTCCAAATCTTGAGTTTTCTCCTGGAGCGATTGTATAAGTTTTTCTATTTTCTTGTGGTCGGAGTCCAAATTCTGTTTGCGCCTCCTCGACCTCCGTGAGGCGTCGTTCGGACATATCCAGGTGCTCCGCATGTTTGTCTACGCGCTCCGCCATGCTGTCCATTCGGTAGAAGAGGGCGTCTATTTTGGAGCCGATCGATGACATGCTGTCTTGTAGGCCTTTTTCCATGGCTAGTAGCATGGTTTTGATGTCCGAGTGGTCAATATTCCCTGCTCCATTCGTCGTGTTGGTTTTATCCGCATCCTGGGAGTCCGGGGTCTTGGTATGACGCTGCTCAAATGGAAGTCTGCTTTGGGTCTTATCACCCTTCCCCATGTCGACGTCTTGTTGTGCAGTCTACACATGGCGACCAGTCCGCGAAATGGCGCCAAGGCGGACCGGCTTTAGAAGGGTGACGCCATCGCCGTGACCTCCAAGACGCTGGGTGCAAAGCCGTTGCAATAACACTCCTAGGTACCCCTGGCGTTCAATGCTCCTCAGCGCGATTGTTTGTCCGCAAGGCTCTCCCAAAGTGATCAGGCTGCAATGGCGTGGCCGTTGTCTCTGTATTACTTTGGGCGCGCTATTTCGGCAGGCATGCCAGGGGGACCGTCGCGCTCCCACGGCTTCAGCACAGCGCAGTCTCGTGACTGTAGGTTGGTGACCCTCAAGATGCAGCGCTGTGGTCGTCTCTGACCTGTAGGCTGTGTTCCGGCCAGCTCGGTCGATCTTTGGGCCACAAGATTGCCGCCTCTCACTCTGTGCTGTGTCAGTAATGGCCATGTATCCACAGTGGGGGAGGATGCCCTGGGGGGTGCGCTGTAGGCATCCTATCGCTGTGCTGGCAGTGATATATGTGCCCTCATGCCTCAGGCTTCCCTCCTCAGGCTCCCCCTGGCCAGGTCTAGCTGCCGAGGCCCGAGTGTCAGGAGTCAGTGTTTCCCCTTACCGACGCTGCAGCGGTGCCGGGGGGAGAGCCCACAAATATCAGCAGCTCTCAAGGTGCAGCAGCGTATGGGGAGGGGGGTCCGGATGGGGTGTGCATCCCCCTCCTGAGGTCCAGGACTTATTGCTCCTCGCGCCGGGATCGCAGCGCTCACCGGCCTCAGGCGCCTTTCAGAGCTGCACGCCACTGCATGCCGTCCGGTCACAGGATCACGCAAGGCCGTGGCTTTGCAGCCTCCCTCGCCACAGGATTCCCCTCCGCCGCCGGTCCTCGCAGCAACACCTCCGAGCGCAGATTAGGCCACCGTAGACTGCCGGAACATAGAGGGCGTTAGAATCTGCACTTTGTGGTGTTCTAGTCCAAGCTGATGTAGGATATTGTAGGATTTTGTCGGGCAGCGACGCAGAGCTAGGGGATTACGTGTCCGCCATTGTCGCCGCCCTCATTCCCTCATTCATTATACATGAGGATTCTCAGTATCATATCTTAATCCCCTGCACACTCTGTATAAGAACACAAAAGTCACTGCCATAGTCATCTTTGAATGACAGGCCTGCTGTACACAGATCGAGATTGTTTTACATAATTGCAACCATAACATATTGATCGAGGTAGAACCCCTGGGGGTACCTTTTGGGTATAAAAGAACTACACATCCACTGGGCATATAGAGACGATATTTCCAAGCTCATGCACACTGAAACTTCAACAAACAGAGGTCAGACACCCCTTGCAGTGTGCCTTACTCGAGATCAAGATGGGGTCCTTCATTCTCTCCCACCAGGTAATGTGGTTGGCTCTTTCCCAGGGGATTCTTGACTTTTACACCCACATACATACTTCACATCTATGTACATGTTGGGTACATGTAGGTACACTTAGATAGGGTCCATGTTAGTGGTAGTACGCTGAGATTACTGTTTTATAGGCGTGCATATATTCATTGCTTTAGCGCCATAGTAGAAATCTATCTACTATTTACACGCTTCCGTCTAATGATTGCTGCACCACATATGCTTTAATATAGAGTGATGGCCTGGTATATGATGTCCACTAATTAAAGTGGGCCCCTTGTACTAGTCCAAAGAACCCTTATGATGATTTAAGAGATCAAAGATAACCTTAGAAAGCTACCCAAGTGGTAACTGCGGAGAGCAGCCTTCTGGCTTAGTCTTGAAGGAATGTTAAGAAGTTTGATTTACCAGAATGCAACCTTATTGTATTGGTTAAATGAAGGGAGAACCACACAGTAGTTATAAAAATATGTATTTATTAATATAACACACTCTAAATACCTCACAGTATCTGCTACACACAGATAAACATAAAGCCTGCAATACTGTAGCACTGAAACAATAATAAATAGCACTAATACACAGTGGGCTCCAGGGGGAGACCACACAATATATTCTAAAATAGTGATATAAGAACCACGACTCGAGTCAAGACAGTGTCTAGAGGGTGTAGAATCGCTGGGACCCAAAGGAACCACCCAAGGTGAGTAAGTAGGGACCCCACGCAGGATGGGTGCAGTGTGGGAACACAACAGCGTGCTCTGTACAATTCTATGGGGAAGTCGCGGTTGAAGTTTTAAAGTTTAAGGACCATTCCCAGTGGACTTAGAAGAAACCCTTTGGAACTTAGTAGGTTAGAGAGCCACCCCACCCGTGGATATCGTAGTACTAAAATTACCTATCTCAGGGAGGCCGGGTGCATAGGTCTGAAGTGGCATCGGAAACCGCTGGGACCCAAAAGAGGACTTCGAAGAAGAGCCGCTGCTGGAAGGAAGAAAAGTGTTTTTTGGAATCCAAAGCTGGATATTTGTTGAGAAGTACCTGAAAGCAGAGGGGATAGTGCCTGGAGAAACCAGGGAAGCCCAATAAAAGCAGTTTTGACCCTGAAGATGACCCACAGGCCGGAGGCACAGGAGTTGCTAGGGGATCTCAAGCAGTTTCATAAAGCAACAGCCCACGGAGCACTTGGTGTGAGGAGGCCGGAGTTCTTTGGTGGAAATGTTGCCAGAGGTCGGAGCTACTCGGAGCCCAGTGCACTTGTTTTAGGAATGCCAACAAGCGTATGCACTTGCAAAAGAATGCGGTGCGCAGGGGCATGGGTATTGCAGCCCCCACAAGGAATTCTGATCTCAAACCTGGTGGGAGGGCAGCTCAGACCTCGAGGGACGTGGAAACCCCTTCGCCTGTGTTGCTAGAGTCTTTGGAGTCAGTAGGAGCTCAGAAACAGCAGACAGGTCAGTTGAGATGTGGTACCTGCGGTTGCAAGGGTCTGACTCCTTCACTCAGTGGGAGATTTCTTCAGTTGTCCTTGATGCTCCACAGGTCCTACACAGAGCCTGTATGGTGCACGGGCACGGACGATGCTTTGGACCGAAAAAGAGATGGAGTTGGTCCTAAATGAAGTCCAGCGAAGTCCAGAGTTTCCATACGGTCGAAGGTCAGTGGTTTCTTGTTCAGAATCTAGGGTGCTACAGTCAGGAAACCCCTTTTGTACCCATGGGAGAGGGTTGGACAGATTCAGGGGACCCTCCCAGCGGAGGATCAGGACAGTGGGGAGGTTACTCCTATGTACTTTTTCCAGTTTCATGACAGAGAAGGAGACAACGGCTTCCAGGACCGGTTTGAACTGGACTATGGAAAGGGACACCAAATGTGCCCCTCGTGGCACCTTGGAAGTGCACTCACCCAGCTCTAATACAATAAATCCTGTCTGGGAGGTGGTCACACCTCCCTGTGACAGGATGCCTGTTGTGCTGCCTTCCTCTGCTCAAGCTTGGCTCAGCAGCAGGAAGGCAGAAATGTGTCTCTGGTCTGTGGCAAACATTTTGTGCTGTTTGGGTCAAGAAGGCTGGTACAGGGAACCCAGGAAGCTTGCTTATCAAGGTTGGAATCATACCTTCCAAACTGGTTACCGGTGTGCAGGTATGATTCCAAGGTGTTTGATACCAAACTCAACATGGTTTGTTGCAGCCGTTTTTGAGATAGCATTTTACCTAAGCAGATAATGCACCTCTACCTTTATGTCTGGCTACGTCACTGACAACCCGGGAGAATGGTCTCCAGAGGCTGCAGGGGTGCTCTACTCATACAGGGGCACCCTCTCACATAAAACCCAGCACCCTGCCTCCAGGATTGTTAAGGCCTGCTTTAGGGGTGACATAGGTTTTAGGTGTAGTGACCTATAGATATAGTAAACCTATATCTAAAGTAAGTAGTGCTTGCACCATCTTACACAGGTTGAAATGACAGGCCTGTAGTTCCATTTTGCATGGCCTCTCATGGGCGGTATTATGCATGCTTCAGCCCATGGGAGGCATCTGTGGTACCTATGCCCTGAGTACAGGTGTGCCCTATGCTAGGGACTGGCAAGGGTACCCAGTATCCAATCTGGAGTGTACCTAAGTCCATGGCATAAGATTTTAGGGAGAAAGCAGATAGACTGGGGTTCTGATTAGTAGGATCCCAGGCAGACTAGTCAAAAACAGTGTAACATCAAGCTAAAAGTGGGGGTAACCATAAGGAGCAGATCCTACACTCCTACAACACCTAGCCCTTAGTTTATGTTGTCCAACAAACGTGCAGATCCTATTTTTTTTAGGAACTAAACAACACCACCACTGATTCTACATCTTCTTTGGAGTAACCCCCGGCCGAGTACTCCGCTCCGCCTGCGAAGTTTTCAAGTTTTACCAACTCCGCGCTCCGCTGGTAACACGAAATTGCCTCAAAACTCTGACTCCGTGGCGGAGTGGAGTACGATGCCAGCCCCTTAATTAAAAATGTTTTAAAAAGCACTTACCTTCTCTCCTGCCTGCCCTCCTCCTCGCCGCAGTGTTTCCCTTCTTTCGTCATCCTCCTCCTCGTGTTCCCATACGTATTACGTCTAGCGTGAAATGCGGAGGAGGGCAGGCAGAAGAGAAAGTAATTGGGTTTTAAAAAAAAATCTTTTTACCCTTTTCGTGGGCCCGGGGCGGAGCGGAGTATAGTTCCACAGAGTTTTTTTTAAAGCACCACTCCACATACTCTGCACAGGGTTACTTTGGAAGCCTTCTTCAACGGGAACTCCCTAGTGATGGTGGACTCTATTGCATTTTTTATACCTGCATCCTTTTCTGCCACGCAAGGTACCATCTCCACCTTCCCTCTTTCTCCCCCCCAAGTTGGCCAAACCCACCACTCTGAAATGGGTGGTGTCTCCTTCGCTCTAGGCACCTCACCTCCTGCCCCTGCCCCCCCAGCTGTGCTGAGTAAGGAGGCTATTGACCTCCTCAAAAAATCGCTGTAGGACAGACTGCACTACAGTCAGAATGCAGGGCCTGATGGTGCAAATCAAGTATCCAGCTTGGCAATCCTTCTACTTCCCTCAGTTCAAGCAGCAGAGCTGAGAGGCACTGCCCATCTCAGATACTTATTCAGTGTTCTCTAGGGTCACACAGGAGAACACTCCTGTCCAATGAGGTGCTGGTGATCACTCCAGAGCATCACCCAATCTTGGCACAATGGTCTCCCAGAAACACTATGTCTCCAAAATTCAATAAGGCTCAAGTTCCTGCAGAAAGGCAAGAGCTGGCTAAACCAACCTCCAGTATGGCTCATCTCCATATTTTCCCTCCCCCTGGCATCTGCACATTCCTTCCTTAAGGCTGCAATCTGGATGGGTTCAAAGAGTAGGGGTGTAAATGAAACTGGCTTCTTTTGCCTGTCGCCTCCTTCTGTTGAAGATCATTTTTTACGACCCATTCTCCTGCTCTGGCATTCTTATGTAGCAGAACCCTCTTCCACCAGAATGGCTCTTTCACCCCAAGGGTTAATTATGTAAATGTAAATGTATGTATACTTGTAAAGCGCACTATCACCTTTCAGGCATCCTGGCGCTGTATACCGCTGTGGAACCCTTCCTGGCTTTCCCTACTGGGCACCCCTAAGGTGAAGCCAGGCATCCCAGTGCTTTCGGGGCCGTTGCGGCGTCGGGAATTGAACCCTGGTCCCGGGTCAGACTTCTGCATCAGGGTCTGCCGCTTCTAACCAGTGAGCCACACTTCTCCTCATCAAAGCAGCCTGGCTCATGCACTTAACGCTGACTAATCAGGACAGATCACTGAAAGGCTGAATTTTGGCTTACAGACAAGAAAGTCATATAACTTCTTGTCTATACATTTTAGGATACATTTAACAATAGTATATTGTTGGATTTATAAATACCCTTCTAGTAAGTCCTTGAATTATATTTTTCAGGTTTTCTGAGTGGGAAATATTAATTAAAAACTTCTTGCCATGTTAACCTATATAGCTGGGAATCTGCAATGGGGGAAATGAACTGGGTAATTTCTCCAACTCCAGGGCTTATAAAACATATTTTAAAAAGACCCTACCTATATCTACTGGACCCCACGCCCCGGGAAAACATAGGTGAGACTTTAGGGGTTCTGAATATGTAAAAATAGAATATGTCAAAATATTGGAGATCCTCAGTCCACGAAGTTCCTAGCACAAAAGCCGATTTTGGGAAGCACTTTACTACAATTTGGGAAGTGAAATGTGCAATGTTACTAAACCCAAGGCACATAAAACTTATTTTTATAAGGGTCCTCCTTATACGTACCTGCCCCCCAGCCACTGGGATACCTAGGGGAGACCCTGGGGGAACCTAATATGCCACAATATTGTAGGTTATTAACTTTTGAGTGCCCCAAATATGAAAGACAAATTTGGGCATAATTTACATGTTAAAAGCAATCCTGCAAGACAGGGCTGCTTTTTAACTGACCTCCGGTCTCAGCAGTGCACACATTCAAGTGCAGAAAGGGCTGCTGGTCTCTAAACTGCCATAGTCTATTATAGACTAGGGACTTAAAGGTAATGTAGATCCCCCTGCCCTATTATGTACTAGAGCCTTATAGGGAAGGTAATGCGAATCATAGGGGCACCCTAACCCATACACAACAGACACTTCCACACCCTCTACCTCCCAGCTCCAACTCCCTTCCGACCATCCTACCCATTTTCCTTATGGCAGTCTAATGTTTGCCCTTGCCATGAGCACTGCCACACCTACAACCCCCCTCTCAAACGCATATCTACCCCTACCACCCCAAAACCCATCTCTTCCACATCCCAACCCACGCCTTAAAAAAACATTCCCACCGTTACTACCCCCAAGGTACCCCTACCAATGGGGAAAAGCCCCCATCCCAAAAGCAAAACCAACCCTCCCAAGAGCACACTCCTCCCAAACACAAGATCACTCTCTCAAAAGTACTCTCTGCCAAACCCAAGACCACCCCTACCAAAACCACAAAGTCGAAACCAAAGGACACCCCTCTGAAACCCAAACACCCCACCTCATGTAACATCTTTGAGGTGCCTGCTCTCCCCACTTGATGTCCCTTTCACGGGGAGGTTCCCCTGGCAGTGCATTTGTAGGCAAGCTGAATGCCATGGCACACATGCGCACTAGATTTTGTGGTCACCTATGAACTGTCATTTTCCTTGTTTCATGAAAGTTGTGAGTTTTCTCCTGTGAATAAATCATAGTTTGTCTTTTCATCAAGCTTGTCCTGATAATAATTTTCCTTTACAATTGTTTGATTCCTAGCAAGGTTTAAGTGTAAAATGTGTTGCACCTATTTTTCTTTAGCATGATGGCAGGAACGTCTACATACATTTTAAATGTCTACTATGTTAAGTGAATACACTGGTTCACGTGATATGTGTTGGTGATTAGAAATTAGGTACAGTCATACAACATAGTAGCAGACGCTTGACCCAACAAATATATGTTGAGACATTGTTTAAGGATATTTTACTATAGGTGTGTTTGTTTCACCTTGATTTCTGATAAGTATGTACACCTATGCATTTCAACTTGCAATATAATGTGCAAATTGAACTTGTATGTAATACAGGACTTGGACAAGAGGAAATGATACGTGGATGAATATGTAGAGTGCTTCAAATTTGGAACTTTGAAGGAGACACAGATTCTATGAAGGGTGCAGATACCTTCTTTAATAGTGTGGAGATATGGCCCCTGGTTCAGCTGGTCCACGGCAGCTGACATCAATTCCGCCAACCCCAGATTCTGGAAGTGGAACAATGCCGTTTTGTTCCTAGACTACATGGAGGAAAACATAACACATCTCCCTTCTTTGAATTAAAATAACAAAAGCAACTAGCTACAAACAAAACATCAAAATCACATCTGCAAGGAAACAAATTGTCCCGAAAAATTTAAGAAGATATTAATAGCATACAGAGTCAGTCAAACCCTGTGGTCTGGTTTTGATAGGTGCAATGGGTTCTTGCCTGCACCAATTATCTGTCTGGTCACTGACCCCCTTCCTTCTCATCCATTCGTCTTCTTCCAATCCACTGAACGTTGCCAATTTCTGGGAGTTCCACCACTTGCCATCATACAACTTAACATTTTTTCCCACAACCTCCACCACCCTCCTTGGTGCAGAAAACCTGGATCTACCCTTCCTTTTAAGATTGTTAAACTTCACCCGGACCCAGGTGTCATTAGTGAAAAACTTATCACACCTTTTAACTTTGTCATTGTGATGTTTTTTGTACCTAGTTTGATAATCGTCAACTTTCTCATGCAACTTGGCATAGTCCACACAACATGGTCCATACCTGGCTATCCAGGCTGGAACCACCACTGCACCCTTCCCTTGAGAAAGGCAGAAAGGAGTTTCCCCCTTTACCGTATTTTGTGTGACACAATAGTTCAACACCATTTCCTTTGCCTGTCTCCTCCAACAGAGGTTGCTAGCCAAGGCCAATTGAATTCCTTCCCCCAAAACACGGTTAAAACATTCAATTAAACCATTTCCCCTTGGGATGATACACAGGGGTCTTGCAGTGCTCGATGCCCCTATTCTTGAGGAACCCACTGAATTCTTCAGATACAAATTGTGAACCATTATCTGTCATATTTACAGCTGTACAACCTTCTCGATGAAAAATGTCTTTGCAAAAAGCTTGATGTTACTACCTTTCACCTCCTTAACAAAACCAACTTCAGCCCATTATAAAAAAATAGTCCATCATAACTATGGCATATTTCTTACTGACACCCAAACCTTCAAATGGCCCTCAAATATCCCTGGTAACCCTTTGCCAAAGATGCATGGGCAGGGATACCGGATTAATTGTAGACTCAGGCAAAACATTTGATTTATCACTGCATGCACATGGAATATAGTTTTGCACATGTCTCTCCAAGTGTCCATCCCAGGCCACCAGAAATCTACCCAGGTTCTCCTTTTCAAAGCGGTCATTCCTCCATGGCCTTCATGCAATAAATTCATCACTCTCTCCCTGAGCCCCTCAGGTACAATTAAATGCACATCTCATCTCACAGTGCCCCTCACAACGAATATTTCCCACTACACATGCTATTAGGGCTCCGAGTCCACATGATGTTATCAGCCTTGTACATTAGGTAACGTCTTAATAAGCCTTACCAGAACAGCATCCTCTGACACAGCTCTCACCCACTCATCCTCCTTAATGGCTTCCCCAAACTCAGATATGTCGGCCACCATCCATTCATTCTCTTCACACTTCTCGTCACATGATAACGGCAATCTAGACAAACAATCAACACTAAAGTTTTTAGTTCCAGTAACCCACTTTACAGTAAACAAATACTCTTGAAATCTGTATAACCATTTGGCAATACGAGTCCTAACCTTCCCTGCACCTGTCATTGTGAATAAGTCCACAAGGGGATTGTGGTCAGTGCGTAGTTCAACTCCCACACAAATGTATGAAAATACACCCCATCAACAGGCAAGAGCTTCCTTCTCAACTGTGGAATACAAACTCTCAGTCCCCTTAAGTGTATGTGATGCAAAAGCTACCACTCTCTCCTTTTTCCCCTGCATTTGCATCAACACAGCCCCAGACCATGATTGCTGGTATCAGCTGTCCTTGAGATCAAATGACTTAAGAGCTACAACCCACACAATTGCTTTCTTAAGATTGTCAAACAAGATTTGACATTCCTCTGACCACTGAAAACTAACACCCTTCTTCATGATGGCCCTCAATGTGTGCACTTTATCAGTGAAATGGTACACAAACTTGGCGTGGTAATCAGTTATCCCTAAAAGGGACCTTAGCTGATCCTTATCTCGAGGAGTGGGAGCTTCCTCAATGGCCTCAACTAGATTAAGTTTGGGTGTCACTCCTTCATGTGACAGTGTATGGCCCGAATATTCCACTTCGCCAGAGAAAACTTGCACTTTTCTAGTCTAATGGTGAGACCAGCCACATAATGCCATTCCTTGTCCTCACCCCACACCAGCACATTGTCTTGGAACACCAGGACATTAGGCAAATCTATTAGCACACGTTGCATAAACAGCTGAGGCCGAAGCTAAACCAAATGCCATGCGGATGAATCTATTTGCACCCTCAGGTGTTATAAAAGATGTTAAGTGCCTTGAATCCTTCTGTAATCGTACTTGGTAGTAAATATTAGATAAATCTAATGTGAAGAAACACTTTCACACTGGCTAACATCTTGCTGATTCTCAGAAGGGCATGGCAATCAACCCAAATAGAACTATTAAGGTCCCTGAGATCAACGCACATGAACATTTTTCCATTGGGCTTCCTAGCAATTACGATCGCATTCAACCATTCTGAAGCCTCGATTGGCTCAATCCCTCTCTCCTTACACAGTCTTGCCAATTCTTTCTTCAATGGCGCCCTCAATAAGGTTAAAATCAGGGAGTCACAGAGAAATGTAGAGTTAATAATAGTGACAAAGATGATGAGGAGGTGTGCCAGTCACCGGAAATTGGTTGAGTGGTGTGGTCAGCTGATTCCTTAGTGAAAGCACCCCCAAAACATTTAGTGCACTACTTACCGCAGTTGTACACACTTAGTACTCCCTTCTTCACTAGTGCAAGGTGTGCATTCAGAAAATTGAGAGTTTGGTCCCTTTGTGGTTGCCACTTTTAAGGCGAACCAGCTTCCATGAAGTGTGTCGATATCTTCTTTAATAATGTGGAGATGTGTCCTCCAGTTGAGCTGGTCCATGGCAACTGAAATCCAGCTTCCTCGAATCCAACGACTCCGGATTCTGGAGTGGACCACAGCCGCCATGTCCCCGGAATACATGAAGGAAAACATAACAGAACTGCCATTGATTTTTCAGATAATCTATGAGGAGAGGGTTACAGTTTGTCTAGTGCAATTTCTACATGAGGTTACTTTTGATTTTTCCCAATGATGTGTGATGCATATGTTTTTATTTATACTTATTTCCACGCACCTATTGTTAGTTTCTGTTTTTTTTTATATCCTTTTTGTGCAAGTGTCCTATTTTCTAAAGCAGCTGGCACCTAATTTATTAACACAATGTGGTTATAGAGGTGTGTTACTTTAAATTTCTTAAACATCACCATCAGAGACATATGCATTCAGATTGTAATGCTATAGCTGGTGTGAGTAATGTAATGATGCACAAGTCCCGAGCATATGTGAACAGCCAAGTAAAAACAGGTAACAAGTAATGGAGGAGGTTACCTTTGGTTCTGGCATCTATTCGAATGGGGAGCCATTGGAGGTGATGTGGGTCCTTTTAGGGAGGTCTAGGATCAGACTTGCCACTGAGTTCTTTATTGCTTGCAGTCAATTGAGGAGGTCCAATGTGATTCCGATTTAGAGTGTGTTGCTGTAGTCCAATCGGCTGATGACAAGGTCTTGTGTGATGGTCAGTCTGGTTTCGGTGGGGAGCCATTTGAAGATCTTGCAAAGGATGGTGAAGGAGGCGGACAAATCTGCTTTGATCTGGTGATCTTACTGTCCAGGATGCTGCCAAGGTTGTGGATGTGGTTGGTCGGAGTAGGTGAGGGTTGTAGTTTGGGAGGACACCACATTTTCTTTTCGGGTTAAAAAAGATGGCCGCCAAACAGGAGCTTGGTTAAAGAAGCTCCCGGGCTTGGGATCCTTTATCTACAAATATCCCTGCTTTGCCCTGCCATCCTCCTCCTGGCTATACATCATTGAAACAAGTATTACTCTGGAACACTTTGAACAATTGAGCTTTAAATTATAACAGCAACTTCATGTACCCATTACCTCAATTTACAAGTCTCTTGATGAGCGATCTCCCTCTTCCCATGACTGCATCCCGTTCTGGCTGGGGTGCTCTCCATCCTCCCGCACCGCAGCCTGGGGACACGAGGTTATCGCGACCCTCTCAGCCTGGCTAAGTCTAGAGTGACCAGTGGCGGCTGGGGAGTCTAACTGGCATTGTATCTCTTCACTGCAGGTCCAAACACAGGCAGCGGAGCGGAGCGGGACTCGGGCTAGCTCCAAAGAAGGTCCATGCTTGGATGCTATGAGGCAAGTCCATGCTTGCGTGATCTGGTGGTGTGGACATGCTCTTCTCCCCAGGCTGGATTGCAGGGTTCATCCACTCCCCCATGGCGTTCTCGTAGGAGCTCCGCCCTCTGATTTGCAGCAGATTGTGCTGGCTCGGATCCCAGTTTTTACTGCTTAATTTTTCTGCATCTTGCTAGTGAATCATCACCTTTAGATGGCTCCCTCATCTGTCCTTACATGGGGCCTTCAACCATTTTGTCTTATGATTAAGATGCTCCCACCCCTCTTCACTAAGAAGCACCTCTACAATATGACACCCGCTTCTAGGCCTAAAAACCAAGACTACTCCTACAGTGATCCTTTACCACAGCACAAGCATCAATAAAAAAAGAGGTAGCACTAACCCTCCTTAAATCGAGTCATACCAGATCTTGAGGGTGGGAAACTATTGTAGGACAACTCCCCTCTCTCAATCAGATGATTAAAGACAAATGTAGGACTCCTTTCTTGTTACATTCTAACAATGTCAGACATCTTTTTAGCCCACTCATCTTGAATAATTGACCACACAGTCCCCTGATTGACAGCAGCACGTCTCTCGCTTCTCAGGCACACAGCCCACTCACTTGTGCTTATTTGATTCTATCTTTACCCACAGTTCTAATTCCTGTCTTTTTTGCCCTCAAATGCCCCTCCCAGTTTCCATAGTTCCTTATGTAGTCTCCCTACTCCAATTAACCTACTTCCGAAGTCTATAAATATTGCACCTAACTACCCACTCCAAACTTACTCTGCCTACCCACTAGGTCTTCTATCAGCCTATTTATCACCTCCATAAACTCCTTACTAGGGCCCCTCCCTCGCCAGGTCACACTACCCATATGGAGATTAGTCCCGATCCCACAGGATCTAATGCCTTCATTATCAATTACCCGCCTAACCTCTCCAAAAATGCAGCCAAAAAAATACAAACATAGCATACTCAAGGCCAGACCCAAAACTTTAATCTCAGACTACCACTTCTGTGCAAACAAGGGTAGTATAGTTAATGACCTCATCTACTATACCAGAAAACAAGCATACTGGCAGAATGCTTTCTACTAAGCATGGGCGAATTTTGCGAATCTGGCGTTCGCGAATTTTGCGAATTCGCGAACTCGCGATCCGCAAAATCAGCGAATTCTCGCAAATTTGCCGATTTTTTTTTTGTGTTCGCAAGGGTTTCTGCCAGTTCGCGAGGGTTTGGTACCAGTTCGCAATTGCGAACTTACTTGTCGGCTCGCAACGGTCGCGACTATGTTGTTTCTACGTCTAGTTCATCATCACAGGTTCCCAGCACCCTCTGTTTCACCACTGCCACCCTCTGTTTCACCCATGCCACCCTCTGTTACATCAATGCCACCCTCTGGTTTATCATCACTGTAGATTATGGGGGGGAAAAGCAAGCACACCTGCCCTCCTTCAACTGACATGAATTAATTTGGGGTTAGTTTAATAATGTGTCACTGTTTTAAAATTCCAGGTCTGGCACCTGCTTCCTTATCAGTAATTTGCTTTCTGTTGCAGTGCAATTTTTTTTTCCAGGACCTTTGTGGCCTACTTGTAGCTATTCTATGAGCCTGCTGTGAGGGTCAGAGCAGGGTCATACAATTGTTGCAACTAGCAACTGAACTCTGGAGGGGCCCCAGTCAGGAAGCACTACAGGGAATGGTTACTAATGATGAGTTTGAACTCTTGCACCTGCTGAGTGCTTTCAGTTTTGCAAAACTCGTTTTTCTGCAATTTCGCGGGATTCGCGGGGCGCGAACACGCGCAAGATCGGATTCGGAAGCCGCGAATTTGTGCGAATATGCAATTTGTTTTTTTGCGGCGTGTTAGTTCGCAAGGTTTTGTGCGTTTTCGCGAGCCACTTGTAGCGCAAGGCGCGAAGTTACCCTCGCGGTCGTTCAAGGGCGCGGCCATCTTGTTTGCATGACGTATTTCGGTTTCCGGGCGCGAAGTGTAATTTCGCGAAGTGTGCGGCTCGCCAGTACAATTTCACGGGTGTTCGCGAGGAAAATCTCGCACGAACTTACCCGCGCGGTCGTGAACGGGCGCGGCCATCTTGTTTCTCATTCATTGCTATGGTTCTGGGCATGCTTTTGCTATCCTCTCTGTATCTCTGCCATCCTTTGCTTGTTTAAAGTTTTTTTTATCTATTTTACTTATTATCTATCTCTCTATTTTTCTTCCTCTATATTTTTGTGTTTTCTGCTCCTTTTGGTTAATTTTAAACTACTTTTTTCAACTCTTTACTTTTCTTCTCTTCCCTATTCTATTTTCTTTATCCTTTCTGCCCAGACCATGGTGAAGGGAGCCGGGAAGCATCCCGAGAAGGGGAAGGGTCCCGCACCCCGTGCCCGGCTCCCGTGGGGGCGTTTGAGGGGGGAGACAGTCGCACCCCGGGAGATCTTCAGCCCCGAGGAGGTGGGCGCACTCATTTTTTATTTTCAGCGCCGCCTCCCCAGGACCATCATGGCAGGCCGCAGGATCGGTAGCGGATACGGGATCCGGGAGCGCCGGAAGCGGTGGGAGAAGGTGTGCCGGGCCATGTACCACCACTCTCGGCTCCGGCGCACCTACAACCAGGCCACTCACCGCTGGACAGATGTCCTGGACCGTGAACGCGATCTGCTCGACCTGCTTGGCCTTGAGATCCCCGGGCTTGGTGAGTAGTAGTAGCTATTTCTTTACTACTCTGTTTTCTCCTGCTCTGTGTGTTATTATCTTGCAAATTTTTGTTTTTTACCAAGAGCAATAATGCTGCTGATTACATTGTAGGTAAATTATATTTCAAAATCTTCTGTGCATTTCAGGTGCACTGCTTCTCAGTAGTGTTGCTACTATGCTTATTTGTTTTCGATTTTGTGTTAATTTCATTGGCCTGAGAAATTATGTATGAGTGTAGTTTAAAGAATTGCGTAATGCTAGACACTAAGGGGCAGATTTATGAGGTCGTTGCGCCTCTTTGTGCCGCAATTGCGTCACTTTATTTGACGCAACTGCGGCGCAAACAATGCGCCCTTTTTACAACGTGACGCATCTAGGAGATGCGTCTCGTTGTAAAGCACTGCGCCATAAGGAGGCGTTCCTGCGCAGGGGGGGGCGTTCCTGCGCAGGAACGCCTCCTGAAAGTGGCTGAGTGAAATCTATGAGATTTCACTCAGTCACATTCAGGGCAATGCTGCGTCAAAACCCTGCGTCTGCTTGAAGCAGGCGTAGGTCTTGACGCAGCCTTGTGTAGATGGGGCACCCCCGAACCTTGCTGGAGCTGCGTCGCTCTTGCGACGCAACTCCAGCAATGCACCACATTTCCGGCACAGATGCGTCACGCATCTGTGCCATTTTTGCACCATGGTGCACCGCATTATAAATGCGGAGCACCATGGGTGGCGGAGCTGTGGCGCACGTTAACTGGCGCATCCCTGGGGATGCGCCAGTTAACATAAATCTGCCCCTACAGTTCAGATTTTTAATTACCGGCGCATCCCTGCAAAGTAGCAGGGATGCGCCAGTAATTGTGCGCCACGCCACCACCACCCATGGTACATAAGAAGGGGATACCCGCTGGAAAGGGAGTTGTGTTAACAAACCAACAAAGTTAAATGAAACACTTTCATGAAAAATAATTCCAGGAGAAGGAAAAAATTCAGTCTAGGTACCGTAATTTAATTAACAATACCTGAATCGAAACATAATCATAACAATTTTGTGAAAGCCCCAAGATGGAAGGGGGAGGGAAGGGGGGGTGTGCTTGGGAAAGTGTGAAGGAAGAATAGACACAGTTAAATAAACTAGTGACAGGTACAATGGTTGCAGCAATTTCAAATTATATACAATTGCATAAACCCAGGAGTTTAGGGCACACAGTAATAACTAAGTAACCAAACAAAACTTTCAGCGGACACACAGTCAATCTGAAGCTGTAGAGGGCTTGTGCCGGAAGTTTGAAGGAAAAACCGTCGACGTTTCGACCCCTGTGCGTAGGCTAGATATAGTCCTTAAACGGGGTCTTCATCAGGACAAAGACAAGGGAGAATGAGGGGCAACCTGTCAGATAAATTAATAAGGTTGAGTGAATATAATTGAATAATTTAATGATTTCAACTCATACACCATGGCCTATAGATATAGAACATGAGAAAATGTACACAGAAATATAATAAGTTAAATTACCATGGAGTCGTGGCCCAACTGGGCTCAGGACGTGGAGTGATGATGGACAGTGCGTGGATCACATGCCATTCACCAAGTGAAAGAATCACAATGCTACAGAGGAGGAGAAAGACCAGTGAGACTCTCAATGTCACTGTTGGTGAAGACACCAAGTAATTCATAAGAACACGGTGTCAGTTTCTAGTACATCAGGTTAAAGGGAAATTAAAACTGATCAAATCAGGCTGAGAGATGAATCTGGATCGACTAGTCAAGGTCATACGACTACACAATGAATAGCCTTTATTGGGAATTAGCCTATTGTTGTATTAATGCAGCATACCTGTGAGTTAAACAGAAAGTCGAGAACGCGATTTTCAAAGGGTGTGCTGGAGATGCTTGGGTAGTATAAACAACAACGGTCGCTAGTTTTGCAGACAGTGTGGGTCGTGAAACCACAGGGTATTCTAGGAGAAAGAAGAAAGTTATTGGTGAGGAGTCCCAATGTTTAGGGTCTAATGACAAATGCCGTGCTACTTGCTGGTTAAATTTCAAAGGAGCACTGGAAATGGGATAATCCCAAAACAAGACACAGAGCCTGGGGTACTCAACATACCTGTAATTTAAAAAGTCGATGGGCGGAAATGCCGAGGGGCGTGGGTTGAGTCAGCAACCAGTGCTTGAAATCTCGTCAGGGCTTGAATAACTTGCACTTAAAACCAGTCTAAGAAACAGAATGAGGGTGCATTATGGGCTTCTGTATAAAGACTAATCGAGTGGCTAAGGGTTACAAAATACATGGCTCGGTGGCATACCTGCTAGCGTGCATGAGAAGTCAGAAAAGGCTGGCCGGGCAGCGTTGTTTGGTACAGCTGCCAATGGCTTGTACACCCTCTAGATCAAACCGTTCCCGTACTTGCAATCTGGATGAATCTAAAGAAAAATGGTACGAGTCGGACATGGCTTGCATGGAAGCGCTAGTCAAAATGCAATTTAAGGCGCATCATAAAGGAATTACGAGACGCGCTACGTAGCAACATACCGGATCAGATTCATGGCATCCACAGACAGAAACTCCGCAGCTCCAACTACGCGGAGTTTGGGGGGAGGAGTCAAGTTTAAAGAGACCGCCCCGTAATGGGCATAGAAGAGTTACTCAGTGTGCTGGCGTGGACGTACCAGTGTTTGTTTATATTAGTGATTACAAAAAAAACGGAGCCGTGCAACTCTCCAACAAGAGGTTGAAGACGGACGTAGTGCCGTGACCAGCAACCCATTGATGTAATGGAAACAGTTCTCTTAAATCATAACAGTGTCCGTGCAACTCACCAACATGTGGTTGTAAGCGGACAAAAGGATTACAAGATGCAAATTAAATAACAAGAATAGATCTGGTAATGGCAACAATTAAATTAGGTAATTTATGACAGAAGCCTAACCACAATACCGAAATAAAAATAAAAATAAAAATAATAATAATAACGTGCCGGGCAACTCTCGCACATGAGGTTGAAGCCAGACTCTTCAGTAATACAATTCCAAGGTCAAAGATGATCCATATAATGGAGGTAGTCAAAACATTCATATCCAAAGGTCAGTTCCAAAAGATGCAGACTAGATAAAAAGACATGGGTCATAATTAAACAAGTTGGATCTATGCTACCTGAATTAAATTGTAAGGGGTCATACCAATGACTAGTTAACCTAGGGCTGCCAACTGTGCTAGACTACCCTCTTGTTCATTCAGGCCATTCTTAATTGAGTCGAGGAGGGACATCCATTTGGATTCACGAGTGTTAAGAACAGTCAGTATGTTACCTCCTCTTCTACCCAGAGTGACCTTTTCAATCACGAACCATCGCAATTCAGAAACAGCATGTCCAGCCTTTTGCCAGTGTACTACTAGCGGTGCCCCAACTACATTGCAGCGCAGTCTACTACAATGGGATGAAATGCGAGACTTCACTCTCTGTTGGGTTTGTCCCACATATATCTGTCCGCATGGGCATATAATGATATAAATCACACAGCAGGAGTTACAATTAGTGTGGTGTTTTAGGGTGTAAGTTCTTCCACCATGGTCAAAAGTCTTCATCTGCATGGTCGTTTCACATGCAATGCATGTACCACATCTGTAGTGGCCCAGCACTGGAGGAAGATTCCACATGCTTGTGAGGGTGGGTTGGCTCGCAGGTTCCAAATAGGAATGAACCACCAAGTCCCGAATATTTTTAGCCCTCTTGAAGGAATGAAGCAGGAACTCAGTCTGTTGAATCTCATCTGACACTAAGGACCAGTTCTTATTAATTATCCGCTTAACCTCATTACTCCCTGTGGAGAAGGTGGTTACACAGATAATACGGTCCATTTCTGATTGATCACTTTGGTCTGGATTTAACAGGGAATCGCGAGGATTGTACCAGGCTCGTTTCCTGGCACGTCTCACCATTTTTGATGGATAGCCCCTTGATATGAGGCGGTCACTCAAGATCTCAGATTCCTGGGTGTAATGTGCCCGGGTGGAGCAATTTCTCCTGATCCTCAAAAATTGGCCCACTGGGAGATTATCTTTTAACCCTCGAGGATGGTGACTTGCATATTGTAGAAGAGATTTGCACTCTGTGGGTTTTCTGAATAGGGTAGTCAATAGACGATTATCTTCCACATAGATCAAAATGTCTAAAAAGGGAATTTTGTCATTACTGGAGTCCATTGTGAACTGGATATGCGGGTTTCTGGAATTTAGCCACACATGAAACTCTGAAAGGAGTGCATTAGTCCCGTCCCATATGCAAAGCACATCGTCTATGTACCTGACCCACACGGTCAGGTTACTGTGAAATGGGTTGTTTGTGGAGAAAATAAATTGGTGTTCAAAATGATCCATAAAGATGATAGCCAGATTGGGAGCGAAGGTAGCCCCCATCGCTACCCCCTTGGTCTGTAAATAAAACCTGTCTTGAAAGATAAAGAAATTCTGTTGCATGGCGATACTTAGTAATGCAATTATGAAATCGGTTGGGACCTGGACAGGGGCCGGTCGTGTGTCTAAAGCTTGTCTCATTACCTCCAGTGCCTCAAGTTGAGGGATGCTTGTATATAGCGAAACAATATCGCAAGTTACCAGAAGTTGGTTATCTGGATTGAATGGCCTTTCGTCAAGGAGATTGATAGATTGATAAACAGGTATTGTTAATTAAATTACGGTACCTAGACTGAATTTTTTCCTTCTCCTGGAATTATTTTTCATGAAAGTGTTTCATTTAACTTTGTTGGTTTGTTAACACAACTCCCTTTCCAGCGGGGATCCCCTTCTTATGTACCAAGTATCGCCCAGGTCCCCGCGACTGCATGGGTAAAACCCCCCTTTTTGTAATGACCACCACCCATGGTGCGCCGTATTTACAATGCGGCGCACCATGGGCCCAAAACATCACCAAAGCGTTACGCATCTGTGTCGTAAAGGCGGCGCATTGCTGGTGTTGCGTCGCAACGATGGCGCAGCTCCATCAATGCTCTGGGGTGCCCTATCTCCCCAATGCTGCGTCAAGCCGTACGTCTGCTTCAAGCAGGCGCAGGGTTTGAGTCACGCATCATTGTCGTTAAAGTGAGTGATTGAAATCTTGTAGATTTCCCTCAGCCACTTTTAGGATGCGTTCCTGCGCAGGAACGCCCTCCCTTGCGCCGGAACGCCCCCTGATGGCGCAGGGCTTTACAACGTGATGCATCTCCCATATGCGTCACGTTGTTAATATACGCCGCACCATTGCGCCTGTTTTGTTCTGCCGCTGCGTCACAAAAGTCACGCAACAATGGAGCAAAAGAGCCGCAAGGGGCTTCTAAATCAGCCCCTACAGACTCAAGTCCAGTCCTTCCTTTGTACACATGGCGATAAGAAGAAATAGTGGTGGTGGATTGATAGTTTGAGTATTTTAATGACTGGTTAATGTAGTAGGAAACTTTAGTGTTGTCGCTGATCTGCAATCACGATGGACTTTGTCTGTCACTTCGCGTGCTGCGGACTGCTGCCTGCCAATCCTAGGCAAACCTTTTTAGTACTTTGTTTAGTGAGTTACATAAGAAGTTTCCAATTCGACGGTCCGCAAATCAAGCAATACTAATAACGTAGTAGACCACATGAGATCGGTCAATAATATATCCCGTGGAATAGTTGTCTATTTGCTATTTCGCCAAAATATTTTGTTATTGTTCTTATGAAATGTTTGATTTGGTTGACAAATATCATCCATGTTTTCTGGTCTTTCTTTCTTTCATGTTGTACATCAGCTCCCCCCAGGGGCAAGAGGACCCAGGAGGAGGAGGAGGAGGGTGCTGTTCAGGATGCAGGCCAGGATCGGGCAGGCGAGGGCTCCTTTGCTGGCCCCAGTAAGTTTTAATTTTAATATAGAGTACTTATTTTTTCCTAGCGTTCCTCATTCGATTTTTTCTAAATCGTCTTTGATCTTCTTGTAGACTGGATCTAAATTCTTATACTGCCTCGACTATGACTCCCTGTGGTATTACTAGAATATTCTTATTAGTCTGTCTGTGTAGCTAACTAAGATTGCACATTTGGCAATTCCATTGGACTCCCATTCTAGTCAGCAATAGCTCTATGCACTGAGTGCAGTCCTCTGGGATTGTCCATAATGTTTTTTCAAGTCTCCTAAATGTTTATGCTTTGACAATTGCCAACAATAAAAAGGTGAATGACCACCAAGAAAGAATAGGATACTACTTTACTTTTGGTTTGGATAGTAGGACAATTCATTCTACTACTGTTGCAGGGACAAATCTGCACAAACAGAACTATGGACACTAAATAATGCATTGCTTAGCTTATCAATTATAATAGGTGCTGTTAGACTTTCCACATACCTCAGTGATAACAGACTTTGTAGTTGAACCCCCAATCTCCTTACTGACTAGATAGTGTGGCAGAGTCATTTAGCTCCAAAAGTCACCGTTGATTGATCCCCAATGATGTCAGAGGCACGGACTCATGCTTGCAAAAATTCCAAAACCTTTAGCTCATCCACTCTAGTCTGGAGGACCAAAAACCACAGAGTCTATTTAAGTTTAAAAGCTTTAATAAAAGTAAACACATTTATTAAAATCAAGTTTGTCATAAAAGTAAACGTTTAACTGAAAATGGAAAAGTGCTTAGTGCTGACGATTAATTGGACACATTTCTTGTGGTCGAGCCGAGCTCTCACCTGGTTTGAACTTGATCCTGCTCGTGTTCTTAGAAGTCAAGCTTCTGTCTGTTAGGAGAAAAAGTGGTGCATGTTAAAAATAAAAAGCAAGCATTCATCAGTTGTGCCAAAAAGTGCAGTAAGACAACAGCCTTCCCTGGAAAAAGGGACATTTTTACTTTAGAGTAGACAGTCACAAATTATTACATTGTATTTTTTTTTCCACATTTCTTTCTTCCTCCTAGACCAAATATTATATAGTAGTGAGTGGTGTATTCTAACATTATTAAATATACTTTGTAGGTGGAACATCTGGAGGCGGGGCCAGCGCGGAGGTGGTGGCATTGGACGAGGGGAACAACTCTGGGGAGGAGGCGGTGGAAGTGCCGGACAATCCTGTGAGGGATAACACGGTGGTGGCGGGCAGAGGTAAGCTATATATTCCTTACTTATTGAGATTGAAGACTGCAGAGTGTGCTTTCTGCACGGGTGTATTATAAATCAACCAGGTAGTAGCCTCCTCTAAATGTACTTTGACTTAGCTGTGAAGTTTTTGGCGAGAAGAATCCCAATCAGATCTGAGATGAACTTGATGGATGGGATGAATGAAAAGCGAAAGAATGGTGTAAGTAAGTGTGGAAGGACGAGAAATGTAATGATGACTGGCAAAGAAGAATGATATGTGTTTGCTTGGTCCCCGAGGTGGCTGGGAAGGAAAGAATATGGTATGGTGCATGGCTGGGTGAATGATGAAGCAAGGATGGGTGGAAGGAGAACAGCCTGGGTGGGTGAAACAGAAACTGTATGTGTGCATATACTTTGAATGGATGGATGCCTGGATCATGGTACTATCTGACTCTTAGATAGCATATGTGTATCTAGAGAGAGTAGACGGTCACTGGATGAACTAAGTGCTACTTTGAAGAGAGTGTAACACCACACCCGCACGTCCGTTCCAGTGTAGGAAAGGCAAGGAAAAGAAGTTGTAATTTTGACCAAATACTACCATGAATAGTAGCAGTAGTTTGTATTGCAACTGCAAGCACAGCATATATCCGGTTATTACGGTGGACACTCCCTACCTCTCTTAATAACTTTATTTTAGTAGTAGTACGTCATTCTGTGTGGGTGTATCACTGTTCACTCAATAATAAGCAAAGCACCTAAAGTCATCCCATATGTCATCAAATACATCCCATGTGAAGTGATAAATAATCAGATTATTTATCTTCTTCATTTTCCTTTTCTAATACTCATTTGCACTATAGGGTGAAAGCTAAATTAATGAAGCAGTAGCCCTTTTAACAGAGTATTCTCAGTGCCACCTGTAATAGAAAAGTAAGAGCTTTACCACCTGCATGTACTGGACCGGTACAGTAACGCAAGTCTGTCTCACTCATCATGGTGTGCGTCTGTTTTTCTCGGGTGCAAGTTCACTGCGCTGGCATTATGCCGGCTTGCATAAGATAACGTACCAATTTTCCTAAACAAGAGAGAAGAAGAAGAATAAGACTGGTGTACTGTCATAGTCGACTGTAATGGAAGTCCATAGTGCTCGTAGAATTTGTTCCTTAAACTCCCACTAATGTGAGAGCAAGGATGAAGAAGTCGGAGGTTACATAGATACTGTCCTCAATAGTTATGTACTGTGCTTTCAATTTGCTACTTGTACTGTGACACAACTTTCTGCTCAATCATTTTGTGTTAATCTTAAGGAGCATTGGTTACAGACTATGTCTTTCTTTCTTCATATAGTTGCTCCTTCCAAATCAAAGATACCATCAAGGAGGAAGGAGCTGGCTCGAATGGCCCGGCAACGGAGGCTGGATGCCACTGTCGCCGAATATCGGCGGCTGGTGGCCCTGGAGGAGGAGGAGACGCAGTCTACCGGTACCACCACAACAACATCCACTGGGACAGCTGCATCCTCCTCTGTGCCCCGACGGGCTGCCAGCCAGCGCAGTGCTCCAGCAGTACGGAGCCGGGCTACCAAAGCCAAACGCCACCGCCGAGCAGCAAAGACAGCAGCTGCACCCCACAGGATTTGCAAGGCACGCCAGCGCCGCTTATGCCTCAGAGTGTCCTACCTGGAGCAAGAGGTCCTAAGCTATAAGAACTTGGTGGAGGGCCTCCGCTTCGACCATGCCACCCTCCGCAAGGAGCATGATGCCCTGGCCGCTAAAGTCCACAGCACCCTGCCGTAGTGTCCCTTGCCCCTTTTTTAGAGACTTTTGGGGGGTGGGAATTGGGAGTTGGGTTTTTTTGGGACGTTTGAAGGACAATAGTTGGGGTTAGGGAGGGTCTTGCAGGAGATTATTTTGTTAGGGCTATAAAAATATACTTTTTGAAACTTTATCTGACCATACCTGTTTTTTACTGCTTTTGAGTCTGGTGGGTGGGGGTTTAACAGTAAGTTTGTTTTCCTGAATAGTCCTAGGACTTTAGTAGTACTACCGTCAATCTCTCGTCTCTCCTAATACTCCATTATACTACCTCCAACCAAACGCTTATCTTACCTGTAATTTGTGTTTGAAAGTAGGGCTAGGCCCAGGGCTGGCTCCACGGGAAATGGCGATGAAGGTTGGTAATCCAGGGCGGATGAAATTTCCTCCTAATTGCGGTGGTACTAGTGGTGTGACACAGTGGCAGTTGCATGCCTATGGAAAAAAAGAAAATGAAACCTGGTTTGTCCTTACTGTAGCATTACAACGGTACGATAGAGAATATAGCAGGTGACAGTACACTAGAACAGTGCCACAATGTAGCCTAACAAATGGTAAAGTATTGATAGTATAACTTGTACTTGTGTTGGATTTTTGACATTGGCTACTACTACAAGAAATAGTACTGAAGCTGAGTAAGTCTATAATATATCCTCGGATTCCTTCACCAGCCTGTTGCTATGACCTTATCCTCCCCAGCAAGTGTGTGGAATTATTGATGTCATTTAGTCACACATCAAGCAAAACCACACAGCCCGGGGGAAGAGGGTTAGGGTTTGTAAAATGGATGGGAATGGGGGTTTCTTTTTGGGTAGGTTTTGTTGAGAGAAAAAAAAAAGAAGCACAGCATGAACAAACAATAATTGAACATAAAGACATTTTTTGGTACAAAGCTAACCATAAATCTTTTACGTGACATAAAGGAAGTGCATGCACTACTGAATGCATTGTTACTGAAAGGTAAGTAGTACTTTCGACAACCGTGAATGACAGAATGCTACAGTACAGGGCTACATTAAATTAGGTTTAAAAAATAGCCGAAGTAAAACCTATAGAATGGCTGTAGGGATCAATTTAGAAGCAGAGAGAGATCCAAGAAATGCAGTCACACACACTCATAGAAGAAAAGAATGGATTCTGTATCTGTATTGTTGTAGTTGTCCTGTTGAATTTGGTAAGTAAGTTGCATGCAGCAAACAATTCCTCTTATTAGCGGCACTCCTCCATTCCAGCTGACGCTTCGTCCATCAATGTTGGTGACCAGAAGACACCCTGTCCACTGCCTGCCTGGCGGATGCTGAATTGCGGCTTGCTAATGTGAAGCCTGACTCCATCCTTTTTTCCCCATTGCACAGACTGAAACCCGGCCTGTAATTATTGAACGAAAAACAGGAAGTGATATAATATTACAGCACCACTGATAAATAAATATAAGGTATGTACGCTGTGTAGTGCAAAAAGTCACACTTTGATTTTGCTAATAGACAGTACAATATTTTTGAAAGTGCGTACTCTGTCTGAGTCACCTTTTGAAGGATAAATAGGTATGGGCAAATTAATTTAGCGGATCTTTCCCCTCAAGCTAGGTGTACTGTAAACTGTGTTTTAGAACAAAATTAGAACTTCCCAGCAGTGCTCCCACCCAGACCCTTACTAAAGCCAGTCGCAAAAATGTAGAAGACCCCAATCAGATCTCAAAAAACGAGGCCTAGCAGAAAACTGGTGACAAAACGTACTTTGAAAGTAAAAGTAGGCTCAAATACCCCCTTACCCACCGTGGATTGTATTCAAACCACTTGCAAGCAAGCAAAAGTATCCATAGCCAGCATCGCTCCAAGACTCGAAAACCCCCCCACCCAAACACATGCAATAGAAATACTGCCAACCCTAACAAGCCCTAAGTTAAGAATAGTGGCAAAGGCTTTCTTTAACTATGCCAAATCCCCCCTTTCCCACCATGGATTTTCTTCAATTGACTTGCAACCAAAATTACACATTCTCACGAGTGCTCTAAGACCCCAGAACTCAGTTGCAAAAATCTAGAACACCCCGAAACACATGCAATCCTGCTGCTAGGGCTAACCCTAACGAACCCTAAGTTACAAAAAGTGCCAAAAGGCTTTTCCTTATGGATTTTGTCCCAACCACTTCTATCCGGTATTAGACCTTCCCAGGAATGCCCCAAGACCCGCCAACCCACTCGCCAAAAAGCACAACACCCCCAAACAGCCAAAAAGGAAAATCTCATACTTACAATATTTCTCGACCTTCGGTCCAAACGCGCTGTGCAGCTAGGCCATAACTCCCGTTTTCCACGACGGATTTCCTGAAAAGCAAATGCAATCAAGATTAGACTGTCCCAGCAGTGGTCCCAGACCCCAAAACTCACCCACAAACACCCGGAACCCCCCCAAAGAGCACCTCAAAGGCAAGCAAGTCAGCAAAAACACAAAAAAATGTCAGCCTCCGATTTGGTCCAAACCACTTTTATCCGGTATTGGAGCTTCCCAGCAATGGCCCCAGAGCCGTCAACCCAGGAGAAAAGTAGTAGAAGAGCCCCAAACAGCCAAAAAGCAAAAGTACAAAAATGGGGACTTAGTCATTTTTTTACCAATTTCCCAAATCACTTCGCGCGCGCTCTGCAGCTAGGCCCTAATTCCCCTCTGCCGCCATGGATTTGCTTCAAACCTCTTGCAAACTAAAGTATCCACAGCCAGCACTGCTCCCAGACCCCGAAACCCACCCACAAACACCAGGAAGCCCCCCAAATAGGCCCCCCAAAACGCTACATTGAGCAAAATGTCAGAAATAGCAAAAAAAAATTCAGCGTGGATTTTGTCCCAACCACTTCTATCCGGTATTAGACCTTCCCAGGAATGCCCCAAGACCCGCCAACCCACCCGCCAAAAAGCACAACACCCCCAAACAGCCAAAAAGGAAAATCTCATACTTACAATATTTCTCGGCCTTCGGTCCAAACGCGCTGTGCAGCTAGGCCATAACTCCCGTGTTCCACCACGGATTTCCTGAAAAGCAAATGCAATCAAGATTAGACTGTCCCAGCTGTGGTCTCAGACCCCAAAACTCACCCACAAACACCCGGAACCCCCCCAAAGAGCACCTCGAAGGCAAGCAAGTCAGCAAAAACACAAAAAAAATTCCGCCTCCGATTTGGTCCAAACCACTTTTATCCGGTATTGGAGCTTCCCAGCAATGGCCCCAGAGCCGTCAACTCACCGCAAAGAAGTAGAACACCCCCACAAGTGCTGAGTCTTTCTTCATTGGGCGTAATCCAGCCCTCTGCTTTGATGGAAATAGGAGTCTGGAGGAGGAGGATAGAGGAGCATGTTCTTCTGAACTTGTGAACCTGAGGAATGCAGACTGCGGCACCTTCAAATCAATAAGCAAACAAGTGAAGACAGTTCTGCTGATGGGCTTGTTTTTGTGATTAGGTAATTAAAGTTTGAATTATATTAACTGTGCACAACAAAGAAAGACAGACACACAGGAATAAAAGTGAATAAGGACGAAAAAGAAAGTTATTGATTCATTGTCTCATTTTCAGGGCTCGGTGTCAGGGTCCAGGAATAAGAATAAGGCTTCGTCATCATACTCTGCGAATTCAGGCAGGGTGAGCTCAGTGTCACCTGACAGAGAAGAAATTCCCTCATCTACGTTGCTGCCCACCTCGTCTTCATCCGGCGTGCTTTCTCGTACTTTGTAGTCTGGTGGTATGAGGTGCTGATTCATCTTGATCATTGTTAACCTCTCCACATTTTTGGGCGAGAGGCGGCTCCGTTTGGGAGTTACAATGCCACCAGCAACACTGAAAACACGTTCAGAAGACACGCTTGCGAGTGGGCAAGACAAGTAGTTTAAAGCCAGGTTGGAGAGCTGTGGCCACAATTCTTTTTTCCCATGCCAATACGCCAATGGGTCAGCATTAACATAGACCTCTGTTGAGTCATTCAGATAGTCCTGCACCATCGACTCAAGGTCCTCCAAGGTTCCTTCACTTTGCTTAGCTTTTGCTGTGACCTTTTGAGAACCAAACCCAAGCCGAGTTAGCCAATCCTCTTCAGCATCCAATGTTACTGTTGTGTCTAGTGCAGATGATCCGGTTGACAGTGTCTTTAACGGCTGAGAGGTCACTTGTGCCACAGCCACAGGTGCAGAAGTGGATTGTTTTGATGGGGATGGCCTGCTGATGCTGATGCTGATGTACTGCCTTTTCCTTCAATTTTCTGCTGTTCTCTTTCAAACCTCTTGGCTGACAAGGCTAGCCAACGTTTGTACTTTGTAACATCTTCATCAGCAAAAGGAAAGAATGCTCAGCCTGCCAGTGCCTTTTTGTAGGGTGGATCCAGAATAGTAGCACAAATGTAATGCTGTTCTGAGTGGATCATTTTAAGACGTTCATCACCTTGTAGGCGCTCTAATAATTTCTCCTCCAAAACAAAAGGGTCTTGTTTTTTTTCATCTTTTTGAAACACAGAAGACACCTCCTTCAGTTGGTGCTCCAGCATGTACAACAATGGGATAGCTTTTCCCAAATTACAGTCCTCCTTGCTGACTGCACGCGTGAAGACCTCAAAAGGACGAAGCATGCCTGTCAGGCTTTTAACTATGTCCCATTGCGCCGCACCCATCCTCAGGTCCTTCTGAGCTGTACCCTGTTTTAAGAAATAGTGATCGAGTACTGTATACTGCTCATACAGACGCTCAAGCATGTAGAAGGTTGAGTTCCAACGTGTTGCCACCTCCTGGATGAGTGCTTTCACTGGCATTCGACGTTCATGTAGCAGGCTCCTCAGATGCTTCCGGGCCTTAAAAGAATGGCTGAAATGGTTGCACATTTTTCGGCAGGTGTCCACTACCTCGTACGCTGGACTGTCTTTATCACTCAAGAATTTTTTGACAACCAGGTTTATACAGTGCGCCAAACACGGCACTCTGAAATAGTGACCCAGCTCCATGGCCTTAACTACATTGGCGCCATTATCCATGGAAACATAACCAATCTGGCGTTTTTTTGGGGACAGCCAGTCAAGGACCTTTGTGTTAAACTCATCCAAAATGTTTTGTGCTGTGTGACGTTTCTCCAAACCAAACATGGCTAGTGTTGCATGTTTCCGAGCAGCTTTAAAAACTTGGTCCGGGTCAACACCTGCGTTTAGCTTTGCTTTAACCCCTGAAAAAGAGACCCAGTGTGCAGTGATGCACATGTAATCAGCGCCTGCGCCACTGGTCCACATGTCTGTTGTCAGATGTATAGTGTGAACAGCACTCTTCTGCAAAGCTGCCCCAATCACCTCCAGCACATCTTCATGTAGTGCTGGAACCGCAACTCTGGCAAAATAGAACCGGCTAGGAACCTTCCATTTAGGGCACAGCGGTGCCACTAATTCTAGAAAACCAGCCCCTTCTACAAAAGAAAAAGGGAGAAGGTCCAGAGCTAGCATTTTAGCCAGCTTAATGTTATACAGACGCGTCAGTGGGTGGTTGCGTTCATATTGCGCTTCTGTAAACAACATCTTTTTAATGTTGCCCTGGACCAAGCATTTACGGGATGATGATAATGATATCTTCGACCCAGTTACGCTCGCTGATGAACTTTTGCGCATTGGTGTCTCACTCTCTCCCACACTCTTAGTGTGGCTCACATGGGGTGTGCTGCTGACAGGGATACTGGGTGTAAGTGAAGTGTTTTACACGTCTTCTTCCTCCTCGTCATCATCAGATGAAACATCAACGTTTTCATTACGTGCAATTCGGGCTTCCTTGATCACCTGTAGGTGCGCAAACCATTGGACAGTGTGCTGTCTCTTAAGATGACCTCACTGGCCTCCGGTACCATAGTTGGTACCAACCTTACCACGCCTAACTGCAACCTTACAAATGCTACACATGGCTATGTTTTCCCTTTTTGAGCAAACACTAAAGAAGTCCCAAGCTGGGGACTTGAATTGTCTGTGGGGGCCGGAGGAGGCGGCGATACTGGTGGTGGGGGTCATGGCAGATGATGTGGAGGATGTGGATTGCCGAACTTTAGTACGTTGTACACTTTCACCACCACTAATTGAGGTCGAGGTGGATGGAGGTCCCTTCTGGCGAGGAAGAAATATGGAAGTGGTACGTGTTGGTGTACTAGTTAACTCCAATGATTGTTGTGTTTCGATTGCCTCCTCGTCGACATCATCATCACGCTCAGCAGCTTCTCGGGCTAGGGTCAAAATGTCTGTTTGCTGCATGCCTGCTGGGGCTGCAGTGATCTTTATGATGACTGGCTCGTCGTCGTGAGAGCCTTCATCAGCAGCAGTATCCGCCACTTCTTGTTGAGCCTCATCACACTCCATAACTATGAGTTTTTCGACGACCTTCCTTTTACGCTTAAGTACCTTTGTTAGATCATGGTGTGCCTCACTCTCAGACGGCCGTGGTAGTTCCCAATTTTCATCCATATCATCAGAAGGAGGTGGGCTTGAAGAAGATGTAGACACCACCCTTGATCTTTTCCTTGCTAGGGATGTGGAAGACAATGAATGATCATCAGGAGGAGTGGCTTCCTCAAATGATACCTCGGCTTGATTGTCGATTTCCTGATGTGCCCCTACTTCGGGAGGAACATCTATTGTGGGCACTTGTGACCCTCCATGCACCTCTGCTTGCGCATCTCCTTGCGCTGCCTCTCCTTCCACATGTACTTGGGCTTGTACTTGCACATGTGGTTGTTGTTGCGGCTGTGGTTGTTCAACACTCGTCAGATGAGTTACAACAACCTGTGTTGATTCAGGGACATTGCTGCTACTTTCTTGCGATGAGCCAACATCACTGGTCGATGGTGATTGAACAACTAGACTAAGTGCCTCTGCAGCACTCAAGGGCTTGGACTTAAGTTGGCGTGGTGGTGGTGGTGGTACTGAGCCCAATGGAGCGGGGGTGCTGCTCCCAGCTTGGTCCCCAGCAGATCCCGCTGCTGCTGCAGGCGTACTTTTTTTTTTACTCCCAAAAAACGTGGCGGGCGGCACACCAGTCTCCTTGGTTACTTGCTTCTTCTGCTCCTTACTGGCAACTTTCTTGCTAGAGGAGCTACAGGGAACTTTTTTTGGGGCGATCTTCTGCAGAGCAGGTCAGAACAGCAGGCCGCAGTTGCACGAGTTGCAGAGTTGTCTGTGGCCAGACGTGACGTCGCGTGACGTTATGCTGCACACACACACCGCTGCAGGACTTCTTCCTGGCACTGGTGGTTCTCTTGAGTCTTGTGCACCTAAAAGCAATGGAAGACAGAGGAACATCAGTTCAGTTATACACCCCAAAAAAATCAAAAAAACACAGAAAAATCAGCACAATCCCATGCCCTCCATGATGTTTAAATTCAAGACACCCCAGAGAAAGACTAGGCACATGCACCACTCACTAGCCCTGGTGAAAAGGCCACAACAACAGCCCAAAAAACGAAAATCACAGAAAAATCAGCACAATCCCAAGCCCTCCATGATGTTTAAATTCAAGACACCCCACAGAAAGACTAGGCCTATGCACCACTCAGTACCCCAGGGCATAAAGGTTGAAAGCTAGGCAAAATGGTTGCAGACCTAACAACACTGCCTGCATTCAAAATGACCCCCTCCCTCCCAGCACATGGCCAGGGCCTGTAGCAGCACTCAAAATGGCCCCCACCCACATGGCCTGTCCCCATGAACACCCCAAAAAATCGAAAAGCACAGAAAAATCAACACAATCCCATGCCATCCAGGCCCTCCATGATGTTTAAATTCAAGACACCCCACAGAAAGACTAGGCACATGCACCACTCACTAGCCCTGGTGAAAAGGCCACAACAACAGCCCAAAAAAACGAAAATCACAGAAAAATCAGCACAATCCCAAGCCCTCCATGATGTTTAAATTCAAGACCCCCCACAGAAAGACTAGGCCTATGCACCACTCAGTACCCCTGGGCATAAAGGTTGAAAGCTAGGCAAAATGGTTGCAGACCTAACAACACTGCCTGCATTCAAAATGGCCCCCTCCCTCCCAGCACATGGCCAGGGCCTGTAGCAGCACTCAAAATGGCCCCCAGCCACATGGCCTGTCCCCATGAACACCCCAAAAAATCGAAAAACACAGAAAAATCAACACAATCCCACGCCATCCAGGCCCTCCATGATGTTTAAATTCAAGACACCCCACAGAAAGACTAGGTACATGCACCACTCACTAGCCCTGGTGAAAAAGCCACAACAACAGCCCAAAAAAACGAAAATCACAGAAAAATCAGCACAATCCCAAGCCCTCCATGATGTTTAAATTCAAGACACCCCACAGAAAGACTAGGCCTATGCACCACTCAGTACCACTGGGCATAAAGGTTGAAAGCTAGGCAAAATTGTTGCAGACCTAACAACACTGCCTGCGTTCAAAATGGCCCCCTCCCTCCCAGCACATGGCCAGGGCCTGTAGCAGCACTCAAAATGGCCCCCAGCCACATGGCCTGTCCCCATGAACACCCCAAAAAATCGAAAAACACAGAAAAATCAGCACAATCCCATGCCACCCAGGCCCTCCATGATGTTTAAATTAAAGACACCCCACAGAAAGACTAGGCACATGCACCACTCACTATCCCTGGTGAAAAGGCCACAACAACAGCCCAAAAAAAACGAAAATCACCGAAAAATCAGCACAATCCCAAGCCCTCCATGATGTTTAAATTCAAGACACCCCACAGAAAGACTAGGCCTATGCACCACTCAGTACCCCTGGGCATAAGGTTGAAAGCTAGGCAAAATGGTTGCAGACCTAACAACACTGCCTGCATTCAAAATGGCCTCCTCCCTCCCAGCACATGGCCAGGGCCTGTAGCAGCACTCAAAATGGCCCCCAGCCACATGGCCTGTCCCCATGAACACCCCAAAAAATCGAAAAACACAGAAAAATCAGCACAATCCCATGCCATCCAGGCCCTCTATGATGTTTAAATTCAAGACACCCCACAGAAAGACTAGGCACATGCACCACTCACTATCCCTGGTGAAAAGGCCACAACAACAGCCCAAAAAAACGAAAATCACAGACAAATCAGCACAATCCCAAGCCCTCCATGATGTTTAAATTCAAGACACCCCACAGAAAGATTAGGCCTATGCACCACTCAGTACCCCTGGGCATAAAGGTTGAAAGCTAGGCAAAATGGTTGCAGACCTAACAACACTGCCTCCATTCAAAATGCCCCCCTCCCTCCCAGCATATGGCCAGGGCCTGTAGCAGCACTCAAAATGGCCCCCCAGCCACATGGCCTGTCACCATGAACACCCCAAAAAATCAAAAAACACAGAAAAATCAGCACAATCCCATGCCATCCAGGCCCTCCATGATGTTTAAATTCAAGACACCCCACAGAAAGACTAGGCACATGCACCACTCACTAGCCCTGGTGAAAAGGCCACAACAACAGCCCAAAAAAACGAAAATCACAGAAAAATCAGCACAATCCCAAGCCCTCCATGATGTTTAAATTCAAGACACCCCACAGAAAGACTAGGCCTATGCACCACTCAGTACCCCTGGGCATAAAAGTTGAAAGCTAGGCAAAATGGTTGCAGACCTAACAACACTGCCTGCATTCAAAATGACCCCTTCCCTCCCAGCACATGGCCAGGGCCTGTAGCAGCACTGAAAATGGCCCCCACCCACATGGCCTGTCCCCATGAACACCCCAAAAAATCGAAAAACACAGAAAAATCAGCACAATCCCCTGCCATCCAGGCCCTCCATGATGTTTAAATTCAAGACACCCCACAGAAAGACTAGGCACATGCACCACTCACTAGCCCTGGTGAAAAGGCCACAACAACAGCCCAAAAAAACGAAAATCACAGAAAAATCAGCACAATCCCAAGCCATCCAGGCCCTCCATGATGTTTTTATTAAAGAGACCCCACAGAAAGACTCAATCCACCCACCACTGAGTACCCCTGGGCAAAAGGCCCCAACAACAGCCCAAAAATCAAAAATTACAAAATTGTAGTTGCAGCAACTGTAATGCCCCAAACAAACTTACTTGTGAAATTTCAAATCCAAAAGTGATCCAAAGAAAGTCAAAAAGGCCTCAAATCCAAATATCCAGCAGCATCCACAAAAAGTAATCCTTCCAGCTCCAGATCCAAATGAAAAGTGACCAGGAGATGGACAAAGCACTGGGAGGAGCCTGCTGGACAGGAACAGGAAGTTGGAGACTGTGGGGCACTTCCTTCCTCCCACTCCCCCCCACCCCAAAATGGACTCCTTGCAAAAAAAGTGCAGGCAAATGTCAACCTGAGGAGTTATTCAGATAAAAATCATCATTTTCAGGTATATGCTGCTTGCTGGTGGATTTCTTGTGCAGAATTGCTAATTTTGTATTTTCGCGAGTGCGAGATTGTTGCTGCTCGCCGCATGTACGAGTTTGCAATTGCGAACTCCCGCGATACGTGATCATGGGGTACTCGCGTTGACAAACTCTCGCTGTGCAAGGTGGCGAGCGCGATGACGTAATCGCGGTTGCCAAACTTCCGCGGGATCTCGCAGCAAGATCCAAAATGGCGCAGCACTCGCAAAATATTGAGAAAAACAACTCGGCAAATGCTGAATGACGGTAAGTGAACGCCGCGCGCCGCAAAATTGTATCACCAAGAAAAAAAAATCCGCTGCGTGCGAATTTGCGGATTTTCGGTAAATTCACGAGCGTTCGCGGATTGCAAATTTACCGAAAATCTGCAAAATCCGCGAGCGTAACGTATTTTCCGCCCACCCTTACTTTCTACTCCATGGTTCGAATATCAGGCTCAAGGAAAACACCTCATAGTATCAAATTAACAACGTTGCCTCACTCACTCTTAACGTTAATGCCAATATCATCCTCTACCATAATCGTGTCATCCTAATTCAAGCCTCCAATGTCAGCCTAGTTAAGATGGTCATTATCTTACCTACGCTCAAAAACGCGGTAGGATGGAGACCTGGCAATTGCCCTCCATGGTCCATGATTGGCCAAACCCATTCAAAGCTGCCTGGACCGTCCCTGACTCACAGGTTAATGAGCCTCCCGCCTCCCACCCTCTCTCTTTTACCAATCTCTCCATCCAAGCATCCTGGAACACCGCTAGTCCCTAATGACCAACTCCCCCCCCCGGAACTCTGCATCACCGCTTTAGACCCCCCAGGCATACTTCGAGGCCCCTCCTCTCCGCCAGATCTCTCAACACAACCTTTACCCTAACGTCACCCAGCACTCAGACATGGTGGCGCACCTGGAAGATATATCTTTCCAGCTGCACCGTCTCACTGTCGAACTACATGACTTAAAAGCCCTCTTAATTGAAAATTTCCTCTTGATCAGCTCCCTCCTCACCTCTGCGAATTTGCCCAGACACCCCCTAGTGATGGAATTTGCCTTGGTCAGTTCTCCCCCTATCTCGAAAACCATACCCCTACCTAACGCCCCCTCCCGCCCCAGAAGATTGAAGAGCTATCTTGAGTCTAATGATATCGATGACCTACTCAAGTCTTACTCGCCTATTCTAACATCAACACGATCCCTCCGGGGCAAATTCAAGCCATCCACTCTAACCCGAACATAGAACCCCTCACAATCTTAGTCATCAATATTGACAACCTCATGAGATTGAATATCATCCAGACCCCTTCCCCCTTACTCCGGTACAACTTAAATGGGTACTACTCAACTGCAGGTCAGCCAGTAAACATGCCTCTGATATCTTCGACCTCATTCAACACAATGAGTTAGACATCATCATCCTTCCTGAAACTTAGCTCAATTCCTTCTCCACTCTTATCCTAGACCTCCTAGTGCCTCCTACCCATGACATACCTTGTCTAGACAGAGCTTTGAAGCTGGGTGTGGACCTAGCTTGTAATCATCTGAGCTCACTCTCTGTCTCCCAATCAGATTCTTCTACGCCATCCTCCTTCAAATACCTTTTTCTCAACATTTCAAGTAACAACCTTCCAGTGTGCAAACTTCACACTTGTTATCACCCCCAGGGGCCAATCTCCCCTTCATCGAACAATTAATGGAAATCATCTCTGGCAATGTCGACTTTTAATGTCCCAAATCTTCCTCAGTGATTTCAACCTTCACTGGACCTACCCTAATGGCCAAGCTGTAACATACCTTAAATCATTCTTAAGTGATCAAGAGTTGATTCAACATTGTGACCGGCCAACCCATATTAAAGGAGAAACTCTAAACCTCGTCATCACCAAACGACACACCATCACACTGGATACCATTAGCCCTTGCGATTGGTCCGACCATCACAGCATCTTCTTTTATATTAACAAGGAGGTGTCTTTGAGGAAGGCTCAACCAACAAAATTGAAGATCTGAAAAGGGACCTCAAATCTATCAATACAGATGAACTAGCAACCCACTGTAAATATGCCCTCTCCTCCCAAGCTGACATGTCGGAGGTTCAGGTACTCACGGACTTTTACAACTCTACTATATCTAGCATCATGAATTCCATTGCACCACTCCAACAAAAAAAGTCTCATAAAAAATATCCAAACCGTAGTTCAACGACAATTTTAACTCGGAACACCGCAACCTTATGGCAATTGAATGATCTTAGAGTTCCAAACCCTCCTTGGATCAGCTATAACTCTCTAGAGGGGTTAGGAGTTCCTGCAACAAACAAATCAAGAGCACTAAGACAAACTACTTCAGATCCCAGCTTGATCAAGCTGCTAATCGCCCCAAGAAACTTTTTAAACGGATTAAACAGCAATCAGTGGAAGCTCCAAACCGCTATGACTCTGGAGTCAGCCCACCCTCATGCGACAAACTGGCTGCCTTTTTTTACTGAGAAATCAAGACTCATCAATATTGAACTTGCTTCTAACAAGGCTCTATTGCCGTCCTATGGGTCCGCCCCACCTCCTGCCCTCTTAGAGAAGCTCAAACTAATCAGCCTGGGCATCAAGAACAATGACTCATGGGGCACCTTTACTCCCTTCAGTTAAAGAGACATCAACAAGATTCCTCAGAGTATCAACCCATCTAATCACTTTAGCGACCCACTGCCACCTTCCATCTTTAAAGAATTCAAGGATGTTGTCATCCCCATCTGGACAAAGATTATCAACTCTTCACTGTCACAAGGCATGATCCCAGATTGCCTTAAAGCAGCTCAGGTTCTCACCCATCCTAAAAAAGAAACTAATGCAGATAGTGCTGACCTTAACTACTTCAGCCCTATCTCTAACATCCCCACCCTAGCCAAACTCCTAGAAAAATGTATCCAATCACAACTTTGTGCTCACATCGAGAATGACCAACTCCTGGACCGGCATCAATCTGGCTTTCGGAGTGGGCACAGCACTGAATCAGCTCTGACTCATGTTATGGATGACATTTTAAAAATGCTTGACCAAAATGAATCTTGCCTCCTAATCCTCCCTGCCCTTTCCTCTGCGTTTGACACTGTCAATCATGACAACCTCCTATTAATTTTGAAGAACAAGATGGGCCTCTCAGGTCGGATGTTTCAATGGTTCTCGTCCTTCCTCCACCACAGATCACAAAGAGTCAAGGAAAACCACTATCTCTGCTAGCCCTCTCCAGTATCCATGGGGGTATCCCAACGGTCTGCCCCAAGGGTCTGCTCTATCTCCTATATTCTTCAACTTGTTTTTGGAGGCATTAGCTAATGCACTAAATTCCACAAACATTCTCTTCCATATGTATGTGGATGATACGCAACTTTATCGGAAAATCTCCTCCTCGGATATCCTCGTATCACTCAACATGACTCTAACGTCTACTCAAAACTGGTTAACCGAGAACCACTTCCTGCTTAACATCTCCAAAACAGAATTCCTTGTCATTTCTCCTCCGAATCACATCCCCAAATTAAACCTTTGGTTGAACCACCTTACTGCCTTCAACTGCTCCCCCCTCATTATTGACTCAGCCAAATCTCTCGGAATCACCCTGGATAAGCATCTGAACATGAAGAATTGTATCAGCAATGTGTGCAAGGGAGTTAATCACCTGATGAGGATACTCAGGAATATCTAACCATTCCTTCCTCAAGCTGATTTCAAGCAGGTAGTCCAAGCGCTTGTTTTGCAGGGACTTGATTATGCTAGTGCTACTCTCTGTGGCCTCCCCAATATACCTTGGCCCCACTAAGGGCATCTTTGAATGCTGCAGCCAGACTGGTTATGGGTACCAAAAGAAATACACACATATCCCCAGTCCGAAAAATCTCTTAAGTGGTTGGCCTACGAAGCACTAATTCAGCTAAAGATTGCCTGCCTGTCTCAAAAAGCCCTCCATTTCAAAACCCCCAGTTATCTAGCACAAAAGCTAGAATTATCTGGAGGTGGTAGACCCTTGAGAAGTGCTAACTCTTTCCTACTGAAACCACAGATCTTTCGTAAAAAGAGAACATGTCACCGAGCATTCTCCGGCTCTGCCTCGAAGATCTGTAACTCTCTTCCATCCAAAGTACACTAAATCTCCTCCACGGTTGCTTTCAAATTGGAAGCTAAAGGTTTCATTATGAACAAGTTCTTCCCTTAAATGGCTTTGGACTTACAACCTTACGAACTGCACTTGGTGCTACTCATAGTAAACCTATCATTTGCTCCCCTCCAAACTCGCTATCTACCAGTTATTGTATTACTCTCTATTGACCCCTTTTATTTTGTAACTGTTCTCTTTGTTAGTCTTATTTGATGCCAGTACTGCAATTTATTACATTCCTTCCCTCCTATTGTAAAGCTCTCTGATATCCTTCAGGATCATGTTTGCGCTATATATAACTTTATAAGTAAATGAAGATGTGTTGTTCCTGAAGATAAGCACTTTTGTTTTGTCTGTGTTGAGTCCCTTATCTACTCGGCGATGCTTGTCATGCACCTGCAGAAGCAAATTAGCGTGGCAGAGCTGTCTCTGATAGTGAGAGGATTAGCTGGGTATCATCGACTGAAGATATGATATTCTGTCAATGTGATCTGATGACGTTGGGCAAGAGAATCATATAGGTGTTGAACAGGGTAGGGCTGGGGGAGGAACCTTGAGGGACATGGCAGATGGTGTTCTTGGGTTCAAAGTGAAAGGGAGAATGCGGATTCTCTGGGTTCTTTTCTGTGAGGAAGGTGATCCACTTGAAGGTGCTTCCTTGGATTTCAATGTTGTGATGCCTTTTCTTCAGGGTGTGGTGTGATATTGTGCCGAATGCTGCTGAGAGAGGTAGAGGATGATCAGGGAAGCCATTTTTCCTCAGTCAAGGAGGGATCTGATGTTATCTGTAGCTGCAACCAGGGCTGTTTTGGGGCTGTGGCTGGTGCAGAATCCAGATTGGTAAGTGTTCAGAAGATGGTTGTTCTATAGGTGTTTAAGAGTTGGCGGTTGATGGCCTTCTCAAGGACTTTGGTGGGAAGGGCAGAAGAGAGATGGGATAGTAGTTTCTGATGTTGTTGGGGTTGGTGTATGGTTTCTTGAGTAAGGGCTTGACTTCTGTATGTATCCTTTCTTCTGGGAAGATGGCCATGGTAATGCATGCATTGAAGATGTCGGTGAGCTCGCTGCTGATTATCTTGCTTCCAAGGTTGAAGATGCGATGTGAGAAGGGGTCTATGGGTGCTCCTGATTGGACAGAGTGCATGATGGCTGTGGTGTCTTGCGTGGTGAGCAGGTGTCAGATGGTGCATAGCTGGTTGTGTTCCTCATTCATGAGGGCGAGGTGGCTGAGGATGTTGGTGGGTTGGGGTTCCATGTTTCTGAATATTATGGAGATCTTTTCATGAAATACGTCCACCAGTGTGTCACAAAGCTCCTACGAATGGGTGATGGCGTTTTCAGTGGCTGAGGGGCTGGAGGAACTCTCTGATGATGTTGAAGAGTTCCTTGCTGTGTTTGGAGCTTTCTTCAATGCAGTCAATCAGGGGGAGTTTTTTTGTCCCTTTAATCCCTTTGTCCCATTGTTCCTTTCCGCCCTGTCCACAGGACTAGCACGGCCCCTTTAACTTGGATTGGGCTTCCCTCGGGCCAGAGGCATTCCCTGTGACATCAGCCGCCACGGGCCAATCAGGACCGAGGGAGGCAGACAAGAAGGAAAAGCAGGAAGACAGCACGTCGACTACCGGCGGAGCAACTCGCGTTTGGACGAAGGAGCCACGCGGCGAGACGGCGAAGAAAACGGAGGAAGAATCTGAAGACCCAGGGACCCGGAGGACCGAGAAGCCAGGAGGCCAACGACCTCACGAGTCGCCCCGCCACACCTCAGGAGAAGTGTGGCTGGACAAGGTACGGGACCGCTTCCTGATGTTCGCGTTTTCACGGGGAGGGACGGGGTAGGAGATCTTGAGGGAGGTCACGGGAGATTGTTTCGGTGTGTAGTGTATTTTCTTTTGCTTAAGAAACTCCCGTACACGTGAGGTAGTGTTTGTACTTGCACCGACATGGTGGTGGTCCCTGGTGAGCCCTCACTCCCCGACCCCTTCTCCATACTTACATATCAGACCCGGAAGTAATTCTCTGGCATCCTTTTCTTTTGTTTTGCTTTTGGGTTATTCTGGACGGAGTACATCTCGGGGAGACCCCTTTGCTGAAAGACGCTGAAGCTGAGCGTGTGTCATCCAAGGACCCCGGAACCGGACCAAAAGACTTTAAAACCCCTTCTTGCTACATCTGGATGGATATTACCTTACTTTGTTTAACCAGAGAATAAATGAACAATGACCAAACCTTAAAGTGTTCTAGAACTCGTTCTCTTACTCAAACCCCCCCCCCCTCTCTTGCTTTCCACAAGTGGCGAGCCAGATAGGAGACATAGATGGACCACCATCTGAAAGAAGATGGAGAACTTGATACACCAAATGAAAATGGGTCAAGACAAGTTGGAATGGGCCGTACAACAAACAGCTACTCAAGCAGAGGCTGATCGCATAGCCTTTAGTAACGCCATTCAGAATCAATCTGACAACATCATGAAAATCGCAGGACAGACACAGCTCTTGACTGCCCTCGGCCAGGGACGAGCCACCGCACCACCTCCGGGAACGGTCGTTCCCCTTCAGAAGTTTACACCAGGGGAAGACCCATTGGCATTTTTTTTTTACTTTGAGAGGGCCGCTAGGGCCAGTGCTTGGCCCGGGGATAGGTGGCCCTTCTACCTTGCCCCCCTTTTAACTGGAGAGGCACAGGCCACGTATCAAATGGTGAAAAAAGACGGTACCACAGCTTACGCAGTGGTGAAACAATATATTCTAGACCGTCTAGGAGTAGACGAAGAAACCCATAGGTTAAGATTTCGACAAGAAAGAGGGGCCCCTGGAGACCTTCCCAAAACCTTATTCTATAAACTGAAAGCAGCTGCCAATCTGTGGCTCAAGCCCCAGGATTTAAATATGGATGAGGTTATGAACAAGATATATCTGGAACAATTCTTGGAAGCACTGCCCTACAGTACCCAACGCTGGTTGAAACATCATGCTGGTTTAACTCTGGAACATGCTATCGAGATGGCTACCTCATATGCCCGAGCTCAAGGTCGACCCACCATCAAGGAACCCGAAAGACCTTCCAAAAATATAATCCCAGGGAAAGTAGAGAAGAAATTTACCAAAACACCTGCTGATCAGCCACAAGCTAGGATTCCCCAAATAGATATACCCCCGATATCCGGCCCCCAATGCTACAAATGTGGAGTGGGGACATATAGCCCATTACTGTCAGAAAAGAAAAGAAAAGGAGGAAGAGCCAATGGACGGGAGCTATGCACCCCACTCTCTCCTGTATGCCCAAGAGACTGGCCCAGTGTTTTATGTAAGTGTGTCTATTAACGGGAGGGTTGTAAGGGCTTTGCTAGACTCAGGCTGTAAGCCTTCAGTGGTGAGGCAAGAATTAGTCACCCCTTCTTATTTAGTGCCCGGGAGTACCGTATTCATTAAGTGTGTACACGGTGATGTGAAGGAGTTCCCAGTGGCCAAAATCAGTCTTTGTAGTGAATCAGGGATGAAGACAGAGGTGATAGTCGGGGTTTTGACGACTCTTCCTGAACCTGTCATAATAGGAGTCGATAATCCAGGTTTCAGTGCCCTTATGTATGATACCCTTGACAAAAATAGACGATCTTGTAATGCCCTTTTGACATCTGAGCCCTGGGCGAGGGATACCCATTTTCGAATAGCACAATTAAATGATGCAAGTATCGCTAATGCTTGGCAAAAAGCTCGTAATGAACGGGACCCCTTGAATAGGACATACCCTACCTTTATGGAAAAAAAGGGGCTGCTTTATAGACTAGCAAAACCTGAAGGTATCCCTCAACTGCTGGTCCCCGCAGGGTTTAGGGACAAAATTCTTTTCTTCGCTCATGCCCATATATTGTCTGGACACTCGGGTAGCGAGAAAACAGGACAAGCCATACTCCAACACTTCTATTGGCCAGGGGTATGTGTACAAATACAAAAGTATTGTCAGGAGTGTCAGATTATTCAGCGACCCAATCCATACATCCCGCCAGCGATACCCCTGAATCCTCTGCCTATCATTGGTAAGCCATTCGACCGCTTAGGGATGGATCTTATCGGTCCTTTGCCCAAGTCTGCTCGTGGACATCAATATGCATTAGTATTGGTTGACTATGCCACTCGTTATCCGGAGGCGTTTCCTCTACAGGCAGCAACATCCACCAACATCGCTCAGAGGTTAATTGAGGTGTTTTCACGTATGGGATTTCCCAGGGAAATCATCACTGACCAAGGCACGCCTTTTGTATCGAGACTGATGCAGCAAGTGTGTAAACAGCTATGGATCACCAATATAAAAACCTCTGTTTACCATCCCCAGATGGATGGTTAGGTTGAACGATATAATGGTAGCTTGAAGCTCACCCTGAAGAAACTTCTGTCTGGGGATGGTAAAAATTGGGATCAACTGTTACCGCTAGCTCTCTTCATCCTACGTAGTCAGAGACAAGCTAGCCTTGGAACCTCTACTTTTGAGTTGTTGTTTGGTAGGACTCCCCGGACCTTACTAGAGATTACGAAGGACAGTTGGGAAAAAGAAGGATCCCAGGAAGCTGAAGCTTTACTGGACTACACCCGCCAATTGCAAACAAGGTTACATAAACTCAGAACCTTAGCCCACGACCATCTGGCCATCGCCCAAATGAGACAAAAAGCCTTTTATGATAAAGGAAAAAAATAGAGGGAACTGAATGTAGGTGATTGGGCTCTAGTTCTCTTGCCCACCTCCACACATAAAATAAAGAAAGAGTGGCAAGAGCTGTATAAAATCACTAAGCAGATACGAAGAACCACTTACCTCCTACAACTAGCGGGAACAAAGAAACAGATGTATCACATCAATATCTTGAAGAAATGGCTGGGTAAGCCTCCTAAATCTGTTCACACACTCATGACTTCAACAAACCCCCACACCATCCATGAAACATCTATCAATCCTGATCTAACGGAATCTCAAAAGGAAGAGATTCTCTCTCTCTTGCTCGGTTATTCATATGTTTTTTCTGATCAGCCGGGAAGAACCCAGCTAGCTGTACACTCCATTCCTACTCCCCCAGGTGTTGTGGTGAAGCAGAAACCTTATTGCATACCTGAAGCCCGACACCTGGCCTTTCAAGACGAGGTGAACCAAATGTTGCGCTCTGGGGTGATAGTACACTCCCACAGCAATTGGTGCTCACCAGTTGTTCTTGTACCAAAACCGGATGGCAGCATCCGGTTTTATATTGACTTCAGGGCCGTGAATAGGGTCTCTAAACAAGATGCCTATCCCCTTTCTCGAGTGGATGAACTGTTGGAATGCCTTGGTGAGGCTAAATACATCACTACTATTGACCTCACCAAGGGATATTGGCAGATCCCATTAGATCCTTCTGACCTGCCTTCTCTACCCCATCAGGTCACTTTCAATTCACTGTCCTCCCATTTGGACTGCATGGTGCCCCAGCAACGTTTCAACGGGCCATGGACACCATGCTCTCCTCTCACCGTCAGTACTCCTCCGCTTACTTGGATGGCATTCTCATATTTAGTAAAACATGGGAAAACCACACTGAACATCTCGACAACATTCTCTCTAGTCTAAGGGCAGCTGGGTTTCACATCAATGCTAAGAAGTCCAGGGTGGCCTTTCGGAGAGTTAAATATCTAGGCTACGTATTGGGGAATGGGAGGGTGGAACCCCAGACTGAAAAGATCGAAGCTATTATGAAAGTACCCTACCCTAAGACCAAAAGAGATCTGAGAGCGTTTCTAGGCCTTGTAGGGTATTATCGCAGGTTTATCGCACAGTTTGCTGATTTAACCGAGCCCCTCACTGACCTTTTACGAAAGACACATACATCACCTAGGTTGTCAGCTCCTACAGATAGGGAATTCCATGCTTTTCTAGCCTTGAAAAACGCTCTCACCTCCTCCCCTGTCGTTGTCTCACCAGATTTCAACAGTCCTTTCATTCTCCAAACAGACGCCTCAGGGGTGGGGATCAGGGTCGTTCTGTCTCAACTGGACGACGAAGGTCTAGAAAAGCCTATTCTCTATATTAGCAGGAAATTGTTCCCCCGAGAAATAGCATACTCAACCATAGAGAAGGAGTGTCTCGCTGTCCAGTGGGGAGTAGACAAACTTCGATATTATCTGGAAGGCAGACCGTTCATTTTATACACGGACCATGCCCCCTTGACCTGGCTGCAACGGAATCGCGGCCACAATGAACGTATCTTGAGGTGGTTTCTGGCCCTACAACCCTTCCAGATAGAAGTCCGTCACCGAAAAGGCGTTGAACAAGGCAATGTTGACTTTCTGTCTCGCTTTCCACTTTCCCCCGATCGGGGAAATCCCGGGGATGGGATGTGTCCCGAGGGCATGGCCGGACCGGGCAATGAGGGGGACTTTAATACATGTTCCTTTCCGCCCTGTCCACAGGACCAGCACAGCCCCTTTAACTTGGCTTGGGCTTCCCTCTGGGCAGAGGCATTCCCTATGACATCAGCCGCCACGGGCCAATCAGGACCGAGGGAGGTGGACAAGAAGGAAAAGCAGGAAGACAGCACATCGCCTACCGGCGGAGCAACTGGCGTTTGGACGAGGGAGCCACGCGGCAAGACGGCGAAGAAAACAGAGGAAGAATTGAAGACCCAGGGACCCGGAGGACCGAGAAGCCAGGAGGCCAATGACCTCACAAGTTGCCCCGCCACACCTCAGGAGAAGTGTGGCTGGACAAGGTACGGGACCGCATCCTGAGGTTCGCGTTTTCACGGGGAGGGACGGGGTAGGAGATATTGAAGGAGGTCACAGGAGACTGTTTCTGTGTGTAGTGCATTTGCTTTTGTTTAAGACACTCCCGTACACGTGAGGTAGTGTTTGTACTCGCACCAACACGGTGGTGGTCCCTGGTGAGCCCTCACTCCCCGACCCCCTTTCCATACTTACATATCAGACCCAGAAGTAATTCTCTGGCATCCTTTTCTTTTGTTTTGCTTTTGGGTTATTCTGGATGGAGTACATCTCGGGGAGACCCCTTTGCTGCAAGACGCCGAAGCTGAGCGTGTGTCATCCAAGGACCCCGGAACCGGACCAAAAGACTTTTAAACCCCTTCTTGCTACATCCGGATGGATATTACCTTACGTTTTGTTTAACCAGAGAATAAATGAACAATTACCAAACCTTAAAGTGGTCTAGAACTCGTTCTCTCAGTCAAACCCCCCTCTCTTCCTTTCCACATAGAGGAAGACTTAGGGCCTGATATAGATTTTGGCAGATGGGGTACTCTGTCAAAACAGTGATGGATATCCCTTCCATCGAAATATAAATGTCATAGGATATAATGGGATTTATATTTTGGTGGACGGGATATCCATCATCATTTTGATGGAGTACACTGTCCACCAAGATCTAAATCAGGCCCTTAAAGTTTAAGTCAAAGTATACTTTAGCTCCACTGAAAATGTTTGATGGTCATCCGCTAGGTAAAGCCACATTATCATGTTTATGTTAAAGTCAATAGACTTCCTATACTGATTTTTAAATGTGGTGATAAAGGCAGCAGGCCTCTCATTTTTACATTGTGAATGACTGGCAAAGCTTGTAGGCCTAACTTTGCTCATCATAAAAAGCAATATGTGGATAAAGATCCATGTATGGGCATTGCGGTTTTTTTTCAGTGAAAACCTGTAAGTGCACAAATTACCACCTGGTGCCACACAGATGACCAACATAGAGTAGGTGTTCTGGTTTAGTTGTCCCCTGTGATAGAACGGTGCAGCTTGCAATTCTAGGGGTAGTAGGGAGTGGCTATTTTACAATTTACAATTTCACTTAACATATTGTATATATCTGTAATTGTAATTTATTGGTGTGTTAAATACAATACTTTTCATTTTTTTAAGAATTTAATTTACGAACATTTATTTCTTTGTTAATTTTGTGGGTTTTAAACTGGGATCTCTCTGACAACTTCAATATGAAGGAATTTTACATTGCGAACTCGGAATAATCACTGAGCACTCGGTGACAAAAGTAATAACGTTTCGTTGTGAATTCCTTGACAAGAACCATAGAGAGAAGATGTACATTGTTTAACACTAAGGGCCTGATTATGAATCTGGTGGTCCACGTACCGCCAGATTCATGGGGCCATGGCAGTTACAATTCATGCAGTCGGACAGCCACAGCCCCACCACAGCCGCCAGGGAACAGCTGTTCAGTCAGAAGTTCAGTTAGAAAGGCTGCAATATGCTTCACTGCACCTCTGCGGTCCCGCCAAGAATATTGATAGTTTCCTCTCTGCTGGTTGTATCATGGAGGTTCCTCCTCCATAAACACCATGGCAGAGAGGAAGCACAGGGGTCCCTGGAGGGCTTCCTGTGCCTCCTCAGCATGTGGATGCACACGTGGTGCACAACGAATGCCTCCCTATGTGCAGAGGCAGCTCAAAGAATTCTGAGTAGAAGGTAATGCACGATTTTACCTATGAGATACTGAAGGCCACACTTATAAAAGACCTGATGAATGAGAGCAAGACCCTTAAAAAAAATCAATGTCTGAATAGGATGCAAGTACAATGCACGAAGATGATGAGCAAAGATTCACACTTGTGCATTTCCAAAATAAGATGGGCAGCTGCATTTTGTACTGATTGGAGCTTTTTAATCCATCTTTCTAGTGGGCCAAGATATCCAATGTTCTCAGAGTTCAGCCTGGAGGTTATTATTGCAAGAACAACTGTTCTACTGTCTGTATGTGAAGAATAGGGAACTTTCTGACACAACAGAGCAAGGCAAAGCAGGTTCCAGCCAAGGACAAAATCTTAGGTTAAAAAGTGATCTTATCAGTGAAAGAGCACTGGGCCTTGAAATGTAGTCTCTTAGTCAAGTTGTCAAAGACTTTCCCCCATTGGTGATATGGATCTTTATTAGCTGACATGAAGCATTGAAAAGGAGTTTTCATCAACCATGCTATTCTAACTTGTGAAGTCAGACTCACCCTGCAATAAGGACCTGGAATCATTAAATATTGTCAAAAGGTTTATTTTGGATTAACAATCTATGCAGTATATACGCAGACCAGAAATACGTTCAGTAAATACAGAAATACAAAAGGTAAACTGAAGTATCTTAGCAGGTTAAGGCACAACAGAATAATAGATCAAATTGTAATAATCACAATTGTATAAACACAGATTAAAGCAAACAGGTGTTCAATAAAGAAACGTTGAAAATGAAGTTCTTCTTGCCTAACATAGACTAGATAGAAGGTAATGTAAGAAAAATCTCCAAATCGGGAATTTGGGACAAAAGGGAAGAAAGGTGTCAGTATGATCTGACTTCAGGAGAAGTCTAAAAGAAAATCAGGCATCAGTTATGCCATTTTGGCATAGAGAAGTGAAGCAAGGCACCTTGCTGCGCTGCCCTACGCTAAAGTTAAAGGGCAGGAATGCCTCATATTTAAGTAATAAGGTACCTGTCCTTTCTGCCTGCACTGGCACCATTTTGGCAGCCTAACACCAATATAGACACCCTTGCAATATAGTGCAAGGGTGCCTCTTTTGGAGGCATTATAGTTTTTGTGTAGGAAGGGGCACCTTCCGGCACAAAAACAATCGTACAAGGCGTTTTTCTCTTTCCATGTGGGCTGAAGCATGCAGCACACATGGAAAGGGGAACATCGAGGAGAAATAAAGATATTTCTCCATGTTATGGCCCATCTCGCAGGCATTTGGATTTTACACTTCTCCAGTTCTACTTCACTTTGTAAACCTTGGGCAGCATCACATTCCATGGGTGTTACATGGGAAAACCCACTGCAAAGCCCATGGAATGCCTCTGGTGCAAAGTAAGGTGACACAGTGATTTGCACTGTGTAGCTTTATTCATTATTTATGGGGCCAATCAAAGCCATGCAGGGTGGCTTTGTGTGGCATCAGAAATCATTGTAGAAGCCCTGCGTCATGCATGCACCATTATATGTGGTGCCAAAGTGATGCAGGGCTCCCATAAATAAGCCCCCCAGTGCTTAGCATAAAACTGCACACTTGAGAAAATAGTGCAAGCAGAGAGGTCTCTACCCTCCAAGTCTAAAGGGAATCTGCCCTGCTCTGCTCACTTTACCTACAATGGTGAGACAACCAATTTATAAGTAACAAGAGATTCAGAACATTCTTATCTCTCTCACACCACCAAGGAACAATCTGGTCACTTCTTGAGTCAATCTACAATCTCAGTTCCGGTTCATACAGTATCGAGGTGCAGCTCCAGTTCTCAAATTGAACACCTTGTCATCCTGCTACATGACGAAAAGAAGGTTTTTTTCAACTATTGTTTCTCAACGTTCACTGCCAAGTTTCCTTTCATTTGTCCAATATAGGCAATACGCCCTACTCTGCTAACAAATATCATGAAAATAAACCTGCAAAGGAAAAAGAAATCCTCCTGGCAAAGTAAAATACATTTCAACAAAGGCCTGTAGTCAGGCTAACTTTAGTTAAGCTTCTTAATGTGCACTTCAAATGTATGGTTATATATGCATGTGTACTTTAAAATATGTGTAAAAAATTAATGAATTAGTGCATGTTTACAAGTGCAAATGTCACTTTAAAAAAATGCAATATAGCCTGAAACCTATGTGTAAAAGGTACCTAAGGACTACATTTCTTCATCTCTAAACTGAACATTAGTGCACATTTGTATACCTCTCTGGTGAATATAATGTCAAGTGCATGTATACAGTTTGCACGGTTGTGACATATGAGGGAGGAGTCTAAATTACACTGCTTCAATCCCCCCTCTGATGGCCATGTTAGCCATCACAACCAACATGTGAATCTTATCAGATGAAATCAACCTCAAAATTCTGATGTCTTCAACAATTTTCATCTGGAGTTTTCCAGGTACTTCATTTCTTCATAAAAGCTGTACTTACCCTCCTCCAGCTTCACATCCATTCTTTTTCCCCTTAGTCCTCTCCTTTCCTGTTGTACATGTCTCTTTGCCCTCAGCCATCTATACCCCTTATAGATAACAAATTGACATATTGCACAAAGGGTAATAATAATAAGAGATTACTAAATAGAGCCAACTATTCCACTTCCACAATTCAGAAACCAGTTACCTAATGCAGCTAATCCATTCCCAAATAGAATCCCATGCACCTGTGCTTCCAACTCCTCCAAGTTCTCCTTTATGTCTATAACGTTATCAATGTTCTTCACCTTTTCACTCTTGTCAGGTATATAGGTGCTAAGGGTGGGCGCAGTTCACGAAGTAGTGCTACGCTAAGCTACGCGAAGTGAACTTCACGTAGCACTACGCGAGCTGCGTAGTAGCATGTTCGCACTGTGCAAGATGCATTTTCAATGATTGCACAGTGCGGACAAGCATCCAGCACTGTGCAATCATTGAAAACTGCATCTTGCACAGTGCAAGCTGTCGTTTTCTGCTGCTCGAGTAGATTTTTACTCGAGCGGCAGCTTTCTCAACGCGAACTGGTAGTTTCTCATCGCGAGCGGTCGCGAGCATGTGCAACCACTTGCAATGAGAAACCTGACCTCCCCGCGTTGAGAATCTCACCGGGATGTCATTTTGCTTGCTCGCGTTCACCAACATGACGTTGAGGAACGCGAACTAGCAAAAAATGACCGCTGCACTATGCGTGTTCGCACTGTGCTACGTGCAGCTCGCGTAGTGCGAAGTTGCGGAAACTTCCGAAACTACGCGAGCGTAGCGTAGTGCTTCGCCCAGGGTTAATAGGTACAACATTGTTGAACCTTCAACATCTTGCAGACTCCACCCTCTATTGAGAGAAGGATGTCTAATGCAAGACGTTTCTGCATCACCATAGATCTGATAGCTCTCATTTCAGTGACCACAGCTAACAATGAACTAGCAGTATTGGTAAAGACACTATCTACTGACAGATACCCTATCAACTATAGTGGACAACTTCCTAATCTTCATATCATTCAAAACTACTACAGAAAGAATCACTTAACCAAATATGTCTCCTACTATCTCAGCACCACTACTGCTTCTCTTAGTTCTAATGTGTGAACTCCATATTGGATCATCTAAATGCTCTACATAATAAATGTCTGGAAAGACTACTGGCAAGAAATATGTGCCATACCATCCTTGAGGTAATACAAAATACACTTGGTCCCCACAAACATAATAAACTTCAGGAATAACAGGATCGTGCCCTACCATAAATAATGCCCAATTCCCATCACATTAAAAAATGTGGTCACAATCACTCCTTCTCATGAGTTTAGCGTTGACTACAGATTTGATTTTTTGCGCACACAGCTTTCCCTTAGGTTTCCAATCTAAAGTGCGTATGGATGTAGCAGTCCTTTGCATCCATAATGTCAATATACTCATAAAGCAAGTTAAAATAAGTATTTGAAGAATAATTACCTCCGGATGTATCTACATGCAAAGTCTTAAAATAAAATGTATGCAAGTTATTGTCAGTAGGGTTTGGTATTCGAGGTCTGGTTCCAGCTCTAATCTCAACAGAATTTGGAAATGCAGATGAGTATAACCCTAAAAGGAAACCAATGAATTCCATTGTAAAAGTCTACATCTATTGTAGTTATCAGTTTCTATTACTTCTCTAGAAACAGACCATTAAGCAAGAAGTGCAGCAAGCACATTTCTTCAATATGTTTCTACTTATGCAAATGACAATACAAAGTCCAAAAATGGTGTGAGGAAATATTTACAACGTCTTTGTGAGCCTTCCTTAATCCTACCCTGTCTTCTTCCAAAATGGCACCCTTATGCTCATTCAGCAGCCTCAAGCCAAGGCAATCTTCATAATTCTTTTTAACAAAGTCCATTAAATTGTCTCTATTGAAACCACATATCAAAGTTCAGTCTAGAAATCCGGTCAAAGATAACTCTTTTTAGTTTGTTCAGTGACAAAGTAAATTCCAGGCAAAGCTCGGCTAAATTCACTGAGATTCAACTGGAATTGCACTGCTAGTTTCCAATTCCTAAAGTTCTCTCTTTCAGTCATTTGTGGCAAAATATGTCTATTCAGGGAATGAGTACCTCGGACAAGGTTCTCCACCTCTCTTTGATCTCCCAAGTGCAGGTCGTTCATCTTCAGTGTCACTCAGACCGTAGTATTCAGTGTCTTCAGCGATAATGTGAGGTACATGCTTTTTAGACAGACTCAATCTCTCTCTCTTTTGCCTTCTCAGCCAACTGTCTCTTGCTCTCACTTGGCTTGTCACGACACAAGGCCCTTAGACAGGGTCTTAATCCGTGTCTGTCAGTGACACAGGCCAAAACACTCTTGTCTCAACCGCAAATGTTAATTAATCGAGACCCCTCAGGATGATGTGTACAATTTCTTGACCTCTACAGTTAACAGCAGTGTTCATCACGAGTATCACCTGGTTAGGTCCCTGCTATTGGGATTCCAAGCACGTTTTCCAAACATGCTTATTCACCAGGACCCAGTCACTGGAATAGAGGCCATGGCACTATTCCTGATGTGGAGCGGTGGTAACTGTTCCAACCTGCTGAAATACAGAATGCACCTCATTAGCTTATCCTCTGCAGTAATCAAGAATCATGTCATCTGCAATGTTCACAAGTGCAGTTGCAGGTACTGCTGGTAGTCCCATTACACATGCCTTGATGATTTCATGGGGAGGCAGTCTTGTTCTCTGATCAGAAATGCTGTGAAGACTGTATTTCAGCGTGCCATTTACTTGCTGCACAATACCAGAAGCCTAAGTCCAATAACTGCAATGTAGTCTTTTCTCTACTTATAATACTGCACACAACATCTTCATTAAAATAAATTAACTTCCCACCCTTTTCCATATAAACCCCACAAACTGCACATAAAATGAAACTTAAAAAAAAATACTTGAACAATTCAAAATAATTAATTGTCGATTAAATAATTATTAGTACTTAACAAATTATTAATAATTAATTAAAAATAAGTTACTTCCCACCTTTTACTCCTATAACCCCACAACCTGCACCTAAAACAATATAAGTACACAAATAACATAATGAATTATATATTATCAATTATCAATCAATTAATTCATAAATAATTAATTAACAACTATTTATTAATTAATTAAAATACATTACATCCCACCCTGGACCCCTATAAACCCCACAACCCACACACAAAATGTACTTTAAAAAACATAATAACTAAATTAACATAATTAAATATCAATCAAATATTATTAAATGAAAAAATTATCATACATTTATTAAAATTAAATTATCTCCCACCCTATACCCCTGCAAACCAACAACCCGCTACTGAACTAAGAAACACTCAATTTAATTACATTTAATTTAATAACTACAAAACATTTCACAAATATATTTAAAAACATAATCAATAATTATACAAAAAAGTACAGCATATACATTTAAAATGCATACTAATATACATAACCTTAAATAAAAAAACAATATTTTCTCTTTCAAAACAGATTTTATGGCGCGCTAGGTCAATCCACATGTGCATAGTTCAATACATATAGGTATGACATTATAAGTAATATAGGTATGCCATTATTACCTAAGTCAATATAAATAAGAAAACATAGATCCTGATTCTGAATTTGGCACAGCGGCAATGGTGAAATGTTTCCTCCTCTGTGCCAAAGCCATGCATGCATCCCCAACCATATTACGAGTTACAAATGTGTAACTCGTAATACGGCGGGTGTCCTTTGCTATTCCCATGGTGGTGCATGGAGAAGAGGCACCGCACTACAACACCAAAAAGGTTACATCACAGATTGGGTCTTGCTGGAACTTTGTGGGGGTACAGACAAGGGGGCACAAAGGCTGGCAGTCTAGGAACTCATAATATGCTGAGCGGGACTGCGCCAGTCTCCGCTCAACATATTGCATTGTGGTGCTCCTGCACCACTGCCAGGGAACAACTGTTCCCTGGCGCAGCCGATGGTCCACCACCTCAATGACTTTAAAAATCATAATATGGTAGACTACAAATGTTGAGCCACTGAAAGTCTACCTCTACCATAACTTGGGATGTTTCTGTGGGCATCCACTGGCTTTAGATACAGGTAGTTCCAGGCCGATGCAGAGGTCCATGCCCTGTTTCTATAAACTTAGCAGAGGAGGGGTGTTGGCCTTCCACAGCCTGGCTACATTTTGTTTTGCCAGGGTAAGGCCCAAGAACAGCAAGTGTTCTTTATTCCTATTTCCCCCAATATCGTCGGTAGCGGGTAGAAATATGCATTTCGGTGACATGAGGAGATCCCAGTCTAAAACGTCGGATAGGCAAGTCTAACCCCCGCCAGAACTTTGTAAGTGAACTCATGCCCATATTGTGTGAAGTATGGTACCCTCACCATTGCCACATCGTAAGCACATGGGGAAGGCCACTAGGCCTGCCCACCATAGCATATGTCGGGTGAAGTATGCACCGTATAAATATTTGAATTGAATGAAGCATAGACATGAAGACATGGCTGCGTCTCATGGGTATTCTCTGGCCTCGGTCCAATCGTCATCCTCTATCGGATCTAGGTCTTCTTGCCAAGTCACTCGAAGGGCATCTATGTGGTGGGTCTATTGGTAATGAGGTACTGATATATCTTAGTAATTGTGTGGTCTTCCAGGACTCCCATGAGTACTTTACCTTCCAGTGGATTGAACTCCGGAATAGCCTCTATGTCCTTAAGGTAGGGGACAAGGCATGATAAAATTGTAGGTATTTGCAAAATTGGGTTTGTGGCATGGCAAATTCTCCTGGAAGGAATTAAGAGTCCAACTCTGCATGACTGCCGCCAATGAGGATATACCAATATTACAAAAAACAATATTTTAAACAATTATATTTTTGCAAATGATATTAATGACTTTGATATTTTAAAAATGTATATTACTTACCTTAAAATCCATATTTTTTACATCGATATTCTTGCTGTTGATATTTCCATATCAAGATATTTTGCACTCAATAGTCAGGAATGTCGATATTTTTAACTCAATATTTGGTCAAAATACATTTGACAACAACACATCCAAAAAGTTATCACTTGAATCACTATCACTATCTTTACCTGTTCCCTGTGCATTCTCTACTTTATCCTCCTTTTTCTTTTTTCTTTTTTGCTTTCTCTTTCTGAGGCTTCTCACTTGTCAATGCAGGGTATAACTTAGTTCCTTCAGTCATATCCGTTCTTTATCTTTGTTGCTCTCCATCCACCTAGTATCAGCATGCACTGCTTTTCTGACTCTACCCTGACATTTCACCTTCTCTTTGGCATGATCTATACCAGGGGTCTCCAACCTTTTGTGTAGTCGGGGCTACTTCTGGCCAGGGAAAATCGTCGGGAGCTACTGAACCCGAAGCAACTCGCGCATTTCTCCGAGAGACCCCCCCACGCCCAGTTTCATTGACTTTAAGCCTAATTTCATCAGAGCCCATACTGTGCATTTATGCCCTCTGTTTCACTTGTTTTTTGTGCCTTTCTGCCCTCTGTTTCACTCGTTTCCCCCTTGTTTTTTGTGGCCTTCTGCTCTCTGTTTCACTCGTTTTCCCCTTGTTTTTTGTGCCCTTCTGCCCTTTTTCACTTGTTTTTTGTGCTCTTCTGCCCTGTTTCACTTGTTTATTGTGCTCTTCTACCCTCTGTTTCACTTGTTTTTGTGGCCTTCTGCTCTCTGTTTCACTTGTTTTTTGTGGCCTTCTGCTCTCTGTTTCACTTGTTTTCCCCTTGTTGTTTGTGCCCTTCTGCCCTCTGTTTTACTCGTTTTCCCCTTGTTTTTTGTGCCCTTCTTCCCTCTGTTTCCCTCACTTTTTGTGCCTTTCTGCCCTCTGTTCTACCCGTTTTCCCCTTGTTTTTGTGCCCTTCTGCCCTCTGTTTCACTCGTTTTCCCCTTGTTTTTGTGCCCTTCTGCCCTCTGTTTCCCTCGTTTTTTGTGGCCTTCTGCCCTGTTTCACTCGTTTCCCCCTTGTTTTTCATGCCCTTCTGCCCTGTTTCCCTCGTTTTTCGTGCCCTTGTTTTCCTTGTTTTTCGTGCCCTTGTTTCCCTCGTTTTTTGTGCCCTTCTGCCCTCTGTTTCACTCGTTTTTCGTGCCCTTCTGCCCTCGTTTTCCACTTGTTTTTCGTGCCCTTCTGCCCTCTGTTTCCCTTGTTTTTTGTGGCCGTCTGCCCTCTGTTTCACTCGTTTTCCACTAGCTTTTCGTGCCCTTCTGCCCTCTGTTTCACTCGTTTTCCCCTTGTTTTTCGTGCCCTTCTGCCCTCATTTTACATCGTTTTTCGTGCCCTTCTGCCCTCTGTTTCATTCGTTTTCCACTTGTTTTTCGTGCCCTTCTGCCCTCTGTTTACCTTGTTTTTGGTGCTGTTCTGCCCTTGATGATGTCACAGGAATCAGACTCTCACGAGAAGAGTCTGCAGCTCCAGGAGAGGAGCGTCATCCTCTTCACCCGCCCCCACCCTCAGCTAAGCTCCAATCCGAGCAGCTGGTTTGGGTGAGGGCGGGCAAAAGCAGCCGGAAAAGTAAATAGCCCATGAAGGGCTACACAAGCTACTCCCGGGGTCTCCGCGCGCTACCAGTGGCTCGCGATCGAACGGTTGGATACCCCGGATCTATACACTCCAAAGCATTTGGGGCCCGATGTAGGTAAACGCGATTTTCCGAATTCAAAATACCGAGGCGGGCCGAATCGGTATTCTGAAATCGGAAAACGAGATGTAGGGAAAAAAAAGCGAATGAATACCGAATCGGTCGGCATTGGTAATGAGAATCGGTACGTTCCGAATCGGCTCGGTCCGAATTGGAAAGTACCGAATCGGCTAACAACGAATCGGAAATTACCGAATCGGCTACCACCGAATCGGATAGTCCCGAATCGTCGAATACCGAATCGGTAAAAGCCGATTCGGTAAAATCCGATTCGGCAATCATAGATTCGTAGCCATGAAAACACACCCATGGTGAAAAAGCCCATAGGAATGCATTGAAGGAACCGAATCGGCTTTTACCGATTCGGCTTTTACCGAATCGGATAATACCGAATCGGATTTTACCGATTCGGATATTACCGAATCAGTAAAAGCCGATTCAGCCAATGAGGTGGCTCCCCCTCCCCCACCCAAACAGGGAGTGGCAACACTGGCAGGTGCAGCTAATTAACCTCTTGGCTGCTAAGGCAATATTTTACTATTCATTGAATTTCCATTGAAATCAATGAAAAGTGCATGACGAGTTACCCTTGTCATTAGCAGCCAAGAGGTTAAGAAGTTTCTGGAGAGCCAGCCTGAGCTCAACACTCACAGTTAGCAGCAGCGGGAGTAGGAGGTTGCCAACTGAACTGGAGAAAATGGCAGAGCAGTCAGAAAGCCAGAAGTCCTCCCAGAAGAGGAAGCCGAAGTTCACCACCACCGAACTTCAGGTGCTGGTCGAGGAGGTGGTGAGGGTGCACCGCCAGCTGTTTGGCAAGCTGTCCCTCAACGTGCCAGACAGCACCAAGAGGAGAATCTGGGCCGACATCGCCCAGAAGGTGAATGCTGCGGGTGTCACCCCCAGGTCTGTAGAAGAACTGAAAAAGAGATTCTATGACATCCGCAGCCTCACTAAGAGGAAGATGGCTGAGATACAGAGGCAGGCTGGACTCACTGGAGGAGGCACGAACCCGGCACCACCCCTCACCGAGCTGGAGGACCTGGTCTCCAGCACCATTGAGAGGGAGAGTGTCAGTGGAATCGGGACCCTGGACAGCTCTGCGAGAGCTAAAGCTACAGGTAAGAAGCATGCGCATCATGACACACCCTACCAGACACCTCCCCATTAGACACAATGCATAGGCAAACCCCAGCACAGTACTGTCACCAACATACAAGAGACAAGCATCATGGTACATGTAGTCAGCAGAAGTTAGCTAAATATGGCAGTGCAGAATCACAAGACAGGAAACAGTGTGACACAGTGTAAGGAGATGCAAGGACATGTGGAATGCTATAATTGTACTGACTGTAATACATCGGCACTCAGTTTACAAATGCATCTTTGTACCTAGGGGCCCCATCAGGCGGAACAACAGTCACATCAGAGGGAGCAGCACCGTCCGACACTGCAGTCGCAGGGCCGAGCACCAGCCAGGCTGGCCAGGAGGAGGAGGAGGAAGGAGACACCCCAGGGCTAGGTATGGAGGGAGTCCTGGTCATTGACTTCGATGCACTGCACTCCCCAGAAATGGCCAGCACACCCCCCTTGCAGTTCTCCCCAGAGAACTCCCCTACAAGGGACACCATTCCGCCTACACCAGCTCCTGCCACAACCGTGGCCTTGCCACCTGTCCAACCTGTCCTGGGAGCAGGGGCTCAGGGACCGGCCAGCTTCACACCCCCACCAGTGACACCCCAGCCCACTCAGCAGGCCGGAAGCAGCAGTGCCCGGAGCCGTACCATCACCACCACTGCTGCACCAGCACGGGAGGGCAGTGTATTCCTGGGCCTGGAGGGACAGATGGTGAAAATTCAGAGGCAACAGGCAAGATCCACTATGGCCTGCCAACGCCAGCTCCTGCAGCACAACATGCAGATGGGAGAGTTGGTTAAGGGATTCCAGGCCGTCGTGGAATCGAACAAGGAGGTGGTAGCAGGGTTAGGCAGGCTAACCACTGCCATCACCCACTCATCGAGCAGACAGGAGGAGCATGAGCTGGTGCGCAGGCGGGATGCCCGGGTGCTGAACCGCGCCATGGGCCGCCTTGCAGCGGCGACGGCACAACTGTGCCATAGCAGCGCCAACCAGGAATCTGTCCTTAGTCAGCATACGGCTGAGCTTACTAGGGGGATGGCCCGGATCACCACTGCTATGGAGGCCATGATTATTTCAAACACGGCCTCCAATCCTGCCCTGGACCTGGGTGATGCTGGGGACAGCAGCAGCCGCAGCAGCCCGGCCAGCGCTGCGTCTGAGCCACGGAGGAGCACCAGGCGCTCCGCTGATGCTGCTGGGCATTCAGAGGGGGCTGAGGGACACCCCAGTGGGTCTGGCAAGCGGGCAAAAAAATAGCCTTGCAAGGGCGGGTGAGGCAACCAGTACCTTGTGAAGTATTTCAGGGTTCCCAAGGCCTACACGCTCCAGAGATTACCCACTTACACACAAGAACTGTTGGCACAGAAACTGTAAAATGCAAAGAACAAGTTTATTAAAACCCCATGGGGTGGTGGTACACTCAAACAGCACCCTTCGGTAATGCAAGAGGTATCACACCGAACACCGGTGTGACCCCGTTTATATACAATTTTGGGGCAATAAAAGTTTAGGCGGCACAAGTTAAGACACAGTTTTAAGGACATATATGGTCATGTTTTGGAATACTGCCAGCTCATTGGAGAGTTTCAAACCCGCTGGTCAGTTAGCGGCACATTCCTGAAGGTTTACGGGTCAGTGAGAACTGCGCATGTGTGGCTTGACCAGTACTAAAAATAGCCTGTTGCTGGGCAGATGAGAGTGGTCAGTGGAACGGACAAAGGACTAAAGGGCACGTCGGCCACGAGGCCGCTCATGGTCTAAGATGGCCGCTGCAACATTCAAAATGGCGTTTATCGTATATAGCCAATTTAAGGAGGACAACGTGTAGGTTCAGCTAATAGCTAATCCAAACGGACCAATTACGACAGACGACCCTTTTAGCGTTTAGCTGAATCTACCTCATAATGAACATAATCTGGATGTTCGTCCTCGATGTCTATTAACATAATTTGTGTCACTTCTTTGTGTAGCATCATTTTGTCATGGGCAAGAACTCGCCTCGATGGTAAGCAAGCTGATAGACACATCGAACATAAGGCAGGGCCACATTGGATACACAAGCATATAAAGAACATTGCTCCCACAAGTATACAAAGAATTGTCAACAGTTTCCAGCCCCAAGTTGCAATCATGGACCAGAACCATTCTGACAGTGTCCAAGTTCCATTGTCTGGGTGTATTTCGGCAGCTATTTTATGCAGCTTGGAAATCGCATCATACACAGATGGAGAATTGTCAGGTACGTAAACACAACAGCTGCTTCCGATAATTCTACATGCCCCCCCACGATCAGCTAAAACAACGTCCAACACCATCCGGTTTTGGAGGGTGACAATTCTAGAAATCTGCAGCTCTTCGGTGATATTCCCCAGGGCAATAGCAGTGTCATTCGCAACAGCCTCGACAACGCGTGTCAGCCGCCTGATTTTCCGGCTGTTCAATGCAGCCCCCACAAAGGAGAATAGTCCCAGATTGAAATCCACATACTGTTGTAATGCAGTGTCCGTTTGATCAATGTCCTCTAGGGCAACAGTTCGTTTAACTCTGTTCAAAACGAAATCGTGGTACAGAGTGTAGTCATTGTGATACATCGGAGGGGCAATGAATACAGGAGGTAGCACAAACGATACATAGCATGTGCCCAACCACCCCACTGGAAGCTGATGGTACCCCTTCGTTCCACAGATGAAGTAGGTGTTTCGAGATGCAACAAATGAAATGCCATTCGGGCTATCAAACGTGAGAGTAATATTACATTCACTTTTCCCCACTGCAATCGTGCCCTTGTTTCTGATGCATAAATCGGCTTTTGTGGCAATAACATTTATAACATGAGCACTGGACACATTCACATTTCGCTGATTGCTATATATGCGTGGGGCAGATACATTATCAGGCCTGTATTCCTCCCATTCAAAACGTGTACCCTCAGCCCGGGGAAACCCATCTTTGTCATGGGAACATACTTTATTCAAACGGAAAAGCACCCCCCCTTTTGTTGGCCATCTCAAAGTAAAGAGGAGGGTGTACCAGGCATTGCATGACCCATTGTGCGAAAACGGGAGTGGAATAAGTGGGGTGCCCCCTCTCTTCTGGTGCCCGGGCAACATTCCACACACCCAGCAGTTAGAGGTATTGGTCATATTATGCGTGTGGTGAAGGATCTGAATGAAGCTGTTATTTAAGTACGTTTGGCGATGGCGTTCTTCATGGAATGGCAATGTAAAATGGAAATGTTCAGACGGCGCCGGGGTAGTCGACAACAAATGTTCTCGTACAGGCACCACGAGTTCGACTACCCAGGCTATAACAGCTATCACCACAATGGTTAGAACGAAGAGAAAGGCACCCAATATTTTCTTGTCACGAGATGCCGTTGATGCCATAGTTCAAGAAAGTTTGTGCAGAGTCTCAAGTGGCACAAATTGTTCACAATGTTTTTCACAAAATTGTCTCAGATACACGTGAGTGTATACCTAAAAAAAAAGAAAAATGCGGTGCTGAACTCCGAGGTAGCCGTTGTTTTCTTCTCCGGGCCAAGACGGGTGTCTCTACTCTGGCAGAACTGATCCCCCCCCCCTTTGAATTCCCGGTTTCCGTTTCACAAACCTGGAGCGGTAACCAACCAGTCATAAAAAAAAAGAGAACAAAAATCTTCCTATCGCGGGCGTAGATTGTAGCGCTCTCTTCCGGTATCAGATTGGTCCGGGAAGGCTCCCTCCACTTCGGCCGACGTCACAGCTGGGCTCTTTTCTTTCTCCAAGATCTCCTTATAGTCAGTCAGCACAGCAGGAGTCACCAGATCCGGAGAGACACGGCGACAATGTGTCGAATGCACCCACCGCTTCCTGTTCGTCACTCGTACTGCGGTGCGGGTCGCCAAGAGGACCTGCTCGGGGCCTTTCCACCTGGGCTCCAAACTGCTTGCTCTCTCAAACGAGCGGATCATCACATGGTCCCCAGGACGAAGATCATGGCCCTCTCCAGTGGAGTTATCAGGGAGCGCTTCTCGAACCTGTTGATGAATAGAGAGCAAATCATTTGTTAATCGTGCCAAATAATCATTCATCATAACACAAGGCACATCATGTATTAGTCGCGGCTTGGGCACCCCCCAGATATTCATAGGGCGGCCAAACACCACCTCATAGGGCGTAAGGCCAGTTCGTGAGTGGGGTACTGATCTAAGAGAGAGCAGTGCTAGCGGCATTGCATCTGGCCACTTCAACGATGTAGACGCCACAATCTTGGCCAGCTTAAGTTTCAACGTTGCATTGTACCGCTCGACCAAACCTGCTGACTGAGGGTGGAATACAGCGTGGAACTTTTGCTGAATCCCCAACCCCTTCAGTACATATTCCACAATCTTTCCAACAAAATGGGGCCCATTATCGCTCCACAGGAATTTGCAAACTCCAAAGCGAGGAAAGAACTCCTTAAGCAACACCTTAGCTGTTGTCAAAGCCGTATTGTCTTTCGTGGGGTAGGCCTCAACCCATTTGCTAAAGGCACACACCACCACTAGGACGTACTTCAGGTTATTGCAGCGCTCGAGTTGGATGTAATCCATTTGAAGCACTTCAAACGGTGCCGAAGGTGGAACGAACCCTCCTTTCGGAGTATGGGTCCCCTTCCCAGGATTGTGTTGCAGGCATACCAGGCAGGTCTGCACTACTCTCTTTGCAGTATTCGCGATCTCAGAATGTTCCCAAACTCGTGCTAAAAGCCGAGTGATTGCAAGAGCTCCGACATGGGCCAGTCCATGTGTCATCTGGACCATCGCCTGTAAGTAAGCCGCAGGCAATTTCCACTTCTCCATGTCTTTGCTTCTCCAACAACCTTCGTCATCTAGTACCCCATCTACTGCCCAAGCCGCAAGTTCAGATTCTGTAGCTGATTTTTGAATATCCCGTATCTCTGCTCTAGCATCACTCCATCTCTCAGCCTGTGATTGTACCACGTACATAGGGGAGCTAGTTCGGGACATAGCCGTCTGCCTTGCTATGCTGTCTGCAAAAGCATTTCCTCAACCCACTTTATCCGTGATCTTTTTATGGGCACTACACTTCACTATCGCTACTTTCTTGGGGCAAAGCAACGCGTTTAGGAGATCACGCACTAACTCTCCGTGCATAATGTGCTCCCCGTGTGACGTCAGAAACCCACGTTCCCTCCAGAGGAGCCCGAAGTCATGGGCCACTCCAAAGGCATACCGGCTGTCTGTGTATATGTTCACACATAGGCCAGCACTCAATTCGCAGGCTCTTGTTAAAGCTATCAGCTCTGCTGCCTGAGCCGATTTTTGTGGTATCCTAGCTGTTTCAACCACCGTCTTAAGAGTCGTGATCGCATATGCTGCGGAAGTCGTACCATCTGGTAGCCTCAAACACGATCCATCAACCCACAGTTCCCCATCCACATCAGGAAGTGGCACATCCTGTAAGTCAACACGACCCTTTGTCTGTTCCTCAGTCAGGAAAACACAGTCATGATGTTTTTCTTCCTGACCCTCCTCGGCCGGATAGGGCAATAAAGTCGCGGGGTTCAAAGTAGCGCATCTTTTCAATGTTATGTGTGGCGCTAAAAGTGTCAGCTCGTATCCTGTAAGTCGTGCACTCGTGAGGTATTGGGTCTTTGTTTGGTTTAACAAGGCATCTACCGCATGTGGAACTAACACCAACAATTTGTGTGATAACACTATGCCCTCACTCTGTCGTATGGCTACTGCTGTTGCCGCTACCGCTCGAAAACACCCAGGCAACCCTCGTGCTACAGGATCCAGAATGGCAGAGAAGTATGCACATGGTCTCTGCTTATCCCCGTGTAACTGCACTAACACTGACAACGCGCACCCATCATTCTCGTGCACATACAATGTGAAAAGTTTCGTGTAATCTGGTGTTCCTAGCACGGGTGCAGAACAAAGAGCCTGTCTCAACTGCTCAAAGGCTTTCTGACATTCGTCTGTCCACTCAAGAGGCATCGGTGTAGTTTTGGACAATAATGCTAGCAAAGGTTTTATGATATGTGAAAAACCCATGATCCATTGTCTACAAAAAGATGTCAACCCTATGAAGGCGCGCACATCTCTCTGCGTGCGGGGGACTGGTGTGTCTAAAATTGCCTGAATTCGATCAGATGTTAATGCCCGCCCCTCCTTAGACAACAGATGACCGAGGTAGGTCACCTGGGGTCTACAGTATTGAAGCTTTTTCTTGGAGACCTTGTGATTGTTTTGTGCCAAAAAGGAAAGCAACGCAAGTGTACTCTGTTCACATTGTGCATGGGAGTCGGGGGCAAGCAGAAGGTCATCCACGTACTGGATGAGCGCCACGCCAGACTGCAATTTAAAGGAATCTAGTTGACGTTTCAAAGCCTGGCTGTAGATGCTAGGGCTTTCAGTATATCCTTGGGGAACACGACAAAATCTATACGATTTATTATTGAGCGTAAAACCAAACAGATATCTGCTATCTGGGTGAACAGGGATAGAAAAGAACGCATTCTTTAGGTCAATAACGCTAAAAGTGGTGGCTGTCGGTGGGACCAAAGTAAGCAAAGTCGTGATATCAGACACCACTGGGTATTGGGGAATGACAATTTTATTTATTTCACGCAAATCAATAATAAATCGATAGATCTTGCCATCTGAGTCTCTCTTAAGAATCGGTAGAATAGGGCTGTTACAAACATTATAAGGGACCTCCTCCACCACCCCTGCAGAAATCAAATCCTGAACAATGTTGAGGGGGAAGGAAAGCCCTCTGGGGTGTGGTCACGAGTCACAACCTACAAACAACCCTGCTGTGGTCACGAGCCGTGGTCACAGGTCACCGACGCACACTTCACTGAGGAACAAGGAGCAATGATATGAGGTGACAAAGATCACATTTAAAGTGGCATTTTATTTGTTAAGTCTTGAGTACATCAGAAAAACGCATTTATTAGTTGATCAGCCTGAGCAATGAAATGTTTGAAAGTCTGACTTTAATCTGTCAGGGTTAAAACAAAACGCAAGTTCACATTCAGAATACATTCAAAGAAAACATAGCGCCTACAAAGGTGCTTTTCTGAAGAGTATTACCCATGCAAGTTTTTACATTCCAAAGAGATCCAAGGTGCAAAAAGGACTGGGATCTTTTAAAAGGCACAATAGAAATTAGTTAGGGAAAGCAGAACACTCTATAAAGTCTAGTGCCTTGAAGCACTTTAACTATGAAGACTATCCCAGCAGGGCCTAGTAGTTTAAGGGAACCTAAAAATGCAAGGAATTGGGTGTGAATGGAAAATACAGAGCAAGGACAGAGATTTAAAAAGACAAAAGTATTATCTGGCTTAGGAAGTCTACCACCTGAGAGAGAGGATTTGAAGTCCCAAGTCAGACAATCGGCTAGCCGGAGAGCTTGCATGCAAAGGTCGCATCAGCAGAGCTCTGGCTTCAGATTTGACGGGCTGAATCTAATATACCTGAAAAATGCAGAACTAACACTGTTCTGACGCCTTTTCTGACGCAGGTGGCTTTGACCGCATTGTCCTAGGACAGTGGGAGTGGTCAGGTGTCCCAATGGTTGGTTGGCCCTGCTTGACCCCAGAACATAGACAAAGACTTCTTGTCCTGTACATTTCTAAAAATATATGTGCGAGCGGAACTTACGTGTTTCAGTGGAAAGTCCCTGAAATGTGTCAATCTGCCTCTGCACCAGCTGAGTCTCGTGTACGTGTGAGAGTGGGGTGTCTTGAAATGGCGCTTGTGAAAGGCTACTGTACTTTTCCAAAGTTGCTCAAGCTACCTCGCTGTGTCCTGCACACTAGAAAGGCACGTTTTAAAAATGATTTAGGCCCAGTGGATTTTGCTAACATAAGGTGTGACCTTTGGCCTTTTGCTCGGGCCCATAAACCTGAAATTCAGGGAATCTGTGGGATCCCATTTGCTGATTATACATAGCAAAAATTGTGGGATTTCAAGCATATTTTCAGATTTACTCTAGCAGGGCCAGGTAGGGCCTTCAAGCTACCGGGGTTGATAAAAAGGCCCCTCTATCATCTCCCTGCTCTTGTTCATTCTATGAACACTCTTTTAACTGAGTATCTCTGTGACCCTTCAGCCAGTGGCGGTATCCAGGGCATGTCATTAACATAACACTTAAAGCTACCTTGTTGTTGATCTATTTCATTGGCTTTGTCTTCATTTGGCCTAATGAGTATTTTCGCATACTCTGCAACTTGCTCATTAAGCAGGCGTTCATATTGGGCTGCTGTTGGGCTCTTACTCAGACAGTCTCTACCTGGGAGAAGTGGAGGAGCTATTTGTATTCCATAGTGGGTGCTAGGTGCTGCTAACTCGCTCATCTCCATTCGTATTCCAGTCCCATCCCAATGAACACGATCTTTGTCCTCA